>NC_138672.1:0-5533641 GCF_964273445.1 Streptopelia decaocto | reverse complement strand
TGACAGATTTTTTTGAGAGTAGTTGGTGGCAAGGTAAACGGAACATTTGAGGAAACAGGACCTTAAATATCTCAGTGGGATATGCTGAACACTTGAAAATCAGCCTCCAAGGTGTTTGTAAAATGTCACCTTAAAGAATTTGCCCAAGGCTGCGGCAGAGATAAACGCCTGGATGCATTAAATCTAGAGATGTAATCAAACTAGCCTGGTAGGAGCGAGAGAGTGGAGGGAGATAGTGAAGGAGCCCATTAGTCTTCCACCTCTTCCCACATTTTCTCCCCACGCTACAATCCCCACACCAGAGGGTCCCCAGATGCCTTCTCCAGCCAGAGGTCCACCCTGTCTGCCATGTGCTGGGCACAGTCCTGCATCCTGCTCATGGGCTTCCACTATCGCTGGGGATGCGCTGGTGGGAGGAAGGAGGAACCTGCCTTTCTCCCTACTCCTCATATCAGCCGTTCTTTTCCCTGTTGCTGAAGACATACTTTTGGGTGGAGCGAGGACAGGCTGCTGTAGACAGACAAGGGATGCTCAGCTTTGGCAGGTGGCACTTACAGAAGGCCGCTTGTCCAGCGGCCATGAGCATCACCAGTTGAGTAGAGAGGAGACTGCTCTTCTACGGTCAGCTGCACTGGGGCTGAGACAGGTGATAAAACTGCGTTTCCTTCGGAAAGGTGGGAAGGATGAAAAGCTGCTGGCTGTGAGGAGAGCATACTCTCCAGAGGGAATAAAGCTCTGAGACGCATGGCTGGGGCTGGGAGGGAGCGGAGAGCTGGCAGGTAGGAATGCAAAGTTCACTGGCAACGCAAGTGCAAATGCTGAGACCAGTCACCACACTGGGATTAATGATTCCTTTGCTTCCTGGATTGCAAACAAAAGAGAGATGTGACGGGCAGGTGCAAATCTGTCAACAGGATATTGTGTAGGTGTGATGATGACTGTGCTCATAGGCTTGGCTGGAAAGGGGTAGGATGGACAAGGGAGGTTTTGCTCTGCAAAATGCATGAGAAAGATGCATGTGGAAAAAAAGCTATGAGGTAGGACTGCAGTTTACCTGCGTTATTGGAAGATTGATTTCTGATGAAAGGAGCAGAGAAGGGAGGGGAATAAAATTTTATAGGTGGCAGGAATAGGCATCAGATCTTTAAAATGGCAGTTGTGAGTTAGTATTTTTGAAGGATTGTTTCAAATGTGGCTGCAGATAACCAGTGCTAGGTTCTGGTTTCCAACCATCTGCATTTAAAAAAGAAAGAGACCAGCACACTGGCCTCAGTGAAATTCTGCTGGATTTCCCCCAGAGAATCAGGATTGTCCCTGCATTTCAAGTATGTAAAACACCAACAAGGCTGAAAGGTAGGTGAGGTGAGGGTCGAACAGAGGAATGGCTGGCAGGAATAAGCAGATTGTAGACTAGGCTGAAAATTCAGGGATCTGTAATAAAACTGCACGGTGACGGATAGTGAACAAAAGACTATAGGTATATTATGGTTTACGGAGCACAGGACAGATGTGTTTCTAAGGGGTAGAAGGGAGCAGCAGCTGTTTTGGGATGCTACAGCACTGTGTGAATAAAGCAGCACCGTAGCAAGATAGTTCAATCCCGATGCTGTCACCAATGTGTTATATACGACCTTGGGCAGGTCAATTCGGCTGATATCTTTCAGAAGAGCTTTTTAAGTGCATGGTCCCACGTGTAAGAGCTGAATTTCTTACAGCCAGTGCTGTGGTTCTGAGCCCTCCAGCTCATACAGTGGATGGGAACCACTCGGGGGACTCAGCTCCAAGTTTGGGATGAGAAAAACAATCTGTTGGTTTTTTTTAAGAATTCAGCAACCTGTGTCCTCAGGAAATGTAGCCCCCAAAGACTGATGTTCAGCAATACTCAGTCTTTACATTTCCAGTGCTTGGCAAAAGCAGCACTGGTTTGCGTCTGACCCCCTTCTAACCCAGCAAAATGGCCCGACATTTAGAAGACTGGCCTGAATTAATTTCTCATTGCATAAGACCACTAATGAAGTTGGCATTTTACTGGAATATATAAAGGAAGAATATGCTAACTATATCTCTTTCCCTCCCTTGCCCAGAGAAATGGGGCTTTTACTTACACAACATGCACCATGAAGTGTGCACGTGCACAATACACACACGTGCATTGTGCTTTAAGAAGCCTGAATAAAGACCACTGTTCCAGTGCAGCATATTAGTCTTTTTACCGACTTCAGCATTTGCAGTAAATAGCAATTAATGATAAAGCTGCTTACATTAAAAAGAAGAGCAAAAGAGGTTGATAAGTCCTTCCTACCAGTGGATTCTCCCGCAGTGCTTCTCATTACTGTTTGTTTTCAAGTTTGAAGACAGAAATTTTGTCCAGGGTATTTTTTTATATATATTTTTTTTCTCACTGATACTTCTCCAAGGCAGATCTTCTGTAAAGCCTTGAGACCAGTGAAGTACAGTCTGCAAACCCTTCATATCTCAGGTAACAGAGATGCTGCTTTGATGCTGGGGGCATGACCCTCCCTTGGGTGCCAGAATAGAGGTGGACAGAAGGGCTGGGGACAAATGCACACGCTGCTGCCCTGGCACAGCCTTACTGCTTGTCTGCAGACCACCACAAATCGGATTGGGAGCTGGGGAAAAAGAAATCAATAGGAGAGCTGAGATACACTCTGGATTTGATTTTTTGTGTGTAATTTTAAAATTCCAGGCTCTCGAAATGGTGTGTGGGCTGATTTCCTGCTCAATAATGTGGTATTTTTGTAGTGAGATGCTCAGGATGCTTTTGCACACCCTATGCAGAGTCTTCTGGGACAGCGCTGAAGGACTGGAAGATGACAACAAGCCTTTGGAGAGTTGGTGCTTGCTCATATTGACTACAACTGATGTTAATAAAGCAAGATTTACCCAGAACTAGGTTTCTTCTTAGTGGAAGATTGTTTCTTCCTGAAGAAAACCCCAAAAGTGAACTAATACAAATGCAGTGTCTATGGCTAAGGAATGTGGGAGCAGAGTTCTTTGACAATGTAGAAGCACCCAGAAATATTTAGATGCCTAACTCCTAAATACATGCCTAATTCTCTTGAAATCCACTGGATGCAGGAAGCTAAGCAAGTGATGGTGCCCCGAATATAATACCTGTGGGGCTGAGATTGCCAGGGAGTGGCTGTGAGCAGGGTTCTGTACTGGAAAAGTCAGAGATAGAAATGGGTGTCAGAGATGACTGAGGATCCCCAGGACAGGCTGGTTTATGTTTGTTTGCTTTTGGTTATTTTGGTTGGTTGATAGTGTCATTTGTTTGGTTGTTTTTTTTTGCTTGATGTTATGTGCACTTGGACATGACATGTTCCAGTTATCTGTAGGGACCTCATGCCTATTTAGTTACAAAAAGGAGAACCAAGAGAAGTGAAAAGAAAGAATTCAGAGAAATAGGGGGTAAAAAGGGATGCTCTGGCTGTCTTAAAATAAAACAGCGGTAGATGACAGTTTCTAATGGAAAAAGTAAATCCAGTCTCAGATTATTTCCCAGGAACTTTTCTCTCATTTTTGATACGAGGATTTGCTCATTTATTTTTTTCTGTGAATATAATTATTTTACTATAAGTTCTCTGTTGAATGCAGGTTTAGACTAGAAGAGAGCAAAGGACTATGAAAGTCATCAGCTTAAGAAACTCGCAGAATCTCAGCCTTGCTGAGATCTCTCGTGTTGTTACGAAGATCTGACAGACAGTCATTGTAATTCCTAGTGGGGATAGGTGAATAATGATGACTTTTTTTTTGTCAATTGGGTTCTGAAACAAAATGAAAAGAAAAAATTACTTTTAGCTATTCAAACATAATTAAGGTGGAGGGAAGAATGAGAAAACTCTTTTTATATGCAGGACTAGAAGGAAAGGAGAAGAAAAAATCACTTCAAAACTTTGTATCTTGCAGAAATGCATGACGTTTTTCATAACTGGATTATTTCACTTTCGTTTGGGTTTTTTTTCCTCATTTCCTCTAGATCTGCTTTGTAAACATTTCAATATGAAGCATTTAAGTTAAGAAATAATGCAGTCATGTACTTTGATTCTTTTCAATTTTTCCCATCCCATTTTTTGACAGTAACTATCTAATGGATTCAGCCTGAATTAATAAACATTGTCAGTCAATCCCCAAGCACATTTTTGTGCCTAATTTTAGTACACGTTAAAAATAATGTCTGGCATCTTTAGTGCCTATGATTGCAGTTTCCTTTATGCTACACACAGTTAAAGACAATTCATACCTCAAACAACATATATTCAAAGGATACAGAGCAGTAGGACATAAAAGGCGAAAATAAGAAGATTTGGCTGGAGTCACAGAGTAAATCAGTAGCAGAAGCGTATAGAGCAGCCCACAGTCTTGACTTCCATTCCCCTGCTCTCTCACTAGACTGCGGATTAATTATAAATCTCTTTCTCACCCGTTAGGTTTTTCTCATACTTCTTCTCCTCCTCCACTTTCTCATTCACACCTTCAATTCTTTGCTTCCCTTCCTTTAATCCAACTTTCCTTATTCTCCACTTCTGCATGCTTTCCTCTTTTCTCCTCCTCTGCTCCTTCTGTACAAGATCACTAACGAAGTGGCAAGTGTTAATAACGTGTCTCAGCTGTGCCTGCTGCAAGGGATGAAGGAGTAAGGTGGGTGAAGGAGGAGAGTAGCAAAGTGGGGAGGGATGTCCTGTGATTTCAGAGTTCAGGTGATGGTGTGTAGGAGGGCAGGAGATGCAACTGCAAGCTCAAAAACCCTTGCTGCAATGGGAGCAGAGTCCAAACCAAATGTCTAAGGAGTGGAGGAGAAGGGTTTCTGAAAGGTAGGACCTGTGTCTTCAAGGATAGAAGGGCCAAAAGGAAAGCAAAGACTTACAGGGTTGGGAGATGCGTGGGCAAAGGGGAACCAGCAGATTTCTCCTTTTTGCTGTGACAGGACCTCAAACCTGGGTGTCTGGCACTTGATTCATCTGGATGAATTTGTGCACAGGGACTTCTAGTGCTTGAGTAAAATGAAATGCAAATATGCATATTCAATCAGACAGGGGTTACTGGTGCTCTCTGTGCACTGGGTGTTGCATGCTGGCAGGGATTAGACCACCATCTGCTTGATAGGATGCACATCACAGGGTCGGTTCCTTGGAGCCAGGATGTTGATGGAGTTCCTGCTGGCTTCCTTGAGTCCTGCGGCATGACATTTTTGTCACTGGAGCCTCAGTTGTGTGGTTAATGGACAAATCTGGACAGAACACACAGATTTAGGGAGGAGAGGGGGCAGGTAGAAGAGCCTGAAGAATCCATACTTTGAGCTGATATCTATAGCTCCTTGAGGAGCACAGCCCAAATACACAACAGCTGGTGGAGAGAAACCATATTGATGCTGTGGGAACAAAGGTGTTGTCTAGTCTGCAACCCAGGCAGGAGGAGAGAAAAAACAGAGATGTAAATTAGGGGGAAGCTTCCTTGAGCTGCTTTAGTCTAAGAATATTATACCAAGACTAAAATGTCTGAGAATAGCTCTATGTCATTGTAAGCAGTCACATTAGACATGATAGATAACTTCAGGCTATGTCTTCCTGAGCACAGCAGACTCTAAATACCCTCCTTTCTTTGGAAACTCCTTCCAAACACCTTTGATTTCACAGGGATAAGCCAGCTAGCTGTATTCCTGTTCTGCATTTGATTTACCACTCTCAGAAAATTATTTCTCTAGCTAGCTATTTATTATCTAATTCCATGGCTGCAGTTGAGGAAAGTCTGTTTATTCCTCTTCTCCAGCAGTGTCTCTTTCTCTGGTATCTCTGACTAGCTGCTAGGTGCCCTGGGGAATGTTGGAAGAGAATTAATTAATCATGACCAGTGATGGAGGTGTTTTTCAGATTTGGATTTGGCCAGCTGATTGCACAGGATCTTTCTGGGAGTCAGGCTGTTGAAGAAACAAATGGAATGCTTGCTCTGGCTTGCTTTCAGACAGAGTCACTTTGGGAGGTTGCAGAGGCATGTAGGTTCTATCAAGCAATGGGGAAAATCTAGCAGAAGTCAGCAGTGTCCATGCCGGTAGAGGGGACTGCTTGCTCCCTTTGGCAGGACACGATGCCAATGAAACTGTAAACTACAGTTTAGCATGTTCTATCCTGTTCCCGGCCCACAAAAGTGTGAATCTTTCAGCATCCACAAAAAGAAGTCTTCTGGGCATTCTATCTCCATGTCGCCTTTGGAGCATGAGGAGTTGTGATGGCACCTGGCACATGCCAAACTGGAAGTCCCCCCTTCAGCATGCCCATGAGTGATGGCAACGCCGGCCAACTGCACAGGTTGCACTGAAGCAGCAGTGTTGTTTTACAAATAGCTCTGAAATCCCCCAGAGCCTCTTCCCTCCCTTTGTAGAGCCCAGTAGAGCATGTGCTGTTCTTCCTGGTCAGTGATTTCCTCCTGGTGATGGAGAAAGGTCAAGTGTCCACGCCAATTCTTTTTGATCTGTCAGCAGCCTTCAGCTCCTCTGGCAATGAAGGGGTAATGATTTGCAGTGTCTGGCATGGATGGGCAATCTATCCCTGCAGGAGCATTCCTCCTTTCCAAAGAGACTCCACAGTGTGGCTTGGAGCAGTAAAACATTTCCCTCCAGGACTTTTCCAAGGGGCAATTCAATGCTCAATTGTATTGTTGCTGACAGAGGGATGGGGCTACAATATTATGGAGGTGCTGATGATAAGGGACAAGATCAACATTCAGGTAAATAATCCCCATTTTTCAAATTTATCATCCACAAACATCTTCTGCCACCTTCAGCTTGTTCCATTGTTGCCTGATGCAGAAACAAATTGAGGCGCTTTGCTCCTTTCCCACCCCAGAGATGAGGCCGCGTGTAGAGAAATGTCGGCTGGGCTGGAGCGATTTGTGAGGCGGGGAGGTGGAAACGTCAGCCTTTAATGGAAGTCTCAGACTCCAGCAGCACCCGCTATTAGCAAAAAAGCTGTAATCTACAGTGACAGGCCAGCTGGAGCAACAGTAGATAACCAGGCGGATCTGCATGCAGAGGTGCACTTGGAGCAGCTGTGGGGGGGGAATTCAGATTTCAAACCGCAGTGCCTGGCGGTAGAAGCATGTCCGTCCCTTTAAGAGGAAAAACAGACAGAAAATCCACCCCCCCCTACTTTAAATAAACCTCTGAAGATTGAGGATTCTTCTCCTTTTTATCCCCATTGCACAAAGCACACACGGTGGGGGGACTAACCCCTCTCTCCAAGGGGTGCTGGCAGCTTTGCAATGAAGGAGCAGCCCATGCTACTTATTTAAACTTTATTTTAGCTTGATGAAAGGGAGGGGAAGGGAAACAGGGGTGGTCATGCACAGCCACGCTCTGTATCCTGCTCTATCCACCAGCACACACAGATTTGCGTTAGGGCCCTGCCTTTGTGTACCTATATATATATATAGTTTGCGTACATTTAAAATGCACCCTCTGTCTTACAGTGTCCAGTGCTGCAAGTGGGTGTAGAGCATTCGGTCCCTAAACCCACTACCCTCAGCCCCTGATCAAACCGCAGTGAATGCACAGGAGCCGTTGGGGACATTTTCATCCATGAAATGAAGAATCAATTGAGTTGCCTCATTAGGGGCTCTGCTCCGCGCTGCTGTCCTCGCCTTCCCTTTTGCCGTTCGCCTTGTCCTTTTTTTCAACCCGCTTTTACCACGGACTCGATGGCACAAATTCGCAGGTAGCAATTCCCCTCTGCCATGCATGGAAGAGCAAGAATATGGTTTAAAAGGAGAAGAAGAAGAAAATAATAATCAGGTAGACTTCCAAGAAATACATGGAATATATCTTTTTAAAGTACATAAGTGGTTTGGAAGCCAAAGGCCCCGGGAGGTCAGTGGTATCCAGACTTTTCAATCCCTGATGCTCATGAAAAATCACACACAAATTCCACCCTGGGAAAATCTGCATTTTCTTTTTTTTTTTTTTTTTTTTTTTTTTTTTCCTTAAAAAGCAGAGAAGTAGGTTTTCTGATGTGCAGAGGGGAGTGGAGCTGTCATTGCAGTCACTGAGCTGACAGAGCTGCTTGCAAAATGGACACGCTATTTCCTTGGGAAATTCTTACCTTTTGATTTGTGGTTATTTTTTTTAAGCTCCAGTTTGAATGAGAACTGTGCTCCTACAAAGCTCTTGTGGCCCAAAAATTCAAAAGAAATACTAATTTGAGACCATAAATATATTCTGTTTCTGTGGTGCTGAAGTACTAAAGTGCTCTGGGAAATATTTTGCATTGTATAACGATAGCATATGTAATAAATAAAACACCATCAAATATTTTATGCATTATATAGTATTTTAAACATATATCAGTACAATTCAGAATATGTAAAATTGTCAAAACAAATTAATTGAAACAACATAAAAATAATGTGTTTATCTCCTCAAAATGAAACATTTCAGTATAACTGAAATGAAGAGAGAAAATCAAACTGATTTGTTTTGACATTTTAAACGTAAAAAAGTTTGTCAAAATTGACATGTTCCCATGCAACGTTTCGATTTCAGGAGAACTGCGTTTTCCTGCGAAAAACTGTTCTGTCAAAATTTTTTGACCAGCTCTACTTACAGTCTATCTAAACAGACAAGCTTCACAGCCAAGACTCTCAAACGCTCCAGGTGGTCAGAAGATGGATTTAGCACAGAGCAGAACAGGCTCGAAGAAGGAAATAAATAAAACTCACAGCTAGAGGTGGCCTTAAACTCGGGTACCAAACTGCTTTAATGTTTGAGATGCTCAGACCCGAGTAGTTTTGGACTTTAATCCTAGCAAGGGCTGAGTTCCTTCAGTTTTTAGCAAATCTGTGTTGGTGCAGTGATGGAAGAGATTATTTGTGATGGTGAGATGCCAGTGCAGATTCTCAATATCCTCTGGGATTTTTTGACTCTTGGCATTGGTTGGGGTCTAGCTAGTAACTGCCCTTTGTGTTGGACAGATTAATACTGGTACGTATGAGATGGCTTTATTTTCCACACATCCTTCTGTCTCAGTGGTAATCCTAGGCTTAGGCTTTTAGGGAATGGGCTGAAAAGCAGTGCTGCAGGTAGACTGGATTCAAGGCTGGTGAGACTGGCTTTGGGCAGAAGTTCTTCCACCTTCATGATACACAGATTTTAAATCTTCTCATTACAGAAATGCAGTTTCAGGTTAATTTGAGGTTCTAATTTAATATGCTCTTCCGAATTAAGAGTTAATATTATATTTTATTATCTTTTTGCAATGAGATCCAACCCAAGGCTCATTGACTTCAATAGACCTTCCAGCAGAACCTGCGGCTGCAGAGCCGCTTAGAGCGGAAGACGTACACTCAAGGTTTCTGAAGGTGCCGATAAAACAATGTTATTTGGGGCTATTACACATTCCAGCTCACATTTCTAGCCAGAATTTAAGCTCTTGTGTATTAATGTGCATATAACTTCCCCTGTATGGGGAGGCAGGGCAGTAGAAGGAGCTAAACCTGAGTGTTTTCAACCTCAGACCAGTGTCCTACTCACTAAAGGGATCTGTCCTAAATACGTAGATAAGCCCTTTGTTTAACACGTCTCAGTCAGTGGGCAGCATCCATCAGGTAGCTGCACAGTTTGACCAGGGTCCAGAATTTGCAGCTGCCAAGAACTTGGGGTCTCTTCTCCCTCCCCTC
The DNA here is from genome assembly GCF_964273445.1 of Streptopelia decaocto. NCBI lineage: Eukaryota > Metazoa > Chordata > Aves > Columbiformes > Columbidae > Streptopelia > Streptopelia decaocto. The sequence goes on along the minus strand of NC_138672.1, from coordinate 5,523,954 downwards.
TCCAGCTGCCCCTGGTTCCCTTGGCTTCATCTGGTGGGAACGGTGGCAGAACCTGGTGCCCATAGGAAGCTCCAAGTTAAATGGTGCTTTTCATCCCAGCAGGCAGGGCTGTCATTACCCAAGCAGCAGGAGGTTTTACCAGGAGAAGCAATGGCCTGTGGATTTTAACCCCTTCTGCTCCTCCATAAGGGCTGAGGAACACAAAAGACTCAGGTCAAGAGCTGCGCTCCTTTCTGAGGGACAAGAAAACAGGAAGATATCTCATTTGCAAGAATCATTAGGTAACCTCAGCTTCCTAGCAGACCAAAGTAAGCAGTTTTGTCTTGTATTTGCCAAACACTATGGATCAGGATCACTTCGTGTGGTCGTGGTGGCAAAGTCCCTGCCCGGGAATGAACTTCAGAACAATAAAAATATTGCAGAGAGTGTCAGGTGTGGGGTAACAGTTGACCTTTTGGATTGAGCGTTGCATTATTGCTCTTCAGGGCAGTTTTGGCATCGATTATTTTTTTTTTTCCTTCAAGCTCTCTACTTACAGGTCCGAATTGTTGCAATATTGGAAAGGTAAGAGTGGTGCACAGAAGAGAACAGGCATGAAAGCAAAAAACAAGGTTTCTGGATTCTGACACAGGCCTCTGTGAACTCATTTTTCAGATTACTCTCTTTCCTAGATTTCCAGTAAAAATTGTAAGGAATAGTATGATTTTTGTTCAGTTTACTGTGTATGGTTTGCAGGTGTTTCTTCTTACAAAATGCAAGAAAAGTATTAAATGAATTTGGATGTTTCTTTTTATGCATAAATTACAAAATCTGTTTTGGCTCAGTCAAAACATACTGTTTAGGAAAACACTTCATTTTGATTTTTAATGTATATTACTCAACATGTAATGAAAACCAAAATACAATCTTGAACCAATCCCTTCCAAACAGAGCACTCGACACATTCTGTTCTAAAGAAAAGCTGACTTTATCAAAATGCTTTTTTTCCCTTAAATCAACAAATTTCTACAAAGTGTTCTGCCTCTGATGAATTGGCATTTTTCTAACATAAAATGAGCAATCAAAAAAAATTCTTAGCAGCTCTGTGGCAAGTCTTAGCTAATTCTGGAATAGTAGCATGAAGGTGCGTAGGAAGGGTACTGCAAGGAGACGTGGCATTGAGCTGAAACTTAAGAGATTTGGGTTGAATTCCTCAAGCAGTTATAAAATGATCTGGGACAAGCCATTAATCTACCCCGTGTCTCAATTCCTATTCTGCAGAATAGGAAAAACAGCATTTCCCAATGTCCTAAAGCTACTGCGAGGATAAAATCCTATTAACACTTATGAGATTACTAGACTTTGATATGAGGTGTATAAATACTGAGGAAGACAGAAGACTGAGCTGCATTTTTCTGTAACTTAGAATGAAATTATGGGGAAGTGGACTAGCTTGGACAATAATTTAATAATAGTAGGAATAATTTCAAGTTCAGGGCAGTGTTTAATAGAAATCACTGCTCACCACCCACCATATTTTTTTTTAATAAGCAGCTCAGAAAAGTGCAATTTATCATTATTATTATCATCTACATTCATTCTATCTCTGCCACTTCACAAATGAGAGGAGTTCCTCACAAATATCTACAAAAGCTAGCTCATTATCCAGCTTCCCTATTTAGAACTCTCATTTCTGACAATAGCTATCAGAATCTTGCCAAGCGTAGGGCTGCTGGTGTGCTGACACCGCTGCTCCCCGGCCCGCTGAGCGGCATTATCTCACTGTTCCCTTGCCTTCCCCCATCTGTCCCCAGCCATCTGCTGTCCTTGGTCTTCTAATGAGATTGTGAGCTTTTTGGGGCACAAACCGCCTAGCACAATATCGTTCCGGTCTCAGATTCAGCAGGGTTGTCTTCAGAATGTGATACTTCACCACATATCTGTGCGCACTTGCAGAAGATCCTTTTAATTCCATTCCTAACCTACTGAGAACTGTTTGATGGATCCTTTTTCTAAGTAGATCCCTGAACCAAGTGTCTGTGGATCCTGGATTTCAGAGCGCCTTGGCTAGTGTTATAGATTTATGATGAGGACTAATGGAGTTTAATTCCCTCTGTCCAGCACCACCCGATGTCCTGACTTGATGGAGGTTGCACGCCTGCCACGGTTCTTCCGTTCCAAGCCGCCTCTCATCCTCATCATGATAACACCAGTAGTTTATAATTAGCTGGAGTGCGGGGACAAACGAGCCGAAAACAGGTACCTCGTTGTTGCTGGTGTGATTCTCGCCTCGCTACAGGCAGGGAGTAATTAGACTTTCTACACAAAACCCGTTCCCTTTAGGCTGCTGGTTGAGCTGCATTAATAACGAAGGGTTTGTAGGGTGTTTTTGGTTTGCTGAATATTCTGACAAGTTGTAAGCAAAGTGCTGACAAACTGGAAAGAGAAAACAACTTTTTCTCCTCTAAGTCATACGGGGTTAAAAGAAATATTTTTATCACTGTTCTCTCTTAAGAGGCTGGAAAGACAAATGAAAAACAGGAAAAACTCTAGTAGCTTCAAATGGAAATTTGGAAGTATTTCCCCTTGGTGCTCTCACAACCAAAACCTTGACATCTCCCAATCTTTATCTTTTTCAGCATGAACAATTTGGCAAAAGTGAAGTGAATTTATGGACTGTGCTGTTTTTTTTGGAGAGGTATTTCTCTGATAATATCCCTCAGGTCTAACCACTCGTGCATATTTCAAATGAAATGGGTAAAGAATAAGTGCAAATTTAGACATTGATTAGTGCAGAATTACCAAAGTTTGGGGAGGGATTCACCCATCACTGCCTGAAATGGAGAAATCCCACTTCCATAAAGAAATAACTTTGCAATTATTTGGGTTTTTATAATACAATATTGCATGCCACAGTCATCCATAAAATCAGAGCCACTGCTGAATTGCAGCTCCATCCCTGACTCCTGTCAGATATCAGCCTCTGTATTATAAAGACATCTACAGCAGAAATGGCCAAATTCTGTTTTCCCAGGGCTCAGGTTTATCCACAAAAGTCCATATGACTTAACAAACCCCAACAGATTGGACTTCCCATCCTTTTCCATTCACATCCCCTGCTTTCCCCTGGCCCTGACACACCAAAAATGTCCTCAGCTTGGCTGGGTTCCTGACCAGCGTTTCCAAAGTTCAGCTAAAGCCACTTCACGGGCAGTAACTGCCTCCCTGGACTGTAATGAGCCATCTCTGGATTAGGTGCAGGACATAAATGTTGCATAAATGTGCTCCAGTTGCACCCAGTGACTCAACTAACACGAGTTAAATCCTGAAGGTGAATGGCAGTAGTTACCTGTCGATCAGGAACGTGAGTACACAGTTAACTCAAAGCTGGGATAGTTGAATTAAACCTAGGAGAGTGTCTCCCATACTTAAAATTAAGGATACACTTAAACTGTTTGCTGAAATGAGGTCAGACATTCGTCACGTTATAGGGCCGAGCTCTAAACTAACATAAGCTGTTTCATCTCTCCCTTGACACTTTAGTCTTCTACTAATTTATCAGCATCCTAAAGCGGCGTGTGAAGTTTCTGCAGAACAGAAGTGTCTCAGATACAAATAGCAATTGTTAGCCTCTTCCCTCTGGTAAATGGCAGCAGGCAGAAACCTCTCTCAACCTGCCAAGAACCAAATGTGGGACACAAGGAAGAATTATTGGTGCATGAAGCTTAAAGAGATAGGGGACTTATTTCTTTACTGCAAATAATGCGTTCGGTAATTTCTCTTTCCTGCGTCTGCATTTTTGTTGGAAATACTTTACAACAATGAGCATGAGAAAACAGAAGGGATGTGTGCAAGATCAATTTGAATCTAATATAAGGGACAAATGAAAGGTGCAGGGGCTAGAAAAAAGGTAGAAAATCCCAGGAGGCAGAGGAATAGTGGAGTGTTTACAACAAGCAGTGGAGCATCAGAGCTCCTGCATTCCCATTCATAGCAGTGATCTGGGGCTACACAGCCTCCCTCATATGAAACAGACCTTGCAATATCATTTTGTGCAAAATCCATCATTCTGAGCTATCCCACTGTATAAAAATTACCTTTTAAGTGGCTAAGTAGACACCCAGCTTTATTCCTTTCTTCTTATTTCAAGAAACAATGGGAGTAACAGCACTTGCCTGCCTTACTAGAGTGCTGAGAGCTTTAATTAATGTCTCTAATTCAATTTGAACTCCTTGGATAAAAGGCGCTGCCTTGTGACAGCAAAGGTATTGCCTAAAATAGAATATAATTAACACACAGATATCAATCACGATGAAATTAAGTGTACATTCAAATACAACTTGCACTTTACAGAAAGTACTTGCCTATTTTTCCTCCAAGAATCCTAAAGACTCATAAGACAAAGAACATTTAATGTTCCCATCTGATTTCAGCTTAGAATAAGGCCATCTTAAACTGCCTAACGAAGTGAAAAGGGGTTATGACAGAAATCTCCATTTGCACTGATGGATGCGCCTTCATGATGGACAATGCTGGAAACTGACTGGAACATGACTCAGAATCAGTATATCTAACATTTTCCTCTCCTGATACTTATTTACCAAGAACTCTACCATATGTCCTAGCTCACCCGCCGACCGCGTTTAGTAACAGATGTGACAATTGTGTGATCATGTTTGTTACTGTGAATCAGAAAGACCCAGATCGCCGCATTGCTCTGTAATGCTCCTGAGTGGGAGTGGGCTTTGTAGCTTGGATCTGTTTAACTGCTGTATTACGAAGCTTGCTGACACGTTGAGATGGTTGTCATTCATTGCTTATAAGACAGGAACACGTGTGGGCAGTGGGACTATGTTTTGCGAGGTGCTGTACCCAGATGATGGCCTCCCCAACAAGTTCATGGTCCAAGCAGTCAAAAAAATACTGTCATATCTCTATGCCGATACTTGGAAAATTAGGCAAAAAATTAGGGCACTGCTGAAGGTCACAGAGGGTGTGTAGGGTAGAACTGAGCAGAATGCTGCATTCCTGGATCAAAACTCAGTACCTGACTCCCCCAAGCCTCCATTTTAGTGCAGAAATTGCTTCTGTGCCAGATTTAGCTTTTACTAAGTCTTAGGTCTCCTACCCAAGGGCTATATACTTAGAGACATTGCCTCCCTGTCCCTTCTTCTCCTGTTCCTTTTACAAAATCCCCAGAACATATCTTACATCAGTGGAGGCCCATAAAGACACCTAAAAAATTAATTTCAGATTCAAACTTGTTAGGAGTTAGATTGAATGCACCTCACAATATTGCCTTAGACACAAAATAATCCCACTTTAGTAAGCTTTATAGCTTCCATGGGGACCAGCCCCGTGGTGTGTATTAATCTTTAATGCGAAACAACATCTCTACAGCAGCTACAGGGGGGAAAAAGATACTACTAAAAAATTAAAGTCGATGGTGTGATAGTTGTCTAGACCCAATTGCATTCTACCATCCTTGGTTGCCGCAGGCACCATTCCCTGCTCTCAGCACCGATACCTACAGCCAGGTACAAGGCTGGAGATGCATCCATTTGTTCTAGTGATCTCAAGGCATGTTCTCCCCATGTCTTAACCCTTGGTTAAGACCCATCACAACTCTAATCATCCTGACTTTGACCTAAAGGAAAGAAAGGGAGGATGAAGAGGTGTGTGTGTGGGGAATTAGTGAATATCTCCTGTCTTTTATAAGCTGATATTTCCCCAATGTATGATGTCTGCATGTGGGAGGACACACTGGGATTTCTCTGAAACCCGTTTCTTTTGGTTCTTCTCATATTTAAGTTTGCGCTGTGCTGGGAACTAGTTGAGCTATCACTTCACTTTGGTATGTAAAAGCTCTCTTCTCCTCTTTGCAATAGAAATTCAATAGAAAGTGAAATGTTTAAAGGAAAACTAATCCAGGCTGGCTGATGAAGGAAGTGGTTATGGATGAGTTTAATGAACAGACAAGCAGGCGAGTTTGGATGATGTGTACAGAACAACTGATCATTATCAGCAGCAAATCTGCATACCCATCTAATGGCAAACGCGCTGAGTTTGCAGCTGCTTACTGTGATGGGACAGTGCAGATCTGCAAAGAGCAGTAAGGCAGAGAAGGAGCCTGGATGGAGAAGCAGGAGAAATGAACTCCTGAACTGGATTTGGAAATGCCAAGAATGGGCTGTAGCTGGGAACATTTCCCAGTAATCACGTCGGGTTTATGACCACTGTGAGTGGGAGCAGAGCTGCACTGTAGCCCCCTTGGAATATACTGTATTCCTCTTGATGTGGGGCTGGAAACTCTCCAAACTCCAGTTTTGTACAGTGAAGTAGAAACACTCCTTTCCAGGAGGCGAGGGACTAAAGCACTGATAACTTCCACGTTTCTAGGTAAAGTAGGAGTTAGTAGTGAAGGCTAGTATTAAACACATGCCTCCAGAACAGGAACAACCTCCTCAGGCAGGAGCTACAGGTACCATTATGTTTAATAACAGTAATATTCTGTCTGCAATTGGAAAGAAGTTTACATGTGCCCAACAGGAAAAGTGAACATTCATTTCTTTCCCATACCTCACTTTTTCCATTTCTTCACGTACTGCAACAGCTGACTGTCATTTTTAACCAGCCTTACAAAACTCCGTTTTGTCGAGGGCTGCTGAGCTCGCCGCAGCTCCCCCGACACATGCTGTGCACACGTGCAGCCTCCCACGCACCCCAGCACACACACGCTCAGCGCTTGTGTTCCCCGTCGTGCTCCCGGGTTCCATCTGCCCATGCAGAAGACACGAACACTCGCTGCCGTGGGCTGCAACTTCACCACGCTCCTGGTGAAAGCTCTTGGAGCTGAGGAGATGGCTGTGGTGGCCACAGATGCTGGTGCCCTCTGGTCTGCGCTGTGCTGGTCCCACCAGCCAAGGTCTCACATTCACACGCAGATTTACACCCCTGGCACACCTCAATTTGGCCTCTCCTACCTTCTCAGCAAAACCTTTTCCTTCTGGGAATCACAGACTTTCAGAGTGCTTATGGTGGACTCAGACTCAAAACCGGAAAGGTTTCTGGAGGTGTATGAATCAACCCTATGCCGAATCTCCAGGCTCTGCATAGCCTAATTTCTCCTGCTTTAAAGAGTAGCTACAGTCCCTCTGCACCGTGTTCTGCAGACGTAGGTGGGTGTTGTCTGTCCTGAGGACAACTTTTGGCCAGGTTTGTGCCCCCAGAGCAGGGGATGCAGCCTCAAGATCACTCTGCCTGCCTGGGCATGCCCTCCGTGTTGGCACATCCCCTCCAAAACTCAGAAGGGCAGCCAGATGGACGAGAGGTGGGCAGGAGGAAGAATATGGGTGGAGAGGACTATTTCAGAGCAACAACAGCAGCTTCCAGCGATGAGGAGCACAACCCAACACGCCGGGCTGCTGTTGCAGCCGTGTTGCGGTTGGGAAGCAGAAGGTTTGGGGGTGTCCGCACCAGACACGGGGTGCCAGCTAAGCGAGCCGCTCACCTTCCACCAACGGAGCACATGGCTTCATTCGGAGAGGGGCATGGTGCCAACAGCATGACTGTGGAGGCGGATGATCTAATGGCTGAAACGCTGGAAATGGGAGTCAGGAGGCGAGGGCTCTCTTCCAGCTGTATCTCTGGCTTGCTGCGTAACCTTTGGCAAGGCATTTCACCCCTCTGTTTCCCTTCCCACTCATCATATGTCTTGTCTGTTTAGCCGTTAAGCACATTGGGGAGAGGAGCTGGCTCGTAGCAGGGCTGTCTGCAGCCATCGTTTGACGGGGGTGCAGCGGGACGGTCGCTCTCCCATCATATGAGTGACGGTGTGCCCTGCACCAGGTGGTGCGAAGCATCCCCTTAAGCTTCCTAGTAAACCTCCGACCCTGAATATGCATGTTCAGTACGTCGCCCCGCAGAGCCTTGATCTTGGGAAGAGCCTCGAGGTCCAAAATAGTGACAGACCCTCTCCCCCTCCAACAGACACACCTCCCAAACACCCAGGCAGGAAAGCAAGTTGAGGTGATTTTTTTATCTTTCAGAATTTGGCAGGATTTCATAGTGATATATGTGTGTGTGTGTGTCCATGTATCCGTATGTGCTCGTCACTGGAGCCTAGGTAATTATTTTTTTTTTATTTCTTTTTCTGGCAGCACTTGAAAGTAAGAACTGGGTCTTTATAGATTGCTCAGGTTGCATGGAGTATGGATTACAGATCATCAGACAGACATGAAAGCAGAAGACACGTTTCTCTGGCACAGCTTTAAAGGGACAATAAGGGGGTAATTGTAGCCTAGGGTGGGCCACCTTCTGCGCCCAGCCTTCGCTTGCCTTTGCGGCACTGCGGAGAACTTCACCAGGGAAATGATGGAAAAGCTGGGTGAGGATGTCTCAGGTCAGGACCTGGTTATTTCAAAGGTGATATATGCTCAGGAGGTTAAAGACACCACTTAGGTACATGAATAAAACACTGCCAAATACTCTAAGCTGTAGCACAGGCAGAGTGAAGTCTTTTAAAACTTGATTTTTCATGTCTGTTTTCACCCTGAGAGATGGCTGTCAAAGCATCAAAGGAATTCCCATTTTTAAACTATCTTTTTCTCTCCCTTTTCCCTTTCCTCTCCTCCCCCCTATTTCTCTCTCTCCTTCCTTCCTCCTTTTCCCCTCTCTTTTTCAACAGGACTCCACAGAATGGAGCAAGAATGAGAGGAAAAAGGCAGACAGAAAAGCATGAACTGGAGGCTTGTTGAGTTCCTCTACCTCCTGTTTATATGGGACCATATACTAGTACAGCCCTCCCACCAGGACACAACTGCTACCAACCAACATGTCTCCAAGGAATTTGATTGGCTTATTTCAGACAGGGGGCCTTTCCACCACTCGCGGAGCTACTTATCCTTTGTGGAAAGACATCGTCAAGGATTTACAACCAGATATAAAATATACAGGTATGTTGGTTTACATTGGATAAGTTGTTAGGTGGTGGGAACTCAGCCAGTTCCTATGGCTTGCAGTCAATGATGTGATGCATCGTTTCTGTTCCACCTGGAAATGCTTCTTTGGTTCTTCATGGTCCTCAGCTGGCAATGCAAATTGCTTCAAAGACTCAAAAGTAATGCTCTGATAGTGAAATAAAGGCACAGTGGTATCATGGCAGTATGCACAATATAGATCAAGATAAAAAGGCAGCAAGGGTCTGGGTGTGCTTAGCTTGCAGTGAAAGATGAGTTCATAGGCAGGTTCACAAGCATGTTTTTCAAATCCATGTGCCTGTGGCCAGACCAGGCCTCTGTACCAAACTCATACATGTGAACTGCCGATAGCTTAGGGTTCACATGGGCAAGAACAGACATAAAGACATCAAGACACACTTCAGTAGGGCAGTCCTCACACTGCTGTGCATGAGCCTTAGCTGGGTATTGCCTACCACAGACCTCTGCAGATTATCCCCATGTATGAGTCAAACTTGCCCCCAGAACTCTTATCTTGGTTTAAAAGTGTTCCGATTAAAAAACTACAGAGACTATGCAGAATCTGGATTCTCATTTGCCTTCTAGGTTTTGAAGCCTTTGTTGTTGCCTGTTTCAGGCTTTTCTTGCCAGCTGTGATATCCAGAAACACACTTTTCTTTTTTCATTTTAACATGAAAAGCTGGGGTACTCACATGAGTCTCCTATTAAAGCAGCATGCACATTGGAGTGAAAGGTAATAAGCCAACAAATGTCATGAGATTTATGCTAAAGCCCAAAGAGACTGCAAACCTTTCATAGATACATGTGCATTTACATAACTATATAGTCCTGTTTTGTTTCAGAAAGACACTTGCAAATACAACAATGCAAACTAGTAGGTAGGAAAGTGCTAGTGAATGGCCAACTGGTTACTGCACAGAGATAATATACATGATGACGGGGATGGGGGCCCAGGGAAACCACGTGTGCACAGGCAGTGTTCTCCCATGGGCAGAGAGCCAAAAGCACTTGCAGAGTAACAGGGACGTGCGAGACATCATCTCTGTGTGGGGAAGAAAAATGAGTTGTGCCTGTCCCGTGGCTTGTAGGGAATGCAGCATGCCCTCCCCTCGCTGCAGCCTGCCGAGCAGGGGCAGGTTAGCATGGGTTGAAGACATTGTCTTGGCTTGTCCTCCTCCTTCAAAACAGCTCGGGGGGAAGACAGCCCCAAAAACTAGAAATTTAGCTGCCACGCTTCCACTGAGGACGTCTTCACTGTCTTTGCTTGCACAGAGAAGCAGAGAAAACACGTTTTTTTTCAAAAAGGCTTTATTCCTGGTGATGCATATCCCCAGCTTTCTGCCTGCCCAGCCTGACAGCATCCACTCTGATCGAGACGGCAAATCTCTGCCCCACGCAATGCCTCTGGCAGTGGCTCTGCCCTTTGCTAAAGAGCTGTTCAGCCCAGAATGCCATCACAGCAGTCTGCAGAGGCTGTAGTGGGAGAGAAATGCCTGCAATCGATGTGTTCAGACACATCTAAGAACTGTCACTGCAGGTCAGGCCAGAGATCCATCAAGCCCGGGATCCTGTCTCTGAGAATCATGGAGAAAAGGGTCTGGAAGGACCTTGAGAGGTCATTTAATCTCTGCCTCTTCCCCAAGGCAGACTCAGCCATACCTGTGTTACATCTGACAGAGGTTCGTGGCCAAACTCTCCTCAAAGCTTTCCCATGACGGAAAAGTCACATCCAGCGCAGGCAGCCTGCGCCACAGCTTTGCTTTCCCCCCATTTATAAAGGAGCTAAAATCTTCATTGTATGTGAAGGCTGTGATTTCTAGTTTTATCTGTTAAGGGGTGAGGAACAAATTCCTCTTTGTTTTGTACGAGACTGGTAAGAATTAGAAAGCTTATCTCAATTCAGGATGCAAAGCAGAAAGGGATCTGTTTTTCTCCTTGTCTGATGGATATTGCCAAAGCACTTACAAATGACACTTCTAGCACAGGGAGGACAATGTCCTCCTTCTTCCAACATGGGAGAAAATGGGCAGCAGCATTCTGCGTGCACAGGAGGTGTGGGGAGGTGTCTGAGAAGGGTCTTACAGATGGTCATAGGGCTGGAGAAGTCACTATTTGCAAAAGAAACTGGAGGTGAGACAGAGCTCTGGTGGAAATAGTTGGGTAGAGAGTTCAGAGAGATGTGGGAAGATGGCAAGCTCACCTTGGGATGCATCTCAGGGCCAAATACCATGCACTAGGCTGAACAAGGGAGCTGAGAGCTTGGGGACAATCCAGCCGTGTGTGTGTCGTGTTTTGAGCTGCTGGGAGCTGAGCACATTGGCAACATACTCTATGGGACTCACTTTCGCTCCTACCACAGTCAGCTGAGGAGGAGGGAAAACCTCCTGTGGTCCAGCAGAGCAGATGGAGCCATTAGGTAGGAGCCTGGCTGGATGTTGGAGGGTTTGGTTGTTTTCAGTATCTGGCCTTGTTGGCAGAACTGATCTCTTAAAAACTGGGTCCATGCATTTTTTAAGGAGTGTCAAAATCAGTCTAGCAATGGTGAATTAGTGAAGTCGCAGCCAATTCTAGCAGTTAAGACCTCGACTCTGAGCGCACACACCCTCCAGAACAGATCATTTTACTGAAACCCACAGGGGTAAAATCTCATTTTTGTGGACTCCTTAAATTGACTTCGAGAATCTGTGAAGCTGTTGGGATTTTGTCAACTGTTTAATTTCAACATAGAAGCCTCTTTCCTCCCAAATGATGTCTCTCAATTGCTCTTTGCACCAGACTAGCCCAAGGGAGGTACATATTCTACATTAAGGATATCATTCTTTTCTGTAGAAAAAGCAGCTGATTTGGAGCATGGGAATTTTCTGTGTAGTCTTCTCTTTCAATGTTCCTTTTCTCCCACACTTTTTTTTTGGTTGGCTGGTTTGTGGTTTTTTGTCCCTCAGTCAGACAGTTCCTTTGGGCACTTGTGATTTTGTTCAATGCGGTCTGACCTGATGACTGCTCCTCTTCTAAGGCCAATAGCAGCAAACCCCAAACCAGCCACAGCGGCCAAGGCTTTGGAGCAGATGTGAAATTGGGCAAGAGGACCTTACCCATCCCTAATTGAAACACTGTCGCCTGTTTAGTGACGATTTCCCTAGTGTCTTGCTGTGCGATAGCATGGACACAGCACATTAGGACCGTGTCGTTTATGTTGAAAACCCTCCGAGATAAAGTCACTGTCAATACTAAACAGCAGTGTAAGGCAAAAAGCAGCATTTTCTCATTTTTACAGGTGACTTTAAAAAGGAAGTAACCCCAAACTAAAACACGCAACACTCCTCCTTCTATCACCAGCAAAGAGCTGGTTTTAGTAAGCAAGGCTATTTTATATGCTGCATAAGCAGAATTGCTGTAGAATGGCATAGCTGCTATCTCTTCATAGGATGCCTGGCTCCAGATCTACCATCATAGCACTGCTGTTACAGTCTCCAAAGGCTCATTCCCTCCTTCTGTGTATTATGCTTTAGCAGATTTTAGGCCTCCTTCTTGCAAAACTTGGACCACTGATTTTCCTGGTACCCTCAGTCAAGGTTTGTACCTTGCATACAATATTAGTAGGAAGGCAAGCAAAGGGGAGATGTTTTATATTAAATCATGGACAGTAGGGATAAATACAATTGCATTAAGGAAGCACATTAATCAGCATTGATTCATACTAATAAGGCTGGTTTAGGGGGGGCCTCTGGCAGGAAAAAGCTGCTTTGATCATTATCTGTGCACTCTGATGCTAATGCAGATAGGATGGCAGATGCTGAGAGTGGTTTGTGGGATGTCTGAATATTCATTATCACTATCCTTGTTGTTGTTCCTAGTCATGAGAGCCTTGGGTCCTCGGTATGGCACGAAGGCTGGAAAACAGATGAAGCTCAGCTTGGCTTTGGGACTAGGGCATTGCTCAGAACAGAAAACATTCCCATTACTACAGAACAGTAGTTGACAGCTTCAGTCCACTTCTTTGAAGGATATTGTGGTGGTGTCCTTCTTTCTTCTCCAAGAAACTGAGTATTTAGCTATGAGGCAAAGCAAATGAAACAACAGACTGAGATACACTATGCACATAGCCAGGCACAAGCACTGAAATAGAGGCATTTTACTAATGATGCTGCTCAGTTTAAGCAAGTTCTAGAAAAACGAATATTTTCCAGAAAAGAAATAAGACTTTGTTGTTCAGTGCCAGAGGTGTGACATGGGAGGCAAAGAGGGAAGTGGTGAGATGATCTCATCCAGCTTGGAAAGAAGGACTCACGGTTAGACTGGCAAAGGGCTAACACGGGCAGTATCTTGATTGTTGCCCCAGGCAATGGTGTGGCTGTGGGAAATCTCACTTCTCTGTGCCTCGGTTCCCTCCCCGCCCTCCCGAGAATGGGAGATGGCAGCATTTGTCTGCTCTGTGTTGCTGGGCAGACTTAATTAAATGCTGCAAAACATTTGGACGTAAGGGACGACAGCAATATAAAGTGGATGATCGCACAGGGCTAGAAGGGGAATTTGCGTGTACAAGAAGAAATGTGGATTTTCTGTGTGTGGGAGTTTAATTCCATTTTCTGAAATGGAATTCAGAAAATGAAAGTAAGGACAGAGAGATCTGGCTTTCTACGTAAGAGAGCAGGGAAACCCTGGAGTATAAAAGGGAGATCTGCTCGCCTTGCAACTTCTCCTGCAGTGGGACCATTTAGAGGCTGCTTAATTTCATGAAACCTGCAAATACAAAATACTTCTGAGACCTCTGCCAAGCCTGGTTAAAATGCACCAACAGATTCAAAACTTAGTGGGGGATGTGACAGCACACCAGCCAGTCCCCGTTCCATCCCTCCACCTGCAGAGTGACAGGACAAAATGGATTGTTCGTGTATCCTCATTACTGTAAGGTCTCTGGACATGTAAAAAGGAAAAACAGCTCCTGAGACAGGAAAGGTTGTGAGTAACTGGCTGCACAAGCTGGCTATAAATTGATTGGGGTGGTGCCTAGGGGAAAAACAAACCAAAAAACAAACCTGATTTTTTTTTTTTTTTTTTTCTGAGAAAAATAGGTTCATCAGGAGCGTGGTGCAGGTCTGGGACAGGTGAACAGAGAGGTGAGGGGTATCTCCATCCTCAGTGGTTTTCAAGGCTTGGCTGGGCAAAGCCACAGCTGATGTGCTCAAGAGCTGGTGCTGGTCCCGCTTCAAGCAGGACGTTGGAATAGGGACCCCCAGGGTCCCATCTAACCAACATTTCTGAGATTTCCCTGTTTCTCTGATTCAGAGTGGACAGTAAACTGGGTGCTCGTAAAGGGATTTGCACTACTGAATGCATTTGGTCACACTAGAGGTTTTTATTTAGTCCTAGAAAACCCACAAATCTAAGTCGCTACGTGCTCTCTAAATGTGTCATTCCTTTGGCAAAGAGGAAGAGAATTACCATGAAGTGAGGATCTTTGCTGTGTGCGTAGCACAGGCTACAATTGACTTAGAAATGCATATGCTGTTCCGCTGCTTAAATTTTCCCTTAGTGGAAAAAAAGAAAAAGGCAGACAAAAAATTGGTCTCACAAAACTGCCTCACAAAACTTTCAAAGTTCTATCACACCACAAATTAAAAACAATGAGCCAGATTCTCTGTGACATAAATATGAGAAGCTGCTGTCTTCAAGGAAAATTCACCCATTTATTGTCTGGAGAATCGCTTCTAGCATATCCAGCATTGCCCCAGCACCTGCATCCACAACACAGAATCACAGAATCACAGAATGTCAGGGATTGGAAAGGACCTGGAAAGCTCATCCAGTCCAATTCCCCCGTCGGAGCAGGAACACCCAGATGAGGTTACACAGGAAGGTGTCCAGGCGGGTTGGAATGTCTGCACAGAAGGAGACTCCACAACCTCCCCGGGCAGCCTGGGCCAGGCTCTGTCACCCTCACTGAGAAGAAGTTTCTTCTCAAATTTAAGTGGAACCTTTTGTGTTCCAGTTTGAACCCATTACCCCTTGTCCTATCATTGGTTGTCACCGAGAAGAGCCTGGCTCCATCCTCCTGACACTCACCCTTTATATATCTGTAAGCATCACGGTTTGTAGGGCTGCTTGCCCTGTCTGTCTGTCTGTCCGGGAGCATTATGACCTTTTATTATTTCAAAGCGAAAGCAGAATGCAAATCCTGCATTCAGGCACAAACTTGGGCAATCTGGCTGGTGAATGTGAGGTTTTTAGGATTGTTTTTAGCAGCTTCTACTATGAAGTTTTGCCTTTCCTCACCAGACCTTCCAGGCAGGTTTTCTGCAAACCTGTGATTTCCACACCTGAAGAGCTGATCCGGCAGAAAAGTAAGCTTGCAAGAAAAAAAGAAAAAAATAGATTTAATTTTCAACTAGATCACTTTTCTGGTCTGATCCATTTTGTGCTCAGGTGACAGTAAATGGACAGGACTCCGGATGGAGTCGGGGACAAAGAGGATGGTGATGCTGCTGTTTTCAGCAGCAATGTGGATTAAAGTTATATTAAAGTGGCTGTGGAAATGCAAAATGCACACCAAGTTTTGGCAGAGACAAGATCTGTTAGAGCTCCTTCTACCATTTTTTCAGTCCATTCTTCTCCCATCTCTCCACTCCTCATTGACTCCTTTTGCTGTCTGCCTGTTGCATTGAATTTAATCTACTGGTCACTAGAGCTCTACAAATAACTGATTTTGTGGTTCACTGGTTGCACGGAAGAAAAATAACATTAAAAATGGGTTGATCTAAAATGGATGTTTGTTCAACTTTTCAGTAAAATGAAAAAAGCAAAACATTTCATTTTAGGCTCAGTGAAAGGTTAAAGCTTTGCTGTTTGTTTTTGTTTTATTAATCCAGTGAAAAGTGGGGGGGTTTGCAATTTTTAAGGCATAGAAGTTCATCTTAAATCACAAAGTCAACCAATGCCACTTAGAAAAATGTCAAAAGGGAAACATTTTGATTTTGAGGGTATTTTGTTTAGCTGTTTGCACTTCAGCTTCCTCGTTCAATTTAAGTTGAATTTGCAAGTAGTTTTTATGTCCTTAGGAAGAGTAAAAAACCAACCAAACAAAACTTGCTGTCCTTATTGTTCACTCCGAGAGTCTGAAATCTCAAAATCCCCCAGGGCTGAGCTTTGACTTCCCTTGGGTTCAACTTTTAACATCTTAGGATTCAACAAAATAAGATTTCCCCAGCACCGCTGGGCAAGGGAGGCAGAACCAAGGGGAACAGTGGGATCACAACTTTGCTTGTTCAAAACCCAGGTGGATGCTGAGACCTGGGCACTACTGGCTGAGACAAGCTGTACAACATGGGCACAGTTTCTCTCTCACACGCATCCCGGTAAGTTTTCAGTCCTCTTCCAGTTGTTTGGATGCCTGAAGCATCCAAAAAAGCGCCGCGGAAGTTCTTCTCAAGCAGCTTTAAGGTGATGCTTTGCACCGGTACAAATTGATAGGCACTGTTAGGCTTTTTAATCTTTGCTTTGGCTTTTTTAGTTATGCTGAAGTTCTGCTGACAAGGTTTTCCTATTAGGTTTTTATGCTGTCTGTTTAAAGGGGACATCAACTTTTATGTTTTCCAGTCGTAGGCAAGGCTGTTTTAGGAGAGGCACGGCAGCAATTGAAGGACAGAGGGAGCAGAGATGAAAGGAGGCTCTTGCCTCTGTGCGGAATGAGCAATGGAAATCCGCACAGCATTGCATGGCAAAAAATACAAAATCTCCATAGTTTACATTATGCATGTAAACGAGTGATGTACATTGGTTTGTAATCAGTAAATGCCTTGTAAATAAGTGTGTGTAAACCAAAAATTTAAATCTATTTCCATAGTGCATGTAAACAATGAAGACTTCTAGTGTTCTCTTCAATGTAAATGTTAATCTAAAAATGACATTAATACAAGTTTATGCAACTTTACAAGAGACCCACAATTTGCATTCCTGTCTCACCAGCTCTAACACAGCAGCTTGGCAAACACGAGATGGGCACAAACCAGCCAATTCCATCACGCAGCCACAACCTTCATTCTTCATGCAGCTCAGGGACCAGTGTCGTTACATTCTCTGCATAATGCGTCCCTGCGTACGGGAAACTTTTAATATATTTGCATAAGCAGAATAAAGGCAGGAGTGGGGGATGGCAGGGAATGGCTCTGGCTGAACTGGATGCGCTTAGTCCTGGCAGTGCTGGGCTGAGCTTGGCCCTCATCAGGGCTGGAGGAGCAGCTGCTGCAGCCGCCTTTGGATTCAGATGGCGAGGGCTTGGAACATCGCTGGCAGCTGCAGGGATTGACAGTAGGACACACCTCTCCTCTTTGATATTCTTGAGAAGAGAGGGCAAATGGAAGGAAGAATGGCACCAGCCTTTGATATGCTCAGAGCTGCTGAGATCTGGGAACAGAACATCTGGCCAAGCTTTGGGGAAGGGCAAACTCTCCTCTCAAAGTAGGGAGAGGTGCAGAAGCAACGCAGATGATGAGTTCACATTCTGTGGTTCGGACAGCCTGATTCCACTGGAGAGAAACGTGCACATGAGCTGGATTTCCAGAAAGATGTCTTGCTAACTGGCTGCCCTGCCTGCTGACCCGGGTAAGCTCCGTGCTGGGTCGGCTGAGCGCTAGCGCAGTTCTGCAGAGTTGCATGCTCAAGCACAAAAATTCCCTTTCTGAATCCAGACCGAAATATTTTAGCCGTCCTCCCAATGATCCCAAAAGCAGCACAGACAAATATTTTGAGTCACTGAACCTTTCCAAAGATATCTGAATCCTGCTGCGTAGGAAGGAGCTGTTTCCACAGTCCTCTCTCAGACCCTGCTTGGTGGGGGGATCTTTTCCCCTTTGCATGAAAAGCAGGGGAATTTGCCCAGCAAGCCTCCCAAGGCTGCTCCCAGCCTGCTGCGACAGCAATGACTCTGCACGTTCATCTCAGGTTTCTTCAGACCAGCACACTATAGTCCAGTGGCTTGAGAGCATATTTTAAAGGCTAACAAGCCAAGGAGAAGGCTTCACTCTTTTTTTTTTGAGCAGATTATTAATTCTGCTTTTAAATCAGGCATGCTTATTCCAGCAGAGAAGCTGTTACATTTAAAAAAAAAAAAATAAGGAGTCATATTGTTAGATGCATGGAATAATTCTGTTCTGGCACCAGTAGCACAGGGAGATGGAATGACTGTATCTATTAAAGGGGTTTCTCTATTTCTGGATCCTTCTAATGTTTCCCTTGGGTTCCAAAAGTTGGTTTGTTTGTTTTTTTTTCCTTTCTTTTTTGCTGATTGCCACCTACCAGCCTCTCTAAATGGAACAAGGTGCGTCCCACCAGGGCAGTTGGAGCCATCCAGGGATCCGCTTTGCCTGCAGTGGGGACGGAGAAGTGTTTGGGTCAGGCCTTTGTGCCAGGATCCTCCTCTCCAGGCTGTATGAAATCAAATATATCTGTGCAGAGCCAGTGGTTCCTCCCTGTGCTGCAAACCACGTGTGCCCAGTGAAGGAGCTGACTCAGCACACGAGCAGCTCGGTGCTGCCTCAGTTTCCCCTACAGAGAACCCTGGGCAAGGGGGTACCTGTGCCTGGGGAAGGGGGTTGGAGCAGTATTTCGGCTGCCAGGTCTGTGCACTTGGGATACTGTTCACTGGTGACCAAGCCTGGAATCTCTGTGCCTCGGGTGATCAGACCCAATTTCACATCCCTCCATTGACCACGGAAGGTTTACGGGAAGCTGCAATGAGGTTCCCTTCAGCAGGTAGTAATTTTTGCTGGTTAAATATATCCCATCAGGTGAGAAATGCTGACATGGATGGAAGGAGAGGGGCAGAGGTGTAGCTGCAGGTCACAGTGGTATTTGCATCCACTGCATGGTCTGGGCTGGAGGCAGATGCTGCTGCCTCCTCCTCCTCCTCCTCCTCCCTGCCAGGCTCCTTGCAGCTGCCTCTCCAACCTCTCTGTTCCAGCAGGACAGAGATCCTCCCCATCGTCCCTATACTCTGCAGTGTGGGAAAGCCTCAAAGCTGCTCCATCCCCTGGCCCGAAAGGCAAACCTCGAGGTCTGACACCGGCAGCTGTGAGCTGGGCTGGAGCGGAGGGACAGGATTCTCTAAACTCTCTGCTATGCTGCTAAATCAAAGTCCCGCTGACAACAGAGAGCACTAAATGCCTGCCTGGGGCTCTGCTCCTACAGTCATGTGATGACATCAGAATTTAAGCTTTAATTAAGAAATGAGTGCGGGGAGGGAAGGAAGAGTCTCTAGCCCTTATGACTGCAAAAGAAAGCTTGGAAACATGACCCGAGTGCAACCAACTTCTGCTTTAATGTGCAGACGGCTCCCAGCAGAGGGGTGAGCAGCCGGGAGAAGCCATTACATCAAATTCCCAATCAGGTCAGGCCTGCTTGTGCTTCTGCTTGCAATAAAAGAGCTTGCTTGGAGAAAGGGGAGTTTCCCTAAAAGCTGTGCTATGGCAGAATTCCATCAACATGCCCTCCCTCGTTGTACGTGGCTCTCATATAGCCTTGCAGGGCCAAATTTTATACTAACACAACCTCTACTTGTGCACAGACATGGTCTAGGGGTGGCAAAGCCAGCAAACTGCCACTGTGTTGCTGCAGGCTGAATTGTGCCAATTGGGACTGGAGGTTCAAATATGCCTGATATTGCAATAACTGCTCATTCCCATGAATGATTATCACAAAAAGCCAGTGGAAGGGCTGTTCTCCTATAAGTTACAGCTAGGACCTGTCTCTGCATTCTTATTGACTTAGTGATAGCTCTTACAGGTGTCCTGACACTGACCCCTCTGCTGATGTGGCTGGAGACCTTGTCATTCCTGCAACAAAAGTGCCTTTTGCAAGTTGGAAACAAAGGTTTCATGGGCTGGTAGCGACTGGCAGGTCTCCTGGAGCATAGGTTGGGTCTAAACACTGATTTTGGGAGCTGACCATTGCAGAGGACTCAAGGGATTCAGCTTGGATGAGGTTGCAAAGACTGATGAGCGGGGGACACTGCCCCCCCACAGCTACCTGGAGATGGAAGAAAGGATGAGGTGAAATGGAGCATTATGTTGGGAGAGCAAAGGTTTTGTTGTCCGTGCGTCTGTATGCAACCTCACTTTGCGTTTCTTCCTTTTCATACTTGTTCTTTCCCTCTCAGCAAAGGAAAACCTGTATATTTAGTATTCAGCATTAAATATTTCAGTGTTAGCTTCTAGCTCTAGCAAAAACCCAGAAAGAACATTACTTTTTACTCGCCTCCAAATATCTGGGGCTGTCCCTGGGGAATACAGGAGCGCAGCCTGGCTAACGCTAATCAGAGAGCTTGGTACACAGGGAGAACCGTGTGTTGAATGGTTAAGTGCAAACAGAAGAGACAGGAATAAGAAAAGAAGGTTGTTAGCCTCATCTCTGGTTATAACTAAATGAATAGTCCCCATCAGACTAAAATGTTCTCTTTTTAGTTTGTCTTTCCTTCCCCTGTTTTCCTCCCCTCGCCCCCCATTCATGGGCAGACTGGGAAAGTCTCAGATTCCCCCACTCCCACCCATAAAAGGCTCCCGACTGTTTCTTGGGAATATTTGATATTTGAAGTCTGTGTCGAACCGATTCAGCAGCTGAGTGTTGCCGAGTCACATGGTGAGCTGTATCTCAAGACTATTTAATGTCTCTTCAAAGCCCACACTTTCAGAGTCCTGTGATTATGTAAGAGGAGTCTCAACTCAATTTTTAAAGTAAGTTTACGGCCCTCATAATTGCAGAGGAAAACTTGATAATATGACTCCTACATACTCAGAAAGCAGAAGGCAAAAAAGAAACGGAAAAAAAACCCCTGAAGTTTATCAGATTTTAGAAGTCTCATGAATTTTAAAACCAATCTCTTAATTCTTTTTTGGAGCCTGACTCATGGTTTTCAAACAGTTAGCAATATGGCTGTAGGGATTGTAAGGCTGGTTTGTTATCTTATTAGATAACTTACATAAAATATCCAAACCCTTGGAGACTCAGAGATTGAGTATTGCACTTCAGTACACAGTTGGAGAGAACAGTATCTTTTCTTCTGTATAGATGCTGAGGATTTCCTCTTAATCCAGGTCTCGAGTCACCACTGCGGCATAAATATTTCCCAAAATTATATTACTGCTAATCATATGAATAAGAATAGCCATAATATTGATCTTCATAATACTTAGGTTATTAAATTTCAGTTTGAAGGTAGGTTTGTGGGGCAATTCATAATAGTAAATCTCGTCAGCATGCATAAGCAGGGAAAGCAAGCCACAGAGCAACAGCATTGCAAACCCAGAGAGAAATGCATTCTAGATTCTTCCATCATAACACAAGATTGCTCACTGAACAAACACATGTGAATAAGTTAGCAATGCCAGAACTGATGATTTGCTAATCATTTGATAATCTGGGGTGAACTTAATTGATCTTAAAGGGGAGAAAAGCCTTCAGATATTGAAACAACTTCTTCCAGTGTTTCTATGAGGTGTATGCACCACCTAGGTGCACTTTATTCCTGGAATATTTGCAGACATACAAAGACAGGGATGCTGGTGTGATAAGATGAAGGGGGATTGCCACTGTTACCATTAAATACCTAAAGGGGACCTACAAGAAACCTGGAGAGGGACATTTTACAAGGGCATGTAGCGATGGGACAAGGTGTAATTGCTTTAAACAGGAGGCTGAAACTAGATGATCTTTATGGTCCCTTCCAACCCAAACCATTCTATGATTCTAAGTGGTGGGCTTGCCTTCCACATACATGTTTATTGAGGTTGTCCACGTTCAGTTTAAGCATCAAACATGCTGAAGAGGTACAAGGCAGCAGAACATCCTGTGCTCGTACCTGGTCACAGAGCCCCACACGTGCCTCTGTGCAGACAAGAGCATTGATGTTTGAGGTGCACGCAGATATTGGGGTAACTGAAGCGTCGTACGTAGCAGATTAAAGGAAATTTGAGGATGCTGTCCTGTGAAATGGCTTTATAAAAGGGGACAAAAAAAAAGGCCTACCAGCTCTTTTAACATGGAAAGGAGGAACCAAGAGTGTGGAAGAGGCTGAATACTGTGATATAATAACATTACAGGATAATTGCAAACTGTATTTGGACTTCATTTTCTTCTGCAGAAGAGTCATAAAAATAAGTTTATTGTTTTCGCTCCTAGGGACTGAGATATTTGCATCATGTCTTTTAAAAAAGACACTGCTTTCTCTCCCCACTTGAACATATGAATTCCACTGGTGATTGTCTCCTGTACAATTGTGGGTGAGCATCCGAAGATAAAGATTTTATACAAACAGCTGCTCTCTGCTAGCGGAACAGAAGTAGCTCAGCTCTCTGTCAGTGTCTTACAAGCGTTTGTAGCACTGGGTGGGGGGAATTTTCACTTGTAGTGTTGGGGATTGTGCACTGGAAGGCGAGCAGATCTGGGGTAGTTCTACAAGGATGATGGAAGGCAAATGACAACATGGCAAAGTCTTTGCATTTTAGGTGTAATAAAATAGTCTCACTGAGGTAGAAAAATGTTTTCTCCAACATAAGGTTTTGTCAAAATGCTTTATTTTGTTAGTAGTATAGTGGTTTATGCTGATGAATTTGATTCAACGTATTTTTGAAGTCCTGTCCTCTCTGGTCACTATTGACGATGGGGAAAGAGAGAGATCTAAGAAATGAGCTATTTTGACAAAATTTTGTCTAGTGAAAACATTACAAGCTGTTCCAGATTCTTCCAACGTGGAACAAAGCCAGATTCCGCAGCCCTGAAAGTAGCTACAAAAAGGAATAATCTCCTAGACAGCTCCAGCCGCAACTGAAGTCAGAGCTCTCCCAAATGTGAGCGATTTAAGCTTTGTCTGGAGACACAAAACTGAAGCCCTTACCAATTACAGATGAGTTATCATCAGGTGCCACAGGGACAGTGCAAAGGGACTGAGTAGTAAAGGATTAGCCAGTGCACACAGAAATATTGAGCAACTCACTAGTACCTCCTATTGTGCTCATGCCAGTGGAAATCCTTCTTAGAGCGGCATATTTTATTCAATTTTTAAGAGCTCTCAATTTTTCATTTAGGAAAGGAAGTTGGAGCAGCGTCCAATCCGTAATCAATCAGTCCGCCTTTGCAGAGAAGCTCTGAGGAAGCGCTCTTGCTCTTTGGTCCTTTATCTTCTCTGTGAACTCACAGAAATTGTATTTCTGAATGGGATTAAGAGCGAGGGAGATGCAGAACTACAGCCAGGGCAATCCTCAACTAAATCTTATAGACTGTTGCCTTGTAGTAACTAGCTGTACCAAAATTATCACCAACCACATCACTTCTCTCTCCAATTGGAAGAAGCAGATGATGTTTCAGATAAACTTAGAAAGACTTAAAAAAGGTATTTAAGCACTTTGTGTGGGTACTTAACTGCCTAAGTGCCAAACTCCTGTAGAGTTTAGTGGGCATTGTAAAATCAGGAGGTTTTGGACAGGATCTGTCACAGTCTTAAATGAGGCTGTCCATAACGTAAGCCATGGATTTATTGCTCCTGGTAATAAATCACCAGAAATACACAATGATAAAAGGAGGAATAACAGACAGAGCTCGTTCAGAGATCTCAAAGCTCTTTGCAGCCATTATTTAGGGTTCCTTATGATAGCTGAGGAAAAGGCTGGGATTTGTTTGTTTGGTTTTTTCAAATGAATAAATTAATCGTTAGTAAAATATTATGCAGTTCATCAAATATATTATTCACTAGCTATTTGTCAAAATAACAGCTCCGTCATATATTATCAGAACTAAACATTTATAATGTGTGTATATCTAGTCATCGGATGATTTATTCGGGCTTTTGTGGAATGAGTTAGTTATTGACCAGTTTAAATCACTGCTCCCTTGGGAGGCAGAGACGTATTAGGTTGTGAGCTCCCAGTGAACTTGCACCATCTTTTTTGCTGCATTGTTGTTCAGCACCTGGCACCACAAGCAGAGTCCTGTGTCTGGGTTCCTTTTTGAAACCACCTCAGTAATAATAGTTATAATTCTGTTCATCTATAGCCAGGGCCAGGTCTGTCTCAGGCAGGAAAATTCAACCACTGAGTCAAGATCGAACTATGATGAGTTCTCCATGTTTTTGTTGGTTTATTGCCTGAACCCAACACCAAGTTCCTGGCCCATTCTTAGATATCTCAACTGTTCAGTGTCTCTCCACCTCCTGGTTGCAGGAAAAGAGGGTTTATAAATCCCAGCTCACTGCTCCGGGTGGTAGATCACACAATTTCAGTAACGCTGAGAAAGAACAGAGGAGCCCTTCACCAGGTCCCTCCCAGCTCCCTCTCCCATGGCAGCAATCTGGCCTCCTTCCAATAGTGCCTCAGCAGAGCGAAGCTACGTGACTGACACTCACTGTCCCCTTGTCATCCGTGACCAGCATCCCAGAAGGCTGCAGCTCCTTCCATGCCTTTATTGGTGTCAAACATCCCAGCCTCTCCCCTGGGTTTTATTAGAGAAGCTGATGCCAAATCACCCAGCTTCCTCCTACTCGATAAAAAATGTTTATAACCCAGTAAATTCTAACATATCAGCGGCTTGTTATGGAGGGAAAAGGTCACCGGGAGAGAAAGACACACACACAAAAAAAAGAGTGCCCTTCCATTGGAAATTCTGGCTGGGTATATACAAAAGAGTCAGCACCAGGAAAATATCTTTTGATATGATAAAGTCTCATAATAGAAAATGTTGCTGCAATACAGGCCTCGTTTCTTCAGATAAATATTTAATATAGATCACTAAAGATTAATCGAGTACAGAAAAGAGTCTCTCCTATGGTTGGTGTAACGAAAACATCTTCTCGTTAATTTATTATGGAGCCTGAAATGAGAAAAATCCTATAGAGAGACATGCAGGGTACGGTTTCCATAGAGAAGCAGCGCACCACACCAGAATTTATTTAGTGTGTGGGCAGAGGCCTTCCCAGAACCAGCTGCAGCGTGGCATTCGCATGATAAAAAATGCCAATGTAGGAAGAAGCTTCACAGACTCATCGCGTTTGGCTGGTCTGACTCCTGCAGATCGCAGGGTTTCCAGGAATGGTGAGACCGTAGGACCCATGGGCTCTCAAGAGCATTCTCCACCCTGGATGAAGACTATATGATGGCATGTGAAACATCCCAAGATGTTTCTCCAGGAAAGGACATTTGGTCCTTTTGCCGTAAGGTGATACCCTGAGCTCAACCCCCACACTGACCCCGAAGGCTGTTTCTTTTAGCCAGAAGTCCCTGTAAGCATCTCCCTGACAGCTGTTCCAAGGCACTGTGGCCATTTCACACTGTGCCCCTGACTGTATTGGGCAGCAAAGAGTCCAGGGCGCTGGATTAGATTTCCATCTCCCACGATGCTGGGACGTGTTTAATCAGCTCCATTGTGATGGGTGAATGACAGGACTCCTCTGCTTTCTATATCACCAACCACAGAAACCATCTTCTCAACCATTTTGCAGCATTAAATAGGACAGTTGCAGAGGATAAATCATAAATAGCAGCAGAGACAGTATGAGGGAGAAAATAAGAGAGTCACGGGCAAGGGAGGAGAGAAAAAAGATATAATTTCAGCCAAGACTGAAATGGAACAGTGTTGATGAGATGGAGAGATAGATGAAGGTTGTTCCAGATGGCCAGCCCCACTGATTTGAAGCCTCTTGCACCACCATTATCTACAACATGTGGATGAGGTGGGACCACTTGCTGTTAGATGAACAGTGGAAGTGGTGGGAGAATCCAGCAGATCTGTCTGTGCTCAGGGATGGGGGAAACAGAGGAGCCCCCTCCTGAAATGCATGTTTTAAAACCCAGAAACAACTCTGGAGAGCGGGAGGGTGTAACATTTTTCCACCTCTCCAACAAGCCTTGTCTAGTTGCTTCTCTAGAGGTGATTGTTTTCATACTTGACCTTTACCTGTGGACACCTTTCCTGGTTTGGGACTGTTTGTATGGAGCAGTTGATGAAACACTAATCCACGTGTTTAGCTCTACCCAGGAGAGAGGCCAAGGGGAGAAAGGTTGGATGTCACCAGTCAGACCCTGGTCATGCTGCCCTGTGCATTGCTGGGAGGCATTCAGGGGATGCAGCTGGGAGAAAGGTGGAAAAAGCATGGTTAGAAAAAGGTTTGTTTTATTTTTGTGCCATACACAATGCAGTGTGTCTCTTCTTGTGCTGCCATGCCTAGCTGATCTCACTGGCCACCAGTTTTTTGGCTCACATCGAGAGTAGTAGAAGGACAGAGAGGCTTTAGCATCTGGTATTGCAACCCAAGGAACACAGGATTAAAAGGATCCCCCAGGGTCACAGATTCTGCCAGGCACAGCGTTTTGCCATTTGAAGAATTACAGTACGGGTGGTCTCTTTGCAGACTGCATCTCCCAGGCCTTGGCTGCTCCCAGAACCCAAGTAACAACTGAAAACCTTAATAATAATTCTCTCTAGTTCTACCATGGGCTGTTGGACTTGGTACAGGTGTGACTGGATGGCAAGCTCTAGCCTCAGGCTATCCGGGGGAAAGACTAACAGATTTTTAATAGCAGCAGTGACTGTTGCAATCATCTAATATAAAACTAACCTGTGTTTAGAACATTTATTTGTGGCATGTGGCACAGATGTGGTCAGGAGAATCGCAACAGCTAAACTGCCCCCAGGATAACCTGGAGGCTAATCAAGGGGCTTCTATTTTCATCTCTGCCAACACGGTGACTGCACTGCAGCTTGGCCCCTGTCACCTTGGCAGGGCGTTCATCAGCCGAGCCCCTCTGACTCTGTCATGCTTTGTACTCCCGCCGCAGTGAGCCACAGATATAATCTATGGAACACAAACACGATTTTATAATAAGTTTTCTATGCAGCCAGGATAAAATGCCAAACAGAATCAGAAAACAATCAGTCAGTGAGACTCGGCGCTGCTGATGAGTGCGCAGCTCGTAACGGTTCAGTGCCCGGGAAGATTGAGGCTTTAAATACAGGCACCACCTGCCCTTCCAAACACCAGGATATGGGGGGCAGGAGGAGATGGGCAGGCAGGGGGATGAGGCACAGGGAAGTGGGAATACCCAGGACATCTCCTGCTGGGAGTTAAGTTAAAACAGGAGCAATATCAGAGCTGCAAAAAAGACACCTTGCTGCTGCTTCTCCTATTCAGAGATCAGCAAATTCGCCAGCAGCTGGGCTTTGTGAGTAACAGTGCGAGGAGCAGGGACAGGTCTGCTGCAGAGACGGTATTTGAGATAAACATGCACTTATTGTGGAGACCTCTGGGTGATGCTCTTGTACAGGACGGTATAATTGATTCCTCCCACCGGAGGCAGTTTTAGGATGCCTCTCTCCCCACCACTAGCCTTGCAACAGCCCTTCCCTGAACAAGTTGAAGTTTACATCAGGTTCTATGTCCTGCTGCAAGAATGTGGTCTGTAGGACCCTAAATCTGTACTGCTCAGCACTATGCAACAGCTGGTGGAGTGGGGAAAAAAAAAAAAAAAAAAAAAAAAAAAAAGAGAGAGAGAAAAAAAGGGCTGGGAAGCATGAAAAGAGGAAGGAATTCCACCAAAGAGCAGGAGAAAGAAGGAAAATGGGTGCCTTGGTGTGGAGGGGAGAGCTAAAAAGCATCCTGCTAGTCTGAGCAGCAGCTCAACTCCCCTGGCAGCTTGCCCTGGTCCAGGAGAGGGTCAAGCTGTACCCCATTGGGTAACTAGCCAGCCCATCACTGGCCAGCCCACAACAAGGAGCAGACTTTGACCTGCCCCCTTGCTTCCTGACACTTGCTCAGGCACTGGGACTTGTGTGTTTTCCAGTCTGTAGCAGGAAACGTTGGGACCAGCTCCCTGCCGGCCTGCACAGATTTTTTTTATTTGTTCCCTCCAGTATTTGTACAAGTTGGGGGATTCATAGTGGCTTTTTTCCTGTCTTCTTTAAGTACTCCAGGCTCAAGTCATATTACTGTATAACTCACAACTTCCATTTAAAAAAATAAGACTAGGCTGCCTTTTAGGATTGCAAAGAAAAGCCAGAAAATATGAGTCTTTAAATTTCAAAACCCAGAAGGCAAATAAAAAGCATGGCAAATATTGTTATTTTGTTCAGTAGATAAATATATACATATACATGTGCTTCAAAATTCTGGAGTCCAGTTCATTATTTCTGAGCAGAAGCTCGGCTGTGCAATAGCACATAAACCCTTATTCAGCCCTATGCATTGGTTTAGCTGGCATAGGAGGTGGTGCTTTTGCTTTGCCCAGTCCTTACTTCCTGAAACTGCCATGAGTTTTCTCTTCAGCTTTTCTGTGGCATCTGGTCCCCTCAAACTAAGTTTCCAATACCTTGCCTCAGACAGAGCCTGACTTTAACTCAGCACAATCCAAAAGGACTATAGTGAAAGAAGGCAGCACAGGCAAGAGGGAAAGAATCAATCTCATAGAAGCTGCCACTCAGACTCAGCAAAGGGTTCGTGAGCCACGATAGAAGCACATAGCAAATACTTGCCAAGGCAAAATGAAAATTTGAGATATAAGAGCTCTTACTAAAGAACAGAAAGAAAGAAAAAGAGGAAAATAAAACCCCACACCTCCCCATACAGCTGACTTCTATTTCCCCCTAAACAGATCATGAATGGTGAGGCTCTAAATCTTTGCAGCTGGGCTTATCCTGTCCTACATGAGAGAGCTTTGTATTCAGGGGGGGGCATGGAGGCATGGATTGTGTCCTTTGTATACAGGGCTCAGCTCCAGCCTCTGTCCCAAACTCAAAATTTTGAAGCTCAGAGACCCACTGGGCTTTGAGATTGTCTCTGTACGTGGGGCTGGACGATGTCTGTACTGAAGTTGAGGAGTTTTTGCTCTCAATGTCTCCAAGAGCTGAACCTCACATCTGGATCTTAACATGAGTGGATTTTGCTTTGTAGCTGAATTAAGTGATTTGTGTGGACAGGTGATTTTGTGGCTTTGTGCATGCTGCTGGGCAGTTTGCATGTACCAGTATTTCTCTGAAGTCCCTCCCTGCACCATGCTCAGTGAGCTAATGCAGCATTCTGGTGGGCCATTTTCCACTAAAACAGTCCCCTGTGTTATCTGGCTACCGTATATTTATAAAACTGCAGGATTTCAGGCAGGGACAACCTGAAGGGGTACAGCCTGGTGTTGCTGGAGGCATTAAGATGTCTTCAACCTTTCTTGCAAACCATCTGGCACGTTCTTCTTTGCTGATTTGAACACAAGAGAGTCTGCGATCAACATGGTTTGTGTTTCATTAGATTGATTTGACAGCCTTTGGGGTCCTATAACTTTGTAGAAGATGATGACACCACCATCTACTTTAGCACTTGCTGGTGAAATCCTTTGGCCAGCCTCTAGATCTGGGTTAATTTTGTTCATGGTTGTGTTGGATATTTTCCTTGGAAAAGTTGTTCATATCTTGCTGCCTTCATTTCTCTGTCTATAGTGACATATTTCTTTACAAATGCTTTGAGATCTATGTACCAAAGTCACAAATAACAGCTAAAGGAAATGTAGCTCATGATTGGGAAATTGCAAAGCATGTACCTGAATAACCAAGTACTTCACAAACAGCTCCCAGAAAACAAAAACTTTTGCATTCATTAGTCCCTGTTCCCTGGATAGGGCAGGACAAAAATAAAGCTTTTCCTTTATGAAATGTTGCAGAAAAAGCATAGTTGTCTTTTTATTGCAGGCCACCTTGCAGCATGCAAAATGATGGTCTGTCTTCAAGAGTTTGTGAATTTTTATTTTATTGTAGTCTCTTTATTTCCTCCATCAAAACATGTCTGAGTTTGAAAGTGGCATGACTAGGACTGAAAATTAAATACATGAAAACTGATTTTTTTTATGAAATGAGGTTTTGGAGCAACCAGGGAATGTTCAAGGCTTTCTCAGTTTGCTAAAGAGAGATGTAGTCTGAGGAAATGGGTCACCTTTTTCCTAGAGAAAATTTCTTCAATTTTACTGTAAATCTGCAATGTCACGGGCTTTTGGGGACAGGTTGGTTGTGGATTTTTTGGTTTTTTAATCTTGAACAAAACACTAATGTCTCTGATTGTGGATGGTTTGAATTTTACTGCAGCTATGCTCTGGCAGCCTATTTTTTGTTTTAGCCCCTCACCTCTTACCTTGTGCCCTTTGCTAGTGATTTCAGGCCCAGTTACCACCTGAATCCTGTAGTGAGAAGGGACAGTCTCTGCGTGTGGCCACTGTGTGTATCTCTGCTTGCTGGGTGTCACTGTTAAAAGAACAACCCTTGTCAAGTGGCCTGAGGGCAACAGAACAGCTTAGAAACCAAAGGGCTGTTGAGCCCCAGCTCTTGTACCTCTGCCATGGACTTGTGAACACTTTCTTCAAGACCTCTTGCAATGGCGTGGGTGATGAAGGGTGCTAGTCCTCATCAAATCTCCTGGGTTATTCTGAGGCTGGTGGTCATGTGTTGGATCTAGGTATGTCTTTAGGACCAAGTAGTGATTGTTGCATCTCTGCAAGTCAGGATTTCTCTACATATTCTCTATACGCAGCCTGGAGCATGCCCTTCCGTCTAAAGGTTATTCCCTGGCAAGGAAGGGCATGGACTCTCTTCACTAAACCTAAACAAAAGCCCCTCAACTGGCCTGCAGCAAAAGTTCTCTGATGGAAACAGGTGGCTTTGCCAACTGGCTGTCTTTAGGCATCCAAGCCGCCCACCAGCACCATCAGTGGTGTCTCCATCAGCTGAGAATTACTCAGGGACAAGGGGACAGCTGTCCCATCACCGCCTGCTCTTGCTGAGCCCACAAGCTGCTACCTGTGCCCAGGTGGCTGTGACAGGACTGTCCTGAGGGTGCTGCTGGATATAGAAGGCAGGAGAGGCTTTGTATTTAAACACCTCCTCCTGACAAGGTGAATTTGAGCCCTTGCCAAGTGAGTAGCACAACTGACCAGAGGGGGATGATCGGTCCATTTTCTGACAACAGTTCAAGTTTTGCAACATGGTTGCATGCTGCGTTGGAGAAGATTTTGTGTTCTTTGAGGAAAAAAAGACAAGGCTAAATTTCCGATACTTACTTTCCCGGTATTGGCAAATGCTGTGCTTAAGTTGCCAGTAGTGCAGCAGCCAGGTACCCAGCCTGTAGCATGAGAAATTTAGGTTCAAGTCCACATTTTTCATGTATTTTTTCATATGAGTTAGCTGTGAATCATTATAAGTAAAGAGCAAAGCTTGGAGCTAAGGTGATCATCTTGCTACAGCTAAAATAAGGGGGGAAAAAGCCTATTGTCCACACACCTGTATCTTCAAGAAATGAAGCAAGGATTGGGTGTCTCTATTGTCCATTCCAGTGTTTGGAACACAGGACCCCACAGCTTGTTAGAACATCTTCCTCAGTAGCTTAATAAACCATGTCTGGTTTAGGTAAACTGTTAGGAAATGTTCTGCTCAGTTGCTGTTTTATTTCTATTGTTGATAATGTTTAAGCTGCAGTGTTAACAACGCTGGGAGCTCTTGTAGAGATGTCACTCTGGCTTCTAGCACGGAGTATCAAGCACTGTGTAAATGGTAGTGGCTTAGAAGCGCCGTCAGCCCAATGCTCAAAACAGCTGAAATGGTGTTAACAGTAATGTGAACTATTTACAAGCAAGTGTCCGGGGTGGATGAGGCTTAAGCAGGCTGGTGTTGAAATGGGTATGTTTAGTGCCCAAGGTGGGTGCTGTTTGCATTAAATCTGCACAAAGGACATTATGGGGAAAGTTGAGGGGAATAAATGTCCCACAAACAGTTTGTGCTGTAACCTGATGCGTGTGATGAAAGGGAATTATAGAAGTTGGCTCAGGTGAAATGTGGGAACAGATGAATAGATGAAGTTAGCTGGTGAGTTGACTCTTTGCAGAAGTTTAGAAGTTATTACCTGTTAGTTGTATGTAACTCAGAGGTGATCCTGTTCACGTTGAAGGGGTAATAACCTACTCAGCTGTGTCTGCTTGTGGTTATATTATTGTAATGGTAGCTATGTTTATATTTGAAGTCTGAGCTAGGAATCATAGCCACGTCCTGTCTATGGTCAAATTTAATAATAAGTAAACTTAATAATGAACAAATTTAATGACCTGTCTTTTAACTTGTACTTACCTTGCTGAATCACTCTCCTTTGACTTTCTAGTAATAAATTTATCCTAGCTTCATCTTTTTTTAAACAAATCAGTCCTTTCAGTACCCCACAATTACTTGTTGCCTGTAAAGCAACCCACATGTAGTCCCATCCTAACAGAGAACACAAGACTCGGAGTCATGTCTGTCTGATTGGGTTTTAATTTGGTGCTGGAACAATGTGTTTACCAAGATACTTTCAAGGTCACATGAAATCCTGCTAACTAAAGTAATGTTCTTTCTTTTTGCTTCTTGCAAACTTCCTGTCATTCTGGACCTATTATTTATCTAAATCTCCCCTACAAAAAAAAAAAAAAAAAAAAAAGGCAAGCCATAAACTTCCAAGTTTTTAACCCTGTAACAACTTAATACTTCTAAGAAAAAATATCAGAGAATTGAAAACAAAACTCTGTTTATAACAGGAAAATCCAACAAGCTGAAACAGTTGCACAAAAAGGGGGGATTAGCTGCGGTTTCAGACACCTCAGCCAATACCAAGTACATGGCCAAGTGTAGACCAAGGAAAAAGCAAGAGAAGCTTCTTCCACTGTCCTGTGGAGACAGGTGAAGGAGTAAGTAGTCCAAGACTGCTGTTTTAATTCTGTCATATGATTCTGGTGAATGATCCAGACAGTGATGGTCTTCTCCTTGGGTTCAGTCCTATCCAGGTAAATGCCCCTTTAGGAATGCTGCAGACAGCACAGCATTTATCAATAGATCAATAGTCAATTTATTTGTCATATTCACCTGCCAGCTGTCATATGTCAGCCTGTCTGCTTGCCTAGTTGTTATGTAAAATGCTGTCAGGCTTTCAGCTTAAGTGATTTCTTTTTCATATTCCTCTGGTATTAGATTTTTGTGGGGTTTTTTTTAAGTGGCAGAGCTCTGTTTAATTTGAAACTAGTTTGAATGTATGGACTGGAGTTTTCTTAAATAGATTAGGGGAGCTGAGTGCCAAACCCTCACAGCAAACTAACTCTTATAGGTCTCTTGAAAAGCTCAGCTTTGAAGAGTGACTTCTTCATGCTGGCCTAGACAAAGACACCAAGCTGCAGAGGAAACGGCTGAAGGAACAGTGCAATGCGCAGCCTGGGGCTGTCTGGCATTTTGAGGGCACAGACTAGAAATAAAACATCACTGACCCCACCATAATCACAGATACCCTCTGCAGACTCCCATTAAGCTAGATCTGGCAGTAAAAGATAAGCATTATAGTGCTGTTGTCCTGCTCGGATCCTGTCCCCATGGCATTGTTTGCAGAGTCAAGGGCTCACAGAAACCTGGAAGAGATACCGCCCTGAGGATTTAAGATAACTATTACTGTGGGCAGCCCATGATAGGGACAATTAGGCTGAGACAAAACACAAGACAAAACAAAACAGAACCCCCAAACCAACTGCTGTGGCATAGGAGCATCTGAGACGATTCTGGAGGGCTTTGGGCTAAGTTCCTGATGCTAACACAAAATTTGTTTATACCTGGGCAGGGACTAAAATCTGTCTGTTTTGGATCACACTCACTCCAGCAGCTAATAACACTTACTTGCAACATACATAGGGGTGTTCAAAAAATGTCTGTCTTGATGATTGTGGCACTGGTCCTGTTTGCTGGGTGTGCACCGTGAGTGGGATGGACCAACTGCCTTGCAGCTGATAGATCCAGCAACAGGAGCTGTTGGAGTGTTCTAGTTAGCATGACAGTTATCAGCTTTGTTCGGTGTCTTCCTGCACTGCTTTTTTTTCCTTTTCAAACAGAGTCCATCTTGATCATTGCTTAATGCATTTAATTTCTTTTTGGTTTCAAGCACCAGCCCCTGAGGTCTGTACTGAACTTGTTTCTTCGCTTAACGTCCTTTGCTTGTCTTGACCATTTGAATATGGGGGATTTAATTTGTTCCGATGGCGTCTCTCTTTCAGACTCCTCTGCTAGGCTAGAGATGCTCATCCTCTTGGATTCTCCCATCCTCTCTGCTGGTGCAGTGGGGGGGTCTGGGTGTGATGTACCCACTCCAGACTTCTGATTTTTTTCATCCCTTTTCAATGCTTTTCCCCCTTTTTTCTGTTTCCCTGGATGGGTCATAGTGCTAATGAGCACTGAGACATCCCTAGTGACTCCCTCTGTCTAACGTGTGTGGCCTTGATGGTGAGCTCATTAATGCAAACTCTGAAGGGGCAAATATTTTCTCAGATATAACCACATACAAATAAAATGCATCCCCTTACTGCGACAGGGTGGAAGGCCTGAAATACGCATCTGCCTCCCTGAGGCGGTACTTCATCATTCTATTTTCTCTCGCCTCCCTCCCCCTTTAGGCATTAGCACTTCCTACCCCTTCCAGCCATCAGACGAGGAGGCTCTTCAGTGCTTTCAGCAGACATTAGAGAGCAGATTCCCTCCTCTGACCTGGCAGGCATTTTCCTGGGTACGCTCCACATTAGGGCTGTCTGCGCTGGCGAGACATTAAAGCACAAACAAGTGCCTCTCCAGCACTACTCAGACGTTAGGTCATAGTTTCTCCTTATCCCGTCTCTGCATCAGGGATCCAGGCTCTTCTCCCTCCTTGCTAAGAGGTTTATCATTCTTTGCGAAGCCCTTAAAAGCTTCCCCACTGGCAGAAGTTCAGGTCCTTGCTCAGGATTTCCCAAGGGTCAGAAGACTCTACTAATCCTGACTGTATCATGGGGTGCTACCATAACCCTGGCCAAGTCTTCGCACCTGGAAAATGAGCAACAGCACAATATTTCTTTTATAAAGTGACTTGAGATCTGGAGAGGCCACACCTGTGCTTCCGGGCAGTGGCATTGAGACTGTGGTGTCACTGACGCTTCTGAGAAGCAATGGTCAGTGAAATGGCATTCAAGAATTATTTCTGGAAGAAAAGATCTCAGTTCCCTTTTGCACACATTGTCCATGAATGCAAGGCCTTTGTAGATCCTCCAAAGACTCACAGATTCAAGGATTCAGTGGTGAGTTTGCTTATCTAGCCTGGTGCCATGGATTCACTGTTGATCAATAACATCTTCTGCAGAAAATGCCATTAAGTCTAGTACTGAAAGCTAATAGGAAACATGTCCTTGGAGGTGTTTCTTCATTAATTTCAGGAGTTACAGGCTGGATAATTCCCTAAGGCTGGAGCTATACTGTTCACTGCAAATATATATGTATATATATTTACTATTTTTTTAATCACCTCAATAACTCTAGGTGATTTCACTAGGCATGTCCATTAGTGTTGAGTCTATTTTCCAAAACTGTACCATAATCTTGGCCTCAGGTGCATATTATAGCACAGAGTTCTATAGGTTGCATGGAAGATTGCTAGTATTTAAAGAGTTAGTTTCAATGTAAAATATTCTGGAACTGGGGAAGCCAAGTTTAAAATGTATTTGTGGTCATTAATCAGGAAGCTTAACAATACCATATCATTTAATGACCAATCCCAACCAATCAACAACATGCAAAGAAAGAATGCAGCCAAATATTATGCAAAACCTTAAAAAAAGCTTGAGAAATGTCACTGAGTAAATTCAAATAATGCATAAATTAGAGGGAATTGCAACTGGTTCATGGATATTCTATGAGCAGAAGATAAACATCTAAGCTAGTTGCATAAATTATTCATCATAACGTATTTGCTCAGCTTTTCTCATCAGCTACGAAAGCCACACAGGCAAGCGTTTGGAGAGTATAATAGAAGTGGGCTTTCTCCTCAATGATACGCCCTAGGAGCAGGAAGCCCTGGGGAGGGATGGTTTAGGCAAGAACTGTGTGGAAATCCACATCCACTATAATGTTTTAGATGTGGGTTCTGCCAAGGGTTTGTGTACTGCAGGAGTGATGACACAGTGGATATAAATGATGCTTTGTCTCCATTTCACATAGCACCTCCACAGATACTAAGTACTGGACTTTTACGTTATTCTGGGATAGCAGAGCAAAAAACCTGTTCTAGTCCATATGGGGAATAGATGGACATTCATATTGGACTCACCTGTAGACTTTGGAGCCAACGGTCTGTTTTCTCCACTCCTGGTATTAAGATGGGGGGTTTTGGGGGTTGGGTTTGTTTGATTTTGGCCTTTTGACGTGTTTTTCTAGCAAAGACCAATGTTTCTGTGGATTTTAAGGTTTGACACTAATGACTCTTAGGATATGGTGTTCTGATTTGGCATTTTTACTTGGCTTGTGAAAGCCTAGGAGTGGTAAATGGGGCATTAGCTCAGGTGTAAGGAGGTATTTTGAAGTACAAAACTGGCACTTCGCTGTTTTAATGAATGCAACTGCTGTTAGGCAGCCTGGGGTGTCGTGATGGGCTGCAATCAAAATAAATGCAAGCATAATTGCATTAAGTAAAATAACCTAACACACTTAAAGTGGACTGGGAGTAGAATCAACCTTGGGGAAAAACAAAATCTGGTTTGTGATCCTGGCTTTGCAACTGACTTGCAGCATCTCGTAAATCTGTCTGCATGTCAGGTTCTCTACCAGCAAAGTGGGATCGCCGGTGCTGGTTGACACACATTGATAGAAAGTGCCGCATCAGTGCCAGGTATTGTCACTCCTATTATTTAAATGAAATTTTTGTCTTAAACACAAGTTACAGGAATAAGCGAATGGAAAGTGACAGAGAAGATTGTGACTTGATTATCTGAGAGATACCTTAAGATAGTGCAGGTGCATTGTAGGAGAGCAGTTATAAATAATATCCTTTCCTTTTAAGAAGGCCTTGCTCAATATTTTTCAAAGGACATTAATAGGTTTCTCATCTTTTGGGTGCTCAGCTAGTGATGTATTATAGAGGCCTGATTTTTAGATGGCAGGTGTGCAAGGTTTTTCTCAAGGCATTTCCCTTTGTGTCATTTCAAAATGGATATCTGCAATAAAGAGCTGCTTTTGAAAACATTAACTTTATTTTTTTTTCAGTTGCTATCAGTTTAAAAGAAGGGATTTGAGAATCACTTCATAGGTTTTAAAAAATAAAGAAAAAAAAAAAACCAAGCCTCCATTTTCATCATGGCCTCTGAATCAATCCTTTTAGATGGTTTATCAAGCATATTGTTTTTCAAAGTGATCTTTTTCAAAGGGTCTTTTGCTCCTGATGCTGAAAGATTAATATGTTTGGAGAAAGTGTGTTTCCTTCAGCCTCGCTTTGCAAGAGCGGACAGGTGGATATAGCAATGATCGACTGGTCTAGCTCTACAGTTTGTCTAACCGACCGGCTCTTTTGCTGACAGAAACCAGAATTTGCTGCTTTATGGAGAGGTGTAAGAACCCGAAGTGTGTGTGAGGGTGAAAGGACCAGCCTGATTTCTTCATAGGGAAATGCAGCTTCTGCTAGACACCTCTGGAGCCTCCCAAGCTGCCTCATCAGCTTAGACCCTGATCCTTAACATGTGTCATTATTGTACAGTAATGTCTCACTTTTCCTTTTCTCCTCCTCCTTCCCTTCTGTCCAGCCTTGTGGCTTCATGTGTGTATCCACGTGGGGATGTCCAACAGGATTGTCCCCTTCACCATACTCCTTCCCTGCCCTCGGTGGCTCTCCCTGCCTCTCCGGACTCGAAGCCTCACCCCTGTTGTGTTCCTGTGCTGTCTCACAGGGAGTTTGCCCGTTGGAAGGTGAGGAACACAGCCATCGAGCGGAGGGACCTGCTCCACAATCCACTGCCCCTGATGCCTGAGTTTCAGAGGAGCATCCGCCTCCTGGGCAGGAGACCCACCACACAACAGTTCATCGATACCATCATCAAAAAATACGGCACCCACATCCTCATCTCTGCCACCCTGGGAGGTAGGTGGCAACCTGGGGTGGTTTTTGACGTGGGTGGTGGGGTGGTGAAGGCACTGGAGAGCACCTGCAAACCCTGGCCGTGTTGCATGGAGGCTGGTTGGTAGCACAGAGCCAGGCTTCAGCTCCCTCAGCCGAAACTTGTCTCCTCATCAGATGGTGTGAAAACCCCCGGAGTACAAATAGCCTTTGCAAATGAATTCACAGCGCAAAGTGTGCGAGTTCGGCATCTGTGATACGTGAGCACCTGTGCTCCTCCGACAACCATGTGGGTACTGGTGTGTGTCAAGATAAACATGCTCCATTTGGTTGGGGAGCCTGTCTGTCATTCCTGTGCCCCTGTCCTTGATTTGACACTAGAGTGTGTTGATCCCTCTTTTTATTTTTTCAGAATGAAACCAAATGCAGAGGGGAAAAAAAACCCCTTCCTTTCTTGCTAGAACTAGAGGAATTCTAAAGAGCTGCAGGAAAAGGGAGTTCAAGGAGCTGGGTAGCAGGGGAAGCGATGGACAGAAAGGCCTGTGCTGAATGCAAAGTGAAAGCAGTAACATGGAGTAGACTTCTGAAAAAACAGTAGTTAAGTAAAATTCAAAGTGTATCTGCAAGGACTGCAGAGAGGTTCGTGTGTGCAAGCAGAATATGTTGGTGATGCCATAAGACAGAGGACTGTAGGGCTGTTAATCCATGTGCATGCATTGCTATTGGTGGTGCATAATTTCAAATTCTGAGCATTGAAAATGGGGCATGGGGGGATGGAAATCAGCAGCTCTTCTGTTATTTGCTGCTGTTTTGTTTTGGTTTTTTTTGCCACCCTCTCTTGTACCATTTTTACTTTTCTTTAACCCTTTGGAGCATGCATTTAAATGCCTTTATTTTGAGAAAGATTATCTGTAAGAAGGATTGTGTGGTGGCAAAGGGTTTTAATTTTAGTGGAGTTTGTTGTCATTGCTCCTTCTAATGTACCTGACCTCCAGTGCTGACACGTTGTGAAGTTTGTAGTGAACTTTGAGGAATTTCTGGCCATCTGTCTGTTCTCAAAGCATTCTGCAGGATGAGATGTAGATGAGATTAGATGTGTGCATATGATTCACGCACAAATTAGGTGGTAGGTAAATTGGCATGGTTCCATTGAAGTCACATGGCCTCTTGTGTGGCAAAAGTCCTTCAAAGAACCTCAGGCTGCTATTCCAGTCCAGGCATTCAAACTGTCTGCTCCATCAGCAAGAAATGTGAGAGAAAGCAGGTAGGAGTGACTGTCTGCATCAGTCCTTAATGAAGTCTGCACAAAGAAACTCATTTTTTACTGAGGAAATCACTTTTCAGGACCATATTTTACAGAGTCCAAACCAGCTAATTAAAAGTCCACTAAGGTGTTAAGAGTTGGTTTTGTGGATTTACTTTTCATTCCATTGATATGACTTTTTCTTCTTGCCACTCACATCTGTGGAAATTGAAAATGAGAAGGACCTTTGGTAAAATATATTTTTAGTTTTGCCTGGGTGAGGTTGTGAATTATTCACAGTGGCTTGTTTCTTCTCTTGATTTTACAATGCAACAATTTTAAATATGCAGAGGTTTGTAACGAAAACCGGTGTTGGAGAAGAGTACTAAATGCTCCATCAGCCTGGAGCATGGTGAGCAATGGTGGGGGGAGAAAAGAAGGATTTATCTTGGCAATGGCAGTCCCAGAAAAAATGTAGATGTAGCTGGGCATGCATTACGCAAAGAGGACAGACTCTAATCACAGTCTGTGGGCTAAACAAGACCACTGGGATATAAAAGCAGACATGTCCTGGTATCCTTGCTCTCCCAGGGCCTCAGATCTCAGAAAAGTTACAAGAATTCTGCTTTGGATTTACAGTGGTTTGTAAACTTAGCCTGATGTCTTATTAGGTTGCAAACAAGTGACAAGCACACAGGAAATTGTTTGGCTTTTAAATGCCAGCTGTTGCCCAGACCCCAGGGGCCGGGTGATGGCTCAGGCCAGCCCACCTGAATGCAGCAGCTATTTTCACACCTGGTCACATGGGGAACAGCTCTGGTGCCTTTCAACCTACAGAGCAGTCGGGTCCCCCAGGAGCCTAATAAAAACCAGCTCTGCTCCAGTTTAGTTCTGACAAAGGGATTGGCGAAGGGTCATTTTGAGGGCATCCATGCTCCAGGATGGAGCACACAGAGCTGAGAGCCAATTTGCAGGGAAAGCCCTGAAGGAAAGACAACTTTGGATATAGCATCTGCTTAATAAATGAGAAATTAAGACTTAATAATGCAGCAAAAGTCTATTAACCTCTCTTGATCTAAGGGTTGCTTTCTTGTGCACACTCTCTATGGGGATGCTGTGCTTTTCCAGGTCTGCACACATGTGCACAGAACAGGTTTTCAGCTACATGATTTCTGCTCAGCACCCTTCAGTCCTTGGGATAGTATTTGTCCCTCAGGACACTCAAATATCCTCAATATAATAAAGTATCTTGGGCTTTACTTTCCTGTTTTCTTCATCCTCCTCCCAGTGGAGGGATCCAAACATCTCAGGGAGGAAAAATGACAGTTTTTGTGGGGAAATCACTGACCTCCATTGCACTAGAGCACAAGTTTCTTCTGTCTGATGCCAAGGAGCAGTCTCAGCTGCTCTTTGCGTGCTTCATGTTGTCTGAGGACTCAAAGCTAAAGGTGGAGCTCCTGGTGAAAGAAACCAGCTTTGTTGCTCTCTGTCCAAGTGATCTCCAATCTCAGCGTTCCTCTGCTAAAACAAACTGGTCTGGACTGAAAAGGTTCTGATTTTTGCACCTTGCCTGTTAAAAGAAGACATGATATTTTTCTACAAAAAGCTGGGTTTTTTTCCAGTTACTGGTGGAACTGAAGAGTTGATACCTGGATCCCACAGGTTCCTCTAAGAACCGCAGCTAAGGGGAGAATTATCTCAAGTCTTCCCTCTCCTTTCACAACCTTGTGAAATGGAGTCAAAACATCATTTATATTCGCTGTGTCTCCATGCTGGTAAATATTTCTGTTATGTGAGAGATACAAAACTTTTGGCTCAAAACAAACACTTGCCAATTTACCCCAAGCCTCTTGGCTAATGCCATGCGGGTGAATGAGTTGCCTTGCAAAAATTCCCAAAGTCTGACCTTCCTTCAGCTGTAAAACTGTAAAACCCACCTTGAAGATGACACCTGAAAACGCAGTGACAGCGGCCAGGTGTCTGGTGTGCAGTGATTGCTTTTCTCGCACTAATCACAGTCATCTTATTGCCTTGTGCTTTGGCTGTTTGTTGCGTACACCTGTTGTGTCTCATCAGATACGTGGGTTTTAAGTCCTTGGGGACAGGAACCGTCTTTCTGCTGCTTGTGTGGATGGAGCTTGACGTGACAGAGCCTTGATCCCTGCTAAGGTCTCAACGCAGAATAATGTTAACGGTGATAAAGGAAATCAAAGCTGGTCATTTTCTGGGGAAGGTGTTTTTGTGAGAAGTGACAATGATGATATTGTTACTACAGTAACTTTGATCATTGTCAAAAGATAGCATGTAATTTTTAACAAAATATTAAAGTGACTAAGTTTTACATGCCAAACTTCTCCACTTAGCTCCAGTGAAGCCAATTAGAAGATTCCAACTGATCAATTCCTTTGATGAAAACCATCTTCTTTCTACCAGAAACTTCCATCTTTCATATAAAAGCTGAAGGCTCAACATTCAACATATCACTTGAAAAACTGAAATCCAATAAAACTATTTTGATTTTCAGCCAGAATATTTTTGGTTTGTTTTTAGGCATTTGGCTTCTGGATAAAAGCTGGAAAACTTCCAGGAAAGCAAAAGGGAGGGCTTTGTTTGTTTGTTTGGTTTGGGTTGTTGTGGTTTTATTTGGTTTTGTTTGTTTGTTGCATGTGTGCAGTAAAATAAATTATTTTGAGAAATTGAATGATTTCAGCTAATACGAATTTTTAAGAAATGAGCTTGATCTCTTTTTAAAAAAAAGCTGGGGGGGGAGGGCAAAAATGCTGAAAAGGGAAATATTTCTTGGCCTAAAAACTGGTGCATTTTTGTTCTTTGACCATGCTATCGTTGCCGGAGGCAATGTATTCATCAGAGATGCATCCATCCAATCAGAACAAGTACTATTTTTCTCATTAAAAGAGCTATGTAGAAATGACACATTCTTACCCTGGGTATATATTTTCTTCATTTTTTAAAATCAGAACTTCAGATGTTAAGAATGCAGGGTGATATTCCACCTTTTTACTCCTTCTATAATGCCAGCTTTATGTTAAGAATGAACAGGATTTTAATCTGGCTCGTGCAGCACAAATTGAACTTTTAGGTAAATATTACTTCTCAGCTTCGTGTCCTTTTCATATATCTTTTGTTAGATTCAGGTTTCTGCTAATGTTTAGGATGTTTGGTGATATCAGGTCTTAACTACTTCACTCCCAGATTTGCTGTGATTACTGGCTTGAAATCACCTGTTATCCCTTATCTTACATAGTATTTTTCACTTTCCACTTAAGTTCACTAAATGAGACTCTAGGAGAGGGGAATAAAAAAAAGGAGCAAGGGTGGTTGGTTTAACTTAATGTTCCCAATTTCTCTTTCCTCTGATTGCTGTTCTTCACTCAGCCCCCTGCCCTTTCCCTTTTATGTGGTCATTACAAGCTAAGGAGGTACAACTAGCATTTGTTTGTCCTCTGTGCTCACCCACGTACTTATGTCCTATTTGCAGCTTAAATCATCGTTTGCTCCTTCTAGAAATCAGGTCAGAGAGAACCGCATAAAAGCAGCACCTCCTTTGGTCAGGTGTGGGTCATTCCCGTGGCACTGCCCACGGAGAAAAGCGTTCCTCAAGGGGGACACTGGTCTGAACACTTTCCAAGAGTTGTGGTAAAGATGCGCTGGATAATAAGTGTCCAAAACGTTATCTACTCACTTCACTGGAGCTGATCTACAAGTGTGGTGGACCTGGCCTTTCTGGCTGCATAGAGAAAGAGGCTCATATATACAAAACTGAGGTTCTGGTGAGGAAGGTGGATTCATTTCAGAGTACTTTAGATATTGGACTTTTCTTTCTTCAGGTGCAACATGTGATATCGTGTTCCTGAGAAGATGACCCGACGTGGCATCCTTTTGGGCCTTACTGAAATCTTTTCTTTCTGCTGCAGGAGAGGAGGCCCTGACCATGTACATGGACAAAAGCCGCCTTGACAGAAAGTCGGGAAATGCTACCCAGAGCGTTGAAGCGTTGCACCAGCTTGCTTCCTCCTACTTTGTAGACCGTGATGGCACCATGAGGAGACTCCATGAGATCCAGATCTCTACCGGAGCAATTAAGGTACTGTGTCTTGCCTTGGGAAGACAAAGAAGATTGTATGTCCATACAAATACTGTAGGGATTTTGGGTAGGGATGATTTCCTGGGGTAGGTTGTTCTCTTATGGACCTTACTGAAGAATTTATTTCCCTAGGGCCAGTAATATCTGGAAAGAAGTGGGCATTCAGTGTGATGGTTGTGTAGGAGAGGAGACTTCCACAATATGTGGCAGTGACCTCTGGAAGGGAGAGATGGAACAGATAATCCAGATCAGAGATGGAGGCTGGAAGGGAAAAGCAGGTCTGTGAAATGGGAAACCCTGTGCAACCCAAAAGTATTTTCCTCTTGCAGGTGTAAGGCTGCTAAACATCCCACAGATGAATTTACTACAAGAAAAGGTGAAAAACTCAGTGTGGCATTATTGAGGCATCTGGAATGAAATGGACTGAGAGACAGCTTGAGGGTTGCAGCAGGAAGGAAGGGGAGCTGCTCAGAGCATACAAAATAGGGAAAATGGCTCTGCAGACAAAGGCTGCCTTCTCTGGAAGCAATCATCCTATACTGGGGAGGGATTTTATTGTTGCAGAGTTCACTCCAGGGAAGGTGATGTGGATGGAGTTGTCATTGTTAGCCACTTCTGAAAGGTTTCAGCTCTTGTTATTGTTCTGTGGTGTCTCATGGCTGAGTCTGTTCCCTTCTGGATGGGAAATTGAATTGAGATTTTGAAACAGTGACAGCAGATAATCACCCCATCTGAATTCAGGAAGGGCAGCTCTCTTCCATGGCTGGAAACCAACGACAACAACCACAGTAACAGCACTGCAGGTCATCTGTGCCTCCATCCATCCTCAGCACAAGGATGGTGTGCACATATGCTGTGGGAGCTCTAGGCACCATTGTGGGCTGGCAATCCATCTCTGTGTCTTGCTTTCCAATAAGAGAAAGCCAGGGAATAATTCCTCTACTGGCTTCTGATGTTCTCCAGTGGAGATCCTCTATGAGAAACATCAATCTGCAGGACTTCCTTGCCAAGCTCAGAATAACATGCAGTACCATAAAGAAAGCAGATAGAATTCACTCTAGTTTTTCAGCTTGTGAGGGTGCCAAACATTAGCTGTGTCGGTCCAGTGTGGGGCATTTTTCCCTGATTAGGGAAGATGTATTTGGGATTGCATCAGCTGGTGACAAGGGGTTGTTATATTACAAGGTCTGAACCTGCTTGGGGAAGATGTGATGGGAACACTCTCTCTTCTACCTCCTCCACAGGTAACAGAAACTCGGACTGGCCCCCTGGGCTGTAACAGCTACGACAATCTGGACTCTGTGAGTTCTGTCCTTCTGCAAAGCACTGAGAGCAAACTCCACCTGCAAGGTAGGGCTCAGGAATGAGGGAGAGGGTGATACAGGGCATGGAGCGGGGGGATGAAATGAGAGAGAGAGGCCTTTTTTCTAGCCTTTTCCACTCTTCTGTTTGCCATGATCATTGCCTTTGCTCCAAGTTCCCTGAAGCAGAACTGGTGGCTTCATATGATGCTCGGCACAGCAAAGCCAGGGCTTGACAGGGACTGAGCTTAAGGCACAAGGAACTACAGACTGGACCCCAGCAAAGTGTCTGGGCCCCCCTGCTATTGAATTTTGATGATTT
The DNA here is from genome assembly GCF_964273445.1 of Streptopelia decaocto. Lineage (NCBI taxonomy): Eukaryota > Metazoa > Chordata > Aves > Columbiformes > Columbidae > Streptopelia > Streptopelia decaocto. The sequence goes on along the minus strand of NC_138672.1, from coordinate 5,479,117 downwards.
CTATGTATTACACACACACTGATATAAATAAATTTGACCTTTTCCATTAATATTGAAGTGACATTCTGTCCATGTCTCTTTGTCCCTCCCAAATTGATGATTTGCGTAAGAGGTTTGCAGATCAGCTTTTGGGGCTCTCTAATGACAGTAATCTTTGGGAAAAGTCACAGAGGTTTTATTTAGATGCTAGAAGCCATGGCTTCGGTCCCGGTTGGGGAGCTAGTCCAGAAGTCAACAGATAGAGGTCATGACTGAATTAATAAATAAATACATGCTGGTTAGCAAGAAGTCAACTTCAGTAGAAGGAGAAAATTCACTGGGCATGTAATTTACTATGGTTATTCCCAAGTTTTTGACAAAATAAGGAAATGTGGGATTTAATTGCTCATTTGCCCAGATGGTTTTATTTCTGGAATCCTTGTACTTGCACAAATTTTAATTTTTCAGATGAATGGGCTACATTACATCTTCTGCTTTGAGTGTAATTTGGCAAGTGCTGTTTTAATCTTGGTTTCACAGAAATTGAGTTTCATTTACTGAGTCATGTTGTGGATATATTATTATTGTTGTTATTATTTGCCTTTAAAAATAATAAGCAGGTGGTTTTCACTATTTCGGTGATTATCTAAGTCACTGAGTTGTGGTTCTTACCTAATTAACAATAAACAATTTGAGGGGTTTTATATACTGTTATGATGGCTGCTGGTAATGAAAAATGAAGGATGACACATCAGATAACTAGGTAAACTGCTAAATAAGCAGACAGCTCAGTTTATAGGCAGAGAAACTGGTAAGCAGGTAAATCAATAGATCTCTATTGGCGATCTGATCCTACAAAATAAGAGCAAAAGCAAGATACCCAAGAGAGGGAAGGAGGTGGAGGAAGAGGGAAAATTAAGGAGATATAGGGGATGTAAGGTGGACAAGGCTGAGATTTCTGGTGGGAGCAGACAGGACCTCAGGGGTCAACCACACGAGGGTTTCATGGAGCTTCATGGCATAACCCAGTGCAGAGAGAGGCCAGACCCAAGCCAAAGGAGATGAAAGGGAAGGGAGGAAGGCAAGAGCTCTTCCTCACAGAACAAAGTGACCTCTAAAGCTACACCTGAGTGTTTTCTGCCTAATCTGGAGTGCAGTTCTTGGGATAATTACCCAGGATTGTTCCTCTGCTCTGAGAGGCCTCATTAGGAATTAGTCACAGGGCTGCAGGTAATGGATCGTGACCGAGTCTCCTCTGATCTGATTAGCAACCGAGCATGAGCTGCTGACAGAAATCCATGCTACCGCCTTCCTGTCAGTCTGTCTGGGGCTGGCTCAATAAAAGAGCAGCATCTTCATGACAGGGAGAATTTCTGCTTCTGAACTTGCTCGCTGGCGCCCAGCCCTGAGAGTCATGGTTTCCAAGATGTGTCCTTTAGGCGATGCAATGGCTGCATGTAGGGTTTGGGAAGGTCAGCCAGCCTGGAGATACAAGCTGGATGCACACACAGTGCAGGGTGTCTGGTTCTGCACCTGTGGGTACATGGGCCGAAAAGCGTGACTGATTTATAAACCAGCATCCACATGGACCCAGCATGGGAAGTGGTGGAGTCAGCATGCCTGAAGGTGTTTAAAACACATGTAGAGGTTCTTAGGGACATGGTTTAGTGCTGGAGTTAGGTTATGGTTGGACTTGATGATCTTAAGGGTCTCTTCCAAACAAAATAGTTCTATGATACTATGCACGTACATCTGTGTCAGGTTCCCTGTCCTGTGCATGGGGACAGCTGTGTCCCCTTACAGTACTGGGGGGATCCTGTTGTGGGCCAGGATGTCACAGGTGGCTGCATTCATTTGTACTTCATGTCCTCCTGTCCCTGCCACCAGCATGAAGCCATCACTTCATCAGCGAGGCTGATGCACGAGCTGCCTGGAAAAGGAGAAAACCAGAGCATGGGAGGGGAAGATGTTAACAGCTCTCTAGGCTAAAATTTGAGTGAAAAAAAGGCAAAATTTTGAAAAGTTTCAGGATATTAAAATTCCAGAGACATATCCTCTTGGACAGTGTGATGTTATATACCAATATTGCAACATGGCACTATTTCAATAAGGTAAAATCTTCCTGTGCTATTCTAAACATTGTGATATTAAACAGAAAACACTGCATCTTAGGTAGCTTGTTATGACAAATATGGCAGAGTATTAAAATTTACATTACAATTAATATTAAAGTATTTGCCAAGATGGACAGAGCACTAATGACAACACAAAACATTTCGGCTTTTCAGTGCAACAAAATGAGGAAGTATGAAAAATACATTCAGACCTTTCCCTTCAAAAGAGCTTTTGGAGTCAACATGCTCTCACAAAATGCTTCAATGAAACTGCATTTTCAACAGAGAACTCTTCTGTGGAAAATGTTTCAAATAGCTCTAATTTAGCGCTGGGGAAATTTACCTCTTTTAATGCAGGAAGCTTTTTATATACAGTCCAAAGCCAATCATGTCTCTCTAATAGTTTTTCTAGGTGAATTAAGGACACGCTCCCTTGTCAGACACTTCATATTCTGCCTGTATTTATCTAAGACAAACCCATACCAAATCTGTGCTGCTCTTAATGTTTAAAGAGGAAATGTGTGCTTTACAGAGTAGCAGAATTTCTCCTTCCAATCAATAAGTTGCCTTCAAAACTAAACTATTCTTGTTAACACTCCTCACCAGCAAACTTCTCTGTGTATCAGCATGTACTGAGGCTGTTGTGAAGCATGAACCCATTCCTTGCACATGCTGGTTTGAATTGAGGGGTTCAGCCCACGAAAATGGTCCAGTATCTCCGTCTTAGGATAAATGTGGGGTTGTTTATATAAATATATATGTCAAGTGAAAGCAGGCATGGTTGTATTTCAGTAGCCTTAAAACCAATTTATTCCACAAGGAAATTCGTGGCCTGAAGATCTCAGTGTCACGTGTAATTCCTACAGCATGTTTGCAGTTATAAAGTTAGGGCTTTGTATTTGGTATATGCACATGTGTGTCGCAATGAGTAGCTAGATTTGTGTGTTCCTGGTCTAAGCACATATTTGAAAATGTGCTGCTTGTGAAATGCGACAATTAACCGCATGGATTCCAGCAGAACTGCTTACCTGATGAAAGATAAGTGTTTATGTAAGTGTTTTGTTGAATTGGTGCTAAGTGTACAGGGGCTCTGATTACCTCTTAAACATGAGATAATTTCTTACAAGAGAAGTTTATCCTAGAAACATCTTTTTTAGAAACCACGAGTTTTATGGACAAAAATCATGCATTCACAGGAGGCACTCGGCAGTGTAGGATGGGACCATGTTATGTTTTGGAGATGGCAGGGTATTGATGTTTCTGCACATGCTGAGACACACAACAGATGTCCCTTGCAATGCGAAGTGTTTTCCCTGAAACTTTAGTTTGTTGTTTTTTACTCCTCTCCCATCCAGAAAAAAATCTCAAAGCCAGTATTATTTGTAGCTGGTAGCAGACGGCATGTCAGTGCCGCTATCAGAGTATAAAATTCAAAGAGAAAACATGGTGAGCTGAAGAGCCTATGGGCATTTGGGCCTCATATTCAAAGGTTGGAGGAGCAACCTGCCCTGGTTGCTCCTCCATGAAGCGAAGAGTGGAAAGATTTGTTTATGGGACATGGACCATGAATAAACAGTCAATGCACATGAAGAAGCTCAGCTCCCCTGTCCTGTGAGCTTGCAAAGGCAGTGAGTCCAGCAGCCTTCAGGCTCTCCAAGCCCCTTTTACAGATCTCAGTAGCATTCTTCAGTAGCACTGCACTTTTTCATCCTGAAGGAAAGTTTTGGAACCTGGCAGATGGCATTATCCCTAACATCACTGTGAAGGCTTGAAAAGGAACCATTCCTCTGTGGTGGTCACTTCAGATAAATCCCTAAAAGGCACTGAACCTCAGGCCTTCACAACAAGAAGAAAGCTGAGCTGCTTATTGAGAAACATCTCAGAAACGACCAAAAGGACCTTAAAGCGTTGATCCCCATTAGACTGGTTTTGAGGTGTTCCCAGGGATGCTGCAGACTGTGGTCAGCTCTTTGCGTGTCCCTTCCCTTCCCTGCAACAGCACTGCAGAAAAGGCAGCAGGATCTATGCAGACACGGTGCCTCCAAGTGCCAGGCTTGAAATCCTTCCTTGTGCAAGTGTCACACGTGTCTTCTCCAGCTGAAGGTTGCTCTGTGTTCATCCTGCCTGGTGGCTGCCACTGCTCCACGCGTGACTGCCAATGCGGTCAGACATGGGGGCAGCTTGCTGCCACCAGCCATGGTGCTCTCAGAAACCCTGCCCTGGCCATGAGGGAGAGGAAACAGAGGTCCCTGTGCCTTCAACACCCTCCCCATCCCCCCCCGACTTGGTCTTCAGAGGCACCTTGCCAAGGCTGAGGTGTCTCTGTGGAATCAAAAGCAAAAGGGTAATGGGGTCCTGGGGGTGCTGCCTGATGCTTTTCTCTTGCCTGAGGTGAACATGACCCATCACAGAGATGGGTCTGAACTCCTGAAAGGAGTCACAGCCCTTCCTGCCCTTCCCACACACTCTCATCCTCTGAATTATTGCCTTATTTTCCTTCCACTCCAATGAGCTGTCAGCCACGGATACTGTAATTCAGCGCAATAGAAACACAAACAGATGGGTAATTGACCCGCGTGCCTTCATTACGCCGGAGTTCAGCTCTGCTGTTCGAGCCATAAACTCCTTTATCTGCCACTCTGAAATCCCTGGGCCTTTTACAAGGAAGGCGAAGCAGGCTGGGCTTCCTCCGAAACGCTTGCTCAGAGTTATTGTCATCTCTGCCTTGTGCATGGCAGATGCTGACTGAGTGTGACAAGCAAGACTCGCCAGGTAGGGGGAAACAGCTGTGAATCCTCAGGGACAACTGTAGGGAGCCTGGGGACGGGGGCTGGAGAAGGACAGGATGGAAAAAAATGTACACTGTCCACCAGGCAAACACTTTAACTGTTACCGTGTCCTCTGGTACCTGAGCAAGGGTGCACACCTACACTGCACAGATGGGTGGACACACAAACACTCGCTGTGGAGGAGACATGGGGACAGATCTCTCAGGCAGTGTAAATCCTCAGAGCACCACTGAAATCACTGGCACTACATCCATTTGCACTTTAATAGGATTTGGCAAGTAGCCTTCCTAGCAGGGAGCAAGCTGAAAAGAGTCAGGTACCAACTCCTGTATTTATACTGTGGGAGCTGGGCACTTAACTCTGCAAGTGTCTGCTTGTATTATTTTCTTTTTCTTTTTTTTTTTTTTTCTTCTTTTTCAGTGTGTAGTTTTCTTGTTTCTGTGCTACCAAACCTATTTAGTCTCTCTCAAAACATGGCAGAACAGCATAATGCTCATCACTTCTGAATGAGCACTTGGTTGCAAAGCATAAAAAACCCCTGAACCTGGGTATAAGGGAGGCTTTGCATTCGGGTGCTTTGTGCTGTACCAGGATCCAGGACTGGGATGGAAGGGGTTCACTGGGCATTGAGGTGGGGAATGTTATTTGTCACCCTTCTCTCATAAAGCAGATGGGCTCTGCTCTCAGGTAACTCGCTGCTTGCACAATTTGTACCCCACCTTCCTTATGACAGCTCCGAGAGAAATATCCCAACAGCTTCTAATTCCTCAGCATCACTTTCCCAAGCTGTTAATGAAACAGTTTTTGAAAAGAAGAACAGATACCTGAAATGACTCTCTCTTTTTTTTCTCCCTTCACATCCTTGCCTGTTGTTTCGATGCCAGGTCTCCAGATCATCTTCCCTCAGTATTTACAAGAGAAGTTTGTCCAGTCTGCCTTGAGTTACATCATGTGCAATGGCGAGGGCGAGTACATCTGCCGAAACAGCCAGTGCGGCTGCCAGTGTGCAGAGGAGTTCCCGCAGTGCAACTGCCCCATCACCGACATCCAGATCATGGAGTACACGCTGGCAAACATGGCCAAGACCTGGACAGAGGCCTATAAAGATCTGGAGAATTCAGGTAACTGAGCAAAGTGTGTTTTCCAACTGATTTATTTCAAACAAAGCACGTCAGGTTATACCAGTTAATACCCCTTTCTTCCCTTAATATAATGTTACAGTTAGGATAAAAATAGAGGATGTTGAACCCAAAAACATGATCTTAGTCTTGAGGGATTGCCTTTTTAATCTGTACACGTACAGACAAAACCACACACCACACGTAATTGTATGTATAAGGGGATATTTTCCATGGAACAGTTTGTTTGATTAAAAATCTGTTTTTTCATACTAAACCAGCTCAGAATCTCTCTTTAATAGTTCTACAGAGAAACTTCCACAATATGAATGATGCAGAAATTGCTTTTCAGATTTGCATGAATGATTTATTCTGCTTTGGTGAAAGGCAATTCACGGAGAGAGAGCACAGGCCAGATGACACCTCATTTGAGATAGAGAGAAGGGAAAATGACTTCTCTCTCCTACAGTGCTGATGTCTGCCGGTGTGAACGTTTCTCTCTTCACTTTCTCCCAGTGTGACACTGGAGGTGTCAGCGGAGTTTGTTCCATGTTGATGCTGGTAACCCATAGTAGGTTTGCAACATCACTCTCAAGGACTTGAGGTAGTAAAGAGAGCAATATTATCAGAGCAATTACATCCTTTCCTTTAGCAAGTGGACGCTAAGCAGAAATTAATCACGAATTTCATCACGAGCTTCTTATCCCTGTGCTGCCTCTCATCTCTTAGTGTTAGCCAGTTACCTTCCAATACGTTTTCTTTAATGATTATTGTCACAACTGTCCAGGTCTCTATGTTAGGAAAGAAAACTATGAGGAAGGGACCATCTAGCTCTATTCAAGGTATTGAAGAATTCTTCTTCAGAAGTCTTCCCGGCAACAATTTCTTTCTTGATGTTGAAGGTCACCTTAATCCCCTTAATGGTTGAAATGACTCAGCTTGTTTCCTCCATGAGCTATTGAGAACTGCTTCATACTTCAAAATGTGGACCCTGCTGATGTCTCTGCTGTTGCACAGATTTTCATGTCCAGCTCACACTGTCAGCTTGGTGCTCAGATGAGCAAAGTCAGAGCAGTAGTTAATGGCTCAGTGCTGCTGACCACCTTGAGAAGAGCCCTCCATAGACTATGGGGAGCCACCAGGCTGGGCCAGTTCCAGAAGTGGGTGACTAGCTGAAGAAGTCCATGAGTTTCTATAGATTCATGGATGGGGTGGGTACACCAGGGCAAACCTGAAACGTGGATTTTGGAAGCTTCTACTAGCTCAGGACCACACAAACTGGGATTACTGGCAGTGCCTGGCAGCACAGCTCTGCTGCTAGTTAAGTGCTACTAGTTGCTAGTTCTGGCACAGGACCTCCACCTAAGGTGCTCAAGAGCCACACATTGGCCACTGCTCATCAAACCCCTTTACATTCCCAGGGAATCTCACCCAGACACTTAGAAGACGAGAGCCCTATGGAGAAAGAAATTACAGTCTCAGAGTGATTGTTTTACTGTTACATTCTGTACTTGTTGCACTTGATCTAAGCAAAGACTCTGGTAGATAATGATATTCAGTCTCCCTTCCCTTGAGATTTCAATGGGGGAAGGTGTTTTTCATTTGCTATGTTAAAGTGACACGTTCCAGTGCAATTCTCTGCTGTGCTGGAGCCATATTCCACCCAGGGCTGGAGGCTTTTCGGGGCTGGATGGAGTGATTATCTTCATGTTTAAAGCTGCTGCATCTCATTCATCACTTTGTTGCACCATGCGTGAACTTATTCTTTGCGATGAAAGTTGCTATCACAGAAGACTGTAATATTAGTATTTTGCTCCTTTGCTTTAATAAATATTCCCAATGACTAGAGGATTTTCTTCATAATGAACAGCAGAAACAAAATCTCTAATGGCATCTGAAGGTTTTTCCAATAAAGTGGGCTGAAAGGCACATGAGTGCTCTGAAAGCAAATACCATTTGCACAGGAGGAGGCTGATAGCCTTAAAGATCTATATTTTGTTTCTGATCTGTGTTGGATTCCTATGTCAATTTGGAAAAATCGTGCGGGGCAAATGAAGAGCTGGTGTGATTTGGGATGGCAGCTTCAAAGTCAAGGAGGCTGCAGTGAACTGATGCTGCTTTGAATCAGCTCAGAAGTTCTTATTCCATTGCTCATGTTTCATCTTTGAAAGAGATGTTTGACATGGCCACCTGTGATGCTGAGTCATTGCCAGGGCACTGGGTGACTCTGCAAAAATAGGGAGCCCTGTTGCATTATGGGCAATGTAGTCCTGGCCATCAGCAACATTTTCTGTGCAGAGAACTAAAACACAACCAAATGCAATCAGCATTATTAGTTAACTGGAAATTCTCAGAGTTCAGAATGAGCTATTTCCAGAAAGGTACAAGGCTTAGCACAATGCAGCCTTGGTTGGGGCCTTCAGGGATAGTTATAACTAAAATACAATTAAACAGTGAAGAAACTATTCTTTTTTTGAAAGTATTTTATTTTTTTTCACCTCCTGCTCCCCTTTTTTTATAACAACCCCACCCAGCTTTTATTTTGCTCATTTGTTTTCCCCTCAGTGTTGCACTGCAGTATCAAAATGTGCACACTGCACTGAAATTTCTCCCTTTGCCCGTCTCTATGAAAAATGTAGCACATTCATCATCAGAGGGAAAAGAGCTTGGTCTTGTGCACAAACAGGCTTTTGAGGAAATTGATTTATAGGGGGTGGGAAGCGAATGCAAGGCTTTTACTGCTGAAAGGTACCAGGAGTAATCAGCATGGTCAACAGAAGCAATTATACATGATGATAGTTTCAGAGGACCACTGAACAGAAGAGAATCATTTTTGGGGAGGAGAAGGGCACTGAAAGCAGCATTACAAACAGAGTGAAAACCTGAGAGATTATTTAAAAAAAAAAGAATCTCTCAGCTATCTTTGTGGAAGAAAAGAGACAAGCAGATGTCCCATGGATCTTCATAGTGCAATGACGATAATTATTTTTATTAGGTGCTCAGTTTCACCATGTGATGAGTAAGACATGAACATCCATTTACCATCTATATAATGATGGTACTGACTAATGCATAGATATTCTTTGTTAGGCAGTTAAGCATGAATTGTAATAACAGGAAATATGTTATGTAAATATATATAAGACTTGGAGAATAGGTTGTAAATTATCTGGCCTGATTTTCTCCAATGATTCTATGGATTATTTCTTTTTTTTCTGAAAAGATGTCAGCCTTTACAAGCTTTCATTTTTTTGGCTATTGTCCTTTTTTTTCCATCTGACAATAGGATGAAGGAATTTTTTTAAAAAAAGGATTAGGAAAGGAAGAAAAATAATGTAGAAATCTTTCAAGAAAAGATGGCTGCATTTCATGTTGGACACATTGTGGGGGCTATGTAAGGGCTCTAGTCCACCTCCCTCTATAAGGACTCCCACCAGCACTACCCTGTTTCCCCAAAAATAATCCCTAGCATGATTTTTCAGGATTCTTAAGGATGCTCAAAATATAAGCCCTACTCCAAAAATAAGGCCTAGTTACAGCTCATAAAAAAGTCAATACCGACCCTGTCTTGTTTTTGGGGAAACAGGGTAGGTCGAGTCCACCACAGTTTTGTTTAGTGGAGTCTAAAACGAGAGATTCTTCTACACCTCTGGGCAGCACATTCCAGTGCTGCATTACCTCCAAGTGAAGGAGTTTTTCAAGAAATCATTTGAACTTCTTAAGGCTGCAAGCTCTCTATTACTTCTTGTTACATCATTGGTCTCTAAGAGGAAGAGTTTCTCCCCTTTGTACCTTTTAAGCAGTTGTAGGCTGTAATTACCTTGCCCCTTGACCTCCTCTTCACCACATTAAACAAATGTGGCTCCCTCCATTTGACCTCATCGGATATGGCCCTTGACCATCTTGGGAACCCTCAGCTGTGTCCCCCCTTTCCTGCCCCCCCCCAAAAAAAAAAACCAATCAGGTTATTTTCCACTGAGAAAGTTGGAATCATCTGTTTTTTCCATGTTATTTCCATACGAGGATTTCCCAGTCCAGTCATCAGAGCCTAAGCAAACTGCACTTCTCAGTAGGGAAGAAAGGGCTGGTCAGAAACAGAATCAGATTTTCTGGTTTGTAATGAAAAAAACTCAAACAAGCCCTACATAATGGTGTTTTTCATTATCAGACGAAATCAAATGGAAATAAAGTGATCACAAAACAACATTCAACAACATATTTTTGGACCAATTAGATTTTTTCCTTTGGCTAAAATTGACACATTTTGTTCTGACTTTAGCCCTGCAAACTACTTTATTTTAATTTCATTGTTACATAAAGCAACTCATTTAACTTCAAATGAAGTTAAACGAGAAAAAAAAGAATCAGAATGCTCTTTTTAAAAAATGAGAAAGCAGGACATTTTAACTCAATTCAAACCCTTCCTCTGGGGATTTTTTAAAGCTTTTTTTCTCTCTTTTTTTAACAACACAGCCCAAGTGACTTGACTTCAACAACAAACAGCATTTTAGGAGCAGCTGAACAACAATTTAAATGAGAACTCTCTAACTGACAATGATTACAACTCCCTGCTTTTTGTTCATAACCCCTAGTTCATAATTCCCATCCTCCAGGGAATTTGCTTCTTTTTTAAAAATCTACCCTGTATATATTAACCATATTGTTTCACCTGAATATTCTCTGGGTTTTGTTTCCCATATGGGAGCAGCAACAGCCATGGAATTAGTGAGCTTCCCAGGGCAGAATGATAAACCAGTGTGTTACTGGACATTCCCTCCCTTCAGCAGAGCACCGATGGCCTCGTGCATCACGGCTGGTTCTCCATCCTAATAAAAAGCTTTGTAACTTTGTTATACTCTGTATTTCTCCACGATTTTGTGTCTTCCAGATGAGTTTAAATCCTTCATGAAAAGGCTACCTAGCAACCACTTCCTGACCATCGGGAGCATCCACCAGCACTGGGGGAATGACTGGGACCTGCAGACCCGCTACAAGCTGCTGCAGAGCAACCTGGAAGCCCAGCGCCAGAAGATCCAGCGCACTGCCCGCAAACTCTTTGGCCTCAGTGTCCGGTGTCGGCACAATCCCAACCACCAGCTGCCTAGAGAAAGGTACCTTCATCCTTCATGGGCGTGGGAGTGGTGTGATGGGTGATTTAGCTGAGCCTGGGCTTGGACCTAAAACACAACAGCTGAAGCGTTTGGATATAGGATGTGCTGACATGGAGGTCTGGGGGAAAATTAGTCTGAACATGGGTTGAAATTTCTGGGGGTGTAGGTAACCTGTATCACATACCGAAGTGTACTCACATCCCTTCTGTGTGGTCTTACCCACCCAGGTGGAGGGCACCCACTTATTCCATCGTATTCTACAGGGCTGATATCACACAGCCAAGCAGACTAAGCTGCTTTTAAAACAGTCCTGCGTCACATACCACAGCGAAGTTTTCAGCCTCCATTTGCTGTTAAAGCAGACATATGGAACACAAGATGCTTCAGCCCATTTTTGAGCTGCGCTCCTCAATGAATGTCACCAAAGCAAAGCTTTAATTTCACTGGGAATAGATCACATTTCTTCTACAAAATGCAGAATGAACCCATAAAGGGGCACTGACCAGAAGCCTGGCAATGTTACTAGAGATGGAGAGAGCAGATTTTCCATTATAGCTACAGTAACTATTGATATCTAATAGTCACCTCCTCCTGGCTCCTTCCAGCCCTGACCTATGTCTGAGTTTCAGTTAGTTTCCAATCATTTTTGAAGACTTGCATTTGGGGTTTGAATAAACATTTCTCACTGTTTCTTTCTACATTGTCCAGAGTGAAGCAACTCTTAAAATCTAGGAAAAAAATGAGTCCAAGTGTCTTTTCTACCATGCTTATCTTGGAAGGGTCAGGACAAGTTAATATTTGTATAGAAACTTTTTTTCACCTTCTTCTTACCTAAATATTCAGTCTCAAGAAAATAAACTGATTGATTGATGTCTCCTGTTATCATCCAACCCCTGGCCACTAAGCACACTGAATTTTCATTCCATCACTGTGCAGCTCAGGAAACTCCTCCAGGGCTTAACAATTCTTTAATTACCAAGAGATCTCTTTGTTTCTGGACAAAGAATTCATGAACTTACTAGGAATGAGGAGAAATATTTGTTAAGTTTAAAAGCTTATGAAAAAGTCTGGAGAACTTCCCAAAATTGGCCCATTCCTGCCAAATGGCTGAGATTTTATAAACAAGCCAACTGGTGGAAGAATCACAGGCATGTCCAGGCATTATTTTGAGTTGTACCACAACAACGATATGAAGCAATAGCAAGCAAATATCCAGCCAACCATGTTGCTGAAAAGCATTCAGAGAAATCTGTCTTTAGCATTTCTTGTCTATTTTAAAAAGTCAGCCACGCAGAAAGGAAGCCTCCAACGAATATTGTAAAAATCTGGGGGAAGTAGGACGAAATGGATGATGGCAGCTGGGTTTTTAGCTGACTGATGTGCTTGATTTGTTTAAGTCAACACCACCAGGCATATTATAATTTCTTTTCTTATTTGTCATTCTGCATTTGTAGCTAGGCAGGGGAGGCGCTCGGCAGGCAGATGTGTAGTGCAAGAGGGATGCATTTCACCCTTCTTTTCACAGGGCTTGGAAATACTCTAATTTTCTAATTGTTACCGTACAGAACGACAGACGCTTATCAAGCATGCCAGGGGCTTTGAAAGGATGGAAAGGTTCTATTAAGGGCAAGCCTCTCTCTCTTTAATACACATAATAGTAAGCCTACTTTATATATTCAAAAGCCATGTAAAAAAGAAATAGGGTTGCTGTTGATTATCCTCAGGGAAAGGAAGAGGTGGTGTTGCCAAAAGAAAGGAAGAATAGGGATTTTTGGCAATTAAGCTGGTTCTCCATGACCTTTTGCAATAGCTAGGAATAATAATAATATACATATATATATATATATATTTGCTTTGCACTACTTTTGCTTAAAAAAACAACTCTTTGCAGGCAAGTTTGTTGGTTTAAAAAAGAAACCACTCCTCAGCTGTTAAAGCTTCAATGTTGAATGACTACCTATAGTTGCATTTTAAAACTCTGGATGTAAAATATAAATAACATCCACTGGAGCAGGGGGGTTGATACATGTTCTGGGCTCCAGCCAAATAGTTATTAGTTAAGAATACATCTCACAGCTGCTGGGAATAAAAATAGCATTTTTTACTTCACTGTTCCAATACAGAAAGCCCAAAAGTACCTCCACAGCAGCTAGTGCTGGTTTAAAAGTGAAAGGTGAGTTTGCAAAGGAAATCTTGTTAAATCTCTACAGTTTTTTTTGGAATTAAAAAAAAAAACAAACCAGTCCTGCTGGATCAGGTTTTTGACTGTGGGTTTTTTTTTGTTTGGGTTTTGTTTTGGTATGGTTTGGTTTTCTAATCACCTCAGACACCATCTACAACAAAGCTGCATCTCAAGGGACACCCATCAGCTTCTTCCCCTCCTCAGGCCCGATTAATCCTGAAAGATGATGAAGGGGGAGGGAAGAAAATGATTCATCACCTTTCTGTATAACATGACCTCCACTTCTCATCTGAAAGCCCAACACTGCCCTGTAAAACTTTTTATTTTGGTCACAAGAGGTAATTTTTAAATGGTGAACCAGCTCTGCATGATTACCTGGCTCTCAGTTCCCAGCATTGCCAGGGGAGCAACAGCAATAAAACACAGCAAAATAAATCTCACATTTTTCCATTCTAGTTTGGAATGTAAGATATTAAAGTTGAGTGTAAAATTGTTTGACAGTGACCTTTGAAGACATAGTTTTCCTTTTTTTAATTTCACGTACTCTAGTACTTTATACTTTGAATGGCCAGAGGTAGCAAACACAAGGCAAAATAATTTGCAATGATATTAAGAGGGAAAAAGGTAAACTGGTTACTTCCTAATGAAAGAGAAAATAATTAAAATTAAAACCAATGGCTACTCTACTGGCTTTCAGCTTTTCAACAGTGGCTCTTTTCAGCTGCCATGTGTCCTGACATCTCTTGGTTCCATTCACATCAGCCTGAGCCATCACGGGTTTGTGTTTGCAGACGTTACCTCCTGTCAGCTGAAGGGCTGTGCCTGGACCTGCATATATTCTTATCCTGTCCCAGTTGCAGGACAAAACGGGGTAATTTATACCACTTTTCCTCTCTCACTCTGTCACACTTCCCATTGTCAAGTTTGTAGCCGATGCCCAGCTCTGCCCTGGATTCTGCATTTTCATTTAATTACGTCCTTTATTGCTGCCATCAGCAGATGGTGGATAGATGACTTTTTTTTTTATTTTTTGTCCTATTTGTGTCTTTGCTGAATGCTAAGACATATACACACACTCCTCTCAAAAAACCCTCTTTCTCCAGATCTCCTCCCATCTTCCCTTCACAAAGTTGATCTGGCAAACAGGAAAATTATTAGTTTTGATTGCAAGACATCAGCCTAAACTCCTTTCTCATTTTGCTCTGCTGAATGTCAGTATAAGAGGAGGACAGAAGAATATATATATCGTTTCTTCCTAAGACAGACAAGATATGGTCCTCTGACATTGTATTTATTGCATTCCCTGCTGTACAGCCTGGCAGTCCTTGTCGCATGAGCTCAGTGGCATTATCCACATGTAAAACCTGTGTAATGCACCAGTCCAGCACTGCACAAATACATGTTCCTGCAACCCTGCAATAGTGTCTATATACTTGGGGGTTGCTTTGGTTTTAGCTTGTCCTCCACTTGTTTATCATCCCGCAGCTTCATGCTTAGATCAGTGGTTAGAGGCAAAGAAAGAAGCTTTCAAAGAGGTGTGTGGAGGAATCAAGGTGCACTCACAGCACCTTAGGGAGATTCAACCTGGAAACTGGATACCTTGCTATAATAAATTCAAGTGCATGTGGCTGGCTTTCCAAACAGGATCTGCAAGGATTCAGGTGGTGTAAAAAAAATTATATTTGTATTGCTGAAAAAGTGAGCAAAAATTCACCTGTGAGCAGAAGGCAGACTCAGTCCCCAGGGGATGGTTTTGAGGGTGTTTTTTGCTGTCAGCAGCATGGTTTGCAATCATGCCAGGCTGTGCTGTCCCCTCCCCTCCAAAGCAGAGCTGTCCGAGGAGCCAGGAGGAGCCCAGTGCACTTTTCCGGGGACCAGAGCTGTCACCATGTCCCTCTATTTATAGAGGTCGCTGCCTTGCTGCCAAGCTCCCCAGCCAACCTTGTCTTTTCCTCTAGCAGGAGAGCTCCTGTTAGCTGTGAATAGAGGAAAGAGACCCTGGCAGCTCCCTACTGCAAGAGGCATATGGAAATTGTCTCTTCCCACATCCAAGACTTTAGAATTTTCCTGCTGATGTACTTTTTTCCCCACTCATTTTTATTTTCTTTCCACTCAGTTTCTTCCCACTTCTTTTCATTCCTGCCTGTCCTCTGTCTTTCAGCTGTTGCCATTGTTTCAGTTTTCCCTTTTCTCCATCCCTGTTCCTGCTGCCCACTGCATTTCTCTCTCATTTTTTCTTTTACCTGCACATTTCCCCCCCTCTTTCTTCCCCTACCGTTTCTGCTTCTGTTCCTTGATTATTTCTTTCCTTCCAGCACTTTCTTCTGTTTTATACTCTCATCCCTGCACTTGCTCCCTCCCCCTAATTATCTTGCTGGTCTTCGCTGCTGTATCATTTAATGCCTTCTTTGATACAGCCTACAGCTTAATGATTATTCGGAGGTCAGGCGATGCAGGTGCCATGAATTTCACTAATCCAGCTCTGAGAGCCTCTGTCCATAATCACTCCTCCCGTTCTACAGGGACTGAATCCTAATTTGTCATTAGCCAGTCCTCTCACTGCAGCACTCCCGAGAACTTTTTGCCCAGAGGAGACAATGAAGTATTCATTAGCTGGGGGGGAGGCGAAGGAGAGGGAGCGGGCGGCTGAACAAGGGGTTCTGCTGAAGGATGCTGAGAAAGGAGTTGCTGTGCTGAGATTTCCCAGGGCAGCGGGGAGGAGGGAGCAAGGCCATGTTGCGAGTGGGTTACACAAAAAGCAAATGTGGGTTATGGTGTCGTTTGTAAGTGGGCTCAAAAGATAGAGCAGTTGTGGGACTGGTGGGGCTTGGGAATGGGCAAGTGTGGATGCTTGTTAAAGGGAGAGGCTGTAAGAGGAGGTTAATTAGCAACAGATTTTTTTAAATGAGAAAGCATTCTAACAGCTCTGTCTCTACACACCCTGACTTCCATCCTCTTTTGTGCTGTTATTGAGTTCTGCACCGTAAGCAGAGGTTACTGCTGGCTTTGCCTCATCCCATTACAGGTCTGATTTTGGAGAGTAGGGGGGAGTTACCAATGACATGGAGAGGACTTTTCTCCTGCTCACCTAGAAACTATGCTGACCTGTAACATTTAATAGCACCTCAGCTTCTGGCATGGTTTTATCAGCTCCACTCCCATCGCTGAACTTTGTCACTGTGGCACTGATGGGATTCTTGGCAGGAGACTGTGCCAGCCTCAGCTCCTAAAACAGCATGAAGAGAGATATCTTAGATGATCAATCCTAACTTCTAGCTGTTTCTTAGAAGGCTTTTGTTCTCCACCAAAGGAGTAAACAGCAGGTGAAAGATTCAGTCTCAAAATAGACTGGAATAGCTCCCAGATGCCACGGCAGGGCATCAGCATTCTGAGAGCTCTGCCTCAGATATATCCCTGAAAACACTGTGGCTCCAGTAAGATGCCAACACCAAAGGCTCTGTGAGACTCTACAATGCTAATGCTTTCTTCTTCTCACCTGCAGGACAATACAGGAATGGCTTACTCGGGTCCAGTCCCTTCTCTACTGCAACGAGAATGGGTTCTGGGGGACCTTTCTGGAAAGCCAGCGGAGCTGCGTTTGCCATGGTGGCACCAGCCTGTGCCAGCGCCCCATCCCCTGCATCATCGGGGGCAACAACAGCTGTGCCATGTGCAGCCTTGCCAACATCTCTCTCTGCGGCTCATGCAACAAGGGCTATAAGCTTTACCGGGGTCGCTGTGAGCCCCAGAACGTAGACTCGGAGCGGAGCGAGCAGTTCATCAGCTTTGAAACGGACTTGGACTTCCAGGACCTAGAGCTGAAGTACCTGCTGCAGAAAATGGACTCTCGTCTGTATGTGCACACCACCTTCATCAGCAACGAGATCCGCCTGGACACCTTCTTTGATCCCAGGTGGCGCAAACGCATGTCCCTCACCTTGAAGAGCAACAAGAACCGGATGGACTTCATCCACATGGTGATCGGGATCTCCATGCGAATCTGCCAGATGCGCAACAGCAGCCTGGACCCCATGTTCTTTGTCTACGTCAACCCCTTCAGCGGGAGTCACTCCGAGGGCTGGAACATGCCCTTTGGGGAGTACGGCTACCCGCGCTGGGAGAAAATCCGCCTCCAAAACAGCCAGTGCTACAACTGGACCCTGCTGCTGGGCAACCGGTGGAAAACCTTTTTCGAGACTGTCCACATCTACCTACGCAGCCGGACTCGGCTGCCCTCCCTGCTGCGTAACGAGACTGGCCAAGGGCCAGTGGACCTTTCTGACCCCACCAAGCGTCAGTTCTACATCAAGATCTCAGATGTGCAGGTGTACGGCTACAGCCTGCGTTTTAATGCCGACCTACTGCGCAGTGCTGTGCAGCAGGTCAACCAGTCCTACACGCAAGGCGGGCAGTTCTATTCTTCCTCCTCCGTCATGCTCTTGCTGCTGGATATTCGGGACCGAATCAATAGACTGGCACCTCCTGTGGCCCCTGGGAAGCCCCAGCTGGATCTGTTCTCTTGTATGCTCAAGCATCGCCTGAAGCTCACTAACAGCGAGATCATCCGTGTCAACCACGCTCTAGACCTGTACAACACTGAGATCCTCAAACAGTCAGACCAGATGACAGCCAAACTCTGCTAACCCGGACTTTTCAGTGGACATGTTGGTGATTGATCCTTTTGCTGTAAAAAAAAAAATAATAATAAAAGAGGAAAAAAAATAAGAAAAAAACGTAAAAAGAAAGAAAAGTGGGGGGAAAGTTATAAGGGGGAAACCAAGATTTGTAAAATGTAATTAATATACAAAAGAAAAAAACAAGAGGAAATTCTTCATTTGTTGAAAACTAAACCCGTTCTAGCAGCTGTATAAAACTGTCAGGCATGTTTGTTATTTCCATAATCCGTCATAAAAGGGTGACACTTTACTCTCTCTTGACCTTGGGGGTCTTGCTTGCTAGTCCTTGGGGGCAGCAGAGTAAATAAAGGGAGGAACAGAGAGAGGGACAAACTTCTGTAATGAACTGTAAAGTTTTCTGCTATGCAGGTGCCAAGACAAAGAGACAAAAAAAAAAAAATCAAAACAAACAAGAGTTATATGTAAATGTAAAAGAACTGCCATTATTCCTATAGTGGGAGTAAATGGTTAAAGATAAAAGATATTTCTTCTGCTGAGATTTATACCAGGTTTACTTTGAGTTATTCACACAGCCTGTGCTGAACTTTGCTGGAGTACAGAAGGTGATGTCAGCCCTTTAAGAGTAAAATTAACGCCTCATTGGTGAGAAAACACATAAGAGGTGGAGGGTGGGTGCAGGTCTCAGCTGTCTTCACTTTGGGATTTCCACCTTGGAAGAGTTTTCACCTGAGGTAGAATCTCAACACTTGCTGAAGAATGATACAGCAGGTCCCTTGGGCTGCTTTGCTCAACTGGAGTTCATGCATCACAACTGTTGTTGCCTTCTGTGTTGTCAGAGCTCAACCCCATGAGGATCAGCACCTCTGGATCTCCGGAGTCACTTGTCTTTCAGGTACTTCAATAGAGTCTCTAGAACAAAGCTAAAATCATATGCCACTTTGATAAACCTAGGCTTACAGGCAAACCCAAGTCTGGCTTTCTGCCTCAGGTTCTAGGTCTTCCAATAACACTGGGAAACCCTCAGCACCACAAAAACCAAAGCACAATGCAAGAAAATACATTTCCAAGGAAAGCTGGAAACACAAGGGTACATGTCATTTTTGTTTTTTTCAGGGAAGGAAAACTCCCTTTTACTTTCTTATGTTTCTGTGGCTGTGAATAATATCCTTGTTACACTTACACTTTCTTTGTTCACAAAGAAAATTTACAGACGAGAAAATTTTATTAAAATGTCCAAGAAAGTAGTAAAAGGGAAGGAGTAGTAAAAGTGGGAGGGAAGAGCACAGTAACCAAATCCACCCTGAATTTGCATGGATAAAACCAAATTTAAAAGGGCCAAGTTATCAAAAAAAAAAAAAAAAACAAAAACCCAAAAAACAACACCTAAAATACCTAAAATCTGGGTAAAATTTTGTGGAGTGTGTGTTTTTTAAAAAATAATATATTGAATGGAGTGTATGGATGTAGGATCAGCTGAGCTGGGTGATGAAGGCTGAATACGGTGGGAGATGAGTAGTGGGCATTTATCTTAATCTCACTGTTTTTTAGTTAAAGTTGGTGGTGAGAAGTGCTAGTGACAGACTGGAGTTTCTGCCATCTGAGAAGGGAGAAGTAAATCTCAGATTCTGTGGGTTTCTGGAGCTGGAGGAGTATTCAGGGGAAAAACAGGCCTGAGCAAGAAGGGCAGTCCTGAAGTCCAAGATTCTGATTTAATGTGTTGATTCAACTGAGTTCAAAATGTACTTGTAGAAATTGTGATGTTCTTATTTGGAGGCTCTGGCTCAGATTATAAGAATAACATCAGTTCTTCCAGAAAGAGCTAAATGCATGGTGGTGTAGTTCATGTGACACTGGGGACTCGGACAGTTAAGTTTGGCTTCAGATTTAGTTTAATTTGTGTGGTTTTGGTTGATACTCATTCAAAGTGAGAAGAAATTAGCTACTTCAAGGAAAAAATGCATTCATGGAACTCACCTGCTGAACTAGCAATCAGGAGCATAAGAGAAACTATCTGGGTAGTTAGTAAGAAACAAAAACGAGTCCTATTCAAAAGCACACCTACTTTTCCCAGTTTGTTCATTTGTTTTTCATTTGATTGGTCTTTGCTTTGTGTAGTAGACGTTCATACTTGCAGATCCCACCATTCAAAGAGGTTTCTTTATGGTTCTGACATTCCTGTGTCAGCTTTCTGATACAGGAAAATTCAGTGGCAATGGTATGCATGGAAGTTAGTTTTAAGCAAATAGTAGAGAGTATTCATGGGAAATGAATGTCAGATTTGTAATTATGAGTGGAAATAATGTTCCTGACAGTTACGTCCATCCAAGCAGGGAATAGCAATGTACTGTTTAATTTACATGTATAACCCAAAGAGCTGACACTGAGAAGAACTACAGTTATTGCTCTGAAAATACTGAATACTGCTTATGAGAAACCTATGGCCTGAGATGCAGTCTGCATTCAATGATGGGTTTTGTTCACGGCTGGGAATAGTGAACATGCTAGCACAAAGTGAAATTAATTCGATAAGTTGCTTTCCTATGAGAAAAGTATCCAGCTCTAGTGTCTAGAAGCCAAAGAAGTTGCAATTAAATCTCATATCTCGTGGGTAACTAGCAACACGTTAGCTAAATCTTGCACTGTATTGGTGGGACTGTTAGGGATCAAATTAATTGCTCTCATGTATCTTTAATGATGCATTGGGATGAGCAGCCACCGGTATTACTGGGCCTCAGCACGGGGGGCAACACCGCAAACATTAAGCAAGATATTAGGCACCCGCAGAACATTAAATCACTGCTGTCCAGTTCAGACCCAAGCAATGGCAGACAGCTATGGAGTTACAGAGGCATTTTCTAACATGAGCTAGTGTATCCACCATGGCTGGGAGTGGTGAAGCTGAAGCATAGAAAAATGGAAATAAGTCTGGCATAGATATTCTGTCAGTGTATGTAACTTACCTTAGGAGTACCTGATGGTGCAATGTGGCACCAGGGTATGATGGCACATCAACACAACAATCTGGAGCCACATTGCAACATGCCTAGATGAGCTTTTGTGGTGGAATTAAGCCAAAGTGTCAGGAATAAATTCCCTTGTCCTTCAGAGCGGGGAAAAAATGAAGCTATCTGGCAGCTCAGCCACCACTTTGGACTCAAAGTTTATGTCAGAGATAAAAAGGAAAAACAAACCCAAACAACCCTATCAAATGTGGCTTGGACCATGCCACACTGTGCTTTTGATGCTAGAAGTGTCTGCCACAAACAGGGCCCATGCTCTGCTCCCACTGCTCAGTCCCTAATGCCTGTCCCCAGGTAAGGGGACGGCCTGGTCGAGAACCAGATCCTGCAAGTTTGTTTTAGAGTATTTGTTTTGCAGGCAATAGAAGATGTGGAGGCATCTGGCATACTTCTATCTTGATAAAAGAAAGTGGTTCTGATCCTCCTAGAGGACACACAAGTGCTATGGTGGTTTTAATGGGCTTCTGAGGAAATTATGTCCAAGTCCTCCAGTTAGTCAGAAAAAGATGTTTTACAAGGTAATGACTAGAATGGAGGGTAATTATTAGAGGAGAATGAGGTGGGTCCCAGAGAAAACTTTAACCTATTTACTAAACTGCAAGATCAATAGATATTATTATAGAGTTTAATGATAAAAGGGACATTGGAAATATTAGTAACAATTCTTTTAACTGTACAAGAATGGAACTCAGCTTCCTTCCTCTGTACAAGAAGGAGTCACAGACCAGTCCATAATATTGTCCAGCTCAGCTAATACAGAGATGGTCCTACAAAATCATGGTAGATACTTGTCTCTTGCTGCAGTTAAATTAGGAACTGCATGAAAGCTGGAGCTTCCAAATAACCCAGAGAAAACAAGAAAAGCCAGATGCCAGGTATCCCAAAGGCACAGAATGGCAAAAGTCAGCAGGCAGAGCAGAACCCACCTGCTTCTTCCCTTTAAATGCAGAAGACTTCTGGGATCAGTTGCTTCGAGTCACATGAGAGAATGTACTCGGAGCTTACTAAGAAATGTGCTTTTTAAAAGTTATTCAAATTTAGACTTAGCAGCCGATGTGGCAGAAAGCGAAGGACGTCAGCAAGTCTTATTAATATGCTGATTCTACAGCTTCAGGAGTGTACAGAATGCCCACTTGGATCAGGGCTAAGAGCACAGCATGGGGTTGCCGTGGAAACATGGGAAGGCCATTAATTAGCTATCACATGAAATTATCAGGAAGAATCTGGACCTCAGCAGCTTTGCCCTCCCCAGAGACAAAGGGCACGACCCCAGTGACCTCCCAGTCAGACCCAGTGACGTGTCGAGAGCTCCAAGAACAACCGCATCCTGGAGCAGAAATGTCATCCTGGAGGAAAGGGACAAGGGGACAAGTAAGGGGGAGGAGGTGACAGGGGCAGAAGGCAAGAAAGCAAAAGGTAGAGAAAGTTTCCCCTCTTATTTTCCCTTCCCAAGGAGCCTGTTTGCCCTCGCACAAAGAACACTGGAGGTCTGCTCCCAGTGACCTCAAAGGAATCAAGACTGGCCACAAGGCCCTGGCAAATTCAGTGTATGGAATTTGCATCTTCTTGGGTGGGCTACAAGTGGGATGAATGAACACCAAGGCTCCCCAGAGCCATCTCTGGCTGTGCTAAGCCAGGAATCCCTGTCTCCAAAGGGAAACATGGGCAAGTGTGAGCGGCTCATTGGCCACTTGCCCAGCCTCCCTCCAGAGCCAGAATCCACCTCCAGCCCAGGCTGTGTGCGTATGTTCCTGTGACAGATGTGACGGACTCCAGCTGCCACGAACAGGATGTTCTTTTGAGCTCACTTGCTAAAACACAGGAGGATGTTGGGCAGACAGCATCTCCTGCACCAGGGTGCAGCACAATCCCTGGCCTGGCTGCTCAGTTCCAGTGCTGGAGGAGAAATGCCAAATCGTAATCCTAGCAATGTGTTCCTGTCTCCAGCTAATGCACTTTCCTTCAGGGATCTATCCCAGTGCTTGTTGAAAGGGGGGAAAAATGGCACAAAGATGAGGTGCTGCAGTTTATTGTCTGAAGGTAGAGACAGGAGGGTGGTCAGTGGTGTGTGTTAGGAGCGAGGCAGAAGGTAGACAAATGGACAAGGCATAAGAAGGTCATAAGGGAAACATTTCTGTGTTCTTTCTACCCTGGAAAGTTTGAAGTGATACATTAGACCTGCTGGACCCAGTCTGATTATAGTTCTTGTCCAAGATACTTTTTCTAATCCACGTATCAATTAACACCCCTCACATTTTCCTTGCGACTTCTTGCAATAATATTTTTTCCATAATCTAAAACTACCTTCTCTTACTGTCATCAGGATTATTCTGTAAATTAAATAAATATGGAAAACAGTGAGGACTAAAAACTCTATACAAAACTCGTTGGAAATTTCAGTCCTTCCTCCTGAATTTTCAACTGACAAAAGATGGGTGCTTGGTACAAATATATTGTTCAATCAAATATGACTTTCTTTTTGTGTAACAGAAAAAAAAAAAAAAAAACCACGAATAGTAACAGTCTGTGTCCCTTGCTATGCAAAACAAACCTTTGCATATACAAGACTGTCCATATGAATCCTGACCACAAGAAACAGGTGAGCACTGGTGCTCCTTAGCCTACTAGTTTTGTGGCTTCTTAGATAAATACTGACAAATACCACCAGACACTGTGGTGAGAGTGGGTCTCACAACAGGAGTATCTTTCCTGTCTGAGCTGGATTAAGTTCAGCAGGACATATGAGGTGGGCTGTAGCTGGCTAAACATCTTAATGGCATTTAATGTTATTAAAGACATCTACAGGAACAGCCCCAGGTACAACATGTTGTGTCTTCATCTTTAGTGTTTACCTGTGCAATCATGGGTGGTTCCTGCTGGTCTCCAGTATTTGACCTTGTGTAGAGACCTAGGAAAAAAAGCAACAACCAAAAAAAACCAGGCTATGGGTCCCTCCACAAGAGAACTACAAACGGTATTGCTAGAAAAAGTAATCACAGCAGTAGAACCTGTGGAGGAGCGAGATCTGGTTAGGTGACCCTGACAGATACAGGCAGGCACAAAAGAAATTGGATTACTGACCTCACCACTCAGGGAGGACTCCTTTTGCTCCCCAAACCCATCTTGTGTCTCTTCAGCTCCTTTTTTCTGTTTTGGCTCAGACAAAACCAGCCCCAACTATAGCACACATCATGTCAGTACAGCTTGAAATAATATTTTAATGCCACTGAAAAAGTCAAGCAAATTGAACTGAACAAAGCAGCAAAATGAAATGGGAAAAGCACACAGACTCATTCTGCTTATTAGGGATGCTTTTGCCAGTGATAAATTGCTGTGAGGTGCCTTAGTTTTTAACAGCACAACAGCTTCCAGTAGAAAATGTCCAACTGAATTATTTTGACTGAAATTTTAAAGAAGGTCTTAAAAAAGAGAAATTTAAAGTCAAGATTTTCTGCTTGAAACATGCGGCATAGATACTAGATTTGAGTATCAGAGCTACACTTGGTTTTTAATACTACCAGTCATCTAGAATATAGATTTGTTTAAATAGGAAAAAAAGGTCAACCTGAATGATTTTCCAAGGTGCTCACAGATTTCCTTGAACAGGGTGTGCCAAGGGGAGCTGAAGGTCAAGACTTCTCAGAGATGCTGCCAGGAACAGAGGAAAGAGCACCTGGACTATGGTGCTGCTAAATTCAAGTGAGGAAGCCAAGAGACCTAATGTGACATCAGGAAGACAGAAATACAACTTATGCCTTTCATATTTCTATATACAGGTATGTATTTAGTTAAGTTTTGATCTATTTATATTACATCTCTTTTATTAATAGATATCTATTAATGTATCTATTAGTTTATGTTTTGAGGTCTTGATTACAATCCAAGTCTCATTGTATTTGGTTCTGGGCTTGCACAGAATTAATACAAGCTTGTCACTTAAATAGAAATTATCGGTTTAGGGCTAGCCTGATTTTTACAGGTAGGAAAGGGAAATCTAAGATAGTCTGACTTGTCATGGCAAAACCTGCTTAGAACTGGGACCAGACTCATTCTTGAGCCTCAGTCATTGTATGACCATTGTATGAAGAGGGGAAGATGACAGGGCAGGAATGGTTATTCCAGATAAGCTTTTATTTCCGCTGACAGTTCCTGGTGTCTGAGTGTCCCACTCTCATATGTGTTGATAGTGACCTTGAGAAAGATGTATAATAATGTGCTACCAGGACATGGATTCTGTTTGAGAATTGTGATATCCCAAATGCTTAGGTCAAGCCTGAGAGTACTGCCTGTGCCTGATTTTGGTGCAAAGTGAAGCCTGTAATAGACATTTTCTAGAGATGAAGCAATCCTTATTTCAGTCTGTTTTCTGGGACAGGCTTTCTTGACAGTGTGCAGCATCTCCCTCTGAGTTGGGCTGTGGTATAATTTAGGACTGAATCTTGTTCTGCAATGTGATGACAGGAATATATTATAGAAATGTCATGCATCTAACTACTGAGATCTGGTTTTCAAACTTCCCTAAGACATTTACACTCAGGGTTCTATTAAGATTCATTTCAGAATGAGAAAGCAAAACCTGGATATTGGCTGGCTTGGATTTAGGTATCAATTGTGATATTTTTTTCTATGTTTTTACAAGCTATTTAATGAAGGGAGTTCACTCCTGATTTGCTCCAGGATACTTGGGAACTATCTCCATACTTTTATTGTCTCTTGACATGAAAACCTAATCGTATTCGTTGCTCAAAATCAACTCTGGTTGAACACTAATGCAAGTCTCAGCCTAAGCAAGCAGCTTGTTTGGGAAATGTAGATAAGAATCCCTCATGGGTTGCTTTGAAAGTCAATAGACTCAGGTTTAGAAGGATTAGTGAAGGGCTCAGTCCTGTAAGGTGCTGAGCACAATCATTTGTAATACTGAGTGTCTGTATATGTGTGAGCAGATGCATGAAAATCAAAGGGACTGTTCAAAACCATATGAGTTAAGATCATGTCCATATATTTTTCTGGGTCAAATTCAGTGCTCTCAATAACCAGTAATGTGTGTTGAGCTCTGGGGGAATCCCAGATCTCAGGGCTATAAAGGCCCAGGAGTCTCAAGATCAAAAATCAACTTGCTGGCCTGAATTATTTTTAAATCTCAGTGGCTGGATTGGGTTTGGTAAGCTCAGGCAGCTGTGATGGAGCACACACACAGAGCCTTTTAGACCCAGATGAATGCTTACACTGCACCCTGGAGCAGCCAGCAAAGGGCACAATGCGTGTCCAATGAACACCAATTGCATCACTTCTTAATGAGAATTAATATCTCTGATGTAGCACTGGGGGACCTCAGTCATGCACCCAGACCCCAGAGTAGCTGGCATTTTACCGAGTCATAAGAAAAAGGAGATGGGGTTTCAAGAAGCTTCTCAGAACAGCACTAATTAAGAAAAAGATGCATGTGGCACCAGCTGAAGTTCCCAGTGGGCTTTCAAGGGTCAGTCCCGTAAAGGTGGACCAGTCCTTCATAGGTTTTTTTAGGGTGCTTTTTTTTTGCTGCCCTCTCTCCTCAGGAAATGCAGAACAGGAGCCATTGCTTTTGCCACTCTGCATATATTGCCATTTGCAAAGTTTTTACCTCTCTGATTTTCTTTCTAAGGTGAGCAGCATTTCCTTCAGGTCAGCATTACTTGTGCATTTATTATAGGATCCAGTTAATGAAAATTTAGAACAAGAAACAGAATAAAAGCCAGCTAGATGACATAGACATGAGAAACTCATGTTCCAAAAAGTATTTGTTTAAAACAAGAAAGAGGGGAGAAGTAGATGTTGAAAGAGTTGCCTTTGAAGTCCCTGCTTACAGAAGCAAGAGTCAACTGGAAAATTTAGGGTTTTTTTCCAGGGTGAAAGGAGCTAAGGATCCAAAAAACACATCTGCTGTGTGGTTACTTTATTCACCTGTTGTAGAATGGCTCTAATTTCTCTGAAATATCAGACATGGGCTAGAGGCAAGGTAATAAACTCCAGGGTACCCAGTTGTTCTGATGGAGCTGGCATATCCTACCTTTCTGCACTCTCCTGCAAGACAATAATGCCATTTCTGCCATCATTATGCATCACACATCAATCTGGCTGTTCATTAACAGCTGTGACCTGAATCTGTCACTTTACAACAAACTCCGGTAGGATTCCAGGTTTACTGCCATATAACTGCTTTATTATACATGGAAGGCTGTAATAAGCTGATTAAATAAACCTTCCTCTTTTTTTCCTGAAGACTTAATATGTACTTTTCTGACATCAGATAAGTACAAAATAAACCTGAAGCTTCACCCAAAATGCATTATGCAAAGAAACCTGTCACTATAAAAAGCCTAAACCACGCAGGACTCCCTGTACCAGCTCCTCTTGGCTGTACATGAGGGAGTCCTGTTGTGGCAACTGGTAATTCTCTAAAAGCCTTGACTCAAACCATCCTTTCTATGATTCAGCTTGTGCAAGACACCTTTCCTCCTTAGAAATGTAGCTTTCTGGAACAATATGTTCATTCTGAGGAGGAAAGTTCTAAAGTTAAATTGAAAGTGTCATTCTCAAAGTTCAGGATGAAAGGCAACATCCCATCATGTTTCAGCTTGGGAGTTTCAGGACGTGTTTTCTTGCAGGGAAACTCTGGTAAATGATTGAAGGAGGCAAGGGCTTCTCTTCTGGTTTTGATTACTTCATGCCAGATGAGACAGAACTGGCCACATGCTAAAATTAAAATGAAGCATTTCAATAATTTCCCATTAAAAATGTCAACAAAAAATATATTTTGCTGACTTTGCATTTTGGTTAGAGAAAACTATTCAGCTGGGGGGGAAAAAGGGTCAGCTCTGTCAGCAGAGCTGGTTATGAGTGGTGAAATTCATCGCATGTGGGCTAATGGGGTGTGAAAAATTGGCCTTGCTGAGTACATGTAGACCTTTCTTACTGCTCCTGAGAGGCCTTGGAGGAAGGAGTGATCCCTGATTACTCCCTCTCCTGTCTACACAGCTGTAATGTGCTGATCCAGACAGGGCTGGGGTCTGAGAAGCCCCAAGTGCTTCCAAATGACACCCTGATCTTCAGGCCAATCTGCGTAAGTTGGTGCTCTTCACACTTTCTGCTTCACTGATGCTCCATAGAGGGGATCAGTCCTGATGGTGAGATATCACACAGGACCCAATTTGGCTCTTGACCACCCCAGACAATTATTTTGTGTGTATGTTTTGTCACCTCAAAGTGCTGGAGGTAGCCTAGGAATGGTGTCACGCAGAGGACATGCTGCTTACTGCAGGACATGTCTTGAGGATGGCTGGTAGGAATGTGAAGGAGCAAAGTCTGTTCTGATAGTGGTGAAGAACTGTCCTGGATAGAGAGAACCAAACTTGGTATACATATAGATGTCTAAAATAGACTTAGCAGCAAAATATTCTGTAAGCTACACTAGTCTTTGACTAACAGGGAACAAGGTGATTGCTCCAAAAGGGTTCAACTTGTGGGATGTGAGTGCCCTGGGTGTAGGACCTTGGAGCAAGGCGGTGGCACCTAGGGCCAGGTAGAAGAGTGTGTTTGCAAACTAGAAGGCAGAATTATAGCAATTATCTGCAATATTTTAAAGCACGACTTTACAAGCTAGAGACCAACTTAAAAGGGAGAGAAGGTATTTTGAGTGGCAGGGTTTTACAGTGTGTTCTGTACAATCAGTGAACAAAAGCCCCAGATATTTCTGTTAATCAAAGCCCATCTTTTGAATCAGTTATTGGGTTTTTCCTCTTGTTGCAATCACTGGCCAGCACAAGCTGAATTACAGTGTTCTTTATTAACTGGCACGGCTTGCTCCACCTTAATTAGTGCAGACCAGTGGAGTTAAGGTGAATGAGGTGAACATTAGATGCAATTCTATCATTGATGTTGAAAAGGCAACCAGACCTTGACTTTTCTCTCTGTAAGTGCATCCCTTCCTTTTGTGAGATGATCAATAACACTTCCACTGGAGGAGGTGGGCAAAGCACCTTTCAGAACTGATAATTGTGCAGGATCCAAATCTTTTCTAATGAAATCTTTCAAAACCTTTGCAATATTTCTGCTGAAGGCCAGCTTTCCTAGGAGACCTATAATTATTGAGAGCAAAAGAGAGAAGAGATGAGAGTTATCAACCTGTTTCACCTAAATAGGACCAATTCAAACAAGGGACCTGAAAGACAGGGATATGGAGAATGAAATAAGAGTGGAAAAAATAATAATAACAATAATAATAATAAAAGAGCAAGGATCAATATCTCTAAGAAGAAAAGATCGTTTAATTTTATACAAACCATAAAGTGTACACAGGTTCTGTGATTTCCCAGAGGTCTCTTGGCTGATTGTATTTTCTTGTAAAACCCACATCTTTACACAGTATCCACAACTCCTGTTTTAGCAAATATATGTTCACACTGCAGGACATCGCAAAAGATTTATTCCCTTGATGCTGCTCTTCCTCCTCTTTTTCATGTTTCAAAGTCAAATATTTATCTTTTGGCATCTTCTGTGTTTTGCTTTGATCCTTGACAGAAAAAAAAAATCCCTTCTCATTGCCCTCTCTCTGGAAAACCACGAAGGCAGAAGCACCATCATTTTCAATGGAGTGGCCAGGAAAACGCAGTAAGATGATCAACTTGAGAGCAGATAGGAAGATGGCTGCAAAACAGCTTTTTTCCCCAAACTGTGGCAACATTTCAACATACTGACATCTTCGAGAGTTTGGTATCCAGGAGGTAAAAACACTAATTCAGGTTGAGGAAGACACTGAGACATCTTCCCTTACCTTGGAAAACATCTATTTGAAATTCACAGCTTACTGATTATAGCACAGCCTGATTTATGCTAAAGCATTTTGAATATCAGGTCTTTTCTAAGAAGAACAGTATGATCAGTGCTTCCCGTGCTTTTGTCTGCGGCATTAGTGGGTAATGTCTATGTTTATCCTCATCCAAAGGTGTTATTCTTCACCTAAACTTGCCTGGACCATTGTCCAGACTACAGAAAATTAAGGCATTGATTGCATCTCCTTGCTGATAAAGTGTAATATAGATAATTGGGGAAATTGTCAGGGATAGTGTGCAAAAAGTGAAAATTTAAAAGTGAAATAAGAACTCCAGTGACATCCCTGCCTCCCTCCCAGCACAGAGAAAGAGACACAGCTCTGTCTGTATCATCATCCCTTGATGATGCTTCAGCCAGAGATGCATCTGCCTGGCCCCAAGGTCCTCCAGCCCTTTTGGAAGTCAGCCCCTGGTTTCTTTTCCCACATGCTTGCCTGGGGAAGATCAGCTCTTCATCTCTTCCACTTAGTGCAGAGGTGAGAGGAGACCAGTCTAAAAGAAAAGGATGAAAAAAACAAACCAAAGAGGGGGGGAAAATACCCATGTAGCAACAACTGAAAACCTCCTCAAACATCTATGTGAGACCCAGACTCTCTGAGGTACCCTCAGTGATAGCGGTAAGGACAGGAGGTGGGAGAAAAAAGGGACAATAAAAAAAAATTACACTGAAAACTCACTAGCGAGAAGGCAGGAAGGTGGGTTTGTGCCAGGCTGCAGCTCCGCTCCCATTACTGCTGCTGTGCTGAGCAGAGCTTATCATTCTGTGTAGTTCAGGGAGCTTCCAGGTGATTGCTCTAAAAATACCTTATCTGCAATGGTTAAAAATAATTTCCTCCTTTCTATTTATTGACCTCCCTCTTTACCTTTATGACCTCCCATTCTCAAACATCTCCTGAGTATTTAAAAATAAAAATCTGTCTTTCTTCCTACCCAGCCTAATTTGATTAGTTTATACAGCTCTGTTTAATTGGGTGCACATGGAAAACAAAGACCTAAGAGAGGAGCGTTTGCTGTTTAGAGTGACACTCGGTCTCATCTCCCACAGGAACAAGCAACACCCTTCACACGCTGTCCCTGAAGAAGTTTTGGGTGATTTAAATAAGAACTGCTTTCTTTTGCACTACCACTTTGTTGTCCACAGTCTGAGGAAGAAATGTGCTCGGGGAAAAGACACCTCAGATTGAGGGGAAAAAAGAATACAGAGCAGCAAAATGCAATAACTTGCATTGTACATGGATTAAGGGCTGTGTTTATTCCAGTGACATCTTTTCCTGGCTGTACCTTCTCTTGCTGTGTGTACGAGTCAGCACTGCAAGGTCCTGGGCAGCAGAGCTGGACCAGGGTCTGCTCAAATATTGTTTAATTGTTGCCTCTCGTAGTTTGAAGTGGGCATTTATTTCTTCATTCTTGATCTTTCAACAGCAACAAGAAGCAATCTTGAACTCATCAAAGCGGATGAACTCCCTAATGCTGCCACTTCAGACTGAATTGTCTCTTTAAGGCATCAGATATTTTCTTCGAACATCAACTTATGTAAAGCAGAAGACCGAGCTTGCGAGAGTCTGCAGGTGTAGGCATGGAAGGAAAGGCTGTGCAGCGTGTCCTGGTTTGATTTAGAATTATGATTTAGAATTACAATTTAAAATTACATTGTTCATCCTTTGCTAGAGACAGAGTATTATTTAGAAGGCAATACTACCAAACACAGGGGGAAAAAAGGTCCAGTAGAACAGGTACAGATGCACCTCATTTAATTTAGTACTTTTGTGCTCCTCACTTTGTGATTGGGGATGCAGGGAACAGCAGCCACTTTGTGCTGCAAGCACAGCTTTTTGTAAGGACTTTGCAGTACCTTCTGCCCTATTAACACTCTCTGTATTCTACTCCCAGGCTTAATTATTCATCTTATACCCAAAAGTGCGGCAATGATTAAACTGAAGAGCACTTTCAGATAGAAGCAACGCTGCAGCGTTGGAGAGATGCGTATTTCAAGGGTACAAGTTTGTCCCTCTCCCCCTGCCCAAGCCTCCTCTCCACTGAGCATCACCTCTCTGTTTCTCCACTGCTCTTTGTTTCCATCTCTCCCCCCGCCCCTCTCACAATTACATCTTTTAGCTCTCTCGTGTCATTACCTTTCCCCTCTGTTGATTCGCCTCTGCAACTGGATTTTCTCTATTGCTCTCTCTGCAGGCTTGGATGAAAGCCCATTGAAGACAACTGAAATTTTCTTACTGACTGTTGAAAGATAGTGTTGAAAGAAGGAAATGTTAAGGATAACAAAACTTAACCGCAGCTTTTCTGCCTGTGAATGGGGGTGGGTCAAGTGTTTTCTCTTTATGTTTCCAACAGGCTTTAGTTTCTCTGACCCCATGAAACTTGAGCAAACCATTTCAGCAGCATTTTGAGAGACAAAGATGTGCAGATCCCAGAAGAAAGCACAAAATGGTCCTTTGAAGGGGCCATCTACTGAGAAGTAAGCTTTCTCCCTCACTTTGGATTTTGAAAATAACTTGAGACAAATGTGGGTAACAGTGAAGATGGCTAATTTCTGCCACCAAAAAGTTAGGCTTTCAGTTGAAACTAGTCATTTAAGCTATCGAAAGAGAGACTGTTACCTTTAGAGGATGAGTCATCCCACCCACTTTAGACGTTCTACGTATGAAGAGGTGACTCATTCTCTGGAGATGCCTCCCTTTCTCTTCACAGCCTGTAGAGGAGGGGTAGATCACTGCCTTAGACATCTAAACTTTTACATGGCTAAAAAGGGGTAAAATTAATCCTTGTTTTGTTGAGGAAGACACAGATATTACCATGCTTCACAATAAAGCACTTTGATGGACACCAAACCAGTATTGCTCTGTAATCCCACAAGAAGGACCTGCTGTCTTGTCCTAAACAGTTCTGAAGTAATTGCTGCCCATTAGTGAGCCAGAGCTGAATTCTTCTGGGGGACAGCAGGAATTCTTTTTGTGTTTCCTGCTACTAAGCCCACTTCAATTTCAAAAACCTCTTCCCTCTCCTTTGCCACCTCACTTGGCCATTGCACCCCATGGACTGTGCTGCCTTCTTTCCATTGAGTTTCTCATCCTTAGTCACATAATTCTATTTCAATATCTCTAACGGGCTTGGTTTACTGTCCCTGACACTATTAGGACATCTCAAGATCCTGGGGCACATGGGAACTGAGTACAAGACCTGCTTCCGTTTTCCAAATGTACCTCCAGCTATGGCCATGCTCGATGTCTTGGAGTGAAAATACACAGTCCAAGATTTCACACAATTATTGGAGCACAGCCAGTTCTCTGGTGAGAAGGCATGAGAGCATTGTTCAAATCTTTCATCTCCAGAAAAAAAACACATGACAGGAAAAAAGTTAGGACTTGTTCTTGCTCCCTCTTGCTCATAGTTTCTCCCTTGCATTTCTGTTGAGGGCTGCATCAGTACACTCATTTATAAAACTGACCCGAAGACAAATGCGCACAAGCTTTTCTTGCTTTTTCACTGCTATCTTGGAGGCAAGGCTCCAGTTTTTAACCATATGACACAGCGAGATAAGCCTTACAATAAAAAGCAAACAATGCAAGGCCAGCCCCGGGCCTCCAAGCCGTGATCTCCGTTTGTTCAGCATTTTCCCAGGAGGTTGTTGGAGATACCTGTGAATAAGGCTGAATGCAGAGAGTCAACTGTGCTGAAGCAAAGAGCACAGCATTCTGGGTTATTAAACCATTTGTCTTACAGCCCTGGGGAAAATGAGTTTGCTACAGAAAGTCACAAATGGACTGAGTTTGCCTATCTCAAGGCTGCTTCTCTCCATTTTGCTGTATCCCCAGCTTGGTGCCATTGTAGCGTGAGCACCAGCATCTGGTGAGAAGAGAGCAGAGACTGAGAAATGGGGGAAAAAAAGGATGTTTCAGTAAAGCTATTTTTGAAACTGTCTCTGGCTCTTGTCTGCGGTATCTCCAGATCTCCCCTCAACAGTATTTTTTCATTGTTCTTGGTAGGTTGAGCGTTTTTTTTTCAACAGAGTGTTGTAAGAACACTGAAAATTCATCAAGAATTTCCTTAAAAATTAACAAAACAAAAACAAACCCAGAGTTAATACTGTCAAAAAATTCTCTCTTAGAGTAAACTACACTCTCCATGGCATGGTAATACAATATGCTGTTAAATTCTTTCACTCAGGAGGGAATAAAGTATATTTGAGCATAAATGCATTATCCACAATCCACAACAGCACAGCCTATCCCCCTGTGGATAATGCTATTAGTGCTACATTTCAAATTAAAAAGCATATGCTCTTCTTCTTTCAAAAACAAGGGAGTGCTGCCCACTTCCTTCCCTTGACTAAAAACAAAAGCTTTTAAAGTGATAAAACAGCATTCATTTGGTAAAAACAACCATCTGCACCTGATTTAGCTAAGTGTTTGCATTTAAAGACAAATTGCTGGTTGGGGAAAAATTAAATACAAGCGAGAAGGTTGACTTGCTTTGACCACAAATTGATATCTACTATCCCCACCAGTACTAACCCTGATTCTGACACTAAATCCTGACCTTGAATCGCAAGTCCTGATCAAGGGCTCTTTAAATAATTTTATTTGCAACCTCTCTAATAAACATGTTCCCAAAACTCACCCCCTCCTTCTCAACCTATTAGTCTGTATTAGTTAAAGTGGGTTGCTTATTAAGTTTTTTATATCTTCAGAATAATTTGGAAAGACACCAAGGTCTTAATGTACCAGATTTTCATAATGCAATGTGATATTAACAAACATCAAACTCCATCAATGATCTGTGCAGCAGGCATCCTTAAAGCATGTAATTAAGATAACATAAGATAACATCAGCCACAAAAACGAGAGCGGAGGAGGGAACAGAAATGCAGTTTTCTGAGGAGGCAGCATTGAGATCATCCCTTTGAGGTCAGGACAAGCCAAGAACATGGAAACACTGAAAATGTGATTCTGATAGTGCACAAAACTCACATGAACTGTAAGTTGCACGGATCACCCTCAGAACAACAGCAACTAGCACAGCCAGAAGGGAGGATGAATAGTCAAATATACAAGTGTCCTTTTAGAAATGGTTACGCAGACTCTTACGGAAAAGTCCTCAATTGTTATAACCTTTTCTTGATTTTTAAATAATTGAGGAGTAGAACGAAGGCAACAATACCCACCTGTTGGAGAGTGCTTTTCATCAGTAGATCTTACAGGCTTTGCAAAAGCAGTCAGTATTTTGAGTTCCACTCAAGTTACCTCCAGTGCTTTAGTTCCTGTGCCATTCTGCTGGGCACCTCACAAAGAGGTATGAGCTCTGGAAGGGTGATAACAAAACACACAATGGTGAAACCAAAATCATCACTATTACCACTTTGCACTTTCAAGAATCACCCAGAGTCCCCCTGTTCTGCTGGGATATTTCTGCTCAGTTTAGCAGGAGCCATGTGGGAAAAGTACTTTCTTTCCAAAATGTTCCCCTAGGCTTTGAGAAGCGTGCGTGGCTCTGCACACCTCCTCATCTCTTTTCACTGGCAAACGGCTGGATATATTCGTGCTGGAAAGTGTGGTTGTGGATGTTATTGCTGTTCCTTTGCCTAGCATAGCTGAATACATCCACACACAACTGAACATGTATATTTAGCTGTTAAAAAGAATATAAAATTCTGGCATATCGTGATAACAAGTTCATTTCCTACCAGAAGGTTCTATCCATTCAGTCAATACTTTCTGCATTCCCAGACAGTAATAGTCAACCCCAAATATGTATTTCAAATAACATCAGAGAGGAGAGATTACAAAGCACATTTCAGATACACAAGTAAGTCCAAGTTCATAAAACCCCCTTTCCCTACTCACAAACCCCAGTGTCAGGCAGAAAACTAAACCAATTTGTCACTGCTGCTGCCTAGTGCCAGGATAAAAGTGTGTGCTATTCCCACTCCTTTGCCAGAGGTCACTGGATGCAGGGCCTCAAAGACTGTCTGAAGGAAAACAAATGAGTGCAAACATTATAAATTGCAAGGAAGAAGCTCTGTCGTGACTGGTATGAAGGCAGCGGGGATGATATCTTTTGAGGGGAGCAGGAGAAAAAAAAAGATGTGCACGGTTCATCCGGCACAAGACTACTTTAATCACTTCGCAAGGGGATGGCTGGATTCAAGGACAAATGTATAATACATGTTTCGCTAGGGCCGATGGTGAGATAGCGAGTATCTTTGAATGTACTGATACAGCAATTAAGCGAACTAGTGTCCTTGGGCAGCTGCTGAGGTTTCTTAAAAGTGGCGTTTTAGACAGCACTTCAAGTCTTTCCTCACTAGCACTGGGGATGCACAGAAAATGTGCTGTTGTGCATGCTGGCAACTGCAAAACATCTGTCTGGGTGCACCGCTCCCTGCTCCATGGCTATAGCTTGGGAACACAGAGCTCTGACCTGGCATGTTCCCCATCCTAACCTGCCCCTTCACAGGGACCGATGGAGGGGCATCTCGATGCCATTCCCATCCCTGATGTAGATGTGTTTCTATGTAATACGGAGCACTAAGAGAAACCATGAACTGTTGCACCTTTGAGCTGTTGCCCATAGGATCAATTCATCCAAAAAAATGTGCAATGGTCCTTGCTTTCCTGTACAGCTTGGACAAATATATTTTATGGGGTTATATTATAAAACTAGATCCTTCTTTTGATATCCTCACATGCAAAATGATGGGTCCAGCTCTGCCAGTTTACACCAGCCGTGTGTGCACAGCAGATCTCTGGAGACCTCTAGAGAAACAAGAGCCCAACAGATGCCATTTGGGCTGCCCACAGAAACCGGGAAAAAAAGCCCTACAAAGCTGGAAATCTTACAAAGCTTAACAGTCAGATCTACAAACCTGGTGTCACTCTCCTGTCAGGAACGGACTGGGTACACACTGAGACATCTGTTATCTCATGAGCAAAGGGTTGCCAGAGTTCCATAAAAGGGTGAAACAAACCCTTGATTCCCACTTTTCTCCCCAGCTCTGACACATCCAGACTGGTACATCCACACTGAATCACTCTCTGCACTCAGGGTCACCCACAGGGAACTTACTTTGCACCTGTGCACGGCAATGATTAACTTCTAGCCTAAGGTTTATTAGGCTAATTTTGTTTCTTTCTAATTTATTAGTCTCATTTCGCCTTTCTGTAAGTTATCCTCCTACAACTGAGATCATTAATTCTTTGAATTTATTTGCCAAATATTTTTTCCTGGAATTATTTTTCTCTGTCATAACTTACTTGAATCGTAAGCTTCGGCAGGTTTCCTTTTTTTTGTTCCGTGTTTGTAGTCCTTCTAGCACTTTGACTGGGGGCACACTGTCCCTCTGTGATACATATATATATAAATAGGCTGTACATTGTTAGTACTCTGTACCCCATGTTCATGTTGCGCTGGTTAGTTCTGACACAACCCAGAGTTCACATGCTGTGTATCTGTCCCCTGATTTCATACACATTTCTCTATCAAAGCAGGCTGTTAGGGGTAAAGCTAAGAAACAAAGTTGAGTTCCCTCTAATATCACCCAGTGGTCATTGGAAAAGGAGGTTCAGTCACAGAGCAAACAAAAGCTGCATTAATTAGGCTGTTATTTCTGGAAAGTGTTTTGAGGTATTTTCTCATTGTTGTTTTGTTCTCTTTTGTGCCTCGTGACCCCACCTGACACTCTCACCAACATCCTTGCTCTTTCAAGGTATCTTTTATTGCCAGACAAAGGGAAAAATATATATTTGAATGTAGCCACCAGATAGGCCATTGCTGACATCTCTGCAACAGAAAAAGACATAGCAGAATAAAGACATCATTGGTATTATGAGGAAGCCAGGTGTGGGCAGAGAGGACTGAGGTGTTATCACACATCACAAGGATTAAAGGTTGCCAGCCTTGACTTTGGCCACACTAGGGCAGATTCTCAGCTGGTGTAAACTAATGTAGCTTCCATGAAAAAAACCTGAACTATGTCTATTATAACCTGTGACTTGAAGAACACGTGATGGAAAGAGATCTCAAAGGTCATTGCATCCAGTTCCCTGCTATCTCAGGCAACTGCACCACATAATCCCACTCGTAAACTGAACAAGCTTCATCATAAAACTAGTCAGGCTGCTGCTTGCCACCCACTCCTCCTGCTGAAGGCTGTTCCAGAGCTTCCCTCCTCTGCTGCCTGCAAACCTGCTGCCAGCTTTCAAACAGAATTTATTAAATGGAATCCATTCTGGCTTGCCTTCTGAATGCACAATTTTAATCCAGCTGGGGGAGGAAGCAGAGGATGGTGAGACTTCTTTGCATTTCTTTTGTTTCACAAATCTGGAATAACCTTCCCTAGCTGTAGGCAGCACAGTGCATGGATGAAAGGTGGAGATTAGCTTTCAGTCCGTACCTTTCCTTCCCGTGAGTGGCATGCAGGTAATGTCCCTGCAGCTGCTGAGCTTTCTGCTATTTCATTTCACTCTTTTCCTCAAAGACCACTTTCTCCTAGGCAGAGCTTTTTTCCATGGTGAGGTGTACCCCAGGACAATTAATAGCAGGGACAAAATATCTATACCAGTTTTTTGTCCAAAATCTCAGGTGAACCACAATAGCTCTACAGGCAGTTCACTCACAAGGAGTGCACAGATTCACCAGGCCAAACATGAACATAATTAAATTCTGTGAGCTTCAGAAAAAAGATGGATGAGTGCTGTTCCCTGGACTTGAATGTGTTATGATAGTTTAATATGGAGAGTAGACTAGACTTCATCCATTTAGGTTCATCTAACTATGATACTTCATATTAGGTGCACCACAATTTTGACCATCAGGGAGCCACGGCAAAACTAATGTCACCATGAGGGTGGCTCCATCAGTGGTGAACTGGAAATATGAGTCTATGCTGCTGGTTGGTCTTATTGTGCACCCACCACAAAAGTCATCTCAATCTTAGCCCAAACTGATAGCAAGTTCCAACCTGGTCTATAAAGACATATCCTGGGCTTGGATCCTTCTGAGAAAACTTGTTATGTTTAGTCAAGTAGGCTTCAAAGCCTGGTATACACATTCTTTTTCTCTCTGCACAGAAATAAAATAGCATTATTGACTAGCATTTTCACCTTGCTAAATATGAAAAATATCACAAGGAAATATGCTTTATAAAAAAAAAAAAAAAACAACAAGATTTCTCAAGAGGGATGTGATCAGATGATGGAGAATTCACTTCTGGACTTCCATTTCTCTGCAAAAAAATACACTATTGTTTCAGCTGGATTTTTTAAGGCTAAAATGACAATGATTAAGAGATTCATTTAGTAAGCTTATGTTCCGTCCTTCCAGGCACACTCTCCCTGGAGGAGTTAAATTGGAAATCCAAAGAGGCTTCTGCCAGTGGGGAGCTCAGGGGAGGTGTGGAGAGAATATTTCAGCAGTTACCAGGGGTGGCAAGCAGGGATTTTCAGTGAGGATGCAGGAGAAGGTAGTAGGATTTTGAGCCCTGGACATTAAGGTGATGCTCCTGGGTTGTGCTCTTTGGGAGCTCGGAAGAATGTGACCATTTAAGAATGACATGGGAGCACACCTGCCCCTAACAGGCTTGGAAAATTGACTTCAGAAGCGCAAAATGGGTCAATAAAAACAAGAAATGAAATTGATGTCAGAGGTTGTATATATATGATGATAAACAGCTGCATAGGCTCAAATTCCTCTCTCAGTTGGGAGGCTCCCAGTTCTTGGCCAAGTAAATAGGCTCCACAGCATATAGAAATGAGGAGACAGAGCTGGGGACACAAGCAGTTGTGAAAGGCAAGTGGGACACCATCTACAGGTAACATTGTGGGTAACCCTACCCAAGGTGTCCGTTGTTAAGCCAGGCACAGAGGTAATAGTATATTTGTATTTAATTTTTCCTACTGTGTGGCAATATTTTAGACTATAAAATAATGCCAGAGCAGGGGGTGTACATAATAACTTGCAGTAAAAGCAAAACTGCTGGAAGATTTTCCCTTATAGGCTTATTTTGTCAACTATTGTTCCACATTTACTTTTTTCCCTCTGAAACTAAGAAACAGATCCTCTCTTTGCATTGTGAGAAGCACCTTTTGAAGACAAGAAAGAAAGAATGAGAATAAAATAGTAAAACATAAAATAAACCCTGGAGCCCGTGCCTCTGCTCCCAAGTGAGAGAGGATTTCAAAGGGAAGCATTTGTAATTTAGATTT
Organism: Streptopelia decaocto; assembly: GCF_964273445.1. Classification (NCBI taxonomy): domain Eukaryota; kingdom Metazoa; phylum Chordata; class Aves; order Columbiformes; family Columbidae; genus Streptopelia; species Streptopelia decaocto. Next base: position 5,439,083 of record NC_138672.1, on the reverse strand, counting down.
CTGAGCAGCAGTGAAGAGGAGCCCCACTACTTCCCCACTGAAGATGCCGAGGCCGTATTCCTCTGTGATGGAGGATGATGGCGACAGGAGATTTGGGGATAAGCCTGAGAGCAACTACTCAAAGCTCTTCAGCTGTTTAGTCAAATGAATTCTGCAAGTCTCTCAAATGAGTGTCCACCTCCCATCTTTGTCCCAGGATCACTGACCACTGCTCCTGCAGAAGCACCCAGCACAGCAAGGTGAACTGAATGTGCTGATTTTAATTTGGATGAGAAATGAATTGCAATAAGATCTGCACCACCAGCAGCAGCCCCCTATGGCTCAGAGATATTTGAGTGAGAGCTGCACTGAACAAGGAAAAAAATGTAATAACAGGGGCCTTGCTGGATGCTCTCCACCCCCTCACCCCACGACTGTTTATTAAAGGCGAATTCCTGAGGGTGTTTGGAATCTACCTCTGACTAGCAGAGATAATAACATTGAAAGCTTTGATGAGACCAGCCTGAGCTTCCAAATTTCTGAATCTATATGAGTTTTTGAACTCCTGAGGGGTTAATACATCCAGGTGAGAGAGTGGACAACTAACCTGTATTTGTCAACCACTCGGATCACAACAGCTGAAGCTACAGGAGATTATGTGGATCACAGGACACCCCCTCTCACACTCCTTGTGCTCCTTCCAGCCCCACTTCCCAGGTAGAATTAACAGCAGCAGAGTTGGGTATAATCTAGTATGGCTGAAGTTCTGCATCCTAACCTTCAGAAGCTTCTTCCATTCTGACTCTAGTAATTCTGGAAGCTTAAAAGGCAAAATCCTCATCTGTGTAACAATATGGAGAATCTAGGTTTGGAGCAGTGAGATCTGAAATTATCTGGCTCTAGGAGCCCCTGTAATTTGAAGAATACAGGGGCCCTGAAAACATCTAAGAAGAAGAAATGCTTCCCCCCAACCCCCTTTGGTCAGTCTTTATGGTTGGAGATGAAATTGTGAGATTGTTTCACAGCTCAGTTTAAAATTGGGAACTTACATAAGTAGAACCAGAGTGAGAACTGGAGCCTGGACACACAAAGACAAGAATCTCCTGGGTCTGATTTGGGTCACCTTTGAGACAAAAAGTCAACTAAATTCCTCTAGAACCTGGAGAAGAACACAACCAAGCCAGCTCATGCAGAAGCAGGACAGAAGGAGGGACTTTGCCAGCTGTTCCCAACACAAATCTTGTGTAATTAACAGGTGCCGTAAATGAAGCAAAGCCAACCTGACAGTCACAGCTGGATTGTCTTCTTTGCTGAGCTCTGTCTCCTTCTGACCAAGTGCATACATCAGCATCCTTCCCTTTCTGGTACCAGATGCATCTCTGAAACCACACTTACGAGCCCAGCTCAGGCCTGGGCTCTACGCTAACCAGACTTCTGCAAAACCGATGTCCTTGTCCCTTTGTGGTGAACTTTGCTGAGCCACCCTGGCACTAGCAGCCAACAGCTTCTGCTGACCTTGGGTGACTGCTTCTCCTTTCCAATCATGTTATTGCTCTCTGCTGGATTGCCTGCTGCTGCAGAGCTCCCTTAATGTCAAGAAGAAAAAACGGATCGGGTGGAAATGTGCTCACAGGCTATTATGATAGAAATAGTTTAACTTCAGTCAACTTTACTATTAAGCCCAATACAGAAGTGTGTGGTATCTAGGGTGCCTCCTCCCAGAGAACCGAGAACTGCCAGCTCCCTGCACACCCTCTGTTCACATGGCCAGCGTCCCAGTTCACCCAGAAAATATCAGGATGAGTGGGAAAGCCAAGTTTTGCCTACTGAGTTCTCCCATCTGGATGTACACAGAGCATTAACAACTCAGGCAGTGGCATGATCTCCCCTTTCCTCTCACCCCTTCTCTGTACCCTTTGCTTTGTCCCAAAACTTTTCTGCATCCCTCCATGTGCCAAGCATTCCTGATTTCATCTCCCTTCTATGCAGCTTTCTGTTCCCTCCCAAACTTCTTCGATAGGAACTCCAAACCATTCCCTGTATGAAATCACCCCAGCCTGAGGGTCTCCTTGCTCCAACCTGCAGACATGCCAATCTCAGGATGTCAATGGTCTAGTTTAACAACTTTATTCCTCCATCCTCACCTGCTGCTGTGGGGAAGTTCACCGCAGACCAGTGGCTCTCCTGCCCTTTGTTGGAGCTGGTGGTGTCTGACGTGGTCTCTGGGCAGCAGAGGGATGATGTGTGTGCCTGGTTATGACCTGCAGCTGAGAACAAGGCTCCACAGAGACACATGGGATGCACAAACCTGGAAAGCATAAAACCAAAGTGAAAAACTGCAATTGGGACAACTGCGGGAATTGCTCAGAGGTTGCTAGTGATGGCAATAGCTGAAGTGTAGGATCTTCAGTACAGCCACACAGATTTCTTTCCCTCATTTCCATGCCTTCCTGCTTCACCCATGATCTATCCTATGAAGTTTGTGTGTGTCTCCCCTGCGTTGCCAGCCCGACAGCTCCTGATGAGGGGTTGCTGATCCCATGAATCACAGAGCTCTCAAGCCCTTTCTCAACCCTTCCAAGTGCATCCCTTCACTCTGGATGATGCAGTGAGCCTCTTACATATCTCTCAGTTGCCTGGTTACCAGGTTAACACTGATAGCAAATGCTGGATGACAGTTTGTTTAACACTGCTTCCTCCCTGATCTGGGCTCTAGCCTTCCCTGTTCCTAACCTCCCGCAGTGTCAAGCCTTCAGATGCTCTTGTTCACAGCGTCTCTTTCCAGTAACTAGCCTCCTGCATCCTACACCGAGTTTAGTTCTGTCATCTCCAATGTCCTCTGATCAAATTACCTTGTCACAGACCAACTTCCCCTGGATCACTCAAAAAAAGTTTCTGTGGTTTAATGCCTCCATTCTCAAGAAGACTGTTGCGAGAAATATCACTGCTTTTCCTCTCCCCTTGCACTAGAAAGAAGATATATTCATATATCATAGATCCTCTGCCTTATAAGCTCTCAGTCTTGAGGAGGGATGCCTGTCTTTATATGTTCACATATGACCTCGTATAACAGGATATAGTCTTACTGTTGCAAGTATATTACAAAGGAGTAATATTAGTAATAATGCACACAACTGTCAAACCTTTCCTTCCATCACTCATATGTAGATTATGCCCTTTGAAACACAGGCCACCTCTCTTTTACATATTTATAGTGTTGAGCACAATGTAGCTCCTACGTGTTCCCATAATGCAAATAACAAGATATCTTTAAACCTAGATTTCCTTCTATCTTGAAAATGAGGAAGGGCTTTCATATTCCTTAGTTGTAGCTTCTTCCTCTGTTCTTGTCCTTAGTACCATCATTGAAGCTGTTGAGTGAATGCATCTGATTTTCTAACCCCCAAACTCCTCAGAGAAGACTAATCATTAAAGTCTCCCCCACCCCAGCCAAGTGTGATCCTATCATACCTTAACACTTCAGAGCATCTTCCTTTTCTAAGCTAAAATAGGACATTAGTCATCTCGCAGCCAAAGGTGCTCTACAACTGCGTGGTCTTTTGGAAAGAGGTGTCTCAGAGGCTGCACGAGAGGCATTTGTCCAGCTGGCAAACTGACTGACCAAAATATATTTTATTCTTCCTGTGCTGAAGCCCAGAGCTTTTGGATGAATATGTGCTTAACTATTTATAATTGACCTTTGCACAAAAGAACATGAAATTTTTATAGCCTAAAGCCTCATTTATTAACTTTACTGGAGTGTAAAATATTGCTGTTTGCTATAAATTTGTACCAGGACAAACAATATATATGCTAATTAGTGGCTGTGCAGCCATTCAGGGGTGTATGTGCTCACCAGTCATTTCCAACAGGCACCAGAGAAGAATGGAATAGACAAATGACAATTGAGTAGTTTGATACTCTCTGTTCAAACAATGAAGTCTGAAGAGGTGAATTAATGGTGTTCATTATAACAAGTCCATTTCCTTTTCATTTCTTTTATAAATTGGTCCAGGTAACATGCTGTGTCCCTGAGAGAGCCGATCAGCAACAACCTGCTGAGATGCACCTGCAAAACCATCACTCTGGAGCTCCCCATCGCTCCTTACTCAGCTTTCCCTTTCCTTCAGCCCACCCATTCATCTTCTTAGCTTTGTCTCCTCCATCTGCACTTTTTCTGTTCATTCTTTCCCCTACTTTTGTTTTTGCATCACTTTCATTTTTTCCCTTTTTGCTCCTGCCCCTCTTCTCTTCTTTCCTCCTTTTCCTCTTCTTTTTTCCTCATTTTTTCTTCATATTGTGTCTTGCTTATTTTTTCTCCCCATATACTATCCTATTAGTACTTCTGGGATCTTATTGCTATTTTATTAACTCTGGATCATACGAGGGCACAGGAAAAAAAAAAGAGAGTGAGATATGTTTAATTTCATGTGGCTGAGCCAGCTATTTCATGTTTGGTTGGCTTTTGGTAACAAAGAAGTAAGGTTATAGAAATAATAAAAGGAGCCTGTTGGAAACATCTCAAATGGTCCAGGATCTGCAGCTCCATCTGAAAATCTCCTGTTCTGGTGTTTTTCACAGATATTTCAGCTTATACAGGCTGGAAAGTTGCGTGACAACCTGCTAGCAATGAATATGACTCGTCTCAATAGTTCCATGGAATTTAGACCACTTAAGGAATCCAATTGAGTTCATTTAATTGTGGGGAATTGGTAGAGGTTCTTTATTTGCAAAGAAATATTTGGTCTCTGTTAAAATTAAAAAACAAGATCAGCTCAAAACTATCAGCATCATAGAAACGGCTTCAGCTTTTCCCTTGAAGTAGACAGGTATAAGCCCGACGCTGAAGCCCGTGGGAGAGAATAATGTGCCCCAAAATACCATAATCATGAGGCAAATTGACATATCTGGAGGATTTTAACTTAATATAAATTTTTCAGCATCTTCAAACTATCCTTTATCTTGCAACAAAGTTACATTTATGTTTAACTTTTTCTGCTATCAATCCTATTGATATATTGAAATGTCTTAGCAGGACAAAATTCCGCATGCGAATCAGATCTGTATTCTGTTATAAATGTTAAATAAAAACATTTTCCCTAAACCCACAAACTTTCTGCTTCCTGGGGAATAACATAAACCCTGCTGTGAAGCTGTCCTTGGATATTTGTAAAGGTAAATAAACAACAAAATACTTCATTAACAAAACAGTTGTGTAGAAAAAAAAATCAGTCCATCAATCTCTCTGAGTTTATACACATTAAAAGAAAAAGCTTCCTTTAATGTTTTTTTATTTTTTTTTCCCATTAATTTTAACAAAATTTAAATGAACACAATAATGTAGCAAAAGCTCCAGGGTTTTCCAGCTCTAACAAAAACACTTTGCTGAAACCACGGGTTCTGCTCTCTTCTCATTTAAAGACAGACTTTCAGTTAAAGCATAAGATTCGGTTTAAGAAGGAAATTATTCCAGCGAGGAGATGTGGTTTGGGGTGAAATCTCTATTGCTATTACAAATATTCTTTTATGTACAGCAAACCAGACGTCCCTTCCGTGCCTCAGTTTACCCACAGAAGGGAGGACGTAGCATTGCTGTGATGTCCCTGAAGTAAAAACAACATTGGGTGGATTTTTCTTTCAAATGTCAGGTTTTTTGGGGAAGTGAGAGCACAGGCCTGGAGGGGTTTATTCCTATTGTAGTCTAGTCTCAACCTAATTGAGCAGAAGTGTGGTCTGGGTGGTTTGACAAGACAAAAGGTTGGACTATGGCCAAAGCTCCAGACAGCGCAAAGGATGGAGCGGTAAGGGACGGTGTCAGCATGAGCAGAGATAACAATGTTCAAACACCTACTGCCTTCAGAGATTATTTTTTAAATTGCCGATCGCGAGAAAAATTATGGGCCAAATTGTCTGCTTATGTAGCTCATCTCAACTCCAACAGAGCTATAGCAGGAGATACGACGATTGCATCTAGAGCATGCCCAGCTTTCTGTGTTCAAACAGCATGAGAATTGCTGGAAAAATGCATGAGGTTTTTACAAGCACGTTTTGAATTCTTGTTTATGCGTCTTCTCTATTTTAAATCTTCAGGATATGCTGGGATCATGGTGGGGGGGAATTGTGGGGTTTTGTTTATTTTTTTTCCGACTGCATCTACAGCGAAAAAGCACTGTGTGTTTTCTTACACAATAAAAGAGTATCACTTAATACATGCCTCCAAGAACTAGGGATTTATCTGAAAGACCAAAGAATATTGGTACTATTGGACAGTAGGATGAAGGAGGAGATGTCGGGGATTTTTGTATACAGGACAGTGATATGTAAGTACGTTCTTATTAGTCCTCAGTATCATGGATGCTTTTGCCAGCATCCTCTCATTGGCATTCCATTTTACATGAAAGTAAGCTGGAGATCTCTGTGATCTTATTGGCACTTCTTTTCACAGCCCCGGGAGGGAGATGAATAGTTAATGACCCAAATTCTCGCTTTCATCAACCGTTGGAATAGCCCAAATCAGAGACATGGACCTGGCAGCCCCAGCCCCTTCATCATGTCATCAAATTGGTATTGTCTGCTACATTAAATTCATCAATAAAGAATTTAAAAGATCTTCCTCCCATCTTGTCTTATAGGAACTGCATTATTCACACGCCCATACACCTAAGCATAAACTGAGCTTTACGATCACTTTCATTCCAATTTTTAGGCAAACAGTGTATCAGTCAGGGCCTGATCATAAAAGTATTGACCCAGTTCATACTGGGCATAAAATACCATTGATTTCAGGGGGGTTGTGGAATTTGGCTCACTGCTATAAACACTTCCCATGAAGTCCTATTCCACAAAGCATCTGGAAAACCTCTTGACTCATGTCTCACATAATCCCAGTGCCATTAGGACACTCTTTCATGGTGGCAAAGCTGCTCATTCAAACCTTTGTTTTCCCAGTTTTATGCAACCCTGCTGCTTCACCTCTCCCTGGGACTACAGGGCTGGAATTGGAGAAGAGGAGGGTGTGATGAACCTGGTGCGAAGGCTCCTCCAGCACAGCCCCATCCCCTCCCTGTACCAGAGGCAACTCAACACAATGCCAAATGCTTTGTCACTTGCAGAAAGAAGCCTTTATATAGAGTTTTCTCCCCAGTCAAATTAATAATGACTAAGATCAGAGCGGCTCAGCCAGCTTCAGAGCTGGACGGCTTTTCTGGATCATATTCAGCACCGAACACGCCTGGCAACAGCATCCAGGTTTAACTGTTGCGAGTGAAGGGACCACTTGCCTTGCCTGGTCCTGCACAATGGTTTTGCTGCCACTGCTAATATTTGAACAATGTGTTTGCCAATTACATTAATACAAACAAGCCCCCCAGGTCCCAAGGAAAGGGCTGTGCAAACCCAAAATGAAAGTGATACTGGTGGGCTGGATATTCTGCAGAGCCTCGTGCTGCAAGGCAGGCAGAGGCAAGACTGGGATGAGACAGAACGGTGGGTTTTCTGCCAGAACAGACAGCGTGGCTTAGCCAGGCTTAGCTTAGCTAAGCCATGGGTGACTCCCAAATCTCAGGCTGGGACACAGCCTGATGTGATATCAGTGATGCCTGGCTTGTTAAGTGCCAGGAGTCAAACATCGACTGCACTCCCTTAATTGCTCCAGACATATCCTCTCTCAAATTAAATTTGTCCTGGTGAAACGAAGATATTTTATTCTTCTTTTCCATCTTTAAGTGATCTACCCTAGTGTCAAAGGTTAATGTCCTTTTGCTTCTTTTAGCTGCTTTCTTGATTAACCTGTCTTCGTAACCACTCATCTATGCCTGGTTTCCTCCACTACCACCTGCTATAAGGCTCTGCTAATCTGTTGACCTCTGGTTTGAATAATCAGAATCTCCTTATCCCAGAGGAAAGTATGATCCATGAGTGCCGAGAGTGTGAGCGCAGGAAAAAAACTTTCCTTCAGGACATAAGGAGGACATAGTTGGAGTTTCTATGACGGAGGGAGGGCAGCATGAACTAGGGAATGAGGCCGTGCACGGCAAGCTGCAAGACAACAACATCTGTCTCCTTTTATTTCAGTATCCCCATCTCTATGGACAAGGCCAGTGGGATTTAGGCTTCTCTTTCAAAGGACATTGTGTTTCCAGCTCCCTTCCTCCTCAGATCAGACCTGAAATCCGAAAGTTGCCCTGGGAAGCAGCGAGAGCTTTAGTGCACTGCAGTCCTTACGGGCTTTGTGCACACATGTGCGTGCCAACACGTACAACCTCGCACCGAAAACTGGCACAGACATTGTCGCTGCTGCTCCTGTGAGACAGAAAACACTACACAGCTGGTTTAATAGCCTTTAAAAGTCCCATTTGGAACTGCTCAGGAGCTAAGCCTCATCATTACAGATATACTCATAAAGCTGTCATCATTAATTGCTACCTGCTGCCACTATAGTGCCGAGGTCACATCTCCAGGAAGGGGAAGGTCAGTTCACCTGGGCTCCATCCCACAGCTGGGGATGTTGTTAGCACCCCTCTTTATCCCCCAAACAGCACTGTTGGCTTCTTAGAACAAGCACAAAATCCTCCTGCTGCCCCAAAGTTCATGGTCTGCCTGTTCTTGTTTCAGCTCCAAATGCCCATCTGTCTCCAGCCATTTCCTAAATTATGCCTGAGCAGCTTCCATTTATTTCCTTCTTAACCTGCTTCAATATTGTGGGTTTGAAAGTTCACCTCCAACTTGGCCATCATTGGCTTTGCCTTACACTTAGGAGCAACTGTGAAAAACAGGAGCAGAGAGAGGCGAGGGAGAGTCCTGAGAAAGAATAAACAAATTAAATGCCAGCTGAGCTCTGAAAGGCATTTTCTAGCCCAAACAGAAAACACAGCTTGCCCTTTCGTTTTAGAACAGAGAGAGATGGCTGTTGCTCTTCTTTTGCTATTCCCCCCTCCCTTTTTTTTTTCTTTTAATGAATCATCTTTAAGAAACTCAGCAAGGTAGTTGTGGAAGTAGATGGAGGTGAAATTACAGCAAAGTGACAAACCCAAATGAAGAGAGTACCAGGATCTGGCAGGCTGTCCCTGTCCCTGGCATTACTCCTCCCTCAAGTGAATTCTTCTTGCCAGCGTTTCCCTTTGGCTGTCCTCCTCTCCCAGGCTCTCCTCTCTCCATAAATCAATCTTGCATCTCCGTGCTTTGGTCCTACGTCCTTTATCTCTCTTCTCTGCCCCCATCCAATGCTTCTGGTTTTCTCTAGCGTCTCTGTGCAGCTTTTCTTTCTCCAAAATCCTCAGTTCCAATCCTCTCAGCCTCCAATGTGCCCCATTTCTTCCTTACACTATTCATGTTTATCAGCAACATCACAGATTTGGCAGTTTTGCCTTTGCATTAAGGCCCTTCAGACATTCCCCTCTTTTAATACCATAATTATCTTTTCTGTCGTTATAATGGTTTCTTGCCCACTGTCATCTCACATAGGCTCCCATGCACCTCTCTGTCTGAGCTGCCCCTTGCCGTAGCTTTCCCCCTTTTAGCCATTGAGACATATAGCCTTTTCTATATCCCAGAGTAACACCAGCTTAAAGACACTCTTCTGCTTCAGGGTCCACTTGTTTGCTGGTATTACATGCACCATCACACCACGCTTTTCCCTTTGGAACTCACTAAAGGCATCTCCTGGGTGACCCGCAGTCAGCTGTGCTCTCCAGTGCACCATCCACACCATGTTTTGAAATCCCAGCACACACCAAAGGGAATTTCCTCCCTCACGCAATCTCCCTCCCAGCAGCCAGCTCCTGAAGCGTGAGATGAGACGAAATAGAAGGTATAAAAACTTGCTTGCAGGAGAAATGTCAACAAAACCCAGCCCAGGTCAGGACACAACCAGCACTTGACAGCTGTTGTACGAGTGAGCACTGGGAAGGCGGGTGAACGCTTCACCGCTGCTAAAGTCAGACAAGTGTCCAGAGGAGGACTGCAAGGAAATGCACTGATAACTAGATACAGATATATAGATGTATTGATATAGATACATATAAATTATTTATAGATTATATTCCTTTTTCCCCACTCTTTCTCATCAATATGGTTTTTTGTCGGTGACCAAGACCAGCAGTGCATCTGCAACCAGATCTCAACAGTCCAATTGACAGCGGCCTCTGGGGACTTAAAAATCTGCCGGTGCCTCAAGAGACCTTATTTCCAGTCTTATTTTCTATGGGTTTTTCAACTCCTGAGTGCTATACAGAAGAGTGTTTCTATAGACCTTGCTTTAAAAGTATGTTAAACGCCAATAAAAAAACCCCTAAGAAAGTCTGAAGTGACAACAATTCATCCATATTAATACGATATCAAGAACAGCTTGAGAGCAGTAAAAATGGAAGGAGATCAGGTTTTCCTGTAGGTCTAATTAGATCTTCTGAATAAACCCTGATTTAGGTTGCTTAAACAGGACATTTCCTCGAGGGGGTACATAACTTGCCATGATTTCCTTACTTTGAGTTTACCTATAGCCACTGTCAACCCAGGGGCAGGAAGGTATATATCCCCTCTCCTGCCTTAAGGCTTGAGAACAGGGTAAGAAAGTAAAGAAAATGAGATGAGCTGATTCCCTTGTCCTGCTTTGCAACCACAGGACACTTTGCACTCCCTTGCTGCTGATATGAGACCGCCTGTGCAGTGCTGTGAATTATTAGGGCTCATTACTGCATCCTTTAGCATTCAGAGCCTCATGGACGTCTGCGAACCTCCTTAAGAGCCCAGTGGAACATTTAAAAGAGAAGATGCGGCATTTTCTTTTAAAGAGCTGCTGTTCTGTCTCCAGCTAAAGTGCTGCTGTAGCTCACTCCTGGGAGGGAGAAACCTATGGCTGTGTGACTATGCTGCTTCAGACTGGAGTCCTTGGGGAACCATCGCAAACACACTGTTGAGACAGTGGAGTAACGTGGGCAGCATTTCATCAGTTCTCCTGCTGCATGGGAAGGGGATAGTCCCATCCCATGTCCCATCAACAGTGCCCCAAGGGGTGGGCACTTCATGTTTTCCCCTTCGGGAAATCTCTGAATTGAACACCAGCAGAAAGTTATTTCTCTTTCCCCAAAGCACCGAATTACAGAGCACTAGAGCGGAGTCACCTTACAGATATTCTGCATTCAAGTAGCAGCTACGGGAGTTTTGCTGCCCTGCACTGCTCTTTGGTTTGGTGGCATCTGAAGATGCTCCTGTTGCTCTGGCTCCTCAGGTTTTCATTCATTAATTCCCCACAACCCCTTTTCCATCCCTGCAGACCCCTCTGGGCAGCTCCTCCCATGCATGCAATGATTCTGCCGGGTCTCCTGAAAAAACAGCCTAAGCATGTCTCCGGATTTTAGATGCCTACCATTAAAAACACCCACTCATTAAATCTTTCCCTGGATTTATTATCTGCTGTATGAGTATCATCCTCAACAGCCTATTCCTGACCTCCTTCACATCGATAACCAAACCAGATGTCTTTCTTACAAGGACTGAAATCCCGTGTTTCCCATCACGATGACACCAGCACATAGACAGAAGGGGAGGTAGGGAAGAAGAAAAAAGTTAAAAATTGAATCCTTGCACACAACTAACCATAGCAACAGCATGGTCTTAACGCTGCAATCTCTGTCCTCCCTGCGCTTTCTCCCCAGGGGAACGATCCCTCACCGTGCTGTGTGTTAGCTTGAGGATCAAGAATGTGCCGATTCAGTGTGGTGGCTGCTTCTAACTTTGGGGAGACTTCCATGATATATATTGGTATTCTGAAAAATCCCAGCCCTTGGAATCATGATATTTCATAGAATCTATGATTCTATGACTCTATTCTAAGTTTTCTCACTCTCTCCTTTAAACACTTAATATTTTATTTCTTGTAAAGATGATTCTTATGGGTCTGCAATTTTCAAAAATTAGCAAAGAAATATAAACATTCAGAGAAAGAGCAGAAATTTACATACAAATTCTCAGTATTTAGTAATATTTTCCATAAAATAACATTATCCTTATAACAAGCTCTTTTTGCGATTCTGCCTCCTTATTTTGGGGTCAGAAGCACAACCACCTATTGTTAACCGTTCAGCTCACAACAGTAAATACTAGCTGCAGTAATAAAGATTAGTTGTTAGGATGGTATCACACAATGGAGTCATTCAAGATGCCATCCAAAGCCTCTAATATCTCTGTGGGTTTGGCAATGAACTTGGGGGCCAGGGAAGCACCAGGGAGAGAACTTTCCCAAGAGCATCATCTACAGATGGGGCTGGTGGGATTGAGACATAGCAGTTTTAGGAGCCAGGAGAAAGTAATGGAGATGCTTTGATACCAAGCCACCTACCATTCTCTGCAAATGGTTAATTATTCAGTTAAAACTAGATTTCATCACCTGGCTTTGTATCCATAGGAAGTCACTCTGTGACCCCTATTTCTGCTCTTATTGTCACATTCTAATCCTAAACGAACATGCAAGTAAATCATAAAATCCATCAAATGACCACACAATGTGAAAATCCATTGCAGGGTGTATTTTTCTCTAACAATGCTATTGAATAAATTAACCAGGTAGCAGAGCAGTAACCTTGAGATAAATGATTAGGTGTTTTTTTTCGATTTGAAAAAAAAAAAAAAAAAGGATGACACAGTTTTATCATATTTATAATAAAAGTCATTGACATAATAAAACACTCCCATCACATCAGTATTCATTTCTGCAAATAGAGCGCTGACGTTTTATAATATTAACATGTGTTATAAATGTCACTGATATATTAAGATTTTCAGTCTCTCTAACCAAAAATATAGAGAGATGACTGAGGAAGAGATGACTAATTCTAAGAGATTAAAGAGAACATTTTCTCATGCAATTAAATCATCTTCTGGTGATTGCGAGCTGAGGGAAACACACAAAAGTTCAGGTCTATGATTGCAATTTTTACCACCAGCACAGAATGACCCAGGGGCACTGAGTAACTGGGATATTAAGAAGCCTGAGTTGGTGAGCTACTGGGCAGACTGGGTTGCCTGCTAGTACGGCTACACCTACTGAGGCAGTTTAGACTGCTCCAAAACTGAAAGACTGCCTTTGGGCATGTCCTTGCACTGAGATACATGGCCTGGACCAGGAACGCAGGACTAGCATTCAAGAAAAGATCCCTGGGCTTTGTCCTTTATTGCAGGAACATGAAGAGCTGCAGTTGTGTCCTGAAAGGGACATTCGCTGGCCCTGCTCTGCTCCTGGGAACGCCAACCCACTGGCAAAAGTTGTTCATCTGCCTGCATGGAATTGTTCAGCTCCCAAACAGGAGCATCACTAGAACATGACAGGGAGATTCAGGGCCAGGACATAGCCTGTCTTGGAACAAAAACCCAAGGGATGAGTTGTCAACAGGGCTAGATCCAGGAATGTGAACTTTAGTTAATGACTAAGCGATAAAAAAAGATCAAGGAATGAAGGAGTCCCTTGACATCATGACTAATTCTTTCTAAGAACAGTTTGCTAAAGTTCCTGGGTCCCATCAAGCTTTTATTAAATATACAGATCCTGTCAGGCATCGGGCTTACAACAAAGACCTGTGCTAACCAATAAGGAAGTTTATGTTTCAAACGCAGCAGCCTCTGGGAGAAAATCCAGAATAAAAGACATTTACAAGCTCTTTTAGTCTTCAAGATTGAACTTGCTACATAATCCAGTCTGAGAATTTCATCCTGCGATTTTTGTATTACATCTGTAATTTCCGTCTTACTATTTTTATCAGAAAGAGCTATTTGTGCTTTGTACAAGGTCAATACAGAATCTTCACACAAGCACAGTTTGTGAGTCAGTTATGGGGACTTTTCTTCTTGTAACCAACAGTTAAAGCAATGCAGCACCTGAAATGTGTTCCCTCCCAGCTGTTTAAACAACACTTACATCAGTATTAATTATTTTTCCTCCTACGTGAAAATAATATGTATTTATACAACAGGTAGTTTCTCTAAAAACCTTACAATCTGATCAAGAAAAATTAAATGAAAACCCAGGAGCAAGTGGTGAAGGGGCTGAGCCAGAGTCACACGGGTTGGCATCACAAGGAAGACAGCAAATAAGGCTGAATTTAAAAATCATTGTTGCTTTGGCTCTTGAGATCTGATTACAAGCAATGTGCTGCAGTTCTCCCCATCAAAAACAGGTACTCACTGCAAAAAGGTGGGAGAAAGGAAGCAAACTGATCCATATCTATGGATACATCTGTATATCCATATCTATCTGCCTGCCTATCTTTCTTAACCTCCTCTTTTCTGCTGAGATATAGACGTCTTCAAAATGTTTTCATCAGTTCCCCAAACAAACGTCACACACTTTGCCAAATTTCAGATCACAGGAGAGGAAAATATGTGTACTTTGTATTATTCATTTATATTCAGGGAAACAGTGTAATTATGCCCGAACAGCTACAGGGGTAGGGAAGGCCTAAATAAATGTATTCTTAGACAACTAGAGTAACGAGTTTTAATTAGGTTTGCAGCTTCTTCCAGTTCCATTTTGCCAGTGTTGCAACTCATGGTGTTTGAATAGGAGCAGGCAATGGGAAATAAACCAGTAAACATGTCCTACAAACACCTTGTTGACCTTCAGCGGTTACATCCTTAGTTTACTGCCGAAGCATTTGTTTAAGGGTAATTTGATCATGGGAATACTCCTGGGGTTGCTGCTGCTACGGGTCTTGAAAGGGGTCTGGCAGGGTTTATTTGTGTCACTTGTCAGGGTTCCCTCTCCCGGGAGTCCCAATTACAGCGGTGTCACGGAGGTATAAATTTAAATCTTCAGGCTCCGCGCGTCTCTGCAGATGAACTCATTGGTGCCTACGAGAACCGTTCCCATTATAAAACATCACGTAAAACGACAGAGACCTTGGACTGCTAAGAGCACGAAAAACAATAAACATCCCACAGAGAGGAAATGAATTTTCCTCCCCGTCCGCTTTTCTTTTTCGCTTCGCCACATAATAACAGCGAGTGTTTGGATTGCAGGGGGCTGCTGGGGCCACGGGTGAGAGAAGGAGGGAGAAGCAAAGGCAGCAGAAATGGAGATTTTGTACTTACTAAAGCAAGTTATTTTTCACCCTGTACTCAGCTCTAAAGTTCACCACTGAATTATTAAGTGTGGCAGGCTTAGAATCTGCTTCAGCAAATAACAGCTATATTTCTTTGAAAAAATGTGGAAGCCCCAAACTTGGGACTGTGGGAAAAGCAGAATAACTCCAGTGGATGGACTGGAGTCAGTCACCTTTACACCATCCATGGGAGGTGGCCCATGGTCCAGAGTCATGGTCCCTTTGTCACTGTCCTTCCCATTGCAGCCGCTTGTCTCCTGTCCCAGCCCACCTGGCACACGGCCATGGGCAAGAAGAGATAATCTTGAAGTAGTCAGCAAGAGAAGCAGAGTAGATTATAGGATCTGGGCTCATGTGAAGATTCCTCCTCTAAAGCAAAGATCAGGATTAATGGAACAAGAGGAGGGAGAAAAGAAAACAAAACAAAAAGTGACATACCTAATCTTGCATTGATCTAGATGTTGCCAAAAAAATCCCATTTTGCAAACAGGTAGAGAACTGTGCACAGTCGTGCAAATGACTGAGGGGCAGAAATACTCCAATCCACAAACTGTACCCAGGTTAAACAAGCCACTACATAATAATAGACCCTACTGATCTCTACAAACAGTCATCTCTCTGTTTATTCTTTGGCTGCAGGTGAAATTTTTGCCATTTCTGATTCGCTAGAATAAGATCTTGAGGTTTCAGTGTGGCCACACCGCTGGAATGAGGGGAAAGCTCAGGGCTGCTCTTCCAGACAAGCTGCAGACTCAGGCCAGCATCGCTGAGAAGATGGTGTTTGATTCACACTGTGAAGATTCCTCTTGCTACTGAAGTGCTGAAGACTTAATTATGTTTTTAGATGATAGCTTGGATTCAGAAGCATAAGCTGTATTGTACAAACAAGGAAGCTGACTCAACTAGACACCCAAGACAGCCCAGCCCAACCCCTTCGAATGCGTTGCATAGATGATTGCTTTTCCTACAAGATTAAAAACTGAAGCAACATGAAGGGTTAGCGTGTTTCACAATGAATTCTGATTTATCAAACATGATTAGTGGATTATGAATATGGATGTGATTTCTAAAACTAAAAGGAAGTTCATGTGGTTCATCCTTCTTTAAAAGATTAATTTAAACTCAAGAAGCGGTAACAGCAACATAAGATATATTGTGTATAAAGTCAGAAAATACAGAAAGGGAGTGAGGGAAGAGAAATATTGGAAAAATCAGGTGAGCTCAAGCAGGATTGACTATGTACAGGGACTTACAGGAGTCTTGTACAATAAATGCAGTTTTAAGATGGAACAGAGTTGTCTAGAATCTATTTTGACATTTGTTATTAACTCTTGTGCTTTAATTTACTCCCAGAAACCAGAAGTTCAAATTTGAGGGAGAGAGCTCTATCTCAGCTGTACTATTTGTCTTTTTCCTTTCTTCCCCAGACACAGCCCTCAAGGTTTGGCATCAGATCCCATCTGCAGGAACCACACTGAAGGTTCTTTATCACAGCAGGCTTCCCAGAGGCCAGCAATCTTCTACCAGCTGGTTAAGCTGGCTTTATAGCTGTGTTACATCAGAAGAAGTGCATAAAGGAGTAATTAGGGGACAAGAGAGGGCCCAGTGCAACTCTGGCAGGACTGCCTGGAGATGAAAAGACGGTGTTTTTGGAGTATGGAGCTGGATGCAAGGGATAAAGTTTCATACTGATGGCTGGTGATAACAACAAAAGCATCTGCGAGCTCGCTGCAAACCCATCCCAGGCATGCTCGGACAGCTAGGATCTTGGACATAGTAGAGTTGACTTCCAGTCATAGCTAAGGCCAAAATTCCAGGTTTTCTGCCTGAAAGGACAAGAAGTCTTGTGTTCAGAAGAGCTTTCAGGTGCTCCTCGTAAGGCAGCACAAACACAGCCAGTGACCATGTTTCTACGCTGTGACCAAGAATGAAGAGCTGCTCCTCTGTTGTCAGGGCCTCATACCTCTGAGCAATATCATATTTATCAAGATAGCACTCTGCCTAAGCATACAAGGTCCCCTGTGCTCATCACCATGGTATCTGAGTGTCTCATTTATTATAGAAACAAACAACTCACTTCAGAAACGAGTTAAGGTTGCTAAGTGACAACAATGTACTTACTTACCACATCATTTGCAAAACCCTCACACTTAAAAGCAAGGAAATGAATGATTAAGGACTCCTGAAACCCTATACTGCCCACATAATAAATATATATTTTTTGAGTATACAGAAGTGCACTTTTTATTTTGGCTAAACAACCTCATACTTAACCTGTGGATTGTTTTCTTTTTTGTTTGCCCTCTTGTGTGTGATAATTTTATTTCACTGAATTTTGTGTACAAACATTTTCTTTTAAGGAATATTCATAAGTGGCAAATATGATTAGTTAGTTGAAGTACTTCCAAGTGTCATTATTACTGGGTAATACTGTATTTGT
Organism: Streptopelia decaocto; assembly: GCF_964273445.1. NCBI lineage: Eukaryota > Metazoa > Chordata > Aves > Columbiformes > Columbidae > Streptopelia > Streptopelia decaocto. Next base: position 5,421,575 of record NC_138672.1, on the reverse strand, counting down.
AATAGGTGAATATGTGCTCATTTTTATATTTAAAAAAAAAATTGCTAAACCAAACACACTACAACTATTTCCATAATACTGTTCTTCAAATCAACATTCATTTTGTAGGTGTGTTTCACAGTTTTTAAAAAGGTTTTCTTTTCTGTTAAAATTCAGGAAGTGATCATAGAAAAAAAAAGTACCTCATTTGGGTTGGAATAGAGATCGTTGAGGTGTCTTTAGACACATGTTTTTTATCATATTTGACAAAACAATTTAGGTAAAATCGAAGTTCATCTAAAGTCAAGAAGAACTTTGACACTGCCTTCAGACAGGTCAGGTTTTCACCCTTTGTATGCTTTATGTAGGCAATAAAAGATGGATGATGTTCTTAATTATTTATCTCCTAGCTTTTAAGCGCTTGGGTTTTGTACCTAATGCAACGGGAACGAGTGGTGCTGAGGGAGCAATGCTGTTACTTAATTGTACCTTGTTTGAGGAACTAAACTCCTGTTTGTTTCAGGATTTCCTAGATCACTCAAATGTTTATTTTCTGCTTTTCTATCTCTTATTTTTGTGTGGATAAATTAAGATCCAGGATCTGCCTTCATTTGCTGTAGACCAGAGCTGTGTAGCTTAGGAAGACATGAATCTACATCATTTGGGAGGAACCTCCCACGTACTGGGAGCTTAGATCTGAATGGTCTGGGGTAGGTACCAGTTAATTAAACTCATGACCAGCTCTGGTGAAGCCAATCAGAACAAGAACCCCACATCCTTCTCCTACCACTGTCTTCGTAATCGCTGTGGAAGATACTTCCACCAGGGACATGACTTAGTCTCAATCCTTAGCAGGTGACAGTTCTCTGGGCTGCTCTCCGAGCCACGCCAGGGTCCAGATTTCCAAACTGTCAAGATGTAAAAGAGAGGGAAAGATTTTCAAAAGCACTTTCCTTCTGTTGTCCCCGCCATTACAGAACTCAGAAGAACAGTTTTGAAAGGACTCGGTGCTCATTAAGCTGTGCTCTCTTGAAAAATGTGGCCACTCGCTTTGAGGCCTAAATGGGAGCCCAGTAGTGTTGCTTTGGCTGCTGGAAGAATTAGTCAATGACAAAAGGGCAGTCACGGCAGCTCTTCTCCATTAGCTTCCTCTTTCCTCCAACAATATCAATTATGGAAGCTCCGGCCCAAGGTTTCACAGAATAGCTATTTCTCTACAATTGCACATAAAAATGCTTTTTGCATGAACCACTGTCAAGGTCTAACCTAATCTATTTATTTGTATTTACAAGGCACTTATCTTCTGTAGCATCTAAGTGCTCCACATGGATTAAAAGGCAACACTGCCATCCAAATACCTCATTGTTTCAGTGCTTTGCAACTGACTGAAAAAACTCCTGAGCTAAAAACTTTCCTTTTGAGTTCTGTATAAAATGGAAAGCATGATGAAGACCACGGCTGTGCAGGGATCAAGAAAAACACTATTGGCTGAAACCTCATGTCCGAATTCTTGTTGATGGCAGTAGATATGACACTAGCAGAGGGTTTTAAGTTGTGTCCTTCCTTGGCATAGAAAAGGTTTGTGCCCAGCCCAGTACCATTGTTTACATCCAGCCACCAAATGGCACCTTCCCCTGTAAGAGAAAGCACCTCTACAAATATTCCTCAAGGAAACCATGAAAGTTCACTTCATCCTGAACAGGGAGATATGAAAGGAAGAGGGAGAGACAGGTGGAGGGTGAAGGCTACCGATCATATGCTAGTGTATAATTTTTTGTTTGGTTTTGGTTTTGTTTTGCATGACAAGGGGGAGCAGGAAAGGGCAACTTCGCATTGAGCCTTGGCGGGTCATATGCAGTGAAATATTTGCTTGCTGAAGGACAGACCTTCAGAGAGCTGGGGGACCAGAGCACCCAGCTGGTCTGGTTGTTTTGTTTCCTCACATCTCCCTGTGGGCTGAAAGTGCCATGTCTATCCCTCAAGGGTTATGGCAAATCCTCCCAGGAATCCTGGTCTATGTGATGCTTTGAAAACCAGAGGCCCAGACTTTCGTATAGGAATCACCTTGTAGGGAAAAGCCTGGAAAGACCGCCAAATTAATGTATTGCTACAAAATGTGCTATGTACTACCTTCCCTTCTGCATGCTCCAGGCTTCCTTATTTCCATCCACCAAAATACTGAAGCTATATAAATGGGGATTGCAGACAGTGCGTGAAGTAATTTTTATTGCTGAAAACAGATAGAGAGTTAACAGATGCTTTTAAAGCACATTCATTCTAACCTGGGTGCCTTGAAGCCATTTTTGGTCTAGTCTTGCACTTAGAGGTTTTTCATCCTGGAACATGGGAGACTAAAGAGTCTACGGAGAAGTCTGATGCATCTTGATAACAAATTGGATCAAATTGTCTGGGTACGCTGTGCCTGGGGCAGATGCTACAATGATGCTGGAGAACACTTGGAAAAACCTGATTGCCCTCTCTGTGCTATCTGCGCGATGCTGGGTTGTGAGATGGAGGACAGGGAGACTTTTCCTCAAGAAAAAGCTTAACACCTTTTAATAACTGGTTGAGTTATTCTGGCTTTCGGATCTTAATTAGCTGAGCAGGTTCTCATATTTGCAGGCCTATTTTGTAGTGTGTGAAGTTCAACACTTAACGAACAAAAGTGATTTGTTTTTCAGGCCTCTTAAGGACACCAACTTACTCCTCTCTCAGCTTCAGACAAGAGGAGGGGGGATGCAAAGCCTTTGCTTTCCTTACTGGTATTATACTAACACCCTTATACCTCTCTTGAGATCAAGGCAGCTTTGTGCACTGAGATCATCCCTGTCCTAAAATTTTTCCTCAACAGGGAACGGGTGAGATGGGAAATGAAAAGCCAAGAGCAGCAGAGGACGGATTTACCTAAAGTCACAGGGGTTGCTATCACAATGGAAATGTGTTGGAAATGTGTGTCCTGAGGCACATGCTGATTTTTAAGACCTCACTCATCCTGTCAAGATCCACCTATAGCAATGCATCTGAGAGCAGCGCTGACTGCACAAGGGTGGGAGAAAGGAAGAGAATCTGTAAATCATTTTACTGCGTTTTGTGTATAGTTATATGCAAACATCCCTGTTTTCCACTGAGATGTAGACATTTGCAAAAATTCTCATCAGCTGCCCAAGTAAATATCAAACAAATTGCTAGATTTTGGTTCATAAGGGAGAAAATTCGTGACTACCTCAAGTGCCAAATAGCAACAGCGCACCTCTGGGAGAAAGCTGTTATAGCTGGTGTTCTAGATTAGTAAAACATGCACACTGGGGACATTTGGGGTTAATTTATGGGAGCAGAGGGGAAGCAAATTATGGCTCTGTACCTGAACCTTCTCTCCAGCTATCCGATCTCAAATGGGCAGCATGAGTTTATGTATTTATGCTCATGAGAATTCAGTGCAAAGCAGCCTAAGTCCAGAGAGAGCAACTCCTGAGAAGTGAACTCTTCTTTTTCTGACTGCACTAGAATTCAGACAAACTTACATCTTGTCTTTCACTTAGGATACTTATATTTGCTTGGTTTTTTTCTTCCCCTAAATCCTAATCCAGTCTCCAGTTCATGTAGTTCAGGGTACTGCTTTCTATTGCTGCCCTCTGTTCTATAGATCACGCTAATCCTATCTATAAATTAGTTCATTTACTGAACATCAAGCACAAAACAAACAGTGTGATGGTGTCTTTACCTGACCATAATCCTGAATCAATACCATTTTATTCTTGTGTTTAAACCAGTGGTGATGATATGTACCACATTTAAAATGCTAATGGACCACTTGAGTACTTTAGAGATGGGATCTTGATGTGGGATTGGGGCATCTTTCTGCCTGTATATGTGATATGAGCACCACTACAGACATTGCTAAACTATAATATGGGCTGAAAGTCCACATTGTTTGGAAGTTGAGCTTTTAGGTCCTTGCTAATCAAAGCTTAAGTCTAAAACGTGCTTAGGAAAAGCCTGAAACAAATCTTGATAAATATAGCTGGGTATAGCGTCAGAGGTCAATTTCTTCTTTGCAGAAAAAGTAATTTCAGGGTGCAAGAAGGTTTTCACAAATTTATTTTGACTCCCTCAAATAGGTACTCTGGAAACAAGAGCAAATAAGAAGATAACATCCCATTTTGGCATTTTAGAAATGAAGACTCTCTTCAGAGGAAAACAGGGATTTCTGCTATCCAAATTGTATTTGCCTTAAGCTCAAGGATTCCCAAAGATTTAAATAACTTTTATGCTTAATGGAAAATGAAACTTTTCAATTGACCCTAAAAGAAATGCCCCTTTCATTTTCACAAGGAATTACGAGGATGAGAAAATGTATAATCCATATTGGTTTGGGTGAATACTAAGCATTTGTTTTACCCCCTTGCTTTGCCCAGGAAAGCAACAAGAAAAGCTCTGCAGCTTCGCAGAGAGACACTACGCCTAAAGGATGTCCTACTGCAAGGAATCATATTCAGTGTTGAGACACAAGGCTCCATTTCTTTCTACTTTATCCCTTCACAAGCACACTGAAAACAAGCTTTATAAATCAATCAGACACCAAGGACGAAATTGTTTACCGAGATACACATGCTTCATTCTTAGGGACAAGGCCTCGGCGTTTGTGATTCTGGTTGGGTGGGACTCATACCCAGAAGGGATGTGGCAGAGAAATCACTTTCCATTTATTCAGACACTTACTTAACTCCACTCGACAGGAGTGTGAGGACAGAGCTCACAGCCCTGAGCCACTTGTTAGTCACAGAAGCCTCCAGAATGCTGCAGCATTATGAGCATCAGCAGAGAATTGCCAAGTCCTGGAGGTAATGCAGCAGCCCAGCCAAGGCATTCTGGGGATATCTATTTTTCAGACATTTTCTGCGCAGGAAGATTACAAAGTGGGAAGATATATTTTTGTGCAGGCAAAATATTACCTTTCTCCCCCCTGGTTGGTCTTGTCCTGTACCAAAATGCAGTGTACCATGAGGAGTTCACTTTTAATGAGGTCCTGTGATCAGTTATGCAAAATTATTAGTGATATCAAGTTGATCGCAGTCACCTGCATTATCCTTCCTTAACAACAATTACTCCTCTTTGCTACCAACCAAACTCAGCCACCCAGCATCCCTTCAGGGTCCCTCAGAGTTCTTCATGGGTCTGACCAGGGTGGAACAAATTTGACAGTCTTCTGGTTTGCTGTCCCCTCTTTCGCCTAACTGCCCCCTCCACTTCAGGCTCAGGAACACCCCTGACCACAGTGCTACCCTAGAAACCGGTCTCCTGGATATTTGGAGATGCTTTTTGGATTCCCCTTCTTGAAAAGGTTCTCATGTTAGAGGCAGAGATGTGGGAAGGAACACAAAGGGCTCTGACTCTATTCAACCGTTATCCACCCTGATTAATTTTACAGCTAATGACTCTCCAGACATGGTGATGTATGGGGTTCTGTCAGTGACAAAAAAAAATTGAACTTTTACTAATTAAGTAGAACATCTTCATAGGGTGAAAGGTTTTGCTAACGAAAGTAACTCACAAAGAATTATGTTGGCTAGAGACTGCTGCTGAGATCAGACACAGAAGGGAGGGAAAGAGCGATGTAAAATATTCTCTGCTGCTACCAGTCCAAGATTGTCACTGCCACGTTTCCTGGGCTGCAGCCACCTCTGTCTCACAAGAACACGGCTGACACTCTGTGCACGCACCCCTGACTGTGTGAGGAGCCTTGTTTAATGAAGTAGCCTTGGCCCAACACCAGGAGTGCGTGTTATTTGTCACAATTGCCGTGCGAGGACATACAGAACAACACGAGGTCCGTAGTGGTGCAAGGGTGTGATTCCTTGGCTTCTCTACCTATAGATGCCGCCAAGTTATGACACAGGGTGCACTATACAACTCCCTTTCCTGTGCAAAAGAACTTCAAAAGTAGATCAGGATGAGTGAAAATTCATCTCTCTCGCCTATTTTCTTTCCTCTCCCTTCCCTTTTACAACCAACTTCCCACTTGCTGCAATGCTCATTACTTTCTAATTCTATTGTCGTCCTTTCACAGAGAGATTTGTGGTGGTTTAACCAAGAAACCTACATTAAAATATTGAAATAGGTCATTAAATATTTATTTTCCTCAGCTACTTGTAAAGGCAGAAGGAAATTGGGGAAAAAAACTGTCAGAAAGGAGTATAATATTCACATTTTTTGAAGAGACTGTTTATGGTTACGTTGCCTGAGGGACCTGCAAAGGCAGAATCACAGAGGCCATAGTGTTAGCTTTTCCTCCTTGCACTCTGTCTCCCTCTCCAGTGGTCTTTTTCTATTCTAGGATTCAGTTTGTTGTGCTCAATTCTCCCATTTCCTTCCCCAGTGTAAATGAAGGTTAAGTCCACGCAGGTCAGTCAGTGAGGAGACCAAAGACACAGATCCTCAGCCGGATGGAAATGTGGGGACTGACCCCCTCCTTGTGCCCCTGAACAGTTCTCCTGTGACAGCCCCTGCTTCTCCTCTCACGTGTGCTGATGGAAACCAGCTCTGTCACAGGCACTGGGGATGCAGTGACATAAAATCAGCGTGACACCCATGTTGAGCCCAAGACACTTCCATTGTCTGCATGGGCTGCTCGTTCCTTTTCCAGCTGTGTGTGAAGGAAACACGGAGAAAGGGAAAGATGGCAGGAATTACCCTCACAGCTAGCAGGGAGCAAACCGTCATTAGACAACACCTACTAACCTAGAGGAAACTACTAAGGGATCTCTAATAATGCCAAGTTGTGTGGCATTGGAACAGGCTGCCCAGGCCAGTGGTGGAGTCACCATCCCTGGAGAGGTTTAAAAGGGGTTTAGATGGGGTTCTTAGGGACTTGGTTTAGTGCTAGAGTGAGGTTAGGTTATAGTTGGACTCAATGATCCTGAGGGTCTCTTCCAGCCAAAATGATTCTATGATTCTAAGTTCTGATTATGCCAAGTACCAGCCAAGAGGCTGCTGTGACTATCGTCATAAATTTGTCCCTTAGCATGGCTTCAAGGATTTTCCTTGGAATACTGAATTCTTATGTCCACAATAACAGCTTCAACCTCCACAGACCTCCTGCATGAAAAGGCTGGAAACTGCAGTCAAATCGCCTCTCTTTAGCCCAATAACTCATCTTTGAAGACTTCAGAGACATTGGGCATGCAGAAGAGACAGAGTCAGTGGTGCCATGGGCCTTGGCCAGCAGCAACAGACACTTTACATTTAATATCCCAAAATTCAGGAGGAGAAGAGCTGCTCAGAGAGGCCATTCAGAGAAAAGGAGGACACCTCACTTGTAGGATGCTATTGTGGAGACTGTTACAGGTTCCACCCCAATACTGTATATTTTATCTGCATTACCTGGTTAAAATACATCCCTCCTCTTGAGAAAATACCAAATGGTGCTTACCTATGTTAAGTGTCAATCAGATAAGACACTGAAATAAAAGGAAAAACAGTGACCCTCAAAATCACTTCATCTGCAGGAGACTTTAAAAGATCCATTCACATGTAAGGTGTGAAACTCCCTGCCACCCCAAAATGACTCCAAGCAAATGGAAGCTTAAACCAACTGTATTTCAGAACCAAAACTGAAACCAAATGACAGAAACCTATAGAAACGGGGTGAGGGTGTGGGAGGATTAACTCAAAATCCCTCAGCGCTTCAACAACATTTAACAACCTGCAGGTTGGATGCACCAGTCGGGGATGTTGTTTCCACCTGCCCACACCAGACATCATCTCTTGGTAAATGTCTTTTTTGAATGAAATTCCTGCTCAGGTATGACTGTATTTTTGATCTGTAGGAATTAAATATTCCACTCCCAAGTCCGTAGACCTCAGTTTCAAAAGCAGATCTTTCCTTCTTTTCTTTCATTCTCTGGGACTTTTTTTAGAGTGCCCAGTTTTTCAACAAAACAAATGAACACAGAAAGTACAATACCAAGCTGGCACTCTCTATGACATTTTATAATTATTATTAAATGAATTGGTTTGGGCTGCTCAGTGCTTTGATGTGTTTCAGGTGTTTTTTCCCCTGGCTGTCTGGGAAATGGGGGAGACTGTGCCAGGTGTTGGTCCAGGCACAGAGGAATAGAAAAAGGAAGATTTCTTTGAGACACAAATAAGATCCACATTATGCATGACTCAGCACCTCATGTCAAAATTTGGCCCATATCAAAAGGAACACAAAAGGCTGATCACAACGAGCAATAATCCAAAAATACGCTGGCGAGAGGAGCATACTGTGGATTTCAGAGCGGGGCATGACAATTAGAGCTGTGCAAGATAGTCACAGGGACAAAAATAGATCTAATTCCAAGTGGAAGGTGCCTTTGAAATTTGGGATTTACATTTTTTGTGTGCCTGCTTTCAACTGAAAAAATAGCAGCTTGGTTAAATAGAAAAGGCAAAGTGTGGGGATAACAATAAATATTTTATTTTAACAATAATATATCTGAATTTGGAAGAAACCCAGGAGTATCGCTTGTGCAAGATTTAACACAAAAGATTGTGCTTTGTTTTGTTGTGCTTTAACAAATCCATTTCTAATTCTAATCACTAAAAGAGAAATTCTGTCTCTCCTTTCAGCAGTCAGAGAAAAGACATTTTAGATAAAGAGGATGCCCGGTGATATCAGGAACCCATGTGCATGTTCTTGATCTTCAACTGACTTCTAGGGGAATCAAATAGTCTTCATTTTTGATAGGTAGTTAAGTACCTAGTGGGATTCTCAGATGCACTTCAGAGCCTGACAGGCACACAGATACTTCTTTGCATGTTCCTCTCTCTCTGCACCACAGGTGATGGGGATGGCAGGATTTCCTCAACTCCCATGAAAAAAAGACAGTGAAATGCTTAGATAGCGCATTGATGAAAATCAGAGAAGATTTAAAGACGGGTATAACTACCAGCTTTGAAAGAGCTTGGTTAAAAATAAAAAGTAATTCTTAGCTTTTCACCCATGTCACTCCAGCCTTTGACTTTGTCCTGCTGGCACTCACGCAGGGAAGGAGACAGGCGCTTCTTGGAACAGGGTGTCCACCCAAAGCAATTCAAAGACCTTATTTGCAATTCTCATTATTGGTATTTCAGAGACACTTCCTGCAGCCACTATTCTGCCTCTTTCAGCCATATTCTGAGTACTGAGCTCTTTTGAAGTGACTAGCTTTTGCTCTGCTGTGATAGCCCCAAAGGTTAAACACATTAATCAGTTTTCTCTCACTATAAGCGCAGGAAATCTCCCTCCCAACATCTCTTAGTGAGTGGCCCGTATGTGGCACAAGTCCCCATCCTGGCTGGAGTTCCTTGCTCACATCCCTTTTCCAACCCTCCAGCTCTTTGCAGTTCTGTTCTGCCTTGGATAGAAACAGCTTCACACTTCTCCTGTGTTTATTCTGTTACTTGCTTCTAAGAACATTTTCTAAGGTATTTTAGGTGGCTAATACACCATTAGGACACACAGCTGATGCTTGAAATTCTAATATTTCCTACATTTTGTAAACCAGCTCATTACTGAAAGGGTGTTCCTATGCTGACACTTCTCTTGTAACTTTTTGCTCTATCTCACACTTTTGTCCCAGATCTCCAGATATATTTTGATACAACACTGGTGCTTTAACATCTCTCACTCCTCGTTCCTTTTCTAAAAGGAGGGAGTGAAACAGCAGCACTTACTCGTAAGCAGAAAGGGATCTCGTGTCTATTGCTCTTGAGCCCATCCCACACAGTTATATTTATACTGGATTCAGTCTTGAACACAATTGATACAAGAAATCCTTTAAAAAAAATCCCAGGGCAGTATTAAGGAAGATCACACAGGAAAATATTAATGCTGACAACATTCATCAGTTTACCAGCTTTCTGGTAAAACAGAGACGAACTGGAGCCCACACTTGCCATCACCTTTCCTGAAAAAGAAAAGCCTGCTTTTATCAGAGATTTTATTTGATTTTTGTCTGTTGGAGTGGGTGGGCAGGCTGGGTCTGACTGATAAAGATTAAGAGCTCTGCTCTCTTCCCACTTGTCTTTGGCTCTCTCACACTCTGACATTTACTTGGAGAAATTAGGTGATTCTGGAGTATTTTAGACAGAGGTAGCTGGCACATTTCACTGCTGAAAGGCAGCTATGGCTGGGGCCACCTCCAGCAGCCATGGGTTTTTGCAGAAACGCAAGGTCGTTACCGAAAACTTGGCCACATGCACCAAGGTCAGCCTGAGAAAGCTCCCTGTGATGAACAAACGTCATCTGAGTGTTATTTGATGGGGCCTGCAAAACAATCCCCCTTCTACAATAACTGTTTTCAGGCCAAAAGACAATGCTGCCAAGCTCCAAAGCATGCCCAGCTCATTGCAAGCCTGCCTGCCTTGCCAGCCACATTAACACCCTCAGAGCTTTGGATCAGGATAAGAGAGGAGCAAGAAAGGGTTGAACAGAGCCCATGAAAGCATCACTGACCAGCCCTGAGCCATCTTTTGCTGTCACCCCCTTCCCATTTTTCTCCTCTCCATGTTCCTGGAGTTGTGAAAAAGCCTCGAAAGCAAAGAGTTGACCACCCTGAGGTAGATGAGAGAGAATAGTCGCAAACTGCCTCCTGCAAGGATTCTTGCCATAAATTGCCTACAAGATTGGATATCTCACCCACTGTCTTAGAAATAGAATGATAGAATCATTTCAGTTGGAAGAGACCCTCAGGATCATCGAATCCCACCATAACTCTAGCACGAAACCATGTCCCTAAGAACCTTGTCTAAATGCCTTTTAAACCCCTCCAGGGATGGTGACTCCACCACTGCCCTGGGCAGCCTGTTCCAATGCCTGACAGCCCTTTCCATGAAGAATTTTTTCCTAATATCCAATCTAAACCTCCCCTGGTGCAACTTGAGGCCATTTCCTCTTGCTGAAGCCCATCCCACCCACAATGTAAAAAGCAGAGCAGGGAGTTGCTTGAGCAGAAATCTCAACAGATGCTCTTTGTGAGCATCTCCAATGACAACTTCCATCAGACACCTCTGATCTGAGTACTCACTGACCACCACATCACAGAAACCTCCTCTGTCTCTCCATAACCCATCAACAAACAGACACACTAGTCACTTTATTTAACACCTTTCTCCCCCACTCCCCCCATCTTTCTTGGGTGACAAATTGCATGAGACATACAGAGGAAGGGTGTGGTGGTTAGAGTTCAAATCTGAGACAAGAAAAATGTCAGTGGCTATTTTTACCTCAGACAAAACACATGCCTCAGAATGGCCTTTCACACTTCTTTTTTTTCCTTCTTCAGCTGTGTTTGTAGCACTTTGGAAATGCTTAGGAATCAAGCTGAACTGTCATCTCTTTCTACACTCATCTCTGGGCAAGTGGACCACTTGGACCCCAGGAAGTTTGGCTTTTCACTTTCTATTCCTGTATGACCCCCCTCCAGAAATTCTGAATATCAGGAAGCTCAGATAACCCAGCTAAATTCTCTTGGTAACTCTGTCTTTAATTTAATTGTCCATACTGAGAAACTCTGTCCTAAAGGATCTCCAATATTTCAACCACCAGACTTTCTCTAAGCCAAGGGGCAGTGGGAAGTCCTTGTATATTCTAGAGGCATGATGGGAATTATGGGCCATTTTTTGAAAGAAATCCATTGATACAATGAAAGGTAGAACTGGAGTTAATCTGAGTTAACCTTGAATTGAGTTATCTAGGAGAATAACCCAAAGCGAAAGTTGCCTTTACTCTGTGAACCACCATTATTTTTCTCTCTCTTTCCTTCTCCATTCAAAAACACATGAACTGTACAGAATGGCAGGAAAACAGATCAAGAAAAAACAAGGCACCACTATCACTACCAAAACCTTCTACCGCAAAAGCCAGCCCTGAAAGTTTGTTGCGATGTCAGCAGGAAAAGCAATATCAGCCTCTGAAAAATTAATATGATGCTCACTTGCTGTCTAGTTCCTCCTCTGCTTGTCAATAATTCTGTTCATTCCACGAATATTAAACCTGTTTGCCAGAGCCCTTAATGTGACAAGAAGCTGATGCCTGAAAGCACGATTACTTTCAACTACACATCATATTTAATTTATTACATAACCTGGTGTTATTGCCTTTATTGATGAACTGTATAGTGTAAAATGATTATTTGTTAAAGATTTCACTGTAGTAAAGGAAAAAAAAAAAAAAAAAGAGAAAGAAAAAGAGAAAAATCTTTACTGCTCCAGAAAAGCTACTTGTAAATGTTTTTTTTTTTTTTCTGAAAAGACTCAGGAACAGGCATTAATATTATCACTGATTTTTGGCTTCACACATTCTTTGCACTGCAGAACAGATCCACCTTCCTCCATCACTTAATTCAGTCCCTTCACTGAGACAGGAATAAGCAGCAGAGGAGCAGAGTGAAGCTCCTCCTGATGGGATCATGTGTAGGTAACTCTGCCATGCTCTGCATCATTAAATCTACATGGTTTGCTTGTACAGGACACTCTAAACTTGAGCTCCATCTTTTCCTTTGTTTTACTGTGATAAGAGCTTATTGGTATCAGTCATTTATACCCATACTGTCTTTTTGGCCGAGCTATAACATAAATGTGTTCCGATGCTGCACATGGGCAAAATAAAACAGGAGATTCCTGCCTTGAGAGAACATATACTCTGATGCAAAAAGGTAGGGAAAAAAGAGAGCTTGTTTTATGCACATGAGAAACCAAGGACCAGAGACATGTTGGAGTCAGTGCTCATATTGCAACTTCATTTCAACAAAGATACCATCTCTTTCGCTTCCAAGTTGTATTTTTATGGACTCCAAAGGAAGCAGATAACCTGGATAACTACTGTGAATGCTGATGGTTGAGTCACTGGATAATCCCAACTGTTTATTTCCTATTTTAGGCTTTAGCACAGATGATAAGCCTGAAAAACGCATAGTTTCATTTGGACAAGTCAATGCTGAGAGGCTGCAGCCCCTCTCCGCCATTTCAGCTCCTATCTGGACATTTCATTGAACCTCTATGGATCTTGCCTTCTTCATTCTACATGCAGAAACAGTGACTGTGAATATCCTGTACAAAACTGACCACAGCAGGAGACCGCACAGGAGCCAAGATGTCCCCAGCAAAATGCTCCAGTACAGTATTTTAGTGCTAATGCCATCCTCTTCCAGACATACAGGGTTTCGACTTGGTAAGGGAGAGTGGGAGGGTAAAGTTCCATTTATAAAAAAATGGATTAAAAAAAAAAAATCAACACACAAAGGAAATGCATTACTCAGTCCCAAGTTTTTTGAATTATCTGCTGATTCCTGAAACCACGATATCAACTGGAGTGTTATCTCTGGTTTCATTCCGGTAATAATACAACATTTTGAATAGAAGAAATTCTGAAGTCTGCCACTTGAATAGAGATGTCTCTCTTGATTAAAAGGTGCACCGCGTTTCCCTAATACACTGGGAGAAATGCAGTCTCAGAAGAATTCTTGGAATGGTATGATACCGAAACAGATGTAATGAAGAATTAAGCCTGCTGCTGAGAGACATTTCTCTTGCTAATTAGTTATAAACAATACAAGTGATGGTATCAATATATGAAAAAGAATCCAGAAATAAGGAAGTCTGGTTTTGGATACATTTCCATCTCATGGCTGATTGCAAATACCAGTTGAAGACCTTGTTGTGGGGGCTTTCCCTGTAGACTTAATTTTCTGAAAATCTTGGACCTCATGCTGCTACTTCCCTGTTCACCAGGAACTTCACAGTCTCCTGGTTCCATCCAGCTGTCTGACTCCACAAAACAGAAGCAAAATCTCTGACCATTATCCTTGCAGGCTTTTGACCCAAGCTCTGCTTCTCTAGGTGAAAGGAAATTTCAGGGGCAAAAACCAGAAATACAAACCCCAAATGGTCTGCATTTCCCAGAAAGACTTAAACAACAGGGATGATTCAATCGGCTGTTTCATTGCTGTCACGACCCCTGCCACTTTCCGCCTTCCAGATGCCAACAAGATCTTAAATGGGATTCTGGGAAACACAAGAGACCTACAGACTCTGATCATATAAAAGGAAGAGAACAAAAAGAAAAGGAGAGCAAGACAGAATGAATCAGATGGGAGAAAAACAACAAAAAAAAGCTAACAGAGCTGACAGGATTTCTAGATGGCCCAGGGAGTTTTGTTCATCCCCAAGACATTGATATTTATCTGAATAAGGATCTTCTTGCTCTGTTATGTGAGCACAACATTCTCTCCTTCCCTTCCCCTTTCTCTTTTCCCTTCCATTGCTGTTTAATAGCAATATCTTCAAAATCAGGTCTGCTGCTTTCCAGAGGGACCACTGAGCCACAGAGGCCACCGAGATGAACGGAGATACGGTGGTTCACAACTAACTCTGACCAGCAGGCTTTGAATTGTGAGTAGTTTTTCCCCATATACACTGCTCCCCCAGGAAACCCAGCCAGTCCCCCCCAGCACGTGTTCAGGTACAAACACACGTACAGCCAGTCTGTCACCCATTCATCTTCTAAAGGACCTGAAAGATGACTCACTGATACCCATTTTACTTTTATGACGCACCATCTTTGATTCTAGCCATCCAAACCAAACTCTTAGGTAATTAGAAGGAAAGGAGATATGGCAATTATGCGGGTTTTTTGGTTTTGTTTTTAAAACTCTCCATCACCTCTGAGGAATTTACCAGAGTTGATTTCTCAATTGCCTTTCTTTTGACTCCTTCTCTGATGTCTTGCTCTGTGTCGGGGATGTGGCCCTGACCTCCAGCAGAACTTTTGCTTTGTTCCCCTCAGTGTCCCGAAGCGCTGTGCAACTCATTGAAAATCCATTAATTCTGTCTGCACCCTATCAGATTAAAACTTCTTTTCAAATAACAGTTCAAATATCAGTAGCTTCACCTTAATATCTTTCTTCCATAACATTTCTCGCGGCTCCACACACAGACTCCGCTCCCCTGGGTAATTCCCTTTTCTATGCGAATTGTTGATTCTTTAAGAACACACACTCCTCGCTCCGTCTTTTTGCTGACGTTCCCTACTGCATCTTGCTCTCTCCTGTATCATCCTCTCTTTCTCTTGCCCTTATTCTGTTCTTATATTATCAGAAGGCCTTTTCTACACTTCTCAGCGTCCCAAATTACAGCCCCAACTTGCAGTCAACAGAGAGTTCCCATTTGGTCAGCCTGCAAAACTTACTCAGCTGTGCATTTGCCAAAACAGCAGCAGCTGAATTTGCTGGGTCCACGTACGTGGATGCACCAAAATGTGCTTCTGAGTAACCCTGGAAAACCCACCCCAGTGACTTCCCTACCAACCAACCAAGAAATCCCCATTTCCACTGAACTGACTTCCAGTTCCTTATGGCCAGACTTCAGCTCCATGGAACGGGGAGGCTGTGAGATGTTCCTCACCCCACCACCCTCACAGACAGGCATGGGCTATGACTCCACAACCTCCGTCACAAGGCTTTGGTGGGTGGTAGCTTGTTTTGGTTTCCATCACTGAGCCCCAGAAGTTGTAGATGCAGCACGGGGATCACGAGTCAGTACATCCTCCTCTTGCTCAGCCAACACCTTCCAGATTTGGAACAGCAAAGCCTGGATGGAGGTTCAGTGTCAGTAGGCACAAGCTTGTGTAGGAGAGAGGAAAAAAGAGATGACAAGCACTCGACACCGTTAGAAATTCTCTCCTGACGTCACCAAGGACCTTCCAGCCTCTGCCCAGAGGCAGAAATTATCCTGGGCCTGTTCTTATGGTTTCTCCTTCCTGTCTTAACACTTGTCAAAGCTCTCATCTCAACTTCTCTCCTCCTGCAATCATCCTCCTCCTCCTCTCTCCTGCTGCCTGGCTGGCAGAGATCTGCATCTCCAGGGTGGCAGGAGGCTGGGGCAGCACTGACAGTCAGTCAGGCTTCATCCCAGGGAAATAAAATAAAGCAGAAGTCAGGGAGAGGAAGCAGCGTGGGCAGCAGGTTTCTCTGCAGAGGAAATGGCAATAACCCATAATAACCATCTCCCACACAGGCGATAAGTGTGTTTACCCAGGAAAAGAGAGAGGAAATGAGAGAGAGTGGTTTAGAGGAACTAAAATTGCCATGGGGTGGATGTGAGGGATGGACATGGGCGACACTCTCATCTTCTTGCTGTCCCCACCCCAGCAGGGAGCTGGACAGAACCTCAAGGCAAAGGTTGGGAGGGACATGGTCATCTGGAGCCTTAGGAGCTGGGCGGGGGGGCCACAAAGTGTCAAACCTGGGTGGCTCTAAAGCTCTGCTGAAGAGAGAACTCCCAGCTCTCCTTCCCCACTCACTCTTTTCTGCTGGAACATCTTGTCCTGACCACACACCAGTCAGTCCTTTTGCTTCATTTCTGTGCTCAGAATAATTTTTATGCCCATGTGGACTGAGACTCAGCTAAACTCCATGCTGTTTTCCAACTGATGTCTGTCCAAAAAGTCAAAATTGGAACCACGGGTTCCAATCCCTGCTCATTCTACAGTATTTTAGGATATGGTACATCCAAAGCATTAATACAGCCAATTATTATTAGCATTATTTTCCTGGATGACTAAAGTAAGGGAGTTTTGTGGGGCAGAATTATCTAACATGTTCGGAAATATTCAGGAGGTACAGACACAAATCTCTGCATATATTTAATTCAGTGTATTTGGGAGGAGGTTGCCTACAGAGAGAAGGAATACTCTGTATGGATGTGAACCTGTGCAAGGTGGAATGGACTCAGCTGAGTAGCTTACAATATATTATTTATCAGAGGAATTTATCTTCTAGTTTTGCTTATGGTATTTCACAGATAATGATTTTTTCTTACAGTACTTCATTAGTCAAACATAGTTGGGGATTTTTGTATATGTATACAGAAAATCTCCAAAGATTTCTCAGAAGTGGTTTTAGTTGATCTCAGTGTTTCAACTGCAATGGATGAGTTGAGTCACATGTCCCTGGTCTTATTATTCATAACAGGAGGAAGTTGCAATCATTGCTGAATGGCCATGCACATTAATTTTGAAATTTGTGCTCGTCTGGAAGAATTCTGTGGTGCACATGTTTATTGCTGTTGTTGTTATTATTGTTTATTTTATAATAGCAGGAGGAGCTCCATTGTCCCTGGCCTCCTGGTGGACACAGAGGGGTGCAAGACAACTGAAGGAACTTCATTATATGTTTGGGGGATGTATTAATACCAACATTACCATTATACTCTTTCTTCATAATATTTTTTTCCTGAACTGAATACTCAATTCTTCTTCAAAGACCAGCTTTAGCATACACAGGGCCCTGTGTGAAATCAGCACAATGTACTCATAGATAAAAATTATATGCAGGGGAGTACTGGAGGCTGGAATTATGAAAACTATATGAAAAAAAATAAATTTAGACCCATGCTGACTCTTTTCTACTTCTAGGCATTTACTTAGACCTGGTCTAGTGGCACAAACCAAGAAAGAATTAGTTGGATCTACTCCATTAGAAAGTAATCGTAAAATATTTATTTTGCAATTTCTTAATCATTCCATTGTTAGTACCTCAGTCAATTAGTCAGTTTGTGCAATCTGCTTTCACATGGTTTTCAAATTTAAAACAGGTAGAAGGATCTTGCACACTGAAACTGCTCCCAAAGGCTGGTGATGTCCTGAAGTGAGGTGGTTTAGGGGCAAGGATAGCACCCTTAAAGTCAGCCTGCCTCATCATTCACCGCTCAGAGAATCAGGACACAGGGAGATATTTCTCAGGGCTCCTCCTAAAGCCTAGTCCCCTGATTTTCACCACTTTTAGACTAGAGACTAAAATCCTGGCCCTGTTCAAAGCAATGGCAAAAATCAGAAATGTCCTTTTCCTAATGATGACTACAGTTTCAAAAGGAAAGAAAAGTGGGGAAGAAAGCACAGAGACTTCCTGTGATGACAGAGAATAAAACAGCCAGAGACTGGAAATCAAGTCCTCTTTGAATGAAACCTGGGATCCCCAAACTACCAGGCATACTTTTTAATTAGCCTCTTCTTCAAAAATATAGGCAACAAACACTATCTTAAGACAGCTCTTCGGGTTTATTTGCTTGTTTGTCTGTCTGTTTGTTTCTGAGCAGCCAAAGCAAAACTTCTCCAGGGACCTGTTTGATTCCTCTCTGCAGTCTGGGCTGGAATATTGATCCTGGAGAAGAGATGTGTGGTTTGTGTATGTGTGTGTGAGAGTATGTGCAAGCTTGTGGGGATGCTGAAGTGATGAGACAGGCTTGGGATTCACCTACCAGCCCCATCCCCTCCCCACACCGCATCTTCTCCTCCCCTCTCTGGGCTCAGAAAAGCTCATGCATCGCCATTGCTTCAAAACCCAGCTGTAATTTTCTGGCTAATGGAAGACGTATTGACAAAAGTTGACATTAAGTGGAACTAATTACACTGTAACTGCTAAATAACTAAGAAATAACTACCCTGTAATTTATGGTGCAGCATGGACTCTGTTTAGCAACTTTCAGAGCCATTATATCTGCACAAAGCTCACTGATGCATGTGCTGCAGAACTTTTCCCCTGCCAGTAGGATCCGGTCGATGGGAAATTGCCAGCTCTGCAAACACACATCACCGTGATCGGAGCATAAAGCCAGCCAGGCTTCCTACAGCTCACCACAGCCCTGCTCCAGAGCAATAGCATGAATGACTGCAGAGATGCTCTTCCCAGACCATTAATTTTATTTCTGGTTTTCATTTAGAGTCCTAATCCCATCTGGGATGTCTTGTGTCCCTCCAAGCTGTATGCAGGAACCCATGCCACCTCCTGCATCCCTGCACTGATGGCTTTCCATTGCGGATACTGAGAACTGGGGTATATTAAAAAAGCTGGTGTCCGGTCCGTTTTGCTGCTTGTCATAATTGTAGCAACCACCCTCTTCCCTCTACTGAAATAATTTATAGAGCAAGGCATTAACCAAACAGCTGGGAGCAGGGGAAGGCACGATTCACGTTTGCACAAGGAGGATGGGGTACACCAAGGGACAGGGGGAATTTCTCCCATACATCACTGTCACGCAGCAATATCAGCATCCAATTCAGAAGATACATTTGAAAGTGCCTTGTTCCATCTGATCAAACTCAGGATTTCTTAAGGCTCATCATTAAAGTTGATGAGAAAACAGGCATTCTGTCTCCAGAGAAATCTAGCAACTCAACATTTGTTTATGTCTCAGACAGGACCACATCAGAAAATATGTTTTTGAAATATTTCTCTTCAGAAGTTACACCACCACCTACTGAAATGCTTCATTTTGATACTATTGAAATGCAGTTTAGTACTGCAATACTGGATGGTATAGAGATATGTAACAGAATAAAATTAAGATTCTAATATAGAAGTGAAAACAAGTGGGAAATGGAGCAGGAAGCAGCCGAAATAATAAAAAATTTAAAATCCATTTTGATTTAAAATTGATTCAATATTTTGCCTTTGAAACGTCATTGGAACTAGAGTACTCCGATGAGGCATCCACATTTTACCTATTATCCAAAGAACAGCCTTTTCCCAGGGGCAAAATGTTCCCACAGACCAATTTGCAGCCAAATGCAAACCACAAAGTTTTTTTAGACGGGGAACTCTTCAGTGCAGAAGCCAGGACTTTGTGCTTTGGTTGTACAGCACCGAGCACAGCAGGACGGGTCTCCAGCCACCACCTCGACAGAAAGCACAAATAATAGAGCTGTTGGTCAGGGCTTTCGCTGACGAGTCCCAGAGGATGCTACATTGTGCATAAGAAAAATGGAGAATTTGTGGGTAATGAGAGAAGGGAGAAAGAAAAAGCAGCCTGTGTTGGAAATGGGAAGACAGACAGAGAAAGGAGAGTGAGATTGCAAAGATATACAGGTGGGGAGAAAGGGAAAGAGGTGCAATTCAGCACCTGCTGCTGCCTGATTCGTTCCACCTCCATTATCATGCACCAGAACAACTCATTCTTTTTTTTCCAGAAAGCGTAATAATGTTTCACAGGTGAAGGAGTTATCTCAGCTTTTCTCTTTCTCAGCAAAGCTAACACTCAGTACATGAAATAAAGGTTATCTTGAAAAATAGATGCTGCAACTCGCATACAAAGGAGCCCTTTCCTGTGACAGGGAGTCTTTTCTGAAGGGGCCTGTTAGATTTCGTGCTTGGAAGAAGAAGAAGAAAATGGAATTGACTGCTTAGTCTCCCTGCCAGGTTTCCAAATTGACTTTGGAACAGGACCTGAAAGACGCTCTCCCATGGCACGAAGAGACAGTTACCCCGGCGAGGATGAGGATGGAGAGGAAGGCAACGCTGCTGGCCACACCGGGGATCAGAACACAAATCAGCTTTCACATCTCTCCCAAATCAGTGAGGTCAGGGATGCTCTGAGGAGCAAACAGCCTGCGTGCTTGTAGAATCCCAAATGCACAATAAGGAGAAGGAAAAGACAAATTTTCTGTCCTTGTATGACAACGTGGCTACGCAACAACATGCAACTGCAGCAGCACCAGCGGTCCTGCCTGTGCTCCCATCCTGCGCTGCATGACACCCCATTCAGGTGCCTGTGCAGGCAGAACCACGTGCTTTAGGCAGAAAAACGCGCTTTTACACCTTCTGCTGCTCCCTGTTTATGGCATCCAGCACAACAGGGCCTTGACTGTGGTGGTCGGAGTCTTTCAGCTCTTACTGCAATAACAGCATAATGCACATTTTGAGACGTTTGCTTTGCAGCTGAATCTGGGCATTTTTTAAAACAAACCTTAAAAGGATCTCTGAAGGGAAGCAGTCCATTTAAATGACTAAATAAAAAGTCTGGCTGTAGTTCTTTAATGAAAGACCGGCATGAACTTATACACTTTGCCTTGTGCCCTGAAGCTCATTAAATAATGCACTAAGCCACGCAAAGTGATCTACATAATTCTGCACTGTGATTTTTCTTTTTAAGTGTCACTGTGCTGATCAGGAGTAAAGAGGACAGCTTCTGGGCGGCATCAGCACCGATCTCAGGTGTTTATTTAGTATTCAGCTAGAATAAGTCTGGGAGTGTTCCTATCTAATTTCCTTGCAACAGCTGCCTGTCACTTTTACGTTCTTGGATACCTATAAAAACCCTTACAGAAGGGATGTATTTATTTTACTAGCAGTTCCTGTCATTGTGATCAGTGCTTGGGTGAAATATGGATTTTTATTTTCATTGAATTTTGTTTTATTTTTTAAATAACTGACAATAATTTTACAAAGCTCCAGAAGTTTGTCTTTCTTTACATCAAATCTTTGGAAGTTTCTGAAGGGCTCTAATGCTTAGTAAAATCCTTGAAGTGTTGACATAGCACAGAGTGATATCACAGACCTTGGGCTCAGTCATGCAGCTTTTTCAATCAAATATTCTCTTGTTTTGAAGGCGCTGGATACCAGTGTGGATGTTGGTGAAATGCTGCCATTTCAGGACTAGAAAATGGGCGTCTTTCAAAATCCTTTCCACCCCTCTGAGGATCCCTTCCCATTGTCTGCAGTGAGCTGCAGTTCAAAGACTGTCAGAGCACATAAACATGACACAGTAACTGAGAACATCAAAGAGCATTATGTTTCCCATACATAAAGAGTGACAAGCTGCCTCACTCTTTACATTAAAAATTCAGACAAAAAACAATTCAAGAAAAATCAAAGTAAAGCCTCCAAAAGAGAGTCAGATGCCACACATTGTTACATATTCCTTTTTGCCTTGCAAAGTGGCCTTTAAACTCTGTTTCTAAAATATATATATATATAAAACTTCATTTGCAGCAGTTACATTGCTGTCTATAGACAAAAGGGAAGGTATATAACGAGTGTAATATTTTGACAGACAACTTCTGGAATGGAAACATCTGCCACTCCAGTAGATAAATTTGGAAGAAACCCTCAGAGACTGCAAAGTCCATCATCACACCCAACATCTGTTATTGAGTCCCTTAAAACTGGATCTATGGACTTGATTCTGGTGCTATAAAGAGATGATCCACGCACCACAAAAAAAAACAAAGGAAGGGTGTAAAGACAGAAGACATGAGACCCTCTATTTGGCAAATAACTAAATAAATGATTTGTAGAAACAATGGAGAGAGAAGGCCTTGGCATGAGCTGAGCACACTTTGAAAAATAATAGAAATTTAGTTTCAAAGAACTGAAAATCATAGTGAATTGGGATTAAATTTAGTGATGAGTTTTGGACCAAAAAAAAAAAAAAAAGGAAGCAGAAAGGATTTTGGAAACCTTTAAACATTTCAAAACTTTTTTTCACCTCAGCATTTTCATTTTATGAATCAGTTTAAAGGAAAAATAGGTGAAGAGGTTAAATAACTTTGAGAATAGATATTCATTTCCTCAGCAAATATACTGCTCCAGATTAATCATGGGCTCGGACTTGAAATTGTTTCTTTCCTTTCATTCGCCTTTCAAATATATTTTCAAACTCTGAAGTTATTTGAAGTGGATTTTGCCTTTTAATGCTTTTTTAGCTTCTTTTTCAAATATATATTTTAAAAAGTTATTAACTTAGCTCTAATCACTGATAACTCCTGCAAAAATTTACGGTACTAACCATTGTTTGTGCAACACGTGAAAGGGTTTTGATAAAACACCATTAAGAAAATGGCCAAAGGGACTGGATAAGGCTCAGGGACAAACTCTTCCATGAGCATTGCAACTGGTTCATCACATTCCTCAGTTCTCTATCTTCTCTGTGCATCTTCCCTCCCTCCCAATCCCCTAAATGCCAACCCGGATTTAAAAACCACCTACTGCCTCTGTAGTAAAGAAATGAAGCCCCAGGTAACGTTTCTGTGCACAAAATGACTACCTGGCAATGGCCTCAAGCTTCTTCCTTTTGCAGCCTGCGCTTCCAAATCCAGCTGCAACAGCTTTTCTGGAGATTATCGAGTTTGCTCCATCCTTCATGCCCTCTAAGCTGTGCCTAGAAAACCAAAGCCTTTGGGGACTGGCATGGAAGCAACCGAAGCTTGTGCATGAATACACCCAGCTAATCCAAATCAGAGGCAACTGGCCTGCGATTTGACTCGATTTGATGCTTTTTTTTGTTCTTCTGTGGGTGGTGTTCTTCTATCTGTTCCTATTTACAAGCTAGGGGCTTATTTGAAGCAGGTTATTTATTTATTTATGCACTTCTATTATCACAAGAACCAAATTGCAACCTTCAAGAAAACATGTTTGTGAAGCAAGGGGGGGAGCCAACAAATTGAAGCTGGGCGGGGGGAGCTACATCTTTATCAAAAGACAACATCAAATTAATTTCTCTCTGGTCTCAGGAACTCATGTAAAATTTATAGGCTGTTTGTTAATTTTCCTGTAGTGCCAGCAGCACGGGTGTTTGTGATTCAGGGGGAAGGGATGGAAAAAAAGAGAGAGGAGGAGAAGAAGGAGGTAGAGTGGGATGGCAGCAGCCTTGGCCGGGCTGGGATGGGTCTGTACATGAAATAACCTCATTCACAAGCCAAACCACATGTGAGACGAAGGGGAAGGAGCCAGACAGGGGGTTTGGATGGGGACTCGCTCACTCCCTTTCCCCAGCACAGCCTGGCAAGTTAAAATTCCAGCAGTGTCCCCAGCTCTTGGTACAAGGCTGCCCTTTCATCACCAACACAGTGACTCCTCTTACATAACCACACAGGCAACTGAGCAGGTTCACAACCAGAACAGAAGGAGAATTAGTTCTGGATTAACACATCATCTTTCCCCTCTCCCCACGCTCCTCTGCCATCCTCTTTCTTTGGTTTTTGTTGGGTTCTGGAGCGGTTCTGTGGAAGTATCTGAGGACTGGAGCCTTTTCCAGCCCCTCAGCCAGAGCAGGCAGGACAAGGGGCTGTGCTTCGAGGCAGCTGGAAGAAAACAGGAAGGGATCCCCAATGTCTTACTTGAGGTGGGAGAGCACGGTCCCCACCAAAGCTTTACAACAGCAGCATCATTTTTTGTTAACTTTCTCAAAAGCCTCTTCAAGAATTGGGGACTTGCAGCTTTTGGGAGCTTTGACAAAACCCAGGTTTCTGCTGAACTGCAGGGAGCAGCAGAGTAAGGCTGGGATCAGCAGCCAGGACGGGCTGATGTCTGTACCCTTCCTGCACCTTAGAGCATGCGGAAGTGCTTTTAGAAACACAGAGAGATGTCAAAGGGTCCCAGTACAATCATGTATGTCTCCTAGCTCAGCAAAGGTTTGTATTTTCCCCAGCAATGCTTACAAGCTGAAGCCTAACGCAACATTAGCAGCACAAACCAGACAAACAGAAAGAGCTGCAGGAATCACATGAATTTCAGTTTCATACCAAACTTTCAAGCTCTCACAGAAACCTAAAGCATCTGGTTCTTCATTTTAAAGACATGAGCTGGCAATACTGCAAAAATTCCCAGCTGAACAAGAATACATCTCTTTAAAAAAAGGCCTCTAGACTTGATTTAAAGACTTCAGCAGCCCACCACTTCCCTTGTTAGCTGTCCGAACATTCTAAGAGTCCTGCCAAGCAAGCATGTGGCTTAGTTTATTATTATATTTTTTTTTTCCTTTTTTTTCCCCTCCCCTTTTCAGTTTCACTTCAGCTGCCAGCCCAGAATGCTCACCTGGAGACAAATGCTGCCAGACTCACATTCTGGTCCCCAGTCTCCCATTTCCTTACCAACTAGAAAACAGGTGTAGAAAACCCACCCTACAGATGTACTGGAAATGATAAAACCAACAGAAGATGGAGATTAGATTAATATAGAGAATAGATTAGTCTAAGAAATCATCCATTGTTCCCCACTAGACTATTGATTTTACACCTACTTGTAACAAGCTACTTTATCGTCAAGACAGAAAGAAGAATCATCCCTGCCTGGGATTTACCCTGTGCCTCCCTCCCGTCCTTCCTCCCAGGAGAGGCGTGTAGTCATCCTCACAGCCTGCGGAGGGGATGAAGGCTGTGCCTACCAGCTGGGGGCAATTTCTTTCCTCCACAGCAATGGAGAGGAACCCTGTGCTTCATAAACACACTTCAAAGATGCCACGCTATTAAAAATACATGGACATCATGTGGAACTAAGCTAAATACATATGGCCTTTGATTGCTTGGCATTTCCAATTCATACAGGAACATTACTGCGATGCATTATTGATGATCGGTAGCATTTCACTGTCTCAGAGTAAGGACACCTCTTCCCCTTCTCCCTTCCTCTCATGCAGCACCCTTCACTCAGAGATTGAACAGTTTAATTAAGCTGTGATTAACTGTATACGCAATTCTGACTGTCACTGATTTAGTTCTGGAAACGGTACCGCTGCATATGAACACTGTGCTGTCAGAGAGGGGACCCGGCTCACAGGACATCCCCACTTTGGGGGTCTCAGCTGCTCACCGGATGTGCACATCTGTCCAGGTGGGTTTGGATAGCAGGTGCTTCGAGTTTTCCTGGACAAACTCACATCCCTCCTCTTTATTGTGCTTTGGAAATCTCAGGCACCTCCCCTGTTCCCTCTCTGGACACGTGGCTGCTCATTGCTTCCCTCCACGCCCTTGGTGTCGTGCGTCTTGTGTCACCAAGTGCTGCACATGTCATGCCGCTGCCCACACGCTGTCCCTATATGTGTCCCTGGCTGCTTTGGGGAAATGCTACACATAATGCTGGTGTCTCTCTGGCTGTCATTTTATCAGTAATTCCACACTGACTAAGTCTCCCTCCTGCTTTTATTCTTTTCAAAAGGAATACTCCAGAAGCAAAAATTTGGGAGGAGGAGAAGACTTGGAAAGAAAAAAGCAGAATCATTACAGTCGAGAAACAGCTCTTGAAACTTATTAGCTCATGACTCATCTCTCTGAGAGGAGCTAATACCTTAATTTCATATTTCTCTGCTCAAATGGAGACCAAAGCATAAACTGAAATGAAACTTTACACTAATGGCTTCTTAATTACACCCATCTAAAAGCAATTACCTGAGGTTTAGCAGATACAAAGTTGGGTTGATGCGGCCACTGGAAGGGAATTGTGCAGCAAGGTTGGTGGGGAAGAGATGGGCTGTGGGGAGGTCAAGAGCAAGGTACCGCAGCCTGGATGCTCCTGTATCTCCTCCCTGCTTGCCCTGGCGCTGCAAGGCAGCTCAGCCCTCAACTCTTGCAATCTCCCTATGAGCATGTGCTGAGCACCAGCCATGTATCCACAGAGAGGAATATTCCTTAGGACTCCACTTGCTTTTACTGTATTGGAAAATAAATTCGTGACATAAAAACTCCAGCATGGAGGACCCGGCAAACGTGGTGCCAGCAACACATGGGAGATAAGGGAGAAAAGGCGAGTCTCTAGGAAAAACAATTCTCCTGCATTCTAACTCCTGCCCAATAACCCTTATTTTCTTCCACTTTCTCATCCACAGGAGAAGAATCATTCCTGTCAGTTTCACGGTGCATTTTAAGAACGTCTTATTACTTATTGAAGGTTTTGAAATTATCCACAAAAAGTCACTATAGGAAATCAAGGTGGTGGCATTGCTGTTATTATTAGGACTATTATTACTATTATCGCAGGCAGATTTCAGCTGTGTTTTGTTCACAGTTTAATGGTTTGGCACTAACAAAGGGCCTTCAGCAAGGCGGTGGTGTCCAGGACACCACGGTAGCTGTGTAGGTTTCCTGTACAATGTCTGGGAGGAATTAGCTGCCGGGATTGAGAACAGGCAGTACATGGTGCTGAGAGCCACGTTAGCTGGGAACTAATAACCACCGTGGAGGTGGATTTTAAATCCCAGTTCTCTCTAGAGCTTTAGTCTGAGCTGCGAGGAAACAATTCCCCCCCTCCTTTCACGATTTACAGCCCAGAAGCCTCAGCTGGATTTAGGTACCATCGTGTCCCTGAAAAAAGAGCCTGGGGAGGAGTCATTCCTTTCCTTCAGAGCACTGGAAATGGAGCGCTAGGTGGTGCATCCCACCTCAAAGGTGGGTATATGTTTTCTTTAGTGAGTGTTTAATACCAAAAAGAAAACTAACCTCTGCAGCAGGAACAGAAAGCTACATCCCCTTTCCCAGGGGTGCTCTAGTCACCACAGACGTGCAGCTCATGTCCTTATTCTTTTATTGTCGTGCTGCTCCTGAACACGAGTCTCAGTGAGAGCTGCAAAAATTAGTGCTATGGGACTTTGAGGAGAGCCAAATTTGTGAGCTGGATGCCTCTTTCTTTTCCAGAAGAAGCAAGCAAAATCATCTTCTCACTGTTATGCCCTGGTAGGACCATATCTTAGGAGGCAAAGGAGACTTGATTTCACTCAAGGAAAAGTAACAAGTGAATGCAATCTTCTGTGTATCAGGAAGATGCTTTAATTATTGAACTACTGGCTAAAAAAGAGGGGGCGAAGTTGTTCTCTTCCTTGGTCACAATTTTGGTTAGGGCATAAAACATATTTGGACAAGCTCAGGACATGTGATGTGTGACCAGCAGCAGGAAAGAAGTTTTGAAACTCATTATTTTTGTCTTGTACACACAAGGTGGGGCAGGACAGTGGCTCTTCAGTTGTCTCCTACTTCCACCACTATCCATGTGAAGGAATGACCCTAAAGAATAAAACATTCACAGCAAAGAATGGGTTCAGGTGGCAGTTTTACAGTTCATATACAAGCAGAGGTCTTGCACTGGCTGGTGGCTTTGTGGGGGAGAAGGAATTTTGGGAAGAACAACTACTGCTCATCACCGTGTAGCCCCCATACCTGCCCACACAGACCCACCACCAGCTGTAGGTGCCTGCCAAAGACTCAAACACCCACATCATTTCACAGGGCCTTGCACTGTGTTACACCACTGAATGAGATAATACAATTATGGGATAATTAGAGTAATCAGAAAGCGTTCTGCAATGGCAGGCTTTTAATTGACTTCCTCATTAATGGCTAATGATCAGGCTCTGCCTCCTGCCAGGGTGACCCCCCACACACTTCTCTTCCCCCTCCAGGGACAAGTGGTTGACCTGAAAGGGAAAAGGAACAGCTGTCCAGAGTTCATTCATGGCTAACACATCCTTCCAGTTTGGTCAGGGAAGCAATAAACTGAGACTAATGGAGGGAAAGAGAAGGTTTCTCAAACTGGCTGCTCGGATGGGGAGAAAATCCACCCAGAGCAGGCTCTAAAATAGCAGAGTCATAGGAGGCTTGCAGCCCATCATAGAGCTGGTACAGGGGTACATGTAACTGCAGTTACACAGCCCCATTCCTCTCCCATCACCAGCTTGAAGCCCTCCCCAGCTCTAGCCCAGGATCCTGATGCTTTCCTCTTCCCCTCTGGTCTGTTTAGTAAAGCAGTTCAGAGAACACAGATTCAATTTCACAGCTTCTTTTCAGGGTGCCAAACACCTGGTGTTTCTTTCCACTGGAACTAAAGCTAAACATTTCCATCCTATTTCACAAAATGTAACTGGGTTGAAAGCTCTTGCTTCGAGAGAAATTGGTTGAATTCCCTTTTTGAGTTGGTTTCTCTCCAGTTTGGAGTGATTTGCTAGTGTCACAAAGACCACAGAATCATAAAATAGTTTGGGTTGAAGGGACCTTCAAAGCTCCCCCAGTGCCACCCCTGCCATGAGCAGGGACATCTTCACCAGCTCAGGTTGCTCAGAGCCCCGTCCAGCCTGGCCTGGGATGTCTCCATCAGATACCCTTGTCATGGAAACTTTCTTGAAACAACACATGCTGTGATGCCTTGGTGTAACAGGATCTTCTCATGAGAAATATGCTGAGCTCTCATCTGGGTACTGACCACTCAAGGAAAAAGACAGAAGCTACCATATCCGAGCACAAATCTTGGTTGGGATTTAAAGTGTCTTTATGATCTTTCATATAAATAAGGTTGTCCAGCAACAGTGGGAAGAAAGCCAAGTTTCCTTTTCCTTCTGTAGCCCAGTAACCTGGTTTTCCCACCAGTGACTTGGAAAGAACCTTATTCCTCTTGATTTCTAAGCACTGATGGGGCAGGAGGCAGCAAGTTCATTAGCTAAATGGCATCTGGACAGAACCGGTAGCTGCTGAACTCATGCATTGGTCAAGAACAGCACTAATTTCAGGCTCTTTTCACTGCTAGCTTCACAAAACAGGTTGGAGTTTCATAACTATTTCCTCTCCTACTGTGTAAAATGTGCTTGAATCTGCCTAATTTATGTAGAAGTTACTTGGGAAGGACTGACAGACGAAGAGAGAACATGACTGTGGAAACTTGGTCTCCCTAGGAACCAATTTAAAAATAAACCAACTTTCTGCCAGGGATGTGATGCCATCCTCAGAGTCCAGCGCTTTCTACTTCTGTAATTGCAGCTTTTCCTTTGGTGTGGGGAAGATGTGTTGTCCTGACTCACACGGTTTAAAAAACAGTAATAATCTGAAGGAGAGGATTTACTAATACACAACACTTGAGATGTTCTTGGATTGTATCAGGTGATTAAAATCAGTGCTGAAATCTGCAGAGCCTGATTTATACCACTTGAAGACCTGGCTTTCTCTGTTTCTGGATAAAGAGCAAGCAGCAAACAAATATTTTTGCTGCATTGATTGACTTTCATTTCATAGCATTAGCTGGTAAATGGAACTCAATTCCGTAAATGCAAATTTGAAACTGAAGCTAAAAGGCTTTGTGGGAAGATGGTGGTTATTGCGAATTCCTGAAGTGAGCCCGTCCTTAGGAGCAGCCAGGAGGCAATGCAGGCGGGCAGCCAGCTCTCCAAACTGGGATCTCCAGACATACTCAGGCTGAGCAATTAATCTAACTGTAAATCAGGTATATCAGTGC
This sequence comes from Streptopelia decaocto, assembly GCF_964273445.1. Classification (NCBI taxonomy): domain Eukaryota; kingdom Metazoa; phylum Chordata; class Aves; order Columbiformes; family Columbidae; genus Streptopelia; species Streptopelia decaocto. The sequence goes on along the minus strand of NC_138672.1, from coordinate 5,391,816 downwards.
TACACCCACCACAGGACATTGCAGGAGCACAAAAAGACCTTGTGTTGGGAAAGCAGCTCAGAAGTACCTCATTAAAATTAGTATACAGAAGTTTACATGGTTCTAGTGTGTTTACTATAGTTTATTTTGTTGAGGGCTCACCCAATATACCCAGGGTTTTTTATTCTATTTTTCAGGCAGGTGGATAAAGATGGAAATAACCCCAAGTTCTGTCCTTCCTGAACACCAGTCAGCAGATAGAGTGACCAGAAAAAGCAGAAAGCCCCAGTTGAGCCATAGAGAAAAACAGAAGCTGTGACCAAACTGTGCTTCTCTGGCACATTATTTTACTGTCTAGACTGGTTGTCAGATGTTGTTTTGTTGTTCTGTATGCCTAGAGGCCACACCAAAGCTGGGATCCCCATGTACAGGCTGCTTTGCTTATTAAGAGACAATCCTTGCCCCCAGGGATCTGTAATCAGGATAGGCAGGACAAACAAACAGAGTGAAGTCGCTGTCCTCATCTGGTGCATTCCAATGGAAACAGGACCCCAAAGAGAATGCACAACCTGCCTGAGGCCACCCAGAAAACCTGTGGTGATACCAGGGAAAAAACAAACACATCCTCTGAATCCTAATACTCAGATGTGTCTCCAAGACTGATACATCTCCCTGTTTCCAGAAGAATCCAGGGAAATCACAGTTAAGACACTGCCGCTATCCTCCCAAAGCTGCATTTCTTTCCAGAGAAATCCAGCACATCCACTTTCTCCTTCCTTACAGAACCTACAGATGGTTTATTACCTCCCTGGAGTGGGCGAGAGATCCTTCCCTGAAGGCGCTGGGAGGAGACGGCTGAAAGGGGTGGGGGGAAGAAAAGTCACCAGCCTTTCTGACGCTGGAATGTAAATAGTGTTTTGCAAAAGAGCCATTTATCAGTGAAATTATAGAATCTCTTTGAAGATTCCCCTGGAGAACGCACTAAAAAGATGGCTTGTATGGAACTTAACGAGAGGTTTCCTGCAACACGCCTGGGCTTCGTGTAGGCAGGAGCACTTTGCTGAAAATTAAATCCGCGTTGGAAATGTTAATAAATGCAGACACATGTTCTTGTTTGTAGGACGCACTGTGCCTCCTTTATTTATTTCCTTCATTTTATTCTTCTGGATGTAGCTACAGTGCCAGCCCCTTTGCCTGACACATCCCTGGGGAAAAAGTTGCTGTTTCTCTTATTTCCATCCCCTGGGCTGTTCTGCAGCCCTTTAAGCCTATTGTACCACTACCCCTGGCCAGGCAGCACAAAGGTAACCACAGGGAATGGATGATTTAATTTCTGGGCAGATATCAGCTTTTATCAAGGACTGAAATAAAGAATGAGGAATATAGACTCAAGACTAGCTGAGGCAAAACTTTCCTTCTAATCAAGGCTGTGGGAAGGATTCCCCCATCTGCTCTGGGATGGGAGGGAATCAGGACTGGTTTCCAAGCAGAGATTTCCACCTGGATTGAATCTCCCATGGCTGCAGCCCCACGTACATCCCACACAGAACAGCTGAGCAGGTATTTCTGCTGACTGAAAAAAACACAGGATGCTCTCCAGCACTGGAACACTTGAAAAAAATATGTTTTCTTTGTCTAATCTAAACAGTGTCATCAGCTTTTCACAGCCCTAATATTTGCTGCGACTCAGACCAGCACCCTGACCCATTTGTACCTTCAGACAAACCCTGAAGCCAGCACTAGAAGAATGGCCTGTCCCTCACATCTCTTCCTAGGAGCTGAACACACTCCAATGAATTAATTCTAATATTATCCATTTATTTCCTCCTTTTTCTATTCTGGCAGCTCCACTAGGAAAGAGTTTGGCCTGATTTCTAGAACATAGGAGGTGCTAAAAGCTCCACAGATCTCTGCTGAGGTGCTCAGCTTCTTTGAAAATCACGTATTTCTATTTATGATCCCAAATCAAGCATTCGTAGGAATCCCTTTGTTCCGTAAGGAAATTCAGATCCAACTGAATCAAACACGCATTTAAAAGCGGTAAGATGTAGCTTCTAAGAATTTATAAAAATTATATCTTCATTCCTACCAGCAGCCAGCCAGGTGTCCCATGTCTCCTCCCCACACATCCCTCCTGCAAATGCTGGAATTGCTCTCATGCTCTCTCAGGCTTCAATTCAGAGCAGATGTCTTCCTCTTCTCCTGTTCTTCCTGGTCCTATTTATTATAGAAGAAGGAAGAGATAAATTAACCATGCCCCCGTGTCTGAGGACAGTTCAGCCCAACTCACAAGACCAGTAACATCTACGAAAGCCAATGATTGAAACTCAGCCTTGGAACTAATCTTTTTTTCAGTTCATATTATTCTCCCTTTCTGTAATTTAATTTACAACATAATTTCATATTCCTACTCTAAAGCAGGAGAACTTCTCTCTTTATATGTACATATATTTTTTTATCCTGCCAGGTTGGATTTGCGTCTGATTTTCTTTTATTTTGTTAAACAAGAAAGCTGAAGTCACTTTGTTTCCTTGAGTAGAGCGGGAGGATAAATCATTGCTGGAGATGTGCTGAGGCATATTTCCAAACTGTGGATCTTAAAAGGGAATGGAAGAAAGTGTTTTTATCAGGCATTTTGGCACCTGAGCCTGAATGAGGAATTGTCCTTTGAATGTTTGGAGTATTATATCCATTGAAGTATATTACACTACATTAACGAGTATTGATTTTATTCTTCCTTCTGGAGCTGGAAGAAATCTTTACAGGTGTACGAAACTGAAGAGGTCAGAGACCTTTATTACTTTATTAACTAGTTCTTCTCTAATGAGATTCTGCTTAACTGGGAATTGGAGTCTGCAGCGAAGTACAAATAAACAGTAATAAGAGTGGCCACAAACTAGCAGCAGGCAGATACTGAGCAAGCATCTTACAGCCCTCCCCAAATGTTTTTTTAATTGTACTTTCTAGGTTTTCCACAATCTAAGTAAATTTTGCAAGGAAAAGAGCTGTGAAATTAGTTGGTATGCCATGGATGAACAGTGAAAAGAGAGCCACCCCCCACCTCTTTTTCACCACAGTATCAGACAAACAAGCCTCCAACTAAATGCAAAATCCACTTTCATTGTATATCATATTCTGTCTTTGCCTAAAGCTTTGTGATTCCTGTTTACTGTTCAAAATTAAGTTTAATCCCCATTAAAAAAAAAAAAGAGAGAGAATATTTTTTCCACCATTTAAAAAAAACAACAGAGAAGAATCATGACTTTTTCAAAGTCATCTAGTGCTTTGAGAAAAATAATGTTCCCAAGTTAGCACTGGAGGTTCAGGTAAGAAGTTTTCTAGGAAGATTTTAGAGAGGAGATCACACAGCCCTTTGGTTTGCCCTTCTGGCAGCCCTGGGACTTCCTGTCTTGCCTGAAAATCTCTTTATTATTAAGAGAAGATTCTTCTAACAGGCGTCAGTTGTGACACTGCGGTGTGTGAGCATCCCTAAGCACCAGTGGTACAAACCAGGTATTTGTGGCTAAGAAGTAAAAGTTCCTTTCGCTTTGATGCATGTAATAATCATGCCTACTGGTGAAAGCTATTTATAAATGTATTTATAAATACCCTTCTCACAGCCAGCAATACTGCTTCTTTAATTTTTCAGAGGGAATCACTAAAACCATTTCAAACAAGGTGTTTGCAGCTACTACCAGCCTCAGGGAACAGAATCAAGATCACCTTTGTGTCAGCACTGAAATGTCTACTGTAGGGACAGGTTCATATCATTGAAGTCAAGAGTAGTTTTTTTTCTTTTCCAATGATCTAGAGGCTTCTTTGATGAGACATCTTCCCTACAAACTGAAAGTTTTAAGCATTTGAAATTTCGCCCAATTTTTCTACGTAAGTAAATGTATTTAACACTTGCTCACATTCTAACTGCTATAATCTGTTCTTTAAATATCAAGAAAAGTGTGTTACCACGACTGTCAAAGGAAAAGCAGGTTATACCTTTAAAGTCTGATCCGTATCTCAATATTGAGATTGTGTCTCAGCCATAAGAATGCACCCCTGTTTCTATGGCCATGTCACTTCCAGCATCTCTATGCAAGAGGTCTACAAGATCAGCCTTCCCACCAGATTTTATCTGATGGGCCCAGCCTCAGGTTCTTGCATTAAACTCAAAATGGGAGTTAACCCTGTGCCAAACAGCTTCCATCTCTATTCCACCACTGAGACAATTGATTCATCTCAGGCCAAGCCAGTGTGACAGGTATATCCATCCATACAAGGACATTTCCCAGGTAGGATGGGCTGCTAAATGAATGCACCAGATTGCAGCTGACACCCATAACGCTGATTTTCCCCTCTCCTTATAATCATAATGGGATCTCAGCAATAGAGATGGATTTGCTAATTTCCATCTCCTCGCACTTTCTCCTTTAATCACTGTCAGGCATAAATTAATTTCTGCTTAAAGAGCTTTCAGGTAGAGATTCTGTCATTGCACAGAGCACTTAAAGGTCGTAAATCAGGGTAATCCCTGAACATTTCCCTTCCAATCTGAGATTTCAGAGCATGTAAATATAAGTCATCAGAGCAATGTCACAGACCTTTTACTCAGGGTAGGGTAGAGAAGGAAGAAAGTTGAACTCTTAGTGTGGGACTTTCAAAACCAAGGTGAAAACTGCTGCTAAGTCACTTGAGTGCTTCTTCAATACTCTTCTCAGGTCTGTATTTATCCCACCTTTGTCAAACAACAAATTTAAGAGCACAGTATTCTGCTTGTGTCCATTGAAAATGGAGAAAGCAAACTGTCCAGAGGACATTTCAGCCCTTGTAATACCTAAATTACCACCCAGAGGAACCTGCCTTTCTTCGCCACTTCTGTACTTCTCAAATAAGGTGGTTTAAAGGTACCTAAAGGTAATCAAGGTGTATCTGAACTCCAACATGCTGCTCTGAAGTTACAGGCTGGAGGAAGCAGTAAGCTCTCTTAACTAAACCAGAAGAAGTAAAATCATTAAGAAAAACATTTTTCTTAAAAAAAAAAAAAGCTACTGAATAAATTATCATTCTTTTTCATTAAAAATTCAGTGGAGATGAAACTGTGTGTGGTGATAATGAGCAAATGTTTATATTTGCAGAGAAGTGTAACTGCATAGATGGAAAGTTATTGATTTATCCACAGCTTTGACACATTTTGTGCAGCTACTTGGATGGATGTCTGTCCAGCTGGCTGCACAACCAGCAAAGAGTTGTCACGTCCTGAAAAATGGGTACAACTCACTAAACATGATTTCCTGAGGAAAATTCAATTAATTTTTACAGTGTCCTGTAGAGTTATTATTTTAAGAGAAGCAAATCTAAAGACTGCATTTCTGTCATTTTCTCCTACTGTGGAGTTTTCAAACAACAAAAAATATAGGAAAAATAATCCCACAAACCTTTCCTCAATGTTTCAGCTTGTCTGAAAGTTACTTTTCACCAACAAAAACATTGACAGATTAAAAATTGCTTTCTAGTCTTTTAGTTTACCCACTTTTTTCAGCTCTCACCATAGATAGGTTATTTATTCACTTACACCATCACCAACACTTATTAGCATGTTGTGAGAACACAGACATGCCTGAGATTATTAGATTATTTTCTTTTTCTCTCCACACCATCAGGTTGGCACTCATGTGTCTCTCCTTCAGAAACGCTGTTTTTTCCAGCCCAGCCATCCTTGGTTTTCTACCCTCTGGATTTCTAGACCTCCTCTTTCAGCAGACCCTTTCCCTCCTTTCCCGACCTCCCAAGCCATGACCAACAGCAACATGGTCCTTCCCCGTCCCCACCAGCATTGTCTTTAAGTGTTTTCAAACGATGCCATTCCCAGGCTCCCAGGCAGCCAGTTGGCATTTTTTCAAATGAGCCACTGAATGGCAAATGCAGAGATACACTGGGATAAAATGAGCTCCTCTTATTGATTTTCCAAACCAATATGGCACTGATGCTGCCTCTTTGTGCCACTTCCCTCCTCTGCCAGGAGGCATTCACACCCCTTCCATCATTTTAATTAGACATTACACCTGACACAAATGCCAAGTTGATTAACCTTAAAGGAGCTGAATAGGTTCTCTGATCGTTAACACGGGGCCCCTGACATACTATAACTCATGCTAACATGTGCTGTTGCACAAACTCACAGCTTCTTCAGCTCACTCTCCAAAGCCACAATGCGATGTAATAACATCTACAGAGAGCTTTTTATGAGACTGTCTCACATAATAATGCCATAAAAGCGAGATTTAAAAGATGGATTGCCCTGGACTCCACAGACTGCACTTTTTAATGTTTACATAAATGCACCATTTCTATGGTGTTTGCAGATAACAGGCGTTCCCAAGTTGTGGAAGTCAAGGCAACCATCAGCGTCCCCTTCCCCTAAAAGGGGCTCTCAGGAAGAAGCAGAATGCTCTGCTGGGATTCCTCTGCCACCTCCCCAGCTCCACCTTTGCTGGGATGGGTGACAGGAGGCACAAAGCAATACACAAAGACTCATTTACTACAACCACAGCCCTCCCATGAGTTTCTCATTTGTAGGAAAAAGTCTCTGGTGTGAACAGAATCCATCCAGCCTTAATGTGCCTTTGCCATACCATGCTAAAGACAAAAGGAGAAACAATAAGTTGTGATATGTTTAAGAGTGTTGCCAGAGGAACTATTTTCCTGCTCAGACGTGACTCCCTGCTCTGTGCAGATACACACTTTTGCTTGCCTGTCACTGGCATAAGCCTAAATCAACCACTGGGTGACATAGCCTAAGTACAACTGAATGATTGCAACGTAGACACAGGAAACCAATATCTGCACAAAATTAATTTTATGCCCGACAGCCACAGAGGAGGAAAGTAGCCCAAGCTGCATCAGTGCCAGGATTCCTGGTTCAACTGTGCCATTGGGTGGCACATGAATGCCAGCTCTCAGTAATGGGTAAGACATTACTGTAGAACCATAGAATGGTTTGGGTTGGAAGGGACCTTACATATCATCTAGTTCAACCCCTTGCCATGGGCAGGGACATCTTTAACCAGATCAGGTTGCTCAAAGCCCTGTCCAACCTGCCCTTGAACACTCCCAGGGATGGGGCATCCACGGCTTCCCTGGGCAGCCTGTTCCAGAATGTCACCACCTCCACAGTGAAGGATTCCTTCCTTATATCTAACATAAATCTCCTCTCTTTCAGTTTGAAGCCATTACACCATGTCCTGTTACTACATGCCCTTGTAAAAAGTCCCTCTCCAGCTTTCTTGTATCCTTTAGGTACTGAAAGGCCACAATAAGGTCTCCCCAGAGCCTTCTCCAGGCTGAGCAACCCCAACCCTCTCAGCCTGTCCCCATGGGAGAGGTGTTCCAGCCCTCACATCAGTCAAATCAGATACCACTTTTGGAAACAGCAAGAAGAGAGCCAATCCTTAGCTATCAACAGAAGGGATATGAGATTGTGAATGTATCTACTAATCTGCATTGGATGGGGGAAAAGAAAATGATTTGGTGTGGCTTAATTGATCTGGGATGAGGAAAAACTCCTCATTCAGCAGGCAGAGCTCCACTGAGATTAAGAAATTGCTGGAGGTGTACAAATTCTGACGAGAACCCCCATTAATTGGCAGCACTGATTTTTCTGTGCCTTCCTCTTTCACTTTTTTATCTTTGACCTGCATTAAAACCTATCAAGCCTGCAAACAAGACAATATTTTTTGATTAGGCTTCTCAACATGCTCTCTCTGGCATCAAAGCTGTCTTGCAGGATCACAGGATCCACCTGCTAAGCAGCATGGAGATGGACTGAAGATTAGAGTCTTCTGCTGCTTTCATGTCACTGGCTTCTTCAAGGTCTGTCCAGACATACCTCCTAGGTAAGGAGGCCCTGAATCATACATTTCCAATCCAAAAAAGCCTGCTGCCATCTCGTATGGCAGCCCAGCAGAATGGAGAGTGAGAGGGTAACCACAGCTGGCTGCTGAGCAGCTTCTTTTTGAATTCCTGCTCAGCACCAGGAAGGCAGATGTCTTGCCAGCCTGAGTGAGCACAAGTGGAAAACAGTGAACACAAACACATCTGTGGTGGTGTCACACACAGGAAGATGTTAGAGGTGTAAGATGACAATATTGCTCAGCCTTCTTCCCACTAAGAGTGATGGAGCTATGTCCTCCAAGCATCAGCAGAGAGAGAGGGCAAGAAAAATTGCCATGCAGCCTGTGGGATAGCTCGGTTGTATGTAACTGTAGTGTACCTACCTGCCTTACTGCCAAGCTAGAGCCTCCCTGAGCAAATGGAAAAGCTGATGGGTAGACATGGGTATGTCAAAATACTAGTGTTGCGAGGGAACAGTGAGACAGACCTGGGACATGTGGGAGGACAGGAGGGGACAAGGAGTAACCAGTCATACATTTCTGTTGCATTTGCCTGAACCTCCTTGTGTTTGAACAAGGGTACAACACAGGACAACAGCCAAACTCTAACAAGGTACCACTCATCCTGAAGGGCTCCTGTTCATACCTCTTCTGGAGAGAAGAGCATGTAAGCGATCACACTTCGTTTGTGCAGACTAGGTATTTTCCTTAACAGAAAACAGCTCCATCTTTCCATCCTCTCCTCCACTCAGGCAGCCTGCTACAAAAAACCTCCTTCTTTCCCCTATTTGCTTAAGTGATGATGCAGTCATCCTAATTATCAAGGGAATCCACTGCTCCCCCCTTGCAGCACCTCCCCCTAGCTGCTGCTCTTTCCCTGCTATGGGTTTTGCTGGCAGATGGGACCGGAGCCTCCTCAGCCCACCGGCTCTTGCTTGAAGAAGCAGAATGTGACAGCCCCGCAGGCAGGCAAAAGCAGCTGAACCATGGCAGCATGACTAATCTGGCGGTCGGTAGCATCCCAAAGATTGTGCTCGCACAGCCAGCTTTGCTGGGGGAAAAAAGGGTGCTGAGTATGGGCCAGGGGGATTGCATTACTGCCCTTGCATGGATCAAGTATGGGAACTGCCTCTTAATTCCTTCCTTTTGTCCTGCAATCAAAGGTTCAGGGGATGTTGGCTCTGAAACAGAGTTGGGGAGTAACCAGACAGCGAGGATATTAGCAAGCTCATACATATGGAAGGCTGACCTTACCAGCTCCACTCAGGGTTCGCTCTGCAAATCCGATATGATTTGCAAGCAGCCATGGCCATGCTTTTCTCCATTTCACCCTCAAGTCCTGTTCTTATAGTATTGCTTACATATGTTTTTGCCCATGTTTTTTTTGTTTATCTGTCCTACTTCTATCCCCATAACTCATTAACCTCAGCAAATTACCAGTTACCCACAACACCTTTTCTGCCAGATATTTGTTGCTCTGCTTGTGTTAGGATTGGGTCTTTCACGCAGAGAAAGATGTATTTCATAGTGTTATTTGTTTGCATGTAACAACATCACTAGCAAAGTCCAGACAACAATAACTGCAACCATAGCAAGGCCTGTTTAGTATGGTCTGGTCTGTACATAGCTTGTTTTTTAATGTACACAGCATCAGATGGTCTGCCCATGCTATCATCTTTTTCTGTATGCCTGGAAATGCTCCAAAGAGCTGATGAACCAATTGAGATTATAGACAAGAGTGAGTTTAGTTATAGTTCCTAGGGGAAAAAGAGGCCTGTGTGGAAGGAAGTAGGACAAGAGAGATGAAAATAGTCTACCAGGAAAGCAAGCCAAAAACCTGCCAGAATACCAAGCAAAAATGCAAGACAGCCTTCTCCCTTACTCCAACCCCATGGGCTCCAGCATCCCACAAGCCATCAGCTGAGCTGTCAGCACAGTCAGCAATTCTAGGACACCCATTTCAAGACCCAGAGCTGCAAAGCACGACAGCCAAATTTGAGGGTGTGGAACACAATGGGGGAGGATAGCAACCACACCCATTTCAGATGGTGACCAAGCACCTCCTCCTCTGTCCTGGCCAAGACTCTTTCCTACATTGGACTCCTGGTTCTGCTCTGAAAGGCCACCAGCAGAGGATGGCAACCACCCCTTCTCACAGCAACCTTCCGCCTATGGACTTTCCTGTGCATAGATCCAAGGCTGAACTGGACATAATTGACATTTTAAGGCTGCAGAGAGCTCATACCTCATTCATATTTAGCAACCTGGATCTACACTCAGAGATCACCCTTCGCTCCACCTTCTTGGCAGATCTGTTTTGTCATCTTCTGCTTGCTCACTTCCTTCTCCCAGACAGTATCTCAGTTGGAACTGACACGCCCCATCTGCAAATATCCTAATCCAGCCTCTCCAGAGTGGACACATAAACATTCACAGCTCCAGGCAAGGATGAGGTAAAAATCCCTCCTGCAGACCGATTCCACAAGAGTCTTTCACCAGGCCCTTGTGCCACAAACACTAACCAGATGGCCTTACCGCACAGTGTCCCACCACGTTTTGTAAGTAGCAAAGGTGCCAATTATCTCTTCCTTCCCTGTTTTGAAACCCTCACTCTCCCCACAACACACACACTCTCCGTTATCCTGCTTTCCACATTCTAGGTTAGCAATCGGAATCTGCAACCTCTGAGCTTGACTGCAAACTGATGAGCTGCTAAAAATACAGCCCCTGCAGGCACCCATTCAACTTCTATTTCTGTATTTTTTATTATTTATTTTTTTACTTTTACTTTTTTTTTTAAAAACCAATTTGCGATGAACAAAGCACTACAACAAAGGGAAGAAGAAAATGCAATGATTATGAAGATGGATTGTTGCCATTTACTTTGTTCATTTTAATTATACAAAGTCATCACTTAGCAGAGAGCCCCAGGATAGGAAAAGAGCACAAAGAAGTTACCATATCCCACCTCTTTACTTCACCATGCTCCACTTTAAAGCTTCCTCTGACATCCTAGGCAACAATACCTGAAATGGCACTTCACACTCCTAAATCCTCACACATTTTATAGGTTACTCACCTGCTGTGCCTTCAACCTGGAGAGTCCCAAGGGTTCCACTCCTTGTAAAATCCTAGTGCATCGGCAGAAACAAGCAGGCCCTTCATTCCCAAACCTACACCACCATCACTCCTCAGCCCCCTGAAAAAGGGATGAACAGCTTGTTTATAAACTGACCAATCCTCTCCTGATACCTAAATTGGCTCCAGCTGGGAGCTGAGGTTGGAAAGCAACTTAAAAGCATCAGGGCAATTAAGTTCAAGGTAGAAAAGTGTAAGCAGGTGTATGAGTAAGACCAGGAACGTCTCCCTTTCGTCTTTGTTATTTACTCTGCCACCAGGGTTAACAATATTAGTCTGCCAACAGGGAATCAGTAAAGGGAATAATCTGTTAATTCCTCTGAAGTGCTATGTGTTACCAGTGGCACTTCTGCTATTTTTTAGGTCTTTCTTGCTTAACTGAACCACTCAGGCTTAGCTCAGGGGATCAAGAGAGCTCCTTGTGCCCCATCAGAGCGCTTGTGCAGACAGCAATCGCTTTTGGTGGGATCATTTCTGATGCCAGCATTCCCAAATCCATGATATCTCTTTCATTCTCATGTGGTTGCAGCAAACTGTCTGGTTTTGGGGGACTGAAGGGGATTCAGCCCTTTCTCCCCTTTAACCCTGCGGTTCCTCAGGAATGACCCCAGCTCCTCTATGCAAAACATCATCTTTCCTCAAATAAATTCTCTCACTTGTGGTTCCCACAGCCGCCCGAGGTGTTTCTTGTGGGCCCAACCAGCATCATCATCTTTGCCTTCCTAAAAGTTTGGGCTTTCCTCAAAGGTCTGATTTGATTTAATCCTTGCGGTTCCCCTTAATTTTCATTCAGGGGCTACTTGTAAGCACTTACTGGCTATTGCTGTGAGTTTGCAGCTTTTTTTATTGAGTGGTTTTGGTTTCCACTCAGGGATTTCTCTGCCTATTTTCTGAGCGTTCAAGCCTCTGTGTTCAGATATTCTCTCCTCCCGCACCAGTTGCCACCTTGTTCTTTGTTTGACATAGATTTTCTCCCTTGTAGTTTTATCTTCAGTAAGCTGTTGCCTTTCTTGTTTAACTAGAGGGTTTACAGGCATTATCCATGTGTCCTTTCCCTCTAAGGTCTGTGGGTTGCATTTCCATTTGCTCTGCTGCTCCTGGCATCAATATCAGCTTTTTCACAGCCAGGATCAGGCCCTTAGATGTTTTTTTCACCTTTTTTTTCCTAATATTTTATATATCATCTTCACTTTTTTGGTAATTAGTAACATTGTCTAACCTTCAATACTCATAGGCTTTAAGTTCTAAGTTTGATCCTACACCCCATTTCTTCTTGTATTGTGGTCAACAGGTAAGACTTAAACAGACAACATGCTGCTACAGTTATTGTGGTTGTTGCTATTTGCCTTCACATATTGACAGCATTTCTTCCAAGGTTTATGTCCATCCCCCCTCAGTCTCACTTAGTAAAGATTTTGCATTCACCTTCATTATTAAAGTTGGGGTTTTTTAATCATTCCACTCATTTTTTTCCTTCTTTTTTTCATGCACAGGTAGATTAGATTTGAACAGCAGTCAGAATTTCTATTTCTAGGAGAGCTCTTGCAATTTTGTTTCAAAGAAAATCTGATTCCTGAAGATATGCCAAATTTTTGAAACTCTTCACAACATGACTTCACTAGAGCACGTTTCTAAACAATCCAAGTGATTTGTTTGGAAAACATTGAAAGTAAATTGACCTTGGAGGTGGATTGAAGCATAAAAATTGTCACTATCATGAAAGCTGATCCACTCGGTCATTAAAAATAATACCAAGAGTGATAGAGCTCTAAAATTTAAAATGATGCTGTTAAGAATGTGGTTGTAGAGAGGAGGTGAATGTGACAGGATCCAGCAAAATCACACTGCAGAAAGATGTGCCAATCCCCTCCTCACAACCCTAAACCCATTTCTCTACCTTGCTCCCAACATCTTTACTCATTCCTTTATCTTCTCCCATGCATGACATGAGCCCTTGTGAAGCTCTAACACAAGTGCAGCAGTGCTGACAGCCACATCAACTCCACTGTCTGAGACATTGCATCTACATAGATGTCCCCATGTTTCATCCAGATGACTCCTATGAACCTCTCCTGGTCCAAAGTGATCAGGTACAAGGGAGCAGTAGAAAGAGATTAACCCCTGTAAAAGGAGACGGAAGCTGTTTTTTATCCATGGAGCAGGGCAGCCTGGTGAAAACACGGATGGCTCCCTTTGAAAGTCCAGAAGAGCGCCATGGTGTTCATTTGGGGTCCTGCAACATCACAGAATCACAGACTGGTTGGGGTTGGAAGGGAGCTCTGGAGAGCATCTAGGTTCACCTAGAGCAGATAATTGCCTTTGTAATTACTTGCTGAAAATAATCTCCTTGGCTGACATAGATCAGACAAGATACTGGGGACCATTATGCTAAAAAAAAAACATCCTAAAACATAACAGTTGTAGAAACGGATGGCTATAATTCACATAGCAAATGTGGAAAAAGCTCTCTCTGTGGCAAGCAACCAAAAACGACTGAAAGGAGGTGCTAAGGACCATTCATTCGGATACTCTGTATGATGGACCACAGACAAGCGCATGCATCCCAGCTTTCAGAAAACAAGCGACTGTGTATTCAATAAAACCCCATGCTTACTTGTTTCTCAGCATGCTCCTCTCTACTTACAAACCACCAGCTTCAGTGTTTACAACAGGTTGTTATCCTGGTGGTACTTCCAACTGACTGCCCAGCCAGCAGAAAGAACAAGTTATGGCTGTCAGGAGAGAACAGCAGTGGCAGCCCAGTGATGGGAGGCTGAGCCCACTTTGGCAGCCTGTTCTTAGCTCCTTGTGCCTCAGTTTCCCTACCTGCAATAAGGGGAATACCACTGATGTCCATGTAAAATGCTTTGAGAATGCTGTTTCCCAGGACTGTCTCATGGCACTTTTTGAGGCTACGCACAATTTGGGATTTGGTCTCAGAGTCAGTGGCAGCATTTTGTGTTGTTTCTCATCACTCAGACCTATTATTAGCACCATTCTGGAGACACAAAGCGTGTCTACATGCACCTCTGGTAATTAGACTATGAATCCTACCAGCACTGATGCAGCTCTTGCAGAATGTATTAGGAGTAAAGGCAGTGCCAAAAAGTTTTTTGGTTCTTGGTAAGCACACCTGCAATCAGAATTAGAAAGAAGCACAGAAGGTGAGTAGGGAAAGGTGGGAGTGAGGAGCACTGCATGCAAGAACTCAGCCTTTGTCCTTATGAGGCTGTAGCAGTCACTCATGTCCGAATGTCTCCTCCCAGCAGAGCCAGCCTGGCCTGTGACACAGATGTGCTCGGCAGGGCCAGCAGCATTTTATTACTGTGAGCATCCTGCTGTCACCAGCTGTACCTGCCCTGCTCACACCTAGAGCCAGCTCTGCTGGGAAATTAAATGGGAAAGGAGTCACATCCACTCCGTGACTCCCAAAGCCACGCATGACTTTTAGCAATCCTGACAGGTTCAGCTTTGCTTCTCTGACCTCTCTAATTCAGGGGCAGATGGTTAAGCTTCGTGTATTTGAGGAGGGAGACTCAGAGCTGGCTCTGCACCTCTTTTTTGCAGTTCACTCCTCTTGCCTCTCCCTGACTTAGGGACCCCAGGTCTGAGACATGTCTGTTCTTAGATCTGTTGAACAAGAACCTGCGGGGTCAGAGAGGGAGTGAGACAGTGGGACTGGGCTGCTGGAAGGGAACCAGCCTCACTGAAGGACCCCACGTCCCTTGCTCACAGCTCCTGCACTCCTTTTCTTGCATCCTACCCCCACACCCTCTCCATGCAGGACTGAGCATTGGAAGTGAGGATCAGGTCTTTAGGGAGAAATAATTTGGGAGGAAATTATAGAAAGTGACCCTGGTGATCCCCCTTTTCCTGTGGCCACCCATAAGAGCCACGCAGATCTCTCGTGACGTGGGCAGATGAGCGATGCTCTGTACACAGCCGAATTCTCCCCACTTCCTACCGCACATCACAGCTGCAACACTGCACATACCAAACAGCCAGGATCTCACAGGCCAGAATCCTTGAAAGGGAGGTTATGCAGGGGAAAATGATATCTCTAAGTGAAGAGCAACACTTCATTGCTTTTCAATCCTTCTGCTGACGCCGGTTCACAGCCTGCAACGGACTCCAGAATACACCTAAAAATAAAACAACACCTGGGCCCTCTGCTGCTGGAGAGAACAGCCACAGTTTGCAATCAGCAGCATTTGTGAAAATGCTCTGAGCACAAAGGAGCAGGCAGAGGGTCAGCCCGAGGCCCTCTGGTTCTGATGCTGATTGCAAACATGGGCCATATCTCCTCTGGAGCACGTTTCCCTGCTGCTCTAGTCGGCACATTGTCATTCCGGTGCGGATCTTTGCTTCGATCGTAACCACACACAAACACAGAAGAGGAAAGTAATGTTAATGCACCGAGCCCACCGGCATGGAAAACATGCCAGGGAAAATGAGGTCTTTTCTTAATGGGCAGGGCATTTTTGGTGTTTTCTGGATGCGGCTTCTGTGACAGTAACATGAACAGCAAAACAACGTCAGGCTCTGAACTGACATGCAGAATGGGATACAGCTCTGATCCCCAGGGAGAGGGGGATGAC
This sequence comes from Streptopelia decaocto, assembly GCF_964273445.1. Lineage (NCBI taxonomy): Eukaryota > Metazoa > Chordata > Aves > Columbiformes > Columbidae > Streptopelia > Streptopelia decaocto. The sequence continues at coordinate 5,376,218 of NC_138672.1, read as the reverse complement.
TGGTACATGTGCTAATATTTGATTGATTCCTTGGACAAGTGACTCCCAAACTTGGGGTCATGATGCTCACGGTTGCTATAAGGCTGCACGACGGGAAGACTTTGTGTTGTCATGCTCATTTGGCACATCATGACTCGGAGGCAGGAAGCAGGCTGAAAACCACTCTTTTAGCAAAAATATCATCACTAGCAAGGGCTTAGTGTTTGTGGGGATGAGTGACAGAGAAAGGGAGATTTCTTTACACTAATCAACCTCTCAATTGCAGCACAGGTGAGCATAATATTCTCAAAACAAAGAAAACAGGCAGACAGGCAACAAATTCTACTCATCAACCACAGGTTGGCCCAACTGGGTTACGAGATGCAAGACCTATGTCACAGCTGCATAACCTGACAGATCTATCTCAAGTCAGCAGGAATCTTTTTCCCCCTCCAGTCGAGCTCTGTGTATGCCAAAGTACAACAAACAGTGTCCATGAAATTCATACTGGGGAAATAAATTCCTTGGAACCCAAGATTCAACCAAGCAATGATATACCAGGTTGATCACCTACCTAGAAATTGCTAGACAGAGAGCCTGCTTGAGGCTGTATTTTCACAAGCAAGTGTGAAATCAGATTTCTGAGACCTCTGAAATTGTTTGCAAAAATGCCCAAGTGAAAGAGAATAAAATATGGTGCCTGAAAAGATCACAGGATAATGGCAGGAAGAGAAGCAAAAAGGTTGTCTGATCTGCTACTGCAATTCTGATAAAAAATTCAGTACTGGGTGATTCAGAAGGTGGTTTAACATACCTGCTCATCAGCTCAGATCTAACACATTTAATTGTGCATTTCTTCCCATGGGAGGTCATTTTTGCCTAACCCTGTCTGATAATTAGATTATGTTGTAGAGATTTAGTCATTATAAATTTCAACCTGTACCATGTTTTGTCTGGACATAGCTCTCAATGAGGTTGCAAACTCTTTGATTCCTCCTAAATTATTCATTTCAGTAATATGCTGTGACAACAAATTCCACAGATTCACTTCATTACATATATGGAAGGTTTTCCCGTGCTGCCTGTGCTATCTACATTTTGTCACCCTCATTTCTCTCTGCCATGTCACAGACTGACAGGTCTTTGGGGCTGGATTTCTCAAGAGGAGAATATTTTTATGGGCTAAGATGACCATGTTCTTCATAGTACCATTCATCATTATGGCCTTCTGTTTGCAGAGCAAACATCCCAAGGAGGAGACTGCAGGGAGCTTATTCTCTGTGCATCCTGAGTAGTGAGTGTCTTGTTCCTCTTAGCTTGGAAACGGGTGAAAAAAAGAAGCAGAGAAACTCAAATACCAGGTAGAATGTGATGGCACTATGGAAGCCAGAGTGAAAGGATGGATCTCATCTGCTCTGGTATGGTGAGAAACCTGTCAGTCACATAGTGGTTTACAAGGCAGTGTTTAACTTAATTTCAGCTAAAATGCAGCAATGTTTCTAATAACAAGCTGTCACAGGAGCATGGGAATAGATAGGAAAACAGATAGGAAAGAGAAAGAGGAGGAGGATGGGGGAAGGAAGCATGAGAAGAAGCCATCCAAGTGGGTGGTGAACCTCCCTCCCTTGCACTCCCAGAGCAACCTGCACACCCATGGAAACACAGAAGCACATCCCACCCCTGTCTGCTTGCTGGCAGGTAATTCCAGACCATGGAGATCACAGAAAGATGGAGCAGCAGATGGTGCAGCCCTGCAGCTCTAGGTAGGAACGACTCTTTGTCACAACAAATGGAAAAGCTTGGGGAGTTCTAGAAAACGCGTGAAGGGAATGACATGATGACCACCAGCAGCTATTTCCAAGAAGAGCTGCTCTTTCAGACATGCTCCAGTTGGTTCCCTTTCCCATGAACCCTTAACTTCACACCCTTCCAGGAGCATCACATGCACACAGTAGCTTTCACGTTTGCCTCTGTCTCTCTCCAGCCCATGGTTCAGGCTCAAATGCTTCATCTGTGCTCTGGCTTTCCCTCCACCTCACTGGCAAGTGCCTCTGGAGCTCAGCCAGGCCACACCATCCTCTTTGCTTCCCAGAGACCTCTCCCAGCTCCAGCGCTGCAGATCCGACTGACATCCCTCCTGCCTCTGGACTTCCAAAGTCAAGCCAGGCTCTGATCCCTGACTTTTCCCTATCAAATCCCTGCTCCGCAGCAGACAGTGGCTGCCACCACCATTAGCTACCTCCCTGCTACACACTCTCCTCTTCATTTCCTCCTCCCCTCGGGATATTGATGCTGGCTGAAGTTTCCCATTAAACCAGCCACTCTTGTAGAAAGGGGAGCTGACATGATTAATGCCATTCAGTGGGGAAGGCAGCGAGTGCAGCCAGAGAACGAGGAGACATGCACATTCCCATCAGGCCATCATTAGCACTTACCCCAAAGAGGCAGCAGGCACAGCATGGATGTGATTTTCCCACCTCTGCAATGTCCTGGACACAAACCTTTTAGGTCCAAGAGGGCAGAAAAGTGACCTTGTTTCCTTTCTAACTTAATCTGTTCCCAAACTGTGCTGTCTTTGCCACAGGTACAAAAGAAAAAGTGGCTGTCCTAAACCTGTCCTGGTGGCAGCACAGAATTCAAGCTTCAGGTTGGTCTCAAGGGACATCAGATCTATATCCTGTCTTTTGAATTTTTAGCAGCTGTATGCTTTTTCTCTCTCTGCCCCTGTTTCTCTCTGCCATTTCCAGCAGACCCCTTTTTAGTATCTCTATTGACAAGCCCATTCCCTGTGATTTTCTTCATTAACCCAGAAAACCCCAAGACGGGGGAACCACCTTCTCCTGACACTGCACCACCAGCACCTGGGAGGCTCAGGAGAAAAGGGGATGGATGGCAGAAGCTTCCCTTATACTCAATGGAGAGGAAAAAAGAACTCTCCACATGATCATTAAAAGCAGGAATTTGGCTCATGTGACCTAGAGGAGTCTGGTCCCTTCACTGTTTAGAAGAGGAGGCCATGGAGATTAATTTCTGGCCACTGCAATCCTCCCTCCCAGTGTGATTAGGATCCTACATCTTCAGGTAATAGTTTGCTCTAATCATCCTCACTATTTAAATAAGAAAATAAATGAATATGTCTACTAAAAAAGTGAAATCACCTAGTTTTTAAACTGAACTAGTTGCCTTCTGCTTCCAGCTATTGATTCTCCTCATATTTTTTTCCAGATGGAAGAGTCTGTGAGTATCTAGTACTTTCTCCTTCCCCAATTGGTGGTAGAATAATACTTTACAAATTATTCATGAAAAATACTGGAAAAGAGCAGTTCTGGTACTGATATTTTTGCAAACCCTTAGAAATATTATTGCAGGGGTTTTCTGGTTTGTTTATTTCCTCTTCCAGGTTAGGCAATACCTTTAAGACCAGCAGTTATTCAATATCATATGCGTAAGTGCTCTTAATTAGCACCACAAAGTGCCAGGGGACTGGGAATTATTTAAACAAAAGTTGATCCATTATGTTCATCCACACCTTTATCAAATAAAACTGCAGTCTCAAATAATAAATTTAATTCAGTTTGAAAAGATATTTTTCTACAAAATCATGTTGACAAACCTCGATTTTCTTTCTACCTTTTGACTGGCTTCAGATTACGTGGTCCCATGATTTGCCTAAGGCCATGCTACCTATCACATAGCAACAACCTTCTAGCTGTTTTTAAAAATAATATTATTATATAATACACTATTATTTACCATGGTGTATGGTTTATTAGAAACTAAAGTCAGCAGACCAAAAGGAAGTTCAGATAATTCTTCAAAGTGTCTTTCCATTTCCCATCTTGGATTTTCATATATAATTCTTATATATGGATATAGATTTCCCATTGCTCTCTTCCTTTGTAACAGTTCAAGGCTTGGATTCCAGCCAAAGTTGTCTTTCTTATTTCATATGAAATTGTGGTGGTTTGGGTTTTGGCTATCTAATATACTCCTCTTACAGAAGCCCCAATTATGCAATCAGCATCTTCTCTGTCTGCAATTTCTCTTCTAATCAATTTTGCTTGTAATTTTTCTCAACTTTTGAAAATTAATGCTTTTGAGACAGCAAATGTACTTATTACTAGTTATGATCCTCTGTTTGCCCATATTGAATCTTTCTCAGTTATGCAAACATCTGGTAAGTAAAGAATAGAGAAAATTGTCCAGAAAGTTCTTACAACACGTTAACCAAAAAGAAAAAAGAAAGGGAGAGACGGAGAGGTAAAGAAGCAATTCATTAGTAAAGAGCTTTTGGAATTAGAATGAATTTAAGGTAATAATTTCATGCCTTCAGAAAAAAAAAAAAAAAAGCAAGAAAAGAGTGAAAGAGTGGCATAGCTCACTTCCACAACAAATACCATGACTCCTTCATTCAACTCACCCTAGTGCTTTGGCTTCAATATTGTGTGTGAGTTTTGGGTGCCACCTTACAAAAACTGTAGTCACAGAATCATCCAGGTCAAAAAGGACCTTAGAATCTCATTGAATCCATCCTCCTGCTTCGAGCAAAGTGAATATTGAATTCAGACCAGGCTGCTGAATTCAGACCTGCTGTTTTGCCCAGCTGGGTCTGGTAAACATCCAAGAACCCATTCATGGATGGGTGGAGGAGAGTTTAATGGTAGTGCCAGAGTCTAGAAGTCATCTCAGGCTGGATGAAGTGGGTTGGTTACCCCACAGAGCAGAAGGCAGAGGGGACATGTCACTGCCTTGGGAATGACATGTCAAGTAGGTCCTGCCTTGGGGCACACACACAGACCAGACAACCTCTCAAGGTCCCTGCAAATTCCCTTTCCTATGACTCGATGAACACTGCTTAACACAGTTTCCAGTCTAGGGAGTAATTTATCTTCATTCCCCATAATAGTTCCTTTTGCAGAAGAGCTACAAGAAGTGTCACACATGAAAGAAGCTGTTGGAAAATTACATTCTTAAAAGTTATTCTAACATTTTTTTATAAAGGTTTCAGGAGATAAGCTTCACAGAGGAAGACCTCTTGTGCCTCTCTCCCTATATATTAACACAGTTTAGACTGCACATGAACAGCACTTATGGAGAAACCCTGTCTGCTCTCCCGACCATAGTTGAGCTTTGCTGAAGATCACTCCCATGCTTCATCTGGGCCCAGTTACTCTCTGAAGCAGCAGTGATATTCCTCCAACAAAATGTATGCGCTAATTTTGCTCCCTTAGTTAAAAGCCAGTCTGTCCTGGCTCCCTTTGTAGGCAATGAAGAAAAACATTGACTTGCCACTGCCTATGCACGGTTCCAGGGGAGAGTAATTGTTTTAATTAGATTTTTTTATTAGTATCCGAAGTTAAGGCAACTTGGCTGTTTCTCCCTTGAAGAAGCCTGGTTTCTGTGTTATCAATTACACTGTATCTTTTCAGTTCCATCTCCCTCACTTCTACCTACAGCTTTTTCTCTACATTATATGATTAGGCCACTGGATTTCTGGTGTGAAAGTTACAAAAATTCTCTTTTCTCATAGAACTTTCACTTCTTGTTTGTTAGCCAGCATGGAGACCCAGATAATTGACAAAATTATTTTTGATAGTTACCCCAGGCTGAAACATTTGCACTGTGCAATCCATATGAGTATTTCCCAACTAATTTGAGCTGGAGCATCAGCCCTGGTCTCTCCTCCCTTTCCTTCCCTTTCAGCTTCTCCACTTTCTTCTTCCTTTCAGCACACTCTGAGTTGACATTCAGTCTACTTTGGAAAGAAGCTGAAGTTCCCTCATCTGTGAAGAATGAAACTCAGTGACCATTCAGTGTGTTCCTCCTTTCTTATGCAAATTACCTTTGTATGGATCAGGAAGAGGCCTGACAGATAGACGAATCAGACACATAGATGAAAAGAGATCGTTATCAGATCTATGCTCCTGACTTAGATAAATAAGCATTGGACATGATTCTCCACTCATTAAAGTGTCTTCCTCAGGAGATGGCTGACAGTTCATTAAATAAGATGAAATGTTATTATTTAAACTCAAGACTGATCAGACTGGGTGGAAACTTAGTCTACTGTATTCATAATTTCCTGCATTGACAAGCAAGTTCTTGAAAATATTCCTCTGAAGTGGCTGACCCACATAGAAATTACGATCCTGCTGTAACTGCTAACTAACAGGGTAGGTCCTGTCATTTTAGTGGAAGAGCTCTGCGCTTGGGCATTGGATTGCAAGTATTTATCCCCCACTACCAAGGATGATTGGTACTGCAGCTCCCGGCTCAACTTTTCCATTTTCTCCACCCAAATAATTGTGTCTTCCAGGCACTTTGCCCCTTGCTCCCATACCCGTTACCTCTGCTCGTTGGTGGTCGGTGTGAACTGCCCCACAGTCCGGTGGCAAAGCAGGACTCAACAGTAACTGGCAACACCATAAACTGCCAACCAAAACGGCCATCCTTATTTATGTTACTTCATTTCATGCCCCAAATTCAGCTCTTTAACTTCCTCTCCGAAGAGGCCCTGTATCCGATACAGGGTCATTCATCTTCAGGACAAGTGTCTATTGATCAGCTACTACCCAATTTACAACGGCCGTGTAATACAACCTGAACTCGGTGGGGCCAAGAGGGAATTCAGTGTGAGACCAAGGAAAGCGACTTCTATAAACTCTTCACTGCAAGAATAAAGTGCATTAGTAGGTGCTGGAGCTTTACAGCAAAAACTCCAGCCTCAAGCATGGGGACGATGTAAGAAAAACAGGACCATTGCCAGAAAATAACCCTTCTGTACCATCCCCACCTGCAGAGAGGAGTGAACATTTCTGACCATGTTTTGCCAGTAAAAAAGAAGGAATTCATGCCCAAGAAACTTTACAGAGAGTCCACTAATGCCTCCTAAAGCCTCTGTAATATGCAAGGGTTATACTTTTCCCCCACCCCGAACACAAAGAGCAAATACCTACTTTTATGAAGAGTGACCTTTACATCGCACGAGGAGAATGAAAGAACGAGGCAAGAACAGAGGCCGGTCTCTGTGAAAGGGGATCCACACAATGCGGGCATTGACTCTCAAGGTTGGTGTTGGACGGAGCCCAGAGAGGGTCCTTGTCTCCGCAGACAGCAGAGCTCTTCAGAAAAGGTGTTCTCCCTTGAAAACAGAGGGGCACTGACAACACGGCTCGCTGACAGCAGAAGAGCTGCCTGGGTACTTTTCAATAAGCCTATTATTCTCTGGAAAAGTCCATTTCTTTGAAATCAGAACTGTTTGCAGGAAAGGGTCAGTTTTAATAAATCTTGTTTTTTTCTGGTTTCTTTTTCAAAAATAAGTTGTAGTCATTTTCTAAATTTTCTTTTAGTTCCTTTTCCTCCAGATTGAAATGCATTTTCTTACATCATTTCCACTAATTAACACTAAGCTAAAATACCCACATGACCAGAAAGAGCAGGACACAAGAAAACTACACAGAAATATTTATACTGCCTTAATCAGAATATAGCTGAAAAACTTAAGGCTTTCAAGTTTTCATCTAGATATTTTCCCTGGGACAAGAAGACCTGTTTCGTGCAGCTTGGTATCATGCTGTTTCTTGTAGTAATTTTGCAGGACATGAACACTGATGTTACGGGTAAAGTAACTCTATTTTGCACCTTCCTCTGATTTCCTTTTTCTACTTTGATGTTCACCTCCTACTAGAACATTTTCACTGATATCATTCTCAGGCTGAATGTGACCTGATTCACATCTCATGCCAATTACTCTGACATTGTCAGAACTAAGCTAGTTTACACCAGCTGAGGAATATATTATTATTTAGCAGTAGTATCAGTCCTCTGCTGCCTCCTTCAAGATTTCTAGCATGGGTAAAGGCTTTGAACAAAAGCTAATTCCTTTCCCCCCACTCAGAAATAATAAAATAAAATAATAAAATAAAATAAATAAAATAAAATAAAATAAAATAAAATAAAATAAAATAAAATAAAATAAAATAAAATAAAATAAAATAGCAACTGCAATAACTCATGTATTGGTTAAAATTAAAAAAGGGGGAAAAATGGGAGGAATAAAAGATTAATCATAGCTGAAAAAAAAGTGGTTTTCCTTTATGTTATTCATGATGCCAAAGTGAACCTGCATCCCTTCTTGATCCCATTCTCCTTTATATTAGAAATGTAGAACAAAGAGGACGCTGCACAAGTTGGCAAACCCCATTCCTCGTCAGCCAAGTCCCCAAAGCCACAGTGGCAAACAGAATTAATTGACTACATTGGTGTCAACCTCTCTCAAATCTGCTTATGACCAGCAATAATCAGAGCCGAGCAAGACGGAAAAAAACTCCACAAACCAGAGGTGGGGAGGCTCCGAGTGCCGCTGCCTGGATGCCTTGTGGATGTGGGTTATATGAGGTCATTTTGCAACTAGTAATCAACTATACACAACTTTTGGTGGAGAAATAAAGGAGAATAGTGGCACTTAAGTGGAAGAAAGTAGAGGAAAGCAGCATCCTCGCCAGGTGAGAGGAGGAGGGAGAGGAGCTGGTTTCTTGCAGAAAAGCCAAGAGGATTGCCTGCACTTCACAGAGCAAGAGGAAATAGCAACACGAGCCCTGAAACATGAAGGCAAGAAAGGACTTACTTGTTTCACACATGGCAGGAGATGGTGGCTGCCATTTCACTTGCTTGGGATGGATCATTTTCTCTCCCATAGATTCCCTCCAGTTCTCAGCTCACAAGGATAAAAGGAACCTGCTCCCAAGTGACTTCTCCAAGCATGGCCTGCAAAACAGCGTAGGAATGACAAGGGCAGAGAGAGGCCACTCCAGGGACATGGTCAGCACAGTTGTTCCCCCCATCTTCCTCCTCCTTTTGGCACTTCCAAGAAGAACCAAGAACTCATTCCTCCTTCCAGTCCGCAAAGAGGAGCCGTTCCTCCTCCACCATCACTTGCCTTCTGCCACAAAACCCACAGCTGCCCCTATGTGCTGCAAGTCTGCTTTTGGGGATCTCCCCTCTCCTTTCACACCTCCGATTCTTGATAGAGAAGATGCAAGATCCAATAGCAGATTAGTATAACAGACCACATCCAGAAAGGACCTGCATCCTAAACCAGCTCCATGTTTACCTGTCTACACTGAGCATCCTTGTGGTTCCTCCTAAAGCCACGTCTTTCCTTCCCAAATCAGTATCTCAATGTTCCCCTTCCACCTCCCACCGTTCCACTAACTTTTTTATTCTTTCTCCCCCACAACTATTATCCCACCCATCTTTTCAACAGCTGAAAACCCTCATCTCACAGAACCTCCCTGATGTGCCAGCCCTGGACAAGCGCAGACTAACACAGCAGACACCACCACATCATCATTTCTCGGGGGCAAAACCAATTTCGCAGAGTTTCCCACTTTGCAACTCAGTTTACTACTCCAGATATACAGAGGCAACTGCCTGAGGGCTGCACTGACACCGGACCACGTTTAAGAATAAATCTTTTAAAACCAATCCACTCAAGGCCCTGCACAAAGCACTGAGGTATCTGCCCACAGAGCAGGGTGCAGATGGAAAAAAAGGGACAATGGCCGGAGAAGGGCAGGATCCTCTCGAGCTGCCTTTGCTGCCAGAGAAATTGTCATGCAGAGCCACCCTTTGCCTTGTGTTTCGTCTGTCTTGTTTACCTTTGGGCAAGGACTGTGTTTGTAAAAAAGCAAATAATTGGCATATGTTAGATACACGTCCAACAAAAATAACAATTAGGGGGAATGAGAAAGTGGATTAGAAGTTCGTACCTAGATCTGCACTCATTCCAGATTCAGCAGTGGATTCGGGGATCTGGCGTCAGTTTAGTTTATGTGTTTGTTTGTTCACCTTTTTATGTGTTTTGTTTTCATTTGGGCTAGTAAATACAGAGAGATATGGATGATATGAATCTTCCTAAATTTCAGGATATAACTTCAGCTTTTTGATCCAGGACCCATCTGAACTCAAACCCAAATAAATGGGATTTTTTTTTCATTCTAATAACTACATTAAAAAAAAAATACACAAAACCCCCAAACTAATAGTGCTGTCCTCCTGCCTTTTTAAAGTAAATACATCAGATTCGAAGCCTAACATGTGACAAGATTCACAAACAGTGATAATATCTTCTATTAAAGCAACGGATATTGTTAGAAAGAACTTTAGCACACCTCATTTTCTTTGAGACTCGCATCATTATAACGGCAGCATGTTTGGCATATACACAAACTCGGGGGCTCTCAACCCCCAGTGGGTCCTACAGGCACAAAACCGTTATTACAATATCCCACACAGGAAAAAATTGTTGTGGATAGCAGGGAGGGAGATTTTTATTTGTTTTTCTGTTACAGCCTTCAAATTGAATCTGATACACAACATCCAGTTTATCTGCTCAGCGTGAGAACAAAGGAAGTTTTTTTCCTTTATTTTTATGAAAGCAGAGGTGTTTACTAATGTCTTGAGGGCTGAGAGTGTTTCGAACACCTATTACCATAAATTAGCCCTCAAATACTGGAAGCTGGGAGCCACTCATTTATCTGATCTCCCTTCCCCAGTTTACAAACCAAGGCGGCACATCGAGGGGCACACTTGGTGCTCCCCACCGGACTGTGTCATTTTGTGCCGGGGGAAGCCTTAGTGCAGCATCTCCAGAGGAGACTTTGTTTGCACATTGATCTGTGCCCGAGCGAGGGAGAACTCAAGCATCACCTTCTCATCAAGCTAGAGAACTGAAGTCTGACATTTGGATCCAAATATTTGAAGTGCAAGTCTCAAGACCAGGGGGTGCAGAGGGGGATATATCCAAACCTGAAGCTTAAACCCTTTCATTAGCACTCAACCGCTTTTCCTTGGGGACTTCAGCCACACACTCTTTTGTTAGTCAACTGAGAAATTTCAGACAAATCTTTTTGCCCCTTTTAGAAGTCTGTAAGGCTTTATATGGCGATCAGTGACACTTGTACAAGCGTGATGTCTCCAGCAGGGGACAGTGACAGGCCCTCACAGCCACGCTCTGCACGCAGCTGCAGACACCCGCCTGCAAAACCAGCTCTTGCTGAGAAACGCAGACTCGTTCCCCCAGTGACTCCAGTAAGGGGGACACCGAAAGGGCTGCTGCTTGAGGACCTGAAATGTCTCCTTGAATCCTTCAGCCCAAAGATATTTTGCTTTCATTTAAGAAGTGGCTTGGTAGCAAGTCAGCTTTATCCTCTGCGTGCAGGTGCCCTGTTGTGCATTTACCCTGCATAAATAAAAAATAAAAGGCATACACACACACAGGCATATGCACCAGTCAAATCTGTGATGCTTCTCCATTCACAACACTGAAGGCTGGATACAGATTGGGTTATGTGGCAGCACTTTACATCCACATTATACTCATTGTTTTTACTGGTGTAAATGCCTTTCTGGGGACAGGGCAAGCTCCAGCCCATTGTCTCTAATGGTCCTGAGCAAAGCCTGTAAATGTGTGTGTGTGTGTGTATGCACAGAGCCAGAGAGAATAATCCTCCACACCATAAGGAGCCATGCATTAAAGATACATAGTGTCTTCTCCTTTACCTGGGTACTCTCAGCTCTCTAATCCCTGTCATCCACCAGGATGTATTATATCCGTACTAACTAATTTCACAGCCCGTAAATTACAGGCGTACCCTGCGTATCTTCATCTCATTAGAGAAGGTTAATTTAGGCAGACAATCAACAAAAATACAGAAAACTAGTTTGGAAAGAGGATTTTGCTGTGTCTCTGGCAGACAATGAATTCACAACCCCAACATCTGCCACCACTAGAGAGAAAATGCTGGAGGAAAATGAAAGGGGAAAAAAAAAAAGAGACAGAAAGAAACTCATTGCTATTTCCTCTGATGAATGGTGAATTTCCAATTAGCATTTTAATTACTCAAGCCAGACTTTCAGCTGGTTTGATGATCACAAGAAACTCCATAAGCAACAAGTCATCTTGGTTTGACAACATGTGCTGGAATAATGTGTAACACACTTTACTGGGGTTGGTCTGCAAGACTGTGTTTCTCTCCTGGAAAAAAATTCCTACAGCATTAATTACCCTTAAGTTTTTACTTATAGTTCTACATGCACCCTTGTCCCACCCAAGAAAATCCCGCAGCAAGATTGTTGTACTTGAGTCTGTGAGTACAAAGAGTGTAGCTTGTTGTAAGAAATATTCTGCCAGGCTCCACTAAAGAAAAAGTGGACAGTGCTCAGTCACCTGGAGAAGCTCTGCCCGGGCCAGCCGAGCTGTGCAAATCCCACAGGGAAGCACATGATGCTCTGTGAAATGAGAAACCAAAGGGTAGAAATTTTCTCTGCCTCTCCCATCCCTTTTCTGCCCCAGCAGCTTTGCTTCCCCTACATCCCCTTCCCATTCCACCCCTTGCCCCATCCCTCTCTCCAATCCCTCCTTCTCATCACCAGTTTGGTAGGATTTCACCAAAGCAGGCAAGTGGAAGACTTTGCTTTCAAACCCTGGAAGAGGCCAGGGCACAGAGGAGTTTATTATATCATAAATTAGAACATGAAAAGCTAATACATTTTCTACATTTGTCAGAGGGAGAGAGAGAGAGAGGAGAAAAAAATCTCTGCTGCCAGGTTGCTCATAGCAAATCTGTCATGTTGGAGAGCGCCTGCTGAAGTAGAAGTATTTACAGAGTGAGCCCTGGCACAGAATAGTAAAGCTGGACACTTCAGGGCTATATCAGGAGCCAAGATAGAGTTCTCAAGCCAAACTGCACACAGACCCACCGTAAACACCTCAGCAGTTCTTGTGCGGGGCTAAAATAATGCAAAGGAGAGAGCTGTGGCAAAGCTGTGAACACTGTGAGCTTTTCTGAGTGCATAAGGACCTGGGGGACTCTGCTGGTGTTTGCGTTATAAATCTGAATTTACTTGGTGCTGCATGGCAGAAAAAAAAGGGAAAAAAAGTCAGAACCCAGATAGGACAATACAGAGCAATTTTCTGCTAAATCCCAGCCTCTTCGCTTTCTTGCTCTGTGTTCAACCTGGGTGAATGGTCCCATTTTAACTGAGCTTTTCCCCATTCCTGCTGCACATCCAGTCCCCACTGCATTGCATTTCAGCTGCCTGAAGGATGGAGCTGCCTGGCACATCCAGGGATGATGGCTTTCATATCTCTCCTTCCGCTACTCAGAACTCAGGTCAGGAAGGCATTTCCCAGACATAATCTCCCTTGAAATAGTCAGCAAGTCAGACTTAATTAAGATAAAGAACAGCAAAAAGCAACCATAATTAAATCTTAAGAGTTGCCTGCACAGATGAGAAAGTAAAAGCAGCTAGGTGCTGGAAGGAGCATTGTGTCTGAAGCTGGCATTCACCCACAGCCAGGTATTTTATCCAGAAGAATAGAAGATGGAAGATGGCAGTGGTGGTGCCTGACAACAGTTCAGTTGAAATTGCACACAAATGACCTTATTTGATGTTTACTCCAGCCTGAACAGTCCCTCACGCAGCTGCTGGGCTGGTGAGTGAAATGCAATAGTTGCTGCTTTGGTTATTGCAGCTTTCATCACCTCCAGACCTCAGGACATGGCTGGAGGCAGAAATGTGAGACCGCTGCTTTGGGGAATATCCAGTCCTGCAGGGGTAGGGATGTACTTGATAGAAGAACGTCTCGAAACAAGAACAGTAATGGAAATCCATCTAACTTACTGTCTGTCCTGACATGAGACAAGAGCTAAGAGCAGCATAGGGAGAAGCAAGGATATAGTGATTCTTTCCTTGAAAGCTCTTCCAGCCTCTGGAAAACCATGTGGCAAGTGGCTCCCAGAGTCACTTGCACTTGTCAGTCCTTCATGGATATTTTTTCATTGGCTCTTACCCTGGCTATCTCTGCAGGAGTCACTGCATGAACAGTTTCCAGCTCTATGCTACTGGCATCTAGAACTCTTCCCCCTAAAGCAGTCCCATTTTCAGAGTATTTTTCCCTTTCCACCCTTCAAACTCCTTCCTTTACTCTCCCTCCACAGCTCCTTTGCTCCATGTGGGAGAATGAACATTTGTAGTCTCAAAATATGGGGCAGACATGAAAACACACAGCCATGGAGAGAAGACAGACCAGTCTGCCAAGCCGTGCTTCACCACAGCTTAGATCCATCACCATGGCTTAGGTCCATCACCATGGCTTAGATGAATCTATCTCCAGAGCTTTGCTTGACTCCCAGCGTTTTGTCCCCTGCTCCCAGCCAGGGTGGTTTATTCAGGCACTTGTGGAAGCTACCAAACAAAATACTCCAGATTAATTCCATTCTATTCCTCTCTCTTTTTAGAAACTTTTAATTAGTCCCCAACCCACTACCATTATTAGTATTTGTTATTAAGTATTAAAATCGCTCACCCACACCTCCCTCTCCCCCTGCTTCCCTCTTCCAGCCCTTTGTTTTAATTGCTATATTTTTTCATCAGTGATCAGCCAAGCTTCCCTAATGATCTAGACTCATTTAAAGGGTTTATAACTCTGGCACAAAACTCCAATAAAAAAGCGGCAGACTTGCTGGGAACCTCCTGGGGCTATTCAGCAGCCAGGAACACAAACTCATTTTCTACTTGCCTGTTCCCCCCTTTCCCAAGCCACCATCACCCATTCTGTCAAAATACCCTCCTCTCCACACACAGAAAGCCCTCGCTTTTTGTTTTCCACATCTTCTGTTGTCCCCTCTCAGTTCTGTTTCCCTGAGGATCAAGACAAGAGAACTTGAAAAAGCCTTGATGAGACACGTGGTGAAGTTAACAGCAAATAGACTAAACCCACTGTTTATCCCAGTCTTCCTCCTGCCAACGCCAGCGTTCCCTTCTCCTCTCAAGAGGAAAAACATGAAGTGCCGTAGTGAGACTGAGGAAAGAAATGATCTGCCCATATTTCTCTCTGAGTATATTTAGCAGTTGCAAGTTACCCCACTAGAGATCTTAAAAGCCTTTTTTTACAAATTTGCAAGTCAGCATTGTCTTTCCCCCCGTTGCTTTTTTTTCCACTTTGCAATAGGTACAGATTTACGCATCAGACAAAGGTTTGGCAAATGCTCGGTGTCTTGGCCCAGCTTCCCATTAAGTACAGATGTTGCTTCCAAACCTGTTTTTAGCCTTGTGCACAGCCAGAAATAAATCCATGGGGATGCAAACAGGAATGAGAGTGCAAGCTGTTCTCCATGGCCATAGGAACACTGTGCAAGCGTCTAACCTGACCTACTGCTCTCTTGCCCATGGCCTTGGGCACAGGGCAATTTAATTTTAGGGAGGAGGAGGATATATCTTTCCTCCAGTGACCTCCTTGTACCAAGCTTTTTGAGGGAAATCTCACAAAAGCTCTTGCCTCTACATGTACACACAAACCCCTCTAAAATGGAGAGGAAGGAAGGGAGTGTGAATGGCAAAAAGGAAATTGGTAAAGCCAGGCAAATGTGAAGGAAACTGGCTTGCATGAGCTGGATTTATGTCACCTGCCCTTAGGCATCTGCCATGGGGACACTTCCATCCGAGTGAGTCACTGTGGGCTACTCACTGGATAAGCAATAGGGAAAACAAGCACTTCTAACATCCTGGTTACCCTGCCCTTGTAACTCAGCTGAATTTTGACCCTTTTACACTGAAAAACCCCAGTTCTTCCAGCTGGTACATTTGCCAAAGCCATCCATTTCAAAATTACGGAGAAAACGGAGCCATTAAATGGTCTTGCTTTGAAGTCACTGTTACTCCCAGAAATGTGCCTGACAACATTACAACTTCAATGACCATCTGAGTCACAATTGTATTGATAAAATCTACAAGCGGCCTTTTGTGCTCATATGAAAGGGGCTCAGCTGAAAGGCCCATCAATGTGTTCAGTCATCTTCAAAAAGCCGGAATCATTTGGTGGGAATAAACAGTTGGAGCTCTTCATTTAGTCGTTTGAAAAGGACAGTTTCCCAAGGAACTTCAGCACCGTCCTCCCTTCGTGTGCCTGCTGGACTCCTCTGAGAGACCATTTCTGGAGCTGGTTGAGCTACTTTGACAGAGATTCCTCATCAGCAGTTCAGCTTTTGAGGAGAGAGATAAATAGCAAAGCAAAACAAAAAAAACCCTACCACAATATTTTATGAACGGTGGATAAAATAATGTTTGGGGGTGTTTAAGTAATATTAACAGGTTTTAAACTTGAGCTGAAAGTGAAGTATGCTAAGCAGGGTCTGTGGAGAACACATGCAATTAGAGAACTGGTTGGTGATACAAAGCTGTCTTCTCCTTGTTTCCAGCTGCTACATTTAATTAAAAGAAAGCTAAACAATCCATTACATTAAATTACTTTCTGAACATTACTTTTCCACATAGGCAATTGCAATGGTTGCCACAGGGATGTTATCTGACCACTGATTGGAAAGGAGATAATAATTCTAGAAATTATTCCATTCTTGCTTGAAATATCACCCAGATGATCTGGCCAGGAGTCACTCCCCACCGTGTGAGGGACGGCAGAACCTGATGGGGACGTACCAGGCACATGAGGGGCATTAATGAACTGTAACCTCAACCTCATCTCATCTGTTCCTGCATCGTGTCACATGATGATGAAGACGCCAAATCACTACAATGTCCTGGCAACCAAAAGGGGCTTATTTCATGTTTCCCCCTCTCTACCCTGTGTCATCTTCATAGTTGAGTCTGCAGCTAATAAAAGAATATCATGAGTCTCTCCCTGAGTTGTTTCCTGAGAGTTTCTAATGGTGGTTAAAGTCCTCTTCTGGCTGTGGTTGTGCACTGCAGGCAGGTCACCACCTTGCAACCCTTTGCCATTTTTAAAATGTTCAGTTCTCAAAGCAACTACTAAAGCTTGTGGAAAAACCAACCTGGATCGACTTCAGGAGCAGAACTGAACAAAACCGACATCCTGGCTCAATTCTCCTTCCACTGTTACAGCTATGCCCTTATTTTCTGCGCTCCACACCACTTTCCCTCTGAGAAAATTGTTGCCAAGTGGCTATTTTGAACATGGTTGAATGCAGATTGTTAAAGGAGAGACAGGCTTCTGCTTCTGTCTCGCAGACTCTTTTTGCTTCATTCCCCATCTCAGGTAAAAGAACATTCAGGGGGTAAGTATCTGTTTACTGTTTGTGCATAATGCATTATGGTACAAAATAGTCTTTTCTTCCATCATTTACAGCATTTGCACCTCATTCCATGATGACCTCACAGCAGCAACATGGACCTTTATGACCGCGGAGCTGCGTTACCATCATTCTCTCTCTTAGCTGGCCGTCCAGGAGTGAAATGCCGTTGGCTTTGGTTTGTTTGGTGCACAGCGGGAAATGTGTTCGCTGGCTGGAACCAGTGTGATACTGCCACTCTGCCTCACATTTCCCCTATTTGAAGCCTATAAACTGCTGGACTGGATTTTCAGTTATCAACATCCTCTTAACCTAAGCAGCATTAGCTAAGCCATTCAGCGGTCTTATCCAGACAAGTATCTTACTCAAATACCAGACACGTTGTGAATTATCCCATCCGCTCCCTGAATTTGAGGGCACGGGGAGTATGAGACAAGAATCACAGATGATGTTGATGGTGGTGAGAGTTGGGGCATTATCAGGGCAGGAAGAAGGAAGCTCAGGTTGTGCCTGCACTTTATCATGGTCATAGTAAACACCAAGGTTTTGGTTTTACAAGAAAAAAAACATTACCAATTAATCACCTACATGAGTAGTATTCTGTTTCCCGGAGCTCACGGCTTCATACAAAAAAGTTAATCCTGCAGCTTTACAGAAACAAGAAAACCATATCTAACACTAGGGACTACTTCTTTACACAAGCACCAGAAGCCAGCCCAAAATGCAGTAGGTCAACCATGTTAATATCTATTTTGTTTTTTTTCTCTCTGCCCATCTTTAACCCCCTTCCAGCAATATAAGCTATTCCTCCTCAAAGTTTTCAGCCTCTTCTTAAATTTCAATGGTCATCATACTTGACTGTACTTGTATCTGGAGTTCTCCAATAGGACCATGCAAAGATGGAGTGAAAACAATGACGTTTTTTAAGCCCTGCAGTCAGGTCCTCAATGTTCTCAGCATCTGACTCTAGCCTGCAGAGGTGTGAATCAAAGTCTGGTTTCCCATGTGGTCATGCCAGATGGTTGGCTCAAAACCCATCATTTCTTTACAGCAAAACTCACTAGACACAGACAGTAACCATAAGATATATTGGAAACTTGAATCTTGTATAATTTAGACTGCCAACACCCAAGCGAAAGATACTTCACCCTACTACTTATTCAGCAAAGAAACCATCCTTGAAGAGCTGACATATGTCCTGAAACATTTCAAGGCAATGGTAAAAATGAATTCTTACGGTTAGCCTGCATCTTCTCATTCTAAAAGATCTTGTATTTACTTCTGAACTTTGATCGTCAAATTACATTCAAGGATCATTTCACGTGCCCTAAAAGTCAGTCCTGCTTCCAAGGAATGGTTGAAAACAGCTATGCAGAACAACAGATCACATGCTAATTTTATGTCATTGTCTGTGGCTGTGTTGCAGAGTGTTCTGGAATTTGTCAGGGGTAGTGATACCCAACCATGTCACACTGTACCTTTTACAAAAGAATTAGAACACTCAGTAAGGCTCTGCCCTGGTGAAATTGTGAAGGGAGTGCTGAAGATAACATTATTCAGTAAAACAAATAAAAATTCAGGAAGGAGACAGTGAGTTGAAAATAACCATATGCTGCGAAAATCTGGCACTGTATATTTAGTGACCACAAGAGGTCAGGACATCAGTTTTCCACTGCATCTTAAAAGCAATATCTCTAAGAGCCTGGAGCCAGAATACTATTTTAGGTATGACTGTTCAGTTCGGAAATTTCATCTTTACATATTCCTCAACAGCATCTGTACATGTTTCCTCTGCAGCAGGGGTTACGGTTCTCCTTTCTCTGCACTTGCTTTTAGCAGCACAGTACTCAGGTTTGTCTGCCTTTGTGTCCTGGCTCTTGCTCCTCTGTTTGAAGGTATACAACAGTATTACATTTTTTACTGAAAGCCCCAATCAACATTTCCACTTCCCTGGCACAATGAGATTCCGTTCATTAAGAACAAACCACGCTGGTGACACAGAGGTCTCAGGTGTGACCCAACGTTGTCGTTTCCTCCTACGGAAGCTGTTCAGCACCAGCAGCCTCCCTGTTCTCCCTCCCCAATACACCTTTCCAGCGTGAATACAGGTCAGTGTATGAGATAGGAAATATATTACATATTTCAACTACAAATTAAGACAAAGCTACAAATGCAGTTCTCCCTCTGTGAGAGCTCTGTGCTTGGAAAAAAGAGGAAAAAAGGGCTAAATAAAATATTAATATTATAAATAAAACTATAGGAAATACATGAAGTGCAACACTCCCACCCTCTGAGAACCATCTTCTGCAGCACCTTTTTATTAATATATTATTTTTTCTAGAGCATGTCTTGCCTAAGCACTAAGTGGGCTTGACCCAGTTTAGTGTATGAAAACAGAGGCGATCACTGCCTGCATTTTTAGGTGATGAATTTTTCATATGCAGGCTTGTTTCACTGGAAGGTCCATCCAGCCTTGGTCCTCATCTCTGGCTGCAGCACATCCCCTTTAGCACGTCCTGCTTTGTGAAACTGCGTTTCTTTGCTCACTCTGCATGGTGCCAAAAAACACTTTTATTCTTTTTTTTTTTTTCTTTTTTTCTTTTTTTTTTTTTAAAGTGAAAGTTATTAAGCTACTTCTAGTATAATACCTCTAAATGCCGAATCCGTGAGAGGGAATTTTAAGTTGGTTAATCTGACACAAATGAAAAACCATTCCAGGCTTGAGATGACTGTAAAGTTTAGTGTCATGGCTTTTTCAGTAGGAAAAAAAAAAAGGGTTCTCAGCAAAATTTCCTTTCAACACTTGAAGTTATTTATTTCCTTTAAAGTAAAATGTTGGGCATGTTTTAAAGACACAGTAGTCACATCTCGTTTTAAACTGGATGCCATCTGAACCAACTAACAGTGCTGCTCAGTGTCAGGGGCTACTTGGAGCAGAAAGAAGAGCAGGAAGGATGGGGAGTGTTCTCCTTACTCCAGTGGTATCTATTCCAACTGTGTTAGTAAACCCTCTATGCTTGCTCTTGGCTGAAATGGAAATTTTGTTGTTCTCTTAAAAATGGAATTGCAACTGGAAATGCTGCCATAATTTCTGTGACTATCACCTGCAGAGGAAAATGGAAAGGCGAAGCTGGATCTGATACAGAGACCTCAACCTCAGTTACGTGTGAATTAAAGACATCTTGGGGATGCTCCTTACCCTAAAACTCTTTGATTCTGTATTTGCATCTCTGGATGCAAAAGGAAACGATATCTGCCAGAGTTAAACTATTGCAGCGCCCAGCAGGGTGGCCCCAGGACAGCACGAGGCCAGCGGATAAGCTTTGACATCCAAGGAGACCCTGCCCAGGAGATGCGAGGACCATTTTCAGCACCTTTTCTCCTTGAAGGAGCGAGGGTGTGCACCGTGTTTTCAGTCTCAGCAGCCGGGATAAATGGGCTGAAGCTTCTCTCTGGTTCTTGCTCCAACAGTCATGTATCAGGTTTTCCACAACTGAACTGAAACCCATGATTCATAATCAGTTTCGTTTGCAAAATTTTCTTCTAATTGATCAGATGGAGACCAATTTCAGTGTGGGAAACTGGATCCTAAGAAAATTAATTACCCGCCAGGCTAAACCCATTTCCTTTGGCCCAAGTACGGCTTATTGTATGTTACTGAGAGATGACCTAGCTGTCGAGAGAAAGGCAATGCTATAATTCTTTCTAGGACACGCTACATTGGAAGCAGATAAAGTGCTGCTGGCTGAGGGCACTGTCTATGCAGAGTGGGGAGCTAGCACAGGGAAAGGGCTAAAGGGACAGTAAATACACAGCAAAAGGCTCAGAGGGAGCGGAGATAACAGAAAGTAGAAAATATACCAATTTTAAAATCCTAGAGTCTCCCGGGGATTAGTCACTACAGAGTTTGCCTTTGGGGACAAGGGGTTTTAACATCCGCTGTGCATATTTCGGCCTCATTTTACACCTGTGAGATGTGGAAGAATGTCACAGACCCTGAGCAAAAGCCAGAGATGGAAAGAGATTTTGCTGTGGTTCTCTGGTAATGAGGCTAATGCACTTAGCAAGTCTCGCAGCCTCAGGGTGGGAAGGCTTAGAATAAATGCTGTAACTGAGCAGAAAGCATCAGGGACCCAAAGCAGGTTCCCTTTCCTCCTTGAGGCTGAAGACACACGGAAGATGCAGGGACCCACAGGTGGCTCTAAATGAATGCGAATGAGCGTTGCGCAGCGACGTGGCGTAGCCCATCAAGTCTCGATACGTGGAAATTGCAGCTCTCACGGCCGACTGCCATTCCCGTCAGTTGCAAGGGCCCCTGACATTCGGATACCAATCTCAAAGCCTTCCAAGACAGGAGGTGTTACAGATTTTTTTAATTAAAGTCAATTGGGTAATGAAAGTAGCAGGAGTATGTTCCCACTCTATGAATGGATAAATTAAAGCTCACAGCGAAGACGACAGACATGGAAACTGTGCAGAGAGCAGATTTTAGATGGAAATTCTAATGACTGCCATCTTTAAGCTAATGACATCTTGTCTACACAGCTCTGCCAGCTTCAAGGCTAGTAAAATAACCACAGAAGAAACATGGATCTGCTTCTTTTTAGACTGGTGCTTCAAGAGAATAAAAAACATTATTGTTACAGGAGACTCAGCCCTACAATCCCCTGACAGTAAGAGCCAGATACTCCAGGTTAATAGAAATACTTCCTCAGCCAGACCCCAGGAAAAAAAAAGAAAGAACCAAAATAGGATTTATAGCCAGAGTAAAGCTAATCAAAGAAAAAGGACAAAGGTTCGTCATCGGCCAGAACTTTTTGTAAGCAAAGAAGTTAGTGACGTCTGGGTCAACAATGTTCTCTTGCTTCAGAGAGCCCGCAATGCGGATTGCTTGGGGAATACCTTGCCGTGATGAAAAGTTTTAACCCTTTGACTTTTGAAAGGACAGGATTTGGATTCAGGTGTATTTATTGGAAAATCTCAAATTCAAACAGAATAATCTCTCTGTTGTTGCTAGCCTTTTATCAGCATTTGTGTGGATGTTCTCAGGACCTCTGTCTAAATACAATGTACTTAAGAAACAAAGATTTAGTAGAATGACCTCTTCAAATGTACATGTCAGGCTTCTTTAAAGCCATAGGGCTCAAGGATCACAAAGCTGGGTTAAGGCTCCTAGCCTGCTTTCCTCCCCTATGCACCTTTTTCTTGATCCAAGCTAGAGAATGACATAACTGAAAATCAGGCTCAGTGTGTTTCTCAGAGGAAAAAAATCATTCTACAGCATTTCCTAATGGCCTACTGGGGAATTTTCTTCTTAAGACAGGGTGTTCCTTTTCACATACACTGCATCAGAGACCCCTGTTCCCAAACACTCAAATGCTCGAGGGCTCCATCACATCTCCCAAGGAGGGCAGTTGAGAGCAGGAAACGAGTTGCTATGTAAGAAGGATGGAAATAAACCCATAACAAAGAAAACTGAAAAAAGTTCCCCCCAAATTAATAATATCTAGATAACGGCTATTCTATTCAGGACCTCTTTCTTCGGCTGTGACACAAAGTGTAATATTAACTGGAAATCAAATTGGATGGAAGCTGATCCATTCACGTTTACGGCCACTGTTACTTTCTGATAAATCCTGATATTCTACTAGGTAAACACCACACTACCTACCTCTTAAAACATATTTCACAGCTCCTTGAATCTCTCGCAGCGGGAATATTCTTTTTTTAACCCTGTTAGTGCATTTTAGTCTTCTCCTTCTGTGGGTACAACAGGAATATTCCAGAATTCAGAGCTCTCTGAACTGAAATACCAGTTTTGAAGGGGACAAATCCCATTTATGCCACAGCTATGAACCCATTCTTCTATAGGCAACCTTGTGTGTCTATGCAAGTATGAAAACACCCAAGAGAATGCCGGTGAGTTACATCAGTTCCAGATGCTGCCACCCATCAGCTGAGATACTATATGAGTTTGTGTCCCACTTCTCCCTTAGCTCTTGGATAAATTGCAAAGCCACATTACTTGTTTTCAGTTCTCCTTTTCTGTTTCTTTGCCACTCACCTTTTCTATCTTTCAATAGGAAAGGAAAAATAAGAGGAAATAAAACATTTTTGAAGCTTTCTTCAAAGAGATAAAAGATATTTTCTAAGGTCTCATTAATTTTAGCATCTGGAAAAGATTGATAAAAGATCTACATGCATTTACGAAAAAGAAATCGAGGAGAGCTGTCTGAATTGAACAGTGACTCTTCTGGAGGATGCTGCTGGTCCAAGTGCAGCTCACCTGGCCATTCATCCACTGCCCACTGAGGGGGAAAGGAGATGAGATATTACTCCATTATAGTCTGGAATTTATAATTCATACAATGCCAATGAAATAATGATAAATGACTGAATCTTTCACAAAGGCCATTCTTCATACTTCAGCCCATTTAAAAAAAAAAAAAAAAATCTTTTTTTTTCTTTTCTTAACTTTCTCTTAATGACTCCCCTCTTTGCCTTTGCTTCCCCTGCAGCCACGTGGCAGAGATGCTGTAAAGAAGCAGAACACAGTTGTGCAAGCAGCCAAAATCTCTCTGTCCACGTGGGTATCCCAGCACATGTGTACACGCAAATGCAAGTATGTACGTATGCAGCCAGCTTGCTTTATACATATCCCTCTACCACCTGAGCTGTTTAAGAGAACCTATAGTCATAGTCTTGTCATGCAATTTGTCTGCACTTTAGTTTCGCCCTCTGTTCAGTGGGCAAGTAGGAGTAAGGAAAGATAATAGTATGTTCCTGCTTCGGCAGGGGGATTGGACTGGATGATCTTTCGAGGTCCCTTCCAATCCCTAACATTCTGTGATTCTGTGATTATAAATCAGTTATTGGTTTGTTTGGTCTTTGTGAGGTGACAGAAGCACATGAGAAACACGAGGTTCTTTATACACACTGCTCTTTTGAGTGCACAGGAACAAACCCCTGCACTACGAATCCTTGGGCTGGACGGAGAAACTTTCCAACTCCTGGTAATTCACCTGGCCCTGCATGGACAACTGTTGCTCTTTCTCCTTCAGAAAGGAAGATGAGCAACTGCTGGAAACAGGAGCTGGTAAAGAAATTGCGCCTGGAAGAGCCACAGCTCTGTTGTTAGATGAGTGGTAGAAGTTTCAGTGATCCCTTGCTCTGAGCTGTTGCACAAGGGTAATCTGAGCCTGAAGACAAACTTGTGAAGATCATAGCACACAGGTGGATGGATAGATGGCTAGATATATCATAAGCAAAAATAATAGTTCAAAATTACATTTCTGTTTGTGACCTCATTTTCAAAAGTCCTGAGTGTTCATTTCAGTGGCACATGCCCGTCCTCGGGGGAACCAGTCTAGAGGCAGGTGTCTGCACTTAGAGACCTATTTTTGCAAATATTGGTTATGTATATTTGGAAAGGTGAGAAAGCACTAGCCAAGGGTGTTTTCTAAAGGTCGAACCTTTATTTTTGCTGGAGCTTTCCCCCTCTGCTTGCTTTTATTTCTAGGTACTCCCTAAGGACAGGTTGAAACTCCATAGCTTTGAGCACATCCTTTGTCCTGTTTAATCATTGTCAGCAGCCCAAAAGATGAGATAATGGGGACCCATCTTGGGGACTCTAAGATCCCGATTGTTCAGAAAGGTCAAAGAAAAACTAGATTTCTAATCTTTGCAAAAGAAGAGATTAACAGGCAGCCTTGCTGAGATATTGGGGGGTAGGGCAGGGGTGCAGAGAAAAGGGAAAAAGAAAGGTGATATAAAGCTATTTCTGAAAAGAAAGCGGAGGAAAAAATTCTCTGCAGAATATGCTACTGAATACACAGGCAGCATGAGGAACAACCGGGAAGAAATATGAAAAGATGCAAGCTATGGGGAAAGAATATTCTGGGATAAAACTGGTCAGAGTGATCTTTATTGCTCCAACAATCAAGGTTGCTAGCCTTCCGCTCCGATTCCTATGGGAAACTAGTATTGTAGCTGTTGTGGCTGAAAATAGGAATAGGACAGATGGAAAGAATAGATGAGAGTTTTTCCCCATTAGTCTATATAACTTCAAGTTATCGACACATCTCAGCTAGTTGTCTGAGCTTCCTCTGTCGTCCACAGAGGAACCGTCACCTGTGAAAGGCAATTCCACCCATCATAAAAGAAGTGACTAAAGCAGAGGGAAGAGATGAATCAACTCTAGAGTGAGAAAAATCCCACCCAAGAGCCCCTGATGAGCCATCATCTGGTGAGGGAGGTGCTGGAAGCACAAAGGGTCCTGTCCCCTGGTTTCATCTCACACCATCTGTTGTGGAAGGCCCAGAAATGCAAAAGCAGAGGTCAGATGTGAAAGGCTGTGTCAAACACACCCCACTATCACCTTGTCCAGCTCTATTTCATCCATGTAACACCCAAATGATAACTGTTAGGGACTGTGTTTCCTGCGCCAGTTTTGAGGACATTATGGCAGCCGATGAAAGAAGCATTTGGGGCCAAAAACTTAAAACATTCAGGCTCAGATTGCAAGCATTTGAGGTTTTAAGTTATTTTATGCTCAAGTTTGACTTGGACACATCTTCAGTAGCTGCTAGAATCAGACAGAATCTCCAAACCTTTGGAAGTATTCCTAGTGCAAGAAACTACCAATTTCCATATTTTTGTTGCTCTTGATGTTTTTGACACTCGGGAACAAACTGTCTTCATTTAAATGAGATGAGAAAAGTATCTCCTGCAAATTATGCCATTTCTTTTCTCCATTATGTTTTTCTGTATCTTCTGGCAGCGCTGTTACAAAACCAACAGCAAACGGCCGAGTGGAACAGCAAAGACAATAACTTTAATGGAAAGAAATTGGGAACTGGAAGATGACACAGATTGCATTAGGGAAAAAAAAAAAAGTGAAATAATATTTAATTTCCCTGGTCATAAATAATATGTCCGCCCACATTACAAGCACATCAAAGATGACAGGGTAAATAGTCAGTGACATGAGAAAATATCATTATTTCTTCATTAAATGTTTTATATATTTATACGGGGGAAAATAATTTTAAAAGCACCCTGACAAGCACAAATATAACAGCTGAAGGGCCATTGAAGAAATGAATTAGGACTATATAAGCGTGCAGACGAGTAAATCAAACGGAAAGAAAAAGTTTTGTCTGTGGCAGAGTTTGACTATTGTTAGAACAAAGTCCCATTTCAAAAAGAGAGTAGAAGTGCTGCTGCTGAGCTCTGGACACCATTCAACCATCAATACGCACCATACATTCACATCAGGGCTGCCTGTCTAGGGAAAGAAAAGGGATCTGGTCTGCTTAGGGTTTTTTGCGTAGTGATGCCTCAGCAAAGATGATCCTTACACAGCAACCTCTGTGCCACTGCAGCTTGCAGGGTGCATTGAGCCCAACGCAGAACTAGAACCACTGGATTTTTTATGCTGGTTTTGCAGAAAGCGACTGATAGTTTGGGAAGGTCATGAAGGCTTGTGACTGTAAACTTAAAAATAGGGTTAGGGCCCAGCAGGTGTATGTCTGGGGCATTGCGGGTCCAGCTGTGCTGTTTTATTCACAAAGGGATTGACATTCTGTGCGTGTTACTAATCTTCTCAGTAGATTTCAGTTTCCTGTGCATACTGTTTCTCTATGGAGCCCAAGAGTATCAACAGTGAGGACAAAAAATGCTCCATATAAAAGATGAGCTTTAGGGGAAAGGGGACAAACACTCCTACATGTTTTTTCTTCACTACACTTACAGACAGTATCTCTGTAAGAACTCAATGCTGAGATGCCGACAGTTTCTGTCTCTCTAATGATCCATTCTCTTCATCCCTCTCCAGCCCTGCTGACCAGAACACATCTATTCAGAGAAACATTATCACCGTCATTTCTGCTCCAAGACTCACAGCATCACTCATCAACAAGAAGTCAAGGTCACGACACCCCCAAAGACACAACGCACAGACTCATCCCTTCAGGTCTCTGTGCTGCTGAGAACCTCCCTCCTCACACGCTCACTAATGGCACCATCGCCGCTCCCCTCCAGATTGTTTAACAGATGCTCTTGATAAATACCGGAGCAGCTGAAATTCTGCAGGAAATGAAGCGCGGCCGCCCGACCGCCACGACTGCTGCTGAAGGATGGGAGACACTTACAAGGTCTTCGGGATGGGTATCACACGAGCAAAGGGATTCAGCCCTTTTGCTGGGACTGAAGGGTCTGGAGTCAGGGAATGGAGTGGGCCTGAGTTGTATGAATTTCATAAGGTATTATCAGCTCCCAGGTCACTGGCAAGGGGAGGTTCTCCGAGAGGAAATATGATGAACTGTGCCAGCTTATAGGGCTCCCAGCTGCATCTGTGCAAGTAACAAATTCACTGGAAGCTAACAAACACACAATTTACAGTTTGAATAAACGTACACAGAATGTGTGTGTGTGTATATATATATTTTTGTGTGTGTTTGTATTTGAATTTTACTGTTCTCAAATAGCTATCTAACATAATTGTGAAGAAGAGCAAACAATCCATTTGTGGGACAAGAATTTAGTTGCAGTCCTTTTTAGCTCCACAACCAGAGAAGTTTTCCAGGTGTTCTGCCCACTGACATTTAGTTGTCCCAAGCAATGGACAGATCGAAGCATCAAGATTCCCTCCCACTTTTGACTTACAGAAGTAAGGCAACCTTCCAAAATGCAATGGCCCTGTTAAATCTGTAGTTCATCAATAGTTTTGTTTAAAACAATGTCCCTTCCCTTTCTTTCCCGTTTCCTTTCTTCTTTTCCTCCACTTCTAGGCTAATCTAATCTAGCCTAGTCCTCATAGGTTTTCATCGACTTTATATTTAAACTTCTGTCACCATATTAAACAACAGGCAGAGGGAAGAAGGATGGTGAACATTCTGAGAAGGGAAAGGATGAGCTGCTGGGGTAGTGGCTGTAGTTACAAAAGTAAACTTCAGTTTTTATAGGAAATTCCTCTTGTGAATTGGAAGCAGCAGCACAGATTCTAAAACCTTCCCATGGAAGAAAAATTGTGTAAAAAAAATAAAATTAAAATCATATGGAGACATCAAAATGCCATAATGCGAAGCACTCTATGCTACTACAAGCTATTTAAAATTAATGCCTTAATGTAGTATAAAATCCATACAAATTAGATTGGGAAAAAATGTGGAAACCAAGTGTTTTTTCTGTTCTCAGAGCAAAACATTTTGTCATTACCCAAATGAAATAGGAAGTCAAAACAATTCATTTTAACTATTCTCCATCAAACATTTCATTGCAATTGACTTGTTCCAGTGAAACCTTGTAAAGAAACATTTAGCTTCCAACAGCAAACTGCTCAAGTTAATAACAGTTAAACAATGGGGAAACAAGTTTTAAAAAATGCCTGGGCTGCCCAAACATGAGTAAAAGGGAATAGACCCTGCAGTTCCCTTGGTTTGGACTGAGTCCCTGATAATTGCTTTTGTATCGGATGAAACCCACAGGTTTGTGTCCATGTCAGGAATATCTCTGAATAATGTCCCAGCCTGTAAATTACTCCTGCTAATCCCCTTCAGCTCAGCCCCGCTCCTCCTGCGCCTGTGAAATCCTGTAGCAGGATTAACAAATGCCAACAAAACACAGTCGTCAGATGGCATCAAATGCCACCCCGTGCTGCTAATTACACGTTAACAGGAGAGCATCTTCCCTTTCACCCAGCCCCTGCCAGGAGGACTTTGGACCCCTTGGCTGCTGCTTCACTTCTCTGTAATTAACTTGCCAGAGCAAGTCTTTGGGGTCCAAGGACTAAGTTCTCCTAGGAATCAGACATTAAGTATGGTTGTCGGTGCTTTGCTTTAAGCACTCAGATTTAATTTGGTTTTGTTGTACGATTTACCGCTCCTTGCACTCCTTAACGTATTTACGCTGCTGCCCAGGAGCAGGGGATGTGCCTCAGGCCCAGGTGGCTGTGCTCGCAGCTCTTGACCAGCCCCTTTGCGAGGGCTCCGCTCTCACTTCTGCAGTCACCAGAGCTCCAGATAAAAAATAATCATCTGATAACACAAGCAGAGCCTTTGGCTGCTGTCTGCACCCCAGAAACTCCCAGCCCTGCAGAAAGGAAAGGTGACATGGTGAGGGCTGGGCAGCCAGTGCCACCACCAGTTGATGCACAGGCATCCCCACTACTTCTGAGCTATGATAAAGACTATGCACTGAATTTAGGCTGTTTCACTTCATTTGCTGCACTGAACAGCTCACATTTTAGTTCACTGCAGGCAGCAGCAAGTAAACCCTGCAGATCTCAGCTGACAGTCGTGGGAGGGACAGCTGAGATGTGCTCTCCTCCAAAGTTTACTTGCCGCCCTAGGAGGCAGGTTGCTGCCTTACAGACAGCCCTGGGCACTGGTTTGTCTGTGTGATGATTTGTTTTTCCCCTCATGGTGGGCTGGGCAGGAGCTGTGTGCACTTGTCATCCTGCACCGCTGGAAAAACACCTCTCTTCTAACATCAGCTTTTCTTGATTTCTGCTGCTGAATTGTTCCCTTTTATGTACATATAAGCAGGCAAGTCACAAGAAGAGCCAGAGGCCACGAATGCATTGCAAAGAGCAAGTTTGTACACAACTGATTTCCCCCTGATAAAGCGGATTCACTAAGAAAAGGGGCAGGAGCATCTGAGATGACAGGGCTGGTAGAGAAGCTGCAGCTTCAGGACCTGGATGCAACAAGGAGCTGTGTTCTTATTAGAGGTGACGCTGTGTATTCTTTATGAGACAGAGATTTTGTTATGGAGACAAATCCTCAACTGCGCTAAATCAAAGTGTCTCTTTGGAAGCTCATGGATTGCACGCACTGGTGGTGTAAAGCAGCCTGGCTCCACTCATGGCCACCGTGTTCTCAGCACTAATCATCTATTGATTCTGGACAGAGCAATATCTATCTACTCTACAGCCAACTGGATTCTCGCTCTCCATAATTCACCACATTTGTGTTTCTTCCTTTGTCTATGCCTTTTCTCCTACCTGTCCTCACATTCACCTTCCTATTTACAGCATTTTCCAGTCTTTTTCAGTCATTTTCCTTTTGTCCATCTCTTCTTTTTTGTAATGAGCTCTCTCTCACATAGCTTCCATTCTGCCTACTGCTTCTCCTGTATTTTTTCTCCTCCTCCTTTCCTCTACATCTTCCTCAGGTCTTTATTCCCCGTTCTTTCAGGATCCCTTCTCTCCCCCTCCTCTACAGGCTCTTTCCTCCCCTCGCTATGGAGGGACGGTGGATATACCACTGTCGATAGCTCTGCTTTCTGCTAACTGCTTGGCCAGGGTCAAGGAGTTTTTTTCATTATCTTTTTATTGCAAACAGCCTCTGCATACAAGAAGCTCCATTAGTAAATATCGATGCACAGCAGGCTGGGTGCACATAGATTACCACGACACATCAAACAGCAGAAATGACAAATAGGCAGCTGAGCGCAGGCGGTAAGAAGAGCCGTGTTAACGTAAGCAAGAAAACAGAGCGAAAGCAGCATGGGAAATAATTAAAAACAAATACATCAGCAGCTTCACACCACTGGAAAGGTAGAAGGGAGATGGGGGCTTCCAACCCAGGAGTGGAATCTCCCACCAAGAGACTGCTGAAATTCTGAGTACGCCTTAGTAATTTCTGCAGCTGCTTCTCGCACTTTGCAGAGGACTCAGCAAACTGATTTCCAGGCAGAATTTGCTCCTGAACAAGACACTATGACAGAAACTTTGGTCCTCTGACCAAGGGGGTTTGAGCAGGACTGTGTTTGCACTGGAATTGAATGGCTTTGACCTTTGTCTTTGGTGGGTTTTACGTCCAGGGCACGATCTTCTCTCAGCATGATCATGTACATGTTTTGATTGGAAATACTATTAGATGCATACTAATGTGAAGGAACCCAAACATAAAACAGAGAAAATAAAAACATATGCTAAAGAAAATAGAAAGGAAGATTTCAGGAGAAGAGAGAGACAAAGAAAAGCACTGCAGGCAGCAGCAGGAGAATGAAGGAGAAAACTGGAGAAATCTGGAGACAGAACGAGATGCTAAGGAGAGAGATGCGGAAATCAACTAATGCATGAATACGAGGTAGAAAGGCAAGACCCAGGTTTCTCATTGGAATACGCTAGTACGGCTTCATCAAACTTACTGATTTAAGTCACCTGAGAGTCCAGGCCACTGACTTTCATGGAGCTCCATGGACTGACACCACCTCAGCATCTGGCTCAGGCACGGTGGGCTGCAGTCCAAACAAGGACACACAGTACACAGCAGGACTCCTTTCTAGGGCACAATCTCTTTATTGCTCCCAATTCCCCAGGCTATTAGCTAAATATAACTGGCAGGAACTTCTGTTATTGTCAGCAGGTTTCCCATTCCCATCACCTCTCCCAACCATGCCCTGTGTCAAGCACCACAGCCAGCACCTCAGTGTCCGTTCAGAAAGATCAAATTTATTCACCTCTACCTATTCTTTTCTAGACCAATGTAATGTTATTGTATCCTGCTCTCCATATCCCACTTCGGTTAACCCTCCCTTACACCTTATAGCTATGGCTGAGTCTTTAAAAACTCACTTCACAAAAAATCCTATTGTTTCTCACAGATTTTTTTCCCTGACAAACACTGAACAAAAGTGCAGTAGAACCATGTACAAAGAGAAAAATTAAGAGGATCGAACCCTCCTTGTTTTTGCTTAGACCTTGGTGCACGTCTTCAATTGATCCATGCAATTAATAGATTTATTGGTTTTAACACTATCAGGCAGCTGTTTGGCCCTGTATATTAATCTCAGGAGTATCATGGAAATGAGTGGAAACTGAAAGGAGATGGAGTAGGGCATGCGAGACTAGTATTAAGTAAAGGAAGGAAAGTCTGCTCTCTAAGGTATCTTTATTTGTTTCTGAGGTCTCATGAATAGCATCTCTCTTCCCTGTGCGTAGCTCCCTAACTTCTGGGTTCTGCATGACTCATTGCCCCAAGCAGCAATGAATTGTCTGCCAGGTTGCTACTTCTGGGGTATTAACAGAATATTGAGAATCTCATTTCTGATCTCCCTTAAAACCGCTTGGTAAATGGATCTGGCTCAGAGAAAGGATGAAAATAATATCTGCAATAAAAAGGCCCACAAAAAAAAGGAGGAGGGAGAAAAAGAGAAATGAAAGAAAAAGATGGGATTTCCAGAGAGTCCTGACTGATCTCCACTTCATTATTGAAAGATTGGACTATTAAAGGGACACAGTAGGCCTGAAGGAATTGTGCGATCATTTGTGCAAATGGTAATTTCAGTGTTCAGTCTATCATATCCATAAACATAATGTGGCTGGGACTGACATGAGTTATAGCAAATCCCTTTCCCAGGAGGCTCCATGCCACTTTGATGCAATGCCTGAGAACGCAGAGAGCTGAAAAGTCAGAGATGCTTCTTTTCTCCCGCACTCGCTCAGCTGAGCTGATGGGTGAAGCCACCCTGATTACAGCAGATTTGTGGAATTAAATGGAGGAGCCACAGTGCTGACAAAGAAACTGTTCCGATCCCAGAAAAGCTCATCTCTTGTCTTGTACTTACTCGCTCACACAACCGAACATGTAAAATCTGCTCGGTAAATAAAGATGTGTTCCTCTGGCTCAACACGCGGCTTTGCTGAAGTGCTAATCCCAAGGGTAACGCACACCAAACACTTCTGCTTTACAGATGTGTTGCCTGGCTCTGTGTGTCCTCACACACTTGTCAGTGGGGGAATACACGTCCTAACATTGAGACATCACTCTTCTGCTCTTTGTGAACTCAGAAGCAAGCAGCGCAAACTGGGGTTTTTCAAGTGCGCCTAGTAAAGATGAACACCCTAATCCCACTGGCCTTAATCTCAGTCTGTTTGTGGGTGAGCATTCTTCCTCAGCTCTGTGTTCCTGGACATAATCTGCAACACTGATGGGCAAACTTGGAATCATAGAATAATTTTGCTTGGAAGAGACCCTCAAGATCATCAAGTCCAACTGTTAACCCAACACCAGCACTAACCCATGTCCCTGAGAACCTCATCTATGAGTCTTTAAAACCCCTCCAGGGATGGTGACTCCACCACTTCCCTGGGCAGCCTGTTCCAGTGCTTGTGATGTATAAATTCGGGTTACCCACTTTCTGGAATTCCTGTGGACACAACTATCTCCTCTGTCAAGTGACACCTTTTCCTTGTGTTATCTCCATCTACCCACGCTGTACATTTGGCTCGAAAGGCAAACACTTGAGGGTTTGGCCCCACAGCCATCTGAGCCAGGGCCTGGCCACGGAGCACTAGAGATCTGGCTTGTGTGCCCATTTCCCCAATTCAGGACTAAGACACAGCATCAGAACTACTCTTACCCATGGGCTGCCAAATGCAAAAGTGTTTTGTGGAGCTGAATGAAGATACCACTGGGATTTACATTTTCAGAGTCCAAATACTACACTGATGTATGCT
This sequence comes from Streptopelia decaocto, assembly GCF_964273445.1. Classification (NCBI taxonomy): domain Eukaryota; kingdom Metazoa; phylum Chordata; class Aves; order Columbiformes; family Columbidae; genus Streptopelia; species Streptopelia decaocto. The sequence continues at coordinate 5,342,663 of NC_138672.1, read as the reverse complement.
CAGCAAAGTAACAAGATTAACAAGCTTAAAGAAAGCCAAAATAGGGTTCTGTGACATCCAGATATGAGAACTGATTGCTCTCAGACCCCTATCAGCAGTACTGTGAATTCACCTTAATGCACTGAAACACCAGTAACTAAAACTCAGTCCTAGATGGGAATAGTCTTGAACTTAGAAAACAATCTTGTTCTGTTTCTGACCCACACAAATGAAGCTTTCACACAATTTCTTCATTGATATAAATAAACACACACTCTCCCAGCTTTCTAAAGGCAAAGGGCAGAAATTTGTGCTTTATATTCATTGGGTCTGGAAAAAAACAAATTTTTAAAATGTCACAACACTGTATTTATTTGTATAGAATCTAATTTCTTGAATTCTTATTTGTGCAGATTTTTTGAGTAATTTCTATTCAAAGAAGAGGGGCAACATTGCATCAAACTCTGTGGCCTGTTTTGTGTTCGGGGCAGTGGTTTACTTGATTAGAGACAGTCTCACTGGATTGCACAAAAAAGTGAAGGGATATGGGTTCTCTTTGGGAATTTCTTTGAGTGGTGGACCCAAATAATGTTCTTTACTCACTCATTTGTCATAGAACTACCCTTGACTAAACCACATACCAGGTTCACATTGTGCCTTCATCTCATATTATCACACAGAGTACCTAAGATATCATCCACTTCTTCGCAAAAGGGAGAAATTCCTTATTTTTATTTGGTCAGGCTGCATTACCCTTGATTTTTCTATTAGTTCAGTTTGAAGACTTGTCTTGTTTATTTTCTTTCTTGTTTTCCTTTGTATCTTTCACAAGTTTAGAAACAACGATGGATTAAAAGGAAACGTTTTCTTTGTTCAAGGGAATCTGCAGCAGCTAAGAGAGAGATCTGTGAACAGGTAAACACATTTCTCACATCCCAGGTTCCCACAGCATCAGTGGGTTTGAAGACCTTGTGCCTCTGTGCTTCTTCCTCACTATCTCTTTGGAGGGTTTATGACTTGCAAAGAAATCTTTGTGTCCTGCAATATTGCTTAAAAATAAACCCCATTAAAAGCAACAAATGGCCTTCACACCTAGACCTTCCTACATGCAGTATTTCTAATACAGGTCTGGGCTTTCTACCGCTACCCTGCAAAAAGACTTATAATTTAGTTACACGCAAAGACAACTCTACCTCTGCCAAGACACCAACCCCACATCTGAGCTGATCCGTATATGATTACAACTTGTTGTTTGCTGTAAACAACAGCAGCGAGCAGCTACTACAGATAAGAAGTTACAATAGGATTTGGACAGATGACTGGTGCAGGGAACACGCTGAGGATAAACATTCACTTCTGCAGGGGCTCCTGGTAGCTCCAGACAAAGCAAATCTGGGAGCAGATATGAATGGGGGACTCAGCACAGTCTGATCCAAATAAGAGGACTTTCCTGGGGCAAAATTTCATGCAGTCCATGACAAGAGCTGCCAGAAATCCCCATCAGCCATGAAACTAGAAAAACAGATTGGGTAGAGAGCGCTGGAGAAAGCTGCAGATCATTAGTCTGCTTTGCCTGATTACATGTGGTTTCTCCCTTGGCTCAGCGAAGCCAGCTCAATTCCTTTCCCTGTTAGACATTGGCCCAAATTACAGAGTTTACATCCAAACTTTACAAAGCATTAATATTTAGATGGTGGGTTATGTTTCCATCCATAATGCCTTTAATTTTATGGGAAAATAACACACATTCAAGTTTAAATATCTTGATTTTGAACTGCTTGGCTGTTTTCTCATTGGATTTCCTGCTGGATCTACTCCACCAGTGTAATTCCCTGACTTGATAGAGTAGCACCTAATCTTTGTTGGAGTGAAGGAGACCAGAACCAGGTCTCTTTTGAGGGGGACAGTGTGCTGGCTTTCAGACTCAATGCTGCAAAGGACCTGAGCCCAGTGGCTCCTGGGACCCACCATCTGGTGCAAGAATAAAACCGAGACAGGTCCTATATTTGGGAAAACAAATAAAAATAAAAAAAAAAAAAAAAAAAAATCTACCTTTAACTGACTCCCTTGCACACAGGAAACCAGGCAGGTTTTACTGTGTTTTTGTTTTCATATGTTCAATCGATGAAAACAAAGCTGTTCTGGGAGATGAATTTCAGTTCCCAGAGACAAATGCTGCCTCCTTGGCATAACCCCATGAAAACAATGGTTGGGAACAGGAAATGTTGCTATAAAACTACAGTGTCATTAATGGGCAACTCTGTAATAATCAGGTGTATTTGTAAATCAGGAACAACTTTCCCAGCAAGACTACTTTCCATCACCTCTCACTGCATTATTGTTCCCTGCCAAACCTGTCAGCTCACACATGCATTGTTAATTAAGTGAACCACTCAAGGCAGGTGAAGAGCAAAGAAACAACCAGTAATTTTCACTGTGATTGTTTCTCTTTGGGTCTCTCACTTGGCTGTTGTCTTTCCCCATAACCAGCATTCTCCCCAACACAAAAGTGAGTCTGCGAAACACATCTGTGGGGAGAAAGAGGCAGGAAATTGGGGAGAGATGGAGAAAAAGCAAGAGCAAAAGGATAACATTTTCTGAAAGCCTCATCTCTAGTTTTCAGCATCTCGGGCAGATCTTTTTAGTGACTTCAGAGTGAGGGGAGGTGGAAATGCTGTAAATAAGTAAAAGGATCAACAGAAAAATAGCACTTCTTTTCCACTTCCCTCCTTCCTTGTCTCTCCAACCCCCGCCCCGTCCCTTCCTCCACTTCTTGGGAAATTGCTGTACAACCGAAATCCACAGGCAGCTTCAGCTCCATCCCCTCTCTCTTGACCTTTTCATAGTTCTAAGGGTTATTTAATGAGCTTAGAAAAATAATGCATCAGTTAATGGCAGAATCCCTGGAACGGCGGCATTATCAAGCTTCCCTTTCCTCCTCCTCACCCTCACTGGAGGCCTCATCACCTTCAAACCTCCACTTCCAGCTTTCTTTCTTGCATACTTTAAAATGTCTTCAAATTAGTACCACTTTATAAAATGGAGAAAGAGATCAGTGAGAGGCCTGGAAAGGGGCATTTAAATGTTGTACTTTGAAAAACATAGTCATAGATGTTTGATCTTCTTAAGCTACTGAAAATGAAAAGTAATTTCTTTAAAATCAGGATATAACAACTGGTGTACATCAGGAGATATATTAACGTAGTCACACTGCTATATCTCATGAAAGAGGCCACTATACACTGTAAAATAGAGAGGTGATAGGATCACGTGTTGCCAAAAGATTGGTACAGCTTCAACCATGCTATGAACAGCTCAGCAATCCACGCAATATTAAGAAAATTTGTTGTAATAAATCTAGACTCAATTTCAAGGGACTGGAAGTCAATAATTCTGCCCCTTCTCCAACAGAGACAAAATCTACTGCCCACAGAACTATGAACAACTCATCCTTCTTCCCAAAATTAAACTGCCCATGATCGTCAGTGACACCTGAGACCATGTTAGAATTTGATGCAGAATCCAGAGGGTGCACACAGTTAAGATAAGACAAAGTACCCTTGGCAGCCTAAGCTGCCTTTTGAAATACTTTGGTAGCTTAAATGCAAGAAAAAGCTGGCTGTGTGTGTAAAATGGTATTGGTATGTGGGAACTTGGAAGCATCAGACAGAATCAAGACAGAACCTGCATTTGCTCTTGCAGGTAGACACTCCATATAATATCCTTAAAATAATAATCATTCATCTAACAATTAATTGGGCCTTTCCACTTCTAGATTTACACATCACACAATAAGGATGTGAGGAATCAGAAGTGGGCACCAGTTACCTTAGACCTCAGGTCAGTGAGAAGACCCCTCCAAGCCAATTCAATGCACCGGAGACCTGAGTCACACTCTTTACATTAACTATAGGGATCTCCAGTGTGACTAAATCCATCGGGTAAGTCCCTTCATTCAGTGTCTCTAGTAGGTGGGATGAATCTCAGGTTTTCTCTCCCCTTGAAAGGCTTTGCTGAAGAGCTCTCTCTTCCAACTTTGAGAAGCCTGCTTATATTTTTCAGCCTGAATTTAATCAAGGCCAGTTGACATTCATTTCTTCTTATGTCAATGTTTTCCATGAGCTTGACAAATCATCTCCTTCTCTGGCATTTTTAATTCTCCTGCTCATCTTCTCCACATACCCTGCACCACTCTGTTTAGCAACAGCAACTGTTTACCTGTCTTAAAAATTCAAGCCTTTGACTCTCCATCCACTTGATTATCCCATCAGTCCTCCTCTGAACCTGCTCTTAACTGAATTAGTCTACATGAGACACAGATGTCTAGAACTGTACATAACATTACAAATGAATGTCTCCCAGGCTTTTATACAAAAATATTTCCATTTCTCTTGCTTTATTAGACACACGTTGCCTGAGGCATCTCAGAATTTGCCTTTTCCACAGTTCCATCACATACTGATACCTCAGCAGACTCTTCTAGGCTTGTCTAACATATCCAGGTATTTCTCAGGCTCATAAACATTGTTTTTGCTACACAAATTTCTCAGTTCACTCGTCCAGTGCTCATCAGCACTGTGCCCACAGGCTGAAATTCCACTCACGTTGTACCTGCTTTTTCTAATATCATTTATCACCGGTATTTTGTGTTAATTTCCATTATTAATGAATATGTGAATTCAGATCAGACAGGACCGGTCCTAGAAGAATTTTACTCCTAACCACCCCCACTGAAATACCTCCCTTCTTGGAGTAGTTCTCTCTTTTTGTAACACTCTTCTGATGGGATTTAAGTTCATTTTACCTACCGCTGCCTTAATGAATATTTCTCATTTTGCACGTATCAAATGTTTCTAGCTTATTTGGGTACAGATCTAAATTATATCAAATAAATATAAATTAGCTAACTTCTCAAAGCAAGATCCCATATTATTCTTTCTTGTGGTTTTTTTTTTTTTTTTTCAATTTTTTCTAAAAATACATGTACTTTTCTTCTATCATATAACATTAACTTGCTACTGAACCAACATTCTGTAAAACAACTCTTTCGGATATCGGAAATGAAAGCAATTTGTTCCTCTCATTATCATCATATCAAGCAGCATGAATTTTACTTCTACCTCAGCTATAGTAATTTAAATGTCCATACACTCCTTCCCATTCATGTCCTGCCTTTCTGCTATGGTCATTATCAAGATCCTTGCTGAAATTGAATCAAAATTATTCATTTTGTTTTGTGAATGAATGCAGATTACTTTTAAACTTGGTCCCATACTTCCTGCATGGTGTCAGTATTTCTTCTCTCATTATATTCTCCTTATTTTTATCGGTAAGGAATTTCTATCGTTTGTTTTAATTTCCTCTATAAAGAATTTCCTTTGCGAGGAAATTAAAAACTTGACATTTTGCAATTCTCACTTTATCCCCACAGCTCATCTGAGATGTTGTTCTCACTGCTGATCACTCCCTTTCTTTGTAGTTCTACTCATAACCCAAGTGGGTAACTGGAAACCTTCGATTTTTCTATTGTCACTGGACTTTTATCCTTTTGACTTTCTGAATCCACTTAGTTGTCTAAAGGTTTTAATCTAGAGAATTACACAATAGATACTATTTTATCCTAGAACTTCCAACCATTGCCCTTGTGTTAATGTAGCTGGTTACATTAAAAAAAAAACAATAATAGACTTATTTGTAGATTTAGGAGAATGATCTTATTCCTCAGAACTTCCAGGGAGACAGAAAAAATAAAGATACTCACTCTAATTAGAAGTCCACGTGCTGCCCAGGGTTTTGAATAGAGCTGGAGTCATTTCTCCAGTATGCCCAAAGGATGGACAGCATAACACAGGTCAAGTTTATCTGAAAAATACGGGTTTTGAATACTGGGGTCAGGTTCACTCCTATAAACGGAAGCAAGCAAAAGTACTTTTGTCCATGAATCACACAAGTTTACCCAAAATACATTTGTGGCACAGAGAGCAAAGAACAGCTCTTTTTTCCCCATAGCGTTCTGCACAAAAATGACTTTCACATAGGTAGCTGAATTCATTTCTCTTGGTCTTAAACTGAAATGCACATCTGAAAACTAGTTTTAACTGCCATTATCAGTTGGGAAAAATCTGAGATCTATACCAGATTTAATTCGGGCCTTATAGATCTGATTTCCCGTTTGCTCTTATACTTTGAATGTGTTTTAAAGGCAGATCATTGAGTGCTCAGTCATCTCACTGCCTGGACAAGCCATTTTACTTTACCCTCCAGTACCTCCTATCTAACCTACTCGTTTGGGATCAAGTATTTCAGAGCATGAATTGAACAGAGCAGCAACATCACCATTCAGCGCCTCTCCTTTCTGCGTTTCCTGAGTTCCCCTGTTGAACGCTTGTACTGGGTATTTAGAAAATGCATTCTCACTCATTCTGCACAATTCCCTATTATATGTCCTCACACACAGCATCTGCTGCCGTATACATAACTGTTCCATGAAGACTTGGTGCTTCAAGGACTGCCAGATGACTGGAGCTGAATTACCTAGGGGTTCCTTCTCCTTGAATTATTCTACTATGAAATTCTCATCTGCAGGCTGCAAAGGGGAAACGACAGAGAGAAAAGAAACAGCTTCTCCCTGTCTAAACTTTCCGAGGAGCCTGTCGTGCTAAGTACTGGCCTGTCTCCTCTCGTTTGTGTTAACAGCATCTAAATCACTCTTTCAACTCATTGCCTTCTATGCAGGAGGAGCTGAGGCAGCAGCACAAATGGAGCCTTACGTACAAGGGGCTGGAGCAAGTTATTTCCATATATACTTGGAAGTAGAGGGTGGGAGGGGGTAAAGTACTTTTAGCTTCATGTTTCAATATCTCATTTCCACTAGCTCAATCCTAGAAACCCCCATCCCTTTATTCTTGTATTAATTACATCTCAAAATAGCTATAAAAGTGGCCTCAACCCTAATTTAAAAAAACAACCAACCTGGAAATCTGCTCTGTTTCCATCCAGCAGTGACCAGCTGACGTGGTGGTTCTTGAGCTGTTGCTTTTATGAGCTTGAGTTCCTTACGTTGATCTCAAAAAGAACAATGTGAGACCAGACTAAGTTAAGTAGACCAAGGTCTGAGCATACCTGGAGCTCATCTGGCCCTTAAGATGTTTGTCTGATGAACCATCATTCAGGAACACCTGTGAGGAGTGGCCCTCACCTTTGGTCCAAGGGGTAGATGAGATTAAGAGGGAAAGCTGTGTCCTCCTGTTAGCTCCAGTGTCCTCCACCTGTTTCCCATTTACAGGGGAAAAAAACCCAGGAAGTGGTACCCAACAGAGCTTTGGGGCTTTAATCTGGCTGACAAGTTGATCCAGTTGGACTTGGACAATAATAAGGCAGAGAAAAGCCAACCTTGGTTCCTGCAGCCTTCAGTGCTCAGGGATACAGCTCTGTCCCTGTGTGCCTGCTGCTACTGGAAGATCTCTCTTTGGAGTGTCATAGTCACCAAAAAAGAGACTTAGGCCGCCTACGGGCTCTCTTGCTAAAAAATTGCTTTCATTTAGAACTATTTATCAGCATTTTCACACCATTTTTCAACCACTCTCCTCAGCAGCTCTGTGCAATGCAAATACCTCCAAGTCATCACTGCAAGCCGAAAGAGCCCAGACTGATAAAATATAACACGCGCGGCAGGGAAATTCAATTACAACAAACTGGCTGTGCTAGCCTCAGCCTTTTGCTGCGCTTCAAAGCGGGAGGGATAACATGGAGACAGATTTTGTAGACATGCATGTGCAACTATTTTTGCTGCCGATCTCTCAGAGGCAAAGTGATGGGAAGGTTTGCCCAGGACCGGGAGAATATAACTCCTGTGACATGACCCATTGCAAAAGCTGAAATTTCATGTCCATCCCACCTGAGCTTGTTTTGAGGATTTGCATGGGGCAAATTTCACCCTTAAACTCAGCTCAAAGTGTCCAGAGATTAAATTTGAGACATTTATTTGATTTGAGGTTGGAACGATTTAAAATATCTTCAGTCATAGCACCAGGGCAAGTAAGGAAATTTGCACATCTGCCTTATCAGTCATTACACCCAATAAGTAAAAGTCGCAAGTTCTCTGTGCATATTTCTCTGCATATGTGAAATTAATCTCAGAAAGCTGAAGACCACATAGAAGAATTATTAAATATTATATCAGCAATATTCATTAGCTGGACATGGTCAGTCCTCCTACCATATACTACTCCCTTACAGACTGGCAGGACGCTTCTTTACCAATGTATGCCAGAACACATGAGAGAGCGTAATGAAACTCCAGGGCAGAGCTGTGATCCTGGTGTAGTTTCCAAAACCTGCAAAATCTCTCTTGTAGTACTTTCCTAATTCGAGACCTTCACTGTGCAGCAAGAACAAAGCTGTCTCCCTTATGATTTTTCTTTCAAACATTGTACAGTCCTGTGGCGCTTCACATTTTTTTCTTCTTTTCTGAATACACACGTACATATGTACGCATACATACATTTTTTTTCCTGTCCTTTGAGTAATTATTTTTGTTCCAGCAAAATCAGAACAAGCAGAGCAGCTACAAATATCTCAAAAGCTTTTAGAGAGCAGGCAGCAGCCCACACACCAAGCTGCTCGAAAAGAAGAGCTTGACATGATGAAATTCAGATGTGTCTTCCCGACAGAGAACTGCAGGCTGGGCAGCCGTGCAGCCAGGGTGGACTGGGGAGCAATGAGGCATTGTGTCTCATGTCATTGCCTCCATCCATAACAGCGGACATGGATGGCTGGGTCCCTCCCCACTTCGCTGCACTGAAATGGTTCTGTGGGGAAATATGGGGAAAGGGGGTATAGGGAGAAAGGGGAAATAATGGGGAAAATAGCACTTGGCTTCCAGGATGGGAAGAGAAGGAGCTGACAGCGTTTGCTGCACAAGCGTCTGCTCAGGATAACACTGAGAGTATCTGTGACTTCTGCTGCCGTGGGACCTGGAAGTTAGGAGCCTCTAGCATAGAGGTACACATACATATACATATATATATGTCCAAAGTCTCTGCGATATTTCAGCACATCCAAGAAGCAGCAGCATGTTACAGCAACAGACCGTCCAGCACTAATACAAATCCGTAACAGTACAGCTGCATTCCAGGATCCAGGAGCCTCCTTTACTCCTGATTTCTGCTTCATCACCAAACAGCAGCCCAGAATCTCCGACTTTGAAATATCTGTGAATAACCTACGGTATCTTCTGCCAGGAGCTCCCCCAGCCAAGCCGCACACACGGTCTGTTAATTCTAACTGTACCTTCCCGAAGTTCAAAGTCTTGTTACCAGGATCTGTTACCTTGGGTAAATATTGGAAGAGCATCATTCAGAACACACGGGATGCAAACACATTCAGCCTCCAGCCCTAAGGATCCTCCTGAATTTTTATGCAGGAAAACTACTGTTTGGGTCCATGGTGATACAAGGAGTTAAACTGGCATCACCTACAGAGACCCAAGGACATTGAGATGTGGCTGCACTGCCTACTTGTGACAAGGCTTAAGCACCTGCTTAATTTTAGGCTGCTGCTTAAAGCTCACAAAGGTGCAAGAAAGTGTTTTTCTAAGGGGTGTTTTCCTGTCCTGAATGCCAATGCACTTACAGCTACACAAAATCCGAACAGTGAGAGAACAGAAACTTCTATGGGGAGAAAAGTTTTGGAAAAGCAGATGTAAAGGATCCATGTCTCACGCTAATATTCCACTTTGTAAAGCCCATTTCTTATCCCTGAGGATTTGAATATTCCATTATGGGAAAGCAGTTGTTTGAATAGATGTGTGTGAGGGAAGACACACACACGCATACTCTCACACACAGAATATTGATTGGAACTATATTTATGATTCCTCAGACCTTTAAGAAATTGATTTCTGCTTATTCTTCCTCTCTGTGTCTCACTCCAGCTGAAAATCAAAGCTCAGTGTAGGTTCCCTTAAAGAATTTTTCTAATACAGAAAAATAAATATTTTTCCTAAAGTTTGTGTGAAAATAGAAGAAAAAATAAAGCAAGCCCAAGAATTCTATAGATTTGGTGTTCAATATTCTACCCACTGTTTTTTCAAAGAGATAGAAAACTTAGAAATGCCATTTAGAAATAAACAAGTAAACAAACACAGCTCCACTCCTTGCTTTCCTTTTCAAGTAAAGTATTGTATTTATTTTCAGTAAGTTCAGAAAATGACTTGATTCTGCAATTCTTCTTTCACACCAAAGTCTTCCCTGGAATTCAGTGTTCTTATTAAGACTTTTTCTTTAAAGAGACTTACACAAACTTAAAGTTACAAAATAGCCCCTGTGCCAGCCGTCTGCACTGGCACGTATCTGCTAAAACAAAGTCAGACTGAAATTCAGGCTTTGGTCCTAAATAAACAATCCCTCTTTATTAAGCAGTGAGCTTAAGAGTTTGCTCAACTTTAAGCCCAGGTTTAAAATACAGACAGCAATTCTGCTGAGCCTTCAATGTTCTGATGAGCAAATGTACAAAGCAGCTGTTTGTGCTTTGAAGGATTTTGTCCTGTTAACTGGTGTCAAACGTCCTACAGACTCCACAAGACCTGCATTAATACACCATAAACTCAATCTCCAGCCTCCGACCACAAGAAAGTCTTATTTGAGCACGGAAAAACATATAACGTGAGAACAGTTTTGCAGGTGTGGAGCGCTGACTTCTTTTAGCTTCTATCATCTTCTTCATTTTTATTAGCCCCTGTGCTTTCTGCCCAAGTTGGTGTCTTATCCATCCGGGGGTTCCACTTCATTTCATTCTAAGCACCAAGCACCGGCTAATTATAAACCAAACACAAATTAAACCCATCTTCCCATCCTCCTCTCTGAAACCCCTAATTGCCCATTACCCTGTACTGTGCTCTGACACAAAAGTAATTCTACTAAGTGGGGAGTTTTGTTGTTGTTTTTTCTTTCATAAAAAACTGTTAATTTGGTATTAAATCTCTTGTTGAAAGACTAATAGCTAAATGAATGCATTAAACATGTGCAAATTAGGTTTTTTTTACTGCATTACTTAGTTGAAGATTGAAAGGGTATGATACATCATTGTTGGCTCAGTAGGATTTAATGAGGCACTAGACCATCTTCTGTCTTGGAGGCCAGACTTAGCAATGATCCCCAGGACTGCACAGGCAACACTTGTCCCAGGTCCCTCTCCTGCCAGCGACATCTATTTTTCCCTTTGCCTCTTTCTTCTCCCATCGCCGCTGATGTACATGAAATAAAAATGTAGTTTCCAGATCAGTTTTATAATGAAAAGTAGCCTATTGCTGATGACAAATGTTGTTTACAGTCACTAGAAAAGAGGGTGGAATGGTGAGTGAATATATTAGAGGAGGAGAGGATAGCTTTTATATTCATTACACTGCCATTTTGGGCCTGCGAAGACACATAACCTTTCCCTTTCTCCCTCCATCATACAGTCACTTTCAGATGTCTACATTAAAATAAAAAGCTGCAGGCGGTGCGCTTTGCATTAGCTGCTATCAACAAAGAAGACATTTTCCACCAGTCAAACAGAGCTCCTTGTGGGAATAGCATCCCCCTAAACACTCTTACTGAGATTTTCCTGGATGCTTTTCCTCCCCAGGCTCCTTCCTGCCCTGCAGAAAAGAAAACCCGTATGAGAGACAACTAATAAAAGCCATTGCAAGGTTCTCATCCTCAGCCACTATAAACGAGAGTGGCATTACCCATCAGGATGAAGTAGACAGCAGCTGCCATCGGTGTCTACTTGAGGGGAACCTCTTTGCAGAGGGTTATTTAGGTAGATTTTTAGACCTCTGGGGCCCGAAGTTAAAGTCACAGCCCCCATCTGCTGAGGGTAGAAAGGATGTCCCCTGAATTCCAGCCAAAATTGCATTTATGCTCTGGGAAGCATGGTGGAAGGCCTCAGTTGAACATGGTTTGCAGAAGCTTGCAGGCTTCCAGCACGGGACCAAGAAGACACTGAAGATTTTGAGTATGGAAAATGCAGATAAAAAAAAGATTTGGAGAAAAATCTCTCCCATGAGGCCTGGTAGACTTTTGCTGCTCAGGGAGAAGTGGGGACAAAAGGAAGAGGTTGGAGTTTGTGGAAGAGTTTTGTTCTGGCAACGACAAAAAAGAAACTGTTTATTTTGAGAGAAAATAGATAAATTAAATTCCAGGAGAGGGATACATAGTTTTAATAGTTCTGGTGTTGTGTCTGTCAGTTAACAGAGGACGAGATCTGTGGAGAGGCGGCTGCAGGACAGCCAGGAGCTGAGATGTTCTGGAACAAACCCAGAGCCAGACAGGCTGGCACCTCTCCCACCTTCACGTCTTCACTTACTACTACTACACGCCATGATCAAAAGGCTGTCAAATACTAATAAAGTCTTAATGCATCATGTCTCATTCACACTGACTCATCTTGGGCATCCAAGTTTAGTGGGTCAGATTCCTAGGCTCCTTCTGTAGCCAGCAAAGAAAGATTTGCTCTTCCAGATTTGGAACAGATAATTTAGGATCCTGGCATGAATTACCATTTTTTTCAAGTCTATCTCTGCTGATTTTACAAGGAGCTTTAGGGGTTCTGGCCAGTTATCTCTGACACCCAAGTCAGATCTCTGAACTTAGTGAATAGCTTTATAGGACTGTGATTTTATTCATCTCTGCAAACCCAAGCATGTGAAAAGCAGCAGGGCTCCACTGCTGCAATTAATGGCTTGTGGTTAGACATTATCTAAGGGTCAAGAAGAGCCAGAGGGCACAGAATTACTGCTGTACCTGTGTGTTTTCATCTGAGCTGGCACCCTTCACTGGCCTCAAAGGAATCTCGTGGAAGGGGCACATAAGGGAACATCAGAATGAAAAGGAAGTTCTGATTGTACAGAAATCTACAAAAATGTGGCCATGCTGTCATCCCTGGTGCTTTCCAACTGTGTTTATATTGGGTGGAACCTGCTCGGGTTTGCATTGCATCCAAAGCAGAAAGAGTGAACTTGTCAGGCAGTTCCCTTCTGATGGATCCAGCTTTTAGGGGAACGGGCAAGGACAAGAACAACTGATGTCTGTTCAGGAAACATTCATGTTCTACTGAGTACTAAGGATATGCCTCATTTAGCCCCAGTCCACTGACACATTCATTAATTTGTTAATTAATTGGAGTGCAGCTTCTGAGCTACTTTTAGCCACCTAAAATTTCGGGGTTTAGTCTCACCATCCCCTGAGGGTTCATCCAGAGGGTGATTGGCAACTGTAGAAGACAGATTATTCATCCCATCTATCTGGATATCAGAGTCGGTATGAGAATAGCAATTCTGTGAGAGGTATAATGCTGTGCACAGACTTTAGAAAGATCCTGAACCAGCCTAGACAAGATATCTAACTCACAGGTGGTTAATGAAATGAGATGGATCCCATCCCACTGACATTGGAGAATAGTTCCATTAGCGCTCTCTATTAATACACTGACAGTGTAGAATAATACCATCATAAGTTCAGCTAATCTCCTTGCACCTCATAAGTTATGAAAATGTTTTACAGGTTATCAACAGAACTCACTTCACCCATAATTAGGAAACATTGGATTTAAAAGCCTGCATGAATGCTGATTGTTACTCTTTAGAAATACAATTATTTCCAGGGAGGGAGAAGGCAGCCCATGTACCTTACAATAGAGTTGTTATTGAAAGCACGTATACCCATTCACAAGGAGTAGTGGAAGCTTGTAGTTTTTAAGTATTTTAAACTCAAAGATTCATGCATGGGAAGTCACAAATATATATATATATATATATATTTTTTTTTCCCAGAACAGTTAAAAATCAGAGGTATTCATTCAAACCTTAAAAGAACTGTGCATAATTGTACACAGGCGGATGCTGGCACATGCGCTATGGAAGAGGATGTGTCCCTGCTATTCAAACTAAACATTTCTGTGTTCCGAGTGCCTATAGTCTGGGCTCACATTGTTACCTGCATAGAGCTCAGCAACGACGTACAAGGTCAGTGGCAGACTGCACTCCTATTGTTAGCGTTTCAAGAGGGAACATTTTATACTTCACAACAAATCTACATATAGCCTATTGAATGAAATACAATAGCCTCCCTGAATTACTTCATCCATTAGCTAGATGCCTGTTAGAAAAACAAAACAGTATATTTTTGTATGATCCATTATGGATTGTGAGGTAAACAACTTGCATTCAGGGAAAAAAAAATGGTATCTGATCCCAAAAGCAGACAAATTTTAGCATTCAAAGGGAGGTAGGAAATTTCTTTCAGCAGTATTTAGTAATATAGGAAGCTAAGTTGATCTAAAGTATGAGTGCTGTATATAAACAACAAGGGAGAGAGTCCCTGTTCCAAAGAGTATGTGCTTTGAATTGCCTGATCTAACATGAACATCTCGCCTTGAGACGCAAAGAGGTTCATCAGGGTGCAAAGAGATCTGGGGGCTCCCTGGGGGTTGGGGAGTCAGGAGGGGTCCCCCTGGGAGCTGGCAGGGCAGTGTCAGAGCCCAGGACCTTAAAGATTTCTCAGACCTTTTGTGAATAAGAGTGATAAGGGGAATGGTAGCAGGTGAGCATCACCTTCAGTGTCAGTTCAAGAAGCAATCTCTGCATTGCTGATAGCATATTGTCAGGTCCTGAGGGTTATAATGCAGTTCCTCCACTTAATTTTGTCCCAGAACAGGTTGTGATAACGCTCTTTGCTTTTCATTCTGACCCAGAGTCTCCCAAGCACTTCTCACAACAGGAGCAAATGTGCTCCCTTGAGCAATAAGGCAGGAGCCTCACTGTTGGAGGGAGGAGGCTGGGACAGATATTTTCCTCTTTTTTCCCCTCTCAGACTCTGCTGATGAAGCTTCTCTCTTCCTCCCCAGTATTCCCAATCTCCAGCCGAACTCAGGACTCAGCTGCCATTCTTGAAAACCTGATATGCAGGTGACATTTCAAGGATGTAATCAGAAAATGTCATGGGGGATGGAGGAGCAAGAGATGCTGACGCAGAAAAAACGTTCTATTTTAGGCAGGCCAAGTGCATGCCTATTCCTGGCCTTCTAATGAGCAGGGCTGCCTGCTCCGTGTGCCACGAAACATCCCAATCTGGCTGTGCGGAGTCCTATTTCTTTCCCCAGCATGGGCCTTTCCCTGTGGTTAAAACTCACGTCCTCAAGTCCTTCCCCATTAATAATTTGGGTTTTCTCTAGTGAGGAACATCACTGAGTCTTTGACTTGTGAGAAAACACCACCGTACAGGCTAAGAAGAGCTGGGACTGGGCTACTTCATCTATGATCCTGCCATGGCTGAACTGGAGCAATGTGCCCAAACAGCAGGTGAGTAAAAACTCCACCAATCTTGCATAGGAGGAAGACAGATATTTGCATTATAAACGTAATCTATAGGTGGGCAAGGATTCCACCCAGAGATTGCATCCAAACAGGAGCTGAGACTGGAAGAGAAGCTCCCTGGGGCATGTTGGTGCACACTGTCCTTACGCTCTTCAGAGCATGTAATCCTACCAAGCCACCACTTTTTTCTCTCTTTTATTCAGGATTCAGAAATCGTAGCAATGAGAATGTGGTTGACCTTCCAAACACTGCACTCAAGCAACTCCTCAGAGTTAAGTCAGACCTGTGCCCAGTTAGGAGTGCTAAAACTCTAATGCACGGTGAAGAGCAAATTGCTTGTTTCATGGCACTCATGCATTGTGTGACCATCTAGTATTTGCCCCTCCGGGTCTTTGGGAACCACTTTTAACTCCTAGAAAGAAAAATAAAGGATGTTCTCGGAGGAAGGATGAGATAGGTACCAATCTGGGTTACTTAGTGGCATTGTAATTATTTACATGCTCTGGGCAAGGAGTCTGAGGAGAGTAAACAAAACTTGAAGGGAAGAAAAACAGAATTATCACAACAGAGCTTGTTTCAAGGCCCCCAGAATATGTGATTGTTTTTCTTATGGGTAGTAGACCAGCGTGAACCAAATTGTCACCAAGTCTGAAGCTGAAAACGTTTGAATGACGTGCCCCATACCGAGACACAAATTCCTGTGAATCAAGCGTATTACATATTGCCGAGACAGCTCAGCCCTTCGGCATGTTTTTGGGCCTCACTCAATTAAAACACAAAGCAGGTAAAACCAGGAAGAAAACTCATTATTTGTTTATTAGACATAAAGAACACATATAGTCTTCAGATTATAGCTGGGCTTCTGCTACCCAGGCCCTGCCGTAACAGCAACCTGCAACAGGCTGTTAGAAAACAACGGCACAGAGCGGACGAGCAAAGACGCATCCAGGTCACGAGGCAGGAGGCAGGGATCCCACAGGCTGATCTTGGCTTTGAAGCTAATGAATGCAATAAACAGAGAGTCACTAGAGCATGAAAAACATGCCTTCCAACTGCAGCTGAATTAAGTTTCCTCTGACTGCTTGTGAGTCAAGCAAAGCCCGTTTGACGGCACCTGGGTTGACTAAACACTCACTGACCATGAAACTGCCGGCTACCTGCATCCCTGCCCTTAGTGCCGGGAGCCCAAAAAAAGATCAGCCTCACTGTCAACTCAACTCATCATCGCAGTCGTGTTTACTGAGCTTTCAACCAAAACTTACACATAAATCATCACTGGACAGCCATACCATCCTATCCACGCACCCACACACCCAGTTTCTGATTTGTTAAGAGTTGCCCTTCACTTTCCACTTTCCCTCCAAAATGTTTCCATGTATCTGCCAAAAAATTCACTGAAATATTCAGTTGAAATAATCTAGTGTCTCTGATTTGAGACATTGTTCAAAACACAAAGCTTTCTGCACCACCTTAGAGTCGTGTTCTGGTCTACAAGATGTTTCACCATCCTCAGCCTGCCTGTGGTTTCCATGAATCAAAGCAACTTTCACGGCTTCATATCATCCAGAGAAAGGTTGTCCCCTGAAGCTTTTTCCACTGCCCCAGCATCATCTCCCTTTCTGTCTCTTCAGATCTGCTTCTTCAGCTGCAAATTTAATTAAAGCATCTCTGGGAACCTCATGATCAAGTCACTACAGTGAATAATGGTGGGATGTGTTAAACTGAGGTTTAAGGTGAGTAGATAAGTAAGGAACTTGTAGGAAGGCAAGCTTTGTTATTAAGAAACTAGTAGATGGCTGCTTTTAAGGTAGGTGTCTATGTTCCCACTATAGTCATTACAGACCCAGCCAATACATTCTCATCCTCAAAACTGCTGACCAGACTAATAGATCTCCATCAGTGATAGCAGGAATTGATCAGGGAAATAGGGGCAATATCTCATACCCCATCGGATTGGGTATGTGATTCTGGACACGTGAAATAAGCTCATCTGTATGGTCTGTACAGGCTTTCCTCCCAATTACTCTGCAGCTGTATCTGTTCCAAAAATAACAGCTAGTTCCTCTGCATTTTGTGATTGTGCCATCATAATTAATACAAATTCAAACCTCCAAGCAGCAGTGGTAGGAGCCCACCAATTTTATGGGGGAGGATGGACAAATGTTTTTTCCAAATTGTTTTTACTCCAGCCTACCTGGTTTCAGATCTGCCTTTGATTCAATTTGGTTGCTGTGGAAACAGCCATGACATCAGACTTGGGAGTCGTGACATCGTTGAGTGAATAATCATATGCTGGGAGAAGGCAGCAGGAAAAATGAAGTAAACAAATGTGTTTACCCACAAATGCTCCTACCATGAGGAACTGGAATCTCCAATGGTAATTTACCACATATTGCTAATGTGTTTGTTATAATATATTTCTTAATTCCTTTTTTTTTCCTTTATTTTGGCTGAATATGAAAGTTCATCAGGGCTGGAACAAACAGGGGAAGCATATTGAAACGAGCATTACAGATCTGTCGTGCTCTAGTTTATGGTCTTTTC
This sequence comes from Streptopelia decaocto, assembly GCF_964273445.1. Lineage (NCBI taxonomy): Eukaryota > Metazoa > Chordata > Aves > Columbiformes > Columbidae > Streptopelia > Streptopelia decaocto. Next base: position 5,324,782 of record NC_138672.1, on the reverse strand, counting down.
TCAGTGATACACAGTAAGTAAAACAAGCACTGATTGAGTCAGCTGCCTCCTGGGTGTTCATTTGCTGTAGTGTGAGGAATATTAATGCTAAGTACATCCGCGTGCATCAGGACAGGCAGGAGGAGGCAAGCAGATTACCCCAGCTTAGGGGTATTATACACGCATCTGTAACTTCCAAAGACACAGAGAGGAAACATTTCTGTGGGTTTTTGTCTCTTATCTTCTTACAGTCTTATAGATTTTGGAGATGCATTGCCTTGGAGTTTTAATACTCAGAATTTTCAGGGGGGATTGTGATTATTATTTTTTTTTTAAATCCTCCTTTTTACCGGAAAAAAAAAATTAAAAAAGCAAGCATCGAATTTCATCAGGATACAGAAAAAACAGATTCTAAGAGAAGAAAGAAGAGATGAAAAAGAAGAGTTTGATTAAAATCCCCTCTTGTTCCATGTGTTTGATGTAAATATCTTCACACCTTTCTCTTTTCCTTTGCAACCTCAGCAGAGGGTTCAGCCCATCACCAGGGGATTGAGTTCCAAGCTTAGGGCTTTGTAGTTGCTGCTGCTCTTGCTGCTGTTGTCTAAAGGGATTATCAGCCTTTGTAAAGCTTGTGCTAATACCCTGGAGGGGAAAAATGAGTTTCCAAATAACCTTTTATTTTTTTTTTGGTCTATCTCCTGCCTAAGGTACCCTAGGAAAGGAAAAATTAGGAAGTGTTTTGGCTTCAAGAGTAGGTCATTCAAAGTTCACTAGCCAGGTCCCCAGCATTTCTGACCCAGTCTGTCCCAGTGCAGAAATGGCCCTTGGTGTGGTGCTGACGCTGGGACCTGGCAGGAATAGCAATGCCCTTCTCTGTTCACCAGGGAACACAGCCAGTCTTAGACTGGATGTCTAAAAAGTGCCTGAAGACACTGAATTAGGTGCTTTGCTCCCATTACATCCTTCGCTAACGTTCAGGCACTTTGTATTCTACATTTTCTTTGGAAAATCCAAGCTCAGGATCCCACTCCGCAGATTCAGGCTGATTCCGGGTATCTTTTCAAATTCTTTTTTTTTCCTGCAGGAGGATTGCTTTTGAGCCACATCCCAGAATTTCCCTTCAGACGCAGTTGCCTTTGCAAAGGTGCGGAGCTGCTTGGTATTCCGGGAGCGTTGGTGGCTTCGGGTCATTCGACACTCCAGCGCGAGGAGAGAATGGCTCGGTATTCCAGGTGTGCACCAGTCCATACCTAGGACTGTATGCAGCGGGTTGCTCAGTATTCCCAGGGTGTGCTTCAGGTGCTTAAAGGCTGTGAGGGAGCACTTGGGCGCTTGCCAGGATGAGAGGTTTTCAGTATTCACATCTGGCTCTCTAGCCAGGGGTGAGGCACGATTCCATTCAATCCGCTGCCCTCCCAGGTGTCACAAATAGAAATGAAAGTGACGGTCAAAGAGAAAATTAGAATGGAGAGGAGAGGAAAAGAGAAGTGGGGAAAGAAGAGAAGGGAGAGATATGAAAGGGCAGTTCTTTAGAAAGCAAGACCTTTGAGCCCCTCACACGGGTACTTTGCAGGAGTCACAGTCTAGGTTTAAATTAGAAGGATGAAGGCAATGAATTCCATCTTTGTAAGACAGACTTAAGAATCCACAGCAGAGCTGTTCAAATACAATCATTATCACACATTTTGGTGCTGGTCAGTGTTAGGTTATGTGATCTATTCTATGATTAAAAGCTCATGGCCACAACCACAAAGGATCATAACAGAAGGTGGAGGAAACCAAATGACCTAAGTGGAGAAATGCAGCCCCCTGACCCAGCTCCTCATGGGTGTCACAGAGATCAGCCCCGTCCCTCGGGGGTGAACCCATCACGATGAGTCAATGAGGGAAGCTGTTCAGACCACGCCGGGCACTGAGAAGGTTTTACTGTCAACAGGGGTATGGGATTTGTTAGACACAGAAAAGAGCCTTTAGGGTCTGTACAAAACTTTGTAAAAATCCACTTCTTAAATGTTCTTAAAGAAATTTGTAGAAATTTTGACATGTGTTTGAGGAAAGTGCAACTCCCCAGCTTTTTTTTTCTTTGTCTGAAATCACGACAGCTTCATAATAGTATTAAAACACAATAATAATTATTAACAAAACTTCTTCATTCACTCGATTATTTCTTACAAATTGTCCACTAACAATTTTGCCTTCTCAGAATAACATTCAGATTTGGGACACAGAAAAAGGAATCTGAGATTTTGGACAGGAGAAAATGTTCCCAACACAGTTCTTTTCATAAGACCATCTGCTCCTCTGTTACCAGGTATGAGTTTGTAGATATATGTGCCAGCTCCTAGAGCTGACAAGCCAGCACTGTGTGCAGGTACTTCTGAGGATGCCTCGCACAGGTCTGAACAAATGGGCTGTCTATGGAAGCGGGAGAAAGTGTTGTGTTTTGAAAAAATGAGAATGGGAATGGAATCCAATATTTGCTTTAAGGGCTGTTATTCAGCAGCAAGAATGGAAGGGGCCTGTAGTAGAATGGGCACCAGTTAAAGCTCACTCTGTCTTCAACAGGTGTTGATATTTCTCGAGTAACAGTGGGTCAGGGACAAAACCATATTTCTTCATTGCTAACATTCCTCATTTTTACACAATTAATGTAAATCTTAATGGTTCCCCAGATCTCTACTGCAGATCTGTGCTCCACAGTCCCCTTTGTCCATTTGCTTCTTTCTGGGTATGCCCACAGATCTGGAAGACTTCACATGTATAATATCTTCTCTATCTCCATCAACCCTTGGCCTTGAAGCATTAAATCAGAGTTCGCTGGGTCTGCTACACCATGAAAATATCTAGTGGATATAATGTTTATCCATGATTCTTGATTCACTCAACCCACTCTCCAAAAGAATCTCTCCCAACATGCCCCCAGTACTCAGCTATGAAAATTACACTCCCTTCCCCACGGCTTTGTCAGCGCAGGGAACATCACAGCCTGCTTCAAAATGCTGCTCTGCACTTCTCAATGGTATTTTATGACACATTTTTCAAATCAAATTTAAAAGCATAACTGAGTGGAATTAAATTAATGCCGTCTGGTAATGTCAGCAGCACCGGAGCTGTGCATGGCTGGCTTAGCTTCTAAACCTCTGGCAGCTTCCCGGGACTTAGTTCTGACTTCAGGGAAATAGTGAACACAGTGATGTGATATTTTTTTTTAAACTGTGTCTATGGAAGGGAGTGCGTGGGAGTAAATAGATGCCAGCTGAGGTCTTGGTGGAGTTTCCTAGGGAAGATATCTCTAAGTTGAGATGTAGGTATGTTCATGTGTATAACCAGGGGAAGCAGTTAAATGAAATCTATCCCAGAAATGAGCACATCACAGTACTGATGCTGATAATGAAGATGATGATTTAGTGGCAAAATGTTGCATCACTGAGCAGAACGCACGGTTTGTGCCTCTGTATATTTTTGTCTGTGCATAGTCAGGAGAGACTGAGAGTAGCTTTTGAACTGGAAAACTTGTTAATAGAACAGTATTCACATAGGATGAGAGCAGTGTGTGTATGTGCTGGTGTGTGCAGGGTTGTAGACATATGCAGACTAAAGCATTTTGTGTCCATTGATGCTTTAATGCTTATTCTACTAACATGGAGTCCACATATATCTGTTTGATATGGTATCTGAATAAACACAACCTCACTTGTGTACATCCAACTTTTTCCTTTTTTCCACTATGTTTTAAATGCAATAACTCCAGATTGTTCTTTTTCTTCCCTACACCCTGCATTGTGAAAATTGCTCTGAGACTACACAGCACAGGACGTACTTCAGCAGTGCCCAACAATATTCCTCAATGACTTTACATTTACTCATCCCATTCAAAGAGGTGTCCTTGAGTGCATCGATTGTCTGTCCCTCTTTACACAGGCAACGCTTGAAATGTTCCCTCCACAGAACAGGGAGAAGATTTCTCCTGCCGATGCCAGATGAGGATTGCACAGACCCAGGTGGGATCAAATGAGCTCTACGATCACACTGAAGTGTGCAAGTCTCCTCATCCTCCCACCGAACACACAAGTTGCCACTGAACTTGGGTGCATGTTGTGGAGGGATCGCAAATTGTGTTTCTTCTGGGTTAAATTTTTACAGGATCAAACTGCTTGTCTGAAGTAACCCTCCATGAAATGTAAATAAAATTACTGTTGGTGCTTAGCATCTTGGGTTTTTTTTCCCCTTTTTCTTTTTGTGTGTGTTTTGGTTGGTTGGTTTGTTTTCTTACTTTCCACCCTTATGGCAAATACCTTTTCTTTAAGGCTACAAAATGTATAGTCCTCCATTTATGGAAAAAAGATATAAGCAAACACAACAGCCCTCTCCCATAGCACACACCATGTTTGTAGTAAAAACCTCACTGCCTTAACACCATGTTGAACTGTCCCAGTTCTTCACTTGTTTTGGTATCTTCGGATGCTTTTGTGACAAGGACGCTTTGAGGTCAGGTAATGCATTTGTGCTGATGTATAGAGCACCAGAGATATTTATGCTTCTCTATAAATAATAAAGCTGTCTTGGATTCACTTGGAGATGCAGGAGTAGAGAGGACTGTAATAAAGGAGGGAAAGAAAGAAAACACACACACCAAAACAAAACAAACAACCACCCACCAATGAAAACTCATTCTAAGCCTATCTAAGCACAACAGATAATGATGAAGCCAGAGGAATTCTATACATGAATGAAAGATCTGAGATTCAAAAGGGAGGAAAAAATACCACACAACACAACAAAAAGGAGTTAAAGGAGTTTGTAAATCTTCATTGCTCTGTGGCCTATGAAATAGTATTTCAGAAAGATATTTTCTTCTGGGTGCCTTGTCCAAGTCTAGTTTGAGCATGGAATTCTGCTAGGATTTCCAAAGGATGTGTGGGAGCTGGGATAACCCCAGAATTATGGCTGCACAAGCATTCTTCCTCCTCACTTTTGTTTCTCAAAGCTTGGACTCAATCAGTGCAACACCAGGTTGAAGTTTCATAAGCTGTTCTTAATGCACAAAGAATCACATCAACTAAACTGCTGAAATTTTATATGCTGGGCAGAGTAAGCCTCAATTCCTTAATTTAAGCATCTAGGTGTTCAACATCTAAGCCTGATCTAGTCACGTCAGGCTTCCTCTACAGCCAGCAGGGAGAAACAGGCTCCCTTGGAAGACATCTCGTTTCATTCTCAAGAACAGGGTCTAATCTGGGCCAGATGAATTGCCGCTGGAGATACCCACAGCCCCAGACTACAGAGAGAGATTGGGGTGATTATCTCAGACCTCTTGCTGTTCGGCTTCTAAAGAGGAGGCAGATGAATTCCAGCCTCAGCAGCTATCACATTCCTGTGGGTTAGGGTGCTTAAAAATGTCTCTCTTCTTTGCGAGCTTGAAAGACTCCATCTCACTCACCGAGAGACAATTTCATGCTCTTAAACAAAGTACTAAGGCGTGAAAGTACAATTCAAGTCTGTTCTTTCTGTAGGGCTGGTTAAAGAAAAGGGTTTGGGATTGAACTGAGGAGCTGACATTGGTATCTGGGAAATGTTCCAGTAGACTGAACAAGAGGGCTGTGCTCCGTGCCAGCATAAAAAGACACAATTTTCATGGAGATGCATCCATTTACACCAGGTCTGCATTTGGCATGAGGAGAAGAGAAATTGCCCCTTGATCAGGGCACATTTGACATATTGAGTTATCTCTCTCATGAGTAATGGAGTAAAGATGAGTACACGTTTGATATGTTATAGTGGCTTCCTATAAATATTAAAGCGAAAGGAAACTTCACAGACTTATGGGACGGAAGCACCTGCAATTCATCTACACAGACCATACTGAGTTAGAGGGAACTGCCAGCAGCAGGCTTTCCTGAGGGTCATTAATAGCTCTCTCTGGGCTTTTCCTGCTTGCTTTTCTGCTTTTCCAGGTCTCATGGCTGGAAGGAAATCTTTGCCTTGTTCAGCCTCCATCTTCATGGTAGCCAAGCTCTCAGCTCTTTCTGCTGTGCCTGGGGAGAACGTGAAACCACCATCACAGAGGTTTTTAAAAACAGACTAGACAAACTTGTGTCTTGAAAAGCATCGATCTTCCTGAGCCTACTGGAAAGCAAAAGGGTTGACTAGAGGTCATTCAATAATTTGTCCACTTCTGTTTACCACGCATGTTCTCAAATGGTATGTTCTCTAAAGAATGATTTCTCAGTCTATGGCTTGCAAAACACCTTGCATGAAATGCACATTGCATGAAATGCACATTGCATGAAATGATTGCAAAAAGCAATTGAGCTAAGAAGTGGAAATGCACTTCTACATGCTGTAAACAAGCAAAATGGCAAGGAAACAAATTAATGAATGAATACTCAAAGATTTATCCTCATTTCTGTGTGACTGCACATTAACATTGTGACGGGAGTTTCATATTTTTGTTTTGCTTTCAAAAAATATTTAACAATTCGCCATATGAAAACAGAAGCAGTGTTCTAAAGGCTAGTCAATTAGATCAATACCACAAAGAAGATCAATACCACTGAGAAGAGGCAGGCTCCACAAGAAGCTCAGTGACTTTTCTGTTATTAATCACTAATTCACTGGTAGAGCACCAAGTGCGCCTGGTATCCTGCAGCCTCTCCTTTACATGTTTTTCTCACGTCTTTCTACTGCAGGTTACAGGGTAACGTATCAAATAATCCCACCAGATGAAGACTGATCTCAGCAGGGTTTGCTGGTGTCACCTGAAGCTGTCTTTTCCTAACCCATTCTCTTGCTGAATTCTTGCTAGATTGTTTACACTCCGAAGATTTCTGCTGCACGCCTTAAGAAAGGAGCTGCAATTGCTGACCCAGCTGTTCAATGTTCCCCTCAGTACAATCTGGAAGTCGGTAAACAACCACCTGATGTTGATCATCCCGGTGCAGAGGATCCAACCGGCGCTGCCTGATTCCTCGCCCCGCACACCGACGCGTTCTCTCCTCTGCTGGCTCAGCGTTTGCTGCCAAGTGCATTTCAAAGTCAGAGTCTGGGACTTCTTTAGAAAGGCGCTTGCTGAAAGGAGCGACTTTCTGACAGCCACAGGGTTGTTAGCTGAAAGGATGTTGTTATAAAGCTGGGAAAATGTTTCCTCTTGCTAGGAACAATACATGTCTCTTGATTTCCCTGGATGGTTTCGCACTGCTACCTGTCCTAAGGCACGGAGTTAACTGAAAGATTCAAGGAGGTCACCGAAGAGCTGAGCAAGAAAAGTAAAATGACAAGAAGTATAACTTCACCTCAGTGGAGTTAGCTTCAAAATAGTTGGATCAGCAACAGCTCTAATTGCACCTACTGTTTGGGTTTCTCTTTATTTATTTATTTATTTTATTGTGTTGCTGTGAAGAGTAGCTTGAAGAAAGGAGAGTTGAGACGAGCCAGACAGGGAAGTGCATGTGTCAGGTTAGAACATAACATCTGACAGAGACAGTTGTGAAAGCTATAAAGGCTTCCCCCTATGCAGGGATGGGTAATTCATCAGAAATTTCAACACGAATCTAGCAAAGAGAAATATGTCTGCCAATCTTCCCTCCCAGGACTTTCTTCTTTATCCTATATACACTTCATCCACCCTGGATGAGAGCATAAAGGATGAGTGTCAGAAGTTAATTTGGGAGCTAAGGATTCTTGAAAGAAAACACCTATAGGGCTGCCCTGGGCATGGAGCAGGTGATATGCAGAATTACACCACAAGAGATGTTGAAGTTGAGGAAGAAGGGTCTGAAACCAAGCCAAAAGTAAGACCACTGAAAAGAAAGGTATGCATGGAAACCTGGTAATACTGGGATTTAAATAGGGTATGGGGTGCAATACCTCAATATTTCTACCTGCAGCTTCTTAGGTGTCCCCTGGCAATGGATGAAATGCGTATCAAGGATATGGAAAGGTGATGCACAGCCCCTGAGGGACCCTTCTTTCATCCATTGACTTTTTAGGTGCCAGCTTTCACTATAGTGATGTCAACCAGGAGTCAATACAAAGGAAACAAGCTGGTCATTTCCCCAGTTCTGACCAGCATGAAGCCAAGGGTTCTGTTCTTCCACTAGAACAACATAGGGAGGCACCTTCCATCTGACAGCAGCTTTCCAAGATCCTTTTCACCTTTCAAAAGCATTCACACCTCGCCGCAAGTACACGATCTGTGGCTGAGCATCAGTCAGGGCTCATTAGGTTTCAGAGCCGGGTGTGCTGACCCCACGGCAGACACAGAGACCCCTCAGAGCTGGAGCTCCTGCTCGGATGCACATCCCTTGCATTGTGAATGCTTCTCTCCCCTTCTCCCTGTGTGTAGTATCAGTCTTTAAGCCTTGTTCACACCTCAATAAAATTATAAGTGTTCTTTTATTACCGCCATATGTATTGTCAGACACAAACCGCTATCGGCTGCCACGAGGCAAGCTGAAAGTGGCTTGGTAATAACCAGCTGAAAGTCCAGCTTTGCTTAGACCAGGTATGAGGCTTGAGAAACTGCATTTGTTTCCTTACTCTTGTTCCAGATTTTTCACCGGTAAGAGAGAAACAAACTCTGTTTCTTCATCGGTAAGGTGAATTCAGGTTTTAGGGCAAGACCTGGATGCAGGGGACAGAGTCTTGGCTTCTCTAAGTCACTGTGTCAAATTTGCATTCAGCTCAGGTGCCAGGCTTTGTTAAATCAGATCTTTGCATTCGATAAAATAATTATTTATGAAATCAAAATGAGGTTTTAACATCTGTAGCAGAGGGTGTGCTCACATGTCACATCTGCACCTGTGCAAATGCCAATTAACCCACTATAATTAGTCACAATTTTTACTCATTACCACCAAGATCAAAATCAAAACCAGGGTTTACTTCCTCATTTTTTATTCTTTCTCTTCCAGATCCTGATCTTTCTACCACTACAGTAGTTTGGGGGTTTTTATGTAGATGGCTATGTGGGCTTAATCTTAAAATACACTAAAACCAAACCCTCAGAACCAAGTTCCCAAGACCTCAGCACCTGAAACAGAGATGTGATTTTCAAAAGAGTTTGTTTCTTATTTAACCACCCCAAAGAAGGGGTAAATCTTTGGCCATTCTCTGCCTCTAGCAGTTTTTACCATGGTGCATACAATCAAAAGAAATCAATGCACAGAAAATGGAGCATTTTTGAGAAAATCTGACACCTACTGTGAGCCCTGATCCCTTCTGAAAATGGTGACAAAATGCAGTTATTTTATCACTGCACGAGGCTTTCCTGCCCTATTTCAGATTTTGTAACAAATACACGTTATATGACAAGCCATAATGTCCCCCCCATTATTTATCATTTTTCATTAATCACACCTCAGCAATCACCTATATTATTTATTGTTATTATTCATTACTCTTTAAATTAATAATAACTACAGCAGGAACTACCATTGTGAAAAGCATTGAGAAAGACAGGACATTTCTGTCATTTTTTTCACATGTGAAGCACTGGAGTCCCACGGACTTTATTTATGAAGAAATATGTTGTGGATAGGAAGAGTAGGAAGAATATTTAACTACTCTCGTTCGAGTGAGGAAAACCTTGTGAGAAGTATTATTTCTTATTATCCCAAATGATATAATTGAGAAAGGGGGTGGGGAAAGGTCAGAAAAGCTTTCAGACACTGAACTCTTCTTCAAAATCGAAATAGGAGCAGCAAAAGTTGCTTTTTGATGCTATTATTTTATCATTGGACTGAAAGGAATGGATTAGCATCCGTTGTTAACATCCTTGTATGTACTCACAACTCTCCTGAGCGCTATTTCTTTTTTTAATCTATATCAGTATTGGATGGAGTTGCATTGATTTTGATGGAGCTTCTAGCAGAGAGATTTATCTCCAGGATGGTTTTCTGATCACTTCCAAAGATAGAGATTGTGATCCCAATTGAAATGGCATCACTCCTCAGCTTCAAGAAATGTAACATCCCTGATCTAGATGTCCATCAACAGAAAGCTTGTTAAAGTATTCTTAACAGCACCCACTAAAAGTCCATGGCTGCCCTTCATACTTGATTTAGGAGCTAAAATTTCTTCATTTAACACAGACTTTCTTTCTGCTGGAAATTAAACCTAGTACTCATTGCCTTACACTCTCAGAGAACAATTGATCCTCTGCTAAAACGTCCTTTAGCATATTAGAGGGCTGTGTTGTGTCCTCTCTCAGTCTTTTCTTATTAAGGCTTCAATGCTGCAACTTTTCTTGCAGGTCTTGTTTTCTGAAACTTTTCTCCTCCTTGCTGGTATGTTCAAATCTCTTCTTTTTGTCCGTGTTATAGAACTGGATACCCAAACACTCATACTCCAGCTGTAGCCTCCTCAGTGCCCAGCTAAGCAGAATATACAACCCACCTGCTGTTCCCGTCCAGAGCCAGATTTACCTCTTCTCACTGTTAATTCATATTCATCCTGTGCAGTGTTATAACCCCTTGATCCTTTTCCACTGCACTTCCAACAAGGCAGTTATTCTTTGTTTTCATGGCCACAGCCATGACTTCTCCTTCCTGAAGAGTCATTTGCACCATCATCCTACTGAATTTCATCCTGTTGATTCCCTACTGCTCCTCCAGCACATCAGCATCATTTTAAATTCTAATCCTGTCTCCCAAACTGCCTGCAGTCCCTTCCAGCAAAGTGTCATTTGTAAATTTTAGAGGTGTGCACCTTCGTACATCATCCACATGGATAATGAAAATATTGAAAATATTGGGACTCCAATCCTAATGTCCTTCCACTTCAAAGGAGAACTATTCATGTGTGACTTCTCAGCCTATTGTGGACCCATCCTGATCTCGAAGACTTCCGCTAGATCATATTTTCCTAATTCGCTTATAAGAAAATGAAGCTGGATCACATTAAAACAAGATACATCACAAGTACTGCATCCTCCAAAACCACTATGGCAGGTGGCTCTGTTTAAGAAGAAAATTAGACTGATGCGACAAGATTTGTTTTTTGCAACCCTGTGCTGACCACCTTTTATCATTTTATTATCCTGCAGATGCTTATAAATTGATTGTTTAATAATTTATTCAAGTATTTTTCTGGGTTAAAAAGACTAGTCTATAACTCCCAGGGTCTACCTTTCACCTCTTCAAGTGTAGGAACTATGTTTGTCCTCCTCTGGGCCCTCCCCAGTATTGGTAAGTAGTTGAAGATAATTATTAATCCCACAGAGACTGCAGTAGCAGTTTCTTTGAGAGCTTTGTGTGGTTACTCTGACTCACACACAAGTCACCTGTATGCTCTTTAACCCATTTGTCTCCCGTTGTGGAAAATTCTTGTGCTTCACAAGATCCCTCTTATTTTTCCTTGGTCACCTACACACAAGTCTATATTTCTCCATCTGTAGCCCTCTCATTTGGAGGCTGAACTTTTCCAGTTCTCTCCTGGCTTGTTTGCACTATTCTTTTGTATCCTCCTCAGTCAAATATGAAGGCATTTGTGGTTTATTAATACTTTTAGTTAATTTGTCAAGTCTTTAAAGACATCTTTGTGTGTTTATATTGGTCTCTTGCTTTTCCTCCTGCTCTGACTTTAACATGGTTGCTTTTAGCAGCTGCCAACTATCCTGCATCTCTTCTCTTTTGTGAAGTTCATTTATCTGTTTTCTGCATTTGCTCCACTCTGCTCCCCTATTCTTCTGCTTTTCTACATTCTCCTTGAATTCTGAATCCAATAAATTTGTGGTCATTGTGTTCAGAGACATTTATCTCCACCACCTAATTGTGACCAAGTACTTCACGTTAGGACTACATTAAATAGTAATTTGTAGAATACACAATCCTGAGTGAAGACACCAACATTATAAGCCTTTCTCTCCCCATACGATTCCTACTAACCATTATTCCCTATCAGGCCATCAGGAACTTATTTTAATTGGATATGCCATAAAAATTAGGACTTGTATAATTAGATCCTTCAAGTCTGGCAGGCAAATAATTCAGCTCTTCCATGTTTTCATCCATCTGTGATATTTTACTTCATCTACATCTGCAGTAGTATGGACTATAGGTTGCCATCCCTATGGGAAGCTGTTAGTTTATGTTTCGTAAGAATCACACAAATCACATTAAGAAAAAAACAACAAACTTCACAAAAAACAACAAACTCCCACAGTTTAGCACTCCAGGGTCTCTTGAAACCTTTTTCTACTATGCCTCAATTCACAGGAAAATAATAGTAATAATAAAAGAGAAAGAGAAGAGAATTATAAGTTTGATCAAAAGAGGCTGATTGAGTCAGGGCAGAATTTACCCAGAAAGTAAATGACATTTAAGTAAAACACTTGGAAGGTTCTTTACCCCATGTTTGGTGCTAATGAGCCAATGAGTGAAGTTTGCATCCAAAAATCTCAGTTTACCAAGAGACCCCAGTTTCTTATTGTTGCTTGTGAATTATTCTCTTCCCCAACATCCAAGCTGCAAGAGGGAAAGGGCATCCCCTCTTTAAACCATAAATCATCCCTTTAATTGCTGATCAGATGCTGTGTGAGAGACCTGGCAGGTGTCAGCTCATCATTACCTAATCAAATGCAGCTTTTCCTGATGCATCCCTGCCCCTCGTCACTGCAACATGTTGGGGAATAAATGCAAGCCTGAAGTGGGACTTACAAAGGGGAAAGAGAAGAATTCACAAGTTTATCTTGCCCCAGAGCAGTGTCTGGGTGACAGCTGGAGTTGAAACACATCTCGGAGGTGCATCAAGGTGGTTTTCTGACCTTGGAAAAGCTCCCAGTCACTGCCTGGTCCTGCCTCATCACTCTCAGTGCCTGGAAAGAACCTGGTGTATGTAGGATTTCCACTACATGGACAAGAAAAATGACTGAAACAAACTCCTGTGACATGCACCCCTATGTCCCTGTGTTGCTCTAATGCCTCCTTTAGTTCATATACTTGTTCTTTTCTTTATTTGTTTTCTTTTCCCCTCTCTCACTCACATAGGGTGTAGGAACACCATAATGCATGGTCAGAACACCATGGTTTGGTGCACTCTGTAAAAAAAAGCTGAAAATTAGAAGAAATGTGCTTTCCTTCAGGATAGATATTTAGGCCTTAGATATTTTGGTTTCCTCAAGATATCAGTCATCTAACTCCTATTTAGGCAACTAACTCCTATTTTAATCAGCAAAAGGCAGGTACTTAAATATCTTTGAAGAGCTGGTCCCCAATGTCTTCCAGCTACAGGATCCAATCACTGACTCATCAGGCTCTGGATCCAATCAGCAGTGATTGATTTAATGATGTCAATATTCATTTCCACTCCTTCGTAATTTCCTGTCCCTGCCCTTTATGACTTACTATAGGAAGCAACCCATTATGATAATTCTGTATTCCTACTGCAGAAAACTATGCTGAAAATGAAAAACAAAATTATACACAGACCCAAGAAGTATCTGTAGCAGCAGCAGCAGTGTCCAGGCTGCTATTTATTGAATTGTTTATCTATAATGCAATGCCACAGTTTAAAAAATTAAATTAGTCTAATTATCCTATTTAAGGAGATAACTCTCCTGTTGCTAACACTCCCATAATTTTCTGCATTTCCATCTCCTAAATTATCCACTTCTAGGCTTTTTTCTAACCCATATATATCTGAAAAAAATATCCTTCGAGGTATAATTAACTTTTTCATCCAGAATCCTAATTTCCTCTCTCAGACATTTTCTGCGGTGTTTAAACTATTTATTATGCAAACTTAGAGAAGTCAAACTATGAATTATGTACAAATCTACATACTGGAGTTCTCAGCTAATCACTGCATCTCTGTGTCTTGTGGCTCAAGGTAACCAAAGTGCACGGAGTGGAAAATATCAGAGCCCAGCACTCGGCATATTAATTTTTTTCCTCATGTTAAAAATAGCCTTTCCCCCAAATTAAATAACTTAATGTCACCTTTTAGATGATTTTTTTTAAGGCTGTTTTGAGGTAATTTCTTATCACCCACCACTATGTTTGCCTTCCTTCACATCACGCTTCCTTCATCTCTTATCCAGCGCTCTCAATAAACTGCAATCGGACATGTGAAGACTTGCAATGACTTTGTACGACCAGTGAATGTCTTTACACTCGCTATTACATTTTTCTTTTTTTTCCCTGATCTTGGTTCATTTGCTTATTCTTTCCCCTTGCGTTTCTCAGGTTTTATGTTGTGATTTTATATTGTAATTTTGAGGTCGGGTTCTGTCTTGTGTGCATCTTGTCTTGTACTTATCAAAAGCATTTGTCTCTACATGTAATTTAGGCTTTGGCATCATCATAAAGGGTACTGTTGTTATTGTGATGAAAGCTCTCTGGGGCTCCAAGCCTAGACTAAGGCCTTAAAGACATCAAAGAAAAAGATTTCTTCAATCTACGATTATTCTTTCTGCTAATTAATAGCACATCAGTGGCTATCTAACTGTCCTGTCAGCAGGAAGATGTTCAAAACCCCCTCTAGCTTTTCAGTGGCATATTTTCTTGTGTATCTATTTTAACTAAAACTGAATTGTATTGCTCAGAGAAACCTTTTCTCCCCCAGTGCACGCAACTTGAAGAAAATTAAAGGAAAAAATATGCTTTTATTTATTTTTGCATATGGGATTGTTATGATTCACCAGCACAGAAAGTGGACAAGCACTGTGCAATTATGTCAATTGAGACAATTTTAAACTAAGTGAATTGTTAGAGATAGATCTTATGATTGTATAAAGCTGCAACTCTTCATTGTAATCTGTTCTGTTGGGTTGATAGCTGGATTTTCTGAAATGCAAAGGGTTTTCAAAGGGCTTTGTCCAAGAAAAGGCGACTTACTTCCCCTAAATTTAGCAGCCTAATGGTCAGCCACTGAATCAAATCTAGCCCAAGCTCAGTTATCCCGGACTAAATAGTTATCAAAATAGGTGGAATAAAATGTCATCTTAGAATTTTTCTGTATGTTGCATATATATAAAAATACACTAGATAATATATGAACATAGACTAGACATCTTGGACAACCTTTATTGTTCAAGGGCAGTTGTTGAAGAGGGAGAGAAATACAGTTCCAGTTCAAGGGAAAAAAATAATCCCTTTTTTAGGAAAATTCTTCAGCTAGGCTTTAATTTCTCAGGGCCTTAAAAGTCAGTGGCTTTTAAGCACAGTAAATGAACGCGTTGCTGAAGCTGTTTTCACATTCAAGCCCAAAGACAAAGATGTATATGCTTCTGGAATGAAGCTTGACTAACAGATAAACACTGGTAAATGCGTGCAGCTGAAGAAGGAAAGCTCCAGGTTGTTCTCCGGGAAGACTCTTCTAACCACGAGTTTGAACTCTGTGCTTTGGCTTGTGTTCACAGCCTTGCTAAATGTACATTTTATTCCAAACCTTCAGCCACCAGCCGAGTGGACATGAGGAAAAAGCTGCTCGGTACAATTAGTTAGGAAACAGAGGATGGAACTTGTGAACATGGAAACCAAAATATTAAGGTTCTGTCTGTGAAGTCAAAGACAATTTTTAGGGGCTCTGGGATTTTATTCTGTGTGAGGTCACAGACCTTTCTCCAGGCAGATTCCTCTAAAAACTGGGAAAAGCACCCAGACTGTTTTCATTATGACTCTGCTTACCCAAGTCTTAGTGAGGAGCAAGGGCCTTGCAGCATCATAAAAGGAGAAGAAAATGTATTGTTAAAGACTTTTATAGCAGCCTCTCCATGTCTTTGTAATCAGCTTTTCCTGCTTACCAAAGCACCCACATGCTCTTTTCACTCATACACCTGTGTGTACACGAGGTAAAAGAACTGGCTTGGATTTTTATTTCCTTCTCCAGTTTTGGAGGTCAACAGCTCCAGAAGAGAGGACTGTTTGCAGCAGCCCAGCTGTAACCCCAGTGAGCTTCATCTAACTCCTAAATCAGGCCAGTTGGGACTTGAACACACAACTTCAGGAAACCTGGTGGGATTTACAGACCTTGCGATTAGGTCCCTCAAGCCACCCCTTTCGTCTGGAAAGTTCAAACAAGCCTGCAGCAGGGGAGAAATAATTGCAGAACTGCAGAGCTGGGGCATCAGATGGAAGCAGGGAAAAGAAAAATCAAAACAAGTTTAAAATACGTTCTGCAAAGACAACTAGGGGCCAGCAGTTCTGAAAAGCTGCGTTCTTCATCAGGGATTCTCGCTATCTTTTTTATATATTGATTTTGACACCTGGTCTATCATGTCAGGAATTCTTCTGGCTCTTCGGACTGCTGACAGATGCAGAGCGCAGCAAATGCCTTCCCGATGAATCTGCCTCTGTCCTAGCAACAGGCTCAGGATGCAACCAAGTCCCGCTGCGATCAGGGCTGGACAAGTTGAAGGATGGATAAGATAGACGCAGCGATGGCCGCTGAGAGGATGAGCCTGAAACCTGCGTCTCGGAGACTTAAAAGACTGGCTCTAGCAAACGTAGTATGCACAGCAAGCGGATCAGATAATGTCAGTTCAAATCTTATTTATCTCATCAGCAGCAGCTCGGTGAGTTTGTTGCTTTCACTTTTTTTTAAACTATTTTTTTTGTTTGGGCTGTCTCTCATTAACCTGCTTTTCTCTGGATTTGTTTGTGCGGCACTTTGGCAGCTGGCCAGCAGAAAACAGGGCATTAATTCCACAGACTGTAGATTGTGTCCCACTTATTAAGCCATATTTATTTCTCTGTTTCCAGAGTTTTGTTTTAGGCTTGGGTTGTTTGGGTTTGTTTTTGTTTTTTTTTCTTTTCCCTAGCTCTGCTTTTGCCTTTTTTTGTTTGTTTGTTTTTCATTTCCCTGTTATTTTGCTCCTCTGGCTCAGCCAAGGAAAAACATGTAGAGATTTTTAACTCTTGGCGTGCCAGAAACCAAACTGACTTTCCATGTGGCATTTATTCTGTTAAGTTTTAGCCCTCTAACTTGGAGCGCTTAGGTTGGTTGCTCAGCCTTTACATGTCATAAAAAGCCTTTTCCAGGAGCCAGTTTGAGAGGAGACCTGAAGCCCCTCACACAAGCTTCTTTCTCTGAAGTCTCAAGAACACCCCAAACACAAGCCATCTAAACTTCAGCGTTGTAAACCTTCCCCTCTCCTAAGCAGAAACCATTTTCGCAAACACAGACGCACAGTTCTGCATCTTGGAGTTTGAAAGAGAGTTTAGGCATCTGTGCCCTTATTTTAAATAGCGCTTGTGTCTGCTGGAGCATGGACCCGCGGACAAGAGCAGCGGAGCTGAATAATCCACATTCGAACTTGGGCTCAGTCCAAGTTACCACTGCGAAAATTCTGGTTGCACAACTCAAGCAGAACATTTAAAGCAGTGCTTGGGAAAGGGGGTTGCATTTCATAAGCTTCACCAGTACCCACTGATGCCCTTCCTCACCAAGAGCTTGGTACGGGGCAGGTCTGAGACTAAAACCACACATGACAAAGGCAAATAGTTCTGTCTTGTTCATAACAAGACCTTCATAGAAATTTAAGGAGACATGTTTTATCAGACAATAAAAAAATCAGAAAAATATTTTTTTAATTGCCCGTTTTTTCACTAAATATCACCCAAATTTTGTAATTAGCCATTATCTGAAAATTCCGAAAGCCATATTCCCACTTCTGCTACTAGCAAAAAGAAAAATCATATATACATATATCAGTCCATTGTGTTTCACCCAGCAACGTCTCTGTTCTCCATGGAGGTGCTAAGATGGCTCACTTAGTCAGGAGATATTACTCAGAGGTTCACAATCCATCACTCTGGCATAGAGAAGATGGATGGCAGACTCTTTTTAAAGACATGCTAGTTTACACAAGTACTCTGAGAACTGTATTTCAGATCAACCTATTCAAAAAAAAGACAGGAATTGTAAGAGACCAAAGTACTCCTCCAATTTTCCCTATCACAAAGTGTAGCTAACATTTCCAGCACAGCTGCTATCCTAATTAAAGCCTGGGGTGTTTTAAAGCATAGGCAGAAAAACACCATTATATGTTATTTCTAGTTTCCACAATGTCATCTCCACTGAACACTTCTCAATCCTGTGAGAAAGAAGAGACACAGAGAGATTTGGGCTCAGACATGAGATATGTTTAGGTTCTTAAGTCCCCATTAAAATTATTGCAGTGAGCATCACAGATACAGGAAATCAGAAGCTCCAGAAATGTCATTTATGGGCCAGAGAAAGGTTTGTCTAAGGCCTATCTCCACCTCTTACGAATTCCTTGTGTATTTTATGAAACAATCGTGTTTGCTGGCCTTTCACTTCCCGTTCCTTCCTAAGTTCACTCCTAAACTGGCACAAGTCAAGCCAAGGAATTATCGGTGTCCCTTCAACAGAGGGAACCAGATGGTGCATCGCTCTTGGGCTGGCAGGGTACACAAAGTGCAATTTCAATGTCAATGAGCAGCTAAATGACTGAGGGCTCATCCACATACACAGTTTATTCACTGCTCTGAAGACACCTAAACTGAACTGTCACAACCACTTAGCGCAGAACTACGTCTGTGGCTTCGAGATGGCTGCACATTTTGCACTCTTACCTTGGGCAAACCCGAACAGAGGCTGGCTTGAATCTGGTACCTGCACATGTTTACTAGGTCATGTTTTATACAGCAAGTTATCAGTTGTCCTCTAAATATCAGGCTAGCCTTTCTTCAAGTATTCTTTTTGTTTCTTTGGGGTTTTTTTCAATCTTTTTTTCCCTTGCTAGTGTTAATAGTATTTTTGAAGCATATAAAATGCTGTCATAGAGTTCCCAGTTATTTACTTTTCTTCCCTTTACCCAAATGATTGGGTTCACAACAGCTTTTATCTTTGTGAAATCAGCCCTGTGTACATGTGTATCTGTGTGGTTTGGACGTTATGCCATTTGCATGTAGCAAATGTAATCAAGTCTATGTCACCTGCATCTAAACAACTCTCTGGCTTTTAATTCTGTGAGTGAATTCTCTTTATCTGTCAAGATGATGAGGTCTAGCACCATTTTCCCTTCTGTTGGATAAAACACTTTTAAAGTTAGGAAATTGTCATCTTCATTTAAAAAAAAAAAAAAAAAAAATCAAGGATATTTTAGTTCTAACAGCGTGAGATCTCCTTTATACGCCATTCAGATTAAAGTCTTTTTCTTCCTACCTATAATAGGGAGGTGTTTAAAGAGCCAGATGAGAAATCAAGTCACTCTTTGGTCTGCAACGCACAGCACTCAGGACCCAATTTGGTCTTTATTTGCAGAACATTAGTTCAAACACAAGTTCTCAGAGACTCAGAAACATGCAATGCCGTTTCTGATGTAAGAATACAACCCTCCCGCTTTTATTTGTCCAGTTTTGCTTGCTAAACAAATTTTAACCATTGCTTTTAACATCCCACTCATGCAAATCTTCCCATCAGGTTTCAGCAACACCAAAGTAGGTCGAATTTATGCTCATATGTGAGCAATTCCTACTCCTCCTTCACTACCCAGAATCTTCACATTAGCGTACAGGCAATTAAAGATTTTTCTGTTCCTTTAGGTCTCCTGGTACCTCAGTTAATCTGGTTCTCAACATCTTGATTTTGTGCTAAATTAGGGCTTCCTGTCCCTTCTCTCCATCCTCCCTTTGCTATCAGTGCAATTCTCCTGCACCCCACCTGCTCTGCACACCCCTCCTCTTCCGCTGGATTCTGTTCTACCCAAATAGATTATCTCCCAACAGCACAGCCTCCTGTTCACAGAGGATGACCAATATCCCCCAAAAATAACATCTTCTAGCCGATACAATTCCGCTATAATTTCACTTCCAGAATTTTCTGCCTTCTGTCTCACTTTAAGGGGAAGAAGGCTGCCCGAGAAGGTTACTTGGCTTTGCCTGTTCTTCGGCTGCCTCTTTTGACCTGAATATGCATTCAGACTTAGCTTTATACAGAACCTCACCTGTTACAGATGAGTTACTTACACTAAGACACATTGCTCTTATCAAAAACTTGCCTAACATGTTCAATAATCTTATGGAGTTCCTGCCTATTTTTTTTGTTTGTTTTGCTCAAGAATGACCAAACCCGCACATCACTCCTTGGACAGTTTTCCATTTCTTAAGAGAGAGAATCTGAGAAAGGATGTCTTTTCTCTTTGGCTGTTGGCTTTTTCTTCCCCTCCACCCCATTTTTCTTCTTTTTTTTAATAGACCTACACAATTTTATTTTAATCTATGCTATGAGTACATTCTCAATCCCATGTAGATCCCTATTCCCTTCTACTAATTGGATCATCAGAGATAATTTCCTACATAACAGCCTAAGAGACCAGAAACAACCAAACATTTCCAGTTAAGTGAAAATTATTCTATTTTCCTTCTGTTCGGGGCTTTCGTTCTCATGACACGAGTCCTTTTGGTGCTGGTGGCTACTGAATGTCTGACAGGGCAACACTGGTCTCAGCTCTTCTGCTAAGCTCAAATTTGTGTAATATTACTATGATTTGCATTAGTATTTCATTAGCAGAGCATCTCCCTCCCCACAGCACCCCAATATATGCGCGGCAAGGAAGGGAAACCATTTCTGATGTTTGCCAGATCCTGTGTCGACATGTTCTCAGGACGTTCATCCAACCACCACCAAACCGTCCGGTCACTTCAGAGGGACCCTTGCTCACTGTGTTATTTTTGAAGACAAGCACATTTAACTTCAGCCCACAGAAGCAAGACACCAACATGAACCCCCAGAAAAACACAAGGTCCAGTCCACAGTGAGGTGCTGACTCACCCAAGGCTTCCCAGTGACAGATGCTTTCCTTAAAAACTAGTACTTTTAAAAGCAGATGAATAATGAACTTTAAGCCAGATTTCTGCAGCTCAATGGTGACATCCAGTGACTGGCTCAGTTATTCCCAGGTGTGTGTTCTGCTGGGGCAGACCACCCCTGTTTCTGGACTCTAAGAGTGGCTCGTGTCTCTTGCAATCACATCATTTTCACACCGGAAAATACTTTAAAACAAAATCCCTGTTTAGATTTGCATAATCACTTAATTGCAATGCCTGACATCTCTTTCCTTCGCATCAAGCAGCACTCTGTGCAGCAAGCAGTGTGTCCATAAGCTTGGCTCACAGTCCTAATAAACCTGAAAAGGGTTTAGCTCCATTGATGAAGGAATTCCAGCCTTTTAGCCTGAATTTCACAAACTGCAGCTGTTTACCTTCCTTGTGACCTGAAGTGATCTGAAATGTTTTATAACCCAAGTCTGGAAATTATTCTTCTGCAGTTACACCACAAAAGAAAGGAGGAAAAAAGGAAAGAAAACTGTAATAAGGGAGAGCTAGAAAAAGAAGCAAAAAGCAGCTGAAGGAAGCAGAGATGAGGCAGAAGGAAGAGCTGTCCTGGTCTCAGAGAGCAATCACACCATTAAGGGATCTCAGTACAGTGGAGATGGCGTGTATTGAATATTCTCTGTCAGTGCAGCAGCACCCGGCTTTCCACGGTGATAAATGTCATATGTCTTTGCTGACACTTGATAAAGGTTCTGTCTATCAGCGGTGCCAGCCAGCAGGGCCAGCTGGCTCCAGCTTAACCTTCATCACTGTTTTTTCAAAGAGAAGTCCCAGAATTTTCCTCTGTTTCACCAGTCCCTCTTTGGAGATGCTTCACCTCTTCCCAGCATGTTCACCCTGCTCACCCCAGAGCTTTCTGGCACATGGTCTTAAAAATAAAAGACCATGAACAGCAGAAATAAAACTGTCTGACTTAGACAGCCAAGGAGAGACAATCTGGGGCTGGACTCATCCAAGCAGGGCTATCAAGCAGGATGGAAGGCATGGAAAAATCATGGGAATATGAAAACAATAGGGAAAAAAAGACAAAATAAAATCTCACCCTTCAAACTATACTTGCAGCTAATGAGTCATTGTGCCAGGCAATTCCTCAGCCAACGTTAAAAGAAGTGTGCTGATTTACGCCAAAAGCATGTAGCCCCATGTCTCACATACCCACAAGGACAGAGGTGCCAAAGGCACTGGAAGATCAGATCAGTGGAAGTGTCATTATATATAAATATACTTTGGATTTGGCTCTTAGAGCACTGGGAAGTATAGAGGTGTAACAAGGCCAAAATATCCTTTAAAAACGCAAACAGATTACAAGGTTTGTAGCCATAACTGGAAAATGGAGGCTGGTCACATTGTTAGCTTCATTTCAGAGAATAAACTAAAAAGGGACAGTTATTTCACAGAATCACAGAATGTTAGGGATTCGAATGGACCTCAAAAACTCATCCAGTGCAATCCCCCCATGGAGCAGGAACACCCAGATGAGGTTACACAGGAAGGTGTCCAGGCGGGTTGGAATGTCTGCAGAGAAGGAGACTCCACAACCTCCCTGGGCAGCCTGGGCCAGGCTCTGCCACCCTCACTGGGAAGAAGTTGCTTCTCAAATTTAAGTGGAACCTTTTGTGTTCCAGTTTGAACCCATTGCCCCTTGTCCTATCACTGGCTGTCACCGAGAAGAGCCTGGCTCCATCCTCCTGACACTCACCCTTTATATATCTGTAAACATTAATGAGGTCACTCCTCAGTCTCCTCCAAGCTAAAGACACCCAGCTCCCTCAGCCTTTCTTCATAAGGGAGATGCTCCACTCCCTTCAGCATCTTCGTTGCCCTGCGCTGGACTCTCTCCAGCAGTTCCCTGTCCTTCTGGAACTGAGGGGCCACAACTGGACACAATATTCCAGGTGTGGTCTCCCCAGGGCAGAGCAGAGGGGCAGGAGAACCTCTCTGACCTACTGACCACCCCTTTCTAATCCACCCCAGGTACCATTGGCTTCCTGGCCACAAGGGCCCAGTGCTGGCTCATGGTCACCCTGCTGTCCCCAGGACCCCCAGGTCCCTTTCCCCTACGCTGCTCTCTAACAGGTCATTCCCCAACTTATACTGGAACCTGGGGTTGTTCCTGCCCAGATTCAAGACTCTACACCTGCCCTTGTTCTATTTCATTAAATTTTTCCCTGCCCAACTCTCCAGCCTGTCCAGGTCTCTGGATGGCGGCACAGCCTTCCAGTGTCAGCCACTCCTCCCAGCTTCATGTCATCAGTAAACTTGCTGATAGTACACTCTATGCCCTCGTCCAAATCATTGATTAATATATTGAATAATATAGGCCCCAGTACAGACCCCTGAGGCACTGCACTAGATACAGGCCTCAACTGGACTCTGCCCCATTGACCACGACTCTCTGGCTTATTCCCCATGCTGCACGCATTGGTGTACAGGCATTTCAGAGAGCAAGCTGAGCACACCGATTTCACCCCAGGGGTATGGGAGGCCTCCCAGCCTTCATCAGCTCTCAAGTGATGCCCTACTGATGCAAGCCCAGCTACATCCCCAAGCCGATTGCCCCTTCCAGCACCCGGTAGGCAGTGAGACGAGGGGCGGGGGTGTGATCGCCCTCGCCGCGGTAGCGCCCACTCACGTCACTGCTCTCGCAAGGGCTGCCGGGAGCTTCTGGGTCTCTCAAGAACGAAAGTGCCCGATTGAGAGAGAAAAAAACCCAAAAAAAAGGCTTCTCTGTACCTCGAAGAGATGAAAAAAATCAGCAAAATGCCCAAGTGCAAAAATACTAAGCAGCTGGTGAAACTAGCATAGAAACAGGCAGAAAACATTGCAGTTGCACAACAAAATGAACGAATACAAACTACCTGAATTGCAGCTATTCAGGAAGTGAATTATTCAGAAAGACTGAAGGCTAAGAATAAATCACACATTAGCACATCAGGCTAATATGGCAGCAAATAACAGGAGAACAGAGTTATTTAGGATATATATAAATTCTTGCCTAGAGAGGTCATTTTTTTCCTCTCTCTGGGCTCAGTGAGACAAACAGTCAGTTCTGAGTATCTTGGCATCAACAACATATTGACAACTTGGAGGGAACTCAAAGAACATCTTCAAAGATGATATAGGGACTGGAAGGATTGATTTACAAGGAAAGGTTTTATGATCTAAGTGGAATAGATTCGTCTCTACTATAATTCCATTGATGTCAAAGGGCCAATTTTTGCCCTCAATTACAATGGTGTCGATGTGGAGAAACTTCACTGGAGTAAAAATGTAAGGTCATCTTTAGGCAAAAAAAAAAAAAAAAAAAAGATCTGAAAGGAATATCTATATATCTATTATAATCCGGATATATCTCTGTCGAGAAATTGTAGAAATTTCAGTGCTTGTGACATTTAAAATTAACCAAGATAATAGTATTGTATAATATTAAACAGAGACCTGCAGTGACAAGGGAAATAAAAATACAGAAGTGTTATTTTCCCACTTTTTTATTATTATGATGATTACTGTTTTATGAAAGGAGGAATCCACATCTAAAATTAACTTCCTATTGGCCCTTTTAAACATAACATGTTTTTAATACAGACAAAAAACATCGGGGGAAAATCCATCTTTGGCAGAGCCAAAGAAAGCAAAGAGAGTTTTTAAAGTACATTAGGGATACAGGTAATCCTAACAACAGTTTCAGCCTGTTACAACATGCTACATCTGGTGATGATAAAGCCGAGATGAGAAACTGTTAATAATAATAATGATAATGATAGAAAAAAAAAGGCAATTCTATTCAATAACAGTCTATATGCTGCTGTGGAAAGAGAAGGCTCCAAGGAAAAGATTTTAGAGCCTGCCTGAAGTAAGTTTCAGGTTGATTTGTAATTTGAAGTATGAAGATGATATAGTCCTCACTACGGGAATCACAGAATTCTACCAATAGGTCGCATGCTGTAGTAGGGAAGAACTATTACCCCTTCACTTTTATCTCTAAGACAAAAATAATGTCCACAACAGCAAAGAAAAAGCTGGTGATTTTGGAAGAAAGGAGAGGACCTGAGCAGGTTTCAGAGTTTTCTATGCCTAGGTTTAGAAATAAATCAAGACAGCTAATGTGCTGAGAGTCTGTGTCGAAGGCAGACACAAGAACCACCGTGTCCATCGCAACACAGAGCTGGAAGGTAAGAAGGATCAAAACTCAAGCAAAAAAGCACATTGCTGCAAGGCAGCTCTGTGGATGGTGGGTAATAACTGAAGAATAAAATATTTTGAGGAAGAGTGGAATGGAAAAGGAGGGGAAGGATGAGAAGACCACACTTACAAGGCAAGGAGATGTGAAGAGAGTGAGAAAAATCAGTTCTAAGACTTGACTAAATGACCAACAGAGAAGTCAATTTTACTGCAACCCCAATCTTTGAACTGATGGCAAGGAAAGTTCACCAATAGTTGAATGACTATTATAGACCAGTCTGGATACTCTAAATCAAGATATGGTTTGGAAGATATCTATCCCACGAATCCTAATAGAAGTCATAAATAATACGAGAGTTTCATGCTACAGAATGCTCTGATAGCAATGCCACATTTTAAAAAATGCTATATAGGATTACTCGTTACTCTGGATTGATAATATATCCTGACATAAATGCACTGAAAAGAATGGAAGAGCTAACAGAGGAACCAATTAATAAAGAATTAAGGGATAGGAATAGAATTAATGACTGTCAACATGATTTTATGGAAAATAGGTTTTATCAAATAAACCTGATCTAATTATTTGGGGAGATTCCAAGTTGGACTGATAATCACACTGATGGACTTGGCTTTAGTAAAGCCTTCGACTCAGTATCATAAAATGTTTTGATTTCAAAAGTTAGAGCTGCACTAATACAAAATACACTAGCAGCTTAAAAACGAACTTGGTGAGTTCAGCAAGTACTAATTTATGGGGCTTTAGCACACACATTTTTTCCTTGAGGAATTCCCATAGATAAATGTATCTAAAGTCAGTGCTATGCAAGACCTCCAGCAAAGAATCCCAAATTAATATACAATATACAATCAGTGTTGCTAAAATGTGTCAGTGCAGTGAAGTTTGATAAAGTAGTGAGTGAAAATACTTGTGGGTACTTCCAGAAAGCACTCAAAATTTGTCTGATATTTAGGTCCTTCCAAATGTACAGCCCCGTTTGGGGACTGCGCACTGAAGCCTGAGCACACGATGCTGTTCTGGTGCCCCCGTGCAGAGCTGAGCTTGGACAACCTGCGAGGACACACAAAAGGGTCTGGGACACATAACCCCAGACACCCCAGGCCCCCTTTTCTTCTTTTTCTATGTATCCCACTGCAATGTCCAACACACTGTTGGAGGTGACTGCCTGAATTCTAAATCATCTGACACCTCCTCTTTTTTTTATTTTCCAGTGTAATCTTCTGCTATCCCCAGGCCCTGGCTCAAATCCCTGCCATCTGCGGACAGACACTTCTTTGCAGCCATCGTGCCAGCAATTGCATTTAACTCATAACCTTATAGTTTTGCTATATGCTGTTAAAACTTGGAGCTTTCTCCTTATGTTCTTCAGCTCCATAGATAGCTTCCGATCACATCCCAAGTATCTGTCCACACTGAGACAATGGAAGCAAGCTGTTATTTTCCTGAACTCAAACAATCAGAGACCTTTGCGAGGGTGTTCTTCTCCCCCACCCCTTGTCATCCTGATGGAGCCTGTAATAAATCAAATCCCAAAGAAAAACAAGCACTTACATTTCTCCCTCTCCTTTTCACTTCCCCACCCACAAATAAGTGGTATGCTTTTAGTGCACTTACTGTTCTCGGATTATGTTAAAATATACCAAACATGCACTGTTCTAGTCTTTTCATGAAAACTTTAAATTGCTATTTCTGGGCTCAGTTCAACCCTTGCCTCATTCTGTGATAAAAGGACTTAAAAGCACGGTTCTAGAATAGAATAGGGTTTGGGTTTTATATAGCGTCTTTCATGTTCACAGCGTCCCAAAGGGCTTTACAAAGCGTTGATGCGGATACTGGAAGTACAGTACGCATGGGCAAATACAGCATCCATTGTGTACTCACACAACAGCACCCAGCCTTGGGTCACAGCGATGGGTTTGGAGAGGGAACGGAGCATTAGCTGGACATCAACATCACTTCAATGGGACACTGGGATGTCTAGGAGACTGAAAGAGTATCAAATCACATAATAGTTTGGGTTGGAAGGGACCTTCAAAGCTCATCTAGTCCAAGCCCCTGCCACAAGCAGGGACATCTTCACCCACATCAGGCTGCTCAGATAGATGTGAGCTGGAAGATTCAGGCTCCTACACACAGGTATCCATACAAGGTATCTGAACTCTGTAAGGGGATTTTAGGCATATACATCCTTAAAGACTCCAAAATCCAAGCAGTTGAGTTTGAAGCTGAATGTTACCTGGATGCTTTTGCTGCTTTCCAGCATAAAGAGATTTTCCTGCTCCAGGTGAGTTACCTGGACGTTGCAACCCTATGTTTTGTTACTACCGTGCATACAAAAATATACTGGGCACAGCAACTGCCCTGCTCCAGAAATACAGGTTTATGCTAAGGTAAACTTTACCTCAACAAGTAAGGAGTAGTAACAAGTAGGAGTAGGTGAAGAGAAACAGGGAGACAGGGAAGTGTGTGTGCGTGTGGGTGGGTGTTGCAGGTGCATTGCAGGTAACAGCACTGATTTGCTCGGGGAGATTGCACCTCCCCATTGCACATGGGGGAAACCTGGAGATGGATGGTTTTCCAGAATGGTGGAGGCATATATCACCTGTATGAGATGGAAAAACTACATATAGTGCATGGCTGTGGAAGGAGTCAGTGTGTAAAATGAGCAGGAAGGGGGTGATGCACATTTGTGGCTGAATTGTGTGCGTGTTTCTGTATATTTGAGCAAGAGAAGGGGTGAGAAATTGCTTACACTTTACATGCATGATAAAGGATTAATATGCACAATACTTATTCTTTAGAGAACAAAAAGCTTCTAAAGGAAAAACAACAAGAAAAGAGACTATATGAGGTATGGTGAAAGGGCAGAGGTATGTTGGGAAAAGACTGTACAGCTGGAAAGAAAAGGTGAGATTGTCAGGGGTCACAAACATCCTGCAGCATCAGAGCACTGCACGAAGGGGAGGTACCTCTGCCTCCCCGCACTCCTCAGAGCAAGGCAAGAACGATTGAAATACCTCCCAGAGAACATGTGGTGTGAAAAGGAAAGGTTTTGTTTGAAACTGGCTATGGGATTTCTTGATGTTTGCGTCGGAATGATTCAAAAAGAACACATATCACTTCACTTCCACTCAGCTCTATGTTCCTCTCAAAATCTGGCTTTTCAGGGACACAGCATTAAAAATAAAGAGAATTTCCTGTTAAAGAGTGATTTTTTTTTTTTCAATGCAGCATAAGGCATGCATTTAAATGCAGAATATTTTTAAATATGTAAACCTAAAAGAAGTCAGTTCCTTTGGCAGAAGTGGACTTCTGTTTTAACGTCAGTTTTGTCACTAGAAAAGGAGTTTTAAGACAAATGGAGAAAAACTAAACCAAACCAAAACCCACTCTCTAATCTCTCCATAAACAAAAACAAAAGAATAAATTTAAGACACTCCCTCTTCTCTCTCTTTCCTGAAATCGTATGGTCCAAATCATATTTTGAGGTGATGAGGACTAAGAAGTCTCAAGTCAGAGATTATAAATGATAACTTACTGCAATGACATGGAGGTTAGTGCTTAAGTCAGGAAAAGACTTGTGCAGAAGGCAGAGACACCACTATAGCTTTTCATGGGGAGATAAGAAAAAAAAAACCTTATTTCAGATAGAAAGTTAGGGGAGATTTTATATTTTAGCCCACTATAACCCAACTGAGATAACTGTTAACGCTCCCCTATATAGATACAGATACTAACGACGCCTATTATATAAATGCCTTAGGAAATATTACACCCCACTTCCATTATCCAGACTGATGTTACTCCCTCCCTAACTCCCCGAGAGCACCTGGTTTTGAGCAGAACTCTGCAACAGCAACTCGGGTTTGTGATGCTTACTAAACACGTGCTTTCTCTTGCATGTGAAAATGTCCAGATGTTCAGTTTGCAGCTCTTTCATGGGGCTACACATGGCATTTTCTTTACCCTCAGTTATCCCATGAATTATAAAGAAGCATTTGCTGCAGGCTCCAGAGGACACGTGTCTGAGGTGCTGCTGGAGCCCTGGCCTGAGATGCTTCCCTTGGCTGCTGGGGAGAGAAGAACACTTGGTCCCTTGGGAGAGAGAAGATGACAGACAAGGAGGAAGAGAATAACACAGGTCACAGCGGGCAACTTCTGCCAGACATTTTTTCAAAGTCAGAATGTTTTAATGCTCAAAAAAAGGAGATCTCAACAAGTAAACCCACTGGCATTTTATCATTCCACATCAGCCAAGGATCAGACCAGCCTGTTGCTCCTGGGCTACAGAAAAGGTCCTGCAGCAAAGCCAGACTTACACAACCTGCCCTTCCCAGCGCTGTTGTAATTCACTACAGGGTGTAAATCACCGTCTTTACTCCGGTGAGCAGCTATGGAGCTGGTGGGTTGCTCATGCTTTGCATGTGCATGGGATGATGCAAAAGAAACCAGTAAGCAAGAGAAAAAGATTAAGCAGTAGGGAAACAGCAACATTCCTGTCTAGAAGAGCTTGTGGACAGAAAGTAGAGAAGCCATAAAAGCAAAAAACTATCTCCAGACTGAATTAAATAGTAAGCTCTAAAAATCTGCCTCCAAGAGATTCCATAGGTGAAACTTTACAATAGAAATCTCTGGGGCTTACCCCAGTGTGAGCTGTTGCTTCAAATCATTTGCCAGGCATTCAAGAGTTTAATATCAGCTTTTGATATGATACTTTTCTAAAGTGATTTTGGAGATTACACAGAGAGGAAAGGTAAAAATAAACCTGAATGGGAGGGTTTTGTTGTAACACTAGTTTTAAAGCCTGATGGAAAAGTCATGAATGTCTTGTTTAAGAATGAAGCCCTGGCAGTACAGAATATCATTTCTCAGCTTGCAAAGTTTTAAGTGAACTCTCTAAAATATCAATGTGCCAATATCAAGACAGGCAGATGGAAAGGAGCTGATAAGTCATAGCCAAATCTGTAAATATCCTTTCAAAGAGATATGATTTCACTGAACAAAGCATAGAGATGGCCTTGGATCAAAGTATTGAATGAAATATCCATTAGAAAACATAAAGGGTCTGTTTCATTAATGATTTGAAGATGTTGATATTTGTTCAGATTTCCTAAAAACAAAATTTACATGACAGAATGTACAGGGTGTGGAACGACAAGAAAAAAGCATGAGGGTGAGAAGTGGGAATTTTGCAGACATGAACACACCATCATTCCCATTTGAACAGCCATTACTTTTGCTTGGGTTTTGACCATATCTTGATCCACTTGGCCATTTTACTGAGGCAAGTGGCCTTAAAACAAACCTCCGAAACAAAACCACAGAAACCTCTCCTAAAGACAGATGGACAGCGTGAGTTTAAGGCTGGCTGGGATTGCCAGGGTGATACAAAGCTTTCTGACAGAGCTGTGGGATTTGTGTCATTAAGAAAAAAAAATACAATTTCAATTTTTTTTTTTTTATTGATCTGCAGATAAAAGCGGACTGTGTGAAAGTGCCCAGACCCTTAGCTCAAAA
Source organism: Streptopelia decaocto (assembly GCF_964273445.1). Taxonomy (NCBI): domain Eukaryota; kingdom Metazoa; phylum Chordata; class Aves; order Columbiformes; family Columbidae; genus Streptopelia; species Streptopelia decaocto. The sequence goes on along the minus strand of NC_138672.1, from coordinate 5,294,284 downwards.
AAACCCTTCTCTGGACTTGTTCTGATTTATACCAGCTAGAGGTAAAATCCTCTTCAGCTGGCGGATAATCCACATTTCTTTGGTTCTCGAGTGTGCTGGACAAACGCTTCAGGAAGAAGAGGGAGTGAAGTGGGTCTGCGATTTGAAGGACGCTTTACAGCTCCTGCTGCTCACAGCTCCGCTTCCCTCCCCATCAGAAAAACTCGAGCAAAAATATTACTTGTTCAGACTCTAAGTTGTCAGACAAAAACAAAGGGCAGGCGAAACCTTATCCTTACAAAGCATAAAATCTCAATTTTCCCACATCTCTGTAAATAAAACTTGTGCCTGGTGCAGCAACAAACCCCCACATATGGACTGAAAAGGTATCCTAAAATGCAGGCCATTCTGGAGTCTTCTAAGTAATTAAGAAATATTTCTATTTCTAATTAAGAAATAGATTTAATTACTTAAGAGATGTATCAATAAGAATGACATAGTCACAGAATCACAGAACGTCAGGGATTAGAAGGGACCCAGAAAGCTCATCCAGTGCAATCCCCCCCAGAGCAGGAACACCCAGATGAGGTTACACAGGAAGGTGTCCAGGCGGGTTGGAATGTCTGCACAGAAGGAGACTCCACAACCTCCCTGGGCAGCCTGGGCCAGGCTCTGCCACCCTCACTGAGAAGTAGTTTCTTCTTAAATTTAAGTGGAACCTTTTGTGTTCCAGTTTGAACCCATTGCCCCTTGTCCTATCGCTGGTTGTCACCGAGAAGAGCCTGGCTCCATCCTCCTGACACTCACCCTTTATGTATCTGTAAACATTAATGAGTCACCCCTCAGTCTCCTCTTCTCCAAGCTCAAAAGACTCCCTCAGCCTTTCCTCATAAGGGAGATGCTCTACTCCCTTCATCAGGGAAGAGAAAATCACTTGAGCCCCAGACTCTTTTACCATCTGTCCCAAGGCCTTGGAATCTTTTTTCATTCCCCTCAGACTGGGGGACCAAAAATGAACCTCATATAGGAACATCCAAAAGCTCTTAAAACAGTTGTAACCTAATGGGATGACAGGAAAAGTTTTCTTGTTGACTGCTTAAAAGAAGCAAAAATATTCAACACATTCATAAATGGGCTGGAAAAGGGGATTCATAACAAGAAGATGAAGTTAGTCGAAGGCACAAAATAACTGAACATAGTCAAATATGAAGCTCACTATAGAGAATCACAGGAGACTCTAGAGATATAGAATGATTCAGTGATAAAATGACAGATGAAATTCAACACTGATGAGTGCTAAAGCAATATACACAGGGAAAATAAGCCTAACTCTATATTTCCAGTCAGGAATGGGATCTTGGAGTCATTGTGGATAGTTCTATTAAAACGTTAGTGTAGTGTTCAGAAATGCTCAAAAAGGCAAATAAAATAGCAGGAACTGATGAAATGTCAGAGAAGAAAACATGAAGCACAGTTCTGCCACTGTATAAATCTACAGTTCAGCCGAAGCTCCAATTGTGCATGTAATTTAAGTCTCCCCATTTCAAGGAAAATAAAATAAAAAAAAAAAAAAAGGGAGAACTAAAAATGGAACATGTGCAGAGAAACAGAACAAGTAACGGTGTAAAAGGAGAACCTTACTAACCAAGGGCTTGGGAAATAGAGAAATCAAGAGGTTAGAAGAGAGGTCTGCAAAGTTCTGGGTGGAGAAAAGGGAGTGCAGAATGGGGCCCAAGACTGTCTTATATCAGAATAATTATGGGGCACTCTACACAGTCATTATGCAAGCAGTTTCAAATAAATGAAACAATCCCCTTTTCAAACCACACACATTTTACTCAGGATGCTATGGGAGGTCTCATAGCTTAAAAAAAAGGTACAAGAAAACTCAGAGGATTTGAACATCTGTGGGCTTAGTGGGTTTGCGTTCTTGTTTAAAAAAATAATAACAATAATGAAAAAAACAGAAACTCAGGAAGCTCTCCAACCATCAGCTGCCAGAACTTGGCAAAGTACTCACTCCATGCAACAGATCGCAATGACGTGTGGTAATCATTTTTGCATGGGGCACTTGCTCTTCTCATGGAGAGTTTTGATCTGACCGAGCTTGATGGTTTGGACATCGTTCCCTCAAAGAAGTTAGAAGGGGAAATAGCTACTTGCAAGTGTCTTCTTACGGGGAAAAGCCCTGAGTCACATTCTCTCTCAAACCAATACGTCTTTAGCCCTCTTGGGACTGACCACCCGGGTCAGACGCACCTGGTCAAGGATGGTCCCAGCAGAGCTGGGGGACAATGTCACAGCACATGTGGTATCCAACAAGTTCATAGGAGAGAGTGACCAGAGTCCACTTACCTTTGCAGGAAATATTGTACCTTGCCATGAATCAAGCAATAAAGCACCATTTGTTTATGCAACCTAAACACTTTACACAGGTTTTGTGTTAATTGTATGTTCTGTCTGCTTTCATTCCCCATGAGGTGCCATGAGCACCAATGTCACTTCTCATAATCATGGACCAGATTCTCTACACCTGTAAATCAATCTCATTCCCTCTAAATCAATAGTGATAGGCCAGTTTATACCAGATCAGGAGTTAGTTAAATAACAGTAACGCTTGAAAAGAGTAGGAGTTTTTCATTAAATTTGAGGATTGAAGAACAGGATCGGGTGGGTTTCATGCTCATCAAAACAGGACAAATAAGGTTTTGTTCAATGCAATACAGATGTTTCTTTCAGTGAAAGAAAAGGAAAAAACTGTACTTGCTTTTGTTTATTTGATGTTTCCCCTCCCTACATTGCCCCAGAAGAGAAAATAAGCTGATAAATTCTATATTAGCACTAACATGTGTATCAACAATACTGACGTGTTTTCAGTTGAATTTTCAGTTCATTCCATTTTCCACTCTCACAATGAAATTCAGTTCAATTGAAAGATTCAATAGTAATTGGAAATAGGCTCTGGAAATTGCATAATCTAGTTCTCAAAGACCCAGAAATTAACAAACAAACAAAACACACACAAAACTAAAGTAACCACATTCTGTAAAGATGTAATAAGTCAATTAAATTAATGCACAATGTGGTTCTTGGCTGACGGGAGAATACAAAGAGAGAGGTCAAATCCTGTTTTCAAAAAGAAGCCTCATGAAAAGGGAAGCAAATGGAAATGTCATTATTGAACATTATGATGAGAGATGAAAGGAGTCTCATCCAAAAAAGCTCCAAGGGGGTGAAATGTAAATTGTTCAGAAAGGAAACAAATGAAAGGGGATGTGATAAAGTCAGTGATGAGTAAACATAGGGGATAGCTGCGACTGAGGTTCAGATGATAATAGTAAGAAATACCAAAGGGCCTTATCCATAGCAGGCAGAAATCAGCACAGTTTCATCATCTTCAGTGGGGCTGCACAGATTCACACCCACCGAGTCTCGTCCTACAATAGCATTCACTATTTAGGTAATTCTTTCATCTATTGATATTGTGCACAAACTATTATCTTCACCCACATACAGAGAAAAGGAGGTGGGTACAAAGGCCTTGTGACTTTTCATTTTCATTCCTAACTACAGTTGTGCATTTTGATTGCTAGCAGATTCAAGGACCTTATTGTAAAGCCAAAGCCAAGTCATCTCCAAACAAAACCACACGCCTGAAACTTCTGAAGATTAAATGATTCGCCCCCAAACAGATGCTTCCAAAATGCCTAAGGGAGTCAAAGGACATGTCCACACAACTCAGGGCTACATAACATACATAAGATCGCTCATTGAGATGGCTTGAATATAGGGATAAAAAAAGTACTGCATTAGCTCAGTCGTCCATTGGGACTGCTTCACAGGTTTCAAGGACAGACACTGAAAGGACATTCTTCTGTAAGAAAACACCCACGTTTGGAAATGTTTATGCCTAAGAAGGGGTTGGATTAGATCAGAAGGGTCAATTTTGAGTTATCGTTACCTAAATCTAAGTTGACATATATACCTGCCTGCAGAAATTCTATACGTGGGCAACGGTGAAAGGGGATCCCAAACCCATATTTCATGCCTGCTCTGTTACAGGGTTCCTGGTGGCAGCTACATGTGAAATGAAAGCCCTGCAGAGACATCATTTTCTTAGACAAGTTAATCATTCCATAAAGCTACTCCATACTCCCTGCCGTGAACTGTTGCGTGGCTCCGCTGCCTGCTGTTAAACTGTCGAGTGATTCGACTCAAAACTGGTTGCCAGTCATTTATGAAGAGGTAATCCCTGCGCTTGGCACATGCAGGTTTGCTTAATACGTGAAGCTCCATGAGATCCACTGGGATGGAAGGTTCTCAATGGATGCTCGTCATCGTCAAATGCAGGATGATAGTTAATTAGCTCACTTGTGTCTCGGTACCCCATGAGAATAGCCATTCAAGCTTGACAAGAGATAACTTGCCTGAGAAGCGAGTAATCCTGATAAATGTAACACCAGGAAAGGACAGTAGAAATTAGAGAGGCAAAAGCAGTATCTCAATTTAAGATTATGAATTTTAATCCCGCTTCTACCATCTGCAGGTTGGAAGAGTGGTATTTGGTGCTTCCATCACCATCAACTATATGAACATTGACCCCCAATATTCACAGCCAACCTTGATGCAGCAATGGGACATAACAAAGTACTTTCCGCCACTATGTTCCAACACAAACATAAGAAATAAAACATGTTTTTAAGTCTGTTTTTTAATAAAAGTTAGCTATAGCTGCTCAGGACCTTCAAAAATCTGATCCTTTCCTTAGAGGTCTCTGAGTGAATACAAATGCCTTAATGCAGGCACCAACAATTAAAAATTATGTCACCTGGCCATTATATTGCAAATTCAGAAGCAACAGCATTTTAATTGTGTTACCAATGCAACACATATACTTCTTATAGGCATTTGTTTATCACTGATGATGAAATACCATGAAAAACTCCTTAAAAAAATAACATGCATATCCAAGTCCAGCCAGGCATAAAGACGCTTTTCATATCTGGGCCACAGTTTGTGAAACCTGCGGAGTGGAAAGGTGTTCTGTAAGATATTATTATTAGGAATTTTAGAAAACTTTGAAGGTTATTATTGCTCCAGATTGGGTTGAAATGCTTAATTATGAACAAAGAGAAGGGTTTTGGCCTTTTCAAAGGATAGGAGCCTTTATTGATTTTATTAGTTATAGAAGGTGATAATTTTTATATTAATACCCAGAGAGCAATTTCTCTGTTAAACAGTGATTATAAAATACTAACTGAAATACCATTGGAAAAGTCCAGGGAAGGTCACTCTTTTTTCTTATTTCATGTAATCAGTCTTAGTCTATCAAAGGCTGCAGAAATATAGCAATAATCTAAGTTGAATTGTGGACACTTCTGAACTTGCGGGCAGATGTGGCAATACCTTCCCCGTTAATTGAGGCTCAATCAAACGAAAGCCTGTGATTGAATGAGCTATAATTGCTTGCTCAATAGCTGCAAACATGGGTGGCTACCTGACGTGTTTGTTAAATGGCTGTGTGCCTCTGCAAACACAGCTGCGGACGGTCCTGGATAAACAGACAGAGACTGGACAGGAGTGATTCAAACCAACGGAGCCATCAGGTGCAATACACCTTTGTGGCTTTTTTTTTTTTTCTTTTTACCTCTTTTATTTTATTTGTTTTTATGGGGTTATACATAGGGAGGATGGAACAGGTTCCAGCACACCCTGTCCAGGTGCCTGGGACACCCTGCCTGCACCATCTCCTTGTACTGGGAGCTCCTGGTGCCACCAACATCTCCTTCCATAGCTGGGAAGTCAGAAACAGTTGGATGTGATGCCAAATATCGCAGTTTCATCATGCTGTGGGCTACCAGACCACTCTGGCTCAGCCATAGTTAGCTTGATTGGACCTTTATTTTTCACTTGAGTTATTACCTTGAGATGGGAGTTACTGGAATGGGGCAGAGGCTCAGCATCCCTTCACCACCCAGCACCCCAGTTTCAAGAAGCCCTGTAACAAACCATCACGGGACATCCTACCCACGTTTCTTTCCTGGCCCTCATCAATTAGCAGCTGCTTTATACCCCAAAGCATTAAATTCTCCATCCCTCATAGATTTTTTTGTTTTCTCTAATAGAATTTCTCATTATTCATATGAATGTCTAATCCTTTTGTGAATCCTCCAAAGCTCTTGGATTCAATAATGTCTGTGGCATTGAGCGCCACATGTTAATTATATGCTATGTAAGAAAGTATTTCTTACTATCAGCTTTAAATCATTTGCTTAAAAAAAAGTTAAATACACCATAATAGAATATAGAATTGCATAGACAGGGCATATCTTGCCTTGTATGGTTTTCTTGAACACTGGGAAACTGAGGCGCAAAGGATACAACTTACAATTGATCATTTGCTACTAGACATAAAGATAGAACCTAGGACTTCTGCTTCTTATATTCTTTCTACAAATAAATAATAACAAAATAAAATCCCATATACTGAAAGCTGATTTAGACACCTCAGGTTTTCATGTTCATTTTAAAAAATAATCTCATTGCCTTGCACTCGTAAGGAAAAAAACACGGCACTCCCATCTAATACAGAGGCTGTGTTAGAAGAAATGTCAGGGATCATATTCTGCCAAATCAAGTTTACTGTGACCCACTGGGGAGCAAAGATAAATTTCTGAAGAACAGAAGACTACCATGTTGAAACTACAGGGAATTCTCTGTGCTGGACAGGATTAAAGTCACTCTGACTCTTCTATTGCCAATAATCTCTTAGAGGAAATTTGATTTTCCCTCACCATAAATAACTTTATGTATTTTACTTGCTAATATTATTGGGGTGGTGTGATGAACAAACTCATGCAAAATATATCCTACTTACCAATACGGAGAGAAAGGCTTTGTGATAAAATAACCACTCCTACCACAAATATACACCTCATTCACATCAAAAAATAGCTGAGGACAGGGAATTACTTTCCCACTGCTTCTGGCTTATGTGTTGTATATAATGGTTTCTGGAAACATTTTTATCATGCACGGATAAAGGAGGTGGGAAATAATCATCCTTACTTATCTAACTACAGTACAGTATTTAGATGACCCTCATTACCACCATATTTGAGTGTCTCCACACATTCGGTGTATTTATACTCTGAAAATCTTATGAAGCAAGAAAGTGATGACAGGTTTTGTTACAAGAAAGAACAGAGACAAAGAGAAGAGGTGACTTATTTGAGATTGCAGAGATGTGTAGCACTACAGAAACTTGAACCCAGGTCATCCAAGTTTTAACATATTGTTCTGTTTACTGCTGTAGCCTGCCTTATTGACCCAGGCTTACAACCCGTTTAGTCCATCTATAAAGGGGTTTATTAGTAAAGAGAAACATATCTGGAAATGCCACTCTCTACCCAAGAAACCATTTCTGCTGGAAGTTTTATATTTAGTATTTTGAAAATGGTCAGTTGCATTTTCAGCTAGAATGGGTTGATTTTAATCCCAGCAAGCATTACATGGTGTAGAAGTGCCGTCACCTTGCATGCTCAGATGGTCAAATGCCCCGGTGAGACCCAGCCACAGTGAAAAGAGGCGGCTGATGGAAAAGAGTTGACAGAGGCTTCTGAAGACTCAGGTGGCCACTGAACTGTCCTCTGCTCCTACCAAAGAAAGACTCTGAGAAGAGCTACAAGTTTGGGCCTGCAATGGTTTTTATTCTCCTCATTTTAAAATATGCATGTCCCATACAGATAGAGGTACAACATTTCTCCAGTCAGAATATGTTCCGCAGTGCCTTCTCAGCCCTCACTCATACAACACCTTTCCCTTGTTTACATTTTAATTTAAATTAACATTTTAATTTTTCAAACAAACAGTGACATTGTTTATGAATGCATTACCATTGAATAATCTCGCTTGAATATCAATTAACTTACGCAATTCTAAACTACAAAGCCCTTTGAGTCAGAAGCATGTGCTTGCAGAAACAGATTTGTTTAAAACAACCAAATTTCATCAGGTTTTCAGCAGCCAACAGAAGTTGGTATTTGCAAGGAGAGCTAGCTGTGTTCTAGAAAGGAGGACTCTGATGGGCTACATGTGGTCTACAGAGCAGTAGCTCACAAGGAGCCAGTATCATGTCTCACATCCACTCCAAATGCGACCAAGATGACAATTAGATGCCACAAAGCCTCTGATGAGGCAGGACCAGCTGTGGCAGCAGTAATAAGGTGTTCTGCAGTATGTCAGAAGCTGAGAGGCTGCAGATATTAGAATTAGTGAGCAGTTCAAGCAAACAGTGAGAAATAAGGTCTGCCTCTTGCTAAACACAGTATCTGGTGGAAACAAAAAGAGGCGAGTGTATCACCTTTAATTCCTTTGTCCGTGTGTAAGGAGAAATGATGGCTCATGGGTGACAGCTCAAAAACCTCAAGTCCCAGACTGGAGAGGCAACTCAACCAGAAATGCAACTATGAACTTGAATTTACCCTGCGGAAAGTGAACCATGAAGTTCAACTGCTGGAGTTCATGGCTGAGGGTATGTGGTCAGGCCTGACCCAGCCACAGGGAAGAAGTGTGACCTGTGATGAAACTAACAGATGGTTTTGTTTGTTTGGGGTTTTTTTTGTTTGCTTGCGGGGCTTTTGTTTGTTTTGGGTAGTTGGTTGTTTTGTTTGGTTGAGTTTTTGTTTGTTGTGGAGTTTGGTTTGGTTTTTTTGGTGGTGGTGGTTTGGCTTTCCCCCACACAAGATGGAAAGAAGGCTTTGTTTCCACTGAATTCCTGCTGGTCTGGATCATGCTCTACACTGAGCTGAGCAGGGACACAGCTGGGGTGGCTTTGAGGACACATGTGCCACACAGCCTTTGTCCTTACGGCTCCATCCAGCTCTCAGCTTCACCTGCAGCTCCAGCAGCAGGAGCTGAGTCTGTTGAACCGGGAGAGGGTCTTCCATCTGCTGCTTCTGAGCACGCAAACACGTCTGCAGAATTTCAGCTGCCAGGTGACTCCCCAGAGCCCTGAAAACTCCGCCACAAAGGAGCACAAGCCGCGGAGATCACAAATTGCAATCTGTGGTCAACACCTCCCTGATCCCAAATTAGTTCGGCTCTTCACATCTTGCTCATGGGGAAGACACGTGTTGTGAGTGAATGCTTCAGTCTGCCTCACAGGGGCTGAGCTAACAAATCGAGGCTGCAATATTTCAATCAATGGGGGGAAAGAAAATAAAAAAAAAAAGAAACTAAGCAGTCAGACAAGACAGAGACATTATTGATGCTTCTATTACTGTCTGAAATTGGTCACTGTGGAGAAAAACAAGTGGCCACAGAGTGGACCTGGCCTGACCTTTTACTCCTCAGCAGGCAGAAGATTGGTCATTTTAGTCACTGCCAGTGAAAAATGAGGCCAAAAATCTTCTTTTAGGGGATGAGGGACCAGTGCTCAGTCCCCATAGCAGGAGAGAATTCACAGGTCAGGGGGAAGCTGCAGCCCTCACCATGGGCTCCAGAGAGATTCCCGTATGACACATCAGAACAGGGAATGGGAGGATTGATTTGCTGCTCAACATGAGTGGTGTGTGTTCAAATGAGAAAAGACAGACTGCTCAGAAAGGGAGAGGAGTTTAAGAGCAGTGGACAAACCAGAGCAGAAAGAGATGTGCACCCAGCAACACAGGGAAATTTTGAGCCAGGCAGTAAAATGGTGAAAGTTTTGACTACAAAGTGCTAAGACATGACAAAGTGAACTGGGGCAACTCAAAGCAAGACAGGTATTGTACAAACTCAAAAGGAAGGACCATTTTGGGATGAATCCACAGGGCAGAGAGCCTGCAGTACCAATTTTGTATCAGTTTCTTCTGCAAACTGCTCATATGGCCTTGGATAAAGTCCCTTTGACTTTCTCAGTGCTATAGTTTTCCTTGTCTACTGCAACAATACAGTCTCTGAGGCATATATCTAGAGGGAGTACTTGATACCTTCATCATAAATAAAAGAGATAAGATTGTCCACCAACAGAGCACAATTCATATGTTTAAGGCCAGTTGAAATGGGTCAGACATCTGCAGGAAGCCCCACCTTGGTGGGAAGGAGAGCAGAGGGCAGCTCTGGAGAATAAACCTGGCCTGGAGCAGGAGAAGCTTTGCCAAGCAGGCTGCTGTTGGCCTGGAGAAAGGGACACCATCTTCTGTGAGACCAGAACTGTCCAAGGAAAAAGGGGACAATTCATTCATCCAAAGGGACGGGCTGACATATGCAGACCAGCAGAGAAAAAAAAAAAAAAACAAAACTATCCTACAAGTGAGGAAAAGCTCATGAGGTAACATGCTCTATTTCTTCTTAGAGGGACAGAAATTCAACATGGGAGAATTTTTTTTTTCCAAGTGTTTTGTTTTAATCACACCTGCACATTCTGCAGCCTAACTGAACACAAGAGACCCCCAACATCAGCCCATCTTAATGGGCTTGGCTCCCACAATAAGCTTCAAGAAACAGCACTTACCTGCCTATTATCACTCCAAACCATGGAGCGTGGTGAACTCTAATGAAGAACAGACGTCAGAGAAGCGCTTTAGGAGAATGGGTCGCAAACGCTCATAATAAATCTGTTCAGATGCACTTTGGGGAATGTAAATCACTTAAATTATTAAAGTGTCGAGCTGTTGGGACTCAGGCAGGTTGAGAGCTGCTGCAGCAAAAGCTGGTGCAGCCCAAAGCGAGCAGGGCAGGAAAGGAAACAAGCACATTTTTAATTCAAGCTGCTCCACTTGTGCTGTAGCTTGTAACCATCAACCACAGCTGTACATCTTTACTTAATGACCAAGAGGGCTGAAACAGTTTGGGATACAAGGTGGAGGAAGAGGAGAAAATAAAGATCAGACAGTAACAGCAGAGAAGGGAGAAAAGACTTGACTATGGAATAGACAAAAGATATACATGATGCCACGGTGATGTGATAGCCAGCTCAATTTGAAATCCAGCCGTGACATATGCAGAAAGAGACTGTTAAGAAAGGAAGCTATCCCCTACATTTTCCTAGAAATGTAGTAAACCGAAAGAAATACTAAAATTAATTGATTTCCCGCGCATGAGAATGGCATGGAGTCACAGTCAGGTCCCCTCCTCTGCCCGTGTCACTTGGCTGTGGTGTGACAGTGGCTCCACCCACAGCTGGGACCGATGTCTGCTCCTGCCTAAAAGCTGCCTGTAATCCAGGACTTCTGATGTTTAGACATACGCTCCCAATTAACAGCATGAATTTATTAATGGTCTGTTTATACCTATTTGTTCTTCTTTCAGCATTGTCCCTTTGATTTAATAGCTCTTCTTCCTCCCTGCTGTTATGCCCCAATCTACTTACACGCAACAATTAATTCCTTTTTTTCAGCCTTCAGTTTTGCTTGGCTAAAAAAAAGCTAAGCTCCTTAGTTGTGTCTTGTAAGAAAGGATCTTCATTCCCAGACCATAATTTAGTATTCTCTTGTTTGAAAAACGCCTGTCAAAAGTTCATTATTTCCTTCTCCTTCTTCCTTGGCAAAACTTCAGCATTTTGAGCTAAAACAGATATAGTACTTTTCCTGTCTACTGCTACCACCAGCAACACAAAGACTGACTCAAGTTACTACAAGGAACCACACAGGAGAACTGTGCAAGTAATTCAGTCATCAGGGGAGATTAATTCTACCAACCCACCTGAAACCTTTTTAATTTGCTTTTCAAACACATTTTTAAGAAGCAAATCCTGCCTGTGCCAAAAATACACAGGTATTATTTGTAAGAAATAGTGTTTATTCATCAAGTCGATAGGAATTTTTCTGGTTCATATAGATCGGGTCCTATTCATTTACAGATGGTGCAGTTCAGAGAACATCCAGCCACAGATAAATGCTGGACTTTGTTGATATGATATCTTGTGTCTCGCTGTACTTAAGGGCTTTAGAAATTGATTAACTGAAGCCCTTATCAGGAAGGTAACTATTATAAAACTCATTTTACTGACAAGGAAAATAGAGCACAAAAAAGCTTAGTGACAGACACAAGGTTGCACAGTGAATTGGTGGCAGGAATACCAATTCCATCTTCATCTCCCTGGTTTGACCATTAGATACACTCCCCAATCAGAACCTTCCCCTAAACTCTCTGCCTTTTTTTTTTTTTTTACATACATTTTCCCCTGCCTTTCAACATTTTCTAGTCTTGCTGGAAGCCATGGGAAAAACGCTGCCTATAGACAAAAAGTTGACCTCAGCAATATTTTAAGTATATAGAAACCAACTCACTGAACGAGCATATCCTCATAAGATTTTCAGCCTGAATTTGCAGCTTCAGAGAATTGAGCTAAGCCACCAAATGGCTGGGTGCTTTATACGAAGCAAACCTCTTAAGGCTTTGCATTCATACATTATTAGTAGCTTCATTCTATATCTAAGTTACTTGTATGGCTCCTAATTACCACAGTATCTTAATGCCTCATCTTAATGCATTTATCCTTACTGCAGCCCAGCGGCACAAGACAGCATTGAGACTCCTGCTTCACGGGCAATTTTTATGTCACAGAAGACTCCAGAAAATGCAGTCTTCAGGGCGATTATAAGCTGAGTCTTCCTCTACTTCCCCCACAAAGGCAGATTTCAGGTTACACCTGGTAAGGCCTCCATGAGCTTGGCCTTTTGGATGTGTGTCCTCTGGCCACACAGACATCAGCCAAGCTGATGTGGAGAGGTCCTGACAACCTGCAGATTAGATATATCCAGGTATCAACAAACATTTTTGAGCGTTCGGGTTAAGTGACTTGCCTGAGGTCATTCACCAAGTGTGTGGCAGAGAGAATTTCACCGCGGTCCCTTGAGCACTCTCCTAGTTTAGCAAGTGACAAATTCTGACTGAGATTAGAATTAAATATGTACGAAGAGGTGAAAACACCAGCATCAGGACTCCATTTCAGGGTTGCAATGAAGGAAAACTTAAAAGTTGTAAGATAACAACTAATACCTATGTTTCTTCATCAGCCTGAGAAATGTTACTTCTTGCTCTCATCTCCTAACCCCAGTTCAATGAATAAAATGGATGCGCGAGCAATTGGTGTTCAGGATTGATCACCTGTACGAGGAGGTCATTTCATTGTAAGTCTAGAGATTGCATCCCTGTGCCAAGAAGTGTCCTCCAAGGCTTCTGGATACCTAAAATGTTGTTGAAATCTTGATGTAGCCCTTTTGCCTGTGGGCAAATTCTACCTGTAATTATTAGGACCTAGGTGAGGAATGCTCACCTAGTCCAGGAGTCTGACTACTTGAACATTTATCTCCATAAGCTTTACACTTTTAATAAATAATTTACTCCCAAAATGCACTTAAATTAGATCTATAATTTCACCAGGAGGCTCTGGTGGTGTGAAGAGACCTCCTGACTTTGCTCCAATCATTTATAATGCCACCATAAGCCATCAGTGGAATTACAGCATTATTATTTATAGCACCGCTTATATTGTTCCCTATATCGTTTATTATTCTCAATTGGAATGGCCCCAGCGAGTCACTATGAAAAGATGCTGCACAGTAACCAGCTTAGGCTATTTCTTAGCACAGAAACGCGACCTTCTCAAGGAAGGAGAGATGCTATCAGTGTGAGGATGGATATAAACTGCCTGGACGTCCTGTCCTCATTTCTGCTAGTCCTTCCATTCAATTTGTGTAATATTAAGTGGAATGGCACAGAGGCTGAATTTTTGGTGGTTGCTTCTACTTTCCACCTTGAGGAGGGTGAACTGCACCCCTGACAACACAGTAACCTGTGCAGAAACCTGTACAGGAAAGGGGACAAGAAACACTCACATATAACCACACACCTTACCCCATCTCCTCTCACGCATTTAAACTATTCAGATCAGAGCCAGACCTCTGCAAATACGAATCACGTCCTCGTTACTGTTAGAAGCAGGTTAAAATTACTAAATCAGGGATTCAAAAAAAAGGAAAGTGTCAGATTTAAGATCACCTATGTATCCCCAATGGTTTTGCTTTCCCGATGCATTATGATAATTTTTAATGACATCATTTCATGCTATTTTTATCACATTTTCTTTTTTTAATGGATAGAACATGAGACTGATCTCCAAGGTGTGTGGGGGAGAAGGGGAAAGTACTCAGCTTCACTTTATCTAAAACTGCTCCTGCAAAATCTAACTTGCAACAGATGTTCAGCATGACAAACCAGAGACCAGATAATTAAAAGCAGTTAAAAGCAGAGTATTTCAGTGGGAAAAGCTGCAAGTGTAACCCATAACAAGCCATTGCATTGCTACCATTCTGCCTTACCCAGGGCAGTCCTAAATGCATAGGATAAACTCTCTTAATTGCTTAGGAAAAATTCCGCCTCTTTTTTTCTTTTTCCCCTCCTCTTTAAGCTTGCATGAATTTATCCCAGGTAAAGGACCCGCAGCTAAAAGTAGGAATAAAAAAAATTAGGAGGAATATTTCATATTCCTGTAGTTTATATTCCTGCACAGCCAAGCAAGGCAATGACAACGCAGCCCAGAGTTGGTGAATATGTCAAGAACATCAGTCTGGATTTTAGGGCATAGCACAATCCCACCAGGAAAGAGGGTTTAAATCTTGCAGCAGAAACACAAGAATTAAGTCCTTTTGTAACCCCTTCCCTTAAGAAAACATCTCGACACATTGGAATTAAAAGGCCTTTCCAGGTTAATTTAATTTTTTTTCTTTCTGGAGTTTGAGAACATCAGAGTTCAATTAAGCAGAGCAGCCACCCACCTCCTGAAAGCAGCAGGCAGACAGACTTTGGGGATTTCATTTTTCTTGTAGAAGAAGAAAAAAAGCCAAGGAAGGAGGGGGATAGAACCACACTGCCATGTGGAATCATTCATTTTACACTGATCCCTGCCAGCTACTCGAAGCTTTACTTAAATAAACACAGGGACCGAGGCTTTCAGAGGCAGAGCCCAGCAGCAGGACATGGGGAGCTCGGGGAGGCCTCGGCACAGGGTAGGGCAGAATCAGCCCCTCTGATTCTCAGGTTTGCTCGTTAATTGGCTCTTTTGCTTTTCTTCTGTATGTTTTTGGAGAATTAGAAGTCAAACCAGGGAAGTTAGGTAATAAGCCAGGCTCAGGGGAAAGACCAACTGTCAGAGCCCCGAAGTTTCTTTCTGTGCCCCTCCTAACAACCTGGTACTAATCTTAGAGCTGGCTGGGATGCATATGCTGCTTAGCAAAGCAGGATGGGGAGGTTTGAGAAGCAAAACACACTTTTCTTCATTATAAAAGAGTTGTGAGAAAATAAATTATACTGCTGGAGAAACATCAGCTAGAGAAACTAAAGCTGGGAAAGATGCTGGTACCCAAGGACATAAAGTCAGTGTCACAGTCAACCAAATGACCAAAGGGTCTCAACTCTTGTCACTCTGGCTGCTGAGACTGGGAGAAGGTTTTGCATCTCTCCTTTTTGTACCTACCCCTGCCCAGGCCGTGTTTGTGCAGCAGGATGGACCACAGACAGCCGTGCCCGATGAATTCTGCGCTGCTTCCATCCCCAGCTCACATTCCTCTGACCAGCAAGGTTATTATTTCCCAACCGCTCAGCACATTGATGCTCGTAGGGCTGACTGCAGGGCCACCTCGCTTTTAACAGGGCAAAACCATTCTGGGCAAAAGGTGTGTTATCAGAAATGTCACAGCGATCAGTGGAACGACATGGGTTGATACAGCAGACCCAGCTCAGGGCTGTTTTCTTGAGCAGGCAGATATATGGGAGGGGCAAAGAGGGGCTCTGCCTTCTCCTGTGGGGACACCAGTGTCTGAATAGCTGAGGCAATCAGGCCAGAGAGAGCTTCAAATGAGGGGAGCTTGCAGGGGGGGCTTTGTTCCTTCTGTAATTATTTTGCTGAATATTGGAAATTTGGTGGAATGACCATATGGGATTTCTATGGAAAGCCATATGTCATTAAAAAGTTATTCCATTCAGCCCTGAAGTTAGCTGTGTGTCATACTTTTGATGTCTTTTCTTCTATCACTAAAAAGTAGTTATATTAAGAATAAAAGATCTCAAAAATGGAAAAAAAAAAAACACACACCAAAAAACACTGAAATAGTAAAAAATAATCCCTTTTGGTCTTCTGTATATCAAAGGGTTTGTTTTGGCCACTTATCTTGGTTTTCTATCACTGTCATTTGCTGTGTCTGGTTTGGAGCATTGCAGACAGAGAGGGATGTGCAAGTTTTACTAGAAGCCATTAAAGTCGTTGAAATTGGACAATTGGCTATGCAGACATCCCTTAGAAGTATTTCTAGCACTTTTGGTTCCTGGCTGGGTACCAAAAATGGGGATGGAAGAAAGAAAATCTCTCTATATATGTATCAGAGCTTTGGGAAGAAAAAAAAAAAAAAAAGCATTGAATATGGAACATGGAAACATGAAACTTGCAGTTTCTGACAGACTCTGCTAAGTCTTCAGCCCCTCGCTTCTGCTCACTGCTTAGAAGCCCAAGTAATTTCCCAGGCAGGGCTCATACAACACCCCCAGCACATGCACCATAGAGAATAGGGGCATGAGGCATTAATGGCAAGTCTGCCACCTGCCTCTGCAAACCTGAATTAATTCACCCTCAATTTAGGTATTCATGGCTACTCCTGCTTAACTAAGCTCCTAATGAAGTTTTACATTATGTTGGCATCAAGTATAAGGACTTTTTTTTTAACACAGAACTGTAAAAACAGTGTTTCCATACATCCTTCTTTCCCCAAACTGAGAAAGCTTATTCCATTTTATGAATGATCCCTGTCTGGAAAGACAAGAAAGGAAAAGCAGTTATTACTTTGCTCCTTTGCTGCCACTGAACCTTCCATGAAGTTCAGTCTTTTCCTCCTACGATGTATTGCTCCTCTTGAGATCTCAGCCCAGCCCAGGAAGGGACTATTTGTGCAATCTGTATCCTCTATATATAAAAGGAATGGACTAGATTCATCAGCACTTTAGTGCTTTTACTCCATAGCACTGTTCACTTCAGTGTTTTTCAGATTATGCTGTAGCTGTTTAGATTTTGCCCTTGCTTCACAGGTGAACTTTGCTGTCAGGTAGATAGAAATGATTGAAAAGTCTTGTTTTTTTTCTCAAGAATTGCGGGCTCTTTCTGTCTATTCATCTGTCGATAGGTACATTTTCTCTCTTGCTAACATGGTATATTGAGACAGGATGTCATTTTTTTCCCTGAAACATCACCCAGCCAAATCCTGCAATAAATGGCTCTATCTTCAGAAGATTTTGAGATACTGATTGTAGGACTCTTGAAAAATCTCCCTGTAAAGAGCAAAGGGTTTGAAATCATTACTGCGATTAAGCAAACAACATCCCGCTCTCTGCTTTGGGGTACAAAGGTGCATGAAAAAAGCACCATACCTTGGAATAAGAGCTGTTTGGTGATCAGACCTCTGCAGTCTTTTGAAAATTACCTGGATTTATACTTAAATGCAGCAAACTTCACTCATGAGACCAGACAGTAAAGGGGTGCGTGCAGCAGAGGGAGGCATGAATAAAAGGTGATATGGGCATTACGTGTCTATCAGGCCACCATGATGGACTTGGGGCAGAAGGTTACAGCCAAAAGCAGGTGTTTTCTGGTGGAATCATGACCAAGGGGCTTGCAAGGCTTCCCTGGGAGCACCAACCCATTTCAGAGATCCTTCCCAGCAACACGAGCTTGACAGCAAACTCTTCTGCCCATGGGAAACGTACTTCCAGCCTCGCTCTCTCATTCTGTAAGCCTTGAAAATAGCATTCGCCACCCCATCGCTCCCCAGGTTTTTGGATTTTTCTGTCACAAATCTCTCGTGGTTGAAGTGAGGTCTGATTTCACTCAAATTGTCGCCTATTCTGGATTGAAATTTCAGGTGACAAGAGGGTGTGTTTTCCCTGGAATGTCTGCATTACCCTATAGTCAGCAGGAATGAAATTGTCTGAGTCTCCCTCCCCTTGGGGACCTCACTGAAAATGAGATCTATCTCTCATGAGGACCTCCCAGCAAGCACAATTGAAATATCTTTGTGACTGCAGTAGCTCTGTAATGAATGAATTAATTGATTTCACCCTCAGCTGCTTCTTCATCGACCCCGCTGGCCCCACAGTGGGGAAGGAGCTTTGTTCCAGTTCCAGTTTCCCTCAAAACCTTGTTCTACTTAAAGGCAGATGAAATGGCTTCAGGGCTGAGGGTGGGAATCCCAAAACCACAGCTCCGGATGGCAGCTGGATGGCTCAGCGAGCTCCACACTGGGTACAGATGGAAGGATGAGGAATTTGCACCTCTCAACCATCACCAGGTTCTCCATTACAGATGGAAAATGGGTTTGCAAAGTCTGATGTCCTAACAGTACGTCCAACTCCATCTGCATATTGTATAGATGAGGTTCTTAGAGACATGGTTTAGTGTCAGAGTTAGGTTTTGGTTGAACTCAATGATCTTGAGGGTCTCTTCCAACCAAAATGATTCCATGACTGTTGAAGGAGCTTGTGTGGACACAAGGCAGCCCCAGTTCTCCCCTTGCTTCTCAATCCAAAACATCTCCTGAGAAGACAATCTAGGACTCATACATCTATCCAACTCCTTTCCATCTTTAAAAGCATGATGTGTCCAGCTCTTCCAATCTCTGTCACCAGGAAGGTGACCATAGACACCACATGGACAGGGCACACATGGACATCTAACCTGGGCAACAGCAGCACTGTGAATAACAATTCAGGGAAAAAGAAAAAGGTGAAATGAATCATCAGTGCCTGAAAATAATGGGTCCTCTTCTCATTTACAGGCAAACAGCTCCCCCTCGAGTCAATGCCTGAGGGTATCATCTCAGGGTGCTTCCCACAGGTTGCTCAAGAATAACCAAGCAATTAAACAGCCACAGAAAAAGCCTATGGGACCCAGGTCACTGTATAGGGCATCAGGTAGAACAGCTTCCACTTGGCGTGTTCCAGATGACAGAGAGCAGCTCTAGAAGTTACAGCCTCATGAATTTTAACCAGTGACTCTTCTGTTCCCTTGAGCAAGCCATGTGGTTTCTGCTGTGCCTAAGTTTCCCTGTTGCATTCTCAGTTCTAATCACATTTCTCTGTCCACTGCTAAATACATGGTCTCAAGTATTGCCCCTCTTCTGGAGAATGTTGCTTCTATTACATTGGTTTTAAATTTAAATATGAAATATTTTAAATTAGTTTTTCAAGGGAATGTTTGAAACATTTGAATGTTCAAATGCTGCGGCTCCACCTTTAATGAAAGGGTTGAGATTCTTGATTTTGTCAAGTGGACATGGACACTTAGCAGAATTTCATATTTTGTGGAAGTTAATATTTTTCTTCTCAATTTGGGGATGAAAATAGATACTGAAAAGTGAATTTTTTCTCCTGGGTAAGACATCAGAAAGATTAATTTCTGAGTAGCCATAAATGCCACTAGCAGCATCACAAAAGGGTTAAGTATGATTGCACATGATCCTGAATCCCTCTTTAGCAGCTACCCTATTATGTAGGACTTCTGGGCGAGCCAGTAACAAAGGATTAAATCCATCCCTTATTAGTAGATGCCACCTGCCTCAGGACACAATGTTTAAAGCAGACAGACACAGCTGTATTGTAATCGTTTTCATTGTGGCGACATCTGAGAACCGCAGGTGTGGATGAGATTTCACTGGTATTGCTCATTGTGAAAAGACAAAGCAAAAAGTCAAAGCGCTTGTAGAGTAAATAGCGCACAAGGGGACACAAGGATGGATTTACAGAGGTCAGGAAAGGACACAGCAAAGTGTGCTTGGTCCAGCTCATGGATTTGCCCTCAGCCTCCTCCTTTGGTTCAAGGACTCACCAAGGGTTCTGGTGTCCCCTGCAGCAGATGCCATGAGCAAGAGGCTGAATGGGGCACCCAGAAGCAAGGGGTTGAGGTGAAGGAAGGTGTCACATGTGCAAACATACTTTGAACACAGCAGAGGAATCAAGCCCCAGACTCCACCGCCAGGGGAGGAATATATGAATCTTAGGGAGAACTTTGTAAGGAAGCTTCAAGATGCCTTTGGCTGCCTGCTCACTATGTCTCAGGTCTGTCTTCACTTGCATTTTTTCCTTGTCCTGTTTCTACCCTAAGCCATCTGGATGGGCTGCATTATCACTATAGCTGCTATAGCAGGCTTTGTCCCAGTGTTAAACAGGGACTATGAAAACAGTAAATGGGACACCCTTGTGAAGGAGGGACAAGGGATGCCAGAACTGCCCTAACCTGCCCACAGCCCCTCTAAACTCATCTCCTGACCCATTTCCAGCTGTGCCATCCCCAGAGGTGGTTCGGACTCCACATTCAGAACCAAGCACACAGGGCTGCCCTGGACAGACATCTGCTTCCACATAAGAAGGAGCTGCTCCTCAGTGTAACTGAAATGTCGCCCAGCCTCCTCTCACTCTTTCTCCTCACTTCTTTTTCTGCCATGTTTCACTTGGGTAGAGGAGAATTGTTTTGACTGTATCTTCCTTGTAGACATTAAATACCTTTCAAAGCAAGGTCATAGTCCCTGGAGCTACGACAGCACACAAGGAGATAACAGTTCAGGCTGGGTTTGCTGCCCTCCGTGCAGGCAGGAGCTGCTACTCCGTGTCACGGCGGTTTCTCTCCAGACAGCATCACTGCTCAGCATCCTGAGTCTCCATGGGGAAGAACAGATCTCGTGAGCCCTTTTTCTTCCACCTGCACACCTGTACTAACAAACATCTCTCAGATGTCTCAGGTAACCTGGGAGCTGGGTGTCTGAACAGTTCTTTGGGATTTTTAGTGTGCACCCACAGATTATTGTTTCTGAGGAGAAATAACACATCCATAGCATCGAGACAGCACGGAGAGGTACAGCCTTGAAACAGGAACAACTAATGATCTGTGGCAGACAGACAAACACAGCAATGTACATGCCAAGCAGGTTCCTGGCAGCTGGCTCATCTATCCCGTGTCACATCTGATGTTTGAATAGAGGAAAAAAACCACACGAGTTTATTTCCAGCTTTTCTCCCTGTTAGATGGGTGACCTTTTCACAGCTCTGGAGGGCATGGGAGAAGGCAGCCTACCAAGTGTTCAGAGGTTGCTTGACAAATGAAGATATGTAAACAAGGTGAGGGATGGCGGCTCCAAGCTAGGGAGAGCCTGGCATCGTCAGGCACTGGGAAACGTGTCTCATTAGCCAAGGAAGTGTTTGCTTTGGCTCCCATGTTGAGGAATGGCAGTGGGGGCTAACAGCTTGGATGGAGCTGGGGATGGTTTATCCCATGCAGGGAAAGGGACCCAGCCTGGCAGGAATCCCTCTCACTGCAGCTCTGCTTACAAAACACTCTGGAGGGTGCAGAAGGTCTCACACTGCTTCATGTGTGCAATTTTACCCCCACCATTGCCATGCGTCACTCTGCATTCCCACCTCCATCACCCACGTGCGATACCCACCTCAGACACAACTGAGCCAGGACCCAGAGCTCATGTCACACTGACATTTGGTGTCGTGGAACTCATACAGAGCCTGTGGTGGTCAGGGTGTCTTCTAGTCCCCTTGGTCATGGCTTTAGAAAAGGCCATTAAACCTGGAAGGGCAGGTTTCCCTTTCTGCCAGTCAATGCCCATTTTGTGCCAGTGTACGCAACCCGTGTGCGTACCTGAATCCCTGCTTCAGAGCATCCCAGTCTCCACCTCGTTTGCCCAGAGCAAGCAGAATATCCCAGCTGGCCCCTTTCAGACTGTCCCTCTTGGCTTCTCACAGGCACCAGCCTCCTCAGCCAGCTTCTGCATTGTTCCCACTGCGAGTTTTTGCTGCTGATATGGGAATCTGGGCTAGGAAAAGGCTTCCTGAAGCCAATGATAACTAACCCTTGACTAACTCTGAGAGGGAACCATTCATTTCTGGAGTCCATCTCATCCAATCAATCAGAAAACAGAAAGAGTTTGTAATTTGACTGATCCTGACCATACCCTCTCCGCAAGGCTTGCACGTGGTAGATGCAAACATTGACTTTCCGCTGGGTGAGCTAAAAGAGCTGGAAGCAATGACTGCTTAGATTACACCACACAACAGCTTTGTGATTTGTACACAATGAGAAAATTGGACAGGGTTTGGATTTGCAGCTATAGGTAGCTCAGATTCTTCCGCATCGCTCACTTCTGGGAATGGTCAGACAAGATGAGTTTCGGTTGAGTAGCTTATGTTTTCTAAAAGTTTTCTTGATAGAAAAATGTGATTCATTGGTTGTGGATTTCCTGACTAGAACTCCCCCAGCCCATGGTTTTCCATGGAAGATGGGAAACTAACAAGTTTTTCCTCCCTGGCTATAAAGAAAATGCCTCTTAGAACAGGGTGGGTGGATATCACCCCTAACATACACTCCCCGTACTGGATCGAAACTTGAGGACCCACAGATTCTTTCCTCCACACTGGAAAGATTCAGTTCATTTCCTCCTCTCTCCCCTTCCATTGTCTCTCTGCATTTTGGGGTGTAGCCAGCACCAGAAGGAGAATGAAATAGAGTGAAAAAAGCTATTTTGTCTCTTGCCATCTCAGTTGGAAACAGGAAGTACTGGAAACCTCCCAACTAAGCTCAGCTTTGGAAGACCTCCAGCCCACTTAGTCGAGGCCTGAGGCTCCAGGGGTTCTTCAAAGTGGCTGAACTTCTGGGAAATGTCACATACAACCCAAAGACTTCAGCTGTGTGAGTAAAGCAGGGCTGATGTGGAGCTGGGGGAGTCAGTACACTTGCCTGGAAAAAAATTTAGCCCAGAAAGTCTGTGTTTTATATGTTCTCCTAGGTTTATGCTCATTTATATGAATGTTGATTAACTTGATTGCAGGTTTGCTCATGAATAATTTTGTGGAAGTCAAGTTTATCTCTCTGCTCTGAATTTACTGGTGAGGATGAGAAGCAACAGAATGCAGGAGGAACAGTAGACTGACCTATACACCAGTACAGCACACTGGACATTTAGACATCCTCGCCCTGGATATCCACAAATCTTCAGACATTGACCTCCAATTAGCTCAAGATGTTTGACCATGAAGGCTTTTATGGACACCAGGCTCCAAGCTCTCACCCTACTGCCGTGCCAAGTAACAAACCACTTTCTGACTTAAAAATCTCAGCAGCCACAGATGTTGTGCTGGTGCCAGGATCACAGAGCATGCACGGACCCTTGAGGAATGCTGAAAAGGCTGCAGTGAGTTTTTATTCTCTGGCACTGCTAGCTAAACTGAGGAGTTAACAGAAGTTTGGGGTTTTGGCATTTTTTGCTGCTGGCAGCTCCCGCTGTCTCTCTAATCATGGTTGAAATCCTTGCCCAGCCCAGCTAGGGCAGCCTCCAGTTTGCAGTCAGATGGGACACGAGCACATGGCCACTGTTTGGATTCAGAGCCTGGAGGTGACCAGGAACGGATGGGAGTTTTCTATCCTGACACAGCGTCACCAGGAAGCCAGGTGACATCCTCCCATCTCCAGCCTCTGCAGCTGAACTGTCTTTTAATGCCAGGATATCTCATTATAGCCGTGATTGCACAGGGCACCGTCTCAGCATGACAAATGCAGACCGTGTGTGCAAAGACCCTGCAGCCCTGGACCACAAGCCCTGATGCAGTTAACACCTCGATGCCATTGGGACTTGCCAAGGCTGGCCCAGCAGAGATGTCTGGCTCCAAGTTCCTGCCCTCCACTCCTATGGGAGACTTGCTCCCAGTCCCTACCTGTGGCCATGGTAACAAACAAAAGTCCACCTCACCAGGCACTCTCCATCTCATTGATTCCTTGAGAGATTTATGGCAGAGACCTGATCTCAGTGAAGAAGCTAAATCCAATTCACTAAGGAATTACAAGCCTGTCCGATCAATAATCTATTTATCTCCTTCACTTTGCCATCTTTAAACACTCCAGCCCTGTCAACAGAAATTGAAAGCTTTTTAAAAATGAAATTATTGACCTCTGGAATGGCTCTGCTAAGGCTTCTGGAGAGGATCTTGAGATCAGGATGGATCCAGTGCAGGTCCAGCACTTGGGAGAGATCTGTCACAGCTCCAGTAACCCAAAGGCAACCCAGCACGCAGGTTGGGATGGCAGGGGATGCTGCCACTCAACACACAAAACCCAGCCCAAGAGATCACAGGTAGCACAGACACAGTTGGCAGGAGATAACACTGTGACATTAGTGCCGAGAAGGAATATGAGTGGGGGGAAACACAGCAAGGTGACTTCTACTGCAGTATCTTTGGCCAAGCTGAAGCACGAGGAAGGATCGTGTGTCCCCTGCTGTGTTGGCAGAACCTGGGAAAAGCTCATTTACCTACATAAAGGCACCAGGAGCTAAGAGAAAAGCAAGGTGTGAAGCGTTAACCCCACCTGAAAATGCATTACTGAGGTCCCTGGAAGCCACAAGCTGCGTTTGTTCATGACTCAAGTACATCGTGAAGTTCAATTTAACCAGCACGCAACTTCAGAAGCAGCCGTTATGTCTCCCAAGGGCAGAAGTGTGCTGCATCCCAGAAATAATGTTAGTTTTCAGCTCTCATGCAGCACTTTTAATTAATAGATTGTAAAGTAGTTTGCATGGAAGAAAAGCCAGGTTCAGAGAGGGAGCAAGGCTAGCAGAGAGGGAGCAGGGCTAGCTGAGAGCCAGCCAGGGCCAGGACCAGAACCACAGCCTCTCTGAAGAACAACACTTTCCATCCTTTTCCAAGCTCCATAGCTATTTTAATCTAACAGATGCAGGCCCTTAGAAACACAGAGGAGACCGCAGGACCTGTTCACACATGTGAACTGCCCTCAGAGTAAAGCTCCTTGTCACAGAAATATGTACACACATGCTTAAGCCTATCTTTTCTTCAGACCGACTCTTAAACGGAGTATTATTTGCAGTCCCAGTGGGACTGAACCATATACTCTGCTGGCCAAAGTCAGGATATTCTCTTGTTTGTGTAGAACTGAGGAATCACAACCACAATCACTCTGTGGGAACAAACATGCTGGAGATCAAGTACGATGCGCAGACCTGAAGTGAAAGATGTTTGGGTGAGTCAGAAGTTCTGCTGACATTAACGGTGTTACACTGGCGCCTGTGCAAGATTTCAGCCCTGTGTATGATATTTTCTGTGGGATATTTACTCCCCAGATTGCCTCATTTTTAACAGGTTCGTGTACCTATTTCTCCACACCTGGAACTCCAGCGCTGAAGCTGGAAGGGGCTAAATTTCTCTGGAGATGGAGAGGGGCCAGTTCCTCTCACTTTGGAGGTTAATGAATGGAGTCATTAGGATAATTAATGTTTTACTGATGAATTAATCACCCTCTCAAGCAGTTTCTGCCTTTCGCTGTGCAGAGAGGCAGGGCTCTCTGGAGATCTAACACATCCCTTGCTAAGGCAGCTACCTTGTCCTGACAGCCGCCTGCTTTTGGAACAGGTTCCCGTGCATCTGCCTTTGCAGCAGGGGAGTTGCTTTCCTGCAGGAGGAAAAAATCTCAAAGCCAAGAGCTGTGCTGGAGTTTGAGAGACTCCAGGCTGCCAGCTGCTAGGATTAAGCTTTTCTTTTTCTTTTCTTTTTTTTTTTTTTTTTTTTTTCCTAAACTGTACTAACACTTCCAGTTCTGACTTGGGGCCACCTTGGCTGTCTCCATCCTGAGCCCATTTCACCCACTACCCACCCACTACCTACCCACTTTTCCTCTGAAGAACCATCTATCCTTGTCCTTCAATTCCTTCTCCTTGATGCTTTTCTGCCTTCTCCACCCCCCAATGTTACTCCAGACCTGACCCCAAGTCTGTGTATTGATCCCAAGCCTGACTTGAATCACACTCTTTTTTTTCAGGTCCTCTTTCTAAAGAGCATTACTGAAGCACTTCACTAAAGAGTAAATGCCCTCGTTGTTTTCTTGTTATCGGAAGTGTGAGAAAGTGCATGACGACCATGCCAAAAAAAAAAATCGCTAACCTTTCCATGGCTGTTTATACAGCTCAATGAAACACTGTAAAGAGCTGCCGTCACACAAGAACTCGCTCCCTTGGCTGCAGGCACATTTGAACTGTGATTTCCAGGGGATGGAAAGCTGAGAGAGATTTCACAACATTGTGCCTGAAATAATCCCAGTAAAATCAACAAGGGTCCTTGAATGGAGCCTTCTGAGAGTTCTACAGAGCTCAGAATCACAGCAACATCTCCAGGCAGAGTCCCACGGACAGGTTAAGGAGAAGAAAAGTCACCTCTTCTCTTTAGGGTAAATTCAGCACCCCTCGAGATCACAGACCATCATTCTCTTTTAACACAAAGTAAGGAACTTCACCGCTGAGTGGTTTTGGCAAAGAGTATTTTAAGCAAGGGATTTTGTATAGACACCTCAGACAGGATGAAGACATCCTGCAGAAAGTATATAAGGTCTTGGGGTTTCTGGTCAATTCTTATCAGAAGGAAAAATCAGAATCGGAAAACTTGACCTTTTTAGTGAAAAATGAATACTGTTTCACCAGGGGAAAAAAAACAAAACAAAACATAAAATAATTTAGAAATCCTGAAGTGTGGCAAAGCAGGATTGCCATCCCATGGCCAGTATTTCTTAAACCCCATGTGTTTCCAGGTCAGCTTCTCCTCTGGCGTTCGGCTCTGCCCTGGGTGCTCAGGCTCCAACCCTCAAATCCTATTTTCCACTCCCATTGCCTCGTCTCCTGACTTGTTTATGATCGCCCCCCGGACAGTCCCCTCACTGGGCATCCATCCATCTCCATGTGGCCTTTCTTCTTGTCGGTTTAAATGCTGCCTGTGATTTATGGCCCAGCAGCTCCCCAAACACATCTCTGGCATGTTATATGGCACTGGCGTAATGCTAACTCTTAAACCACAGAGGAAGCAAACAGTGCTAATTTATGCCTGGCTTTTTTTTTTTATTCCCCAGCATAATTCTGATTTTAATGTTCCATCTACACCACATCAATATCTTTTCACCGCTAGCAAGTAAAAACAAAAAGTAAATATTTCATTTCCCATTCTTTCCCTCTTAAAAGGTTTTGCCTAAAACCAGCTCACCCGGCATGCCCTGAGGTTAGACAAATGGGAAGCGACTGTGGTCTGCCGCAGGGATGCTTTATGGGAAGGGCACTGCCCACCAATGTCAGCTTTCTGGGATAGTTACTATCTATTGGTGCATGAATATAACAAATGCAAGCATCTCCTGCATCAGGTTACATTACTAGCCTGAGCTAATACAAGGCTCTAATACATTGCTAATTTATCTGTCTGGTATTACCATTTACTTCATGTAGCTATATTCAGTAAGCACATCAAAGTGCTCCGGGAAAGGAGAATTAACAAAAAAATAAAAAGAGACAGAGAAAGAGGTAGAGAGGAAGAAGGGTAACAAAACATTATGCAAAAATATTAAGAGGCTAAGATAAATCTCTGGCCAGGGGCAATGACAAAATGACTTGGCAGCTGGAGGGATCCGTATCCTGCTGCATCCAGGACATCTGCCATGAGTCTTTGCCTGACTGAGGAGCATCTAGATCCTCGCTGGTGTTCCAGCAGCCACACGGGGTTCTCCACACTGAAATACAGGCCCCATAGTCCTGGGTGCTTTTCACATCTCCCTGGAATTGTGGGTCAGGGAAAAACTACTTCACCATCTCTACATTTTTCAGAAAGAGGAGAGAAAGACGGTGATCTTACTAAAATCCCAGGTGAATGCAGGTCTCCAGAGTGCTCTGGCTCCTTGATGCACAGAAAAATGTTTCACTGACCCAGCCACCCAGAGCCTAGACCAGTTCTTAGTCTAGGAAATCCTCTATGAATGAGACCTTTATGCACACATAGCGTATTGATTATGAAACTTCACCAACTCAGAAAGTAGTATTTGTAAGGGCCACGCACTTCTAGTCTTCTGCTGCTGCTGCTTTGCTCCCTGCCCAGCCTGTCTTCTAGATGCCTGCAGTACAGACTCCCAGTGGAAAACTGGCCGGGACAGGACTCAGGGGACACACGATGGAGAAGAGATGCATAGAAAACACATTTAACACTGGTGTTCTGTACCCTGCAAGACCTTTGCCTCACTTTGCTCATCTTGCTGACATGCAACTGGGCTTTATTCACAGGCCAGAGACGTCCTGCATCCCAGTCTGTGTCACTGCGGTTGAGCAATGCTGAGGAGTGTCACAGACTCCAGTATCAGGACAAACCTTGAGATTCTTCTCTTCCCCACTGAACACAGAGCATCAGCCAGAATCTCCATCTGAAATCAGGTTCCTACCCTGGAGCTACTTGAGGTCATAGTTTGTTTTCCTCCAAAAACAACTGTTGCAAGACAAATACCTCTCTCAAGACGACCGAAGTAGGTCACATTAGACAGCGCTTTGGAGAGTCTGTCTGACGCTTTCCCATCAGCAGCAAGCACTGTTATACTCCTTTTCTTTCTTCTCTTCTCTTTTCCTTTCCTTTTATTTTCTTTCCTTTCCTCCCTCTCTCCCCCATCCCTCCTCTCCTTCCGTTGCTATAAGTCTGTGAAAAGGGAACTCTGTGAAGGAGAATCATCTCAAGCAACATCTGTGTTCTGCTTTGGCAGCTGGAAGAATCAATGCTAACATGGCCCATGACTGCAGACAGCGGCTTATGCTGACGAGGAAGCATCAATGAGCAAAATCATGATGGAGTTGAACAGAGCAAGTCAGCCCCCTGCAGGGATAGAGCCCTGTGGGCCCCCCAGGGAGCAGAACCACAGCATAAGGACTACAGCACAAGGTCAAGCATCATTTAAATGACAGGTATCAGGCTCTGGAACAGCCTGAAGGATTTTATTTGCTGTTCTCCAGAGCTGCTGGACAGACATGACGGGTCCTCTGCTGCCCATGCCAAGAGGGGTACCTAGGTACATCCCAGCTGGGATGCTGCCTGTCCTCATGCTTGAAGGATGCTCCTCCCTGAGTGTACCCTGTGGACTCCCAGCTCCAGCACCACCTCCCACTGTTTCAGTGAGACTGGGATGGTGAGCTAATGAGATATCTGACCCAGGACCCCCAGACTCCCTGTTTGTTTTCCAACTGGAAGCCATTAGCACAGTGGCACCTTCAGGCAGCTTAAGGCTGTAACGCTGCAGGGATGTTGCACACTACCAGTGAGCCCGGAGACACAGAATGAACGTTACTTAGATTTAGTTACTCACTTCAGTTTATAAATTAGCAGCAGGCACCCCTCAGCCCACGCTCTGGTCAGATCAAGCAAATTGTGCGTGATCAGATAACAAAATATAAACATCGGATAGTAAGCTGGCCTAGACATCAAGTTACAATTGGCAAAAGCCGTTTGGCTGGAAAAAGGTGACAGGAGATTTTTTTTTTTTTTGCTCTTTGCTGGGTATCCCACAGAGCTCATGCAATAATGCCAGTCTCTGCTCCCTGCCAAGACACTGTGGCTGCAGCACAACAGAGCCCTACTGCATCCGCCCAGCAGCATCCCTGATAAACGAAGGGTCATTGCGAGCATATTTAAAGAGCTTAAACAGAGCAACAGGAGAGAGCGAGCCCAGAGCCAGCAGCTGTCAGCAAACGCCCCGATATCAGCTCCATCACCTGAGCAGCCAGACTCTCCGGTGGAAAAATCAGACAGGGACCTCAGGACCTCCCGCAAGAGGGACCACGGCCACGGTGGGGTGTCCTGCTCACAACCATCAGCTGAAATCCATTGGGGATTGGTCA
Source organism: Streptopelia decaocto (assembly GCF_964273445.1). NCBI lineage: Eukaryota > Metazoa > Chordata > Aves > Columbiformes > Columbidae > Streptopelia > Streptopelia decaocto. Next base: position 5,264,588 of record NC_138672.1, on the reverse strand, counting down.
CAAACAGGGCTCTGCAGTTCAAATCCTTGAGCAAAAGCAACCGGGACCATACTAACAAAGAACAAAATGAATTAGCTGGTTTGATGGTGTCTGAATTTCGGGGAAAAAATTGTGCTGGATGATTAGAAAGCTTCTGTCTCTCGCAGATGAGCTGCATGGATTGCCAAATGTCCTCTCAGAAGAAAAAAATTCATTTCATTTCTGTCACGAACCTACAGGACTTGTTTCAGTTGGCAAATTTCCTTTCTAAATGGAAACATTTTAGAGAAAAAGAAATTGCTTCCAAAAATCCTTACCGGAAAAAAAAAAAATCCTTCTGAAAACGTTTTGATCTGATTGATCCATCAAAGCGGTGGCTCAGGGTAAGGAAAAGGTGACAGCTGCTCCTTTTGTTGCACGCTGTTCTGATTAGCCTCAAATCAGACTCTCCCTGTCACCCATGGCCCTCCGAGCTGTGAACGCACAGAGCTCCGTGGGCTCCACTGAACACACCTGATGCTGGAGCAGATCTGCTAGAAGGAAAAGATCATTGTCTTTTTTTGCCCAGGGCTGTCTGGAAAACCATGATTTGACTTAAATGCAGAATAACAATAATAGAAGTTTAGATAATTAGTCTTTCCAAAAATGCTCAAAGTTAGCTTCAGTCTGCAGTCTGGATCGACACTGGCTTTTCTGGGAGCAGAATCAGGAGCATCCACACAAGGAGTAACTGGGAAGTTTCTGGTTTCCCAGCACCCCTTTATCCTCTATCTGCATCAGGCTCACTGACCAACTCACCATTGTTTCTGAGGATATTATTTATATTCCTGTCCCATATAAAAAAGCTGTGCCACAGCAGAGGGCCGCAACCACCAAAATCCAGCAGTGTCCCCACCTGAATCAATGATTGTATCACAGTAGACTCTCTCCCTCCTTGAGGGAACATAAAATCCTCTCTTAGCCATTTCCAGGCGGTGCAAACTTTCTTTCTGAGTTCCCTTTCCTGGGCAGATGGGGCCACTGATAGGAATTACAGATTGCTTTTTGGTGCCAGGGGTTCTGAACAAGGGCCAGAATGGAAGAACTCAGCCACATCCCCAAATGAGAAAGAAGCTTGGCTCCAGCTCAAAACTCCGCTGCTCAGGTCCATCCGTGTCACCAAGGATAATCAGAAAAGTAGCTTGTTGGAATCCTAATCCAGAAAAACCGAGAGCCTGAGCTAATGACTAAATAATCCCCACATTAAAACCTTCCACTAAGCCGAAAAAGAGAACCAAGTTTCCAAATGCACCCAATTAAATGAAACACTAAGGTCTGCAGAGGGGACAGGGCTGGGGGGCTCTGGGGGCAGCCGGGACCAGCAGTTCTTCCAAGGCAGTTTCTGACTCTCCTCTCTGGCAGCACAAAGCACTGCCACAGCATTAGTGAAATGTGCTCTTTATTAGTTCATTTTCACCTCCGTGCATCTGTTTTCATGACAATAGGGGCAGCTATTCAGTGACAACCCTGGGTGGGCAGAAAGGACTTTTCTTTGCTTCTTTTCCTTCTCTGAACACCTCTTCCACCCTCCCTTCTCCCACCTTAGACCAGAGGGTAATTTGTGCGCTGGCTGAAATAAAACCCACTTAATGATGAAGTCCATGGCCCAAGCCTGTGGACATCAGTGCAGCCTTAATGAAATTTCTGTGCCTGAAACACATTAGTAGGCAAGAGCTGAGACTGGAAAAAGATTAGGCTGCTGAATAGCTGGCAGAGCTGGAGCTTTCAGAGTGAAAGTCAGCAGAGATAGCGAGGGAGAAAAAAGGAGACAGACACACAAGGGGCTGCTCTGCCTGAGCTCAGTCCTGCCACCCTGAGCCACAAACCTCCCTCTGTGCCCATGTCTGGTCTCTCCCCAAATCCCCTTTCATGTCCAGCCCTCCCAATGGGCCTGCAGAGGCCTTACATGCTCCCCAAAACCTCCCCATCCTCCCTGGCTGGCACCCACAGCACCCAGAGCCAGCAGAAAGGATGAGCCCCTGGGATTATAATAAAGGCAATAACCTGCAGGTTATTTTGTCAGGCAGATGATCCGAGGTTCTCTGAGCTCTGTGGAGATTTAGATTCACTTGAAGTGAAGGCTTGCATACTTCTGCTTGATTTCCATTCCAATCGCATTCTGGATTTTGGTCCATTTTACACTTAGGCAGCAGACAGATGCCCAAAGGGTGTGTTTATGTGCAGAGGACAGGGTAAGAAGCAGGCAAGCCCTCAGGCCGTTTTAATTTTTCCCTGAAGACAGGTTGACTAAGTAGATGGCATCTCAGAGCCCAGGAATGTGCTCACATCAGCAGGTTTTATGACCATGCGTCATTCAGTTGGTGACATCACTCAAGTCACCTCCCGAATTTACACAGGGCAACAAGGGGACAGGGGAAGAGCACAGGGCTGGGAAAACCCTGCAGTGGAAATCGAACTTCACTGGTTTGAGACCCTGACACATCCACAAGCTGCACTGACCCCTTACCCTGAGCATTTACACCATTCATCTGTGCCCTGACATGATCATGGCCATCAGACCCTTAAAAAAAACACAAACAAAAAAAACCCTACCAAAACCAAACCACACAAAAAAAATCCCCTTTAAGATCTGTTGCTTTTTTTTTTTTTAAAAAAAAAGCAATGAATAATTACGAATACTTCTGCAGGATTGCTTCTTCTGTTGCTATATTTTCCTTTAATTCTAGCATAATTTTTGCTCTGTCTCCCAGAAGACGAGCATTTGACTTTTCTGCTGTGCCCTTTCAGATATGTTACAGACTGTGATCTTGTCTGTGCTCTTAGTGCCTTTGTCAAGAGATCATTTCTGCTCAAGCCCTATTACTCTTAATAAAGATAAAGCCATAAATACTTTTGCAGTTTCCTTTTTGCTGTGTTGTAATTTGACTAACAAATTAAATTAATTTGGAAACTAATAATTATTTGGTTAGAAGTAGATTGAAGGAAGTTTAGTTGAAAATGGACTTTTCATGGAAAGAGGAGAGATACCAGCTCTTGGAAATATAAATTAAATTGGGAAACTGGATGAGTGACATTTTAAAAATCCTTTCTCATTAACTGGCTTTGGCTTTCAGTATATGTCATTTTTAGCCCTATTTGTAAAGCTAATGTTTCTTTCCATCACATCTGTTGGGCAGACAAACCCAGAAAGCTGGAAAGCTTTGGTGATGGAGCTATAAAAGCAGAGAGACCTCATCATAAAGTTAACGGTCCATTTGCAAACTTTGAATCCCAGACTGTGCTACTTGCTCCTGTGATCTCCAAAGCTACATCCAGTAAAACAACGCTCATGCCGCTACAGTTTTACTAATCTGTTGTAATCTAAATGGAGAGAGCGGCTTGGTACTCTGATTTCATTTGTTAATTGATTCCTCTCTTACTTAAGATAGGAATTGGAGTAGTTTGTGATAAATGGATTACAGAGCCCTCTTTGTTTCAGTGCAGCTTCTGTGAAATAACTGCAAGTTCCTCCTGACACCAACAGTAATACTGCATGAGGGGAAGGCAGGTGGAGGGGAGATTTGGGACTTCTTTCCTCTCCATCAGTGGAAGGACATGGTTTTTAACCATTTATCTATGATTTTATGATTCTAAACTTGATCAGAAATTCGCTTTCTTTAGCGTTCCTCACAGATTTCCCATTTTAGCGCTGAGATTTTAGATCCACCTTCTGAAACATGTAGTTCGCTTCAGGTGCTTAAAAAGAAAGCAAAGCTGTGCCCAACTATGTCCTTTATTGGATCTGGCCCTCGAAAAACAGAAGGTGTTGGCAAACTCTGCTGCAAGTCCATATGGTTGCTCTGTGGCTCCCTCTGCTCTTTAAAAGGGAAGGAAGGCGTGTTCTCACTCCCATCCAGACCAGCTCCGCTGCCAGGCTCTGATCTTCCAAATTATCACCCCTACAAAGAGGCAAAGAGACCTTTAACAAGGGCTGGCTTGTCCCCTCTGCTGGTTCTCCATCCATCCACCATTTCTTCAGTGTCAGAGCTGTAATTCTGCATCTTTCTACCTCCTCATGTCTGATCTTTCTGCTTCTTACTCAGTCCTCTCCCATCTTTCAACTTACTCCATCACCAACACATTTTCAACCAGGAGAATCTCTCCTGTGCTTCTTACTGCCAGCCTATGTTGTCCTGATGTGGAAAGATAATTAAGAAGGGAGACAACTATTTCTTCAGTGGGGACTGAAGACTGCAGCCGTGTTCTCAGCTTTATGTGGGATCAGAAATCATCAAAATATCAGAGGTTATAAGAGCTATAGCTGTCTGGCAGCAGACAAAGCTTCCCATTTCTGGCACAACAACAACAACAAATTTTATTTCATTGTACCAAACGAGAGCCCTTCTCACTGATCCCTATAGGCACTAATCACACTGGGTAGCAAGAATCATTTTGGAGATAGACTGATAATTGAAGGCAGCCAGAAAAAGGGCTCCACTTCAACCTACAGCCTATTTACTGCTCAGAGAAGCTGCTGTCTCTAGCTCATTCACGTGTGGAAACCCTAAGAACATACACATATGCCCACACACAATCCATAGGCATTCACACACATACACAGTCCCCTTGCTGAGCGTGAGTGGCCGTTCTCCGCTCACCTGGCTGGGAGGGGGAAGCACCAATGCACAAGCACAAAAAAACCTCCATCCACTCTCAGAGCTCCAGCCTGAGACCCCTGGTACAGGCATTTTGCTCCATTCCTCACTCACCATTCAGGCCCTTATGCATCCTAAAGATTCAGACACATCCCAGTTTTTATTTTACTACTCATCGCCCTAATTCCACCAAATGTCAGTTGCATGGAAGATGAAATTTCTTCCTTGCTGTGCATATTTCCAACTCTAACTTACTTTCTTCAATAACTCTTAAAAAAAAAATCAAATTCATCTCCGAAAGAAACCCAACTTTGCAGAACAAAAAACCAAGAAAAATCCATGTTACTTCCACCAACAACTGCACAAGACAAATGGAGAGATGAGACAGTGCTTTAGCTCCCTAAGGGATATCTGATGTGGGAGCACAAGCGAGGCAGAAAGAGGTATAAGTGGCATTGGAAAAAGGACAGAGGTTTTGCATCTAGGAGGCAGCCTGATGTCAATACTCAGACTTGTTCCTGCCACAAAAAAGGAGATGCTGGAACCCTGGAGCTCAGAGCATGTTCTGCTCCCAACTTACACCAGTGTAAATCTGCAGGCAGGGCTGTGAAACCACTGAAGAAAGAAGGAAGAGGTATTTGCCTCCAAACATATTCACTGCATCCCTTGAAGCCTGGATGAAGGTGGAAGAGCTTCAGAAGGTACCATCTGCCCAGCAAGCAAGCTGGCACTGGGCAGAGCCTTGGCTTCAGCTTGAGTTGCATTTAAATTCAGAGGAAACTTGGGCAAATTCTCAGGCATCACCTTCTCCCTCCTCCTACCTGCACCTTGCACAACATATCACAGCTGAGCCCGGTGTAGGGACCCCTGAGCACAGGTAACTCCTCCAGCTCTTCCTGGCAGCTGGTTTGGCCCTCTCTGATCTTATAAGTAGGGAGAGTCTGTAATTTGTCAGTCACCACCGCTGCTTGCTGCACACAGCCTGGCCCACAGGTTCATCCCAAGCTGCAAATCTTTTCCCCTTCTTTTAGGATCTTGCCATCCCTGTCCTTTCTCTATTACTTGAAGTTTAAAAACAAAAATAAAAAAGGGTAGGAACAAACACTGGGGAAAATATAATACCTCTAGTCAGGTCAATGGATTTTATTTTTACATCAGTCTTAAAAGTTTCATTTCACTTTTACGCCATCTGTTTTGATTTTTTGTTTTTCATCATAAAGTTACAACCTGAAACAAAAGGAAAAAAAAACAACTTTCAAGCAGGGCTTTTCTTGGTTTCTTTTTTCACTTAAAGCTGCCACAATATTTAGAGTTGCTAAAAATGAGGAAAAATTGCCCTTTTATTTTCACAAAAAGCCTGTTTCAAGGAATCAGCATTTTCTGATGAAAAATGGTTTGTTGACATTTCCCAAGCAGAGCTTTCACTGAGTGCGCTGAGCATAGTCCTGCTAACACCTCCCTTCCCCGCGGATGGTGCACATCACCCTTCAGACCATGGGAACTGGGAGATTGTAGACGTCAGCTAAACGCTACACGGGATTTGGAGCTGGGTGATCAGAGCAGACTGATCTTGGGCTTCCCATTTCACAGGTATTTCTGCAGATGTAGACTTATTATGACATTTTCAGCTTTTCCCCCTGCCTCAAATACTAATTTTTAATCTACAGGTCACAATCAGCTCTACTAATGAAGGTAGTCCTGCATCCGAAATCCCAGCAGCAATGTGATACTGTGCCTCCAGCAATGCGTTTTGTTGTAGAGAGATGTTATTCTCTTGGTTGTAGGACAACGAGGGTGGTAAAATACCGGCACAGGTTGGCCAGAGAGGTGGATGCCCCATCCCTGAAGACATCCCAGACCAGGCTGGACGGGCAGCCTGAGCTGGTGAAGATGTCCCTGCTCATGGCAGAGTGTTTGGACCTTTGAAGGTCCCTTCCAATTCAAACTATTCTACAGTTCCGAAGCAAACATCACACTAAAATTCTCCTCTTTTGAAGTCTTGGCTAACTGTTTGAGCTTGGAGTGGCTTAAAACAGATGCGCTCTGAAGAATCAGATACCCCTGTCCATTTAAAAGTGCTGTTGTGTTGAAAAGAACAGCATCAAATCCTTGAAACAGCCTGGCTTCCCTGCCTAGGCCCCTGCCTTCCGCCTCCATGCAATGCGGTTGCTGGCAGAAGATGGTGCCAATCTGCAAAATGAGCATCTCCATGGAGATAAGCTGAGAGCTCGAGAAGGTCAGAGCCAAAGCATCAGAAGCAGCAAAGGAGTTCTTCAAACTTCATTTCCTTCCACAGCAATCACTTGATGGAGATTTGTTGAACGTGACACCTGGCTGCCTCGCTCTGCCGACTCAAATGAGGAGACAAAAGAGGAAGCTAATTGTTTCCAATGCATTCAAGTTTAATATGGTGCTTTTTTAATTAGGGCTCTAAAGAGGAAGGGAATCAATTACCTCTCACAGAGGCAGACGCCACCGGCAAGCGATGCCGTGCGGGGAAAAGGAATTGCAGGAGGATGCTGGGGCTCCCTGATGAGGAGAGGACCAGTGTGCTCTTTGGGGAGCCCTGTGCCTCAGATACTCTTGGTGGTTCCAAGGAAGCTTGCCACGAAGTGGCACTGTGACACCACCTAAGAGGACAAGGAAAATGCTGTTGAACCACTCTGCTCTGGAGGTGCCCTTGTGGCTGGGGAGCCTTTATAACCCCTAAAAGCATCTGGTCTCCAAGACCTGAGGAGGAGATAAAAGACATCTGAAAGAGTGCACCGTAAACATCCCTTCCCAGAACTGCAGTGAGATGTAGTCTCCTTCAGGACGTCCTATTCCTTATTTCAGCAGGATAGCCCAAAAACCACAGCTTGATAGGTGCTTGCTGACCTGTGCTGGGGGAGAGGAAACAAAGGCACTCTTATGGTTGGGATCCGGATCTCTAGAGAATTCTGTGCTAGAAAAGCCATCCCATCAAGCTGGTGTTGAAGAGACACCAGCAAACACACACAGCAAGCCCAAGGACTCACTATAAGCAGCAAATCCCTATAGCATACTGTTGAGACACAAGCACATACAGCAAGAGCCAGTATTGCTGAAAACTTATGTTTGGATTGCTCAGCAGACCAAAGCGTAAGTCTCCGAGCAGCTCAATTTCATGCCTTTAATGAGAATTATATTTCCTAAAGGAAGAAGCCAAAGTCCTTCAGTTCAATGCAATATATTGGAACTGCAGACAGGTTCTCAGTACACTCTTATTCAGTCTTTGCCAGGCAAAAATCACAGCCTTTTTCATGTCTTTCAACAGGACACTTTGTGTTGAATTTATTCTCTTTGGTTATGAGCAACTTCAGCGTCTGTTACTGAAGTCGATACGACAGAGGTTTCTTTGCAAGGCCAACTCAGGACCAACTCAGTTGGCTGAAAAGAAGGTATCACCATCTGAGAGACCCTACAGCATCTTAAACATCTGTGTGGGGGTGCCCAAAACAACACAGGACCATGAGCATTCTGGCAGCAAGGTGGGATACTTGATGGTTTCTCAAAATGTACTAAACACCTCCTTTTAGCCAGCGCAAAGCAGCCCGGGTTTGGCCAGTTTAGTAAGTGTTTGATGCAAAAAATCATTTAGTTGTAACTCAGCACAAAACCCTCGAGCTGAGGACAGAAATTAGCTCCTAAAAATAATTCAGGACATTTTCATTGTGAGGCTGGAGCTCACTTGGTATATGGCATTATAAAGCCACAAAAAGTAAAATAAGAACAGTTTCCACTCAAATAAAATGGTGAGTACAGACTGAGTGCTAAAGAAATACATCCACTGGTGAAATTCACTTTACACTTTTAAGACTGAGATGAGGACTTTGCTGCTGGGAAGAATGTGAGGTTTTGTCCACTTTGCATCTTTTCTCCTTCGTATTTTCTCAATGAATCTCTGGAAGATGCTTTTTAAGGACAAAATGGAGCATGCTTCATGAAAGATTTATTAATCAGAACTGCCAAATTCATAATTACTTTCTGGGCACTGAAATTGTTTGGCCTTATCAAATAAATGAGAATAACCACTGATTATTGTTTTTGGAGGAAGGAGTAGCTGGTAATAAGGAAAAAACACTCACATATGAGAAAGAGAAAGATAATATAAATGTACATAGATGTGTTCATATGGATATCTGAGTGGTCAAATGACTCATCTGTCCTAAAAAAGAAACATAATTTCCATATTATGAGGCACTCAAGCAAGTCAGTGGCACTTTCACTCCAACACGATGGATGGACTTAATTTGTTTCCCTGATTCTTTTCTGCCACTGCTGTTTTATGGTTCAGAGGCAGCTGGATTTTCCCTCTGTTGTTTTCAGTTCACAAATAGGAACCTCTTCTCAGTAGAAGTTGGTGACATTTAATGTCAGCAAGAAACTTGTAAAGACCTCGAACTTTTGAAGTTTTTCCACTTCCATGGCAGAATAACTACAACCGATGCACAGGTGCAACCCTACAGCAGTTTTTTTCATAAGCGTTTAGGGGATTTTTACAGTGGCCCTGAGGTTTCTGAAAGTTATAAAACATATGAGCTTCCCATTAGAAAACCGCCACCATACCCAGATGCCTTTGAAAATCCAGGCAGCCGCTGTAGGAAACCTTGTCAGCGGGTGCAGGACACCCAGACCTGAGTGGAAAAAGTTGCACAGCCTTCAAAAAAATGGATGATGCTTGTGCCCAGCTGCTTTTTAAGCATGGAAAACCACATCTGTCCTTACTGACGTGACTTCAGATGCTCTTAAAAAGACTTCTTGGACTTGCCCAAAGTCACACAGTGGGTAAGAACCAAACATTCTCCCCAAGGCTGCCCTGCAGCCCCTGGCTTTTCATCCTCCTGTAGCACCAGCGATAAACTCTCTTTCAGGCAGCCAACTTGAGGATTCTTCTTACCCTCTTCCCAGATTTTGTAGATTTCCCCCCCGTCCTCCCGTGATGATTTATGGGGTAAAAAAAATGTAATTCTAAAATGAATAATTGATATTCTTTCACAGCTATCTCCTTTAGTCTACTTGTTCTCTTAATTTACTTGGTTTATACCAACTGATGACAGAAGCCTATTGTTTTGCTGAAACATTAACTTCACAAAGTCATTCCGCTCCCATCTGCAGCACTAAAATTAATGATTCCCTCTGCAACATCTGTTTAATTAACTATCGGCACCATAGAAGAGGCATCCAAATACCCCAGCGACTAAATCAGCCTCAAATTAGGAAAATACGATGTTAAATTGTATCAGAGAGAAGCAGAGATTATCCTTTTGAGCACTGACATTCATTAGCTACCAGCCACCCCATGTATCTTCATAATGAAAAAGTGTCAGCAGCTCTTTGCCATAAAGTTTTCATTTAAGGGCTGCTGCTCCTTTAGCCACGGTGATAGGGAAGAGGAGGAGGGGGTGAAGAGATGTGAGCAAGCTTAAGCCCGTGTGCCAACATCCTTGCTGATGAATCTTTTGCTGGGATGAAAGATAAAGGTAAAATAAAGCTGCCATCAAGCTCTGCCTACAGTGCCATCATCCCTATTGGAGGCTGGTACCAGTTTCCTGAGCGATGGGCTGGTCCCTGCGGAGACAGCAGGACTGGCTGCAAAAGATGCCACTGAGTCAGGGTACATCTGGGGTACCACAGGTATGTCTGAGAGTGCACAAATACATCTGGGCCTACCATGGGTACATCTAGGGCTACCACTGGAGGTACCAGTCTCTTGGCTGTCCTCTAAAAGAGGGTTGGGAAAAGGCAGCTCTAAGGGGGAAGTAGTTTGGACCTCCAGCGAGGTCTCCAAAGTGCTTGGGAATATTGAAAAGGCTCCTTGCAGACTCTGCTAATGTAGCTACACATCTAACTTTGTACAGGGAACGCACAAAATAAGGGGCTGATTCATGAGGTTTTTTGGTTTGTTTTTAAAAGAAACTTTTTTCTCTACTTTGAACTCCCCTCCTTTTAATGTTGCCATGGCAACAAATGCAGCGTGAAATTGCGAGCCTGCAAGAGGCACCAAGTCAGCAGCATGGTAAAAGCAGGGTTTGGCAAAGGGAAGGCAGGTGGGGGGCGAGGAGGGAGCCTGGACCCCACACTGCCCACAGAGGGATGGGCAGGGGCGGGAGGGCATCGGGAAATGGAAGGAGTTGCTGCTTGGGTTCCCACTATTGAGTTCTGCTTATTAAAATACACATCTACATCCAGACAGCCTGCTGCCTATCCAGATTTGTTACCTGATATGAACTTCCTCCAAAAAAAGGGAGCTCTCCAGGGATTTTTGCCACTTTCTTAGAGAACTAGGAAAGCGTTGGGTTGTTCGCTTAAGAACGAGACTAAACCCCTGGAAGTACAGAAATAACTCTAAGGTTCTTCTCTAATGCATGAGCTAAGGCCAGAAAAGTGCATCCATGAGTCCTCTGGGGTGAGATTTCTCAAAAGCACACCCAGCCTAAGGCTGAGCGCCTACAAGGGCCAGATTTTCATCAGAGCTCAGTTGCCATTTAGGCAGTTAATTAATCTTTGCAAACACCTCAAAGTATCTAAACTGCATCTGCAACTTTGACATTGCCCTGAAGAATGGCTAAACAAAAGCTCCACCATTTGAAAATCCATTTCCTCTCTCTTCAGAATAGTATCTGCTGGCTTTCTAGGCAAACTACTTATGATTGTTGTTCCTTGGCTTAAAGAACCAATACACCTCCGAAAAACTGCTCCAAAATCTTGCCTTTACCTTGTCTTCAAACCAAATTTACACTTAAGTACCTGGGAGATGCTGAATTTGGCTCCTTTACACCTGTGCAACTAGCACAGAGGCAGCGTGTTGGCACACTGGGTGCATTTATAAATGGTGAATAAGTTTCAAAGGGACTGTGGGAAAACAGAATAAATGAGGCTGCTGTTAGACAACTGGCAGAAATACCACCCCTTATTGAGGGCTGATGTTCAATATACATAACTATTTTACCAGATCTGTATTACCCTCAACTTTCACTAAGAATAAGTGGTTTTTAGCCCTTTCCTTACTACCTTTTCCCAAAGATTCTAGCTGTTTTCTGTGTTCTGCCATTGGTTTCAGAAGCTGACTCCATCTCCATCATTAAGTTTTTCCAAAGGTTGGTTCCCACAGTCAAGCATTCTCCTGTTTCCTAGTAAAGACATGATGGTTGAGATTTGACTTGATTTAAGGACAGCCAGGGGTATTGTGTCTCCCTAGAAGTCACTCCTGAATATTCCTTTGAACAAACTTTCAAAGTGGATTTATCAAACCTCGTTCAAGTCCAAGATAATTTTATCTAATTCATGCTGAGAATATTTAAAACCATTACAAGCAGCTTTGACTCATTTGCTTTAGAAGTTAATTCAAACTAACATACTGAAGCATCTCTTTGTAGGCACGTCCTATTGCTACTTGTTGCTCAAGACAGAATTGCAGACGAGTGCCCCAGTTAAAATCAGATCCTGCCTGTTGAGAAGAGGCTCCAGCAGTAGGAAGTTTCTTCCCATGCAGAACTTATCTCCATTTGTGACATCCACACACTTCAGCACACAAGAAAGCAGAGTTGGTAGTTGCTTTCCTACTGCTCGTGTGCTGAGGTTATTGGAGAACTCTACTGACAGAGCATGTAGAGAATGTACCAAACCACATTTAAAAGTGTGACATGAAACTCAAAAGCAGCCGAGGGAATTACAACACTCTGCAGCAGGATAAGATGCTAAAGGAGCGTGAAACACACGCTATGCTTAATGTGATTTTTTTTTTTTTAATAAGACTGCTTCCTTTCCAAGCCTGCCGAGGAATCCGTCGCGCTGACAGAGTACAACCTGAGACATGAACAGCCGTGGCAAGAGCGGTAAGATGGATACAGAGCCAGAGACAGCACGGTTTATGCTTCTGCCTAGATAAGGGAGTCAGATGAACACTGGCTACGGCACAACACACAGAAACCTCTTGACACGCGGCAAGATGAGGAACCAAAGTGTTATTCTAGGTGCTGAGGATCTCAAACTCAGGATGTTACTGATAACGTAAGGAGAAGGAAGATAAGGAGATTGAAGGCTTTAGGTGAGAGTGTCCCTTGAACAGCCAGTACTGGGAAATGAGGTACTGAAATTTACTTGGCAAAACAGCATGTGGTTCTGCAAAACAGTAGATGGGGAATTGGAGAATACAGGGATGGTGTACAGAGAAACAAACGGGGACTGGGCTGCCAGTATGATGCACACAAAGAGGACAGAAAAGCCACTGCCATATTGTGCTTCTAATTTTAAAACAGATACGATGAAAAAATAGTGGGGGAATATCAGGGGAAAAAGTGGCCCAGGACTATGTAGCAGATCAGTGTCAGAGCTGGGAAATGATTCCTGAGACTTGCAATCCTCAGTCCATTACAACAAAACCACTGAAAATAAGAGGAACACCTGTGAGTCTCTGCCCTTCCTATTTTCCTCAAGGTTTGGGTTTATGTATTTATTTATTTACCAAACACGGAGGAATGACAAACAGAATGAGAAACATGGAGTGTGCAAGAAAGCTCATAAAATCCTTTTCATATCTTCAATCAGTCATGACTAGTGTATCTCCCATACATTTTTCCACTTGAAAACAATAAAGATGTACTCTCACATCATAATCTTTCACCAGGCAGCTGTGCTTCTTACATCAGCACAATGACCCAAACAGTATGGCTGTATTAACAGATACAATCTAGTCTTTAATGGAGCTCAGCAACTGGGATTAGCTACCTGTAATGTAGTTTGGGCTGTCAGGCACTGTATGAAACTGCTAACACATTACAAGTTATAGGCATCAATTCTTTCTAAGTGAAAAGGCATTTCAAATTCAAAACACTTCAAACCTAATAACAGGAAATTATCTTGATGGATCCCCTTCAGCATGTAAAAAAAAAAAAAATTAAGAGATGAGGAGAGAGGGTCAGGCATCCGATCAAAACAAAATCACATCATTGCTTTTTTTCCTCTCTCTAGTTCAGAGCAAAGCAGAAATGTGGATTTGGATGTCAGGGAAGGAACAAATTGTGAAAATCTAAGTTGGAATGAGAAAAAGTTTGCAAACTACATCATAACAGGAGAAAGGGAAAATTTACTTGCCTGTTTGGGTCAACGGATACACCAGGAACATCGGTCTGACCCAGCAGGAACTTGTCCTCTAAGAGTGAAAAGTTCCTTGCAGCTCCTTAGGGTATTTTTCCAAAGAAAGCTGAGTCAGGAGTTAGGTTTTTTATCCTGAGCTTTCATATTTTGAAGATGCCCAATATGGACAACCTTAATGAGACCTGATTTTTCAGATCAGAAGACACTCTGTGCTTCCTGAAAAGCAGGCCTTTTTTAAAAGCATCTTTGTTAAAGTGAACACTTGGAAAGCACACTCCAAAAGTGTGCAGTGTCTGAAAATGTTGTCCATTTGCCCCTTTAATCCTTGGCAATGATCCAGGGCTAGAAAACCTCTGGCAGGCTTTGGAGGAAGGGAGGAAGGGTCGGGGTTCAAGTGATGAATGCTGACAAGCGGAGTCATTGATGAGTTGCTTGCTATAATCTATCACTTTTAAACCTGAAAGTCTTCTCTGTTGTCAAGCTGAGTCATTTTTGCTGGCAAAAGAGAGGGCTAGGGAGCAGAAACCTTATTTCATCTCTAAGCACTGTGGCCATGCACCAGTCCTACCACTGTCCCACGTCCTCCACATCTGTCTGTCCCTGGCATGTGAATTGGCCAAGCTGCCATCTGACACTGTGGAAAGAACAAAGCTTCCCTGAGCTGGCAAAAGAGCCCCCTAAGGAAAAGAAAAAAAGGCTGAAAACAAATTGAAAGCAAGTCAGACAAGCCAAAAGGCAGATTTTCCTTTTAGCACATTTACGGAAGAGGAGAGAAGTCCCTTATGGCCAGGAACCCGTGCTGCTGTTGGATTTCCAGCTCAAGACAGAAGCCCAGGGGAAAGACGAGCTCTTCACCACCTGTCAGGAGGGACCGCAAACACAACAAAAGTTGTCTTGTAGAAAAACAGTGCAGGATAGTCATTTGAGACTGCCTCATTAGTCATACAGCATTTGCACATGTTGATGGCTGAAGGCAAAATATGACCTTAAGTTACATTATCACACCAAACAATGTCTTTCTTTGCAAGGGGAGAACAAGAGAGAGCGAATGTACTGCATGAGACATGAGGGATGAAGCTTTGATGGCAACAAGATGTTACAGCGGCCATAGAGGTGGATGTCCTTGATTGTCACCTCTGTTGGGGTGACAGCTCAGACCCAGAGCTGTGCCAGTTGCTGGATATAGGCACTCTGGAACAAATGTGCTCCAAAGAGCTTTCACCCCAAATATCTAATGTCTCCAAGCACGTGAATATCATCAACAGGCAAGACAGTCCAAGGCAGCAGTGTGATGACGTTAAAGTTGTTGGATAACTAATTCCTGAAAAAGTCAAAGCAGAAAGTAGCCCTGACTATGGAGGGAGAAGAGTCTCTTAATACAAAGTGTTAAGCATCTAGTCCACTACAGAGTGCTATCAGCATCCCTGAAAATGCTGTCTCCACACCCACGGAAGGTGATATTTGTCTTCATGCAGTGCATGAACCCTGCACACTGTTTTATTCAAAAAAAGAGAGTGCGATTTAAGTGGTGTGAAAGGCTGCATGCTGGCGATCTGCACAAAGATCCACTTCATGCGTGACTCTTCCCTGTCTTTCTCCCCATTTCACACCCCACCAGGATGGGTTTGACTTTCTTCCAGCACACAGAAAGAAACCAAAGTGCTAAGCTTACCTATGGCTTTCCATGAGCTGACCCAAAACTTGTTTTCTTTTCACCTGAGAAAAACAAGGACACTTTTTCTATTTGAAATCAGATCTAGAGTAAGATTTTTCCAAGTACATTGTGACTAAGGTTGCTATATCAGATCAGCTTTTGGTCTGTTGACCAGATGAGCAGAGCTCTGTTCAAGTGCTCCCAGGGCTGCACATGTGAAGTTCTCCAACACAATTTTCGTTTTCTTACTGAAGACTAAATGCATCAGATGCAATAAAGAGCATAAAGGAAGCTATAAATATAGGTTTAACCTAATAGAGTTAATCCCAAAGTGCTAAGGAGGGATTTGTAAAGACTTCTTTAAAAGTTTTCACATTAATAACATTTGGGTATCTTTCCTTCTGGGTCTTGACATATTTGACATATATTTTGAGGGCTTGGAACATGGAAAGAATGGGTTTAAATGGGAATCACTGGTCTCCTGCTTCTGTGAAAATATTGTTAGGGTTGGCTCAAACGAAGAAGGATCATCAGCATGTTCTCAAAGCTTCTTGCTTTGGCATTGAGGAAGATTTAGCACGTTCACATATCCATTTCCTCCACAGCTCTAATCTTAACACCCACCTACTGCATGCTAAATGAACATCCCAGCACTTCATAATGGAGACAGGAAATTAATTCCTCATAAAGGTGTGGGATTTTTTTTCCTACCCCTCTTATTAAGACTCCTCAGCCCTGTCAACAGCCAACTTAGCTTTCACAAGTCATAAAGGTGCATTTCTGCAGTCTCATTTCCTCAAGTCTCTTACTTGATGGATTATACCCATTAATAACCTTCACACTGGAGAAGAACAGCTGCCCAGGATTCAAGGGACCTTGTTGGACAGTGTAACCCTGACCCTTTGAGCAAAGCACTCAGGAAAATGGAGACACGAAGCAGGGGGTCTGCTGATGGGCATCTAATTTGCTCAATCCCTCTTAGAGGCAGCAATTAAAGAAAACATATCCTTGCTGATCAAGGATACCCATGAGAACCCAGAGCTGGACCACCACCCTGAGGACAACATCTGAAACAAAGCCCTTGGTCCTTAAGACTGATACAACTTTGAGCATTTCCACATCTCCAGTACCCACTAAGTCCATACATCCATGTTTTCACAATACAGGATGTCCAGAACAAGATTTTAAGAGGACAAAGTCAGTTAAGGTGCCTTAACAATAATCTCCTTCTATGACATATAAATTAGCCAAGAAGTGTAAAACCCCTAAATTTCGTATTATAATTTTTCTCTCCAACTCACAGTCTGTTGGGAAATTTCTTTTCTTTGGAGAATGTGACTAACCTTTAATTCTAAAAAAATCAGTTTAATGAAGGCATTAAAATGGACCAAGTTGCATCAGAATGACAGATCTGGTTTAAAATTGTGCCATTTCACTGTGTCTTGAGCTCGGCGGCATCACACAAGCAGACAAAGTTTAGAGAGATGGATTCTAAAACAGCAGGCAAAATTATTGTGAAGTGAAAATGCATCATATCCATATGATGCAGATTTAGAAGCAGCAGAGCGAGAATTTGG
This sequence comes from Streptopelia decaocto, assembly GCF_964273445.1. Taxonomy (NCBI): domain Eukaryota; kingdom Metazoa; phylum Chordata; class Aves; order Columbiformes; family Columbidae; genus Streptopelia; species Streptopelia decaocto. The sequence goes on along the minus strand of NC_138672.1, from coordinate 5,247,627 downwards.
AGCTAGTATTGAAAACTGAAGGGCAGTGTAAAATAAACTCACAGATTGTATCCCAAATTTTGGTAGAAACCTTACACAAAATTTTCATGCAGCTATCAAAAATAAAAGCACAAGACCAATTAAATGATATCAAAACTAGAGAAAATATCCTGGGAACATGATGTTTGGAACTTTCCCTGGATCCCTTTTCAAAGTGTTATGCAACATTTCATGTTGATTTTTACATACCTACACCACGTTAACTATGGAACAGCAGCATAACGTGACTCTTCACAGGATTTTAAAGTTTTCTTAAACCAGGCCTAGCAGAAACATTCTGTAGGAAAGCACAGTTGTGCTGTTGTTGCCTAGCAAATGTCTGTGAGAAAACGTTTCTGTTTAAGGAGAAAAACAAATTAAGAATAAACCTCCTGCAATGGCACGCTCCCCCGGGACAGCACATTTCTGTTAGAGGGCAAAATTGTCTGAATCTCTTGTTAAAATATAGGCAGCACATCACAGCCACAGAGACCAGAGATATTAAAGAAAAAAACCCCAGTAGTTCTGGCTCAAAGTCAGAAATAGCTGAGTTCTTCTAGATCTCTTGACCCCAGGGAGTTATTAGTAACATTTTCTTAACTCATCTTTAACATTTTGTGTCTTTTGTTTTTAATATATTAAGAAATTACACCCCAAAGGGGAACAGACTCCTCAGTTTTGTGTCAGCCCCTGAAACAGTAAGTTGGCATCTCTGACTCCGCAGCCAACTGGGAAATACACCCTGTGTCTCCCTCCTAATGGGTATTAAACTGTCTTTGGGAAGGGATTAATGGGCTGTTTTGACTTTTCAAGCTCTTTCTTCTTTTGCTGAGATACTTCTTGAAAATCCTTCAAACTCCCCCCCACCCCTCCAAACTCTTTTCCCACATAATAATAAAACACACCAGTTAGAAAGGGGGAGTCTGTGAAGATGTGGCTTCTGCCTCTGGCTCACAGGTATCAGATTAGGGCTGTAAAAGTCCACTGGGGATTGTATCTTAAGAAGGAAACATGGAATAACTTGCAGTTGAACATTTAAAAACACAGTCCTTAGTGCCATGGGGTGGGAACTGGAAAAAACACTCAGGACTCCTGTTACTTTGGGTCCTTTTTCTCTGGCCCCTCCAGCTCTTCTCTGCCAAAACCAGGGCACAACCCAACGCATGGCTGTGTCACAGGTGCACCCTTGCTTTCCATAATTAGGGACTGCACACCTAACAATTAAGCTAGGGTTAAACCTGATTGCCCACCCAATAGCAATATATTCCTTAAACAACTTTGCCAGACATCCAAAGACAGATATTTCTCGAGTAGTCAGTGAGAGGCTCTGACCTGTTAACCACCTACAACCACCTTCCAGTACAGATTAAATCCAAGGACTATTTATCATTTAACAGAGAGCTGATTTATCTACCTGGGAACTCGGTTCTGAGCACAAATCAAGGGGATGCTGTCTGTCAAGGGCCGTTGCACACACTTCATCCATTCCTTCAGTAGACAGGAATAATTTTTTGACCATGGTTTCTGAGACATTGGGACAAAATAAATATTCTCGTTCCTCATCATTCCAGGAGAATTTTAATTCAGACATTCTATAGTCAGGAGTCTTCCCAATCCATATTAAGTTTGTTGAAAGGAAAAAAGTATCTTTTAAGCCAAGGGAGCCAGGATAAACCAGCTCTAATTATCAAATGGATCATTATTGCAGAGTGGTCTCACTGCTTGAGTGGACATGCTGGATGCTTCTTGCATAAGCAATACAGTAGCAAGCAAATGAATTATCTTATTGTAAATATCTATTTCCAGCCTGGAAAACTGTTCATCAGTCTTGTTGGGAGCTTCTGATCTCAATTCTCAAGCTCTCCTGGCTCCCAGTGGTGGCAAGATGGAGCATGCAGCACATTGTAAAAGCGACTACATGTTTGTCTGCTTCTCAGCTATTTGCAGAAATGTTTAGATGTAGGGAGAGTTCGATTTATGTGCCTTATCTTCCTGAAACCAGATAGAACGCTTCCCTTCCGTTACAAACACTGCTTAATGGATCTCTAACAGCCTTGCTTTCACAACATCAAATATACAAGAAAATAAGGGGGAGAAGGACAAGCCAAACAAACAACTCTTTATTCTTTCCAGGTGTCCCTGATTACAGTTGGAGGAACAAGTGGAGAAGAAAGAGAGAGATTAAAAAAAAAAACCCTGTAATTGGGTCCTTGTCACAAGCTCATCATATATATAAACATAGCAGACCAAAAAAAAATGTTAAAACAAGAAGTTCTTAACTCCTAAAGAACCCAAATATTCAAAGGACCTCTGAAAACAGACTTGCAGTTTCTCCTCAGGCCTGTTTTCTTTCTCAGAGCTCTGCAGCCAAGCAGCAAATAGCCCCAGTGGAGTTAATACCCTTCACCAGTCAGCAAACCAGTTTGGAGAGGGGACATACTGGAGAAGCATTTATTAATACCAACTGGTGAAATCCCCTCCCCTTCACCCTCAGTACCCACACTATCCAAAGAGAAAAACCCTCTAATACTCTCTCTTTTGGGATAATACAGTTGTTCGGTTAGCTTAGGTGATAGAGGTTCCTCATTACACACATTTTTTGTTGATCTTGTGCTCATTCCTGCACTAAGTTACGCTGAAAGCAGGTATAAGAATATGATTTCACTCACTCTAGTACCATATTATCCATCTCCTATGGACTGGTCTGGTACAAAAAGCAAAGCAATCCCAGCCTCCACACACCCGCTCATATATGAAATGGGCTGGCCCAAATGAGTTTAAAACAGTCATTACATTATATTATAACAAAATCTTCTGTTATATTTTTTCTGTCTCCTGCCTCCTATACAGACCCGTATTTTCCTTCTGCTCTTCTTACTTTATAATAGTCTCCATTCTTATTTTCTTTTATGATCTTTTTCTTCACTGACTGACTGTAAAAGACACTCAACCTGACAGCATTCAGTTTTGAAAATCAAGGAGCCCATAAATAAGGCTCAAGACAGACCCAGGATAGTCTTGAACAGAAGTGATAATTGTCACAGGGCTGGACAGAAACTTTTCAATATCACCTTTTTATAGGCAAATAGCACCGAATGGGGCATGATTACAGTGAATGATATTTTTAAAAATGAAAAGTTCAAGTGTTTTTGTTCAGAAGTATTACATTCCTCTTGAAATGTAAGGGAAAAGTAGAGAAAGGAAATAGAACGAAATATGTAAGGGTGCAAAGAGACTATTTTGTCTGATCTGATCCAGATCCTTCTGTCCATTTCCCCTACACTTCAATTTATTTTTAGCTTTACCTGTTACCCTGATTCTGGATAACAAAAGACATTGATGAGTCTAGTGCTGTAGAGAGGAGATGGGAAGGTTTTAAAGCAGCTGGCACAGTCCAGGGCCCAGTTCCCTTAGAATATAAATAGGAATTAAATGCTGAATTCCTGCTGGTGGTACTTGAAGTCCACGGTGGCTGCTTCTTGCAAAGCAGAGGAGGAAAGATTGCAAAGATTGAGATGGGCCTGTGCTGCACTAATACCTCTTGAGTACAGAAGTGGAGATTATTTGAATGTTTCCTTAATGGGCATCCTTAGCTCTGTGTACTTCAGGGAAACCCGTGTCACACAAGTAGTCCCAGAGCAGTGCAACTGATGACAAACTTGTTTTTTTTTCCCTCAGTCTCAGCTTCTCCATCAATAGATTCCCTCATTTATTTAGATCTCTCTCTGCTACTCACTTGTTTCTTTTTAGAAAATGTGTAAAAAAAAAAAATCAATAGCTTTTAGGACACTTTCAAATGATAATCAGGAAAAAGACAGAGTCACATGGTGCTATCAAGTGAACTCCAAGCTTTTAAAAGTCTTGGCTTATTATGGGTGGTTATTTTTCTAGAATACAGGAGTTAGAATTGTGTTCTGCTCATCCTGGCCAAAAGCTGTTTTCAATGAGGAGGTTAGCCTGAGTCCCTTCTCAAGGATTCCCAAGATGAATTTACTGTGAGAAATGCTGATCTGCAACCATTTCTTAAGCATAATCTGCAGTGCCATCCTCATCATTCCTCTTTGGTCTATTGTCTACCTACAACTCACCAACATCTTCGCTCCTTGTCCCACGACTTTGCTCCTATCGCAGACAAATGATAAATAATTCCTGCTTCACAGGAGCGAACCTCTCTGCAACGATCCTGACTGAGATCAGAGGAGACACGTAATAATCAAAAGCAATCAGAAAACCCCTGCTAACGAGTGTTTGAAGATACTCTTGACTTGCGCAGGAAAGGAGCAGCTGGCAAAGAATTTTCTATTTGGCAGCCCTAGATGCTCAGCTTCAGGCAATGTTGGGAGTCAACTGCATACACATCTGGGCCTTCACTGCTGCTTGGAAGGATTCACATTCTAACTGTCAGCAATTATAAAATATTATAGTGCATTAGATATATTATACTGTACTACATTGTATACAGTGTTAGGGAACTGGCTGGTATCCTTTCCCCTGTAAGACTGAGCACTGCTTGGGGTCCTTCCTTCCCTCTATCAGCAAGTCCTTCAGGTGACATAAAACACCATCACAGATACATGGGGATCATGGTATTTACAGAGTGGAGCTCTCTAGCACACCCAGGACTGACCATCGCTCATGGCAGATTACTGTGCCACGAACACCCAAGAGTTTGCAGGCTTGAACCTTCCCTGCAATGTGCACCCGCATGATTCTCCATTCCCACACATGCAAAGAGATCCACAAATCCATCCATTTGTCCTTGATGGTTCAATTAATACCCGAACCATTCAACAGTCATCTCTTCGCTTGTCCTTTTCATCTAAATGTCACCTCCCAAGTCAGTATCTCCTAAGGAGTTACAGAAAGAGGGAGAAATAGCAAATGAAAGAAACCTTCCTTCTCTTCTGGATTAACCACCCCTTTTAAATAACCTTTGTCTATCAGATGCTGGAAGGGGAAGGAACAACCCTAACATAACATATAAAAGGATGAGTGAGAGATGGGATTCAACAGAGGAAGAAAGTGCTTGAATGATGTGCCATATAGACACAGCAAATCTAGTGCAATGTGAGACCTTGGGATCCTGGGAGATTTTTACTAATGGTCTCTGCAAGTCTGATTATTTCATACATATTCTCATATCTCTGACAAAGATGCTGCATAAATCACTTCCCCTTGTCCCAGGCTGACCCCCTTAACCTCTGAGAGATAATGAGGCACTCTACCTAGCATCATCTAATGCTGCCAAGATCTATATCAAAGAACATTAATTCTCCATGATAACATCTATATTTATTAATGCAAATGCCTTTAATCCTTCCCCAGCCTCTGCTCAGCAAGCCACCTTTACTTTTATTACTGAAATTTCATCGGAATTAGGTAAATTGGCTTAGCGTTCCCGGGAGGTGGATGTCACTAGGAGCTGAAGTCTAATGTGTCGCTCTTGTCACTGACACTCACCTCCCGGACAGATTATCTCCCAGACTCATTACAGTTGACAGGGACCACATGTTGGGGCTTCCTGAAGGTGTTGGAGTGTTTGTATTTTTCCATAGATTACAGGAAATAATTCATAATGAATATTTTTTTTTGAATTCTGCCTCTTTTTTTTTTTGTAATATCTGCCAGTTGCCTGTGAGTAGATTGTGATTTCCCTCTCCCCCCCACGCCATATCATGTGCTGCTTGAAGTTATTTGCCAGGTTGGTTTGGGGGTAAAAAAAACCTTGCAGTGCAGGTCAGCTCTTCCCGTAGCTATCAGATGTTCTGGGCCATTGACTTTTCTTAGGACTGGATCAGGGAACTATGCCTATTTATGCCAGGTAATAATCTTTTCCAACCACACGATCCCAGGGATCTAGGGGGAAAAAAGCCTCAAGCTCTCACAAACAGGCCAGAAAGAGAGGAAACACTAAGAAAATACAGCAGGAGAAAAACTTGTGGTTCTGTAATTCTGTCATTGAGAGAGCATGATCTGATAGTTCAGCTACAGATGATTAGGAGAGGGAAGCCATCACCTTCTGGAATATTACTAATCACTAGCTCTTGTCTAAATTACATTAAATGGCCAGTCTTTAATTAGCGCATCTGCATGTCCATCATGTCCCCAGCCCATGTCTGCCACAGCAGGTGTGTCACACGAGCAACCACCCCCCAGCAAAGGTTTCCCTTGGGGACAGCCAGAGCAGGGGTTGTTCTGCACCCCACACTGGTATTTCAGACCCAAACACACACTTTGGTAGACAGGATCTATAATGAGAAATGATGGGGCTCTCACTATATCCTAATGTGTTCAAGTGGGAAACCACACCGGGGTAGTGCCATGTGGTGGGAAGTTGAGAATAACCCATGACACTAAGGGAAGTTAGGACAAAAACAATAGAGAACATATATGATTAACTAAATTTAAGCTTGCCACTGCACAGGAACACTGGTTTCTGTGTTCCTTAGCATAATAAAATGCTGCTTTGCTTTATTTATTTCACATAGAAAAATTCTGATGACATATTACCTTAAAATTGTGGTTATATGCAGTATTTGTTCCCTCACTGGTTTGGGCCTTTTTTTTTTCCTTTTAACATGTGGCAAAAGGAGGCAAAACTGCTATAAGCTACCTGTTTAATTTCTATGGAAGTACAAGTTTTCATAAAAACGACATGATCAGTCATTTTTAGGTCAAATATTTTATAGCCTACTACATTTCCAAAGAAAAATATTTAATGTGGTTTTTTTTTTTCCATAGACACTTTAGAACCTTAATCTTGAAACAAACCTAAAAGGTCTTTCCAGGACTACTTTAGCATCTTAGCAAGTATTAAAGGAGAAGGATAGCTCAAACTGACAGCAAATTTAATCGTTTTGGGAAACTTTCCATTTTGGCAGTGTTAGCTTTATGGTTGGACTCTATGATCTTAAAGGCTTTTTCCAACCTAAAACCTATGATTTCTATGAAGGGGAACACAAACTCCCATCGCTTGATGAGAAGATGCAGCCACTGCAATGGGAGCTGGTCCAGCACTCCCTGTGTACCGTCAGACACAAGGGGATGGGGTTCAGGCTCTATTATTGCCACCAGACCCATTGAGAGTGCAAAAGAATACTTTGTCTTTCTTCCTCAGTTCCTTGTCTATAAGGGAATTTAATAAAACTTTCCTTCCTGCATTCTTTGGCTGCTACATCTGCCAGGGCAGACACCTTCTGCTATTATGCTCCTATCCAGAGGGCAGCACTGCAAGGCTCACATCTCAAATTTAGTATCTGTATGCAACATCAATATGACTAATAAGTATGAGACATCAGCCTATAAGCAGAGAAGAACAAATCCTTCCTTCTTATGGACCGGTATTATTGTCCCATCAGGCAATGACTGACAAAAGTGGAAAAATCAATGTAAGAAACTGAATATCTGGACTGAACTCCAATTTGTCCTATGGTCCAATCTGGCACCTATTCTTGTCCTGCTATTCAAGTCTAAGTCCTGTTGACATCAATGGAAGTTCTTTGCAATTATGGAAGGAGGAAAAAAATAAAATAACACATTCTGTAAGGCTGCAGTTCTATCACCTTTTCCTTTCTTGGCCATCAAATGCTGAAAGAGTGACCTTGTTTTCATTATGAGGAACACCTTGTGAATGAATACAGGATGTCAGATGGAGACAGAAGCAGACAAGGTAAAGAATTCATTAGACAAAGTTTCAATACTACACAGTGAGACATTCATTATTTTACAGCCAGTCCCTGTGAGTTTTAATTAAGGAGACCAAGCAGTTTGTATATAATATAAACTGCCCATTATCGTGCCTTAAAATCAGACTAAATACGAAGCCAAAGTTTTCCTAAACATTTTTTTCCTGTTGCTACACTCCACCACATGGCCAATTCCCCCTTGAAAGCTGGGAGACAGAGGAGGGTGCAGAGCCACAAGAAAGCCTGTTCTTGGGAGACTCCTGGCCCAGTTTTGCGGTCTCTGGAGATTTACATAATTCAGAGCAACCAGTGTTTTCAGTGTGTGGATGTACAGAATTAAATCTGCAAACACTTCAGGCTCCCTGACACTGCAAGCTGAGAAAATCACGATGAACAAAGCAGCTCTCTGGAGCACTGAAGTGGATTGCAACACAGATGGCAATTTCTGAAGTGTTTGGATTGATCTTCCTCCCAGACCCACCACTAACTCCATCTCCTGCAGGGAGAACTCCATGGACTCACGATGAGCTCCTCTGAAGCTGGGACACTTACATTTTAGAGGTGCTAAGGTTATTGCAAAGACCTAGGACAGTCAATGATGACATATGAAGTTCTTGTTATGGGATCCAAGAATGAGATTTGTCCCTATGGAAGGAAGACTTGCAGCAAAACATCTGTGGAGAACAAGATGCAGAGCAGGGTCACCCACCCTGAGCACTGTGACCTGCACACTCATCACACTGGTGACTGGGAAAGCTTGGACCGATGATGGGGCTCCATGTGCAGGCAGCATCGCTTTTCCCAGAAGCCTCGGCATTCCAACACTTTTGCAGAAACATTTGGATTTACATTGCAGGGAACCCAGTATTTTAAAACGTGCTTGGGCTCAGGCTTGTCTTAACTCATGCAATTAATTTCAAGAGTCACAAATTGTTGCACACACAAAAGTGGGGAAGCTCCCCGTCTGCAGCAGGTACGCTGGGTAAGTCATCTGTACAAAGCAAATTCAGGACTTCTGGATTGAATAATATGAATTTCTACAACCTGAACACCTGAACAAGCATTCCATCAATCTTATACATGTGACCTACCCACTAGTCAAAGCTGTTTGAGGTTAGCAAGGACCTTTTTTTGTGCTGGTGACTGTAATTGTGGCAGACACCCTGCAGCCCTGCCCTTCTGCCAAGGGACATTTAGTCGTGGAACCTGCTCAGTGAGGGACAAACAGGCAGGGGATGCAGAGACATTTTGTCAGAGAAATGCATGAAGGAAGGATCATTTTAGGCTGACTCACCTCTGTGTATGTGATGAGGTGTATCTAAATCTGTGTATGCATATGTGTGTCTGTGTGTTTGACTTGACTGAATGAATCACCCTACCTGTTACACTGTAAAACAGCAAACATTAGTAAAACTGATAATAAGCCTAGTGGTGGTGATTCAACCAAAGCTAGCACATCTGTCACTGAGCAACAGACTGCCAGGTTTTTCATCAAGGGAAATACAATTGAATAATAATGTAGTAAAGGTAAAGCAGCTTCAGAGCTTTCTGCCAAATTAAATACAAGGTACACTAAAGAAAAAAAGGCAATACAAATACATAACCTAACCCCTCTTGAATACAAATCCCTTAGTAATGGGTACTCGATGGCTAAAGACACATCACATCTGTAGTCTGAGCAGCTTGTTCAGGAGGTGGGGGGTGGATGTGGGCGGATGGACGAGCGGTGAGGATGCTGACAAGCGTCCAGCTCCGGGAACATGAAATCTTCTCTGTGCCAACAGCCAAATAAGGAATCGAAGGGGAGGAGGCAATGGGTTTTTCAACTAATATTTTGAGGCCTGGTTCTGTAGTGCCATCTGGTCACTTGGCAATGCTCTTGGCAATGCAGAGGAGCCATAACCCCATCCAAAGTGGTCTCAGAGGGATTTTGCTGTAGTGGAGAATCCTTCAATGGCAAAGGGCTTCTGCAGTGCTTGTAGGGGACTCTAACCCGGAGAGAAAAGACAACATTGCTGCAGTTGCTCCACCCTCCATGGGCCCTGGCTACTGGACTAACCTCTCTGCAGCCACCAGCCCAGTCAAGGCTCAGCAGCTCAAATCACAGCCTGACCCCCAGCCAGCGCCTGCTGTTGCTGGGATCAAACATCCACATGCAAAATTTGCCCCGAGATACTTAATGCCACTGCTCCATCCCTCAGCTCAGAGCCAGCACAGCTCAGATTGGTGAGCAATTTGCCCCATAGTGTTTTAAAATAGCCCTGCAGTGGAAGTTATTTTCAATGGTAGCATTAGAGAGGCCATTTGAAGCCTACGAGGTGATAGAAAACAGGTGTTTCAAGGGTCCAATAGCTTTATATGGAGCTCTTCAACTCCAGAGGTGAAATCCTAGAGGTTATTTCCTGTTAACCCATATGGACAGGTCATGAGCCCACTCCTGGTCATGTGTATCATAACCACCTGAAGGAACTCCAAGAAACACGGCCAAGTCTGCCTGCAAGGTAATGTCAGCACACAGCACTGTGAAATCAGAGCCTTGTCTCATCATATAAACCAAAGGAAGGTAACAACAGGTGACATCTGGTGAGATTACTCCCTTTGGGCTTGCCTGGGCAGGTGGAAAAAACCCCACAGACCCACAGGAGAGGGATGACAAAGCAAGAACCTGTGGAGCCAGAGGTGGATGGTCCTTCTCCCACTCAAGGGCTTCAGGACTCATAGCTTATTCAAATATATAAACCTCAAGGACTGCGATAGCTACTGGAAGGAGCAGCACTAACTTGCAGGAATAAGCCATCAAAAGAGGCCTGCCAGACATTTTAGGAGGGTGTTATGGTAGCAATGCCACTTCTCGCAGGGGCTGCAAACCAGCCTGCTCTCCGTATCACCACATCCTTTTTACACTGTTCTGGTTTTATAAAGAGCCTTTAATGGGAGTATTATTGTAAGTGACCCTGACTGCCTTCTGCCAGAGTGTAAATAAGTACAATGCACCATTAATCTATTGGCTACAAACTAAACATCTTCATAAAGAAAAGGAAAAAAGAGAAGAAAAGACACTGATAGTGTAGACACCTTTTTCTCTGCACAGGAGCTGTTTTGGGGCCTTTCATTTTCAACATCCTGTTTCTTTATATTTTCTCTTTCCCTAGCACACGAAGCAGTTTTCTTCTGTTCTGCTTTGCTCCCATTTACCTTTTTCTTTTTTAACCAGAGGGGCATTTAAAAAAAAAAAAAAAAAAAAACTCAACATCTTTTAAGCATTTATGTTTAACATTTGCTTGGCTTTTGAAACTGCTGCAGGGTTGGAGATAAAAACACACACACAAATATTCAGACCCCTTCTGGCTGGAGCAGGAGGTGAAATAAACCTTTTGGACTATTTCGAGACCAGCCAGATTTGCAAAAGCTACAACACAAAACCCACAACAATCAACACAGCGGCAGCTCTGCCAGGCTGAAAGGAAGCCCTCCTGCAAATTTCGTTTGAAAACATCCTTTGCAATTTGCCTCTCCGAGCACGTAAACAGCCCTGCAAGCAGTTCCAGCTGAGTCACCACTGCAGCCAGGCCATGTCTCTTCCTCACTTGCTGCTTCTTTTCTCCCTTCCCCTTAACAAAAAGCAAAAACCTCGATGCATTCTGCCCAGCCTGCCAAACACGCTGCAAATATTCAGGCTAATGAATAGCGTTAGAGGGATGTGGTAAAGCTCACAGTGCCAGAGCAACGTTGGGGTGGGCTGTGTTTTTTTCATTCCCTTCCGAAGTTGATAAATATGATAAATATCAAGCAGTTACACAGAGGCAACGGGGTGGCAAAAGGCGCGATGGCAATTTGCTCAGAGCAGGCAGGATGGTGAAAGCCCCTGGACCAGCTGTATCAGAGGAGCAAACCCACTGAAAGGTGAGGAAAATAATTTTTAAAAGAGCACCAATAGTTTTCAGTGGTGTCACAGCACTAGGTACACCCATGAGGAGCCTGCCAATCATATTTACACGTTACTGGAAACGTTTCATATGCACACAAATTACCCTTTGGTGCCGAATCCACCTGCAGTAAAACCACTGGATGCAAAGGGGCTGCGCTCCCTCGCCAGACCGTCTCCCCCTTCCCCGGCTGCTGCCCATGGATTTATTGCTCCTAACACACCTACCTGGTGTTCATCTAAAACCAATAATAATAAAAGGAGAAGGTTTGGAGCAATTCAATACAATTCCCGAGCTAGAAAACAGCCGTGCTTTCAGCTCGCGGGAATTTCAGTGCTGGGTAAGGTCATCGGTACACGGTGTCTGGTTTTCTGCCCCGGGCAATGGCCAACGTCTAACACTGCAGAGGGAAGTGCAAATAAACTCATAATGCACTTAAGTCAGCTGTGTGATGCTGTACTTGGGTTGGAAGATTTGTCTCTGGTAATGTCCTCGCTAGAATCGCAGCCGGAGGGAAGCAAACCTGAGGCAAGAGCAGCCGCGATCTCCTTTCCGAGCGCACCAGAACACGCCGTCCACCTGCACTATCACTGACAAGCCCATCAGCGGATATTTGCAGATAATGACCTTTTCTTTTTCGCACCCCTATAGTGGAGGTTAACGCAATGATTTCTTAAAATCCCCCCAAAACGACTCCAAGCAAATGGAAGTTTAAACCAACTGTAACTGGGAAGCGAAACCAAACAACAGAGACCAAACACAGACCCCAATGCAAGCGGGGGGTTAACCCGACATCAACCCCGCACCCCAGGAGCAGCCGCTCTCACTCGGGGGGACCCGGCAGAAACAATCGCTGGTGGGGGGCGAGGGCTCACTTGGGACAGACCCAGGAGAAAGAATCGCTCACCAGGGAGGGCTCTCAGTGCCGGGAAGGCTCCTCAGACACGGCCCTGAGCTCAGGGGAGGCTCCGTCCGCAGCCCCGCTGCTCCCAGACCCCTCCGGGTCCCGCCCCTCCTGCCCCCCAGCCGAGGGGTGTCCGGGGCTGGAGTCACCCTGCCCGGGGGGACAGCGGCGCTGGGGACACAAGGCGATAAAGAGCCGCTAACTGCCCCATTAAAGCTCCGGACCTCACTGGGGGTCTGCAACTGCCACAGTGTCTGTGTGCGAAATGACTTTACAAAAGAAAAAGTCATTGCTAATGCTTTTTCTCCTTCCAATCCTTTTCGTTGGATAATTTTGCAAAGGAAATATCTCAAAGGAGATGGACTATTTTAGAGAAATTAAACCCAACCAAACAGAAACCCTACCGGTGTTTTCAGAAGAAGCATCTGAAACAAAATTTTTTCCACAAAAAGTTTTTGAAAAATAAACTGGAGGAAGAAGAAAAGGGAGGAGAATCAGTGATACTATTTGCGGCTCCCCTCTCCCCATCCTAAACTGCGAATATTGGGCTGTCTTTGCCCCATGCCATCTAATTGCACGGCTTTTCCTACAGTAATCAGAGCTGCTGTCCTGTGCATCTCAGACCTCTCCAGCATCAGCTCTTGAGACCATATCCACCGCTGAGAGGCTGCTTGGGATTCAAAACCCCAAGTTTTTGCTCTTCTCTACCATAAGCAACTTTCCATTGAGCAAGTAAATTGCAACTGGTTGGCTTGTGCTACCAAGACTAAAATCACTTTCCAAAATCAGCCACCAAGCACTGCGTTGGATTTGAACCAGGTTTCCAGGAGAGAAAGGTGAGAAAAGTAGAAAACAGATACAGCTAGGAGAAAAATGGCAGCATCTTGTCTCTGGTTTAGAGCAAGATTATTTGCCATGAAATATTGCTACTTTAAGACATATCATTGCATCATTCAGCAGTGCTTTCAGGCTATTGGCCTCACCCATTTATTTTCACGCAGAGACCAGACTGTAAACCTCTCGAGGGAATTAAAAAAAAAAAAGTGAGAAAAAAAGGCTGTTTTCTATCAATTTTTGCAGATAGATTTCTTTCTCCTTTTTTCCTCAGGAAAAAAAAAAAATCCCTTACTTGCACAAATAGACTTGGGTACATCTAGGTGCAAATATGAGCAAACACCACCAAAAGATCCTAATGTGTTATACACTTTGTAATAGCCTGGTACATTTAAGCTACAGTGTTAAAGGATTTTCTGACTCTGTCTTTTGCAAAAATAATTAAGTGCACATTTCTAACCCTCCTTGCTTCAATAAGAGGAGGGGGTAAGGCTTAAAAATATAACTCTTAAATTTTCAAAAGCAAGCATGCCAAATAAAAGCAATCTTCCATATGCTGTTATTTTCTTTGGTACATTTCATGATTTTTATGCTTTATACCACGATTTTCATATGCCCAGGACTGGCAGTGTTGTGGGGGATGCGTCATCAGCAGCCCAGACAAGCAGTCTCGCTTTGGATCATATTCTGGCCCTTTCCTGACTCCAGCAGGATCCAAAACTTCATCACTCCCACCCAGACAGTTTCCAGACAACTGCTGAGCAGGTACTAGACCCTGGGGATCAGATTCCTTCTGCAAATCGAGCTGCTGGAGTTCTTCCACAGCATCACGGCACAAAGGCTCTGCTGCTGCATCTTGCGTGCCTTTAGTGCATTTTAAATATTAAGTAATAAAAATATGTATAAGTAATGAGCACATCCATAAATAAAGCAAACTTTAACTCAGTTAATTATTACTTCGTTACTAGCAACCACATTCTCTAATCGATTAACTAAAAGCAGAATTTTCTCCTGATTTTGCTTCTTGTTATTAAAATACTACCAACAACTACTTGCAGGACAGATGCAATCTTGAGCTCATCATCTGAGGATTATTTTTATGTATGCATAAATAACCCGTGTTCTGACTCAGGGTCTTTCAAACACTTGTGTTTGAATAACATCGGCTCAGCTAGTGTATATACACACACCCAAAGTTCGTGTTTATACGAAAGAGTGGAAGTACTAACATCCTTCTCCTTTGCTAGGAAATCTTTGTAGCTCCACCACTACTAGAGTTATTCTTTGAGAAGGGCTTGTAACTTTCTCCATCCCCAATCCTGCCATTGAAAAAAACCATCAGGATATTTAAAATAAGCACAGTCTTCAGTAGGTTTTGAAACCAGCTTACAAACCCCATTTCATTTTAAAGAGCAGCAGCCTCTGACTGCATGTGCTTGAGGGTTGTCATGACCAACAAGGACTTACGTGACACAAGGACAGTTCTTGTTCTGCTGGCTCATGAGGCCTCTACACATCGCTGTTACCAATTAAAGGGGCTGAGGATACATGTCCCTAGCAGCCCCAAGAAGGTTATTTTTTTCAGCACCAGCATATTGGTTAAAGCCAAAGCTTTCACATCTTTACTGCTGCTATCTGTGATCGCAACCCCACGTTTGCAAAGGTACCATGGAGCACATCACAATTGCAACCGCGTGTGGCCATGCAGCTATTTCTACCTCAGCCACTGAGATCTTAAGTTGTGGGAATGTGCAATATTTAGCACAGAAGGGGGCTGATCCCAATGTCAAATACCGTAAGTGATAATACATGCATTCATTCCCATGCACATGTGGCCTTCCTATCACTTAATTTTGCAGAAGGACAAGTTCCATCAGTTTCTAATCTGTTGAATGAGTTATTTCAGTATTGTCAAGTAGGTTATTTCTCACCTCTTTCTCTGAATCAAAATTACTTGGGTGGGAGAATGAATTTATATAGAAAACTCTGCCTTTTTATATCTGACTCAGGAAAAAAGTTGAGATTTTTGTATTTCTCATACAATTAAAATTTTAGAGCTGATTTGTTACTTAAACTATTTTATTTCAATTGTGTTGCAACACTATATTTTAATAGTAACATGGTCCATTTTGGTTATATCAAAGTAGCATAATATATTACAAAACAATGACCATAGAGATTTGTATTTATTATAGTGCGATCTGTCATAATAAGTGTAACTGGTACTTTTTATTTTACCAAAATAGCAAAGTGATATCAAAACAAATTCTAAATGATTTGTTTCAACTACTCCCAGCTGGAACTATCATTGAAACAGGCTCCTTCCAGGAAAATATTTTGGTTTTGACAAAACCACAATTTTTGGAATACATACTATTTTCTCAAGATGATTCTGGTGTCTTCCACTCTGTATCTCTAAGATTGGCCATGGTCTGAAGCTCTGATTAAAAAACAATGAGGTCAAATCCATAGTTTTTTTAAGCTTCAGTTACGGTGAGACAGCTGGAACAAAGGCTGGGAATATCAACTCTTCTATGAGATTCTGTTCCATGGGATGTGAACCCTTGGGAAACTCTCCCAAGGTTTAATTCTTACAGACCTCATTGCTTACCCAGTGGAAAACTCTGGTTCATCAAAATAAGGGTGGGACTTCTAGAGCCAACAACAGCCTGGGCAGACTAAGTGGTCATCAGAAACATGTGGGATGCAGCCAGCATCAGGAATGCAAATACATGCAGCTCTGGAGGTGGTTCACCCCTGGGCAGTAAACAGGCACAGTTCACATTGCTCCATCAAGCAACTCATCCACTTCCCATTACATGAGAACAAAGCTCCAAACTTTGATATTTTGCGGGTGGAGAGGAGCAACAGAAAATTTTCTTCTTGTTTTCCCAGCAGCCTTATTTCAAACTAAAGCCCT
This sequence comes from Streptopelia decaocto, assembly GCF_964273445.1. NCBI lineage: Eukaryota > Metazoa > Chordata > Aves > Columbiformes > Columbidae > Streptopelia > Streptopelia decaocto. Next base: position 5,231,340 of record NC_138672.1, on the reverse strand, counting down.
TCTTGTTCTACACAGATGTCTGCAGTATCCTGCACAGAACTGTCATCATCATGCTCCTGGGAATCAAGCACCAAAGAGAAGATTAAGTTCCCAGTTAGAAGACCTTTCTCAAGGCACCTCCCACCACCACAGTCATTTAGCAACCTGTAGGGCAACTGGACTCTGCAGCCTCGTTTATTGTGTAGACATTTAGACTGAATCTCTCAGGTCTGAGTGTAGATGGGTGTATGTGCTTGACTCCAGAAGATGCACACTTACATTCTTTTGTATGCCCCAATAGCCCCACTTGCACAGAAGGTTTAAATTCAGGATGGGAAAGACAGTGCCTAGAGAAACTTCTCTCAGGCAAGAATTTGCTGTCCTCGGTTTGCCTGAAGCAGCCACATCCCATCGTTCAAAGTGAAATCCCTGGGGTCACAGTGCAGCTACACAACACTAACAGGTTGCTACTACCGCAGCCTCACACTGCAGGACCAGACCTGAGCCAGTGCCGTTTTACACCTGATCAGTTAATGTTCATATATAATTGCAGTCTGGAGAAGCGAAGCACAATACCTCTGCTAAGCAGGGTCAGGAACCATTAAAATTCACACCTTCTCTAAATAACACACTGTGACTTGCTGTCCTGGTGATGTCTGCTGGTTGGTTTAGTTACATGGAACAGAAGGGGCTATTCGTTTCCCACCCCCTCCCCTCCTCAGCACCTCCATCCAGAATCCAGAAGGCAGAAAAATAAGTCATATCCACACCCCTCCAAGGCTACAGACTGCTGCTGATCAACATGGGAGTAGTCTGCCTCTGTGTCCCTAGTGCTGTTTGTTTTGAGCGAGGGTGAGCAGGGAGCTATCAGGAGAAAATAACCTTTGTAGTAAAAATCGCCTCAGTATTTGCTATTAAAGCCTCATCTGCAGACAGAAGGCAAGGGGCCTGTGGATAGATAGCGCAAGCACACACATCCATTTTGCCTGTATCTGCTAAAGAGTCAGTAGCAAGAAAGCAGCTAAAGCCACTTTTCATCTTTGTTACAGACCTTCTGCCCCTGGGTACTGACCTGCATGTAGCACTGAGAACCAGCCCTGTCTGGGTGCAGCTGACACTGCTGAGACATCAACAGCCACCATATCCAACACAGGACCTCCCACAGTGCTGAACTTTGCACCTCGCCTCCAGTTTCCCTCTAGAGTACTTTCTTTCCCCCCTTCTCCTCCCTCCTGGTCACTGCTTTGCCCTATCGGCTGCACAGCATGTGGGTCTGACCACAGGTGATGCAGCAGCCATGGTTCTGCAGGGTAGGCAGAGCCACCCACATCTCCCCATGGTCACTGCAGCAAAGGGAGAGCCAACAGCATCCCACACCAAAGAGTAGGGGGCCACAGAGTGTTTTATGGCTCTCCTGCAACCTTCGTCTCGCAGCAGTGGCCTTTTACCTCAGGCTGTAGCAGCTCTTGGATTTAGATGGAGAGGTCTGCAAGTTCAGTCCCCAGCACTGATGACTCACATGGCACAGTCACGTTATAAATCCTGGTGAACTTTTGAACGCAGAGCTGTTTGTAAACTGCAAAGCAGCTCAGCCGGCCTGGGGCTCTCACCAGCAAACACAGGCAGCCTGCGAGGATCACAGACTGCAGAAGTCCTTGGAAACTGGGGATGTGCTGCCTGTACATCTCTCTTCCATGTTTCTGCTGCAGCAACACTCACTGATGCTTTCCCTGTAATCTTTTGCCACAAACACAGAGCCAATTCCCTTGCTTGCTTAGTGCTACCTGTGCCATTGCCCCAGAGATTGTGCCTGCGACAAACCCACAGCAAATAGTAATATTACACATGAACAAGGGCAGCCAAGACATCACAGAAGAATATCAAAGAGTGAGGCAAAGGAGTGAAAAAAAGGAGGAGAAAGAGAGCAGACTGGAAATGAGTGCTTCTCTTGTCTCTGTGTCCCCATGGTGATGTGAAAAGTCATTAAACACCTCAACAGACTTGCACAGTAAACAGGACCAGCTAATAGGACAAAGGCACTGGCACTTTATCTCTTGCCTCTCTTTGGAAACACAGCAATGAAGGTTACACATTCTCAAGGCATCCTCCTGTGTTTTTAATATTCTCCTATCAGCAAGATAAAATGCTTCTCACTCCTTTCCTTGAAAATTTCTTATTGGAAGAAAAACACACACACAAAAAAAGCACCTTGCTCTAACTGCATGAGGAATTTCAAAGCCAGAGGTGCTGGGTTTATTTCTCCCTGCCTCCCCACTTGAGAAGACTAGTTGCAGAACAAACTGTTTCACTACATGTCCTTGGCCAGGACTCCCTGCAAAAAGCCAACAAGATGAGCAAGGCTCAACAGGAAAAATCTGCTCTGAATACCTGCAAAGTGATTCCTTCTGGGGCCTTTTATGAACAATGGCCAGGGACAGGACCAGAGAAGTAAGGAGTAGAATTAGACAGAAAAAGGCTTCACCGTAGAATGTTGTTGTAAATAAAGACCATAATTATTATATTTTTATATTAGAAGTGACTAAGAGCAACCACATATGAACTTCGACTGTGCTAAAAACTCACACAGCATCTAAATGGAATAAAAGCCCACTTAAAAAAAATAAACAAATAAATACTCAGTGAGAGGGAAGAGCGTCCTGTTGGGAATGTGATAGAAAGGGCTGGAGGATCCAAGTCCAGCAGCATGGACCCCTAACATCAGGATCTGCACAATTCTGTGAGAGAAAATAGGTATAAACCTTCCCCAAAATCCTTCAGAAAGAGAATATAATGTAATTTCTCCTTGCAGTACTCCAGAGAAGACATACACTCAGGTAATCCCCAGTCCACTGTGTGTCCTTACTTTTTGCTTACAAATCTCCTACTCAAGCTACTATTCTCTTTTAATATAGGTTTGTGGTTTTTTTGACAGCTCCTTCTTATTTTCTCCATTTGTATCAGCACAAAGGCACCTCTAACATCGTTCCTGCTGAGTGGACCTTTGGATTACAGGGGAATATTTTTTCATTGCTATATGACACAAGCAGGCTAGATTAGAGCAAGCTGTGAAAACCTTGTTTGCAAATTAAGAAAGCTGGCATCGCTTATACAAGTTCTTCTCAGCTCAGAAGCAGGGTTCATCCCAAGTATATAACTATGAGTATTTTACCCCAAACTGCAGGTGTTGCTAAAAGCACTTCAGCACTGATTTCTCTCTCTGTTCTTGAGGATGGAGGTGATTGCCCAGCTGGGAGGACTGACCAATGAGCAAGGTCTGAGGACAATCCTACTCAAGAGCTGCCACCTACACCACACCTGAGCACTGCTGCCTTCAGCAAACAGGAGACCCAAAGTGAATATTTCAAAGCTCATTCTCTCCCACTACTTGTTTCAATGCTGCTTTTTCAGCCAATTTTGTCAGCAGAAAAATAACTTTATCTCTGAGGATGTATATCGGCTCTGCCTCCAACACGACTGTCCCTTGGCTGCCCAGAAAGCTGCGTTCTGCTTCCCTTCCCTACCAAGGACAACGGAGGTTTAGAAGACGCTGATGGTCCTTGACCAGCAGTATTAAGACACTAAATTACGTTGACACGGCCCATAAATCGCTAAATGAGGGACTCCCAGACAGCGATGCGGCGTGAGCCGAATGACAAGCGCTGCCCATTCGCGGGGGCGCGGGTGAGAAAACCGAGCTGATGATGGACACACCGAGGGCCTTGCATGGCACCAAACCATCCTTTAGCCGGGGGAAAACACACTCTTCACCACAGGGCTCTGTCGCTGCTGGGGAAACGTCCTGGTTGTGCAGGACTTAAGAGGCTTCATATTATTTTCACAGTAATGCTGGTTGTTATTTACATATGTTGGGTAAAGGACAACTCTCTGGGTGGATATAGACAGTCTTCAACCTCTAAAAATAGAATGAAATTACTATTTCTAAAGAGGGGGGTGAAAAGCCTTTAATCTCCTTAAGATTGTGCCACCTGCCCACTAGCATGCAGGGAAAGAGTATGTGGATATTTCTGTTTTATTTGGATTTATATATAAGTTGATCAAAGATCTGAGGCAGCATGTGTAACATTCCCCAGTGTGAAAGGAAAGGGGAAAATGGACATTTCCAGGAGGATGCCATCTGGGTCTTGCACATGGAGATGAGACAGAAGGCACCTTGGCTAAAATCCCAGGGACTGGACTAAAAGCAATAGAGTTCAAAGCCCAAACAGCTATAATATGAGCTAAGAAACAAGCTGTTCTAGCTGGGAGTTACCCATAATTTCTTATCTTCTGGGGCTGTGTGTGAGTAATAGGCCACTAACTGACCTTTCTGAATTTCCTCCTTAATTGATATCAGCAAAGTAAAAACTAAATGTTAAGGTGACACGGACAAACGGGCTCGGATTGCTATAAAAGCACGCTGTGCTCTGAGAAAGGCATGCTCAAGAACCTTTCCTCTTCAAGGAAAGCAACTTTTTCTAAAGTTACTTTCAAATAAAGGCAAGCACTGTATCTCTTCTCCTTTCAGTAAAATATCAGGGTCTTATCTTTTGGTGCTAGAAAAAGGGTTTCTGCTCTCCCAAGTGTTTAAGGCATCTATAGCTGATCAGATGGCAGGAGTTCCAGGGATCTCACAATGCTAGGTGAACATAAATCCCTATTTATACCCAATAGTTCAATAATACTTCACATGATGCACAGAACTTCACCCTCTACTTCTGTCTGACAAGAAATCAAGCGAGTTAAACTTTACTTTTTAAGGATGTCTTATTTGCTCTATCATGGCTAGAGAATACCCTGGACAGATAAAAGACAAATTCTGCTTTCTATGACCTGTCCAATTGGCATCTCATTGCTACTTTTAATAGTCACGCCTCCCAGGCCCTGCTCAGGATCAACTTCTTTTATTAAAACATATGCTATGAACAGGCTCGTTGTCAGGATTCCACAGTCAAAGCAAAGCCACAAGGAAAGGGGATGAGGAAGACTCTAAGACATAAGCAAAGCAATCATTCTTGCTTCCTCCCTGCCAGGCTTGTAGATGAAGTTTCAATGCTTTACTTGTATTTTAGGCTGGTAAATAATCCTTTGACAACAAACGTAAGCGTGAAGGGAGAATAAGCAACCCCAATGACAGTAAAGTTATGCTTCCTCCATCTGAGGTATGTAAAATTCAGATGATCTCTACTACTTTCTTGTAGGGAATTGTTTTGTTTCATTATGTTTAAACTGAAGCAGATAAACTTCCCCCTCCTCTCCCCCCAGCCAAGACTGAAAATTGTATGGGAAAGATGTCCAGATAGCTGATGGAGTCTGGCATCATTTACTCTGGATATAAGAGTGTGAGGAGGAATAAAAATGCAGACTCAACAGTTTCAGAAAAGTACCAGCACAGCAAGAAAGGCAGGCGGACAGATTGCTTGGATAGACTCCTTTTAGTAACAAGATCTATAGCAGCACAGGTTTTCTGTTTGTTGTGTGGTTTTAAGAAGGATATTTTTTTTTTGCTAGTGGATTAAATAAAAAAGAATATTTTACTTTCCCTAATTCTCCATTCCCTTCTATCTGTGCAGTTTTGTGTTAGGCTTGAGTAGAAGGAGAAAGATGATTTTTATGCTCCAATTTCAGAAAGCAGCTTTCAGTTTAGGAACAGCTGCTAATAACTTCAAGACCTGTGTGGGAAGAAGATTTTTGCTGGGGGAAGAGGGAGCTGATCTGGGTCTCAGAAGCTGCTGGCTCCATTTCACCCTGCCAGGCATTCCCTGTGCAACCTGGAATAAGTCTTACTTCTAGTGTTTACATTTCTCTACCTGTGAAACCCAGATGATGATCAGATTTCTTACTTTCACTCCTGTTTGTTCATAAGGACTCCAACACAACTGTCCCTCAGCTGCCCAGAAAGCTGCGTTTTGCTTCCCTTCCCTACCAAGGACAACAGAGGTTTAGAAGACACTGATGGTCCTTGACCAGCAGTATTAAGACACTAAATTGCCATGCTGGGTTGCAGACACTCTAACCTGGATTCTCACTCCTCAGTAGCAATAACCCCGAACTTCTGAAATGCCAAGATTCTCATCCAGAGCAAATGCCAAGAAAACCTGCTTAAGGTGGATGTGTCCTCCTGCTGGGTCTTGGGCCAGGTTGTATGACCTACAGCAATTTTAAATCTTTAATTTTTCAGCCTATGAAATGCACTGCTGAACTCTTTCTTTATTCATGGGAATACCTAACCTACCCTTGCTCCACATCCAAACGTCTCCTAGCTTGACCCAGACACCATGTTCTTCTTTCTTTCCTACTCTTGTGTTGAAGTATTTCAGGAGTTAACATGGAAACATGGAAGCTAGAACCATGTCATAAATCCTCAGCTTCAAAGACCATTTGACACAGCAGTACTCGCTCCGCTTCCGCTATTAGAACCGCAACATTCTTCTTTATTCTCCCACTTCAGTTACACACCACAATACAATGTGGGAAGCAATTTAGCATTGCTCATTGATGGGGTAGAAGGAAGAAAAGGAAAAGAAAAAGGCAAGAGCATAAACTGTTATGTGTTCCTCTGTGTGACTGGGTACAAAATGTAGTTTACCCGAGTTGCTAGTGAGAACGCCTGCAGTCACTGCATTCAGCCTGCCCTTCAAACCCTATACACCAGAGCAGAATATTTCATCTTTCAAGACCATGGACAACATGCGTGATCTCAAATAGAAACTGTCCTTTCTTTCACGCATCCCTCATCATAATCTGATTTATCCCAGACAGCTTCTTCCATAGGATGTAGCTCATGCTGACTCTCACATTCTCTTTTGAAGGCAAAAAAAAAATCATATTGCACCTGTTATGAAATATGCCTTTGATCTAAGGGAAATCATGAGCAATTTGTGTGTGACATTTACTAACTAATGTGCTGAGGGAATATTACCCTTAGAAAAACACTATTTTCTGGTAGTTTCAATATACTGAATAATGCTACGCCAGTGATGATTCATCTGGAAAAGGTAACTATTTCAGCATGATGAGCAATATTAATAACAACACATTATACATAGTGCTTCTCAAGCAGACAGATCCTAGAGCTCATGGCAAACCTTTTATGTAAGGACCACTTCAGTCATTCAGTGAATTGCAGGCACCTGTCAGTAAAACAGGAACCCCATTTCCATTCCAGCCACAATGCACAAAATACAGCAAAAGGGAACAGGAAAGTGTGATTGGAGTTGAAATACTAATAGAAGTGGGAGAAATGAATAAAACAAATGGCCCAAGCTGAAACTTGACACTGAGTATGATGCTCTCGCAGCCTTAAAAAAAAAAAAGTATTGGATCATTAACCATCCAAAGTGGTCAGCATAGGGTCTGTCAAGGCTGAGAAGAAACAGGGCTGAGCAGTGATTAATGCAAAGAGAATTTTCTGTTGAATTTGCTGGACATGGTCCTTGCTCCCAGGGTGGCTATTGCAACACACTGTGCACGAGTCACCACAGCTCCCCAAGCCCTGGCTTGGATCCGGCAGCCACAGAATGGGCTCAAAACCACCTTACACCATCAGCATCTCACCAGTGAGGACATGTTAAACACAATCAATAAGCACTACTCCAGGGGGGAAAAATGACCCCAAAACCTCTATTTCCCCCTCCCCTGCCTGCAAACCCCTTTGGGTCCCTCCCCTCAATACTGACCTTGCTCTGACAGCAGGACAGTCCATGGGGTCTGCAGGAAATATAAACCTATTGTCATTTTTAATTATCACTTCCTTAAAAATCTAACTTGTATATATATTCCATAGTGACATCACTACTGGCATAAGGGACACTTCAAGATCCCTAGCAACTACACTAACTCCAAAACACCCAATAAAAATACATTGAAATTTATTTGAGAGAACACGTGAATGTATTAATCTATCATGTAGAGATAAAAATACGGTCACAATCCTTGCCTACAGTAATGATTTAAGCTTTGATTCAGCAAAGTGCTTAATCACTTGTGTAACATGGACAAGCACTGATGCACATCCTCTGGGGCTTGGCTACACAACAGAGAAATTATTCCCCCTCTTCCTTTCCCCCCCAGTTTTACAAAGTCAAACACCCTGTGCTCCCATGCTTGTAATCCTTCTGAATTCAGCAGCTGCTTTTTTCACTAATTGGATGAACCACCCCAGAGGTGGATTCAGTTTATTTTGGAATGAGGTGGTGCGGAGAGCTGAACTCACACTAAGATGACAACCCTTCCACCGGCATTTAGACAGCGACCAAAATCCTCCCTCCTCTCCAGGGTGCCCTCCATAGCCCTGAGGCTGCGCCAAGTAGATGTTACCTCTGTGCTTTACAGACACGGTCACAGCCAACATCACCATGTTTTCTGTGGGAGCATACCCAGAAGCAGAGATCTTTCTTACTTTCCTAGGGCTGCAGAAGAATGCAGTGTTCCTGCTGTGTGCACCACACTAGATAAGTGACAGCTTCTAATTCAGGACTGGGGAGACACGGGTTGAAGTCTGTGCTCTGGGTAAAGTCACTTCATTTACCTTACTCTGTACAGTGGGGCAATAGCATAATAGTTTCTCTTTTCTCATATTGGCTTTTAGAAAATATCGAAAAATCCAAATCATCAGTTGTTCAGTGCAATAATTATATATTTGAGGATATACAACAGCAAGCAGATGGGATCCACACCCAGCTATGACCTGCAGCTGCTAATAGGATCCTGAGGAACAACCCCAGGCTTCTGATACCACATTCTGTTCACCCAACCCAAAGCCAAGCTCTTTTTCAGACAAAGGAAAGTTTCAAAAGACTATCAGGCTGGTTTTGCCCCTCACCCACAAAGTTCACTCTAAAAATCTTGTTTGCCTTTGATTCTCTAATAGGAACCCTGAGCTTATTTTCCCATTCCCTGCCCCCCCAGGAGCTGTTAACTTTGCATGCTTAACGTTCCTCACCTTCCATGGGCTGCTGTACCCTCCGAGGAGTTGTTAAGCTGAACGTGTGTTGTAGTTCTACTTTTGTATGTTAATTGATACACTTTTTAATTTTACTTTTGCATATTATTTGAATTTGTTTCATTGTAAATTAGATTCTAAAGAGCCCCTCCAAACAATCACTGCTTGCCAGCAGATGTCTCAAACAAGCAAAACCTCCTTCAGAGGAAATGCTGATGAAATTCAGTCTTGCTTCTGAATCACCGATGCAATGCAAAAATCCCACCTTTAAGAATGAAGCGGGGGGGGGGGAGTTTCCATTAATATAAATGCTTAATTTCCAGTGACATTTACAGGGGTTATGATAGCTTCATGGAAGCAAAATACAACCCAAAGGATTATACTTAAAATATCTGCACAACCCCACCTGATGTTTTCTCGTGCTTAAACATTTATAAACGCAGTTTTCTTAATACTAAAAAGGAACTCAGGGGAAAGTGGGAGATGATTGAAAAATATCTGATTCAGTGTGAAGAAATAACTTCTAAAGCAAAAGAGGAATGCTAAAATACACAGGATTAATTGTTCTATCCAAACTAGTATCTAACATTATCACCTGCCAGTCTTCATTTTTCCCAAATACTTTAGCGAAACTTGGAATTTGTAAAAATTAAATACAAGGTTGGTTGAAATGAAATATCTACGTTTTGTTAACTGCAACCTCAACAACAAAAAGGGAAAATTAAGTGTTTCAAGAACCATAATTCCTACAAAGTAGCCTTGGACTGAAGATCTATGGTGCAGGATAAGCTGTAATGCCAAGCTGGAATACAAAGCCAGGCTTTTGAGATAGACTAAGGGTGGTGCCTCATCACACTTCACCTCTGCTAAAACTCCTCAAAAACACAGGGCATACACCCTTGGTATGTGACAGAGTCACAGCTTGTAATGGGCCACATTCCAGACAACAGATTAATTTAATCTGAATAAGGGAATGGGGACGAAATTGCTCAGAAAGGAACACAAACAGCGAGATTTTCAATTCAGCTTCCCTATCGGACTTGCAACAATATTAAACATGTAAAAGGATGAAGTTTCCCTCAAAACACGTCCTTCAGTTCCTTAATGGACCCCGCAAGCTCTAGCCAGGAGAGCTGCCTTCCAGCAGACCTAGCAAAGGCACAGATTCACTCTGACAAGCACTAAAATAAAAACAGGAAAACAACAAACTTTGTGATTAACAGTTATTTTCCTGCCCTTCTCCGCTCCATCTTCCTCCTGCATTGCTGTATTCAAGCTCTCAGACAACGGAGATGGGGAAATCATCCTCAGTGCTAGTCCTCACCCTCAGTTCTCAGCTTTAATTTTATTTTAAAGTTCAGTGGAAATCAAAGTCAGTGGAGCTTGAAGGAGATGAGCTTAAACTAGAAAATGTTTCGAAATCTAAGAAACAAGAACTTGCCTGCGTGCCGAAGTGTTTTATCAGCTTCACATACTGAGTCCTCCATGACCAGCAGAATGGTGTCACTTGCTTTACTCCAGCTTAACATCTACCACATACTCCAACGCTTTGACAGATGGAAAGAAACCCTTAGAATACTCTATGTATGTACTGGATGCAGTAAATTCAAGAAAAAAAAATTGGTTGAGCAATCATTGAACTCAATTTAAGTCCAAAAGTGGATTTTTCCAATAAGCTGGAGGGTTTGCCTTGCTTCTCTGCACTGAGCCACAGAAAATCTGAACCTGGGAGCAGATCTGTGGCAGCAGGTCAGGCTGGGCTTCAATCTGGGAGTGGAAAACATGGGTTCTCTTGGTGCTCAAAGGGCTACTTTCATTTGAAGATGCAATTAGACTTTACTCTGTGACAATGTGGCAGCTTAGTCCTATAAATTAGACTTAAGTCTTTAGCTCCATGTGCCATTTTCAGGTCTTGCTCTCTCCCAGCTGGAAGAGTAACTTGAACAATTCCCAGCACCCATATCACTGAGCAGTAACTGCCTTTTCCCTCAGCCATTTTCCCTTGATCTCATTTTTCCTTTACTCCATTTGTGAAAATATTTTGAACAGACTCAGGCTTGCAACATCTCAGGAGTAGCTGCAAAGGACAAAGTAGAGAGTAAAGATCTTGTGTACTGCAGGACCATGTTTTCTCTGCATAAATATTGGATTATCACAGTAAAAAGACTCCCTGGGATTCAGCATTCATATTGATTAGAGCTGAGGACAGAAAAAGGGATGACAAAGCAAATGAGTGGAAACTCTTCTAGAGCTGTGCTTATAACCAAACTTTCCTTCCCTCAGCGGCAGCTGATGCAATAGATTATTGCCTTTGCTTTTCACCTCCGAGATCGATAAGCAAGCTTTAACTAGGTCATAAATGAGATACCTGGAAAAGGAAGCTGCTTTCTAAAGAATATTTTCACCTCAGAAAATAATTGGCAATTTCATTGGCAAGGAACCTAAACAGGACAAGAAGCAGCGCTGCAGGTTGATCAGTCATTTTGACTGGGTAAGGAATGGAAAACTAGCTTAGTTTCTTTTCCCTTTTAATTACACTGTTCCCTAAATTCATTTTTAAGTGACCATTGGAAAAAAAAAACAAATAATTCTTTTCATCCAACTGAACTGAATCAGACACATCCTTCCTCTTCAAGAGATTACATGGCAGCAAGAAAATTTCCTCTGAGGTCTCGTGGAAAGATTTTTGCCAGTATCATTAGGTCATGCAGGGCACATTACCATTTCCATATTCCTTTTCTGCTTTTCTTATTATCCATAGAGGAAGACAGACTACTGACTTTTTCCAGGTGTTCATACATAAATAGAACAAGAACCTTCTGTTGGGCAGAGAGGTATTTGCAAGTGTGGAGAGATGAAAGAGTCTCTCCCCAGGTAACATTTTGGGTGCCGGTTTTCCCACACAATTTCTGCTTTTTGGTCAACACTTTCTCTAATACCACGCTCCATTGTTCATCCTGTTTTATAGGATCAATATATCATAAACCTGTTCTTCCCAATGGATGCCACAAATACCCTAATTATTGTCTTGCCCTTCATTAACTCCTCCAATGCCTCCAGACAGAACTACTGAAACTGCAGACACAGGTTCAACTGCAAACTTCTCAGTCATGTGAAGTGACAAGTATGATTAAGGAACCCTAGAAAAAAACCTTTTTGCTTTTGCTTAGTCACAGATGATATGGCCCAATGTGGTGACAATACAGTTAGCAAATTCCAGAGGTTAACCATGAAGAACAGTCATCTTCTGATGGATCTGGCCATGCTTCTACTTGCTTGAATCCCACCTCTACCTTCCAACCATGCTGCACTGCACAAGGCTTCCATCTGGATGGGGCACTAAGTAGAAGCCCTTCCATTAATTTTGAATGATGCATTTCTATCTTCAGCTATGAATAACACAGATCAATGCCACCAGCATGTTTTATTGTGCCTCCTGTGCAATGAATTGGTAGTGAGACAGCCAGGGAGATGGAGTCGACATGCAGATGAGATTTGTAAGTGAGGACATATTGATTATTTCCATCTCAGTTCAGGCAGTAATTCCATACAATGCCTCTTCCCCTGTTTCAGCTCATTATTTATGCCATAAAAAACACTATCTCGATGATAATAACAGGCTTCATTTACAAGCCAGAGCATAAAGCATCGATGCTTAAGATTTCAGGAAGTGGGTTTAAGGAAGTAAGAGAGATTTAACAAGTCCTGGAGATGCACAAAACTGCTGAGGCTGATCTTGTGGCTTTTTATGCCCTCAGAAAGGAAGACTGAGAGCAGGTGTTAGATTACCAGGCTTTTTATTAATAACTCAAGGCTCATATGAGGGCTGATGGGTAGCTCAGTCAGCACTTTCCCAGCAAATAAAGCTCTCCTTACTTCGCACCATCAGTAGACTGTCTCTTCTCAAAGAGAAAACACCAGGCACGCTCCTGATCTCTAAGGCAGATCCAGTGCCAAGAAGAGATTCTGCAGGAGCCTCTTCACTGGAGAAAATCCCATGTGATGACTGCACCACAGCTAGAGGTTTTACCTGTGATTTATCACCAGAGTTGTTTTGGGGGGGTTTATTTTTCATTCATTAGAACCACCACCAGCGAGCTACTAACAAGAATGATTTCTCCAGGAAAAGCCTCACCCTCCAGACCATCCTGGGCAATTCCACTAGGAGGATGGGTCTGTGATAACACCTATGCTTCACCCTACATAAGAGAACATCACTCCACACTTCAATAAGTGGAAAAAAAAAAAAAAACACCACACAAAACACTACACATATCTTAGGAGACACAAGTCTTTATTCTAACTGTTTTAGCACATCTGTCCTTTGCAGCTCCTCAGCCTGCTTCCCAAATAGCCAAAGGGCAGCTGTGGTTAACAGCCCATAGGAAAAGTCTCATGCCTTCGGTTCTTTCCCTTAATTGCTAGGAAATGGTCCTTGAGTATTAAAACATGTCTAATACTTCTGTGTTTAAATCTCTATAGAGCTATCATGTGCAGAAAAAGAACAGAGCTGGGTACCCAGCCAGATAGCCCAAAAGCCTTTGTTAAGCTGTAGTTGAGGTTGCACATATGTCAGATAAGTCAAGAGAAAAAACGAACAGCAGAAAATCCTCTTAAAGCAGAAAGGAATCATTCACTAAAGCAAGATCTATTAAAACACAAATAGAGTTAAGATGTTCTGAACACTCCTCAACCACCACCATTCTCCACACCCAGGCAAAACATTTTATAAGTGCTGTAGTGCAGCACAGAGGCTCCAGTGCTCTGTGGAGCATTGGGGTCTGTTTCCATCTCTGCTGCTTCAGTTATGAGCCTTTAAGCACTTAATGAACCTAGGTAAGAGTAACAGGGCTAAAATATTTATAGATACAGGACTGAGTAAGCTGAATGCACATGAGTGATTAGAACAATACTAGAAGACATCATTTGCAGAAAGTCACTGCCCAAGTTCTCCCATATTCCAAGACAAAGCATAATATCTAGCAGCATCAGCACATTACAGGACAGTATGTGTATGTATTCAAATTCTTAATGGATTTATGTTTCTGACAGGACTTCATGAGGTCTCCTTTCAAGATACATCAAGGGATGCCCTTTTAACCTGGCTGTTTCTAATTAAGACAGCTGAGTCCCTAGATGCTCTAGGTGCTCTCAGCTGTCCTTGCACATGACTTTAGTACTAAGGTTCTGCTCAAAGGTTCTTGAAACATTAACAGCCTCAGTAATCCCAGCACAACCTAAGAAACTGCAGCAGGGGAAAAAGACAAATATTTAGAGCAACATGGGAGAAAAGCATCTCCTAACATAAACTGCTGACTTACTCAGGGCAAATTCTGACAGCAGAGGCCAGCTAAAGTGAAAGGGATAGCTCTGTCACTTTTCAGGCATGAATGACAACCCTTGTAATGAAGATAAAAGCTGTCCTGGAACTTTTCTAGGAACCAGATATGAGTCCAATCTCAAATATTCGAGGGGCAAGTCTCACATTTCCCAAAGTCACGAAAAATATGTTATTGATGGAGCCATGCAGAAACCACAACAGGTTATAAATGCAGACAGTCTTAAAACCTTTGTGAAGATAAGGGGTACAAGGAAGGAAAAGTGGGAAATGCTAGTTTTATTGTGCCTGTGCTAGTCACCTGGGGACACAACCTTGCCTTTTCTGAGTCCACAAAGTTAATAAGAAACAGAGGCTCACAGCATCTTTGCCCTTCCCTGGTCTCTAAAGCATCTCAGGTCAGCAAGGCTCTCCAGGACATATCACCAAACATACTGCTAGGCTGGATGCTATAATTATTCAGCTTCTGTGAATGTTTAAATATGAAACCTGTGTATATGTTATTACAGAACATCAGCTGGAAATCTGCCATCCACAAAGGCCAAGCACAGCTACGAGCTGAATTATGAGAGAAAGAGCAACAGAAATGAAAACCTCCTTGTCAGCTTCTTCACTTACTGCAGGCTTATGCAAATTGACCAAATAAAAGCCAGCAGCACTGACCCCAGTCACAGAATAAATCCATCTTCTATAAGGAAGGAGGGGGAGGTAGGGGAAAGATCTGGACTAAGAAAGAGGTGTGCAGTTTATAGAGAAGCATTTATAGTACAGCATGCCCTGAGAATCTTTCCTCTGTCCACACCAGGCTTTTCTGATTCATTAAACCTCCCAATCTGCATCATGTTTAACTTTTGTGAACTTCACTGCAATCAATGGTGAGAGGGAAAACATCCCTGGGGAAAGGCACAGAGTCAGCAGAAAGGATAAAGCTCTTAAAGCTCTACCAACCAGTATTCCCTTTGCCAAGGGAGGGGCCAGGAGAGATGAGACAGAAGGGAAATGAGAGGAGAGAAGAAGGAAATGCAGACACGACAATATGACTGTTTGTTTCCTGCTTGTCCACAAATGCAGGAGCACAAACTTCTTGGGGATCTTCCCTTTCCCCCTGTTGGGGAATGAAAGACTATGTTCAAAGAGGCTCCAGGGGACTAAAGTGGCAATTATGATTTTGATGTGGTCTCTGACATCTTTGCCACCTTTCAGCAGCTGCCAAGACGCAACTTCTCCAGTAATTACTGGAGTCTGCTTTTTTGATTAGGCTATATTTAACAGTTTGTCAAGGACATACAGGCCTTGGGATGGGTGGTTATGTGTGCTGCAGTATACCCTTGATTATGATTAATACACACCTACTAAATACATGAGCAATATAAGGACAAGCAAGCAGTCTTCTTCAGCTTCCTCTGTTCCATAGCATAAGACTTGTTTCCTGCTTTAAGAAACAGTTTTATTGTTCTTTTCACCTTTTTAAACACTTGTGTAGCAGCAGCTTCTACCTCTAATCTTTTTTGAAAACAAAACCATGAGCCAGTCTTATACAAGCTACAAGAACATTGAATTATTGGGTTCTCCTCTGGCCTCTGATCTCAGCCAAATCATTGCATTAAAGCTAAATACCCAGTTTGCAAAACAGGTAGCCAAGCCACAGCGCTCCTCAATTAATAAAGGGTTTCCACAGAGTGACAGCTAGCACAATATTTGTCATCTGCTTTGTTGTTACCCACTGGCACATCCAGCCTCAATTAGACAAGTACAAGTCAGCACATTAGCTGCAACAGTGCTTCTTTTATTTTGACTCTCTCATGTCTGCAATCACAGCACAACACCACAAACTTGTGGGTGCAAATTTACCCTGCAGCAGTCCCACCAGGTCCTGTCAGTTTGCGCCTGCTCTAATTAACCTGTGTGCAAACATCTTCATTTCCACAGCATCCAGAACAAGAGACAGAGGTCACTCCACACTGAGATCTGCTTTCCTGCGTTTTAAGCAACAGATTAATAACTTCTTCATTTCTGCGTAATCTTTGCTTTGCATAAGGCTTTAAAAGCGCATTGCATTTCTACTGGTGACCACTTTCACGCAACATGCTGCATGTGGGCACACTAAAAGTGCAAGGCCTGGGCACACAGGCTGCTTCTCCACATAAAGATATGGGGTTTTTTACAAGGGCAAAAGAAGTCCCATATCCTACTTGTACATAAGTCTCCAAGGTGTGTCTGAGGTTAACAATTCTCCAAGAGGCTTGTGCTCATATGCAACTACCCCAAACAGTTTGGTAGATACTGGTAATTTTCACTCCCCAGTCACAGACTCCTTCAATGTTTGCCCATTTCTCTTTTTTACATTAAACACTCATATCTGTAAACTGCTACTCAGTCTGGCCTTATCATCACAGAAGAAAAAGAAGAAAAAGAGAAGCCCCATATCTTCTGCCTGCTGAGCCTCACACACCCCTGCTCGTGAGAGCGGAGCAAACTTTTCTTCACCTTATTTCTATGCAGCGGTGTCAAAGGGGCTTCTGCTGAGGATGACAAACCAGCCGACAAATCACTTGGGAATCTTCGACACTCAATTTGCTCCAGCTCTGCCTGGCAAACAAGAGACAGGAGGCACATATACATTACTACTGATTAGTCTGTGTCTCCAGTATCAGCAGCCGCGCACACAGGCTGACCGTAACTTTAAATATTGATAACCAAACTCATATATCATAGGCCTGGGAGAGTGACAGTTTCAGTGCATAACAGCAAAGGCTTTCTACAATAATAAAATACTCAATAATTCATGAAAATATATCCCCCCCCTCAAATCAAATTGGAAGCTATTTTGTGTAATATATTATTTAAAATTCAATATTATAATGCACACAACTTCTGCTCCTACCACAGAGGACCATTTCAAAATATGATTATGTGCAGACTCTATTTAAAAGTGACAATTTTGCTTTTCATTTGTTTAACAGCTTAAATGGAAGAGCTCAACTGGAACTAAGTCATCTGACAATGAAACCAAAGCAGACATAAGCAACTTTGCAAACTTCATGACAACTAGAAATAAGTATGAATCTTCCTCATTGGTAACGCAGATGAATTCCTCACTCTGGTGCTCACCTTTACAATTTTTTTCAATGCTTAGTGAAAGGAAATTCTGCAAAACAGTCTGACAAACATTTTCACAGTTCTGCTAGTCTGTCACCCTGGGCTGGTCAAATAGTGAGGCAAAAAAGATGTTTACTTGTGTTCCAGGGACTCTTGCATAGAAAACAACTTTGGCTCTGCATCTGTTTATTCCTGTTGTAAAAAACATTTGTGTAAGGGAAAGTTGCCTGGCGTAAAGTGCCAAGAGAGGAGGTTTTTTGCCCTTGTAAACAAAATGCACTGGAGCATAAAATACAATCAAGATTTGTGACAAAATTCATCCCGGGCAGACATCACTCCTCAGCGGCGATGGGGTGAAGTGGCAGCGGGTGATTGAGGGGACCAATCTCGCCAAGTGATGGCAGAGGGACCCGACTCCAAGCGCACAGACCAGCTTTGAAGGATAAAACTATTCTACGAAGAGGAAAACCTTAGGCTGTTAATGTTCACAAGTACAGTCTGCAGGAGCTGGGTGTCAAACAGTTGCCAGCTCTCCAGTCAGCTTGAATGTCAATATTTTCTTGTACATCTATTGCAGATTTAATTTTTATTTTGTTCTCTCACAAACAGGGGTTTCTAATGAAAGTAGAGTTGATGAAACAAACACTCAGTTCTCTCAAGTTATTAACCTGCAGGCAAAAAGATGCTGTCTTGAATTTTCTTTTCCCATTTGTTGCTTTTTATTGACTCATTTCCACTCATTTGACCACCTTTGATATTTTATATCCTTTTGCTCATTTTATTCTTTCTGCCCTGCAATCCCAAATCAGAACAAATTCTGAGTCCAATGCTGTCTCCTTTCTGCAGCTGAGCAGGGCTGTGCCTCCCACAGGCAACACAACAAAAATCAAACTCGGCCAGATCCTTTCACCGCTGCCTGGGAAAAGGGACTGAAGCCCTAGATCATCTGTGTCTGTTCACATTCTCCTCCCATCCCTCAAATTTTTGAGAGTTTCTGAATTAACATCTACCAGTATCTCAACTGAGGGCACTGCTCTCATGCACAGCAAGAGTCCAAACTGGTGTCCTAGGACCAGTCCTGCCAGACACAGCAGAAATGTTAAGTGTTTGCTTGCACCAAGAATACTCGCTTCTGCTTCTCTCTAGTTAGTGGTTTCCTATAGTCCATGTGCCATCAGAAATCAATAATTTAAAATACATTGGCTTGACCTTTAGTTTTGCTTCACCCCTGCCCTCAGAGGTTCTCAACCTTGTATCAGAGATGCCTGATGCTTTGCCACTGACACATTCCGGCATCATGTTAATGCCCAGCAGCAAACAGAGAAGGCACAGAGGGGTCATAGTGCTCACTTAAAGGACTATTTTCATAGCAGCTAAAGACACTTAATATTGTTAAGCCTAAAAGATTAAGAGGTGATGCCATGACAGTGAATGAAGATTCATAATAGGAAAATATCAGGTGTGAAAGAACTTCTCTGGCAGCAAAAGGCAAAACAGAAATAGTGACTTGAAGTTAAAACCTCAAATTCCCAACAAAAATAAGTCATGTTTAAAGAAGATATGAATCATCACCTGTTTCAGAAAAGGGATGAGCTATTCAGTACTCTGATTTCCCTGTGGATGCTTTGACAGCAGCGGTGACTTACTAGGGAGGAAAGGCAGAGAGGAAATATCAGGAAAACACATTCCTGTGAAAAGATACTACAAGTTTGAGTCATATTTTGGAGGTTAGAGTGGTTCACATGAACATGCAGGCAGTGCAATTTTTATCAATGAACCTCAAGACTTCTCATGATCCGTTCAACAGCTGCCTCTGGGTTTGCCACATGAACTACAGGCTGAATTTCCTGCCATCACACTTGCTAAATGACCCAAAGTATGGCGAACACAAAGTGCCATAACCACAAGCATCTTTCACGCAACTGTCCATTGCAACAGGACTTTTCAGAGACGTGTGTGCTTAGAAATATGAGAATGGGCGACTTTTCTTCTGCAGAGCTCCTAAGACCTAGGAAATGCCAATAGACAAATATGAAAAGGAATTCAGAATCTTGGTCTTTATAGCAAAGTCCACAAAACACAACTATAAAGAAGGGGCTGTAGATGTGGCAATGCATTTGCACATGTCCTGTGCCCAACCAAGCTGAAACAGCTGGGAAGAGACAGTCAATTTGGGTACCGATATCACCCTAGATGATGGCCTTGGCTCTGAAAGGCTGACCACAGATGCCTCCCCGTGCCTGAAACAGGCTTCTTTTGGGAAAAATGGAATCTGCAAAGTCACCCTGTGGGATGTTGAAATCCTTCAGCGTGATATGGCACTTCAGTATATATACAGGCATTCACACATGGCTGCATCTCACTTTTAAATGTCTCTCAAGAGTTGTATATTAAGCAGAAGACAGATCTTTCCAGGAAGTAACACAGTTGGCAGCCTTTTGTCTCTATTTTTTAAAGTAATTTATGAAAGAACAAAAGTAACAGAGTCAATTTACAAAAGGCTGCAGTCTGGACTTTGATAGATGAACAGATCTACTAACAAAACCTCTCACTTTTCACTAAGCACTCCATCTTCTTATCTGTTAATCCTGGTGAGGAAAAAATAAGAAAAGGCAGGCAGCTGCGCAGAGGAAAGACCCAGGTAACGTTGAAACAGTGAATAATCAACCAAAAGGAGAGATCAACCTCCCTGTTTTTTCCAGATCCAACCAGATAATCAGCTACACATTTCCTCTTGCATTGTGCTCCCCTTTCAGGAGGGGCTGAGTAAGATGACAGTGATTGACACTACAACCTGTTGAAAAAGTCCCTCTTTGGCAATCAAGGACCTTGTACTGGGGAGTAATAACACTTCCAGCAGTAATGTCAAGGAGGTGATAGCAAATAACAGCATTTTTCCCAGCTGGTTATGTAGACCTGCTCTCAGGCAACATGTAGGTTTGTTTCTGAGAATATTTGAGTTACATCTGCATGGATTCCTGATGAAAGAACCTCAGCCATGAGCATACTGTAAACTAGAACTTAAAGAATTAAGGAAAATGCCCTTTCACTTCCAGAAATGTGTTGAGGAAGCCTAGGCACTCCCCCTGAAAATTTTGCAGGGTGTTCTGAGTGCAGGCTGGGATGGGTTAACATCTGTTGGTACATGTGGATAAGAACACAGTCCTTTCAGTGCTATGGATTCACCTGCCACTCTGGATGTGATGCCCACAATCCCAGCTCCACCAGTTCTTGTCTTTCTGCATCCTAAGCAGAGCTCCTGCCCACCATACACAACTAGAGATTCTCACACTGATCTCCCATGCCATATTTTTTAAACACACTCCTCATTTCTCTTCGAAGTTTAAAGTGAAATGTAACTTCCAAGCCTCAGCATTTATTTTGTCCTGTGAATTTATTGATTTGTGAGAAGTGCCATAGGAGGGGAACCAACACTTTTGTGCTTCTTCTGTTCTTGTCCCTCAAGTACAACCTTCCTCTCCTAAACTGGAAGTTGTAACCCATTAGTCTTTAATGCAGAAAAAAACCCAAAACAAAACAAAAAAACCCAACCAAATGGTATAGACTTGAAAGGAAAGCAAGTGAAAAACAATAATTATATTCTCCTGACTTCAAGTAGGTTTACTGCAAGTTCTGCTGGAGTTCCTCACATGCATTACTAGCACCAGCAGACACATAACAAGCAAAACAAATACATATCTAATTGGAAAAAGAATCTGCTTGATATGGGCCTCATGTATTGCTGTAGCAAAACTGTGTGCATTTCCTTCTACAGTATATCCATTATATCAGCACAATAAAAAAGAAGAATCTTATGCAAGACTGAGTGAAAGCAATTTTAAGCAAAACATGAGCTCCTTGAGCAAAACATGCAATGCAAGTGAAAACAGATTAAAAGGAAGCAATCGCTCAAATATCAAATGACCACAGTTCTGCTCCTGCTGTCACAGTGACTGTTTCCTAAGCTCAGATCTGCAGATCCCATCATTGATCTTTTTCCTAAAGCCCCAGCTCCTGGAGTCATCTGATGACATAAGAATCACCTGTCAAATCAAATTCCACCTTCTCAGGGAGAAAAAAAGCTTGGAAAAAAATATTAAAAGACTCAAAAATAAAAAAAAGCAGTTTATAAAATGGATTATTTTTAAGCCTGCCCTGAAGAATGTTGCCTCCCTCCTGCTGTGAACAGTAGAGGCAAATGAATGCCCAGCGCTGTTGCATCACAACATCCCGACAGTCCTTGCTCCTTCCCCGAATCCTACCTGGGCTCTAGGACCTGCAGCACAGCTTTCCCTCTTCCTTGCTCTGCACCGCATCACTGCACACAGCTCCCTGCATTCCCTCCCCCGGCTCTGCACAACTCCTCTGCACTGCAGCATTACCAGAAACCAGCGTTACCAGAAACCCCATTTCCCAGCTCTTTTCCCGCTGCAGCATCACAGCCCACACTGCTCTGCTGCAGCAGCTCCACAGCCTCCCTGGTCTCCCCAGCTCTGCTCAAGGCTTCAGCTTTTCACTGCAGCACTGCAGAAATCCTCTGGCTCCGCCACCTCCCTCCAGTGCTCTGTGGCACAGCCCAACCCTGGAGCACCAAATCTCACTTTTTCCCCCCCTCTGTTCTCTTCATTCAAACCAGGCTGCACCACCACTAAATCATCCCCCAGGTCAAAATTCAATACCAGGCTGCAACATTGCTGAAGCACCCCCTAGCTTTTTTTCTGAACATCTTTTATGCTCTTTAATCCATACCTATGGTGTTACAAGGATTCCTCTCCTACCCCAACACACCCCTCATCCTCAGCCAGATCTTGCTTTGCAATCCCATAAACCACATTGAACCCTCCATCACTTGAGCACAGCTTTATAATCTCTATATTTGCGCAGAAGCCTACATTCACCGCTCAGGGACAATATCAGAGCACGCTTGGCAAGTACAGACTGTTTAGAGAGTCATCCTGGATTTACTAAAGGGAGATCATGCCTAACAAACTTGATTAATTTCTTTGAGGCAGTGACAATGACAAGGGACAGGGTGAAGAAGTAAACCATAATTCAATTGGACTTCAAGAGCCTTTTGATACAGTACCACATAAAAGGCTAATTTATAAGGTTAATATGTACGGTATTGATAGCAAAATACTTAGCCAAGTAAACATTTTTTTTTTCTTTTAATTACCCTGTAAAGAAAGTAGGAGGCAAAGAAAGAGTGGCTGATCACAGGAAGGGCAAAAGGAAATTATTACAGGAACAGGTATTTGTGCTCTCACACCCCTGTCTTACAGGCACTTTTCTTCCAGTACCTTCTAAGAAGCTTCTATATTCACCTTGGAAGCTGCTTATTTTGGTGACCAAACATCACAAAGGGTCAAATTGCATCCTTATTGTGCCTCTAAAGGACATCTACCACAATACAATTTATAGCTGCATACTGCTTAATGGCACTTGATACAGGGTACCACAGGAGATGAACTGGTGCTGTTACAAGCACTCAGGCTAGCCAGATATGCAGAGGATGTTTAAACATAAAGCCAAGAACAAAAAGCAAGGCTCAGGAGTCAGAATACAGCTTCAGGTCTACCAAGGCAATCATACCTGTTTTGTTGCTCCACAGAGGACAGGTCGCTGCCACCATCAGCTCATCTTCCTCCAGCCATTATCAGAGGTTGGTGATCACAACATCAGAGCAGTTTCCCTGGCCTTCGCCTGCAGCCCATGCTCTTCTTGGACATTAAAGCATCATCTGAAAAATTAAGGTCACCCTTCAGATTCAGAAGCTGCCATAGAGGAAGATACTTCCCTTTTTACATGGTTTAGCTGCAGGTGCAAGCAGTTGCAAGACCTCTTGCAGGTCCCTCCATGGAGCCCTGCACCACCCTCCAGCTTCTTCTCAAATTGGAGACTACAGCCTGACCACTGCTTCCCTCCTGCCAGCACCGCCAGTGCTTCCCTCTTTTCCCAGAAAAAAAAACACATCTGTTTTCAGTAAATGCTGTAAATTAGTTAATGTTTGTAAAGTGCTCTGATCATGTGAAGTGCTATATAATTACTACATATTATCAATATAATTTGGCTAGATTGTGCCACAGCCGCCTCCTCTCTTCATGACTGTTTTGAAAGGGTTTTCTTAAATATCAGGTTTTGGGGCAGGGACATTGTGTGTGCCAACTACCTCAAAACAGTCTTGACCCTTCTCAAAGAGCCCCAGAAGATAAATAAACCACAACACTGAAGCACATCTCTGGAGTCATACACCTACATTTCTATCCGGAAGCAGACTGAGGAGGAGGAGCAGCTGCATTTTGGGAAGTGCTTACAGTTCACAGATAAGGAACCCAAAGAACAGGTAGCAGTTAC
This sequence comes from Streptopelia decaocto, assembly GCF_964273445.1. NCBI lineage: Eukaryota > Metazoa > Chordata > Aves > Columbiformes > Columbidae > Streptopelia > Streptopelia decaocto. The sequence continues at coordinate 5,207,629 of NC_138672.1, read as the reverse complement.
TAAAAGTATCCTGAATTCTAAGAAAAACAGCAGCCTCTACTAGTGATAGGCTCAGAACAAAGACTAGTAAAGTACTTAGTCTAACATCACTGTTTAAAGGAGTTATCTATTAAGGCAGTAACAAATCTCTGTTCATCTCACTATAACACCTACACTCTTCACTTAAGATACAAAAAATAAGAAGAAACATGAGCTGCTTTTCCTGGCTGCCAAGCATCTTTTTCTATGGAATCCCATATTTTTAATGGCCTTAAAAAGCAAATCCTATATTAAGCACTTCATATTTCCAGGCTAAAACCTGAGAAAGAAAAAAGATGATTCAGCAAAAGAGAAATAAACTTAATAACAACAAGCCTCATTTGCCTTAAATGATACAGAAACAGCTTTAACAAGGCCTTAAAAACCCACCATTTGTAGAAAACAGACCCCCAAATCAAATAAAAATTAACAAACACTAAATCAAAAAGAACAAAAGACACAGCTACTCCCTACCTCTCCAGCATAAAGACTATATGTGAGAATGCTGCCCATCCCACCTGAATTTAAGGGGCTGACAACGAGGTGTCTGCTGGGAGTTGCTGCTCCCAATAAATGCATCAACAAGGAGCAGCTGTTTTCCTTACTGGGAGCAGCTGTTTTCCTTACTGGGACCAGTGCATGGCTGGTGGGAGGTCAGACTTGCTCCTTGTGATTGATGCAGGGTGGAAAGTAGTTATCCATCCTCGTTAGGTGATCTCTTGTGTAGGCAGTTTATATAGGCTATTATTAGCATTTGCTAGTGGAAAGTTCTATAATGGTATTCTAGGCAGGTTATTATTTGAAAACTAGGTTAGTAATTCATGTAGTCTAGGGCATAAGTAATGCTATCAAGAAACATAATGGTAAATGTGCATTAGCTGTTTTCTATAGTGGTTTTGATACTGTTAATATGGTATAAGGCTAGTCTTATATGTGTGGTTAGAAATGAAGCTTAAAGTACTTCAGTATACTGAGCCTTCATGAACTAGGAAAATAACTTTGTTTAAAGGTGCATTCTACTTCTCTTTCTTATTCCTAGGACAAATAATCTAACTTCAGGGGAGAAATTCCTAACAGATCTGTCAAACTGCTGAAGAAGTAGAATAGTGGAAATATTTGGGCTGTGACAAGATGTATTTAAAATTGCTGAAGTGAGGAAAAGAAAAAAAATATTGCTAGAATATGAGTTCTTTTTAAAAGTGAAAACTATCAGACTATGAAAAGGTGTGACTGGAAAACTAGGAGACTTCTGGAATGCATAAAATACTTTACAAAGCATTACAAATACTTGCTAACACTTCCTTAAGTTGGTGCCTTCTAGAAGCAGCATCTCAGAAAAAATATTTTCTTACAGGTTCTGTATTTGTTTGTAATAGGAAACTGATCTATGTGAAGATTCCCTAAAGAGAGAGGAGAGCATAATTTACAGGTAAGCATACACACTGATCCTATTCATCCAATGTTGCCTGGGAAGCCTATGTTTGGAATGAAATGTCTGAACTAAGCTATTAAAAATCAGGGAGAAGATTATTTCTAATCCATGGTTCACATGCTATAGATTTGTCTCTTAAGAGACATTTCTATTTCAGAGGCTTTTGCTTCACTTGTGAAAGCCTTTTCTCCGTGTTCTGGGAAGCCTGGATTCACTCCTAGAGTCAAAACGAAGTAAATCAGAGTCATGGCTGGTTCTTCTGGTTAAATCTGCAACTAATAACAGACGAACATTAGAAGGTTCATCAAATGTAAATATAAATTTAAGCTGTTTCTCAAATAAACATGAGAATATGCCAGTGTTTGTGAAGCACATGCCCACTAGGAACTGGAAGATCTCTCCTTCTTTGTGGTATTGCCACAGATTCCTCTGTATAACCTGCTTCTCTACAGTTTCTGACCCTGTGCTTGAAATGTGTAAAATGGAGGAGAGTTGGTGCTCTCAAAATTTACCAAGATAGACTGGGAGACTAAAATATTTTTGGCATGGGTGTGATTACAAAGCAATTGAGGGGAAAAAATGGGTATATAAAACAGTGGACCAGATCATCTGCAAGTGTGAATGCTTTTAGCTCTGCTGAAGTCAATGGAGCAATGTCAATTTACAGCTTCGGAGGCTCTTGCTTAGTCTGCAGACCAGGGCCAGAAATCAAAGCACGGGAGATGAAACACCTGGCTTGCAAATCCTGAAGGAATAAGTTTCATTGTAAGTTCTTGCTAGTTAGGATTGAGAGAGAAGTAAATATATCTTCTTGACCAGGCTTTACAAGGTTGGAGGGAGAAAGACTGGGATTAAGTTCCTATTTAAATCCAGAGGCAGGGCTGTTTGAGGTGGTTTGCACCAGACCCCCTTTCCCAGTCCCTTGCATGTTGTCCAACGTTGGTTCTCAATTGCTGATTAAGGTTGTTCCTCTTTCAAATAGATTCCTTGCTTCTCATCTTGCAAAGTGAGAGGGATTGCTTTAAGAAAAAAACAAGCAGTTCCAGTATGCAAGATTAGAAATACATCCTATTAGGGGCTCCTTTTTCTTTCCTTCCAGACAAAAGCATTTCTGCCTCCAAGCTTGATAGACCTCCTGACCCTACTGATGTGGGTGGATGACTCTGCATGTTCTGAATCATTTGCTTCCTTTTCAAGTGTTACTTTCTCCTTATTTCAATTACCCTTCCTTTATAATTACATGGGCCGCTCCAGTGAACGTGCTCTGGAGCTGACAAACTGTCTAACAACAGAGCGTGCTGGAGAGGCAAAATCCACATCCCTGTCTACCTTGGGCAGTAGGGAAGGTGTATATTTAATAGCACAGGAGCAATTGTTTGAGGATATCCAGACCCAAGCACTTTGTTGTGGGTTCACTGCCCAGGCCGGACTCTGTGTAATTGCTCTCCCTGTCCCTTGGAGAGTTATAAACCAGATGTACAAGGCTCAGCTCCCTTCATCCCTGCTGAGTGATTGCCTGGGTGACAGCAGGAGTCAGTGGAGCCTGAGCTGATACCTATTTGAACTCAATGGGAGTCTTTTAAGTAAACTTGAAAGGGGATTAGTTTAACCCCCAAAATGTGCAACCAGCACTGATGTGGGTAGGAGAGGAATGGATGGTGGGAGACAGCAGGTGACTGTGCAGGTGGCTTGGTGACATCTGGGGCCAGGGGTAAACCTGGCTAAAATTCAGAGTTTTCTTATATGTGATTCCTCCAGAAAAACTTGACGTTTCTGTTCTGATTTTCACCTGATTTGCAACAAAAATTAAACAGTTGGTTTTGTACGGAAATCTTGCAAAGTGGCACATTTTTGCAAAAGATTAAGCTGGATTTAAAATACAGGGCTGTGTTACAAGTCAAGGTTCTAGTGAAGCTCTGACCCATCTATTTTAAGAAAATGCTTTAATGAGTAGTTTCCTGAAAGTTAATAATATTTCTGAGGCTTCTTCTGGATTTCTGTCCCTGTGAACGCCAGTTTCATTGAACATCCCATCCAAACAGGTGTGCTAATAATGTGATGCCTATTATTAGCACATAGGGATAAAGGAAAAGTATCTATTTAAAGGATCGTAAAACCTATCCCAAAATAAAGGCAGAAGAGCTACAGCAGCAATTACAGAAAAGGTACACCCAGTGAGGACCTGGAGCTGACTGGTGTTTATTGCAGAGGAAGGGAATTTTTTAGCCAAGTAATTACACATTTTACATTTAATCTTAAATTGAAATTCTAGGAGGTATATGTGTGGGAATTGAATGGCGAGAGGGTGTCAAAAGCTTGCTTTAGCAGCACTTAGAAGTTCCTGCTGTGAATCATGAAGAAGGGGCCATAATTGCTGCTGTTGTTTTGTGTGCTTGGGTACAGCGACCTGTCGGTTATTCATGGAAAAAAACATTATCACTTGCATTATTTTGGCTCCGTATGAAAGAGATTAGCTCCTGCAGTTGAGTGGCTGAGCAGTACCGCGATACCAGAGGATAAGAACATAGGACTATTTTTTCCTCTTGATTCACTTAGGAACTAAAGGTGTAACAAATGACTTGCGAGACTTCAGGTTGTACCACAAAGTAATTTTTTTTAACTACCTATATGTACAATGTTCCACTCCATCTGCATTTCTCTTGTTCCTGCTTGTTCTGTGCTCAGCCAACAGGTAAAAAGAAGCGGCACAGATGCTTGCTCCCTTCAAAGAGTCGAGGCCACTGCTTTGTTACAGAACGCAGCCTTCCCTTCTGCTCTGTGGGGGTCAGGTAGACGTGTGAGCACAAGAGCATGTCAGTGCTATTACAGGGTGAATAAGTCTACAATCACACTCACCTCCGTAGTGCTTTTAGCTGGATTTACAAGGTCCAACCTTGCTGCAGCAGTTGTGATGACTCCCATCTCTTTTAGCTCACCCAGGGTCCAGTGGGTCCAGTACCACCTGCTGCTGCTCCGCTCACCAGATCTAAGTACTGAGATTGAAACCAAGTCCATCTTTTTTAAATACACTGTATCTCAAAGTCAAGGTTCCAGAGAAGCTCTGACCCATCCATTTTAAAAACATGCTTTAATAGGTAGTTTCCTGAAAGTTAATAATATTTCTGAGGCTTCTTCCTGAGTGCGAGCAGCTGCTCCTGGGGTGTGGGGCTGATTTCGGGTTAACCCCCCGCTTGCACTGAGGTCTATGTTTGATTTCGGTCTGTTGTTTGGTTTCAATTCCGAATTACAGTTGGTTTAAGCTTCAGTTTGCTTGGAGTCGTTTTGGGCTGTCTCTGTATTTTCATCTAGGGACTATTTTGTACTTTCATTCATATTTTTATTTTTGGATGTGGCAACAGATTGCTGAGTTTCCTTTGAACTTTCAAGGTGATCCTGGGAGCCAAAGATGTTTGTGGGAATTAAACATTAAATTACAACCTAGATGTCATGGTTCAGACCTCTGGAAGGATCTGGCAGCTGCAGGAACCAATTCCAGATAATACCCTGGATCTCAAGACCTTTCTGAAAGCTAAAATACACCTTTTAATGCAATACAAACAGATTAGATCCAAACAAGTCTGCCACCACGTGCAAATCTGGAAGGCTGGGAGAGGGTGTTGCCTTGAGAAAGGGTCAGTGGTCTGAGGACTCTAAAATTTTGGCTCACTTAAGGGATTTTGGAAAAACCCAGCTCTTTGACTCCTTTACTGAGCAACTAGGACAAAGGCGTAACAATGTGCTGTATTTCTGCCATAGAGAAACTGCTGGTATCGAAACATATTTCTTATCACATATGTCCAAGCAGAGTGTTGGTATTACAAGCACAAAATAATGAAACAATTTAAAGTTGTATCTGAGTTTCTAGTTTCTGCCACATGGGGTGGCTTTTCTCAGCGCTATTTTCTGTCCTCTGCGCTGGGTCCATCCCACCCTGAGGAGTTTCCAGCTTCACCTGGCCCTGGGAAAGAGAAAATGGGCTGCGAGAAATATGTGGTTGCTCTTTCTGGGCCTTCACTGATAGCTGCTGCTCAGCTCTGCCCTTCTGTGCCTTTTCAGTCTCATTCTTTAGTGGTTTGTTTTTTTTTTTTCTTCTGGCTTTTCTCAGTTGTCATTCTTCAAAATCCAAGATAGGATTGAACTAAAACCTTGAGCTAACAGTGGAGTGCCAGATGAGCATACCTTTTTCTCCCAATTAGAATGGATAAAAAGCTCAGTGAGAATATTCATTGGGTCTGCATCACTTGTATTTACCCCATGAAATCTCTGTGCAGATCTTCACCCCACGAATTGTCGTGGCTTGGGCTCGCCTTTGCTCAAACATCAGAAACTCATGAAATGCAAAGTCAGATAGCTTTGAATGTTAAACCACCTGGAATATTTGTTCTTCGACTGGACAAAACTTCTTTTATAATCAGGGTTCAGATGCAGGTGTTTGCTAGATAATATTCTCTTTACTGCGCACACTGTCCTCGGGCCTGGAAGGTCAGAAAGCTTGCTGGCTGGTCAATTCACAGAAAGCTGCCTAAAACAAATCAGGAATTAAGAAGAAACAAATTGTTTTACTAAAATATAAGATTTATGTATTACCAACAACAGTAAAATAGAATTTTTTCCTCTAATAGGAGACAGATGAAGAACATCATCTTCACAACAAAATTGCATTCCTTTCTGGAAAGAAAAGCTCCCACACTTGCACCTATTTGTAGCTCATCCCCTATGTGTGCTGGGGGCATCTACTCCTTTTTCTTCCTGACCCAAGGCTGGGTCTTCCAGTGCAAGAGGAACTAGTGGGCACCAAATTTACCTCTTTGGCAAGTGCATAGTGGACCTGTGACACATTCTTATGCACACTCAGATACAGAACAATAATACAATGAAAATAACCCTGAGAGCTGCCAGAAGATATTTTTTCATTTTGGAAGGCTTTGCCCCAGCAAATCAGTTCACCGTGTACCAAAGATAATTAGGGCATCTTATTTAAAACTTACGATCTAATTAGTGGCTTTAATGGTAGTTAATTACACAGAGAGCAACAAAGCAGTTATATTTCCTACCAGGCTTCTTCCAAGTCAAGGTGCAGGTACTTATCTAGGGCTATAAAGGAGAGTGGCTACCACACTTAACATCTAATTACACAAAATTGTCCACAGTAATTATGAGCAATGTGATTTTTATTTATCTGGCTTAATTACTGGGGCTGTGCACAGTCTCTGACCTGGCTCGGTGACAGGGAGGACAGAGGGAAGACAAAGTGTGACCAGGGGGCTGGAACTGCAGGGTCCTGCTCCTGAGCACCAGGTGACAGACCAGTGGTGTCCCCAAGGGCTCAAGTACCCTCCGGTCCCAGAGACCCATAGGAACTGTGGTATGGACAAAATGCATTTCCAGAGCCTCGTGAGATGCTTGAGGTGGATGTCTTATTCCATAAGGGTATAAAAAGGACAATTCAGCTTTTTATTCAGCAGAAGGGACACTCTATGCCAACCATCAACATCTTAAATATTTCCCAGACACCATCCATTGCTGAAACTTTGTAGAAATTTTCAGGGCATCCCCAAAAATTCAGTGTCTTGTAAAGGACCACTTTTCACTGTCAGGGGGAGGCATAACAAGTTTCTTCTTGCTCATCTCTTCAACTCTTAGCAACTGTGTGCATGGACATAAACCCAGGTACAACACAAACCTTGTAAGTGTTTATCATGGAAGAAATCTGCTCTTTGTTTGGATCAACCTCCTTTATGTGCAAATCCCGACAGAATGAATGACTATAGTGTTAGTGCTTGAATAATTAAAAATAGTATTAGGTCACGAGGAGTATAAGTGAAATGTGGTTCTTTTGATTTGTCTTTTTACACCGTTGGGCCAGGTGGACATGGGTTAGTGAGAGATGTATTAGTGCTGTCACCTGAGGAGACCAAGGTCCATCCAGCCTGTGACACTTCTTGTGACAATAAAAATAATGGATACTTAAACAGGAATACAAGAGATTCTTCCATTCATATTAGTATCTTCTGTTGTTGCCCAGTCTCTATCTTCTCATTAATTATCCCCTGATGAGAGGTGTACCTTTGAGTTGTAAAGAGATATATCATTTACATGCCAAAAAAAAAAAGCTGGCCTTATGCCCACAGCCTTGAAAGACAGTATTTTCAAGTACTTCCACTTTATAAAATTGTAGGCAATGACATGTATAGCTCAGCTTCTCAACTTGTACCCCCAGGACATTTCCATGTTATAGCAAATCACTTCTTCAGTGACTCACTAAGATTTTGAATTAGTAGTAAATATGTTCTGACCTTATTTTTCTCCAGATAATTGTGCTATTTATAGAGAAGTCACTGACTTCTTCCATTTGAGGATTAGACTGGCTCTATCAGAAATAATCTGTGGTATATATCCTGTTAAAAAAAAAAAAAAAAAAAAAAAAAGCCAAAAAAGGAAGCTGTCTCCTTTAAGAATGGATTTGCTTCTGTTCCCTTTTCTTAATGAAAGCTAAAAACAAATACTCATTGGTGAAATAAACAATGGTGACTTTCACTGACAAGTGAGGTCATTTTCCTTTAGATATCAGTTAGCTGTATGTTGTGCCTTTGTTTTCTAGAAAATGTTTGAGCATCAACCTAGAGTAGAATGGCCTATCATAGCAAGATGGTTTATGTTCTTCATGTAACCCATCAAAATATTTGTGGCCAGATTTAAACAAACAAACCCAATCAAAAACACTAACAACAAAAAGCAAAACAAACCACAGCAACAAAGGAACACAAGAGAAAAAGAATAAAACAACAAAACCCCTAAATAAAACAAGAAAAAAAAAAAACACCAACAAAAAACAAATGAAACCGAACAAAGTCTGATTTCTGAGTCTTCAGGGCCAGAGGTGGGATCTGGGTGAGGATAAGTGTTTGGTTTTTTTTGTCTTTTGAGATATCCAGCCACCAGTGCTACTTTATTCTCCTCCTTCTCCTTCTTTCTCCTTCTCTTCACTGAGCTCATATAGACACAATGATTTTTGAGATGCCTGAGCAAGTAAGTTCTCAAAGCATCCAACCCTTCTTGCTCGGTGCACAGAGCCCACCTGCAGTGCTCTCCTTTCCTTCTTTCTCCCCTGCACTTGGGTACCTTTGCTCCCTGTCACCATGACTCACAGCTGGGGCTGGTGGCCACTGGCTGGGAGCTCCATCCCTGCCAGTGACATCCTGGTGGCCACAGCCTCTAGTTCCTATAGACACAACAGTTGTGAATCTGGGAGGTTTTGTTCTGAGGGTGACCAAATGGACCCACAGCCTGAAGAGCGATGGAGGGACCTTGATGTCACCACCGCTCCCAGCGCCGGGAGGTGGCTCCGGTTCGAGTCACGGCAGGTTTTATGGTTCAGTACAACAAAGCAATTAACGGCGAGTGAGTGAGCGTTCCCAACCTTTGCTAAAAATCGTGGCTGTTTATCAATGTGTCAGGCTGTTGGCAGATTCAAGAAATCTAAATTTAACAGGTGGCTGGTTCCTCCATGCCTGGCTGCAGCCAACGGATGGATCTTCAGGATATGTTGTCCCAACTGGGCAAGCTGGGGAGAAGTGGATGAATGGGGCCAGCTCCCGAGTTCAGTGCAAGGGAGGCTTTTTTTTTTACACCACAGCTGCTTAATGACTTCTTCAATTGATTTCAGCAGCGCCGCTTTTCAATTACTGATTCCATCACAGCCATTGGGCAGAGAAATGTGCTTGGGAAAATATTAGGAAGGAAAGAGAAAAAAAAGTAGTCAAACTCAACAGCTACCATAACACAGTGACATTTGTCCAGATATTTTATGCTGAATTGGGAAAAAAGAGAGAGAGAGAAACGGTGATTTCTCCCATCGCTCAGCCCAAGTTGTGAGGCAGGTGTGCTTGTACTCCCTTGCTTTCAAGCCCTAGTTGATCCAAGCTCGTTGACCTGCTCCTCGGTTTGGAACCAGCTGCAGAAAGCAGCTGTCATCCTCTGTCCCTCTGCCAGCCCTGTTCTTAAGGCAGCCATCAAAGTCTGGCACTGACTGAAGGCAATTCAATTAGCTGTGACGGTCAAACAGAAACCCAGGGTCAATTGAAATAGCTTCTTTTCCCCCCCTCCTCACCTCTATTTTCATCTTGAAGCCTGGAGATGCAGAAGTCCACCCCCATTTTGGGAATCTTGTGTGGATTAAGGATGGTGCCTGCACAGGAGAAGGTTATTACATCGAGGAAATGACAAAAGCAGGGGAATACACACCAGTGAGAGGGGTGTATCTTTCCACAGTCCTGTTCAGCTCTGGTGCTGCCTCCTTAAGATGCAACGAGCTTGGGAAGTGGCGCCTTGTTGGATGGTTTGTGATGTGCCTTGGCTAAATCAGCTGGTAATAATGAAACCTCCCTTCCCTTTACTGCTGCCATCTGCTCTGTGCCATCCACTGTGGTTTTTATCAGACCTGTGGGCTTGTTCCCAGCATACCCAGAGGATGGAGGGAAGGTGAGAGGAGGAGGAGGACGAGGACGAGGTGGGGAGGAAGACGGAGAGGCAGAAAGCAAGAGCTGGGACGTGGCACCGAGCGCAGCTGCATTTGCAGCCCCCTCTTTGCAGCCAGCCTCCGCAGCTCCTTGCTAGCGTGCAAATAGTTGTAAAAATAAAGGTCAAACAGATAATCTTGATAAATATTTAATAGCTACTGTTTTTACATCTCCCTTATTGTTATAGATTGAATGTCTGACGCTGGTGACATCTGGTGCACAGCGAGCTGGAAGGGAGCAGATCGCCTGGCGCGGGGGAGAGGGGAGCAGGGCATGGAGGGGACAATCTCCTGATGCCACCAGCCAGGCCATCTCCATCAGGCCTGCAGAACCTGCAGGGTGTTTGCTCAGGATCAACTGCTTCCACCAGCAGCAAGGACCCATTTTTTGATTCAGAGAGACCTCACGTGGGGTTCAGTAAATCACAGCATTGGGACTCTGGGTTCCCTCATCCCTCTCTTAGTTGATTCTCATTAAGAACCATCTGCATGCGGGTAAATTGGTGGTGCTGTGGCCATGATTAGCGGCTTCAAGGTCACTGTGGGCCTTGGTTCTCTAGAGGTGCAGGTGGTATTTGGCTCAGTGGGTTTATCACAGGACTGGAGACAGATTTCTGCCCCGGTGGGTTCTTGCTGGACTAGTTCCAGGCTGAAGCAAGTCACAGGGAGATTAAATGAGACTTGTGGTGATAACATTGTTGACCTCAGAGTCATATTAGCCGGCGAAGTAGTTATGGCAGAGCAAATGCAAGCTGTGCTTTTAAGGGATTGCTTGGCAATTAAGTGAACAGTACGTTTCCTTGTAATAGCTAGTAAGAAATCATCTATCTTTGCACAGCAGATGAAGGCTTAATATATTGTGGGAGTTTTCCAGTTGTCCATTAATTAATTCATTGTGATCAATAGAAAACTCGGGGTGCCCTGAGAAAGAGGAACATGTTTTAGATACTTTGAACTCTCTGAGTCTGTGCAGCACAAGGTCTCAGTATCATTTTCACTTTATGGAGATCCTCTATGAAGCATTTCACTGGGCTTTGGAAATTGCTGGCAGTAATGGATCTCTATATGGAAGAACTAATGACCCTGGGTAACAAATGAATCGGTGTGAGCAAAGGAAGAAAATCCAGCTCCACACTCACTGTTTTGCATGACCTGAGTCTTTGTACAACAGATGAGAAATGCCAATATAGTGGCCTGGCTATACATCACAACCACTCCTGCGCTGGAGCAATCAGTCCTGCTTTGCACAGGACAGCCCAGGGATTTAGATCCCCGTTTTGGTGGCGTGAGACCCTTCAGGATACTATTTTTGTCCTGAGTAGAAACTGGTCTTGGAACAAATAACTTTCCTGTATTCTTTCAGTGGATATATGAGATTTTTCTTTTTCTTTTTTTTTTTTTTTCCTTCAACCTGTGTCTCTAAAAATTCATCTCTGCTCAGAGCTGTTCATGCCTCCCTCCTCCCCCGTGCCCCAAGCCAATCTTCTTCTCTTTCACATTGCAAAGAACATGTCATTAACATTTGACAGGGACTCCTTTCCCTCTCCATTGCTGCCTTTTTTTTATCCCCTTTTGTAGAAGCTTTGCCACCCTGTTTTACAGGCTACACAATACTGGCAGAAAACCAGGTTCAGACAGTATTCAGAACTGACTCTACGTATGGATTTAAGAGGTGGTAGCGTATTGTGCTCCCAAACAGGCTGACATGAACAGGGTAAGCATCAACAGCAGCTGAGGACTCACTCAAATGCTGTTTCAAGTCCATAACAGAAAGAGTGATGGTTTTGACTTCAATATTTCAACAGGCTTCTCAGAAGACATGCACTAGTACTGCAAACTTGCATTATTCCAGAAAAGCAACGTATTCCCTGAACTAACATGGTATCAAGGCAGTAACCTCAGGGCAGTGCAAGGCAAGTGCTGCAGCCATCCAAGTAGTGTAAAGCAGTAAAACCCGGAAGGTCTGGAGCTTAGGTATGAAATTATGACAATATGGCATTTTGTTGAAGGGAAGGGGCGGGAACTCTTTGGGATTGGCCTGTAATTGGGTATCAGCGATGTGTCTCATCAGAACATTGTTCACTGAACATTTTAGGAGCATAAGTCTCCTAGGTCAGCAAGTAAATCTCATATTCCAGCCTGCTTGCAAACACTTCTCTGTATCCAGCTATAGCAGTCACTCCTGACAGAGCATCACTGCCCATTTCAGTTGGCAGGTGTTGCTTCTGCTTGGGCTGGATGGCCAAAAGTGTTACAATTAGAAGAATGTCAATCGAATGTTAAGATATCCTTAAAAAAAAAGCGGGGGACAAAAGCTCTTTTGCCTGTGAACATTTGTGCAAATAGTCACTATGAGGTGCTTGTGGTGTTACTTTCTTGGAATGTTCTTGAAACAAAGGCAAAAGCTATCACTCAATAAGCGTTCACAGAATAACAGTAAAATAGGTCAGAAACGCAACTGGAACAAATGCGTTTGAATAAAGGAAAGCCAAGCAAACACTGCAGATACTAGAACTGTGCAAACACAGCAACTAACATAAAGCTTCCCCACAGGAGATGAACAATATGCAGAAGTCTCGATGCTTTGGTTCAGTTAGTGCAGGACCCAATAGAGAATGAAAATGGTTGTGTCCTACTGTTATACACATTTTAAATCCTGAGGGAATGGGTGATCATGGTTCTGTGTGCAGGGTGCAAAGGACATGTGGGAGTTGGTGACATTTGGCTTGGATGAGTTGGAGCAGCCTCGTGGCAGCTCTGAATGGGCTGTGATAAGAACCTCACCAAAGAGCTAGGGATTGTTGAAGTGTGTTGTGTAATAGCTGGGTCTACGCTATCACCATCCACTTGAAAACCTAGAAAACCCCATGCAGTATTTCAAGAGAATAACTTGTAACTGGAACTTCTGTCCCTGATGCTATTTCTGTCTCCAAAGGTCACATCCCAGATAGACCCCCACAACAGTCAAAACAGCCTTGTGTCAATAAAAATGTGCATGTTGAGGTAAGGTGAGCCACCAGCCTTTGATGTGTGATGCTTCTGTGTGCTGGATTGAGGAAAACTCCCCTTGTCCAGGTGTTTGGGATAGTTTATTTTGTCCTTATGGAGGCACCTACCCCTCACCTGCCCTTCACCTACCGTGTCCTCACTGCTGGTCCTGTTCAAGTGTTCCGAAGGCTAAACCATCATGCTGATCTACATACACACCTTGTAAATTTTACATTGCCTGAAGATATTAAAAAGAAAAACAAAACCCAAACTTATCCAAACTCTATTTCTTTCTCCTTTTGTCCCCGTGGCTTCCTCCAGTGGATGGCACCATGCACGAGAGCTGCTGAGATGCTGACACCGAATCCTTGTCTGCGACTCCCTCTGAGCTTGCTGGTTTTCGCTTATTGAATTAGGATAAATTGGAACTTTCATAAAGGGTGATATAAATCATTATCTCAAGTTAGCAGATGTGGACTCACCAGGGTAGAGCTCTGTTAATAACTCCTTCGGATTAGGGCTGATTGGTACAATTTGAAACTTGTTTCTCTCAGCTTGATCAGTCTGGTTGTAACTGTGGCAATTATCCCATTTCACTTTGAATAGCTCAGCGCAGAGCAACTGCTGCCTCCAGTCCATCCCTCTTTAATGAATCCAGTGTGATATGTTTGGTCCTGTGGACAAATATACCCTGTCTCCCCACTACTCCAAAATAAGCATTAAAAAAAATAAATCCTGTGTCCAAAAGACACATAGAAATGTGCCTTTTAGGGAGTGAGATGCTAAGTGTCCGTGTAAACATCATTTAGGTGTTTGGCTGCTGAGAAGCCTCTCTTCATTCTTACAGCATCATTTGCACTTTTTGGCAGTCTTCCTGCCTGGGAAATTAGATGAAAAAACAGGGTTTTGTCCAAGCATTGAAGCTGCTTGAATAGATTTTGATGAATATGTTACATGCTGAATTTGCGGGGTTTAGTTAAATAACTTATCTAGTGATTTTTTTTCTTTTTTATTTCTCCAGGAGTCATTAATAAATGATTTAATGAGTGAACACAGAATTCTCAGAATAATATATTTGACAAGTAGTTTCTTTCACTCCTCTATTTGATTCCAACAACAAGTCTCTGTCTCAGTTTAACAGACCCTTGAAGAACATACTTTTGACAACAGCTTTAAATTTAATCTCTTTTTAGAAAGGCACTTGCACAAGTGTTTTCTTTAAGCCCACGTTTATATCTTAACTCAGATATTTTTCTGGACCGTGGGCTTTAGCAGTAAGGTCGACCTTGTGTTTAAGTCGTTGCAGTAATGATTTACTTGCAGGTACCATCTCTGCTGTTGACTGTTTCTGACCTTTCCAGTAGCACACGTTAGAAGCACAAATTGCATACAATTTCCATGTTTCCTGTGATCAGGAGCTGCACAGGTGTCTTTGAACCATCCTCAGCCTAACTCAACTCCTGAGCTGTAAAATGATTCTTTCCTTTCAACCATTGCCTTTCTGGTTGTAAATTCTTAAAGCCAGGACTGTTGCTCACTTCTTGTTCACACAGCACCTCATACCATGTTTTATGAAGCCAATAAAATGTTAGAGATTAAAATACACGGGCTGATTTGTCTCCCACTTAGAGCACCAAAGCTGTACATCTAAAGGGACGTTGTTGATGGCCACAGAAATGTGTCGGTGAAAGCAACAGCATGATCCCACCTGAACTTTGATTTCTAACAGGAGGAATGCGAGACCTTTCCCATTTTGAGTTCAGATTGAACGCATGTCTATTCCTGGAAATTGTTTGAGAGTGCAGTGTAAATAAATGGGGGTGTCCCAAAGTTTTGGAAGAGCAGCCGCTCCTGTTTCCCCGCTCCTACTTGGTTCTGAGCGCTCAGCCTCTTGCAGGGGCTTGTACAGCTCTGAATCGCGCTGCTTACAATATGTTTCTGCTAAAAATAATAGTAGTAATTAATGCTCTAAGTTTTAGTGCAGGTATCTGCCTTGATGCCAGCCACAATGGCTGTTTTCCTCTGTGTTCCCCAAAGTGGGAAGGAGAAGGAAAGGAAAAACAGAGGCAGCTGCTTGTGCCTTTTCCCAGCACCTCTGCTCTAGCCGGCAGGGATTCGGGACAGCGAGTGGCACTGAACATCTTCAGAGCTGAAGGTAATAGAGCTCAAAAAGAGACACACATGGAAGAAAAAACTCACACAGGGGTATAACTTCTCCTGAAGGGCATAAGTGTACAGCTAAACAGCCCAACATTTATAGGAGAGTGTTTTTGAAGAGGAGAAGCTCTATAGCGTAATTTTGGGGGTATCTATGTAGCTATAGACCACACTAGATAATGAAGAGGAAGGGAGGGGTGTTGGAAGTTTGCGTTAGCTCAGCTGCTGGGATGAGGCGGTGAGAGGTGAGTGCAAGGAGCCCCTTTCTCTTCTTTGTCTCTGGAAAGCGGTTGTCTTGCCTGGGCCATGCAGATGTGGGAGCACTCAGGCACGTTGGGGAATTTAATAAAAGAAAGTGGCAGAGTGTTTAACAAACAGCATCACAAAAGGCATCTGTCACCATGAATCACCTTCTGTTCCTCTCAGGCTCCCACCAGAGCCCTTCCCTTTGTCTCACTTCCTTCCCCTAATTACAGAATTTACTTACTGGCCCACTAGAGAACAAAACAGCCGCTTCAGGTTTGCAGAAAAGGAGATGTTTGTAGAGGAAGAGTAACTGCAGCAGTAAAAGCAATCCTCCCCCATGGCAGCAAGATTTGGGGGATGGAGATGGCAAAACAGTGTAGGAGGCAGCCAGGACCCCTTTAATTCTTGAGAGAGGGAACTTTTAAAGGCTGTACAAAACCTCTTCTCCCTGATCCATGATTAGCAAGCTGGTGAGGCCTTTTTCTTCTATCAGAGAAGAGCTGTCGCATGTCAGGCAGCCACATCTCCCCTTCACAGTGAGGGACACTTCAGAAGGCAACCTGTAGCCCTAGTCCTGTCTGCCATGAGTGTGCCCTGAGATGCTTATTTTGACTAAAACAAGTACAAAATAGTTGAGGGTTAGGAAAAAAAAAAAAATAAAAGGGAGGAACTGATTTTGATATGGCTGGCCTAGAAGGGATATTTGATAATCCAAAAATCTGCATTGCAGCCCCAGTTTCCCAGTCCTCCACCAAGGCACCATGTAGCCGAGCTCAGTCTTAGATCTGTTCCTTCCATGGGCCAGAAGCTTCAGCCCTCATGTGTTACTGGTAATGATGTGACAAATTGCGGGGTTTTGAGGAGTTTGTGTCCATGGAGCTTATATGCCTTGTTTATCTTCTTTCTTGGATCTAAACCTGGTGTCTTCAGTGGGAACACGTCTCCAGTTCCCTTCTTCCACCCAGTTCCCAAATGGTGCTGAAGGGATTTAAGGGGATTTAAGATGAGAGTTTCAGCCCAAAGCATCCCAGCAGTTATCTCCAGCCAGGCTTTGGGATGTTACTGGGAGGACCTCATAGGTCTGTAGCTCTTTCATTAATCCTCTTTGGTGTAGTCTTGGCTTACACAGGAAGGTATCAGATCCACAGGAAGGTACATTCTCGCATTGCATCAAAACTCAATCTAGACCAGCGAGCCTAAACTGAGCAGCTCTGATATAAATTCAGATAACTAGCTTAGCAAGACATGAGGCCCCTACTAAAGCTGCTCCCTTTCGCACAACTAGCTAAGTGCTTCCCTTCAATCTGAATATTTATTGGCAAGAGTTTTCGGCTCTTTTTTTTTCCAGGAAACCATACATATTTTCAAGGTGACACAGTAATGTTCACAGTCCACCAGTCCTGCAGATGGTAGTTCATGTCATCTTGTTTTGGGGGGCTTTTTGGGTTGCTTCTGTGCGTTTTGCAAGGGTGCCACTGCCAGAAGCAAAGCAGATGGTTCTGTCTCAAAGGGGGTTTGAGTCGAACAGGCAGCCCCACTATGGACAGGCTGTGGAGAGCACAATGAGTATTCATGTGAGAAGAGATCCCAGAAGGTCAATATTGACTATTCATTATTCACTTAAAATATTTGCCATGCAATTTAGGACTGAGACAAATTCCCGTGACAGAGGTGACCAGCCATACTATTTGACTAAGAAACATGATGTTATCATAAACAAGGACTGAGCCAGTTTCAGAAAAACAGAGGAGAGAAAATTATTCATCCACTTCTTTGTCAGAGTTCAAAAAAAAGTGTCTGTATAAAAATTTGGATCAGATAATAAATCGCTAGTTTTTAATTGAAAAAAAAAAGAAGAAAAGTTGTAAGAAATGTCAATTGTGATCAATATTTCAACCAGGAGAAATGACATTATCATGAATGTTGCATGGAATTGACCAGGCATCACCTGGCACTTGCCATCAGAGCTTTGCAGCTGTCCAGAGAGGTGGCCACTTATCTTCAAAGACAGGAAAGATGTTTCAGTTCCAAAGTTCTCATTTTTCCCCCCTACTTTGAAAAAAATTATCAAAGTCAAACTTTGCTGCGAAGCAAAATTACAAACAAAGCCAAACCACAACCCCCCACCAAAGTTGTTAAAAAAATAAACCACAAAGCTGCTCCAGCTCAAATTGAAATGCAATGTGCAGGACCCAGGTCTCCATCCCTCACATTCCATGGTGCTGTGGAACTTCCCAGAACTCTCTGCTTCCCCAACCTTATTACGCTGTATTATTGTTATACAACCTTTGTTGTGCAAACAAGAAAACAAAGGTGATTAATACAATTGAAATCTATATTATAACCTATTGGTCCCTCCAGCATCCCTCTGTGCGTAGAAACAAATAAGAAAGGTCACAGGAATCTTGAACTAGCCCAAATTCCCTGTCTTCAAACCCAGCTTCATCTCCCCCTGTTTTGGTCCTGGAAACAAGAGAAAGTGTAAACAAACATAACAACCTCCAAAGTATTTCAATAGCAAAATAACTAAAGCAATTCTCCTAGGGGCTGGTAAATAGCAGGCAAGCTATTGGAGCCCAGAGGGGAAAAAGTTCAGCCGAAACTAGTTACAGAACCTCCAGCTGCCGTGTGACAAACTCCAGCCTGCCCCTGCTCTCGCTCGGCATTGCCATTTTCCCACAGAATGACAGTTTTCAATTACTGGACTGTAGCTAAGAGCAAATTGTGCACTTCAGCAGCTGGAGTTCTCTCTCCTGATTTTCAGACGTGGCTGGGTAAAATGTACAGGGGCAATGGAAATGGCTTTCTCTGCACAGCTAACTGAACAAGGACAAGCCCGGAGACTGTCAGGAGAAAGAGAACGTGAAAAGGAACAGTAAATAGGGAGGGGAATGGCAATGGTTGCTGGTTGATTTACCCCCCATCCTTCCCAGCAATGAGACTTCAGCTGTACATGCTACAAGAGCAAGCCTGTGTCAACCTATCTGCCTAAACTTTCAATGTGATTTAGATACCTCTTTTTTCCCCACAAAACTACTAATTCTCTAAATGGTTTGAGATACAGATCATGTTATCCTCATTCTTACACATGTAATAAATTTCCCTTTTCCCCCATTAGAGTCTCCTATTAGACCAAAACCTGGATTTCCGGATGTAAGGATGTACTTGAGCTAAAATACATCTATGAGGGTCAATCCTCTTTATATAACTCTGGCAGGAGAAGGAGACAAACCCAGGCTTAGCAGGATATTAAAGGTGTTACATCAGGTACTATTCAACTGAAGTGTGGAATAGCGTGGGGGAAGTTATCCTAGTAAAATACTTGTCCTAATAAAAGTAGACATAGGGAGACTCACCAGCCTTTTTCTGCTTGTTCTTTGTGAGGTGATTTCATCTGGATAGAGACACACTAAAGTCTGGAGCAGATTTTTCCTGTTTCTTCTGGGGGATTTTGGGTCTATAACCAGCTGCAAATCACAGAATCATTTAGGTTGGAAAAGACTCTTAAGATCATCGAAATCACACAGCATGCAGGAGCTAACAGGGCTTGTGGGGAGGACCAGGCTGGCAGCACCCCAAGCTTGTCAACAGCTGCCTGAACGTTGTCCACAAAGTGGATTTAATTAAATATTTCCTGCTGGGAACCTTGCAATCAGTAATTTTGAATTTTTTTTTTTCTTTATGGCAAATTAATGTTTTAGTTTTAGCACTATTTTACATTCAGAAACCTTTTCCCTGTGAAAGGGGACTCCCCTGCCCGGGGCTGCTGTGGTGGCACTTGCTGGAGAAGATAGCGAGTCCCACTGTGCAGGGCTCTGGCATCACTTTCCTTCATCCCCCGTCAGCGTGAGCGACACGGCTTGGAAAAAATAAGATGTTACAAGCGCTCTGCGGTTCTCCTGCTACAAGGAGATCCAGTTCTTGGCTGAGCCCCATGATGTTCCTCATTACCGTCCTCCACCGTGCCACCATCACCTTTCAGACAGCCACCGCCTGCGTGCAGGGCCCTGATGCAACGCAGGGTGACCGAGAGCTCAGCTGCCATATACCTGCACCCAGCAAGTCAAGCTAATGCTCTTGTCTAAACAGCATTAAACATCTCTGACAAAAGCCAGAGAACCCGGACAAATTTCCAGTCACGTATGACAGTGTCTGGCAACGTGTTCTTGCCAAACGGGAGGGAGGCAAGCAGAGGGTAGGGCTGGATGGGTACACTTAGTGGTGACATGCCATTTTTAGATGTAATTATGTAAATTACATAATTCATCTTGAAATATTGAGGGTTTTTTCTGTATTTACTGCAATTACGTCAATTGACCTATTTATGTTATCTGACGTGCTTATCATTAAAATGGGACAATATATCCCATTAGATCCTCTTACTACATTGAATGGAATGATGATTAATTATATCATAAAAAGAAGCCGTGCTACACATCTCTGAACATGGGATTTGAAGCTTAAAATAAAACAACCACCTACCATCATTATTTCCTGCCTTAAAACTTCAACTTATCCAGTTGGGAAGTATGCTCAGGTTCTCCACATGGAATTGTTCTTGTCCACATTTATATCAATAAGATATTTTGAAAGCCAAACATATTTTATTTTTGGTAGGACCTATTTCTGTGTATTGTTCAGAAGCAACATCTAGCAAACTTGGCTCATGTATATGATTTCATTACTATGAGTCTCTCTTTTCAGAGTGGAGGAAAGGGGGTTTTCCCATCTATGTTGGCTGTAAGTTCTTGAAAACCACCTTCTGCTTTTCTAGTGTGTTTGAGATTTTCAGAGGGATCTCACAGCAAGGGGGTCCCTGGATCTATGGAAAGGTTGGGAACTATCTTCTCCCATTGAGCACAAGTTAAACACAAGCCTTATTCCCACACCTGGTGCCAATGATGTGCCGATAGCGTCACTGATGAGTCTAGCACACAAAAAGGAAGATGAATCAGCCAGCACCATAACAAGAAACACAGGAGGGAAAAGCAATCAGTGCTGAGCAAATGGAAAATGGCAAAATAAAGAGAAGAACTGTGTGTCTCCAGGACATTTTACACAGAGCGAGGAACTGCATTGAGACTGCTTTTTAAAATCCTTGTTCTGAGTTTATTCCATCAACTCCTCTTCCCAGGGACTGGCTTGTCATCTGAGTTTCTGTGGTGATATTGGCATCCCTGCACGACAAACTTAAGTTTTACAGTCTATTCAGCTTAATAATTGATAGTCTTGGAGACATCTAACTCCTTTTCTTCTGTGTGTTTCTCCTAGTGCATGGAAGATATTTTTGCCTACTGGCCTCAATGATTTTCTTTTTATATCTGACTTTGAAAGATTCTGAATCTTTCAGGACATGTTATGGCTAGTAACATGGGAATGCAGAATGACAGTGAGGGATGTAGTTTTAATTTCTGCTTTAAATATCAGCTTGAAAGTGTAGAACAGAGCAACTTACTTGGTCATGTTTTTCCTAAGTAAGGGCTTCATCCCTATCCTTACTTAGCCAAGCTCTGCCTACTTCTCCTCATCTAAACCTTGTCCTACTTCAGCCTATACTACTCTGCAGCAATGTCTTTTTTCAGCATGGGCATGGAAGTGTAGACCTGAGCACAAACTGGGCCAGAGAGAAGTCAAGGTGAGGAGTATTGGGTGTGTACAGCGGTCCAGGGTGACCACTCAAGAGGCTGCCCAGGGCAGTGGTGGAGTCACCATCCCTGGAGGGGCTTAAAAGGCGTTTAGATGAGGTTCTTAAGGACATGGTTTAGTGCTACAGTGAGGTTATGGTTGGACTCAATGATCCTGAAGGTCTCTTCCAACCAACATGGTTCTAGGATTCTATGATTCAAAGGCACAAAAGGAGCTGGATGGCCCCATTGTCCCAGTTGTTTGCACTGTTGGACACTTACAAAACTCCTTTAATTCTTCATTTTCTCAACAGTAATGCAACCTGGTGTAGGTACAGGTTTTTTGTTACTAACATGAAAGTCCTTATGCACTATCACATAGTGCTTCAGAAAGAATAATGACCATATGTCCTTAAGGGATGCTGAGCTATAGGGACAAGAACTCTCAGAAAGAGCAGGGGATCCATCATGTGGACCGCACTGGAGCTTGGTGCTGGTGAGAACTGTCACCTCAGAGGTGTCTGTTAAGTTTCTTGGTACCATTCCTGCTTAATCCCTAACCATCTGCTGCTCTTTTGAGCAGGCAGGGGTGATGGAAAGAAAAAGAGAATTATTGCAATGTGTCCCTTCTTATGGTCTCCCCCTCCCTCACTAGCCAGTGCGTGGTCCCAAAGAGAAAGGTTTCACCTCATTTTAATCCAATGGAAAGGGCTCGAGTGCATCTAAAGAGGGTTTCATCGTCGTTTGTTTTACTCAATTAAAAACCTGCAGACACAGATTAGCTCCCTGCTGCTCATTGTAGGAATTCTTTTAACACTACAGTGATTTACGATCTACCAGACGCTGTTTAACGAATGTCATCCACAACCCAGAGATGCTTAACATAGGACTGGTCACTCGTGTTAATGAAAAATGGATTTGCGGCGACAGTCACTTGCGTGGCTGCATTTTGATAACAAACGACATAGCGGGGCCGGAGCAGAGGGAGCCTTTGTAATTAATATTACAGAAGAACCAGGTATGTAACGGAGAGCTTGACTTGGAATAAAATCAATAGAACAACTGTTGGAACGTGTCACTCCTGGTCCCTAGGCCCTGAGATATTATGCCAGATGGAGGAAGGGCTGATGGGGAGGTGATGACACACAGCGAATATCCATCTTGTGTTCACTTCAGGCAAGAAATTGTGCTTAGTGGAATGTGTTGGCAGTTTGGGGATATTTAATTGGCTTTTTGCTAGTTTATTCTTCTTTTTTCTCTTTTCAGTGGATGGGTGAACAGGAGAGACTATAGACAACTTCTCTCTCTTGCTAGTGCTGATTTTCTTCTCAAACAATATTTTACACCAACCAATTACTGTGTTGCTGTGGTGTGGCAGGTGTTGGTCTTGCTTTGTTTTCTAGTCTTCCTGCAAGTCAAGAAAAAAATGAAGTCCAGAGTCTACAATGGTTGTGGCTTTTATGAAAATATAGCACAACTCCATGTTTCTGACAAAACACATTGTTTGCTTACGGCAACAGGGACATCTCAAGCTATTTTCAGCCTCCTCCTGTTAGCTTCCTTCCCTCACCATTCAGGTGGCCATCGTCATCTCCGGAGTGGCTGTTATTCTTCTAACAGAATTTTACTTTGAGGCTTTCAGGATGTGAAGATACGAAAAGGTCAAGTGGTTATCTGAATTAGAATAGCAGAGAAATTGTTTGTGTATTTCTAGGAAATTCTTCTGAAGAAAACAATATTAGCAATTGAAAATTGAACATTTTAACCACTGTCATGACAAAAAAATCTGCAGCGTTTGGGGAGATAGGTTATAGATGATCAAGATATATGATGCTTTGCATTTCACGTCAGTGTTGACCTTTGTACCCTCTTTCTGCGTTATAAGCTGGAATTTCAAATCTGAAAGTGTAAATCCATTTTTGTTCAGAAATGCCAGTGGGAATAATATGACAATGATGGAGCTTTTTCTGCACTTTCTTAAATTCAGTTATATTTAAATGTGGTTATTTAGGAAGCTAGGCTAGTTTTACTACTGGTTTTAGCTCCAGCAAAACAAAATAAAGCCCACGGATCATAGTAACACTCCGAAACAGCCTTAGACAGCATATTTTTGGTCATGTTCAGTACAGCTGCAATCTGTAAACATTATGGTTGGACACTGTAGCAACCAAATACCACAGCAGCTAGTAAATGAGCAGCAATATCTATATATCAGATGAAGGGAAATCCATTATCTGTATGCATTGCCCCGAGGCTGGAGTTCAAAGCTGGAGCCAATCTCAGAACAAAAATCGACTCAGAAATGATGCCCAAATTTCTGTCAGCGCCTGCGAATGTGACAGAAGCGCTTGTTAACATCCACCACCGAGATCAAGGGCTGTAATTGTATCCCTGCAGCTAGGTGCCTAAATTAGGGCCTCCTCCAAAGTCCACCCAAGCCAGTAAAAAAGGCTCTGACTGATTTCATTAGGCTTTGGAGCTCCTCTTAATGAAAAGCCCATCTGCTACTCAGTTCACAGGCTCCTGAATCTCTCCTCTTCCTCTACTTGCAAAACAAAATCATTCCTCTCGTGACACCAGTGAACTTCTCAGCTTGTTTTTACTAGGAATACTGTAGTATGCAACCTGAATCATCATAGTAGGGTTCATTTGGGGGGATTGCAGGTTTCTTACAGTAGACAGAAATCTGGACAAATGCACTCGGTTTGGTTATTGCTCCCTTAAGGCTTAAACCTTCAGTCACAGATTCACAGAATCATAGAATCATTTTGGTTGGAAGAGACCCTCAGGGTCATCGAGTCCCACCATAACCTAGCCTAACTCCAGCAATAAACCATGTCCCAAAGAACCTCGTCTAAACGCCTTTTAAACTCTTCCAGGGATGGTGACTCCACCACTGCCCTGGGCAGCCTGTTCCAATGCCTGACAGCCCTTTCTGGGAAGAATTTTTTCCTCATTTCCAATCTAAACTTCTCCTAGAACAACTTGAGGCCATTTCCTCTTGTCCTATCACTTGTTCCTTGGGAGAAGAGACCAATCCCCTCCATGCTCCGATCTCCTTTCAGGTAGTTGTAGACAGCAAAAAGGTCTCCCCTGAGCCTCCTGTTCTCATGAATGGGTTAATCCAGCAAGCCAAGATATCCCAATTTATTTTAATCTGTGAATATATGGAATGATCCCTAAAGGAGTTTTAACTATATCCTAACAATAGCAAATTCACTTGCAAGTGAAGGTGACATTTCGTACACTTTCTAATGACCATTTCCAGCGTGCAGTCTGACCGTGTGCACAGGGAGATTGAAATGGCCTCCTTCATCGGTGGCCTTTAAATGAATGAATATGTGCCAGGCGTGATGGAGGTGGAGGTGATCCTGCTTTAGATGACCCCTTGAAGATCTTTCCAGCTCTCCTTTCTACAGCACTGAGCACCCAGGCTTGTGCAGGCAGTTCTTGTAGAAGGTGCCTGTTCATTAACATCTCCTAATGCATATATATGCTTGTGTAATCTTTAATCACCTGTGAACAGGATTTTGTCCAAATCCTTGGCTGGATTTGGGAGCTCTGTGGGTGAGAAATGTAATTGCCCTGTCCATTGCTATAGGGCTCAACAAATAGGAGCATGTGGGCAAGTAAGCGCATGCATTTACTCACACAGAATACAGATATTTAACCTCTGGATGCGTAAAAAGGGACTAGGGTACTTGTGAGAAACTCATGACTGTACAGTGGCATCGCTTGAGTGGTTATTGAAATAATGATTTATTTTGGAGGTTTTGTATACAAACAAAAGAAATCTGTGCTTAGAATAAATTATTTCCTTTCATGGGTTAAGTTGTAAAGTATCTGGAAGCAGAGAGTTGTCAGCTGAGGGAACTGGCAAATAGACCTGAATAACATATGAAATTTGGAGAACTTTGTGATCTCTTCAGACAATATGTGAATATGCATCAGTATGCCACGTTCTTTGAATAAATTATTCCTTTTAAATTATTCACTCAGTTCTAGTGATTGTTAAGATGAGGGGATTTTGACATAAAGTGCTAACTAGGGAGATTTGAAAAAAAAAAGCTGTATACTTCTTTTTCCATTTTCTAAAGAATTTTCTACCTGCATTAGCATCACTTTTCTCTTTTCAGATAACTTTTTCTTTGAACTTGTCTCTCATTCTCTTCTTTCTGTCCATCTCTTTCATTTCTGCACTGCCTGAAGACAAAACAATTTCTCTGAAGGAGATCCTTCCAGGCTATAATGGGATTAGGCCTTGGAGCGGAGATCTTGTTTGGATCAGCTGTTGAACTCACAGGAGCCCTGTTAAAGGCCTATTAAAATTCCATGTAATACCTCAGTAAGTAACATGCGAATCCCCAGCTCATCTTTGGGAATTAAAGTGTGCAGAGCTTACTCGGCTGCTGTCAGGAAGGTTACATAGACCTGGGACTCATTTGTTTGAAGAATAAGAGGACATCACCTGCCTATTTCCTACACCTCCAAAAAAATATGGGAGTTAAATATCTCAGAAGGAAATTGTTAGTTCTTAAACTAAAAGAGGTAGAGCTCTGAGGTGACCTGGCTGAAGATCAGACCAAAGCAGACAACTGACCAGTGGCCACGGCCTTTCCAGAGATGACACACTGATACAGGTGACATGTGCATCTCAAAGGAAGGTTTAGAAGATTAGGTTTAATTCAGATTATCTTATCAGAAGCTCTCTGCACTATGAATTCAGCAGAGTACTTCGGAATGAGTTGAAAAAGCTCTCAGCAGGATGGTATCTACCCTGAGATCTCCTAATTCTGCTCAGACAAGAGACACCACAAGAATAGACTTTTTCTCCTCTCTGCAGACACGTTGTTTTTTTGCTTAGATTTGAGATTTGAAAATGCTTCAATTTCTTCAGTTTCTTGTTATATTCAAAGCTGAAATGTTAGAGATAACTCTCAGAATGTGCTTGGGTAAACACAATATTAATACATTCTTACATACATTATATTCATTGATTACCCAGAACTGCATTAAGCTTTGGTGGTGCTAATGTGCTGCCAAAGAAATAATTCCTTCCATCCTACTGGGCAATAACAAATTGCCGGAACCTGAGGGTACGAAAGAAGGGGTGAAATGTGAATTCAGAAATAAACAGTTTTTGGTGTCTCTGAAATTAGAAGCAGTTGATCCAAAACCTGTTAGAAGTCCTTGCTTAATGTAAGGTTTGCACATCAATGGGGCAGCTTGTCCTCTTCTCATTCATTAGTCTTGGACAACGCTAAAACCTTTTGTGGACATTTCCTTTCTTAAGAGGAACGTAGAGCTTTTTACAAATCTTTATTGATTAAGCATCAAAACCTTCATCTGATGTAGATAAGTTTAATGCTATTATCCAGGTTTTACGAGACAGGTTTTATTGAAGACATGGGGAAATTAAGCAAGTAGCTCAAGGTCAGACATCAACATGTGGTAGGACAGGGAGCAGAGCTGGACTCACGTGTAGGCACACAGTGCTCTTCAGATACATCTTGTAACACAGTACTTGTAATTATTGTGCCTTTGGATTATTTCAGGCAATGTTATGGATTTTACTAACAGATATGACAAGGGAAATAAATTTGCATACACAGAGAAATAATTGTACAGAAGTGTGTTATGGCAATTGAAGGTGGCAACTGCCTGGCAGGATTTCTGTGATCTATTTCTCCTTTTTTGTGTGTGTGATTTATACAGCAGTCAGGCTGTCTGTCTTGACTTTCTTTGGTAGTTTTAACATCAGTGACGTGAATGCTCCATTGATAATGGCAGGATCTACTGATAGCTTCTGATGTGGGGAGGGGAAGATTCAGAGCTGGGGTAATGTCTAGGACTTACATGTACATTAAAATCCTTATTTTACCTCCAACCTTGCATGAATTATTATTGCTCTCTATGCCTCAGCTTTCCACCTGTAAAATGGGAGTATTTGTGACATTTAGCTGTGCTGCAGTGATTAATATGTCCAAGAATGTCTGTGGTGATACTAGAGTGATGGAATTTTTTTGAACTGGAAACTATGGGGCCAGAACTTACTGGCAGCCTGGCCATGGAGCTGATGCATGTTCCCGTGGTGGGGGCAGATTCTGCAGCCTTGTGGACCAGCCCTGTGCCATTGTCACTTGGCTGGTCCTCTCCTGCCCTCCTTCCCCTCTCAGATTTGCTGCTGTGTCTGGGTGGAAAATGGCCTGGTGTCCCTTCCAAAATACTGGCCTGGGTTGGCCAGGGAGGTGGTGGATGAACCATCCCTGGAGACATCCCAGGCCAGGCTGGACGGGGCTCTGAGCAACCTGAGCTGGTGAAGATGTCCCTTCTCATGGCAGGGGGGGCACTGGGAGAGCTTTAAGGTCCCTTCAAACTATTCTATGATTGTATGTCTTCTGCCTCCACGGTGTCCCTTGGACACCCGAGGAGGGTCCTCAGCTGACTTGAGGGATCAAAGTGTCAGAGAGACAGAGGCTGGAAGAAAATGCGATTGCTCATTAGCAGTCTGGCCAGGCAGCTGCTCGTGAACCATGCGGAGTTATCGGAGGGCTAGGGAGCTGTGGGCATCCACAGAAAGGAATTTATCTCCTTTTATCCTCTGGTAAAACCTTGCCTAGAGGATGAACTCCTTTTCCTCCCGCTGACAGGGGAGACGCAGGTAAGAGCAGAGCTTCTCCATGCAGGACGGAGCTGACGCTGTGACCATCTGCACAGCCGCTGCCTTCAGAGCTGCTGTAGATCACAAATGCCCCCTTGAGCCCAGGGAAGGGATTGTGCACACAGATGTCCTCTGCTATCCTTCCACCTTGCTCCAGCCTTCTGGTGAACGAAAAAGATCCCTTTGTGGCAGGATTTTAAGAGATATTCCAATTCTTTCCGTCCTCCCTTATCTGGGTGCAGCGCTGTTCTGCAGAGCAGAGGAAGGCACCATGGTTTCTGTCTCCACCACCCCGCACATCCCTGCCCTGCTGTGGTCTCCTTACCAGGGCATGCACAGAAAACCATTTTCCATTTTCTGATCCTTTCTTCTTTGCTCCTAGCTGTGCACGGTGCCATACACACAGTAGTTTAGTGGCAGCTTAAATGCAGCTTGTGTTTAGAAAATGTTTTAGGAAAAAAATATATCTTTAGAACAAGTCTGTTAGCAACTGTGTGGGGCATGAACGAAAGCCTGTCACCTAAGCCTCATACAACTCACATCACCTTGGCCTCCTGTTTTTCTCCAGTTTCTGTGAAAGGCTGTCTGTGATTCTCTTTTTTTCATGAGTTCATTCTCACTCCACAAACTTCCACTAAAACTTCAGACCTACTTCTACTGCTACTCCAGTCAGTCCAAATAGTTAATTTGCTGATGCCCAGCTATCACGGAGAGAGCCCAGTGTGTCAGCTCCCAGGAACTCAGCATTTCTGAGTTTACAGGAGTTGGATCCTCCAGAAACCAGCCATTGAGTCTAGCACCTCACTGCCGCCCCAATCTCTGCATGCCACGTTCTATATTTTGATGAAGCAAATGATGCAGCATTCTGCCCTGGCAGATCATCAGATCCAGGGAAAAAACTGAATGGGTATGATAAAACCAGTGATTTAATATGATGTCTGCCCTGCTGTTCTCCAGTTTGGGGGATTCATGTAAGTGAGGAGCAGATGGGATCTCCAGGGGGAAATTCTAGGCTTGAATTACTGAAACCAATGTAAATTTAGTACGGTATTTCTAAAGTGTTGCTGGAAAGCAGCCAGGAGTCTGAAATCTATCCAAGGTTTTCACCTCTCTGATTCAGCTATATATATCTTTATATATATATATATATATATATATAAGTATATATACACACACTTATTTATTCATATTTCTCATGGGTAGGAATATGAGGTTTCAATCTCACGTGTTTGTGGTTCACCTTGTTTTAAATGTCACCTGACTCTCCATTTGCCCTTTTCAGAATGAGAGAGAACAAGAAAGTCCTGACCGACTGTAGCTACCAAGAAAGAGCTCCCAAGAACAGCCATTGAAAATGCAGTTGTACCAGCCAAATTTTAACTTCTGTTACAACCTTCTAGATCCCTAAACTCCTCCTGCAGTTTGCACAGATAAAGACATTTATCACTCTTCCTTTTGTCCCCAACTGCCTGACTTGGCGTCCCTCTTCTGCCCCTTGAAAGTGGCTGCACATGAAGATTGCCCTTTGCTTCACTGTCCATACTCTACATTTTGCGAAGCACCTTGAGGAAGTCAGGAATGCTGAAAAATATAAAAATCCTCTTCTAGAGGTTGGTAGGTATGCACCCAGCATGTGGGACATGGTTGTTGCTTTTCATTAAAGCCATTTCAGGCCATTCTGGAGGCAACAGCTCTAATCTGGCACTCTCTGCATTCTGTCCCTTACGCTGCCTTCCCCAGCGGTGCACTGAGTGATTTGGAAGTCCTACAGCCAAGAGAAATCTTGGCCCTATCCTATCTAATCTGATCCGTTCAGCAGAGCAAGAGTGATAGAAATCTGCAAACCCTGCCAATAAAAAGGTTTGCTTTGGCTTGGGCTGGTATTTGGCACGATCTTTATCTGTATGTGAAAGTGATTTAAAAAAATAATCAACAAGAATGTGCCCCTCAAAAATCAAGACTAAAGATTGGATGATATAAAAACATGAGCTGACATAAACCAGTGTTCTTTAGCAAGGGGTGTCAGGGCAGCTGACGTACCATTTCGGGAAAAGTCAATGATGGAAAGGCTTCATGTCATTACGTGCCACCTCCACTCTTGTCTTAAGGAACCCACGTAGCACCAGCACCTCTAAAGCAACAGCAATCCTTCAACCAGCCCCGGCAAACAGCATTTATAATGCTGTTCTGTAGGGTTTTTTTCTGGGTAAGAAGCCTTCCGTGTCTTCAGCTGAAGATAGTACAGAAGTGCTAAACGTTGATGCGATCACAAGTTTGCCAGTGTGCAAGTGAGATGCAGTAAGCTGGATCTGAAATGAAAAGTCAACTTTTTCAAACCTCCTTCAAAACTATACTTTAGACATTATTCTTCAAGCTTGGCTTAAACGATACTAAGGAGTTAAATTTGGCTTCTTGTTTTGGCCCACAATGCATCTTGTAACTTTTACTGAAAGTCCTCGAAATTTTTTAAGAAATCAATATATCCCTATTAAACATCTTGGTTTCAATAAATCAGCATTTTCCAATAGAAAATCTGTCTGCCTATTCTTATTTTATTTTTGATCAGTGTTATATTTCAGAGAAATGTATTTTGCAGTGCAGCCTCAGAAACAGGTAAATTACTGTGCTGGCTCAGATCCATAGTTCGATTAGATTCATATTTTGCATTTGACAGTACAGCAGAGAGGTCATTTCAGAATCCACGGCAAGAAGCACAGGAATGGAGTTTCCTGCTCAGGGTGAATTTTGTCCTCAGCCTGTGTTGGACAGACGTGATGTGGTTGAACCTTCCTGAACAATCTCATGAACACTGTGGTCTTAGTAATTCTGGTACCCATGATTTCCCCCATTCATTCCTGTAAGAAAGCTATTTGCTTTTCTTAATTTCTTTATTTAAATCTGATTCGCGCAACACCTTGTGAAGTGACGTTGATTTACAACTTTGGAGGTGACACTGATTGACATCCCAGCGCAGCGAGCACTGTACACATATATACCGGGCTCCCCACAAAGTGACCTCTCACTGCCCAGGGACTCTGACTCCGCAAATAACCTTTCTTTTCCAACGCAAACCCGACTTCCCTGGGAATGCCATGACCTTTCCTTGCCTGCAGGGAGGAGACAGAAAGGCAGCCACCTCCCCTTGGATGGAGCTGCTGGATCCTTCAGCAGATGTCTGGTTGTGTGCCACTCGGAAAATGTCACTGCCTGCCGGCAGCTCCAAGCAGGTGATTAATGCCAGATTGAGGATTTTTTTTGGAGCTACGTTCGGATCCTTCTGTTCGCTGCCGCTTAGTGAAATGACAACCTGGCCCTCGTGCCACCAGAGGCGAGTGAAATGCCTGGCACGGCATGGAACAGGGGATCTTCCAGGTCTCGCGTGGGGAGGATGAAAGTCTTACCAGAAGACGGGTGAATTAGAAATGAATGGATTATTCAGCTAGGGGCAAATCCTGCAGCCGTGGCTCCAGTGAGAGCTCGTGGACACCATCCATGCTCTGTTTGCTTTGCCTCAGCAGCTACAAATCGGTCATTAGAAAAATGGTGCTAATGATTTGGCTGCTTCCCCCGGAAGCGGCTGGGTTTGAGCAGGTGCCATAGAGTTTCAAAAACATTCAGGATGGAGGCGTTGCAGAATGCAAGCGGTGGTGGGAGCATCAATGTGTGTGCAAGAAAGCTTTCAAGGGGTGGAAAGAAATGTGCTGTTGGAGAGATTAGATTTTTATCTGGTAGGAAGCAAGAAATGAAGAGGGAGAGGTGAGGGATGAGGGAGGAGTGAGCACAAGTGATGCCTTCTTGAACCAGAAGATATCGTAGGAACCTCCATGCGTGATCATAGGGGAGTCTTAGATTGTGCAGGGCTCCACAATAGGAAGATCACCCACACAGACTCAAACCAAGGTTTGTCGCTTCAGGGAATTTCTTTTCAGGGTAAAAGAGTCAAACATGAGAGTGTGATGTCTCCTGGTAAGAGTAAAGAGGATTCTATCCTCAGTCCCTTTAGGCGCTTTAAAAAATAGCATTTGTTCTAAAATACAGTTTTTAAGCAAGCAGACAAAAGGACGCAGTACCCTGACCATCATCCCAAGCATGTTCTCAGCCTATTTTCAAGTGTTGGTATGGAAAAAAAAATCAGCACCTGACTTTCTCTCCTCTGTCTTCCCAACTCCTCAATATATTTATCTTTTCTCCCCTTCCTCCACATCCTCAGATTGGTGCCTGCACTGCCATGTGAGGGGCTGTTCCTTCAAGCTGACGGTTCCTTTTTGCAAACTGAAGAGTTTCTGAGTTGCTGGTGCTGCTGGTTTCTATATTTTAAATCTTTGATCTCATGACTGAAACGAGAGAAAAGAAAATCAAAGCTTTGGCTAAGTTCCCAGCCCTGTCACTTTCTGACCTTGAGCCAATCACATGAACTTCTAATGTCAATATTCCCATCTGTTAAGCCTCACAAAGATGCTGTAAAGCAAAATTAATAAATTGTATTGGGATATCTACACTTACAGTCAGTAGCATTTCTTTCATGAGTAATCCCATCGACTTGAGTGCAGTCACATTGAACAAAGTATTAATCATCATGAGTAAGGTGCTAAGAATCCAACCTTTAATATTTGTAAAAAGCTTGTGGGTTTTTGTGCAAGAAGTTGAAGATTAATTCTCTCTGATACAGGCTACGAGTGTGCAGAAATTGATCCAAAATAAGTGTCTGAAAGGTGGGTAACACTTTTGCTACCAAAAGGGTGATTTGGAGCCTGATGGTGCGCAGGCAGCGATCCTGGGCTACAGTGGAGGTGGAGATGGAAAAGAAAACCAGCAGGTTTGAGAGAGCGAATGAAACTTTGTCCTGTCAGCATCACAGCAGTGGGGAAATAATATCCAGTATTGAATCCTAATGAAAAAACACACAGAAACTTCATCTACCAATACTTCCCTGCTACAGCAGAAATCAAGTGACTGTCCCCAGGGCCAGGTTTTGATGCGAGTCACCAAACAGCACCCACAGATGTGAGCAGAGGGCTGTACCCCATCAGGTCTGTTCACATGAGGATTCATATGGATTTACATCCTTTCCACAAACAGAAAACAGTGAATAGGTCCTTGTGCGTTTATAATTTTAGCAAGCATATTGCACTAGTATCTACAATCAATACACAGCGCATGTGATAAACAGGAGGGAGTCTGCCATGGCAACTGATGTATATTTCATATATTTGTCCTGATTCTGGTAGCTTTTTTACTTTCATAATCGTCCTCTCGTACCTGTTTGAGTCCATGTGAGATCGGAATTGGGTTAATTGATTTGTGCTTTCTCCACTATCATCTTGGAAACTTTCAGCAAACAAAGGTTTAAAATAATCTCTGAGATCTGATTTCTAAGCGCACTGGCCACAGGGTGTACCAGTGTCTCCTACAGGCTTGGAAGGAAGCCCTTAAATCACTTGGCTGATAAGTTAATTCTAATAGCTCACTTAACAAGTACTCCTTCATGGATATATATATCCCTTCTGACAATATCTAATGTTAAAGTGGTGTTTTGAAGCATATAGGGGAAGTTAGGATCAGTGAGAGTATTTGGGTTTCATTCCACTTGCACCAACTACAGGACAATTCAGGCTGCTGCAGAAGTGCTGCTCAAGGAACTTTGTCTCTTTGAATGACCTGGGCAATTTCCTTCCCAATTTCTCAGACTCAGATGTGTCCTCTTTAAGGAAAGTATTGTCCCATTTCCATGCTGTGGGTACAGAATGAGCACAATGAGAAATGACTTTATTTAAGCACTTTTCTGAGGTTTAAGGGGGTCATTACTGCCCGTGCTTTCTTCCTCAGAGAAATTCAGGAAACTTGTTGTTATTTGCCTCAAAGCAAACAAGCAGTTGGAAATGGCACAGGTTAGTTATGTTTAAAGAGAGAAATTGTTTCCTTTTATTTACTCTGTTTTCTTCTTAATTTGCTCAAGTGACCTTTTCTCCATTTAATGCTGAAAAGAGCGAACAGAACAGCTGATATCTTGGACACCTGGATGTCTTTTATTCTTGGTTGTTGTACTCACACACAGTTCAACTGACTTCTCTGGGATTCAACCCAT
The DNA here is from genome assembly GCF_964273445.1 of Streptopelia decaocto. Taxonomy (NCBI): domain Eukaryota; kingdom Metazoa; phylum Chordata; class Aves; order Columbiformes; family Columbidae; genus Streptopelia; species Streptopelia decaocto. Next base: position 5,173,900 of record NC_138672.1, on the reverse strand, counting down.
TTGCTTCAGCATAAAAAATTCAAAAAAACCAAGACATTGTTCATTTCTTTACCTTTTCTTCTCGTTGCACATCAACTACCTCGGCACACCTGCAAGATGGTGACACAATAGCATTGACATTTTTCCTGTGTGTTGCAAGAAAGCCTCCCTATCTGCAGAGATTCTCATTCCTTTCCTTACCTCCTTCGCCCCCTATCTATTTCTGCATTTCTTTCCTTATGTTGCTGCTCCCAAATGAGCATGTTTTCCATGGCAAAAACATGCAGCTGGTGTTAGAAAACAAGGGAGGAAATGTAATATCTCTCAAAACAGCTTTGCATTTCATTCAGGTCTTTGATGACCTCTGTGTGTTGAACATATGTCTGACACTGAGCTCCCCACAGGATCCTACAGCTTCTTTTGTCCCCGAGAGGATATGATTCATTTGTATATGAATAGTTTCAATTGTTCTTCCCAAAGCATGTAATGTGTGCAATGGCCTCAGCAGGATTTTATTTGCCTTTGTATGGCCCACTTACATCCTTCTCTGAGGTCTGTTATAAATTAATTTCTTGTCATCTTCTCCAGACCGCAGTGACCTAAGGAGAAGATGGGGGAGGGAGGAAATTTTGTTCTTTGAACAAAAGTTGCCCTTTTTCACTATACCACCCCATCCTCAGGCTCTTAATACGTATCTGTAACAATGCTTGTCCTGGGAGTAGTCCCTGGAGCACCTCCCACTATTAACCTCTTTCCATGCTGAGAATTGGGCTTTTTATTACAGCTCTTTGATTTTTATGTCATAGCTTGTTTTCAATCCATGAAAGAACTTCTACCTCTCACCTCAAGGTAACCCACTAAGCTTTCCTTAATAGCTCCTTGTGAGGGCTTTTATCAAAAAAAATCTTTTGAAAACCCAAATAAATCGCCTCTGCTTGTTCAGAGGTATCCATTATTTTTGTTAACATTTTGAAATGCATTAAAATAGATGGAGAGGCACGACGATTTACTGTGACAGCCTCCATGCTGGTTTGTCCCAAGCATCTGGGGGCATTGTAACTCTGTCTTCAATGGTTTCTCTCTTATCTTTCCTTCAATTGAAGTAGGGCTCGCCAGCCTGTAATTCCTTCATCTCCTTTCACACCTTTATTTAAAGATGGATACAGCACTGGCCACTTTTCAGCCCTCTGGCATGAGTTCTGATTTTAATGAAAAAAGTGACAGGCTCTCTGCTAATAGCTCTACTTCTTTGCTCTCTCATTCCTTCTGAATTTGTGTCTGGTCCCAGTGACCTATAGAAAATTGATGGTCTCATCCAGTAGTCTTTACATGTGCGAGTAGGTCCATTAACTTCAGCAGCCCCTCTTTAACTTCAAAGAGCGTGTCTGCAGAAATGAGAGCTCTTGGATCAGGTCTTGTTCCTCCGTCTGTCACACTAAGTGTGAATGCTTCCATGCCATCTTCTGCCTCAGGAATTGCTGGATTTCGAGCGGGTTTTTTTTTCACTTCTTCCCCTTTTCTTGACATTGTATGTTGAGATTTGGGTATGGGTGATTTTTTACTGCATGTGTATGTGGTCTGTACTACAGCAGGTGTCTGTGCCCTTGTATGAACCATAGACTTCCAGCACACAGCCTTGTCCCTCCCTGGCAGTATTTCACCTTCATTATCTTGAAAGAACTACGAAATGGAGACTTTTCGGTCTTCCCCATGGAGACATATATTTTTTTTTTAAAAAAATTACTTTTTCAGTTTTGTCTGTTATGTTTCCTCATAGGGATTGAGGATTGAGGGAATTCAGTGATCCAGAAAGTAAATGCGATTGCATTCTCAGAATAAAATGGGAAAGGTATAAAAATACAGGAGGGTGAAAAGCTATTTAGGTTAAGCAACACTAGTAGCACAGTAGTTCTTGGATATAAAATGTCACAGGTGGACCAAACACTAAAAGAAATATTATAACAAGAAGTGGAATAACTCTTCAAATAATGGAAAAGGGACAGAAATGAAGCTGCCTGTAAGTTGGTGTTTGATGCGTTTCAGATCAGGACTGTTTGTGTGGTTGCCTGAGAACTGGATTTGACAACACAAGGGACTTCTTTCACCTTTTTATCCCAGTGTTTCTGAGAGCTGGGTAAGGATGATGCCCTGAGAGGCAGCTCATGTAGACCATGGCTAAAGCAGCGTATCTGGAAGACAGAGAGTGTAATTAACTCCTGTGCTATTATCGCTTCATTCAGCTGGACTGAATGATTAACCAGGGATGTGGACAGTCCCTTCCAGTTTATGATTTAGGATGGATGCAGACAACCCAAGCCTTGAGCATCTTTGTGTCACACCAAGCGCCAGGTCTCCAAGGCGGTGGCGTGTATCGCCTGGAAAGAATGCAAAGAGTAAGATAGTGTGTTACAGAGAAAATGAGCAGCTGAAGGATGTCAAGAAGAGAAGCATGAGTCTTGTTTCCTCTTTATCCTTTTGCCTTGACAGACTGTCAGGAACTGCTTTTCTCCCTTCGTTGCCACATTCTCACGTGGCATCTTCACAGCCAGCCCTTGGCAAAGGCGTTTTGGGGGCCATTTATTAATTCTGCTGTGGCCTTTAGTAATGTCATCTTGGCTCAAATGCTTTCTTGAAATACAGTGCTGCAGATTTCCCCAAATATCCTTGGCGTGTTATATGGTGCTGCGGTAATGCTAACTCTCTTAAAACATAGATGAAGCAAACAGTGCTAATTTATGCCTTGCTTTTTATTCCCAACATAATTTTGGTTTTAATGTCCCATCCTTACCACATCAATATCTTTTCACTACTGGCGTGTTTAAAACAAAAAGTAAATATTTCATTTTCCTTTCTTTCACCCAGAACATCTGGGAGTATTCAGATGAGACACGACTGAGAGATGCTGCTTGGGTGCTTTATGGGACATCAGGATATTGCCCACAAGTGTCAATGTGAACGGAAAATCAGCTATGCTGGGTAGTGATGTATGATTTAATATAGCAAAGGATATTTACAGTAAAACAACAGCTCACAAGAATACATTGCAGAATTGTAGACTCTGCCTGAAGGATCAGAAAGCTTTATTTATTTAAGATATAAAAATCAAGTCACCCTTTTGCTTTGTTCTGCTGGGTATACTGAGCAGGGCAGTGGCCTATTGCTTTAACTAGGATATATTCTTCTTCCCCACAAAACCCCTATACACTAAAAGAGTACGCTGTCAAAATTCTGTATTTCTCATAATTCAAGCTGCGAGTGGTGTCCAGAAATCCCATATATGTAGCCACTGAACATTGTCTTGAAGGGCCATTGGATCTGACCTGGCTGCCAATGCACAGCTCCCATGTGCATCAATGTCTTCATCATCCTTTTGACAAGAGACAGATCTGACGCCATCCCAGAAATGGTGACCAAATTAGTGGTGATTCTGGTATCCAGGAGAGATTTTTTCCATTATACGCTGACTGTAAGGCGTCTCGAAGCAAAGCTTAGAAGCAGACCTAGGAGTGGGCTTAGTCGCCTGGAAATGGCTTCTCGAAAAGACTGACATCTGACAGCCAAGATTATTTAAAGAAAAAAACCCACTTCAGCTGAAACTTAGCTGCTGCTGGATTCCATGGCATTTGCACTCCAGTGGGACACGGGCTTATGAAGAAACTCTGGAGACTGTTTCTGAGGCAGTTTTCCTCCCAAGGAGCTGGATTTGGCATTGCTTTCTGGAATTGGTTCCTGTTTCCCACCCATTTATTATATAAGTATTTGGAAAAATGAGGCCGGACAAGCTCTGGCTAGCGCTGCCAAAGCAAAGCTGATCGTTTTGCATGTGCACACATGCACTTATGTGTAAACAGTTTCTGCTGTGATATAACTTGAAGAACAAGACTGCTAAACAAATATAACCTTGAGATTGGCTTTTTTTTCTTATTTTATGGGAAATGACTTTAAACAGTGAGCACTTTTCTATCCCTCCCCCCAGTCCCACTGAACATGGTAGTTCCCCAGATGTGCAGCCACCACTGGATGCTGTGGGGGGGGCAGACTGGGGATGCCAGAAGATCTGGGGTACCAGCTCATGGGAACTATACACAGTGAAATAAAACGTGAAACAGCTCAGAACATGTTGTAGGCTGTTTGTTGGGGATCCAATGCTCAGTTTGTCTCTGTGCTTGCCTCGTATGACGGGTAATTTAGTAGCAGCACTTAGATACTGAGGTGACAGATGCCTTGTAAATAGAACAGATAGATTGGGTTATTAGTGTAAATGTGAAAAAAAATCCACAGAAGGGGAAGGCACTGAAGCTTTACCCCTCATACAGCCCATGGAGGATGTCGGTGAATGCTCGACCATCCTTTAAAACCAGCGCCCAGACTTTTACCTGAGTCCAAGAAACATTTACATAAACTGCAATGTCAGGGAAGGAAGCTGGCCCGTATATTCCTGCCTTTTGCCACTCCTGGACTGGTTGTGTCTTATCACACCTGCTGTGAACCAGAGGAACCCATCCCCAGAATTGCACCTTCCCCTGGCAACTCAGAACTTGGTGCACGGAGCCTGCAGAAGAGAAGAGCAGACTGGGGGGATCTCCATAGCCTCATTTCATAGCGAGAGGGCAATGAGAAATGTCTTTACAGCAACTGTAGACTTAGGAGTGAGAGAGAAGGAGATGTAAAATAAACCTGACCCTAATTTGAAGCTGTTGGGAGGAACTGCCTCCGTGCAGCACTCTGCTGGATGAAGTGCGGAGCTGAAGCCTCTGCAGTGTGTGGCTGGGCTCCCCGCGGTGCTTTTCAGCTCGGTCTGTGCAGCACCAGCCAGACGGAGCCCGCGGAAGACGCCAGCCCTGCCATCCGCTGCAGGGGGGAGCCCCGCGTCCGCAGAGGGGAGGGTTCCCACGATCCCACCGAGGGAAGGAGTCAGCCTCACTTCTAAAGGAAAAAAAAAATAAAGGAAGATGCTAGGGTCTGCCAACAAAGAAAATCTGACTTCTGTGTCAGAGCATCCATCTGCTCTGGAGCTTGGATAGTGGGATTTCTGCTGGGGGTAACTCCCTGTTTCATGCTCTCAGAGCTAGGAAGGGTGAGGCATGTGGGAGCACGTGTGACAAAGCGGAACCCTGCTCATGTCAAGACCATCTTTTGCCATCCCAGGGAAGGCTGGACATGAGGAAGAAATTGTTGCTCCTGAGGGTGGTGAGAGCCTGTCCCAGGTTGGCCAGAGAGGTGGTGGATGAACCATCCCTGGAGACATCCCAGGCCAGGCTGGACGGGGCTCTGAGCAACCTGAGCTGGTGAAGATGTCCCTGCTCATGGCAGGGGGGGCACTGGGGGAGCTGGGAACATCCCTTCAACCCAAACTATTCTATGGTTCTATGACCTCACCAGCAGGAGCAGGGTAGCAGACCTCACAGGTGATTATAGAACAAGCCACCACCAGGGAGGGATTCTCACAGCTACCTGTCAGTGAGAAGCTGGTTTGTGTTCTTGAACGAATCTCTTTGAAGATTGTGGAGAGGGTTGGATGCTGAAGAGCTGCTTCTGTTCTCACCAGTCTCTGTTTCTTATCTGAATCTTGCTCATTCTCATCTTCAGCACTCCGTTCCACATGCCTTTGTATCAATGCAAATCATAACATATCATATACTACCCTTCTCTTTCATTGGTGATTTTCTTGTTCACTACTATTTTGGAGACAATTCTGGTTGGACTTGAAGCTTAGGAAAAGTTTTTTTCCCTTGAAAAATAATAAGTATTTTCAGGATATGTTTATATTGCTCTTTTTGTTGCACAAAGAAAGGAGGAGACTGCAGAGATGTCAGTTGATAATCTCTCTTCAGTATGAAGACTGAGCAGGAAGATGCTTTTCCTGTTTGCATACAATGTATGATCTTATTTCATGCAACTCCTTTAATCAGGTTTTGTGATCAAATTCTAGCCTGTTTTGTGTAATTCACAGGGCCAGTTTTACATATGCTTTGTAACTAGAAAATGTCAGTGACACATGGAAATCCTTGTATTTGCCAAGTAGCAGTGAGACATTTGCTGTTTGCAAGCAGAGACAAGCAGGACAGCAGTTGGTCTGGAGGAATGAGGGGATGTGCGTCTGTGTTGTGTCCACAATAGCATCGTATGGCCTGGGAAAGAGGATATAGCGAGTGAAACGTGGGAAGCAAAAAGTCACCTTCAAAGCTTCACGTAGGAGGAACTTGGACTCATGAGCAACATCTTGTGGAGCCTCCTGGCAGCTTTTCACTCCTTTCCACTGGTGTAATGACTTTGGCTGTCTCGGGACTGAGCAGGGTTAGGCCCTGGGTGTCTTTTCATAAGAGCATGTGCCCAAATGTCTTCACACTCCTGACGTGTAGCTGAGTGTAGGGATTGTGCTAAATGCGAACAAACACAACAAATAAAACAGCCTGGGGGCTGTGAACTGTGAAGTTATAGGGTGTGAAGTTACAGCTAGGGCAGTGAATGAACTTGAAAATAAAATTCTAGGTGCACACATACAGCTTAATTTAACGCCTTGTAATCAAACGTGCTCCAAAATTTGGGTGAATATCAGCATGACTGAATTCATATTGAGGCAGTCCCATTGCACCCATGGGTGGTGGGGTGCTTCTGTCAGAAAGCGCAAATGGTTCAGAGTGACCCTACATCAGCCCTTTAGCAAGACTGAATTTTCCAGGCTCTTACAGATTCTGTCCAGGACTTAAGAGGAAATAAAGAAGACTGAAGGTTGCCAGAATCTGATGATACCTCAGGGAGAGAAAGTGCAGAGGAAAAACACAGACACTCTACAAAATGACTGTGAGAGCTTTCCAGGCAAATACCTGTAGATGAAAAAAGTCTCCTTGGCACGAAATAAAGATGACTCTGGTGAGTCTTTATGACATTACCGTGCATGGCAGGAATTACAAGGAATATACACCTATATGTTCCTCGTGTGTATTATACATATTAAAAGCAAGTGCTTGCACCATTAATGAGTAAGAGGAGGAGGAAAAAAAAAAAAAAAAAAGAAAGGTGGAACTCAGCTGTGCAAAGCAATGAAGGAGGAATGTTGTTGTATCAGACTCAGCACTTCATAAAATACACGGGAACTCTGGCAGCTCTTCCCATCCCAGGCATCTTGGGCCTGATTCTGCTCATTTGTGCATCATTTATACCTGTGTGTCCAATCAGAAGCTGAGATGAGCTGAGGTGACAGTTTCCCATTGATGGTGGAAAAAGGCACATTAATTGATAGGAACACAAGCCTAATACCCCTCTTAGTAACCAGAAACCCCAGAAATCATAACTCCAGCACATCTTGTGTGAGCGGTCCTGCTCACATGTCCAAGGGACACACCCAGTCAAATAAACAATTCAAAATCACTTAGAAGCAAGCAGGGAAATCAGTAACATCCATCATAGATTTGTCATGCACAAATCACCTGAAAGACAATCTAATTTTCCTCTATGGTGGGGCAACAGGCCTTGTGAATAAAGAATGCACAGACATGGGATGTCCCTTTCAGGAGAGCCATGGGTGCGTTTGTCAAACAGCAGAAATGACACAAGTGTGACAGCTTCTGCCTTGTCACAGGGACAGGGACAAGATGACAGCAGCCTGTTCCTACCCTGTGATTCTGGGACTACAAAAGTAATGCTATTGAATTTTGTTGTTGTTGGAGTTGTTTTGCTTGGTTGATTATTTACTGGAAGACATTAACTCAAAGTAAAACACCGATAATCACCCTACAGTGTCAGGAGAAGTTTACTAAATTGAGGAATTTGTTTTCAAAAAACATCCTTAAGTAGGACACTCAATGTAGTTTATGAGGATAACAAAAGCCATCTAGGGAGCTGGTACAGGGAAGCTGCTCCCATGGCTGGGCTGCTAGCGAGGATATGAGAGTGCTGGGGTTTATTTCTGTGGTCCTGCCATACATGTTTTGCTTGTTTTTGAACAAGTCTGTTTGCTCAATCAGTAACATGTAACTAGTATTACTTTCTGGTTCAGATATCATGCCTAAAGCCTCTCTGAAATCTGCCAGGGACTCACATGCTATAAAGTGAGGGTTCTTATAAAATACTTATGATAGAGAAATTCAGATATAAGGTTCTGTAAGCATATTTATATGGAAAAAACATATACATAGCCTGATTGTCTGCCTTCAAGCAGATGCTAAGTAATATGGTTTATTTAGGATGATTGATTATAGGAAAGCCACTCATACATCCCAAACATATTCTACAATCACATCTTCTTTTCATTTTCAAGGGCTGAAAAGAATTTTCATATCTGTTCTCCCCCTTGTGATTTATCATTTCTGAGGCTAAGCCTGTTATCAACATGGGTTCGCTCTGGAGCTCCCAGAAGTCATAACACATTAGCATGTCTTATTAAACCAAGGCTGTGGTTAGAGCTGCAGAAATAGCAATGTTCTTTCTAAAGAAAAAGAAATAATAAGGGATCGAATTCTGCATTTATTAGTTCTCCTGTCAAAGATGAATGTCGATGGGCTTTCTGCTGCACTGTCAAGGGCCACATATGAAAATTTTGGTAGTATTGATCTAATCAGACGTAGTCCGTCTAAAAGTTAGGTACTTAGTCTAAGACAGACTCTTCCTGTAGCCAGTGCAGAGGTCTCGGTATTGCATCCCACTTGACGATACGTGTTCAAGATAGATCAGAAGGATTGTTCCAGAAGTGCCTGTCTTTGCAGCTGCTTTTATAGAAGGAGTCCAGCTGCTCAGCCTGGATTTAAGCTGACCAGGTTTTAGACAGCTCATGTCAAGTATGATTAAATTCATCCTTAGAGCAGTTTGACTCAGAGCCTATTGGAATAAACAGGAATCTTTCTGTTGACCTGAGTGAGCCCTGGGCCAGGTTTTGGTGTCATGAAATATGTAAATCCAGTACCTTTCCTCCTTCCAGATCAGGTTGCCAAGATGTTGTTCTTCTTTTATACCTGTTATCCTCTTGCCTTTGGAAATGACAACAAAAAGGCCCCATAACCTGGACGTGATACTTGCCTGAGGAAGAGCACCAGGTTTGGGCCCAAAGAGCTCAATTTCTGAATTAATACAATGTTAAACGACAGCTTGCTCTGAACCCCATCAAAAGCAACAGAAATATTCCCAATGGGAGTTAGTTCAGACTTTGTTAGGCAATGCTCGTTTTACCTTCGCAGATGAATCATGGTTCCTGTGGGTTTGATTTTACAAACTTCCCGCAGAGATCAAAACCACCGTTTCTGAGATGTGATCCTCCACATGGTACTAACGGTGTCAGTTTGCCCCAGTGGGATGTAGCTTCCTGTTCATTATAAGGGTCTCTCTTATAATCCACCTCTACAGAGGTGTCTTAAAGAGCTCAAATGAGTGATTAGACATCTTCCTGCTGTCGCTTTATCACACTTCCACCATCAATACTAAGGCCTGGGTTACAATCATCTAACACAGACCCTTGGTGCTGTGGAAGTGGGCAGGCTCCAAAGCCCTCTGGGAGGTAGTATGTACTTACAGCAACATTAACACCTTTGCTCTCCTTGGTCTCTTTCTGATTTTGTTTTCATTTGTCTTCCTGAGACAAGTGAATTGCAAGTTAGCATGGTCTTTTAACTGCAGCTAGAAAGGTTCCGTGTGTGCAGGGACAAATTGGTGCCAGGAGATGCTAAAGGTCTGAACGTTTGTCATGCTCTACTTTGAACTGCAGCCAGAGATGCTCTACTGCCCAACAGTACCAAGTTATCTCTTGGGATCATGATGTATTTGTTGCCCGGAAGACAATGCACTTTACGTAAGACCAAGGATTTCTACATAGCGGAAAAGAAGCCAGTTAGAAATCTCAGAAGCAGCCTGATCTTGTAAGACTGACTTCCACATCATGCTCTCCAAAGTGACCTACCCCATGCTAATAATCATGATCAAGAGGAGGTGGGCTGTGGCAGGAAATCACAGCAGAGGTGGAAGTGGTATACTTCAGTTAGCTGCCACCGTGAGGGGAGGGGAAAAGAAAATGATTGAACAAAAGGCTGACCTCCCATGGAGGGAGGAAGCATTGCTCCATCAGTTGTGAAGCTTAAGATGGCTGGCGCAGGAAATATTTATCACCATAATGACAAGGAAGAAGATGAAGGGCTGAGATAGATCCTAGTTTGTTCACCTCCCATGTCTCAGAACAGAAAAATACCTAAAGATGGGGAAAGCAGGTGTGTAGCAGATGTAAATAGACAGGATCTGGTCATTCCCTGGAGCTACACGGATTTGCCCCATCTCAGAACGGGGTGTCTTGATGTTCTGTTGGTGTCAGAGCTCTGCTGCAGAAGGGTGCTGGTTTCATTTCCTGAGTAACACAGAGATGTGAATGTCAGGCTGCTGCTGTTTCAGAAGTAACTGAACTCCAGAACATGGCGTGTAAATCCCATCACACACACTCAGCTGGGCTCCAGATGCCACAGTTCCCTTCTCGCTGAAACCCCTGCAGAGCAGCACACACACTGCCTGCACAATCCTCCTGTTTCATGCTCAGCCAAAGAACACAGGGAACTTAAAAAACTGAACCAGATAGGGCATGTCCCAAGATAAACAAGCCTAGCTGTTACTGGTTTCTAGTTCTTTCACTGGTCAAGGGCAATGAGAGAAGCACCTTTTGTACAGCATCTCCTGTGTAGATGGGAGTGTGAGCAGCTGCCAAAGATCCCACAGCTGATCCAAGCCTGGAAGCTGCTGACGTACTTTATTATTGTAATTTCTTGTTCATTGTTTCCTGCGGAGCACAACCACGCTGGCCAATCGCCTGTGGCAGCAAGCAGGTGAAATGAGGCATCAAGGTGAGAGAGAACAGAACATCTATGGAAAAAAAAAAAAAAAACACCAGCTCAAAATGCATTAGTATTTTCTCCTTTTCCCACACTCTCTCTTCATGTCCGTCTTCCCCCTACTGCTGCCTGGGCTTTTTGCAAATGTGATGTGAATAACAAGCAGCCCCATAGGCAGCTGTGCTCTTTTGCACACAACTGGTGAGAGGCCCCAGAATATCCTCCACAAGCAAGAGAAACCATCTCCATGTCAGAAAATCGGGTCCTGCATTAGAAACCAGGAACAGCTTGCGACCCTGAATAATAAGTATTTAAAAGGCTGGTCTTCCTATGGACTTGCATCTTGGTTATGGGAGCCACTGTGGAGTCTCTGATGTCTACTAAGAGTAGCAATTACTCCTGTCCCTCAGCAACCAAACCTTTTCCTATCCCTCCTCTATCCAGCTGCCGCTTTGTCATGCAGCTGCTGGGAATATTTGTTTGGTTACTCTGCCTTTCCATCCAAATGGATGAAATTTGAGGCAAAGAAAAAGAGGCATACAACTGTTAGGAAACAGATGATTTCTTAATCTTACTTCCTTAAGGAATACTCCTCACCCCTGAATCTGCTTCTGTCCCACAGCACTGTTGTTGTTGTTTTATCTTTGTTTTGTATCTGTTGTGGAAACCTGGTCATGGTTTTTCTTCCCCTATCTAAAGGATTATTTCTGTATTGGCTAAGAACGATATGTGTTTGTCTGTGCTACCTGGTCCAACCTAAGGCACAAATGGGCTTAGTTCTTCTCACCATCCCATGCCACATAGCCGTGTCCTCAGCACTCCGCTGGAGTTGTCCTTGTGTGGACATCTACCCAGGTTGTACTAGGAAGTTTGCCCTTCTCTTCCACTCTTCTTGTAGGGCAAGAGCCCAAATGGAAAGTACATAATGGAGGACTGGGGATATCTGTAGGAACTTGTGCGGTCTCTTACTGACCAATGGCTCATGTTTTCGGACACACTTCATGCAGTGACACAGCCCACACCACTGGCATGTGTTGTGCAGGCTTGGGAGCAGGCAAGGATGGATGGATGACCAAAAGTGTAGTAGGCATGGACCTGAGCAAAGGCAGCACATGCACCTCTGGAGATGAGGAGCTATGCCAGGCTGTGAGTAGTTATATAGCAGATGGAGTGATTTGCTTTCTTTAGGGCAGTTCAGAGTTTTGATATTGTGCAATTTGTATGTGGGAATATCTGGAAAAAGAGGAAGAGGATTCTTCAGCATTGCCTATGGGTCAAAGCAAGGCTAAGCTTTCTTTTGACCCTTCAATCCTCACCTATGACAAGGTAAAATAGCAGGTCTCGCATGTTTCTGGAGGACTGGATATAGTACTTCCTTCCCACTGGGAATGAAGGTCACTCAGCCACCCATGGTGACTAACCTTCTGGTCCAAGGGGAGTCCCCAAGGGTTGAAATCTCCTGTAACTTCCCCATCAAGCTGATCCTGCCTTCCTGGCTCACAACTGGTACCCAAGATACTGGGGAGGAGGAGGAGGGAGAGGGAGAAGAAGGGGCAAGCACATCAAAAGTTTAATCCTCCACAAAGAGTTCAAATGCAAAATCTAACGATGTATCACAAACAAAATAAAGCTCCCTGAAGTATTTGTTTCATGTTTATCCAGTTCTGAATCCTTTTCTTGGCAAACGGTCTGTTCTCCCTGTGAAGTGAAAGGGCTGGGACTGCCTGCCAAGTGTTTGAAGACTTCAAAACACTACATGGGAGATTGTATCTCAAGGATGGAAGCAATGCAAAAGCCTAGTCCCTGCATCCCAAGTCACAGGTGAAGAATGTTCTTGTTCAGCTAATGAAAAACAGTGGTATCGGCATACACTTTCATACGGGTGCATCTTGCTGCATCTGTTGATTTCTTGAAAGAAAAGCATCCTGGGAACTGTCTGTAGGATTCCTGCTGCTTTGCGCTTTGCCATCTTTTATTTCTGTATTACTATTATTATTATTTGTTCCCTGTAAAGTTGCTGGCTCTGAGATTTGAAGTCCTTGTCTTGAATGAAAAAGCTTTCATGGATCTCAGCCAAGAGTTGGCAACTGGGATTTGTTTAATGGATGAAGTTCTTTTGAACTTTTCTAAGCAGCAGAGGGACATTTAATATTTGGATTTGAGGATGTTAGAACCTGTTAAAAAAAAATAATGTGCATACTTACATTCTATAGATACATGTGTCTAAAAGAGCTGACCTTACTGTTCTTCATGTGGTTGTAGACAATACCACTCCCTATTTTTTTTTAGAGGAGGAGAAAGGAAAAAAAGACAAAAAAAAGTTCTGACTTTACTGAGAGCTGGTTTAGAAGAAGTTATTAGTGACAAATGTCTTAGGTCAGGATCCTTTGCACTTGAATGTCTAAAGGAAAATTAATTTCCGCAAGGAAATAAACCAGGGGAAGAGAACAGGTGAGAAAGGGGACCGATCGCTATTTTAGCAATGAAAACGGGCAAAGCATGTGGCCTCAGGAGATGGAAAGGGTGCTTGGAGGTCTCAGGGGGTGAGCAATGAAACCAAAAGTATTTCACCTCCAGGTCAATGGTTCAAAACCAGCTTAAGATGAAGAATGGGTTGGTGATCGTGATGGAGTTGATGATAGTCTTACACCAGTTTTGTCTGGAAAAGGCATCCACTTCTCAGCCAGCATCTTCAATGGCAAATTCTGCTTTAGCACAGGAGAAGTGACTAAGGCACAGAAAGCAAATTCTTTGTTTAGTCCCGACTGAATAACCAGAGGTCAAGACTGAGATGCACTAGTCCCAGTCACCGTTTGCTTAGGCTCCTCCAGCTCTTTTGGGCACCAGAGCGTTCAACCCCACAGCCTTTCTGAGAAGTTGTTTTTCATACAAAATAGAAATAGAGTCTAGGTCACTTTTTTATAGTCATCTGCCATTTCTTTAGAGTCCTATAAAGCTGGGCTCATGGGGTCGCATTTTGAGTGTAGATGAGCTGTTTACATTTCCAGTGGTTCTAGTTATTTCCGTGCAGCACCTGGAAACATCCCATCACATTAATGACAGCACTGTATTTGAGAGGCTTAATGTGGCCATATCACACTATCCTGCCGCCCCTACTGTGATCCTTCATGAAGGGGTGAGGGCATGTGGGTGTGAGCTGAGGTTGACAGTCACTCCTGACCATGCACACTGCTCTCTTTTTATCTTTGTCCCCCGAAACAAGCCATATTTCTAGGACCACTGCTACCCTTTCCAGCTTATTGCCTGTTACTCTCAGTTTTTCCAGTCCAAGAGCCTTTGTCTCAAGCCACCAGTGTTGAAGAGCCACCGTCTCCTGCCCTTATTGTTCCACTGGTCCTGGTTCTTCTTCCCCGATTCTTGCATTGTCATCCATGACAAGTAGTCATCTGAGACATGACTGAAGGTTGGGAGATGGTCAGTAAAGTGGTGGAGTAGGCACATTTTTAAAATGCTGCTTGTTTACCCTCATGGTGCAGTTGCAACCCCCACCAGCTTTTAAAACAGGCTGTGAACCATTCGCTCAAATCCCTTGGTGAGTCCCTCTGCAAACAGCAAGAAACTCCATTAACAGTTCCAAAGCTCTTCAACATACTCTGTGGTGTCTCCTTTTCCTTCCCTCCTCCCTTTCCCCGTCTCCAGGGCTCCTAATTAGGTCATTAATTCCTAAATCAGGCACACCAAAGCTGCTGCCACGGCAGCATAAGCGTCCCTGCCATGAGGGAGAAGCGGGCTCAGCGTGGAACGCCAGCACCCGCTCGCTCCTCAGCTGCGTCGTGTGTTAATATAACAGCCCTCCGCAGAGGATGCTCTCTGGCGAATGGCAATCTACTATTTGCCACTTGTTGAGAAAATTTTTCTCCATAAGCCACCTGTGTTATATATATATATATATGTATATATATTATTTTTCCTGTTTTCCTCTTGCTTCCCTCCCGCTAACTTGCGTGTGACAATTATTTTAAGTGAGCCTTCCGCAGTGTGTGGAGCAGGCGAGTTGCCTGCAGAGCAGAGACCAGTCCTGTGATTGGAGATGTGGAGCTGATAGCCCTCTTCTTGGCACTCAACCATTTCTTTTGACTTCAAAGCAAGAAACAAAAGATGTTTCAAGGACTTCTTTGGAAAATCACCATTAGATATGATGAGGCTTAGGGCCGTTTCCATGGCGATAGAGCCTTTTTACATTGTGATCATTGCTGCAAAATGGAAATGTTCTTTTGTCTCTGAAAGTCTGTTCACTTATTTATATATGTGTATGTGCATGTGTATTTCTTTCAGTGACAAAAAATAGCAATTAGATCTCATGGCAGGTTCCCTAAACTGAGTCACCTTCTCACCCCATGAAGTTTTTCTTAATTTTTTAAATTCCTGCATCAAAGCAAAAACTTCACAAGGGTTTGATTTAAGTGAATATTACTATTTGGGCCATCAGATTAACAGCCTTTTAACAGAGGGTACTGACATTTAATTGTCCCAGTAGACTGGGAACGTGCTGAACAGAAGGTGATCTCTTGACCCAAAGGAGTAAATCAAATGTTTCCCTATGGCTGTGACTCTCACCTCTTCTGTCCTACTGTGCTCAATATCTTTGTATCTGTTGCTCCATCCTATTACTTTGTCACCACTGATCAGAGTTTGCTTGAAAATCAATGATGCAATTAAGCCCCTAGACTCCCTCGAAACTATCACTTTTCTGGAGAGTAAACACTTTTTTCTTCATTTAGGCATGGAGATGGCTATTTGGGCACACTGAAAATGGACCCTAACCTTCAGATGAAAATACCTGAATTTTCCCTTTGTGATGATTAAGTTATTTTGGGCAGGGCAAGAGGAGAGATATGGGGAGGTGCCAAGTACAGTTCAGGGGCTCAAGAGTATGGACTTTCCATTTTCTGTTCAGTTGATGCCTGTGATCAGAAATACCAGGACCAAAGTGCCACAAACAATTGTCAAATCTGGCACAGCATTTGTATGTGCTTCTCCATCTCATGTGGCCCATTCTGACCCTTGCCCAGGTTATTATTGAGAACTCTGCATGGATGGGGCTGTGCTTGAGTTCTATGTCACGGTCCTCTCTTCCTCCTAATCACCCTCAGATGTGTTCAACAGCCTTCTATGCATGATAACGACTGAGGAATCTGCCCATAAATGCCGAAGTTTATCTCCTGCCAGTTTCCCCATTTGTTGTTTTATTGTCACTTCACTGCCAGTTAAACAGAGTTTTCTTCCGCTCTCTCCTCACGCTCCTTTTGCTTGCATAAAACATGATGCTGTATTGTGAACAATGCAGGAATACATTACATAAATTTCTCTTTGATATCCAGCATGTTTCCTGCTGTAATGGAATCGGAACAGAGCAACCTCTCCTCCCCGACATGTCAGATAACTCTCTATCTGCTCTCCATTAGGACAAATGTCTGCAAGCCTTTGAAGAGCTAAAACACCATAAAGGAAAAAGAAAATGTTAAGGGTGCTCCAGTGGGTATCTCTGGAAATAATTGGGTTGAATTAAGCGAAGGGAAAATTTAGGCCAACTAACAGGAATAAAAGAGCAAAGGCTGTTAGGCTGAGAAGTTGTCTCCGAAGCTATTAGCCTGGGGAATAGTCTCAAAGGAAGATGGTGCAAACTTTAAAGAGCAAAATGTATGATTTAGGGAGACGGTCTATAAAGACAGTGGTGAAAAATGTATGGCTTTGAGTCATTTTAAGCTAGACTGAAACAGAGCACTTCAGACCATAATGCAGTAAAGAACACTTTGTTAGACTGTGTGGAATATGCTGACTTACTGAAAACCTTCCACGTAGACTCCTTGTGCCTTGATAATTCGGAGAATTGCTCCCTGTACACTTACCAGTGTATCTGCACACTGGCTGCCAGCCAAGGTATAGCCGAGCAGACCACAAATCCTGGTTGTTACCCAAGATAAACTGGGGGAAATTACACACACCACTGTCTCCCTGGAGTGGTTGCTTATTCCCTGCTGGGAAGCACACACCCTGACAAGTTGTTTGTCGGCAGGAACGTGGAGACAAGACTCTGCTCTTTGACTTATGTTCCTTTAATGCGCTCTCCCACGCTGCTCTGGGCTGTGGCATAAAACAGCCTGTTAGATGTCACCGAGACGTGCCTGAGCAGGTTGGCATCCCACATGGTCCAATCCACGCAGATTCAATGAGAGACTGGAAGAAAAGTGCTCAAGTGCCACCCACATGCTCTGATTCTGACTAGCAACTGAGATTGGAAACACTACAGACACCTTTAGCAAGTGATGGGAGCAAGATGCCTCTTTCATTTAAAGGTTTTTGCTTTGATTCTTCTTACTACTTCTTTTTGATATAGTGGTAGACCATATTTTTATGTTTAAAAGCCTGCATTTTTTTTTTTCTCAGAAGAAAATTGAAAACTAATTTTTCTCCTTGGACTATTAGACTTCCGGACACGGTCTCCACAAATCCAGTGTCTAAATCTTCATTTCCATCTGGTGAAGTTCCGGTTCACAGTTCTTACCTCCGTGTCTTTGTCCTTCACTGCCAACCTCTCCTTATGTTTCTCTTACATTTCTTACTCCAAAGCCAATTCCTAAATCACAGCTGCAGATTGAGACTGGAAAACGAAAGGCAGGCTGAGGTTGTTCTGGATCATGCATTGCTCATGACTTGGACCCAGCTAATGGGACGTAACTCTCGATTCTGCATTTCTCTCTAATCGTGTGAACTCCGTGATTCTATTTCCAGCTATTCATATGAGTGAGTTACATCCAAGCTTTACTTTCTGGGATTGTTTTCATCTGGATGCTTTTGGCCGGCGACTGCGTACATTCATCTCTAGTGTCATGCATCTAAAGCTATTAGTATACATACTCTTTCAAAACTCTCTTGCTCTGGGACTCCCTGTCCCCTTTGCCATCATAAGCACTCAAAAATTCTTCCAGTTTAGTGCTTTCATCCTCCCTCCTGGGTGCTTGCTGATCAGATCTTCTCAATGACATGCTAAGTTGTTTTACTGACATTGATGCATGATGCTGGACTCCATCAGCTTAGCAACCTTTGGGACCAGTCTTAGGAGTCAGGCAGCCAGACAGCTCAACTTGTCTCCATCAATCAGAGAGTGAGACTTTATTGGGCAAAATGAGGGCTACAGGTGTACACCAGTGTCACAGTTTTAAATAAACACGATCAGTTTGCCCAGTGCTAAGCAACTGTTTCTGAGAGCGTGTTGGTAAATGTGTTTATAAAGCATAAGAGTCCAATCCATCAGCCCTCAAAGAGCCTAATCAATATATTCCAATTTGATCTTAGAGAAGTTTCGCCTCTGGGAAGTTTAATTTATTTCAACTCATGACCATGAAAAAATGAACAGCCACGGCACTTTGACAAAATAGAAAAAGCGGATGATGTTGTATCCAGCACCCGTTCCATTTCAATTTTCCATTTTACCTGAACAAATCACCCCTACGACTTGAATGACCATGAAAACTGATCGAGCGATGGAGAGAGACTGTGGGCCAAGGGGGAGACAGAAGGAATACAGTATGGATGGGAAACATAAGACGCAGGACTTCTGAGATGCTTGGCTGTGTTAGTTTGCTCTGTGCAGAGTGTAGCTGAAGTGGAATAACTAGTACTTAAAATGCAAGGTAAATTAATGCATATTGCAACTGCACAAGGCTCCCCACCTAATTATATAGAAGTCTCTTCCCTGCATTTATGCAAAACAGTTCTCGTGTGTTCTTGTAACTTTTTAACTGATGACTCTACTACCCATTTTTCCTGATCCCGACTTTAAGAACCAACTCTAAACAGTCCTTCAAAACGTTAGTACAGTGCCTAAGGCCATCTGGAGTTCTTCTCCTGAGCCATATCCAAGTGTTGCCCTGTCAGAGCAAATTAGAGCCCGAAATCAGTAGCTGAAGAGCACTTCCCCGGGGAACACCTGCTGTGAATGCTGTGCTTACACCTTTCTATCTGAAGAAGTGTTCGGACAGGACCCCATTTTCATGTTTTCTATTCCAACTCGTTGACTGTCCCTTTCACAGAACTACTGGGTGAAACCTTGCCCACGTGATTTGGGGGTATTTCAGGTAATCCAGGTTTTATTGACAGTGACTCACCTCTGTTCTAGAGGTTAAGATCTCGGTGCTCTAGCTAGATCAATGTACAAGATACTTCAAAGTGTATTTAAGAAAAATACCATGTAAAACAAATGAAACATTCATTTCACTAACCCTCTAAGGAGTTAAGCCAAGATGCTTAACATACTTGTTATTTTACAGTATGGTGGGTTTTTTTCCATCCATGCTCATTTCCATCAAGGTTTTTGTTCAGAATGGACCATGAGACTGTGTTATAAAGGGATATCCTTGTTTTTCATTCAAGATGGTGTCTGGAGGAAGGAAACAGGTGTCGTCCCATTATCTGTGATATTGACTTTTCTTCCTGGGAACTACCACTGTGTAAGCAACAATTTTTTCTGGCCTTGCCCCGTGCTGTCAGAGGGGATTTTGAGGAGGAGGCTCTGTTTAATGCTAATTTGTTAAGAATTGAATCTAGTGTCCTCAGCAAATGCAAATCAGTTGTTTATAGTGATGCCAGAAAATGTAAAATCAGAAACGAGTGTGTTGATTTTCTTTCCTCCAACTGCATTTCAACCTAATGCTTTCTGCTTTGATGCTTCGTCCCCAATCTTATTTGATATAGCATCATACCATCTTTTTTATGTCAAACATTTGCTTCAAAGCTTCTCATAGCCTGTGCTAGTTGTCAAAAGTTGGAAGCAACACGTTTTAAGCATTCAGCAAGCATTCTTCTGAAAAGAAAACCACTATTTCTAATGAGCATTTGAGAGTGCGGTGCATTGCAGAAACTGTTTTCTAAGATCTGTCACAAATGATTTACTTTTATTAGTTTTAATGGCCCTTAGCTACCGGCATGGAATATAAGTGAAAATTAAGATATTTTTCACAAGACGAAAATAGATTTCTATCAGAGACAGTGGGCATTTCCCTCCCCTAACTGGTCCCCTCTTTATTCTCGTTTCGAATAGAGAACCCTGCTCTAAGGGAATGGTTTCATGGCATTTTGGCAGACACAGGTCCCTCTACCAAGCACGAGCTCTGCTGACACCAGAGACCCTTTTCCTCATCGTACCCAACACTATTCATCCATAGCATCCGTGTCATTCCCATTTAAACCACTTAAAGTGCTTTACTGGGATTTGGCCATAGACGGGGACATAGCAAGATGTTCCAAGCCAGAGCCATAGGTTTGTCTATTCTGCTATTGAGCTGAAGAACTCATTTGAAACCAACATTTATTAATTCCCATTCATATTTTTTCTGCCTCTTTTCATTTCTACCTGCTGCTCAGACACTCTTTGTCTCAGATAAAAGCATGTTCTTCCTGTTTGCATTTTGGTCGTGTTGTTCTTTACAGATTTTTTTTTTTCTTCTTTTAGAATGTGCTTCTATAATGATTTTTCTCACCTCATTTCAGTGTGTACTGAGTGGAGGAGTGGTGTGGCTGAGCACAGACACATTGTGAGGGATGCACCCAGAGACTCGTTTCACGAGCCAGGTTCTGCTGGCTTGCTGCGAACACGAGCAAAACTTCAAAGAAAAAAAGGTTCTGCAAAAGGAACTCTCCCCTCCCCACCAAACTCCCTACTTTGTTTCCAGCAACCATACCATGTTATTGTTGTTCATCACTGGCTTTTTATGTCATCTGCAACCCATGAGAGTGAAGTAGGAGCCTGTGTTTCCTACTGCAGCTCCTTTGTACCAAAGGCTAGTAGACTTATTATGGCTGTCAGTACACAGAGTTCTTTCTTTGACTTCAGCAGCAGTGAAACTCACTGTATTAGTTGTAATAATTCCAGATTCAAACCTTCCTAAAAACCTAAGAATCGTCAGTTTCCTCTCTCTTTCTGATCTGTAGCAGCTTCCGTGTTCTGGTCTGGATGAGTTATAACCACTTGTAGTAAAGAACTGTGATAACTAAGGAAAGATACCTGATGTCGTGAGCTCTCCTATTTAGTCTTTGGATAGAATTTCCAAGCTAAAAACATCATTGTTTTTCCCCTTAGTCCCTGTGCTACATTCTCCATCTGGAATGTGCTCATTGAACTGGGTCTCCCCTGCCTCTTTCATCATCCTCAGTAATTAAGCTTTTACAGCTAGAACCTAATTGGTGACTTTATTGTTGATTAAAAAGACGGGTTAGCTCCAGCTCTTTGCCCCCAACTCCATTGTCGGTGTGGTATTAAGAGAACAACCACTTGTTTTTGTTGGGAAAGTAAGCATTTGGGATCTGAAGATATGGAAGTAACCAGATTGGGGTCTTGGTTACGCCCAAGAACAAGGAGACTAGTGTCATCAGGTCGGAGTAATTACTCTGTATTTACATCAATATGTTTGGGAACATGGTTTGGTCAACAGAGCAGATCAGTGAAATAAAACTGAACTAATTTTACAGGGTTTCTTCTCTGAGTGGAGCCACAATTTAAGGGTCACCTATAATTAGTTAATTTGTTTACTACTATAATAAATGCTTTGCAGCCCTTATAAACGGCCATTAAATGTGTCAAATCCCTTCCTCTTTTCCTCCACACACTTGCAATTTCCTTGGCAAGTGAGAAAGAATAACCAAATCAAAAGGTGAAAAAAAGGATGTTATATGAAGAGGGCATGCTTCCCCCCATCACTCAAATTCTCATGCTCGAATGAGTCACAAGCACTCTGTAATGATGTTTTAAATGCAACAGGTTCTGCTCTGAAAAGTGGAAGCAAAGTCTTATCATTTTTTTGTAGTTTCTGGTTTCAGTGGAGCATCACTGATTTAATCTCATGGAGGATTCAGTTGTGGCTTTGACTGGAAATTCCTTTATAGGTAAAGAATCATTAAATAGTAGAGGGATAATTGTATCTTTTAATGAAAAAGGTTCTGAATTTGATCTACAGACATACTTCATGCTTCAGGGTTTAGGTGATTGGTGAGTCCTAGAGCCTGGAGAAACATCCAACACAGGCCAATTATTGACCTTTCTCTTCCGAGCTCCTGCAGCTTCTCCAGCTTCTAGCTCTCCCTGTTGCTCCAGCTCTATTAAAACATGAAGGGTCACTCTGCCAGTCCTGTGTTTACACATCACTCTGTATTTCTGGAAGCTCAATGGTGAAACTTGAGTTAAAAGCAGTTTTGAAAGCCTAAGCTGTATTCTCTTTGCTTCCCAGCTCCATTTTGCAAAAGCTGCGGGAACACTGAATCTGGGCACCAGGATCAGTCAGATGGGGATGAACTGGAGCAGCCCATGGGCCACCCTTGGTTCACTGGTGCAGTGAAGGAGCAGGAGTGTCCTCTCCCACAATGGACTAGGGCACCACAGAAAGTCCTATTGGTCCTTCATCCTTGTATGACCCCTCTTCTGTTAGATTTTTAGCCCCATCACTGATCCCATAGCCAGGAATACACCCTCATGGGATGAATCCTTCTGCTGGGGCTGCAATGTCCTAAACACACTGCTGCACATGCAATCTGCCCTGAAATCCATGGTTTGACAGATATCTGCAACATAAGGGAACAACCCTTAATCTGTCACTTGGATAAATCTCCTAAATCCTACTTTAATCCAAACTGTATGCTCCAAGCACACTGGATTCACGGGCTTGCTTTCTCTGTTTAAATACACCAAGCAGACAGGTGACCAACAGGCAGAACCTAAAGCACTGGGTTGCAGAAAGTAACTTAATCGGGGTTTGAAACTGTTTAAATGTTAAGCACAGACATTGGCAGTTGTCCACTGGGATTGCATTTGCGGCAAGGGGAGTAATTTCCCAGGCTCCTGTTTTCAGCATCTGATTCTTTCTCTCTTTTTACTTCCCCCCAAGAAGTCAGAACAGAGAGATGGCAGGAGAGTAATACAACAAACTATAACACATTGTGTAATTGAAATGGACCATAATCACTAATATTAAAGACAGTGAATCATTCTAATCGAGCCATGCTCAGCAAACAATGAAAAATTATGTGCCAGAAAAGCTAATGCTGATTTTAAAATGAACAGAAATGAGGCGAAATGGAACCTCACTCTTTATTCATGAAGGTCAATTTAACGTGATTATTTTTTCCCTGGCATCACAGCTTCGTGATTACTGTTGTATACCTCAGTGCTATTTTCTAACCTAATAACAGTAAAAAATAACCAGCTGGTGATGATTCTGTTTAAAGCAGAGACTAAATGCTCACAAAAACCTGCCACTGAACAGTTGCACATGCTAATCAGACACAGCTCAGCCAGATTCCCAGTAGAGTCCATATTTTGCAAATTTCCACTGGTTGACTACATTGAGAAATTAGATTATGCCTCGGACATTCAAGACTCAGAGTGATCTGCGTTCATTCATTCCTCCTGGGTGAAATCAAACCCTCCGTAGATCCAGCCAGGCGCTTTTAATTCATCCCACTCCATATCTTCCCATAATATTTACCGTCGTGCCGTACAATCGCTTTAGGGACTTGGCGTTTCGCTGGAGGTAACAGGGTCTGATTCTCCCTGGGCATATTCACATTTCAGAGGCGAGGAACAGCTTCAATTTTGGGGAAATTACTCCTGGCGTCAACCAGGGACAGCAAAGGAAGGATATGTCCCCCCATGCATGTGACACTGAAGGAGAGCTCTGCTAACGGTATTTGGAGGAAAGCTGGCACCGGTAATAATTGGTAATTTCCAGACTTGCCAATGAGCGCTGTGAATTTCGAGGAGGGGGGCAAGAGGGGGGAGGAAAAAAAGTTAATTGAAAAAAATGCCTAAACATTCCTCTGCTCGGAGGAAGGTGCTGTTCATACCAGAGCAAAGTAATGCTTTTTCTTTTGTGTATTTCTCAGTTGTCTGTAGTTCTTAGCAGCAGTGTTACTGAGGTTTATGCTATACAAATACAGATCTTTTAAACATATAAATAAATGTATTTTTTTACATGTACCTATTTTTTTTTTTTTTTTTTAATTTTGCTAAAATCCCAGAGAGACAAATTAGTAAAGAGACAGAGCTTTGCCAGGGAGCCTTCATTAGATCAGCACTAATAGCTTCTTTCAGCAGCCATGGATAGCTTCTGACATCACAGCTCAAGCTTGTCCGAAAGCTAATTATTTTCCCTGTTATAAAACAAAGGTTCTGTATCAAAGGCCCATAATGTGACACGGCACACGCTCCAGATGCACTGATTTGCAAAATAAATCAACTGTGTCAGGGTGGAATTTGGAGGAGATATTACAACAAATTGCAATTATACTTGCAGTGGTACACTATTTAAATGTATTGTCAATTTGTTAAATGCAAGACATCATGTGTGTCTGTTTCCAGGTTGCTTATGGGGAAAGAGAGGAGGAAAAATTCTTATCTGTCAGAAGGAGAAAAATCTTCTCCTTCGCCCCCTATACAGCTTCTCCCAGCCTACAGATGCTATCGTAGCAGGCTTTATAAAAAATTTAAATGGTGTCTTAGGAAGGCAGACATAACTAGCAGGAGCAAATAGTTGGAGCCTGTCCCTGGCAGAACAAATGAAGAGACGTGTTTAATAACAGAAAGCATTCAAAACCTTTCTGATTTTGTTATCTTGTTTAGACTGATATTAAACCATATCACCAAGGAATACAGTAGTGGGAGAGATTTGTTTTGCTTTGTTTTCCTCCTCCACAAGGAGACAATTTTCTTTCCTTTTTCCATGTTCCTTTCCTAACTCTCTCCTCCCTGAATGATGCCAGAGTAGTGGCAGTGACCCACTCTAGTGACAGAACGAGGCACCGTGTCAAGATGGTCAATGAGCCCCAAGCACAGGATTTCCCAGGGTCCTTCTCCACCACCAGGGGTAGTTTGATAAAAAAGGGACAGTGGAACAGTGGCAGGAAAGATGAAGCAGGTGGAGATACAAGAGGTCTTGTCTGCATGGGCTGGTGGCTCCTAAAGCTCCCCAGGACTCCCAAAGCCCAGATGAAATGGGCACGTCCCCACCACACCAGATGTGATGTCTTCTGCATGGCACGGCCACCACGGCAGGTACCCAGTTTGAATCCTCCCTGGCCTCACGACATTGGCCTCCTTTCTTTGTCATAGTATTTTCTGTTTTCTTACACTTTTCGCTTTCCTATCCACTCCTTAATTTCTCAGTTCTTTCTCCTTTTATCTGCTTGTGCCTGTGTATTTTCAGCCTCTAATTTCTGCCACATTTCCTGTTTGAACTTCTCCTGTTCCATCTCCTTTCCCATGTTAATGTCATCTGTTTACTTTACTCTTTGCAAACACTTTTCCTTTCATTTCCAGGGCTTGTTTTCCTTCAATTTCTATCTCTCTGTGTGTATATACACACATACACACACACACATATATATATACATAAATCTTCAAGCCTTAGCCTTTTGCGTTTCAAAACTAGCCTGTCCCTGGAGTCGGTTTGTTATTCTGGTCTCATTCACTTTATTGAGTTATTTTCTTTGCTGTTATCAGTCTCTAAATACAATCCAGTAAAGATACAGCAATGATTTTTGACAACCTGACCTTTCTGTGCTTTCTTACACTTGTTTAATTAGGTACCACATGCAGCTGTGACTTGATCTTTACAGTTTTTCAACCTCCCCACCCCCTACCTGAAGGGGGGGAATAAAAAAAAAGAGAGATATTGTCGAAAGAAGGTCATTTTTGACAGGTCTGCCAGTTATTTCAGGCATCGTAAGGCCAGCCAGTTCTGCAGGAACGGCAGGCCATACTGTCTGTATTTTGCTTAACAAGTTAGAGAAAACTTTTGGCTGGGGGAGGCGGGGAATTAGGTGATTTACTGATTTGATGAGGGCCTGCAGTGATTTAACCTTCAGGTATTCAGTTTGAACACAAATCTGACAAACGAGAAAGGAAGATGGGCGAAGATCTGCCAGGTGTTTGCTTTTGTGAGCTGGGATCTCTGGAGTAGCCAAGGTGTTGGAGTGTGTAGATGGACAGGAGATGCCTCCAGATCCTTGGGTATGGGAAATGACCGATGGCTTCGTCAAGGGCTGATGGCAGGCAATCATTGCTTTTTGTTTCCCAGGTGAAATGCTTTACTTTTGGTAGTATATGAGTTTGTTTGTAAAATCAAAGATACTTTTTCAGTTCCTAGTGGGTCATACGGCTATTTGGACTTCGGGTAGGCAACACATCCCTCTTGTGAACCCCTCAGTCGTTTGAGTCCACATCCTCATCAGCAGGTCTCAGCCATGAGAACCAAAAGCCAAAATGAATTGTCTGCCCAAGAACTAGTATCCTCATGGCTGTTTTGGCCAAAGGTGCAGGCAAGGAAAGTGTATTGCTGTTGTCCCATGTGAAATTACACATTCATACACATCTGAAATGCCTCTTTGTCTGGCAGAAAGATTGATGCTTGCACCCAGTGGCAATGTGGTGTCTGCAGGCTGTGGTCACATCTGCCTGTGAATCTTTTTATAGCTTTATTGTTCAGAATGATCCTAATTCAGCAGTGGTGGTTGGTAGGTTTTCCCAGTGTAATACACATGCTAACTCAATCTGCTTCAGTATCGTTCAAAGCCCATGGAAGACAACTGGAGTCCTTCAGCTTTCCTATGTCCTCCAGTACAGATCCTTCTGTCCTGACACAGGCAGATCTCCTGCTGACTTCCAGGTGCATGCATTACTTGTATTTTGGTATGGATATTATTTAAGCAAAAGGACATGACAAACTGCCTAGTAACGCTGATTAATGGGCGCCCCTGGGGAAGAGTGAGGCATGAGATGAAGTTAAATAACTCCAATGTGCATTACTCAACACTGCCACACCACCTGAAGTGTCTCATTGTGCCTAAAAAATGGATTCCCTTTTAAAAAGGAACATTTTTAATGTTTCACATTAATTTTCTCAGAAGTCCTTACGCTGTGAAAAATATTCCCAATGGAAAGCACTCTCCCCACCTCCACCATCACCGCCTCCCACCAAGCCTTGCCCTACAGGTGTCCAATGTATCTTTGACAAGGTGAAATAGCTCGGTGCATGTGCTGATAACCCACTTGCCTACCTTGATTTATACTGCACGCTCATGTGATGTGGCTTTGAAAGCCAATGGAGTTCTCATGTGATGCAGAGACGACTAGAAAATGTTCTCTCTGGGCATACCACCCTACAAAATGGCCCTTGAGCTGCATCCTCAACTGCCCCAACACACCGCAGATATTAATTAATGTCTGCACTTGCTCTGACCATGCAAAGTTCTCTTTGATGCTAATGCCAGCATTCGTTTGCTAAGCCCGTCCTTATGGGCACATAGTCTGCCCTGAATTTGGTGTGATTATACATGTGTAAGTGGGAAACTCCCAGGGTCCTTGGGCTTCATAGGAGTTCAGAGCAGAAGGACTTCATGTTGTTTTTTCCAATGACTTGCAAGGCTGGTTGCAATGTGATTAGTCAAACATTTTCAGATATACATGTGCTTTTCCCAGACCTAGCAGAGAATCTAAGTCTATGTGCTAGAAAAAAATCTTCCTGATGCTTACTTAAATGAATCATGGAGTAAAAGTAGGTCACAGTTCTTTTTATTCTGATTTTATTTTTATTAAAATATATAGTTACTGAAGATCAGAGATTTAATACAAGGATTTAAAACAGCATTCTCTGATTGTATTCACAACAGATAGCAGATACTATCACACAATTCATCCTTCCAACAAAAAGATCCATGGACAGATCAGAAGCATTTTGTCACTTATCACATGCTGGCCCTCAACAGACCACGTAAATAAATACAGGAAACAACATTATCCAGAAGAAAAAGGTCTTATTTGAAATTTATTCACCTAAAATACTAGTATGCATTATATAATAAAGAGTGATAATGTATCCACTGAAAAAAATGAAGGGGTTGAGTTATAGGGACACTGGCAGCATTCTCTTGGTATAGGAGGAAGCTCTAGGAACTGAAGGGTTTGATACCTGAGGCTGAATTTTGCAAAGGCTGACATTTGCTTCCTTGAGTCACAGAAATATCTGTGTGTCAAATCAGCCCAGGGACCTATGGTCTTTTAGACCACTGGAAATCAGCATTTATTCCACCAAAACCTGTGGTTTAACTTGATGCTAGAGAAAAATGGTGGCCCGTTTGTTTTCAGTGACTCACTTTTTAACCTCTATCAGTTTATTAGGAAAAAAAAAAAAAGTATTTAAATACCTGTTGTTCAGCTGCAGAGAACCCAGGGCAGGTGTGGATTCTCTACCACCAAAGAGAGCCTTCAAAGGGGAAATTGTCCTTCTCAGGTGATGCCCCTGGGCAGACCGCGAACTGCTGTGAAAAACCAAGTCCCCAGTCTCCTCCTAAGGCTAATATCTGGCGTGATGAATGTCAAGACAGAGCAAATTTTGACAGTCCTGTGATAAGAAACTGGAATCTGCAGTGCAAGTTGTGGTGCAGGTGTGAGGCAGGTGGTGGGGCTGCCTCACGTGGCAGCCACCGCTGCTCCCAGGGTTTTACAATGACTTCTCAGCAGCCTTAGATGTCCTTCGGATGGAGAACATGATGGTTATGTTCCATCCTAGGTAGTACACTGCTCCCTTGGGATCATGGAAACATATTGATTTATAGAGTCCTCATGATCCTCTATTTTACTCTGAGGCAGGAAGACTTCTGAAAAGACTGTGCTTAGGGTCTAGTCTTCTACTTCACTTGGTCAGCCTGAAGTCAGCATTGTTGCACCATCGAAATTTCACTAGTTAGTGAAAGGATCCACCTTGGCCAATGAGGGTACGCTGGTGGGATCACAGAATCATAGAATAATTTCAGTTGGAAGAGACCATCAGGATCATCGAGTCCAACCATAACCTAACCTAATTCTAGCACTAAACCATGTCCCTAAGAACCTTGTCTAAGTGCTTTTTAAACCCCTCCAGGGATGGTGACTCCACCACTGCCCTGACAACCCTTTCTGTGAAGAAATAATATCCAATCTAAACTGATTTGACTGTTGTTCATCTTGGAGACAGGGAAAAAAAACCAACACTGAACCTTGCTTTGTATCTACAAACGCTGTGGATCCATAGCTCAGCACAACCTTGTTAAAATCTAATGTAAGAATAGGAACTGGAGGGGAGTTATTTTCAGGGCCCCACAAGAAACACCGCGGCCCTTAAGAAGTCTGGCAATTGGGTTTTAAACTTTGCCAACTGAAGGTTTTAAATGAATCATTGATCAGAGCATAGAGGCAGACATTACTCATAATTGGCCTGAGGAGAGGGCCTCAAATCTGGTCCTCTGTACATCCTTCTCCAAGTCCAGGCCCAGACAAATGCTTCGAACCTGAACACTGTCTTTGTGAAGTTTTGAGACATAGATGAGGTGTGTGCAGGGTCTGTGAAGGTCTGATTTAGTAACAGAGCAGTAAAAAGTGCTGTCTTGTCTGTCCAGTCAGGTCTTCAAGGTCTGCAGACACTGAAACCACATATCTAAAAATGATTGAGTTACTCAAGTAATTATTAAATTGGATACCACTCAAATCTGTTCAGCTCTTTATTATACACAATGATTCACCGTTTATAGGGCTATAAATTCATATGGAGGAGGTGTAGCACATCCAGGCGGGGGCCATAGAGCTGAGGTTTGGAAGTGAAGCCCAAGACTGGCTCCTTTCCAAGGGCCCGAGGCGTGAAGCTCCTCTGACCCGTTGATGGCAGCTGGTGATTTGTGACCTGTGGCACAGCCGCTCGGCGCTTTGCCACCCGCCCTGGGCTGAAAGGGGATGGAAGACACGTGTACAGGGAAATAAAGACTTTGCCCACGTGCCAGAAGCCTCTCTGTTCTTTTTCATGTCGCTCTCTTCCCTACTCTCTCAGCCATCTTCTCTTGAGTGTTGGTCCACCAAGTTAGTTTTCCATCTGACAATGTATTTTATTTTCTTAAGATAGTTCTTTACCAAGGATTCATTTAGAGTAGTTGTTAGCTTGTTTGCCCATCTAGGGCAGGGTTTAAATTACCATGCTTTGATCACCTATTTCCCCTCCACACACACACAGACAAGAAAAATATAAACAGTTCCATTGAAAATAGGATCTATTTTGCAAGCAACCTAGTTTTTTGGGAAAAAAAATAGTGGGGAAAAATGTTTCATCACAAACTTTTTGAACATCCTCTTGTTTTCTCCAGCTCTTGTTCCCTTGGCAGCTGGTAGAAGCAGATTTTATAAAATTGCCGTGCAACACTCAGAAATGCCGATGGGGTTTGTTAGACTGATGAGTTTCACAGGGCAGACACTGTCCAGGGGAAAACATCTTGCTGCTGCAGTGATTTCAAACTTAAATCTTTGGCTCCACACATACCTTTGTTCTTACACAAGCCTAAATGAGAAGCTTGGCTTTTCTCAGGCCTGGATTAGTCAGGTATCAGTCAGCTGGTAACAACGAAGCAAAGTTCCATCATATCTGTTAAAGCATCTACTCAATTGCTCAGTAAAAAAATCTGATAATTTTTGTGCGGTACGACATGTTCTTTCTGGATTCAATTTCTGCTACCTGCACAAAGGATTCCCTTTTTTTTAAAGAGATCTGCCTGTCAGAAGGAAAAGAAAAAGCACATTTTCTGTGCTGCTTGCCATCTCTGAGAAAGTAGAAGAAAAACTCACACAAATCCTATGAATTACTTTATCCTTCTAAATGCAAAAGTCTTTGTTTTTCCATCTGCCAGTGACAAGGACTCAGTTTTGTAAAACTGCTGAAAAAAAAAGAATTGGAAGTTTTTTGCCAATCTGAACATGGAAAGCGTTAGTGAGTCTGCAAATTTGGATGAAATTCAGTTACATTTTGCACTGTGAACTTGAAAACCTCAGTTTGGCTGAGAAAATATGTTAGGAAGTAAAAAAGCAGATGCTGCTTTCCAGGTCTGTCATTCACTTTTTAAATGTATTGCTCGAAAATCACTAAAACACAGCTTTCTCAGGTGTTAAAACATCTGGGATTTGACATCTCTCTTAACCCAGATCACTGGCAATTCTGAATTGGTTCACCAAGTTGCACAGAACACAACGGGTAACTTGTCTGACTTTAATCCCATTAGCTGAACGTCCACATTTCACCAGCTTTAACTCCTAGATCTGAACTGTCAGAAAGCATCTCTTCTGTCTGCACAGAGAAAGTTGATGTTTTGCAGGAACATGCCATAGAACAGACTGAATATCCAAACAAACTGTGTTTACACACTTGTCTGTGGCAGTGGAGGAGGGAACTGGGTGGGCAATTAAAGACTAATTGGCACTCCGCAGTTATTGTCTGTACCAACTCTGCGTGGCAGCCAAACAAAAGCTGCGTCTAAGTTCGACCCCCAGGAATGTGTCTCTTAGGCGCACAGTGTGGTCTAACACTGGGGACAGGGCTATTTCAAAGTTCATTTTACTCTTGTTGTTCCAAGGTCCTTGACACCCACAGCAGAACTTCAGGGGCTTTGCAGCAAACACCACCCTTGGATGCAGAAAGACCTTGGCCACCTCTTCCGTCTCCTCCTCAGCATTCACCTTAAAATATTTCCAGCACCATGTCAGCTCACTCTAAGGTAGGCAAGAATGTTGTGCAAAATAAGGGTTAGGCTTTAAAAACAAGTAATTTGCTGGTCACTGATCGTGTGTTAATTAGTATCGTTCTGTCCCTGCTTTAAGAAAAATGGTCTACAGATGGCTTCAGACTGAGAAAAAAAATGCAGTTTTTGCTCTAGCAATCCTGTTTGTTTCCTGCCACCACCCCTCCAGCTACCATCTAATTGAACAAAGTGGACTTAATTTGAATTAAACTGTCAAAAATCTTCCACTTAAATTGATTTATCAGGCTTCCCGGCTGAAATGGATTCATTTCTGCACAATATATACGAAGTGTGTGTTGATGGATTGCATTTCATGGAATGGAAACATTTTTTATGTATCTTCATTAGATTCAGCTCAGGTATGCAAAGGAAAGCAGGGAGGAAAGCCGGGAGAAAGGAGGGAGAGGGAAGAATAAGTGTGCAAGAGCAGGAGGGGGGAAGCACGGGACGGAGAACTCAATCTTGAGAGTAACGAAAATCATCTTTTGGTGACTTTGTGTGTTCAGAGCCCATGTTCATGTTGCCCCCATGTAGCCACAGGCATCCTTGGTGGCACTTCCAACAGATGTCAAGCAGAAATCTTATGCAAACTCAAGGTCCCTTTATCAGAGAGGGTCCCTTCTCCATACCCTACCAGCTCTCCTCCCCAACCCTTCTCTCCTTTCCTATGATAACTAGAAGGCTCTTCACCATCTCAGTTCTGGACCCATCTGTAATTCCATCCAAACACCCTGATATGGCTTTTTAGGGCTCTAGTTGTCCCATGGGAAGAGTTTTTCCACCCAACAGAGTACTCTGGACCCAGTTACTTGGCATCTAAGATGACTTAATTAAAGAATTAAACAGAAGATTCTTGGCTAAACTGAAAAGACTCTCCCATAAGCAGCTGAGGTCTCTGGTCTGAAGGACCTCCCATAGGGTCCATGACCAGTAAGATGGGGTGGGTTAGAAGATAATTATCCTTTCGTATGGCATGGGTCTGTTTGGAGAAACATGTACTTCTACTCTTAGACAGCAAATGCCACTTGGCAGGCCAGTAAGGGAATATGCTGAGCTGGCTGAAGTGCAGCAGACCAGGAGGTGCTGTGGCTGTATGTCTGAGCCCTCCCCTCGACACGCAAATCAAAGTTCTCCAGTGAGATGCCTTTCAAAAGGAAGCTTATATGGAAGAGGCATTTGACATGGAAAAATAAAAGCTTCAGTCAGCTCCACTAAAAGCCTTTCAATTATAAAAAATTGTTATTGTCTTTATTTCTGCTCTTTTCCTGACCTAGAGTGTGTTTAATGCAGCAGGAACCATTTGACAAACTCAATTAATTTCCACTTAGAATAAGGTATTTAATCTGAAGAGTTTCAGATGAACTGGGGCAGGTGCAGTTTGACTCTCTGATTGATTGAATTAAACTTCTATTCATTTCTAGCCATGCCAGATCCAAAAATTTCATAACAGTTTCTGTCTTCTGTTCCTTCTACCTGGCACGTTTTCTTTCCCTCCTTCTGGAAATAAGAATGGTGGATGGGATTCAAAAGGGGCAACTGTTTCTGATAACAGTTGAAGTAAATGTCACAGGTAGAGAGTACCAGAGTGAAGATGCTCAATGTGGAGAGCACAAAGGAATTACACTACTTAGGGACAAGAAAGGCAGTGACAGGAGACTGTTTCTTAAAAGTTATCTGAACCATCTTGTTGACCAGGGAAGCTGGAAGGGAAGGACTTTTCTGACAGATTTAGCCTATGGATTGCTGAGCATCTAGTCCTGTTGCAGGTAACCAAACGCCTGAACATAGGACCTGTAGTTTCACCGACAATTCTTCTCCGTTAGCCTTATGCAAAGCTGATGGAAGTCATCAAGAATGTTTCCCGTGGTTTCAGTGGGTGTTGGAAAAGTCTTAAGTCAGCTTAAGTCAACAATTTCTTGTTGTGAAACCTGCCTGTAGAAAATCCGAGAGCTCTACTGCTACAGAGCGCAGCAGTAAAAGTTGGTCCTGTACCCAGAACCTGCATATTTTCTGATGAAGGTTGCCACAAGGAGATGCCAAAAGTCTGCTCCCCTTACACTCCCTCCCTCGTGCTCTTTCACCAGCAAGAATTTGAATCAACTCTGAAGAGAGCTGTCAGTGAGGGATGATGTTCCTGTGATTATTGCCTGGGTGAGAGATTATGCCTTGTTTTTTTGCAAACTGCCTTATTTGCAGAGCAGAATGCATTGGGCTCATGTCCAATTGATACATTCCTCTTCAAACAGCAGATCCAACTACAGAGTGTGATGCAAATTTAATTATTCCACATGTAGGAAACAGAAACGGAATCTCATTGTTAAATTTGTTCTCCTACGTTGAAAGATAAAAAACAAAAAAAGATGCTGAAGTGGCCTGTGTGAGCTGAATACATTTTGCTCCCCAGAGCCAAAGAGTAATGAACTCTGTTCCTGCTGCAGAAG
Organism: Streptopelia decaocto; assembly: GCF_964273445.1. Classification (NCBI taxonomy): domain Eukaryota; kingdom Metazoa; phylum Chordata; class Aves; order Columbiformes; family Columbidae; genus Streptopelia; species Streptopelia decaocto. Next base: position 5,140,080 of record NC_138672.1, on the reverse strand, counting down.
CTTCACTGGATAGAATTCTTTTTCATTTTTTTTTTTCTTTCCCATATTCAGCATTACGATGAGCTGTTGAAACTTCTTCCTCAGATCCATTCATATGTGCAATTCCCACTACATTTCCAGGGGGAGTTTGGGGGCCACTTCACTTCCCTTTGAAAGTGGTTCCCAGGGATGAGAATCAAGCAAGTTGGACCTTTGATAATGGGAGATCTAGAGCAAAGCTGAGACAAATGGTTTTCCTTAAGGTATGTTCCACTTGACTTGGTTCAAGCTGGTTAAGGGACGACGGTGTAATCTGTAGACTCTTATTTCTTTATGTCCTTTACAATGGGCTGGGAGACCTCTCCCATAGTCCCATTTCTCTACTGGTGTCTACAGTTTCTGACCAGGAAAGGGATCTATCTAGGAAGTTTTTGCACTCTTTCTCTCTCTGTCCACTGATTGCTGCAGCTTTCTTCATGCCCTGCTTAGATAATTCTAGTTGCAATGGAGCACAGATGTACTATGAGCATTACAAATTAGAGGAGGTGTGTGGTAGGGAGCAACCTCCTCTTTGGAACTGAGTTGCTTGTTCATCTTAAGTTCATGGGCTTATTCATGTAGAGGTGACTCCAAGGTCTACTTTGAGGACAAGTTGATCATCCATCCATCCATCCATCCATCCATCCATCCATCCATCCATCCATCTCAATAGCATCTGGCTCCAGGAACTGGTGGTCCATAGAAAGGAGAACCCAGAAGGTTCCTAGAACCATGTGCTGCAAGAACCTATGTGATTTAAGGGCAGCCCAAGCTCACAGTTTGGTCTGCTTAAGAAAAGAGCAGTCTTGCGCAAGTCTGTGCTTCAGGTTTGTCCCCTTGAGCTTGCAATTCAGGGACTGCAGCTTTTGTCTAGAGGACAATTCACCTTATCTTCTTGGGATGGTACTGGGAATCCATTCATAGGCTAAACATAACTGATGAGGTCTGTCCTAGCAGGCAGCAGAGAGCCTAGAGCCACTCAAGCTCACCTGCATTAGACTGACGGCTGCCCCAGAGCCAGGGTCACACTGCCGTGCCAGACCCATTCATTACAGCTCATATCTTATGATAGCAGGAATAGATCCTGTACACTCTCACCCAGAGGAAAACTCCGTCTTTTATCTTCCAGTGCATCCCTCATCGCCATAAGCTAACAACTAACATCAACACTCTATACGGATGGGGAAAATGTCCCTGGAAGAAGTCTGTGTGACAGATAATGTACCACCCCGCAGAGCAAAGGCACTCCCGGGGCACTCATCTCCTGCTGCTCATTTGCAGGTGCCTGCAGGACCATCTTTTTCCATGAGCTGCCTATAATGTACTTCTGGAGGCATGTTCCTTTTCTGCACACAAACGTATCAAGAAGATCTGCTTTGTCAGAGCAAATTTCCCTACCAGGAGCAGAACAAGGGGTGAATAGGACTCTAGACGAGTGCATGTGATGGTGTTTAGATCCATGCTGTGCATCGGCAGGTCCTTATTAAAAAGGGTACCTTTCCTGAAATGATCAAGCAGGAGATGAGTGGCAGGTGTTTGGTTTTTAAACATGGCTATTTTCTGTGATGTGGTTTGCAGCATAACCTCCAGATAAATGCACAGGTGAGGGGGTGAAGAGCTGCAACGCAAGGGCAGCCAGAGGCAAGGATTTTTTAATTAGCTTTTACACTGGAAAAAGTGTTTGTGTGGCCACACTTTTAGCTCAGGGGAATCCTTAACCCAGCCTTGCACAGCCTCAGCCTGCTTACCGCAAAAAGGAAAAGGACTTAAGTCAAACAGGAGAAATAAACATCAGGTCACAGCTAAAAGAATATCATTTTCCACCAAAGTCTTTCTATGTTTACCATATTAAATGATCAACACATTTGCACTGTATCAAACTGTGCAGATGTAGCATTAAAAGGTCAGCTGTTAACCTGCAGAGGCAAAGAGACTCCACATCTCTCTCTTAAAGATGATAGTCCGTCTGAATGGGTCCCCGTGGTCCTCCTATAATAACATTAATGCTCCAAGTGGTCGTATAGCGGCTCTCATTTGCAGTGCATGGAACCTCTTCATTAAGACTCAAAACTCCCACTGTGAAGATGGGAGTTGACTTTCTTATTGCACTTGAACAACTGGGGAAACTGAGACACAAGAAGATTAAATTATTTTAAGAAAAAAACAACGTACAAACACGAGTATCAAATTCCTTATTCTCAGCTTCTCACTCAGATCTTCAGGCAGGTTTCCACACGGTAGACTTTGTGGGATTAAATGCTCAAAAAATCATGGAACTGGGAAACTCTCAAGAACGTGGGTCTCTTCCAACTAAATTATTCATCAATTCTAAAACAACTCAGTAATTCTAAAACAATTAAAATGAGAATGCCTTTTGATGCAGTGATACTGGAAGGAATACAAAAATCTGAGGCAATGCAAAAGCAAGGTGTTTCTCATGTCTCATATTCACATAATAAAGGCTGCCCTACCCTTGGGAGCAGCTTATAAAATAAGAGCTGTATTATTACTTAGCCCGTTTGGGACAGATAAGAACTAAGCTCCCTTGAACCTCTCTGCCAAGCCTGATCTTTAGAGCCTGGCAGGGCCATGCATTTGTTTACATTTTAGTTCAGAAAAGGATTTACGTCCCTGTTTATCTTTAAGGCTCCTCATAGATGGATGAAATTTCAGGTATTCTGCACCAAAGAATGAACCATTCAGTGACACCAAGCCTCGACACATCCCTGTAGCAGATGGGAGAGGTGAGAGCCTGGCCCCTCCTGCCCAGCTTGCTAGTGGAGCAGCAGAGCCAGAATACAGATGTTGCCACGTTTACCTCTATTTCACAGAGAACGGCGGGAGTAGAAGGAGGTTTGAGATTTAGAGCATATCTATACTCAATGCAAATTACTTATTACTCTGGCTTCAAGCCTGCGCTTGGAGGTACAATATAGGTTAATTAAAGACACAGGAGATTATGGGGAAGATGCACAGATTGGATGAAGCAACAGTGGCATAGCAAAGACTGAGGGAAGAAGTCTCAAGTTGATTCCTGGAGAGAAAATTGGTGCCACAAACCAGCTTTGCCTTTTGGTTTTGTTGTTTTTTTTTTTTTCGGTTAGGAAAATCAAAGCATTGAAGGACCAAGCAGAGCTGGTGCAAAAAGGAAATGGTCACTGCTGATGTTGGTTGTCCCCATGACTTCAGCACCACGGTAAAACTGAGACAAATTTCTGTGTGAGCTTTCCCAAAAATCACATCTCCCTATTCAGCCGTGCACAGTTTGCTAATGAGTCTTAGGGAGTAAAGAGGCTCATTCTCCGCTAATGATGTAGCAGGTTTTCCAGTCTTTTGACATATTGGAATCATGAAGGCATGGGTTGTTTTTCTGGATGACAGGCTTCAGTCATGCAGCATCTGTTTCTAGGGTCGGAACAGGGACAAATGCTGGAAATCCAGCAATGTATAACAATGTATAGTAAGGAAAGAGTCAGTCTAAATAACCCAATAACTTGTCCATGTCTCAAATATATTAGTGGTGTTTGTATGCCAGGACTGTTACACCTCTTTTATCCACATGTTAGGGACACAGCAAAGAAATTGGTATGAAATTGTCATGCTTGCTGCTTCTATAGTCACTAAATCTTGCTTTGTTTTTCCTATTTTCTTTTCTTCATTTTTTTTTTAATAGCCATCCAGGCTTCTTTACTGAAGCCATAAAAAATACAAGTTATGAAAAGCAAGAAAAAAAGGCTATTTCTAGGCAGAGGAGTGTGTCTCTGTATATTTGTTGACTGAGTAGCACAAGAGGGGACCTGATCCTCAATATGTTTGTAGGATGCATCATACAATACAGACCTGGATTGAGCCCTCCAGACACAACTGTAATATAAATATTAATTAACATTAATGGTCTGTGGCCTTGCCTGACAGCTGGAAGCCAGCACGACTGTGCCTGGCCGAGTAGTATTAATTTGTTGTTAGAGCCCTGAAAGCAGAGTCTGGTGATACGATGAGCACAGCAGCTTCACTCCTATGTGCCCACCCTGCACTGCTTCTGGGTCATTCACAGGGAGCAAAACCACCTATGGGATGAGCTGTGCGGCTGGTTTGAGAAGCCCTGGGGAAACAGGTGGGACACAGGCTCATTGCTGAGCTCTGTACTGTACCGCGAGCTCCTCACGTTGCAAGCTCTAGGCATGGTGCCATGTATTTGACGTGCTGGGAACACCGTCTGCAAGTGGTGGGTCACACTTCCAAAAGCCTCTCTCATTCTCCTGGGCAGGTTTCGTCTCGCTGCACTTCATTCTTCTTGCAGCTGAGCACACCGCAATTGTCTTGGAGGCTCCAACTGGAGCATCTCATGTTCCTTCATGCTCCCATACTGTGGCCCGAATTCTCAGCAAGAACACCTCTCCTGCTTTCCCTCCCTCCTTCTCTCTGCAAGCACCTCCGATGAATTATTAATTGCAACTCATCCAATTAAAGGGCTCCTGCATGTTAATAATTCATGGCTGCTCGTCAGAGCTGTTGGCTGGCAGGCCAGGCAACACCAGGGCTGGGGTTTCGGTGAACTGAGAGGAGTGAAGTGCAATAAAGAAAGGAAGAAATCAATAGTGTAGCACAGGCTGTACACATCCAGGAGACTCTTTATTATATCTGAAAATTGCTTTCTGTGATTGCTACCATCATTACTTCTGTATTTATTTTTTAACGACTCGTCCATCATGAAGCCTGTATACACAACAAAAAAGGCCAATTGCATTAAACCAGTTAAAATATTTTAAATACCTGGCAGTCGGTGAAAGCAGTAATGAGTTCGTTTTGTCTCTACTCCCTCTTTCAGTGAAACTTTCCTCACCCAAAAGCTAGTTTTATTGCTATCTCTGTAAGTTAAAACAGATCTACCACTTTTCCCTCTGGAAATGGACCCATCAATGCTGTTAATGGGAGTAACCTGCAGCTTAGCAGCTCTGACATGAGTATATAAAGGCAGTTCCCAGGACGTAAGAACACCTACCGAGTATTCAGAAGAAGCATGAGTGTGGTGCTATTGCAGAACCAACAGTTTATCAGGGCAAGGAAGGAAAGAAACCGGACTGGAAACCTCTCCCGAGGTTTGAGATGAGTTGGCGTTAGGGAAAAAGTTGGCAAGATAGTCTGGGATGAGGGCCATGGAAGCTGTGCATGTTAGAGGGGATATAGTCTCCTACAGGGCAGATCTGAAATGTGAAGAAAGCAAAATTGTAGATTTTGGTATGTAAGCACAGTCATAGGGAGCAAATCCAGCTTGGTAAATGGCCAGCGCCCTTGTTGTATCAGAGAAAGGTACATGAAGAATGAAAGAAGACGAAGCCAGATAAAGTCAACGTAGAAATAAGATCCACTATTTTTGCCAGTGATGGCAACCCACAGAAAGAAAGTACTCAACGGGGCTTTCAACAAAGGTATGCGTAGGTGGAAATCACACCAAGACTCGAAGCCTCATTAAAGGTGTGCCTCAAACACTGGGTCATGGTTTACTGCCAATAAATAACCTAGTAAAATGGTGTGGACTCTACTGAGCAGGAAGTCAGCTTAAATCAAATAGCTATGTCTGCAGAAGTCTTTTGTCTCTGGAATGGTCTCTCTTTAATAGGGGTCATACCCTCCTTTTATAAGCTTGGGTTCTGTGAAGAGGAGGTCAGACATGTACTGGAAGCTGGGGAACTCTTTTTGTAGCCTTGCACATTGGGGACACTTTACTTTAAACCACATTTGATGGAAACCGTAAAAAAGCCCATTGCTAATGTACAGTACAATTCAAGTACGTGTGGGTTGTGAGCTTATTTTGAACGAAATCATGACTTTGTACAGCATCTGCTTCAATAAAACTTCAGACTGGGGTTTTCCACCACACCGCAAATGCATAATATTGATGCTCCTGTATGGGAATATGATGCGACTGAATCACAGATTTTAAAATATGTAAGAAATTGGAGAGAACAGTTATTCTCTTTTTAACGCAAGTGATTTTAGTACTGATTTGAGAACCCTGAGGAGAACATGGAGCTCGGTCTTCATGCCCCATTCAGTCTCTCAGCTGCAGTTTCCAATTAACGCTAATTTGATTGTGGTTTCTGTGGTGTGGATCATGACAACCTTTTATACCCAGCTGATCTGGCACTGCAATTTGGTGGATCTTTCCCAGTGGACAGTAGCTAATTTGAGACTCTGTCACCACCATATTACCCCAATTTAAATGTTTGCTCAGACCCAGCTCCTGGTTAGACTGGTTCTGAAGATGTTTGGGCTGGTTCTGAAGATGTTCAGGCTAGCATCTGGTCCCTCATCATTTCTGTTTCCGTACCCCAAAGCCACATCCTAATTCATGGCTTCGTATACTATATGTTCACTATGTGTGTCAGATACCACTGAAATAATGCCACAAAACCTATAAATTGGCACAAAAGAAAGCAGGAGAGTTAGAGGCAAGGCCAAACCCCTTGGAACAGTAAGGGACGCTTAGTGGAGAGCTGTGACTTAAGGATAATGTGGCACAGCTCCGGGTACTTGTAACATTGCTGTGCCTTTAAACAAGAAAAAATATCGACAAAAAATCTTAGCAGCAAACCAAATTTCTGGGTATTTTATTTTATTTTTATTGACATTTTCAAGAATTTATCATATCAGCTCTGGAGTTGAGCTCTTTGAAAAACCAGCTTTTAGCATGCCATAAAAAGGTGGAGAGATGGCCACAGGTGATGCCTGACTTCCAAACACCTCTCTGGAAGCTCCAGTCCAAATCCAGTTGTCTCCCAGCATTGCTTTGTACAGTACAATTTTCCACTTGATTCTCTCTCTGCTGCTTGCTTTATGTGTCTGTTAATACACAAGCCTGTTCTTTTTTATCTTGCTTGTATTTTTCCCTTTTTTTTTTCCCTTTCCCTGCTTAGTACTAAACTGTAGCACACACATTGTACTTTCAGCTGCCTGTGATCTGTCAGCGGGCCCAGGAGCTTAGCCTTAACAGTCTATGTAAATATTGTCTCAAAATTACAAATATTCAGAATGGCAGTAATATATGGGGCTTTTGTTAAAGCATCTTGTTTTATGAGCTTAACTACAGGCTGGGAAGCATGGAGATGTTCACGTGTTATTTGTACAAAGGGACACACACTCACATGTACACAAAAGCCCAACATTGTACAAATAGCAGTTCAGGCCATAAATATCGTGGCAAGATTGCTCCCAGATCAAAATAACCCCCGAAAGAGACACGATGCAAATGAAGTCAAACTGCCTTATTTTTGGGACACACACCCTTTTTTAAATTATTTTTCCTCTGAAACTGGGTAGAAAAGAGAACTCCGGTGCCAAGAAGCCTATTCTGGATCAACACATTTAGAAACAAAATGTACCTTTGTATCTAAAAATCTGAGTGTCATGAATATTTAACGTGGGGAGGCAAGAATGATTTTGTCAGTGTGTAAAGCAGTCCCAGAGAGGCTCGAATTCTGCCTGGTTTCTATTAGCTTTCCTTCTCTGTAAACAGACTGAGTCATTTGCTGCAGGAGAGGTGTGTGAGCACAGGGAGGGAAAGACACACGGGTAAAAAGGGAAAAAAAAACACCACAGCCATGCAAATGGGAGGAAATGGATTTTCTGTGCAAAGTGCTGCCTCCGTCCTCATTTCTCATGATGTGTTGCTGGGTCTGAACAGCCAAGTTTAGCTGCAGTTATCAGCTCAGCAGTGTCACAAATTTGAAAGGTCTCCTGCACTGCTAAAAAGAATTATGAAGGGTGCCTGGACACCCTGACTAACCTCCCATAGAGCAAAACAGGGATCCAGAGCCCCCTTAAGGGGAAATCTTATATTGGTGAAATGTGAATGAAAAAAAGCTTTAATATCAGCTTGGTTGAAACCCAACCTGTTCCCTGTCGAAAGACATTGTGGTTATTGGGGTGTGATGGGTTCCCCATGGGCTTTGTGAGCTATACACACACCATGAAGCTTCCAAGGTATGAACTTCAGGAGCAGCAGGAGCTGAGTGTCCTCCAGCATTGCAGGGACAGTGCCGGGGATCCCGGGTGTGATCCTGGCACCGGGGAGCCTCTGGACTCAGGCAATCATATCAGTCAAAGGCAGTAAGCCTTTAAATTCAGCATATCTCCAAAGTTTGGCTGTGTATCAGAACACCGGCGACTGCAGCTTGTTGTTCTCCATTGCGTTTTTCTCTGTATTTGCTGAGATCGCCTTACATGTCATAAGCTTTAGGCCAGTCTTTGGAGTGCAGCAGGGCTGGGAGGTGCAAAATTAAAGCTGCCTGTGCCTCCTGAGAACTTCTGGGATATGTGGAAAGGGAGATTAACCTGGTTAGACGACGGTGCTGCAGCCTTACTATCTGCACTCTGCACAAACACATCCCAGTGCTGGGCAGGAGACAGCCTGGTTTAAAAGAGTTTTGCCCCTTCCATCTTTCCATTACTCCAGTTTTCATCTGAGAAGGGGTATAGTGCTCATATAGTCTACCCGGACCGGTCCTGCTGTTTTGCAAATGGAGCTGGTTTGGCATCAGCAAGCAGCTGAGATTTTTGTCGTTTGCTTCCCAAGTTGCTTTTTTCCCTCCTGCCTTCACCACCACAAGTCAGAGCTGTTGAGATGTGCTGCTTGTACCAGGCTGCCATCCAGAGGGGAAAGATGTGGTGCTGGGAGTACCAGGCACTTACTAGATAGGGAGGATGTACAAAAGGGATAGTTCTGGTCAGGAAATCAGAGCAATGCTTTACAGCTTGGGCAAGGAGGAATTTTGAAAGAGCTTGGATGTTTAAATTCAGATTGAACCAAACCCTTGCTCAGGAATCCTTTCTGGTGAAATTCCAGATCACGAGCAGCAGCCAAAAAAATTGTAAATGAAAAGAAATAATAATAATTTCTGTATGTGACACTTACGACTGGAAGATTTCAAGCACCTCACCGTCCGAATCTTTACAACTCTGCTCTCCCTGCTTCTGGGCTAATAACTCAGCCTCTGGCCACAAACTTGAGCCTTTCCATTTGTAGCATTTCAGACCTGACCCCAAACTGTGTCACTCAGCCTTTCTGGGGCAGAAATGGCCAGAACTGCGAACAGGATATAAAGCTGTGATTATTTGCTGTTTGAGGCAAGGCCTGCCTGGTGTCTGTGGGTTCACTTGATCCCCAAACTGTCTGACCATGTTACTCAATTGCCATCAGTGAATAAGATGAATACTCTCTGATAGGACAGGCACAGCTATATAATCAATACCTGCTAGTTTTTCCACCCCTGGGTTGCGTGTATGTATGCATATATAGAGCTAGACACATCTATGCATGCATTCAGGACCTTTTCAGTTGCTATATATAAACATATGCCAGTGTACCTATTATATACAAATATACAGACAATGTGCTGCTCTCTATATAAATTTTTGCTTGGTCTTCCTTTTGCAGTGTGATCAATAACAGTTCTGGTGCAGAAGGTGAGTAAAGTGCCTTGTTAAACTAATAATTGCACAGGAACCAAATCCTTTCTAATAAAATCTTTTAAAACCTTTATAAAATTTCCACTCTAAGGCCAGTTTTCCTGGGAGACCTATAATTATTGAGAATGGAAACAAAGGAATATAACTAGCCTCTCTTACCAGCTGCCCAACAGATTCTAAGATGGGGCTGCACCGAGAAGGTGGCCCCTGTGGAGTCTCTTGATTGAGACACAAACCTGCATGTTTGTGCTGTCCATCTCCTGGCAGGGTTTATAATTAAAGCTGTATTGCTGTTTATATTCCAGCAGCACCTGTAAGACCCACTGCACAAGGTGCTGTGCAAAGAAGAGAGGCAGCAGGCTCGCTGTAAAGGATTTACAACCATAATAGATAAAGTATGCTGGGGGGTGGCTGTGGAGAGGAGGAAGAAGGACAGTCTTTCAAGGTTGTGTGTTAACAGAAAACAGAAGTCAGGGGGGTGACTGCCAAGCAGCTGCCACTCTCTGCCAGGCAAATTTCTCAAATTTAGATTCCAAGACACACTCATACGGCTTGACCCAGGCATATCCATGTTATATTTGTGCATGTGCATCACACTACAGGACAGAAGTGATGCCTCTGAGCTGCAGCTGGGGTTTTTGGTAACCTATCAGGTCCCATGTGACTGTAGGAATCCCCGAAGCGATGCGCATTTAGAACAGACTCTCCTTTTGGAAACTCCTGTGCACCATGTGCACCTCCGAGGCTCCGTGGTGCACTAGGGCTGGGCAGCTCCTCTGCGCTGCCATCGCCTGCAACGCACGTCCTGCTCCTGACCAGCAAATCAGAGGCAAATTGGGACATCTGTGGCTCATGCAAGCGCAGGACAACACTAAAGGATGCTGACACACTGGGAGCACTGGAGAGGAGGAACTCAGCAGGCTGATGGGCATCTTGTAGCACAAATCCCATCACTGCGGGTGCAGTGAGGATTGGTCACAATGGAGCAGCTGGAACAGCATGGCAGCTCCTTGTTCACTGCAGCATCCTGCCCGCGTTCCCTGGGTAAAGGCCGATCCTGATCACTCTGTAATGAGGTGGTATCTTCTCTGTAGAGGCCATTGCTTCTGTGAGGCTGTTTGTTAGCTTCGGTGACGTCCATCCCAGGCAGCATTATTAATATAGGGGAAGAAAGGCAGGAAACAGGAAAGTTAGTAAGTCGTGGGCTGTGTTTGGTTAAACAGTGTCTTCGGGCTTCAAAACTAATGCATATGGAAGGGGGTGTTATGTAGGGACACTCAGCTTCCTGCCTCCGAGTTAATTAACCTCCTTCCCCTCTGTGCTGTTATAGACACAAGCAGTTCTGCTGCATATGTCAAGGGCGTAATTAGCACAGGCTGAGCAAACCACACACACAGGATGGAAGCGTGCCTACAAGATGGACACAAGTGAAAGGCAGGCATCGGCACCCACAGCTGACAAACCACGGCAGGAGCAAATCTGAGCTGTTGGAGGGAAACACAAGGGCTGCCCCTTTTCCATTCCCTCCGTCTGGTGTCTGAGGTTTCAGGGCATGGATAAGAGGCTGTACCACCTAAGGAGAGCAGATTCGCTTCCTGGGGAGATGACAAGGGGTAGGAGCAGCTTGGTGATGACGAAAGTCTTCCTCAGTTCCTGTTCAATGCACCCAGTGGACTCAAACCAACATTTCCAGCTTCTTGGTGCTTGGAGGACACAACCTTCTTCCCTTATTCAGTGAGCAAGATGACAGATCCTCAGGTGAACTTTCTCCATCATACAGGAGAAAGGCTTCACCCTCCCTGCCATCCCTGCAGCTCTGCCCAGCCCTGAGCTACCAACATCTCTACATTGAGCACTCCAGACCCTGTGTGCCCCCCAGTAACCCTGGTGCAATATTCCTGTCTCTCAGGATGATGATGTCTCTGCTGTCATGAAAATGGGAAGGGAAGGGGAAGGGAAGACTGAGGTGGAGCCCCAGGGTGTTTCGCTGACAGAGGGAAACTGCATTGCCTGAGGGAAGGTCTGCAAGGATCTATGAGAAGGTGTTCAGCATTGTTCACACAGCTCATTTCATGGGACCATTTGTCCCTCACTCCCCAGTCTCAGTGGATCCTTCCATGTCTGTTGATCAACTCCATCCATGCTGGTTCCTTTTCTTCCTTCCACTTCATCTGTTAGGTTCTCTTGTTGCATCTCCCTTGTCACACAGATTGCAAACAGCCTGGGGCCACCCTGCTCGGTGAGAGAAGATCCTCAGTGCTACTGCCATGCAGACCCCTGTGAGTGGAGGGTGTGTGCAGAGCAAAGCAGAGAAGGGTAATGATTCCTGTAAGGCCTCGCCTCTTCTGCAGCTCACAGCTTCTGACATTGCCTCCTCCATTCTCCACAGAATCACAAAACACACATGCAAAACATCCCCAATTTTTAAATGTTCCTGTTTTAGGGGAACACAGTGCTTATTCCAGCTGCAGGCACTAAATCAACCCTCTCCCCTGGACGTGTGCTGAGGAAGTAAGGCCAGTGATGAATGGGGCTGTCCATGTTTACATTGGGAGCAGAACAGCTGTGTGAATCTCGCTGTGCAATGACTACTCTCTGCAAACTCGGCATCCCCCTTGCTTCCTCCCCCACCACCGGTGACAGTGACAGATTGTCCACTTTTGCAGAGCACTGCCCAGCATCACACGTGACTCCCAGCACCTCTTCAAAGTGAGGAGGGGGGGAACATAACCCTCAAGTCATCACAGTTGCTGTTTTTCTGAGTCTTTTATTTCCTGCAATCGCTTCGCAAACAGACCACAGAAATAAAAGAGAAGCGCTGGTGAATTGGAAGTGAGAGGGGTAAGGAGAAAGGGTAGCCTGGCTGTTTCTTGCAAGGAACTGCGTCCAAGATGTTGAGCTGCTGGAGCACTTTTTGTCCTTCAGACAAATGCTCAAGGTAAATATTGATGCCAGTGTGCGCTGTGTAATCAGACTGCAGTTCTCTGCATACAGCTCTTGGACTGTGGGGTTTAACAAGAACTTAAAATGTTCACAAGACTTAAGCAATGCATGAACAACCAATACAGGCTTCCCATCTCTTTCCCGCTGTTTCATACATGCCTTGATCTGCGCCATTGGCTGCTTAATTTCAGCCCTAGGTAGAAGGAAGTATTTTGTTCTTCTACCAAATCTCTATGCAATCCTGCCACTGACCAGTAAGCCAGTAGGAAAGCATCCAGAGGCGACCATGACCTGTCAGACACTTCATTGCAATTAATACATCCCAGCAGAATGCTTCACTTTCCTCTAATCAGTATATTCTAAGAGGAAAAATATGAGAATCCTGAATCAGGCAGAACATTTGTGATTTGCTCTCCATTACACTGCTTATAGGATGGAGATGTGTGTGCTGGGTATGGTGCAATCCAGCCCAGCACAAGCTGGAGATGGACTAAGATTCAGGACTCTGCGGTCTGAAACACATCTCCTCCCCAGCATCACGGGCTGGGTTAATCGCTGAAGGGGGGAAAGAAAGAACTGCAAATGGAAAATGGCATTTTCAATCTGCTGGAGAGTCTGGGGAAAGGGAACAAAGGTTGAGTCAGGGAAAGGCAATGAGAAGAATGGCAGGGAGCTGGGAACTGCTCCTTGCCTTATTCCTATGCTGCTCCACTCCACACTCAGATAAAGTGGTCCCTTCTCTCCAGCCTTCTCCTTTCTAGTCACACACTCAGTTGGTTAATTCTCTCCTCGTCGAGATCAGAGATTAGATAGAGCCTGGATTTATAGCTAGTGAAAATAAAAAGAGCTGCTCCTATCAAGGATTCAAATGATTAAATATCCCACCATAGAAATACTTTTAACTTCACTTACAGTACAATTTCACTTACACGCTGATGCAGTTGACAGCGCTAACAAAAGCTGCTTGAGTAATATGGGGCCTGAAGAGAGAGAGAAGCTGGAGCAGAGAATGAGAACGAGGGATAGGGACAGAAATTGAGAGAGAAAGAGAGAAAGGGGATTAGATAGTGAGATGCAAAGAGAGGAAAGAAAAGGCAGGAAAAGGGAAGGGAAGGAATAGAGGAGGTTGGCTCTCTCTGCCTGCAGCATTAAAAGTACAAGAGCTAAACCAATTAAACAATGAAAGGAAAGCAAAGGATTAAATGAAGGGCTATGTAAAACAGCTCCTCTAATCCAGCTCATTTACTGCTCTTTATTCTCCATTTCCCTCTCATGTTGATCCTCAGATTCAACAACTCCATTTCCTCACACCTCGCACATACAGGGTCCTGCTGGCATGGTGATGTGTCCGTGTGCTCCTGTGCCCCCCCTGCCCCATGCAAGGCAGGGTGGGGGCTGATCCCAGCCTGGGGATGCTCCTGGGCAGGTGAATGAGCCTGGACTGAGCTTTGGTCGCACCCGCAGCGAGACTGTTCCTGCTCTCCAGCCAAACTCACTTAAGAACATTGCTACAGTCATGCACTGAGAGTGAAATAGGACTGTTCTGCTCTACCTTTGCTTTTGGACAAAGCCTCTAGGCTGCTGTGTTGAGCCAAAGGAGCAGTTTCTGCTCCTGCTTTCTCTTTGGCTTCTGTTTTCCCTGATTCTCTTCCTTTTCACGGATTTACTGGCACAGGGCCCATGAGGTCTGAAGTGGACACAGCCCCAATGTGCACAGGAGGGCTGTGCATCTCACCCAGTGCACATCATAGCAGGGGCTGCAGTGTGGGAAGAAGCATCTCCACATCCTGTGTCCCACCTTCTTCATGGCCTGACAACGCTGGGACCCATTGCAGCTCCCTAAACCTGCTGCAGGGGTCAGGGTCTCCTGCAGAAACTGTGGCAGTTACGGGAAACACGACTGGTACCTAAAAATAAACCAACAGGAGATGGATGTGGACTAACATAATTTACCCACCTTCTCCTTTCCCCCTCTTTCTCCATTTGCCCCATGTCCAGAAATGCTTGTTTCTCTTCCGATTACTTCTTACATTTTTGCTCTCAGCCTCAGGGAGAGCAGGAGGATGGCAGAGCAAGTTGTTTGGGGAAGGGCTGGAGCGCTGGGGCGAAGCGAAGCTCCCCGAGGGAGGTTATCTGTGCCAGGTCACTGTCTGTAGGCATGCCGTGCTATTTGGAAATGACTTTTTTTCCCCTTCAGCACTCCAGAGCTACAGATCATTTGAATTCAAGCTCTCCTTCCCTTTCAGGAGACAGAAAGGCCCCAGCCATACTTGAAATGAGACAGATGCTTATGGAATTGTGGTTTTAAAAGCATTTTTCAGTTGAGTTCTTTCCTTTCCTACACAGAACAGTCCAATGTGAGCTGACTAATAAATGCATTATCTTTTTCTTTCCCCTTTCCTAGGAGGGTTTGATATGGCAGCTCCATAGATCAGCCTGGTCTCCAGGGATATTTCTGCCCTAAACAAAGTGGAAATTGTCTGCCCCCTCACAAGCCCTCAGTGACTCATACAATAAAGAGAACCCATAAATATTTGGGTAATTACAGTCCGTTCACCTAAATTCTGTAAGAGGCAGAGCACTTTCTCATGTCGTTTCCTTAAAGAGCTGCCACATGTTGCTGTTTGCTGCCTGTGTGTTGCCGTAAGCACCCGATTCCCCTTCAATGGTCGGCTTCCAGTAGCGTGAATTCGACTGTTCATAGTTGGCAAAGGCTGGGAACATTTCATAGCAAAAGGATGAAAAGCTGTGCAATGAATAGTAAATAAGATACTGTACTGCTTTATACAGGGTACACATAGAGCCGGTGCCTTTTGCCTAATGCAGTATCATGGGTCACCAGGACCACACTGCAGCCACCTCTGTGACATGGAGATCATAGAATCATAGAATCATTTCACATGGAAGAGACCCTCAGGATCATCAAGTCCAGCCATAACCTAGCCTAACTCTAGCACTAAACCATGTCCCTAAGAACCTCGTCTAAACACCTTTTAAACCCCTCTGGGGATGGTGACTCCACCACTGCCCTGGGCAGCCTGTTCCAATGCCCGACAGCCCTTTCCATGAAGAATTTTTTTCCTGATATCCAATCTATCAGGGGACCTGGAACAAGCATTTGCTGAAATTTGCTGTAGCCAGGCTCTCCAGCACAGTGACAGCTCTTGAGATGAATGCATTTTATAATGTTATTATTACTGTGCTGTTGTTAATATTTTACTGCTTGTTGTCACCACTCCGTGAGGCAGATCCAGTTATACATATATCCGATCTGGGTGGTCTACAGCCCTTTGTATGTTCCCTGGAACAGTTACACCAGGCTCATGTTATATACATTTGATACTGCATAGAATTACAGAAAGGTGAAAGTGGAGAATATATATTTTAAAAAGAGTGATGTAGTGAAGGTTTGGGCTAAGTTATTTCTTCCCCTCCCTTCCTGCCTCATCAGCTCAGGGTGAATTACAGGGTGTGCAAGAACACTTTCAAAAAACCCTCCTTGAAATTAGGCTGTCTGGACAGCCCTGTCTGCACGCCCCAGCAATCTGCCTTTTCTCAGTGGCTCATCTCTGCTCTTTGACGACCTCTTGCAGCGCAGCTGATGGCCGCAGTGACAGAAGGGCCA
The DNA here is from genome assembly GCF_964273445.1 of Streptopelia decaocto. Lineage (NCBI taxonomy): Eukaryota > Metazoa > Chordata > Aves > Columbiformes > Columbidae > Streptopelia > Streptopelia decaocto. The sequence continues at coordinate 5,124,026 of NC_138672.1, read as the reverse complement.
CAGGTTTCCTTTTGCCCAACCCAAGGCAGCCAAAGAGACACGGAGGGGATTTGCATAAAGTGTCTTTCTTTCCTGACTTTCCGACAATCCTCCAAGAGCATCTCAGCGGTGAGAAAATGGGGCATCCTTGGCTTGCTCAGACCACAGGCATCCGGCAAGCGGAGAAGTCGTGTTTCTCCTGCCAGAGGGAGGGATGGACAGGTCTACAGAAAGATCTTTGGTCTGGTCTACAGAGGGGAGCTCCCCAAGGAGCTGGTGACTGGCAGCCCCAGCGTGGGGATGAAAAGCTGTTAAGCTGGAGGAACCCATCACGGTCAACCTCCTGCCTCCAGAGAAGCTTTGAGCAGCCCTAGAGCCTGGTACCAGACCTTGTCAGTCACAAACCTTTTATTACAACCTGCTGCTTTATCAAATGCTTCATTTTATCTATTTTTCACCTGCCTTTCCCAGCCTTTTCCTCCTGCTACTTAAAATTTGTTTCTTTCCTTGCTATGGGTGATGGTGCTTCTAATCAGCACTTTCCTTGTCTAATTGCCTCATTGCAAGCTTCTCCCCGAACCTGTCAGACGCAAACTCACACTTCTTGCCTTACTTGTCACAAGAAAAATTGTTCTTTTAAATGTGTCTGGTAGAGGCACAAGGACATTGAATACTCCAGGGGGAGAGAAGGATGGAGGAGTGACTGACTGCAGTTAGTCATTACATGGTATTTCTAAAAGACTTCCCTCCCCCCCGCCGCTACTTATCTGGAGGTACACAAACATAAGAAAGAAAATGTCTCAAAGACATCACAGTCCAAAATATGTTGACACTGAGATGTCCCTGTGGAAGTTACACCTGCTGTGATTATACCAGAGGATAAGTGGATTACTCGGTGAAACAATCCATCCATGGCAGGAGGGACTGTTTTGCATGTTAGAGGAAGATTTGGGGACTTCAAATACTTACATCCTATTAATGATTAATGTATCTATTGCAGAGGAACCTGCTTGCTGACCTATTCACTCCCTGTCTCAACCACATCGGATGTGCTGGTAGAGAAGAAAAGTTTGTATGTTTTTGCTGTACCCGTGTTGCATTCACATAAGAAATTTCTGTCCTGTTTGTAATGGAGCAGAGCTCTGAGTTTTACCTCCCATGTTCAAGTCCTCTGTTATCCACCTAGATTAGATTATTTGTGAAGCATGTTCCTGTTCACCCCAGTGATAGAAGAGGAGTCTTTGAGGCCAAGGTATTTGTGGTTGTCATCTTATCTCCTGATAAGAAGATAACAGTGTTCTTCCAGCCACTGACACATCACCTTTAGAGCTGGTGGAAAGATAGCGCAGGGTAAGATAAATTATGACCTTGGTCTTACCTCCACCTGCTTTGTCTTGGACTAAGCAGGTGACAAGGCTGATGTCACGTCCTCAGGTCTTGCCTGAAGTGATTTGGAGGACTCCGACTTCATGGCAGTTATACTGGTAACACGTTGGTCTTGTCCTTTACATTCCATCCCTTGAGAGCAGATTCTCTCTGTGGCACAGGACAAGCCACTTCAGACCAGGATCCCTCTCATCTCCTCAAGTATTAGTCAGGGAGCTAAGTTTTATTTACAATAAATAATATATTTTTGCTTCTGTGCCTTGCCTACAAGTGAAGGTCACAGTCATTTTCTTCTCCAGTTTTCTCTTTGTGTTTTGGAGAGGTTTTTGTGGATAGGGCTGGGAGAGGCCCCTATGGAAGTGGTGTTTGCAGAGATTGTTCTTGAGACCATTGGTAGGAGAAAATGTCCAGGAGCTGCTGGTGGCTCATGTCTGGTCTTGCTCTGTCCTTGCTGCCACTCATGGGGCAGCGTTGAAGAAGTTTCCCCAAGTTCTCCTCTCCGCCTTTCATTATTTTGATGGGCTGCAGAGCTGGGAGCGTTGGATTCTGGCAGGTGAGGTGGCTGCAGAGCAGCTCTGAGCTCCTGGTGAAAGCAGAGATGTTAGCAGGGCACAATTAGAGGGCGGAGAGGAGAAGGGGAGAGATTGACTGTGGACCACTGCTAAGTCTTTTACCCGTCAAAAAACAACTTTAACCTGCACAGTTAGACTATAAAAATATTTCTTCAATCAAGGAAAAGATCTGTTCACAAGGACAAAGCTAACGCAGCATCTTCTCCTTGTTTCTGAAAATTAATTTGAAATAAAAAATGTGTAAAATTCAATAGCAGGAGAGAAAGAGGGAGAAAACCGTGCCTGTGCATGGTCTTTACTCCCTGCCCCTCATGCCTTTCCATTGCATTGGGGCTATGGTATAGCTCTTTTTTCTGGAAGCAAAATGTATGTGTTATGCCTTAAAGCCCAATTAAAAGCTCCCAAAGTTGATGGGATGAGATTTTACCTTTAAACCACCTTCTGTACTGAGTCACCGGCCCCTCCTCAGGCAGAAACCCAACCCCCCATCCCATGAGAACCCAACCAGGACCACAGACCCACCGTCCTCACTCCAGGTCCCTCCAGGTCTGAGATCTCTGCCCAGATCCTGCACGATTCCTTCAGATTGATGCAAAGTAAAATAGAACTGAATTTTGGCCCTTTTTCTTATTAGGCAAATAATTCTTTTTCTACACTTTTCAAATCCCTCGCTGTCTGAATGTAGGATACAAATGACTCAATCCGTGCATCTCATGTCATTTGTGAATCATTAGGCCTCACTTAAGAGGGTTTGCATCACTCCATGCTCATCTTTCTAATCCTAGCCTAGTTCTGGGCTTTGGCCAAATAGCATTCAGTCTTCACTTCTTTTCCTTTACCTTCAGTTCTTTATGTATTATTGAGTTATTCAGGCACTTTCCACTGGGATGAATTGGAAATGCACAATGGAAAATGCAGTTTCTCAAAGGAGAAATTTACATTTGCTGAAGTTTGTTTGTTTATTTTAAAAACCAACATGCAATATATACTTTTGGCCAGAATAAGACTAATTAAAAATAGAAACATGGCTCAAATACTTCAGTTTTCTAAATGTTTTGCTTGAAAACAATGCAACAAAATACTAAGCGTATTTTACTGATGACATACTGAACGCTGCCTCATAAAAAATCATAAGCTGTACAGCTATTCTCTTTTAACAGCTAGGCTCTCTGGAAAGGAAGTTCTCTTGTATTTTTGATTCATGGTGTATCAGGCTCATTACAGGACTCCAGGATCTTTTTGGAGATGCTCTTTGGAATTCTCTTATCCCTATTTTTGCAGCAAGCTGGTTCTTCTACAACTCCAGCGAGGAGCGTGTCGCTAAAGACAAACAGTTGTCCAATACTGAACCAATCTGAAAAATTTCAGGGAAATCAAATCAAAATGTTTTGTTTCATTGTTGCATGTGTTTGTTTTAATTATTTTTCAAAAGTGGAACTAAATGCAATGGAAATACCCAATATAAAATGTTGGAGCTGGTGTTTTTTGTTTTTATTTCAGGTTTGTTTATCCATAATGTCTAATGTCTAATTCAAGTTTTCATTGCAAGCTAGCATAAAAACCTGGGTAGAAATTCCAAATTCAACTCTGTGCTGCCTTTTATGGTGACAGAAAATGAAGAGCCATCAAAACCAGGAATTAAAGTGAGACTCTCTTCCCACATATTGATCACATTGGGCTTATTCTAGAGATTCTTAGAGCAATTTTGGGCAGGTACAAAGAAGAGATCATCACTGTTTAGTTTGAGAACAAAAGAATCACAAAGACAGTTCTGCTGAGTGAAAACCAGCATGAAATTCTAATTGTGTTCAAGTTCCGTCTGTGTCTTTACAGAGGTTTTGGTGTCTCCATCAGAAGTCCATGGTGCTGGGATAAAAGTCTGTCCCACTCCAGTGATTCCTGTGAGCAGTATTTTTAAGCTGTGCTTAGAAAGATGCTTTTCATTGTCTCCACAGCACTCAGTGATTCCAAGGAAACCTCAGACACCCCCATCTTTACAGGTCTTGTCACCTGGTCCCTCATGTATCACCTATGGTACGTTCCATCTTCCCACTCTGGTAACTACGATAAAGAGTCTTCACTGCCATCAGAGCTTTCCTGGGCATTTTTATCAACAATAGGATACATATTGATTTTGAACCAGTCTTGTTTGTCTGAACTCTAGAGCTGGCGATCTGGACATCATTTCAATCCATTCAGCACTCCCAGGCGTAGGGTGCCCTCTTTTTATTTTTAAGGCATGTAATAAGGCACAAAATTAATTCCATGCCTGATTTATGCCCAAAGCCACCATTCTGTGTTCTTCCAGCTGAGATTTGATTGGATTTCATAAAATTCTTTCCCATAGAGGCAGATCATTTTCTTGGGGTCTAAGTTTGAGTGTTTCTGGCTTTATCTGGGGTTTGGGGTTATTTTATTATTGTTGTTAAATAGCTGAAAAATGCATTCGTATATTTGTCTGTATGAAGCTATTCAAACAAAAGTAAGGACCATACCTTTTTAAAGTCAAAAGTACAAGTTTTGCATAGATGAAGCCGTTCTGTAATTCTTTCCCTTTACTCTCTCTATTTATTATCTTGTGTCATTAAAAGGTATTGTCATGAGATGCTTTCGGCATCTTCGTAATAGAACTAGCAAATTATTTACCCACCCAGATTTTCGCAGGCCTGCATTTACTTAACAATTCCAGCTTAGCAGCTATCATTTAAAAATAAAATAGATTAGACATGCCTAGATGGGCTGGCAAAAACCTATCCTACCAGATCCTTCCAGCAGGAAATAAAATATTCCCCCTTGCTCTGTTGAGCCTACCTTTGAGAACAGATAGGCTTAAGGATAGGACTGGGACTTAGCAAATCCAGTTTTTGCGAGGGCAAATAACAGGTGCTGGAATAACACACGTCATGTTGTCAGAGCAATAACCTGCACCCACCCTTCGTTAAACACGTGTGGTCTGATTCCTCCTGCTGTTATGCCAGAGTCCTCGCTGCTCTTGATCATGTTACCCCGGCTTAAAAGGAGTCTGAGTGCCAAGATGTAATAAAAGAAAAGGGAAGCCAAAAGAAAAAAGAAGCGACAGGGAGATCAGAAGAGGACACACTGGGAAAAGAACCAGAGGAGAAATAAGGTGATGGGGAAAAAGCAACACAAGGTGATGACAGAGCTGAATTCAACTCAGGCTTGAATGCTTTCCTACATAACAAGACTAAACTGTCCTTGATGTTCATAAGGGCTCCACCAGCTAGAGGGAAGTGCCTGGAATGTTTTTTTAACACACTGCAGTTCTTTAAGGAGCCAAAAGCAGCGTGTGCCCCAGCTGGGTACATCCAAGCCAGCACGTGCTGTTGCTGCAGCCCAGCCCGTGTGGTTCACGCTTCCGACGCCAGAAGGAATTTCATAGAAATCAACCATGTCTTTAAGGTCTGAGATCACAGCTTGAAACTAATTATAGAAATAAATAACTAGTGACTGGAGCCATCTGTTCTTTATTTGGCAATGCCTTTCCTTCTTCATGAAATTAGCACACCTGCAACCTGCGCGTCTTCCTTGGGATGGGTCACTCTGCCCTCTAAACCACAGATGAATTGCTGGAGCTCAGGCAACCCTCTGGAGATGTTCCTGCTTATCCTCCTTCTCCTCACCCCAAGGTGAAAATAATTAATATACTCAATTGAGTTTCATTAGTTATTCAGGCTGAGGAGAAGCAGCGACTAGGAGGTGCAGGAGTAAATAGTTGTTTATCACCACGGTTTGAGCCTCATCATCAGTGCGCAGTGTGGAGGGTTTGGCTCCAGGGGCTTCATCCTTATGGAGCAAAAGCATCAACGGGTGTTTGCAGAAGCTGAGGGAAGCGTGGAATGAGCAGCAGACTCAGTGATGGGGACCCAAGGGGGACCCGTGGGGCAGGAGGTCACCCTGGTGTTGTCCCCCTCTGCCCAGGCTGCCCCCAGCACTCCCCATGCAGGGGTTTCTCATCTCACACCAGAGAGGGGTGGGATGGACACAACCCAAACCTAGACAATTATCCAAAAGTTTCTCCATGTCTTCAGTGTGGTTAAAATCAAGGCGTAATGTGAGACATTCTATTTTTCTCTCTTTTACTTCTCCACTTTCACATTTCCCTTGTTTTAATCTTTTGCAGTGAAGTGTTCTGTACAACAATGATCATGGGAATGAATTTTTAAAAGATTATTAATTTTACTCTTTCTTTCTTTTTATTTTTTTTGAGTTTGACTTTTAGCTTAAGTCGAAAATATTTCAGGTCTTTAGAGCCATAATTAGACATATTGTCCTTAACCAAATGCCAGATAATTTGTACGCACTTGAGGTAAATCTTTTGCTGGAAAGGTAGGCAAATATTGAAATATGTGATGAAAACGAAAGGAGGCATGAATTTAAAAAAACCACACACAACTATTTTAAATCTTTTAAATTACTTTCTCTTCTCCCTCTCATTAGTAAATATTTCAGTTATTCTTGCGTTGAACAAATCCCAGTTTCAGGGCCTCTGTGTGTCTTTCTCTCTCATTAACATTATTTTTTTTTATTACTCTAACAAGTCATAAAGACCTAGTTATTTTTACAGTTCACATCCTATATAAGATCCAGATGCAGAGACCAGAGAGAGAGAAATAACAGCATGTTAATTCATCCTGGGCAGGGATTTTTTTCTTCCTACCTTTAGATGGGAGGGAGTTTTCTTTTGGCTGGAAACATTCAAAGTAAGTGCAGCACTTTGGGAAATAGCACATAAAGGGACTTTAGCAGGAGGAAGGAATGAAAAAGGATGGAAAAGTCAAGCAGTGACAGAGGTAATCAGAGAATTTACAAATTATTCTTTCTGACAATGTAGACAGCTCTAGGAGGCTGCCTTCTCTTTCAAGATGAAGTCACTTGTCATTCTGTTAGAAAAAGACAAGGGATGTGTCAGAAGTTATTTGAAATGTAAAGTATTGTTTTTAGCTTCTTTTTCTCTCATTATTGTAGTAGCAAAGTACTCTCTGTGTGCTGATGGAGAGGCTGAAATTGCAGCAGGTAAGGAGGGCTGCAGGACCACCGGGGCTCAGAAATTCCCAGGGCTGGCACAGGCCACGGAGAAAAGAGGAATTTGGGGACCCACAGTATTGAAGACTTGGGGTGAGGGAGTAGGTTTGTAACAGGAATGAGGGGAAATGGGAATAGTCGGTAGCTCTTGTGCTGATCGACTCAAGAAGTCCTGTGGGGGTACAGGGCAGAGGGGAGGTAAGGGACACAGCCCAGCATCCAGGATCCCCGAAGGATGTGGGGGCTGCACAGATAAGGAACTATCAGAAGATGCTCAGATGAAGGACATCAGCACACCAAGCATTTGCCCATCACTAGGTGCCATGTGTTCCCCTTTTATCTGTCTTCTCTGTCTGCCCTTCTCCCAGGCCTCCAAGACCAAATTTCTTTAGTGCTCTGCCAGCTATTCCCCTTCCCAGAAAACTCCTGGGTGAAGTTCCCCTCTCTTCACTGGTGTTGCCTGGAAGCATCACGTGAATGAATACAAACTGCATCACAGTCACAAACCAGCATTGCTCTGTATGGCTGTTTTTAGTTCGGACATGCCTCGACCATTTCAGAGTAATCCTACTATCTGAATAAAAATCCTAAAATTCTTTCTCTGGGCACCTCAGATACTCCACCTGCCTCCTCTTTCCCAGCCCAGTCTGCTCTGTTTCAAGTTTCAATACAACTTTATATTCAGTGACACACTTGCTGCAAGCCCCGGCTGCTGCGGAGACTCTGAAACCCAACGGCACAAGAAACTCCAGAGCCTGGAAAAGTTGGTTTCCAGCTCCCCCTGGGGAACACAGTCCCTGCTATTCCGTGGATGGCAGCCAGGGTTACCCAGGCAGGGAGGGCTTTGATGTTCACAGCTCTCCCAGCTTTCCTGCTTCAGCCTCTCCCTGTAATGGCTGCAGTTAGCAAAATAACACACCGGTGGCAGATAAGCATCTGGTAACCCATGGCAACCAAGTCCCTTTAGAAAATGGTCTTCCGGTAATTTCATAAAAGAACAGGCTTTTTGTTGTTGTTGTTGGAAATGGGGTGGGGGGGGGGGGGGGGAAGAGGAGAAGAGAAAAGAGAAAGGCACCAGGTGTGTTTGTGTACACACGTGTGTCCATGTGAGCGGACAGGTCCCACCCCTAGAGAGAGGGCTGCTTGGCTGCACCCTGGGCTTAGACAACATGGGCTTGTACACCTGTAGCTGCCTTTCTCTTTCCACCCCACCACTCCACCCAGGGCCCAGCAGTTTGGATATCCCACTGGCGATTTCTTCCAAATCTCACCATAGCGGTAGCAGCAGCTGCTAAAACCACACTTACAGGATCAGACGGGCAGATGAAATTAGATAGATGTATAGACAGGACGGCAGACAGTGAGACGGATATTTGTGCAAGTTGCTGTTACAAGATGAGGCTGATTATATTCCATTCTGGGTTTGATTAGGTTGCATAAGTAGACAGACCAGCAGAAATGAGCTGCCTGGTAGAGCAGGACATTTAACTAAAGGTCAGGCAAAATTGCCCTGGAAACTGGTAGATACAGCAAAGTGTGGAGGTGGAGCTGTTAGAGCTTGTTTCTGGTAGAGAGACAGGAAGCGAGTTTTAATTGCTGGAATTTTCAGAAGCTTTGTACATGCCTCACCTCTGAAATGCCCTGTGTAAGCACAGCATTGCTGCAGCGTGCACAGCGCTCCCCGTGCAGCCAGCACCCAGAATCCTCAATGTGCGGCCACGAACACCCCAACCCTCACTGCATGGCCACAGGAACCCCTGCTGACCATCCCTCCACCTATCCAGCTCACCTGAGCCACAAAGGAGGGAACAACAGGCTGTTTTCTAGGATAGTGAATCCAGAAAATAGCCTCGGAAACGGGAAATACTCTCCCTGTTCATAAACTGAAGGAATTGGCGAAGTCAGAACCACAGGGGAACCGACACTCACAGGCTGTGTTGACAGCATCTGTATTATTTTTTCGTATATACTTTTTCCTCCTCTAAATTAACTTTTCCTTTAAATACATTTTTTCAGCAGGCCAAATAATTGGATTTTTCTTTGTTAAAAGAAGGTAACATAAATTACTCCTGTTGGGTGCAGATTAGGTTACGGGATTTCTTTTCTTCTGTCACCGTCAATGCCCCAGTGTCAGAGAGCTTTAATATTTAATGCATTCCTAATTAGTCTCTGTTGGCCCAGGGCACTTAACAAAACCTGACACCAACCATCAAGTCAAGTTCATTTAGAGAGCACAATTACCCAACCATCATTTCCATACTGCAGCTGGATTACCCATGAAATTCCCTTCCCAAGCCCCATCCTTGCTCCCACCTTCCCACAGTCTTGAGTTAATTACAAAGAAAAAAAAAAGAGGATTTTATTCCAGTGACAGAAGATACAAATTATCTCATTTGGTCATGGAAATGACATTTCCAAGACTCCTTTAATCGCTAGGAAGCTCTGCTGCATAAAGCGGCATTTACCGAAGGATATTGCTGCTTGTGTCATTCCGCTGCCTTGATGCCTTGTTGCTTTGTGTGCTCCAAGGATCCAAAGTTCAGGCTTTCCCAAAGCACAGGCTGATCATCTGGGAAAGGAAGGAAACAAAGCATCTGGAAAAGAAACTATAACTTTAAATAATTATTGGCCCTGGGAGACTCAGCCTTCAATCAACAGTCATGGAAGGGATTAGTTGGTGGTGAGAGGTGGCAGAGGCAGAAATAATGATAAGAACAAGCTTTACAAACTGGGGAATGAAGGGAGAGCTGAGCCTGACCACAGGATATTCACACTCTCCAGCTTCTGAGACCTAACCCTGGTGTCACCCACATGCAGATCTTGATAAATCCATGAGAAACAAGCTCTACAGTGCTGTCTGGGGGCACCGACCTTTTGCTGTTGATTCTGGGGATGCTTGCAATGCAAAGTGTAGCTTCATGAATTCCCATCTAGAGAAAGACTTTGGCTCTTTGCCCCGAAGTGCTTTGGCTATAACTGAGCTGGGGACTTCACTATTCTGGAGCGCAATGACCCAAACTCCACCAGTCAAACACCAACCTCCTCTGGTGCCAGCTCTTGTTGCCACCACCAGTGTCTCTGTGCAGCAGACTTGGGCTGAAAATTGTCAGTTAAATGACAAAAATGCTATGAACCAAACCTTTTTTGGCTGTTAAAAACACTGAAACTAAACTGCCTTGTGGGGATGCATTGGCTTGACCTTCATGTTCAAAGAATAACCACAGGAACCTTCTCACGGATAATATCAACAATTACAGAAAAGATAACATCTGTAAAATCTGTCGACCCATGACTAATTTCAATGACAACGGAATATGCAAAATGTGTGTTGCACGCCGAAAAATAATTTAATTTGAAACCTTAAAAAATAGTCAGTTAAAAAAATAGATGATATGAATTAATTAAACATTGACATCAGTTTCCCCCTCATACTTTCCACACTGCTCATTGAGGATGAAACCTACCAAAAAGCATGCTTTACTAAATAAACAGTTCCAGGATTCATGAAGCCAAATTTTAAGTCAATTGCAACACTTGTAACTGAACCTGTATTCGCAAATCACACAGTGTTGCCGCTCTTTGTACCTGGGTTGCCTGAAATTGCAATTGGTGCAATTTGAAATTTTCGATCTGAGCTCATTGACTTCAATGGAAATTTCTTCTCACCAGTGCCACGCAATTTGGTTTTTTTTCCCAAGAAAAATCACCCAGCTCTGCTATCTATCTGTATCTGTTCAATATTCGGGAAATAAATCCCACCACAGCTTCTAAAACTTCTTAAACCAAGCACCAAGAAAGTGAATTCCCTGAAATTATGACATTTCAGTGAGTGAGTGAGAAATAACCACGTTGTTGATTCTGTGTACACATCTTCATCCTCCTCGTGCAAAGAGGCAGCAACTGAAGGGTTAATCTGGTATATTAACTTGTTAGACTGTTGATCTGCCCTGGGGCCATCGGGAGCTTAAATAGCCAACAGTTAATTAAAAATAAACTGACACTTTACTTTAAGGATAGTTTTAATAACCATTTATAAATGTTACATTAAAAATTCATGCACTGTTATCAACTCCTGCTAAGGATTTACAGCACAATGGAGGTGTTATGAATGTTTTATAGCTTCTGTGGAAAACCTCTTCCCGAACAGATATTTTCAGAGGTCTGTATGTCTTTGCAAGGCTGCATCATACATACCCAAGACAATCGCAGCATGGCAAAGACAAGCAGATTCCCAAGATGCTAGGGCTGAAGTTTAGACTTTGCTCTATGTGGCTAATATATCAAAAGCCTCAAATATCTGGAGAAAGTGTTAAAAAATGCCTCCTGCTTTCTACTCTAAGGCAGCCAGCTCGGCCACGGTCTTCAGGAACAGCTACACATAGTTTCCCCGTGCAATGCAGAGATCGGATCAGTTTTCTCTGTCGGTACATCATAACCCCCAGGAGGGTCCCGATAAACAGCCGGGGGCCTTTGAAAGTGCAGAAAATATGATTACAATCTAGAGCAGAGAAAACAACCTAATGCTCCAGAGTAATCTTCATCAGCTTCTCCAAATGCACACACACACGAGCAAACATGCTCCCGAACACATCCGCCTCAATGCAAACAGGTACACGCTCTGCATGTATATAAGCTTATCACGGGTGAATTTTTTACTCCCATTTGCAGCTGAGGAGGGGCAGTGAAACTGTTGCGCTTTGAATAAGCTGTATTTGACCTGGAAAGCATTGAGAAACTCAGTGTTGAGTCAGGACTTGCGGGTCTTCCCCCCCTACCCGGCTGTGGTTGCAATGTCTGATCTTCCCTCCCCGTCTGTCAGGAGGGATGATAATCCTCCCCATTCATAGTGGGCTTGTACAGATAAACCCATTAGTGTGTGGGAGGTGGCAAGATACCACAACAATAACAGCTACTGAAAAGATGATAGATAAATTGAAAGGCTTATTGTCATTATTAGCCATTTCGAAATGAGCTTCCTTTGACAGCGTTTCTGCCCCTGTTGTTTTAACTCTCTGCAAACACCGGCATGATTGAAGCTGGCTGTCTCCATGCTTATGGAGAACAAATTCAAGCTTATGGTTACCTGCTTATTTGTGCTACTTCTAGCTCATTCTGCATATCACGCTGCAAGTGGTATTAAATGGGTGAGATGCTGTGTGCTGCTGAAGGGGGGAAACTGGGCTGCCAAGGCCCTGCGAGGCACTTGGGTAGCAAAGTGATTAAATCGTAAGGTGAGAGCCTGACCACCTCCTTTTATACTTAATAACATCCATGCAAACACAGGCCCTCATGGTGGATGCACTGATGGAGAACAGCCTTCAGACTCTGCAGCCAGCCACCAATCAAACTGGCATTAACCTTGCTTGCTTTTTCCTTTTATTTTTATTTTTATTTCACCCTTTTTTGCTGTGTTTTAGAGGAAAGGTTCTGCGGATGTTGCCTCTAGGGACTGGCAAGGAAAGGGTTAAAAGCAAATGAAAAATACTTGGTGTCAGGCAGGTGCCAACCCCTAATTAGGGTAATTGATAATACAATGTTCCAAGGTAGCAGAAGCCCTAAGGCTGCTATGCAAACACCCCTAAAGAGGAGATAAAGATGAAAAAGGCATTTGCCCAGGTTCATCTCATCAAATTTTCACCTTTAAAGCTGACAAACCCACTGCTGGATTTCATCCTCCAGCCTATAGCTGGGGTGTATTCCTGCCAGGATCCCCCGAGCCTCCTCCAGGAATGGCAGGGTGAGGGCAGCATCCTCAGAGGCCAAAGCCACACAAATATAAAACCTCTCTGAGCTACAGGTCCTGCGACCTGTCACCTATAGCGACCTATGGTGAAGGTACAGCCCTTGTATCCAGCTGCTGGGTGCACCCACAGCTGGCAGGGACACGCAGCCATCAGCCCGTGCAGGGCACGGGGACACATGGAACACCCCTTCTGAGATGGGAAAACTTGGGCTGAGTTCAGTTTGTGTGATGGCAGGCACAGAGATCTTTCCACTGTTGTCCTCTCCATCCTGCATTCCCACTCGCTCTTCCTCTGCGTTGTTCTCTGAATTATTTTCATTCAGGACAACGTCTCTTTTCCCTCCAGTGACGACAGTTTTGTTCTGATGGAGCCATGAGGTTCACTAAATATAGTGAAGGGTTGTTTCTGCAAGGACTTCAAAAAGCTTGTTTCATTTGCTTGGCTTCTTTCATCCTTTGTTGTCCCTGGTTGTGTTGGACTCCCAACCGCTACCCAGCCTTATCTGCTCAAATTTCTGCAGAGGACTTGGAGTCAACACAGTCAAAATCCACATGTGATACCCAATCTGAAAACTGCTGCTCCCCAGCTCACATAAATGAACAGAAGCTCAAAGGGACTTCACATGCATCGTGGATGCCACCATCACACACTCTGAAAGAGTTTCATTTGAAGATACAGGAGGAGGATGATGTGTTCATGGACACGCAGAGCATGCACATCCCACATGCACACACTCCAAGGCTTTCAGCTGCTTGTGACCACCCTGGCCAACACAGAGAAGGCTCTTTTGGGGATACTGGCCACTAACAACCATCTCTGCACCCCTAACAATGGCAAAGAGCACTTGGCCATGCTGCAAAGCACTTTCTTTCTCCAAGTCCCACTTTCAGCCTGCATGCGTGAGACTTTGGCATGAGGCTTTAGCACTGTCTGTCTGTCCTTGCAGACGAGTCGCTCGCTTCCACATAGCACCCTGCAAAAAAGTCCAACACCCATGCACACAACACTGTGCATTTCCTCCTGCATGCACCCCTCCACTTCTTTAGGAGAACAGAAAAGCAGAAAAATAAAATTAAAGGGAAAAAAGGAAAAAGGAAAAGGGAAAGGAAAAGGAAAAGGAAAAGGAAAAGGAAAAGGAAAAGGAAAAGGAAAAGGAAAAGGGCAAAACCAAACAATTACACAACCCACACAACAAACAAAACAAAACAACAAACAAACAAACAAAAACACACACAACGTAGCTTTGCACTGAAATTGGGCCAGGATATCCCATCTCTCCCCAGGCTTATTCCCAGCTTTGTAGTTATTGCCAAGCTCCTGGCAAATTTACTGCAGGAATGTGCCCCTTCACAGCCCCCTACTCTTGCCCCAACATCACTATAGCTGCTGTGAGCCAGGAAAAAATGGTGTTTTACAGATCAAATTTGCAGTTTTACACCTGATCCTGAGAAACTTGATGCCTGTGTATCTGCCATCAAACTCAGGCTTCTGGTAAACCTACAGGCACACAGGGATGCAAGCGGTGGTGAAGAGGCTTTCTCGCACAGAAAATCGCGTACTCTGCAGCATCCAGAGCGCCAACCTGGGCCAATTTGCTCCTTGTATTATTGCCACGGGAGGATTGTTGCCATGTGTTCGCTCACCCAAATCTCCCTGCAGCATTTTTAATCTAATCTTCTCTCTAACTGCAAGGTGAGGGTCATTTATAGCTATTCTTCATAAAAACAATATTTCAACACAAATAATAATAATGCAGAGGAGGGAAGAAAAAAAATAACCTGAGAACTTGTTGGAGAGGAGAGAATACACATGAATTAAGCTCAGCAGCTTGTCTCCCTCTACCGGCTCCCAGACAAGCAGACCAGAGTCAAACTCTTTTCTAAGGAGAATAATACAGCACCAAACAGCTGCCATGCCGTCTTTTTTTTTTTGGTACGTTCTGTCTAGTCATGCACACACCTCTGAGAGAAGCTGGGACAATCTGCAGAGGCTTTTAAAGAAAGTGTCTCTTGTTCACAAAGGACTGATGATTGCATGTGCAGCCCAGGAACCAGCACCAGAATCCACCTAGCTCTTTTTTCCTTCTCTTTTTTTCCCAAGGTAAGGTTGTTCCCTGCTGCATATTTCCTAGTGATCCTCCTGATGTAATTTTCAAAGTCCCAGCTGTAGATTTCCCTCTGAGCTGATTAATCTGTAGCTGAACCCACAGCTTTCCCACACACCTGCTTCAGTTCAGCCCTCAGCATCGCTGCCCTGTTCCCCTCCAAAACCCCAGCACAGGCTCCAGGATCCCTGGAATAGATGTTTCAGCAGAGTAGGCTCTGCTGAGCTTTCATGTGGGTTTTTTGGGGGGATGAGGAGGAGGAAAGGAGAGGCATTTCAATTTTCTGATTTCAGGATGGAGCCCTAGAAGCGTAGCCACCACCTCTCTCTCTAATATCTCATTCCCAAATGAATTCTCTGCCTTGTACCTTCAACATGCATGCGTGGGGTAAGGGAAGAGTTGGAATTTATTAACTACGAATTTGCATAAGAGTAGTTTAAAACTCTAGGCTTGCCACAGTCTGCATCAGGCTCTGAGACAATCTGCTATTATTATCCCTGTCCTTGTGATTTTTTGAGAAACTGAGGTTGCATTATGCTGCTAATAATTATTCCTACACAGCAACCATGGGTTTGGGGTTCTTTGGTCCTGTATGAACTGCCTAGATCTTAAACATTTTCTAAGTCTCTGTGATGGTTTCTTTCTGCTTGATAATCTGCCTCTTGAAATGTGGAAGAATGAGCATCTATAATGAAATGAAATCTGTAAGAATGTTCCCTGAGTCCTGTGATCATCTGTATTACAAACAATTAAGGTCTTTCAGTGGCTTGGCACTCCAGAAATTACTCTTTTTTTTTTTTTTTTGTTGAAATGTTAAAGGAAATCAATGCTGTTAAGAAAAAGACATCATAATTTGCAGGGGGAAGGGCAAACATGGTCATTTTTAGCCATCATGAAAACAAAAATTGCTATCCCCAGCTTAAGTATTATTGTGATGAAGTTGTTTTTCCAATCAGAGCCCCATTTGTGCTGGATACTTTACAAGTATACTGGTTTACCCGCAGATAAGATCTCATTGACATTTATACTAATATGCCTGGAGGGGAAGCAGTATAGAGTCCTTATATTATCTTTTTAACTCTGCAGAAAAAAAGCTGAGAAATTTGCCATTTATGTTGCTTTTGGTTTTCAGATACTGTCCCGTTCATGCACTATCCAAAAGGAACAGAAATTGCCCTGCAAATTTTTCAGCCTTTGAATGGAAAAGCAACCACCTCTGGAAAGAAACATGGGACTAAAAAGACTCAAAAATGACAGCTGTATTATACAACAATATAGCACAGAGTGGAGGAAAGAAAAAAATGCACCCATCTGAAATGGCAAAGGGGAGACTGGGGAGAAGAGAGTAAATACACAGAATGGAAAATAGCAGGAGCAACAGCTAATTCCTCAAAAAGGAGGTGGAAGAGAATGAATGACCACGCATGGATAGACAGTGCATGTTACGTTTTATACAAGAAATTTTCAGCTTGGATCAGAGAAGCTGGGACACCCATAGGCTTTTTTCCCAGAGATCTGAGAAAGCCAACAGAGGGAAGTGAGCCAACTACAAGGGCTTATTTTAGACTTCCACCTCCAGCAGGCAAAGCCTGGGGGGCTTCAAGTCAAAAACAGAATGGAAATCAGTGTTTTCTTCCAAAACAGGTCAGCCAGACCCCATCAACACCACAAGGTGGGGTTAGTCCAGCGTCGATCCGCTGCCGACAAACGCCAGGTAGTGAATAATAATTGCAGGCCCACTTCCTGCAGCAATTTCTCCACGGGGGTTTCTTATTGACCCAGTGCAGTTTAGTTTGTGAGATGTGATGAAATCGTAGCCGGAGGGTTTATGGCAGTGGCTGCAGGCTGTTAAAGCTGGGATGCCATCCTCAACTTGTGCTGCAGGCTCTTTCCTTATTCATGACATGGCAACCAGAGGATGAGGTGTCAAGCGTAACGCTAACGTTTCTTGGCACCCATTGGTTTGTATTGCTCACAAAACTTTGCCTTATTTAGGAGACGATTTGTGTATTTATAATTAATATGGATTAGATATTATTATCTATGCAATATGGCAGGCAAGCAGTTTAGAGAGGCTAACAGCTGTTCAATAATGCAAATGATGCATACATAAATTACAGTTTAGTAATGGGATATTATTACCAACACACACAAAAGTTCAGAACCCAGGGGTGGCAAATATAAATAACCATAGCATGGAAACTTTCCCGAGCTTTCCCTAGACATGCAGCTGGGGTGCAGGGAATGGACCCAGGCTCTGGTTCCTCCCGTATTCTCCAACTGGTCTCACTGTTTGCAGCAGTTATGAATGAATGGAAAAAACAGCACAGCTGGCCTCAAAACAGCCATCTAAGCTTTCTGGGCTTGTTCCCAGCCAAAAAAACTCCCAACGCTTTTGTTGGCACCTGGAGTTTTTGAAGAAAGGCGTCAGATTTGACAAACATTTAGTTGGGAAGGTTGATCTGTTCTAAAATAATCCGCATGGAAGGATGTGGCTGCGTGGCCTGTTCTCCAATTTTTAGCTCAATGGAAGAGATGTTGTATCCCCAATGGATCTGGGGATCCACAAAAGGTTTGGTTTTATTTAGGCATGTAGGTCCTGTAAAACATCACAGGGACCTATAGAGGACTGCAAGTGCATATGAGGATGTGGGTTTTGTTTGTCGGCCCCTCTGTTCCTTGCCTGTACAATGCCATCATGAATCTGTCTCGTGTACTTAAGTAATACATCCAGGGTCTGGGCTCTCCCTGTTATTATGTGACCCACTAGCACCTGAGCAGTAGATGTTTTTCAATATAAAAGAAAATTAGTAAGTCTACTTTTTCACTCAATAAATATTAACACAAACAATAAACAAAACTGAAGCAGTACTCACCTAACGCTTCCTTATCTCCATCAGCACATGAGGATTTCAGATCCCTCCAAAACAAAGGAGCTAGAGGAAACAATGAACAAAATGAAGAGCTATTTTTTAATGATCATTTATCATATTTGAGAAGGGTTTTTTTCATTCTTTGTACAGTATCTTACACAGCAGCATCCCGATCTGATACAGGGAGTACTAGCTGTGACTGCGATGACATGATGGCACTGCCACCATGCGTGTCAAATACTGGGAGGACAGAGCAAGCTCAGGAGTCTCACAGCTTGTAGTCCATTCGGCCGGGCAATACAAAGACTGCTCCACCATCCTGGAGCGAGCCAGAAGGTCATGGCTGAACAGCCGCCCTCCAGCTCTGCCAGCTCGCAGGTCTGCTCCCAGCTTTGTGGAGCTCACCAAAAGCCAACTGAGAAGTCCAGTTTTCTAACAGATTTGGTGCATTAAACACATTTACAGTGCAGTTTGGGTGAGGTTCCCTCACCTCTCAGCCATGAGCTGTAAGTGACGTTGCTGCACAGCCTCAGAGCATCTCTGGATGTAGCCATGTTGTGCTGTTTCATGAAAGTCGTGGGAATTAAAGACAAGTAATTTCTCAGACATTCACACTGAGGAAAAACTTTCATCTCTGCTTATCTTTCAGCTCTTGTCTCCTCTTGGCACACCTCCTCCCTGTATTCCCTTCCAGGTCAGGTATGGTGAAATTTAGCTACCTTTACTAATGGTAAACGCTCATTTTTTTCTCAAGCAGATATGGGGTTGTCCAGCCACCCTGCATGCTGGTAAGCAAAGGGAAGGCTGACCTGTGTTAATTGGCTTAATGTCTTCATTGCTTCTCCCCATTGGCACTGGCCCGAATGACCTGTGTGTCTCCAAGAGACAGGAGAGAGGTCCCAGAGGACAGGTCGTGCCTCCAGTGCTGGAAGTTGGACACAGACCAGCAAGAGCAGAGGAGTGTTCAATAAATTTAGATTCCCCTTGAAAGACTTGAGAAGGCTCACAGAACCATATGCCAGTGGAATGGAAAATATAAATATCTCATAATGAGATAGGCACTTGAGTCTCAGGAAGATTAAGAAAGAAATGCAGAGAAAAGAACGGATGGCAGTGGGGCAGATGGGGAAAAGGAAGTATTTCTTGGGTGTTTCTGCCATAAGGACAAAAAGATCCCCTGGGTGACAAATTAAACATGTTATTATTTCTGAGCAAGATGCTATTGTCTTTGTTTGCTAAGGCTCCCAGTTCTCTTCCCACATTTTCCAATCACTGGCCTACATGGGGAGCAATTATGGCTGGGCTGAGCTTTGTGAGGAAAGGATCCTTGGATGGCTTCATGCCCACTGGGCAGGGAATTTGGGTAGACTTGACTGAAAATAGACAGATGGCCTTGCAGTCCTATGGAGCCAAGAACAGGGATGAATTAGAGACCCCCAAAGGCAGCGACAGAGCCGAGTTTATGGAGATGAGCATAAAGCATGGGAAGAGACGTCAGGCACATCACTTAGAGCATCAACTTAGAGCATCACTGGATGGAGTTTTCATGTCATGGTGAAAAAGGCAGCGCACTAATGGGTCAGAGCACAGGATTCTGCCTTTACTTAAAGAAAATGTTTGATACTAGCTAAAGATAGTGATATGATTTTTAGTTACATGACAGCTGGTACCCACCTGGTGTCAGAGACCTGCCGTGTGCTGCCTCCCTGCTCCCAGGTCTCTTCCTGGCAGCAAATTCATCTCCCCAAGCTCCCTGAGGAAACTCCACAGAAACAAAGATTAAGGAAACATTTAGCCAGCCAGGCAGGAGCACTGTCCCAGTGAGAAGTCCATCTTAACCAGCAGGGGTTCAAAACTAATTTGTCCATTTGATTTCCAAGAAGTTGATGCCTTCAGTGCAGTAAATGAGACTCGTAAATGGAGGTCACAGCAGGGCCTGTTGTTTGCTTTTGCTCCTGTCAGGAGCCAAGCATAAGGGCTTTCACATGCCACTCTGCATTTCGAACCAGTAATGGCAGCCTGGGAGCCTTTAAGCAGGTCCTAATTAGCACTGAATGATTTCAGGGTGCTCTGCGCTAGGTTGAGCAGCCTTTGCGGAGCTGGGAGGCAGTCTCCTTCGTTGCTTGAATGACAAAAATGTTCATTGGGACTTGGTTTTGAAACAGCTCAATGAAAGTGGTTATGACATGGCCCACAGGCCTTGAATTAACAGCTGATGCAACAAAGAGGAGAGGTGAAACAGCAACCAATTAATGTTTCTTCTTGTGCCATCTCCAAAAGATGAACTTCCAGAGAGTTGCAGGTTTGGATTTCAGCTGCTTACCTGCATTTTCCTCAGTTCTTTGATTCTGCAAAGATGGGACTGGTTCATATTAAAAAATGTGCCAAGTCATAAATTCCTAGTACTTCTTAACCCCTCTGTGTTTGTTTGATAGTTTATGAAGTGTTGCTGAATTATTATGATTAGGTTAAGTCTCAGTGGCTTATGCTTTTAACTTGGCATGCCTCCAGTTGTGACAAGTGTGTGTGGGTCAAAAGGATGTGACCTGTATGTCTTTTATTCACAGGACTATAATTCTGCATGAGTTCTATTCCAGTAGGGGGAAAAAAAAATCCTAAGAAAGTCAGAAGAAGAGACATATTGTTCTGTAAGAATTAATAAATCGTAGTTTCGATGCATCTGTGTCAGTGTTTCACCCCCAACATTTTCCCCTTAGAAACACCTTGCTGGAGGCATTTATGATCTTAATCACCCACTCTGCGTTACCTCTGGCATTCCTCCACCCACACCAGCTTTTTACTGTGAGCTGGATGCTTTCCCCATCAGCTGGGATGTGTTATGTTGGAGCTATAGCTGCCATGACTGGCTGGCCCATGCATGAATGACAACCAAAGGTTTCGCCACTACAGTCCACTGCAGTGGATCATCTCACTCAGAGGATCACATCCCTCATGGTCCATGCTACGTTTAACCTTTATGTTAGCGCAGTGAAGGTGCAGGCTTTTGGGTAGCAAATGAAAGCACACTGGAGATAGCTTTGCTTTTCTTTGTCATCTTCACATGCCTTCTAGGTGCAGCCACTGCATCCCAGGGAATATGTGAAACACCATCTGAAGATATTTGGGCAAACTCATGAGTCATCCTTCATCAGCCTGGGTTCAAAACTGCTCTAGAGCAGTGGCCATGGACAAGTGCCTGCTTTGATTTCTCTGTACAGAGGAGCACAGCTGTGCTGGTTTTATTGGCCTCTTTGCAGATTGTACACTCTATGTGTGCCTGTAGGTCACTTAAAGCTGTGGGACCCAGATTTACCTGTTTCCCAGTGCTACTCTGCTCCTGACTCAGCACCAGTACAAGCTCCATGCCCAACTGGAGAACCTCTGTTACAGCAAATATACCATTGTCTGCGCAAGTTCAGAGAGGGTGCACTGACTTTCAAGTGTGGAAAAAAACTGGAATTCTGCGTTCTTTACTGATCACTTCAGTGTTATTAAACAACAACAAAAAACAGCAAAAAAGTGTGTTCTGTTTGGAAAGTTAATGCAGAAGGGCAAAGGGCTTTATCTACAAATGAAAGGTATGCAGGAATGAAGGAGGAGAGGAAAAACCCAAAAACTTACAGCTTAGGGAAAAAAGGGCAGTTAAGAAGGGATTTAATTGATAATGGTTTAGATAATGTCAAGTGAAGTTTCTATTCTCAGCTCTAGTGCAGATGATGAGGCAAAAGGACTAAATGTAGAAATTAAAGAAATACCCATTCAAAGCTAAACTGAGAAACCTTTTGTCACACAGAGAATCATAAGCTTGTGAGAAGTCCCAGCAGGAGAGGTTCTCAAGGCAAAATAACACTGGGGGCATTCAGGAAATAATTAGCTGGCTTCCTGGAGGGAGCAAGTAGATGTGTGTGAGGAGGGGGAGGACTGGAATGAGATAAGATCCTAATAGAAAGAATGGATGAGGAATGAGGGGCCTTTAACTCATTCCACGCAGGGGGAAAAAAGTGAGCGAGTAAGTAAAGGAAGAAGAAGATCTGTTATGCTCAATTTAATGAGCTCCTCTGGAGTGGCAGTCTAGATCAGATGCATGAAATGAGGCTCTTGGCTCAGTTGGAGATAAACCTTCCCCAACTCACAGCATCATCCCGGCGGGTGGCCGCTTGTTGCAGAACAAAGTGACCCATGGGCTGCTCCTGATCTCTGCAGATGGTGCACGTATGATGGGGAATATTTGCTCTTCCCAGTTCATAGTTATGTCATTCAAATGTCCCCAGCTGAAGCCCCTAGTATGGCTTTGCAACAGTAGTTAGGTTGGACCCACGATGCTCTTGTGTTGATCCCCATTTTGATCAGAGACAGACACATTTGTCAACAGTATTATTACTACCATTATCAATGCTGTTGTGAATCAAAGCATTTCTGTAGGAATGGCCCTTCCAGCTCTCATGGGAGGAACTACCCATCCCATCTACCCTGTTTCCCCCAAAATTAGACCTACCCCAAAAATAAGACCTACCCAAAAAATAAGCCCTAGCATGATTTTTCAGAATTTTTGAGGATGCTCAAAATATAAGACCTACTCCAAAAGTAAGCCCTAGTTACACTTCATTTAAGGAAAAGTCAATTTAAATAGTGTCCAGGCAGCTATACATGTAAAAAAGTAAGCATCTTTTGGAGCAAAAATTGTATAAGACCCTGTCTTATTTTCGGGGAAAGGGGCTATCTCAGCCACCACATGTTTATGCAGAGAATTGCCCTTTTAACATACCCGTCTCAGTTGACTATCACTGGAAGTCAGATAACTATCATACTTATAATCCCTGACTTTTGGGTGGCTAAAACTGTGAGAGGAAAATCCCCCACCAAAAGCAAAAACTCCATTTTTTACAGTAGGCCTCTGGGTTATTTCCCCTGGGATTTCTTTGAGCACTTTGATATCATTAGCCTTTTGCAAGTATCTTCTGATAATTCTTGCGCAGGAAGTTTCTGCCACAATTGCTCTAATCTCTGTAGTTTCTCATTTTTTACTATAGAAGTGAAAAATGATTATGCTTTTAAAATTAATTTCCATTCTAGCAGCTCATGACAGCCCCTTTGTCTGTGTTACTTGGGACAAAGTAAAAAAATTAAGAAAGGGATTTCATGGGTTTTATCCTCAGTGTTAACACACAAAACCAAAAGCTGAGGAAAAAACTGAGCACAGTCAAAAGGTGCAAGAGCCACAGAAAGACATATTAAAAATGTTTCTTCTGTACCAAACACATTCTTTGATGTTGTGCCTTCACAACCATACCCAAACCAAAGGATGTTCTTTTTAAGACAATATGTGGAAGGTTTCTGGGCTCTAACCCTGAAATTCCTGCATATCCTCCAAGCAGGTCATAAGTATCTTACCCCACCTGCCTATCAACCCTTAACTGGAACACTCACCTTTAAGGAAAAGAGTTCACCCTTTGGGCCTATTCAACAAGTGGATTTTCAGCAGTACCTGCTAACGAGGACACCAATTAGCACTAACTGTACTCCTATATAAGCAGGTGTCCACCATGAATCAAAGTGCCACTGTCTCAGGATCTGACATGACCATTTAGCTCAGGCCACTGAACAGCTGCCAGAGGCTAATCAATGGGACTCGTTACCAGCCTCTGCTGGATCTGGACCACTGGCTGTGACATCTGGGTGCAGTCCTGTCCCCACCGCAGTCCTCCCCCCTGTCATTAGCTGTCCCTCCTTCCACAGCCTCGCTCCAGTCTCTGTCTGAAGGGGGCGATCTGTGCCAGTCTCTGTCCTTGCTTTGATGTGATGTCCTGTTAATGACATATCCCGATAAAAGTGGTTTGTAGGCTGCAAGCAACAGCTTGCCTGGAGTGTTTCAGAGCTGACAGCTACTATCTAATGATGGGATGGAGTCCATATCTATGGATCAAGCCACTGAGAAGAGGCTGGGAGAGACTTGCCTGTATGTAGGCAGTCTAAGACAATGGAATAGGATGTTAGTAATGAGCAGAGCTCAGACACCACTGCTAGAAACCTGCCCCTAGTCTGTCTCTCAACAGCAAATGGTTCAGCTGAACATACACACCATCCTCTTGGGTATTTTCTGGTAGAGTCTAAACAACCATCTGAAAGCAAGTCCAAGCTCAGGCCTGTCTCCAGCCAAAGGAGTTCCCTACACTTCATGGTTGTGAAAATCCAGAGCAGATTTCACAAAAAGCAATCCTTTCTCCCCCAGATAGCCGTGTATCTCTGCTGGAGGGCTTTCCCCAGAATTCCCCCAAAGCCATCCCACATCATCCCAGCAGGAAACCACTGAACCTGGAAAGAGAACCAGTTCCCTCCCTGGCTGCTCTTCTGCAGCCTGTTTCCATTCCTTTCCATCACAGCCTGTCAGTGCAAACATCAAAGACACAGTCTAGCACTGGTCACAGCTCAGAAAAGGTCACTGAAGCCTAAATCACACTCCCAGGCCATCCCTAGGGAGATGAAGGCGAATGGGGCACAGTGACTGCAGGCTACATTATAAACAGGACAGAAAGACAGGAGGAAAGCTGGCATCTTCCCCCAAGGCCCCTGACAAGGGGTAAATAAGTAAGGAGATACAAAGACTGGAGATTAGGATTTGGTCTTATTGATGGAGAAGAAATTGTGGGAGGTCTGGAAGGGGACAACAGAGGGTGTACAAACGCTTTAATCTGGCAGATAGCGTCTGTCGGGGATACATGTTCCAACCTGCTCCATGACACTGTAGATCATGTTAGCCTTTGTGCTGGTTTAATTGGAGCTTTGCAGTTGCCCTTGGTCACTGCTAATTGCCTTAATTGAAATGGCGTGCGTCTGCGCAAGTGGGAATACACGCCTGTGTGGGTTTAAGAGGAAAATACATCTTCGGCGTTCCCAGCCATTGTCCGATGAGTCTGGGCTGAATTATGTGATTGCATCAGCTGCCTACTGTGCTTTAGAAAAGCTGGTTGGATTTATTGCAAGCTTATAAAACCCCAGATTTAGACTGCATTGGTTGCACTTGGTGACTTGAGGGAAGAGGAGAATAGAAGAAGAATGGAGCAGTTGTCTGGTTTTGTAATGCTGCTGGTGTGGGATGTCTACCTGCACTCCTTCTCCCTGCCCTCAGCATGTCGTCTCCAGCTGACAGAGCTCTGTACATGCAGCAAACTGAATTAGACCAGGAGCCCCCATTCTGTGCATGCATTTCCTCCAGTCCGTAAGCAATGGGACAGGGTGCTAGTGGGAGCCTTAGAAGTATCACAAGACACATTTGAGTGGAGGAGGAGACAGAAACTCCTCTGCCTTCCCTACCTCTGAGCACACGCGTTCTCATCAAGAAATTTAACTCAGCGCACCTCTGCACTCAAACTGTAATTGCAAAATATGGTAACAGCCCTTAGCGTGGTGACAGGTGTCTCTTCTCGCTAGCAAGTGCTTTTTACCATAACCAATTGTCTATAATGGCATGAATCTCCCCCAAAAGCAGAGCCCATCACTCGACCACCTTGCTGACGGCTCTCATTTCTAAGCAGTCATATGAAAGCTGTGACTTGAGTCAAAGAAGTCCCATACTTTGCAGTGAGAAGCCCAAGCAAAGGGCAGGACTCAAGGAACATCTCTGTACACGCCATTCCCATACTGGCAACTGTCTGCTTGGGATCCTCCAAGGTCTTTTGTTCTCTCTCATTTCACAGGGAGATGAGGTGCTGAACTCAGGCCCATGGACTCTGCTTGTGCCAGTAACCTGGGAGCTGGGCTGCTGTGATATCAGGACTAAATCCTTTACTTATATCTGGGCCTAAGACTCTCCATCATTGCAAGAGCCTGGAAGCTTGCACAGATTTTGGCATAAGGAAGCTTTGGCAGCAGGCTAAGATGCATCACTTTGAGTTAATTTATAAGAACTTGGACAGGGAGAGAGTTCATTTAATTGAAAGATGTAATTATCAGGTGTTGAAGGCAAAGGGCCTCATTAATTTCTGAGACATGCTGTTGACTGAGCTGTCCTCATTTTCATTTTTCACTCAATATCAAGGCTGAATCTGTGTGTTGGGGAGGCTGGAAGACACCAGATCACTGGTAGTCTTCTGCTTGCTTTATTTTCCACAGGGCAGAGGTTTTTCTTTAGCCCAAGAGTAACCAGAGAGTGTGAGGTCCTGCCCTGCATTGCATGACAACAAGAGCTCCCATTGAGATCTTGGCATAATTTCCTTAGGGCCTGGACCCAGAGGACTCACAAACCTTCTGGTAAAAGCGTAGACTGGGCTAAGGTGGAAGGTGATGGATCACACAGGCCATACCCAGTGACGGAAAGGAAGCTATGAACTCCCTGAACACATCTCTTCTCCTTCTTCAGCTTTAAGGTTTATATACAGGCCTGAAACGGAGAAGACCATGGTGCTTAGAGGACACAAGGGCTCCTAAAGGAGGGAATCCCACCATGGACCAGTGAGAGGCTATGGCTGCAGGCTAACTGTGTCATTTTTGCCAAAAAAAACCCCAAATCACAAACCTCTTCACCTGGATTCTTACACCCATCCTGCTATTGTTCCCTCCTCACCTCCACCCCTGACAGAAACTGAAACTACCCTGCTGTCACCCTCCTCACATTGGTATTCCCTCCAGCTTGCCAGTCTGCGCTTAGATTTATGATTTATTTAGAATTGGATTACACCGAGGCTCAGGGCCAGCACTCCCTAATCCGTCACCGTCCCCGCCACGGCCATACACAAACATTTGTTTTAGCTGCGTCAGCATCTCTGGCTCCTGAAGAAGGACGCCCATTGTTAATTGCTATGGCAACCACAAGTCAGGTTTGGGCTTTTTTTTCATTTGTTTTTAATACTCCTTTCCCTACCGAAAAGCACTGGCATTGTCAAGTGATAGATATTTATAACTTAATATAACAGTGGCATGTCTAAGTTATGCTGTTGAAATGCATCACAGCCCAAGTTGTTCTGTTATTTGTTTTTGTGCTGAATAGCAGCAAGCGCTTTAAGTTATTGTCCTCGCACACCCATAAAAAGGGAAAAGAAGGGATGTATAATTGTTGCTCATATTTATAGCAATTGGATGCAGAGTGCCATGGTGCAAGGAAGTCTGCTTTCAGCAATGTCACCCAAGATGATACTGAGGACCTTGTTCCCTTCAAATACGCTGATCGTGAATGTCTATTTGAATTTGGGAAATGAAGGTTTTGGGCTTGGATGAACCAACTGATTATGCCAGGGATATTTTTGGCCCCAGCTGGCTAAAGTTTGATGAGCTGAGATGAGCACGCTCAAAAAATGAGGAACCAACACAAAAAATAATGAGTAAGCCCTTTGAAATTATTGAGCACAAGTGCAAACCAGGAAACAATCCATCTTTAATGCACTATGACACACATGCAAAAAGTTTGAGCTCAGACATCTATTCTTCTCCAGAAGCCCCTCAGGGGGATGTGATGCTCAGACACGATGCTCCCCAGCTCAGCTGCTCTTGGGTGAGGGACCTGATGCTACTTCCCTGTAGCTGCTGGGTGGGCTGGGGGCTGCATAAGAAATGGCTCGTGGAGCTGGGGTGGAATGAGGTAGCGGGAAGTAGGGCATTTTCTTAAACAGCTTTAAAACCCATCAGTGATTTGATTTGCTTTCTGAGAATGGTTTAGCTCAACAAACAATTGCAAGCTGCACAGTCGCAAGGTAAAATGAAAAGCCCATGGGCATTAATTATATATATAGATATTAAAAAAGAAGCTACTGCTTAATTATTGTTTGCAAATCTCGGTATTTAAATTGACTTATTTGCAAATGTCTGTTTAGAAATTGACTTTGTAATTATAAAGTCGGTGCAGGCATATCACAGGCCCTGGAGGGGTCTCTAACGAGGAATGATAATGTACCAGGCAAAGTGAACTATCCTGAGCTGCATTTTAATAACCAAGAGGTGCTTGGAAGGGGGAGTGGAGGGTCCACGAGAAATCCCAAAGCCAACAAAAGAAGAAGCAAGAGGCAGAGGATAGAGTGAGCTGGCTCCACAAAGCAAAGGGCTAATGTGTTTGAGAAAGGGTTTCGGGGGAAATGGCATCTCTTCCTGAAGCCCCTGCAAGAGGAGTCAGTTGGCAGCGACCTTGGTATCAGCTCTTGCATGCGAATGAGACAGTCTGCTGGCAGCAAAGCGCCGGCTGCTGCAGAGCTGGAGCTCCCCACCGGAGGAAAAGACACCATCCAGCATGTACCCAGCCATCCCTCTTTACAATGAGGGTGGTAAAATACTGGCTCAGGTTGCCCAGAGAGGTGGTGGATGAACCACCCCTGGAGACGTCCCAGGCCAGGCTGGATGGGGCTCTGAGCAACCTGAGCTGGTGAAGATGTCCCTGCTCATGGCAGGGGTGGCATTGGGGGAGCTGGGAAGGTCCCTTCACCCAAACTGTTCTGTGATTCTCAGTGAGCACTCCCTGCAGCAGCCAGTACAGACTCATGTTGTCTGTCCATAAACCCCTCGATGGACACATTTGTGTGTAGTACTGAGGGTAGCTGACAGTGCCCTTTCTCCAAGATATTAGTAAGTAAGGTAGTTCCCAAAACTAACACACTTTTCCTGGGCTTGAAGCCATGTTAACCACACTCCGTGGTGGAGGATCACCTACAAGAGGGTGTGGAGGGTGTCTCCATGTGCCTGTGGCTGCGCTCTGTCAAGTGAAGAAGGTGACCTCTTATGGGATACAAGTTTTTCTGGGTGAAGAGAGGCATATTTTACCAGGCCACAAATCCTTGTCAGTCCCATAGCATGTGCAATAACTCTTAAGATTTAACTTCAGCACATGTCCAAGAGATATAAGTGTATCAATGGTGAAACAAGACTTCTATCACCTTTTGCTCTCCATCATCTTTGACAACAGTACTGCTCAGTTTCCAGATCTAGTGGTCTAGGGCATTTCTCTTTTACGGACCATCACTATTAGCTTTAAAACTAGCCACTGGCCCATGATTTCTTGCGTAGTTCATTAACCAAGAGGGAACAAAGCTTGGCTGCTAAGCGGCACATTAGCAAGATCAACAGCTGGCAGGATGCAAAAATAATAACAAAAAAAAATCATAAGCAAAAGCTCCAGCTTTTTGACTTGTCTGCTATGCATAGTCATGTTATCCCTTACTTGTGAGCATTCAGATGGCACCAGTACATTCATGAAAATGTGGCAGCTTAAGACAAGGTTTGAAAGTTAAATAGGATCCAGCATCCTACTGGAGCAGAATAACATTGCTCTTTTGAGTGAAATTATGAGTGAAAGTGTGGTCCTTGTGAAATCAAAGGCAAACACCCAAACAGCTTTTTTTTTTTTTTTTAACGTCATTGTGAAGGCAAAGGAACTATGCAAATTAAAAACCAGCTGCTTCCCTGACCAACATATAGTGTGTCAGTATAAAAGCACAACTCTGATGGACTCCGCACCCTCCTGATCCATCTCTCTACATGCAACACGCTGCTCAGTGTTTGATGTCTGTTCCGCTGTGCAGCTTGTGCCTGTTAAATACAGAACAAATTCTGCTTGGAGCAGCTGTATATGCCTTGTTTGAGAGAGATAAGAAACCCCACCCATTGAAACCATTGACATATAAGACCCAAATTCCTTTTTGTCTGCTTGAGCAGGCTAGAAATAAGATATCTCCCATCTGGATGCCAGGTAGCTGTACTAGGACAGAGCTGTAAACATAAAATCGCCACTGAGAGATCTGTTCATAGGCTCATGGACTTAGACATTTTATTCAGCATGTGTGATAGAACTAGCCTGGTCAATGATATTTAGATTTTCTAGTTGTCCTGCTCACCCATCCAATGCATTTGGTTTTTAGTTACATCAGTGAAGCATTAAAAAAAAAAACACAACAAAGCAAAGCAAAACCCAAACCCAGCTTGTGTTGAATTAGAAAGGAAAAAAAATACAGCCCTACAAGCATCTTGACTAGATTTGAAATGGAAGTGTAAGCTACTGGTCTCATTAGTCTAAAAAATGTGCACTGCATCTTAGTGTCACTGTGTCTAACAGAGAAATGACCTGTTGTCCCTGCACAACTGCAACATCTCCTCCGTTGGCCTTTGTGCTGTGAGGTGTGTTCAGGTTCACGCTGTAGGATCAGGGCAGGATCCTGTGATCCTGCACAACTCACGCATTCCTCCCCAGGTGGGTTCTGCTCAGAGCTCTATAGCATCCCGTTTATACTTTTATTTTTTTCCCACAATCCTTTAATTCAAGGGTTGTGCTAGGACAACAATTGTTCAAACAAGAAGCATATTACATCTCATAGTCATGCATTAATTAAAACCACGCAAAATCTCACAAAGTTTGTCACTGAGTCAGAGCAAATGGGACCTAGAGATAATTAATGACTCTCAATGACAGTTCTTGAAAAATTGGTTTCTGGCAGGAATCAGCATATGCTGGATAGGTTTCTATTTTATAAGCCTGTTCTGTTCTTAAAGACACAAGAAATAGCGAAAGCAGGCTGTTCTTTTCAATATTAATTAGACCATTATTTATCTGAAAAATAAAATTTTTTGGTTTAGATACTTACATGTCAGCTGATGAGCATTCCACCCTAAGTCACTTAATAGCCCATTAAGAAATTGTTGTGATGACTAATTATTTATTACAAATTCAGAATCTGTTTACTAGATATCATTAGTTTTGTTAATTAATAAGATTACCTCTTAGATCCCAAACTCGTTATGCCTATTCTGGCATTGTCTTGAAATACAACATGTGTAAAACATGATGTGCCGTGCATTCTCCTATTAGAGTGTTTTAAGTTCTGTATAAGAACTATGACTGCTTGGTGCTTCACTGTGGACATATCATTAAGCCTGATTATAACTAACAGCTACTAATAACAAACACTAATAGGGGGCTTCGTTTTACCTTCAGGATCAATGGAGCTGTAGACACACAGTGCCTTTGCATTTATCTGTGCTACTGGTCAAAATAAAGGGTGACAAGTGGTGGCACAGCGTGGCTAGCCTGAGTTAGCCAACCGGTGAGCTGAAAGCAACCTAGATCTTAGCTCAGATGATTTACTGGAGTCCAAGTCCACCAGTGGAACTGAATTAAGGTTAAACCAGGGGCCTGATGGTTCCCTTTATCCTCTGATTAAAAGAAGAATTTATTCATAAGTCCAAAACCCAATCCGTGTCACTCCACACAACCATTTCTCACCCATTCAAAGGCTCTTAAAACTTTCACACCTAGGCTGGGTGCTACAGAGCCCTGCCCAAATGCCCCCGCTCCACCAGAGCATCCTTCTGCAACACTGAGATGACCAAGTTCTCTGGCTGAAGAAGCTGTATCACGTTCATCAACTTCAGTGGGCTGACCTTGAGGAGAGCACCTTGGACTCTCTCTGTGTGGAAACAGCACCACGTCGAATGAAAATCCATACTGAGAGGGTATGCAAAGATCAGACTCGATTAATTCTTTCCAGAGGTGCCTCCTCAATGTCAACATTGATCTGCTTCCTAGGCGCACAGTTTTCTCTCCACTGACAACCATATGCCAGTCAGAGCTCTGCTGTATTGTAAATTTTA
Source organism: Streptopelia decaocto (assembly GCF_964273445.1). NCBI lineage: Eukaryota > Metazoa > Chordata > Aves > Columbiformes > Columbidae > Streptopelia > Streptopelia decaocto. The sequence continues at coordinate 5,092,765 of NC_138672.1, read as the reverse complement.
ACAGATATGGAGACAGGATCATTAAAATACCCTGAGAATACACAGCAAGTCATTGTTTTGCTGCTTTTGCTAGGAAAAATCTCAGAGTAGCACTGAAGAAATAAATCCTATAGGTCAATCTTACAGCAAAGAAGTTAGTCCTACAGTGAAATTGGATGAAATGCCTGAGGATAGGGATCAGTATGTGGGTGTCCTGTCTATGCTAAAAAGTTGCTGCTTTATAAAGCAGACTTGTAGGACAACTGCAGAAATACACATGCATTTTATTTCTAACCGCACTCATGGGAAAATAAAGCCAGCCTTGTCTCTGTAAGCGGTCAGTCGCAGAGTGCTTGCATTTCTGACTGCCCTCAGATGGGGTTTTTTTCATTAGAAATAGCTTAGCGATAAATCATTTTATCTTACCAGAAGGAGGAAAGCTCAACAACCATCTGTCCTCCTACATATGCAACAGGACCTTTTGGATTCAGACTGCATTTCCACAAGTCTGAAGTTGTATAGATGCTGGCTTTGGATTCAGACCCATAACACAACAGAGACATGCAGCAGCCATTCAAATGGGCTTCTGATAGACTCCACCTATATTTGGAGGCATCAATTTAACCCCATCTCCCGTCAGCTATTAATTGTCTAATTGAGTTCAGGTGCAACCAATCTTTGCTAATGGGCAGGCCATCTTTTCATTATAAACACAGACTTGGGAAGATTGTGCTCTAAGGAGGTCTAGTTAGCACTTCCAAGTAATGATGATCTGTTTTAACAGTGACTATTATTATTCATAATATCCACTAGTCAAGACCATGCCATTTTAATGTCCTTTTTGAGGCCAGCTTCACTATTACTCAGAGATCTACCTTTTTTTGTTGTTGTTCAACTTCTATCATTATTGGTTTAAATTCAAGTAAATTTAAACTACAAAATGAAAAAAAAAAAATTAGAAACACCCTGATTTAAAAAAAAAAAAAAAGAAAAGAAAAAAAGTAAAGAAGAAAGAGAAAAATTCTTTGAACTTTGAAGCTTTTTCAGCCTTGCAAATAATCACTACATGACAAAGACAGCACATGCACTGAAGATATATCGAGGGCCCTGCTGTCTGAAAGGTCACAAGCATACATGAAAGATCTCCTTGCCAGGGTAAGTGGTGCCCAAGAAAAATGCACTGAGAATTACCTACTTTTCAAAGAAGTTGCAGACAAATGAGTAGAGCCTTTTGAGGGGGCGGCGCGATTACAACTGGATGCCTTCCTTAAAATGCCTCTAAAGGCAACAGGAAGAAGAAGTCAAATTAAACCATCAATTCAGCAGCATCTTTTCTACTCATCACGCTGGCATTTCTAGAGAAAGAAAGGTTGCAAACAATCCAGAAAGAGATGTCTGTGCAGAGTTCTGAGTCCTTTCCTTGTGCTCGCCTATTCCATTCACTTTTTGTGTCTCACCTGCACCATGCACCATGCATTTCCCAGCAATGAGTTAAACAACATGTGCACGTTGCTGAACCTCCTGCTCCGATGTAAACTGCTTTGACTTCCACAAACACACCGGCCAAGAACACATCACAAAAGTACCTAACCTCATCTTGAGAGCGGGAGAGGGAGAATTATGAGAACAAGCTTAAAGGAAAAGAAGGAGAGGGAGACAGAGAGATTTTATTGCTCAAGGGGAAAAAAAGAGATTATAATTGAACTGCAGAAAATTCTCCACATCGCGGGTAATGGTGCCTGGGTTACCTCTCTTTATCTGTGCAATAGAGATTAGCAAACGGGGTCATAAAGGGAAATTAAAGTCAAATAGATTCTGGGCCAGCACTTGGTAAGTACTGATTTCCTACCATTTAGAAAAAGGAACATCGCGGGAAATGAAGTGGCACAGCATAAGGCGGCAGCAGTGGAGAGAGCCACGCTGCCATCAACAGCGAACCGAGTGGGGACGGATCGCTCCCTTGTCACAGACCGTCTTTGGGGACAGATCGCCCCCTTGTCACAGACTGCCTTTGGGAAGGATTGCGGGAAGTTTCCTCCAGAAATAAAGGGCTGTTCAGTGGGGATTCTGGCAGACTGAAGCCCCAAGCACTTCAGAAATTGAGGTCTAAGGCAAGGTCAACATCAGAAGCAACACTGGAGACATAAGATATTGTCTCCCCACTGTTTCTTTTTCATTACTCCTGTCCTGCAAGTTCCCATTTTCCCCAGAAAGATGGATGAATGTAAAGCATGTACATGTGGTGACCACTTCCATGAGCAACTGGAGACTTAACCATGAGCAACACTGAGCCTCGGACCTCTCACTGAAGCAGATGAAATGCTCACACACAACCACACTTCCCACTTGTTTGTGGTGGTAATTGCCAAGACGCAGCAAGGGGAGGGAGACACTCCAGGTGCACCTGGCAGAGATCTCCAGGCTTTATTTGACAGACCCTTAGGGACCCCAAGTCCTGTTCCTGACTCGGTGGTTCACCTTTGCGGTGGGGTGTGTTGGGTGTCTGCAGCCAGCGCTGTCAGAAATGACAAGAGGATTTGGAGGCTATTGTTCTAAGATTTCCCAATCTGAGACCCCTTCAAGAGCTTGATTCTCCAAAAATGCTGGGAAAAAACCAAAAACAAAACAAAACAAAAAACACAAACCCAGCCCCAAACAAACATTATTACAAATAACTTGGGATCTGTTGAAAGCTCTTTCCCGCTCTTTTCAGAAGTGACTGTTGCTTGTGATGCATGTTTTTCCTTGGCTTTCTTAAGTAATTTTTACTGACCTTCACAAAAATATTGCAGCATTGCTGGCCAGTAAAATATACAGGGAAGTTTCTGAAGGAAGGATGATGTCTATATTGAGGTTTCTTTCTGCTTTTCTTGGAGTGCCAAATTAAATCAGCATTCACCTTCCTCCCCCTTGCCTGGACAGGCAGTACATGGTGAAGAGGAAGAAGATTCAGCTGTCAGAAGCTGTCAACTGGTGAAAGAGCTGGACAGCCCACTCCAACCTATCCGCTGCCCATTATTTTAGCGGTGAACTGGACCTTCCATCTCCCTAGTAAGTCCTGTGCCTGGCAGTGTTGTGGGCAGGTGAGCACAAAACTGGCTCAGCAGCTGAAGCACATTAAGCTTTGCAGCAAGCAGCGTCGGTCTTATTCCTCAGAAACTGGGCAGTCGTCTACGCCGGGGTTATTAGACTGTGTTTGCAGTGCAAAGAGCCTAGTTAGGTTCAAGTGGGGCAAGGAAATTGGTCTTGCAAGAGAGAAGGGGAACAACTGGAGGAATAAAGCTGGGGGTGCGGGTAGCAAAGATGGACAGAGATTGGAGACAGAAATAATGCCATCTGTGCTCTTCTCTACTCACCCCTTTCAAGCAAATGTGTTCCCAGCCATTCATTCCTTCACTCCCTCCCTCTTCCCCCTCTTCTCTCTTGACTTATTTGATGCTGTTTGAAATCAAGCACTTGGTTTACCCTTCTCAAGCAGAGCTGATCTCTCCCAGCATGACTCTGACTGCAGCGGGAGGCACAGCGGGATGCTGGATATGGAAACCTGGCATTAGTATCACTTTCAGATGACAGCAGATCAGAGAGCTGGACCTGGGAGCGAATTAATATAGGGCTAGGATTCACTCGGAGGGTTTGCTGGCTGTCATACTCCTCTCGAGATGTGAGAGGGAATTAATGCGAGGGGCTGGGATTCACTCTGAGTGCTGCGATATCTGCCTGTCCTCCCCAGGGGATGGGTTTGCTCCGGAGCCTGCAAGTACCCCAGGGAGCAGATGAGAAGGTCCCATAGTTCCTGATGACCTCCTGAGCTATCGGTTAACTGTCTGAACCAAAATCCACCAGCGTGGATGACCAAGGGTTGGTTTAACCTCAAATAAACAACCACTTGGCACAGAGTTTTCTTGCTCCGGTGTGATCCCAAGGGATTCACACTCTGGACTGATACCAACAGGAATGTCATCAAAAAGTGTAGCAATACCCTGATCTCCAATCAACCAGTCAGGACAAGGTACCCTCAGAGCCACTGGAACCCATCTTTAAATGCCCTTAGACAAATGGAGGACTTGAACCCAAGGGGCTCCCTAATCACTGACTCTCTGTACAGGCATGGACAGGGCATGTTTCTCTAATGAAGGAGAACAAAACCCCACATGTGGGTGACAAAAATCGGCTTTCCGTGCAGGAGCTGCTGGTTATCCAACAGCAGTGCCTTTCCCATAAACCCTCATCTCTGAATAAAGCAGCATCAGATGTCCCTACATGATTTATCTCAGCCTTTGAATCATAGAAGGCCAACCTATAGCTTTTTGCCTACATGTGGTCTGCCAGGAGAGGTTATAGACCTCCATCCTCTCCCATTCCAATGTGGCTGACAAGGACTTTGACAGCAATATGGAGATTTTCTGGTGGTCACAATCAGCCTATTTTTGTTTTCTGTGGTCCGCAAAGCACCTCCTCTCTCATGGTGAACTTGTTTGCCCAACAGCATTGCACACTTACAAGGTCTAGTGTACAGGTGTGTTTGTAACAAGCACAAACATAGAAAAGGGCTGCAGACAAGACGGAGTGAAAGAGCTGTCATTGTAATAGAAATGTCCCTCATTTTGGGGAGGTTAATGGTTATTTAGAACAATGCATCCCTGAGCCAGTGGCTGTGCTGGGCAGGAGGCAAAGGGAGGATTTGCTCCCTCTTTTCGAAGGGAAAGAGAGGTTTGGAGCCTGGAGCATAAACACAGCTGAGGATTCTGAAAACAGACAATATCCTTCAAATGCAGCCTAGGGAGGCGATCGAATCATTGTATACCCCTGATTTCTTGAGAAGAGAAAACAAAACAAAAAAAAAAAGAAGAGGAAGCAAAATAAAGACAGAACAATGGAAAACTAAGCACTGGAGGAGACAGCTTCAAGTAATTACATTGTGGAAGCATCCCACTGGGAAGCAGCATATGCTGGAGGAGCCCTCGCTGGGGACACAGGATCCGCGGGCAGGAGGGTGCCCAGGAAAACCGGCAGCTTCAAAGCGACACACGCCAGGCCAAGTTCAGAGCAGCTCCAGCTCCGGTGAGCTCAGCCTAATGATGCCAAGGGATTAAAATATCCTTGTGCTTAAAACAAAAAATCCCTTCCTTCCATTGCCAATAGCACCTGGTAACGAGCAGCAGGCAAGGGGCTAATATTATAACAGACATTTGGGTCACGGGCTGTCATTTAGTATGGGTGAGATAGGGGTACGTCACTCAGTGCCCCTGCTAAGAGCTGTGAGGCTGCTCAGCTCTGCAAAGATATGCGGGGAGCTGAGAAATGACATTTAATTGTATAACTGAGATCAGAGGTTTGGTCCCCGTTCATACAGCACTGAGCACAGGGGGCTCCACAGCTTGCTTTCTAGCGATCAACATCACTGTATTTAAGTTGTAACTTTCCAACAAAATAGAAGAAAAGTTAGAAGTCGATGACTTGTAAAACAGTTGAAAATAGTTGCGTCAGAAACTCTGTATTGCTGGGGCTGTGCTGGCAGCGCACCCAGTTTGGAAAGCAAGGCTGAATCAGGCCAGTGTTCTGGTTGTGGTTGTTTTTTTGTTGCTGTTTGGAAAAGCCTGACAAATGCTTTTATGGCTTTGTTTCTGAGAGCCCTGTACATTATATGTTTACATTTTTAATTTTTAAAATATTATAAATGTTTGTGTTTTTTAAATGGGAACATCTTGGTCTTGCTCTGTAAAGATAAGTATGTTTTTAGAGGAAAAATAAATTCCAGCTTCTGTCCTGAAAATGTTCCACTTATATTTATTTCACTTCCATTTGGTGGGGGGAGATGGTGTATAGGATGCAACCATATGTAGTGTAGCTTTAGAGTCCACGTTACGCTGAGCTTTGGGACCATCACTGTAAAGCCCACCTGGACCTGCCCATGATGGGTAAGATTTCACCGCTTCAGAGCTGCCCTCGGCCCAAGAAATTCCGCCTTTCACCTCCCTGTGAAGAGGCTGCCACAGGACAGTGATGTGCCTATAAATCCGTAGTCTGGTGGTTTTCAATCTGGAGTTTGTGAATCCTTGGAGGCCCTCTGTTATTTTGCTAACAGATCCACGAGTGGTAACTACAGAGAGCAAGTCTGTTGTGGCAGAGCTCACATCTGCTACGCAGGGTCTATGCCTCCCTTGGGGAGAAATTTAGAGGGCTTGCAAACTGCAAACTGCTCAGAGAAATACTCCACTACCAGCAAAAAATACCCCCCACATGTACATTCTTGATACACAGGGCAGCTTGTTAGGTTTGGACATTTTTTAAAGTTCTATGATAAGGCCAAGATCTTAGCATGCATCTTTTCCCAGCCTCTATCCCTCTCTGCCTCCTCCCAACCCGACACATCCTCCCTGCCCGCAAAATGAGGAAAATGTCATTCACACAGAATGCTCTTCAGCGATTCTGCTATTGATCCCCAGCAGTTTCATTTCAATATCGACCAGCTTCATGATGGTAATTGATGAGAGATGCAAGTGATGGAAGAGTGAAGAGAGCAGTGCTGAGCAGATCTTCCAGCCCAGATGGTAGGAAGCCCCTCGCTGTGTTTCATCCCCATCCCATTTGGTATATCAAAAGGGAAAAAAAGAAAAATATTTTTCTTTCCTTTTTGTTTTGTTTTGTTTTAGGAAAAGGACACTGCAGTTTTCAATATTCCAGTTTGCATGAATGGTCCAAGCCAATCACCATATTTGACTGTGTTGAACAGTCTTTCCCTGAGACAGAATAAAGCAAAACAATGAAGGGCAGGAGGGAACAAGACGGGATGAACATGCCATTGATGATAAAACACCTGAACAGCTGAGCTTAATACCTTGAGGGATTTTGTCCATTTTTTAAATATGAATCTCTCCCCTAGACACCCTACTGGTGTGAGTAATCTGGAAAGCATGAGAGACAAAAGGTTAAAAGTTAAACTCCCCAGCTCAAACAGCAACAGGCTAGAGGAAGCAAAGGTTGCACCAAGACATCCAGGAGGAATAAGCCTCCCTGAAAAGCCACCGTCATTAAGCTCTCTGTCAAACGGGGATTGCTGCCGCACAACTGCTACTTGTGCCCATCCAGACTCTCAGCACCGACTTATTCCCCTCGTTCAATTTTAACACCCCAGCCGACAGTGGACATATCACTTTATATCCCTAATGCTGCTCCTCTCTAGCTGCTTGGTGATGGAATTTAATATCACCATCTAATAGAGCTGAGAGGTACAGGTCCTGTGGTGCTCCAGGCACAGGACCGAGTTGTGAGCAACCAGCAACCATAAGAGAGCAGAACATCTGCACACTAATGCAGACCGTGGCATGGGGGTCACTGGGTGAATCAGGTTTCTCATGCTTGCCTCTGTTGTGCAATTAAGCTCATAAACAAGGGAGAACATCCATATAGAAAAAAAAAAAAAAGGTGAAAGAGGGAAAACAGAAATCAAAGAAAACCTAATTATCACGTCAGGGACAGCAGTGACATGCTTTACATTTGGTGTTACAAATGGTCCGTGCGTAGGGACCTGTCAGGTTCCACCCCAGAAGTGGCTGCCATTGGATGAGGTGATATCTCTGCTTCTCCTCCTTGGGACAGGCTTCATAAAGAAAGTCGAGCTGCACTAATGATTCACTGGTGTCAGAAAGGGATGGTTATAAACCCCTTCTCGTGCTGTCCTGGCCATCCTGCCTCTGTCCTGGCTGTGCACAACCCTTCGCTTAGCTCTGGAGATCGCCAGACTGTTCAACGAGCCAGCTCAGCTCTCTAACCCAGCAGAAGACTAATTCAGCTCCTAAAAATGTGTTAATTTCCCTTATTTAATATGGTATCACTCACCATTTTAATAGATAAAAATTTCCCATGTAACAACCTCCTCTTCTCTTGCTCCCTATAGAACATGTGCCCCATTTCACCTTGACTTCTTTTTTGTGTTGTCACCCACTCTGGGTAAAACAGCCAAGTCGCTTGGTAGCATTTCACATGTGGTTAGCGGTGTGAGAATGGCATTTGCAGGAGTCCCCAGATAGTGCTGTTGCAGACAGTGGTACAAGCTCTTCCTTAGCCCTGATGTGGGGCTTAGTCCTAGAAAGTGCTGGTGCAGCCAGTGTGAGCTGGATCTTGGGTCTGAAGGATCTCAAGAAATAATGGGGCTTTATATAGTTAGTTTTACATGCACACATACACCTTGAGCTCCTAGTGGCAGCTCACAGAAATTGCTCTGAAACGTCCCATAAATAGCAGCAGAGTAATTGCAATGTATATTCTAGTAACTGCAGCAATAATAACACCCCCTCCTCCCCACTTTCCTCTTTAGGGGTGATCTGCCAAAATGAGAAACAAAATTACTGTGTCTGTTCAGCAAATTCTTACTGACAAAATCTTTAAGAGTTGACAAGAGTAATATACTGAAAATTAGTTTAGAAGTGTTTCAAGTTTCGAAAAATCAATCAAAATCAAATTAAGTTCTGAAGACACTGTCTGTAGAGTTTAAGGAAAATAGAGATCAGCTGCAGCAACACGGGATCGTGGGCTCAACTTCTAGGCAGGAGACTTGTATTTGCTCTGCCACGTCTTCTGGCTTCGGGTACAGAGCTACAACTGCTCACAGGGCTTTGCTTAAGTTCTGATAATCTCCTGGGTTTGGGTACCAAAAACAAGAAGCCCAGCCTAAGCAATCCACAACAGGGTCCTCAGCATGCCATTTACCCCATCCTAAGGCTACGTCCTAACCAGTGAGCCATAAATCCAGAGTTAGAGATAAAGAGAAGCTTTTCCTTCCTTCTTCCTGATAATTTCTTTCAAGATTTGTTAGTCTCAAGGAGAGGGGTGGGAAAACATAAATTGAAGCTCATAAAGATCCTCATCAAGGAGGAAAATCAGTTTATAAACCAGATCTATTACAAAAGCTGGCAGGACCAAGCAGGGGCTAACCAACAGCAGGGGCAGGGTTAAAGCCCGTTAAATATTGCTCATTGACTCTGTTTCCTTCTTGGCTGTGTGATCTCTAATACCCCAAGCTTATACTGGTGCCAGTGTCACTGAAGAAGCTTGTGACTCACTGTCTTCTTGAGAATATGCAAAAAATTGTATGAGAGTTTGTCCTGTTTCTGAGCGATCAGAGCTTTTCTGAGTAAGCAGAGTGCATGGCTTGCCTGGATACACTGTCTTTTTTGCCCTTCATCCATATGGTCCCCTGACCCCAACTTGGCCCAGCAGATCCAAGAGCTACTGACCTACAAATCCTCAGCCATCTGCTTTGCAATTCAGGCTCAGCCCAGCTCTTCTGGCTTGCTGTTTCAGCACTGACTCTGAGTGGATGGGGTTGCTTTAGGTTTCAAATTATGTCTGTCTTAATTATATTCCTCCTTGGGGTCCTAGAGGCCCTGGAAATTTTCCCCCACCCTGTCTTTTCCCAAAACTATGAGTCAACAGTTCAATTATAGTCTCTTTATACAGGCATGAGAATTTGTTTCTTGGGCAAAGTTCCTTGATAAGATGATATGCTACATAAATGTCTCTAGCAAAACACATTTCACAGTGAATTTATCTCTGCACAACTTCTCCGCCTTATAGCACCTTATCATTCCAAGACGTCTCAAGGCACTTTCCAAAAGGTGTGCAATAATAATACTTCACAGTTATACACAGCCTTTCATGGGAATATCTCAGAGTTCTGTATGGAGAGAAGCACTCAGCTCCATCAAACAGCCGGGAGTGCTGAGGCAAGGGATGCAGAGAATTGCCCAAATGTATTTGGAAAATGTAGGGCTTGTGGTGGAGTCCAGGACTCCACAGAAACCCCTTCCTTTGCTCCAAATGTGCTTCTCACAAGTTCATTGCCCACCACGCCAGCCTTGGGAACCAGCTGCACCACAGGAAGGAGATACAGCCTTGTCCTCTGGTCAGGGGATGGGGACTCAACTCTGTTTATCCCATTTACCCTACACCAAACACATTTGTGTTATGTAAGGAATAAACCACTCCAAATCCACAAATGGTAGAAGCTTTGTAATGTGCTTTGTGTCTATTCCTGAATTGAAGAAATTTGAGCTCAGCTGAGGATCCTGTCCTGGACCAGAGCTGAGTACAGACCCTGTTTTCTCTGTGGGACAGATCTCTGAAGGCTACTGTTGTCTCTATAGGGCAGGTATTTCCTCCGAGAACTAGCCAGAAGTGCATAGCAGGTACATCCCTTTGCCTCTTCAGAGGTGCTTTTAACTCTTAAGCAGTGACCCTAAATTGTGGAGCACAAATGTTCTTCAAACTGTATTTGTTCCTGCCTGAGATCTTCTGCTTCACTTTGGAAACATTCCACCTTCTTCCACCTTTCTGCTGGAAGTTTTTCCTTCCTCTGGTGCTTTTCCTTGTTTGTTTGAGATTGAGCTGCAATTAGAAAAGAGTTACTCTTCTGGGGGACATCACGCAGCTGGATTGCTGATGGGCTGCTGGATTTGGTGTCAAGCCACAAGGCTTAAATCTTCTCCTTTCCACCACTCAGCCTGCAATGGCCACAGACACAGATGCTGCCACACATATTCAGGCCCCATCAGAAGAATTTTCTATTCCCAAATCTGGGGTTAGAGTGATGTTAGAACTATTCCTTGTCATCAAAGGAGCAGTCCCCATGGAGTATGGGCACTACTGGCACTTTCTTCCATTGCTGTGAGCCATTGCCCACACACCTCCTTCTTTGGTTCCCCCTCTGGCTGGATGACAAGTCCCCGAAAAGCAGGAGATCCATGAATAACAATGAGCATTATCCTCCTCTGGGCTGAACTTCCAGCCAAATAATGTCTTCTTGCAATACATGATGGGAAGCAAACCAACAGCAACACACTGGGGTCCTGGTTATTTTTAAAAGGGTGCCTGATGACTACTCAGCAAGCTCCTAAATAACTAACCCTTTGGAGACACAGCAGCGTGGATGCCTGTCCCCTGTTTCATCCATCTCCTGGCATCGACCATTCCCTTCCAGTGCTCTCCTTGTGCTGGGCTGCCACATCACCCACCAGCCTCGTGTCCCTGGCTCCCGCCCTGCCCGTCACCTTCCTCCACACTTTATCACCTTCAGCAACCTCTCCTCTCCCTCCTCCCTCCCAGCCAGGCTTATATCATAAAAAAAATCACTTTGGCACCTTCACTGTCAGCAAGCAGCTGTTTATCTGCTGTATCACTGGAAAGATCTCTAAAGCCAGGCTTGGAAAACAGCCCTTCTTTTTATTTGGTGCAGGATCATCTGAAAGGAGGATGAGAAGCAGCAAGAATATGTTTTTCTTGTACAGATCAATACGACTTTAACCTTCCTCCACAGCAGGGCCTGCCTGCCCACCTCCGTAGCTCACTTATTTCTCCTTCTCTCCCTCTTTGCTTACCCTTCCTGCATTTTGGTGTTTCCAGCACTTCTGACACATGGACCTCTCGGTCCTATGTGCATCAGGATGGAATTTCTGCCTTGTCAGAGCAGGTCTAGGGAAAGGTTTCCTGATCAGAGACTCAGTCACCCCACAATTTTCAGATCCTTTTTGTCCCCTCCTCGCTCCACTCTTATTGCTCCCGTGTTATATACTGTACAGAACTCAGCTTCCAGCTGTTAGGAGCCACTAAATGAATTTTCCATCTCCTTTCTTCTCCCATTCTGGGGCAGAAACAACAGTGTCATTCTCTCATGCACCCTTCACCTCTGCCGGTGACAGATTTACTCCTGTCTGGCTTCCTGCAGCTGCTGCAGCTGCAGCCCTGAGCAATTGTTCAGTCCCATTCTCACTGTGCTGCTTCCCAGTGGGGTCACAAACAGAGGGAGCAGGTTTTCAGGTCCTCCCGTGCAGCTCTGAGAACTTACGGCCAAACTAAGAGCAGCAAGTGCATTCTTGTGCAAGCTTGATAATAGATTAATATTATCATTTTCTATGCAGGGAAACTGGGGAACACCTTGGTGGGAGGACCCAGACATGGTGACACAAGAAGTGAGCAACGAGTGGCACAGAGGTGAGAAAAAGTCCCTCAGGCCACTCACCCTCCCCCTGGCTCATGCATTAGAGATGTTTTTATTAAAGGGGGAGAAAGGCTGAGACGGGTAAGCAGGCAGTTCATGAGGATAGTCTGGGCTGGTCACGCTTGATAGGTATCTACGCATGAACAGAGAGCAGCCACCACTCACCAGGGTTCAGCCTGCAATCGGCAACAAGTGCTGAACTCATTTTCAAAGAAAAAAGAAAAAGACTGAGTCCTTTCTCAGACTGACTTCCAGCAGCAAACCCCATCCTGCTATTCATACCCGGAGACAGAGAAACACTTATTTCTTCTCAGATGGGGATAGGACAGGGGGAGACAGGTTGTTACTATAACAGCAGTAAAGACGCCCACCACTGTGCTAAATGGTTTATTTATATGTACGTATGTAACGAGAGATTGTTCTCGTTCCCAAAGCAATGACAGCCTGAAGGAGAAATGTGAGTAACTTCTCCAAGGTCATTGAGTAGCAGGGACAGGCATCCTGGTTTCAGACAGTGCGGAGAAAGGATTCACCCACTGTCCCTCTCCATTACCTCCCTTCAGATGTGAGGTGCTCAGCAGCCTCCTGAGCCCCTTGGGTAGCTAATCCAGACTCAGAGGGCTGACACTTATTCAGACAGACGGGGAGTGTGACCAACACATATACAGTCTGGTCCTTCATCCTCCATGCACAGCACTCTCCCTGCAAGAAGGGAGCTGCAAAGGCATAGCTGCAAAGTTAAAAAAAAGGAGCGAGAGGGATCCCATGAGCCGAAAGGCAGTTTGAAATCTTGCTTTGAAAAAAATACAAAAAATAGAGCTGATGTGTTCTGTCCACGTCCAGCCAAACACCAGGTGCTGTCAGAGATTAGACGCTTTTGCAGATAAAAGGAGGTAATAGGGTCTTACTAGATAAGGACAATAAGCAAGGAATAAAAGAGAGGGGGAAAAAAGCCAGAGGTGAAAGGACAGGCAGCAGGGTGGAAAGCAGCAGATCAGACAGGTCTGTCACTGGGGCTATGGGGAACCAGGGCTTTGGACCCAGGAGCTGAGCAGAGACACCTGCTACCCTGCAGGGACATGCCCTGGTTCCCACAGCCGCTGGCACTGTGGGCTTGTCCTGCTGTGACTCCCACCTGTGCTGCTCCAGCGTGATGCACACGGCATCCCCAGCAAATTCCTGATTGCTGCTGTCCTGATAAGTAACGTGAAGAAGCGTCACTGTTTCTGGGTGGTCACCCTTCCCAGATGGCCCAGCATGCTGGCCAGACTGGAACTGGTGTAAGCAATGGATGCCAAAAGCAGCCAGAGAGAAAGAAGTGCCTGGGCTGTAACTGTTTGGCTGGGAGACATCCATCTCCTCACTACGGAGAAACAGCCATCAGTCAAGGGTGTTATTCTGCACTGACTGCAGCGGAGTTTCGTCAAGGGTGACTCTGGCTTTATAAGTCAAGTGTGATCTAATGAGTTTCTTGCTCTCCTCCAACTCCCCTCTGCTCCCGCTTGTCCCCTTGCTCTTCATAGCCCCGGCTCGCTCTGTGCAGCGTAAACGCTGCTGGTGTGCACTGCCAGGCAGTAAAACAGCTTTGAGTTTCAGAAGCTGCGATCAGCACCTAAGGGCAGCTGAAATGCCTGAGGGAATTTGCTGTACGATAGGAACACAAGCAGTGGGTAATGCTGCAGCATTGCTGTCCCTCAGAGGCCTGTATCCTTTTGTTGAAGATGCTCTATTGAAAGCCTTAATGACATTTTTGATACATCACCATTCTCTAGGCTGTTTGTAGTGATGAATCACCCCCCCTGTCCTGTCCTACACCAGAGGGTCTCCATAGAAAAAAGCTGATTCCTGTTTTCCTCTGCAGAGGGGATCTTGATGCTCTTACCTTGTTAAAACCCCATAACTCCAACCAGAAGCTTGGGAAAGAGGTGTCAGCCTGCCATGGCTTTGCAAGACCTGCCTCCCCTTGTGAAGAAAGTACAAGGACACTCAGCCGCTCCCCTGGCATCACTGTGCTGTTTGCAGCATCCAAACGTGCTGCATTCCAAACGCCCGCCTGCCCGAGGGCCAGGGCCCCTACGTGAACTCCTCCCAATAAAAATTGGTTACTGGGGAAGAAAAGAAGGAAGAGCAAACCTGCAACATCATCTTCTTCCTCCTCTCCTCCCACCTCCAAAGCTTCCCTGAGCTGCCAGCACCGTGAAGCCATCAGGACCTCTGCACATCTTGCATTAGAGGTGGCCCAGATCTGTAACAAATGGGCTCTCAGCCTCCTCGCTGCATGTGATGCATCAGCACAGGCGACTCATTTAACTGCCATTAATTATACTTTGTGAGAGAAAGGGGCATGCTCAGGTTGGTCGTTTTTCTGTTTCCAATGCCTCCCACCTAGGTGGGATGCAGAAACTCAGCTGCATCCAGCAGGCTGGGTAAGAAACCCCAGGCTTCCAGCACAGCAGAGTGTGCGATCACTTCAGTGTGATGCACAGAGACACCATCTCTCCCCTGGACCTGGTGGGTGCTGAGAGAACCCAGCACCTTGTGCTGTTCCCCCTGCATGGTGCAGGATCACACTGGAAGCCCTGGTGTGGCATTATACCCGTCATTCCCCCAGTATGCAGCCACAGCTACTGGGAGCTCTGGTCTGTCCCTGATAGAGAAATATCTGCCACTTTCTATGATTTATCTGCTGTTTGAGTAGCGTGATAATTCCCAGATCTACTATTCTTCCTCATAAATGTGGAGTCCTCCTCACTTACTAGCCTCTTTGTTGACAACTTAATATCAGAAGATATTGAAAACCTGGAAAGATCCTGAAAACCTGGAGTCTCACGGCAAGCTGAACACTGTGCCAGCAGCTGGAGTGGAGAAAACTGCTTTCAGAGGAGGTTTAAAACCCAGTCCTGGCCATTCTGGGCTAATAAATCTCTCTTTGTAGTTTTTAAGAAGCTGATATTGATGTCTGTGGCCCAATAAAGTTTCTGACTTCCTTTACTACCTTTTTGGTGGCAAGAAGGGCCCAGCAATTTGAATTTGCAGGGTGCTTAGGACAAAATGTCCCTTGCCTGACGCTTTCCCCTGACCATGACCTAGAAATAGCTACGCCAGTATTTAACTGATATCCCTCACATGCACTAGACCATAATACAAAATGCAAAACTAACCCTGTAAGTTCCAGAGCACTTAGAGATTTTCACTTTACAGCGACGAGGAGAGAGGGAAGGAGGCGGAATGGTAGTGGCTGCTACAGGGGTGAAGGAGAAAATCTATAGGTCTACAAATTGAGTAGAGGCCATAGCTATGACTGAGACATGTTCATGGTCTCCCTGACACAGCCCAACCCCTGCAGCAAAAGCGTGAGGGTACAGGACTGGGATACTGGTAGGTAAGCATGACCCTCAACCACATCCAAAGCAAACCTGTTTTGTCTCTCCTTTCAATAATCAAACCTCAGGGTACAGAGACAATTTTTCCTCTTCCTCACCATTTGCTATGCACAGGAAAAACCCACAGCTCAGGGTAGTCAGGGTCCTTGCTCCATCACTGGAGTCATGAGTAGAAGGGAGGAGGAGAGAAAGAAGACTTCGGGGATTGTCATTAACCATCGCAAATCTACCAAGGGGTCAACACAGCTGGAGCCAGGGTCCGGATTTTAAATGACGTTCTCATGTTCACATACAGGCTTCTCTCTAGCTGGGAAAGACAGAGGCCATCAGCACGTGCAGCATTTGACAGGAGACCCAGGTTATTGATTCACAGTTCTACTTCCCTGAACTTTTCTGGAGGGAAACGGGGCTGCTTTGCATAAGGCAGGCATATGTTGCAGCTTTGGCACAAGGAGAGCCGGTTGGCATTTCCTTGCCAGACTTTTCCCACCCTCCTCTGATACCATCTGCCTCCCTGAAACACTGAAACTCCCATCTGTCAATTTTACTATAAACACACAATTATCCAGGCTGCTGGGGAAGAAAAGCAGCGTGGCCAAACCTTGGCCGTTCATGGAAAGGGACAAGTTGGGATGTGTGGCACTGTCATTGTCCCACCAGTTGGCTTGGTGAAGGGAGCCATGCCTTTTCCTTTCCAACACTGCAAAGCAGTGGTGACTCTCTGTTTCCAGTGATGGATGAGCTGTTGATGCCACCAACCATGTCATCCATGCTCTGGGCCTCTGGGAGAAGGATGCAAACCTGGAGCTCAACCAGAAGCTGGTGGGGAGCTTGCAGCACCCAGGTCATTGCAGCCAAGTCGTGTTGTTTCCACTTTCTTCCTTTTTGCCATGTCACATCAGAAATGACAGCTGTGGCACAGCCACCTATAAGCCCCACCCAGATCTATGCTATACAAAATATCAGTTGTGCATCCAGTGACAGCATCCCCCCGAAAAACAAGGTCAGCGCTGGAGAAAAAGCCCTTTCTTGCCAGTTTATGTCAGCAGCGTATTTGTGACCAGCTTTGCCTGTCCCTCACTTCTGGGTTTCATCACAGCAATGCCCAGATCCTGCAAGCTTAGATGTCAGAACTGCAAGGGTTTTTCCATGCATTCTCCCTGGAAATCTCCCTCTTTCTGGCTGGGGGCAGCTATCTGTGACCGCAGCAGACAGCAAAGCGCTGACAGCAGCCCATGGCACGAGCTGAGTCCTGCCAGCCCAGCCATCAGCAGTCAAAAGATCTCATCGGTGCCCTGAGTGACTCCCATCCCCTCCAGGAGCAGCAAATCCAAAAGAGCTTCTGAGTCAAGCTGGTCCACAGGACGAGCGAGCGAAGCATGAAGACTGATGGGAAGAGAGGAGGCAGCAAATAACCATGGGCTAAGGGCTGATTTGGGGGGACGGGAGGTGTCTGTGTTTTGTTTTATTAAATATTGATCCCTGTGTGGTGTCTCCAGCGCAGAAATCGGCTCCACCACCTGTTTCATTTAGCTGGGAAGAGGGAGGGGGCCGTTGGGTGGCAGAGGAGCTGGCAGATGGCATGTGTTCCCGGAGATAACACGAGGCTAGTTCAGAGGTTACTAATTGGGTTTCTGCTTGCCTTTCATATTCAATGTGAATCAAAATGAGAACATGTGGTTCAACACACACGTTTCATCCTCCTTCCCTGAGGATGCTCCCCTCCCCGCCCGCTCCCTGCACGTCCTCACCCAGAGAGCCTGAATGGCGGAGGTGTTTATACCGTTCATTCACAAACCAAAGTGGGAGAGAGGAGAAAATAGCAAGGAGGTTAGTGAAGAAGCAATTAACACCTTTCTTACTCGGGGTGGACTTTCAGGCCTGCAAGCAGCTCTTCTGCACAGGCAAGGCTGTTAGCAAACTGCTCCTTCATGCAACCAGCATGGGAATCATAGAGTGGATTGGGTTGGAAGGGACCTTCAAAAGTCATACAGTCCAACCCCTGCCACAAGCAGGGACATCTACACCCAGATCAGGTTGCTCAGAGCCACTCCTGATGGGCTGGTTTGAGGGAAAGAAGCTCAAAACCTTTAAAGGTGCACTAGTATGTCTTGAGATGTGCTTCAACCTTGAGCTAGG
Organism: Streptopelia decaocto; assembly: GCF_964273445.1. Lineage (NCBI taxonomy): Eukaryota > Metazoa > Chordata > Aves > Columbiformes > Columbidae > Streptopelia > Streptopelia decaocto. The sequence continues at coordinate 5,075,269 of NC_138672.1, read as the reverse complement.
GAGAAAGGCTTGCACCCAAAGAGGTCAATTGTTACCCTAGTAGAGGTGAAGGACAACACGTCTCCTTTGGAGTTCTCCTGTTCCTGCAGCCTCTTTGGTCTGTGGCGTGTCTCATGTACGTTTTGTGCTGAGATGTAACCTCACAGTCAGGGGCAGGGAGAGAGGATCCAGAATAGAAAGCAGGATGTGCGCACACATTCTTGGAAGGAGGAGGAGGATGGAAGTTAACTGAGAAAAACAGAATGCTCTTTGAAACGGAAAAGGAAAAAAAAAAAACCACAAATCTTTTTCAAAGCTTTTTGCAAATATTGCTTTTTCTCCCCTCCCTCATTTTCTGACAAGCTGTAATCAGCATTCAATATTGTTGCTCAGTGCCCGATTTCACAGGGGATAGGTATCCACAGAGCTCTTTAAATGAAATAAATAAATACATCTGGCCACGTATTGCAGGGGTTTAGCTGGGAGCTGAGCTATTCTGAAAATCTGGTCAATCACGGTGACATTGATTTCAGGACAATTACTCCTGATTTACACTGGTGTAAATGAATGGAATGGCATTAAACTGCTGACTGGGGAGTCCATACGCAGGCAGAGCTCATCAGAAAGCCGAGTTCCCATTCTGTGAAAGCTTCAGATCAGCTTCCCCATCCAAATCAGGACAAAAATGGTCTATTTTTCTTAAAATGGAACAGAAAGAGGGTGAAAAAAAGCCATTTGGGTTCAATAAAAACTTTGTTTTTGAATGCCTGGCATTTATCAGTTTGACTCTTCAAAACGTTATTCATATATAATAAAAGTAGGTAAGCCAACTTTTCCTAGTGTCGTAATGAAACTATTTGCTTTGAGTTTTCTTTTTGCCCAGCTAAAACCTAATTGGAACTAGTGAGGACAGAAAGCTGGTTTTTACCAAACAATTACTTCTGCTCCCCACCCTTTTTTGCCTCTTGCATTTTCCACTGTCAAGCTGTACCAGTGGAGTTTCCGAGCCGGTTTCTGCTCCAGCCAGGCTTTGTAAGCTCTTTCTCAAGCCCTTTGCAAGCCCAGCCTTGCAGCATCACCGTGGCACGAGCGGGCAGATCTGAGGATGCACCTTTAGCAGCAAGCAAAGCAGGGTGGAGAGATGGCTGAGGAAAAGGAGAAATGTCAGGAACCTTTTAAAGCCACTTTTTTAGGGATAAAGGTTCTTCTCAAATGAAGAAACTGCCTGTTGTAGCGTCGGAACAGTGAGGACAACTGTGGAGAGGAGGGAAGGCTATGTCATTCCTGCATATTTTTAACTGTGATTAGTTTATGGGGAAGGAGAGGAGGGGAAGAGGCTAAAGCTCTTAGAGAGCCCCTCCCCTAGCTTTTAAAATACTTTTTACCTGGTTATATGCTCTGGACATAAATCACTGTTGCTCAGGATAAATGGAAGCCCGTAAGTGCCACGAACACTAATGACAACATTCATCAAATGCTGAACCGCTCCATATTGCACCGGTCTCCAGGATGCCTGCGGACATATGGACTGAGCCCGCTCCAGCAGCCCCCGCTCCCCCCCGCACCCCGGCAATGAGCCTTGGCCTCGCGAAAACAGGAGCGACCATCAGGCAGCCGTGCACCATCTCCCCCCCAAAAAAACCCAAAGTACACAGAATATCTCCCCTCAGAGCCCCATCTCTGAGCACTTTCCCCCCCTATTGCTCCTGAGCCAGTTGTGCTCCAGATTCCCAAAAAAGAGGTCTCCACCCCACCAAAAAAAGATCAACCCTTCATCACAAGTCAGCAACACGGGGCATATTCTCTGAAGCAATCATGTTATGAGCCTGCACAGTCACTTGCTGGTAATCCTGCTCCCTTGCAAAGTGCAATGCATTAGTTTAATTAGCAAGGAAGCTGAGCTAAGCCCTGTGAAGGAATAAGAGCTGCTCCGTAGCTGCAGTGGGATGATGCCAGGGATGGGCAGAGCTGGCTGATGGGAATTGGACCACAGATTTACCCCTCTCAGTACTAAAGTGCCTCAGCTCAGGACAAAATCCCAACCCAAGAAGTGCCGTTTTTAAAAAAGAAAGGGAAAAAAGGGACCATGTCCAAAGGCATTGGTAGGGGGAGTTTCTTGCACATAAAATGCATTTGATGGTGTGTATGTAACCAGTCTGAAGGGAAACATAAAGTTCATGGGTCTAGCATTTCACATCCCATCCTGAACCATCGAATAGGTCAGCCTGTAATTACTTCTGTTTATTGAAAAATTTATTAAACTGAGATTTTTCTGCAGTCATATTTCTGGCTCAAGAGTAAATGTTCTCAAGGTGGAATTATTGCTCAAAACTCAGAAGAAGGACCAGAAATGTTTTAGGATAAGGGAAGCGAGGTAATATCCACTGCGTGATTCACAGTAGGAATCTAAAACTGGGTCTCTCTCACACCCCCAGCTGAGCTGATTTCTTGCTAGACCAAACTCTTTCCCTCTGAAAAACCTGAAAGAACAAGTTCTTGTTTCTTATTTCAGCTCTGAAGAAAAAAAAAAGAAGGCAGTGTAGCCTTCTCATTTCCTGGCCTTGAGCTTTAAGAAAAGGTGTGCGAGAGATTTCCTTCATTTCCTAATTTAGTTAAGTAAATTGCAAAGCCTGGGTTCAATTTAAACACAGAAGGTATGGCTACATCCACAAATGCCATGGTTTCCCCTAGAAAATAAGGAAAAATACAGCTCAAATAATGTCCTAAGGAGAGATCTAAGGATTTTGTTTGCTTGCTCACTTGTTTGTTTGTTTGTTTTTAAACCTATCAGAAAAGTTAATTTGTGCTTGAGCTAAAGCAACTGTGTCTGAAAATATTTATTACAGTCATCTTGCTGCTTTCCCATGGGCATGGAGGGAGGAATATCAGTACAGACTGAAGGGGAATGTGGCTTTAGTGAAAATCAGCATTAGTTTTGGACAGTGCACTGAATCCCTCAAAATATTCATGAACAGGAGCATTCACTCAAATGGAAATAAATAAAAGTTTATTGAAATATGAAACTGCAAATAGAAATGGCTGTTTTAGGCCCTTTGCGGCAATTATGGAAGAGACATTCATTTACTAGCTTTTATATTCAACTAAAAAGATGCTTTAATATAATTTTATAATTTATTTACTCAGGGAAATCCCAGCTTGGATGTGACATCTGTTTTCTTTTTCCTTCTCTCAGCAAACCTCAGTGCAGAAAACTCTTTGTTTCTTACATGAGCTAGAAGAAAGGCAGACAACGCTCCTAAGGTCATAGTGTAGCCAAAATCACCGATCAGCTTACAAGACCCCATTTCCAAGGATACTTTAATGTCATTTCTTCACATTATATTGGCTTTAGGGTTGTCAAACTGAGGAAGCCATGAGGAAGGGGATGGTACCTGGTGGACATAGGGACTGTCTGTGTTTGGGATGGGATGGGATGGGATGGGATGGGATGGGATGGGATGGGATGGGATGGGATGGGATGGGATGGGATGGGATGGGATGGGATGGGACGGGAGCCAGTGTGGTTGGGCTCTTTTGGAGATAAGAAGGGAGGAAAAAAATGTGGCCTGACCAGACAAGATTAGGAATTAAGGACCACCTTTTGCTAAGTATCAGGCAAAGATCACATGTGTCCAGGGGAGATTACAGCTTAAACAGGCAGAAAGGGCAAGAGGAAACAAAAGGAAATGCTACAGGCTCGTCCAGGACGATGCACATCACTGATAAAGCTTGTAAAGTGGCCCAGAAAAATCCTAATGGAGTAGCAACTGTAGCTTCCACTGGATATCTCACGGTGAGGAGCTGTAACAGCCGTGTATTGCCTGGGGACCAGACACCAAAAGTCAATCTTCAGAGCATAGCCAGTGGGGAACGCTGGATCCTGCTTTCATGCGCTAATGCCTGGGCCGTGCTGCTTTTCCGTGCCTGAGATTTGGGCTTACAAAAAAAGGAGTTGCTGTGAAACATGTCCTCTTTCATCAGAACTGCTACTCAGGGAGGAGTTGGAGAAGTAAGAGATGCAACGTAAGGGTTCTCCAGGTTTGAGTCCAGCTGTACCGCACAGATAGTTTTAAAGTATATGTATAGGTGCCTACCGTGTGCCTTCATCTTATTAGACTGAGCCAAGGCAAGCTGAGCTCTCAAGACAGTTAATTTCATAATTCCCTCATTTCATGGGTGAATTTCATGCGTAGAAAAGCAAAGAATTAGTGGTATGAGTGTGCTTTGCAGGTATGAGACCAAATGAAATCTGGATGGAAGACACCTTCTTCCATGAAAAATGGAAAGTTATTTTTAAAATTTTAAGGGGAAAAAAAACTTCCTTCCTTCATCCCGGAAGGTCAAATATTGTATTAAAAAGTCAGAAAAAATAAATTCTCAGCAAAGGAATGTTTTTATGTTCCTACTTCAAGAAAAGTTTAATAACTTTTTAGCCACACTCTTCTCCCATCCGTCTGAGTCACCTGCTCAGAGACCAGAGTCCATGTGTCCCCAGGCCCACTGTCTGTCCCTCTGAAGGGGTCTGGGCTTAGTGAGTCAGTCCAAACACACATACCCAAGGTGGATTTGCAGATGTTTAGCAAGAGTGAACATTGCTAAGATTAAGGTATAGATAGTTGCAAGCTCTTGTCCATGGTGTAGGAATCCTGCTCCCATACCACTCACCTCCATTTGCACCCTTTTTATCTGTTGGTGGCAATTGTGGTGTGAAATGGCTGCCCAGATGCACAAAAAACCCAGTTAACTACATTCAGTGCAAATTTCCAACAAGCAGCCTTTCAAACTCGATAATATTTCAGGGCCCATTAATCACACACACAGCTCCTTGCTGCAGCAGGTGACTACAGGTTAATAAAAAGGGGCTTGAAATCAAACCTAAAAGTGAAGTGTGATGAGAAGCAAACACTCGCTCTCCTCCTTGGGCGGCAGGAACTGAGCAGTTTTGTTGGGGCAGATCAGGGAGATTTATTCCTCGAATAAAGGTCCGTCCCAACTCCTGTCCCCCCCTACCAAGCTGGATGGGGCTGTCACTGTGTCCTGAGCACCCATCGCTCAAACCTCTTTGCATCAAAAGGAGATATCTCCCCCAGCGCAGAGGCTTCCTCTTTGAGTTTTGAAGGTGTTTCGCATGACCTGGGGCCTGTTTTATGTTTCCCTGCCTTACCATGGCCATAGCTCTCCATCCAGAAGATCTCCTTCTAGTGTTTAAGATCCTCCAGCCACACAGACTGCAACTGGGTCTGGGGTGTCCTCTCTGCCTCCCCCTCCAGCCACAAACCTGCCCTTCTCCCACCTACCTCATGTTTGCATATTTATTCCAGTTCAAGCAGCTCTTCTTATTTCACATCCATACGGAAAATCAGAGATTGTCCATGGGGAGCGTGACCCCAGCAGGAGCCGTCCCTGTCCCTGTGCCTGTCCCTGTCCCTGTCCCTGTCCCTGTGCCTGTCCCTGTCCCTGTCCCCTGGCTGATGCTGCCGGGCTGGGCAGCCTGCAGAAAGAGAAGGTGCAAGATGACAAATGGGGACAGGGGAGGTGACACCATGTGTGTGTGTCAGCTCACATTTGTTTCATTGAGAACTGAGGAAGAGAGGAATTGAGGAGAAGGGAAAAAAATACATCAGTGGGAGGAGAAAAAAAAAAAAAGAATATAATAAAAAAATAAGTGCGAGTGACTGAGAGAGCACATGTGGGAGAGGCGGCACTTCTGAACGGACTCTAATCTTGTTACTGGCTTCAGTTCAGAAGGCTGATATACCCCTGAGGACAGGTTGACATTTTGATGCTCCTAGTTAGGGAAAACATGAACTGGGAGAAGCTGCATTAACAAGCAAATAAATTTATGGTCGGCTGGCACCAAAATGAATCTCGCTGTTTGTCGGTGGCGCTTTCTCGGTGATGTATGAACAGGGTGGGCTCCCAGCACAGCATCCCTCCCTTCTCCCGCTCCGAGCCAGTGTTTGGTGCAAAGGGAGAGGGAATGCCATGGGTTTTTCCCATCATGCCAGAGGATGGGACTGAATAAAACCCTCCAAAGGTGCAAACTCAGGCCGGAGACAGGGTATTTTACAAAGTTCGGTGCTGCTGTCCCAGCAGCCAGGCCAGCCCGAGCGGGTATGACATACCCAACCAGCGAAGTGTTGTCATCACTGAGATGAGACATCTCTGATTTATAGTAAAAGTCAAAGTGTTTGCGATTGCACTTTTTTATTTTCTAAGAATCTCCCAGCATCCGCACAAGGCTGATGCTTGGAGGAGCATCCCAGGGTGTGAGTGACTCCTAGCAGACCTTGGGAAAGTCACTTGGACTCATCCTGCCATCATTTTTCAGGCTCACACACCCCCAGGGGCTGAGAGGGGTTCGGGTGTTTCGGGAAGTCTCAGGGGAGAGGGGTCCCTGGGTAGGAGCGTCTTTCCGAGAAGGGAATCAGTGGTCAGGAGGGAGAACAGCATTGATTTGTAAATCTTTGTTTTGCTGCTGAAGTGAGCTGCTTTCTCCGGAAAAATGAAACTTCAGAAGGTCTCACATCTTTACACAGTGGATAGGGGAATAAAAACCCCCAAAACCCAAAAAGCTGTGAAACCTGGACTTTTTCCACACCCCCTCCAGCAAAGAAAACCTTTTGCTCTGAAAGCTTCCTCCAAGGCACCTTGTGCAGAACAGGGGTGTCAATCACAGGGTTTCGTCTTGCTCTTCTAGCATCCAGATCAAAACACGCCAAAGACAAAATTCTTTTCACAGACATCTGTGCATCCCTTTCATTGCACTTTTATTTTCCGTTTAGGAATATGATTGAATTAAACCTTCCAACCCCTCCACAAGGGAGAAAAAGAGGAATAGTGAGTACTGATCTGCCTCCTGCATTCTGCAGGGAGAGACCAGCAGCAATTTATCCATTAGTGCAGAGAAAAGAGACGGTGGGGTCTGATTCTCTTCCCACTGCAGTGATGCTGATCAGGTGTAACTCCACAGACGTGACTGCAGCCCCATGGGCTAAGGGGACAGTCAGGCCACTCTATCCTTTCTACCTTCACAGGCAGCGCTAAATATCCTCTGTTTTCCAACCAAGCTGAAGTGGGAATTTATGGAAATAATAATAATGATTAATCATGATTTGCACTTCTCGAGCATTTTTCTTCTTGGGAACTCAAAGTTCTTTTGAAACTGAAATTAATTATGCTTCATAACCCCCCTCTCGAGGTAGGTCAAGGACAATTAGGGGCTGTTCCCACCTCTGGTGGAAGCAAAGAGAATGTGTGAGCAGCTCAGAGCTGCCCATCCCTCCAGCACAGGCTGAGATGAAGGATGTAGAACCAAGCAGAGACCGTGAGGGGCTCTGGGGAGCAGCAAAGCATCACCAGCTGAGTCTGGGATGACCCTGAGATTCCCAATTCCAGCAAAAGAAGCCTTGACTATAGTTGGAAATGGTTCTCTTGTGAGAGATGCATAAAGTAGTAGTAGTAGTAGTAATAATTATAATAATAATAATAATAATAATAATAATAATAATAATAATAATAGTTTCCAGAGTGGGATGAGACCTTTCTAATTTTCTTGCAACACTTAAAGGACAGTTATCCGTGCTACTGATCCAGCGCCCTGGTGATAAAGAGGGGTAGGCTGAGTTGTGAAAGACTCTGATTTGCTTCCCCTCCTCTTCTCATTAAGACCAAGGATTTGAAGCAGGTTCTCTTATGTACCAGGTGAACATCTCCCTCCAGAGCTTCTCAGCTGTTCTGCTCCCTCTTTCTCTCTGCTTTAGCAGAAATTTGACCCTAGACCTGAGAAACCTTTTCCAATAAAAAGTCATCCTATCGGTTAGTTCCCCACAAGCTTTGGACGCATTTCACACCAGCACAGAAACACCGAGCCCTTCTAGCCATTCCTCTTAATCAGGCCCCAAGTTACTCATCCTGGAGGAACTGAAAATAACACTACAAGACAGTAGCTTATTTCACAAGTGCTCAATTAATTCAGAGGCAGCCTAAAATGAGCAGAAACCTCAAATTTCACCAGGCCCATTGGTTGTGAAGGTGCTTAGGAAAAGCACAGTGATATGAAACCAAGGCACACGAGCTAAAAAGTTATCAGCAGGTACTGCAGGAACTCATCTTTGTGCCACAGAAGCCCAGCAAAACCCAAACTCACTTCTCAGCCCAGATTTTATCTCCTCCCTCCCCATCCTGCTCCTCATTTGCAGCTCGCAAGAAATGAATCCTCGTCAGTTTTATTCCATTTGAGTTCATTTTCCTGGCTCACTGGAAACTCAGGGAATGGGTGAGGTGCTGAATTCCAGGTTTCTCAATATCAAAGCCCTGGTGAGTTCAGCTGGGTCACAGTCTTTTTGAGCACGAGAAGTACAGCAGAGAGAGCAGAGAAAGGAGGAGAGGAGGGAGTTACCGTCCCAGGGAAGTCCCCATGCAGTTGGTGGTGTTGCTGCTGGTGACAGCACTGAGGTCCCCATCAGCCCTCCCCAGGGAACCAGCCAGCAGCAACAGCCTCCCTGTGAAATAACAGCATTGTAAGGTGAAAAGCAGAGCATTGAGTGAAAAAGGGAATCCCTTCTTCTCAAGCATCTCACAAGGATAGCCCCCAGAATCACAAATACATTATAAAGGTCCCCTTGGCAGCCTCACCCACAGCTCATCACACCCGCCCAGCCAAGGAGCCGGGGTTTAAAATGGGTAAATAAAGAAATAAACATGCTGAGCCTACAAAAACTCAGTACGACTAAGGATGCACCAAACCACTTCTCAGTTCTCCACTTCATCCAGCACAGCTATATTCCAGGGGAGGGAATGAATCAAAAGAACCTACAATAACTGACCAGCAGGACACCCCACAGACATTACGTCTCTTAAATCATAACTGAGCAGGTGAAAAAAATAAACTATAAATTCATCTATAAAGATATACATGTTAACATGTATATACTTACTTCAATTCATAAGTAGTATTATAAATTACAATTCATCCTGACCTGATGATTACATATGCACACTGTTCTTTCTATTGCAAATGAAAATCTGAGCACATCTGGGTCAAAAGTTACTGCACAGAAGATTCTTCAGGCAGTGGATGCTATTCAATGAATGCAAAGTGGCTTGCAGGAGTATGACAATTCCACTTACATTTTATTGCTTTTTAAAAGAGAAAAAAATCTAAGTGATACAGTTCTATTTTGCCATTTATTTTGCCTTTCTTTTTTTGGACTCTTACCACATTATCACTTGTAAAAGACTCTAAAAGTCAAGATGGAAGTGTCAGAGTGAACTTATCAACTACCAAAGCCAAAACAGTTCAATGCTGATGATAATCATTCTAAATGCAAATATTTCTCTCCATATTATTCTATTTTTACAGAGCAAAATTAAAAGGTTTATTCTACTTTGGAATGAAAACGCACTGGGAATTTCACAGGATATAAAATCTGAGTTCAACTCAGTTCTACTTGCTAACTCACCACATACTGATGCAAACTTACCCTACGCATTTTGAAACACCAGCCCCGGGTGCCATCCGCATCTATTCCTGGGAATATTCTCCTCCACACAGAGCCAGCGCTGGGAGGAAAACACTGAGACTTCTGCCAAAATGCACCCAAGCCTGTATTTCATCCAAAATTTCCTTTCTATATTTAGTTGTAGTGCAATTTTTACTGCAGTGATTCTGGCAAATCCCTGCAGCTTTTCTGAAGTTGAAAACTGAGCAGTGTTTAAAAGCACCAGAAAAATGAAAAAAAAAGACCAACACTGCCCAGGGCAGCGGTGGAGTCACCATACCTGGAGGGGTTGGAAATACATGGAGATGAGGTTCTTAGGGACATGGGTTAGTGCTGGATTTAGGTTATGGTTGGACTCAATGATCCTAAGGGTCTCTTCCAACCAAAATGATTATATGATTCTATAATATCATAATATCACCAGGATGCACCAGGCACCCTCGATGTGCAAATGCTGCACGGCCAGGACAGAAACACAAACAGTTAAGATTTTGGGGGGGGGGGGGGCGGAAAAGGGGGGAACTGTGCGGGAAGGAGGCTTCTGTGTTTTAGAAGCAGCATGTTTTCTCCATCGAGGAGCGATGATTTGCCAGAATACAGATAGATTTAGCTGCAATAACCCCAACCAACTTTGTCTGCCCGACGGGATCGAGCAGCCGGACATCGCTCCCCCTGTTCCCCCCAACAACAACCCTCAGCGCTGCCAAACCCAGGGCAGCACCCCAAAGCCCCAGGGCTGCCGGAACCCGGCTCCGCCTCCCCTTTCCCCGCCGCTCCGGCGCCGCCCGCGCGTCCCCGCGGCGCGTCCCTGCGGCCGCTTGTCGCCGGTGGAGCCGGGACGCCACCTGCCGCGCGCGGGGCTCGGCTGGAAACGGGGCCTTAAAGCCACCTATATTTGTGCATACCTCTCTCTATGTATATATAATCATTTTTTTAGCAAATCTGAATTATTTCTTCAAAATCCTCCAGGAAACCTGCAGCGGGAAGAGCAGATGGAGATGAGAGGGCTGATCCTAACGCATGTACCCAAAGACAAAGCTCAGGCTTAACTGCGGGGAAACCCATTTTGCACGGTGCTCTCTGGCTCTGCCAGCCCCTCCGTCCCCACGCAGGGACGATGATGCTCAGGGTTATCCCTGCACCGCTCGTGGAGTTGGTGCTGGGGCTGGGGGAGGCCAACAGGGAGCACCAGAGGAGTGGTGTCTGTGCTGGTGTTTCAGGGGAAACAAGGAGGTCTTTCCCTGTGATTTCTGTGTATTTTCTAGGCCGCAATAGTTAGCACACTTCTCTAAACTTTCTTGCGAAGGCTTCAGCTTGGACCAGCCCGCCCCATGACATCCCACTGCTGTCTCTGCTCATACCCACAGTGAAAAACGAGCCCGCAGGAGCCTGGCAAGGGTCGCCCTTCAAATCAGGCAGGGAAAAACAGAGCAGCAGGTTATGTGTCTTACCTGCTTTATCCATTTTATTGATTCAATACAGAACAGCATGGGCTCCTACCAGAAAAAATGCTGGGCAGCCTGAACTCCCTGCACCCCAGGCGCAGTAGACACGGGCAGCAGGGCTGCAGGACTGCAAGGGGAAGAAATTTTTAAGCAAAATCCTAAGGAGAGGCAGGGATGGAGGCAGGAGCCAGGCAGGGAGGGCTCAGGGAGCTGCTCAGCCCTGGTGAGCTCTGTGCATGGGTCACGCCGGAGCAGCCAGAGTTAAAAACACAGAGAGGACGAGTTTTAAACAAGCTTTCCAAGCTTTAACCGCAAAGAACAAGGGCTCTTTAGAAAGGCGCTGATTGAAATGGTTTGAGGTCAGCGTGTCTGAGCAGCAGCATTGCTCAGGGAGAACTTGCTGCTCCGTGGCACCTCTCACTCTGGCAAGGGCTGGCGGGGAGCAGCAAAGCACAGGAAGTTTGCGTTTAGCCAGGTCTCATGCTAGGCAGTCACAGCACGGTCCTGGCAATAAGTACCAAGAAATTACATCTTCACCACCATCAGTGTGACACACTTTGCAGGATCAGGCCCCGAGACACATGTTGCCCCTGGACACCCTGGCTACGCTGGAGAAGGACCAGCCTGGGACATGAGGACTGTATGGGGGACAGTGGGCCCATCAGTTCACTGCATGGCTTTTGGAAGTCATTTAGTTCTCATATTTGATGCAGCATTGACTTGATAGCGCTGAGAGGCTGGTCAGGAACCTCTAAACACAGACAACCTCTCCTCTCAGGGTGCTGCTGCTTTCAACGGAGTTACAATAGCTGGCTTAGTTTGCATGAAAAATTTCTGCAGAGGCAAAAGACTGATTTAAATCCCAAAGTTTGTTTGTTATTTCTTTAGGAAACCAGGATTCTGAATTCAGAGCAACTTGTTGAAAATATTTGTTTCAATAAGACAAGCCATTTTGTGCTTCATGATTAGTTTTGAAGGGGGAAACAACCTTAACCCAACCCACACAGCAGCCTGGCCAGCTTTCTGCACAACCTCTGTAAAACAGGGGATTATAAACACTCCTTTATCCAGCAGGCATGTTAGTGAGGCTTCATTAACTCCGAGGCTCAATTAAAGTCTCTAAAAAGCTTTGAGCTGCTTGACCGAAAAGCTCTATGAAAATTAATTTAGTGCTTTTATATCTGCTCAGCACCAGGACCACAAAAAGATGCTCCAAGAACAGGTCCGAGGAGGCTGACGGCAGGTGAGGGGATGCAACAGGCGGTTTATCTGCTGGCACACGGTGGCCGGCGGGCACGGGCTGACCGTGGTGAGGAGGGAAGAGCTGTGATTTTTAAACACCGCTTTTCCTCGGGTAGCTGGCTTGCAGCTGCAGGCTGAACACAGCATGCTCATCTCTTCCCAGCTGTAACGTTTGCCTGGCTTGGGAGCCTGATGAGACAGTTTGAAGTAGGAAGGGGGGGTTAATTGCACATTTTATGGTTGCTAAGAGTCCCCCTGAGCCAGACAGGCTGCCTGCTGCACGGGCAGAGTCACGTCCAGGCTGAGCCGAGCACGGAGAATCCCCAGCCGCGCAAAGGGACACTCAGATAAATGCTACCCCAGTGCTTCTGTGGCAGATTTACCAGGTTGTTTAGATCTCCAGTGTAAATCCAGTGACTCAGAGATAAACTCGGTCCATCGTAAGGAACTGTTTCAACAAAACGGGGCCTGTCAGGAGCGGGGTTATGTTGACAGAGTGGCAGTCCCTGCCGTGCCAGCTCTTGGCATCCCCCAGCTGGAGCCTTTATTTACACAGCTCTCTGCAAGGAGCACTGCACATCTGAGCATGTGTTGCTCTTTCCCAAAGGCAAGGAGTCAGTAGGAGATGTGGGAGAGCAGCAGCATCCCCTCAGATTTTGCCGGATAGCCAGGAGGAAAAACAGAAGTCTTCATTTCCTCAGTTTCCCCACCTAAGCTAACCCTGAGTCCATCCAGAAGGTGAAGGTACCTCTGTGTGCAAACAGGGAATTTACCAAAGAAAAGCAAAAGTGGATGGGCACTGAGACACTCCTTTCAGAATGTAAATAAATTCCCGTTTCTTTTCTCCTGCTTCCTGACAGTTCTGTCTGGAGGTTTGCATTCAGCATAGGCTCCTCAGTAAACAAATACTAGAGTTTTATGCAACAGAATAATTGTTTGGTATTAAATAATTCTCTCCATTTGTACACTTCAAGCCTCAGACACCTGGCAGAGCTGACACTCAGCTCAGTCAGAGAAGGAAAAAACCATTCAGGTCTGGGGAGAGCTGAGCTGAAACCCTGGGGAGGAGCTCATGGCAGAGCCCAGGGCTTTGCTTTCTCTCTGATTCCCATACAATAGACCCACTGAACCCCTGAGGCTGGCAGGCAGCTCTGCACATCGCTGTGTCCAGCCCCTGCATGAGCAGGCTACTCCGGGGCCACCACCCAGACATGTGTCACCACGCTGGGCAGAGGGACAGGACCTCCTCCCCTCACCTGGATGTCCCCAGGTGCCTGTTGGCTTTGTCACAAGGGCACATTGGTGGCTCATGGTCAGCCTGGTTCCCACTAGGACTTCCATGTCCTTCTTCGCAAAGCTGCTCTCCAGCATGTGCTGGCACCTGAGGTCATTCCTCCCCAGGTGAGGAGTTATTCCTCCCCCAGTTGACTTCATGGGATTCCTGTTGGACCATTTCTGCAGCCCATCAAGGTTCCTCTAAATGCTGCTGCCACCATCTGGTTTAACAACAACTGCTTGCAGCTTTGTATTGTCTGCAACCTCACTGAGGTGCACTCTGTGCCATCATCCTGGTCATTAATGAAGATGTGAAATGATGTTGGCCCCAGTATCAACCTCTGGGGTGCACCACCCTATGACTGGCCTCCCCTGAATCACCTGTGTGGGTTCATAGTGCCCACCCCTGGGCATCTCACAGCTGCTCCAATGCATAAAATCAGAGAATCACAGAATAGTTTGGGTTGAAGGGACCTTCCCAGCTCATCCAGTGCCACCCCTGCCATGAGCAGGGACATCTTCACCAGCTCAGGTTGCTCAGAGCCCCGTCCAGCCTGGCCTGGGATGTCTCCAGGGATGGTTCATCCACCACCTCTGGGCAACCTGTTCCAGTAGGCACCACCTGGCCAATTTGCTTGAGACCCTCCAGCAGCAGCTGGGTTTTATCCTCTGCCTTATAAAGGTGGGGGAAACTGGGACCAAAACTTCCCAAAGCAATTGCTCATAACAAATAAAGAGGGAAGTTCCCACCGGTCATGGAGTTACTGCCTCAGAGAACCGGAAACAGACAATGCTTGACACTAAACATCCCTCCTGGAAGAAATTTCTCCTGCATTTTCCCAAAGGCCAGCAGCACATTAGTTGCAGAGTCAAGAAGCCTCTGCTTGTAGCTCATGGTTTAAAGCAGCAGGCAGAGGCAGCAGCTCTCGAGACTTTAGCACTGTCTTAATAGAAGACACTGCAGTAAAGAAAATATTATATTAAATCTCTATATTTATATGTGTAACAAAAGTGGTATCAGCAAAATCCTACAGCATCAAAGCAAATCACTTACCTATTTTTAGCTGTGTGATTTAGTCACACACTCTGAGGAAATAAGGTCAGACTCTGTGCAATGTATCCCTTTCTCCCTGTCTCTCACTATTTTTTCCTGTCCTTATTAAAATTCTCCACCCTGCAGCAGAGCTTTACAACATGGAGACTTTACCATCTGCAGGGTCAGGCTGTAGCACTGTCCCAGTAGGAGTTTGTCCTGCTGTCAGCATGTCCAGATTAGAGGTAATGAAGGCAGAGCCGGGATCTGCATCCCAGCATCTCCACCGACTGATGCTGGATGGGTCCCCAAGCCGGTCTCATGGTGGTGAAAGGGGTTCACTGGCAAATGCCACCACTGATGCCATCAGGGACCTGGGAGCGCCCAGCTGTGACAGTGCTGCCTCCATCTGCAACCTTCAGTGAGTGAGAAATCGCCCCTGCCTCAGTTTCCCCAGTTCCTATGTCCTGCTTTTGGTCTCTCATTCAATAGTGAAATGGGGAGGCACAAGCCTTAATGGGAGAAAATTAAGTTTGGGCTCCTTTTAAATGTTATTGGAAGAGCAATGCAAGTGAATAATGGAGAAATTATTCCATTTCTTTCTTAGTTTCCCAAGACCTTCTTCTAGAAATTGTTCTACCAGACATTTTTCCAATTAAAAAAAAAAAAAAAAGTATTTAAAAGTAAAACTACCTGTTAAAACTCCCATAAAGAAAACACAGTATTTTCTACCCACCTGTACAGCACCTCAACATTATTAGTAGTAACAAACAAGTAAGGGGAGTTAATTTAAGAAACTAAAATGGCTCTTGTTACCTTCTGTTCCGTGAGACTTCATTTCTTCTGTTTGCACCTCAGCTGCTGCAGAAAGGTCTAGTCTGGGAGGCAACAGTACATTCATCTCATGATGCAGCTGAACTTCGAACTTCTTGATCTGGCACAGCTTCTTTTTCCATCTGATAATTCACTGTTATTTATAACTGCAACCTTAACTGCTGGCTAATATATTTTGATATTTTAACTTGAGCAAAGCCAATGATTTACAGCCTTATTATCCTATGGGTACAGCTCCTGACCCCTGAAAATTCCTTTTTGCTTTGCAAGGTGCAGTAATACACATGAAAAAGCCGAAATTAGCTCAAACTTAATTTTCAAATTAGAACTTTTGGGTTTTTTAAGTTGTGAGAATCTAAAGTAGAGGACCTTGAACATACAAAACATTTTATTTCTGTTCCTCTAAACAAAACTACACCAAGGTTGCAAAGAAAATAGTGTCAATTAAATAAATAATAATAATAAACAAAATACTTCCATTGGAAATCTGAATATTATCAACAATCTCTTAGGAGAGGAAATGACTCAAATACTGTTTCCAGTTCTATATGTGGGATACAGTCTCTGGCCTTAAAACAAGCTATTCTACAGCTATTTATTGATATTTACTCAAAACTCTAGATGCTGTTTTCTGTGTTCATTATTTACCGCTTGGAGAATGTATTTTCTTTGCATAAATTACATTGTTTTAGGTACTGGGGCAGAATTAAGGTTATTGTTGAAACTTCAATCAATAACTTTGATGCTTTTTGGCCTGTGTGGTTTTTGACCTGCTGATTCTATATTTATTTTAAATCTTGCCATTGAATAACAACAAAAGAAATCCTACCGTTTTCATGCATAGCTGCAAGGTACTAATTATGTTCCTGTAAATTAATGGTCTATTTACTGCCTTAACCTATCTTAACGAAGATTTTGTTTGGGGATATATTACTAATGGAAAAGCCTTGACATCTTAACACTCTCCTGGGTAAATCGTTAGAATAGATTCCAAACACAATTAAAGAAAGACTTTTTTTAACCATTGTATTAGGAGATAAATAGGCACATTGTCCCCTCTGAAGGCTTGTTTGTAAATTCACAGATTTTCCATTAACTCCAAGCTTCTTGCCTCAAAATTGGTCTGCTGCAGGTGGACCAGGCGAAAGTGTTGGGAAAGGAATAGGTATTCGGTTTGCTTGTATTTTTTGCATGTGAAGTGAAAAATTGAAACAAGGGAAATCCCCAGAGGTGGCAGCAGAGGAGGAAACACTGGGAGGAATTGGAGGCAGAAACATTGACCCTCTTTTCCATCGGCAGGACTTTCTCCAAGAATAAAGTGTCCACAGGTCTGAAACAGCTTCCCACTTAAATTTCCAAAACATGTTTTCGAACCTGTTTCTGAACATCTTTTTGATTGTCTTATGATTTTATGAGAAAAAGGGAATTTTCTTGCCATTTCTAACCCCCCACACTGCGACATTTCTTTATGGTTCTTTACTTCTTCATAGTTCTTAGGAAGAAGAAACCTTTGGAATCTCAAAGAGAAGTTGTAGAAAGCCAGCCTCAAAATTTCAAGTTTGAAAGAAGTCATGGTTTATTATTTAATCAATCTTAAATACTTTGCGATAGAGGCACAGCTTAGGAAGGACCTCACCCTTGAATTTGCAATGAAGAAAACCTGCTGGTTTTTCTTTCAAGGTTTCCAGATCCTTTCGAGGTTTCCAGTTTTCAAATCGGCAGCTCTCAAACCTTTTAACTTTTCCTTTCACTGCATTTACAGGGACAGGCACTTTCTCAAGGGAGCAGGGGACCATGGGGAGGAGAATGGATGGACATAGTCGATGACCATGCTGAGATGCGGAGGAGCTGCTGGAGATGCACACACAGACATGGGAGCTGCACGGACAAGTTCCTGCATGTCCCCATGGTCCGAACCACCAAGAAGAAGTTTCTCAGCATATGAGCGAAGCCCTGGGGCTGTCGGCTTCACCTAAACCATTTTTTCTCTTGGTCTTTGTGCCTCTTTCCCCTTTGCTTCTCAGGAGCCATTTCCAAAGCATGGACAGATGAAGAGCATCCAAAACCTTTCAGGGCAGGGGATGGAGAAGGCTGTCACTGCCTCTGAGCCACAGATTGGCGTTCAAGCAGCTGAATTAATCCATGGTTTCATGCCTGCTGGTCCCTCTGATTGGGCTTTTATAATTAGAACAATCTTGTCCCCAAGTGTTTATGAAAGGGCTGCAGTGCAGGCTCCCAGATTTTATTACAATTGAATTTAAGGGCATTTATTTAGCTTATTGCTACCACTCCACCATCTTTATTTGCTAACAAGGGCTTTGTTCCATACTGGGGATTTAAGAGGGACACAGGATTAGTGCATCCCCACCACCCCTCCCCTCCCCGTCCCAGATCTGTCTCTCTGGCACACACTGGCTCGATTGGATTACGGCTTTGTGCCATCCTGCATCTCCCTTTTTATAAAATGGATTGATTTACCCCTCTCAGCCCACTCGCTTTTCTCCCCACCTTCCTCCGAAAGAACAAACAGCATCAGATATGCCAGAGCTCCTCATGTCACCGCTAAGATTTACTGCGCTTTGCAAAACAAAAGCATGTAACTTGTGGCCGGAAAGTAAGAGTGACAGGCAGGAGGTTAAAACTCTTTCCGAGGAAGAAAGAGGGGAAAAGCGAATTACAAGGGTAGGCTTTGAGCCAGGGCTTCGAAACCAAACAGAGGAACATCCAGCATGTCCCGCTATTATATCCAGGACTGGGACGGATGGGACACTTTCTCCTGCAGGTGTGTCTCTTAGGTAGATGACCATTCGACATACCCAGAGGACCATTTTCCAGCTATTTTGTCTCCTCAGATCTCCTCAGCTGTAGCTCTCCTGTGTCACTGATCCTTAAACCACACCAGACGTGTGCTGCCTAACTACATTTTTGTGCTAAAGTCTGCAGTTTCAACCCTCTGTGGGTTTTGGGCAGGAAGGAATATTGTATTTTCTTTAAAAGGACAGTTTCAGCCTTGAAGAAGGCATTAGAAATCTCCATGTTTAGTCGCTCACTTTCTTCTCAGTTTGGTTTTGGTTTTTTTTGTGATTTATTCCCCCCCTGGTGATTTTCCTGCAATTTAAATATGTGCCAGCAGTTTACAAGCCTTTCTCAACGCTGCCGTAGGCAGTATTCTATGTTTTTACCTCTTCTGCCTTCAAGATTTAGCTCGAGGGTCCAACCCCTGTGGTAAAATACCTGGCCCTTAAAATTCGAGCCTGCTGCCACTGATTGCATCAAATCGTCTTGGGCTTACTAGTCAAACTGAACAAAATTGAGTCTTTAAGACACAAAAATGCCAAACTCATAAATATGGGGGTTCAGAGGGCTGAGGGGCAGGGGAGGAGATGAAGATGGGGCGAGAAGCTGGAGACAGAGCCATGGGCATGCGTATGGCCCAGGCAGACACCAATCCCCCCATCCTTGCACCCTGTGTTCACCCCACACGATAGATGCAGCAAGCTATTTCCAGCAGGTAGGTCATAAATCCCTTGTTTATTGCCCTTTATTATGTTGTTTCAACAGCTCTTAAAGCTGGAACAGCGACCGATTGATAGCTGCTTTAAATCTCTTTCATTTTCTGCCCATATTTCTTTATTTTTCAGGGAGGGGGGCATTTTTTTCCACCTCTCCACCATCTCTTTCCCTTCATGAGTCAAATCCCATTTCTTTCCCTCTATGAGTCAAGTTTTATAGCTCCCCCTCCACAATGAAAGGCGGCAGCAGCACAGAAATGCCGGTAGTGATTGGGGAAGAGCAGCCAGGGAACACACATGGAAGAAGAGACGGTGCTTGTATTTTTGCTAGGAAATGCATATATGGATTGAATTCAAAGCAAGAGGGGCAAAATGGCGAGAAGAGGCAGCCGACTCAACAAGGAATGATTGACTGCGGTGGAATTGGGAAGGAGAGACCCGCAATTAAAATACTATAAGATGATTATGGCCTGGATCAATTTTTAGGTGTTCATTGGCAACTGCATCCCCTCCTTTTGAACAGCCGTCTTGTCCAACAGGGGATAGGGAAGCAACTACGGCTTTGGGGACGGAGTCTAAGGATGCCAGCAGGATGGAGATGCCAGAGGAAAGTTATGGATTAAATCACAGTATCTCAGGCAGCCCCTGTGCAGCTTTTAGCACAAACCCAAAGCTTAAGGGTCACCAGGGGCTTCTGAGTCACATCAGCAGCAAGAGTGATGCCAGGGTTTGCAGGATGTGATTGATGGTAGAGCTAGGGAATCTCAGCACTAGCCTCCTAAAGCCTGTATTTTTCCAAGAGTTGATCAAAATCTTATTATTTCAGTCAGGGTAACTATCTCCTAGCAAAATAGAGTTTTCCCATGAAAACATTTCATGAGGGTATGTCCACAGCGCTGAAATTTATAGTGGGGAAAAAAAAGCCTAGTGAATTATTTCAACAGTGTTTGCTCCAGTTCTCATTTTGATTACCTTCATTTTGACACGTATTTTAATATATTCATATTTTCATGCTTTGACCTTATCAGAACGAAACGCTTCATTCCATCTAAATGAAGGGATTACAAATGGGCTGGATGAAACTCTTGGCTGTTCTGAATCTGAAAAATGTGACAACTTCTGTTCCATAGAAAAGTTCCAAATTTCAGCGTCTCATACGCATTCAAAGCAAACTCCCCAAAGAGTGACAAGGTCTTGAAGAAACACTAATTAAAAGTCTGGGACCACTCACCAAACAGGAGCCTTTTTAGGCAGGTTTCCAGCCTTCATTAAGGCTTCTATAACTATTATAGCAGCTAATTTTCATGCTGGATTCAGACTGATCACGTCTGAGAACTTGCTTTACTGGTGGGTTTTAAGCACCTGGAAATCCAGCCCCAGGTTCTCCAGACACATCTGATCCCCCAGCCCTCAGCACATCTGTGCAAACTCCTTTACTGGGTGGAGGTGAGGGCTCTTAGCGGCCCATTAGCTGTAAGCAGCCTCTTCACAGGGGTTTAAGAAAAACACTGAATACCAAAAAAAGCCCCTGTGCTTAAAAACAAAAAATAATCAGTCACAGCAATTAGCATCCTTGCCAGTAAGAGCCTCTTAGGGCTGTGGCTTTGTGCTGTGGAAGAAGCCAGCCAGGGAGGCAACCCAGGCACCAGCAGGGAGGGGAGCAAAATGTGTCTTCAGGCTTCAAGGGTTATGTATTTCCACATGGTGCAAAGGGATTTATAGCAATAATTCCCAAAGGCCAAGTGTGAAATTACTAAACCATGTGCACATGCCAAATAGGGGGGAAAAAAATCTGCTGTCATTTCAATCCACCGAACAGATTTTTTCCCATCCAAAATGAGAATTAACTGCCTTATTTTCTTTCAAATTAACATGAGGGGGCAGAAACTGGACATTTTCAGCATGCAGCTCCTAGTTTTAGAATAAATGCTGCCGGATCCTATGTCTTGACTGGCTCCACCTTTTCTGATTTATGTGACAATTTGGTCTATTGGGAACAGTGACAAAACTTCGGCATCTATGATGGATGGGATGTCACCAGTGAGCAAATTCTTCCCTGGGAGTTTTGAAGCGAAGAACACACCTATTGCCCAACATCTTCATTTCAACACTCCATTATTGTATTTTTAAAGCACTCCTTATAAAGGCCAACTGTACACTTGAAAGTTTGACCACCATGAGCTATATCAGTTTAAAGGGTGAATAGACTTTTTAATTTTTATATTTTTTTATGACTTAGATGTGCCAATAAAACTCTTGGCTGGATTTCCACAGCTTACTTGCTGAAGCGAGAGCAAGTTAAACTGAAAAAGCAGGTTTTTTCCAGGGGTAGGAGTTGGTAAAAGAGCTGCTTTCTAGGATAGATGTCCACGCAAACCTTTGAACTTTATCCAGAGGTAGAGCTGGGATTTGTAAAACTGCTTTTCTTGCTTTCAGAGAGACGTCAGCTAAGATTCGCTGTTTCACACAATGTAAAGAAAAGACATCACTTTGTGAAAAATCTCATTCCAAGGAATTTAACAGATGATCTGAACAAATAAGGACGGGAAGACAGTTAAGAAAAGGTGGGTTCTAATACAAGATAAATCTGTGTCCAAACAGGAATAAAGGTGGCATGAAATCAGGAAATTCAGAGCTAAAACTATCCAGCTGAGTCTTAAGTGTAAACTTCTGAATATGGGTGATAATTCGGCATAAAAGGTAAATTCCACCCTGACTTCCCATCAGATTTAGTAATTATAAAATTATTTCCCTCAGCCCTGGAAGCCTCGCTGGGCTCTGCTTGTTCTGAGCTGCACAAGCACGCTTCTAATCATGGTTGGCTCAGAGTAGAAAACACATGTCAGTCAAGGGACAGTGTTCCTGGTGCATCTGAGATCTACTTGGCTTTACACCAGTGGTTTAAGCCCCGTGCCTCAGTTTCCTCACTTTTGGGTGGGAGGAGGCAACATTCCCCTATTGCACAAACCTCTCTGCATTTGGGAAGTGGCACAGGGACCACTGGTACTGGAAACATTGCAAAACCCAGATTATTTGATCCAGGAACATTTGATTTGCATTAGCAAACTGTTTATTAATAACCACTGTTTATTGATAACCACTGTCACAGCAATCCAATATTGTCCACGGCAGTTTCTGTGGTTTTCCACAAACGATGACAACCCCTTGCAAAACTCCTCTCTTAATCCAAGTGCCAGACTGCCTGCACTGGTGACTCGGGTTCTTACTATTTCTGCCTTTAATAGCCCCAGCACTGATTAGATTGCATGGAGTAGCCCATGTTCAGCAGTTTAATGGGTACCAGCCCAGACAGACTAATGGATCTGGAGACCAGGAAAGAGCAGGAAGGTGAGCTGAGTGGAGAATATTGAGGCTTTTAAGGCAGAAAAGTAGCAGCTAGACATGGGGTAGCTGACTCACAGAGCCTCGGTGGAGACAGAGATCCTCGCTGCTCGTCCTCGGTCATCCATCAAGCTGCGACATGCCCATGAAAACTGGTCATTTCTAGAAACAATTCGCACAATGCAAAGCAGAGCTGGGAAGGGGTCCTGGGGCTCAGGGCCAGAGGTACAACCAGGTGAATTATTGTAGAGTCTGAGCTCACAGGCTTTTCCCGCTCGTATGCATTTCCATTCCTGATGCCTCGTGTCACCACCTAGGAGATGTCAGTGCTTCAGAGAAACCAAATGTCCTTGCTACATCTCCATTTTTCTGGCTCTGAGAGGTCCAGACAAGAGATACCTGCTTTTCATAGCTGTTAATACCAGACCTTATTAAACAAGGTCTGCTGGGGAGAGAGGTCTTGGATTCAGTCCTGTGCAGGGACTCACCCAAAGGTTGTTTTTACTTGCACGTTGTCACTGGTAGGTGACTTAGCTGGGTCAGAGATAGGAAGGACAAACTTCAGTCTACCTCAAGATGCATTTCCAGACTGTATCATCTGGGTTCTGGAAAAAAAAGGCTCGAGGCATCTGAAGAAACAGAGAGAGTAGGAAAGGACTTGTTAAAATTTATTCTCATGCTCATTCAGTGAAATCCTCAGTGTCTTTGTTTTGCTTTTTTAGTAAAAGAAAATCCTGATTACATAGGAGGGGAAGAAGACAGAAATCAGGGACCACTGCATGTCCTTTTGAAAAATATTCAGAAAATAATATTTAATATTCCCAAACCTACTGTGCAGTGGGTGACCCTTTGCCCTCTCCTCCCAAGCATCCTGTATTCTGAGCAACGAAGAGGGGATTGCACCAGCAGGAATATGAACAGAGAACATCTAGAATGAACAGCAGAGAATGAAGTACCTGCCGGTCTTCTCATGGTTATGATGCAAGGGGAGGCCAGGAGGGGTAAGAGAGTGGAGAGAACATGAGTGATCCCCTAATTAAACAAAAGGCTTTCTCTAAAGTCCCCACTGATGGATCTCCTCCTGCAGGCATGTGTCATTTGGTTTTGTTCCACTAGCCATAAATAACAGCCCTCCTGGGACTTGCGAGGAGGGTAAAAATGGCATTTGGCAGAAAAATTGCAACAAGGACAAGGCTGCAATGGAGACTTCGTGTAAAGGATGCAGAAGCCAAGGCGGAAACAAATTGCCAATTTATCCTGACCTTCCCTTGAGGCATCCCTCCCCCTTCCCCAAATCTACGAAATGAGCAATGCAGAAATCAATAGCTCAGCACAGTCACAGGGACGATGAGGAAAGCAGCGGATGGACAGGATGGTAGATCGGGAAGGAAAACTTTGCAGGGCAACAACAGGAGTTAAGAGAGTGATATCAGATGTCACATCCTTTTGACAACACCTGGATCATTTTAAAGCAGAAGATTTCTGTGCACGGGGTGGTGGATCATGCTCTGGTTGTTGAAAACCAATACACGGGAAAGGGAAGATGTGTCCGAGAAAGAAAGAAAAGCCTTGGGAGGACTTAGGCAATGCTGAACCTCCTCGCTCATGCTGCTTGATGTGCTGGTTTTCAGAGCCCTGCATCAGCCTGGAGAGCACAGGGCAAGTGATGCCATTTGAGAAAGTCCTCAAACCTCTGGAAATCCCCCAGCCCCACCAGTAAGAATTAAGATTTGCTGCCTCTCAGGTTCGGATGAGGACAGGACAGGTCTGTGTGGATATTTGTGAGTCCCAAATGGCCCAACATCACAGATTGCCAGGAAGATGTCAGCCCAGGTCCAGTCTCGGGAGGTTTCTCACACAGCAGCTCCACAGCAAAGTCACAAAGCGAATACAAGAGACCCTCAGACACTCCTCATCCCTGATTTACCACCCTCCTCGATTATGCAAACGCATTAATTTGTAGGGGTATGCAATAAATTGGTTTAGATCACTACTTGCATCAAAAAATCTTTATCTCATCTCAACCTAGATGAAAAACCTTGGTGAACACCTCTTCACCCTACAGCCCACACACAAAGGGGATGAGCAGATGAGCAACAATATTTCAGGCACCGGGGAATTGTATCAGACTTTGCTGTCACTTTGCTGTCTAGTGAAGAGGTGGGCTTTCCAGAAAAACTGTCTCTTGGGGTTTAAATATTAAGATCGTATCTGAAAATGTGAGCTCAGGCTTGCTGATCGCATTCATCTGCATTCCTGAGTAATGTTTTTTGGACAGAGAAGTGCCTCTTCTCCTGCAGATCTGACCCTCAGCAGCTAATGCCCTACAACAATGTTGTGCACCTTTTCACTTTAGTTACTCAAACTAAATTGCATCTCATTCCTGGCAAATTTAAAAGGTAGTCGGCAAACCCTCCAAAAAAAAGAGCCCTGATAGAATTCGATTTGTGTCGACTCCAACCTGGCAAGGATTTACAGCTGTGCTCGATCTGACACAATGCACTTTATTCTTTTTATAGTGCAGCCTGAATGCAATAGTGTAACAGTCACGTTAGAGGGAGTCGAGCAGAAGCTGAAGAACAGGAAGGGATTTTATAGGTACAATAAGATTTATGAAGAGAGACGTTTCTCTGGAGCGGCAAGCAAGGGAATTTCCAAAAGCAGCAGAATACCTCTGCTCTTCCCCAGATGCTTTTAACCGTGAGAGGAGTCTACCATATCCTTGAGGTTTTATATCATAAAATAGAAAGGAGCACAAAATGGCATGTGTTCCAGTGACTCAATGGCACAGGAGGTGTCCAGGGGTCCAGGCACCTTCATACACCCCAGTTCTCCACACCACTTGCACTGCTTTCATGGCATACAACTACCTGATAACGTCAGGGATGATGACGAGGACTTCAGGTCTAGAAGGGTGTGGTAGAAAATCATGGCTAAATTCAGGAGACCATGCAATGTGAAGGTTGCTGCTCCCATTAATGGTCCCATTAGAAGATCAGTGCCATGGAGTTGTGGGAAGTGATTAAATGTCTATCAGTGACTGACCACACAGACTGGTTGTCATCTTAGCAAGTAACACGCATTAGCAGAAGAGGAATGTGTCAGCTGAGCGTGCGCTTTCTTGCAGGGCATCACAATACAGCCAAGAATGACAAACTGTTATTTTAACTGCAGGTAAATCTTCACCAGACTGCAGACAAAGCCTGTACCAAGTCTGGGATGCCCTGGTGCTTCTTGCATGTCACTCAGTTTCCCGTAAAGTCAAGATGCTGGTATTTACCTATGAAATCCATAAAGCATTTGGAGACTCTCAGAGGTAAAGATGTGTGGGGTAATGGATCTCTACTAACAACTGTAAGTGAGGGCTGCTCTCCCCCTCCAAAAGGCAAAGCAACCTTGCAAGCTCTCCATCGTGGTGGGTCAGCAGAATATCTGCAAAGCCACAGGTGTCTGAAATTATAGAGACTTGGAGGTAGCAAAGTATCTCCCGAGGTCTTCTAAATACTTCTGAGGTCCCCAGGCCTATCATGTGCCCCTCTGCGCTGGCACAGACCCCTCGAGGTGTGTTGGTGGCAGAATATGCTGCACTGCTGCTAATTCTGTGCTGCCATCCTCCTTCCCCAGCCGCCAGCTCCGCTGGCTCCAGCCGCGATTAATTGGAAAATCTCCCACTGATTCCTGATTAGCTGCTTTTGATTAGGGTTTAATGACTTCACTCGGCCCCTAATTCACAGGGACGAGTTTCAAAACGCCTGCGAACTGCTCAGACAGAATTACATTTTCTCCCACTCCGGAGCCACCACTTAAGCTCTGTACACACCAGCCCTGTTCCTCTGGACCGTGCCTAACCTGCCACCCCCAGCCCTCCTCTGCAGCGCCAGGGATGCCAAACTGTGGCTCCTGATAGCCAGAGCAGGAGCTGGAGTGAAGTGTAAACATAGGGATGGATATTTCCAAGCCACTTTGGGACTCAGGTAATCTATAAAATTCCACATTTTGAATGTGACTTAGCCACATAGCTGAAGCCTGCCTGGAAACGTCAGGCTAGAGTCAGAATCATGGACCTGTGGGTGACTACCCTGGTGCATAATGGGTTGTTCAGGGATGGTTGAGACAGATGTATATGGGACTTCAAGGAGTGCAATAACTGGAGTGATCTGTTCTTTGGTGGAGAACAACAATGGTGCTGCATACTGGGAGCTGAACTTCTTCCAAGTGGTATGTCCAGATCCAGGATTTAGGGTTAAGTCTCAATATCTGTACAATCCTGAGTCTTAATATCTGTATAGTCCTGAATCCTGGAGAATTTTGGCTTGCTCTCCTTTGCTCCATCATCCCTTTCTCTTTCCTTCTCCATCCCAAAAAGCTCATTCAATACCTGGGGAAAGTGAGTATGGAGAGGTGAGGGAGTTTGCCTGGCAGAGAATAGATGTGAACCCCTACACTGCATGGCTGACTGGTCCAGCTATGCTACTGGGAGCTCTGGTACCCGCGCTGCTCCTGGAGACCAGGATTTACATCTCAGCTTGACTTTGGAGGCTGAGCCGAAGGTCATGTCACACTGCCTGTCTGCCTTGTCACCAGCCAAAGAGGTTGTAAACACTGGTTTCAGAGGCTGCCTTGCCTTTTGAAGATCTGAAAGTGCATTTATCTTCCTGAGACATGCATTAATCTATTAACTACCGGTGAAGATAAGGGGATGAAAAGAGGCTTGGGGGGAGGGAAAGAAAAAGAAATAATAAAATTAAATTAAAAAAAATAAAATAAAATAGCCATTTTCCTCCGTAAAGGATCATGGGCTCCTTCTTAGTGCCTTAGGCACAATGTCCCATCATGCAGCTGCCTTATCACAGCTCTCCTCTGCACCAGCCTCACCCTGACAGTGTGAGGTGACAGCTCACAACGTGTCCGGGTCCCCTCACTGTGCCCCAAGCCCCACACTTGATCCCTTTAATCGCCACATCTCAGTGACAAGGCAAAAAAAACAACTCAACTCCCAACAAGACAAATCCCAAGCAGGTTGTTTGTTTTCTCTGCAGGCATATTCAGCTCAGCGCCTGGGAAGAGCCGAGCGGGGCCAAGCTGGAGCTTTGCAGAAACAACCCCTTGGTGCTCTGTAGCTGGGCCTGGAAAACACACTTGGGTTATAATCCCAGCCTCACCGAGCAGATTACCTTCCTTCTCCAAACCTCAGTTTCCCCACTTGGTAGGGAAGAGAATTAACATTCTTTTTCCATGCAAAGGAAATTGTGGATAAAAGACCTTTGGGGGGTTGTTTTGGATTATTCTCTGCAGCTTGCTCCACACCGCCCCCCCCCCCCCCCCCCGCTGAATTCCCTGCACTTTGCAGCAGAAGCTTTGTGGGTTCAGGCGCTGAAGGGTTATTGTCAAAGAGTAAAAAAGGACACAAAAAGGACTGATTTTGGAGAAAAGCACACCGTAACTCATGGGAGGGGGAAGATGACCCAGCTGCCCCCTAACCTGGGGGGAGAGAGCCCCCAAAACCTTGTGTGAAGGACCTGGGGAGAGGTGGTTTTGGGCGCTGCATTTGTCCCCAGGTACATCAGGACAGGCTCAGGGTGATGCCACCACTTTTGCAGCTGATGTGCCCCAGCAGCATCACCAGCCCAGCCTGGTCCTGAGCTGCTTGTCTCCACCAAGGCTGAAGATGAAGGAGAAATTAGAGAAAGGGAAGGTGGGGGGGGAAATGCCACAGAACTAATAAACAGCTTTGAAGGAGATGGGGAATTGAGTCAGGTCCACATTAAAGGGCAAGGAAATGAATGCTGAGATGAAGGCGCCTGCAATTTCAAATGTATCAAGCTGATAAATAAATAAAGTTAAAAGAATGACTTTCAATTACATTTGAAAGAGAAAAATAGGGAGAGCTGGGGGGGAATGACAGAAAAAAACCACAGACAAACCCAGATGCTCTCGGGCATTGCACTTGTCTTGCAGGATGCTCCTCTCACCTGCCCAAGGCAGCAACAGCTGGGCTGTGGTCCCGGGCAGATCAAATGAACGTGGTTTTAATGCTTCAATTAAAGTTCATTCTGTTCAGCTTTAAAAAGTGCTTTAGCCCTGCTAAGCTGCAGCGGGTCAAAAGGAAGGATAAATGGCAAGTCTCATCTGAAAGCCAAATACACATGTTCCCACCATTAACAGTCCCTTCCCATTAATGAGGATAATATTGTTGGCTTATAATGTTGCTTTCATTTAAAAACTGGAGAAGAATGAAATGTTCTCCTCCGATTTTGGTTTGGTGCCAGGAGCTGCCTGTAAAATCCAGATAAGAGTTCTTAGCACAAACTTCTGATAAGGGAATTAACAGGTAAACTTCAAACTTTGGGGAAGCAGGGGAGGGAAAGCATTTGTGATTTCTTTGCTGGTGTCAGCTTGTCAGACTGAATCTCCCCAGACCCGGCTGCCACGTTCCCAGGATCCTCATCCTTATTATCTGTCTATACTGGGAAATTACCCTTTTCTATAGCTGAGGATAAGGCTTCATCTCCTTAAAGATCATCATTTTTCTCTTCTTTCTATTTTTCTTACCTCCCCAGAGACCACCCTCTGTACTATTCCTAGCATAGCTCTTCTCTCGAGTGGAAACCAATTCCTTGTCAACTCTTTTGGAGTTCTTTCATCCTTTTTTTTTGTTTTTAATCACTTCACCTAGATCATCCACAAATCCAACCAGAGCTGAAAATGAATGTATTGACTCCAGATACAGCTTCCACTTGAAGAAGAGCACCCTGCCCTGGGCAGGATGAAATATTTGGATGAAATAACCCCTTTGGCAAAGAGTCATTCACTCTACTTGTTCACTTTGTCAGTGCTCAAGCTTATGAAAAGCTAAAGCTGATCCACCAGATCTAGGAAATTCTGGGACATCTGAAACTTGGAAGAAGAGAGTAATATAGAAATGTGTCAGTTCCTATTGGCAGTTCAAGCTACACATCCAAAGGATGCTTGGTTTGGGAGTGATAAATGTCATTCGTCTTTGGCCAGTATTTGGCTGGACAGGTTGACTTCAGGGACAGTTGTTTTAGTTCTCCTTTACAGCTAAATACTCATTCCACTCCTGGAGAACCCAAGGGAGATTACACAATTCATGATCACAGAGCAAATTAAGGTCAGAAGAAGAGCAAAGATTAGAGTACCAAGTCATCTCTCTGTCTAGCACTGAATCCTTGGAGTGGTTCCTAGACAAGTCGCTCTGTGCTTAAAACTTTTAAAAATAAAGTGGTGATACAGTCATCTGGTAGGCAAGAGAATTTCTATGATCCTCCTAACACCGAGCATATAATTTTACCTATACATCCCTTTCACCCTCTGTTGTAGAAAAGGTGAGTAAGGCTCAGGAGCAGAGTGATTCCTCACAAAAGCACCGAGGTTTAGGAAGCTGCTCCTTCCTTCTATCAAATATTGGCATTTTCCATCAGCAGCTGCTGCCTGAGCCAAGCAAACCAGTTTTGAGAAAGCCAGGGTGAAATCCAGACAGCTCAAATAGAAATATCAGAGTTTTTCAAAGGCTAAAAGGAATTTGATTAGTTTGCACAACATTGCTGTTTCTGGACTCTTATATCCTGAGAGGGATCACCAAAATAACATGTCAAAGGCCGTTCACAACAAATTTTCCGCTTACACCAGAGCAGGGAATCCCAGAGCTTTTGAATGATCAGCAGCACTGGTCTCTCAGTTTTAGGACTGATTAAGACCTCCAAATCCTCAAAGTTTGGGAAAGCCTGAAATCCTTGTCACCCTTGGACATGGCTCCTTAAGACCTATATTCTCCTTTTTAAACCCCAGCCTAATATTGTCCCAAAACTGTCCTCTGCCTGTCATCATGCACGCCTGTCCCAAGAAACTTGCTATTTCTGGAACAGCAAGAGCTGGGCAGGAATTGTTAAGACATCTATTAGGGTTTGAAAAAGGCTGATTCATCTCAATTGAAATGCTTCACAGAAAGAGAGTCAGTTTGATGAATTTCTTCTGTCGGGAAAAAAATTGCGACTGAGACAACCTGTTTTAACTTTTTATTCAAAGTCACTTTGTTTTGAAATTTAAGCTGATTATAATAAAAATATATTTTTTTAAATGAAAAAGAGGTCACACATGAAACACTTTGATATCATCAAAATGAGGTACTGCAGACAATTTTTTTCATTTTTGTCTGCTCACAAAAGTCTTTCTGACTTTTCATCCAGGACAAGGAATTTTAAGCCTCTATGTTTCTTTCTGGGATGAGAAATCATTTACTGCTCATTTCTAATAGAAAAACAGAACCAGCCTTTCAGTTTCTAGTTCTGCTTTGAACGGAGACTGAGAGTTAACTAGAGTGATCCAAAGTTGTTAAAAACCAAGAGATAAGCTTTCATATTTCATACTTCAATCCTTCTCTGCTCCCAGCGGCCAAAGAAAATGCCATTAGCCTTGGAGGTACTTTTGGTAAATAAAGAAAAGGGGGGGAAAAAAAGAGACAGACAAGAGAATAGTCTTTATCCTTTATTTTTCTCTCATATATGTATTATAAACCATTTTCTCAAAGGCGTGAAAGTGTCTCACTTCAGCCCACAGAGTCAAGGGAGTCTGGGTTTTCAAAGTCGCATTTTGAAAGGGACGGGTGGCTTGAAAGCCCGTCTCCAATGTCGTTTTGCTAAGGCGGAGCGGTTCACACGGGCTGGTGCAAATGCGGTGCTCCCTGCAGAGATCCCGTCAGCTCTTCTTACTCGTATTTTGTGAGAGTCTGGGGGAAAACAGCCCAGATCTGCACTGGCTGGAAATCTCAGACACTATTTGCACATCAATACCCAGAAGGAGGGAACAAATACTTGCTTAGCAGTTCTCCCAGGCTTTGAGTTTCTTGCTACTTTTCTATTTATTTGAAAGTATTTAGGAGGGGGAGTTGTTTAGGTACATCCCAGGGTCATCGCTGCTGTCCCTTACTGAAGGGATCAGGGATTTAGGGAACTCACTGGTGATTTTTCTTTTATAAAGCCAGGGCTGCTGCTGATATTTTTACTTAAAGCTTTGCTGTCAAGGCCACAGTGATAGAACTGGGAGCTCTACAGAAGCCGCTGTTGCATGGAAGCTTATTTGGAAAAAGGCCATTTTGAGAAGTGTTGTCTGTAAATGAAGTCATGTGAGGAGTTCTCCTTTGGGACTCTCAATTTCTTGTGGGAAGGTGAACCGGTCCACATAGAAAAAGCTGACCTTTCATAACACTCACGTGATTTGGAGTGAGCATGTATCAGATTTCTTCAGGACTGAGCCCCTAACAGACTTCTGACAAGAGCATACAATTTTTAAAGCAGTTTTAAATTTCTGCCAGTCATGGGATCCATTTGAATGTCAGTCTGGGAAGGCAAAAAAACCCACAAACAAACGTGAGAACTCTCATTCTACTTTCCTCTATCCATTGTTATTTAAAAATCCACTCACAATAAAGAGGATCCTGTAACAAGTGCCCTGGTAGACCAGAGTCTTTCCCAAGTCACACGTGGGCTCGCATCGCAGTAACAGCCATGTCTGAGATCCCTCTCCTGGAGGGCTGGTCACTGGCATTTAAAGAGGATTTAGGTAGCAACGATTTGGGCACAAGCAGATATTCTGCTGGAAAGTAACATTTACTATAAGGATGCTGTATTGCCAGTCTGGGAGAAGACGCGTCTGCATGTCAAGAGAATGTCGTGGTCACCCCACCTTGTGCCATGATGCATGGAGCACAGGGGAGGGTGTCAAGGTCTCATGCTGTGTCGGAGGAGCTCTCTGAAACAGCACCACAAATGAAACTTAACAAGATAATTTGGATGCTTCCAAAGAAATGGCTCCCAGAGTGAGGCATCTGCCTCTGGCTCTCCCTGCTGAGTTCCTTGAAATGCTGGCAACACAGTATGCAGATTTGAAGTTACTGGGAGTTTTGCAACAGACTGCAGTCTGTGATTTCACCCTTTCTGAGAAGCTCTTTGCAACAGCCAGCCATTGCGGCGGTGAGGAGAGCATGAGGAGAAGGGAAACCGCAGGGCACACTTGCTCAGCGGCGCAGGAAGTCAGTTAATGGTACGGCTGATTTTGCTGGTTAAAAAGCGGATTCACTTTCAACGAGCTGCCTCCAGACACCCAGCACTGCCACTAGAATCATTTTTGTGTGGAAGAAGCAACACAATTATACTTCTTCTCCAGGAGGAAATATGCAGAAAAAGCATTTCAGGAAGGGCACAACGATGCTACTTTTATTGTCAGAAAAGAGACACTGATAAGTTTATTATTACCATTATGGCAAAAGTTCTGCTGAAAATTAGACTATTCCTAGTGGTGAATGCTGTTTGCATCACAGGAGACATTCCTAGGACTCCTAGGATTCCTAGGATTCCAGATGACTCCCAAGGACTCATCTGCACACAGCTGCAAAACAACTGGGTCCAGTGATGTGACCATGGCCACTTGAGAAACTGGTGGCGGAGACAGGATGGCTCTGTCCCGCTCCGGCCATGCGTTAATTGCATCCACTGTTTCTTGCTATGGAGCATGAGACTTGACAATAGAGCTGCTGCAAACCACTGCTGATTGTGAGCCCTCGGGGAGTCGCCACCCCCTTTCATGAATAAAGACAACTGCACAGAAGCAAAGCAGCGCTGGGGTTAGCGACACTCCTGCACTGCAGCACTCGGGTGGCAGTTCTGCAGATATTTACAGTTGCACTCCTAGGGAGCCTAATAGTCCCATCTGGAACCATCAGAGCTCAGAGGGGACTAGAAGTGGTTGTGGCAATTCCAAGCAGCAGGAGGTGGGTATATGTGGCTTCATAAAAGGCATCACAAGGATATGACCCAGACGGTCCTCATCTCCCCTTGCAGCAGAAGCAAGGGGAGGACTCGGCATGGCTCCTGGAAGAGCAGGAGCTCATGGAGTGCCTGCATGGTGCTTGGGGCTAGAGTTGGCGTGCCCTTCCCCTGCACATGTGTGTATGTGTGTGTGTGCAGAACCCCTCCCTGGGCAGCACAGCTGCATCGCATCTTCCTGAGTCCCTCCAGACTCTCAGATTGGGAACTGGTCCTCAGGGCTGGCCATGGTCACTCACAGCTCCCAGTTGTGCAGAACAATCTTATGCATTCAATGTTTTAGGAGCCAGACAGGTTTAAGCTCAAAATTTCTACCACCCTCTCACAGCTTTATTTTGTTCTGCGATCAGTCCAATCCAGAGGCAAATTCTGATTAATAAAAGGAAGGAGATGAAGTTGGCCTTTGCTTTTCAGCAAAGTACGTGACAGGGAGCACCCTGGTGTGCCTGCTTAGGAGAAAGAAGAAGCTGTGCTTCCCAGAGAGAAAATTGCAAGTGTTCATTTAGGATAAGACAGCCAAGCAAAGCACTGCCTAAACAGTCTCCAAGTGGTCACTACTCCACTGTGCTCCCCAGAAATCCTGTTTTTTTCCTGGGGCTCTTGTCATGTGCTGTCAGACAGCAGAGGAGCCAGAACCACTGACAGACTGTGGGACCGGGGCTCTGTGCTGCCTCAGTTTCCCCATCCTGTTGTTACCAGCCAAGGATATTGTGAAGGTGAATGCAATGTCAGCTGAGAAGGGTTCACAGATCCTTGGAGTGAAGGACTGAGGACAAATATAACATTATATATATATATCTATACGTATATATATAAGGCACAGAGATAGTATTCTTATGAGCAAAGCAAAAGAGGCCATGCTGTTCTGGGCAGGAATATGGAGCCAGACAGGAGCTGGCAGAGTGTCCCAGTGTTTGGGATGCAGGACCAAGGGTGGGTACCCAGCAGCATCCTTCCCTGGCAAGAGCAGGCGGATCGGAGCTCCCGCAGGTGGGAAGCCGCAGGGTTTGGGACTCACAGCCAAGGGAAACAGCCTGGGGTTGTGGCCCACGTGGATGGAAGTGCCAGACTGGTACAGCTCATCTGCATTGCAAAGGGCTCTCAGGATAGCAGTGCTGATAACCTGCCTAGTAGAGGCAGAAAACATGGTAAAAAAGAGCTGCTTTTGGCAAAATGCACGACACATCACCTCTTTTCTGTGTCTGGCACTGTTGCAAAGAGTAAAAGAGTCTTTCCTACCGGCTGCCAGTGCTGGTCCTTGTCTTCCCCCATCCTCATCGCCCAGCACATCCAGAGCTGCCAGCATAGCCGTTCCTTGTCCCTCTTGCAGGGCACCCACCTGCCAGCCCCTGAGCATCCTCAGCAGGAGGAGCTGGATGCATCCAAGACCAGTTGTGCTATGAAGAAGATCAACTTCTGTGCTTGGATAGTGAACTTGAGACTCTTGCTCCCCTTTTTGTCACCCAAAACACCGAGCTGGAAAGGGATGCAGAGTTTGTGACAGCAAAGAACAGGGTGTGGAGAGCCAATCTTTGCTTAGCAGAGCCAAATCGCTATTATCAGGAGGTAGTTCACTCCTTTTCAACACCAGCTTTGTTCACCAGACCGTGTCAGAAGCAAACTGGGGCAATCCCACAGGGAAAACCAGAGCCCCATGTTGCCTTCAGCCAGTGTGAAAAGCACTCGGAACTTGTGGGTTTTGCTGTTTCTTGATGCAAAATAAAATGAAAAAGAAAAAAAAAAAAAAGTGTCAGCAAATTGAAGGGGCTCCAGAAAAAGGAGATAAAGATGATTAAGGGTTTAGAAGGATTGACCTATGAGGAAAGATTAAAGGAACTAATTATGTACAGCTCAGATAAAGGATGAGTAAAGAGGTGATTTAATAACAGCTTGCAAATACTCAGGAAGGTGTCAACAGTAAGGAAGGGGGAGGAATTATTTAGAGTCCTTCACCAAGGAACAACACAAGTGATGGAAGGAAAGGGGAAGGTGATATGAGACATCGGCACAATGCGGACAAAACCAGATTTCTTTAGGCAGCAGTGAGTTGGGAGCACAAATGCTCTGGAAATGCTCTGGCTTCCCATCCCTAAGTGATCAAAGAATCAATTTCTGAAGGTGTTTAGGTTCTTAAAGGCGCAGGGAAGAGGTTTAATAGGATTTTCAGATGCATCTAAGCAGGTTAGGCAACAGATTTCCATGGGAGTAAGGGACTTAAATAGTTTCATCAGTTCCATCAGTTACTTACTTACATCTTTGCAAAAAACAACGTGAAGGTCTGGCTCTAGGACTCATCAGAAATTCCCCCACAGGAGAAGATTAGAGCTGAATCCCAAGCTGTTGGAGCAGTGTGAGAGTGGACTGGCTGATCTGCAGGAGGACGTTTTGTAGGAAACCACCTTACCTTGTCAGGGCATTGTGCATTGATCTGCCCAGTCGATTTGAAAGTCAATGAGATTTAGACTCCCAGGCCCATTAAAATAAAAATTTAAAAATGCCTTTGGCACTTAAGCACCTTGGTCAGTTAGGCAGGTCTTTGCTGCAGAGCGACCGGGGGTTATCAGTGCCCAAGGTGAACACAGTCACAGTAAAAAGCCTACCCAAAGCTGGATGTTCTCCTTGTGCTTCGAGTGTGTCAACAGATCTCCAGGGAAACATGTCCCATATTTCTCTGTGCTGCCATTAAGTCATCTGGCGGTTTCCTGGAGACAGGGGACAGTGTTTGTCAGTAAGTGGTAGGAATAATCAACTGGATGGAGGAGGGGTGGGAAAACGTCAAAAGAGAAGCAGCACTGACAGTGTAAATTGGAAGTCAAGAGGCTGCTAGGATGAAAGCCCCACCAGAGTTTCCAGCTATGAAATCTAAAGGGAGGAAATGTCAAGTGTGGACTTAGAAGAGGATCACTGACTTGAAAGCTGTCCCCATGCAGACATTCCCCAAGACTTCAAGATCAATCCACTCTTCAAGGCGCTCAGTCAACAATGTCCGCTTGCTGGGACTCTCCAGTGTCACCACCATGACCAATGCATGGAGATTTGCCTTTGGTCCAACACCATCCCCTTGGCTTACAGCACCTACCTAAGCCCTCTTCAACACCAAGGTCTTAAAGGGGCTTCTACATTCCCATCAAACACCCTCCAGCCCATTGGTGGGAACTCTAACCCTCCACTGTAGATGGTTACAGTGAACTCACATCTCTGCTCTAAGCCCAGAAGCACAAAAAGTTGTGAAGTTCACTTGTTTTCTCAATGTTTCCCCATACACATGCACCAATATTGCCAAAGTGTAAGCTTACCCTGTACCCAGGCATTGGACTGTCACAGCTATTGCAGCTGCAAGTTTAGATTCCGCATGAGAATTTTGAACACGGTAATAATAGAAGGCAAGGTGAGAGGAGAGAGGTTGTGACTCATTCTTGTTATCGCCCTGAAGGGTTTTTCAGGGCAAATATTCCAGAGACAGTTTTCATTAAACCACAAACTTGTCAATTTAGCCTAAAATATATATATGTATTTTCCAGCAGTTGCTTAAAAACTGGGAGATATTTGAAAGACTAGTTTAACCCTTTCACAGCACTTGAGTCCACTTGAAATTACATAAAAGAGGAAAGTTAAATACAAAGATAAACGCAAAAATGGCCAGAGTTGCTATGGAAATGTAAGAGCATGGAAATTGAAAGTCAATAGAGGACTAACTTACTGTTCAATTTAAAAAAAGGTCTTTCTATACAGAAATGGAACATTTTCAAATCTCTGTTGGCCTGTATTATACAAAATGGGAAGTGTTTTGTGGCTGGGTACATCTATTTAATGATGCATGCCCAATCTGCAAACAGTATGGTCAACAGTACATACTAAGCGGGACCTTTTTCTCAGGTTAATGCTAATCTCCATCACAGCTACAGAGCCCTGGTGGTAAATGTCAGCCATGAAACGCACTTGTATGTGGGTCAAAATCTATGGGATATAATGACAAATAATTTGTAGGTCTTTCAGGTCAGGTCTGTTTGTCTTTTTAACACAGTTTCCCAAGAAAACAAGGATTATGTGATTGGGCTGGTTGTCCCGCAGGCAGCCCATAACAGCTTTCTAAACCTGCTGACCTGCAGATGTGAAGGAAGAAGAGAGATCTCAGAGAAATGAAGTTCTAACGAGCCTTATAAGGGAAGATATACTCAAATTTGCACTTCTTCCCATCATCCTTCCACTTTCCATCCCACTCCCAGGATGTGATATGAGCTCAGCCGCTCTATGAGACACTAGAGAACCCACATGGGACATGACCATAGGAAACCAGGATTCCGACATTCTACTGCTTGCAAAGCAGCTTGTTTTATTAAGATAAATGCAATACACTTCTCTGGTTCCATTCAGAGAGAGAGAATTATGTTTGAACAGCATAAAACTCCATCCATGAGCAGCATATCAAGTGGAAAGTGGGGCTTTGCTTCAGACCATCCGCACTTGTCCTCCCTTCCCATACACTACTGTGGCTTGTTGGTAAATTTAGTCACCTACAAAACGTCCAGTGCCAATTTGGCATTGGCTTCCCAAAATTCACAGCTTATTGTGTCCCACATTCCAAGGACATGACGTTTTTATCCTCTTGGTCTTTTCTGCCCATTTGCAGTGGCTTTCCCCACCAGAGCATCATTGGAACACACTCCTGCCCACGTGTCCCATTAAACAGACCCCTGAACCCCTCTCATGTGTCTAGACACGTATTCAAAGTACACGAGTCTCGCACAGCAAGCTTCTGACAGCTGGAAGCATCTCACTGACTTAGGGACAGCAAAGCTAAAAAAAATTAGCAGACAGAGAAGATGCTGAAATTGAGCTTTCCAATGCGAAGAGCTGGCACAAAATCCAGACTTGGCAAAATAATTCTGCCACTTTGTTTTTTTCCCCCCTCCGAAGTCTAGCTCCATCCTCTTCTGCAAGGGGTTTGAAAGAAATCCATGGCACCAGCAGGATTCTCACCATCCCATCTCCCAGACTGTTAAAAAAAGGCCTTTAAAAATAGTTACGTGCTGCTGGGTGGGATTTTCTTCTGCAGGTGCTGTGCAATATAGAGCGAGATGAGATTCTAATCATAGCTCCTTCACACAGGGAAGGGTTCAGAGTTTAGCTGTGCGGCACCAGCCTCATTTTCACAGCAATAACGTTATGTTCTTTGGGTGTCAGGGGGACACATATTGCTGTCATTTCCCTGTGCTGCCTTTGGATATCAGATGCAAGGAGCAGCAATGAAACACACAGCTCTCAGCGCTCCATCGCACTAAGCCAGAGGAGAGGAGCCTGTTTGGTGTCCTGGTGCATCTGCTGGAGCTCATCCCAAGAGGGAGAGGGTCCTTGACCTTCTGGGTGCTCTACCCTCCAGCCAGAGAGGGTTCCCCATCCAAACAGGGGCTGGGTAGAGAAATAGGAGCTCAAGGCTGCATTTCCCCAACAGACACACATCCCACCGTGTGTTACCCGCTCACTGACACAGCTCTGCGCTGAGGACGATCTCTTCCCCACCACAGCCCCATGCTGGCTCATTAAAAATTCCCCACACCATAAGACAAATGTTTTTTTCCCCCAAGTTAGTCAAAACCACTCCTACAGCAAGTGTATGACCTGCTTGGCATGTGAGTAATGGTTTTCTCAAGCTGGCTATCTCAGCAGGGTGCCAGCAGATGCTCCTGTTGAATGGGCTGGGCACCTTCTGCCAGGTCCCTTCACCAAAGAGCTGTCAGTCCCCAGGAATAGAAGGTCCCTGCCAGAGCCTCAGCATCTGGATCTCTTCCACAGACCAGCCTGGAAGCCTCAAGACACAGGGGATTTTCTGACAAGGTCTCCCAACCTAGTCCAGCAAATGTCTACCATCTGCCAAAGTTCACATGACTGAAATACCTGTGGGAATTGCATCACCACCACACAGCCCAAGACAATAGCACCTTCTCCTTTTATTTTTCTCTTTATTTGGCACCATCTCTACTGAGCTTTGCCCGCTGCCTTCTGCCAGCTCATACACTCAGGGCAGTGGTAGTTCTGCAATTGTGCTGTCTTCCCGATTTCTCCACTACTGTGTTTTCAGAAACTTGAGTCTGAATACTTAAAATGTCCTGGAAGGGCACAAAGCATCATCAGTTTATTTGGAGTTAAAGAATGTTTTCTAAATGGAGGTCCAAGCCAAAACATTGCTCCAAGAACTCTCACTGTCGTGAACAAATCCTGGGAAAGCTGGAGAAGGGATGCACATTGGCCCAGCATTCATCTCCTTTGGGTGTTTTGCCTGTGGTACCTCACTCTCCAATGTATAGTTCTTTCCTAAGCCCCAGATTTTATTAGGATGCTTCATTTTTAACCTTTTGCTGCAATATTACATCAACTTGTCTCTACATTTTGCTTTAAGGACATGGAATCAGCTGGAATAAGCCTGGGTGCACTCAATCCAACAGCCTGGCCTGACTTAGGGAAGGATCTGGTCAGCCCTGGGCTGGGTAGCTGGGTACCACATTGAGCATCTCTCCAGGAGTCTGGTAAACCCACCCAGGTTAATATGTCCCTTCCTCAGTGCAGGATCCTATAGAAAAGTCTGATAAAATCACGGCGAGACAAGTGGCATTTGTCACCCGGACTGGAGCAGCCACTACCTCATCCTTGAGGGGAAGTTTTTTGAGAAACAAAGTGAAATTACAGCTATACAACTATACCTTCATGTCACCCACACTGCACCCACAGCCAGAAAACCAGAGATGACAGCAAAGTCACCCCAGCGTGATCACATTGCAGTGACATACCCTCCAATTCACACTTCCACGTACACAGATATTTCATCAGATGCAAGACAAACCCTGGCTCAGAGCTGTGCTGTGGTTACGAGCAGCAAAGCTGTTAAACCCCATTGCAGCCCCATACGCGTTCACTTCATGCATTTAATCCTGACAGCCCTAGTAAATTCTTTCTGAAAAGAAAAGAAAACCCTTGTTTCCCCTCCCCCTGAGCTACTGCATCTTGTTAAATGTCATTAAAAGCAGAACCCACAATAACATCAGTCCTTGCTGAAGGTTGAATCCACCTTGACTGTAATCCTGGTGTGGCACTGGATGGAGAGAAAAAAAAAAACCAACAAAACCAAAAAAAAAAAAAAAAAAAAAAAAAAAAACACAAGAAGCAAAAAAACCAGATACTTCCTTCCACTTCTCTGTCAGCTCCACTTTGCATCAAAATCGCCTTTGTATGTCACACAGTTATTAAAGTTGTGGATTGCGGCTCAGAGAGTGTGCGTGTGAACGTGTGTGTGTCTGTGTCTGGGAAACTGGGTCACCCGGAGAGCGCTCCGTGGAAACTCTGCCCTGACAAATCCGGGCTGGCAAGACTCAAAGATATCCCGTATAATGTTTTTCTGCCTCCCATCATGCTTTGAAAGCAACAAATAATACTACTTTCTCCAATATTTTTGTATCTTTTATTCAGCAGCTTCCTGAGGTAAATAACCTCTGGCAGGCAAATCTAAGGGGATGCTCCTATCTCGCTTGCTGTCTGCTCACACTGAAATCATGATATACTTTGCTTTCATGAGGCTTTTATAAAACATCCCCTTTTTTTTCTGAGAGGAACAGCTATCAAAGAGGGCAAGAAACTCCCAGATTTGTCTCCAGTCCCAGCATTGTCTTGTTTTTTACTCCCCCTCGCAGCCCCAGAGATACCAGGAGGGCACATCCCCTCAAAATGGGGGCATCCCCATCACATCAGGGACATCCCCATCACACTGGGGACGTCTGTGGGCATCTCCCCGGTCAGAGTAGATGGCTGCTCTCCAGCTGTGGCTCTTTCTAGCAGGCAGGCATCCTTTTCTTTCTGTCAGGGCTCTGAATAACAGAGGTCGGGCAGTTTCTATCTGAGGCTGAGGGGTGAATCCTGTGACCCACCTGCTGCTGTCGGCAGTGTGATTTGGGGGAAAACCGGCAGAGAACAGGGCTGGCCCAGCTCAGCACCAGGAGCTGATAGAGGGGGCAAGTGAGAGGGAACTGAAACTTGCAGGTCAGAAAGACGTGGGCCACCGTTTGAGGAAGAACAGAGAGGAAAAACTATGGGTTTTCTTATTAACAGCTTATTTTAATACTTAACGTGTCAGCCAAGGGATGGCAGAATGAAATACCTTGGGAGGGGAGGGCTTTACAGGTGAGGCAAAATTGCAAGGACGATTCTGAGGGCCAAATCCTGCTTTTCCTTGTGCTACTGTCAGTGCACTTATTTCCTTTAAAGAAAGCAAAACTTAAGTGGCTGCGAGCAGGACCGGTGACAGGAAAGAGGTTGGAAGGATCTGGCTTCAGACACACATTTGCTGGCACGAGGTCCCACCAGATCCATCGCTGGGACAAGTGACTTTCAGGCATCACCTTGTGAATCCCACAGCCGCAGGAGCTGAACCGCTGCTGAGTATCCTGGTGCTGCCGCATTGGGCAAGTTTGGGTTTGTTTTGGGTTTCTGAGGAAGATGTGCTCTCCCAGGTAAGTCTGGTGGATGCATTAAACTGGCTGTAGGGAATGGGAACACAGAATAACAGTGTCCCTAAGCCTGCTCCATGTCCTCTGGTTAATGTATTCAGCAGTGAGTTTAGGGGATCTCAGAAGAATGATTTGTCAGAGCATCTGAAGCAAGAGATGGCAGGGGAATTACTGCTAATCCTTCTTGCGGACCAAAACACTCCAAAGGATTTAAAGACTGTTTAAAAAATGTTAAAAAGGAAAAAAAAGGGCATCTCTCGCTTTTTTCATACATTTTGGGTTGGTCACTGGCTGCTGGCTGGGAGCTGAAAGTAAAGAGAAACTTCGAGGAGAAGGAAAGGATGAGAAAGGGAAATAAGAAAAGATAAAGACTGGCGATAGATCTGGAGAAAAGCCTATCTTACCCTCTCTGGGAGTGTAGGCTGCAATTAAATCTCTTTTGCCTAACAATACCCCATTGTTATTTGCATAGTACTCAAGATGTGGCGATAAGGGAGGAAGGAGATGCAGGCAGAGAGGGTTGCAGTTGTTCTCTGATCACTGGGCTGCTGTTTGAAATCCTCTGGCTGGAGGGTCACAGGCCCCAAAGAAGGGATGGTCCTGAGGATCTGCCCCACCACGAGTCACCAATGGTGGGAGGATTTTGGAAGCATGGGGGCTGTATACAATCTCTGATTTGTAGACATAATCAAGACTTTACGTTCATTGTCTTTCACCCCTCTCCTTACTGTTCCTCTCTGTGCACCCCCCAGCTGTGGTTTGGAGAAAGATGCTGATGAAGAAGCGGTATGGTGGATGCTGC
The DNA here is from genome assembly GCF_964273445.1 of Streptopelia decaocto. Lineage (NCBI taxonomy): Eukaryota > Metazoa > Chordata > Aves > Columbiformes > Columbidae > Streptopelia > Streptopelia decaocto. Next base: position 5,032,966 of record NC_138672.1, on the reverse strand, counting down.
AGGTGCCTAAAGCCTTTTGGGAATCAGAGCCCGCACTTTGCCAGGCATACACATAACAGACCTCAAGGCCAGAGTTTCCTCTGTATTTAAATATATTTAAATGGTAATTCAGTCCTCTTCCACATGGGTAGGAACAGGACTAATGCAGGCAGTGACTGCCCAGCCTGAGAGGCCTCTGGGAGCTGCTCGTGCTGGCGAGACATGGAGAGAAACATGCAAAGCACCATTTTCATTCAGACTGTCTCAGGATGACGTTTCGAGAGGGTGAACCAGGCTCCCCCAGCAAAGAAGCACTGGGGTGAGAAATCACAGGTCCCAAATCTGGGCTGTCCCCAGCAGGACTTCCCAACCAGAGCAGAATTACCCCCTTCTCAGCAACGATGGAAAACAGCCACTGCTGCCTTAGCTGAACAGACACCGGTATGCAAAAACCTGATTTAAAAGCAAGTTCTCAGAGGTACTAATTTCAAAACATTTTCTTATCACCATTATGCCAAAAGGCAGCAGTTACAGACTCATCACAAACCTCCTGCCTTCCAGGTGCTCGAGGCTATTAGTGCTGGAAACCCTGGGACCAGCCACCTCCAGCAGCCCAGATTCACCCAGCCGCTGAATTGTGGCCGCTTTGAGAACCTGCACCGACCTCTTTCCTATTCTTTTTATTGCTTTTTTCTTGATTTTCAAGGCTTTTAACTGAGCTGTCCTCAATGGCGCGGTGTTTCCGTGCTCGCAGCAGCGCAGGGAGGTCCAAGCTGGCGGATTATTGACTTTACCCTCTACATGACCTTGGAGCTGAGGCAGGTTTGTGCTACTGGCAGATGGGCTCTTCTGCTGCAAATCACGCTTCGCTGTCATTTGTCCCAATTCTCAGCCTGAGCTGCGACGGCAAAGAACAACTTGTTAAGAAATTGCTTATTTTCCTACCATGTTCAATTGCTCTCGGTCTCAGGCAGGTCGCATTGATTTGACTGCACCTACCCGAGATGTTTTGCAAAAGGCACTTAGTGAAATTAATTCTGGGGATTCTTCAGTGGTTTTTAGTGCCCAGACTACATGTGTGATAGAGCCAGGTGAAGGTTTATCTTTCAAAGGGTCAGGAGAGTGGAATTTCCATTTTGGCTTTTCAATAAGGCACAAAAATGAAAAATTGTGAATTTTCCCACAATTTTAATTTGGATGGGTGGAAGCATTTTTATATTTTGGTTTTGGTTTGGGAGGCTAGTCAGATTATATAAATAGAAATTTCAAAATGAAAAGGTGCTCTGAAAAACAACAGCATAAGCCTAAACTGACATTTTAAAAAATGATGTTGTGGAGCAATTTAACTTTTATTTAAAATCCTTTTCCCAGCCCCCCTAAAACATTGCAAATATCACTGTTTCCACACAAAGTGTCTGTTCCAAGATTACAAACCCATGCAATACTGAACTGGAAACCCTGATATGGCATTTTCTGTTCCATAGATTCACTACGCTACCTCATTAAATTACAGAAACCACTTACAAAATAACATTTCCCAAAGGACAAACACTCTTCCAGGAAAAGTTTCAACCTGTTCCCATCAAGTATCAGCTGGTCTAGAGAAACCAGCTGCTTTTCCTTGTTTTGTTGATTTTTTAAGTGACACTGGAAGTCCACGCTAAGACCTGGGGAGGTCAAGGGAGCATCACTTGGTGCCGTTCCTGCAACCAGCCAGATCCAGGTGGGCAGTGATGCAAATGTCTCTAGGTTTTAGTTTATACATAATGTCTCTGCTCCAGTGTGGAGATCGCAAACGCAATCATGTTAATGAGGGTTTGCCCCATTCAGAGCCCGCACTCCAAAGCACATCTTGGTGATGATGCTGGCACGTGGTGATGGTCTCCGAGACATCGCCCTCTGCAATGCACATAAGACCGGATCTTCAGCTGTAGTGGCATTTTCCATGGGTCAAATTAAGTACATGGTGGAATCGGGGCACGTCCCCATCACAAATGACATTGAATAGCTTGGATGCAGCAGCCCTTTGAAGCTTTATCTCCATCTGTTTTTCTGACCTAAGCAAAACAGATGCTTTAATAACTGGAGTATGTTCAGCTGTTTACATGAGACATGAATGCAGATCTGCATGGATGTTTGGTTGGCTGCTCATTTATTCACTCAAACAAGTAAACAATATCAAAGCTACCTGCTGCACAGTGAACGCTTCCAAGTAACAATGCATGCCAATGTGTTTGGAGACGTGAAAATTTTCAGTTTTCCTTCAGAAATTTCCTTCCTATAACAAAGGCAAATATGTGTGTGTGTTTCTGTTTGAACCACAATATTTTCCCCATTTATAGCATTGTGGAAAGTTGCTTTGAGTCTCCTAAAAACAAATCTGCGTTTTCTCTGCTGGGTAATTGGTGAAAATAAAATTGTTCATGCAGGCTTTTTCCTCCTAGAAGCATAAACCACAAAGTATGGAAGCTGGCACTGCCAGGGCAGGTTAATGACCCCTCAGGGAGGGCTGGGACATTCACAGCACATGGCCTTGCCTGGCACCCTGGTCCCATCAACAGGGGTTGGTGTCACCAGCCAGACTGTCCTCCTGAGCCTCCTTGTGCCACGCAGCAAAAAGAAAATAATCCTGGTTCCGTTATTGAAGGTCTCAGTCATAAAAGAAATCAGTTTGTGTCTTCAAAGCACCAGCTATTGCTGAGACCAAGTGAAATCTCTAAATGCACAAGGGGAGCAGGAGTAACAGTGACTGCAGGGCTTGCGGAGCATGAACCTCTGCCAAACTCCCTTGTTTTCTGGATGCTCCAGTCTCTGTCTCCCTCCTCTCACCTCTTCCAGAAGCTACAATGGGGTTTGTGCTTTCTCTCAGGTTGTAAGATATCCTGGGGCAACTCCCATATCCATCTCTGCTGTGATTAGGAAGAGAAGAACAAGTGACCAGTTTCTTTTTCAATTGTACAGAGGGGAGCCTCCACCCAGCATCCCCCCAGCTCTCCTCCAAAAGCTGTTTTGATATTCAACAAACACTCACTTTTTAAATGATACTGCCCTAAACACTTACTATGATGCCCACAAACACTTGCAGGCTTTCTGAAACTCATTATTATCATTATAATCAAGAATCATAGGAGTCTCTGTTTTGTGCCAGAAACACACATATACTCAATTGTTTGTAGAAGAGCCACAGAGAGAAGAGCGATGGAGAAACACATCTTCAGTGTTGCTCAATTCAGGAGCAGGAACTCCCACCCCATTTATTTTTTCCTCTTTTTGTTTTCTAATTTAACCTGTAGCTGCTGAAATCCAGGCTAGTAATTGCTTTGTCCTCTGTGCCCTTCTTTAGCCTCAGTGCAGGGAACCCCGAGCTGTGCCCTGGTTTGCTGCACCCCCTCCCCAGCTCCAGCAGCCTCTGCCCTGGGAAGATGCAGAACTCAGGACCCATTGCTCACAGTGAAGCTAAGGAGCTCGGCACTTCAGAAATCACTGCAATGGCACTTAGCAGATGCAAAACAAACTCTCTGGGCAAGTGAGCGCAGCATCGAGCTTAGTTTTATTGAACCTTTATCTTGCAGGTCACAAAAAAACTCATCTTTTTTGGTGGTGGTTTTTGGTAGTGTTATCCCAATGTACTGCTGACAGCACAGAGAGAGGGAGCTGTGATTCAGCTTTTGCCAGCATAAGCCCTGGAACAAGCTCTCCCTCTTTTTTAAATAGTGTCTGATGTCGGTCTCACTTACCACCGGCTTCCACGGAGATGTCGCTGACTGGTGCTTAGAAAAGCGAGATGGATCAGGCCCTTTATTCTGAATAAATATCAGACCTGATTCACCACCCAATTGCCTCTGTTTTACCTCTGTAGAACATCACTGATTATAGAAGGATTTGCAAGTTTAAAACTCAACTAATTCAGTGATTAATCCCAACCAAAGCCTTCTGTAAACAGAGAGCAATACTCCAGCAGTGTTCAATATTCGACACATCAATGAAGCGCTCTGTAATATGATTCAATGGCATTTATGTTTTCCTTCCTTTTATCCAGGGCAGTGCTGGGATACATTCAGTTTAGTTAACCCAGACTTTTCTCCTCTATCTCTTCTCCCTGCAAAATGCAGGCATGGTCTCGGTGAAATGAAGGCAAAACTTTCACATCCAGTGACTGTTGGTGGGTTGCCAACTGGGACCAGAGCCCACCATGGTGTGATGGGGGGAAGGCAGATGGACTCAGCCTCATTGCTAGCTCCAAACATCTCTAAAGTCCATTTCAACCCATGGGCTGGAGGGTCCTACAGCACTTTCCAACAGTGAATTAAGGCTGGTCCAGAGATTGGAAAAGCTTATTCTAGAACTGGTTGGCTGTAAACATCAAAGCACTTTGTTCAGGCTCTATCTTGCTCACATAGGGCAGTGCCACACAGTATATACAGAAACACTGTATGAGGAGAAGCAGGCGGAGCAAAGAAATACCTTGATTTTAAAGGCGTCAATCTTTTCTATGTTTTTTTCTGGTCTCACTGATCCCTGGATCCCCCAAGAAAACCTCAAAAAACTCTCTCATGCTACATAATCTGGATACAAATAACAGTTTCAGGTGATGGAAATATTTGGAGGTTTCAATATTTGGTCTAAAGAAAATTAAAATAAATATGTTGGGGAAATTTCACATCAATAGCAACCTCCACCACTGACAACATAACTGCTCAGCATCACCAAGTAGCTGTCCGTGGCTACAGGACACTCCTTTTCCCTCTGTAGGGCTTTTTCCCCTAAGTCATGGTGCCTAAGGGGGCTGACCCAAGCCTTTCAGGATCCAAACCCTATTTCTGCTTCCCACCCTTTTTAGAATGAAGAATCCTGTGTTTTCGCTCTTCCCCAGAGATCCTGGGCTTCACTCAAAGCAACAGACCCTGAAGTTCCACCAAGTAAATGGTGCCCGGACCCAAATCCAGTTTCAGGGCAGACAAATGACAATAAGAGTCCATCTATTCACCAGCCCACCAGACCTGCGTGGGTAGCTGGACCAGTGTGATGGACATCTGCAGACAAACACGGAGCTCAGGTATGTGCAGATCTTCCAGCTGTTGTCACTCATTATCTTGCACGTTCCCTCGAGAAAGCGTGACTAGCAAGGCACGTATTTCTGTAGTGATTTTACAGTGTCTTCATTCACCTCCTCCAACTCTGAACAGCCACAGAAGAACCAACTTCTGAGCAGCTGCCCTCAGCCAGGGCCAGAATGGGAGACAGGACAGAAGTGATGTGATTTCTCTTTCTCTCACATGAGCTTTACCTCCTCGTGATTCCACCTTTTGCCTTCTAGCAGGACTCCTGTCAGCTGCCTCCAGAAGATGTGCCTGCTGATCTCCTTGTTTTTCCACTCCAGATAGGTGTTCCTCCTTAGGTACCGGGACAGCCCCAGCCTCTGCCTTAGCAAGGCTTTGTTCACTTCTTCCAGTACAATCATGATGATTCCAGCTTTTCCTTCGACAAGCTGCCAGGACTGGGCAATGTCAAACTCAAAGCTACACCACTTGCTCTCCAGAAAGTCTGTAGAGATGACTGCAATGACATTTCTGCTACTCAGAAAACCTTCTTGGATGATATTGGTGACAATGGGTACCCCTGGTATGAAATCCCTGTAGTAAAGACAGAGATGGAAGGGAGGTGTTCCTCCTTCTAAGGGTTCCACCAGCTCCTTCATCACCCATTCTTGGTCTTTGCTGGAGTGGATGACAAACGCATCATAGGTGTCACCCCTTTCTGCAGAATGTTTACACCCACTGAGCAGCACCAGTGAGTAGTATAGCTGGAAGTAGTACTTGTAAATTAGGAAGAGGAACACCACTGCAGCGAGCAACACGATCACCGAGGATGCGACCATGCTTGTATTGAGTTGGCAGGAGGACAGATCAAAGTTCAGCAGGCTCACGTTCTTCACATACGTGGGCATATGGCATATCATCAACTCCTCATGCTGCAGTAGCTGCTGCTGTTCCCTGACCCATTTCAGAAAGTTCACGTGTATACAAGAGCAATCAAACAGGTTTTGAGAGATGTCTAACAGGACCAGACTATCAGGCAGGATTTCCAGGGCTGAGTCCAACAGGACGCTCAGCTGGTTGTTGCTGAAATCCAGGGCTGTGAGGGCTCGGAGCGGCTTGTAGACTCCAGGATCAAAGATCAATAGCTTATTGTTGCTGATGTTTAGCTCCTTTAGTTCAGTGAGGGCACCAAATGTACTTTGATCCACCTGTACTAATTTGCAATTTGAAATATCCAAGGTGTGCAGGTGACTGAGGTTTTTGAAGCTATCTGCCAGTTTATTAGTCTCAAAGGAGTTGCCAGCCATCTTGAGTACTTGCAAAGAGTTCAAGCCACAAAACGTACACTGGGCTTTGACATGAGTTCTGGTATAGGAAATATCGAGATAAATGAGTTTCTGAAGGGACAAAAAGACAGGGTAGGAACCAGGACCAAATAACTTTGTGTGTTGAAAGTCCAAATATAACAAATTCTTCACAGTAGCGAAATCACCAGTCACACTGATGTCAGAATTGAAGCTGAGGTTCAAGTGTTTCAAATTTGGACACTTAGGAAACTGCCGGGAACAGCAACCAGTGAAGGAGAGGCGATTCTCACTCAGATCTACAACCTCCAGGTTACTTAGAGTGTGAAATTTCTCCCGGAAGCTATTGAGGTATTTGCTCTTGGTAATACGAAGAACTCTCAGCTCCTTGAAAAGAGACAGTTTCACAGCAGGCACTTCCTTAAACTTGCATTTCTTGCATTCCAGCTGTTTCACTTGAGAGAACATTGGAACCTCTGACACCTCTTCAAGTTGGAGGTCCACCAACCGAATACTGGAGACATTGCCTATGCAGTTAAAAAGAGTGTCAGTGTCATCCTCAAAATCCCTGAAACAGATTAAGACAAACTCTTGCATTCGTACCTGACACAGTCCACTCAAGAGTCCTCTCTGAAAGTCTACCAGTCTCTGGTTGTTGTTGAATTCTCCAACTATTAGTCTGTTGACCTGTAAACCAGTCAGACCTTGAAGAGAACTGTGCATCACACTGAAGTTCTCAAAAGAGGACCTTAGAACCAGCTCGCCAAGGTGAATCTTCTCAAAGGACCCTGGCTCTATGTACTTTATATCATTCAAGGAAAGCACCAGTGTGAGGTTGAGCCTGTTCCCTTCCCTCAGGACATCAAGGTCTCCTTTGGAGATATGTGTGATCTTATTGGAGAAAAAGCTCAGGTACCTGAGAGAGGTCAGATTGGTGAAATACTCGGGAAGCTTTAATGAGGCAATGTTGTTGTTGCCCAAATTCAGTTCCTGCAGGGTATGCAAGTGTCCAATGGGTAGGTCAGCCAGAGATGTTATGTTGGTTTCCACCAATACTAGTTTTTTCAGCAATGTTAAGCCATCAAAAGCTGCAGTCCCCAGGTACTGGAGGGAATTGGCAGTTAAAATTAAGGTGGAAAGCTTATGAAGATCCTTAAAAGAGTTATCTTCTATTGTATGGAGCTGGCACCTGTTGAGCAGGGAAAGAGAATAAATGTGCATGAAACACTGTCCCTTTCATTACGTGTTCACTAATACTACTGCACTAAGCACTCCTGAATGTGCAAAGTGAACTGTCCCACAGCAGGAGACCTTCTCTCACCTCCTCCTCCCTCTCTAAATCTGAAGTTCAATTGCAAAGCAAAGAGACCTTGAGCCACAGCAAAGGTCAAAAATTCATGCAGGCAGCAGGAAAGAAGCATTTTAGCTTTTTGTTTAGGCTGAACTAACAACTTAACGATCATCACTGATGGCAGAGCCAAGCGGATAGTGCACTCCCTTCCACCCTGCACCTTCAGACTGTCACTTCAGTCACAGCTGGGCAGTCCCATGGCACCAGCAGGATTCAGCAGTGGCAAAGCTCACAACTCACTCAGATGTCATCAGCAAAACTGCTGACAGGCAACAGACCCCAGACAACGATGGCTCCAAAGGAGAAAAGGGAGAGGGGGAAAAAGAAGGTGGCCACCTAAAGATGGTTTCACATGGGAAGATCCAGAATTTGAGACCCAAATCCATTCCGCAGTGAATTTAAGCAAAATTAGCTTTATAATCCAGCCAGTGCCTTACAGCAAAGCTGCTCTGCCACTCAGCCACTTTGCAGCTGTAACTGTGATGGGACTGAGTGACATTTTTCAGTGAAACAATTTACCCAGAGAAACTGTTGTCTCAAGTCAGTGGAAATTATACATCAATTCAAATTTGCTAATAAGCCTCCCCCATCTCCTCCCCCAGATATGTGAGAAGAAGGGAAAAGAGAATATGTTGATATTTTAAAACAGCCTTTTAGAAAATGAATGTACCTTCCTTTTATTTTTTTTTAAACTGTGATTAGAAAAATAGCTCACCCAAGATGTTCCACTTCAGAGTTTTTGTAACAGTGAAAAGTCTGACATTTCTCATGTTCAGAGTGAAGTAAAACATCTTCCTCCTCCTTCTCACATCCCAACCTACAAGATCAGACTGACACACCTAGAGAGTGCTCACCCAGTAACAGGACTAAAAGTTGAATATCACTTGACCATGGGGATGTGCAGAGCAACAGACACAGGGATAAAGTCAAAAGGAAACAAAAAACAACAAACAGCCAAGACCAATAGATGCCCAAACCAACAGACTCCAAAACAAGCAGCCATCGTCGCCCAGCTGGTGAAGCGAGATTATCCAGTATCCACACAAAAGAGCTCATTACCTTGTAAGATCCAGATGATGCAGTTCAGGAACTGATGAAAAATAATTTGACCCCAGTGATTTCAGATTGCTGAAACTAAGATCCAAGTTCTGGGTGGTATTTGGGACCTCAGCAGGAACTCCAGAGACATTCAGTCCCACGCATGTGAAAGCTCTGTCAGGAATGACCTGAAACAGCAGCAGATTTAATCATGGTCAACATCTGCTCTTCATGAAGTGCCAGAAAATTACACCGTCAGGAAAGCGGGAGCAGAACGACTAACCTCGTAGTTAAATTCTAAATGAGCTACCCTGACTTTTACTAAATAATCTTATGTATCTTAAGCATCTTTCCCACATCTAAAAGAGCCAGTTCCACTCCCCAGGAAGAGCTACATTTCTTTTTGATTGAAGCAGGTGCAAAACTACAGGACAGTGTTCCCTGAGGCTATGGATGAACCAGCAGCAACCTTTGAGAGAGCCAGCAAAACAAGCACACGAGGATGCAGCAAAACAAGCACTGAGGATGCACTGAGTGTCCAGGATCAGCTCTCAGCTTTGCTCCACTGCAGAGAAGCAGGCAGTTCTAACCACAGTTGTTCTGTAAGAAATAATTGTCAGCAAAAGTTTGCAAAAGGCAGTTTATAAGTGCCAGGTACTTAGGTTACTGGTGAAATCACTCTATGATACAAATCAGGTGAAAATAGTGTATTTTGCAAAAAATATGGACAAGGCTTGGATCTCTTCCTGAAGAGAAACAATCCATTAGATTAACTGTACTGCATTAACCTCAGAGGTACAGAAAGCCAACAAGAAGCAATGCTCCATGCTGCTGGTTCTGGCTCTCAGATGTTTTTGAGACCCGCATTTACTTCAAATACTTCAATTGCCTTGGTAACAGCCTTAGAAAAGAAAAAGATGGGCTTTCATAAGACAACTAACAAACAGTAGACTCTATGCACAAATCTCCCAAGCAGAAGGAAAAGTTGCACCAGAGAAACAGAAAGATTTTGTGCTCATTTAGAGATCACGTACCTCCAAGCAGGGGTTGGGGAGGCAGTTTGCCAGCTGTGGTGGGACAAGCACCAGCAGCACCACGAGTGTCCACGGAGGAAAAGCTCCTCTCCTGGGCATCTTCAGGAGGCCAAACGTGCAGGAGAAAGCAGCATGGGTATCACTCAAGGACCCGGAGCGAGAAACGTCCTGAAATGCCAAGCGTTGTGTTTCACCACCCATGTCACTGAGAGCTGCAGAAAACAAGGAGGGAAGTGAAACTGGTAGCTGCCTGCTGGCTGGACGTGCCCTGCGTGAATTGTTCTCCTTGCAATTGTTTAAAAGAAAATAAAAAGTTAGGGTATTTTTTTTTTTCAGTAAAAAAGGAAGTAATGAAAAGTATAGTTTGGACTAGAAATTAAAGAGGAATATGGCTCGTATCAGTGCGTCACTTGATTTGGTTGCTTCAGATTAGCCCAAGTCAAACTGGAAAAAAAAATAAAATAAAGGGAAACTGTAGTGAAATTCTGAGTCCCATTTCTAGAAGATCATGCTTCACATCCCATAATTCAAATGCACTGGATGGAGTGAATGACTTTGCCTTTGTACCTCTGCCATGCTCCCAGCTACACCACGCTGGCAAGTCATGGAGATGTGCTCAGCTGTGGCAGATGTTTTCTTGAGGTAACAGCAGGTTTATCTATGGCCGAGCTCTCATGAACATGCATCTTGGTTTTATCCAGCTGGCTGGACCACAGTATTGCTATTATTGCAGGAACAAGTTGCACATGGCCAGGCACAAGGAATAAATGCTGGAGACTCATAGAGTGGGCGAAGTCCAGGACTTTACAGCCCTCCCTGCCCTTTCCTTGGGTGGGTGTGTGCTGGGTCATGCCTGAATCAGTGTTTGATGCCTCGCTACCAAAGTGAGTACCTCTCAATACCATCCTTAATTTACAGTGCAGACACAGCTATTGTTTCTGGAAGAGGCTTTGTAAAAACTCACAGTTGGCAATATTAATTTAAATCAGCTCTGAGCCTTCTAATAAAGCTCCCTGCCTTCATTTATTCTGATAAATGGTAGTGCATTCATGTATCTGCTCCTGTCTTGCTGTAGATAACTAAGAAGTGTTACTGGGGATCCAGCCACAGTGTTGCTGGTATTATTAACACCACACAGACAGAGAAGTTGGAAAAATGTGAGATGAGGATGAGATACTAGTCTAGAAGTTGATGGAATAGGGAATGACTACTCATTAATACCTGTGAAAATTGATATTGAATATAAGCTGCAATATCAGGTCAGTGAGCAATCCACTTATAAAGAAAAGTTTAAAATACGGCAGGGGGTGAGAGTTGGACTCCTTTGGCAGGTCAGCAGAGGGACACTGAGAGATGGGGAAATCCTAAAATAATGGATGATCTCTGTGATGAAAACACAGGGCAGCACAATGGGAGCTAAACCGGACACCCTGATGTGTGGTGCCCGTTAAGTTAGCGGACAAAAAGTTTGTTGAAATTGGGCAAGTTCTACAAAATTCTTGTTCTGAAAAGACTCTCGTGATTGCAGGTATTTCCTTTTACAGATGGAATCAAAAGTGAATGGAAACAATTGCTGACTGCGTCTGTGCCTGGATTAAGGAAATTGGCAGAGCATCCTGTGTCTGCAGAGAGAACAAATGAGTGCATCTTTTAGTATTCGATATGTGGAGTGAAGCAATCCACATTTAATTTTTATCTAAAGCTGAGATGAGCCTGAAGTATGCTCTAGAAATTACCATTTCAATGGAGACTCACTGAAGATGCTGGAGAGTTTGGGAGCATCACAAAATCCACCCAACAGCCACACTTAGGGGTCAAGTGGGAAGTACAGCTTGAAGGACATTCAGAGAACGTGCTGCTTCTATCACAAGGGACAGTTTCACAACACACATTGTTATTTGTTCAAGGACAAATCATATAGAAACTGCAAGGGATGGGACACCAGCGGAAAACATGCAAGCTAGCAAATCAAACGCAGCCACCAGTTTAGAAAGTCGATGCTGGTTAACTTCATATTCTTCAGCTTGCATACAACAATGTGCAATGACTGCAAAAAGTCATAATGTCTATGTAATTGCCTCTTTCAGTTCACGAGAAACAAAAGTATTATTTGGAATCCTTTAAAGTGACAAGAATAACATCTAAAATGAAACATGATTCACTGTGCTGGCAATTTACTGGGGGGGATCATAAAAGATCTCTTAGAAAGGAGGTATTACAGAAAATCTGTGTTTCTAAAAAACACATGCCCAAGTAATCTTTGTTCTCCTGAACATTATCATAATATAAGTAACACAACAGCAGACAGCGTATATTCAACCTCTCTGATCTCAAGCAAGTTATTATGCAGCATAAGACGGCCACAATATAGCTGGACTGACAAAACATCTCATACTTGTTTACATTAAAGGACAATAATTTGTGAACTCCAGCCAAAAAGAAAAGTTAGTGAAACTCTTGAACGAAACAACTGGTGACAGTCATGCAAACAGATAGAGCTGTCTATCTCTGGTGACTTCAAGGTCATAGCTAACACAGTATCACATATGGATCACCAGCTATTTCCCAGAAAAAAAAAGGATATTTTTGCTTCAGTAGTCATCCAAAGCAGTTCCCCAAGTCTATCTGCAAATGGAGGCTGAGGAACATGGCAAGAACTAGTTGGAGTTTAAACAAACCAGGTCTTACTTTAAGTGAAAGGACCATCCATGACAACTATTTGTTTGTGATCCATGGATCAGATGGGAGAGAGCACACCTGAGATGCTGGCACATACATTGCTTCCTGGAACTGGTGAGTCACCTTCACGCAGCAAACCCCGTCTGACTTGGCAGACACAGGATCCACGCACACCCTGCACCAGGGCTGGTGAAGGAGCTGAGAAACTGGTACCATCACAACAGGTCCTTACTGGAGCACCTTGATGCCTAGAACTCTCACTTGTGATGCTTCCCCATATGAAGTGGGTGTAATAATCTCACACGATGCAGTATCAGCCTGCAAGACCTATTGCCTTTACTTCTGCATCTCGTACCTTTGAAGAAGAGAACAAGATTCAGACTGAGAAACTCTGTGTTTAGTTTGGGGTGTTAGACAGCTTGGCTGCCATCTGTCTGAGCAGTGATTGACTCCAGTTACAGATCATTTACCTGCTAGTTTCAAAGCAAGGAACATCAGTAATGCAGATTGCTTGTCATGCTTGTGACTGCAAGTGACAGGTAAGGATATGGAGGTGGAATCAGAGACAGTCTCTACATATCTATATATATATACATTTATACAGCACAGACCAAGCTCTGCTGCAAATGGTGCCGCCTAAACCAAACAATCCAGCACCACTAAGGTGATTCCCATTGCAGAAAAGGACAGATGCTGGTGTATGCCAGGGAAAGGAAAAAAAAAACAAAAGCTTGTGTCCAAGTTAGTTGGATGAAAAGCAGCCAAGCCTACACTGGAGTAGCTAATGTCTGGCATCAGATGGGCTATTCCCCAAAGTCAAGGTCATACACATACCCCAGAACTACTCAAAAGCTATTAGGGAAGAACTGTGTCAAGTAACGAGGGACAAATACACAACTAGAAAAAGTGATTAATCAGTGTCAAGATAGTCACTATCTGTGGCAGCTACTCCATATGGACTATGTCAGGTCAGTGAGGAGCCCTACATTTTACTGAAGTCAACGTTTAATCTAAATGGTTGGAAGGATTTCACACAGATGGTGGAGGCATCCAGACTCTCTTGCCAAGTGTTCGTGGACCAGCAGGGAGTGACGGTGGAGCATCCTTGTTCCCTGGAGAGATGCAGGTTGGCACAGAACAGCCCAGCGTCTCCCTGCCCTTCTGCCTGGGATGAACCGTGATCACTCCTGGGCTGGCCACAGAGCCAGGGATTCACTGTCACCATTGATGTGAGGATGTTCACGGTGCCTTGGCCTGAAAAGTGTTGTGCTTAGAAGCAGTGTAATTGCCTTTCCACAGCCTTGAGAAAGCTGGATTTACCGCCTCAGACCAATGCTAGATTTTGTTACTGAAGCAACAATAGGACTCATTTTCTTTTTCTTTCCCTCTCCATTACATCCTTATTATGGTACCTCGTAGCCTAATTTACATACGTTTTGTATTACTGTGGCTTTGCCTTATCCTACTTATTCCACCTCCTTTTCCCCAGTTCTCTTGATAATAATGAGTCTGCTGTAGGGCAAGGATTCATTCAGACTATCAAACATGAGAGGTGTGCAGGGCACGGAGGACTGCAGATCTCAGTTTTTTTTAAACTGGACACAAGAAAGGTTGGTTTCAAGATTCTCTGTCACCACCGAAACACGGTTAAATACTAAGCCCCTACCGCATTGCTCTGACACGCTGGGCAAGTTTGAAACAAGAGGCAGCTCTAATGAATGGTGGTTACCTGGAGAGATTACAGAACCCTGTTTTGAGTGAAAACCACCCAGCTTTTAAACAAAAGAGCAAAACCCTGTGTAGCAGATATGCTTGCTGCAAGCACTGAGAGTGCTGCCACAGGCAGCGACCAATGCTGAGACCCTTGAGCCTCACGTTTATGGTTTCAATATCGTGACTTGACACTGCGTGACAGGAAAATGTTGCACCAACTGTGGCAGAAAGTGCAGGCACAGCTCCTGAGAGCTGTGGCAAAGTTCTTATATACACATTACCTAGAGAAAACGTAAACCACCTCCTGGGGTTAGTTCATAGCATGCTTTATACATCAACTTTTAGAGATTAAGGTTTTTATGCCATTTTACTCTACCAGGAAAAGAACACAGAATATTAATCGTCCACATAGTTGAGAGCTCAGTTCCATTACTTACAAAGCCATAAATTCCAAAAGAGTGGTTAAGCCAGATCCAAATGCATTTTGCGTGCATTCGGAACACTGTATCTTTGGAATCTGCAGAACTTGTCTGACTGTTATGTGTACAGAGTAAAATGTGAAGCCAGCGTTGAACTGATAAAGAGGAATTTGTTAGAATACCCTTTTTCTCCCAAGCTGAGTCCAGTTCTGTTTGCATGTGCAAGATCAGGTCATCCCCTTTCAGCCTTCAAGTGACTTTTCTCAGACTGAGCTGGACCAGTGCCTCCAGTTCTTCCACCAGTCTCACAGGGCATGGCAGTTTTGGGGGAGTTTTGCAACATTTCTTTGGCCATTAATTGCATGCACCAACCAGAACAAAACCATTTCAGTTCTAATAGAGGAGGAACCAGGCTGGCCAGAAGGGAATAGCAGTGGGAGCAGCCTGAAAGGCATAAACACTTTGCAGATCACGAGAGACAGGGTTTCATGGAAAGCTTTCAGGGAGGGTTGAGATACTAGAAGAGAAGTTACCCAGGAAAAGGAGTGACACAAATAACACGGGCAGTGCCCGGAAAGCCTGACCACAGCGATGGGGAGGGAGGAAGGAAATGGGAGGGAAAAGCAGAAGTTTCATCTCCTCTGGAAATAGTTTGCAGTTACATGGGTACCGTACTAATGCTCCCCCACCCCAAATGCTGCTGCTGTAAGACAGATGCAGCCTGATCTAAGTTAAGCCAACCCCACTCTTAGATTTTGCCCTCAAAATCGCTCTGCAGGAGGAACCTTCCTCCCAGTGAGCACCCGCTGCAGAGGCTGCAGCAAAGTGCTGGTACCAACACAGCCATCAGCTTGTAGGTTCATCTCTTTCTGCTGGTAGATGCAGCGTTTTGGTGAAGTAGCAACTGAAGTGAACCCAGGCCAGGAAGAAAGTAGCAATGAAAAGGTGCTGCAGAAGATGAGGGCTCATGAACAGGCAGCCGCTGGGTTGATAAAACTTAACAGCTCCGTGGAAATCTAAAAGCTTCAAATGGAAGAAATCACCATGCTTTTAAACAAACCCACATCCAGGACAGAGCCTCCTGCACCTCTTTCTTTTCCATGTGCTTCTTTGTGTGTATTCCCTCGTGTGACACCTCACTTTTAATCCACGCATTAAATTCCTGTCCCTGGCCCGTGTGCTACAACACCGCCTTCTGCTCACGCAAAGCAAACACGGCCAGGTACAAAATCAAAGGCTGCCTTAAAAGCTTCGTGCCTGAGCAGCACAGCCACCACATTCACAGCAGCTGAACATGCTCCCTGGTCCCCCAAGCCTAACCCAGCACTTTGCACTCCTCGCCTGGATTGTTCCGCTTTGCACTTTCCAAACATTTTAGCAGGGAAATGTAATTTTTCTTTTTATTTCTACAACATTTCTTTGGCAGTCAGGGACTCAGCATCTAATCTCAGCCCCAGCCAAGAGTCAGTGCATGACCTTCGACAAGATTATTTTACCACACCAGGCCTTCCTGCACTTGTTGCAGATTAAAAACATCCTTGTAGTGCCCGGTAGGTCTAAAGTTAATTAAAGATGCACAGACCCATCACAAAGATGGTCAGAACCAAAGACAAAGTAACATTAGATTCAGCCCTGGACTGTCACACTTGGGATGGAGTTAGAGTATGAGAAAATAGATGGTACAGGGCAATACTGAGAACAGAAATCAGGGTATGACAAGTTAAAGGTAGGGAGCTATGATCTAGCAGCTTAAGTTCATCAGTATGAGAGCTGCTTGAAAGGGCATGTTTAAAAGGGAGAGAAAGAGAAACCTACTGAGAGAGAAGATGAACAGTGACAGGAGTGAGATGCAGAGAGGGCTGTGAAGTTGAGCACTAAGAGAGAGAACTTGGAGTTGCTGCAGAAACCAGGGCCCCCAACCCAACTATCGCTTCCCTCACACATTTTTTCTCCCAACACCCATCTCCAGCCCAGCCTCGTACCGGGCAAAGGATCCAGGCAAGTCCTGCTGTGGAAGAAGCTGCAATGTGGTAAAAGCAGAGAGAACTGGAAGGGAAGAAGTTGAAGAGTCATCTTCAGAGAAGAAACATGGCCCCACCGCTGCCAGTGGGTCAGCTTTCCTTTTTCTTCTGCTCTAAAGAGATAGGTTTCATCCTTTCAGAAAAAAGCCAGGACACTTCACATGGGAAAGCGTGATCAAACACCACTCTTGTCCCTCTCATCTGCCCAACTCTGTCCAAACTGAGCCATTTTTCCACATAAAGGGCATGCACTTTCTGACCAGTGCTACCAGCAACCAAAGCAGGTCTGCAGTACCTCACGCTGAAAAAGGCAAAAGGCACTGCCCCGCTCAGAATCTTCTCTCTGTTGGCATTTGCTGAATTTGATGGTTCCTGCTCCATCCACAAGAGCATTGCTGTCAGCCTTCCCCTTTCCATCCCTCCTGGCACAGCTAGAGCCTGGAGTTCAAGCCCTTCCCTCTTCCTCCTCCTCCACCACCATGGCCCAGGACCTTTTCTCAAAGCCATGCCATCCAGGCCATCCAGTTTTCCCCAGCGGTACTTCCATCTCCTCTGCAGCACTCAAGGCTGCCCCACAAGTGGGGGGGCTCTCCAGCTGCATCATGTCCATCCAAGACATGGTGATGCTGAGAGAAGAGCGTTGCAATATCTGAGCTATGCAGAGCCTGACAGGCAGTTTACAGAACCCAGAACTTTTTCAAGTTCTCTTCTAAAAGGTCTGTCCATGAGCAAGCATAAGGATTTGCTGGTCAGGAAAGGCTTCCAGGGAGATTCAAATCTACAGAGATTGAGAGAGGCAGCAGTTCGGGGATGAGTGGAGCAGTCACATCAGTATCAGACACAAGGACTAGGGCCACTGAAGCAGGCTGCATAATGAAGAGCTTTGGAAGGATACTGAGCTATCCTGAAGTACTTCCCAAAAATGACCCACATCTTTTTAATTCAGTCCTTACTGCTGTTTCTAATCCACCTTCTGAGCAGCAGTGACAGAAAAATCTCATTTACCTCCAGTTCTGCCCCCGTAGTTCCTCTCCCTTTTTGGTCATTCCTCTTTCTGTATATGTTTGGGGAACACTTATTCATCCGGTCATTGTTTACCCACAAGAAATGGGCAGAATTCCACCTATATTTCCAATTTCATTTATCCACTCATTTCATGACAAAGCTCAGGACACCCATGACAATGCCTCACGGCACAATGATCAGTCCAACAGCACATCTTCTCCTCTCTGATTGTCTTTCCGAGGACATTTTACACACACATCTGTATTGCATCATTCTGCTGGCCTGTTGACTCACTAGTAATGGTGACAAGATGCCATTGTGCAACCATTAGCTGAACTATTTCCCTTCCTGCACATTCACACACAAACCCCAGGCTGCCAGTCTGCACCCAGGAGCAGCCACTGAGACACTCACTGATTCATCTCTCAACAAAATTCCCCAAACAAATGTGAGATGGCTAACAAACCTTCCAAGAAAAGGCATTATCTACACAAAGCATCTCTGGCAAGCACCAAGACGCTTCCTGTGAAAGAAATAAGGTTCATTTCCCACTATCCCTTCCTAAGAGCTTTCAGACTGTGACTTGAGAATCTCTGATAGTTCAGGAGGTCTCTTAAACGGGTCTCCAAATGTAGGGTTTTGAGCTTGTGGCCATGTTGTCCTGTCTCCCAGCTCCTGACCACTTCATTCCTATGCACAGCCAGCCCCATCACGCACATAACGGGCTCCTTTACACAGAGGAATCTAGGCAGAAACAGATGGAGAGCTAATGCCAAAGTTCTGTCAAGCTGTTTGGGACCTTGAACAGCTTGAGTTTTCGAAAATCATTGGCCTCAGGTAAGCCTCATTTGTTCCCCCAGATAGAGACAGGCAGCGAACAGCACTGGGGTTTGTCCACAGGGCACTCTGGAAGTGACCATCAGCATGGGGGAATCTCTGCCACAGACTAGCCAGGGCATCCCCAGGCTCACCGATGCTGCTTCATCCTGCTGCTTTTCTGTCTGCCCTGCCCTCAAGCCACTGCCAGGCAGAACAGTCCTCCAGGCCCCCAAGGATTCGTGTTATTGAGTGACCCTTTTCTCACCCAGGTTTTATGCCAGGAGGGTAGTTGCCTCTTCTTTCCACAAATGTGAATTGTGCCTCACCTTTAACCCAGACCACAGTAGCACTGAGGTCAGAAAAGGGAAGAAGGGAAGGATGTGACTTTCATATGATTTAGGAGGGAGTGGTACAGCTCTGCACGCACAGCCCTGTCAAAGGCCATGGAGAGGCTGACATGGGCACAGCAGGACAGGGCCACCCCCTGGGACCTGTTCCCCTGCCAGCATCTCCCCAGCCGCTGCAGCCATCAGACCTGCAGAGGAGCAGACCCTGTGGCAGAGTCTGGAGCCTCCAAGTGGCTGTATTCGAGTTAAACCTGGCGAGACAAAATTACACCAGGCCTCTGGTGATGAACCTTAGTAAATGCACATCCTTTTCCCCAGCAGCTGAGGACACTCGCTTGCAAACTCAAGCCTTACAGCACTCCAGCAATCACTCACATCAATCTGTGAAGTGACATGGTGACAGTGCAGAGGGGTGGGGACTGACTGCGTCTCCCCTTCTCTGCACACACAGCCCTCCTGGCCATGCCCGCTGCTGGGCTGAGCTGTGGAGTCCCACATCGATGGTGTGGGCTCCCTTGCTCCTTTTTACCCATTGTTGTCATCTGGCTGCTCCTCGGGATGTCACAGGGGACCACGAGGGCCTTCAAACAGCCCCTGTTGCATGAAGCGATCCGTTATCCCACAGACGCGCAGTGTGATGCGGCTGCAACCCACACCAAGGTGTTTGGGTACATGCCCAGAGGACAGAAGCCGTTGCTGAGGACAGCAAAACTCACAGCAATATGAGTAAATCCACATGCAGGAGAAATCTGACCAGGGCTGCTAAACCAGGCTGGAATCAAGAAGTTCACGCCAGAGAAGAGATTAACCAAAAGCAGCTCTGTCACATGGACAATAGCTTGTTTGAGTGGCTCTTCACCTTGAGCAAGGCGCTGTGCTGATGCAGAGCAGGAGCTCAGCTCACTCCGAGTGTCCTGCTCCACACTGTGAATCTGGGACTCCGGATGCAGAGAGGAAAAGCTCCTCCATCATTTGCACCCATCTAAATAAAATGACACTGATCACATCTTGGTCATTAAGCAGCAGTGACTTTCTCTTTGACCAACAACCAGCCTTTCAATGATGGTATAAAATCAGAATTGTTTTTATTCCTCCGGGAGGGAGCTCACAAGTTGTTACACACGCTCATACAGGCGCTGTATCAGGAGGTCTCTCCTGGACCTCCTACACACCGCACAGAAGCTTTCATCACCGATTACTTCTGGGCCGCTACACACATACACACAACACAGGTAAACACCCACCTCTGGACCCTGATCCTGCAAAGATCGCAGCAGCATTTATCGGAAGGTGACTGCTAGACCTCCCACACACACAGAGGAATTTAATTTGTGTATCACAGAAGCACATTAACCCTGCTCTACCCTCCCACAGCCCTGTGCACACAAATCACACAGGATGCAGGTCTTGCACGGGTGTTTGCAAATATTAACGCTTTTGAAAGAAGTTATTTGTCATTTGCCCTTGCTGCAGAGGCAGCATATTGGGTGGGCATAGGGGAAAATTCACCTTGCGATTGTACAAAACAACAAAAAGATTTTTACACTTTGGGAAACAAGTCACCTTTTAGGCGCTTTTCCAGCCTCCACAGCCCCAAAGGCATCTAAGAGGACTTGATTTTCTAAAAATACACCCAAAACAGGCGCAGTTAAAGCCTCTCTGGAGAAGCCCAGCTTTGCTAGTGACAAACACAAGTGCAAAGCCTGTGCACGGAACAGCAGAAGGGATCTCAGCATTAGGGACACACAGTTACTAGAAAAATCAATATATGGGTAGAGGGGACACCATGAGAGGGACATATCCAGTAAGCAATGGAAACACCTCCTCACCTTCTCAAGGATGTTTCATTCTCATAGCCCCTCAATTTGTTCCTCCAACATGAGAAAAGAGAGCCCACAAAGTGCTGTTTTGACT
The DNA here is from genome assembly GCF_964273445.1 of Streptopelia decaocto. NCBI lineage: Eukaryota > Metazoa > Chordata > Aves > Columbiformes > Columbidae > Streptopelia > Streptopelia decaocto. Next base: position 5,012,304 of record NC_138672.1, on the reverse strand, counting down.
GCCAAGCAATCAAAGTCCTGTGATCAGTCTTCGTAAGCCATGGAGTTTGTAGTGTTTAGGTATCTGAGTTTGACTGACAGCCTTAATTATATGGGGACAGCATCACAGCTCAAAGAGACAATTGCTGGTTCAGGCTGGTGAAAAACAGGAATAATATGCTCCATTTTTAGAGGGATGGTGCAGAAAGTGAGAGCTCAGCTTACCCATCTGATGATGATCATCTAATTATCCTCAACAAGCTAGATCCAAATCCCAGCTCAGTGGGGGCAAGTGCTCTGCGATGCTCTCAGTCCAACCCTCTTCCCTCTATACCCTGGCCTGGAAAAAGACCTTTGCAAGGCTGATTAATCCATCCAAGCAGATCTTTTGACTCACTGCCACCCTGCCAGAGCACCATTGCCCTCCGAAACCCAGGGCTGGCCATGCCAGGTACCCCCAGTGATTCCCCAGCTGTGGGCAGCACCCCCAATGCATCAGGGCTGGTCTTTACTGGGAAGCCCTGGTAGTCTGGTGTGCTTTGGGAAGGTAGGGTGGATTTTGGGGTGGATGGATAAACTTTAGGGCAAAAGTACCGGGAGTGTTTCCCAGAAAGATCTTAAGACAGGAGTGTAGAAAAAGCTAGTCTGGCTTCTGGCTTCAAACCTACTGTGGGCATGGGAGTGGGTTGGGTGGATGCCCCTCACAATCTGCTTCCTTTGCTTCCAAATGCAAGGAAGGACAGAGTTATCTTATTTTCCAGTAGGAAAGTCTTGCAGACTCACACTGCACTTTTGCTTATAAGCGGGGTCTCCCTCTCTCCTGCTCTATCCAACTTTGCAGTCAAAACTGGATGCAATGCTTTCAGTCCCCAACTGGACTTAGGGAGAAAATCTTTGGGTCTAAGCATCAATTTTGTACTTACAACTTCTCATCCCTCTCATCTGTCCCTGGAGTTAATACCAGCCTGGAACATTTCTTGCTGTTTTCTGCTCCTGTGCTTTCCCCGGGGGGAAGCTAAAGCCAAGGGAGGGGGAGCGGGTACAAGGAGTTCCATAATCAAATACAGCAACCATAGGGGATTAATGTAACATTTTGCTCTTAAGTGAAGGAAAGAGGCACAGCCAAGGTAGGTAGACAATCCTGTTTCCTTCTTATTCTCAAGACTTGATCATCTGAAACCAAACCATTCCACGTGTCCTGCACACAGACTGGAGCAGGAGGTGGAGAACAAGTGGTTTGAGAAGATATCGCTTGTCGCTTCACGGAAATGCAACACGCTCTTCATGTAGTTGGGGCTTTCACCAGCACCTCCCTCCTTGCATTGAGCACAATAATCCCAAAAGCCTGAGTGCATATACGCAAAATGCGTCCTGGCTGCCAAAGGGCTTAATTTGCCCATTTCTACTTCTTTTCTACTTATTAGGATTCTTTTTTTGTAGAGGCTTTTTCTTTTTCTGTCTGTTTTCTCTTTTTTTCTTTTTCTCCCTTCCATTTTAATTGAAGTATTTGTCTCCGCAGCAGGCAATGTAAACTATGCAGCAGGCAATCTTGGTATCTATTTTAAAAGAGGAAAAATTATTTAGCAAAGCTATTATCTTCAGATGCGCACAGAAGCAATCACTAGCCCTGTTCCTAGAAACCAGAAAAAAATGAAAGAAAAACAGGAAAAGAGGGATGCTACCCCTTTAAAAACTAGGAAAAAAGTGACGAACAAGTTTTTAATTCTGTGCCTAGAAATGAAGTGTCAGATTTTTGGCAAAGAAAAAGCTATTCCTTTTAGCAAAATGCAGGAGCTTTTCCCTAAGAAACTGCAAGAGCTGAGGAGTAGCTGAATTCTTTGAAAATCTGCTGCTCGGTATTATCACTGAAGGACTGACTGCTGAGTACTGGTGAAAACCTCATCTTGCCTAAGTTTAATTGGGAGCTTTAGTGCCTGTTCTGTGAGCTGAGCTCGGCTGCACAGGTGAGCTGAAGGGCAAGGAGCGAATGTACTATTCCGTGCCTCAGTTTCCCCACTTGCAAAACTGAGATCATCACAATTCAGGCTACAAACCTAAAATCATTGGCATAGAGCAGCTAATGAGTCACTGCAGCAGAATCAGAATAACACAAAACTACCTGAAGAGATGGGATGCTCTCCAGTCTTCAGAGTAAGCGATTAGTTGAGTTATACCGTGATTTTTGTCCATCAGATTGCAAACTTGAAAAAAAATGGCCTAGAAAATGGGAGTGTGTTCTTGCTGATTCCCTTTCCCTCTTCCCACACCATTCCCAGCCTCTGCCTTCCCTGCTTCAGAAAAATAAAGGTAATAAATAAATAAACCCAAACACAACAGAAAACAAATTAAAAATCAACTTCCCTAAATATTGTTTCTCCCACATCAGCCCAGCAGGAGAGGCAGAAATCAAATTATAACCACTGAAATAACCATCAGCGCTTAGTGCCAGGAGAGTGGGTGGAGACATTGGAACATTTTGCTTTAGGTTTCCAAAAAGAAAATTTCTATCTTTATTAAAATAAACAAGTGCAAGAGAAGAAAGAGAGAGAAAATCAATCAGCTGCATTTATAACAGGGGGGTTTCGAGCACAGAGTGCTCCATCCAGAGAGACGGATGAGAGCTGCAGGAACCAGAACCCCTCTGTTTTTCTCCTGGAAGAGGAGTTTTTCCCTTCCCTCCTGACTCTGTGCTTTCTCTCCTTTTCTCTCCTTTTGTTGCTTATGGAAAAGTCCTGGAGAGAACTTTTTCCTACAGGGACAAAATGAGGAGGAAAAGCAAAGCCACACACCTTGCGTCCACCAGATAAATCAAGTCAACCTCTGTGATTGAGATCATTCCGTTTTTAATACCTACAGGACCTGGCGAGAATTTGGGCAGAACTTGCTGGTTTTATATCTCTTCAATTCTTTGTAGATAAGAACAGATAAATAGCAGGATTGTCACATCCAGATATTTTTACAGTTTCTCTCCTGCAGGGATTATTTCAGGAGAAAGCATGTGCTGTATGGAAATGTTGTTGCAGCCTTTCTGTTCGTCTCTGCAGCTCTCCCTGGTTTTTGACTAAGAGGATCAGTAACTTCGGCAATCAGCAAACTAACAAATTTCCACCACATCCCATCGGCCAGCCAGCAGGACATTATCATACAAGACCTGCACCAGGGCTCGATCCCAACCAGCCGGTATTTGAAACCATCTCTCTGCCTGTGTGAGCTCAGGAGATGATTCCAGACAACGCAGCAGCAACGGGAGCCCGGGGCAGTTTTCTCGGTGCTTTTGGTGCACATTGGTTTGCAGGTGCTACTGCCAAAATCAGCCTTAGACCTGCCTGTCTTGGTGCCTGGTCTCTTTGGGAAGGTTTGCTTGGGTTTGTGCTGAGAGGGGAATGGTCTCAGGCATGACAAGACCAAGGATGCCTCACATCCAGCTGTGAGGAACCACAGAGCATCCTCTGTGCATTTTGGAGGACTCATGAACACCCGCTCAGGCCCACATTGCGGCACTACATATATTTGAGTCCCCTCCGGTCCCCAGGAGATGCGACAATCCCACAGCAGCAGCCAGCAGCTCGGACTCAACACTTTGCCCTAGTTGGGGACAGCAGAGCACTGGGCATCACTGTCCCCAAACCTCCCTCCACCCCTTGTCCCTGTTAAGCCACCTCACCTGCAGCAGCTTCGCCTCCACCGAGGGGTTAAAGATCCACTTGAGCTGCAGAGGAGGCTGAGGCGGTTTTGCGCTCCTGCAGTGCCATCATGTGCTTTAGGTGAGCACTGCACAGACACTCCTGGCTGAGGAAATTTGCAGGGGCCGAGGAGGCAGAGGAACTGGCGAGCAAAACCTCAGTGCCCCTGGGTGTCCCTGGAGGTGGCATGTCCAAACACTGACCGCCCAGGAAAGTCCTGTGGCCACCACCGCCACGTGCCCACGCACACCAAGAAGTGGATGCAGGGGAGTCCGTACCATGATGCTCACTGAGTGACCAAATATTTCAGCAATTCTGAGGCCCCTCAGCAGAGGACTGAAATCAGCCCTGCATCCCACAGGGCTGCTGCAGGCTATGGAGATCTCAGAGGGAAATAGCAAAGGATGCCCCAATAAAGGACCCGTGGAGTGGGAAATGGGGATTTTGCCCTGTATTTCACCTGCAAAATTCCCCATCCCGGATGTTTCCCAGCAGGCCCTACTTGCTGCTTAATAAACTCTGCATTGCATGACCTGTAGCCTCTCCTGGTTCCTCTAGTCTAAATGAAACCCTCCTTCAGTCCTCTTGTTTTCTCCCCTTGCTCTGATGCCAGCTTTCCAGCCCAAAGCTTCAGCAATTCATCCTGCCCCCCTGCAGCTCCGGCTTTTCTTTCCCCTGAGCCTCAGACAAAACAGCAAAACATGCAAGCAAGCCCTGGAGCCTAACCAAGCCCTAACCTATGCTGCAAGGAAAAAAATGAGCTATGGCATGGTAAAAATGAGTGATTGCAAAGGAAAAATTAGTTAATGCAAGAAAACCCCAACCATTTGGGGCAGAAGCCCTGCAGGGCAGGTAGAAGGGGATGGATCCACGTGCACTGTCAAGTTCAGGGAGAGACGATGGCTGTCACAGCCCTGGGGTACACACACACTTTCCCACATCTCCCTAGCTTGTGGTCCAGCCTGACACAAGCAGAGGGCAAGATGTGCACATCACGAGGCCCCAGTTTACCCCCCAGTGCTTCGTGTTCAGGAGCTGGAGCCCAAAGCCCTTGCAGCTCTCGTGAACTGCCTGTCCATGTCACGTTCTGGGGCAGAGACTGTGCCAGTGAGCACCAAGCCCCTGGGAGGACAGAGCAGAAGAAAATGTCTAGAGAGTGATGAGAGGAAAAGCCCCTCAGGGCTTGTTCTGCTTGTGCCTCGCAAAAGAGGCTGCAGCCGGTCCAGCCCTGCACGCCTGGGGACAAAAAGCAGATGCTGTGGTGGGGACAGGCACAGTGACAACACGGGGCACTCCTGGCTTCACGGCCCTTGTTTCTGGCTCTTGTGCTCACCAAGAAAATGAAAAGAAAAATTAAATAAAGAAAGTAAAATTCAAAAAGAGGGAAGGCAGTGTGATGGCAGCTGGGATGCACAATGCCGGGCTCACATCTGGTCAGCCACACCGGGGCTCTGGGTTGTGAAATCACTAAAATAGCCACGGCCTGAAATAGTATTTTTGGTGTGGAAAGGTAGCAAATAGGGCTGATGTCAGGTGAGGGCAGGCAAGAACACAGGGGAGGGCAGAGGGGTGGATCGCTGCCCCACTGCAGTGCCTGGTGAAGGGGATGGTGTTCCCGTGGAGAAACTCAGCCAGCAACCTTCCTCTGTCAAAGCTTGTTTTCACAGAAATTTTGATTTCTTAATCCAACTATTAAGGAACTGAACTATTTAAGTTGTAAGTGTTATAATTAGCTTGGATGATGCTCCCACCTCAGTGCCCAACATATTCCTGCCTCCCTCTCACTCTCCAGCTCTCTAGCTGCTCTGCCTTCACTGCAATATGTCGCTTTGGTTGGCCATGCTCAGTTATTACATTTTAATGAAAAAAATGATATTTGGGAGAAAGTAGGTTCTTTGCAATCAAATAATAAAATGAAGGATCTGCCCCAACCAGATTCTGACAAAAAATTTCTACTCAGAGGAAAATTACGCCAGCGTAAATGGATGAAAAGAGTTATTAGAGTGGAATCATAATATTTTACATTCATTTTATAGCGGTCTAAATGACAGCAAAAACATAAGCAAAATTAGGGGTGTTCATACATTTTCATTTCTCTCCTCTTTGCGTGTCCTCACCTTTCCTTGCCTGCTCCATCTGGAGGAAGGTTTCCAGCCAAGCAAGCCTGGCAAGGAGTCAAGGGCAGAGGGACGCCCTCAGACCAGAGTCCAGGGCGGATTTTGGGGAATAAGGGAGAAAGAAAAGCAGGATCTATTTAACCTCAAGCTCTTTCTTAAGGCTTTATAGAAAAGCACTGTGGTAGAGAGGATTCTGACAGTGTCCATCCCATGAACACCCTTACTGTGTGCCTTCTACCGCTGCAAGCCAAAAACTTCCTACAGCCAACTATTTTCTCAGTCCCTTCTCTACTTAAGCATATGTTTAATTTGAAATCACGTTGACAACGGTGGGATGCAGGCGGTTTTGCTGAGATGCTCTCCTGATGTGGGTGTCTGGCTACCAATCAGCCCTGGCCCTTTTCCTTCCCCCACTTTGAGTCACACTTCCCAATTTCACTTTTTTTTCTTTTGCTGGTGGTGGCATCTATTTTAATAGATGGGAAAGAGATGCCTGTTCAGACTTACTATGCTGCAACCAGCAAGCACCTAGTTAGGAGCTGTTGGTTCACTGCTTTCTAATTACCCCTTGAATACTCAAAAAACCTGCAGCTGGTGGCACAGTGGGAACAGGCTGGTGGTTTTCAGGTTCTCCCGTCTCTGCTCAGCATCCACTACTCCCGCAAGGACCAAGCCTGTTGCAGTGTTTTGGCCCAGAGGCAGAGAAAAACCAGCTTTGATTAGAGATAAGCAGGATGCTTTCCATTCAGCACTTCCAAGGAGATTTTAGACAGGATCAATGGAGCAAACTTCTCTTTAAACACCATGTGCAGAAGACAGAGATGCGGAGTTAACGGGAAATGAGCTGTCTGACACAAAAGTACTGTCCTTTGATTTCCTCTTACCCTGTGCCAAAGCAACCAGCCCTTGGGAGCAAAATGTGCTTTGGAAACATCCTTCTGTGGTTTAAAGACACAGGAGCTGGGGGAAAACCCTGTTTTTTCCTGGAGAACACCCTGAGGCAGCACTTTGCCACCACGCACCAGGTGGTGATGATCGCTGCTCCTAATTGCACTGACCCGTCTTGAAAGGAGGTTAAGCCCTTCCTGTACAAGTGGGAGCTTTTGTTTTGCCTATTTACTGGCTGCAGGAGGGCTAAAACAAATCACCAGAGCAGACAGAGCTTGAAGGCTCTGCCAGGTATCTCCTGGGAAACTGAGCTAAGATACTGCACCACGCTCGCTATCTCCTGGACGCTGCCGTCCCACCACAACCGGCCGATCCCACCGCAGACGTCTGTCTGTAGGTCCCCTCGCTCCCCACACGCTGCCGGGAGAGGCAGAGGAGGAGGCACGAAGGCTCCGCGCAGGAGCTGCCAGCCACCCACCGGCGTCTGCCAAACCTCCCAGCGCCCAGCTGAACAGTGTAGGCTTGGTCACGCCACCGAGGAGCGTCACCGCTGCGAATCATGAGACCGACTTAAAAATAATAAATGGCAATGAGTGAAAAATGCTCGCTTCCTCTTCGTTTCCCTGAGGTTTAAGCGGGGAGGGGGCGTTTGCAAGAGTTTAAAACTCTGGTTTTCAGGTTTTTCTGTGATGGCTAAAAGTTTGCATTTGCTTTAGTGAAATCTTATGACTCTCTTGTAATTAAAAGGACCCAAGAACAAGATTTAGAAATTAATCAAGCGAAAAAAAAAACCCACACAAATATCCCTGTATTTGCAATAAAGCCCACCAGAGCAGGCTCCAGCAAAAGGAGCTCTTTGGTCAGGCAATTTGATTGTATGTGTATTTAAAGGATTTACTGAGGTGCAAGATGAACAGATATCAATTGACATGGGGACAGGCATGTGTGTTTTAAGTTCCATAAGGAATTCATACAACTTGAGCAGTGAGTGTCGCTTTCTGTGCCATCTCCCTTTCCAGAGCAGCTGCATCAGCTGCATCGGGGACTGTCACCAGCATCACCTTAATGCATTTGCAAACAGCCCATAATAGAGGTCAGGAACCTGGCCCCACTCTGAGCCCACAACTGTAGAGGCAGAAGGAACCTGTGGGCACATGCAAGGTGACATGTCCTGTGAAATCAGACTGTCCACTGCGGAATTCCCAATTCTGGTCTCCATTAGCCCAGGCATCTCTGTGCCGCTCCTCGTTTTGTGAGCTAAACATGTCTGAGGGATGGGAGGTGAAGAGAGAATGATTTTTCACTGTCTTTTTAATGCAAGAACTGGGAACATCGAGTTAAATTAGTAGGTGATATGCTGAAAACAAAATAAGATATAGAGCTTCACACAGGAGAACTATGGGACTATTTGAGCGGAGATTTTGTGGATGCTGAAAGTTTGCATAACTTAAAAAAAATGACTAAGCAAAGCTCGTGGAAGAAAATTCCAGTTGGAGCTAGAAAGCACAAAGATCTCCGTAGGCTGCAGACTGCTGGAGCCTGCTAGAGAAATAGCACTGTCTTATTGACCCATTCCAATACATTTCCCAGAGGACACAATGTTGGTTACTGCTGGAGACAGAACACTTGGCTAGAGGCACTTGTGCTCTGACCCAGCCTGGTCATTTCTTTCCTTATTTATCCCCATGTATCAGCACTTGAGGGAGGGAAGATCTGTGCCTTTGAGAAGATGTTTTCCTGTTTTCTGCATAGAAATCTCTCTGAAGGCTGAGTCTCATCAGTGGTGGGAGCCTAGGATAGCAAGTCAAGGGTCTGGTGACTGTCTGAGTAGCAACATCCCCAAAATAACTACCAGGGCTTTATTAACAGACAGCACTATCAGGTAGCTTGGATGGAAAAACACATTCCTGCTATCGGTTCCAAAGGCTCAGCCTGGCAAAGAGTGTGACTGCAGATTGCGAGTGTCTGTTTCCTTTTCTTTGTTTCCTTGTTGTCTTTTTTAAACAATCTGCCAATTCATCATTAAGAAATTAAATATTTTATAGCTGCTGTGATGCTGATGACAGGTGCCAGATTGATTGGTTCTGGCAGAGGAAATTTGCTGCTCATTTTTTCCCTTTGCAGCAATAAGTTATGTGCACAGGGGTAGAAAGAGAGAAGAGCTGAAGTCTCCAAGCTGTCCAGATCTGACCCAATAAAGAGTTTAAAAATAGGTACAATCTGGAAACATTTTGGTGCCAACAACAACAACAAAAGCCCAGCTAGAGTGGCTGCATTTGCGAGTCCTTTACACAGCAGGTGGAAGGGGAGAGTCCTTGGCACAGCGAGCAGAGATGTCACGTTTGCCCTGACTTACAGGACCCTCAGGACAGTGCTGTGTCAAAACAGCCACAGTGCTCCAAAAGGAATAATCACGTCAGTGAAACACTAAACTTAGAGCCAGAGACCTTGATCTCAGTTCTGGTCTCTGCCACTGACTTCCCATACGGCCCTGGGCAACTCACTTAATCTCTGTCCCAGGGAGGTTAATCCACCTCTGTTTTTGAGCCTGTCCCGTTTCAGACAGTTTCTGATTAGGAATGAGTTTATCTGTACAGCACCTGGCACATCAAGGAAGCATCAGCTGGTGTGGCCCAACAGATGTCCCCATCCCACATGCTACGTGCCTGCTCTCCCCTTAGCCCCATCCTGAAGAGACCCCATCTCCTGTCCTGGGAGAAAGGGGATTTGGTAAGTCTGAGCCCATCTTTGACCGCGCTCACCTCCTCCTTCTCCACTGCCTTTCCCATAAGCCAAGTTCCCCTGGGGCAACCTGGTTTCTGCAGCACTCGGCTGAGCAGACAGACGAGACACATTCCCAGAGATGACACTAACAAGATTTACTACGTGACTAAGGCTTGCAATTGGTGGTGATAACTAGGGAATTACCCTGATAAATATTTGATATGATTTGGAGAGTAATAATAGATTTTTCTTGCCCACGATTTCCATCAGGAAGAAGCAAGGGGAAAGAGCTGCTGAAAAGGGGAATGTAATTGTGGCATCCATCTTTCTGGCTGAGGTTACCTGTCCTTTGCAATAGATCAGCGGGGAATAGGGCGGGGGGGACGTGGAGGGGCAGGAGGTGACAGAGCATCCCTCAGCCCCACCGCATTCGAGCTCTGCTGGCAGGTCTGCGGCTCTGGGAGGATCGAGTTTGTGACTCTGTGTGTGTGTGACAAGTCAAACTGAAAGATGGAGGTGGGGGGGGGAATAAAGGGAGGTGAGAGGAAGAAAAATAGGATGGAAAGATCCAGGGCAGCAATGGAAAAAGTGCTGGGCTGCTGATGAGGAGAGGAGGGCTGGGATGCAAAGGGAGATTTCTCCATGCTCTTGGATGTGAAAGGACACAAGGGCTGGCTGCTGCTGCAAAGGCAGAGTGTCCTTTTGTAAACCATCTCAGAGCACATGTCCACAGGCAGCTGCACGCCCACCGTGCCCCTGGCCAGCCTTGCACCAGCCACCGCTGGGCCAGGGGATGGATTTGTGCCCATGTTCATGGTCCCTGCTCCCCGGCTGCAGGGGACCCTGACCACCTCTGAGCTGCACCTTTTCTTTAATGAGAGCACCCCAACAGCACTAAATCCCAACAGGACTTCAACTCATCAAAGCAAAGGTATTTTGATAATGTGTCCTGTCCTGGTAACCTGTCCTGGTGTCACAAGTCTTCCAGCACACCCTCAGCAAAAGCAAATAACCAGCACATCAAGGTTCAGTTTCCATCTTGCTACATCCACCACAAAACTGTGTTTAAGACCGTAGGTAAGTTTTCATTCCTGAGAAATCACATTTCCTCACATAACATTCACATAACAGGACAACCCTGCCAGGACTCTCCAGCCAAGGATCTGGGATGCCCAACACAGCGCTCGGAAGCAGACAGTCCCCTTTCCCGGCTCTGCCACCAACCTGCTGTGACACAGAAAACAAGTCATTTCACCTCTTCATGTCTTCCTTTTCTTTCTGGTGCTTCATCTGCCCGATGTAGCTGTTCCCTTTGGAGCTGAGCTTTGACAGTGCCTCGCACAGTGGTGCCTGGATCTTTGGTTTCCAACAGGATATAAATCGATGTGTCCTGATTTCCAGAGAAGCTGCCACCGGTGGAAACAGCAGCTGATCTCTGCCATTGAGACTGTGGGTCTCCTTTCACTTTGGTGCCCAATTTGAGGCCTCTGACAGTTAAGTGTTCACCTCATTCTTTATTCCCGTCCTTATTTTGCACTCAAGTCATTACTCAGGCTGCCTTCAGTGGCTCCAGCTAAAGGAGATTTTAAGCTAATGCAGAGAAAGCAAGTGAGAACAAAGATCACAGCAAGAAAAGTGGTACTTTGGCATGTTCACATAACAGCTACTTTGTCAGGTGGAACATGACAGTTATTGTAGGAATCTCTTCATAAACCCTAATACACACTCAATTATATACTCTTAAGATTCCCTTTTTGTTCCATGTCATCCATCTAAAGAAGCGTCAGATGGAGAAAGACAATAATCCACAGAGACCCCAATTCATTTTATCTCCATACTCAGGGATAGTTATTAATAGCAGAGCTGCTGGTTAATTGTACGTGTCCTGTTACAGGAGATCAATCACACAGAGAAGAGCTGGAAAACAACTCAGTGTCATTTTACATAGAACTGTTTAGTCAGGGCTACGCTCGTGTCCTTGCTGGACTCGTACAACCTTTTGCGGCTGACCTGTCCTAGAAACATCGCTTCCCTCCTTGAATTTACAGCTAATTCTTGTCTGTCTGCGCAAGCTGGCGTTATACTTTTGGGTTGTAGTGTAGACACAATGTGAGGGGACTGGGCTTGCAACACTGATATGCACAGCCTTGAAATCTTCTATATTAAAAGAATAGGAAGAAAAAGCCAAAGGGCTTTTCCAGTGCAAGAGGCTGCAGACAACATGGTTCTCTCCTGCAAGCCAGCAGCAGGAGGAGGAAAGGGAATGTGCAGTAGATAACAAACAAAACTAATCACTCTGCTATTAAAAAATCACCTGTCTTTTATTTAGGATCACTTAAAGTTCCTAGGCAGGGATATGGATCATATTGCATGAGATGCTGCACAGACATACAAATTAGACTTCAGGTTCTTAGGTTCTTTTATTTTTTTTTTTTTAATATAAATAATAACTCCACAATGAAATCAGTTGTGAAAAAGCAGATGAGAGGAGCCTCATGAAAGACTCCATTTCCACCTCTCAGCTGTGTCACCAAATCCTAGTCCAGTTTCCATCACTTCCAGCTCTCAACAATCTTCACAGGCTCTTGAAATGAACAATAACTTCCATCACCACATCGTAAAGGTTAATCTCCCCTTCAAGCAATGATCTTCCTAAGAATGATGAGTTTACTTTTAAGGGATAGGTCCTAGACAATAAAGCTACAACTTACACTGCTGGGCTGAAGACAGATTTCAGACAAACAAGGCTCTGTCTCCAGTGACGGATTCATTCAAATCCAGAGAGCTGGATTTGAAAGAAAAATTCAATAAAGCCTTCTTGATTTTCTCCTTTTCTGCCCATTAAGTTGTCACCAGATACCTTAATTAGATATTGTTATTAACAAGAACGTAACACACAAATTAGACCTATTCCATGCTTCATCTCATCTGGCCAGCAAGGTAATTTTACCCAAGTGTGTTCTCTAGAGGGCATGGGGTCTGCTTTATCTATTCTCCTCATCTCTCAAACAGCTCCAGATCTGGGCCCCAATTCTGCTGGGCATTTGAGCATGAGCTTTGCTCTAAATAGGCATGATGGTGAAATTAGTGTTTCACTGGGTTCAAATATTTAGCAAAGACTTCTGTGTCTCAACTTGAAACCAAGACATCCAAAATCGTACGTAAAATGTGGCTGCTAGGACCCCAGACTAAAGAATTCTTTTTTCTGAGCCATACACCTGCAACCTGGTTTTGCAATACAGATATAAGGGTGAGCTAATTTTTATCCTGACACAGAGTGAGATGTATACAGGCTCTGAAATGCAAATATAATTTAGCTTCATTTCATGGAAATATGCTGGCAAAACCTCATTTTGAGTGGGGCAGCACTGTGCACCACCTGCAAGTTCAGTTCTGACCTTGCTTCATACCCCCCAGCAGTGGTCCCATGGGTGGTAGATAAAGCCTGTCCCCTGTCCTCTCTGCTTTGAGCCTTGTGTCCAGGTTGGCTTCTGTGCGGGTTGGATAATAAAATTGGATGGAGCAGTCAGACGTGGCTCCATTTCTTACACCTCCCACAAGGATGTAAAGAAGTCTCCAAGCACCAGGGAGAGGAAAGACAGACCCTCAGAGCACAATGAGAAAATAAGTCAAGTGGTCTTGTCATGTCAAAGGGAACAGAGAAGCACCATGTGAATAGGAGAAGTGGGTTGACTGAATGCTGGTTCAAGCACTACAGCACTGGGGCCACTGGCTGTAAACCAATTCAGAGCTGGCCATAAATGTGTATGTGTTTGGGAGACTTGTGTGTCCTGCCACAAAACCAGACTCCCAGAAAGGCTGCCAGCCGCCCTCCTGCCCTGGCCTTTTTCCACAGAGCCACTTCCATCTGTCCATTCTTTGAAAAGGTTGTGGTGCCACGGCCCCAAAGTCCTGGGGGTTGACCTTTTCTGGAGGGAACAAATAGTGACACTCCGAGGTTCGCCATCAACCTGCCAACAGAGTGATCCTGCAGGAGGGGGAGGAGGGCTTCCTAATCGAGTAGCTCAACACAGACAGGGAGATTAAGCCTGACACTCTACATATGTATCTGGAAGAGGACAGGGGCCTTGGCTGAGCTGTCTTCCCCACAGAGAGCTGCTCCAGGGAGCTCCTGAGCTGCCAGGGCAAGGAGAGGGGCAGGAGCGGGTGACACAGAAGCCACCAGGCACATACCTGCATGCTGGGCTCAGATGGAGTGGTGAAGGATGCTCCTGGCATTCAGACACAGGGATCAGATAACCCCAATCTCATGTCATATTGAATGAAGCACTAAGTGCTAAAAACTCCTAAATACTTTTTTATGGCTGTAAATCTTGGCTTTGGAGCACCTTCACTCCCTGTGCCTCAGTTTCCTGCTCTGACAAATACAGATTATGGCATTTTTTAGGGGGTATGGCAAGGGTGGATCCAGGAGAGCACATGAGTCACTCTGTGGGCAAAAGCATCACCAGATGGGGCAACCAGCCAGGTATGAGCACGTAGCATAGGAGTGAAGGTGCCACTTGCTGCCCTAACTGCTTGTCCCATCTGCTCTGAAGCCAAACCATCACCCCCGCAAGCCGAATCCTGTCCACCAGCCTCCCTCCTGTGCTGTGTGTGAAAAGAACTTGGGTTAAAAGAGACAGGAGCTGCAGACAGGGAAAATAACAAGGACAATTACAACTTAGCAGGGTTCCTAACACATGGGGGAGCATGTATGTCAAAAGGATGAGCTGCCTCCGCATGTATGTTAGAGAGATGGGATGGGCAAACTGGCAGAGCCCATGCCCAAGACATGGGGCACTCCTGCACCTCTTTGCCTAAGGGGGGACTAGCACTTTTTAAGAGGCAACAAGTCACTGACAGTACCTAATCCACAAATCCTGCTTCTTCCTTCCTCAGGGCCCAACAGGTTCCCCAATTAGCACCTGCTAATCTCATTGTCACAGCAGGGGAAAAAAAACTTTGTAAACTTTTCCTTGAATAGTTTTCTCCCCACCGTGCCAGCATCTACATGTAATTACATGTGTGCTGCTGGTCCAAAGCTGAGAAGAAAACCTGCAGGCCAACCAAATCCCTCCCCTCTCTCCTTCCCAGCCCCTTCCAGGGACATTTCACCTTGATTGCTCAAATCTGACTGTTTCCCAATCTTCTTTCATCTTGCATTGACCTCCCAGCATGGCAAGCAGCAATAATCAAAGCTGTGACACATGTGATTGCCGTGTGCCAGACAAGGCATTAACAGTTCTTTTAGATTTAAGCCCAGTTCATACCCACCCAGTAAATAGCCTTCCCAGCGAGCTCCTCAAATCTATAGTTGGTTCATCAGAAAGCACTTGTCCCAGTTTCACAAAAGGTTTGAAAATGAGGCAAATATAAAGGAAAAGAAAAAAAAGCAAACGCTGGTTAAAATTACTCTAATGCAGGAGCAAGAGAAAGGAGGAGAAAACATGCACTTACGCAAATTGTAGCAGCATGTCTGATTCCAAATGCCAGCTTACCCTATTTAGGCATCTTTAGACAGCAAAACGCAGAGGTGATTGTCTCATATGCTGATGCAAGTTAGGAGGAAAGTGGCAAGAAATGCTAACCCAAAGCAGTAAAAATGCGATAGCACAGGTTAGCAAGCAGATCACCAGGACCCCTGGCAGATAACTTGTGTTCTTACACCACTCTAACTCTTCTGCTTACCTGTTTTTCCTGATTTTGTTGACTATTCTGGCTGCATTAGACGTGAGATTTTCCTACGTGTGCTGCCATCATCACTTCAGTTTCCCACGCAGATGTACTGACTCTCTGGCAGGAGCCTGAAGGGATTCTCAGGAGCATCAGGAATGAGAAATCTGTCCAGAATTCCAGGAGAGTTTCAAGGGAGAAGCACCTTGCCCAGGAGCACATGAATGTCAGGGACCTCCTGAGTTAGCCAGGCCAGTCCTTGTCACTGCAGGTGTAAAAAGAAAAGCTCAGACCTCAAAACCTCCTTTTTTGTCCCTGTAGCTTCATCAGCAGGCAGGGAACCTCTTCTCCTAACTGGTATTCCTATGTCCATGCCCCAGTTGCTTCAGGAGCTGTAAGATGTCAGCTTATGGGTTTATTTTACCTCTCTAGAACTTCTCCCATGTCAGCCTGTCTTTTACCAAATTAAACACACTGTTCCTGACTCCTCTGCTCTCCTGTCTGTGATCTGTTCTCCAACTTCTATATAATCTTTGAGCCCTCCTCTGCATTCACGCAAGGTTAAGCTTATCCATCTTGACCTTAAGAAGTCAAACCCACAGTCAGTGACATTATTTTTATCTATATTTGCTGAAATATCCCTCCTGATACATCCAAGAATAGCATTTGCCTTCCTGTGTCTGACATCTCAGTCAGTCTGCAGTCGCTTAGACACATAGATCTTGATAATTTGCAGCTCATCATCTCCTACGCTGTATCTGAGGCTATCGCAAGTCATCAGATTCATGACCTGTCATCTCAAACCTTTTGGTTTTCATCTCATTTCAATTATTCTTATTCTCAAGGTCACCTAGTTCTTTCAGACTTGTCCCCTCATTCTCCTCTGCATTGCCAAAATTCCCAGTTCTGTGTTGCTAGATTACTTTAGCCTCCGGATCCTGCTGTCACTGCCAAGATCACCCACAAAAAGAAAAAACGGTTCCAAACTGTTCTGTGAGAAACTCTTTTGGTAAATTCCATCCAGAGAGTCGCACCTCACCTAACAGTTTACTAATCCTCTTTTCCTTCAGCTTCACTAATAATTTCCCACATGGCACCTATCAGATACCTTACTGAAGTCTAGATAAAGGAGATCAGCAGCATTTCCGTTGTCCAGAAAATCAGGTATCTTATCGAAACAAAGCTATCATGCTCGTCTGACACAATCTACATTTCGTAAACCCATGTTGCATCTTATCTCATTTCACCTTTATCTCTGGGTATTTAATTGTTCTTTCCTTCACAACTCACTTGGAAATCTTGTGTCAAGGTTAGACTAAGAGGTTTGTGGTTAACTGGATAACTTTTTCTCCACACCTTACTACTTCTACTGTCTCTGCTGAAGATACAAGCCATTATTAATCACCTTTTCTGCTGGACCTACATCTTAATGTGCTGATTCTTTCTGACCTATAGCTCCATGGAGCCCAGTTCACTCAGGTGTAGACAAGTGTTTAAGCTTGATTGGGGTTGCAGCAGAAAGGCTTTGCCTAAGTAAACCCAGGGGAGTGGTGGGATGTGATGGCCAAAGCCAGTCTATGGGAGAAGTATTCATATTTTGGGAGCAGGGCTCTGCTGAGATTCATCATAAAAGTGAACAGAAAGGAGGCCGGCTCATGCAAACAGGGAGCACAGGGTATTAACGAGGTGAGACTGGGCTGTTTTGTTTGTGAGCAGCTTTAAAAATGTTAGACTTATTAGCGACGGTTGTCAAAGTGCCGCTTGCGAAGTTCCCCACTGTCACAAGCGACTGCCAGAGCTTTAATGTTAATTGGACAGATTGTCTCTAGTTTTGAAGAGAAAGCTGTGATTAATGAAACAGCTGTTAACGAGGCTGGAGGAAAGCCGACCCTTCACCTTCCTGCTTTTGAGAGGAGGTAAACAACAACTGGCTTTGGCTGCCCTTAAGAAGTAGTTGACAGAGGACCCTCCTTAAGAGCAAGGCCAGAACCAAGCTGCAGAGATTAATTCAAGGAACTGAGATGCATGAAGGTCCTTCACGCCTTCAGGTGGAGGCAGGCCACCCACAGCCGATTCTGAAGTTTAATTCCTGGGCTCTTCCTAGGTTTAGCTGAGATTCAGAACTGACTAGAAAACACAATCCTGGACCTTAGGTATCTTTAGTCCCACACAGATTTCTCCAGTCTTTTGCACTCTGTGCCTTTGCACTGGTCTAGCATGGGCACAGTTTGCTCTCCTGATGCAGAAGCAGCTTTGTACTGGCTGCTGGGTTCCACATTTACACCCACGCAGTTGGCCGGAGGAACAGGTGTAGTTCCTCATTGCACAGAAAAGCTGAAGGGGATGAGTGTTTTTCTTAGTCTGTCTTTATCACTGGCTTTCCCTATCCATGGAGCCTTCATCTCTGCCTACCAACCCTCTGGTGCTACCACCCTCCTTGAATTTCAGATCCATTTCCTATGGATTTCTGAAGAAGCCCATCACAGGACACAGAGCTTAAAGCAGACAGGACCTTCACTACCCATTATATACCCTTCCCTCCCATCTAGGAACGCAGTCCCTCAACACACACAAGTTAAAATATTTCCTATTGGTTTCAGAGGGAAAGAACATGATTGTGTATACAGCTCTCCTTCAGGTTTAGTTTCAAACTTACCTTCTGCTGAAGGAAAAGGCTGGAGTGTTTGGCACCTGAGCCCTACGAAGGTCCTCCTGCTTCCCCAGTGAATTCACTGGGGCATCTCTATGGAGCCACCCCGCCAGCACGCAGGTCTTAAATCTTCTTCTCTTTGTAGTCAGCAGCAAAACTCCAGG
Organism: Streptopelia decaocto; assembly: GCF_964273445.1. NCBI lineage: Eukaryota > Metazoa > Chordata > Aves > Columbiformes > Columbidae > Streptopelia > Streptopelia decaocto. Next base: position 4,994,424 of record NC_138672.1, on the reverse strand, counting down.
CTGACTTCAAGTGGACAAAGATCAGGCTTCAACTGCCTGTCTGGAGCAGTGAACTAAGAGTTCTCCCCCCTCCCTCATGATGTGCTCGCACTCTGAGGTCTCCGGTCATTACTCTCCTTGCTGCCTCATTACCAGAATGTGCCATTAAAGTTTCGCTCAGTTGAAAATGATCTCTTATTATCTCTCCATGGAAATTGCCCCAGCAACAAGCTTTCTTCAATATCTATCAAGCCAAAGAAAGCCATTAGAGAAATTACAGCGAGCTGCATGGATGCTCAGGCCCCTTCCCCGGCAGGTAGACACACGGTGCCACGTCCGCACGCTGCTCGGGCTCCATCATGAGGCCATTGGAAGAGCAGTCAAGTGTCTCTGTCAAGGTCCCTGTGAGGACAGAGTGGAGGAGACCTGGAGCCCAAGCCAAAAGTGGTACCATTTGAGGCAACACTGCTCCCCACAGAAAAGCTGATGGAGCCTGGTCCTCTGTCGCCAGCACCACGAGTTTTGTTTAATAGCTAAAGAAGAGGGGAATGGCCCAGACTATGTGTACAAAGATGGGTAAAGGTTCCCAACTAATCCCTTCTGGTTGCTTTCATTTTGGAGTGTCTCCCATGAAAAGCCCAGGGCATCTCCTCTCCTCACTCTGGATGTCCACAGTGCTGTTTGTCTGGCTTGATCACACCAGGCTCCTTTCCAGTCCAGGAAGGTGAGAGGTGTGCCAAGGGCATGATTCATTCCACCTGCTTCAGACAGCAACACAGGATAAACTGTGACCCAGAGGTATCTGTTTCCCTCCCCTGTCTAAAAAAGAAGACAAAATAGCTCACTGCTATTGGGTTGTTCATCTGGGTTGCCAGATGAAGCAAATTCTCAGTGTATTGTTTCCAGAGGTGCCAAAGCATTTGGATTAGGGACCTAGAAAAAAAAAAATCAGTAACACTAAGTGATTACCCGTTTCCAAAACATAGCCCAAACCTGTCCAGACAGAGGACTTTGTCTCCTGATATCTGGGTGTTTGACAGGGGAAGTGTCAGGCTTCATCTGACGACTTGAGGCTGTATTTGGTATTTAAAATGAATTCACACAGGGTGGCAGCAGACCAGGTCCCAGGTCCTTCTTTATTCTGTACTCCCTTCCATGACTCCAAGTCACAGTGAAGGCACACAGTTATTACTTCTATTTCTCTCCCTCAGCAGAATAACAGCACTGGCTTGTCTGCCACCTTTGACAACAGCATAAGTATAAAACACTCAAGGCATTTTCAGAGAAACAAACTAGAAACAAACTGTGGGAGCAGGGCCCAGCTCTGCCCTTTCCATCACCAAACTCTGCAGGTTGCATTTCTGAACTCAGGCAAAGGTTTGATTTGTTACTTTCAGCCCTGAAAATGGTGAAAGGAAAAAGATTAAGGGCATGTCTTCATTGCCTGTTGGAGGTCTGTCTTCAGCAGGATTTTTATACCAGGAGCTGCATCATAGCATCTCCTTTCCAAGTGCAATGCATCTCCACTGCCAGGGTTACATCTTGCCTTTAGCTAAGACATACTAGAAGGGAGGATGGCAAGAGGTTATCTTCCAGGCTAGTGACAGGAGCGCTGAGTTTCAGTCATCATTATGCTAGAAGGGCAGACTGATCCCCAAGCACGTTATATGTTGGATATCTGCTTTCCTCCAGTCATATTGTAGCTCCTGCCCATGATCCACAGCCTTCTGCTGTGTGCAGCGTCTCCTACCTCTCTCCATGTCTATCATGAAGCCTTGTGCCTCCTCTGAAATGATGAGAGCTTCCTTGCCCTTTTTGCCACCATCTTTTGCAAATATAGGCCACTGGGCTCCTCATTAAGCAACTGACACATATTTGTGGGAGCAACTGGCTCTAGGGAGATCTTCTCTATCTGCCTGCTGGTTTTCTGGATCTTATCATGACTCTATTGTCATCTGTGTCACTCTTGGTATCCACAGCCTTCTCCTGAACTGGAGCAGCTGCTCTGCTTGGTGATTGACCCCCGTATTCAACCCAGGTCCCTAAGGCCTGTAATGATGCCACTTAAAAATGGCTCAAATTCTGCGACCCCACCTTATTCCATTTATACAGTTTCCCTTGCCAAACTACCTGGGCAAAGTGGTGTTATGGCTTAGCTCAGGAGAGGAGGGGAGAGCACAAAACAGAGGGAGAAAAAGGGAAATTGAAAAAGAAAATTAATAAAGTCATTCTGGTACTGAAATCAAATGGGAGATACAGGCAAAGAGAAGCAAACCATGGGCATCTGCCATGTTCTTAGTCACATCACTTAGGGGACAGCAGGTTTCTTGGTGGAGCTTCTCAGAGCCTGCCTGGTGTGCAGGTCTCCAGGAGCCTAATTTTTGGTGCTGGAGCTGACTGTACTGAAGTGGAAGGTGTATGCAGGGGGGTGTTGGGAAAACATGTTTGCATTTACCTTCACAGACAGCTTGCAACCCCAACAAATCTCATCCTGGTGGTTTTCCTTGGTTTCCCGTGTCAATGCCACGAGATAAGTTGATAGGGGAAAAAAAAAAAAGGCTAATCTCATGCAATAAGGGACAAGTTTTGCTAAGCAAAACTAGGAAAAGCATCTCTGGAGGCCAAACAGTGTTTATGGGACTTTGAACTTCACAGTCTGCTCCGCTGCACAGAAAGGATATGGCCCAAGATTTCTGTTAGTATGCTGGGTCAATTAAGTCTGAAACCCCCATGAGAGGATGTCATTTATTTCAGCTGGACCCTATATGTGCTCTCTTGTCCCCAGCTGGCCAGGTCTGTGAGAGCAGCTTTGATGTTTGCTCACCTGGAGAGCTTTGTACGTGCTCCCTTGGCTTCCACTGACCCTCTATAATGGACCTAGAAGTCAGGACTCCTGGGTTCCTTTCCTGCCTCTATCCCCACCTTAAAGTATGACTTCAAATATATCATTTCCCTCCCTTGTGCTCGCTATCAGTGAAATGTAGCTAATGATACTCTCCTACCTTTTAAGATTGCTCTGAGATTCTCTGTAGCAATCATCCTGGGCTTTCCCAGTTCAAAAATGTTTTTCTGAGATCAGATTCTGTTGAAGGCTGGTGTTTGCTGATCTGAGGCAGAGCTGTGGACAGAGGGGAAAAGATCAAGAGACAGGATACGAGAGATCTGGGATCAGCAAAGATTATACCATCCAATAAGTATATGATGAAAAAAAAGATCCAACTTGGTCAATATTAAATCAGGAATATTCTTTCCAATGTGTCATTCACCAACAAGAGGATGGGATAATTTTTTGCTTCCTGAATCCTGTTGGAAGTTCTGGTTTTGATACTCCAGAGGGTGAAACATCCAGAATAGTACCTGGGCTCTTGATTTGTTAAGACAGTCTAGCAACTTATTCAACTCAAAGTAAATCTTTACTGATTGCATCACATTATATCATCAAAATTATGACAGCAAAGGGGCTTTCAGATGTTTCTTGAGGCATGAGGAGACTGACTAGACAGGCACAGTACAGCTCTACCACTTCAGGGAACAGAAATAAATTTGATCTTTGGGAATCTGGATTCAAATTTTCTGCATTAGGTAAAGAGCTGCTGCCCATGTCTCCCAGCTGCTGAAGAAAATATTTGGCCCAATTTAGCCTGGATATACTTAGACTCTAGCACAGTATGTTCTGGGTCATTTCACACTGGGGAAGATGTCAATGTTTAATTGCGATTGAAAAATTGAAGGGAAACAAAGGTGACTGAAGCCCTAAATGGGGTTTGTCTATGACTACCCCATGTGGCCAGAATTCTCAAAGGTATTTTGTCTGGGGAGGAATGTTAATGGCAGGAGTATTTTAGAATTGTACAAGTTATAGTGAAAAGGAATTTATTGCTTTTCTTGCCTTATCTCGTAATATGAAAACTATGGTTTTATTCCATTAGATTAATGGCTAGGCAAATATAATACAGGTTAAAAGAAAAATAAAAAAGGCAAAGCACCACACCTGAGGTACTGTGCAGTCAGTTCATGTAATTCACTACTGCAGGAGGTCAGAGAGTGATATGCTGTAGCTGGAGTTAAGAAAGAGCTCTGTAATTTTACAGCCATTAAGAGCATGTCATTATACCTGTGAATGGGGGAATGGAAATCTCAAACTTCAGAATGCAGAGAAAGAATAGCCTCAGGAAAGAAATCTCCCCATCTTTTCCCATCACCTTTCACACTATTGGGGACTTGTATGAGGCTGGGTTATTGCCATTACCCTGGGAACTGCCTGCTGGCAGCCATCAGAACGCAGGCAGGTGTGCACCGGTGCAGTGAGGCACATCAGTGAACACAGGCTCATTCCGTTTACTGAACAACGTTATGTTTTTCCTCGCAGGATCTGAGAGCTCACTTGCTTCTTGGTTTGAGGGAGTACAAGCACCTGGCCAGGAGCAAACAAGAAGAAAGGCAGTGCAGTTTTGGTGGCATTTGGTGCCCTTCGACTGATAGTCCCTCTTCCTGTAGAGGCTCTTTTGTGGTTGACATCAAAGACCTCATAGTTTGAGAGGAAGGTGATGAGTATTCAGCGTGGCACGTTCCCCATGGGGAGTCAGCTCTGCATAAGGCAAAACTTACTGGGCTTCCTAAAAGCAAGCTGGAGGGAACTGGATTTCCATGGAGGCAAACAGTATCAGGAGCAGCTAGAGACCTCCATGGAAGTCATTTCACCCTCTAAATATTCACAGATCCATGAGATCAGATGAGATGAGTAATCTGGAGCTCTAGGGAGAACTGTCGCATTTGGTTCTCACTGTCATGCCCCTACGGTCTACACAAGCAGCTCCTCATGTTGGGGTGAGGAAGGCTGTCATAGGGGGCATCCTGGGTCAGGAAAGATGTCATGGAAGTGACAAGCACACTGTGAGCAAATGGGACACTTTCTTGGGTGACATATCTCCTTAGTTTATGGTTCATCTGCACCTTCAGCTGCCAAGCTGTACCTTCCTCCCCAGCAGCTAAATGGAGCCACATGTGGGAACTCAGTGCCTTTCCTACCTGCCTTTACCTTCAAAAAATAACTTAATCTGGATTTAAATTTGCACTGTTTTCTGTGTTGTGTGAGGAACTAGGGAATAGATTCATGTTTTAGTCAGGTTATAATTTGGTGGAGAATTAGAGCCTCATAAATAAGGCACAGTATTTATTCAGCATGTTTGATGAAGATGTCCTTATTATAGCTCCAATACAATCCTCTTTCTTTTTACATGCAGAACACAGCAAAACCCAAAACATTTTGTATGCCCTCAGCACACAAAACTCATGGCCCACATGCTCAGCTGGTGCAAACTGGCACGGATTAGTGGCTGGCAGTGCAAATGCATCCACCAATACTGCACAAAGAGGCAGCAGAGCTGACCTTGCTTTGCTCTCACACATCTCTCTAACATTGCTCCCGACTTGTGCAGTCACACTTCCATCTCCCCACAGCTTTCCCGTCTCCGCCTGGAAGCCTTTGCCAGCGTGCTGGAGGTGGGGAAAGGGGCTCACAATGCTGCAGTAGCAAAGTTTGAGTTATTTTCTTCCCTGCATGGCTGAAAACTTGCTGTGCCACCTTAGTGCCTGTATTCCTGGGGAAACAAAGCTGGATGCTAAGTAGTGGAAATGTGCCGGAGAGCATTTCCCGGGCTTAGGTAAGAGATTTGCCTTCAAGCCGCCAAAAAGGCCTTAGGCAGGGACCTGCTCAGGACCTGAAGTAAAATGTGTTTTATCCAGTTTCATGGCTCAAACTTCCATTCTTGCTTCCCTGGGCTTTCTGGCTCCACTGAGATTACAGGAGGAACACAAACCTCTGCTCTGGGTGCTCCTGCTGTTGGACTCTTCCACCAGCGTCACCAGCATCCCAGGGTCCAAATGGCCTTTCTCCAGCTCAACTAATCTGTCACTGCTGCATCTGTCATCTGGCAGATAATGTATGTGCACGAGCTCTGAAGTGGGCAGGGAGGAACAGCAAGGGCCCAGGATTTACAATGCCCGTGTCCAGGGGAGGCGGGGGTAAAAGCTGCCAACGTGATGCTTTTCTCTCCCCATTTATAGCAGGTGCCCAGCCCATTATGGAAGAGCAGCTGATGGTTTTGTAGCAGCTTTTGCTGAAACTGAATTAATCCCAAATTTTCCGCTTTCTCCCTGCAAAGTTCATCAGCCCTCTGAGCAACGTGCATGGCTGACACCTGCCAGAAAATTAAAAGCAGGGTGTTTGGGGCAAAGCCAGCTTTTCAGGAGTGTATCTCATGCCCTTCTAGGTTGATTTGGATAGCAGTTCCATCTGAGCAGATCTGCAGTCACAGAGGCCCCTCGTCAGATCGATTCAGTGTTGTACACCCACAAGCTGTACATGGTGCACCCCACATCCCCAGCTACACCCCATCTGTGCAGTGCAGGAGCTGCGAGGCTGGACCCTGCGTGGCAGGAGCCCAGGTTGGCACCATGTCAGCTGGAGACCATCCACCAGCAACAGCCTGTGTGAAGGCTGTTTCACAGCTTGTGAGGCCCTGCCAGTGCCTGGGTGTCTTTGGACTCCACATGGCAAACAACACCCTGCTCAGACCTCCAGCCTCTCCGTTAAACAAAGCTCCTTTTAATTAAACCCCTCCCAAAGTCCTGCCCCTTCACACGCAGGGCACCATCCCCTCCCTGCAGAGCAAGCTGTCCATTTCAGAAGACATAGGTCAAACACCAAGCAGGATTTTCAGTAAAACATAATCAAAACGATGCTATGGCAAGTAATTAGGACGATTCCTGCCTTGGAGATCAGCAACCAGACTCACAAAGCAGTATAGTTAATCTCTTTCTGTCAGTGGCAGGACAAATCTGACCTCTTGCATCCATGTTCAGCTACCTGGCTCATTTCCCATACCAAGATACAAGGATCCACATGCTCCTAGAAATCCCAGAAACTTTGCTGGCTGTGTGGTGGAGCAGGACAGCTGAAAGGCTTTGACATTGAGCTGATGAACCAAACAACACGCAGCATCGCTGCAAGCACTGTGTCGCCCAGGAAGACAGAACGTGCCTTTGTAAGGCACAATCTAATTGCACGGAGCTGTGACAGCTCTTGTGGTGCCATCCGAATTACTGTGTCAGCTGGACACTTATCACCAAGAAAATAATAAACACTTAGAAACAAGGTGCATCGATGCTCTCGTTGGCCTTTGAAACACGCTCAGTTCCCGCACCAAAGGAGCAGGTGTTTCTACTTGATGCTCTTCTTGTGAAGCCAGAGAGGCAGAATCCCGCTGCATGTTTCTGGTGACACAGAAAATAAACAGTAATTTACCACTCACTCTTGCTCTCAAGTCCTTGCTAAAGAATTGGGACCTGACATTACCTTCTTGAGACTGATACACATCAGGAATTACTCTATGGCAGTCTAGTTGCCATAAAGCTGGCCTGAGGACTTAATCTCTTCTGTGATGGCCCCAAAAGCTGTCAAACTTTATGTCCACCTGCAGATTTATAGTAGATTTTAATATGGTAGTTAGAGAGAAGCCAAATTTTCCTGTCCTTTACACTGAGCTTCCCCATGCAACTGCTCCCTCTCCAGTCCCAGCTCTTTGGAGCAGGTTGTCTGTGCATCTTCTGCAGAGTTGCCTCCAATGCAGGGTTAGATCCTCAGATGGCACAAAGAGAAGTGACCCATCTGCTCGGTGGGGTGATGGTCCCTCATGGGAGAGTCAGTGGGATCCCTCCCTCCTCATTTTAGCTGGCCAGAAATCAAGCACTTCATATAAATCAATTGCCTGGACTTTTTCTATGGTCACTGGAGAAAGACTAGCATATCCCAGGAGAAATTATTGCCATCACACATTGGGTGTCTAGGGAAGGAAGGGTTGAATTACCACCTTGTTAGGGCTATGCAGACCAGGAAGAATATGAAATTTGCTTGATTTGGCTAAAAAAAAAATGATTAGCCCCTGGGGCAAATTAGTAAAACTCTTCCAAACTATGCCAACAGCACATTTGGATTGATCAATAGCCCTGGCTCAGCTATCCTTGATATGCAGTAGAGTTCATCTACAGCAATTACCTAAAAGCCTGCGAAGGGGAGGAGATTGAGTAATTTAGCAAGGGGACAGGGCCTTTGCATTGATTAAAAAAACGTAATGGGCTCTTTGAGATGGCTTCAAAGTTGCCCCTGAGGTACTTCATCAGAAAAGACAGCACTGCTGGGGCTTTGCCTCTTTTTTTCTTCCAGCCCAGCAAACCAAATGTAGTCAGAGGAACAATTTTAGGTAAAGACAGAGCTTTGCTGGGGGTGATTTTCCCTACAACCCGGTTACACCAACAGCGGGTCAGAGAGAGATGGGCCGGAGATTAACAAGCATCGGGACAGAAAGAGGGGCCGGGCCAGCATGTTTAAATCGATGGAACAATCAGTCGGAGGCTAAAGCAATTTCAAGATTAGGCCTCCTTTATGGAAAGCAGTGATCTCTTTTTGATGAAAAAGCCATCCCAGCCTATTGCTGTAATCTTACCTCTGCTCGTGCATTTTCCCCGTGTCTCGTGGTTGACCCACTTCCTTCAGCTCTTTGCTTGTTTCCTTCAAGTGCAGTTTTAGCTCCAAACCACATAAACACCTTGTTTAAATTGCTTTAATCTTCAAGTGCTCTCTCTATTGATTTGAAACAGTTAAGCTGTCAATCAGCCCTTTCTCTTCACACTGTGGGCCAGGGAGGAAGATTAAAATAACAAACAAACAAGAGGTGGATGGGCAGGGAAGTTAGTCTGAATTTCGCTGAAGATGCAAGCTGTTAAGAGACTGGAAAAGGGTGGAAACAAGGTCTCTCTGGACATTAAATTCGGTAGAAAGGCCCTGTCCAGAATGGAGGACAGTGTGTGATGCCCTGCAATGCCCAGTTCTTCCAGCTAATGCATTCAGACACTCACACTGCTAAAGTAGGACCTGGATATCTCTTCATGCAAAGTGCTGTGCAAATATTTCTAGGATTCAGCCTCAGTCTTACGAAGTTTGCAGTCAGCACTGATAAGACAGACAAATAAAAATGATAAGAGGGGTAAACAGATGCACAGAGAGAAAAAGTAGTTTTTCCAAGGGCAGTGCATGTGTCCCAAAGAAGGACTGTCTCCTGATGAGGATCTAGCTCCGCATCAAAAAAACCTCAATAAACACACTCAGGGTGACTTTTTGTGTAGTAGTGAGGAAGCAAATGAACCTGCACTGGCAATGGCATCTGCAACCCAGCCGGCTTGCAGCTCAGCTGTGCAGAAATGCCATTGAAGAAGGACATTGGAGCTGGACCACTGAAACAGCGGATGCTCTTGCAGTCAGTGGATACATCCCCTGGCACTTTCCCTCGCTTGGATAGCGCACCAGGCCATCTGCACTCAGGACAATCCTGATGGCAAGCTGGAAGCAGCAAGCTATTATTTCATCATTACAGCGAGCATAATGACAGGGCCAGAGAGGCTGATTGCTGCTGGAGAGGTCAGCGGTCAAGGAACTAAGAAGGAGAGTAACGATGAAGCATGGCACATGTGGCTTTGCAAGAGGTGTGCAGCTGGCTTAGCCTTGCTCTAGTCAGAGTATTGATCACTAAAATTAAGCTGAGTGTCTCTAGTTAGAGTCTTCAAAGTGGGAACATACTTAAATTCAGTCCAGTGGTAGTCACACACACTGAAAATCCATCAATTAATCACATTATGCAAAACCAATATTAGACACAGCAACACTCAAATACTGCAAGGGCTCACTGTGTTATGCATGGGCTGAGGAGAAACCTCTCTGGTGACACACTTGTTTCTGCCCTCCCCACAAACGTGTTTGTTTGTTTTTTAAGAAGGAGCCTCATGAGAGCGATAAGCGATAAGGACTCACTCTCTTCTCAGCTCTCCCAAGAGGGAAACCAAATTTCCCAGCACTCTTTCCTCTGCACTGGGTGGATTTCCAGGGAGACGCTTCTCCTGCATCGGGTGCTGAACCCTCTGCACACCATGGCCTGGGAGGGACAGCAGAGCAGCGAGGTGACAGCCCCGGGGGGTGACAAACCATGCTTGCAGCAGGGCTCTGCTTTCTGCAGGGCAGAGCTGCCAGAGCACAATGGGATTCTTGGGAAAGGTTCACAGAACAAAGAGGCTTCCAATTGATTGGGTCATTCATTTGAATGTTTAAAATAATAATAATAAAAAAAAATCTTCTCTTTGCATGGGTTTCTTTCCCCTCAAGCAACTCAAGCAGCAGCTCGATTTCCATTTGGCCTCAAGATCCTTTTATTGATGTGCTATAAAAATTTGCATGCGGTGGAAAGGTTGCTGGAGAGCTTGCGGTGGGAGGGTCACACCTTTCCAGCTACGGGGGCTGAGGGGATTTCACTTTCTTCTTCTGACTTTTAGGAGCAGAAGTAGAAATAAAGATTGGGGCAGAGGGGTCACAGAGGAACCAGCACAGATAAAAAGAGAAAAGATCACTGCACAAAATGAAGAGACTGTTCTACAGACAAGTTTCTTACATTACATTTCACTAGCCCACTCTCAAAAGGCACCAGTGTTAGATGCAGAATAAGGCAGAGGTCCTGGGGGGCAAATACCAGGTGATAGGAAGAATAAAGATGGCATAATGAACTTAAATAAGGGCTATGTTTAAGATTAGATGGACAACTAACCTTTTATTTTTGGCTATACAAATACTTAGTTTTCACACCCTTACTAAAATTATTTGGTCAAATGGGAAAAGAAGGAGAAGACAGGTATTGGAGGGATTAATGTGATTTTTGGTTTGAAAGGCAGGGCGGGGGCCAAGCTGTTTCTGCCTGGGGGAGCTTCAGAACATCCTGACACCTCAGAGAAAACCTTCTGTAGGCTGGTAGAAGACAACTCTACACAAGGAGCCGTGTAATATGGAGAATGAAGAATATACGTCAGCATTCCCTTTCTGATGACAGAGCAAAGTGTCATTCCAGGAAAACAAGCACATTTCAATGAGGGAAGGGAGTAAGGCTGTAAAACAAGCAGATCTTTTTTTGTTGCTGTTAAATACAAAATACACAGACCGGATTGATTTCATGTTTTCAGAGGACTTCAATCACATGAATAAAGATGGCTTTCCCCAGCTCCCCTTTTCCTGTTGTTCACAGCTGGCTGACAGCCATCCAACACAGCAGCAAGGGCCAGAGCACCGAACAGAGCGGCCAGAGCCAACAGTGATGGATGAAGACTATGAGAACAGGACAGAGAGAGGCCTGGGGAGAGCTATCATCTAAAATAGAAAAGGACAGCACCAGGGCTACAGCACAATGACTTAATTTGTGGGTTTGTTCTGCTCTGTAGGGGTGGGCTGATGTGACACCCACGCATCGAGCCACAGCTGGCAACATCTGCCACAGCTCCTCCTCTTCTTCAGCTTTCAAACACTTGCTGTCCTCATCAGTTCTTCTCACTTCTCCTCCCCTTGCACTTCCTGACTGCTGTAGTTTGCCTTTTTTAATGAAGTCCCTTATGGAGGCTTCAAAGGGGAGGTGCATAGGAGTCAGGAAGAGGAGGGAGTGGTGCCTTCCAGTCTTTCAGGTTAAAATTGCAAACATACACATATGTATATGCACTGGAAAAGCAAAGCAAGGAGGGAAATCAATAGCCCTGGTCAAAACTCATTTTCAAATCTGAACGAAGCTTGTGATTAGTACAGCCCCACAGAAGCCACTGTTGCCAGCCTTGATCTGATCCTTAAATGTCAGCCTTGCAGAATCACAGAAAATTAGGGGTGAGCAGGACTCCCAGATGCCACCTAATCCATCCCCTTGTCAAACAGCCCCACATGCATGAGGTTCACCAGTATCAGGAAATGCCATCTCTTTTTTACGGCTTGGTGCTGTTCTTGGACTAGAGAAACGCAATGGGCGTTTCTATACCGAATTTACCTCATCCCTGAAGGCCAGCATGTCCCAGGATCTCCAACACCAACTGATCACATACTCAGATCCTCCTCATTGTCTGCTCTGCCAAAGGGCTTTAGCATCTTCCTCACTGGGTTCAAAAGGGGTGGTGAGGACTGAGAGGGATGATTGTGTATGGAGGAGGAATAAATTTAGACAAGTCTATTCTCATCTCCAAAATTAGTGTTGCTTGTTTGTTTGTTTTTTAACCTGTATTTCATCAAATGACACTTTACTGCCACTGTCAATAAATAAGCAGCGATGGGGTGGGAGGGTGAAGGCCCAGGCAGGGGTAGATGGGGATATAAGAATGTGAGAGAGGAAACGAGGAAAATAAGCTCAGGCCATCTGAGCTCATTTCTGAAGGTGGACATAACTGCTGATTAGCAAAGTCGGACTTAACCGCTATTATCTCCTCCCCAGCTCGCGATGTAAATGTCAGCTTCCTGCAGCAGGGAGAGGACCACTAATGGCTGCAAGGGGGGGCGAGGAACTTCCAAATGAGCCTGACATTTTCTTAACCTGACACAAACAGAGGCTTGTGAAAGGCCAGGGAAGGAACCCAGAGAGGGACTGAGAGGGCTGTAAAGGAAGAGCAAGACCTTGCTTAACCACAGCCATTGGTAATGGGCTGCCGAGCTGTGACGGAGGGTGAGTAGTGGGAGTTTGCATTGGGAGGGGGTGCCAAGAGGGTGGGTGGAGGAGCAGATGTGTTCACACTCCCTTTTGGCAAAGAGGATAATAACATTTGCCTTCTTTAAAGGGAATACTGATGAATAGTTAGTAAGCCTGGGCTGCTTTCCATAGGCTCACTATCTTCTCTGAGAGCTTTTCGAATGGGAGAAGCAGGACCCCTAAGCTAAATTAAAAAAGCTACGCAGCAGGAATGATTCCCTTTCCTGCAAAAGTCAAGATTCAAATAAATTTTTCATCCTCCTCAGGGTAAAAATGATACCTCAAAATATTATGGGCTGAACTGAGAAGGGGAAGCACAACGAACAGGTTCCCTCAGACGAGTCAATATATCGATGATCAGCACAGTCACCTAGGACATGGTAAAGGCAGATTCAAGTCTTTGCCTCAGCCTGGTTCAGAGCAAGAATTATATAAATCACAGGTTGGTCACTGTTTGGGTGACAGTCTTGTATACCTCACCACCGTGACTCAGTTCTGCAGCTCTCTGCCCGTTAGACTTGTCCCAGTTACGAATTCACATAATTTTTTTCTGCGGGAATGAATCAAGTTATGTCAAACCATGAACATCTTCCAATTAAAATCCATTTTGGTGAAATAAGGGCATAACAGAGGATCTGCGGTGCTGTGTCACATCAAAGGTTCCTTGACCCCTGCCTCAGAAAGCAGACTGCAAAATTCCGGAGAGGATCTATGATCAGAACAGATAAAGAATGACCCCTTCCATTGGCAAGTTTCCAAAAGATACATCTTTAACTACACATAGTTTGTGCTACTGGAGGAATACTTGGGTCTGAGATGCACCTCAACATAAGTCTCCTGGAACTTTCCTTGAACCAACACACAGTCACCACATTATTTTTGCTGCACATAGGTACGTGCATGATTTTGAAAAAGCTGCTTATTAACAGTTCAATGGAGAAGGATATACCGTATTTTATCACATATCCACTGGTAAGGCTCATTATTGATTTCAATGTACCTGTGCCAAGAGGCAACGACAGGCACAGTTTTTTAAAGAGAAGGAAAGAAGATTAAACATACTCAATCCTTGTCACCTTAGCAAACATTTATCCATCCGGTTGGGTGTGATGGGAAGTCTCTATTCTAAAGAAGGAATTAAATTTTAATAGGACAGCAACATGTTTGTAGGGCTGTCATGGCCCAGGATTGGAACAGACTACAGCACTGCAGGGAAACACCAGAGGCTGCTGACAGAAGAAAACCGGGAGGCGATAACTTATGTCTGAACCTGCTGGTATTCAGGAAGTAGGTGACACAGGACGGGACTGATGTCGAGTGTCTTGGCCAGTGATGGTAAAGAAATTGCCTGCTCAGAAAAGAGGCAGAGCAGCCCCCAGCAACCCCCTGATTGTGGCTGCTGCTCATAAATGTGATACCAAAGTTAAAACGAAAGCAGAAAATCACAGTGCAGACAACAAGGTTCCTCACTGATGTGTAATCACTGCCACAGACCTCCCCAGCAGCAGGACTATGTTTCCAAAGAAACCTCTTCCCGTCTTTGTAGATGGGTTTTGCTCCACTTGAGGAATGTTTAATCCTTCTAGATAGCACCAGCTGAGCTCGGTGCTAATGAGAAGGTTAATAATCTCCTCACTTGGGCAGGAAAAGGCTAATACGGCAGGTGAAACCTTCACTGGGTTCTTCAGGTTACAACCTTCAGGACCAGAATGATGCGGGTGATACAACAAGAAATAATGAACTGGACCAGCTGTCAAATGATTCAGGCATCTCGCACCTCCTCTGCTGTGCTCGGTACCTCTGAGCAGGCACAGCAGATGTTGCTACTGTCTTGGTGTGCACTAGGTTCACTCCATGCTCCAGCAAAGAACTCGCTTCATCCCCTGCCCTTTAGTGGCCTCCACAGCTTCTTACTTCCAGTCATTACCAGCCACGGTCTGGATTTAATGAGGCCAGAGTTCACTGGATGAAATAAATGCAGGTCCCCGAACCCTCTAAACCAAAGCTAATGAAAAATATATGGTCCCTCGCTCCCGCTCTCATTTTCACATCCTGCAAATTATCCGTGCTAATGCACGCAACTCTCTGCTCCTCCACGGCTTCAGATGCTGAACTTTGAGTCTTTGTCACATCAGCCGGCACCAAGTAATTCTGTACAGAAGTCTGACATTTCCAGTTGAAAAAAATAAATTGATTAAAATTCAACAGGCATGTAGTGTTCAGCTTTTAAAGGTCGGCAAATCTAAGGAACTATCAACTGTAAAATAATTTAGCATTTAGAGGGGAGGGGCAGCTGGGGGGGGCCCTGGGAAGAGGGAGGGAGCGCAGAATGTTAGGATCATTTACTGCTTGTGTTTCACTGTCAAAAAGATAATTACAGGCAATTTAATTATCGTCTAATGGAAAGGGTCCATCTTCCTGAGCACCACGGACAGATCCTACCTTGCCTCCCTGGGCACTGTGCAGTGCAGAGGTCAGACAGGACTCTTGACAGTGACCACGGTTCCTGTGGGTGAGTGTCTGCAATGGGACCCCGGAGGATGAAGATGGGTGATGTTGTTTCTGCTGCTTCTCATGTTAGAGACTAGATGGGGCTCATCTGAAGGAGACTTGCAGTTGTCCAGTAGAAGAAAGAAGGATCAGGCTGTTCAGAACAACAGAGAGAACTGTTTTCACATGGGAAGTACACATTTACCCAGCACAGATCCTCTTGCTAGCACACAGCTGTCTGCTTGGTCCTGCACATATCCTGTGACTTCTCTGTTAGCAGGAGGCCCAGCTGAATGTGGCAGCCAAGATGGATAAGCACAGGCCCCTAAGTGAGCTACAGACATAAGTACTGATCCCAAAGGAAACCAGGTCAGAGTTTCAGGAGCTGCCCCATCACTTCACTGGAGCTCCACCAAGACCCAAAGCCCATATCTTGAAGTTCCTCCAGTTCTGTCATCTGCATTTTGCTTTTTGAGGTCTGTACTACACAACTTTGAGCAAGATTAAGTTAGACAAACAGGAAGCAAAGCCCCTTTGCACCACCCTTGATGGACCACTAACATTTACATGAACAAAAAACCTGAATGCAGAAGTCTTTAGCCTGAGCCTTCTCTGACAGGCTGCAAGTTACTAATTCGGACACTCTCCCTTCCCCTGATTGCATTGCACATGTATAAATCATATCTAATGCATGGCTTCTCCTCTCCCTTATCCCACCCTCTTGTTAAAATCTTTGTTCTTCATACCCTTTTGTGCATGAACTTGAGACCAACTTTTTCCAGCCTGGAACATGTTTGCTTTCGCTGTTCTGTTAAGTCAAGATGTATTTCCCAACAGAAACATCTCCCAGAGCTTAGCGGCAGAGAGAGCAGAGGAGGGTTTGGAGCCCAACCCAGTGGTATTTGGAGCAGCAGGCACTTGTCCTTCTGCTGGCTCTGAGCCCCGGTGCAGGAGAAGGTGGGCAGTGTGATAATGTGATTGCCTTTCCCAAGGATGGGATCACAGGCCGTTGTACAACCCAACTGTGACCCCTACAGGTCTCTGAAAAGAGAATACTGAGCTCCTCAGAGGCAGCACACAGTTGATATGCCTGTGATTCATTATTCCCTGTAATATCAAATTCTCCCCTTGCTCACACAGGTGCCACGCCATTGATTTTAGTGAGGATAGGAACACTGTGAATGAAGGGAAAAAACACAGTCCATGAAGTTGCTGGTGAATCGTGCTCTCCAGGCCAGAGAACACCACAAGGATTCAGCTCCAGGGAGTGAAAACACACATCAAAGGAAACCAAGATGACTCTTACTGCAAGGCATCTGTAGGAAGCTTCTCTGGGGGAAACTGTGACTCAGCAACAGCCCAAACCAACCTTGAAAACTTTAAAGAAAGTGAAAAAGAAAGACAAAGGCCAGAAGGCACATCACTGTTGCCCCATCCATCACCCGAATGCTGCTGTGCGTCAGTACAAAGGCAAGGCAGAGGAAAGGGAACTCTGTGTCATCTTCATTTAAAATGCTCCCAGCCCAATCTTTGCTAACTCAGCTCCATCCCTGGGCCTCTGTCTTGCCTTATCTCAACAGGAATCCACTAGAATGCATAACCACAAGTTCCTGCTAAGCTTTTGATCTCATTGACACTTGCACTACCAGAAACATCTCCCTGCCCTTTACCCTGCCTAGTGTGTCCTTTTTGCAAGCAGTGGGACACCCACATCCCACACTATCTCCACCCACTCTATTACCTCAGTAGAGGGATTCAGCTCTTCTAATCCCCACATTCCTTCTCCAAGGCCATAAACAGACAGCCATAGTCCCAAACGCATGACATATTTGCCCTGGACCATGGTGAATCAAGCCCACCACAAGTATCAGCACATCACCAGGCTGCATGGGAATCTCCCCATATGGTCAAGACTCTGCAGATCCTACCCCTTCCACCAGAAAACCCTATGGCCTGAAACCTATGCCAGAGAAAGAGGAGGAACCCCTGCAGTTCCACATGCCATCACCAGTTCCACATCCCATCACCACGAAACTTGCACAGCCTGGAGCTGGGGACAGTGGGTACCACAACTCCCTGCTGAGCAGGGCTGGCTGGTAGCAATACCAAAGGCTCCCTCATGTTGGCTGCTCTGCCTCCTTCCCCCTCTCACTGCTACACAGCAGCCAAAAAGCACCATGTTGATTATTCAAGAGTGGACTCTTAACAGCTCTAATCAGCTGATAATCCAATAACACACTCAGCTGAGCTGCACTCTCAGCTCCCAAGTCCCCGCTGATGAGAGAACATTTACAGCTGCGTCGTGTTGATAATAACTGCCTGGCGGTCAGCAGGAAAGTGCAGCAAATAACTCCCTGCTCGCTGATGTCTCCTGCTCCTTGGCCAGGTCAGAGGTAGGCAGACCTTTCCCCCATCGTCCCTGCCTTTCCCCAGCCCCTCTCTGCTTGCAATAAAAAGCAGATAAGTGCACAGCTGGCTGCTGGGGGGGTCCTGTCTTTTACCTTGCACACAGCTGTGCAACAGCCTAACTCCTGTTCTCTTGAGCTTCCCCCCTGGCAAAATTGCTTGAAATGAAATAAATAAAAAGGGAAGCATCAAATCTATTATTTTGAGGGTATTTGAAACGCAAGATGCCAGGGACCAGCCAGCACAGCCTCAGGCCCTTTCAGTTCTCCAACACTTGAGCACAAACTGTGAGCACGCAGCCTGGGTGGCCTGGAGCCAGCACGCAGGGAAGAGACATTAAAAGTAGAAATATCCCTTCCTCCGCAACTTCCCATCCCCAGCCCCTTCCTGAGGCAGGCAGAAAAACTTTCACACCTGCTTCTCACTGCTTTCACAGCCCGATTTCTCAGATGCAGAGGCTGGCTGAGTCTCCTGGCAAAGTCCTCTTGCTTCGCTCACCTTCCACTCATCCATTCTGCAAAACTCCTCTTGTCCAGCCAGGCTCCTCTCTGGGTCACAAGCAGGGGTCTGTGCTCAGCCCCTTCCTGACCCTGCCCCCTTAATCAATACCCCTCATTAACCATGTAATTACAGACAAGTGCTTATTTCCTCCTGGTGTATGGTGAGGGCTGCACGAGCAAAAAGGTGTGGAAAGCCATTCTGGGCCTAAATAGATTTTTCCATTAACAGCTTAAACCAATTTCACTATGCACTGAAATTAATAGTTGCATCTGTGTGTATGCGTTACTGCTTGCATTTGTGCAGGAGCTTGTGTGTTCTGAATGGACTGCCCTTTATTTCCTGAAATACTTTAGCTGGTAGACATACTGCAGAGACAAAAGGGTGTGAAGAAAGCTGTATCCTTACTGTAACTCTTTCTTGGGTACTTGAAGAGAAAAAGTAAAATGCAATAACCCAAAGCAGGGTGTTTCTTCATCACCAGCTCTCACAGTGCCCAAATGCCTCCAAATGTTAATTTTTCACGGGCGCCCCCATGGAGCAGGAAAATGCAC
The DNA here is from genome assembly GCF_964273445.1 of Streptopelia decaocto. Lineage (NCBI taxonomy): Eukaryota > Metazoa > Chordata > Aves > Columbiformes > Columbidae > Streptopelia > Streptopelia decaocto. The sequence continues at coordinate 4,975,907 of NC_138672.1, read as the reverse complement.
CACCCCTAGGAATATTAAGATGTTTGGGTCTAATTGCATTTAAAATGGGGTTGTTGTTCACCATGTGCCTGGGATCCCCATGCTCCTCGTGGGTTTATGCTGCCCTGCTGTGCATCTTCTATCTCTCCCAATGCAACAGGAATGCATAGACCAAAAGACAAGCCCATTCAAGTCCAGAGTCCAAACCTCCTTGCCTGCACAGCATGTGCAGTAAAGTTAGTCCAGTGTATCCCCTTTTGCTGCTTAATTTGGGTAGAGTGCAGCTCCTAATAGATTGCAATAGCTCCGATGGGGCACTTCTGCTCTATTTTGTGTGCAATCCCCTCTCTAAAAAACAGTCCTGCCTGATTCTATGCTTAGGCAAGAGGCTTGAAAACCCCCTGGGACACTGATTCTCTGCAGAAGAATCTGGGAAAAGCTGGGCTTTTGGAACTGAAAACATAGTGAAGAAGTGCTACTGACTAGATTCTCCCCTGCTTTGCAAATATCTTCACAGCAGTAATGATGCGAGCGGGGGTCTGGGGCCACTGCAGACGTGTCTGCGAGACATCCTGTCTGGTGAGCGAGGGGGGAGAAGCAGAGGAGCTTGTACAGCACATCTCCAGGGGAGGACTTTCCTGGTGGAGGCTCTTCAGGGCTGCAAAATGCAGCTGGCAGCACCACAGCACCACGTCCACACAAGGGAGTTTGGGAGAGATGTGGCAACCCCATTGGTGGTGTGGTCCTGGCTATTTGCTTCTCTCCAGTCCTTTCCAACTTCACATGAATTGGGCCAGTGCACAGCAATTTAGCATGATCCCACGGGGCCATGAAAGGTCCATGTAGGTCCTGACCCACCTCGTTTTACTCTCCAGTCACAGGACTAATCCACAAGGATATGATGAACTTGTGTTCACCTCCTTTCTCTCAGGACCAACCTTTGAGACACTTCTGGGGGAAAACACCCATCCATGCATCCAGATAAGCCCCTGCCCAGGTGCTTACCTGAAGCAGAGCCTTTGATCCCCTTTTCTGGGGTTCAGGAGGTGTTTTTAGGCAGAGTGTAAGGGTAAGGATGGGCAGAGGATGTCTGGACAGCATGAGAGCTGGGTACATGGATTGATGGGCTGGAGGACACCATGCATTGTGGCACTCAAACGTCTCCAGGGCTTCCTCAGCATCTTATCCACATTTGGCCCTTGGCCTCTTTGGTACGTTCACTCCACAGCCTTGATGACGAGGGGCCCAATTACTGGAAACAGCTTTACAGCAGAAACCACTGGGCTGAGACTCCCAGGTCGTTTCACATATCCCTGGGCCCTGCAAAGCCATCAGTTGGTAATGGCTTTCTTTTGGACGGGAGCCGGTAGCCCTGAGCCGAAGGCTGTGTGGTCTGTTATGGTCCCCTTTGCCACCCACCCCTTCCCACATACCACCCCTCTATGCTGTGGGCATCCCTGCTGGGACACAGTGATGGTGCACGGTGGTTCCTCCGGTGGTTTGCAGAGATGCTCCTTGCACAGAGCACCCAGTGAGGAGTCAGTGCTGAAAATAAAGCCCATCTCTTCATAGCGGTCATTTTGGCTGGGCACTCTTTGGGGTATATTTGATTTGAGCCGTGATAATCAGGTGGACCCTCGCTCCTCGGCAGGCGGTGGCACTTAATCAGGAGAGTTTCTGCTGCGTAGTTAAAGGTGTGCAGGCATCTCCTGCGAGGGCTGGTGCTCCCTGCCAGCTGGAGCTGTGCATTGCTCACTGAAAATGGGGCTGGGAAGGGCACCACTGGCCGGGGGACACTGGTCAGTTTGGGGCAAGAAACACAGAAAAAGAGAGTGCCAGCAGTCAGAGATCAGGCAGCAGCATGGAGGTTTTGGGGTAGTATAATACCTCAAACATTTGGGCTGTACCTAGCACGGTGGGGACCTGACCATCCTCCGGGAGCCTTAAATCCCTTGACAGCCCTGTCCCTGCTGCCAACTCCTGCGCTGGCTGCAGCGAGGAGCCCTGCAGGGATCCCCTGCCTGTCCCCTGCCAGGATCGAACCCACACCTGGGCTGGGCTTTGGCAGGACCTGACCCGCTGGCACCGCTGTGATCCGCACACCCAGGGCTCCCAAACCGCGCTCGGCGTCGCATCCCCTCGCTGCTGCTCTGCCCCCTCCTTCCTGTCAGTCGGTGACATAATGGAATCAAATTAAAGCCCCATTTACCAGTTTTATTGCCTATTATTTATAATACTCCAGCTCCAAAGTGCTGTTTTATAGAGTGCTTAAGCTGCCATTGCTGGATAGAGTTTGCCATAAATGTCTCCACATGCACAGAACATAATGTCCTCGCATCGTGCAGGAAAAGGGAAGAGATTATTCTCAATTATTTCATATAGTCTGTTTTATTGTCTTATTGTAATAAACTGTCATACCCTACAACACTTTAAAATCAATAGTTTGCATTAAAAGTAATGAAAAGTAGTTATTAATCCCGCTTAGTGCTTCCGCTCTTCCGCTCACCGCGAGGCCCTGGAACAGGGAGCGGGTGATAATTATTCATTTCCGATCAATACGAACATTTCCCAGCGCTCCTGTGTGTATCGCTGCTCTCGCAGCTGTGTGAGGTAATGATAACGGAGGGCAGGGCTGGAGGTTGGGCCTTGGCTGTGCCTCAGTTTCCCCTCATTATCCACGCCTGTGAGAGAGAAGGGCTTTATTTGAGAAGCAAGCCTAGCTTTAAATGCAAACTAAGCAGGGGATTTATTTAGTTGTGTTTTGTCTCCACGGGAGCTGCCAGATTTATGGCAAATGAGAGATTTTTTTCAGACACAGCATCAGATATATATTATTGGCCCCTGGCAGTTTTCTGTGCATCACTGGACTAACTCAGCTGGCATCAGGCTCTCCTCCTTGACCAAACTGTGCATCCCGGACATTTGACCAGCAGTGACTGAGGCATGTTGAGCATCAGGTCTGTTTCTTTGTTTTTATTATTCTTTAATCATATTTCCGATATTTTTTTTACAATGGGAAAACCCAGCTGGTTCCTTGGATTGACTCTGCCTCTGATTCAGTACAGTTGCAATGAAGAGAGTCCACTCGTACATTAATTGCCATGATAAACATCAAAATCAGCCATCGCCTGCATACACACAGCTCTAGAACAGGCCCACTGTATCAATATCAGACCAGCATTTCTTCGCTACTGTTTACAATAACTGAGAAATAGAACAAAATGCTAGCAAAACCCAGAAGGAGTTATCAGTGCCTGATCAGATCTCAAGAGGTTTTTTGTTTGTGTTTTGTTTAAATAAAGTCCATCTTCCCCCTTGTTTGTCAGAAGTACTTTGCTTTAAGTGTTGTGTGAGCAGAAGCAGGAATTACCTGTGTCTGCATTCATTCTGGGAAGAAGACATAACCAGGCACTTCCACTCCTTCCATCCAAAGATCTCAAAGCAGTTAAGAGCATCCTTACTCCAGCCAAATGGCTCCATTTTTGTGGGCCACAAACCATCAATCTGCAAACCCACAGACCTACAGGAGCACAAGTCAGAGATGACTCTTGGAGCTCAGCAGATCTGACTCTGACCCCACACGTGCAAGGGAGAGACGGAGGGTGGAGTAACATTAAACCACCAAAGCAATGACTTGCAAGAAAGGTAAAACATCCTCCATGCACGGTGCATCTCGTTAGCTGTCAATTACAGATATAGGCATCTAATTTAGAGGTCTTTTTCATTCGATGATGCTATTCTAAGTGATGTTGCTGATTTCTGTATGTCTCTGGCAGAGCCATGAATAAACCTCAAAAATCAATAACCCTTTTTTTACCCTGCAGGCATCCCGGGAAGGGGACTGGGGCACAGCCAAGCACAAGAGAGCTCTACCAATGCTGTTTCCACCTTTTTCTTTAATGGTTGGCCCAACCATCCCTCCCCTCTCCCTGCTTTTCACGCATTTTCCCTCACTGGAAGCTCATTTCCCAGGTGTCCATGAATGACAGCACGTCTGTGACTCCCAGCTCCCTGTCCTTGTCCCTAGATAAAGCACCCTGGCACCATGCAAGCATCCTGGGCATGATATATGGAGGACAGGGGGGCTCTGCTGCCCAGGGACAGGAGATGGGGATGGGGTCCAGCCTTTCATGCAGGAGCCTCAGCAGAGTGCCCAGACCCAAGTGTGTTTGCAGAGAGAGGAGGGAGCGATGGCACCACTGTCCTGGCGGCTCAGGGAGCTGGGTGGGAAGGATGGGTCTGTTTTCCTACCTAGGCGATAGGGCTTTAATCTGGCTTTGACGTTATCTGAAATTAAAATCGAACCTGACATGCGGACAGTGGCAGAAATGAATTACACCTCTCCTGTCGGTAGATAATCCCCTTCTAATTCCCCCACTTTATTCAGATGGGAGATGGTTTAAGGAAAGAGGAGGCAAGAAATATTTTCCCTTTCCCTGTTTGCAGCTCTTCCAAAGCCTCTCCCTGGCACTGCCACACCATGTCAGACCTCCCAGCAGTTCTCCCCACAATGAGCATCACCCTCATCCCCGCTGTGTACCCATACAGCCCATCTCGGGACCAAAGCAGAGGAACTGAGAGTGCAGCATGCAAAGGGGTGATGCCTTGGTGCAAAAGAGATCAAAGGAACAAAATGGGAATATTGGAAAAAGAATCACAGAATGAGGATGCAAAGGTTAACACCCAACAGCTGTATCTCTTCTTACCTGCCTTTCCCCACCTGTGGGTCTCTCTTGCACCGCAGCACCTCATAATTTTTTCATTTTCTGAATTGCTGTGGCTGTGCTGGCTGGAGCGGTTCTGTCTCTTGTCCCTCCCTTCCCCACGATTTCTGAACCAGCATGCCAGTTTCAACCAATTTAACAGAGTAGCTAATGCAAAGCTATCACATCCCTGCAGGTTGCATAAGAAGTAGGTGGCCAGGAGACAGGAGCATGATTAGCCATCAGAGAGGACACAAACGGCAGCACCACAGGAAACCTGGCATCCTCTGTCCTGCTCCCCGTGTGGTGAATCGCTCACAACATCCCTGTGCAGAGTATTTTTACCTCCATTAGCAGCTGTGAACTCAAGGCACCAAAAGACTCAAGGGTTTGCAAAGGACAGACCGAAGCGTTGACTCCTGCAAGTTCCCAAGCATAGGGGTGGCAGCCATGTCCCCACCCATGCTCCACTGGTGATTGCCACCTTGTGTAGGTGACAACACCATGGTGAGGTGGCCCCTGTGCTCTTCACACCATCCCTGAGAATCAACATGTGAACCTTCACTGTCTCCAAGCAGCTATGTGTCCTCACGGGAGCTCTAGCAAGATCATAGAATAGAATCATACAATAGTTAGCACTGGAAGGGACCTTCAAAGGTCATCTAGTCCAACCCCTTATTGATGTTTTGACCTTTGAGCCCCTTCATGCTCTTCCTCATGAGAAACTGTTTCTGTTGTCCCTTCTTTTCCCTTTCTCTGTTGCCTTGCAGAGGGGCTGCAGATGTTGACAGTAGCCTTTTTTTCTCCCAGTTTCCTTCGTGCCCTTGTTCTTCCCCATCAGTCTCCCCCGAGTCACTCATGCCTCATTGTCCCTATGCCCTACAGTGACCCTCAGATACTGCCTCCTTCCCACCACTGTGCATCTTCCAAGCAGCCACAGGCAGGGGGTGTGAAAGCCTCAGATCCCAAAAGAGCAAAGCTGAGAGGCCTGGGAGCACACTCGGAGGAAAGCGCGATGTCGGTGGGGATGTTGTTACCCTTTGGCCCATCACTGTGGCTCCAGAAGGACATCGGGGCATGGAAGTGAGGAGAGATGAGATTGATGAGCTGTTTGCTCCTCGGTCACAGGTTCAAACCCATCTCCGAGCAGTATTGACTGAAAGCAGGGGAAAGTTAGTGCTTTTAATGGCTGCACAGCAGCTCTCCCTTCCTCAGCCAGTCTGTGGCGAGCAAATAACATTGAACTCCTCCACCACAAATGACCATTTTAGCGGGGGAGATATGATTAAGGGCAGCAAGATGTCCTCACTGTCCCCACAGCCGAATACCAGCTAGCGGTGCATGCATCAAGACAATTTGACTCAATGGGGTGAAGAGTAATTTTTAATGTGCATTCTTCGTCTGTCTGATGAAAGCTTCTGCATGGGATGAAATTATTTACAGAGCCCCTTCTCCCCAGCTGGATCCCCTCCTCCATCCACACTTTCCTCTTCCCCAAGTCTAACGCAATCCCTGACCAGGAGCAAGTGTGGGTAAAACCTGCTAAGGATCTGAAGCACAATTCAATTTCAGAGCCATTCCAGCCAATAATGCCTCTAAACAAAATATAATGTGTAATTCACATAGTAATATCACCTTAATTACATTTTTTGGAACAGTCTTTTCTCTCTTGGTCTCTCCACCCTCCAGCCCCAATAAGCATGTCTAAAACTAGAGAAAGTAAGTCATCCATCTCTTAAAACATCACAAGGGATGGGAGGGAAATTGCAGGAAGAATAGATGAAAATTGCAGGGAATTTTGCCCTTTTTGTGGAGCAGTGTTCTCAGCATCACCTTCGCATGCTGGGTAATTGATTTTCCATGGAACTCTTAGAGGCTTTTTTTATTTCCAATTTAGTTTTTGAATTTTAAATGAATTTCACACCATTCAGATGGACCTGCACATTGAAATCCCCTGTGTTATCCTCAAGATAAGCATAGAGAAGAGACAGCAGGGCTGAGTCCTAATTCACCTGTCTTAAAGCTACACTTGAATCCCACTCTATGCTGTGTAAATATTGATGCTTATCCATTCTTATGTATCTCGGCCTAGAAATGATTAGGCCATATTGCCCTATGTAGGTGTTTGATGTGATCTTCTTATGGAACCATAGATCCTAAGGCCAAAGGGACAACATAGTTTGACCTGTGGTATGAGAGGCCATGGCGTTTTCCTTCATCCATATCTGTTTGGAGTATAAATTTAGGGGGAAGAAAAGAACAGTCTTGCTGGACAGGGGTGGAAAAAGGACTGGGGAGCATTGTCTTCTACTCCAGCACCATGGAAAGGATTCAAACTTTGCAACATAGCTTTGTATGGCATCTATCTCAGCAACACTCCTGTATCTGACCAGGAATCATGGGCACAGTCACAATCCAGAGACAAAACTGCAGCTTCATCTGGAATGCCAATGTACTGCAGAGCTCTGCGTTGCAAGTCTCCAGCATTTGAGCTAAAAGATGCAGCTCCTTTAGCAAAAGCTGTGATGGGTTGATCAGCAGCTCCGTGTGACCCAGACAGCACAGCGAGGGGGGATGGATTACAAGTGCACCTTCTGTTGGAACAGCTGATCCCATTCGTGGCAGCAGGGAAACAGCTCATAACACCTGTTGAGCGAGTGCTGGAAGGAGCAGCGTTTGACAGCAGCTGCTACACACAGGCTATTTTCATAACATGGACACAAGTCATAATCTTGACTGAGATTCCCAGCAAGAGGCTAACTGGGAGGCTATAGCTAGCAATGCACACAGCTGGGACTTACCAAGTAAGAGCTGAGCCAAGAGCAAGAAGCCATTAGAAGGTAATAGTGTGAAAACACTAATGGCTCAGAGCCAGATTTGAATTAACAATCCAGGAGAAAAGAAGCCTATCAACACTTCTCAGTTTCCCCTTTGGTTTGCTATAGGACTGTGGCGCTGTCAGAAAGCTGGGAGAAAAAGGTGGCTTATCCCATCAAGGATTCTGTCCCCGACACTGCAGTGCATTAACCTCTGCTGGGGAGATCCTCTGCTCACTGATCTTCTAGGCCAGGACAGTAATGAATAGAGGAACTGAATAGTGGACCTAAAAATTAAAGACCATAAGGGCTTCCCTTATGAATTTACAAGCAACTTAAAAGCGCATTATATCACAAAGAAATATGAGTGACTCAGACTGAAAGCAGGTTCTACTTTATCCTCCCCATTTAAATTACTCAAACTGAAAGCAATGCAATTACCCACCAAGTATGCAGGAGAGCCTGTGCAAACGTCAGTGATAGATGAACATGCAATGGAGCCCATTCCCTGAGAACTCCTCCGGCACACACCTGAGTCAGCATCTCACACAGCAGGGATTTGACCTATTTTGTGATGGGACACAGGAGCTGTTTCTATGCACCCTTTTCCTTTCCAGCTCCTACACACCTTTCAGCAAACTCTTTATCCTCTTCTAGACCACAGAGCCTTCTCCTTCTCTTTCTGCTATGGTAGCTCATTGTGCCAGGGAAAGTTTGGATTGGATGTTAGGAAAAATTACTCCCTGGAAAGGATTGTGAAGCACTGGAACAGGCTGCCCAGGGCAGTGGTGGAGTCACCATACCTGGAAGGATTTAAAAGGGGCAGAGATGAGGTTCTTAGGGACGTGGTTTAGTGCTAGAGTTAGGCTATAGTGGGACTCGATGATTTAAGGGTCTCTTCCAACCAGAATGATTCTATGATTCTGTGATTCTGTACCTGCTGTCCCTTCGCATCCTGAGCCATGTTCTTCCCACAGCTGCTCCCAGCACCTCTGTTGCACAGTCTTGTAAGCGCCAGATATATGCCAGGTGCCTTCTAGCTCAGCTGCCTGTGGATGTGACTCTCCAAGGCCACATACTGGCCTGATTCCCTTCCACAGATGCTTTGTCCCTCTCCTTTCCTTCCCCTCCCCATAATAAATATGAGGTCTCTCTGCGATTCTGTGTTCTGGTGTGACCGTCAGCGCTGGGGTGAAACCACTTAGCACAGATGGCAAATTATCCATCCCAGCTGCTCCTATGTGACGTAGACCTTTTCTAGCTTCATTGCTCTTCAGCCCTGGGCTCCTCTTCCTCCGTGCTGCCAGTGGACATCAGTGCCTATGCTTTCATCTTTTAGTTTATCTCCCTTTTCAGAAGTTCTTCAACTTCTTTCTTCAATGGAGAGAGTTCACTGAGGTTGTCAGGGAGGACTACAGTCTTGTAAATACAAGTGTGACATCTTATATATCTTCTTTGAAAAATCTTTTTTTTTTTTCTTTTTCCCCCATCAAAACAAGTCAGTAAAACACGGGAAACATCTTCCACAGATGCCCTCAGGGCCCCCTTATTCTGCCTACTCTGAATGTTTCATCTTTTGCTGATGCTTTGTCTGCCTTTCTCTGTTCTCCATCTATAATCGGTAGTTCCTCAGCAATGGTCCCAACAGAAAAATGTTTTCTACAAGATGGCCTCAAAGAGTTTTACTTAGAGTTAAAACAACCATTCCCTTTCCACTCCAGCAATGCTCCTCTTGCCATCATTCTACTTGGAGAAGGTGCCCAGATCTCAAGTTGAAGAGGACTGATGAGAGGACAGATGCTCCGCTTCATGAAGGGATCCATCTGCTGCCTCTGTTCCAGTTGGGTAAGAGAGCCCAACGTTTCAGTCCCCCAGGAAGGAAAACTCCAGGTAAAGGTGCAGAGGGGTAGCGTCAGCCCAAAATGAGTTCCACAGCCCTGACAGCTGCCATGGAGAAGCAACCCAAAGCCTGGCCTGTCTGTACCCATGAAGTGATGCTCTCAGTCGTTACTTTCTACTCGCTGGTACCCATGGCCCAGGAGCAAAGTGTCAGCACGCTAAAGAATGTGTCATCCACATTCAGCTTTTATTTGTCTTCCCTTTCCCAGTGCTGACTGCATCCCAGAGCCCAGGTCCATACTGGCTATTAGCTCCTCCTCATGGACCTACATCTAACCCTCCGCAGCTCACAAGGCTGATGGCTTCCTGGTGTGTGGTTGTGCCAAGCATGAAATAGGCTGCCCTTTGCTTACATTTCTATCCTCCCAGATGAGGATGACGATGCCCTTGAGACTCAGCTTCAAATAACCTTGCAAAACACCAAGTATGCGTCATTCCTCCAGGGAGACTCTACCTCACATCCCCTTATATATTGTGGGTCAAAGCTCCAGTCTATATTTGCTCAGATACATGCAGACTTCAGGAAAACAATCAAGAAATGCCATTCATTATTGGGGAGGAACTGGGGAATAGGTGGAAATTACTGGCAAAATGACTTGAAAGCCCTCCCGTTTTCTGAACATTTCTTTTTGGTTTCTTGCAGATTTCAAAGGTCGCTAGGAGCTAATGAACCTCAGATAGCAAAGCTGTCTCTTGTTTGTTTGTCATTTTGAGTTTTTCTGGTTGATTAAGATCCATGCTGGCAGTAAGGTATAAAATAGCAAGTTTCTGTGTGTATAGTGAGGTTATGTTTCCTAGTCCAAAAAACTGCTGAACTTACCAAGAAAAACTGTTAGTCTGAAGGGCTGACAAGCCAGCTTTCAGCAGAGGATGCCTCTGTGTGGTTCAGTTACACACATTTACTTCTTTTATTCCTGATTCCATAGGCTTTCAATAGCACCCAATAATACAATGATGCGCCAGATAATCTGCACCCCAAGACTTGCTTATTCTAGGGCTACTATTTATTTGGGAATGGTAGGATGTGTCTTCTTTCCCCACCTGAGAACGTGATCTGGGGTGAGTTTGAGGACTGCTTTTCTGCCTGGTCACTCACTTGGAGTAGTGACAACACAAGTCCAAATGCACAGATCACCTCCACAGCACGTGTCCAGTGATTCCTGCACATCTGGACACATCACCCCTTTCAGTTCTGTGCTATCCAGATGCCTGCTGCAGTGCACTGTGGCCATTGCTTCAACACATCAACAGCCTCGTTGTGTCTGTCACACCAAGCTGAAAAACGATGGAAGCTGGAAAAATGCCCATTGTTTGTGAAACAATGTAGCTCTGCAAAAAAAAAAAGTCCTGCCTGATGAGCCCAGTGTATACAGAATACACTGATCTGCACATACTCTGCATATGAACAAGAAATATGCCACGGCAGAGCTACTGAGTTATGCGTATTGGTAATGCATTGGAGCACAGGAGGCTTGATGACTCCTGGGTTTGTCAGATTCATTCTAGTTTGTATTCATGCTAGCAAATGCTAGTCAAAAGTATGGTAATATCCCTATTCACTACCATGACTGATGACTCATGCTAGTCCTGTCCCACTGGAGAGCCCTTGAAGGCTGATTCTCTTGCTTTTATCAGTAGAATCATGTCTCTCCTCTTACAGCCCCAGCTCTGGACCCAAGCAACTATGGTACAAATAAAAGAAAAAAAAAAAAATCAAATTCTATTTTCCACCTACCTGCTCCTGCTCCCAACCTACTCCGAGCTAAAGGACAAACACGTAATTGTTCTCCTTCCTTTAATCTCTCTGTTTAGGAGAGCTCAGGGTTCTCAGCGCGGTGCTGAGCAACACTCATTGTTTCTGCTGAAAATGCTGGAGAAGTTGAAGGTGCCTCAGCATTTGCTGAACATCATGAACCCTCCCAAGAGCTGTTGACTGAAGTGGGAACTTGCTGTTTCCACTAATATTGCAAGTGAAATAACCCCAGGGAAAGAAATCTTTCTCAATTGAAGCTTTTCTCTCTGTTTTTACACCAGCTGCACTGTTTTTTCAGGCACTTCAGGGCATCCTTCAGACACACTGGTGGGCCCCCATTGCTTTGTCGCTGACAGAGAAACACAGGAAAGATTTGGACCAGAGCATGACATCTGGGCCAGCAAACCGTGACCATCCTACATATATCTATGTTATATTGCAAAGTACTGACTTTAGTGGCAGGGATAGGGATCTTAAAGAGAAATACCACGAGGAATCTGAGTTCTCCTGTTAACCTCAGTGTCTGTTAGCACATGATGGGAAGCCACCACCGTCATGGAACTTCACAGCCCACTCTGCACCCCAGCATCAAGATTCCCCTTATCAACCAACGTGAGGGTGGGTTTTCTCTGCAGTCCGGGCATCTCGAAGGCTGCTGAGGAGCCAAACGTTGGGCACACAAAATCTGGAGCATCTTTTGAAACAATTGCCTTGCCCAATGCAAAACTGGCTTGAACTTCCAAAGCAGTGAGTGCCCAGAGAATCATAGAACAGTTTGGGTGGGAAGGGACCTTCAAAGCTCATCTAGTAGAACCCCCTGCCATGAGCAGGGACATCTTCACCAGCTCAGGTTGCTCAGACCCCCGTCCAGCCTGGCCTGGGATGTCTCCAGAGATGGGGCAACCACCACCTTTCTGGGCAACCTGGGCCAGGCTCTCACCACCCTCAGTGTAAACAATTTCTTCCTCATGTCTGCCTTAACCTCCCCTCCTTTAGTTTAAAATCATTACCCCAAGAAACCACGGAAAAGCAAATCCTTTTCCACCTACTCCATCAGCTGTGGCCTCAAGACTCTTGCCTTTCCCTGCGGTCAGCAGACCCCTATTGAGTGGCGTCACCTCACCAACTCTGACCCTTCCACTGAAACGCACCCCTGCTCCCGCAGGGAATGGGGAGCAGATGTGGAATCACACATCGCAGCACGACGAGGTGGTGCAAGCCAGGGACCGAAGGTGGATTCCACACTCTGGTGAAGCTGTGGGATGGATTTTGGTGGATAGAATGCAATTATCCAAATCATAATTGACGCAAGCCATAAATCCTTTGAAATAATAACAACATTTAGCACGTATAAAACATGATACATGTTCAAAGCACAAATGCTTATGCCAAAAATGTTTGACCTTCCAATAATTAATAACAAGCAAGGAAATTGCATAGATGGGAGGGGTTTTTTTCCAGCTTTAATTCACAGGAGCAGCATTTATTTTTTTCCCAGGGAAACACTGCTCAAACTTCAGCCTGTCTTCTGCAGATCCCAACTTTCCTCCCAAAGCTGTGCCAAGAAATAATTTTAAAAAAAGAAAAATCCCCATCCAATATAAAAAGAAAACCTGCTGAATCTTAGAAAAACACAGGAAATGATGAAAATGCGATTCTATAAGTGGACCACTTCTTGAAACTAAATGGCTATAAATAAATTAGACATATCCACCTACACATATGTTTTATACATACATATAAATGTATATACATGTAGAAAAAAAACAGCAAAGCTCACACTTTGGATATGAACCTTTGATCTAGTCCAGCTCCATACAGCTCAGATAATGGTTTGTAGCTCACGGTGACATTTCCTATTTCCCCAGATGTGGGATCAAAAAGGAACAGGTTAGATCACTCCACAACTTCAAAACCACGTGGAGATGGCTATAATCTATATGTGTTGCTATGCTTCCCTTTCTGCCTCCTGCTACCAGCTTTGATTTCAGAAAAGCCTCAGTGTCATTTGAGAAGCACATATGGGATCAAACCTTATATTTGTGGGGAGTGGAAATGGTAAAGCCCCAAACGCCGGCCAGCTGGTCAAAATGGACACACTCCTCAGGATACCATGAGGTTTAACCTGCTTGTGCACAGCTTGTCTGCAAATCCACATCCTTCACATGCAAAATTTGGTAAAAGGGAATTTGCTTGCAAAGAGTCTGCTCCGCAGCCAGACGATGAGCCCTTGGTTTGCTGAGCCTGACTGGGACTGGGCTGAACATGCAGCTCTCACTGGAGCTGCTGGGGGAGCCTGGGCTGTTTTTTCATGAGAACAGTAGGCATTGTGTTGAAAATGAAATGAAGCCATGTCTCTGGACAACTCTGGGAGCCAGAATTCATTTCTCTCACTGTTCTCCTAAAGCGTCAACAATGGCCAACGTTTCAAGCACTAGTGGCACATTGGCAAATTCACCAAAGCTCCAGGGCCTGTTTCTCATTTGTGTATTTACATAAATTTCCATATGGCATGGAAAAAAACAATAAATAGAGATAGGAATGTAATTCTGTAATTTTCCATGTATTTGAGGGGTTTTTTTTCCTGCAAGTGGCTGAGCACTCATTGCCTGATTCAGCACAAGGGCCTAAGCCTTAGCTTTAAATTAAGTATGTGCTCAGGTGTCTGGGGCTGGAGTGCTGAGCCCTCTGCGCTCTCAGAGAAGCAGCCCAGGATGACGGCAAGAACACAGGCATTTTTTTAACAGCTGGATACATCTTCTTATAGATGCTCCAGGGACAGGAGCCTTGGAAACAGGCTGGGATGAAGAGAGAAACTGCTAGAGGAACAGACTTGGCCAAAGTACAGAAGCTGGTAGATGTTGAAATGCAGGTTGTGCCTGGACGTGCACAATGAGGCGACTGCAGCCTTCCCATGGACTGGTAGGGAATACACCCCTGTGCATACATGTACACACCACGTACACTCAACACACACATCTGGCTGGTCCCCTGAGTCGTCCTCTTCCCTCAGCCTGTTTTCATTAACAGGGGAGCTTGAAGGAAAACTTGCAGTATCTCAAGCCCACCTTCCAGATTGGGAAGCAGGTTGGTCCTCAACCTCCCCCAGGCAGGGATGCAGAGGAAGAAAAGGCAACGTCAGGCCTTCTGGATGTGGAGAGAAAAGAAAGCTGAAATAAATGTTGTGAAATCTGTTATTATTAATTTTTAAAAATTAAAATCCAGGGAATCGAGCAGAAATTCCACCCAAGCAAGGCACTAGCAAAGCAGCAACTTTCGTTTAAATACTTTTCTAGGCACAATTAAACTGAGCAGGCTCTTTGAACTTTCCCTGCAGCAGCGTCCCGGTGGGGTTAAGGATTTCTGAACTTGCCATGCCAAACTTTTTCCCCCTCTCCTGCTCAGAGCTAGAGGGGAGACTGACTCATTTGGTTAAAAATAAAAACACTGCTATCTAAACTTTAATGGCTTTGTTTCTCATTGCTGCAAGCAGCGGTTCATATGCATTCCAAACAGCACTTTGACTGCAAATGTACCATTTTGGAAGCTATTCCACCTGAAAAACAATATCTTTCATCTCTCTGCCTTGCACTGTTGGGGGCTGGGAGCACACGGAGCAGACACTGGGGAGGTGGTGGGGTGGAAAAGAGCAAGGCTGGCTCAGCGGCAGGGATGGTCCTCGCTGCAGCCTGTCTCTGCCATGGCTGGGAATCACTTTTGATTGGAAGAGACCCTCAAGATCATCAAGTCCTATCCTTAACCCAACCCTGGCACCAACCCATGTCCCTAAGAACCGCATCTCTGCATCTTTTAAACCCCTCCAGGGATGGTGCCTTGGTCAGCCTGTTCCAATGCCCAACAGTCCTTTCTGGGAAGAAATCTTTCCTAATATCCAATCTAAACTTCCCCTGGTGCAACTTGAGGTCGTTTCCTCTCATCCTATCAATGCCAAAGGGGAGGGGAATGCTGGAGTTGCAGGTTGCTCTGCCAACCATTGCACAGCTGCTGCACCAGTGCTGGCTGCACACTCTGGTAGCCTCATCCATGACATCTTCACCTCAATTGTCACTTGTGTCAGGACAGTTTGCATTAGACAACATATGCTGTCACCTACCAAAATGCTACAGGGTCGTGTTGCTGCAGAGACATTGTGAATGCACACCTGGCCACAGCAGAGCCAACCTGCAGGGCTCAAATGCTTGCTCACAAATACATATATAGAAAGCATATGTATCCCCCTTGCCTACACAGATCACGCACAGACCACAGGTTGGTCTGTGTTTATTCAACTTAAAGGTCATGGTAAGGTCTGGGGCAGGTAGTTTGTGCTGTCATTGTCACTCCAGCTCTGTGCTTTAAAAAGCAGCATGGTTTTTGCTTGGTGGCCCCACTTCTTATGTTGAGTTGCTCGATTTGTTAGGCCTCTGTCTAACATTTGAATGACAGTTCCCCATATCACTCCTGCTCCCACAGAAATGAGTGATGAACCTCTCACCATTTTTTACCTTGTGGGATCTGGTTTAAAAGGGACAAAGGCATCTGAGTTGGGGGTCACAAAGGGACAGTCAAATAGCCAGTCCTCCAAGGGGGTTACGTGTTCGTCTCATGCATATAATGACTTTGTGGTGTTACCCTAGCAACTAAAGCTCGGAGATGATGCAATCAAATTTGGGAACATGATTAGAAATGACAGGCAAGGGGAAACAAAGGGAAGCAAAGTTGCTGTGGCAGCTGGGATGCAGCGCTCAGCGCTTAATGCATGTATCAGAGCTGCGAGACGTTCTTCCGAGCAATTACACTAAATATCATATTCTATTTGCCAGCTAATTACAGAATATCATTCAGCGCCTGCCGTCCAGCCCGTCCCTGCTCTCCCCACTTTGGTGAGTCCTGAGGAATAGTATTCTCATTAACCTGACTGTGTTTGATCTGCTCTTACATTTTCACTTGGCATCTGCCCAGCACAAGCGACTATTTGCTTTTTCCCCCCTCTCTGCGTATTCCTTTCCCCACATCACAGCCCCACTTTTATTCAGGAACCTGCTGCTCTCCAATGGCAGTTGCACATCCATGTCTTTGCAAGGATCCCTCCAAGGGAGAAGTGATGCTGATGAGCATCTACAGGGGGAGTGCTTTTGGGCTTCATGCCCTCAGCCAGCCTTTGTCTATGCACCACCTGAGGTCTAATGCATAGCCCCATGATATAAAGCTTAAATATCATTCAGGCCTGCACTGCTGGAGCACAGCTGCCCATATGTTCTGCTCACTTCACATAATTTGGTGTAGGATGCACTGCTGAACCATGAGGATGCAGCTCCACTGCACAGCATGGGGGACACCCTGCCCACCCCCTGTTTGCCATCACCCCCCTTGTTTGGAGGGGGTGGCAGGGTGAGGGTTGCAAGGTATCCATGGGCTCTGTCAGACTCACACTTTGGGCTTGGCTTGTTCACCTGCCATGGGGATGCACTCGGTGCTCTGCCCCTCTACTCCTGGGAATAATTGTCCTGGAAAACGGAGAGAAATAAGTGGAAATATAGGGAATATAGGGAACAAGGATTTGCGCTGTAAATATTACTGATGATTCATAATCCCTTTTTCTCAGAATTTCAGGTTTCTTAACTATTATCCCTCTCGCAGGAAGCCCCGGCTGTTCTTTTGACAGGTTTATGTGACCCAGCAGGCATTTTTCATTCATTTTCACTGTAAAAACAACAGGCTCAATTCTCTATTGCTCGGTACCTGGCGGTGTCATTAGCCTAGTGCCGAGGATGAGAAGGGGGAATGGGAAGAAAGAAGAATAACTGCTGCTCTGATGTGGCACCTCTTTACAGCCATCCATACTGTCCTCAGCCGTCATTCGTATCTGACAGAAACCGAGAGTCACCTCGAGGATGCGGAAAGCAAATGTTTCCGAAGAAGTGCTGAGAAGGACATAAAACTGATGCCATTTCTCTCCCAGACCCTCTGGCCTTGTCTCCACTGCCAGAAAAAAGAAAGGGTGATTTGAAATATGCACTACCTGACATGTTTTAAGATCCTGGTGGTGACAGAATAGCTTGGTGGATGGTCAGGATGAACCCTGATGTTTTCTCTGATGTTGTTCCTAAATTAGGATTTTAACATGTGAGTTAGCCACTGGGCAAATGTGATAAACTGCATTTTTTCCCCCATATAGTCACAGTCCCTCTGTTTTTGGCATCCCAAAAGGTTCCCTTCCCCTCGTCCCCATTAACTTCTCTCCCAGGCAGGAGCTGAGGGCAGTGAGAGGGGAAGGATGTTCCAACTCACCTTATTTCTCATATTTTCAGTATCTCTAGAAAGCTAAAGAAAAGGCTCCACCTTCTACCACTTGTAAGGTTACTGCGACCCCGTGCTGGCCGGGAGAATGGCCAGACCTCATCATAGCTCATATTCCCAAAATCCTCCAGCTTCCCTTCATTCTGTCTTAATCCAGGTGATAACCTCAGTGAGGTGTCAGAGATGGTGAGGGTGGAGGCCAAGGTTTGAGCTTCAGCTCCCACCTCAGGGACACCTCTCCAGTACCACAGCCACATCTTCCTCATTATCCCCCAGTGGGTGCCCAGCCCATCTCTCATGGGCTGATGCCATGGGTACCACTTCCAGGAACCGCATCCCCACTGCTTTCTGCCCCTCCTGCAAAGCAATTTAATCCCAATCTCCTTCTCCCCCAGCCCTCTCCTGCTAGTCTTGCATCCAGGAGCAAGTTGTTTGAATTGGCTGGGGCTGGGGAGCAATGAGCCTCGGCAGGTGCCTGTGGAGCACCATGGGCCGGCAAAATTCAGGCAGATCAAACCACCATAGGATGCAAGAGAGGGAGAACAGCTGAGAAGGCAGCAAACATAAACGGGGGAGCTGCTATTGCCAGATGGGGCACGGGGAGCCAAACTTAATTTGAATTGCTTGCAGGCTTAGCAGCCAGGCAGAAAGAAATCATCGCAAATCCATCTAATGCAAACTAATGCTGGTCATTAGGAAGCAGGCTAGAAGAGCGCTGCCCGCATCGGGGAAAAGACATTAGGAAAAAAGTTTCTGAGCAGGTTTCCAAGCCAAAATAGATCATCTCTGAACAATTTACTCTTCATTTACCATAGTTCTCAAACCTGGGGAAGCGAGGGTTGTTGTTTGGTTGGTTTTTCTTTCCCCAAGAAGAAAAAGTACTCCAGGATGGTATCACTTGTACTGTGGCCAGCTTTTCAGCAATGTTGGGCAGAAAGAGATGTTTGTGGCTGTCAGCAAAAGGCCCAGTCACTCAGAATCACTTAAAAGCAGAGGAGCCTTTCCCTCCGTGCATGCATCAAGGGTAATATCTGTAATTGGGTTTATGCATTTCCATTAAACAGAGCATGACTGGCAGTGACCACAGCCCCCCTCCCCGCAAACACGGCTGCCACAGGGGTGGTTTAACAAGAACCAAATGCTTTTTGATGACCGTTTGCAAAAAATAAACAAATCAATAATTCCCTCTCAGCTGCAGACCTTGGATGAGTTCTCCTCACCCTCCTGGCTGCTAATGGAAGGCAGCAGCACGGCTGAAGGGACACCATGCAATTAAAAAGTTATCTTTCAGAAATAACCTGTCTTCCCCCCAAACAGCCCCTTCGATTATTCAAAATGGCTTCAGCATCAAGGCCGTTGCCAAATGTTTTTCCACATTTGCTGTCTCATACTTTGTTTCTTAGCACTTGGTAATGGGCATCAGTTTTCATATCACATCATACACCAAAGCCTGACAGGAAAAAGAAATGAAGTTGTAGGGAAATGGCCTCTTCCCAGCCAAACTTCTATTCACGGTGGGGTCAGGAATGGCTGGGAAGATCTGCAGTCTGGTGTCACAAGGTGGCTGGGAGCCTTGAGGGGAAAGAATAAAAATCACTGGAAAATGCTGATGGGATTTTGCAAAACTTTTGCCAAAACACAGATCAACCTTTGGTGGAAACTACCAAATTCCTTCACCAGTCACCTTCAGGGCCTCCAGAGACATCTTCACAGGCTGGGTCACCCACAATTAGGATACCTAAAGCCCTCCTGTGGGTCCCAAGGGCCCCAAGGACCCCCAGCTCAAGGGCACTCCAGTCGACAAAAATTGGGAGCCTTTTCTGGCTGAAATTACTCAGCATGATTTTTTTGCTTTCCTGAATCAGGATGAAAACTTTCTGTAAGTCTCAAAGTACCAACCTGCTGTAGGAACCTGTGAGTGACATGCAAAGAGCATCTTTTGTCGCCTCCTGCTTCAGCTGCTCATGGCTAATGAAGCCAGACAATGTCTCATTACTGGACTGAAATGGCTTTTGGGGAAATGTCTGCTTGTTGTGAGGTCTCTTCAGCAGGACAAGGGCTCAGGGGAAAGAGGCTACAGGGCGGGAGGTCTTGGAAGCAAGAGCCGTGGGGAAGAATCTGTAATTCTCTTTGGGACTGTTAGAAAACCACTCCCTGCTGTTGCTCTCCATGGGCTTTAGAATGAGATTTCAAAAAACTCTGTTAATTTCCTATAGAACCCCATCAACTGTATTCACATTAAATCCTATAGCACTTTCGCAGGCAGCTCCAGGGAATGATAATCTGGACTTTTGCCAAAAAAAGAAACTCAGCAAGTGAGACTTTCTGCTAGAGCTGGTTCATAGACCGGCAGACTGGACAAGCGATTCTCTTCCTCTGTCCAGCCCCTCCTATATTCTGAACCAAAGACATCCATCCTTTTTCTCTGCCAGGGCTTCCACCAGCTACCACACCTTGCACGGCTCTATTTGACCAGTATAGGGAGATCTTGCTTTAAACTGGGTGAGCGTTTCTTCACGACAGCCTCAGCAGACAAGACCCTCTTGCTCACCCACCTCCCAAGGAAAGAGGGATCTGTGTGGTGCTGATAGACCTTCCTGTCTGATGTTAAATCCCAACACCTTCACAGAGCAGCAGGCACTCAGCGGTTGTTGCCTGGTGTTCAGTCTCTAGAGCCAAGAGCAACCAGTTGGCCAGAGGACAGTGACCATGGAGAAGCCCAGCACTGGTCTGGACTGGAGTCCATGAGGAGGACCACAGCTGTTGCAGATCCATCTGAGCTGGTTTTAAACCATCCAGCCTGGGCATCGGTGCAGCTGGAGCAGGAGTTTGAGGAGGAGCTGTGGAAGCCAGCGATGAAGACTATGAGGAAGATGACTAATCTTTGCTGAGGACCAAAGTGCCCTAATGCCCTGGTTACATTCCCCATGTTACCAAATATAAAGCCTTTGTGACAGTGGGGTACAGACAGACTTCATGTCACTGCCCAGAACAGGTGAGGTTCTGAGGCTGTCTTCTTGCATTGCACCAGGATTTGATACCCCGCATTGGTGCAGCTAATTGTTAAGCTGTGTTTTCAGACAATGTATTTTAAATACAACCCATTTTCTTTCTAGGTGTTTTGTTTTCAATTCCTGCATCTGCCCTTGTAGTTATTTCTATCCTCTCTCCCACCATCTTTAGGCTGCCTTACAATAATTTGCAAATTACAGGAGTCAGAAGTGGCAGGAGCATCATCTTTTGCTGCTTTTCAGTACGTGTCGCTAGTCACATCTAAATAAACACAGCACCGACGGCTCGTGCATTAGCAAACTCTGACCTGCATCCCCAGGAGACCCTGTCTGGGTTCTCGGTGGGGAAGGAGTTAATATGTTTGTCTTGCACAAGCGAGATTGAAACCAGACTGGGCTCAGCTGGAGAGAATCACTTTATCAGGAGAGGTTATGAGAAAAAGAAACTCTTAAAAGACTCTCTAGCAGAGTGTGGAGCTGGGGGAGTTGTGTTGTTTGGACTGGGGAGCAGGCGCGTGTTGCGAGAGCCTCCGTTGATCTCTGTTAGGGGCGGATTTCTGTGTGTGTTGTTCACCATTCAAACTGGGTTTGTCGAGGTGGTGGCAGGTGGAAGCAGGGCGGCACGGAGAAAGGACGTCGCAGTCATGCGAAACTTTTGATGTTGTTCTGATGGAGAATAGATGAAACCCCCCCATGTTCTTCATGCAGCAGTATTCCCAAATCAGAAGTGATTTCTTTTTTTTAATTATTTGATAAAATGTAAAGATTTTTTTCAAAGAGTTAATTAAACGCTTGTGTTTCAGGTCAATCTGCAGGTTTAATTTCAAATCAACAAAGGAAAGGAAACATCTGGTATCACGTAAATATCCTTTCTGGTGTGATACGCATGAGCAAAATTTCTGCTAAGCAGAGGGTTCTTTTTCTTTTCTAATTTAGAAAAATTGAAAGTTTAAATATAGCTTAAAAAAAAACCTTTTTGAACTTGAGAAAAGGAGTCACACTGAGCAAGGGCAAGGCTGCGCAGGCCAGAATTCCATCCAGCTGGAAAACCCTGGTCCTTCATGGAGAACCTTAACACACACACACACACACACACACACACACACACACACACACACACACACACACACACACACACATATGATCATTTCCCAGGTCCATGGACTTTCTGCCAGGGACCCCCCGGTCCTACTTGCAGCTTCTATTTAGTCACCCCCAAATGACCCTGTCTCATCTCTCATCACATAACATGGTGTTCCCAGCACTCAAAGCCTGTCACTGTCACCAATCACCATCTCCAAACCTTACCCTTGATGTGTAGGATCAGGCTCACATGCACATGTTTTGGCTGGTTTTGGTTTAATTTCATGACTGTTATTTTGTGATCGTTTTGCCCCTGCTATTCACTTCCTCCCCCCCCACCTTTTTTTTCTGACATGCAGGAAAAAAAGAAGAGCTTAAACATATTTTGCGGTTAAACCACTTTTTTTCATGTCAGCTGGTTCCCACTGGGCTGAAAAGCAATAAAAAGTCAGGAAGAAGTATGGGCTCCCCTCTCAGCTTTGTCATATGGATGAATAGCACAGTAAAAAGCACTGAATGCTATCGGTTAAAACGAAGTCGCTGCTATTCCAAGTACATTTTGCAAAGGGGTGGGGGACTGGATGGTGAAAAACCTCTCCCGGAGATGGATCCTTTGTCGAGCTAAAGATTTTTGCATTAAAAAGAAATTCTGGTTATAATCACTCTACCTACAACAACATTTTCGGTCGTCTCCCCACTCTGCCCTCACCCCCCCTCATTTTTTCGTGGCACTGAAATAAATCTCAAGGTAATGTGACTTGCAGAACCACTATCTTTGAGCATCTTGGAGGCTCTGTCAATAAGCGGCCAGGCAAATAGCAATGGAGTGCAAAGATCCTTTTATTATCTCCCTTTGCAGCCCTTCTTGGGCATTTCTCTCCCTTGTGTTCCTCATCAGGCCCTGATCATACTGATAAGAGAGGGGAGAAAAAAAAGAGAAAATGTGAGGGAGAATAGCAAAACTAGATGACAAGACCTCGTACTATTTCACATTTGCACCTGGAAAATGCTCTGGTCTGGAATGTTAATATCTAATTGTAGATAAAAGTAGATTAGCAATTGCTGGCGAATTTCCGGTTAAGATACTCGGATGCTTAGAAATTGCTTCTTACTTGCGTTTTGATGTCCTATTGTTGAGCAAGATGAAAGCAGTTCACTTCAGGAGAAAGCAGGTTCCATTGTGCAAGATCTCCTTCCAGCAATAGCCAGACTGTTTTCAATAAAATGGGGTTTTCTTTTCTCTTTCACTTTCTGAGCGTCCCCCCCGCCCTTTTTTTTTTATTAGAGGAAAGCAAACTTTTCAAAAACAAACCTTCCCAAATTACATCTCCACCCTGAGAGATGGTTTAGCCTGGCCGAGAGGGATATATGGTTAAACCCTCTTACAAGGGAAAAGAGACCTCAGAAGAGCAGGAGATTATCCAGGACTATCGAGCGCCGGGTTCTCAAAGCACCCTGGTGACACGGATTCTGCAAAGGCCAAGTCTCTGTCAGGTCAATCAAGAGCAAAGATCTGAATCTCTGTCCCTCACATACCCCCAGAGACCCCAATGACCAAGCAATTGGTGAGGACAAGCTTGTCAGCGATCTCAGGATCAGAATGGGATGTGTCTGGCTGCTCATGGCGGGTCCAGATGAACCCTGAATACTTACAGGGTTGGAGCTTCATCCAAGCTCTATTCAACCACTTGTGAAAGTTTTTCCTCATATCTAGTTGAAATTTCCCTCATTGCTACTTGTGACCGATGCTACTCATCCTTTGCTGTAAGAAGAATCTGGCTCTGATTGCTCTGAAATTTGGGTGTGAGGAAGGGTCCAACTTGTGGAACTTGGTGCTACAAAACAACCACAGAGGGCAAGGGCTCTGGAGGATTCAGAGAGTGATAGACAGATAATGAACATCCATAGATAAGCGGATAAAACGCTTACAAGGGATATAATCCCTTCTGTTCCTGGTGATAAGCCAGCTGCTGACTGAGAGGCATGAAGGAAAACCCTTCTGGGAAGATTATTCCAAACCTGGTGAATTGAAGCCATGGATACTTGCACAACTGGCTGTGGCAATCTGAGAGTCATTAGTGGTTATCTCTGGAAGCACCAGAAGATTGGAAAGGGACAAAAAATGCCTAACTTTTAAAAAGTATTGGGAATGTGAGCAGTAGGGAACTCTAGACCCAGCAGTTTGACTTCAGGCCATGAAAAATCATGATAGAGAGATATGAATACAGTATTTACAGGTATCTGGGAGGTGTAAAGGAGTTTCAGTGACCATGGATTTGTCAAGGACACCCTTCTTCTAACACCTCTGTGACAGATTGGAGAAATTGACTGAAAAAAAGAAGAGGTTGAGATTCAGCTGGGGCAGCCAGACAGTAATATGGATGATGGAGTGCGCAGGTGAGCTAGGCTTCGGTTCAGCAGAAAAAGATCTAAGGTTTATTTTGTTCCACTAAGTGAACATGAGTCTGGGATATCAAGCTGCTACAAAAATGGTAAGTATCACCCCAGTTGGTATAAAAAGGCAGAGGATACAGGAGACATGCATGAATTCTAGGGACTGGTGACGCCACAGCAGAGCTCCATGGCCAGAGGGGTTACCCCATGGGAAGGAAGAGGTGGGAGAACGGGAGAGAGATCAGGTGGAAGCAACAGGAGTGATGAGAGCTGGAATAAATTATTTCCAAGGCAAAAAAGCAGCCTAGACAAGAAGGAAAGTGGAACATCAGTTTGGGTAATGCGGAGAAGAAAGAACCCTTGCCCTTAGGTTCACCTGCTGGTTTTGGGGGTCCTTTTTTTGTTTGTTTTTTTTAAATTTTAAACAAAATGATCCTCCAGCACCACTTCTGACTACCACATCTCCCTGGTTGTCTGTGTCAGGAGGTGAAGAGGCACTAGAGAAGGCACTCAACAGCCTGGCAGCAAGCCCTAATGCAGCATCTCCCCCAGAGAGTGGCTGATAGCAGCAAAAAGTCCTGGTGGACAATCCCAAATGGACCCTCAAAATCTGAACAGAGGAGCCTTCGGCTCCAGTCTGCATGGAGCTGATCCATCTTGGAGACCCCGTCTGATGAGTGTTTGGGGGGAAATAACTTCTTTTTCCTTTGCAGAAATGCAGTTTGGTAGAGAAATAGGAGCATATACCAGCTACAGAGATATGGGCAGCAGCCCAGGAGAGGAGCGGAGAGAGGGCCCAGCCTTCCCCAGCTCCTCGCTCCTCTGGCAGGACCAGCGCCAGACAGCCCCGCGCTGCTTCCAGGAGCCAGGCGGCAGAAAATGAGTCCTGTCAAGTGAGCGTGAAATGGTGTGCAGACAGTCAGCCTCCCATTGTCTGTGTCCTCGGATGGCAGCCAAGCCCCGGTGCCTTGGCGAAGGCAGGGGAAGCAGCCCGGGTTGGTTGACATCTGCTCTGCTCGAGCTACAGCAGAGAAAGAGGCTACAGGGCAACGTGCTGTTCTCCTTCCCTCCCACCTGTGGTTGTGCTGGAGATGTCAGCAAGCTCCTCTGTTTGTCCTGAGAAGCTTTGGCCTATTTGTGGCAACTGACCATCTCCAGTCATTGGGCAGATTGCACCATGCTAAATCTCATCATAGAATAATTTGGGTTGGAAGAGATCCTCAAGATCATCAAGTCCAACCATTAACCCAACCCTAGCACTAATCTGTGTCCCTGAGAACCTCATCTCTGCATCTGTTCAACCCCTCCAGGGATAGTGGCTCCACCACTGCCCAATATCCAATCTAAATCTCCCATGGTGCAACTTGAGGCCATTTCCTCTTGTCCTATCGTTGGTTCCTTGGGAGAAGAGACCAACACCCTCCATGCTCCAAGCTCCTTTCAGGTAGTTGAGAGATCAGAAGGTCTCCTCTCAGCTCCTGTTCTCCAGGCTGAACCCCCCAGGTCCCTCAGCTGCTCCCATCACACTTGTGCTCCAGACCCTCCATCAGCTTTACGGTGGTGGGAAATGCAGAAAGACTTTATGGCTTGTGGAGACCTTCTCCTCTGATGGCAACTGGCTGCTGAGGATGAGGGAGACCTCGACCTTACCTGATTGTACAGTGGAAACCAGGAGAAACCTCCAGCAAAACCCAGAGCCCCTGTAAGAGAGAGAAGAGCATGGAAGCTTCTGCATTAATTAAGGGGATCATATCCATATGGATGAAGAAAATGGCTTATAGCACCACCAATATATGTTATCCTAACATATGCGAAGTCATCAAAAACACGCCGTTTTTAAAAATATCCAGCATGCTTGCAGTGAATATCAGCCCATGTTATATACACGCTTTACCAAAAAAGACTCTCAGTCTCTTTTGAAGAAATCCAGGAAAGATTCTGCTTTCTGTCACCCAAGGGCAAGCCTTGGTATCAAAAGAGATAACATCCGTGGCTATAAAATGTGTATATATTTATCCAGACTCTAAAGGCCATTTTTATAACTTCAATCTTGGTTTACTTTTCAATACTCTTATCCCTTTGCCATGTTTTGGAAAATATATAAGGATTGGCTATTGGAACATGCAGCTTTGTGCAAAATATTTAATCGAAGCCCTTAATTGCAAGCTGTAAATGTAGTACTGGGGACAGATTGTAAAGCCAGAAACCATTTGGTCAACACAAAACAGCTAACAAGACTGTTTCCCCAAAGAGGAAAAAAAGAGAAGCATAGAAGACAGTATTTTAGCACAGACATGAGTTTTATTGCAAGAAAATAAACCTTTCAGAAAATTTAGGGAAAAGAAGAATGTGTTATCAGATCCATAAGGCACATGAGAAAAATCAGACTTCTTTTTTATTTTTTTATTTAATTTATGTAGGAAAAACATGTCTACTTTAAATCAGCCAACAGGAGTGATACATTGTTCTTACTGAAAGTCATTTTGTCTATAAACACTTTCAAGACTTCAAACAAAAACAAACGGAGGGCTGGAAAACAGTCTCTGGAAGACGTTAGTTACTCCTGTTCAACTCATGTTTCCTCTTGTTGCTGTGAAGCTTGGTTGATTCCTTAACTGTCTGAAATGACAAGCTTCTCCTGAGATGTGCAGTCGCAAGTATTGTGTGTCTGTGTACAGACATCCACAAAATAACTTCCCTGCTGCATTTGCTACATGACTGGTGAGATGCTTTATGTACAACACAGCAAGGTCAGATGATGCCGCAGTTGGTTACTACTATAGCAGTAGCTGAAGCATAGAGTATTTGTATTAATTGGGGAATTAGTTATCTGTCAAGAGGCACCTCACTAAAGGTTGTTAAGGAAAAAGGACAATAACTTCTTTAATGACTGCTCAAGTTTAAAGGCACTCTTCGAGAATTAATTAAATTAAGAATACTATTTTGAGAGCTGGAGGACTTTTACACATGAAAGTAAGGGTGTTTGGACTTATTGGAAACAGAATTTCAGTTACTATTAAACCCTGATGAAACTAAAAGAATGACTCAGAAAATTGACTGAATAAAAGAATCAAGATGCTCTGAGAATTTCCCACCACGAGAACAAAGGCAATTAGAAGTGCACGGCATTGGCATTCAGCAGATTACATATTCATGAGCTGAAAATGTACCAGGTCCTTCCCCCAACGAAGGGATGACAGCAGCCAATTTTATACTGAATGTCATGTTACCCTTTCCACAAAGCAATAGGATCAAGCGGGGTCTGAAAACTCTGAACTAAAAGCCGCGTTTTTGTCCCGTCCTTTGCGAACAGGACAATTCAGCAGAGCGGAGCACAAGGGGCAGCCGCAGTGTGGTCTGTGCTGAGCCGTATTTTCACAGATGGGATGAAGCCGTAAAATAAGACTGCAAAATTTTATTTCCATTTTTGAGCTGATTTAAGGGGATATCAGAATGCTTTCATAATTCACAATATTGAGTTAGAAATGTTTTCTTGCAACTGAGAGACCAGCTAAATTTGTGTCATGGAGCATGATAGTGTGATTTTATTCAGATGTAAGAATTTTGATATGCTTTGATATTCCTTTGTTAAGGTAGATCTTTCTATGGTTTCTTTTGACTAAGTAACTTAAATATTTGCACTGGCTTCACATGGTTTACTTAAGATTATTCACATTTCTTATTACTAGCTGTTTAGATGATACATGATATACTGAAGCAGGATTTACAAGACTCCCCCCATACATATAGACAAGCCATGTCTGTGCCTTGTTTTTTATCTGCCATTAAAACAAGATTACACCTCATTTTAGGAAAAAAGGTACTTAGATCCTCTCCAAGAGTAAATCCACTCTTGCCATATATAATCTCTCTTACAAAGTCTCCTCAGAGAGAAGTACAGAGGAGACTGTAACTGGAATAATCAACATTTATTGCTTATGATCGCCTTTGGTTCAGAGTTTGCTTCTGCTTTCTTTGTCAATAAAACAGTCAAAAGTAATTGACAGAAACTGTTGTGTTTGTTCTTTATGGAGACAACTTTTGA
Source organism: Streptopelia decaocto (assembly GCF_964273445.1). Classification (NCBI taxonomy): domain Eukaryota; kingdom Metazoa; phylum Chordata; class Aves; order Columbiformes; family Columbidae; genus Streptopelia; species Streptopelia decaocto. The sequence goes on along the minus strand of NC_138672.1, from coordinate 4,947,924 downwards.
GGATGGGGCATCGCACCTTTGAACTGCCATAAAAGGCGATTTTAAAGATGGGCCTTTCTTGCGCATCTTGCTTTTAGCTTTCAGCAGATGCCAATGTAAAGCCCAGTGACTGGAGACATCATCTCTAGTCCCGACTAACCTGAAAGGTCCCTTCCTTCTGCACCTGGGAGAAGGGGACATTCAGCACCTACAGCTTAAAAAAACCCATCTGTTGGGGTGAATGTCAAGGTGTGACACCCCTTGTTGTCGTGTTGGTGGAACCCCCAGATTCAGAGCACAGTGCTACCCAGAGCCCCAGCGCTATCCAAAGCCACAGCGGACTCTTTCAAAGCCTGGCCATGTTAAGGGAATGATGGGTCCTTGGGAATGCTGGTCTCCTTCTTCCCTGGAGATTGAATTATAGACATCATCTGCTGAGGAGGTGATTGTGTGTCCTCTCCCGTGGTGTCAGGGCTGGGAGAGCTAATGGATGCTAATGGGCACTAATGGATACTAATGGGCTCTTAATGGGCTCTAATGGTCTCTAACAGCTCCTCCTGCCCCACCCATCCTGGCCTCTATTTAAGCCCAGACCCAGGAATTAAGCCCCTCTTGGGCTGTGTACATGGCTGTCTCTAGATTTTTCATGGCCATGTTGCTTCTCCATGTCCTGCTCCACTAATTGGCCTCCTGGATGGACAGTGGACCTGCCTTGTCCCTACAAGCCCCTCTGACGTTGTGGGTTCTCAGCAGTTGGCCTCGCTGCCCTGCTCAGGTATGATGGGATGGGTTGGGGGCCCCAGCAGCCCCTCAGCTCCTGGCCCTGAGGGAGCACCAGCCCTCATGGCACCTGAATGTGGGGGTTAGAAGTGCCGCTTGCCTCAGTGGCCACTGACCAGAGCACCTCAGACAGCTGGAGTGGCCAGGGAGGCAGCAGGCAAGGCCAGATCAGCCACATTGCAAGCCATGAAGCAGGGCTGTGTGAGGGATCCCCAGGTGGGTCCTTCCTTGCAGGTAAATACTGCATGGTGGAACCAAGCCCTCCCGACCACCTCTTCATGCACAGCCATTCTCCATGGAGGAATGTGCCCCTGTGACCTTCAGATGCATGAGAAGGTTTATCCCACTGCCATGAGCAAGTTGCTTGTCTGGCCAGGACCCTTCTGCTGTGCCCAGCCTCCTCAGGCCATGACATCTACCAGGAGGTATCAGCTCCCTTTCTGAAGTGCATGGGGTGGGGGAAAGCTTGATCCCAGGAGAGCAAGTTCACAGCACACTGGCTTGTGACAACAGCTGTGAAAGGTGATTGCTGTATATTTTTGGTTTTTACATATGTGCTTGAAGGGATTTAGATGAGAAAACTGTAGTGTGCAAACCCAGTGTTTACACTTGCTGCAAGACCCTGCTTGTGCATCACTGCTTTCATCTCCCCTTGTGCTCCCTTTGATTGCCTGTGACTCAGATGCTCTATCTGGAGCTGATCCTTGCAGAAAGCTGCTGCTCCAGCACCACAGAGCCTCTGCCCCAGCATCCACCAAGAAGGACCATACGTACCCTGGCAAAGTGAGCCACAAGCATCTCCCTACAGCTCCCAGCAGAGCAGGAGTGAGACAGGGAGACTCTGCAGCTCTGTGCCGTTCGCATTGCTGCGCTGCAAAGGGAGCGCAAATGTTCCCTTTGTGCAGGGACATTGCTAGTGACCAAGCAAGTGGGTATGCTGGGGTAGGGGCTGCCGTTTACTTTGTGCTCATAGATTAGACCCAGCGCTAAGGGCTGTTCCACATGGTGTAGGATAAAGAGTGAACGAATTGCACAGATTTGAGCTACCAGCTTGTGTATCTAATCATATTTCTAAAAGATGCCAACAGAGGGCATCCGCTGCCAGACACGCAGCCTGCAAAGTCCCTGCTGCAAGCCCTCTGCCTGGCTTTGGATAAAGAGCATCTCAGGGTTTTTTTTAACTCTCTCCCACTTAGGCTTAGGTTAAGCTTTGTCAGAGATTTTAAGCAGATGGGCTTTTTCAGTGGGTGTTTTTCCTTTGGAGAAAGGAGAAGGAGGGGGGAACAATAACCCACAGTTGCAGTCTCTTGGTCAAGGCAGGATTTTGATAATTAGCAGAGCAACAGCCAGGTTCAAAGTGAAGGTGGATGCTTTGTTATCCTGTGCAGCTGTAAACAAAATCAGAAGCACTACTGTGCTGGTGCTGGAGGAGAGCAGGAGATTTCATGACAAATGTCCTGGCTTTGGTGGATTTAAATAGTCAGTTTTATTTATAGGTGTTTATTCCTGGCATTTAATCTCTTTGTTTCACGTCTCTGGTGGACAGTCAAAAAGAAATCAAACTTCTAAAGCCTGCTGCTCCCTCTGGTAAATACACATTGATGTTTGGGCTGTGGAGCAGGCTCACTCTGAGCACGTTGTCATTCTTATTTTGTTAAGATCTCACACCAAAACATCCAAGATGTTCAAAGGCCAGGCAGCCTGTCCCATGGCAAGCTTGTTAATCCAGTTTTTACTGGGGCAGTGAAGGTCCTGAGGCAAGGGCTGGTGCTAGACAGGGCTTGTGTGAGGGTTATGGATGGACGAAGTCTTCTCAGAGGTTTCCTCCCTGCATGTAAAACCAGCAGGAGGTTAATAGGTGCAGGAGCTGGTGGTTGCTGGGCTCCTAGAAATATATTCTGTTCTGGGGTTTCCAGCTGCTTTGCACACAAATGTGGGTAAACACCTAAAAAATCAGAATGGCTGGTAGGCCTGGCTAGAATAGTCATCTGTGCTTGGGAAAGACCTGGCTCTGCCTCATAAAGCTAAAGCTGATTCAAGCTGTGCCATGTCTAGCCTGGTCCAGTAATACCTGTTCTGAGCCTGGTTTAACTCTTGGTGTGGGAACATACACCTTTTACCTGCCAAAAAGTGTACACATTTTCAGTGGTGTGGCTTGAAATACATGAACATGATCTTTTCAGGAATAGTGTTTGCTTTGGTTATTTACCCAGGGCTTCCTAGCTGGCCACTCCCAAAAAAATCTGCTCTGTACATGTAGGTCATCTCTACATCATATTATACATTGAATAAGGGCCAGAAACATACAGCCAAATTTGATTTATGGACTGCCATAAAGATTTAAGAAATTTATGATTTGATTAATCCATCCCATATATCTTTTTCTTTATTACCGGTAATTCGTGCGATATATCACAACCTTCTGAGCAGTAATTTGGCTGCCTGGTTCATGCCAATGCTTCCTAAGGGTTAAATTCTACGGTGCACCAACCAGACAATAAACTGTTGTGATCTGCTGGTTAAATATGTATTCAGCAGTCCCGGAGTCTGACTTACCCAATAGATTTGTCCCGGTTTACCAAGCGAGTATGTATTTAGGACACGTAGTATGTGCAGAAGAACGTACGGGGTGGGGGGGTGGCTGGAAAAATTCTTTGCAAAACACACTGTGCCACGGTGGCTAAAGCTTGTAGAAAATGAACAGGCATCTGTAATGTTCCTAGAAATATATGCCAAGCATATAGCCAGAATGCCCAGTGCTTGTTGTGCAGGGGGCTGCCTGGTGACAGCTTTTCTAGCAGGGTGAGGAGCCTTGGCAGGGGCTGCCTGCTGAGAACTGGTCCCTGCTGGCAATCTTTGTTTCCACTCGGAGGGAGGTGGGTGTTTGGCATAGGGCAGGAAAAGCAAATCTACTAATTAACTCAATGAGGGATAAAAAAACATACCTCGGGTTGAATGAGGATGTGACCTGAGACTGTAGATGCTTCTGCTGCTGGTAAACATGTTTTCTGTTTGTGGTTTTTTTTTCTTCTGTAACACTATCGACATTTTTAAAATGATCAGAATATTTCAGAGTGCGTTTAACAAGACAGAAGTACTGGATTTCAATACAGTCAACTCCAGAAAGCAGAAGGCAGGTCCTAAATTACTTTCAAAATCATAACAGTTTAAAAAGTGGAATACTTTCTCGTTTGCCTTCTGTTTTTTCCCAGCTCACCTCCTCCCCTGGGAGCAGGACTTGGAGGAGGAGGAGAGGGGTGATTCTGGTCGCACACCTGGCAGCCCTGGAGCACATTCCCTGTGCATGATCCAGGTGTCTGAGATTCCCCTGCCCGAGGGGGCTTGGGGACCCCTCACAGCCCCTGGTCTCTGCTGATGGGGAGTGGAGGTGCCAATTAGCAGAAGCCCCAGTTGCATTTTGCAATGAGGACTCCAGGACTGGTTAGAGTTGAGCCTTTAATAATGTCTCAGCTCTGCTGGGCTGCCCACAATCCCAGCCAGCCACCCCTTTCAGAAAAGCCCTGCATCTTCATTACCTTCCCCTCGAGCCATCTGGTTCCCCAACCTGACCTTTTTAGAAAAGATTGGTTAAAAAAACAGGAGCGGTCCCCGAACAGAAGACCTTGTGTGTCGTGTTTAAGCCCAGAGCAAATTTTTATGTCCAAGCTGTAAAACCTTGAAAATAAAGATTTATAATTGAGATTCTGGCTGAAGCAAAGTGAACAGAGATGGTCTAATTAAATTCTGTGGTGGATATAATTAACCCATTTATTCATTTATTACCCTTTATACAGCTAATGCAGGCTACACCATCACCATTTGTTTGTAAAGAACCTGTTACCTGTCGGCTTGGTGTGGTGATGCTCCGGAGGGGTTGGTGGTTCTGTACAAGCAGGTCGGAGCTGACGGATGCTTTTTCAGAAGCCAGCCCAGCTCTGGAATGAGTCAGCTCAGAAGGAATGGGGTGGAAAGCAAAGAGACTCTGGGTTCTGCTTTGGACTCCTGGGCAGAGCTGACAGGTGGCTTTGATCAAGTGTGGTGCTTTGGGGAAAAAAGGGTGTTTTTTTGTCTTTTAGCAGCTGGCTCTCTGGTGTCATACACACCTGGTACCATGGCACTGAATTCTTGCTGTGCACTGTCGAAGGCTGCTGTAATATTGACGCTGATGTGTGTGGATGGATTTCTGCTTTCTCTCCTTCATAGTTCACTGTGGAAATGGCACTTGCGAACCCAGAACACAGATAACTACTCACACATCCTTTGGGAGAGCCTCATCTGACTAAAAGCTCGACTGGCTTTTCCAGAAAGGAGCTGTTTCTTTTCACCAAAGACTCATTTTGCTTTACTTTCTTGCAGCCACCACTAGATAAAAAAAACAACAAAGAATCAACTAGAGATTATTTTTCATGAAAGTTTAATCAGGCACTGTCCCCTTCCTGCACCTGTGTGAGCAAACCTTGATGAGCATGTAGGGCTTGAACACAGAGTAAAAACCATCTGCTTGAGAAGCAAGAAGTGCAGGGAAAATCCTTTGCTTGCTGGTATTTATCTATCCGGGCAAGCTGTCCTGCTGCAGATGCTCCACCAGCAGTTCAGCCACCGGGTCCCACAGCCCATCCATCTCTTAAGCAGTGAAAGCCAACACCTCCCCCCTCTCCTTCCCCTCCCTTTGCTGCTCCTTAATATTTCATGCATCAAAGAAGTTTCAGTTGTAATGCAAAAACTGATTAATTAAGTTGAGTGCAAGAGTTACATGCATTTAAAGTTTCTTTCATCTCGGGAAGGAGAGGAGCCGCGCTGGAGGCTGTTATTGCTCATGAAAGGGGGTTGAAGGGCAGTAGTGATGGAGTGGTTGTGATGGAGGGGAAGGGACAGCCTCATTCCCTGGATTTTTGGCTTGAGCAACAGGCTGCTTTCCATTGTCCCTGGCTTCTCCCTTCCTCTGAGAGTGTACTCGCTCACCACACTGGCCCATGCCTCCCTCTGGCAATGGGGATGTGTAGCAACCTGCCTAAGGAAGGACTCACCTGGGGTCTGCAAGGTCCCTTTTCAATGCGACTTTGGTCCTGGACATGCCTGGCACATGGCTGATACCCTGCACGAGTAACCTCTGGCTAAAACCCCTGTGTGCTCCAGGGTGAGTTATAGATGTATGTGCTACAGGATGGTATCACACAGAGGAAAGAAACTAGAAAATGCCTCGAGGCTATAGCGATGGGCACCTGAGCACAACATCCCACCCGGGTAAGTCAAGGCTGTTATTTGTAAAGCAACCATTTAGTCTGTACCTCAACCCAAAATGCTCAACAGCCTTTCCTCGCTGTACAAATTGCACAGCCCGCTGTTACTGCTCCAGGCCCTCCTGAACTGAGCCCAGGGGCTGTTTCCCAGGGCACAGTAGTGTTTTTGGTAAAAGGGAGGAATCAACTACTTGTATTTTAGAAGGGAAGAGGAAATTCAGCTGCTCCTGGCTGCTGGCTTTAGCTTCCCTGCTTTTGCAGTGTCCCCTCAGGGTGCTTCTCTGGAAGTGGTCAGGAAGCTCCTAGCTTGATGCCCTGTCAGAAAGACAACATCTCCTGTGGCTCCGAGCACAGCGAGGGGGCTGTTGGCTCACCATTAACCTAGAAGCAAGAACGTCACCTCCTGAATTGCAAAGGGCACTTTCTGCATCCCCTTGTTCCTCTCCCAGGAGTGTTCCTCGGGATTGCTGACCCAGCCTGTCTCTGGCTTTGCTTGCAAGAGCTGACAAAAACAATGCGGTTGTCGACTACAGGCAGATACCATATGGTTGTGGACCAGCATTTGTGCACCGCAGCCTGGAAACAAAATCAGTTTAGTGGTGTTTTCTTCAGAATAGTAAAAAAAACTTCCTCACTTCTTTACTGGAGTTATTGATGCTGATGTGACTCTTGCAGGGTAAAATATAAGCCTCTGATTACATCATAGCTGTCTAACTGACTTTCTCCTCTGCTTGCTAGCGGTACGATTTGCAGTATGCATTACAGACATAAATTGCTCTCTATATTGTAAATACATAGTGCATTTTAATGATTGCTGCTGTACATACATATCTTTAGTAATAGGGCCAATTGAAAACCACTTCAGAAAGCTGCTATTGATATCTTTGCAATAACCTTCTCTGTGCCAGCTGATAAAAGATGCATTAGTTCTGGGCGTCCAGAAATATGGCTCACAGGACTGAAAGTCAAAGACTGCTTCATCTGTGACCCTTTAAAAGAGGATGACTTCCCCCTGCCCCCCTATCCTTTTAAAACTTAGATGGTATAGATATTTTAAGCATTTTCCAGTGAAATGTCTGCACAAAGCTCTCCATAGAGGCACAAAATCATGAGTTTGCCTGAATCCCTCTTGGGCTATTAGAAGAAAACAACCCTGGGGCTGAGCTGCTCTGCTTGGGAATAAGAAATAAATTGAAGAGCATCTCAAAGTTCCTGCTAATAAAAAAATCTGCTCAGGTGAAAATTGGGCATGAACGTAGGCAGATGCAGACATAAGGTAGGCATGGTTTGGCATAGCCTAGGTTCCCAGTTCACATGACACACAACATATGCTCTGCCTACTTGTAGAAGCTGCTCCACCTGATAACAACCCACTATCACCGCTCAATAGCGGAGAAACTCCCAGCTCATGCCGAGAAAGTCTGTGCATTTTGTGCTGAAAACCCCACGCTCGGGACTGGTACAGATAGAATTTCCACAGCCCTCAAGATCTCTTTTTATCTCTTATGGTAACAGCTAATTATTTTCTTGAGTTTCTGCAGGAGAGGATACAAACCCCAAGGGTGGAAAATAGCAGAGGTTTGCCCCCAAACTGCACAGTCAGCAGCCAAGGTGAGAACAGAGCTGGCGTCTCCTGACAACCCGTCAGATCCCCTACCCGCCCCTTCACACCCAACCCAGATGGGTCTTGTCAGTGTAATGTGTTTTCACTTGTAAGACTATTTCCATTTTCATCCTGGAATTTTTGCTCAGAATGGCAGTTCTTGCTGGTTTCTTGGCCCCGATGCTGCTGCAATCGATGGTCAGGCAGTCGCTGACTTCCCTGAGGAACGGCTGATCTGTGAAGCATGAGAAAAAGATATTTAAAATGGACCTCATGTAGAAATAGAAACCTGCATTATGGAGTATGCAATTGGCTTAAAAATCCACCGTTTGCAAAATAACTGAAAATTAGCAAGTTGAAACACAGTTCTGTAAGTGTTCCTAGAATATTTTGCTAACAAGTGAAACTTTCTCAGTGCAATGTGCTTTACACTCTCAGTACCATTTACTTTTCTGTTGAATGCTGCTCAGGGTGGGTAATGGAAATCGTTACCTCAGTTGTAAACCAGGACTAACATAATTCCCTTTGGAAATATTATTGGTGGCTTTCAATAGTGAAGTTTTGAGTTTAGCTTAACTCTTCTGAACTAAAAATCAGGTGGAATTCTTTTCTCCCCATCATAAGAAGATATTTGCATTTACACTGGGAAGGATCTAGGCTAAATTGAAGCTGAATGCATCCATTTAAAGGCAGCGGAACGTTCCCCTTTATCGTTGTGCCCATGTTTGTACAGGAAAAATCTCGGCATGCTACTCAGAAGACAGTTGTCAGCAGTACTTTATGAATACAGACAACAAGGCAAAATAGGATTGAATGATGTCTATAAAGCTGCTCAGATCTTTAAGCAGGGGCATAGACAAAATAAACCCCTAGGGTCCCTCCCAGCTTTATTTCTAATATCTCAGGACCTGCCCAGAGCCAGACAATAGCAAAGGAGACATTTGAACCCCATCTCCTGATTGTTGCTTTTTAGCTCTGAACCCTGAAACGCATTCACCTCATTGCTCGATGGCATGTGCTAGATCAGAGAAAATCTGGAAACACCTAAAACATGTGTCCTCCTCCCCAATTCAACCAGACCCATGGCAAAGCTAAAGAAGAAATGCCCGCACCTGAAAACCCGCTGCTCAGAGCTGTGACAGCAGCAGGTATCTCTGGATCCCACTCCCACCCCAAGCACAGCCCCTTGCCAAAATCCTCTGGTACTCAAGAGCAAAAATGTCTCTACTTATGGCACACATGCACACAGAGTTGTACCACAAGCGGCTACAACATCGGAGTAACAGGTATGGTGCTTTGTACAGAAATAGATATTTTCTTAGGGTTTCCAGTTCTAAAAAAAATACAAAAAATGTACTTCACTTTTTAGACATACTGCCTGCTAGCGTGTCATTTTGCGTATCTGTGCAGGATTGTTTCTTTGCTCTTTTTTCCTAGAAGAATTTTCAAAACTAGGGAAAATAAATGAGCACGTACCCTGCTGGTGCCTGGAAATTAGCACCGACAACAGCCTAAGCCAGTCCAAAATCTATCCTTCCACCCTTTAAAAAAAATGACAAAAAGAGGCATGTTTTTTTCTCCCCCTACTATTGTAGTTTTCCCCACCAAGAGCTGCCGTTTAGGGCTGCATTTTTGCTTGATTTATTCTTTTTATTCCAGCATGTCTGGAAACTTTATCCCTCCCAGTTAGGCAGAGCTGGGGTCCCACATTAAACCGTTTGTAATTAGTTGCCTGTTTGCTGGTGAACAGTTTTTGCTTTCTCTCTGTGAAGCTGGCAACAGGCACCGTACTCACACCGACACTCTTTAGCGGGGGCTCCCGCTTCTTAGGGTTGTGAGCTGGAGCTGCAGCTGCTGCTGGAGCAGGGACTGGCCCTGGGAATGGTGCTTGAGCTGTTTGTTTGCTGGATTTCACATTCTTTGCCATTCTGCCCTTGTTATGGTTTTAACATTTGATGACCTAGGTATCTCAGAAGGCTGTTTTGCCTCAATAGGCATGTGATGAATTGATCTTAATTAGCTTGTGGAAATAATATAAGCCTGAGCGTTAAGCGTGCTTTGTTAGGGTTTTGACATGTTCTTTTATATGTACATCTACAAATAAAAATCAGGTAGATTAGCAGTCACTAGGAAATTGTTGTTGTGAGTCACTGACTCATAACTACCGTAGGCTGCCTCTCTTCATCTCGGTTAGTCACGCCTGACCGTGGGCAGAAGTTCATGCGGTGCTGGGGTTAACTGTGTCCATTTTGCCCATCGGGACAGGGTTTGCCTCCGAACTAATCCCCATCATTCCAGCTTCCTTGCTGGAAGAGCCAGTTGTCTCTCTTGTGGTTCAAGGCAGAGCGTGAGCCAAAACCACAGCAATGGAACTCACCTGGTTTGTCTTTAAACACAAACTCCAGCCCTTGGGTGACACCAGGACATCCATGGGGTGGATGGATGTAGAAATCTGTGATCAAACCTCAAGCATCACTTCATTCCTCTGGGTCCCATTTAAACACTGGCTCTTAAAGACCAGGTCAAAAATCTTTGCCAGAAGCCACCAGTTTGTCTCCTCCAGGCTTGTCATTGCAAGCCGTTTTCATGTGCCCTGCACGCTGGAGGTGTTTATTCACTTATAAATGGCTAATAACTAGTAAAAGCTCACGGGAAGCACATTTCTGTGCTATTGCACCCTGGCACTTGCCCAAAAGCAAGGAGTAGGCTGCAGGTACGCGTGGCGATGCGAGGGGGGGGGTGTGCACGGGAAACCTGGATTTTGTTAATTAGGAACAGGTGAGGTGCCCAGGTGGGAGCAGTGTAGCAGCACGAGAGCGCCGGCGGGTGGAAGGGGCCGATGGACGGGGCCGAACCGAGCCGGACGGCGGGGAAGCGCCGGGGCCACAGGTACCGCGGAGCCGGGGGAGGTAACGGCGTCAAAGTGCCGGGGCAAGAGCCGGGTAGAGCGGGGCGGGTTCCACCGGGGGCGCTGCCCAGCCGCTCCCCCCGCAACCCGCGGGCAGGGTCCGTCGGCCGCCGGGGAGCGGCAGAGGGTCCCCGGAACGGCGATTCGGCGGGGAGGGGGCGGCGGCGGGGCGGGCCGGGAGGCGGAGCCGGGCGGCGGCGGCGGCAGCGGGCTGGGGCGGCTCAGTGCTCCCGGCTCCGCTCGCCTCGGCTCTCCTGCGCCTGGCTCCGGCCCGGCATGGCCGCCCCGCCGCGCCGCCGCCTCCTCTCCGCCGCGCCGCCCCCCCCGCTGCTGCTGCTGCTGCTGCCGCCGGTGATGTTGGGCGGCGGGCCCGGTGCGGCGGCGGCGGCGGCGTCGCGGGAACCCCCCGGTCCCTGCCGCGTGAAAACGGTCACGGTGTCCACGCTGCCGGTGCTCCGCGAGAACGACATCAGCTGGAGCGGCGCCCCGCCACCCGCCGCTGCTGCCGCCGCCGACTCCCGCTTGCTGCTCTTCGTCCGCAGCGAGCTGCCCGGCCGCGTCGCCGTGCAGGACGACCTGGACAACACCGAGCTGCCCTTCTTCACCCTCGGTAGGAGCCCGCAGCGCATCCCCCGCCGCGTCCCGTCCCGCCGGTACCCCCCACCCCAGCCCGCGCCTCCCGGGGTCGCGGAGCAGCCCGGTGCGGGTTGTCTCCCTGCTGCGCCGGGATATCTTTTCACCCCCCACCCCCATATCATGGACAGCCTGGTTGTGTTTGGCGCTTTCTAACGCTGCCCTTGCTGCACCCTTTTTTTTTGGGTGGGGGGGGGGGCGGATTTTTTAGCAGGGCCTGAGGGCTCCTGCCTTTTAAAATCCCTGGGAGTAAAGCGTCTCCGCTCAGGCTGTAAAGTGATGGGTGCTGCCTCTTGTGCTCCAACTTAAAGGCTTCGCCCTGGAGGAGGAACCGCTGAGCCTGGGAGAACGGGAGAGGCTGTTTTCCTAACCAGAGCCTAATTTTATAAATGCTTCGTCTTAATTCTTGAAGCTTGCTCTTGCTTCACACGCAACTCCAGTGCCTGGGTCTGTGGCAAACGCCTGCAGACTTTCCTCCTGTCTCAGCTTTTGTGGGGAGGGGGATGGGACTAGAAATAATTCTGTTGTCGTGCTTTCATCTTGATGTCGGATGCTGTTGTCACAGATGGGGTGCCCGAGCTGCCTCTTGTCACTTTTATCCTTTTGGTGTGCCTTAATCAGCCGGGGGATCCTCCAAGGGAACTGTTGAGGATGCCGTATGGACAGCGTGGTGTTTACTCTGCCAGGTCATCGAAGGTTTTTTGTTGATCTTTATCTACTAGCTTGTTTGCTTTTCGGGTCTGAATCAAGGATAATTCAAGTACCTGCTTAACTTTGGGTCTGAGATACTGCTTGGCACCGTGGGGTTGTGATTTCCAGCACGCTGCCCTGTGTGCATCAGGCATGTTGAGGTGTCCTCAGGGACCCGGTGGGCATCTACCGCAATTCCCTTCCCAAACCTTGTGGAAGTGATTGCCGTTCACTGGGTGCGATGTGTCAGGGGAGGAAAATGACTGATTGTGTCTCCCAGTCCTGTCATTTTACCTTCTGTGAGGCTTCCATGTAGCAAGAGAGTGTAATGCATAAGTTGATGGTACTTCTTGAGCCTCTTGGGTTCTGGCTTTGCAGTGTGGCTTCCTTAGACACGGTTGGTCAACCACAAAAATCCCAAACAAAACAGATACTCTATTTCAAGTAATAAAAGTGAAAAATCAAAGGCTCGATGCAGTAGGAATGACATTTACCTTACAATGATTAAAAGTAACAAGAAGTTTCATGGTTCACCGAGCAGAATTTTCAGATTGGAGTATAGTTTCTTCAGGGACTGGGTGTGAATTGCGCACTGATCTAAATATATCAGAAGGCAAAGAAACCCCTCTGTGTGTAGCTTAGGTAATAGCTCAAGTTGCAGGAGAGAAATTTGTCTTGATACATCAGAGACATGATCTTGTATAGTAAATCCTATTTCTGTGAGTGACTGCCAGTAAAGAGACCATGTCTTGGGTCTGAACAGTTCTCTTTTGCTTTCCTGGTATATTGGTTATGCGTCTACTCTTCAATATGTAGCACGTCTTGCGCAAAACTGTGTTTTTGTTGATGCCCCTTCACAGCCAAGAGACCCCCAAACGTCCCCGCCTTTTCCCCTGAACCCGCAGGCATCAAGCAGATCAGAAGATAAATGGGAGCTTTGCCCATGGTGGGATGGCTTCATCACCGTCCTGAGATTAATCAGCACGTTACCTCCAGAGAAGGTAAAACACTTGTCCTTCCCCAAGGTCTAGCTCATGAATTGCTGTGGATGCTCTGATATTTCAAATTTGTTGCATTTCTTCCCGTCTCCTGGTGTGGCAACTGAGTCTCACTCACAGTTAACTCTTTTCTGGGTGAGTGCTGTAGAGGATTTCTGCCGGCTTGTTTTTCCAGTGCAGGAAGTAGGGCTGGAGTTTTCTATCGTGTTTTTTTTTCCCCACTGCATCATTTTCTGAGTTCATTGGTGGCTGGGAACCCGGGAGCTGCTGCTGCCTCGTAATGGGCTCTTGGAGGTGAAAATCACATTACACGTGGGAGGTCAGGCGAATGGCTTTGCTGTGATTTGAGGGCAGGGATTGCTTTAAACAGTGGCTTCTCTTTGCCAAAACCTTTGATAGCCCTTATTGTTAGCCGATTTCTGATGCTTATGTGTACTTATGCGTGTTGCTGAACATGTTTTTAGTGGCTGTTTGGGCCTGAGTTTAGGAAGACACGTTAAGAGCTGATATTCTGCTGATTGTAAATGTCTTGGAGGCTCCTAAATGTCTTTGAGTGGAGGCTCTTGCTGCTGGCAGACTGCTTTCTGGCCTCGTGGGGGTAAGGATGTGGTAGGAAGACCTCCTAAAACACACAGCTTGGGACAGCCACCCTGACTGGCATCCTGGAGGGATTTTGGGGAGAGAGAAAAAAGACAAAGAACCCAACACAATGAAACAAAAACCCCCAAACAAACAAAAAAAACCCAAACCATGAAGCAGGCAGAGCTGAGTCCTGGCGCTAATACTACAGTCTCTGAAGTGAAATAAGTTGAGAATAAATTGAGGCCACCCTGTTCTTCAGGGCTCAAAAGTCTTTCCAGACCAGGAAGCACAAAATAAAACATTGCCTTGCTTATTGCCTTGCTTGGCGGCGATGCGTTTGTTTAAGCCTGTGTTTAAGCAGGCAATCTGTAGTCCTGGGTCTGCTCAGCAGCTCCCAGCTTAATAAGTCTCCTGGCGCTGGAGTGGTTCCCGTGCCTCTCAGCGGTCCTTTGCATTAAAGGAGGGTGGGCAATCTGTAGCTGAAGGCTGGCAGGTGCCAGAGCCTTGTCTGCGGCAGTGGGAAACTTAGAGTCATCGAATTGCTAAGGCTGGGAAAGACCTTTGAGATCATAGAGTCCAGCTGTAAACCTAACACTGTTAAGTCCACCACTAAACCATGTAAAAGCAACTCATCTTCTGCTGGGCTTAAGGGCTGACCAAGTTAAAATGGGCTGAGTCGGCAGCTGGTACAAAGTGCTTGCAATGCTGTGTGTCCCTTTTCTTTACAGGATTCCTCCTTCAAGGGAGAAAGACAACTTTTTCTGTTCCCTGACAATACGAGGTTTTATTTCCTTAGTCTAAGTGCCTAAAGCGAGAGTTTCCAAGGTTGCATCCCTGCCTGCCGGGAGCCAGCTCTGTGGCGGGTACAGACTGCACGCAGCCTCCGGCAAGCAGGAGAGGAGCCCGGGAGGGAATGGTTTTGTCTTCTCCCAACAGAGGTAGAAAACTTAGTTTCCCTGTTGCATCCTTCTGGGGCTGCAGCAGGGGACCTGCCGCTGAAAAGCCAGTCAGCAGCTCTGGTTTGCTCTCTGCCACTTCGTCAGCGGGGTCTCTGAGTTTCTATATTCCCTATGTTCATTTTTTTCTCTCTTGCATTGTAGACAAGAAGGATGTTTCTCCCCCTACTCCCCAGTTGCATTACTATCAAATTACCCAGCAAAGCACAGTGGTGGCAGGAAATGACAAATGTAACTTTGCCACCAGTGCATTATGAATTGCTGTGCGTCCCCTTTCCTGAAAAAGCATCCTGCCCTTTCCTTAACCTTGGATACAACTGATGCTTTGCGGTATTTTTTTTTCCCCCCCTCTAATTCTTCTAGTGTTACGCTGGCAAATGATGCAGCCTATCATTGACTTTATTCTTGTACAATGAGGTCTCTCTAAGGTATGTATCTTGATTTAGTCAGCAGCCATGTGTTCTGTACAATAGCTGCTCCACAAGCAGTGTAGCCTGCTTGAAGTGCAATTCAGGGAATGAAGCAGTTAGCTTCCGAGCTAATTTAGATGAGCTCTGTCTATGTGTGAGCAGATATATATAGAGAGAGGAGAGGGAAGGAAAGAGGCAGACAAATTTTCACCAGTGCTCTTACCCGGTAGTGGCTTATGTAAGAACAGTTTACTACATGCTTCTCATAAGTGGCTTTAATGGATGCTGTTTGACGGGTGTCTGCAGCACTACTAGGTACTTTGTTTCGGTGGTTGTCAGAAAAGTTGCTCGTACATCTACTTTACGGGTGTCCCACCATGGCCCCCGTGTGTGGTGGGTCATTGTCCCCTGCTTCTCAAAGCTGTGTAGCTCCTCCATCTCCTCAGCTGTTTGGTGCCTCTTTTCTTTCTCAACTTTTCCTGATGGTGTCTTCTAACTCGAACAACACCTCTTTAGGGTAAGAACGCATTCAAATAAGGGAAGGTGCTTAGTTCTCTGCAGATTGTTTGAATTTACTGCTTTTTCTGCAAATAGATGAGCAGGGTTTTGCCAACAACTCCTGTTATTGCAGAGCGAGGTGGCGAAGCTGGAGGGTTACCTGGGGAGCACCGGTGGGACTGAAGCTTTTCAGTGCTGCTGTTGAGAAGCACTGTTCTCTGCTTTGAGTTGGGCTGTGAGATCTGGAGCAGCATTGTGTGGGTGCCCAGCATGAGACCCTGCTCATCAGGGCACGGTTTCTAAGAACTGGGCTGTCTCTGCAGAGAGAAGCCGATGAGCAGAGTTTGGTTTTGACACCTCCCTTTTCTGTTAACTCGGTACCACAAGACTTGAACTGCGCTGTGGGTCTGGTTTGGTTAATCAAGGTGGTCCAAGGCATAAAGAGTCATATCTTCCATGAGGCAAGTGGAAGGAGCCAAAAAGCCCCAATGAGGTGGTGCAGTGAAGATGAGATGTGGTGATGGGCTCCTTGGGATGAGGAGCAGGGGGATGTAGACCCAAGAGCAGGGGCTGTTTCCTCCTCCTTTGTGCCCACCCTGTGGTCTGGGCCAGGTCCTTGGTGATGGGGGCCACAGGGAAGAATAAAAACGTTCTGGTAACATTTTCTGCCCTTCTTTGTATGAAGCCATATGATTATTGAAGCTTTCCAGGCTGTTGGGTTTTTGTAGTTGGAAAGGGAAGGAGGGAGAGCCTGGCTGGGGCTGGGCTTGTGCTGGAGATGTGGGTCCTGAGCTCGAGATCTGCCCGCTGTGGTGGCAGGAGGGGTGGGCTCTGTAGCACCCGGAAAGGCTGGAGGCACAAAATGCCCATGAAAATGGGTCAGTCCTCAGATGACCGCGTCCCCCTGAAAGGCGAGTTTTGAACACGGCTTGTCCAGCACTGTGGGATGTGGACTTGCAAAGATTTTGCTTCATATCAGGTATTTTCTGGGGTGAAAATCTCAGTTAAAACCAGCAGTCTGTGAGTGAGTGTGGCAGGCTGTGCTCAGGGAGTTGCTGCTTTCCAAGAGTACCCGCGTTGACCAGCTAGTGGCAACAGAAGATTAGCTATGGAGAGAGGAGCTGCTCGCTGCAGCTGAGCTGTCGGGCTGGAGTGAGGGAGGAGGCTGGCGGCTGGGGATCCCCCCTGCTCTCCCCTTCCTCCCATGTGATGGCAGCGGTGTTTCCATGATGCTGGTGTGCCAGAGACCTTTATAGCTGCTCTGCTGGAGGAAAAAAAAAACGTGCTTTTCTTCAGAATTAAGTGGGGAGCTTGCATTTCTCTATCGGGGCTGGGGAGGTGAGTGACCTTTGAGTGCCACCACACAGATAGATGTTATCTCCAAAACTTGCAGCCTTTTCCTTTCTAAGCCCTAGAAGTGTGAACCCTGGCTGTGTGATGGACAAGCCTTATACGGTGCTGGTGTGCAGTGTTGGCTGGCTGTGAAACCGGGCTGAGCCCTCAGGCTTTCCTGGTGTAACAGGAGTTCAGGCACAGGACTGACTGGGACAGGAGGAGAACAGATTGATGCCACTTGTGGGAATGATGAGGGATTGATCTTACGCTACCTCGACACATATGTTAGCAGGTGCAGGTGGCTTGAGAAACACCTACCATCGCACCAAAATGCCTTGTAGAGTGTGGGGGTAGGCTGGGGTTGGAAAGGAGAGGTGAAGAAAATAGAAATGCTGTGATTTACGCCTTTCGTTGTCTACAATACCCACAGTACGGCTTGTGTCGGGAGTGTCCTCCTGTGGTTGCAACCATGTAAAATGGGGAATGAGAAGCTTTAGCCAGCCTTCCCTTGCTGCTCCACAGTCCTGCTCCAGTGGGGTCAGTGCTGGCATCGAGCAGAGATGATTCTTGCGTGTAACCAGCTTAAGAAATGGTGCCACTTAGAAGAATTGAATGCTTGTGCTGCTGCTCGGGTCTCAGTTAATGTGGTTAAGGTTTCCAGTGTCCAGACAGTATGGAGACACTTAATGGTATTGAAGAAGGAGGATGGCATGTGGAGGGGATGAGCAGCGATCTTGGCTGCCTGCATCTGCACTGGCTGGGTGAGCCTGTCAGGGTGTCCCCTGGGAAGGAGACAGCTGGGGGAAAAAAAAATCACAGAATAAATTATTTTGGCCTATCAGTCCCTTTGGGCATCTTCCCTGTATGGCATGCAAGAAGCACTACATCCAGCATACTTATCCTGCTGCGATCGGGGAGGAGGGAGGGATTCCTTGCAGGAGGAGGTTGGGCTGCAACTGCCTGCGAGAAGATGGGGCAGATAAGATTTGGAGCCAGGGCTCTGGCCTTGGGCAGAGGCGACTGGTGGGGAGGAAGACAGACTTATGAGTTCCCCTCTGTTTCTCATTATCTGCTCCCTACCAGTCTTGCACCTCTCCCTCTGTGCTTCCACCTCTCCCATCTCCGCGCAAGACAAAGTCTGTATGAAACCGCCACTGGCTTTGAAAGCAGCAGCAAAAGGGGAGAAATTTTCCATTAGCAGCATCAGCAGTAAAAGAGATTTTTTTTCCCAGTCACCTGGTAACTGCTGTATTTAGGAAGATTACTGAGCTGATGGTGTTGCTCCCAGGCATGTGCACGGGAGTGATCCTGTGCAGAGGGGAGCTGGGGCTGGCGTGGGCAAGGAGGTGGGGTGGTGGAGGTTAGTTGTGTGTTGCTCTGCAGGGAGAGGGGACCTGCTGGGCCCAGCACCTCCTGTGCACCCTCGTCTGCTCTTCCAGTGCATGAAAATGAAATGGAAATTGCATTGCTAGCTGCACTGCTGAGCTGCAGTGGGGGAGTGGAGTGTGGCTCTCTGGGGCAGATGGGGTCATAGAATCATTTTGGTTGGGAAAGATTGAGTCCAACCATTAACCTAATTCTAGCGCTAAACCATGTCCCTAAGAACCTCATCTCTGCCCCTTTTAAACCCATCTAGGGATGGTGACTCAACCACTTCCCTGGGCAGCCTGTTCCCATGCCCAACAACACTTTCTGGGAAGAAATTTGGGACATGTTGGTGGTTTTCATGCCCAATACCTTTCTTTCTCTGGGTCTGATGAGATATGTCTATGGAGGGGCTCTGCCCTGGCAGCAAAGACCCTATGGACTAACTGGGAACGTAAAACCTCCCTCCCAAAAGCCAGTGGCCCCAGAATCGCAGAACTGGGGTGCAGGGAGACCTCAGGTTTGCCCACAGCCCCGCTGCTGGCCTCACACTCCTTGTTCCTCCACCTCTAATGTCTTGGGAAGTCTGGACAGAGAGAGGTGCCCAGGAGGAGTGAGGTACTGGGAAGGTGATCCAAAAAGTGGATGCACATTCTGCTCCCTCTCTTCCATGCCATCCAAACTGGGCAGCCCATGGTCAGGCTGTGTCCACAGACTCATTTGTAGCAATTCAAGCATCAATTAGGCTTCCAAAAAACATAGAAACCATTTTCTTCCCCCCTCCCAGGGACAGGCAGCAGTTTGAGCCAAAGCAGCATGCTGGGCTTTACCTCCCTGTGCCTGGGGCTTTGCTGGTCTAGTCTCTGGTGTGATCTGGTATCCCCCAGCCCCAGGGCCACCCACTGAATGCAGCAAATGTCTCCCATCATCTTCTGGAGGGAGGTGCTTGACGTGGGCATCGTGTGGTCCGCAGGAGATGCCAGCACTGGGTACCAGTCCATTAAGGTGGGCTCAACCCACAGGAGCCTCCTGGCCTGTTCTGGGGGTGGCTGTGTGGTAGGTCCAGCTGAAGAGGAGGGATGCTGTCGAGTTGCCAGTCACAGCAGTGGCATTTTGGGGACCCGGCAGGTGCAT
Source organism: Streptopelia decaocto (assembly GCF_964273445.1). Taxonomy (NCBI): domain Eukaryota; kingdom Metazoa; phylum Chordata; class Aves; order Columbiformes; family Columbidae; genus Streptopelia; species Streptopelia decaocto. Next base: position 4,928,813 of record NC_138672.1, on the reverse strand, counting down.
TTGCGAGTGAGATGTCTTGCAGTGATGATGTTGGCCTTATCTGTGCAGGCAGGTTGTTGTCTGCTGTGGCTGGAAGGGCACCGACTGCTCCATCTACTGTGTTCACATCAGGGGCTTCAGCATTTTTCATCCCCTGCAGAGCGGAGGGACAGCTGGAGGGGTGTATTTGTCACCCAAAGAGCCCCTGGGCTTCAGCTGAACTTTTGTGTTCTACCAATAAAACCGTGCTAGGAAACGTGTGCTGTAACAAAGCCCATGGATATAATACATCCGTATCATACTGTACCTTTCATCTTGAAGGATTCCCGAGGAGCTTTACAAACTCGCTGTGCCGCAGCCTGCCGGGGTGACTGAATGCTCTCGGGAACGCTGAGGTCTAATCTCTGCGGTAGCGCGTCCCCCTCGCAGGGGGAACTTTATCAAGTCTGATCTCGGACTAACGCTGCGCCGGGTGTTTTCCTCTAAGCCTGAGTTTCTCAGGAGAAAAAGTAAAACCATGTAGCTGTTTGTTATGCAAAACCAGGAAAGAAATATTCTTCCTGGGGCAGTAGGTGTGGGTGGGAATTACTTGAGAGCAGCTTCAACAGCTTTGGATATTGGTAGAAAAAGCGTTCGCAGGGGAACGTGCCCTCTGTGCAGCCCCAAGAAAGGGGGTAATAAAGTTTGAGTGCTTGAGAAATTGCTTCTGGGCATGAGTAGAGTAGCAAAGTTCAGCTGATGGGCACGGGGGCTGCTGCCAGGGCAGGCTGTAAATGTCTGCCTGTAATACTTGGTGTGCAAGTGTTTTGTCACCCAGTGTCCCTGTCTGTCACTGCAGAGACAGTCCCTAAGCCAGATGATGTCATGTCCATGTCCTGCATCCTTTGGCAGCATCTGGGCTGCTGCTGGTCCCACCGCCCGCAGGGTGGGCGCAGGGAAGGGCGATGCAGCCTCGGGCACCCGGGGTGGTCACCAGCTCCAATTTGGTTCATTTTCATCTGCTCTTGGCTTACCCGGAGCTGTGGGGGTGGCGGGAGGCGTCTGAAGCTGCCGAGGGTGGCAGAGCCTGAAAATCAAAACTGAAAGTGGGATAAGGGGCACTAAATAAAGCCGTCGTCAGAGGCATATGCTTGGAAAGCAGAGGTTAGCTGGAGTCTATTTTTGTTTGGAGTGGTACATGCTCAGCATGTTTTGTTTAGCGGTTTGTTTATGGGATGTATTTTCCCATCCTGTGTAGCTCCTCAAATGTGTGCTATAAACAAACAGTAAAATGAAAAGCAGCCTGTACGTGTTCCCATTAAATGCATCCAGGAGATGCAGGGTGTGTGGTGTGTACAGGGCTGAGGTGCCCACCAGCCTTGGGTCCTTGATTAAAGAGGAGACAACACGCCAGCAAGGGAGGTTATTTTGTCATGTTTTAGTGTGGGAATTACTGTGGGTGCCCTGGGATAGAGCAGGGACACTCAAAAGCATCTTCATCCATATGTTCTTGAATTGCAAGCTCCAAACCTTCTTGTGCCCATACCCGAGGAGCGCAGGTATTGTCACCTGCAGCTCGTTTAGCTTTGCCTCCTTCCCTAGAACTCATTGAGATTGTTCCTCAGGCCACCAGAAATGGGCTGCGGTGTTGCCAGCATAGTTCGTGGATCCTGGACATTAAGAGCCTTCAATATCGATTGAATTTCAAAAGGGCAATAGAGGTTTGTGGTTGTTTTTACTGTCGTTGTTGCAGTTGCATGCCTCGTACTGGATCAACAGCCATGTGTTTCTTGCTTTAATCTTTCTGAGCGCGATCAGAGGGGCCAGAAGTGTATTTAATTAAATAGCAACAGCCTTGCCTTTTAACACCAAGAAACTGGAGCTGCTTGACGACACGAACTCCATTACATCGCTTTGCGTCTTATCGCAACCCAGTGCTTGCTGTTCCCTCCTCTTCTGTTCTTCGCTCTCCCCAGACAAGCAGCACCGTTGTCCTTACTGTGTTCCTGGCTTCTGCTGTATCGGAGGAGGAAATCCGTGATCCGGTGGGGTGGCAGCTGGGAGGGAGGTTGGGGACGCTGCCTGTAGGGGCTGCTCGTCGCCAGCTTGGGGTCTCGCTGGAGCAGCAGTTTGCACGACAGACACGCTGCTGCTCCTCCTTGTACTCAGCTTTATTCTGCTTTTGTAGCAGCTGCCTTTGCCGCTTAACCGACAAGCTGCTCCTTAACGTACCGTGGCCCAGCGGCGTGTGAGAACAGGGATGCGAGCTGGGATTTGGGATGCAAGCTCTGCGAGGTACGGGGATGCTGCCGGACTTTGCTTTGCTCCCCGAAATCACGTTTGCTGCCCAAAGTTGTGTGTGCCGAGGGAGGTTTTCTCTGTTGCCTAGGCTCACTGTAAAGACTCTTGTAAAACCTTTTCCCTCCTTGCTGGTGAAGGGTTTTACAGTGTGTTGCAATGAGCCACTTAAACGCAAAACAGGAGGAAAAAATCCTGTTTGCAGCGCTCCTCCCAGCTGAGCCGGCGTGGCAGCGCTGGGGTGAGATACAGGGTGTTTGCAGGGGATGCTGAAGGAAGGTTGAGCCTCGTGAGAGCCTTCCCTTTGCAGAACAACGCGTCCGTGTTTCTCCTGTGGCCTTTCCCAGCTGCATTGCCTTCCCAAAACCATGTTCCTCACTGCTCATCAGGCTTCTCTGCCAGTTTGGGATGTGCCCTGAGTCATGTAAACTGAATATTTTTGTAGATCTTGGTCTCCAAAGCTTCTGTCCTGCAGGAACGGTGCAAATTTGTCTGCGGATACCTGGCCCTCACCTGAAGCAGCTCTGTGGTCACCTCCTTGGGAAGGGTGTCCCAAATGTCCCCATGTCCCACAGCCCCTCTCTGCAGGGAGCTGGTGTGGGACAGCATCCCCCCCTGCTACTGGAGGGGTTTGGGCTGTGAAGGAAGGTGACATTTTTGCCGTGACTCAAAAGGTGAGGGTTTTCTGTGGATGTGGAGCTGCGTTTTTAATCACTGCTTGTTTTCTCTACAAAACTACTCTAAAGGCACCTAAGGGCAAACCAGCAGGTGTTAATATTCTTCTCCCTTTGCTGTTGTTGGGTGGGGGAAGAATTTAGAATAAAGAAAAGCTGTTATTTGAAGACCGTGCTTCTCGCCTCGGCTGTGGCAGCTGGAGGGCAGGTGAGACCTGGGTGAGAGGAGAGATGCTCTGGACCTGGCTGGGGAACAAGCTGCAGCTTTAATTTGGCTGGTAATGGCCGTGCAGCATTTCCCCAGTCTTCCCTGTGCTCTTGTTCTTCCAACTCAATGCAAATATTTGCAGCAGTTAGGGACCTGCTCGGGGAGATTTTTATTCCTGGCATGAACTGAGTTAGAGGGAAGGGTTTGGCCAGGAGAATGGTCTCACGATGGGCGCTGAGATCCATCAGCAGCCTCTGTAGTGGCTGTCTGAGGGTGAGGATCAGGTCACGGGTCCCTGGAGCATCCCGTGGAGGTTCGCTCCTGTGGGATGCTTGGTTGCATGTAGCTGCAATAAGCATCTGTGTGTCCTGACTGAGCTGAAAGGGTCCCACAGCAGCTCCCGAGGGGCTCCTGCATCTCTGCAGAGTGTTGATGGAGACGCTGCATTGTGCTGTGCACAGATGGGCTTGGGCGAGGGGAGAGGGAGGTTGTTCTTTGAGGTCTCATGGACATGCCGAGCGCTGACCAGGGGCCAGCTCAGAGGGAGGGATGCTTCTGTTAATTAGCGCTAGATGAAAGGAAAACTTGTCTTTATTCAAAGAGTGGCTTGTTCCAGTTTCATCGCAGCCCCTCAGTTCTGAGCTTTAAAGTTGGGCGTATGTGTGAACAATAAGTTTGGAGAGATGTTTTGAAGCCGAAATGGCAGCATTGTTATCAAAATGCTGAAGGGGAGTTGTGACACTGTTTTGAAGATGAAAGTATTTTTACGATCTTAAACTGACACATTTAGAAGGAAAGGGGAAAAAAAAAAAAGGCAAGAAAAAGAAAGTTTGCACTAAAGACAGCTCTCAGCAAGATTTCCCTGGCCAGAATCAAGCACGACCATCCCTGAAGATCGATGAAGGCCCTTTGAGGTGCTGCTGGCTTTGACTGTCACGCGGGTGACCCTGTGTCCAGTGTGGTGAAGTGAGCAGCTCCTGCTGGTGTTACTGGGATGTGCTGGGCAGGATGAGCCCCGCACAGCCCTGACGGAGGGAGCACTGGGTGTCCCCTGCCACCCGGGCACTTACTTTTCTGCAGGCAGCTGATGGAGCAGCAGGAGGAGGCTGCGAGATGGGATGCTGATGGAGCATGGCCACGTGCTGGTCCCGTCCTTGCTGCCTGAACGATGGCCTCGCCAGTTCTGACCCCAGCAGTGCTCGCTGCAGTTGGAGTTGGTCTGTGAAAACGAGTATTTCACAGCTGTGAACCTGGCTGGACCTGGCTATCCCCCATATCAACAGAGTCATCTCAGGGCTGTTCTTGGGCTGCACCAGGATTGGGAGGGTGAAGGGCTGGTGGGTCTGGGCACTTCCAGCACTGTGAGCTCCATCACAGCTTCTTCCAATGCTTGGCTCCACCATCCCCATGTTGCTTCTTGCCAGTTTGAGCTGCAATCCCTTCACCCGGCCCAAACACGAAGGTGTCTGGGGTATCTAACGGGGTTCTGCAAAGTGACCCCCTCTTTGTCGGCTGCCTGCAGCTCCTCTCAGCCAGGGTGGCAAACAGCATCATCGATTGCTCACCCACCACCTTTCCTTGGGATTGTCTTTTCCTGAACACCTAAATGCACCGACTTGTGGTGATGGGTTTTCTAAATTCCCATTAAGCTCTAGTTTCCATTACACTCTCTCAGATACCCAGGGGCCTCGGAGCAGGTGCCCTGTAATTAAAAGCAATCTATTGCGGTGGCTGAGGGGGCTGGGTGAGTTATAGGGCCACGAGCCCTGGTCTGCTGCAGAAGAGCTGTCAGGCAGTTCCTTCGTTACGCACCAAAAATTCCTCTTCAGCCCCCAGCTTTGTCTTCCTGCCAGCCCTGGATTCCAGATTTATTTCAGGGTCTTTTCTTTTGGGCTCGGGTGGGTGTGGAGCGTGTATTTTTTGCCATGTGAGTCTGACAAGCCCTTGGGGAGGATGAGTGGGTGTCTTGAAGCGTTAAGGAGAAACTTGGCAAGTGCTTCAGCTCCAGGGATCTCTTTGCATTTTTGGCTGCATCTGCTTTTTTTATCCTGCTGCTCTTAAACTTTTCTGAACCAGCAAAGTCACATCCCAGCAGCGCTGCCATCCAGGAATAACACCGCTCCTGTTCCTCGAAGGTCTGGCTGTGGAGACTAGATGGTTTCTGTGGTTTCTCCTAAGGTTTTTAGGTGCTGGATGGGACAGTCCTGGGCTCCCTCTGCCCAGCACTCCCAAATCCGAGTGTTAACCATGGATGGGGATGGTCTTGCCTTCTCTATGTCATGGAGGAGGGTCCTCCGCTCTTGGAGCTGGGATGGAGATGGGCAGGAAGGTGCTCAAAGTTGGCTGCACAAGGGGACAACTGTACATGCGTATGATGCTTGGCTTCTTCCCAAAAGGAGAGGCTCTTCTGAGCCTCTTTGTTGTGCTGTATTTCATGTCGTGTCTTGTTCCATGCTCCCAGCTTGGTTCCTGGCCTTATCTATGGGATTTGGGATCTGGCCTGGGTAGGTGAAAGCCATCTCTTAGCTGTGTTGGGGGTCAGGGGAAGAGCTTCCCTCCATGGTCTGTACTGCGCTGCAGAAAAAGGAAGCGTACAGGAGTGTGCGTATTCAGCTGGTTGAAAATACAGGATTTTTGAGTCATCCTGGAATTGTCTTCTTGGCTTTGCTGCTGACTCATGAAATGACCTCGACTGAGTGAGCACACCTCCCTGTACCTCTATCTATACCTTCTTCCCAGACAACAGGAAGCTGTTTTTTACAATGACAGTGGCACAGGAGGGGTGGGCAGCAGGACAGCAGGATGCTGCTGTAGTGGCTGATGGCTGTAATGCAGTGTCCCGTTTGGGGGTTGGGTTTTTTCTCCACTTTAGTGTGCTAAAAATGATCTGTGCAGTTGAAAGTTCCCCTCCTCTCTCCCACGTGCATACGCGGCTCCCGATCTCTGCAGGAGAGTGACAGCTTCTCTAATTAGGCAGCCGAGGAGGTAACCTTAGCAACTCCACACCAGTGCTGGGGACCATCTCCGGCTGCCCTCGGAGGTGGCGTGTCTGGTGTTCCAATGGCCTCTCACGAGGACGGCAGAGCTCAGGCTGCCCGCATGTGCATCTTCCCCCGACACCTTTTTTTATGACTGGTGGTTTCTCCCATGTAAAGCAAGACTTGGCAGTGCTGGGTTAAAGGTTTGACTTGATGATCTTAAAGGTCTTTTCCAACCCAAATGATTCTGTGATTCCATAAGAGCAGATACAGGAGGGAGCACCCACACCCCATCGCTGCTGGTGTTCCTGCTGATGTGCAGGCTGGGTGCGATACCTGCCGCAGCGCTGGGGAGAAGCGCTCTGGTGTCTGTGGGCAGAACTGGGAGGGAACTGGTGTGGAAGGAGGTTCTGAGGCTACTTCTGCAGCGATGGTGCCCCCCTGTGCTGTGTGTGGGGCTTGGGACTGCATCAGGGGCAGCTCTGATCCAGGAGAGCAGGAAACTGCCGTCCAGGAGCACAGAGCTTGGCTTGTCCCATCTCATTACGTTGCAGCTGATAGCTGGTGCTGGCCGGGGCTTGTAGAGTGGTTGCAAGCACAGTGGAGTCTGTATTTGCTGCAAAACAACCGCTGGTGTCCTGTGCTGTGCGAGCTGAGAGCCTGCGCTGCAACATCTCCATCCCTCCACCCTCCCCGTCCCTCCATCCCGACTCAGCGGCTGCAGCACTGAGCGCTCCCTTAAAATCTCAATGTGCCGCCTGCCCTGTGGCCTGGACGGGGCTTTGGCTACTCGAAACAGTGCTCGGAAATACTTTTTTTATAGCATCTGGGAGCAAGCCAGGGCGAAAATGAGCTGAGGCCGCTGAAGGGAGATAAGCTGAGACGTAAACTGTGATTTTCTGCCCTGTGAGCCCTATGCATGGATTTCATCTTTTAATGGAAGTGCAGTAAATAAAAGCCATTTTCACAATAAGCCAAGCAACAGGTCATAAGTGTCTGAGCTACTGAAATTGATAGAAGTGAGCTAAGCGTAACAAATCTCCCAAAATTGCACCAGACTCCACTTGTATCTAGTCCCTTCCTGCATCTCACCAATTATAGCAAACGGCAATTATTTCTGAGCCAGAGCTTTCTCTGAATAAAACCTCAGTCAAACTGCAGATGCTTTATCTTCTTTTCAAATAGATTTGTACCGGAGGAAAAACCCCCAGTGGGGAGAAATCCCATTTGAAGGGGCTTTCCCGAGCAGTGTTTGCAGAGATGCTGGACATGCATGGAAGCGTAAATTTGCCCGATCTGTAGTTTGCTGGCTCTGGCTGAGAGGGGGATGCAGGGAGATGTCAAGCACTTTCCCTTTTGAATGTCACTTGTGTCTTTGTTAGGATGAAGCGTGGGCTGGGGATGTGCTGTGACCCTCTTGCTGCTGGGCTGCTCCTGGTGATGTGGCCCAGCGCAGTGTTGACTTTTTCATCCCTCTCCCAGTTAAAGTGATTTGTCTCTTCCTGGTCCACAGCATCAGGTACCTTGTGATGCTTCTGGGATATAAAGCAGACTTTCAGGTCCACACTCAGACTGAACGCTAACACTTGTCCCATATAACCTCTATGCTTTTTTTAGAAACATCTCTGCCGCAGAGCCTTGGGGATGCACCTGCAGCCGGGATAGCGCATGGGGTGAAATCTCCTTGTCTCTGCATCACTTTGTCTGATTTGAGGGGGTTACCTGGGAATTTATTTGAATTTATTTGCAAGTGCTTTTAAAGAGCCACTCATATGATATGTGGGGATGTGGCATGCCTGGTTTTATATGCTTAGTCTCCAGTCCAAACTCAAATAGCCTGATCTTTGCTGTTGCTCCTGGCATTGTGGTGTTTGAGCAAGGTGGACCGCAGGGCTCACGGAGGAGCGTTGTGCAGGTGGCTGTTGCTGTGTGTACGGTGAAAGGCTGTGCCGAGGCATGAGGCATCTCAGCCCCAATGTTGTTCTGTGCGTAGGAATGAAATGCGGTGCTTGGGATTTGTTGGAAGCGTGCTCCTGCTGTTAAATGCTGCTAGAGATGCTGACGAAGAAGTGCCACAAGATAGCGGGTGTATGAAGCTCAACTGGTTTTCTGATTGATGTCATTAGTGCTCCCTACTGAAAAATCCCTGGGAAGCTGGACGCTTTCTGTCTCTGGATTTCTCCAGAAGTTTTAGCTGAACAGCTTCTCATTAGGTGCGTAGAGGCTGCTAATGTGGCACCCTCCTGGGTCCCTGAAAAAAATTACAAGGTCTTAAATTGCCCAAGAACTGATTCATCTCTCTCGTGGTGTTGTTAGTGAAGTGCATCACTCGAGTATTTTGCAATGCCTGGAAGCCTGTGGGATGGGACAGGGTGGCTGCATCTCCTGCCATGGTGCTGGGGCCGCCACTTGGTGAGGTTTTCCTGGCACGGGTGGGATGAGAAATCACCAACGGGGAGCGATGAGCGTTGTTCAATGATGCGTCCTCCCCTGTCACGGGGGAGCAGGGTTTGATTGATTTACTCTATGTTAGCTTCGCATGAAGAAAACTGTTGGTTATTTTTTTTTCTTTTTACCTTAGACTTGGGAATTGCATTTATTTTTTCCCCCTCGTGGAGGTTTGTTAATGAAAAGCACTGAACCAGCTTCTCTTCATGTACTAGCGTGAGCTGGCAGCGCCCCCCCGCAAACACCTTCCAAAAATATATGTCAAATATTTGCTGAGAGGCTGCCAGGGCTGCCTCAGAGATGGGCTGCACACACCATCCTGCCTGCAGGTGTTCTCCATAAACTTTGCATCTTGGTGTTTGCACGCAAATACACGTGTGTGTGGCTGGAGTCTCCGTGTCCAGTTTGGAGAAGGAGCACGTGTGTGTGTGCGCGATGTCCTCATGGGCTCCTCACAGGGGGAGTTTTTGGGGAAAGCATCCCTTGGAGTCGGCATGAACCATATTTCTCTGCCGAGGCAGCAGGTGGAGGGGGAAAAGCATTGAAAAGCTGTATTTCAGACCTCTCCAGGGCATGGGGAGGGGAGGGTTGGCTGGTGATGGGTCTCAGGCTAGGAGAGGAGATGAGGGGTCTGGGTGGGCAAGATCTCAGCACTGCGAGTGCCTGGTTTGCCAAATTCAGAAAAAAATATGAAGTGTATTCCTTTCTGTGTCCTCATGCCTTCCTTTGGAGAGGTGTTGCAGGTTGCTAATTAAATTTTGAGTGTTCCCCAAGTAGCTTTTTTCTCCCAATGTGCATGTGGACAGCCCCGCTGTCAGCATCTCTGCTGCCGTGGCGTGGCACCGTCACTGGATTTGGAGCTGGGAAAAGCAGCTCTGCTCGCCGTGGGTGCCGCCGTGCTCCTTAGCTGCTAGCAGGAGCAGGGACGTAATCAGGCTTCGCTATCTCTCTTGCCATCTCTCTGGCAGCTGTGGCACATCTGGCTCTTCCCTCCCGGTCCAGCAGCAGTTGAGGCTCTCTGCATCCTGCCGCAGGGATGCGGCTTTGTCGTCCTCCTTTGGAGTCTCCTCTATTGGCAATACTGGAGGCAAATCAACTAAAATATAGGATCAGCATGGTTTTTCAGACATCCACCTTTCTCTGGCGAGTGGTTTAGGGTGCAGAACATGTTCGTTTACTCGCCTAAACAGAATTTCATCATCCACCTCCCATGGCACCTAAGGAATTCAGACAGAGGTGCTCGACCCCGTGAGCTGCAGCAAACCAAAACGTTTCCCTAACGCAGTTGGCCCCCGTGAACCTTTTTTCAATTTGGGAAGTGCTGTCTTTGTTTCCCTTCGCCTTGCCAGCTGTAATCCCTGCCTGGCTGTGCCCCTTACTAGGTAGCCATTTATTTTCCTTAATCTTTTATGAAGCACTTTTATCATAAGCTTTCTGAAAATCCACTGAAATTAGACCCTCTAAATCACCTTCATCTATTTTAAAGGCTTTTGCAGATAATACTGCCAGGTTGCTTAGCATGCCTCTTTTCCACCATCCCTTAAGGAAGTTGCGTTGCCTTGACCTCTTCAGATTATACTTTGCTGGTTTCTATATTGGCTGACCCCTAATTAGAGTCTGAGTGAAGTTCCTGCTCTCCTGCAGTTTGGTATTTAACTCTGCAATCCTGAAACCGTGATCTTCTGCTTTTTAAAAATAAAATAGTAATAATAAAAAATACTGCAGCTGTTTTACTGTTTGCACGGCTTTTAGGAAAAGCATCCAGAGCTTGCTGGATATTGTGAGAATTATATCAGTGTTTGGTACAAACTCTGTACCTGAGCTAAGAAGCCTTTTCAGGTGTAAAGGGCTGAAATTAGCTTGGCAGCTGGGATACGCAAATTTCGCTAAGTAGCTGTAACTTCTAAGAAACCTCATTATATACCTCTGCAATAGCTTTTCTGATAGTTTGTGCCTCATTTCATGTGAGGGGAGCATTTTTTCCTGGAGATGCTGATGTGGGGAGGGCTGTGGATGAGCCCACAGACAGTGGGCTTAGGTCGGTCCTGTGTGCATGGAGGAGCGAGGCTGGTGCACAGCGCGATGCTGTGCTGGGAATTATAATTGTTTTTCCTCATATGGTAAAAAAATCCCGTTCTCGAGGCACATGCCTGTGGCCTTTCCCCGGTGAGAAAGATTGGGGAAAAATAACATTGGCTGACCAGCTCTCTGTATTTGGGGAAATAAAGGCTATTCAGAGCAAAGCCCCCCACATTGCTGGCTTTGGCATAACTGTATCCAGCAGTTGGATGCTGTGATTAGATAAATCCAGGCTGAAAGTGAAGCACAAATCTCCAAATGGAATTAGCTGGCCGGTGTCGAGCGGGGGGTCGTGCTGTGTGATTGCCATGACCTCTCCTGCCCGCGTCTTCGGGAACGGCCAATTTCGGGAATAGCTGCTCATGTGGCGTCTCTCTCCCGTGCTCCAACTGCTGGGAGGCTACAACAACCATCATATTGCTTTTTTGTTGTTGTTTTTTTTCTGCTTCCTAGAAATAAGCTAAGCTTCTTCCCAGATTTCTCAGGAAAGGCAGGACATGGGAGGGATGTCGTTGAATAGAAACATCTATCCTCCCCTGCATCCCTCCTTCCCTGTCATCCCCCTCACTCTTTTCCGCAAGGTTAAAACGCCGCAGCAGAGATGGAAATTGAGTTTTGGTGTCTGTGCTCCCAAAGGCTCTTCGCAGCTGGGGAAATGCATCATCATCCCGCTGGGCTGATCCCTCCTGGGATTGCTTGCTGGTTGGTAGGCAGGGACGCAGACCAAAGGGGTTACAGCCGATGTCCTCAGGTCAATGGGATGCTGGTCCCATCATACACTTATAATGGAGAGGGTATCTCTAGGAGCAAGGATTTATTCACTGTGTCTGGCCTGGCAGGGGTAATTTGGGATTTCAAGGAGTAAGTAATCAGATTTTCATTTTCTGAGGGCAATGCCAAGTAAAAATGTATGAGTCTATTTCTTTTTTATTGTTTAGAAGAAAAGAGACCTCACACCCTACACAACGGGGTGAGCTGTATATTAAAAATCGAGGTTAAATCCTAGGGGCAAAGCTACAGAAGCCTTGTAAGAAAGAGTCCAGGACATTTTCCCCAGTAATCTCAGGGTGGAAGAGCTGTTGTGACCCCAAGATGGGTTTAGAGAGAAAGGAAAATTGTGTTGTTCACCATCCTCTCACCCCCAGTCTCCTTTCCCGCAGGACTCAGTGAATCCTTCTCTGACCGGGCATGTTGCCATCAGCCCATAGGAGACTTTATCTTCTGCATCAACTTGTTGGGGTGTGACTCAGGCTCTCTGGGACATTTCCTCCTGCTGAAGCGTTACATCTCGTGCTGTGCTAATGAAGAAAGATGCATCAAAGGTCTCAGTTTTAACAAGGGGAAAATTGAGCCCATGTTGCCCATCAAGGCATGTGTATACACACATATGTATGTGTGTATATAAAAGCCTATTTAAACATGTTGGCCAATGTATTAAAAATAATGGTTATGGGTTCCAGAAATTACTGGCAATATTGCTATGCCTGTATTACAGCTTAAATTTTCGCTTGATTGCTACCACATAATTTTTAGCAAATAATCAAAGCGTTCTAACTTAAATATTGTCACAGTATCCTTTTAATAGGCAAATGAGGTAATTATAATCTCCTTGGATAATAGGATAGATTCTACCTACCAGTGTGCACCTGGTGCCATCCTTCCTGCTTAAGCTTTTACAGGGTTGCTTTTGTCTGGGATGAGTTTATCCACGGGCTGGGGATAAAATCTGAACTAATGTGCAGACTTCAGCCCTGCTCCGAGCACAAGGAGCTTGTGATGAAGCAAGTGTTTCTGGCATGGTGCTGGCTTTTTAAAACAAACTCTCAATCTCTTGCAGCCCCGCAAACTGAAATCTTGTCAGTGTTGCTTTCCAGCTCTGCAAATTCAATTTTGTTGCGTGAGCTGCGGGCAGCTGGTGCTGGGATTGGCATCACAGTTGTCTTTGGTGCCCACCAGCTCTACAGCATCTTTCCCCTCCAGATACACCCCATGAGTATTCATGTTCTCTATGAACTGGGATATGTGGGGAAGGGCAGGAGCCAGAGGGATTTTTGTTTCCACTTGTCTGTGTTAAAGTTTTATTGGTCTGGTCTGAGGTTTGCAGCAAGGTGCTAAAAGTGGCGTTCAGTGGCTTGGATCTTGAATTGGCGGAGTGAAATCTGGCAGCTCTGCGTTTGTTCTGATTTCAAAATGAAGGGATGGGCGCTTGGCTCGGCTACAGGAGCTGCTGCCTGTGGGGTGCACGTGGCGAGGGGCGGCTGGGTTAAATTTCTATCCGAGTTACCTGCGGCTAGGGAAAGGTGGGATGCAGAAGGTGCCTGGGATGGAGCTGCTGCCTGTGTGTGGGATGGCGAGTGGTCACAAAACCTGCATCACAAATTGATCAGCTGCAGCATCCCCTGCTTCTTCAGTCTTGGAGGTCCACAGCTTGGCGGGTCTCAGCAGCATCCAGCATTCACGAGAGAAGCGTTTCACAAACCAGCATCTTCTCTGTCCCCTTGGTCCCCCTGATGCTCCCTCTTTCCTGCGACAGATGCTGATGGGCAAGGAAATCACAGCTGCGGGATGAGCCGCGCTGCTGTACCTTGCCATCACCTAAGCTGTACTTTGTCCTGCTCTCGCTTGCACCCTGCCTGATGATTGTAGCGGGGAGAACGCTTTGATTGCTGACAGCTTCTCAGGAGTTGCAGCACAATTGAATCAGTTCCCTTTCAGTGCATAGAAGCCCTTTAAATTGTAATCACAGGCCATTCTCCCTCTCCGCATTGTGTTCAGCAGGCAGCTGCCAGCCAGCGCTTTCCTCCTCCTCCTCCTCCTCCTCCTCCTCCTCTTCCCCCTCCCTGGAGCCCCCTGGGCTGTGCTGGTGCTGATGCCCTCACTCCCACCCCTGCCAGGGTTGCTTCTCATTGGGTATTTGCCTTCCCTCATGAATAAAAATTGTGATGGAGTGGGCTGGGATGGTGTGACAAAGCCAGCGGGAGCAGGTGAGGTGGCTTCTGGGGACAGCCAGGACCAGACAGGTCAGGGATGCTGCAGGTTAGGGATGCTGTACTTGTGCATCTATATCTCTTTCCGAGATAGAGGGGTGGAAAGTCCTGGGCTGAAGGCAAAAGGAGGATGCTGCCAGAGGCCGGTCCCACCTGCCTGTTACCCAAAGCAGATGGATGTAGTAGCTGTAACGCTGGCTTCGAGGTGGGTCTTCTCCTAGGAATAATGCGCTTTTTTTAGGGAAACCCTAGGTACGAGCTGGGAGCCACCACTTCCCTCTGCCCAGCCTGTCTGACCAAGTAGAAACTAGAGCAGAAAGCAGAAACGAGCCAGCGCAGTCCCAGGTCTAAAACCATCCGCATCTTCCCCTGCTGCTCTGCTGGGTGACCCCCGGGGCTGTGGAAAGGTGCCCAGGCAGGGCTGGACCTGTGACACTGGGAATGTTCCCTCGGGGTGAGGCAGGGACAGCCCTGCCACTGCCTCGTCCTGGTGCCATGTGTCTATTTTATTGCTGTGTCTCCACATCGAGTTTCTTACTCCGTCAACCGAGTTTCTTACTCCGTCAACCAAATTTCTGCTGGTTTTGCTCTCTCCTTTCTCTTCCCCTGACCCTTCATTTTCTTTGTGCACCATCTGTTTTAGCTTTCCTTTTGTTCACCATCTCCCACACCGTGTCTTTCTGCTCCCTTTGGAAACTTAAAGGTCTTTTCCAATCAAAATGATCCTATGATTCCTTCTCCACTGGGGCCGTGTGGATGCTGGCAGGACCAGGAAGGTCCCTGTCCTGCCCCTCGACTCCCGTTTCATGGGGGCAGGTGACCGAGTGCTGCCTCCCACCCGCCCAGAGCCACCAAATGCACCCGAGGGTCAACGTGTCAATGGAAAATTGAGTGTGGAGAGAATTAAGGCAGCAAGGCGTAATAATAAAACCTATTGCTGTTGAAACCAAGCCAGGAGAAGCTATAGAGGGAGGGCTGGGTGCCAGCTGTAGCGGGGAAGGGGGGAAAAAGTGCAGTTCCACATGGACCTGAGTTTATCTGGTGGTTAGGATGGGGCTGGGGTGAGGTTTTGGGAATATCAGGGGGCAGAGAGGCAGTGGCAGAGCCTCAGGACTGCTCAGCCCTGCTTCTCTCCCCATAGGGACCAGTGTCTGCTGATGGCGTTTACTGGTCTGGCTGCTGTCAGGAGTTTTTCTGTTCCTTCACTGTAATGCTGAGGAGGTAAATCTGAAAAGAAAATAAGTATTTAGTGGGAGAGAAGAGCTTGAAAGTGGTGCGGGGGTTTGGGCAGGTTTAGTTGTTTGGCTGTTGCTCACATCCTGTGCTTTCTCCAAGGGGAAAACCTGAAACTTGTTCAGCTTGAAAGGCCTGAAGTCCCCAGTGTGCAGCGTGGCCGGGGGGTAATCGCTGTCATGTCCTGTAAAGACAGGCCAAGTATTCGTGTGAATTTGTTCTGGGAGCATCGATCTTGATTCAGCAACGCAGCTCAGGCACGTGCTTTGCTTTAAAAACCCGTGTCGCGGCGGCTTCGAGCGAATGTTTTCCTGAGAACGATCGTATAGGCTCAAGATGCTGTTTGCTTTGTTGTGATTTTTGTGTGTGTGTTGGGAAGAGAAAGTATCTCAAGGTGGCAGTCAATTAAGAAAAACAAAACTCAAAACCTGGCTGCTGTGATCCATCCTTCTCCTTCCAACTAAACCCCATTGGTTTCTTTTGCATACAGAATTAACGTTAGCAATGCCAACAACGTCGTTATCACTGACGACGTCTTTAAGGCAGCCTGGGTTGACTCCAAGGCTTTCAAAGTTTCTTTTGTCCCAGGAAGTCAAAGTAAATTGTAGGCAGCCAGCTAGAACATGAATTCCTGGGGGAGCTGCTCCTCTTGACAGATAAGCAGGCTTTTTTGTTATGAATCGAGGTTTTGCTGTGTTCCTGAGCCCTCTTACTACAACCGTCACCGTTATGTGCTGTGTAATGGCCCAGTAGGATGTGCTGGGAAACCAGGTCAACATCTGGGGACATGCAGGCATCCCTGGTGCATCCCGCAGCGTCCTGCTCAGTGTCGCATGACACCTGGTGCAGCATCTCAAGGCTTCGGTGCCTCAAGTTGCACCAGGGGAAGTTTAAATTGGATATTAGGAAAAGTTTCTTCCTGGAAAGGGTTGTCAGGCATTGGAGAAGGCTGCCCAGGGCAGTGGTGGAGTCACCGTCCCTGGAGGGGTTGAACAGACATGGTGATGAGGTTCTCAGGGACATGGGGTAGTGTTAGAGTTAGGTTAAGGATTGGAGTTGATGATCTTGAGGGTCTCTTCCAACCAAAATGATTCTATGATTCTGTAGGATCACCGAAGCTGGAAGGGTTAGTAGAGGGGACCCCTTGCTGTAGGACAGCTTGATCTCCAGCTTCACACATGGCTTTGTGCTGGCAGGAGCCTGGGTTTCCCCAGAAGGATGGTTAACCTCTTGGTTGACCCAGTCCTGAAACAGGGGAGAGGATGGACCAACCCTCTTCCTGTGCCAAAGCTGGGAAACAAATGGCCCTGACCTCAGCTTAAAGATTGTGTCCTCCTGTCGGCTGGGGCAGAGCAGCTCGTATATTGTTTCCCTAAATGAAGGATGCACTCAGGCTATTGAAAACAACTTTAGGGACAGTCTCGTTCCATTACATCTAATGGAACCAGGTGTGTGTGGCGCGTTGTGCGTGCTGATAACTTAGAGAAACAAAGAGGGATTTTCCCATTATTCAGAGAATGGATGAGATGTGAAATGAACTCCTCAGAGGCATCTCAGTTTGTCACAATAGAGCAAAGTGAGTCACGTTTGGAGGATTCGGGAACAAAATGTGTGCAGCTTCTTGTATTCCCCTGTTTGTGTGCTCCCTCCCTTTTCTGTCCCACTCTTCCCTTTCCTGCTGAAATTTGGCAGCAGAAACCCAAACCTAGGATGCACTTACTTATCTTCTTGGAGTCATTGGTGGAAGTTGGATTGAACTCCCGTGTCTGCCTGGACGGGGCAGCAGGAGAGGGTGGTGTTGACTCCAGCATCCGCAGATGCTCCTGAAATGGGATTTTGTTTGCAGTTTTGTTTGTGAGCCCGGAGGAGACATTTTCTTGTGTCTTAAAAGCTGGCATTGACCCTGAGGAGTAGCTAAGCCAGTGAGCCAAGGCAAGAGCATCTCAGCTCTTTTGAGTGTAGTAGTTGGAGCATTAAGAAATAACCAAATATCCTGTGAACTGGAATAATTAATCTCATATTGATAAGTAAGCTAATGGATTCAATGGACTATGGGATGTTGTATTTGCAGCCCTGGGGCTGCTTGCTGTTTCTTAGCCAGAGAGGAGCATCCACAACTTTGCTCGCAGTTTTCCTTTCAGAAAATAGAATTTCACTGAAGAAAATGGGGGGGTAAAGGGGAGAGCACTTAATTTGTACTCTCCAGTTGGCTGAATTAGAATTAAAACTGCCGTTTTACTTTGTTGTATTGTTTTTAACAGCTGAATTGCAGGAGGTTTAGGGTTCTGCTGGATAGGTGTCCTGCTTCCAGCTCCATAACATTGTAAATGAGTGAGGGGGGAGGCTGGTTTGCCATCAGCTTCGACATAAACCAAATGACATGCAGCACTTGCTCAGAGCGTTGCCTGTTGGAACATCTTTTCTTTGGTGGTTCTGAAATATTTCCAGAAGCCAAATGATGGCGCTGAGCCGTCTGTCCCAGCTCAGGCAGGGGTAGCTGCAACCATAATGCAGGTGAAGAGCAGCACAGAGCTGTGTCCTCCTGTCTTCCTGTAATGGGGGACTTTGTGCCAAACCAGTTAGTGCTTCTGGGGGCAATGACCAAGCGGTGGCTCACCTGGGTCAGCATGTGCTGGGCACCCCCCCTATTTTAGATTACTTAATAATTATTGGAGATTTTTCCAAAGCAAGGCGAGGAGCCGGTGTAGGGAAGATGATGCAGAGGTTGGTGTGGGCATCATCTTTGCTCGGTCAGACTGTGCAGATTTTGGTAGGGGTTTGGAGTCTTTGCATGAAATACTGCAGTTTGTTTCTCCTTAAGCAGCGTAATTTAATATTCTCCTGTAAAAATGCTGTCCAAAAATAAATCTCTTGCAGGAGAAACTTAATTGAGAAAGTCTTGGACATAAATCTCGTGTAGGGCTCCTTGAGCTGGCCCAACCCCATCCTGGCCATGCGTGGTGAGGAGGGGGGAGCCCCTTTTCCAACACCTTCCCCAGAGTGGTTTCTGCCTCTTGTTGAGCTCCTCTTTGGCTGCACCTGGGTTGCTGATTAAGAATTGCCTTGAAAAGCATCTTCAAACTCTAAAAGGATGGTTTCCCGACTTAACAAATCAATGCATTAAAATCTCTAAATATTTAATCGCTGTTTGTTCTCCAGCGAGTCTGGCCTTGCTCCTCTTTCCCTCTCTGCTCCCCTGCCACCCTGCAAAGCCCACATAATCTGTTTGTTGATGACCGCTGCATGGCCATGCCCCTTCTCCTCTGCTAGCACGAGGTCCGTAGAAGAAGCAGCTGCCAAAGACCATGGGAAAAACCCTGGCTGGGTTTTCTGCTGTAAGCAAACCCTCAAGTTCAATGGCAGGTTGAGCCATACAGCTTGTAAGGGTATGGGATTCTTGTTTTTAAATGTTCTCCTAACTCCGTGGAGCTTCTGCCAGTGGTCAATTGTGTGTGTGAGGTTTTAAAACTGCTCCTCCCTGTCCCCAGGGGAAGCAGGAGGGGCTGCGTGTGTGGCATTGGGAAGTGGGGGCCAGTGCTTTGTTGAGAAGGTGGGATATTTGCCCCGGTTACACAGTGGCTGGTTGTGATGCTGGGCGCCCCGTGCCATGAGGATGCTCATGGGCAACCGACTGCCTAGGCAAGCGCCTATTTCTGTGCGAGCTGTGGCCCTGTGTTGCAAAATGCAAACCACCCCCCCAAGCAAACTGTGAAATTCTCCAAAAAACACACACAAATAATGTGGCTTATGAAAGGGGTTCTTTATCACTTTGAACATTTTTATTTATTTATTATTTTTCCCCCACTGCAATTAAATTCAAGGTCTTGTATCATCTGCTGTCATTGTTCCCCGGGAGAAGCGGTGGATGTGACGGCAGGAGCGTGTGGCGGGGAGGGAACCAGGCTGCACCCGAGCTGGGGGAGGCGGGAGGGCAAGTTTCATGGGGAAAAAAGAACATTTAGGCAAAAGCAGGTAGCAAGTTTTGTATCAGAGAAGGAGCAAAACCTCCCAGCCTGAGCTGCAGGCTGTCCTTTGCAAGAGCCTTTTCCCTATCTGCTTCCTGCTCACAAGCCTGGTGGCATCTTGCCGTGTCGCTGTGTGCCAGCGGTGTTCGTGTTCTCCCTGTTGCTTGTTTGGAGGATTCCTGGGGCTGTTGGCCCGAGTTGTGGGAAGAGGTGGGTGTTGGAGCAGCTCTGTAGGTGGCGATACCGGGGCTCGGCCACGCCGGGCGCAGGCTGCTGTGTCCTGGGGAACCTCATCCTCCCGGCTTTCCGCTCAATGCTGAGCGATTAGTTAACGTTGCCCATCTCCAGAGGTATGGCTGTCTTTGCCTCCTTTCCTGAAGAGATGAAAGAATTGAATTGTTTGGGTTGAAGGGACCTTCAAAACTCCCCTAGTGCCACCCCTGCCATGAGCAGGGACATCTTCACCAGCTCAGGTTGCTCAGAGCCCCGTCCAGCCTGGCCTGGGATGTCTCCAGGGATGGTTCATCCACCACCTCTCTGGCCAACCTGGGCCAGGCTCTCACCACCCTCAGTGTAAAATATTTCTTCTTTATGTCTAGCCTGAATCTCCCCTCCTTTAGTTTAGATGACATTTGAGAGGCTTGAAGATGTGGAAGTGAGCCCGGGTAAGCTGGAGGTGGTAGCAGGAGCCATCCCATTTTGAAAACAATGAAATGTATTTCCTCCAGTCCTTTCTTCTGAAATGGGAAGGAAATTCCAAAAAAAAAATCTCATTGTGACAATTCTGACACTTCTGTTCCCATTTGCTCTGAAATTACCTTGCAAATATAGTTCAGTTCTCTCCAGCAGAAGACCTGTCAGAGAGAGACTCTTCCAGGACAGCTGAGGCAGAGAGAAAATACTGAAGCAGCATCCTTCCCCACTATCTCTAATGGAACTAAACGTGGCACATTTCTGCTCCGGGTGCCGGTGCTGTGCTCTCTTCTCCTGCAGCACGAATCCCAAAGGGAGACAATGTTCTGAGTATTATAATTTGATGATAATAATTCAGCATTTAGAGAATCTTCTATCTCTGAATAACAAAGCATGTCAGGAAAAAAAATATTATCCCCAGTGACAGGTGGGGGGATGAGAGGTGGAGTTGAGTGAGTTGAGCTAAAGATCTGGGTGTGAAACTGGGATTTCTGAGTTGGAGGGTTTTACTTTCCTGATGCTCTCCTTGTACCCTGGATACCTCGCAGGGGATGTTGCCCAGAGGATGCTGATGGGATGCCCTGGGTGCAGAGATATTAGTGAGTTTGCGTCTCTCTATGCAGTTTGCTGGTACACGGTCTCTGCGCTGTGGTCTGATGGAAGGTGAGATGCCAGTAGTGAGGGGAGGGTGTCCCAGAGCTTTGGAAATGATGGACATCAAATTATTTGTTTGAAAATTAAACAAGTGCAGTCTTCCAAAAAGGGTCTTGATGCAGTTTCTGATGACATAAGAAATTGCAAAGCTTCAGAGAACAAGCTGGTTTTGCGGTCCTGCCCTTGAAGCAGTATTCAGACATCTGCATGAAAGTGATGTCCATATTATCATTATACCTAATTGTTCAGACAACTTCTTATCTGCATGACTTCACTTCTGAAATGACCGAGTGAGAGGATGGGGGAGAGAAAGGAGGAGGGGGTCTGCTGTAATGAGTCAAAACCAGGGATTAGAACAGAAATTGTCTTGTAATCAAAGGTATAGAGCTGATGCTGCAGCAGCCTAATTACTAATGGGGATCAGTGAGGTGCAGATGAGGAAAGGGAAGATACCTGGATTGTGGTGAGCACCTGAGCAGTGGTGAGGAGGCAAAATGATGCTGTATGTGAGGACAGCTGGGGATGGAGATGGGAGGTGAGCAGGGTGAAAGGAAAGGGATAGAGCAGCATCCTGTGCTGCCACAGCTCCCAGAGGTGTTTCAAGCTGGATGTGTGGTTTGAGATACTCTTTGGCTGGGTTTGTGTGCCTGCCATCAGGTGTGGGGAAGCACCTTTGGTCCCTCCTGCCTGCAGCTGTGGGGCCACTGAAATGTGTGTTTTGCTCCAAGAGCAGCCAACCTGTTGTTTGTGTGAAGGGAGCCTTCTATTTGGTGACCATTGGCCTCTGCCACTTCATTTCATGCTTGGTGGTTGGAGATCAAGGGCTGTTTCTTTCCAAGACCTTTTCTAAGTGCACCTGAGTTAGTGGAACTGGAGAGTTAGTGCTTGGAGGAAGGATGGGGAGGTGTTTTTTTCCTGGTTTGATACTTGTGGCTGTTCCTTTGCATTCATCTACCCCTTCCATGTACATGCTGTCTGATTTTTATTTATTAATGTTAGCCAAGTGTTGGTTTTTGGGAGGGTTCTCGGTGGTGACACAATTAGAGCTGCGCATCCATAAGCGCTCAGAAATGAGCAGTTATCTGTGTCGGCTCCCAGCAGAGGCCATGGAGTCACTGCCCGCCAAAATGAGTTTGGGTGACCCTGGTTTGGCTCTCATGCTCAGGGTCAAAAGGAATTGTTTTTATTTTCGCCTCCAATACCATCTCTTCTCATCTGGATGCTCTTCCTGCCTGGAGGATGGAGCGCAGCTGGATGAGGATGGAGCACAGCTGGATGAGGATGGAGCGCAGCTGGATGTGGCTGCGGTACCAAAAGGTACCGAAAGCCTCAGCATCCTCCGCCCAGGGCAGGAGCACGGGCTGTGCTTCTCCACCAGCAGAAACCAAACTGATGAGAGCAAGGACTGTGTCCTGTGTTGTACTGGGGGGATTAAGGCGGAGAATTTGTTCCTGCTGGAATGTCCTCTGCAGCTGGTGGGGACCGACGCGGACTGGGACGAGGGGAGTGCCAGGCTGCAGTAACTAGTGCTAACGCATTTCCCTGCAATATGCAAAACGCTTACAGGAGCAATGGGAATTTCTGCCTGACCTCAGCTGGTGTGATCAACTGATGCCCTGAAGCATGAAAATAAATAGCTCTGACTCATAAGAACAAGTGGTGCAATTACTTTAGCTAGGATAAAATATTTGTAAGTATCTAATCCTTCTCTGCTCCGTGTGCAGAAGTGAGTACTTATCTCCCTGCTGCTCCCTCTTCCCCGCAGCAGCGCAGCTCCCTGCGCACAAGGAGCCTCTCGAACCCCTCATGTCACAGCACATCTGTTCCTGCAGCCTTTGCGCTGAGCTGGGGGTTGCTGTGAGTGGAAGTCCTGTCTCTCAGTTTGGGGTCATTTTGTGGCTTTGCCTTAAAAAAGCAGGGCAGGAGGGAGTGCATGGAGGGGTTCTCTGCTTCCCAGCGGGTTGGTGAATGCAGCCACCAGCAGCTTTAGGGTTTCTCCTGCGGTCACTGGTGTGAAGAGGAGGAGCTAATTCTGGCTTAGAACCGGAGGTTTGGTGAGGGCTGTTTGCTGCTTTGGGGTGACCGCCTTGCTTTGCCTCTCCAGCCTGGCAGTGGTGGGGGAGATAGGAGACCCCTCCCAGCGGGATGTTGCAGGGGTGGCAGCGATGAACCCCATTAAACAACACATAGAATGTGGATTCAGCTGTAAACATAACTTTTTATTTTTCCTTTTAATATTATCCACCAGCCGTGTCTCTCCCCTGGATTTGCTGGGTGCTGTTTTGTGGTTTAATTTTGATTGCTAATCACTGCAGCTAATCTGGTGCTCAGTGGTAGGGACCCCCTGTGCACGGCCACACACCTGCTCCCTCCTGACCCAGGGGTGACAGGAGCTTTGTCACAGTGTTAACCAGGTCCTTAGATGCATCAACTCGGAAAATAAACTGCTAAATAGGGCAGCACCGTTCCTTCCACTGGCCAAGCTCGGGTAGGTTCCTGTCTTGCTTTCCTTTGCAGTGCCCCAGGGTCATAACAGGGACTAAGCTGATCCCAGTGTAGAGCTGGGATTTTTCTGACTCTTTAAATAGATTTGGCCCAACAGTGATTTAATGATCTTTTTCTAAAAATTCGGGGGGTTTGGCTTTGTTTCAGGCATTCATGGTTTCAGAACTAATTGTCAAATGAAACATTAACATCACAGCAAAACATTTTAAGGTTATTTTTCCTTAACACTTTCAGCAAACAGAAAAATGACTTAATCAGATGCCTGTATCTCGATGTCCAGTCTGCCTTTGGTGGTGCTATATCTGGACAAATGTACATGGCAATACATTCCGTTTTTTTTTCCCCACTGATTTCACAGTCAGAAGGAAAATAGTCCTGGCTTGAGCTGTGGTCTTACAGGATTAGCATCTTGCAAGGACCTGCCCGTGCACTCGTATCTGAGCGCATCTCATGGTTCTCGAGGTTTCCTACCCAACCTGTGAGAAGGACCTGCTGCTGAAGGAAGGCTCTGTAGCACCGGACCACTGTGTCCAAACCACTCTGAGACAGTCTTGAGTCTAGCTTGGAGGCGAGCTAAAGCTGAGCTTAAGGATCCTGTGGTCCAGCGCTGCCCTTGCTGATGTTCCCCATCCTCCTCCTGGGGCTCCTGGGGGCTGTGGGTTTGTCCTCTCCCCATGTCCCCAGGTTTTCGTGAGCCTGGGGAGGTGGTGGTGGTACCTCAGACCAAGTGAGCTCTGCTGGGGTGGGACATCATCTCCTGGGGCTGGGAGAGCGGGATGAAGCACTCCCAGAACAATAGGATTTATTTTGTTTTAAGGAGACTAAAAGAAGCTATTTCTCATAGCTGCTTCTCTCTGTAAGATGCTTTGCCCATGGGAAAAAAAACAGCCTGGAGTGCAGCGCTTTTTAGATAGCAAATAACTGGTGGGACAAAGCCAGTTTTCGAGAGCTTGAGGCCAGCGTTGTACCTGCTCAGCACCCACCGTCTGAACTGGGGCTCTGCAGAGCCCTCGCTGCCCGGCAGCTTGAGTATTCCTGCCAGGTTCCCCGAGCAGGGCTTGAAACTGAAAATGCCTCCAATGCACACAAACTAATTACCGTCGCCTGCCCCTGGAGAATGCATGTGATTTGAGCTGTGAGTCCTGTATCTTGATCGTTTCCTGGGGAAGAAACAAAAACAGGCTTGTACCCGTGGTCCCCGTGGACTCGGGAAGATGTGCGACTCAGGCTTGATTGCGTTACTCTGTCTGCCGCCGCGATATTAAAAACATTTAATAAACACATTTGGAGCGCCGACTGACGTGTTTGTGCTACGCTTGCTTTGGGAACCGAGTGCTAAAGTTCACTGGGAATGTTGTTTGTGGCTTTGTATCATCTGGTCTTGGTCCTTGAGCTGGGCTTAACACTGGGAGTCACTGGTTTCCCAAGGGAATAATGTCTTGGATCTTAATGCTAAGGCTGGCCAAGAGAAGAGCAGACTGTCCTATAGCAAACCTCCAGGCTTCAGTGCTTCTGAGCCCTGAGGTCACTTATATGTGTGTTTGTGTATATATATATATATATGTATGTATAATTTTTTTTCCACTTTAAAATGGGGTGCGTTGCTTTGCCTGTCTCATGTATCACAAAGGTTGTACTTTGCAGTTTAGTGGCTTTTTTTTTGTTGTTGTCTTTCTGATCAGAAGAGACAAAAGACTCCCTGTGGCACCCAACAGCTTTTCCGCTGAAATGTGAGCACCTTGGGAAGGTTTTGGCTTGAGCAAAGTGCTCCCTTCTGATGGAAACCCATTAGCTGCTGTTTTTTCTTTCCTCCCTTCTCTTTTCCTTGCTAGAATGAAGTGGTTTGCGTAGTTTTTCCCCTTGTTTCAGCCAACAAACATATTTGTTTCTCCTTAATTACCTGGGTGTCAATGGGGTACTTCATCACTGCCTCTCCTCAGCTGGTTCCTTTTCGTTTCAATATGCAGCAGATAATCAGAAGCCTCAATTGCAAATCCTGCAAAATCCTCCAGACTCAAAACTAGAAAATAACCCAAAAATGACCTTGAGATGACTTTCCATGTCCGTGGAAATTAAAATTAACGGGACTGATTTGCCTGGCCCGAGGGGAAGAAGGTATTTAAAAAATAAAAAAAATCTGACAAATGAGCCAGGAAAGTTTCCAGTGTCTCAGGTGAACGGGAACATTAGAATATGTATTAGTTATAAATACTCTGGTGTCAGGTGCCTGAAATTGTTGTAGGGAAATAATCTGTGCGTGTGCATGAGGGAAATAATCTGCGTGTGTGCATGAGGGAAATAATCTGCGTGTGTGCATGAGGAGCGTGAGCGAGATGCGCAGGGCTGCGGTGGGAACGTGACCCTGGAGCTGGGACGGAGCGTCCGCGCTCGCTTGCTGTGCAGCTCGGGCGGGCGAGCTCGCTTCGTGCACTTTGCTGTCCATACGATGATTTATGTCGGTGGTGCTGGCAGCTCTGCCCGAGCTCGACCCTCACTTTTGCTGTGTGTTGCACAAACGCAGAGAGCTGCGGGGGTCTGCGGCGGATGAGCGCGGGGACGCGGTGTCCGGGCGTCTGTTCTGGTGGCTGTGGAGCACAAAGGGGCTCACACAAGGTCGCGTAGGCTGGTCCTGCTGCGGGTCGAGCTTCAGTCCACATCCCCTGAGCTGCCACGGCTGTATCTCACCCATGAAGTCTCTTCTATATGACGGACGTGAGATGGAGGAGGTTGGAGATGTGCATGGGGCTGGTCCTCTTGGGATTTCTCAGGCTCTGGGCTTTTGCGTTGAGCAACTGCATTCCCAGGGCAGTCATACATTGCTGTGACACCGTGAAATGTCACCCTTGCCCTCATGTCAAGGGGATGCGTGTCGCGTGGCAGCCCAATGAAATAGCTGTCATCTTCTATCTGCTGCCTGAGCATGGTCCTTATCTTAGCTGGTATCTGGGGAGGTGAAAAGAGAGTAGATGAAGGTAAAGCAGCCAAAAGCATGGTGTCTAGAGCGGGAAGGGTGTTGGGTGTGTTGACTTGAATGAACATTTCATTAACAGTGCAGGTACACTGGAGTTATAGAATCATAGAATCGTTTTGGTTGGAAGAGACCCTTAATATCATCAAGTCCAACCATAACCTAACTCTAGCACTAAACCATGTCCACAAGAACCTCATGTGGGAACCTCCATTCCCCATCCCTCCTGCATTGCTCCTTTGAGAGGAGGTAGGAGAGTTGGGAATGGAGTGCGAGAGCGGCTTGGTGGGTGCGTGGCCACCAGCCAAGGTTCACCCACCACAAGCAACGTGGGTGCAGGAATGAGCTGTCACCCAGGGCAGGGTGCCTGTGTTGGGGTCCTTGGGGTTGTGTGTTGGAGACTGGTCCCAGTCTGGAGCTGCTCGAGATGGGATCTCCTTGTGATGTAGCATGAAGGATCTGTGCTTTGTGATGGTCCAACCTGCTTTTTGGTCTCCATGACTGCTTTGTGTTTGCCTACAGACTCGTTTGTCGTTTGTGAGGTTGGGCAGCAGCATTATCTTGACAAGAGAGAGAGATTTAGAGCTCTGTAATCCATGCTTGTCCATCCTAATTACTTCCCTTATCAGCCTTCAGGAGAGTAACTTCACAGTGGTAATTAGTCTCTTCAATCCCACCCTATCTTAGTAATTAACACAGAGTTAGAATGGGAGGGGAGGGAGGGACGGAATCTCTGTTTTGGGCTGGAAAGGTCCTTCTCGGGGGAGAGCGTCATAGATTTCTTAAGCAATCAAATGCAGCTTGGAGAGGACAGCTTTGGGGATGGCCCGGGGAGGCTGCGTGCTGAGGACCTGCGGGATGGTGACAGCAAGTAGCGAGCAGTGCGAGCCAAAATGGTGTTTATATAGTGTGAGTTTGGATGTTTTATTAAAGGAAGCGGTTGGCAGGCGCCGGTGATGCAGTATCGGAGCGGTGAGCATCTGCGGTTTGCATGGGCTTCACCTGGAGCTGCGAGCATCCAGCTCTGCTGAAAATGAGCCCATTCATCATCTCTAGTGTTGGAGACACAGCACAAAAAGGGCAGTTTGACCTAATACTGCCCTATAGCAGCTGCAATTACTAGAGTATAATTCATTTCAAATGGATCCAGAGATTTCTTTCCATTAACATCCAGAGCAAAAAAACGAGCATGTGGGCAGGATTCGAGGGCCAGGCAGTGGTGAGCCCGACAATCATTGCAGGCAGGGAATAAGTTGTATTTTACGGAGGAAAAGGGCAGGATTGGACCTACTGGGACTCCTCCATGCTTCTCTGTGAAGACACCGGTTTTAATTTCTGGTGTTTAAATAAGGATCTTAACTCCGAGTACAGGTAGCAATATAGTGTGTGATGGGATCATCAGGGGCATCCACAGTAGCACATCTCTTGCAGGAGAACTTGATTCTCAGCTTTTTCCAAGCAGAAGGGCTTTGGTTCACGAAACTCAAATCTCCTTAGGGCAGTATGTTGGTTTTGGGTATGTTCTCTTTGAGAAGGAGGCCCACAGAAGAAGTTTGCAGGAGAGGGAAAAGTGGGGCACTGGAAACAACTCCATTCTCATCAATTTTAGGACATATTGGGGCAGGGTACACAAGGACTGCATTGTTAGTTTGAACCTCCATATTGTCTAAACTTGAAGATCTGTCTGTGTGTATCGAATTTGGCTTTGCAGTCAGCTAAGTCTTCATTCAGTCTTGTTTTGTGCATTTCGGATCGAAGCTGTTAATCAGCAAGGTGGGTCTGAGGAGCAGAAATTGCTTTTGCATGCAATGCCCGTTCCAGGAATGAATGCAGCCGGGGCGGTGATGCTCTGGCGCTGACCTCGGTCTCCGAGGAGCCTGTGAGTGAATGTACGTAAAGGGAGGGATGGAATTGAAATATTTTTTTAGGCCGCTCCTTTAATTTTCAGACATTTTCTGCCTAACCTGGATCTGAGAAAAGAAAAACATCTTGGTTTTTATTACAAGCCCCAAAGCTCATACTAATAGGTTGGTTTAGAGCTGGCAGTAATACCTTCCAGAAAGTGTCTGCAAAACTATTTGAAGGCTGGGCTCTTCCACCACCTTCTCAGTATCTCCATCCTCGTTGGCTTTTTCTATCATGAGTCCTGGTCTGTTCCCTTGTGCTGGAGCTCCAAAGACGACCTGCTTCTGCCAGGTCAGCCCATCCAGGTTAACCATCGGCCATGGCCAGGAGGGTCTCAGGTCCTGGTTTAGCCCAGGTTAACCATCGGCCATGGCCAGGAGGGTTTTAGGTCCTGGTTTAGCCCAGGTTTTCAAGTGTGGGTGCAGGGATATGGAGGGGGTCACCTGTCTGAAAAGCTTCTGTCCCTTCCCAGGCCATTGCCATGGGTGATACATTTCCCTTGGCTTCTTCAGAGATTAATTTGGTCCCTGCCGTGCAAGGGGTGCCAGGCGGGTGTCAGGCTCTGATGGATGGACAGACAGACACTAAGTGGTTGGGTAAGGATCCCTCTTGGCTGTGCCCCTTGGTTCCTTGCCCTGTTCCCGTCTTCTACAGTCCACATTCCCCTTCCATCATCATCGCGCTAAATTGAAGAGACAGCTCCATTCAATAATTCATAACCTCACGTAGTTTTCATAATATTTAAAGGAGGAAAAAAAGAACCCGTTTGGTTTGTCCTTCCTCCAGGCTGGAGGTAGAGAAGCAGGAGTGATGGAGGCTGTTGGGTTCCATGGGCAATGCAGTGATGGACAGAAACACCTCCTTGCAGCCAGATGCAGAAGACCTTCAGACTGGTAGGGACACAGGCCAGGTAAAAGCCCTCTGAAGGTGTGAATGTTGTGTTGGAGAAGACTTTGCAAGTGACCTGTGCAGGGGTCAGAGGGAAAGCGCTGGCAAAGATTTTACTTTTTTGTTTGAGTATGTTTAAATTACTGACACGCTCAAGTCTGGCTTTCAAATGGGATTTGATCATTCGGAAACCAGCATGTTACTGAAAACCTGCAAGACAGGCTCTTGGGCTATTTGGCAATAAGTTTTGAACAGTTCCCTTCCTGCCCATGGAACTTATCCTCATACAATGACTGTATAAATCGTGCTGCTTCTTTTGGCTCTAAGGTGAGATGCTGGATTTATCCTCTACCCATCCAGGCTTATTTTCATTCTTGTACAGACTTTTCTGAAATCTGAGTAGAGGGTGCTGTGCAAGTCCAAAGTGTTTGATTGTTTAGAAGTCACTGGAGTATCCTGTGTTCATTATTTTAACAATTGGAGAGAGGGTTTTATTTTCTCCAGAATCATAAACACAATCTTCAGTGTGTTTTATGAAAACAATAAAGCTAAACTCTAATAACCACACATTTTCCTTGCTTTATGTGCACACATCCTTGGGGAACAGGGCCTCAAGGACTCATCGTGCTCTGCTTTTAACAGAGTTTTAATGTGCTCAAGTTGGTAAGTGGTGGAGAGCCAGATTATGAATTTGCTTTGGTACCTAAAGGCATTTTCTCTTCCTTTAAAAATGCTCAAGGTGGGCAAAAAAGGCACCTCTGGAAGAGAAAGCCAGTGACGCAATGCGAAGATTTTAGCACTGCGATCTGAAAATCAGGCTTCATTTAAATGCTGTATGTTGCAAACTCCTCTGTACAAGGACTAATTAGCTTTCTTGCATCTCTTTCCTATCCTGTGAATAATACTGTTTTCTTTTAGAAGAGATCTGAGGCTCTCAGAGGCAATTTATAAAGGAGGATGCTCTGCTACAGCTGGAGAACCAAAGCAGGGAGATGAAGGGATGCAGTTCCTAACATATTTAGCCACCTAATGGATTTCTTTTAATTTTTCAGTGCAAAACTAGGTTGACACCTGAGCTCTGTCTGTGATAGTGATTTTTTTTGATTGTGAGCTCACTTAACGGGGTAATTTTCATCCAGAAGTGTTGAGAGATCCAAAATACCATGAAGGTGCTCTAGTTTTGAGCACCTTGGGGAGTGCAGGGCGCAGAAAATCCCATCTTTTTGGCATTTTGTCATAGAAGAGCGTATGACTGGGTGGGTACACGTCCACATGTGCTGTAGTCACCCTGGGACAGCAAATGGCCACGGGCTTGGCTGGGTCATGCCTGGTGCTTGTCTTTCACCCTTTGTTTGCAACCTACATTCAGAGTTTCTGGAAGGGATAGATGGAGAGGTTATTTCCCCCTCTCCCGTATGGGGAAACTTCCAAACGGTTTGTTTTTATCCCACCACAAACCAGAATAAGGTTTGAAACCTCAGAAAAGCCGCTCAGATCTTGATGGGAACAGCTTCTCTCTTTGTTTGATTTCAGTGCGGTACGAGCTGGACATGCTGGCTGTGTCTCTGCCTTCCAAAACCCTCACCAGGGCCAAACAGAGGCATAAATATCTTTGATATTTATGAATTTTGCTGGCTCGAGTGGCAGAGCCAAGGGTCGAGCAGCGGGCTCCTCAGTGTCTGCACATTGTGGCAGAGATGGACACCGTAAAGGATCTCCAGGCTGCACTTACAGCTCATCCTTACAAGCACCATGGGCCAGGAGCAGGACCCCAACGTGTGTGGCATCAGGAGGGACGATCTACATCTGTAGATCCCAAACCAAAGGGCTGGAGCCCCGAAGGAAAGTGAACCTGTGTGCCTGGTGCCCAAATGATGCCTGGGGGTTGGAAAGTTGTCAGGGAGGGAAAAGGAGATGAAAGATGTTGCTGTTTTCATGCAGAAGATGGTGTGGAGATGCTGGCAAGTCTGTCTCTTCTTGGGAGAGGAGAGCTTTGAGCCAGCGCTGTGTCTGGACAGGCAGTTAATGGGTGTCAGGAGTTAATTAGCATGGGCTTTAACACGGCAGGACTGCTCGGCACCGTTGCCTTTTCAAGCTAACATGGATTTCTCTCGTCCAGAGTCCTTTGATGCTTGTGTGAGAGTATCGGGGCTCTCTGGTTTCCAAAAGGAGCTCTCAGCAAAAGAGTGATAAATGTGTTTAATTTTTGCAGAGCTTGTAGCCTGGTTTCATCCCAGGATCCGTCTCTTGAGGTTTTATTAGCTGACGGTGTCTGTAGGAAAAAGTCAAAGTGACTAGACAGGAACAGCCGTGGAATTGATGTAGGAAGCAAGAGCATGTTTTGGAGATAATGTTTCTCATTCTCGCCGTTGCTATGTGCTGAGTTTAGGCAGTGCTTTTCCAGTTTTGCCGTAGTTTTACAGCTGCTGCCAGCCAAAAAATCCTCCTGCCAGCCTCCCGCTATGGCAGAGAGTGAGGTGTGTGCTCTGGTCGTGATGGGTTCCCTGCTCTGGTCCATGGGAGAGTCCCCGCTGGGTGACAAACACCCTTTTTCCCTGCATGTGTCTCTGTTAAGCCTTGCTCAGAGGAAAGCTTGGCTTGGCTTGCTGAGAGCTCTGGGTGGCAGGAGGGACCCGTCTGCTCTGGGTGTGCTGGCATGGGGAGATGATCACCCTACCTTTGGATCTGGGAGAGAGACAATTTGCAAACATGTGTTGATACGTTCCCGTAGGAAACCAGGCACTAAATCATCACATTGCAGCTCGCATGCTGATTCATCCAGGGAACCTATTTAATTAGGGGATAAATTTAGAAATCAATTATTATTTGCAGAAACAGTTTCTTTCCCTCTAATGAGGCTGCAAGGATTCATCCCCCTCTGCCTCTCTCCCATGACCTTTGCGTATGCAGATCAAGGGTGGAAATGCTCTGTGTTTCTTCTTTCTCTGTGTGGGTGGCCCTTTTTGGGCAGCTGCTGGACACCTTTCCCTGAGACTCTGCTAGAACAGCAAATGAGGATACAACCATGAAACCGTGCTGCTTTTGGATGTAATGGTGTGGTGATGACGTGGACACCAGGCCCACTGTTAATGGGGATGTGGATTAGTCTCTCCTAATGCGGTAGGGGTTGGGAAGCAATATGAACTTGATGGGAAGGGGAAAATAAGGATGAAGGGCTGTAATGGAGTGGTAGCCCCATTGTTAGGATGGGAGAGCATTTCCACTGGTTTGGAAATACGGGAGGATTGCTCCTGTATTTGGGGAGGTGAAGCACGTTGTGTGACATGGGTAACACACCTGTGTCACCTCTTGCACTGCTGGGGAAAGGGACCCTGCATGTGCCAAGCCGGGGTGGTGATCGTGTTTGTGAGGACATTGCTGCTTCGGGCTTCGGTCTCTGCCACTTTGTCGCTTCTGATCTCTGACAAATTGCTTAGCTTCTCTTTTGCCTTATCCACTTTTAAATGTGGGAAAAATTATTTTGCCCACAGGCTTCGAGAAGTCTTAATAAATTCGGTTGCTTTTATTATTTTGGATTTTAATGTCTCCTCATCTTACGATGCCACTTCCCCAGCCCTCCAGCGACTTCTCTGTGCTCTTAGATCAGCTGCTTTGAGTCCAGTTCATTTCAGCGCGAGTCAGTCCGGGGAGAGCTGAGGATTTTCACAGCGACGTGTCTCAGTAAAACCCTTTTGCTTCTGGCAGCCTGATGGTTTGCAGCCCCCCCACCGCAGCTCTTTGCTCCAGCACCGGGGCTGCCCAGGTGCTTGGTCCTGTTCAGGGGGGTCTGGCACCCCGGGATGGCATCCTTGTGCTCTTGCATAGCTCTTGCTATTCGTTCCTGCAGAAACCTGGTGGTGTTTCACCACTGGGAGGCTGTCAGTGTGTCCATGCTGATGGCATCCTTCTGGAGTAGGTAAATGTGCAGGTTACTCCTGGGTGAAGGTGTAATACTGGACTCTTAGAGAAGTGAATTTTCCGTGAGGTTGCAAAAACTCTCTTCTACAAGTAAGAGCTGAATTCGGGGTTTGTGAGTAGCCAAGACAGAATGCGGGTGCTTGGGTGGTACCTTGGGTGTCTGGGAGGCTTTGGGGAACTGGAGGCTTTCCAGGGAGCGAGCCATCAAAAGCCTCTCCCAGGTAGGAGATAAGAGCCTTGATCCTTTTTAACCATGGTGGTTCTCTGCCTTGACAGCAAGGGAAGGGACTCTCCTGTCGTGATGCACGTGAAGGGCTCCAGCAAATGTTCATTCCTGGTAACTGGTATTTTTGCCCTTTTGGGCAAGAGTATGCCCAGGCTACTTGGCTTTTGATGCACCCACTTGGTGCTCCAGATAACACATAGGCTGAAGAGCCCAAATTATCTCCTACCTGTTTTGGTTTGTTTCCTTGAAAATTCCCAGCCAGCAGCCAGCTCCTTTCCTGTCCTTCTCCTTGGAAAAGGACGTCTGTCTCTCAGGAGGGTGAACCGTCCTAGTGTTTGTCTCTCTAAAAAGCGGCGAGACCTTCTCTTTCCTTCCTCACTTTCTCTCCTCCTCTCCCCATCCCACCCTGGTGCGTGGGGAGTTTCTACTGGGACCCCCAGTGCTCAAGAGCTTATTGGGAGGGGAGATCCGTGGAGGAACCGTGCTTGAAAAAATTACTTCACAATTTAAGCATCACCCTGAGCTATCAGACTACCTTATCATTTTAAGAGGTATGTTTCCCAAGGAGAGGCATTTAAAAATGCATAGAGGTTATAAAGCACTTGGGTAGTTTTAATCGAGCTCTGAGCGATGCTCGCCCCTCGAGGCCGCGCTGTTTGCTCGCTCCCCGGCGCGCGCTGTGCCCACCGGCAGATGCTATAGAAACGAACGGAGTGCTCTGCTTTGTTGTGAAGTCTGCCGGGCTTTGCAGCGCTCTTCAAGTCACCTGAATAGGTCACCTTGCCCTTGTGCTGCTGCCGCAGCTCGCAGGGAAGACAAGCGCAGTCCCAGCTGCCTGGCTTGTCCCTTTTGTGTGACAGCCCCCTTGCCCCTCGGTGTCCATCCCGCTGTGCTGCTGCCTTCTGCCCTGAAGAAACTCAAAGGGAAAGTTGTAGTTGTTGCTGTCACCTGCACAAGGAAGAGACCACGGGGGTATTTTTCCAAAAATAGAATGTTTTCTTGTTGCACAAGCCTTGTCTAATTCCATTCATGACACCCGGGGCTGCTCTGCTGCTGTGGCTTCTGTGTTTGAGGTGCTGCTGGCTGTCCTGGAGAAAGGCATCACCGCCCCAGCCTCACCGGTAAATGTCTGTGTCGGGGCAAGGAAAGCAGGAGGAATGTGGTGGGACCCACCTGGCCCCATCTGCACATGCCAATGTGTGCTGTTAGTTGGGAGAAGAGACCAACACCCTCAATGCTCCAAGCTCCTTTCAGGCAGTTCAGAGATCAGAAGGTCGCTCCTCAGCTCCTGTTCTCCAGGCTGAACCCCCGCCCAGTCCCTCAGCTGCTTCCTTGTCAAAGATATTGGTTTCTTTAACAGAGATTAATAGTTGGACTGTCAAAAAACAGTGCTTGTGATTTTTCAAATAGTCTTTTCCCCCATTTATCAGCTCTGTCTCTTGTTGGTTTTGAGGATCTGGTGTAAGTGGGGAACAGAAGACTGCTGCAGCTTTCCTCCTGCAGGTTTCATGGACTGGCAGCTCTTTCTTCTGTGACAAGAGGAAAGACTCAGCTCTTCCTTGCACCTTCGAGTGCTCCTTCAGAAGTGAACCCCGTAGCTCTTTTGAGTGAGCTGGGAGCCTTGAGGGAAGTGGCGAAGCTGGAGCTTTTCAATAAAACCCCAGAGCACCTCCAAAGCAAACTCCGGCACCTTACTTGAGTGGTGGGGATGGAGGAAGGGGACAGGGCTGCTGAACAAACTTTGTGCATCAAGGCACTGCGGTCACACTCTTGGCTCTTGCAAGCCTGCACCATCATCTCTGAAGGATACACAGGAGGGGCTCAAATGCTTAAGGTTGCTTTCTTTTGCCTTTTTTTTAGCGATGGCTGCATCAGCCGGGTGGAGCGCACTGTTGAGGGGCTGTGGCTGAGCCCCCCCGGTGCTGCTCCAAGCCTGGACGTCTCGTCTCCCCAAGAAAGCTGCGCCCAGGAGCTCTGCCAGCTGCTCTCCCAAACCTGGCATTTCTCATTCAAACTGAGAACACCCGTCGTGTTGAGCTGCCCGCGACTAATTTTCTATGGGGTTGGTTTAATATGCAGTAGCACCGTCTGTCTGCACGCACTTGGCTTCCACTGCTGGTCAATGGGAGTCTCTGCTGACAAATAAAAATGGAATTGGATGGAAGGGAATTGAAAGTCAAAAGGGCCCTGTAATAATTTTAGAGTGCCTGAGGCGCCACGCTGAAGCCGTGGCATTATAAATAAGGGTAATGTACTACTGACTGAATTGCAATCAAAGCAGCCGTAAGAATGTGGAGCGTGCGCTGAGCTTCTTTAAGGTGTGTGAAGTCAGATATGATCTGTAAGCAGTGCAGGCAAATCAATATCTGCTCACTGACGTATATACGGATCCTAAAGCTTGCGATTAGAAAGGCTGAAGGGTTTTGGAGCCAGCGCAGAGGGCTTGAGAACTGGAGTGAGAAGAACTGTGTGGAGCACACTGACCCTCCAGTTGTCTCCAAGTGTTTCCAGGGGCTGAGTCCTGGAAGATGCTGTTTCTGTCCTCCCGGTTCACCATCTGATCTCCTGGACCACCTGTGTGATGATGCAGTCTGCTGACCTCTTGCTGCATTTCACAATAATTACATCTACCTCAAATATTATCTTTTAAAAAGAAAAAAGCATGTTTATGAATAATGTTGGTGGAAGGATGGGAAGATCCAGATGTCCTGCCCTTCAGTTGCATTGCTCCGATTGTCATGGATCCTTCGGTGGCAACTCAGCTCTTCTCACATCTGGGCGATCTTTGAGGTGGCTGGTTGCAGGAACATGCCCGAAATTTGGTGTCTTGTTCTCCTTCCAGGCTATTCGAGCAAAGCCTAAAAACTTCACTGCAAATGCCAGCTTGTCCTGGGATACCTGACATTTTGCCTGTCCAACGTCTGGCGCACGGTGCTGCTGGCGGAGCAAACGAGATGCACCCCAGCCTGCCCACAGTGTTGATGGGGTGCCCCATGGACCACCCCAAGACCAAGGCTCCCTCAAGCTCTCCCCACCCCAGCTCCATCCCTGGACACGCACCGTGTCCCAGCAGACATGCACGGTGCCGAAGCCACCCCTGAAATGCTCTGGAGGTGCAGCCCTGTGTTCCTCAGAGACAGGGGCTTTGGAAAGAGGTGATCAGAGGGAACTTGTTGTCTTTTCTTTCTTTTTCCCTTCTTAAACTTCTGAGCTTCTCTATTACTTTTTACGATCTGCAGCTGCGTTTGTGTGTTGCCCTAGGGAGTACTGTGGGGGGAGTAGAGGTAGAAGGGAAGGAACATGTTAAAAAATGAGCAGAAGGGAAAAAAAAGTAATGAACTGAGCTAATGATGGGGATAAAAAAACCCACCACATTGCCACCAAAAGACCCAAGTCCTTAGAACTATTAGGGCCTGTTTGACTGCAGAATAGTCCCCCGGGGAGCATGGGGGAAGCCCCATTACTAGAGTAGTTTTGGAGCCAGTCTGCACAGAGAGCAATAATCTATTCCACAGGGAGCAATCCTGTGCTGGCAAGGGCACTGGGGAGAGCTCTGTGTTTATGACTTTCTGCATAAATTTGGGTTATTAGCATAAGTGGTAGCTAGCGCCGAAGAATCTATAAACTAACACTTCACCGGAGGTTGGTGCCTCTGGAGAACATTAAGTCAGAGGAGCCCCCGGACTAATAGCAGGAGAAACAGGATTGCAGGATTAGGGGTGACGCACGGGGAAGACGACGACGATGCTGTTGTCAGTGCTGGTGTTTTGTGCGAGATGGGATCGTGTTTCTGAGCCTGCCGTAAAAGGAAATATAATCACTAACCAGATCTCTGGCTTTTTCCCTGCCGACAGATTAGGAGGATGAGGTGTGCAGGTGAGCTGATAGAGTCTGGCTGCAGGGTGCAGATCCCGTGGGGATGAAGCGGGTGGTGAGGAAAAAGGCAGCAGGAACCTGGATCCACACGCTGGAAGTTACTCACAGGCTTCTCACCCATCACACCAAGGGCTTGGTCCTTGTTGCAAAGGTGTCCGGCAGGTCCCAGGGTCTGAGCAGCGCTGGGGAGCGGAGAAGAGGAAGCGCAAGGAGGGGTTGGTTATCTAGGAGTGGGGAACTGTGCAGGGATGAAGTGCCATAAGCAAAAATGGCTTATTTTAATAATGACCTTCAAGAATTAAATAAAAATACAATAATCATGGTAGATTAGCGAGAACAAGCCAATTAAATACAAAGCAGCCTTTGCAAAACGCCGTGACAGATAAGGCAGGGCTGCAACCTCCCGAATCGCTGATGAATGTTGAAGCATTGCATAAGGTTGGGGGGGCTGGGGGGAGCCAGTGAATATTTGACTTGAAGCCTGGCAGTCTGCCTTGGAGAAGGCAGAGGTGAAAAGGCGATCCATCCATCTCTGCCTTCCGTAAAACAGCGCGGGAGGGGGCAGAGAGGAGGGAGGAGGTGGGTAGGGCGGCCAGGAGCCCGAAGGCACGGAGTAACAATCCTCCAACTTTAATATCTGCTGTTTCATTTTATATTCATCATGTCAGCATAATCTGCTTTTATGGGAATCGTCTTGGTTCCCAACCAAATGCATTTAGGCCCTTTTGCTTTTTAAGTTTGATTGTAATACGAGTTGAAGACTCCAGTGAAATGTTTATGTGTAAGGTTTGTAGCAATGGCAAAGGGAAAAATGGCATTAGGGAATGAGTTGGAAGAGATCTTGCTGTGGTTGCTGATGTCCCCTACCTCCCCCGGGCAGGTGACCTTCTGAAGGGCATGAGCCCAGGTCCTGAGCCCTGTGAAGGGTTTTGCTTGGATTGCTTGTTTGTTTTCTGAGAAACACGTGGAAATTGTAGTTTTATGGGACCCAGAGCCCAAGGAAGGGCAAAAAAAGAAGAAAATGCTCTGTGTGCCCTTGTATTAAATTCAGGTGATCGTTAGGTGATGTGGAAGGCTGGTGGGGCCGTGGGGGGAGGCAGCGCTGCCATGGGGCTCAGCTGAACTGTGTGATGGGAGATGAGGGGCAGGTGTGGGGAGTTGGGGCCGGTGGGGCTGGGGAGGAGACACAAAGACATCTCTGCTCTGGTCACAGGAGGAATGGGCTCCCCAAGTCCTCTGCTGTGGGATGCAGAAATGTGAGTATCTGTGGGCTTTGGAAGATGATGAGCAGGGGTCTGGCTGGGTGCTGCTGGGACCTTTGTCGTCCCTTCCCTGCTACTCTCCATCGGGCACAGGGAGAAGGTAGGAAGTTGGCAGATGTTTTGTGGTCTGTTTGGCTGTTTTGCTCAGTGTTTTACCCACAAAACTGTGTTTGAAGCCAGGCTGAGAACTCCCTGTCTGCAAGATGCTGAGATTTTAAATGGCTATAGACTACAAGTGCTTTTCCATTGCTGCCCATTTAAAACCTTAACTGCATCTCATTCTATTTTGGTGCAGGAATGCCCTTAATTTGTTCCAAAAGCATTTGAAAGCTCTGATAACAGGCAATCTTGCCGCAGACTATTGCATCCTTTCTGATGGATGGGCTATCGCTGCTGTAACTACCGTGTAGATAGTGGGGTGACAATGTGTGTCCAGTGAAACACAGCCAGCGTAATATTCATGTCAAGTATATGAGGCCAAGAAACTTCCCAGCGTTTGGATATCGAAGAGTTCAGCAGCTAACGGGGCTTGAAAAGGCTTTTCTTTCTTTGTAAGCAGCGAATGTGATTGAAGGCTCACAATATCCTGGCAGTGCTGGGAGTGGGAATGGCCAGGTTTCTGCAGCGCGGGCTGCAGGGGTGAAGAATGTATAGTTATTATAAATGTATGGTAAATGATACCCAGGCTTGGCAAGTCAACTTTCGTCAGAAATTGCCTTGCTGCTGGGTTTGCTTAAAATTGTGAAATGAATGTTAAATTGAAGTTTCTACTTTTGGAAGAGACCTTTTGAAAATGAAACAGGCTTATCTTCAGTCTAGGCTAAAATCCAAAAAATTGCCTGTATCTCAGAACTCCCCAGAAATGTTCACTGTGATCCTTTTAAACATCCCATGCAAAAATGTGTGCCCAAGGGAAAGAATTTTAAGAAAGGTTGACCTTGCAGGTTTTTTTCCCTGTTTCTCTAATGTGATGTAGCCTTTGGGAACTGCAGCGGTGGGGTCCTGGTGGCATCATGTCTGGGTGCTATAATCTTCTTTCCTGAGGTCTGTTGGAAAGTTCTGCTGCAGAGATGTGTGTTAATACTGTAAATCATCCTCTCCTGTGGGTGACTGTTTCTCTGAACAGAATTAAGGTGGTTTTGTGTAACCAGAGTTCTGTGTCTTGATGCTTCTGTGCTGCCCCGTGGCCTGTTTGCCTCTGTGGAAGAGTTTGTGATATCCGTCCCAAAGCTCAGTGAGCGCTTTTGCTCCTGAAAACAGCATTTATTGCAATTTTAATCAGACAAAGAGATGCTTTTCAGTATAGATCTCTCAAGTATTGCTAGGAAGACAACTGCAATTAGGTAACCCTGATGTTTTTTCATTTTGTTCCTACTTTTACCACTATAACAAACCTTCTCTGCTTTAACCTTTTTGGAGGTGAGAGACACAAACCCCTCATTCTGTTAGATTCCCAGGTCTTGCGCAAGCTGCTGTCCTGCAGTGCGAGCCGCAGAGCTGGCTTGATTTACAGGGTAAAGAGTGCAAGCAACACCTCTTGCTGCTGATTTGCTCCAGCAAACAGCTATTTATATTAAAGGAGAGAAGGGATTATTAGGAGCGATCTCATTGCAATGTCAGAAATATGACAGGAAGTTCACGTGTCCCCTCCAAAGTGCAAACGTGGGCTTTTGATGGATCCCATGCATGGTCAGGAGCTGTTTGGTTTTTCTCCTTTGAGTGCTCAGATGTGCATTGAGATTGGGGATAACGACCAGCGCTGTGCTCGGGAGGCAGAGATAATGAGCACAGCCCTCTGATTAGATTCAGGTGGCAGTGCAACCAGCTCAGGTTATGTCAGGAGTATAATTAGTGAGGTGCTGAATCACAGAGTTGGCAGTGATGGGATAACCTTGTCCCAGCCCTTGACAAGGGGGATCCTGCAGGACTGCGGACCTGATGGGGGTTTCTTGGGGAGCAGGGGGTGGTTGCCTCTGTTTTAGTCTATGATGGAAAGCCAGAAGCTTGCTGCTAGAAAATGTATTGATTTCAGGGGTAAGAAAAACTGTTCTTGATTAATAAAAAGGTATTTTTTCTGGGTGGGTGGGTGGGTCTGTAGAAGTGCCTGGTCTTGTAGCCTGTGTGGCTGCTCATGAGCCCCAACTTGGGTGTCTTCAAGTGTCTTGGCCTGAAACGTGTGGGTTATTCCTCAAATAGCCTCACTGGGCTTGTTCCTTGACGTGAATGGGCTTTTACACAGCTGGGTTTAGGGGAGTAAAATGCAGAATGCCACTGCCATTTGCTGGCCGCTTTGCCAGCAGGAGAACAAGCCCTGTCCTCTCCACTCACCCTCTCCTGGGTGATGCTCCCCGGCCAAGGTGTGGAGAAGGACCTCATCTGTGTTCCCACCACGGCTGCCAGCCTCTCTGGAGCCGACACGCTGTACGGAATGTGGGTCATGGTCTGTTATAGCCGGTTGTTCTTTCCAAATAGGAGGGAATTGAATTTGGGTCTCCCACAAAGCAGGTGATTGCCAAAGCCGTGGGCCTGGTGACTAAGAGGACCTGACTTGCTTCCCATTGCTTATATTGCAAATGGAAAAACAAACACAAAAAAAGAGAGGTGGTGGAAGGAGAAATATTTTGGCTTATTTTGCGCTAGTGTTTTTTATTCCGCTTTGATTTTACTGCCAAACTGCCAAATCAGTTCTTTGCGGAGATGGGTTTAAAACTTGATGGGCAGCTGTGGAGCTGTCAGCGCTCGTGCCCGTCTCTGCGGCAGCTGAGGCTCCGAGCTGCCGGCTCCCACTGTGCTGGAGCCTGAGGATCTGCGGCTTTTGGTTCCACGGTGCCTGGATCGTCCAAGCCCCTGATGAATCAGACGTGGTACCCGAAGCCGGGGAAAGCTGCCGCAGTGGATGTGTGCACTGGGATGCTGTGATCCCGGCTCCCAGGATGCTTATGCTGTGTAGATTGGGATTGGATGGGATATAAAACTAACAGGAGGAGGCAGAGGAAGACCGGCAGACATGCAACCCCAGGACCGATATGTATTTATCAAGCCTGCTGGTTGTCTCACTGGTGCTTATTAGTCTGTGCTGGGACTGTCGCTGCTAAAGACGGCTCTAGTGTTAACGTTGCTGCCTGGAAGAAGGTTTTGTAGTGAACACCAGCAGAATGTGTACTGATGTCTGCATTTTGGCTTGCTTGGCACCAAGAGTCCTCCCTCCACCCTGTGCCAAGCAGCAAAGCTCCCCTGGGCTTGGCTGCAGAGCTCTGGGAGCTTCTTCCAGCCTTTTTGCTGGGAGAGCTATGGGAGGTTAAAGGCGCCCTGTGCAGTGTGTTATTTACAGTTGTTGTTGTCTTTGTAGTCCAGAAATCCCAAGGCACTTCAGAACCCCTTGCTTTTTATTAAGGAAGACAACTGTTACTGTTTATACTTTGGGAAAATGGCAGGCGAAGGCCAAAAAAAACCTGATGCTGAGGCTCCTCCAGAGGCAGTACGAGGGGCCGGACTCTAAAGTCCTGATTTCCAGGACTTTTAAGAATATTGCCTTTTAGCATCATGGAGAAAAACACTGATCCCTGGTTGCGTGTTGTGTCCCTGCAGAGATGTCGGGGACCGTGGCTGACATCTCGCTGGTGCACTGGAAGCAGCAGTGGCTGGAGAACGGCACCTTGTACTTCCACGTCTCCATGAGCAGCGCCGAGCATCTCTCCCGGGCCACCCCCCCCAGCCTCCAGGAGCCTTCGGAGATCGTGGAGGAGCAGATGCACATTCTTCATATCTCGGTCATGGTGAGTGGAAGCTGACAGTGGCATCTGCGGGGACAGGGGATCGTCTGGGAGGGGACAGCGGTTGGCAGCTGGATGGTGGTGGGAGGGTGGTGATAAGGAGCTGGGTGGTGAGTCTGGTTTGCAAATGTGCATGTCCCTTCCTGTTTGGGCCTCTAGAGAGGGAGAGATGTATTTGAATGAGCCAGAACAAAACCAAAAAAAGGTGGTTGGTCTTTTAAGAAATTGAAATAAAATAAGAAAACAGACTATAGGGAAGAAGCTGTTGGGGGGTGACAGGGAAGCTCATGGTTCCTCCTGCCTTTACTGGCTACTGGCAAGGTGTTAATAGAGTATTTCTCCTTAGTCTTGCATTTGTGCATGTGCAAAGGCAAAGTTTTGGGCTTGGTCATTTCTTCTTGAAGCTTTCTGAAACTGAATTCTACCTATCAAGTGAATATGGGCTGCAGCATGTTCCTTCTCTTGCAAAGGATGAGTCTGATCTAAAAGTAAAAGGGTGATCCAGATGCTTTGAATGTCTCCATCTCAGGTGTTTATGTGACCTTTTGTTAACATAGCGTGTACATGCTCTGTTGCCTTTCAAAATGCTTGTATCAGTATCTTATGAAGTGGTTGCTTATGTATTTGGTTCTGATCCATCATTCCTCTGTGCTTTAGCGCTCTATCAGTAAAATGGGACTAAATTTATTGTCTTTTAACTCCTGTTGGGCAAATCATCGTGCCAATAAAAGAAAAAGAAGTTAGGCTTGTAGCTCCTGTGTATATGCATGACACCTATCTGCCCAAAGAAAGTGTTTTATGGGATGGAGGTTCCCATTGCAGCAACCCTCTGCAAAAGGTGCATCTGTTCAGATCTTGCAAGCCATGCGTCATCTCCACACCTTCTGCTCCTTGTTTTGGAAGGAGGAGCAGAGATGATGACTGCACAAAGCCTTTTTTTTCTTCCCCATTGGAACAAGCAGATGTTTCTCTTTTACAACTTAAATATATATTTTTTGAGGGAGAGGAGTCGGGGACTGCAGCTTCCTGGGTTGGACTGGAGATGTTTCTTATGTCCTGCTAAAAATGTCAGTGTGATGGAGTATTGCGGGGGAAAAAGGGTAACACTGGCATACCTAGAAAATGAGCCTGAAAAAATAAGTGAGAGACAGAGCAAGGAATAACGACAGCAAACCCTGAGTCTGGGGTGTGAAAAGCTCGATTTCTGGTTTGGGTGTGGGATGGCTTTGTTATCATGGGCAAACCTGCGCCTTGGAGAAGAGACCGGTGGCTGCGGGGGGACACTGGCTCTGGACCCTGGTGATTAGTGCAATTGCTTGAAGTGCAAATTTTCTTCGGCAGGGAGAGATTCAGTCCTGGACCTCAGACCTTGCTGAAGCTGATTGTTCTAAAAAACGACATGATGATTGAAATCAATTGATGCTTTGGGGGGAGAAACGAGCTGCTTTGAGAAATTCCTGCTCAGAGCCTTTCCGTGCTGTACCTCGGAGCGTGGTAGGAGCAGTGCCATGGACTGGAGCTGAAGGTGTCACTGTGCATATCACAGAAGAAATGTTTCTGTAGTCTAATTCCGAGTTAGCCGATGAAGTATGCTTGGCCACATCTTGCTGAAGCCGATGGCG
The DNA here is from genome assembly GCF_964273445.1 of Streptopelia decaocto. Taxonomy (NCBI): domain Eukaryota; kingdom Metazoa; phylum Chordata; class Aves; order Columbiformes; family Columbidae; genus Streptopelia; species Streptopelia decaocto. The sequence continues at coordinate 4,885,695 of NC_138672.1, read as the reverse complement.
TGGCTTTGTTGTGAGAGTTAACCCTGAGCTTCTCTTGCCCTTCTGTAAAAGCAGGGGGAGGATGGGAGACAAACAATCCTCCTCCAGCACAGAATGAGACGTGGTTCCAATTTCTTTGTAAATCGTGATACTCCTCTCAATGGCAGCGGAAGTCCCAGGTGGGGATTTGGTCTGGGATGGGATCTGGACTGCATGTGTGTCCCTGGGGAGACAAAAGCCCTGGGCATCTCTGCCCTGGGTCAGGATTGCAGCACAGGCTTGGAACTTTGCCCAGGTTTTTTTAGAAAATTCATTAACACTTTGAGAGAACCCAGGCCAAGTTTTGAGTTACTAGCAGAAGATAAACATGTATTTTATTGTGTTTGTGGTTTGTTTTTTGTTTTTTTTTTTTTTTTTTAAACCTGCCTCAAGACTACATTGAGTTATGTAGCTAAAGTAAAACAGGGCAAAAATCTTTGTTTCCTGGGGGAAATATTTCATCTGAGACCCTGGGCTGTGCTCAAGCTGCCTTCCTATGCCTTTACTTTCCTCCTTGACCCTGACTACATTGCATCCCAGAGAGCCCTCATCCCTTGAGCCCTCCTGCCTCCCCAGCAGTGGAGTTCCCAACCATCGCATCCGTGGTACCCTGCTCCTGTCCTCCCATCACCTGCCACATCCGTATCCCTTCTCCTACCTCGAGATGCAGCTGGACATCCCAGGTACTCTTGCCCAGCTTCTCAGATTCAGGAGGTTGTACCATGGAGAGTGTTGGTGTCCTCTCCCCAAGTAACAAGTGATAGGATGGGAGGAAATGGTCTCAAGTTGCGCCAGGGGAGGTTGAGGTTGGATCTTGGGAACAATTTCTTCCCCAAAGGGCTGTGGGGCATTGGAACAGGCTGCCCAGGGCAGTGCTGGAGTCACCATCCCTGGAGGGGTTGGACAGATGCAGAGATGAGGTTCTCAGGGACATGGGGTAGTGCCAGGGTTGGATTATGGTTGGACTCAATGATCTTGAGGGTCTCTTCCAACCAAAATTATTCTGACTCAATGATAAATACCTTTTCTCCTGCTTCCTGCCATAAAGCCTGATGTCTCCTACGTGCTCTATATAGGCTAAAACACCGCTCCTGCTATGCAGGAGGCATTTCAGCCCACCGCAGCGCTGCCTTGGCATTCAGGGTCTGTGTGCCCCATTCATCACCAGCCCAGCATCTCGCTGCAGGGGACAGGAGGGGACATGGGAAAGTGCTTCTTTCCATCTCCTGTAAGTGGCTGTAACACTGACTTTTACCTGTCTCTTCATCCTCCAGCTGAGTTATGGAAAGCCAGGGAAGGTTTGCCTGGGGGAATCTCACTAATCCTGCGCTTAGGGAGGACTCTGGCAAAGCTTTATTGGGCAGTGCAACATCTCTGAGCTGAGCTCTCTCTGATGGGAACATTGTTTTGCATTTGTGTAGGTGGTAATGACTAGGCTGGTCACTCTTCCTCTGCCTCTAAAGCCTAGATCTCCCCTCTGTGCTGTGTGTGGGCTTTGGGAGGGTGTAAATCCTGGGTTTACTCCTTCTTCCATTGACTTTGATGGTCAGTACATGGCTTTCTTTGGAGTGGATTTGCTTCCAACGCGGCAGCAAAAAGGCCACCGGTGTCTGTGTCCCCGGGGCCACCAACTGCCCCTGCAGAAGCCCTGGGCAACCATGACCCTCTTCACACCCTCCCTTCCTGAGCTCAAGGGCATCTTTAAGAGCAGAATAATACTTGATTTTAATTTTTTTTCCTTTCCTCACTGTTTTTTCTTAATCTCTCCCCAATGAGACATAACATTAATTACTGCAGTTAAAGGGAATTCAGTCTCCATTACTGTCTGCCACCCCTCTCCTCTTGGCTTGAGCACCTGAAATTTGTCTCCCAAATGAAAAGAAGGGAGAAAGGGGAAAAAAACAAATATGCAAATACTAGATTTTATTTATTTACCTTTTTTTTTTTTTTTTACGCAATGTCAAGTAGAAAGAAATCAATATTTTTGTCATTACTCCTGTTGTGCTTTTTCCCCATAATCTTAGCTGTCATTTGGGTTTAATTGTGTTGTTTCCTCTCGTGTGGAAGTAAATCTTATCTGTTTTGGATTAAAATTCAATGAAGGTCACAGCAGCTCGAAAACTTACCAGGCTGCAGCAATTAATGTTCATTTGGCTTTGATAAATTGGAATGTTCCCCACAACAGGACTGGAGTGGATTTCAGAAGCAATAATTCTTCCATTAACTCAATGATTCCCCGCGTGATGGAGCATCTTGCCACTGCTCTGTTTGTCATCTGTCACTTCAAGGATCTGGGCATATGCCTGATATGATTTATCATGATTATTGGGGCTGCTTGTGTCAAAACATTTTAAACCACTAATTATTCCAGCCTTGTAAATTGCTGAATTTAACAAAACATCAGAGATATTTATTTTTCTGTTGTTCCACACCATTTTGCGTCCCTGTTTAATTATTGCTCTGCGTTGTTGTAAATTCAGACCCGAGGCCACGTCCAGCAGTGTTTGCTGTGGGTGGGGGCTGGTTTGCTGGGCTCTTGGGGAGGGATGGGGATGGGTAGGACAGGAGTGTTTTATCTCATGTTATATCTCTGCATTGACCCATCTTGCAGATGTTTGAAAGAGTCATTGTATCTCAGAACTCCTCCTGACCCTGTGGGATGCCAGGACCTGGGGGGTTCAGCTGGAGAACAGGAGCTGAGGGGAGACCTTCTGATCTCTGACCTGCCTGAAAGGAGCTTGGAGCCAGGGGGGGTCGGGCTCTGCTCCCCAGGAACAAGCGCCAGGAGCAGAGGAAACGGCCTCAAGTTGCGCCAGGGGAGGCTGAGGTTGGATCTGGGGAACAATTTCTTCCCCAAAGGGCTGTGGGGCATTGGAACAGGCTGCCCAGGGCAGTGCTGGAGTCACCATCTCTGGAGGGGTTGAACAGATGGAGATGAGGTTCTCAGGGTTAATGGTTGTACTCAATGATCTTGAGGGTCTCTTCCAACCAAAATTTGGGAAGAGGTTGCAAACGTGTGTCCCATCCTGCTGGTGAAGGGGTGGGTTTGCCACCCTTAAACCTGTGTGAGTGACACCAGTAAAAGTCCATCTATGGGAGATTGGAGCTGGGACCGTGCCCACGTGGTGTGCAGGTGTGAAACAAGCTGTGTGCTGCCTCTGCTCCAGCAGAAACACAGTGGGCTTTTTTGAGAATGATAACAAGCAAAAGCCTTGTTTCATCTCATACCATCGCCCTGCAAGGGAGCATTTCAGTGTCTGGAGTACAAGGTGACCAGACCTCATCAGGCTGTTTTCTTTTTCATTTTTAATACCTACTTTCTGCAGGCTGTTACTGGCAGTAGACAAGTTAGCTGCTGGTTTCTAGGTCTCCCCGTGGATTTTTTTAGCTCTTATTTATACAAGTTTCCTTTTTTCTTTTTGTTCTTGTGCATCCTGATGTTTCCCTAATGATCAGCCATTGGTGCTCTGCTCCACCAGGCTCTGAGCTGGGTATAAAGTGTGCTTTTCAATGCTTTGCTCTGATTTAGCATCCTGCTCTCAGGTGGAGCTGGGGATGGTCCTGGGGCCCGATGCTTCGTGCAGGTGTGTCCTGGAGAGCGGTTTCTTTGGCTGGGGCAGCTGTTTAGTTTCTTAATCACTGCAGGAATACCTGAGCATGAGTGGGGCCATGAAAAGTGCATTCATTTGCCTTTTAATTTTTTTTTCCCCTTATCTGTGACCCATCTTGTAACTCTCCTCTCTCTATGCTCTGCTGCCCGTGTTTCCTCAAGGAGCCTGTGTCTCATCAGGCTCTTGGTTTCACCTCGGCTGCACAGAGCATCTTACGTGGTTGGCATTGTGCTTGTCCTGCACAGTTGTCAGGTTGTGATGGCAGCTGTACCCTGGCGGGACAAGCCCTGAACACAACATCCATCCAACGTGTTGGACAGGATGGTGAGGTCTTCTCCAGCCAGTTGTGTGAGCCCAGTTGCCTTTCTGTATCCATGTTCCAGCAGTGGTTGTTGTCCTTCACATACCATACAATGTCCTGATTTGGAAGGGACCCACAAGGATCATTGAGTCCAACTCCTGACCCTGCACAGGACAACCCCACAGTTCACACCATGTGTCTGAGGATGTTGTTCAGTCTCTTCTTGAACACTGTAAGGCTTGGGGCTGTGACACCTCCTTGGGGAGCTTGTTCCAGTGCTACAGCACCCTCTGGGTTGAAGAACCTTTTCCTAATGTCCAACCTGAACCTCCTCTTGGGTTCTGTTGTTGGTCACTAGAGAGTGACCAGTGCAACCGGGCTTATCTTGGTGTGCACGGGAGGGAAGGCTGAAACCCTTTGAAGAGCTGATGATTTTCATCCTCCACAGCAAACAGCTCTCCCAGGGATCGCTCCAGATCCTGTTGGGTTTGTACACATCCGTGTATGGGCTCCTTCAGCTCTGGTGTTCCCATCTGCTTGGCTGTCACTTGAGTGGTGCCTTGTTGTCCTACCTGACAGTATTTTGTCCTTCTTGATATAAAACTTCCCAATGAATTTATTTCCTTCCCGACGGTGTACTTGCAGCTTGCATGGTGTTGTGTCCTGTGGGATATCTGGCTGCTCTGGTCGATGCAAAGCGTCGCTTGAGCGTTACCCCGGCTCCTTGCAGTGTGTCTTGCTGATGGCAGCATTGGAGCTCCTGTCAGCCAGCGCAATTGCGGAATAGTGTAACATGAGTAATGAGGTAGTGAAGAAGGCACAACATCTGTGTCATCATTTCTGCACCAGGAGGTCAACCAGATTCATAAAACATGCACTTCCAGCTTGTGATATGTTTAGGAATTAATTAAGGGAGGGAGAGAATTGCTGCTGCAGCAGATTTCCTTATCTGAAAGATATTAAAAAGCTAAATTGATCTCCAGTGAGCTGTTTTTATTAAAAAACAAAAAGAAAAGCCCCAAAAACCTCAGGAGTTGGGCTGGGTATGTCCCTTTGTGACAATACCATCCCCTCTCCTCATGTGTGGGTAGCGAAGAAGAAGATGCCTACCTCAACATGCAGATGGACCGAACATCCACAGGTCCCCGGGACGCAGATGGAGCCGCAGGCTCTGTGCTGGTCAAAGACCAAGCTGTTAGCACCTTGCCCAGGGCAGTGTCCCCTCAGCAGTCCTCCCGGATCTGCTGAAGGTGGCCCTGAGCCCTTCCTTGAGCTGCTCTGGGGTGGCCAAGGGGCTGGTGGGACCTTTGTTGGCTCTACTGGTCCAAGGCAGTGGGGCTGAGTTCTTGCAGACCCTGTCAGTTTGAGGACTGGAGCTCAGCACAGCTGTAAGCTTGACCTGCCTTGTGCTGTCTGGAGCACCTTGGGGACATCCAGGAAGTCACACACGTGCACTTGAGCTGGTGTGTAAGGGGTTGCTGGTGGGTGAAGCTGGAAGCAAACCTCCCGGTCCTCTTGTCCCAACGCCGTCAGTGGCATCTGCTCTTTCCCAGGATAAGGACATTCTTTGCCTTCAAGTTTCGTTTCCATCATGTCCCATTAACCAACATTTTGTAGGCTTTTTTTGCAGGCTCTTTCATTCACCCTCCCCCTCTTCTCTGCTCTCCTCCTGCCTTGCAGAGACGGTATAAAACAGGGAGTAAATCTAGCTAACGATGTGCTCTTGTATTTAGGGAATTAATTTGGGGGGGATTTGTCTTCAAAGTGTCACTTCTGTGACAATGACACCTGTTATGTTAATAATTTTCCACTAATCTCTCTCTGTTTTCTACCTTAGCTACTGTGAATACATTAGACACTTTATAGCTTTCTATCTAGTGGATTTTTTTCCCCCCACTGTGTTAAAATATGTAACTGGAGTGCTTGATTTGCATCTCTGATAAAGCAAGGCTGAATAAATACTCTTAGTTCATCCAAACTGAGTAGCAAACTAACTTTCCTATGTCATCCCCAGAGCAATCTAAGTTGGTACTGGGGGAAAAGCCGCTATAGGAAGCGCTGGGGAGGGGTTTGCTTTTTGCAGATGGCATCGAACGCGTGGGAGGGATCTGCAGCCTTAGAAAATTCCCAACCTGAGATAAGAGAATGAGGGGGGGAAAAAGTAAGAGCTCGTGTTGGAAAGGTGGCTGGTGTAGTCAGGGGGTGGTGGAGCTGCAAAGGGGATGCTGAAATGGTGAGGAGATGGAGAAAGAAACGCAGAAGGTTTTGGCTGTGGGGTGAGGAGCATCGGAGCAGCGTTAGCTCCCGGCTCGAGGTGGGACACGCAGCAAGGCAGCGTCTGCGTCTGCCTTCGCCCCCGTGGCGGGTCCCTCCGCGCTGCTGCTGACAGCAAACCCTGTATTTTTATCACGCTGGGCTGCGCGGGGAGTTGCCGGTTGCAGATTCTTGTCTTGAACTTGTTCCATTCCTTCCTCCTCCTCCTTGCTCTTCCCCTTCCCACCATCTGTCTGGGAGAAACACTTGTGCATCTACTGCGCTGTGGGACGTAGTTGGTAGCTTGACCTTTTCTCGGTGCTTTTTCTCTCCTCCTGGGCGTAGCAGATGGAAAAGCCAGGCTTTAGGGGGGTTCCTCTGCTTGAGCTCCGGGTTTGCAGGGTGATTGGGGAGGAAGGAGCATCCCTGTCCTGCACAGACCGGGTCTCGCTAAGCTGCCGGGCTCCTGGAGACAAGAGCAATTCCACACGGGAGCCCTGTGCTAATCCTGTGTGTAAAGTGCTGGGAATATTCGATAGGTACCTTTACAACTTTGATGTCAACACAGAAATGCTTTGCAGCTACCAGGCCTAGATCTAATCACTTTAAACTGCCGGGCTCGCAACTACATGTGGTATTAAAATTGTCATGAAACGTTAATCCGGGAAAACTCTGGTGGATGCTGAGCTCTCAGGGAGGTGTGGGGATGTCTGGGGGTGGATGCTCCCTGCCTCCAAGGTAATTGCATGTGATAGTGTTTTCCAGGGCCGCCTTGGGTGCTCCTGGTGACAGCGATGCTGGCAGGGTGTAGGGTGCTGACCCCTTGCTCTTTCTGTTTCGGCTGTGAGGGAGAACCTGCAGGCTTGACAGTGGGACCGCTCTGCAGACAAGGAGTGAAATACCTTTTTCCCTTCCAACTTTGTGTTACCCGCAGATCTCACTTCTCTCGGTAGTTACCCTTGTTTGAATGCAAGTTAGAAACGTTTGCATCAGTTAATGTATTATCAGTATCGGGCGCTGACACGTGCAAAGGTGAGCTGTGATGAACCTGATGCAGAATAGCTTAAAGGAGGCTGTGAAAGATTTTACGTTACAGCACTACAAAAGACTAAATTTTCGTTTGATTGGCAAATTCTGAAGATGGGAGTAAGTGTTAATGACAGGATGAAATGCAATATCATATTTGTCCCCAGAAATAGGGTGTTTGCTTTCAGTTTGGGCTTTATTTTTTTCCATTTAAAAATAAATTTGACTTAGTTTCATGAGGCAACATTATACTGTGAAAAGGCAGAGCGCTTTTTGTTCAGGAAGGTGTCAGAATGAAATGTTTCTACTCTTTCAACACTTTCCATACCCTCCCCAAAACCACTTACACTTTAGTTTCAGCTGATGTGAAACTGTCTGAGCAGATAAAACATTCCTTGAAAAACCTTGCCAGGCTTTTTGTGGAGTAACTGTGCCTAAACCAGAGGAGATGCGGTGCTGTTGGGGGTGACAGTGTGGGTCTGATCACCCACCAGGTTTCTCCAGCCTCTGCAATCCCTGGCCCTGGTGAAAGGGAATGCTCAGATACCTGCCACCATGAAATAGGGGCGAGAAAATCATGCAGATGTGACTTTCTGTGGTCATCATAAGCTGCTAATACAGCAGAGGACTATTTTTTATGTGCGTGTCTGGATCATGGTACAGTAGGAAGTTGGGCAAAATTCCCACTGGCTTAATTGGGAGCAACATCGAGCCAAGTGTGGTTATTTTTACCTGTCACTGTTCCCACTCTGCCTCCCACCTCCATCCCCCCAGAAAAGAGGGAGTGAGCTCCATTTCAGCCTTTAAAAGGTCTCCAACAGCTCCAAGAAGCTGCCTTGCATTCACGATGTGCAGTAAAAGAAAAGTGAGGAAAAGAAAAAAACCCAAACTCTAATTGTGCTTATTTTTAAAATCCAATTATCTAAAACTGCAGGAAAATAGTTATTTTTGCAGGGAGCTGTTTGGACTGGCTGGGCTTTGCCCTGAGCGCTGGACTGGGTCCTTATGGCAGCGGCTGGAGAGGGAGCGAGCGGGAGCATCAGCCCCAGCGCTGCTGCGGAACGCGTGGCTTTCAGGGGTTTGGTGCTTTATTAGTTGTGTTGCTCTTTATCCAACAGGGAAACGGGTCGGTTTCCCTTCCAGTGTCCTTCTTTCTAGCTCCTCAGGGCAGGGGAGCCCCCTTACTTTTTTATTTTTGGATGGGGAGGAAAGAAGCGTGAAGGAGGATGGCAGCAAAGCTGGCTGATGGTTTAGCAATGTCAAGTATCTCTGTTTCCCTTCCTAGAGGCATATCTGGTTAGGAATGTCTCGCCAGCCACCTGTTAGGCAAGCTTGAGCTTCCCTGCTGTCCTGGGCGTGGTTTTTGTCATTGCATCAAACTTGGGAGCTCAGGGTTTAATCAAGGAGGTGATGGCAGTGATTGCAGGGGGAGCAGAAAACAGCTCCAGAGTTGGATTTGCTGCTGATTTTACAAATGTTGGAGCATTTTGGGAGCATCTTTCTGCAGGGGTCTGCGTTGGAGGGTGGGTTTAATAAAGCAGAAGTAAACGGATGGGCAGTCCTGTGTGGGTGCCATGAGCAGCACTGCAGCCATCAGCAGTGTGAGATTGCAATGGAGGGATGACTGGATGGAGACTGTGGGTTAATGTCCCAAAAAGAGTCTCTCGCTACGATTAAGCTGCAGGTTTTGCTTGGCTTCTCCCAGAGATCCATCATTATTCACGTCAGCACTGGGCCTGTCAGATTCCCTCTGCCGCAGAAATTAATGATTTGAACTTGCCGACCAGCTCGCACGCTGGGATGCAGATCGGTGATGCGGGCGAGGACTCTGTGGGGTGACAATGGAGTGGGGCACTGGGGACCTGATCCCATGCTGCATCCTTGGGATTCTGGGACCTCAGAGATGGTGAGGGCAAAGCAGCCACTTCTCCCACCGCTCTTCTTCATGATGGGGGCTTGGGATGTATAGCTGTTTGGCTTCTGTCCTCTGCATCCTCTCAGGACCCTGTGGGTTCAGGTGTGTCTGCAATTCCCTTGGAAAATGGTCCTTCAGCTGTGCACAGTCTCATGCGGTTGGGAGCTGTCACCCAGACGGGGTGTCCCTGTGCATGTGCTGCACTCGGGTTGTTCCTGGGCTGGATGGATCTCCCAAAAAGTCTCCTTCCTTTCTTCTCCCTTGAAAAAAAAAAAAAAATAATAAACAAGGGAGTCATCCTGTCCTTCTCTGGGAAGCTGTTGCTCCGAGCTGCGATGTTCTGGCTGCAGAGGGTTCCACCCTCTGGGTGCTGTTGAGCTCCGTCCTGCTGCAGCACCCTTAGCAGAGCGGTCCCCTCTTTTGGGACAGCTGTGTGCGCCAGGGAGCAGAGAGCAGGCGCGCAGCCTTTCTGCCAGCCGCCCTCCCTTTTGGGTCATGACATTTTGAGGCAAAATCCCTCTGTTTCTCCCCCGTGCACTCAGGCCTGTTGGCAGAGCAGTGCACCCTGCCCCTCTGCGGGCTGGCTGGGGTTGGTGTGATGCCTCCCTGGGAGACCTTGGTGTTGCTTTTGGGGGCTTTGTACAGCAGCATGGGGCGTGGGGGGCTGAGCAAAGCGCAGCTGCTCCCTCCTGTGTGTAGAGGAGGCAGTGGGACCGTGCTGGCTGGAGGATGTGGAAAGGGCGACGGCTTTACCTTGGCCACCAAGCAAAACGATGGCCACGGGATGTGTCCAGTCACCTCCTGCCACAGCTCCATCCCCTCAGCTCTGCCGTGTTCCCCTTAGCAAAACAAGTGGTGTGGGTTTTTAAAATCTTTTTAAATGGCCACTTTTCACTCTTTTCGTGCTCTTCCTCCTTGGCATGCAGGTCGGCGGGGGGAGGGAGGCTTCAGCCGAGCTCTCCATCACATGTCCCTTGTTTTTTGTGAGTTATTTTTTCCCCGTCGCTGCCCTTGCCAAGGGAAGGACATTGTATAGCCGCTGAGACTGGCAGGGGCTGTAATGCTGCCTGCCAATAGCCTCAATGGCTGAAAAGGCTTAGGAAATCCAAGCTCTAAATTAGCTCCCAAATCTTCTTCTTCCCTTTCTCTGGTTAAAGAGCCCTGCAGAGCTCCCAGCTCCCCTTTTGTCGCTGGGCTCCCCAGCGAGCCACTGGCTTTGTGATCATGCTGGGGGTGCTTTGCCTGGAGAGCGTTGTGTGATGGTCCCATGGGGATATGGGGAAGATCCTCAGCATGACGTGGCTTGAGGCAAGCTAGAGCATCCTGGGGAGAGGTGGGGGACAAATTGCTGTCATCGTCCCACTCCACAGCCTCCTCCCAGCCTTCGCTGCCCTGTCCCCCTGCCCAGCTCCCTCCCTTGTCTAATAGCTTTGCAGCACTTGCCTGGCAAGCACATTGGGGATCTCAGCTGTGGCGCTGGAGAGAGCAGGAGGGACCAGACGAAGTGGGAGGACGGGAGCAGGAGGTGTGCTGGCCACAGATCTCGTAAAGGACGGGACAACCTGTGCGGTGTCCAGCTGTTGCACCCCCCAGCACCTCGTTTCTGCCCTTGCCAGGTCAATGGGTGCAGGCAGCATCTCTGCGCCTGGCGGTAGCAGGATGGAGAATGTCTGTCTGCAGGGGAACTTTTTTCCCAGGGCCCTTGGTGAGAGGCGGTTTTGCAGCAGCTGAGCCTGGGGAGCAGCTTTGCTGTTGTGTTTCTGCACGGCTGTGTTGTGAGGCTTTGTCTTTTACCTCTGCTTATTCCTCTCGAGGGCGAAGTGGAAAGGGCTCTGCAAATGCCTGGCGGCTCAGCATCCCCACTGGCACTCCAGCCTTCACCACCAAGTACATTTTGTTCTTTAAATGTCTCCAACAGCTCTCTGCAGGTAGCTTTCGGTGCTCAGGTGCTGCAAACCAGGCACAGGCATCACATCCAATATACTCTCCTAAACCATCCCAGAAAGGGGCTCCTGCACTTTCTACTTCGGGGCTCTTGGTGTCCCGCCTGGCTTTGCTTGTGGGTGAGGAAGGGGATTGTTTCCCAGAGGGCTGAGCATCACTGGGACACGTTGCTGCAGTTCAGCATCGCTCCTCTCCAGGCCCTCGAAGGTGGCAAGTGCGTGGGAGAGAGTGTGAGCTCTGTAGAGCAGCCTCGGATGCTACAGTCTACCTGCCTCATCCTGCCCGTGGGTACCTTGGGAGATGGCAGAGGAAAATTCCACTTCTAGAGGCGTGGAACTTGTTTTTTTGTGTTATTTCTTTTAAAAGCCTCTGTCAAGCTCTTTCTCCCCCTCCCTGTGCTATGCAGCCAGCTCTGAAGCAGAAGTGATATTTTCTGCCAATGCAATGATTAGCCGTTCTGCTAATGACCCAAGAACAGCGTCCAAAATAAATGAGCCCAACCTGCTCATCTTATTAACCAAATGATTGCAAAGAAAGAGGAAATATCTGCAAAAACCACTTAGGCAGCTGGAATTTGGAAGCGTGGTGGAGTCATTGCTCGAAGTATAGAGAGGAGCCATATGTCTTTAAAAAGCTGGTCCTCTCTGAGAGTTGGGAGACCCCCTGTGTTATTGGGGTGGTTCTGCTCACCCTCTGCTCCCCATTTTGAGAGATGACCCTGGAGTGCTGTAGCTGCTGCTGTCCCTGAGCTCTGTTGGTTCCCAGGGCTGAGAAGCTGGGGATGGGCAGATATTTCTCCTCCTGTCCTCCACGTCTGGTTTGTGGCTTCCCATGTCCTTTAGGTGGCGGGCAGCAACACTGGGATATCGGTCAGGAGAGCAGCTAATGCGGTAATCAGTACTAAGTCACTCTTCAGGAGTAGTTCTTAGGTCGTTCAGGTTCTTCTCAATGCACTTGTCAAGGTTCTGGAGCATCCTTGTTTCACATGAGGAGGGAGGGATGAATGAAAAAGGAAGAGACGTAAAGATACAGGGGGGTTTTTGCAGAGAAGGGAGGTGAAAAGGGGCAAGCCCCATCTCATGGATCATGTTAATGCTCAAGAGAAATGAGAGCTCACCTTGGGGAGGGATTTTATGCTGTTAATAGGCAAGAGAAAGAGAGCTGAGTGCAGGAGAAGGGGTATGGCATGAGGAAGGTGAGTACATGGAGCACTGGGTGCACAAACCCCCCTGATTTTGGAAACAGCTTGATCTTCTATGTGGGTAAACTGGATTTGAAAGGTGGGTTGTCTCTCCAGCCACTGCTGGTATGTCCCAGTAGATCTGTCCCCAGCTAAAGGGCTTGTACGCAGTGTGATGCTGTGCGGGGATGACAGCGGTGTGACCGTCCCAGAGAAGGGGGCTGAGGCTCAAGGCTTGAAGCTGTATCACATCAGAGGATGCACACAAGTCTTGTGTCTCGTTTGACAGCAGAGAAAAATGCCCTTGTTCCTCTTGTCCCCTCGAGCGAGGGCAGCTGGAGACCTGGCTCACATTGCACAAGGCTCTAAAAATTGCTGAGGAGGAGGAAGAGGAGGTCATCGTCCTTCCAGCACCCGGTGTGCACGCCATATGCTTCCCTGACCTTTTCCGCAGCACAGACGATGTGAGCTCCTGTGTGTGTATGTTCAGCATCGCAGCTCTCGGGCTGGTGCTGGGGGCTGCTTGTGGGGTCCCACCGGTGCTGGGGGCTGCTCGTGGGGTCCCACCAGCCCCTTGGCATCGCAGGTCTGGGCATTGCACTGGGACACTTCAGCAGGCACATATGCAAAGCTGATGTATGACCAAAAGTACGCCTTCGTGCATATTATGTATCTCTATATGTGTGTGTCCATATATATATTTGAAATATAAACTTCATATGTATGTGTGTATATATAGTTTTCACTGAGCTGGGATCTGTAGGGTGTAATGTACAGAAATAGGAATCATGCCTTATTTATTTTTTTTAATTTAACTGCATTCATCTGTAGCTATTTTTTTGCTCTTTTCTGTTTCGTACAGACTTAAATTGTGCCTTGGACTTCTTTCTTCCTTTCCCAATTGGTGAGGGAATTGCTAATTGTATGTTTTTGTTCTGGGAAGTTTCAGGTTTAAACGATTATTTGTGCTGGAAAACATCCTGACAGTGCAAATATTGAAAAGTCAAACATGAAGTGGATCAGCGAATGACCCTTGCTGCCTTTGCACCCGTCAATGTCTCAGTGCGCTGCACCTCCCTGGAACGCTGCCTTCGGTCCCTTCGGTCCCCAAGCTCTGGGGGTTGGTGGGGTGCGGGTGCGAATGGAAGTTCCACCTGCGCGCCCCAGGCTGCACAAGTGCAGCCGTGCTAATTTTTCATTGTCATTTGCTTAAACAAGTTTTTCAGGTTAATGCTGAAGTTGTTTTGCTTTGGAAGGTGTGGTGGTTTATGACTGCAGGGTTGTGTCGTGTTTCGTATTTTTTGAGTGGGGGAGTTGTTTTTTGGTACCCCAAACCTCCCACGCTTGCCTACCATGTTGACAGCACTTGCATCAGTTGGGATGCTCTAGAGCTAGTGCCTTGCTTGAAGGTTTTGCAGGATGAGGATTACTTTTCTTTAGGATCTCCAGGGTGGAAGGGATTTGGAGAGGTCATTAAATCCATCTCTGTGCCCCTGGGCAGGATCAATAACCCTTTGTCACTGGTGATGGATGTTTCTCTATCCTGTTCTGCAAGACTTCCCAGTTCCCCCAGGTGGCTGTTCCAACCTGCCCTATCTGATGAAGATTTGGGGTTGGACTGTGACTGCCCTGAGGGGGAGCAGCCTTACAAACCCCCAAAACGTGTGTCCCTGCCAGCACGCTGCCTTCAGCCTGGCTTTGCAACTGCCTAATATTTCAAATAAATTTTACAATGTTTGATCTGGTTTAAATAAGCAGGTGGTTTGAAGTGATTGATGGAAATCCTTTCCCTGTAAATGTTTCGCTCTGAGGATTTAGCTTTGAGTACCTTGCTCCTGGTATCAAGCCGGAATGCAGGCTGGCATCCTCTTCTTGCCCCGGCATTGCCCAGGGCTCCTTGGCCAGAGGTTGCAGACACGTGTGTGGACAACTGTCTGCTTTTTAAGAAGAGTGGTCTAAGCACTTGTATGTTATTTTTTTCCAGGGTGTTCCTTGAAAAATGGGACGTGCCCATGCTCTATGTGGCTGGGTCTGCTCCTCCTGGGTACCACTCTGGGTGGCACGTGGGGCGCTGATTTCACCAGGTCCCACATCCAGGTGCTCTCCAGCCATGGACTGGAAGGTTGTCTTCACCTGGGTGTTTTGCACATCGACTGGGTGTGCTGAGCTCCCTGTTTTGGGGGCTTGGACAAGGACCACGCAGGCACGGACCAGAAAGGTTGAACCAAATTTCCAGTGCTCTGTCTATACAGTGTACTAGGGATGCTGTTATTTTTTTGGTGCCCTTTGTCCTGTGGGAAATTAATCTTTTGCGATGAAAGCCTGAAAGGAGGCTGGATGCTGAGGACACCATCTGAGCACCTGGGGACCAAGAGGTTATTTTTATTTGGAGCAAGTGGGGGGTTTGAAAGATGGAGGAACCCATGTGCTGCCTGTCAAATGGATGTTTCTCTCTCCTCGCCTCCCCCCTTCACCTTTCAGGCAGATTTCTCCACAAACACACAGCTGTATCTTCATCTCCCTTTCGTGCTCTCCCCTCAGGCAAAGCTGTTTCTTCTGCAGGAGGCCAGGTCTCCTCTGAAGATGGGAGCGTTGCATGGGCTGGGCTTAGTTGAGATTAGAGGTGCACTTGTGAACTCAGCCCAGCCGGCTGGACGGGCACTGCACCGGGGTGGGCTGCCATGGAGCTGAAGCCGAGCAGGAGGTGGTTTTCCTGCCTCTCGAAAGCTAAAAATACACTGTTGGAGTGTGTATGTGCACCGTGGGGGGAAGCAAAGCAAAGCTCAGTACCCATCGTCTGCATCAGGAGCAGCAAATAAGGAGCAGAGAGGTGCTTTGTGAGCTGAAAGGTGTAGGTAGAAGGGCTTTATTAGCTCCGTTTGAAATACTTCATCCTGATTCCCATTTAGCCGTGGAATCTAACTTTATTTTAGCTTTAAATTTAGATTTTTCAAAACAGGCCTGTCAAATTAGTAAAAGGAAATTTGATTTGAAAATGGCAGCGGGATTGAGGGCTTTGTTTTCCTCTGTGTGCGATCTGGCTTGGAGATGGCTCTTAACCAAAAATACCCTATTGGAAGGTGTTTTTTAGTTAATCAACACATTCCTAGTGCGGGAAAAAAAAACAACAAGAAGAGATCAGAGATGGAAAGCTCTTGCCAGTGGCTGCCCCTCAGCAGGGACCCGGAGGGTCGAGCTGGGGTCCCGGGCTGCTGCAGGGGATGGTCCCAGTGCCACGATCGATGCTGCTGTGGGGCAGAGGGGGTAACTGGGACATGGGCTGGCTCCAAAGTGGCCATCCATGCCCAGTCCCTCCCTGCTCCTGGGGACAGTGCCACCTGCCATTGGTGGCTGAATTCACTCCGTGATTATTCGCAGATGCTGCAATTACGCCGGCAACGCCGTGTCAAAAACCTCACGGCGGCACCGGCATGTGCGCGGGGACAGGAGGGGGTTATTAGCCTGTTATTATCCATTTACCCAGATATCCTGGCTAATCAGCTTTCAGATGGGGAGAATTAATTGGTTTCGTTTGGAGCACCAGGCACGTTTAATTGAAATGAATTATTTCCCCTTTCTAAAAGGGCACTTGCTCAGCCGCTGTTGGATGGGGAGGGGGGGCTGCAGCGTTCCCATTGCGGACCCTCACGGCACTGCAGCTGGGCTGTGGTGAACTGTGGTGATAGCAGTGCCCTGCCATCCTCCCTCCATCTGGGAAGGGCTCTTATTTTTCTGTGCACGCACCCCACTCGGATACGTTCCAAACCCTCTGCTTGTAGCAAGCCAGGGGAGCGCAAGTCCCAAAGTTTCTCAGTCCCATGAAGTGTGTGGAGCGGTATGTGCTGGCAAGCTTGGCTGGTCGTGTTGGTGGTGCACAGGTGATGTTGCTGCGATGCTTGTTGCTTTCTGTGGGGTGCAGCTGGGGGATGGAGTCAGGAGATGAGGGTCCCCAGGGCCGGGTGGGCATGCCTGGTCTGTGTGCAGGATGCTCAGGGCTGTTGCAAGCTGTGTGCCTGGAATAAAACCATGTTATATCCTTGCTGCTGCTGACCCAGGCTTTGGTGCAGCATCAGGCAGGCTGCTGAGCTGGCTATACGGGAGGAGATGTCTGTGTTGGGTGCGCTTACTTTTGGGAGAGGCTGAGCATCCCCGAAGCCATAGCAGAGGTGGAAGGGGTGGCAACTAGTGACGTGTACTGCAGGGGATGCATCGATCCTGCTTGCAAGGATGCAGGGAAAGCAAATCCAGCTCTGTGTGGCGCTGAGTGAGCCCACCAGCCCCTCCAAACCCTCCTGACCCTCTGAGGCATTGCTGCTGCACACCAGCCTATTCCTGCTCTGGTGCCAGCTTCTCTTAATTAAAGGTCTGTCTCCTTGTAAGAACACGGCTGTAATTAGAGCTGGGTGCAGGGATGGCTTCTCACTTTGTGAGAGCACCAGTGAAAGCTCATGGCTCTGCAAAGGTCCCTTTGGGTAGCAGGGATGCAGCTCTGAGCCCAGCCCTGGCCAGGTCCCTGGAGGTCCCTTCAGGTCCCCTCATGCGTGTCCTGCTCTCGCCAGGGTGCGGTTATCTTGGTCGGGGACTCAGAAATAGCCAGAGTCTCTAAATAAAAGCTGTTGAGGAGGACTGGACTGTCCTAAATCTCTGGTCCATCCTCAAAACACACAGGTAAACATCCTTTTGGAAGCGTCAGCATCTTCGTACCTGTCCAGAGCCTCCTGTAATATTCTACATGGGAGAGATGCAAGTAAGAGCCCCGGTTTCTTCCTCCTTTGCTCCGTTCCCATCATCTTTGACGCCCTGTATCCATACAGGAAAAAACAGGTATTTGAATCGCAGATGCCTTGAGCTGCAAGTGCTTTGGGACCGTCCCTTGGGTGTGCAGAGCTCTCCAGATCTGGAGCTGCTCCGGCTGCGCCCTGGGGGTGCAGAGGACCCCTTGGCAGATGCAAACTTGGCTTTTCCCCTCCCAGCCTGGCTGCGGGATGCTCCGTGTTCCCCATTTGCAGCTCTGCCTCCCCAGCAAGGAGATCGCTGCCCTCCTGCTCTTTGAAGCCACTTGAGAACAAGTGAGAAAACAAAGCCAATGCGTTTCCATCTTTTGATATTCTCGGCTTTCAATCAATACAGCAAGAGGGCTGGGCGAACGAGGAGCAGGGTTTCAGCGAGATGGCTTGACGTGGTCTGTCACGCCACGGAACAAAAAGGTTTCTGTGGACCTGCGGGTGTGTAAGTGATGAATGTGGGAGCTGTACGGCAGGAAAACTGTCCCGTAGATTTGCTTTTCTGCCACGCTGAGCCCCGAGTTTGTTTGGAGGCATCACACCGAGGGCTGGGTAACAGGAACTCTGTGTTCTTCAGCAAGAAGACAAAAAAGCTCTGAAACAGTTGATAGATTTTATGTATGTGCAAAGTTCTGGTGAATGTAATGGGAGTTAAGTGTATGGTTAAGTGCTGTACTTAACTGGACTCTTAATAAGCTGCTGGGAATAGCTGTGGTGGTTGGGGGGAGGAGAGGGTTTGTGGACTTGCTGAGCGTTTTGATCTTTTCTTTAAATCAAAGTCTTAGATTTGCTTGCTCTGTGATGCACTGGGGGGTCGGTGCCTTTTTCATATTGCATGTGTGGAAATTGTTAAACCCTTTTTTCCTTTTCCCGGTGTGCAATGCCACAGGTACCAGTAGAGGCTCTTTGGTGCAGGGGGGGCTCCTGTGGTGGGAGTTACAACACCAGCATTGCAAAGATGCCAATGCCGCATAGACACGTGCGTGGAGCTTTTCTCCCTGTTATTGTGTTTGAATACCCTCCCTCTCCCTCTGGAAATCGGTGGTTTGTGTTGCTGCTTTTCAAAAAGATGTTAATTATGCTGAAATATTTGTACTTTAAATATGGTGAGGCAGGTTTGGTGTTTTTTTTGGTAATAGACCTTTGGAAAACCCCACCAACCCAAAGAACCCTTTCCCTCCATTCCTGCATGCACAACAGCACCTTCCCATCAGCTCCTTGCTCCATGAATTGCTTTGAGATGCCCATAAATAAACTCTAACACCATTTTTCAGTCTCTCACTTGTCTTTGCTCCAGCCTGTGTAGAGCAGCAGCACACACCAGTGGAGAGACCTGACCCATCAATGAGGCTTAGATGTCGGGTTACTCCAAGAAGTTCCCATTACTTAATGCCGCAGTGAATTTTTCTCCATGCTTTGCCACCTTTTCTGGACAACTGTCCAAGATCTGGCAGCTCCCAGAACTGGGTGGTTAATTGAGCAGAAAGGATGTTGTACCGTGTCACTCACCAGCTCTTGGAAGCTGGAGGCACAATGTGAATTGTGTTCGTGTTCCCTCATCCGGAGATGTGCCTCTCTTATTAGATTAATTTTTTTTTAATATATGCAGAATATACAGTGGGAACAGCATTAATTCGCACTAATGGTTGTGAGATCCACTGAGAATTAACTGCATTTTTTGTAAATTGGTGAGGAAGCGGATAAACACACTTATTAAAAAAACAAGAAAGGTACTTTTGCAACAGCAGTACATGTTACTCATTTATCTGACAAGTGTTCTTTACTTTTAATTATATTTCATCACTCGCTAGCAAATGCTCTGCTGGTAGTATCGTAATAATCTTAGTAATTTGAGCCCTTGCTTTAGCATTTAAGCCTTTGTTTGGAAGTGGGGAGAAGCAGCTGGGTAGTTCAGGTGTCCTGCAGTGATGCTGATTTCGAGGGACCCCGTGGTAATTGCCACTTGAATCTACGGTGGCTCCCGATGGCCCCGGCTGATGCTGCGGTACCGCAGAGATAAGCTGTGTACACACATGTGCTGGGAGATGCTCTTGTGCACTCTCTGTCCAAACAAAGCAGGTATTCACGGGGCAGGAGCAAAGGCAAGATCTCCACTGTGTTTTGTGGAAGCTCTGAGTGATGGCAACGCTGAAATTGGTGGGTTGGTCAGTCAAGGGGACTGAAATCAGCCCAGCCTTCATGCAAAGGCTCCTAAAAGATGTGCAGCTTCTCTGAGTTTTATCCCTTTTTTTAAATTATCAAGTTTAACCGCATCCTTCTTTCATTGTGCCACCTGTACACACCTTTTTCTGGGCTTACCACTGTGCTGCTCTGTCTGTTGGGTCCAGCTGATCAGCAGGTTGGCTTCTTCATCAGATGCTAAAATGAATATTCTGCATTTTTCCTGGAGGAGAAGGCACCAGCTTGGGCAGAAGCTGTGGAGGTGTTTGTGACCCTCTCTGGGCAGTGGGTAAAGCGTGAACGTGATTAAAGTGCTTTCAGAAAAACACAGAGTGGTGTGGCTTGGCCAGCACAGTGAAGTGTGATGCGCCAGATGCTCTGGTGTTGGATGGGGCACCTGCACAGGCAGAGCTTAGTCTGCAGCTCAGGGCAAGAAGATCTGGAAAAACCCTGTGAGATGTTCCCCTCTGTCACTGAACCAGGAGGGGTGAAGCTGGTTCAGGCTCTTGCGGTCTCTGATATTGGATGGAGTCCCATTTTCCCTCCTCCTCTCTGCTGGGATGTGACCGCAGGGCATCTCCTCTGGTGTTCGGATGCTCCTCACCTGATTTGGGCTCTGCTCTGAACATGGTGCAGAGGACTTTTTATAGGTGGTGGTTCTGCATTTGCTGGTTTTGAGGGACATTCCTTTAGTCCCGTGTTTAATTGGAAGGTGCTTTGTGTGTTGGCACAACCCTGGGCACTCTCAACCTGCATCCCATGGCAGCCCTTCTGAGACCTCTTGTGCACTGGGAGAGTCTTGCTGGGGATGTGGGGACTTCTTTTATTTAAAAGGGAAAGGCTGATCATTCTTAAATGGATATTTTCCTCTCCTTTGGAATACAGCTAAAACGCGATTCGGGTATTGGGTGAAAATGAGCCAAGCGGTAGGAGCACGTGGAGGTGTCTCTGGCAGCTCGGCGGGGAGGAGGGATGGGGCTCGGGAACTGCAACTCCTTCAGAAAATAAAACGCTTTTTGTTTTTGTCTCAGCTTTGCGCTCAGCCAGTCTGCCCGCATTAGGGAAACATAAGCGCGAACACACAAGACCTTATGCATTTTAAAATCTTCCCTCTCTGAGGGTGAGCTCCGGGCTAGCGGGTCAGCCGATTTAGGTGAACCGTTTAGTGCGCATTAAAATCACAATTTATGCAATCTGCGCCCTGGCTTTAAAATGAGCTAGCAATCAGGTGCTTAATAAAATCACCTCCAGCCCTCCTCTTTCAGTTCACTGCAAATAAATGCCTTTTTTTTTTTTACATCATAAAAATGGATTAGAAGTCATTTTGAATTGTTATCCCAGCAAGATGTGCAGCTCGGGATGTGCAGGCGTGTTCGGTGTGATTGAGGGTTGTGTATTTTGGTGCTTGCATACAGCCCGTGTCTGGGAGACCATTCAAATAAACATTTACTGGAACATCACATTGCATGTCTGAATGGCACAGAAATGCTGATTGGCAGGTTCTCTCCTCCTTTTTGTTTCTGTTCTTGGCCGAAACGGCAAAACAAAATTCAGCATGGCTTACAAAAATATAAAATTATATGGAAATGTGACTTTTTGTCTGACTAGTTATTTTTTTTTTTAACGTGGAAGAGTCAGGGATTTTAAAGTTATGGTTCCCACAGCAACTGTAACTCTTGTCTCATGTGCATGCGTTATACATTGCAGGACTGTATATGCTATTAAATTTATGCCCAATGTGTGTACGTACGGCATAGCAAGCAGAACAGCCGCGTATGATGGGTTTGCCTGAAACTAATGGAGCAATCCTGCGGGAAGTCTTCCTTTGGAACCCCTGGGCCGGATCCTCCTCTCCTTTTCATCAGTATAAACCCATTCAGGGAGGGTAGTTTGTAGGTGCTGCCAGCTCTGGGCAGGGTTGGGTGACACGGTTGTGATGACAACAACAGAAGGCGGTGTCCCATCATCGCCGGAGCTCGGTGATGTTCTAAGAACTATGGAAAAAGGGAATAACAAGACATAATACGTTTCTCTTCAGGCCACAATTTAAGCAGCCATCCCTGCTCAGCAAAGCGCTGAGGCGTGTGCTACAGTCTCATGGACTGTAATGGGAATTAAACACATATTTAAAGTTAAGCGTGTGGTTAAGCACCTTGGTGAAGAGATGCTTGAACAGGGATTTGAAGCGTGTAGGGAGAAAATGTTGTATTTTTTAGTAGATTTGCCTTGTGTCATTACTGTCTTATGGAGAGGTGGGGTTGAGTGGTTTTGAGATCAGGACCAGATCTCTCTGCAGTGTTTTTATTTTTTCTTGGTGTTCAGCTCTTCCTCACTAGTCTTCATGGGGGCTTGCTGTCTGTCCTTGGTCTCATCCTCATGCTCTGCCTCAGTTTCCCTGCCTGATGCTCCCCTGTCCATGGGCTTGTTCGCTGACCCGTGGGGGTACCTGCTGCCAGAAGGTGGCTGTGATTGATGGACAGGGATGGGCAACGTGTCCCCCGCTCGGGCAGCACAGTTAGAATCTCCCCCATCCCCAAGACTTGCCAGCACTGTGCCATGTTTTGAACAGGAGATCTCCAGAGATGTCCCAGCTCTCCCAGGAACATCGTGTGTTTTGCCATGGTGTTACTTCTTGAATGATCCTGGCTGCAAGTCAAGCTCCCAATTTCTCACGCCATCCGTGCAGGAAGAGCGGGAGCATCTTTCCATCCCTGGTTGACGTTGCCACATCCCTTCTGCTGGCAGAGGCTGTGTGAGGACCGAGCAGGCTGGGTCAGGTCCCTGCCTGTGTGAGCATCTCCTGAGACAGGATCCAGCACCTTCCCAAACTCCACATGCTGCTGCTCCATTTCTATCCATGAACCCTGCTTTCCTCTTGCAGGAGATAAAGCTACTTCTTGCAAAACCTGGTCCCCAAAACCCTCTTTCTCTCCTGTCCTCGTGTCCTCGTATGCCCTTGGGATGCTCCAGTAACATGTCCCTGCCCTTGTGTGTGATGTGCGTTAGTGGGTGGGGTGATCTGGGGCCTCTTTCTTCTGCCTATCTTCTCTCATCATGAAGCTGAAGGGATGTTGGGATTTCTGGGACTTCTGCTCCCTTTTTATTGATTGCGATGGGACAGTGTACAAACACATTCCATGATGGGACGACAGCCGGAGGCTGATGTTATACCCACTCTAGGGAAGAACACACTATATAACACCTTTACAACATATTTTCCCCTGCCCTGCTGTTTGTTTAAAGCCGGAGGGATCCTGTGCCATCTGTGGGTATGTCCTGTGCCCCGGGAGGTGAGGAGGCAGCAGGGTGCAGAGCAGGTTGTGATAAACGGCGTCGTGCAGGAGAGGGAAGACTCTGCAGACGTGTCTGCAGAGATCAGCCTTATTTTTCATCGTTAATGATCTGAAAGAAGGTGTAAACAGCATGTTAATTAAGATTTGCAGAAGAAATATTTAAATTGAGAGGTACAGCTAAGAAAGAGAATAAGGCAAAGGAGTCCTAGGGAGAGACGGGTGGGGATGTTTGATGTGGAAAGGGAAGAAGCAGATGCCATGCAAACCAACGTGTTAAATGTGGTATTTTGCTTCCAAAGTTGTCCTGAGTGTCGCTTGTTTGACGTGTGGGCATGGGAGTCCTGGTACAGGGTTTGACCTGGCAAAGGGATGGGATGGACAGAGCTGGGGCTGCCCCCCGCCAGCCTGGGCCCTATTGGGTGTCTTCTCTGAGTTTGGCCAAGAGGTTTGATTGCCAATTAACAGACACTGTTATTAATATAACAGCTAAATCAGATGATCCCACTTCTGTTTGTGGTTCACCCCAAAACATGGCCTGGAGGGATCTGCGTCTGGGAACAAGCTGCCTCCTGGTGAAGCGACATTTATAGGGTGTCTGTGCTGCCATTCACCATCGCTTTTAGTTAAATTAATTAGAAATCTTTTAGCTCAAATTACAGCATGGCTAAAACCTAGTGCAAATGTTTGCTACACCTGCTCGTTGAGCACTGCCTTATTACAGCCCTTGGCAATGGCAGGGACGAGCCGGGAGAGGTTTTTGTGTCGAGCTACGGAGTCTGGGGCTTGGTCCTTGCTGGTGGCATCTCCCCCTTTGGTCTGTGGTAGGTGGATGTGCCTTTACCTGCCAGTTTGTGTCCACGGTCTGGTGGTGCTTTCTGTGTCTGGGCTGACCTGGGATGGGGTGAAATATTTGAAAAAGATGCTCTAGAGTTGAATGCTGTGCCTCATGAAGAAGCATGGGGAGGACAAAACTGGGGGACCAGAAGGGACTGTGGGGTCATCTGCTCTGCCCTCCAGTTCTGCGCAGGTCGCAAGAATTCCCTGAGGCTTTCTTTATTTCTTGTTTGAAATAAAGCATAACTTTTCTAAAAGCATCCAGGCTTGATTTAAAAAAAAAAAAAAAAATTGACAGTGATGGATAATCCATTACAACCCTTGGTAAATTGTTCTAGTGTTTAATTACCTTCACGGCCAAAAAGGAGAGAAAAGAAAAAGTACACAGTGTGAAGAGCTCTGAGGATTGTGTGGTTATTGCCGATACCTGTTTGCTTACCGTGGCTCGCCCGCTGGGCAATGTGATGCTCTGGCATCAGGGTGCAGCTCGCCCCAGTTCTCTGAAGCTGTGGGGTGCGATGTGGTTTTTGTGCGAGGTTTGTGCTGGGCTAAGCCTGGCTGTTCCCAAGGACTGTCCTTGGAGTGATGGCCCTGGGTTGTGAGAGCCCCGTTTTGTCCAGCAACAGGTTGTTTGTGATGAGGCTGGTTGTCAGCACGATGATGGAAGATAATTGGGTTTGGATGTTGTGTGGGAGCAGTAGTGGCTTCAAAGTTAGAAAAGAAATAGGGATATTTTTCCCCCCAAGGCAAAACTTTGTACTGGTGTTCAGGTCAGCACCCTGCTCCGGGGACCATCGCTGAGGAGCCCGGGCAGAGTTGGGAAGGGCCAGAGCCTGTTGCAAGACAGTTTGTCCAGACCCCAGAGGAGCAGCAGGACTCCCTCATCTTCCACCACTTTGGTAGAGAGGGATTTTGGCTTGTGTCAGAAGCAGCACTTGTATCTTCTTGCTGCTCAGAAATTGATCAGCATCTCGGACAGATGCCCAAACAGTGATTGCCCTCCAGGTCGGCAGCCTTCATCATATACATGAGCATCCAATCTCTTGGGCTTCGAGGTGGCTTCTTCCATCGGTTTTCCTTCATGCTCCAAATAAGTTCTTGCTGCTGTCCTGCTGCAGTTTGCACCTGTGCCACGAGCCCTGCGGTTCTGCACATGCATGGATTGCCCCACCAGCCTTCTTCTCCCTCCTCTTCCTCCTCCTCTCCTGTGGGTCTCAGCGACCCTCTGGTGCCCCACGGCTGCTGCTCGACCGGCGTGGGGCACGTGGGAGCACGGCAGGAAGGACATTACGTGGGAGAATATGCATGTTCACAGCTCAGAGGATTAAAGGCCCGTGTTCTTATCACTGCAGAACAGAGTATTATAAATCCAGCCTTAGAATACCAAATCCCCGTGCGGCTCGGCCATTGTTTG
This sequence comes from Streptopelia decaocto, assembly GCF_964273445.1. Lineage (NCBI taxonomy): Eukaryota > Metazoa > Chordata > Aves > Columbiformes > Columbidae > Streptopelia > Streptopelia decaocto. Next base: position 4,860,941 of record NC_138672.1, on the reverse strand, counting down.
GGAATATTAAAAAGCTCGGAGACAGAAATAATCAGTTTCCGAATGACACATTGTCAAATAAAACATTTCTCATATTATCCCTTCCTTTCCCTTTCTCTCTCCTGCTCCCTCAGTTGGATAATTTAACATGAAAAATACATTAAAATGAGGCTGGCTTGAATGCCTCCGAAGTTCAACACTTTTTTTCTTTTCCCCAGGAAGCTCTCCCAGTGTGCGGATTGTGGTCAAACCAGCAGCTGCTGGCACGGGGTCAGGATGAAGGGGGCAGGTCGGAGCTGAGCCACTGACTGTGAGCTCACCCGGGGGGCTGGCATGGGTACCCCCAACTGTTCAGGCAGAGAAGGGGCTGTTGTTTCGGTGGCTGATGGAGCAGAGACCTCTGGCTTGTCCCCAAGGGATGCAGGAGCCGCAGCTGGACTGGGAGCCCTTGAGTTGCTTGAGCCCAGCCTTGAACTGAGCGGGGAGCAACATGTGAATAACATGTGCCTTTATGCCTTTTTATAATTTCTCCCAAGCACAGAGATCTTTAATTTAGCACACTGACAGGTTTATGCGCTCCAAGCCATTTCCCAGGAGCAGATGCGAGGTGAGCTCGGCCAGGCAGGGACGCGGACCTGGCGCTGCCGCAGATGCACAGACCCCTTCCCTGGGTCCAGCCAGCAAAGCTGCTCCTTATGTAGGGTTTTCTTGGTCACCCTGGCCTTTTCCAAGATTTTCTGGCTTGTCTCAAGTTGTGCTTTTCCAGGGAGGGCAAGTGCCTGCGGGTGCAGAGCGGGCAGGAGCAGCCCCACTCTGGCCAGGGACCCTTTGCAGTCACAGAGAGCACCCAGGTCTGGATGATGTCCATCCGGGCAACTCAGGAGCTAGGTGGTGATGCCCTGAAGAAGGCTTTTCCCAGGAGTCAGGTCCATGTTGTTCTGAAACCCTCCTGTAGTGGGAGAGCCCTGGCTTTGCTAGAAGGTTGCCAGCATTCAAGCTGGACTTGATTTTGCAGTGTGGTTCATCGTGTTGAAGTTCGTGGCCCTGCTATGTCCTTGTCACCAGGCCTCCCTTTTGAAGGGTTGGGTGTACTGTCATTTCTCTCCAGCAAACTGGACTTCTAAGGAAATGGTCACAATTTGGTGCTGGGGGGTGCAGGTGGCTCACGCCAGGGAACTCCTGTGATGCTCTGGGGTCTCTGTGCATCAAGTGCTGTGTAAACCTGAGGAAACATGTTTCTGCTCTTCCAGGTTGAGGTGTCCATGCTGTTTCTTGCTTCTGAGCATGGAAGGGCAGGTAGGGTCCTCATCCCACTGGTCCTTCAGGTGCTCCGGTACTGGAGGGTATGAACCTGGCCGGCTCAGCTGGCTTCGTCCTTCTCCCACACAGACATCCCTGAGCTTCTCCTGAATGCTAAACCACATTTCCTGAAGGCCCATATCACCTAAACTGGAGAAGTCAAGCTGAGCAATGTATTCCTGAATCCCTGAGCCTTTCTCCCGTTAGTGCCAGTTTTGGGGCAGAGGTGGGAAGGTCCTGATGGGAGATGCTGGGCTGGGCTCCTCTTGTAGCAGGTCATGGTGCTGGGGTGGTCCCATGATGTGTCTCTGCTCCTGAGGCTTCTCCCCAGCCAGCTCGTTCCTTGAGCTGCAGTTTTTCATGCCACCTCTTTACAACTGGTCCTGTTTAGGAGTCAGAGCTGTTCTCCGGGTACAGCACAGTGCTTCGTATCAAATGCAGATGAAATATTTGCATGTCTCCGCTTTGTTTTTGCATGCTCCGTAACGCTCTGGGCTGTGGCATCCCCTGTGCCAAAGAAACGCCTGCCCTGCCGTGGCTGTTCCACATCGTGCTGCAAAACCGCGATTGCTCATGCTGCTGCTGGTTTACATGCCCTTCTTTACTTATCTGCCATGGGATAAAATTGCTGTGGTGCTGCGCAGATGAAGAGGCTGGCAGCTGGCACAGGCACAGCTCCTGCTGGTCCGGGGCTGAATTAACCTCCAGAGCAGCCAGAGGCAGGGCTGGCTCCCTCGGGAGGAGAGGCCACTTCTATGGACATACAGATATTTAAGAAGTTTATGGTTTTCAGTAAAGGCTTTTTTAATTTGGATGGTAAAGTAGTTGAGAGCTGCCTTGAAGAAACTTTGGAGGTGAGGGAAGAGGGGAGCTTTGCAGAGAAGGTCTTGGTGTGGAATATGTTGTGCTGTGCCCCCAGGGCTGCAGCTGAAATCTTGTTGAAACCACAGGCATATCACAACCAGAAATGATGGAGCGGGGGTAACCGCACCCTGGAGAGTGGTGGTTACACAGAATCACAGACTGATTGGGGCTGAAGGGATCTCTGGGCATCATCTAGTCCAGCTCACCTGCTGACACAGGTTCACCCAGAGCAGATCGCACAGGAAGGTGTCCAGGCGGGTTTGAATGTCTCCAGAGAAGGAGACTCCACAAGCTCTTTGGGCAGCCTATTGCGGGCTCTGGCACCATCAAAGTAAAGAAGTTTCTTCTTAGTTTAGATGGAACCTCCAGTGCTTCAATCTGTGCCTGTTGCCCCTCATCCTGTCGTTGGGCATGACTCAAAGAGTCCGGTCCCATCTTGACATCCTTGTGCACTGTGTATCTCCTGACCCATCCCTGTGCATCTCCTGACCCGTTCCCTTTGCTCTCCTCCGCAGGGTGGGCTGATCGCGCTGCTGCTGCTCCTCCTGGTCTTCACGGTGGCCCTGTACGCCCAGCGGCGCTGGCACAAGCGCCGCCGCATCCCGCAGAAGAGCGCCAGCACCGAGGCCACCCATGAGATCCACTACATCCCCTCGGTGCTGCTGGGCCCCCAGGCCCGTGAGAGCTTCCGCAACTCGCGCCTCCAGGCACACAACTCGGTCATCGGGGTGCCCATCCGCGAGACCCCCATCCTGGATGACTACGAGGACGAGGAGGAGGAGGAGACGCCGCGGCGGGCAGAGCCCAGCACCAGGGAGGATGAATTTGGCAGCCAGGTGACGCGGACGCTGGAGAGCCTGGGTCGGGGTGGGGAGGAGAAGCCCGACTATGAAAAGAAAGGTTTGTGGCTTTTCTCTCTCCTTTTTGCCTCTCCCTGTCCTTCAGCAGGGTGTCTGTCCTGTGTGGTGTCACCTAGAGAGGATGGCTCATCCATACATACCCTGTTTCCCCAAAAATAAACCCTACCCCAAAAATAAGCCCTAGTATGATTTTTCGGGATTTTTGAGGGTGCTTGAAATACAAGCCCTCCTTCAAAAACAAGCCCTAGTTACAGTTCATAAATCAATTTAAATGGTGTCCAGGTAAAAAAGCAAGCATCTTTTGGCGCAAAGATTAATATAAGACCCTGTCTTATTTTTGGGGAAATAGGGTAGCCCTGTGACTAGTGCTTGGCTTGCTGGGCTTTGGTCCTCAGCTGTCATTGACAAAGTGGTTTTGCAGATCTTGTCTTGGAGCTGTTCTTCCTGAGAGGGGAATCACCTTCGGCTGGTGTAGGGGAAACTGAGGCACAGTGTCTGTGAGCCCTCAGCTGGAAGACACTCGGGGAGCAATAGGAGGAGGCCAGTGCCAGAGCCTAGGCTGGTTGCTCTTTATTTAGTTATTCTTTTAACTGCAGATACAAGTTGTGCTGCTGGACCGTGGTGTTGTGCTCTGTGCGGTTGGGGAGCTGTCGTTGTGAGGGCTGGCTCTGGGTGCTGCCCCAGCCTGTGTGCAGGGATGGAGGGCCTGCAGGCTCCACGGGTACAACCGCGGGACCTGGGGAGATCTCGGGGGCTTGTCTGCTGTGCAGAGAAGAGCAGCACTTTCCCTGGGTTGTTTTGGCTAATGCGCACTTGATTATGTGCATTTTTAAAGTCTGTCTTTCAGAAGCTGCAACAACTACCTTTGCTTATTGAAATGTCATTAGAAAGCATTTAATATTGTTCGCTTGCAATGCACAGCAAAATGCATTTCAATATACAAAAGCAAAGTACATTAGTGCTAATTGCTGATGACTCCAGCAGGAGAGAGGAAGGGATGCTCCAGCTCCCTCCATGCAGAGAAGGGGCTTGTGGGGTGATGCTGGACCATCCCCCCTTCTTCCCATGGGGGATTCCCATAAAGACTGACCAGTCCCTGTCAGAGCAGCCAAGGCGACAGTGCTGGGGGACAGGGGTGGAGACAGGGACTCTTCTTGGCTCTGCGGGGGGGACTGTGCAGCTCTGAGCATCGGAGCCAGCGAGAGCCCCCACAGTGCATCGTGCCTGGGAGGCAGGTCCCTGCATCTGTGACTGCCCGAAGTGCTGGCTGGGGTTGTGTTTTCTTCCACCCTTGAAGTGCTTTTTATTCTTTCCCTTTTTAAACAAGGTTATTACAATGGTGATAGTAATCATTGCTCAAACAAACGCAGAGGTGCCCAAGGGTCCATCTGCCGTCCTTGAGTGCTGGTCTGATCATCCCTGTTGGCATCCCCCTTTGTGTACGCCTGGCTGTTACTGGCCTCTGGTGTTAAGAGATGTTTCCCCAATCCTCTGTTTGGTGAGAATGAACAAACGAAACCTTTCATGTATCGTAACATATCGCTGCCTTTTTTTATTCTTTCATATTCTCTTCTTTGTTTTGCTTTTCTATAAATTATTTACAGTTGTGTGCGTGGGGAAGACAGCAGTAACTGCATTTCAGTCCTCTTCAACACATGGTAGTAAACAAGATCTAGGGCAGAATATTAAACTATCTGAGGGCTTCAGGAATTAGCAATAAAGAATTTATTTTACTGACTGAAAAATCCCCCGAAGCCAGGGCTGCAAGCTGCCTGCGGGGCCAGGGCTACCCCAGCCTGGGAGATATGTTCACAAATGCTCCCACCAGTTCAGCTCGTGATGCTGTTGGGATCAAGGCAAGTTTGTGCCTTGCCTGCTCTGTTCCTTCCAAACTGTGCTGTTCACTGTGTGTTTCCTCCCGGGATGGGCACTTTTCGCTCCTGGATGAGGCTTTGCTTGAGGAGTCAAGCTGTGGTACGCACTAGTTGCTCCTCTTTGCTGAACCTGGGTCATCAAGGACGAAGTGACTGTAGTTCAGATCTAGGATTTCTACAGCAGAAATGTAAATATATGTGCTGTGGGCTTTGCACTTCCACCTGGTTTGCCCACGCATGGGTAACGCGGTGATTTGGGAGGTGGTAGATGTGCCCGCGAGCAGCAGCTGCAGCCGGGATTCCCGCGGGGATGCGGCAGGTGGGACGGAGAAACTCCGCAGTTGGTGTGAGCAGACACCGTGTACCTGGAGATCCCCAGGGACTGGAAATCGGTTCTGCTCAGGTGCAGTTTTACAGGCAGGTTGAAGATGGATGCAGCAGGGAAGACCCAGCTGGAGCATGGTCTTAGCTTGATGATGGGGTCACCCTTCTGTTGCCTGGCTGCCTTGGCCCGAGCCGCCAAGTTTTGGTGCCATCACCAGGGCTGGGCGAGGAGCTGTGTCAGCATCCTGGGGAGTCTGTGAGCACCCAAGGGAAAAGCTCTCCTTGCTGCTCTTGCAGTGTAGCGTTGTGATAAGACATCAGCTGGGACTTGTCAGCGGGCTCCAAATGGTATCATCGCTGGGGCTGTCACTAGAAGCTCTTTCAAGTGTCACTTCCCAGCATTAATTACCAGGGATGGCAAATCCGATGAAGATGGAGCATTTCGGCTCGCCCTCCACCTGCCTGCACTGCTCGCTTTCCCCTGTGTGCCAGGCAGTGATTGATTTGCAGGTGCTGGGTCGTGCTGACGGCGGGCGCTTCCCATCATTTCGGATTCCTGCACCCCACACTGTGCAGCTGTTGGGCTCAATTGCCCTTTCCTCAATAAAGAATATGGTTATTTTATTCCCCACGTGGAGCTTCTGGATGTATCAGGTCAGGCAGGGAATTGTACTGGGTGACTCCGCTATGTACAACCCTGCAAAATGGGAGAGAAGTCCCTGCCCGAGAGGTCAAACAGCACAAATATTTTACAAATCACAGGCGAGCAGAGCATGGATCAGTGAGGCAAACTTTCCTCCCAGGTCTCAGGCAGGGTTCTGCAGCGATGCAGATGGGAGGGCTGCTCCCACACGGTGCCGGAGCATCTGAAGTGAAGCCCAGCGCAAACAAAACATGGGAGCAATGTGCTGAATAATGACACCTAGCAACAAATGCGTCTGAGTGATAAAGTTAATGAAATTACAGGTTCTGACCTGATACCGGGCTCTGCTGTGGGTAGATAAACAGCAGGGCAAAGATGAGATGTTTATTTCTCCCTAGTTGCAGCTGTAATCTGGATGCGCTGTGCAGGGCCATTAACATTATTACTCTTATGCAAAATCATTTTTGACTTGGGGGAAAGAAAAAAAAAAGAAAGAAAAATCCCTCAACTCCCTAGAAAATGGAAAGCTGACAGAATTAGAATTGCAGCAGGAGCACAGACTGACCCAATGACATTGCACAGAGCCCAGATGAATTGAGACAGAAGAAAAATCTGAGGCAGTTTAAGAAGAAAAGTAGTCTTTTTTTTTTTTTTTTTTTTTTTAATTAATATCATAAAATGCAATGGAGCAAGGGAGGAGGCAAGAGCCAGGCAGTCCTAATTAGCCAAAAGGGTCCCTTTGTGCTGGAGTGAAAAGGGGGCTGTGCCATCTCCTCGCAGTTTTGGGTTATCCCTGGCGATTCTGAGGTCTCTGGGGTTTGGTGTCCATGTGTGGTGCCAAGCAGGGTCTGCAGACGTGGGGTGCAGTTCCTGGGCTTTGGCCTTTGCTGAGGAGACCCCTGTATCCAAACCCACCCCCTGTGCCTACACAGCGTTCTGCGATTAGCGGGATTTGGGTAAATTCGTGCAGGTGGTGTCCATCCCCTCGCTGCATCTGTCCTCACTTCTCCGGGTAGTTTCCAGTCTGTGCTCCTGATGATTTCTGCTCCTCTGACTTTCCCGAGCAGATGGCCTCAAGCTCCAGCCCTTTGGGAATTCTTAACTTGCTTTTCTCCTTTAATACACCTGGCTCTCATTTTTACCAACGTGGTTCCATCCTGCAGCAGCAGGAGCCCTTTGTCTCTGTCCGTCAGGTGCTGTGTGAGGGGGTTTGGCCCCTGGTCCATTGCAGGCAGCACCGCTGCGTCCCCAGGTGAGACACAGAGATGAAGTCAGTACATGAAAGCAGATAAAAGTCCAGCAAGCCTGATTGTGGGGTTACCCACAAGTTCCCTGGCAAGAAGACTTTGCCGATCCAAATCTCCTAAGGATTGGAGAGAAGCAGAAAATAGATGTCAGACTTGAAAATGGAGTATCTGCAATTCCATTCCCACAACAAAGGATCCATCTTTATTTTCTCAGTTTCTTTCATGTTCAAAAAAAAGGACTTTTCAAGCGAGCCTTCGTGCTGGCTTCACAGACTCTGCAGTCTGGGTATGGCCTCCAAGTCTAGACAGGAGACAGGACTTATTACCGATGATACCGATGATTAATACCGTAGGCATATCAAAGGTGTGCTTGTGCAGTCATCTTGAATTCATATCTCCTGGACTTTCTTCTCACCTGCTGTGTTAACTTTGGTAAACCTCTGAAGTTTTTCTTACTTAATCCATAGATGCTTTTCTCTGCAGTGATAGCGAGAGGTTTTTGAGCAGGCCTGAAAATGGCCCGGTACCTCACAAGAACCTGGAGATGTAGATCCAGCTCTGCTCTGCCACTGGCTGCTTTGGTAATCCTGGTCATGTCACTTAACGGTCCAGTCATCATCTGTGAGTTGGAGAGGGGAGCCAAGCAGCATTCTAGAGGTGTGATTTGTAATAAATGCATGAAGCCTGCTCTATCTTGGAGGTGAGATGTAAAGACAGGGCCAGAGGTGATGCCTTTGTTAAGGTGCAAAGTGATGGTGTTCTCCTCTGTGACAGAGACAGGAGAGCCCATGGGCAGCAGGAGAGAGATAACCAGCCTGATGTTTCCATCCTTGAAGGGATGTCCCCACCTGGCTGGACACATCCCCTCCCTGATGCCCACACCACTGTGCCAATGCTGGAGCCGCTATCTGCATCCCGGGTAGGTGGATGCAGTGCCACCCTGAATCTGAGCATTAACCAGAGGCTTTCTGAGCCTTTAATAAATAAAATGATGGCTTAACGTTCGCTGGGGCTGGAAGCTAAAATGGGACAATACGTCAGGACGGCATCTGATGTGTCTTAGGCCTCTTGTCTTCTTTTCAGTGATCTGATGGGATCGTGACCCTCTTTGTCCGTGATCAGCTTTTTCCAGCTCTAATCCCCTCCAACTCCTTGCGTAATTTACAGAGACCTTTGAAAATGTATGTTCACGTCGCTTGCTCCTGGAAAGTGGTTTTTAGCAGTCCGCTATTCCTGGCTGAAAAACCCGGCTGCAAATTTCAGCTTTAAAGAAATAGAAAAATAAAAAAAGAGGCCTAACAGGGTAGGAATCAAGTCCCAGTTCAGGAAAGCATTTAATCATATGCATAGCTGGTGTCTCTAGTTATCAGAGAAATTAAACATGTCTTTAAGTCCAACATGCTTAATTCCAACTGATTTGAGTACATTAATGGAGAGAATAGGGGCCCCCGTTGCAGAGGTTACAATGGATATGCCACTGGGTCTTTCAGTTCTATATTGATGCCAGCTCTGACTTCAGTGTTGATTTGGAGATGTCCACACCTGCCTGGGAAATGCTTTGCTTTCCAGAGAGATAAACACAGGCATAATTAATATATTAATTGCCTTTTGAGCTCTGGAGAGCTGCCAGGCTGGAGTTTTAGGTTTGTTTTTGATCATCTTATCACACTGGACTGGTTGCTTCCATCCAAAATTGGGGTTGTCCCCATCAACATGGGGCAAGGGAATGATGGTCTCTTGGCCTGATGGTCCTGTGGGACACACTCCCCCTCCATTACACCCAAAAAGAAAGTGGCCTAGGGCAGCACCATAGATGTATGTGAGCGTGCCCAGGAGGTGAGAACCATGTCCACTGTGTCTCCAGTGATAGGTCAGAAGGGATGGGGAAGCTGGTGGTCTCCTGTGGTCCTGTATCTCCCTGGACAAGGGAGGTGCTGTGCTGCCACGTGCTTAACGACTGATTAAGATTTAAACACCTCTCAGGCTGGTCAGGGCTCTTCTTGGCTGTTGAGAAAAGGCTGGTAGGTTGGATTTCTTGATGTGGTTTTCTTGTTTTTCTCCCCACTCTTTGCAGCACTGCACTCATAATTTCGCAAGACAGGGGAAGGAAGAAGCAGATGAAAAACCACTTCTGATGGTGCCATAGGGAGTGGAAGAGAAAAGGGGTGTTGTAACGTGCCAGTGTTTTGTTTAGCATCCCATAGGGATGGTGGTTTCCTGGAGTCCCGCTGGTTTGTCCCCACGTTGCAAGGCTTGGGCTGGTCTCATGGCAGTGCTGTGCGACATGCCATGCGAGAAGCAGTGCCCTTGGTCACCCCCTTTACCAGCTACTGCTGGGTGACTTGTGGCTCCTCACCTCAGCAACGGCTCTTTCAGCCTGGGCTTTTGCTGGGTCGCGTGGGCTGCTGATGCCCGGTGGACATGTCCTGGCAGATTTGTGTGCAGGTGTCCTGATTCCCCAGGTGTCCAAAGTGCTTTTTATCCAGGCAAAAATCACAAGCTAACAGAAGATAAGCTGTGAAGTTTTGGCTGTCCAAGGAAAACAAGCCATCGGGAACTATATTTATATAAACGCCAGGTGCGCATTGTTGATCACTTTGTGCATCACTATAAATGTTTGATAAAGCACTACATTATTTAAGGCCTAGCTGGATTGTAGGCCAGTTGTTGACCGGGATTAACTTTGATATGTGTTTTTTTTTTTAAAAACTTTTTTTTTTTCTTTTCTGATGCAAAACCTAAAAAATAATATGGTGGCTGTTTATTCCCCTTGGGAAACCTTGAGGGATCTCAGATGTTCTCCTCTCTCCTAAGTTTCTGTGCTGGCTTGCATCTTGCAGCTACCTTGTGTGCAATGAAGAGGACATGGGAGAGCTTCGGCTCCATGGTGTCGGCATGGAGCAAAAACCTGCCCCCGGCTCCTGAAGTCAGGCTGACCAGAAGATGGTGTGGGATGAAGGAGAACATCCCAACATTCTCTATTTCTGCTGGAAATACAGAGATGTGGGTGGTCAGGATGTGTGGCTCGGAGCTGAGGCTGCTTCAGGTCCTGTTGCCTGCATGAGAGCAATGGATTTTTCTTGGTACATGGTAACTTGGTGCGTCTTCACCTTGGCTTTTAGTGGCATTGTGGCTCCACATGTGAGAGTCTTTCTGTCTTGGGTTGATGTGTTTTATGGAGAGGGGAACAGGCGGGCAGCTGCTTCACCAGCTCTTTGCATGTCCTCTTCGTACCAGTCGTGTTTTACCTGGCTGTGGCACCGAGACAGTTAGTTTTGTCAGCTGGCTCCTAAGAAAGATGGATTGAGGCCGGGCACCTGCTCTGATATTAGGTCTGCAGGCACCTTTCAGCCCCATTTATCATTAGGTAGCAACCTACCCAAAGGACCAGCGGGAGAAGAAACTTATTAACAAGGTGCTTCAAATCAATCCTTTCTGACGGCCCCGCTGAGTTACAGCGTTTGCTGCAACTCGTCCTGTGGGTCCGTACTCAGCCTCGCTCCTTGGCCTGCATGGCTTGGCATTGGTTTGCTGCTGATAACCCGGGCTCTTCAGGCGCTTCCATCAGCTCCAGGTCTTCTTCTGAGCCAAAAAGCTGCTGCTCGTCTCCTTCTTTGTTGCCTGCACCCATGTGCTTCTCGCTGTGGGAGGTGGTTGGTCCCTGCTGCTGCAGATGGGGTTGTTTTGGTGGTGTTTGGACCATGGGTGTCTGGCTGGAGCTTCTTGGCCCCATTGCAATATGGGTTTTTGGTGGCTTGCCTCCAGGTTAACTTTGCTTCCTTGTTCTCTCCGGCACATGGCATGGAGTTGCCAGTACCGGGAAAGGTATCACCGTGCCTGAGGGGCAAAGGAAATGCTATTTCTAACTGGCAAATTCATTCTCATGAGCTGTGAGATGTGTTGTGGTTGAGGCTGGAGAAGGGGCCATAATGCCATGTTTCTCACCCACATTTGCTGTTCCCGGACCCTGTGCCCATCACTGGGGTGCTAGTACTCGCTTGCACTCACCCCCCTCCTGCTTTATATATGGCAAAGTGCTGCTGCCTCTAGGTCCATCCTCCAGCTCAGGCTCCTCATGCAGGAGCAAGATGAGGCTTCCTCCTGCCCTTGGTGGGTCCCCATCCCAGCTGGATCCCCAGAGCAGGTTTTCTCCTGGTTTTGTGGAGTTTTGGAGATATGCCGAGGTCAGTGCTGTGCTTTCTCTGTGCTTTCCTCCACGCAACATTAGCCCAGGCTGCTCCATGTGCCCATTAGCACCAAATCGAGAAGCTTCCTCTTGAGTGTTCTTATTTAACTTTCCAATTACTTTATAACTTGAGGAGCATTAGCTGCTGCTGAGGGTCTGCCTATCTTCCCCATTTCTCTCTGCATAAGTGAAAAAGTTATGATATCTCATAAAAAAGTAAGTTAAGGGTTTTATTGGAGCAGAGAAGGTGGGAAGCAGAGTCTCTGGAGGTTTGCACCTTCTTAGTGCTGGGGCAGGGAGCGATGGAGCAGGCTTCGTGGGGCAGCATCCCATGGGCAGAGGCTTTTTCTTCCAGAAGAAATGGGATAAAGATAGAAATGCTGTGTACACGTTAGGGGAGGGCTGTGCTGGAGAAGTCTTTCCTTCATGGAAGAGCTGAGGCGTCCCTGGTCAGAAACAGCTCCTGGGAAGGTTGAACCCAGCTGGCAGCAGCCCAAGGAGCGCAGAGACCCGTCTGCTTTTGAAAGATGCTGGTGATGCAGAGGTGGCAGGCAGAGCCAGGGACCGTTGGACCGCGGCTCTTAAATGTTTGATCTTTTGTGATGTGTTTATAATTCTATTGCATTATCTTAATTACCAACATGGGAAGTCAGGACCGTGGCTGGAGGAAGGGAAGGCAGGTACAAAGGCAGGGAAAGGGTGACGAATAACTCACTGCCTCTGTCAACGGGGACGCGATTGTGGTCGGAGTTGGAAGAGATGCTATTAATACAATGCTTATTCATTTCCTATAATAAAAAAAAAAAAATGGAAGTGCTTTGCAATTACCCAGTTCCGAACGAAATTAACATTCTGTGGCATTTTCCAGTAAATGGTTAGTTTGCACACATGAGTGGAGGCAATTAGCTGGGAAGCGGTTGAGCACCGTGACTGGAGAGAGGATGAAGAAGGGTCAGGGCAGCTGCTGCTGGGGGGGACCTGCCGTGGGCTCTGGCCCCGGATGCTCCTTCCTGGGGGGCTGGGGGTTCCAGCAGGTCCTGCTGGTTTTAGGAGCAGCTCACCTGGCTGCAGCAAGGGCCGGAGCTTCAGATATCATCTCCTGCTTTCTATACATGGGGGGAATGGAAAAGCAAAGAGTGGATGCGGGGTCAGAGGGTTGTGGGGTGCCCTGGTGCTGCCAGGGTCCTCGTCCCCACTGTGGGACCCCAAACCCCCACAGGTCTCCATCCCCCTCCCATGCTGCACCCCAGCCTTTCCTGCATCCCCTCTTCCCCATCACACACCTTGAGCTTTATTAAAAACCAATGGAGACTTTTTTCTTTCAAATTTGTTAAACTACTGAAAACTTCTGATCCTATCAGGGTATTTTTTTTCCCCTGCCTCATGCCGGATAAGGGCTGTGCTGGCTCCAAGCCCAGAGCTGAGGGTGGTGGGGAACGGGGTAGGGAAACAGTCATCTCATGAATATATGAAGGAGGAAAATACATTTGTTCAGTTTCTTTCGAAGGAGACATCGCGAATAAAACTTTCTCTCTTCTGCTACCCTCCCCCTTCAATTTGCAATTGAAATCAGATTTTTACGTATAAAAATCTATTTTTGTAGCAAGAGATTTATTAACATTTATAATAATCTACCAATGTATTAATACCCATGTTAAAAAAAAAAAAGTATATTTTCTATTTTAAAACCCAACAAAAAGGGCCAGGAGAGAAAAGAAAAAAAAAGTCAAGATGGAATACAAGCCTGTTTTCAAAAATGCTCCCGGGTTCCCATATCGCTCTGTTGCTGCATCTGAAAACCCCTCTGTGTAGAAGAGCTTCTGGGAGAGAGATTGATCCTCCCTCGCACCGCGCTGGCAGGCTGGGCTGGGGGCCAGCGCCGGCGGAGCGCGCCGTGCCGCGTAAATCATTTCCCCCGGTGGGTTCGCCTGAGGATGCTTTGGAGATGTATGCGTTGCAGGAGGCGCTTGGTGCCCTGATGTACGGGTATCTGGGTTATTTGTGCTTTGTTTTGATTTTTTTTTTTTTTTTTAATGCATATATATCTATCTCCCTTGAGTTGCTTGTGTAGTGCAGGCAATAGTCTCCCGGTGTTCTTGGCCAGGCTGTGCCTGCGTGTGCCATATGGCCCAAACAGGTGGAGAGCAGGGGACCGATGGGGACAGTCTTGCTTGAGAGATGGTAGAGGGGTTTGGTGGCTGGAGAAGGAGACGGAGAGGTAAAGTTCTCAGTATTTCTCACGTCATTGCCGTATCCACCACTCTCTGTGGCAGGACGTCGCTGTCCAGATGCACTTTCTTCCCAATATGTGTGAAGCTGTTGTCCAGCTCTGTCTCGCCGTCATCACAGAAGGCATCGGTGTAATGACTTAATTTTATGCTAGTAAAGCTCTCTCCTTCCTGGAGCTTAGCACCTTCAGGGTGGCACTGTTGAAAATCTGTCCGCATCCCGGTTTCGCAACAAACGCCGTTGCTTATTTCATGCTTTGAAAAGCAACAAGCACCCGTTATTTAGAGCCAGTGAGAAAACAGGGTTTCTACCATGTGAAAAACTTCCAGTGTTGTGAAATCTGTGCTCATCCCGAGTAGAATTGGGAAGAACTTCAAGAAAGTTAATTTCTTGAAATACTTTGTAGAATAGAAATTTTCAAAATACTCATCCAGAAACATCAAAATGTGCTTATTGAAACTCAGGGGTTTGATTTGGAGGAGACAATTATAACGTTATTAAACTGTGTTACGCGTAGCTGACGTTTATTGGTGCGTTATGGATGCGACATTGCGTTACATTGTTCGAGCCAGCGTCAGTGATCCCCAGGAGAGCACCCTCCCTGTGCATGGAGAAAGCTGATTATTGGAGAAATCCTGGCAGCGGTGAGTGACAGAGCAGGAGATGGAGCTGGTGTCCGAGATGACGGAGCTGTGGCCCCAGGTGCTGTCATGAATCCGTGCACAGATCAGGAGGTAAAAATTCCACCAGCCTCGACTTCTAATTGCACCCAAACTTTTCCATTTAATCCTTGATTGAGTTTGACGTGTTCTGGCGAAACGCTTTGATTCCAGCGAAGCAGCTTGCGCAGTCGAGCAGCTCTTGAGCTGCTCTGCGAGTTGCTCCTCTCTCCAAAACTCCAGGAGCAGTTTAACCACTGGTAACGTTGAGGAATCGATAACTCGCTCTCTGGCACTCAGAAATTAGAGAGGGATGTGAAAATCAGTTGCTTAAAGAACTGTTTTTTTCTTTAACTCTTTTTTGCTCAATGTGTAGCATGGGAAACTCTAATAGAAGCTGCTGTTGCCTTTCCAGCCCGTTCCCTGCAGTGGTAGGAGTGCAGATGTTGTGGCTGGAGGAGAGGAATGGTTGTGACTCCAGGGACTGAAACTTTAAGCCAAACACTGGGAGACGCGGGGGAGCTGGCACCCTTGCAGACCCTAAGCCTCACCGCTCTGTTGTAATAAGCTGCAAATTCCAGGTTGTGGGACCATCCAGCTCATTGCAAGGTGAGCCTGGTTTGGGGAGGAGCCGTGTGTCATCGAGGGGGCTGCCAGGTCCTGGGTGGCCATGGGGACTCTGTGTCCTGCAGGAGCGTTGGCTGAGGGCTGCTCTCCAGCACATGCTACAGCTGCTCCATTGGGGTCCTTCAAGGCCACATCTGAAGACACTTGAATATTTTTCCCAGGTAACAAGTGATAGGATGAGAGGAAACTCAAATTGGACAAGGGGAGGTTGAGGTTGGGTCTTGGGAACAATTTCTTCCCAGAAAGGGCTGTCAGGCATTGGAACAGGCTGCCCAGGGCAGTGATGGGATCACCATCCCTGTAGGGGTTGAACAGGCGCGGAGATGAGGTTCTCAGGGACATGGGTTAGTGCCCATGTCTGGGCTGGGGTGACGGTTGGACTCAATCATGAGGATCTCTTCCAACCAAAACGATCTCAGTGAGGTTGAGGGCTTGTTCCCAAGGGCTATGGGATGCTTTTATTGTCACTGTCTCCATCCCAGCTTCCCAGGCTCTGCTGGCAGAAAATGGTGCACAGTCCAAGGGGTTTGGTAGTTCCTTGTCCTTTGTGCCAGACCCTTGGTGATGTCCTGGGATGGCAGAGGCACCATCCAAGTGTAACCAGTGGAGGAACACAACTGGTGCATCTCTCAAATATGGGATGCAGGTATGGGCTTGTGGGTGGTTGCACTGATCCAAACCTGGGACTGAGTTTTGGAGAATCCCTCCTGACCACTGAAGCTGGTGGGATACTGGTTTTGGTATCTTCCCAGAACAACCCCCATAGCCAGCCTGTGTGTCAGGACAGGTATGACTCTGCTGGTTGTGCTGGGATTCCTGTGAGGGCTGGAACAAATGCTGCCACTTCCCATCTCTGTTGCAATGTATTTTTACCCAAGTATCGCTCATATTGTTCAGTTGATGCCTTTTTTTTTTCCTGTTGTTGTAATTTTTAAGCCAAGCAACATATTTTCCTACTGCAGTGTGTACCAGCAAAAAGGAAGGAAGGGAGGAAGAGAGGCTATTGGTATGAATTGTTTTGTGGGAGACGTGCAAATGAATAGGGGAGCCATAAGGAGAGCAAATCACTTTCAAAATAACGTATGGGGGTGGACAGGAGGGAGGTGTATGAAGGGAACATGTAATATGCTTTACAAAGGTACAGTGACCTTCAGCTGCGTCCTTAAATTGCTGCTGGAGTTGGAAGCTGATTTTGCAGAGGCTGGAGAGCCTTGTGCTTCCTCTGCTTCAGTTTGTTCCTGTGGTTGTTACGCTGTCAAAGGCCCTTGATATAGGATGGGGTGAGATTGAGCTCATCATGTTGTGCCAAACCCCGGGGTGGATCTCACCACCTCTGCCAGGCTGGAGAAACTCTCAGCGTGGTGACGAAGATGTGAGCTCAATAGCCTGGATGGATTTATCTCCTGGAAACTAGGGGTGGGAGAGAAGGCAGTTTGGCAAGCTTTGCTCAAGGAGGGGATGGTCCCATCGCCTCTAAATCTGCGTTGTGTTCGACTGCATCATCAAGTGTTTCGACTGCAGTGTGCGGGTCCCTTGGCAGCACCGGGAGCCAACAACTGAGCTGAGGTTTGGCACAGGAAGGACCCACAGGGCAGAGCTGGGGTGCTGAGGCATCCTAGTGTGTGTTCCCTCCTTTTCTGAACTATTAAAACCTCTGTGGGAGAGGAGAATGCCAAGCACACATGTAGCGCACGGCAGTGCGCGTGTGAGCTCGTGTTTGCCGTGCAGTTGTGTGCCTCTGGGGGTGTTTAAAAGGCATATAGATGAGGTTCTTAGGGACGTGGTTTAGTGCTAGAGGTCGGTTATGGTTGGACTGGATGATCGTGATGGTCTCTTCCAAACAAAATGATTCTGTCATTCTATGCCCACGGAGGCATCGGTCCAGCAGGGGTTTCCCAAACTGGGCTTTCCATGCTCAGATGGTTGGTGGTAGAAAACCCCAGGGGGCAAAGCCCAGGTAGCAGTTTGTGGAGGACTGTGTCTCTTATGGATGTGGTGGACACTCTAATAGTCAGCAGGGTCCCAGCAGTCCTGGTGAGTGCTGTGATCATTGCATTATGGTGCAGTGGTTTCTTCTCCCTATTTTACTCAGGAAGGGTCAGTCCTTCCTTGATCCCTGATACTCATCAATTGAAGCCCAGCTACCTTTTGTTTGTCAGTGAAAGTTTTCTCCACGGTGACCACGTTGAGTTCCACTTGCTGAGATCATGTTGACAAGGGGTTTGTTTGTTTGTTTGTGGGCTTTTTTTTGTTTGGTTGGTTACGTTTGTTTGTTTTTCTTTCTTGGCCTGAAACCCCTGAGCTGAGGGGCACGAAGAAACTAATGATGTGCTGACGCACACAAGTTGCGCAGAGCAGAGAGAGCTTTTTGCTCCCATTCCTGGAAAATAAGTACTTCTAACATCACCACAAATAACCAGCAAGTGCAGGGACCCTCTCCCCACCAAGGCAATGCTCCCCCGCAGCTTTTGGCTTTTGCTCCACTGTTGAGTGCAGGAGCAGATGCCTCTGGATGGATGTGCTGAGCGCGGTGGCCAGATGGGTACAATCACCGTGGTACTGATTGCTCCCATCAGCCGAGCAGGGACCACGAGAGAGCTGCGACCTCTCTGCGTTTCATCACTGGCTGACTGCATGGCCCCCTCCCTCTCCCCTCCCGCGCTCTCCTTCTGGCCTCCTTTCGGTAAATAAGCCTCAGCCGCGCGGTTCCCGAGCTCCCTGCTCCACTTGCACACGTTATATATCGCACAGCCCCAGGGTTCAAATAACTTGCCATCTGTTCATGGGGAGGCCCTGCTACGCTTGCTCCTGGGTGAAGGAGCTGTGGGGATGGGCTTCCCCCCGCAGACACGGGGGGATGCTGAGCTGTGCTGGTGCTGTGCAGCATCGTTCCCCAGCACCCCGGGGGAGCCCTGCAAAAGGGGCTGGACCTGTGCTGTTGGGGTGGGACTGGGTGCTCTTTGGAGACCTTTCCCTCCTCTTGATATTTTGTTTTCCCCCTCTGCAATGCTGTAGGATCTGTCTGTGCCTGCCGTAAATGCAGAGGGCTTTGGGGAGCTCTGCTTTTGATCTGTGGTGCTCCTGGTGTGGAATAAATGGAAAATGTAACATAGGTGGTCTCTTAGGCCACCCTCTCTCTGGAGCTCTCCTGAAATAGTTCCCACCTTCGGTGCTTACGCAGGCAGCGTGTTGGATCCTCGTCTCCCCATCGCCCGGCGTGACGGATCCTCTCCCGATGCGCCTGCGCCCACAGCAGCCGGTCTGCGCTCCCCTCCCTGCAGCGTGGGTGGCTGCTGGAGGAGTCTGCTGCAGACTCCGCATTTAAGTTAAATCCTTGTCTAGGATTACAAATGCCTTGTCCTGCATGGCCACCTTCTCATTTCGCACTCAAGTGGCCCCTGCTACATGCTGCAAAGTCCATGATTTAGAGCAGTTATGCATCCCGAGCTCACCGGGTGCTCCGTACAGATCTGATGTGTCTCTGGACCAGGGTGGTGGGGTGATGCATCTCCCAGGCAGGCTGGGCATCTCCAAGGTGGTCACTTATCGCTCATCTGAGTGGGATGTGGGGTGGCTGTGGAGCCGGTGGTCCCTTCCAGCCCCACATGGGCGCGCTGCAGGCAGGGTCAGCTTTGGGAGCTAATCAGGGGGGCTTTGTGACTCCTGAAGTGGAGACAAGGATAGAGGTTATGTTCTGCTAATGAGTTTATTCAAGGAGCTGACAGAGGCCAAACTGTTTGTTAAACCTGGGAGACCTCTGTGGTCTGCCAGAGGACAAACCTTTTGATCCTGAATTTCATCTTTGCTCTTTGTGAGTTGTTTCATGATCTCCCATAACTGCCTGTTTTGTGGGTGCGTGGTGAGTTTCTTAGAACAATTCTGGTCTGCTGGGCTTTTTTAGGGCATTACTGGATAAGGGGGTGTGTGAGAGCAAGGAGGGGAGTTGCTTAAGCATCAGCTGGCTGTGGGGTGCTGTGGGGTGGTGCAAAAAGCCATTTCCCGAGCTCAGGAGCTGTTGCCCAGCATGTGGGTGCAGCCCCTGGAAGACCCCGGGGATTCGTGCAGCAGCTCAGAGCCTGCCCGGACTGGCTGTACATCCTTGACCTGGTCTCACCCCAGCCTTGTCCATCGCTCTGTAACCCCAAACTTGCCTGGCAGAAAGTACCTGACCCCCCAAAAGCCTACCAAGCCTTGGGTACAACTCCGAGCTCCTGGGGTAGAGTTAAACTTGACGCAAAAGCAGCTCAGTGTCTGGGGGGTTCTGTTTTGAACCCTTCAGGCTGTAGCTTGGATAAGGGCAGGACGCTTCCATGTGCCCCATGTGCACATGGGGGAAGATGCAGGGAATAATCCAAAATGCTGGAAAGCAGTGTGAAAAATGCAGTTTCTGTAAACTCAATTTTCTAAGCTCTGTGGCTTTGGTAACACTTGGAAAGTTCTGGATGGGTCCCTGTGGGTGACATCGAGGGGTTTTGGCAGAGCTCCTGCCCCAGGAGCCTCCTGCTCACGCTGTTCTTTGCTCGGAGGGGATCGTGTGGGCAGTGGGGATGTGGTGGCCCAGTCCTCTCTTAACCACAGTCCCTTTGCTGGCGTTGCAGCTCCCGAGGTGACACAGGAGACGGTGGAGTCCCTGATGCAGAAGTTCAAGGAGAGCTTCCGCACCAACACGCCCATCGAGATCGGGCAGCTCCAGCCCGCGCTGCGCAGCACGTCCATGGGGAGACGGAAGCGCCGCAGCCGGCCCCGAGGTAGGTTGTGCCGCGGTCACCGGCTGCTCTGCCGGCACCCTGGGTTTGGCTGGGGATGAAGGCAGGAGCTCCTCACCCTCGCTGCTGAGTATGGGGATGCCAGAGCTCTGCTGTGATGGGGTGAAGAGGGACGAGCCCCCATCAGCATTCTCTAGGTGATCTGAGGGAGGTGCTGGGGACTGCATCCCCCTGGGGGTTTATCGAGGGTCCCTGCCAGCTGCCCTGGCTAACTGAGGTTTGATGGGAGTGAAATGCACTTTCTTGGCAAGTTTTTATATTGGAGGAAGGGGTGAAGTTCATTTTGGGTGTAACTTGCATCACTGAGACCTCTCTTTATTGTGCTTTCCCAGTGCTTGGGGTATTTTGGGCTCTATTTTTAGGGGCCTCTCAGAGGGTGAGAGCAGCGTTTCATGGCTCTAAAGCCTGCACTGTGCAAAAGTGAGCTGGAGGGATCCCGGGTTTTATTTGTAGCCATGATGGCCGTTGTCACCTGCACTGGGGCAACCGGAGGAGTTTGGCTGGAGCAGCCCCGGGAGAAGGAATGGTCCTTGTGTTGTATCTCAGGAAGGGAAACTGCCTCCTCCTATTGCTATTACTGCTTAAATCAGTAATGGCTGAGGGCTAAGCGGTGAATGCCGGGGGCCCGCAGAGGGTTTGGGTCCAGATTTCCAACTGGGGAGGAGGAGGAGGCGTCAGGGTCCCTCCAGGGATGATGGACAGGGGGGTCCCTTGGCCATGGTCCCTCCTGTGCACTGTGGGTCTCTGTGGCAGTGCCAGGAACCGGGAAGGAAATACTTTTCTCTCTGTTTACTGTTGGTTTTGTTTTTCATTTATTTATGAGTCTGAAATGTAATCTTTTATTCTGGATACATTTTCCTGCAATACAGGCCTGGAGAGGGCTTTTTTTTATTATAGCTCTGCCCATAAATTATTCATTTAGTGTGAAGAAAATGTTCTGACTCCTTAACTGGTTTAAATTATTTGGTTTGTTTTCTAGTAGTTATTCAAATACATATATCTGGGTTGTGCATGTGTGTGGGTGCTCTGAGGTCCACAGCGACTGCCTTGATGAAGTTCCCTGACTCCCTGCTCCCGCCTCATTTCTTTTTTCTAGTTTTTATTTCACTTTTAAATCACCTGAAGGCAAGAGGTTTTCTGGTCACTAATGGAGTAAGTCAATTAATCCTCACAGCCCAGCTTAGGAGGAGACGTGATGCCCGGCTGCAGGCAGAGCCTCTGGCTGCATGGGAGCAGAGTGTGGCCCTGAACCGGCCCGGCTTGTCCCCAGTCTCTGGGGACACGTACCCTCCGTCTCCCACCTCCCTGGGCTGGAGCTTGTCCCCCTCCCTGCAAATCTTCATCTGCAGTGTGCCAGAGCATCCCATAAAGCAGGAGGAGATCTTCCCACCCTCACCCCATCACCACCATCCCCCAGGATCCCTCTGCTCATCGGTGGGAACAGTCAGTGGACACCAGGACAAGAGAGCCCTTTGTTACCTTCCATTTCTGCCCAGGCTTTTGTTTGCTCCCTATGAGGGCTGGAGACCAGCTCGTGCCCAACATCTCTGCTGGGGATGGGGAGCTGAATTTCTCCTCTGCTTGGCAAACCACTGATGGTGCTCAGCGAGGGATCTCTCCTTCAAGTGTCTCTGCTTACAGGACCCCTTGCTGACACACCCTAGAAAAACATTTTGAGGTCTTAATTATGAGAAATGAGTGAGCAGCCCCTCAAAAGCAAGCTAGGTCCAGCATCTCCGGTGGCCATCTGACTCCCCACAGCCCCATCCCGTCCTCATCTCCTTTTAATTGAAATGACATTTTGCTTGTGAAAGCCGTGGTGCTGAGGCCCCATCCACGCCTCTCCCTGCTCCTCTCCCGTGCCGGAGGTTTTGTTTTTACAGCCCGTGGTTAATTGTCCCTCCGGCGGGCGAGCGGTTGGAGTGCTATCCAACATTAAGGTTAAACGATGATATCACAACTCACGATGTTTGCATTTTACATCCAATTGCAAACATAAACCCTTCGCCTCATTAATCCTTTGCAATCCGTGGGATTTTTTTTTTTTTTTTTTTTTCTCTCCTCCTAAATGAAATTATCCATTTGGGATGCATTTATTTCCTCCTAACAGCCGTGTGACAGTTCCACTGATGGAGTTTGCATCCAACTTTGTTACTGGGTAGTGACAAGTCAGCCTGACGGATGCATGTGTGTAATTATTTTCTCGTGGTTCGATTTAATTAATGTTTAACCTCATCAGAGCCCTGCAGCTGGAACACTCTCCCTGCAGGAACCATGCACAGCTAAAGGGTTTTCTCCTTTATGGAAAGGCTCCCACATCCTGCATGGGATAAATCAACCCAGAATCTGAACGAGCCACCACCCCAGCCCAACAAAACCAAATCTGGGATAAGCTTTGCTTCGCTTCGCTTCCCCGCACTAAGTGTGTTTAAACTGCTGCCTATTGCTTGTCATTAAATCTGATTCTGCACTAAGTGTTTCTAGCAGCTCTGGGAAAGGTCGTATATTGCTGAGAAGATCGACTTAAAAAATACACAAACCGCACACCACCCTGTCCATTTACAGTACCATATAACTTTATTTTGTCTAATGCCTTTTTCATACAAACTTTCTCCCCAAACACTTTTATCCAGTGAAGCGCATTTAGAGTTTATGAATAATAGAGGGAGAGGGAGGATGAGAAGAGCCGAGGTGCAGGAGGGGAGGGCGGGAAGGAGGATGTCTCTGTTGAGGGCTGGGAACGATGCTGCGTCCCAGAAGGTCTGGATGTACTGCTTCTCAAAAATGCAGCCAGGCTGGTACCCAGAGCATCCCAACCCGACTGCGTGGGAGCGGGGCTTAAACTGGGAAGTGATGCCCAAGGGAGGCGGTGGTGGAGGGAGCGAAGATGCGGGTTTGGCTGATGGAGCACCCGATGCACCCACCCCAGGGGCTGGGTGGGATGTTGGAGCCTTTGAGGGTGGTCGGTTTGTGCAGAGAGGGGGTCTGGTGCCCTCTCCTGGGGCAGGCCTTTAAAAGCACCCTGGCTTTGAGGATAAATGAGCCGTTAATAGGTCCTTCTGCCTGAGTTGGGGGGTCTGCTGTCGGTCAGGGCTGAGAATTCTTGTGTTTTGGAGGTCTTGGCTGTGCTATAACTCACCCAAAGTTACCCCAGGTAGAGGAGCCTCAGCTCAGCTGGGCTCACCTGTGGTCCCTGCTTTGCTTTTTGTTCCACCTCACCCATTTGTCCATCCCCCATGGAGCATCACATTTTGCTGGTGAGGCTGTTTTGGACTTCAGCTGGGAGCCTTCGCTTCATTCGAGTCAAAGCATCACATCCAGCTCCTTGGTGAAAACAGAACCCTTCACCGCTATGCAGAGGCTGGGATCAGAGTGCCCCCAGTTTTCCATGATGGGCGCCGTGGGGCCATCGCCGTGTTGTTGAACCACCCACCCTGATGGGGGTTTTTTGGGTGTTGCCAGAAGGAGAAGGGAAGATCAATGAGGAGGAAGAATTTTTGTTGGCCAAAGCCAGTGTGTGTGTGTCCCTGCTGCAACGACAAACCAGAGCAGAATGCTGCACTTTTTAAAGGGCTTTTATTTCTTTTTCCCTTTTTGTTGTTGTTGGCTGGATAGATTTCCAAGTAAAATGTTTACATTTTTTTTTCCCTTCCCTAAAATTGCATCTGATTTACCATTCTCTGGCCACATTTGTTTTTTTCAGTTGACTTGGTGCTCTTTTGGGGGTAAATTTAATTAAACTGAATGTTTCCACTTAGCTGATTGTATAGTTCTGCATTGCCTGGACAGCCCTTGGTGCATGGACCTTGCTGGGAGGATGGTGAGGGGAACTCCTCATCTGTTTTTACTGGGACGCCTGGGAACAAAGGGGTTAGAGCAGCCAGCAGACTGCGGTGCACAGGGCAAGCAAGTGTGCAGGTGGAGAGAACCGAACACAGTCGAGCAGGGAGGTTGTGGGTCTTTAATGCTGTGATTTTACAGGGTCTGGCCCTTTTCTGGAGGGGTGTGATGCAGAAAATGCCTTTGCATTGACTGCGGGACATGGACATGCTGAGTGACACTATGGGGACAAATATGAGCTCCCACTTCTGTTGTAACATTCAGCTTGGAGGATCAATCTGACCTCAGACAGGGTCTATCCATAAAGCTCCCATTACTTATTTCTTTATTTTAACTCTGTGTTGATTTGTTTTGCATCCATTTTGCTTTCCTGAGAAGCTTGGTAACCTCCTGGCTTTGGGGAAGGCATTTAAAATGTCAGGTTTGCTTTTAATTTTTAGATGATGGAAATGCACCTTTTGAAAAATACACATGGCTTTAGCTAACGGGAAGTCTTTGGGGATCGCAGAGCCTCTAATTCCTGAATTTTATTTCTTTAGTCCCAATTCAGCATTAACTCTACCATCTTTAATTACAGCATAATGAGAGGTGTTTGCCTTGGCACCCCGCCCTTGCTCCCGGCTAAATTAGCATCGGGCTCAAAACCAGCACCCTGCCCCAGCACGTGGCTGAGCTGCGATCTATTTGAACGGATTAACGAGCTTGTAAATCTGCAAACAGGATTAGAGGCAAGAGCATCTTCCTTGAGCTCCCCTTCCTCGCCCCCACTGCCTGGTCCCTGTGGGGCAGGAGGCGGGGGTGCGGATGAGGAAGGGGAGCTTTGGTTTTTTAAATACCAGGAGTAAACTGAGTGTAAAGGGCATGTAGCTCCCTGGGGGAGTCACTGCAGAGGATTGCAGGTGTGTTATGTGTACCCAGTGCTGTGAAGCTGCTGTTTCCCCGTCCTCTCTCTTTAAGCATCTTATTCTGCTTTGTTATTGGTTGTGGCAATTAGGATCTTTTTTTCTGTTACTTGGTGTTTTTCTCCATCTTTTTAAAGAGAAAGGAGCACTGACCAGGCAGGTCTGCTTGGCTTTATTGGATGGTCTCCCTGTTCATTCTCATTGGTAGCTGCACATGGGTGCTCTTTGCCGTGAGCATCCTCATCGTTGCCGTGAGCATCCTCATCCTCACCATAAGCATCCTCATTGCCGTGCCCTGGCAAGTAACCTGCTGGTGGAGCTGGTGCAGGAGGCATTGTCCCAAGTGTGAGCATCTCACAGAGATGCTTTGGCAAGATTTTGGGCACAGTTAAACATGAAATCAGACTCACAGCAAGATCAGTCAAGGATTAGCACTCCTGCGTCCAACAGGCTGACTCAGCTGGCCTTTGGGACCCCCAAAACCACCGCCAACATGCGTTCTGGAGTCCTCTATAGCGTGAAGGGCTAAAAGCACATCCCTCACAGCCGTTTCTCTGCCTGGACTTGTGTTTCCATGCTGACCTCTGCCACCGCGTGTTGGGTCAGAGGAGACGTTTCCGCTGCGGGCTGGGGACCTGCGCTGGGTCTCCCGACTCCTGTATTCATACGTCCTGCGCAGTGCTGGGTAATCAGAAAATGCAATATCGCTGTCACCAGCTTTCTGAAGACATCCAGCCTGAGTAATTTAACATGTCAGCGCCATCCATCACCCAGACGCAGCCAGCACACAAACGCGGAGCGGCCGGAGGGGGCTGGGATGGCGGCTGGTGGAGCAGCTGCTGCCTGGTCACGTCAGTGCGGTGCGAGAGGGGAACGAACTCTGGAGATCGCTGCCCCTGTCCACCCCCAGCCACCGGCCTGCCCAAAGCCACCAGGTCTGGCTCAGGGGAAGGTGGGAGAGGGACAGTGTGATAGAATCACAGGATCATTTGGTTGGAAAAGACCCTCGAGATCATCGAGTCTAACTATTATCCCAACCCTAGCGCTAAACCATGTCCCTGAGAACCTCATCTCTGTCTGTCCAACCCTCCAGGGATGGTGACTCCAGCGCTGCCCTGGGCAGCCTGTTCCAATGCCCCACAGCCCTTTGGGGAAGAAATTGTTCCCCAGATCCAACCTCAACCTCCCCTGGCGCAACTTGAGGCCGTTTCCTCTGCTCCTGGTGCTTGTTCCTGGGGAGCAGAGCCCGACCCCCCCTGGCTCCAAGCTCCTTTCAGGCAATTCAGAGATCAGAAGGTCTCCCCTCAGCTCCTGTTCTCCAGGCTGAACACCCCCAATTGCGCTGCCTGTGTGGCCAACGGAGCTGGTTCTGCTGAGCTCCCGTAGCTGGTGTCTCTCCCATCTCTGGTGTTCTCTGCTTGGCAGGACAAGGGACATGCTGCAGAGCTGCTGCCCTGGCTGGTTGCCCAAGGGCCTGCGTTAGAAGTGCAGGTTAATTAAGATTTTCCTTGCTGATGTGAATAAGCTTTATTGGTTTTACCACTGGGCTGTGCCCTTCCAAACCCCAGTCCCTAGCTGTGTCCTGAAGTCAGATATTTGCTGTGGTACAGGGGTCCAAAGAGCGGCTGATGGTGGGTTGTGGTTTGGGGTTGTGAGTCTATAACCCCCCCCCAAGACCCCATGTCCAAACACTAAATGCTGCTCTGTGCAAGCCCTGACCCTTCCTGCTGCTTTCAGGAGGAAAGTAGCAGTTGGAGCCTTTTCCTACCCCCACATTGAGCCGCCCCCAGAGGTGCTGCAGGGACGGGTCAGGGCACGGACAGGGCAGGAGCCACGTGCCGAGCTCCCGGCGTCCCTGCGGCTCCTGCCAGCCGCCTCTCATCGTGGTGATTAAGGATTTCAGAGGGCAGAAGGCACTGCTCATTTTCTGTTCTCCTGCCAAGAAGTGGGGAAATTGTACTTCTGCCTAGAATAAAGGATTTTTTAAAAACAGTAAAATATTTTAATGGCAGTTTAAAGGGCCACTGTCAACCCCCAGAGGCCTCTTTGCTTTAAACTCTGCAAGGATTGAACAACTTCTGCCAGTTAGAGTCTGTGTTGCTTTTTAAGCATCCATCACTCCTTGGTGGGTCTGGCGGCTCTTCCAGCATCCTGCACCAGTTCCAGCATCCCACACCAGTTCCAGCTCTGGGAGGGAGATGCTGGGTAAACTGGGGGCCAGCCCTGCTCCTTGCCATGGCTGTTGGTACCAGCTGCTGCGGGGATGGGTGCTGGTGGCTGGCACGGCAAGCTGGGGGAGCAGATGAGCCAAACTGGGTGCTGAGGGAGGGACGATGGACCCTCGCCAGGCAGTGGGGTCCTGAGTGTCCCCCCGGCCCCGAGTGCTGCATTCCCCCTACACTGCTTGTCTCTGCTGGGTTTGCTTTGAAGCGAAGACCTAAAACTCACCGTACTTCACCACATAGGTGTCCTTGGGGAAAGCAGCTTCTCCATTCAGTGGTTTTCTTTGTAAATACATTGCAATGCATTTGTAAAATACATTCCTGGGGGAAGGAAGCATCTTCTTACATTCACATCACAATTGGCATCATGGGGTCTTGATTCCTGATGAGGGCAATGAGGAACCAGTGAAATCACGAGTGGCAGAAGTCCCCTGTTTTTTGTGGTGATCCCCAGCAGAGCCCCTGGGCCAGGAGGGGTGGATAGTGGCCAAATCCGTCACCTCTGCCCAGGAGCTCCCGGCTCCCCCCGCTGCACCGCATCCCAGCAGACAGGGCTGATTTTTTCCTCTCCGTTGCTTGCAGGTGGGATCGGGTTTGGACGTGCCAAAGGAAATTCTGGCTCCGAGGCAGACGATGAAACCCAGCTAACCTTCTACACCGAGCAGTATCGGAGCCGGAGACGAAGCAAAGGTACAACATGATATAGGTACCACTGATGCACATGGGTGTAAGAGGAAAAAAGTGGTTGAGCACTTTGACTGTTTCCATGAGTGATGCTGTCTGATGCCGTGTGAGTCCAGGTAAGGACCGTGACGCCATTCTGGAGTGGTAAGGACATCCCAAGATGTGCTGTTTGCGTGATGCAGCACCAGCCATAAGGAGTGATGTTGCTGAGGTTCTGGGTTTCTTTGATGGTTTCTGGTATCATGTACATTACACATGTGTTGGCACTTCGCTAAAGCTGTGCTGGCCTGTGGTCACTGTGTCTGTCATTGTCCTGGCACCAGTGCGGCTCTCAGGGATGGTCACCTTGGCAGTTTTTTGCACCAAACTCCTGCTTTCTGCCCTTTATTTCCCATGCAAAACATCCATCAGATGGAAATTTCCCAGCCTTCCTCTCGGCACAAAGGCAATTAAAAGGAACAAATTCAAAACGAGGGCTGGGGCAGGGATTTGTTGACTGGTATCCCTTCAGGCTTTTTTGTGAGTTAGAGGAGCTGAGAAACTGAAATATCATCTGCAGTTTGAAATTAGTGTCTACGTTTCCTCCGGTCGCATCACGCTGGATCGTTTTTGCTCAGGACCCTCGGACCAAGCTCTTTGGTGGATGCCAGGGCGATCCTCGCTGCTGCATTTGAAAAATCACTGTCAGGAAATAACTACACTGGGAAGAAGCTGGGAAGAAGCAATTTTGAAATTGCACAGTGGGTCTGTTCCCTCCATTTGTTTCGTGCATTAAGGCGGCACGGGCAGAGCGCAGCACGCCAAGAGATGCCTGCGCCCGCCACGGCAAACGCGGCCCCATTTGTTTCCATGATTAGACATTCCGATAAACGCTCGCAACGTGTTTATTTGAATGTGAAATTACCTCAACACCTCTGATCAGCTTGATGATTGCATGTGGGAATAAACACACAGATGCACAGGGGTGTATTGCATTTGTTCCTGCTGAAAGGCAGGGCATTCTGTTTTTTTTTTCTTTTCCGTGTGTTTTAGTACCACCAGAAATTTTCACCGACTTTCAAATGAGCTTTTGATGAGAAGCAGGGGGAGAATTTGTGGGTTAAAGTTACCTGTTGCAGTACAAACGTAGCTGTGTTAAGGAGAAAGCGATTTGCAAGCGAAGGAAGAAGTTGATTGTATTGCAAACAGGAGCAAAAATGGTCCCAAGAAGTTGGTGGCACAGGGGGAAAATTTCCCATGTACTGGAGTAATTTTTTTCAGTAGCTTATTCTGAAATACTTGGCTGGGTGAAAGTACTTTGGACAAGTTGCTGAAGTTTGGGTATTTTTCAGCTGCCACAAGGGAAGGGGGAGATGATGCGTGAGCAAGGTGTGGAAAACTGTGTTTTAATGAAAAGCAGATAAATCTTTGCTTTCCCGCTGCTTGATGCCATTCACCGCGTGGTCAAGTGTTCTGTCAATCTCTCAAAACACTCTCCTGCTGTATGCCAGGTATAAAGATATTCTTATTGACATAAACGTTGGCTTTGGGTTGTTTGTTTAAGCTTCCTTGTAGGGCAAATATAAAGGAGTAGATAAACGGGAAGAATTCCTTTCTTTTCTTTTGAATAAGCTGTTGTTCACTTGGCAGCTTTGATGGCCGGGTTTGACGGGAGTTCGGGAGGAAGAGCTGCCTCGCGCGGCTGCACAGAGCCGGCTGTTAGATCTGCGTTAGCGTTTGAGTGATGCTGCGAGAACCTGGTTTGTTCGTGTTCGGCGGTGGCGAAACGAGGGAATTGTCTTGCATAAAGTCCCCATTGTATTCCCCTTACTGTCTAGCTAATTTTTGCCATTGCTGAGTCCTTGAAAGGAATTTTCCATTATCCTTTCATTGACTCTTCTCTCCCTCGTGGAAGGAAAGCAATAGCTTAGTGGGAAGTCACAGTACCAAACTCATAATTACAAGCTCAGCAAAGATCCATAATTGGACGAGATCATAACTCTAATAGAGAAGGATGCATCGTCAGATACGGTTAATTCTTGCAATGATGTTCCCGTATTGATTTTGCCATGGTTGTGTGTCATTGCAGGTGCCGTGAGGTAGTTATCAGGTCTAAGGAGAGAAGTTCCTCAGGGTTTCTCTTCTTGGATTAGGTTTTGCAGGATTCAGCCTAATTACTGATACTGACGAGGCATTGATCCCAGCCGATGCGATGGGAAGTTTCCACTTAGGTGATGTGTAGGATCATTTTTGTCTGGAGCTTTGTTGAAGTCAGCTGGTTAAGTGGTCATGGGCTTCATTTGTCTTCTGTAGAAGAAAGACTGCAGGTATTGTAGTGTCTTGGCAAGATATTTTAGAGGGACATTCCTATATGTAAAAATCAAGCTTGTTCTGGTAGCTTAGAAGCAGCAGACCCATTGATATCTTGTTTTCAGTGCTGGAATACTTGGAGAAGTAAATCTGACCGGTCCAGCCACAGAGGCAGGGACAGCTGAGGCATCACCTTCTGTGGTCTCAGCACACTGCACCACACATCTTCCAAGCTTTTAGGTCTGTGGGATCCCCTTACTCTTATGTTCCATTGTATTTGGAAAGTCTCCAGAGAAGTTATGAGGAGGGGAGAGTAAGAAATAATGCAGAAGAGACTTTCCTGTGGAGCGTTGGTCTTGTCTGCTGTTGGGCTCAGCCCCATCTCTGGGGTTTGGGCTGGGAGAGGCGATGCTGGTCACTGGGGAGGTGGCTCCTGCATGAAGGGCTCTGTTCATACCCGGCTTCAGTGAGAGTCCCTTTTCTTCACCATGACCATGTGCTCACACCAGCTCTTCACTCTCTGCTCCTTTTGGTGCATCAGCGTGAGCTCTGCTCTGGATGGCAGTGCTGGTGTGCGGTCCCAAGGAGCTGAAATTTGGACTTAATATCCTGCTTTTCCAAGTGAAACAAGTCCTAAGAGGGGCTGTCGGGCCCCGTGGAGCTGTGCTGGGAGGCTGGAGGGGACCCTCAGCTGGGGTGGTTGGTTTGCTCCTTCCTGCTGACCCTCAGTTCTGATTGCACAAGATTTTCCAGAAATTAGATTTTCTTGCAACCTGTTTGCAACAGGTTTGTGCACTGCAGGGTTCTGCTTGCTGGGGGGGCTGGCTCTCCTCTCTCCCACTCCCCTGGGAGAACTAGGAGGTCTAGAAACCTCCTCTTGTGCCGGCTGTGGCTCTTGTCAGTCACTGCACTTTTCACCAGTACTAAAGTCTCTGCGAGAGAGAACTGCTAGTGTTGTGGAGATTGCTAATCCACATCCCCAGCTGCCCATCGCATCCCAGACCAAGCTTTGATATTCACTCAGTTCCTCTCTTCTCCTGAACAGCGTGGGATGTGTTCACTCAGGTCCCCCCTCCGAGTTCGAGAGGAAAATATTCACAGCAAAAAAAACTCCCCAAACCAGGGAGGCAGAGCCTTGTGCACAAACTTTGCTTGCATGGTGCATCGCTCGTGCTCCATCCTGTTGCTCCAGGGTGGTGCTTGGCTCCTGCCCAGCAAAATATATTCAGCTCCAGGTCTGATTTGCAGTGCTGAGCCCCACAGGTCGCAGGCAGCGCCTGCCCGATGGCTGTTCAAATGCAGAGAAGGCGTGGGGGTGGAGAAAAGAAGCATTATGATAATTCCAAGGCCATACCAGGCTCGCTGCAGTGGTGGGCTGGCCCCTGTGCTCTGTGCTGCCCGGCTCGTCAAGGACTCGAGGAGCCTAACGAGCCTCCCCCACCTCCGTCTGCTTCCCTGGGCCCTGGAGCAGCTGCTGTGTAACACAGAAATGTTCCTGCTCTTTTAAAGGCCCTGCTAGGAGGTTTCTGAGGAGTAAATGAAGAGCAAATCGGCATTGCATCGGGTCTGCAGGGCAGATGCTGTGCAGCTGCCTGGCTCAGGGGAAACTGAGGCAGGGAAAGTGATGGTGTCATGCGGAGACCCTGCGAGGGGCTGGGCATTGCGACACTGTTTGTCTTGGAATCCTGGAGATCCTCTGGTCCCTCCTGCAGCCTGGCTGTTGTCTGAGCCCTTGGGACCTGTCAGGGACCCTATGTCTGAGCCTCTGGAACCTGCCGAGGGTCCCCAAGGCCTCTGTTGAGCCCCTGGGGTTGATTTTACTCCCTGTATCAGGCGGAAGGGTAAGGTACAGAGTATTGCTGCAATCCCCAATACAAAGCGGAACGCTGGGTTCAGCACAAAGCGATGCTGCGGATATGATGATGGTTGAGATGTGGAGGGCGTCCAGCACAGAGACCCAGCTGGGTCCAACATCCTCAGATGAGTTTTGGATGGCTTCACCCCTGTCAGCTTCACCTCTTCTGCAGCCTGTTAAAAAGGGATGGGGAAATACATCCCCCCTGTGTTTTCACGCACAGCTTTTGTTCAGGTGGTGCCTTCCCATCCCAGGAGAGATCCCCAGCACCCCAGGGAAGGGAGGACATGGTTTTGGGATGCTCCTCGGCTGAGGTCTCCATGAACAAGGCACCCAGCTGTTTTTGTAGCACGCAGTGATGGTTTAGACAAATTAGCAGAGTCCAATTATGTTCCTTGGATTGGTGTCAGCCGCGCGTGTGTGCGCGCATGAGCGTGCCTTGCTGGCTGGCGAAGTCTTCTGAGGGCTGTTAGAGAAATGAGAAGCTGAGCTTTGATCTGCCTCTGTATTTGGTGTTTAAAACAAGGCCTTTTATAAAGGAATATTAGGTATTCGGAGTCTGTTACATATGAGGAAGCTTCGCTTTGATCCTCTCCTGTCTCCGGAGGCAGGAAACACTTATTATTTCACGGGGAACTAAACGAAATGCAGAATGAAATTTGGGTACCATTCTCTGTGCTCTGCCGGTACCCCCGGCCCCACTGGGGCTGAGCGAACGCCGTGGGCAGCATATTGCCCTGTCTGTGCTGTGGGCAGCACATCGCCCCGTCTTTGCCGTGGTCCTCGGGGAGTTGCCCCCTCGGGTTCAGCCCACCATGCCAGCAGCCTTCAGACTGGGGGAAATGCCATCAGGAAATCAAATGGGAGACAAAAGGCGCTGAAGCAAACGTGGTTTTGGTTGCTTACACTAGTAAGAGGGAGTAATGGGCCTGTCTGTGCCTTGTGCTGTCTGTCTGTCCTTGGGGAGTGTTCTTCCTTGCTGACACTGGCAGCCCCGTGTTGGCTCAGCTGCTGCCTGTCCCCTCATGTGGTCCATCCAGCTGTGCCTCAGCTTCCCTGGGAAAGGGACACACAGCCGCTTGCTGCAGGGACAGATGGACATGATGGTGCTGGTGTCTGGTGCACACTTGACTGGTTTGGGGTACATGCTGCTCTCTGTGAGGCCAGGGAGGAACACCCCAGAGGAGACAACTGGGGTCCCCATATCGCCTGGACATCCCCAAATCTCTGAGGATGAGATGCTTTCACAATACAAGTCTATGGTGCCAATGGGCAATGCTGTTACTTGCCAGCCTTTCCTGGCTTTTAAAAGCTCTGCTGGGGGTGCTGCTTTTCCAGTGAGCAAACAAACGTGGTGCTTTTGCATGATGGCTTATTTTGCTCATGGAGCAAGCAGGTACCGCATCAGCGCATCAAACCCCCCCAGCAGCCCTCCCCATCCCTGTTAGACCCTGTCTGTGCTGGGCTGGGCTTGCTCCAGCAGACACTTTGGTCTTGTAAGTCCCCGAGGTGCACACATGCTCCTACCCCTGCCTGGGTACATTTGTGGGATACGGAGGTTTTGGGGAGAGGAGCCGCTGCTGGAAGCCGGTTGCAGAGTGTGAGCTGGGGAGCAGAGGGATCCGCAATTAAAGCGGTTGTGGTGCTGCGGCAGCCGCAGGCTCTTTAACTTCCCCGGACTGCGCTAGAGATAACGGCTTTTACATCTGTTCCTGGAGGCAGTGTGGGTCTTTCTGCTTATTTATTTATTTATTTTGATTGTATCTGATACAGCCTCAGTGAGTAATTGAGTGTTTGAGAGTGAAAAATTATCTCTCCGGCTTGGCCCTTATCTTGACAGCAAAGCAGCACTTTTAATTTAATTTTGTTCAGAGCATGTGGGTAACAAATTTCACTAATCGCTCTGCTGTCGCCCTCCGCATGGTAACGAGTCTCTTGTTTCCTGGGAAGTGGAACATAAACACGGTGCTGGATGCGGGTGGGAGGAGGGCGAGGGTTGGGGCCGGCTGGAAAATTAAGATGTGTTTCGGCACCAATGTTTGACGTGCCTGTGACGCGGTGGATTTGTCCCCTGGCTGGAGCATGGGGAAGAGAGGGAGGAGGCAGAGTGGTGGACGCCACGCTGCGCTGGTGAAGCTCACTTTGCGCCGTGCTTGGCTGCAAGGGAAACTGAAGCACGGAGGGGACGTGCCCCAACCTGGGGAGCAGTTGAAGAGCAGAGATTTTTGTTCCCACCCTGCGTCCGTTCCAAACATAACAGAGGGAGGGGAAAGATGGTTTTGGTATGTTGGATGGGCAGCACGGTGGAGGTCCAGCTGCGATGGGCAGCTCACTGGGTGCTGGGGCATCTCCTGCCAGGTCCTGAGCCCCCATCAGCCTGGGCTTCATCACCTCTCCCTCGCCGTCTCCAAAATCAATTCAGCCATCTGACCAGCCCTTCACTCGCCGAGCACAATCCTCCCTGGGCTGACTCAACATGAGCTGTTTCATAGATAATGATTACTTTTTTCCCTCTTATTTTCCTGTAGGAATAATGTTTTCGTTACACTGTGTTGAAAATTGCTTTTCCTCCTCCTCTAAAATGAAGCCTTCCACTTAGATTTGCCTTTGTGTTTGTATATTGTAAAATTGGGACTCAATTGGAGTTTAAAACAAAAGAAAAAATCAGGCCTTGATTCCAGGAGAAGTGTTTCCATTGACTTGCATGAAAGAAAATTCCAGTGCAGGCAATCTCTGCCTTGAAATGTGTAACTGTGTCTTTAATGTGATTTTATCTCAACCAATTCAGCACTGAGAACATGAAAGCAAAACTGACTTCATTGATTTTAATTGTCCATGCCCAGAGAAATGAAAAAAAATGTATCAGAGCCAGGAGAGCAAATTTGGTTTGCATAAATTCTCCCCCATCGCTGTGCCAGGGGAGATCTAAGGCGTGCGGGCAGGAGAACCTGCTCGAGGTGGTGATGGGGCTGGACGTGATGGAGCTGGAGGGGTGACCCCAGTGGTGATGGAGTTGGTGGGTCAGCAGAGACCAGCATGTCCACCTCAGCTTTCTCCATTTCCCCCTCTGCTGCCCCTTCCTTGCCTTTCAGGGCTTTGCCTTTCCCTCTGCTTTCCCCATTCTTCCTCCTCCTCACGACTGAAATTTGCTGATGGCATCTCCTTGACATTGCCATGGGCTCTAGCAGCCTGTCCCTGACCTCCCCATGGTGGCCATGCCATCCCTCAGCATCCTCCTCTCCCTCACCCCCGCCCCAGGGCTGCCTTTGCTGCCGGACTGGGGGACACTTCGGCTAATTGCTAGTGGGTAATTCATAAATGTTAATAGTATTAATCTGATCCAGCGTGCGCTTAGCAAGATCAAATCCTCTATAAATCCAGAAGTGCCTGATGTCACCCTGCTGCTGCACAATGCAGCTGTCATTCCTTCTTTCCTCCCCTCTGTCCCTTCTTGTTTGCACCCCCTCTGCCTTCTTGGAGGGGAGAGGGGTCTCCCCAGGGGTGTCCTCCAGCACAAGGGGGAGCAAAGCCACCACTTTGGGGATGATCCCTGTCCTGCTATTCTTGCCGTGAACCTGGGGACAGCCCTGTGCCCAAACCCTGACCCAGATCCAGACTGTGGATATGAGCACCTTCCTGTGGGCTTTGCCCAAGGAGGGGATGGAGAAGATGCCAGCTCAAGGAGAAGCTGAGCCTGAGTTTTATAGAGAGGGTGTGCAATGAACTGCCTGCTCCTGTTCTTGCCCTGCTGCTCAGATGCTGCCTGGGGGCCATGGGGGGTTGTTGCATCAACATCCATGTATTGGATATTAGGAAACATTTCTTAACAGAAAGGATTGTGAAGCACTGGAACAGGCTGCCCAGAGAAACGGTGGAGTCACCTCCCTGGAGGGGTTTAAAAGAGGCAGAGATGACGTTCTTAGGGATGTGGTTTAATCCTAGAGTTAGGCTATAGTTGGACTCGAAGATCTTAAATGATTCTATAATCCCCTTCTGAGGGAAGCGGCACTGGGGCAGGGTGGTCCATGAAGGCTTGGTGGGGGCCATGGGGTGGGAGAGGAGCTGTGTCTGGCTGGAAGGAGGATGTTCTATGCCATGCCATTCCATTCCATCCCATCTCATGTGTCTGTTGTGCTGGAGGTAGCGGCACCATCCCAAGGTGGCAGGGCAGGGGGGCAGATGGGCAGCGCTGCTCCCCGGCGCGGGGCCACTCCGTGGCCAGAGCCTCCTGCCAACACCGCTGCTCGTCTTAATTGGCGTTTGATTTGATTTGACATGATCGCCCGCTTGTAAAACCACCTTGAGATGTTTCTGCGTGCGAGAGTGTCCTGGAAACACTGTTGTGCCGTATTAATGAGCTTCTGCTGGAACATAAAGAAGCATCATTAGGAGTGCCCGGCTCCTCCGACCCACCAGCAGCCTCAGTGTGTTGGGAGCAGCGCGGGGATGTGGGACGGGCTGCGGGGGGGGATTTGCTGCTCCCGGGGGTGCTGGGGGAGCTGCTCGCCCCATCCCGGGCGCTTCTCCGTGCGGCTGCGCCGAGCGTTGCTAAGCAGTTCAGGCACTCGCTGTTCTCCCGCTCAGTTTCCCCATCCCCGTGTTCCTCGGGTGATAGAAATACATTTTAATATCTGAGTAGCCGCGAAACATTCTGTATTATGCTATTATCTCCGGGGGGTGGGGAAGATTGCAAAGCACTTGGCGTTTAACACCCACATATGGCTAACACCATGGGCTGTGTGCTGATAAAGATGGGGTAATTAAAGTTTATTTTTTTTTATAGAGTAATCTCCCAAGCATGTATTCATGAGCCTGATTTAGAAACATCATATTTCCAAGCGTGCGGGATATTTGTGTTGCTCGTAAATCCATATGTGTTCTGAACATACTTCTTTTTTTTCCCTTAAATTTAGGCAGCACTGACAATATTAAAAGGAACGAGCTCAGAGTTTTCTTGAGTTTTTTTTCCTCTGTTGTCCTTTAGGTGGGCAAGGGAAGGTGTACAAAGCAGCGAGTAATTAACTGCAGGAGGAAATGATATTTCAAAGGAGACACGGTGCATTTGGAGGGGCTGTTTGCAGAGTGTTTACACCAGTGGCTTTGAATTTATCTTCATCTTGCAGCAGGTGCAAAATCTTGAGGGGAATGTGGTGCTTTGCAAGCTGTTTCTGAGCTGTTTGCAGAGGGACCTGTGTCTTCTCCGGGAGGCCGAAGCTGGGCCGATGGGCACTGGTGTTAAAGGGGGAAACAATCCCCGTTGGGAAGGGTGGTGGTGGCTCCTCTTCACCACAGTCCTGGCTGCTCCTCTTGTCTTCCAGTCTAATTAAGCTGCCGTTAATTGGATTGCTAGCAGTACGCATCTCAGGTATGATTGTGCCCTAAACTGGAGCAGTTTGTCATTCCTTTCTCTCTTTCCTTTGCTCTTGCAGGGTGGGGGGGGATGTTCCTTCTCTCCATTTGGAGAGAAGTAATTTCTTCTTACCCTTCATCCTCATCATGTGTCCTGCCCGCTACTCTACCTCTTCCCAGGTTTGTCTCCTCCAGGAGCTCCCATGGGCCATTGTTTTCCCCCCAAAACAGCCTGTCCGAACACTTGGGCACATGCTTGTGCTACTGCAACCATCCAAAATGCAACAGAAACCTCTTTGATTAAAAATATAAAGACATCATCTCAACATGTGAAGGATTTAGTATGGCAGAGGAAGCTGGAGAATGAGTTTGGTCTCAGCTGTGCCTGGTCACCACCTTCTTGGGGTTTTTGGACCCCGCAAGACCCAAATGAAGAAGTGTGTGAAGGTTGCGATGGGTGCTGAAGTTCTTGGGGCTCCTGAGTCCCATCAGCCATCCATGGAGGTCTTGCATTCCCCTGAAGCTCCCTCCTCTTGGTAAACGAGGTTGATACCAGCTTGTTTGCTGGACCTGGCTCTGCAAATCTGCACTTTAAACGCCTCCCTGAAAGCCTGGAGATGACATGGAAAGGAGCAGGGTTCAGCCAGGTACAGCTCTTGTCTGCGGTGCTGTGGTGTATGTGGTTCCACCTGAGTTACTGAGCTGGGTCTGGATCCCCTTCCCAGACCGAGGAAGGAATGGATGTTGTCCAGCTTCTTGCATGAAGCCTCAGTGAACCCACTGAGGTTGGTTTGGTTAGCAGGGACTTGCTAAGAACACATTGCTTTTGGTTGTAGAGGCCTGGAAGGAAGCTGTTCACCTCCAGATGGGTGTTTAAAAGCAGGACAAGAATGCTTCTGCTGGAGCATCGATAGTCTGAAGAGCAGGTGATGGGACAGAGAGCAGGAGCCATGTCCCTCTCTTTAAAGAATGAGGGAAGAATCTGCTTTTCTAGCAGCCTCTCTTCGAACCTGGCAGCAAACTGGTTGTGAGCAATAAAGAGCTGAGCTGGAAATCCAATTTCTGCTCAAGCAGAAGACCCTTTGGTTTGGTTCAGTTGGTCAAAAGCGTCGTCAGGCGGTTCTAGAGGTCAATAATTAGCACCGTGATGGAAACGAGCAGGGAGCGGGAAAGGTAGTTACAGGAGCTGCATAGCACATTGTCCCTTTCCTTGGGCAGCCAAGCTCAAACTCCTTGAGCTGTTACAGGCTTTTTGCTGTTTCAAGCTCCCGTGCCCCATCCTCTGGGTCAAGGGGAAGGAAGAAGCCACGCGGACCGATGGGGATGGGATCTCCCAGATCCTAATTCCTGTCTGTCTGCAGGATGGTGAGAGCTGCCATCGTACTTGTGATTCAGGCGCTTTGTGAAACGGGGATAATACTTGTCTAACTCAGAAGGGATTTGTGATTTAATGTTTGCAAAGCGCTTTAAGACCCTGGATTGAAAGGTGATTTATAATGGTAAAATTCAGTGTTCTCAGGTCTTTTGTGTACTTGGCTGTGTCCAATTATCCTGATGGAGGCTTTTTTCCTTCTTTTTTTCTCCTTTTTTTTTTTTTTTTTTTCTCCTCCTTTTTTTTCTTTTTACATTTGTGTAGTAACTCCAACCATACACAGGGTTTGTGGCAGGCACAGTAATGCCCTGCGAGAGGATGTGTTTGTCTCCCAAGGAGGTGCTAACTTGTGCTGATGGTATGAATAAAGATTGAGAAGCAAAAAAAGGGGATCACAAGGTGAACAGCGCAGGAGTTTGGCGATGAAGCTGTGAAGTTGGGGTGGGAAGGCTGTTGAGATGATGCGTTTATAAGGATAGTGAAAGATGCTTCATAAATAATCAATTTGCATACTCCTCTTGGTTGTAGTGATTGGGGTATTTTCCAGCAGATCAGCCAGTTCTGTCCTGCAGGTGCAGGTTGGAGCATCCACTGTGGAGATTTCACCCTGGATGGTTGACTGGAGCTCGAAAATTCAGGTTGTGCTGTGGGCTCAGCCTGAGCATGAGATCCCTGTCCTGGCATCATCAGCTCCAACAGTGGCTTCGGTCAAATTCCAGGGTGAGCAAGTGCTAACTTGCTGGATGTATTTCCTGTTCAATTTGCAAAATGATGCTTTTTAAATCTCACCTTGCTGATGAGATGGCGAGGGCTGGGAGGAGAGGCTGGATTGGCTTCTGAAAATAAGTAAGTGTCCTCACCTGCATCCTGAGCAGAGATGCAGTCAGGTCCGCCGGGAGCTCGGTCACTTCGGTGGCGCTGTCATTGTCTGTGCAGTGGTTTTCTC
Organism: Streptopelia decaocto; assembly: GCF_964273445.1. Taxonomy (NCBI): domain Eukaryota; kingdom Metazoa; phylum Chordata; class Aves; order Columbiformes; family Columbidae; genus Streptopelia; species Streptopelia decaocto. The sequence goes on along the minus strand of NC_138672.1, from coordinate 4,821,925 downwards.
CCTCCTTTAGGAAAATACAGTCCCCAGGATGGATATAACTCAGTAAGTGAGACAACATGAATGTTAAAAGTGCAACCAAATGAGGAGTGATGGGAACGATGGGGTTTGCAGATCTCAGGAGCTCTTCCTGTGCTGCTGAGCTGTCTTGATTTCCAACACCTACCCTTCTGGGGCTCTCCTGCATCCCTGCAAGCCCATGGTACCACTTTAGCTTTTGGCCACCCACCCCTCTCTCTCTGCCTTTCACAGGTTCGATGAAAAGCCCGGTCAACAAGACAGCACTGACCCTGATCGCCGTCAGCTCCTGCATCCTGGCCATGGTGTGCGGCTCCCAGCTCTCCTGCCCGCTGACCGTCAAGGTGACGCTCCACGTACCCGAGCACTTCATCGCGGATGGTAAGACCCTCCGGGGACTCGGACCCCTCTGCCCCACCGGGTGTGTTTGTGACATGGGTGTCCCTCTTCTTGGGAATTGCCCCGGCTGCATTCAGCTGCAGGGATCCCCCTTCCCAGAGGAGCGAAGCACATCTGCGTGCCCGAGGCTGAAATCTTCTCAATCGTGTCTTATTATTATTATTACTACTACTACTAATTGCATCTGAAGGATATTCCTGTTTTCTTCCCTGGGAGCCTGTACAGACAAACAGCCGCCTGTCCTGCAGCAGCAAAGCTGCTCATCCCCAGCCCCTTGCAGCAGCGCGGAGCGAAATTGCTGGGGTTTGAGCAAAGGCAGAGATGCTTTGAAAAATTAGACTAGGGCTGCTGTCACTGTTTATTGCTTTCTCCAGCTGGGCTCCTTGCGTTTGTTGTGTTTCACTGACCTTTTCTTTATAATGTGCAGCGAGCGTCGAGTGCAAGTTTTCGGTAACACGAGGGCAAATTTCATTTTCTTCCAGCAGACGGGACCCATTATTCAGTCGGTTCCAATTCCTCAGCTCCTACGCTCGTCTCACTGCTCAGAGCATGTGAAGGGGGCACTTTTTCTCTGCCAAAAATGTGAGACGCAGAGCTGGCGTGTTGCTGGGATGTCCCAGAGTGGCCAAATTCTGTAGAGCCCCCTCACTTTGGGGGCTGGGATGGAGGGCAGCTCTTGGGGGGATTAATATTTTGGGGAGATGGTTAAAGAGGTGGTCAAAGCTTGGTCCTTAGAGGAAAGAGGAGGGAAGCATCTACTTTGTGGCCTCAGCTTGTAGGAACTGAGCATCAGTGGAGAAATGAAAAAGGCATAACTTTGAACACGGGACTTCGCTACCCCTGGGCCTGTTTCTAAAAGGCTCTAAGGATTTTCCAGGCTGCACATAAATATTCTGAAGTCTTCACAGACTGTAGCTGGTGAACAGAAACTCATTTTGCACTTGGGAAATGAGGTTGCTCCAGTGTTAACTTGTGTCCTGTTGAGACAGGCACCAACCAGTTCATCACTGGGACTGGGAGCTCACAGCTGGTTTTGGTACTTGCTGAAGGTCAGGAAGGCAGCGATGGACACAGGACGCCGGCATCCTGCTCCCCGTCTGCGGTTCTGGGCCAGTGAAGACAGCGTGTCCTCGAGAAAGAAAATAAACCAAAATGCAATGTGACTCCCTAGAACTCAAATGAAAAGCCGAGCCTGTGGTTGTCACCGGGAAGGGGGCGGCAATGCAAATTATGCAAATACAGAGAACACTCGAATGGAAATGACAGTGAAATACCAATAAAACAGATTAATATCCTTGAAACTGGGGAAAATGGGATGATCTCCAGTCCCGACTTAATGACTTTTCTAAAAAGAAAGTGGCAAGAGGACTGGTAAAAACGGTTTGGCGAAGAATTAAAATGAGCTTTGTAATGAAACTGTAAAATATAATTACAAACTGCGAAAAGTTTTTTAATATTTTTTATGAGAAACAGTCAAATTCTTCACATAGAAGCAGCCAAGATATTTTGCAGTGGCCATCATTTTTACTGAAATCTCATCATTTTATGCGATGGCAGTCCCTTGCCTGGGAAGAGGAAAGCTCTTAAAGTTGTCCCTTCTTTTTGAATAACAACAAATCCCAAGGCAGCACCCAACTGGCAGCAAAATATTATAAAACATTTAGAGACATCACAGAACTCAGACGGCTTGGGAAATTTTAATGATACCCAGGAAAACGTGCCTGGCTGTGTTTGCAGAGGCTTGGCACCCAGAGCCTTACGCTGATGGAAAATAGGAGGCTTGTTACTCCCTGGTGATCTGGGTGGGTTTAAATCTGCTTTTTGCTCGGGTACAAAAGGGTGTGGGCATCCCCATGCGAGCAAAGTGATGGTGGAGCTGATGTCTTTGGCAGCTTTGATCAGTCTTAAACCAACCTCTGACATGGCACCTGATGGCACACGCCATGTCTTCTGAATTCTGCCATGTCTTCTGAATTCTGCCACGCACTTAAATAATGTGATTCCTGAAGCTGTTCTCGTTTGTATTTCACATGATGATAAAGCAGGGATGGTGCATGCAGTGGAGATGTTCCCGTGCTAGAGAAGGGTGCCCTCTCATTTATTTTTGAAATGCGGTATTTCAATAGATGTCGGTAGCCAAGGAAAATCTTACAGCGGAGCAGCTACCGATACCTCCGCAGGAAAAGCCAAACAAAGACAGAGGCTGAAAGAAATCCCTCTCGTAGCAGATGAAAACTCATCTTTGAAGGAAACTTTTAAGTAGACGCCAGCCAGCTCCAGTGCACCAGGAGCCAAAGCCAAGTTGGGAAAAGGAATGGGGGGCGGGAAACCCCATCAAGTATCTCCAGCCTCGGAGGAAAGCAGCTTTCCCTCTCTGCACTGTTCGAGAAAGAAGCTGCCGATCCCACTGGAGTGGCAGGATGGGAAATGGAAGGGCTGGGACCAGAAGCCAGCTGGCAGCAAAGGCTGGGAGGATACATTCCAAGCGGTGGTATTAATAACCAACCCATCTCTATTGCCCTTATTTCTCTCTCTTGGTTTGTTTTCTTCCTTTTGTTCGTTTGATGGTGTCCCCCAGCTCCTCTCTCCTCGGAGCAATTACTGCCTGGTTTGTACAGCTGTCATCTCACCTGGTTGGTACCTCTACATCTTCGCTTAGGATGTGATGGTGGGAGCATCTTCTCCTCCCTCCTGCCTCTGTTCTCTCCAAGGCATCGTGTTTTGGGGCAGCATCAGCCTGTGCTGAGCAGAAGGCATAGTTCTGTTTTTGGAGGTGGCTTGGATTTATAGAAGGACTCGTAGTGGCTTTTATGAGGCTCTGGAAATGCAAAGCATTATTTAGAGGACCCTTTAGCAGTGTCAAAGGGGGAAGAAAGGAAAGAGAACCCCTCCATCTGGGCAATAAAACCCCTTATGAATATGTGAGCTACTCAGCTCTATACAATCAATAGTTGTTTTTCTTTCTTTCTTCTAAGTAATGATTCAAAAAGTAGAGATACAGTAATGGGAGCGGCTTGCGGGGAAGGTAGGGCTGGAGAAAAGATACCCCAGAGGACTCAGCCTGGAGTATGTCCTTGCTGCACAACAGTTTGAAATATAGTATCAATTAAAGCTTCCCGTTTTTACAGCCTGCAAAGATGTTATATATGGTGTGGGTGGATGTTTGCATCCAGATACTTTAGTGGGAGAGGTAGGTGAGATCCTCCGACATGTACAGAAGGAGGCAAGAGCTACATTTAGCTGGGGGCTTGTAGGGCTTCGTTTTTGAGAGTGGAAATAAAGCAAAGGGCATAAAGCAGGTTTCTGTCACTTCAAAGACATCTCAGGGCATTCACAACCTCCTTCCGTCCTCTTCTCAGACGTGTGCCAGAGGAGACATGGTAATCCCTTCCTCCATCTGGAATTGCCACAACTGAGGGTCTGGTAAGGGGGCAGAGCTGGAGGAAGCCTCTTTGGGGCTTGCTTTTTTGTTTCACCCCTCTTTTAAGCTTCTGGGGAGACCTCACAGCAGCTTTCCGATATCTAAAGAGGACCCGCAGGAAAGCTGGAGAGGGACTTTTTACAAGGGCATGTAGTGATAGGACAAGGGCTAATGGCTTTAAACTGAAAGAGATTTAGATTGGATATAAGACAGAAATTCTTCCCCATGAGGGTGGTGAGACCCTGAAACAGGCTGCCCAGAGAACCTGTCTCCATCCCTGGAGACATCCCAGGCCAGGCTGGACGGGGCTCTGAGCAACCTGAGCTGGTGAAGATGTCCCTGTCATGGCAGGGGTGGCACTGGGGGAGCTGGGAAGGTCCCTTCAACCCGAACTGTTCCATGATCCTGCGATCTGTGTCTGCCTGTTTGAATTAAGATGTTCTGGGATTGTCATGCAGCTGATCAGTAATTGTTTCATCTGAAGATTATTTCCTACCTTCCCCCCACCACTATTTCGTCCAAGACACCGATGGAATTGGATGCTGCTATTAGCAGCTTGTGTTAATTTTCCCCCAAGATTGCCAGAGCTCTGCAGATTGCAATTGTTGGACTCGCAACAACTTCTCATTCTGGTTTTAATTAAATGTGTTGCTTTAAATTGTTTGCTTTTGACATCTCCTGCTCAATCTTCTGCAGGCTTCAGAGGTGACCAGGCATTAGTCTGTGTCCTCAGGCGCCGGCTCACACGTGTGCTCAGCACGTGCTGCGCATGTGGCCGCAGAGAAATGAGCAGCGGGAGGTGGGGGACCGGCTACCTCCCTGCTCCTTCATACAGCAAGGAAAAGCTGCAGATGCTCTTTGATTTACACGTGAACACCTCAGGTTTAAGCCAGAATGATGGAGAAAGGGGTCTGATCTCAAAGGTGCCTGAGCTTTCAAAGAGATGCTGCCATTGGGGTCTCCCCTTTTCTCCAGCTGGCCCCAGCCCCATCTGAAATCAGCAGAGGGAATTTGCTGGCTTTAAATCATGTTTTTCTTGCGCTGTTTTCTCCCCCTGGAGTTCTGCTGCAGAGGTGCCTGTTTCACTCTACAGAGACCTGGGTCAGGGTTTTGACAGAAGCAATACTTTCCCATTGCAGACTCAGGGTCAGGTCTGGCACCCCATGTGTTTCTGGTAAGGTGGCCGTGTTTGGGGGCAGCTTTACAGATAGCATTTCATTCCATCAGTTCTTAATCACCAGGTCACCTCTGTGTCTGCATCACAGCTCAATCCTGTTCCCACGCCTGCTTAGCTGGCAAGAAAATGTGAGCAAATGGCTGCAGCGTTACCAGACATGAACTCTAAATATTAACATCAATTTATAAACTGTATCAGCATGGATCAAAGGGATTCCAAGACGGTTTCAAGGCGCGAACGCTCTTCGCATGAAGAAATAATAAGATTCCAGGGGCTGAAGTACATCATGTTTTTATCGTGCCGCTGACAGGCTTGTGATCCTGTGCTCGGCGCTTTCCGTACCAGCCCGGCTGTCGGGGCAGCTCGGTTTGCAAGGGAAGGCAAATGCCTCATGTTTTCTCCTTTGCAGGGTTTATTGGAGCAGAGCAGGGGAATTGGTGTTAATATTTAGATGGCATCAGCTGGGGCTGGTTCAGACACAGAAGCTGTTGCATCCTGAGCTGCTACCAACACTGGTTACCCTGTAATTTGGGATGGATGATGGGGGAAGGCTGCAGAAAGGCACAGTGAGAATTTTTGGAGGCTGCGTAGCTGGAAATGTGCTGCTGCACTTTATTGTTCTCCCAACAAGAAGCATTGCTGGTGTGCGATCTCTCGGTGGGTACGTGGTAGCTTATCTTGGTTCTAGGATGCATTAACTTTGCATGTGCTGCCTCTTGGTTGAGTTTTCTGCCATCCTGGGAGGATGTTTGGTCTTGGTGCTGTCTGAAAAATCTCCATTCACACACACTTAATGTTTTTTAAAGCTTATCGTAACTCATCTGTCACATACTTTGTGATGCGATTAGATTTAGGCTGGATTTCCCCAAACCCTTGTTCAGTATCTAGAGAGCAGCACTAAGAAAGAGCCCCAGGCTGGAGCATGAGAGTTGGGAGATACAGAGCATTAAGGAGAAGCTTTTCTTCAGGAGTCTTAATTTCCGTCTCAGCCATTGCTGGCCCAGATGCCTACAGAGACAGAGAAGTGCTGTTACTAACATTTGCGCAATTATATTGTCTAATAATGGTGTGGGAGATGTTGCAAAGTGAGCTTGACCACAGAATGGGAAGATGCCATCTCACTTGGGTTTAGGAAAAGTTGGGCAAGTCGTCACCTGCTGAATAAAGCTAAATCCATGAGTTTAAATCCACTCATCAAAAATTCAGCACCAGTGAAATCAAGACTGACTGCCAAGAAAACCCAAATAAAGAGCCTGTCAGAATTACCAAGAAAGTGCAGGTTAACAATTAAAATGTAACTTCACTCCTCCCATAGGAAAGATGCTTCCAGTCTGAGCTATAATTGCACTGATTTGCTTCTGCTTTGCTGGAGTGAGAAGGCTGTGGCAGGACTGATGGTGTTTCCAGGGGATGGGGGTCCCTGGGTTGGATCATCAGCGAGTTGGGGAATGTTGGTGTGAGCAGCCCATGGCTGTGTAAATAGTTCGTGTGCTGAAATTCCATCCTTGAGTGAGGCACTGTGTGCGATATAAACTGTATATGTGCTTCGGCTCATGGAAGGGTAGATGAAAGGTGTGTCTATAGGCTTTTGTTGTTTTGAAAACTTGCTGTCATAGCTTTCTGATTAGGCATTTCATCTTGTTCAAGAGAGAAACCATTTGAAAAACAAGATGAAGCGGATAGCTTGGATATTAACCTGGTATGATACTATCCCTGGATTCAAATTAGAATCTAGAAGTATGAGTTTGACCTAAATTATTTCAAAATTACCTAGTTTTGCCCTGAGCAGGAGAGGGAGGGCTGGCAAAACTGAGCACTTTTACTTGCTTAGGTCAGTGTATGTGTGTCCTGGACATCCAATGTCTGTTTGGTTCTTCTGTATTTTCTGAAATAAATTTAAGAAGCAGAAGTTTTCATCCCATGGGACCAGGACAGGAGAGTGAGAGCTGATCAATGGAAAGAGCTGAGAGGGGAGGAGCTGTCGCTTTGGGAAACGTTCTTCTAGGCTTAACAAAGAAAGAAAGAAAAGGTTTGTAAAGAAACCAAATAGGGTTGTTCTTTATATCTATAGAATGAAGCAAGAGGGATAATCCTTCCTTTAGTGTCTAAAAAAAAGAAGAAAAAAAAATCTGTGACAGGATTATAATTGCATGATAGTATAGGGATGGATACATTAATAGCAACCTGTAGTATGACCTCGTGTAGCCTTACAACACAAAATACTAATTTTAGATGAAAAGGGAGTTTCGTTGGCCAAGAAACAGCACATGGACCAAAGATGACAAAAAGAGCACAGGGAGGAAGAAATAGAAATTCTTAAAAAAAAAAAATATTATTTAATCTCTTCCCTTGAAATAAGAGAGAGAGAGAAAGGAAAAGCCAAACCCTTTGGGCTGCATTTTGAGCACTTTGTTCTTTTCCCTCATTAGATATATCTTCTGAGCTGTTTTATCCTGTTGTGTTCTGGAAAATGATTTTTGAAATGTCAAAACTTCAAGCCTCTTTTGTCGAGGCTTAAACAGTTCCACTGAACTTTGAAGGAGACCCCAGCGTGAGAGACATGAACATTTGATGATGCCTTAACTGATCCGGCTTTGATCAGTGTTAGGGAAGGGAGGGAGGGGGAAAACACATACATACAAAAAACTGCAAACAAATCAATCCCCTGAAGCACTGGTGGACCTTGTGGAGCTGGGTGGTGGTTGTGTAGCTGTGTACTGATGTTCTCCATGGCATCACAATGCTGCTCTACCACATAGACTGGCTCACAAGGTCAACAGTGCTCAAGGGACGTGTCCTACAATGGGGGTTCCTAGGAGGAGGAGGTGGTGGTGAGTGGAGAGCTGCTGTTTTGTTGTTGTATTCCCTTGTTTGGGTGATGGTTACTTTACCCTGGGGCCTGAATGTCTCAATTTAAGGGAAATTTCACTGTGCTTTTGAGTGAGAGGCTCAAAACTTGGGTCCAGGAGGACACCTGGGAGGAGATGGGGTTGGCAGCAGGGAACAGGTTGGCCAAGGAGGTGGTGGATGAACCATCCCTGGAGACATCCCAGGCCAGGCTGGACGGGGCTCTGAGCAACCTGAGCTGGTGAAGATGTCCCTGCTCATGGCAGGGGGGGCACTGGGGGAGCTTTGAAGGTCCCTCCCAACCCAAACCGTTCCGTGATTCTATGACATCACTGTGGACGGTCTCCCTGGGTGTCTTTGGACAGTGTCTCTGCTGGGATCAGCTGCTCGGGGTGCACAGGCAGTGACAGTAGGTGTGAATCAAACGGGGTACAGGTGTTGGGGTGATTTGGTGGGGCCTGAGGTCCTCAGCACAGGTTCTCAGAGGGTGGTTTGGAGCAGGGTCTTCCCCCCGCTGTCCCAGTAGTGTGAATCCCTGGGGCTCCCTGTCACCCCCTTTCCTCCTCCATCTCTATCCCTTGAGAGACAGCACAGGGCTGAAAAACAACCTGGCTGATGTTCTTGGTAAGCTAAAGATACTTGAAATGGTTCTTGCTTAGGAAGTGTTTGTTGTTGGTAGTTTCTGAAAGGATTTGATGCTCAACATGCCCTTTCTGAGCTTTTCAAGGTGGTTTTGAATAAGTGGGTGCTGGTGACTTTTGAAAACTGTTTTCTATGTGTGGATTCTTTGAAAACAAAGAGGAAAAATTGTGTGGAAAGGCTTTGAAATCTTGAGAATTTTAGCTTTCAAAATATTTGTAAAATGCTTTTTCCTCTTATTTCTTTCTCAGGCAAGCCATAAAGGGATCAAGGTTGGGATGTTTGTTTGTTTGTGGGAGTGAAGGTGATGAGAGTGACTGTGAACATCTCTCACCATCTTACCCAGCTGAGCTGCGACACCCTCCGCTTCAAAGGTGTGAGAAGTTTCCTTGCTGCAAGGTGTCGCCTCCTTCCTCCTAGGAAGGAAGGAAAGTGTTTACAGTTAACTAAAACCTTTAATTTCTTCCCCCCTTTATTTTCTTAGACTGAAGGAGAAAAGCCTCCACTTTAGACTGAACTTGAATTTAGGGAATTTGTATTCAAATGTTTTCACTGCTGCCTTTTTTTTAAATTTCTTTTCACATTTTTGATATTGAGAATGATTTCTCAGTCAGGCTTACTAAAATCAAAATAAGTACTTAATCTTGAATGTGCCAAGACTTTTTAATTTACCTTATAGTTGCATTATATTTGGGAAGGTCTTTCTCTGTACAGAATACGGCAAAGCTTGATAGATTTGCAAATTATTTCAAGCTTCCAAAATTTGTGGTTTTACCTGGATACCAAACTTCTACTGAAAGAGAAGCTGTTGCCTCCTGGCCAGGTGTCACATGTTGGTCTTGATTTAGGAGGTACTTCCATAAATAGATAGTTTTGGGGTTTTTATACTTTCAGCAGCAAATGGGCTGGGTTATTTAAGGATAAAAACTTGACAGCAAGGCCATGAATGTGCTTCAGCACATGGGACTGATGGGGAGCTCCAGGGGTCACTTCTTCATTGTCCACCCCACCCATGGGTTGCCTCCATGTAGCAGCTTCTGGGGCAAGATGCTCTGCCAGCTCAAGTCACCTTCATCTTTATGAATACCAATGATATAAGACTATTTTATGTCTGATATGCTTCCGTTACTGTCAGGCTGGCTGTATTTTAACTAGAAGTGGGGTTCATTAAGTTGGGGTTTAATCGAGAGCTGGTGGTTTTGCTCTTCAGACTTTGGGTGCAGAGGGACTTGTCTGTAGCTGAGCCTCAAAATGTGCTTGCATGTCTCCCAAGCCTCACTCTTTATTAGGGAAATACAAAGATAAGGAAGAAAGCAAGATTGACAGGTTACTACATAGACGTGTAGTAGTAAATAGTAAAATACTCCCAATGGGTTCATGATGCATTTCTGTTTGTTAAAATAAACCAGCAATATTTATTACTGGTATTTAAAGCTATCTTCAGGTATTCATGGAAAGGAATGGTAATTAGAAAGAAAATAAAATCAGGTACTTCTTTGTGCTTAGCGTTTCAATGATTTCCACCGGTGTGGTGGAGTTTACCCAGCAATTTGCTGCTGCTGTGGGTCTGATGGAGCCGTGTCCCGGAGCCGTTGTGGTGCAGGCTTCTGCCTCATTGTGTGTCCACAGCTGCTGCATCCTGGGTGTCTAATTTTCATTTACAGGAACGGTCAGTAGCTTGGCAACCTCCATTGGCTTTGAGTGTAGACATGTGTCTGTGAATATGTTTACGGTATATAAACAGCGTAAGTGTAGGAGATTGGAATTCATGTGAAATTAGGGCACAGATTTGGATGGTGCTGAGATCTCAGGATGCTGAGACTGGGGTCACTCGCTGGGGTGCTTCACTTCAAGCTTTGCTTTTTGTATCTTCTGCATGGATAACGTGGCACGGGATGAGGTTTAGAAGGGCTCCTTCTTGCTGAAGCATCAGCGATTCTCTTCAAAAGGAAATGAGGAGTTTGTGTTCAAGCAGGTTCATGTGGGGTGGTTGCTTCTATGGCTTTTTTTTGTCCTGCTTTTTTTAGTCGCTTGGCTTTCCTTGAGCTAAGATCTTACGAAGTGCTTAGAAAAATAATGTCCCAGTCCTTTGCTAAGTGATAAACCCTAAAGTTTAATGAAAAAACACCCTGGAGCTATATACTTGTTATCCTTGGGTGATCACTAAGAAGGACTTGAATCTTCACATAGTGGTTGTGGATTTTGCTCGTGTTTGCAAGTCCTAGAGCTCAGTGGAAGGATGGCTGTGAGTTCCTGGGCTGCCCTTGCCCACTCCTCTTTGAAGGTTTCTTCTCCTCTGTTTTTAGAGGCTTTTACCCTGGTAACTTTTGCAAAACACCACTTAATGGCAGAGGTTTTCTGGCTCCCCTCTGATCTGTGCAGCACTGTTACGGAGGCAGTCTTATAATCAATGTAATTGAAGATCAGAGTTAATGAGGACCTCTGCGCCTGCAAAATCCCCCAAGCGAGGCTGGGCCTCAGATGTTAGATAAGGAAATGATTGGGCTGAACTGAAAATCTATTTGGCTAATTAGATGATGCATATTCCCAGATGCCAGTGGGGAAAAATACATTTCGCAAAATAAAGAAACGTAAGATTTTGTAAGAAAAGATTTTTGGCAGGAATCCACTTTTAACTCTCTGGAGGGAGCGTGCGAGGGAGTGTCAGTGATACGGCACCGCTCAGACGAGGAGTTGTGTGTTGGGCCAGTTTGCTCACCTTTAACTAAAGCGTTGAAGTGGGAACAGCCCATGGTGCCACTGCCCATCTGTGCCCTGAGCCGGGCATGCCGGTGTCTGGTGGACACCGGCTCTGGTGGACACCACCTGCGTGAGCTGGGGAAGCGATGCTGTCAGATCAGGATAATTACATTGGTCCATGTTTCTGCAGACACCTGGGAATCATGTCTAGTATCTCGTGACGCTGAGCAGGGTAGGGGAGTGTCTGGGCAGAGGAGTGTCCCAGCTGGTGGACCATTCCTTGGGGTGCATTCATATGGAGAGGAATGGCCAAATTAAGTTCTTTGGATCCAAGTGTTGGTGAATTTGGTATTGTTTTGCTGATGTCAGCATTGCAGCAGCTCCTGAAGAGTAGATTGTTCTGGTATTGGGCCAAAATGCATGTGTTTTTCTGTTCTACAACTCCTCTAACACGCTTTTTTCCCACCCTCCAGGCAGCAGCTTTGTTGTGAGTGAGGGAAGCTACTTGGACATCTCCGACTGGCTTAATCCAGCCAAGCTGTCCCTGTACTATCAGATCAATGCCACGTCCCCCTGGGTGAGAGACCTCTGTGGACAGAGGACCACTGATGCCTGTGAACAACTGTGTGACCAAGAGACAGGTAAGGGGGGCCGGGGAGGAGTGAAGACCTTGGAGATGCGAGGGAGAAGGTTGGACTCTGGGTACCTCGATGCCCGCTCAGCTCACCTCTGTGTTAGCCTGGTGTTGGGCACAGAGGACCAAGAGGTACCAGCCAGGTCGCATGGTAGTGACCCTTATCAGGAAAGTATAAAGAAGGTGGGAACAAGGACGGCAATTTGAAATGATGGACCTATCAGTTATTTGGTGTGGCGGGTGCAGGCATGTGGAGTTTATTTGCTTCTAAGTTATGCTATTTTGCTGTTTAGTATGAAAATCCTACTCATGAGTTTGCTCCATCTCCATCCCTTTTCTTTTTTGACCATTCCACCGCTCAGCACCAGATTTCCCTTTAGTGCTTCTGCCTGATGGTCACCTAGGTTGGATCTCTCCTGCAGCTTTTCCTTAGGAAGTTGTGATTTCTCTCATCTTTCCTCTTTGGTTAATGACCTTTTCGCTGAGCATGTTCTGCTTGCACACAAAGGCTGCCCTTGTGAAGCAGCAGCCAGCCCTGCTGGGACTCTGATGTGGGGCCAACAAAGGAGAAGTGTCACCTTTCCTTCTGGGCAATGTGCTCCTGGGTGACAAACGGGGATTCTGGCGTCCACAGTGAGCCAGGAACACAGAAAACAGCAACCGTGCAATCAGTGAATGAAGGTGGGAGGGATATAAATATGTGACCCCAGGCAACAGCTGGCCCTCAGGAGGTGACATCTCCTCAGCTGCTGGGGTGACACAGCCTTGCATGGGAAGGTGGCTCGGGGGCTGTGCTGGTTTTTCGTAACGTGGGGTGTGCCGTGCCCTCTGCAGCGGTGAGTGTTGCTCCTGCTCCCCGGTGCCTTGCCACAGGTGGGATGCTCTTGGTGGCATGGGGACAAGCGGTCTGTTGCTCCTGGTGTGCTCTGCCTCAAAAGAATGTGCAAGCGCCCCGTCTCCTTGCAGAGAAGTTCTGTTCCCGGGCTGTCTCTGGCTCTTGTGAGCCCCTTCCCTCCTCTCAGCAATGGGAGTTCACAGAATCACAGAGTTCCTTCACCGTGTGTTTGTGGATGAAATTTGTGGCTGTGAGCAGGGATGCTGGTTGCGGGTTTTGCCAGGGGGTGTGGAGAGGTATGGCTCATGGCTTTTTCTAAGCCTCCCACTGCCACAGAGTGTGCAACATCTCGAGAGGAAGAAATCCTCCAGAGTCATGAACACACCATGGGCTGGCGAGGGCGACCCTGTTCTCATCCCTCCCTGCTCACCTGAGGTGCAAACACTGAACTTGGTCTCATAAATCCATTTTCCTGGTCAAGACAATGTTCTCTTTTTAGTACTCATGTTTCTCACGGCTTGTCTGCACGGAGGCACAGGCAGGCATTGCTGCAGCAGAATAGTTACTCTGGATGAATTCCCCGCGTAGACGAGCCCTGGGCATCACCTACAGTCCCAAGGAGGGCTGGGAGGTGACAGCAGCCACCTTGGCAAATGGAGACGATGCAGGAAGAGGCTCTTTTCATCCAGATGTCGCAGAGCAGAAGGATCATTTCAGGCATTGGCGACATGCAGTCACCTCTGCGGGAGAGGGAAGATGCATTCAGCTGTTCAGGGCAGGAGAAGGGAAAAACCTCTGCCTCCAGCAGAAACATCATATGGAGAGAGACCATGACTTCCCCATTGGAAGAGCCTCGTGGCTCCAGCCCCACGCTGTCCTTGGCACGGAGCAGGGCTGGTTTAATCCTCGCACGGCCTCTGCTGTGAGGAGCGGCTGTTCTCCCGAGCTGGCCCAGCTGCTGCTCCCCGCGTGTCCCCAGCTCTCCAGAGCAGCTTGTCGCTCTCGCTGGCTGCCCCACACTTGAGCAGGATGTGTCAGATCTGGTTTGCAGGGACGGGAGCGATGCTCATTAGCCCAGGAGGTGCTCTGCTCCGCCACTGCGCTGGATCTGAACCTCGCCAGCTGCTCTGTGGCTCCTGTCCCTGTTCCCATCCTCCCTGTTTACCAGTGATGGGAGGTGAGGGCAGAGCAGCCTTGACCTGAACCTTCAGGTTCCTCTCCCAGAATCTGTCGATCAGCTTCTTCCCCCTCTCACCAGTCTGGTAGTTTGCATGTGGATAAAGCAAAAGCATTCTCCTGTCTGTGCTGGCTGGATCCTTAGGGGTAGAGCAGGACTTGCTGGCGGGGCTGCTGGTTTTCAGAGCCTAAATCTAGAACTCACTTAGGAGCTCCAAACTTTACAAAGGCTGAGCAACCACCCACTGAAAATTTGGCCTGTGGAAGTACCAATTCAACACCCAGTATGGAGCCCCAAGCACTGCTTACCTTCATCACCGTTGACCAGCCTTTAGCTAGCGAGAAGTTTTCATGCCAGGCTGGGAGCAGACCATAACTCCGTGATGCACTGCATGTATTTTTAGGTTTATTTTTATTAATGTCATTCTATTTTTAAGGGTGATTTATTTTTATCACCGTGAGAGAGGCAGGTCGCTGCTTTTACTACGAGACATAAATCCTGCCTAGAATTCAACCTTTTCAGGTCAGGGATTTTATCAGCTCTGTGAGCATCCCAAGCGATGGGTGCTGGGGGTTTCCCCTGCCCTCTGTCCTCTTGGGCTGGACAAAGCATCTGTGAGGAGGATGGACTGAGGTTTGTCCTGTCTGGAGGATGAAAGCCTAGAAGGTTTCTGGGCAGGACTTGTCCTCGGTGGCAGTGCCATGGGCTCCATGCAGAGGTGTTGGACAGGTGTCCACAGGTCACATATGCTCTGTCTGGTGAGGCTCAAGCTCTTACCCCTTCCCAGCACTTCTTTTGGGTTGGAGTTTTATGTATGTGTCCATACAACATGCTGACTCATGACTGCAGCCACCAAGTGCTACTTCAGGATGAATAATAATCCACACTGAAAACAGAGGCCCTGAAACATTAGGAAATGGCAAAATACATTTTGCTTGCCTGACCTTAATTTGCCTTCCCTTGTGCCTTTGCTGTGTGACTCACTCTTTAATTAAATGATTGCTGCCCCCCTGACAAATTTCAAACCCACGTTGCAAAGCACCAGCTCATCAGAGCTTGTCAGAGGGAGCACCGACATCTGCACACAAGCAAAATATCATCTTTTTCCTTCCCCCCCAGCCTTGGAAATGGGCAAGCTGCTTGGCCTGACATGACTGCAAATACAGAAATAAATGGATGCCACTGTGGGTCTTCCCCCTGCAGATGTGACATGGTGGCCATGCCCCAGCTGCCACCTCAGATGGGACAGATGTTTTGCTGGGTCAGCACGTGGTCCTGGCTGATGAGGTTCAGCTGAAACGCCCCATCCTCTTGGCAGGTGCTGACTGTGCTGCTTGAAGCGAGGATGGGGAAGGTTTATCATCTTCTGGGACTTGCAATCAGCTCTCTTCGCTCTCTGTATTTTGGACAGATGTGGAGTATGTTGCCAGTACCGCTGCTCACACCGCGCACTGGGAAACCTCTGTGTAAAATCCAGGAGTGCTGCTTTTTCACAGTCCTCCTTTGCCAGCACCGGTAACATTTGGGAGAGCATACGTTCTCGGCAGCATATGCAAATCCTGATTTGTGAGCACAATTACCTGCTTTGTATGCACAAAACTGATTCACTTGCACATTCTGCGGGCATCGCTTAAGAGACATGCTGGAGAATCGGTCCCTTAGGGCCAAATGCTGGAAAAAACAGCCTCTGATTTTGTGCTGTCAGGCTTGCTGGAGCAGTGGCATAAATGAGATGGATAGCTACCTTGATTAGCAGGTGCAAATGCATTGGATTTTTTTCCCCCCCTATCTATAAATCAGGCACTTCTCCATAGAAATTCTTTCTTTTGCATCCACAATTGATGGCAGCCCCCAAAACATTTGGTACACCTTGTAAGGGCCAAATGAGATGTGGTGGCGAAGGATCTTTTCTGGAAATTGGCAGGAGGGAAAAAAAAAGGTTTCCATCATCTTCCAAATGGGCTAGTTTGTCACCGGAGCCGCAGATGGTGTTCCTGTCCGGGTAGGACAGGGGCCTTGTGGGCAGGAGACAGATGAAAGTCATTTTTAAACAGAGTCATTTTTTAACGGCAACCTGTTAAGGGGATTTGGAGATTGCAGAGCTGAGCATGTAAATCCGGAGATGACCAACCTTGGTGAGGGTGTATTTTTGTTTATGAAAACAGCCGTTTTCTCTGATAGTTCAATTTAATATCATGCAGTTTTTGTGCACATCAAGTAGTATTTGTTTGTTCTGGTGCACTTCTGCTATTTTCGCTGTTGGAGGATCATAGTGTCTTTATTGACTTAGACTTTTATAAGATGAGGTTCTGTCTCTCTAAGGTATGTAGTTTAATAACTTGGTCAAAAACCATGTAATATACGATTTCTTTTCGTGTGGCGGCACAGCTTGCCTCGTGCACCAAGCAGGGCAGGAGGCAGTTAACTCCCAAGCTAATTTAGCTTCGGGCTGAAGTGTTATACATAAACAGCAATCAAAATGCATGCCTTGGAGGGGGCTGAGTTAAGGTTATCTGTGCTGTCTTTACACTCTCATTTTCTGCCATTAGAGTGTTTAATCCTGCAGCTGCTAATGTTCTTGTAATGGCATTTCTGTGCTTGTCGAAAGACCACGGAGAGCAGGGAGGAGAAATGAGTTTTGCGGTGCAGAGCCACTTCTGGGGCCGTCTCACCAACGTGACCTCTCCCACCAGCGCTGCAGGAGGCGGCTTGTCACCCTCCGTGGTCAGCTCTGGGACGGTGGTCACTCCAGCAGATGACGGCCATGCCATGGTGGACCACCCTCGGTCCACCCTCGGGGTGTCTGGCTGCTGCTTTGTGTCAGCCGCACACGTGTGCCCAGGGAGAGCGTCCTCAGCGGCTGAGCGGACGATAATGAGAATAAAATCCATGCAGAGCGTAAACCCAGACGCAGTCCTTGGAAGCTAAGCTTGTGCTTATGGGCCGTGATGTATCTGGGTGAAGAGAGGGATTGCAGAGGAGGGAGACAAGGGATGAATGTCAAATTATCTCCAGGTTTTCCCTCTGTACTCTGTGCCAGGTCAGCTGGGCAGGAGCCACCTTCCCTGTCTTATTCCTCAAGACTGCTTTTACTGAAATTGCATTTCTGGTCAGGACAAAGCAGCGATCAGGTTTGGAAAGTGCCATCCCTGAAGGCCAAAGACAGAAGATAGCAAGGGCAAGAAAAGGTTTTTGCAGAGCTTCACCAGAAACCAGCATTGCTGCTGCCGTGGCTGGAGCAGCCGCGGCCTCGGGCTGCTCCTGGGCGAGATCTCGATGCTTTTGCTCCTGGCGAGGGGGTTCAGGGAATGCAGCTGGAGCTGCTGATGGGGGTGAAGGCTTTGCATCCCTGCAGCAGGGAAGGAGGTGGGGGGGACCCTCCAGCCCTCCCGCCTCGGAGCAGGCTGGTAACCCTGGAGATGTCTCTGTGCTGGCCCAGAAGAGAGGGGCTTTGTGCCGCAGCAAACACTGGTGCAGTCAGGGCCGGCGGGGCAGGCAGCCACTGCGCTCAACGGCCACCTCTGTTTGCCGAAAAATGCTTGGCCTCTGTTTTCCACCCAGCGCCCACCTCCTTCAGCTGAGCTTTTCTCCTCCTGTGCAGCGGTGGGTGGAAGGAGGAGAAGCGAGGGGCAGCGTTGGGGTGACAGCTGTGCTGGTACTGGCCCCGCGGCTGGATATGGGGGTTCTGCGGGGCACTGAGGGTGCTTTGCTGGAGCTGGCGTGTCCTCTGGGGTTGTGTGTGTGTCCAGAGAGGAGGGGACCCAAAAAGCTGGGGCCAGGCTGTGCATCACTTTGGGTGGGAGAGGCAGCCCTGAGGTGGGTGTGTGTACGTGCAATGCTCACACAGGTCGAATGACATATGTTTGTAGCTGTGAAGCCTCTGGGAACAGGCTGCTACCCCAGCTGGGGTCACAGCTTGTCCCCAGGATGGTGCCTTTGGAGCCTGGCACAGCAGGGCATCCTTCCGGGACCAGGGATGGAGGTGCTGCCCTGGGGCTGGGAATCATGGACACTGGCAGTACCAGGAGAAGGTTGATGTGCCACAGGTTGGCTCCATCGCTGCCCAAGCCCCTCCGACTCCTTACATTAAAATGGGAGTGACAGCAAAGAGCAGCTTTCCCAGGAGCACAGGGACTCTGGGACCCTCCACTTGGTGGGTCGATATGGGGGATCTTGCAGCATTATCACTGCAGATCACCTCGCACCCTAATGATGCTGATGGGTTACGCTGGTGCACTGGGGTACAGCTCTGCCTTGCTGCTCCCGGGCAGAGCGCAGGGACAGCCAGGGGTGATGCAGGTGCAGCACAAGACCCTGTTTCCCCTTTCAGGAGGAACAGCAAGATGGTGCGATGAGCGAAATGGAAGAATAGTTCTGCAACTTCCAGTTAATATCTAAAAAATAGAGCTAAAGCCCCTAGCTGTGCTGGTTGAGATGCAGCAGGAGCTGGAGGGCTGTTTTCCTCTACGCAGTTGCCTTTGCACCATGCCTGTGCCACTGGAGGGGATGAGCTCGGATGTGGCTCATGTTAGATTTGTTTCCTTCAGGCATGGGCGACCCTCAGCATGTACCAAGCCTGAGCCAAAAGCCATGAGTGCTGAGGATGCTAATGATGGTTGCAGGCTGCTCCAGCCCTGCCCTTCTGCAGCTCCAGGACTAAAGCCAGTGTGAAGCACAGGCATTGCAAGGAGCCTCATGCTCAGAAACGAGCAGAGGAAGCTCAGGTCTGCATATGGAAACCGAGTTGATGTGTCCTTAGTTTGCCTTGTTCCTCCAGGTCAGGCTCCTTCTCACCTTCCCAGCCGAGGGCAGGAGCGATGTCTGCAGTGTCGTGGGACCAAAGGGAGCTCAAGCTGCATGGGCGCTTCTCCGGGTGCCGTGGGCTGGGCTCCCACTCCCACCCCACAGCAGCTTGTCACCTTGCTATGACACTTGGGGCTGAGCTGACAGCAGCCTCTGCCGCCAGCATCCATGGGGATGAGGCACAGCAGGAGGGAAGTTGCAGACAAGATGTGACTGCAGTGTCCAGGGATGTATCCTGTTCACTCTCCTCAAGCAGAAATTGGCACAGAGAATCCCTGTCACCTGTAATTAGCCAAGGCAGCGAGGTCTGCGATGAGATTTTGTGTAAGTGGGGAGAGGGGAGCAGGGCAGGATGGAGAGCAGTGCTGGGGGGCTGCTGCGTTCCCATGGCCTCAGTGCTCCCCTTGCTCTTCCATGTAGCTGCGTGTGTCATGTGAATAATATATATGTTTTCTTAGCTTCTTGCTATAGCTACGATGTGGCATTTCTTGTTTTATGCATCTTTTCTCTGCAGTGGCAGAGGTGTTTTGTTAAATAACATGCTGAACATATAACTTGGGATCTCCAGAGCTGAGCACTGGCATCTGCTCTTGCTAAAACTGAGTCAGCAGCAATCCTTTGTTTTGCTATAATAGCTCAAAATTTGCCATGGATTATCTGACCCGATTTGTGGGTTATGAATCCGAAGGAAGAGGAAGGCTCACGCACGCCTGTGTTTTAACTGTGGGCAGGGTGCAGGCTGGTGGCTGTGGAAATAGGATGCTTGTCCCAGCAGTTTGTAGATCCTGATTCATTTGTCCTCCCACAGCAGCCGAACGCTGCACGGGGACATGTGCAGGACCCGTGGAAATTGCATCCGGCTTCAGGTGCGGTTATTTGTCAAACTGGGTTATTTTGGTTGACTTTGGCTTTAAGCTCAGGTTGAATCCTAACTTAGCCGGAGTGATGCTGAGCGGATAACCTCACTCCTCTCCAAAGCACGCGGGCTTTAGGAGCTCTGAACAAAGGCGCTGTTGTTTTGGCTTTTGGTGGTTTGGTTTATTTTAGCAGTGTGTTTAGAAAACGCACTTACCCTAAAGAGGAGTTAGAGGTATGGGAAGCCCTATTCCTGCCGCTCCAGGGACTTTGCTGGGTGTTTGTTGGTCTGTGATTAGTCTTTGATTAGGCTGGGGCTGGCTCAGCATCGCACCTGGGGAGAATGGGGACAGACAGAAAATAAGGGGTGGGGGGACAAAGAAAAAGGTTGGATGCTGATGAGGAGAGAGCAAAAACTCATGAAAACCTGAAGGAGAACAGCAGGTTCTGGTGAGGTTTTTTTGGAAACCCCACAAATTGCCTGTTTGTGGTTCTAGATACAGAAATAGATCCTAAAGCATCTGGCCTGAGGAGATGGAGCCCCCGTTCCCCCAGCAGACTGCAATGCTGGAGCCTCCCATCCCATTTCTAAAACTCTGCCAAACGTGTGCAGATCTCCCTGGGAAAAGCTGGTCCTGAGTGGTCCTGGTGAGGGGCAGGTACCCACAGCCCCGGTACCCTCGGTGGCTTTCACACTGTCCCATCTCTCTGCCATCCCAGATCTCCTCCCCAGCTGGTGCTACCGTTTGTCCTCTCACTTATTGAAATAAACCTCCCAATAAACCTCCCAGTAAAGCCTCCAGCGCCGCCTGTAGCTGTTGAAACTCCAGGATTGGAGTCGATAAAATCAATATTTCTGCAGGTTGATAGAGTTTCTCCTCCTGACGCCAAACTGATGGAGCAGTAAACAAACCAGCGGACAAAACAAACCCTCCTGTGCCACGGGAGAGGAGTTCACCGTCCAGGCACCTCCAGCCATCGATAAGGAGGGAGGCGTTTGGGCTGTTTAACACCAACCTCTGTAGGTGGTTTTTCCCTACTTGCTCTAATTTCTGTGGCAGAAGCAGAGTGTGAGCCGGTGCCCCAAGACTCCCAGCTCTGCTTCGCAAGCACTTTGAGATGTCTCTCATTTGCAGAGCACATATTTGTTATGTAATAAGCGGCAGGAATTAATGATCCGCGGCGCAGCTTGGGGAAACTTGCGTACTAAGCACCCAAGGAAAAAATAACTTTTCTTTTTTTAAAATCACTGATGGAGCCATTAGGACCCGCATTTTCTTGCAGTGAGACCGCCCCAGCCCCCGGGCACGACTGAGCCGGAGCAGGGGCTAATGCCGCCGTCTCCTTCCCAACTCCTTCCCTTCGGAGCAGCAATGTTCCTGTCGCTTCCATTATGAATCATGAGGTTAGCAGCTTTTGACAGATCATAAATCAGTGCTTCGAAGTCGCTAGGACAAATCCCAGGACATTTAATCTTTAATATTAGACGTGTTTAAGACAGTGAATATTTCATGAAGGTGCTGTTGCATTTTAGCACATCATTAGCTGTCTCTTTTTTCCCGTCCCCCCCCGCTCTTTTCTTTTTTTGCTGCCTCCCCCTTTCCTTCCTCAAAATCTCAACAGTTGAACCACTGTCTTGCTCTGTCCTGACAATAAAGCTCTTTACTGTAATCCCCGCAAGGCATTTTAAGAACTTGCTTAGGATCCAGATGAGCACGCAGGTACCTGTCAGTCTGCATTAATGCCATGATGGGTCCCTCCCAGCATCTTCTCCAGGTCCCTATTTTTACTGGTGTTTACAGCTCAACCTGCTGCACCAATGGGGAGGGAAGAGGGGGAGGAAAAGCATCGTCAGGAGCTCATAACAGAAACTCCACCCGCAAATCCAATTAATCTTCTGATTTTGCTGTTTCTTGCTCCGGGTTATGTATTTCTAGCAAACACAGAATCAATTTGGGCCAAGCACAGCTGGGTTTCTGGTGCTGGAAATGTCTTCTCCTGCTGTCAAAAGGCTGTAACAGGGTGAGCCTGTACCCAGAAGGTGAAGGGGAGTGGGGATGAGACCCCCTTGGCTGTGGGATGGGGACATGCTGCCTGTAGAGGATGGAGGTTGGGGCCTTCTGCATCCTTCTGCGGGAGTTTGGGCTGTGGAGACTCTGCCGTCCCATCACTGTGCAACGTGGCAGGAGCAGAGGTGGGCAGGGGACATGGCCAGGATGGGTCGGGAGCGTCCCCTCGCTCAGCAGGTGTGTGGGGGTGGATGCTGGCTCTCCTCAAGCGAGATGACGAACCCTGGTAAGGAGAGAACTGCTGGCCCCCGAACTGTTCTTGGAGGCCTTCAGGTGAAGGTTTGCTGAGCTGGTGAAGCTGCAGGGCTGCATAGGATCACAAGTTAAGGACAGACCTTCTGCATCATGAAATCCCATCCCCAGCTGCAGTGTGAACTACATCACTTAACCCCCTCCAGAAGACCTGCGAGTTTCTTGCAGCTTTCCCTGTCTTCTCTGCATCTCCTGCAGGTTTCAAAAGAGTCTGAAGTGCTCTAGATCCACGGCAGGGACCAGGAATGGCTGTGAGCCGACAGAGATGGACAGCAGTGGAGGAGGGCCTGATGCTGCGGTTGCTGATGTGTGTTGGGGGCAGAAAGGTCTCACTTTCCCCTCTTCTCTTCCAGGAGAGTGCAGCTGCCACGAAGGCTACGCCCCGGACCCCGTCCATCGCCACCTGTGTGTGCGCAGTGACTGGGGACACAGTGAAGGGTGAGTGGTGATATGATGCTGCTCTCGCTCTGTCCTGGCGCCCGCATTAGTGAGGAGCCCAGATCTTCTCCCCGTGGGCCATTGCCAGCACCAAAGCCCCAGGGCTGGGCTGTGTTCCCTGCTGGGTGATGTGCCACAGCTGCTCTTTCCTTCTCTGCCTCCCAGGCCGTGGCCCTACACAACACTGGAGCGGGGATACGACTTGGTCACAGGAGAGCAGGCGCCGGAGAAGATACTCAGGTGAGTCAAAGGAGTGTCCAGCTTGGACTTTCGGGAGAGGAGAGCTGGTGAGGACCTCCCAGCAGATGCTACATCTTGGTCACTCCCAGCTCCATCTTGTTGTGCGGGCTGGGGGACATGCTTATTATTTGCTTTTAGAACCACAGAATCATTTTGGTTGGAAGAGACCATTAAGATCATTGAGTCCAACCATAACCTGAAAGATTTGTCTGTATTCTGCAGATGGGGAAGGGTTTCCCTCTTGTCCCCTTGCCCAGACATGGCTCAGCAAAAGGGAGGACGATGCACACACAGAAGGTCTCTCTGGACTACAAAGAACAACTTGACCATCCCCATGTTCTCCTTGTCACATGTCTAGCTATTCTTCTCTCATTTGTATTTTAGGACAAGACTAAATGACTAACCCCATGGTGCCACCGCTGCCTTGATGCCCAGGTGGTCAGATGCAGTAGAAGGCCACCATTCGCTGTGGACACTCTGTTCCTGTGTGACATGTTTGTCCTTATTTCAGGTCCACCTACAGTTTGGGTCAAGGCCTGTGGCTGCCTGTCAGTAAGAGCTTCGTGGTACCCCCCGTGGAGCTTTCCATCAATCCTCTTGCCAGCTGCAAAACAGATGTTCTGGTGACAGAAGATCCTGCAGATGTCAGGTAGGAAGCAAATTTCTTGTTTTTCTCATGCTTGAGTGACTACGCTGCTCTTTAAATTGTTGTTGAGGATGCAGTGATTTCTATGATAATAAGTTTGATTTGTTTTCTTCTAATAAGAAATCTGATGGGATAGCTTTCCAGGTTCTTTTGGTCCTGATAAGTCTAGGCCAGGCCTGTGTCTATAGCTCCAAATCTGGCCAGTCCGGTCTGGTAAATCATTACAAAACTTTGATAAGGCAGTTTTAAAGTGGCTTAAATGTAATGTTAGATTGCATAGCTTAAATTGATGTATTTACCAGTATGGTGGTGCTGTTATCTTTCAGAAACTCGTGTGTATATCACATCCACCCGGCCCTTGATAGTTTGCCTTGGTGTTCATGAAGGGTTGAGGTCAGACCCTCGTGAAAGGCCATGTTGCTTGTCCAGTTATTATACAATTAGACGTTTTTTTCTTTCCTTTTATTCACTATGCCTGCAAAACCTATGGCAGAGCCAGGACTGGCATCCAAGAGTCCTCACTTCCAAGTGTGTTTTTGTGGCTAATTAGAGCTTGTTCCTTTTCCTGCAAAAAGAGACTGATGGTACATATCTATCACAATTTGGCTCTCTTAGGGGCATTGTTTTTCCTGTCTGCAGAAGAGTACTGCTTTTCATTTGCGAAGGGTCGCCTTGTTGTACGTTAACATTTTCCAAGCCAAGATGCCAGGAGAACATTATTTCTTGCCTCTTCGCATCTTTGTTCAAAGTACCTTAGTGAAAGCAGAGGCTAGGGAGCTTGTTTTCTGCTCCCATGCAGTGATTGTCTCCAGGCACTGGTCCTCATTCAGGAGTCTCGGGATGGATGAATGCCAGGCAGGAGGATGTGGGTTACTGGCAGATTGTTGCCTGCTCCCCTCGTAAATGAAACCCGAAGTGAGAATTTCAGGTATAAATATTGGAGTGACCCAGGTAGAATAAGGGAGGCGAGTTCATGGCACTTGGATCTTATGTACAAGAGTTGCTAAATTATTAAAACTTTAATAAACGTAATGATAAATATTTGATGTTGAATTATGGAGGGTTTCACAGATACAGTGAAAACCAAAAAGCGATTTCTGCATTGGAACTTAAACATTTCTCAAACGGGCATTGGGCTGCAGGGTCCTGAGCACCCTGGGGTGAGTGGAAACCAAGATGATGCCACCTGAGCGGAGTGTGATGGTTGTAATGGAGCTAACGCTGGGGCTGTCCGGGTCCACTGCACTGCGTGAGCAGGGACGTTGCTGTGTCAGGTGCTCACAGGCATTGCTGCCTGTCTCCAAGAAACTCCTCTGAGGTTCTTGGGTGCTTTCACGCAAGGAGAAAAGTGCTTTTAGAGCTGTTTATCTTGGAGCCTCTTCACTTTGTCCCTCTGGGCTGAGACAAGTGTTGGTAGCTTCTCAAGGGAGCAGTAGCACAGCAGTTTGGGTGGTTCACATGTCCAGATGATGACCTGTAACGTCAGACCTACCACGGGAGGTGAACACGTGCTGTCCAACGTGTAGGTGTTCAAACGCAGCCATCCGGCTGCACAGGGACCTGTCCCTGGGGAGGGGGGACTGCGGTGACACTACTGTCCCTCCATGCTGGCAGCTCCTGCAGCTGGTCATGCAGCGCGGGGGCTGTGATGCTGTCACGTCCCTGTGCCAAGGGGCAGATCCTGGGCTGTATCACACCAGCTGCGACACAGCCGCGTCTCAGCACCTGGAGTGCCCTGCGTGCTGTCCTGCGATGCTGTGATGGTAGCTCAGAACTATGTCTTCTGTGTCTTTAATAAGGAGCGTGCTGCATTCCTCCAGACCTTTCATTAGTCTGACACCTTTTGCCTCCGGGGTCACTTGTCTTGAAGAGTTTAATGGAGGGAAATTGCAGAAAGCCTGGTTTGGAGAAAACAAGTGATGAAGTCTTTACTACTCTGAGGGTTAAAGGTTCAAATGTTGCCTCGTGTTTTTATGAAGACGTCTGAGACTGCGGCAGGGATGGGTGAGGCGCTGCCTTTCAGCAGCTCTCCAGGAAATGCTGACTCCCCGCTGTGTTTCTGGAGGGATGCTGTGGGATGCTGTTCTCTGTGTGCTGCACTGCCGAGCAGAGCAACAAACTGTGCATGGTGCTTTGGCAGGTGGGAACGAAGGGCCCAATCTTGCGCCCGTGGCTGCAGCCAAGTAATTAGAGAAACTTCCTATAGACAGGAGCCAAAGGAGCGAACATCCCTCTGGGGATGCTGTCACATGTGCTGGGGGGGACAGGACTTTGCATTCAGAACTCAGTGGTGAAGATTTTAGGGCTGCGCGCCATAAATTAAGCACGAGGTTGCTTAGAGTTAATGAAACTAATATGTATAATTCATCAGTAACCACATTGAGCATCCTCTCGTCGACCCTGGAGTCTGGTCCTCCACATGATGATCGTGTCAGTCACACGTCTGGGATCATCTTTGCTTGTGTGAGGTTGGGCTGGGTCCCAGGTTGGGCTGTGTCCCAGGTTAGGCACTGTCCCAGCAGCACATCCCCTGCCAGGACAAGAAGTACCTCCCAGTCCCACCTTGTCTCACTTGTTTTCAAGACTTCTCTTTAGTTTTCCTCTCCCTGTTGCTCCCATCCCTTACTCTCATCTGTTTTTCTCCCCTAACCTGGTGATGAATGCAGTAGTCTGTTTTTTTTTTTCTTTAAGTAAATTGCTAGTAAGTGTTCAATCCTTCTGCTGGCCTTCCCTGGACACCTTGCTGTTTGGTTTTGGCCCTTTAGGAGGTACCGCTCGTCCTGTGGGACCAGGAATCGCTGTAATTGTGGCAGTGTACCCTGCTCTGCTCCATGGGCAGCTCACGGGGAGGACCCACACCCCCAAAGTCTGGGTCCCACCACCATCAGCTCCAAGCATCCCCACAGGAGGTGATAAAAGTAATAAAAACATCCCTGTAGCGGCTAATAAACGCATCCCTGTGGGGAATAATAAAAGCATCCCTTGGGGTGCAGCTGGGGGGACCAAAAGGGGAGATAACCCGGGGGGCAGAGCGTGGCGCTGGCAAACGCCTGGTGGTCCCTGTTCACTGTGCCACCCGCTCTGCAGGAAAGTTGATAATTTCTGGTGAACGGCTATAAATCAGAGGCGCGAGCCTCAGCTGCCACCTGACATGACATATAGCTCTATCGTTATGGCAACCATAGAAACAAATAAAAGCCTTGCCTTCGCTTGACAAGCCTTTGAGATGTCCTGATGGAGAGACAAGTGTTCAGCAGCAGAATGAATTCTCTTGAACTCGCTGTCGATTCATCTTCGTTTTGCTCCCAAGTGAGCGCCTTTGCTCTCTGAATTCTTTACCAAAGTACAATCAACTGGATTTTTTTTCTTCTTTATTTGTTTGCTATTTTATTTCCAGTTCTCTCGACAGCAGAGAGCTCTGCTCTGCAGCTCTGCACCTGCACACATCCCATCTCGTGTCGAGGATGGGAGCTGGGCGTTTGCTCCGTGCTTGTGGCTTTCCTCGGTTCAGCCTTGCCATGCCCTTGTGACACCACCCCTGCCTCAGTCTTACAGGGCTTTTACAGTGATTTTTTACGGTGATTTGGGCACTTGTGATTTTGCAAGTCAGTGCTGAGCACGGTGGCGTGAGGCTCCCTGGGAGCGGGGAAGAATGAAAAGCAAAGTGGATGAGAAAGGCAAAGGGAATCTGGGCCAGGAATGGGGGAACAGCTTTGCCATGGCAAAGCCCGTGGCTGAGCCTCGTGCCTCTTTTCTGTCTCCTGGAAAAGAATGGGCTGTGATTTCTGGGTGCTCGATGCTGGAGGGACCCTCAGCCAGGAGGTCAGGGGACAGGGGAAGCCTCATTTTGGGGCCGTTCATCAGCAGGGACCCCGGGCATTTGGCTGCAGAGGCTCTTGCTCTGTTAGTGCCACTAAAGCAGCTGGCAGCCGGTGCCCGTGATGGATGGACGGCTTCACGTGATGGAGTGAATTGATCATTGCATCACCAGGCACAACTTACTCATTTCTGCAGAGAGGGCAATTCATTACTGTGCACATCACAGAGACACCGTCATCCCTGCAGATAACGTCCCCAGCGTTCTGGCCTGGGCCTCTTATCACCCCAACGTGCCGTCGTCTCGAGAAAGTCGTGGAGAAGCAGCTTGCATTGCTGAACACAGGGATAAAGGCAGCCTTTGGCCTC
The DNA here is from genome assembly GCF_964273445.1 of Streptopelia decaocto. Taxonomy (NCBI): domain Eukaryota; kingdom Metazoa; phylum Chordata; class Aves; order Columbiformes; family Columbidae; genus Streptopelia; species Streptopelia decaocto. The sequence continues at coordinate 4,794,593 of NC_138672.1, read as the reverse complement.
AGCCTCTGCAGGGATGCTTTACATGGAGACAGCCACCAGCCCCTGCCCTGCATCTGTCAACTTAGCATCATCCAGCCTGCTTACTGGGATTTTTCCTGCTCCCTGCCTCCCACTTTGATTTATGAGAGCAGGTTAGAAGAGTCGGGTACGTCTCACTTGGCTACGGGGTGACTAAATGGAGACGTAACCTTGCGGCAGCCACCAAGGGTGTGAGCACCAAATGAGAGATGAATTATGGGGCGATGTGATGGGGAAATAGGGGCAGAGGGGAAAGGGGGAAGGAAAAACATAAAAGTTGAGTTGAAATTGCCTAGGGAATATCTAGGGTAGGTCAGAATTGAAACACAGGTCACCCAGCAGCTCTGGGAGGGTGCAGAGACCTCATTGGTCTCTGATCCATCACCAGCTGTGGGTGATCTTTCATGCCCAGAATCCAGGGGACATTTCAGCCCTCCCTCTTCAAGGGCTTTTGTTAATAATTCCTGCTATGGTAATGCTGAGTTTGACTTTCTCTCTGTGCTCCCATCCTTTGTGCAGTCCTGCTGCATTTTTGAGGACTTGGTGCTGGGCTGTAAAACTGCAACAGAGAATGATCAAACCTCTTAGGGGTAGTGGATGAAAATTTGGACCTGGCTCGTAGGCAAATCCCTCGTAGGGAGCCCCAGCAACAGCTATGTGTTTGGCAGCTGAGCGATTGCTGTTCCTCTTGTCCACAGAGCCCAGGAGGGATAAACAACCCAACGAGCGAACAGATTTTGTTTATGTATTTATTGAAACAATTAAAAAACTATGATATCCGCCAAATATGCAAATGTTGTCTCACACCGGAATTATTCCCTGTAATGTTTCTGGGATCTCCCAGCACAGAGTGGGGTTTGGCGTTGGACTCTGCAGCTGCCCCTTAGGGCAGATGTGCTGCTATAGCCGTGTGTCCGTCCATCCAGCCACCCGGAGCAAGGTCCGTGGTGGAGCAGGATGCTCAGAGGGGGACACGGGCTCTAAAGCACCGTGCTAATGAGCGTGCTTAGCAGAAAGGGAGATGCAAGGCAGCGAAATCAAATCTTGGGTTTCTTCAGTGAAAGGAGTTCTCCCGTCCCTCTTTGATGGTGGTGGTTGTTTTTATGTCCCTTTCTTTGCTTCTTGTTAAACATCAGCCAGAGCATGCTTTGTAGCTGCCTTTTCAAAGTGCAGCCCTGTGGCCTCTGTGTTTATACAGCCTGTCTGTACTATTTTTCCTGAATTACATTTTTTCTTTTTCCCCATCTGAGTTTTTTGCCTTTGCCTTTGAATGCATCTCCCACCTGTGAATGGGACTAGAAGGTTTGCAGGTGGAGGGGTCCAAGCAGTTTGTCCAAGCTGAGGCAGCAGGGACCTGTACCACGCTTGGGACAGGGAACTTCTGCTCTTCTCCTCCAGTGCTGGGGAGGTATCTGTAGTGTTTGTGGAAAGCGTCAGGCCCCTGGGGATGAACACAGCGCTGCCAGCCAGCACAGATATTTGGGGTCAGCTCTGCACTCTCCCATTTCGGAACAAACCAACCCACATCTCCTTCACCCGGTGCCAGCCGAGATTGTGTGGCTGCCTGGCCAGTGGGCTGGCACTTGGACTTGCACTCATGGGTGGCTGGGGAGAGGAGAGGGACAGCGGTGGAACGATGATGGTGGCAGCAGCAGGAGGCACAGGGTTCCCTGGGTGCCTGGGGAAGGATGCTCTGACCCCCTGCCCTCTCTGCCAATGGGCAGTTTTGTCCATAAGGCCCCCAGATGCTTCAGGGCAGGGTGGGATGGTGGCCACGCTGCCGTCTGGATGTGCAGCTCTCCTTCAGCTTAGCTGTGTCAGTGGGAGATAGAGTCCCAGGTGGGGCAGTGACATTGGGAATGGGTTAACACCTTTTCTTCACCTATTTCTTAATGTAACTTAGTAGAAAGAGCGGGCACCTTCCACCAGCCAGTTCTAATGAGACTTCAGGTGCCTTAAACTTGCCCGACGTGGACCATGTCTGCTCCTCCTTTCTTGTTTTTATCTCCCGTATCTACCATTGGGTCACTAAATCCAAAGGACAAAACTGATAAAATTCAGCCAAGCCGAAATGTTCCTGGGAGCGTGCCAGGGACCTGCGACAGGCTCTGCAGCCGGTGCGGGAAGGAGAAATCATCTCAGTGGAGATGATGGGAGTGGAGGTGGACATGAACAGCAGAGCTTTGTCCTTCTGCTTTAAGGGCACCATGAGAAGACACTGTCCTGTGCAGGCTTGGAAAGGAGTCTTGGGGAAGATTAAGGTTTATTTGTATGGGGGTTATTTAATTGCTGAAGGGAAGGGAGGATGCACATGTTGCTGTAGCGGAACGTCATTCTTGCTGTGGAGGGATGGGGGAAGGCAGCTCTGTGCAAACCAGACACAAGCGAGGGGCAAAGATCTGGTTCAGCCTCACCCCAGGGCAGGCACCGGGGACGCGGGGCGGCCATGGCCAGTGAACCGGGACGGCCGGGCTCTCTGAAGATAAATGAAGTTAATTACTTTCAGCTCCTGCTCCTGAGCAGCCGGGGCCAGGGTGATGTTTCCATCGGCTCCGCTGGACTCGGTGCAGTGCCCCGCCGCCACGGCTGCTGCCCCCGAGGGATTTGCTCCACTCTGGGATGTCACCCCAGTTCACGGTGTGATTTATTAAGGCAAAATGCCCTCTGTTTGTCCTGCCAGCCTCGGGGCAGTGGAGGAGCCATCGGTGCAGCACTTTCCAGGCAGCTCAGAGTAACTTTCCTCCTGCCGTGCTGGTCCTTCTCCTTCCAGGCAGTTTCCAGATGCAGAAGAGATGCTGTGCAGGCTCTCCCTGGTCCCCTGACCTCTAGGCACAGGAGGAAAAGCAGCTCAAAATTAGAAAGACATGGTTTAGAGACAGCGTCAACCTCTCACAGACGGTGCACCCTGTCTGGCATTGCCTGTTGGCTCAGAAAACCTTTCCGTGCTTTGCCGCAGCCGGACCGAGTGTCAGCTGCAAATTGTCGGTCCTTTGCCTTCGCTGTGCCCACGTTTTGCATCATTGTTCCTTTTTGTGTGTTTATTTGCTGCTTACTTGGCTTCTCCTTTTCTGATTTAGATGTTTATAAGTACCTGTCAGGCCTTTCCTCACTCTCCCCAAAGCCGGCTGCTGGCTACAGAGCAAAAAGCAAAAGCTTCTTTGGATTTTTCCTGCTGCTCCGTGTTTAAAGCCCAGAGGTCCGGTGGGCAGTGGTTCTTTCCTGAGTGCTCTGCTGGAGTGTTTTAAGCAGAATATTGTTTCCAGGGACTAAAGCAAAGAGTGTTGCAAAGCTGGAGAGGTTTGGAGGGAGGGCTGGGGAGTGAGCAGAGAGGGGGAAAAAAAAAATCAAGAAAATTAGGTGAAGCCTTGCAAAAAAATAATCCCATCTTGGGAATTGCCCTGCTTTCACTGCCTGAAGAATTACTGTGCCATAATCAATTCAGCTCTAGACTTTTCCTGCGGTGTTTTTGATATAATGAGGTGCTATTGGCTGCAACCAAGTGCCTTTTATCATAACGCAGAGGTGCGGTTGGGGACGCGCTGCGTGCCGGGGGCTGTGCCGGGTGGGGCCGGGTGGAGGCAGGGAGGGCAGCACCGGGAAGGAGGGATGCGGGTGAGGATGTCATGGACCACACAGTCCGTATGTCATTCATCTAGCACATTTCTCCTCCACCGGAGAAAAGTGACTGGTATTGAGCAGGCTTTGGAGAGGAGGCAGGTAGGGGGTGAAGAGCCCCCAGTTACATCTTGAGCACATTTAGGTCTTTTGGCATCGCGGCTGGATGGGTTTTGGGGGGAGAACGTGTTCGTGTCTCCTGCAAACAGGAGGTCCAGCTGTTGCATGTGGAGGTTTGTCTCGGGTATCACGCAGCCAGGTCACTCGGTGCAGACTGATGTTGTTTCGCCTTATCGCAGAATCACAGAACAGTTTGGGTTAAAGGGACTTTCCCAGCTCCCCCAGTGCCCCCCCTGCCATGAGCAGGGACATCTTCACCAGCTCAGGTTGCTCAGAGCCCCGTCCGGCCTGGCCTGGGATGTCTCCAGGGATGGTTCATCCACCACCTCTCTGGCCAACCTGGGCCAGGCTCTCACCACCCTCAGGGCCAACAATTTCTTCCTCATGTCCAGCCTGAATCTCCCCTCCTTTAATTTAAAACCATCACCCCTTATACATAAGGCAAAGCTGTCTCAGGCTGGGGTGGTGTCCCCCGACGCTGCTCACCCTCCCAGCTGGTGGCTGTGCCACAGGCTGTCCCCCTGTCACTGCCTCACCATGGGCCACCCAGCCCTGGCAGCATGGGGTCTCTCCCAGCAGCAGCTCATTGGGAGCCACGCTGAACCCCACAGCACACAATTAAACACCAGCTAATACTTGCTTGCTACTGCGAATGGCTTAAAATGACATAAATGATGAAGCTGAGAATTACAGCAGGATACTGTGTAAATATGTGCTGAGCTTTTGCAGTGAGAACTCTCTTTGTTCAGTCCACATTTCTTTTTTTTTATTTTTTTTAATCAATGCCTATCAAACAGAGATGGACCAGGGCTGGAGATGTTGGCTCTGAAGTGTGAGTCCTCTGGAGTTGAGCAGAACTTGGGGTTAATGATAAAGTTGTGGGTGGTTTGATAAAATCATAGAACAGTTTGGGTTGAAGGGACCTACAAAGCTCCCCCAGTGCCCCCCCTGCCATGAGCAGGGACATCTTCACCAGCTCAGGTTGCTCAGAGCCCCGTCCAGCCTGGCCTGGGATGTCTCCAGGGATGGTTCATCCACCACCTCTCTGGTCATGCATCTTACATCATCCCTGCTTGATGTGACCGTAGGCAAACAGGAGTCCATCCCTCCCACCCTTCTGCCTGGGCGGTGTGAGCTGGTCTCAGGTGAAGGACCCTCCTATGCTTGTGTTAATGTGACTTGGTGCCAGACCAGTGGGATGACATGTTTTCTGGGGGGTGAAAGCCATAATTCATGTCCAAACATAGTTGATACTGATAGTCAAGAGTGACTGCCATTGACCTGAAGGGCTTTTTGTGACATCTCACTTGGAGCTTGCGGACAGTTACAGCCTCCCCCTTTTCCTGGTGAAACTGGGATATGCGGTATCACAGGTGATTATAAGCAGAAACCTTCTTTTCTATTGAAGCCTGCTTTGTAAAAAGAAAAAAAAAAGGAGCTTTTAGTGTGAAAAACTTCATTGCAGTAAAAATAGTGCTTAGCTTGCTTCTGAAGTACAAGTGGGCAGCAAGTGGGCTTGGAAGCAGCAGGGTGACCGGGTGGGGGGACAGTACCTGTATTTGGGGAGCAGCCATGCTCATCTGCTCCAGGGTGGAAAAATAAAAAGCAGAAATTCCTGCTGGACTTTGGCGCTGTCAGATTTTGCCACCAAACTCCTCCATCCTCCAAAGGGAGCACTGGTGCGAATATCAAATAGGATCAATCCCCAAAGGGCTTGAGAAATGATCCTCAAAGTTCCCTGTTTCCTGTTCCAGCAGAACCCCAAGGCTGCTGTGGTCCGGTTTCCAAGCCACCTCGCAGTTTCACGTCAATCCTTATCCATGGTCGCTTTGCTAATAAATTCCCTACATCACTCTGTCAAGTTATATGTTGATGTCCAGATGGATCAGGTATTTCTCTTTCCTTAAAAAATAATACAGAAGTCTCTGGCCCCTTCCTGTCCCCTCCCAGCACAAAGTCCCCCCAGGGGCACCCAAGACAGAGGGGTTCCTGCCTTCTCCCAGTGACAGAATCAATACCAAAGGCCTCCATTAGTATTGTAGGAATGGCAGAGAAGATTGACTGCCTCATTAGCAGGCATCGTGTGAAACTCTGACAATAATTAACAACTCAACGGTCTTATTTGCTGGCCTATCACAGAAGTATTCAATCAAAAATGTAATTTGCTTGACGCTCCCATTTACCATAAAGAGAATATTCCTTCAAAGTTTTAAATAGACTAATTAAGAGGGAAGAAATACAGGGAAAAAAATTATTAACAGTATAGTTTTAATGGGAAATTACTGGAGCGTATTAATAATGCAATAACCATTTTTAACAGCTGTCTGTCAGTTTGTGGGCCGGTGTAATTAAATTAGTCACTAAAGGGTTAGTCAAATTAGGTGTCGGAGAGCAGCGCTGGGGCTAACGAAGGTGCGTCAGGCTTAATGCTCTGGCACACGAAGGAGGATGGGATGCTGAAGGAGGATGGGATGCTGATGTTCATGACAGGATCCCTTCGAGGTCCCCAGGGACCAGGCAGGGGGAGCCTCTGGTCACCCCAGACACCGACATCTCCCATCTTGTTTGTTGAGATGAACCTGTTGTGCTGATTGATGCAAGGAGCTGGGCAGAGTTGTGTGTTGGCACAGGCTGGGTCGTCACTGGGAAAATAATAATAAGAAAGAGTCTTATCTGAGCATGAGCGTGGCCCAGGGTGGCCTCCATGACGTCTGCTTCAGCCTGATGCTGCTCAGTTTTTAATCTCTTTCCAAGAGCCAGAAGGCAGCTGTGCAGGGGCTTTTTGGCAGTTGCTTTCAAGGCTTTTATATTCCATGAGTTTCAGGCTTGTGCTCCCCCCGCCTTCTCCAACCCTTTGCCCCTCTTGAAATGAATCACAGTTAATTTTGGATGTTGTTGAGCCTGAAAACACATCTTTCTTGCCTCCAGCCTATTAAAAAATGTATTTACAGCTCCATAAAGCAAAGCCAGCTGTCAAGGTAACGTCCTGCTGGCTACCCTGCGTTCAGGGCGGAGGGTAAGGATTTAGGGAGGTACTTGCTTGTGTGATTTCAGGGAAGATTTTAAGCCCAATGGAGAGGTTTCTGGCTGAGGAAATCATCGTGTCCAGCCCGGGGAGGTGTTTGTGGGCAGCACGGTGCTTGTAGCACTTGGGGTGTTCAGGTTCCCAGCCAGGGGATGCTGCTGTGATGCCCCATCCTTCTCTGCTCCCTGTATCAGGATGGGGATGCTGGCTGCTGGGTCCCAGTGGGAAAGGATTACTCCTTCCAATGTGTTGGTTTGAGATTTGAGATATTTTTCTCCATTTTATATTGATGAAGTAGGACCCTTTCTATAGTGTGTTCGTGTGAAAAAAAACAACACAAAGCAGTAACCCAGTCCCAGAGAAAAACCCGTCACCCATGAGGGACCAAATACCGTGGTTGTTGGGGTGTTGGAGGGTGTAGCAGTCTCTGAAACCATGGCCTAAATCATGCAGAGCGAGGACATAAATTTCCATATATCAGCTAAATGTCTGGGCTATTTTTTGGGCAATTTTCTTGCTCTGATTTTACAGAGAAGTGCTCTCGAGATTTGAAATAGATAGAGGTGATGGCAAAGCCTGTGCATCCCCGTGAGGAGTTTCAATTTTCACGAATCAATGCTTTTTCTTTTGACGTAATTCTTTCTCCTGTCACCCCCATTTAAAATTTAAGTTAACTATAGAGAAAACCTTACCTACTTGAAGAGGACTTTCCGCTCTTCTTTCAATATCATTAAGATAGATACAAAGGTAGCCATTGATTTAACTGGGTGATTTTGGGGGAAAATATGTCCCTCATGGCACACGGGGGTCAAGTAAATACCCAGTGGAAGCAGCTCTGGTGCAGCTGTTGGCTTTTCAGGTTATTTGAAGGGGAGAATCCTGGGAGAAGGGAAATGGTAAAACCCATCAAACCCACCAAAACACCTCAATAACTGCAAAGCAAATGTTCCTGCCCGTATTGCAGCGGGGTAGGCGGCCAGGCTGGGCGCTTGGGTGAAGGCAGGCCCTCCTCTTCCTCACATGTTGGAGAATTACAAGCTGTATAGATTATTTTAATGGCCGTATGACTTCCAACTGTGCCTCCACCATCTGTTCTTCCCCAATTACGGATGCAAAAACGCAGCATGTTTCTCCATTCCGGCAGTAGAGAATGAAATACAAGTGCCGTAAAAGGGTGTATATTCTTTCAACAATGTAGTTGGCGCCTACGATATTTTGTTCACGCTTCTGACCTGCCTCGGTCGGGATGCTCCACCTGGTCCCTCCGCATCGCTCCCAGCCAATGTCTGGATCCGTGGTGGCAAAGGGAGATGTTGATAAAATGAGGAGGCTGGTGTGATACATGGCTTGTCTAAACTGTGCAGGGCAGCTGAATTATTAACGCTGACCAAGCATCTAAGTGTTACAAAACTCAACAAGAACCTCTTACCTCCGGCACGGCGATAAACAGGATTGAGGCACGGTAGGAGGGAGGGAATTAAGACAGGACATCAAAGACTGGATTCCTTCAAGTAAATCACGCCATTGCTTCAGTAAAAGAGACCCTAAATGTTTTATTAGGGATTTTCAACAACTACTAAAATTAAGATGGAAGGGATGAATTATTAAAAAATAGATTAACTAAACTAGCCTCTGAATTAAACATGAAAGGTACCTGTAGGGAGCGACGTGGCCAGCGTGTGCTGCAGCATCTGAGTCCTGCAGCGGGCACGGCGGAGGTGGCTGGGGGGAGAGACGGGGCTGGGGATGGAGAACCATGGGCTGCTCCTGCAGGTTGGGGTTGCATTGTCAGGATATTGGGGGGGTGGTCAGGAGAGCAGAGTGTCAGGGGCTGCACAGGCATTAAAGGAGGGGTTTCTGCCTTGGAGAGATGCGGGCTGGATACATGAGATCACAGAATCATAGAATTATTTCGCTTGGAATAGACCCTCAAGATCATTGAGTCTAACTGTTAACCCAACACTGGCACTAACCCATGTCCCTGAGAACCTCAACTCCATCTGTCCAACCCCTCCAGGGCTGGTGACTCCAGCACTGCCCTGGGCAGCCTGTTCCAATGCCCCACAGCCCTTTGGGGAAGAAATTGTTCCCCAGATCCAACCTCAACCTCCCCTGGCGCAACCTGAGGCCGTTTCCTCTGCTCCTGGCGCTTGTTCCTGGGGAGCAGAGCCCGACCCCCCCTGGCTCCAAGCTCCTTTCAGGCAGTTCAGAGATCAGAAGGTCTCCCCTCAGCTGCTGTTCTCCAGCTGAACCCCCCAGGTCTCTCAGCCGCTCCCATCACACTTGCACTCCAAAATGGATGGAGCAAAGGAAATCATGTTGGGCCTCTGTTAAATAGTGCAGGAAACCTGGGTGCAAAAAGGTGGCTTGGTGGAAGCAGTTAGGCCAGGAACTGAACTTCTTTTGCTGTGTGCTGGTCTGGTGTTGCCAGCTCAAAAGCATCCATGGCAGGAGGGGGATGGAGCCTGGGTACAGCGCGGGAGTTGTGGCTGCCAGTGGGGGCTCTGGAGCTGCTCCCGGGGTTTGATGCTCAGGGCAGGGTGTGGGGGGCTGCAGGTCTGAGAGCCCCCAGGGTGCTCTCACAGTCCCTCCCATCAGCACACCCAGGAGGATGGGGACACGGTTTGGGTGATGCCAACAGCTGGGCACAGCTGGCGCTGCCCTGGCCAGAGCAGGGGGTCTGTCCCTTCCGTTGCACAGCCCAGGCACCCCGTTCTGCCCCCAGCTCGCTGTGTGCCTGTAAGCAGGCGATTTCAGTGTCCTGTGCTACCTTTTTCCCACCTGTCAAATAGAGACAATATATTAATCACTTCCTTAAGTGGCCATGTGATCTGCATTTGCTGTTTTAAGTGCCCTTGCAGTGCTATCTGTCCTGATGCTACGATGCAGGGCTACGGCAGCCCGTGAACGTAAAGCACAGGCAAGAACGGGAGGTGAAGAGCTGCTGTTGTCTCTGGTTTGTTTTGTTCCAGCTCCCAGGAGGGTGGGAGCATTGTCTCCACGTGCTAAGCACAAAAATGTGGTGGAATTTCTATTTGTTCTCCCTCTCTTTCTTTTCTTCTCCAACACATTCAAAGACCTTATGTGCAAGTCTACAGTCAAACTCATGCAAATGCCAGCGGTAGTACAGCAGCTTGGAACAATTCACAGTGTCTACAGCAGCGCTGCTTTAAGGTGCACTCTGATGGAACAAGCGGAGGCTTCATTCATAATAATAATAAAACACTACTTTGCAGTTATAGGCTGCTTTTTATCTTCGCGACTCAAAGGAGCATTAATTAACTGCACGGCACGGTGGGAGGTAGGTAGCTGTAGTTGTCCCTGTTTTACAGATGAGGAGTCGGGAGCGTTGACGCATCCTGCGAGTTGCCCACGGTTGTGCAATAATTCGCCGTCCAAGTCTGCAGCTGATTCCGAAATGCCGGCTCCTGCTCGGGGCTTTATTCCTGGAGACGCTCTCTGCTCGTCTCCGGTGGCAGAGCAGCCCCCTGGGAGTTTTGAGGTCATCTTCATTTCTTTAAACCGAGTTTGGTTTTGGATAGATAGCGGGTGAATATTGCAGAAGTTATATTTGAGTCTTCTCATGTGAATTAGGGCAAATGCTGAAAGCGAGTTCATTGCCCTCAGGCCAGCCGTCAGGCAGCGTTTCAGCTTTGCAGTGTTCCTTCCATCAAGAGGAAAAACTTGGAGAAACGAGTTGAGCTTAGTCTTTGCTGTGATTCCTGCTTTTTGCAAATATGTATGGAAAAGCTTGTTTGGATGAAATGGTAAAAATACAATAGCCAACTGTTTTCTTGCATGTAGATCCCCAGATTTGCCTCTCCAGTGAGCTGTGCCTCCACAAACCTCCTACTTGACTCTTTCCAAAGGTTACATTCGCAGAGGCTTGCTTCTGCTGCTGCTTATTGGCTGAAAAATCAATGTTTTGGCCCTCGCGTATGTAATCAAAGAGGAGTCTTGGCCTGTATTTTGGGGAAGCATTTGTCTGAGAGCCTTTGGGTAACCTTCACCTCTCCTCACACACGGCATCGGGTCAGCATCGCCCTCGGTGCAGCCGCGGGGTGAAGCAGGTCAGGCTGCGGGTCACCCCGGGACGAGGAGCGGGATGTCGGGGGGAAACCTCTGAGAGCCCACACGATGCTTGCAGGATGCTACTGGCATCGATCCATTGGATTTTGACCCTCTGCTCCCTGCCCTGGCAGGGGCGTTGGGGGATCCATGAGGGGGAAGCCGGGGCCCCCCACATCTCTGCACATCTGTCTCTGGTGCCTTTCAGAGGAAGCAAATTGTGTTCTGGGCTCTGGAAGCAAATCGTATCCTCCTCATCGCTGCGGGCAGAGCTGGGATTAGCACGGAAGCCTTTCCATTTAGTCTCCATAATTAAGATAGACATTCAACTAAAGGCGGCGGGTGGAATGTGATGGGCAGGAGGAGGATGGTCCTGCAGCGTGCAAATGCTCTTCTTGTCTTTCTTTTTCCCCCCACCCCGCCTCCTGTTCTCCTGTCATCAATCTCCTGTTGCTAAATGTGCAGCCGCAGAGCGGGTTCCCAGGCAAATGTCCCTCTGATCGGCTTTGACAGACCTAATTAAGCAGGAATAGTGATGACCATGTCCCACACTCCTGTGCATTGCAGTTCCAACTGAATATCCTTCACCATGACATTGACAACTGAAACGAACCTGATGGTTGAGATCTGGTTGGCCCGAGGGGGGGATGCTGGATGCTCCCATCCCACGTACCTACATCTCCCATCATCACCCATGGGCTTGGGCCTCCAATTCATCCTTTGCAACCTCTGCCACCTCTGCCTTTCTAAATACCTGTGATGTGGGACACTTAGTGCCAATAACTGAGCTCAGGAAAGAATCTGCTAGGAGACATAGTCTCTTATGCCTGTAATAAATGCATATATTCTTTATGTTTCACTTAATAATGCAATAGTGCGAAGGTTTATATATAAAGAGAGGATGTCTGTTCTGGGATGCTTGATATGAGAGAAGCTGGAGGAGCTCCGAGTGAAACTTCCAAATCAGTGTGTGTTTGTGTTTGCTGCTGAGCCCCCCAGGTGAAACACCCTTATGTGAGATACGGACACAACGTGCTTCAGCCTCTCTGCCTTTTAACCCTCTCTCTTCCTTGGGTAAATTATGATGTTCCCTGTTCCACGTTCAACTCCCCACTCAATTCATCTTGTTTATTGACTCAAGCAGAAAGTCAATGTTTTCTTCATCTGCCATTTGCGTAGATGGCAGCCAATTTGGTTCAGCTGGAACAATAATGTATGCACCGGGGTTCAGTGCTGGATTTTTCTCCCTTTTTCTTTTTTTTTTTTTTTAAAAAAGCTGATTATCCTTTTTTTTTTTCTGAACATACCTGGCCCTGGACACAGCTTGGCATGTGATATGGCTGCAGGGCAAGGCTACAATTGTACAGCAATTACCCCGCAAATAGAAGAGCCGGGGGGAAGCTTGGGGGTCAGCTCATTACAGGCGGGTGTTGCTGTGGCCGGGGCTGCCAGCTCCCTCCCGCTGGGTGCTGTTTGTTTGTGAAACCTTGGCCTCGGGAGGTTTCGTGTGCATTTGAAGCTCTGTCTCTTCCTCAGAAGTTCGAAAGTGATGCTTTGCAGCCATCACGTGGATCAGAGTTTTTTGTCACTGCGCCGTGGGCTCCCGGGGGCTGTGGTTTGCAATGGGGAGGTAACATGGGCTTGCGCGTGTCTCCACTGGAGTATTCATGAGACTGCAAAGCAGGAAAGGGTCACTGGAGTGCATTGAAGAGAGATACCCCAACAGATCTAAATACAGCTTCTGCCTCAAAGAGTTTGCATGCTGGGGACCGCGTGTGGCTGCTTGGAGGTCTGTCCAGACAGCACCTGCTGATGTGGTGGCAAGCAGGGTATGGAGCATGGGGCATCTTTGCAGGGGAGATACAAAACAAACCCTCCGGGCAGCATGGGAGCAGTTTTAGGCCACAACCAAGGTGATTTAATGGGTTGTGGCCACCACACAGGGTGTTCCTGGCGTTCCATCAGTCACCGAGGCACTTCCATCACCCCGTGCCAGCGGAGGCATCTCTCTGATCCTGGGCTGAGCTTGTTCAGGGATTTAAACCAGCAGAAACCACTCTCTTTCTCTGTGGTAGGAAATAATTTGTTCTCCGATGCCCACATGTCCAGTGAGATGGGTTCCTACCAAAGGCAGTGGCAGATCAGGGGTGCTCCTCACGTCTGGAGACCAGACCCATGGAGATGGTATCCTTGAAGGGCTCAGTGACTATCTGGGTTACCAAGGAGGGTGCTGCCCTGCGACAAACCTGGCTGTGCTCCGAGGAGCTGCTAAGGGATGCTGGGCACCTTGGAAAACACAGTCTGCATTGGGTGCCTAGATAAGAGCTGAGTCCTTTTAAAGAACCTGCCCACATGGACAGAAAATACTTATGCAAATCTCTCCCCAGGTATAAAATTAATTGGATTCCAGCTTCAAAGACTACTTGTGGAAATGAGCTGTAAATAACCTAGTTGTGCCTCAGTTCCTCTGTCTGTGGACGTTCACCTGGCTTTTTCAAAGCCAGCGAGCATTGCTGATAGAAGGTGCTATATATAGCAGCAAAGCTATGCATATATGTATACGTATGCTAAATGCATCCCTAGTAACGGACCCAGGTGTGAGGTGTTTTCTAAAATACATCTTATGGGTTTGGTTCTTCAGAAGGCTGTAGTTTTGCTTCATAGGAGCTCTTAGCTCTCTCTCTATGCAGCCGTATGCATCCCCATGCTGGAGAATGCTGCTTGCCTGGTGTCTGGGAAGCAACGTGCTCAGTTCCCCAGATCTTTGGGGACTTTGTGGTCCCTGCAATGTGGGGGGGGTTGCTGAAGGTCACCCAGCTGTGTGGCTTTCAGGGGGGTTCAGCTGCATGGAGCTTTATTGCAGAGCCTGGTGTTGCTCCTGGAGCTGCGCGGCGATGCTGAGCTGTTGCAGCGTTACGGGACTCCCTTCTCCATGGGCTGTCCTGTCTCTGGTGAGTATCTGAGCACCTCATCAGGACAGGGATCTCCAGCCCTGACACTTATCCCTGCTCATGCAGAGATGCCTGATCCCCGGCACCTGGTTTCCCAAGGGCTTGACGCCGTTCCCAGTGGATCGATAGGAGCATCTGTGAAAAATCAGGGCATAGATGTCTGATCCTGCAGCCCTCGCCATTTCCTATTTAGCTAATCTAATTCTATTGGCGTTTCTAAAGCACTTATCACCACTGCATTTAAGTACTTTATACATATCTTGAAAAAACCCCAATTGCTGGGTAATGAGAGCGGTCGAGTCTGGGATGTGGCTGGTTGCTGGTGCCTGGGCACAGGCAAACAACAGGCTGAAGGATAACCCCCTGCCTCTCCCACTTTGTCTGCAAGTCCAGCTTTTCCTGAAGTTCCTCTTGAATTGCTACAAAGTCAGATCCGTAAGAGACCATTAGAACAGAAAACTTGCCCAAAATATGCTCGAAAGCCGTAAAAGAGAAGGAAAACCCTACTGACTCATTCATACCTAAGCAGATGCTGAAGTCTGAGCTGCCAGCTGGGATTTTCCAGCTTGCCATTGCAAAATGCTCATGATGACTGTGGGCAGATGCAGCTCTCGGTGCCGGCTACATCCTCAGTGCCCGTGGGACACTGTGGGTCACCTCTGCCTCCCTGGGGCTGGGGCCAAGCTGTTCATGGGAGCTGTGCCACCCCGGGGATGTGCGCTGGGGTCCTTTCAGCTCCCCTCTGCCTTTCTGGCCCCTCCGAGGTCCCCCCAACAAGGAAATTCCCAATTTGTAGGCAGGGAAAGCAGGGTGGAAAGATGGGAACTGCCCCAGCCAAGCTCTCTTTTGAGCTAGAATACATGTATGTTTTAAATGGGAGACATCTTTTAGCTCATCCCAGGCTCGTCCCTTTGGGATGACGAACGAGCGGTGACCTGACATCTTGGTTTGCTGATTATTTTGAAGGGTGAAGACAAGGGCAAGGTGGATGGATGCTCAGTTCCTCCCTGGCATCTGATCGGGTCTGTGTCAGGAGCAGATACGGGTGAGGTAGTGAGGACATGGTCAGAGCTCATCACAGCGGTGAAATTAATGACATTTTTCGTCATGCCACATAGTGTCTATGTGAATCTGTGTTATATTTCAATCAACCCAGGCAGGGCTGCAGTCTCTGTTTGGTACCAGGGTGGTCTGACCCATCTCATGATGTTTTCAGCCTTTAATAATTTAAGATGAGAGATCCCAAGCCTTCTGTCTAGGCTTTTGCTCGATTGCTTGTTTTTTCTACGATTTCTTTTTCTCCCCCAGGCAAAACTGTTGCAGAGGATTGAGGCAGACGTTTTGCAGAGGGTCTCTCTTTTACAGGTGCAGAACTGCCTTAATTTGGCCAACTTAAAAGTGCTTTTGAAAAACATGAATCGCTGCACGTGGCGTGAAGTCTTGTTTGATTTTAGCAGCGAGAGCCGGCAGCAGTCCTCCGTGCCCAAGCACGGCCGAGCATCCCTGCTCCACAGCATCGGCCAAGGGCGAGCATCCCTGCTCCACAGCATCGGCCGAGCATCCCTGCTCCACAGCATCGGCCGAGGGCGAGCTTGGGTCTAGCGGGGAAGGGAAACTGTGGAAATGGAGGAGAGGAATGGGTTATAAGAGAGAATGAGGATGATGAGTCGGCATGAAGGCGCATGCCCAGGCGGTTTTGCCCCAAGGATTGCTCTGCCCTCCAAAGGCTGAATGATGCTGCGTCCTGCAACTGCTGTTAAAAAATGTCGTATTTTCCAGGCTGAACACCTTTCCCTTCCTCCCTGCCCTGAATAAAACCCCCATGAGGCTTCTCTTTAGCAAATATTACCAAGTTTGCAAAACTCTAAAGCCGGGAGGTGCCAGGGTTAGTTTGCTGTGCAGCCTTCAGGCAGCCCCTCTGTGCATATGCATTATGAAACTGTCTTTAATGGCATGATCATATCCTAGTTTTTCACCTTTGCCTCGCTCAGCACAGCTGATGTACCTGCTCTGGGAACGATCTGCATTAATATGGAGCTGTAAAAACTTCAACCGAAGTCAATGAGAGCTGTGCTTTGAGCAGGGGAAGTGCCATTTAATGCTAAGCACTCTGGAAAATCAAGTCTAAATGTCTCAAATTTGGTGCATGTAATGTAGTGGATGTTTTTTACATTACCGTTTCTGGGCCGTAGCTCCCATCTGTAAAACAGGGATGGTAACAGGGAGACTGGGAACTTAATCCATTTATTGGTTGTAAAATATTGCTGATTTCTGGTGTTGAGCAAAGAATCAGGAACCCATGAGGGGCTGAGTAATTGTACATACACAGCAGTGTCTGAGTACAATAGAGTAGGAGCTACACGTCCTCCAACAAAGGGAAAACAAGATACTGAGAAGCTGCAGGTGAAGTTGTTTTTAGGGTGCAGAGAAGCCTGTGGATGTTATAGGTACCCAGGGGTGGGGTTTGGGATGCCTGCATGCTGAGCTCCAGATTGTTTCAGGCACCCGGACACCTGGTTACAGCTCAGCACCATCACCTTTGGTATCTGGGGTGAGACAGGTCCTGCAGATAACCCTCCTGTGTGTGGTCTTGCAATCAACACCTTCAATCAAAGTGCATAATTTCCAGACACTGAATTAAGGTTGCCTTGGCGACTTTAGTTCTCACATTTTTTTAAGTTTTGTATATGTGACATTGTAGCCTTTCTAATTTCCTTTAATATACTTTTTCTGTGTGCTCAGACCTGTGTGTCCCTATGTTGGGTGGCAGTGGATGCCTGACGGGCTTCGATGTCCCATCAGCTCTGCAGTGCCCATCTGCTCCCGTGGGCTTTCCTCAGACGCTTGCTCTGGGTCTGTGTTGCACAGCTGATGTTCTGCAGGATCCCTTTGCCGGTGGAGATCCCACCATCCAAGCAGAGACAGCCTGGCCGAGGCCTTAGAAGTATTTTGGGTGCTCTATCCCAGCACCCTGCAGAAGGTCTCTCCAGCAGCACCAGCGAGATGGGTTGGTTGTTATCACCGTGTTACCTCTGGGCATGTAAAACACCCCTCCAGTGGCTGTTTTCCCTTCTAAATTTAAGCCAGAAATGCATTTACAAGTTCACTATTTTGAAATGAATGTTTTGAGAGGATGGGGTGGAAGAAATTGCTGGGCAAATGGAGCTAGTAAAAATACTAATTAGCACGGAGAAATAATTTGATAATTTTCATTCATGTATTTTTTAATTATGCTTTGCTGCCTTTACTGATAACCCCGGCACCAATAGTGTGATCCGTTTTGCTAGATAAACATAATACTTTGTGAGTTAATTAGTGCACAATTACTATCAATTAATACATACTACTACTACTGATTCCATGTTGAACAAGCAGATTCCACTGCTATTAAGTGTTTAAATTATTAATATTTGGGGCTGCCTAGAACCCCTCGTCGAAAGGCTTTATTGGTAATCGCAGGGGTGTGAGGGCCCAAGGTGGCTCCTCAGTGAGCCTGGAGCTTTCTGTTCCTGGTGGTCTAAAAGTTACTTTTTTAATTCTTTAAATTATTAAGATGTTGAAACTGTGCTTTTCCTGTGCTTCTTGTTTGCTGCCGTTTTTTGAACTTATAAGAATTCACATTATAAAGCTTTTCTTTGCAGCTGAAGTTTGGAGGAGCAGTGTAGGGAAGGGGACAGGTCAGGCTCATCTCATAACTTTGCATGCTTCATAGGTAAATAACTTAACTAGAGCTAATAAAACTGAATTAGGTATGTCTGGCTCTGGCTGGTGATATGGTTGGCAGAGGGAAACGGGATTCCTTTGAAGCTGAAAACATCAGCTGGGACATTAGGAGCGGTTGTGGTAATAGCAACAGGGAGACAATGCTCTGCTTGTCTTAAATAACTGCAGAATGGGATGGTGGGGACATGAGGGGGGATGCAGTGGGGTGGGGGGTCCCAGCGAGCCCCCACGTCCCCCAGGACATGTGTGCATGTGATGGGCTTTCCCAGCTCGCTTTTATTCCAGTGTGGGCGGTTTTGCTTTGCTGTAATTAAATCTCTGGCCCTTTTGGTTGCTGAGGTGTGAGCTCCAAAACACTCTGGCAGAGCGATGGTTTTATTCAATCTCTAGCAAATTATTGAAGCGTGGTGGGGAATTTTTCACACTTTCAACCTCAGGGTTTTTGGGAGAGAGTTTTTGCAAGTGTTTATTGTAGTATTACCACAAGAAGTGAGACTACCTGGAAAATTTATAGTAAGCAGCTCATCAGCAGTGGTGTGTCAGCGTAGCTCCATTGAAATGCTCTTGCCGTCATCACTTTAAGGATGATTTCTCCCAGTTTAGGACCTGCATGATGGTTTTTCTTGAAACCTTCCAGCACTTTTAAGTTGGCTGAAAAGTGTTGGTGGGTGCACTGGGACAGAAACTCATTTTTTCTGTATAAAATAAGAAATGCGTGCCATACACACACATCTTCAGGCACCACACTAAGAAACCTGTTTGAAGACATAGACTTAAGTGTACCAAAGTTTCAGATTGTGAAGTCCCTTGTTTAGAAGCTGCCACCAGCTTGCTGGGTCCTCCAGTGTTGGGGCTGGAAATTAACTTTTTCAGAGCATCCCAGCTTGGTCAATGCGTGGAGGGACTTGCTTGGGAAACTGCTCAGGGCTCAGTGCTGCATTCACTACAGAGGCAGTAAATGCTGTAGCGGGTGCAGGAGGGGGCTGTAGAGAAAACAGTCTCTTGTTGCAGGCAGAATAAAAGAGAAAACAGTTGAAATCCTGGAAAAAATATACCCCTCGGTCTTTAAATTGGAGACCACTTTTCTGAAATGACCATACATTCATCGTAATTTGGGTGTATAGCGGCATGGTCCTGTGTGCAGAAAAGCTG
Source organism: Streptopelia decaocto (assembly GCF_964273445.1). Classification (NCBI taxonomy): domain Eukaryota; kingdom Metazoa; phylum Chordata; class Aves; order Columbiformes; family Columbidae; genus Streptopelia; species Streptopelia decaocto. Next base: position 4,775,921 of record NC_138672.1, on the reverse strand, counting down.
AGCCTGTGGCGCAATCAAACCAGGTTGGTATTGTGCTGAGCGTGGGAAGTGCTAAAAGTACTAAAAATAATTTTGAAAGCGTCTCCTGTTGGACATCCAGCAGTGAGCACCTTTATTCCTGATCTCTTGTTGCCTTGGCTCCCTGTCTTCAGCATTAAAATATACCTGGTGTAGAGAAACTGTGAGAATAAATGAAGGTTTGTGAGATGCTGGGGGTGCTGAGTGTGGGTTCCCAGGGCTGGCTCTCCCAGGGAATGTCACATGCTGGGAGCGGGTCTGGGGTCATGGTTGATGGCACCTCGGGGTCCCCAGGGACCTGTAGCTGGGGTCACATCCCTGTGTGCTGCTCAAATCCCGACAATTCACTGACCACTGGGCTTTGCAGATGTCGTTTGTATTTTATTGGATATATGTAATGCCTGTGTAAAAATGTGCTAATGCACTTTGCACACACCCTCAGCTGGGATGCACATGTCGATCGAGCCTTTGTGCCCATTTCTGTGATGAATTTTGCTGGGCATTGCGCGAACACGCCGAGCAATTCCCAGCCTTACCACGGCCAAGTGCTGCCGTGCAGGAAGCCGGGGACGAAGGACGGGGTTAACTTTGCTTCTGCTGTGATCTGTAATTCCCTGTCCAATTTGGTATTTAAGCTTGCAGCTGAGAGCAGCTTCCCCTCCCGACTCGCCGTCTTCCACCCAGCATTTGCAATTTCTGGCTGGTGAAGAAGTTTCCAGGCAGAGCAGAGGCAGAAGCGTTTGCGCAGCAAAAAAAGCTCGTGCGGGTCCCACTTCCACCGATCCCATTAATATCTTCGAGGCGTATACTCTGCAACTCGAGGAAGAGTTCGGCAACCTCGCTAATGATTTCAGCGCTGGCGGGATTAGCGGAGGAAGGCGGGGGTTTAGTGGAGGAAAAGATGTGAGGGAGAAGAGAAAAGGAGCGGAGGAAGACGGGAGTGGAATAGGTGAGAACACAGGTGGTGCTCGGAGCATTTACTGGGGAGGAAATAACCAACTGTAACAAGTCTGGGGTTGTGTCTGGGGACTCCTCAGAGGAATTATTCCCCAAGCTGAGCATCCAACTCCTCCTGGAAACTGCTCTGGGGGGATGGATGCTCAGCTTGAGCTTTTGGGGCTGTAACAGGGACTGGAAGGGGCAGCCACAGCTCCCACATGAACATCCATGGGGCAGAGGGTGAGTGTCCCTCTGGGTAGAGCCAGCTCTGGGTGAGATGACCTGGTGGGGCAGAGAAGAAGGGTGAAAGGCAGGGGATGTCCAGGTTTAACCCCTGGTTGGGCATAATGGGAAAAGCGAGCAAATTCTGCACAGGGGACACCTCTCCGCTGGGCTCTCAGCAATGAGGAGACCAGCCCTTTCTCAAGCTGTGCAACAAAGTAGAAGTTTTGTGGCCAGAGCTGGTCAAAATTGCTCAGGCAAGCAGCTCTGGGGCCAAAAATCCAAAATGTGGGTGTTGCTCTGCACTGTTTCACAAGTGTTTCACAAGCTGTTCAGATCCCTGTTGACCAGGGTTTTGCTGATGGGAGTGGGAAGCAGCGTGAGGTGCTGGACACGGGACACCCTGGCTGGGCTGTGTTGGGGCGTTTTGGGTCCCTGCTCTGTACTGGTCCCTCCCTTGGGGTGAAGCTGCAGGTGACACAGCATCACGCCTCCTGCTGCTGGTGTGCCCTGACTCTAGAAACTCATGAACCTCAAATCTCCCCCCTGATCCCTCTCCAAACACACTTTGGGGAGCAGATGGTGAAGCCGCACTGGCTTAGTCCCCAGCTCGCATATTTTTCTTTGTTTTGCTCAGCGATGGTTAACTTTGTAAGACACTGAAGTCTTTAACCATTAGCAGGCAATAAGAAGGGGCAGCTGAGTTGGATAACACCCTCTAATCCCCTTCCAGGATGAGCTGGAGAGAAGAGCCACTGCAAAGCTCAGGAGCTTATGCTGAGCTGAGTGCTTTGGAGGCTTTGAGAATTGCCTGGTGTGGTATTTCATGAATAAATAACCCCCAGTGATATTTGTCACTGAATCTGTTTCATTAATGAGGGCCTAGAACAAAGTGGGAGGATGGAGAGAAGTATTTTTGAGGGAATCGAGGCGAATGTGGGTGATGGGAGGTGGCTGGGTGAGGATGGGTGCAGGTCTGCACCCAGGCTGGTGGAGAGCCCTGCTGTTGTGCATTGCACTGACTGTTTGTGGCGATAGAAAATGTTAAAACCTGGGATTTTGCTGAAGCTGTGTGTCATCAGTGGGTGCTGGCGGAGAGGGGAGTGCATTTCATTCATAAGCGTATCGTCTGCGTGTGTCTTTGGGAAGGCTGGAGAGTTAAAGAAAGAACCTGTGGGTGTGTTCATAGACATGCCTGTGCTTATGGAGAGAATTGGACACTAGAAGTCAGGTCACTTGCTCCAAAATGCCCTTTTTGAGGGGACCTAGCATCTGTTTCAAGGTGGTGAGGAATTGCCCTGCTTGATCCCTGGGGTTTTGGCGCCTGGGTCCATCCAGGGCCACCGGCAGCTTCTCCCAGCTCACGGGTCTCACCGCAGAGCCCGTCTTCTCCATCCTGCCGTGTCAGCATGGACCCCGGGTCACTCAGAGAATTTCAGCACAGATAGATGGAGAAGAGGAGAAAAGAGCTGTTCTTTTGCAGACAGGTCATTACTGCAGGGAACGTGATTCATCCGTCAGGGCTGGTCTAACCTGGCATGCTCAGGCGGTGGGGGGGATGGCTGTCCCCTGCGGGCACTGTGCGGTGGTGACCAGATGCTGTCATCGCTCCTCCGGTGTCCCCTGCCTTGTTGGCACTGCTGGCTCTCCAGGGCTGGCTCTGGGATTTGGGGCTGCGATCCTGTACAGCGGGCAGGGAGGGACGGGCAGGGGTCACCGCTGGAGTCGTGTGGGTGGAAAATCATCTATTCCGTCCCATTGGCGCTGCGGGAGGCAAGTAATTAATTATTGCTCTTTACCCCTAAAATTAAATGGAGCCGCTGGGGCTAGCAGTGCCAAAGGCTCAGCTCTGCCTGCGCTGAGCTCAGCTCTGCTGGCCCCTCCGGAGGCAGATGAAAGCCAAGTTTGCTCCCAGCTCGCTCCGAGCATCCCGTCAGCCCTCTCATCTGCTGACATCCCCCCGTCAGGGCGCCGCATTGAAGTGACGCTGCTCTAATCTCACAACAGCTGGCACAGAAGTGATCTGGCCGAGCAGCCTCTGTCTGTCTGCAGGCAGCAGTGTCACCCCGCTCCTCTCACAGGTGACATTTGAACACTTCGCTCTGGCTCTGCTTCCCCACCTTCGAGCGAGGTTAATATTTTAATATGCTTAATGGCTCATTCTGGCTCGGCAGCCCCTGCCCGTGCTTTGTCAAGGGTCATCCGTTACGCCAGGCATGATTTCGGAGAGCGAGGTTCCTGCTCCCATCCTCTGCACTCTTGAGGGCAGAAGGTCGGCTTGTGCTTCCAGCTTTTAATTAAAACCATGACGAGCTGCCCTTGCGAGCCCCAGCCTGGCAGCACCGCTGTGGGATGAGCCGTCTTCTCCCAGCATCTCTCCAGAGCTGCCCAGCGAGGCTCCAGCCCCAGGGTCTCCTGTCCACCACCCAGGGCAGCTGTAGCTCCTCACCTTCTCCCCCCAGGGACATGGGAGCTTCGGGAGAGGCTGGTTGGTTGGTGGCCAAACAGAAAAGCCAAAAGGGAGGATGGGGACACGGTTCTCCTTGCAGTCCACCTACGATGAGAAACCCCTCGGGAGGAGCAGATGGGGCTGAGCTTTCTGGTGGGTGGTGGAGGAGTTGTCATCATTTGTTTCTTTTTTTTTTTTTTAATAATTCCCCCTACTTTAATAAACAGTAGTTTTGGTTAGTAAATAACATGCCCTTTCTCTCCCCCCATCTCTCCAGCAGAAATACGTGCTCTGATCTGATATATTCTGCCTTTCTCACTCCCTCACTGCAGAGGAGCTGCAAATTCTGGTGGGAACAGAGTGCTAATAGAAAAGGGGCTCTAAAGATGTTTGAAACATGACCAGTAAAGGACAGAGGGAGATTCAGCTCCAAATATGCTGGAAAATCTAGGAGAGGGGCCAAGAGAAGGGGGAATATCAGAAGTGTGATTGCCAAGAGGGAAAAGTTAATTGGGAAGCATTAATTGGAGGGGAAAGGGGCAGCACAGACGTGAATTTGCAACACAGGGCGGTGATGTGGCTGAGGGCACCGTGATGGGCACGGAGCTGCCCCGGGGCTGGGGACTCATCCATCCTAACCCATGGGATCTGCCAGTTTACCAGTTCTTGCTGGTTTTAGGGTGTTTTCCTTGTTGAAATTCCCAGCTTCTGTAATCGCCTGGAAACCTGGAATTTGCAAAATCACGACTTCGCTACTGCATAGGGCTTTATTTCTTTGGGTTTGGTCTCTGGGTAGTTTCTGCCTCACAAGTCTGCAGGGAAAATCTCGATTACGCCCTAAAGGCTCAGAAAGCAGAAGGCAAATTTATGGGTAGGGGGAACAACCCAGTGACTGATTTATTTTTAAAATCTCATAATTTTTACGCCAATCTCATTATATAGGTTTTTTTAATGCCTGACTCATGATTTTTCCGAGCGTTTGGTGTTGGCAGGGCTGCGAGTGTGACACCGTGTGTGCGCGGGGGCCTCGCTGACAGATAACGCGATGCTGTGGTCCTCAAGGGCTGGCGAATATTCCTCCGCTGCCGTTTCATTGCCAAGCACACAGCCTTCAAATTAAAAACCCTCCAAAAAAGGGAGACTAGCCTGGAATTTGGTAGCTTTTTAGGTGCTGATGGAAGTGTGGGGGAGATGCTAAAGGAGAATAAACCACCCTGTGACTCCTGGCATTGCCTCCGGGGATATTTTAAGGTCAGAGGGGTCAGTGTTTATTTGCAGCCCCCTGTGGATAAAGATCTAATAAACAGCCTGTGGAGGTCAAGTCCGTGTCCATCAGTGACTTGTTCTGTGACCTTGGGTAAATCACTTTGTCTCCCTCCTGTCGGTGAGAGGGTGACCAGGTCTTTTGACCAAGATGGGTTGCAGGTATCAGTTAATATTATAAAATGTGCTTTGAAGATGAGTAATACCTTGGAGACGCTTAAAGCTCTTGATGAGCATCTGCGTTCCCTTTGCAGGAACCCAGAGAAAACGAAGTGCCTGAATACTTTGTCACAGTCCAAATCCGCTGTGCGTGCAGCTCGGAGAGGCAGCGCTGGGAGCTTCCCCAGGCTTTCTGTTGCCATTGGATTCGGGGACATTTACGCTTCTTGCTTGCTTAAGAGAGGGATGTCACAGCACGGCCATGCCTGTGGCTTTGCGAGCTGGAGCGGTGTGTCCCCTGCTCCTGGTCCCCTGTCACCAAGCACAGGGATGAGCCTCTGCATCCCAGCAAGCAAAGCCAAGTCCCACATGGCTTTCCAGCTGTGGCAGTGACCCCAGGCAATGGACAAGGTGTTTGTCCCAGCTGTGAAATGTTCAGGAGTTTCACTGTCATGGATTCGCTCAGTAGAGGGTTGGTTTGACACACAACTGCAGGCTGCTAATAAAGTATCTTTTAGTTGCCAGTTTGCAGGAAAATGGTATATAGTATCTTTGAAACACCATAACTGGTTCATTATCATCAAGGATCAGATGTTATGCAGCAGATTTACTTTATATAGCTTGATCACAAAGCCTTAATTTTCTAGAGAGGCCTCCTTTGCCTCACTTTTGCTAATCAGAATGCTGTGATTTTGCCTGAGCAGCTGTCTTCATGGATCATCCTGCCCATACCATGTGCCACCAGCTCCCTGCCAGCCCTAACGGTGCCTTTTCTCTCCAAGGGAAGAAGCGATGCTGTCCACCTACTTTGAAACCATCAATGACTTGCTCTCCTCCTTCGGGCCGGTCCGAGATTGCTCCCGCAACAACGGCGGCTGCACCCGCAACTTCAAGTGCGTTTCGGATCGCAAGGTGGACTCGACGGGCTGCGTGGTAGGTCTCCCGGGGCTGGCGTGCGTTTTGGGGACAAGCCGGAGGGGACATTGCCTGCTAGCTCTCTGGGGATGTGGCCACAGGGACCTGTGTGCTGGCGGTGGGTTCCTCCCAACCCTGGGGCCCTCATGGCAGATCACAAATGCCGTATGGACTGGGGAAGGAGCCCCGGGGCTCAGATGAGCAAAAGAAAAATGCTTGAGGCTGATGGTTTTTTTCCTGCTTGTCAAGAAAGCCTGGGCTAAAGCAGCTGCGCTTTTTCTCCTGTCTTGTGCCTCTCAGTGTGGGATAAAGATGAAATGTCTCCCCATCCTCTCCTGCTCTGCACCCCTCAGAGGTTTTATTTGTTTCTGAATGTGCTCACGTCTTGCCAGAAAACCCAAATCCCAGGTTTTGCCATCTCCCCTCCAGGAGACCTCTGAGCGCAGCCGTTAGTTTGGGCAGAGGCTCTGAATCACTACCGGCTATCGATGCACAGAGAGGTTTTGCTGTTTATTCCCGTGGGCTGCAGCGGAGCTCAGCACCTCTCCCGGCTCTGACACATCTCCCCTTGACAGCAAAGTCACCACTTCCCTGTGTGCGGAGCTTGTGCGAGGCTGGTACCATGCAGAGATGCGGGGGCACAGCCTTGGGAAACTGGGGGAACCCAGAGCATCACTTCTTATCTGTCTGTTGTAGAAGCTGGGCAGTAGTTGGTGATCCCTGAGGTGGTCCAGAGCTCCTCACCTGCTCCTCTTGCCCTGCAAACACACACCTGAAGCCCCCCAAACCCCTCTGCCCCTTCCCTCTCGCTGCAGGCAGAGCCCCCGTCACCCCACCCCTCCCATCTCCGCAGAGGAGGGAGTTAAGTGTCTCTTTATTTATTGAAGATGTTTATACACGGCAGCAGGAAAGGTCAGGCTGGAGCGGTGCCGTCCCGGGGGTGGCGTTTTCATTATCCTTTCCTCCGGTTGCTTGTTAAGGCCATTTAGCGCGACAGCCTGATGTGTCACCAGCAGCACCTGGTGCCATCCCCCCCTTGCCGCTCCTCTCTGTTTCCTCCTTTCCTTTCCCACTGTCATTTTCCTTTGTTCCCTTTTCCAGGGAGTTCTCATCTTTTAGGGGTTTTTCCTCGTTTTTTTGGGTATTATTTTGCTTTGAACACAAACGTGCCTCCCAGACACTGTCAGAAGCAATTGAGACTCCAGTCGTCCCGTGCCGCCGGGAAGACGTGCCTTTTTTAAAAAGTCAGGATATATTAAGATAGAAATTACCAATTAATTGCAGGCCTAGCGCTCACCACGCTGACATGTGGAGAGGCAGAAATTGAAAACTCTGTCACTCGGGGCTTTATGTAAAGAGAACAAACTGTGTACAAGGGCTGCCAGGGGGAAGGGAGGGAGCAACTGCCCTGGGGAGCATCCCCCACCCTAGAGGTGACACATGGGGATCTTGAGACCTCCTCCTTCTCCTCTTCTCCTCCTTTTCTCCCCTCTGCAGGAGTGTGGGGCTGCTCTGACCTCTCTGCAGCCCCGACTCGTGGGATGAAGCCCCCCCAGCTCCTCATCCCAGCTGCAGCATGAGAACGGCAGAGCTGAGCTCCATGGGGCAGTTTGGGGACAGCAGCTGCATCCCCTGTCCCATCCATGTCTCTCCCTGCTTCCCATCAGGCTGGCACCAGGGACACAGAGCTTCATCCCCCCGAGGTGTCCCAACCCCACGTGGCATTTTATACTTGCAGGTCCCCTGCAATGGCTGGGGTATGAGCAGAGGCCTGTTGGACACTGTCCTGTCTTTCTTACTGTGGTCCATGGCTATTGTCTGGTGGAAAAGTCTGTCCCCGCCCCGAGTTGTGCTCGTGACACTGAGTGGGTTGCAGGTGATGGGAGCTGAGTTTCGGAGCTTCACCACAGCCCCAGCGTGCGACCTCGTGGCATCTTCTGTGCTGGTCCCTGTGCTGGGCAATACGATACGTCCCCTCCTCATCCCACCCTGCTCCCCGAGTCTGCGAGCTGGGCTTCCCTTGCGAGCAGGGATGGGGTCGTTTGCTGCAAATTTACAGGGATGTCAGTTAGTTTTAAAGCTGAACTGCTGCGAACTCAATTTGCCAATTTGGTAAGTGCTATGGGCAATATCGGGATGTAATTTAATTAAGCTATCCCCTTTTTATAGAGTTCAGGGAGCATTCACGTGCTAATTTTAGCACTAGGCTTCCTTCAGCTTGACTCTGGACGCTGTTTCGCAAATCATGACATGTTGTTAATCTTTACCAGTCAACAGTTTATTAATTTGCGAAGGCCACAGAAGTATATAATCAGTGGTTCATCAATCAAGGCTAAATCCAACAAATGTTCCAGGCAGGTACTGAGCATAAAATATACATGCAGCCTTGTAAGCAATTAATACACAGCAGAGCCAGAGCCTAGCAGCTCAACCAGGGAACAGCACAAATCTCAAAGATTTCTTATTCCTTTTATATATAATCATCATCTGTTACCAGTTCCTTCGTGCCCTTAATACAGCTTCCAGTAATTCTGCAGGGACCGGGGATGCATTTATCTTCGGGCTTTTTAGTGGCGTGGGCTCTGCCATTACCTAATTGTTTGGCCTTAAGAGGACTTGGGTAAAACGTCAAGGGCAGTTTGTGGTGGAATCTCTCTGAGGACAGTCCCCTTGGGCTCATGAAGGAGAAACAGGGACGTCGCTTTGCTCCGTTAAAACCCTGTGTGCGAGATGTCACCTGGAAGACCCTAAGGGCTCTGCAGTGGGGTCCCCAGCTTCCATCCCACACATCCCATGGCGCCCTTTTTTCCCCTCTTCTCATGGCTTTTCTGTTGTTTTTACGTGTACCCAGTAGATGGCATTAGCACATAAAGGTTTTCTGTGGTTCTTTTCTTGTCGGAGGCTTTTTTTGTTCGGGTAATTTTGAGAAGTATGAGCTGCGACCTTGCTGAGACCCTGACATTGCTAACTGGAGCTTTGCCTTTGTGCCCTACCTTGTAACACAACAAAACAATCCTCAAGCTCTACAAAACCTGCTTCTGTGCAACTTTTCCCTGTTGCATCCTAGAATTGCTGTCAGGTCTGGGGAAAACACGGACATTTCCCTAGAAAACAAAATCCCAGTGAGCTTCTCTGCATATTGAGTGCAGTGTGCGTTTTGTACCGTCTTGCAGGGATCACAGCAAAACAGGGGAAGCTGGAGGAATACGTCAGATTATTGCTAGGAGAAAAATACATATTGCTGATCCATTCTCCCAGCATGATTGTAGCTGCTCAGCCAGGAGGGAGGATGCTGAAGAAGGGAAAGTGGTTGACCCTCATTTGTTGGCAATTTGTAATTTGAGATGAAAACCTATGAATCCTCCCTTAAGGGATTGAAGGAAATACCTGTAAGGTGGCTTAAATTCAGGTTTCTCCACCTGTCTCTTGGCTTGGCTTTAGTCATGGGTGCCAGTGCTCGTCTGCTCAAGGAGAAGGGGGTCACTTGTGTCTGCCTCCCCAGAGAGGCAGGATTGCAGCCCCAGGGAATAAGAGGGGTGAGGATTTTTTCCCACGAGGAAAATGAGCTTTGTCCTTAGTACGTGAGCTGGGTGAGGAAGTGGATGGTCCCTCTCCGGTGCATGTTGGGCATCCTCAGCATCTCCGCAAGAGGAGGCAGCAGCAGGTATGGGAATGTGGTGCAGAGGTGAAGATGATGGGGTCTCACCACCTGAGGACCTCCTGGAGATGCAGGAGGGCAAGAGCTGCTTAGGCGGTGGTGGGGAAGGCAGCTCGGTGTCCCACAGCGAAGTAGGAGCAGAATTAGGCCCCTTGTTCCCCGCTGAGTGAACAACTTATCTGGTGCAAGTGGTGCGGTCTGATGGTTCTGCAACATCTGCAGATGTTGGTGAGTTAGTCTTGTTAAGTCAGAAGACAGTGGCTTGTGCCATGGAGGCCAGAGATGTTGCGGGTGGGTGTGGAAGGGCTCACAGCACGGCTGAGCTCCAGGGTCTGTCCCAGCTCTGGAGAGGTGTTGGCAAGAGGCAGGAGAGCCCAGTGAGCCCAGGTGTTCTGCACAGACGTGAAATCCTGCTGGTCGTCACCATCTCCCTGCTCACAGACTGGAGTTCCTATGGCATAGTTTTATGACTAATTTAAGCAGGAAAAAAATATAGTTTGGCAGTATAGTGAACTGTTCCTCTGCGCGATCATGGGGTCAGCCCGTCGGGCAAAGAGGAGTTTGTTTGGCTCAGTGTGCAGAAGGTAGAGCAGCCACCAAAGAGTCTCTCAATGAAGTTGTGGCCCATGGTGACACCGGTGTGATGTCAGTCCCAGACTATTTACAGAGAGAAGGAAGGGAAATTTGGCATGGTCTACACAGGCATATAAGCCTCAGTGTAGCCTGTCTGGAGCTAATCCTTCTGTTTTGCTTTCTCCCACATCAAAATGATGGGCTGTTCCTTAGCTGCTGCAAAGCGGGGCTCAGAAATGGCTTAATTTAAGAGGGTAACCATTTCAAGGAGAAATGGGATTAGAAATGAGGGAGCAGGGCAGTGGCTGCCACTCTAGTCTCCTCCTTCCAGCACATGTCACCCATGGGTGGGTGGTGGGTAGGTGCTTCCAAATGAAGCAGATGAAGCTGAGAACTGATGTTCTTGCTGGGGGGGAGTGGAAATTGGGTGTTTGGGACTTTCAGCCCAAACCAAAATGCTGTGCAGAATTCCCCCACATATTTGCAAGTTCCAAAATATTTTGGTTCAGAACATCTCTGTGAAGGAGGGGGAAATGTTTAGTGCCAGCATTATCATCTGGAGCTTTATGTTGTATATTGCGCTATCCCAGTGTACAGCCTGAAATAAAAACCAAATGAGGCAGTGGAAACCAAAACATTTCAACCTTGTCAAAACTAAATGCTCTTCTAATTTCCCGATGAATTTTGAGATGTAATTGATGGAATCCCACAAAGCACTTAAGCTTCATCAAATCTGCATTTTTTTTCTGACAGACAATTGTTCATTGAAAAATAAAAACTCATCCGTCCCTGCCTTATGAGGCACCTAGCTAATTATGTTACATGCACACGCAAGGGAGGGCGATGGAGAGGAAACTGTTCTCTTCTAATCCCTTTAAAGTTTAGCTGGCTCCTTGAAGCAGAAGATGACTCCTTCTGCAGGTCATGGTTGGAAGCAGAAGCCCCCGAGCTCAGCAGCAAACCCCCTCCAGGGAGCCTGCGGTTTCGGATTTATCTCATTAAGCCAGGTAACGACGTGTGATAAAAATGGGATTTAAGGAAGAGAGATGAGCAAAGGGTGGCAGAAGCCGCTGGGGTCGGTAGCTGGCTGTGGCAGGGAGCGGGGGGCAGGTGGGAGCCCCCCACCCGCCTTTGCTTTCAGTGCTGCAAAAATGGGTTTGCACCATGTCAGCGATTGATGGGCAAGTTTAAAAGCAAGTGGAACAGCTCAGAAGGTACCAAGGTGAGCAGGAGGTCTCTGCCAGAAGTAGTTTGGGTGTTAAAAGCCCCATTTTCTTCAGCGTTGGCGTTTTCAGTGGTGCTCCGTGTAGGGCTTGGTGGGCACCAGCCCTTGCCCCTCTTCTCCCCGACAGACTGGGATGCTTTGTTTGTACTGGTCACAGCTGGGTTGGGTCTTTGGGTTTGGTGTGGGTCACAGGATTTGGTGTAGAGCGATGTGGCTGGGCTGTACCCTGGGTGTCAGGTGGGGCAGGAGTTGAATTTCTGGTCTCCCAAAGGTTTATGGGCGTTCCAGCCTCCGCTGCGGCTCATGGGCAGGAGATGCCGGCGCACCCCAAAATGGGCTGTTGGTGGCTTCTGGAAGGAAAGCAGCTGGAGGGTTTCTACTAGCTTGATTTCCTTGCTCCAGGAGCTCTGAACGGTTACATCTGTTCATCTGTAGCATCCCAGCAGCTGCTTGAAACAAGTCCATTCCACTTTGAATTGAGGTGCAAAAAACATATACGTAGTGACTTGGCTCAGAGGGTCCACGTGAGAGCTGTGCGGTGGCCAGAGGTGAGGAGATGCTGCCTCATTGCCCAGAGCTTTGGTCTCCTCTGTGGAGCCCCCAGCCCCACTGTCATGGGGGGACCGAGCCGAGGAGCAGGAGCTATTGCATCAAGTGCTCAGGAGCCTGGAAGACAGATGGGTTTGATTTTCTGAGGCTAAAATAATGATTGATGATCTTGAAAGGGAAAAGGAAGCAGGGGAAAGGGATGGGGGGGAGTGAAATGGGAAGATAATGACTGTTATTTCAGCAAACAGTTGTGATATTCCTGTGGGAAGGATGCTCCCCCGCAGTGGGGTGTTTTGGGGGGGTCTTCTGGTGTGGTGGTGTGGACATCACTGCCCCGAGGAGATGAGATAGGGGTGGAAGGAGACTGCCTGGAGCCAGTAGGTGCTTTAGCAAGTGGCTTTTTGGCCCATTTTACCAGAATAATAGGACAGGGGGGATAAATCTCACCTGTAGAGACAGGGCTGTGTGCAGCCAGACTCTGGTCCTGCAGCTGATGAGGAGCGTTGCTCACTGGGGCCCTTCTGGACTTAGAAAGCGAAGGCAGAATAAGCCAAAGTTATCCAAATATATGTGTGTATAAGGACACAGAGGAGTTTACTGCATTTGTATCATTTCTGAGCTCCAACGAGCAAATCAAATCCATGCCAGTGCATAGTTCAGAGCTCATTAAAATGCTGGCACTTGCTTGTACCTCAGCAGTGCCTCAGATTAATGTTTTTGTCTCAAGCTGAAGAGGTTCCTTGGTGAGGAGTGAGGATGCCTCTGAACGAAGCGCGGTCATTAGGGCCTTTGGGTGCTGCGCTCGGTGCCTCCGCAGGGCTGAGCCCCCAGCCCTTTCTGTTGGGGATGCACCGGGGATGGGGACAGGGTCTCATCCAGCCATGGGTGTGTGGTACCCAAGCGGTACCAGGAGCTGGGGGTTCCTGGCAGCTTCCCTGTGCGGTTTTGAGGAGCCCAGAGCATCACCTCTGACACCCCAGCACGGGAGAAGTCTGGGCTTTTATCTCTGACAAAAAGGCTGCTATTGTTGAGAAAACAGACCAGAATAATAAAAAGGGCAGTTTACTCTCTACAGAAACACTTTCTTAAATATTCTTTTTTTAAACCTAATAACAGAAGAGAGGAGCTGAGTGGAGAAGCCCGAGCAGGCAGCTTGGATGCAGAGCTGATGTCCTTTTGTCTGGTTGATCTGTGTCTGTAACGAGACTCAGGTTTTGTTTCCAGTGACCCCCTCACCCGTCTCCCTGCTAATGAGCTTTGTAAAGGGGAAAGGAAAGAAAAGAACCCTTTGCTCACTAATGTGAACAGGGACTTGTGCAGCTACTTATTTTCCAAAGACACTGTCTTGTGCAGGTTTTTGGGGATGCTTTCTTTCCCCATGGAGATGATCCTCCTCCCATTGCATTTGTTCTGGCTGTGCTGAGGATGGTGGTGATGGGTGGAGGAGCTGCGCCATGTCCTGGTGGCAGGAGCCACCTGCTGTCACACACTGTGCTGGGGTGACAGTGGTGGGCGTGAGCATCCCGTTTAATCCCAAACCACAGCCCCGTGCATCGGCAAGGCGGGCTCTGGTGACCTCCCAGGGGTGGCAGCTGGCACGTGGCACCATCTCCTACCAGCTCTGCCACTCTGTGTCACCTTGGAGATGTCATTTAAAAGGCGAAAAAAAAAAAAAACCCGTCTCTCCAAAAATCAGGTAAAAATAGCACTTTCTTATTCAGCATATCCATTCCCTGTGCGTACTTGGAGTCTGTTTGCTGACTGCAATGATAAAATTAAAGCCCTGGGTGTTCCGCCCCGTGTGACAAGGAGGGAATGAGCCGGTTTCCATCTGTGCCAACGGCAGAACCTCACAGAGCTACCGGCTGTTCCCCCTTCGCAAACCCATCGGCAGCAGCAGGGCCGGGGTGGTGTAGCTGTGGGTCACCTTTAGCCCGCAGGATCTGCATTATCAGTGCTAATACAGAAGAAGATAAGGGAGTAAGTTTTCTTTTCCAATCCCAAGAGCAATTTTCAGGGCTGGCCGTCATCACAGAGAAACTGATTCACTCCTGCGTAGATGGAGTGGATTTGCAAGGCAGTGGAATTACATTTGTATGGTAACGGCTTCTCCGTGGCTTTTCAGAGCAGACCAAGAGCTTAAGAGTCTCCCCCTACCTTCCTCTTCCTCTCCATAGCATGGATTAAGTACTGAACGCTCTTCCCAAGCTCTGAGATATTTTTGCTTGTCAGATCCGTGGATGAAGGATGGTCAGGGAGTTCGAAGTGAGTTCCCAAGCCGTGTAGGTCTACCGTGGCAAACCACAAACAGCTTTGTCTTTTGAAGAGCTGACTAACAGTTTGTAGGATCCCTGTGCCTCCCTGGATAAATGGATCCATCCCATATCTGGACGAGGGGTGTGCAGAGGGGGTTGGCTGGGGGCTGCGGGGACACCTTGTCTCACCAGCTTTCCTCCCATTGGGGAGGGACGTGTCACCCGTGATTGCCCAGACAGAGTTATTGGCTGAGTTGCTTATTGATTTTCTAATCATTTTCTGACACAGCCCCCATCCTGTGTCACTGCCAAGGCAGATCGCAAATTGAACTGCAGCTGAATTGATGGGGGATTGATTAAAACTCACCGTAATTATTGGTTCTCTGCTGCCCGAGACAGACAAATCAATGTCAGCAATAACAGATCTGGACCTTTATAAAATCTCAGCAAGTGCAGAGCAAGCGATGGGTTTGCGAGCCCACCCAGAAGCCCAGACCAACCCTTCAGCCCAGCCCAGGGAGTCGGGATTAGCATGAGCCGGCTTTTACCTGGGGCATTTCTGAACTGTGAGAAGAACTATAAGGACTTTGTTGCACCCAATGGGCTGATCTGTGGATAGGACATCCCGATTGCAAATCCCCTCTGCTCCAGGGAAAACAAAATCCGTAGTGAAGTTTTATTGTGCTCAGTATTTGCTCCATTTAGCTCTTCATGCCTGCAAACCGCCCGGCTCAGCGAGGCTGGCATTGCTTCTGCCTGTTTGTTTTGCTGGCTGGCACTAATTGCAGCGCTCGCTGTCCCTGGCGTCTTCATCCCCCCGAAGTGGGGACATCTCCCGTGTTCGTGTGTTGGCTGCCGAAGCTTTCTGTCCCTGGGGAGCTCCTTGCTGCAGCACTACAGGCGGCTGGAGAGCCGGGGGGTGTGGAGGGAGGGAGTGCTTTACTTGTGCAGGTTTTGTGCCGAGCTATTTGCCTGTCGTAATTCACCCATGTTAGGATGCCTAATGACAAATGGAAAAGAACCATGTTTTCTGTTGATCAAAGACAAACTGGAGGACTA
The DNA here is from genome assembly GCF_964273445.1 of Streptopelia decaocto. NCBI lineage: Eukaryota > Metazoa > Chordata > Aves > Columbiformes > Columbidae > Streptopelia > Streptopelia decaocto. The sequence continues at coordinate 4,760,637 of NC_138672.1, read as the reverse complement.
TCCCAAGGGTGGCCCAGAGGAGAGTGGGGCTAAGGGAGGCAAGGCTTTGGTGACCCACTAACCCAGTGCTGGGGAAAGAGCCGGGGCTGGGGAAGATGCTGACCTCAGCACACAGATCAGTTCCAGGACAAGAGTCCCGAGTGACAGCTCAGAAAAGCCGTGACTGATCCCCTGGCTGGGATTCTGTAGCTTCTGCTGGCTGAAGGTCCCATCCAGTTGCCTTCAGCACCCTGAAAGGTCCCTGGGAGCTCCAGAGGGGACTTGGGCAGAGTCCCAGACCTCCCCGTCCTCTCGGTGTGCGGATGCGGTGCCGTGGAGCGGAGGATGCTGTTTGCAGTCAGCCCTCCCTGCCCTCCAGGGAGATGCCTTTCTGCCAATTTGCACAGCTCTTATTCTTACACCGGAGCCGGCAGACGCGGAGGAGACCGCAGGAGACAAGTGTTGTATTTGTGGATTCACAAACACGCTTATCCTGATCCTGTTTCCCAGGCAGCTCGGCAGTGAAAAGCACAGATTGTTCTAAGTGTCCTCTTCTCCTTCATATTTATTCTGTATATGCAGCTAGAAAGCTTCCTGCTCCTGTGTCTTTTGCTGCTTTGTGTCCAGGTCCTGCCTGCACCCTGCCCGTGCCCTGCCCGCTCTACAGAGACAGGCAGCATCTTATTCCAGAGCCCTTTGCTGCTGATATCCTTTGGCTAGAAAAGCCGTGTGCCCCGCAGTCTTCCCCTGCCTCCCCTTCTCACCTTACCCAGTGCGTGCAAGGAAGGTGCTGAGCTTTGCAAGGTCAACCCGAGCTGTGGAGATGAGGGCACCAGAGCCAGCGAGGTGTCTGAGGGACGTCAGGTGGGGCAGAAGCAGCTTTGATGCTGGAAAATGGGTTTCTAAAAAGTGGAGAGAAACTCGGATGGGCTGGGACTCCCTGGAGCATCGTCCTGATGTCCCCTGTGGGCAAGTTGCTTCTTGAGTAGCCAAGAGTGAGCAGGGCTTGACTGCCCATCGAGACCCTGCATGTGACAGGGGTCCAGGATCTCCTGAACTTTTATTAATATGTACAGCATTTTGCTCACAGGGAAAAATTGATTTTCTTTTTTAAGCACGAGGTATAGCGGTTTTATAACCTTTCTTCTGCTTGACAGAGGCCATTTATAACCTGCCTTCATCACTACCTGTACAAGCTCCAGTCTGACTCATCTTCAAGAAATTCCATAATGCATTTTTAATTGCGAGCTGCTGCTAGGCAAGATTTATTTATTTTTTCAAGGACTGGCCTTTTTGTTGTTGTTTGTGTGCATGCATGTTTGGCGAAAAGGGATAAATAACGCAAGTGGAATAGAAGAGCGCTTTAATCTGGGTGACAATTTATTGATGGCATTTGCCGCCTACTGGCTTTTATCTTTTGGGACAAGGAAAGCCAGCTGGGGAACTGAAATTAAAACCCAGAGCCAGATCCCCAGCTTGTGTGGATCAGCATGGTTCCCTCGGCTGTGGAAAGCTGTTCTGATGAGCGCGGGACTGGGATTCTCTCCTCCCCAGGTCCTGCCTCCACCACGGGCTGGTCCTGCCCACAGCTGCCTCCTCCCCAGGGAGACAGCGTGATGCTTTTGGAGATGATGCCAAGGCCACGCTCACTGGCCTGGGTTGAGGTGGTTTTCTGGGTTGGTCTCAGGTGTTGAGATGGTTGGTTTTGGGTTACATCAGATTTCTCAGCATCTCAAGAGAAACGGGGAACAAATGCAGAGGGTTTCTCCAGCACGTTACGGAGCGGGTTGTTGCGCTTTGCCCCACGCTGGCTTGAAGCTTTCTCACTGTGTAATTTTGCAGCCTTGAGGGTTTCACTCTCCTCCAGAGGGAGGATGGGGAGTGTGGCTTTTGCAGCAGATCAGCTCCTTGCTCTGTGGTCCTTGTCCCTTCCCCAGCCTCTGGACTGCCCCATCCATCACTTGGGGTGCACTCATCTCCTGTAGCAGAGTTCAGCAGCACAACTGGCTCGTGGGTGCGTTCTGCTCTGGGAGGGCACCCCCGGGCTGTGGCTCCAGGATAGGTGGGGACCCACGGGTGACCTTACCATGTCCCCTCTCTCTCTGCAGTGCCCTGAGGACCTCCGGCCCATGAAGGATGGCACCGGTTGTTACGACTACTCCAAAGGGATCGACTGCTCAGATGGCTTCAACGGTGGCTGTGAGCAGCTCTGTCTCCAGCAGACCCTCCCTCTGCCCCACGACCCCTCGTCCAGCACCATCTTCATGTTCTGCGGGTGAGTTGCCTCAGCGCTCTCACTGGCAGTAAATCAGAGAATCACAGAACGGTTTGGGTCGAAGGGCCCTTCCCAGCTCCCCCAGTGCCACCCCCGCCACGAGCAGGGACATCTTCACCAGCTCAGGTTGCTCAGAGCCCCGTCCAGCCTGGCCTGGGATGTCTCCAGGGGTGGTTCATCCACCACCTCTCTGGCCAACCTGGCCAGGCTCTCACCATCCTCAGCATAAAAAATGTCTTCCTCATGTCATACAATAACCCATGCCCTTTTCCATCCTTGGCAACCCTCCTCTGCCACCTGTCCCCACACCAGTGTGCCCAGCAAGGGAGCTGAACGCCCAAGAAAAATTCTATTTATGGAGCTGACTTCCAGCAGGGAATGGAGGCACCTGGTTTGCCTACAGGCAAAATCGTATGGGAAGGCGAGGAGCAATGTGAGCAGATGCACCTTCCTCCTCTCTCCCACTGTGTGATGGTACAGCTTGATCTGTGACTCACCAAAAGGTACCCAAAAATCGTACATTCTGTGTTGGAGGGGGAAAGTGGAGGATTTGTTTAAAAAATACTACTTTTAATTTTTTTTTCCTCCTCTGTGCCTCTCTTAAAATAGAGTTTCATCCCTGATTTTGGCCAGGATCCTATAATCCTACACAATTTAGCATTTTCTCTCAGGAAAATCTCCCTGGCTGCAGTATGTTCTAAAAGGAGCTCAGTGATTATCTGGCTTTATGCTGCACAGCTGCGGCCGGGCATTGCCCACCCGGCCCTGTGCTCTGCAGATCCCATCTCTTGGCTGGTTCACGCTCTGGGGCACATGCAGGAACCTCCTTCACATCCCTGTGGGAAGGATTAGGGCGAAGGAGCAGGGAGAGAAGCCCTTTGGGGAAGGAAATGCCCACAAATTCCTTACGGTAACTCTGAAGAGCACCCATCATGTCCCGATGCTGCAGATGCAGCAGAGACCTCATTCAGCCCACAGAGCTCTGCCCGTGTCAGCTTCTCTCTTGTTCTTTTTTAATCCCCTTTTGCTGGTTTTTGTGTTTGTTTTTGTTGTTGTTTTCTCCCATCTTCTTTTCTTATTATTGTTTAGCAGCACAGAGCGCTTTAGTCACTAGGAGACAGCATGTTTCCTCCACCTTGCCTGCAAAGGGGTTAGGAATCCACCGAGGCACAAGCAGCCTTTCTGGGGAAGGTCTAGAAAATATTGGGAAATTACATAGTCTCCATCCACACCCACACAGGGGATCTGCATTTCAGTCTTTCAACCCCAAGGACAGAGAATATTTCCCTTTTTTCCTTTTTGGGAACAGGCAAAGCAAAAGTGCGGCAGACGGGTGGGAGTTTGGCGTGCAGCAGTAAAACGCAGCAGAGGAATGGGAGAGGGGAGAGAGCCCGGGGAGCGGGGCTGGGGTGAGCAGAGCACTGCGGCTGCGGGGACGGGCAGCTGGGAGAACAAACGCAGGGGAAAAGACCAGAGGAAAGAGAAAAAGAGGAAGGGAGGCAGGATGGACACATATAATATCAGAGAATCATTTTGGTTGGAAAAGACCCTCAACATCGAGTCCAACCATTAACCCAACACCAGCACTACCCCATGTCCCTGAGAACCTCACCTCCGTCTGTTCAACCCCTCCAGGGATGGTGACTCCAGCACTGCCCTGGGCAGCCTGTTCCAATGCCCCACGGCCCTTTGGGGAAGAAATTGTTCCCCACATCCAACCTCAACCTCCCCTGGCGCAACTTGAGGCCGTCTCCTCTGCTCCTGGCGCTTGTTCCTGGGGAGCAGAGCCCGACCCCCCCTGGCTCCAAGCTCCTTTCAGGCAGTTCAGAGATCAGAAGGTCTCCCCTCAGCTCCTGTTGTCCAGGTGAACCCCCCAGGTCCCTCAGCTGCTCCCATCACACTTTTGCTCTATACTCTCTAATTCCTTTAGTTCTTTAATTCTTTGGTTTAGAGTTGACCATGTTTCAAGCCAGGAACTCTACTTGGATGGTCCCTGAACCAGGGTCAGGTGTGGTTCCTTATACTCTGTAACTTGGCTCATTCCCCACTTCTCAAAGGACTTGGTTCCAAAAGATGCCACTGATGTTTCCAGTGTCTGGAGTTTAAATCACATCCCTGCTTCCTGCCTCAGTTTCCCTTACTGTCTTTTGAAGATGAGCATGTGCATCTTACCCACAGTGTGCTGGGAAGTGGGACCAAAGAGCAAAGGAGTGGCCATGCTGGAGCGGCTCCCTTGCCAGAGGGCACTGCTGGGTGGGAATAAGGGTGGGAGCTGGATTTCTGCTTTGCCTGGGAAGTGTTTGTGCCTGTGCCTGGCCCATCAGATTAGCTTGTGATCCATAGGTGCGTGGAGGAGTACAAGCTGGCCCCGGATGGGAAGTCCTGCCTGATGCTGTCTGACATCTGCGAGGGCCCCAAGTGCCTGAAGTCGGATGCCAAGTTCAACGACACCCTCTTTGGGGAGATGCTTCACGGCTACAACAACAGGAGCCAGCACGTCAACCAAGGGCAGGTGTTCCAGATGACTTTCAGGTATGGTCCGGTTCTGCACCTTGTTTTGGGAACGTCGGGATGGTGAGATGGGGCCAAGGTCGGTTGGTGTAGAGACAGCATCTCTTGACATGTTCACTAGGGGAGGAGAAAGAGAACAACAAGCATCCCTCATTTTCGTACTTGCTCAACCTTCCCGCTGGCAGCAGCTTAGAACCATCCTGGGCCAGTCTATGTCTCCTCAAATGAGTGTTTAATCACACTTGATGGGCTTTTCCCAGTGGTCTTGCCTCATCTCTTTCTGAACACTGATGTATTTCATCTCCACGATATCCTGCGACAACAAGTTCTGCTGTTAATTTTTTGTAGTGTGGAAGAACACATCCTTGGTGTGTTTCCAGCCTCTGCAAGCTGGTTTTATTCAGTGCCCCCAGTTACAGTACTGGGAGGAGCTGCGAATATAGCCTAACAAGAAATAACATAGATAAACAGAAGGTAAATGCCCAGCAGGGTCTGAAGTGCTGGGTCTTCACCTTCCAGTGCCCACAGAGGACAGCTTGCTGATAATTGCTGAATTCAGGGCTGGAAAATGAGTAGATTTATTTATTTTTCTTCACTTCTCCTTAGTGCAGCTGTATTTTGATCAGGTGTAAGCCAAGGTGGGCCTGTGGATTTCAAAGCAGCAGCAGTGATTGCAGTCAGGAGAAGATTCAGCCCACACTAACATGACTCCTCCTTGCCCAGAATCTGAAGGGGTTTTTTCATGTTAGACCTCATTGCTGCCACTGATTTTAGCTGCAGTTGTGGGTGCTCATCGCTGCTGGCCACAATGGTTTTATGGGCACTGTTTCCCCAGCTGAATTCAAAGCCATCCCAGCTGTGAGTTCACGCTAACTCTGGCCCTTTGCTCTCGTGATGGCAGATGAATTACGGGCTCCACCAGCACAAAGGGGCTCAGGATGCTGCAGCCAGCGGAGCGCTTGGAGCCAGCAGCGCCACAGCCTTTGCTGGAAGTGAGAACTGACAGTACACGAAGGCAATTTTCCCAGTGGGCTCCTTTTTGCTTTCACTCCCACGATACAGGCATCAGTGTGTCCATCGGAGCAGAGCCAGGGCTGCAGAGCTGAACTTTTCCATGAGCTGGTGGGCTGAGCAGATCTTGGGGCTTCAAAAACTCCCCAAGCCCATCTCCTGGAAATGCCAGACTGGGACGGGCTCCCCAAAATGAGGTCCAGCTCCAGCTTGTGCCATCAGTCTCTAAGCACCAAACCTCTTTTTGCAGAGACTTAAATTTTCTCTGCAGCCTGTCCTTTGTTTGCATTGCAAAGTGAGCGAGTTGGAAAATCGTCTTGCCGCTGCCTCAGCTAGGGTTGGGGTCTAAGGGCTACTTTGGGAAGCCAACACATCTCCCATCCTCAGGGCTAGATTCCACCTGGAAAACACACAAGGTTGCCTGTGGGTCTGGTTTATCGTGGGAGATGTGGCTTCTCCAAGTCACACTGTCCAAGAGCATCCTGGGGTTATGGTGGGTTTGGGCAGTCTCAGGCTGGACCAGGAGCGGTTCTTGCAGGGGCTGGGATTGCATCTTTCAGGGCTCAGAGCCCAAAGCACTCCCTGGGGCTCTGACTGGCAGGTTTTTGGGTTTAAAAAAAGCCAAGGGGGTTGTTAGTGATCCCGGGGCTGGCACTGCTCCTGCCACGCTGTGGGGTGGATGGCAGAGTATGTGCAGTGAGGGGAAGATTCTCCCTGGTCCTCTGCACAGCGTCACCATCACAAACAGGCTTTTCAGTGCCCAGCACTGGCTGCGGGACTAGTCCTGGGTCTAACAGCTGTGAGGCGCAGGAGAAAGCGGGTCTGAAACAAGAGCAACCTGCAAAGCATCCCTGCAGGTCACAGGCTGTAGCGTGTGATGCGCTGGCTTGGCAGAGCTCAGAGCCTGGCAGGAGGCAGCACATCGTGCTCCAGAAATGCTTTTGGCATCCTGGAGGGTCAGCATGGCTGCCCTTTCCCATTCGAACATAGGCTGTTGGCTCCAGAATCACCAGGCAGTGATGAGAAGGGCTCAAGCCCCCATGCCCGGTGTCCTTCCCTGTGGCCAGGCTGCCCGGTGTGTCGGGGTTTGTGCCAGGGAAGCACCATTACATCATCTCCTAAAGAGGGAAGAGGGAGGAGGTTAATGGAGAAGAAATTATTAACTAAAAGATGTAATTTGCCTCTGATTTTCATAGATATTCAAGAACCTTTCTGAGCATTAAGATAGCAGCTGTTAGAGAAGCCCTTAATTTGGTGCATTTGAAACATAGCAGGAAGCTGCCTAATACCAGGGATTAAAAGCCTGTTTCTGCAAAGTAGGAGCAAGAACCTGCTATCAGAACAAGGGGCTGAGTATTTTAGAGGGATTTATAACTGCTGGGATCCTTTAGCTATGCAGATGTGACAGTCCTTTGAATGGTGTCTGCTTCCCATGTCGCCGCATCTTCAGTGTCTTTCATAAATAGGATATTCTCAATCCGCCAGGCATGTCAGCATGGTGTTGGGAGGAAGGCTTTGTGCTGGGAAAAGCCATCTCTCACCCCTGGCCTGGGCAATGTCTATCGGTTACAGCGGCAGTTCCATCCCATTGGGATGGTCTCTTTGCCACCCAACGGTCTGCGATGCTTTTTAGAGCTTCCGCCCTTCCGAGGGCTGGAGGGATTGAGCTGGTGTAGCACTGACGGCTTTATGGTGTCGAAAGGACGGGGGTGTGCAGTGGGTACCTTTAGGACACCGAGTAAGGGTGCTGTGTGATGTGAGCATGTCACACAGCAGGCTGGCAGTGGGTGAGCTGAGCAGCTTGGAGGTCCCAGACCTGTGGTTCTGACCGGTGTTGGCTCAGATTTTGGTTTTCTCCTTTAACCCACGTCATTTTATCCAAGGGAGTTGGCACCCAAACATTTTGGTGGCATCACTGAGGAGATACTAACGCCACAGGGAAGGACGGAGGAAATAATACCGGCTGCTGTGACCAATGTATCCACAGCAGCCAGCACAGTTCATACCGTGTGTACTATATGTGCTCCATATATACACCAGCACTGGTGCAACACCTCGTTGTGTGGCGCAGAGCCTGTCCCTTCTTGCACATCCCTTTGCTCTGATTCCAAGGACCATTTCCCCATCCATGAGCCACAGAGAAGCCCCAGCCCAGGAGGACGTGAGCTCTGCAGCATCCCTGCAGCTCAGCTCAAACCATCATGAGTTAGGAACTCTGTGGACAGCTTTTTCCATACTGAGGTGGCTTAATAATGGCTAATTATCACTGGTGTTCGACTGACCTGTTGGACAAGCCGTTGTCAAGGTTCCTGTTGGGAGGAGTGTGCCACGTCATGGCTGCTGGATTGCGAGGATTTAAATCCAAGTGCTCCCGCAGGGATGCTGCTGCCATGTGGTGCCACACCGGGCACCGTGGTGGGGGACAGAGGAGGCGTCTTTGATTTTTGGAAGCACATTGTGTGGTGGTAGTAAATGGATGGGATTGGAGCTGATCTATTCCAGTCACAGCTCTTGGTCTAGCTGGGAGGCTCAGCGGTGGATCCAGCTCACTAAAGACTAGATTAGAGCAATTTTCCCCTGTTGCCTCACGGTGGGGCAGATCCTGAGCTAAGCACCATCCCCAAGTCACCAGGGGATTATTTTCCAAATGGGTTGTTTGTTCATTCCTTATCTGTTTTGTGCCGTCTCTTTGCCATGAGGGAATAGAGATTTTTGTTTAAAAGCCTTTTGCAGTTTCGGACTGTTGCTTTTATGCCATTAATATGGAGAAGACCCAGATTACTTACCCGTGGAGCCAGCTTTGCTCTCTGGATCATTACTGCGTGGCAGACGGGATGTCAGAGCGATGTGTGGGGGGCGCTCTGTCCTCCCCGGGGTCCCTTCCCATCCCTGCTCTGGCTCTGCCGCTCATCCCGGCTCTTGCTCCAGCTTGGCACAGCCCCAGGACATGGGAAACTCCTTGCTGACCCACAAGGCCCACATTTGAACCCCCTCCAGAAGGAGATGCAGTGAGTCCAGGGAGTTTCTGGGTGTTGGTGGCAGATAAAGACCAGACACGAGGAAGGAATTGTTGGCCCTGAGGGTGGTGAGAGCCTGGCCCAGGGTGGCCAGAGAGGTGGTGGATGAACCATCCCTGGAGACATCCCAGGCCAGGCTGGACGGGGCTCTGAGCACCCTGAGCTGGTGAAGATGTCCCTGCTCATGGCAGGGGGGGCACTGGGGGAGCTGGGAGGGTCCCTTCCAACCCAAATTATTTGATGATTCTGTGATAAGCAGCCAAAATGGTTTGGTGGCTGGAGAGGGGAGAAGATTTGTGTCAGCGCTCCCTCACTGCAAAAAACCCCAGCTAAACACCAAGTGGTTTCCCCTCTCCAGAACCAGAGAGGACAGTTCTGGGGGATGCAGGGATGCTGTGCCGAGCACCTTCCTGCGAACTGGAAACCCCTTTCCCTATGTCCATGGAGGATGCTGTTCCTCCCATCCCCACCTGTAGAATGGGGCTGCTACTTCTTCACAGTCTTAGGGAAAGGAAAGGATGGATTGGTGGTGGTGCTGAGCAGCACCAAGGTGGCCGGGGTGCCATGGGGAGGGACGGACGCCCGCTGGCCCCCGGCGCTGCCAGCCCGGCAGCCGGCTCTGCCTCCGCGCAGCCACGGTGCCGCTGTCAGGCAGCGCGCTGGGTCGCTGAACCGATGCGGGGATTTGTCATAATATTGATGGGGAGTTTGGCAAGTTAATTTTAAATCTGTCACTCCTTCCCCTCGTCGCTTCTCAGCCCTTAATAAACCGGCGACGGCGGGGCGTGCTGACAGCTCGGTGCCAGCCCTGCCGGGGGGGGCTGTTTGGGAAATGTCCCCACCCCATCGCTCCCCCCTGTGTTGGGGGAGCTGCACTCGGTGCCCCCCCAGCTGTGGGTGCTGGTGGGGGGCAGGATGGGTGCTCAGCCGGGTTTTTTAGCATCACATCCAGGCGCTTTGCCGGTGCTGCCCGGCTGGGAGCTGGCAGCCAGCCCCGGCGAGGACATCCTGCCTCCCCCGCGGCATCACAAATGTAACGTCTGTAACTAGTTAAATTAACGCTATTGATTTTTTCATATTTTTTTCCCCTTCTCTTTGAAACCTCCGAGCACAGAAGTTATAATTGTGCTGTTTATTATTCCTGTGCCGGCGAGCTCGGCGCCAGCCGGCACCCCAACGCCTTGTTTACCTATTACCCTTCAGGCCGGGATAACGGATGGATCTTTTTTCCAGTGGCTGCCTTCCATTTCATTTCTCTTTTATTATTTGTTGCTGCAATTCTATTACCTGTTCACAACTCTGAAGCCTCAGACACGCTAGTTGGAAGCAATGATGTCTTTCCAAGCCCAGCTAATGCCCCAGGCTGTGTCCTCAGGAGCAGGTGAGGGGGTTGTTCGTGGTTTAGCAGCTCTCTGGAGCTGTTGTGGGATGTGATGCTCTGCTCTTGGCCCCATTTCCCAGACCTGCGGTGTGGAAGCCCTGTCAGGGATATCCTGGCTGCTTTCTTGAGTCCATCCATCCCTTTTCAGAGCCCACAACAGGTTGCACAGAGACACACGCTGTGTATTTTGAGCGCATCATCACCGGCCAGGTTAAGCATTGAGGTTTTATCAATCCAGTGAATAAATGACTAATGCAATTAGCACAGCACTCCGTCAGCTAGGTCAGGATTACATCCTGCGTGCATCAGCCTTGTTCTGTTTCAAAGCTCGCGTCCCACCGAGAAGGAGAACAGATTGTGTGGCTTTGAGTGGCTATTTCCAACAGTCTGCAGCCACGTGCTTCTGCACACTGCCTTGGTGGTGGTTTTTTATTCCTCTGGCAAAACTAAAGCGAGTCTAGTGCCAGAGATATCCTAAAGAGAGTGTAGGGGTCCAGGGTGGATGAGATGTTTTTTAAAATATACTGATTGAGATGTCAGTAATAGAGGTGTTTTAAGTACTAGAGGTTTTCAGACTTGTTCTGCACCTGGTGTGGGGAGGATTTAAGGAATGGACCATTGCATCCTTGGCAAGCATGGGTGTTGCAGCCACCTCCTGCTCCTGCTGCCCCGTCCCTGCTCCAGATGTCCCTGAGCTGCTCCGTCCCATTGCAGCCTGCGTGGGCAGCGGAGTCACCTCGCTCGGGGTCGGTCCCTGCTCCCCGCGTTCCCCCGGCCCTGGCAGCGCCTTTGTGTCTGCGCAGATGTTTGTATTCTCTGCAGCTGATGAAAATATTCATTATCTTGTTAGCTGCTGCGGTGGAGGAAGTTCAGATTTGCATTTCCACAGCTGATCACGCAGCGCAAACAGAGCCTGTCACCCAGCAGCGCTAATTGGGCAGAGCGGGGCGTGCCTGGGCAGGAACCCCCCTCCTGTTCTTCCCCCCCCCTTCCTGTTCTTCCCACCCCCCTGGGGGTGGCGGGGGAGGATTTGAGAGAAGGGAAGGGAGCTGGTGAGGGGCTGGAGCACAAGTGTGATGGGAGCGGCTGAGGGACCTGGGGGTTCAGCTGGAGAACAGGAGCTGAGGGGAGACCTTCTGATCTCTGAACTGCCTGAAAGGAGCTTGGAGCCAGGGGGGGTCGGGCTCTGCTCCCCAGGAACAAGCGCCAGGAGCAGAGGAAACGGCCTCAAGTTGCGCCAGGGGAGGCTGAGGTTGGATCTGGGGAACAATTTCTTCCCCAAGGGGCTGTGGGGCATTGGAACAGGCTGCCCTGCGAGCCTTTCCTATCGCTGACTTTTATGACACTAATTATAGCTGGTGTTATTGCATAGTTAATGTGCATTATTAAGAGATGCAGTGGAGATTGGTTTTATAATAAGAACAGCTCAGATTTATAAAGTACCTTTCATCCCAGGGGGTCCTTATTGGTTTTATAGCCTTGCTGTGGTGTACAAGCTTGCAGACAGGAATTGTTCCTCCTTCTTTCCTCCTCTGATGTGGGCTACAGGGCCTCTGCACCCCCTCGGGACGCATGAAAATAAGGGTTACGTTCAGCTGAAAAGAAGGAAGGGAGTGAGGCAGGACGGTTTGAGGCAGTAAATTGTAATCACCCAACTCTAAGCTGTGATAGCAGGGGTTTTCCATCATGCTACAGGCAGTTCTTTGGTGGTCACCATTAGCACGGGCCCTGGGTTTGTGCTGCTTGTGCCATGGACACAGCTCCAGCGGCACCTCTGGGGACAAGGCTGACACTTACCCACCCGTCACTGCTCACCCTTGCTAGTGTCAGTGCTGGTCGGTGGAGATTCCCCATCCAAGGACTAAATCGGCTTGACATTGACTTAGCAACGTGAATCCTTGCTGCAGGCAATGCAGTCATGAGCAGGCACCAGCACGGGATATCTGAGCGCTCCGCGGCTCTGCCAGCTGTCGAACCGTACCTGCTGCCGAGCTGGCAGCAGGGCTTGGATGCAATCCTCGGTGCAGCAGAAAATCTTGGCTTGTCTTGTTCCCATCCCAAGTCATTTCTCCAGAGATGGAGGATTTGCTCTTCTGTGTGTTGCAGAGAGAAGAGAAGGCTCTGGGGAGACCTTATTGTGACCTTTCAGTACTTAAAACAGGCTGATAAGAAAGATGAGGACAGACTTTTGAGCACGGTCTGTTGCAATAGGACAAGGGGTGATGTTTTTAAACTAAAGGAGGGAGATTCAGGCTGGACATGAGGAAAAAATTGTTGCCCCTGGGGGTGGTGAGAGCCTGGCCCAGGTTGTCCAGAGAGGTGGTGGATGAACCATCCCTGGAGACATCCCAGACCAGGCTGGACGGGGCTCTGAGCAACCTGAGCTGGTGAAGATGTCCCTGCTCATGGCAGGGGGGCACTGGGGGAGCTTTGAAGGTCCCTTCCAACCCAAACTATTTAATGATTCTGTCCCACAGCGATGCTCCCTTGCTGTCCTGCTCTCACCCTGCCAAGAGCGCAGCCGGGCGAGGAGGTGTCTCCCATGGGCTGTTACCTGCAGCAACAATTTTCTTGAGATGAAAACTCAGGGTGTTTCTGCCTGTTCACTGGTCTGCACATGGCAACTCGCTGCAGAGCGGCTGTGATGGTCCGTGCTGGCAGGTTTGCTGCTGGCAGAGCCACGGGCCAGCCGAGCATCCTGCACCAGCACCTCTGTGAGCTCCCTGGGGCTGCAGCCCTGACTGGTGGGCACTGAGCACCACTGGGGCTTGATGGAGCCCCGCATGGGGATGCTGGTGTATGGCAGGTCTTGCACAGAGGGGAAGCGGGAGCATTAACTGCGTTGAAATGACTTTGTCGGAATGCCAGCATATGAAATGTGTGGTGATATTGCAGCCCTGCCACTGCCTGTGGCTGTTTTTCTTCTGCTTCTAATGACTAATAGAGAGAAGACAAAACAATTTCTATTAGTTTCTCCCACGCCGCAGTGGGTTTCTTATTTTCCAAACCTCATTAGAGTTTGTAATACCATGGTGGTAGTCAAGAGCGGTCTGAATCACCCTGGGGGGAAAGAAGAACCGAAGAGATATGATGTTCAGCCCAGTATTAACACTGCTCCTGGCTCATTTCCAGGGTCCCTCCTGATTCCTTTCCAAACTCCTATGCCTTATCTCTGTCTTAAAGGTTAACAATGAAGCCTAGGAGAGAAAAAAATACGCTTAAGATTCCAAATTGTTAAAAGAGAGTTGATATGTGTGCTGAGCAGAGAGCTGGCTCTGCATTTACATTGGAAAAGCAAATATTATTCAAACGGCAGTGTTTGTGCTTCCCAGGGCGTTGCAGCTTTGGGGATGGGTTTCCCTGGAAAAGCTGCTTGTGTGCAGAGAGACCATCGGCTTGGGGTCACCGTGCCCAAATCCTGTAGGACTGGATGCAAGTCTGGCACCAACCTTGCCCCGGTTCCTTGGGAAGTCCCAGCGTGTGGTCCTGGCTCCTCTGGCATCAGTGGGAGTTTTGTATTTGTTGCTTCCTTACAACTCACGCTGATGGAAGTGCCAGACATGGAGCTGCTTGAGCAGCGCCGGAGAAATGATTGCAAACAGCACCCAAACAACCCGCACAAGAGGACCTGCCGCCTTGGCTCAGCTCAGCGCTTAAATATTCATTCATAAGATGCGGCCAGCCCTGCTCTGGGCTGCTCAGGAATAGGAAAACCACCCCCATAGAGCTCCAGGATGTCTGTCTGTCTGCATGGCTCTGCCCCATCCAAATCGTTAAAAAGCTGAAAGTTGCTGAGCTTATGGAAGCCAACAAGGTCAGAGCCTTCGGCTGTCAGCAATGGCGAAGCCAATGGAGGGAGGCACCTTGAAGAGCAGATACATTGAGCAAGACATGGATCCTGCTGAGCAGCACCAGCCCTTTGTGAGCAGGTGGGTTTCTCATCAGCTCTTGGGTGATTCCGACACCTTCCCATCGCAGAAGGGTGGCACGTGGCTCAGATGTGTCCCGGCTGTGCAACCAGGTTCCAAGCTCTGGACAAGGCTGCTGAGGCCAAAACCCAGCCAGATGTGGGCAGTGATGGAGCCACCGCCTATCTCACCGGTGAGATCAACCAAATGCTTAATGTATAGCCATGCATGGAGAGGTTTGGGCTACTTGTTGGTTTGGTTTGCTCCTACAGAAGGAGGAGAGGGGTAGAGAGGTGTGTCTGGAAGGGTTTTTTCTGGGTGATGTCGCTCACCTATGGTATCTGGCAGTAAATGCAAAAATTTGGGGTCCTGCCCTGTCAGAGGGAAGGGGCTGTCAGCGGACTTGGGTGTTTCGGGCTCTGGTCCTGATGTAGCAGATGTTACCTGGCTTCGAGTGTTAATGATGGCAGTTTCTGCACCAAGTCATGTCTCCGAGTTCACTTGCATTTGCTTCCTGAGGGATTTACTCTCAGTGTAGGATTCCCAGAGCAAGTTGTGCCAGAGTTACAGGCAAACAAGAGACAGGTTGTCACTCTCTTCTCTTTTACCAGCTGGGGCTGTGTCAGCTTTTCGTCCTCACCCTCTCACTCAAAAATGGTTTTTTTTGACTTTCCTTGAAACTTCTTGCAGAAAATCACCTTTAATCTTAGATTAAGCGTGCAGAATATCAGTCTGAAGATGAATAATCTCTATATTTGCAAAGTTGCGTAAGGAGCTGAAAACTAGAGCTTTGCATGGGATTCCTTTGCAGCCCTGACTCTGTAATTAAGGCATAAATCCAGCTTTGCGTGCCGGCGCGCTGCCTGCTGCACAGGCGTTGCTGTGGGAACCGTAACTTCCCAAATTTGTTTCTACTCGGCGCTCCGCTTCTGCCTGTTCCCAACGGGCACGCCAGAGGAAGAAGATCCACAGCCTACCGCAGGATTTCATCCTTTACTGGAATAAATAAGTAGCTGTATGATGGGAGTGGGGCAGGGAAAATAAGACAAGGTGATAACTGGGTGCTGGGCTGTGGACACTCCACCGGGGCTTTATTGCTTCTGCTGATCAGAGCCACGTGCCGGTGGTGAACCTCTGCCAGCTCTGGTGCTCACCGAGGTGCAGGAGGGAGATCTCTGCTCCCATCACGTGTGGCTTGTCCGTCTTTCCGTCTCAAAGCAGATTCCAGTGTGTTTCCTTTAGAAATGGCTTGATGAGAGGATGCGTTTTGTGATGGCGAACGTGATGTTCCCCATCGGTGCCATGGTGGGCACCGCTGGTTGGGTTTCCCTGAGCGCTTGGGGGTGTCACTAGGGCTGTGCAGACCAGAGGAGGGCTTTAGTGTCTGTGGGATGTTTTTAGGTGACTTGTAGGAGAGTGAGGTTGGAATGGAACACGATGCTGATGGGCATGGGCATAAGATTCCCAGGTCCTGTTGCTGACCTGGGCTTGGGCACGAGTGGTGCAGAGAGTCAAGTTACTGGTTCAACAGCTGAACTGAAACACCAGCAGCATGCTTTGGATTACTGGGAAATGAGTTTGATGTTCTGGTGCACTAATGGAGAATGGGTAAGCAGTCAGTCTCCGTTGGGACTTGTTTTCAGCTACTGGGGAGATGCAGAACCCCTCTGGGAGGCATGGAGGTGGTGGCAGCATGGTGGTGAGATCTATTAATCTTCCTTCATCTATTTTGTACTTAAAAGCAACAACAAGTGAAAAAATCTCTGCTTGTGTTCTGCAACCGGTTCGTAAATAGTTTGGATCAAGGAAAGTCCTCGTTTGGTGGCTAAATCATTCACCAGGCAAGAATCCTCTTCCCCGCCTCTGCCAGCTCATGGAGAGCACCACTGCTCCCGCTGCCCATGTCCTTCTGTCTGGCTGTCACTGCTGTCCCAGGTCTTAAAGTCCCATGTCCAGATGTCATTTGGCTGTCCCCATCACGGTGCCATGGCTGGGGTCCCTGCATGGCACCACACGCCTGGTGGCACAGGCACTAGCAGGCTTTGCAGCTCCTGCTCCCAACTGCGATCGCTCGTGACAGCACCACCCTTTGCCTGGTCCTGTAGCTCTCGCTGTCCCCTCCCATGCTTCAGTGTCCCCACATTGGGCACAACAAGGGAAGAGGAGTCCAAGCGGTGCCACCGTGGCTGTGCCGGTGCAGCACCATGATTTCTATTCCAGTGCTGTGATGAAAGAGCCGTCCAGACGGAGCCCACAGCATTTTGATGGTGCCGGCTGAGCCCTTCTCAACATCTCCCTGTCACAAAGCAGGTGACTTCGCCACCGCAGAGCCCCAGCCCCGTGGGAGAGGGGGGCGGGAAGGGGGGTCCCAGTCGCTCCCAACCCCACAGAGCATTTTGGGACAGGTTTGGGGCTCAGTGAGGCACATGGAGGAATGATGCTGAGCACCATGGGTGCAGGCACATCACACCAGCCCCAAGGAGCACTGTGCGTGCCCAGGGGCGCCGTGGCCCCAGCGCTGGCGTGATTTACCTCCCTGAAACACCTCAATTTAAATGCTAATTCTCCCTGAACTGAGAGGTAAGGCAGCTATTGAATATTGTTGGGCTGTTTATTGCTGGTGCTGAAGTGGGACATGCTGGGGAGGGACGGGCAGTGCAGGGACAGGACTATCCACAGCATGGGAAGATGGAGGGGTGGGGGTGATGGCTGTGCCCATGCTGGGAGGGGGCTCCAGGGTGTGGCAAAACCTGACCCATCTCGCTTTTTTTTTACTCTGCCTCATTATACAGGAGTGAGGCCTCGCTAAAATTAATGACCAGTAAATTTGGAGTAAGTAACAGCTGCTTCAGAGGGTTTGCATTAAGCCTTTATAATTCACCAGTGCCCGAGGTCACAGAGACAAGTGGGGGGAGATTTACAGCACGCTTACCTTCTCCAAAGTGGCTGTGCAAACAGGACACCCTCTTTTCTGTCTCCCAGTGACTCTAGATCAATTTTTTTTTTGGTGACGACGAGCTAAAAAGCAGCTATTTCTGAATGTCCCCGTGTCAGGTGCAGGCTGAACTCTTGCGAGCTTGCAGCCACCCCAGCGGGAAAGCTTCTCTGAGGGAAAGTTGGGTCACAATCTGGCACTAAATAACCTCAACTCCATCGCGATCTCTCCAAGTCATTGCGGGACAGAAAGAAGTAAGATTAATAAATTATTCTTGCCAGAAAAAGGCATCCTCTCAGACTTGCATAGCAGAGAGCGCAATCCTCACATAGTCACTTTGCTGAACATAAGCACGCTGGATGATAATGTGATTAACATTTGTAGCTGTGCCGGCTCAGATAAGGGTAATTAAATCTCACGCTTCAGGGCATCAGCTAATCACTTGTAGGGTCATTTTATTTATTTTATTTTTTTACCCCTTCATGAATATATTTGCCCGGTCGCTGCGATGCAGGGTGAGCGTCGCTGTGAGTGGCGGATGGAGGCAGGAAGCCCCATGGCAGGTGATGCTCAGATTTGCTCATATTTGCTCCCTCAGCAAAACCCCCTTTTGCTCAGGGATGCTGTGGGGTGCTGGTCCTTTTTTGGGGGCTGCGTGAGATGCTGCCAGCTCTGTGGGGCACAGCAGTGCTGCCCTACGCTGCACCGCACCACGGGTGTATTGCACGACCTTGGGCGTATTGTTTAAGGTCAGATTCCCCGAAAAATGTCTAGTTTGTGTACCAGATTTCAGAAGGACGGGAGGACACCGGCACAGCAGGCTCTCGCTGCCTGAGCCCTTCTCCTCGTACCTGAGCAGCCACTAATTGCGTTAACCCCAACCAGCACCCCGGGATGAGGGAGCTGCTGCCTGTTATCTGTCACCCGAGGCAATGAGTGGATTTTATGGCTCGGCCAAGGTTACGCCATGTGTCCATCAAAACCAGGATTTTGCACTCAGTTTAATCCAGGCCACCCTGCCAGTACAAGAGCTCAGTAAAGCCTTTAGCCATTTGACCTTTCCCAGCATGAAGACTTGTTTATCTGGAAGTCAGCTCCCTCCCAAGGCAGGGATGAACTCTGGGTCGGATGCTACTGGGGACTGGGGCTGCAAGGGAGCAACAGCATCTCCTTGTATAATGACTCGGTATCTGCAAAATGCACTGGGAAATGAGCAGGTCCCTTGCAGGCGAGCTCTGCGAGTCAGCGAGTGGATTCAGTGCGCGCCGTGCTGGAGAGAGCAGCATGCTCATTGCTGCTGCTGCTGCATCGGGCATCTGCTCCATGGGGAGACACTGGGGAGCAGAACAGGAGGTGGAGGAGGATGCTGTGGGTTTAGCAGGTGCTGGGAGCAGGCGGGTTTGATGGGTTCCGTCCTGATCCCATCGGAATAAACCTGGCTCCATGATTGGTAGGAACCACTAAGTCATGAAAGTGCTGCCCTGCCTCTTGAAAATGTCACAGCCCCCGAGGTGTGAACCCTGCACATGGTCCCACACCCGGTGACTTGGCCGTGCCCCAGGTGGGGACACGCGCGGCAGCACGTGCACAGGGATATTGTCACATCCGTCTTGGCTGTGTCCCTGCCCCTTGCAGAGAGTCCGACGGCTTTGATCAGCGCTTCCAGAGAGCACAAAAGCCTGGCAGAAACTCTTTTTTTTGTGCCTCTACAGCCAGCAGCGCTGCGAGCCACAGGGTTGTTAATAAGGCGCGGTGGAAAGCAGCGGCAGCCCTCTGCCGGCAGCAGCTGCCTGGCACAGGTGCGTTGGGTTGCCCCATCATCTGCCCTCCTGGTTTGCCTTCCTGCACCCTCAGAAGCAGGGGGGGCTTAGCAGGGGGGCTGTGCCATACCCAGACCCTGCACCCAGAGGGGGCTTCCCCTGCACGGCTTTGGCTCATCCCTGCTTTGGGGTGGTGGGGAGGAGGGGGCTGGAGGTGGGGAGGGAGGAGATGCAGAAAGGGTTTGGCAGCAAAAATGCATCGTCAAACTGCTCCTGGAGTCCTGCCTTGTACCGCTGCTCCCCCTGTTGCAGGAGCACGTTGTGGGCACACGCCGGTGTGTGCACCCACGCCTTGACTCGCGCTTGCCCCTTGTTTTTCCTCGACCTTTCGATTGCTGAGCAGTTAAAGCAAACGGCATTACAACAAGTGGCACCACAGAGCGCGGCTTATCAGTAAATACCTTTTATTCGAGGCGTCAGCTCCGAGCAGCAGGCGCTGAGTGCAGGTTCCCCTTGTGCTGGTGTGCATCTCCTCCACCTTCTCCCTCTGTCACTCACGTGCCAGGGCCACCAGCCGCAGGGGACGGTCCTGCTGCCCAGGGACAGCCGGTCTGTGCCCTCGTGGCATGGGCAGGTGTCGGTGAGGTGGTCCAGGTGGGTTTGTATGGTCAGAGGACATATTGCTGCTTTGCATTTTCTCTGCTCCCTGCGTGGGTGCAGGGTGCTGGGTTAATGCAGTCTCCTGGTGTCTGCCATGCAATGTGTTTCTGTCCCCCGCGGCTGAGCTCTTCTGGCACTGCCAGGTCTGTCCCCTCATGCAGTGCGGTGGGAGAGCACTTGGGAATGTGCCACCAGCCAGTGCCATTGTCCTCCTGGGCATCCCCTCCTGGTCCTTGGGGAGGTGGGGTGCAGAGCTGGGTCTGGCGTGACCCACCTGGCCCTTGCGCTCACCCTTGGGTGCAGGGCTGACCCCTCAGGGAGGGACAGTCCCCATGCCCTGGGGTGGCAGGTGGGCTCAGCACAGCTTTCCCGATGCAGCATCACTTGGGGATTTGGTAGCGCTGATGCTTTTTTCCCTTTTGTGCTAAGACAGAGCAGCAGAGACACCGACACCCTCCTTCCCGTGTTCCCTGCCGCCTCGTCTAATTTTGCAGCCCCTGCTTCCCACCACCCACACAGCTCCTGGCTTCGACAGTAATTGCCGTTCCCCATTTGCATTGCTGAGACAGTGAAGGGCTCCCAGCAGCAAAGCATTGCTCTGCCGTGGGGATCCCGCACAGTGCGAGCAGGAGGAGATTTGTGAGCACACATGTGAGCGAGAGGCTTTTCCCCTCAGACAAACAAACCCCTTTTTCTCCAGCAGCGCCTAAAGTGAAGGTCCTGAGACACAATCTGGTGCTGGCGGCTTTGAGACAGGGGTGCAGCGTGAAGGCAGTCATGCTCGGCTCACTCGTGTGTGCCTTCCTTTGGCTGCTTGTCCTGCTGTTCCTTATGCGTCTCGGGGCCAAGAGCATCCCCAGGCTGGTTGCCCGGGGCTGTGGCATTGGCTGTATCTGATGCTGGGTCCCAGGGACATGCTCCTCCAGCCCGTTGTCTCACTGCAATGGGACCCTTGGAGGCCAAGGTGTCCCCACTTGAGAGGTGATCATGGGGGTGATGGAGCATCCCTCCCAGGGATGTGCTGCAAAGGGTAAAACCAGGGAAGAGGGGTGAACCCAGCAGCTGTTTAAAGGAAAATCTATTCAGAAAAATGCAGCTGGGACAGGCGCTGCCAGCCAGAGCCTCCCCCCAGCTCCTGGGGCTGACCTGATTTTGCAGGAACCTCCCATTTCTCTGCTCCATTGCCCTTTTGTCTCTGCACCTGGAGGATGCAGAGCCTCATGGCCTATATTTTGTCTCTAAGATCAATATTTAAAATCCCCCCTGTTGTTTCCTTTGCACAGGCGCAAGGCATTTGGTTTGCTGGGGGAGGCTTGTCTCCCAGAGACCTGTCTGTTCACCATTTCAAATAATTTCCTTGGTATCGTTGTTCTAGAAACAATTCATTAGGGGCCTATTATACAATGTTATACCTGCCAAGGTTAGAAAAGATCCTGCATATGTGGTAAAATTGCACCATGAGCTACATGCAATTACTTTTTTGTTGTTGCTGCCTGTCTATAAATGTACCTTTTCCTCCTTTGCAGAGCCAGTCACCCAGGGGCAAAGCTGTGGGGTGATGCTGCTGCCTGGGATGGGGACCCCAGCGGGGCTTGGTCTGGTGCTTGGGCACAGTCCTGTACTGGGAAGATGCTGCGGGCGGTGGAAGGGGCAGTTTTGGGGCGTAGCAGACATTCCTCTCTCCTCACCATTGTTTGCCCCCTCTTCAGTGACACACTTGGAAAAATCTGAGTGAAAACCAGTGACCAAGTCCCCCAGCTGAGTGGTCCCACGCTGCTGGCAAGTCAATGGAGCCGTGGTCCCCAGGAAGCTCATTAAACATCATCTTGGAGGGCTGAGCAGCAAGGGGCAGCTGTTGGCAGCGGCTGCAAACCCCATCCATCCCCTGTTAGGTCTCCTGCCTACAGGAGATGTCCCATGCCCTCCTGAGCCATCTGTCTCCGTGCTGCCGGGGCGGCTCAGCCCCCCTGCCAGGCCGTAGCCTGCATCGTTGCTTTGCAGTTGTCTTTTTCTCTCTTGCAGGGAGAATAACTTCATCAAGGACTTCCCCCAGCTGGCCGATGGCCTCATGGTGATCCCGCTGCCCGTGGAGGAGCAGTGCCGCGGCGTCCTCTCCGAGCCCCTTCCCGACCTCCGGCTGCTCACCGGTACGACCACACCCGGGGTCAGCCCCGGCTCGGGGCAAGCACAGGAGCGAGCATCCCTTCTTGCACCCAGGATCCTGTGGTCCAGGGCACATCAGCACCCCTGTTATCTCGGGGTCCTTTGGGGCATCAGCATCCTAGTTATCTCAGGGTCCTTTGGGGCATCAGAATCCTAATTATCTCAAGGTACCTTGGGGCACTGGCATCCCCATTATCTTGGGGTACCTTGGGGCATTGGGGTACCTTGGGGCATCGGCGTCCCTGTTATCTTATGGTGCCATGGGCCATCAGCATCCCCCTTATCTCAGGGTGCGTTAAGCCATGAGCATCCCCATTATCTCCGGGTACATTGGGGCATCAGCACCCCTGTTATATCGGGTTACCTTGGGACATCCCTCCAGTGCACCTGGGGCGGAAAAAACGTATGGGCTGTGTGACTCCACCCCAGCGTCTCCATCCCCACAAGCTCCTGGTAGCCACTGCCACCGCAACGCTGGCCCTGCCAGCAGCTTTGGGACCCCACAGCCTGACCACCAGAAGTGGCACCGTCCCTGCCCCGCTCCCATTTCCTGTTCCTGCAGGGCACAGCAAAGCCAGCGCTCAATGTGAGCATTAGCAGCCAGGCCTGCGGGGGCTGAGCACCGGCTCTTCCTTTGCAGGAGACATCAAATACGACGAGGCGATGGGCTACCCCATGGTGCAGCACTGGCGGGTCAGGAGCAACCTCTACAGGGTGAAGCTCAGCTCCATCACCCTCTCTGCAGGTGAGGGTTTCTAGCAGTGGGGAGATGCATGTCTGTGTGGATAGGTGGTGGTCATCTGCCCCAAGGCACAGTTGTGCTGAGCATCTCACCAGCATTTCCCACCTCCAGGCTCTGCTCGGGCAGTAACTCGCACTCCCAGCGCTGTGGCAGAGGCAGGCAGAGGGATTTATCTCCTTTTTACAAGGGGGAAACTGAGGCAGGGAGTTTGTATAGCTCAGTCACACAAACCAAGAGCTGGGGCCAGAGCCAGGATCAAGCTAAAATTTGGGCCTTTAAGAAAGATGGGGACAGACTTTTTAGCAGGGCCTGTTGTGATAGGACAAGGGGCGATGGTTTTAAACTAAAGGAAGGAGGTTCAGGCTGGACATGAGGAGGAAATTGTTGCCCCTGAGGGTGGTGAGAGCCTGGCCCAGGTTGGCCAGAGAGGTGGTAGATGAACCATCCCTGGAGACATCCCAGGCCAGGCTGGACGGGGCTCTGAGCACCCTGAGCTGGTGAAGATGTCCCTGCTCATGGCAGGGGGGGCACTGGGGGAGCTGGGAAGGTCCCTTCAACCCAAACCATTCCATGATTCTACAGTTCTGTCATTCTAAGTTAACAAGCAATGCTGCGGGGAGGATTCATGTGGGGGTGGCTGTGTATACGTTCATGTACAACAAAGAGTAAATTCTTGAAAAATGTAGTTTCCAAAGGACCCAAAGTGCTTGTAAATGTGGGTCATATAAAGCAGAGAGTCGCAGATGCAGAAGGGGCGGGCGGGAAGATCCTGGAAACGTCAAAACATTTCACTTCCACGTTTTTATAGCTACATGTTTTGTTTCAGAAATACTGAAACATTTTGTTACAACCTGAAATGTTTTGCCTTTTCATTTCAAAACAGCATTTTTTATTTAAAAATCAACCTGTTTTTAAATGGGGAAAGAAAAAAAAAAAGATCTAGCGCAGACAGGCTGCAGAGCCCAGAATGAAATAACCTGCTCAGAGCAGAACAAAATATTTGGGTTCAGCTCAAAATGAATTCTTCTAGCTTTTTTATTAAACCAACTTTCTCCTCCAATAAACCAACCAACCAACCAGCCAGACAACCTCATTTTGGAGACAGTCGTGATGTATTTTCTTGCAGTATGTTTTCGGTTCCACCATTGAACCAAAGCACTATCGGCCAGCTCTAAATGATGCCAAGACACCATGAAGACACCAATGCCTCCTTGATATTTGACCTCTGTAGAGCAGTGACGGTCTGTGTCCTTGCCCCATGCCAGCAGTGACAGTCTGTGTCCTTGCCCCATGCCAGCAGCGATGCTCAAGAGATGTCCCAAACCTTGTGCGCCCCCAGAGCTGCCATCAGCCCAGCCCCATGCACCTCCAGCTTTCCTAAAAATAGTTATTGGTTGTGCAAGGTATTTATGCTGGGGATGGTCTGCAGTGCCACCTGTAATGACACCAGAACATCTCTGGTTGTGGTTACTGCAGAGCAAAGGCCAAGCACGTCCTTTGGGGAGAACGTTGATGGTGTCCCAGCAGCCTGGAAAACAGGCTGGAGCTGGTTGGAAGGTGTTTGTGTGTCTCTGTGTTCACATGCACGTCCCTGTAAAATGACTTGAGAAAGGAGAGGAATCACAAAAGGATGCCAGAGCCACAGCCCAGGTCCATAGCAGGTTGTGGATTCCAAAGGATCATGTATGCAAGAGAGGAGGAGCTGCACTTTGCACCTCTGCAGGGACTTGTCTGCCTTGAGCAGGGGACCTGCTGGGTCCTCTTCTCCCGGGCTGTGGCTGGCAGCCCTGCCTGGGCCACCTGCCCACCCCCTGCCTCCCTCCCGCAGGCTTCGCAAACATCCTGAAGATCCTGAACAAGGACAGCAGCCGGGAGGAGCTGCTCTCCTTCATCCAGCAGTTTGGCTCGCACTACATCGCGGAGGCCCTGTACGGCTCCGAGTTCAGCTGCACCATCCACTTCCCCAGCAAGAAAGTCCAGCAGCAGCTCTGGCTCCAGTACCAGAAAGGTGAGGGGAGCGGCGGGGGGGGGGGCAGCGCCACAAATGTCCATTGCTGTTGGTGCTGTTTTCCATCCATCACCACCTCTTCCCCATGCACACACCATCAGTGGTTAGTGGGCGCAGAAAGGAGACTTTGTAGGATGGAGGGGGTTGGTCTCTTCTCCCAGGTAGCAAGTGATAGGACGGGAGGAAGCAGCCTCAAGTTGTGCCAGGGGAGGCTGAGGTTGGGGAACAATTTCTTCCCCAAAGGGCTGTGGGGCACTGGAACAGGCTGCCCAGGGCACTGCTGGAGTCACCATCCCTGGAGGGGTTGAACAGGCACGGAGATGAGGTTCTCAGGGACATGGGACAGTGCCAGGGGTGGGTGAATGGTTGGACTTGATGATCTTGAGGGTCTCTTCCAACCAAAATGAGTCTGTGATTCTATGACTTATACCAAACGAAGTTTTCAGCAGTAGTAGACTGTGACACATGTCCATGGGCAGCATCCCTGAGCCCGATGAACCCGTCCTGCCCATTTCTGCCCTTCAGTGGCCACTCTGGCTCCATCCATCCCCAGGGACCCACGTCCCCACTTGCCCCCGGCCCCACTGCGGTGTTGCTTGGGGTCGCGTGATGGAGATGTGACACAATTGAGCTGTCTCAGAATGGCTTCATTTTATTGCTTGTGACAATGACAGTCTTTAAGGAAGTGTATTAAATCAATAGCAGACTCATTGTGCTACACCATAAATAACGCGACACATCATTAAACAGGGCAATAAACTTCAGGACTTTGAAGTAATACAATTAGGTTATGTTTATAAAAACTCCCTTATCGCTGTAGCCTTCCATTTGCCAATTCATCTCTCTCCTCCAGGGGATATTCCCCAGGTCTGATGTTTTCCCGTTGAAAAACATCTGTGCTGTTTCATAGGGCCCGTCGTAAGGCTAATGGTAACAAAGGTCATAAAGGCACTTGTGTCCTGCCCCGCGGGTGCTGCCGAGAGCGGCCTCGTCCTGCACAAGCTCCTGTTGCCTCCATCGCTTTCTGCTCATTTTTTTCCTCTGTCTTCCCAGCGCAGCTCGTCTTGTAAATGTATTTATAACACCCTGTACTCATTTGTTTGGGTTTTAAACTGTGATAAATGAAGTTTGCCGTAGCAATGCCCCTGTTTAGCAAGAGAAAGCGTGGCGGAGGTGTGTTGTTTATGTACTTGTAATATTATTAATCATTCTGGTGTGCTCCCTGCAGTCCCTGGGTGGGGAGCAGATGGGGGACGGGGTCAGCAGTGGTTCCTGGGGCTTAACCATGAAGCCCCACGGTGGCACAGGGCCTGAAGCAAGCAGTGCTTTGCTGACAAAATAATTGCCTTTTCAGTCCATGGTATGCAGCTGGCCAAGGTGGGCTCCCCGCTCCCCCCCGGCTCCCACCTGCGCCCCTGGAGCTGTGCCCACCCCTGGCAGGGCCGCCCCGGTCTGCTGGGACATCCCCGGTGTGCTGGGAGCATCCCCGGTGTGCTGGGAGCATCCCCAGTGTGCTGGGGACATTCCCGGCGTGCTGGGACATTTTTGGTGTGCTGGGACATTTTTGGTGTGCTGGGACATTTTTGGTGTGCTGGGACATCCCCGGTGTGCTGGGACATCCCCGGTGTGCTGGGAATGTCCCTGGTGTGCTGGGGACATCCCTGGTGTGCTGAGGAGATTGCTGGTGTGCTGGGACATTGTTGGTGTGCTGGGGACATCCCCGGTGTGCTGGGACATCCCTGGTGTGCCAGGAGCATCCTCACATCCTTCCCCACCACGCTGTGAAGCAACAAAGCACATGTGGGACCTCAGGGTTTCTCTGTAGATTTTGCATGTGATTCCTGGACATAAGTGTCAATTTCTGACTGCACAGCATCTGGGTACCAGGTGCTGGTTCCCACCCTGTACTTCGCGTGTGGCTCCATCTGTGGCTTTGGTAGCTGGTGTGAGGTTGAATGTCAGGACTGTTGGTTCTGCAGAGAGGACAAGTGTCTCTGATGGCCAAAAAATGATCTTGGTAGGACATCAAGGATGTTCAGGCCTCTTGCCGATACTAGGGGAGATCAGCTCTATGGACAGAGAAGGTGTCATGGGAGACTCAGGGCTCTGTCCTGGAGAAACCCCAGTTAGGTAAGAGAAAGACCTTGCTGTTTATGGTAGACAGATTTTATTCCTAGCTTCTCTGCTGATTTACTCTCATTTTGCCAGTGACATAAGGAGGATTGGAATAAATAGCCCCAGCTAGACAGCTCTGGATGTCTTCTCCATTCGGAAACAGCTCTGGCCCGCCGGGCTCCCCGCTGCAAGCCAGCCCGTTTCCAAACTGCTCCGAGAGCACACAGATGCATCATCTCTAATAAATACAAAAGCGAGGCCAGGACAACTGTAATTTGTTAGCGAGCAAAGCAGGTCAGAATAGGAAGGGGAGAGGAGAGTCTGGAGCTAATTGGAACATCACCAAGTATGATAAAAATGCACATTGCGGTGTGTTTGCAGCACCGCACAAAATAATTTTAATATTTTTAATCAACTTCATAAATCAATCGACAGGCCTCAGGAGGAGGCCTCCGCCAGTACAGCGCACAATCTGCGCGTCCAGCCCTAATTGAAAACATGGTCTCGAAGAAGAGACGGCGCCGCTGGCAGCCGGGCTCCTCGCAGCAGTTGGAGCAGCCCAAGCGCTGTGATGTGGGTTGGTGCCTGCAGGATGCTTCCTTCAGCCAAACAGAGGAGAAAGCGATCTGCTTTTTACCAGGGACAGCAGAAAGTTGGTGCCTTCTCACTACCCAGACCCACCGCCCTGCCGGGATGGGTGTTTGCAGGATGCTCTGCTTGTCAAAAGGCAAAATGTTCCCCTTCCTCCTGGAAGTAAATTGGGTGTGTGCTTACTCTCTACAACTACCTGAAAAGAGGTTGGAGCCAGGGGGGCTGTTGGTCTCTTCTTCCAAGTAATTATGAGAGGATGAGAGGAAACGGCCTCAAGTTGCACCATTGGAGGTTTAGGTTGGATCTTGAGAACAATTTCTTCATGGAAATGGTTGTTGGGCATTGGAACAGGCTGCCCAGGGCAGTGGTGGAGTCACCATCCCTGGAGGGTTGGACAGATGTGCAGATCAGGTGCTTAATGGCGTATTTTAGCAGTGGACTTGGCAGTGTTAGGTTGACAGTTGGATTCAATCTTAAAAGTGTTTTCTGGCCAAAGCGATTCTCTGATTCTAGAATGCCATGCTCAGCAATAAAACTGAAAGTAGAGGCTGGGGGTCAAGCCAATGCAAAGATGCTCGCAAAGTGTACAGGAGGAAGGAGAGTCATACCTCCGTCCAGCAAATCCATATGTCAACGACCACTTCAGGCGTCTCATAAACCTTTAGGAAGGTTTTAGCTAAGGTTTAGCAAGGTTATTTTTCTCTGTGCCCCCTCAGTCTGGCTGGATGAGGAGGAGCAGAGCTTGGTTAGGGAAAGAGAAGAGCTGCTGTGATAGCAAAACCTGACAGCCCCAGTGGGATTTCCCCAAGAGCTGTTCTAGCTTGCCTCGTTCCCACTGCGATACACAAAATGCAGAACAAATGTCTGTAAATGCTCCGGCACTTAGAGAAAATGGAGCCGTTATCAGCAGTAATGCGGAGGGTCTCGTCTTGTCAAGCCTTTGAGTGACAACTCTTTCCTTTGCACGGTGCAGACGAGCTGAGCTTCAGCGTGGGAGATTTCTGTTCTCCAACTGGGAAAAGCTGGAAAAAGAAGCAGGTGGGGTGGAGCTGCAGGGGAGCACAGAGCTCATGGGGCTCCTCTCCTTTCCCAGGAGCGGGGAGATGCACGGCTGGGCAGCGGGAAGGATGCTGATGGACAAGGGTGGAAGAGATTCCGAGCGAGGGTTTCAGTACCCAAGTGTTGTGTTTCAGGGCTGCTTTGCATCTGCAGTGAGTGAAATGCTTGTTTTTCTTGCATTTCCTGTGATCTCTAGGTAGAGTTTCCTTGGCTAGAGGTGACCTGGCTGTGTTGGGCACTCAGCAAGCTGAGCATTGAAGGTGGTTCGCCTCAGTAACAGATAGAGGCAGGTCCTGTCACACTCCCTAAGCCCTTCTGCCCACCAGCCCTTCCAGTATTGGCTTATCTCCTCTCGGGCCATATGTTGTTGGTTGTATTTATCTTTAAGAGGTTACAATTTTCATGCTTTCTTGTTAATGTAACAGTTTAGACAAATATCTTCATGAAACAGAAGCCACTTCAAGCACGCAGCCTCGAGCTCTGCTAAAATAGCAGTCTGTGTTCTTCTGAGCGGGGTCCACGGGTCCCCTCTGTCCCCTCAAGGTCCCCTTCATCTCCGTGCAGGTCTGATACTGCCCTAACACAATTAAGTTTGAACTAGTCCAGGGGAATGTTTAGTTTTCATTTCCCAGACACAATCAGGTGCATTGAGAAAGCTGTAAGGCGAGCTTTGCATCTGTTAAAGGAGATAATGGCTTTGCCTTAGACCTGCTCGGTCAGAAGTAGAGCATATAGAGTTTCCCTGTCCTTGAGATCCATTCCTATAAACAACCACTCCACTACCTCTGTAACATTCCTACTACTTGCAGTTTATGTCTTTGTATGTTTCAAAACATCAGCTTTTGACATTTTGTTCGGAGGAGGAAAAAACAATCTAGCTGGTTGCCGTGAAATTTAGTTTAGACTAAAGTACGTGCTGTGACTCACTCCGCTAAATGACCTTACGCACTGCTCATTGTAATCCAAAATTGCCAGGCAAGTAGAGTAATTAGTTGTGCAAAATGAAATAACTTTAAATCCTTGCATTGACTAATGACCCAGAAAAATCACTTAAGCTATACAATAGAAAAGACTCGAAGCATCTGGCTTTATTTTTACTTTTGTAGCCCTTTGATTAAGGAACAGGCTCTGCCCCTCATCCCTTTGGAAAGCTCGGCTGTTGGTTGCTGCCCAGAACAAATGTTTGTGGCTTTGTTGCTGCTGCTCTAAGAAATTATAACTTCATATAAAGCATCAGGGTAAGTCTAACAGGACTGGCACGGCAGTTGTTCTGCAGGGATGGTGTATGTTTGACAAACCAGCATCTCGGATCTGTTACCAAGCGCTCGGTGCCAGGGAATTTGGACCAGACCTTTAAAACATCAGGTGAAAAGTAAGATATTGCCCTTGTGGGAGTATCGGCGTGAATTAAGGCATGAAACTCTAGTATTTGTTTATGAGGTGGGTAGGGAAGTGTCAGGTAAAGTTACAGGAGACCTGCCAAGGAAATCAGATTTATCCTCCGCAACCTGACAGCATAAAAGGGGTCTCGTAGCCATCGTGTTCCCAAGGCTAATCCCCACTGGGTGTAGAAAACAATCTACCACCAAAGGGAGGAGATGAAGTGTTTTTAATAAGAAAATGAGCTGTTTGCAATGCGCTTTTAATTGGATCAATTTTTCCTTTATTACACAATCTTTAAAACCCAAACACATACGTATAACCAGACAAGCTCTTCTTCCAGGTAGAGAGCAGAAGCCAAACTATTTCATCACAATCCTTAATTACCCCATTTCATCTCGCTTGGCAGACGATCACAACATTGTGTGGGGGCACCACGGCAAGAAATACAGCTCTGCAAAATTGTTTTGTAGTCGCTGTCAAGTTCTGTCAGGGGACCTGCAAGCCCTGGGTGAGGGACAGCAGGCTTTTTTTTCCATTTTCTACCTAAAAACCCAGACTAGAAGAGCCGCAGGCAACACACACACCCCCAGGCGCAGATTGCAGTGTCCTGGCCCACCAGTGCATCGCAGCGTAATGTTGTTTTCCTTGGATCTCTGAGTGAGAAACATGATGGACGCTTTGTTTGAACTGTGTGACCAGGAACAGGCTGGGTAACCAACTGCTCAGTTTACCAGACCAGCTTTTCTGTCCCTTCAAGCACTCCAGGAAATGTTATTGCTAGCGGTGTGATGTTTATTGCCAAAAACAAAAAAAAATCCATTGGAACAGAAAATGACAGAGGTACATATTATCATAGATAATATTGCTTCAATTATTCAGGTCCACGGTAGCTTCCTGCTTGGAGCAGTTCTTAGAAAGAGGAGAAGCGTTTAAAAGAGATCAGTAGGAGAGGAACTGCCATTACTGCAATACTGGAAAAAACGCCTTGAGTTACAATGTAATTAACTGCAGAAGGGCCCGGTAATAGTCATCATCTCCCAAAAACATACATGCAGGATGAGATCAGCTCCCCAAATTACTCTTACATACCTCAGGCGACTGCCATCTCCCACCCAAATAAGAGCAGCAAAGAATGTAAATAATTCTGTGCAATTTGGCAGCCTCGGCAAAGCCAGGGAGCAGCAGAGGAGGGAAGGGGGGCAGTTCCTTGGACCATCACCATGTCGGTGTCTCAGCTCCTGCTCCTTCTCCCCAGGCTTTTTCCAGGCAATTTTAGTGAGAGAAATAACAAGTTGCCCCAGACAGGGGGCACCTCCATCGGCTGGGTGTTTGTGTGCTCTTCAGTGCTTTGCCTGAGCTGAACAAGGAGAGAAAACAGACAAATAAAACTAACAAACCAAACCAAACCCAAACAAACAAAAAAAAGAAACAAAACCCCTCCAAACCAAACAAACAAAAAAACCCCAAACAAAAACACTACAGCAAACAAAGAAAAACCCCACAAAATCCCAGCAAAATCTGCTCCCAGCGCTTATGCAAACCCCGTAACTCCCGATCAACCAGCTGGAGCAGCAGTGGCTCCAAAGCCTCTTTTACTTTGCTGTTTCAATAGGGGAGCTTAAAAACCAAAATCACCTGTTGCATACATGTTGTAGCACAAGGAGCAAACAATTTGCTGTAGCACGGCAGCCGCTATAAAATCAGTTTTTATATTGTCTGTTGTGTCCCCAAATTTGCAACTACGTTGTTGATAGCAACAAATAAACGCACTGCGGTCTAACTATTATCTGTGGCAGATTAACATGCTACCACTGTGCCCTATTTAAATGCATCTTTCCTTCAATAAACGATTCTAGGCGAGCAGCACCACACTGAGGTACACATTTATCAGCCAGGAGAGTAGCACTGTGGGGGCCTTGGTTCACACAGCTGCAGTTTTGTGCTTCATTTGGCCCAAAGCCGCGATGAACATGAACTCTGGTGCCTGCTGGTGCTGTAAAAAAATAATCTGAGGAATGTAGTGTTTTGCTGTGCAAGGGAAAAAAGGCAACGCACCAATGGATGTGTTTCCAAGTATTAAAAAAATAAAGGCGAAATGGTTTTCCCCCGATCTCAGCTGTGAGTTGCCTGAATATCCGAAGTGCAGACGGGTGGAAACTCTCACTAAATGTAATGGCCTGGAATTCAGAACAGTGAAGTGCAGGTGAACAGACAATATGTTGCATTTAATCGCATTTACTATAATTTCTCAGTCTTATTCCCTCAGCCCTTTCCTCCTCCCACATGAAGCTTTAGATACCAGACATACCTTCCAAAGACAGTTTCCAGGATACATTTAATAACAAAACAACAGCAAATATCAACCGTAGGCTTCCCGTTTTCCTCCAGCCCCCCCCCCCCCCCCTTTTTACCCCTTTCTACCTAGCACAACTCTTAGTAATCATAAAAACCCTGTTGCCATCAGAGGGCACTTTAGTGGCTCAGCTCTGTCTCCCATGATTGCACAGGACTCACTTCACATCGAACAGACACGGTTCACAAATGGCACGACACGGGGCGATCTCCTGAATACCAGAAAAGCAGAGAGAGAAAACCCTCCCTCATCAGTTTGAAAGTAAAGCTCCGTCTCCCCGCAGTCTGAGAGGGCTATTTCGGTTTACGCAGTGCTGCAATCAGAAATTGCTTTCTCTAGTAGTTGCCCAGACAACTGCTACCCAGTTCCTTGCAAGTACCACAGCGAGAAGAGGATTTTGCCTCTCTAGTCCTTTAAGGGAAGGCGATTTAGAGCAGTCAGTCAGTGTTTATGGCACAAAGATACAGTGGTTGAAGCTGGAAGTGTCAGAGATGTGGCAAAAGGAGGTAAGAAGTTTATGGAGTGACCAGTCATTGAGCAAGGAACCAACATTCCAGAAGGATGGATCCTTTCCCTTGTGCTTGTTCTTTTTTATTGTACTGTTTTTATATAAAAAAAGAAGATAAAGCAGACCACAACCATGTAAGCTATTTTGTTTCTAAACACAAAACATGATGGCCTCTATGCCAAATCCCCTTCAGTTATGGCACAATCTTCCTGAATTCTTGCTTGACACCGGTTCCCATCAGATTGCATCGAGGCTGGAAGAATCTCTGCTGCCAAAAGAGGTTTTGCTTAGAAACGTGCCTTTAAGGGGTAGAATATCTTCTCAGATGGTAACTGTAGATCTTAATGCAGTGATCCCAGCAGTCCAGCACCAGCAGCTGCCCTTTGGGAGTAATGGCGATACCAACGGGACAGACAAGTCCTTCCCGGATTAGGATGTTATAGCCGCCTCCTTTGGGAAAATGCAGGATTTCTTTCCGGCTGCTGTCAGCAACAATGAGGTCTCCCCTGGCATCGACACACATCCCAGCGATGCACCTGAAATCCTCATTCTCGGAGAAGAAGTGGCTGATCTGGCGTCCCAGCTGCCCATCGGGGCCAACAGAGCCGATTGAAAATCCTCCTTCCAGGTGGTGTTCATACTGCCGGTTCTCCAGGTTGAGCCCCAGCCCTTGAGTAAAGTAAATGGTCCCTTCAGCATCGCAGGTGACAAACTTTGGGCGCACGGCGCTACATAAGCAACTGTACTTTACTACCCCCATGCCACGGTCCACCGTGAAACACCAGAGTTTCCCCCCTTCCACGTCGGTCACTACGAACTGCCCCGAAGGCAGAGCTGTGATGCCCCAGGGCTTGCTGAGCTGGCTCCGGTGGCAGGCCACACAATGGCCATCCATGGTGTAGACCTTGACGGAGTTATCGTAGCTGTCCGTCACACCTATCAGGCCGTGGCAGTTCATGGTGACAGAAAGGGGAGTCAAATTGGGCAAGTCTGCCCCAAGGAAACTCAGTACAAAGCTATCGATTCCACTAGGGCTCCGGCGGATCTCCTTCAGAAAGCCCTTGCGAGTAAAAACCTGGATTCGGAAATTGCCTCGGTCTGCCACGAGCACCTCTCCTTGCAGGGTGACGTGCAGGCTGACGGGGAGGTTAAACATCCCTGGCAGGCTGCCCTTGGAGCCCATCTTCTTGATGAAGTGGCACTGCTGGATGCTTGTGGCTGCTTCGGGCATCCTTGGCTTGGCTGGTGAGGAGCTGGGTGTGCAGCTGGGCTCTTCTTGCACCAAATCGGGCTCCTGAAATGATGCTGATGAGGATGCTGCGGTTTCCACGAGTGATTCCTCTATGTTAACAGTCCGGGGTTTCTTCACCACCTGCCCAATCTGCAGCGGTCCCACGTGGCTCACCTTGAGGAGTTCAACCTCTTGAAGAGTCAGCTCCCTTGGGAGACTGTTGGTCAGTTCTGGTTCTTCCTCATCTGCTGCTTCCTCCAAGAGAGCTATATCTCCCTGCTTTATTTTGGCAAGGAAATAGTCACAGCGAGACATTATCTGCACTTCTGCTAAGTTCAGCAGATAAGCTTGCTCCTCCATTACTTGATTATTTACCTTCTCCACATCGGACAAAGAGGTGGTGAAGAACTTGCGTGACCTTGCCAGTTCTTCCTGGATCTTGCTCTCTTCTTTGCTGTAATCTTGCAGAACTGCTTTGTATCTAGATTGTAGGCCTCTCGAAACACCCTCCAAAGATGCTTTTCTTTTCTGCAGATCACCCATGAGCTCCCGAAGTCTGGCAAGCCTTGTCCCAAATTCCCTCCTTCGCTCTTCAGCAGCCTCTTTGATAGCAATGACTCTGTGCCCTTGGGGCATGTGCGATGTCTCCTTGCATGGTTCACACAAAACCAAGCTACAGCTCTTGCAAAAGTGTCTTGGCAACCTTCTCCCACAGACCTTGCACATGAGCAGACCCACCACTTCCCCCAGTCCGGTGGTGTCTATGATCTTCAGCACAGTAAGGTTGTCAGTCAGCTGAGCTAAGCTCGTCGTTCTTGTGATTTTGCTGCAGAAGGGGCAGCGTATCCCGTTAATACTGTTTGCCAGGAGTTTCTCCAAGCACTGTTTGCAGATGGTGTGCCCGCAGTGTAAGAGTTTGGGTCTCAGGTGCTCCTCGGTGAAGGACTCCATGCAGATGGGGCACTCCAGGACCTCTCGGAGCGCGTCCGAGTTGAGTTGAGGGGCGGCAGCCATGGCTTTCCAGGGCAGCTTTAGCTGGTGCAGCGTCTTGTACTTGCATCTATTCCAAGGTGCTCTGATTCTGTCCAGAAAGATAAGAAGAAATGTGATTTATGTCATCACCAGCAGTTACATATACATGCAATTTATTTCTGATTTATCACCCAGCCTTGGGAAAAAGAAGCCCAGTTAGCTTTTCCACGTTTGGGAAGGAAAGATTAGTCATAGCTAATCTTAGAGTGGGCAAATTCCAAAACTAACTTGCCGCTTCTAGTGCGATGAATTATTCACTTGCAAAATATATAAGTAGAACTGAAAGAAGTGTAATGGCAGCAATAAGGAAGCCCAATAGATATTGATGACTGAATCATCTCCTCATGGTGCCCATCTCCCGCTGCCAAGCCTCCGAGTTTACATAATTTACTGAAACCCAGGGAGATTAAACCAAGCATTCAAAATGTAGCACATCAAAAGAGGAACCAGATGGTGCAGCGCTTTAGGACATTAATATATCACCTCTGGAGACCTGCATTCAGATGTGACATCAGATAGGAACAAAATAAATGTGGTTGTTTTACTCTGCTTTTCTAGGTAGCCAAAATAAATTTTCAAGGTTTCATCCATTTGCCAGAAAGTGCAACTAGAAGGAATGATTTCTCAGCTTTCCCTCGCTCTGGGAATGACTGTACATACTGAAAACACACAGCGAAGATTTTTACGCCAGTGTATTCATTAACCTCTGCCATGCTGCATCATGCTTCAGCATGCAAATTAAACCCAGCTCAACGCAGCAGTGTTCTAGCAGGTCTTAGCAATAATGGAGTTAGCAGACAACTCCAAACATTCGTTAATATCTACTACAAGTGTTCACCGTTAGTTCTTGAACTTAGCTTCATTGCATATAATCTCTCCTTATTTCACAAGCTTGCAGCGTTGACCTCATTCTTGTATTCTGGTTCAGTTTTATACCACTCTGGTTGCCGTTCAGCTTCAATCCAGGTTTCTCCATCCTGCCATCCCTCGCAGCAGGGAGCAGATCCCAGCAGCTCTCTTGCTAAAGCAGCCATCCATTCAAAAGGAACAGCACAGGCTTCACATCATTAAGTTATTATTCAGTAGACTGGGTTTCAATACCTTTGCTATTGCATTGCTTAGCCGTTAAAAGAAATGGGGAAGAAAACATTTCTTCTAGGGGGAGAGGAGGAGAAGGAAGTCGTTAGTCTTTAAAATGAAGAGACAGTCGCGGAGGGATGTGAGCAGACAGCTTCTTCTGAATAATGGCTGCATGCACGCGGCGCTCTCGCTTCCCCGCTGCGTTTGCTGCTTCATCCTCGGGAGCGTTTCAGGCAGAAAGGTTCACTGTATTTCAGTTTAGCATTTGCTCAAGTGGAAGAAGACAACTGCAATGAAGAAAAGTTCTTTATGTTCATACAGAGAAGAAAAAAAAATCATTTTCATTTATCAGCTTCAGTTCACAGTCCTTTAAACCCCACGTTTCAGGAAGGGATTGAGTCGCGTAGCAGAATCTCCAAGTACCAAGCTGGGATCTGATCCGTGGCTCGATGGTGGCAACCGGGGAGCAGGGGCACTCCTGCCGCTGGCACTGAACACGTGTCCCTTTTGTTCTTAGCACAGAGCTCAGCTGGGGGAGCAGAAGCCTGGGCACTGCCATGCAGATCAGAAACCTTCCTCTGAGGGATGAAAAATCTGTATTTTAAAATGATTTGTAAAAATGAAACGCAGGATACCAGATCCATTATTCTTATTTTCCTTAGAACAGTGTCAAAAGACTTGCTTAGGAAAGGCCAAAGGAGCAGCACAGACACCAGATACTGAGGGTTACATAAAAAGCTACTTTTAAAACAACTATTTTCATTAAAGAACAACAGCAGAGGGGACTTTGTTTAGTTTTGTTAGGTTTGGTTTTTAGAAAGATGATTTGTATGGCGTTGTTTTCCTACATAACCCCCTTTTATTGGAATACCAGCATGTGCCTGAGTAACGTGAAATTATTTTTACTGCTGCACTTTTATCTTAATCTCGCACTCGGCTGCACCGTCGTGGAAGTTTCCTTAACAGCGAGTTGTTCTGGCATGTCGGTGCCTGTGGGGCAGCTCCTCTGGTGCAGAACGGGGTGTCAGAGCCTCAGCTGTAGGTCAAGCTGCAAAACTCCGTAAATTACTTGAGTTCGGTTTCCTTATAGTGAAAAAAAGGTCCTGCTGTGGCTTCTCTTCCCACTCTGTAGTTTTTAGTTAGGATGCATGGCGAGACAACTAGTTTAACTGGTAATTCATCGCTTGTGCCATTAAGGAGTTTAAATAACAGGTTAAAGCTGCACAATCCGTGTTGTGACCTCTTCCCATGGCGTTTGTGACAATATTGCCTTGGCAGCTCCAGCCCGGGCAGGACAATGTGGGAATTTGGGTTTTTTTTTCTCAAAAGAGATGTTTGAGGCGTCTCCCACTCCCCAGGGTGGTTCGATACCGTTAACAGAGCCCGGGCTCCCAGGAGGGAGACACACAGAATCATAGAAGCGTTTTGGTTGGAAAAGCCCCTCAAGATCATCAAGTCCAACCATTCACCCACCCCTGGCACTGCCCATGTCCCTGAGAACCTCATCTCTGGTCCATCCAACCCCTCCAGGGACGGTGACTCCACCACTGCCCTGGCCAGCCTGTTCCAATGCAGCTTTAACGGTTGCACGGGCTGACAGGGCGCTCGGTTCGGAACAAACCGCCGGTTTGACCGCAGGACGAGCCCCGTCCCGCCTCCCCCCCGAGCAGGTGCCTGGGCAAGGCCGCGGCCTGAGGGGGCTCGGCAGGGCCGAGGGTCTCTCATCGCCCGTCACACAGAGGCGCGGCCCGACGGGGGTCCGGGTGGGGCTGCCCGGATGGGGCTGCTCGGCCCGGCCGCCTCCCCCCGCCCGGTCCCGGAGCTCTGAGGGGGATCCCGCCCGCCGCCGCCCCCGCCCCGCCTGCAGGGGGCGTCGCCGCCGCCGCGGGGCCCGCGGTTCTCCTACCTGCCCGCCGCTCCCGGGCCGCGCGCCGCTCCCCGGCATGCCCCGCGCCGCCGCCGTGACGTGTGCGCCGGGCGCGCGGAGCCTGCTGGGAAATGGAGTCCCGGGAGGAGCCCGGCAGCGGGAGGATCACACGGGATCGCAGTGTCAGGGACTGGAAGGGACCTGGAGAGCTCATCCAGTCCAACCGCCCATGGAGCAGGAACACCCAGATGAGGTTACACAGGAAGGTGTGCAGGCGGGTTGGAATGTCTGCAGAGAAGGAGACTCCACAACCCCCCTGGGCAGCCTGGGCCAGGCTCTGCCACCCTCACCGGGAAGAAGTTTCTTCTCATATTCAAGTGGAACCTTTTGTGTTCCAGTTTGAACCCATTATCCCTTGTCTTACCATTGGTTGTCACCAAGAAGAGCCTGACTCTATCCTCCTGACACTCACCCTTTATATATCTGTAAACATTAATGAGTCCCCCCTCAGTGTCCTCTTGTCCAGCTCCAGAGCCCCAGCTCCCTCAGCCTTTCCTCACACGGGAGATGCTCCACTCCCTGCAGCATCTTGGTGGCTGCGCTGGACTCTCTCCAGCAGTTCCCTGTCCTGCTGGAACTGAGGGGCCACAACTGGACACAATATTCCAGATGTGCATCAGGACAGGAGGGCACAGGGCCCGCAGGCTGGTCCCAGGAGCAGGGAGCTGTCTGCATGGGGAGCTCCGGGGTCGGCCAGGCTCCCCCCTCCACACTGGGGCTGTTTCTGTTTGGAAGAGTTAAATGAAAAAAATGAAGAAATAGAAACATGCTTTCTTTATATTTTCTGGTTTTATTCTGTTCAGTTTCACGTTGGCCCACGCCTTTTCTCTGCTCAGCCGGTGCTGCAGCGGGAACAGCCGCTGCCCATCCCCCTGCCCGGTCCTGCCCGTGGGTCAGTTTTGTGTAGTCTATTAAAAAATTTGTCTTTCTGGATCCATTTCTAT
This sequence comes from Streptopelia decaocto, assembly GCF_964273445.1. Classification (NCBI taxonomy): domain Eukaryota; kingdom Metazoa; phylum Chordata; class Aves; order Columbiformes; family Columbidae; genus Streptopelia; species Streptopelia decaocto. The sequence goes on along the minus strand of NC_138672.1, from coordinate 4,722,064 downwards.
AACGGTTTAAGCCCAGTCAGTAACTCAGCCCCTGCAACCGCTCACTCACTCTTCTCAGTGGGATGGGGGAGAGAATTGGAAAGGTAAAAGTGATAAAACTCATTGGTTAAGATGAAGACAGTTTAATAGGTAAAGTAAAAGCCACGTGTGCAAGCAAAGCAAAACAAGGGATTCATTCCGTGCTTCCCATGGCAGGCAGGTGTTCAGCTGGGCTCCATCACACCAGATGCCATCACTCCAAACATCCTCCTCTTCCTGCGTCTTCCTTCAGCTTTTATTGCTGAGCACAGCTTCATGTGGTGTGGAATGAGGAGTGGTTGAGGGACCTGGAGGGTTCAGCCTAGAGAACAGGAGGCTGAGGGGAGACCTCGCTTTCTGCAACTGCCTGGAAGGAGGTTGGAGCATGGAGGGGGTTGGTCTCTTCTCCCAGGTAGCAAGTGATAGGACGAGGGGAAACGGCCTCAGGTTGCACCAGGGGAGGTTTAGATTGGATATTAGGAAAAAGTTCCTCCCAGAAAGGCATTGGAACAGGCTGCCCAGGGCAGTGGTGGAGTCACCATCCCTGGAAGCCTTTAAAAGGTGTTTATACAAAGTTCTTAGGGATATGGTTTAGTGCTAGAGTTAGGTTAGGTTATGGTTGGACTCGATGATCCTGAGGGTCTCTTCCCACTGAAATGATTCTGTGATTCCATGAATGTCCCTTGGGTCAGTTGGGCTCAGCTGTCCCCGCTGTGTCCCCTCCCAGCTCCTTGTGCACCCCCAGCCCACTCACTGGTGGGTCGGTGCGAGGAGCAGGAAAGGCCTTGACTCTGTGCAAGCACTGCTCAGCAATCACAAAAACATCCCAAAATTATCAACTCTGTTTCCAGCACAAACCCAAAACACAGCCCCAAAGCAGCTACTGTGAAAAATATTAACTCCATCCCAGCCAAAACCAGCACAGTTTCATAAATTACATTGGAGCAGCCCTGTGGACTCCCTGAACCAAAAGGACTATTTTTAGGTAAAGAATAGCAAATGTAATCAGTTGATTGGGATGTGCATAAACACCCTCAGCGAGCAGACAGGCAGCTGCAGCTGCTTGTGCAGGGACTGTCTCAGGGCATGACCTGGTTGATATTAATTCCTTTCCCGCGGTGGCCCTGGTTCTGGTGTCAGTGGTTGGCAATGGGTGCAGCTGCTGTGGTGCAGGCAGGAAATCAGCAGTTTGTGAGGAATCAAGCAGTTTTGGGGTTTGCCCTCCATCAGAGGAGAGCGTGTGTTGCCAGATTGTTCGACTCCTTTGCTCGCGCCTGGGAGGTGGCAAAGGATGGCAGCTCTGTTAGAGCCCCGCAGAACTAATGACCAGAGTCGTTAATCAGAGAATCAGTCATTTCCCTCCTGCCTCTTCACTTCTTGTCCCTCCTGCTTTCATTACTGACCTCTCTGCCTGTCTCACACCATCATGAAGGGCTGCAGTGGCTCTTCCTGAGAAAGCTGACGCAGGCAGCGAACACCGTGCAAGGCTCTGCAGAGCTCGTTCCTTTAATAAAACGAGCTCAGCGGCGATGCTTGCACCATCCCCTTTTATAGAGGTTTATCGGTGGTCTCTAAAAGCTCTCCTGGCTTTTTGTCTTAATGCCGCAGGCTTGCAATCTGTAAATACCTTATCTGAAGCTGAGGTTATGGCAGAGCCTGCCTGGCTGACATGTGGGCAGAAGGGATGGTCTGCTCTGCGCTTTCCCTGCCTGTTCCTCGGGGAGCAGCCACAGGCAGAGGGGCTCCTGCAGCAGGCAGGGTGCAGGCAGGGTGCAGGCAGGGCTCCTTCCTGCTGCTGAGCCACAAAGCACCGCACTGTGACTCTCCAGCCACTCCTGCAATTGGGCATTGGGGCTCTTGTTGTCCGCAGGGTTCTGTGTTTAATTGAGTGAGGTTAATTGGCTGGGAGCAGTGGTCAGAGCATCGGCAGGGAGAGGAGGGGTTTGCAGCAGGGGGGCATAGCAGGCAGGCAGCTGCCAGCATGGGGGTCTCCAGACATGACGGGAGGAGGAAAGGGGTCACAAAGCATCACGTGCTGGAGATTCTGTCCTGGTGATACTCTCGGATGTTACACGTTTGGGTGGGCAGACTCCTGTTTCCGAGGCGTGGGACTCTCTGAATGATGAGGACTCCGCAAGCCCCTGCAGAGGGGCTGTGGGGTGACAGTGACAGAGTGAGCGGTGGCGGGATCCCCAGCCCGGGAGCCATCGTCCCGCGGTGCCACGAGAGGGCAGCAGGGCCCCACGGACCGAGGTGGCCACAGCTGCCCCGCAGACACGCAGTGACAGAGCCCTATGTCGCGACGGAGCCCCACACCATGGCAGAGCCCCACGCTGTGGCAGAGCCCCATGTCGTGACAGAGCCCCATAGAATCAGAGAATCATTTTGGTTGGAAAAAACCCTTCAGGGGTCATGCTTTTATCCAAGCTTCCTGGGTGGGATGCCGTGCCACAGGATGGCTGCGTTTCCCAAAAGCTAGCAGCGGTTCCTCAGTGAGCCCTCCCTTGCCTCAGCAGCCATGTGAGCCCTGGGGACAGGGTATTAAATCCATGCAAGCTCTTCACAGACCTCTTGGTTACTGCACTGACAATATCTCACTGCAAGAGAAATTCCCAGGCAAACACATCTATCGATTTTCTTTCCAACTCCCTTTCGATGGATTTGCCAACAATCGGGGTATTATTCCACCAGCTGATAGACGGGCAGCCTGTGCCAGCGGGTGTGTGTGGCTGTAAATCCCCTTGCCCTGCCCAAGGTGGCGTTAGGTCTGTCCAGCTGGAGGGTGATGTAAAGGGGCGATGGACCACATTTACACCTTCCTTGCCTGAAATGCAAACCCCAGCTCCTAAATCAGGCCCAGCTGAGCAGCTGGTTGGTGTCAGCACGATTAACCCACTGAGCCTGGAGGAATCCCTACCTGGGTCTGTTCCTGACATTCCCTGTACAGCTTCAGCTCCTCTCCTTGTTCCAAGCTTTTCTGCTGTTGAAGAGCTACCACATCGTATCTCTGATGTGGCCGCATTCTTGTGGGAAGTGGAGTGATTGGACTACATGATCTTTTGAGGTCCCTTCCAATCCCAGACATACTGTGATACTGTGATACTGTGATTCCCAGTTTTGGAATGACTTGGGATCTTTTGGAAGAGGCGCTGCATAGAATGCTGAAACACTAGCAAAACCCTCATCTTCTGGGACCTCTCAAGACAAAACAGCACACCAATACAAAAGAATTAAGTATTATGCTTTTGCTATTGTTATAGTAGTGGTGTTATCGTGCTTCCCACTTGTCCAGGCACTAGGAGGTGCTGCTGGGAGCGCTGGAAGCGTTTCCCCACATCTGCAACCAGTGCGTCCCGAGCAGGGACCCCGCATGCCGTCACCTCGTGCTCTGAGGTTATTAAATCCTGGTGGAGCACAGAGACAGAGCCAGGCACCCGACAGGCGAGCGGTACCTCTGTACGCCCCGTGCTGCTCATCCTCCCTTTCTTACGCAAGACTTGACGCTTAGCGGAAGGCTGTACTTTCATTTGTTTTGTTGTGTTGTTTTGTTTTATTTTATTTTTTTAAATACATATTTCTGACAAACAAACTAACTAATAACTCCCACAAGTTGCCGTGATGCGTCTAACCACATCCGCGGCCCCGTGCTTCCAAACAGATGTTGCCAGGATTCAGCTGAGTCGCCAGCAGCATTAGCAAAAGCCTGTGCGGATGCAAGGGCTGATAAGGAATCGACCCCTCCTTCCTCGCTGCTGCAGCCCAGCCTCATCTTCCTGCCAGCACGGGGCCTCTGCAGCGCCCCAACAGCAGTCACCTGCAAAGCAGAGGCTTCGCAATAACAATTGAGTGCCCTAGGAGGTTATCCAGCTGTGCATGGGGCTCATGCAATGTGGACCTGAACGCTGAAGCTGGATTTACTTACTCTGGACTGGACCCAGGTTGTGGTGAAGACAACGGGAGTATTCCCGTTGGCTTCACTGAAGCTGGAGATGGCATTGCAGTGGTGCGTTGCAGGATCTGGTTCTGATTCTTTCCAATCCAACGGCAAAATCTTTTTTTGACTTTGTCAGGAACAGGGTTGGGCTGCCCTTATTTTTGTTCAAGAAGCAGCCAGTCAGCTGGGCCTGAGCACTGATGATCGCTGTGCAGCGACGGGGCAATAAAAGCCAGAGCAAGGCTCCAGGAACGTGCAGCTTTCTCCAGTTCACTGCTGGGGAGAGTGGGCTTGTCCCCAACCCCCCTCTGTGTGTGCAGGTGGCTGAACAAATAACCAAAACTGAGCCCAGAGATGGGAGAGAGAGAGATGAAGGGATGTTGCTCAGGGAAGTGGTGGAGTCACCATCCCTGGAGGTGTTTAAAAGGCGCATAGATGAGGTTCTTAGGAACATGAGTTAGTGCTACAGTTAGGTTATGGTTGGACTCAATGATCTTGAGGGTCTCTTCCAACTGGAATGATTTTATGATTTTCCCTTGGCTGTGGTTGTGATGGCAGCTCTGGGAACAAAGGAGTGTGTTTTGGGGGAAAACACCTCCCAAATCAGAGTAACGCCTCCGATGAGACGCTGCAAGTGGTGGATGATATGGGTGGGAATAGAGAGAGAGAAGCACAGTCCCCATTAAGGAGATCACCAGCTTTCTAGGGATGAATGCAGTCCTGAAGGCACCTGAAGCTGGTGCTTTCCACCTCCTGAGCAAGCAGATAAGGACTGTCCTCTTCACTGCTCTCCCTGGCTCCGGAGGAGCTGGCTCACAAGCGACATGTGCAGCTGGCACTCTCAGATAGGTTTCAAGAACAGAAACAGGCTGATTATTTTGCCAGGACTGTACTTATGTCCCCAAAGCTCATTGCACAAACACTACCAGCAATTGCTCTCCAATGCTGGTGGCTCCGGTGTGCTCATCTGTGCGAGCGCTGGCGATTTGGCAATGAAGCCCATCTCCCTCTGATGAGCTGTGTGCTATTTCGCTTTCCTCCTTAGACCAAGGCAGAATAAAATAAGGCTCTCTGGGTTTATCTCTTTGTGGTTAAGACCACCAAAAAGTTCCCAATGGGTTTCAAAGACCTGAATATTTCCTGAAAGCAGAGTGATTGCTTTTGGAAACGTCTCCCTGTAGGGTGAGATTGTTCTGGTACCTGCTTACCCCTCTGCCAAGGGGTTTCATCCCACATCGTAGCATCTTTGCCAGCTTCTTTGGGTCTGTCTCAGTGCCCTGGCCATTCTGTCACCCAAAAGAGAGAGATAAGGACTGTAGGGACTGGAGAGGGCTGGTGTTGGGGCGGGGGTGTAGGCGCTCAGCTCTTTGACTCGGTCCCTTTGCAGAGGTTTCTTTTTGGCAGAGAAGACACACTTGGGTGGTTTTGTTTCATTTTGAAGGGCAGAAAGTGAATATGCAAGTTACAAAAAAGGAAGCTGGAAATGCTCACACTTTCTACCCTCTCCTAAGCAGTGACCTGCAAGTCCCATTTTTCTCCTTTTCTCTTTGATCTTTCTGGTGTCCTGCTCCCACCTGGCCTTCACCTTTAGCAGCTGAGTTTATCCTGGCTACAGCCAAGTCTGGGATTGGGATGACTGTACTGAGACTTATTTAATGTTTTTTGTTTTCTTTCCTCTTCATAAACCAGAGACAACTGAGCTCGGCAACAAGAAGGAGTTGAAATCCATGCCCTTCATCACCTATCTCTCGGGCCTGCTGACAGCACAGATGTTGTCTGATGACCACCTCATCTCAGGTGTGGAGATTCACTGCGAGGAGAAGGGGCGCTGCCCATCCACCTGCCATTTGTGCCGGCGCCCAGGCAAGGAACAGCTCAGCCCTACACCGGTTCTGCTGGAGATCAACCGAGTGGTGCCCCTGTATGCGCTGATCCAGGACAACGACACCAGGGAGGTGCGTGATGGACCAGCTCCACCACCGTGGTTTTGCGTTAGTCACCTCTCAAGCCTGCCTACTTTCGTCTCTGCATAAATGTTGGGCAGTGTTTTTGTGAGCATGTTTGAGGACAGTGTCAATGAGCTTGTAGCCCCAAGGCCAACCGTATCTTGGGCTGCATCTTCAGCAGCATGGCCAGCAGGTGGAAGGAGGGGATCCTTTCCCTCTGTCCCACTCTGTTGAGACCCCCGTGCAGTGCTGGTCCAGCTCTGGGTCCCCAGCACAGGACAGACATGGACCTGCTGGAGAGGGGCCAGAGGAGCCACAGGAATGAACAGGGGCTGGAACAGCTCTGCTGGGAGGACAGGCTGAGAGTTGGGGCGTTCAGCTGGAGAAGAGAAGCTCCAGGGAGACCTTAGTGCGGCCTTTCCAGACTTAAAAGGGGCCGATAAGAAAGATGGGGACAGAGCAGGGCCTGTTGCGACAGGACAAGGTGTGATGGTTTTAAACTAAAGGAGGGAGATTCAGGGTGGACATGAGGAAGAAATTTTTTTATGCTGAGGGTGGTGAGAGCCTGGCCCAGGTTGGCCAGAGAGGTGGTGGATGAACCATCCCTGGAGACATCCCAGGCCAGGCTGGACGGGGCTCTGAGCAACCTGAGCTGGTGAAGATGTCCCTGCTCATGGCAGGGGTGGCACTGGGGGGGCTGGGAAGATCACCCAAACCATTCCATGATTCTATGGCCCTGGCTGCAATGCCATAAGCAGCCGGTGCCACAGTCATTCCTGGTGTTCACCCACAGCAGACACTGGTGTGCAGGATGAGTCCTGTCTTAAAAGCCAGATGTCAGGTCAGTCATTCTCTCCTGGCTCTGAGGTCTTGCTCTTAGCTCTGCCAGGAGTGGCCAAAGCCCCGTGAGGCTCCAGCGTGGCTTTGCAAAGTGCTGGTGCAGAGGGAAAAACTGGCCCCTCGGGACAGTCCCGCAGCCACAGGAGGTCACTGTTACTCCAGGAGGGAGCAGCCAAGCTGGTGTTCACCCTTCCCTGGGGCTGGGCTCCTCTGCCTCCTGCAAGAACTTCAGTGTTAATCCCATGGAGATTTATTTCCCACTTTCTCGGTTTGCTGCTGCCCCCCACCCCCCTTCCGCAGCCCTCTAACCCCAATCCCAAGTCCAAAAATGACAGACCTGCTTAAAGTCACTTATTAGCCCTGAGCCTGCACTTGATTAAGATGCCTGGAGTGAGGCAGCGCGCAGCAGCGGTGGGTGGGACGCAGAGGGCTGCAGGTTGGGCAGCAGTCCCAGCACACGGAGGTGGGACCACCAGGAATGATGCTTCATCCCCTTCCCAGATCCATGGGCAAAAGAGCCCCACTGTTTCTTCTGGCCCCCAAGTCCCTGATGAGGACTGGCCCTCCTTATCTGCCCCTTGATCTTGTTCTTGCTTTACTGTCTATCAGCCCTCCTGGTTCTTCCATGCAGCCATGCCTGACTTCCACACCTTGGTTCCTTTCTCTTTCCTGCTCTTTTCCCCATACTCCCGTTCCCCCACTGTTTTCTCATCCTGCATCCTTTCGCCACCCAAACCTGCTCTTCCCGCTGGACAATTCTTGCGTAGAGATTGACCTGGTGTTATCAGCATGTCCAAGGCAGTGCTGGGATTTGGCATTACGGGAACAGGGAGAGCAGTGGAAAAGCTGGTTCTTTCAGGCAAGACAGACATGCTCCCTAGCAGTGACCCACAAGAAGACAGTTCTTTTTTGAGTACAAGAGGTAGGTTTGCCAGCGGGGAAGGGGTAACTGAGAGCAAGCAAAGCCCAGCAGGATCTAGGAGATCTCCACGGACCCTGCTCACCACCAGCTCCCTTCCCAGCCCTGTGCCCAGGTAGCAGTGCCACCCTGCCTCTCTGGCATGGGCTGCAAGGTCCCCTCCTCCTCCTCACCTGTCCCCCCAGCCCTACTGATGCTGCTGGGCTCACTTTGAGACACCTCCTTTTCCCGGGGAGCTGGAGCCCATGTCTCACCAGCAGCCTCCTCCCCCTGGCCCCACCAGCTGCAGCTGGAGCTCAGCCCACATTGTGCTTTCTGCCGGGGTGCCGGGAAAAACAGCAAACAAACATGCAAACAAACAAAAGCAACCAAGCAAGAGAAGCCCCAGTCATCATCCAGAGGGCTGCATTTGATGCATCCCTCCTCCTCCTTCCTCCACCTGCTCACCCGAAGGCAGAGGGGCACCCCGGAGAGCCTGGCTATGCAAGGGTGCTGGTGTCTGCTCCCCCTGAACCCCAGGGTGCTCTCGGCCAGCAGTGCCAAGGTTAGAGGTGACAGGTGAGGGAAGAGAAGAAATTGTTCCTAATATCCAATCTGAACCTCCCCTGGCACAACTTGAGGCCATTTCCTCTCGTCCTGTTGCTTGTTACTTGGGAGAAGAGACCAACCCTGTCCATGCTCCAAGCTCCTTTCAGCCAGTTCAGAGATCAGAAGGTCTCCCCTCAGCCTCCTGTTCTCCAGGCTGAACCCCCCAGGTCCCTCAGCAGCTCCCTGCACCTCTTGCAGCATCACGAGCTTGGGGATAAGGGATGCCCGTGGGGACAGGGGCATGGCCTTCCCTTCACCCTCCCCCATGAATGGGGAGGGAGGGTGACCAGGAAAAGTGTCTGGGGGCAATGGTAAGCTGCCACCACCCCATGGCATCACCCTGTCACCAGGACGCAGTGATGCGCCCTGGTCCCTTGCGAGCGTGACAGAAAGCCACTGGCTTAAACCGCTTCCTCGCTCTGCACACCAGGACGGGCTCCCAAAGGGCAGGTGCTGTCAGGAGTGTCTCATGTGAAGTCTGGATGATGAAATGTCCTTTTTCAGCATCAAATAGGAGGCCTGGGGGCTTCCCAGGCACCAGCAGAGTGGTGTTTGCCTGTGGCATAAACAAGATTTGCAAATGCCTTGGGCTGAGCCAAGTCCTGCACCTCCCAGCTCAGCATCCACAGCTCAGTGCTCCCCTGCCTGCTTTTCCCCGTTCATGTGGATAATAATACAGCAAACACTGACCTTATGGGAACTGCAAGCACATCCTAGTTCCCCCATAGTATTAAAAAATAATAATCATAAACAATTAAGTTCTTTGTATATGTCCGTATAGTTATACACATACACAGATAGAAAGCAAGGTCATTAATAATGTGGATACTAACGTCTATAAAGCTTGCTGAAGGTTTTCCCCACATCAGCCTAGCAGCAGAGATGCGGCAGGACTCAGGTAAAACCATTTTGCCCACTTCAGTATGTGCAGGGCTTTTTTAGCAGGTTTGTCTTTTCATCTGCCTCAGTGCAGTGAGTTAACTTCTTAAAATTTACAGCTACAGCACAGTACAAGACCATGTTCTCGGTTGCTGATGATCTTGCCAGATTCTAAGTGCTGGGGTTTAAGTTTCCTTGCTGGGTGTCTGCCTTGGGCTGATTTGTGATTTTTTCTATGTATGCATGTTTGATTTCGGCTAAAACTGACTGTTTCCAAGAGGAAGATTAGGTGTAAATATATTGCTTTGCCCACGTGAAATAAGTTGGAAAACTCTTTATTTCCATGTCAATGGGAACTGCTCTTTTCTTCTTGCTTTGAAGCAAAGACTTGGAATTTAGGTTTGATGTAGAACTTGACGGATTGAGCCCCTGCTGGGAGGTGTTTCTGTTTCCCCTTGTGGTTTAACAGCGCTGCTCAGAGAACTTGCACGGTCGCTGGTAGCTGCAGCCTGGCTGGGGACTTTGGCATTGCTGGGGTGGGCAAGGAGCTTCCCAGCTGATGATGATGGGGCTGGTGTCCTTCCTCCCTGGCTTGCACAGGTGATGGCGAGGTGGTGGTGGCAGTTTCAGAGGGAGCTGCACAAACTGGTGTGGCTTTTCCTCCTGGGTCCAGCTGCTCACTTTCTGTAGTTCAGCAGCAGTACAAAGTGTCACTGGTTTTGATGCCGTCTGTTGGTGGCTCTTGGTCAGGTCTCAGGGTCAGTGTTGTCTTGCACTTGCTGTTTGTAAGGTACGGTGTGATGGAGCTGATCCCTGGCTATGTACTGGGAACCCTTCTGTGAATTTATCCCGACCCTGGATTACCAGGATGGATGGTCTAAAGGGCCCACACTGGGGTGAAAAACTTCTGTCATATCTCCATCATCTCCTGTTTGTCAGGGTGGTGGGGAGCCCACCCTGGTTTGTGCACACTGGGCTCACCATTGTGGCTGGAGCATCCAAGGGTATTGCTGGTGCTGCAATACCCTTTGGCATTGACACTGCCCTTAAAGGGCACAGCAGATGGAAAAGAGCACACTGGAGAAACCCAGGATCCTGGTGTCCCAAGACCCCGTGTTCCTGATTGCCTTGTTGGGCACCATCTGTGCTCTGCTGCTGGCTTTGAAATCCTGACTGTGTCTAAGAGAGGAGTCCTTGACTGCGCTGGGTGAACATTGTCCATGCAGCCATCCCGGTTCAGCCTGCAGAGAAGCAAAACCTCCCTAAGCAGAGACCAGAGATGTGCTGGGGGAGATGTGTCCTGGGCTTGAGCAGGACTCAAGCCTGGAGGAGGAGGGACAGAGACGTTGAAGCAGAGGCTGGAGAAGTCACGCTGGGACTCATTTCTCAGGGAAGAATTTGGCCATCCTGCTGGATCCCATCCAGGAGGGCAGATACCTGAGACCTTCCCATTGCCCCGGACCTCAAGACTGGTCATCCTGGCGTCCTCTGCCACCCAGGCCTGGCAGGAGGAGGGTGAAGCTTTGCGGGATGCTGTGGAGACAGGGTGAAAGGTGTCCCCAATGCCACAGGCTCACTTTGGTCCTCATATAGCACCTGGTGGCAGAGCTGTATACAGCTTCCCCAAAGCAGCCCCTGAAGGCACAGAGAGCCAGTGCCAGGGATTTCTTTTCCCAGTGCCAAAGCTGAAAGGGAGCCAGGGTGAACGGGGACAGCGTTTGTATTGTTGAGGTGAGTTTTTTGGTTTGGTCTGGAGTGTGTTTTGTTTTGGTGTTTTTTTTCTGATTTGTTTATTTATTTTATTACTTGGTTTTGCTTTAATATCTGCTAATTGGCCCTTGTCCACCGCCTTGCACACCGGAGCATCCTGCCGCAGCTCCAGCCCACATCCGACTCGCGTTACCCGGGGAAGAATAGCCGCATTGTAGCCGCCCCGATCGTGCTATAATGGGGAGCTTTGTAGCTGAGGTGTGAAAAAGGAGCCGGTTCCCCAGGATGGGGCTCTCAACTGCAGCGCGAAGGCTTTTTATTTCCCCTGCTGCCAGGTTTTCCAGTGTCCTCTGCTGCTCCCTCAGATCCCATAAATAACAAAAACCGGGATGCTGCCCACCCTGGGTCCCTTCCAGCACCCTGACCTTTCCGGCAAGTGGCTGCTGATCCTTTTCAGGATGAAGTGCTGGTGATGCTGCTCCCCGGGGACGGGCCGCGGGGGCAGGGGGGTGTGAGCAGCCCAGGATGAGATCACCTGCCAGCAGCACCGGGAACCTTCATCCTCCTTCGCTGTGAACCTGGAGCAGACTTTCAGACGCGAACTGCGTGATCCTGGAAAGAGTCTCTGGCCTGGGAAATCCTTAGTTTTTCCTCCTCCCAGAGATGTCTAGACTAAGGAGCAGCGTTTATCTCCTGTGAACAGCACTGAGCCTCACTGTAAGGGCATGGAAAGCTTGTCCTCCAGCCACCCTATCATCCCGTTCACGCTGTGAAATCCCTGCTTGAGCATACATCCCATATTCTTTCCCTTGATGAACAGACAGTAATTGCTATTTCTGGACTGCCTGGAGCATGGCAGCATCCAGCAGTTCTAGTTGTGTTGGGCTCTATATGGGGTGACTGGGTTTGCTGGTAAGCAGAACAGGGCTGCCCAGGAGGGATGGTGGTGCTGGGCAGGAACCATCTCCATCCAGCATCCAGGGACAGAATGTCTCCATTGGCTGCCATGTCCATGGACGTGGGGCTGAGCCGGTCCGCTGGCATGACCCAGCCTGCTACCACTCTTCTTCCCTTTTCTACATCTAGAAGAAGAAAAACAAGCAAACGAAGACCAGGGAAACTATTGTAGAACCCAAAATGTACTAATTTTCCAGCTTTTAGGTGATCTTTGATATTTCTAGCATATCTGTGTCCAGCCTGCTTGCTCGTTTGTGGTTATTTTTTCATTTCCCTGTATTTCCTTTTTAATTTTTCCAGAAACTGAGGTGTGCACACCAACCACAGAGAAACCTAGACTCAAAAACCCAATTGAGCCAGATTTTCACGTCCCTGTCAGCCATGGAGAAGACCAGATGTTCACAGATAAGCACCCAACACATGGCCTTTTCAGTACCCCATCTGGAAACACCAGCCCCTGTGGTGCGTGATGGGTCTTGCAAATGCTGATCTGAAAGGTTCCTCCATGTCCTATAATTTTCCTCTCCAGGGATGTCAACAGAAAACCCACGGTCAGGAATAACTTAATGCTCTCCCTTTACCAGCCAGGTCTAACAGAGGACAAAGGAAATGTTCTTCTATATTTTGTTGCAGAGTGTCTAAGCTATAAAACGGGGCCAAATGGCCTCCCCCGAGCACAAATAACAACAGGAGAAAGACCCATATGCAATCGAGTGTCGGATAAATGTCCTTAGCTGATCATTCGTTTCCCTAATATTTTTTTTATGAATAGGCTTAACTTATGGTAAGATGGGACTTTATGGTCCTGTAAGTCTTGCTTGTGTCAAAACAAATGAACTAGTCATCCTATGGGGGAACTATCAATCCAATATATGTGTGTGCATGGGTGTGGGGAGTCAGACCTATTATACCTTTAAGAGCAAATTAGATGCTGTTCCTATGATTCATAATGCTATATATCTAATGGCATGACTCGTCATCTAGAAAATAAACGTTTCGAGCCAGTTTCTCATCTCATAAATTTCCCCTCTGGCACTGAAGGACATAAACTAAATGGGCTGACTCACAGGGAAACAATACAATTTGGATACTTTTAAATGAAAGATTAAATTGCCTTAGGGCACAGAGGGGCGTTGAGATGCCGGGGAGTGGTTGGCAAGTGCAGGACGGTGCGTTGGGGACCACTCTGCCATCCCCAGCTGGCAGGGTTGCTCCTGGGAAGGCCTTCACCCTTCTAGAGCCTCTTGGGTTGTCCCAGCTTGGTATCTTGGTGTGACCACCATGGCGATGCATCTGATGGAGAGGTTTTGGAGATGATCGTCTTGTTGTACCTGCTGTCTCCTGGCAGGGAGGAGAGCGTTTGCTGAACGTTTCCAAGGATGGCATCAGGGAAGGACAGGAGATGTGGAGGTGTTCACACCAAGGCTGGAGGGGAAGGTTGTTCTCAGCCACCGCAGACCAGGGTTGTCCATGTGTGTTCCCATCTGCAGCTCTCCTGAAGGCTGCAGCTGCTCATGGGATGCATCTCAAGCATCTTCGCTGCATCCTTTATCCATTGCTCTTGGTCTCCCTGTGGTGTTGGGTTCCTGGTTTAGGTGGCAGCTACTCTTTCTCTGGGTTTGTGTGAGCAGTCTTGTCCCTCCTGGGCTATGCTGTCAGAAGGAGAAAGGGAAGGAGAGCTTTTCAGGTGGTTACCTGAGGAGCACATGCCTGCAGGTGCCTTTGGGGCTGGGCTGGTTAAAGCTGTCACTTTTGCAGGGCAAGGAGATTCCAGCTGTGGATCTCTGCCAGGAACCAAGAGCAGCTTCTGCCAGTGCAGCCAGTGCCTGGACCTGGCTGGGGGAGGCGAGCGAAGGACGGATGGGCTGTGCGTGAACTACAGCAAAGCTACACCCAGCTTCAGGATGGGGAGGACCACAGAGTCCTCTAAAGTCACTGAGACCGTAGAATCATAGAATAGTTTGGGCTGAAGGGACCTTCCCAGCTCCCCCAGTGCCCCCCCTGCCATGAGCAGGGACATCTTCACCAGCTCAGGTTGCTCAGAGCCCCGTCCAGCCTGGCCTGGGATGTCTCCAGGGATGGTTCATCCACCACCTCTCTGCCCAACCTGGGCCAGGCTCTCACCACCCTTAGCAGCAAAAACTTCTTCCTCATGTCCAGCCTGAATCTATTCTCCTTTAGTTTAAAACTGTCACCTGTTGTCCTATCGCAACAGACCCTCTGTTTGTCCTGGAGTTTCTGTGGAGCAAGTGTGTGTCCCCAGGGAGTGGGCTGGTGTCCCCATAGAGGGTGTAGAGCCTCCTAAAGTGATGGTGAACATCTCCATGTGTGGAGCTTCATCCCTTCCTTCTGCACAATCTTACCCGTTTCCCCCTCACCAGTTCGCATTTGCCACTTCCGCACCCTTTGATATACAGTTCCTGGCACTGACGGGAAAATCCTAGGAAGCCCTGGCTAGAAATCCTGCTGGAAGGTGAGGGGAGGTGAGTCCTGGCTCCCCTGTCACCCCAGCACGTCCCTGATGTCACTGAGTGCTGGAAACGGGCCGGAGGCAGCAGCCGGCACTGGGGAGAGCGGGGCTCGAGTAACCTGGTTAGCGCGCGTAGGTGTGTTCGCCTTAATGAGGACAATTGGAGGACGCATCGATTAGCTAACCTCGTTTGCGTGGAGGTTGACACAAGGCAGATGACGGCTGGGTACCTGCAGGATCTAATTAAAATGTGCGCGAGGCCGGGCAGGCAAAGCAGAGGGGATTGCTCATCCAGCTTTTCACTTACCATCAGAAAAAATAAAATAGAAGGAAGGATTTGACTATTGGATTTGGCTAAACGGAATGCAGGGGTTGGGTGGGAGATTTTCCTGGCGTTGGGAAGGCGCAGGGAGGGGGGATGCAGAGTGGAGGGCTTGGGGACAGGGTGACAGCGGAGCGGTGCTGTTGGTGTGATGGTGCAGCTCTTCCAGGGACCACCAGACATCTGTCTTTGCCCACAGGTACATCTGCACACGTGTACCCACAAAATAGGTATTTATCCTGCTTCCTAGGGAGAACACACGCTCCCCCATCCATCTACCTGCATTGCTTTCTGTTCCTGTCCTGCGCAGACCCACCACTCTCCACAGAAGCGTCTGCACCCATTTATCCATGTGTCAGATAAACTCCTCTGCCTTCCCTGCTCTCCAATTACTTTGCAATGCCCTTTCCAGCCCAGCGCTTCAATTACATTCTAAAGAACAAAACAAAATAACATCACATTTTCTCTCTTTCACATGTTTTTCCCTTCCTTTTCCTTCTGGAAAAGCCCCATCTTGTAAATGCCTGGAAGCAGAAAATGTTTCAGACGTGAGAGCCTTGAGGCGCCTCGTTAAAGGTGTTTGGGGAGAGCGACAGAACCCGGGACAATGGCAGCCCTGACGTCAGGCACTATTTATACCTCCTCTTTTCAGAAACCTCCCCGGGATGGCGCTTTTCCTAGAGTTTTCTGCTAAATGCCGCAGCCGCCGGAGCCATCCCTGTCCTCCTCAAAGGGCAGGTTTTTATCTTGAAGGCGTAACCGGGCGATATCGTCGGGGCCAGGCATCCGCAGGCGGCTCGGAATGGGCAGACTGGTGTTACTGGGAGCTGGGTTGCACAGGGGCTGGCAGCGAGGCTGCTCGCCGTGGATGAGGACCCGTGAAGGCGTTTCGGCACTGGAAAGTGCCTTTTGAAAGGTCAAAAGCATTACAAAGAGGTTTGAGTGGCTCAAGTTTTGGTGCTATGATTATTCTAGCAGGGCGTTGCGGCTCCACAGGGTCGGGTTGAACAGGGACAGTGTGTGTGTGCACGGAGAGGTGTTTTCTTCCAAGCTGGAGGTTTAGGCACGGCAGGCAAGGGTAGCTGGGGAGATCGCTCTGAAGTCAGAACTACAGGAGGGGATGGAGCGAGGGACGCGCTGTCCTGCAGCGTGGGGACCGGCACCAACCACAAGATGAATGCAGGAGGACCCCTGGCTTTGGGAATTCACTCCAAGGTTTTCAGCCTGAGACCCCAGCGGATGGTCAGCTCTTATTCTGGGGATCCGTTGTTATTAGTAGGAGCAGTCAGGAGAGATCCTGATGAGGCTGAGGGGAGAATGCCCAGCTGGGAAACACCCTGCAAGTATTTTGCAGGATTTTCTTTTTTTCTTCCAGATACTGCTGTTTTGCTTGTGAATATTCCTTGTGCAACTGAATAAAGCAGCAGTTTTTTTGGCAGGAGGGCAGCTCATGTAAATAGAAAACCTGAGAGAAGGCTGGGAGTGGTCTGTGCTGTTGGGGATGTAGGAATTTGTTCTTATTAAGGACAGAAGGAAGATGTAGAAGATTTTCACTGTGCACAGCAGGTACCCTGTGTACAATGTCCAGTGTCACAAACGGTCTTAAATTTGAGTTTCTTCAGGCAGCTCAGTCCTCCATCACAGGGGATCACCTCTGTATGTGCCAACACTCCCTGTCCACACACCAAAAACAGCGCTCAGGAATGAACCAGCATCCCCTATATGGGGATGTGCTAAAACACAGGGAGGTGAAGGGACTTTGCCCAGGGCTGTGCGGAGAGGCTGTGGCAAAGCTGGGGAGAACCCCCCCCCTATTTTCTGACCCAGCTGCTCTGTGCACGTACACCCCTGACACTCAGCACCACGAGGCTGAACTGCTGGCCAGATTTCACCGAGTCTTTAGCACACGTGTTCACGCCTTTTGTTCTCGTGTCAGGCTTTCAAGGGAGCCCTGATGAGCTCATACTGGTGCTCGGGGAAAGGCGATGTGATCGAAGACTGGTGCAGGTGTGACCTCAACGCCTTCGATGAGAACGGACTTCCGAACTGCAGCCCTCTCCCTCCGCCTGTGTACGTATCGATGTGACCCCCTCCCACAAGTCACAGCCCCACAGCACCAGCCCCTTCCCCGCAGGCTCAGCCCATGGCCATCTCCTTCCTCTCGCCTTCCAGCCCCAGGGCTGTGGTCCAGCGCTCCTCACTGTGTGACTGATGCCTTTAGGATATCCTGGCTCTGGCTGTGGCCCTGGAAGGTTTCCTTATAGATTTTCATCACCTGATTAGCAGGGCTTGTAGAATGGGATTTTAAATGCTGAAAGAAATGGAATTATGGTGCAATTCGTTGTGGCTTGTCAGAGCAAGAGCAAATCAG
This sequence comes from Streptopelia decaocto, assembly GCF_964273445.1. NCBI lineage: Eukaryota > Metazoa > Chordata > Aves > Columbiformes > Columbidae > Streptopelia > Streptopelia decaocto. Next base: position 4,705,110 of record NC_138672.1, on the reverse strand, counting down.
GAGCAAACTGATGGGGAATTAGCTGAGAAAGCAGGAAGACTGGCTCCAGCAATCCATGAGGAGCAGAACACCTTCTTAGTGAGCCAATATCCTCAGAGGGGATTCATTTCCCATCCCGAGTTCAACAAACACACTCACATGTTTGGAGCGGGGCTCTCCGTAGCTCTGTGCTTTGTGTTGTCATTTACCCTGGTGCAAAGAGCAACAGCTGCTCTGCCTTCACCCACCACGTGGGCCCCAATTTGGACAGGAGCTCCTTCACAGCAGCCCTGCATTTCCTGTTGCTCACACCCAGCGGAGGTTTGCTGGTTTGTAGCTGGGTAAATTCACAGCCACATCTGCCCCTTCACTCCCCACTACCTTCCTTTGCCTTTGCTCACTGGTGATGCAGACTGGACCCTCCCCTCCTGTAGGCTCAACCCCATTGGGTTGTATGAAGGTTAAGCTGGATCCTCCTCTGTTCTTTTGCTCCTGGGTAGCTGGTCCTTGGTTCCCCTTGGGGCTGCTGAAGTTCAGCAGTTCTCCCAGGAGATTAAGGCTCCTTTAGATGGATTTTTGGGGGTTGCATGACCTAGGCTTCTCCAGGAGCAGGGACAGGTAAGGACACACATTGCAGTAGGCTGGACCCAACTGACCTTCAACTGGAAGCTCTGTGTTCACCTACCTGCTCTCCCCGCTGCACATCCTGGTGTACGAGTGTGAGCCCTGCCTGAGGTTGTGCTGCTTGTAGAGGTGGATTCCTCCCCAGAAAGGGAGCTGATGTTTTATTTTGGTTTCTTTCCTATCTCCTGCCCAGCCTGCGGCTCTCCCCCAACGTGGAGCCCTCCAGCACCGTGGTGTCCCTGGAGTGGCTGGACGTGCAACCTGCCATTGGGACGAAGGTGTCTGACTACGTCCTGCAGCACAAGAAGGTGGATGAGTACACGGACACAGACCTCTACACAGGTGGGTGCAGCTGCCAAGGGCGAATTCCTCCTGGTGCCGAGGTTGCACGGCGGTTCATCCCGCGTGGCTGGGAGATGCAGCTTTAGTGGAGAACGGTGCATAGGGCCAAGGTGTTACATGAGGTGTTAAAGCTGGTTCATTCAGGAGAGGTTTCTGAAGGCTTATGTAGATGCAGGTGTTTGAGGAGAAGGGGAAATACAAAAGTGCAGCTTGGCAGAAGGAAATTATTTGCTCTTTTTGGGTAGGAGGGCTGTGAGTTGGAGTTTCTGACTGAAGTGACCGCTTAATCCGAGTGGGCTGAAATGCTACAGGGTGATGGGTGTGCGAGGAAGGTCAGCCCTCAACAACTCAAGGGCTTTATTGGTCTGTTCCAGTGAGTATTGCATTGCATGCCAGCCTTTGAAAGAACACTTTATGTTGCCTTGCACATCTATTGAAGTAACTTGTAGCCTTCAAGATTTAGAGAGAGCATTTAAGCAGCAACAAACGTCTCTGGGGAACCTGAAACTTCCCTGTGTTGGGGTTTGATTCCCAGCTCAGGCTTGGACTGAGCACTTTGAGCCTTGCAAAGATTTTGTCAGCAATTCAAGCCATGCTGCAGAAGCTGCTGGGCAAGAGTTTGAAGGATGGGATTAGATTTGGGTGAATCAATGATGTATTTCAAAAAATAGCACTTGAGACCTTGATACATGGAAAGCCAGGCAAAAACTACGGCTTTTTTCTCAAGGATTTTGGATGTACTTTGTTACAGAAGCTCAGGTGACATGTCAGGGGCAGCCAGTGTTGTTGACCAAAGTAGATATTTACCCTTTTGCAAAGGGCCCCTTCCCCCAGACACTGACAGTACCAAATTTGTGGTGGCTTTTTCTTCTTCTCACTAATTTCGTAAGACCCTCTGCTGCCACGAAGCAAACTGCTCCAGCTCACAGCCACAGGGACGTTCTCACTCTCTCTGTTCTCAGGCCCATCCGTTCTGCTTCTACAGCTTCTCTTACCATCGTATCCAAATTTTTTGTGCTCCAAGAGCTGGATTTTTACCTGCTGTAGAGAGCCAGAGCCTGGGGGGCCCCAGCTGTTTGTGGAGACCCCCATGAGAAGGAGCTCTGGTTCCTGGCTCATACCCAGCCCTGTCCCATGGGAGCTTTCTCCTACACCTTCTTGCCAGCAGCCACTTCCAGAGCTGCCCGATGTGGCCATGGCCCCTGGGTTATGTTTCCAGTTTCCCGGCATGGAAGAAAGCTTGTTCTTTATCTTGGAGGGGCACCCTCTATGTAACGGAGAAAGAAAACAAGCCACCAAAGGAGGGGCTTTGTTTTGGATGGGGATTCCAGATTGCTCACACATCAGTCAGGTGAGGCCAAACCAGGGAAACGTGGGGTTTTTTCCTTTGAAGTGGCTGGATCTTTGCCTGGCAGCCAGAGTAGGAAATACAGATTATTATTATTATTTTCCTTTTATGACTGCCATGTGTTTGACAGGCGATTGAATTCATTGTGGGGAGCTGCCCTCCCCTCTCCCTGCTCTGGGGACCGTTTGGGACAGAATGACCCCATTAACAATTAAAGAGAAAAGCCAATCCTAAATCAATCTCTCTCCTTTTTTTTCCTTTCCTCCACATTGTTTATAACCAAACAACGTTCCTGCCTTCATTCCTTTCTTACCCTACAGGCCCCTAATGCCAGATGACTTTATTCTTGCAAATACCTTGCATAGGTTTGCGGAGATGCTGATGGCTACAGCTCTCAAAGGCTTCGCTTGGTACCGTGCTTCACCTGGCCAAAAACCCTGCCATGGGTGCCCCATCATCCACCCGTCATGCTGCAGCACATCTCCATCCCACCTGAGCAGCATCCAGAAAAACAATGTCAATCACAGAAGGGGGGAATCTTCAGGAGGAGGGTATGGGATACGGAATTTGGGTGGCTTTTGATGGATACTGGCAAATCTGCCTTCCCCATCGGTCTTCTGGCAGGTGGGAGTGGGATGTGCACCACTGGTATCAGCCAGGCTGGGAGGATCCTGCAAGGTTTGAGGGCTCTTGAGGCTGCTGCCATTCATCCCTGGGATCCCTTGAGTTTAAATGTGTGGCCTATTTGTGCTTGTATTATTTTTATTTGTTTTATTGCAGTTGTAGCCACTTGTTATTGGGATTCCTGGCACTGGTTGGGGCTAGAGCTGTGCCAACCTGCTTTCCAGCCCCGCAGCAAGTTAGATGGTACCTGGCCCCTGCCTAACCTGCCTTCTGCTTCCCTCCGGACCCCCAAAACCCTCCAGTCTCTTACCCTTCCAAACCTCCTTGGCCTCCCCCTTGCTTTGCAACTGGAAGGTGAAGCCTTTCAATTGAGACAGGAAATACTTGTTGCTCTTCTTCTTGGAGCAGAGTCAGGAGGGAGTTTTGGGGCTGGTGGAACGTGTGTCCCCTGTGCTCCCTGCCGGGCTGGCGATGCTGCGGGACGGGGTGAAGGAGCTGGGAGCTCCCCTGGGTCAGCTGCCCCCAGCTGTACGTGCTTTTTAAAGAGGCTTATTACTGGCGCTTAGCAAAACACAGCCCTTGGACCATCTGAGGCGAATTGGAGGTGAAGCTGTGTGCGAAACAAACCGCGCTTTCAACACCAGCACGTGGGGAGCGAGCAGCTCTCCGCTCGGGAGCCAGCGGAGAAGACGGAGAGCAATTACATCCCAAACTGTTTATTAAAACTTGTGGAAATTACTCATAACTCCATGTGCGCGACGGCTTTGTAGTTGAGTGATGCTCTTTGTTTGAACATGGGGCTCTCGAAGAGGGTGCGAGCGTGTGTGTGTGTGTGTGCACAGCCGAGCCCGCCAGCGCATTATGTCATGGACGAAGCAGGCGCTGCACTTGAGAGAGGAAGAGGGAGAAATGTGTTTTACAGGGTGAGGTACAAACTGAAATGGCTGTGAACATCTGGAACTGATATTAGGCTTGGAAAATGTTTTCTGTCACTCCAACACTCCTCTGGAGGAAGGTTTCTGAAGTTAAGAAGCTCCGAAGGGGATGAGGGGGAGGGACGAGGGGATAACATGACTGCGACGCAAAGTGTTTTTTATGTCTTGGTTCTGGTTGCTGTAGCCGGGGTCTGTCCCTGCCTGTGCTGGATGAGGCATCTGGGATGTCACTGTTGTTCGTTGTGGTGGCCCTGGCTTAGAGGTTGCCACAGTGGGAGCTGAGCCTTGGGACTGAGACAGTCCTGCATCCTCCAGCCTGTGATGGGCAGAAGGACAGAAGGATCCCTTCCCCAGTTTTAAGGTTGGGAGCTGAGACTTCGTCTGAAAGATGACGGGTAAAATCCTCCAGTGGGGACATGCAGACCTGTGCCCGGTTCAGCACCACCTGGACCATCCCTGGGTGGTCGGACCTGCCTGGGGGCCGGCGCAGGTCGTGGTGGCCGCTGTGAGTGTGCAAAATGCAAGGTTTAAAAGTAAAAAAGCACTTTTGATGTGTTTGTAGCACACACAGAGCAGGACTGGGGATGGCTGGGGGAGGATGAGGGGCTGAGCTTTTCCTGTGTGATGGGTTGGGGTCTGTGGGCTTGGCAGGGGCTGTGCCACTCTGGGGTGGTGGCTGTGTCACTGCTGCGATGCTTTGTAACTCTGGGAGCTCCTCGGTCCCTCTCTCAGTGTTCCTCTCCCTGGTGCAGTTTTCTTCCCCTCCTGCCCACATCTCTGCTGTTTGGTCTCTGAACACATATCGGGGTGGGGTTGGGGGTGGCCACTGTGTGTGTGCACAGGGTGGTGAGAACCTGTCCCAGGTTGCCCAGAGAGGTGGTGGATGAACCATCCCTGGAGACATCCCAGGCCAGGCTGGACGGGGCTCTGAGCAACCTGAGCTGGTGAAGATGTCCCTGCCCATGGCAGGGGGGCACTGGGGGAGTTTTGAAGGTCCCTTCAAACTCCATCTGTTCTATGATTTTATGATTGTGGGGTATTAGCTGAAGAAAGTATACAACAGTAAAGTCCACTGCTAATTCGCTTTTGTCAGCCACAAGATGCCAAGGCTCCCAAGCCTTTTTTTATTTCTCACGACATCAAGGAATCCCAGCAGCTTCTGGGTCTTTTTGGCTGGGCAGTGTTTACGTTTGTAAGAAGAGGTAGTCCTCATCCAGAACAGCTTGTAGTCCTTCAAGAAAGGAGGAGAACAGAAACACAGACTGCTGAGTGAGCTTGTTAGGGGTCACGTAGACCTCAGAGCCCGAAAATCAGATGTTGATTGCATGGTCAGTTTTTTAATATACCAGGGTCCTCTGTATGCAGGACTGGTGTGGAGAAGAACTGGTGGGTAGGCTGGGGCTGTGGGGATGTCTGGAGAAAAGGCTGGGCAGAACGATGTGCAGAAGCTGAGGGTATGGGTACCTAAAACCTGTGCACTTCCCCACGCTGGCGTTACAGACTTCTCTGGAGCGATGCTGCTCTGCAGAGGAACCTTTGGATGGATTAGTATCATGTCTATAAAAGAAGGTGAACAAGGTTGAAACAGAAGGCTTAGCATTTTGTAGACTTGTGAGTTGTGCTCCATGTTGAGGCTTGAGCGTATCTTATTTATAACTTAACTGTGTTCTGTAGAGCATCATTCTGACGTGTCTGGATGGCCAGGGCTGTATAGATACAGCTATGGCAACCGTCACTTCCAGCACACCCTCGTGTGTGCAGGCTGTGCTGCTACTGTCATGTGGAAACCAGGGATAGGCTGGAATAAGAGGAGAAAACTATCTGGCCAGAACAAATACTGTGCCTGTCAGGAAGGAGTTGGTGCACTGTCTGTATGACCAGGTTATGTTCCTATTGCATGCCTTAAAATCACCTTTAGGTGCTGCCTTCTGAACGGGCTGGGCACCACAGGGAGTAGTAGGAGTTGACACTGCCCTTAGGAAGCTGCAGGAGCTTCAGGTCCGGCCAGGAGTTGGGTAAATACGTGAACATCCAGAGTTTTCATTCATGCCAACAAAGCATGGAGGATGTTAAAGCATGAATGTTTAAACCAGTTGTCGTTAAAGACACTGACAATCTTGAATGTCAGTGATGGTATTGACTATTTCTGTACAGCCCTGTGGAGGCTAAGCTGTCTCTGTGGGGCTGGGGCACCTATATTAATTAACGTAGGTGCCATTCTTGTAGATGGTTTTTGATTTGTTGGTTGGCCCAGGGGATGCAGGCTCTGCAGCTGGTGGATCCCAAACTGAGACTTGGAAGAGACCCCAGTGTCTGTTTGTTTCAGGAGACCAGTTCTGCTGCTCTCCCTGGAGAGGTCTAAAACATGTATAGATGAGGCTCTTAGGGACATGGTTTAGTGCTAGAGTTAGGTTATAGTTAGACTTGGTGATCTTAAGGGTCTATTCCAATCAAAATAATTCTGTGCTAGTGGTGAGGAAGGTTATTGCTCAGCCTGGGAACGATAGGCAGCTCTTTCAGGGGGCCTCTGTGTGTTTGACTCATGTTCCAAAGAAATTCCTGAACATCACCAAAGTAGAGCAGGACCTGATGGTGGTCAGGAGCTGGTGACGCCCCGTTGCCAGTCTTACCCTCACTGTTCGGTTGCCTGCTTGTTCCTTGGTCATCTGCATGGTGGATCTCAGCTGTTTCCTCGGTGGGAAGGTGTTTGGTGGATCACAACCACCACTCGGTGAGGACTAGCTCTCATACTGGAGATGGAAGTGCAGCAAAGCTGCATTTCTGATCTGCACCTGTGATCTCCTGGGTGCATGGAAACTGCCGTTGTTGCTGCCTCTCCGGGAACTAGCACACGGGTAAAGATGTTTTCAACACGCAGAATACCCTTCTGGAGTGCTGAATCCACTTCACTTGTTAGCAAAAGGAAAGACTATTCAAAGACAAAAAAAAAAAAGCCTTTAAAGAGAAGGTCAAGTTTTTGGAAGCTGCTTCCTGGGATGTGTTGTGTAACACCCACTAAGCAAGTGCTTAATTTTGGCCATTACGCTCACTGTGAAGCAGTGATTTCTCTCCCACTGGGACAGCTGTAGTTATTTCCACCTACCAGTGTCATTTTTGTATCCTGGAAAGCAGAAGGGAGGTGGAGGGCTCTCAGCTCTCAATTAGGATTGAGTCAGTTGCTGAAATATTTCATTAATTCACATTTCCATATGGTTGTTCCAGGTTTTGCGGTTTTTTTTTTGTCTGCCCAGACACCTTTTGGACAGAACTGGGCATTATCTTCTCATTCTCCCAAATAATTTCATAGGTGGGGAGCTGGTGCTGTCTGCCTGTTCCCCGCTGACTGCGGAGGATGGAGCAGCCTGGATGGTGCCACGAGCGTGTCCTGCCCTTTACAAGCAACAGCGTTTGCCAAGGGCTTTGTGCTGCCTGGTCAGAGCTACCTCTCCCCCAAGGCAAAGGACAGCTGGAGATGCTCCCTTCTAGCTAATAAGGCTCTGAACTTCTTAAATGACAGTTAATGAGGCCAGTCATGGAGCTTTTTAGGTTTTTTTTAGTGGTCTGTAATTTTATCCTCTAGGATTAAGTTTCTCCTGATCTGGAAAAGTCAAGTCCACAAATCCATCTTGTCAGAAGGCATCAGAAGTGAAGGCCGCGACATAGACGGATTGTGGCATGTGAGCACGGTTCAGTGGAACCTTTTTGTAGGAGTTTTTATTGACTAGACAGGCTTTGCTAATCAATAAATTGTGGCTGGAATTTGGAGGGAAGCTCAGTCTGTGTTTGCAAAGCTGGTGCTTGGCAATGCAGCCCTGAGCTACTTGGAAAATTAAGGCTGTGGAGCATCTGTGGATGCAGCACAACCATGCTCCAGGAGGAAAACTGGGCATGCTTGCTGAGCAAAAAACATGGGTCTTCCCTTTGGATGGGCTCTGAAGGACAACCAGACTGGGATTCCTTGCCAGGTTAGGATCTGTCTGGAGATTTTGCCTGTTCTCTCATTCTAGCCAAAGCCTGAGATGAGATCCCTGGATGGGAAATCTGCTTTCCACTCCGCTCGCTGCTGTTGAGGTTTCCCATGCGCTCAGCTTTGTCAGGTGGTTGAAACACTGGCCCAGGTTGCCCAGAGAGGTGGTGGATGAACCATCCCTGGAGACATCCCAGGCCAGGCTGGACGGGGCTCTGAGCAACCTGAGCTGCTGAAGATGTCCCTGCTCATGGCAGGGGGGGCACTGGGGGAGCTTTGAAGGTCTCTTCAACCCAAACTATTCTGTGATTCTATGATTTTATGTCATCTGTTCCCCACGCTGCTTTGGTGTGAAGGAAGTTAAGCAAAAATGAAGAGGGATTAAACCTCGAGTCAGGGGATTTGCCAATTAAAATAGCTGCTCCTCCTGCAGGTTTCGTATGATACAAGAACAGGGAGGGACCCTCCCCATTTCCCCCGTGACCCCTTCCCAGTTTGTTCAGCTTGCTGGGGATTGAGATCTGGCCCTTAGGAGCTGGGTCTATGTTACATTTGATGATGTTTAGATAGGATCAACCTTTCCTCGCTCTAATTGGGTGATTGGACTTGTGAGCTTTTTCAGATATTAATCTGGAGACCCTAGAGAGGGTCAGATTAGGTTATGGAGACATAATAGGAAATACTGCTGTGGCTAGTTTGGGTTATAGGGGGTAGAGTGGATATTCTGTGGCATTCTCCGGCTGGGTTCCCACTGATGGGGTCTGCATGGTGGGGTCAAGGAACGGTCTTATCTCGACATCGGGTTGACTTGGTCTTTGCTGGGAGCAACTGTCTCTGAACTCTCTCCACCCCTGTAATCCTGCTCTTCCAGAGAACGGGACTGTGACCTTTCCTTTGCCGGGGACGGGATGGGTGGTGCTGACCTGCTGCTGGAGCTTGATTGCAGATGAGAGAACATTTTTTATTCAAGTGGGCATCATGTCTCTGGAATCCCTGGGATAGGAAAAGCTTCATATTCTGAACTGCTGTTGTTTGGTCCAAGTAAGATCTTCCTCCTTGCTCGTGCCAGTTGTGGGGAAGGGGTTGATACATCTCAGAGGGGATCGCTGAGAGCAGCGAGTGTTCCTCTACCCCACGTGAGAGATGTATTTGAGGAAGGATGTCACGTTGGTCCAGGCAGAGCCAGTGAGATGAGCTTGTCCCTGTGGCCAAATGAGTGTTTCAGAGCAGTACTGATTAGGGATGCTGCGCTGAAGCAGCATCCAGAGGGGTGTTGGAGGAGGAGAAACCACCACGTTGATTCTGGAGATGTGTTTGGGGTGGGCGTTAATACCGTGTGCGGGAGCAGCTCTGCAGCGCTGCTGGGCGCGAGTTCTGCTGAGCCAAGCCTGGCTCCAGGCGCTGGTCTGCAGCACTCCTCCAGCCCTCACTTCTTTTCATTAACACTGAGATGACAGATAGGGGATGGTCATTAATTTAATAAAGGAAGTTTCTGATCACGACTGCAGAGGCAAAGTCCTGAGGTCTTTCCTGGTGGCCTGATGATTCACCCTGATGAAACAGGGTGACACCAGGGTAGGAAATACCTCCCTGGAGCTCAGAGCCTGGCAATGCCTCTTCCTGCATAACAATCCAACTTCTACAGTCATTCTGCCATCCTTGGCTGGGCTGTCCTTGAGGCTGGCCTCGCCAATACGGGCATTACCACACTGAGAAGACCTGAATTTCAGCTCCAGAGAGACCCCTGGTCCTATGCAGCTAGGTCAATTAACTGGCTTTAATGAGGCTCATTTCCCTGGTGCTGGCGCTGAACACATGCCCAGGGTGAGGGTGAAGTCAGGAGTGCTGAGGTGTGGCTGTGGGACCCACTCTCCAGTGTGGCTGTGCTGTGAGAGGAGGGGTTGTGCACAACCACAGAGAATACTTGGCTTTCCTTTATCCTGTGTCATCATCTGCGGAAACTGATAAATCTCACCAGCATCATTGTGCAGCCTGGGGAACTGAGGCACTCGGCAATGACAGTCAAAAATTGTGTGTGGACTCTAAATCCAGAAGAGCCAGTTAAGAGCAAGGGGTGTAAATTCATGCAAAGTTAATACTTACTGTGGTGTTTTCTCTCAAGGCTCAAAAGTCCACATTTGGCTTCAGATTATTTTCAGATCTAAAATATCCAGTTCCTCTAGACAACCTCAGTGTCATGTTGGTAGATGGAGAGAATGTCAAAGCCAAATGAATGTGCCCATCCTGCTGGGGCCCAGGAGAGCAGGAGCAATAGCTCCCAGAAGCCATTAGGTCTGCTCTAGCAGCTGGGGAATGGCCATCTCTTCTGGGTGTCCTGGGGCATATTTGACCCTGTTGGGACAATGTGCAGTGGCCACGGGGACTATTCCTGCTCAGCATCCTGACTTCACCAGGGTTCCTCCCGCAGCCCTGCAGCTGATGGAGCTTCTTCTGTCAGATGCCTCCAGGATGGTGTCCAGCAGCGCAGCTCTGTCTCAGCACCGTGCTTTCTGGGGACAAAGGCATGAGACCTTAAGCTGAAGACCTTTCTTTGAAATCTCCCAGACCTTTTCCAGTCCTCAAGGAATGAGCTGAGAGAAGCAGCAATAGCTGCTGGAAATTGGGCGCTGGGCCCCCTCGATCTAGTGAGAGGCCATGCGTTCCCTCCCGGGGGTGCTGAGAGGACTTTTGGCTCCTGCTCTGCCTGGCCCCAGCTCCTGGCCTCCTTGCTCCCTCCTGTCCTGGAAGCCGTGGCTGCGGAGAGGCATGTCGGGGCTTGTTGGGAACGGGGCTGGAGAAGGGAGCGTGTGAGCTGGAGAGATGCCTGCAATGGGGAGGACACGGGAAAGCCGCCCGGTTCATCCACACGAGGCGAGCGGTGGGCAGTGGACATGCGGGTAGTTGGACAGACACTTCCTGCTCGCCCCAGCTGTGCAGCACGGGGGTCGGCTGCTCGGCATCTGCCTGCCTCCTCCAGCTGCAAACAGCTGGCGCAGTGCTGAGGAACACACCGAGCTGCACCGGACCGACCGCGCTTTGGCACAGCCGGGTCAGCCGGCTGATCCTGCACCCTGGGTGCTGTGGGAAGGGTCCTGTCCCCTGGGGTACCTCACAAGCAGTGCTGGGTTGACCCCCTGCCCTCCTCTCTGTGTGTATAGCGGTGAGCAAATGGTGCAGTGGACACCAAAGCCAGGCGGCGGGGCTGGGGATGGGAAATGCCTTCCTCCCTGCCCCCCATGCTCATCAGCCGCCCTCCTCGAGCACGTGATTCCCTTTATCTGCTAATATTAGTCATAAAATGGTCCAGCTCTGTCCATAATCCTGTTAGAGCCTTTGACTTTTGCTCCGGTGACTCCCAGCAGCTTTAATTACAGATACTCATGCTGGTGATTAATGACTTGATTCATCTTCAGTGGCACCACTTCTACATGGGAAGCCCACTTTCTCCCCCTCCTGTCAAATGATTTGTGCAAAGGGGAAATAATCCCTGGTGAAAACCAACAGCACAGAAATGTGACATTGGCATTTTGCCTTCATCTGGCTCTTCTGCATCCTGTCCATCCTTTCACTCATCTCCCCCCATCCTTTCATCTCGGGGAGAACGACCTCAGTTGCAGCACACTCTAATTTTGCTGCACTGTAATCCATAAATCACTCCCATGCATGGAACATTTTCATGCTTCTTAACAAAAGGAGTGGAATTTTCTCCTCTGCTGCATTTTACAAGTGGCTAATTGTATCAAGGCACCTTTGAAGCAATGACTTCATCAATTGCTCATCCTGCAGACACACTGCTGGTTGTGTATGCCTGATCAGAATCCTGCATTTATTAGGATTAATTTATTCTCCAGTCATTTTTCTTCTACCACAAGGACAGAGAAGTTGAGTGATGTTACTTGCTCAGCTACGTAAGCACGATTTCTTGCCTCATTACTGAGTCTGATATATTTTTGTTACATGCTGAACTTCTCCAAATGAAAATGAGAAATGTTACATCTTGGACAGGAGTGCTCCCGGGACACTGAAGAAATCAAATTATTTCGTGGTACCTACAAGCTGGTACCTACAAGATCTAAGATCTTCATCATTTTCCTTTCTAATTTCGTCCCCCACTTTTGTCATAGGGCACGTGTCTGCGGGAGCGACAGTGCATCTTGGGGCTTTGTACGAAGTTAGAGGAGATGTTTCTCCCAACTAAACCTGGAGGTTCTTGCTCTGAGTTAGCAAATCCTTACGAGGCTGCTGGCAAACACACTGGGTGTGTGGCTGAGCGGGAGGGGTGTGGAAGGGCTGAAGAAGGATGTAGTGAACACAGGCTGAGCATCTCCGAGGAGGAGCCACTAACTGGTGAGGACAGAGAGCAGTAAACACGGCTGAATTTTCACATTTTCTTAAAAGCTGTGGTTGAACTGTTTCATAGGAATAGGGGCTGATAACAACTGCCAGAAGCCCTCGACTCAGCTGCAAACCTCCCACCCCAAGAAAGGCTCCTCTTTTGGGAAGGACAGAGCTTGTTTGCATCCTGGCAGGAATTTTGCCTCAACTACTCCCAGTCTGCTGTTCATCTGCCCTTAACTCACTGCTGGCCCCAGGAAGTTCCTTCATGTGGGGAGGGAATTCTGCAGCATTTTTAATGGACTAAATGTAGTCATTTTGAACCAGAGCTGGGTTTAAGGCCCTGGTTTGGGGGAGCTGTGGCAGTGCTGGAGAGCCTCACCTGGATGAAGTGCTGGGATGAGGAGGTGCAGGAGAGAGGATGGGGAAGGAGCACCGTGGGTGGATGTTTTACTTTTGTCGTACCACAAGGGATTGCACCAAAACCCCCTTAATGTGGGCTGGGAAAGTGCTTATGCAGCACCGGGGAGCTCGGGTTTGGCAAGAGACTGGAGAAAAGTAGGTGACAGCTTTGGAGAGGTTGGAGAGAGGGCAGCTCTGGACCTTGGAGATGTACGGGAGCCCAGAGCCGTACAGAGGCGTGCTTGTTTTATTTTGCCAGCAGCAAGCTGGCAAGCCATCGCCTGTTTTGATGGCAAATCTGCTGCCCTGCTGCATGTCCAGCCTCGATTCTCGTGTTTAACGGGGCCATCTATTAATGAGCAGTGGAGCAGAGAGACCCGATCCCCGGCTGGCGCAGAGCCCTGCATCCCGCTCTCCCTCTGCCCCTGCAGCGGGGGCTTGGGTTGGGGTGGATGAAGGTGCATTGCCAAAAAAACATGTCAAGAAGCAGAGGACGACTGGTAAAATGTGAGTCTTTGCCTACAGAGGGGGCTCCTGCACTGCCCGAGGCCATCGGGGCTGGGAAGGCAGGAGAAGGGATGCAGCGGCTGCCAGCTGACCTTTCTCAAGCAGTTCATGGGTTTCCAGAGCAGCCGAGGTGTCAGCGGTGGAGAGCAGTCACAGCTTCCCAGTCGCTGGAGGAGGAAGGCAGGGGGCACTCGAAAGGGGAGGAAAAGGCTCCGTCCTGGAAGGGTGGAAACCTTGCAACCTATTAACTGTTTCTCAGCAGAGAGAGGGAGATGGAAAGTAAACAAGGGTCTGATTTCTCCTTCTCTGTGCTTGCCTGCTCCCATCCTTTCTGCCCTTCTCTGCCCCTGCTTGCCTTTCTCTCCTGGATTCTGCAAGGCCAGGATCTAGGTAGTGACACTGAGGATTTAGGTGAAAAATCAGCTTTGCCCCTAACAGAGCAGCACGCTGGAAAGCAAAGTGTGCGTCCACACTCAGAGCCCGGTGGTCCCCATGCCCTTTTTGTAACAGAGTCTTTGCAATCAGACTTAATAATTAGGCAGGGACCCACAGAAAAACCTCCCCCAGCCTTTCTTTAACCAGCGTGTAGCAAGGTGCTCTGTGTTGTCAGATCTTGACTTGCTGAAAGCGTATTTGTCTCAAGCAAGGGAAGGGGCTGAGTTGCTCCATGACAGCCTAAAACTGAGACGCTCACGGCTGACAAAGCTCGGGAGTAAATTAGCAGGCAGAGCCTCTGAAAAGAAACGTTTCCTTAAACGTTTCCATAAAAGCTAATTGGCCTGTAAGACCAGCGTACCTGTGGGCACGCTGCCTCCTGGGGTTTGGGGCTTGGGGGATCTATTCCTGCCTCAGCTAATAATTTTCAGTGTGACTTTGAGCAGGTCATTTCAGTTCTTTGTGCCTTGGTTTCACTGTCTCTGAAATGAGAAGAATACTCCCTTCCAGAGCACTGACAGGGTTTAAGTACTAAAATTTTATTACTCAGTTGAAGATCCTTGGCAGAGGGATATTATGCAGATAGAAGGTTAATGATGATGATAGGGAGAGAATAAAATAAGAAATTGCTGTTTTATTTTTATTTTGTTCTTTAAATGATGTTTAATAGCCAGTTTTCAATTCAGGAATAAAACCCAGTCCTCTGTGACCACCAAATTATCTCGCAGACGCTGTCGTGCGTGTTCATAAAGCTGGCAGAGAACGCGAGGAGCGTCCCCCTTCTCTCTGCTCTTAGGAGTAATCAGCAAAACACATCTTGAGCAGCTGATTTGCAGCGAGAGTTTTTTCTTTTCCTAATTAGGCAGCTTGTCTTGATTCGCAAATAATTAAGAAAACAATGTCCAAGCATCCTCCACCCAGTGTGGTGGGTCTGTTGGGGCTGATGGTCCCATTGCAGTGGGCATGGCATGTGCTGGGACAGGTCCTTACCTGTGGTCTGAGGGGATGGAGGGACCTGCCTGGGGTTGGCTGAGAAGTCGAGCAGACCAGTCAAGCAGGACTTTAGCTCTGCCAGAGGGAATTAAAGGCTGAAATGAGCCATTACCCCCACAAATTAACCTCGTGCCTTTCCGCAAGAACCTCTAGGCAAGCACGCCCCACCACTGTGATGACCCAGAGGTGCCCCTGCCAGGAAAAGAGCCTGTTGGTGTTTGTGGTGATACTAGAGGGGTGTCCGCAGGGTTGGTGCCCACCCATCCCGTCTCACAGCCCAGAACACCCAGACCGGCTTTTCCAGCAGTACCACTGGCCACCCCGGTTTGTCATCCTCACCACAGCCACTGTAGGCTGTAAATGTCAACCAGAGTGAAACCCCAGGCAGCCTGCGGCTGGGCGTTTGGCTTATTTTTTTCATTTGTTTTTTTCACAAACATTCGCGACGTCAAGAATGCCATGTTCATCACCCCAAACGATTATGAGAGTTAAGGTCAAATTCACTGAATAGTTTTGGCTGTGGAAAAGAACAATATAGGCAAGTTGGTCTCCGGTGGGCGAGGTGGCTGGAGGATGCTGTCTCCTCTCTTTCCACCAGTTGTGGACAAGGGTTTCCCGTCCGGGTGGTGATGTCCAGCCGTGGGGAGGAGGCTGTGTTTGTGAGGATGCACTCTTAGTGCTTGTGCTCCCTTTTTCCTGCTGAATTCCACTTTGGAGAAATATTTAATGAGATGTGGTATGTTAGGAGCATTAGCCCACCCACCTCAATAAATACAGCCATGGGGAATCTGTGCAGACATGGGTTGGTTTGGAGGGGTTTTTGCCATTTGTGTCTGTACAGAACTGATGTGGGACTACAATGGTGACAGTATTTGAAGCAGGAGTTGTCCGCTCCTATGTATGTGTTTAACATCTCTCCCAGAAAGACCCTAATCTCCCTTGGGACATTGAGGTGCTAATGGAAGATGGAACAATTGAACACCATTGCCCAGAAAAAGGTCACATTGCATCAGTAAAACTCATCTTTGTGAAGAAGAGGAGCTCGTGCTATGTCTCTGTTTGAGAACCAGGCTGCAAGTTGTTTGGGTGTTTGGTTTGTGTGATGAATGATGAGGAAAAGGCTGGAGAGATCCCACAAGGCGTGATTTTTTTTTATGGACACCTTCCCTGCCCATGCTCTGGGTCCTGCCACTCGCTCAGTGCTTATTCATCCCAGGAATAAACCCAAGCCTTTTTTGATCTAAAGTAATGTTACAGGATTTCTTTTATTTGTGGACCTTGGCTTGGCCTTCTGCCGCTATTTGTCTCTCCAAAAAAAGGATTCTGCTCTTTCAATTTCTGCATCCAGTTTGGAGTAAGGGGGGTATTACCTGTCGGGATCAGTAAATAGCTCATCTGACTTCGTAATACTTAGCATTTAGATAGTGCTTTCCACCGTCAGAGCCCTTTGCAAATTCCCAGTAATCCTCCCAGCACCCCTTGAGTTAGGTAAGTATAACTAATCCCAAACAAATAGCTTCAGTGCGGAACTAATGTAGAGAATGCATAAGAGTAATTTAAGGTTTGAAAGGAAACTAGTGGGTAATCTCACAACAAAATTAGAAAAAAAGGGCAGAGAGAAGGGAATAAGCCTGAGTTATTGAATGTGAAAGTTAAATCAGACTTGAACACGTTATTATTTTGCATTTCAAGTAGCCAGTTTGGCTGCAAATATTACAACTACTTAGTGTAGGTCCTGCCATTTGGAGATATAAAATATATCAAAGCTTCAGTAACACATAAAATAATTAATTTAATAATACCCTCCATTTTGGCCTTGTTATGCATGTTAGACCTTATCAGGTTTTCCATATAGTATTGCAGACAATACTGAATTATGTATTTCCTGTGTGTTTATATCTAACAACTGTATTTCTGTATTAGTTTCCTGATTTCATCCCCCTCCTGCCTCTCATCTCTGACTGGGAACTCGAGGAGATTTGTACACCCTCACTAGTAGGTTCATCAAAGTAGCTTGTAATTTGTGTTTTGGTTCACGTTTTTTCCAACTCTGGTTGAACAGTTGCATTCGGTGACCAACAGAACTCATTAATCCATGTTCCATTTGGGGCAGATTTCTGAGTGAAAGGACTCAAAATCAGATTCTCTTTGGAAACAGAGTACCTGACCTGTGTTCTAGACGATGACCTGCCTTCTTGTGCATCCTGAACCACACGCAGGAGATCACGTCTGGGGGGCTTGTGAGGGGGAAAGCTGCAATTAGAGGCTCAGATTTCCAGTTCTGATGGCTCAACAGGCCACCTCCCGTCTGCTTTCCAGTGTCAGCTGGGGGTTAAAAGGCAACCCCATGTTTAGAGGCACGTCTTTGCTTTTCTTGCATCCATACATTGCAATTGTGACCAGTCCCTGTGTTGTGTAAGATGTTGCGTGATCGATTGGGGTTTTTACAGAGCGATTTATCCGCAGATGCTATTGCAAATCACAAGTAGCTATAGAACATCATAAGGACTTTTTGCACCATTTCTATTGCTCCTGAGCGTTGCCCACTGATCCAGGTCCCCCGCACAGAACCAGCGCTCACAGCAACGGGGTGTGTTAAAGCCACAAGTGTCCCCACTGCCCTGGCTTGGGTTGGAGGGGTCTGGAATGACTGCGGTGACAATGCAACCCTGGATGAGCACTGGCAGGGCTGTGGGTGGTGCAGTGGGGGTTTCCTGGTGTGGGAGAGGGCTTAGACCTGTTGCAGGGACTCTGAGTCCTGACTGGGGCATCTCAGGAGTGGAGATTAAGAGTGGCTCAAGCTGTGGTCCAGGCCAGGCTAAGCTACGTTAGCAGAACTGCAGGGGATGTTCTCCAGGTGCTTTTCTCCCTTACACTCACCTAAATCCAAAACCCAGTCTCCTGCCCCAGGTATTTCTAAGCAATTACATATTTGCCTCAGACCTCTCTTCCCCTCCACTCTCAGCCTCATGTTTTGAAAGGAGAGTAATGAAACACACCTGAAGAGCACCAAGCATGACCATTTATTGCAGAGCTTGGGCTTGAGAGAAAGGGGGGAGCCTGCTTCCCACCCTCCCCTCTGCCTGCTGTACCCTCTGCCACAAACTTCTCAAGAAGAAAGAATAATAAAGGTTTGGCAGGTCTATTCACACAGTGTAAAATTGAATTAGTGGAGGTATGTGAGGAACATGGTTCAATTTCCATGGGGACGAGGAGATCTTTATCGCCGCCCCCCCAAGATTATCCTCTGCAGCACGAAACTGCTTTTGGCACTGGTGAGTGGGAATCCCCTTGTGAGTCTCACTGGGGTAAAATTAAGGTGATGTCTGAATTGGGCTGGCCTTGCTGGGCTGGGGGCTTAGCCAGGGTGGGAAAGTGCAAGGGGAGAACCCAGCTCAAGGTGCTGGCTGGGGGTCACGCGAATGATAGGAACCGGGAACCCCTCCGTTGTTTTCTGCCCCCTCTTTGGCAAGATTTGACACCTTTTGATGCTCTTTGACAAACCCGTGGGGTTTGAGAAGGTCCTGAGCTATGGCTTGGCCAGTAGGGACTGGAGCAGGGGAAGACACTTGGAGGAGATCGCATCCTAAATCCTGAAAATAACAGCACTGCTTTCCCCATCTGCTGCTGGTGAGCATCACCTCCCCCTGTGTTCAGTGGCAGCTGAGAAAATGTCCAGGACATGACCTGTAGAGGTGTTAGCCCTGTTGCAAAGGAATTATCATCTGTCTGCCCCAGAAAGGTCCCTCCAGCCCATCCGAAAACTCGTCCAGCCCAGCGCAGCCCCGTCAAACCTCAGGGAAGGGCTGAGGCTTCAGCCTGAGCGTGGGTGGCAGCACCGCAGGACGGACGTGACGGTGCTAATGACATGGGAGCGATGGGAAAGCAATCCCAGCTTTCTGGGCTTATGGGCTTCGTGTTCGCCGCCCTGGACGGCGAAATGCAAAATGGAAAGGAAAAGCGAGAGGGAAGAGCCCTGTTTGCACACGCCCCTGCTCAGGCAAGCCAAGCTCGGGGCCCGGCGGCCGCTTTGCTTCCTCCCTCTCCACCCTGGAGGGACATGGCTGGGTGGAGATCTGGCCAAACCTCTTCTTCTTACTCGCCAGTACAGCTGAGTGGGGGCAACTGGTATCTAGCCCCCGTGTGGTTCTGGAGTCGGCAGGAGACAGAAGCGCTGTGCATCCTTGTGGTGTGATGAAGGCGGAGGAGAAGGTCCTTGAATGAGATGGGAGAGCGTGTGGGATGCGTGTGCTGTGGTTTCGGGGTGTGCAGGGCAGGGTTCAAAGCAGACCCCACCATGTCAGGTGGGAAGTTATCTTCTCATTGCGTGGACAGCATGGGAAATGGTGCAGGGCCAAGAGGAAAGGGGCTGCTTGGGGAAAAAGAACACCCAGAAAGAGATGGGGTCCTGTGGGTGGGGGGTGATGGAGCAGGGAGGCTGGAAGAGCCACCCGGCCCTTTGGTCCTCCCTCCTCCGTCAGCTGGATCTGCCACTCGCGGTGTCTTTTTTCCCACCTCTGAGTGGTTTGTCCTTCTCTTCCTGGGGGAGGGCAGCAGCCCAGTTCTCATGGACGGCCCTGCCAGATCTGCTTGCCGAGACCTGCCCATCCCAGGCTGGGGAAACCGGGCCCAAAATACCATGCGATGAGCAGATGTTCCCTTTGGGTCACTGCCCATCCCCAGTATCACAGGCCAGGCTCCATCAGCGCTGACCCCTTGCGCTGCACACTGACAAGCCTCATATTTATAATTCGGAAAAGCCTGTTTCCTTTAGGTGTGAGCCTTCACCATCGTAAAAGTTAAATTTCATGTTTTCCAGAGACTTGGGCACAATCACTATGACTGGGACCCTTCTTGATGGAGCCTCACCCCTTAGGGCCTTTTTGACACCTCTGGTGTTCCCTGAAATGGCAACTAAGGGCTCCAAACACTGATGTTTTACTTTTGCAATGAGGACCTGCTTCCTTTCCAGCATGCGTAGCTGCTGGTAACCATATGGTACTCCTATATGGCACCCATGTGCAAGGATCGTGTGAAACTTGACATCCAAGCATCCTCCAGAATGGGCGGGAGATCTGCAAGGGGCATTTGGGGGAGGTCCTGGGGACCCCCTTGCTGCAGCATTTCACCTGTCAACCCCCTTCAGCAAGACAGGGTTCCCATCAATAGGTTTGGCACTGCACGCTTGGGAAATGAGTGCTGGGGAAAGGCAGAGCAGCCTCCCCTGTATCCCGCATCATCCCAGGACCCGTCCTTGATGCCAGCACCCTGGCTCAAGTATTGAAATAAGCTTCAGTTTCCAGATCAGGAAAGGGTTAAAGACAACCCTGTGCATGGGCAGGGTGAGCTGGGCAGGATGGGGACACAGGGGCTGCCTGGCCATGGTGCCAGCTCAAGCCCTTGGCATTTGCCCGCCACACGCCTTCCCTCATCCTCGGGAAGCAGAGAGCCCACAGACTTTTTGCTTGTTTGCTTTGGTCCTGTAACCAGCCTGTTTATTGTTCTGAAAAGGTTAAATTGGTCAGGGGAAAAAAAAAAAAAGATAGATATTTTTTTTTTCTTCCCCTTTCTAATGAGAGTCTGGGGACCTTTTCCCTGCTGACGTCAGAGTCATATCCAATAGCCTTTGCAGTGAGGCCTGATTTGCAAAGGACACCCTGGGGAAAAGCAAAAATCTTGGTGAAACCTTTAAAAAGAAAAAGCACCCGTTGAGACAACTTTCTGCTTCTTTTATGTCCTGATTTCACCTTCGAATTATTAATTCCTTATTATTATTTTTTTTTTTTAATTTTTTATTTCCTAGCCGGGGCAAGGCGGGAGGGGAGGGCGTTTGCAGCCCCCCGTGCACGTACTCTCTCCCCGCGCTTGGCTCTCCCCCCGCAGCTGCCATGCAAGGAGAAGCCAAACCCCAGCAGCTGGGCTGCTCCGTCCTGCCTTGGCCGGGAAGCCGAGGGGGCCCCGTCTGGGTCGCTCTGCTCGCAGGCAGCCCTGGCTCTACCATACACCATACGTGCCTGGCCCTGCCCGGGCAACCGCGCAGCATTGTCTTCCTCTGACCATCCCGTGGGTCCCGAGGTGCTTGGGGGTCCATCACCTCTACCGAGTCACTGTCCCCATAGCAGGACCAGCGAGGGTGGAGGTGACAGGGACATAATTTTGGCTTGCTGAATGTCACACTGGGAAAAGATGCCAGAACATCCCAGCTGGAGACTGATGTCCTGTGTCTATGGTGAGGCTGTGGGAGATGCCCACGCGCTCGCTGGGCACTGGTGGGGGCTCAGGGGGTCCGAGGTGGCATTTCCGAGATGCTGCTGTGGGCACCGTGGTTCCCCTGGAGCCACAGCTCATGGGCGGCTGCAGCCATGGTCAGGAATTCGACTCAATGCTCTTAATTACCACCTCAGCACAAACGATGAGTTGTGATCCCATGTTCCTACTCCCTGGAGGGAAAGGGCTCCTTATGCACAGCTAAGTCGTTCGATACCGCCTGGGCAGAGGTTCAGTTTTAGTAGAAACATTTACATTTGCTATTAAAAGTTCAGCTGCCTCTTCCCCCTCCTGCCCGTGCTGCCCAGGGACGGAGGATCCCATCAAACCTCTGTCCACCATGCCAGCGTGGTGAGGACGAGCAGGAATCCCGCAGATCTCCACACCATGGTCAGAGATGGCCTTGGGGTGCTCATCTCCCCTCCTCCTAAGCGATGGGTCTAGGATGTGCGGGGGCACCCAGGCCTCCTGGATGTGTTTCTTTAGTGGTTTTCTGGGTAGCTTGTTGGCAGTTTTTGAGGATACTCAGAGGAACATGTGTCTCATCCTCATTTATAGCTGGACTCAGTGAGGTTTACCGGGCTCGGAGGTTGCTTGTTTGGCGAATGCAGAGTAACGCTGGCCACAGGGCAAAATGGCATTTGGTTGTTCTCCCATGTCATAGATGTGAAGCTCATCTGCTTCCCCCATGTGTTGAAGTGGCTGCATTTCGGGTGGGCTGCAGTGCAGGTGTGGAGGGTGCAGCTGCCCTGGGGTCCCAGCTGCCAGCAGCAATGGGTGCTTCCTCCAGTGGTTACGAGTCCCAGTAAAAAAATAGGAATTGAAACAGTGCAAAATTGTAGAAGTTTAGTTCTGGGTCCAAACTGCATGGCCATTCTCATCTTAAGGATTTGAATCTTTTCCCAGTCTGAATACATCCAAACTTTGAGTGAGCTCAGCTTCTGCTCTGGCTCTTAAAGCCAAGCTTTGCAGATTCAGTCTCTCTCCTTTCTCCTGCTTTGCTCTGGACACAGTTCAGCACTAAGTAGAAGTCCTGTGTCCAAGATCCGTGCTTTCCTCATCCTCCCCAATGCTTTTTCTGTCCGGCTGCAGTCGAACCGCTCGGGTTTTGTGTGCTGGGCATCATGTATCCTCATCGCTCTGCTCTGCTGTGCAGGCTCCTGGTGCATAGGCTGCAGGGCAAAGAGCCTGGACAGCTGCACAGACACTGGTGCAGGGGGACAATTGCACCTCATTGATGCAATTAGCAGCATTTGCTATGAATCTCTCTAATTAGTATCTGGTTGCCTACTAAGCGTAGGCTATGAGCATGCACTCAACCAGCAGCAAGTGTCATTGGTTTGACAAACCTGCTTGTTCCTCTGCTGAGTGCTGGCAGTGGGGAAATCCTGCTGGGAAAAGGTATCTCCTGGAAAAATAAATCTCTCTGTGCCCTGATATTAGGAGAGTTTGTATGTGGGGTTCTGCATGTGACTCTCTGGTGGTGTCCAGGACTCTCTTTGTGCTACCTCTGCAGTAAAGCAGGTACCCATGCAGGGTAGAAAGAGGCCTCAC
Source organism: Streptopelia decaocto (assembly GCF_964273445.1). NCBI lineage: Eukaryota > Metazoa > Chordata > Aves > Columbiformes > Columbidae > Streptopelia > Streptopelia decaocto. The sequence goes on along the minus strand of NC_138672.1, from coordinate 4,682,798 downwards.
AAGACATGGAGGACAGGGCTTCATTATGATGAAAACCAGCTCAGGATCTGGTCTGTCTGTCTTAAGGCAGAATTGCTTTCAGTGCTCTTCGGAGTGATTGAAATAAGTGATTTGTTCGGGGTGGGTGTGTGTTCCCTGTCTGCCTGACATAGGTCCCAGATGTGATTTTTGGATCTTTCACTCTCTGTGCAGTCCTGAGGATGCTCCTTTTGGGCTGAGGTCAGGTCTCCACAGCCCGGGAGTATGACCTGTGGGAGAAGAGCCAACAGGGACACACAGCAAAACTGCACCGTGCTGTGCCATGGCAACTGGTGGCAGGTCTAGGAACAACCCCATTTGCACAAGGGAGCCAAGGGCTATTGTGACATAGAGAGATGGCACAATGGGGTGCAAGCCACAGCACTGAACCGCTCACTCTCCATGGCCCTCCTGCCACCGACAGCCTGTCCCCAAACAACCGCAGCAGCCACCTCCTCCAAGAAAAACATCCCAGCTGCCGCCACAGTTGAGAAGGAGGCCGGAGGGAGCGAGGGTGGTGTGACACCGGCGTGGCGAGCAGGTCCCGGCCACGGCTCACACCGGGCTGTGGCCCCGGCTTTCCTCTCACTGCAAACCTGCCGGCCAGCCAAGCTCATCTCCGAACAGCTGCAGTATGTCGGGAAGGTTGGGAGCACCCCCGGGCTGCCCCTCCTCCTCGTTTTCCCTTGTCTCCCTTTTTTTCTTCCTCCTTCCCCTGCCCCATCGTCGCTTTCTGCTGCTGCGTCTCACTTTGGAGTTACCTTCGGCAAACACCGAGCCAGGCGAAAAGCAGCTCTGGCCCCGTGGCCAAGCGCAGGCTTAGAGGCACAGCACAGACACAGCTCCATTAAGCCAGGCTGAGCCTTACGGGAATCGGTCCTGGCCCGGGCTTGAAAAACAAATATAGCACGTTGGTTTGCTTTGGCTGCACCAGGAGGGTCAGGCAGGGACACAGGTTTGCTGTTCTGATGGGAGGCAAGGTCCAAAGAGCAGCGTAATAGGCTGGAAAGCCATGGAAATGGTATGTCATTATTTACATGTCAGGGACGGAGCCAGCGGAGGCTGAAGATGGGCTCGTAGGAAGGATCGGGGTTTGTGCTTGTGACGTGTGAGAGGGACGTGGGGTGTCACGGAGGCTGAGGGGGGGTCACGGCCATGTGTCCAGCCGGGGCAGGGACAGGTGAAAACCCAGCCCTGTCCCATCCGTCCGAGCTCACACCGCTCTGCTGCACCCGCTGTCCAAGCATGACAGCTCCGCGCCACAGCATCCCACGGTTTGCTGCGTTTTTGCAGAGGTTTGGCCACCATGAGCCCACCCTGGGCACTTTTCCTGCCGTGGGTCCGGCAAGGGGGGTGCGGAGGTGTTGGCAACAGTGGTTCTGTCTGGGAAACTTTCTGTGCTGCCCCAATCAGGGGATTTATTCTGTCCCTTGCCCACAACCTGGGCAATGAGACTTTTCTCCCAGTTTCGCTACCTCTAAACTGTTTAAGTCGCCAGTTCTTTGGGAAAGGAATTATTAATCCATAAAGCATCCAGCATGTGTTGGTTATTATTTGGATATGCTATTATGAGTCCAATAGGCAGTAATGATTTATGCTGGAGCTGGAGCTGACCTTTGTACACCAGGGAAACCAACCTGAAAAGGGAAAACAGTGACGACATCCACCGTGTTTAATGACATTTTGGCTTTTTACTGGCATGTTTTCAAGCACCAAAAAAAGTCAGTAAGTGGATTCTCTCTAAGTATACACAGATATAAACATGATGTAGAAGCACAGGGCTTAGTTCTATATGTTTGTTGTGTGTGTATAGATATATTTATATACATATAAAAATGCAGGTATCAGGTTTGCAAAATCAATGCTTTTCTGTGTGCGTGCTTTCTGTTTATGACCAACACATGGCTTTCTTTTCTTTCGTAACCCAGCTTTTAACTGAAAAACAAAAAAGCCTTAAATCTAAATTATATATAAAAACTTTGCATATCTTCTGAAGCATACACTAGACTGGGGGTGAGGGGGAAGCCTTAAAATTAATCTACCATTTTTATTGCTGCCTTTGGGGTGGGCGGGGAAGAAATACGGACTGGTACCAAGATTCCGTCTTTGATTTTGTTTCTTTTCTTTACGCTTCCTCTCGGTAATTTGGGCGCTGGTTGCTGGCCCCATCGCGGAGGTGGGCAGAGATGTGCCGATGTGCACGCACACACGCGTGCACACACCATCTCCCTCCTCTCTTCCGTGCTCACATCCAACCCAGCCCATGTAGACAGCTCTTCGACTGCTCAGTCATCACCTTATAAATAACTTTTCCTTCACATACCCAGCCAAGTCCATAACGCGGGGAGTGATACCCAGAGCTCCGTGCATTCTGGTTGCAGGTTTGCTGCTGGCCCGTGGTGGGAGTTAAAGCTGTTGCTTCGCCCCTTAGATCCTAATTCATCCTTTGGGTTGCTCTTTTGGGATAGGGAATTGTCCAGGACAGGGATCGCATCTACGTGCCCAGGACAAACATATTAATTAAACCCAGAGAGGGCCTGGCTATTTGGTCTGAAGGGAAAAGAGGTGTGTATGTGTGTATACATATATACACAATATGCATGTATTTAATTATGACAAAAGGGAACAGTTCCCCTTCTTTCCATCCTATAATAGTTTGAAATATTTCACTAAATAAAATCTCTTTACAACTCCATACCTCCCCTGTGTGCCCCCTCATAAAACCTGCTTAGGGTTAATTTAGAAGGCTTTCTTGTGTGAAAGTGAACCGTTTTTTCTTTTCCTGACCTTTTAAAAACTTAATATTTTTAACCGTGATTGTCTTTAAAAAAGTCACTTTGAAAGCTAAAATTGCATTGTTCCATCCCTAAAATCTCACAGTGGGGCAGTTTCAACACTATCAAAGGGATTGCTTCACTTTGTTTGCCCCAAGCCAAAATTTCTTTGACTTGTATGCCTGTTTCTGGACTTGTCATTTTTAAACAGAAGGACTTTTTTGACCTCGTGTTCCTAACCAGTCCTGCTCTTAACTGCAGCCTGGTCCCTTGGGAGATGCTGTAGTTGGTTTGGGGGTGGCCCAAGCCTTTTGCTGCCGAGGAGGGCACCAGTTCGGGGACCATTTACATTCCCCAGGTGAGCAGTGGGGGCTCTTGGCTTTGGGGACGTCCCCAGGTCCCACCGTCCACTGCCCACAGACCTTCCCTGCCCTGTTCTCTGCCACTGAGAGCTGGTGACCCCCGGGGCTCAAACCCTGCACTGAGCCGGGCACAAGCACATGTGTGCAGGTGCACGCTCGTAACCTCCATTTATTATTATATGTTTTTGCAAGCCCTGAGCTTCCCCGGGTCAGCCAAGAACGTGTCCTTCTCCTTCTGTACCACAGCTCCCCGTTGGCTTGGCTCACCGGAGGGTTTCCATGGCCTGTGGTCTCGCAAGACAAAAGGGTTGGGATTTCTCCAAGCACGGGATGTTTTTTGTTTTGATTTTTTGTGTGTGTTGTCCTTACAAGGTGAGCTGCTCCAGCTGACGTGATGTGCCTTCAGAACCCTCTTCCCACTCATTCCTCATGGGGGAAATCCCACCGTCCCTCCCCGGCTGTCTGCAAACCCCCCTGGGCTGCCCCAAACCCTGTCTCATGAATGTACTTGGCAATAGCTCCAGCAGCACCTTTCTTAAATCATGTGTGTTACACACAGCCTCAATGTTCGCTGGGAGGCCACTGGAATGGCTGGGAGGGATTTACCAGGTCCAAATTCACTTGACAGAAAAACAAAATTCCAGCGTAATTTTAACCAGCTGTGGTGAGAGAGCGAAAGAGAGAGAGGGAGGCGGGAGAAGGAGAGCTCGGGGTGCGGGGGAGAGGTGGTGCTGCAAAGGGGCTGGTTGAGCAGCCTTTGTGCAAAGAGGAGCCCAGGGATGCCACGGCATCGTGGGCTGGTGACAATGGGGACTTGGTGTCTGCCCTTCCCCACGGTGGCCATTGCCCCTTTGCTGTCGTAGGAGGTGATGCTGATGCCAACGAGGCAGCGCTGGGACTGCTTAGTCCTGCTGAGACCTCATGGCATCGCTGCTGTTTGCCCAGCTCGGTTGACGTTTAAAAAGAGGGAAAAAAAAAACCCAAACCCAAAACCAACAAGTTTAAAAAGACCTACATGAGTTCAATACCCAGCTGGCCCAGGTTGGCCAGAGAGGTGGTGGATGAACCATCCCTGGAGACATCCCAGGCCAGGCTGGACAGGGCTCTGAGCAACCTGAGCTGGTGAAGATGTCCCTGCTCATGGCAGGGGGGGCACTGGATGAGCTTTGAAGGTCCCTTCCACCCAAACAATTCAATGATTCTATGATTTTTATGTTGTTTGGTATTACAGAACGAGGATAGCATGACCTCCAAAAACATGTGGCAAACAAATACATTAGGTTTCAGTATGAGTTTAATTTTGAATTTAATTAATGTAAATAGATATTTTATTGTGTAATAACATCATTTATACATATATGTTTGTGTGTTTTGTAGGTATAATTGGAACAATGTAATTTTAAATTAAATATGGGCTACTTTTAAGTCGACCTTTGTGAGAATTCATGTTTATTATTTCAAAAGTTAGACAACTTACAAAGAGAGATTTTTTTTTTAATAACATGAAATGTTCAAAGACATTTTTATTACGTTTTATTATGTTTCCCATCCTCTGTTTCCATTTTAGACTGCATGTACCAGTAAGTCAAACATCTGATGAATCTGGGGACTCCTGTTTGAACTCTACTGCTATGCTATAGTTTCTCTACATACATAAAACATAATAAGTACAGCTTCAAACTCTTCTGCGAGCTGCTCCTGAATAGCTTGTTGAAGCCAGGGAGATCTCAGACATACACAAAGCTGTGCCCAAGCTGAGATTTTGCAGGATCAGGGCTATATGTTATGATGCATAAATGTCGTGGGACGTAAATAGAGAAGAACATTGTCACCGTGTACAAGATAAAGTCACAGTGTTGAAAAGTACCCAGCTGAATGCCATCAGCCCTTCTGGAGATGCTGCTGACTTAAGTATGATTTAGCATGAAACGACTGAGATTAGATGTAACGTGTCTAAAATGATGTACCTACCCCTGGGAGCCCAGAGGTGTTGACTGTGTGATCATTCAGTCCTGGGCTCTCACCCATGGATAATTATGTTCTTCCATGGATGATCCTGAAGGCCAAGTTCTGCTGGAGCAAGAGGACTTGCAGGTGGGCAGTGGTCAGCTCTTCACTTTGTGCTTCGTACAGCTGTTGCTGCAGCCACTCTGTGGTTTTCAGTCTAGGGATGGTTGGAGACAGTGAAAATAAAACTCTGACGTAACTGTCCCTCCCTTCCTTGTTCGGTAGCAGCGGTGAGATTCATGATCCGTTCCTGTTGGCGCTGACCTACCCTTGACGGCTTCTCGCAGGAGCACTCAGGACTTCGGCTCAGTCCAAGACGCGATATTAAGCAAAACACTTCGTACCTCAGCCCATAGCCATCCCTGGACTTGGAGCTGGGCTGCTATGGTGACATTCTCCCTCGAGATACCTAAATCAATTAGACAGGGTCACATCATCTCTGGTCTCCAACTTTTTCCCCATTGCCCTCCCCCATCCCATCTAACTACATGTTCTGTGTGAGATACCTACCACTCCCAGCCGGTAATGACTTCCACATGGGGCTGGACCTTGTGGACAAATCCCCTGTAACAATAGGAAATGTTCCTTGGTCTCTCATTGTGTCTGTCTTTGGGAAGGAGGAGAAGGCGTTGACGGCAAGCCGAAGAGCTCTAATATTCCTCCCGGACAGCTGATTAATTCCATCCTCTGCATCCGCTCTGGACCATCCCGCCCCGCCCCGCGCCTTCTGCTTTTTATTGTTCTCTCCACCTGGCTCCCTCTGGCAAGGAAACCGATGGGATTTCGTGCCACGTGGAGCTCCAAATGGAAAACCCAGACGGCAAGAGCCTCTGTTCCCCCTGCGGTCCAGGCCCAGTGGCTCTTGCTGGAGGAGGAGAGGCTGCACCTTCCTCGCAGCCAAGACCGAGCGCTGGAACGGGGATGCAGCATTCCTCCCCGGCACGTCTGCTCCCGCGTGGGAGAGATGAGACCCTGCCTTTTCCCACTGCTTCCCCCACCATCGGGATAGCTCCTCTCTTTGCAGATAGCCGCAGGCTCGCTTTCCCACTCGGATCTTCATCATACCTGTGCGCTTAGAAACGGTCCAGGCTCCTGCGGGGATGTGCTCACCCGTGCCCTGAAAATTACCTGCCCGTTGCGTGCTGCAAAGCCTCCCTTGCTTGTTCTTTCCTCTGCTCGTGGCATTTGTTCACCCGCAGGGTGACACAGTGAGTGCTTGTGACAGCTCCCACACCTGGCTGTGGTCACACCTGCCCGCGGGTTCGCACGTTTGGTCACACACGTCCCCTCGCTCGTTCGTCCCAGCCTGGTTTTGTCTCAGGCGCTTGCCATTCCCTCGCTAGCCGCACGCTCCAGCCTTGTTGCTCAGCTGTGATCCGTGGAAGGGGGAGAAAAAGAGAGACAAGGGCATTTTGATTATGATTATGGAGTTGATTTATTAGAATAATTTTAAAACACAAAGCCATCTGTGTGCCTCTTCCCCATCCAAGATTTATAAAAGACCTAAACCATCCATCTGACCCCCAGCTCTCCCTCCTCTTCCCCCGCCTCATCCTCGCCTTCCATTCTCCTCTGTGGCTCTCTTGCCAAAACACTTGCCCATACTTAATTCTCCTCCCAGAGAGACAATGCTTTGCATTCTTGGATTGGAAGCCAAAAAAAAGACAATTCTATTCTGTCTCTGCTTTGCAGCTTGGTCTGCTAAGTTGCTTTCCCGAGAGTCTGTGTTTAAAACAAAAAAAAAGATAAAGGAAAAGACAAGTTGGTGCTGAAAGGTTCTGGAACATCATCGTGCGGGGGTAACATTTTCATTCACTCCACATATCAAACAGCCGCTGGCAGGCCATCCCTAGGCGAGGCGAGTGGGACTTGAGCCTGTTCCAAAGGGCTCACCTTTAGGGCGGAAAGACACTTTTGGACTCCGTCTCCCATCCTTCCTCTGCTCCCTTTTGAGGGCCTTGGCTCAAGCCCTGGGTTGGGAGAGTTGAGGTGTGCTGACAGATTCTCCGAGCAGGATGAGCCAGTGGCCAAGGTCCGAGTTGCCTGGAGCCGTGTTGTGACAAGCAGGAAGAGGCTCAGCCCTCCTCTTCCTCACTGCTCTGCTTGATGCTGGTCCAGCCTCCCTGGGCTGCAGACATCAGAAGAGCTGTGATGATTTACACCTCTTGAGGATTTGCCTCTCCTTGCCATGGCCAAGTCTTTTCACCTCTCTGTGCCTCCAGTTTTTCCGCATCTGGACGCTTTAGGCTTTTCTGTGGTCATCAGAAAGACTAAACCGGCATCACCAACTGGGAGTTGAGGATTTTGAAATTATAATGCTGTCATCCTTCTCACAAGGTTGGAAGGTAGGGAGGAGATCTGGAGCTCCTGTCTTAGATGAAAGGAGAGCTAGAGGGAGTATTAACATATGGTCTGTGTGAACTAGAAGTGGTCAAATGAAGTTTGAGATTACTTAATGCATGTTTGGCCTTTTCTTATTTACACATCAGGGAAACATTTTCCTCAGTTTCAGTGAATTAATTTGTAGCCAGTGTCCAGCAATCAAAATCGCAGTGATGGTGGGAGAAGGTCACGGGCAGTGGTGATCGCAATCCTGAACAGCAGTGTTTTGACTTTGACCTTATTTGTGTGTGCTTGGGTACAAACAAAACCTTTCTGGGTTTTGTAACTGTTCTTTTGAACTTCATCTTTCCGTATAAATCTTATTTCTGTGTTGTTAGTGGTTCCCATATGAGATCTGACGTTTGTTATTTGATACTGGCAGAGGAGAATGAAACCTATTACTGGAGGCTCATGGGTTCAACAGGATCCTTGGGAATAAGAGAAGGGCCTGTGAAAAGACCTGAGGATTTAGTGTCACTGTCATCCACTCGAGCTCTTGAATCTCTTTACTGACCCCTTTCTATCCACAGAATTGTCTGTCTTCAGTTTCCCCGGTTCCAGGTGTATACTCACTGAAGCTGATGACTTATCCACTTTGTTGTACGCTAAATCACCCAAGTGCTGAGTGTCCTCCAGGACCTTTTCACAATTCCCTTATGTCTGCTTAGAAAAGATAGGCATGACCTCATGCATTTCTTTTGTAAAGAAGGAAAAAAGGAGTTTCAGAGCACAAAACTTCTGTGGTTTGCATGGCACCTCTTTGCACTGAGGTCCCTCTCACTTGTCTTTCGGAAGGACATCTTGTATGGGACAGACACTACTCAGCTGGGCTAAAATCAATCAGGAATCTCCTACAAAAGGCCATGGGGATGATGGTCTGACCAGCAGCCTTCCCAGAGCATCCGTGTCTGCACTGAAATACCCGCCTGTGAGAAAGCCTTAAAGATGACCCACCAGTCTGTGTGTCCCCAAATGAGTGAGGACAGCGAACAGCCACACCTCACGGACTCTTCTTCTCGGATCAGAAGATTCCCTGCTTGCTCTGTGAATGCCGACCAAAGAAAGGGAATTTCCAGCCCGTATTCCCGATGCTCCCAGCTTCTCCCTTTTGATTTCTCTTGAACGCGCCGTTCATCTCCGCTTCCCGTCCAACGCTGCTGTCTCATGGTTTAAGCAGCTGCCACGTCCCACCCTCGAGGCAGCTGCGTCTCGGGGCTGCCTGGGGAGCGCTGGGCTCCTCTCCCCGATGCTGGTCCCACCGCCCCAGCCTGATGGGGCCATGGGGTGCAGGTCTGGCCGGAGGGATGGGGCAGGACCATGCCAAGCCATCACCTGGTCTTCCTTCACACTTTGCAGTCTGGTCCAGAGATGCCTTTTCTGCTCATTTTTTTGCCTTCCCTTTTTTTTTTTCTTTTTTTTTCTTTTTTTTTTTTTTTTCCTTTCCATTGGTTGTTTGGATTAAGGGGCCTTAAAGGGGCCAGACATTTTTTGTGTTCTCTCATACCCTATAAATAACCGGCACCTCTCCAGTGCTCCAACTCCACCCTTCAGTTGCAGATTCCACTGTCTAGCTGCCACCACTCTGCATGGCCTTTCACACTCTTCTTCCTCTTTATTTAATATGGAAATATTAGTAAAAAAAACTCGCTGTCACCAATTCTCCAAGAGGAGGAGGAGGGGGGAAAGGGAGAGAGGTGGGAGGCGGGGAGGGGAGGCCACAACCAGCCAAAAAAAGTATCCGAAGGAATGTTCTTCTCCCTCCCAGGTTTACAGCAATGCCTTTCCATCCAGAGTCATCTGTTTTGTTTTCCTTCTCCCTCGGCCTGAAAGTGCTGCAGCATTATCATGTAATGTTGCTTAATGTGACCAAAGGCTTCGGCGAGTCGCCTCGCGAACCGCAGGCATAGCCCGGATTCCGCTGCAGCGATGCCTGCGGCGTCTCGTTAAAGCAGAGGACTTGCAGCCCTCTGTGTGTCCCACGAATGGTTCTTTGGGGTTTTGGTTTTCCTTTTTTTTTTTCCTTCCCACCTCCCCCCATTTTTTTCTAAGTGCATGACACCACTCCGAGTGCCGGACAGGGATTTTGTAACCACACCAGCATATCTGGGAGGTATGCGTGGAATCTTCGGAGTGTTTGGTCAGTCCTCTGTGGTTTGCTTCGAGGCGCTGCCCACCGTGCCAGCCCCCACCAGCCCTTCCCAAGCCCCCTGACATGCAACCATTGCGCCATTCACACCGGAGTTTCACATGACAGTCATCTCCGGATTTTTTTTGTGTTCCTCTCCTCCTTGAATGTTTCCTGATGCTGGTGAAGGATCAGAGGGGAATAACCCTGAAAACTGAAGCAGTTTTGAAGACCACAGAGCAGGCAGAGATAAGCTCTTACCTACCAAGTGTCCCAATGCAATTTAGGAAGTGAGATGTAAGCCCCACTCAGATGTTGTTGAGAATTTGAGTGAGGGAAGTGGGATACTCCAGCAGGTGGAGGTTGGACTTTTTGCTCTACCCGAGATGTTGTTCAATCAGTGTTTTATAATGTCTTGTGATTTTTTTTCAACCATTTCCAGGGCAGGGAACTCTTGTTATTATCATTTTGGGAACGAAGAGTTGAAGCACGCAACCCTGCCTGGGCTTTCCAGCCTGGTTGGTGCCCACTGGCCGGGGTGATGGGCTTTCAGCCTGTGAGTACAAGCTCCCATGTGCTAATGTCCTCCTGCCTCTGTGGGAGATGTGCTGGTGGGTTGTGTTGGTTGTGATTTTGATCAGAGCAGTTGAGACTACGTAGATGGAAATGTGGACCTGGGAGATGGTATCTCATGCTTCTCCTTTCTAAAGCTCCCACATCCACATTTCACTTGTGCCTCATTGACGGTGTGTAGGGTAGAGTCTGACTCTGAGACTGGTTGTTTCCATGAGGGTTTAGCTGTATCCTTAGGCCTGGGTACATCCTCATTAATGTCATCTGCACAGCCAGTCTCCTGCAGTGGTCAGTGGAGCTGCACGGGTTTCCTCTATGGGAAATCACTGCCGCATGTCTTCATTAACGTTCTCTAGGTGTGAGGAATTGCTGTCAGGAGATACCTTTACCTTGACTATAGGGAGAACCTAATTAGATGTCTGTTTGGAGAGGGCTAAAGAGGCATGAATCCCAGCCAAAGGGATTTATTTGGCAGCCTAAGAGCTGCCCCGCTTTCTGCTTGCAGGGCTACCTGCTGAGCAAACGGCAGCGTGTGGTTATTGTTACTGCTTGCAATTAAAAAAAATAATAGAAGAGAAACTCCAGTGTACTAAAACAAGCAAAGCAGCAAGGCCTGTTCATGCAGAATAGGTCATAATTTGCAGCATATATCGCTTTGTTAGTGGGTTTTATTGTTGGGAGATGCAAAGCAATGTTGTTCAGTCCCTGAATAAATAGTGGCAAAGCTATGGGCTGCCTTTTGGCTGGGGCATGTTCACCTTCAGGAGGGATGTGTACGTGGTGTGGTCCAGTACAGGAGCTGTGAGAGGCTGGAGCACCTCGGGGAGCTCAGGAGAAGCCAAACAACCCCTGTGGTGTGTGTGCAAGCCAGAGTACTGCTGACCTTGCAGCGCTGCCAATTTGATTGAAATTTCTAATGACAAAGCTGTGTCCTTAACGCAGTGACCACCCTGTCTGCCAAATGCCAGGTCCCTGCTCTGAACACTGAGGCTTCACAACAAAAGTTGTAAGCTGGTTTTGGTTTCTTGACTCTTTGTTTTTTTGAGGAAAATTATATATTTCCTGAGCTGCCTTGGAGTTGGCTGGACTTGTTTTATCTGAAACTTTCAAAAAAAAATTCAGCCTGAGGCAGATACCCAGTGTGGAGAATTTCAACCCAAACAGTTAAGGTGTGGCAGTGCTGTAGGAGCTGAACATATGGAAAGCGCTGGGCCAGCGTGCTGAGGATGTGCTACCTGCTCTGCTTGGGGAGGTCTTTTCATGGGCATCTGTCTTTGTGCAGATATGCAGTAAGGGCTAGAAACATCTCTATTGGGTTACGGGAGGCTGCGTGCTAACTGTAGAACCATTGCTCATGGTGGGACCCTGCCCGGTCACCTTCACAGAGATGCTGGGCGAGGTGGATCACGCCTCGGGGCCATCAGGGCAAGGCTGGTGGGGTTGAGATGGTCTGTGCGGAGGATGGGTGACTTGAACAAGGAGAGGGATCTTCTCCTGCCTCTGGTCCCACTTAGCAAACTGAGGGTGACACCAGCTGCTGGCGGGTGGTATTAACCCTCCAGAGCTCGCACCCGGGATGTGTGCTCAGACCCCATTGTACCCGTATGCATCTGCTGTGATGGCGAGAGGCCTCCAGCATGGACAAAGGTCCACCCCAAAGGGGACCCATTGCTTTACGTTCTCTCCCTGGACTCAGCATCAAACAGAGCCGTGGTTTGGGGCGAGTGCCTGGGAGTCGGGCTGTTGCACCAGCTGCTCCCCAAAACCCTGTGGCCTTCCGAGGCTTCTCTTACTCCACTCTTGCTGTTGGGTTCAGAAAGGAGTCTGCTTGGTTTTCTCAATGGGGCAGCATCTGCTGGGCATTTATTTACCCCTTGTCACCAATGGTGGGGCAGGATGAAGGGCTCTGCTCTCACCTCAGCCTCCCCTCTCAACGCTGCTTTCTGAACAAAACCCAAACATAGCCTGGAACCCAGCGTCAAGCTTCAGCTTTTCTTTTCCCTGCCCACCCTCATCCTTGCGCAAAAGCACATTGTCCCCATCACCCGCCCCTGCCAGACGCGTGGGGACGGCCACACGCATGGGATCATGTGCTACTGCCAGACAACCTGAGTGATGACTTTTCCTAATTAATCTGGCTTTCCTTCTTTTTGATTTCCGTCCCCAAAGCGTGGCAGAACACACCAGATGCTGTCAGATGTTGCGCAGGCAGGGTGACATCAGCTCCTTTCCTTTGGGACGGTGCTTTACAGTCCGGCTGAAATTTTTAGGGCCGGTTTTCATTAGAAGTGGCTTTTGAAAATGGCTAAGTAATAACTTGCTAAATCAGGCCCTGAACTGCTCAGTTTAACAAATTATTACATATTTTTTTAGAAGACTCTGTGTAAAGGGAAGCCCAGTTTAATGAAAAATGGCCAGGTTGGATCAGGCTGGGTGTTAATTCCAGTTCGGTGTCACCACCATCCTCGTCGCAGTGGTTTAGTCATGTCCTTCTTTACATGTTAATTAAACTGATGTGTCAGTAAGTGTTATAAGTACAAACTTGGGTAGCATTTGTTTTTTTGCCTTTGCACTGTTGCTTTTGCAACATTTGTTTAGTTTTCACTCAATACATAAAATATGAAGGGAACAAAAAACTCATGCACATTGTATCATGTAATTAGACGAGTAACCAGATGTTAATTAATATATGAATATCGTTTTTATTTCCAGTCGTCTGGCTGTGGTTTGGGCAAACCTATGTCCCCCAGCTGTTGCTACACCAGACACAGAGCAAAAACAGAGCTAGAGTTCAGCTGCTCTGTTCCCAGAGCACAGACTATCACCCCAGCTGAAAGAGGAGATGCTTTGAGGATATGCTGTCCCCACACAGCAGTGTGACATTCTCCTTCTATCCAGTGGAGGGCAACAGGGGACACGCTCAGAGCCTCCAGACCAGTTTGGGGAGCCAGCAGTGCTGGGGCTTTGAAGCCCTGTGGAAATGCATCCAGATCTTTCCTTCTGGACACCACAGTCCAGTGGGATTTCTCCTACCAGGCAGTGATGGTTTATGCACCAGGTATGTAGATCTTGAGGGAGTCCCTGGAGACCTTAAAAACTCATCTGGATAAATCCCCGAGCAACCATGACCTGGCTTTGTAACTGGCCCCAGTTTGAAGAGGTTGGACTGGAAACTTTCTGAAGTTTACTGACAGTGAGGCAGGTACTGGGCCACTACATTCAGCCTTTGGCTATCAAAGGACTTGATTCTTCTCTGTTAGAATGGAAGACCCTTTCTAAGCAGATCCAAAATCTTTTCTTCAGCTCTTTCCCAGCAGCAACACGTAGTTGTGCTGTGGCCAGCCATTTCTCCTCCTTTGTTTCTATCTGCAGAGATTCCTGCTGATGAAATAATGATTTTAATGTCCATCTTGAAATTAATTTGCATTTTTAAATATTAAATGTTAAAATTCATTCCACCTCTATTACTCTAGCCCTCAAGATATTTTAATTTCTTTTGACTGATCCTCTGATCCCCTGTGCAGTAATAATGCTTCCACTTCGTCACTGCTCAAATCACTGCTGTATTTCCAGTGAGAAATAAGATCGATTACAAGCCTCATCATTGAGGAACTCTGCTAGTTATAGCTTGGTTCCCATCACTCTCCTCTCAGCACAGCCTGTTTTCATTTGTCCATTACTCAGTTCCTTACATGCTGTATAATTCTTCTGCTAATTCCTATCTTTTCAAGCTTACCTAATAATTACACATGTTGTGTCATGGCTAGTGCCTCTTGATACCCCGATAAATTAGATTGTACCACACTTCTCGTGTCTGGGGAATGAACTGTCTCATTGAAGAAATACATCAGGTTCGTCTCACACAATTTACTAAAGCTGCAGTTGCAGTTTATTCTCCTTGTCTCCATATATTAATGATTCCTTCCTTTAAAAGGAGAAGAAGAAAAAAAAGAGGGCTCTATAATGAGATAGTTTTCTCTCTCAAAGATACAACTGTTTCTTGAATATCAGCAAGGAAGGCTGAGCTATTCAACCTCTTTGACCCATCACATGGTCCATAGGTGCATTGACTTGCTCAAGACATCCCATCTTCTGCTAAGTCAAGACAAAAGCCCGTGACTTTCTCTAAATTGCTTGCGAACTCCCTGACTCTCTCTCTTTGTCTCGGTCTTTCCTCCGCTCCCCTCCACCTCCACACCAGCAGCTGACACGAGGAGAATAACAGTGGAATCTCCCACATTGCTGTGGTCTGAGCAGGTTTCCCTCATATTTTGACTAAACAAATATTAATAAGAAAAATGGAATAAGACCTCATTGACAAATTCAGCAAATATTTGCCTCTGCCTTCCCTCTCCAGCCACCTGGCTCCCGGAGGAGAGTTTTGCCCTTTCTCAGACCAGAGCATTCAGGAAATAAACACTCAGTTTATTTTCTTGGAGGAGGAGGAAAATGAAAATAGCATTACGGGGCCCGAAGCCCACATCTCACATTTTGTGTGGCTGGAAACAAGTTCAAACCACTACCTTGAGCAATGGCTTTTGTCTGTGCCTTCAAATGACAAGCTACCACAGAACTGGCCAGGATGGGCTTGAATGATGCTCATGGTTTCACCTTGGTGACCCAGAGTGCTTTTGTGCATCCTTGGAGGGACAGTGTTCAAAAGAACTCCCAGAAAAAAAAAAAAAAGGCTGCAAAAAAGTTGTTCTGGAGAACCACAAAATCCAGTGTCTGGGACATTTTCTAGGTGTTTCTGTTGTCTTTTTGTCTTCCTGCTCAGAGGAGCTGCACTGCACCAAGCACAATTTATAGCCAGGCTCTTGGCTGGCACAAATTGATCCATTCCCACTCGTGTCAGCGGAGATTCTGCAGCTTGTATCAGCAAAGGCTTCAGCTGTGTCCCTGACGCAGATCTCTCTGTATCTCTGTTTCTCTTTCCCCTGAGGAAATGGTCTCTTGATGTGGTCTTGCAAAGGTGTAGCAGAAACTATATGTTAATCACACTTAAATCTGGCACTGTATGAGATGCCTGTTTTAATTTAATAGCAATCCGCTGGGGGAAATAAGCAGGAAAACGCCAAACACAAAAGCTCATGAGAAGCCACCTTCTTCAGAGCAATGGTAGAGGCAATTCCTTGGTCAATGGTCATAAAGCCATTGACCTACCTAAGCACCCCAGATCTGCTACTGGGAACCTCGCAGGAGTGAGACCAAGGCTGTTTAATGCATATGTGTGTGTGTATATATATATGTGTGTGTGTGTATATAAAAGTATAGAAAGTGCATGTGTGTGTGTGTATTTTACTATGTTAAGCTATAAACTGTATGGCTTAGGTATGAATTAGAACCTTATAAAATGTGTTTACTCATTCTGTGTAACTCCAAGCACGGATTAAACAGTAGGAAAAACTGACCAGGAGAATTTTCCAAGCAGAAGTTGTTTTACAGCTCTCATTGTGAACTTGAGAGGGAGGACCTCTCTCTTTTTTTGGGTGTATTTAGGGTTTTTTTCAGAGCAACTTTTTTTTGTTTGAATTTTTATGGCTACTAGATAAAAGGATGCGGGGGGAATCGCTGAGGAGGAAGGATGAATGGAGGAATAGCAGGAGCGCATTCCGACAGGCAGAGCTCTCCCCAGGCACCTGTGCCCCGTCCTCCTCTCCATCTCTTGTGACAATGTGCTTTCTGTGCCAGGGGCGTCCAGGAGGGCCTCCCAATGGCGTGCCACGCTCCCGAGCAAACCCTGCTTTTCTCATCTCCTTGAAGGCATCTTTTATGGGGAGAACAGAAGCTTTAATGCTGCTGAGGTTGAAGGGAATGTGTGCAGGAAAGGAGAAGTAGAAGCAGCAGGGGGGTGAAGGCTCTGCTGGGCATCTCAGGCAGAAGAGTGGTAAGAGCAGGGGATGGATTGAGGTTTTACAGCTTGTTTGCCCTCCTACTCATAAAGAAAGTTTGGACAAAGCACCGAGGGAATAATCTCAGCACTGTCAAGTGAGTCATCCCAGATTGGTTCCAGCTGAGCAGTGTTTGATAAAGAGCAAGGTGAATGCAACCCGGAACCATTTAATTTCTTATTTCCTCCCCTTCTTTGATAAAACTTTCTTTCCGTACCCTCTTTTTGGTCTCTTCTACTTTCAAGTTCTCGCTGCCTTGGTGAATCATCTCTGCCTTCAGGACTGGTGACCCTTGTGCACTTAGCAGAGCCTGACTCACTCTTCTCTACGTGTTATTTCCACAGCCCTAGGAAGGCTGGGGTTTGGTTCTTGGGGTTTGGGTTTTTCTTTTCGTTTCCATTTCACTTCATGAACATTTTCCAGGGTACCAGGGAAAGGGAGAGGAGAAGAGAGACCTGAGAGGGTTCATTGTTTGGAAGATTTTTCCCTGATGCTAAATGTCAACATCTTCTGCTTGATGTTTAGGATAGGGAGTAGCGGGGCTTCTATTTCAGGCCTTACAAGGGATGGGAGAGACTCACCTTATCTCTCTAACATGGCCCAAGCAATGTTTGGGTTCTATTTATGGATTTGAAGAAAGGAGGGAAGCGATAACTTCGCCGTACGAGCTCCAGGTTGGCTACCTGGCACTGGCTTCCCTCGTCAGCACAGATCCTGGGACAGCCCTGGAATCCATTTACCACTTGGCTTAATCCTTCTCTGCTCACTCTGGGAATCTGTCTTTTGTCATCCGAGTGGTGAGATGTTGCACAGTCGCTGGCGATGACGTGTCTCCAACTAACCATCCCCAAGCGATCGGTGATCCCGGGGATGGGAAGCGTGCCCAGATACCTCGCTTTGCCAAGGACATCTAGGAGTCAAACAACTGTTCCCACCATAGCGGACCTTTGGTGAGGTGGGTTCCCAGGGGGCATCATCCATCAGAGCTCTCCTGGCTGCTAACAGCTCCTCTTTCCTGGGGG
Source organism: Streptopelia decaocto (assembly GCF_964273445.1). Lineage (NCBI taxonomy): Eukaryota > Metazoa > Chordata > Aves > Columbiformes > Columbidae > Streptopelia > Streptopelia decaocto. The sequence continues at coordinate 4,665,644 of NC_138672.1, read as the reverse complement.
TGCCAGTGTTGATTTGTCTTGGTTTATTGGAAACATGACTTACAATCCAGAGCAGAAGGCATTCCTTTTGTGCCAGTGTCCTGCTGCACGCCTGTGGCAGGTAATCTCAGGGCCTGGAGTTCGATCCCTCATAAAAAAGGGTTAACAGTCTGTCAGAATTGAAAGCCAGCTATTAGTGGTTAGAGATCCAGACTGGGGCTCTGGGTTATAGCCTAAAATTTGCCTTTTGCCTGCTGTCTTGAGAAAGTAATTTCCTTTCTGTGCATACCTGCTCCTTTGTCCGCCGCCTCTCCCGGCCCTGCATTCTTTGGCGATGCAGGTGTGTCGTAATGTAAGCGCTGCCACACTGTCAGAGTCATTAATGGCCTTTGTGAAGTGCCATGGAGTCTCTGAGTGTCAGGAGCCTTGTCGACATGTGTTTTGTCCTCCAGGAAACAAAATCATCTCAATTTAAGAAATTAGAAGTTGCGTTCTTTCCTTGTGAGTGACGGGACTGTGCAGTGGTGCAGGAGATCTTGTCTCATCTTGTAGGCTTAGTGGAAAAGATGGAGTGATCGCTGAGATGATGATGGATGCTGGAGTAGGCTCTTCATGACCAAGAGATTCCCAGCTCTTTTGTCCTCTCATGAATCAAAACTGTGAAGAAAAATGTTGACTTCATTATGGGGAAATCTATAAGCAAATGATTCATTAGCTGTGTTAAGGAAGCTGTTGTGAATATACTCTTGTAACCCAGGTAATTCCATGTTCAAAAACTGATGTCAACTCATGCATACATTAGGCCTGAGCATGTGGATGTTTTCTGCCTTCTGAGTTTGGTCAGATAATTGCTTATTTTCTCAGTTTTATCCCAATATCATATTTGGCTTCTCTTATGATACCTGCTCGGCTAAATGGAGAGTTATGAAGAGAGGCACAGTCAAATGCTTTCTGGTCTGAATCTGTGGTAACCAAACATATCTACAAAAATATTTAGAACTTGCTGTGTTTGCACAAGGTTTAACCTCAGTCCTACAAGCATGTACTTAGGTTTATCTGGCACACGAGTGTAATAGAACAACCCACATGTGTAAATGTTTGCAAGATATGGGTCAATAATTCTTTAGAAATCGTTGCAAAGTAACTCTCTGTTTTCTTATGCAGTGATATTCTCCTATCCATCTTAGACAAGCGGTCTGAAATATCTGTAATAATCGTTACAGTGCGGTTGTTCCAAATAGCTCACAGCCAAGATACAGAAACTCAACTAGTGTAAATTGTTATTGTTCCATTGACTTCAAGCGAGTTACAGGAGATTTTATGAACTGAGGATCTGCCCCCACATTGTCAAATGTCCAAAATGGCATATTAGGGCCAAATACAAGCTCTACTTGTGTGTGGGTCCCTCCATCAGGACCAATTTTTCTAAGTGTTCTTTGGCTAACAGGCTGCAGATCTGGCTGCAGTTGTGTGTGCTGAGCCCTTTGGAACATGCTGGTCCAAAGTCTCAGTGAACATCAGCATTTACACATATTGCCTCTATTTAGAATAAATGCGACCAAAGAACAGGGTTTTTTTTAAATGGATTGCCACTACAGGTAATGTACTTCAGTCTGTGATTTGATCAACTTCCCAGCACTGAGCCATGAAGGGATCAAGCACAGGGTTAGGCAACAGTGGCAATGTAGAAGAAATTGGCTGATCTCACAAGTCCAAAAATTCCACTTTCTCAGAAAATGCAAGGAGAAATGAAGCACAGACCAGCTGATGGCTTTTAGCATAGGTTTGAAGTAATTTGATTTGACAAGTCTCTTGTGATAGTTACGTTTTTAGCAACTAATTGCACACTGAGTTTCTTTTAGGAAATGTTCTTTCCCCTTCCTGCTAGTCTGGTATTTGCATAGAGGTCTAAGGCTTGATCTCCAGTGGGTGTGTGTCAGCCAGTGACGTTCTGTGGGGCATTGAACTTAGTGGAGTATTTAGTCATAAAGAGCTGAAAATAAAGGAAAAAGGCATCCCAGCAGAGCTGGAAATGAAGGACCTGACCCTGCTGTTTGGCAGGTCTACCCTGCTTTCTTCATAGATCATCATGTCCTGGGCAGGTTAGGAAGTTTGTGTACTAGGCAGATTTGCATGTCAGACGTGTTACCGGAATCTCCCCAGGGCCCACTTGGACTGAGCAGAATCCCCTTGTCGTTGACCTTTTTTAGGAAGGATCCCAGGATTTGTCATCTGACACGTTTCACGGTGAAAGCTGCTCCCTTTCAAGTTTAGTCACCTTAATGCCAGCAACAGATGGAACCTCCCAGTACTCTGGACTGGTGGAACCCAGCTCCTTGGTGCCACCTTTGCATCCAAAATTTAGGAGTCATTTTCAGGCAGTATTTTGTTCCCTTAGGAGCTGCAAGAAAGCAGTAGCTTTGTGCTTTTAAGAAGAGGTTATGACACAGGTTTTGTTGCTGTCTCTGAAGTATCTGACACAGGTTATGCTGTAAAAGAATGGCCCTGGGGCTATAGGAGGGCTGGTGGGATTCCTGTTGATCATAACGCTCCATGCAGTCCTTGGATCTGCTACAGACCACTGACTACAGGCCCTGGGGACCACCAAGTGATCTGGACCGCTGGTACATTGTTTAGAAACCTGTAACTAAAAAGAAGCTAAAAATGAAAGGAAAAGCAAGAATGAGGATGGGAACTAGACCTGCGGTGATGAGAGTGAGAACTAGGTCTGTGGTGATGGACAGAAATCTTCTGCCAGACAGGAAGTGTCTGAGGACAAGGCTGATGTCTTTGTGTCTGCACAACTCCCAGCACAAAAGGGTTCTCACTTTGCCTTGAAATCAAGTAACTATTTTAAATGTGCTAAAGAGCCCAAAACACAAACTCCAAGGGAATAGATAAATTCACTTGGACTCTCCACCATGCTAATGTGAATACATGACGTTGAGATTGGAACTGGCTCATGGATGGCTCCAAGCGTAGAGTTAGCTTGTGTCTGGCTGTGGTTGACCCTTAGCAGCCCAATGAACCCTGAGAAATACTGGAGGGCTCACAGCACAGAACGAAATGCATTAATTCTCGCTCTTCCTCCAGCAGTGTGCTGCCTTTGGGGGAGATGGAGGAGATGATGCATTTTTACATGAGTTGAAGCAGTTTTTCTGAGGTCTTAGATATGGACTGTGAAAGAACTGTGCTAAGCAGTCAGTGCAGAGCTCGGGCAAAGGAGCAGTGAGTCCTGTTGATGAACCTAAAAGAAGAACACACTCATGATGAACCTTGTGCATCATGTTTTTAGAACATTGCAGCTCATCCAAATTAAGACCATTTCCTTTTGTTCCACTGGCTGCTCTTGATAAGAACAGTGCAAGACAGGTCATGCTTCAGTTCTGTGTGGTCACTGTGTGCAGCAAGTTCGAGCCCTGGAGAGCACCAGCGAAACCATTCAAGGGACTTTTGTGGCACTGGAGTTAAACTTTTAGCTCAGCTAAAGCATCGCTCCTTAGATTTAGGTATCTACAAACACAGTCTTCACCAGCAGAGGAACTGGGAAGCCCGGAGGAGAACACTGTATCATTATTAAGGTATCTAGTAGCATATAGACATATGAAGCAAGTTCTCCCAAAATTCATAAATGTAGGCAAGGTGAAGTTGTTCAGAGAAGTGCTGCAATTTGTGCCTTTGTACAAGTCAGCAAGTGAGGCGCAAACTTTACCCAAAGTTGCATAGAATAATCATTGGGGTTTTCTTTTTGTTTCAGCCTAGACAGCCTGTGCCCAGGCAGAGGGATTCCCGATGGATGTGTCTGAGAAAAGGCTTTTTCCAAAGTCTTCAGGCTTTGTTGGGTGTGGGGCTTAGGCTCCCGTCTGACAAGGGAGGCTGACATGCACGGGGGCTCCCAGAATGTGGGCAGATGATTTTTTTAGTAATAACTGGGGCTTTTTATTTCTTTTCTAATCTGGCAAGCCGTGTGGGGAAGAGGTTTTGACATCCTTCCACCGGGATCAGTGGGGACAGTTTGCTTTTAATGATCTTCTAGGCAGCGAGACAGACCATCTGCTGATGTAAATTGGAACAGCTCTGTCGCCTACAGTTACGTTACGCTAATTTAAATCAGCCCATCATCCCCAAGACAAACCACTTTTCGCCGCCTTCCCTCACCAAGTGCCATATCTGAAGCACATTAATCCCAGGTACAACCTCGTTGTGGAGGAACCACCCTGCGAGCCTGTGCTCCTCATCTACCCATCCAAAAACCTGGTCCAAGCCTTCTGCTCACAGCCCTCCTCTGAACGTCTCCTCATCCTCAGCAGAGCCAGGGAGGAAGAGGATGGTGGGACAAGGACCCCCAAAAGGTGACAGACTTGGAGGGCTGAGCATGCCATTTGTTTGCTCGTTTCAGGAACCATAACCTGGCAAGGGCAAAGTGGAGGAAGGTCTCTTTTTCCATCTGCTTCGCTGGCATTGCTCCGGAGGTCACTGCTGGGGACAGAGGTCCTCGGTGGGCCCCATCTGCCTTCCCTGGGCTCCCTCGTTTATGCCCACTTGGGCCTCTGACATTCTACTCTGTTTTTCTTTCCTTGAAAATGGATCGGGAATTGGGAGCCGCTGTGCAGGAACGCGCCTGTTCCCCATTACAGCTCCACCGGGGCTGTAACACGATCGTGTCTGCTCCGTACCCACACAGATATTTATTTATCCATACAGGCTTTCTCCTTGTTTTCATTAAGTTAGGCAGAAAAGGTTAATCTTTCTTCTGCTAAAGCTTCAAAACCAACCAAGCTAAATAAAATATTATTTCTTTCATTTCTTTTTTAAAGGACACTCTCTCCCCTTCCACCCCCTTCACCCCCCCTTACCAGAATGAGGTCACAGTCAGAGATGCCACAAGAGTAAATTGAAAACAGGTTGAAAAAAAGGCAAAGGGGAGAAAGACAGAGAGAGAAAAACCACAATCAGAAGAAAATGACTGGTAACGTTGCAGGGTTGGTTTCATCCAGTCTAGTGAAGAAGCTGTCAAGATAGAGATGTTGGTGCCTTCCTGCTTTCCCCTTTGCGCTCTTTCTAGGAATCTCACAGGTGAATCGCAGCAAGGAGGTCTCACTTCTCCATTTCCACTTTGGTTTGCACTGCCTGGGTTCTGTCTGTGCACAGGGACGCAGGCTGAAGGTGTGGAGATGTCTGTGGGGTTCCCAGAACTTCCTCGTGCTCCTCAAACCTCCTGGAGTCTCCTGGCCTCGCTCTCTTGTTTAGTCTGGTTGAACTCATCCCCCCAGCTCTTGTTGTCTTTGGTGGGATGGTTGATAGGTGATTCATCTTTCCTGCCATCCGCAACTCCTGGGCGCCGGCACAGGTTGCGGTGGAAGGACTGAGGCAAACTAAGGCTGTTGGATGCTGCGAGTGAGCTGTCTGAGCTTGTTCCCACCCATTTGCATTTCTTGGTCCCCATTCCTTCCCATCTGAGCCTCCTGCCACCTGAAATGTGCTTGCCCAAGAACAGACTGCCAGCTCAGCCTCACAGACAGGCAGCTGGGTCAGGGGTGTCCTCCCCCTCCAGAGCAGACATGCAGTTGGGTTGGCCATCACCCATGTGTTGACCTATATGCCTTGGTGTGGCCAGGAAAAGTTTGTAAAGCTTCACAAAATAAAGCTAATCCCCTACAAGCTCCACGTGTGCTGTTATTTCCTTCTGGTTTAGGGAGAGCTCTGACTCACCATACCACCAGAATCAGTGTCAGATACACGTTTACAAAACCAAAAAAGAGGAGGTTTGCCAAACTCCACAGCTGTGTCTGCAGAAGAGGAAGAAGCAGTAGCAAGGGGCTGCACTGGAGAGAGAAGGAAAATGCCACTGGGAGGGAGCTGCATCTACTCGACAGTCATTAGTAGATTCATTTTTCAAAAGCTGCCCGGGGAATTGGATGGTTTGGGGCATATCGGTCCTGGGAAGGGAGTAGCATGGAAATGAGGGAGAATAGAGTCTTGTGGGGATTTGGCGCACAGTCAGAAGTTACCAGTATGCAGCAGGTACCATCTTTTGCTCTGTGAACAGCACTTACCACGGTGCTGCTGAGCTCTGGTCTGGATTTTGTACTACTGAGAAGTGAACACAGGTGAGGCATCCTCACAGGAGCTGGTCATTTGTCCTTGATATCTGTAACAGCTTATTGCTTTATTTAGCATGACATCAATTATTTATTACTATTAATGAAGGACACAGATGGCTGTCTGGTCAATAAAATATCTCCTACTCCACAGAGATGATCTACTTAGCTATCATTTACTCTGCAGAGAACCTTTGGATTCTTTCTGAAATTTAATAACGCGAACAAAGATACTACAGCAATCTAGGAGGTTTGTGCTTCAGGGCTGCTTTGGGAGGCTGAAATCCTTCTTTATATTTACTGGCAGGGTATGTGAGAACACAGGTCCGGACGGGAAAGAGAAGCCTCTTTGCTTTCCATCACAAGCTACTTATCCATATAATCCCTTTTATAAAGTGATCAAACTCCTTCTTAAAAGATAGTTAGGTTATTTCTTCTTCAAAGATAGTTAGGTTATTTGCCCTTCTCAGGAGTAGGAGTTTATTCATATCCAATTTGCTTTCCCTTGGCATTACTGCCCATTAGCCTAAATATTTATTTTCCATCTGATTGCCTGCCCTGATGGGGGGTTTAAAGAGTTCTGTATTTCTGCTTGGCCTTTCTGTGTCTCAGCTTGTATGGTAAGCTTGTGCTTTTTCCTTTTTCCATGTAACTCTTCTCTCCTGCTTTCTTCATAAACACAGATGAGCAATACTCTGCACTGAGCTGTCACCATGGCCTTGTGCAGTTAGATCACTATTCCTCCATTGCTACAGCATCCCAAGGCCACTTTTTAGGGCAACATTAGTGGTCCATCATCCTCTTGCGATGCCAGAAAATGTACCTGTTGCCCTAGTTACCTTCCACTGACAAGATCCCAGTCTAAATCCAGAGAACAACTTGTTTTCTGGTCCTCAGGAAGGCTTAAGAAATTTAATTTCAGCTGCTCTCAGAGCACCACAGACTGAACAAGGAGATACTTCTCTTGTGTGAGATGAACAACTAAAGTTGCCGTGTGCCCTGCATCACCCAGGGTAGAGCACAGACAAGCAGGTCCCTGTGTTTTCTGCAGATTGACAGCTCTGGGTAGTCGATTTGTCCATGGACATGTCCATGTCCAAAGACCCCGTCTTTACTCCTTGGTCTGTGCAGTCTGGCACTACCAGCAATCTCACCGCTGCTTATACAGGTGCAGAAAGACTCCCAGCCTTGGGGCTGAGATTTCAGCACCTTTGCTCACAATCTGTTTTGCTATTTTCATAACAACCTCTTTGCTTTTGTTTGATTGTAGCAGGGCCATCGAGAGGGGAAAGTTCCCCAGAGGTTCAGGATTGAACACAAAACAACCTCTTGCTTTGGGGATTTTATTGCAAGGGGTTTGGCTTAACCCAGGTTGACGCTGAGTTGGCAGATCCCAAGAGCTTCATTTCCTCCTGTGCAGGGGGACGGCAACATGTTCCACAACATAGACAGGTCCAATCTATGACAAATCAGAGCATCGTGTGATGCAGCTGCTGCTGCATTTCAAGGCAGCGCTCGCTGCCAACCTGTTCCCCTCAAAGCTACCTGGAAAAAACATGAAAGATGAGCACTCAGAAGTGAGTGGATGCCTTAAAGAGAGTTAGCTGTGCGATTTTAAGACAAACTTTAATTCAGTGCTTGCACATGACATTTTCCATCCCATTTCCAGTCTCCTGCATGTGTTATTCTCTCCCATCCATCTCTTGTGCTCCTTGGCACAGATGCCCTGACTGATGGTCCCTGTGCTCTGCCAGGCCAGATCTCCCCTTGGTCTTGCCCAGTTGCTCATCACAGTCTCTCTGCCCGGCTATTTTCTTTGCTACCCCACATTGACTGCCTCTCACCCCACAACAGCCACCCATGGGATGGTCTGTCCCTCTGTGAAGTTTCTTCCTGGTCAGAAGCTGGTCACTTGAGATCTGAAGAGGCTTAAAAGCTCTTGCTCTAGTTCAGCATCACAATCTGGTCCTGCTTCTTCATTACGTGCTTGTGATTTGTCTGGTTTGTAAGTCACGGCAGTGTCTGTCGTCAAGGACTTCTGGTGACACGGAGTTGCCTGGCCCATCCTGATGTCATATGAAGAGGGACAGAAATTGGAAGTTAGAAATGAGCAGGAGGTTTTTGTTTGTTTAAATCATAAACCCAGAACTAAGGGGCTTGCTCAAGGCTATTCAGTGCTCGTGACATCCAAGCAGTGATTTTACCGCTGCCAACCCAGCCTGCCAGTTGAGTTGGTGTGGGGTTTGGTACAGACCTGGGACTGGGTTAAGCAATGGAGACCAGTGACAGAGCTGCTTGAAAAAGTTTGGAAAGAACAAGTTGTGCTGGGAGCATTAAAATGAATAATTAAGGCTTGGATTCCTTTAGGGAGGAAAAGAATTTATTGCTGCTCTTTTCTCTAGCCAAGGGGGACATTTGTTACTGCGTTGTGTATTTTGAGACAAGACGTAAATGCATCTTGGGGGGCTGGAGAGGGGGGATTTTTCTTCTACCTGGATAATCCAGCCGCACAGCAAGACGTTCTGGGCTGATTAAACCCCTGTGTTATTTCTTAGGGTCTGTACCAAGAGCCTAGACTTGTGCTTCATTTCAGTAGTCCTCAGTGACTTTTGCTTTTAGAAAAATAAAGTGTCGAGAAGGGAATTCTCCTCCTCCTTCTGCTGCGGTGTCTTGACATTTACACATGCACAAGGTACCCGGCGCTGCGATCTGGCTCCAGGTTTGCTTCTACCAGCATAACTCCATCAGCTGCAGCTGCCCGTTCTGCGATTCCCATCGGTGCGAGCGGGGGCACAACCAGGGCAGCTGCTCTAAGGTTTTTTACTGCTCAGTACCTTGGGCTTTCGGTTACACTGATGGAAAATGAGAACTGAACGCAATGAGCTCTGTCTGATAGACAGCCTGCCTTGCACAAGGAGACAGGTTGCACGGCAGTGGATAATCAGGCCCAAAAAGCTTAATAAATGGAGCGTTTTCAATTTCAGCTGGGTTATGATCTAAGTGCTTAATAAGCTTTATGAACCAGAAGTCCAAAAAAAATGAGTTTTTCAGCATTTTTAATATTTAGTATTTTTCTTTGAATGCTTTTAAAGGGGCAAGTGTCCTTCAGCACAGCTGAAGGAGCTTCAGTCAGAGCTCCAGGAGCCGGCAGAGTGCACATAAAGGGGAATGCAAAACTACTGATTAAAATAAAATAAAATAAAATAAAATAAAATAAAATAAAATAAAATAAAATAAAATAAAATAAAATAAAATAAAATAAAATTAACCAACATCCCCCAAAACCCCAGCACATTGAGAGCAATTGCATCCAAGCTCTAAAAACATCTAATTTCCTGATAATCTAAGATAGCAAAAGCACATTTCACTGTGACAGATGATTTTTGACAAAGGCCCCGTCCCCTTTAAGAATGGAATGTGCGGTTAGGGCCAGAAGCCCTAATTAGCCAGGCTTCCCGCTCTCTGGGGACCTGGAGCCCATCCCTGGATGGTGGTTCTGTGCCTGGTGGTTGCAGTGGGTCTGCAGGTTGCCCGTACGCTCTGTGATTCACCCTTGCAGTGCCCTGGCTGTGTTTTCTGCAGCGGGTCCCTGTTACAGCTAGTGGCCCAAGTGTGTTTTCTACTTACTTCATCCATAGGTGACATTCTCCATATAGACTTGGGACCATTCCTGCCAGCCACAGCCAGTGAGACTTGGTTGATTGCTTGTGCTATGTAGTTGTGTGTCTTCATAAACAATTTCTTCCCCAAAAGGCTGTTGGGCATTGGAACAGGCTGCCCAGGGCAGTGCTGGAGTCACCATCCCTGGAGGGTTGGACAGACGGACATGAGGTTCTCAGGGACATGGGGTAGTGCCAGGGCTGGGTTAATGGTTGGACTTGATGATCTCGAAGGTCTCTTCCAACCAAAATGATTCTATGCCGTATTTTTTAAATGGTCACTAATAATTTAGCACCTGCATTGATGTTTTGGGCTTTCTCCTCTCTTTGCTCTCCAGGAGAATCCTTGAGCTTTGCAGATGATTTGCTTTCTGGCCTTGCAACGTCCTGCGTGGCAGCGGGTAGGAGCCACGGAGACGTCCCTGAAACCAGCCTCTACTCAGTGATTTTCAAGTGCCTGGAACCAGATGGTCTGTACAAGTAAGGAGGGGCATGTGGGAGGTGCTGGGGGCACAGGGCGGTCTCTGATGCTCTTCTTTAGTTGTTATTCACATTTTTGGTCAGCACTGTGTTATACTAGACACTGGACAAACAATGAAACTCTCTTGCTTTGGGTGTTTCGCTCAGCTGGTGAAATGGAAAATGGTGTCTGCCAGTACAACACTGGAGGCACTGGGATTTTGTGGAAGACTCCACAGGAATAATTTATGTTTTCAGTATGCTAGGTCCGTGCCCGGTGGGATAGGGTTGTCTCTGATGGATGAACTGAGCTAACGTGGTCAGACTGAAGCAACTTGCCCGCTCTGACCAAATGCCTGGTGGACCAAAGCAGCCAGATGTCAACAATGTGATATTGGTGTTGTTTGTGTAAGTTGCTCTTTATATTAGGAGGACACATACACCACATCAGAGAGACACCAAATTCATCTGGTGCTGACGTTCTTGTTCACCTGAGTCTTCTGAGATATCATTGACAACATGGGACTGGATTTTCCGTTTTGAGTCCTACAGAGTAATTCATGTGCGAAGCAAAGAGATAATTTTGGCATCCAAATATTAGCTTCTCCTTCAGTATTGTTTGGAGGGGGTCTGGGCTTTTCAACCTGGCTCATTAGCCAGGGCATCCATCCTCTGTCTTGATGGGGATATCAGGAGTCAGGACAGTAAGAGAGAGAAAAGCAGAGAAAAAAAGCAAGGAGACAGAGGAGAGACAGAGTGAGCAAGAGAGAAACACCCAAGGCTTAATGTCAGAATGACTGTAATAATTAAAACACATTTTGTAGTGAGTAATGAAACTTTTTATGGGACCACAAAAGCATTTAAAGTGAGAGCTGGCAACTGGTCTGTCAGCGAGGACTTTTAAAGATCTTGATTAATACTTTCCCTTTGCCTTCCCCTCCACCGCCCCCCGGTTCAGTATGTTGACAGCCTCCGAGGAAGGAGAAGCCTTTATTATGCATCTCTTGGCCAAGGCTATGTCCAGAAGTGGGTTCCAAGTGATACCTCTTGCCATTCAATAATTTTAAATGTTTTCCTGTTAAATATATATAATGCATAAATACAATTATTAATATCTGTGGGAATGAGGCTGCCCTGAAAAGGTGCCAGGGGGAGACTGGAGCGACCACAGTGCTTGCTAATCACCCGCCGCCCATAAAATCATCCGGGTTTGGGTTCTCAGCCGTTTGGCTTGTGGCTGCCAGGGGCAGCGGGCGAGGGAAGAGCCGCTGGGTTTGCTGCGGAAGGAGCTGGGAGCCAGGAGGTCTGGCTCTTGGGCAGCCTGGGCTGCCAGATCATCTTCTCCATCTGCCGGGCAGGGATAATTGCACTCGCCCATTGCTTGAGGGGCTCTGTGATCTAATTCCTGATGTCTGCAAAGGGCTGGGAGAGCCCTGGCTTTGTCTGGGGTTGTGTCATCCCTTTGGTCCAAGCCAGGCTGCTGTGTTGCAGGCGTGAGGTGCGTTGCTGTTGGGGGGGTGAGCAGAAGTCGGCGATGCCGTGTGTCCTGGGGGGTGGCTGTGGGCAGCCCATGTTTCTCTGTGGGTGCCCCTGGGTGTGGGCCAGTGGGTTTTGTGGTGAGCCCTGGCTGCAGGTAGCCAGCAGGCAGCAGTCCCCTGGCATCCAGGAGCTTTGGACCTCGTCCTTCTCCGGGGACAGGCCCTGGGGTGATGCACAGGGTTGGCTCCATTTCGCAGCTGACGCTCAGCAGGGCTTGGCACGCCGTTCCCAGGGCTGTGCACGCAGAAGTGCACATGTATGGACACATGTTCATGTTGGCACCCCTGGGGTATGGACCCGCAGTCCTGGGCATCCAAAAAACATGCGTGCACACACACCACAGCATCCCCTCCTCGGCATCTCATGCTGCACACCCAGCACACCTGCCCAGACCCGTCACCTGCTGCTCGCCCTGTTTGCACGCACGGCTGTGGGTGCATGTGTACCCAGCACATTTGGGACCCAACCAGCACGTGTTTACTGACCATCTGTACGTTCTCAGCTACGTAGGCACCCACATTAAATATTCCTCTGTTCAGATGTCCGCACAGTTGCAACACAGCGTGAAGAAAGCCAGAACAGTGAAATGTGAGGCTGACACTCTGTTCTGAGCCCACGCAGACGTAACAACAACAGAAACACGGGCACAGGGTCATTTCTTGAATTGAATTTCTTCTGCTTGTTTCATTTGTTTCTGTGGAAAAAAACAATGATCTTGGAAGGGCTCTGGCCTGGGTATAATCCTGATTATAGCCACTCAGCAGGGACCTGTGCTTTTCTCTAGGCTCTTAGGTGAGCACACAGAGTCTGCAGCGGCAGAGCTCTTCATAAGCAAATGCTTTTGCTTGTTCAGTAGTCTGAGGGTGTCACGTAAACCGGGAGAGGGGACTGTGAGATCATGGAAGTCTCTTCTTCTCTTTAAATGTCAGACATCCCGTCCCTTCGCTTCTGTAGTACCTATGGCAATTACACTCTGCTGTTGACCATTTGTTTGGAGTATTACCAGACTGAGATCAAAGCTGGGCTTGAGTTTGACAAACAAAACCAAAAAATGCTCTCCTAGCAAACAAATAAACAAAGTCTGATTGATTCCTCTGCTTTTGAGACTTCTGTAATTTCAAAACATAAACTAACAAAAGGGTAACTAGTTTCTTTGTCCTTTGCAATTTCAGTCTGACAAAAATGTGTTCCCTGTCAGCCCTTTTCTTTCCCCTGCCTGTAGGACACTGGGATTGAGATGCCATTCCCTGCACGGAGGTTTTTCAGAGGGGGAGTAAATCATGTCAACAAAGATGCATGTGCTCCATACACTCGTGTACACATGTGGACACTTCTGCCTGTGTGTCAGACGTGGGGATCCATGTGAATGTGCTTGTGTGCACACACAACGCACTGAGGATGCTCCTTGAAGATTGTCAAGTTTAGTTTAAGCTCGTAAAAAACAGAAGTCTTATAATTCTTGCAAAATGCATCACAGGAGAGGGGATTGTTCTCCCCTGAGGTCAGCTAGACCAGAGCAGTTTGTGAAGCTTCCTCCCAGGTGGATCTGGAAAAGGATGGGGTGAGGAAGGCAGAGGGTAAGTTGTGTGTCTGTTGAGTCCTTGTCTTGCATGGACCAGCCGGTCAGACTGATGGTTTGGGAGCTTGGGAGCACCACGCTGTGACAAGCAACTGGTGATGCACCAAACACCAGTCCAGAGAAGAAGCTCTGGCTTGTCTCAGAGGTCAAACTCAGCCTGGAGAACTGAGCTTACATTGCTCATGGCCCTTATATAGCTCAGCACTCTACGAACCCAACCAATGTCTTTGCTGTGAAGACAGGAGCTCCCCCTGTGCATCCCGCAGCCTCATTGAGCCTTCAGCCCAGCTCATCCACCTCAGCTTCTCCCCCCATCCTTCCCTGCGTGCCTGGGGATGCCTCTTCACTGAGCAGTACCTGATCGGCTGCTGGAAAGCAGCTTTGCCAGCCCAGCACGTTCAGTTCAGATACTTGGGGAGACACCAAGTATCCTTCAGCCAAAAAGGGAAATTTTGGAAAGGGAAATGAAAACCCCCACCAGTTCCTCAGTGGAGCTGCAGTGCAAACACACCAGCTTCTTCCCTTGGCCACATATACTATAATTATAGATTAGATTAAATCCCAATGTTGCACTTTATTTACATTCCTGACCTAGCCCATTCATTTCCGGTGTTTGTGCCAAGAATCAGCACAAAATTTACTGGAAATAATATGGAAGTCATCAGGATCCCTTCCAGAGCCTTTCCTTGGAGTGTGTTCATGTGCTGAGAAGGAGCCTCGAATTTACGTTCCCTTTGCTGGCTCAGATAGGGTTTCCCTGGGGTAATCCTGAACCAGCCCAAAAGCACTGGGAGAGTGTGTTTCAGGAGTGTTGGAAAGGTGGAAACCCCTTCCTACGGGATGGAGATCGGGCTCTCCCATTGGGTAGAATTCAGTTGGAGCTCGGAATGACCACACAAGGCTCCCATCCGCAGCCAAGACCTGCCCGGCCAGTGTCATCCCGTGGAGACCATGGCCAGTGTGGCCAGGCTCAGCCTCTGTCACTGTGTGCCGGCCAACAGGGAACAGAATTTATTTTGGTGAGCTTAAGGCAAGAGGCAAAAGCATTGAGTAGGGGAACCCATCGTAGCATGGAGAGACAGCAGTTGCTGTTCAGCAGGCTGGATGTGCTAAAGGAGCTGGCCCAGAACAAGGCTGATGAATGTTGCCCTGACCTCTGCCTCATGCAGAGCTGGGATAAAAAGTGGAATGGAAACCTTTGGTGCTCGAGAGCGTGCTAATGCTGGCAGCAGTCCGCTGCTCCTTATATGATACTAATTGTTATTGTTGGTCTTCCGTCAGGAAGACACGTGAGTGAGCACTGGAGCAATTGGAGGCAGATCCCAAATAGCTCAGTGGCATGGGTTAAAACACATCTGTTACAACCCTTGGCTGAGTCTCCTGTGTGCACAGGAGCTGTGCTGCTTCACTGAATCCACCTCTTCTATTCCACATGCTCTCCAGCTTCCTGAAGCCAAGTGGTGTATGGCTGTAGTTTCTTCTCTGGCTTGCAGAAGCTCAAACAAGGCGAGTCAGGAGTTGAACAAGTGTTTGCTAAATCTCAGGCCGGTGCTCTGACTGCAGGCTCGCTCTTCCTCAGCAGTTTAGGGTTGCTTCACAACCAGACTGCCCAAATGCTGGTTCAGATGTGGTTTTGTTGAAGTAAGTCCAGAACAAAGCTGTCTGGTGGATTTGCCCCACGGAAGATGGTCTGTACAGGTCAGTCAGGGGCTCAGCAGACAGAAACAGTCTCTCTTTCTGCTGCTATTGAGGTAGTCCCGTGCACAAAAGGTTGGGCTCCTGTTGAAGTTTCCAGCATTAGGAGAGTACACATACAGAAGCCACAGAAAAGACAGTCATGCTTTATTCCGGGTGAGTGAAGGTGCTGGAGTCTCTTCCCAATGTTGCCATTTGTTCTCCTGAATGATGCAAATCACCTTGTCTCACTTTCATCTTCATCTGTTTGCCTGTTCCCTTTATAAGGTCAGGTTTTAGGCTCTCGCTATCTCTCTGTGCAGCCCAGCCTAGGTGACTCAGATCAGGGCCTCCAGGTGCTGTTGCAGTGTTGTTGTACCAACCATTTGCCGTTGGCTTTGTGCCTGAATTCTCCTTCTGATCTGTCTGTGCCACCAGTATTCAGCCACTTGGGACAGATCTGGAGTCAGGAGGTGTATTTCCACCAATCTCAATGGAACCTTCTTCCCCAGTATCTGCCAAGTGTATGAGCATCTTCTTCCTTCTCGCTGGAAAGACCAGGTTGTCCTCCCAAAATTCTCTGCCTCTGCTCATATACCTCATGTCACAAAGAGAAACAGAACAGCTTTTGTTGCCTTCCATGGCCGTCTCCTCCCCACCCCTTCCTCAGGATGTCCGGATTGAAATAACATTCTTGGTGTTTTTGTTCTAAAAACTCCTGGCGTCTGAGCCCCAAACCTGGCTGGGTCTGGTCCCATTCGCACCTCTGAGAGTGGCTGGAGGAAGGGTGGCAGGTGTGGACACGTTGTGTAGGGCATTGCAACTGGGGGACAGTGCAAATATAGGATTCTTCCTGGAAATGGTAACAGGGTGGAGAGGAGGAGTTTGATCTCTTCATCTGTTGGTAGACAAATGGACCTTTGCAATTCCACCTTTTTCCCATTGCCAACCCTTTCTAGTTACAGACTCAGAGGGTATTCTTATTTCTGGTTGTGTAGAAACCTAATGCCACTGACATAGATCCATGAAGTCTTAGCTCATTTACTAATGGGAGAATGAGTGCAAGGGATACGATATAAATATCACAGGTGTTGCTGGCTTTGATTTGCCTCGGAGCCAGCAAAAGCTGTACTGTGCTGCTGCATTGGAGTCCTTTGTTTGTCGGTTCTCCGTGGTACAGATCACCTTTTTCCTGAAGGCTGGAAAGCTGAGGGTCATGTTGATTTGAGTCTTACATCAGGGTTTGAACCCTCTTCCCTTCCAGGACACAAGGTATTCACTCCTTGGAGTGGGTGTTTATTTTATCTTGTAGAGAAGAAGTGGGCCAGGAGAAGGGCAAACGTTTTTGTTCTTGTTGGCCATGTCCTAGTTAGGGAAGCTGAGGCAGGGAGAGGTGATGTGACATACCTGAAGCTCTTCAGTGGGCTGGAGCTGAGCAGGGTTGGGGGATGCCCTTGCTCACAAGTCACATAAGCCCCACTCCAGCAGAGCAGTTAAGAGAGTTGCTTTTTTTACTCAGGGCTTTGAGCAGCACCTCCTGCCCCAAAAAATGGATTTCCTCTTCCTAATTTCCTCATGCAGTCTGGGACTCAGGTACCAGAGAGGTCATAGCAAGGAAGCTGAGGCAGGTCCTTGAAAATGCTGCTGGCTGGCTTGGTGCCTCATGCTCTCCCCTCTTTCTTGTTCTTGTTCTCAGTGTGTTGGTGTTTGTTTGTTTGTTTCCCAGCAAAGCCGATCTGGCAGCAAAATGACTTTTTTACACAGTGCTAGAGACAGCGGGCGATGCCGCTTTGCCAGCTGGAGCTTCCCCTCCGTTGCCAGCGTGCGGATGAAGCTCCTGCAGCTGCATCTCCATCGCGGGCGTGTAGCAGGAGCGATGCTCGCTGGCCTTGCGGGGGGCAGCACCAGGGCTTTGACACAAAGAGGCAGTGTTACCTCACGGCTGCAGCTCCCGGTCCTGCTCTCAGTCCTGCTGGGCTGCGCACAGCCCAAAACAAGCTCTGCCCTGCTGGTCCTGGAATTTAAATCATAGGCAAGCATGATGCAGAGGGATCCAAGCGGGCTGCGTGCGAGCCAGCCCAAGGCAGACACAGCATGGCTGCGTTCGCTTGGCAGTCTTTGCTAAGCGTGGCTTTACACCTGCTCTGCCAAGGCAAGAGGAGACCAAGGGGCTGTAATGGGGGATATAACAGGGTGCAAATCTGGGCTGGCAGGGCTGGTCTGCAGCAGAATTGGAGCTGGTGCCTTACTGGCTATGGTGCTAGCAATGTTTTCCTGTTCAGGTCTCTGTTGGGGTGGTTATCCCTTCACTGTGCATTGTTCTGTGGCTGGATAGCTGTTGTACACCTCAGACAGGCTTTGTCTCTGCAAAATGATGGTCAGATTTGCCAAGCGTGGGTTCCTGTGTTGCCAGCCAACACTTTGCTGTTAGGGTGGGAAGTTTTTGCCTCCTCCTTTGAGTGCTGCCCTGCACCCCATAGCAGCTCAACCTGATGCTTGCAGACAATTCAAGTTTTTAATAGGCTAATTCTAGCCTTAAGGAATGGTCAAAAGCAGCTCAGCCGTAACTACAAATGTGCCCAGGAAGGATGTGACAAGCTGCTCTGGTACCCAGGTGTTCAGATACTGCTGAGCGAACTTAGAGCCAGAGCTGTATCCACAGTCCACGGAGTAAATCAGCTCAGACTGAATGGGACCCCAGGGCCCAAAAGCTGGAGATACTGGGCCCAAAAAGTGATGCTGATTCAAATAAAAGAGTAAGTCACAAAAGAATTCTACCTACCCATCTTTTCCTCCACACTCTAGAGGCAAAGTTCGGATGCCATTACCTACAAGATCTGTCCCAGCTCAGACCAGCAATGTGCATATATCTCCTATGCAGCACACAAGTCCATAAAACTAGTTGGACATTTTTTTTGTTTCATCTTTCCAAAGGACACCTGCAGCACATCCCACTCCGTCCTTTTCTTGTAACACCAACAGCACAGAGAGTCTTTCAACAGCTTAATCTCCCAGAGAGCACTTTGTTATCAGCATTTTCCCTTTTTTTTTTTTAGCTATGTTTAAAAAAAAATACATTTCTCTTTTAATCTTTGTCTTGTGCAGAGCATTACATCTGCAAGCACCCACCTCCTGGTCGTGCAACACTGGGCTTTATCAGCACACAGCGAGCCCTCCAGCTCTGCCACCCCTTCTCCCTGCCAAGGCCGCAGGACAGGGCTGTTTCCCAGCTGCAGGGAGGTTGTCACAGGGGACCAGTGACGGTGGCAGAGCCCTGCACAGGCGTTCGCTGAACTCAGCTGCTTCCCAGCAGATCTTGTGACCTTTAACTTACTCCTTGGATTTTGGGATTGTTTCCCCCATGCAAAAGAAGTTTGCTCGTGTTTTCCTAGCGCGAGGATACTGAGTGCATCTGGGCTTTTCTGTGTTGGTGCCAATGGGATGTGTTGTTCCCCTGGACCTTGGACAGCCTTGGGTTCAGGTGATGGGGCAGGAGTGTGGTAGGGCATGACCTGCAATTTCTCCGCTGAAACTGGTGCTGCTTAACTCTTTTTCTTTAAAGTGGGCTTATCAGGAGTGTTAGGACCTTTCCCAGTTGTATGTCCTGAGGCTTAAGAAATCCCTCAGCTTCACAGCCCTCATTGCATGTCTCAAGTTGTGTTAGTGCTTAAATGGCCAAGTCCCTGCTGCAGAACCTGTGTTTGCAAAATTACCCAGTGAATTCAGGCATCTCCATTCTGAGGGCATCATAGAATCATTTCAGTTGGAAGAGACCCTCAGGATCATCGAGTCCCACCGTAACCTAACCTAACTCTAGCACTAAACCATGTCCCTAAGAACCTCGTCTAAACACCTTTTAAACGCCTCCAGGGATGGTGACTCCAGCACTGCCCTGGGCAGCCTGTTCCAATGCCCGACAGCCCTTTCCGTGAAGAATTTTTTCCTAATATCCAATGTAAACCTCCCCTGGTGCAACTTGAGGCTTCACTGGCAGAGCCACAGTTCCCATTGGCTTCAGCTGAACTTGCACCGGAGTAGGTCCATGTAAAATGGAGACACTCAAGGTTAGCAAATAACCTCAAGGTAGCTGCTTCTTCCTGGTAAAATAGACATGTTAAACCTGAGCTACACCCTTTCCCAGGTTTCCTATATAGTGAGGAGAACAGCATAATAAAATGGGAGAGAAAGCCAAGAAGTAGCTGCTTGGTTGTGCAAGTGGCATCTACATAGTGAGGTGGGACTTGCCATGGATGGTTCTTCCTGCTGGAGCTGTGGCCCATTTGGTGTCTGCTTGGTCTCTCCAGCCTGATGCCACTTCATACTGCCAAGGATATTTGCCTTGAGCACCTTCAGAACGAATGCTCCCAGCACACATTCCCCCGTCGCTCCTGGTCACCTCACACACACACTCACTTCCCTCATCAGGAATGAGATAAATTCGATTATACAGCAATATGGTTTCTGTTATGAAAAGGGGAAAGAAAATACCCTGGCTTTTCACTGAAAGCCCTCGGAGCCAAAGCTTATGTCATAATTTAAATGTTTCGGAAAAGAAAAAAAAAAGAAGAGAAGCAGAGGGTGAGGCTTTATGTTCAGAGGCTGGTGGATGGAGGGGGTGGAGGGTCAGGGTCCTGCTCTGATGGAGCGGGGTGTAGAGACCTGCTGCCCTGGCAGGGAGGGGTGCGAAGGGAGCCCCCATACAGAGCTCGGTGCTGGGTCACCGGTAGATGTTTGCCCAGACCCCTGGGGCCGGCTCGGTGAGGTGGGCTTGTTTGCTCACCTCGACTCAGCCCTGGGCTGTCATACCTCTGAATCAGCTTGTTGCTTTTCTTCCGTCTCTTCTCCTCTTCATTTCTGCTGAGGAAGCTGCAGAGCAGCAGCAACCTGAGCTGTGTCTGGAGCCTGCCAGCCCCTGGCATTGTTTTCTCCTTCCTCTGAACATCTCCCACTGCAAGTCGTCTTCTTGGCCCTACACTCACCTCCCTTCTTGCAGGAGCATCTGTCCCACATGGGCAAGGACTGATGTGTGTCCCCGCCTTGGGAAGCCTGTTCTCCAGGGGAAGTTCCTGTCTTAATAACAGCATCTTCTTGCTTAATTGTGAGCTTAGTTGTCCCAGAGCAAGTCTGGGATAATGCCCAAGAGTCACATCAATGCAGGTCTCCCTACTGTATGTCACTTTGCTGGGGGGTCTTTCCCATACCAGCATCAGGAACCTTAGTGCTACCCAATAGCCCTATCAACCCACTATCCCATAACCCTTATCCCATAGCCCATCTGAGGTGAAGTCATTTCTCCTCTAAATAACCTTGAGGTGTGCAGGTGTGTTTTGAGGTGTTTGATGAGGAGATTGGATAGATTGGATATTAAGAAAAATTAGGATATTAGGAAAAATTTCTTCCCGGAAAGGGTGTCGGGCATTGGAACAGGCTGCCCAGTGGTGGAGTCACCATCCCTGGAGGGCTTGAACAGACATGGAGATGAGGTTCTTAGCGACATGGTTTAGAAGTGGATTTGGCAGTGCTAGGTTAACAGTTGGATTTGATGATCTTGAGGGTCTCTTCCAACCAAAATGATTCTATGAGATGCGACGGTGCACATGTGGAGCAGCCTGTGATCGTTTGGCTGCTCAGCCCTGTGCCCTGGCAGCTGAAGCAAACCCTTCACGGAGAGCTTTCCACTCTGGGCACTGCGGGGAACAGAATATCCTAAATATCTCTGCAGCCCAGCAAAGTGCTGCACCTTGTGTTTCCCTTGGCAGTGTCCCCCGGCAGCAACATGTAGTGACATCCCTGTGGCTCTTCCAGTGCTTATCCAAACCCGCCTGATCACTGCTCCAGCAGAGCAGCCTTGATGCAGCCCAGCCCATGGCATGAGCCCCCCCATGGTGTGAAGCCCCCCCTGCATCGCCCCACACAGCTCCCCAGCTTTGGGCTCTGTCCCTGGCTTGTACCTGCTGCCCCGCCACGCGCCGAATTGTTTTCCAAGCGGAAACATGAGTTGAAGTATTAACTCCACAAGGGCCTTTCTGTGCAATGCGCCGGGATTAAATATTTATGTTGGCAAAAAGCATGTAATAGGCAGCTCAAGATCAGAGATAATGAAATTGAGGTGTGTGGAGAAAGGGGGGAGGCAGCGGGGGTCTTGCAGGAGCAGGAGGGAGAGGGACTCAAGTGGGTTGTAGTATGTGTGCATGGGAGATTGCTTTTGGTTTTGTTAATGCCCCACCTGTTTGCAGGGGGACCCCAGCCCCATCGCTGCGAGCTCTGCAACACATGCGGGAACGCAGAGATCATCCATCGCCATTCCCTGCGTGCACAGCAGTGTCGGGCAGGAGTAACTGTCACCCAGGTGACTTTAGCTTAGAGCCAGCTGAGTTGAGGCAGGTACCGTCCTGGGCAGGGAGTAACAAGGAATGAGACCTTCTCTGTGTCATCTGCAAACGATGTACAATCTGAAATCATTAATAGTGGTGATATAGGATCCCTCGCTCTTCACTGCAGTCAAGGTTACTTACTGGTGACCGTGTCCAATCAGGCAGCAATGTGGTTTGGATTATACAGAGGGCTCCCGATCGGGTCAGGAGGATGCTCATTGCGGTCACAGCACATAGAGCGAGAAAGGCCCATGCAAACCTCCATTGGGGCTGTTAACAAAGAACCCTGTGAGGATGGGCATTGGGGTGCACGGGGCGAGCAGGCAGAGGCGAAATGGGCAGCGGGGAGGGCGCTGGGCGATGCAGGGGGGAGGACTCGCTGCTCCGCCATGGGAGGAAAACAAGGAGCACGAGAGCAAAGGGCGCTGCTCTTTCTCAATTCATTATCTTTATGAGACAACAACATCTCTCTATTTCCCCCCAATGACAAATATCGTGGAAGGCGGCGCACGGGGGGTCCGAGTCCCGTGCTGTGCTGTGGGACTGCGGCCAGTCGCGGAGCCTCGGGGGAGGTATGAAACGAGGGATGAATGGAGTGTTAGGAGAGAATGGAAACTCTCCACGGGCTCCCGGGCTGGTTCTCTTGCGGGGGGTCGCTTGCTCACGATGACTGCGCTGTCTCTCATAAACACGCGTTTCCTCATCCCCGTTTGTTTCTCTCTCTTGTGCAATCTCTTGTACCAGACGGGAATGGGAGTGAGTCCCAATGGTACGTGAATGTGTTACAAAAAACCTTCCCGCCCTGCCACCAACGAAGTACTGAGAAATAACAACAGGGTTTAAAAGAAAAAAAAAAAGAAGAAGATGGGGGAGCCGGATGGGTTTGCTACTGGGCATGACTTATTCTCAGTGTAAACTCGAGGTCATGGGTCTGCTGGTAGTTTGCAGCATCAACCAGCACGCAGAAGCCCCGGGCTGCACCCAGTGCTGTGCATTCCTCTGGGAGAAGGAAGTTCCTTTCCCAGATGACTTCCAAGGTGAAAACATGGCACAAAAACAGGGGCAAAATAGCTTGACTGAAATCACATAGTCCTCAAACCAGGAGATGGTTGAGTCACCGTCTCTGGAGGTGTTTAAAAGGTGTGTAGATGAGGCTCTTATGGACATGGTTTAGTGCCAGTGTTGGGTTAATGGTTGGACTTGATGATCTTGAGGGTCTCTTCCAACCAAAATTACTATATGAAAAATGATTCTATGATTCTATAGTCCTAGCTCCAGCCTGCCTGCCCAGCACTGTCCCCTGTGCTGGGCTGATTCACTTGGGATGTGTGAGCAGCACAGCTGCTGCCAGTCCGTGGGCATCGGCCACGCTGCCCTTCTCTATTGATACTGCTTGGATAGAGCACAACGGGAGCGAGGTGTGATGCTAAGGTGTAGGAGCAAGGGCAAGTCCCACCATGAAACACAAGTCTCCTGGACTGGTAGGAAGGGTTAGAAAGTCTCCTGGACCTGGGCTTGTGCAGCAGGGATAGAGGATCCATGTGTTAGCTCTAACTGCAGAGGAAGAAAAGCTGCCGGGAGTTGTGCTCTTTCCACACAGAGGGGAAAGCAAAGGAAGAAGCCTGCAGGAGCGATGCCCCCGGAGCAGCATCTGCGGGAGATCAGGGCTGGCTCCGCACCTCTGCATGTTCGCAAGCGTGGCCACCACTGTGTCGGGCAGCGCTCCCGAATTACAGGGCAGCGGGTCTCTGGTCCCAGCAGAGGTCTGCTGGGGGTAGCAGGGCCATTCACTCCACGCTGGTCAGCTCTATAGCCATCATTTCAATAAAGAAATGATTAAAATGGGTTGGGGGAAGAAAAACCCCAAACATCTGTTTTACTTCAAATCAGAGAAGATTCCTTTGCTTGCAAGGAATGTGTAAATCACGCCGGGCTGGGAGATGTACATAACCCTGCCTGAAAGCTCCTCTGCACTTCAAACGAATTCTAACGTGCTTACTGGGATTTTGTTTTTTATTATTTGTTTCGGGTTCCCCCCTCGTCCTACCCTCCGCCCTCCTGTCTGCCTGCTGGAGCTGTGAGAACCTCCCGCCCGCTGCCAGCCCCTTGCCCTGTCCCCCCTCCATTCAGGGGCCTGAGGGTGCCGGGGGAGCGGGCAGAGGTGACCACGGACCTGACTGGCATCCTTCTGCCGGGGCTCACTGGCACACAGCATCCTGCTGTGCCACCATCCTCCCCCCACCGCGAGGTTGTTGCAGGGACCCGATGGCTCCGCAGCCCAGCGCGGGGTATGGATGCCTCTCGCTTGGAGGTTGGCACGTCGGGATCCTGCCAGGGATGCTGTAAGCGCAGCAAACAGAGGCGTCCCCCTCCTCCCAGCAGTTCCTTTGTGTGCCCTTATTGTTGTGGTGCTTTGTTTGGCTTTGTTTCATGCGGAGGGTGAAGCTAGGGCTGGGCAACTGTGCTGGGGACAAACCCAACGGAGATAGATGGATTGACAGCCTCTGCTCGAAGGGGTGCGCGGTCACCCCCCTGTGCCAGCCTACTAAGGTGACTTGCAGCAGAGGAACCACCCTCAGGGCAGAGGACAGGCTCCGCTCCCTGCGGCCCATGCAGCCCTTTGCCTTTCTTCTGAGGCTGTCAAGCAAGAGGCCCCATTGTGGTGGCTTCTATAAGAACAGTCAGCCATCGGCTCGCTTGTTGTGGACCACCCACTACTCCTCAGATGACACTGTCTTTTGAAGTCACTACCAGCCTGGGCTGGATTTCAACCAGCAGCCCAGATGGAAGCCAAGTCCCCAGGAGGATGAGAACAAGCCCTTCCAAGGGGTTCTCCTGGCGTAGCAAACTGTGGAGTGTCTGGTTCTTGTTTAGAGTGACTGTGAGGTTGGGAGGGGCAAATGTTTCCCAATTTGCCAAGGGTCACAACCTTCCTCTCCCCCCATCTCCCCAGGACTGGTGATGGCCAAGCTTTGCAGAGCGTTGGTAGGTTGAATGGCTGGTATGGTTAGCTGAGAACATTTCCATTGTGGCGCTCACTGCAGGGGTCCAGGGCCTCATTCGTCTCTCCTTTCTCCCCGGCACAACTGGAGGAAGAGTTTGATTTATTCCTTCTCTCCTTCTGAGCAGCCTTTTCGTCTCCTGCAGCCGCAGCCTCCCCGAGCCCCGCAGGAGGACAGCAGCTGTCCCAGGAATAGCGCGAGGATGGTACTAAAGTGATGTGTCTCTCTTGGGAGACCCACCCGGCATGCAGGACTAGTGCTTTCTGATGAGGCTGAAAGCCACCCACCCATAGACTCGTGCAAAGAAGACAAGAGAAACCTCTGAGTAATGACTTAGCCCAAAACACGAAACCTTCACAGAGACAGGGCTGGAGGCTTTGGGGTCTCTGTGGGACAAGGAGCAGGATTGTCCCAGACCTGAGGGGAAATCAGAAGGTGTTGCAGCAGGAGGGAGAGAGGATGCAGGTGCTGCCTGGGGGTACCCGAGCCCAGGGAGGAGACGGAGCTTTGGGGGGATTGTGGAGAGCTGGAGGGATCCATGGGCATTGCAGTGCCCGTGTGAAGGCTGCGGCAGGACCTGAGGGACGTGTGGGAAAGCCCTCCCTGGCCATGCTGAGCCCAGGACAGCTCGGTACCTCACTCCGCAGCCTGAGCAGGACAAGCCCCTGTGGTTTGCAGCCTCAGGCATCAATCTGAGCTATGGTGTGATGGGAATTGTTCCAGCAGCACAGGCAGCCGTTGGCAACTCCTTTGACCTTTGTCCAAGGGCTTTGTTAGGGATCTTTTGGTGAGTCTCAGAAGAACAGGGACTCTGGTGCGTGACAGACTGATACAAGCTGCTTTTACTTCACTAGATCCAAAAGCACTGGGATGTAGTGGCTCGGCACCACCTCCTTCTGGTTCTTCACCAAAGGACATCAGAATTCACATCCTGGGTGACCTGGGACCTTCTCTGGCCTTGCCACACAGAGAGGGGGGACACTTTGGCCCAAGCCCTGAGACGGGCTGTGGAGATCGTGTAGAGCTGGGCCAGTTCTCACTGCATTGCCTGTATAAGCACATCTGTGAATCTTCATCCTCACAGCCAGCAGGACGAAAGCGAGGACACAACTGCCAAGAAATACAGACCTCAAACACCCTCCCTCTGCCCATCCTCCCCAAAACTGGTAATTCCATAGTGATCCTGCTTTTTCTGCCATCATCCTGTCTTCAGAGTTCAGGGACCAACCCTATGGGATACCCTAAGGGTCTGCTGGGCATCTTCAAGCTAATAAAAGACTTATTGCTCTTTGGAGCAAGCCAAGGAGCTAAAGCCCTAGGGTTGCAACACAGGCTGTGTTAATGTTATTTCATGTCAGGGCGGCTTTTTTGGGCGTGCTGTCCTCCTGCCACGCCAAGGAGCTGTTCTCCCATCTGCATCCCGTCTCGGTCAGAAGCTCTGTGCTGTATAGCCCCTCTCTCCAGGGAAGCTTGCTCAGCTCTTCCTTCATCCATGGTGTTAAAGCTGAAAAGATGTACTCTGAGCACGAGCCGTGCTCTGGGCAAACAGAAACCTTATCAAGGATGAGGAACTAATTATCTGCTCCTTGCCAGTGGTTGCAAGGAGCAGGGGTGACAAGGAGAAGATCAAGGGCAGGGAGGCACACGGGACACTGCTGGTGCTCTCAGCACCCTGAGGACATGGTGACCAGGAGGGCTGCGCTGACCATGCTGCACCTT
Source organism: Streptopelia decaocto (assembly GCF_964273445.1). Lineage (NCBI taxonomy): Eukaryota > Metazoa > Chordata > Aves > Columbiformes > Columbidae > Streptopelia > Streptopelia decaocto. The sequence continues at coordinate 4,639,559 of NC_138672.1, read as the reverse complement.
CTGGGTGAAACCACGGCCCTGCTGAAACAGGCTGGTGTTTTTTCCCTCGGTTCCAGTGAAACACGTTTTTGCCGAAGGTGATCTTGGCGCTGCTGCGTGCAAGGTGTCCGGCTGGCAAAGGGGCTCCTTGTGGGATCTTGGCCCTCCAACACAGGGATCATTCAGGAGCAGGGCTCTGGGGAACAGGAGGTGGCCTGTGTATCAAGGCGCTCTTTCACAGCCATGGTGCTACTGGGAATCGCTGCTCTGCTGGAGTTTATTGACAGGGTTTCGAGGAAAATCTTGGGAAAACGAGAGGCTGCAGCTGAGGCTGGGAAGGTGACGTCCTGCTGGGGATTTCTCTAGCAGGGAGGCAGTGGATCCAGGCAGTAGCAAGAAATAGTCAGGATTTTTAATTAATTTATTTCTTTCCCTTTCATCATTTTTTTGGATCTTGTTCAGCAGGGATCTGAAACAAAGAGATTGATGAAGTGCTATAAGGAGAGAGAGCTGAGCGAATCCGCATCGCAGCTCGGCTCAGGATTGCAGCGTCTGCCACGGGCGCGGAGTCAGGGACCAGGCTGCACCTTCCCCAGTGCAGGGCTGGGCTCTTCATGGCCTTGCAGCTCAGAGACTGAGGGCAAGCTGAGGAGACCTGGAGCAGCGTGCTGTGCTGACCCAGTGCCACGCAGAGACGGCATTTCAGTGCCAAAAGTCACAGAGCAGCGTTTTCCCGTCCCTCAGCACTCAAACTGGTAGGACTCCAGCAGAGCAAATTCATTCGCGCTACATGGGGATTGACCGTGCATGTAGACGTGCTCAGCAGTCTCCTGCGATGCTCTCTTTCCCCCGGCATCTCCCCAGGTAACCTTGCAGTGTGGATAACCCTGGGTGACTTGCCCAGGGTTGTCACAGGGCAGAGGTGGACCTGTGACTGTGTCACCCCATCCCCAGCCCCACAGCTGCTCCACCTGCCCTTAGTCTCTCAGAAATTAGATCTCCTGCACCCTTTTCCAGAGGTCTCCTTGAATAAGCAGCCCCTTACTCTGCAGAGCAGCCTGTGCTCTTCCTCCTACCAGGAGTATTTGATGGGCACTGTTTTACATGCTTCCAAAAGGCATCACACACCTGAGGCATGTTGTGGCAGGTACATTTATTTCCCTCCATCTGAGAACTGTAGTTTGGTGTTGTTGGGAGGCATCTGTTGGAGGATAACGATTAGTCTCATAGCATTTGCTGTCCTGGAAAAAAAAAATGAAGGTGTGAATTGTGAGAACAGTTTACTGACAGCCTTGTGTTTGCACAAACAGCAAAGCTTCAATACTCTGGCATGGCACCAGCATCACTGCTAACCTGTTCCTCCATCGCATGATGGGAGCAGGGTCACTTGTCACAGATGGTTAAAAGAAGCCCAGTTATAAGAGGTACTTTTCTTGTTGGTAGAACTGTGAGGAGGGCTTTCTTTTTTGTTTGCAAGATGGTGCTATCTGCCATGTCTTTATTGCCCTTCTGCAGAGCCATAAATGGTGGCAATGCAGAGCAGAAGATGTCGGTCCTTTTGCACAAGGTTTATGATATATAAACAGCAATTCGCTGGGTGGTGGTAGCAGGTTGGTGTCACCTCCCTTGGTGCCTCTCCCCAGCATGCACTGAGCTTCTCCAAATCTCCTCTTTCGTGATGAGCTGTCCCCTTCTGCTGTGCAGAAGGCATGGGGAAGCTGTGATTGACCAGAGAGTCATGACAGAATGTGCATGTAGCACCAAGGTGATGCGATCTCAGCCATGGCAGGGTTTGTGTTACCATGCTCAGCATCACGGCTGGCAGTACCTGCGCTGCCATTGCACCTTGTGTGTGACACCGGCCAGGTCTGCCCTGCGCCCAGCTCCTGCAGCCGGCAGCAAAACAGAGTCTGGTGACTGCAGGAACAAGGCGCCAAGCCCAGGCTCATCTGCCAAGCTCCAGCCAAGCCCTGCTGGCAGGAGCATCTTGTGGTTGCACCACTTCGGAAAGCATGAGAGCATATTTCTGCATGATGCTGGACTCTGGAGCAGCGTCTCTGCCCTGTCCCCCATTTAGGTGGTGCGAGGATCTCCTTAGGACACCAGGGTTTGCCACAGCCGTTGCTTTTGGATGCGGCCATGGGTGTTCAGCAGCTCCTCATCACACCCTTTTCTCTGCAGTCCAGGCATCTTGTTTGTCATACGGCATCTCACTAAGCAGCTGCACAAGCCCAAAGGCTTCAGGAGGAGCAGTTCACAAGGCAGAACAGAAATGCCTGTGGTATCTCTGTAGGATATAAAGACATCAGCCACGGAGCTAAGGAAGGTCAGACGCAGAAGTCCTTATCTCCCTTCCCGCAAATAAGGATCATGAGTAAAGCACTCAAACATCATGAGCGTCATGAGCTGGAGTTGAAAAAATATGAGCCGACACTTTCTGGGGTTTCATTATCAGCCTTATGTTCTTGTCTTTAGAATTTTGTATTTTAGTGGGGGGTTGTTTGCAATGAGAAACAACAGAAACATATTTTTCTATTTTTTTAATTTTTTTTTTTTATGCAATTGACAGTCTTCCACAATCATTGGCTTCCAGGAACCAAAGCTTTAACAGCCCCCCATCCGCTTTCTCTTCCTCCCCTAAGAAGCATCTTGAGCCTAGTGATAAAATCCAGGCTTCAGCCAACGTTGGGTGGGGTATCTACAAGGAAGGTGTTGCTGACATTTAATGAGGCCACATGTTAATTGCTTTCTGTCTCCCTCTAAAAGTTCCTTCAGGTCCCAATAGGTTTGAATATAGTAGTAAACATCGAAGCGGCATCGCTTTATAGGACTCACATGCTGTGTTTTGCTGCAGAGACAGCAGCATTTCCAGGCACGGAGGGGCTGATCTCTGCCAAGAGCGTATGTGCTTCAAGTGGTGAAATGCTCTTTGGAACCTCTTTGGGCAAAATATATCTTAGTATTTCTAGAAAAGCAAGTGTGCGTGTATGATCTTGCTGAGGGCACGGGTGAAAAAGAGGATCAGCTGTGAGATGGTAGCAGGTAGCCCCAAGCTCCTTTGGAAAGCAGAGGGAGAACATGAGAAAACGTCGTGGGGAAAGTTGATTGCTAAACAAAACACCTCCAGGTTAGGAAGGAGGCTCTGCCAGATTGTAGCTGCCATATGGCATTCCAGGTTGTCTGACGTGGTTTCGTGCACTGAGTGTGGGTCTGAGACATTTTCATTTCTGGCTTTGACTTCACCCCAGACATCTTCTGCCTTGGGCAAAACACTTCAGAACCACGCTTCGGCCTCTTTTCTTTTTCTTTTTTCACAAATTATCAGAGTTGGCATAATCATGTGCAGTTCCATCATCGTCAGTGGGGATGCTGCCTGCTCTCGTCCTTGTCCCAAGACGCTGTACGTAGGTATGGCAGGAAGATCTCCACGGCGTGTTGTAGAGCTGGACTGCAGCCTGCCATGGCCTCCTGTAGCTCCATCCCTCAGTCGTGTTGGCTTCAGTTTTCCCCTTATTTGCCGTGCAGACATCCCCATCCCTCCCGTAGTCCCGCTCCGTGCCCTGTTGGGTCTCAAGCTGGTCCTGTCCCTGCCGGTGGCTCCTTGCCTGCATCTGGTGGAGTTGTAGGTGCAACAAGCAAGATCAGCCTCTTAATGCCGGTTTACACTGAGACGCAGATCTTCACACGCTCTTCTCTTAATTGTCTGTTTCCCGGAACAAAAGAAAAAGAATAAACCCCAGCACTCTGCGCTGTGCCATTAACTGGCTGTAAAAGTGTTTTGCGGCAGAGAGGCTGGATGGTCAAGTGGTTTGAGAATAAGACTGGAAACATCATCTCCCGAGTTTCCAAACCGTTCATGTCACTGAGCCTCTCTGGGGCACAATGCTTCACCCCATATGTCTTTGTTTACCATCGATAAAACAGAGCTATTAATACTGCTGTGCTTCAGGGTGATCTTTTGGACCGCAATTAATGTTAAAACCTTCTGAGATCCCTCTCTGGAAGGAGCTGGAGAGGTGCAGAGGGCTGCGCGCTGCCGGGGCTGCCAGCTTCCACCAGAGCTCAATTTATTAGCGCTGATTCCAAAACATCTCATTCAGAGTGAATGGAAATGCAGAACTTTTCCTCTGAGGTTCTTGAAAGAGAACTGGTTTCAGGTGAGGTAAAACAACTGTATTTCTTTTCTCAAAAAAGGAATTTTTGACCAGATCAAAATCTCTTTGATTCTGATGTTTTTCCATTTACATGGTGGTTTTTTTTTTTCTTTATATCATCTGAAAAAGTGATGAAATGAAGGGCTTGTTTGTTGATATACGTTTTTTAACCCAGGCCTGACCAGTACAGATGCTCTTGCTCTTGGCAGCTGAGTGACTTTGTTTCTGTGCATGCTGGGCAGAGGGGAAGAGTGCAGTCAAAGGGCTGCTGCAGGTCTTCAATATCACCCCAAGGGCAGGATGTGTTTTACCGCCCTGCCAAGCAGAGCTGCTCCCTCCTGACCCCACTGGCAATGGGATAGGTGATGTGGGCACTAATTGCCGAATATTACAATTATGTTTTGATAAAAGTCTGCTGGTTTTCAAGGAAAGTGCTCTGGCACTGATTGCCTGAGAGCTAATGGAGCCTCCCTGACTGAGCCGCTACAGGCAGAGCAGAGGTTACACATTAGCTGTGCTCAGCCTTTTGAGAAAGAAAACACAACACAAGCTCCGTGGCTCAGCGAGTGACCCCAGGATCGGGATGGAGACCAGCTCGCAGCAGTAACCTGCTCGTTAATCCCTCTTACTGCTTGTACACAGTAAGAAAATTGTTGGCCCTGAGGGTGGTGAGAGCCTGGCCCAGGTTGGCCAGAGAGGTGGTGGATGAACCATCCCTGGAGACATCCCAGGCCAGGCTGGACGGGGCTCTGAGCAACCTGAGCTGGTGAAGATGTCCCTGCTCATGGCAGGGGGGACACTGCGGGGAGCTTTGGAGGTCCCTGCAACCCAAACTGTTCTGTGATTCTACTCATTGTGAACCCCTCATTTGCTGAAGAGAAGAGGAAGGATGGTGGCACCTCTGGGATGGGATGCAAAGCCCTGCAGTTACACTCCTGCCCTGAATTCAATATTACCCTATTGCTCTGTTGCTGTCCCTTAATTATAGCGGGAGAACAGCCTGTGTGTGGTACTTGTGAAGTTGCACAGTTGCGGACATCCTTCCTGAGATGCTCCCACTCTGAGCAACATTCCTTGTAAATTAAGGAAAATGATGTCATGCCAAAGAATTAAATAGCATCCCCTTGGGTGAGCTCAGCATGTGCATCCCCTGCATGGCCCAACTTTGTGAAAATGGGAGTTGTCCCTGCACACCAGTGGGTTCCGTGGCAGTCTTCTGGCGTCCTTTCAGACAGCAAGTATTGTTAAGGAGCTAGTGCTAATTGCTCAGAGAGAATATGTCCTGTGCTGGGAATTGCTACCGTGCAAATGTCAGCTCTTATCAGCCGCGTGTGGGGTGTGCAGGGCCCGCGGGGAGCAGAGAGGGGGCTGGCGGTGCTTGTGTGGGGGGTGAGGAAAAGGGAGGAATTGCTCCTGTCCCCTGGAAGAGATGCTGAGGAGTTAGGACCATTCCTTAAGTAAACACACCTCAGGTCTCAATCCCGTTTAAGCTTCAGCTGCTTTTATGGTACTCTTTGCGCTCCCTTGCAAGAGCTGCTCGGTTTTACCTTACAATAAGGAGCAGGGCTGTGTTATTTCTCAGGAGCTGGGCACCCCACCACCCGCCATCTCAGACCTCCAAGGGGTACAAGCCAGCTCCTGCACTTTGTCAAAGCCAGCTCGAATTTCCGTGCCTGGCTCCGAGTGAATAAATACAAACTGATGCCTTTTGGGAGGGTGAATGGAAGATTGTCACCCCTGCTGCGAAGAAACATTCTCATTTTGGAGCTTTGACATTCTGACCAGGACTTTGAGCTCAGCATCCTGGGACATCCCATGCAGCCACAGCCTGTTTATTCAATGCTTCGTCCAGCCATATTTTATTGTCAGATGCTCTCCATTAGCTTCAAGTGTGAAATTATCATTCCCACCCTTTTACCAACCCCACCCTGGTGAGGAAATGAGGGAGAAAACAACCTCAAGGGCCGTTCGCAGGACTTGTACAAGCTGTCACTTGTCAGCACGGAGCCCGCTTACAGCAGGAATTACTGCTTCACTCTCAGGAGGGCCAGAGAGCAGCCTGGCTTGCAAACACCACAGCATTAAAGGTTTGCATTGGTGCCTGGCAAAGAACTCCGGGGATGTTGGCATCCTTTTGCAGGCAGGCAGCTGCAGGATGCAGCCCCGCAGGGCTCCCAGCGGGAGGAGACGCAGGACGGGGACACAGTGTCCCCCAGCCCCTTCCCCTGGTGCTCTCCTAAGCCTGAGATCATCTCACATCTCCTTGAGATGCCAGCACTGACTGATAGCAGCCTGGACCGCATTTTTCCTTTCCCCGGTGAAGGCCGGTTCCCATAACAACCTGGCGGTGTGGGACTCAGGGATAAAGACATTCTTTTCCTTTTCCTTCCTGCCTTCCAGATTTACCCTCTACGCGGTGGATACGCGAGGGAGACACTCGGAGCTGAGCACGGTCACCCTGCGGACAGCCTGCCCGCTGGTAGATGACAGCAAGGCTGAAGGTCAGTGTTCAGGCACCTAGTTTTCCACAGCAGAAGACATTTCCTGCTAATTTTGCTTTTCGTATATTCATTGTACTCCTGCAAGCCCCTCCAGTCCATCCTCTCACCATGTGAAGGCTCCTGTAAATTCACCCATGGGCACAGGGGCATTAATCTGGGGAGGGGTGACAAATTGCAAGAGTGTCCAGTGGTAAAGTCCCCTTGATTGGGGAGCTGGTGGCTCCTGTGGTCCTTCCATGTGCATCCATCCCCACACAAAGCTGTTGAGAGCCGATAACTTGTGTTTTGCACACATCCTTTGGCAAAAGAGCGATTTCTTCTTGCAGAAGCGAGAGAAGCAGCCCTGGCTGTGCTGATCAGCGAGCCGTGTGGGACACTGTCGGCTCCGGGTGTTTAAAGTGATGCTGGTGGCAGATGCTTTGGTTCTGAAACAGAAACACCCAACCACTTCTGCACATTGGCATGTTCCAGTTTTGAAACCCATGCCATTTGTTCTCACGCCCAGAGTGCCTTGCTGCTTTTAAATTTAAAAATATTCCTCTCAATGAAAGGCAAGTTACATGTTTTCTTTCTTGTTTGCCTTCTGTTTTGGAAAGCACGCCGAATAAAGTTTTCATTAATGCTTTGTTTCATGTTATTGCTTAGCATTCCCAGGAAAAATGAGCAAGTGTCAGACTAGAAAAAAAAGGAAGGAAATGGGATTTTAATTTTTTTTGTTTCCAAAGAGAGATACTTTTCTACAGCAGAGGTTGCACACCCTTGTTTAATACCTCTGAGCTGCTCTAGTCGATACCCACAGCGACATGTGCTGTATTTCTGGCTCAAGCACCATTTTGTTATCAACAATGTTATATTCTTCTGACCCTTTAGCATCATAGCTGTGCAATTGCTTTTGTTTTGGTGACTTAGGGAAGAGCTTGCCTGCCCTACCTGGGAGAATAAGGCGGCGTCCCCCAGTGCTGGCAGCCCCCTCCTCTCCTCCTCCCGTTCCCTCATGGAGTGTTGCTGCGGAATCACTAAACGCTCCCCAGGTCACCAAACCCAGCGCCAGGCAGCCCCGAGGGACTGGCAGCCGTCCTGCCGCTCCTGCCAGCCCTGCCAAGGGCTTTGCTCCTCCTCCTCCTGCATTAGCACCTTCTGGCTCTTCATTAATCCCATCCCTTGATCCTTTCCAGAGATAGCTGACAAAATCTACAACCTCTACAACGGCTACACCAGTGGGAAGGAGCAGCAGACGGCCTATAACACGCTGATGGAGGTCTCCGCTTCCATGCTCTTCCGCGTCCAGCACCACTACAACTCACACTATGAGAAGTTTGGAGACTTCGTCTGGCGCAGTGAGGACGAGCTGGGCCCCAGGTACCTGTCCCTTCCCCACATCCCCCCTGCCCCACCACCCGGAGCCACCCCTCTGCTTGGCAAACGTGGGAGTGAACCCCATTGCCTTCTTGTCACTGAGATAAATCCCCTTTTGGTGGTCACCAAGCTGTCCTGCCGTCCCCCAGGACCACCAGGTCCTGCTCAGTCTTTTGATGAATGCTTGATGGGATGTCTAGCAGCTGGGTGGACTTTGGATGAACGGGCATCTAGCAACCAGGGTGAACCACGTGGGTGATGCTGCGGATGAGCTGAGTGTGTTGGAAAAGGTGGGGGGTGAGGGGCAAAGGGTGTAAATTAGGTCTGGGATGTAGTGAAGGATGCCTGTGAATGCACAGCACCTTATCTGCTACTTATATACAGCTTTATGCTACAAATATTTTCTCTTTACTATACATTTCATGCTCTGGGGAGGGCTGGGAGAGGATTGTTCCTGGGAGTACAACGAACAACTTCTCCGGAAGGACTGCATTTGCAAACCCCCAATGTACAGCCAGAGGGGTGGGAAGACTCTTAAGAGGTCACAAATTAATGGGCTGCGTTGTATCCAGGGGGCTGGCAATGTCCCAGCCCCTGGGGACACAGCCTGAAAAGCTCAGAAGTAGCCATATCCATCAAGATATCTTGAGATCTCTTACAGGATTCAAAAAGCCTTGACCTGTTTTGAAGCTTGTAGAGACATAGTTCATCCAGTGTCCTCCTCTAACATGTTCTCCGGGAAGTTGGAGCAGAGGAAGGTGGAGAACAGGGTCCTGTAGTCCATGAGTAACTGGAAAAGATTGTCCTTCTCTCCCCCAGCTTCTGTCTATTTGATGGTTGTGACTGAGGATCTGTCCATAATACCAGCATGAGAGCTCCTCACAACACTTTATGCCCCTCCTGGACAGAAATCTAGGCTGGCCTGGGGCTTGTCCTCCTACAGAGATACCCCTGGTCATAGTTTCTCTGGTAGTTCCTTCGCCTCCGGCACAGAGCCACTCTCATCCTTCCTCCCTCTTTGAAGACACTGCAGACTTGTTTGTCCTTTTCGATTGCTTCTCTCTCTCTAAATCCCTGGGAACCATCACCCTCCTCTTACACATCCTTATTTCCTCCATTACTTGAGATCCAACACACTTATTGAAGGATGCTCTCTAACCTGATACCTGCAGCGAGCAGTGAGGTTTGCAAGGTGACATTTAAATTGCCCAACTACACCAAGCTACATCTGGAGTCAGCAGTCGATTCGGCTGCTGTCTGCCATCCTCGCCGAGCCAGATGAGCTCCTAGAAGTGCTCGTGTGCCCCTGTTCTATACTTGAGAATTACGTGGCTTGCAGCCAAGGGGAAGCATCTCTAAATGCAGTGGCAGCCGGTGCCAGGCTCTCGACGAGAGCGAAGCTCTGCGTCCAGCCCGGCTTCGCAGGGAGCTTGGACAGGAACGGAGGCTCTGACGTAGCAGCAGAGTCAGGCAGTGCCAGGGGAGGCCATCTCGTAACACGATTTTAATTGACGGACTGTTCTCCTTCCCAGGGGGACGTTCATTTTCGTACCTTGAAATGTTTATCAGATGAGCCTCAGATTCGCAGTAAATGTTCGCTCATAAAACTGAGCGACAAGAGGGAAGTTGATTGCCTCCGTGTAATAAATACATCACACTGGAGTCCTCGTGAGCCCAGTTTCCATGAAAGCCACAGGTTACTGCAAACAGCTGCTTGCGAGAAGACACACTGACAGCCAGATGTCCCAACCAGACGGTTTACATTAAGAAGACGTTAAAAACTTAGCTCATAGGTGGCCCCAAACCAGGACTTTCTGTGGTCAGCAGCATCTTGGCACCTGGCTGTGCCTCATTCTGCAAGTCTCCTTTAGCAACAACAACCCCTTTCCTGCACCCCCCATTCCTCTTACAGACACCAAGCGAATCTCACGGAGTCAATTCGTTCCAACAAAACAGAAGAATCTGTCTAAACCAGTGAAGGTTTAACGCTACTGTACATTCAGACCTTTGGATCTGTGCAGCAAGAATGCTTCCTGACACAGCGACGGGGAGATTTCTCTATTTTTTTCTCTTACTGTATTTTTAGGACAATTCTTATGACCACTACAAACAGAGCCTGGCTTTTAGAAGAAGGCGGGATGAATAATGAAGTTAAAATCTTTCCGTGCCCCTACTTGTGGGTACCAGCAGCAGTGGGGTCAGGACGTGGCAGCAGCCCAGGGCTTGCAGCCTCTCCTTTGCTCGAGCCAGTTGCCCAGGCAGGGGGCCGGGACAGCCGCGGGAGACGGAGAGCATCTCCAGAGCAGCTGCCTTCTGGTACCGAGGGGGAATGCAATGTACTGATGGGAGGCTGTGATAAGAGGCCATCGAGTCCCGGACTCATTGTCCTCTCAGACGAGGGTCTGACAGACCCAGGTCAGTTCTCAGTAGAGTGGAAAAATCTGAATTTATGACAAAATCACCCCATATGGGAACACAGCAGCCAGGCAGCCATTCTCTCCCTGCACCAGTCCTGGGAATCTCATCCCTCCAGCTCAGGTATAATTTCTTCTTTGCTTCTTCGTGCTGGTTCATTCTCCTTCACCACCTTCCTCCCAAGTGAGATAGGGCACTGTTTTGCTGGCTCTGGATGTGCTCTCAACCCACATCAGCCATCAGGGTGAGTAATCGCTGTCCCCTGTGCATCTAGGGGACAAATGTCCCTGTGGCAGCACCCCCAGGGCTGGGCAGAGCAGGAGGTAATGTCTCCTGCTCTTTGGCACATCCTTGCAGATCTGGGGCTGGCAACCAGGGACCTCGGTGCTCTGTCCCCTGCGCAATCACTGCACCTCACTCCCTCACCCTGGGGCCACCAGTCGACACACAAGCCCTTGCAAAGTGCCCTGGCAGCAGCCACCCCTCCCCTTTCCATTCCCCCACCACACCGTGAGGTACCGCAGTGGGAAGCAGGCGCGTAGAGCCGTCACTATTTTTAAATCCCCCTCTCCATCATTTATGACTATGGCTGTGACCTCTTAAATCCATCACTTAAGTGGAGATCAGAATCGGTCCCTGGCTGGCGCCAACTTAAAACAACAGCCCCTGTGGTGGGCACGGGTCCAGTGTGGGGGCTCACGCCAGTGTGGGGGCAACCCCTCTCCAGGCTGTGGGGTGAGGAGGAGGAGGTTTGCTTCATCCCTTTGGGAGCTGAGAGCTCGGGGTCTGGCCACAGGCAGCCATGAGAGTCGCCCCCCTTGCTCGCTCCCCTGCCGTCCTCTCCCAATTCCTGCCCTTTAATAAGGCAATAAATTACCATTTCTGGCAGGGATGAGGTTGGTCAGCATTTAGGAAGATTTCATTTCCAGTATTTGAAAAGGTGGTCGTTCTGACCCGACAGCCCTCCGCAGGGAGCACTTGGGTAATACCCAGGGCTTGATTTATGGTGTTAAATTGGCAGCCCAAGAACTGCTCCTGTAATTTATTACCCAGCCTTCACCAGAAAGCCTCTCTCTCTTTCTCACCCCTCCCCTCCCCCTCTCTGTCTCTCTTTTTCCTTATTTTTTCAAAGAAGAAACAGCTGACAGCTGAAAGCTAAATCTAACATTTACACATGACTTCATTACCCCACTAAAATAAATGACTCAAAGCAGTGAAACCCATCAAAACTGGGGCTTTGGCACCAGACACCAAAAGCGAGGGGCCTGATTCCCTCCCTCCCCATCACGCTGTCTCCTCCTTGACCACAGTGCAGCGTGTTTTCAGCATCTTCGTAGGGCCAACCCATCGTGTGCTGCATCCCACCCTTCAACATCGATATTTTTCCTGGGACCGACTGCATCAAGCACAGCTGTACATGCACCAGATGTGTGGGGACCAGCTCCACAAGGAGCACATCAGCAGGTCTGGATGGGTTGTCTCCTCGAGCTGCTCCTCACACATAGGAATTTTGGCCTGGATGAGACCTGAGTATGGATCAAGAAGCAACGACAATGTGATGATTTTTAGCAAAATCCAGACGATCATGCAAGTATGGTGGAGAAAGTAATGAGAATGGGAAGGCAGAGAAGGACAAGGGAGATGGAGGCAAAGGAATGAGCACATTGTGGAAGGGAGAAGTGAGAGGTGGGTGAAGAAAATGAAGCTATGGAGGGGAGAAGAAAGGTGAAGTGGTGAGAAAGGAGGAGAGGAAGAGAAGAACTTGGCTAGCAGATGTTTAGGTGTGTGCTGGGGATTCCTTTCCTTATGTTAAGGCCAAATCATGATTACCCATCGCTGGGGTTTGCTCGAGGGGTGGCCATGGCCACTTGTTGTCACTCCCCTCTTGTTGTGACTAAGAAAGGCCTTGTGGCCAGCTGGAGTGGAACCAATCTGGAGGAAAATCCATGGGGTTGCTTGGTTGGCCTTCAAATGGACAACTTCGCCATGTCAGCCTAGCATTCAGCCCCACAGACACCTGTAGCAGCACAAGGAAATGGCCACGGAGAAGCTGTGGAAGGGACAATATCTGCTTTTTGCAGTAGAGGTGATTTATGATAAATAAAAGTGACTGTGTAGCTGTGGCCTCAGAGAGATGATAGCTATCATTTTTGAGGAGGAGGGTATTCTGGCTAAACGCTCTCCTCCCAGGCACTCTCAGCTCACATAAAAGTCCATCCCGTGAGCTGACTGTGGAACCTGCGCTTGCTCAGTCTTCCCTGAAAAATAAAGGGGAGAATCAGCACTGATGTTAAGGAACCGTTTCTCAGCATTAGGCTGGGTGAGCACTGAAAGCCAGCTCTTGGCTCTAAGGACAGGTTAGACAGATACTCATGAGGGCAGGTTCATCCCAGCAAGGAAATGGCACTTTTGGTCCCATCCAGCACCAGTGACTGTGATTTGCTGAAGCTTGTTAACTGTAGTGACAGTCATTACAGCCTTTGATTTGGTGCTGAGCTTAGCTTTAATCAATCAGTCTTTACTGAAAGCATCTAATGCCATTGTGGAATTTCATAACCTTTCAGCTGCAGGCGTCCAGCAGCGCAGGACCTGTTCTTGGCAGTGTGTCTGGTCTAGACATGCGGTGGAAGCACTAGATGCTGTAGAAGGTCGGGTGGCTGCCATGGAGAGTTGCATGAGCAGAGGTGTTCTGTCAGAGCTGGGCACAGCTCAGCCCAGGATGTCATCATTATACGTGTGTGTACAGCTAAGGAGGCTCGAATTGCCTAGTCAAGCTTTTCTTTATAGATTAAATCGATACATGGGTACCACTTAGTGCTGTCCAAGAAGGGCCACCTCCTTTTGCTCTTCCACCTTCCCGCTCCGGAGCAAGAGCTCTGCAGCTGCTGGTGATGCCAGGATGTCATCTTGCTGCTGTCTCTGCCCTCTGCTCTGGCACTGGGGTGGCTCTGGCCAGCCTGTCCCTGTTGTCCCATCCCCGATGTCCCGTCCCTGGGGTGCCTGCGGGTTTGCGGCCGTATCGGTCTCCCGATGCTCCCCCCGATGGGAGCTCCCAGCCCAGGCTGCAGCACTGCTCAGCTCTCATCATCACATAATCCCCATGTTTATGCCTTTCGGACTGACGGCGCTGCCCCTGACATATCATTATCGGGAATTTACATTCCTGTAGGAACTGTGAAATCCCTGAGCCCTGTATCCAGAGCTTTCCTCTGACACCGGAGGGAGAAGAAATAATCTGTGATCTTGAGACTTTCAGACCACTGAAGTAAACCCTTTTCCCCTCCCTTTGTTTGATTTAGCACTTTGCAGACTCCCATGAGGGGATTCTCGGTTTCTTATGGGTTTATTTTGTTTTGTCTTAATGTGTTGTGCTTTTATTCCTCTCTCTTCTAGTGTCAGTCCTTTTGGGCCATTTGCCTCCTGGAGACTTGGGAAAACAGGATAGGGAGGGCTGGGCTCATCAGTTGGGAGCCGTGGGGTGCTGGGGGTCTCACCACGGTGTGGGAGGGGCAAGCGTGTGTGCTGGAGCCTGCCAGGAGCACATGGTGGTGATGATGACCATCCAGCCAGAGGCAAACAGTGTCCCCAGGGCACCCGAGCTGCTCTAATGGGTCAGACCTGAAGTCCCTCCAGCCCCCTTGACCTGGTGCCATGAGATAGTATAGGTTCACAGACTCACTTTGGTTGAAGAGACCTGCAGGATCGTCAAGTCCAACAATAACCCACCCCTGGCACTACCCCATGTCCCTGAGAACCTCATCTCCGTGTCTGTCCAACCCCTTCAGGGATGGTGACTCCAGCACTGCCCTGGGCAGCCTGTTCCAATGCCCCACAGCCCTTTGGGGAAGAAATTGTTCCCTAGATCCAACCTCAGCCTCCCCTGGCGCAACTTGAGGCCGTTTCCTCTGCTCCTGGCGCTTGTTCCTGGGGAGCAGAGCCCGACCCCCCTGGCTCCAAGCTCCTTTCAGGCAGGTCAGAGATCAGAAGGTCTCCCCTCAGCTCCTGTTCTCCAGCTGAACCCCCCAGGTCCCTCAGCCGCTCCCATCACACTTGTGCTCCAGCCCCTCACCAGCTCCGTTCCCTTCTCTCAGCCTGCTCCAGCACCTCAAGGGCTTTCTTCCCATGAGAAGCCCAAAACTGATCCCAGGATTTGAGGCACATCCTCATCAGTGCCCAGTACAGGGGGACAATCAGTATCTACACCCAGAATGTTTGGGCAAAACAGTTTCTCTCCATGTGAAACAGGAAGGACAATGTCTTAGGTCGCGTTCATTCTTGTCACGAGACAGAGCTGGTGGTGGAACCCAGAAGTCCTGGTTCCTAGTCTCCTCTTTGCATTGCCCACCCTGCTCTGTCTCTATGTCTGTCTGTCCACTCCAGGAAGGCACACCTGATCCTCAGGAGGCTGGAGAAGGTCAGCAGCCACTGCTCCACCCTGCTACGCAGTGCCTACATCCAGAGCCGCACCGAGACCATGCCCTACTTGTTCTGCCGCAGCGAAGAGGTCCGGCCGCCCGGCATGGTCTGGTACAGCATCCTAAAGGACACCAAAGTAACGTGCGAAGAGAAGATGGTCTCCATGCTGCGCAACATGTACGGGGAGTCCAAGGGGCGGTGAGGGAAGGTGCAGGCCTGGAGCTGCGGGAGGCCAAGGGACTCCGAGGAGTCGAGGACTCGTGATGTGCTGAGTGGCTGGTGGGGTTCGGGGTCGGGAGTGTTCGGAGGGGGTGGAAGGGGACAGCGAGGCCAAACAGGACTTTCTCATGCAGACGGCAGAGAAATAAGAAATCAGCAAGTTGGACTTAAATTTCTTTTCCTTTTTTTTTTTTTAATTTTTCAAGAGAAAAAAAAAAAAGAGAAATTATCTAATTTGACTCAGTATAAAAGCTTCTCCTTTTTAATCTTTTCTTACTGAATTTCCTGGACTACATGCTCCAAAACCCTGGGAGGAGGAGATACCCGCTAGAGGCCAGGGCCAGCAGAGGGGAGCTGCTGGGTGCAGGGTGACCCCATCCCTGCCTGCACTGCCACCGGGAGCTGTGGGGCGAGTGGCCCTGGTGCTGTGGCAGCTGAGGACGCCAGGAGGAGGTGGCACGGGTGGCTGGTAGCCACGGCGCTGCCAGCAATGGCCCCCTGGGGATGCCAGGCGGGTGCGAGGACACTGCAGGTGAGCCGTGCGTTTGTACAGCTCCGAGCCGAGCGACCAGCTCCGGGCGCAGCCTTGGGGCGCGAGGCTCCCGGCAGCTTGTTCTGTGCATTAAAGGTTCATATTAAGTTCCATCTTCGTTGCCTCCTTGGTGGTTCTTCCCAACGCCATCTCACCGCTGCGCCTGTAAGGTTTCAGGACCGAAGAGGACATCACCAACGGTTGTCCCTGTGCTGGGATGTGGCTGAGACAAGGGGCTGCATCTGGAAGCCGGCGCTGACCCCAAGAGCTGGACACGCAGAGAGAAGGGGGGAGTGCAGGCTCTTTGCGGAGGGTCCTGTCCCTCCCCAACCCCCAGCTCAGGCACCGGCCCCGGTGGGAGCTGGAGGCGTGTGGGAAAGCCCAAGAAGGAAGCCAAGGGCTAAAAAAGACGTGGAGAATCTGGTTTCTTTTACTGTCAGATGTGGGTTAGGCTGGCCCAGGATCCCTGTGGGTAATGGATTTCTCAGCCTGGTAGCCAAACCAAAAAGTGCAGGAGGGTGAGAAGGGGAAAAAAAAAAAAAACAAAAATCAGATCAGCCCAAAGCTATTGCTTTTTAAAGCAAAACAACGAACCTGGAGGGGGAAAAGGGAACAGTGTGGGTTGAATGAATCAGTTCAGTCAGCCCAAAGCAAATAGTTTTGTTGAGTTTTTTGGGTTATTTAACCCTTTAACGTAAAAGCAAACAAGCAGGAGGTGAGTTTCAAAATGAAAATGTTTTGAAACCAAACAAAGGTGCAGGATTTCACGTGGAAGAAGTTCAGCCAGAGTTGTTTTCCTTCTTGAGCTAAACCTATTTGCCTGATTTGCACCCACTCAAATAATTCTGATAATTTCTCCCAAACTGCTCTTTCCCCCCTGGCCCCGCTTCTGTTTTTACCTTTTCATTTGTCTTGAGTCACATTGATGTTGCATGTTGGGAAGACCTCAAGTACCTGGTCAAAGTCCTGCTGGAGTTCTCAGACAACTTTGCACTGACATCATAGCAGCCTGTGGAGCAAGCACCAAAGCATTGCAGGTTGCCTGAGGTATCAATTTTTGAACTAAATCCCTTTTTGTGATGGAGAGAGAGAGGACAGTGACACTGAGGAATCTGGGCTATGGCCACTGTGTCACTGAGGCTTGTACAGGGAGGGACCTTGATGCCACATGTTAAAAGCTCTCAGCTCCCGGCACTGCTGCTGCCCGTTAGCCGTCCCTTTGCCCTTCAGAGGTGGCTGGTGACCGTGGAGTTTGGCATTGTGTGTGGTTGTGGGGATGAAGGAGATGGCCGTGACTTGCTGCAGATGAACACAGACTTTGCACTTGCTTGGCTGGAGCCCCCACACACCAGCCAGACCTGAGCTGCAGATCTCACCCCTCTGGAAACAGGAGATGCTGTTGCAGGAAGAGGTGAGGCAGGATTTTTTCAGCTTTCCTATTGTGTAAAACAAAACATAGCAAAACCCTTTAAATGCACATGTGCAGGTGCTGCAGCCGGTGCCCGGACTGGTGTTTCTGGCACTGCGGTGTTACACCGAGCCACCCATGTCATGTATGGCCATGACACGCTACATGCACTGCTAGGGGGGTAAGAACCCCAAACTTCTCTTTGTAGCCACTGATGGAGATGGACCAGGACTGATCCTGCTCTCCTAGTGGCTGCGGAGCCAGTGGTGGCTCCATCGCTCCATGGGACAGGACCGGTCCCCCAGGCACTCGGTGGGACACGGTGCACACCAGGACACACTCAGCAATGCTGGAGCTGGGTGTGTCTCCAGGTGCTTTGAAGCCATATTGTTTTCTCAAGGCTGTGGCCCGCAGCCGTGCCTTACCCTGAATTTTACAAACGTGGTATTTTATTTTGTTCTTGTTTGGTTTTTGTTCAGAGGTGATTGATTTCTCTTGAAAGCACAGTACTGTGTGCACTGTGATGCGGAGCAGCTCTGCGGTTTCACCGAAGGTGAGAGCTGATGTTGACCAACCTGACGGACAGATTTCTGGTGTTTTCTCTAACGCCGCTGTTGGGACTGGTGGCAATCGTAGGTGTGATGGGGCTAGTGCTACTTGTAGGATTCCTGACCATCTATCTTGATTGTGGTGCTAGGAGTTAGGAATAGGAGTCACCAGCCAAAATGCCGCGTGGCTGGCTGGATGCCCTTCAGGATGTTTTTCTCTGCTCTGGTACAGTGGGATCCCCATAGTGGTATTTTTTGCCCCTGGAACCCTCTTCCCTGCAGCCTCCTTCAGCAGAGCTGGGGGCAAAGGGCAGAGCCCGCAGCACAGGGCCGGTTTGCTGCAGATGGCGATGGAATGGAGACCTTCAACTCCAGCAGCCCTCACTTCTGCTGGGAACACAGCAGGAGCAGCGCAAGGACAGGCTGGCTGTCCCGCTGGCTCCGTGTGGCACTGGGGGCTTAGTTCTTGCTCTGTACTTTGGCAGCTGCTGGAGAGCTGAGCGTCACATCCTTGGTGCGTCTGGCTGTTGCATACGGGTCTGTGTACAGAGCAAGGTGTGTACACCTGTGTTAAGGGTCCAGACCCATGGGCTGTGGAGTTTGACAGCTCTGAACCTGTCAAGAAGTGCACCGAGCTCCCAGATCAAAGCCAGAAGAGCCTCTGGCCATGATGCTACCCAGCGCACTGTACCCAAGCCAAACAAAACCGAGGAATTCGTCGAGGTTACGCATCCTCCGGCACGCAGCTGAAAGGAAGGGTCTGTATTTTCTCCCTGGAAACTTTGGAGAATGTAACTCGCCGGCTTTCAAGATAAACAGTTGCAGTCACAGCCCAGCAATGCTGGCAGATGGACCCGTGCCCCGCAGCGAGCGTGTGTGCGCACAGACAGACATACAGACACATGGAGCCATTCCTCTGGCTCCCTTTGGGAAAAGGGGTCTTTGCTCCAAAGCAAATGTCTCCTGCCCCAGCATGTGGGTCCTCTTGGCAACCCACACCCCCACTTTGTGTTGGCCCAGGGACAGTCCTGAGTAGGGAGAGCACCAGGGGGATGGATGAAAGATGAAAAGCAAGTGGGAAGAGGGGCAAAAGAGATGCCATTTTCCAGGTTTAGTAGATCGCCCTAATCCATTTGCATCCACCTGGCATCAATGACTCCTGGGTGGAGTCACCAGCTTCAGGTGACTCAGGTCAAAAGGAGCCGCCGCCTCTTGTGCTTGTATAGGTAAGTGTGTTGGTTTCAGTGCTCACGGGTGTATGCACGGTGCTCACTGCTCCCTGCACAGCCTGGGCGTACCCCCACTGCTCATGCACCCCCAGCACCCGAGAAACTCCAGCTCAGCACCAGGAGGCTGTTTCTCTGCAGAGGCTTTTGGTCTTTACCATACACATGTTCACGCTCCTCCTTTTAACAAATGTATTCACTGCCACTTCCAGCATCCCCTGAACGTCTCGGTGGGCACATGCCCTTCTTAAGAGCACCCCAAACCTGCCACTTGTTTGGCAGTTCAGAGCTGGTGACAGCCACAGGTCCCCTTCCAGGGCTGCCCCCTCCCAAGGAGCAGAGGGGCCCTGAACAATCCCCATTGTCCCCACAGCCATTGTCCCCCCACCCGCCCTCGTCCGGGCCGCGCTGCAGCTGGCACGGTGCACAGAGGGGCTGATTGTTCGGGTTGCTGTGCCGCGGGTGACACACGGCTTTGGGACAGCTTCTTCCCACGGCAAAGGCCTCGGGATTCAAGGGCTGTGTTTGCTGCTTTATTTATTTATTTGCTTTCTGTTTTTCTAAAGCAATTTTTGCCTGGTTTGTCGAGGCTGGGGAAGAAGCCAGGGCTGTGCAGCACGGGCAGCCCAGGTCCTCTCCATCCTGAGGAGGCTGCACAAAGCCTTGCAGGAGCACTGATGCTCAGCCATGGCCATGCCCTGTGATGGGACGGGTGCCTTGGTGGCCAGGCAGCTCATGTCTTATCATATTGGGAGGATGCAAACTGCATGTTGTACCTGCTGGGCCATGGGCAGGATTAGCTCTCCAGAAGCAGAGCATCACCAACATGAATCAATTGGTGCACTGCAAGATGCAAAGGAAAAGGTTTCTGGTCTTGTTTGTTTGGTTTTGTGTTTTTATAAGCACGCTTGGCCTCTCTGCGTCTCCCAGTGGCCCTTTGGCTGCATTTTATCAGAGAATTTAGGCCAGTTGATGATGTGAACGATGTAGGCACCAGTTATTCCAATTCAGGGCAGAGGGGAAATGGGGTCGTTGTGGTGTTGCAGTAGTCAGTAAGCAGCAAAAAAGGAGAATTCTGGCCTGGGAACTGCTGACTTTTCTCCGGCTCCCAGGTGTGTGTATTAGAAACTGAAAAACTGAGGGAGTGGGCTGGAAAATCCCAGGGGAGGATAGTGCTGGACCACAAAGGGTCTGCTTCTCTGTGTGTGTGTGTATGTATGGACCTGAAAGTTCATTTGATCTTCAGATGTGCTTGCTTACATGGAAAGAAGTTTTCTTTTATATTAGTGAGTATTTTCCTTTATATTCCAGTCTTTCCACAGAAGCCTTTTTTAAGCCTCTATGTCTCTTTGCCCAAATTATTCAAAGTTGCTAACAGCTTCATTTTCCCATTACCACAATTACCAATGCCATACTTGTTTGAGAAGCTGTGGCTTTCAGCTGGGAGACGACTTTGACGTATGAATTCAGAGCAATTTCCCCAGCTTTCATATATAATTAATGCAGTCAGCTCCTTTTGATTTAACGCAGCCCACAGGAACTGCATCTGGTGTCCCAAGTGCCTCGCAGCCACTTCAGCACATGGGCCTCTTGGAGATGCTGGTGGCCCAGTCTGGGTGACTTTGAGTGTGTCATGAGCCTCCCTGTGCTTTTCACAGCACAGCGAGGTGACCCACACTATTGTTATGGGGCTGAGTTGTTAAACCTGCCATATTTAACGTGTGCTGGTGGCCACAAGCCCTGTTGCCATCTGGCAGGACAGCGGCTCTAGACCTTGTTCAATATGTATATTGATTGTTTTCTTGTTTTTTTTTTTTTTTCCCCTCTCCTGGCCTTTAACAATCAAATTGCAGACAGACGCATAAACTGAACCTAGAAACTGTTGTTTTGACTGTGCATTTCCATTGATCGTGCGTGTGTGGGGGGAGCAGAGCCGAGTAGAGCCCAGCCTCGCAAGTGCCCGCTGTTCACTGGCTTTATGGGTTGCTCCCATCTTAAAATCCCTTTTAATACATAATAGATAGTTCAACACACAGCCAATTGATTTGTATATTGCTATAGACACAAATCATTTAATACATTGTTTATGGGCCTTTTTATCTACAGTATGTTCTATTGATAGGACTGTCTGTGACATGCTTAGACCCTATTAATAATGCATTGACCATAGACGAGGCTGGTATAGAAAGCATGATATGCTCTCGCTCATGCTCTCTCTGTCTCTTTCTCTACTGCTCAATATATTGCAGTGGATTTTGACAGTTCAAATGTTTGTTGGTTTTGGTTTTTTACTCTGTTATTTTTAAGAAAAAAAAAACTTACATTCATCCTTCAGTCTATTGGCCCCAAACATCCCATGGATTATATGGTGTGGAATTAAGTTATTGGTCAATCCACAGGCTGTTTATGCACCATGGTATTACTGCAATACTTTTAAAGGAGAACAAGGTACTAGCCAGTACTACGATTATAATATATCAGGATGGCAAATGGAGCTGGCATTACAGCCCAAGGCTGACTGCAATGGGAAATGTGTAACTGGGAAAGCAGAGCTGGTATTTAACACTCCTACCCCATCGCCCCTTCCTTGTCCCCTGCCCATGCTCCCAGCCTCTGTGTCTTATCATGGCTTTCCTGGGGAGTTCAATCATTAATGAGTCTGGGAGTTAAAAATGACTCTCTTGAGGATCAGGGTTCAATAAGTGTCAGGGCTAAATGGCACCTGTCCTGACTGCTTCTGCATCCTCAATGTTTGGAGCTGTCAGTGCTGAATCAATTCACATTTGGAAGCCAAATCCATACAGGTTTTTCAGTACAACAGCATAAAGTCCCTTTCCTTGACTGTCATGTGGGGGCTCTGAGCCGGCTGGGTCCTGCACCTCAGTGTGTGGGTCCCACTGGAGCAGCAACGGAGCTGGGGGGCACCGGCAAAGTGGGGCATTGTGGCAGGACCGGCGCTGCTGGGACCAAGTGGGGCAAAGCCTCAGAGGGAGGACAATCTGCAAAGCTACTGGGCCAGAATGGGGCCAAACAACTTTGGCCATTAATGACCATTGCCTTAGTTGCCCAGGGAAGCTGCCCTTGGCTGGAGCTGCAGCTCCTCCAGCCCAGCCTTCTCTCTAGAAACACCTACTGTGGCAACAAAAAGCCACACTTCTGGTGTTGAAGGACCAACAATTTCTTCAGCTGATTCAGGTTATTTCACAGATTAGCAAGACCCAACAGCCCTGTGCATGCCTGTGTGCACATAACAGGTGGGTCCATCTCAGTGCCAACCAAAGTGCTGTTATTGGGTTACAGAGCCTCCTCGTTCTCCAGGAGGAGGAAGATGTGTCTGCATTGCAGGTGAGCCAGCTCTGAGCAGGGGACAGGACCAGAATGGGCTGTAATGCTCTATGTATGTGTCTGTGTGTATGCTGGGCACACGGCTTTATCAGCACCATATCATGATATACCTTCCAGGGCTTGGTCTGGCATGGGGGAACTGCAAGCTGTTATCTCTTGACCATTAGAAACGGCCTTATCTTTAATTGTATGTATGTTTTCTTGTATATCCAAAGGCTTTGTACATGGCACATTCAGCTCCGTGGCTGCACGTAGTTCATTTTCAGCCTTTCTTCCCTCTTAGGTAATACGCCTGAGTCAAGGCAATTTTCTGTTGGGACTCGTTTTCTGGATGCCCACATTTTGCATGTGATGGGATGGATGAGCAGAGACCATGGACAATTAAAAAAAAAAAAAAATAGAAGCAGCCTGCCTTCAAATTTACACACAGATCTGACACCAAAACCTTAAACTGGGCAGCAGTGCAGCAGGTTTGAACCAACTGGACAGAACCAAATTCACTGCATCTCCCTTATGAGGAAAGGCTGAGGGAGCTGGGGCTCTGGAGCTGGACAAGAGGAGACTGAAGGGTGACTCATTAATGTTTACAGATATATGAAGGGTGAGTGTCAGGAGGATGGAGCCAGGCTCTTCTCAGTGACAACCAATGATAGGACAAGGGGCAATGGGTACAAACTGGAACACAGGAGGTTCCACTTAAATATGAGAAGAAACTTGTTCCTGGTGAGGGTGGCAGAGCCTGGCCCAGGCTGCCCAGGGGGGTTGTGGAGTCTCCTTCTGTGCAGACATTCCAACCCGCCTGGACACCTTCCTGTGTAACCTCATCTGGGTGTTCCTGCTCCATGGGGGGATTGCACTGGATGAGCTTTCCAGGTCCCTTCCAACCCCTGACATTCTGTGATTCCGTGAAATGGGCTCCTGGGCTGACACGTGGTTCCATCCTCCCCGCACCCCCCACAGCCCTCTCCCATCAGTGCTGTGCCAAAACACTGCGATTTTCAAACCCCTGCCCAATACCGAAGCCCTGGAGCTCAGCAGGAGCACATGGACAGGGTGGCCCATACAGCTGTGCAGCCAGATGTGGGACCCTGCAGCTGCACTCACCCCCCCAGGGTACCCGTGATGCTCGACCGAAAGCAAAGAGACGCGGCAAAACCAAGTGATCCAGTTCAGAACTCTTTAATACAAGCTTATATTGTTTGTGTTTCTGATTCTCTGTTCTCCCAACATCTGGGGACATTAACCCTCATATGTGTGTGAGCATGTGTATGAAGATATATACAAAATCACACAGTTAAATATTTAAGCATACAAGGTTTTATATATTTATATAATATAGAACTTTAGGGTATAGGAATCAACAATGGCAAAATATTTCTGATGAATCTGACATAACTTTTTTTTGAGTGAAACATGACCTGTTTTTGAAAGACCAGAGGAAGTTGTTATTAAATGAAAGAGAAAAACCTGTATAAAGAAATTCTGTGAAAATGATTTAAAAAAACCTCATGAACCAAAAAAAAGGACAACTGTTAAAAACTGTATTGAAAAAAAAATAAATTAGATGAACAACTGTGTAAATATAAATTAAAAAAGATGACAATCTTAATAAATAAGCTTTACTATTTACATCTTTATATATTGCTTGGAGACTTAAATTAGATCCGTTAAAAACAAACGAACGCAAAATAAAACCCAAAATCGGAGCAGCAAACGTACAGGCGTGAGGTACAGAATTAAGGGTTGAACTGTATTTTGCTTGTTTCTTTTTTTTTTCTTTTTTCTTTTATACAGTAGACCAGTAGAATTCTTGTGAAAATAGATCCTCAGCACTTCATTGGAGTATTGGTTGACGTGGCTTCCAAAAGGTGCCAAGAAAGATTCCATAATAATAATAATAATAACCATAATAATCATAATAATTATAACAATAATAAAAAGATACAATATGATACATAAATATGGAAGAGCAGTTGGTAATATGAATACATTTTTCTCTAGACGAGATCACAGTTTTATTTGTAAATATTACACTGATATATATATATAATATTACACATATAATATTATATATATATCATATATATATATTTATATATATTTATATATATAGTACGGCTCAATCCTGCTCCCACTGAAGTCAACAACAACAACAAAAACCCTTGTTGACTTGATGGGAGCAAAATTCAGCCTCTCATCTGCAGACAGGTAAGTAATTACAGAGGCCGTACAATGCAAACTCCGCAATGGTTCCAATTCCCTCTTGAATTGCTGGTGAAATGTTTTCGTTAAAGCCCTGGTTCTTCGCACTCAGAAGATGGAAACTGGTGGCTGAATTGTGGCCTCACCGAATGAATGAATGAATGAAAAAAAAAAAAACAAACCAAAACTAAAGACCAAAACCAAAGCAGAATGGGAACCAAAGACAACTTGGACTCATTAGCTCCGCATCTCCATCTAACAGGACGAACACCACCGACGTGTAGCACCAAGACTCCTTATCTGACATCTGAAGCCAACGCAGGGTCTTGTTTCTGGCCTCAGAGGAAGTGACTATTATCTTAATGAATCTTGGATGTATAGATCAGGCAAAAAGGGGAAAATTCAGTTTGCCAAACTAAGACACAAACAGAACTTGAAGCCCCACTTTGCTCCCACTAAAACAACTGGGGTTTTGAACACCAGCACTGTGGGTGGCAGGAATAGCCCAACACCAAACCCCTATCACCCAAATTGACCGTAGCTCCAAGGAAATACATCTTGAGCCACCTGAACCTGCTCTTGCTGATGTTTTTGGTCATGCCCCCATTGAACTCTGTGGTCAAGGTCCTCCAGTGGGAAGGGGAGTGTCCCCAGGGCTCCAGCGTGCCCAACGCATGAGGTCAGCTGGACGTACCAGTGCCTCCTTGTCCCCTGGCTTTCCCCAGATGACATGGAAGATAAGCAAAGCAAATCATCTCAATTGCACCACCGAGACCAAAACGGGGCCCACAACCATGAAGATACCCAGAGCGTGTCTAAGCCATGCAGACGTTCCTCTCCCAGTGATGCCAACATGCCCATTAACTCTCACTGGGGCATCCAGGCATCGGGCAGGGGAGGGCAAGACGCTACCGAAAGGCTGGGAATTTCTACAGCATCAAAAAAGAAGTTCAAAGGCCAAATGGCCAACTTGGAAACCCCTCTTTGAGCATCCCAGCCTTCACCACATCCCCAGTTCTAGCTTGGCCTCGAATGGAAATGTCGGGAAGGGGATGTTGGGCACCCGCTTCCCGCTGCCAGGAATCACCCGTCTGCTCCTGGAGCAGATTCCCCCTTCCCCACATCACTCCAGCCTCTTGGGTTTCAGACTGTGCAGTGCTTCCGAGTGCAGTAATTAGAGCACAGTGAAATACTGGTTAAATGCGTATGTACAGTCAGATAACGTAAAAAATAAGCACAAATACACACTTTAAAAAAATAATCTGGAAAAAAAAAATAATAATAAACTCCACCCCACCCCCCCTCCCTCCTGCACAAACAACAATATATCGGGGAAAAAAATACCTTAACTGTAATTCCTGGACTTATCACAAAGCGCAAGGAAAACAAAACCAGACAATGTTATAAAACCTCACGGTACTTCTAGGGAAATCTACACTTACGTATCTAGCTCTCTACTTAGCTGGCAGTGTTTTCCTTTCAAGCACACAAAAACAGGCTTCGCTCTTCTTGGATTTGGATTATGCGGGTTTTCTTTTCTCCTTTTTTTTTCCTTTTTCTTTTTTTTTCTTTTTCTTTTTTTTTTTCTTTTCTTCCTCTCTGTAAAGCCTCACTTGTTATTTTTTTCCCCCACTTGAATTAGTTACAGCAAGAAACTCTTGTTGGCTATTGGGCTTTCTTTTTTTCTTTCTTTTTTTTTTCTTTTTTTTTTTCTTTTTTTCTTTGTTTTTTTTCTTAAACACAGGTAAAACCTAGAACAAACCGACAGTTACAACCAAGTGACACCGAAACCATAAGGGAGGTAGCTGGAACCCGACTCCAAGAGTCCTCTGGTGCCATCCTCCTTTCTCAGCCTGGGGTTGGGGGGGACAGCAGAAGATGCAAGAAAAGCAGGAGGACACCAGCTCAGCCCATCTGCGAGAGGGTGAGGAGGGAGAGGGGTAGCAGCTGATCGGAGTTTCCCACCCCACCACGCACCATTCACCGCTTTCTGCTCCAGCTTTCCCACCTGTTGGCCGTGGCCACCAGCTGGTGGTGGCCCCAGGTAGGGTTCAGCCTTGGCTCACTGTCTGTGACAGAGAAGATCTTGGCACTAATGTGACCTGAACTTTATGAGCAGCTAAATTTTATCACCATAAGCACCTTCTCCTGTTCCCCCAAGGTTCTTGGTTGATGTCCTACACCATCGGCTCAGTGGGTGGAGGTGGTGAGTAATGTCTCGCTCACCCCCCACCCAATGGCCATCAGAGTCATGGAGGGTCTTTCCTAGGGACTCCACTGGGCATTCAAGGCTCTTACAGTGGAGGGGTGGCCTTGCCCCAGGGTGGGGGCGCAGGGGACAGGAGCTGGGCAGGTGACCATGCCCCAGAGCTCACTTCTCCACAGCCCCTGGGAGCACAGTCCAGCACCTGAAATGAGGAGGGCAAAGCTTTGCCCCAAAGCAATCTTTGCCCAACAGAGGAAAAAAAGCTATTGGATTTAACATTATTCAGAGCAGCACTTCTGCTCCTGGTTCTGTCAGCCCTGTTGGAGGAGGTGGACAGTGCCAACGTAGCAACTGGAAAAAACAAATCAAATAGCAGCAAGGAAGCCTGCCCGTGGGAATAGGAGTCGAGTCACCCCTGGGCTGCCGGAGTGATGCTGAGGTGTCAGGCTGTGCTGGCGAGAGGCCACAGTCACCCTTGAGCTGAGAAAGACTCATACCCAGAGAGCAGAGGCTGCCCTGGCTGGGCAGAGGAGCTCAGCAGGTCCTGAGCTCCCATGAACCCACAGCAGCAAGTGGCAATAATGCTTGTACAGATCTGTCTCTCCTGGATAATGTCCACAGTGGGAAAAGCAAACGGAAAATCTCCTCTGTGCTGAGAAGGGGATTTTACAAACTGAGCTGCCATCAGGATGCACGCAGGACCTGAGCTGAGGCTCCTGCTAGGGTGAAACCCCGGTGGGATGGAGGGGGGAGATCATGTCGAGATGCCTCAGGCATTGAGGACATGATGCATCAGCAGTCCCAAATGCTGTTGGGGTTGTGAGCTCTTCCAATGGGCTGGATGGCACATGAACAAACTGCCAACACAAAAGGGGAGGATGAAGGGACCAGAAGGAAGCAACCTATTCACATTTGCTTACTTCTGTTGTTAATTAGATGGCAAGGGGCAAAAGCAGAAGGTTTGCCACTGCTCTCTACACTGAGGACGTTCAGCCTCACTCCATGGAAGGAGCCCTGATCCCGCTGCACCTCGCTTTCCTGTCCATCCCCACAGCTCCCATGGCCAGGCCTTCTCAAGGAACAACTAGAAGGTTCCCAACCGAGAGCTCCTCACCTTCTTATGACAATCACCTCTACATTTCAGCTCTTGAGATTCATCTCTGGTTTATTCCAAGAGGAACAACCCCAACAGTGGGTGACAAGAGCCTGGCTCCTCGCACCCACAACTTTGTCAGTTTGCCATTTCTAGTTCTCCTATCCATTTTTATATCCACCTCCATGAATTAAATGAACCCTCCCTGCCCCCCATTTACCTCTCTGCCTTTCTCCAGTGCCTAAACATTCAAACAAACAGGAGTAGGAAAAAAATCTTTCCAACCTATCAGTACCCAGTAGATTGTACAAGTCAGGAGAGTCCCAAGACAGACTCAACACTTGCATGGATGCTCTTTTGGATGTGTGTTCTTTGAGCAGGAGCCTGAAGTAGCAGGAGACAAGCCCAAGCCACATTGGGATTTACATGGGACGGGTTGTAGCAGCAGCACTAGATGCACTGGGCACCTCAGTGACTCAAACCCTATGATGAAATGAGTCCCCAGGTGTCTGGCACAACAACGTGCTCCCCTGGGCTGAAACAGGAGGATGGAGCTATATTATACAATAGGGAAGTATGAGGTCTGCTGCAGCTAATGCCCTTCCTTCTGGAGGATTACAAGCAGCTAAGCTCCTGGTCTATCAAAAGTATCTGACCCACTGGCCTGGCAGCTTAATACTGACAAATACGGCCAAAATTCTAATACTGTCTCCTGCGGTCCTTTCCCCATAGCATGTGCTGCCTTCTCTTCTCCCCTTCTCCTGAGAAAACAGGAGCATGAAGCAGTTGTTAGATATCGACCACCGTGGAAGGCAGGTGAAGAAGGTCTAGAGAACCACTTGGCTGGGTGGAGACCAGAAAGCAGATTCCTTTAGCTGGCTGGTGTCCTGTTTTCTTGCCCCAATGCTGAGGAAGAGACCAGAGGGTTTGAAAGGCAGGTTGTAGATAAGCTTTAAGGCAGACTGTTTGGTTGCATGGGGTTGTTTTTCACCCTGTCCTGACACAGTAAAGAAACTAGTTGTATGGGACATAGCAGCAGGAGTAGCAGCAGCAGACATGCTCAAATGACAAATGTGGGCGCGAGTTACCCTCTCTGCTCCTCAGAAGCAATCATCCACGTTCCTCGATGCCAGTCCTTAAGAGTCCCTGACTCCACCATGGGCCCACCTGCCCACAGAAACGGCCCTGCAGCTTGCAGGCAGGCTACAAGGGGGGCTTTCTGTTGGCTTTTCTAGGGCAGGGGGAGAAGCAGGAGCCGTACAGAAAGGCCACTGCAGTCTGCTGAGCTCCCTGGCTGGGAAGTAGCGTTCCTGTGAGGAGCAGATACATCCCACGTCTCGTGCTGGCTGGGCGTCTGACAAGTCACTTGCCAAGAGGCACAGCCCTGTGGAGATCCCACCCCAACCTCAGTGCCCCGAGCATGCAATACCTTGGCATTCAGCATCAGAAAAGGCTCAGCTTGGAGTCCTCCAAGAGCACAGCCTCTTCCATGAACGGTCTGAGTTGTGAGTGCTGGAGAGGGGAAAGTGTTTTTGTGTTGATCTCTCACTCTTTCTCTCTTTCTCTACTTATTTCTATAAATATGTATACATAAATAGCTTGTTTCTCGCCTTGAATCTAGATATGAACTGTTCAAATTAGGTGGGCATAACATGCTGTTTTGATACATGAAAGTCTTCTTGACTTGACTCTTGGTTGTTTGTTTCTTGTCATCACTATTTAAGATACAGTTAATACATAAAACCCTACTTTGAGTTCTCCTTGGACAAAAATTAAAGGCAGACTGGTTGAGTTCTAAAGGTCCCTGGTGCAGAAATGCCATCCAGTTGAGCAGCTAAATGTTAAAAACGATACCAAAAGGGATGTGGTGTCTCTCCTAGCCTGCCTTGAGCAGTGTGGTACTCCATTCCACGTCGCTCGGCATTACCCAAGACTGAAGCCACGGAGGTCCTTCTGATTGTGCTCTTGGGCATTGGGGTCCCGGCAAGCACACTCTCCTTGTAGGTCACAGGACATAGGGAAGGGAGTAACCTGGGAAGGAAACAAAAGACACAAAGATGTGAAGGACAGAATGCACCTACGGTACCGTGAACAAACAAGACCTCTGGAGTGATATCTTCAGAGATCAGCTGCAGCTTTCACCTGTGGTTTGTTTTGTTTTTCTGTGCTGGTGGTGCACTGAGGCCTCAGGTGAGCTGTCCATGAGAGGCTGTAAAAAGTGTAAAGAAGAGCCTGTTCAACTCATGCAGTTACTGGTCAGCAGATACTCCCTTCACATCAGGCACATGAACACAGCCATTCATGCATTTAACTACAAGAAAGACAGGGACAGGTTTTTTAGCAGGGCCTGTTACAATAGAACAGGGGTGTTGGTTTTAAAATGAAAGAGGGGAGGTTCAGGCTGGACATGAGGAAGAAACTGTTGGCCCTGAGGGTGGTGAGAGCCTGGCCCAGGTTGGCCAGAGAGGTGGTGGATGAACCATCCCTGGAGACATCCCAGGCCAGGCTGGACGGGGCTCTGAGCAACCTGAGCTGGTGAAGATGTCCCTGCTCATGGCAGGGGGGGCACTGGGGGAGCTGGGAAAGTCCCTTCCAAACCAAACTCTTCTGTGATTCTATGCATGTTCTTGGTTTCAATTCCTCAGGGCAGGAACTGAACCAAACACTCCCCAGCAGATCAGTGAAGCTGCAATACAGTAGAGAGACTTCTCTAGATACCTGTTGTATTAAAGGTCAAGAGATGCAGCTAATGGGCACAGAGGAACAGCAAAGGAATGCAAGTGAGAGACTGCTATGTGCCTGATCTGTCATCTGTACATGATCTCTCTGAAAAAGGGTGGGAAGGAGCTGAAACAATAGCCTGCAGTGCCTGGCTAGCAGGATTTGATTTTGGCCTATTGCATCATAGTATTTACATAAAGAAAAGGGGGTGGCAATGGAAGAGTGTCTCGCTTGCCCTGAAGTGAATTCCAAATAATTTTTCCCATCTGCATAGGCTGAGAAAATGACATCATTCCCCTCCTTTACCCTCCTTCCAAGACAGAGCCACAACCTGTTCAAACGTTCCCGGCGAGGGCTGCACGCGCGCGCTCCGTCTGCTTCCCTTGGCTTCGCTGCCACATTTTTGCTCTCTTTCATAAGCACTTTTCTGGAGGCTATGAAGCCCAGGTCTGCCTGTTCCCTGCATATAATCTAGGAATGTGGACCAAGCGCTGTGCGTGAACACATAGCTGTCATTTCCACGTCAACCTTCCATACGTGTCCCTGCGTGTCCATCTCCAGCGTGCCTTTCTCCTGACGCACACAAGAGCGGGATACAGGGCTGTGGATCTTCATTTCACAATGGGGGAGCCTAAGGCAGGGACATGCTAACAAAGTCATTAAACAGCCAATGCTCAAAACCAAATCAGAGTTTAGAGAGCCTCCTCCTCTTGCCCTTGACTTCATTCCCAGAAGACATGACCCTCCAGGTAGAATAGGGTGGTGACTCTTCATCAAGCCATGGCCTTAGTGACTTACAAGCTAAATAACCAACCACTGAATAATCTGACTCTACAACTGTGCAAATGTCAAGGTTGCAAAGAAAAGAGAAAGTCCAAAAAGTTAAAAGCAAATGAATTCAAATAATTGGAAACTAAAGAAGTTCATAAGCTGCAGAAAACAATAGGAGCTTAGGGGTCACTTGATCCAACAGAAGCCAGCCAGAGCAGGACTGTCTCATATCACACTGTTATGAATATTCTTAGACAGGAAAGCAGAGAAGTCTGCAAACAATGGGGTTTGGGGAGGAGGCTTAGGAGGGATTGTTTAATGACTGAATTAAAATACTGGAAAGGAAAAAAGAGAAGCTTTTTTTTTTTTAAAAAAAAGACATTTTTGTTAATCGTAGAAGAAAACATTTTGGTTTAGACTATATGCTATAGTTCAGGTTTGACCTTTCCCTCCAAGACATACAAATAAAAAAAGATTATTTCAGAGCAAAAGTTATATCTGGGAATAAAAACTTATTTCAGTTAGAAAACGCTCAAACAAAACATCTAAATATGTCTGGAGTTTTCGCCTATTTTTATTTTTTATCCTGAATCATTCAGTTCAATCTGGATTTGGCAATGATTTTGACTTAAAAAATCCTTCCTGTCGTACAACAAAGCTACTGGTTGGAGGCAAGACCTGGGAACCTGATGCTTTCATCTGTCTTGATCAAGCTTTTCCCTCTTCCTGGCTGAATTCGTTGTGTTCGTCTGTAACAGTCTAACAAAGGCAATTATGTGGCCCCTGCGTTCAAAGGAGAGACAGGCTCACAGAGAAGGTGGACACACATTTTGCATGGAACCCAGGACAACCACAGACCCAACTCAGGCATTTCAGTAAAGTGACATCCTGCTGCGCTTTGCTTCTGCTGCTGTCCCTGCACCAGTGGGGCAGTGAAATGTGGTGCAGGCACCGAGATCCCAAAAATTCTGCCATTTCACTTAGAGGAACATCAGAGCCAAGAGCGAAAGCTCAGCACAACTGTGTATCCAAACCACCAGCTCACGTTCTCTTAACCTACTCCGTGGGCTGTGCTGAAATAGAATCATAGAATCACAGAATCATTTTGGTTGGAAAAGACCCTCAAGACCATTGAGTCCAACTGTTAACTCACCCCTGGCACTGCCCCGTATCCCTGAGAACCTCATCTCCATCTGTCCAACCCCTCCAGGGATGGTGACTCCAGCACTGCCCTGGGCAGCCTGTTCCAATGCCCCACAGCCCTTTGGGGAAGAAATTGTTCCCAATACCCAATCTAAATAGCAGCCTTAGAAACCCCAACTGGCATGAGTTTGATGTTGCCGTGAAGCTATCTACATTTTCATTCCCTCTACTCCTATTTCTGCTTCTGAGTACCCCGCTTCGCTTTCTTACCAATCACCACGTATGCTCAGCACCGGAGCAACCAAAGAGCCTGGATTGCTATGACATTGCAGCCAGTTTCTGGAAAGAGGGGGCCACTAGAGAAGAAATAAAAGAAACCTCTTGCCTTGTGTTGTCCCCTAGAAACCCTCCGCTCTCCTAACAGTGGTCGTGGACAGAAGAGCAGGAGCTTTCTCTCTGGGCCAGTTTCATGGCTCAGCAGCAGTCACAGCAGTGGGGAGCCCGAGTATAAGAGGGTTTCTTCCTGATCACATTAGCCTTATTCACTTTATGTCCCTTACAGAGGTTTTTTTTTAAATGCAATTTGATTTTTACAGTGCTATTGTCCAGATGATAGATGAATTGTTTTGTCTTACGGCAGTGAGCTCCAGAGATCAGTTTTCTATTATGTGAAAAGGCAACTATGGGTAATGAGCCCAGCCACAGTCATACTACACAAGACAAAACCCTCCAAACACTTAGCAGTAATATAGGGTTTCGACTTTAAACAACATCTACAAGAAATACATATTTGAGTTCCCCTAGGACTTGATTTCCACAGGTATTTAGGGAATAAAACATGCACACAGCATCTAGTAGGATTGTCACAAGGAGCGAACTCACAGAAACCATAAAACACTTTTAGAAGAAGGACTGTCTGCTGCCCTGGGCTGGTGCAGTCATAGCTCTGGAGTATAGGGGCATGAATAAAGCTGCTGGATGTGCTAGAAATAATAAATGCTGAACCTTTTTCTGAATGATAGCCCATTTAGGTGTGGAGCCCAGATATACATACTCAAAGATTAACTGCTGCTTTTCTTTTTAAATAGGTCTGTGAAAGCCCAGCTCATTAACAGGATATATGACCTGTATTGAAATTTCCAGATATACCCATTTTAAAGCCAGTGTTAAAGAATGGGCTCTTCTTTCTTCTACTTGCCAAGTCCTGCATTTCACCTACATCTATCTCCCTTTGCAGAAAACCTGGTTAATATCTATGAGGGAAGGGAGAAAAAAGTAAAAATTAAGCCTGGGGCCTGGCTTGGTCATTTGATGAAGTAATGCAGGGTATGGTCTCCTCTGACTAAATCAAATAGGTTGAAAAAGGCACAACTGAAGAACACAGCTCTGCATGCCTACACACACCCCCCAAACACACATATCTTGGGGTTGATCTAGAACTGAGTCACAGCATGGGTCACACCTGAACCACACTGGACCACGGACCTATCTATCTTCAAGGGAAAAGGGACAGAACCTAAGCCACATTTCTCACCCTAGGAGCATGGACTGTACAACACACCTTGCTCTGAACCTAAAGGAGCAATTGCAGCAGGTGTAGGCTTGTGTGCCAGGCAGGAGGCTACATCTGGGGTGTAACCACAGGAGATGTGAGACACCTCCTCCCTGACCAACTCACCACCCATGCGGCACAGTGTGTGAATCCATACTTCCCAGGTAACAAGGAAATAGCCTCAAGTTGCACAGGGGAAGTTTAGATTGGATATTGGGAATAAGTTCTTCCTGTAAAGGGTTGGCAGGCATTGGAACAGGCTGCCCAGGGCAGTGGTGGAGTCACCATCCCTGGAGGGGCTGAACAGACACAGAGATGAGGTTCTTAGGGACATGGTTTAATACCAGTGTTAACATTTTGACATGATGATCTTAAGGGTCTTTTCCAACCAAAATGATTCTATGGGAGCCCTAAGCATCCTCTCCCATGCCAGGTGATGAGACCTTGGATAAAACCCAAACTCCCTCTTGGAAACAGGGTGGCATCTGTCCTCGATGCCATGTTCCCGACTATGGGAACAAAGACAACAATACAACAGCCGGGTGCAGAATTAGGATCCAGGTCATGAAATGAATGAGAGGCCACAAATCCTCACTACACGGCATCTATCTAAAGAGGCTGGTGACATCCCAAGACTGATCCCTGCTGAGAAAGGCCAGTCTACAAGGAACTGGCAGGAATGTTGACAGGAGAAATCCCAGACAGGTACAGGGAGGGATGGGAAACAGTTCAGCAAAGGGTTGGAGCTCATCCCTCGCACAGGCTCGTATCAGGTTGACCCGGTCGTACCTCCCACCCAGCGCACGTGGGGCTGGTTCACAGCAGCACCAGCACAGGCAGGATCAGACCCAGGGAAGTGCTTGGGTTGGAGGCAGGGGGAAGCAGAGGAAGAGGGCTGCAAGGTGCTGGGAAACAGCCTGTTGTTAGAGCTCAGCCCTGAAGTGTTTGCGAAATCTCCCAGACAAGCCTCGCTGGAAATCTGAAGGCCCCACTGCAAACAGAGGCCCCGCGGGCGAGCGCGGCGTGTCCAGATAAGCCTGGCAGCCCATGCTGAGTGTCGCGGCCCTGCGCCTCCCCAGACCCTCGCGGCTCAAACAACGGGGAGTATTTTGTTCCCTGACAAGGCCCTTGTGGGACAAAAATGCATCTTGTAAGAGTCTTCTCAGTGGTTTTCAGCATTTAGGTCACCAGGGCTGTTTTGAGATAAGGGAACAAGAGTGAGCCCCTTTTGACTCCGGTGGCTGGTATGCAGGTTCACACCTAGGGCACGGCTCTGGAGGGCCTGGGAAAGGCGAAGATGAAGGTTGCAGGAAACCTCCTTTTCATGCAACATATAACAGTTTTAAAGGCTTGAATTTTTGCTAACTGCCTCGCATAAGCTGGGCTTTTCCCTCACTGAAGCCAGCAAGCCTGGTGTAACAAGACGTGAGCTCAGCTGAACCCACCAGATGCTCCTCTCTCTCCGTTGGGTATAAATCGGGAGCAGCCTCACCAGAATGGGTGGAAGCAGGATGGCCCAAAGCCAGCGGGGATCCCCGGGAAAGCCCAGCCCGCGCAGATCCCCGCGTCCCCCGCTGCGGGGAACGGGGGAGCCCCTTTGCCAAACCACACAGAGCTCAGTCGCTCAGCAATCAGCTGCACTTCCTACCCTCGTGCTACTGATTGTGCAAACATGAATGTAATTAGTCTAAATAATCACCAAAGATTTAATAGGAGCCAGACCACCCAGAGGCCAAATAGCTGGCGGTGGAGCAGGGAAGGTTTGTTCACTGTTTTTTGTAACACTTGCTAATGAAGTGAGGTCGGATAGCAAAGCAAACACCCTCCACCAGCACGTCCCCTGGGAACGCCGTATGTTGTGGGAAGCCCCACGTCTCTGAAGCCAAGAACGTTCTCTCAGGATAGGCAACATGTGCTACTACCATCACTGCTTTTAATTTAACCCTGCCTGGAAACCTCCCTGAACGATTACGAAACCAAGCTCTGAGCCCCAAAATAAGCTTCTGTCCCAACCAACCATGACTGAAAATGCTCCTCACATGACTGCGACCAGCAGCTCATGGGTGAGTTCACCCACACACCTGGGTGACCCATCGCACTTGGCGCCCGCAGCAGCGCTCAGCAACATGAAGCAACACTCTACATTGCGTCTGTCTGTCCTTCCTTCCTCCCTGCTCGCCCACCATTCATTATATCTAGCCAGCTAATCACAGAGATGATGAACACACCCAGTTCGGGATGTTCAAGTTGTTGGGAGCATCATGGCAGGAACATCAGTTCTTCTGGAGAAGCAGAAATTTCCTCAGACAGAGGGGTCACTTAGACTGGTAATTGTATGAACTGCCTCAAAACCACGTTCTGCCAATGGAACAAGACCTGAGATTCCCTAAGACAGGCCTGTGCTGCAGTTAAGAGAGCTGGGAGAAGGCAGTTATTTCTCCAAAATGCTGAGAAGTGGTTACTTCGGTTTTCTTAGGGGTAGGAGTCCAGCAGACCCCCCTTCCCAGGGAGACAGGGAGTCTTTGGAAATCCCTGCTGGAGCCAGCATTAGCCCCTCAGTTCAAAGCTCCTTTCTTTAGGCCTTGAATTCCCGGCCATAAAGTCTCTGAAGAGGTTTTGATAACTTACCTATCTTGTAGATAAGCAAAGCTTTGGATGAATCCCACACAGTCCTGTATCTACTGCAAGTCCTCATTTGTTTTCCGCCGAGGCACTTGCTGGTTTTCCTCTCCAAGGTGTTGGACAGAAATGTCAAGAGGCTGAAGGGGCGACATTTGAGATGGGAATTTTTGCCCGAACTGTTTTTCTTTTTCTTTCCTAAGTGCTATGGGGCAAAGTCATTGAGGGAAAACCCAAGTGATAACTGAATGAGACAGGTTTTTCTCATGGGAGCAGTAGCTTTACTCCTTATGTGATGAAAAGGAAAGGCAGAGAGGAAAGACAGATGAAAGTTTGCCCTTTCAAATTATTAAGTTAGGGGAATTTTAAAACGGTAAATTCTGTGTATGTAAATTTGCAGGGACTGGGCTGCAGGATCTTCAACTAAGCAAACCTGCGATCTAGGCCCGGAACAAAGTACATAAACAGAGCCTGAAGAGAGACACTTCTGATTTCTCCAAGGCCTTTCTAGACAGCCTTGTCCAGGCAAAACTTATGAAAGGGAAGGGGAAGAGAAAAAGAAGTGAAGAACAGTGACTTAAAAGAAGATTTCCTGAAATGAATCAGAAAGAAATAGCCAGAGCCTCCGTCCCTGCAATGCCACACACCTCAGGAGTTCCTTGCAGGCGGCCCAGAGACAGCCAGTTATGCCCAGGTTATTTATTTTTCTCACTTCAGCAGTGTCACGTATTTAATATTGTTTAAAAAATAGTGTCTTCTTTTGTCTGTGGCAGGATACAAAGCAAGAAGCAACTTCCTAGAGCAGCCAGGCAGAAGGGAGCTGGCGACCTGTGCTGGGTCAGGAGGGGAGGAAGATTAAAAGGAGATGGGATTTTGCTTTGTCCTTCACGGAAGACTTTATCCCCTCCAGATACACAACAGAAGCTTTCTCTCCCTTGGAGGTTGGCCGGCAATGGCCTTCCTGTCTCTCAAAGCTGCTCCTGGGTCATGCACAGGGCGAGCAGCGAGCGGTGCAGCCCCGTCCTCTGCCCCAGCCCCGGCTCCCCCTGCAGCCCCCTGCTGTGACATCGGGCACCCCAGAACCTGTGTCCTTCCTTCCTTGGGTGGCACCGTCCCTGCGCCAGCCCTGGCTTCTCGCCCGCTGCGGGGCCACGCTGCTCAATTAGCGCACAACAAATAATTAAGCTGATGAATGTCTCTTTTTTCCCGCTTGCTGACTGCAGTTGCCTCGAATTTATGCCCAGAATATGACTGAGTTTATTCGCTGCCATTTGTAGCATTCAAAAGAGGTCTTTAACGATTTCTTTTAAGCTCTCTAGCCTGATTGTGAATAGTGCAGGGCAAATACTCATTATTTCCTATCTAAGCAGCAGTGCTGATTAGTCGGCAGTTGGTCAGATAAGTCACACCGCTCTGTTCCCCCCTCGCTGCAGAAATGCACAAGGTCATTTGCTGCTAATGCTCAAATGCAAAGGGTAAAAACATCACCTAAGCGAATGCTGTGGTAGGAATTCTCTTGTGCATTTTCAGGGCAACAAAACAGGAGTGTGCAAAATCTCATGTTAAGTAAGAGGGCTCAGAATTAGGGTGAATATGGATTGAGCGGTTTTGCTTTCAGGCAGCCTCATTCACTGCATTGTGTGTAGCTGTAAGTGCTTTTGGGAGGGTAGTGGGAATGCACTGAAACTAAAGTCTTGACAGTTTGTGGACATTAAAGATCTTAAGCCAGCTCTTACTCGACTGTTAACTCCTGAATCTTCACATGATGCAATGTTAATCTTCAGCCCTTTCCTAAAATAACGTGTGGAGTTGCTATGTTCTGTTAAATGTGAACCATGTGTCACCTCAGCAATGGCTGCAACAGTGAAAAGATGATAAATCTAAAGCTTGTAAAATGTCCTGTGACATTTTGGGAGAAAAACAGGTGTTGCATAAATGTTAGACATTTATGGGTAAACTTGCAGGGGCTTTAAAAGACTGACACTTCTGCCACATAGTATGTAACCCTGAAAGAAAAGGAGCACAGCACTCTCTTTCATGTGTCTTGCTCTTTCTACAACCCTATGAAAATACAACCTCATCTGGTATTGGAATTAACAGAGCTGGACTCGCCCCTCCCTACGTCTCCTCCAGGTTTCTGGCTTTTACACCCAATGTGTATTTTAAAACTGTGCCTTTTTAAGTAGGTGGCAAACTGTGCTGGAAGGATTTGGTATGCGGAGTATTTTTATTCAGCTCCCTTTTCTCTCACCTTTCATTGTTTTTCCCTTTGGAATATCTCCTGTAACGCTCCACTCATAAACCTCTTCAAAGGCAGGGCTGTATTTGAACAGCCTGCCCTGAAATCTGGTCCCAGTCAAAGGCTTCAGACGGGAAAATAACTCACCGAGCCGAGACCCGCGGCCCCACGGCTGCAGCCGCAGGTGTCGCCGGCCGCTCTGCAGGCAGAGCCACCTCTTCGGTTTTGACGCCACGGCCCCACTGGCTGGGTTATTATTCCCCCTTTTACCCTATAAGTGTAATAAAGCAGGGCTTAGCATCTTGCTTTTGGCATGGAAGGCCCAAGGAGAAGGTGGTTTTCTCACTCCTCCCGCGCGCCTTGTTCAGCTCCTGGGATGTTGTTGGTGTTTTGGGAGAGAGGAGAAGCTTTAGGAAGCGGGATGCGTGCCGAGGAAATGATGGGCTCTGTGGTTCAGCCCTCAAACCGTGCGATCTCTAGGATGGAGGTTTCTACAGTACAAACTAGAGCAAGTGTAATTCCCCTGGTCACTAAGGTACAGCTCCCAATGAAGTCAGTAAAAGCAGACTTATGTCCAAAAAGCTACAAGACCTCCCTTTCCATAGGGGGAAAGGCATCAGACGTGTGACCAGCTGCCTGTCTGTGAGCCACTTGCCCTTTGCACTGGGCAGTTTTAGCACAGAAACCAGTAACCAACTAGGCTACAAAACTCTTTCCCCCTCTTGGGTGGTCGCTTCGTTTCTGGGTGGCAGTGAAGCAGCAGATCCTCGCCTGGTGGCTAAGCGCTCACGACTTCGTGCAGATCCCACTCTGTCTCAACTCCCTGCCCAGCAATAAATTCTGCTCCCAAACCTTAATCCTACCCCTCTCCCTCTTCATTCAACACTCACATCCCTTGTGTTTCAGTCCTGTCCCCACCCCAGCAATGCGTTGTGCCCTTAGCTCCTGTCTTGATGGGGCTGGTTTGGGTCGGTCCCCTCCCAGCCACCTCACTTCCATTCCTCTGGCATCTCTTGGGATCTTTCATCCCTTGCTCTCAAGCCTGGAGGAGTGAGATAAAGTTTACCAGGCAGGCTGTTGGAGGAGGAGAAGACCTACACCATGCTGAGCTACTGGGTACTTCCAGCTCTGCCCTCCCAGCAGAAGCTAATGAGCAAACTATGCCTGCCCTTGGGCTGCTCCTCAGTGGAAAATCAGACAGAGATAGGAATCTCTTCTTGGAGACGACACTGAAGATGAGCTGCAGCCTGTCACCCAGCTTGTCTCTGCGGTAGTTTCTCAGCAAGGAGCCCCATACGGGCGCTCCATGCCCTGCTCCACCTTTGGGGAACAGAGAAGCTCACCTGCCTGCACTTCCCTCCCAGCAGGTGGCTGGCAGGGACACTCGCAAAAGAAATACGGCAATACCGGGGGAAATTTGTCCAAAAAAGCACATTTAGGAAAACTACCTCTTCCCTCAGCTCTTCCCTGGTGGAGAAATGAACTCCTTCCACTTGCCAAGACACATCCACTTCCTTTCCCCAGTGTTCCCGGTTGAGCCAGAGACAATCCGCAGCACTGTACTGGGAGGAGATCTTTGGCTGAACCAAGGAAAAGATGCCTCCAGCCAAAGCTGTCTCAGAAGGGCTGTTCCCTGCAGAGAGGTGCTCAGTCCCTTGGCTGTGGCAGAGAGGACCTTCATTCTCACGTGGGTGAAATGGAAAATGTCTTATGCTGAGCCTAAGCTCCCTCAAGTTTTGTTATTTATTAACATGTATCAGATACTTATCATAGCTGGATTTCCATTCTCATCTACACTCACATCTTGAAGATAAAGTAAAAATCTCACATGGCAGAGGCTAAAATTTTCTTTCCTTTTTTTGGGAAACAAGTTCAAAATCTATCCTGGTTAGAAACACACGAGGTGTTGCACTGCTTCAAACCACAAGCTCCATCGCCTCAGTCACTGACTCTAACAGAGCCAGAAATGAGTGTTAAAGAAGCATAAAAGCAGGGAGATGTGTGGAGGGATCCTTCCCTGGGCACAAGCATTGACATGGTTTAGATGTTCTGCATCCAGATCGCAATGTTTAACAGCCACTAACAGAGATAACCTCCACAAACACGCCTATTTTCTTTTTGACTGCAAATACATTTTTGTTCCTAATAATACTCTGTGGCAATGCATCCTATCATTCCAACGCACATCGTGCGAAAAAGCACTTTCTTTCACTTGTTTGAATCCTGCTTCCCGGTAATTAGCATTTCACCCCCTCATTGCTGTGTGATAAGAACCAGTAGATTTTATTTTCCCCAACATTCTCCCTGCATTAAATAATGCTTTTATAAATCTCTGCCACTAACTATGCCCACTGTCTCTTTTGCAAGATTTGCAGATCCTAGTCTCTGTGATCTCTGTGCAGAAGACATTTCACATCTCTGCCCAGCCCCACTCCCCGCTCTGTCCCGCTCCATTCTTTTGGAGATGAGATGGCCAGCGAGCCATACACACGTGGGTAAACACGGATCCAAATACAGACCTACAACAACACTTCTCTTTTGCTCTCTGTTATTTTCTTAATGACCTCTAACCTTTGGTTTCCCTTTGGAGCACTGAGGGTGGACACCAGGACAGGCAAATACCCCCTTCTCAGTGTTTGTGTGTGAAGGTCTCCTGAGCTGCAGGTGCAGCTTTTCTGATGAACATGCCCCAGGGTTTTGGAGGGAGCCAGCCTTTGCCTATAGACAACCCAGGGTTTATTTACGATAAGAATGAATGAATGCCTCCAACTACTTTATTTAAGAACCTGCCTTGCACAGGTATAAGCCAGGTTATGATGGGAAACGCATCAAGAGAGAACTTCGAAATGACCCAACAAGAACACAGTGCGTCTGGTGAACTGGTACTTGGACTGAGGCCCTATTGAGACCTTGGACCACTCCGATTCCAGCAAAAATAGAATTTTTCCAGGCCCAAAGCAGCACTCACCAAGTAATTCCCAGTGCAAAGAGGAAAGGGCATCCCTACCTTTTTGGTCTTGACTGTTGAGGCACAGCAGTCCCCACCATCATAGTTGCAGAAGGCTCGGTTGTTGATCGAGTCACAGTAGTTGTCCCCCATGAAAGGCTGAAAAAGGCAAAAGCAGAAGACAACTGAGAACATAGACAAAGATAAAACATGTAACAATATGTCAGAAAAAAAACACAAAGACTTGAAGAAGCCATATAATTTGTTACATTACCAACTGCCCTGAAATGCAAGAGATAATTATTCCCCTCTCCTTTCAAAGCAGACAGAAAAAAAAGGACATTAGATGGAATGAAAATGAGCCCTTGTTGGCTTTTCACATCCCACATAAGATGATGCTTCAGGAATATTAATCTGAGTAAGCCCAGAGACGGCATCAAGGCATCTAAAATTGTGGCACCTTTTGATAATTTTAAGCTAACCTTCCAAAACTATGTGGGATAAGAAGGAGTTATGTATAGCAGCAAAACTGGCTTGCTTTTAATAGCTGTACTTTTCACCACAGCTCTCTTGACTATGCAACAAGTGCCAGCACCGAGGGCACAAAACATATCACAAAGAGAAATGGAAGTGGTCTGAGCTCCGCACAGGGACCGTGTGCTCTTGTTCTCCGACCAGCAATGACTACATGTGACCTTGCCATGACACTCAATCTCCCTCTGCTCCACATCTCAGAGCTGGATAACAGCAATTATTCAGAAAAGTCAGAATAAAGGATGCCCTGCAGAGAGCACAGTCATATCCCTGTAACACTTGTTACATGCACAAGCTTATGGGGCCATTCCCATTTTATCTGCTCTTTGGAAAATTAATTTATTCTGCAGTGAGAAAAACAAACCAGGACCTTTCCTCCAAGGAGGCATCATTGCAGAGTGGGTGGAGAAGCTCATGGAGGTTTCCTGGGAGGATTTTGCAGCATCTGAAGTGCCAGAGTTTCCCTGATGACAGGTACCTGAGGAACCAGCCACGAGATCTTGCCCTGCTCTCCCAAAGCACAGCCATGGCCATGCTCATCAGTATTGAAATGGATCCCATGGAGTGGTGCAGACACCGGCTTGCACTGCTGATGTTTTGCCAATTTAGATATTTCTATCGTGGTCTAGGAAATCCAGGCAATGATGGCAATATCGTTCCAGAGCAGGATTTCCAGGAGGTGACTGTCTCACCGCGCGTCACTTGTTTAGCTACACGCAAATACTACAAATGCTGATAAGGAAATCAGAGTTACAGGGTGAGGCTCCTATCCCTGTAAACTGTCTTAATGCCATTGACTTCCACAGAGATTGACCTATTTTATACAGGCAAAGACTTTGACATGCAAATGCCCTTTCAATTTAATGAATATGCTAAGAGTTAAAAGAGAATTATTTATACGTAGACAGAGAGAGATATTTTTATGCCAACCTGGTCATACTGAAAAACGTGAACTTTGCCCAACCTCCCAGGAAATTTTGTAGACTTCTCCACATTTCCCTTGCATTGCCTGGCTGTGCCTGCTTGTCAAGAAAGACTTGTCTTTAATTTTCCCTGCCTATGCCTGTACCCTACACCTATGAACACTGGAAAATCTGTAAAATAAACTCGTGGAAGAATTTGCCTTTTACTTGTACTGCTATGCATTCTTCTCCTCTTTGGAGAAGACAACTAGGACAAATTACATGTATTCTGATTTGGTACCGAAGTTCTCATTTGGGAGACCTTGGAGGCTTGGCTGTGGAGGTGAGGTCTCCATCGCTCTTCATGCATATCTTAGTGCTCCTATATTTTCAAAGGACCATATAGGTAGTCCAGGGGGACCAGTTTTCTACTGAAACACCTAAATTAGCTGCTGAGAAGTAGGGGGTTGACTCATAAACCTCTATTCCTGCCGCTAGGGAGCGACAAAAAATCACATTGCAGCAGCAGTCTGGATTACCACTGTGATCGCCAAGAGGAAAACAATGCCCCACTCACAGCTTTCTGTTCAGGGAACCCTTCCTGATGCTATGGCTATTAATATATGAGGGATGGTATCAGCTTAATGGCCCAGTATTATTGACCTACTGACTTATTAGTCCCTGTTTCTGTAGTCACGAAAAAAGGCTTAGTGAAGATGGCACTTCTTCTGAAATCTTAAGACCAGGGAACAAGCTCTGGCCCAGTTCATGGATCCTGGAAGCATCATGCTCTAAAAGTGATGCTAAAGGCCATTATCAATTGTCTGGGCAAAGCTTTCCAAGATGATAGATTGCAATGCAGTGACACCGCTGAGCGAATGATGAAAAGGAGAAAGTTCCTGTTGATGCCGAGGGGTCTGGCAATTAACAATGATGGAGGCGAAGAAAATGCTGAGAAAAAGCATGTCGGGAATAATGGCTTCTGGTAAATTATGACCTCATGGCAAAGTTTGCTTCAGTAACAACTGTCCTCAAACAGCAGGAGAATGGACACCCAATGGTGCATCAGCACCTGAATGGCATTTCTTAATGGTCACGGGATGTGATTTTAGCTCTCTTTGGAGAATAGGGGCGCCCAGCCAGCCTGCATGAATGCAACGTGTGAGATGGCTTCTGACATTCAAAGCACTGACAGCAGAATGCTTTTCATTTAGGGAACAACTAGACAGAAACTACCACATTGTTGGAGAGTTATTACCCTCTTGGGCCCAACATTTGTATGCGAAAGAAACCTGTCTTTCACTTCAAGACAAATCACATCGCGCAGCAATGCGGTCTAGAGTTTCGTGTCAGATTTAGGAATTCTGTGCCATGTTCTGCCACTTCAGGCAAATAACTTCAATGCACTTGTAAAATTGAGTTACTGGGTGCTGAGAGCACAGTGAGTGCTGCAGAAAGTCAAGAGATGGGGGGTCAAGACACAACTTTTCCACCGCCCATCCATGTAACCACATCAGCCATTTATCTCCCTGCCTGTGAGCTACCCTATGGCTAAAAGACGCATGAAGCTTCCCAGCCCTACAGAGGTACCACAGGGATTGACTTCTTGACGTGGGTGAGATGCTCAAGAACCTGCATGAGCGCCATGACCCAGGGAGAGGTGCTCCAGTCCCGTTTAACCACTGGAAGCATCGTAAGACTTCTCAGGTTTTTCAAAGACTGTTGCCAGCGGAAACAACATCCTTCATGATAATTGTGGTTTTTTTTCAAATAATACGAAAGACT
Source organism: Streptopelia decaocto (assembly GCF_964273445.1). Lineage (NCBI taxonomy): Eukaryota > Metazoa > Chordata > Aves > Columbiformes > Columbidae > Streptopelia > Streptopelia decaocto. Next base: position 4,594,746 of record NC_138672.1, on the reverse strand, counting down.
TAAAAAATCTATCACAGCTGAAATGTAGCTGTATTCTTCTGATTTTTTTTTTTTTCTGGTGCAGACAGAGGTGGACAGTGGAGCAATGTGTGATTTGCTCACTGTCCAGCTGTGCTGTCCACCCAGTGGCATCATTTCTGCCTCTGGCTTTCCTGAACTTTACCTGCACACACCAATGCCCAAAGCCCGGCTGGCCTTGGAAAGAATTGGTCCTGTGCTAAGAAGTTTAAATCAAGGGAAAACAAATGAATGTTTTTGCAACTTCCCAGAAATTCCCAGATTCTGGGAAATTCTGACAGTCTATCAATATTGTTGAGCTACTTGATCGTTTAAAACTCCTTTGAGAGTCACCCACCCGTCAGTCTAGGAAAACCACCAATTTCACCATTGATTGTCAGACCCGATGGAGACCAGCAGAGTCAGTTTGATAGCATAGCCAGGACAAAAGCCTGTTTGCCTCACTTGAAAAACAGCATTTGCAGCCCACGTAACTGCAGTGACTGTTACCACCACGTTTAGGAGAGAAAGCACAGACCACCTGAGCTAAGGTAAAGCTCACCTCGCAGCCTTTGACACAATGAATCAGGGAAGGATGAGGGTACCACTTGAGTCCCGCTGTGCAGACAATGCTCTGGAGAGAAGAAGGGAAAAAGAACAGGTTAAGACAAAGAAATCAGTGTACAGAAAGTCAGTGTGCTGGCTCCTATGGCTCTCCTGTACTTAACCAATGAAGTTCAGTTCCTAACACCTCTTGTGTTCTCAGGACCTGGCTGTCCTCCAGGTATTTACAAGAAGTGTTGGACTTGACACTTGCAATAACAGAACATTTGAGATTAAACTAATATTTAAGGTTCTCCTAAAATGTCATGTCCAATATTTCACTCATGGTGGGGGAACATGGCAGGGAAAAGCAAAGGCACAGGTCCACTGTCTTGCTCTTGAGTAGCAGGGGGACATTTGGGGAATTTCCTTGGTGCTGCAAAACATTCCTGTCTTTCACTACCCATCATACCTGTGCTTCTTGAAGATGGTAACAGCTAAAGGTGGACATTCAGATAATTTTTTGCACCATCTTAAATAAAAGTACCTCCCACCACACACCTCCAGAATAACCTCCAGATAGGACAGCATCATCTGCTACATTTTATGAGCTTTATAATAATTTCTGTACCAACTCTGTTCACAGATTTTCTCGAAGAAAAAAGTTGGAGTGCCTAAATTTGGGTAAAAATGATGACCAGGCTACTCAATGATGACACACCCAAGACAGCCACTGTTTGCCTGTAGACATGGAAACTTTAAGAGTGGATGAAAAGTTCAGCCAGTCAACAGAGATGGTGATTCAGTATCACGGAGGTCTAGGAGATAGGACTGCCGTCCTTTCACCAGGATGTTCATTTTGGGTTATCGTCCATGGATGGAACACTACAATGAACAGTTGGGCAAGACAAACATGTAGGGACTCACCCCAAGACAGGGGTCGGGGTTGGATGGAGGCCTGGGGAAGGAAAAGATTAACATTTGGGAAGACCCAACGAGCGAGCCATCCCTTCCCCTGTTTATTCGAGGGCTAATTTAATCCATCTGCAGAGGAACCTCAGCATGTTTTTACAGTTTCTGTCATTTGAGGCTTACCTGGCGTGTGCTAGAAAAAGGACTTTTATACTATCTGACTTGGGCTGTTTATCTTTCCGATGCTCTCGGATTTTCCACTATTAGTCAAGCCCGGCTTGCCCCACCTGCCTCGCAACAGGGCCCGTCTGTATGAGCTGAGCAGTGGTCGGGCGAGGCGGGGACGTTGTTTATTCCCCGGGAGGGAGGCTGCAAGGTGCGGGGGCCCTGCGGTGTCAGACGTTCCCCCAGCGTGCTCTTGACAGACAGCTGGAGATTTCCAGGCTGTTGCCTGCCACAAATGCTGAGATTCTCTCTCTTTTTTTCCCCTCTTCTGTTTATTGCACTTCGGAGGAAAAAGAAAGGGAATTTTTCTGGGTTTCAAAATAAACAAGGCCAGTCAATAGAGCGGGAGGGGGGAGAGTAAAAGAAGCAGTTCAAGAGCATTTGAACCCAAGAACTAAACCCAAGTAGAAGAACTTAGGCATTTGCTTCCCATATCCAAGGCCAGCCAGACAATAAGTAGAAGTGCACTTCCGAAGAGCATCTCACATTCCCCTGGTAAGAAGCATCAATATTTACAAAACCTCTCAACACGCGTGAATGTACGTGAGCACAAGGAGTGAACAACAGGAGCTGAATAGCCCTGCAACCAGGAGGTTTCCCAGTGAGAACAATCCCTCACAGAAGATGCACTGACTACTTTCCTGATCCTCCCAGCATTAAAAACCCACCACCCTCCCTTAAAAGAACAGACAGAAGGTGAAGTCTCTGTTAGGTCAGGGCTCTCCTTGGAGCTCTCACTTGTATAATCACAGAATAGTTGGGGTTGAAGGGACCTTCCCAGCTCCCCCAGTGCCCCCCCTGCCATGAGCAGGGACATCTTCACCAGCTCAGGGTGCTCAGAGCCCCGTCCAGCCTGGCTTGGGATGTCTCCAGGGATGGTTCATCCACCACCTCTCTGGCCAACCTGGGCCAGGCTCTCACCACCCTCAGCATCAAAAATTTCTTCCTCATGTCCAGCCTGAATGTCCCCTCCAGCTCACAAGGCCAACAAAGGATGCAGTAAGAGGTGGATGGAAGTACCACATCCAACATGTGCCAGGGGATAAAGCCCATCTGGCTGCTGCCTCTGCGAGCCCCATCCCTTCCTTGTGTCACCACGTGCTCCAAGCCACTGTGGTGACATATGCCGCCCTCGTGGCCCCGGCTCCCTTCATGCATCGGCTTCTGCAGCACAGCTGCCCTCCCGCCTGGCCACGCTGCGCAGCCGCGTGTATTGACTTTGGTCCTGTCCCCATCCCAGAAATGCCATCCAGCCACATCTGCGGTTTGGTGGCTGCGACTCCATCTGCTGCGAAGGGAGAGGAAGCCGGGATGCGCTCCCACAGTAGGTAACAAAGAGCCAAGAAAGCAAATCAAGCTGTCATTTTCTCCTTGTGAGGGAAGACCTAATGCCTTCAGTCACGGCGCTTCCCTCCCGTGGTGGGACTAACACAATGATGTCAACTATTTGCGGGCTGCAGAGGGGATTAGGTTTCCCCAGGAGAGGCCAGTGGAGAAGTCTTCTCCACCTTAGATGGGTCAAGTGTCCCCCAGGGCTAAAGCCCAGAGACTGGCATCTACTGGTCTCAGCCAACTCTCTCCTCAGGCACTAAATGAATATGACAATTAACCGTGGGCTTAATGTGGTGGTGGTGAAAGGATCAGGTCCTGCTGCCAAGGGAGGGGAGACCTGGCACTTGGTGGCTGTTTCTTCCTGTAGCTACAGACAGGGTGGAAACTCTTGCCTTCCCGGGTGCTGAGCTGCCACACTGCGATGAGTCACTTTGTCACTCTGTGACTCAGTTTCCCCACCTGCAAAATGAGCCCAACACTCACAGAAAGGGGAGAGGAGAAGGAAGGAGGAAAACTGCAAAGCTTAAAGGAATGGAGGAGTATTTAAGAATTCTCATTACTGACTTCTCGTCAACCAAAAATCCCAGGGCTTGTGGTGCACATGGGAAAACACGTTGCCAGCAGCAGGGCAGTGCAGAGGGGCCATGCCCACGCTCAGCTGGGCATACCCACATTTTCAAGGCTGTCCCAGGCATGCATCTACTTGCACAGTATTTGCCCTGATCCTGCTCAGCACAAAGGCAAGGACCCAAATACAGACGACCTAAGAAATGAGGTGTCTGCCCTGTTTCTCTGCAGTCAATGGGAAATAGCTGTCAAGGTGTCATTCTGAGATATTCCCCTTTTTCCTCTCCACTGCCTGCATAGTCTTGGCAGGTCTATCTATAGGTGTCTTCCACGGCTCGCTGCCCCCCGCACACACACAGTAAATGGGAAATGGTGGGAACAGCGGTGGTTGCTCTGAACACAGCTCCCTGCAGAACAACAGGCACATGCAAGAGTCCAGGTGATTTTTTTTCTGATTTGGAAGACAAACTTGGAACTTGCACTGATTTCGGCAAACTGTCTCAAACCCAACAAAGCAACTCAGCCTAAAGCAATGCTGAAACACGCAGTAATATTTAGGCATTTTTTGAAATGAAATATTTGTTCTTGTTCCTTTGCGAGAACATCTAATTTCTAAGTTTTTTTTTTTCATTTTCGCTAAGCAAAAGGTTTAAAACAATCCTTGGAAATTAAATGCTAAGTTATGTTCAAACTAATATGTATTTTTTTTTTCTCCAATTTTTTGGTTCACCAAAAATCACAACAACAACAGACTCACTTTGATTAAGAGAAAACATTTTTTTTTTTCTTTTAATTTGACAGAACTTCCAGCGAACCGAAAAATCAAGTGATTTGCACAGCTCTAAACAAATACCAGAGGAGGGACATTTCCCTCTTCCCACTTTTCTTCCATAACAGCTGTTGCTTGAGCAGCCACACACGATATCTCCCTGTGTTCTCTCTGTGCCTGTTCTCTCAAAGGTAAGCTCCACAGACCAGCCCTGCCTGTATGCGCTGCTCACACTGCCCTCATTTGTGCATTGCCTGTGCCTGAAATTAAGTAACTACAAGTGTTTCCTTTGCGTCACTCGAGTACTCCAAGATCCATGAAGACTTGCCGTGTAAATGCAACCAGCTGCTCGCTTTACTCGTATGGCACAACAGCAAGCTGTCACTGGTCGTAAACAGAGACAGAGATTATTAATGATATATAGAATGCATTGCCACGGGGACCTTCCCCTAAGGCATCCCAGTCCTGTCTCTCCAGGGTCTCCCCGGTGCCACCAGTAGCATTTCCCCCAGAGGCACCCCTGTGGGTGACATCCCCTCCTCTGGAGAGTTGAATAGATGGATGTTTTATACCTACCAAAAAAAGAAGATCCCCTCCGGCAAGTCTCAGCTCATCTCCTAAAGGCTCCATCTCCCAACACAAGTTGTCAAGCCCAAATCTCATGCCCTAGTCACAAAATGTTTGTGGGGTCAAACTTGTACCTGCTAACAGCCTAAAGCTCTTGCAAGATCCTCACCGGCAGGGCAAAAAAGGTCTTATTTACCAAAGTACTCTTGGAAGCCATTTATCCTCCATCCCTCACTCCCCTCATCTCCCCCTTCACTACTCTGTGTTTTCCCTGCTGCCTAATGAGCCCTCCAGAGACCTGCAGGTATAAAACTCGTTACAGCTCCCTCTGCGTACCCGCATCAATAAACGAAGGAGCACAGCAGAGAACAGGAGGGAAGCTGTCACTTTATTTCACCATGAATTACAGAAACACTTTAAAGTCTAGCACTCGGGAAAGGGCCAGTGAGAAATAGCCCCTAAAACAGAGATAGGGCTTTTCTTTATGTTTTGTGCCAGAAACGTGGCAAAGCCTAGGCTTAGGCAATGAGATAATCTCGGTGTCCGGAGTGAATGGGAAGCCGGGAAGGACACTGTAAGCTTGTCATATTCTGAAGATTTAGGTTCCCCATCCCTTTCCCAGGCTTATTCTATTGCTTCATGCAGAACAGGGAAATATAAAGCAGCAGAGACTTTTGGAGCAGCTCGCTATCCACAGGCAAGGCCAAATTTCAAAAATGCCAAACCTTGGGTATATATTTAGGCACATAGAGAAGCAAATAGACTGCCAAAGCTGCTCAGGACATGCTGGGGCTGTGTTGGCTGTCTGGTCGCCTCCTAAATCCAACTCCAGTGTGTAAAACAGGGGCTACTGCAAAGCCAGCGCCAAGTATGTAAAAGTTGACAGCGTTTGCACAAGCACCATCAGCAACCTGCGCCCTGGTGACACGTGATGTGCCAGCAGCTCCCGACGTGCACTTGAGCACGTCCAGATAAACTTCCACAACCTCAGAAATCCCGCATAGGCACCAGGGCCTGTTTACACACATTTCTAGGCAGGAGGGCATATTCGTGTAGATGGCATGAGGGTTTTCAGGAAAGAGGTAGATGAGTGTGTCTGCCACTGGTATCCAAGACACAGAATCACAGAATCATTTTGGTTGGAAAAGACACTCAAGATCATCGAGTCCAGCTGTTAACCTACTCCTGGCACTACCCCATGTCCCTGAGAACCTCATCTCTGCATCTGTCCAACCCTCCAGGGATGGTGACTCCAGCACTGCCCTGGGCAGCCTGTTCCAATGCCCCACAGCCCTTTGGGGATAAAATTGTTCCCCAAATCCAACCTCAGCCTCCCCTGGCTCAACTTGAGGCCGTTTCCTCTGCTCCTGGCGCTTGTTCCTGGGGAGCAGAGCCCGACCCCCCTGGCTCCAAGCTCCTTTCAGGCAGTTCAGAGATCAGAATGTCTCCCCTCAGCTCCTGTTGTCCAGCTGAACCCCCCAGGTCCCTCAGCCGCTCCCATCACACTTGTGCTCCAGCCCGTTCCCTTCTCTCAGCTCACTCCAGCACCTCAAGGGCTTGATTGTCATGAGGGCCCTAAAATTGACCCCAGGATTCAAGCTGCCACCTCAGCAGTGCCTCGTCCAGGTGTGAAACCAAATAGCAATTCACCCCAAGTGGGATCTGTGTGCAGGGCTGTGCGTGTGTCCAAGGCACTGGACACAGCACGTCCCCCTCAGCACAGACCCGTGATGCTGGTGTGTGCTCAGGGTGCACAGGACAGGGTTCTGTGAGCGGGTACCTGCTGGAAGAAGCAGCATTGACCCCTGGAAAGGGCTGTGCTGAGCAGGCATCTCTCGCATGCGGGCGAACGGGTTGGAGGAGGACTCAGCCAGCTCTGCTGGTTCGGGAAATGAAATACCTTCTGTATCAGCTGCTTTTGTCATCCAAAAGCAGTGCAGAAAATTCCAGCCCTGCCACCCAAAGAATGCAAAACACTGAACAGGAGGAAGCGAATAAAACCTGGCCAGTGCCCTTTCTCTCATTGTTGATCACATTTTCCTGTGTAATTAATTGTGTTTCCAGATCAGGTTCCAGGTGGATCTGAGCACAATGATTTGGGACCTTTACCTTGAACTAACTTTCACCGGGAAACCACAGAAAGAAAGCAACCTGGAGACAAAACCACCGCATTACCAGAACAACACACAAAGACACAACAGAAATCAGGAATTGTTTTCTAAAGGGCAGAAGACTTTTCCCCGGGTATTCCCCTCACAGAATGATCCACAGGTAAGGCTGTTCACTCGCTGCACATAACCATGCAACAAGCGATATAGTTAGTAAAACCGTCAGGCACTGACCTTCACTCTTTGAGGGTTCATCCAGTGCTGGATGTCTTGCACGGTCTCGTTGACGTGCAGGAGGATGGGCTCGTGGCTGTGGTCCAGGCAGGAGGTGGTACACTCCGCACCTGCACAGAACACGGAGAGAACAAAGCCAGAGGATAAAGCAAGCAGCTCCGGACCCTTCCAGCATCCTTCCAGCTGAAGGGCAGGGTTAGGGCTCGTTGAACTAAATTGCAATTAGCAGTCAGCCATAACTATCACTTATCTTCTAGCCACACGTGAAATGTTGAGTACAACCCTGCATCTCAGCAGGAGACTGTGGGGGTGGTGGATATTCCAGGGCCTTTTGGTATGGGCTGCATATCTAAGTATTTCTCCGGCTATTAACTCCAAGAAGGGGGTTAGGTTTTGCACTTTCTGGTCATCAAAAAAATGTGAAGGTTTTTCCATTTCAACTGCTCTTTCAAGCAATGGGTTGATTAACCAGAGGCTGCTGAACTCATCTCACCTGTGACATGACAAAACCCGATCATTTGATCTGTCAGATTTAAAGACCTTCAATAATAATCTTGCAGAGGGTGACCAAGCCTAATGATATTGCAGACGAGCTAGCACCTAAGTCCCATAGTCAATAAGAAGTACGCAGAGAGGTAATGATGCCTTTGTTCACACATAAACCTGCTTTTTCTCTGATTAACTGTCATGCCCAGTGGGAATCCTGTCCTTTCTTTATTAAAACATGCTGCGATACTCTGCAGCAATATCCCAGAGCCCTGTGGTGACACAACCGTAAGCCCTAGTGTGTTGGACCGTTACCATTTCCCCCCTGGAAAATCACTCTCAATGGCACAGCTGCTGCAAACATGTCATTAGGATTTCTGCACTCCAATCAGTGCTGGGGGAGGAATTAATCTCCGCACTGGTTTGGAGAGCTGAACCTTTGGCTCAACACACACCTCGGCCTGGAAGAGCAGATTAGGTGTCTGAGGAATTACTGAAGGTGTGTGGGATTCATGGTGACCACGACTGGATGCTATTATTTTCCCCACCTGCTTTTGCCTTCTCATGTTCTCCCATATGATGGGAGCAGAGCAGAACCGGGCTGTTGAGCCAGCAAGAAGGGGGATTTGTTTTGCGCTCTCACTGCACATGGTAGCAGCTCCATGGACCCACTGGATGAGGCTCAGTGACACCAGCCCCATTGTGAGTAAGTGGCAGAAGAGCGCCTTCTTGGAAGGACATTGATCAGGCTTCCAAAACCACAAAGAAGATAAGACAAGAAAACCCCAACAACCTGATCCCAAAGGTGGTGCTGGGCCAGCCTAACAAAGTCTGTGGTATGTCTCCATCTGCTGAGGATAAGAGCCAACGGCTGCTGTGCCCTCACCGAGCTCTTCCTCCCTCTCCAGTGAGAGCCACGCTCTCATGGAGGATCCGTCCCACAAGTCCCTCACCTGTGTGACATGGTCCCACCCCTGGATCAGCATCTGGGATCGATACCTGCGGCAGCCACCCCAATAGGGCTGCGAAAGGACTGAGGGCTGGCAGGAACCTGCTGCAGACCCTCCTGCTTCCAGCACTGAGATGCTCCCCTTCACACCAGGAACTGGTATTTTCTCCTTGTAAAAACCTGGCCAGCCCTGGGATGTAACCTCGTCTCAAGGGTAAAATGCCTCGCCACGTTGAGAGTCACCACATCCTGCTCTCTGCTCGCTCTCCCGTGCTCCACCACGCTATTTACGCTTATGGGGAAAGGAGCGGGTTGGAATTGTTTTGATATATGATCTGTAATTGGCATCATTACAGAGCGATGATCTCATCCAGGTCGTGTTCTCCTCCCCGGGGAGAGAACTCAAGGAGGCTCGTGGTCTCTCGCGTGGCTGCGATACAATGAGGGAGCTGCACCACGAGGAAACTTCTCCAAGTTCAAAGGGACGGGCGGAGGGAGGAGGGGGCTGGCAGGGGGGCTGCGGGAAGGGTCCTCATGTGTCTGCACAGGCTGCAGCCAGTGCAGCTCCCATTGCAGCCCTTACAGCAGGGAGACATCAAAAACAGGGGCTGAATGTACAATATAGTGCACACAATTCTGTGTGTGGTCTGTCCCTCTCTCTGCCTGGGTGACACAAAGCAAAACTGAGCGCAGGAAGCACCCCAAAGCTCATCACCCCTTGCATCATGACCAGGCACCCCAGAAGGGGGAAAATACACCCTCACAACAGCTCCTAAATGTCTGTCATGTTAAGGGGATGCTCAGCTGGTCTTGTATTCTTTCTGGAGAGACCTGAATTACCCTGATGCTGCGTTTTCCTGCCAGCTCCTGCCTTGCAGCCTCTGGGGCGTGAGCATGTGCATGTAGTTGAAGGATGGGGACATTGCAAAAGCGTAAGAGCAAATGTAGGTACAATTTCTCCTTGTATTTTGAGGACTGGATGCGTCTCTGGTGTAGTCCGGCTTGCTGGCTGCCCATTAAAGCCAGCTGGCCAAGAAGGAACATGATGAAACTGGAAGCATTGGAGGAGGCAGGCAACCAGAGCATGTTACATGATGCCTGGCCTCTCAGTGCTTTGTGTTCCCTAAAATCAGTTCCCTGAAAAGCCTCCCGTAGCAGCCTCTCCCTCAGGCAAACAGATCCAGAGGAGAAGGTGACTTCAAGGACTGCAGGCTCCTTCCTTCCTCCCTCTCATTCCCATCCTCTTCCTCATCTCATGCCCCATCTGAGCTGCATCCCGCCATGGCAGATGGCTGGGGCTGATGCTCACAATCCGATGCTCACAAACCTATTCCGTAGCCGCCGGCGCATTGCAGCTTCAGGTGGCTGTTGAGCTGTGTGGGCAGCGCGCACTGGCCCTGCATCTCCCTGCAGAGATGAAAGGAGCCGCTCCAGGTCCCATCCTTCCGGCAGTGAATCACATTGCTTCCACGGCCCTGGGAATGAGAGAAGAAGACAATGAGGGTGGTCACGAAAAAAGAAAACAGCAGCAAGGACAGGGTGAGAAGTGAGAAGTGGGAGCAAAGTTCTGCCGGAGCTGGGAGAGCCCCCGGTTGGGACTGCCAGCCCTGGGGGGCAAGAAGGACTTTTCTTCCAAAAACACACAAACATGCCTCTTCTGTGCAAGGCAATGTCTTCACAAGGCCCTTGCAAGGTCTCTACCTTAAAATAGACCCACTCCAGTTGTGATAAAGGTGCATTCACCCCATTTGCCTTCTTCCTCATTGCTGAGCAGTTTGCATTTTATGCAGACGTTTTCCCTCTTCCCATTTTCTAACTAGTTACATCATCTTTGTCTCGAAACAGAAAGAATCCCCAATGGCCGTCTGAAGGGGGAAAGAAAGCAGGACACGAGCAGGGATGCTTAGCAGGGCAGAACGTGCTTTCTGGAGCTTGGCTGCCTTGAGTGACAGCGAGTGAAGAGGCCGAGACAGACAAGCACAGAGGCAGGTGGAAAGGGGGGAAAAATCCTCTGGTGTGGGAATGGGCAAGGGATGGAAGATGACATTTCTCTTATAGAAAAGATTCTCTGTATGATACTGAAGAGTGAATACCAAAGTCCGAGGGGAAATATCATGCCCTTTAGAAACAACAAAGGAGCGCACAGGCAATCTTTTGTCAGATCTATCCTCCTGGCATTGGGGATTTCTGCACAAGCTGTTCTGCGGGGTCTGCGAGTTGAACTGCCATGGGGCAATGTGGGACATTCAACAGGACGATGTCTGGAGTGGCTGGGCTCCAAACCTCCCGTGGAGGCCTTGCTGGGTGGGAGAACCATGGAGGATCTCTGCTTCTCTTCACCCATTTTACATGCCAGGCATGTTGCCCACCATTTGCCCACTCTGCTCCTGGAAGATTGTGCTTGATGTCTTTGGGGATCCTTCAGTTTGCTGTCTATGCTGGGATCCCAGCAGGGCTGCTGAACTTTTCTTAGGAGCATTTCTCTGTGACCCAGATCTCTTGTAGCACAGGGATCTGCACAAGCCGCTGGTACCGGTGTGCAAGATTGTGCAGCCTTCAGTGCTAGTCTTGTCCTTAATATCCTCATCCTGTTTTGTTGTTTTTTTCTCAGCTTTGTTGATGAACACAATGTTTAGTGAGATGCAAAGTGGTCTTACTGGCAGTCTACTGCGTAGGACCTGCTTCCCCTTCTCCAGACATCTGGCCATTGCCAGAAGTAATAAGAAAATCATGTGAAAGGATAATGGACCAGATGGACTCAGGGTGTGATCCAGCTTGGTGACTCTCACCTAAGGGCCAGTTTGGCAGAGCCTGATTCATTTAGATCTGACTGTTCATATGATTTGTGCGCAATATCCAGAAATGGAAGACCCTTGGTCTGGGTGCCAGGGGAGGTACCTGCTTAAATTACCATTACGGTTCCTGGCAATTAAGAGATATCATACGTACAGCTGAGTAATGATCTTCAGCGTGGTGACAAATTCAGGAAGAGATCATTAAGTGATAACTGAGCACAATTTGCTGTTTTAGCAAGTGTGGTGCACTTCCATTATAATTTGCATGCCAGGGTTCAAATGTGATTTTTAAAGGTGAGCCATGAAAGCTGATTTATGTTCCCAGACCTGGCTGTGCCTGAGGATACTATTGTATAGTTTCTGCAACATACTCAGAGGTCCCAGGATATCCATTGCTATAGTAACATACTGCCCATCATTCCCTGACCTGCAAAATCTCTTGTGAAAATCCCTGCTGGGCTTCTTGCTTGGATGCAACATGAATTATCACCTTATATAGCTGAGAGAGACTTAGTGGGGTTTAATCCTTAAATAATTAACACCTTTCAAGTGGTTCTGAGTTGTGCCAGGAGTCCTCCCTCTTTTTCTGTAGTCTGTTTTCTGGGATATCTGGAAATACCTTTCTCTGCAAATCCTTTTCTCAAGATGTTATCTGCTCCTTTGCTCAAGCTGCTTTTGCAGCTGAACAGCCACTATACTCTTCCTCACAGCAAACAGAGACATAGCTGTACCTCTCACTTCATTCTTGCTGTATCCCTGACTCCACTGCTTGCTCCTCTTCACATCCAACTCATCGAAAAGCAAACACAAACCAGTTATACCAGTTGTCGTTACCCCAGTGGCGTCGGTTTCCCTGCCCTGGAAGCGATGGTGCAGCCACGGTGACCAGGCTGAGCAAGTGGTGGATGCACAAAGCCACAGATGCTGCATCCCGTCACTCCCACCCAAACTGCACCCAGGAGTGCAGCTTCTCACTTCATGAGATTTGTAACCTCACGTAAGTCTTACTCAAGGAAACCTTTTTCAGGTGCCCCAGGGCTCTGTGTGTCATCCCCATGAACCAGGCAGGCCAGCCTGGCAGGGTCTGGGGACAACAAGTGGCTTTTAAAGTCTGGAGCAGGTATCAGAGGTGTCTTTCAGATCACTGGCCCCTTTTTGAGATGTCCTTAGAATCTGGAATTATATAAAAAGACCTTTGACAGAGCTCTCCCTGCTCTCTGCACTGCGTGTAGAAGCAGCAGCTCCTACATCCCAACTTTCTCTTCCCAAGTGTATTAAGCAGCAGCAGCACTTCTGGGAGAAGTTACTCATCTCACAAACTATAATTACCTTTGGTGAGGGAAACTAAGCATTTCATACAGGGTACTAAAGGCCAGACCTTCTCCTATCAGTGACGAAGTCCTAGGAGGTCAAAGGCAACACACTGATTTACGCCAGATGGGGATCTGACCCCTGATGCCAAATGACACCTTCACAGCCCAGAAACCATGAAAGTTCAGAGACAGCTCACTTGAATAGTTGTAATCTCCATAAAGCTAAATTTTCATATGGCACAGATACATGCAGTGATAGTGAGAAAAAGAACTGTAGAGAAAAGCCAGGTAAAACGGAATGAGCAAACAGGACAAGTGTGGGTAACTCATACCCTACTTACTTTCTTCCATTACTCCTTATTTCCTAGCTACATAGAGCCACTGAGGCAGATTTTTCAGCCACTTATTTTCTGCAGAACAGTAAGTCACCCATTGCCAGTACTCTACAGGTAATAGTTAATACCATTACTACTATCATAACAATATTATTTCCAGGCTCTTGGCAGTAGCTCTCTCCCTCTACTTCAGTTATGTATTTCCCTTCTCCATTTCTCTGTCTCTGGTCTCAGAAGAGCTCAATGGCACTCAGCCCCTCCAAGATCAGGGTCCTTAGGGAACATACCATAAAACCAGCTTGTATGGGCTGAGATAATTTGGATAAGAGAGACTCACCGACTGGCTGTCATCATCTTCGCACTTGATCCGGCACTCGCTGTTGAACTGGAAGCCGTTGGAGCACTGGTAGAGCCCGTGAAACTTGGAAGGCGGAGGGTCACAGGTTACGGGCACGCAAGCGCCCGGCAGCCACGTGCCGTCTTGCGTGCACTGGATCTTAAACGCTCGCCTTTTTGTGCGGAAAAAAACATGCAGTGAGTGGCTGAGTCAGCTAAGAGGCTCTAAAGCCTCTGAGCTCTGCTAGCAGGTTGCAGGGGATGGGTGCGCTTGAGCTTTTAACACCTGGGGAACAAGTCATGAACCTGCGTCATGAGGTCTCGGGGCAAAAACAGCGATTATTTGCAAAGCCAACATTCAGCCACGCAGCCTAAACTGCTTTTTGGGCTTTGGACACGTCTTCTAAAAACTCTGCTTCCCAGGCTTGTGGGCTGTGGTTGGTTTGAAGTGGATTTGTGCAGAGTCAGAAGTATATGATAGCACTAACCCTTTCCTGCAGAGTTTCAAAGGGGACTCCCCAGGCTGTGTATCAAAGGGGTATTTCTAAGGTAAGGTCTGTTATTTGTGCACTGGCTAGGATTTTCAAAGAAGTCTAAGGGAACGAGGTGCCTAAATCCCCTTGAAATTGCACATCTACCTGCATGAAGGAATTTCTCAGTGCTATCCCCTACAGCCCATATAGTCTGTTATAAACAACCCAGCCTTTTCCCAAACTCATTTTAACTCGTGGCTTTCTGAAACATGCTGACTGCACGGCATAACTCCTTCACGTACTTTCTTGCTTTTCTGGAAGATCCAGGGACATGGTAACCTGGTTTGCATTTGTACTTGCAAAATGAGCCCACTTTGTGCTTATCTTCTCGGCAACGAGTAGTCTGGAGATCCGCGTTTGGAACGATGGAGGGTGCTCGACACATCAGCTCGCACAGGGCCTCCGGAAAGGACCACAGCCCATCCTCCATGCAGGTCAAGTTGCTGTTGTTTCCTGAGAAGAACAGTGAGTAAAGTGAACAACGTTCAGAAGCACTAATTTTTTCAAAACGTCATTACACACATGATATATCAAAAGCCACCTCAGTCTGTCTGTCAAATTCAGCTGCGTGTCCTATGCGTTTTCTCCATCTAGATGATGGCATCAAATCACTAAGGACTCTGTTTTCAGATGACAGGCAGACAGTGCTTATTTCAGGAAATGCTATAGCATAGGGGAAACCCCACTGGCTTTGTAATCTTTTGTATTTCTCTTCCTTATTTTGTTCTTCTCTGAAAGGAAGCTTGCTTCACACATCAACCCCCTCCTCTCCAAAGTCATGGCATTAGCAGAGGGTTTGGTGCCGTTACATTCTTCATTCCGCTTCTGTGTTATATCTTTTCCCTGAATCTGTCCTTTTAATTTCAATTTTGAGCCTTTTGGAGCAGCATCTGTTAGTATTAGAGTCACTACTCCAACACAATGAGAAGCCATTCTCAGCTGGACATTCTCAGTCCTTGGGGACTAGTGTGATAAATATGATTCATAATATCCATTAGAGATTCATTTTCCTTATGAAGCTTTCTTGCCCAGCACCTCAAAGGAAAAAGCTACAATGGATCTCTTTGCCTCTGCTATGACCTACTTGACTTCAGAAGGTTAAGCTAAAAGTAGCCTAGTCTCAGTGTATTTTACATTCTTTGTTATTTTATGCTGTATGTTGAAAAGGAAAAAGCTTTTCCTAAGAAGCAAAACACAGCTATGAGCCACTAACCCTTCAAAAACCCCTCATACTCTCTTGAAATCCCTGAGCATTGCTGCAGGAACTCTACTCAACCCACAAGACATATTTTCAACAGCAAGCCAACTTCGGAGTTATCCCAAATAATACTGACAAACTGCTAACCCCGGATTGCAATGCCATCTCTCTGAGAGGGAAGGAAGACAGCCGGGGCATGAGGCTGGAATTCAAAGACGAAGAAAACAAAAGGCTCTGGAGGGCTCAGGAAGGTATGTGGAGGAGCCCTCCTGCCCTACCCACAGAGATAAGAGAAGCCGCATTAAATCAGCCCTGGCTTTCTCTCTCCCCTCCCCAAGTGCAGATGATTGCAGAGGTATTTTGTGCAGAAAGGAGCAATTTTCTAGAGCACCAGCCTGCTCCTCTGCTCTGACTCACGCAGCAGCTCTGCAGACCAGCCGTGGTGATCTCATACTCGCCACTGCAAAGTGATAAGCTGTGACATTACCAGCCGTGGCTGTCATGACGTCAGTGATTGAATTAGGCATGAGTCACTCCAACGCCATTCTCCAGAAGCTTAGTGGTAACATCTATTAGTCATCACCGATGGCTGTACACCAAATGGTGCCTTTACCTCACAGCTCGCAGAGTTTCAGGACAAAAGTGAGGTGATGCTACACACCACAGCTGCACCCCCTGACCTGGGGGTTGGTTGTCATCCCCCCGTCTACCCTGAATGGAGTCATCAGCTGAAGCTCTGTTGGTCATGATGAATATCATTATTTTCACTGCCCCCTCAAAAAAAAAAAATCCAGGCATTTTCAATGAAAAAACATCTCTTGTTGAAGATGACCCTCTGAGTTTATTAACAGAAAAAGGGAATTTTTGATGAAAATCTCCCCTTTGATTAGTCTTATCTTTCACTGTGTGTTGGCTGCTTGAGGTTATGCTAAGTCTGAGTTATAAGAATTAAGAAATTTGGTTATATATGAAGAAATGAACATATCCTTTCACTGAAATGAACAATACTGTTCACCTGCCTCTTCTGGGGTTTGCAGTGAATCATAGCGGAAGAGGTGATACCATATGTACCAAAAAGGCTTATACAGCATTTGTACCTGAGTTGACAACAGCAGCTAGGATTACTCCATTGCAAGATAACAAGTTAATTTGGCTCTAATGTTCCTTCAATTAACACTGATATATTTTCTTGTTTCTGGGTACCATGCCAGTGAGCAGAGTTGTCGATGGTGCTGGGGATGCTACCAGAAAAGCAGCAGGGAAGAAGATGGAGGAGAAAAGGAAAGGAGGCAAGAAAGTGTGTTATTTTTAAGAAATAAAAATTATAGACCCCCCAAAAAAAGAGAAGAGAAAGGTCAGAGGTGGAGCAAGACGAGTGTGGAAAAGAGATGATGGGTGGATTAGGAAAAAAAGAAAGACAGTGATGGGGGACTGTGCAACTGGGACATGGGACTTTTCAGTCTTCTCCTGCCTTTCCAAATTCATGGAAGGGAGACAGACAGAAAACAGAAGGCATGGGAAAGAAGACGAGAGAGAGTTCAATTTGATTTATCCCCATGACTTTTCCATGTTTTGGTTGTATGGAAGTAATATTCACTGTCATTACTGCTTGGCCATACGTGATCAGGAAAGGTCACAGGAAGGTAATAGAGAGATGCAAAGGAACTTAACTCCTAATGTAAATAAACCTTCCCATAGGCTCCATAATTCTTCATACTTAAAATATCATGAATAATTCTAAAACAACAGCAACAGAAACATATATTACTAGGAGCAGCCTGTGTTAGCGGTGCAGCTGTCCCCAGGTCCCTGCACCCTCGGATACCTTTCAGAAGAGCAGGAGGTCGGCAAGTGAAGGAGCATTTCTTGCCAAAGGTGGTCCCCTCGCTGCAGTTGAAGGTGGCTGGGTAGACATGGTACTGGTCTGGGACACCGCAGTCCACGGGCTCACAGGTCACCTGCTTGTTCCACTTCCCATCTGTGCAAGTCATGGTGATGCTGGACTCCATCTGGAAAAAGACACATGCCTACAGCCATCACAGCCACCAAGGGGGAGATCAAAAGCATTTTGAGCCTAATAACAGCCATTATTTTGGCTCACAAGTTAAGCAAAACTGGGCCTGACCACTACCATCATCATTTGGACAGCAGCTACTAAAAACATCAAGGAAACATCAACAGAAAATGGTGTCAAGGGAACTAGGATGTATTTCTGTCACCTCTGGGGTGAGACATCAAAGTGCTTCAATATGAGGAGTGGGATAATGTGCAGCACTACAAATAATCTGAACTCCCGTCTGTGTCGCCTCCTGAGACGGGCTGGGAAGCTGCCCTGGGATCAGAACGGAGCGCGCGGGGCTGAGCTGACAGCTGTCCCCGATCCCCGCCACCTCCGCAGCGACACGGCCGCTCCAACGGGATCCCCGTGTATTCCTGAGCAGCCAAACTCATTCTTGGGTTTGAAGTGAAAGCCAACCTGACACGAAGCTGTCTGGGACTCTCACCTGAGGCTCTCCCAGGAGGTGTCAGTCACCCTTGGACTGAGGCACACAGGGAAGTGGCCTGGGCCATTTCAGCACTGTGTTCAGATACTGAGAGCTGCTGTGGTGGCTTCTATGATCAGAGCGCCCCGAGGCTCCAAACAGAACCAGGGCCCTGCTGCCCTGGCACCGGGGACATGTACGCTTGACAGACAGAGGTTTTCCTGGAGCAGTTTGCAATGGACAGACCCAAGAGCATCCTGTCCATACGTTCACCTGGCACTTGGACCAGAAAGTCACAATGAGAGAGGTTGAACACAGAATCAGCACCTGTGCTCTGACTTCCCTAATGCTGCTTTACCACCCTGGCTACACAGAAGATACGTTTCTGTGGGTTCAAGGACTTATCCAAATAATGCAGCGGATTGAAATCCTGAAGTGCTAGGGAGAGAGAAAATAAAAGCAGGGGAGGTAAAGGAGCCACCCATCCAAAGCTAAGATGAAGAATCTACTGAGTGACTGAAGGACAGACAGACATTGGCAAAGAGCACAGAATACACAACATATCCACTTTCTAATCAAAAAGGGAAAAATATTAAAAACTAGAAGTGAAAAATCTGAAAGTAGGACTCTCCCCTCCAGACCAGAATAAAGAGAAGGACAGAAGAAAAAGAAATATGAGAAACCCAAACACAAGCAGGGGAAGATACCCGCGAAGATTCCAGCGAGGAATCTGACCAAGCCGTACAGCAGCACTCCTCTGCCTCCGGGGAATATTTTATTCAGGGCTGGTACGCTCACAGGAGATCTGCACTGCCGACCATTGATCTGGGTTTATAAAAGGAAGGGGAATTTTTCTAGCACACATCAAAGAGACCTGGATTCCCTTTTTGCAAAAACACCCTAA
The DNA here is from genome assembly GCF_964273445.1 of Streptopelia decaocto. Taxonomy (NCBI): domain Eukaryota; kingdom Metazoa; phylum Chordata; class Aves; order Columbiformes; family Columbidae; genus Streptopelia; species Streptopelia decaocto. The sequence continues at coordinate 4,576,160 of NC_138672.1, read as the reverse complement.
TGGTTTCAACAGAAGTTCAGACCTGTCTCCCTTTGATATATGGTTGCATTCAGAATGGAAAAAGCAGTCCCAGAGCTGAGAAACTGGACACTTCCCAAGTGGGCACAAAACCCCTTTTCTAGACCGTGGAGTTTATTTAAACAGGGAGCATTGCTGATGGAAAAAAATGTCTTTTCTACCAATTTAGAGCAGCACATTCTGGGATTCTCAGAGCGCTCAGGTGGAGTGACACTCTGTGTTCCCATTCCCGGGCATTTTGCTCCCCATTCACTTTAAATTCTGCCTTATCAGAATACCTGCTTCATTAAAAAGTGGATATATTCTGCAGACAGTTGATGACTTGAAGACACCCGTGCTTCCAAGAAGCTGCGGTGTGATGGCCACAGGAGAAGGGATGATATAGCGTATTTCCATGTCTTCATAACACAGCACCATCATCAGCACATTTGCACTCCAGGCTGGGCTGCTCCAGCATTCAGCAAAGCCTCCACTTCCCTTAGCAGATGCTATCACCAAATAACACTCCAGCCCCGTGGCTGCCGGGCTCCTCGACACCAGGAGGTTTAAAACATAAAACCACGCTATTGATGTCACAGTATACCCGTATGTTACGGAAAAGTCTTGCATTGTGTCTTGCTGGATCCACAACAAGCACAATGAAGCTCTATCAGTGACAGGAGATTCAGCTCTAAGAATTCAGTTATTAGTGTTGGTGTGATCTGGTTTAGGAAGGAACGATTGTTCCTACCAGCTGATCCTGGCTGCTGAGACAGTGTGGTGCACAAAGGAGTTTCTTTAATGGCAGGGTTGCACATCAGATGTAGCTCTACAGAACACCGAATAAGCAGTGCAAATTCAGAATCTAGAATATAGCACCAAAATTAAAACAAAGTATCTGTGTATGAGTGTCCCACCTTACAGAGAATGGGCAAGAAGGTTTTGCCGAAGCTAACACCTGTGAGGGTATTTCAGCTGCAGCTGTGGTCTTTGTTAGCAGAAAGCTGGAGGACACCAGAGCCTGCTGGAAACACAACCTGCCTGGGGTCACCTCTCCTTGGAAGGGATCCCTCCTTACTGTACTCCCACTGCCCTTTGCTTTCCCCCCATTCTAGACCTTGATGTGAAAAAAAACCCCACAAGTCTCTCCATATTTTCATCTCTGGGCTTTTCCCCATGGTGCTTTCCCAACAAAACCACTAACCAAATCTGGAAAAGCCACTTCCTTCCAGGGTCTTATGGCTTTTCCTCTTCCTGGCAAGGCCATTCCCATGCAGAGAAGCTGTGCCCATGTGGGTAAGACCCTGGCTTCTCAGCTTTTTCCAGTAATTTGTTCCATGCTTTGTATGATGGAAGCTGAGGTTTTCAAGGTCAGACATAATAATGGCAAATTTTAGAGCATGTCTATCATGTCATCACTTCAAGCAAAAGGAGCACATGTCCTTCTGCAGCAGAACATAACAGAGAACATTCCCCACAATGGAGACAAAGACTACTGGCTTTGAATGAAAGGACACAGGACAAACCCCAACATGGAGATTATTGCAGATGGCGCCCACCGGCTCTCAGCTTCTCCCTCTTGCAATGTCCCACCCGAAGGTGGCATCATTACAGGACCCCAGCTCTCCCCAACACCACATCACACCTCGGGGGTATTTCCAATCAACTCAGCCACCTTCGGATCCAGCTACAGGGTCTCTGTAGCAGCATCTGTGTCTGTCTTTGCAGATCTCCTGCGCGAAGCCTGAGCAGACACGTGCCTGTTTCGCCTGTCTGATCTGACAAGGTCACCCAGCTCACAGCAGTCCACACGAAGCACTTGGCTTTCTCATCTGTTTATTAGCTGTCACTTTGGGCACTCTGCGCTGCTTTGACTGGCATCACAGCAACTGCTTCCCTTCATGTCCTGCCTTCCAAAAGAGGCTTTCGCGAGGAGGGAGGGTGAGGACGAGAAAAGAGGGGGGGGAAAAAAAAGGTCTCCAAAGATACAGTGTGTAGCGAAGAAGATGCAAACTTAAACAAATCTGGTGCCAGAAAGATTTGTTTCTTGGGACTTTGAACAGCTTGGGAGAATTCATGTCTCCTTCCTGCTGCCCAAGATCCCAGCCGGCTCCTTCTTCAAGCGATGCCTCACATGTGAAGTTTCCTCTCCTTAAAAACGAACAGCTGTGCCCTCCCCTCTAAGTATTCTTCCACTTCTGCCCACTACTGTGCCTCTAATTGAACCCACATGAGCCGCGCTTTCTTTTCCTGGCATGATTGATGATGCCTTTGCACAACATTAGGGAGCTGCTGGGTTTTAAATAACACCTCTTGACCAGAGCAGCAGTGGTGGCAGCTTCAAGGAGAGATGACAACAAGGCACTGAATGAGCGGGGCTTTCAGCGAAGGACAAGGGGGAGGAAAGCAGGGGAAGACAAAGGGGGAAGAGGGGGAGAAGAGAAGAAAGAGCGATGGGGATGTCAGGGGGGTGGGAAGAAATGGGGCAGGGGGGAATGAAAACATCCTGAGATGATCTTCGTGAGAAAGATACATGGAGGGTTTTGCTCCATCACTGTGCAAATCCTTTTTTGCTGCTGGTGGTGAAGTCCCCAAATAAGGACGAGAGAGAGCCCAAGAGCCTGTAAACAACTCCGCTTTTTAAAACAATGTTCAAACAGCAAACAGTTTCTACTGCAGATAGTGCTGACGTTTTTAGGGTTTGGTGATTTTATGGAGTTTTAACAGGTTTTGGGAATGGGAGCTACTCAGAGAGCAGAGCTGAATGATTTTTTTGCGCCCTCTGACTGATTAAAATGGTGGTTTCAGAAGACACAGAGACCAGAAAGCATAGAAATTGTTAAGAAGATTTTCAAAGACCCCTTAGAGGTTAAAGATTGATTTGAAATGTGACTTGTGCCCCTACATCTCTGAGGTGCTTTTAAAAATTTGGCTTTTAATTCTCCATTCACCCATTTTTTCTGCCTTTCAGTGGAATGCGGAAGACAAATGCGGTTCGGATGCTAAACCTGTCTGTCAGTCTTCATCAGCCTGCAGTGGCCATGGGCCACCGATGTTCGGTCTGCTCTTTGAGACACTGCACCTCAGCTCAGCCTCCTTCCTACCCAGAGGTGTGAAACACCCGCATGTGTAAAGCTACTTTCCTTTCTCCTCTCCCTCGTGCAGCCCCCCAACACTGTCAGTTAAATGAGAAAAGAATAGCTCTAGACCCTCAAAATAAGTCAATCAAGTAAAATATCCAACTAAACGACAACAGTGAAACAACCAAGAGCTGAGTGCAAGGTTCCTTGATCACAACAGAAAGTCCCTCTGTCTATAGATAACAACCCACGTGCCCCATCTCATCCCAAACGCTCGTGATCAGCAGAGGAACTGAAACTGGGAAACAATTGTGGAAGGAACACAATGCAATTCGATACAACACAATCCAAGGAATCCAAACCATGGATTCCAGACTTTCTCAGATAACTTATTTCTTGCCAACGTGTTCCACACGTTCTGGTTTGAAGCACCTGACGCAAAGAAATAAAACAAGATGATAGCGAAAGAAACTGTCCATTCCTTTTCAACAGATCTCCAAAGCACATGAATGAACTTTTAAAGCATGTGTCTAATGTACTTAGGTGAACATGGATATTTTTAAGATGCTCCACTCCTTCCCTGATTTGACCAGTGAATGCACAGCACTGAGCAAAACAAAGCCATTGGCCTCAGGGTTTTTATCGGTGGAAAAAAGACGATGAAGTGCAATAGCAGACCAGGGTGAGAGGAAGCGTGTTGTAATCGGCAGTGAATCACGTTTGCTAGGGGTGCTAAAATCCTCCGCTCCTGTCACATGAGTCTGATCAAGGCTCTGAAACCAAACTTCTCAGAGCAAAACCATGTACAGTTGGCTGAGCCTCCCCGAAAGGTACTTCTTGCATTTAAATAGCACAGCGCTGGTGAAACATGTTTAGGCTGTTTTATTTGGTTTGGGATTCCTGTGTGCTCAATGTACAGATCCCTTCCAACTGTTTCCTGGTTCAGCCATTCAGGCTCAGTTGAGAACTTGTTTTCTGTTCTGTAAAAATGCTCAGCTGGAGCTGGGGTTCTGGTGCTGATGCCAATTAGGATGGAAGAGGCCCAGCTTGCGGGGTCCTGTATTTGTTTTGTAATTGAGTTGAAAGGGCTGACTCATTCCCCTCCACGAGCTGATGAAGAACACAGTATTTCACAAATACAGAGAGGCTGCTGAGCACGGCTGCCAGCCCCCAGATGTCTGTGCTGTCCCCACAGCAGGCGAGAAGCTGCCGATGGGGGAAACCATCCCCACGTCCCGCTCACGGGGTCCGGCAGCATTGGGAATGAGATCATAAAACGGGGTGCCTGCCCTGCACCCACGTACCCCTGCACCCCGCTCCCCACAGCCTGCCGAGGACGGGCCATGCCGCACATGCACCTCGTCCACCTCCCCAGCACAAAGAACCTGCAATGTTTTTAATGTTTCAATAAAGTGATAAGTTTTCCTCAATAGTTTTCCACTCACTGCATCAAGACATGCTGTGTTTGTAGGACTGGATTAGTAATGCTCAGCTTAGAGAAGATGGGGAGCACTCCCTGGCCCATGGGGGGAAGTTTTTGGTGCTTTCTTTGGAAGCAAAATGTTTGGGTGCTTTTTCCACCTCCTTGCTATCATGCACTTCTGCAGTGCCAGCGTGTGGTTGGGAACAGATGGACTGAAACACTGCAAAGGAGCTAAGACATTGTTAGCCTCAACCCGAGGAATAAAAATGAAGTATTTTGCCCAGAAACTGGTTGTGTGAAGAACAAAAACAACCAACGCATCCCCAAAAAGCCAGCTCAAGAAACACTGCTCAGCTGAGCAGAGCCAGTGAGATCAGAGAAGACCTGAACGCAAATTTAAACCTTTTGGGTTGAAAACAGCGAAATTTGGGAAACATCTGAGCTTTGCTCACTGTCAGAGCTTTGCTTCCCACAGAGTCCAATGGCTCCTATTCTGATGAGACATATTTGGATAAGGCCTTGTCCCAAGGCTGAGCTGAGATTTTGGGTTTTAGGTGGGGTTATTTCTCCACGTCTGTTTGTTCACCCCGTCTTGTGGCTCATACAAAACCAGCAGAACAAACCTGGCTCTTGCGGAGATCGTCGTCTCGCTGGACTTGCAGGATGTAGCCCGTCTTGCAGCTCACGTGGCACTGGGCACCATTGAGCCACCCGCCGCCCGTGCAGTTCAGCAGCGCGTTCTCGATCTCCAGCTTCTGGCAGTCGGTGGCTTCGCAGGAGTAGTGGACACAGCTAGGTGGGAGACAAGAAGCGGTGTTCTTATTTAGTTCATTTAAATCATTCAACAAGAGCGCGAATGTCTGACTGACACACTCATCACTTCTCAGGTACGCAGGCAAACGGCTCCTCCCCAACAAACACATCCTCTAGTTACATCTCCCAAAAGACAGGGACAGTGGTAACAGTGATGACAACGAAAGCAAATTACAGGTGTTGAGGCAAAAGGGAAGAGCCTGCCAATTCTGCAGAATTACCTTCTGTTCTGCAATATTCAACCGCGCCGTGGCCCGACGCGCATCTACCAGAGCACTCTCCTCATGCCCCATCCCATTTTCCATCTCTACTGAATTCAGGAGTGCCCGATATTTCCAGTGATAAGTGTGTGCGTGTGATGAGGGGTTTCTGCGATAGACACTCTTATCTTTGACAAACTCGATTGAGATCAACACATTCATTTTATTCCACTTCACCAGGAACACCAACCATCAGCTGTGTAGCTGTGTTGATAAGCTCTTATCAAGCTCAGCAGCATGCTGTCATTTCAGATCTCTCCAGCTGCTGTCCTGCCATCCATAAAATGTTTTCCCGGATGGAAACTCTCTGCTCTCCCTACAGTAAATTATCGTAACATTTAGCACTACTTGTAAAAGAGAGGGTTTTGTTTTATTTTTATACACACAGAAATGTCTGGTTGACACAAAATCTTTCATCATCTCTGATGACCTGAGTCAAACATTACAGCACATGTTCAAATGTGAGTATGGGGCAGGTGCTCAGCTAAAGGGCAATGAAAATACGGAGAGTCTTAAAGCATGTGCAAAGACGTTTTACTGGATTAGAGATAACATTTCTGGGGTTAAGGATTCCTATTGGGTGATATGCCTCTGCTAAAAATTAAACTGAATTTAAATTAAACGCAGTTAAATTAATACTGAGGAGGGAAATTTTTGACTTATTTCACCATCTACATGGGTAGGCAAGAACCTGAAACACAGAGAGTTATAGAAAGAAAGGAAATCAATGCATCAATACACATATTTTGAAATGGATTACAAGCAAGTTATTTCCATCTCCTAGAAAAAGGGTTAACAGCCACCAAACTCCCATCCACCTTAGTTAAGCACAGGACTTAGCCTGTACACGGTGTTTTGCTGTGTTCAAAGCATTGTGCAGACATTATCTAATTAATTTTCATGACACCTCTGTGAGACACCTGGGCTGGTATTGTTATCCCCATGTCACGGACAGAGAAGCACATCTGCACATGTCTCTACTGAGCTCTAGATCAGATTAAATGACAGTATTATGTACCTCCACAACTCATTTCTCTGTCCCAGACTAGTGCTATATGGCAAGTGCCCACGGCTGGTAATTTAAGGCTGCTTGTTCAGCGGTGGCCCTTCCCTGGAGTGCGATGAGCCATAAACAATTTCTACATTCAGAATGATCTTATTTCCTCCTTGTGCACAAAGTATTGCCACTGACAGGACTGAGGAAGGAGAATTCCTGGCCAACTTGACACCCTTGTAGGCAACAACCTGCACCCTGTCTACCAGGATTACAACTGTGGTGCTCATTACTTCTGCAGAACAGTTGATGCTTTGCCAGAGATGACCTACACAGAGTGATCCTGCCTTCAGTATGATCCACCCATCCCCATACCAAAGGTTTCATGTGTTTTCCAATCATTGGAACTCGTTGCATGACACACAAATTTAAACTGCCATTGATTACAGTTCACATTGATCAATAAGACTGTGGATGAGATGGTGGAAGAAGAAGTGGGCGGTATGTCCTAGTGTCCGGGTGGTCTTCTCTTGCAGAGAAATGAGGTGGGGAGAACCTCCACATGCAACTGTCTTGTAAATGCCCAACATGAACCTCACAGGAGTGTGAACCACAGACTTCACTGGTTTGGCAGCAGCCCCCAAGCGAGCGGTACCTTAGTACTGACCTCACGGCACTGCTGGTTGGGTAAGTCACCAACTAACATCAGCAACAATATGTGAACAGGGGTGTTGAGTCAGACTGTAAACGATGCATGACGTCTTGTTGAACCCTACCTGCAGGTCCCACTTACACCTACCCATGAAGACCAACCATCACTTTGCTCCCTCTGCTTTCCAGAGGGTGAGGCTGCAATACCAGTTCCTCCCATGCCAGGGCTCCAGCGCTGAGCAAGTTGACTCATTGAGGAAAAAAAACGAGCACTATTGCCAAGCCATTCTCAGAAGCACATATTGTGAACCTTGACTGCCCATTGCAAAACTCCCACAAAATCTGAAAGCCTTTCTGCACCAAAGTTGAAAAACTTAAATAATAGCAGACCTATTTCATTTAATACTTATGTGAATCAACGTGCTACACGTTGATGTAGCACTGAATTGAGCCATGAATGGCTTCAGAGGGAAAGGTGAGCCTAAGAAAACCTTTGCAATTTGCACAAAGGGAAATTTGGAGCAACGTCACAGCAGTCAGTGGCATCACTTTTCATTTCCATCAATGTAAAGGAGAAAAGGAATCTGGTTTCTTGAGTTCATATCAGGACACCAGATGAGCAAGCCTGGGCTTACAAGTCCTGCAGAACTGAAACGCCACAGACAAAGGCATTAAGAAACACTTATTGTGATGTTCTTCTTTCTGTTTACAAGTCCCCTTGTGGTCTTCTTAAATGGCCAGGGAACATTTTTAGCCACCCCCTCCAGGCTCCAGATTATGCCTCGGTTAGCAGATCATCTGGGCAGCTCTCTCTGTCTGTAACTCTATATGAATGACTTCAGTGACAAACAATACAACCATTCACTTTTTGTAAAAAAACAACCACTGCCACCAAATGTTTCCAATTTAAATATTTCTGGTTCTCTAGCTACTGGTTCCAATTTGGTATCAGCTACTGTCAGCTGTAAATCCCAATGAATTTTGAAGTCACGATCCTGAATTGAGTTCTGCAAATGCAGAATTAAGAAGGAGAATTGAATATCTCCAAGTAGGAAGTTTAGACAAAGAGCCCATCACATCCATTTTGGAGAATTGTGGGTTACAGAAGCTCTTGCATGGGTACTGCCATTTAACAGTGGTTACTCATCACATGCTCCAGAAACTATGCATTTCTCCAGAAAGAAGCAATATAGAACAACTAAGAATGAAATAACTTCTATAACTCATGTGGATTCCTGGCATAGGAGGAGAGCTTACCCCATTTTCTTGCAATCAGAACTGGGTGGCTTCATTAAAGCTGCTTATTTCAAATCACCCCTGGGCTGCCCTAACTCCCCAAAAACACTTGAGAGTTGCTTGCCAGAGAATGAGCTGAGCTTGACAAAAGCTGTGCAAGGAACCCAAGGACCACTCTAATGATTTACTGATATAAATATATATATACATATGCAATGAACAAGTGCTGGTACCTGGGGTATTCCCTGGCGGCGTTTACTTTACTAGGTCCACCTCGGAATTCACCTGCTCCTGTTCTTGCCCTGGTAGTGTATAATTTCCTATAGCAACATTTTCACACCAAGGTGAGTGCAAGAAGCAGTGGATTTCTTGCCCACATGCCACTGCCTGCAGGGTGTTAAAAATACAGATCAAGACAGTTTCAGTAATGTCAAAAGCCCCGATCTTAGTTTCACATGTAGGCCGAAGATCTGCGCCAGTTCTTACTTTATTCAAATCCACTCTACCCATCCCTAATCTAAATGAGCTTAGTCATTAGCCTCTAAATCTTTATTTCTCTGTGCCAATATTGGCCCCAATTCAGCAAGGCACTTAAATATGTGCTTAACTTCAAAAGCACAGTTAAGTCCCACTGATAGATTTGACTACAGGGAGATGTAAGCAAATAGCTAAGGGCTTTGCTAAATTGGGGTCTTAGTGACACAATCCTAGAAACATTTGTATTTTAACATGTTTATAGAGAATTATAACAATTAAGTGGAACTCTTCCTTCCTCACATAAAAACAATCCAGGACTTCCTCTTTCGAACAGCTTACAGCAGCCAAACTTTCTTTTCCTAACCCTGGGGTCAAACAGTTTTCCAGGAACTCATCTCTTAACATAGTGCCCTAATTTTTTGTTTCCTTCTTGACAGCTCTGACACATATATATGCATAGGTGAGCACAAAAGCTCATGGTATACACTTGTTATGAGAAGAGCCATAGCATTATCTATTGTACACATGAAAAACTTCCCTTCCCTCAGTCCAGACCAGCCTGGGCTGCAGAAATGAAGCATAATTTGGTTTTGCTCTATACCGCCATACATACAACTCACACACGTGTAGCATTCTGAGGGTTTTTCCAACAGATTTATCCTTACAATGGGTTTGTCTTCTCTGCAGAGATTCATCTGAAGGCAAAAAAAAGCAGGTTCTCCCTCTCTAATCCAAACAAATATGCAGCATTTTGAAAAGCAAAAGCTGGTAGCCACATTTCTTGTTGTAGGAATTAAAAAAAAAAAAAGAAGTTTGAACTACAAAGGTGGCAATGAATTTATCTTCAGGCTTCAGCTAAAACAAATTGGTTTCCCTGTATTAACACAACATCTCAAAGAACATCTACCTGAATCCCTGGGGCTCGACAGGGATGGATGAACCTGTGCTGACTGTCCCACTGGAAGAAGGATCAAGTCCTTTCCGTTTCAGTGTTTGCCCTCAAATCTGGTCCATGAGGGTGACCAGAAGAGCAGCATCACCTACGGTCCCTTCCGCCATCTCACCACAGTACCATTGGGCCTGACTCCACTAACGACCCCAACAAAACCTCAATTCAAATCCACAGGGTCTGGAATGAAGATAAACCCAGAGATTTACAGAAAATACTTGATCCAACCCCAGGGAAGCTGTGGGAGAAGGAGACGAACAAGCCAGCACATCCCCACCTCTGTCCAGGGCACATTCTCCCTGGGGACCAGCTCTGCCCGCAGAGATTTTCCTGCCATGGGGGGTCCGTATTGAACCGATCGAGCTCTCCAAGCCCCCTGGCCCTGCCAGCGAGATCGAGGGCCGGGGCGTCAGCAGCTCTGCGGGTCTCCCTGCCAGAGCCTGGCCAGGCAAACAAAGAAAACGCATCGCCTTCCGCTTTAATAAAAGCCAAATGATGCCGTTTGCCAATTACCAAAATGGGGCGAAGGTTAAAAACCCATTGAGTTATAACACATGTCACGGACCAAAGCTTCTATGATTAACAGTTCTGTGAGAAATTCATTAATTTCGCCAGAAGCAAGCTGACAGAGATTGCGCTTAATGACAGAACGCAGGGCAGGGGAAAGGCAGCCGAATCGGAAAAGAGAAAGCTGCACTAAATCACAAATAAAAGAGATGAAGGAAACCCTTTTTTTTTGCCCCTTATAAAAAGAAAAAAGAAAAAAAAAAAAAAGAATTATAAAGGGCGGTTGCATTTGTTCCGCTGCTGAAGATTTATCTTCATCATTTCTTGTTGGGGAAGCTGACAGCAGGGGAGAACAAGACAAAGAGAAGAGCTGGAGTGGGCTCTGGGGCTTGTTTGGGGCGTTGAGGGGCGCAGCTGGGAGGACGGTTCTGCACGGAGCCCAAGATGCGTTGGGTCTTGGTCTCCAATGCTGGTTCCCCCAGCTGCCAAACACCCCGATGTGCGCACTTATGGAGGAAGGTAAACCCCAAATCTCTCCTGCAAGAGGCAATTTTGTAGTCGTAACAGGGAGTTTGTGCCACAATTTAAGCAAAGAAAGGCAAATCCTTTTGCTAACCGGAGAGCACAAGGAGCTGCACAATGTTGGGCACACACACCGGGGAGCTGCGGGCAAGCAGAGCGCGCTCTAGGGAGAGGGAACCCTATCTTTATTACCAACACGGAGTTAATAGAGGATTAGAAATCAAAAAACTCCTGAAATCCACAATTCTGATGGCTGAACTAGGGTGTCTACCTCTGTTTTCACGCCTCGCGCCTGCAGCTTCCAGGAGAGGAGCAAATGGCACCAAGTGGGATGGACGAGGGGACGCAGCAGGGAAATGTCCCTGTGGGATGGCAGCACCTCCCAAGGACTGTCTGGCCAGGGCTGGATGAGGTTTCCTACCTGGTGAATAGGCCAAAAACCTGATTTCTGAGGAACCGCTGGCAAAGGCAGCCCCAGAGCACCAGGGCTTTCTCACTGCTCGAGTGACCGCAGGGTGGGCAATTACATCTCTGCTCCTGCACACCCAGTTTCACCGTCCACACCGTGAGGTTAAATGGGAAATAATAAAAGGATGATAATTTGAGCTATAAAGTGCAAGAGAAGAACTGAGCCGTTACATCCAATCTAAGGATGCAATGTGAGAATAAAGGGTGTTGTTTCTGCAGCACATCTCCAGCAGCGAGGTAAACTTCTGCTGAAAACAACAAAGAGCCCGTGGCCAGCTGCAGCAGGAAAAACAACAACTGGAAAAATACAACTGCAAAGTACAGAGTATTTTTTTTCAGACCTTCTATAAATGTCTTCAGAAGGATGGAATGGATTTTCAAAAGAGTTAACGATGACTGAGAACAACTTCCTATAAAGTTCAATGGGACTTTTGCATTTAAGCTCCTTTTCCTCTTCTAAAATATTAACTGTAATACATATTTTAAGAGAGAAGAGTGAGTGCATGTTTTATTTTTAGTTATTAAGTTGTCATTAACCCATGGGAGTGATCCATTCACCTCAAAATAAAAGCTGTATTAACTTTTAAGGGCCAATATATTTCTTTTCCCTCACATATTTAAAATCTGCACCCTCGCCTAGAACTACCTGTATCTGGCTATAAATCCTCTCCAACCAAAATAATTCTCTGTGAAGAGAGAGAAATAATATCTCTTGTAGAGAGAAGCCAAAAAGCAGTCAAAAATATCTATGTTGACCTAAGGAAAATGAAAGCGGTAAAGTTGATGCTTATATGTAGGAAGGAAAGTTACTCTAAACATTAAATATGTTTTTAAAAGAACATATTAGGGAAATGCAGGCAGTGGGGAAAGGGAAGGAGGGAAGGACGGGCAGGGAAACTGTGAGTACAGGGGGCAGAAACCACATCCAACTTCTGAACTGGTTAAGAAAAAATGTTTTAAAAATTCCCTCTATGTTCTTCCTGGAGTGGGTGAAATAATGAAGGAAAAAGATGGCAGGTGACAGCAGAGGCTGTTGTTTTTTACCTGTTTCCTGCACAACTTAAAGTATGACTTTCCCTACATCACAGATACCTGATCTGCTTAGAGTTTCTTGTATAGAAGAAGAAAGCGTATATAGTCACCCAAAACAATCCCACTACAAGGTAAACTGGAGGTTTTTCAGTCTAGCACTGTCATCAATGGAAAAAATCTCACTGATCTCAACTGGCTTTGGATCAGGGCTTTATTTCCCAGAGTTTCTAGTTCTGACATGGGAAACTTTATGATCAGTCCAGTCTTGTAACCTGCAAAATCTAAAGTGTTACTGGGAGCGAGCGAGGCTCTGGCGGAAGTTTTTGAGAACAAGGGGCTGAAATGGTTCAGTGCATCATGAAAACAAAACAACGGAAAAATAGAAACAAAGAAAAATTCAAGAAGAAAATAAAAGAGGCAAACGGCGGGTGATTCTTCTTCAAGAGATTCCTAAAGCTTAGTTTGCTGGGCTGCAGAGGCTCACTGAAGCTTTGCCTAAGGGGAATGCATTTTTTATTAAGGAAATAACTTTCTAAGCGCAGAGCACTTCTAATTTCATAAGTGACCAAATGGTTCAGTTCCTACTGAAAACGTGAGAGGGAGGAATGTGGTCCTGTGCCTCAGCCCTGGTGCTTCTCACCATCTCCTTCCACTGGGACCTTCTCGCTCTTTTTTGTGTCCCGCTCCTGCGCTGGGATTTGGGCAAATTTCCACCAGCAGACTTCTCATCTGAAACTTGATCCTGCTGTCTTTGGGCCTCTGAATTTATACAACCTATTGCACAGAATGATCAGACTCCTCGAATCTAGGTCAGAACACACTGACTGGATTGATTTAGCTATAGATATACTCCTTTTTTTTAAAAAAAAGGAAAAATTTCCCTTCCCTCTCCCCCTTCTCCCCCTCCCCTTTCCTGGAATAAAAGCAGGTCCTAAAAACAAGCCAGGACATTATCAAAAAACCTGACAGCCTGTTTAGGAGGCTGAGCAGAGGTTTGCTGGGGTATGCAACTTGTTTTTACTATTGCTCCCGCTATGGTATGACGACTGCTCACAACTTTGAATTCACAAAGGGGAGGAAAAAAATGATTCTTTCAAGGGTTTTGCTAAATTCTCCCCTCTTCTTTTCACTGCCTTGCTGAAAGGATCCATGAAGCTGCCGCACCAGAGGCCATGAAAGGTCACAATCTCTGTGGGATGCTGTAAAGCAGAGACTGAGAGGGGTTGGTGGTGATCTATTGATGTGTCTGTAATAACAACAAGAATAAAACGGTAGCCATAAACCTTTCATCCTGGGGGGTCCCACAGAGCTTTTCAAAACGTGGGCCGGATCCAGAGAGGTACTGGGGCCCCTTCCCCAGCCGTAAAAGCACCATGAAAACTGGTGGCCAAGCACCCACCGCACGGGGCCGAGCACCTTGCAGGATCCGGCCCTTCTGGGGCACAAGCATCACTTTGGCTCTGCGCGACCGTTTCCGTGGGAGGTCCCTGTAGCACTTTAGCAGCACAAAGCAGTTTAGATCAAGGCTGGGGTGTGAGTGGCAAAAACGATGCCGTACCGGGGAATGTATGGAGAGTTAACTGGCCCCAATTCCAAGCTTGGGATAAAGGAGGGAGGAGAAAGGAAGAGGAAATAATTCACTAACAGTATCCCGTGCGGGTTAAATGTCCCATCCATCCTGATCAATGAGAATACCGCTGTTTTTTTCCTTGGCGACACAAAAGGGTCAGCAGGGTTCAGCTGCTGTGTTCCCCCTGTCCCCCACAGACCCCGGCACGGGGGTGGGGGTGGCGAGGCAGGGGGACGGGACTGCAGGCTCACCTCTGCTCCGCCGGGCTGTAGGTCTGTCCTCGCTGGCAGCTGCTGATGGTGATGGGGTCGAAGTTGTGGAAGGAACGCAGGGCCACCCCGGAGATGGCCACAAACTGGGAGCTGAAGCTAATGAGGACAGCCTGGGTGTGATAAAAAGGGTGACTGAGGTCATGGATGACGGGGATAATCAGTGGATTGTTCCTGCAGCTCAGGACGTGGACACCTGCCAGAGGAGAGACAAGATCAGAGGAAGGGTCAGACTTAACACAATCACTTTCTGAAAGCCGTGGGCACTTCAGAATCATTTCACCCATAGGAACAGCCCTATAGAGCTGAAAGTTATGGAAAGCTGCCCGGAGGGGCTTCCCAAATCACTCTGGAGAGCTTAGCAGAGACGTATATCCCTCCAGACAGCTGAAGAAAGGCGGCCATTCTCTCCACGAGCGCGGCAGGCTCTCAGAGCAGTTTCTTTAGACCACAGCTACGTTTCTATTGTGCTCTGTTAAATCAGGAGCAACCATCACGGAGGAAGCGGAGTCGCGCTATTGTAAAACCGGCCTGGGAGGACAGTTGGAGCCTTTATACCACGCATCAAACGGAGCCGGCAGGCTGGGTGTCTTTGTGCACCATGGGCAGTGCAGCGGTGGCTTGTTTGTCGCTGTGCATGTCATTAGCGCTCACAGTTCAACATTTTTGCATGAGCTCCACACTAACTGTGTCCAGTTTTGATTTTTTTGACGGCTTTCAGCCTGAAGGTATCTTGCTTTTTGCTAAAATAGGTAAAGATGGTTCTGGAGAGACAAACAAGGGTGATGGACCCACTGAGGATTTTACAGGTGAGCTCATTTTGAGAAGAAAACAATTGCGTCTCGGGAAAATAGAAGTGTCTTGAGTGCAAAGAAGCACCAGAGAGGTGACACGGAGACTTCTAAATCCCTTTTCTTCAGCAGAGAAGGCACTCAATGATAGTAGGGGAGAAATTCCCACATTCAAGTAGAGGCAACCTCAATTCAAATGGGCCAAATCCATCTCAGGAGTAACTCAAAGGACAGACAGCCGCCGGCTGGCCTCAGAATGCATTAATTGAGACTCAGGGCCTGACGGCTGGCGGCACAGCCTTGCCTCCGCGGCTCCATGGCATTGCTCTGAGGATCAGCTTGGCTCCAGCTCCACTCGTCTCACTGGAACTCCCAGCTTTGGCCCAGGCCCTTTGGCTACCCTGATACACTTACAAACTTGAAAAGAAAATAAATTCTATTTGCATGTTTAACTGGCTCGGAGATTTCTATTTCACTTTTTTTTTTTTTCCTCCCAGTTCAGGTTTCTTGACTCAAAAAGGAAAGAATAAAAAAGTTTTCACTTTTCTCCTTAGAAAGTGATTTCCTGCAAATTAAGACAGACTTCTGACCACTCTCTTTAAACATCTATCTCCCACCCTCTACTTAAAAAAATCTTCCTATAATTAAAAAATTATATATATATATATATACATATATATAAAAGCAAACCTCTTCTTGTTTTGGTCTTTACCTGACCCTGAAATAACCTCCCTGTCTACTTGCCTCCCACAGGTCTTTTGATATCAGCTCCTTGTGGAATGGTGCACGTTTCTCACTTACAAACAGGTGCAGTTAATACTCAAAATCCCGGGTTCCCAAATTCTTTGGAAGTTTCTGCCTTCTCTGATGGAAAGCCAAGAAAGACCTTATGGTATGAGGCTGCTTATTCTGTTCCATTTCATTCCTCACACTCAGGTGGCGTCCACAACAAAACAGACCCTCAGAGCTGCACTGCTGGTGCCTTCTGACTCCAACAAGGTAAACGGGGGCTGAACAGGTCAGGTTCATTTAACTAACTGCCTTCATTAGTGAAAAAACCTGCTCAGGATAGCACAGGTGCCCATGGCAGGGGTGTTAGAGATGTCTCCATGCTTGTTTCTGTAGCTCTGTACCCACCTATTCAACCCTCGCCAGCTCTTGCACAGCCCAGCAGCTGAACCCCAGTGTCTACAAGGGCTCTGAACTAACGGCACTGAGGGCTTTATATCCCAACATCTCTGTCTCCTACTAAGACTCAGAAGAAGCTTTTTCATTATTTTCTGGGAGTCTACACAGTAAAAACTTGCTCAGAACAAGGTGGGAAACTGTACTCCTGGATATACTGCATTTTGCTCATGGGAGTGTCTTTAGCACACTGAGGACTGATCAAGCTTTAAATTATTGCTGCTTCCTTTTGGACATACTTTTAGCTTGCCACTAACTTCTGCTTAAGGCTGACTGTCTGCAGTCAATCCTGCACCTGGTGCCTGCCAAAGTTTGCATCCCCGCTGCCATTTCTAGCTTGCCACAGTGATAATTCAGGCACATCAAATACAATATCCAGGAAAAGGACTTAATGCCGCACCCAGAACTCAGACAAAACAGGGATTGGGAGCGCTGTCTGAGTGAGCACTGCTGGGTAGCCCACCTACACCTCTCCTCGGCTCTAGGCCAGCCTCTTCTGAAAAGGTCAGAGGGGCTTTTCCATGATGAAGGGCAGCATTTCGGCTGTGAAGATCTCCAGGCGTCAGCCTGAGCCATGCCAGACTCATGTTGCAACTTCATTGAGGATTTCAAAACCTAAACCTCAGTTTCCTCTTTGCTCCTCTTTCTTGTTCTCTTTCCCTCACAATCTGTCTGTCTGTCTCTATGAAATGTCACATTAAGTATTTGTTGGCATGCTTGCGCCTCCATCATTTATTTCTCAGAGGGAAAGAGCTATGTGCCACTGTTTTGCGAAAGGATGAGAAGACTAATCCAGGGGCTCCGGCAAACTGGGAGCTATCCTGACTCAACCTGCACAACTTGCTATGAATTTCAGTATGTTCTTGGACAACAGAGACCACACATATTTTCCTTCTTTTCTTCCACACCCCATCAAATTATATATTACCGTGGAGAGTCATCCAACACCTGTCACTTGTGTGTGTCCTTCCTTCTCATCACTACAAGGAACTTCATTTGAGTTTCAGCTTGTCAAAATTACAAAGGTATGGTAAAGAGAAAGCTGGAGGAAGGGGGTTATGTTTTCCTAAAAACTGCTCTCAGGATGACATGGCCAGCACTCTTCCCAGTGGAAAAAAGGGCAGGGGACAGCTGGAAAAGGATCATCCAAGTCCTACCCTGACATGGAGTTGGGAGCTCAGGTGAGCTCCTTGGTGCCGGAGCATAAATGCAGCCAGAACCAATACACCAGACACAACTTGCCCAGGTTCAGGGACGTGTGTCCAGAGTAGAAACAAAAATAGTCTAACCTGGGACTTCAACACAACTAGCAGGTCCACAGCCTCTGTCACGCACATTTTCTTGAGGCCATGCAAGCAACCCGCAAGGGCCACAGTGTTAGACCTTTATCAAACCTGAAATACTTTGCATTAAATAGCTATGGAAACCTCCTTGCAAGCAGGACTTGAGATCCACCCAACACCACAATGTGAAGCAGAAGCATTTGCTGCAGCAGCTGGTGCAGATCCCTCACTCCCTGCTACCAGCAGTTCATCTGTGTCACTGCCAATGTCTCTCCAGGTGGGTGCTGTGCGTGAAACATTGAAATAGGGCTTATTTTAATGACTAAAGAGAAACGAAGCACTTCTGAACACACGGTGAACAGGTATGAAGAAGCGTCTGTATAATATGGAGCATAATTTTCAACAAACCCTAGTGAAACTCAGGTCTTGGAGCATTAAGCAAGCACTTTTTTTGTCTGATCCTGGAAAAACTGAGCAGGAGTATTGGTCAGCTTGTGAATGTGGGTACCAAGAGATGAAGAAAGCAATAAAGAGGGAGTCGAACAAAGTACAATCTTACCAAGATCATGGCTTTGCTCTTTGGTATCAAACAGCTGCACGCCGATGGTCTCCTGCTTCTGATCCAGGTAATAGGTCCCATCAGTGACCAAGTGAACTAGGACTGCCGCAGCTACCATAGGCTGGGAAAAATAAGCCTGGGAAAACAAAAGACCCACAAAGGCTGAGTTGGGGAACTGTGGTGGGCTTTAAAAAAACCCCAAGAGATAGCGCAGGACTTTTAAAATAGCAATTCCCATCCCAGGTCACACAGAAGTCTTCTCTTTCAATCCCTCCTATACAAACTAGATAAACTTGAGCCAAACAGCCCTGCAGCTGGAGGCTGTAACCTCTCAGAAACTCAATAGCCTTGTCACAGGAGGGGACTTCACCACTGACTCTCTAGACAGTGCTCAGAGACTTTGTTTTGCTATTTTGCACTAAACACACTTCAAAGGAAGAAGCAGCTTGGCCCTGGGAAGACTGTTTCATGATCTTTGGCCTATTGAAGAAACTTTGTATAGGCAGGCAAAGAAGAGACTTCTGAATGAGATGTGCACGCCCTACCTTCAGCCAGAAAATGGTCTGTGTCATGTGGGAGTACTGGAAGTTGGCCGTGCAGGGATACCAGGCATACTGAGAGACACCATCGTTCAAGTCAATCACCTTCGTTCGACACATCTGTGGGAGGAAAAAGAAACACCAAAATAGGCACAGATGACAGTAAGGAAGGATTATGACGAGGAAAAAAAGTCCAGGCACATTGCTAGAATAAAATAATACACAATAGTGACGTTTCTAAATACCATGAGATTATTCAGAAGTAAAATTTCCAGGTCTTCCACCTCAGTAAGAAAAATTTAAACATGAAAAGGAGCTAAAGATTCACGGCAGTCAGACGGCAGCCAGCGGTTTCTTCTTAATTTGGTACAAGGTCTTTGACATAATTCAGAGCAACTTTGCTCCCGCCCAACTGGACCACGATTCTTTCCATTGGAGTCCAAATGCCGATCACTTGTGAACGCACCAACTCGCAGCACAGACAGGCTGCAGATGCTCCTCACAGTGCTCAAGCAATGTCCTATTTAAACCTGCATGTTCCTATAACCCCAGGGAAGCCACAGATGGTCAGGTAAACTTGGAAGCAAGCATAGCCAGGAAAGTCCTGTCTCTACAACCCAATTTAAGCAAACTAGTTTCTTGTTTTGTTAACTAGTTTCTAGTGCACCTATAGCACTTTCCATGGCAGGGAGCAGTGGAATCATAATCAAACTGCTCTGTTCAGTAAAGAACAAGTAGATGAATCCCAAGTGCTGGTGTGGATGAAAAGCTCAAAGAAGAAAACACCAGAACTCCAGTACCAGCGAGCCTCGCAGTGCTGTCAGTATGAAAAATGAGAAAACGAAGCTGCAAGAAATGTTAGGATTTACCCTGAAACCACACTGCTCAATGAAGCTGCTTCAAAAAATGAAAATGCATGATCACAGCATTCATTCCCTGAACAAAAACCAGGAAGGAAACGTCCACTGTGCAAAAGGCCACAACTACATTAGAAGGACACTTCCAGCTGAGGTTCCGGGAGCATCTAAGGGCACCTGTCAAGATCCACAATGCTTTGGTGAACTCAGTGACTGTCATTACTAGAGGTGTGGGGACAGAGGGAATACCTTATATAGTGGCAATGGAGCCATGAATACAACCCAAGAGGCCAAACCATGTCCAGTGGTTGTGCTGGCCACAGGAGAGCCCAACTGCTCACACCAACCGCCTGTGTTAGGTGCCAACTGGAGCCATGTCCTCTTGGGGACAGTTTCAGGTTTCTTTCCAAGACCAGAGGCTGAACTGAGCAATCAGGTGGTGATGTGCTGTCAGTAAAGCTGGTCCCATATGCTGTTTCCCCGATTATTAAACCGAAAAGAAAACAAGGGAATTAACAGAGATATTTTTAACCATTCCAAATCCTATGCCCATTCAGTAAATGTACATGGAACTGCTCTCCTGTTCTCAGCAGCCAAAGCCTGGGCAATGCAAGGAGAGCCTGGGATGGCTGCGAACGAGAAACCAGATTGGCTGGAAGTGAGGTAATCACCTCTATAATCTGAGTCCCTCAAGATCCAGTCCAGAGGAATCTATGGGCAAAACATAAATCAGCTTTAATGGGCTGGAAGAAGATTTTCAGTTTATTTATTTTTTAAAACAACCGGGACCAAGCTTCATTGAGGCTAGCCAGTGGATAGTGTTACATTTTACAGCAGAGCAAGGCTTTACATAAACTATCTTTGGCATTTGCAATCCAGGCCAGCAATTCGACATGTACCATTTCGCAATCCTCCCTTCTTGCATTTTCAGCAGCCTGTCTCTGGTTGGGAGCATGTTTTTTATTTTAATACCTCTCCAGCTAGGGAATTTATCTTACCCACATCTGCAGTTTATATGGTCAGAGAGCTCTTTTACATGAACAAAGGTCTCATTACTTTGATATGATTTTGTTCTTATTCTTATATCTCCTCCTGCTCTATTGGTCCATAAAGGTGGTCGAAAGAAACAAAAGTACCGACGTTTAGTGCACTTTAAGTGTCACTTAATGGATGAGTGAGAACCTGCATTAAGAACTCACCCAGACCTTCATGAAAAGTTTGAATCAAACCCAAAATAAACCCCTGCTGAGGTGGGTTGGAAATCTCTGATAACTTTTAAATGCCTTATTTGATTTGTGTGCCTGTGTGAACTCCAGCACTTTCTGCTTCTGCCTGAGAATATTAGCAAAAAAATCTTAACATTGCATAAAGAGCCTGTGTTTGAGACATGTGCAATTGAAGTGTGCAGGCTCGGTAGACTGGTCGGGTTTGAACAGGTTAGATAAGCTTCCTCCTGCTGAGACTGATCCATCGGTACTCAGACAAGTGTTTTAAAGTGGTACTGGGGTAAAAAGTTCTTTTAGGAGAAGAGTATATTTGAGAATTGTGGGAAAAGTCTAACAGACATGACATCAGGAGTGGCTACAAGAGCCTTTTCTACGCTAGCTGGTATCTAGTAAACCCAGCTCATGGCAAAAGAGTTCTTTAAGATTTGGTAACAATAACCTAATCGGATAAACAGTCCCTATCAGCTATCAACTCCACCATCTCAACAAGCTTTAACACACGTCTTAAAATACATCCCTTTTCAGTTATACCCAGTTATTGAAGGCCACACCACAACTGCAAATTCTGAGAACTACTTGGTGGCAGAACCTTCCTCACCTCTGCCTTTATGGCATCCCTAGGAGATGGCAGCAGTGGGAAGGCACTTATAACTGCAATACCATCCCTTCTAAGCTACAGGTTCCAACGGCCTGGAAGACAAAACAGCGTCTCTCCTCATGGCTACAAATCCATAGGAATTCACACTTATGAGAAATAAATCATTTCTTAATGCGCTCCAGTTTGCTACAGTGACGCAAAACAGCAGCTAAAGCACCTGACAGCTGTGGAGGGAAGAAGACATAGATGTACTTTTCATTTCAGGGTGTTACCAAACACTAAAGTATTTGCTTTGAAGAATGACGGAATCATGCAGGAGTCAAAGCTTCGCTCACTGGGGTTTATCCAGATTCTCAGACTCTCACAGCAACTGGGATCCACAGGAGCTTAGTATCTGCTCCAAAGTATTTGGGGACTATTTGTGTCTGCTTACTGGAAGCCCATGTCATACCCCTCCCTAGGAAGCTGCTTTCAATTAAAAGAGCTGATGTCTGTTCCTCTCGGAGGTTCTAATCCAGCTCGTCTCCCACCCACACATTTTGTACACAAACATCGAGAGACAGAATGAACAAGGCCAGAGAGCACTGTGGGATCTTCCCACAAGAGGGAATGCCTGGAGGATTCCCTTTGACTGATTTATACAACCCCTTGTCAATCACAGGGACATGTTCTTCAAACCGCCTCTCCTGTTTTCCTTCTCTTACTCAAGGGGGCCAAGGGATGTGTCAGAAGAAAGGGAAAAGTGATATATCGGAAGCGCTTAGTTCATTGCCACATCTAAAACGCATTTACTCTTGCAATCAACTCCATTTCTTCATGGCATTTTCCTTCAAGGTAATACGGGAAAATTTGCTAAGACCAAATTTTGAAAAGCACCCTTGTGATCGATTCCCAGCCATCCCATGGCTTCAAGCAACGTTCGGTTGCGTTGATGGGCTCCCACTGCAGACAAAGTGCAGGTTAAGGATCACTGATCCTGTGGGCTGGGCACTGGACCAGGACTCACCCTGACTGTGCCCAGTGCGTGATCCCATTACAACTTCTGGGTGGCATGTGGCTTCTCCAGGCCCGAGGCCCCCGTCTGTAGGACGAGGGTGCTATTCCCCCAACTCACACGTGTGTCTTGAGGGTAAAAGCCATTAGCCACAAAAAGGTGCTCAGATGTTACAAAGAGAAGGGACAAACAAGCACATACATGTGTGACGGATACAGGAGTGGGCTGAATACAACCAGATGCCATCCCACTCTGTCCTTCCCATCAGGCAAGCACAGCCAGGCACCACAGGCTCTGTGTACGCTGATGGTTCTTGTCTCTCAGATTGTAACATTAAAATAATTCTAAATGCTGCCATTTAAACTTGGGTGCTGCCCTACTCAGCTCTGCAATACGTGGTTGGGGTGGACGTGCCTCTCTGCGTACCCCCGGGCGGCTGCAAACAGAGCAAATCTCCAGCCCACAGATCTGTCTGCTCCCCAAATCCCATCTGTTGTCCCATGGTGGGGTTTCCTCCAGACCAGGCTGTCAAGCTGAGTATGGCTGTGAAGGACCCTGGCGAGCACTCATCCATCAGGCATTAGGGAGCAACCTCCCTCTGATGGAGAGGGGTGGAAGTTGTTGTCATGCCCAAAATGCAAGGCTGTTCTGCCTCCCCCTCCCTTCTTTCTGCTGGGGACTGTCCTGCTGCCACTTCTGCACCGAGCAGGCGATGCTGTGGGTTTCTGGCATGAAACAAGCTATACCCTGTCCCTCTTGCAAAGAGCAACCACAGAACAAGCAGGAACAGGATCTGTTGGTAAAACCCACAGGACTATCTATTTGTGGAGCACACAACATCCTGACTGAGGTTGTACCAGTGCACAGAAAAACTCATGGGTTGATATGAAACCCATGGAGGCACAAACAGGACATAATTTGTTGCTTGAATATCCAGCTAAAGAACAGATTTCAACTGTAATACTGAAACGTAATTAATCTACAATTTTTAGGCTACTGCTCTGCAGAATGTTATTTATATTTAACTCAACACATGCCAGAGAATCCCAACCATGACATAAGCAGCATTTTAACACATCCCTTACAGATGAAAACTTTCTCTTCCCATTGCCAGACAAGCTGGCTGGCAGTCACCCAAACCTTTTATTCTTAAATATGTTATTGTTCTTGCAGACCTAAGGTTAATCTTACCCAAGGATGAGAAACTATGGTGCAGTTGCTAAGTATCAGAAAGGTTCCTGCTTGTTTATTGCCCAATATTCTAAGGCAGCTTGACTGCCACATGGACACCACCCAGTTTGCCGACTGCAGCACAGACCTCCAATCTGTTCGGAAAGCTGTTGCTCTGTTGTTCTCATTTAGGCTGGGAATTGGGTTGGAGTTACAGAAAAAATGAAATTGCCCACATTAGTGAGCTCTGAACCGTTAAAAAGGCCACCACTTGGGTTCCAATGAGCACCTCAAAAATCAGCCAAGTTCTATGACCCTTTCAAACCTCAGGAGCCCACAGAGCTCAGACAAAAATTGTACAAAAACAGGCTTAACTCAAGTGACATTGGAAATTTTGCTCCGGGTTTTCTTGTAGGTTCTGGTCAGAAATGCTTTAGGACTAATCTCTTTAATGGTGTTCTGGATTTGTCCTGTCAGAAGATTTGAGTCAACAGTTGTCTGCCCAACTATGCAAGTCATCCATGAGGCATCTCAGACTGACCTCTAAAACTTAAGGAAATCATTGAAAGTTACATATATTAAAATATTAATTCAAAGATATGTATATTAAAATTTTATGTGCGCTGATAATGAGTTTAAAATTTCTTGGTTTTGTAAAAAAACCCCAAATCTAAGATTCAGCAGCACAGATTATAAACATAAGACAATGACAAAAAGCTGTGTCCTCCCTCTTTCATTAACCTTCTTACCTTCTAGTCTGCTGCTTCTTCCTCAGCAGCAATTTTCCCTCACCTCTGATGCCCACAAACCGCAGCTTCTACTCCAAACCTCTCCTTGTCCTCTGTGCCTGATAAAGCAGATTTACTAAATTCAATGCTATTTGTCTGCTTTCGCCTGTTTTTGCCAGGGTACTTAAAGGCCCGATGGCAAAAGATGAAAAAACGCAGCACGTCCTGCTCCAGGACAAAGATGTCCAGGCAGGTGATCAACAGAAAAGCTTTATCAACTGGAAGCTGATAAAACCCCTGGTGTAACACACTGATGTTATATTACTCCCAGATTCAGTTGGCTCAGAAATAAGAGGAAATCTCGTCTGTCAGTTTTTCCTGTGTAATGAAGAACAGGGTTTGGCTGCGGGATTGGGAAGCAGATTACGTCTCTGGCAGGATGGAATAAACCCCCATTGCCAGTTGTTATGGCCAGTCCAGCACAGGCGCTTCCCCATCAAATCTGGAGCAGTAGAAGGTGTCCGGACCTTGCAGACTTCATATTCAATTAGCATGTTACTACAGCTTTCTCAGCACAATTTTCAGCTGAAAGTTTGGCTGGTAATTGGAAAGTGACCTTTATGAGTATGAAAACACTGCAGCTGATATGATGTAGCATCAACAGTCTGTCTGCAATGTGTGACAGGATGATAAATTCGTCTGCTTTACAATAAAAATGGTAGTATTCATTTCCAAAGGAAAATTTCCTTGGGTAGAGTTTTGGATGCAACACTGGGCTGTGATTCGGAAATGAGTGGGAGATGCAATGGCTATTTTACTTTATCATATAAGTTGGTTTAATTTCAGGAAAGCAAATAGGAGCTACAAGTATATTTGCATTAGATGATGGCCCAGATTGCATGTGTATTCAATGTGTGTTACTAACTTTAGCTTTCTCAAAAAATGCAGCTATTTGACTTCCAAAGAGTCTGTATGAACAATGTATTTCAATTTTTAAATCACGCAGACCTGCACCCTTTGAATTTCTCTTATTTCCAGATTCAAAGTGAGCTTCATTTAAAACTGGTGGGTTCAAATCAAAATCACATAGAACTATAAACTTCACAGGGTATACCTGAAAAAACTGCAAATCAGTTCTGACTGGCCCTATCCCAAACCCACATTGGCTTTGACATCCAGCCAAGTGTAATCAAAATATCTAGGATGCTAGATGGACCTGTGGAAGAAACAATACGGAGTTTTGATTTTACAACAAAACCCTAACCAGATGATTCTTGTGTGTTTCAAAGGACCACTCCAAAGACATCAGTTGAACCAGAAATTACAGAAGAGAGTGAGAAAAAGAAGAAATAATTGTGCCAATGAGTTTTACTAATCAACTCCGCTTTTACACAAGTCCGCAAGTGAACATGAGCATTTAGAGCTCCTGAGTGCGATTTGTACGTGGCTCCTCGCTCTTCTACCGTTCAGCAATGTCCCCTGAAATGATGCGCCAGCAAGCGATGGCTCCAAGTGCACAGCAACGCAGAATACAGGCTCATATGAAGCACAGGAAAGCGTAACAGAGCAATTTGCCATGTGCTCCTGTTTAGTCACATCAGACGTTTGCTATTTCTTCAACACAGCAGTAGGACATAAAGATGCTGCTCTCAAACAACAGCATCTTCCACCCCAGCTCTGCCAGGATCTTTCCTAGAAGGCATAATTCTTAAAATAAACCCTGAAGTGCATTCTGCTATTATTTTCAAATTCACAAACACATCTACCACTAGAAATAGCAGCCAAATGCAACCCGTTAGACAGCATAAAGAAACAGCCCCAAAACAACACCTTATACCTTCAGTTTTGCAAACATCAGCCTCATAAGAGCTAAAAGACATTTTCAATCCACAGCAAAAGCTCCCATCTCCAGCTTCCACATTGCTGCTCGCAAAAGTGTGAAGGCATTACAGACTGATAAGTGCTTTAACAGGCTGTATATCCATCCACTGGAGAGAGAGGTTAAACAAATACAGTAGCCAGAACATTATTTTTGGCTGCACACTCAGGTTCCCAAACTGCCTGTCTCTGACTTGAACCAGTGAGGTCCAAAGCTTGCTTGTAGCTGTGGGCCAAGGCTGCCCGTGGGGTGCTGCGGCAAAGGAAAACAATCCCATCCCATAAGCTTTTGCCACTGATGAGTAGAGCTAAAGCTTTTTTTTTTCCTGTCTTTGACTGGAGCATTTCATTTGGGAGCAGCTGGCATCAGAAAACCTGACTGTCAAAGGCAGAATGTGCACTGCACTTTAGGACAGTCTTAAATATATTTTTATCATTATATTGGTGGATCCGACTCACTGGATTCGTCGTAGTTTTGCTGGTTTGGCACCTCTGTGCAAAGCACGACCGGGCTTGTTATAGTCCACTCGGTAACATCCCCTCCTTCCCTCCCAAAGACGATCCTACAAATTTGCTTGGATGAAGTAAGCACACAACTTGTTAGAGAAAGCCCAAAGGTGACAACGACAACAAATCCCTAAAGAACTTCAGCTCGGTGAGGAGTTCTCCATCAGAATAACACACTGGCTGAGGTGGACAGAGATGCTTAGAAACACTTGGGCAACATTTTGGATAGGAAGAGGGACAAATAGGGAAAAAAAATTAAACCACATCTTTTTCAGCTATCAAGGAGGACAACAACCACAATACTGTTATTTCCAGCATAGTAGAAGTAGACCCTAAATATCCCCGTACCTAAAGCCACCTCCCCTGAGCTGTCCCAAGAGCACGGGGGACACAGGAGCAGCTCCCAGGAGATGTGAGACAACGCAGGTGCCACCATGAGATCCAAAGATTGCTCGCTAAGCTTCGCCTGCGGCTGCAGCAAACAGCCGTGCAGTGGTTAATGTCAGCTCTGACCACATGATCGCATTCAGGAAAGGTCAAAAGAGCGATTTTTCATTTAAAAACATCTGTGTGTTTAAAGAACAAAACTTTCTCATGTGCAGAAAACCAGGGGTTTCCAGCGCTTTTAATTCCTGAGTTAAAGTCATGCTTTTCAGCTTTGTTTAGGGTTATGGACCATGTAAACACGCTGCGTAAACCACATGCAACCCTCATCACACAGCGTTTCCACATGCAAGGATAATTGGGGGTGCAAATCTCTCTCTTCCTGGCTCCTTTTCCCTCTTGGAGCTGCTCAGCTTCCCACACTGCACCCCCAGCACGCCAGCCAGACACCCCTTTGTTGTCCTTCCCTATATGAAGACATACACATGCCTCTAATCCTAAGGGTATAAGTCTGCTCTGGGCTGTCAACAGGCTTTAATTGGATACATCCAGGGAGATGATGCATTGGGAAGAGGCCCTGTATTTAATAGCGAGAGGGAAGGCTGTGGTGGGGCTCCCAGGGAGCGTGCCGGGGGGCACAGAGGGGATCAGCCATCAGCTGTCCGGGGGAGCCGACTACGGTTACACCTCGGCCAGCAAAGCCTCTCGGTTTCCCATCCAACTAGTCAGCCCTGTGTCAGCGTGCATTAATCAAGATTAAACCCTGCGGCTTGTTTTTCTTGATACCTGAAGGCTTAGCCTGTGGTATGCAAATCAGAAGGTTCCCCCCTTGCTTCACTGGGCTTTTCCCACTGAAACTGCGGAGTAACGAAACCGCCACCATGCAAATAAACTCCTCTGAATGAGCTGGACCATCCAGGGAGAGTCCATAGTGCAACAGCCAGTTGGTTCCTCCAGCCTGTGCACATCTCCAGTCAAGCAAAGGTTTGGTTACAGGTGTCTGGGGAAGCTTAGCGCTTCCCTCTGACCTCACAACAGCCCTGATTGCTCTGATAAACCCCAAATTCCAACAAATTAAGCCAAAAGACTACTTGGAGCTTTTAATTCTTGATGTACCAGGCCAGTAGGGGAGTTCACAGAAATTCCCAGCTGCTCCCAAAAGAACTTACCGGGGGATTAAAGCACAAGCATCATCTGTGAAAGGAAGCTCGTGGCTCCTTCAGCCTCGCAGCCTCTGGGAGGACAGACTGGGAGCACTGGGGATGGAGGAACTTGGAGCTGCCGAGGCTCAGCTTTTCCCACCAGAAACAACCACTGGGAAACAGTTACATTTCCATACAAAGAGGATTTCCTTCTCCAGCAGGTAAAGGTCACGGTGTAAACAGTGCAGGGCACCAGGAACAGATCTGCTCTGCTAGAGGGGCAGATTTTTCAAAGATATTTGGATGGAGAAAGGCGGAAAGAAGGTCATCTCTACCTCGTGCTTCATCTTCTCTCTGAAAAGAGACTTGTCTTCTCTGAAAGCGATGATGCAAGGCTTGATCACCAAAAAATGGGAAAATAAGATCCGCTGCTCAAAGTGCTAAGTGTAAGGATTTTGGCCCGATGACCAAAATGGCTAAGCAGAACTTGATGTTCTGAAATGAGGGCTTCTCCCAGTGAGCAGGTACATGCACAGACAGATCATAGCACTGATCACACACCAATAACGGTTCCCTGGCACAGTTTGCAG
Organism: Streptopelia decaocto; assembly: GCF_964273445.1. NCBI lineage: Eukaryota > Metazoa > Chordata > Aves > Columbiformes > Columbidae > Streptopelia > Streptopelia decaocto. The sequence goes on along the minus strand of NC_138672.1, from coordinate 4,547,481 downwards.
CCAGACCCTGAGGCTGCGATGGGAACCCGGCCCAGGGGAGGCTCTTGCTGATAGCAGGGGGAGCTGGGCCCCCTTACTGACGGGTGAATCACGGCTTCTTATCTGATCCACCACTGAAATGACCTCAGAGGAAACACTGATCCTCCAGCTTCACAGGCAGTATTTCCAAAAATAAGCACAGATTTGGGGTTCCTCAACAGTTAACAGCTCCAAGTAAGGCAGCACCATTCAGGATGGATTTAGAGCAGCTTGAGAGTTCATCCCAATGGTTTTGGGTTGTTTTATTTTTTCTTTTTCCTTCTTAAAACAGATACTTATTTGCAGGTGGGGACAGAGGGAATGACGAGAGAAACCTGGGTAAGCACCATCCTCCAAACCCCATGCCTTTTAGAGCCAGCTCAAGATGAACATCCTAAAATTCAGTGGCATTCAAAATACGAGATCTCTTATGACGATGTGGGCTCAAATGCCTACAGTGCTCTGCACAAGTAGTGCAGACAATCCTTCATTTAAAGAGAAAAAAATAAATCCTCCGCTCCTGGCATGAGAAAGTTTACTTTCAGGCTTAAAGAAATGATCGTGTGGTTTTGGGGATGGCATTCCGTTCTGCTGAAAAATAGCACCCTGCCTGCCTGTATATCTGTGGCTTTGTAGCTGCATTACAATCCTGGAGAGCTCTGTTTACATATTTTACATGTTTTCTTGTGCAGAACATGAAACCAAATTACATAGTAAAGGGCATTACAGCTTCGCCCTTGCACCCTCTTCCATCTCCTCCTTCCGATCGCTTGTTTTAATTCCACCCAAAATAATCGACTGGGTGTTTTTAACTGTGCTTGACTGACTGGCAATGCTTCAGGCAGGTTTATTTGCTGTTGCGCAGGGAAATAATGCAAAAGCTGGTGAAGCTCCATGCCAGGGGGGTAGGGAGAAGACGGCCGCGGCGGGGGTGGGATGAGAAATGCCGAGAACCCTTCATGCATGAACAAAGCAGACGTGTCGATGCATTTATGCAAAATCCCTCCGCTCTGAATGGAGAGGGACCCAAGACAAACAACCCGGATGGGATGCAGGAGAGTTATCCCACGCTTACGGCTGGACATGCTCTGCATCTAAAGGCTTGGGAGCAGCAACGGCAGACGGAGAGACTGGCAGGTTGAGGGGCAAGGGCCGAGGAGGGGGGTCTCCTTTCAGACGAGCCTGTGCTAATGAGCTCCACCGCGGTCGTGGGGTCCGGCTTTCCAGCTTGCTGATGCTGGGGGGGTCCAAGCTGTTTTCTGTTACCGCGTGTAGTCTGGGTGGGTGGCTGAGTGTACAGCAGATATTGTCATAAAATGGTAAGTTACTTCCTAAAGAAGCACATAATCCTTATTCTTACCTAAGACAATACTCCTTTCTTGCATTTCCTCTCATCTCTAGCAACAACAAACGGCATGGAATTCTGCTCTCATTTCTTTAGTGGTAAATGTCTCCTGGTCCTAGGAAGATGGGACCAATTTCCGGCACCTGAGGATTTTTGGTTTGACCTTCATCTCTGCAAAGGTCAGACTGAACCTCTCTGAGAGTACTGATGGCTGCTTTGCTCTCTGCATCATCCTTTGTTTCTTTTATCTATTTTCTCTACAGTACACAAAGGGAACACAGTGTACCAGCCCCTGGTACTCACTGTTCTCTTTCCCTTAGATGACTTGCATATGTGCTCTTGAAAAATTATTCTAAAACCTAAGGGGGGAGGGGAATGGAAATAAAAAAAATATCCCTTGAGTGTTTGGCAAAAATTGCTTGGAATCTCCTCTGACATCTCATTGTGTTCTCTCTGTCCTCCCCTGACACAAATCAGCCAGAGGCTACGACATGAGCCGTGGGGTCTGCTGGTTCAGTGCTGCCAGGAGCAGAGGAGCACTGAAGATGTGGGGATGGAGGAGTGAGAGGGAGGGAGCCGCTGGCTGTGCTGGCAGGGAACAGGCAGTCCCGTGATGGGCAGCATCCACTTTTCTCTTGCCAGCTCTGGACCAAGTTTAAGGGTAATGCTCATCTCAGCCATCTCGCTGCAACTGAGTCTTTTTCAAGCCAGCCTACCTAGAAATCCCATTTCTCATTTTATTTTGCTTCAGAGACCTCCCCAGAACACTGGGATCACTCCTGAGCAGGAGCCACTGATGTTAACACACATCTTGCAGCATCCTTTACCTTGGTGCAGAACCTTTGCATGGATCACTTACGCTAATGAGGCAAAGCAGCAACACCAAAGGTGTAGATAAGGACCAGTAGAGCTCCTCTGGCAGAAAGGTTGCAAAATCAAGCTTTCCCAGCAAGACAGGTGGGAAACAAGGCTTCCAGCTATTAAAGCAAGGAGCTGGTGGGACAGTTTTCCAGTCCTTTTTTACTGGAAATGAACGGCCAATCTGTGCTAGGATAAAGGCTGATTAATTCACAAATGGGACGATGTGAGGTGGCTGATGGAGCTAAAATGCAGATTTAATGACCCTAAACTCCTTCCAGGTCTCTGCTCCCAGACAGCAACTCTCAGCAGGCACTGAAGAGTTTTCTTTTTATCCAAGACATGAACATTTCCCTTCTAAGACATCCTGAACTTTCTAGTCCTGGGGAGGTCTATGCTCAAAAATGCCCAGTGCCTGCAACATCTCTGAAAGATATCGAGGTTTAATCCTCAAGCAGTAGCTTTACCTTTCTGTGCTCCGGTTTCCACCTCTATTAAACAGAGCAGAAACTAATCAGTGTGGCTGTGATAAGGCTTAATTAACCTCTGCACATTGAAAAAATGTGAAAAATATCATCACTTAAGCCAAGGAAGGAGCATTTCAGCCTGAATCTGCCTGATGGTCTGGGCCAGGCTCGTGATGCAACTCTCCAGCCTTCAGGCAAAACACCAAATTGGCTGGGCTGTTGTATCCGGGGGAAGGCTGAAATAAAGATGAAGTTTTGGACCCCCTTGAACTAACTTTAGACTTGGAGACTCTGTAACGTAAGCTGAGGCCTTTTGGTGGATCAGCCAGTACTGGAAATAAGCTCAGATGCGTACAGCAAATCTACATTCCTCTTGCGACAGCCTGTGCACAGTGTCCAGTTCATCTTTTTCCAGAACTGGTCTCCGATCACTCATGGTTCCTCCATTAATGTTTTTTCTTACTGGGATTCTGCCCTCATCCTCCAGAGATTAGTGGTTCAAAGCCTGGCTTGGCTATAAATAACAAAGACATTTGCAAAGCAAATCATCTTATTAAAAATGGGGATTTTTTTATCCCTCCAACCACAACAAAACTCTTACCGTTGAAGAGCAACAGGACTTGGCTGTGAATTGGGAAGTTCAAAAAGGGCCACTTGCAGAGTCGGCAGACAGACACCCTCCCTCTTCTCAGCAAGATCCCCCCAAAGGAAAGAAATGGCTTCTCCATTAAAAGTTGCAGGTTTCCTCTCTTCCCACTCTTGTTCAAGATTACTCTATTTGTTGGCTTTGCTACATCTTTGGGGAATTATCTTCAGCATTATATTTATTAGACAGACTAAAGCTGTGTGGCAGAGAACTTCATCTTTCTCTTCATTTTTCTTAGGGTGTTTTCTTACCACTCTTGGAGCCCTTGCTCTATCATTTTACATCTTCTAATACTCAGAATATTCTTGTGCTCCTGTCTTCTCCTTTTGTGGGTCATTTCAGACATACTGCAATTCTAGACATCTTTCTGCTGCTGATGGAAGAATAGGTTTGTTGCAGTGAGTCTGGATCAGTGCAATTGTGGGAACTGTAACAGGGGCAGGAGGGGGCCTCTGTTTGTGGGAAAGATGTAATAAGACTCGTCTTCCACAACTTCTTACTCCATAGCAGCCCCCATGGGGTACCCAGAGGAGAACAGGGTGTGTTAGTCAGTCCGGGAATGAAAATGAATCCCAGGATTTGTCTGTGCCCAGTAGCCTTGGGAAAGAGTTCCCTTTCGGTTAACTGTGCCTGAGCTGCATGGCTTCTTCCATACAGGGGAAAACCAAGCTCTAACAATGGCATAGGGAGGAAAAGAAATTAAACATATATATGTGGTTACTTGGTCTGAAGTACTTCTGCGTGACTGGGATGAAATGCAACAAAAGACACATCTACTGGGGGACTGGCCCTCAAAATCACTACTGTACACACCAACTTCCAAGCCTTGAGCACACATGGCTGTGACACAGGTAACAAGGTCAGTAATAAGCCACCTAAGATCCATTAGTCCTTTCTTCTAATTCTCTATTATAAAGGCCCAAAGGGAAACTGCAGCTGAATCAGTTCTCCAAAAGCAGGAGAGCCACCAGCAAGACGAAAGGAGAAGCGGCGGCATCTCCAGCCTCCCATGGCTGGACTGTACCCACCTGCCTCCGCTCCTGTCACCCAAGCCATGGAGCAACCCTCCTGACACAGGCCCATCAGAGGCTTCCCCAAGGCACATCTGTATGAAAAAGACACTTCAGCAAAATATCCAGATCCTTCCTGCTCAGCACAAACTATTCTAGAAAGAGAGACTAACATACAAGCTAATGCACTCAGCCAGGGTGAACTGTGGCAAAACAAAATTGGTGAGCAGGGAGAACACAGAGATTGAGGTGATTAAAGCCACTGCAAGACCCTGGTTTCTTGAACCCTACAGGACAGCTGAGCTTTGACAGTCACCTAATCCACACTGCACGTTCCTACTTCACACTCCTCACCTGTGCAGCTTCACCAGTGATGATACTATGAGAATTGTCTGAGTAAGCCACAAGTTGACTTTTTAAATTCCTGTCTTGTCAAGACCAGGTGTGCTTAAATTGGTGTCAGGGGGCCATGTCCTCCCCTCCTGCTGCTAACGAGGAGCTTGACCCCAGCTGGGTTCAGGAAATAAGCCCCTGGGGACTTCCAATATAGAAAAAACTGCAGCTATTCACAAGACAGATCAGGCGAAGCACCCTGTGTCTGTCTGTTCATGCCTCCTGGATCTGTTCTTCAGCTAGTATAAATCTGCCCGGCGCTACCGCCTTTCTGTAGTCTTTGCCAGCATCCACCAGCTGATGACTTCATGCTAGCATCAATAATCTTTAGCACGAGAAAGGCCCCAAGAAGTAAACAGTGCTGTAGAAAACCCCACACAACCAGCACACAACACTGAGAGTATTTCACACACACACGGATGGCAAGGAGAGGCTGTTTGCAAACTCACAGCAAGAGCGGTAGGGAAAAGAGCAGCCCAAGAGTGTGCAAAGCCCTGATTGCTGGATTCCTCCTGAAGTCGACAACAGGCACCGAGCAGCGGCTGCTTGAGATCTGTGGAGGACGCCAGATTAGAAATCAAACTGTAAAAACACTCTGCACCGGTGCTCGCGTTGCTGTGCTGGTGCAACATTGCTGACCGGTCCTCTTTGGCTCTAAATATGATGCTGTCAGTACTGCGAATATTTCTTAATCAACACTGAAGAGTGGCTGCCAGGAAAGTAGAAGTGTCTATCAGTCTTGCTTCTGCAGAAAGAGCAATTGTTTAAGGGGGGGGGGAGCTGTTTGACCTTTCAATTTTTCAAATGTGTATCTCTTTGCCAAGACTGTGTCATTCTTTGTAAGCACTTTGTTGTTCAAAACAAATCCTATACTGTGAATTTTTTTCTCTCCCTTAGTATGTTGCCATTTAGCAGCCTCATACTAAAAAATAAAGAACCAGCATGTAAGATCTACCTCAAAATAATAAACAAGTACGGACATCTTACTTAAGGAACAACCAGCTCTGCAGAAAGTGGGTAATGTTATAGGTGAACTGAGTAAACGGGTGGTCGGTTCACAGAAACAACCCTACAATAATAAAAAGTATTCTCCAGCTTGTGCTTATAAATGATCCTTCAACAGCAAACAAGCACACATGGGCAGATATTGCTGAGAAATATACAATAACAAACCAATCTGTGATGTCTACACCTCAGAAACAGCCTGGGGAAAGCGATGACAATCACGTAGAGGAACAGGTATGGAGATATCCAAGGATGAGAAACATTTTAAATCATGAAGGACATGCTTAAAATGCTTTAAAGCATCTTGAGAGCACCGGGGCAATTATAAGGAACGAGGATGGCTAACAAACAGACAGCTTATGTATTCTGTATATCGTTGTGTGCTGCACTCAAACGTATCTTTCGTGATGTTCTGGATGAGAAGCCAACACAAATGCCACTCTGATTAATCAGGAAACTACCCAGCAACAACACGAAAAGTTTGCACAACACCAGTGAGCACACAACTTACTCTGAAAGATATCTGGGTGAGGAAAGGTGCTCCTTTCATCAATACAAAAACCCCGAAGGCTCAATGCTTGTGCAGATAATGAAACCAAACATGTTTACACACCAGTGATCGTTAAACGCAGTGATTAGAAGAGATCTTAGGTTAATTTTCATCTCCGCTAGCTAACAGTCTGATGACCTGCTGCCCCACCGAACCTCTCCGGAGTGACAAGTCAGGTGCTTTCACAAGCCGACGAGGCTGCCCTGTTCCTGGGGAAAACAAAGGCTTTCTCAACATATATGATTAGAAAGGTCAGTGAACCCCATGCACTCCGACTGGTGTAACAGGACCAGCTGAGCTAAAGCAAAAATTCCTTTTGCTGGAAGTAAATAGCACACTGTTATCTCCCCAGGGGCCAGGCAATAACAGGAGCCATGTTCCCATTCACTCTGCCAGTGTGTGATACACTAGCGCTCTGCCTATAAATACAACAGCTATTTTTTTGCGCCCTCCCCATCCATTTTTTTAAGAAGGCTGTGACAACTTCATCTCGTCTGGGTACAACAAACATGCTCGAGTTGTGGCTACACAGCAGGGCTTTCTGTTGTGTGTGCACGTGGTGGTGTTTTTTCCACCGCAGGACCATATGTCACCTACTGCATGGCGTAGCTGCGTTTCTACCAGAAAAACAGGGCAGGTCTCCATAGTGGCTGCACGGGGACAGAGTGCTTGGGGACACGCACATAAAGCAGCACCTGAGCTGGTGACAGTGGGCTTTGGGCTGTACTACAGCACAGAGAGCTCAAATGAGGAAAAAAACAGTTACAAAGGTACTGGTAGGGGTCCAGAGGAAAGTTCTTTTTATAGTGTGAAATAATAAATGAGACCATGACAAAAAGGCAACACTCGGCTCAGGATTCTGTCTTGGTACCATGCCAGCTGACCACACTTTATGCATTTAAAACTGACCTGGTCATTAATTTGTTACAGACTTGTGCAATGTGAACAAGGCCAAGTCTCCTGGACAAAGAAAGATGTTTTCTCTCGCAAGCCAACTGGAAACGCTTAGCGTTTACTATTCACAGAGAAATCTGCTTGTCACATTTGTGACACGGCGTTCCGCCCGGCACTGCCCACTCAAGACACCTCCCAGATAATTAGACTGTAAGAACAACTTTGCTGCAGCAAACCAGAAGTCCATCTAATGCACTGCTCTATCTCTAGCAAGGGGCAATGGTGCATGCTGGAGGAGGAATACGCGAAGCAGCTCTTATAGATCATGATCCTTTCTCTGCCGTTGTCTCTAAAATGCCAAAAATGAGCCATGGGGGCTTTCCTGAGTCAGTGGGTTGCATCTGGACTGTTGCATCTGCATCGTGCACAGCTCTGTTTTCCAGACATTTATCTAATGTCTTTTTGAACTCATTTGGATCTCATTCTCTCAGGGAGACAAAAGGTAAAGTTATGGTAACTGGAGCTATTTATGTTACAAAGGAGACATGTAAGAAGGGGGTTAAAGCTAATGAATGGCTTTGGGAATGGAAGGGACCTTTCTCAGAATAGAACAATAGGGTGCTTTTATAAAACTGGGAGACTGAAAACACAAAACTATTAAAAAAAAGAAAAAACACTCTTTTGTATTATTCGGCATTAGCCTTCAGAACTCCTTGCCACAAGATAGTACCCTGTGCTAGTTGCAGAGAGCCTGTCTAGTCTTTTAGGTGATCATAGAATCACATTGGTTGGAAAAGACCTTTAAGATCATCAAGTCCAACCATTAGCCTAACACTGCAAATCCACCTCTAAACCATGTCCCTGAGAACCTCATCTCCGTGTCTTTTAAGCACCTCCAGGGATGGTGATTCCACCACTGCCCTGGGCAGCCTGTTCCAATGCCCAACAACCATTTCTGGGAAGAAATTTTTCCCAATGTCCAACCTACACCTCCCCTGTCAAGGTGACTCTTACACAGCATATTGAATCAAGCAGGCCACAACTTCAGTCAGTTTTCAGTTGGATGGTTAGAAGTGAATTTCAACTCATCACCACTACCCAGGCTCTGAGAGAGGAAAATGGCTGTCAGGAGCCTTCCTTGGTGAAGCAGCAAGTTGGCAGGGGCAACATCACACATGAACGCTGACCATCGAGCTACACTCGTGAATGATGCTCCTTGTTGGACTTCGCTTTCCAGGAGAGGAAAGGGAGTTGTGCTTTCCTTACCTGCGTTGCTGCTGGCTGACCGATGACCACCCATCCCGGACACTGTTGGTCACTGTGATGGGAGACGGAGACGTTGGAAGCCCACTGATCGAGGAAGCCTTTGGGAGTGTAAACGCCACAGTCTTTGATGCTGGTCATTTGCTCAAATTCCTCACATACTCCATCACCATCGTGGAAATAGCACCTGCTGGGTTCATCTGCCAGGAGAAAGCCAAGAAGAGAAATCACAAAGGGCACGGCTGCAATCTAGATGCTAGGACCTGATAACATCATGGGTCATGGATCTGCTGGACCAGGCCACTGGGAAGCGAAAGCATTGGTCACTTCTAAGCAATAGCAAGGTGATTTTAAGAAAGCCAAGCAACAATAGTCAACTTTTCTATTGTGTGATTCCCCAAAGATATTTCCTAATGTAGGGGTTTTCTGCTTATTTCCATCCATCTCCAGTTAAAAGGATAGGGACAGGAGAAAGCAGAGATAGAAAATACATAGAGAGACAATGTGGGTGTTGGCATAATTCCACCAACTTGGATGGAAAAATGCCAACAGAGGGTTCATTCTACAATATTTCCTTTTACTTATTAAAAGATAATCTGCAAAACAACAAAAACAACAGCAACCATGAATTTAGGGATGGCAAAAACTGCCAAGTTCACAGCCATAGTGACCAAAGGGATCTATTTAACCAAAAAGCAGATGCAGTATACATAGTGTGAGGGTAAGCTTGCCACATCCACAACACGGCTTCAACCAACGTGACTCAGATTTGACCTGAAAGGATCAAAAGCAGCAGGAGACTTTATTATCCTTGCCCATTTATTCTGTGGCTTCTCTAATGAGACTGCCAACAAAGATGCCAAATTTTTGAGGTTGTTTCTGTAACACTGGCCCATTAAAAACTGAACTGAGATCCATCTACTCTTTTCAAACAGACTGCATAGCAATAATGACTTTCAGTCATTAGAGTACTCTGTGAAATGGAAACCTTTGACCTGTTGGTATCCTATTTTGTATTGTATTATCATTGCCAGTCCCCAGAGGTATCCAGTTCTGACAGCCTGTTGTATTTTTGTCTGGCAAATAAGCCCACTGAAAAAACGGTAGGAAATTAGCCAGAGCTGCTCGCTGGACTGATGGAAATGATCCCTAAGGAGAGTTCTGTCGGTAGCTTTGGACTATCTCAAGCTAGGTATCAGGAAATCCAACGGCTGCTCAATTTTGAGCTACTTCCAAACTACTAAATCCCCTGTTTATTTTTCCTCCTAGTTTACACAGTGAAATACCATCATGAGCCAGAAGAAAAATCGGTTTATTGCAATTCAATTATTTAACGGCTTTCACTCCTTTTCCCCTCCTTTACTCCCAATCTCCTGCACAAAACTCCAGGTCCTTAAAAGAGTGTGAGTTTGAAAGAATAGAGAAGTCTATCAGGGAAGAATGTCATTATGGTTTCATTTCATCATGACCTCTGTGGCCAACTTGTATACATGGATAAGTGCAGGGAACTGTGTAATTGCTGCGCCAGTACTCCAAGCTGGTGGAAAGGAGCCAGCACGATTCTAGAAGCCATTCAGTTGTATGAGTTCTGCATCTAAAGGAATATTCCCAGGGTGGCCCAACTTCTTGACCCTGCATGTCACATCTTAAAATCTTCAAATAGCTGGTAGCCACCAAACCTATACCACACAGCTCAAAGAGCTGAGAGGAGGAGAGTGCTTCACGGATAGAGCTGACAATGGCTCCCCAGGGTGTCCCATTTCTCCAGGGTGGGAAAGGGCTCAGGTGGATGTGCAGATGGGCCTCAAGGCAGCCCAGCAGTGCTGGCCCAGCAGCCACTGCCTCGCCAGCTCTCACACCGGATTGCTCCACAGCCCCAATGCCAGCAAGGCCCTGACACTCCGCATCTGATACCCATCCAGCTGGGAACGTGCGCTTGAACTGCGCATAGAATCATAGGATATAATGGCTTTGGTTGGAAAAAGATCAAGATGATCGAGTCCAACCGCTAACCCAAACTTGGCATTAACCCATGTCCTGAGAACCTCATCTCCGTCTGTCCAACCCTCCAGGGATGGTGACTCCAGCACTGCCCTGGGCAGCCTTTTCCAGTGCCTGACAACCCTTTGGGGAAGAAATTGTTCCCAAGATCCAACCTCAACCTCCCCTGGAGCAACTTGAAGCCATTTTCTCTTGTCCTATCACTTGCTACTTGGGAAAAGAGACCAATCTCTGCATCTCTTGTTCTGCTCTTGTCTCTGCAGAGACCTATTAAAGCATAGACAAGGTTTCTGCTGTGCCCAAGAACAGCAGGGTAACGCTGAGCAGCTCACCCGCCTCAGAGCACTATGTCCCAGTTTGAGTGAGAGTCTCAGCACAAATTTCTGTCAAATATTCCGCCCTGGAAAGACTGTGGTCAGCAATCAAAAGTCCTCAAAAACAAATCCCAAATATATGAAAGTATGTATTTTTGGAAAAAGAGTTTGTCCTTTTATGAAATTAAACTTATTTCTGTAAAAAGGAAAAAAAAAAAAAAAGAATAGACCTAACATATTAAAAAGACCCAACCTTCAGCCTATAAACATATGCACAGTCAGATAAACACTTACAGTGAAACACTGGCACCCAAGTGCATCCTGCTACACACCCACGCTGACAGAAACAGCGACACGCAAACACATGTACTCTCTCTTTACACATCCCCAGTGCAGCCACCCCACTGATGCAAACACATACCCAGAAATCACAGCCTAATTTTAGGCATATGTGCTTAGACAGTGTTTCCCTGGCCTTCCTGAAGCACTGACTTATTTTCACGACAGGCACTGAAGTCAGCATAACATTTATACAGCAACATACTCCCGCACTGGCTCCAAAGGCTCCCTCCTAATGCGATGATAAACGTAATGGGCTTCTGATAAGATCATGTGTTTGGGATAAAAGAATACTCAAGACCTACTCCAATACGATGACTTAATTCATACTCACATGGATGGGAAGGCAGCCTGTGAATAGCTGTGATCCAGGCCAGCGTGTGATCCTAACAGAGGCTAATTTGTTCCTGATTATGCTTAAGACCCCAATAAATCTGTCTGCTCGGAGTCTGCAAAACCCGAGGGAGGAACCGAATGGAGAGACTGAGATGTCTGAATTAAATTGAGACTGCCTAAATGATTAACAAAGTCTTACTGAACTGCACTGTCATGAGCCCTTCGTGCTGCTCCTGGAGAGTCGCTGCGCTCTTGCCCTCCAACACAGCGCGGGATGACTCTGAACACAAAGGCTGAGAGATTACGTACCCGCTCACTTTTGTGTGCTTTGAAAAACATGGGGGAAAGTGGCTTTACAACCCCAGCTTTCTATTAAGGAAGATCTGTAAGTCCTACTGCTGTCACGCCATCCTGAAGCGTGCAAGGCTTTGAGGGGAGCGTTGGTGAGAAGAGAGGGAGACTCTTCCTCCCCATGAGCTTTCTAGTTCTGAGTAATGGCAAAAAAGTGGAATTTTAAAAATCCTTCACAGACAGTGGTGAGTGGACTGACAAGGGTATCCAGCCTACAACAGCCAAATGTGGTGCATCGCTGAGCGGGCTGCCAAAGAGACTCAGAGGCTCTTCCTTCCCCGGGTACTGGGCACCAGCTCTGGCTCCTGATTCTTACTGCGGTCTTGCATGCTTGGTAGGCTACACATTGAGTTTTACATTTAGATGAGCAAAGTGAAGAACAACCAGATTGTTTCTTCCTACGATTGCCCTCACAAAATAAAAACTAACAGGCTGCTTTGCTTTCCGCAGTGGTGTGAACACAGCTCAGTTCTACAGGCTCGAAGCTGGGGAGGGCAGTGTCAGGGTGGTGTATTTCTAGGAAGCAGTCGCTAACATCTTTATTTCCATAATGGTGCAAAATGCCTTTTACATTCTCTTTTCAACTACTGTGACATGAAATGCACTCAGGGCCTTGGGAATATGAACTAGCTTTTGTGTCCATAGAAGTCTATAGGCTCCCAAGGCCTGGTCAAGGTCATAGCGATGTATTGGTCACATATGGCCTGCATCAGGGACCACGTTCATCAACACCATGGACTTCTCACTTCGAAGTTAAATCTGATTCAAACGAGATATGGAGAAAGGGAACACGAAGGAAATTCAATTTGTCCTCAGGGAAAAATGACTTTAAGAAATTAAAAAGCAGTTGCCTGGAAATCCAGCTTAAATCTAGAACAGTAAAATGTCTGCAGGCACAGCACCTGGCAGCACGGGCCAGCGTCTCTGCAGGATTGACAACAGATGCTAAAGGATCCCAATCTGAACTCAGGGAACACGTATTCATTCAAGGAGCCTGAGCTCCTTTCCCCTGACAAACTTCCTACTGAAGGCACAAAAACATTGTGGCCAAACCAAAGTCCCTCTCTTGCCCTTGGGAAAAGGCAGTCTCCTGTTCAGCAAAGATTTCTGTGTCATCTGGGAATCCCTGAACACTCCATGGCAGCCGTCAGCCTGGGAGATGGAGGATTTATTGGGGAAACAGACTGGCAAGCCCTGGCTGCTGACTTGCAGCTGGGCTTCAAGATCTAGAATGACCTTGGAGCTCTTGTGTGTTGCATCAGAAGATGATTTAAACTCCATTTCTCCTTGCTTCTCAAGCTGTCCAAGCAATGTTGTAAAAGGCAGCCTGTTCTATTGAAATACAACCCACTTCTCTGGGGTTCAGAAATGAAAGGATGCACAAGGTAAGACTTAGAGAGCACTGGGAAGGCACCTGCCAGACCAGGTCTGGACGAGCAGGTAAGTCCCCATCACAGTCACCTGTGCAAAGCGAGGCTAGAAAATCACCAGCAAAATGAATAAAGTCTGGGACAGACCAGGAAGCAGACATGCAGGATGTACACTTATCTGTGATAGGCAAAAAAAGAGATCAAGAGATCCAATTCATAGCACAGGGCACATACTCGATGAGGCTTTTAATGTCTAAGCCGCATGGTCAAAGTGCTGGGGACAGACACTCAGGGCAGCTTCCTGTTTTCAGCCAGAACGCAGTGACCAGCATCAGCATAGTCTTCTTTTGTGCAATAACTACTATTTTTTTTCTAAAGGCCAGACAAAAAAAATAAAAGAGTATTTTTAAGCTCAGCTGTTTACTTAGGGATGTTTCCAACCGTAACAAGCCCTCATGCCACATAACTATTTGTCTGAGAAGAAGAAAAAAGGGGGGACAAAAATGCAGAAGCATTGTGTCAGAGTAAAAAATTCTTGGAACAGAGCGAGCTTTGCATTTTAACCCCTGAAAGGTCAATCCAGGGCATGCAGGTCTTTTCGGACATGGCAAAGGCCACATCACAGGCTCACTGAAGTCAGCAACCACTGCAGGAGCGGGATTTTACCACCCGTGTCACTTCATCAGCATCACCAGCACTGGTGTTTATGTGCACAGATGAGAAGAACCGTATCCAGAGGTTTCTATCACAAAAGGAGAAATAATTCCACTGCAGATCACATGAACCCGGTGGCTGAGCGATCGCAGAACCTGCTCCATTTATTTCTATGGGAGTTTCACCTTTGGCTTCAGTGGGAAGAGAGTGAATAACATGGCCCCACTCCAGGATATCTGCTAATCTCTTCTTTAATATTGAAGAAGCCAGAGACAGAGATATTTCCTGCTACAGTAAAATATTGGAGAGAGTTATTTTCCTTCCTGGATGTTCTGATTTGCAAAGAGGAAAACCATTACACAGAGCCTTGGGCAGACCTTTCTGAATAAAGTCGCATATCAATAAATTGTGACATTTTCCTTCAATGAAATAAAACAGACACCTTGGAAATGGAGGCAACGCGGGTGTTGCAATCTGCTGCGGAACATCCAGGGGCCTCACAGGAGGCTTATTTTCTGTACAACATGGCAATTGTGTCTGAGCATCTCCTGATCCAAGCAGGCAGGCGTAATGCATTTGCGGAGCATGGCTCCCTGGTAATTCAGCTGTTTCATGGAAATACATTTCTGGGCTTGTCCTTTGTCTGCCGTGACTCGGCTCATGGCTATGATATAGCAGTCGGAGCGCAATAATTATGCAATTGATCTGCGTGCTGCAGACAGATACAATTACAACTCTCTCGCAGAGCCCGGCACTGAAATTTGATATTTCACCTCCAAGAACACGAGCCTTTGTCACTTAAGCGAAAGGATATTTTCCATTGCTAGCAGTGGTAGTAAGACCTCATCTGCCCTACAGCTCGCCAACAGGAGCCAGGGTGGCCTTCCCCCAACCCCGAGCAACCAGGCATCTTCTAAAAGCACTACAACATGCGTCCTCTTCCCACCTAATCTTGTTTCCCTTCCTGGGTGGTTGGATACATCAGAAAAGTGGTGCTGAGAACATTTTCATATTTCCTCAGACTTACACATATTTATCAGCTGAACTTGGAGGCTGTTCGACTGAAAATCTTGAGGCTTCTGTCACACAAGGCAGCAACCGCTACCACCACAAGAAGGTTGGCCAGCGTGGCCCTTCTTGACACCTGGTCCATGGGCTTCAGCAGCTTGGGAAGGAGCCCAAGAGAAAAAAACCCATGTTGCCATTCACCAAGACAAATCAACTGCTCGTTTGTGCATCTGGTTGGATGTTATTGCAAAGGAAAGTCTTGTCCTTGGCCTCAGCCCCTAAGCACAGCAAGTTGCTGTTGAGTCACGGAGGATGCTCTAAGGAGGGAAGCATGACCAGCCGTGGAAGCCTCTCTGATCCACGGAGAGTAATGCATGAGGGATGCAACAGGGAAAGGAATAATTCTTCTGTTGGGCTTTCATTGTAGCTGTGTCCTAAAAACCAAAGCTGGATTGAGCTGGGCTGGAGTCACTGGCCTAGGGAAAAATGCAGGCAAATACCACTCCAGCCCACATTCTCCCCCACAAAAAAGCAACTCTCCTTTATATTTTGCTGCCTGAGATGCCTCCTCGCTCTGCTCTGTGGCTCAGCTGGCCCTGCTAAGACTGCACTATTAATGATAACAGTCTGAAAGTCACTTAAAGAGACTTCATGACGATGCTGTGATTACTAACTTGCCAAGTGAGTGCTTAGACATTTTAGAACATGTAGCCACACTCCCATGAGCTGCAGGAAACACTCAGCTTCAAAGTATTTGCCTCAAGCTGAAAGATTCACACAAATATCTGAATAGCCCCAGTCAGTAAATTCATTGCTATTCGCTATGAAATTCTGCTATAGAACCTCAGCTTCTTTATCAACAGCAATACTCTTTCCCAAGCTCCTCGGTCAATGCTTTAGTCTCATTGATGCCCTGTGAGATGCCGAGTTTCTCTTGCAAGGTGGCTCAGTTTCTCCCGTGCTGTTGTTCTCCTGAAAGCCCTTGGCAGGGTCAGCCAAGGCCTATTTAATGCTCGTGAAAGAAGGCGAAATCACCATTAGCTGCTGTGTGGGGCCGCGGTTTCGGCAGTCAAAGCTGTGTTCCTGTGCAGGGGTGTGAGTTGGAGGCGGGGGGAGAGGATGGGAGTGAGGTGCGCTCTCAAAGCATGCCCACAATGAATATGGATGGTCATCCATCAATTTATTTTAAGCACATTACTCCTCTGTCAGAACGGGGGGAAAAAAAAAAGGAAAAAGAAAGAAAGGATAGAAAAGACATATAAAATTAGGTTTGTGTCACTCATTTAACACTGCAATTTCCCTAGAGGATTATGCACCAAACAGAGATAGCAAGCTCATGAATATTAATCATTTCCCTGAATGCAATGCAGCCCGCCAAACAATAAGATTAGGGGAAAGTGCTATGCTTAATTTATGGATAATGGAAGAGGTAAAGCATAGAGTTCCCACAAAGGTAAGGCTCACAGCTGGAGGGAGAGGCCTCTGAGGAGGAAAAGGACAGATCCGGATTTGTAAGGTAGCAAAAATAAAACATTTGAGGGCAAGCAGAAGCAAAAGAAAAGGTGTTTAAGGATGATTGTCAAATCAAAATCATACTTGTCCCTGAACAACCACTGGCGGCTAATGCTTCGAGCATGCCAGAAATTGGGGGTAAAGTCAAGACATGGCTATATTTTTCTCTTTTCCTCCACTCTGTGTCTTTTCTTTCTGTTTTACGTCCCTGAGGCCCTGATCCAACAAACCACAGAGACATGTGTCTAACCTGAAACGTTCACCGTCTTCAGTGGGATCACTCACAGGTGGAAGTTGGCAGAAGCACTGCCCTGTTTTGCCGTAAAAAGGCTTTAGTGAAGAGTCCCTTATAAGCTAAGGAGATAAAGTATAGCAATAATAACACCAATAAGATGTGACTGAAAAACCCCATAAATTACCAGGCAAACTTAAGGGTAGATAGAAGTTCTCAAGCTACTTCCCAGCTGTGTTCCAACGTATCTATCAGTCTTTACTCATCTCTTTTCATATTACTTTCTCTCCCCCTCCCTTCTTTTTTATTGATCTCTGCATCTTTTTTATTATATCCTTCTCTTTCTTCAGCACTGGCGAACTAAATCAATGCATAATGCACATCACATTCAACAAAAGGAATGCAAATGAAAGCGGTGCTCTTTTTCAATGTCCGCACATATATCTAGATGCATGTGTGTGCTGTTTGTGTGTGGGAGAGTGCACACCAAGGACAAGGTGCTCAGCTGCTTGTTAGACACCCATTTCTCAACGCTCCGGTGGGAATGGATCAAGTGCTAAAAAGCTCTGTGTTCCCACAACTGCAAATCATAACTCTTAGGGCTGGGGCTTGTTTTACACAGGACACGTTGGTTTGAACTTGGCTGAGATCCACAGCAATCACACAAATCGGTTATCCCGGGAGTAACCAAGAGCAAGGTGAAAGAAAAGCAGCCAAGAGGTAGGAGTGAGCGCATCAGTCACAGCGGACACGACTTTGATTCGCTTGTCTCCTACAAATCAAAAAGCCGAGTGAAACTTTCCCCGCGGGACCAAGTTCCGTGTGGAGGAGATAAAATATGCAAAATCTGCTACGCAACGGGGGGAGAAAACAGGAGAAAAAAGAGCAGAGATGATAAATTTCAGGATGGGGAAGGGTGAGTGTACCGCAGAACTTAGAAAAGGAGCGCTGCCAGATGCTTGCATTAATTAATTAATTAATCTCACTGTCGCTCTTCGGCATGTTGTAGGAAGAAAACACTATTAATCTTATCTGCTTTCTGTTACTCGGCTTTGTGTTCAGAGAAGGCCAGGACAGCCTGACAGTGAGACCACACAGTTTTCTTCCCTGCCTCCCTCCTTCCTTCCCCCGCACCCCTCCTGCCGCAGAGCAGATTGATCCACCGTTATCTGATTAGAGAGGAAAGGAGGAGGGAAAACAAAACCAAGGAGAAAGGGGGAAAACAAAAAGGCTAATTTTATTACAGGCACTAGCGCAAAGTGTCTTGAGGGCTTTGTGCCGTTTATTCAAAGGGAAGTTGGATCAATTAAAAAAAAAGAAACAAACACCCCCCCTACCCCAACAAACAAACGGCAACAAACCCCATAAACGTCATGATCCTAAAAGGCAAAGGGAGCAAGAGAGGTAGAGGGACACATGCAAACAGGCTGCCTCCATCCCTGGAGACATCCACAACGCAGCTGGACGTGACCCTGAGCGACACGCTCCAAATTTGAAGCTAGATCTAACTTTGAAGTTGGCCTTCCTTGCACCAGAGACCTCCAGAACCTCTTTACAACCTGAATTATTCTGTGATTCGCGGCTCTAAATCTAAAGCTCAACGGTGTTTGTGGGGTCAGTTGTATTTCTCTTCTACCAAGCGAGGGGACTCGCGTGGTCTCTGCTTTGGAAGGAGGAATCCTGCTTGGGCTTTGCCATCAAACCCCCTGCTACGGAACCTCCCCGATGACGCCCCTTCAGCCTTTGCAAACAAAACATGATTTAGTGATGATTTTCAGCCACGCGGGACCCAGTCCTGCAGACAATTTGTGCAAGCGTTGCGTTCGCTGTTGTGGTTAGGTTTGCTGAAGTCTAGAGAATGCCTGGTGGTGGTTCAGAAACACGCCTGGAAGGAAACATTTGCAAGATCAAACCCCAAGGCCCCCGATTCAGCAAAACCTCTGAACATGTGTTTGAGGCTCGCTGAATTCTTTGGTGAAGAGGAGCGATTCCTGGGGCTCTGAAAAGCTACATAATACAACAAGAACATCACTGCAAAAATAACACTGTCTGAAATAATTACTTGTTGTCCTACAGGATTCTAACATGTGTTAGCCTCGTAAATGCAGAAATAAATTACACTTATTTTTTTTGTGCTACTCAAACAGAGACCCAAGCATTCTGTATTTTCCAAGAAAACACCCATCCAGCCTGATAGTATTAGATTGTGGAGGATGCTGAGTTTCTGCTCTTTTTAATTATTCATTATTACATAATAGGTACAGCCGCTCGCTTTCCCAACATCTTTATGTTTTCTGGTGAGATTTTAATACTTGATATGTTCACAGAATCATAGAATGTCCTGAGTTGAAAGGGACCCACAAGGATCATCGAGTCCAACTCCTCAAGTTAGGTTAAAACAGAATATAAATCAGCACCATTCCTTTGTCTGCAAGATCAGCCAGCGGTTTCTCCCTAGCTCTTGATGTTCTAATCCATGGTGGTCCAGCACTCATAAAAGCCAAAAGGACCTGTTGTTCCACAGGTCTTACCTTCTCTGAACCTTTCCTAGAGACTTAATACAGTCAGTGTTTGCCCCAAAACACCAGCAGCTGCATGGACACTGAGACCTTCACCACCACAATTGCACAGCCACACAACAAGACACCTGAAAGAGCTGGATCCACGCACCTTTCCATTGATTCAGTCGATTTGATAAACCTAGGTGATTCCTCATAGTCTGTATTTCACAAACAATTTAATTTCATTCGCTTTTGTAATCCAGGACCCTTTCAAAACCACAACCTACCAAAGCCCGTGAAAACCAAAACATTTTAAGGCTGAAATTCCCCTTCGCTTTTCAACACGAGCAAATCGGAAAACAAAATGGCTTCCTCTCTAATGGTATAGAAAAAAGTCTGCATGTTTTAGCTGCCTCATTTTCTGATCATATTGCTGTCAGACAGGTTTTTCCCACACTCTTAACCAGTCCTGTTGCTGTTTTTGGAGACAAACACATGCAGAAGCACAAAGCAGGTTCCCGCACTCTCTGGCAGGACATCGCTGTGTGTCCAATGCTTGGGACACCCACCGTTACTCCCATCTGAGGATTTATTAATCCTCAGAGCATGATGCAGCTCCTGTCAAGCCCACACAGTCCAGTGTCCTGGGTTGTACACTGGAGAGGACCTGGGTCATGTCCTAACGTAATGCTGGGATGTGGTCAAAGCACGGACCAGGACCGAGGAGCTCAGACCTGCTGCCGAGCAGGGTGGTACAGACGTGACCTTACAGCTTAAGCCCAAGCCCTTGCTGGAACCAGCCTCATGCTAGGTCTGACTTTTGGAGAGCCCAAAATGTTTGCGTAAGTGTTTATCTCACTTTCAAAATATTATGACTAATATCTTTCAGTGCTTGAGGCTCTAAGGCAGCAAGTTACTTGAAATGCAAACGTAACTTCAAGACCACCAATAGTCACAATTAGCCTCAACCATAAATACTCTCAGATTTCAATAGAGCAATTTACATACGTAAATATGTAAATAAGTACATCACCAAATCAGGCCTCAAGTCCTGCAGCGTGGGATGCTGAAGTAAAAATGTGCATTACGACGAGACAAGCAGTCCCCAGCTTACCACCCAAGGGATACGTGGTGCCTGTGAGGTCCTTGAGATGTTGCTCCAGGCACAAGAGATAATTGTCCGTTTCCCCAAAAGAGCAAATTTCGGTCTTTCCAACATTATATTATCAGCCTAGGACTGATGCCCTGAGCTGAAGGCATGGGATTACAAGATGGAACAGAGTATTTGCTTGGTCACTCCAGATAAGGAATCTCATAAAATCTCTTGAGAAAAAGCTGACCCTTTATAAACATTAACTTTGGTGTCAGAAGCTCTACACATTCAATCCTTCCCCAGACCTCACCGAGCCCTGTTTGGAAAATGCAATCCCATAATGCCCTACACAAGGTACAGCCTAAATTGGTCTCCATTTCCCTCCTCTGCCCCCAGCATTCCTAGAGAGTTTAATAAATATGTAAAGCTCACAACCGCAGCCCTGCTATCCCCGATAGCTTGAGCATCTTCCGGCCATTGTGCTTACAGGTTTTGCTAATCAGAACAAACCAGGCTTGCAAATGAAATCTGATTAAGTAGTTTTCACCTCTGAAAAAGGGGATTAGCCAGACCTTTGATCCTCAGATATTGATTTGCAACTCAAAGGAGGTGTGACCTCAGCTGGACCTGCTTCTGGTCTCAGCCCCTTCCCCTTTCACTCCTCCTCCTGTTTACCAGAAAAAAAATCAGTTCATGTCTTCTCACGTAGCCAGATCTAAAGCCTATTGAAGCCAGTGGAAAACCACCCACTGACTTCAATGGGCTTTGGATCAGTCCCACAATGGCTGACTTAGCCCTAAGTCCTGGGCTGTTTCAAAGCCAGCAGAACCAATTTCCCATCAAAATAACCAGAAGCTGGGAAGATATGTTCGCCTTTCAAACCTACAAATTCCACCTTTTTTTCTCTCTTCCATGACAACTCTTCAGCTGGAAACGCTGAAAATACTGTTGATTTTTTTCCCTTGCACTCTGCACAGAGCTGTTGCCCACCATGAGTGGAAGGGCTGGGAGCCCGACTTACCCACGCAATGAAAGGATAACTCCTGCAAGCAGAATAGGGAGCAGCCATCACCATTGATCTTATTCATATCGTCGCATTCTTCCCCCAAGTCTCTGTAGGCAGGGCACACACATGCAAAAAAGGAGTCAGATGGCATCATCCTGACAATCACTGCAACCCCTCTGCAGAACCCTAAAGCCCTGAAATCCAGCACAGCGGCTTTGCGTGCCAACCCTTAAAATATTTCTCTCTTTCTCCTCCAGCCCTGACTTTCACCATTCCTGGTTCACACGCTTGCCTGGCCACTCTGCTCCTGCACATGTGGACACCACTCGCTGTTCTCTGATGAGGATATGAGCAACTTCCTCCATAGCTGCTGTGGCTGCAACTCAGCAGGTGGGGAGAACGGGAATCTCTGCAACACTTCATATTAAATCTCAAAGGGCCGGCCTGCGACCCCAGCGTGGGAACAACAAGGCTCTAAGGCTGGTGCTGGGCTGTTCCAGGTGACAGCGTGGGGAGGAGGGCAGCCCCAAGGTGTCAGGGACAGGGTTGGCTGCAGCAGCGTACGGGTGGGAGAGCGCGAACCAGATGAGAAAGGGGCTGCCACAGCTGCGAGTGGGGCCACAACCAACCAGGCTGTGACACAGTCTGGTTCCTGCTCGCTCCTGAGGCAGCTCGGCTATTGTTCGACGCCTGCTGCAAAGCCACAAGTGATGTTTGAGGAACGTGCAAACATAACAGTAGGAGAGAAGTTATGGAAAGCAAATTAATCTGTCTTTCTCCACCTTCCTCTTCAAGACTGCCCTGGATTCGTATGTCATTTGATTGTTCTCTTTGACTTCCCTGCCTGTTGGACCTTATCTTGCAAATCCTTGCTGCCAGGTATGTCATCTGACAGAGTTGTACTATGTGATTGCTGATTAGCATTATTTCAAGAAAATAATACTGTCTGGATTAAGCACTTGCTTGTTGTTACTTCCATCATTTAAATAATTAAATTATCTAATGCCAGGAAGCTTTGAAGCAGGTGGCCTTAAGGGCCAACATAGTAGAAGAATAAACTCTAACATAGTTGTAAACGATTGTTTTCCATTTTCAGTGGTCTGGGGCTTGGCAGCCAGAGAGGAGGAGGAGGAGCTGACTGAGAACATGCAATTCCCAGCACTCTCCCTCAGAGGCCAAATCTACCACCTTCAAATGCATCCCAGCTCTTGTGGTTGATCAAACAAGAGGTTGCACCAGGAACGTGTCCCACCCCATGGCAGAGCTTTTACCTGGCCCACCAGCTGCCAGGCATGTGGGACTTCATGTGTAAGGACAGCATCAGCACTTACTTCAGGTCCATATAGGAAATGTTGTATACGCATATAAAGACATGGATACACGAACAAACAGCATAAACAGCATATAGAGTGCTTTCATATTGATCCTGCTGTCTGGACTCCATTATCTGTATCTCTGTCTGTATCTACTGGTGCCAGGATA
Organism: Streptopelia decaocto; assembly: GCF_964273445.1. Classification (NCBI taxonomy): domain Eukaryota; kingdom Metazoa; phylum Chordata; class Aves; order Columbiformes; family Columbidae; genus Streptopelia; species Streptopelia decaocto. The sequence continues at coordinate 4,524,833 of NC_138672.1, read as the reverse complement.
GCAGGGCCTAAGTTCCAATTAAATGTCATCATCCTGGTAATCATCAAGCACATGAGTCATTATCTACAGATGAGAGCTGGCCTAAACTAAGGAGAGGTCATCAATTCCTTTCTAGTCTTAGATTCTGGCTGAGTAGATGTGCCTGGATTTATCTGTTTGCTCGCTCCAGACTTACATTTGGATAATCCCGTCTCCACAGTATCCACTTCCAGAGATATACACAAGCGCGGGGGAAGGCTCGCTCTCCTCCATCCCAGAAATGACGATGACCTGGTATGTGTACGTGGTCCTATCGCTCAGCTCCCTGCAAGACAAAAGGAATATTAAGTGATTGGTAGCAGCAAAGGGCAGAGAAGGAGGTGCTGAAATGGGGCTTGGCTGCCAAAAAAACCCAAGTTTTAGTTCATTCAGGTCCTCAGAATATTCCTACCTTGTTCTCATAGGATTAATTTTTGGTTGGGTGTCTGTTTCTTGTGAGTTCAATCAGCACTATCTACGTCCATGCTTGATTTACACACAGCTGTGAAATAGGTGCAACTCTTGACTTCGACAGCTAAACTATTTGTGGGTGAAAATCCTGCAGTTTAGCGTGTTGCTGCTTGCATGTCTACCCGCTGCAGAGGTGGCATCGCACTGACACCATGGCAGGGTATCGATCCTGCCCACGTGCAGGGGGAATCGGTGACAGCGTCATCCCCAGTTGGTGGCACTGCAGTGGTCAAGAAACCAGCCCTGAGCTTCACCTCCCAGCCCTTCTGCTCCCGTCTCTCCACAGCAGGGAAGGCGTTACCTGCAAGTCTGGGGCACGGTTCATTTAAGCAACTTAAAATATCCTGCAAATGCTGATTACTTCCTCAACAACCCTGAGCTCAATCTAACTGCAGCTGGAGCCAGTGGGAATTTGCCTATTGATTTAAGACAGAATTGGGCTGAGGATGTTTCAGGGATAGATAAATAAGTTCTCCACTCTGCACAGGGGTATTAAAACAAAGTTAAAAAGGTTTCCTCCTCTCCAGGAGGGGATGAAATATATGATCCACACCACAGCACTGCATCAGGGTATTAGGATCAAAATATTCGCAGAAAGAATTAGCAAACTTACATATTTATGCAAAGCCATAATTACATAAATCCCATGCATCTGTAAACGAGGAATTATTTTTATATGCAATACAGAAATAATATAAAGCCTAATATAAATGTTTAGTGCTTTTACAGTGTCTTTTACATTATCAGAACTCAAAACATTCCACAAAGAAACTCATTACCATTATCTTCATTGTGCCTATTTGTAAATCCATGGAGTGGCGAAGGCAAAATGATTTGCTTTAAGTCATCAATCAGGCTAATTGCAGAGCCCATAACACAACCCAGCTCTTTCCTAACCCATGCCAGTCCTCTCCTTACTATGCTCATATTGCCGCAATTACTGACAGTAACATATGAGTCTTTTTGTCACAGGAACTTGATCAAAAAGCGTGTATTAATGAAGTGCGTACTACGAAGAGATATATCTACTACACAGAGCAACCAAGCCACTGAAGTAGATATCAAAGGCTTTCAGTAACTGAAATCTTCATGTTCATTAAATAAGTATCTCCTTGCAACATTCATTAAATTAACAACCATGACTTAAACTCCAATATCACATATTATATTTTACAACAAAGCTGTTGCTCATGGATACTATGGCTGCAGATTAACTGCCATGGAAAGAATCACACGTGAACAGCGCTGGGATTTGATTCTTTGGTACCGAACTTGAAATGGGGAGCAAAACTCTGTGGAATGAAAACACAACCGGCTTTTTCATTGTTTCCTCACTCAATTCCTATCTCCAATAGTCCATAGCTCTTTTTAGCTAAATTTGAGGATTCAGGTAGAACAAACACTATCTTAATTCGCCTATGGACTGGGGAGACATCGACCCAGATATTGGCACACGTGTTTATTCAATCAAAGGGAAAAATTCCAAACTTCTGCCCTTGGGACCTGTTTAAAACAACTGTATAAAACAATATAGAAACTAACTTCAGTGGCCAAACACATACTGACTTATAATACTGTGGGTTTCATCTACATTTCACTCCCGGATAAATCCACTTATTAAGACAGGAAGTTTCTGATATATACTGATGAAATGAAAGTAGAGGCAAGCTTTGATTATTAAAGAGCAGTTTTTTCTCAAGTTCTTTCTCAAAACCATTTGTAAAATATTTAAGATTACCAAATATACTTGCAGAAATGTGGATTTTATCACCGGGGATCTGCTAACCACAAAAAAAGAGGTTCAATTCTTAGAAAAGCCTGTTAACAAATGAACAGTTTGGACAGCTATAACAGCTACACAATAAATAAATCCACGCTGCTTTCTGATGCGCTGAGATCACACGCGTGAGTGTGAAAGGGTAGTTTTCAGATTCTGATTTTGTTGGTGTGATTTCCACCGATACCCAGAGGTGACGGGAGGCATGAGGCTCAAATTGTGCTTCTGCAACCCGGTCCTGGTACGTGGGAGTGTTTGCGTTCGCTTGTGTGTGCACGCAAACGGAACACAGGAAAGGTTCACGTTTGTTTGTGTACAGGGCGGGAAGTTGGCAGAACATAATGGAAGAAGACACAGTGCTAAATTAAGCACAGGAGAGAATAGGGTGCTTGTGGGTTATTAGATGATGGGAGATTGATGTGTACGTGGGTGAATAGACAGAAAATTGTAAATGAGTGTTAATAGGTGGGGAGAAATCTGGTATATTTAATTGTATGGATTGTGGGTGAAAAAATTTCGGGGGAGGATGCTGCGGACACGGGTGTCAGTGGGATTTGGTCTGATCGTGTCACCTGCTACACGCTGGCAACGGGAGATTTCCAACGGCAGCCTGTTGCTCAGAAATGGAAATCTCTTGGAGAAATGATGTATCGTAACAGGCAAATGATGATTATAGTTTAGTGACACCCAAAAAAGGCTATTTTTTCCTCAAAAAAAGAAGGTGAACAAAAGACCTGGCTCATTCCACATATATTTAGGTATTTGCACAGCCTGGTGTCTATTATTTTTAGATGGTTTGGGTACAAAAAAGGTATTAAATTATTTATGCTCGTGATACTCCATGAGCCCCAGAGGTGCCCTCCAGCATCACGCAATCAGAGCTGGAGATGTGCCTGGACTGGAGCACCAGAAAAGCCACCTGCTTCCAGCTCACCCTGGCCTGATGCAACTGGTGGCAAAAACCTGATTGAGTTGGCTGTGGCATTTCACATCTCAGCAACTGGAACCTGAAACACTTAAATCCTCCTGAACTGTTAAATATATCACATCGGCAGCAACTGAGAGCTTTAGCATTCCCTCACTGTACCCACAGTTTGGAAAAATATAGCTGCTAAAGGGATAATCTGTGCAATACTTCAGGCAATAATCCAGTACCCTAGCGAGGGAGGGAGGAAGGAATGCAGGAACAAAGGGGGAAAATATAATAACAAATGTATTCTGTCCTACATAGTCATAGGGCACCAAGATCGATATTACAGACTGTATCTGGAGATGTCAGCAAGACAAACTCTGCTCCAAGTGGTGATAAAAGTGTGATTTTTGACCATTTATTTTCTCTCCTGCCTTCCTGGGAGCTGATGGCACAATAACAGAGAGAACAGGCTCTGCTGTCAGGCGGGTCTGACACACGGCGGCTTCGTACGACGCTACTTAAGGAAGTGAGAGAGAAGAACATCTTTAACATTAAGGATGTGAACAAACACCCTTTTAAATTTATATCTATGGTCTTTTAATGACCTTTTCGAGAACTGAGTAAGCCGCATTGATCGCTGCAGCTTCCGCTCGTGGGGAGGCCGTCTTATTAAAAAGCAATGACTCAAGCCCTCTGCTTAGAGGGGGAATTAGGACGTGCCGTGTGAAATACCATGAGGGCAACTCTCCTGTCTGCTGTGACGAGTGATGGATCCAGGGTCAGAAATATAAACCCCTCTAATTCTTTTCCTGTTTTTCCTGGGGAAGCTGGGCAGTTGAGTTAACCTGGCTGTGTCCCCCAGGCAAGGGACCCTCTGCTTTCAATCTGGGCATTCCTGTAAAACTTATGGGAAAAATTATACCTCTGGGATGTAGTTTTCTACTCAGACCAAGGTGGGTTTAAAGGATCACTGAATTTGCAGAGCAACACGCATGTCCTCGAGTGCCAGGACTCAGGATGCAGTGAAAGCAAACATCCCACACCTTTCTCTCTGCTACAATGGCGTACATGTTTTTCCTACTACAAATAACAGTAGCGAGGGGTTTTGTACGGCAAAGACTTGTTTCCAACAAAATTGAAAATATCCTTAAGGCCAATCCCAGCTTCTGCCCTATGAAAACAAAAATGGCCAGAAAACAATGAAAGCAGATACAATTCTGTTATTTAAGGACAAGATGGCAGGCTCTTAGGCATCCCCAATTAAATTATGGCTATGAGAAACAGTGTCATGTGAAACAGGCAAATTCTGCACCTCAAGTATCTTCATGAAGGACCCAACTTTCTTTGACCTTAAATAGCCACAAGATGTTTTGCTGGACAGGTCTCCACGGCCCAGAATGAGCCCTGATCTGCCAGCAACACCCCCATTTCCCTCTAACACTGTCACCTTTTCTCTTTTTCTTCTTCCCTAGTAAGGAGGAAAACAAGAGATCTGCTGGCAGCAAATAGCAGCGATGCCACATCTTCACTTGTTGCAATGCTTTGGATCAGCTGCTCAAGGTGGACTCAATACAACCACACACAGAAGGTCTCTGCCATGTCCTGTCCCATCCTCTGCAACCTGGAGCTCCACAGGCTGTTCGCAGCCACCAAAAATCCCAATGTCATATACGGAGGTCCTGAAATACTCCAAATATCCACAAACTCAGGGAAGAAGCACCGCAGCACTCAGACGTGTTTAGAGCCTCCCAGTCCTGGGCACTGATCCAGGGCTCAGTGTTTCTAGACCCGAGGAGCCGACACTGCTCTCTTCATTGCTGCTTAGAGGGTGGGTCGTTAAACCACGCTGGGTTTTCCCTCTCGGCAATGCTACTGCAGTGTTTGCAGGCTATTCCATCCTCAGGTGCTCCAAAAGCAACTGATAAAGAGTAACGCAGGAGATTAGGTTGCTTTAGGACAACCCAAATAGATTTGCTCCCCAACTTGCATCTGCTTTCCTACATTGTCATTGACCGTACACATATGATTGTTTTCTTTTTTCATCCCCTCTCTCGCACATGCTCTCTCTTGCCTTGCCTGTCCTTCTTTTTAATAAAAATGGCATGAGAAGCACGGCAGAAGATAATGAAGAGAATTCCTGCCCAGCTCTGCAGTCAGGAGAGAGGAGGGATGGGGTGCTGTACACAAAACAAGGACGTCAAAAAAACGGAGCTCTTGCAATGGGCTGTTTTTCCAGCTGTGGTCCAAGCTCTGTTTGGATAAGCCCAGCAACACAGCAGGTGCAAAACGAGTCTCCGGCCTCTCTCAGAGACTGAGCTGATTCAGGAGTCATACATGCCAAGGAAGCAGCCCCAGAGAGGGTTTTCTCTCTATCCATGACGAGTTAGGTCCCAACTGGGGCAGGGGGTTTGCTCTGTGCCCTCTGCCTTTTTTTATTATTTGGGGTTTTTTTACAGGCAAATCAAAGTAGGGTGGTTAAAGTATTAAATGAATGCTCATGGGCTGGATGGGGGAGTGGGGACTGGACAGCGGATTTTTGCTCCCAAACCCAGCTTAGACCTGAACAGGATATTTCTAAGGAAGATCAACAGGGCAGACAACAACCTGAACAGATGATCTCAGCTGAATACTTGATGGGGTATGTTTTGGACCATGAGGTTGTTCTGCTATCTGAAGCCCAGAGTCTCCCCATGTGGCATCAAGATGATGCCCAAGACTTGTGTTTTGCTCCTGATCGTATGATGAAGGTATCTCTAGTCACACCTGAACCAACCACACAGTAGCTTGGAGACCCCATGTATATGAGACTGATGTCAAAGGCTGAGGGATCCAATCTATTAGGAAAAGGAAAATATCCTTTGCTCCACAAAATACTTCTGTGAATCAAAGTCACAATCAACTCTCATAATCACCATGAAATCAAACCAGGGCATCAGTCTACAGCTCTGCTCTCACTTACGCTGGTGTAAATTTCAAGTAACCTTAGAGACCTCAGCAAAATACTCCAGGTTTAAACCACTGCAACTCCAGCTGCTCATCTGTTCCTCCAAGTTGCAAACGCGTGCATTTGCTGCTTGGACCAGCTCAAAATGCCCTGGACCTCTGCTCTGAAGCCCAGGTCCTGTTTAGGACCTTAAACATATTTGGTTTTAACCACTTGTTTTTTCCACACCAACCACTCTTTTCTGTCCTTTGTGCAAGAACCATAAGGTTTTTAAGTAGCAAACATACAGATATATATGCAGTTGATTAACTCCAGAAGACGCTCCAAATATTTGCCCTGGTACCAATTTAAAACACAGTAGCACATTTAATAAAGAACAAAGTTTGCAGCCAAGACCTTAAAGTTATTTCTTGTTTCTTCTCAAAAGAAAAAAATTAAATGTCAAGAGACATTTTCTACTTTCATGTTTAAACAACAACAACAAGAAAAATTATGAATTTTTAAGGTGGATGAAATAAATGGAGGATTTAAATGAGATTGGGTTACAAATCCTGGGATAAAGTAAATCTTAGAGGCCCAGGGCCTCACATGAGTGTTTGCACTAGAGAGGCAATTTCACAGCAGCACACAGGTTAAGTGGCAGAGCACCTGGTTGCTATTAGAAGCAGGGAAGGAGGAGGAAAATCTGTTGCGTTTGCTTCTTCACCGCTGCGATCAGACCCGAAGCTGAGACAGGAACACTTCTCAACATGATGTTCAGATGTGGCCGCCACAGGAGGGAAAGTTTTTCTGTTTCAACTGAGGAAGGAAAGATCTGGGACACAAAATGCAGAAAGTTCTGCTTCCAACCAGTGGAAGCCAGTGCTTTTCTATAGATTTCAAGGCAGTGGTGCCAGTATCCACCACCTGAGGATAATGCTCTGGTGTACTGGCGCGGCAGGGAGAAAACAGTAATGTCACTGGCAGGCAGGTTAGGACAGGTTAATTGCTTTAAAGGCCATCACCGTCACTGGTGACCCCTTGCCTGTTGCATCGTGCCTCTGGATGAGCACAGCCTGATTACCCTCAGCCTTAACAACATCCCAGTTGTGCTGTGGCTTCTCCGTGCAAGACTGTCAGGAGCAGCACCCACCCCAGTTCCAGTGCTGGTTCAGACCACGCTGCAGGAGAAACATCTGGTGCAAACCCCTCACAGGGTCTGGGACCCCAACAACCATCCCTCAGCTTCTGCATGTTGATTATTCATTGTGGGGCTGGGAATGGCTCCTGTCCTCTTTGTCAGGCTTGGCCCTTCCCACAGGCAGAAGGCTCTTCCTAATTTAGGGTCATCAACTTGGTGGAATAACGTTCTTCAGCTTCTCTGAATCCAGACCTGACCTCTAGGATTTCCTTTCAACAGGCGTGAGCCACGACCTGATTTTCAGAACTTAATACCCTCCTGTTTCCATGTAATCCCACCAAAATGGTAAACACAGCCATGGGAGCAGACGCTCGCAGTGCCTGATCCAAAGGCTCCTGAAGCCGGTGGAAGTTATTACGTGCGTTTTCAGGAGGGCTTAGATTGGGCCCCAAGCGAATACAGATGTTTGCAGTTTTCTCTGGTTTCACGTCTCCCATCCCTCCTCAACAAAGTTCTGCTGTGCAGGGTAAGGGCGCGGGGGCCATGGCGCCCCTGGGGGAGCCTATAGGTACATGTCCATATGCATGAGAGACGTATGTGCTCTCACGCACGCCAGATAGCAGAGCACAGAGGCAGCGGAGAGGAGGTGAGGTGACTATTCCAAAGGAACATTTTGTCATTTCCCTCCTTAGGGGCTCTGTGTTTTGCTTTAAGCCGCTTCAGATTATGAGAAATCCTACTAGCTGGTCTCCAATGGGATCTTTAATGGTTTAATAAATGAACATTACTGAACATATTTCCACTAACCTCTTTCTAAAATCCCATCATGAGCTAATTTCCTCTATTGTCATTACATCTGCAACTGGTCTTACCTTTCAAAAAGAAATCTGTACCACTGTGAATAAATGATCTGGTTTACTGAACTGAGCTCTCAAGGCCAGTACTTTTAGTGGCGGCTCATATTTTGGAGTGCCCAACTGCAGACACCCTCTGTGTGGTACAATTAGCAGACAGAAGAACAAGCTTTATTTCCACTTTGCCCCTTCTATTGCAAAAAGTTCCAGGAATTTGCTGGAATTGGGGCACCAGCATGGGGATACCAAACATCATTATGTATTCAAGAAGATCCTGGCCAGAAAGACTAAGATCAAGTTTGGGTGGAGCGATCCCACGATGGGTGCTCACTGTATTGCATCCCATGCAATGATCCACCTAAAAGGCTTCTGTCTTGTCTGTCGCTGTATCCAATAAGGTATTAAGGACAGCACAGGTATTTTAGTCTTACTGCAGTGTTGCTTTCAAATCCTTGCCTGTTTGAGCGTAGTTCCAAATTTAACAAAATGTGGAATTTATTACCTAGGAAAAGATATTCAAATAAAATGCCCAGGAAATGATCAGGCCAATAGTTCAGTAAAAGTAGCTGAAAAAAGCTGTACTGGCTGACACAGCTGATAAAAAGGTAGGTAACACATTTCTGCTCCTTCTGCGGTATTTGAGGCTCACTCCAAGTTTTACAAGAGAGTTATTTTTAAATTGTTGCATAACACATGTCTGTCCAATATTTCTTTCCTCAATCAAGCAAAGAAAATGCATTTATTATTCCTGGGAGATTTCTGGTGCTTCTTATCTTGTTTAGAGCCCCAAATAAAGATGCGCACAAGAAGGCAAACATCAGAGAGAAATTATTATCCATGAGATAATGCACAGCCTAATTTACCACATATCTGAGACTGTTTCACCTGCAATAAATTATTTTGCCCAGCAGGAAAAGTCCCATTTGACCTTCATTCTTTTTTTTTATCCTGCAGCTGAAAACTCTGCTACTACTTCTAGGTCACAAGTTCAAATTCCACGCTGGCTGGGAGCGATTAAATATATCAATGCCTAATAGTATCTATTTGGTTAATAATAGGGCAGCTGTTAATGTTCACTTTTTCAGGGACACTTGCATATGGCTAAGTTGTAGTCTACATTTCTGATCTCTCAGTCACCTCCATCGCCACGTTGGAGATGCGAATTCACGGTCCTTGGGGAGTCCCTGGCTGGAGCAGAGCTCATCCCAAAGCCAAGCATCATTCCCCAAATGGGACAGTCCCTCCTTCCTGGCGCTTCCTACACTCTCAAGTTATTTCTTTGAAAGAGGCCATTGGGGGTCACTCGGAGCCATCCCACCCTTCAAAGATAAACCCAGGCTGAAAAATTCCCCTGGGCTGCGCTATCTCAGGATGACAGAACTCTAAAGATTTAAACCCGCCCTTACTACCTTAGTCTTGCATCATACCCGGCCGAGCCAGAACAGGAGCTACAGATTTTGTCAAGTGCCAGCTTTAGTTACAGCGTTACATAAGAAACCGCAACAGCGAAGAATCACAAATCTATCACCACAGCTGGCACCAAATGGCATCTTTGCACAGGCTTAGCAGAAAAGCTGCCTTCTGAATGGGCACAGACTGTCAAATTGTTCTTTCTCTTCTCCAGGGCAGGGCTGAGGCAATTTGGCAGAGGGCGGTAAGGGAAAAAATTGCTCTATCTGTTCTGTGTGTGGGGTCAGGAAGCAGGTTTTATTCTCTCGCAAAGATAACTTGGCACCTTTAATGAAGAAAGCAAGAAAGAAGGAAAGCCATCAGAATGTGGCTTCCAGCTGTCAAGTCCTATCAGCCAAGTGGAGATGTGCAATCCCCGAGAGCGGCAGCACTGCTAGCCTCTAACATTTAATTGTGAGCTCTTTGAAAGAAGGCACCTGGCGTATTTCTTCTGCAAAACGCCCGGCATGCTACTGGCAGCTATAAATAATAACAAGCACTACCTCGGTATTTAGTGGCACAACATACGTGGAGGCGAGATGCAAGAACAGTAGATGGAAAAGAAGCAATTTTCCTCGTCCTGGCTCACCAAGCCCTCGGTGCAGAGCAGGGATTCACACTCCTGTCTGGCACAGGGAGCAGAATTAGCCATCCCCGCTGCCATGCAAGCCAGAGGTGAGGCCACAGTCTTTAGGAAAGGAAAGGACTTACCCAAGGGGGATGTTGGTAAAGAAGACGCTCTTGGGTGGAGGAATCTCCTTCCTACCAGCACTTCACCTCTGTTAGGGTCAGATGAGCCAGCAACCAGTTTCCCGCTGTTAAAAGGGAAGGTCTGCGGCAGCAAATTGTCCTGGATTTTAATGTTCTTTCAGGGGAAATTTCCAGGTTCATTAAGCAGAAACAGAGCAGTCGATATGGGCTGCAGGAGGGAGGAGCTGACAATGCAGCCAAGGCCGGAGAGGGCATTGGAGAGGTGATTCGAGTTCTGGGCAGGTATCTTATTGTGATGAAACAAAGAACATAGAATGTCCTGAGCTGGAAGGAACCGACAAGGATCACTGAGTCCAACTCCTGTCCCTGCGTATACCCCAAAATTCACACCATGTGTCTGAGGACATTGTTGAATCGCTTCTTGAATCCTGTCAGGCTTGGGGTTGTGACATCTCCCTGGGAAAAGATGTGAAGGTGGGAAAGGCGTGAAGATGGATGGCGCTTGCTAGCACATCACCAGCACCTCTGCCCAACTCCGGCTTTGCCAAAACCGACCAGCGGCAGCTACGATACACTCAAAGCTCTTCACCGACATGCAGGGGCTTTAGACAGTGAGAGCACGGTCACCAATCCATCTGGGAAACCAGGGTCAGAGAGGAACAACCGAAACATTTATTCCTTAACCCAAGGACTCTGGATGAAGAACTATGCAAGAACTACAAGTGCTAGAAGTGTACCTGAAATGGGAAATTACAGGGGTAAGAGAAACCCGGTGGGACAGAAGGGTGATTTGCTTCATGGGAAAGCTCAAAATAGCTTTGTCCATGCAGCATTGCAAACTAATGACAGGGAAGCTCTTAGGAATGAGCAAGAAAGCATGAATAAGAGTAAATCTGTTCATGTTGAAGCTTGGTAAAAAGTGTTTTTACTAGAGATGAGCTGTAAACTTTCATATGGATACAGATAGGGATCTCTAATATATTACTAGAGAGAAATAGTACGGAGAATTGTGTAATTATGGGAAAGAAACCTAGATGCAGACTAGAGAACAAATGCTCTTACTAATGGCAAGTCCCTGGTGCTGCTAGGAGTGAGAGCAGGAATCAAACACTTAGGGACTCAATGAGAGATGACACAATTTTGTGCTTCTAGTAGCTGTTAATAGGTTGGATCGAAAGAGAAATTTGGATGGAAATCAAAGTTTGTCTTTCAGTTATCACTTTGAGGTTAACTAACAAACATTTCCCACAAATAAAGATCCAAACATCAAAAGTCCAAGTATCTGCAGACAGCGCAGAATTGGTAAACAGGCCCAGTCAATGCAGAGAAGGACAGAGTTCTAATGTAGAAACGACTAATTTACAGGATGGGATGTCTCAAAATGGTGCATATGTTGGTATAAGACAATGTTATGCACGTAGGATCAAGAAATTCAGAATCAGCTGGGAGCTCTTCACTGCAGGTGAGAAGAAAAGAAGGAGTTGGTTGTTTTTATTCAATTGTAATACAACTGTGAACTGTAAGTGGGATGTATCCACAAAAAAGAAGCATATGAGGTTCTCACACGCATCAAGGCAAGGCATTTCCAGGGTCGTTGGGTAAGTATTCGTGCACAAGAACATCTGGAACACCATATGCATTTCTAAAGCCTTTGGGGAATCCAGATGTGTAGCATGCCAATATCGCACGGACAACCTAGCAGCTCTTGCAAATAAATCTGGGCACGTAAAGTTCTTTCTTCACATTTCAGTCCTATCTCAGATACTCCCCAGTATTTCCTGGCTTATCAAGAGGGGTTTGGCATGGTAACTGTGGAGCAGGGGGAAGCAGAAGATGGTGATAATATGGACTTCAGCTTTTGGTGTTGGGAGAACATCCACCCGGCGATCTGTATCTTGTTTGGGTGGAAATATGGTGTTAATTATCTCCATGACAGATGGATTTGGCAATTCATTTCAGCTGCTTTAGATCATACATTCCTCTGGCTGGTAGACCTTCAGAAAATAGAGAAATAGATCTTCAAGTTGAAGGAAGGAATGCCATAATAAGGACAGATGTTGCCGTGAAATTTTACTGTTGCATTCAGCAGGGACTTAGGTTTACATATCATCATTGTGATATTCATGTTTTTCCAGTCCTGTGTTCAGCCAGGCTTGTGTCATGTAAATGCAGTCTTCCTATTAAGTTCAGGGGCTAAAAGGCACACCAATCATTGCCTGTAATGAATTATTGCTCATTATGAAGGGCCACTGCTGATTCTCCAGCCTCTCTGCTTCTTCATATTTGTAGGAATTTACCAAATTTTTCATATACATCCAGACTAAGAATTATTTTCCATCTCCTTCAACTTCTCTTCACCTGGTGTTTCTGACAAGTCACTTATCATACAGCCTTCTGATTCGATACCAGTAAAAATGACCATATAATGCAAATTTTGAAGCAAATAATTACTTTGGATAAGGTACATGGAACACTAAGGACCCACGAGCAATGCCACAGCACCCCTCCAATTACCTGTAATCTTGATGATGATGATTTCTCAGTCGCTCTGCAATCACTCCACGAAGCCCTAGTGAGATCTGTACTCCACCACCTCCGGTGTGGAGTTATAACACGGTAAATGGCACCAAGTTTATAAGCTTATGACTCTAACAAAATATTTTAAAATATTATACTCACTTAAATAACAACTGCATACGTGTGACAACCAGTCCCCTCCAACTATTACCAAGCAACGTGAAAAGTTTAGCCATAGAATGTGGGTGTAAAACAGCCAAAATTGAGAAGAAAAATATATTCTCTACATGAGAAAATGGAGGTTTTTCTCTCAGTTTCTCCTTTTTTTTAAGTATCAATGCAGTATCTCTAGGTGTCACTTAGGCACTAAAGCCAAGTAGGAATGACTCAGATGAATAGATCACAGGACAGCATACTTGCTTCTCCATCTGCAAAACCAAAACTCATACCAGGGCTTCATGTTGGGATTCTTTCTGAGGCTCAGTCAATGCCTTTGTCTAGAAATAGTCTACAGCTTAACACCACAAAGACGACCTGATCCATCACTGTCCATGAAGTCTGCAAGTTCCTTACAAAGTTTGTGTCAGAAAGGATGGGAAAATTTCCATTTCGAAGAAACTTTTCCAGTTATTTTGACAACTTTCCAAAGCCAACCTCAGCGTGTCTCAGCTTGGCCGGCCCGAGGGGTGAGCATCGATCGCGCCAGCATACCCAGCTGCTCGCCGCTCGCAAATGTGGCTCCTGAGAGTGCAATGGGGAACACGGGCTGCTCACCCCTAACTGTCCCCATGGGACTGACACCCAACTGCACCGGTGACGTGCTCGGAAGAGCTTCTCATTGTGGGCACTCTGTTCTCACTGAGCTCTTAACAAATCAGCAGCTGCTACACACAAATGCAAGAGCAACGATTGCTTTCCAATGGCAGTGACATGAGTGTAAAAGCGCTACAAGGGCAAAACATTTACCACATTCACCATCGTGACCATCTCACACATTACTTCTAGAGAAAAGTCAGTGTGAGACCCTCTAGATAAGAGCACAACCTGAACTTTGGATTCAATGGTGAGCTGAGACTGTGAGATCTGCAGATGAGGCTCCTTATCACCTGCTGCAGTGTGAAGACTCAGCACTTCTGTGCTGCACCTGGCCTGACCTCTTTTTCGTTTGTTTTTGGTTTTTTATTCCCCACTGATTTATTTAGCTTTCCTAGGCTCTGACTCTCATTTTGTATCACAGATACCAGCAATTCCGGCTGATCATACTCACTGGAAGTTAGTGCGTCTTGCCTGGTTTCTGTAAGGTCCAAGGATACAGTCTTGTCCCTTACAAATATTTGTAAGCCTCAGCCTTGAGCCAAGGAGCTGAGATTAAAATTCAGCTTGAGAACAAAAGGTCTGGCATTATTTTGCAATTCTTAATAAAAGGTTTCCACTGTTCTAGTTATTTACTCTCCTCTGTGGAGCACCCAGTGCTGACTAGGCAAGGGCTATCCATTAAAGGCTGCCTCTGCTCTTAGCTTAAAGAGAAGTTCTCTCTCTTTGACGGGAAGAAGGTAAGAGAAATTAATTCTTCTTTCAGCATCGCCACACCTGGGAAAAGGATCTTGCTCACAGATAACAGTGCAAGCAAATATTTTCTTTGGGCGAAAACGAGAAAGTGAAGATCAAGGTCAGAGGAGGCAAGAGTAAAGATATGTGGCTGCCTTCAAAATAACCTTCCATAGAACATGTGGGGGTGTCATTTTATTTAATATGGAAAACGTGCAAAGGCATAAAGGAGAGGTAACAGGCTTGGGGCTCACAGAGGGATAAAGGGGCTGCACAGGCTGGCTGCACAGATATGCTGAATTCCAGCTGTACAGAATGAGACAAGCAGGCAGATGAGAAGAGAATGCTTTTACCTCTGCATTTATAAATAAATACACACAGGAGCATAGCCCAGCACCTCTGTCCCTGACCTCCCTGAATCATCTTCCCTTCTTTCTTGCTTACGGAGTACAAGGACCGCAGCTCCTCTTTGCACAAGGTGCTAATGGACAACTCATCTTGCCTTTGCCTCTCCCACATCACCACAACCCCACGCAGAGTTTGCTGCATCCCCAGGTGTGGTCCAGCAGCAGCCTGGACACAGAGCATCAGACAACGATGCTGCATGACCCCCTCCCCTCACCAGAGGACACGGATCAGTGCTGTGCACCCCACTTTTCAAAATTTCCAACACATGCTGAAGTCTTGAATCAAAACCAACCACCCGTTTCTGTCAAATGATCACAGGTAGAGCCCAGCAGGGCTAACACAAATTTTATGTCTGATTTTCAGCTGGCTCTGTCACTAGACAAGACATACGGACAGGTACAGTAATGTTACCCCTTGTGATTTAATCAGTGACGCACAGGAAAATTGTCACTAATCCCTGGCTACAGATTTAGTTATTAGAGCACCCTTTCATTTCAGATGTTCAGATGGCTGTAAGCTAAAATTGACCCGCAAAATCATAATAAAAGACAAAGGAATAGAGCTGAGAATACAAGTGATGTTTTGGGCATGTCTTTTTTTTTCTTTCACGTTTCGTTATGAACTCCAAACTGGACCTGTTTCTGTGGGAACTCGTGCTAAGGTATGCAAATATTTCAAACCAAACCAGTCCTATTTTCCAACGAGAGTGGGCCAGGTTTCAGGCAAAGATGCTTTCACAGCAAAACCATGGGAAAATTCACCATTTTCCATATTTCCAATATGCCAGTTTTCACCTCCTTTTAAGTGCCAGCAATTGTTGGAACAAGGCTACAACCCAAGAAAATACTTAAGCACATGCTTAACTTTCAGCACATGAATAACATCAGTGGTGTCCTGGGCTTTGTTTTTATATTCACTATTGTTAGTAACCTTGCATTTTTAAATCTGTAGGGACAATTTGCATCTTCTGAGCTGCATAATTGGGCAATGAAGGGGATGGTAGCTCATGATTACTGAATTGTTAATTAATCATTTTTATTATATTTAAATATGCTTTAGAAGACCATAATGATGTATGCTTCCTTGATATTAGCTGTACTAATTAGATCATCTTTTCTAAATTAGAGTGCAGTTTTCTTAGCAGGTTTCCTTTTATCTGGTGTTCATTTTTCAAAAGAGCTTCATGTTGTTCCTACAGATGAGTGAATCATTTCCAGGGAATCATGTTATGCAAAAGATGTTTTTCTTGCTGCTGTAGAATGCCCATGGAGACCATGGATCTCCTTGCAATCATTAAATATTTTGAAGTTGGACTTTTCCTCAACAATCATGTGTTGATGAGCACAACTGCATCTGGGATGAAACTCAGTTCCTACCACAAACTAGAGTATTTGCTGTATTTACTATGTTAGAACAATCCTGTTCCAACAAAATTTGTTTCAGTGGCACATGAAAGTAAAAAAATGAAAGTAACTGAAATACGTGTGTATACCTGAACATGCAAGCGTATTTTTTTTGCATTCTTTCTTTAGCAGAAAATTGGTGCACCAGCACTGAAACCATTCTGTCTCCGCCACCAGAATGTTACTTTCAAATGACTTCTAAGAAAATGATGACCGTATTATTCAGAGGTCCTCATATAGGTTATCTTAAACATTTAATTTATCACAGCTCAGGTAGTTTGCTATATCCATTCTGGTTAAGGAAAGTCTGAATTTCACATCTCTGTACAACTACCCCAGAAATTTCTCAAAATCTACCTGTGAAATCTCAGGCAATTTCACCTGAGTGTGACGCTCCTTGTTCCAGAGGGAAACTTTGAGAAGACCCTCTCTTGGTGATACTTGGTACATCAATGTCATTCAAAATCCTAACAATCGTGATGTGGGACATTAACAGGATGAGAAGAACACGTTATTGTTTTCCTCTGAACAAGTATATTCAGCTCTCAGGAAAGCAGCACTTACGTGTCGACGAATCTCCTGCTGAGGTTTGAGATAACAACTGGAGATCCAGACTGGAAAGGAGGGTCCCGAACCACTTTGTACTGGATGGGTTTGCAGTCCGCGCACAGCGTGCTGTGTGGCACGGAACTCAGCATGGCAGCATCGATTTCCAGGTGCTCATCCAGAGTGTAGATCTGGATCCCATACACCTCCTCGCCCACTTGTCCTGCATCCAGCTTTATGGTCAACGGGATGTCACAGAAGACGTTCTGCGGCCCGAGAGAAATGTTCTTCCCGCTGACGGTGAGCAGCTTGATGTCGTTCACCGCTCCACTGGAGTCCCAGTCTGGGGAAACAAATGTCACCCAGACAGTGAGGGACTCTGGAGTCAGCGGGTAACGGAACTCCAGCTGCAGGTAGCAGCCCTGGGGCTCGGGACAGGCTGGCGGCACCGTGTGTTGGTTGACTGCCGAGTTGGGACTCCACGTCCTGACGCTGGATTTACAAGGCTGCTCAACGTCAGGGTGCCCTGAAAGAAAGAAGGAAGCAAAGACAGGGCACAAAACAAGTTAGAGAGCATGGGTAACCACTTGCATCAGTGTTGAAAGAAAAACTAGTGGCAGGAGAGCATATCTGTCCAGGAGCAGAAGAGGTGTGGCCAGCGTGGAGAGGAGGAACATAACATTAACGTCTCCTGGCTGGTTGAAAGATGCAAACCCAGTTTAAGTGCCCAGCTGGACTGGATACCAAACAACACACATGGGGCCAGTGTGTCTGGTCCTGTATTTCCTATTCTAGTGCCTTCCCCTGTGCCAAACGATATTTTCTACCCCTTCCACTTGCTTCTTTACCCAATAAACAGAGTCACTCGGCCTTCAGTTCACCTCTGTGCTCCTGCTTACTCGCTCGCTTGTCGCTCTAAAATACAACCTTTTTCTTTTGTCTTTAACAACGACAATGAAAAGAGCCTTTGTTGATTCCAAGAAGCTGTTGAGGGGCAACTCCTGTGCCATTTCCAGGCTCATCTAGCATGTTGTGTAAGACCCCTTTTCTTGGAGGCACATGGAGCACAGGTCTGAGCTGGCTCTTTGTGCTCGTTATGATGAAACAACAGGCACTTGTACTTTTACATTTCTCACCGTTGGCTACGTTTGGCTACATGGGAGGTAGTACTAAAAACTAATGAAAGCCACAACGCTCGCTGGGTTCCCAAGTACTATGGTAACATTACAATTTGGCACGAAGTCATAGACTGCAAGATCCAGAGAGGTCAGATGGGTGGAACAGTTGGTAACAGAATCCAGTGAGAGCTATAAATTCCCTCTTCCTTCCCAAGTAATCACACGAAAAGGGAGCAAGCAGGACAGGGAGAAGACAAAGTACAAGAAAGAAGAAAGGGAAAAGTGAAAATAAGGAAAGGTAAGAAGAGGAGAGAAGAAGGCAGAGGAAAAAAAGCAGGGAGCACAGCTGTTTGCAACTGAGGAGGAAAGCAAGATAAAGCACTGGGCAAAGATGAACAAACAGGACATCACTTCTAATTTAAAGAGAAAAGGGCAATGTGTGAAGGTTATTCTTATTGTCTGTGATCCAATGAAGCGTTAGAAATGTGCCTGTTTTGTCAAGGATAAACAGCACAGGGAATTCTCCTGTTCATACCAAATGAACCCAGATGCAGAATAGATTTCCTGGCATCTCGGCCAGTCCTCCCTACGATCCAACACAATTGTCCTGCAGATGCACAACTCCTAACGCTTCTCCCTCGCCCGCACACGACCCACACCCTCCTCTTCTCCTCATACACCACCAAGCAGCAGGAACACCACTAACTTCGGCGTCTGGAGAGACCACAGAGTGATATATTTTGAAGAAAGCCAGAGTTCCATTTAACACGCTCAAATTTTTTCGCCCTGGCAAGCTCGCAAGTACTGCCTATAATCATTTTGAGTGGCGAATAGCCTGTTCTACTCACGTTATCTCAACATTCGCTGCTGTCCTCATGTGCTTGGCCAGGCCCTCCGATGGCTTTGATTCACAGCAAACTCCTGACTATAGCCCTAAGAAGGTGGGTTTTAACCCTAGTATTTCATAGGGCTTTGGAAAGATTTGTGAATCTTATCGCTGCCATCTCGCAGATAGGAAAATCGAGTCGATTAATGGCTCGCAGCCTAGTACGTGATCAAATGTGGCCTCCACTTGGGTTCCTGCAAATTCACCTCTGTCAGTTCGAAGACTCTCTAATACTTAAAGAGTGAATAAACCTACATATTTTGCAAGACCAGGGTGTGATCCCATGTGTTAGATGAACTGAACTCAGCCTCCAGGGAGTTTAATACAGATCATTACCCCATTCTGAGTGAGAACAGAACTACTTGGAAAAATGGGAGCCTTGCATAGACTAAAAACTTCAATGATGTTGAGATAAAGAGAACCTTTCTTAAATATCATCAAAGAATTAGACCTGGGTAATACAACATCGTGTCTTGCCCGACACAAACCAAATGTGAATGTGAGGTCTGTGAGAAGTCAAATCCCATCTCCTGGTTAGAGAGGGATGGTAGGATGGGAGGAAGCCTTCCCCAAAAACGTTGGCCACCGCCACAGCCTGATGTGGCATCACAAGCCTTCATCACGCAGTTAAGCTAAGTTGCTGGGAGCAGACACCGTGTCCCTCCGTCGTCCCAGAGACCTGATAAGCTTGTACAGGGAGGGCAGTTGGGGCTGGTGGCCTCTCGGGATGCAGCTGCTGTCACAGCTACAGCTCACCTGCCACATTTCTGACTTGGTCAAGACAAAGGCACCGTCCAGTGGGACTCTAAGTCCCAACTGAGAAAGCTCCACTTGCAAACAAGAATTAATCGCTCTCAAGTGAAATATTGGCCACTGGGAAAGGCACTAGAGCAGCATAGTGCAGCAAAATTTTTATTATCTTCTCACACTTTTCTAGTCAGCAGTGAGCAAGGCAGTAGGAACTGACCAATATATACATATATTGCACAGTAAGTGAAGGTCCTTACTTGGGTTTGAGCCAAAATTACCTTTCACATACAAAAAACCCCTTTGACTGAGTTGTAGAGGTGCTGCAAGGCTTGTTTACGTAGCTGGTGTTGCTGGTGAGAATCCAGGTAGGTTATAGAACTTTACAGAACTTTAGGTGGAGACTAAATCAGAGCTGCCTGATCTCCAGTGCCTTCCCATGGCTGCTGCTGAGGAGGAAACAGCCACTCACACAAGGGGCACAACTGGCTGAGAAAGAATCACAAGATATCTCATCCCGGACACACGCAGGGGACTCGGCAGGACACAGTCCCCACAGCTGTTTTTAATAGGCACAGCTCAACACGTAGTGCAGACCACATGGTGTCACCTACCTGGGGTAACTGTGCAGCACAACAATGCTGTGAGACCTCAGGAAAATGACATCAGACCCACCAGGTTCAGAGCTGCTTCAGAGACACGTGAGAAATGTGGTTTTCTGCTAAGAAGCTGGATAAGCACTACGAAACATTTTCCATGAGTGTCGTCTCAAATTTTAAAACTAGTTCATTTTGGCCACGCTTAGGCTTCTTTTTTATTCACTTTCCATGAACATTCAAGCAGTGGAGATTTACACACACATGAACGCTTACAGAAAGTGAATTTAAAGCTTGCATGCTTGAGTACTCACAGATAGACAATTAAAGAAGCCAGACAATGATCTAACTGTGCTATTTGTAACTCAGACCAAGTGCAAATAGGCAGAGATCCTGAATGTCAGGGTGTGCGGTAGTGATGACAGAAAATGACAGAGCAACAAATACCATACACTTGGTATATTTTCTACCCTGAAGTGGAGACAATTTACTAACGTAGTAAGAGGATAGGATTCCCAAATTTTCTTTCCACAGCAATGGCACGACAGCAATTGACTGGGACAGATAAGGATCAGTCTGCACCCTTCGTAGTTAAGAACATGCAGGCACACACTGTAAGAAGAGGAAATTAAATGCAAAATGCAGCTGAGTAATAAATCTTAGAGTAGCTTTAGTTTCTCTAGGAATGATGCCGCTGGCAAGACGTGTGAGATCTAGAAGTTTTCAAATCAGAGCTCATTGGATGAATTTTGACAGAACTGCGTATCTCAATGGAATATGAAGTTCTTTCAAAATCAAAACACTTTGTAAAATTGAGTTGATTTAGCCAATTTTTTTTCTGGAATAGAAAATGGGAAGAAAGTTCTAACAATATTGGAACATTGTGTTTTGACATTTTTGGAAGAAATAATTTCACTTTTGCACTTTGAAACACTTTTCATTTTTTTTATTAGAAGTTGCTTTTGCCCTCGATTTTATACTAAAAGTGGTTATTTTCAAATGTTATAATTTAACAAAAGTTCATGAAAGAAGATTTATATGAGCTAAACAAAACATTTTGGCCAGTCTCAAACACTTTTTGTTTTTAATTTTCCTTCATGGAGAATTTCTAAAGTTTCAGGTTTTGTTCCAAACGAAACAAGGTTTCGAAGTCTCGTAATCCTTGGCTAAGTGGAAATTCCATCTTCCACCTTGCACTACTACTGCAAGCGATCCAAACTTGGCTACTCCTGTTTACTTGACAATCCAGTTACACTTGTAGCTGGAGCTCTTGAACGTCCACCCAAGGGGCAGGTGGCTCTGCATGGTGCCTGACAACCTGGCCCTTGCGTGTCCAAACTTTGGGGGTGGGTTGGAGTGAACCACAACCCCTGTTAGGTCCCCATCCTGGTTGCTTGGGGCAGAGGACTTTTAGCCCACATGTTTTGTCCCACCACACAACAAGGATGCATCTTGCTACACATGCTGACCTTAGGACAAAGGAGGGCTCCTGGGTGTCAGCGCTGCATAGATCACCATTAGCTCACAAATAATCCTGCTTTTAGAATAACTCCCACACAATCTAGCTGCAGAACAGAGAAGCCCTTAGTGTAAGAAGGTATTTGTATAACGAGTTTGTAAAATCCAGGGATTGGCCTTTGAGTTCAATGAGCCCACCTGCACGTTTACGGTGAAATCTGGGCCCAGAGTGTGCTGCTCCCGAAGGAACAGCTCATGACGGACAACTAAAATAATATTCTGCTCTTTCCAAGCCATAATTTGTGATTATTGACCTTTGCCTGGTATAATCTTACGTGTGTTCTACCACATCCACCTACTTACATAATGGAAAGTACATATGGAGGAGTTAACAATGAAGATCTAATGGCATCATACAACAGCTCTGCAGACTGTTCTCTCTCCAACATGCTCAAAGAGAAGTACAGTTCACAAAACACCCTTAACTAGACTGGGCTTGATGTAGTCGCCTGTGTTCATGCTGCAGAGTACTTGCCAAAGGGCAATCTCTGCTCCTTCCAGTTTGTCTGCTGGTGCAGCCTGTCACGATTCAGGGTAAGCAAAGGCAGCTGAAATTGGGCCCAAAGAAATAACATGTAATTCTTTACTTTTGGAGCAGGAGTGGAAGGAGCAAACAGCTTCCCTGAAGAATTCATCTGTAAGATGGGAATGGTGAGCGCTTCTTGGCACTCTGCTGCTTTCTGAAATTCAGGTTCAGCTCCCAAAATTCATTTAATTCATGGGCAGGGTCAGGACCCGGGGGCCAAATCACAGGTATTCCAGCCAGTGCCGTTACTTTGGAGCACAGTGTATTCATATGTCCTCTAGTTTTGTTCATGTTACATACAGGTATAATCACTCTCTCTCAGATTTTCCCACTTTTGTTGTGGCTGTCCTTTAGCTCTGGCCCAACCTCTCCCCACCACGGCTTTGTCCCCAACTCTGTGACTCACCTTCTGCTTCCCGCGGGCTCCAGTGCCCCGAGGGATCGCAGGGCATGGGGGACGAGGCGCTGAAGGCGTATTGCACCAGGACTCTTCCTTCTGCACACAGATCACACGCTGATCCCACTTCTCTAGGAGGCCAGGAAAACAGGAAAACACACCAACTTAGTAACAGCTGAGTGAGCTGCTTAGTCAACAATATTAAGAGCAATAAGACTTAGAACTGGTTCCCCTTAACCCTCTTTACTGACAGTACTAATAAGAGTGGTTTTTGACACTGATATTCTGTAGGTTTGGCCTAAGGGGCTGCCTAGACAGCATCTGTGGATCTGCCATGCAACACAAAACAGCAGCAACCTGTGAAATCACGCTCAGCTCTATTTCTTTTTCCCTGCACTACAACTGAATCAAACCCTGACAAAAGGAAATACGTGTTGCTTAGTGGTTAGAGCAGAAAAACCAGCCTCAGGAGCTTTCAGATCTGTTTCTGCTCCCACTATGGATTTATTGCTTGAACCTGTAGTATCTTCAAGATTGTGAAGGTCTTGGGCTTACTGGTGATTAGAGGAGAGGGTGAAGTCCCAGTTTCTGAGAACATCAGACAGAGCTGCTCTGCAAAGCACAGCTTTGCTAAGTTTGCAAGGACCTGCTGTTGGAGGTGTATCACAGCCCAGATCATTATGAGCCTGGAAAAGGGGTGGGTTATGAACACTCAGAAAAGAACATGCCCAGAATCTTCTTCAGAGGGGAAGCTGGATTTGACACCTGGTGGCTTTGGCACCAGCGGATGGGTCTTTCTGAACTGCAACAGCTTAGGGCTTCACGCCATCAGATGGCAGGACATGGCATTAAGAAAGACACTTCACTCCCCAACGCCAACATTACTTCACCTCCACAATACCTCTAATACCAGCTACCATCAATAGAGTACTATCAGCAGAAGGGTTTGAACAGGAAAACCCACTTAAACACCGATTCATAAATAGTTTTACTAATACATTCACAAGATCAGGGTTAAAGCTAATGTAGAATGGAGTAACTCTAATGTTTTCCATAACATTAAGCTGATTTTATATCAGCTGAGGATGCAGCTCACACAGTTCATCCCTACATTCCTTGGATGACAAAATTTGCAACTGTGTATGACCTAGAATGTGTGGTTATTCATCCCAGTAAGTTGCTTATTATTCAGAATTCATTGTTCTGCTTTAAGGAACAATGATCAGTCAAAATGAAAGGAAAAAATTAATGATATTAATGATTAAATGCTCCTAGGAAAGAAGTTTTAGGCGTAACACATGGTAGTAACACAGTAAGTATGGACCGAGTCATCAATTATTATAATGAGCTATGCAAATTTTAGCCATTGCTCCATTATTTCAGCACTGCTTTGCGGTGGTTTCTGTGACCCTCAAGCACAAGTTCTTTTGCATCCTCCACAAGGATATCGGGATGGTAAATTTACTCTCCCAGCCCTCCCGGTCTGTGCGATCTCTTTTCCCTCTGGTGGTAGGAACGACCCACAGCTTCGCATCTCCTATTTGTTGACAGGGATCTATTGGAAACTCAACTTTCTGTTGGCTTAATTAGGTGGATGCAGGGATTGTCAACAGGGGAACCTAGAATGAAATTTGTGGTACAACTTGTACCATATTTCAACACAGCCCACGGCCATATTGATGATACCATATTGCAAGGGATGCACCTGCTGAAAAGATATGAAGAATAAAACGTGGCAAAGGAGTAGAACAGAGAAAAGGGAGGCAGAGGTGTCCTCCTCTTCCTCTCACAATCTGTAATGCTGGTAATGAACAAACTTGGGCATGTTGGGAATAACTTCTCTCTGTCTCGCTTCACCCACCGATACTATTGGTATGACACTGCCTCCCTATTTAATTTCTCAGCTATTTAGCAGTGGTTTAAGTGTCTAACTCAGCTTGCCTAAATAATACATGCAAAAAAATTCAAGAATCCAGAATAGAAGGTACTGAGAAATCAAAACGTAGAATTATTATTGTGCAGTTGTTTTTCAGAGACCCATCCAACAACAGTCAGGATAGAAGACGCTGCAATAATAATCTTTCAGTTTCTTTATAAAGAGACTCCTGCATTAGCACTTGGTCCTGGATGAGGACAGGGCTTTGCAAGCCAAGTTTCCACAATTAGGACTGCTTTTTACTCAAATTAGCAGCTATACAATTTCATCACAGGCTGCCATGGTGGAAAAAAAACTTACGGACAAACATTTCCTTTTAGCAGCAAGGACTTGGAGGTAAGAGAAATCACAAGGAGCATCATGTGGGAAAGGCTATGAGCAAACTTTCTCTTTTTACTTTTCCAATTTGGGAGCCAAACTCAACCCTGATGTAACTCCAGTGGCTGAAGGGAGTTACGCAGGGACTGACTCCTGGGTTAAAGTTTTTGGTTTGCGGACTCTCACACACAAATCTTACAAACAGCCATGAATGTCAAAACTAATTATGGAATCACATTTACAGGCTTATGAAAACCTGAGCCAGATCCTTACACCTTATGCAGTCGCTGACATCAAGACAAAATGAGAGCAAATTGGCTCAAAACTATTAATGAGGAATGATAGCATATCTAACACCTTATACACCGGTGCACATGACTTCCCAAAGTGAAGGGTAATGGAAAATCACGACTTCTGTTTTCTAATAAGCCAAGTACTGGGGAAATTCCAGTTTATGAAGTTCAGAACTCAGGAGGAATTCATTCCTACAGCATGAAATTCCAGTGAAGTGGATTCAAAACCTAAAGATTGCTGGTGAAAACCAGACAGTTTTCTTAGGGCCAGCACCAGCTCAGTGGGCAACCAAAAACCAGTAAAAACCTGTCATCCCTTTCAGTAAAGAGCGCCTGTTTTCAGACTAAATTACATCTGCTTACTTGAAATTCAGAATTGGTGCTCTCCCCTCAAAGACACCGGAAGTTTCCAGCAAGGTTTAAGCAAGCAATTATCAAGCCCAGCCATCTAGATCTGGGACACCATCCTGACCAAAATATTTGCTTGCTCAGAATGAGATAGGATCAGATTCATGGAAATTAATGCAGTCACCTCAATGAAAACTTGGAAGAGCAGATGCATTCAAAGTTTTCTGCCCAAGCAGAATTTGCTGCAGAGCCCTATTACAATAACTGTTTACATCCTGCCTACGCACATCAACCAGGAGGCGCATGAATGGATGCTTAGCGACAGCAGATGAACGCATCTAATAGATGCAGCCAGGAAATGAATAGAGTTTTTTCTTTTTCTCACTTGTTTTCACTTGTTTTGTTGTATCTATTATTATTTTATTATTACATGCGCATGTGATATTTTTCATGCCCTTTTAAAATGAGAGGATGGACTTGTGTAAGAATTCCAATCCCACGTGTAGTAGCTACAAGAAGAAATGCTGGTTCTTGATACATGTGATTATTAGAGATGTTTAGAAACTCAACCAGCTGCTGGAGTTTAGGGTCAAGCACATGTTGGCAAATTTATGTGCAGGTAAATGACTGTCTAGAGCCATATAGCAACCATCAATTAAACACACTAAATAGCTAAGGAGAGTCTGTCAGGAAGAAGATTTTACTTCTGTGCAGAGCTCACGTAGCTCTCTTGCCAAGGTGTGAGGACACAGGACAGCCAACCCCAAATGTACAAGAACTATGAGTTGGCATTACTCTCTGTCCCCAAACCCACATAATTAATCACGTAACTCCTAGCACTGAGGGCCTAAAAGAAAAGCACCTGTGACAAGGTTGCATCGAAGCAGGAAAAAGGCACATGGCCTTCCATGCTTTATCTCCCTCCCGCCGCAGACCTGCCGGGACCTCACCCACAGATGCTGCCAGCCCAGCTTCGGATTTTTAAACACAAGGCTAAACTTTCCCTTCCTGACTTCCATTAAGCAGAGGTCGCTGCCTATGCACAGCTCTAGAGAAGAAAAGGGACATAAAAGTATTGTAATTTGGATTGGGAGTGAGCTGGTGAAGTGAAACTCTTCACGTACTCCATTTACAGCACTGCTCACAGTGCTAGAATATGGAAGCTGGACCCAGTTTTGCCCCAAACCAGAGCAGAGGTGTGTTCCAGGACCACACCTAGTATGAACCAACTGCTGGTGCCATGGGCCAGGCTGGAGGGGGCTGGAACAACCCCCCCAAAACCCCGACAGCGTTGACGTCAGGTCTTCATTAACAACTTGTTTTGCGCTAGAGATCTACTTATATTGGGCCACAATACTTGCTAATGTAGCCAGAGCCATTCATCCTTTTAAGGCCCTTTTACACTGTCAAAACAGCATGGAAGGGGCCTCTGTGCATTAGAAACCAGGCCCAAGGCACTCGGCAGTTGAGTATCAGTCTTCTGTTTTTTACATGAATAGTCCCATTGAAGTGAATGAGTTTATTCATTCAAGTGAGGCAAGTAAAATTTGGGCCATGGTGTGCACTTTGTGTAAAAATATCTGCAAAGATTTACAGTATTCCCACACACAGATAAGATTATCCTTGGCCAATTTTACCTCCTACTTGTCTTGCACAGTGACCCAATTTTACAAATTGATACAGGCATGAATCTCTAACCGAGCAGCGCTGGACATATCGGTGCTAGAAGCTCAGCACATGAGCTTTTCCAGTATTAGTCACTCTAATACTACTATCATCCTTGTTTTGATTAATTTATCAGAAAACTGGGCATGTTTCAGACAGGATCACTTATATATTTCTGTGGCATTTTTAAATAGTCACAGTAACATTTCTGGATCTGTTAGCATTGGGAATCTCATTTTAACAAGGAATTGGACTCAAAGTATTTGGGGCTGTGTCTTTAAATCTCTTCAGTGATACTGAGCACACAGATTTGAAAACCCTAAGGACTTTTTTCTTCCTAGAAAATCACTATTTATTTAACATATGATAACTCTGTTATGAAATTTTATATTAAGCAGGCTACCCACTGTATGTTATTTAAGAAGCAACTAACTAGCGGTTATTAAGAACATATTGATTGAGTTATAAGAAATATGTAATAAAGACATATTTGGTTACATAAAAATTAACTCTGCATCAATGTGTTTTAAGGGGCAGATGGTATTTATTTAAAACACAATAAGTATCTTCAGAAATCTAAATTAAATTGGAGAAACTTAATTTACCTAAAAATGATTATAGGCTAAAAAATTCTGAATTAATTTTCAGAACTCCACATAAGTCTCTTTCACACATAGGGAATAAAAGGATTCAGTTGCAAAACTGCAATTAAAGCAAACACCGCTCAGAGCACAAAACCTCTCTTTATCAACTCCTGATACAATTTGATTGCCCTCCCTGTATTCATCTGCAATAAAGTTGGAAAACCTCATCGGAGCAGAAAATAACAGCTCTCTGCCTACTCAAATGAAGTGCAAGCTGGCCAGTGAAATGGGCAGGGTGTCCTCGCAGCGCTGGAACGAGTTCTGGAGGCAGCGGCTCTCAAGGTGCTCTCCCCGAGCACAGCAGCAGCGCTGAGACAGCACTTTGGGCGCTAATGTGCTTGTAAATTTGGCCTCCCGTGGTACGTACTGCTACAGCCCTGAAGGACACGCGAAGTTTGTTCTTTACAAAATAACAAAGCAAAAAGCGGTGGAGAAGTGCAAACAGGGAAGGGGAGTTAACGGCAATGTGAGAAGGTCAGTCATTCAGGGAATTGTCTGCTAGGGCTCCCTTTGCTCCTACAGCCCATCCAAGAGTATTTAGACTAACTACCCAGTTGCTCATGAACTGCTATGTGGTGCAACTCTTGTCCAGAACCCTACACTCATTTAATTTTTATTGATACCACGTAGCTGCATGCCTGTGACACACAGACTCTGACCTACGCGCTCTACTCGGGGTGCAGCAAGGTGACACCTGCACAATAAATCCTCAGGGGTTTGGGTGTTTGATTCAGCTCCCATCTCAGACCTGCAGCTCAGGGAAGAGGCAACACTTGTCCCCTGGCCCTGCCACCTCCCTGCCCTGCGAGATTCCACTGCTCAGGACCTCTGTGTTGTCACGGGAGGAGGAACAAGATTCCCCATGTTCTTGGAAAAGAAACGTGCAAGAGGAGGAGGGGGAACGTGCAGGCAGAGCCGAAGCCCACAGGTATTTGTGAGGAGCGGTAACAGCAGGAATCACAGGGCTGAAATCGTTGATTGAAAATTCTTCCCATAACGTATGGAAAAAGATTTGCCCTTTACATAGCAAATCAATGGCCCTCAACCGAGTGCTACAGGCTGAGAAAGGAAGAGCAGAAAACAGATCAATAACCTTCTCAATAGGAACCAATTTAAGAAAGAGCCTTAACCCAGCCTGAGCACAGCATATGATAAAGCTGCGTTCCTGGAGAGGGGCCTCTGTTTTTTCCCCTATTTCTTCCCTTCCCGTTCAATTCCATGCAAGAGTACAGAGCAGCGCGTGGTCACCTTTCGAAGAAGTGCCCATCGATGGGTGGAAACCACTCCAGGGTGACAGAGGTGGAGGTCCGAGCCACAATCTGGGGGGCAATCGCAACAGGAGCCGGTTTCTTCGTGGACTGCCAGCTCTGATAGACGAGGTCCAAGTAGCAGTGCATCCTGGCCACTTGGTTGGGCGTGAAGGAGTTGGTGCAATCATCATCTGGAATTGAAACAGAAGCCACATCAATGACACAGGAGATAAGGTAGGAGCAAGAGGGAGAATTACGATGTGGTGAACGGCAGCTTCTTGCAAGAGCCGGGATGGGTTCTTACAGCACACTAAAGTTAATGGCCTGTGAACAAATGAGTGCAGTCATCACTTGTGGAGGTAGGGGAAAGGAAACAAAAGTTAAAAAGGAAAAAATAAATCCATAAATCTTCTCTCTCTCTGGTCTGGGATACATATGAAGCACCTAGAGATCATCCCAAGACGAGAGAGACACGTGGAGGTGAAGAAACAGAAAGCCGCAGTGCAGCACCTTCTGGTCAGAATTGGGGCTACCAGTGGATCTCTGGGCTTAGAAGAATTTCATGTCTAAAGGAATATCTCAGAGACGATAAAAGGGCAAGAGATGGCTACTGTTCAGAAAAAGCATTGCCTGAGATTCAGGCAAACAGTGTGCAACAGACTTTAACACATTTCTTAGCTTAAAAGAACACAGAACTTTAAAAACACATAATTTTTTCAAGTCCTTAAATTTTCTAATGAATAAAAATATTCTGAATCATCGATTTAAATAAGAAATTATTACAAACACTGATCGAAAATGTCATTTTTGGTTCAGTAAAAGAACTTTATTTCTACTAAAAAATCTCCCCCATTACTATGATGATTCTAACTCCTTTCTGAATTTTCATAAACATTTTTGCTATTTCAAATTTCTTTTTCATTCAAAATGAAGAAACAATTTTGCTGGATAATTTCCTGTAAACACCCATTTCTCATCTCGTCTGTTTTCCCCAAACATGACTTGGTAACAAGAACATATCTAGTGCCCTCTGAACACCAAACAACTTCACAACTACAATGCCCTGGAGAAGCAGAAGATTACTATTTCTCTATTGTGCAGATCACAGAAGGAATAAACACGTTGTGCAAATTCACCCAGAAAAGCTATGCTGAAGAACTCGATGCTAGCACTTTAACCGTTTTTCTGGTACTCTTCCCATCAGATGAAAAGCCCTTGAAAACACAGAGTGTTTCTTCACATGAGACTGCAGAGTTCCCAGCCCAGTAAAGCTCAGTCCCAGCTGGGACCTCTGCGCAGTGCTGCGATACAAACAACAATGACAGCTCTGCACAGGTCAAGTAATACACATTGAGGGGAAGATGCAGGTCACCGAAGGCTGTTGGGAGAGTTGTTTGCGTGCGTGTAAGCTGGCAGTTCAATACCGTAACAGCGTTACTGGATGCTCTGATGTCTTCAAGTCCGTGCCCTGTGGAACTCAAGAGGAATGAAAATATATGAATTCTTTCTAAAGAGAAGTGTGAAATTGCTGGCTAATTTAAAACCTTACCACATCTTCCCTGAGATGCAAGGAAGAGCAGACAGCCTCGGGTGGGATCCTGCTCCAACTACAGCCCCACCACAGGGAGGAGACCTCAGTTCACAGGTTCTCCTGCATCTCCCCTCACTTCCCTGAGCAGTGAACCCCCTCTCATTGAACACACCCAGATGACAGACAGGCAGACACCACCAGCCTGGAAATATCTACAAATCCCTGTGGGTATGCAAAGAGCTGCTTTAATAAGACATCTCTGGATTTCCTCAATAATTTTCAATGGTCTGTCCCCGAGCACGCTCTAAATGCCATAAATATTCTTCACGGAAGCACAGAAGGAGACAAAGGCCCTTAATAGCCATCATAAAGGAACAATAAAATACATATAGGACAAAGCAGTGAGACAATGGCACAGGAGAAAGATGACCTGCATTCCCAATCTGTTCAAACACCAGCACAGGCTGTGTCCTGGGGGAGGGGGAGGAGGAGAGGCAAGGAAGGTATTTCACTTGATCCCTCGATTTCAAGAGAAGTTTAAGAACCTGCACTAGAGTAATAATTAGAGAAATTCAAGAGGCACTGCTGGGATGATTATTCCAACAGAATTCAGGGCAGTATTCCTGTTGATTTCATGAAGAGTCATCTAAAAGACTAAGTTATATTTTATTTGGGAACACCACGGTTATTTGGACTTGTAAAAATAATTTACAAGTCCAATTTCTTACATTTCTTGATCTTGACATTGTAACTTGTTATTTCAGGGAACGAAAAGTTACTCTTTAAGTCAGTGCTTTGCTGCAGAGCTGGGATAACTAGACGGATGTTAGACAAACACAATATGATCGTGTTGTATAGAAGCACCAAGACAGAAAGGAAAGACAATGTTTAGAGCTGCATGACCTCAACCTAGATGTTTCAAAGGTATTTCTACTGCAATTTGATATCCTGATAGATTTTTGTTCCACTGGCAACAACAGAAAAACAAACAGATTCATGCATGAGCTCTAGAGATGCCTATCATGTCGCTTCACTTAATTTTTCAAGAAGAAAAAAGGGTTCTGCTCAGAACACCAGCACATATGTAGCTCTCGAGCGCAGATAGGTATCTCTGTGGTTTGCCTCTCTGTCTCGGCTCTCGAGAGAACTGGCACGGCTAGTGGAAGAAGAGACCTCAGCGTTTGGAAACACTCGCTCCGCCCTTTGTTGCATCCACACACAACAATTTGGCGGAGGGATGTTGTCATCTGAAGTGGCACCGACTTAGTTGTGCGATGCTACCAGGAGGCTGTATAAGCAGCAAGACTCTGCCCTGCCACACTCACAGAAGCACATAATGCACTGAGGAGCTGATTCCATGCATGGATGCTTGTCCCTGAAAACACCATCTACACAAACAAAAAAATAAAGAGAAAACTAAGCATCACTTTTGGCTAGTGCCACGAAGGGCATACAAGCATTTCTGTTATAAATCATTTCAATCTGTGCCCCAGATGACATTAAACACTTTGCTTCTCTACAGTTTTATTACAGAATAAGCACTCCAGTGACCTTTTGAGTGGGCAATCTGTGTTTTTGCCTGGAGTACAAAGGTGCCCTTCAGTGGCTGTAAGTATATTGGTTACCTTTAAAATGTCGTTGACGCTGTCAGCTCAATGTCACCAACTTCCATCACGGCTAGACCCTGTGACCCAAAATAAGGGGAAATAAGGTATCCCCTGTTCTTTCTGGGAAATAACAGAGGATCCTTCAACTCCCTATGAACTTCCAGGGGTGCAGCAAGGATCCCACACCCCCTTTGTCTGGCAGGCAAGGGTCACAGGAGCTCCTGGTCTCTTTGCATTACACTCTGTGAGTAGAAGTGCCAGAAACCCACCGAGTTACAGCAACAAAATCAGGCTTGTACTTCAGCAGCTTCTTGCTCTTGGAGGGGTGGTTTTGATATGGAGCCTTTGTAGTTGTACTCCCAGAACAGACCAGCACTGGTGGTCTTAGACCAGAAGAGCAATCCTGATCCTGGTACTATCTCAGTATTCACACTCTAATGATGTAACTCAGATGCGAGTGATTCCAGCTGAAACACAGTGGCTCCAAATACAATAAACATGGTATTTGAATGGACACCTGGAAGCATGAGCAGTGTCTCATTAGATGTCTACCTGTCACAGGTTTATCCTACAGCCTTGGTGGTATCAATATTCATCTGACATTCAATATCACCTCAGAAGAGGGTAAATAATCTCTGAATCTGAGTTTTTCAAAGACCTCATAGATCAGGCATCCAGATGCCAGGAAAGTAGGGTGTCAAATCTGCTAGACAGCCTTTGGAAGCTGTTTTCTTAATGCTTATTTCATTGCTTCCCTACCCCAAACCTTCTGCCTGGTCATCACGTGAAACTACATAAAGTTGGGGAAAACTGGGTGAAAAGAAGAAGGAGAATCGGAAGGGATTCCAGGGGCCATCGAGTTTGATCCCTGAACAAGTTTGGTCCCAGACCAACGGACACACCGGTCAGCATAAAGCCATGCATGAAATGGACTGTAGAAAGCAAAGGTAATACTGTCATTCTTCTGTTCTTGCCCAACCACAGACACCAGCAGCAAAACAAGGAAACCCAAGTACCTGCGTAACTCATGAAGTTACTGAACGGCGTGTTTAGGAAACTCTGAAAACCGCACGTGTCGTTGCCAGGCCCAGGATCCCCACACAGCTTGTGCTTAGGAGCAGGGTTGGTGTCACTGCAAAGGTCGCCGGTCTCGAAGGACGGCTCGGTTTCCATGCACGGATCGCTGCAGGAGAGGATCTCTGAGATTCCCCGGAAGACGTGATAGAGCCCCAGGCTGTGCCCAATTTCATGGATCATCGTGTGTGTGTGGCCGGGGATTCCGTAGAAGGAGGGATTCAGCACAATGCCACCTGCAAGAGGAAAAGAGTTTTGTTTGTCTTGTTTTTCTCACAACAGTAAGAGAAAGGGAAACAATCCTAAGGGCAGACCCAGTGGTAGTTCATCAGATCCTCTATAGCACGGATTGTTTTTTCCACAATTGGGCAAATCAACTACCCAGAGAAACTGCACCACAAGGTTCAATCACACCCTTAATCTGGGGCTCTAAGGATGAGGAATTGTGGTACAAAGTCCAACGTCCTAAACTAAAAACACAGTGACAATTGGTCTTTCCACTGCATATTGTCAGTTTGGTTGGTTTGTTAACTTGAAGAAAAATCCTATATGCAATTACTTCATACTATGCAATTTCAAATCATTTAGTGTGCCTACATAAAATTATTCTGCCTAGCTAAGTGTAAGCGATACACTGGATACCAAGAATCGAATAAAACATACCTGAAGCACTCTCTGTATGTTATTCTGCAGAGTAAAGACATAACAGAAGCCTATTAACTTCTGAAACACCCTAAAAATTGCAGTAGGTTGCACCCACTTTTGAAAACTAAGAGTTGAATAAAGAAAAGAGAATACACCCAAGGCTGGAACAGTTTTTGCGAGGTGTGCTCTGATCACAGACGGGTTTGAAGTGACTGTCAGAAACACACTGTTCATGCACTCACACGAGCCTCATCTGACCTGAACAGTCCACTAATGAATACGCATAATCTAATGTATCAAAAAATATTACATCCTAGAATGTGATAATTCTAAAAGAACCGTATGGTTGCTAAATGTGTGCAAAGAAAACCAACGGTGATTTGTTGTTGTTGTTGTATGAATTACGGGATATGTAGATAAGCAAATAGTAAATTAGTGAGGCTTTACAGTATACTGAATTAATCATAAGAATTATATTTTTAGCTCTGCTAGATGTACCTTTAGATTTATGATGTACTTCATATTTTCTTTATTTAACTTGTTGACCTCAACTTTTCCAAGCCTTTTATTTAAAACTGTTTGACTATCTTGCCTGCCATGAGAACAGGAGACTGCTTTGTAAAAGTTATAGTGGGAAAATAAATCTTGAATACGGTACACTAGTAATTTAGTGACAACAAGGAGAGAAAAGGTTTTGGCAGGAGGAACTCTATCAGTGACTTTAGCACAGGGAAGATGAGATCACTGGGTTCTGATGCACCATGGACTCTCCCTTCTCATCTGCCAGGAGACTTGGTTGCAATAATCATGGAATTAGAGGAAAATAAGACCAAGAAGATCTTTAGAAGTCATCTAAATTCCACTCTCGAACAATTCAGGACCAATTAGGTCAATGCCATCCCTCACACATATTGGCCTAATGTCTCATTACAACCTCCGATGACATGACTGCCCCAGCAATCAATTTTAGCACTCAGTATCCTTATGCCTGCAAAGATTTAACTCGCATCTAATCTGAATTGATTTTTTTTGGCAATTTAAGTTCATGACTTCAAGTCCTGCCTCACACAGATACGAAAAACAGAAGATTCTCCTCCCCTTTCATCAGCTTTTATGAGATTGTCATCATCCCCATTTCAGGCTCTTCGTTCAGTCTGAATCACTGCGTTCCATTCAACCTTTCCTTGTAGTTTAATCCTTTTCGAGACCTCCCTGACTGTTCTCCTTTGTTTTTCTCAGTTGTCTCACGTTTTCCTTCAAGTACAGTGTCCACACATGATACAGGGTTCCAGCTGAAATTTTATCAATGCTGAAGAGAGAGGAAGGACCTCTTTGGGTGTCTTGCAGGGACACACGCACACAGTGGAAAGGAGTCACATGGGCACGTACAAATACATATATAACATCAAAAAACTAACTGAAAGTTTAAATATAGATACAAAAGAGTGAAAGAATAAATCACGCTGCAACATCATGTCTATTCTGCCACGTGCAGCATCTGCACATCCTTTTGACAGCACTGAACTGGCCCTTACACTAATTCTTCACAATCCCAATTAATTATATACAAATATGCAGCCACCGCAATATCCTTGTTCCTTGTATCCCTCGCTCTTGCGATCCACCCATGTGGAGCCATTTACACCCAGAGAGTGCCCTAGTGTGTTGTTTTGTGGGGGTCTCTTTCCCAAGAATAACTCCAGAGTTGGTTTTCCAATGGCAGGAGCATTGGTGAAATTCCTCAGCAGGACGTGCCTTCAAACTATAGGCTGGGTAAGTGGCTCTGGCATTGGAGAGCCCTGAGGCAGCTGGAGAGGGAGATTTGATTTTTGCCTTTGTTGAAAATTTATATTTTTCACAGCTGTCAAGAATCTAAATCAATTGCAGTTTTCCAGAAAAGATAAACTCCCTCACCCAGCCAATCTCTATCCCAGCCTTTAGATCTGCACCACAGGACATATTTCA
The DNA here is from genome assembly GCF_964273445.1 of Streptopelia decaocto. Lineage (NCBI taxonomy): Eukaryota > Metazoa > Chordata > Aves > Columbiformes > Columbidae > Streptopelia > Streptopelia decaocto. The sequence continues at coordinate 4,489,090 of NC_138672.1, read as the reverse complement.
TATTTTTTATTAAGTACATATTGGATTTATAGAAGAGAGTAAAAAAGATTAAAGATGAATTCTTGCAGACCAGGCACAGGTCTAGGAGGGCTATTATGACAGGAAATTATGACCATTATTTATTTATTTTTACCTTTTTTTTCCACTCCAACTCAACTTTAAACTGTTGGTTAATGTCTTTTTTTTCTTATGAGTTTTTTGTGTTTGGTTTTTTTTTTTTGGTCGATGAATTCTGTCAATACACTCTAGGAGCTGAATTGTTTTGCTCCGGCATGATGTTGACAATCGGTTTAACGAAGTGACAGCGGAAGTCATCAGGGCTTTGGGCAAGCCCCAGCCCTCTTGCAGAAGGTTCTTCTTGGTGCTTTGGAGCTCTCCCCTTGTTCTTTGCTCCTTCCCAGGGCAACACCAAGGGAAGCAGTGAAAATACTCATTTTAGGGAAGGATCAGCTATATTGCAGCCTTATTTGACTCCAGCAGCGGCATTAGGGCCAACATTTCTCACCATACTGCTGCACAATCAGAAGCAAACAGAGTTCCTGCGCTGGAGCAGAGGGCCATGCTATTACAAAGTGACAGAAATCACCACAGCGTGGGTGCTACTTGAGGCTGGGGTTAATACCTATCTTTGTTTTTGCCAGCAGGTGTTGCCATGGGCGATGCTCCATGGAAGGCACCTACAGCATCTTCTGGTTTGGGTGCTCCATGGAGATGGGGCTGGAGGCACGTCAGGGTGGAAGAGGCCTCACTCCCAGCTGAGCTCGGCAGGAGACTGGATGTGTGTCAGTGCTCATGCTGGGGAAGAGAAGTTTGCTCACGCTTCTTCCAGAGCAGCTGCAGAGCTGGATGTTGCAATAAAACGTTTACTAACTGAAGTAGGGCAGCTGACTCCAACTACTTGGTCTGACCATGTACCTCTCTCAGCTATGGAGAAAGGTGATGCTAAGGAGATGTTAACTTCTGGGTTTTGGGGTAATATACTTTTGAACGTGGAAAAACCTCCCTGACTGATAGCTTGGGCTGTAGTTCAGCACTTACAGTATGCTTTAGGATAAACACCGTATTTGTTCTTCTTGTCTAGGCTTTACATTTGCCGCATCCTTTTTGTTTTGCTCAGCATGGGGTTGGTTAACATAAAAACTGTCTGAAACAGCCTTTCACAAAGACTGAACTCGGATGAAACTTCACTTCCAGCCTAGGAAAGTCTGAACAGCCTGAAGAAATGTCTGGAAAACTTGTGAGACTCCCTGCTCTTGTAAGATGACCAGATCAGGTTTGCAGCCCAAGGGAGGCTTTTCTGCAGTTAAGAGAAGTACATACAGACTCAGTCAGTGGCTTCTGAACCTTTTGAGGTCCCTCTGACATTTTGCAAGGAGCACAGGTCCAGCGGCACTGCAGGTGTCAGGGCAATGAGTCATTTGGGAGGTTGCACAGCTTTGTCTGGATCCCTGGGTTCCAGCAGCCATACCCAGCAACCTAGTTATGAAACACGCAGGGCAATCTGCAGGGCAGTGAACTCTTTCCAGTTCCACTCAAATGAACATTAGAAATACAATCTCTCAGCAGTTTGCTCTTTTGAACACTGGTAGAGGAAAATAGCAGCGAATTTTAACTACTGTTTGTGAGGAAAATTAATTGAATGCTTACTAAGTAATGAACTAAGGATCAGAACGTAACGGGCTAAAGTTAAAAATTCACTTCTGTCCAGCATCTCCCACCTATCCCCCCCCAAGTCTTCTTCACAAAGTGCTCCCATGGAGTGAATGCCCTGTAAAGTAGCTTCACTTAAAAGGTGAAATACTTTCAGCTTGACATCATCTACAAATACCATAATATGCTTTGGGTTTATAACCTAATATTTTCCTGGTTGTGAGCCAGTATCTGGGAATCGTGAAATACTTTTTTTCCCCTGACTATATATAAGAGGAATGATAAGAAATCAGAACAGAGCTTAACGCATATTTGTCTTTCCTTCTTACCGTCTCAAAAGAATGCTTCACAAAGAAGAAACATCTTTATCACTCACCTAGATGCATCAAGGCTTCCTTGTCCCAGGGCCAAGTTGCCACTCCAGCCAGCTCTTCCTCAGAGGAATTGGCAAAGAAGATGTTGAGGTGTGTGGATCCATCCAGTTTGAGTATGTTCTTTAGTTCATTGACATCTAAGTACGCTCTGCAGAAAAAGAAAAGCATTATTTCTTTCTAAAGGTGACACAAAAAGTAACGAAGTATTGAAGAAGTGCTGCAATCCAGGCAAAGATCTTATAATATCCTGCATATCAGTCACCTGAAATATTTTAATAACCCGCTCCCAAACTTCAATTACTTTACATTTGTATAGTGAATCTCATCTGAGCACTCCAGGCCATTGATTAACTAAGGCCACAAAATCCAAGGTAAATACATAAAGCTGTCCACATTCCTAAGATAAGTATAGGAATCTATTTATTGTAAATGTAATTAACCATGCATTATGGTCAGTAAATCTTTTTATATCAGCAGTTACCTTGCAGATTTCCTCTAAGCTGTTCATTAGAGAATCACAGAACAGTTTAGGTTGGAAAACACCTTTAAGACCATACAGTCCAACTGTCAACCTCACACTGCCCAGTGCACCACCAAACCATGTCCCTGAGAACCTCATCTCCACGTCTGTTCAACCCCTCCAGGGATGGTGACTCCACCACTGCCCTGGGCAGCCTGTTCCAGTGCCCGACAGCCCTTTCCATGAAGAATTTGGTCCAAATATCTGACCTAAACCTCCCCCGGTGCAACTTGAGGCTGTTTCCTCTCATCCTATCACTTATTACTTGGGAGAAGACACCAACCTCCTCCATGCTCCAACCTCCTCTTTCAGGCAGTTCAGAGATCAGAAGGTCTCCCCTCAGCTCCTGTCCTCCAGTCAAACCCCCCAGGTCCCTCAGCTGCTCCCATCACACTTGTGCTCCAGACCCTTCACCAGCAAGTTCCTCCTTTAGCACCAGGGACAGTCACTTGTGCCAAGTTGCACGTGGTCTAATCCTGACATAGGACGGTTGTTCAGGAATTGCTTTTTCCAGCAAGCAAAGTTGTGCCAAGAGTGGTACTGTAAGACGATATAAATTCCTAAGGCTCCCTAGGTCCCCCCTCCAAGATGAGCAGCATTTCTTCTTGGGTTTTGGGATGTCTGGAGGTTACAGAGGAATCTGCCTGCAGGCAAGCAGAGCCAACCCCTTAAGCTTGCTGGCTTGTTAGCCCTTGTTTAAAGGAGTAGATTTTGTCAGTACAGGAGGAGCTGCTTGCCGAAGCGTGTGCCACACTGCTATCAGCGGCAACGTGATGCTCTAATTCAGAGTAAGGCTGGAGAATGTGAAACCTAAGAGTAAACCCATTGCTTCTCTGTCTCCAGTTCACACTGCCTTTTGATATGAAGTGTTTGTGCTAACACCAAATCTAAAACTGTATTCACTGGACAGGTGGAAATAATGGAGAGATCACACAGTCAAGCACGGTTGACAAGCTTGTAAGGAAAAGACACCATGATGGGCTCGAGCAGGTTGATTTCTGCTTCCTAAGTCCTCCTTTCCATATGTGCATTGGTGTGTATAGGGCTTATTTAGCTCACAAATCAAATGCAGTCACATTCAGTAAGTAGGGTTCCTTGCATACTTTGCAAGGCTTTCGTTCCCAGAAGGGTGAAGAAAAAATAACGGGGTTGGCTCAGCATCAAGATATTTCTGTCCTTCCCTGGGGGACTCCCCAATGGAAAACACATTCATATTTCCACAATAGCTTCCCCTGCCACTTGCTGAAGTCATTGCCTCCAAAATAGTTCATGGCTGGGTGTCCCCAGGCCCTCGCTGACTCACGGAGGAAGACGTGTTCTTTGGGGACACCACTGGAAGGGTATGTTTCCATTCCATACAGTGTTTTTCTTCCGATGGATGTGGATGACATCCTGAAGGACAGGTCAGCACTGTGACCCTCTACACATTTCTCATCTCCCCACTGTTCCCAACACATCTGTGGAAAACACAGAGATCTTTCCCTTAGCTCCTCAAGCTTGTTCTGCACGCATCTACACGTCGTTTTGAGGCTGTGCATAATCTTTTTGCACCTTTGAAAACATCTTCCCTAAATACATGTCCATGAGTAATAGTTGGAAATTACATATGAGCACTAATATGCATTTCCAAATGAAAGTGTAAGGCATTGGGGAACACATGACAGAGAATACACGTATCTGAAGGGAACGATGTCTATGACTGCATGTGCGGCAACATCAGTAAAAGAGACAATGAGCAAAAGTGGGAGTGATGTGATACATTGTGCAAGAGAGAAAAGGACAGAAACAGAAGCCTTGCGTACCTCTGAGTAGAAAAATGTTTGTGTGTTTTGTATCACAGCAGGAAGGAAAGGCTCAGTGTCTGTACTGAGACAGCAGTTGTTGATTCTGGATGCAGATACCTCATGGCCTATGCAAATCCCCGTAGGAGTAACTATAATCAAACTACCCTTTGGAGATTCCCATTTTATCCTCACTCTTCTCTTAGCGTTTCAGACAATCTAAACTAATATTTCTTTATTCTCAGCTGTCTCTTTGCTTATTGTTTACACAATCCAATCCCCATTTATATCCTCAGTGCGTAGCCACAATCGCACTCTCACTTGCATACAACCTATGTGCTTCAACATCTAGGGCTGTTTTGTACATGGGCTATTACTGCAGACAACAGCCAGAGCAGACAGCATTTAACTAATTGGCCAGTGATCTCAGTGCATCACTGAGACTGAACTCATCTCTTACGTAAATCCACCAGACTAAGTCAATTGGACTTGATTTTATAGTATTTCTCTGACCACTAAATCTCTGCTAGCCAACAAGAGTCTGAAAATGAGCAGAACATACTCAAGTGGTGTAAGAACAGAATGCTAAAAGGATTTTCAGCAAAGGGTCTGCACAGGATTAGGTGTGAACAGATCGTCTTTGGGAGGGAGCGAATGCAAACCCCTTTGTAAAAGCAGTCAGCAACCCCCAGCACATAGACATGCTCAAGCATTTATCTGAGGCAAATCCCTTGTAAGCGTGCGAACATGTGCGTGCATGAACAGAGGTATGAGTGTGTAAGCAAGGCTTTGGATTCTGCACACATGCAAGACAGCCCGGAGTATGCATGGAAAGGAACCAGCGTGTGTGTGTAAGAGATAAAAACACGAGCTGGAATTCCACCCTCTCCTTCCTCCCCATGTTTCTAATAACCTCCCATCCCTATCCATCATCACCACATTCCTACACTCAAGGAGGCATAAATTAACTACTTTTGCAGTTCATGTCCAACTACATAGCCGCAGGCAGCAGACCCAACAGTTACCAGGTTAAAATAGTTTTCAGTTATTGTGTTGGACTAGGCTGACTCCCCCCTGTTGCTGCGGCTGCTTTGTTATCAGCCCAGACTATCTGACCCAACGCAATCTGCGAGCATTGCTTACACTTCTCAAGGTTATGTGGGTCCCCTGATAGAGGACATAATGTCTGTCACATGGGCTCGTGCCAAAGAGAGCCAAAGAGCCTTTCCAGCACTGCCAAACTCACATTTCAAAGACATGAGTGCAGTCTTGGAAAGGGATCAAAGCCTTTCCAACTGTCATTAGAATATTTCCTTTATGCATCTCTCCGTGAGTGCCAGCAACATATTTCATAAAATTCATTGGCTCGAGATGGTACCTCCAATATAAACCTGAATGGGGGAACTGTCAGGGCAAGTCTATGTGGAAAACAAAACAAAACCCAAAGCACAACAAAACACGTGTAATTCCTGTAATGGAAAAAACATACGATGCTGCGAGCATGCCTTGCTCAAGAAAGCCTAATGAGCCTATTAGTGCATCATAAAAGGTCTACTTTGCTGGAATCTGTTTTAGACATAGAAATTCTATGGGCTGTTTAAGGCCATTTGGGACACCAAATCATATCAGGCAACGTGCACATTTCCACCCAGATCTTTTCATCGACTTATTCATCCAATGTGCAGGTCCGGTTCGCTTTTTTCCTCCTCTGCGGTGTAAATAGCCCTCTGAAACCATACCGTACAGCCACTCACCCTTATCCAGTAAGGCCCAGACCTCAATCAGTAACATGCATCCCGTACAGCGCTCCAGTTTCAGCCTAATGGAGTCTTTAGCTCATCCAGCAGCATCTCGCAGCCGCCCTACCCACCACGCAGCCTGCGCCATCCGTCACACGAGCCATTATCCGCGTTCCCCTCTCATCTGTCAAGCCTGTTTCCCGTCCATTTTTGTGGCTCCACTGCAGCAGGACCCGTCCCCGGTGGCATCTCCACCTGCTCATGGAGCCACTACGAGGAGCTGCCTTCTGCTCCAAAGCAAATCCAGCCACAGATCACAGCTGCTTAGCTACAAACGCTTTTGACAATGGTTTTTAAACTCTGTTGGTCTCAGGTCTAACTGTGTTAAATTTGGCCTTGCAGACTAGAATCGAGCAGTTTTGTTGGAAACTCTTCCTCCCCCCATTTCTTCCATGTCACAGAGCAGCTTTCCCGTGTTGCCCTAATGTAGCTGGGTGCAGCCTCTTGAACTCGTGGTTGTTTTTGCAAGGAACTCAGAGCCTTCCAGCCCTTATTGTTAAGAAATGTTTTCTACTGTTTGCTCCAAGTTATTCTCTATTTGACTTAGGGGTTTTTTGTTTCTTTTTTATTTTCTTTTTCTTCAAAGACAAGTGTCGCTTTACAGCAAGAAAACAAACAGAATACTTAAGGGATTATTTGCAAGACCCCACCCAAACACAGACTAAGAACTTTGCTATCTGCTCACTATGAAGTATGGCCTCCAACTGCCTGATGAGTTTTTGAGAGATAAAAGGCACTGTATTTCATAATTAAATCAAAACAAAATGCTAGCATCTTCTGAATTGTGAAGCCAGCTTCAAAAATTCTCCGGTTTATCTCTGGACATGCTATGTCCTAGGCCTTTACCTAGTGGCTTCAGCTCGCAGTGTCTACCTACAGATTTTCAATATCTGCAGTGAACAGCAGGGACAGTTTTGAGATGAATGATGTTCTTCCTGAAGATAATGGCAAGAGCTGTAACTTCAACAGCACTGAAAGCTGACCTTGAAATGCGGCCATTTGGCAGACATACGCAATTGTAATTTAGCTTTTCCCCCTGCGATTTCTCAGTCTGGGGTTGTTAGACATGGAACTCTCCTTTGGAGACCCTGTGTTGATGCCAGTGTGTAAGCTGCCTTTTGCCTTCCATCGTAGAGTCACTGAAAACCAACACTGGAAAGGATGTTCAGAGGCCATCGCTGGCCCTTCCACCCCAAAGTGGGTGCATCCCTACACGTCACACCAAGCTCATTCTTACCTTGATCACCCTTAAGACCACACAAGACAACTACAACTGCCCTGCAACCTGCAGCCCGTGTTTCAATACCAGGGAGTCTTTCGGAAGGTCTACCTGAACCTTTTTTGCAGCAACAGTTGTTCACGTCTATTTGTGCCATTGCCCACAGACATGGAGATGAGATGACTCCCTTCTGCTTTACCAAACCTGTTATTTACTTGAAAGCTCATTATATCAGCCATAAACCGTCTCATTTTTAGGTTAAAACCACCTTATTTATTCAGCCTCTCCCCACTGCTTATATTTTTTCTGACCTCTGTTCATTTCTGACACTCTCGTCTCCCCTTTCCACACATTTCTCAAAGACAAGTCATCAAAAGACAACACAGTCCCCACGCTGAGAGCTTATCAGTGCCGTGTAACTGCTGCATTCATCCCATCTATCGCCTCCAACCCCACGTAAAGTACACAGGAGAGATTTCAGACCTACAAACATTTCTAACATTTTTTCTACCTTTTTGTTTTTCCCCCCTAAAGCGCTACAGGTCTACCAAAAACCTGAACAAAAAAAGACAACCTACACACCCCCTGTAGCAGTGGACTTGCAATACAATTTTTGCCTGACGTGATGTTAAAGATCTTCCTTTGCTCACAAATTTAATTTTGCTCCTCATTTCAGACAGATTGCCATAAATCATGTGAAGCAGGAAGCGTGCTTCATCTACATTTAGTTTAGTGTTAATTTAAGACACTGGTGTAAGTGTAGTAAAAGTCATGATAATTTATTGATAAAGGTATAAATCTTTCAGTAATTGGGACAGAGCCTGAAATAGAGCGGAGCCAGAATATTACAAGTGAAAGGCTTCAGGTCCCAATTTAGATCCAGATCACTGCCTGTGTTCACACTGAAATCCAAATGTGTGACTGTAATTCTGACCGCATCCAAACCAGGCAGCCACTAGGTCATGTCCACAAGCATAAATTGCAAGCACTGTCAGCACATGGAGGCTTGGCAGCTTTTAAAGAATTTTGGGTTATCCCACTGCAGCAAATGTCCTTCTATAGCCCCCAAATCTGATCTCCCATTACAAGAAAGGAAGAATGTTTTGTTCAAATATACACGCAGCTTCTGGGGTAGGTTTGTCCTGAACTCTTTGTCTCACTCTCTGTGCCACTGCCAATGCATTCAGGTTACCTGGTTAAAGCTGGACAGAGGTTTTTACATCGGTGGCAAGTTACATGTTTAAGACCGACCCTGAGCAACTGGGTTTTACTTATCCTGACTCAGAGACTGAGAGCAGCTCCTTGGCCTGAAGTAGGGAATTTTTACTATTGTCAAGTCATCATTTTCATTCTCTTTTCTTTGAAATGCTGGCTCTCCAGCAGGATAGTCCTAGAGAAATACACATTTCTGCTGTCGCATTTTGCACTACAAACCTCTAGGACTTCAAGAGAAAAGCACCAACCCATACATAAAGAAAACTATATGCCACCAAATTCTGAAAATCAGTATTATTTTCTACAGAACCCGAACGGCTCAACCCTATCTGACTTTCTCATAGAAGACCTCGAACAACCAATACAGCTGCATTTCATACATTGCCTAGAGATAACTTCTGGATGTTTTAAACGTAGTTATCAACTTAATGGGCTGAACCACAGCAAGAGGTTGGAATAAACCTGATGGCCGAACCTCTACAAACCTACAGCTGGGTCGGCTTTTGGTTTGGTGCACATGAGCTTATGATTTGAGCCAACTCCTGCTCTCTCTGTGCTGCACACAAGTATCGGCGCTGACCGGGATATATTTGCTCCAGTGTAAATCTCAAGTCAGTCAGAGCAAAATTTGAATCTCGAAGTGCAGCTTCAGGTTCAAATCCAAAATCTCAAAGGAAACCTCAGTTGAAATAACCAATTTTTGCCCAATTTCTGGCCAACACAACTTGCTTTTTTAAGGGAGGAGGCGGGTTTCCTCAGATCTCTACACGGATTCTCTCAAAGGTTTGTAAATCCTTGCCAAATCCTTCACAAACCTGGGCTGAGATTCAGAAATACAGTGAAAACAGATTATTTTTTCTTTTTTTCCAGCACTTTTGCTGCTGGTTCTGGCGAGGATCAGAAAGAGTGGGGAAAAAGAATGGGGAAAAAGATGATGTAAAAATCTTCAAATGTCAAACACACTCTGTCTGAGCTCCAGGCAAAACTTGGGGGTGGCTGTTAATATGTACGAAATTATTTGTTCCCTCTTTCTGTTCATCCTCTAGGGCTCTACTACCCACTTCTTATACCACAGACCTCACCTTTATATAACCTTTCTGTAGGTTTATGAAGATTTGCAGTGCTACAAGCCATAAATATGTGATCGCGGAGCCTTATTCCTCTGCAAGGGCTGCGTCCAAGAGGGGACCAACATTTGAGTTCAGTTGTGTAGCAAGAAGTGAAAACCCCTTTTCCTTGCACAACCATAAAAAATAATTAAGCTAACCAGCTACACAGAACTAGGAAAAGATATGCTGGCTAGCCAGCTTGCACGAAGAAAGAAAGAAAACAAAGGGAAAGCCTTGGCAAAGAGAATGGTGATCTTACTGTACAATTAAGTTCTGAGACAGTGAGATTAAAGCATGGAACGTTTCAAGACGCATCTCTTTAAAACAGCAAAGCATTATGAGGCATATAAGCACATGTCACAGACCTTTGAAATCAGCAACACTGGCAGGTTTATTTGTTTTGATTGTCTCTTTTTCTTTCTTTTACTACTTTGGGATTTTTTTCTAACTCCTTTTCAAGACTAGAGCCAAATGACCCATGAGAAATGTACTGTAATTTGTCTCTTATCCATCCCTCATCTCCATCTGATATTCCCTCTGCCCTGGTTACCCTGATGTTTTTCCAGACTCTGCACGCTGAACCATTGTAACAAGGAGAAAAGTCAAACAATAAAGAAAGAAGTGGCGTAAGGATATTTTCAGGAGCCCATTCTGTTAAAACAGATTTCCTTGGCTGCTTTAGGAAAACCTCTTTTGGCTGCAGCAAACCTCATTCACGTATCTTTGAGAATTTAAATCAGCATAGGAAGGTGTATATATATATATATATATATATATTTCAGGCTATTTTAACTGCCACTTACGCTGCTTGGAACTTCCACGGTGCTTCCCCTCTGGGCCTCAAAATGCTTCCGAAACACGACGACAGAAATTCCATGCTGGTCAAAGCCCTGACACGAGCTCCAACCCAGCCAAGGGCTTCACTGGTACTAAAGCGGGACAAGAACCCTTGTGCTCAGCCTCCCCTCAACAAGTTTTACCATGACTGACAAAGCCATGAAATGGGCAAAAGGAATAATTTTCCACATCCTCTGAACAGGAAAACTGAGGAACAGAAATGTAATAATTTGTTCAACGTAACTAAATCATACGGTTTGCCAGCAAGGATTGGAAACTCTCTTGAGCCTATGTTCTGTGATAATATGGATCACCTTTTAAATCAGCGCTGGCTTGTGTTGCTGATCCTTTAAGTTTTGTGCTGGTGGCCATTAATCATCTTTTACAAGCCTTCAATCATATTTTGTAATCTTATACTCATACTTTACAATCTCCAAACAAGTCCTAAAGGTCTGGTGCTCAGCAGATGGAAAGTCCAAGCTCTCCTCAAAAGGCTGGTCCTGCCCGAATCCCTCGGCTTTGCAGTTTCTGAAGACAATGTAACGCATTTCCTGCACAAACAGATCTTGTGGAACCAGCACCCTGCTTTCTTTCAATGAGCGAGCAGCCAATGTTCTAATAATCAGCATTTACACACCACCTCTCACCCCAAAGAGCTTCCAAGAACAACCAAAAGCTGAGACTTTAAGGGTTTGGTCCTTTAGCATCTTCCCTAATTAACACACAGGAAAAAAAAAAAGGCAGGATGAAAAAAGAACAAGGTCAAATTCTTTGCTTCTTTCATCTCACTTTTTGACACTAATCCTCCCTGCACATAAACGCTGTGCCACAAAGTGAGATATACGTTGCTATTGGAATGGAGAGCGACTTGGAACCAGGCCGACATCAGCAGAAAAATAAAATCATATATAATCACAAAGAACCTAGCATGTTTATTACAGATACTCCAAGAGTTGATGGGCCAAAATAACCAGTCCAAATATGCATCTTGCAGAACATAACTTTTGCTTTGGAGATGCCGCTTTCCTTTCTGGTTTTGTTTTTACAACTCATGGACTTCCAAATCTCATTTCTTAACCTTCTGGCAGGGTTGTGCATAAAGTTGGTCCTGTTGCAATGGCTTATGGTTAGGATAATCCAAGTTTTCCTCTTTCTTGAGAAAGAAATGAAAACCTGATTCAAATGAGACTGGTTGAGATTTTCTCCTATTGCATCTTTTGCAAGAAAGGGTGGAAGACACTAAAGTGAGATCGTGAAGAACAAAGTCTGGTGATGGAGACTTTAATTCAAGGAAACCAAGAAAAGCTTGTGCTCTGGTACTAGAAACCTCACTTTTTCAAAATTCTTTTTGTTTGGTTGGTTTTGTTGCATTTGGTTTGTTTTCAGGGGGTATTGATTGATACCATAAGTCTTTATCTTCAGCAGTAAAGCCTTGAACACGTTTTTTTAAGGAGGAAAAATTAAATAGACAGATTCAAAGAACCACTAAATATTATGAGATCTACTAAAGCTCGTTACTCTTGTTCTTTCCCAGCAGTGAAGAGATTACAAGGAAACAGAAAATGTCAGTCGCTGAAAGAGAAATTTCACTTAAGAACATTCAGCTTTGAAGTTCCCGGAATCCACAGTAAATTGCCAGGTGATCTGGCAGAAACACCAACACACCTGCAATGAAAATACCCCAGAGCTGCAGAAAGAAAATACTGCGGACAGTGTATTTTTGAAATCCAACAATATTTTTTTTTTTTTTTATTTCTAATTCTGTTCACTAGGAAGATGGAAAGAAAGAGCAGGAAAGAAGATTTAGTAGATCATGGCTTTGTCAGGCAGCTACTGTTGGAAGACAAAATGTGGCAGTAACAGTTGGAACAGATGCTGCTAATACATTTAACTTCCTAACACCCAAATCCTGCCCCTCGGTTCTCTCTGTTAAGCCAGAGACAAGCAGCAGGAGGAAAGATGTACATGTGCCTTTTCCAAACACTCAGGAACTTTCAGTCTTTCTGATTTTTGAACTATGAAGAACATGTAACTTCTGCAAAGACAGAATGCAAAGCAAATACCACGTGTGCTGCGGGAAGTGGATGTTTCTTGAACTGAAGGGTACATGGTCCTGTACTCCTAAAGTGAGCAGCGGGCGAGCAGACACAGCAAAACCCCAGGTTATTAGGTGGATGGAAGGACATTTGGGCTGCCTCACATATGGATCTGTTAACGTGTACCAGAAAACAGGCGCTATCAGTCCAAAACATAAGAGCGATTATAAGCATTTCCCGGAGGACACATTTCCCGAGACCCTACGAAATTGGACTGGCAGCTTATGAAACGTTGAGTACTGATCCAGCATGTAACAGTAAACTATAGGAAATCATACCCATATATTTGGCCTTCAGACACAAATGCAGAAATTGCCTGTTTTGGCACCACGAGTCTATGGATCCACTTGAATCAAACACAGGCCTCTAGCAAAGGGCTATGAGAATGCAAAGATCTGTTCTCTATTGTCGAATACTAACACAAAAGGGGGAAAACTCTAATTTTCCCTTATGGCAAACTTCTTGACCAACTTTTGCCACGAGCATGGAGGCTGCAGACAGAGTGCACAGCCTGACTTCCCCACCTGACCCTCTGTCACTCTATTTGTGTATCTCAATCACACATCAACCTTCATTCTGGTTTGCTGCAGTAATTTATCGGTAACCTGTCACTAACAACTACTATAGGACTTAAGCTCTTGATGACTACAAAACTAGCTTTGCAAAGGATCCACCAAAAATGGCAAGCTGTCATTTTTGTCCACTGTTTCCCACACATAGACCCTGAATTATGCAAACACACATTTATAAAATGTATGTTAGCACGAAACGTCTTGCAGCTCCCTGTCAGAGACAGAGGGGGGCTGTTATGAACTCCCTCACTTCCACAACTGCTCTGCTGCCAGCTCAAGTACATCTCAAGAACTCTGCAAAACCTGACGTGCTGCCTTATTCAGTTGTGCAGGAAGGGAACACAGCCTGGAACCGCGTTTGGACTATCTCCTCCTCATGGTTTTCTGGATCAAAGACTAGAAATGCTTCAGGTATTGTTCCCAGATGGACAAAGAGAACTTGGTATCTGATCAAGGTGAGGATAGCTAAAGGTTTGAGCCTGCATTTTGAAGACAAAGTAAGACATTTTGAAGCAAAACCACATGAAGAAGTCTGTCCTCAGGAGTAGAACTATTAGAGGAATTCTAAGTGTGTGAGGAGGAAGCCAGGAACTCCTGGCCCCTTTCTGAATCCAACTGGGTGCAGGGGGGCAATCAGAATCAAACAGCACAGATTTCTTCAGGCAAACTGGGAGAAACGCTCTGATGTATCTGACGGAAGTAATTTACGCTGTGTTTGGAAGTTTATCGTGACCAATGAATGCTGGAAGAATTAGTGAGCGAGTTCTGGTTTTTGGCACTGACACAGCTGTGGTAAAAAGGCTGGAGGCAAAAGGGAAGTAACTTTCATAATGCTGTGAACTGTTGCCATCAATCCTTACCCAAAACATTTCTACTTACTTCAGTGAAGTGCTGTTCTGTAGGAGCTTTCCTCTCAGCTATTGCCCTTCGACTCGGGAAGGCTCTCGACCTTATTCGTGCTCTGGATGTAGAGATCCAAGCCAAAAGACCAAAGTCTTTGGGAGTTCAATATACAGAGACTTCAAAGAGCTTGGGATATGTAACTTGGTCCAGACAGAAAGCATAACATACATTTGGAACAACATTACATATATAAAAATAGAAAAGATTGAATGACTGTTAAGGAATGCAGTGCGATGGGGAAGCCTGATGTAAATTGTGCATGGCATTTACATACCTGTTTTCCGTCTCTAACCTACCTTTTCTGCAGCCATTATAAAGACTTTACGATTTAATTCTCTAAATCATGCCTATGCTGAGTGTCTATACCTGCTGCGAGCAGATGGCACGGCTGTTGCCTTAAGGAATTGAGCAACAACTACAAATAGACAACGCTTCTCCTCAGCACTTAATGCAATAACACGGACACTACACATTTTGGGAGGTATCAGCAACTCACAGAATTAGTCCTTAGCAGAAAGTGGGCCAAACATGAAGGCAAAATAAAAGCCCTTAATCAGAAATGCCCAACCGAAAAACATCTAGGTATTGTGAATAATGTAAGTTTATGTAATTCTTAATATTTCTCAGGTGTTTGTCTCATTTGTGCTTCCTGGGACTGAAGACAGGAATAAAGCATCCTCAAGCTCGTGGAAACCAGGAGATCACGGAAAAAATGCTGTTTCGTAATTGTTCTCGACCAGTTCTGCAAACCTAAGCTGTCCAGACAGTTTGGAAACATTTCCACAATCGGTGATGCTCACATGAAGCAAACTGGGCTCTGGCCTTTCTGAAGTCTACCCATGCTCTCTAAATGAGTGTACCATACTTAGAATTTTCCACCATTTAATCTCTCCCCATCTTGTTTTTAATTAAACCAAATGAATAAATCAAGCAACCGCAAAACAACTTAAAGGAAAAGCTTTTCAAAGTATAAAGGGGATTTTGATACCCACACGTTACTGACAGTCAGCGGATCTTGTCTTGGGGATAAAATTCTCTTTTGTGCTTTTGGAAGGTGCACAAAAATTGCGTAGATGATTATGGTGATGGGTCTATTAATTGATATCATCTGGATTTTATGTTATTTAATCAACGTCTGAGCTCTGACTGCAAAAGCAGCTCAAATTGACACCTTCTTTCCTTTTTGCATAATACTCCCTAACCTGTCTTCTTCGATATACAAATACAATTTTTAAGTCTGACAAGGGCACATGTCTCAGTTGATTCTATAACGGAAATTAGAAATTAATCAATAAACAAACAGGCAAACTCCTGATCAGCATGTTCCTACCATAAAACACAGAATTCCTCACAGTTTACCCTTAATCCCACATCTGATCAAACCAAAATGGCTTTGGGGTCAGGAATGCCTGCACTTCCTTTTGGCATTTCTTTCACATCCCAGAAAAGCTGTTATTTTGTGTCTGTGTGTCTTATCTTTATTCTCTGTATAATTTGTGTTGTTTAACGCTGAAGAAATAACTCAGCAACATATTATACTTCATGCAAAGGGGCAGATCCTTAATGGAGGAGAACTGCAAGCATGGCCTGAATAACAAATTAAATCCCCTTCTTGGCATATTCATTTTTACTGTGTCTTCCAGTATAATTTCAACATGGAATTTTCCTGGCATAAATCACACAGGTTTCCCTCTTCCCCTCCACATCACGCTGCGTAGCGCTGTGTTTTGGTAAATCTCATCTATTAATAGTTGCCCTCTGTGGCTATAAAAAGACAGTTCGGTAGTCAAAAGCCAACCCGTTCTAGGGAACAGCTGTGGATGCCTGAGCCCAGGCAGGACCCGGCATCACATGGCAAAGCCCTTTCTTGGCTCCGTGTCAGAGCAAACCGATTAAATAAGGCCATAGTCAAGCGAACGGAAAAGGAGCCCCTGCCCTGCAACAGAGGGGGAGAGAGGCCAACTCCAGTACTAGGCTGGAGAAACATCAGGGTATTTCCATTTTCTCACTGACATTTTCCCTTTTTTAACTCAGCGAACCCCCCTCCCGTGTCCTCCTCGCTTCACTTTTCTGCCAAGCCCCAGTAAAATCTTGCACTTAAAGAAATAGGACAAAGACGTCATCGCAGTGAGTATCAAAGGTCGGGGGGTACATTTTAAGGTCTAGTCTACTTTCTTTTTTTTTTTTAATGTTTGATTGATTTAACTGATTAAAGCATTTCTGCTCTTCCTGTGCTTTCAGCAGCATCCTGGGTAACTCAGGGGAAATTCAAACCAACCAGCTGTGATCTGTATTACAAAGTCAAGGCTGGAAAATGCAGCAGAAGGATGTTGATGGGGCCATACTGGAAAGGGTGAAAGGAGAGGAATACTGCCTGTCGGTAAAGCGACAAAGTGCTTTCATGTGTCAGAATGAGAAATATCCAGCTTAGCAGAGGATACGGGGAGTTGTCCATCCTCTGAGCGCCACAGGGTACCAGTCCTATGCAGAGGGGCTGGTCGGTGACCACGTACCTGGCTCCAGGCAGCAGGAATCATTGGATTTTTATTTCAAATTTTCATTTGCATAAAGTAAAGTTCTTGAAAATGCTGCGCCAAGTGAGCAATGCCACAGGTATGGCGGGCAGGGAAATGGCATGGGAGCCTTGAGTCCTCTGGGAACCAGGCCCGAGGTCTCAGCACTCACAATACACCTGGGCACTTACAAAGCCAATGCCACGGAACTTCAGCACCTTTCAAATATCCATAAGGACATTTCAAATTTCCATAAGGACACTTCACCAAGAAATTCCCCTTGCAAAGCTGGTGGGAATGATTTGAAAACCCAACAGAGTCTTGTGCTGGGGAAAAAAACTACCACAGCTTCTCACTGAAGCCCTCGATTTATTGACACAACAAGCATATAGCATGAGAAGCAAATCTATTTCATATTATCCACTGGCAGTATAGCTCAACTATAGCATTTTGAGGCAGCAGAACGAATTTTATTCTCCAAAACCTTGTAATTCAACCCTGCCGAAGCTGCCCTCACACTAAACAGTGATGACACATCTTTTCAACATCTAGGGCCAAAATTATTTTTAAAAGCATTGCAGGTAATTGCCATTGCTGTTATTCCAAACCACTGCTGTTTCCACTCTTTTACCATCGCTGATGTAAACCAACAAGTGTCAATAGCAAACATGAGCTGCCTCTGCAATTATTGAATTAACCCAAATAAGACATTTCACAACAAAGAGCTCACACATATCGCTGGCTGTGATCAGATCTTTAACTACAATTCACAGGAGATGTCCTACGTTTCCAAGGTTTGTTATATACAACTCAAACATCTGGGTGCCTTCTGAAATAATTGGTCTGCAGGGTGCAGATTTTATCCACCTTTTCACTGGGGTGGATTGGCCACAAGAACCTTGAAAACAAAGGGAGAAATATATTTGCTGAACCTACTTCTCCTGAAGAATTTCAGAAAGATCAGATTAGGCCAAAAATGCTAATCTTGGTTTCAGTATGGTCCCTTTTTAGCAGAGGTCCCTCCTTTAAAAGAAAAAGGAAATTAAAAATGAAAAACAGCACTGGGGAAAAGTTAAACGTGTGCTTCAAACTCGCAAATGCCAGGAAATTTAGAGTTAAAGGTGAAACTCCACCCTAAGGAGCTCCATACTGGAGATATTTCAGCGAACAAACATGACGTGTTCTGAAATACAAAGACCCAGTAGGGTACGCTGGGTATGGAGTTTCAGCCTTCACTCCAAATTTCCTGGCTTTTTGGAGGTTTATTAGAGTTTCATATCCGAAGCATTTAAGTATTTCCAAGAAGTTTCCTCTGTGCAGCTCACCCTGATCCTTTTGGAAGCTGAGAACAAGCATTCTGATGGTGTAGCCACCCATCTATTATTAATGAACCTGAAAACACTTTCTTGCAAATTTGTGTTAATCTGGAGTGCTGAAATTATGTACAAACTAGGTAGTTTCAGTTGAGTTACACTGACAAACTCCAAAATTGCAAATCCACTCAGAACTAAACTGAAGGATGGGATTTCATTGACCCCAGCAGAGCACGTGCTCCTAATCTTCCTCCGCCATATGTGGGTCCTGTAACCCCATGTCAGCCAGGGCTGCAATCAAGCAAACGCAGAATTGCTTTTGACAGCAGTGGTTCATATTCCTGGTCTAAACTCTCTCCCATGTTGTGGGGTGGGGATATATCCGTCTTACTTCTCAGTGAATCTGGCTCTAATGGATGAAAACCGACTGTAGCTATCAGCATCACGCTTTTTACAGCACAGCTTTTATGAACACGTTACAAATATTGAAGTGGTTTCAGAGTATCTCGGTAATCCTAAAAGATCTACTGTGAGGCTCTGCATCATTGTCTTTCCCAATTGCTCTAAGGAAATGACCAGCAGCTCTTTTCAGTCCCTTCAAATCACCCAGAGTCTTCGTCCTTCTCTAATACGCGCACAGAGAAAGCTTGAGGACTATGTGATGGCTTCAATGGGTGTCTTGATGTACTGCTAATGGAGAAGGAATCACACGTACTTTGAAAGTGGCCTCACCAATCACTCTGTACGAGCATATCTGAGTGGTGGACAGGTGTAAAAGTGATGGGACAGCTCCGCA
Organism: Streptopelia decaocto; assembly: GCF_964273445.1. NCBI lineage: Eukaryota > Metazoa > Chordata > Aves > Columbiformes > Columbidae > Streptopelia > Streptopelia decaocto. The sequence goes on along the minus strand of NC_138672.1, from coordinate 4,470,393 downwards.
TTGTGCTGATCCTGGGGTGTTCGAAGGACAATCGATTCTTGCTGCAGTTAAGAGAAGATAAACCAAGACACCCACTTCTTGGGTTGCCCCTCTCCCCAAGCTGAGCAGAAGAGGGATTGTACTTAAGGGCTGACCTGCCTTGGAGAAAGAAGGAAGACAGAATAGGGAGGAGGCAGACAGGGACTTAAAACATCAGGAACCGATGCCAAAAAAGTTCAAACAAGGGCCAATAGACACAGACTGTGCTTCATGCTGTTGCCTACGGATCTGCCTCTGCATCCTTTCTCCTTCAGTCTTGTCCAAGACCTTCCTCTTTTCCATCACCTTTCCATTTAGCTAATCCCCTCCTCACTCTGTTCCAGCTATCGAATTTAAACATACACACATACCCAAATCCCCTGACATATACTTCCTTTTCATACCTCTGAAATCCCCCAACAGGCCAACCAACAGAAACAAAAGAAAGACTACCAAAAAATCACAAGCAATGATTTATTTGGAGATTTTTTTTTTTTCCCCCAACCAGATCAACCGATTAGGGGTTTTTTTGGGAAAAAAAAAAAGCACAAGTTTTCAAGCTCATAAACCCTTCCTTGTATTATCCTTATCTTTTTTCCTAACACTGTAAGTTGGTTTAAGAAAAGACATCGCCCCACTGCTGAAACCTGCCTTACTTGGAAGAGCTTCAGCTCTCCCAGCTACATCAGGAACATCATTGCTCTGGAAGTCATAGAATGGCACACTATTATCCGTCTCTTCTGCTCAGAACTTGCAGCTCTTTTTCCAGTCTTTCCATCACATCTGCTGAGGCTGCAAACAAGTCCTCTGTGGCATAAAGGTATTTTTCTACCCAAAACTATGAACTACTTATAGAAATGGCTATTTCCTGAGTAATCACACTTTTGAGTTGGCTTTCTCCCCTGGCACTAAGTTTTCAGATATTGGGCAAAGGCAGAGCTGCTAGGCCACTTTCCATGCCTTTGCTCACATTGACATTTTCAGCTGAGACTATATAAAGAAAATTCACCTTATCCTGCTCACCCCTTCTCCTGAACCCTGCGAACGCACTACGTGAAGGCACCAGTAATGCCGAGGGTTCCAAGTGTGGCTGCACAGAGCAAAGTCCCTCCGGACACAACACAAGTTGGCATCGCCTCTTCAGAAAGATTTCTGTACATCTCCACTGGCAGCAACAGTGAAGGAATCACTAGGAAAAAACCAAACCCAGCCCTCAAGTACTGTTTGCCCAACTCCAGCCATCCACGTGAGAATCAAAGCCTAATGCATCGTGCTCATGGATGCTGTAAAGGGAGCACGGTGAGGGGGCTGCTCTGTACCTCCCCAAGGGGCAGCTATTGCTTGCAAGAATCGAACTTAAATTCCTATCAGGAAAACAAAAAAAAGAAGAGTCTGAAAGGCAGGATGGGAGTTGCAAATGTAAGTATTGCACCTGGTTAAGCCTGCCACAGAAATAGCCTGTGCTTTGCATCTTTCTCTGTGTGAAAGGTGCAACCTCCTGAATTTACAGAAGGTTTCAGCTGCCACTGATTAAAAACACAGGGGGCACCTCACAGCCACTGCTGCAGAGAGGTTGTACACAAATGGATGTGGGAGAAAAACAGGGCGATTAATGCAAAGCCCCACAGTACTTTAAAGAGGCACGTTGGACGTGATCAAACAGAGTCTGTGTGTGAGACGGTATAATTTGAATTGATCGCTAAGAGAATAAACCAACTTGCATATGCTTCTACTTTTCAGAACACGGGAGGGGATGAGCTCCACCACGTCCCTTGAGGAGGCTGGTAGAGGTTGCTGGAGAGCATCAGCGGGGACAGGGGGACACGGAGCTGCAGAGCAGCCAGGGCCAAACTCGGTCCTTTCCAAATCTGCAGACTCTGCGCCGGCAAATCTTCCATGGGGGGTTCCAGAGCCAAATGGGTCTGCATTGGCACTGGAGTGTATAATAATACTTTAATCTATTGTCTCCCACAAGGATTCTTAATGATCTCTGATAGTTTACTCCATAGATTTTATAGGCTGTCTTCATTCCAAGCATCCTGCAGTTTGACCAGATAGTGATTTTTTTACATAATGGATAACGTCCATGAAAGAAACCATGAGTCCTATGAGTCTTGGGGAAAAAATGTTTCTTAAAATAAACCTGTTGGAAAAGATGACTGTGGGTCAAGCTAATTTGAGCAAACTCCTACTGTTTCTAGAGTGTGCAATTGTATACATAGAAATAGTTTCTTTAGTACTGAAGTCCTGTCTATATCAGCATTCAACACTAGACTTATAAATGTCAGTTCCTAGCATGGGAACAGATGCAACCCCTCCCAGCTGATCAACATCCCTGACATCTGGAATAGAGGACAGAATAAACAGAGAGAACAGAGGATTTCCTGTTGGGACTTGGCTTTTGGGTGACAGCTACCAAGACACAGCAGCTCTGTCCTTGAGAGTGTTACCTCTCCACCTTCTAAACAGCCCTGGGGCTGGTAATTAAAGAACTGGACATTTCATGTTGAATCTCCAGGCAAAACCTCGAGTATTTGCTATATGTCTGTCTGATACCTGTGTGAATGCAGGAATCCTTGAAGTCAAGAGCTGCACAACGGTCTCTTCCATGCAGGGGATTAAGTTCTCAAGCTTCCTGAGTTGAAGAGCTTTGATGAATTTCTTCTGTTCTTTTTAGTGTTTAGGATTAGGTGGAAATTAATCCTTTATTGGGAATCAAGGAGTATTTCTTACAACTCTTCTAGCTCCTAGAAAAGGGCTCTAAGTGTGCCTCCCTCCTCTGGAGTAATTTAACCATATTTTGCAAAGAAGCCTCGTGAAGAGATTTCCAGTGAAAGAAAAGGAAAAAGAATTAAGAGGTTGATCTGATCAAAAATCTCCCTGGAGGAGCCCTGAAGTGCAGCCACAGCTCAGTTATCTGGACGAGGCTCACCTAGGTTGGAGATTCACCAACCACATCCTCCTTTTAATGTCACCGCTGCCATCCATGTGGCACAGCACAGTGTGCTCTTCATACGAGGCTCTGCCGTACCCATTGCTGCTCAAAACCACTGCGGAAATTTCTACAAATTGCTCAAACATGCATTCAGAGTCTAAACTACTGACTCTGAAATGTGTCGGTGCCTTTAATCTTGAGCAAGCTGGTGTGACACAACGCTAAGCTTTGCTGAGCTGCACGGTACAAATGTTGGTAAAAGCCACAGAAAAGGGTGGGATCAGCAGGACACTGGACTCCAGCTCTTTGGTCCAATGTCTCCCCGGGTCTGTAGGCAAGTGCTGCAAACAGACTCTGGACCATGTGCAGCTCATCCTGCCCTTGGCCAGGCAGAGCCGAAGGGTCGCAGGAGCCTCCAGGGCACACACGGGGCTGCTGAGAAAGCCCGTCTGCAGGGTCAGTTATTCTGAGGGGATTTCCAGCAAGTATTCAGTAGATTGTATGAACTAAGGGAGTTTGAAGACACTCCAGTAGCTTTTACTGTTTCAGGAATTTCATCAGCATTTTCCTAAGAAGGCATTAAGGGGAATGCTTGCTTATCTGTCCATGCGATCCTGTGGTGAAGCCTTAAGTGCAAGCCCAATATTACATAAAAGGAATGGCTCAGTTAACCATAGTATGGTGCAAGAATTTGCCACATCAAATGGCACTTACAGAGCATGATTTCCTATGATCCCTTGCTGTTTGTTTCAAGTTTTTTGACAAGAAGCCATGGTAGGTGTCATGAGCTCAGTCTTCCCTATTTTGCAACCAGCAATATCCCAAATAAAACAAGGAATGTGTATTTCTAGCCAGTATGTTTATCCTTGCTCCTTCGCTTTTGTATTGGGCCAGACTGTATGATCTTAGCATGTTCTAATTTCCCAGAACTGCAGAAATAAAGAAAAGCTGAACAATACTTGCAAACCTTCTGCTGGGATAAATACATTTTGTCCCACTCTCATGAAATTAATAAAAAGTAGTGAGGCAGATATTCTTGGATAAAGCCTGCTGTGTGGCTAATGATAACCAGCCCTTTGTTTTTTCCCCATAGGCTATTAAAAAAGAGGAGAGATGATCTAGTCAGTACCACAATGTTTACAGCTTTTCTGCTGAGCAGCTCGGAGAGCAGAGTCCCCATCCACCAGTGCTCTGAACTGCTCCTCTGACAAACTTCTTCATGGATATGCCACTGGATTTAAATGCACCAGCACCCCTGCTACCTGACTATGGCACAGAACCTCAGCTCTTTGGAGGGAAATGTTTTTGGAGAGGTACCAGAAAAAGAGTTCGGAGACAACAAACAAAGCAAAACCAACTCTGCTGCTGAGATCAGCTCTAAGGTCAATGTAGTTGCACCACAACAGTGGCTGAAGAACACCACTAAAGTGCTTGAGCGCTTTGTCCAAGGTGCCAAAAGGGTCCCAAGAAACTGATAATGCAGATTGGAGGTGTCTTGAAATTGTTGTGGCGATATATCTGTGGCTGCACTTAGTCAAGAAGCATACGCAGAGGTTTTTTTAACAAGGCTCAGAACAACTTTGTCCCCAGGATGAACACTTGATGGACTGAGACCGTCAGAAGAAGGAAAGCGGCTACATCTTCTTTTGGGGATGAAGAGGCACTGAAGAGGGTTCCTGTTTATAACAGCATTAATCACGCACTAGCACTTTTTGGTTGGTTCCAAAGTACAAAAGTATTTCAGGAATAAACTCTGCAATGGTGAACAGCTGGCTACAACTGCTGCCACTAAGGATGTAGGAGGAACAAAACCCTGTAGCATCTGAAAGGACCCCCCCAGTACTAAGGAAAGCTGTCAAGAGTCTTTACAGCACAAAGCTCAGGAAACTCTTTACTGTTACCATTTCACCTTTCCCCCCCTTTTATTTTATGCCTCACCAGACCGAGGGCTCTTTCCCCTTTCTTCTGCTATTGGCAGACTGACCTTTGGCAGAGGAAATACCTGGAATTAGATGTGAGCTCTCGGTGGCTGTAGAGATGTCTTCATTGATGTGGTGCAAGGCCTGCATTAGAGGGGCCTGAGGACTCTTTGCCAACGAAAGTGATGACAAGAGGGGCTGGTGAGGCAAAATGGGCCTGGATGGTGCCAACTGAGTCACAGATTTTGACTGAGTCACTAATTGGCATGGAAATGTCTCTCATGGGATGGTGCTGAAGGCAACACCAAAGCCAAACATAGGGTTTGAATCTTCATCTTTTTAGTCAATGAAGGCTTTGCTGCCAAAGCCACTGCCCTAAACCTTTGTTAGCCTAAATACTCAAAACAGTGTTCAGCCTTAAAAACCCCACCGATCCAGTCCACAGGCATAACTGCTGTATTTTGCCATACTGAGTGCAAACACAGTGGTGGGTCTGAGCTCAGTCTAAGCACATCAGCCACCAAATAATACCTCCAGAGAGATGGAATCTTCTACCTCCTTTCTTGGTTTCATTGACAATGGTCAATGTTGCATTGCAATGTCTGTGCAAAGACAAATAAATGAAATCTGGTTTAAAATATATTGGGAGGATCTATGGATTTTCTCAGGCTTTATGCTGTGGAAGAGGATGTTCAGGCCTCCCTCACTGGCTTAAGTGTGCCAGTCAAGAGAAGGTGTTTCTCAAGCCAAAATGAACATGTAGAAGATCCGTGAGCTCAGTGTCACCAAATGTAAACCCTCCAGAAAAGTTCAGTATCCTAGTTGTCTCCAAAAGGAACACACAACCGCTTGTGAAAAGCAACTATGTTGTGTTACAGTAAGTTCAGGTTTTAGAACAAAATTCCTTGCTTGGGCTTGTACAAGTACAATCTGTAGGGCAAAAAGAGTTCATTTGAAATAGAAACACCTCTGTATGTCAGAATAACATTAAGGCACAGTCTTAAAATTGTCAATTAAAGTTTAAAAGGCTTTTCTTGTTTCATTTCGTATGGGGGTATTATGCTGGTCATAGAACAAGTGATAAAATGGTACTAACAGATTAAAAAGAATGTATTTTTCTAAAAATTGTCATAGTTGTTATAACTAACACCTCGAGTTCTCAGAACTACAGTGTTAAAACAATCCAATGAGTGTTATGCCTTTGATGATGTTTGCTTAGTTGTGTTCCTCTCCAGTTGAATAGCGTTAAAAGATTGGTATTTTTCCTTTCGATATTTTCAATCATTAGTATTTAAAGTATTTCCTCGTTTTGGCTTTGTTCACTGGGAATTGACTGAAGTCAAGCTGAGCTATAAGGATTTTTTTAAAAAACAACCTCACCGGAGTTTAAAAAAAGAAAAAGGAAAGAAACTGGAAAGGAAGCATTTCTTTGCAGCTTAATTATGTGTATTTAAAGATCCAGTAGAGCTGATAATGTCGTTTAAAAACTTCTCTCTACCAAGGAAGTTACAAATATAGCCTGAATTGCTATAATGGAAAGGACTCCTGAAGAGCTCATACGTCTTAACCTGGCCTTCAGTTTTGACAACACAGGGTGTTCCAACCATTGAGTGTTTTTTCCCCCATGACTCCCTGAATTGCCCTAAAGAAACCCCTGTAACATGGGATACAGACAACAGAATTTCTGCTTTAACCTTCATCTCTGTGTTTAGATTTCTAAGTCATTCACAGGGAACACTTTTTTACTTAAATCTAATAACTTTATCTGAAGATTATCAGAAGCAATTTGGAGTAACTCTAGGTAGGTGGTACTCAACTGATGCAAGTTATTCAGGGATGCCCCTCTTCAAACCACAACAAAAGGAAGCCTTTAGCTGAGGATCTCAGGATCTTATCATCTCACATCCACCTGCAGTAAGTTTCCCTACCATTTACAATGAAGTGGCCCTACCCCCAATTTCATATGTATAGAAAAGGGTGCAGAAGAGTTCAATTACCCACCCAACATGTGCAGCAGCACTGCCAGGAACCTGGTACCACCCTCCCTCCTTATAACCCATGGATTCATCTGCTCCTCCACAGCAGTGCTGTACTCATGGTATTAAGAATATAAAATAACCCACCTACCTTCAATAACGTGCTACAGAATTCAAGTCTCCCTACGTGTATTTATGTTCTATTCCATTCCTGAGGGGCTCTTCACTCTTCAAATACACATGAGCTTTCTCTGACATCCAATTCCCACTCCTAAGAGTCTGTGGTTAAAATAAACTGTGCAATGGTACAATATACTGCTCATAACCAACCAATGGGTCTCCCAAAGCTGGCTGCTTTGGTCCTTAGCAATAACTTTCTGTAGCCTACATGGGGAATACCAATTTATTGTTAAGACTCTGTTGAGACCGTTACTGAGACTGCATTTGGATAACCGTAATGTGAGCTACATACTAAGAAAAAAATAAATTAAAAACTCCAAAACCCATAATGCCAATAACACAAGGGTTAACAGCCAGCAGGCTGATCGATACCTAGACAAATATTCATTAATATGATCGCAAAAATGCTTATTTGTTTAAGAAATTGCCTACCTGTAAGGAGAATATGGGTCAAAGCACGTCTTGGTGACTTCCGTTATCTCTGGGTTACAGCATTCCCCACCATCGAAGTTGTATCTCTCGTAATTACAATCCATGTCACACACACCGTTCTGCTTCTTCTTGTTGAAGAGCGTGTGGCGTACGTGCCGGCAATCTCCGCCGTCGTACCCGGTCAAGGTGTGGTTGCACTCGGGGTCACAGTTCTCATCCCCGATCTTGCTGATGTCACAATTGGCCAGGATGAGGCGGTGGCGAAGGGAAGAGTTCTTCACCTCCAGCACCTCCAGCTCCCAGGTGATGTTGTAGCGGCTGAAAGCCTCATTTAAATGCTGATGCTGGAACTCAATCTGCTGCCGACTGACAGTGGGGTTCTGGTGCTTGTCATCGTAGAGATTTACCACACGGTAGCGAACAATTTTGTTGCGGCGGAACCTGGGGAGCTTGTTGTAGCTGGTGATGACGTCCGTGTTGTCACAGACTGTCTGTCCGCAGAGCGGAGGCTCTAGGCTGGTATCCAGCAAATAGCCGTGATGATAGCTGAACTTGCTCTGAGGACTGCTGCCATCCTTCATGGGAGACCAGGTGTTTTTCACATTCAGTAAACTGTCTTGAAGAACTAGCTGAGGTAGAGGCATGTCTTGTCTGTGAATTGCCTGGCCCATGTCCAACAAGATCTCCTTCTGAGACCGGGCTGTCCTCCAGAGGCTGAAGTGCTCTACGTAACCCCGATAATTCTGGTTCAGGGCATTTCCTCCAACCATGAGCACCTTGCACTTCAAGGTCAGAAGACTGAAGATGCTGCCCACTTGCTCTCCACTCGTGGCCACCTGGGCACCGTTCACATAGAGTTTCATCAGGTGCCCATCATACGTGGCAGCCAGGTGCACCCACTGGTTGGGGAGGTAGCTGCGATGTGCTGCAATGGTGGTTACTTTGCGAGCACGGTCCGTCTTCAGAGAGAAGAAATAGCGGGGGTCTCTATTCCCCTGGTCACTGACGGTGTTAATCCCCAGGACCCATCCTCGGTCACGGGAGGTGTAAGAACATTTGTCATACAGTCCTATGTGCCCCCAAAAAAGAAATATGAATAAATAAGGATGACAGAATAAAAAAAATTAGTCTTTCAATCGTATACATATATCTCTCTATATTTATATGCACACACTCACCTACATATGTTACAAAGTTAGTGTACAAGAAAGACATTAAATTATCTAGGGCACGATTGCGGGAGGTCATGTTAAGACTTGCTATTAAAGGTCACATTTTGCCAGCAGTGTGTACAAATGGTATTCCGTTTATCCTGATTAAAGACCAAAACCTTTTTGCAAAATGTTGTACTGTGCATTTGGTTCCTGCCTTCACTCAAACCATACATCCCTGGTTGAAAATAAGAAGACCCTTGAGAAGCAATCCTTTGTGATCTCATTTGTACCTCACATCCCTGAACCTTGCATATAAGATCCAGAGGAGAATTAAGTATAAAATCTGCACCGTTTGAGATACACTGAACAACCGCAATAATCTTGGTAGGATCAAGCACTCAAATTCTACATAGAGTGAATGGGATGTGTTGAGGCTACCTTCAAATTTATACCAAATAAAACCCATTAAGGAAATGGCTGGATGTGCTGGACAAGGTATATACCATATCAGGAAAGGGCAAGAAACATGCACAGACAGACACACATTCAGAAGGATCCCTGCCCCCTCACACACACACAATAACAATTCGGTGCATCGCAGGGAGCTAATCATTTTTCTCAAAGTGTGGATCCACACCTGAAGCTCTCTTAACCCGTCTTCAGACAGTGGGAAGAGCCCACTCCTTCTCAGTTTGGGACATGAGGTTTGGAAAGCTAAAGACATACATTTCCACCTCTCAGTTCCCAAAGGCCAAGGGCTGCAGGGACACCCCTCAACTGAAAAAATAATCGTCAGAGCCTTCAGCACCAAATGGCCTTTCTACCATCCACACACAGAAAAGAATCCTTCCCCCAAGTCTCCACTTCCAAAAGCCCAAACGAAAATCATAAATCTCTGACAGCTCAGTCCTCATGAAAAGACTAAATATCCCCTTGCCTCACCCCTGCACCCTAACCCTCCCAGCACTACCACCAAATAACATCTCCTGCTTCTGACTAAGTTGCTCAACAGCCATCTGTTAACAATCACTCATTAACAGCGCAGTCTTGTCTAGTATCAACAGAGCAAAGGTTACCGGAGCATTCACTGTATTTTTCCTCCCCTCTCCCAACACCCACCTTTCCCCTCTCCTCACACCCTTCCCCTTCTCCTCCCCCTGTAAAAAAAAACCCTCTTCTGATGGGAAAGTTAAAAAACTTTAAACAGGGCTTTTTTCTGCACGTTGGTATTTTGCTAGGGACTCTGAGCTCCCCCTTTTCCTGTTTCCTTTGGAAAAGGGATCCCAGGGTTCAGAAGGTAATGTGTTTATTCATCTGTAGGGCGCACGCAGTTCAAAACCTTTTTGAGACCAGCTTCTAGTTTACCCTGCTACTTCTGATCACGAGAAAGGAGAGGAGGAGAATCAGGGAAGGAGAAAACAAATATGGTAGAAAACCAAAACAAAACATTTGCTAGGATGGATTTTTACCTGAGAAGTTTGTGATAGGAAAGCCAAAGCTACCAATGACCTTCTGGAGTATGTTTTTAAAGCTTTCAAAATTTTTCTTTATGGAATAAACACTTCTACTAAGCATTAATTTTCAGATGTATGAGAGCCCATAAGTGTTTGTATTTTTATGAATCTCAAATGAAGGTATTGTCCAACAATAGTGGGTGGATAATACCGAAATGAATGAGAAGACAGTTAGCAAGACAAGTCCCTCTTCCAAACAAGTCATTAAAAAAAAAAAAAGTTATAAAAATCCCAACTCATTGTAATAAGCCCATTAGGGCTGGTCAGACATTTTACAAGAGAGGTTTTGCCTGCCAAGAAACGCCAACATGGTGAGAGCAGAAAAAGTGATGCAGAAACGGGTTAGTCCCAACAAATCTCTCTGAGAAGCTCCAGGTCTCCAACATGGCTGAGGGAACCCTAGGGACTCCCTCGGCTGTCTTGGCCACAAGAATAGAAGGTCAACCCATCCTGGCCATGCTCCCCACCCATGCCACTGAGTGAGCAAATTCTCCAGCCCTGAGGACCACAGGGCAGCTGCACATGCAAAAGCTGCTCCACCTGTTTCTTAAGGCATCCAAGATCCCTGCTGGTGGATGGACAGCTGGACGTCCTGGAACAGTCTTCTGGGGTCTCCAGCTCTGGGGAAGGCCACCATACAGTCTTTAAGGGTCAAGTTTTTTGGCTTTTTGTACTGACCGAGGCTGGAAATATTCCCCCAAAAAACTAATAAATTATTGTGGAATGGAAACATGGTTTCTAAGCCAGTATTAAAGAACATCTTCCTCTCTCTGAAGTGCTGCGTGATGCTAGTGATTGACCTCAGCTGAACAGATGGAGCTGCTGCAGGAATACTACAGAATAGTAGCAATCCTCCCTTGCCTTTGAGCATTTAAACCCTGATGTGATGCAACGTGTCTTGAGCTTGGCTCAAACAGCTGCCATCAATTCAAGATTTACAGGGAGCCAAAGAAGGGCAGAAAAAGAAAAAAAACAGTGACAATAGGGACACCACTGAACATGCCCGTATGAAAGCTGCTGAACTAAAACACTCTACTATTCCAGCTCCTCACATTTTTTAGTTCAGGGCAAAGGTCATTACTCAATCCATATGCCACGTACGGTATTCTTTTCTCAAACTTTTACTATTACAGACATCCAGCTCTTGATGAAAAGATGTTTCAGCAGCAAGACTTGTTTTATTCTTAAGAGAAAGGAGAAAGAGTAAGAAAAGGGATAAGAAACCCACATTCCCTATAACTTGCAAAGTTGTACCAGTTCTTCGTGACCTTCTTTTGCTTATATGCTGTACCTATTTTCCCAATCCTTCACTTTTGGCTCCAGACTAAGAATCCTCCAGCTAAGGGAGTGTCACTTTTCCGTTTTGTCCCCAGCACAATGAAACTAATTTCAGCTGGGAGTTTGGATGTCATAATAAAAGAATTTATTACTTCTTCTATGACAACTAATAAGGCCAAAGCCATTGGAAGAGAGACATGTGAAATAATTGCCAGAACTTCTGAAAACTGAATAATTTGATGTTTTCACAATTTACTTCAATTTAGTAAAGGGTTCCATAGCCATGAGTTATTTCTCAGATATAATTAAGAACATTTTTAAACAAGAAGAGGCCTCTTTTACCCCAAACAAAGCTGGTTTTGAGCAAAATCATCCTTACAATGGTTGACGCTCCAAATTTCAAAATTCAGCTGTGACCACAACCAACATTTACATGAAAAGCATACAGAGTTTAGATTCTCATTTACACTGAGAATTCTTTACAATAATGTGGTAAAGGACATTTTTAGCTACTTGATTTCCCTTTACAAACCAAGAATGGTGTAAAGAGGCCTCATGGTAAATGAGACTCAAGCCAGTGACTGCAAAACCACAATCTGGCGAATGTGCCTGAAGTTTCTGAGCCAAGAAATGGTGAGAAATAAAACTGATGTTTGTTTTCCCTGCAGCAATTAGACTTTTTTAAAAAAGTACAAGTTTCATACAGCAACAAATGGTTTTCTTCATTTCTGATTCTCTTGAGTTGCTAGAAAGGGATGAAGCTACAACTGAGAAGAATACTGACAGCCCTTCTTATTCCTTAGTCTGAATGATTTTTTTCCCCTGTAAAGCTCCTGTTCCTGAATCCCAAGGGATTGAAATGGAATTTTCTCTTGTATTAAAAAATAAAAATAAAAACAAGAGGTGCTAGTTCAGCTTTCCAGTAAGACGCATTGGTGACCTTCCTTCCCCACAAAAGAGTGAGTCACTTTTCAGACAACTCCAGAGAAATGCATGAACAGATTAAGATACCATGTTCCTGGATGCTTGGCCAAAGACAGTCTTTGATGGCTTACGAGGCTCCTTCCAGTCCCATGATGTCGGTCCCTTAGAGGAAAAGTAAATTCCTAAGCATCAAAAGAGTGGAGAGAGCTGGAAAATTAAACTCCAAAGGCAAACATGGAAAACCAGAAATACAGTCTCTCTTGTTTTTTTTTACAAGTGAAATCTCAGTTCTTTGGCTACTGACCCACAACTGCTCCAGTATACAGCTGTCCATCACCTCTTCCAGGAGGCCATGACTAACACCAGTGTATGATTTGCACCCCAGTTTGCTTTCAGGACTTTGCTGGGGACTTAAACTAGAGCCACATACTCATGTGGGCCCGGTGTGCTGGACATGATTTGGTAGCAGGAGCACAGCATGTACGTCCTGGGTGAGGACACGAGGCATTGCTGCAACCGAGCTCGCGATGCCGAGCAGGGAGCAGATGTTTATCGGCAGCAGCCGCAGAGAAACGGGAACTCACAGCTAGAGGCTGTAGCTGCCGGAGTCATAAGCAGCTTTCTCTGCGGGCAGAGTTTGAAAGAAGAGAGGCTGAAGTAGCCCATGCAAGCCACTGTAATCCACTTTAATATTATCAATAACAGACTCCAGGTCTCCCTCCCTCACTTCAGTGCAGTTTCTTGCATCTTCCTAAGAGCAATCTCACCGGTAATCAGCCCAGCCATAGAATTACCTAAGGATTTAGTTCTTTATGCAGAATAAGGTTTCCTCACTTTGCTGAACAACAGGAGAGGGGAAAAAAAAAAAAAAAGGACTTGTTATGCTTTCCTTTCCAGGAGCAGAAAAGCTGGGGGATGGGGGAGAAGAAGGGCGGTTTGACTTTGAACACATCAGGTGTGCCGCCGAGCCCGTCACAGCCACGCAAGGCAGGAGGGAAAACAGTGCCCTGCACTTCTGAAAGTTGGCCGTGGCTGTTTTGCTGGGAGACTCCAACCAGAGGTGACGGGACTCAGTTATGAAAGGGGAATTTAGGTCAACAATCAAAGCTGCAGTCAGGGGGCCCAAGAACAGGGAGCTAAAGGTTGGGGCTGTTTTTTTCTTTAGCATGCTTTAATCGTTTAGTATCAAAGCACAGAGGAACGCTTGAAAGAGCAAATATTCTACAGGAACCTATAGAAAGCTTTTATCTGTCCAGAGGAAAATAATTAAAAGTGACAGATTTGGGTTAAGTATCCCCATGTTCCATGCAATTGGATAAGTCAGTGAAGATCCACTGGAGCAGTTCTTGAGTTCTGCACTGGATATTTCATGGTATGATGTTGAACCCAATATAGTTTTACAAAGGGAAGAAATAATCTCTCCTTTCCTTTGCCACGCTTCCCCCAGCCCCCACTTCCTTCCGCAATAGTTAAATAATTCACAGTCCAGAGTACTTAAGGCAACATCTCTGTCTATACCATTTCCAAGACAGCTGGGAGGCCTCCTGAGGTCGCCCCCTGAGACGAGGAGTGGCTCAAGCAAACCACCTGAGACTTGCTCAGGTGGCCATGGACTACTTAAGCCAGCAAAAAGGGGACGTTTGCTGCTGCCATCAATCTAGCTGAATTTACACCAGATATTGTCATTCACAAGCTAGGCAATAGGATTCAGAGCTGAGACAGAAGGATGGAGGTCTTTTTGTTTCGATATGAAAGACAAGATCTTCATCATGTAGAAATACAGTGTCTAATACAGCTATGCCTGTTTAACGTTGAGAATTTGGCCCAAGGCTCTTTGCAATATCAACATCTTTATATCATTGCCATTTAGCATTAAATTAAGCATATATTCTGTACTGTTTCTCAAATTCCCAGTCACTCACATGCTCAATGAGACACCTTGAAGCCTGAAAACAGGGAGGTGAGAACAGCTAAAACAGCAAAACGTGAATTTGTAGTGGTTGGTTAGTTATGAACATTATATAAATCCTTCCCTTCTGATAACAAAATCATGTAGGCTGAAACCGAGCAGTCACTGGCACGAACAATCATATTAGCGACACTTCACTGAGCCTATTGTGAGAATATACCCGCTAGCAGTATATAAGAGCTTACTGCAAATAGATCTGGTAGGCTGGGGTGAGAATTTATTTGATTGTGAGGATTTTGAGATGTAAGTGAACACACAACACTGCAGAACCAGATGGCATGGAGGAGCGAGCTTCAGTCCTTGCAGTGTTACAACAGGGTCACCCTTGGACCGGGTATTGCTTTTGCTCCTCTGTATACAGCATCAGCATAAACAAGCATTGGGGGGAAGGTTGGCTTCTTATCTAGATCTTCCTCAGCATTTCACAATAAATCTGCAGAACCAGTGGAGACTGGTACTTGGTTAACAGTCTGTGGTTGTTTACGATCTAATAACTAGTTTTGGGCGGGCTTTTAGACGGATAGGAAAAAGCACATCCTTGGCAAGGGTCAAACTTCAGCCCCTGCTATAAAGTCTGGGACCATGGGAACATTCCACAGAACAAGGGTAAGGATTTCCAGTATCTACAAAACAAGTTATTTCTCCTGCCTTGTTCTCAGAAACTGAACATTTTTGGTTGAAGCTTGAAAAACGAGCGTGCGTCCATGTTCTTAGAGATCATCACAACACATGTAGACATAGGGATGGTATTAAGATTGTACAGTCGGGCTTCCTTTGGGTACTACTTAACGTTAAGTCATAAACTCTGCAGCCATCAGCGTGTTCCTTCAGAGAATCACTGGTATATGTCATAAACACGGGAGACTTTGCATCAGGCTTGATTCAGACAAGAATTTAGGCTGCTGGATGCCAGTTTTAGATACTCTAGTGCTGCTGATAGCAAAGCTGAGTTTAGTGTTTATAAAAACTCAGACATCCTTCAAATATAGGGAATGGAAAGCCCTCAGTAAGTTTGTTGGTTTGGCTCAAAGGGACCTTAACACACCTCTCAACTTCCAAGTTTATCTATGCTCACCCATCAGCAGAGCCAGGTTATGAATTAACCATCCTATTGTAGCTCAGCCAGTGTATTCACCTTTAGAGAAATCCAGCATCAACCTCATTGTCACTTTAAAAGCAGACGTTGCAAAACACACAGATGCATATCAAGAGGCATGCATGAAAATCACCCGCCTTTCACGTACGCATGCCCAAGTAACACACACGAAACTGAAAGCACACAACCAAAGCTGCAAAAAAAAGGGACGTAAATACAATGGCACATCAGCAAAAGGGTCGCTCTGCACACACAGATGAACGTACCCAGCAATGTGCTTGGTGGAATATGTTACCTCTGCCTCCACATCTCCTCCTCTTCCCTGCACTATCAGCCAAATACTGATTAGCTATTAAAGCTCCACAGAGAAATTTGCTCTTGTGTATGCATGCTAACACAGAGAGGCTTTCCTCCCCTTTCTGAGAGTTAATGCTTGAGAGCAAACACAGAGAGTATCTTCTACGGAAGGAACAGAGCTATAAGTACCATAACTTCCAGGCAATTCAAATGATAAAGTGGTATTTTCTGGGCTCCTTTTAGAAAACAGCCGAGAGAATTGATCATAAACTGGGTCAAGATAGGTCAGCATACCTCAGAGCAGATCAGATGGCCAGAGCATCCCAGGAGGAAATGTTCTCCTGGAAGGATGATTAGGGGCACATCTGTGCCATCAGATGACCGTGCACAACACCCATCAGCCCACCGGGACTTCAATACGGCACCTCCTTTCAAAATGTGCTCTGTGCCTGACGAGCACTGCAAGTCCATCAGCTGCAACAGCAGCCAAACCCGTTGTTGGGCTGGAAAAACGCCCAAAATGCTGCCTTGTGGAACCCCCTCGATGGCCAGAAACACACAGAAACACACAGCAGTGAGAACTGGAGCTGTATGCATGAGATTGCATGTGGTGCTGATCAAAACACCTAGCCAGGATTGAAACGGGGGACAACAACACAGCTTGTTTTGCTTTTTAGAATTCCCTTGTCTCTGACCTTTACAGCAGCTTTAGGGCAGCACTGGAACCAGCTGAGCAGTTACTACTCCCAGCTGCAGAGACAAGAGCTTTTACACCATTGCACAATGCATGTGTGTTTGTGGGGGGGAAGCGAGGGCTGGAGAACAAAGGAGGAAATCTAGTGGCACCTAAATCAAACATTATGATCAATGAGGGAGTGGGAAGAGGACCTGGGGAGCGGGGACAACCTTACAACCTTTCCAGGATCAGACAGATGGCCAACATCCACATTATTACAAAACCAAAACAAAAACAAAAAATTCCATGAATGCAAACTAGGGCACCCTGCAAGGAGGCTGTAAAAATCACATCATGATAGCTTAGACTTGTCTTTGTAATTGAGGGGCATTTCCACATGAAACAGTTCTAGTTATTTAATCGGATTTTGAGAACATTCTTGGGCAGATACTTTGTGAGTGCAAAACCGAGGAGTTCCAGTGCATTTACACTGATTCATACCATGCAAGGTCTTTGCCTCAGTGCGAATTAAACATCTTATTGTAAAAATATCTTAAGATCTTATCCAGGCTCAAATATCTTATTGCATCTGGCTTTCTCATATGACTGCATCTTTCCTGTACTAATAGAAACAACTGAGGAATTTACCAACCTTAAAAGAACCGTCTCTGCTGCAATACCCAGAACAGCGTGCAGCAACAGCAGGCGGAACGGAGCCGATGGTGCCTCTTTGCTGCTGTCGCTTCTGAAAGGGATCCGGCCCTTCTCTCATCATGATTATTTCATGCCTCAAATTCCCGCTCCATACTTGCATACAAGTTCCAAACCCATACACAAACCACAGAGATGTTTCTGCTTTCTAGGAAACATCTTGCTGAAAAAAACCCTGCCTCTCTAACATGATATAACTATTATAGTGTGCATTCCAGATAGGCTGTAGTCACCACATACTAACCTAAGTATATAATTTTAGACCTCTATTTTTCTGCTCAGTTTGAATCCAATTTCATTTGATTTGGTATGATTTTCCTCTTGCAAATACCTGAGCCTGTATTTCTGCTCTACAAATATCAGTGATCGCTTGATCTGTGAGCACAAATAAATAGACATCTAAAAGCAAATTCTCACGCAGGTACTCGCAAAGTCTTAGAAGTGTACAGAAACAAATTCACACCTATTAAGCCGAAGGCTGTAGCTGAAAATTCAGCCTTTAGTTCTTAAAGGACAAGATGGGACAGCGATGGGCAAACCTCCAAAAGGTCATAATTCTACTTCGCTTTCCATAAGCATTGCCAAAGTCAAATGCTTCTCAGAAGTAATTGACCTTCTCAAGTCTGCAGAACTGGGAGAAAAATGTAAAAGAAACAAGCTACCTTGGAAGATTTTTGGCAATTCTTGTGTTTAGCTGAGCAGCAGGAAATATCATATGTCCAACCTTTCTTAAGTTATTTCAGCCCTTCCACTTTTGGTTAAACCTGGAACCAAAGAAATGAAGACTAACAAAACAGCATGTATATGCGCTACTTTCTCTGTGCATAGACCTATGTGTACATGTGCTTTGAGGGAGCAGACTGGGGCATTTCAAGCTTTTGGCTTAAATCTGAATTTTGAGAAACAGTCTCCAGCTGAGCATGGCTCAAATGAAATAAAATCCTGTCTCAGAACACTAATTACCTTTGATAGGTCTTTGCTCTATATTTTCTGGTTGCAACCCAGCCAAAGTCCCGGGAATAGGTCATTTCAGCACACAACCTACATACCCTTCCAGACCGCTGCTCTGCCCTGAGACCGTAACACAGACCACCCAGCAAGGAGAGGACAAGCAAAAGTCATCCCAAGCTTATTTTCTGCGTTCTCATTCACTTCTTTGTTTTTAAGGGCTGATTGCTGTGCTAGCTTCACAGTCCTGACCTCGCCAATGCTCCAGCTTCTAGAAGGAAACCTCGACCTCACTCCCCAAAGTTGTATTCTGGAGGTAAATTCTTGGTGTCATTGAAGTCAATAGTAAAACTGCTGCTACCGTCAATGAGAAAAGATTTCAGTCTTGATTTGCAGCTTGTCTTCCAGACTGGCACACTGGGCTGTTTTGAAGGGGAAAAGCCAAGTCAATGCTCAGTGACAAAATCTAAATCAGATCAAGAACATCATGTGAAACTGAGCCTGACAATTCAACTATAGCAATGCCCAGAAGACACTAAAAAAAGAGGTGGGAATATTATGCCGATTAGAAATACCCTATCGCTATCAAGGAGAATCCACAGAAATACTGGAAAATTTAAAGGTTCAAAATTAGCATCCTGCTGCTACCTGTGTTTTACTATTGCCTTCAATTATTATTGCAATAATAGCTGAAAACCCCAGAATAATCTCACATTACAGAAGTGCTGAGACACAATACAGGTGAGGACTGAATTAACTCCTCTTTAAAGAACTTGTAATTTGGAAAAACACTGAATTTTAACGTGAAAGTTAGGGTGACAGGTATTCCACCATCCTACTTGGAAAGGTTTTTCAATGGTTGACTACTCTTAAAGCTAAAATACTGCATTTTTTCCCTGTTCTGAAGCTGCTTAGTCTCCATGTGCATCCACTGGATTTACTCATATCCTCTATTATTAGATTCCCAACCTCCAATTATCAGATTAATATTCCCCAAACATATACTTAAAGATCATGATGATCAAGCCACCTCTTAATCTTTCCGAGTCAAATACTTCAAGTCTTGTTACAAATCCTATAATTATTGTCACGGTTATTTTTTTTTCCCCCTCTAAATCCTCTTTCATACAACATCCTTCGTAAACTGTGGACACGAGGGCTGGACAAAGTGCTCCAGCAGCAGCCACTCCAGTTTCAACACAAGGACAACAGGACCTCCCCGGTCCCGTTCAACGCTTCCCCGTTTCCATAGCCAACGATGACTCCAAACCTTTGGCCACAGCATCACATTGGCAGCTCACATTGACATGCTTTATCTATTCCAACATGTGGTTACTCCTACACACTCAGCTTCCAGGTGAAAGCCCCTTCCCCCACCATCCATCCTTTACATCTGACCTGCCGCCCGTCTTTCTATATGTATGACTTCACATTTGGCTTTAGTCTAAATGCATACTGTTTGCATGTTCTCAATTTTTGAAAACACCCAAAAGAGAGTCCTGTTTTGGTCATCGTTTACCACTCCCTGAACTCTGCAACATCTGCAAATTTTATCAGCACTGAGTTTATGTTTTCTTGCAGGTTGTTGACAGAAAATATTAACTAGTAAAGAGCCAAGATTACATTGTGCTGAATAGGAGGGAATGTGGCCAGAGTCACACTGTTTTTCAGTAGGGGAAAATAAATACCTGGGATACTCATGAATACGAGCTTACACAAGTCAAGAGAAAAAAGATGGGACAAATTGATAAGTGTGAGATTGGCAAGATATACCTCTGTCTTTTTGTGTCTGGCATCCCTCAACCTGAGTCTTCTCTTTATCGCAGCCCAGCGCTGCAGGGACCGAACACGACCCTGGCCAATGGGACTTGTTGGCTGAGCATTTCTTCCTTTTGGTACCATGGAGCGGCATTTGCCATTTACAGCATCGCTGTCGCTGCACTGATGTTATTACCTCATCCTTACAAACAGCATCTCTAAAGGCTGTTGAGAACCATTATCCCACCTTCACAGACGGAAAGGACAGAGCTGAAGGCACCTCAGAGCAATTGCAATGCAGGAGCTAAAATCCCAGTGCAACCTGTGCACCTCCAACCACTCTGCCACAAAACAAGCAGCTTGGATTAGCAGAAGAGGGAGCCTGCTTCTCTCTCACACAGCAGTTTCATCACCGCTGACACAAACACTCTCTTTCTCCCAAAGCATCTAATTTATCGCTGAAGGAAATCTCTGTTCTCTTCCCGCGACCGCCAGCCAAAAAGAAACCCTTTGCAAATCCCTCTGTTTTCTTCTCTGCCAGAGAGTTTCTGTCTCTCCTTTCCTTACAGAACATCTTTTTGCAATGCCCTTCTATAATAATTTTCACATAAAAACTTGCCCTGTCCCCAGTGTTTGACAAGTGTCAGAGAAACCCCATCAAAGCCAAGCTGCGAGCTTGTCAGTGCAAAAGACACCATGTGTTGAACACATTGACAGTTCTCAATAAATAACATCCCTGCTGAACAGCTGGTTGGATTGCTTGGGTTTGGAAGAATGTCGGCCTCGCTGCCTACTTACGTGCATCCTCCTCGATGATGCACAGAAAATCCTGGGCATGGGGAGCGGAAATACATCACTTCCAGAAGATACCAAAATATTTTTTAAGAAAAACCCTGTATCTGAACACAAGATTAGATCCGGACTCAAGGTTTGTGGCCCATTTCAGACATACAGATGTGCTGTAAAGTGTTGGTTTCTAGATATAAGTGCAAGCGACATTCATCCAGAGGCAGATGGGCAATAGTAGGAAGAGCTACTATAGTCTCATTTCCTTCTTCCCTCTCATGAAATACAGAGTTCCCATTTCACTTAGTGCCTTCTAAAGTATCAGGGCACAGAAACTGGTCACTACAATAGTTTGGCCATGACAGTGTGGGACAAAACACATGGCTGGGGCAGAAACACCCTGTTTCTCTTGCCTCTGCCATCAGTGCTTGAAGCAGAGAGAAGAGTTTGGTGCAGTGCTCAGGCTCCTACCTCTGTGAGGTGTTTTCCTCCATGAGCACAAGTGCTCCTGGACCACTTTTGCTGCCAAATCCCAACCCTGCAGAAACCTTTGGAGAAGCAGCACAGACCCCTGGCAGTGTCATTTTGCCTCTGTGAGATGCAGCTGCTGTTGTTTCTCTCTCTGGTCTGTTCCACGGAGCCTGCAGGTGTTTGGATACAGCCATTTCCCAGTAAAACTGGTGGTATGCTGATGTTTGAAAGAAAATAAAATAAACCCTTAGTATTACAGCGTATAGCTGAAGACCACCCCTGTTTGAGCGTTGCCTCTGGTGAGACACAGAATGTAAACAGTCTGTTTGATTAAACCATCTCTAGCAAGAGGACTTTGGGGAATTCCAGTCTTTCCCAGTGCAAAGATGAGCAGAAGATACTCTGCTCTTCATTAATTCAGAGCTCTTGAAAGGGCAAGAACGAATCGCTCAATATTCCTCCTAGGAGGAACAGTTGATAGCTATCCTGAAATTCCGGAAGGAAGCTCACCAGTATAAATCAGGTCCATTTCCACCGCCACCCTGTCTCCCTTCTTCATTTAATCTGTTCACAGGCAAAGGGACTGTGCAACAACTGATAAATTTGTCCATGCTGCAATACGAAATGCTCATTTCTGATTGTCTTTCTTCCCCATTGGGGTGGGAGGCGGAGAGACCACACTGGAATAGTCTTACGGATAAGGCTATTAATTACATGCCAGAAAATATTTGTACAATAAGAGAAACAGCTCTTTCAACAAAAAGCAACAGATAAGACTATTTTAAACCATCCTATTTTAAGGTACGGAAATTGTGCCAGCACTGGAAACCTTTTGTAATACATCTAAACCTTCAAGGCTCTTAGAACTAAAAGTAGGACTACAACTTTCACATCTGTTAAATCTGTTTAAACACCCTCATTCCCAATTTCCAAAGACATTCCTTAAGGAAGAGAGGAAGCCTGGGACAGTGACATGAGCACTATATTGATACCACACCTCTGTACAAGTGAGAAGCCACAGCCCTCTCCAGTGCTGCCTCCACCACTCCCAGAGCTTTTCTTTAATTTGGTGGTTTTCCTCACATATTTGAATAGCCAGAAAGGCTTTATACAGGATCCCAGCATCTCCTGGAAGTAAACAGACCCGTAATTCCATCAGCTTCTACTTAAGGCCACCAAGGCACAGTACCAAAGGCACAACCCAGGAGAGCCACAAGTAAACAGATATTTTCTTGGGTTCCCCTTGGGCTGTGAGGGATTTGAGGGACCTCTGGAGCAAGTTAAAGCATTTTGTGTTTTCCATTACCATTGTCATCCCTACCTTTCCCTTGTTCCAGAGCTCACAGTGACTGCACAGTTACCTATTTCCTTGGGTCCCGCTCACTCCTACCTCCTTACACTGGTGGCTCCGTGAGAGAGATGGGTGACACCAGATCCATCAGCCTCCTGCTCAGACTGCAGTAGGACAATTATCTTTTGGGCTGTTCTAGTCCTTTTCCAGCCTTTGCACAACTCAAGAGCAAGAGTTTTGCCTGAAGCCAGAATCTACATTTCAGTGTTTAAAAGAAGACCAGACAAAAATTTGTGTATTTCTCAAGAAGAAATTCTACAAGTTCATTGAAGCTAGTCTCCCTTCTTGGGGTTCCCAAATACTGTCCACGCTGATTTTAAAGCAAATTGAGACTAATTTTACTCTCTCTTTTATCTTCTGCATTTTCCATGAGGACTGGAAAAGAAGGAAAAGACTCATGGTTAAACAGACAGGCAGACATCTCATCAAGGCAACTCCTACAAGCAGATGTAGAGTAGGAAACACGCAGCAACCCACGGCCTGGACCTGACCGCATGGTTCATTTTCAATAACTATTCTTCCTGTGAACTTCCTCTGGGGGTGTTTGTTTATCAACAGAGGAGGGGATATTATTGCTGGAGATGGGACAGTATGGGAGGGGGTGAAGGAGTTTACAGCCGCAAGACTGGAGAGCAGAGTTCAGGAGTGTTTGCTGCCAGAAACACAAAGGGCTCACTGTAAAACCAGTACGTGGCCTAATTTCACAGTCTAGAGGGATTACGATAGGTGTATCCAGAAAATGCTCCAAAAAGTAAAAACAACCCCACATTGTACAAATGTTTCCCACTGCATCACCATACCCATTACACACACAAATTAAACCATCCACAGCGGTGCCGGCGCTCGGAGGTTGCTCTCCACGACATCCACTCCTCAGCTTGTTCATTTTCCCCATTGCACGCACTCTACTTCTGCCCCAAATTCTACACGTTCATCAGTCTGGGGCAGCCCCCTTGATTTCCTCTCTAGCGGACTATACTGTAGGTTTGCATCGGTGCGTTCAACAGCAGAATCTGGCTTGCACTGCTCACCCTTCCTTCTGCCAAGGACATGTTTCAAAATCGCCTGCGTAATGCATTTCGTTAACATTTGCTTTTTCTCCCTGAGCATCTCCATTCATGAGCTACAGCACAGAAGCCTTCCAATTCTTGTCTAATTCACACAGAAAAGAATTAAATGATCACTGGTGAAAGGTGCTGTTTTGACCTCAGTGAGGCTGCTCTGTTTATCCAGACGACAGGTGCAATGTGAGACGGTAGCAATGCGAGCGCCGGATTTCAGCCTTAGCGCCTCAGTCTGTACAAGCACAGATGCTGCTGGATTCAGAGCAAAATGGTGTGGATTGTATGATGTACAGCCTCCCTCTGTTGACGCTCCCGACAGAAACATAGGTTGTTTATTCATGAGAGCGTGAACTAGATGACGACCCCTCCCCGAAACAGTCTGGGGCACTAACATGTGCAAAGCCCGTTCTGCAACCACTCACCCAGGCCATATTGAACTAATGAGTACATGAGTTGCTTTTGCCCTTAATTAATAACCTGAGATATCAAGAGACAGATTTTCGGCATTTTTTAGGAACATGCTTAGTAAGCTGTTTCTGCAAGTCAATATATTAATCAATATGCAGATGTATCAAAGATATCAAAGTATTTCCATTTAAATGAGTGCACTCTGAACTAAGGGACTTCGGTGATATTTGCTTTTCTCTCCCATTATGGGCTGTTCCATTTGAGAAATACAATAATTCATGCCGATTCAAACATCACCAACATGTCTATGTCAGAGATATTAATTCCAGACCATCTGATTTCTCTGCCATCTCCAAAGAGCTCATGTCACACATACAAGGTGTCTTCTTCACCCATCACCCATCTTGCCAGTGCTTTCAACAGGGCAACACCAGGTGAAAGGCCATAACCACCATCAGCTCAGTACAACAATTACCCAGTGAGGAACCATCAGCAGCTACAACAAAACACCCTACAGGAATCAGGGTGTGTTGACTTCACACAAAGAACCACCCGGGCTGAGGAATAACTATCACAGTTCCTAATAGAAAGTGTTTCACAAAAGGTCAAGCCTGCTGGGCTCTTTTTCCAGCTCTGTCATCAACATACTGCCAAAGCTTGGACAAATCAGGACGTCCCTCTGTTCCTCAATTTCCCTGATTTTAAGGGCAATGTTGTCTCATGCCTGAGAAACTTCCCATCATGAGCAGGATGCATCAAGGCAGTTAGCAGGACTACAAAACCACAACTTTACTGCAATTATAAAGGAAAATAACAGTAGTAGGTACATTAGTACAGGAGAAAAAAAAAAACCTACACTCAAAACTAAGTAACACTGGTAAGAGTGAAGGCCTTTCCTTTCCATTTCTTTCCCTGTTTTGAATAAAACAAACAAAATAATGGTGATAAGATCTCCTTCCTCAATCCAATGGATGATCTTTGAGAATATGCTTCCAGCACTAACAGCAGAGAACAGGCAAGGAAGAAAACGAAGGAGGAAAGGAGCCTGCAGCTGATGCTCCGTGTCGGGAATAGGGCTGCTCTTCTCCCAATTCCATGACGACAGAGGACTCCTGGGAATCAGATGAGGGAGGGGAAGATGGGTCAGAGGAGAGAAATCCATATGGGAAAGTGATTTAAAGCAAATAAAGAGACAATAAATTAGATAAGCAAAAGGAGGAAAAACACAGCAGAGGGGAGGAAGGAGAAGAGATAAAAGAGCCCTAAGCATCACTCAAAAGGAAGACTCAAGCAAAGCCTACCAGACCCCAGGCGTTAACCAGCAAAGAACAGAATGGTTTTCCTCTCTAACACAGGAATTCTTTTGCTTTCATGAGCTGGTGTCACTTCTCTCAGATGTTGCTTCACCAGGCCAATTCCAGATGCTTCTCAGTTTCACTTCACCCCCGTTCCCTCTCTGGGAGAACAACTGCTCGCTCCTTGTTTGTGTACCGCTAGGATGGATATTAAACAGAACAATATCAATAATTCCCGGAAAAATATGCATGAGCATATGTCCTGAGTAAGCACACAAACACCCAGCCTGCTTACCCGCTGTTCCCACAGCACTTCCAACACCACCTGGCTGGAGCCACCAAGCCGGTGGCCACCCTTGGTCCCCAAGAAAGGGACATCACCCTCCTGCAGCGAAAGAAGACGAGACTGACTGAAAGCGCAGGGTTACACATGGTGTGTGCTTGCTGGGGAGGAGAAAAGCAGCAACTGTGTGGAGCAGGAGGGAGGGAACGATGGGGGAATCAAGGACACCAGATAGTAGAGAAGGAACTGAGACCAGGATGGTGATAAGAGAGGGTGGAGGGATTGGCCGGGAAAGTTACACACTTACATCACCCAGCAAAACACTAAACCGGAGAGCGTGTTGTTTTGAATAAGTTCTCTTTTTAATACTGACTTAAAGGAAAAAAAAAGAGAGAGAAAGGTTGAAAGAGACAGAGGCCAAAGTGGGATTTGGAGTATAGCAAAACCAACTAAAATAAACATGTCCCCATCCCCTGGCCAATTTCTCCAATGTTAGGGCTTTGCAGTTTTTCTTCTCTTACATCCAAAGCCAGGACAGCAAAATAAGGGATGCTGAAGGACCATGGAAGGGTCGAGGCTGCAGGGAAGGGGTGCAGAAGAGACTCTGAAATCAGAGCCCACGTCAGAGTCAGCCAAGGTCAATGGTATTTCTTCATGATCTTCAACAGGTTTAGGATAAATCCATGCTGCTTGCATAAATCTAACATCATGAATCCAGCTCCACTCTCACCAAGGGACAATCTGACTTGTATTTCTATTTGTTCACAGTTTTAACTGTGATACATCCTGCACCCCACGGATGTTGAACAGTCCCTCAATTAAGCAAATTGTTCTGATCACTATGAACACGGAGAGGTGAAAGCAAATTCTTACACTCTTGTTTTGCTTTTAACTCCTTTTATAGTAATTCACCTTTTTGAGTTCTGCTCTGTTCACGTTCAGAATAAGAGGACTTTGACTTCATGGATGGCTTTGGGGAGAATAAACTTTATAATAGGCACTAACGTCAAATCAAAGCAGTTTACAAGATCTGCCACTTGTGTCAGAATATATGGGGAAATAAACAAGCTGCTCTTCCTTGATCGTTGGAGTTTAAATGCTCTATTGATCTGGGAAAAAAAATCAAAGGTGCTTTGGAAACAGTGTGTGTGCATGCATGCTCACACCAGAGGAAATGGAGAGAAATGCAGGGACAAGCAGAAATTAGCAGAAAAACAATCAAGCATTTATTCTCCACAGAAATAAAACTAAGAATCTTATCCAGATATCAGCTACCCCAAGGCAGGGAAATGTCCATAGACCAGTGGAAGCATATGGTCAGAATACACCTTCATTTTTAGAACTCCCATTTTGGGGAAAATAACCAAACAAAAAGGACAGCAGAGTCAATTGTTCTGTGCCCAGAACCTGGGAAACAAAAAAGTCTGATATATTCTGCATATTTGAAATAGAAATAAATACTGATCGTGTAAAGACAGTGTTAGATAAAAAATGTTGTAGTGTTGAGAGAAGAGGCTAAATGAAGAAAAATAAGATATTAGATTAGCCGATATAGCTGAGAGAAAACTGGAGAGGCTTCTGATTAAACAAGGCTTTTCTGATGCATTTTCAGATAATCTGGAATACAAGATTTCAAGAAACAGAAATGCAATACAGTGAACGCGTCCATTCCTACCGCGCCGCCATGTAGGAACTGCCACACAGATTAAGACCAGAGGAGGGTGGGAAATGTTTGATAAAATATTTTTCTCAGGAAAAAGGGAAATTAATCAAAACAGACTATCTGTGGGAAAAGGATCAGGTTTGGCAAATACTCTAACTGAAAATTTAAGTAGAAGTTTCGAAAGTGTCAAAACACCTGATTCTTTTTTAACTTTCTGAAAATAAGAAAGCTGATATCTTTTACCAGCAAATGTTTTTCTTTCTCATACTTCACACTTTTCTAAGCCAGCCTTTGGATTTTAGGTACTTAAGATGTCAATCTGTGCTTCTCTTTTCCTGTCTTACATTGTAGTGGTGGCTCTTGGTCTTAGCTAAAGATCTTTAGTTTATAGTAAAGCACTGGCAAATTTTCTGTGGCCTGTGCTATATCAGAACCTACAAAGTGGATATTCTGTCAATGTCTGGACTAATTATCTCCTGTTATATCCCCGACACTGCAGGGGCCTGAATTTGGCAACCCAGGTGGTCCCTTCTCTGCTTCTGCTCTTATAATTTCCATGAGAGAAAAGAAAAGAGGAGCTGAAAAAAAACAGCTAAAATTGGAAGCAAATCTCTTATATGGGAACATTTCGGCTGACCCCGGTCATGGAAGGGTTTATTTTTGTGTTTTTTTTTTTTCAATATGTCTTTTTGAAAAAAAGCCACTATATTTTGGCTCTTTTTTTCTGGCTCAGGCCAACATGAGCAATGGAAACCCAAGGTGAAAGAGCTCAGTCTATCTTGAGAGCACCAAAATCCCATTGGTCCTGCAGTATTTTTGTCCTAAAGCTGCTTAGACAGGCAGCGTGGCCACACATCTTGTGACTGCCTATGTCCTGAAAGCCAGACCTGGGCTCCAAACAAGGCATTTCTCCAAAAATCCCCACTCCACCCAGTTGGTGGGTCCCTGCTGTGTTTAACCAGGGTCGGACCCCAGGGATGTGCCCATCTGTTCAGCTCTTTGCTGTTGACCCAACCAAGGATCTCTCCCGGTCTAGGCAAAAGCTCATGAACACATGAAGCTCATGGGACCGGCACAACCAAACTCCTGAACACTCTTTGAAAGCAAAGCCCTGTCCTATTCTTCATGAGAAACACGAGAGGCACCTACCTTTACGGATCTGTGTCCCCGGAGAGCCAGCAAAGCCCTTCCCAAGCCGCTCAATAAGAGCTCAGGGATTTGAGATTTAATTGCATCCCTCGTTATTACCACGCGTGGCTGGGGGTGATGGTGGCCACCTCCGCTTGGCACAGCCGTGGCCTCGGGACCCCCTTGGCCATCCGCAACGCTCCCCTAGTGCCGTGGCGACCCGGAGAGCAGCTTCAATCTGACACAGTAACTTTCAGGCACCAGAATCACTGAGCAGGTCTGTGTTTCTGCGATGGTTTAGCGTGCGAAGGCTCTCCAAGGGCTGCTTCTCACGCTCAGCACCGAGGCCCTCCCGCCGCAGCTCTTCTCTGCTCTTCTCCAGACGTCTCCACGGATCCCTGAGGAGCATCCCGCTCCTGCTCTCTCTCCAAACACCATCCCCTCGGCTTGCTTTCTGCCTCACACGAGCCTTTCTAACTGAAACAGGCTGGCTTGAAATAAATCAGGCCGAAATGAAGCTTGGATAGGCGAGCTCAGCCTGGGACACATCTCCGTGCCTACAGCAGACAGCCATACATCATTTAGGAATCTAAATTTACCATCCGACACAGAGTCAAATTTCTCTCTTCCTTTTATTACCATTTTATTAATTAGAGCAGCCTACAAGTAAGTGCTTTAAGAAAACAAAACAAACCCAACTTTCTTATACCTGCTCTGTTCTGACTCTCGTGTGTAACTGGTCAAAAGACCACTTAAAATTGGAAATCACATGAAAAGAAAAAATATTTCTTCCCCAGCTTCTGCAGGCTGAAGGAAATGTGCTGTTCAAATGCAAATATTTAGGAAATTACAAGCTATGCCATATTTTTTCAGTGGCCTATTAGTCACGCCTTATCCAGATCCATAATGATGAAGTGGCTGATCATTTGAACCCATCTACAGGGAAGCCAAGCCACAGAGCTACTTGTAGCTTTCAGCAATGGTGTATTGGAGGCTTGTCACCCTGAAGGAACATCTGGGCAGGTGTTCACGCTCCTGGCACTTTGGTCCAGCCATCAATCCCCTTCACCCATCATACTCCTCACCCAGGGACATGCCAGCCCTAATGAAATGACAGAACTCACAAGCTTTACGTTTGACGTATTCCATAGTCCTTCACTCTAGAACTTCATTAAGGATCAAAACAAGAAAATTCACGCAATGAAAAGACAACAGGATGTTGAAGACAAGAAAATGCTGCATTATCTATCTACCGATTATTTTAATGCCAGCCAAACACGGAGCAAGCTCTCTATTGACGATGTCCTCAAGTTCCCAACACCCCCAGTACAAGGATCAGCTCACCAAGTCTGCCTGAAGTGTATTAATTCAATATCAGACTCCAAAACTTCACAAGGGAACTAAATTAACCCCCCCAAATAAATACATATTCTTAAACCCTGCACAAGGAACAGACCTACACAGTGTCAATTACACATCTTTATAATTGCCCAATTATTGGACCTCAACACAGATGTTTCTCAGTCTCTCACATGCAAGAGCTGAGGCTTTATGTGAGCTCCACTGTGCTGATTTTGGCATTTGTTTCCCTTTGGATTCTGCTGCAGTTTTATGTTCACCAAGGACTGAAGCTGGGAAAACATAGGCACTCCCTTACATATGAAGCTTTATTAAGTTGGGATCATGCTCTCTGTTGGCAGGCAGAGGAATAGAGACAGAGAAGAGTGAAAGTGGGAAGGGAAAAACAAAACAAAACACAAATAACTTTCACTCTTCGGAGCAGGCACGCCTTCTTACGCCAGCTCCCGCCGCCGATCATTCATCTCGCTCCTCTCAGCTCCCAGCCAGTAAAGAGTCAACATCTCCTTCCTACGAAAACATGAGCTATCCCGCTCCTGAGCCATATACCAGAAAACACACCGAGAGGGACTCACAGGGATCCTGTTTCTCAGGATGGAGTTGCATTTCCACAGGAGAACTGAAATATCTTTGATTACAACAGAAGCAAGGTCAATGGTGCTTTGAAGCGTCTTATTTTGCACAGCGTGTGTATTATTACACCTAACTTGCCTACAGTCCGGACCTTAACTCCTTCGTTCACAATCAGAGATGCATTCAAAGAGTCCACAGGGGAAAGTGCACAAACTTGGATGATTAATACCATGTGCACATGTGTGTGTGTGTTTGCAGGAGGGATGTACTGTGCTGTGTGGTAGGTATGAACATCCAAGGAGTGTTTGTCCAAGAACTGTGTGGCCCGGGAAGGGAGGCGGGTACGCACGAGCTGAGCGCTGCCCGGGCTGCGGAGCCGCACCGACCGAGCACAGCCCTGCTCCCAAAACGCTTCTGAGCTTTTGCGTAACACAGATCAATGGGTCAGACTTCCAGTTTCCCAACAGCTTTCCCTGACAAATGCCAGAACAGATATCGCTGAAGTCAAACAGGGCAGCAATAACATCCCTGCCAACCAGCGTGAAAATTGGCAGAGCCGGGCACCGAGGACTGCCTATCATCAGAGACAGGGCATGGCCCGGCACAATGACGAACCCACTTAACAGCGCTGTAAAATTAGCCGTTTATGAAAACAAATGGAATACTGCAGCAGAGGGTGACGTAAGGAGAGTTGGCTCCAGAGAGAAACAGAAACTCCTGTAGCCTGGATTAGCAGAAGAGCTCCGATACAGCAGGGCTCAGGCATAGAAGCTGATAACAACTTGGGCCCTACATGAGATTTTTAACAGACACAACAGGCTTCCCCTATAGGCACACATGTGGCTCCTATAGAACTTGCAGTGACTACTCACATGCCAGCAAGGAGGAGTGGAAGGGGGGCAACCAACACAGGCAGAGGGTGGGGGGCTAGAAAGTAGATGAAGACACAAGGAGGACTCCAAAAAAGAGGTGTCTTCCAGCCAGTCCTGCCCTCTCCCTCAGATCCATACAATCACACAGTTTCTCACTTTGCAAGTGCGATGAAAGTTGGGGAGAAACCTACTTCTGGCACTGTCAGCAAATTGGACCCTGTCCCTGACCCCCCCCACCCTCCGCAAGCCCCCAGAAGGGCTCTTGATTTCAGTGGGGTCCTACGGATGCAGCTTCAATGGCAGAACAGGGCTCCTGAGTCTGTCACATCCCAAAACAGTGAAAATGAGAAAGCCAAGAGTTTTGGCAGCCAGAACCCTCGATTTCCTCATTGAGGGAAGCGTAATCTCTCCCTAAGCTTGCTGCAGGTCTGGGAGGCTGTGGTGTGCAGAGGATACTCCGAGTGAGTTCCTCTTGGACCTCTTCCAGGTGTTTACACACAGAGCCAAACTTGGCTCCTCTTCAAGAGTGCATGCGCGGGGGGGAAGGGGAGCTTAAAAATAAAGTAAAAATCACAAAGTCCTCCCTAGCCGAGCTGCAAGCTCCACGGCGCTAAACTGGGGCATTTCTTTTCATTTTTCACAGTGGAGTGTTATTTCCATGCATAAAATGGGTCAAGTGTTTTATACAGGCAACAACCCAACCTCCCCCAGCCAATTAAAGTATTTTACTACAAATTATCTCAGTGCGTGTTTGTTTAGGTTCCCTATTGTGTGAATTAGAGATACTTGCACCAAAGGCAGACACGGGGTCTTAGGTGTTGGATGAAACACATTAAAACGTACACCGACTGTGTTTTGCCACTGATGAGAAACGTGTAAACCCAAATTCTGCCTTTCCTAACTTGAAAGGGAAGCACTTTGAGCCCTGGGGTTTAAGCTAAGACTGGGAACCAGAAGAGTGGAGTATGAGAAAGCCAAGGGTAATAAAGCAAGTAATAACCTATTTCACCTATGAAATCACTCCTCTGCCTGTCCTACTCAAGGCAACAGGGACCAGCCCATGCCCGGCACCTCCTGCCCACCCCGGCAGCCACACACACGCCGCGTCCCCCTCTCCACAAGCGAGCGGAGCAGCTGGGATTGGGGAAAGTTAAGGAAACACGCTGCTGGGGTCATCTTAGTTCTTGTTTTCCTTAGGACAAGGCAACTTCCTAGCGAGAGGACAGTCGCGCAGGTCGGGGACAGGGCGGCGGAGGGAAGGGAGGTGGCAGGGACGGGCGAGCAGCCGCGGTGCCACCAGCACCCGCTGCCTTCTGCTCGGAAGCGACTCCGGTTACAGGGAAAAGGGAAATCCTCCCTGTCTCTTTAAGGCATCCTAGGACATGGAAACTTTGTACTTTCAGGGAATCTCCTTGCCAAAAGAACTGTAAAACATGTCTTCCGCACCCCCCCAATACCCGTTTCTCTTTCTGACTGGTTTTCTTTTTTTGTTTTTTGAGGACATTTCCATTTCCTATGGCTTCCTTCAGAGCAAAGATGGATGTGTCAACATTTATAAGGGTTTGTAACCCTCCAAAAAGTATCCGATTTCACGACAACTCCACTGCACTTTATCACTAAAGCGGGGAGAGGGCGGGAGGTGGCGGGAGGGAGGGGGAGAGGGAGCAAACGAGGGGGAAAAGGACCCAAATTCATGATGGGCTCATAAAATTTAAATAAGAAAAGTGCAGTATTCCTCATTATTCTTCAGCTCAGACAGCTTACGCTGGTAGCTGCTTTGAGTACTAAATGATTTTATAGGGCTATTTGACCTTACAGTCATTTGTGTTACACTTGCCATTGCTAAGGGGAGACAAAAATACTCCACACATCCTCTAGCTGCAGTGCTAGTCCCAGCCCCAGCTGAGTGCCCAGGGCTTGGGAACTTTATAAACTCATTTGATTCATTTGAGGTTTCACAATAGCCAAAAGTTCCTTTATAGCTTTTTGGAAACCACATGCTGACGTTACATCTAGAAAGGTAACAGTGAAGTACACTGAAAAGCTAATAAAACTGAGGAAATCATACAGGGATCTTAGATATGCTTTTCTTTGCAGCCACACACTGGACACATACATTTCTTTTCATACATACATACAAGCTACTTTCAAATGCTGTATTTACAGTTTCCCAACCTGAAAATCAAGTAAAAACCCCCCGTAAGAGCTCTGTCTCCTACCTGCATCTTGATCCGTACACCCAGATATCAAGAAACTACCCAGGATACTGCCATTTCCCTATGCAAAAGTTTACATAACTTTTTCCTGCAAGCATATACTTTCAGACAGTTCGCTGAGCTCCGGTATTTCCCCAAATATATAGATAGTAAACACACCCGAGCGTGTTTCCACATGCACTCACACCCATCTGTACATCGCGGGGCACACAGGCACGGTTAAACGCACACACGCATACACCAATACACACGCACGCCTACAGCCGCCCGTTCTGCCGGCTCCCGGCACGTACCAGGGATGCTGCAGCCACAGGCACGATGAACTCCCTACCTGCAATGACAGCCGGGGATCTCTGTCCTCCTTCGGCGTTCAGCCACACTTGCAAAGTGAAGGCGTCTCGGGGCAGCTCAACATCTGCCTTCAGCCGCAGCTGGTCACCTTGTCCGCTGAAATAGAGCGCCCTGCTCGGGGTAAGGGACTCCTCGTCGCCCTTCACCTCCCGCTGTTGCCTCCTGCGGGGGCCGTGCCCCGGCTCCAGCCCCGCGGCCGAGCGCCTGCCCCGGGCCGACCTGGTGGCACAGGTGCCCGGGGCGGCGGCGCGGAGCGGGCGGCGGTGCCTGGCCGCCCTCCGGGCCCTGCGGGAGCGCTCGTCCGTCCCACATTCGGCTCCGCTGGCCAGGGCTGTGCAGAGGAGCGCGAGAGGCAGCAGCAAACTCCAGAGCTGCATTTCCAATCTTCCCCCCCCTTCTCCCCTGCAAATCCTCCCGATCTGCCAGCTTTGGGCTCCTCCTTGCCTTGACTTTCTTCTCTTGTTCACCCTTCTTGGTATTTGCTCTTTTTATAACCCTTCTCAGTTGCTTTTTCTTTTCTTTTTTTTTTTTTTTCCTTTTTTTTCTTTCTTTTTTCCTGCTTATAGATTTTTTTTTTTTCCCCTTAAAACAAATAAAAATAAAATAAGTCAAAACTCCTCCTTGGTTGAAATGTATTTCTCTGTTCTTCCTCCTCTATCTGTCTTCTTCTCCTCTATTCCTCCACAGCTGGAATTCCTCTCTCTCTTCTTTTCTCTGCTGGATTTTCTTCCCTTTATTTTTTTTCTTCTTAAAAAAAAAAACAACACCACACACTCTCTCACACACACAAAACAAAACACCAAAACAACCCCCCAGCTTTCTCCAGGACTCAGACCCACTGATTTCCCTCCCCCCAAAAGATGCTCTAATCTATTTATTTTTTTGGCCTCCTTTATAACATAAGCCACAACCCCCTCCTTCCCCCCAGCCTCCCCCCCCTCCCCTCTTCTCCACAAAATGAAAGAAAAGAGAAAAAGCCCCTCAGAAGATGAGTAAACAAGAATATGCTAATCTACTCTAGGGTGCTCCACCTTCCCAATTGAATGATTCCCATTAAAACTGCAGGGATCATGACTAATCAATCAGCTTGAAGGAGCAGATAGCTCCAGAGGTTCAAACACTTTTGCTGCTTTCTCCCCCCCACCTCTTTTCCTCTCTTCCTCTTTCCCCCTATCACTTTCCCCCCTCTTATTTATTTTTTAGAGAAGACAATCAAGATGAATGGATCGCTGTGACACAAGCCCTGCACCCCCCTTTTTGCAGTCTCCCCAGCTTTCTTTCCCAGTCCAGTCCAAAACACACATTCCTATTTTTTTTTCTTGGCAAAAGAGAAAGCTATTTCTCCTCTCAGACTCCCCGTTGCACTTTGCTGGTAAACCTTATGCTCCTCTGCAGCACATAAAGAGTCTTGAAACTTGAGTCTCAGATATTTTTTTTTAATTGCCTGCTTTCTTTCTCACTCTCTCTTTTCTAATTCTTTCTTTTCCTCTTATAATTTTCTTAAAGTTGTGCAATCAGCCAGGCTCCCCCTTTTGTGGTCCCCCTCAGTGCAGTTGTGTGCAGCTAATCCAAATGTTGCATCAAAGGTCCCCATCGAATCATCAGGAGCTAAAAGGAGAGAAGCTTTTTGAAGAGCATTTGCCTTCCAGAAGCTGTAGCAACAGAGCAGGATTTGGCTTTTGAATGCTCCAAGAACTCCTGATTTTTTAATAATAATAATAATTATTATTATTATTTTAAAAAATGGTGGATTGAGTCAAAAAATCCTCTCTCAATACTGCTAATTTTTCAGCCTAAGGAATTCAGCTCCCCTGGTTTCCTTGGCTTAGTTGTAGCCACAGGTAAGGTTCTGGCTGCTTGCTGCTTTGTAGATCTCTGTTTCTGAGCTGGGACGTTTCTTTTTTTTCCTCCTCTTTTTTTCCCTTTATTTTTTTCACTTTTGAACGATCTCAAAAGCTCCCCCTGATGGCAACAAAAAGCATTTTTCTAAGTATTTAATCAGTGGAAATGACTTAGCAGCAGCACACTCTGAATCTACGGGCCACTGTTCCACTCAGAATAAGCCCAGTAGAACCAAATTAAATCACACCCAATTCAGGCACAAACCCAGTAACACACACCATCCTTGTCTTGCATCACAAGATTAATGATTGTCACACCTTACTTTCGTATAAACTTTTAACAGCAACAATGCAGGAGAATTTTCCTGGGACTGCAATCTTTCTGGTTTTGCAGATTACTCTATTAGTGTGAGTTTGTTACAACTACTTGCGCTTCAAATACACATGATAAAATCAATGAAAGTAATTTTTTCAATGAGAGTTGCAGGCTTGCAAGGCTTCAGAGAGATTTTTTTTGTCAGTTTCTTACTCCTTTGCAAACACTCAAGAATGTAAAATTGGCATTTTCAGAGATCTTGGATATGTCCACAATGTCCCATCAGAAGTCAACAAGAACTAGAGCTGAGCCCCACACTGACCACACAGATCTGCGCCTCACAGAATCACAGAATGTCAGGGATTGGAAGGGACCTGGAGAGCTCATCCAGTCCAACCCCCCATGGAGCAGGAACACCCAGATGAGGTTACACAGGAAGGTGTCCAGGCGGGTTGGAATGTCTGCAGAGAAGGAGACTCCACAACCCCCCTGGGCAGCCTGGGCCAGGCTCTGCCACCCTCACTGAGAAGTTGTTTCTTCTCAAATTTAAATGCAACCTTTTGTGTTCCAGTTTGTACCCATTACCCCTTGTCCTACTGTTGGTTGTCACTGAGAAGAGCCTGGCTCCATCCTCCTGACACTCACCCTTTATATATCTGTAAACATTAATGAGGTCACCCCTCAGTCTCCTCTTGTCCAGCTCCAGAGCCCCAGCTCCCTCAGCCTTTCCTCACACGGGAGATGCTCCACTCCCTTCAGCATCTTGGTGGCTGCGCTGGACTC
Organism: Streptopelia decaocto; assembly: GCF_964273445.1. Lineage (NCBI taxonomy): Eukaryota > Metazoa > Chordata > Aves > Columbiformes > Columbidae > Streptopelia > Streptopelia decaocto. Next base: position 4,433,848 of record NC_138672.1, on the reverse strand, counting down.
TCTCCAGCAGTTCCCTGTCCTGCTGGAACTGAGGGGCCACAACTGGACACAATATTCCAGGTGTGGTCTCCCCAGGGCAGAGTAGAGGGGAAGGAGAACCTCCACAAAGCTCTGCTGACCAGACAGACACAAAGTACCGACAACATCTACAAAGTTTTTGATAGAAGACCACAAGCAATTAAGCCTCTCAACAACCAAGAGGAAATTCGTTAGCTAGGAATCAAGCTATACCACGGTATAAACTCCCATAAACATCCCAAAGAACTCAGAGGGATGCAAAAAAGACACGTGTACGTGCCTGCTCAGCAGAAACAATTTAAGATGAGAGCTTAAGTACTGCACTTTACTATTCTAAATTGACACAGAGAGGGCAATGCAAATCAGACAAAAATTCAAAACTTTAAAGTGAACCTGTTCAACTTCAAATAATTGCTAAAGCAGGAAGAGTCGCGCTGCCGGGGACACTGCGGCCCCCACCTGACAACTCCCCGCAAGCCCCCAGGAGCTTTGCCCACATGTAGTCTGGAAGACCAGGCTCTTAAACTTAAATAATGCAGGTTCCAGCCTTTCCAGTGGAAAAATGCTAATTCTGCAAAATTATGTTTCTTAGGGACATTATGATTCAGGTGAAATCATCAAAGAAAATCATTGAAACATTTCAGTTTGGTGGCACTGCGCCATTTCCTTTTGGACATATATGACCTTCTCCCTCTTACAATATTATTGGCAAAAGAAAGGGCTTCGCTGTGACCAAAATGCAACACTAAATGCATCAGACTGCAATTCCAGTAACAAATTCTGGGGTACACTTGCTACAAAGGAAAGGCCCAAAGCTCAGCTTTTTGTACTCACTGTAGACAGAGAATCATAGAACTGTTTTGGTTGGAAAAGACCCTCAGGATCATCAAGTCCAAGCTTAACTCAACTCTAGCACTAAACCATGTCCCTAAGAAACTTGTCTAAACACCTTTTAAACCCCTCCAGGGATGGTGACTCCACCACTGCCCTGGGCAGCCTGTTCCAATGCCCAACAGCCCTTTCCATGAAGAATGTTTTCCTAATATCCAATCTAAACCTCTCCTGGTGCAACTTGAGGCCGTTTCCTCTTGTCCTATTACTTGCTACTTGGGAGCAGAGACCAACATCCTCCAAAGAAAGTAGGAAAAGATGGAAATTACCTCTAAAGCATGAACTACACATTCAATCAGTTGTATTTCGAAGACATAACAAAAGTGTAAAGAAAATGGGAAATGTAAACTCTTGAGTCCTGGGTGATAAGGAGCAGAGAGTAGAAGAGGTGATTTTAGCAACAGTGAGTTAATCCGCGATTCCTTAAGTCTGTGGGTCAGATCTAACTTCCCTGACAACAGATGAAATTCTACCCTGCACAGATGGACATTTATTCTCTGCTTAAGCCAGTACTTAAGTCATATACGGGCCTTCTGGCAGAGGGGTTTCTGCCCAAGGAGAATAATCCTCCTGTTGAACTTGAGTGGAGTATTCTCCTAAGTAAGGGGAGCAGGATATTGTCCTCCATCTAGAGGTATTTTCACAAGAAAAAGGAAAGGAGCACCAAACCCTAGATACACATATAGAGACAAGAATTAAAATAGATATTTGTGATATTATGCCAAAAAAATAGCATTGTGCTACATACTGTAGGCAGTCATTATAAGCACAAATACTCAGCAGGAATCTCAGCTGAAGCTGCCAATAACTTCCAGGTTCAAGACTAGAGCTGAGCGAATAAATCATAACAAATAATGGTTTTGTCAAATATTGACTTTTTTTTTCCGCCAATTTGCAAGCAGACTGCAAAACCTCTCAAATATCTTTGAAATTATACGCCCATTTCTTCCTCGTGTTTAGTATTTCTCTAAGGCCAATTAGCACACAATTTACTGTAATGTACACATTTTCACATTTGTTCTGTGTTAATTAGGCAAGGCAGTCACATGGCATTATTTTTGGCTCCCTGGGGGTCAGGTTTAATCACTCACAATATAGTAAAATTACTGAATTTACATATGATGGGAGATTCTACTGCTTGAAACTCTCATTGTGAAAAGCGCTGGCTATTCAGATTACTCACATGAAGGTCAATTAAAAGCAACGTTTCTTGAAAGTCAAGCTGAAAAGTCTGCCAGCTAGAGCTGAATTGAGGCCCTACTATTTTGGGCAAGTATTTGTACATATTTGTCCTCCCTGTGTTCAACTCCATCAATCACAGCAGAGGTTTGCATGGTTTTTACCCCTCACCGATATCCCAAATCGAGTCTCTCTGAACTTGGCTGGGGTTGAGGTTCGCTGAAACGCAACCCAACGGCTCCTCTGCTCAGAATCAGACAGCACCCAGACGGCAGATTTTAATGCAACATGTTGGATTCAGGGAATATTTTATGCAATCAACAATGGTATGACTGGAATCACGCTGCCTCCACAGAACAGTAAGGAATAAAAAAAAACCCAAAATGCCGAGAATAACTTCAAAGAAAAAAAGGGATTTGGGCATTCTGGGTTGTCAACCCCAGAAAGTCCAGCATCTCTTAGGAGACAGAGCCGCTTGCTTGGTGGCAAGATGGTGAGACGGGGTTGCATTAGATGTAATGTGGCTACAGCTCCTCATAAGAAAACACAGAAATGCTAATAACCGAAAAAAAAAAGAAGAAAAATGTCAAACATGTTCAGTCCTGGAAAAAATTTCACAGAAGACCTACATTGGACTCAGTGTAAATTTGCCAGTTTTTGTAGTATTTTTTTATATATCTTTCCCTTCTCCTTCTATTTTAAAAGCATGAACAATTAGAAGTCAGTGTGCTGCCTTTACTGTCACACTTCACGCTAATAATAATCCCTATTTAAAGGGTCCTTTATAACTATTGCCTGCATACTCCTTATTCCATACAACTACACTACATTGAGCAGAAGTCAGCACTACTTCGCCTTTGCTAGTGGATAAGACACTCTTCTACTGCTGTTCCTCCAGTTGTCCTATACATAAACTACATGCTACGGTAATTTACATCCATAAAACAGCTTCATGTCAATTTGAAATACACCATTTAATCCAGAAAAGTTTACTGAACAATTAAGGAGCGCAATAAATGACAATCAAGACTAAACATGTAATTGATGACTTTATGAAGGTATCAGTAATTTTATAAGGTAATTTGCAGTCTGTGGCTATAAATTCCTATTTAAACCTGGCATACCACTCTTTTTTGCCCTGCGGAGAGTTGTATTTGCTAACAACACTGATGCGTGTTCATCTGGAATTTGGTCACTTTATCCCTTAAATTTCCCTCATGAAATATCATATTTCTAGAAAAGTTACATATTCTTTGTATTTTTTTCACCACATTCTTGAAATACATTCTTGGGGGTGGGGCAATAACCACTATGCTACAACACTGTGCTGAGAGCAGAAAGACACGGTATGTGATGTAAGCAATGAGGCACGTTTTTCCTCTTCAGTTAAACTGTGTAAATGCTGATTAATTCAGTGGGTTCCATTTTAATTTGGACTGTATGGCGTAATTTGGGTATTTGGGATGGGCTGCCTGGATTAAATCCTTGCTCAGGCATGAAAAGAACAATAACCATGGACCTCACCTACATGGTGCCCAGTGGCCACTCTGAAGCCATGTCCCTGTGACCCAAAACATACACGTGAGGATGCACGAGGCTTTGGTGAGCAGCCCTAGGGGTCCCATGGGATGAGACTTTGGGGCCAGGTCCTTTACCCCTCACTGCTGCACAGCCACATCCCCAACCCGGAGAGCACCATGCAGGCAAAGGAGGCAGGTTCCTAAACCAGCAGACTGATGGGGGCAGCAAAATCACAGCCTAAAGCAAAAGATAGCGAGAGGAGGAAAGACCTCCTGGGTCTCAGCAAGTGCCCACAGCACCATGCCCAGCAGGGCGCTCACCTCCGGGGTGGCCAAGGGGCTCTCCTGAGTGCCCCCAGCAGGAACGAGCTCCCAGCATCTTCCCCAGGCCTCTTGGCATTGCCCTTTTATCAAAAAGCCCGGCTCAGAGAACCTTACCCCCTTTGGACAGGTTTAAAACCCCAACAAGAACACAAAATCTCTTTGCCCCACTTTCCCCTCTTATTTCAGGAGACTGAAATGATGCCTATTTCTAAAGTCTGTTTGCCCAGAGATTTAAGATCCTCAGATGCAACCAGGATGCTGAAACCCAGAACTGCAGAATGCTATTTATATCGCTTCTGCACTTCTTGCCCAATGAGGAGTTTCTGAGAGGGCAGGAGGAAGAACTATCAAATGTTGCTCCTAAAAAAACCAGGTAAAACCTAGTTGAGGAGACAACACATCTTGTATTCTGGAAAATCAGGATATGTGGTTCCCAAACCATCTCACACCCAAAAGTTATATGTTCTCCAGTCTTTTGGGCTTGGGTCAAATGCTGGGGGAAGAGAACTGGACCTGGCTGGAAAGGAAAGGGAAACAAGAGAAGCAGTTGTCTGACCAGGAAAGGAAAAACTCCTTGTGATTTGTATCTTCTAGTGATTTGCAAATACTGGTAGTTGGTTTATGACCTGCAGGAGGACTGCACGAGGCCATTGCTTTACTCACCCCTGAGCACATCCAGTTTGTTCGGGCTGCCTTGCTGCAGCCTGTAACTCAAGAGCCCTGTACCCATGGCAGGACCCACAAACCCACCCTGACATCTGCTGGGGACACCTCAAATCCATCTCAGAGATGCACAGAAGTACTCAGGCTCCCAGAACAGTCAAGACCAAATTGGGTGGGTGACGGGGGAGAAGAAAGGACTATTTCACTGACCTGAAGACTTATCAGAAAGCACCAGACTGACAAATAACTCTAAGACAGAAAAGACAGAGACCATACATTCCACCCAAAGAGACGTATCCACAACACAAACCACACCACTGCAGTTGCTGTTGATTAGTCACTGCCCCACAGCAAGTCCCAGCCCAGGGGTCAAGGACTGGGTGAACTCTGGAGCCTAAACTATCCTCTTAGACCTACTAATGTTTTCCTCACAAGACAAATAGCATGGATTGGTGCAGAGAGGGGTGGGGGGCTGCCTTGGAAAGGCACGTGGGGCCTCTGCTAGCTGGGTACCTGTTCAGAAGATACATGGGAGGTCATCACTCTTCCAGTGTTCTGCTCTGACATCTCCCTCTAGCCATACATCACTTTCGAAACATTAAAGAGAGGGAGGTCACGATCAGCTGTCCTGGAGGGGGAACACAGCAGAAGCGGTGGGGCAGCTCTCCAGCCCCTTGCAGCAGGGTGGGCTCCCTCGGGCAGGGTGGCATTGGCTGCTGGAGGAGAGGTCGTTCCTGGAGGTGGGGATGGAGAAGAGGGCTCAGCTTGCTGCTCTCTCAGGTCCCCCAAAGTGCCATCAGCACATCGTGGTACTGTCTCAGAAGAGCCACCCAAACTGCTCTCAAAGCCAGAAGGAAAGTCTGGTGCTGGCACGTAACTATGCACGGGAAGAGACAAGGAGCAGGATTCAGACAGATGGAAATACACGGCTCATGAATAATCCAGAAAATTCAAACATATCAGGCCATGTTTTGGTATTCACAGGCACCATCCACAGTAAAGTTTAGCATACACAAATGTTTTTCATAAACTAAATTTCTGCTCCAACGCTAGTACTAACAGGATTAACAAGAGAAACCTGTTGTGTCTTGCTATTGAAGAAGATAATCAAGCAAATGATAAACAAATTGATCAAGAGACAGACATTGTGTGTCATTCTGCAGCAAGAAAGCCAAAAGACACAATTCAGAGGAAAAGCTGCTCTCTGCATTTCAGAGCTATCCCCAGTGAAACGGGATTTCCCCTTTCTGCTTTCATTTGAATGGCATTTGAAAAACACAGCTGTGGAGTCCCATGCACACGAGGTACGGAGCCAAATGGGGAACCCTCCCAGCCCAGCCGTCACAGCCCTCGGCAGCACATCCCAATTCAGCGCCTCGTCCTGTCTCCTCAGCGCACGGCGCCCAAGTCGGGTCCTTCCCTCAAACGCTCCTCAACGGGCATCTGATCCTCACCTGCACTTGGGTTCTTGAGGTCACCTATAAATTGGCAGTTGAAGGATAAATTATGCCCCAGGCTACGTCAGTCCAAATGCAATGCACCCCGCATCTGAACCCAGCTCTGCCAAACTGCAGCTCAGACCTTAAACTTGAAGTTCAGAGCAGGGCAAGCAGGATTGGGCATTGCAGAGCAAGGTGATTGCCTGCCTGGAAGATATATCTTGTCTTTTCAGTCATGTGCTTAGCTTCAGAATTTGAAACATCTCATAACTTTATCTGTCATCCCCTTGCACCTGAAGCAATGACTCCCTTCCTGATCCCAGCCGTGCTGTTGAGCTTCCCCATCCTCAGCCCAGGTTTGCACCCCGGCTGCTTCACCTCCCTGTACCCCCAGTACTCTGCCCCCAGAATCCACAGATATTAACTGATTTGTCAAAAGAAAGTTCAGGCAAGGATGTATTAAATCAAAACATTCCACTCATACCTCCCGGGCTTCTCAGTGCGACTGAGATTCCTCAAATACGATAAAAAATACCAAAACAAGACAAAGCAAAACGGGGAAGGAAAGAACATGAAGAGTGGAAATAGAAACCAGACAGATGAAAAGCACAAGGAAAAAGAAAACCAACAACAGAACACAAGTAAATTTGAGGACAGCCCTCACTAAAAGCTGCAGGTTGGGTTTCCTTTGTTGAGAATTTGGCATCGGTGACTTTCTGTGATATGTCACTGCATGAAATAAATGCAGTATAACAAGCGTTATAGGAAACGATTGCCATATGTGATGATGGTGGCAGCCTGTGCTTTTCCCGCCACCCCCTATTGCTTTTGTCTGCGCTAAAGCTGCATTTAAACTAGTGAAATCCATCTCTATCTGTCTTAATATATAAATACATTTTCAGCCAAGACCCACTACTGGCTACGGTTGTATGGCGACTCTCGATTGAAACGTCTAAGCAGGGTTTTGACTTGATCCCCAGCTCATTGTTAATGCATTTAACAGGATTTTAAAAAATTCCCTTTGCTCTTTGAGATGATACCCAGTTTTCCAGTGATATGCAGAAGATCTCTCTGATGCCACACAGCTCCCTAGTGGGTGTAAACCTTATTTGCCCACTAGCACAGAAAACCAGGAAACATCATATGGGCAGCTATAAAAGCTGCAGAGAAGTGGATTTAAGAAAACTATAACCTTGTTTCTATTGGGAAATATTTTATGTATTCTAGTTTAAAACTACTTGTTATTGCATGAGTACGTCTGTGCATGGAATCGGGCACACTAAATGGACTGGACTGTTGGAATGGCAGCTCAGATACATGGCTAAGGCAGGTAATTAAACCGACGACTATGTGAATGACCTGGTTAAGAATCTCAAGAAAATAGAAAATTCCTCAGGAGGCAAAAACGGGAATTGAAATATCAAAATTTATCCTGTAGCAAAAAATAGTCTCCTTTCATTCCTTTGCCATCAATGCTCTAAAAAAGAATGAGGAAAGAGAAAAATGCTTCAAATGAAAGCCCAAATAATACATGAAAACATTCTCCTAAACTAAATAGGCATAGAAGCACAAAGCCCTGTATATATTCAATGCTATTTTTAGAAAATGTTTAAACCTACAGACTTTAAAATTAATTCTCTAAAGTACATTTCTATAGCGCAATACAAATCTCATTAAATTCCATCGCTCACAATATTTATATAAAAAAGGTACGCTTTGCTATTAAATGCTATAAGACCTGCCCAGAAAGGTTAGAAACTCTTTCTAGGATACCAAAATCTTTTCAGTTCTGTTCAGCACTAGAAAAAGGTTGGACTGATTTTCATTTGATCAGACTTGAGTTGTTGTCAGAATAGTTTACTGGCCAGTTACTACAGAAAATAGGGAGGCTTTTTTCACAAATGAAATCAATTTTGCTAGGAGCATTCACAATATTTCAGCCCTTCAAACGTCATGTGCTCCAAAACACTGCATGCTTTGTGGCGAGTCACGGATTGCCAGCTTTTAGCAGGAATAGCTGCACATGGAGTTTACAGCAATTGCTTTGTGGGGAACGTGGGCAGCTTTCTTGCTAAAGGTGAGCGGGGTGATGAGCCGCATTGCATACACCAGGGTAAACCAACAAAAATCAGGAGCTATATAGGTATATGTTGGTGCCTACTTTTCCAATTATATCAGTGAAAGTGAAGGATTTAAATAACAGTTGATGTTTACATGTTCAACTGCTAAGTTTCTACCAGGCTGCAATGACAGCTGTTCATTTTCCAACCTTGACAAGCATGGCCAAGGTTCTCAAGTTGATCTGATCCTTTTTGATTGCCTTGTGTGATGTGATTTGTTGGAAGACATCACGAGCCTTCACTCCTGAAAACCTCACCCAGAATCCACCTGAAGGTTGGATTCCTCCTGAGGAATTTTCTATTTTCTTGAGATTCTTAACCAGGTCATTCACATAGTCGTCGGTTTAATTACCTGCCTTAGCCATGTATCCGAGCTGCCATTCCTGAAGGTACCAGGAGGCAGCAGAATGACCAGGGCAGATGTGCAGCAGAAAATAAAAGATGTGCTGACGTTTATTGTAGAAGTTGAAGCCTCCATCCTTCTATGTCTACCATCTTTTGCCAACACTCAGTTCATCCAGGCTGCCATCTGAAAAATGCAGCTGAAAAATGAGAAAGATTACCAGGCTCAGGAAGCAGTACTATAAACCCCAACCTATACTGGGTTTTTGTTTCCTCCTTCCACTAACTTACTTTTAATAAGGTTGATTGTAACAATAGCATGAAACAGAGAGAGAGGGGGAAAGGGGAAAAAAAAAAAAAAAAAAAAGGAAGAAAAACACTCTCTGTTTGTTTAGATTGGGTCATATTGTGAGTTTGGGTTTCATTTTTCTCTTAATTTTGTGCAAAGATTGGACTTAAGAAGAAACACATTTCTGGAATTGGGAACCTACAACTTGGTACAACTTTCAAGGTACCATGCCAATGTGTCTCTTTAATTATTTTTTAGATGAATTTTCCTTGTTCTGAGCTAATGGGTAACAGACCATGTCACAAAAATATTCCACATTCCTATTTATTCAGCAGAACTTTTTTTCTAAGAGTTTTCAAGGGGTTTAAAAACTACAGGCAGAGAGTCCTCAGAACTGATGCCTCCAGGCTGTAGGCATCTAGTTCAGGTTCACTGGAGCCACATTCAGCCAAGGACTTCCAGTTTCAGCTGCAATTTAAGATTAAACTCAGGATGCTCGTGAAGCAACAGACCCATTTGCTTTCCTCTGTTCCCTCATTGCCTTCACACCCCAGAGAAAAACCTTAAGAGAACTCCCAGAAACTACAGATGCAGCTTCACAGCCCTTTAAAACGTACAAAATAAACCTGCTTGAGTGATTAAGATGTTTTTGATGTTTAAGATTACCGAACGCATGAAAATCAACAGATACCCCTGAGTCATATTCAGTCAGAAATGCCATAAGAAACCCTGGAGCAAGCTTTTTTTGGCTATAAAAGGCATCGAGGTCCATGGCAGGAGACACTTTGGGAAGCCGGCTGAGAAGCCTGGAACATCTCAGCCCCTCCGGGTTCATCCTGACTCTTCGGAGGCACTTCCAGAGAAACATGTTGGCGTGGGACACCTCAGGCAAGAAAGACAAGCAAAATTGGGGTAGGATGCTGATGCTGGGGGAGGGCGGCCACCCAAGGCCCCAGCTGGCTGGGCTCCCCGGGACTGGGTGGGATCCTCTTTCTAGAGGAAATCACACTTTTTTCCTAACGCGAATCCTTCCCAAAAGGGCTGCTGAAGCCAGTTTGCTTTTTGTTCTCAGTAATCACTTCACCAATATTTCAAAGGCATTATGTAACTGAAACAGTGTAAAGTTATTGCTACCGACATTGTCAATAAATCATTAACATTTCTTAACAGGAACAGCACAACTGTTCATGTCATGGCTGTCTCATTCACTTTTGAATCAAAGCTTTCAAATTAAATATTCATTTTATATTAAAATATTAATGCAGTCCCACTGTTTCTGTAACAAATATTAATTTCTTATGGCATTTCCAGGCAAATGCATATATTATAAACTTCATCTCCCACAGGAGGTCCCTCAAGCCTTCCCTTTCCCTCCTTCAGCATTACCCTGATACCAGGCCAGGAAGGGACTTGGAGGGGCAAGCAAGGTGGATAATTTAACTTCAAGTGTACCCCATTCCTCCCCTCCCACACAACCTCCCCACCCTTAGATCAGGATATCGAAGGCTGCCATTATATCTCCCGCCTACAGAATGAGTCATTCATACATTTAGCAATTCCTGTTGGAAAAACAGTGAATGCCTCTGTCACCGGGGCCCATTACAGAAATTAAACTTTGCAAATCATCAGGGAGGGGCAAGGTTTAAAGTCTTTCAAGGTGCACTCCTGGTCTCTCCGATCTCAGTAAGAGTGGAATTGATTTGACAATAAGCTTTTACAGCCTTAATGTCTACAGTAGGAGCACGCACATAGCCGGGTAGGAAGCAGGTCAGAGGAAGAGAGTACTTCTCTCTTGGATGTTTTTTTTTAAATTTCAGTGGTTCATCTCAGGCAAAAAGACACTGAATGGAAATTCACAGTGGCATTTCCACTTCTGCGCTGCATCTCGACATCTAAGGTTCGCACGAAGAGCACCCTGGTCCATCTGGCTCCTGCTGGGTGTCCCCGCGTGAGGGTCCCTTGAGGCAGTGAGCCGGGGGAACCTGCACACCCCGAGTGCAGCTTTGGGCTGCCCAGAACTTTGTAAGAAACCCTAACCGGGAGGATCCAAAGGAAAAGCTAAGATTATTCACTGACAAATGGTCAAGCCATAACCCCATTCAGAAAGACTAATTTTCTGCACAGTTTACTATAATTACTTCTGTTGCTTGTAGCTTCCTTATCCTTCTCTCCTGAGACCATTAAATCTACTCTACTCTGAAGAAGGGTAAGGAATAAAAGCTCTTCAGCCTCCAGGCTCTTTGGTACTTTCTCTCACTATTTCCTTCTCTAGTCATCAGACATCCTGGTTTTCGTTTGGGGATTTGTTTGTTTGGTTGGGGGTTGTATAGTGTTTTTTTAAAACCAAGTACTTCATCTGCATAAAATTCATTCACTTGCATTCTTCAAGGGAAGGAAAATTATTTCTTGTCTCAATTTGTCAATGGCTTCAGATCTCCCCATCCCTACATCTCCTAAAGGCCATTGAGGTCTTTGAGACAGGGACAGCACTATCAAGCCTTAACAATGAGCTTCTACCAGGAGTGGACACAGGTTGCAAGAGGGGGTAGATTTCAGATTGGTTGTTGCATGCTGACTTTAAAATTACATTGGGAAGTTCCCTCTTCAACAGGAAGAGCAGGAGGTGCCACCCTGGAGGTACCATGTCTCTTCATGCCCTTCTAACCTTGCTACATCCCAAGCCTTTCTGTCTGGGTATTTGTGCCCCGAGTAATGGGATTACAAGAGCTACTTTCTCAGTTTATTCTGAAGACAAAAAGTCAGGAGAGCTTCAGTGAAAATCTGTTAGCTCAAACAAGTTCTTGCCTTTTTCTTGAGGTTTGCCACCATAGGGCATGTTGCAGAAGCCATATAATCACTTAGGATTAAAAGCACACAAGACTATTCTTTGACAGTTCTATCTTTGGATACTTTTATCACTGAAAGGGGAGTTTGGATGCTTGCTCTATCTGAGGGTGTTTCTGCTTAGCAATTTTTCTTTCTATGCAAATCCCATACGAAGACTCCTTGGAAAGAGTGCTCCTGTGCAGAAACTAGTAGCATGACTGGTGAACCTAATATTGGAATCAGATTTCCCTTAAATTCCCAGAAATCCCATACCAGGGTACAACCATCACCTCCAGGAGAAGGACATAAACCCACCACTTCGGTCAGGCAAACACCTTGCCCAGCCATCCTCCTCCTTCTCTCACAGCCCCTGCCCCTCTCAGCAGCAACCTCCCACCAATCCCATTACCCTCCTCTCCTGCCAAAAACTGGTCCTCCACATCTACCCCAAAGGTAACATCCACCTCCGCACTTCTTCCCCTTTCTATAATTGCATCCTCTCCCTCTCGTACTGTCCAACTCCTCCACGTTCATTTTCTTTCTCCCATTGCTCTCCCTTTCCATTCTTTCCCCTCATCCTTCCACTTGTAAATGGTAACTGTCCTTTATATACCACTTTGCCCTTTCTCCCTCCAAAGCAGCATCCAGCTCCCGGAAGAATTCACTGCCTATTCTACTTCCTCCCTTTAAAATACTTCAACTTTTTTTTCCTCTTTTTTTTTTTTTTTTTTTTTTTTTTTTAAGGACACTACATAAAAATAAACTATATTCATTTTTGAAAGTCCTTATGACTATTAAACCACCATACTCAGCGGTGAGTTTTTACAGCTCATCATAAAGCCTCCTGCAGTCCCATTATAGTTGACTAAGGGAATAAAACACCATTCAAAAATAATCCCAACAGTCTACCATTACTGATTTCCTCCTGTGCTTCTTAACTGACTAAAAAATAATATATCAACGTATTAGAAGTAGCGTGTCCCCAAGTTTTCAGAGCACGCAAAGGAGGCAGTGGAAGGGAGAACACATAGGGCAGCTCCTGCAAAACCCACCACGTTGGTTACCAGTCCTTGTGCAAACCAGAGAGCAGATGCAATGTTCCCAACTGCTCACCTTGCCCTGCGATGCAGAGGCATCCAGTCACACATTTGCTGTTGATTAGAACACCTTTGGAGTAGCATTTGCCTAGTTTTTCGACCAGGGATTACAGAGGGTATTATCAAGACCTGCAGAAAAGATTCAAGAAACTGGAAAGGAAAAAAGCACGGGAGCAGCCTCAGAAGTAGCTGGCGATGCTGGAAAGGAGACCAGGCTTGGCCATATGACCAAGGGGACAAATGCACGGTGGGGCCGTGCTCCATGGACATGTTTTGGGGTGGGTGTGCAGGAAGAAGGGGCACAAACACAAAGCGTGAGTCAGAGCCACACCTCACAAGTGGCCGTCACCGACGTCTGTGACTGTTCCACAGGAGACTCCAGCGTCAGCGGGAAGGTTTTCTGGGCTGTGGCCAATGAAGCGATTGCTGTGGAGGATTTTAGGTGGAACAGGATGTTTTTCTAGCAAGGGCTAAAGGCAGAAGCTATGTCATTGCTTTGGCTTCCCTTCTTCCGCACCTCCACTAAGGATGAAAATGGATCCCAAGGTGGGGAAAAAACTTTGAACGAGCAGTCAGCAACTCACTCTGCCTCATTTTGAACAAGTTATTTAAAAGTATTAATAACTGCATTAGGGATGAGGACATTTTCCAGCTATCAAGCTCACTCACCCTCCCTAATGCTGACATTTCAAATAGACTGTTATAGAGTTATACCATTACTAGATTAAAAGGATGTCCCAGGCAGCCTCAATTATAAATTCAAGTGAACATATTAAGTTAAAAAAAACCTCCTGGAACTAATAGTTTTAATTTTATAACATTATTCTCTGCAGTTGTAAGATGCTCTGGGAGCAGTAGGGAGAATTAGAAAAGCTCTACACCCTGTATCAGAAGGTGGGTAATGCTGGTCCAAAGTTTCTCTTACCTCTACGTGATGCTTCTCAAAAACTTTCATACAAGAGAAATGCAAGATAATGATCAAAATCTACAGTAGGACAGATTTGCAACTTTTCTCAGCTGATATATGGCTTCTGTTCCTTGAAAAACAAAACAAGGAAAAAGATCTGCCACTAAACCAGCAATTCCCCAAATAAGTACCAGCAGTAAGGGTCTAAAGGAGAGCACCCCAGCAGCACAGCACATGGCGAAGCATGGTGGATACATTTTAATGGGAAGACAGTACTTGGAGTGGGAACATTCTTCCCAACATTTTCCAGTTTGCTTATCCAAATATGGAATTAGGTAAACTCTGACACTTTCTTTAAATCACTTATGACCCTCAGAATGTTCAGAGGTTTGTTCGAAGGACACTCCCAAAAATTCAGATGTTCTACTGCCTTTGCTGTAGGGTCTCCAGAATTCTAAGTAGGGCAGGAAAACTTACCTAGGATTCACATCTTGCACTTAGTTGAACTATGATGCCATCAAAACTGCCTCTGACAGGGCATGGATTGGACTAGATGATCTTTCGAGGTCCCTTCCAATCCCTAACATTCTGTGATTTTGACATACTTGCTGCTGTGAAGCCAGGAATTGCAGAGGTCTATAGAAACTGAGGGTACCTTGAATCTCCTCTAAGCACTGCACTCACAATGTACATTGACTTATGCCAAAGATTTGGGGAAAAAGTCTCAGTAGTCTCAGGATGAAGATGATGATGCATCCACATGACACAGCTGGAAGAATTATAACAGTGGCATGTGGCCACCACCCAGGAGAAAGCATATTGTGAGCTATCCAAAAATCTAAGCGGGTATTTTCATAATATTGATAAGGAAAACTGCATTTTATAGCCAGGTAATGCCAAATGTATATTCGTATCAGAACCTGACACTTCACACAGTGTATAATGTCATAGACTGCAAGACTCTCAATTTTTTACTATTTCAATTTTTTGCTGTATCATGGTTTAAATAAAAAAAAAAACGAAACCCAACCATCTGTTGTAATTATGGCAATGAATTACACCACCACAGATGGAAGAGAATTCATACGGTCAGAGAGTCAAGATTTCAGCGATTTGGAAATCCCTGAATTATGCCTGATTGTGCAACCAGAATTCATTCCCCATGTGCACACTCACTACAACAATGTCCCCAACACTACGATCACATGCTCTTTTGTCACATGCTGCTCAGGGCTGTCTGGGGGCACAGATCCTCGCTGCAGGAATGAACTGGGGTGGAGAGCAAATGAAACTCTATTTTTGGTACGTGAGCATGGACAGCAGCCTCTTCCTCTTCCATGCACTGATAGTTCAGGAGCAGGGGCTCCAAATCCATGCAACATGCACAGCTGGAGACAGAATTAGCTGCAAATTTAGGACCAGAAAAATGCACATCAGCAGAGTGAGGCCCCCATGTCCTATCAGTAAATGTCAAGTTTTTTTGTGTGGACGTTGGAGAGTTTCACATCGAAACAGCTGTGAGTTTGTTTGGGTTTTTTTTTTTAATGGGTAATACAACCTAATTTCCTCCCAATTTGTTCCTGGAAAGAGACTACTTTGGCTCAAATGTTTTAAGAGATGAACCAGCAGGAAAATTTTCAACATGCATGAGTAACCGAAAAAGAAGTCATAGTTTTATATTGAAAGCACTAGAAAATCATAACCTTGGTTGTCACTCTCTCACACTGCCTGTTCTCAGAAGCAGCTACACCTGAAGGCATTTGTTTTAAGGTCAGTTTGATGGTTTGGTTTTGTTGGGTTGTTTTAAGTGAAATTCTGGACCCTTCACAATTTCTCTTGAAGCTCTATAAAATTAAAGGTTTTGGCTGAAGGAGTTGAAAAAGAACAGAAAACAAAAGCTTTTGAAAGAGTCCTAACGTTTCGGTTCCAACTTTTCTGAACGATGGGATTCAATTTTTCACTTCATGTGAAGTGTTGAGACCAAAGTTACCTCCATTTAATTTTAAAGCACTGACCGCCTACGTTCAATACTTTATTTTGAGCTACACAAAAATTGTCGTCTAGTCTGATGCACTCCATGTCTTGAGGGGAAGACACTTGACGAGGTGGCCCTGACAAGAGGCAATGCGACAAATGTCAGCAGAGCTTTTCTGCAGGCTGAAATCTTATCTATGCAAGATGAGCAGGAGTCTCTTTCCAGGAGTTTTTGGACACACGCTAAGCAGAGGAAAATATTTCCAAGACTTTGGTTATCTAAGATTCTGCTTTCCCTCCTGGGTGTGGGTTGGAAGATGCTTTCCAGACATAACCTACTCAACCATGCAGTCACTGTCAACTGCATCAACACCTTCATATTTGGCTAAAAGGTACCTTCTGGTAGTTAGTTGTCCAATGCTGTCCATTTGCAGTGCTCAATTAGTTGGGAAAGTCTTCTCCAAGAGTTTTGGTTCATCTCTGGAAAGCTTGCAGGAGACTGAGGAAAAGCTGTTCATTGAATATATTTCAATGTGGTGCTTTGTCTGACCATGGAGCAGCCCAGGGATCACTTCTTACAGGAGTAACTTATTATCCTCCACAAGTTATTTCAGAACAGCATTTCTTCCCTCTGGGAGGGGAGGAACTTCCCAAGTTCATTGTGGAGCTCTATCATCCTGATTCATATTGGGCCTATTTAGAAATGAACACATCCATCACCTTGCACAAGAGAGGTCGGCTCTAGACTTAAGGAGGATGCTCATTCCCTTTGCCACACAGGAAGCACAAGTCAGATTGCGCTTTGCTATCAATATGCTCTGTCTATTTCTCAGGAAAAAACTGTAAATTTTTCCAGCAAGCGCACTTTGTTTGCCAAGAGGAGTGGTGTTGCCTTCCTCCTTGATCATGGTTAAGTAAAAGTGGGTTTGTTTAAATGGGAAAACAAATGGAACAGGTTCTCTGGCCTTCCAACCCTCGCAGGCACCTTTGGTATGAGGTTTAGCATCCGGCAAGGGGAAAGGGGAGGAAATAACTTTTTTGGACTCTACTTGTTACGATATGGACAGTTGATCATAATACAAGCTAATCCACAATGAATTATCTTTGACAACGTTTTACAAACCGTCATGATGGTACGCAAGTCAGAGGAAAAAGCTGTAGGCCAATATACTGGACAATATGCCCCTTTGTCTATAGCTTACAGATTTATTCATGCCAAGTCACTTCATAGAGAAGTCTGGACATGTGGTTTTGCTGGTTCCTGTATAAGAATAACCTCAAGATCAGAACCCACCTCCATCCAGCTCAGCATCCTGCCTGTGTGTCCAGGGGCAAAAGACAGCACCTGGACCAGAAGATCCTTCATCCAGGTGACGGAGGAACAGATAAGACCTGAAGGTAAAACCAGAGGAAAAAGGAGGCAAGTACTCACATCACTGTGTGGGTTTTGGTACCATAGTCCACAGAAAACTGATCTCCCATTTCTCTAACAACTCTCAATTTGCTAGCCATGTGTTCATTTCTACCTGCCACCTCCTGCGAGTTCAATGCTAAAAGCGTGTGTGCACATGAAATGCTGAGCTACGAGCACCCTGCTTCTGGGATTTCAGATGAAACAACTGTATTTCTCCAGCAGAGTTGAAAGGAAGCGTTACCTACTTCTCTCATCTGAGACTATAAGAAGCATTCAGAGCGGGATTTCTTATCTACTAAACTTTCCGAGGGCCAGCCTGAAGGACACGGGCTCCGTTTCCTTGAAATAGCATACGGCGCATTACATCAGGCTCGTGTCTGTCCCAAGCTGAACTACAGAGTAACTGGAGAATGGAAAAAATGCTGCCAGCGCCCAAGTTGCCTGTTGCCACCTCCCACTGTAAGCTCCTTATCGGGGAAATGCCTCGTGAATCGGATGGCAGAGATTCAACCGAAGAGCCGCTGCCTCTTTTGGTGCCCGTCCTGCCCAAAACTGCCCATGGAGCTGATCCCGAGCAGCACAGCCCTCACCCCACGGCCAAGTGCACCGAGGAGAATCGCCCCTTCTAGGCTTTCGTAGCATTGCGTATAACGCAACATTATTCTGATAAGGAGGGAGGGGGAATGTCTAAATTTGCCATCAGATGGAGTAAAATTAGCTTAGGTGAGTAAGGGTGTCTGGCTGGCAGACAGCCAGTGTCAAGCACAGCCCAGTGAGCTCGGCTCTACGGCCAAGAAAACAGTGAGATTTGTATTTTCAAGTGCTTCGTTAGATCAAGTGCTCGTAGCCAAAACTGAGAGCAAGTCGTAGGGGGAGGACTGGGGTGGTGGCAGCTGGGAGTCTGGCAGCTGTGGGATTTCTGGGGGCTACAAATGAACATGTAAATTTCTATATTAAGCAGCAAAAGCATCTATTAGAGTAAAATTGCTCCAGCTTAATTGTTAGATAGGCATGTTTGTTAAAATACAATTTAAGCAAGATCATATCGTTCTTCCTCACTCAAGAGTGTATGCTCGATAACGTCGTTTGTCAGCAACTGCCTATTATGTTAAATAGCTGAGGAATTGCTGGATATCTTTCTGCTTAGATAATAACATTAAAGTTTCTTGAAGCATTTTAGAAGTCTGACTAATCTCCCTGTCTCTCTATTTTATTTTTCTAAAGTGAATTTAGTGCTGGTGAAAGGTTCCAGATTGACAGCCCTGGAGACAGGAGCTGATTGCTTATCCACATAATAGGTGCAGCCCAGACAGCTGCAGCGCACCCACCGCTCCCCCACAGCCGCCGGCTGGGGTTCCTGCACCTTGCGCTGTCACTTCGAGCACTGAAGAGTGACCCCAGGGCTTGGGTACATGCGTGATGGTGGTGGCACTCACACAGCTCATCCATGGCTTTGTCAGGTTAACCTTTTAGGGTTCCCTTAAAAGCCAGAGGGGAGGTTATGATGAATTATCCTGCAGAAAACAAACAAACCAACAAACCCAAACAACAAAACCCAAACTTTGTCTTACCTACCACCTTTTGACTATTCAGGGAGCCTTGGGACACCAGGAGCGGTTAATAGGGAGTCTATGTAGCTCACTCTGATCTCCTGGGAAGTGACAGCTTTCATGCAGGTGCCTTTCACTACACACAAGCAAACACCCACAGCCTAAAACCAGTCTTTAAATCCAGGCCTTGAGAAATGCCTGCAGCTGAGATCTGGCAAAGACACGGAAAATAGGCTTTGGCTGAAACTGCCTGAAAGTGCAACAACCGGAACCAGCCAAATGACAGAGGATTTGTTTGTTTGCTTCTGACACATCCAGAGCTGAAACCACCTGGATGCCTGGACAATCATCAGCTGGCAACAACGTTCAGACACCAACAACCCAAGATTCATTTGAATGACAACCTCGTTAAAGGAAAGCTCACGATATCCCAGTCCCTGACTCTCAACTTCACTCTCCATTTAGCTCTCGTTACTCGGTGTTCGCCCATATTGAAAGATCTACGCATTTGTGTGACGAATGTCATACTGCAGGAGATATGACAACTTGTGGGAATGTACTTTGTTGAGAATACAAGGAAGAAAAGGCACCTCTGGAAAACACATTGAGCTAGAAAAGTCCTCTTGAGAGCTTCACGTACTGCACTGTCAGAGTTTCTCCTGCTGGCAGCACTTGAAGGTCTGCTTTGGCAAATCCCACTAAATCCAAGCAGTACATGGAACAAACAAGCTAAAAAGCAGCAAATCTAACCAAAGTGGGTAGATCTAGATACTATCTTAAATAAATGAGGAGGATTTTGCATTTGGCTGTCATCCCTGTTTTCGTTTGTAGAAATGTTATTGCTCTTTGGACACCAATATGGCAAGCAAGGAGGTAACAAACTAAAACAAGCTATTGCTTCTTCATAGTGGACGAGGCCTTTCTTTTCTCCTCCAAACATCTACATTCCAGCTCTGTATTAATAAGTTTGCTTCAATAATGAATTGAGGCAGATTCTGGCATGAAATCTTTGTGACAGCCAGAGCGAAAAGCAATCCTAGGGAAAAGCCATACTAGATAAATGACCTTTACTCAACAATTCTTAGGTTGTTCTTGAGAAACTGTAATTGTTTGAGGAAGGAGGAGGATAAACCACAAGTCTCAACAAGGAGAAAAGTTTTACACAATAGTTCTTTGTTTTCCAAAATTTCCCCAAACAAACATCGCAGCGGCAAACTCTACACTTTTATTTCATTCTGGTTTGGCGCTCAGAGGATGAATATCTACATCCTCAGTCCTGTAAAGACATATGTACATTATTAATGTATGCCTTATGATTGCTGTTTCACGCAGCTACTCCCAGGATGCAAAGTTTTGTTTACACACAAAAGCCTTTACAGAATTAGGGTTTTGTCCTCTTACATGCTTATTCAAATGCAATCAGACATTATCAGTTTCATTTCCTGCCATTGGAATATTACAATTGCAAATAATGTCTCTTTCATCCCAAATGTTGACTATTCCAGGGCACTGAGTGAAATTGCAAACATTTTGGTTATAGCTCTAAGCAATACACACATCGTAAGTGCAATGAGCTGAGCTCACTCCAGTCCCAAAATTGATTTGGCTTCCACACCTCTGCAAATTAGGTTACATATTTCCATACTCAAGTGAAAAAAACAACCTACAACTTTAATGCTTAATATTTAAACAAAGTGCTTAATGTTTACACATTAAGTTCTTTTTCTAAATATAAGCCATTGCCTAAGTTAGACAGAAAATAGGTGAACCTCAAACCATTGGAAGGTTTGGTCTGGTTCAGAACCCCTTCTGTGTTTAAAAAACATTGGTTTAAAGACCTGCAAGAATATGAGTCACCTGGATGCCACTCTGACTTATTATAGGCCATCAAACTTTGAGTGATGGTCCCCAAGTCTCTTTCTGATCACCAATTAGGCTATTGCTTTTAAGCTTAATGATGCTGAGTCACACCGATGATAAAATAGTTTGGAAAACCAGTTTAATCTGCCAGCAGAGCCACAGCCAAATGTAGGTCTGTTTGAGCCATGCCCCGATTTGCTCCTATCTCAGTCTATTCCAGTCCAGCCTGGAACATTCCCCAAGGCCAGGGCTGATGCAACGGTGATACAAAATTAATAGAGCTGCATTTGACTCCCAAGTCCTCCTATTACCAGGGGTATTCCAAAAAGGCCCTAAGATTTCACCTGCAGCACCTCTCTGTCAGTTCAGTTTATGTTAAGAGCCACAGAAAAACATAAGATGAAGCCTCGTAGCTAAACCAAGATGTACATAGTTGATGCAGTAGTTATATAAACTCAGAACAACTACATTCACCCAAACTACACCCCAGAGCTGGGCAATGCACCATAGTGAGAACAATTTTTCTCAAGACTGAATGTATATCCACTGTAAAGAGAAAGTTGTATCCATTGCAACGGCCCTTAGTGATTCATCTCTACTGTCCAAAGCCTTAAAAGGCAGGGGTGGCCACGTCTGGCTGAACTCAGGGGCCTTCAGAACATCACATGGAACTCATGTTCTGCTAAAACTCACCATTAATCCACCAGGTTGAGGCATCCCATCTCACTTTATCTAACTGTTTATTGTAGGATGATATGATCCACCACAAGAATCACATCAGCCTTTATACACCAATAAACAATTTAAATAGTCTTAGCTCAATGGTCCAGAAATAACAACCATTCTTATCACTGAGAGATAACGGGAGACAAGAAAAGTTAATAAAAAGGGAATAACCAAGCTTTCTGGAGCCTGTGCAAAACCTGATACAGCTCAGAGTCTTAGTTAAGTCATAGTCTTCTTCAGCTTCAGGCTTAGTGGAAATAAACCTACAAAGTTAACTGGTGCCATTGTGTTCATTATAGAAAAGCAAACCAAACCATCAGGCAGGGGGTGTTTCACAGATAACAGCAAGCTGGTAAAGCATAATTCTTAAAAGAAAAAACAAACAGAACCAAACCAACAAACAAAACAACCCACCACAACAGCTCCTTCAAAGCTGTATTCAAGACCACTGACATTAACAGAGTTCTTCACAGGCTTTATAATATTTTCCATCAAAATTGCTCTTAATGGAATTTCTTAATTGACATCTAGGCCAGTGCCAGCTCTCTGCTGTCACTCGTTTTGGGGCAGAGGACTGGGACCGTTCATGTGCCTCCAGAGCAGAAGATTGCATCCCTCAGCAGAGCATCAGGTCGCTCTGGTGGGGACCGAGTCCACCATAGTGGGAATTTGTCTTCAGGTGTTTATGCTTATGGTTATAGCATTCCAAACAGAACAGATCACTCCAGAGAGTCAGAATTTAAGAAAAAACTACTGCCTTTAAGTAACAGCGGTAACGTACACCAAAATTATCCATCATCCGTGATGCTTCTCCAGGAATTTTTGGACCCATTCCTGTCACAACTTCAGAGAAGAACCCCGAGCTATGAAAGGACCTACACTGTGTCCTCTGATGGCAGCATCACAGAGATCAGATTCAATCAAGAGAAGCCAAATAACCTATTTTTATTCCTGCAGTTTCTGGTAAATAATATTTCTGTGACTTGAGGTGATTATTTTTCCCTTTTGATACCATTTTCAGTGCATGCCCTTCATCTCCCCTGTGGAGCCAGCCCAAATGTCACAGAGACTATTAATGGTGTATACTTAACACACATACTTACAGTATGTTCATTCGCAAGGAGACTAAACATTATTGAAAGTTTACAGCATTTATTTTGATGTGTGTCTGTTTAACCAATTCTAGCAAATGTTACACAAACACAAGATGGGCTTCCCTGCCCTTCTCCTCACAAACCACCCTGAGATGGTGATTTTTAAACAAAAATCCTCCCTCAAATCAATGAGGAATTAAAAATCCTGATGCCACAATATGGCACATGGAGAGTTTGAATGTACAGCAAACAGATACATAAAGGAGAGGGAAACATTTCATCCTCGCTACCTGTAGCCATGCTAAAGCTGTTTTCCAGCTTCAAGTCCACCAGTGTCTATCAACTTCTGGCTGATTTCAGGGACCACCTCTCCAGCAGTAAACGTGATATTAGAGAGGATCATCAGTTTGGTTCCTCACTATTTTTATTCTTATTTAATGGATGAGATTTGGATAGATTTCTTGTGATTCCTAAGGATTTCCTATTTTCATTGGGACTGGACATAACAGCCAATAACTACAGCCCTTCCTATGGCCAAGTCCCTAGCAATGAGAAAACACCAAACCTGTAAAACACTGGGTAGAATGTACATTTTCTTATTATCCCAGTGTGGTTTAGAGAGGATGTAACCATGCATTCATCCTTAACAGTCACCACTCATCTGTAAAAATGGGATTAATGATCCCCAATGTAGCTACTAACAACCCTATTGACTTTTATGTGTTAATTCAAGAAAGTTAGATCTTTAAAAAAAATAGTTTCTCCCTCTTGCCTCAAAAAATCTGTATAAAATCAAAGACTTACTGCAAGGGAAACCCCACATGACACCTCAACTGACTGCAAAGAGAGTCAAGGGCATATGAGGCCATAGCAGAGTCAGGTGGTTCTATTTATCGTGTGCTCGTTCCACCTCGTTTTACTGTACCATAGGAGTTGCTGTTGGGGAACACATCCAATACCATCAAAGCAGAGTGCTAGCATAAACACTATTCACACGAAACCAGAATCATAAAGCAGTAGCAGCAACTAATACTCAGAATATTAGGAAAACTAATGAATAGGTTCCCTTAGTATACATCCCCAGTCCAAAAATACAACCTTCCACTGCCAGTCACAAATTAAATTCAGTGTATTTTCTTTATGCTGGAAGAAATTGGACTGACTGGACTCCTTAACCAAAAGGTCAAATGTGAAAATAAACTAAGGAAAACCAGCCTGTCCTTTCCTCAAGCACCGCACTGCTCTGACACCTTGTCCCTGGACTCTAAGCTGCTCTTTTTCTCCAAAACTCATCTTCAAGGGACTAATGTTTCACCCCCTGCTTCTTACCTTCCTCCGAGCTGCTGGCCAGCACAGGCATCTGCCCAGGCTCTCCCCAGACCTGGAGAAGCCGGAGCAGCAAGGAGAGGTGCTGCTGCAGGCAACTGAGAAATGGTGTCAGAAGCCCCAAGGTTGGCCTCTTAATTGCTCCCAGAGAGCCCTGTAATCCTACCTGTGCCTTCACCAAATGGACCAGAGTTGTATCTTGGGTGATATTATGGGGTAAAGGAAGAGCCTGGGGTTAGGCCAGTAGAAGTAGAAGAGCAGGCAGTTCTCCACCTCAGCCACTCTTCCTGCTCTCCACAGCGTCCTTGCGTTCACACCCGTCACGTCCCAGCCCTCCCAGTCAGTGGGACTGGGAAGCTCTCAGTGCACGACGTCCAGCCAGGCAGCCTTGGGGGAGAGAAGAAGGGAGGCTCTGTCCCTCATCTGAACACAGCAATCCTTGGTCTTCAAGAGATGACCCTGAGAGAAATGCCCTTCTCGGGGCAGGCAGCCCAGCGATGCCGTGGAAGGCAGCTTAGCGGTCTTGCACAAATAGCCATTGGCATTTTCCTATTGCCAAGACTGCAGCCTTAAAAATAAGTAAATAAAACAGAAACCTAAGACTGGCAATACCTCCATTCCTTTGCCAGTCCTCAGAGTTAACGGGGAAGGTTGCACCCCCTACTACCGTAGAAAAGGGTCACTGGGACAGTTGTCTCCAGGCGTTTTACCAGGGGCTTCATCTCTACCTTGGAGCATCAAAACATGAACTTGTCACGGGCTCGTGACCCCCCGTTGTGACAGATCTGCTGGGAACACAGCAGCTTCCTCAGGGGACCAGTACACGGGGTGTTCACAGTGACCCTTTCCTATCATGGCAACCCATGTTTTCCTCATTCACTAGGGAAATGTGGGGATGGGCTCGTGGGGACACCCCCGCCATAAAGAAATGCCCTTTGCTCACCTCAAAGATGAATGAAATAGAAAAATACAAAAAATTCAACCAGCTGCGATGAAACAGGAACTATTCCCAAACATGACACCAAAGCTCCTACTGAAAGTTAAAAAGCAAATATTTTCATAATTCATTTTTCAATTTCATGCCACCTCTGCACTAATTATTTGCGGCCAGGACCCCGCCTGCCAAAACGTTACAAAATGCTACTAAACCAATGCTACGGGAGAAATCTTTTGGGAGAAATCTCACACGAGAAGTCCCACAGCCACAAGAAATGATGGAGGTAGATACTCTTGGAAAGAGCCAACCCAGAGCACTTCACCGATGCTTCCCAAGCAGGTCTCCAGCCCCCTAAAGTGCCCTCCCGCTCTGCCGCCCCCTTCCCGGCTTTGCAGCAGGTCCCTGGCAGAGCCTGCGCTATACGGTATATAGGGCCCTACGGGGCGTTCGACAGCTGTACGTGTGCAGAGCTGTTTAAGCAGAGGAATTAAACAGCTGCATAGTTTCTGACCATCTCAGCACAACAAGCCCGTGTCGATACGTGGAGAGGAATGCGGAGACCTCAACGGCGCCTCTCGACACCCATCTGGTTTTTAGCGTCGACTTCCCTGAACTCCTCTGCAAACTCTTAGAGTGATGAACGTCCAGTCGAGGGCTGTGTTTTGTGTGCGCGCTATAATTCCAAAGTAAACTCTTTTGCCTCGAGAAACATGCAACACAATAAACTAATTTAAGTTCAGCTTAGTTTAATCTTTCTGGGCTTTTTGTTGTTTTGATCTGATCCCAGGAGTGGAAGTCTGGTTTAGGTATCGTGGTTTTGTTTTGTTTTGGGGTTGTTTTATTTTTCCCCCCTCTTTCTGGGATTTGCTCTCCACAAGCCAGATTCCTGGATTTGACAAGTTCTGGTTTATGCTACTTACACTGCCACCTGCGCAGCCAGAGAGAGATTTAAAAGGCCGACTTCCCTGTTGGTAAAAGCAACAACAAGCAAACAGAGAGCTGCGTTCAGGACAGCCTGTAAGGAAATTTGCTTCCTTTCTTCATATTCATTTACAGATGTGCTCTTCCCCATTTTCCTGTGCTCTATCCTTGTACCTGGCCGATGCTTTTCCTCCTTACACGCGCTTACTTCAGCATGTAGAAGTTCTCCTGCCACGTTAGTTTTAATAATCCTCTTTTTGTTTTTCACACTTAGTAATTTTGCCACTGCCCGAAGACAAAGTGACGGGGAGTCACCTGGGTACAGGGGCTGCCTCAGGGACAGTTTCTGCTCAGCAGCGTTGCCTCCACATCATCCCACTGCTGCTCTCACCAGCCCAGATGGACCGAGAACCCACAGTCCCGCCAAGAGCCCAGTGACGTCATCTGCCCGATATCCAGGCAAAACGAGGCCAAACTGACTGGTAAAGTGACTCACGTTGTACAAAGTGTCCCACGCGGGGTCGAGAGGAGGTTCAGGAGCCCTAATTCAAAAGCTCTTGCGTGGCTGCGCAGGCCACAGCTCCAACAGGAAGGGTGGGGAGCAAAAGCGACAGAGCAGAGCAAAACGAGGTTTGCTGCAGCCCGAACCTGGCAGCATCAGCCGGGATATTGAGGCGATAAGCCTAACATACACACTTCTGCTGCAGATTTTCATTTTGGACAACCAAAGGTCAAGGCATTGGAAGTTTTGCTCAGTTCCTAGTGAGGGCTGCCAAGCACTACTGTAACAACCCGGCTTTCTGAGTACATTGCAGGCACAGCAACGGAAAAGGAAAAATAATAATAATAGAAGAGGAACAAGTAATCCCTTTGTATAAAAATCAAAGCAAATAATGCACTGTAAATATAAAAGCTATTTGGAGAGGTGAGATCTGACGTTACAACTCAATGGGATTCTCCAGCACAGTGTACGACTCAGAAAGCTGTCTTAGAAAAACAGTTTTTCCCAACTTTCTTCCTTCACAATTCTATCACTATTTAGAGTAAGTCAATGAATTTTATTATTTTTATTTTATTTTATTTTTAAAAAGGCCAACAAGTGTTTCTAAATGTAAGAAGGACCTTTTCTTCCATCTGTGGACCCTTCCCACTCCCTCCGGGTTCCCTCCCTCCCTATTCAGATAAACCGAAGTGAATAAGCACACCAGGATGCAAGAGCAGAACAAAATGACTAAGACCTCGATGCGTAATAATATGTCTGTACTGTAACCAGACATAAACCTTTTAAAAATTCAAAATAGGTGACTCAAAGCTATGAAGACTTTTCCAAACACCAGACAGAACAAAAAAACCCGCATTAGGGTATTTTCAGTTAAAGCAATTACATTTAAATAAAGCTGCTTATTATTGTAATTGCAGAAAAGCTCTACAATTCAGTTTGGCTTTGATAATGAGGCATTGACTGAGAAGCATCCAGGACACACTCTGCCTTGATTTGACATCTGTCTGCCTCCGAGTCACTCGTCTTCCCCCGCTGGAGATATAAGGACAGACCGTTATTTCAAACAACTGCAAATTAGATGCTGTTTCAAAAGAGCCTTGATTTTGTACATAAATCACGGCTTCTTCTAAACATTATAGTGCTCGTTGGTCTACAGAAAAGGACAAAGTGCCAACAGGAGGGAGGGAGTACAGTGATTCCTGTGCCACAGATACTACATAAACTGGGGACTAAAAGCATAAGACTGTAGTCTGAGTTCAGTATAGGACTGAGACCCATAACCTGGGTGCCAGACGTGAGCAGAGTGCTGCCCAGTTTATACAGCAATTAATGCCACCCAGTCCCTCCGTGAGGCAGCTTCACAAACCAAATTCTTCTTCAACTATCAACTTTCAGCTAATGAACTTGTAAGAAGACCCACATCCACGCAATGCGGTGCAGAAAATAACTGTATTCAGCATCAGTTGATCAGATAGGCCCTAAAACACCTTTTCTAAAAACCAGGTAGTGTAACTGAATATTCAATCTACACTTGACAAAAGATAACTCCAAGTGAAGGTGCTCCTGGAATGCAAGAATGCAAAATATTCCGCTCCAGGCCTAATCCTGATTAGGTGCCTTAGGTTAAAAGGAAATACTTTTTATTTCTGTTACGAAACATGAATAAACAGAAGCCCCGGGTAACATGAAGTGATTCCAAGATTTACCCCATTAATCATAAATTACTAAGAAAAACAAAATATAAACCAGCTCGCTTTGTTTTCTTCGGTTTTTGAAAGAAGCAGCAGCCGCAAAGACATAAGTACGGATGATAAAATAGAAACGCTTGTGTAGAAATTACGTCGAGGATGTGCACAGTTAATGGTTCATTAGATGGCTCACTTCCTAATGGATGGGCCAGGTTGTGCAACATCTCCTTACAGGGGGAGGAATGACGGACATGACGGTCCCACCGGTGTCCGCAGAGCGGGGAGACGCCCGGCAGGCCCGTCCAGGGCTGCGGGTCCGACCCAGCCGCTGAGTGACTCAGGCTGAGCTTGGCCTTTCCTCGGGGACGCTGCGCTCAGATGGCCGGAGCTGGAGGTGGACAAGTCCAGTTAGATCATCCAGCTCATTTCCCTGCCAGCGCAGGTTTGTCTTCAAAGACATTTTCTAGGATTGTGTCCAGATGGCTTTAAAAAAAGGCTCTAAACAATGGGATTCCACCATTGTGCTGCAGTGACTATTCCGTAGCCAGGTGTCATCGCTTGTAGACGTTTCCTAATAACCATATTTATTGTGTTTCTTTCCTATGTTACTCCATTATTTGTAGCCCCACACTGCTCCCCTCTCTAGCAAGGGGATGGCGTAGAATTAAAATTCAGCAGGATTCACCTTGTTGGGATTGCTGGATCATGACAAAGTTTCTCTTTTAAGGAAATAAATACAGGATTTCCTGCGGATCTTTATGATCCTAAGAGGATTTTGTCATCAGCCCAGCAGGTCTGGAAAGGGTCTCTGATGCTGTTGTTTTTTCAGTCCTTCTCTACATATCGATCCCCTGATTTAGAAACATTTGGGAGATTCTGCCCTCATGTTCTGCCCTCTGTTCCTTATTTACAGGCTGCACATCCCACAGTGACACCCTCACCTGGTATTTCTTGCTGCCTTTACTCTACAAAGTCTCCTTTGGCCATACCAATATAGAATTATTATTCCTTTTTTTTTGTTTGTTTTGTTCTGGACTCAGGATTTACACCCCAAAAACCAGTACATACATTATAGCTGAATCAATCTATTCAGACTCTCTCTGTCAAGCAGTTCTCACCACAATCCTGTATGATTCCTAAAACTCTTACTGATAAATAATGCATTCTAGCAAAATATAAATCCATTTCCTTCTATTAGCTACAATTACAACCTAAAATAGTAATGGATGTATTGGGTTACTAAAGCAGCCATGCTTTCATTAAGAGCATTCACCATTCAGATTGCACTTGGAGCCCAAATAGGATAATTTCACATTCACCTTTCTTTCAGTCATCGTCTCCCTCCACTTATTGGCACTGAGAGTTTTACCCGATTTACTCCTTCACTCCTTCCAGATCCTCGTAGGGGCTAATGACTGAATCAAGCCTTCCTTTGCCTGGGTTATTTAATCCCACCTGGGCATAATAAATGGGAAATCCCCAGCACTCTTTACAATATTTGTAGCACTAGGACACTTTTACAACATTATTATAACTGGAGCTTTGTTGTGCCTTGAGAATTTTAGAGAGGTCTCACTACTACGGATTTTCTCTTGATACTCAGCCTGAGTTTTACTTCTTTTCCTTTCACTGCCTATGGGTTTGCCTCTGTTGGCTCAAACTAGACATTTCTGTTTCTCTCTAATATTTATGTGTTTGAAGATAGTTATCGTATACCTACTTAGTCATTTTAAACCAAGTAGCCATGTTTAGCTTTTTTTAATCTTCTACTCGTAAATCATCCCACCCTGGTCTCTTTTGCCAATGTCAGGAATGTTTTCCTGTTGCTCCTAAAGTGAAATATGCCTCTATTACAAAATAGTTTGTATCTGATTGCGGAGAGAAGAAAAAATAGATTCAGAAATGACAAGAAAAGAAAAGCCGAATACCCTCTGGCAGGTAAAATTCCCATGAGTCTGGAGCCTCATGCTTTACACTCCCTGCTTCAAAATCCTTAAAGAACCTCAGAACTAACCAACGGCATATCAAAATACACAATAAGGCACCTAATCATTCATGTCACTTCTGACCCTTGCCACTGGGGATCAGGGCATTTCCTTCCTTGCACTTTGTTAAATGTGTTTTTAATCTGCTTAAATTGCACGACAACATGGCACAATGTAAATGGGCGCACGACCCAAGTGATTTTTAAAAGACCTCATTGCAAAGGTGGTTCTTTCCCATTCAGTCAATGAAAAGGATTGGGCCACGTAGTTGCCTTGACATTGTTTAGGCTCTGAGTGAGGGAAGACCCAAAATCCTTTGCCCACGTTGCTGACCATACACTCGCTCCACCCATCTTCAGACATCTGCTGTGGGAGCCACGAAAGAGTCTGTCCTGCCTTTTGAGCAAGGCCAGTGTTGCCCCAGGACAGAGCCACCGTCCCTTGCACAGATGTATGAAACATGTTTCTCTGGGATGTAGAAATGCTTCTACATCGCTGTGCCCAATCTGGCCCCAAGGATGCGCACACATCCATACCTCACACCTCCAGAATGCATACGTCCCCAGCTGCCGCTTGGGTCCCTTTTTGACCCTTCATCTTCCCTTTTCTAATGGGATGGCAGATCCCAGGGAAATTATCCTGTACAAAATCCACTCTATATTTCCTTTTGGTCTTTCTTTTTTCTTCTTTAAAAGAGTTAATACACTGGATTTCTACACGCAACCAGCCAAACGCTGCAGTCCAACTCCAAAAGACAAAACAAGGGTTTTTTTTTCCTTAATATATTTCTCTCACTGTTCACTTGTTTATAGGATTCAGTCATTCTCATCAAACCAAACCTGGCACAACTAACTCTGATCCCACGTTCAACAACATCGCTGCTGTGTTTATATATCCAGGGGGACCTTTCAGAGGGGGAGAAAAGCACCTCCAGTATGTTAACTCCCAAGGACTTGACGATTAATGAACTAATCTTATTACACGTGCCGGGGGCGGAATCCTGGTAGATGAAACCTGAGCTAATGAATTAAAGCCCAAAAACTCCTTTGGCTGCATAAACATGCTTTTAATTTCAGCTAACCTTTCAATCCTAATCCTTCAGGGTTTTTTTCCATGATGCTTATACTTTCTGAAGATATGTGACTCCTCTTGGATACAAGCTCTTTTGTTATTTTATTTCTTGGAAATATTTAGCAATGTCCCAATAACTTCCTTGTTAAAAGTGTATTGCTTTTCCTGTCCTGAAGGTTGTAGCTGAGTTTTCCTCTCTCTGTGGAAGGCCCTTGGCTTTTTACTGAATTTTTACTGCTGGGAGTAAACACAGAATAGGAGAAATGTTTGCCATATGTTGATATAATGGTCACATTGTGGGAGGGGAGCAGAGAGGAAGGCTGGGCCCCTGACATCATGGTAAAAGTGCCCTTTTTTCACAGTTAGAGGTAGGCAAATAAATTATGGTAAATAAGAACCAACTTGAACTTTCACTAAGGGCTTCAAAGGAAACCTAAATCCCATGTGATTACAGAAGTCGAAAACAGATCAATTAGCATTCCACATGTTTAGAGACACTGGTCAGAAAGACACACATGAGCAACTTACGCTCACACAAGGACTCCCCCAAAAAGTCACATTTTCCTGTGAATACCTTAAATGCCATATTGGAGGAAACACCTTTGAAAATCACTCAAACCTATTCCTACCTCTGCACTTTCTGTTCAGTTTAGATCCTTAGCAGTCTCCTTTTATTTACTATTTGTATGTTGTCCCTGGTAATGTACACCATACTCTTTTAGCTGTTCTGTATATTTCCATAATAAATTACGATGGATCTAAGAACTTGTACCACAATATACTGGTTGAGTCACTGATTAACCTGCTGCCATGGTCTTCATTTGATCTTGTCAAACTTTCCCTTATTCCCTGCACACACTACAGTTTCATGTTGAGATAACCAACTGAAGAAGACAAGAAGACAGTACAACTTTTCCCCATAAAGGTAACTCACCTTTCTGTATCCCACTCTGATGAGATGGACACACATTTACCCACCATCGTCATTCCATTTTGATTTTGTTAATACCTTTTGATAGCTTACATTTATTTTACTGCTTCTGGCCCAATTATCTTTCAGCCATGATATGCAAACAACTTTTGAGTTCTGCAACCCGGTTTATCAAGGCTGGGAAACAGGTAGGCAACTTCTGATCAGCCATTAGATAATCAATGTGCCAACCTTTCAAAAATGCAGAAGATTAAGAATTAAATCCTATGACATCAGGGAAGCACCAGGGGAACAGATACATGAGTGCTAAGTGCGTCCATTGAGATTCAGTTAGCAAACCCACAAGCACACCTTGACTGCTTTGATACTGTTTAAGGCCCTAAAATATACTCTTTTCAAGAAGAAAAATGCCGTGCCTTTTGCAGAACACTGTGAGAACAGGGCAGACACAGCCACACAGAAAATGGCCAACATACTAACACGAAAACCGCTGAGCAGCAGAGCAGACCTGGCTTTGCCATCAAGCTCCATTGTGACCCTCATCCTCCCCATGTGCAGTTTGTCCACCCTGTCTGTGCAGACCTGAACGTCAGCACAGCACTACCTACCCAAGGCCCAGGTCTCCATGGGGACTTCAAGACAATACCGAAATACGAGCATTCATAGCTTAAAAAAAGCCTTGCTGAATGCTACCCCGCATATGTGCACAGGTTTGCCCTTTGAGAATAAGGGTCGTGTTCCCTCACGGCTTCTCTGCCTCTCACTCTTTAGCAAAAGTCTCAGGCAAAGTATTAAAAACATGCTAAAAAGAAATGAAAGAGGAGCAGGAATGGATGTCGTAAGGGATTCCTCTGACGTACAAGAAACCAAAACGCGCTGGCTCGGATGGGCAGCGGTGGGGAGGCCCCGAGGCCACGCAAACCCTGGTGCAGAGCAGCGGCTCCAAGGAAACCGCTGCGCTCATGCGATACCCTCTCCCCCACGCACGCTTCTTTTTCCAGGCGTACCACTAGAAAATATCACTTCTAATGATATGCCTCCACTGGCAAAGTTTACAAATAAATCATTCAGGCGGGCTGGCGGGGGCGAGAGGGCCCATCCTGAGCCCTTCCCGCAGGCGCTGCGTGGGGAAATGGTGGTTTGTGTTGGCAGCGCCGGCCCCTCGTGCGGGAGGAGGATGGTGGGCAAAAATACCAGCAAGCGGGGTCTTTGCCAGGCTTGCGGCAGCCGACCTTCCTCCCGAGATGCGCACATGGGTTTATACCATACTCTGCTGATGACTATTTCAGTTATTTTCCCCCCCTAGACTCGCCCTCCGTCAGCTCCATAAAATAATACACAAGTATGCGATACCTCAGAAGTTGGTCGCGAGCAGAAAAACCACTATTTTAAATTCTCTGGAAAAATGGGTTATAGATTCTATATTTAAATAAAGGTTAGAACAATAAAGTTGCAGGGTTTTTCCACAGTAACTCTCACCTTCTCAGACAGCAAATGCTGAGTAACCGCTCAGTCCTCCTCGCCCTGGCCACGGGGCTCCGGCTTCCCTCGTGTTTACTGAACGTCTGCAGCCATGTCGGGGCAAACCACAAGGCCGCTTTCTTTTTTTCACAGACCGTTCCACTTGTCACTGTGTTAGAAAAAAAGAAAAATATAAATAAATGTGGGGAAGGAGGCAGGAGCAGCCACTTGAGCACAGGTCAGATGAGGGGCTGCTCCAGGCCATGCTGGTGCCACTTGCACCCACCTCTGGTTGGGCACAGCAAAGGATTTGTGCAGAAACCAGAGGGGCATTGCCTATTTTTAGTCAGCTGGAGTTTCCACGAGGATTCCTAAATCTCTAGTTTCATTAGGGCATGTGTGCTTTTTTAAGAACAGGTCATTTGAAATTGTGGTTGCGTCGTTCTGCTTCTTTCCTTTCCACAGCGTGAGGCTCGTGATATAAATAACAAACCTACTAAATAAACGTGCGAGCCTGCCGTCAGATGCAAACACGGCTGGAGCCAGGGTGATGAAGAAGGGCAATGCTGGGGTATGGCGCGACACGGGGGTAGAACAGCAGGGGCCGGTGACAAATGGCCTGTGCAGTCACCAGCAATGGCTTGTTGGTTCAGCCATCAGCTTCTGCCTGCTCTGGGCTTTTTTTCCCAGGCTACAAAACAAAGTTGGATTTACCCACTCAAGCCACTCACAGTCCAAACCTGACCATTTCCCACAAGCACGCAATTTCTGTAGGCTTTGAAATAAACAACATACATTAGAGTCAAGCTTTCACGCCAAGTCCTGTGACGCTCTTGCTGGGGTCTTCCAGTTTTAAGCCTCACACGGCACTTACAGCCATTCGGTGATTTGGCTTGTCAGCTCACTGGCACAGGCACTTGTGCACATTACCCTCCTGACCTCAAAATGACAATCGTCCCCTCTCCCACCCTTTCTATTTCGTTTTCCCTCCCCTGCCTGACAAGGCTAAACTGTCTACTTCCCATTCCCCACACAGCAGCAGCAGCTGGGAGCATCTGGCATGAGACATATGGAATTTAATTTCCCCATATTTACATAGATTGAAACAATTCTGACTCCAGACTTCAGAAGGCCTATTGCACCAAACCTCAAGGCAAAAGCTTTCAGTTCATTTTGTTTTCCTCCTCTTCTTTTGGCGAATGATCTGGGAATACCAGTTTAAAGTCTGCATGGGCTTTAGGATGTTGAAAGGTACTCAAGTCCTTGATCTATACAGCTTACAGGGTAAATGCTGCTTTTTTGCTTCTGGGGAATCCAAAAGGACTTTTAAGAGCCCTAGCCACTTAAAAAAATACCTTTTTTCAATGACCTTGACTAGATTTGAAACAGCCCATTTAAGCGTTTTGCACATGTGGCTATGGATAAAAGTTTCTTTGTAAAAAATAAAATAGTTAAAGGGAAATATTCGGTCAGACAAACAAGAATGAAAAGGGACATGTCTAGTACTGACTGCGGGGCCAGCGCTGCTGTTGTCGAGCAGAGAGTTAAACCAGGACACGCTCCTGAGCGAGACAGATGCTGTATGGAAATGGCAAAGCAAAACGTGGCTGAAACACTGTACTCCTCCAAAACAGTTGGTTGTCTTTACTTTGCTGGTCAGTTACCATCCATGACATTTCCAATAACTGCAGAAACAGAGACTTTAAAGGTGATGGAGTCCATCATCAACAAAGAATTGCCAGGGATGGCAGCACATCAGTCCAGCTTTGCAAAAATCCCTCGAAAATCCCTCTTGTAGCAACACTTGAAGAGAATGGCTTAAAAATCCCACCTTGTCTTAAGGATGTCCACAACAGACCCATCAGTTATAAAAGCAGATAGGATGGCTTGTCTTCTTTATGGCTATAAGTGACCAGATTCTTCAAATGGCACTGGCGCAAATGTGAACACCAGCAGTATCAGTGTGAACATCAGCAGTCCCAGAGCTCCTCCAATGTATAGCATCCCAGGACCTCACACATTGATGTGCAATTTTCCAGTAAAATCCCACTGGCTGGGTTAGAAAGACACTATGGTTTCCTAGGAGAGTTCATTGCACAGAAAATATGCTTGTTGCTTGCTGTATACACATTTTTTAAGACAAAGGTAATTTTTTTTTTCAGAGTCCATCAGGACAAGGCCAAAACATGACTTGGATCTTCAGATTTAGATTCTGAATTTAGATTCTTATACGCAAAACAGCAACCTGAAAACTTCTGCCAACCCTAAAGGTACCTCACTCGGTTCTTTTGAACTCCCCAAGCTCCTTGGGTTTTGCTTCTTTGCTTGCTCAGCGTCGCATGAAAAACGCTTAAACAACCTTGGAGTGGAACTCAAGGTTGGAACTCAGGTCTCCCACCACTGGCAAAGGCACTTTTAACATGGCCTCAGATTTGTTTTTTTCCTTCCTCCTTATCCAGTGACTCCCACATTCTTATTAAGAGACCACTAAAACTAACTGCAATGCTGGAAAATGCACCCAGTGCAGAGCAACCAGCTCCCTGGGCAGAGATACTGCTGGAAAAAAGGAGATTTGGGTCTGAATTCTCCCCAGCAGAAGCAAAAACTGAATTTAAATCTCCAGTTTCCTGAATGAGCATTCAGACACAAGGATGCCATGTAAGAAAGGGTCAGTCTGGGGAATCTGACCCACTATGAGAACCAGGTCTTCAGTCTTTTCCTAAAAATGCCATTCTCTCTGATAGTGCCACTGTTCAGCGTTGGCCATCACCGGAGAGGGTTTGCAATACGCAAGGCAGATCTCCACTTATGCTAAATTAGAGCAGTGGAGACTGGAAAGAAGTTTAAAATCCCCACTCCTAATTGCTTATTTAACTCGCTTGTTAAATTTGATTTTATACTTGTGTGCCAAAGGATCTCCTTGTTATAGACTTAAAAAAAAAATCTAATAATATATAGTGGTTTAATATTGGGTTTGTTCAACTTTTGTTACTCTATTTAGAGGACCTTATTATACTTTTATTGCTATTAAAGAACTGTATTCTCCTTATGATTACTTTACAGGGCTCTAGACAGTTGATCTGGATGCTGTCTTATTAACTGTACCAGGTGGTGGAAATGCCAATTATCCTCTTTAATATCAGCAATTCAGACTACATGGCAAGGCTGACCTCAGCATCTCTCATGCCCCAGGAGGAACTACATTAGATCACTGCATAAGGGGTCAGAGATGAGAGCGCTTTTGGCAAGGGATTTCCACTGCGTAGATGAAAGCATCCTGATTAAAAACGACGCTTCCTGCATAACGCTGCTGTTCTCACACTTTCCAAACCCACAAGAGGCTGCTTTCTAACGATGGGTAAAATGACCTCCGTGTGGTTTATGTAATATATTTGCTGCGTAGTTTTAAGGTTTTTCACGATGAGAGATACTGTAGTACAGTCAGGCTTCAGGACAGGTTGTTTAGCATCCAAAAGTAATTGGTATAGAGAAGGAATAAAAAGATGGTGAGATGCCCCTAGGCTGCTCTAAATTGGGCTTCAGAATCGGTACATGGGATTTACACTGTCTCTATTAGCATAGCTCCCAAACACTTTTTATAGCATTAATGCATTTGTCCTCACAAATCCCTAGGAAGCAAGAATTTAAAAATGCAAACAAATAAACCAAGAAGTCAGAGCACACAAGCTGAGAACAGAACTCTAAGCGATGACTACGAGCTCCTCCACTCCCACCACCTCATTTGGGATGTATCAAAGAGCAAAGGTAGGTCTCAAAATCAGGTCCTTTCAAAGTATCTTAACTTTTAGGACTCAAAAACTGAATCATTTCCTTTTAACCCTCAAACAATCCATTAAACAACCTGAAAATCTCCGCCAAAGACCCTGAAGGCCACGCGCGGTGGAGCAGGAATGAAATGCCCGTCTCAGGTACCGGAGGCCCCTCACCACTTCCTCCCGCATCCCGCGGGATGTCACGCCAGCCTGGCCACTGGCACTGCATGGCGTCACATCACTGGAAACCACAGGGCAAGGAAGGCAGAATCAACCCCAAGGTATCCCCAAACATTCCTTGTTTGTCCAAGAACAAGAAATTTGAGGCCAACTTTCTGAAAGCCTCGAGCCCCAGAGTAGACGTGAAATGTAGACTCTATTTTCACAAGTGTTCAGCACGCGATCCGTCGAGCTCTTCTGAAAATCTGGACCTTATTTAGATGAGTAAATGGGAGCCAAGCTCCTTTTTCAAAAAAGAGGGTTTAATAGAAATGTCTGCCGCCTCCTATCCTTAGGCCCCTAAGTAAGTGGCGCTGCCTGCGGTGGGAGCTGCTGGTGCACGGCTGGTGACTGGTTTGTCATCCCAGGAGATCCTATGGGTTGCTAAAATGTTAATGAAAAGCCCACAAAAAATGTGCTTAAACAAAAAAACTGTGCTACAAAATATGTTCAGGGAAAATGTTTGCATAGTTCTAGTGTGAACTGGTTAAAAGTCAAATCCGAGTGCTGGTCTCCTGGCAGCTAAACCCATATTACAAAATCCCATTGCCTTAGTTCACTTCAGAATTGTCTCAGCTACTCATTTCTGTATCAGTGGGAAATTTGGAAGTGACTTTGGATTTGCAGTTTCCTTTTGATAAATGTATTAAAAATACCAATATAACAGCTTTTTATATCATAATAAAAATACATGGAGGATTAAATCCTGCCTAACTCTTGCTGACTTGGAAGCAAGTTTGCATGCTTTCCTCACATCCAGATTCGATTACACTAACTCTTCATGTACAGCTTTGCCAGAAATGTTTTTATTAGAAAGAATTGTACTTGGTCCAGATTGTGGCAGGAGGAATGATCTCTGGCACGCAGGGTAACAGGCTTTTTTTCACCAATCCGGCATCTCTACATGGGTTTCTAATTTCAGCCCGAATTGAGTTGAAAAATTGGCTTTTGGATCGGTGAGAGATTGGACATGATTATAGGTAATGCTGGACTTTGGAAGTCTTGGACCGAAACTTTTGGCTGATAGGCTTTTTGCGTTATATTCCTCAGCTGGGAAGTTCTCTGCCAGAGTGTACTCACATTCACTCTTGACTTGCCTCCTCTTGTTGCTAGTGTGTGTTTTATTCCTTAAAACAAACTTTTAAACCCTTTCTTTCCCAAAATAATTTAGCTGCGTCTGGAATTGTACTGTCGGTCCCAAGCATCTTTTAAAAGTATTGATAATTTTGTGAAGGGCTTTGAAGTAGCAGCTGTGAAAGATACTACAGAGATGAAAAGAGATTGAATGGTCAACAGTCTTGCTTGTTTTTTATTGCCTCACTTTGTAGTGCTACTCAATTCAGTCCATCAACCAGATATCTGTCCAAAGTGGTTTTTTGTGCAAGCACATTTGTCATTATTCACAGGCAACATAAAGCGAACCAGTGATGGTTTTGAAAACTGAATGATGAGCATTGCATTAATCGTTCCATCAGGATGTATAATTTTAAATAAAGAGTACTAGAATTATTGCCATTGCTTTGCCAGAAGTTGGCAAAGCCCAAGGGAATGTATCTCCATGCATTTATTTGCACGGTGATTCCCCGTGTCTTCCTTGGGGCCTGTGGACAGAAAATCCAAATCTAAAATGAGACAGTAACAATGCAAGACTGGAATTCACACAGTGCAGGACTGAGATCCATCTAAATCTTCTTAACTTAATTGACTGAACCCTGCACAGCTGAAGACTCTGAGGAGCACAGGCTGCAAGATCTGTAAGTAACCACAAGAATCAGGTTGGGAGTTGAGATTAAAATGAAGGACAGACTGAGGTTTCTGAAACCAGCTGAGAAAGCCTAGGTCTCAGTCTTGCTGGATTCCTGAGGTGGTTGGAAGACACTTTAATTACGTGATCAATACAGCTCCAAAGTAAGTGCGGAAGCCACAATGAGTCTGAGGGCACAAACATTATTTGAAGGGTAAAGTGAAATCCTGTCGAAGAAAAACATGAGATCTAACTTGAAGAAACCAATCAATGCCTGCTCAGTCTCCTATGTGTTCAGTTTAGAAACATTTGAAGACATCTGAAATGGAAGTGTAAAGACAATTATGCAAACACTCAGCAGTTTCCCAGATCCCTGACAAACCACACAGAGGAGAGAATGAATGCTGAGGCAAAGCAGGTGCTGGAAACACCTTTGCTTGTGGCAAAGCCATGGGACACCCATCGTGCAGCACAAGGCTTGCAAGGAGCTTGTCCCCTTCTTCACAGGTTATTGCTTCTGTGGACAAACTCAAGAAAACCTCCTTTTTCACTAAGAAAACTCTAGAGCCAATCTCCCAAGAGAGACATGAGACTGAGATGCTGCAGCAGTAAATGCATAACCTATCCTGTCTTCACCAATTAAGGTAATATTCCACAATGACAGCACATGCAGCAGAGAAGATAAAGGAACAATATCAATGATACCTATTGATATTTATTTGCTTTTAGAGAAAACACTGATTTGTTGAACCAGACACTGTAGTGATAAGTTTCAGTTACACTATTGTTTTAAAAGATTGAGATAGGATTCATGAATCTACTCCAGAATGCCCTCCAGTATGATTAAGGTACCCACCCAGATTTGACTCTAGGCCCAAATAAAGAACAGGACGACTCTGAATTTGAATCAGATGAATCCAAGCCACTGGACAGTGATGGTTTGGGAGGAATGTAATCATATCTGTCCAGCTCCACCATCCTGAAAAATGTTAAAGGCTTTAAATCAGAGAAAAAATGAAAACAAACATTAGAAAGTTTAAAAAAAAAGAAAAACACCAAGTTTTATGTTGAAATGAGTTCTTGATTTTCAGGCCAATTGTAACAAAAACATTGCAGAAGTACATGAGCAGAGTCCAGGCTTTCCAGGCTGGAACACAGCACTGGTCCATCAAATCAAGGCCATCACACTCAGGTCCCTCCTACAACAGACAACTATCACTTGTGAAAAACTATCGCTTTCCATCTTAAAACCGCTGTGATTTCCAGTAATCAAGTAATGCCATCTCAGTATAATGCAGAACAGTGGCGTCACAAGGAACAATTCTGCAAAGCAAATACAAGCTTGAGAAAGAAATAAATTTCCTTGATAGGGTTAAAAAGAGACTAACTGGTAAAGACAAGCTTGTTCTGATATGTCAACTGCGCTGCCTCTGCATTCCTTCTTTTTCCCTTTTCTGTTTTGTCTACTTGAGAAATCAAGCCTTTGTGACAGCGACAGTATCAGACAACACATCTGGAGCAAACAGCTCCATCCGACACGACACCCTAAATCAGTCCCACTAACTCCTTGCACAGAACACCCAAAAAGAAGGACACTCATCCTTGGTCATGCCCCATAAGGTTTTGCTGAGGCTTTGAACAGTGCAAGAGACAGTGGAACTTCCACTGAAATTCCACAGGATCCAGGTACCAGTTTTTCTAGGCTCCTCAGAATATCTCCACTAG
Organism: Streptopelia decaocto; assembly: GCF_964273445.1. Lineage (NCBI taxonomy): Eukaryota > Metazoa > Chordata > Aves > Columbiformes > Columbidae > Streptopelia > Streptopelia decaocto. Next base: position 4,393,332 of record NC_138672.1, on the reverse strand, counting down.
TCTAAAAATTCAAAGTACTTTTCCCTTCACAGTTAATTTCTCTTGCCCTGAACTAGTCCAGAGTTAAATTTTTTGGACTACAGGTTTAAGGGCAGATGCATCCAACAGAATAATAAAAACATGTCCCTCCCAAGGTGTCCCTAATTCCCTGCGATTACAGAACGAGGACACTGCAGGTTTTTATTGCTGATGAACTCCAAGAGCAAGAATTTTTTTCTGCACTTATTGAGAATGATAAAGATACAAGAGTGATTATTAATGTGCACCTCATGCATTTGCAATTATGCAAATACATATGCAAATGAAGCAAAACCTTTGGGCTCCTGTCATGTTGCCAATGCTTCCCTCTGTGACACAATTTTTGGATACACTCCTTGCTTTAATATCAGGTCTTGCACACAGGGCCCAGATGCTGGAGGATTATGGGCATCTTCCAGCCAGCCCTTAACGACATGGGGCTCCCACCGACTTCAACAGATGCTCAAGGCTCTTCACACCATCCCCAAGTCTCAAAACTTCTCTGGGGCAGGTTAGGAGGACCCTAAACTCACCACTCGCAGGGGGATCTTCAGGGTAAGTCACCAACATGTGAAGAAAAGCAGCAAACAGTGCCCCAAATTTGCTGGGTCTGTAATCATTCAAGAGATTATTTAATGCTGTGGCTCACAGTGAAGCTGGAGCGTATGCCCACCTTTCCGATTAATTAAAGCACAAAATGTAATTGGTAATTTGTTTGGGGGTTCTCTTGGGATGCTGAAGAGCAGATCTGCCAAGGAAGCCAAGGCAACGCAGTGTGCGTGCCGAGGTGAAGCTCATCTGAATGCACCTCACAGCATGCTGCCTTGGACCGCCAGAAACAGCTCTCCCTCTGCACATCCCTGCCCAGAAACTGCTGAAACAGGATTAACCCACACCCTAAAGAAACAAATCTGTTGCTTTCATTCCTCTCCAGCCACGCACATATTGAAAATCTTGATAAATGAACAGGTTAGAAACTTCCTACAAGAACCGCTGACTGTACATCAAAGTTACTGTACCTGCACCTCCCCAGTGGTGGTGGGGGAAGCGCTGCTGGGACAGATCTCGATCTTCTGCATCCAAGAGCCAACAGGGGCTGGAAGCTTGTCCCAAGCATGTTTCTCAGACCTTGAAGGTGAGGGATTGATTAAGTGACTTGGGCTGAGCCTGAAGCTGCACCCTGCCCTCTCTTCCACTCTTCTTCAAGCAGAAGTGTAGGTAGACCCAACACAGGGACCCCATACTGCAGATATGATAGACAGGGAAGCCCACTGTTTTTCTCCAAAATTGTGCAAAGTACAAAAACCAAACAAGCAAACCCCACCAAAACAAACAAACCAACCACACACTGAAGGAAAAGGCTCTCTCTTGTTATGCAGAACAAAGAACTTCTCTGACTTCTAATCACCCCTCAGGTTCAGTGACTTTACTCCTGAACAGGGGCAAATAGAGGTTGCTCCCTTGACTTGAAGAGCAGCAAGAACAAAGTGAAGAATGAGGAGCGATCAAGCACATGACGCACCGGGTATTTTTCCCTGCAATGCAGTCTGTGCCGTACATTCCCGCTCTTCAAGAGATGTTGAAATCCAGCCCTGGTTTGATTCCCATCAAAAAGTGCTAAATAAAACTCCCAGATCACAACTGTGTGCAGAGAAAAGCATCGCATAGGAGTACGTGCAAGGTGACTACTGTTCCTATGTGAGTCTCCTACACATCCAGCTCCTAATGATCATCCCCCAGAATGGAAACATTTTTAAGGGAGCACAGAGGCAAAAAATAAAAGAATCAAAACAGAGGTTAAATACAATAAAGCCTAAAAAAATGAGGAAACATTTGGCAGAATATTTTTACACTTTCTTTGGTGACTCTGGGACTGCACGTGTGGGTGGACATGGAGTATAAGCCCTGAAGAAATCCATTCCCAGCCAGTCATATGCAAGGCAATGTCAGTGTGCAGAGTTTTCTTCTGTGCACAGGACAGCAAGGGACTTCAAGTCCCAGCCAGGACCAGGAAGGATTGCGCAAGCATCTTCTGGATCGTGCTCTTGTTGTCCCTCTCAGCGCAGCAGTGGCCCAGTCCCCTAATTCTGTGGGGTCAGAAACACGCTAAAGGTTTATTTTTAAAGGGACCTGGATCTAGGAAGAGCTCTGCTCTCAAAACACCCCCTACAATTATGCCTGGTTCATAATTAATGCATTTCTGGAAATCTTGCCTTGCTTCTTTAAAGCCTGTAAACCCATTTCTTCCCCTCAGTGTGCTGGGGTGTCTGGAAAGAATCTTTCCCGCTCTGCCCCATCCCATCAGCTCAGGTAAAAACAAACCAGCAAAACCAGCAGTGAACAGAAGATAATCCACATCCTTTACGTAACCTTCCCAATCATCCACCTTCTAGTGCAACTAAGAGTCAGGGCTGTGAAACCCCTGAGGAACCACAACTCTCTAGCCCTCTTCTGGGACTGCCACGGTGCTTATTGCTCCTGCCCCAGTGACCACCCCACCATTCACTCTTGGCAATGCAGAAACACACAGGGGAAGGAGATAAATTGAGAAAAGTAAGCAGAGATTAGAGAAACTCTTCTCACAACGAAGACTAGACACGCTGCTGCAAACTCCACTGACTTAGTCAGGATGGTGTCTTCCTTGACTATGCTAAACAGCTGAAAGGAGAACACGGTGCACCAGCCAAAATTCCTCATATAACAGGATGTCATCACTAAAGCCAGAGACACCAGAAAACTGCCAGATGACACCAGAATTTGAACTCTGAAAGCGCTGCTGCATTTGAACGCATCGTCAAGATAGCCCCTTGGATCAACGCAGACCAGCGCGCGTTGAGAAAGTTGTCATAGGTTGAAATTCAGAAGAAACTGTCTCCGTCTGTTGATATACTTTGTTGAGTCTACGCTTCTCAAAAAATGCAGTGGCACCATTCAAAGCATGAGCAGCATAATCCATCATCAGCTAGATACCGTATATGCTCAAGTAACAGCTGAAATTTTGCCCTCAAAAGCCCAGGTGCAGCAGTGGGATATGATTGCTTAAAACTGTCAGAAATTTATTGCTTGCTATAAATCAGGGCTGAAAACTCTAAACAGGAAAATATCTTATGCTTACCCCAAGCATCTAAGTACCCATGTCTATTCAAACTCCTATTTTGCCTGTGTCACTTCAAAATATAACAAGATCAGTAGAGAAAAAAGGTTGTAAACCAAGAATTTCAAAGCAATTACAGGTCTAATTCTCCAGCCCTAAAAACTCCTTGTCTGAAACAGCATTTCAAAAGGTCTCAAGAAACAAAACCAACCAGACATAATTTCTTCGGTCTCATGCAACCAACTCCATTGGTCAACCATTTTTCTTATCCCGACAAATGGGACAGAGCGCTAAAATCATGACAATATATATATGGTTTCAAAACATGGGATTAGGAAATGCCAAACATTTTCATCAAAGAAGAGTTGTACTTACACAATTTGCCATTTAAATAATGAGAACACTTAACTGAAACAGACAATTGCCTTCCCTTTTCAGAGGTGTTCAATTCGGCCCAAAGCCTGACGTGTTCTCAGGACATGCATCTAAAATGGTTTAACCAAAATCCATTTTAAACACCTTGGATGGGGAGTGCGCAGCTCCTACCATCTCCTGTTGAGACACGACCTCATCATTCATAAAGAGCCTCACAACATGCAATGCCACACAAACTTCGTTGGAAAGAAAATAAAACTCCAGGAACCAGAACAATGGCAACTTCAGTCTTGCAGCTCTTTCACGTTCACTTTCAAAAAGGAAAAGTAACAAGCCTGGGAGGCTGCATTACCCTCAATATGCATGTGAACTCAAGTAACCTCCTATTCATCCAGGCCCTAAAATAGGAAGGCACAGTTCTGGACAAGCATATTGATCTGGATTCCTGTAACTATCCCTTTGAAACACAAATAAACTATTGTTAAAAAAACCCCAACAGATCTCAGTGTGTGCTCTGGTTCCTTTGCAATGTGTACTATCTGACTACAATCCATCTTGGCAGCGGAACAGCTACGCAGACGTTCTTCTGAGCCAGCTCTAATGTAAAGGGATGCCAAGTATGTCTTCCCTTTTGTATTTACAGTAATAGTTTCAGCTTTCCCCACCGCTGGGCGTGCTGTTGGGGATCAGCTGGCAAAAATACACTTATCTAAAAGGACCACTGTAATTCCACTTGAAGCTGAACTGTTTTGCAGGGGTTGTCGGCAAGGACCTTCTCCCACATTAATCTCCAGCAAATAACATCGCAGGGCTGTCACTGGCACGAAGCTGACAGCAAATCCTGTTTCTGCCTCTTCCCAAGCCGGACTATCTGCTGACAGACCACTGGCCTCAGTTTGGCTCTTACTCCGGGCTCTGTTTGGAATGAGGCTCTTTTTGGTGTGTCTGAGCTGTGCTGGCTGCTCTGGAAATGGAAAAACAAGAGTGATCTCTCACAGAAGGGGGTGCTTCAGGGAGACAGGTATACAAATGTTCATATCAAACAGTGCTGAAACACAGCCGGGCTATTCTGGCCTCCTGGAACTACCAAGGAGAAAATAAGGATACGGGATGTTCACTGCATCACTGCACTGAGCAAACTCCAAATAGGCCTGTTTTGTGGCGGTAAAATTTGCCAACTTTAGGGCTGCTTTGCTCTGCAAAGCCAGAAACACGGTGCCTCCCCCTGACCTGACAACACAGCCGGCATGTCACCTCAAAGCAGACAGACCGCTAACTTTCTATTGCTCAGGTACTGTTAGTCCTCATGAAAGTTTTGCTGCTGCTGATCCTAGCTACGCCAAAAACAAGAGCTACAGACCACTTTTCCACAAGCTTAAAGTACCCACAGGTCTCAGCACTGCCCTAAACAAAGCGCCTAAAAGGGTGCAGACAAGAGGCTGTGGGTTTGGAGGCAGCAGAACGAGCTACTTATGCAGGTTTGGACCTGACAGATCATTGGGAGGGATTACCATTTTTTGCACAAGACAGATGACAAAATTCTGCTCTGGATTTTGAGGACTCCCGCCTTTTCTACACATCTTTTCTGAGCTGCTACACATGCACGACAACCCGGATCCCACGGTCTTACAATTTGTAGTCAGGTACAAATCCTACATCAGCACAAGACATCAGGCTTGGTACAGCTCTATCACACTCTTCCACTCTATAACATGTGCCCAGCTCAGCATTACATCATCTCTTAGCAAAACAGACAAGGAACACCGTGAAGATCCCTTTGCATAGGAGCTGAAGGAGGGAGAAATTATTTTCTCTTTCCAGGATCTGTTCCTGGGTGTCAAAGCTCTGAACGCTTCCTGTGCAACACAAAGCAATCACTAAAGCCTGTGGAAAGGAATTAGGGGGAGCAATTTCCCACTGCTAACAGTAGACTCAGCTTAAAGAAGTTTGGGGTACAGGAAGTCTGAAACCAGCCCGTGTCCTCTCCATTAAAACGGGGCACAACCACCATAAGACTGCCCTGTTTTCCCAGTACTGTAGAATAATGCACAGTTTCTGCCGCAAAACTGAAACTCCCACCAGGATTTCAGAAGGAACTCTTTTTTTTTTTTTAAGGTGATAATTCATGTAAATAAACCACCCCCCACAAACATTTAACTTATTATACCATTATCCTAATTTGTATTTTGTTAAGCCTTAGGGGATTTAGCTGAGAGCACAGATCCACTGCAGCAAGTGCTATAAACACACAGTAGAAAGCAGTCCCTGCTTCAATGAATTTACAGTCTGAATAGACAAAAGGCAGGAGAAAGGCAGAATTATTCTCCAGGCCCCACCAAAACAGGCAATAAACTTACCCCCGCTTCCTGCTGACTTGTGCTCCAGAACGTCAGCTTTCATTAAAACACGCAACAACAACAAAAGACATTTCTAGCTCCTGTGGTTGTAAAAAGACTCTTGAAGACACGCTAAATCAATGCAATCACATTTACTCAGCTATGCAGATGACTTCGGAAAGAGACACAGCTATTCATCTCTGACAGGGCCCAAATAATTACAAATCTCTGCAGCCGGAGGCTTCTCCATTTCAGTGCAGAAACTTTTAGTCCGTATCTCCCCATTTTACTTCATCCTACCTGAAGCTATAACTTATCCTCCAGTTTTCCCGCCCTAAATCCACATTAACATGCGTATTTCCATCACTATTGCAGGAGGTCAGTGGCTACAAGTTTGGGCTGCTGGAGCTGGTGTCCTCCTTACGTGCAGCAGCAGAAGTACAGCACAGTTTAAAAGACTTGAATCTGAAGTGAATGGCCTTGGAGTCAGGGCCCAGAGGAACAGAATAATGGAAATGAGCAGAGGGGAGAGGAGGGGGGAAGAAAAAAAGCACCAAATCTATACACCAACAAAATGTCCACCATCTACAGCCATACCTCCCCCCTGCAAGTACACGTCTATTCAACACCCACAGTCTAGGGGACAAACAGGATTTAAATCACAGAATCGACTGGGTTGGAAAAGACCTCAGAGATCATCAAGTCCAACCCTTGGTCCAACTCCAGTCCATTCACTAGATCATGGCACTAAGTGCCATGTCCAAACTCAGTTTAAAAACCTCCAGGGCCGGTGAGTCCAGCACCTCCCTGGACAGCCATTCCAATCCTGACCACTCTCTCTGCACAGAATTGCTTTCTAATACCCAGCCTAAATTTCCCCTGGCAGAGTTGAAGCCCATGGCCCCTTGTCCTATTGCTGACTGCCTGGGAGAAGAGCCCAATCCCCACCTGGCTAGAACTGCCCTTCAGGTAGTTCTAGAGAGTGCTGAGCTCACCTCTAAGCCTCCTCTTCTCCAGACTAAACAAGCCCAGCTCCCTCAGCCTCTCCCCATAGGTCTTGTGTTCAAGTCCCTTCACCAAATGAAGCAAAGTAACCTTTACCACATTGTTGAGGTTCGTACAACAAAACGTGAATCACCAGCAGCATCCCCATCGCACAGATAGAGCTCGTGTGACTTTAAAGCCAGCGCTTGAGCCAAAACTGGATCTTCCTGCGTGAAACCAGTGCTGTACCCACCATGTCATCCTTCTTTTCCAACAGGACATGTTGTGTGCTAGCAAACCCTCCTACCCATATAAAATTACATGTGTTGAAAGTACAGACAAGTCTTCAACACAAAATAACAGCCCTGTCTTCTCATCTGGAAAGGACACAGCCAACCGAGGTGATGTTGGGAACATGACACACAGGGGAACGCGCGGGTGCTTCACCACCTGCTGGCATGCTCGACAGTGATCGAGCGCTGCAAACTTCACCTCCCCAGCCAGCAGGAAATAAATCTTGTGGTTTCAGGGTTGGAGAGAGAATCCATATTCAGTTAGGAATTTATGGTGACTTTATGGATCCCACAAACGCTTCACTACCACCATTTTCTGGAAACTGTACAATTCCTGCAGTTCATTCACTGTGTTCAATTGCCTTTCTTCAGGGAAGCACTTCTAATTGCTTTTTTACAGATATGGGTTTCTGTAAAGAATAGAACATGGCTCATACTTTATAAAATGTTACCATAGCCTTTGCAACTATATATAGCTTTTATAGCTAGTCTTAATTTCCCCAAAGTATTTATCCCAAAGGGTCAAATCCATCCCTCGTGTAGCTCCCATGGCTACACACCAAAGTGTATTTGACACAATAAACACAGTGTTACAGTTCAAAGTTTTCTAATACAATTCCTACCATCTCACAATGGCCATTTCCTTTCAACTGCAATGAAATGTAGAGCAGTAAGCAAATACCTGAGCGGTCTGCGCTGATTTACAGATATCCAAACACTGTTATCAGCCCCTATGTCCCCGTGGCTGTTTGTTTGTTTGTTGTTGGGTGGATATTTTTTGGTTTTAATATTGCATCGGATTGTTCCCCTCTTTCCCTGGAAAACATTTGTACACATTTCTGCACCACAAACACTGTGAAGCCAGTATCAATTTTCTCCCTTTATATTAGCCCCTCTGGTATCTTTACATTAACCCAGAATGAATCACTGGCCTCCCAGTCATTTCTTGCTCCATCCAGCTTTTGAGACGCAGTATAACTCACATTTCGGAGAAGGCCTGGTTTCTGCAGACGGGTTCCTCGGCTGCCAAAATAGCTGGTGTGATGGCTCACGCTTCCTCCGGACACGCATCCCATCCAGACAGCCTCTGGCAACTCCTGCGCTTTTCTCCCCACTCCCCGTCCAGCTTGCTGGCAAAGGAGCCCGGAGCATCCGGTGCAACACGCGAGGAGCGGCGAGGTGACTCCAGTCCTTCTACCAGCGCTGTTTGTTTCCACCGAACAGGGTCGGCTTGTTCTGTCGGTTTTTGCCGCCAGCCTGGTGTCCTTTTTCTACCCAAATGGCTCATCTTTTTCACAAACCGTTTTCCTGTGCAAAAAGAGACACGTTTAACCTGTGTGTTCCTCACTGATGGGGCGGCCAGACAAAAAGGCACCGCTGAGCCAACATGTAGCAAACTGTCCATCTATAGCAAACTCTGGGGAAGCTAATAATAAAAAAGAGCCTGTTATTGTCTGTATTAGACCAGTGAAACCTGTTGTGTTTTCAACTGTAGCAGGCTCAGACGGATGAGAGTGTCTTTAGCCAAGCATTAAACCCAAAGCTCAGTGTATCCTTCACAGCGGTGGAAGAAATATTGCAATACAAAGGACATGTCAGTGACCTGAGGATTTAAGCCCTGTTTGGTCCTCTCCTGCTTGGCCAGCAGAAAAGAAAAACCCAGCTGTGAGCAGAGCAGCGTCTCCTCTCAGGAGACTCAGAGCAGACAAAAGTACTTGACAGCTGAGACTGGATATTTGTTTTCTTCCTCTGCATTTCCACCAACTAACTGTAGAAAGATACATGTTGTATTTGCTAATGTCAGCACCTCTGCTGGGCCCTGAGAATGTCACCCCCAAACCCACCAAATACTTCCAGGGTGTCTTTTTCGCTCACTAAGGGAATAGTAGCAGCAACACAGAGAGACGCCAAATGACCCGCAAAGCTGAAGGGCACCTAAACGGTGTGCCTTTGTGTACCAGAACAAAACGGAAAGGAAATTAAAGTGACTATTTAAACAGCAATGAAAACAGCGAAAAAGGAAATAATTCATTTTAACTAAATAATGAGGCTTAGCAAAGACCTTTCTTCCCATCTTTCTGGTCAGAAGTCTCCTTATTTCATCAATCTTATTCACTCCACTCTTGGAAGTGTTGTTATCCCTATTTAACTCATGAGAAACTGAGGCATAATAGAAGTTATTTGTAAAGCCAAGCCAGGTTTGTATTGCAGAGCAAGAATAAAATATTTACAGCATTAAACACCAAGCCCTTTTTTCCTTAAGGCACCAGCCTGAGGTATTGACTTCTATGGCAAATCTGTCTTGACAACTACAGTAAATCTGTCTCACGATGGGTATTAGGAAAAGGACACTACAAAACATGACGTAAATCCTTCCCTTATAGTTTGAGGAAAAGGTGTAGATTTGGGTATTAAAACCATTTAAACCTCCCATTACAAGCCCCCAAACCTTATGAAACACATCTGTTCCTTTCAGGGCCTGATGTCCAGATAGCTGAAAGTCCATGAAAATTTTGACTGGGGTTAATACATTTAGTTTTGAAAATACAAGACTGAGAGTCAAAAAAATGCAGTTCTGGTCCGCAGCTTTGACATGACTTTTTTTATTGCTTTTGGACAGTCGGGCCCCCTCGCCTGCCAGGTTGGACGAGCTGCCGTCTTGTCTCCTTAGCTTCTAAGTTCTGCATGGAGAAGGTCATCTACACAGGAATACACAGCACACAGAGTTCAAGCCCTGAACAGGACCTGGAAGCCAGATCACTTAAAACACAGCTTAAAACGACATCAGATACAATCCGATATCCCGCACAATTCCAGCTTTAACTGAGGTTTGTGGGGTTTTTTTTGGTGAAACTTCTGGCTGGAATCTTATGGAAAATGCCCAAGGGCTCCCTGTGATGGAGAATCAGTGTGAAGTGAAAAAACAAACCCATTCAAGTCCATGCTGGTGCCACAGACCCCCAAAAAACGCTGGTGCCGATGTCTGCCTGGCTCTGTCTGAGCCCCCCTCACTGCACAAAGTGCTCGTGGCAACAGGCAACACGTTTCCAGGGGGGTACCATGAAACAAAACTGAGCACGTTTAGAAATGAATGTGTTGCTGGCAATTTAAGCTGCATTAAAGAACCAGTATGAGCGCTCCATTGGTAATATATTGCACACATTTGTCAACCAAACACAAACCCATTTGAATAGATTTCTTGTGGCCTGTTATTTATGAGGGGAAAATATGCCCTAGTCTCTGGGCTGATGAGAGCCCATACTTTCCCTTCTCATCTTAACTGCCTATTATTAGCAATCCCGTTTATAGAATGCCCCTCTGCCTTCCATGTCCCAAGTACCCCAGTTTTCCACTCTGCACAGGTACGGGGCAGGGGAAGACACAGAGCGGTCAATTACTGGCATTTAAATGTGCCTTTTGCAGCACACTCCCACACTTGGGATAATCTAATTACACAGGGCAGAAACCTCACCTAACCATATATTTTCCTTCGACCCTGTTGCCACCAGCTACTTTTACTCCCCATTGAAACAGAGTCCCCCCTCTTTTATATTTCCTCCTCCCTTTTTTTTTTTTCTTTTCCACATCGTTAAAAGTTTATTATTTAGACTGATGATGACATCATCTGGAAAAGGACCCAGGCTGTGGTCATCAGGGCCTTTTTCTGCATTACAGAAGAGCAGTTTCTCCTCTCTCCCTTGCAGATCATTAATTTTTAAAATAGGGCTTTGCTTTAAATATATACAGCTCCTTTTGCTCGCAGCTGATGAGTCAGAGGAGCTGTGTTTCAAGCAGGTCAGGTGTCCCCCGTGCCACGCTCCCTGCCCAAACCAGCACACACGCTCCTTTCCTTAATGAAGCTCTGGCTTCAGACAAGGAACAAGAGGGAGTTTCTGTGTAAATAAACAAATTATTGCATTTCTAGGCTGCCCAGCTTTGCTCCACCATGCATCCTGAAATGGCTTGGAGAGCACCTGGCTCAGCAGGTGCTCCTCAGGGGTAGGATCTCATTGGCTTTGCCTGCAGATACTTTGTCTAAGGAAAGACTCTAGATTATGGCTCTTCCACAAGGAAGGTGAGCAGGTTTCAGCATAGTATGGGCATATTTCACCACACCACGTGGTGGTTTTCTGGTGGCTATCTCATGAACCCTGACATCTTCCTTTTGAGAGCTGTGGTTTCCTCTCCCCACTAGACACCAAGTCAGGTCTCAGCATTTCCTTTGTTAATCCCTTGCGTGATCCTACAGATAATGCAAATTGTGGGTATTATTCACTGCTTGCATCCTAGACCTGAAAGGCTGCACCATGTCCCCTTCAGGTAGAGCTGACAGCAGGAGGACCCTCACCCAGGGCAGCACACAAAACCCTCCAAGAGAAATCAGCGTTGTGATGTGTGCCTGACAGCAGGAGCCAGGACAGAGCAGATGGAGCCAGGAATGAGAAACTGCAGAGCAGTGTCTGCCTGCACTGTCCTTCCTTGCAGGGAAAAACCCCTGTCCCTGCAGAACTCATCAGCCAGATCCCTTGCCTGGGTAGCACAATCCTGCATTCACCCACTTTAATCCAGCTCTAAGTCACAGAATCACAGAATGTCAGGGATTGGAAGGGACCTGGAAAGCTCATCCAGTGCAATCCCCCCATGGAGCAGGAACACCCAGCTGAGGTTACACAGGAAGGTGTCCAGGCGGGTTGGAATGTCTGCACAGAAGGAGACTCCACAACCTCCCTGGGCAGCCTGGGCCAGGCTCTGCCACCCTCACCAGGAAGAAGTTTCTTCTCAAATTTAAGTGGAACCTCCTGTGTTCCAGTTTGAACCCATTGCCCCGTGTCCTATCACTGGTTGTCACCGAGAAGAGCCTGGCTCCATCCTCCTGACACTCCTCCTTTATATATCTGTAAACATTAATGAGGTCACCCCTCAGTCTCCTCCAGCTCCAGAGCCCCAGCTCCCTCAGCCTTTCCTCACACGGGAGATGCTCCACTCCCTTCAGCATCTTGGTGGCTGCGCTGGACTCTCTCCAGCAGTTCCCTGTCCTGCTGGAACTGAGGGGCCACAACTGGACACAATATTCCAGGTGTGGTCTCACCAGGGCAGAGTAGAGGGGAAGGTAGTGGTTGTTAATTGTATTACCGGGGCGGGGGCACCATGATTTTCCTCAACTGCACATATTTCTGTGCAAACCCTTGCAAGCATTTCTCTATTTAAGGCAGTATTTTACTGCTTGTAAGTCCCTTCAGATAAAACAGATTTTATCACCCCCATAAACTTCTGGGTGTTCACAAAAGCATGAGATCACAACAGATATGCAACCACCTTGGAAACTCTTTAATATGACATAGCAATTTAGGAGAAAGACCAAGGTATATCTTATTACCTGAATGAGGATGCAGAACACACTTTAAGAAAGGAGGTGTAAACACCACTTACTTTTAGATACCTATCTTAGTCTATATTAGGAGACTAATCTCTCTAGACTTCTTATATACTCAGTGAGGGGAAAAACACATACTTCCAGAAGGCAAATAAGAGAAGAAACATAATTTAGATACACTCTTCCTTCATTGACTCAATGGAGAAAGAAAGTGATGGAGAGCACCTCCTAAACAGTGTTATAAATAGCTGCAATCAACACATGGAAGAGACTCACTCCAGTAAGTGTCTGACCAGGGCAAGGTGTTGCTCATCCAGCACAGTGAAAGCTGCTGCCACAAGTTCTCTAATGAGCACAAATGGCTTCAGCTTTGGTTTTAGGTTTACTCCAAGCACAACACCAGTCCTCAAACTGTGCTGGGGCACGAGTTCAGGACAGGTCCATGCAGAACAGTGCTCCTCATTCAATCCTGTCCAGCTGTTACTTTCTTCAATGCCTTGTTTTTCACTGAATTTTCCACATCCTAGAACGGGGCCATCCCTTAGCTTGTGAGCACGCAGAAGCTACTGAAACCCCAGCATGGCATGCTCAGATTCAGGGTTAAGAAAAATAAATTGATAGTCCTTTATCATGTTATAATATTACTATAGTATTTTCCACAACTCCCTAGTAGATAGGGAGGGCGGTCAAAGTACATGCATAGAAAACAGTGTTGTGCAGCTTCTGAGAAGAATATGAAAAGGTCAGAAGTATGAACTAGCTCTTACATGGACACGTGCTGTAATATTTTCTTGGATTCAGTGATCCAGTAACACAGTTCAACAAAATCTGTCAGAACAATCCACAATACCTCGCTCACTCACAGAATCACCACTTTCCCCTCCAGCTCCTCTCATCCTGACCGTTCGCAGGTCCCAGCTCCCTCCCCACCCTCCGAGGGATGATCTATAGAGCACTCAGTAATCCTTCCTTTTTGGCTAAAACAAACAAAACAGATGGTAAATGGAGGTGAAACAAAGAACAAAAGTAGACAGCACAACCAAATACATTTAACTGCACTTAGGGTTATAACTACAAAAAGTATTCTCCAAACACAATTTCTCCAGGGAATGGCAAGGGCAGAGAAGGAAAGGTAAAATGCTGTATGGTTGTAAATGAAAAGCAGGAGCTTACAAGACAATGTCTGGGTGCAAGCAAGCTCTATACTAAATTGTATATATTTAAAAAAAAAGTATCTCTATTTCAAATTACAGCATAGAGACTCTTTAAAAACTGTTTGATCTACACCTCCTGGCTCTCACTCTCCTATTGACCCCTTAAACTCTGAATCCCCCATTCCTAGACCTCCTGCTGCCCTCCATGGAAGACTCGGTCACCTCTTCCATCACCACCCTGCCCCTGCCAAGGGTCGTCTGTTCAAAACCTGACTCACAGCCCCCATTGTGTGGGAACCTTCCCATTATCTGCCATGAACCCGTGAATTGGGCCCTAAGTGTGTTGCTGGAGAAGAGATGAAGATTTTATATGCAGCAAAAAAAGAAGGTAAAATGAATTAGATTATGGTCGTATTAATTCAGGGCATCCACCCAATCCTTTCATTAGCTTGATTCTCCTGCTACTGTAGCAATCTATAAATGTTATAAGCTTTAAATGGTCTATGTACTTTAAGCTTTATAGGAGACTACTACTATTAACGGTTACACAAGTTGGGAGGAAAGGGCGATGCTCTACAGGGTTATATATGAGTCTGTCAAGGCCATGAATACACAATCTTATGCTAAACATTCCCAGAATGTGGGATGAGACTTCCAGACACTCCACATTGATCAGCTCCCAAGGTGACACCTAAGGCTACATTTCCAAGAGTGCTCAGGTCCCCCCAGCAGCGTGTGAACCCTTCCTTCCACCTTTTTGGCCATTCATTGCCTCGAAAGAAGCCATTACACAAACTGTGACCAGGTCTGAAACACTGAGCAATTCAGCTCCCACTCTTTACCTTGCCGCCCAGACGACCACAAGCGTGTGGTCAGCAAAAGAGTTCCTTGAACTTCTGAACTCCACTTTTTTCTTTTAGGTGGGGAATCAAGTGGACTTAGTCACACAGACCGCCAGTCAGGGGTCTTTGAAGATGAGGAGCCAGCAGTGATAACGCTCCATGTGTATGTGTGGCGATTTTTTCCTCTTAGTCCTGAACAGCATGTTCAGCTTCTCAACAAGAATTAAAAAAAAACAGGGAAGAGGACCGTAACCTTCATATGGCGATGGGGTGTATTAGAAGGAGGGTGGTTAGCAGGTCGAGAGAGGTTCTCTTTCCCCTCTACTCTGCCCTGGTGAGACCACATCTGGAATATTGTGTCCAGTTCTGGGCCCCTCAGTTCCTCAGTTCCCCTCAGTTCCCTCAGACAACCAATGGTAGGGCAAGGGGTAATGGGTACAAACTGGAACACAAAAGGTTCCATTTAAATTTGAGAAAAAACTTCTTCTCAGTAAGGATATCAGAACACTGAAAGAGGCTGCCCAGGGAGGTTGTGGAGTCTCCTCCTCTGCAGACATTCCAACCCGCCTGGACACCTTCCTGTGTAACCTCATCTGGGTGTTCCTGCTCCATGGGGGGATTTGTACTGGGTGAGCTTTCCAGGTCCCTTCCAATCCCTGACATGCTGTGATTCTGTGAAATCAGTTCTTCCTAATCACCATTGGAACCTGAGAACCAGAAGACCATCAGGTCACAACCTAATACCTTTTCCAATCATAAATTTCTAGATATCTCCAGTAATAAGTCTGATCTCAGTTTACTGGAGCTGGGCTTTTTTTCTTCATTTTTCTCAGAATAGCCTTATGGAAAAAGAGCTTCTTTACAGGCAAGTATCCTGAATTTACAGAGCTTAATCTCAGCCACTGACTGACCATTAAATTCCATATTTACATCTTTAGCCAAATGGGTAAACACGTAAGTACAGTAATTTTGAATCTCCATTAACTTTTATGTCACTGAAGATGAGACGAAAGGACATAGGCATCAAGCCTAGCCTCGGCATGCTTTCCAGGAACAAAACCATGCTGCTTTGTTATCTTCCATAAAGAGATCGGGATGAAAATTAATCAGTAACAGCTTCTCTAAAGCAATATTTTCTCTTTTTACCACTGGCTGCATGACCAACAGGCACCCATTCCCAACCCTCCACCTGAACAACAGCTCAGAAAAAACCCAGTTTCATAATAGGATACATTTCGTAAGCAAAACACACAACAGCAATGGGGGGAAAAAAACAGAAGCACTTGCTCACAGTAATAGCTATTTTCCTTTCCTCTTAAAGCAACACAATGAAGCAATTACTGTCCACTGCATTTCCACGGGTGCTCCAGCCAGAGCAAGTGGCTGGGTGGCTCGGAGGGGGCTGGAGGAGTGGCAAGAAAAAGAAACAACTCCTACCAGATATGATTCACTAACAACAAAAACAGCCCCATGGTACCTCTTGCTTTTCATAGGATGAGGACAGGTTTTTCCACCAGCAGGGTTTTCCGATTAGAGGAATTTTTCTGTAATGGGATTGATGACGTAGGTGTCGGGATGAAAATAGGAAGGACCTCAAAGGTTACAGCTAAGCTGGGAGTCTCCTTGTACCTGAACTGTTGCAGAGTCTCAGAAAACTCCTTGTGGTCTCAGGAGGACGTACCATATAGGAAACCCTTTAATTTACTCAAGAAAGGAGAATGCGTTCATGGGTAATTATGTCTCTGGAATTACACTGAATGGAGAATATATGAATAAACATAGAACGGTCCTTGTTGGGCAAGCCGTTGTGTGTCACAAACACACGCACCATCTATTGCTGGACACATGGAATGGAGAACCAACAGACTGGACCAAGGAACAGCCTATAAATTAGAAATAGCTTAAAGAACATCATGTAAATGTGTTCTGCCTCCAGGCATCAAATTATGTGAATCATCAAATCCACTTTATACATACATATTCTAAAACATACTTTTAGTTCTGATGGCCTTTGGCATACAGCTTTGGAATGAGTGTGCCTATAAACTTATATTTGTTTTAAAAGTATTAAGGGCAGAATTGGCAGCAACTTCTACATTTAACTTGCTTGGAACTTTCTTTTAGAAAAGATTCTTTAAGTCTTATTTTAGAAACTTAAAATAAATTATGAGATGTGCTCCATAAAATTAACTTGAAGGACAGGCAGGTGGGAAAGAAATACTATTACCATTTTTCTCCGTGTCAGCAGGCACTGAGAGTTCAACATGTTGTATTATAACACACGAGCTTTGGTAATTGTCTCACAGAGATGAAAGTTTGATGAGACAGAGTTTGAGGTGCCTCAGATTTCTGTCTGTCACCCTGCAGAAGTTTCCCCATATCCAGGTTGTTGTACCTCGGTAGAGTCTGATGCTGCGATATTGAAAGCAGTTAAAGGTTGTGTCTTTCTGACAAATAATTACATTTCTGTACTATATATTTAAAGCAGTGTTTCAATACGAGGTTACACGGTTTTGCAGCTCTGACTCATGTGCTACTTGCAGCTCCCAGTGAGTTCAACGAAGATGTGAGTGGTTGGTACATCTTAGAACCAGACTTGTTTTGAACCATCAGCCAGTTGGTAGCATTTCTGTAACCAGTTAAGCTGTGCCACCACAGCAAGTGGAATGATCATTTTAAACCCAAAATATGTTTTAGATGAATAAGCAAAGAGAAACTAAGATACAACATGTAGATATTGCCTTTTTTTTAATAGATAACAGAACAATGCCAAGAAGTATAAACAACAACTGCCCTTTCATATTAATGAATCTGCTGTAGGATAAAGTTCTATTAATAGCAGGTTTCTAGTAATGGATAAACCCAGACCCAGACAGAATAATTCATAAAAGAAACAATACCCGTTACATTGGCAGGAATAGTAAATGCTGTCAAAAACGGCAGGAAAATTCATAAAACTGCTGCGATAAAATAGCTTGTAAAGCCTTTTATCTTATAAAAATATAAGGAAATATAAGAAAAATATATTAACATACAACATTTTAAACTAAAAAATGTCACTGCATGCCAACATTTATTTTCTACCCCATCTGAAATTGCTTGCGAACTTTGTGTACTGAGGAGGAGGAAAGCAGAGGAAATAGGAAAACATCATCTTTTTTCCTTTCTCCAAACCTCATCATTTTGATGGTACTTCGAAGAATGAGAAATGTCTATCACCTCGCTCTATCAATTATACATCAGTCAGTGTGGCCTAAACTTGACATTTATCTTCTGTAGATATTCTACCCCAAAGCAGACAGGAAAGACCTAAAAGATTGCCATGCAAATGACTATGTCTTTTATATACTTATAACTGCAAGAGGTCCCTGAACGGAGCAGTAAGAATCACAGCCCAAACACACCAGAGCACATCACCTGCTGAGGCCACATCGAAAGGCAGCAAGATGCAGCACGGTCTGAACAGATCTGCTGATTCATTGATGCTTGTGCTTTCACTTCAACAGCAAATAGCTGGGTTTGTCTCAAATAAACACATGCAAATAAAGCCACCCTTTATGTCAATAAATTATGTTTTGTGTACTTCGTTTTCATGCCAGTGGGAAAGATGTTGTAAGAAAAGTAGTTCGAGGATGGCCAAAGAGAATTGCAATTTATATGCCAGAAAGAGTTATGGTAAATATTATCATTATGGTTATTAATGATTTGTAAAGCGCTGTAAATCTCCATGACAGTAATTATGATGCTTTGTGTATATAAATTTGACGTTCTGCATATACAAGCACTTGGGCTTGAACTCTTCCTAGATCATTAGGAAACTAGAGGTCATATCATCGGTCAATTGAGCAGTAGTTTCCTGCAGATTTTCGGGTGATTCTCAGATTTATCCTCACTGTAGAAAAGGTACTAATGATTTCTCCCCAGGCTAACAAGCTTATGAGGAGGCTGTGATTGACAACCTTTTACATACAGTGACCCAGAGATGCAGAAAACACAGTGGGTCTGGAAACCCTTTTGTGTCACCCGTGAGGACGCACAGGGTGGGTAGGGGCTGCTGGGGCTGAGGAGGTGGCAGGCTGAGGGCCCGTGTCCTACACATGTTGGTAGAGTTTCCACAAATAAACTAAATTTGTGGAAAACATTAATCTTCAGGGGCCTCCTCTAGGCTATATGCCACTTAATGTATTGAGAAAGGCAGTAGGGTTGAAATGATCTGTCGTTCTCATGCTAATCCTCCACGCGGAGGAAATTCTCCAAGACAGGGGTCTGCTCCTTCCCAACTCCCTTTCTCAAGACTCAGACCTTTGGAAATCCGTGACTGCAGGTAGGGGATTCCCACAAAGCACGACTTGCTGTTAAATGAGGGAAGAGAAAAGAGGCAGCTTCCTGCCTCCTCTTGCAGGGAATCAATAACCTTTCTGCTGGCAGTGGTTCAGCTGCGTTTGGTGCTCTGCCCTCTTTTGCAGTAGATTGCTCTAGTGATAAGCAAAAAAGGACATTACAAGTCAATTCCATTGAAGATTAAACCCAAGTGTCCTCTGCTTAGCTAAATAAGCAGTTTCTGCAGTCTAAATGCCAGACATAAATAATCCACCTAACTCCATCTCTCCCATTAAAACACCCTATGCCTTTTATTCCATCCAAGACCCCCCCTGCATTTGGGGGAGCAGTTGGGGGTGTACCTAGGGGAACACTCAGTTTGCAAATGCACAGAGCACAACTCCTGTAAAGGAATCTACACATGTAGGTTCAACTGATGATGGTATACGCAAAGCAAAGCAGCCCTGGACAAGGCTGTCCAGAGAGGCTGTGGAGTCTCCTTCTCTGGAGACATTCAAACCGGCCTGGACACGCTCCTGTGACATCTGCTCTGGGTGAACCTGCTTTAGTAGGTGGGTTGGACTAGATGATCTCCAGACATCCCTTCAACCCCAACCAGTCTGTGATATTGATGCTGAATCTCACCACTCAACATTGGCTCAACAGAGAGTGCCCAAGCAAGCCGGGCTCTGACATGCCATCTCCAACAAAAAAAACCCAAAAATAAAATAAAACCATTGGGAGTGTTTTACCCACTCATTATGACTGAGTTCAACAGCCTTATGATTCCAACCGTTGAAGCGATGACTTTATGGGAACATCAGAAGTAGCGAGCCCGACCAACCCTCATGGACACACACACACTTCTCCTACCAGGAGCCGCAAGTGGCTGAAGGCAGCGCGTCCATTGGGAGCTTCCCAAGAACGAACCTTCCTGAGTTATGAGCGGGCCCACACACGCACACACTCAACTTCACAGTCCATTGCTTTCCCAGGAGCGGAGTCTGTGCTGTCTGCACCAAGGCAATATATCTCTTTATGGCCTGCCAGTGACTTTACAGAGAGATAAACAAAGCTTTTAAATCAAAAGGAGACAGAGCAGGGGAAAAAAATTGGCACCCCAGAACACACGCAGATATTTATTTTTTAACCCTTCATGACAAACAAGAAAGCAAAGAGTTTCTTATGCAGGTTCTGCCAACCAACAACTAAGGGAGAAACAGGAAACCCAAGGGTAGAAATCTAAAGAATTCCCCTAGGTTTGAAAATGTACAGCAAAATCTCTGTTCAGCGAAGAGAGGGCCTGCGTTCATTTAAAATAATCTGAAAAATAGATACGGCACTGAACTGAGCTGTAGGGTAGCTGGTCTGAAATTAGAACAGACTGAATTTGGTGTCAATTAAGGATGTGATGTAAGATTCTCATTGTCTCACCTGGATTGACTGTAAACTTTGGGGAGTAATGAGAAACGTCATGTGCATAGTGTCAAGGATGAGATCCTCAGAGTCTACAGAGGTTCTATGATGTTAAAAACCACCAAAATAATACCAAATCATCACTTATTGTCCTGAGCTGCTTTTCAAAAGCGGAGGATAGGCAATAGCAAGTAGGGCTGTAGCTCCATCAATGACTGGATTTAATTATTTTAGAGTTGAGTGGAAAAGGGAAATTTTCAAAGGAAGAAAAATCCTGAGCTACTATTAGTTGGAAAATATCAGGAGGACCCAAAGCATTTTCGTGACTCATTTCTTTAAAAGTTTCATTGTTTCCCTGCCCTACAAACTGTGTTCCGGATCCATGAAAAAAGTTGTGTATTTGGTGCTGGGAGAATGTCTAAATCCATCAAACGCAACCCCCTTCTCTTCATACAGAGACTCCAAACACTCCACCTTTTCACTGGAAGCGAATATGTTTGTTCACTCCCTCCTAGAAAACCTCTTTCTCCCAGAAACTCCACTCGCATCCCAAGAAGTAGCCCGAATATTGCTCAGCAGCTACTGCTGTACAGAAATTAAAAGAAAGTTTGTGGGAATAGATTTCACAGGTCATTCAGCTTCATACAAACAAAGAGGGTGAGGGCTCAGGGGTGCCCGTTCACTCATATACACCAGAATCTGCTTTTTTCACACCCGCTGGACCAACTCAGATGCCTTCACACGTGTGCACAAACTGGCTGAAAAGCCACCAGCTTGTACATGCAAAAAAGTTCTCTGTGTGAACACACACAGGCCGGTTCTTCAGCTCCCTGTTTACAGCCAAAAACTCTTCTGTTTACGAGGGTATTTTCTAAGTTGGGAGGTTCTTTCACTAAAATTCTAGCCTATGCTGAGCAATATTGTGTCCACCTTCCCAAATCTTAGTCCAAGCCAGGTTCTTGCATAAGACGATTTGCAAAATTCAGAGCTAGAATGGGAATGAAGCTGCAAATCCTTTCCCATTTCCCTGGTTACTCGGAGCTTTCCCTCACTCCAAATTCCGAACCCCACCAGGACTATTCCTGCTTATATCTGAGTGAAAGTCAGTGGCCAGAAGCCCAAACTCAGTGCAGAGTAAACCAGACTCTCCTTTCTGGCCATGACCACAAATGTCACCAGAGAAAACCCAGCACCTCAGCACAAAAAGCTGCTTTTCGGTATTTTTAGCTGCTTTCATGATTCTTTTCATCCAAAACTCAAAAGCAACTCCGTATTCTTATGATTTTTTTTTTTCTTTCATTATTTTATTTCTAGCATTTTGAGGTGGGTTTTTTCCCCTCTGTGATCACAGCTGAACTTCCTACTGGCCCAGAGGGAATAGAGAGCAATAACGTTAAATGGCCTCGTAGATGCAGCCATGGCCCCAAGCCAGCACTAATTTCCAATCTTGTTATGCTGAAGAAAGAAGATGAAGAAAAAAGAAAAGGGAAGAGGAAGAATAGAAACCATAAAAAACCCCAGAAATATCCTTTAATATTAGTGAGAACTGCAAAGTCCTGTTGGTGGTTTTAGTGACAGGTTTAAGTTTCTATTAAAAAAAAAAAAAAAAAAAGAAGAATTTGAAATACCTTCTTTAAATGAGTGTGAATATTTTTCCTTAGACACAGAACATCATTGTGACATTCAAGTCTTCGCATACTGCAGGCAGGATGGAATTTTACTGACCAAATAAAGCGTCGTCACTACTTGAGTACAGCAAACATTTGTAAAAACATATTAAACATGTCATAAATTAACTGAATTTGGGAGCCTGTAAACACTCACTTGAACTTACAGCTCTTTGATTTCACCAGCACATCAGATATCTGCATATGCAGAGGATCCCAAATTCATCCCTTAACCTGCAAAAGCGTTGGCTTTTCAACTCCTCCAGCATTTTCTAAACTCCTTTGGGCCTTTTTAGCCTCCTCACCATCCCCTTCCCTGACAGGGGATGAAAATTAAGAGCACTGGGGAAAAAGGAACATTCTGCAACACCTTCCCAAAAAGCTCTCCCTTTGCAAACTCAGGCTTTTATCAGTATTGGGGGAAAAAAAAAAAGGCATTTACAGTGTTAGTCAATACAAAGTAAAAGTTTATATTACACAAGCAATGGACGCAAATCAAAATAAAACTTTGAGAGGAATTTAGCAAGGAAGTATGGAGTTACCTACAAAGATATTTGGCCAAGAAAACAGAGATATTCTTGTAGAGAGTGCTGTGACCACAGGCCCTGGCTGGCAGCAGTGACGTGCTCCGTTTTATCCCTGCCGTGGAGATGCGGTTCTGGAGCAGCTGCGGATGGACAAAGAGAAGCAGCATCATTGCCTTAAAAGATGCTGACAGTCTGCTAATATATTTGTTTCCCCCACGACCTCCAGAGCATGATCAATCCTTCTGTTCGGCAGCATTGCCCAGATGGATTCAGCTTGCAGCCCTGCTCCCCTTATCATCAGTGTTTCTGTGCACAAGTGGGAAGTTGGGCTGAAGCAAAACAAGAGTTAGAGCACAATATTAAAAACACAACACAGAGTTAAATCTAAACGGAGGAGGTCTGGCAGGTAATCCAGATTTGCTCCAAAGGGAGCTACACAAAGAAGCCTAATACGCCCAAAGGTGTGAGGAAATGCGAAGTATAAAAATTAACAACTCATTCTACAATATCAAGTAATAGACAAGGAAAAGAGATCCCCTGCCCTTGCACTCTGGTTTCTTTCTGTCCTGTATTCAAGCTTTCCAAATTCACTAGAGACTCCAACAATAAATGTCGTTTTGTTTTGAGGCTGCATGTCTCACATTGCCTGGAAAAGGCAGCAAGCCACACTGTCTCCTTTTTATCTCAATAATTAGCCTTCAAGTCTGCCAGGCGTTTTACTGCCTTAGGTGATGCAAAGCTGAATCTAGATTCCTAAATCAGGGCCGTTAGATCCAAAATCTAACTGTAGATGAAACAACCAGCGTGAGATTCCCCAAAGGCTGCCATAAAGCCAAGGAAAGTGCTGCGACTGCTTTTAGAGCAGCATCTGCCTCTGGACATCCTGGTGAGCACTAGATAGAGACCCAGAACAGCAAAACATGGTCAGAAATAACCAGAGCAGGAGCTCCATGGAACAGGGTTGTAGGGACAATTAATGCCAGGTGAGAAAGTGCATCTTCATCATCAAAAACACACAAGTGTCACTCTACCCCATTTCATGTCATCAATAACAGACCAATTTCCAGGCATCCGACTCCTATTAATTTCTCACCAATCTGAATTGGAATTAGTACCCAGACAGCAGTCAAAGAATCACTTATGCAGTCCCTTAAGCTTTTAAGTACATAAGGAACATTTAAAAACAGGGTGACAAGCACCTCAGGTTCCCTTCTCGAACTGGACCTTTTTTTTGACTTATTCCTTTATTCTTTACATATTTTGCAGAGGAAAACAACCACAAATCTGGGCCAGCATGCCTAAACCTCCTACACAGACACCTTGCTCACCCTGAACCCCTTTGCACACAGAGACCCGATGCCACGTGCAGAATGTGGGCACAGATCAGCCAGCACAAACCAGCATTTCTCTTTTGCAGCAGCAGAGCCCAGGCCAGCACTTGGACGTGTGGCCCAGCGACCAGATGTTGCCTCCTAATGTGCACATGCATCTTTTCCCTCCAAATGGCATTTGCTCCGCTTGGTCTGATGCCAAACATCTCCTCCTGAGACACACGCACCTCTCCTGTTTTTTCAGCTCCTTGCATTGGTGTGAGTTGGGAGTAATTTTTCTTCTTAACTTCATAATTGCCCAGGTATAGTTGTAAGTAAATCCAGCTCAGTATGCTAAAATGAACTACAGTCTTTAAAAAAAAAACCCTGTATCTAAAAATCAAAACACCTCAAAATAGTAATAATTTCTCAGCATTTTATATCAGCTGTGGGCCCAAGCAGAAGCGGGGGGAATTTGGTCAAAAAAACAGATGTTAACTGAGGAGACGCATCCTGCACTGCAGATCCTTGGCAGTAATGAACAAGCTGTGCTAAGAGTCTTGTGCATCTAAATTGCCTTCAGAGGAAAATTGTCCTTGAGAGCAAGGACTGGAAGGTATTTGGGGCAGGGACCAACTCAATTGCCCTTTGTCTATGATACAAACATCCAGGCATGTGATTCCTAATTGCAAACAAAACAAGAATTGTTGTCAGGAAAGATGACACAGCAGAGAGACTCGATGCAGGAGGATTTGGGTTATGTAGGTGCCATTCCCAGTCCTGCCCAGGCATTTTTAAAAATTATTTGAACACTCTGAAGAGACTGTTTCTGCATCTATAAAGAAGACCTCATCAGATGGACTCACTCCACCAGAAACCTTGATGTGCTTCGAGATCACCAAAGGCAGGTGTTCAGTAAGAACAAACAAACAAGAAGTTAAACTCCTGATCACCCAGCTTAAAGCTTCTGTTTGAAGAACAACACTGAGCAACACAAGAGATGCTGCCCTGCAGCAGGGTCGCATCCATCACGTAGGAACAACCCCAGGTTCCAGTATAAGTTGGGGAATGACCTATTAGAGACCAGCGTAGGGGAAAGGGACCTGGGGGTCCTGCTGGACAGCAGGGTGACCATGAGCCAGCACTGGGCACTTGTGGCCAGGAAGGCCAATGGTACCTGGGGTGGGTTAGAAGGGGGTGGTCAGTAGGTCAGAGAGGTTCTCCTTCCCCTCTACTCTGCCCTGGGGAGACCACACCTGGAATATTGTGTCCAGTTGTGGCCCCTCAGTTCCAGCAGGACAGGGAACTGCTGGAGGGAGTCCAGCGCAGCCACCAAGATGCTGAAGGGAGTGGAGCATCTCCCGTGTGAGGAAAGGCTGAGGGAGCTGGGGCTCTGGAGCTGGACAAGAGGAGACTGAGGGGTGGCTCATTCATGGGGATCAATATAGAAAGGGTGAGTGTCAGGAGGATGGAGCCAGGCTCTTCTCGGTGACAACCAGTGATAGGACAAGAGATAATCGGTTCAAACAGAAACACAAAAGGTTACTTGAATTTGAGAAGAAATTTCTTCTCAGTGAGGGTGGCAGAGCCTGGCCCAGGCTGCCCAGGGAGGTTGTGGGGTCTCCTTCTGTGCAGACATTCCAACCCGCCTGGACACCTTCCTGTGTAACCTCATCTGGGTGTTCCTGCTCCATGGGGGGATTGCACTGGATGAGCTTTCCAGGTCCCTTCCAACCCCTGACATTCTGTGATTCTGTGAAGCCCAGTTCATCCAGAAGCTCCTCTGAGAGCAGCGATGTTCCCGGGGGAGACACCTCTCTGTTGTTTTGGGAAGCACCTGCACACATCTGTATTTTGCCAGGCTGATTTGAGGTCAGCGAGGAAAATGGTAATAGTTTCTTTTGTTTTTTCATTTCCCCACTACATCTCCTCCCTAACAACTTCAGCTGCAGCCACATTCTATATTTCTTCCCTTACAATTGTTTCAATAGATCCTTTATGGTTTATGGGTTGGTTTTTGGTGGTGGTTTTGTTGGGTTTTTTGTTGTTGTTTTGTTGTTTTTTTCTCCTCCCTCAAACTGAAGCCTGAAATATGCTCTGAATTAAGAAAAAGCTCCATGTCACTGGGGATTGGACTGTTGCTGAACTGTTCCGTGTGTGTGCGCACACAACCTCCCAGCCAAAAATGCCTCGGGGGCTCTCCCGAACTGTTGGGGTCCTAAAAAGGGTCCATTCCTCCTTCATTGGCCACCCTCCGAATCGGCTGGTGGGGGGGAGAGCTTCCTCCGCCCCCTCTAACACCACGCTCCCTCTCTAGCACATCTGTCCAAGCTTGCTCGCTGCTGGCCCTTTCCTTCCCCATATGCTACAGGCATTTTTGGCCTGTCTGAATCCTCAGTGCATTAAGCAGGAGGCCCCTGCTTCAAGAAATCTCCCCCCTTTTTCAATAGGCAGTGCAAAAGAAACGGTGTGTGCAGCAGTGGGGTGAGAAGAAGGGATGAGCAAGGAAAAGAACAAAATAAAGATGGGTGTGGGGAGGGGGAACATCTCACCTGTTATCTTTATCAGAAAAAGAAGGAAATTCACTACAGGAAAGTAACAGAAAGCTTTGGCTTTTAACCTTTTGCGTTCCCCAGCCAAAACGCAAAGGTGGGATTTTACAGAGGTTCACTGCTCGTAAGCACCGGTGCAGAGATACAGAGGTCTCCTTGGTCCATAAAGCCTGCGTCTCTAGCTAGTGTAGTTTATTCTGGGGTGGTGCAGCTGTGTAGCAAAACAACACACATGAACGCACACATATCCCCCCCCAAAAAAGCCTGGATATCACTTTGGTCCCAGGTTTAAAACTGGAATCTGGGAACGGGTCGGTGCAGCTGGAAATCATCCCGTCTGGATCGCGCTGGTCCAGCCCCAGCGAGGGTCAGGAGCTGGGGCAGCCAGAAACGCCGTGTAGCCTCCCTCCAACCTACCATCAGGCTACCTAATCCTGCACCTCAGCTCCCGAGGTGTGAAAACCAGCCGTCCCAGCGCTAAACGCACACATCGGTGGTGAGGACTCGGCTCTCGTTACTTGGACAATTGCTTCCTGCTGCTCAGACACACGAAGCGACGTGGTGGAAGGGAAGATGGGGTTGCTGCGAAGGCAGGAGAGCTGCCAACTGCTGCTTTTTCTCCCCGCTTGACACGAGGGTGATCTCTAACAAAATTACTTAACTGCCCACATACAGATGTCCAGCATCCCTCATGCTGCTGTGCCAAAATGGGGATGCGGTGCTGTCAGTACCCTCGTTGTGCCTCAGTTTCCCCTAACTGGACGATCTGGGCTTCACAGGGGAGTGAGATCCCGGGGGAAAGGCAGTTCAGAGCAGGGTAACGTGGTGCTGGACTTCCCAAGGAAACAATACAAAAGCAGTTCTGGTTGGAAGGGCAGAAAAGTGTTTTGTTGTTGTTTGGTTTTCTAAAGGGTATCATAAAAATCTCTAACGCCACCATTTTTAGGTATTTGGCCTTTCCAGAGACCACTTCTATTAACTCGAAACCCACGTGCAACAACTACTCTTTATTCTAACACTGCTTTTATGTCCCTTTTACACTTCTAGGTTCACACATGAAAAACAAATAGTGTATGATAACATTTATGTCCTTCTAGTCACAATTCTACGAAAAACAAAATAAAAAAGGAGGGAAGAAGGGATCAAATCCTAAATTATCTTTGTTGCAGAAACGAGATGTTGATCAGCATCAGGAAGCCGTAGGTGTCTGGACCTCTGAGGCCCTTGGGCTTTGAATCAGAGTCATATGTGACAAACCAAGAGGACGCAGCTCCAGGGAAGCAGCGTTGACCTGCTGGTGATGAGCTTGGGAAGGGAAAGTTGTGTCTCTATCATCGTAATCACTTCCACTTGTTCACAGTTATAGTCAACTGTAAATAACAATTTAAGCCATGATAAAAAAAAAATCACTCATTACTAAAATTAATAATCACAGCACAATGGAGAAGAAAAGTTAATGGTAGAGAAGTAAGAACCACAATACAACTGCTGAGGAAGACTAAGATCATAATGCAACAACTATTCCCGATTGTCTAGTGTCCAAATAACCAGACATGTGACAGACACAAGGCTTCTCACAAAAACCAAAGGGTATATTAGTGAAAAGGGCACCCGGCCTGGGTATATAAATGGGTTATCTTCTATAATACAGAATAACCCTGACAAAACCACTTAATCTATCCTGTTCCTCACCTACCGTAAGGACTATATCACTTACCTTGCACAAGTGTTGGATGAATAAAACCTTTCATGATTCTAAGAACTGAGATGCGTCTGCAGCATCATCTCTCTGAAAAGCACAGCAGACAAACAGTCAACACTCCAGCTACTTGTCAGTTGCTAATACTTTATTCAGTTTAATCTTTAAATGCACTTACAATTATAAACTAAGATATACGAGCTCGGAGATACCCAAAGCTGCAGTCTAAACTGTTCCCTCATACAACACCAAGTACTCCTAGGCCATCCCTGGCAGAGGACTAACTTGTTTTGAAAGACCTCCAAAGAAGCAGATCCAGTAACCTTCTCACACAGCTTATTTTAGTACTGAACTACCCTCGAAGCTAGCAAGCTTTTGATAATACTAAACCCTTTCTCCTAAAAATTACGCCAATTATTTTTCTCCTACTCATTGCTGCTATGAAGAACAATTCATCACCATTCTCTTTCTAGCAATGTTTTACACATTGGAGGAATGTTATCACATCCTGTCAGTCTTCCTTTCTCTAGACTAAACAAATCCAATTCTTTCAATCTTCCCTCACAGATTACATTTTCCAAACCTCTTATCATTCCTATGGCTCTCCTTTAGTCCCTCTCCAATTTGTCAAGATTTTTCTTGAACTGCACAACCAAGGCGAATGCAGCCAAGGCTGTATGGAGGCTGCCTGAAAAGCAAAATTCCCCCTGTCTTTTACCCACAAGTCCCACTAAAACTCGCCGTTGCATGAGCTGTCTTTTCTGAAGCAGTTTTATCATGCTATATCATATTCAGTTTATAATTTTGCAGCACTCTACATCCTTAACTGTCTTAATTTTTAAATACTGCTTCTTTTGCTAAGTATTTTCAGGTTTGCGTTCTATTCTGTACATGCATTCATTTCATTGACCATGACGATTTATTTTTATCCCATTTCGAGTTCCTCGTTCCATATAGCCAGGTATCAAAAACATTTGGAGCTCTGCTTCTCCTTTCCAAAAAACAGCAATTCCACCCACCATGATCCCAGAAAACTTTGTTGGTTTGCACTTGATACCATCATGCAAGACAGTCACTAAAGCAGCGAGCACCTTCCAAACTGTGGCAGACCCTTGAGGGACCCAACTGATGTGCCCTCCCACCTTCCAGATCTACTTTTTGAGCCTTAATTTACAACTAGTTGTGCCCCCACGATGCCGCAATTTGAAATAGAGCATATTTCTCTACTTAGTTTAGGAGGACGCTGTGAGTGACAGCATTCAAGGTCTAAATAAAAATCAAACACCCAGCATATCCACTTCTTGGTTTTCATTTATTAGTTCATCCACCCTGCACAGAAATGGCACTGGTTTGACATTATTTACTCTTGACAAATCCATTTTTGCTGTTTCTGATTAACTTCTTATTCTCTGAGTGCTTGTAACAGCTAATTCTAGAAACTTTTGGGGTATTGAAGTTTGTTTTACTGTTCCATAATCCCCCTGGTTCTCATTTTCCCCCTATTTAAAAATAGACCTTATGTTTACCCTACCCTGGGCCTCTGACTCTACCTTGGTCATCTGTGAACTCTGAAAGATAATCTCTAATCACTCGGGGATCGTTTCAGCCAGATCCTGAAGTATTCCAGGGTAGATTTCATCAGCTCCTGCTGAATCGCAGAACGTCTAAATTATCTACATTTTAGCCAGCATAGTCTCTTGCTATTTGTGATGATCCCCTTGTTAAAACTCACTGCGTTAGTACACAACCACAATCAACCATTTTTTTGAGGCAAACAACCAAAAAAAGGCATTGAATGTTTCATTATCTGTATCATTTGTTATTTCCTCTCTTTCCTTTTAAAGGAATGGACTAACTATCCTAACATTTGTTGGTTTTTCTGTTTGCATTTATGTTTTTAATGGATTTTGACTCAGTCACTGATTTATGGGGGGTAAAGTAATTCGAGAGCAGGATCTGTATCCAGAAACTCAGATACCACAAGCAAATGAGTTGATACATAATTTTTGGCTTCAAAAATAACCCAGAGACACTAAAAAAGACAACATTCCCTAGGAAATTCACAAGCCTAAAAAATAGAAATACATGTGCAAAACCTTCTGCTTTCCTTTAAGAAAGATGGTCATGTAACTGACACAAGACCATGTGTACATGGTCAGCCCTGTGTGCATGAGCTGATCACAGAATCCCAGAATGTCAGGGGTTGGAAGGGCCCTGGAAAGCTCATCCAGTGCAATCCCCCCATGGAGCAGGAACACCCAGATGAGGTTACACAGGAAGGTGTCCAGGCGGGTTGGAATGTCTGCACAGAAGGAGACTCCACAACCCCCCTGGGCAGCCTGGGCCAGGCTCTGCCACCCTCAATAGGAAGTAGTTTCTTCTCAAATTCAAGTGGAATCTCTTGTGTTCCAGTTTGTACCCATTACCCCTTGTCCTATCACTGGTTGTCACCAAGAAGAGCCTGGCTCCATCCTCCTGACACTCACCCTTTAGATATCCGTAAATATTAATGAGGTCACCCCTCAGTCTCCTCTTGTCCAGCTCCAGAGCCCCAGCTCCCTCAGCCTTTCCTCACCTGGGAGATGCTCCACTCCCTTCAGCATCTTGGTGGCTGCGCTGGACTCTCTCCAGCAGTTCCCTGTCCTGCTGGAACTGAGGGGCCACAACTGGACACAATATTCCAGGTGTGGTCTCTCCCCAGGTCAGAGTAGAGGGGCAGGAGAACCTCTCTGACCTACTGACCACCCCTCTTCTAACCCACCCCAGGTACCATTGGCTTCCTGGCCACAAGGGCCCAGTGCTGGCTCATGGTCATCCTGCTGTCCCCAGGACCCCCAGGTCCCTTTCCCTTACGCTGCTCTCTAATAGGTCATTCCCCAACTCGTACTGGAACCTGGATGCCCAAAAGCATTTTGAAAAGCAAATTTAAATGTTAACGTGCTCAATATATAATTTCTCATCTAACTGACCAAATAATTTCCAAATACATTTTGTCCACGGATGTCACAGGAAGAAAAGGAAGACGATGACAGAAGCACACAGCACACTTTGAACACAAAATAACTCAAAGTACCTTCTATTTTTCCTCCCCTAAGTGTAGCCATTAGGCAAGAGATCCTTGCAAACCCTGCGGGTTTTATGAGGTTTGATGAGCTCTTAATTAGAAAGGGATGAAATTTGAACTGAGGACTTCTGAACACTGTCTGGATGGGAACAGGAGGCTTGTTTCTGCCTGATTTCCTACTTAAAACAGGCTTGAATAAACCTGGCTAAGAATGATAACGCCAAAGTGGACAGGGCCAAGTGTTTCTGCTACAGACTCAAAAGAATTTTTTCCCAAACGCAGACCAAAATATCCTTTGATCAGAAAAACAGGTAAATGGTTCAGAAGCAGGTTAGAGACATCAAAAAAGGAGAGAAGGATAAGGCTGGGACAGAGGTGGCCAGGGAGAAAAAAAGCAGGAATTTGAAAAATGGAAAGAGTCAGGCAGACCCAAAAGCTCTGAAAAGCATCTGGAAATAAAATCCCAGGTTTTTCAAAGAACCCCAGGTGCCTAGCACTGTTTGGAGGTCTCAGCCAAAACTCCTAACTGGTGTAAATTAATGTTCCTGGAGTGCTGGCAATGGAGACACTGCCGATCTCAACGGCAATATTCCCTATTCCTTCTGACAAGCTGCATCCTACAAGCGCAAAATAAATCTGACTACTGAACTTTGCTTGCCTGTAGTGGGGTGATGGAACGTCTTCATTAACGTCTTGTCTTTATTAACTCATAGATCCCAGATATAGAAACCAACCTGCAGAGCACCCAGAATCACCGCAATCCTCTGTGCATTTGCAGGAGCTACTGAATATGTTTACAGGAGCTCCGGGAAAGTTTCCTTATAGATCTGAGGCTTTTCATCTATTTCCAAGCTGAACCTGAAAGCAATACATTTATCTCATGCATACACATCTTAACTGTTCTCTTTTTCTTTGAATTTCAGGCTGCATTTGATTAACTCTGCAAAATATTTTGGGATGTAGCGTTCTGGAACAACATACACAGAACAGATTATGATTATGCAGGGTGAACCAGATCACTGAACATGAGACAGATTAGCAGCTATACTAGACAGTCAATCTATTTAAGTCTTCTGCATTTCATTGTGATTTAATTTAATTAAAATACTGTGGGGTTTTTCCAGTGTATTACTTGAAAATAGGATTTATTTTTTATCTGGAAGACTACCATTATTATTTAAGGGTGTTCCTGCTACAGACAAAAGCCCTCTATTTTTGGTTAAAACTCTACATTTTCAAGCGATTCCAGCTTCCAAAAGTTATGCCACTGGTGAAGATGATTGTTGTTCTCCAGCCCAAGCTGAAACACGAAGCACTTAGAAATTCAAGGTTAAAGATTCACTGGAAGTTGGTGAAAGACTTTTTTTAAAAAAATTATGAGCCTGGAAAAGAGTTAATGTTGGTTTTACTAGAAATATTA
Organism: Streptopelia decaocto; assembly: GCF_964273445.1. Lineage (NCBI taxonomy): Eukaryota > Metazoa > Chordata > Aves > Columbiformes > Columbidae > Streptopelia > Streptopelia decaocto. The sequence continues at coordinate 4,360,887 of NC_138672.1, read as the reverse complement.
GTGAAAAATAGCAGCTCATTTCACACTGCCCTTTTGTACTAATCACTGAAGAGTTGCAGTTGGTACCGTTCAGGTCCTTCTGCATCCTGTGAACTTCTTTACTGCTCCTATAAAACATTGGGACATCTGTGCTGACTGCAATCATTCCCTCTGAACAGAAAGCGTGATCCTAAGGAAAAGGACATCAGACCCATTCCCAAATAATTGTGTGGAAATATTTTTCCCGGGGAAGAGGTGGCCACTCCATTCCCAACACCTTTTTATCCCCTCTCCCCCATGTTATCCTACATTGAGCTGCTGGCTGCAGTTTGGGAGACCCAATGGCTGCAAGCAGGCTGATGTGGAGCAAGATGGGGAGGTAAATATGAATTGCATGACAAGCAGAAGCGCTCCCCTGTAGCTTTTTATTTCAACCTTTTACTTCAGAAAACTGAAGATAAGAATCAGCAGCTGGTCACTGAATCAATCGCAGCCACAGCATCTGTGTAAATACTGAGGTTTCAGAAGAATGAGCTTACGCCAATCAGCTTTGTGCTTGGGAGAGGGCAGGAACGTTGTGCCTTTGCTAGAATCCCCTGCTTCTTTAAACACCCGTGGACATGTCTGAACAGGCCCAAACTTGACAGAGGTCCAAGCCAAAGAGCAATTTCTGCCTTTTCACAGAATCCCAGAATGCCAGGGATTGGAAGGGACCTGGAAAGCTCATCCAGTGCAATCCCCCCATGGAGCAGGAACACCCAGATGAGGTTACACAGGAAGGTGTCCAGGCGGGTTGGAATGTCTGCACAGAAGGAGACTCCACAACCCCCCTGGGCAGCCTGGGCCAGGCTCTGCCACCCTCACCGGGAGGAAGTTTCTTCTCAAACTTAAGTGGAACCTCCTCTGTTCCAGTTTGAACCCACTACCCCTTGTCCCATCATTGGTTGTCACCGAGAAGAGCCTGGCTCAAGGGCACAGTGCTGGCTCATGGTCATCCTGCTGCCCCCAGGACCCCCAGGTCCCTTTCCCCTATGCTGCTCTCTAATAGGTCATTCCCCAACTTATACTGGAACCTGGGTTGTTCCTACTCAGATGCAAGACTCTACACTTTTTAGCCTAGTTGGAGCAATGACATCTAAGGAAATGAAGGACTGGAGCAGTGAGAGGGAAGGAGCTGTCATAGACCCAGGGCTGCCTGCTGCCAAGTGCCGTGGCTCCGTTGGCTCTCACGAATCAAAGACCTCGGCTTTACCTTGTGCACAAGCTGGCCCCTTCTCCAAGGGTGAGCAAGAAATCCAGTCCCCATGTTCAATTCATGGATGGAACAGAAAAATGATTTCATTAATGCATGTAGATAAATACATGAGGGGAGGGATGGGAGAAAAGATGAGAAAGTGCTCTCCAGAGGGTCCATGTTAATTAAAGGCTACTCTTCAATGGAATAACCACCTACAGCACTGTATTCCAACTACAAGGCCTTTCATAACAACCTTAGCATCTCCTGCCTATGCTCCTGGTGTTTGCTGCATTAAACCACCCTAAGCTGTGGCTCCCTCCTGTCACCACTGTCCCTGGGCCCAGCTCAACACCTACCATGGGGGTCACACCGCAGGAGAAGAGAACAGCCCCAAGGTGAACGCAACAGAGTACTCATGAAGGCAGGGTGGTTATTGCCATCAAAATGGAGGAGTCAATAATCAAAGACAAACTGGAGTCAGAATCCCAGTTTAAAAAAAAATAAAATATCAATGGGAACTGGGGCACAGGCTGAGCTGTCCTCCTTCAGCATGTCCTCCGCACCACTGGGATTTACCTATGGAAGATATGTGCACTACAAGGTAAACACAGATTATATAAGATATAGCTTTATTAGCTTTCTCTCTGCTCAGAAAGGCCTTTCAGCCTCCTTGTAACTTTATACATGTGGGTAGAACCTTACACCTGGCTGGAACCTGTCTCTGAAACCCAGAGGTGTCCATATGAGAGCAGGGTCTCCCAAGTAGATCCCATTTCAGGTCTTCCCCAGCCTCATATTTAAAAAAAGCTTATTTAATTGCTTCAGTTTCACAGAATCTCGGTTTTACTAGAGTTTCCAACATCCCCTGAGATCATGGCAGAATTAAGCTTTAACTGTCTTGTAACATTTATGCTGCTATCTTGCAACATGCTGGGTATTACAATGTGAGGGGAACTAAACCAGCTCTTCTTTCCCTTTCTTTTCCTGATATGAAGGTAACAGATGAAAACTGCTCTGAGGACTACAAGACAGGTCATGCTCCTTCACTCAGAATACAGCTCCTGAGAAGGTTGCTCTGGCCCAAAAGGTTGCTTTCTATGCAATGTTATTCTACCCAAGAGCTTTATGCAAATTGTTCTGATCAGCAATAACATCTTCTGTTTTGCCATTTTATGGACATTATGTAAAGTAAAAGGACAATGAAGTAAAATGGATTTAGTCAAAGCCACCAAACCATTACAAAAGAAGATTCATTGCATAATGGATGCCCTTTTCCCCATAGGGAGAGAAAAAATACCCCGGCTACAGCTTAATTTTGTTGTTTTGTCTGTTTGATATCTGATGCCTACCAGAAGGATTTGTAAAGAAACCTAAGGCATTTAGACTCCAATTTAATGGGATTTAAGCATTTATTTCTGTTGGAAATGTCTGAAAACAATATGCTAAAGACCAAACAAACTATTGAGTTATAATCACCTCCAAACTTTGATACCTTCAACAATAACATGTTGATAAACAGTACAAAATTATGGGACTGGAGGCAGCAGAATGCAGATGAATCCTTCCGTGCCCTGACTTGGCAAAACACTTCAGACTGTTAGTTCTCAATAATTTCAACTGAGGCTGCAATTACTAAAGTCTCCTGAAAGTCAGCTGTCAGCTTTTAAAGTGTTATCTTTTTTTTTTCCTATAACAGCAGATGGTTTGGAGAGACAGTGGCTCCAAATGCTCACTTGAGGAACCTGAAAATTCCAGAAATAGGAGATTTAAAAACTGACAGTCAATTGATAAGTTTTGAAACTATTTCTATGAAGCTGAGAAAAGGTGAAAAGACCAGGAGGAGACAGTGAAAGAGAAAATATGAACAAGCTTTCTCAAAATAACCAGAGCTCTGTAGCAGTGGCAGGGGAATAACAGCCCCTGCTCAGTGCCTGACTCCGCTACTTCTGCCTTTGCTCCTGTTGAGTAGCAGCATTAATTTCACTGAAATCAATCAGCCTGCCTCCAGAGTCAGACGTTATTTAATTTCACTGAAAGGAAAGGGCAGAATCAAGCCAGTAAATACTATCACGTTTATAGATATGTTTTGTTATGTTACATGAGAAATAGTAGCATGGGACTGCTGGGAGTTTTCAGACTGATAAAGCTGTTATCATATTTCTATTTTTCACTGGGGAACTGCAGCACCAAGAGATCAAGGTCATGTTTAGTAGAGAGGGCTTAGGGGGTATTTTACATATGAATAACTTCAAGCATATGTTTAAGCATTTATCTGCACTAGAGTCTGTAAAAATGGCCTAAGACAATACAGATCAAGTAAAGTCCACAGCAGTGAGCATCAATGAGCCTCGAGTAGCTGCTCAAGGCTATAATTGTAAAACCATAAACTCTTTGCAGTGATAGCTCTATTAATGTCAAAATTTTCTTGTCCCTGAAGAACGTTTCTGCCCCTCATAGCCCATCTAGCCGAGGAAAATCAGGAGACACCAGCTCCAAGTTCCTCTTCATTTCTTGCCTAAATACAGCCTCTCAGTTCATCGAGAGCATCACACTGTCCTAAGCCTCTCATTTTAAGGAGAGATGAGAGTGTTACCTGAAGTGCTTCAGTGACTCTTAGACAAGTCTGAAGCTCTTGAGACTAGTATTACATGCACTAGGTGTTCCTTCCGCGCTCCTCAGATCCTTCAAGAAGTCAGAGGGAGAAATGAATATGTATTCTAGATGTCAGCTGGTTATATCAAAGCCTATCTGTGTCTAATTATGGAAAACAATCTGCCTATGTGAAGTTCACAGGGAAAGCTCTAAACAGATGTTGATTAAAGAGTGCCTCTGTAGAGTACTTTTTGAGAGGTCATTTTGCAGCATTTCGATTGAGATGGATGAAGGTGAGGTGTTTGGCAGTGAATTGCATCTTTGAAGTGAGTGACGAGATCAGGTTTTCATATGGAAGCGCAGAGGTTGCGGTGACATTCATCTGCAGGGGAGACAAGTGGATTTACTAAGAGAATGAACAAACTAATTCACATGGGCGAGAAACCTTTCTGAAGTGAGTAGTTGCACTTACTTTAAAGGTATCCATGAATGTAAAGGTTAGTCAGAGGCAGGCGAGAGAAAATGAGTGAACTTTTTGCTGGAGATAATGGCATAAAGAGGATACTCAATAATTTCCAATGAAAGTCTCTTAAATGATGAGGCTTTACTTCAGATTAAATTCGTCCTTACCTTGAACAACATTAGGGTGAGTATGTTCCATTAAAAACTTCTTCACAGCCCCAAAGGTCCTATCAGAGCTCCATCAGCTTAACCAAGAAGAGAGCTGTTTTTTTTGGAGAACTAAATCACTGGTAGTAAAAACAAAGGATGGTATTACCCTAAACAATTTGCTGAGGATGGGCTCAGCCCTTTGGTGCTGGAAAATGATAGATTTGCTAAGTAGAGAATTTGGCCCATTGATCCAAGTCTTTGTGGTGATTATGCCTGAGATGGAGCAAAGCAATGCCACAAGTTCTTCTCTCTCAAATGATGTTGGCACTCCTTGTGACAATCCCAGCAGATTGATTACTTCTCTGAAAACATCCTCCTGCGCTTTATACCTCCTTGCGGAATAGCCACAATTTACTGGTAGCCAGAAGCCATTAAGTAGAGATGGTCGTTTCTCTTTGATTTCAACAAACAAAAATCCAATGTACAACAAAGAGCTGCGGATAGGAACTCCTCCGAATGTTTGACTGTAAATGAAACCCTCGGTAGCTTATTGCTTGGAAGTGACAGCAGGGTTGAAAAGTAAATGCACTTTGTCCAGGACAGAGCGTTGCTAAAATAATTTCTGACAGCCTGTGCCAAAGCACTGAAGTCAACAGACTTAGCTGATCCACTCTGATAAATGTAACAGTTACAAAAATAAATAGAATACCTTCAAAAAGCAGCCAGGAGATGGCCAACATGAACCATCAGATAACAGCCACACTCGACACCTCTTAACCCTAAAATAGTCGATAGAAAAATATACCTTTCCAGTGACAACTGCATCAGGCATGGACAGTCCCAGTTTGTGACTATTCTGTTTGCTGCTCAAAGGACTGTCAGTGGGTACCGGCTGTATGGCTGTGGTTTATTTCCATGAGTTCTTTTATCCAAACAACCACCAGCTCTAAAAAAGACCCAGGATTCAAACTGCTCTAGAGGACCTTCTGTTTTCTTTGCTTGTTGTTCTACATTGTTGTTCCCTCATCACTTGAAGAGAAACGAGCAGAACAATTTGAGGTGACTTTTGAGCCCACTGCATCAATGCTGGAAGTAACATGACTCTCATATTTACTAGTTCTGCTGTATTATTCCATACAGAATGGAGAATGAAAATATAGCTTAACTATTTTTAGCAATTTAACTTATTTCAAAGCATATTTCATTAAGTACAGAGAAAGAGTTGCCATGCAGAGAAGTGTATAAAGAAGAGTGAAATAGATAATATATTTAAGAACTGTCCTTTCCTTTGGCCCACTTCCCATGAAGTCTTTCCATCTAATTTATGTGGTACTGCGAATCTTAGAGAAGCCAGTGGACTTCTTTGCAGCTTCCAGAAGAAGCCAGGAAAGAAAGATGCAAGTACTTGTAAGGAAATCCTTGAATTTCCAGTAGCTTTTTACGCAATGGCTTAATGTCTAGACTCTTTCTTGGAATGAAGTCTCTGGATCATTTTCCTTTTTTTCCCCCAGTGCTGCCCTGCATGACTGCAAGGCACTAAGAGCCAGCATCTCTCAAACTGTATTCATTGATTTTACAGATTTCTGACTAATTCTGCATTAAACAAACCTTCAGAATATTGCAGTTCAGCAACAGATAACCATCTCACAACAAGGCTTTCATTTCATAAGTCATTTTATGTATCTTTTCATACAAGATTAAGCTGCAGCTCTGCATACAACATCACTAATCCCAGATTCATTCCACTTTTAGAGCCTGCACAGCCTCACTTTGCTCCACTACAAGCACTTCAGTTCAGTATACGATGTCCTGTTGACGTCTGTATCAGAACATCACCAGCCTCGCTGCAGTCCTATGAATACAAAACTTTAGCTCTGCTGAACTGATTTTGTAGATCCATCTCTGCGCCTCACAGAGGATGCCAATTCAGTAGAGTTTTGCTTACATAGACTTTGCTCTGTCCTCAAGCACGAGCAACTCCTGCTGTAATATTTCAGAGATGAGCACCCACTCCACTTTAGTCCAGCCCTGGACTGAGCGCAGTCTGTTTGTCACCAGTAGACTTACGTGATCAGCAGCACATCCAGTTACTTTTGATCCCACCCTGAACTTGAACCATTACCTCTAAGTATGAAACCAGAATATACAGGCACAGTGATACTAGGTGGAAGCACCACTTATTAAGATTGTTCATTTATAGAAGGAACCAAGAAAAAAATCCCATCATAGGTCCAAACTCACATCTCCGTAACCTCAGCAGTGTTACCCCAACATGTCACTTTTGTACGTAAAGGTCCCTCATCCTATCTGCGAAAGAGCTCATAGTGTGGGTCCCACCAGAATAGCTTAGTCCTGTAAAGCAGTTTTTATAGACATGAGCAAGTGAGGTGTCACTGTCCACAGCAGGAGCTCCCAGTGATTTAACTACCAGGGGTTCCAAACTATGATTTAGTTCAACCACAGCTTCCAAGTTAGAAGTATAGAATAAAGTCATGTTAGCAGTGGCAGAATGTGTCAGGCAGCCCTATATCTGGGGTGCATTAATGGTGGTTGCAGACATCCTGCTTATTAATCCATACTGTAGGTTCTCAGAGACGTTATCTACCCACCTATTAATTCACTGATCCGGGATCATCTAGAGAGTGAATCCAGTACGTAAGGCAGTGATGAAAACATGAGTCTTAAATTTAGGGAAAACATGGGTCAGCCTTGGTGGAAGCAGACGTGCTTTGGCATTGCTGCTTTGTTGTCTCTCATTTACGTCACCACCAACACCACCAAAACTTTGCAGAGCTTTCCCAGACATTGTCTCCCTTTAGTCATGGATCTTTACAGTGAGTATTAGCACTAAAATAAGATAATCACGTTATAAAAAGGTCAGCTCGAGCGATCTCCCACCCATAATGCACTCCGTCAGATGCGCCGGAGTGACAGGGCAGAACCTCGGAATACATCATGCATTATGGATCGTTTCTTGCATCTCTCAGGCACTGCATTCTTACATCACTTCTTTACAGGAGGCATGAGACAGGAACTAATATATGCATGTCTTAGCACAGTATGTAATGCAGTGAAGTCCTGACCTTGTTCAAAGTTACTAAGTGCTATTAATATATATAATGGAAATAAATATTAGCCTTGCTTTGCAGAATGAGCAACCTGAGACAGAAGGCCCCCGAGCGATTTGTCAGGACCGACAGGGAACCAGGTATCCTGACAATTCCTTTTACTCTAAGCACCTGACAAAGTTCATTCCCATCCATCCTAGGGCCCTGCAGGGGGGAGGAAAAGGAAGAAAAAATAGCCTCTAAAAATGTTCCTGCTTTATCAGCAAAAAGAGGACGATAACAAAAACAGCTCAGGCCAGACAAAAGCTAATTGAAGCATATGGGCTTGTGCAGATACTTAGAAGCACTGCCTTAAAATAGCCCGGCAAGGCTACGGGATGAATCTTCCTCGAGAACTGCAATAGTCAGACAAGGAACCAGCAGCGAGGCTTGAAATGATCCACGATAAAGCATTTCCAGGCAGGTCAGGCACCTGCTTCAGGCTTTCTGAAAGGACAATGTGGTCCACTGTGCTGAAAGTGGCAAAGAGAACATATCCCTAAATCATCTCCTACACGAGATGGCTGCCTAAACTTTCCAGTGGGCAGTCTGAGTCCTACCATAGGACTGGCCTTAGAGCCAGCCTCAAATATACGTATGAGATCATGGGTAGGGAGGTGCTATTGATGCTGCACTGAAGTGACCTTCTCTAGAACCTTGAATATAAATGGAAAACACCATAGGCAACCAGACGAAAATTTGACACATTGCCTGGAGAGAGAACAGACTGTTTCAGTGCTTGAAAGAGGAATGCTGGATGGCAGTAAGTAATAGGTAGCATCCATTAGGCAGGATCTCTTTGGACACAGATCTGGGGGATAAGTTTTCAGTGTGACATTGAATTCTTCAGACACTATAGTAGGCTTAGCTTCTTTAAAGGAAATTTGCTCAGAGGAATATAAGCCATTTCCAAGCATGAACAGAGTACATTAAAGCACTGACTCAGGCTTTGATTCAGAAAAGCACTTAAGCACCCTTCTTGTAAAGGGATACTTTTCGGCGCTTGGACCTTGGAAAGGAAGGTGTACTGTGGTCTCTCTGGCTCAATGCCACGTATCAGGGCACGAAACAAACCTCAGACTAATGCAGTTAAGGAAGAATCTTTCACAGTGGACATATTTAATCCATTACTGCCCACTGTAGCAGTTCTTGCACCTGGAACTGGTCACGGCCAGGAGCAGCACACTGACCAGACAGGAGAATGACCCGTTTTGATAAACGCATTGTCTGAAATATTTAAGAGAACAACACACATTGCTTTGCACTGTAAATTTGAAAGTGATGACTTTGCTTTTCAGCTGTGACAGTTTTGCATGAGTTTATAATGTGACACATGCAAAAAGGGAGGCACAAGGTACACAGTGCAAGAAAACAGCTTCTATGGACAGAGGAGCTTTTTGCCAACAGCATCAAGGGGCAATGGAACCCTAAGGGACTGCGGAATTTTGTGCATAAAAGTAGAAAAGATTAATTTCATAAAACATGTTTGATTTAAAAGAATCAAATTAGCAGAAGTGGAGAGGGAACAAACGAAAGAAAAAGCAACAAATCCACACACCACTCGTATTTCACAGCTGGCAGGACTCTTCAGGAAAAACATATCAAAGAATCCCACCAAAATTTACCTTTTCAAAACCGTGCCAAAGCTTCCACATTAAAAACAAAACCCCTTCAAGCGCATTCATCTTCACCATGAAAGCATCAATGATATTGATATCAAAGATTCTAAATCACAAACTCGTTCGTCTTACAAGCAAAACTCATTTGTAATTCCACAGCATTTTATTTCATGATGCACTAGGAAGTGTTCGGCAGTACATTTTGCAATAATAATAAACTAAAAGCAACATGAGATCTCGGTGCTGTAACTTGGCCATTAAATCTTTTCTTGAAAGTGCTATGAGCTTGCCAGAATACTTGGTGAGAGATGTCAGGGTTGCGAATTGACACAGAAAGAATCAACCGGGTTCTATTATCTACTACAGGCTTTTCTTCTAGCTATTTCTGTTGTAATTAATCTTCCAAACTCTTTGTAAATGTTTTTCTTATAAATATTATTATTTACATCCATATTCTTATTGTAGAACACCTATAGTTTGAGTTCAAACTCCAGTTTGAATTTGATTCTCATCACACGTGCTGTGACACAACTTCCTCATGTCTCTGTCCCTTCAAAATATTTTGCAGATATATTGACATTATACAAGGAAGTAGGAAATTTTCTTCCTTTCAGATGAAAAAGCTGATCTCAGTGTCACAGCCAGGGTTACGTGAGGAGTTAACAGCAGAATTAGTTATTCCTCTTCCAGTGCCTTAATGATGCAATCATCCCTCCTTGCCAGCTAGCTCTCCTTATAATTACAGTGTACAATGACGCATGTTTTGAGAGTACGGACAAGCACAGAGCTAATATCATGTTAAGTGGTCTGTTGAGTAACTGCATCAGCTCTCTTGAAGTCTGTCCATCTAGGGATATACTCAGAAGAGTATGACCAGGGCAGCTGTGGATAAAGAACATCCAGCAAAACTCCTAAGATTTGTAGCCTAATTCACACAGTTTCTTTCTGCATTTCCCAAGGAAGCAGATATGGCCCCCTCGAAAGTGTGAGGAGGACAGTGCAGCACTTCCCCTTGGAGCACTGATGCAAAGTCAATAGATGCTTTTCCATGGAAAAGAAGAACCTCAAATTTAACCACGTCCTGGAGAACATACAGAGTGAGCTCGCTCATCTGTCATCGGGAGCTGATCCCTCTCTGGCTCATTTCACATCCCTGTCTTCAGACTCGTGTGACCAAAATTACTTTTGGCCCTGGTTGCATGAGAAAGACAGTTTGGCTTATAGTTCCTGAGACTCCATCGCTTATTTTTAAGTTTACATGTAAAGAGATAGTGCAGTCAAAGGTGATGTGCAGTTCTATGAATGGGGGGATCCTCTTACACCCATCAGAACGCTCCTGGGTACAACCTACCTGCTGGGAAGAAGTGTCAGCTTAACAGTTCTTCCAAAGTCACAAAACCACATAAACCTTCCTGTCTGCATTGACCTTCAGCTTTGTGAAATACTGTGCAAAAATATTAGCACTTGTATTTCAGCTGTTGGTTTAGAGCAAGAGTTAGCTAGACAGTGTCTTGAACTCCCATCCATCCCACTTGCCAAGACCACATGCTACAGTCAGTGGCACAAGCTCTTCTCCTTGCCTTGTTGATACCCATATTCTCTCTGACCACCATGCTGATTCCAAACTCAGATTAACTGGGGAAATGGGAAAGAAAACTTTCCATAGCATTGCCATGCTATTAAGGGCTTCTCTTTTAAGAGCAATGAATGCCTTTGCTGCCACTCAAGCTCCTGCCAAGGGTGTCTGCAGAACAGTTTCTTTCTGATTGAACTTTTAATAAACTCTTCATTTTTCTAATTTGGTCACCTGATCATTAGTGGCGATTTGTCTACTTCTGTAAGCCAAATGAACATTCATTGGTGACACTGCTGCTGGAATTACTTGATTTGCACAAGACATTATTGCTAGAATATATCTAGATACCATAATAAAGGCCAAGACAAAAATACATTAAGTGCTATAGGAATATATGGAAAGGAGAGCTCCCTGCTAAAAGATCTAAACTAAGTCAGAAAAGGCAGGGGATCTAAATATTCCTGTTACCCCCATTTCACAGGTGAAAAAAAGTATATAGAAATGGAACATTTAAAAGGCTCAGGGTAACAGGTAATTTCCTAATTGGATCCCAGCGTTAATGAGTTGCTTCAGAGGTTTACTGAGTCTCAGATCAACACTTCAGCCGCACTCCTTCCAACCCGTTACAGTTTCAAGGGAAAATGTCAGCTTCATTCTTCATGAAAACAGCTCCATTTTCAAAGCCCAAAGAGGCCATGAAGGCCATTAATGACATGAAGCCTACAATGACAATAAGAACACTCTACTGAAGCAATGAAAGGTATGAAGATCATCTTGTGAAAGGCTGAGCTAAGATCGTGCCCCTTACAATAAAGAAAAGTCTCTGAGTTTATCTGCCAATTTTTATATTGCTATTTCTTTGGGCTTTCCAAACCTCTGCAAACCAAGTCCAGAGTTTCATTATTTATTTATTTGGGATGCTGTGTGTCACAGTGACACATTGAGAAACTGGCATCTGCAATTTTCACATGTCAGAGTGACTGTAACTTGAACTGACAAAATAAATTGCTGTTCACACACTCCCACTGACTTTGTTATGTCCCCGAAGCCCTAGGCCGATTTTTTCAATTAAGATCCCCCCTTCTTCCATCCCCCTCTTCCTACTGCAAAAGCACAATGAAGGGCTGGCGGGAGGGAACGTGACTTCCACAGCTGGCAGCAGTTGACTGGGAAAGGCAGTGGCATTGCTGATACAGAAAGCAAAGTATTCTCTTCGGCTTTTCAGGAAAAGCCACACGATCTTCCCCCATCGACTAATGACACCAAACCTTTCAGAGCTCCGTGAGCAGAAGACAATGGGGGTGCGTCAAGGTTTGCTGTGCTCTTCTGGCTCTCAACTTCTCTAAAGCAGTTGAGCCTGGGTTCTACCAAGACAGAGCAGTTCTCAGTTAAAATTAGTGGAAAATTTCCTAATCAGGAGCTTGCTGATCACAGGAATGTCAGAGATCTGGGCGAGCTCAGCGAGAAACTGTACTCATCTCCCCAGGAATCTCCCTAGGAATTGCAGGTAATAAAATCTCACATGTGGACACACTGCAGACGCTGCATGGTGCAGCAAGGGAAAATAATCTTAAAGACCTGAGAACTCCGTAAGCTTTGGCTCACTAAAGGCTCGACATGAGCAATTTCTGTCTCATCTTTGCCTGATTTCTCATTAGTGAGCCTGAGCCATCATGTCGCTTCCGACTCCTTCCTCCATCCCTCCTTGTCCTGTCACAGCGGGCATGGAAAACATTCCTCTCTGCAGCGGCACAAGCCAAACAAAGCAAGTAGCAACTATTTCCAGCACCAGAACTAGTGAGGCTCATGAAGCAACACTGCCCAACGTTTAGTCCTGTGGCAATTAAACCTGCCTGAGCCCCTTACTTGGACTCCACGTCTTTTTCTTCATTTGGTAAAATGCATCACACACTCCTGGGTGCTACCGAAGGAAAACATTTTTGTTTAACACTCCAGGTTGACCCAAGTTGTTCCCTCATTTTGTAATCCTTTCCATCTATTTGAGCTGAATTTGGAGCAATAAAACCACATGTGGCTTGCATGACATTTAATTGCAAGTACTTCACACACTTCTAAATTCCTTCCTTTCGTGTGCAGCGCTACATATTTAGTCGAGGACATGTTGGGGAAGGTCAGCGGGAGGGGAGGGCGAAAAGAGAAAACCTTCTTCTAATGCACTGGCCATTTTGGAAAGAACCCTGCTCAGAGACAAGAGCTGGTCATAGACTGAACAACCCCATATTCCTATGGGCAGAGCTGCAAGGGTGAACTCAGATATTCAACAACAGCCGCTCACCGGGCTGTTGTCAACTCAGGGTGTCTTGTGGCCTAGGAAGTTATGAGAACACAACTGGATTAGGAATAGGGTTATTCAGAGGCTTCAAGGTTTGTGGCAGCGACTACATTGCAAAAAATTCTCCTCTAGGCTATGAGACTCCAAAAAACACCACAGTTCTGCCTATCCCGGATGAGCCATGAACAACACAGCAATGAAGAGAGTGATGGAAGGAAAGGGGCCAAAGACTCCTCAGAAATGTATTCTAAAGGACTGGAGTATAAAAAACAAAACTAATTAGATTTTAAATGGGAGTAATTCCTTTCAATGGAAGTTTTCAAGTGTGTACTTTTTTGTATAGATAAAAAAATTTGTCCCCCCTAGCGCTTTCCCATAAAACATCAATATTAACCTCAGAATAACTCTTCTCAATACCTCTCAGTCTCAGGTTCCTGAACTGAACCTGCTACTACATGAAGGCAGCTGCTTGCACGTGCTCCTCAAAACGCCCTTCCCGGCTATTCTCACAGCCAGATGTGTGCACACACATGGATCTGCTCTGGTCTGGTTCTGCCCTGATTTCCACCAGAGCAAATTGAAATAAAGCCTTTTCAGCCAACTGAATCTTGCACAGAAAGGATGAGAGATGACTTAAGAACAATGTATTCTGCTCTCCGAAGCGACTGAGCACGAACTCAGTAACAGCAGCTAAAACAGGTGTCTAACACAGAAGATAGTGCATGAACGGAAATGTCCCTGAAGCGCCAACAGCAGCTCAGCATCCCTTGGCCGCAGATGCCCACATCTCGCGGTGGCATTGCAAGCCAGGGAAATGAAGCTTTCTTCTCAAGTGGGCATCAGCAGGGCCTTTAAGACTTGATTTCATGGGCGGCAGCTGCTCTGCCGTTAACCTTGAAGTGAACCAGCTGAGAACAGAAACTGCTAACTTGGCAGTTGATGAGAGTGTATTTCTTTGCACCTACATGGCAGGTAGAACAAAAATAGCAATAGTGTAAACTTCTTCCATCGACTCATTGCTCCACAGCACTCACCTTCAAAACGTGTGGGTTGTTTTAAGGCTGGTCTGTATTTTGACACCCCCCAGCAGAGATGGTGCATCAGCAGGAGACATACACAGGAGAACCAGAGGAACGAGGAAAGACTGGACTGAACCACCATACAGGCAGCCCAAGGCTCTAGAAAATTCCCTGGGAGTTTTTGAGGTCAGTGTGTCGCTGTTTCCTTATTCACCCCTCCCTGATGCACACACACAAAAAATTGTTCCCATATGACAGCATGAACTGCAGATACATAATAGAGAGAAATGTAAACTTCCTCCTCAGAAGGACTGTCCAAGGAAGAATGGTCTGATTCATGCAACTTAACTATGACTAAAGCCACTGTTTGTGCTTTGAAAATGTGCTTAGGTGTTGGCAGCCATCTCAGATCTTTGTAGTGTGTCAGCAGGTTATAGTTTTGAAGACCAAATTAAATCTTTCAAACTCAATGCCGTTCCAGATAAATGCCTTAGCATTTGAACTCAGCAACATACACCAGAAATATTTTAAAGAAAGTAGTGATTTGACAAAAACAAAGATATTTTTCAGAGATGCCTTTGTTTCAACAAAAGCGGAGCAATGTTTCTTCCTGCTCCATAATTCAAACTAAGCAGCAGTAGCTGACAGATTACAATACTCAAATTTGAGCAGGTTAAAGACCTGTCTGCTTTACAGAAAGCACCAGAATTCAGGTACTCACCCTGCAATGTGAATGCTCTAACAACCCTCATAGTTCATGGGGTCAGGGCGTGGAGGAAAGTAGAATCACAGAACAGTTTGCGTTGAAGGGACCTTCAAAACTCACCCAGTGCCACCCCTGCCATGAGCAGGGACATCTTCACCAGCTCAGGTTGCTCAGAGCCCCGTCCAGCCTGGCCTGGGATGTCTCCAGGGATGGTTCATCCACCACCTCTCTGCCCAACCTGGGCCAGGCTCTCACCACCCTCAGCATAAAAAAATTTCTTCCTCATGTCCAACCTGAATCTCCCTCCTTTAGTTTAAAACCATCACCCCTTGTCCTATTGCAACAGGCCCTGCTCAAAAGTCTGTCCCCATCCTTCTTATCAGCCCCTTTTAAGCACTGGAAGGCCACAATAAGGTCTCCCTGGAGCTTCTCTTCTCCAGCTGAACACCCCAGCTCTCTCAGCCTGTCCCCCAGCAGAGCTGTTCCAGCCTCGGGTCATTCCTGTGGCTCCTCTGGCCCCTCTCCAGCAGGTCCATGTGTGTCCTGTGCTGAGGACCCAGAGCTGGACCAGCACTGCAGGGGGGTCTCACCAGAGCAGGGCAGAAGGGCAGGATTCCCTTCCTCCACCTGCTGCTCACACTGCTTTGAATTGCAGCCCAAGATGCGATGGGTTTTTTGGGCTGTAAGTGCACATTGCTGGCTCACGTTCAGTACCAAACCGTTCATGCCCAGCCTGTATTGATACTGAGGGCTGCCCCAACCCAAGTCCAAGACCTTGCACTTGGCCTTGTTATCACGAGCAAAGTTACTCTTTGGAAATAGAAGAACAAAGGTAAAGAAAAGTAACATAGAGAAATCTAGTTAGTATTTTCATTCTGTAGCAGAACACGTGTGAACCCCTGTGTCACCAAGCCAGACCACGTGTCACTCAGCAAGCCCCTCTACCAGAAGTGTACCTTCCCCATTAACAGATCATTCAATGAGAATTGAGCAGGGCTGAGATCTCCTCAAGGTGCTTATCAGTCAGAAGCAATGCGCACCAGAGAGATCCCATCATTTTATCTACCAAACACAGTCACATAGTGTTTTCCAGGATGCAGAAAATTTTGTTTTTCTACTGTGATGTACACTACTTACAATTACACACAGATGGTAGTTTAGATGGCATTTTTCCCCCAGCAAACCTTCAAACTGTCCCAAGTTTTCTTCAACCACCTCCTCTGGAATACAAAAAACAGCCATCGCTGTAATACAGGTCTCTGTTCCAGGAGAGCTGGACTTGCATCTGCTTGTCTCCAGAGACCCTGCTAAATCATATTACTCCTTCCCTCCCTCTCCTTCTAGAGCAGAGCTGATTGAAGAGCAAAAGAGAATTTCAAGGTGAATAAAAGCCCTGTGTTAAGCATGAGGTTATACACAGGGTTTGTGGTATCACAGCAGCCTTGGAAATGCCCATGAATCCCCAAAGCTTTGATTTCAGCACTAAGTAATGCTGGCCTGAACATTCATCCGGAAACGTGCGCTGCACAGGATTTTTTTTAATGCATAGCTTTTCTTTTTCAAAAGGTTTGCTTCTCCCTTCAGGTCCTGAGATTAAAAAAATGCCAAGAACACCAGATCCGCTATTCGGGTCAGTCCAGTAATACATCTCCTTCAGCTCCCTGGCTGACAGATGAGTTGAGCCAGCACCAGCTGCTCCAGTGGTAAATATGAAACTCCACATAGACAGTTGTGAAATAACCTTGGTAAAAGGAGGCTCCTTGCTAGCCCCATCCTAACCCCTGCTATTAGGTAGCTGGCTTACACCCAGAAGTACATAGCACCCAGGAGGATGCGTATACCCCTTTTTAAATTATCATAACATAATTGGATATTCTCATTAGCCTTACATACTTCTACCACCGTCAACCATCCCATAAATCTAAATGCCAACTCCTTATTTACGTGTTGGGGCAGAATATTCACAATATTTAATAAATACTTGATATTTATGTTGCATCAGGCCTCCCAGCCCC
This sequence comes from Streptopelia decaocto, assembly GCF_964273445.1. Classification (NCBI taxonomy): domain Eukaryota; kingdom Metazoa; phylum Chordata; class Aves; order Columbiformes; family Columbidae; genus Streptopelia; species Streptopelia decaocto. Next base: position 4,344,132 of record NC_138672.1, on the reverse strand, counting down.
AGTCTGACCATGCTTTACACATAGCAAGAGACAGTGTCTGCTGGAGCAGGAATATAAACTCTCCAGTCTGAACTGTCGAGCAGAATCGCTCCTGTTGAGAAAAGAGGCAGATGAGTATTTTGAGCAGAGTTGGCTGCAAGTTCTGTAGCAGAACAAGGAATTGAACCAAGATCAGTGTTTCCCACACTACCTACACCAACAACACTTTTATGGCTGGCTCACTATGATCTTTTGGACCATGGAGGAAACCAGTTTCACAGCCTGGGGACAGCTGGTCTGTGCAAAAACCTCTACCCAGAGCAGTAACCTCAAGGCAGACACGCAGGGAGAACTAGGATACATTTATGGACAATTGGCAAAGCAAACATGGCTGAAGGCACTAGGAATATTTTTCAGAAACGGTTCTGAAAAAAAGCTGGAATCAGACATGTCCGATATATCAAGGATCTCCTATAGGTACACATACGTGCATGTGTATGAATATATATCTGTGGATCTATAAGTATTTATACGCTCTGGTTTTCTCAACCAGGTGAAAATTGTCCAAGCAAAACCGCATGATGTTTTTCTCTGCTGTCATGTGCATATTAATGTCGATGAAAAACGTTCACTGCTTTCCTTCTCCTCAGAAAAGACTTGGGACAAGGGTGTTTCTCTTGCCTGGGGAAAACACGTCAACTATCTTCCATTTATCTGCAAAATTCATAACAAACACTTTTAGTGGTTTTTGAGCAAAAGCTAGCTTTTTTTTTTTTATATAATTTAATCTGCCTTTACAGCAGAAGTAAAAATAAAACTATTTTCACTTTCTTTCCAAAATATATAAGGTTTTCCTGCACTGGCCTGGTGCTCCCCCACCCCATTTAGCACTTGTTGCCACTGCTGGGGAGATCCATCTTTCAGCAGAGCTACTTGTCCTGGTTTACATGGGAAGTATATACAAAGGCAACAAGAGCTGATAAGAACGGTTTGGACTTAGAAAGGAGCCATCAGAAACAGAGCGGTTACATTACAGCAACATAGTGGGGAACGAGCAAAAATCAGGTGCAATCGTCGTATTACAGCTTATACTCATGCATAAGAATGACATGCTCTCTGGGACAGGGACTCGTGATATAAAAAAAAAGACAAGGAAATAAAATATGGAAGCATATTCTGGTCTTAAGTGGTCAGTATTTCCAGAGTAAGAAATTTGGTATCATTTTTTGGTGCAAAATAGGCTTCCAAAGGATTTACTCAGATCTCCTAAATGCCTTGTTATTTCATTTTGACTCAGAGAAGCAAACACCTTTGAACATGCTGATCCAAGTCCTCTTACCCTTAGCACAATAGACTGAGCCCTGGATCACAGTAAAACCTGGAAAGTACAGGGAAGGTCCAGCTACAGCAAGCTCAATTCACTGGGCTTTTTATAAGTAAATAAATATATAGCCTTGAAGACTTTGTTTAGCTTCAAATCTTTGTTTGAGGGTTTAGCTTCACTTGCCACAGCTTGCCACCCTTTGCAAAAGCCCAAATTTTGGCCATATTTGAGTCTGCGCAGAAACAAAAGAAAATGTGACGGGGGAAGGAGGAGGAAGAAATAAATGAGTTTTCTTCAGGATCTGAACACACAAACTGAAACAGAAGAGCCTGTGAGGTGACACCATCACCTTTTGCACAGCTCTATAAACTACATCACATCCCAAAGGCAGGAGGAGAGCAAAGCAGCAGCTCTGAACAGCTCAAGCATATTTGCAGATGTTGAATCAGTTGAAATTCTTCAGGACCACAACATAGTAAACATCATGCTCGCTCCTATCAAAACGTGAGGCCTGTGAGTTGAAAGGAAAAGTCTTCCTTACATCTTCAAGACAGAAAGAATTTCAGGGCAGCTGCACTATTTTATTTTTAAGTCTCCCACCTCTCTCATATCTCACCAAACAACAAGACATGTTTTCCCTTTAATCTGCAATGCCACCTTGTGGCTATCAACAATGAGGACATTTTAAAGACTTCAGCGTTTAAAACGAAATTCTAGGTTACTTTGACCAGAGATGGAAATACCATATCTGTATGAGAAACACTTGATGAAGGAGGATAAAAGTCATCTGTGGAGGCCTGCATTTTCTTGAAGCTACTGTTTGATCAGTATGGGCTTAAGTGACTCAAATTCATAGTGGCACTTCTTCTCACCAAGGATTTACAACCCCTTTCAAGAACAGCAGCCACAATGACTTCCCCAGGGAAAATAAGACTTGTCCCAGGTAGACCCACCATTTAGGAACACACAACAGCTCCAACATTCCCAATCTTCACCTCCTTGTATTATGCAGGTAGATGCACCGAGGTCCCCCTGGACTAGAAGAATTGGCTTAATTCAAGTTGGACACTCTTAACCTGCCGCAGGGTCCAGTATCTGAAAGCTTAATACAACTCAGCAGTTTTCTTCTGAAGGCCTCAAAGATATATTTTGAAATCATTTAGCATGTCTCAAAGTCGCCTTTTGAGCAGACAAGTATTCTTCCCATCTCACAGCTGGCAGGCCAAGGCACACAAATACTAAACCCTTCTGGGTAGGGAGTAGCTGCCCTGCTATGCACAAAAATTATTGTATTTTTAAGCTTTAAAATACGATTCTCTCAGGCAAATTAGGAGCAGCTGTCCCTCCCTGGGACAAGCTGGCTTCTCACAAATATTTGGCATTTCTAATATTCTTGTCCTTTGGCCACTGGGCCTGGTTTGCAATTAGGCCTGATTTTAAGACTGAGCAACCATGAGAGGTACTACAAGGCTAAATTCAGCAACAGTTCAAGTCAGGGCGCTTGCAGAAGCCAGATGGAGAAGCTGCCACTTTAATGTCACCTCAGACCCCTAATCCAGCTCCGTTTCCATTCCCTGCTCTTTGCACCCTCTGAACCTGGTAAGAAGCTGGTACAGACTCCTTATATTAACATATATACATCTACTCTCCCAAGGTGACTTTCTTCACCTACTGTCAGCAAGGCAAAGAGGAATCACCTAGAGAGGGGGTTCCTCTCTCCTCGGGGAGCGTTCAACACGTTATCTATGGGATTGTGTATGACGGAATCTCCACTCATGGTTCTGCCGGAAACCCCATGGAACCAGTAGACTTAAAAAGCAAAAGCACTGAATACTGGTCTGGATTTATCCCACCTCACTTTATACATTTACTGAAGCCTTTAAGTAGAAAGTCCAGGAGGTAAAGCCTAGAGTAAGCCTTCTAGATCCCCACTCTAATCAACAGAGAGACAATAGCCCCCCTGAAAGTAATTAAGATCTTAAACGGACTAAGACAACACTTCCGTAACTTACTCATGATATCACCGAGACGCTGCCAAAGCCTGAACTGAAATCTGAATACATAAATCTACAGCTGCTTTGCTATCTGCAAGACCTTTCTATTGCCATGATGCACAATAAAGTTAGATGGCTTTGATGAGATATTTGGCATGTTATTCTTATCTTCTAGGTGTTTAAAAAGGGTTGTGGGATTATTTGTTTGTGTGCTTTTCCAGAAGTCAGTGTTAAGTTGGTGGATCTCTAGCTCCCCAACTCCTCCTTGTTCTTCTTTTCTAAGAATATTCACTGAGTTAGCCTTTTTGCAGGCTTCCCATTCTCTCCTTTGCAAGTTAACCCAACTTGCAGCACTGAAATATCTTAAGTATTCTAAAATTAAATTCATCATTCCAAACAATTTGAAAACACCTAAATTACCCAGGTTGGCCCTAGCCCATTTTCACATATCAAGGTTGGGACCTTACTGCTTTATAACTAGTCCTAATTACAGAAATCATCTAATTAGTGTTGAACTTCATATCAAGAAAAGACATTAAGCAATTATCTTCAGTGCTGTTATGGTGATAGCTTTCTTTCCCTATTGTATAGCAGAACAGCCTCTTGTAACAGCGATAGAGAACGATATCGAGTTACTGCCAATGGCTCCTAAACATTATATCTTTCTTTAGTTCTTTGGCCTTTCTGATTTTGTCTGTGCTCCCGCTACACTTACGTTCTCATTCTGGGAACCTGACCTACTTTCCTCTTATTGCCTGTTTCTTTCTTGCATTTGAGGTCAACGATGAGCTCACGATTAAACCAATTTAGTCCCCTACTATACCTTCTGAATGGGACAGCTTGAACTGGTGGCCTTAAGACTCCCTAAGGGTTTGACAGCTTTCCTAAGACACTTTTCCCTTAGCTCACCCTCTCAGGAGATCTTTTCTCCCCATTCTTAAAGTCTATTCCAGTTACTTTGCTGTGACTTTTCACCATATAAGATGCACTTATTTTGCCTCTACAGTCTTTGCAAAAGCATATTATCAATCTATCAATAAACATCTCATCAGGATTTTATTTATATATAATACATGCTTAATAAAATGCAGCAAGTAGAGTAGAAAAATATTGTAAGCAGCAAAAAGAACAGCTTCTGTGAACACCTGAGTAGTTTAGCTTACCAATGTATTATACTGTACAAATGCAGTATTTGCCAAAGCCATTTGCTGGGCAGTAGGCATTGAACAGATAACTTCAAATTGGCAATATGTATTGTTTTGGCCAGAGGAGATACCTCACCAGAGAAATAATCATTCATACCTCTAACTTGGATAGAACAATTTTGACACTGGTATTTGAAGCAAACTGTGCAAGCACAGAGGGGGAAAAAAGCCTTGAGTAATCGATCTAATTAATCAATTTACCAATGCTACTCTCGCTGAACATCTTAACAACTGGAGGCGCACTGAATTTTAACAATGCATGCCGTGCAGATTTGCTCACCTTCAGGGTACAATGAAAACATAGATCTCCATCCACAACCATGAAAAAAAAAAAAAAGCCAAGAGCATGAATAAAATGAATTTGTATTATATTCTCACACTGAGAATTCAAAATAATGCATGGTCTTTCTCAAAGTTTCTGTATCAAAAACTGAAACACATGGATTCACGCTACTCTCCAATTTGAATGCTTATTATAATTGCCTACTCTACTGCAAATAATCTTACAAGCTGTAATGTCACCAACAACCACATGTTACCTGGTACCTGCCATAGGGCTGCAAAGAAAAGAAGATGGGTAAACTCTACCAAACAAGTTAGAGACTTCCGTGGTCTCAAAGTGGCTCTTTCTCTGTCCCACTGATTTTCTTCCTCTGCAGTCACTCATTCATTCGTCCTTTCTGGTGCTGAAGCAACCTGCCTCTCTGAGAAAGCAACATGTCATCTCTTTAGGAATTCAAAAGCACTAAGATATTGATCTCTACTCTCTCATTTACTGTGATTTTGCACCTGAGTCATGAGTTCAGCTCCTGTTTTCCAGAACTCTAAATTAGAAGACTGTAAAGATAATTGCTTCCCTCACCACATAGTCCTCACTCCTACCCTTATGACTACGGCTGATTACCATATAATTCAAACTTCACAAATGGAAAACATTGTTTCCAACTGCTATTTTCATTATTTCCCAAAAGAGAATCCTCATACCCTAGTCCTGATCACCCCTTCACATCCTACCACATTACTGAATACTCTTTTTCCTTAGGGACAGGGACAACCAGTGATCAGCCCCAGGTTTGGTGGAACCTTGAACAAAGATCCAACTTTACAATTCAGGCAGCCTGTGGCACCATCAAACCTAAGGGCTTCCCATCTCCCTATATGATATTTCAATGGCTTAATAGCTCAGGTGGAAAATATCACAGAAGCAGTAAGAGCAACTGCTTTTTCTCACTTATTCTGTGATTAGGCGTGGGTGCCAAATCCTGGACAAACAAACAGGTTCTTTGGATGAAGAAAAGTGGAGAACCACTCAAGCTGGCTGAATTACTGATGTTGTCAATGAAGCGTCAAAAAAGTTCATCTGGGGATATATAGGAAAGTCTTCGCACCCCACAGTCACTGAACGTCCTGTAGCCTCCCCAAAGAGATCAAGATGAGATTGACACACAAATGCCCTTCCAAAAATCAGAGCATTTATTTTTTCCAATTTTTTTTTTGTTTGTTGGGTTTTTGGTTTGGTTTTTAGGTGTTGGGTTTTTTTTTTAAGTGCTGGATCAAGCTTGTAGACTCTTTCATAATAAGTACTCTCATTTATACAGAGTTTGATTGGTCTCAGCCTCCCAGAGACCCCTGAAGGGGATGCTGAGATAAAACAGCCTTGGCCTCCCCCTGCATCCCTTGCAGCAAAACAAGGAACAAAATGAAGCATTAATTTTGAAACCTTCAGGAGAATGAAGCAGAATAGATTCACTTGTCAGTAATGTCCATACTGATTAATATAAATGCAGCCAGTACCAGAGCACACTATGTGGATTTATTTACATAATTATTTGAGAACTCACCCTCCCCCTCTTAGACTTTGATGCTTGGTACATATTTATTTACACAACACTGCACTACCAAACAAGCCAAATATTTTTCAGAAAGACACCAGAAGAATTACAATTGTTTAAGCAGTGGTTATTTCATGATGATAAAAAAGAAACTCAGCTCAAATCCATTTAGCTACTGGAGCGCTTTCCTCAGATCACAAACACCGCTGCTGTCCCTGCATGGTCACCAACCTTGGGTGGCTCCAAGTCACCAATGCAGCTTAGGAAAGAAGTGGAACTCCAGCAGAACACAACTGCTGCGTTCAGCAACGTGAGAGCAAGTTCAGGACAAAGCCCAGATGCCCACAGGTGTTATGGAAGGAGAAGAAATTTTGATATATGTTCTCTCATTTTACAAGGAATAAAGAGATCAAAGTCAAGTGGCTTAAGTGAACCCTCAGTTCCAGCAGGACAGGGAACTGCTGGAGAGAGTCCAGAGCAGCCACCAAGATGCTGAAGGGAGTGGAGCATCTCCCGTGTGAGGAAAGGCTGAGTGAGCTGGGGCTCTGGAGCTGGACAAGAGGACACTGAGGGGGGACCTCATTAATGTTTACAGATATATAAAGGGTGAGTGTCAGGAGGATGGAGCCAGGCTCTTCTCGGTGACAACCAGTGACAGGACAAGGGGCAATGGGTTCAAACTGAAACACAGGAGGTTCCACTTAAATTTGAGAAGCAACTTCTTCCTGGTGAGGGTGGCAGAGCCTGGCCCAGGCTGCCCAGGGGGGTTGTGGAGTCTCCTTCTCTGCAGACATTCCAACCCGCCTGGACACCTTCCTGTGTAACCTCATGGGGGGATTGCACTGGATGAGCTTTCCAGGTCCCTTCCAATCCCTGACATTCTGGGATTCTGTATCTTCAGCACAGCTGATCTGCAGGTCTTCTGGACCCAGCCAGGAGCACCCAAGCCTGATTTCCATGGGTGCCCAGACAGCTACAAGGCACCACTGGGCTCTGTTACGCCAAAAGACACCACTGCTTATTTCTGGTGCTCAACATCTTAGCTAGTTAGACCATGAGTATCACCCACTAATAAGGGGATACACTGCGTATTGTCCTTTATACATCCCCTAACACTACTCTGCCTCAGTAACTCCCACACCTTAACAGCACAGAACCTGACAGAAAAACACCGAATTCAATGGGCCACAACTCCACCTTCACAGCATGTCAAGCCTAAGCCCATCTTTGCCCAACATCAAAGCAACTCACAGGGCTCAGCTCTGATGGGGCTGAACACAAGCCTGTCACACTCCTGTTGTGACACAGCAAGAGATGCGACCAGCCAGCGTTCACTCAGTGTTTCATTAGTTTTATAACATTTCTCATTAGTTTACTGGAATTGAAATATATATATATATATATATATATATATTTTTTTTTTTTCTCACAAGTTAAACCAAATACATGGAAAAACGTTAACTGAACTTTCCAGAGCTTCCAAAGGTACCAGTTGGAGTTTTTGGCAGGGGAGGCTCTGGTTTTACATTCATCTGGACACAACATGTTTTTTTCCAGATCCTAATTGATCACTACAGTTACTCAGCACACAAACAATGCCTGTTGTTTTGGAGCTGATTTCCCAACCTATTATGTGTATTCCTGTTTACAAACAGTGGCTGCAGCATGCAGAAAATCTGCAGGGGACTTGACTGCACCCACTTAACTCTTATGCCTGCCTGCATGTTGGCAACACCAAAGTCATTTTCCACGTTCACACCAAGAGTCTGAGGCAGAAGCAGCAACTGAACGCAGAATATCAAAACTGCTGTCCCCATATAGCATTGGATTTGGGTGGGGTGTAAATGGTGGAAGGAACTACAAGAAGTAGGGGAGCTAATACTGCAATACTTCTAGTAATTATAACATTTGTCATTATAATAACATGAGATGGTGGCACATGCTTTAAAAATGTTACTTAGTTTATATTCTGGAGCATAAGTCCTGATGTGTTCCTTTGGGGAAAGGGCCATCAAGCAGGAGACATCTAGAAGTTCAACCTACAGACAAACATCAAGAAGCAGGGAACAGAGTTACACCTGTTTGCATAGGCTTAAAGTTTTCGGTTGCACAGAACCATGGGCCCAGGGTGCTATCTTAAGCTCAAATGTGAACAGAAGTGCTCAAAAGCCGAGTGTGAAAAATCAGCCAGAATCATGAAGTTTTGCCTGGCTCAGGATGGGGATCGAATTCATGTAAAATTATAGTTCAAACTGGTTTCCACCCAAGATTGTAAATCCACCTAGGTTTGCCAATAGGATTCTGACTGTCAGCAAATCCTTTCTTTTGGCAATGCTGGATAATTTAAAGAGCTTCAGAGTCAAACTCTGAAGGTTTGCCTGAGCCATTGGTCTTTGTTAGGAGAGGAGGTAGCGAGGGCCAAAGACACCCCGAGAACAATGTGCACCCCGATAACCTACCCACACCAGCAGTACCATGGCAGGGAGGTCTCAGGGGCAGTTTTTCTGATTGGCATAAGCTGTGGAGCCTGTACTCCTGCAAGACAGGGCACAGAGTCTGGGGACCATGTAGCCCTCTGACATCTATAATTTGGCTTCACCTATCTCTGCTTCACCACCAGCTTCTCACCTTAAGTTAAGAAAGTAAATCAGCACCTGAGTCCTGGTGAAATTAGAAAGTAACTTTTTTTAACCTTTCAGAGGTCCTGAGGGTATAAATACCATCCCCTAATGCTCACCTAGCGCCTTCCATCCTCAGTCAGAACAAGCATCCTCTCCCACCACCCCAGCACAGAACTGACGCATTGAGCCGGTGACACGAGCTGGTCCCTCGGCAAGGGAAGCATAGACTGGGCCAGTGGGGGAAAAACAGTGTTTTGGAATGAAGGGATGATCAAACAAAATTCACTTCTCAGAGCTGCAGGGACTCAGTGTTTAGCCTGAAGTGTATGGCAGCCTGGGGAAGCAGCGTTCACAGTAGTATTCTTTCCTGATAAGTGGAAAGGGCCCTCTCATATTTCCACTTCTTTCTGCAGTTTAATACATGGGGGCTGAGGCTGTGACCATGACCTCAGCTGTCTTACAATGTTCCCCCCCTGGGGAAGCCCCACGCTTATCCTTTAAGCAAGTATTAAGTCTGCACGCAGCTCTGTGCATTGAGAAAAATCCCAGCACACATTTCTCGTCTTCCACCCAATTCAAAATGAGGATTGATTTTGCTCCAAGCAAGGAGGAGCATTTGGAATATAATGAAGTTGGAAAGGGTGGAGTGGGAGTACAAAGAGATGAGTCCAAGCTCAGCATGACAAATGGTATACAGGACCACTTGGTTTTATTATACACTATCAAATATCCGTAACTTAAACAGCAGAGCTAATAAGCAGGCCAATGTATATATTTACATTGCCTGAAATGTGCACAACCCTGTACAAAAATTAGAGTGCAACTGTTATGATCAAGCCATTAGAGAAAACAAAATCAATCCAAAGCACAGACCAGCTTTGCTAACAAGCTCCCTGCTTGGTTGGCTCCTTTTCCTTAGACACTTTTCAGCAGAGCAAAGCTTTTCTGACCTCAAAATGAAGGAACTTCCACAGGAAGCTTTAAAGAACTAATTGCAATGGTACTTCATCTAGTTAAAATGCAAATAAAATAGCAGCTGTGAGAAATACAGACCATGAACCAGCATCAGGGTAAGAGGGAAGTTCATTCCTTTTGCACTGATGTGAAGGTAGACTCAACTTTCTGGAGTATTTTCAGCAGTGGATATGCCATATGAGCCTCCTCTCAGTAACCCAGAGCAATTTCGCTCTTGCTCTTGGCTCTGGACAGAAAAGGTCTTCAGGATTGTGAAGATTTGCCGTCCCGTCCCACCAGAACCCCACGGCCAAACCAGAGAAAGAAAACTTGAAATCACACAAAGTTTGTATGGAGCTAAAAGCTAACAAGGGGAAAAAACAGTTTGGGTAAAGTGCAATGCTCTCCTTTCAAACTCTGAAGATATCCTGGTTTGCTTCAGATCACTTTCACTTGATGTTTCTTTCGCTAAATTTAGCCTAATTTCAGCTATTATATAATTCAGAATTCTTTGTTGTTGGATAAAAGACTATCTATAAAAAACAGAGCCTTTCTCATGAGAAATTTGGAATAATCTAGATTATTCCTGTCCGCGAAAAATATTAATATTTTTACTGAAATTTTTCCAAACCAGTTCTGCCTCTTTCTGCAGAAGGAGAGCTCTTCATCAGTTTCACATGCTCCGTTTTGCAGCCTACATGACCTTTCAAGCTCTCCCAGATTTTTATTTGCGTTAACTTATTCAAACAGTATAAACCAGTAACCTATCGATAAAACACTCTTAAAAGGGATTTGAGGGGACGACGTGTTTCCCCGGCTCACCCGCAGGACTGCAGATCCGCACTGGGCAGTCGGGGAGGCTCAAGACGGGCAGCACTTTCCTTGACAATGCTGATTTCTCCCATTTCTGCATTGGGAAGGTGACAAGCAGCTTTGCTGTAAGATGTTGCCAGGTTGTCTGAGATATGAGGATATCTCAGCCTCAACAACAACACACTCCGAGTTTGATAGAACAGCACCCTGCAGTAGAACAGGGAATAGAAACAACATACAAGGGCAGATGGGGAAAAATGAGCGACTGAGCAACTTCCAAGGTAATTGTCTCTTAGGCCAGCAAAGAAAACCTTTTTTGGGCTCAGAAGATGGTTTAAATGAAGAATCAAGTGCCTGGCAAAGAAACCTTGGAAGACAAATATGCCCCTGGCTGATTACAACTTGGACAGTATGACTGAAGACAGCTTGGGCAGATTCTTGGCAGACAGAAATGGGCATTCACTACTTTACATCTCCTGAGGATCCACTTCTCCTCTACTCTCATGTCTGCTGGAGTGTAAATAAATCTAATGTAAAGAATAAATCTACATGCTATTTTAATCCGGAAGGACCCCAATGGAACATATTTAGCACTTTGCCATCAAAATGTAGTTGCCACAAAGGTCAAGCACAGCAGCTCCTCCGGTACAGCAAAACAGACCAAGTTTGCTGTATCCATCAGAAATTGCATGAAGGAAGCATGGTACAAATAAAAGTTTACACCTTCTGGAATTTAGCCAGTACACCGGGACTAGGTCTTTGACATTTGTAAAGACCTTTTTGCAGCCCAGATGATGTTACAGATTTCCAGGGTAACTCCAACCATCACAATGGCATCATGTGCTGTCAATACAGCATCAAACCATGCAGGAAGACTCTGTCTTGCTACTCAGCACCTCCTGCTCCCCTCATCTGGTCTGCAGTTCATTCCACAAACATCCCCGGTCCAAGTTATCCACTGGCCGTGGTTCAGGCGCATGTGCAAGTTAGGCAAAACAACACACATTTTCTGCTGGCTATATACATATACACCAGCAGATGTTTGAGCTGAGATTTTTCAAGATGCATAAGGTCTTTTGGGTATTTAATCCCTTATGTAAAAACCTCTAGCTTCCTAAAGCAAGCCTTTGAGCTCCAGAGTCACATTCTGTCCAAAAAGAAGCATGCAGTGCATTTTAAGGACAAGGTGATTTTTTTCTGAAATGCTAAATCATCTTTTCACAGCAGTGAATTAGTAAAACTGTTATTGAGCAGTTCGTGCAATGAAACAGAGGACTGACCTCCACAACATCTCCCACTAATGTGAATTCAAGCCAACCAAGGTGAACTAACAATCACTTGCACCCTTTACGTTCTCACAGCTCATGAGGAAACACTACGGAAAGAACCCAACAACACCTCAGAGAATGGTACAGGAATTCAGGAACAAGAATATTAGGCAATTTCATCTGACCATTATCCTCAATTAGTGCAATTACTAGAAAAGGGCATTTGCTGCCTGCCTGCTGACATGTACTGTTCCTTCCCACTTAACATTAATATATCCATTGCATTTATTAGGCTCAATTCAAAATAGGGGCCCCCTTTTGTCAGGTATTACAAATACAGATATCCAGATGTCTGTAATAGTCTAGCAAGTCAGAGGTGCACTGAGAAATGCCACAGGGCTCCCAGGCCCCTGAGCAGTATTTTCTACCAGTTACTTAAAACACGGCGTTGCTTCCACAGGTTCATTTCATGGGTCATTTCCATCTGTTCCTTGAGTATATCTAACCGGCTATTATCCCTCTTTCTGATGTATCAAGATTAAACTATAATATCAAGATCGAGCAAAATTATTAGTAACAATAACAAACGGGACAAGTAGAAAGAAATTATGACCTGGAGAAACGCTAACATGCCAAGTAAAGAAGAGTTTAGGCTTGTATTTCTGCAGAGAGAAAAACATTCAGTGTCTGCAAAACCAGTTAAAAATGTGTTTTCAGCAGATTCATAAATGTAAACAACACTTGACATGTATGACTCACATTTTTTGGCAGTTCCTTTGGATTGTGCACAGATTCAAAGGCGAGAACCAAATTAGCCATTAAGCCATCCATTCTGAGCAGCTACCACTTATCTCATGGACCAGATCTTGTCCACAAAGAATTTCTTGCAAGCTGGGTTAGGGCAGAAAGAAAATGACCCGATATAACCTTAGTGCAGAAATCATTTAGATAACTGTAGCAGTAGTTTGAAAGTTTAACCTTCTCACAAGTATCTTAAAGTCTGGTATTGCACGGACCTTACTGCAAGATATATAGGTCTTTAAGATATTAGAAATATGGCTTCCTAAATAATATTTTCACACCAATTTCAGTCCTACTAGTGATATATTTAACTCAAAGGAACAGGGACTAGTAGCACAGCCTAGCCCTTTTTATAGCTTTTTACCTATAAAGTATTTGTAGAGTTAAGTTTCAATAAGTGTTTCATTAATCCTTAAAATTAAGCTAAAGCATCTCTTCAACAGCTCTCAGTTGCTACTAACATTCATTCCAGAGTGTGGTGATTAATGCATACAGGGTTTTTATGACCTTTAATTCAAATTCTGAATCACTGTTTGATTTGGCCATTGTTAACGTGCTTTTTTTGTTGGCTACTCACAGATTGTTTTACGGTTTTGAAACCATTGGAGAAACACTGGTTCTCTGTGCAGAACAACTCTACTTAGTTTTCCTATTAGCCCTCTTTTAAGAATGTAGTCTGCTTAAATTTAGCAGCGCCTGAAAGGCAACGAGGGACAACGATTGTTATTGCATAACATTTCCTTCACCCAAGTGCTAGAAATCAATCAGACAGGGATTTTCATGATGCTAAGTGCTATGTAAATACATAATGAATGAAAGTCCAGGTTGCAAAAAACACATCTTCTGAAAAGGGGACTGTGGCAGAATGCAAACTCCCCTCTCTCCCCTTCCCTCCTCCATCATGGAAGGAGTAGACACATCTCCCTCTCTCTCTGCTGCTTGAGGCTGACAGCTGCTTCTGTTTGGCCTCAGGAGCCCCCTGGCCAGGGCTGTTAAGAGCAAGGAGAAGGGAATGCCAAGGTGCCAGGGAGCTGCTGGGCGCCCGCAGCCAGTGTGGGGGATGTTTGGAGGCTTCAGGGGCACCCACAGCCAGGGTGGGGGTGCAGAGAAGCTTCTGGAATGCTCACAGTCAGATCTGATCAGGCTATAAAAATGGGGTTCTCGTTGAGACTCCACCCCTTGCGTGGATCTCTTAGAGTTACGGGCTGAGCCGCTGCCGCCAGGAGCCACCAACCCCTCCAACCGGGATGCAGACTCCGCTTGCCCTGCCGCCACGTGTGTGAGTAAAATTTACCCTCGCAGGACCGTGAGTGTATCTACTTTCCATGCACATTTGCACAGGTATACATGCTTTCCGTGCACATACGCACGCGTACTTTTGGTGCTCAATACAAGCACGTGTATAAATTAATCCTTGCCTAATCGCGAGTGTATTTTCCTCCTGTGCTTCCACATAAGCACGTGTAATGTTCCGTGCACATTTGCACGTGTATCTCTCTTCACAGGATTGCGAGTGTATTATAAATTTACCCTCGCAGGATTGCGAGTGTATACTTTCTGTACTCAATACAAGTATGTGTATCCCTTTAAAATAATCCCACCCTGTGTTCAGGCAAGTGTGGACTCTTCCTGGACTCAGGGATGGCTCCGGCATTGTTTTTGGTGAAGCCACATGCACGCACACTGTGGACCTCCTGTTGTATTAGTTGCTGCCCCTTAATAATTTTCCTCAACTGATATCCGAACCTGTATTCAAGTCACTTTTGGAGTGCTAAAACCCCCTATTTCTCCCTGGTTTAATAAAAGTTGTTTTGGACCCTGTTGTCCCTTAAACTAACCTTGGGGTGCCTCTGTGACAGGGACACACATAGAGCCAGCTCTGCCTTAGGCTGGTCTTGGCAGAGGCAAAGGACCAGTAATAGATTTGACTCTAAGTAGAAACAGTATGCTAGAACACATGCTGGTATATAAATATGCTAATACCTTAAATTGTATTGCTATCATACCAGCAACTGGACACTTTATGGAGAATAAATGAAACAAACTGCCGTTCTTCAAGAAATAAAAATAACTTAGCAATCATACTCTGTACTCTTATTACATTACTTACGATTGAAGAACATCAGCAGAGAATACATCAGGCTGCCAATACAGCATCGGCATGAGCAATACATTGAGCGCTACGTATTTAGTATACAAATGCGTATATAAATATATAATAGCACATAAACAGTGATCCCTCATAGATGTATAAGCCTCTTTGGCCACAAGTATTATACGGCTCCTCTTCAAAGACCCCAAGAAAATGAGGTTTTTATTCAAGTGCTCTATGTATGTGTCTCACTGGTGTTACCCATCATGGGGCCACATGCCACCGCCTCATCTGGCTCTTTTCCCTGGCCAGGACCTGAGCTGACTTCCAAAAACCCCGGACAGTCGTGCAGCTGAGAAGGATCCCCAGACAAACCAAGGGGACCACAGGGGGATCCTGGGCTGTTGGCACAGCAGCGATGCTGCAAACAGTCCTTCCCTCCAGCTACCCCATGTACATGCTGCGGGGTGAGGATGAGAAACTCACAGTGACCCTAGGAGATGCAGAAGTGATGGTCGTGATGTGGAGCCTGAGAACACAGCCCAGATGGGTCCTGCCCAGCCATTCCACCAGGGCACAAAGCGTTTGGTGCCCCTGGGGACCGCACACCGGACCTGCCATCACCCGCAAGAACATGGTGAACATTTTAATGGGAAAAGTAGGGTTGGTTTTGGTATTACGGACATTTAACCACGAAGGTAACTGACCAAAGGCTGTGCTGGGTTCTCCACTCCTAACCATTTCTAAATCAAAACAAGATTACTGATACTCCCCACTTTCTCCCCAGGATTTGTTCACGTACAGAAAGGATCCAATTTGTGGAGCTACTACAGTTTGTGCTAAAGATCTGTTGAAGTGACTTCACAACGATTACTTTTGGTTTGCTGATCCTTGCTTCTTTATACCACATTACAACCTGCTAGTTCCCTAAGGAAATAAGTAATTATTCCTTTCCAAAGAGCACTTTTTTTGCAAGAGAAAATGCAGATGTTGGTATCTATATGAAAAATAAGTTACTGAAACACAAAGCAGTGCACTTGTAGGAACAGCGTAGGAGGAACTGTGAGAAACTATGTCACCACATTGCTCTTTGGTTTTGGGCAGATCCAAGTTCCCCTCCCAATTTTTGTTTCAATTCTAAGCATTTTAAAACCCTCACATTAGATGGAAACAATACTCAGCATACCAAGTTCCAGATTCCCATCTGGAACTTAATGATATTGTAATAATCGTCTTAATACCGAGCAATGTTATAACACAGAAATTCAGCACGATGGATCTTACCCCATCCCTGGAGGTACCCAGGCTTACAGATGAGAGGAATGTGGGAATTCAACTCTTCAAACTTCGTATGTCTCATTAAAGTAATAATTTATAGTCTCTCATTAGAGAAAGTGATTTTGGTTTAAATTGTTGTGCATGAAAAAAAGCCAACTATGAGCAAGGGAATTATTGAAGGTTACACTTGCTCCTTTATCCACCAGCTCCAAGTGGGATTACGCTGCCTTGATACAGATTCAAATTTAATTTCAGAACAATGCATCATATTTCTCTGTGCAGCATCAGTCTGAAGAAAATAAATTATAAAAAGCAAAAAGGATATAAAAATATGGTATCAGATATGACTTGTCTCCACTTCAGCTGAATGACTTTATTGTTAGTCAAAAAAAGAAGTGAGTCATTTTTCTATCCCCTGAACTTCTGACTCTGATACATTTCAGTCGCTGATGCAAAAGGATGGAGCGCTGGGGGAGCCCATCTGCCTCCCTTCTTGGAAAATGTTGAGGTTTTGATCAAGACTATAATGACAGCAAGTTTGCTGGCGCTATTTATTCAATCAAGACAAATAATCCCTCCATAGCCATAAATCTGATCCGATTTCATTCTGTGAAAGAGAGTTGACTTGCCTAGTTTAACATATGATTGGTACTTTCCACCACTACAAAAAAATATAATTTAAAAATGCATTGCCACAGCAAGTATACCAGCTGTTTGCTACCACTGAAGAGAAGAATAATACTTCATGTTTAGAAAAAATCATATTATTCTTTCCCAACATTCGTTCAGACTTGGACTTAATTAACAATACAGCTCAGCAGCCCGTAAGAACTGCAACTACAACAATTTGCATTCAAAATGACCCTGTTGGAAGGATCTGCAGTGTGACCATCCTCCTGCTTCCTCAGGTGTCCTTAAAAATGACACCGGGGACTGATTTTGGATGGTTCACCTGAGGACAGGATTTATTCCCATCTACCACAAACACCTTCACTCATTAAGGTACCTGAGCAAAGCTTGTCTGTCCCAAAGAAAATGCAACTCCACTGCTGTTCTCTCTTAAAGGGTATTAGTCTAAGCTAAATAATCAGTTAAGCTAAATAATTCATGCTTTTAGTTTTCCTTTCAGTTAAAGCTTCAAGCTTTTGGACAGAGTTTCAATTTCTACTAAGAGCTAAAACTGTCCATCTCAAGTGTGGCTGTTCCATAAAGAGAATTGATGTGGGATGCAGTAAATTGGGATTAATTTATTTCACTTAAGAGAAGCAATAATTTCACCAGATGATGTTTGTAACGTACTCTTTCCCACCCCCACACGCCACGTGCCATGGAAAAAGTCAGTCAGTTGTAACAGCGAAAGTCATTGCCTAAATTTGGACGCAATGACACAGATTTTGGTACTGGATCCCGCTATTCCAAAGCAACATCCTCACATCACCAATGGCTTTTTTATTCAGGTTCAAGAGCGTCTAACAAAAGATAAACTGACAATTTGCATCCTGCAAGGCAGGTGTCAACACAGAGATGCTGTCCTTGTTCCCTGCATCTCTATAACACGTTTCTGTTTATTTTTCAACACGCATACAGTATTCACAGAAAATACTAGTTTTTAGTTCCCGGTATACTCAGTTTACTATAAGTTATTGCACAGTGAAGTTTGTATCCTACCAGAGATGGCTGAAATAATTTTTCAGCTTAAAGAATTTTCTTACGGGGAAAATGCTTTTCCAAACACGACTCTTTTTTAAATTGTATTTTGTGGAAAATTCTTGACACCATTGAACGCTTCCACGGGGAAGAATTATAGCTTCGACTCCTTGAAATGAAAGTGTGAAACTCTATAACAGCTTCATGATGCTAATTTTGGATTGTTTTGCTTTTACCTGCTCTGACTCCTCCTTGTTTTTGTGCTGCAAGTGCAACAAGCAGATCCACCCACAACCTGCAATTGCTGCTGGAAGGTACTGAAGTACCTGCAGAAGTGGGTGCATGAGAGAGAAGAATTAACCTCCGAGGACAGGCATGAAAGCGCATGTATGTGTAGAAATGACATGAGTATGCCCAGCTCCCACACACCTCCGGAGCAACCTGGTGGGTCAGCATGGTAAAATCTGAGGCTGTTACACATGACGAATTACCGGGTGGTGAACAGGAGCCCCACACATGACAAATGCGTATGTTAAAAAGTAACGATGGTTAAGTCGCAGCTTGCCAGCGTGAGCCTCCGTTCGGCATCCTCCAGAATAAAGAATTTCACATGTCAGCACACAGCCCAGCACTCAAAATAGTTTATGAGTTTTGGTGCGTTTTACTAAAGCACATTAAAAAAAAAAAAATCTACTGTTTTAATTGCCGGGTGGCTCACAAAGCCCCAGTAGCGCTGGAGGAACGGGGTGGCACGACTCAGCTGCTCCTGCACATCCGTGGACAAGCAGAACACCCACCCTGCGGCTCCTCACCTTTCCACAGGGCAATAGCTCATGAAAATGGGGCACAGCCCGCAAGGGGAATGCAAATACTTTAACTGACAACACCCTCTGGTGATGTGAAAAATGGGTTTAAGTGGCCAAAGTGAGGCTGACTTGCAGCTGTCCATCCCTCCACCCTGGAGAGACTGTGGCCCCTTGGCTGTGGGTCACATTTGTGCAAAATGCAGCAGTTCAGGCAACAGGAGGAAGAAAAAATAAATATATAAATAAAATGCATACAGCTTGACAGGATACAAAATGACTTTCTGCTTCTTTCCAACAAAGCAGGAAACTGCCCCTTGAAGCTTTACCTCATATACCCCCTCTACGCAGGAAAATACCGGTTTTGGCATTAACAGTCCCACATCATGTGGGGAACAGCACGCAGGCAGGACTGCACGCTTCCCTCCGCTCCGCGCTCTTGGCTCAGGGAAAATGTGTCGTGAACAAAAAAATCCAAAAGGAATAAACCCTCCCAGTGCTCGGAATAGGACTTTTCTCCCTCTTGCTGCCTTGTGCTTTCTTCCTTCCTTTCAGAAATATCGAATATGTGGTTTTAATAAGAATACACACAGATTACTCAAGAACTGAGCACGCAACATTTTTTCCCCTAGGAACTCAGCAACTGTACCAGCACTGACACAAAGGAGACGCTTTGGAAATCCACCTGACGGGAGAGTCAAATCTGTATTACATTGCCCATAAACGCTGCAATTATTTCTTTAAGCTGAACGTTACTGCTCACCTGAAAAGCTTGTGCATGGTGGGGATAGCGTGACTGCATTGAAAATAGTCATTTCTGCACCTACGTGCACTCAGGGAATGTTTCATCTCCCTCTGGCCCTGGAGGAGAGGAACCCCCACACAGCAGGAGAAGAGCCCCATGGAGCAGGAGAGGAACCCCCACACAGTAGGACAAGAACCCCATGGAGCAGCAGAGGAACCCCCACACAGCAGGAGAGGAACCAAGAGGAACCCCATGGACCAGGAGAGGAACCCCATGGACCAGGAGAGGAACCCCATGGACCAGGAGAGGAACCCCATGGACCAGGAGAGGAACCCCATGGACCAGGAGAGGAACCCCATGGACCAGGAGAGGAACCCCATGGACCAGGAACACCAGGTTGGAAACTTGCTCTGTGCATCTGTAAATGAGCATCATCTTCAAACCTTCTGCTGCTCCAGAGGGATCCACAGGAAACCAGAGCAAGTCGCAATACAAGGGGGAAAAGTGCTGTTGCTGAGCTGATGAGATGGCTTCACAGTGGATACCAAAGAAATAAATTCCATCTTACAAGTCTAAGGCTTGACCCGAAGCTTATTAAGGTCAGTGGAAAAGCTTCCACTGATCTCCCTGAATTCTGATCCAGGTACACAATGCACTAGAGTCTCAGCTAGCCCTGCTATCATTTATTTTTTGCCATTGCAGCTTCATGTATATAATTAAAGGTGTAGTTGCTGGGTCCTTGGGACCTTCCTCCATTAAAACCCCAGGTTGTTTTGGCAGAAAAAATGGCTTCTGGATCTTCAAAGACATTCTAGGAGGGAAGGAGGGAAGGAGGGAAGGAGGGAAGGAGGGAAGGAGGGAAGGAGGGAAGGAGGGAAGGAGGGAAGGAGGGAAGGAGGGAAGGAGGGAAGGAGGGAAGGAGGGAAGGAGGGAAGGAGGGAAGGAGGGAAGGAGGGAAGGAGGGAAGGAGGGAAGGAGGGAAGGAGGGAAGGAGGGAAGGAGGGAAGGAGGGAAGGAGGGAAGGAGGGAAGGAGGGAAGGAGGGAAGGAGGGAAGGAGGGAAGGAGGGAAGGAGGGAAGGAGGGAAGGAGGGAAGGAGGGAAGGAGGGAAGGAGGGAAGGAGGGAAGGAGGGAAGGAGGGAAGGAGGGAAGGAGGGAAGGAGGGAAGGAGGGAAGGAGGGAAGGAGGGAAGGAGGGAAGGAGGGAAGGAGGGAAGGAGGGAAGGAGGGAAGGAGGGAAGGAGGGAAGGAGGGAAGGAGGGAAGGAGACTTTAATCATAAAAGTCTAAAAGTCTCCATTCTGTTACAAAGAAAATTAAAAAAAAAATCCCAAAGAAAACAAAACAACACCTTTCAGTGCTATTTGGCTGAGAAATTTGTTTTGAAAGTTTCTCCTAAAGCATTTTTGTACTTTGACACTTCACACTATAGATATTGGCTCAATGCTTCGATACCAGAAAAACAGACTAGAACACCTTTTAGCACATCATTAATCCCCATCAGAAAAGGAAGAATTAGTCAAGTTGCTGGGGAAGACTCCAGTAAACAAATTGAAAAACTTCACTCAAGCGAGATCTCAACCGAGCCACTTGGGTACCAACTCCAAACACGCAGCATTGTTTGGCTTAAAAATCAATAAATATTTTTCTAAAGAAAAGCAATAAAAAAAAATCAGACAAATAGATTCAGTCTGTGCAAAATTAAACCCTAAATCTGGAAAGGCAGGAAGTGTGGAATGGGTGGGAAGAGATAGATAATTCTATACAAACAAAAATATAGGACGAGTAGCCAGAAAAAAGTTCTGAGCTTAGACAGGAACACAGGGCCAGATCCTCAGCAGAGATAAACCAGCCCAACTCCATCAAAATCAAGGGAGGCAGCTCTGTGCACCAGCTGCCAATCTCATCCACCAACCAAACTCCTCACCAACTTGTACTTTGGGTCCTACAAAAAATTTCCTCTTGGAGCATAAAGCCTGTATTTATCCATTGGCCTTCGAAAGTATGCACAGCTGTGACATGAGTAACCCCTGCTCTGTTTTTAAATGTATGCAAACATAAAACGAAGAAGAAAAACGACATTAAAATAATGTTAAGGATTTGGCTTGGAGCCACCCAAGCTAGGACATTCCAAGTTGAAGCTGAAACGACATCCTTAACCTTAACTCACCCCATTGTGCCTGGGTATCGCAGCTGCTGAAAGGGGAAAATCAGAGCGGTTATGGTCTGGCGTGTGAATGAGTGCTGAGGGACTCTTAAATCCATGATTATTTGGCTGCCGCACACCACGCACTGCATCCACGTGCTAGCGATCCTTATGCAATCCTTGCTGGGAGAGAAATATCCCGCAGGCTGCATTTGCACAGGGATGGGGCTTCTGGAGAAAGCAGGCGGCCGCTTATTTCAATTAATGCAAGATCTATAACTGTACTTGGGGAGGGCACGAGGAGCAGCAGTGATCTGAATTGCCCACCTAGAGTACCTGTGACCAACACACGGGCTGCAGAACATCCGCACAGCAAGTGATGCTGGGGAAGCAACAGGTGAATCCTTCACATTCAATTACTTTTCATTCGACAGCTTTTCAGCAGAGAGTCTTTCTGACAAAACCATTATGTTTAATAGAAACTTTTCCATCCAGATTTTTGATACACCAATCCCAAAGTTCTTGAAAGTCAAAACTGCTTTTTGTTTCCAAAAGGAAAGTTGAGACATTGAACCCACTGAGGATTTGGTTGAACTGGATTTGTCTGTCTTATGCAGTTACTAGGTTGGGCATAGGTTCCTTCTCCCATCTTTATCCCCACCTTTTTCCTTCCCCAGTCCATCTCTTAATTCTTTCTCTACTCCTAAAATGGTGGAAATAAAGGCAGAGAACAACAGCAAAGACCAAGTGAGACAATAAGAAAGCAAAAACTATCAACACAGAAATCCTTTGTGTCCAAACTCAGTCACTGCCTCTGGAGTGCTGTGAGCTGTAGGTAAACGCAGTTGTAAAAACCTCTTGTACATGTACATCTGCACACAAATAAATAGCAATAAGTAAATATTTATATCTTAGCCTAATATTTGCTTGTCTTAAGCAATAAACAACTGTGGCAAAGCTGGTCAAGATAGTCTTTATGCTTTTTTTTTTAAAGTCCAGATAGTGCTTGAGTTAAATAACTGGTGGGCTGTCAGGCTCAAAGGCTCCCAAGGCCTCTCTAACGCCAATTTTCTGCAGTTCTCTGACTGGCCACACGTACACACATGCCTATGGGTTTAGCACATCCAAGAAACACTTTATTTGGGACTGTCATTGAGATTGTAGATAACTACTGCAATCACCTCCAGGAGCTGGTTTCTGTATGGAGATTTGCCACTGCATCAAGCAACCAACAGCATCCACCATCAGGCAGAACCCTCGGCCTCATTCTCTCTTTGCATTGAGATATAAGAGACAACACTTCCCAAAGAGTATATTTTCTCACTCAGTGTTTTACCTTGCAGGAGAACACACAATAAAAGGTATAAGCATTATTTTCATAGAACGTATTACTACGTCCAAGCCTCTCTACCCCACCAGGGATGGGAAAATAACTGACTTGGTACAATGAACTCTTCATATTCCTCTGCTTGCACAGTACCAGGAGATTTATGCCTCACTCAGCCCTGATCTCAGGGGTGAGAAGACAAAGGAGGAATGAAAAGACCTGAGGGCTTAGATGTTTTGCTTTGCCACAGCCTCCATCTGGATCATACCCCTATGAACAATGTGGAAAACCAGAGTAAATTAGAATAATGAGATGGGAGTAGTACGACATAACTACAATGGGGAGGGACCCAGGTGTCTCCTACAAGGAGCAATCCATGTTTAAGATACCTTTAAAGTGGCCTCAGCACATAGCTCAAGTGATCTTCTATAACAACAGACAGTCAAATGGAATCACAATGCCCACAGACAGGTTCAGGGTCATCTGTTGGGCGACACATTTACTGAGGACCAGTTTGTCCATTTAAAAGATGTAGGCAGACTCTCCATCTCCTCATTATTCTCACTTCCCACTCTTTTTCTGCTGAGAACATTTCGATATGAAGGTAGTGAAATAGCACAAGGATAGATTGCAACCATAATTTAATCACAAAAAAATAAGCTCCATTGGAACATACTGATGAGTGGTCATATTTAACTGCCCGGCTATTATGTTTGACTAAAGCACAGTGCAAAAATATTAATTAATTGGGCTAGTTACATAGACAGCTTTATGCCCTGCAGCAATTCACATAATAACAAATTGATTGTTAGCTAAGCAAGACACTGCAGGCTGAAGAAAAGACAAAACTGGAAATAGGGCCTGAATGCATTATGTAACCTTGTCTGAAGTTATAATGTATGTGTGGCATAAAGTGCTGGGGAGAAACACAGAACAGTTCCTTCAGTGCGAGAATAAAACCTAATTCATTTAGTGCCCTGTGAATATTTAAATTCCTCCATTTCACATTCATGTAATTTCACTCTCACTAATATTACATGCTGGGCAGACTTCAATATTAAAACCCCCAAAATAAATTTACAATACAGTGACAAGTTAAAGAAGCTTTTATATGGAAATGCCTCTGGCTGAAACAAGGGACAGATGTATTTCAGCTCCTAGCAGACAACTCTGCACAACCAAAATCACTTCCAAAAATAACAGCACCTTCTACCTCTCTTTACAAGCAGAGCCAGAAAAAAAGTGAACGTTATATAGATATTTGATTCAGCTCCCTAAATCACATCTAAAGGTTTTGTACTATGGTTTCAATGGGCTGTGCAATGGGGATGAGCCTGGTGAGCAGAGCACCCACACAAGTTGAGGTGTTGCCACATTTACACCCCAATGCAAGTCCTAGATCTGCTGTTGAACTCAGCATAAGCAAAACTGCTCTGGACTTTAAGCCTTGAGAACAGCTTAGAGAAAAAACCACCACATCCAAAAGGTGGGAGATGGATGAGGAACAATGCAAAAGAACTTCAGGGCACCGCAGCATGGACATGACAGGAGAAAGATATAAGAACAGAGAGGCATGTCCAGGGTAGACAGTAGTTGTCCTCCTACCTCACTGATACACTTACCCAACACTGCCTGTGCTGCTCACAAAGATATCAGGTTTTTTGAGGGGAAACAATGAACACTGAGTGGCCAAAGAGAAAAGCAAGGGGTTTCAGAAGAAAGCGAGTGCTCATGTGAGAACTGTCCCAGCGACTTAGGAAACCAAAAATGTTTTCCATCCTTGCCTGAATGATGATTTCCAGATTTTAATTATTTTCCGATTGTGTCCAAGAAGGATACATGGCTACCAACCTCATTTGGGCCTGAGGAAATAAGACTGTCAACCGCACAGAACTGATCTGATCGGATTAAGAGGTATTTTGGATATTGAACATAAGAACTTGACAAGCAAGATAGAGCAGTTTATATGTCTGGATACGTGCAAAACCCCAGAGTATTTCTGCAAGCTCATTCCTACTTCCCTGTGATGCTCACACTGAGTTATAAGAACAAATACTTAAGTATGTTTACATCTATACTTGACTCTTCACTATTTCCACTCCCAGCATCTGCACAAAGCAACAGCTGCTTTCAGATAATGAGTAGAGGTGAAATTCATTTTACCACAAATGAAAAAACAGAAGAGAGCCTGAAGTTAATATAATTAACCTAGAAATGGGTCTCAGGCACAACTATAGAGGAAAAACCAAGGTCAGTAAAACAAGGTCAAGCTGGACTGAGCTGAGAAGAGAACAACTTAGACAGAGAAAGCTGAGGTTGCTCTACATGGGGGCTAAAGGGACATTCAGAGCCTTCAAGAACCTAATGGGGAGTAATAAGAAGATAAAGCCAAGTTCCTCTTGGAGGTGCACAAAGAACAATAGGAGAAACACAGGTTTCAGTAACAGAAATTCCAGATACAAAAGGGAGGAAAAAAAAAAAGAACAAAACAGTAAGAGCAAATACTGGAAGAGATTTGCCCAGAGAGGCTGCGATCTCCATCCTTAAAGCTAACCAAACCCCAACTGTACAAAGCCCTGAGCAACCCCGTCTAACTTCAAGCTTAACTCTGCTGTGAGCAGGAGAGCTGGACCAGAAACACTCAGATGTCCCCCTTCACACCCAAGCTAGTTATTCTATTATGTATTTCATCTTTTATTGATATAGTATTTTTCCTAAGAGAAGAGGGAGTCAGTATTTTAGCAACAGAAATGAACTTTAGAAATGCTATGACTTGAATATGAACACAATTCGAGTCAAAAAAAATCCCTTTTTATGTCAGCGTAGAGCAGTGCCTCTGACAGCGAGCACACTTAAGAAAATCCCTGTGAAATAAGAATGGTCTTTATAGTGGGATTTGATGCCTTTGGTTTGGCGATATAGACAGAACGAACAAAAGCGATTGAGAAGAGATCGGTAGAGAAACTAAACTTTAACATGTTCTTCACAATGGCACAGTGGTTAGTTCAGATCCTCTCTGAAGGGCGATAGCACAAAGTCCAAACTGCCTGGGCAGACACCGGTATAACTTCAACAGCAATCCGGCTCAAAGGGAGAAAGTTTATTGAGTAAATGAACATTTCTGGTGCTCAGCATCTGAGGAGTTTCATCAGAAAGCAAACAGTAAAGCTTCTATCCTTAAAGCTGTCCTGCAGTAAGCTTTCACATCAAGCTATATAAATAACATACCGTGCAGCAAAGGAATGTGGTGTTCAACGTGCATTGCACAACCCCAGTTTCCTACACCCTCCTCCTCAAGCAATGCATTCATTCCCCAAAGGAATTTTCCAGTCTGAGGAGCAAAACAAGCCAAGAATGTGTTAAAACAGGTGTTACAATCAACTCTGGGTACAATCTTAGTATAACTGAGGTTAAAAATATTTGGGAATGATGTAATAAAAAGATAATAAGTTCTTGCTGTATATTCCCCTCCACCCACATAGTAAGACCGTCTATGTGGAGGTTGTCAGTTGTTCTCTCTTTCCATAAAGTACATGCGCAGGTTCAAGGGCCAGAGTCAGCCCTGACTTTTGCCAAATTAGGCTAAAACAGCCCAGGACGATGAGAAATCGGTAATGGCAAGTCTCGACTTGGAAAGAAGAAGGAAATTTGTGATAACACAGCATTGCTTGGGTCTGCTCCTCCAGTGGGTGCTCACACCAGAAGTAAGCAATAATCAAAAAAGCATTTGCAGTTGGAAAGCTGCTTCACTGTCAGAGAATAAGGAGGCAGCCAGTCAAACATACCACACCATCCATTTCCAGCCCTTGCACGCTGCAGTCTCACCACCTATACAGGTCCCTTAAATGAAAACCGATCATCTTTCTCCAGTCCCACTTGCTGTGCTACAGCAAAGAGGTGCTGCTAACCAGCCTGGTTAGCATGAATGTGCTGCAACACGCATCGCTACAGCTGCTCCGACAATCCTAATAGCACCTGACTGATGAACTCTGTAGAGGTCATTTCAGAAGAAATAGATCTCCTCGTATTCTACCTGTCACTAAGATGAAACCCTTGTGGGTTGTATTCAATTTTCCTGGGTTGTGAAGTTTGCTACTAAGTCAAAGTGTACCCCTAAATCACACAGAATCCCAGAATGTCAGGGGTTGAAGGGACCTGGAAAGCTCAGCCAGTGCAATCCCCCCATGGAGCAGGAACACCCAGATGAGGTTACACAGGAAGGTGTCCAGGCGGGTTGGAATGTCTGCACAGAAGGAGACTCCACAACCTCCCTGGGCAGCCTGGGCCAGGCTCTGCCACCCTCACTGAGAAGAAGTTGCTTCTCAAATTTCAGTGGAACCTCTTGTGTTCCAGTTTGAACCCATTACCCCTTGTCCTGTCACTGGTTGTCACTGAGAAGAGCCTGGCTCCATCCTCCTGACACTCACCATTTAGATATCTGTAAACATTAATGAGGTCACCCCTCAGTCTCCTCTTGTCCAGCTCCAGAGCCCCAGCTCCCTCAGCCTTTCCTCACACGGGAGATGCTCCACTCCCTTCAGCATCTTTGTTGCCCTGCGCTGGACTCTCTCCAGCAGTTCCCTGTCCTGCTGGAACTGAGGGGCCACAACTGGACACAATATTCCAGGTGTGGTCTCCCCAGGGCAGAGTAGAGGGGCAGGAGAACCTCTCTGACCTACTGACCACCCCCTTCTAACCCACCCCAGGTACCATTGGCTTCCTGGCCACAAGGGCCCAGTGCTGGCTCATGGTCACCCTGCTGTCCAGCAGGACCCCCAAGTCCCTTTCCCCTACACTGCTCTCTAATAGGTCATTCCCCAACTTATACTGGAGGTATAATGAGGTATTAAGTGCGTTATTACCCCTCTATTTGTTGCCTCCATAAGCTGAACTACTATGTGGTTTGTCATGGCAAAGTGCTTAGGGAGACTCTCAGCACAATAGAAAAGCCTGTTCCAGCTGAAATGAAGGCTGTTAATAGACAGCTCGGACCATTTCCATCCTGTATCCTGATCTTAAGAAAGACCAGACTGCTTCACTTGGAAAATATCACATCACTTTACATTCCACTCTTCCCAGCTATAAATCATTGTTTAAGACCTACCTGATTTAAATTTGGAGAGCATCCATCTGTCAAGCTCCACATCTCCAGCAACTTTGGTGCCAAACACCCCCAGGTGTTCTTATCAAATACTCACATTAACAGCTCAATTAATTATGACTTAGCTAGATCAAACAGGCCAGTCTCTAGCTTGGCAGGCATCTGATGTTCAGATATCCTACCTATGCAAACTTTACAAAGTCAAGCAAATTCAAATTCCAGAGGGCTCAGATCAATACCACATTAAGATGCTGAGCTTATCTCTCCTCTTGAAAAACACATGAGAGATGGCATGTAGAATCTGCTGTTTGTCAATTCATCTATGGAATTAAAATAGAAAAACAATCCGCTAGATCTCAACTGCTTGATATGGTAGTAAAGGACACAAACCCAGAGGCAGAGAACCGCAAAACTCCACGAAGGGAAGAGAAAGCAGTAAGTGGTGCCTCCTAGATTCATGTTTTAGAATTACCATGGGGATATAAGCTCTTTCCAGCTGCTCAGTATCTCAGAGGACAAGATAATTCCCAGCAGGCACAGGATCTGCAAAGGAGTTTGGCCACCCAGCTCTTTTATGGTCTTTGCAAATCTCAGCCTAGCTAGAGAGACAAGTTCTATGAGGTTTTTGGTACAGCACCCTCATCCGCCTTCCCCATCTAAGAAACACTCCTAGGGCATTTCATTCAGTGTTTACTAAAATGTCACAAACCAAATAAAATATCTGCCTTCTGAGCCCATCTCATTCATTTTTCAGGTTAATGATGCTGGATGCAACACAACATCGCTCCAAATTTAAGCTCTGTATATGAGATGACATATGAGCTTCTATGGATATCTACTGCTTATTGCTTTGGGATATTTATAAACCCTTAATGTTCATGTAGGTTGAGATATCCCTATGTTTAGAGAAAAGGGCAGATAAAAGCCAAGGTATTAATCCTGGCTACAGAGAAACAAGAGGGAAAAAAAACATACATTTTGGAATACAAAGCTAGAAGTCCTCAGCATTGCAGAGTTCCAGGTCTCAGACCTATTTTGAAGTTTGAGGTTCTCTTCCAGCTTATGCTTTTAATTAATTGAGCTTTGTCAATTCCAATTTGCCAACTACAAATTTGTAGTTCAGTAAGCCCTTGTACATTTATTTTGCTGTTGTTAATGACATAGGCTTTCATTTATTTTAAACTACAGAACTGAGTCACAGATGCCTCAGTAAGAGTAATACTTAGCATTTATGGCAAATAATGCTTCCCAGGATATTACAGGCAAAGGCTAATCTATCTTCCCAGCATATGTATGAGATAAAGTATTATCTTAGTAATGTATTACTGGTCAGATCTCACATCCCTAAGAGTAGTGAGCAATATTGCTTCATTCTAGTCACTCCCATTGAATTGCACTGATAGTCTTCAGGAGGAGTCACAACTGTTCACACATTTGCATAATCTGTTACTTAATTTGTGTTGTGCCTCTCATTTTGCACAAAATATAGGTAGCATTTTTGCAGGGGTTTAAGGAGAGAGGAAGCCCCAGCTGTGGTTGTGGTTGGTGGGCAGACACAGCAGCATCGAGCCTGTACCCTTCACGGGCTTCAAATCCCTCATGGGCAGCTGGGAACCATATTTCGCATCTTGCAGAAACCTAAACAGCCAGGCACGTTCAAGCAAACAAGGTCCACTGTTGCCCAGAGAGCAAGCTTGGCTTGACCTCATTTGAGCTTGCAGGTCTCTGTGCAGACCATGAGTCCAGACCCCAACCCAGCCCTTGGGCAGGACTCTGGATGCAGTTCAACACATCACGCTTCCACCTCTCTCTGCAAGGGAGCACCAGCTGTAGAGATGCTCCAGCTTCCACACGTCTATATTTTAAGATAGAGACCAACTCCCATATACCACCTACTTGTCCAGAACACTTGAAGGGGTTAAGAAGGCCTGCAGATGCTTTCAGACAACCATGTGCTTTATTGCAGTTAGAAATGGCTAATCTGATAAAGCACACAGGGCCCTAAATATTTGGTTTTAAATTCCCCAGAAACAAATACATAAAGAAAATATAGCAACTAACAGGTATGCACAGCAAGGTTAGGTGTTTGCCATGGTCATACAGAGATTCTGTGGCAGACCCACCACCTGAATCCAAGGCACTGCGGTTCATTGCTTTGACCATCATCATCCTTCTTCCTAATTCACATGATCTGATACCACAGCTACTTACTGTTTAAAACCAATCATATATCAGAGTTCTTTGTCAGATCCAGGCCTTCTGGCCATTGCCAGCTGTGTGCTGAGATAACAGAGAATGAAATATATAAAGGTTGGAACCACCAAATGGGTCTAAGGTATTTTTAATGGCCAATTCTTGCCAAAGACGTGGAACCCCCACTGAGTCTCTTGAAAATTTCAGTTTGAAGACTGCACAGCAGAGGCATCAAACCAGCCTGGACTAGAGACAGTTCCTCTGCCATAGAGTCAATGGGGAGAGACATAAGATGCTCCACTGGGTGATTCAGAGCTCCAGTGGGTCCTTAAATCTCTTTGTAAAAGTCAATTTACAACAGCGAAAGACAGAGCGTCACAAACATACTAATTCCACCAGGAACATCCATTTTGACTGCCACAGGAAAATAAGTCAAGTAAAATGAAAATAAAAGGAAATAATTTTCTGTTAAGTTTAGCTTTTCCTCATTCTTGGTTGTTTGTTTTATGATGCATTGTCTGTTATGATCCTCCACTTAGAACCTCCACTTCATCCACAAAGGTTTTCCTCACAGCTGAAAGTACTGTGGTAATTGTTTTCCTCTTCCATTATCATTTATCTTTTATAAAGAGGTATTAACTATGACACTTGCATTTGAAAGGTAGTTCTTCTTATTGAAAGCTTCACTACAGAATAATGGGAAAGATTAGCATACCTTTAAATTGTCCCATTTCTTTACAAAAACATGACAGAAAAAAGATATTTCACACAGCCACCTCACTCAAAGTACTGCATTTAATTAAATGAAGTAGAGCAACTATATTTCTTAAAGGATGCTTTTGAGTTTCCCAACTACAAGTTACTCTCAAGAGACTTAATCTTCAGTTTTCTGGTCTCTAACATACAGCTCTGGAAGACATTTAGAGCTTTTTACAACACTCTAGAGTACTAAAAAATATCTCTACCTCTGTGAAAAATGAAAAAGCAAAAAAAACTTTTCGAAATTATACAAATAGGATATACTTTCCTTCAATACAGGAGATTGTAATGGCCACAAGCGAGTCTTTCCACACACGCTCATTTTTAAGCCTGTCTTTTCACCAAGAAATCTGAGAAGAAATCTCTCTGAAATTACCTTTTTCTTTTCTATTTGGGGTTGTTTGCTTCTGTCTAAGGGAGGGGAAAATTGAAGTTGTAGCTTTTGAGCAGCAGTTTAGTGCAAACCATAACTAGAGATATCAGACTTGTAGGAAAGAGATAGATGGGACTGTGATTGACCCGTGTGGCTTCTCCAAGGTAACTAAGCAGCACATTTCCTTTGGCAAGCTTGAAATACCCATGTCTACTCAACACAAAGAACAATGCAAAACTATTTGTCATAATGACTGCAAAACATAGAAAACAAAGTGAAGGATAACCAGAAAAAAAAAATATTGGAAGATGTAAATTGCATACACTTATAGAAACACAAAAACAATCAAATTTTACATGCTTACAGATGCAGTACACATGAGCAGGAATCACAATTTATATAACATCAGGCTTTAAAAGGTGCTTCAGGCAGCAAAGTTCACTGTTAATGATTTTCTGCAATGCATGTTATGAGAGTGAGAAGCAAAGAGTTCAGATGTAAAACCGACTGCATGTGAAGTGATTTCAGATACAGAACACGAGCAAACTAAAAAGGCAATTTTTTTTCCCCTTGCCCTTCAAAATCTACATCCGTGACAGCACCTTTGAAGGTCATTTGTACAAAGTAGGCCAAGTGTTTCCGACAGGGATGATTTTCAAGTGGGCACTGTCTCTCTCAGCGCATCTTTGTTTCTGCCTCATGAACATTGTGTTACACAGTTCTAAGGCACGACGCATTGTAATGTTTAACAATAGGATTAAAAATTACTTGGATTGGAAATGCTTGGGAGCAGGGGATGTCTCTGTGGCATTTGCACAGTGCCAAATACAATGGGGGTCTTGTCCGTGGTAGAAATCCCTCAGAGCTACAACATTAATAAGTTTTTTATGTCCTATAGAAGTCTGGGTTTCAGAAACGTCAAACACCTGCAGATTCCATTAGCATAATGGGGTGGTATGTTATTAATTATTCTCATGTTTAAAATGCTTTGGTGGCCCAATCGGGGGGCAAAACCGATTCCATGTCACTTGGACGACTGACCACACCATGGGCGGTGGGAATAGAAACCAGATTGTGGCCCGAAGCCTGACGTGACCCCTCTGAGCTGCCGCCGAGTAATTGCAAAACAACCAGCGCTCTGAAAGCAAAGCAGGGTTGATTTGCAACTACTTAACTATAGAGGCATTAAGTTGTTAATACTGTTTGTAATGAGCATTTTGGCCAATTCTAGTCTTGAGCATTCAGGACTTTTGAAAACAGCGCAGTGATTTGTGCCAAGCTGCAGCTTGGCTAAATTTCTTCCTTGCATCCCTACCTCACAGTTTCATTATTTGTAGTAAGTCAAATGCTGAGCTGGAATAAGTCAGAGCGGATTCATTCATCTATGGAAATCCACTAATTTTTACCAGCTGAAGATTTAGCACCAGAAGCCTTTGCTCTCTGTGATAAATATTAACTACATGAAAAATTACTTAATTTAACAGAACCAACGCTGGCTTGTTCAAAATGTAAAATATTTATCACTTCTATTCTCCATTTCCAGAAAATTTAATGTGTTTTCACTGAGCTGAAGCTCATGTCTCACTTTTTTTCCCCCAGATATCCTTATTCACAGCCCAGTGGATCTGGCACATGTGCTGGGCTCACCCTGCAGAGGTGATTTGGAATCGCACAGGGTGCGAGAAAACTTGCTCTGCCATGGTGCTCTCTCTTCTAGAATGAGTATCGGTTTTCATTCTGCTTCAGCTAAATAGCAGACCCCACAGTTTCTGTGGCTCTGAGTTAAGCAAGCCACAGCTCCAGGTAAATAATACCACTAAAAAGAATTAGAAAAAGCATGTGAGAATGAAATTAATAGGAAGAAAGGCCTAGATGGGCAGTAAGGGGAGGAAGAATCACATTTGACTCCAGGGGTCTTGTGGTAATTTTTCATTGAATTTTCTTTCTTTCTTAAACACTAAAATTTATTACCTAATAAAGTATGGAGATCTTTTGGAGAGCTTCTTCATTTTATATATTTCTTGACATTTCCTTACAAATTCTGTAGAGTGTACAATTAGTGAAAAAAAAATACTCCTTCCAGAATATGAAGTTACTACAGACAGCAGAGAACTTTGCACCAGGACAGACGCCTTCCTTTATGGCTTTCAGCTTTATCTCACTCTGGTGCCTTACATGCTTCTAGTATAGAGAAGGGCTTGATAACCACCCGTAAATTTTATCATGCATTTTAAGGTGGTAAAGGGTAAAAGAGTGATTCTCCTTCTCCAGGCAGACATCAGGTAAATCTGCTCCGCACGGGGGTGTCTGGAGCTACTGCAAGGCCTGTCCTAACGTATATAGGACTCAAACATCTGTTATCTGTCACCAAGTGGCATCAGTCAAGCCTTTCTGCCTATTCAGCACCAAACTTTGACAATGTCAAGAAAGAAAAGATGAGTCCTAAGATTCCACTAAGCTATAAGTAAATGTGACTGGTTTGAAGGCCTCCTGGAACCTTCTGGACAAGAACAGCTCAAGCAGCAATAAATAAGCAAGAAAAATACACCCCAAGCTGTGAGGTACAGATAGTAATAACAAGAACAATTATACCAAGTTATCCCTTATACAGCATTCTCTCTACCATAGAAAGTGTATTCTCTGCTTTAAAGAGGCCATCTCCGTAACTTATTATACCTTTTTATTATTATTAATGCCATTATCTCTTTAGAACACGCTAAGCATTTCAGAGAACAAATAGCGTCCTTGCTCAGATGGCTGTCCCAGACATCTTATGATCCAATGACAACAGCACTGGTCACTAGGCTCACAGGAGTAAAACACTTGATTATTCATCCAGCCCTTGCGCCACTTCTGTCTGGCAACTTGGGCTGCAGGGCTTTTGCAAACAGCTTCTATAAGCCGCCTTTCAGTGCCAGTACCAGGAATGCCACAAGAACCAAGGCAGCTGGCAAAACTGAAAAGCAACAGAGAAAAGGAAAAGAGAAAAATAACAAGCCACAGTTTTATGAACCTCAAACAATCAGAACAGCAAACAAAGGAGGAAGCGATACACATTTTGGATTAGCCTCTCTATTTGTTATATCCATGCTGATTCTTTTCCTCGGCACGCCAAGCCTAACGCTACCCCTAGCGTCAAGCCTTACTGAATTACAGTTCAGTGGCTGAGCAAAGTCTGTCAGATTCTGGGATCCTCAGTCATGGCAAACTTGAGGGAGCTGCCTAACATAGTTTTATCTCTGGATGAGAGAAAAGGATGATTCCCCAGCTCCAGAGGAAAAATCTGAACCTTCACCCATGAAAAGGAATTCCCCTTAATGTACAGTCTGTAGGGAGAGCCCTCCACCCCGATTCCTGGATGCTGGCAATAGGCTGCAGGCCAGCATCATGCCCTGCCATGGCCTTTATATGGTCAACATGGGAAATGAGTAATGGAAACCTCCATTCTTGGCTTCTCTCAAAAGCAGCTAAGAATAAACAAATAGCTATGTCAATCCCCAATTCTGACTGGAGTAAGAACCTCCCCAGAGGATGAGAAAACATGAAAACTGTGGGGACACATCAAGCGGATTCCCCTAACGACATCCTCCCTCCTCCTTGGAAATTCTGCTTTTCTCAGAAACAAGGGTCACAGGGTAAACATGACACTTGTTACAATGGCGCCTGTACCCATTGAAAATAGACACATTCCTGGGAGTCCCTAAAGGAAACAGGGAAAAAAAACAAACACACACGAGACATCAGCATTCAGGGGCAAAGAGAATATAACCAGAATGGGATATTCGTAAAGAAAAATATATAGGGAAAAGGACTTCGCCTCTGACCTACAGCATTCTAATGAGAAAGACGGCTGCTAGATAAGTCCCATAGTCTTCCTATAATAGAGTTACAGCTACAAGATACCAAGGAGATACGGAGAACTCCTTTTTCCCACACATCCAGGTGCCATCCTGGTGCTGCCAACACACAGACCCCATGGGCTCAGCAGAGCTTGACAACCATTTCAGTGAAGATTTTTTTCCCTAATATCCAATCTGAACGTCGCATGGTGCAATTTGAGGCCATTTCTTCTCATGCTATCGCTTGTTACTTGGGAAAAGAGATCTCTGTCCTCCCACAAGCCAGGGGGTGCCTTGCACAACACAGCTTCAAGGCAGCATGGCCGAGCATAGTGTCCTTCCCTGAGCAGTAACTTCCCAATCCAGCCATATTTATTCTACATTTCCTTAATCCAGTTTGCTCACAAACTGAAATTACTGCTCAGTACCAGCACAAGACCATATTAAAGATCCAAAGCATCAGGCTGCCAGTGCTCAGCCAACACCATCACACCTCGTGGTGCAGGCGGTGGTTGCTCCAGCACTTTCACACAACAGCACAGGTTTCACCAACGCTTTGCAGGTGACAACATCGGGACACCTCCTCTGTAGCTTAAAAAAGCTCATCCTTGCCATGACAGACACGTCACATAGTGGGATCCAGCTCCATGATTCAGCATGTTGCTCTGCCCCACCACACAAGTAGCTCTGTGTGCGTCACCAAAACCATGTTTGTCACAGGGCCAGAAAATGAGTGTCTGTTACATGAAGGTAAATATTTTACACCATAAAAGCAGCATGTATGAAAGATGCAAAATAATCCCCTCTACTGCACCTTCAACTATAGGAAATTAAAAGGCTGAAGTGGGAGTTATTCCCGAGCCAAGGTGTGTGCAGACAGAGCATCGCCAGGTCTCTGACAGGGCTGGCGGGGCAGGGACTGCAAGGCAGGCGGCACGGATCAGCTTCCCCTCCTTGCTTTGTAGCTTCTTTTACCCTGTGAATATTAACATTTTATTTTAGCTTAGTCAAAGACGTTAAAATAGACATTCCAAATGCATGTATCTTCTCTAACAATATTTTCCCCCCCTTCATTTGAGGTAGAGACTGAGAAAAGGGCATTTTTATGAGCATTGTTCACAAGCAGTCCTTTTTCCTAATACAAAGCTTTTTTTTTTTTTCTGATTTCCTACTACACACTTCAAGCTTATCTGCTTTGCAAAGATGAATAGCTGAGTCAACTCTGCTAGGATCCAGCCCTCTAGGCTTAAACAGCGTGAGTGCTTCCGTCTCCCTCATTATCTAAAACAATTAGTAGAGAGAAGAGAAAGCTGCATTAGAGCTGACAGTTTCCTATTCTCATCCCTTGGTACGACATCTCTCAGAAACGTCTGCATTTCCATGAGCTGATCTTAAGCCACAGATCCTGGATCCAGACACTGATGCATATTGCTATCAATTCCCCTAGCTTGAAGCTGGTCAGAATAAAAGTGATTCAGTACAGACACATCAATAACCGCGAGGCCTGAGATGCAGTTTTGTTTCAAATCTGTCTGGCAAGATCCTGAAGTTTGGGAGAGGAGCCTTCTCATCTACTCAAGTTGGGTTCATCTCTAACGTGCTCACACCAACACACAGTGTCAGACAAGGGAAATTAAAAGTTCAGTCTTTTCAAACCCAAAAAACACCTATATTCCAGGGAGAAAAGGCCCAGCTATAATTCAAAAGAAGCCCAGGGCACAGGACAATTACCACAACAGCTAAAATGTTTGAAGCATTCACCCTTTTCTGTTTAGCATACACCAGGTTTATATAAAAAGCTCTGTACCGATGTTGGGAATAGAGCAACCTAGACTACAGCCTAATATTCTTGATTAAGTGTATGCTTAGGGACCCTTGATCCTTTGATAAAAACTGAATTTTAATCCCATTTAAAGTAATAAAACCACTTTAGTAGTATCTTTCTTGGAAGCCTGAATCATTGCTCCAGCTAAGCCTGATAAGTGTATCGCTTAAAATTGCCTCTTTCTGCATTTCGAGTTGGTAAGCACAAAACAGTGCCTTCAATTCTCAGTGGAGGCCTTATGTCCAGTTATAATTTACTACCTTGGAAACTACTGTCAGGAGAGCAAAGGGATGCTATGAAGGGCTGTCAGGAAAAACTGACAAGCCTGAGAACCTCTCTCATTAACCTCCCTGCTCGGACTGGAACAACATGGTTCCTTTATCATTTACTCCACAGCTTCAGGGAAGAGGACCTCAAGACAGATCTTCAGCTGAAAGGTAGCGGGTTTTAAGGTCTCTCTGCTGGACTTGGGCAGACTGGCCAGCGAGGGACCTTTTCTTCAGAAAAGGGCTGATGAGGCAGTGAGCAGGATATGGAGTTGGCCTCTGGTTTCCTAATTCTCTGCAGATTCCCCAATCTCTTTTATTACCAGGACTTAAAGCTGCACTACACAGAGCCAAGGGGGATTTGAACTTCACTCAGCAAACCAGCTGACTTTGATGGGAATTACTCAAAGTTCACATAAGGGCTGTAGGACTGGACAGAAAGAGGGGGAAAGAGTGGAGGAGGATATTACATTCTTGGATGTAAGTTGTTGGCTAAAGAACATATGAGATGTGAATAGCCACTAAAGAGCATATTCAGGCTGCCTAGATTTCTCCTGAGTCCCTTTGCCTCTTGGCTGGCTTCAGATTCAGGTCTTCAGATCTTTATTTGGGCCTCCAGAGGATTTCAGTAGTGCCTGGATTTTGATATAGCCTAGGCAGAGAGATGTAGGTGAAATTTAAACTCTGAATAAAAGTCTAAATGGATCATTATTTCAACCTCCCCAAGAAGGGCTGTTTACTCTTAAGGGAATTCTTAAGAGTAGAGCTTTTACACATTTAGCAGTTTCATCTGCTTAGCAACAAGGTGAACTTATTATTCGTCTGTGCACTCTACTGTTTTGGGAGAAACTTCATTATGGTTTTCCTTATAATATTTTTCACACCTCTTTGCTTCACATTAGTGTTTTTTCTAGATGAACAAGAAAACAGAATTGATACTACTCATTATCACATCAGAAGAAAAAGGCACAGATTTTGCAGTTGTGCTGTTAAACTGCTGTGGGAGCTTTGTAAGGTAGATCTAACCAGAAGGGCTGATCTAGCAGCCCTTACTCATGTTGGGCTATAGAATGAGACTAGTTTGGGGCCAAGGTATTGGGGGTCTTTGTGTTCTAATTCAAGTCAAAAAAAAGCATAACACAGTCAGATTATGAGCAACGTATAGGAAAATACACCAACCAGAATAGATTATGTGTAACATCAGTGTAAGCCTTCACCTGAATGCAGACTCAGACTTTATGTAAATGCATGTGCATTGACCCTTAACCTATGGGGCCCATAAGCAGCAGCACTGAAGCACAAGACACAATGCAAGGAAGATGCGCATCAGCATTTCTGGTCAGCCTCAGCTCTCTCAGGGCTTTATGGATAACAGGAGGTTTGACAGCCATGAGTTCAGGGCCACTGTACTGGAGCTTGGAAATAATTATGCTTTAGGAAGTTTTATGTTTTGCAGTTTTGAATCCCATCGCTAGTAGAAAGCACTAAAGGAAAAGCAGGCTAAAGCAGGTGAAGCTCATCACTGTGTGCACACATTGCAAGATGCTTTCCAATAATCTACCGAGATGAAATCCTGCTCTAAGCAACTCACAGTTAAACAACAGATAGGCATACGATAGACAGAAGAGGAGAAAAAAGGTGACTGTATTTGCTCCATACTAATCACCATTCTAAGTATGACTCTCTACAGAAGTATCTCATAATGACAGGAGGAGATATTAGAGCAAAGATACACAAGGTATCTTTAATCTTCTTTTCCTGAATACTGAAAGCAGTGAAGCAGGAACTGCAAAGATTAATCCTGCACATACACAAAGACTCTCAGATTCACTTTGTGCACCTCGCACTGGAGCCTGGGTGCAGATCTATCAGCCCTTGAGCTACCGGGACTAAACTCACACCATGTGCATATTTGCTTCCAGAGGGGAGTCCCTTTCCACGTGGGTGGAAGAGATAACTTGTAGTAACTACACTGAACCTATTGTACAAGCTCAGTTTAACTTGCCTTCAATTAACTTATTTGGGTGTCTATACTTCTGTATCCTAGACCACAAAGTCTAGCTCAAAAAAAAAAAAAAAAGTCCGAAACTCAAAACTGTCTCATACTAATGATTCTGACACACAGATGTCTCCAACATCACTGAAAGCCATCCCAGCAAGTGGCTTGGACACTTCACAACAAAAAGCCTTTTGCCTCCGGTGCTTGATGCATTTGAGGACTCTGCCAAACAGCAGGTGCAGAAACAGCTCTCTCTTCCCTGGACCCTGAAAGTTTCCTCCTCTCCATGAGGAGAAACGCTGCTGAGAAGAGAGCTGTCCTGGCCCATTCTGATAATTGATGCTTCAATGAAAGTTTTGACCTGGTTTGTCGGGAAGATGCTGCATTGCACCTTGATACCAGGGGATTCTTCCATTGTTTATGTTTATTGAGTCCTTCTTGGGATCTTTTACGAGAACTACACAGGCAGGTGTGCATTTTCCCCAGAAACACAGAATCCCAGAATGTCAGGGGTTGGAAGGGACCTGGAAAGCTCATCCAGTGCAATCCCCCCATGGAGCAGGAACACCCAGATGAGGTTACACAGGAAGGTGTCCAGAAGACCTGCAGATCAGCTGTGCTGAAGATACAGAATCCCAGAATGTCAGGGATTGGAAGGGACCTGGAAAGCTCATCCAGTGCAATCCCCCCATGAGGTTACACAGGAAGGTGTCCAGGCAGGTTGGAATGTCTGCAGAGAAGGAGACTCCACAACCCCCCTGGGCAGCCTGGGCCAGGCTCTGCCACCCTCACCAGGAAGAAGTTGCTTCTCAAATTTCAGTGGAACCTCTTGTGTTCCAGTTTGAACCCATTGCCCCTTGTCCTGTCACTGGTTGTCACCAAGAAGAGCCTGGCTCCATCCCCCTGACACTCACCCTTTAGATATCTGTAAACATGAATGAGTCCCCCCTCAGTCTCCTCTTGTCCAGCTCCAGAGCCCCAGCTCCCTCAGCCTTTCCTCACACGGGAGATGCTCCACTCCCTTCAGCATCTTGGTGGCTGTGCTGGACTCTCTCCAGCAGTTCCCTGTCCTGCTGGAACTGAGGGGCCACAACTGGACACAATATTCCAGATGCTGTCTCACCAACACAGGTAATACAGTTCTCCATCACCAGAGGCCATTTGTGCACAGGTATTTTTAGAGGGCCCAGTTTAGATCTCATTGGCATCATGGGAAGGCAGAAGCAACTCCATTAAAGCTGATGGCATAAATTCTCAGCTGGAATTAAAAAGTCACTTCCTTTGAATTGCATGAGCTGTGCCAGTAGAGCAGCAGAAGGATGTCAGGACAAGGGACAAAGCAGGGCTACAGCACCTGAGTTCCTTCCGCAAAACATAAATAAGATACAAAAGTCATCTGTACACCTTTGTTTGTGAAGTGGAATGTTAGGGAATAATATCTGCATTTCCTCAATGTCCACTGCCCCAAAACCTCTCCTAGGAAATTACCAGGTAACTAAAAAATAATTTAATCTATCTAAATTACTTTCAGACCTGGTTTTGATATCAGTGGTTTCAACACAGACAACTGCTCTGCTTTGTTTCTCGGTGTGGAGAGTTGTTCCAGTTATTTTTAATCAAACTGCTTAATTGCAAAATGTTGGGGGACTTACTGCTGGCATTTCAAGTTTGTTCATTAATCTGTGTTAGATTCTGCTTAAGTGAATTACGGCAGCAAGCCAGTTTGCTTCACAAAAATAACATTTAAAGAAGTAAATAACTGAAAATGGTTAAAAGGCATAATTATTTTTGTAATGCAACATCTAATTAATCCATGGAGCTCGCTGAAACGAGTGCTAATTGAAGAGAATACCTTAACAAGATTTTCAAAAGGAGTGATTAGACATGGTTAGGAACAGGAATTTTGCTGTGCCAGTAACTGAAATCAAGCTGCAAAGGCCCTTTCACATTTCTATATATAAAGTTAACCGCAGGCAGGGGCTGAGAACGGCTTCTGCCTCCCTCGCACGAGCAGCCTGATGCAACGCATTGTTTGCGTCCGAGCCATGACACATTCGCCATTATCGGAGACAAGGTCCATCTAATCTCGTATCATTCATCTGTTTTCTTGTGGCAGCTCCAATATTGCTGTGTAACGTCAGAGGAATGTGGTAATGAACAACTGACTCATGATGAAGCCATCATCTCAAAAGCCTTCTATGCAACTAAATGAATTAGTGCTTGGGATGAGCAATATCTTGATGTGACTAAGCTCCCAAGATAACTCAACCGTTTACCTATTAGTGAAGCAAACTGGAACCAGCCCAGAATTCGGCTTCTGGCAGAACACCTTCAAGGTAATTTCCCCATACCAAGTGTGACAAGCATGCCCTCAAGAGACATGATCTCTTATAGGAAAAATTGGAGAGACAACAGTACATATTGAAAATACGGCTGAAATTCTTGCTCCACTGAAGCACCAGGAGTTCTGTCAATTCACTTGGGTCTTTAAATCCTGTTTCTTATTTTGCAGCTTGTGAAGTTCTAATGCAGAAGTTTAGGAAGCATAAATGCAGGAAAATATCACCTCTTTCCTACAGCATCAGCACCAAGTGGGGATAGAGCGTGTCTGCCTAAGAGATCTGCTTGTTGGAGATCCAGCCAGCACCTGGGACTGCCATGGTGGGGATGCGAACCTGATAAATCCTTCACCACCGACCTCTCCCATGACTCTACAACCTCAGTGCCACTCACGCTTCCTGAGGAGAAGAATAAATCTCAGGGAAATTCTGAACATTTGAAAGCTAAATAACTATTACTGGCTCCAGGTATTCATTTGTAATTTTTGCTCAGGAGATTTTCCTCTATCTTCAAATACAACCAATTAGACAAACTGTTTATAGTAACCATAACCGACCAAATCGGCCTCTGGAACATGGTTCTGATTTCAGGCACAATCAGCTGATTTCTACACTGTGCTGTTACAAGCCAACTATTATGACACAGAAAAGAATATTGAAGTGAGTTCAAAAAACCCTTAGAAGACACACCCAAAGCATCAGCTGTTTTCCAAATGAGTAAACATAATGAAGTGAATTTTGTTTATATAGTAAGTGTGCTGGAAATAAGAAACCCACAGAATTTATGTTTAATTGTCTCAAAGTGAAGAAAAGCTATGACAGATCCACTGGTGCATGGTTTTACATGTACATAAATGGATAGCTATAGTATGAAATGCTGCAGAACATTTTTTCAAGAAGCCTGAAGTAAAACACAGTGTCTGGAGTTCTTATTCTTTTATTACATTTTTTAAGTTGTTCTTTTTTTCACATATTTAAAGAAATGCTTTCCTTGTGATTTCTGTCCCTCAACTAATTTTGTCCAACGTCGAATATTAAAGTAAGTGTTTTTGCAGATACAGCTTTTCCCTTCCAATATCTCTTATCACAGCAAAATTGGCTGGGAGGGACCTCTTGGTCTCCCACTCAACACGGGATCATTGCCAGCGCTGGCTCAGGTCAACCACGGCTTCGTCTCGCCAAGACTCCAGAACCTCCGAGGATGGCGCTTCCACAGCCTGTCTAGACACCCCGTCCCAGGCCTGCACTTCCTTTCTAGTGAAAATTATTTTCATAATATCCAACACGCAGCTTCCAAACAGCTGTTTTACAGCCACTGCCCCCTCGTTTTATCATCTGGCACTACTAACATCTTGGTAACTCCCATCCAGGCAGCTGTAGATTCCTTGTAGGGAGCAGCTTCATCCCCTCTCTGCCCAACTAAACAAGCTCTAGGAACCTCCTTGCTCGGTCACACACTGTTGGCTCCCATCTCCCATAGCTTTGCACTGGATCTTCTCCCTTGTGCTCAGAGAACTTCAGCTCTCCATTTTCAACACCCAAGTAGTGCAAGACAATGAGGCAAACTTGCAAAGGAAGGAAATAATAACA
Organism: Streptopelia decaocto; assembly: GCF_964273445.1. Lineage (NCBI taxonomy): Eukaryota > Metazoa > Chordata > Aves > Columbiformes > Columbidae > Streptopelia > Streptopelia decaocto. The sequence continues at coordinate 4,301,022 of NC_138672.1, read as the reverse complement.
TTTTTGCACTTCAACAGGCGCCCACATCCCAAAGCTATGTCTGACTAAGAAAATTCCCACTTTGTATTTGGGCAAATGTAGGATCCCAGCAGCCAGTCCCTCCAGCTGGCAATACCTGACGGCTTCGGCAATTGTGCATTATCACTTCACAATTGGAAATTATGTTGCCATTGGATCGCCAAGTACCCAATTCATTCAGAAAAAAACCCAAACAATGCAATATAACTGAAGTAGAATAAATTAGCCTTTATCCTAGTTTTCCCACATGGGCCTTTTACAGCTGCTACATTAACATGCATCTGCCTATCGCATTTCTGATGCCATTCACTGCTATCATTTTAACAGCTACAGCCTCCTTTCATCCAAATGAAGGATTTGTGTGGGAACAGCTGGACCGCAGCTCCCAGTCCATCGTTCCCTTATTATTGTGAAACATGGAGAGAGGCGCACAACTTGGTGTGCCGCTTCCTAACATTTCAAAGAGAAACGTGGCCTCGGTCCAAAAAGAGTTGATAGTGGCTCTGCCAAACCAAAATGCTCAAAAATAAAATCACAAATAAAGCCAGCCCAAAGCCATGAGATTGGTTTATTTAGATGCTTCATTCGGCAACTCTTAAATGAGAAGATGCTGAAATACTTAAAGGATCTGGGCTTTTAATACCTCGCAAATGATGCTGAAATCACCCTTTCACCTCTTCCAACATCTAGGGAGGTTTTTTTTAGTCTCACTTTCAGGGTGAAGGACTGAGACATGTCAACAAGGTCTGACAGTGCTGGTGAAGAAAACCTTTAACCCCTTCGATGTCTGTACCTCACTTCAGAGCCACATTTGCTATATAACCCTTCCCTGTCTCCTCGCTGCTTTTTCAGCCAGAGATTTGCGGCAGGAGACACCACGGGAGCACAAAACAGCAGAAATGCCCGAGCTAGATGGCAGTTTCATGTATTTGGAGACAAAAGAGGAGGAGATGATGCAAGTTTTGGAGGATGCTGTGCACTGCACAGAAAGGTCTGAAGGGGCAGCTGCACAACAGCTTGTTTTGTGAGAGGGCATTCACCTTGACCTGCCTACAGAAAACAGAGAGCTCTGCGGGTTTTGTCCCAGCAAACCTACTCCGAAATTCTGGAATAGCCCCTGGTAACTTCACGTAATGACAAAAATCCCACAAAACAAGTGTGCCACTGCCTCAGTGTGGTGACCTCAGGTATACTTCTCCTCCTTGGATTACTTGCCAACCTCCTCACCCCAGTATAAAGAAAAAATAAAACAAAAACAAATGCAGGAATTATTCTCTACCTGATCTTAAATAAATTTGAGCAGAGCAAGTGCAGCTCAGCTTCATGTTAATAGGAGGGCCAATTCCATTAGAGACCAGACCGCTCCTGCCTTCTGAGTGGTCTCACAGCAATTAATGTGCTTTCATCAGACAGCATGCAGCACCTTGTCATGTAAAGTTTTCAGCACTTCAAAAATAGGTTTGGAGTTGTCTGCTCAGCCTTGTGGCCCAAGGAAGTAACAGAAAGGAATCACACAATCACAGAATCTACTGGGTTGGAAAAGACCTCAGAGATCATCAAGCCCAACTCCAGTCCATTTACTAGATCATGGCACTAAGAATCAAGCCTTTTTGGTTATAATTTTAAAAGGAATCCTCAATTTTGGGGCTGTCTCCAACTCTTCCTTTGAATTCCTTATTTTCATTTGAGCAGAGTTAAATTACGTATGGCTTTTGAATGAGAGCTCATGAGATCTTAGGAAAACAAATCGCTGCACAAAGCCAGACCAAAAGTTGGATGAAGGTTCCTGAAAAATTGAAGTCAACAGGTATCCCAAAAATAAAATTCCCAGGGATTCACCCACAAAGCACACCAGACAAGCAGGTAGATGGGGAAACAAGCACCCCTTCACCTGATCCCTGACCACCTGCTATTTACAATCCAGTCCAAGGATCCACACACACCCTCGCCCATTCCATCCCCAGCAGTCACAGCAGTGAGCAGGAGCGAGGTTCATGTACAGCTTTTCCACGAGTCCTGGCGACAACTAATGCCTTGTTAATTACCGTGTGAGAGCCCCTATTCAAAATAATAAAGATTAGAGCACAAGTCTGAAAACTGCAGTAACCCAAAACCTGTTCAGCGTGCATTAAGTGATGCATTTACCCTGCATGGCTCAGAGTCTCTCACCCTCTCCGACCTCTGACACAGTCACTCCATACATATTGTTGCTACTAACAAATTAAAATTCAGTTAACATTCCTGGAGACTTCAATCACAGTGCTTAAAAACCCTGCATATCTCAGCAAACGCACTCATCTTCCAGTTCCGACATGATCACCATTTTTATTTTTATTATTATTATTATTTTAAATGTTCTTGCCAGTTTCCATTGCAAATCCTGCAGTGTCTGGTAAGCAAATGAAAGGGTAGAATGTTCTCATGCTTGGGAAAGACATTCAGTGTGGGAGAAAGTTCCTTAGTAATAGCTGCGCTCATTTTCTAAAAAGAAAAATACAGTACATACTTGGAACAGAGTGAATAAAATAGAAAGGATGACATGAAGATGGGTGTAGGGAATATTTTGATGGTGGACTTCAGAGCTGAAGATATTGCTCTGCTGCACTGGTAACAGAGAAACATCTGGATGGAGAAGGATTCAGAGAAAGGAGCCTTTATTACAAGCACTGGTGTAAAAAGAGTGTTTACTTGCTAGAGAGAATACAGCGAGTTTTATGCCCATTGCATACAGAAAGTCATTATTAACATCCTTACATTATGTCTGCTGCAGGCAGATACACACAAGCTCCAAACTAAACCGAGCTGATAGAAATAAACTTCACCTTTCATGTGTGGCTTTGCTCAAGCCTTCAACTGTTGCCTCAGCAAACTACTTGTGTTTAGGGATCCTGCTACGTCTTACAAGACCAGGAACTAGATAAACCATCATCCATCAGCAGAATGAATGCTGGAAGCTATAAGTTAAATAACCTTCCTATTGACTACTTAGTGCACATTGCAAAGCAGGACTCGAGTCTGCATCATAGTCATTTACATTAAAGTGAGTGTAATTATCCATAGTCCAATTTAGTAACACTTTTGACTGCTGCTTTGATGGTTGTGACTACAACACACAGAATAGCAGAGAATTGATGTCTTAGCACATTTAGACATTCAGAGAACAGAACAGCATGGTACAGGTTTAATGATAATTGTATAGTGACCTATATTACATTATTTTCAGCTTCTCTTTAAATACAAGCACCATATATAACTTATACCATGAACAATACCTCGACAAAGAAAAAGAGAAGATTTTGGATCTGCAGAACTTTTGGGTTGGCATCTCACAGCAGCACGAAACTAGATGAAGCAATTCATATTGTAGACCATAAGCAGGGGGTGGAGATGCGGGGTTTTTTTTCCCCTATTCAAAAAACTTCTGAATATGATCAGCTTTGGAAGACAAGCACAGGCTAAGAGCAATTTCACATAAATGCAGAAAGAACCGATGACAACACTTGGGAATAATCACAATGAGTCAAAGCTGCAGAAGCCTTCCCAGTGCTGCAGGATCACTTGGAAAAACAATCTCTCATTTTCCAAAGACAGTAAGTGATGATAAATGAGGACACGTATTTATTAAGGAACTTTGCATCCCGTTTTCTTCCTCTAAATCACAGCAGAGGATGGGGTCCCTGTATGCTGAGCGCTTCTCTAATGCAATAATCTCAATTTGTTCATGGGATCAAGACATAAACAAACCTGTCCAAGTTTTTAGTTAACACCTTCAATGGTTTTGCAGCTCCAGAAAACAAAGCAAGCAGAAGGATCTCAAGAAATCTCAACTTCTCATTTAACCTCGGTTTCCAGAGGTTCAAACAGAAGAACACACACATCTCAAACTCAAAAAAAAAAAAGGTGTAATTAAAACTGGAATATATGCGAGTGCTGAAGACATTGCCTCTGCCAGGATGGGCACGAGCTTTAGGCAATCAAAATATTTTTCTTCCTGTAATCCAGTTAACAACACATGGGCCAACCCAAAATCCAGTAGCACAAATGAACCAGGCAGCTGGCAGCTCCACAGCTTCTCCTCCTGCCACAGATTGCCACTGTCTTCATGCACAGCATTCATCTCTCTTCACCTTGTTTTTCCTCACTTACAGGACATAATCGTGCTCAGTTCCCGTACAGGACTAGTGGGAATTGAAATTAATTGAGACTGGTTGAGAGATGATATGGGGATGTAAAGCGCGAGTGGCAGCAGCCAGCCGTGTGCGGAGCCGAGCGTGCACGGGAGAAGAATTACACCCGGGTTGGTGGCACAGGGGAAATCATGAAAGCAATTCAGAAGCATTGTAATAAAGCACAATGCACTGTAGCACCGCTCAAATTCAAAACAGGAATAAATTCTTTCATACTTTAAGCACTCCCTGAAGTCCAGGGCTGCCTAAAGCACGGGGCCCTCCATGGGGCACCGTGGTACATGCTTGGAGCAGGGTCTGGGTGCGTGACACATGACTGCAGCTGAAATCCAAACTGACATGGCCACATCTCCATTGCTGTCCCAACCACAAAAGCCAAATCAAACATTTTTTCAGCTGGAACTTACCCTTTGTACCTTTAAAACCATTATATTAAAGAGCAATGTCATTTATGAGCTGGCTGTGGGGAAGGGCAGGTGTCTAACACTGAGAAACCACATCAGCTATAGGTGATAAATCCAGCCTATAAAATTAAAGCATTTGAAATGAGCTTGACGTTCAATCCCACCCCTTTCCTTTCTTTTTTCAGTTGCCTTTGCTGAGCCACAAACCTGAACAACCTCCTTTGGTGGCAGTGGCACAGCTGTAACCAGAGGTCACATCAGCATGTTGCTGGCAGCTTGATCCAATACCTGCTGAATTCAATGGAAACCTTTCAATAGGCTTCAGCAAGCTTTGGTTTACTCCCTAGGTGACACTGCATGCTTTTTTTCTTGTTTTAAGCTTCACAGTATCAGGCAGTTAAAAGTAGTGTTTAATCTCTAGCCAGCTTGAGTTGACTTCTCAGCTGGAAGCTCGAAGTCACCAACAGACCTTGGAACCTTCTACTGTGAAGCAGCAGAGAGGAACATGTGTCACTTGGGGGCTGTTTTAATCATCATTTCCTTGGGGATGGTTCAAGTAGATTCTGATATCTAAAAAACACAAGTTCACCAGGGAACAGAAGATATCTCCTTGCCTCCAACTTGTCCACTGAATAAACAGCCCCAGAGACAAGGCTGACCATAAAAACAGAGTTGGCTGTTATTGAGCGTACAGGAGCCGGCCCATCACTCTTCACTGGGCATTTAAGGGGTGCGAGGGCACACAGCCATTGAATACTATATATTCAGAAGACATATTTAGCTATAATAATGATAATAATAATAGATGCCCCATTGTACCCTCTCCCCTCCCCGCCCAGAAGCTCGGCTTGTCAATGTGTTCACATTCAGTACATCTTCATCTGTTTCAAAATTCTTAGTTTCAAAGGCCTGACAACCACGTATGGCACTGCCTATTACTCATGAATATATAACTGTTTACATTGCAAGAATGTTACTGTACAGATAGAGCTGGCAGAACTTGAATATAATTTTTCTCCCTTTCATAACAGCCTAAACCAACATGACGTGAAAACCAGGATGCAGGAGAAAACCAAACCCATGTTTTTCTGTCTACAAATCTAAAGGAACAATCTGCTACTATTAATAGAACTCGTAACAACAATGCTTCAGATGAATGACTTCCAGACCATTTCCTAAGAGGACACGTCCCCAGCAGCTTCGAGCTGGTCTTTCTGTGGTGCGAAGCGAAGGAGGATGGACAGGGCTGCCCGGCACACGCCAACCGCCCTCGTCTGCCACTCGCACGAGGGGGACCTGCAACAGCTCTGCTACCCCAGCATCTGCTGAACTCACTCAGTTCCTGAAAAGAAGCCCATCAACAGCGTTTCCCTGAACACAGGGCAAGACTGCATTACCTACAAGCCTTTAGGACCTTTTTTCCTAGGGAAAAAGCTCTCCCCAGAGTGACCAGTAACGGGAAAAGAAGACACATACGTTATCTCACAGCTCAGTCATAGAAAACAATATTTGCATTCCTCTAATCAGAAATACATGAAAATCTGTCGCACAAAGGATATTCGGATTTGTGGTTGTCATTTAGCTCTTCCTGAAATCATCGAGATGGCAGAAACACAAAACCAGGAGTACTTTACCTGCAGTGCCACTTCTCAGGCTGTTCGGAACAAAACACACATTCTTTTTCCAATCTCGCGCCCTCTGCATGGTACTTTTTCAGAAAGGTATTTGGGCTTAGTTTAAAACACATATGCTTTGCTGCTAAACAGCTTTTCTGCAGCAATGTTTGCAAAATATAGTCACACTGGCTGAACATAGTCTTTAAAATGTAAACTGTGTGTCAAACTACAATGTTAAAGGGGACTTCTGCCCACCGCTTTGAGTCTCAAGGCCTATAATTATTGAGTGGCATTTTTAGGTGTCACACTAGGCTTACATTAGGCCCATCTGCACGAGTGGTCTCATTTCCTTACATTTACAACCTGCAAAAACCATGAATAAACTTGGCCTTTATTATATTTTTTTTCTTTCCAGTAAAGTTCAGATTTATAACTTGGCAGAGGGAATCATTGTATTTAACCACCTGTGCAGACATTAACTAAGCACTTGAGCTTTAAAACCAAGAACACACAGTCTTAAGACTGCTTAGATAGATGCTTGGGTACCTTCCAACTTCTCTTAGCAAGATGAGGTTGTGAATGTGCAGCACCTTCATATGGTCTCTGCTCTCTCCCTCACGGTACAAGGATGTGGGAGTGCTGCCTCGTGCAGGAGGATTTACAGTGTTAGAACCATGTCCAGGCAAGAGTTATTGCAAGGAAAGGTGCACACAGGGCTTTAGGGGGGGTCACAGCCTCTCTGCCTTTTGTTTACTCGACAAAGGTTGCTCATGAGTTGGAAGCCACCGAGACTTCACAGCTAAACCCCCAGCAGGGGTTTCCACTTGCGTTATTCTTCATATTTCATTAAAAAAACCCACCACCAAGTCTGAACAAAGCAACAGCCTTGTTCTGCAAGGTACTTCACATGCACTCGCTCACGAGTGGCCCCGTCCCAAAGAGTTGCAGGTTGCACTGACAGCCAAGAGAAGAAAAGCTTTGTTAACCACATTGCACAGGTGGAAAACTGAAGCCCAGAGGGAATAAAGCGCCTTACTGAGGGCCACACAAGGCACTGGCAGAACCAGTATTTCAACCCTAGCGCAGTGATTTCAGGATCCATGCCTGAACTCCAACACTTTCCTTAGCTGCTACTGGAGAAATAACGACCACAAGGACTGGCTGCAGAAAAACACTCAAATTCTTCCAAGCTAGAGACATAACACAGAGGAAAGCTTTATAACTGCAGGAAAGGCAAATCTATACCATACTCCGGCCCATCTTGGACTCTTTCCAAGCCCTTGCTGTTTAACACGCTGGGGACTTTGATTTCAGAGTTGTCAAGTTTCAGTTAATTATCTCTGTTTCATTAGGCTCTGATCTGCCTCATTTCTTCCACATAAGCCGCAGCAGTGGATGCTGTGTCCGCCTATGGACTGGATATAGGCAGCACTACTATCAAGTCTAAGACAATATGATGGGGACAGCAGTAGCGGGCTGAACCCAGTGTCCTTTACATCAGCCGCATTGGGCTCTGGCTGGAGCTCCCTATATCCCTGCTGAGTGTTGCCCCGTTCATAAAACCCGTCCCATTACAGGGCTCTTCCCTTGTAAGCCAGAGCTGAGGAGCCTGTTGGGCCTCAGAGCGAGAAGCCCCCACTAAATGGTCAGTTCAGAGTCAGTACAAATAAACTGACATTGCTCCAAAGTGAGATCATTGGCAATTTGTTCCTGCCCAAGCCCTACCAGAAAGAAAACAGTGTTTCGTGTTGGGGCTTTTTTCCTCCTCGCTCCCGCTCTCATTTCTCATGTCTTTGCTATTTCCATGTGCTTCCCACCACACTGTGATTAATCTTTTCTAAGGCCTAAGGGACTGGAGTAAAGAGGTAAGTCAGACTCTATCAAAGACCCTACACAGAGGCAGCCAGGATCTGCCCCAGCCTTTGTGGGGCTGCAGCATTCCAAGAAACATTTTCCATCCTCAGAAGTTATAAAGAGTCAGAACTTTTACAGCTCATTAGTAAATCATTAATGAGATATTCCTTTCACCTCTCAACAAGCTCCATGCTTCTCTCCCCCAAACCAATCCTAAAATCCTCCTGCGAAAAAGAGCATTTTGTTTTCAAGGCCCTGTAAACGCCAAATTCCTTTTCTTCGACTCCCCAGCACAACTTTTTCCAAGAGCAAAACTCAAGCCTGTTGAAGCTCCTGCCAAGGAGGTGCAGAGCTGGAGCCAACCTGCTCAACACGAGCAAGGGGGTCACCACCCATCTACCATGCCTAAATTCTAAATTATTAAGACCTGCAGCCCTGGTAAAAGCCTGGAAGATATCTGACAGCAGCTCAGATCCTAAATCTATGCAAGGAAGATTGATCATCTGGCCATCGATGTCAATAAAAGCGAGGAACAGGGTCAACTTTTGTGATGTCTGCCAATAAAAAGCTTTTCCAATGCACTCATATAAAGGCACATTCATCAGCGCTTTTCACTCACTTAATAGTTACCAACTAATATCAGCCAAAGTAGTTTCTGTCAGTATAAATTACACCTAGAAGCACAGGCGTAGTAGAGGAACAGGTGTAAAACAGGCCTTGAGCTCTTACACTGAGAAATAATGCAATATTTTCCTAATACCAGTTGCAAAATGGGGTCTGTGCAACACAGGTGAGTTCTGTAGCACCTGAATGATCCCTGAACTACTATAAAATAGTGCCAGGTACCCAGTTCCAAGAAAGTCTTCCACAGCACTTGCAAAGATTTGGGTTCTCTATCAGATCCAAATCTTTCAACATTAGACTCAGCTTTAAGAAACAAAAGTTTAGAGAGAAATGCATTGTCACCTAACTTCTAGTTTCCTTCACTTTTTATTCAGTAAAATCCCTCACATATGGATCTCATGGCATGTTAGCATTATTCCTACCCTTACCACAGACTCAGAGTATCTGCAAACATTTACAGTGTTTTGGTCTGGCCATTCTTGCAAAATTATCAATAATCTAGCACCACTTGACAGTATCCCCAAAGCCTGAGCTGCTGACACCTTCTGATTGAAAACAGAATTCCCCAATGAAGAGAAAAAGCCTGTCCTCAGTTTGAGAGAAAAGTCAAAGTATAGGGTTGCTGAAAGATTAGAAGTAAAAGCAAAGAACTCCAAATATGTTACATATTTAAATATCACAGGGAGTATGGTACTTGGCCATAATGTTTTACGTATCACTGATAATAACAGGACATGTAAGCCCAAGTCAAAAAGTATCAATGCCGAGAAGGCAGCTGGAAATTTAGAGTTCAATTTAGTCTTGTGTTTTAAATGTAAATCCAAACCAATTCTATTCCATATAGATTTGTCTGCAGCATTTTAACATAAATATTGTCAATACCAGAATATTTCACTCAGGACATTGCCTCCCGTGACATGGCCTCCCTCAAACTCTTCCAGAGGTCCTCTCACATCTGTGAGTCAGGGGAACACATGGTTGAATCCCACCTGGGACATGCAGTGAACTTTTGCATGGGGCAGGAACTGTAGTTTTGGTTATTCAGAATCAACAGGCCCACATCCTAACAGTCAGAAATACCACATGCATTAGGATCTTGCATTCATTATATCCCCTTTCTAAAATTTGAAGCAGAAAACTATAAATCAGTGCAAAAATGGACACTGTCGTACAATGTCACAGCTTAATGTGCAGGTCCTGGTGCTGGTAAGGAATGATGCTAAACTGGGACCGCTTTTCAGTGATATGACAGCATCTTTCTCCTGCTGTCTCCTGCTGCTCACCTTGACCGTTTCTGCTCATTTCTCAGTGGAACCCGCACCTCAGGGCAGAATGTCTGCCTTTTGCTGTAATATTGGGTTATCAAGACTAAATCCAGCTCCTTGTACCCTTAAAAAGCCCCAAAAGACAACATCTCTTATTCATCCTGTTAAAGTGTCCAGCACCCATGCAACAGACTTCAAAATGTATTTAATCAAAGGCTGGATCCCGTAGACTCCTACCTTAACAAATGAACATTGCTGCTGCAAGTCAGCAAAAAAATAAATCTTTGAGATGCTTTGCTTTTTTGAGACCATTAAGATGGCAGCTGCCAGCCCATTACTTTTTTAAGAGGCTACTTAGATGCCCTAGCTATTCAATGGAATAGCTAAATATTTCTCTACTTGCCAAAGTGCAAAGAGGGAAACCAGACAAGATTGAAATCAGCAATTTTACCCTGACAATCACATCAAATCTTTCCTAATGGAACCACATGCAATATAAAAGTGATCTATTGCCAGGATACAAGTGTTCTGGTTGATTTGAAAATCAAACTAATTCTAATATCAAGGTACAATTGGTGGAGCCCTTGCTTATGTAGGGCAAACATTAGATCCAGAACAACTGTTTGTTGGAAACCGAGTACTTATGCCTGTTAAAGTTCTTTTGACTTTCCCTGCTTTAAAACCTTTCTGGTTTTTAATAGAGGTTGGTTTATCTGATCATCACCTGTAAAGGTGGATTTAAATGTGTTAAACACAGGGGTGTATTGAATCCCCACGTCCCTTGTCCTTACAGGGACAAACAGCTTCACTGCCATTCACACCGCACGAGCAGGCCAGGTAGACAGGAGATATGAAGCTATCAAGGAAATAGGTAAAATGCCAAAATATTAGCACAGAAGTAGTAACAAAGGGGTACATTAGGAAAAAATAGTTTTGAATTAGGCCACGGTTATGCAAACCAAATGAAGCAAGAACAGCTACAACTAGTTAACAGCCAAGCAAAACCTGCCTATTAAGAGCTATTTGCATTTTGCAAGGGCCCAAAGAGACCTATTTTTCTATTTTATTTCTTCAAACATCTTTTTTGAGGGAAAGGGTAATTTAGCTCAAATTTTCCTTAGACTTTTCTTTAGTGAGCACAGTCTGGTTTTTATTGGGAAAAGAATAATCTTTTCAGGAAAGTTATTAAAAAAGCAAGCCGTGTATGTTCAATTAAAATTTTAAATAAGATATGAATTCATTTGCAAAATGTGAAGTGCTAATAACCTTGGCATATTTTAGTCAGATGCACTTTAAGAACAATTCTTCTCCCCATGAAAAGCATTTTATGTGAACAACTTAAATCAGGTCTATTAGCAGTTTCAGAAACAGGAATGTGGTTATGAAGACAATTCCAGCCAGAAAAGGGCAGACTTTTGTAGGGGAAAATTAAGGGAATGTAAATCATTTTCCAATAAATATTCCACGCAGAATATTCAGTTCTGTGATATACAATACTGTCTTTTTCCAGAGATATTGCCTTCCCTCCCTGTGGATGCTGAAAGCCATTGCAGAATTAAGTTTCAATTGATTGTTAACAAAAGCCCAAGCCTGTTCCTACTTCTGATTCAATCCACTTAGAATAGCAGGCTGAGCCTTTCTAATCTCATTTTCATTTTCCATGGGGGACTAAGTGTCCAAAACCCTTGTAAGAGGGCTGGAAGTTTCAGCTGTAGGATGCAACAACCTGATTCAAAGTCAATGGAGAAAACCCGTCATTTAGATGAGGTCCCCAGTGGCCTTGGTACACTCTGGAAAGTGCCCTGAATTACCATCTTTCTCATAAAGCAGATTGTCATTCTGCCCATATCAGGCATCCAAATAAAGCTGATGCTCAAACTTTGGAAGAAAAAGGATCACAAGAAGCAGCCTTAAGAGAATAGTCTCCCATTACACTGGTTTTCCTCAGTTCACCGGTACCGATGCTGGTTTAGAGTCCCCCTGCCATGCCAGTTTTTAAGACTTTTACTTCTGCATATCTAAAAACTGCCTGAATCCCAAGCCACGTGTCCTGTGCATGCAAAGACCACAGGGGAAACATGACGGTCATTCTCCAAACTTCTCTATTGACCTGCCCCGCTCATACCTTCTTCACCTTTGTGTCTCTGTACCTGGCAAAGCAACAAGGAGTTACCCATGTGAGCAGATCCACCATGCTTTGACCTTCCAAAAGAAAAATAAAAATAAAAAAAAAACACAAAACCAAAACAAATACACAAAAAAAGGCATCCCAAGCACTTTGGTTTCTCAAGTCCCATCCACTTGGGCCTGGTTCCTGTAAATCTCATGCTGGTTATTTAGCACAGGCTCTCACGCCAGTCCCAGAAGTGCCACAGGGGTGCTCAAAGAGGAATTTCAAACTTGGCACATGTTTGGGGAAAGCCTCTAAAGACTTGTTCAAATAGCCCACATCCTCCTTTAAAATTAAAAAAAAATAAAAAAAAATAAAAAAAGGAAAATGAAGCCCTTACAAGCTGCAATTTCACTCTGCCCCACCTCACCTCCCTGTCACTCCGCATACCTTTTCTCTGCAACCGCGACATTTTCAACATTAACAGGATAAATACAGGAAATTCCTGCTGCATGTTAAAATGAAGAGGTTTTACAGTAACATTTCAGACCAGCATATCTAGGAATAAACACTCTTCACAGCTCAGTGCTTGACCCCATACACAACCTTTGGCATATACAAAAGACACACAATAACCACAGAAGTCACATTCAACAACTCAAGAAACAATTCCAACAAACCAGCCCCCGAGCCACCCCCAGGCTGCACCCTGCTAACCAGCCCTGCTCTTACCTCTCCTCTGCAGCTTTATTCTTCAGACTTAATGAGACAGATGCAAACAGCAGGCACTTATTCTCTAATTAACCAATTTAGCTGCCACTTTGTGATCATTAACCCAATGTTGCTGGGTCACGATTGCACTTAAAGTGTTTCTTCGTTCCCTGCACTCTCTGCCTTTCAATCCTAATGTGCACCGGGCTTTGAAATCAGCCTCTTCCCTCCATTCCCCAACTCTGCCAGGTACAAACCATCTTTGCTCACTCACTGCAGCACCTTCTAAGATGTATTTCTGAGATCTAAAAATAAGCTTGTTAGGTTATTTGACAGTCAAAAATTAAATGAAATTGGAAGTAGTAATTATTTTCTTGATTATTTAACAAGGGCCAGACTTTTATCAAAATATTTTGACATGCGAAGATTTGTGAAAATAAATAGGCAATCAGCAAGTCATTGCTAATGGAAAAGGTCTTTTTTTTCAAGGAAACAAGTATATATTACCTGTCACTGCCATGTGAAAGTCTCATGCTTTACAAGATGATGTGTTAACAACAGGTTTTCTAGAAGACAGCATAACAGACAGATCAACATTGTGAAAAGACAGATCCACGCCGTGCCACACTGAACATGGCAGAGGCGCGAGCGTACCCAAAGATTAGTGAACATCTGTGTACTGAGGAGTTCCTAGGGGGCAGAAACCAGAGTACAAGTCTCTGCTCGGCTTGCTGAAAACCCTAATTGCTAGCCTAAAAATATTGGAAAAAAAAAAAAAAATCACATTCATCCATCCATCCTCCTTTTTTCTCAACCTAGAAATTCTGGACAGCCTCAACAGTGGACTTGGAGGACACTTGCTTCTCAAAGTGTGTCAGACATGAAGAGAGGGCTTGACAGCACTGTGCCATCTGCCACGTCAGTACTTCAAACCACACGAGCGTCGGCAATCTCAGTGCCTTCCTCCTTCTGGATGAGGTATAGGATATGTCCTGCCCAAGCCACGCAGCTGTCATAGCTGGTTATGCTCATGTTGACTTGCCTTTTCTACTCCGAGTTAGCAAGTGCCAATGTTAGTGCAGCATTTCTTGTTTCGTAGCCAGGTAAACCCCGTCTTTCAAGACCTTATTATGAAGACTCTTGGGATGTGCAGCAGATCAGCTGTTTAATGTTAGCCATGAATGCACGGTGCCAGTTTGTTATAGCACAAACAGCTGCTGTAATTATATGCTTCTCCTTTCTTAAAAGAGGAGGAATAACATCTGAAATGGATTTTATCTGCTTTAGGGATAGCATTAACATCATTTTCCTATGCTTGACTCTTTTTTGGAACTGGTTTGCATAACATTTCCTAGAAACACACTCCATATGTACACCGGTTAGCTACACCAACTACACCAGTAAGACATTTCAACTGGAGGCAATGGGGAGGCAGGGGGAGGAAAGACCCATCCGCACGCATTTGTTAACACCAAGCACAACGATGGGCTGTGGTTGAGCCAGGTGAATTGTTCCAAAACAGCAGGACAACTCCCATCAGACTTACACAAACTAGGTCTGGAAAGATACATTCAGCACAGAAAACACACACCTCAATTTGGAAAGGCCTCGTTTAGCATCTGGTGTGGTGTGTCAGATTCCATTTGAGATACTGGGCTCCGGAGACCAGTGGGAGAAAACAACACACTCCAGAGTACATGTGTAACATGAGGAGTTAATCCCACACAGGCATTCATCTTTTCAAAGTATATATTTCTGACAGTTTTGGAAAGCACGCTTACAATTTCCATAATATTTGAAAACATACAGACACTTTCTCTCAGTGTCACAGCATCTTGAACTTCGGAGGCCCTTTTCGTGACACCATAAACTTCTCCTTGGAAGCACAGTGTGATGTCAGAGGATGTAACAGTACAAGAGGTGAAGAGGAAAGCTGTGGGAGCATTCAAATCACTTTTTTCTGGCCTAGAAAAAAAATAAATAATAAAATAAACCCCAGAGTTTGATCCAAGAACATTTTGTTCATTTGCTATACAGGAGTGCCTTTCGTATGAGCACAGACTGTTTTGTGGACTCTGGTCCTCTGTAGTCACCATGAAACGGAAAATATACAATGAAGCTAGTGATGTGTTATCATCTAAGATTTCTATGAATGCTATTTCTGTCTTATGTTCACAGTGACTGCTGGTCAAACATTCATCCACTACAACTTGATAAAAACACGAGTTTTAACAAATTATCACAAATATTTATAGGTTGGGTTTTTTTCTCTTTTATCTTGTCTGCACATTTGGCAGGATAATGCTCATTAGTGTTCAGGTTTAAGCAAATCTTCCAAAATAAACAGCATTTTTTAAAGCTGCTGGTTTCTCACACATTTATCAGGGTTAAAAATATCCATATTCTTAATACATACGCACACTTTGATATCATTCAGTTAAGCCAAACAAGTTTTATGCAAGTCTAACTGAACTGCTGTATCTGTCACCTCCAGACTTGTGCCGTAGTTCCAACAGAAATTTAATGAACAAGTAAATTTGATGCAAACGTTCACAAGTTTTGCAGCTCTAATCAGCAAAATATAAGTTTGCTAGATAATTACTGAAGTGTTAAGCTGATGTTTATCTCTAATCCCCCAGATGAAAGAAGTAGATTTAACAAGAACAGTCTTTATATTTAATACCGTAAGCAAAAAATAAAGACATTATAGCACTGATTGAAGGTAAATATTGAGATGTTAATGAACACCAGGCTGTTTGCACCTTCACCGCACTGGGTGTCAGCAGGATCAGGCTCCGGGCAAGCAATGCTTGTGTATTCCTCTCCCCCTCCTTCAACACTCCCCTTTCCTCCACCATTTATTTATCCCACACTCTTCAACATCTGCTCTCTCATTTCATCACAGCCTTTTCTGCTGGAAATCCTTGTTTAAGCAAGCAAAAGCTCACAACTAGCAGCAAGTACTTATGCCTCTGAAGAAAGCCTGCTGCCCACTCAGACAGGGCACTGGCACCAAGATTAAAAATCCTGCCCATCACTTGTCGTCACCTCCATTGATACCTCTCATAGGGTTGTGCTTGGTTTCAGACCTATGTTGATGAAGCTGAAGCTGCACATGTTCATACATCTGCAGGACCCACCGCCAGGACCTTCTGCTTATTTCGAGTACCCCAACTCCCCCAAAGTGAAAAATATATTTTGAAAAATGGGCAAAACATTCATTTCCATCCATACGTCAAACAGTTTGGATTTCTCAAGATTCCAGCAAACCACCAGTCTGCAGTTAGCATATAGACCTTCCCCAAATGACAACTGCTTCAGCAAACTTATTAACCTCTGAACACAGGGTATCATTAGTAACACTATCGAACAGCCTTAAAAGGAGTTGATGCTATCATTTTTACTCCATTTAATCTTGCAGTTTCAAAAACTCACTAAAAACAAAGCCCCAGAAGTGGTGAACATATATTGGACTTTTCAGACTTTCCTAAAATCCCCACGTAGAGCACAGCTGCTCAGCACATCGGCTTGATCACCATCTTCCATTGTATCATTACATTGATATTCACACCTACACAGACACAAACACTTGTAATTAAAAAAAAATATATATATAAATGAAACAAAACAAACATCTTAGGCAGAATATGTGGACTTCAGCAGTCAAACATGCCTCCATATGCCAAAGGAAGAAAAGGAGAGAACAGATGGCTTTCTTGCTTTGTCTTCATACTGCTTTGATACTTACACTACTTCATACTTTGGGTTAATATTTTTATCCAAACTCACAGTGATTAACAATAAAAAGAGACAGACGGAGGATTGTATTTCACTCCCTAATTAGGCAGACACAATGAGGTGAGTTCTCAGCATGGTACAGAAGAAAATAAAGCATCCATAGCTCCATTAGTGATATTTCCTATTCGCATGGGAATAACTTTTATTCCAACACGTGCAATAAAGATGAGAATTTTAAAAACCCAGACCCACAAAAAAATCAGGGTTTACAAAATACCATGAGGCCGTCTGTCAGGACAAGACTTAACTCTTCCCTAGCTTTAGGCACACGCTTATGTACCTGATCACTTGAAGAATGAAGAAGAGGACTATGTCCTATTTCAGTGCTAGAAATAACAATGAACTTGCTCTTTTTAAACATTCTGGTTTAAAAAAAGCTTCCATAAACCTGGTTTTGGAGGTCCTTCATGCAACTGAAGCATCACTGGATAAGTGCTGACTCCACCTACACCCACAGTGCGCCCGGGCACGTGGAGCAGAAGACACCACTCAATACCAGATCCAGTGAAAAACTTCTAGATAGTCACACACGGATAACACAAAAGCAACACAGCTCTGGGAAAGCAACAAGGCTCTGCAAACAGTGCACAATCCAGGGGCCAACTTGCTGGGATTTCCAGCCATGCACAGAACAACCTGCCTATTGACACCGCAAGAACATTTTGGTTCTCTAGGTTTGCTCATGACTGAGGGGCTGTCACATGAATGGGTGAGAAAGGACTGGCTGCTGGCAAAACACTCAAGACTAAACTACACATGCAGAAAAGAAGCCCGATTACCATAGCAATGAAGATGTTTGTAGTTTCAGAGCTGAAGGTAAGAGCACATGCTTGTAGGACCTAGTTCAGGCAACTTGGTACACATGAAGGCTGGTGCAGGGGTGCCCACCCTGGTCCTTTGTACTTAATCTAAAAACTGATGTGGAACTAGGACCAAGAAAAACAACCCATGAAAGGGTTGGCAAGACCCTAATCCCATCAGAGTCTCCACAATGATGGTGGGCAGCACCTTGGTAAGCTAGGCATGCATCTTCACCTGCTTTGCATGATGTTTGTGCTCTTAAAGAGCTTGCGCTTAACGAGTGACCACAAAATGATGGCTAACTTCTTATTGCCAAGACAAAAAAAAAATGCAAAGGAGGTGCCAAAAAACAGCGTGATGTCTGTTGAGTTCAACGCAAGGAGCCATGGCAGAGGGTGACAGCCCGGACTGGGCAGACTCCAGGCGCGCGGGACAAGATCTGATGATTCAGCTCTTCCGACGAACTCACCCTGCTCTGTTTAAAGCGTAATACAACGATCTCTCACATCCCTTCCTATCCCCTCTCAGAACCATGGGAATTGCCATGGTGACTGACTACTGGCCCAACAGATTTAATACCCTGCTGTCAAGAGTAGCTGGCACTCAAGTGCTACAAAGGGAAAAATCCAACAGCTCTTCAGCAGGCAGCTGCGGAACAGCTAGTCAAGAGGGAAAGTTTCCTCCTAATCCCCTTGCCATTTGATATTGGCTTATGGCTTCAGTAGCAGCAGCCTCAGACCCTGCATGGGGAAGTATTTGAACACAAACACAGCCTTAAACGTGGGCTTTTAGGCACGTGCTCAAATCCAACAGACTTCAATGAACTTGAGTGTTTCCCTGCACAGAACTCCTGAAATGCAGAGAAGGGGTGAAAGTCATGGGCGCTTGTTCTTTCCCTGTGTTTCCCTGCAAGAAACACAGCTCTCCTCTGAATAACACCAATTCCTCACTTCAACGACAACAGAAATACAAATTAAACTCTTAGTCTGCCTTAGACAAAGAGACAGAAATCTGCTCTGAAAAGGTCCACAGGCTTCCCAGGAGCTGCCCCAGTCCAGACCTTAAATAGATATCCCACACATACACTCCTTGGGGAAGCAGGTAACCCACATCAAGAGGATATTTAGAATTGGATTGGCCTGCGGGTAGAATTTAATGCTATTATCACTGGCTTTCGCCAGACTTCAAGGGCTCAGTCAGCACCTCCGAGTGAAGGTTTCCAGAGGATTCAACACACGTCACCAGCAGAGCTCTGGTCTCACTTGGAAACCTGGAATTGCCTCTACACACCAGCACCCCGAGTGACAGACAACACTGGCCCAGACAGATATAAAAGGTACCCGACCGTCTTTTACAAAACTCTTCTGGACTAAGACATCTTTTCCAGTTGCGATGGAGAACTCAGTCAAATAAAGCAGCATATGGAAAACCCTCAGCACTGCATGTTCTCATAATTTTTGGAACACTGTAAATATTTGAGTCAGTAGATCTTAATCCATAAACACAGCTGGACTCAAGAAACAATGATGGTAACTTATTATAATTTAAACAATTGTGTAACAAAACAAACCAATGATAATCACTTTGGTTTTCTAAGGACAATAGGCGCAACCTTTTCACAAAGTTAACACGATGGTACATGTAATTACATAAAAAATAAACTTACATATGCTAAGATAAATTATTCTCAGCTTTTAAAGAGCACTGTAGAGGAATGACAGCGGAGGAGAAAAGCTGTATGGTGCAAAGCCAGCATTTCATATAATGTACAGAGCTGGAATGGTAACTGCCAGCCAAAGGACATCCCTTTTCCATTCTATCCTCTTCCAGAACATATTAGTTTAATTGCTTTATGACCAGGAACATCATTCCCCCAAGTTCACCCTCAATGTAAGCCTTCTGCACACAGTTTACATACAAAGAACTAGTGGCTGATCTCTGCTGTGATTAAGTAGAGGAACATTTGTCCAAACTACATAAGAACAGACCTGGGCAGTCAACTCACATTTTAAATAAGTTAAATGGGGTTTAAGTTCTTTCCATAAAGTTCAAATAAGTCCACTTCCTCCTTATTTCCATTGCTTCTTCACATTTTCACAAGTGTTTGCACTCAGCAATATAACCTAGAAACAGAAGTCAGCACAACGTGGTTCAAATCCATTTCAGAATTGTCCTAAACAGGGTGCTACTCTGAAGTTATTACCAGAGATGTAAAGTGGATTCAACTAACACCAAAACACATAGCAAGGATAAAAACTATGTAAAAACAAAAAAGGATTTAAATGCACACATTCTTTTAACCAAATTCCCGATTATGTCTATAAACTCTTTATTACTTCACTAACAGCAACATCAAAAAACTCCAGCTTCCACATTTTACATCCAATTTTCAAGAGATAAAATTCCTACCCAAACTTCTAGAATCCAGGGTTCAAGTGTAAACTGCAAATAAGGAAGGCTAAAGCTCTTTAGTCAAGCATTATGAAAGTGTGATGTTCCAGAACTGCAACAGTCATACTAACAATTTGTTGCCCTTGCACATAACTCCTCAGAAATTATGGTGGATAAGCCTATAAATCAGCTACATCTATGTCAAGAGCCCCAACTTCCAGCTCTTGGTGAAGTCATCAGTGCCACATTAAATGAGAAATCTGACATCTGGCCACACCTGGAACACTGTTTAGTTTTCTTCCCTGGGGCTGGAGAGGATCCAGATAAGGGCCACAAAGATGAACAAAGGACTGGGAAGCTGCCATGTGAGGAAAGGCTGAGAGAACTGGGCTTGTTCAGCCTTGAGAAGGGTGAGGGGAGACCTCAGCACCATGTTCCAGTATTTAAAGGGCAGGTACAAAGAAGATGGAGACTCCATTTTTAAAAGGAGTCACATGGAAAAGATGAGGGGCAGTGGGTACAAGTTACTCCTGGGGACATTCTGATTAGACACAAGAAGAAAACTTTACACCATGAGAACGACCAGCCATTGGGATAATCTCCCCAGGGAAGTGGTGGATTCCCCAACATTGGACACTTATTCAACTGGACAGGGTGCTGGGCCATCTTGTCTAGACTGTGCTTTTGCCAAGAAGGTTGGACCAAATGATACTTGAGGTCCCTTCCAATCCAATATTCTATGAATTAAAATCAGGATCTTATAATAGGAACTGACAGGGAAATTCTAGCTACTTGTACTGCTTATAAACACTAACGTCATCTGGCAAAAAGGATGAAGCCACAAAGCTGAGATCCCGTTCTGGACTAGAAGTTCCCCAGTTGTTCAGGGAACTTTGGTAAAGGAGCTCGGTTTGGTCCAAGGGGAAGTGCGCATAAGTCTTTTAGAAATAAATAATTAAAAGGTCTAAGAATGGTCGAGGGTTCAAAGGAACTCTCTCCACTCTGATTAAACTTCTTTTTTTCAAAAGAAGAAACCACAATACAGGATGGTAATTTCAGTGCCTGACATGTGACCCCTCAGTCAGTTTGCTGCACTTCACCCTAGAAATATTGCCTCTGCTCCATTTGAATACATTAGAGCATTCTTTTAAAAAGGGAATAATAAATCTAGAACAATGACCACATTAATCCAGACTCTATTTGGTCGGGTCTGCCAAACAACCATTAACAGTCATTTATGCAAGTTCCTAAATGGGACATCATTCATTGACTTGCAAGTGATGTCACCCTCCAAATGATGGAACTTTTCTTGACTTTTGTGGCTTTGCCATCCTATTTCTGCAAGGCTGCCAGGCAGGTAAACAGAATTCCACTTAATCTGTTTGCAGCTTTAAAAAAACACAAAACCATCAACTTACAGCTTGTCCATTGAGGCCAGTGTTTTCAAAGATGAGTGCTTAACATTGACCACCTAAATCTAAATTTAGGAACATAAGTACCCTGTTTTTTAAAAGCCTTTAAATAAATATCTTATGCCCCACAGTGTGTTTTTTTTACTCCATGCTGCTCTTCAGTAAGGACCTCGCGGGGAAGGAGGGGAGGGCAGAGAAGGGGGACATGGTGCTATCTAGATTTACTGTCTCCCAGACTTCAGTCTCCTTGCATAGTGGGAGGACTGGCTAGAGAACAACAATTCTGCTCCACTAAACCCTCCAGCAGTTTGAAATTTAGCTTATTTCCACATCACTGGTGCAGTACAAGGAGAATGGTTCTGAAGGAGATTTAAGGGGAGGTGAGAGAGTGACTGACATAGTTGAGAACAGAGACTTCAATCTGCTTTAATCAGAAAAGCAATTGCACCTTATCCGTCTTCCCAAGCCAACAACTCTGCCATAGAGCTGCCCAAACTTGAGGAAAATTCCTGATAAGTTTTCCTGAAATACTCCTTATTCCAACTGGCTTAATGCTTTCCACAAATGGGAGACTTCTAACAGTAAACAAACTTTTAATCAAACCATTCTTGGCCATCTCTATTTATAGGACACAAGTAGTTTTCCGATTAGATAAGTTTGCAAATGCAAGCTGGGACCTGACAACATGACAGTGCGGCTCCAGCGCTACCACCATTAGCAAGAAATGAGACGCAGGAACATTTTCTCATCATTTTCTTCACAACAGATCTGTGGTGAGGGCTCAAGGGAAAAGCAAGGAAGTTGCCTGAACTTTGAGAATGGGAATGTCAAAAGTATTCACCCTAGTCCCACTGGGGCAGCAGCAGGAGAGCAGGCCAAAATGTTGAAAAAAGTTTTGCCTTATATGTATCAATTTTAAAAGTCAAGAGACTGAGGAGTGATCAAAATGCGTCTCCTCACCAGGCAGCAGTACCTAGTCCCTGGCAGAAACCCCATCTACACTGCCTATCTACGATGCGATGAGCTGTGGACCGCTCTTCAGCTTCTCACCACCTTGGCACAGGTTGGGAGTCGTTATACATAAGGTACCAGATAGAGCCGTACAACACCTTAGAACCCTTCAGTCATCAGTGTAGGGCAAAACATCTTCCAATAGGATCTTCTTCCACAGTGTCAGGATGCGCATACCTTCCTCCGCGCCTCTTGTCTACAGTAGGACATCAAGGCAACTGTCACCCAGCATCAGTGAGTCAAATTCTAAAAGTTAAATGGAGTATTTTCTCCCTCTGCCACACAATAATGAACACTTCTCTGAATCTATATACATTTTTCTGGATCTATACCATCAGCAGGATCTTGCAAGCACAAGTCCAGTTTTATGTGAATGGGCATTCAGCAATGGAGATGTTGCTCCTGTCTACAGTAGCATCAGGTTTAGGCCAAAAGCAAAATTCAAACAAGAGTTAATGGGCTACACATTAGGTTCAAAGTCTGAGCCAAAGTACTCTAAGTCAGTCTTTCCTCGCTTTGTGGTTTGAATGTTTAAGTTGCCTAAACCCATAGACATTGCAATTGCAAACTGTTCCAGTTGAACCTCACTTTTGGATTCTTCCTTTTCCATTCTTGTACTTCTCCTTATTTAGTCTTCCCTCATTACTATTTTTGTAAGTTATTCACATCAGAAATAGTGAGTCACAAAAAAAGTACATAAATAGCTACTTATGTTGCAGGACAGAATCCCTCAATATTTTCTGTCTGCTAAATGACCAAGTGCTGGGTCTCTCTACTTGTTATTTCTGAAGTGCACCCCAGCCAGTACCCAAGGAAAAGCAAGTTTTGGGGGTGGGACGGCATTGTTTTTTTACTGAAAATAATCCAAAGCAAAACTGAGTAAACAGAAACATCAAACAACTTTAGATAACGCAAAATTACAGATGTTCAAGGTATTCAGATAATAAGATGCCATTAAAGAAATAAAGTGAGCAGTACACAATCCAGGTAATTCTTCACAAGCCTGAAGTCAACCACGTATTTAGGAGTTTGTTTGTATTTTATGTTCTGAGTTGATATAGAGTAATTTGGCCCCAATTTCCACAGAAGCAGACGCAGGAAACCTGCTGTTCCTAACAGGATGGTCCAGTACAAGGGGTGTGCAATTCGGATCCCAAATAGGGGCAGCTTTATCCTGTCCTGCTTTGGGGATAACATGTACCTGACAAAGTCAGTCTGTGCATCTAAGGCTGAAGTGGCATCAGCGGGCCACGCTGTGGTCAGTCCATCAGCCACACGTCCTTTCCCACCTACTCCGAGCTTAATTTGTTAGATGACTCTCAAACAAAAGTCTAGAAAGGTGTCAGGTCCCCTGGAGGCAGGGATGGGGTGGGATCAGATCTCAGTGCACTGAGAGTCTCCCATACCCAACAGGACTGTTTCCTGACACTGAAGAGCTCCCTCCCCTTAATGCTTATTCCAAAATTATTTGCAGATTTTTACAGAAGTGCAGCAGAGATGACAACTAAGCATTACCAAAAGGAAAAAAAAAAAGTGAAAATACATTTT
Organism: Streptopelia decaocto; assembly: GCF_964273445.1. Lineage (NCBI taxonomy): Eukaryota > Metazoa > Chordata > Aves > Columbiformes > Columbidae > Streptopelia > Streptopelia decaocto. Next base: position 4,277,272 of record NC_138672.1, on the reverse strand, counting down.
CAGTTAAATTTTGAAAAGTCAATGAGACAACAAAATATGGAAAAGTTGTTCCAGATGGCTGGAACGTAGGAAGATGTTTTGATTTGGATGACATATATCAATTGCATACTTAAATTAACAGTCCTTCCTACTGAAGTGAATGTAAAGCTCCCAGGAGCAGGAAAGGGTCTGGGTCCTTCTGCTTCAAGTGCGGTATGTCTGGAGCTGACAGGCTTTTTGTTATCCTCCTGAAGAAAAGCAACGGTTCATCAAGACACTGCAAGAACGTGGCTGTTCTGAATGCAGCCTTGAGGCCATTTGCCCACCTAGTCATTAGTTCTCTGCCCAAAGAGCTACCAAGACAAGGTAGGATTGGCCAGGTCCCAATGCCTTGAAAATAAACGCAATGGGATGAGAGAGGGGAGGAACCCTAGAGAAATACAAAGGTTCCAGCTCTATAATCTGATTCACATTCAACAAGCTCCCAGAGCTCTTGCCCAAGGTGATTCCCCAAATGGATGCTCCGGAGCTGCATCACTAGACCAGGCCAGGCCACCAAGCTCTCCTCGAGTAGACAGACAAGAGTGTACAAGGCCCCTCCAAAACCTCTTGGAAAAGTCCAACAAAACACTGAGGTTCCAGATGGAAGGGAAATTTCATGTTCTACACCCAGGTTTTCCCCACACTGCAGACATCTAACCCACCTTCCAGAAAAACCTAATGGTTTCAAGATGATCATTTCATTTACATATATATACATATTTATGTATATACATACATACGTGTGTGTGTATATATATACACATATATAAAAGCTGCATCCCCATAATGAGACAGGTGAGGTTCCAAAGAACCTACTTGCCTTAATAATGTCATTTATAGAAGCCTGGGAGGGGAACACAGGTAAGACCACCTAACACATGAACAGCTCAGTATTGGAACTACAGCACAAATTTTCTACATTTCAAATAAAATAAAGTTCTATCTTGGAGGCCACAGCACCTCTCAAATAGAAAATTCAAAGCAGATTATTTATTTACAAAAGTGTTTTCATTACGAGTTGAAACTTGGTTTACACCTCAAGTGCACATCAAAGTTTTTAAAGATGAGGAGAATTTCAGTCAACTCCAAACCACTGCAAACACGAACTATCTTTTTGCACAGCTTCTTCCTGCAGCTGTACTCTGGAGGGAGATATACATATACATACAGGTATGTATATTAGTTATTACTACAATAACTGCAATAAAGCCTTTTGTTTGGCGACTGTCTATTTCTAAAGAAGTGAAGCATGAGGAGATTTAGCTTGCCAGCTGCACATTTCACTTTCCCATATCCCCGAACAGACATTTAAAATAGCCTGTTTATCAGATGTGTATCTAACTCGTATTCCACTGTGAGGGCTAAAAAGGAATTTCCATTCTTACAAATGTCCCCCTCGTGGGGCATTACCGTCTGTTCCGATCATTGTAAAGGGTCCCTCTTTCCTTCTAGTCCAAAACCCACTGAAGCATTTCTTTAATGACTATAAAACAAAAAGCTAGAGGCTTTCTTGCTTTAATTTATATACAAATACATTGCCAATTAAAAGGTAACTGTGAAGAACAGAGCAAATAATGGAATGCCTTCTGCAACCTGAACTGTAGCATTGCTACCGTGACATTATAATAATTAGTTAATCTACCCTCTAATTTGTCTCAATTTGCATTGGCAGACTAGAAGCTGCTGTCTACATGATTTCTCATTGAAAACTGTGATAGGAAAAGAAAAAAAAAAGGGATTTTTCCACGACCCACCCGTTCTATGCACAATCTTTTCCCTCTTCTCTCCACCACCACCAGAAATCTGGAAGACATCTCCATTAAGACAAATGGAGTTATACTCCAGACTCATTATGAAAGTAGAATTTGGGTTAGTACCACTGAAACCCGTGCATTGAAAACCACCTTCTTATTGTGGCCAAGCCGCTGTCTGTACTTCCCTTCCCCTGCCAGGTTTAGCTCAGTCAAGTTCACCAAAAACTTCAATGAAATGGAGGTTTTTCTCTTTCCTTTCTACACACCACCACCCCCCGCTCGCAAAGGGTTTGCGATAAGTTCATAAATCCCCCAATTATTCCTCTTCCTATTCACAGTAACAAAGGCAGATCCTCCCTCATCACCTGAGCGGTTCAGATGGATGGAACATCTGTGCATCAAACGCAGGGGGTAAAGAGGAGTTCAAGGCAAAGGCTGTGCTGCGGCAATGCCCTCCTATGACTGAGATGCACGTTTCTTTCCATCGCAAATCAACTATTTTGCTCCCACACCTGTGCAGCCAGATGTCATCCAACAGTAATTCAAGCCATTAGAAAGACATTTTAGAATCCGCATGCTTAAAACAGGCAAGGAGACAAAAACCAATGAAGATTTTGATTTTCCAGTTAGTTCAAGGCTTTGACAAAATATGCCTTGCCTTTTCAGGAGTTATATCTACTTACATACACAAGATTTGTGATACCTCTTATTTCTCAAATCGAGCTCCACTTTGATTGCTTCCATAAGATGAAACCCACCATTATCTGTAAAAACAAGTACAAAGTGTACAACTCGCAGCAAGCATTTGCCAAAATGTTAGCTTTCAGCACTTCTTTTTGAATAAACATAAGGAAGTGAGATGACCTTTAAATCACTCCTTGACATGTACTAAATCAACAGAAATTAGGAAGATTCTCTGGAAAGAGCTGTATAATTTTAGCACTCACGGTGTATTTTTAGTATATCCTAAGAATAATTTGTATACTTAAAAAAATGCTGTATGTTGTAAAACTTTAGGGATTTTGTCAAGCTTTGAAAGTCTGGAGTTTGGGTTAAAGGGCTGTAGAAGTACGAGGTGGAAATAACCACTGTGTGCTAATCAAAGCTTGCATCACCTGCACAACACCCTTTTATTACCCCATCCTCTTATCCTTCAAAAGCAGAGCTTGGGGATTCATTCGTAAACTAGTTCCTTCTCCCACTTATTCCCTTCTGCTCCTAAGACACAGAAAATAAGGGGTGAGGGACGAGTTTGATCTGAATGATGCATGGGTAGGTTGGAACAGGCAGCTCAATCAGAGTCCTGCACACCAGGATGAGCTCAGACATCCAAGGTTCCCTTTTTCCAGTGAGTTGAATTCTCTACCCAAACGGAACGTGGGTGGCAGAAGAACAAGTGTCACAGGAGCTGGTGATGCTGAGAACAGCATAAGGAAGGAAAATAGACAATGAAGCTGCTGCCTAGCAAGAATCAGAGACCTTTACGATGCATGGGGTGCGCAAGTTGAAGTATACGCAGAGTCATGTTAGCAGAGGATTTGCTGAAGATCACTGGGAGGGAGAGGATTGCAGCTAGTTGTTCCAGTCTGAATGCAAAGAGCTTTATTTTTTCTTCTGTACCACTGATGAAGTGCAATGAGCAGCAAACTTCATGGGGCAAACACAGCCTGGCCTGGCTCCATATGGTTGCACAGAGCTGCACCCGTTTGCTCCATCACCAAATCTGGTCACAACACCACATAAGCTGTTTGTGAGAGAGGTGTAAAGGGGCATCTTGTACTACAGTCCCAGACATGATGGTGTAAAAACATCATGGAGTTCCACACACAAGACAAATGGAAAGTGGATCCAGTAGATACGGGTAACTGCAAATATTTGCTTCCTGCACAGAAGTGCCAGCTCAGATTAAACTGGATAGGCTTAACATCACATCTAAATCAAAAGGAGCAGTGCAAGCCTGAAGGAAGAGCAGACAAGGACAAAGTAGAACACAAGGAGAATTTGAAAGAGGTTGCATTTCCTGGACCATGACAACAATTCTGGAGAACTAAGGGGCACAGTTAACAACTTTCCAGCTAATAAGCACATCACTTAAGAAACCCAGCACCGTGAAGACTGAGTAAAATCAGAAGAGTTAGATGCCATTAATTGAATATACAATTCTTAATAAATGAAGAATCACCAACACGTTTCTCCCTATTTCCCACTCATGTGTGTGCATTCCCTGCAAAACTCACACAAGCAATTTTCAGAGTTTGGAGAGACAGGCTGCACTGCCATTTGTTTTGACTAAATCAAGAAATCACTCTACACTGTATTCTAAGAGCAGAAGTGCTGACCAGAGATGCATGCACATTTAGTGATGCTCAATTCAGTCGGTGGCAGCTCTAAGTTCAGCATCTTCATTTCCACCCTCCTCATGGCAATTCATATTAGGAAATACCAGCAGCTCCCAACTCCCTGTACTAGTTTTCGTGGATCCTCCTGGGGAATACCTCCCCTGTGCCCTACACTCTTGAATTTCACTTCATAGCAAGATGTGTAAGAGTAGGTCACTGCAATAGGTAAACCACACGGGCAAAAATGCCAGGAAAAATGAACAGAAACAAGGACTTAAATTACACATGACCTCATCTCCCAGCCCTGCAGTTTGTGAAGTCACTTTCATTGGAATTAAATACTTCTAAGCACAACGACACAAGTTTTGTGTCTGTTTTCATCCTGTATAACAGACTCCACAACAGGGAGGATGACAGAAAATCCCACCCCAAGGATGCAGCTTCACACCACCGTTCCAGAACAGATCCACCTCTCATAGCAAGTCCCGCCTGTTGAGGAGACATCAATGATGCACAGTTATGGAGTTATGGCAGAGAATGTTTTGACTGTTAATTCAAGATGGTCTCAGAGTTCTGTGGTGGCCCAGTGGTCATTCCTGCTCTTGTTTGTCCGAGCAGCAGAACAGTCCACAGATCGCGGTGGTTATGAGTAAGCAAGCACGTATGCATTTCTGTTGACAGCATCTTCCCAGAAATGATCACAACCCAACTGGTACATATAAGGTCTTTAGACTTTTTTCAAATATGTTATACATATGTATTTATAAATCTCATTTCAGATGAAAGCCTGAAAGGAGATTTATTTTCCTTAGCCTTTTGATAACTTCCCATAGACAAAGACATACAGACGCTGCTGCTTAGCACAGGGTGCGCTTATTGCACGTATTTAAGGATTGCAAACAAGTGTTCCTTAGCCAAATATTTCCACCCATGAGGTGATGTGTTTACACACCCTGTGGTACACAATCTGCAGTTACTTGGGATTTACTGTGCCTCTAATGTTTGAAACCCAGCTTGCCACATGCTGGGAATCAGGTAGCCTCACACTGTTTGACTTCATTGACAAACACTGCTCCAGATGTGGAACAGCGTTATCTTCCCTTTTTAGAGATGACTTCCCCCATGATTCCCTTTTTCCCTTACCTAGAAATCTGAAAACTAAAGTTAGTAGAGGAATAGTCAGGAAATAGAAATTATATAGTTTGTGCAATATGGAATGCATTCAAATAAACCAGAAAAAAAAAAAAAATCAAAGTAACTACAAAATTTGCAGTTCTCTGGAAAGAGAAGGGCTTATTTTTCAGAGCAAGGGGGTGAACCAACACATTCCCAATACACATGGATGCCCAAAGATGGAAGCGTCTAAGTTTAGGTTGTTCTTGCCATCCCAACCCCTGTATTTCAAAGCCTTTGGTGAGACAGAGCAAGAGAAATTCATCTTGTGCATTAGGGTTTATGGGAAACCCAGAACACAAACCAGAGCACTCTTGTGCTATCAAGTCCCTTGCTTCCACGGCAATACGGTGTTCTTCCTTTCCATCCAGAGCATTTCTGTGCAGTCCACTGACATGGCACCCAAGGTGCTCCCTCATGCAAGGGGTGACCATCTTTGCTGGTAGGACACTACAAAGAGCCTCTGAGCCTGATTAAAGCATTCCACAGAGCAATACTGAACCATGCTTTGGTTCAAAGATAAAACTGCCACAGACCACAATGACCCTACAGAGTCCATCTCCGTCATTCTTCCCCGTTCTCTTTCTGTGGCTTCTTGTCTCCATCACCTCTGCAGAGTCTTTTACAGTCTGTTCAAAAATACATCTGCCTCCTTGTGAAATCCTGGGGAGTTCAAGTACCAGTCAGTTGTTATTACCTTACCTAGATGCCTACAAGGCCAAGACTAATTTCTGAATATATTCTGATACAGATCTCAACACATAATACTTCTTAACTAATGCATTATTGGAGACTTGCACATATGTCCTACATTTTAAAATTCATTATTTACCTAAAAACTGGAGTATATTGTCCACCATTCACGTTAATTGCTTAGAAAGCCCAGTGTTACCAGCCCAGATAACTGGCAATAGGCACAAGAAAGGACTTTGAGAAAATAACCTGATTCTTCAGAGAACACAGGAGCCTGAACCACCCCTTGCAATTGTTGCTAAACATTTGGGGATCCTTCGAAGGCAGCTCAGTCACTGCTGTGCTAAGGGAGAGCGTAGCTACACACTCATTAGAGCTAATTAGGCAGAGAGGAGTTACTGCTGTTCCTATACAAGACATGAATGGACGCGATAGATCAAACTCAGATCTTGAACTCCTGTAGTAAACACAAAGCGTATCAGGAGGAGCTGCTGGCAAGCCCAGCATCTGAGAAACATGGGAATACGCTTGTGACCCCATCTGCAGGCATCCTAACAGCTTCCCCGAGATTTCACAAGCAGGGGGATGTCCTAGATAATGGATGGGAGCCCAGCTGCCCCCAGATGAGGGAGTTTCCTTTGTGCAGGAGTCCCTAAGTTATTTCAGCAGCATCTGGCAGTGACACTCTTGTTAAGGCTGCTATTTATAAAGCCTGATTGTTCCTTCAGGGACAGCTCTTGGCATATGAGGCCTCAGGAGAGCTGGAGTGATCTGGTTAACAAAACATCCAGCAAGCTGGGAAATCAAGTCTGGTTTTGATTTATAATGCAGCAAACTAAAATTATGATTTGCCAGGCTCATTTTGGCACTCTCATAATTCAACTACAGTTCTGATTATTTTTTAAAAAATAATAATTAAAGCCCCACCAAGTTTAATTACCATAATTATGGAAATACTCAGAGCGAAAAGGACGTGAAAATAATGAGGGCAACTCACACAGCTCGAACTCCACCAATTAACAGGATGTTAGGTCTGTGAGACAAGTCTCAGCAAAGGAAAACTTCTCTGCTGGCACCACTGCAGCAGAAGGGACAAACCCACCTCACATCTACATTATATTACAAACCTATTGCACCCTCTTGTGCCGAGGTGTCAGCATTACTTTGGCTTGGCTGCCTCAAAACTAACTGCTCTGCAGCACTTGACCTTCAAAATCTGCTCTCCTGCAGCAGGCTATGGCAAAGCATAGTGGCAGCGACGTGTTGAGGGCTGCTCCGAGTGCCCAAGTGATGAACTGATTTCCTGTGCAAGACTGAATATCACCAACCTCCAAGCTGTTCGGGATGCCTAGATCTCAGTTTTGCAAACGTGACTTCAGATTTTTGTTAAACTCCAACAATACCAACAACTTTGTAGAAATGCTTGGAAGACAGAGCATCTCGCAAATCTAGCTGGCCAGAGTTGAACTGCACCTTTTCTGGGTTTTCTACGAGGTGAAAAAAAAAGCTAAACACCTATAAATACAAACAAGAACCCTGTAAAACATTACTATTTCTTAAGTGTGGGTTCCACATCCAGTGTTTGGTGCAACGTTTTAAGCAAAGCACAGAAGTGGAGCAAGTTTCATAGGAAATAAGATGTCTAGGAAAGGTGGTTAGTAGGTTGAGAGAGGTTCTCCTGCCCCTCTACTCTGCCCTGGGGAGACCACACCTGGAATATTGTGTCCAGTTGTGGCCCCTCAGTTCCAGCAGGACAGGGAACTGCTGGAGAGAGTCCAGCGCAGCCACCAAGATGCTGAAGGGAGTGGAGCATCTCCCGTGTGAGGAAAGGCTGAGGGAGCTGGGGCTCTGGAGCTGGACAAGAGGACACTGAGGGGGGACCTCATTCATGTTTACAGATATCTAAAGGGTGAGTGTCAGGAGGATGGAGCCAGGCTCTTCTCGGTGACAACCAATGATAGGACAAGGGGTAATGGGTTCAAACTGGAACACAAAAGGTTCCACTGAAATTTGAGAAGAAACTTCTTCTCAGTGAGGGTGGCAGAGCCTGGCCCAGGCTGCCCAGGGAGGTTGTGGAGTCTCCTTCTCTGCAGACATTCCAACCCACCTGGACACCTTCCTGTGTAACCTCATCTGGGTGTTCCTGCTCCGTGGGGGCGTTGCACTGGATGAGCTTTCCAGGTCCCTTCAACCCCTGACATTCTGTGATTTGTGTGAAACACTGACTGAGACACAAGGCTCAACGATCAGGGAGTGTCCAGCCTAGTAAAGATGGAGTTCCCCTCAGTCTTCAACTAGGCAAGAGGGAACAAAAATTATTTGTTCTCTGTGCTCCTGGTTGATAGGACAAGGAATAACAACACTAATTTGAACCATGGGAGATTAAGGTGAAATATTAGAAAGACAAAAATCTCCTCAATCAGTCTGTTAAAGTGCTCCCTCGGTGCAAATGAAAAGCAGATTAGGCAGGTATGTCAGGAATAACGTGGGTAGAACAGATCCTGCCTTGAAGCAGGAGGCTGAATTAAATGATTTCTCGAGGTCCCTTCCAGGCTTGTCGCTATTGTGTTCAAGCTCTGGAATTGTTGCTCTCTGATTAACTTGTTTTCAGAGTATCACGCACAAGGTTGTCCAACAGCTAAATACAAAAGTTCTTCTCTGGCAATCACATCCACAATCCCAGCACTGTCTATCTCCTGCTGCTAACACCAGCGGTAATGCTAATTTGCAGCTCCTGATCACTGTGAAAACAAAACGTTTCTAAACATTTCACTGTCTTAACTGCAAATTTTAGGCTGGGTTAAAGCTGGTTCTGTTACAGCATGAAAAATATTTCAAGTACAGCAAATGCACAGACAACACTGTGGGTGCCTAAAAATCAAGAGACTAAATAGCACAATCCTCACCTGAAAGCTTAAAACAAGTAAAAAAAAAAAAAAGAAAAGAAAGAGGAATTGGGACAAGATCACCGTGAATACCTCGTTTTAATAGGGATAACCTTCCCTACATCTTTTCTTCATGAACGCCTGCTGCTGCAGCAGAAGCAGGGGGATCTGTAAGGGTGTGCTGAATGCTGATGGGGCAGCTTCCAAAGCCTGGCTCAGGGGTGAGTAGGACCAGCCTGCAACAATTGAAACTAAATTGCATTCTAATCCATTAATCAAAGCCCTTGCAATTACCATTTCAAGGCAGGTGAGACAATAACAAATTATGAACAAAGAGATGTTTTCCCATCTTTGCTGATGCACTCCATGCTCACTGCAGAAACTGCTAACTGGACACGTTTTGCTTGAAGCCAACGTGATTGCCGGCGATAGCCCCCGTTCATCATGTCAGAGAAAAATGAGAGTATAATCTCCTGTGCTGTGAAGTACTAGTTCAAACCTCCTCCCGCATACACCCAATGTAGCTTTTACAGTCTTTCCTTAGGTTTAAAAAGGAAGAACAGAAGCCACATTTGAATCAGGCCAAAATTGCATATTGGCTTAGAAACGGTGCACCCTTCAACTCCTCAGTAATGGTTAAAAAAACCCATACAGCTGAGTATCAAACCATACAAATCTCGTTTACACAGTCTCATGGTACACAGGATGAAGCTCTCTGCACTGAAGACTTGACAGTTTTGACAAGATTCACATAAAAATTCATATTGCAAACCTAGATTGTTGAGGAGGTTTTTTATATTAGTATTATTAGACAAGTTCCTGAAACACAGGTTTCTCCCCTGTAAATCAGATGTCTGCATACTGATGACAGGCTCCTCTGAAAATTTCTTAGCAGTTCCTTAGAAATGGTCACAAGCCACAGGTTGAAAACCAGTGGTTTCAGTAATTTCCTGGTGTGCTTTTCTTTGCCTCTCAATCCATCCAACCTCTGGGCCACAGGCCATCTCTTGCAAGCCAGCCATCTTTAACAAGCCAGCTTTCTCTCTCTTAACATCTCAAGAGATTCATAGCTTGGAAGGAATAAGTATGACCCACAACCAGCACCACGGAGACCTGTCAGTATTAGCAGAAAAACCTCAAATCAAGCTCCTAAGTCAACAGAAAGGTGACAGAGAGGAGAGGCTGAAGCACCCTGGCAATCCATGTCTCAGCCCTCAGAACTGCAGCACATAAGGATGCGGGAACAAGGACTCTAAAACCAAACTGCGATGATGGCCCTGAGATTCGAGTGGATCTCTTAGAGGCCTTCAGATGCCAAAAGCTAGCCCTATTTTTACTTTCAGGTGCATTGCAAGGGCAAAGGTTGCTGCTTGCACCATTGAACTACTGCTGTTGCTCTAACTCCACACAGCAACTCGGTTTGAACAGCACAGCCTGTTTTGCAGGAATGACAATTAGTCCAAACGGTTTTTATTATTGGACTGAATAGAAACAGCCTTAACTGACAGTGGGCTTTTGGCAGGACAGGCACAGAAACCCAGCGAGCGTTATGCATCTCCTGGTCCTCCCAGCTCAGCCTGCTATTAACACATATGCTAAATCCCCCATCAACAGTACTGGAAGCCCTGTAGGTAAACTGAAAACAAAGCTGGCCCTTTCAGATGGGCTGATGGAATAGGAGTGTTTGCCTGCTGAAGAAGAGAAAGGGGAGGGGAACTACCTAAGCCTCGGGCTCCAGGGAATCCACGGCTGGATGATTTCTGGGCACCCATCCTGCTCTTGTTCTCCTGGAGTCGCAGGGCATTAAGTTCACATCCGTGTAGAGCTCACGCTGCTCTGGATCTGGCGACAGTGACGCCCCATCTAGCAGGGAGAGAGCTTCTCTGCTGACAAGCAGCGGGGTCAGGACCCGGCGATCTCCCCGGCGCAGCCCCGCGCCGGCTGTTTGCCTTGGCCAGGGCTGCAGGCAGCAGCTGAGCTCAGCAAGTTGCATTTCGAGCACAGCACCATTGCAGCGGGGGCTCTTGGCTGGCAATGAGACTCATGCTCCAAAAGGTCACCTTCTCCTCCATCCCCTGAGTCAGGGGGAGCAAAGAGAGGAAAAAGGAGGAGCAGAGAGAAAGGGAAGCTGATTCTCACCACAGCTGCGAGCTCCAGCTCTAAACTGCTAACCCCTTTGCTCCTTGGAAAGCTGACTCCCAAATCCCTAGGTGTTTCATTATCTCTTCCGCTCCCTCCCAGAGTTTCTCTCAGGTAATTGTTCCCACATAGCATCTGCTTCAATTTGAGCCAGCTTCCTCCCTCTCTATAAGGTTTTTCAGCATAAGCGAGATGATAGCTTTGCGTTGGCTCCCTTGTTCCTGCATAAGCAGTAAAAAGCCTGAGAGGCAAATAAATAAGTTTGTGCAGGGACAAAACTCAAGCCCAGTTAGAATGGGAACCACCATCCCCAGGGGAAGCTCTGTTGTTTGCAATACCAAGAAACAGACTAAGCACAGAATCAGAAATAACCTTCTACCAGCCAGATAATGTGACCAGAGACGGATGGACTTGCCTTTAGACCCCAGCCGGCTCACAAACCCGCTGCTAAGAGATTCTCCACCTCCAGGAAGAACAAAGGCGCTGTCATTCCCACATCGCTGCTGATAAAGCAGTGGTTTGCAGAGAATTCACCATTCTTGCTACAAAGAGCAGTCCAAAGGAACTGCAAGAACTTGCATCTTTGGTCCTGGTTAGGTCATCATAACCCTCACAAGACAAGTGAGGAATCATGAGCTCATCCCTTGGCAGGAAGGGACTGACTGTAGTTTGCAATATTCATAGTAATTTGTGTAATTTAATGCAGAGGGTGAAGTTCTCAGCCAGGGTAAATCAGAGCAATGTCAATTTTGCACTATTGAAGCAGCTGGGTCAGCCTGTTAATGAAGAACTTAACTCTTTTGGAAAATTTCTTCTGTTCACCCTGAAGAAGACCCCTTTAAAACAATATACTGTTTTTAGGTTGCTGTAGCTGTCAGCTAATTGCTACTCAGACAGTGCTGTAAAAGGCAAAGTGCTCTCCATCATGGCTTTGTCTGATTGGATCTGGGCAAGTGGAAAAAGCATGGTTCAAAAATATTTTAATCAAGTCATTAGAATGCACATGAGTAATCATGAATCTCAACAGGCAACTAATTATAAAAATAATTCAGTGACTAGTTTTTTTAAAGAGTAACAATGTTCATTGGGCCAAGTTCAATACTTCTGTAGATTCCTGGAAGCACTGCAGTTGCAGAGGGGAGATGGTCTATCACACATCTCCAGCTTTCCTCACAAATAGAGACCAAATAGCAGGCAGGAATACTTTTCATTGTTTTCTGTATTAAGCAAGGAATATTACTAGAGAACAGGGCACTAGAGCGAAGCACTGACAGTAGACCAGACTATGGACACTGTGTATTCAAAAAGGGTGGAGAGATGAAGGAGACTGAGCGATGCAACACGTGCTGGTCCATGAAGAAATCCTCCTGTTTATCCATTCAGGCAGCAGTATTTCTATTAAAAAGCAACACCTCAATCTGAAAAATCAGTCTCTGATCACAGGCAAGTACATGCCCATTAAGTTCCCCAAGTCTGGGTGCACATCACTGAATCTGGACTTTGGTCCCTATTGTTTTCTTTCCCAGCTCCTCACTCAGGCTGTTATGGAAGCCAGCAGGATTGTCTTCTGACACAGAGGCCCAAGAAAACCCAGTTTCCTCCTCCTAGGCCAGGTTCTAGGAAGACTGCACCCTTGCTAGCTCTCTTGTAGCAGCTTCAGTATCACCTCCCAGCAAAGGGACATGATTCCTCCCACCCTTGTCACCAATCCCACCCCAGCAGCACTCCAACCGTGGCAAAATCACCCCAGTTTACACAAAAAACTATCAGGTCCAAAGGTTTTATATGGGGCCTGAGGCTTATGGTCATGACCTACAGCCACCACCGTGCCTGCGAGTAATTTGCTTTGGTAGAAGCAGGCTTTTGGATTGGCTTTTAAACTGAAGTCCAGCAGCCGAGTAGGTGGCCACTTAATATCTCTAGGTACTTCCAGAGAAGATTAGGTGAAAGTCCAAATCCAGGTTGACATTCCGTCTCTCCGAGAAACAGGCGTGCAATAAATAAGGCTGCGTGCAAGTTGTTGTTCCTGCTATACTGCTCTGCTCAGCCACTTACTGCCAATATGTTCCTCATTAGCACTCTGGGAAGCTGCGAGTGCATAAGGGACTCTGTGCAGCCCCATTTTTATTCTGTTCTCAAACACATGGAAACACTTTAAAAGTAAGAGCCTTGGGACCTGCGTAAGGGCGACAAGTGACGAGATGAGGAGAGGAGACCAGAGCCAGCCCCTGACAAATTTGAACCATCCAGTCTTTAATCCACAACAACCAAAAAAATTGATGCTAAACAAACCTAGCCCTTTTCAGAAAGGAGATTACATGTGTAATGGAAAAATTATGGGTATAGGGAGCCTGGCCTACAAAAATTGGTTAAAATTAAGAGCCTTCAGTTTGCTTTCCATGATTAATGGGACTTCCCCTGCATGCAACTCGGTCAACATTTCCATCCCCCTTGGAGCCTATTGAGAGCCCCCTATTTTTTTAATTTAAGGAAAACAGAATTTTAAGGCTTCGTAACATTTCCATAACTTACTGTGACCAGGTCATTAGCCATTTCCCCCCTTCAAATACCATCTCTCTCATGATGGAGAGCTGGCAAGCAGGGGAATAGAGCGGTAATGCCATCATACCTCCTACCTGAGCCAGCATTCTCCTCATAGTGCCACTGTAGCAAGAGGCAGGACTGATGTCACAAAGCAAAACACAATGATGAGCCAGTTCTTAGAGAAAAAGGTGGCCATGAGGATGCCCAGTCCTCTCTTTAAGTGCAAAGAGGCTTCACTTAAGTGAATTCCTAATGAAACTGTTGAGCCCTAGCACCAAACAAAACAGAAATAGACCATTCATGCCAACCCCACAGGACTTTTAAGAGTTAAAGCTGTTGGAATAAATATTTGTGCATGTGCTTTCATGCCAGTGGAAACATAAGAAAAAGCCCAAACTCTCTGCACTGGCACAGCAGGTTCAGCTTTGATCTCTCAGGAGGTTCATTTCCCTCATTAGGCTTTTCTTAAAATTCACTTTTATGAACCCTTTTTAATTTCCCCCCTGCATTTCCCCCCCATAAAAGCCTTTTTAGCTTCATTCAACAAAGGGGTAGGGTGGGGGGAGGAGAATCTCATTTAATTGCCACTAAACGTTACCTGAAGCTCCTAGTCATGCACGGGGATGCTGGAGCTGTTCATTGTGCAAGACACAGGAACCGAAGGAGGGAAAAACCCCACCAAGGCAATAATAAACCATTAAAAGGAACACAGAGGGGAGAGAGAGGAACTGAACCACAAAGCACCGACAAAGGGAAAGGTGAGGCAGTACGGCGAACAGCGGGGAGATCTCAGCAGAACTTGGCTGGTCACTGCTGCAAAACAAGCCGAGTACTCACAACCCACATCACCCACTGTCTCCCCTCCATTTCATCTCTGTTGGTGCTGGAGAGCTGATCAAACCAGAATCTCTCCCCGCTTCAGGTGTCTGCTCTGTACATACAGTATGATGACACAACCCCTTCCTCATAGAGGGGCTACAACGCTTCAAAATCCCAGACTAAAGGAGCTTAAAGGGAGTTTGACATCTCACTATCCAAGTTCCAGCACCAAGCTGAGTACAGCATTTGAGCAGGGGATTTATGGCTGTTGCTCCTGTAAGGAGAAGCATGAGATGAGGGGGACACTAATTGAAATGCCTTCTGCTGACTGCACTACGGAGAATTTGAACTCTGCATCTATTTCTGATGAACTCCTTGAAAAAATAAATAGTGTACACACTTATCTGACCTGTATGCAAGCTACAATCAACAGTGTTGAATTCACTTCTCCAAATGGAGACCTGGGTCCTTCTCACTGCATGCCAGCTTACACTACAAAAGCCTTTTAATAGCAAGGGATGGAAAGGTATTGCCTGGGCTGATGAATATAGCCCTCTGCTATTGTAGTTTAGTGGGCTGTATAATGCTATTCCCAAGAAGAAGCTTCATTTTAATGGTAGTTTGTGGTTTTACCCCCACTATTCCTATTAGAAGCTTAACTTCTTATGATTAGCCAGTTACTTGGAGTAATTTAAACAATGAAACAATCAGAGCAAATTGTGAGTCTATTCACCAGCTCATCTGTGTAGATGAACTTGCTTAAGTCCTTGGAAGCAGATACTGTTCTTAATGAGAAAACTGTGTCCAGATTCCTGCTTGGCCTGTAGTGAACCCTCAGGGGTTGTGTCCTCTGACACAAAGGAACAATCCCCGTTTCGCTCTCTCAGCCTGCTTCTACTAGAGAAAGAAAGAAGTTGCCATTTCTAGATTATTTCCAAGGGACAGATTCTGACCTCAGACAACGGAGCATGAAATTGAATCCACACACAGAAGGCTATTCGGTTATTCTAGTTTTAAGCCTGGCGTGGCAGAGATGAGGTTCTGCCCTTCCTTTCGTTTCTGATGTTCACTTAATTCACTGTAACATGAACACAACTGGACTTAACAGGACTCAACAACTGCAATATCTCACAGTATTTCTTTCGTCTTGGAAGCAGAGCTTTTCTGCTACATCAACCCCAGGCCTCCACCCCCAGCCCAAACTCAATTTCAATTACATTTAACAAAGCTCAGTGGATGGGTAGCACGAAGTCAGATGAAGTTCAGTGCAGACAAACGCAAGGTAATGCACTTAGGAAAGGATAATTTGAACTACACAGGAAAAAAAAACCCTGAATGCTTTTGCGAGATAATCATCTGCTGTGCACAGAGAAGTAGGGAACTGAAAGGAATATAATGGAAAGAGATGGCAAGTCCTTCCTTGGGAAGCTGTTCGCCCCAGCTCGTAGTAATCTGAGCTCACCATAACTCTTGCAGCACTGCAGCAACAGAAAAGCTCTGAGAGATCAGAGAGAGACTTCCACGCAAGTAAAGCTTGAATGGAGTTGGAGTCTGGTGGAGTACAGGGAAGGATGCATGAAAGAGCAGCTCATCGTGCACCTTTGAGTCAGAACAAGCCAGGGTGTTCTGGATACCCAGCTGCAAACCCCAGGGCAGACAGGCTTCTCCCTCCCCTCACAAAAACAAGTTTTAGACCAGATCTCCAGGAGCTATAGAGCCTTATACAGACACAAGAACCACTGGTGAACAGGACCTGTAAGATGCTAACAGTCATTTCACAGGATGAGATCCTGTGGCAAACAGATTCCACAATGAGACCCCCTGCACACACACTGCTTTAGCACATCAGCACAGGGCTGAGCCCCTGTACGTGCTGGGGAAACAAGCCAGAGTGGATATGGGCACACAAAACAACTCCTCCAGTGTACATTCAGCAAAACAGAAGCTAACCAGAACCTCAGGCTCACCATAATGCCATTTAGATTCGCTGGAGAGCAGAAGCGACCGCACAGGCAGCCTCTGCCAGCAAACACTCCTGCTCCACATGCGTCCGTACCCCACACACCTGGGGAGAAGCCACATCACTCATCACACCTGCACAGTGGGCTGAAGGACAACAAGCCTGGCTCCTCACTCCCCATCTAGTGCCTTAAACACCAAGGTCTTCCCTTCCATACACCTTTGGAGGTCAAAAAGAGACAGCCCAGATGTGGGAAACGCAACAGTGCTTGCTCAGGGCTCCGCCAGCCTTCCCTGACCGCCTGTGACATGTCACCCCGCCGGGGACAGGAGGGATTGCAGACCCCAAGCAGCATCTCCCAGGCTGGACCCGGGGCTGGGGGTGGATTTGGTGAAGTTTGGGGCCATCTGATGGCAGAAGCAGGCAGTGCTAGCGAGAGCATCCCCAACGCTGCTCTGCTTTGCTCCATTCATCTTCAGTAATTGAATGCATGCCCTAGGGGGGAGCATCGTACTGTGGGGGGAGAGAGGAAGGGAGAGGGAGCAGTATTTATATTTGTCTTCCCAGATTTCGTTTGTCTTTATCTCTAGCTATTTTGAATGTCATGGGGAGTTAATGAAGACATGTTGTGCATCTGCAACGCGTGGAACAACTTCTGTCTCAGCATATTAAATTCTTTCTTACTTACACTAGGAATTACAAGGAAAGAACAGACACAAACAAAAAGGGAAGAGAGATAAAAGGAAAGCAGAAATAGACAAGACAGCAGAAGAAAGAGAGGAAACTCCCTTTTTAAATTTCAGCTCTCAAAAGTTGCTTCACACAGCATTTTCTGGCCTCTTCACCATCTCTGTCTTGATCAAAGATGTCAACACTGGAAGAACTGTCCCCATCCATTTGGCAGGACATGGGAACGGCCTCTTCACCACCCCGCTTGAGATCACTTTGCTCCACAGCCCACTCCCCACTACAAAGGCAGGTCAGGATGAGGGCACACAGCAGATGTACCTGAGCTGTGGCACCCTCCCCAGTGACAAGTGGCACATCCCCAAGCCCTGATGTCATGTACCTGCAGCCACCAGATCTCCCTGCAGATACATACCAGAGAGCAAGGCCTGAGTGCTCCCACCATGGGCACAGATACTGCTCTGCAGCTGGATATTTTTAGTTGCTCTTTCTGCACTACAGACAGGAAAACTGAGGCAGACAGCAAACACAGGCTCAGATCTATAAAGGCTTTCTGGCCTCTAACCTTAGTCTTAAGACAATCCCTGGCTTAGATCTCACCAGTCATTTCCAAGAGAAAAGACAGGGCAGTGGCAGAGAAAAGCCCCTTCCCCAGGATATCCCTTCCTCAGCTCTCCTCTGTCCCTTCTGGGAGACACAGGAGTACAGACTTTCTTTAATCAAGGGGCCGTTCTCTTAGAAATTAAGATCTTCCTTTTCCTGGCACTTCCCATCCTCTCTCTTTCCCTGAGGCAAGATCTGGCACACCTTAGATGTTCTGGTTTGGCCTGAAGTTTTATTTAGACTGCTCCTTGCTTTGGGGATTCTCTGTTTATATCATCCGAGGGTGTTAATAAGGGCAGAATGGTTTCCAGATCCACACCAGCTGACTGGATTTCCTGAATCCACGCCATCTGTAAAAACAGAAATGTTCCCTTCGCCTTGTACACACAGATAAATGCATTAAGGCTAAACCTCCCAGGGCAAGAATACAGCAGAGGTTTGGACTTGTGGCCAAATGAAACCCAGCAAGTTCTGGAACGAGGTACAAGATGACCATTTCTAATATGGAGGCTCAGCTGAAGACATGAGAGTTCTCATCACTCTGTGAAGCAGACACAAGAGTTTGACATTTTAAAAGAGCACACTAAGGAGTTCCTGGCACCTCTCTCAGACACATCTGGCACTGGCCGCCCTCGGAGACATAGGAACATGCAAACTCAAGCCCTGGCTGGCATTAGAGCACTTGCATATCCCCATCATTCAGCTCTTCCATTTCACAGGAAGCTTCTCTGGAGTCACACACCAGCCACACACAGCACAGAGCACTTAGCAGATGCTTCTCAATTACACAAAGAGGCAGCACAGCAAGAGAGGTGCTTGGGAGATGGGACACTTGGGGCCCAATGCCTGCGTGTGCAACAGGTTTGCTGAGAGCCTGGGGTCTGTCAGCAGGAAGGGTTCATTTATTGTAAAGCCCAACACCACTTGGATAACAAACTCCCAGTCTGGAGTGAGCTATGCACACCAAACTGGGAACTGAAAATGCTGTGTCTCAGCCAAGATGCTGGCCTTTCTCACCCCGATGCTCGTCAGGGTCACACGAAGACTGGAGCGCTATCTAAGCACTGGTGTGCAGAGGTGAACACTGGGCTCAATCAGATTCATGTTTCCACTGTTTGTTCTCCGCATCTAACACAGCTTAATGTTGCCCAGACTCTTCGGAAGGAAGTGACAGCTAGCAGTACGGCCAAAAAACTTCATTTTTCTAATACACCAGCACAAAAAAGTCACTCTCAAGTGAAAACAGTCTAAAGCAAAGTTGAACCAGGGAAGCTTTAGATTGGAACAATTTCTTCCCCAAAGGGCTGTGGGGCATTGGAACAGGCTGCCCAGGGCAGCGCTGGAGTCACCATCCCTGGAGGGGTTGGACAGATGCAGAGATGAGGTTCTCAGGACATGGGGTAGAGGTGGCCTTGCAGTGTGAGGTTAATGGTTGGACTCAGTGATCTTAGAGGTCTTTTCCAACCCAGACTATTCTATGTATCTCATACAGTTACAATGCTGCAAAAGGCACAACATATTCACAAGTCCAGTTCAGTCAAATTTTCTTTGTTACAACATCAAACTACCCACACCCCAAACCTGAGTCTGTGTCCTGACACAGCAGCCCCTCACACAAGGAATCCACAGCTATCGCCAAACGCACTGCAAGGTTTCTGAGGAACTTTGCCTTGTGCGAGCATAAGTGCTGCAATACTGAGATTTTTCAAGGTCTTCAATCCTTGACGTGTTCAGAACTGCAACTTGAAGTGTAAAACAGAACGATGCTGTTCACATTGTGCCAACACCTTGTTCAGCGCATGACAACTATTTACCTCAATTAAAAGGAGCAATTTGCTACTTGGTAAAGTCACCAAGCTCTAGAAGAGCACCCCTGCAAATGCTGGCCAGGATCCAAAAGCACTCCATTAGAAACGATCTTACTCTAATACAGAACTACACTAATACATATACATGAAGTTTCATAACTTCAATCCATGTTCTGTAGCTTCCATCCCATCAAATTAGGCAGATTTCACAAATGCAATTATTTCAGATTCCAATGCAATACATTAACTTCATTATATCTCTATATTTTACCTCAAAATCTGACCAGCTAGTTTGATTTCAAGAACTCTGAAATTCACAACACACCAAAAGCCAATAATTTTTTAATAATTTAACTCAGCTTTCTGCTCTATATTTTGTGTTCATTGTTAAGTAATGAACTAGATCCAATAGCAATGGACCATCTAATCCCCCAAATCCTCTCTCAAACAATAGCCAAGAACAAGCATTCCCATTTTTAACTTTATGTTTTAACCAGCTTCCCAAAAGCCATTTTATATGGTTTAATTGACATTTAAGAAGTATTCTCTTCTGGTGTTTTTATTTGTGGTTGCTTTTTTGTTTGTTTGGGGTTTTGGTGGGTTTTTTTGTGTGTTTGGGGAGTGCTTTTGGGTGGGGGATTTGTTTCAGTTTGGGTTTGTTTGTTTGTTTTAAAAACTACCCAATTTATTGCATATGTCAGAAGCTTCCTTACCTCGTTTTTGTTTTTATGCTAAAAAGTTTATTTATCATCTATAGCAATATCACGACTACATCTCTGCCTCAGTTTCCCTAATGCATCACACTTACTCCGGTGCTCACACAGTAATTGCTGTGACAGCCGCTGTTATACCCATTGTTGTTTCACACCATTGATTTCTTCTCTGAAGTAATTAAGAGCATGAAAGACAGGAATGAGCCTCATTAGCTCCCACAAGCACAGGCATCCTCCAGCTCTTCCACGAACCTCTCCAAGGAGCAGGGAAAGCAGCAGAGGGTTATTTGGATCTCACTGATCTCTGATCACTGTCTCATGTGCAGCGCCAAGCACAACAGACATCACTTCTGTACTAAGCTCATTAGATGATCCTGCGCTCCAGCCTGTACAAATCGCAGAAATTGGGAGAGAAATGCAATGGAGAGAGCTCCACAGAGCTATCAGCTCTTCCTTCTCTCCCTTAAAACCCATTGACAGCCTCTCAGAATAAAGTAAGCCATTTGCTGGATCTCCCTTATCTTACTGTACATCAAATTGCTGAAACATTCATGGGATTGCTACGCATTTCATTTACCCTTAAGGCCAACCCCTCTGCTTATTAAATTAAGAAGATGAATGAGAGATTTGCTCTCTTGCTAGCAGCCCAAGGGATTCATTAGTCAAGTAAATGATTGCACTTGCCTCAAGTTATGCTACTGCAATGTTTGTAATGTGTTTTCTGATCTCAGCTCCCCATGCACTTTTTGGAAACAAGGCTGGCTTTCAGACAGGTCACATTTAATTCCAGTCATTTGACTTCAGCAAACAGAAATAAAGGCCTCAAATTCACTACACTATTCCCTTCCTTTGCTCAGCCCTCCGAACATTCCACAAAACAGGCGCACAAGGGGAATCAAGAGCTACATGTAAACTACCAATATTCATCCCATTTATGTCTATATCAAGCACAGTTACTGCTTTAGCACTGACATAAAGTACAGTTTTGGGTACACAGTGCAACACCTGCGCTGGGCAAGAGGGAGCATTACCACCCCACGAAATTAGACAACTAATTAAGCACAGAGGTAACTGTTAACAAGCTCCTTTTCACCTTCCAGAATGGAGCTGGCTTCAGGTAACCGCATCCAGAGGACATCAGCATTTCTGTAGGTGATATTAGGAAAGCAGGAAAAAAATGGCACCTCAGAAAGAGGTTCAAACTCACATCCCAGTTAAATTGCACTGAGGGAAAGGGGGTTGGACCCAAATGAACTCCAGGGAACAGCTGTCCCCAATTTTGCAGGGCTGTTCCACCTGGAACAGAACCTGGCTGAACAACCCCGCACTCTAGCAGTGCGATAAGCATCATGAATGAGAGACCTTCTGGCAAGCTGCAAGAAGATAAGCAAATGGAAAATTGCACATCCTTAAGTCACAGGTTGTGCTGTCTTGTATGTGAACTGCTGGAAACACAGCCTGCCACCTGTAACAATAGGGAGGTGTAACAGCAAAACGCACAGTTTCTGGGTAATAGATCTGCAATCAAGCACATTCCATTTTTCTGCAATGATAATAGCGAGAACCCCAGTACAACTCCTGGACATGCCCAGGTGACTGCGCACGCTGCTGCAGAGCTACACAAGTGAGTCTGAAACATCAGACATTGGGAAGCTGCCCAGTTTGTCAAAGTTTCCCAGCAAATCTGTAACCAAGCAGAGATGAGACTTTTGTGCTGCTCTCTTCCCAGCATCGCACCCATGTAAAGTCGGGCAGCAAGCAAACCCTCAGAAAAGCTCACTCCCATGAAGTGCATCACAGCTGCCCCAGCAAAGGGATGCTCTCCGGGAAAGGAGAAGAGTGAGTGCCAGAGGTACAGAAGGGTGTGCAAAAGGGAGGGACTAATATAATGGCAACGACTGTGAAAAGGGAATTAAGATGTCTGAGCAAACATGACCCTCCTCCCTCTCCTTGCCATTGGTGATTCAGGTGCTTGTTTGCCTTACAGCTTTGACACATTTTCTTACCTGACCTTCAGCAACTCATTTATTCCCCACTTCTGCAGGGAGTAAAGGTTTTAGCCAGGACTGATTTCACACAGTGACTACATCCAGGCTTCACACAACACACGGAACATATTGAGGGTCCATTCGAAAAGTACAGCACAAAACATGAGAGGTTTTTTTGCTTTGCCCCTAATTTCACATGAATTTTTGGTCAAACTGTGGCCAGATATTAGCTACTACTAAGGGGAAACCACACACCAAGCCCTTCTAGGTGTGAAGTTACATTTGCTTAAAGCAGCATCAGCACACAGTCCACAAGGACAGGAAGCAAGTCTGTTAAGTTTTGTATATACAAGTTGTCCTATTCACCAAGGAACATAATTTGGACAAATAATAACCCTGGAGTAGCCTGTTACACAGCAGAGAATTTTACAGTGGCCACAGAGCTGCAAAACTCCCTTTCCCTTTAGCAATGTCTGCTTGCTTTAAGGAAAATCATGAATCCTACCCCACTGTTTCTCTGGGTAGGAACTCAGTCAATCCCATCCACGAAAGGGCTCTTAGTCCTAAATAGGTGGATCTACATAGCAAAAGGCAAAGAGACAGGAATCACCCAGCCTGTGTAGGGTTAGGATGCAAATATTCCTTGCCCTAAATACGTGGGAGTTGATTACGCTGTCACAAATCAGTAATCTGTCCCCAAAACTACTTCCCATTCTAGCTTTGGATATTGCTGATTAATTTTTGAACCGAGCAAAAGTCTCGGCTGCTGGAGGGTTTTGGCACCACTCGAGCTGCAAAACCAGGGTAGCTCCAACTCCGAACAGATCCTCGGCCTCTCTAGGAACATTTGATCTTATTTAGGGGGTTTTCAGCTCTGCCGACCCCTCACCAGCCCCCACATGGAGAGCGGACCCCGGGGCAGCCCCAGGGGCACCGAGGCTTGGTCGGGGGGAGGGTGCGATGTACTCAGCCGTGGGCTAGAGCGGCAGATTTGCAGCATTTCTTCGAAAAATTGTACATTTTAGAGCTTCAACCTCCCCCTGCTCCGAAGGGACCCCCCAAGAGCGCGTGTTTTTAATTGCACCGACCTCCCCGGCAGCTCCGGGACTCACAGCCGGGGGGATGCAGGAACCCCCGGGAACCGCGGCGCTCAGCACCCGACGAGCCTCACCTCCGCTTCTTCCACGCCAAATACACAAATTTAAGGAGTTGCCGCCACCTTGTGGGCCTGAACATCGCCTCCCCCGAGCCTCAGCCGTGAACCGGGAATGGACCGGGGCTCTGCGGGACCCCCAGCCCCGGCAACTCGCCTCCCAGCCGGTACCTTACCCGCAGGACACACCGCTGCTCTCCTCCAGCTTCACCCGGAGCCTCGTCCCGAAGCAGCGGAGGGGGGAACAAGCCGAACCAGGAGCTCACAGAACCGTTCACCTCCTCAAGCCACGCAGGTGCAAACCAGTATGACCTCACAAAGCCGCCCTTAAATCCTCACTGGAACCACCTGGGCCGGCCCTTAATCGCCTGCAGCTGGGACTGGGCAATTGCAGGTCACACCGAGGGGCAGGGGAGGCTGCCCGCACCCCCCGAGCCTTAAAGGCGCAAAATCCTGCTTTGCCTTGGTAAGGATTTGGGGAAATGTGGAGTTTGGGATGGCCCTGGCCAGGTTTGGATGGTAGAAGTAATAAGAGGATGGAGAAATCATTTTCTCCAAGGGCTAAGGAGGAGTGATGGCTGCCCCTCTTTCAAGATTGAGTACTAGATTCATGTGCAGGCTGATGGCTTCAGGAGAAGGTGCAAGAGGAAAAGCTACATCTTAAAAAAGGCCATTGTTCTGTTTCTAAAATGTGGGACAACACAGGATCCCCAAGACTGTCTTTCATATCACAAGAGGAACCTGAAGTCTTAGGTTGTTGGGTCACTCCAAAGTCTGGTTGTCCTGGCTAAAGGGAGAGACACAAAGTAAAAGGAGGAGCCAGGTCTGTATGTGGCAACAGAAAGGAAATGCAGGTGCCATGAGCAAAGTGGATGTAATTAAGAGGCTGCTTTTGGTAGTAGAATTTTGGAATAAGCTTCATGGACACAGACAAAAGAGGTAAAGATTAAAGATAAATGTGCAAGAATTATGACAACATAAATGTGTTACTTCTGCTACAAAAGCACTTACACGTTATTTCAGACAACAGCCTCTGTCTGCAGGTTTGCACAGAGTGCATCTGCAAGGGCTCTCCTGCCTCTGCCTGAAATCTGCACAGCATGGGCTTATTCAAAAAGCTTTTGAGATTACTTTCTTATCCTGAGAACAAGAAGGGATTCGTTCCAGGTACAGAGCATTAGCTGCAAGTCACAAAATTCAGTAGCTAATATCACTAGGAATCAAAGTCTTTTTAACAGGGTTGATGTTAGTAATTTTAGGGTGTATTCTGAAGAGAGGCATAAAAGGAACTACCAGGATTTAGACTAAAGTCTCCTCTGCAGCAAGTGGAAAATTCCAATAAATCTTCCATTATGTTGAGTTTAATGTCTGCAATACTAAAGCTTGAACATACCAGACATCACCTGGCCCAGAGCACCCAGTCAGACAATCACGTCTCTTACTGGGACCCAGATAGGGGACATGCAGGGAATTATCTAAGGAGGGAAGACCTGCAAATTGTGAGGTCACTCTGCCGTAATCTAATACTGGTTCACGGGATGCTGCTACTGGCCAGCAGTGGTGGTTTTCCTGCAGGGATCTATGCAACGTGTCATCCCTGTGATGGAGCCTCAGCAGCAGTGACAGCAGTGCCACCAGGTCTAGTGTCTCGAGAGTGGCTCTGATTTTGCCAGGTGTGAAGTTACCTGCGAGTTTGTGTTGTGGTGGTCCCATAAGGGAAAGGGACAACTCCATGCAAGGCCACTGCAGACAGTGAAGTTACAAAGGGCTGATGTTGCTCCAGGTGGTTACACTGCTGGTCTTGCACACATTATATCCCAGGAATGAAGCTTGTTTTGTGGGACAAAACCCAAAGGCTGTCAGTCTGTTGTCTAGGGTTGCATCTTACCTCACACATCCTGCTAAAAGGCAGGTGATAATAAAAACAATCTATGCATTGTTAGCCAGGCAACAATTATGTGATGACAGAGACTGAGAACAGCACTGGGGAAGAGAGGTGCAATTCCTGATTACTTCAAAAAGGAAAAGCAACCTAGACCTGGTGTAACAGTGCACGGTGACAGCAGTTGCATACTTGTCCCTAAATCAGGGTGCCCTCTGAGCCTCAGATGAGATGTAACCAGATCACACACACTGCTAGTCCTGCCGGTCTCAGAACCTTGCAGCACAAAGCCAGGATGCTGATTAACATGAATCCCCAGCGAGGAGGGGGATGCTCTAATCACCATCTTGCCAAGAGACTCAATTTTTGGAGGTGATACCACCTCACACCTTCAAACTGCCCAATTTTTGGAGGGTGATGCCACCTCCCACTTTCAAATTGCCCTTAGAGTTCCCTCTCCTAACAGCTCTCTGAGCTCTGCCCGATGTGCCCTCAAGCTCTCCGCTATGTTTTTGGCAGGCAGTTTGTACAGATAGAAGGGTCAATCACACCACTGTAATTAAGATGATGCCAATCTAGATTAGATGACTTTACTCATTTGCATGCCCATTACAATAATCATCTTTGCTGTAACAGCATTTGCCTCTGAAGCTGGTGGAAAATCTCTACTATTGCTGAGCTGTCCTGGGAGAGGTGGGAAATTCTTGAAGGCTGCAGAAAATGAGAGATTGGAGCCCTTCACTGCATCCCAAAGGTGATGCAGGGCTGCATGTCCCAGGGGACCCAAAACAGGCCTATTTATATAGAAATTATCTTCATTTCTCAAAGATGAATTTGTAATTGGTGTTTGTTTGCACTGCACACGATACGACATGGCTCTCGTGTGCAAAGTCAAGAGCAAACCAGCAGCACTGAAGGCAGGAGAGGGATGAAACATCCTCCCAACCTTCTGCTCTTGAGGACAAATGTACCATCCCTGGATCTGAACGCAAACATCTAAAGCAATATCTGCTACTGCACCAGGCTGGGAGGCTGACAGAGAGGGAACAGAATTAATCTGAGTGGCCTGATTGGAGCATCAGGCATGACATGGGCATGTAATGGAAGTGATTTGTAATGTTCAGAGGAATTAAATCATAATACGTTAGGGATGTTATTACAAATAGCCTGTACCTACTCTTTACATTAGTGTCTAGGTATTAATATTTGGGAGAGATACTGGGCACAGGATGTATGGGGTTTTGCAATTTCCGGCTCCAACATACTCCAGCAAGCAAGTAAAAGGAATATTTTTTAACAAAATACAACCACCTCCTCAGTTTGTCAATCACTTTCTATTGCAGCTGCTTTCTTTAATAGGAGCTGAAAGCTTTTTGAAGCTTGTAAGAATATGTAACACTGAGCTTATTTTGAAATAATACCCACATTTGTAGCTCCTGTCACAGAAAGAATAGCCATGATTTCCTCTCCAGTAATACACTGGCATTTGAATTGAGCCTTGGATTTCATGTGGTATATCTGAGAGTAATGTCTCTCTGGTAGGGCTGTCACTGCTCCCCTGTAAACATCCAGTGCCTGTACACGGTGTGTCGCTGGTATCTGATCCAGCTACAGGAACAAAATCAGTTTGCCTGCTGGTCTTTTTGCTGTATTGAGAGTGGAGTTACTGGTGAATATTGTGAAGTTTCCATGAAGGGGTAGGATTGGAGGTCTGGGCTGCTCTTGGGGAATTTGGGTGCTCTCATTGACCAGTCACACCAGTAAAACTGTCCTGACTGCGACTGCACAGATGTCTGTCCATACACCCATCACAGATGAGGGACTCACCTGAAAAACAGGTATAATAAAGAAAGAAAGAGAAGGAAAAATACTTTTTTTTTTCTTTGATTTCAGGTAAAACCCTGGCCAGCTCCCATCATCTAAACAATACTATTCATTGATAGGAGTAGGTTTTGTTCATGTCCATGGGCTAGTCCATATCTGAAACCAGCTCTGAGCGGCAGAGACCCTCCTCTAGCTCTAGCACACGGTGCCCACGGCTTAATTCCCAGGCTCAAGCCCCAGGGTGAGAGTTTATTATTATAACCATGATCATTTTGCTTTCCATTTATTAGAAGATGAGATCGGAGGTCTCAGTCTAGGATCACCAGGGCACTAGGACACCTGGGTACGAAATCCTACCGAGGAACTGTGTGGCATGTGGCATGTGTCTGACAGATGCAGTGGGTGACCTGCCTGGCCTCCCATCTCCTGACCCCCAAAATTCAAACCATGGTGGGTTAGGAATGAAAATGTCCTTGTGTCTGTGCCTTGTTTCACAGCACAGGAGTTCTGGGTTTGGTCTCTCACAGGTGTTATGGATGGACACACACTGGCACATACTTGCACGTGCTGTACCATCCCTATTTTCACAAGCCCAGCAACAAACATAAAGGAAGAAAATCAGCACTCCAGCCTATGTGAAGATGGGTTAGAGTGCTGCACTGTGCATCTCACGTTCCTTCTCCGTCCATCTTTTCCCTTTTTCATCCCTGTGGTTATTACACGTAAACTGGCACTTGTATCTACTCTCAGTTGCTGTCTGGAGTTCCCTTTTTGTAAAGTTACTTTTTCTGTGAAAGACACAGTACTCCGCAATGCCCAGAAGGTGGCAAGCTCTCAATTCACATTGCTCTGTGCTTCCCCTCGTTTCCCCAAAGCAAAGAATTTGAGCAAAGCTGGGATTATAGAGCCCTGTTTGTTTGTGGGCTGAAAGCCTGTGTCCAAGTGCATGTGTGTGAGACAGAGGGAGAATTGCCTGTGACTGATGAGTGGTGGCAGTGACAGCGGAACAGTGTTCTGCACCCAGAACAGCCCATTCTGTTTGTCACCCTCCAGGACAAGGCATCGGGAGACAATGCTCAGAGAGGGACTGAGGCTGCAGCATTTTCCCAGGCTTTCTGAATACATTGATTTTGCAACAACGTTCTGCAGTGGGTCATTCCTATCAAAAGAAAACAAAACCAAGATGGTTTTCAGAAAAAAACATGTTCTCTCTCTGCAGGTTGGCACACATCCTTTCCACTTCCTCCATCCCCTCCCGTTTAGCAGAAGCAGCGTTGAGCCACACGGACATGTCCTTTTAGGGTGATAGGAGAAAATCTGCGTTTCTGAGAGTATGCAGCACTAAAGCAGGCGGCCATGTATTGTGCACACATAGTTATCTGCTAAACTGAAGCACCCCACTTCATTTTACAGAAGACCTGATCTAGTTACCCTCCAAATGGTATATGGGCTATGGCTCTGGCCAGGCAGGCCAGGCAGCCAGTGTTGTGAGCAGCTGTAATTGCTGCTGTTTCCATCCCCTCCTGCTCTTCGCCTATTTAGGCTGTAAACTCTTTGGTTCAGGTACTGCCCCATAACGTGCTTGTTTGTGACATACTGGCTCTGTTTCAGAAGAATCCAGGATGGCAGCAGAACTTCATGGCAGGTTGGTGTCTCCCCAGAGCCACGTCCCTTCCCTGCAATAGCACCATGAGCTGCTCAGAAGGAAACCTGAGTGGTTTCTCAAGCTTTCCTGACACTGCAACACCAAAGGCAAAGGAGGTGAAAATAACCCATTTCTTCCAGACAAGCTTAAGTTTGGAGTATGCAAAGCCAAAAAAAAAAGTCCAGGTAAGCAAAAAAACCTCAGCTACCCATGTGACAGAAACATAGGGGTGGTAATTAATGCTTGACCCAAGTAGTAATTTAGGATCAGCTTATGATGAAGCCTTGGCACTTGCTCTGTTGCTCTTTCCTAGTGAAAGCAACTTTCAAGGCAGACAGTTAACAAAAATAAGACAAACGTGACGGCATCCCTGCCCTGCTGGCACTGCAGCCGAATGAATTTCCCCTTAGCTCCGCAGTGAGTAGGTGTGGTGGTGGTGGTGGTGGTGGTGGTGGTGGTGGTGGTTCAGGGTTTTTACGGATCAAACCAATTTTCAAGGCCACTGATAAGAAACACGTGGAGTACAGCTCAGGTTACCTCAAACACATCTTTGTGAAAAGCAGCATGCCAAGAATCACTTTTACACATCCTTGCTTCCTACATCATCCAAAATGAGGAATAAAATTCTATTTCCCTCTTTCCCCTGCCTCTAACCCATTGCAAGCTGCTGCTGACATCACCAAACACAGACATGGAGCTGGAGACGCTTGAAAATATTATTACAGCCTTTATGTGCACTTGGGGGTGCATAATTGTATATAATAAGTGGTTAATAAAACAGCCCAGTCTGTTCTGCGCTTTGCAAAGCCACAGAATTTATTTTCCTTAGATCTTCCTCCTTTCGCCAAAACTCTTCCCCTAACCTTATGAAACCTCTGCCAGTTGGAAAGTGTATTTAAATACACCATTTGAAAAGATAAGCAAGGCAGTCCAAATGAAATGGCTGCTAACAGGCAGGGAATTACCCTTCACATTGCTGAAAAAGAACCCCTTGAAACCAGGGCAGCTGCCTTTGCAGAGTGGGGCAACTTTCAGCACATCCCAGCCTGAGAGCACTGTTACTCACGGCAGCATTAAACCGGCTTCTGTTAATTGTGTCAAACCAAGGGGTAACAGACAACAGCTCCTCCTATTCAAGAGCTCTCCTTTGTGGAGAAATCTCTCCTGCTTTTCAGGGCATATGAGAGGTTTGGGAGCAGCCCTTTCAGCCCTCCTGCAGCTCACAGATTCCCCGTCTCTTCCCACTGCACAGTCTGAGCCGGAGGGAACAGCATCACTGTCTGCCATGGGTCCCCTCCTGCTATATGTTGTAATACCAGGAGCAAAAGGTGGGAAGCAATGTCCCATTTAGGATGGATTGGAAGGAGCGGAGCTGGTGGGACTCTGGCCTGGTATCACTTGAAAGCGTCTGCACTTCTGTCTGTCATTTGGTCTGGCTCTCTGCCCGGAGGAAATGAACTCAGAGCTTTTTCCTAATAGACATGCAACCAATCCAAGTACTGGTATCAATTACTGACAGACTCATCAGGGATATCAGCGAATGTGATTACCTTCAGAATTAATTGCCCTTACTGAGAAAGCAGTCCAGCCAGACTGTCCGAGGGAAGCCAGCACTGCCTGTTTATAAAGAGTGAAAAATCTAGACAGACCTAGATAGGAAACTGAGTGTGTGGCTTAAATGTAGCAGCAGAAAAGTTACCCTGCGCCTGGGAAAACTCGGTCATGTAATGGTTTCTCTGCCTCAACATTTGTCCAGGCACAGTGGCACTGGGTTACCTTCCCAGGATCTCCACATGGCTCACAGCTGGAGCAGGACAGTGGCTCAGACCAGCCTGCGAGTACCTGGGAACCCTGGAGAAAAGCCCACGGTGGCTGGTCAGACCAACAGGGACATTCGTGCCAAGGGAGATCGCTGCTCTGTGCGCACCCTGCATGATTCAGAGCAGGAGGATCCCAACGGGAATTAATTGGTGCCCTCACTGCCTTGTTCCTCTGGTTATGGAGATCCAAGGCACAGACATCTGGTTACCATCCTTCAGCCAAGTGGCAAGTGGGAACTTCTCTGCTCAGTGAAGACAAGGGTTTAGTTAAAATGCCAAGAACACCCTATCACAAGCAGGGATTACTGTCAACTGCTCGTTCTACACGTTGCTGGGCCCGGATCCACAGCAATATTGGGACTGGGAAGCTGAATCCTGACAACATCTGTCACTTCTTGGAGTGAGAAAGGCCCTGTGTTGCTGGAGGCACCTGAATTTCTCACAGCTGTGACCCATAAACATGGAGTTTTCTTCAAAACAGGACCAGATCCACTTCAGCTCATGTACGTCTTATTTGCCAGTCTAAAAATTGCATTCAGTAACTGAAATTAACTTCTGAGGTGCATTGGATTTTATAGACTAAAACTAATGACTTCACGGTAAAGTGGCATTTAATCCCTGCATGAAATATTACAGGATGCCAGTTTTGTAATTTCCTCCTCACTTGATCATGATAACACAGTCCCGTAGGCACTGGAAAGGCAGAGAATATGTGCCAAGTGAAGGAGATGGAAATGGGAGAGTTGCCAGTAATACAAAACACAGCTAAGGAAAGAGCTTTTGAGAGTGGTGGTTGTGTGATAGGGCACGTTTTGTCTTTTTCTTCATCGATCATTTGGAGTGAGAAGAGAGAATATTTTTTAAAACCTTGGGAGCAATTCTTAGGATGGCTTTGAACCAGCTTCCAAGAGGAGCTTTGCTCGCCCTGTAAATCCCTTTTTCTCTAAAGTTTTAAGTGCAACCGCAACAATAAGAAATAAATATATACCACCACTTATTCTTGACAATTCAAGAAATGGTAAGGACAGAAAGCATGGCAATGTGGTTTTTATTTCACTTTAACTCTTTATCTGCCAACACTGAAGTGTACCAAGGAATACTGCACTCACTTCTGCTCTGACCTGCTATGGGATCAATCCTGGTGTCAATCTGCCATTTTGCGATGAGGCTGCTCATAGTAGCAGAAGAAAGAAGAACTATGCTAAAAGCCAAGTGGCACGGCCGTGCAAGATGGACGAGCATGTTTTATTTCAACTGTTTGCAGTGATAATCTGCTCAAGGTTGTTACAGATAGTTGAGAAGATGCAAAGTTTCTGGCCACGATGAAGTTTATGCATGGGTCTAACACCTTTCCCAGAAGAAAAGGAGCAGTCAGAGTGCTTCAGAGTGCAGATTTGATGCCCGTGCATTTCTAAGCAGCTAACTGGAAACACGTCTGAGGCTGGTGTAGTGTTGTTTCTGCATAATATTTTATACCAACCAGATTTTGAGCTGAAAGAGCAGTTACCTGCTAGCATTTCATGGGGCTGTGAAGACACCTTGGTGAATACAGACTTATCTGCCATGGACTAATCTTATAACTGGAAAAACTCTGCCTTTCATATAGCTGTGTGACTCCATAATGGGATAAAATTACATCCTCAATTTTCAAACACATTAGTCTTGCTGAAAGGTGCACCATAGAAAATGAAGCCAGAGTCTGCATTCCTGTGATTTGTACCGTTACAAGACAACAAAGAATCCTAAGACGAGTTATTTCTATATAGCACCAAGAAGGGATATCTATCATATAAAGAAAGCCAGGTATCCTTTGAGCTAGTGGCCAAGGTCTCCAAAATCATCATGTAACTCATAACTGTCCAGTTAAAGGTATTTGCATACCCAAGTGTCCTGAGAGATTCACTGAAATAGGACATGGCCCTAATCTGTTCTTTTTTAACATCTTTAATACTGCATAGAGGATCTCTTCCCTGATTCACTTTGGTATTTCAAAACAAAAGGTTTGAAAATAAACTGAGTGTATTGAGAGACTATTAGAACCGAAGTCAGACGCCTACGGATTGTCACCACTAATAATCACTGGGGAGACTGACCAAGGAAGTAAGATAACGGGATTCGTGTTGAAGGCCAAGAGATAGGTGTCATCTGAGTCCTTGAAGAGATGTGTTGGGGTGTCCAAACCTGCAAGCTGGTTCTGTCTAATTCTGACGAAAATCTCCAGCTCACTTATTTTTGTGGTACTCTCTTCATATTTATCTATAACCTCAGAAAATCTCCAGGTCACCATGAGATTTTAGATGCATCCAAAGAACAACCTGGGAAACAAATATATCCTTGCAAATGCAACTTCAGGTTGGTCCGCAATGGATTTTGCACTTGCAATTGTCCCGGTATATCCCAGTTTCAAAAGGTGTCAGTCGTCCTGCTGAGTGCAGTTTCCCATATGAAAAGTACAGAGGATGCTCTGCTGCTTTTTGCAGCAGATTCCCACTTGCCAGTTGCCCAATGGCCTGAATTTATGATGGGGAGAGGAGAATCTGAAACAAGAGATGACCATGCTGAGAGACAGCTACTGGTAGACCGGAACATCCCATATTTGACTGCACTCACCCACTTACATGAATGCACACATAGGGTATGCTAAAACACGAAGCACGTTCACGCTTGATCCTCAAGAAAGCTCCGAGGCTTAACCAAAGTGCTGGTAAACAATATGGAGAGAAGGCATGTGAGGATTTTAAAACAGGCTCAAAGTGACAGTGTAAATTTATGCTCTTTGCATTTTCATTCCCTCTGGCTAATGTATTTTTCTGCATTATTTCCCACTAAGCAAGCGAGCGAGTGCCTCTGTGTAATATCACATGTTGGAATTGGCTTGACTGAATTAGTGGTATGAGAAACTTGCCAGGGATGAGCACATAACTAAGGGTCAGCCTATTCTTAAATTATTAACAAAGACTTTCCAATTAATCTCCCTCTGCACATGCAGTGATTCAGGCCTGATGACTTTGGGAAGCTCAGAGGGTGAATCATACGCTTATTCCTTGTTTTCTTTATTGTTTCTCTTTCAACGAGTCCTCCTGAGAGGGTGGCAGCCCTTCTTCCCCTGACGGGGCTTGTTTGTGCTCCTGTTGATGGCAGAGGAACTTTTGCAACTGTCTTTAACAGGGTGGGAAAGCTTACTCAATGTATTTTCAAATATTTCTTCAGCTTTGTGACATTATCACCTCTAGTGGGTTCAGAAAGGTTTCTGAGCTTGAGACCAACTTTGTGTCAAGGAAAGAAGTCATCGTTATCTGACCTGGGCCTTGGTTCTTCCCCAGCATGTGTCTGCCTTGGTGATAATCCCTGGGAATGCCAACAAATGCCTCTGGCCTCTGAGAACATCCAACAGCCGCCCTTAGCGGTTCAGAGCCACACACCAGACATGGCATTAAGACCAGGCAAGGATATTGTATTTCACAGCCAAAGGAAGCCAATGCTGTTCCAGATACACATAAATTGACTCCTGTGTGCTGAAAGCATTAACTTCCAGCCTTTTTAGCAAATACACTGAAGAACAGAGATGTTTTCATGAAGTTTGTCTAATGCATTGTCTACAAAGAAGATAATGTAAAGATGCTATAGGAATAAGAGAAAATTATGGAATGGAAAAGACGACCAAAGAGCCAAACGATAAGCTAGACACCATTTGAAGTGAGAGATGTCAAAACCAAAACTAAGAGTTCCTGCCTTTTGGAGTGTGAAGGGAATCAAGGATTGGATTTGAATGACAGGATCTCCCGTATAATTTTGGTTCCTGGCTCCAAGAGGTGAAATCAGAGTTCCCTGGAATTGCTGGAAGCTACGGGCTCAAGTGTTGATCAGGAGCCTGTCCCCTTCCAGCGAGGGGAATGTGCTCACAGGCAACAGTGAGTGCAAAAAATACACAGCCCAGCATCTCTGTCAGCCTTCGTTAGGACTGGAAAAATGTAATTGAATTTGTGACTGTAGACAGTTAATGATCTTTCCTTCCACTCTGCAATACTTACCATTAGCAATTTAGATCTCTAGAGGATATAGAAAAATAAGTTATTTTTCATTTATGTTTAACTGAGGAACTCATGCTGGCAATCTGTTACCAGGAATTCAATATGGAATTAGTGAGGGGTTATTTTTGAATCTCACCTCCTGCCCACAATCTGCTTGAATAAATAGGAGCATCGGAGGGATTTTTTAAATTAACTGTTAATCCAAAAATTCACATTGATAATATCTTACAAATATCCAATGCTAGTGTTTGCAATTCCATGAAGTTAACATTGGATAATCCAGCCTTAATCTATACTGTTTTAAGAGCAGGTCTTTAAACTGTGCAAATTCCATACCCAAAGAAAATAGCATCATGCTATTAAAGACAAGAAATCCTACAGAAATTAAATGCTTAACAATAGCATCTTATTTTTCTTTCTTAAATAACTGGTAACATAGGCAAGAAGTGGAAGGAACAGCTTCACATCCAACAGCAGCTCTGAGACAACACAGGGCAGAGAGCAGAGAACTTCAGACTTGCCTTGAGTGGATCATCCCCACACCTCAGGAGCTCGTTACACGAAGAGGTATTTGTGTTTGTGCTTTAACGAACTGTGTTAGAAAATATGGAATTACCTGCTTAGGCTTTGGCTGCACTGTCTCTTCTTGTAATGCAGCAACTTCTAAAGCAAATCAGGAACTAATTTAGCAACGTTAGGTCTGAGTTTTAGAGAGAAATGTAACTGCTGGAGTGAATTGCTGCTTTACAGGCAATAGTTACAGGGATCTGGGATACTGGTGTTGAGGGACTTGGCTTCAATCCTTTACCATGAGCAGGGTGATTTATATGGACACCGTGCAAACTTTACAATAAGAGACTGGCTTGGAAGCTGAAAGGGAGAAGGGCAACTGAGTCTACAGTGCAGCTTCCCACAGTAATCCCGGCTTTACTTGGAGGTCTTCCATGAGAAAGCAAAACGTGGTGAGATCACGTCCCAAGCTGAACTGATAGAGTAGAGGGAATCCTTCCACAGCCAGAGGCTGATCTATACATATAAATATGTGAAGTCATAGCTTCCATTAAAGTCTGTCCATCGCAAGTAACCTGGCATGTGGTAACTCCTCTCAGTCTGGGTGATTCATAGAAATGACCCTGTTTTCAACAGCAAGGGAGGATTCGCAAGACCTTAGCTTGGCAACTGGCAACACCAAGAGTTTAGCAGAGATGGAAATAATGTACCAAGTAGAACAAAATGTGGGGGAGGATGTGTGCACAAAACAGCTTGGGAGTTTAGGAAAATATCCAGCCTCCCACTAAGTTGCTATGGGGTAATTAATTAAATGTCTCATTCTCTCCAACTTTTCTTCCAACCTTTTCCTCCCCAGGGGCATGAACTATCATCAAAGAACATTTTTTATTCGTCTCAGGAGGTTAGTAATGATGGATGGTTTGAAAGGAGCAGGTTTGGAACTCATCTCACCTCCCACTATTGAAAATTAATCAGACCACAAGTGGCCAAAGTGTAGGTGGAAAGGAACATATGGCTTCTTTGGTCTGTTGGTGTCAGCTGGCACGCCAGTATAAAATACAACTTAGAAACATTGGCAGATAGTAGATGTACTAGGATCTGATGATGTGTAATCATCAGCTTATATTTTATATCCCCTTATTTTGTATGAGACGGTAGATCACCTGCCAGTCTGCTCACACCATGAGACTCAAGCTGGCAAACTATTCCGTTTGAAGCACCACACATCGAGGAGGACTGGAAGATCAGTTGGAAGAAGTCCAAAGAAAAGCAAGAGAAATGATCAGAGCTCTAGAGAATGTGACCTGTGATGAAAGATTGAAAAGACTTGGTCTATTTAAGCCTGGAGAAGAGAAGGCAAAGGAAATCAGTGATAACAGCACTCAAATACGTGGAAGGTAATTGCAAAAAGGAAGTTTACTATATCCATTGCATTAAGGACAATAAGTCGTAAGTTTAAAGTGTAGCTGAGGAAGTTTTGACAAAACTGAAGGAATGAACAGGCACAGTAAAGCCCTTGAATAATTTGCGTAGGGAAGCTGTAGACGTGCCAAGGCTGCAGGTCTGTGAGTGCCGGCAGGTCAGGCTGCTGTCTGTACGGTACAGCCCGTCCAGCCTCGGCCATGGGGCTGCCTGAACAATTTCTTAAGGTACCTTTCAGACTTTTTGTGCAATTAAAAAGTAATTTATTCTTTCCCTCCAACTGGGGGACACAAAGAAATATACCCACCAACAAGAGTTAACATGGACTAAACAGCTAGAGACTGCAGTCTGAGAGATAGCAATACCCAGAATATCTTAAGAAAATAATATTTTGTAATGGAGCCTGCAACTTAACCATCAGATAAGGCTTAAAAACATGTAAAGGGTTATTAGAGACTGGGAAAAAGGGGAAATTAATGTTCCACTCATTCATTTTGGAAATATTCTCATTAGTAATTGCCCCGTTTACAGTTAGTGGAAAACAGAACATTCAAATTCCTGGCAGCAAAACACTTCCCTAGTTGCAGATAAATATTGATATTGGCTCTAAGTCAGTTTACAAAAAGAAATGAAAAGAAAACAACAGTTCCAGTGATGCCTGTCAGGCTTTGAAGCATCTTTTGAGAAACTGTTTGGTGAGTGTCATTGAGCAGGACACTGTCAAAACTATTCACTATTAAGAGTCTGATTAGAGGAATTCAGGAGAAAGACCCTGTGGAGCTGGACTGTTCCTGCTGTCAGTCCTCAGCCCTTTGCCCATCACAAGCAGCAACAGCACTTGTACAAACTCACAAAAACGGGTGCATTTTCCAACAAGTTCCCCAGCTCTGTGCTCTACGAGTTTTTCTACTTTCTGAGATGGAAGCCTGTGCTTTGCTTGGGCATTTGGTGGGGATTGAGCATAGAAACACGGGGCCAAACCCAGGGGGATGTAAATTTGTAAATACCTTCCTCCAGTCCCTCCATGGGAATGCTCCACATCCAGTCATGCAGCATCCGTGTCCTAACACACTGTCACTGGGAGCTTAATGGTGTGAAATGGTCTGGAGATGCCTGGAAAGAAATATTGAACTACTGTACGTTATGCTCCTTCACTTGTATGTAGACATCGGTTCTTTGGCTTATATGGGTTTGGATTTCAGGCTGCATTATCCTTGGAGGTAAGAAGGGGGCCTGAGCCTGACTAAGTGGGTTTACATGGGTTCTTGATCCCCGTATCTCCTTCCTCAACCATAACCTAGTTAGCAGCTTTTCAAGAGCCACTTTCTTCCTTCAAGCTGTGTAGTGCATAACTCTTCCAGCACATCATGTTCCTTCCTCTCCTTTGAGGAAAATAAATTATTATTATTATCATCATCATCATCCTTTGTGACTTTGCCTTCCAGAGCTGCCAAATTTCTCACTCTTTCCTATTTCTGGGTCTTCATTTCTCTCAAGTAGTGATGCTTCTTCCTAAGCTCCAACCTTTATACCCACAACCATCTTTTTCCCTGAGAGGAGAAGCCAGAAGATCCTCCTCGCTCTCATGGGCAAACAAGCCAAAGTTCTCAGCAGAAGGCAACAAGCTTCCTAAACTCAGAGAGTACAGGGTTGCTGTATGCAGATCTGTTGGGCTCTTGCTGTGACAGCACAGAAAAGTCAATTGCCACCTTATGCCTCAGTTTCCCCATTGCTGTATGGCAATAAAGACACATAACTCATAATATTCTGTCAAAACCAGTGGAATTCCAGACCTCTCAGAGGACCAGTAAGTGCTGTTGGTGATGCACACCTGGCTACCTGACTGTAGATATCTTACCTAACCTGACCTGCTTGAGGACATTAATACTGGGGATTTTCCATTCATCACCATTATAAGGACAGGACAACAGCCCCATTAGCTTGGAAAGTCATTAAGTGAAAAGGAAACTACCTCAGACCTTCTGACTAATCTCTCTAACTGCCTTTTTCTTTTTTTAGTGTCCTGCCCAGATGTGTGGAGGAGAAGACACGGTTTAGAAAGACAGAACAGGCCGGCACCCAGGGGAGACTAGGGCAGGCAGGACATGCAGGCAGGACATGGGGGTTTTGCCTTCCTGCTCCATCGTGGGACCTCAGGCAAATCACTCGACCTCTGTTCGACTCCCACTCCTTGGTTGCACAGTCATTGGACGGCTCTTTGTGATGTGGGCGACCACACAGCACCCTTGGGGACATCACACTTTGCGGGTAATCACTAGATTACCTACTCCTACGTTTTGTGTGGGGTGGGCCATTACATTCCACCTAATTTTTCTGAGCCAAATAACTTATGTTTGTCAAAAATGCTCCATCCAGAAAGGCTTCTGGGCTATGTCTGAAGACATCCAGCGACACAGAGTTTCTCACACAAATTTATTCAGCTTCAGATCTATCTGTGGCTTTTTACTTTGCTGGATAGTGGTGAGTAGCTTAGCATAGCCCACTGTTTTATTTTTTCCCCCAGAAATGTACTTAAATAACGTATTTACTTCTCAATATTTTCTTTTGCCAGTTAAACATATTTAACCAATTTATGTTCTTGTTCTGAAGCATTTCCTCAGCCTTCATGGAACTTCTGTACCTTCCTTTGCAAGTTTTCACACTTCCTCCAGTGCCAGAATGACATGTCACAGTAGAAGAGTTTTGCAGGAGATGTGATGGCCAAAGACATCAGTGAGGCAATCTTTGTGGGGACAAATAATAAAATATATACTTTATTAGATCAAGTGATGGAGCTAGAAGGAAAAGGTTTCATGCACAGGTTTTTCTTTGGTTTTCAAGTCCCAGATCAGAGCCATATAGAGGAACTGAATCACACTTTTAGTCCCACTGTTGCTCCATTTACAACCAACAGTATTAATGTTCTTTGCCTCACTGACAGCCACGCTGGCTGCCTTATCTGCTCTGCCTCTGACTTTCTGCCAGTCGTTATTGATACAACAGAAGTCAAGGGCATGGGATCTTTGGTGACAGGTAAATCAATCATAATAACTAAATCATGGGAGAAGGGCTCTTTGAAAACTGTTTCTGCTTTTCAAAGGGAGAAAGTTTGTCTTGGCAGAAAAGGGAGGTTTGTGTGAAAGATTTAAAGTGTGTGCTGAAGATTTTTGACAGCTGATTTTTGCTTGAAAGGTTATATGAAATTATTCTATCTATAGCTGTCACGTCATCTGTGTTTGTTTAACTCTTCTGGAGCTCCCTGAAACACATTTTAATCTCTGGCATGTCCAATATTCCCTGGTGTTATTCTCTGAACATTACTTTTCTCCTTCTGATTCAGCCGTTGAACTTGTCTTCTAGTTGAGGCTAAAACTGGTTGTGCCTTCCATGAGCCAGGCTGCTGTGCAATGTGGAGCAAGTCCCAAGTGTTGGTTTGAAGTGTCCAAACAAACACCCAAGCAAACAGTGATATTGGGAGCACCCCTGAAAGGAGAGAGGGCATCCACCAGCCCTGGCCAGAACCCTCTAGGAATTTCTCCATGACCTTGTCTTGCAGAAGAATTATAGATTACATACTTGCAGATACTTGTGGGGTGTTTGCTTGAGGAGAATTTTCCCCATTTAAGAACCACAGAAAGGAACTAAGGAGTTCTCCTACTTGATTAACATTTTGGATCTTTATTTATTTATTTTATTTTAATTCAGCCACTGTCAGGAAGATATCACTGTTAGAACTGTGCCTTTTAGGTATGTGTGGGCATCACTGCACTGTGTTCGAGCTGACAAACTGGCCCCAAACTGGGAGCCCTAAGCATTTGGCACATAGAACTGGTTGACAGCTGAAAAACTAAGGAATCTCACAAGAATCATCCCATAGACTTCCAGCACTTTGGCAAACATCAGATTGTGCAGGTGCTGAGGGAAGTGTTTTTCTTACAGAGAACGCAAAAAGCAATGGGGATGGATAAAAGGATGGCTTGGGCTTTTGTCAGTTTTGTTTTGTTGTGTTCTCAATCTAGGGGTAAATTTTTGATCTGTCTAAAGCAGTTGATTTATTCCTACTATGAAGATGAACTGGAAGATTTTCTCTCTGTTCTAGGCTGCCTGGGTATGTATCTTCCCTGACACTTGACACTGCTGCATGTAATTGCCACATCAATACACGTCGGCGAATCCGACTGCTCAGAACTTTGTCCCAAGCGCTGGAAAACTACTGCAGCCTGAGCAGTGTAGCTAATGGGATCCATCTGCTTTGGAGACACTTTTAATTCCTATGATTTACTCGTTAATTTTCTCTTCTCTAATTACACACAAACATCAGCGGGGGGAACTGGAAAAAGAGAAACAAGAGAAGAAAAAAGAGCCAGCTGTCAGCGATGCATTTCATGTTGCAGTCACTAGCTGGCGTGATCCCCACAGTCATTGCAACACAGCCTGGTCATCCCAGCTCTTTGCAGAGATAGACGGAGAAATGAGGAATATTTTTCATTGAGAATAACAAAGGGAGAATCCTGATGGATAAATGAATCGTGTCTGAAGGGACAATCTAGAGGTACTATTAACGGGTTAGATAGACCGACTATCATTATCATTAAGAGGCTCTGACTGAATGGACCAACCCTCACCACTCTGGTCCCAGCCATAAAGCCACACGCTGAGACTTAGACAGGGGAGAGGTTGTTTATGAAAAACAAATAAAAAATCAAAGTAATCCAGCACAGAGGTGAGCCAGACAGACAGCAAAGCCCCTGGGGGAGTGTTCACATGCTGCTTTACCCCACGAGGCCAATAACGTGCAAACATGTGGCCCCAAAGGGGTGGCACAGCAAAACTCAATGCCACGGAGATCTTTTCAAATACTCCAAGTGTTGGATGCCCTTTTGCTTAGAGAAAGAATATATATCCAGCTCCCAGGATCCTAAATATAATTTATACTAATAGAGACGCTTGTGCCTGTGCTGGCAGCTCCCTGCCTGGGGTTGGATGCAGAGGATGGTCAGCGGCTCCTGGCTGCATCTAACAGAGACAATGACAAGATTTTAAGACAGTTTTTGCAGCGATTCAGCAAACCAGGCCTGTTTCAGCCAGACTGGTCTGCCTGTGCTGCAATAAGGACACAAACTATCTCTAAATCTACAAATATCTATTCTCCCACCCAGATCTACTGCTGCACATGTGTCGTGCAGGATATCACCAGTGCCTGCTATGCATGATGCACCTCTCTGACTTTTTTCCAGTCTCTTTACCCCAGAAATGACAAGCAGACCCCCGCCATGGCGTGGTTTCACCCCACCCTCACTTTCTGCTCCTTTGAGCTCTGCATTTAGTTATTTCTTGGTTTTATTTGCCATGGCTCCACTCATGAGAAACCTCCACGGTCCCCCAAAGACCTGGGGTCACCCATGGCTGTTGCCTCCCCAAAGGGCTTTTTGAAACCAAGAATCTGTGAAAAGCCAAACTACCTAAACATGAGCCTGGTTCTGACATTCCTGGAGTTGTGACCGACTCCTGAGGGCATCACTCAGCTTCATAAATCCTTTACCAACACAGCACAGAATAAGATGGAAAGGAAAACAATGACCAGCAGAAAACATTTAGTTGTTTTCTCATCATATAAGGGAATTATTCATACATTTCCACAAGGTGTTGGGCAGCTCTGATAACCTTTATCACAATACTAATAATTAACAAGGAATACTTTTCTCTCCAGGTGAACATGTGGACCCAGCTCTTAGCACCCTGTTACCAGCAACTGATCAACAAGTCACCCAAAATACAGTCATACAGACATCTACCTTAGTGTTATGTCACTGACACCTCTCATATATTTCAGCATTTTCCTAATATATGTCAATCTTATGAACACAAATGAGGAAAAACTACTGAAATCTTCATTTTGCTGATAGGAAACAGGGAAATAACCAATCTAAGGGCTCAGATACAGCACAAAGTTGCTGTGTTGGCTGATTTGAGTCACAAAGTTTTCCTCAGTTGGCTCTCACATTACAGCACACAGAGATCAGTCATTGTCCTGTAACTTACTTTCTTGCAAGGAATTTAGGCACTGGATTTCCATGGGAATCAATCACAGCTAAGCACTGAAATACCATCTGAGTATTTACTGAGCTCACCTAAAAAGCCTGTCAAGGATTCCACAGACCCGCTGCAGTTTCCCACAGTAGCCCCCAGTTAAACCTTGACTTGAACAGACCCTGTGAAGCACCGTGACCAGTGAAACATCTTCCTTTGCTAGCTCTGAAGCTTCCACAATAGCCTCTAGAAATGAAAGGTAACAATCTGAGGGTGTTTGCATGAGTTTAGGTTACTAATAAAAACATGTGATAAATTAAGTGCAGATTACCAACCACAGTGTTTATGTGAGTTAGCCATTGAAAGAGTCTGCTAAAAAAGAGGGAAACTAGAATGTTTAATTTAAAACTTTTCTGGCTTTATTTTGGTTACTTTTGAAATGTTTTGGGTTTTTTTTCAGTATTTAATTGTTAATTTTGTTATTTCCAATTTCAAAAATTCCATCAGCAACAAAGCCAAGTTGGACCACACAGACTGCATTTCTGCAAGCTTCATACAAACTGTTCTGCCTCCAGTTCTGAAATCCAAAAAGCTGACAAATTCCTCTCATATGCCTACTCCTCATTTTTAATAATCTCACCATGATGCAGGTGTGAACTAAGAAGGTGTTTGATGCAAGCAGGTTTATGAGGCCATGATTAATAAGCCAGGCAATACTGTAGGACCCAGGAATGCTTCCTGGCTCCCAGGTTGAGGTGTAAGTCCTGGCAAAGCTCCAGCTCCGTGACAGGACCAAGTCTCGACCCTGCTCAGCCCTTCCTGCACTTCAGTTTCCACGCAAAGAAACCCAGGCCCATGAGCTAGAAATGCCCCAGAGTGTGCCCAAACAGGGCTCCGAGGAGGACAAGAAATGCAATTTATTGCAGGGCACCGCACAGATACAGCCATACACTGACATAATCAAGATATAAGTGACGTTAACACCATTTCTTCTAGTCTGTGTTTCAACATTTCCTCTTCCATCTGAAACAGCGCATAAAAGGCAGCGCATTAGCACCAGGGACACCCGAGGGAGAGGTGAGGACAGGCTGTCTAGACACAAATAGCACATGCTCATGGCTCTGCCTCGGTGGTGGAGACGTGTAAGTGCTTTTCCACGGCTGCAGAAGATCCAGGCCTAGGCGGACAGCCCGAGTCAGATGCTGATCTTATGCCACCGCTCACCTGAATGGTTTGGGACCTCCATGCAGGTCCTGGTTCGGTGCATGACAGGAATTGGAGCTCTGCTGGCATCAGTAGTGCTGATGTGCAGCTGACAACAGATGCCAGTGAGCAGCTTTTGCTTGGTATCCTCTGCCTGGATAATTACATGATTGCAAGGATGGAAAAAGCCAAACCTTTCCCACCTTCCTTTACAGACATCTCTAGCTCGGAGGTCTCATACTTTTTCTATAATAGGTACTGAAAACCTTTTGGCTCTATCCACACTAGTAACCAATGTGTTTTCAATCCCGCACAAGGGGGAAGGGACTAATTTTTGACAAGTGTTGTTAATAATGAGTCATTTTCTAGAACAGAGTGTCTCCTGGGCTTTAACCTATAGTCTTTTTTTTTCACCCCACTTATTTCTTCCCACATGCAAAGTCATTTGGCTCTGTAGAGGCCCTGTCATGGTTATTTATGGATTCCGGACCTCTATTTATTCCTCCTCTCTCCCCCGGTACAGCTTGGTTCTGCATGGAAGTGTCTCCAGACAGAAAACAAAACACTTCAATGAAAAGACACCATTATCTTCCTCTTCCTCCTCCTGTATGAGATCCCTAGGTGGACCTGCTCAAGTCTGCACAGTTCTTGGCCAAGTATCAAATCAGTAGGAATGTTAAAAAAGCCACTGACTTCATGTTCACTACATATTTGTGACATGAAAGTGCTTGCTATTCTATGTTATATTTTCTCTTTATATTTTCATTCTCTGATTTGTGCTTGGAAAATTCAAGCTTAGAGGAGGATCTGAAACTTGTGTCATCTATAG
The DNA here is from genome assembly GCF_964273445.1 of Streptopelia decaocto. NCBI lineage: Eukaryota > Metazoa > Chordata > Aves > Columbiformes > Columbidae > Streptopelia > Streptopelia decaocto. Next base: position 4,232,797 of record NC_138672.1, on the reverse strand, counting down.
CCGCTATAAGAAATATAGAACTTTCTGGGAACTGTGCACATTCGTACCCTACATTCCACAGTCAGCTACAAACACCTCTCTGCAGAACGTGCGGTCAGTTTGGTGCCCTCACAAGGAGCATTCCCAGCAGATAGATCACTGCCCTAATATCCAAGGCAAAGGGATGATATTCGTTCTTATATTCCAAGCAAACCTCAGGTCTTCAGGCTGTCTTATTTGAAGTTGTGTGTCAAGACGAAGGCTGTGTTAAACATTCTAGGTGGGTACAGTGCCTAAAACAACAGAGCTGCAATTTCTTGATGGGATTTAGGGGTTACTACACTATAAATAATAAATAGCAATTATAAAAGAGGCATTTATAGAAATATACAGATATATATATACACACGTTACTTCCACTCACATTATTTATTCTCTATTTTCAGGCAGTGAGCTCAGCAATGAAAAACAATTAGATATGTCCTGTGTTTTGCCAAGAATAGCAAACAACATAATTAGTTTCTTTGTATATATGTGCTATTTCACTGCTGTTCCTTACTGAATTAAATGACTTGGTGGATATTTTTTCATCAGTTCTTAGAGGCAAAGCTAATGCTTTCACTCTCTGAGTAGCACTTGGATGTTAAGAGCTGGAAGACTCAATGTTTCTGACATGAGGTGTTAACTGCCCATCTGTGGACAGACACCAGTTGAAGCAAAATAATTCCTTCTGTTTATGAATGAAATATCTGTGACTGCTGCAGCCTGCACTGTGATCTCAAGCCATTTTACCTTCTACAGAAGACAGAGAACAGCACCGTACCCATATCTGCTACAGACAAGCAGAGCACCGAACAACAAATTGCACTCACCTAGAGTGTATACCATGGGCCCTGATTTTTTTGCATTCCATGACAGAATGAACGTGTTCCCCACGAATGTAGGAGAGGACCATGTTGCTCTAGAGAGAGCTCATGGTTCAGAAGTGGTGGCGGCTTCATGCAGGCTCTCCCTTGCTGTCTAGGGTTTGAAGACGGCAGGGAAAATGAATGCAGGTCAGTGAGTCAGCTGCTTGAATTTCTTTGTTTAACCAGTTATGGGGATACCCATATGTAGCTGCTTCACCTTTCAGACTTTCCATGTTAAAAATGCAGAAGAGCTTGCTTTCCACACTAGTGCTGGTGTAGATGCAACAGCGCAGGTGATATATTTCCACATTTCACAGTGTTCTCCAACAACAGGAGACCTGATACCGTGTGGCTACCTCTGATGCTTTGGAACTATGAGAGAAAAAGACATTAGTGCTGTATGTCCCCATCTTGGAGATGAGGTTTGCTTTTGAAATTTTGTTATAATCCTCCAGCCTCAGAAGAGTATACATGGCCCACCCTATGGATGCCTGTGCTCAAACTTCTCCTAGGCTGCTTTTATAGTGTCCTTTATATCAGCACTGAATCCGTTCCCACATCATGTTGAATGCCTCCTTGGAGGTGCTGAGAGCTCCCCTGTTCCACTGTCTGCAATGGGAGGAAAAGGGTGCAGCCAAATGTTTATGGTGCCATAAAAACCCAACAACAGTAATGAGGTGGTGACATGAGCAATGCAATATCTGCACAGCTCCCAAGCTGTGCCTCTGTTCCCCTGATCCATCATCGCTGCCTCTCTGACATGGCACTGCCCCAACAATCTGGAAGGAAATCCTCGACAATCGTTTTATTAGTAAGGAACCAAGTACCAGCTTAGAGATGAAGGTGCTAATTGTGGCCCATCAGCAGCCAGAAGAAACGATTCCTCTAGGATGGCACACATTAATCTCCCATGGCTGCCGGTCAGAGTGAGAGGCATTCCCTTAGTGGTGTTGACAGCTGCTAATAAGACAGCAAAACACTCAGCAAGCATGACCACTAATGCTGCCAGCCAGGAATCTGGGGATTCACATGTCTGGCAGATCTCAGTCTCCTACATTTGCTTGTTGGATAAGCGTGGGGGGATGTATTGAAGTCCCTTGAAGGCAGGAAAAGGGATAAAATGGTTTTCTGTGTGTGAATTGCTACACTGGTGAGAGGAAGGCTTGATTAAGCAGCACAGCTCTGAACAGAGCATACTTTCTGGCCCAAATAAACTCTGTGATGCTACCCTGAGGTCCGTTCGCACTGCTGTTGAAGATAGAAAGGTAAGGAGTATCACTATGTTTATGATCAGGTTGTTGGAACAGGGATACACCTCAGCTGGGTATCTCATAGTGAATATTCTTTTTCGGGGGAAGAGCTCTGCCTACTTGTGTTTACATCCTGCCCTTGCCAACTGGCACCTGAACATCAGAACATCACTGAAATGGTGGTTGGAAAGGATTTCTGGAGGTTTCTGGTCCAGTGTCCTGTTTGGCTATTGAGCTATTGCCAATACTAGATGAAGGCAGCCAAGGCTGAGCGCCCCTGGGGACAGCAGTGGCACAGCCTCGCTGGTAACCTGCTCAGTGCTGCACTGTCTTCCTAGTGAAAACGCTTTCTCCCACACCCAATATCAACATCCTACACCACAACTTGTGGCCACGGCACATCTATAGAGAAGTAACCAAAGAAATCAGATTGGGTCAGTCCACTGTGCACATGTATTTACTCAAAACTAAGGACCTCAAAGCCAGTTCCCAGGTACTCATCCCTGCACCTCCAGCACTTCCACGTTCACAGAAATCCTAGCAAAAGAAAGGTAAATTGGAGGCTTAGCCCTGCAAGCTGGCAGAAATTGTGCCTTGGAGAAAAGCAGTTTCCAATTCTGTCCAAACTTCATGAACCTCTCTAGGGACAAATAACTCCCTCTCCCCCCACCACGTCCCGGGACCTGCTGTTGTTTCTTAAACTCACGTCAGAGTTTGGGACTGCGTCAGTGCTTTTCCAGGCTCTCCCAGCAAAACTGAAACCGTGGCTAATCTCTTCCTTTGCAAAACTTCCAGTTAGGGATATTCTGTCACAAGGAGCTCGTATTAAGCAAGGAAAGAGCCCAGACTGCTATACCAGGTGCCAGGGCACATTATGGATGCAACAATAGTTCAGCCACAGCGTGCACCAACACAGCTACATGTCTGGCTGGAATCAAAACACATTCCTTCCATAACCTGGCAGCTCACCTCTGTCTCCCTGACTGACCTCAATATTGAACGAGCCCCCATCCCAAATCCCTCATTGGTTCTATCTATTATTTTGAGACACATATAAACTGTCCTGTGAATTAGTGGTTCCAAAAAAAGAAGAGAAACTTGCTGCATCAGTCAAATTCCTGCACCTTTTTTTTTTCCTAACTTGTAGCTGGGCAGACATCCATAGAGTCCGGTAGCTAGACAGCAAAAAGAAGCAGGGAAGGAAGGAAGGGAGAGGGGGGAGAAAATGCATAAAAGTTATGCATTAAAATTCTGAAATGGAGAATAACAAGTAAGGTCTGCTGGGTACGCGGAGAAGCGAATAGACATAAAGAGGAACGATGAGGGGACAAGGAGAGAAGTGGCACATAGTTTCTTCCTGGAGAGTTACCATGGATTTAGATTTCACTATTAAAAAAAGAGAATCAATGGCTGGCCCTGAGCCTCATGCTGGCAGCCTCTGCTGTGCTGATCTCAGGACCAGCATCTGTCAGCAATTTTCAAGAGGAACCATTAGAAATCACAACGTTTAGCAGTTTGTCTTGGCCTTCTGGAATTTTACCACCCCCATCAGCTACTGAAAATAAAAAGCAGGGGGCTGGAAGGAGGAGAGGGGAGGAGGGTGGAAGAGAAAAAGGAAGGGGAAACAAAATGGTACTTGTAAGATTTAATGCGTGCCTCCCCCTTTTCCCTTACTTATATGCCACATCCGCAGAGGTGATATATAGATGGTGGTTTTAACCCCATTCCTGTGTGCTCTGACAACACGGATGCTGGTTTAGAGGAGAGCCTTGGGCTGGCTGGAAATCCCCCATGAGCAGGGTCCAGGCGTCTCTGCTGGGGAATAGACTTGGAGATTTACAGCACTTTGCAAAGCAAATTGTTCCTGATGCTCCTGACAGAATAGTGACTTCTGGGCATCTCACATACAAATCCAACAGAAAGAGAGATGTAGCATTTCCCAGAAGCGGTTCAGTCACTTGGCTACCACCAGATGATTTATTCCATCTGTTCTTCTAACCAGATCTCTAAATAGCAGACCACGACAGGCAGCGTGGGGAGTGGGAAAGGGAAGAACAGTTTCTCAGAGTGTTTTGCCAAGCCTGGCCATGTGAGATGCTCGGTGGTCAGCTCTGGAGGGGACACCCGACTGTCACAATAAATAGGTTTTTAAATAGAGTGTTCAAGGGGTGGTTCTGCTTGGCAACAACAGAATTGATGAAACAAAACTAAATGAAGGAAAACAAATCACTGCAGTGAGGCTTGAATGCTTTTTCTACAGCACCAGAAACCACTGTGCTGAAGGAGATACTGACGTGGCAGCTGAAGGACGGGCTGTCACACCAGGAAGGGACACTGTGCTGAGTGACTTTCAAGGACGAGAATTTGGTGCCTGCTCCATTTTTCTCCAAGTGCTGCCTAAATCCAGCCTCAAGTGTTCCAGGGATGTATAAGTACACTGCAGACTGAGCGGGATTTCAGGTCCAGATGTGAGCTTTGATGCTACCTCAACTTCTACATGAGGTCAATATAAGTTGTGTACTTCCAAAAGGGTGAGATCTGTTTGTGTCCATCAGGTTTGTGCAGTATGAAGCTCACACTTTGGTTCTTCTGTGAGGTATATACTGTGGCTAGGAACCATTTCCCTTCTGCACCTTCTGCTTTATATAGAACTCACCCTTTCCCTGCACTGCTGGAGCCAGCAATACCTACAGACAGGCTGCACAGAGGATACCCCAGTGCCCTCACTCACAGCCTGAGATCCCCATTTTATCTTGTCTACAACTAGAGTTGAGGCAGAATAGATTTATTTATTTTTTCTTTAATTCTAAATCAGATTATTAGGGAGGAAGCACCAGGGCTGTTTTACTTTCTTCAGCAACATGGGACATAGCCAAGCCTTGGGACTATGTAGAGGTTTTACCTGACAAATCCCCTAAAGCATCAGGGCCCTTGTCCTTGTTCCCTTGTGCTCTCTCCTATGCCATGGCCTGGTTATGACTATTGGTCTTTAACTATGTGATTTATATTTCATGGCTTTGGGAGCTATTTTGTGGTCTATACAGTCTCGAAGACCAACTAGTCCTTGCCAATCCTATACTTGCCAGGCTATGGAAAGAGCAGACTTGTAAGAGTTAAGCCAAGCCTACATCAGCTGTGAACAGTAGAGGAGAATCTGGATTTTGACTTGCCATCCTCAGAGACCAGGGAACTGGCCCCTGAGTTCCTGCCCCTCTCTAGCAATGAAATGCATTGCTCACAGACCCCGTAACTTTCCAGTCATATTTTGTTAGAAAATGGCTAGAGTTAAATATAGAGATTTTAAAAGTTGCTCCTGGGCAGAAGGCCACATGATCAATTAATAACTTGATTTACTCCAGAGAGAGCCCTGCTGGTTTCAGACCAGCCCCAGGACCCCAGTCTAGCACCTCTCTTGACCTCGGAAGAGATGAACACATTTGTCAGCTAGATAGGCAGATTGAGCAAGAAGGAAATAAAGACTCGGGGTAGAGATGTCCCTCAGCCTGTGCTTGGGTTACAGTGACTTAAAAACCAAAAATCTTCCAAACTGAAATCCAAATGAGTTTTAAAACCTTCCAAACAGAGAAGAGCTAAATGAGTTTTTCAGATCCCCTGGACACCTGAATCATGTGGAAACACAATGTGACTTAGGACATCTTGTAGCCTGAATTCCAGTGACACCATATCACAAAATGCAGTTTATATAATGTTTTTTCACACCAGGGACAGGGTAACAGACAAGCAACATGGCTAGATAAATTTAATAAGACTACTATAAGCAGTCAGCATGGTCTTGGCTCTCAAATTTTGATATGTCTACACATGATATTTAGAGTCTAAGAGTTTTAGAAAAATACCCATGATAAGCTAAACTAAGCTTGGCTGCCTTTAAATTTCAACTAGATTTCCATACAGAGAAGAGTGGAAGCTCTAGGTGTCAGCCTGTTTTAGACTACTGAATAGATAACCTTCTATTTTATACATTTACTTTATATTTGAAAGCTTCCACCAAATTATATTAGATGGTTCTATCTCTGTTTTCATAGTCAGTTAGCTAAACAAGTCGTTACTATGTCTTTTAATTGATTTATTTATTTTTACCAAAAGAAAAAAAAAGTTTCCTGCTTAATATGACAATGATTGGGGATTTTAGAAAGGAACAGAGAAATCTTAGCATCCGTTTTTACCTTGCCTTGACAGGGACAGACCTCAGTTAAGCACCTTATTACAAGTTTCACCTCCTGCATTATATTGAGTCTTGGTGCTTTTGCTGAAAGTTAAAAATGTGCGCACGCTCTAACCACAGACTGATAGGCCAAAGATGATGGAACTGCCAATAATGTAAGTAGAAGTAGAATATGCTAGATTAGCTGCAAAGGACATGGATCATGTAAACTAAAAAAGATCGTGGCAGCTTGGCTAGTATCTAGGAACACTTCAGATCCAAGTGTATTTGGACATTTACTGGGGAAGCTATCTAGCACAAAATATTCTCAAAATCAAAGCCAACAACTTCTAAATTCATTTGATGCTTTTTCCATGTTTAATTTGCCATTAACCGCCTCACTTGATTGATGATGCTCTTCTAGTTCTCTTGCGGGTGCCTCTGACATCCCAAGTTCCTCCCACTGCCACAGTCAGAATAGTTCAAGTTACCTTTGAGAATCAATCAACCTATTCGGACACATGGAAAAAGTAAATAACAACAACAACAATCTTGAGTTTTCTAGCGTCTTTTTGTGTTCTTAAAAGTGTTTGAAAATATTTGTATAAACAGAGAGCTTGTTTTTCTAGACTGGATCTCTGTACCTGCTGCAGTCCGATTGCCCCTGAACCAGACCCTCTGCAAACACAAACCAGTTTGCACTAAAGAAAACAAACACAGCAACACTGCTTTACACCAGGCAAACACTTGGTCCATCACATCCTTCCTGTACAACTTCTTGTTTAAATTGTTTATTCATCATAAAGCCTGCCTTCTGTGTCAGAAATATACAGTACCTGAAGCATTTACAGTTCCTTACCAAGCATAAACCTCTCTCTCCCTTTGGAGCTGTAAATATTTGATGCCTTCTGGCAACTCATCTCTGTAATCAACACAGAAGAGAACATTTCTGGATAATGCTGTCATATTTCCTAAAGCAAAACAAGTATTGCAGAGCAGCAGATAAATTATTTCACTTTGGAAGTCTAAGTATGTCTTGATTTCAACACAGCAACGCGTACTAGTGTGAGCCAGCGATTGAGTGACTACATCCAGCATTCCTTGCTGGGAAAAAGTGAGCCATGTTGGGGGGATTTCTTAAAATTTCCTTCCTTGGAACCACTTCCTGAAAATTTTGTTACCACAGTATCACAGTATCACAGTATGTTTGGGATTGGAAGGGACCTCGGAAGATCATCTAGTTTTCTGGTTCTGTGAGTTTGAAATAGAGGCCTTAAAGACCAGAAACAAACTTCAAGCAGAAGTCAGCAGATGGAAAATGTATCTTCACGTATGCGCCGAGTCACCGAGAGGAGGCCAGGAAAAGCAGGTGTATCTCTTTTCTTGAGCATTCAAGTAAATTATAACCATGATCCGGAACAAAGAAGAGTGCTCCACGTGGCTGCAGCGGATGCCTGCAGAATGTCATGAGCTGAGGCTTTGACCTCCCTGTATCACTAGGACCAAATATTTAGCTGAGTTTACGGAAATTAAGCTCCAGAATATCACTGGAAATCAGACAAATTGGTTAAGTCTGATTTGAGATTTCTATTCCATTTAAACTTGTATGAGTTCCTGGGTGTATAAGGTAATCTGTTTGCTCATTCCTTCAAATTGTGTGTACTGCTAAAGGTTTTAAAGAACATATTGCTATGGATATATTATTAGATCCAAATGAGGAATGTTAAGAGACTTACTTAAAAAAAATCAGTGGCTGTCCTGCAGACACAACATTCTCAGGCATTTCCAACAGTTTTGCAAGTGTTTTGTAGTCATTCTGATAAGTAAGCAGAATGAGATATCAAGAACGGTGAATGGCTGAGACTCTATGCTGAATGGTGAGGATGCTCGCATGCTTTCATTTCTGATCCAGAAACAAAAATGAAAGTCGCTCCTGATCAAAATTTCCAGGCAAAGTTTGTGAAAGTGCCATAGGACTGCAGTGCAAGGTATATCACACAGGAATTTAGCCATGCTCAACAGAAAGGTTTTGATGTGGACACATCACCCCGGGCCAAGCTTGGCGCAGTAAAACATCTGTCTGCCAGACAGTGCTGACAGGCAAAGGCTGCAAGAGACCATTAAGAAGCCTCTAGATCACAATGGGACCTTCAAGGACCTTTCAGAAAATCTTTTGAATCAAGAATACAAAACACTCTCATCTCTATAGACATATCTATGCAGACATCTTCATTGCGTGGTTAACATAGGCGAGCAGCATGAAGGTTCATTAAGCTTTGGTAAGACGAGTTACCCTGAGAAGCAGCCTATCCGTTCCCATTCATGTGTCGCTGGGATAAATGGAGGCATTTTGTGGAGGTCTCCACCCTGCAGCCAGCTGGTGCTCCTGGATTCCTTCCCTACAGGCCTTAATGCTGCTGTGCAGAGACAACTAAATACCACAGTTAAGCTAAATTCTCACTGTACAATGGCCAGTCACAGCATTGCATCAATCAACATTTGGAAAACACGCCTTTTAGATCACAAGGCTTCACAGTGCCCTGCTGTCATTTCTCTCTTATGCATGCAACTGCTTCTTGCAAGTGTGTTGAATCACTAAGTGACATTTAAATAATGATTTTATAATTTACCTAGAACATTATGCGATGGGAAAGAACGCATTGTGGCAGCCTGAACCAGAGTTTAAACTATTCCTTTGCCCTGCAAATTGTGGGTCAGGGCAGGAAAGCAACATCTCTCTCCTCATGGGACCAGTCCCATGCTCAGCGGTAAAGGCTGCACCACACAATTCTCTTAGCCCTGCAGCGGGTCTCATCCTCCAGCCTCTCTTCATTAAAATCTCTTAACAAATACCAGATGAAAAAGCTATTTTGCACAAAGCCCTTTGAAAACTCATCTCCTTTTGCATCCTTCCCTGCAAACCCCATGAAACTGCCCGTCCCCTCATCTCTAGGAAAGCAAGCTGCTGCAGAAATAGAAACTCTGCGTCATAAACCCAGCTGATGTCAATTAATACAGACCCACTGAATTTATGGAGCTGCGCTAACTTATAACAGCTGAGGGTGCAAAGCTATTGACATTCAGTGATTTTTAACAGAGTATCTGGCCTTCAACCTAAGGGTAGTCCAAAGAGATTACAAAAATTCTATTTACAAGACAAGCATGGGTGATACTATAATGCAATTATTTGCACCAAACAGGGCTCTTCTGCATGCGGAGCAGGGGCCAAGAGCTCCTTGGCTGTGGCAGACCGCATGAAAAATGTTCTTACTCCATTGTGGGTGGTAGAAGCACATGTTAGGTCTGAAGTAACCTGAGGTTTGAAAAGTGCTGAAATTTGCATTTCTATGAGTCTGCTATGAGCTCACCAGAGACTGTTGATTCATAGAGAATGAAGCTGTCTCATGTCCCCTCCTGTAGCAGAGTCTCCCAGGTGAAATGCAGGAGGGAGAGGAAAAGGCAGCACTGCAGCCTGTGGTTTGGGAGCTTCCCCGCCACAGCAGTGTCACCTGTGTTTCATGTTATCAGTTTTCACCGCTAAACAATGATAGAGTAAGCAAGGAAAAAAACAAGTCACATCCCATTTGTACAGTGTTTTCTGCTCTATTTTAACTCAATGTGTAGCCCTTCAGCAGTAGGACATAGTCTTCTCCCCTGTGAGGTTTTCTTTTTGCCATGCAAGAAATGACAGTTCTGTTCTGGACAAGCCAAGGACTTCTCCTGGCTTGGGAGGCAACACTCACAAAAAGCATCCATTAGAAATCCTTCAACACTGAGCAGCATGACTACACGTTGCGATGTGCAGGAGGGAAACAGGATCGTGTCTTAACTTGTATTGGTCAGCAAAACACACCATTCCAGCATAATTTTGAAATCACATGCACCAAGTGGTTAAAAGGAAAATTAAATTAACAGCGGAAATCACTTTGAATTTGCTAAAATGTGAGACATGTTTCTAGTCAATTTTATTTGGGTTTCAATACTATGTTGATCAAACCTAAACTAAATCACTATACTCTTTGCTTTCTGTTTCAAAACAAGAAACCAAACATACTCTGGTCGCCTTTAATTTCAGTTTTGAGGGTAAACAGTACTGATCAGTGATTCACAATCCGTGAACAAAAATGAACAAGTCTCTCCTTTTATTGGGAAAATAACCAAAAAGTGGCTGGAAGGGATGTGCTTAAGCTCTTCTGCTGGTATGACTTGTGAGTCCTCCATTTCTCCATGATCACCCCCTGCCCACCATCCGTCCAAGCCTTTGCTATATTGTGGTGTCTGAAAACATAGAGATGAATAGTCAGATTCTTACTGTTTAAAAGGAGATCATGATCTGTCTGTTGTGGTCACAAAGATAAGCATCTCTAATAACACATTCACAGCTCTAACTTCAGACTTGGGTGTGAATTGAATGAACTGGGAGTGCAGAGAGGTCCTGGCCAAAGTCAACCAAGACAGGAGGGAAGGAATGCAAGAGTCTGGAAAAGCTTAGCAGGATGGAGCTTAGAGTCCAGAAAATGCTGGGGATGCAAAGACTGGGATCATTTATACATCAGAGAGATGACAGTTAAAATGCCAGTTTTACCTTTTACACGCTTTTTGCCCATTTTATGACAAACATTAGCACTAAACAAGTCTAAACGAACCGTCTGATTCTGAAGCTGTTCTCAGAATACGTCCTGCACCAGTTCCCAGACTTGGGGTTGTTCTGTTTCTGAGAACTGTGCAGAGGAAGAGAAGGACATTGTCTTGGCAGCGAACCCTCGCTCCTGACCCCTTGCCAGCACCTACGCACAGCATTTCTTGCAAGCAGAGAATGCCACAGCACAACCACTGGTACCTGAGACTGTCATTAAAGAAACCCACCAGAACCCCACTGGCAGCTAAAAACACAAACCAAAAATCACAGGCTTTAATTTGAATTGGGGTTTTTTTATGAAACATGAAAAGGAAATGATTCTGCAGAGGTGGAACCTAAAGATAGATCTAACCAAAATGGCAAAATCAGCACAGCAGTGCGGAGCAGGGTGTAATGATGGGGAAATGCCATTCCAAAGAGAGATATCATGGGGAACGGGACAGAGAGCGGTTGTATAGGAGCTCTCAGGCACTTCAAACCTGCCTCTCTCAGAAGTGCCACACTCCATAAGACTCTAAGAAAATATTTCTTTAAAATGCTTTGCGCTTTGGCACTGAAGGATCTCATGACACCATCAGCTCCAGACAGACTGGCTTCAGAGAGCCACAGCCCTTGTGAGAGGGAGTTGCGGCACCAGCTCCTTCCCCAAGGAAGAAGTGGAAGAGGGCAGTGGAAAAAGTTGTCTATAGGACTAAAATAGAAACAGTCTTACTGTAAAGGAGAATGGAAAGGAAAATCTGCAAGTCAATGAGAGAATTCACGCGCAAAAATAGAAAAAGGCAGATGTTAATGAGTCACTGCTCGCTCAGAGAAATAGGCCATTTGCCTTTTCTTTGAGTCACTGGCACATCCTGCAGCAGCAGCCTCTTGACATGAACCGTTTTTAACAATTCGTTACTCATAGTCTTCCAGCCATTTGAAGCTCTGTAAAGGACTGAAAAACATGACTTCATCTCTTGTCTGTGCTATTCCCCACCTGAAACACACACTGGCTGCTGAGGGGTTAGTCCTGGTGTACGAGCAGGAACAAACAGAGCCTGTAAGAGGGCAGGTGTTGGGCTCATAGGAGACAAGGATTCCCCTGCTCACAGTCCTTGGTGGGTGCTCTGGGACTTCAGCTCTTTATGCTCAACACAGACCCTCCAGCATTTGTCAATCATTAGCAAAAAAAAATTGCCTAGACCAGGAGTAACCTCAAAATAGTGCAAAGTTAGTGTCAGGTCCACCATAAAACATCAACTCCTCACTTCAAGTCTACCGCAACAGTTCTCAGTTAAGCTGTGAAAAATGAGTTTCTCAGCAGTATGCAAACAGGCATCCAGAGGTGCTCTGGGGTCCAGATGTGAAGCCAAAGGGATGGGATAACGGGGAGGAGAGAAGCACCAGGAAATTACATGAAACTTCACAAGGTGCTCACCAACTTCCATGTGTGGTGGTCTGGCCTGGTGCTAAGCCCTTAAACTATAGACTGAAGTTTTGCATATGTAGAGTGTTTTGGGGGGTTTATGTATGTAGGACTATTTCAGGCTGCAGGATAAGTTATGTATAGCATGTGGAGAGTAGAACACACTGGATATAGTGCTGAATAAACAGGCATTTAAAGAATGCAGCTATGAGAAGTAACTTATTGAAATAATGTGTTATTTTTAGATTGCATGTTTCCAGGCCAGCTGCCACCAGCTCCACTCCCTTATATTTTGATCTGGTTATCAGAGGCTATCTCAAGGTTCCTATCTGCCAGATTTCTGCGTGAGTGTTCCCTCAATAACTTGCTATAAAGGACAGTCAGTCCTAGGGCATCTTTGGACTACAACCAACCACAGATTTAACCTCAGACCAATGCAATTTTTTCTTTCAGTGCTTTTTTCCTACCCTGCAATTGTGCTTCGCTTCTTTCCCAGGACCTTGATGCAGTGATGTCAGAGAGAAGAGCAATTTCTGATTCACAAGGGCAGGTGGTGACAGTGTCACCTACCAGCTCTCATGCTGCCATCATCCCAGACTGGAGGAAAGAGACACTAAAAATTAAGTCAGAAACAGAACAGAATCGTAAACACAGATCCCAGATTTATGACCATCTGCATCCCAGAAGTCACTGTGATGCTTGTGAGAAACAAGCAGTGGATGTCATACGAAATTAGGATGGGCAAGGGAGTTGTTCAGTTTCCAAGTTCATACTGATTTCAAGAATAAATATCTATGAGAGAAAGGCAAAACGTTTTGTTGGTAATACGTGAATTGGACACATGCTTGGAAAGGAGAGCACTTCAATCTCAATGCTTGCTGAAATGAGGCATTTCTGACGTGAATTGATCAATGTCACTTTGTACAGTGAAGCAGTGATGGCTCCTTTCAATCATATAGTAGGTTCTGATTATGGAGAAGAAATATTGGGAGAAAGACAAGGTGACTTTAAAAAGTGAAATAGGAAGGCACACAGAATGAAAGTTATGAAATGATTCTTACACACTTTCAATCTGTCTATCCATCCGAAGCCAGACATGGCTCTCAAACACATTACCCCAATGACTCCAGAAATGAAGGGGTCATGATAATGTCTTTGTTTTTCCCCACAACCTGAAACCCAGTTATGTATTCACAAATACTGATGTCTGCTTAACAGGGAGGATGAATGTCGCTTTGGGGCATATTGGGCAAAGATGATGTTTGGACACTTATTGCAGAATGCAATGTTATGATGGCTATTTCAGAAAAGGCTGTACCTAAGGCTAGGTAGAAATTTATGAGGACTGTCTAGATTCTCCGTAAAAGATTCTAGAAGAAGAAAATGTGAGAGAGAAGTTGGGCAAACTAGGTTGTTTCCATCTCAGAACTGCACTCACACTAGTTCTGGCACTTATACTACATGAACGATTTAACCCAGAGAAAAGGGCCTTCTCCCAATAGACTCTTTCAGGCAGAGAAAGTGAATCGTTTTTGAATGTTAGCACTTAGTTACTCCTACAGACTTACAAACATCAGCACAGACTTCTAATTGCTTTCAAACTTTAGCCAACTGCCATGAGGAAGAGGTTGGAAGACCATAAATACTGGCTGACAAAATAATGGAATGGATTCAAGCTCCTACGCAAAGGAACGTGTTGGGTAATATCTCCCTGTGACTTGGTTCTGCCTAGAAATTACTTTTATTCTGATCATTCCAGCTATTCACATCCTTGGGTACCAAACAAAACAGCATAGTTTAGAAATCTTGCAAACATCTCCCAAGATCTCTGAGGAGGCAGACACATTTTCCCAGTCAGATTGCTCAGAATTTATAGACTCAGACTTTGTAGATTCTACATCTGACTAAACATGGGCATTCACTGTGTTCAGTAGGAACCAGAAACTCAGTTAAGACCAAGGTTCACTGTAGCAGACAGCGTGACAGATGTGACAGTCAAATACCTGCATCCAAGCATGTAACAATCTATCATGAAAAGAAAAAACATGGAAACAAAAATGAAAGGGTGGGAGAAGGCATGAAAGACAAATGCAGCTGAGATAGAAACAATTTCCCCAAAGGTACAAAGGACAGGAGCTTTAGTTAAGTCTTCACACCCTAAATCTACCCTACCTCCATTCTAATGAAATACAATTTTGTATAGAAAGATGGAGATGAAACTATGTGACCCCTATAACAAAGTCTTGTACAAGTCATCAGTGCTGTCAGCCATAGTGAGCTGAAACCAGAAAGTACTCTACCTCATCTTCTGAACTGAATCAGCATCTAGAAATTAGAGGTTTCACCACAGGTCAAACCACTTGTAAAGTTGGATATTTTGAACATCAAGATATAAGCGTAATCAATCTAGAAAGGTTTTGCGTGTAAATGTGGTTGGAATACCTGTCTATAAAAGCAGCTGTGCAAACATCATGACTGATCTGGAAATCAGCATGTGATATAAAGTACTCTCCAGACACAAAATTCTACATTACAGTATTTTCTCCAACAAATACATGTTGTTTGTAGAAGGAATAGATTGCAGGAAGAACAAGCAGTAAGACAATTTTTGCTTCCAGGTAACTGCACACGCTGTATACTTGAAAACAATTTATTTGCTAAACAGAAATAAGCCAAAGGTCTGCGTTGTGCTTCAACACCTTAGTAACAGTCTCAGAAAAGAGTATTATTTTTTATTAATTGCTACAGAAGTCACCACTTGGCCAGCATGGAAATGAGCCTTCCAGCCAGGGATGTTTCTGGAGTCCAGGGCAAACATGGAGCAGGAACCATAACAGACCTCCTTGCACATCAATATCAGAGGTGACCACCCCATATCATGTTTGGCTTTCCATCCCTCAGAAATATAATACTTCTTGCTAATCTACCTGCATCCTAACAAAGACATGCTGGAAGAAAACCAACATGAAGGAGGCAGATATGCATTTCAGACATCTTTCCTCCCTTCCTCTCAGCAGCTCCTACTAAAAACATTTATCTGTGATTCCTCTGCTTAACCAGGTTGCCTCCTTCAACACCACCGACTTTCTTCTAGCTCTGCCATGACCACACACTATCCCTCCCTACTCCAAGTTAATTCATTTGGGTTTAAAAAAAAAAGCAGCAGACGTGTCCTGTAGTGCATTAGTGCTGCTTAACAATAGAAACTTTACAACTCATACTTCATTTCTAGGAAGACTCACGTGCTACATGAGGAAGGATTTGCGGGAAAGAAGAGATGATCTCATAGCTCTGGCAATTAGATACAGACTTAGGCTGGATATCAGCTTCTACCACTAAGTACTACCAGCGAGGTGGCCACTTTCTGGGTGTTCCCTGTTTGACCTGGGCCCCAGGAGCCCGATGTGCCGAGGTGTTAAGTGCTCACAGCTGCAGCTGAACTCAGTGGGAGCTGAGAACAAATACAGTGCTCTGAACATAAATCAGACATTGGGGAGCTCTCACTGAGTACCCAAAAGGTAGAGGTGACTCACATTTTATGTCCCTCTTTCCCTGTCAGTCCCGTCGCATCCAAATGAATATAAGAGGGTTTTGTAAAAGCTAAAATGCTATAGTAATAGGCACAATAGGAAAAGAAACAAACAGGATAAAGTCAGAATGGACTTGAATATTATCCAGTAAATAAAGCATGCAACTGATCTAAACAATAAGTACAGTAGTTGTTCATCCTCATCATGAGAACCACTGAGTCATATGGGGAAAAAAGCAATCATGTTTCTTGAAACTGTACCATCATGCACATATATTAAGAGATTGAATTCAGGTTACTTCGGAATTATGATTATGACTTTTCCCAACTTCAGAAAATTTGGTCTTGCATCTTTCAGTACACTTACATAAAAACAACCCAAAAATGTGTGGCAGCAGAGGACTTTGCCATTGAAGTTAATGGCTACAGTAGCTGTATCGCAGCTAAATCTTAGATAACTCTTAAAGTTTCGAGCTTTAACATTTAAAAGGAAATGCATCTCAACTGTCCTTCGTAGCTTTTAAAAGAAGTTTTTCTTAAAAAACAATTCTTCAGGCATAGTGGAAAAAATAGAAAGATGCCAATCAGCGGAGCAGGGGTAGCTGAGTGCATTTAAGCCAAGATTGATTGCTCTATCACAGATTTCACATGTGGCCTTCTGAAACACACAATATCAAATGTACAAAAAGGATTCAAATGACAAAGCTCAAGGTGCACTTGGTCCCTGCAGCAGAGCTCAGTAACCCCCTGAACATCTCTTCTCTCCCTCTCCACATCTTAGCTTATTGATTGCAGTATCAAGAGATTCCTCTCCCAAAGCTGCAAGAGAACATTCTATGATCTTTGGAAAGCCTCTGCATCCAGGACAAGCCAAGGCAAGGAATGCTGCCATAGATGTTTTTAAAGCACAGAATGTGTGACTGTTTCAAGACAATGGTCAGAGCACTCCAAGATGTAAAACAGCTCAGCGCTGTGCCTGGAGAGCACAAAGCCCCCACTGCCCATCACTCTGTAAAGACTCTGACCTTGGTGGTCAGGACATAAAGGAGTTTAAAGTACAGTCACATTTGGAAATAGTGTTCTTCTCTCCTCCCTTTCTGGTGAATCTGGAACTTAAACTCACACTTTGTCACACAGTTTCTAAAAAGCTGAATCAAATTTGAGGACCCTTAAGCTTTTCAGTGTCTGAAATATGGATCTGTAGCAAAACTGAGAGCCAATACAACTCACATACCTACACAATGCATATTCTCCTGGCTTGCTGTCATAATACATCTATATACAATTTTCTATTTAGTAAACTTTGTTTCACTAATAACTTGACTTAAATTCTAGCCTTTCCCAGATTTATGCACATTCTCTAAAATAACCACCAGTAAGAGATAAGGCAACAGGCATGAAGACAAGCATATTAATTCTAATTATTCCTGATAACACTCATTTAAAATAGATGTTAATATGCAGCCAGCTCTAGTTAGCTTTCCAAAAGCAGAATTCCAAAACACTTCCTTACCAAAATCAGCCCCTCTGACCTCAGGTCACTGCACCCCCAGACAACTTCCATGATGTCAGTGCAAAGAAGTCTTCTTAAGTGGACTCCAGGGAACAATTCCTAGACTGGTGCTTTCCATTGAAAGTACCCTGTGTTTTCTCTACAGATCTAGGGAAAACGCGTCTTTGCTTTCTCTCTCACTCAGAGTTAAGAAAGCTCATTAAAATATTAAAGGAAACTCAAGAAGTTTGTTGGTCACACTACTTGCCAATTGTTTTTCTAATTTGTTGCTTTGTATGCAAAATTAAAGTACAAAACCCGTATGCAAACACTCTCATTTTCTATTCTGGCAGAGTTATTTTCTCAGCTTGTGACAGCTGAGTGACCTGCTTTTATTTGCTGATGTCTCAGTGCCTCTCTGGTAGGAGGCACAACTGGGATGGTCACACTGCTTAGAAATAGGTTGTTGTCTCAATGACTAAATTAACCTGGGTTATCTGTGAACAGCTACAATTCCCAAGCCAACAAATATTTTAAAGACAACTGACAGATGACAGTTCAGAAGATGAATCTGGGAAGGTCAGTAAAGGTGCCACGCTAACCAGGGTCTACATCATCTTCTTGATTATCTGTTACTGGTAATTTTAAAAAAACTGACCTTCAAAAAGAGCTGCAGCTTCACTACAGTAGGAATCACATCTTCTCAGTGGTTGCCAATGTGAAGTCCTACTCACTGGTTCTTTCCCCATTTCTGGTTGAAAGAGTGAAGAATACAGCATTTCAGACATAGATAGTACTAACAAATTTAGGAAGTAAAACAAAAAAGGCAAGTCTGTTAAGTTGACTCTAGTGGTCACATCCTCATCTTTCTCATACACTCTCATACTTACAAGTAAATTTTCTCTCAGCCTTGTGAAGAACTGAGAGACCATTTTCTTTGTTCACAGAATCCCAGAATGTCAGGGATTGGAAGGGACCATAAAAGATCATCTACTCCAATCCCCCCATGGAGCAGGAACACCCAGATGAGGTTACACAGGAAGGTGTCCAGGTGGGTTTGAATGTCTGCAGAGAAGGAGACTCCACAACCTCCCTGGGCAGCCTGGTCCAGTGTCTGTCACCCTTGGCCCGAAAAGGCCAAAGTTTACTTTGCTGAAATCCAGGGTTGCAATTCTGCTTGCTATCCTGCTCCTGTTACATGAGATCCTGAACTCCACCATCTCATGGTCACTGCAGCCCTCAACCTTTACCGCTTCAACCAGACCCTCCTTGTTAGTGAGGATGAGGTCCAGCAGTGCACCTCTTCTAGTTGGCTCCTCCGCCCTTTGCATCAGAAAATTATCGTCAAGGCACTGGAGGAACCTCCTAGACTGTGGCTGGCCGGCCGAGTAGTCCTTCCAACAAACATCAGTGGGATTAAGCAATGGGCATTGACTTTGAATGATATCAAAGCCCTTCTTCATATAAGCCACTTGGTGTGTAATATGCTAAATGCCAAAAGATCAAAGGTCCCTTGTGTTCTCTTGAAACAAATAACCAGACCATTACACTTTGACAGTTCATCACTGTTTGCTAACAATTTGGCTGCCAAATGAACAGCTATAATGTCTGGAACTGGTTTGAGTTTACTGCTTTCTGGTATCACAGCTTTTTCCAAGTTTTAAATACAACAAAGAACCTTAAAGAATGCATGATGCAGCTTGTGGTAGCTAAACCCCCATACAAGTGAACACCAGAAGAATGTGGTACAACACAAGGCAATTCTCAAATCCTTAAGGTCTTACTGCATCTGCAAGTCCCCCATATAATATTCTGGGAGGAAGAAACAGACACTTGATTTGTGCAGTTACTCCTCCTCTAGAACATTCAGTATTGCATGGAAACACATCCCCTTCTTCCTGCTCATTGATTGGGCCTCATTGCTGACGTCACCTTGTTATAGAGGAGCAGTTTTGTAAAACAATGGTTTTGACACATTGCTTAAAGACCCTGGATTCACGTCATCTCCCATGGAAGTACGTTTCCCAGCTGGCTCTTGGCAGTCAAGGACATGTTTTCCATAACTGTCACATACATCGTCCTGGACTTCATGATCTTTGAAATTCTCTATTACTAGTCCTCCCACACATTTTTCCCTTTTCCACTTTTTTTTTCCATTTTGTAACCCAAGTCTGACAAGGACATATTTGTTTGCAGGAAAACAACTGGCCAATGAACTGCGTCCCTTTAGGTAAAAAATTCTTCACTGCATAACCTTGTTTCCTTGTGCTTTATTAATGTTTCCATATCATGATAATGATCTGCTAACCTGGGTGACAAAGTGGCTTCTCCAGTGCACAAAAACAAACCTACAGTCTCCTACAATGAAGAGTTACCACTGGAAGTTCTGTGTTTATACATAAAGATTCAGCTTCCGGAGAAACATGCTGACTTCATTCTCTTCTGTCTGGAGTAAAGTGAGGCACGTTCCAGTTGAAGTCAAATAATCCCGGAAAATCCCAGAAACTTTAGACTTTCTGGAAGAGTTTTGGAACATCCCCAAAAGCAAACAGAGGGATTTTGCAAAGCATTCCAACACTCATATGAAAATGATTTTGGGGAAATACACACAATGCAAACCACTCTAGGGATTATGAGTCTTCCAGCAAGAATTCCTTCATCTTTGCATTTCTTGGATAAAAGGTTTCAAAAATAGGAAATCTCATTTTAGGATTATTTGTTCTGACTGATAGAGGTTTCTATGCACTGACAGGTGAGGTAAGTGCAATGTGGTCTGTTCACAAGCGTATAATAGAGTATTGGCTTCCACATTTCTGTAAGTGTATAGTCATGCCTCTTTCTTCTCTCTCCATATGTGTCTGTTTAGCTAGCTAAATGTCAACCATCTTGATTCTCCCCTCAAAAATAAGAGGATAAATCAGGAATAATCCTAGTGAAATCACCAACTTAAACCAGTTTAAGCAGAGAACCAAGCCTCAGAAGCCAGTAGTGAGTATTGAATTTGCTCTTCCTGTCACACTGGATCAGAGGGAGCTGAAAGTCTCTTTTCACTGCAAGGAATTAATATGCAGAAAAATCAAGCTCCAACTTTTTCAACAAAAAAAGAGGAATTATCTTAATTTGCTCTTAAGAGAATCATCCTGTCCAACTAGAGAGCTCTGCACACACATTAAACCAGAAATATTTCCAAAACAAGGCACGTTCTTAGTGATTTTGTTACAGGGAAATAACATATGAACACTGAAGTATGCCAGCAATTCTTTGGTGGCCTACTTGAAAACAGCTGTGGGTTTCACCCCATTTTCTAAGTAGATAAACGTCCATGTAAGAATGTGCAAAATATTCATACAGAAATGGGCATAGGCCCATAATTCCATAATTTTTCCTTTCATTTTGGTTGTGATTTTGAAAACCAGTCTGGTTTGGCAAAAACAATCTATTCTGTATAAAAATCTGTTTAGCAGAAATTGATTTTTTTCACAGAAAATCCTGTGACTCTCACACAGGCCAACTGCATATCACTACGTGACCTTCAGCACTGGCCTAACTGGCCTTTAGTACTAATTTACTAAGCAGCTAGAATTTTTAAGCAGTATTTGGAAGATAACTGAGGCTAAATAATGACATGCTTCCTAGACTAGACCATGATCTTTCTGCCAAGTGCATTATCTAAAATAATTATTATTGTTTGGGAGAAAAGACAACACATCATATTTTTTAGTTTCTAATCTTCTGTTTGTCTCATTCCTTCCTGCATGCTAAACAACAAAGACTTAATCTACTCTGTACTGAAAGCAGAAAACTGAGCGATTTTAATATCACTTCTGTTCCCATATTTCTTGTTTCCGCTTCAGTAGTCTGAATATCAGAGCTCCCACTCCTTGGGACAGTGCCTGAAACAGGAGAATCTCCACAGTGGAAGGGCAAGGAATCTTTACTTCCCTTCTGCTTGAGGGTATTCCACTTTGCAGACAACATTTACAGTTCTTCGATTACACAAATGAGGGGGCGAGTATGAGCCTTGTGGCTAGAGAAAGAAATCAGATCTTGATTGCCCTGTCTAGTCTGAGGCCAATTTAATTTAAGAAGAAAACAAGACAAAAAAAGAATAACAGCTCACTTTCACTGGAAAATACCCCCTTTCAAGGGAATGAGATGTAAACCAGCCTGTCCCTGGTGTTTCCTGGCTTATTGGAGGTGGCAGCTCTCTGCTCAGAGCTTTTTTCCACCTTCCCAGTTCTGAAGCATGGAAGCCTTTCCATGCAGTGTACACAAAGAAAAGCAGCACTTGATTCTGCTTTCTCCAGTCCTTTCTGGAACTTGGGTCATGGTACCTACCACCAGAAATTACTTAAGAAGACACAGCTGGCAGAAACAACTACCAAGAGGTAGAGGTGAGTTGCCTTTAAAGTGTAACCGGAGTTCTTATGATGTGACTAAAAGTCTGCTCTGGCTCCTGAAGCTCATGAAACACTTCATCCTCACAGTGTTGAGACATGACACACATTATCCAAAACCTCATTTAATCAGCTTAGGAACCTGAATAGGGCTAACAGTAAAAACAGCTCCCACCAATCCGCTCTCCGGAGTTTTTGCTTTCTAAGCAAACCAGAACAGTTATTCCCAAGTAGCCCATAATCTCACAAGAAGAATTTATCAAACACACATTTTTAAGCATGTACTTCTCAGTGGTAAGCACAATACTGTTAATCCCCTCATTTCACTGGGCGTTTCTTTAGCATATTCTAGGTCATTCAGAATTTACCTTCAATAGATCTGCATGCTGTTCACATGAGTTTTAGCAGCATGCAACTGGGAGGAATTACCTGGGTCCATCAAGGCTGGTTTCCTGCTACTGCAAGCAAACTTGTAATGGAAACTTATAAGTTTGTGTCCAACAAGCTCATGGGAATGCTGGCATAGATACCCAAGTGCTTTCGGAGTCCCCTCTGCCAGGGCACAGTAGCATCAACTGCTTACAAACAGACAGGGAGCCAGGAGTGATGATGGGACCAGCAGAGGAGGACCCTCACCAGCCCCTGAGAAAGGAGAGCAGGATGTGCCAGGGAGTGGTGGCAGGTTCAACCAAGAGTCCCAGTCACCAAATTCACAGTGGTGTCACAGGTTCAAGGCCAAGACAGGAGAAAGTATCAGTCAGCACATCAGAATTAGGTCCAGTGATGGCAAACAGGGTCTGATAAAGCCCAGTGACCACAGACAGGTCCATAGTGACAATGCAAATTTGATGCCAAGCTAAGAAGTCAATTCATAAATCATGGTCCAGATCCATAAGGCCCATAACCCAGCATGGCTGAGCTAGAGACCAGCCATCCTACAGCATAGCTTGAGCTGGGAACAAAGACCCAGGACTGAGCTTAAATCACCTCCTGAGCCCATGGGTGAGATGAAGGCCTCAGGTGAGGCTGGTCAGGGCCGTTATTGCTGATAGTGTCCTCAGGGCTCTCACACCCTCACAATTCGCACATGTATTTCTTCCCCGTGACTTCTCTGCTTCTATTCTTTTTATTTGCTGTGGTAGTCCACAGTGTTATTGAAAATCAAAGTGAAATGTACAAATGCTAATTAATTTTTTGAACTTGTAGGCTGGAAAAGCCCCAGTGTGTCAGGTCAATTAACTTTTTAACATGCTAAGTGCTGTTCTGGATTCATTTAATATGTTGGATTCCTATTTGAAAGCCTAGAAAAGATGATTTGAAAAAAAAAAAAACAAACCCATAGGGAAGTACTATACTTTAAATATTTGGGGAGTGGGGTGGTTTTCAAAGCTGACTTTTGTCCACAAACTCCATGAAATTTTATTCTGCAGTACCTGATAATGCATTTCTATCCCAGGCCAGTTCTTTTGTTATGACTTAAGTTCCAGTCAGACTTTTAGGTGCCTCCAAAAGAGCTCTTAGTTCACCCAGTTAACCCAAAAAAGCTTTTCAGGAACACTAAGGCACATTCAGCACTTTTACAATTTCATCTTGGCTCCATGTTAAACCTGACCTTGCACACATAAAGACTCTACACATCTGATGACGGATGGTCCACAGGCCTTGTCAAGCATTATGCATCATTCACAACCCATTATTTCTGAAGGGCCCATTAGCAAGCGAACTCAATCTTTTTCCCAAGCTGCCCTTTCACCCGTGGCCTTGGCAAGCTTTACGAGCAGAGCAATCCGAAAACCTCTTCGGTTAAAGTGACATAATCCAAATGGATATTCAACTGTTTATTTCAGTGTGAAGATTCCCTTTCTCCTGGATCTTACTGTGGATATTTTCCTTATAGAATTTGTGGTGCCCAGATGGTTTCTAAACTGAAATGGATTTCCTCCCCCTGCACTGTCCCTCTTTAATTCTCCCCTCCTCTTGAACATACTGTGAGAGTGAGATAATTAAGAGAGCAGTCTCATAGATGGAAATGAGCAGGAGCCAAGGCACCCAGTTTACTTCTTCTAGGGGACTGACCTCTGCAGTCGAACACCAAAAAGATGCCAAATAATGAAGTCAGCCTTGGGTTTGGGGCCATGCTCAACATATCAAATCAAACTAGAAGCTTTTTTTGAAGATTCCTTAGAAGTGGGCCGAAGGGTGCTTAGTGTACTATCTAGATACAATAAAATGTCTTTCTGGCCACATTGGCATACTGCCTGTCACTTAGGAGAATGTTGCTATTGTTACAACAAAACTTTTCCTTTCCACAATGAACTTCACTGCTTTTTATGGTTATTTTGAATAAAGAATTTATTTCACCCCTGGATTCCAAGAACAAAAGATGGTTCACTTACCCCTAAGACATCACCTTTCTCTTCCCAAAGCACTTTCGTTGGAGACAGAACTATAAACCTACTTGGCAAATAACCACAAAGGATATCCCTGTTCTAAAGCTATTTATCCAGCGTCACACAAGAAGTCACAATCTGAACCAGGAATTTAACACTCTGTTTTTGAGCTGCAGTCCAGCATCCATCCACTTCAGCTGTTTGCTTTGTTATTGTGAAAGGGAATATCCCCTATTCATTTCTAAGAAGTCAAATCTTAGGGATTAAAAGAAATGGAGTTTGACCTTTTCATTATCCACGTTAAAACTTCATTACTGACCACTGGAACTTCTGAAAGCTATGCTGGCAAAGCTGCCTTTCCTAAAGTTGGGAAGCAAGCTTTTCAGAAGAATGAGGGCTCCTTTGCTGCACAAGACCACTGAAACAAGGGAAATTTTTAAAGGAAGATAAATTCACAGTCCCACTCCAAGACTAAACAACCAGAAGCAGACACCTAGCAGCTTGGATTTATAGCATCAAGTCACACAGGAAGGAATCTGCATCCTCCAGCTTTTTTCCAAAGGGTTAAATCTGGATGACACTCATGGGGACTCTTTCACAAGATGAATTTTAAAGGAAACTTCAATACTTACAGATCAGAGTTCCCGCTCAGTTCAATTCCCATTACATCAGTAGCTCTCTGCTTTATGACCATGTAAAGACAGACTCTCTCACAAATACTTATCTTGCACTTCACTATAAGGAAAAGGTACTGCCTATTCACAGCACTGCTACTTTCCCTAATGTAGGTTCAAGTGAAAATGTGCGGAGAAATTCACACAATTTTGCTTGTCTTGCTTCCTTCTCCTAAATCACAGATGTTTTATTTCTAGTTAGTTCCAGCTGTCAGAGTAGAACAGTTGTCAATGCAGGTACCATGTCTTTACTACTTAATATATTAGCTGTAACCTTGATCACATGTCCAGGATTGTCAGGTTTAGGACTGGAAATGTTTTCTATTAAGGTACAAACCTGGCAACATCCCCATGGCCAGGGATGTGCAGCCTCCCTGCTCTGACATGGGGTACCACTGGGCAAGCTTTTGCTCCTCTCTGGGTCTTTGACACACAGCAGGTTACTTTTCTGGCTTAAAAGTAGTGCAAAAAGATGGAGAATCGGGAGCAAAATGAATTTGTGAACCAACGGAATGTCCTAGTAGAGGATAATAGGCCACTGAGCACATTATTCCGTTTCTCTGGCCAATTTCAATTTGAAACATTAAACGTTATTGGCAGACACAAAGAGACAGTCAAGGTAAAATAATGCAGTTTATGCTTTTGTTAATTAACTGCCTGAAGTACCACCCATGAAGCAGATAAATCAGACTATTCTTTTGAGTCCCGACTGAAACAAGGTTAAAGGAATATTTTTAACATTACCATAACCTAATATGTGAACAAATGTACAGATACTGCATTCAAGAGAGCTGTAACAAAATAACTGTACTGTTAAGGGAAGGTTGACTGGATAAATGCCAACATGTTCACTGCCCTGAAAACAGAAGACTAGAAAATACAAATATCAAGTTAAACTAACGGTTTATGTGTCCCAGAGGCAGGTATCAGTAGAAGGAACCCCTAGAAGGCACAAATAATGAACACATTGCCTGTAAGAGGAGTGTTTATTTCTCCTTCTGGTAGGAGGCTATTTCATAACAGAGAGCATGAGAACCTGATATTCCTCCCAACATTTCTAGAGGCTCAGCGATGCTCCCCAGAGAACTGTCTGTCTGCAAGGAAGCGACTCAGTGGGGGTGGCAGGTACCTGCGTTTGTAAGTGGGTGGGCTGGCTGCGCACAGAGATCAGGGTTGGCAAATTTGAGAAAATGGTAAAACATATCCCAGAAAGCACAACAGTCTACAGAAAAACACAGTTAGAAAGAAACAGCAATAAGGTGACTTCCTAGAGAAAGGTGGCAGAAAAGTACTAAAGAGCAGTTTTCAGAAAGTTTGGATAAGAGAAAGAACTTAGCACAGTGTTGAACAACAAGTGGATTTTTCTACACAATGCTATGCATCCTCCTCAAGCCAAACACACTGGTTGGCTTAGTACAGCTGTGTCAGTCACAGCTGAAGGAAAGGAACACAAGTGGAACGATACACTAGCTTGGTAATCTCTTGCTAAGCTCAGGAGTAGTATCTTTGTGTGACACTGCACTATGCCATTTATATAGCCAGCATCTGTCTTTAGCTCATAAACCTCAAGTGTACCCCAATACATAACGTGCCTCCAGCCCCAGGGAATTCCCAGCGGTCACACAGGTTGTGGCTATAACTGCTAAATGGAACAGAGCAAGTTCAGGAGCTCAAGCAATGATGGTTACAGTCAACACCACACAACTGTCAATACCGTAAGTGCTGTCCCCCATGCACAGTTGTGTTCTGTGCCAACTACCTGTCCTCAGGGCAACACCCAGACTCAGGTCTAGGAAAAAGAGATTCCAGGGCTCATTAGGTAATGTAGGCAACGGTGCATCAAGCTGGTTTCCTTACCTTCCCCTGCTCCAGGAGACTTTGCATCCTCAGGAATTCTCAGCATGTGTTCGTGGCACATCCTAAGACATGCAGCATCTCAACGTTTGTACAATGAAAACACCGTTTTGATGGGCTACAACATAGTTCACTGCTTCCAGCATCTTGAACTGGAAAAAAAAAGACATGCAAAACCTAATAACTATGTGTTAAGAGTCACATGCACATCAGAGAAAACCCAGCTGTACTGTGTGAATGTAGCCAGCCTGTGTGCTTTGGCATCTGGATGAGCAAGCTGCCCATGATTTGTTTAGCAAGGAAAAACAGGCCCAAAATCCAGGAGCTTACATTCATACAGGCTATATCCTGAATCTACAGTCTGGTACTACAGCAAGGTATTCAGGACCCCAAATCAATAGAAAAGATTCTGTGCATCCAGCCCCTGTGTCACAATCCCGTGGTGATTTCTGGAAGGGCTTGTTCAAACAGTATTCTCATCATAGAAAAAGATGGAGCCTCATCCAGTTTTCAATCGTGATTGTGTGAATTTTGGGAGAGAATCACCACAAACCATTCCTAGTTCTTCTCTCTATTCTCACACCATCCTTAATTTCTTCCTACATTTAAAAAACTGCCCATAAGGAAGGACTCTGCCCAACGGCAATTTTCTTGCCTAGAGTGCCTGAAAGGAACAGTTTCTGATATCTGTTTCATGGCAACTCAGAATCTAACCTGATATTTACATCGGTGGCATGCATTTACACCTAAAAGTGAACTCAAGCTATGCAACAGTCTATAGCTGTCAACAGAATTCTTGATACAGACATACGACTTGCGCATCCCCAAGTAGACACATCACAGATTCACATGATGATCTGCAATCCCATTAGGAGCAGCTTAATGCATTGACAAAAACCACAGAGAGGACAATATTCTTTACACATGTAAAATAGATGCTAGCAAACCAGCACATACGTGGGATGAAAAAAGGGAGAGGGGAATAAAAGAACTCTTTGAATAGATATGAACCCACTAATAATAGCAGTATTAGTTCACAGGAAAGAATACGTATGACATCAGAAACCACCAAGACATCTGTTTATTTTAATATTAAAGGAGATCTCAGTTCCTGAGATCAGCTGATCGGCGGGTCCCGATTAAGCAAAATCTTTGAGGTACTGAGAAGCCTTTTTTTGGGTTGATTTTTGTTGTTGTTGTTGTTGTTGTTTTGGGGTGTTTTTTTTTGTTTGTTTGTTTGTTTTTCTCTCAATCGGGCACTTTCATCCTCGAGAGACCCAGAAGCTCCCAGCAGCCCTTGCAAGAGCAGCTGACATGGAGCGGACATGACCACAGCGAGGGGGATCACACCCCCGCCCCTCGTCTTGAAGAAGCCTCCGGGAGGGCAGCAGCGCGTCGCTGCCCATCAGGTGCTGGAAGGGGCAACCAGCCTGTGACACGGGTGAGTAGCCCCCACGCTGTGCTGCAGCAGCGGGTGTGGTAACTCGTGAACTAGGGTGTAGAGGTTGTCACTTTTTGCTAGTTAGTCTCTCTCACCTACTGCCACTGTTTCATACTGTTGCTGACCACGGTCTCAACCAGAAAGAGAACTTGGCTGAAGAAGACTGTAGCAACTCGGGCAGACTGTCTGCCCCTAACCATGGCTATTCAGGCTTCTGGCTGCAGGGAGTGCCAGCGCCTGCTGCTGCCGGATGACGATGGCAGCATCCCACAAGTGTGAGGTGTGAGCAGGTCCAAGATGGGTGACAGGACACTGGCCCAGGCTGCCCAGGGAGGTTGTGGAGTCTCCTTCTGTGCAGACATTCCAACCCGCCCGGACACCTTCCTGTGTAACCTCATCTGGGTGTTCCTGCTCCATGGGGGGATTGCACTGGATGAGCTTTCCAGGTCCCTTCCAACCCCTGACATTCTGGGATTCTGTGATCTTCCCTAAAGGACATGTGAATGTGCAGCAAGGATATCCAGACCAGCTTCAGGCAGAACAGCAGCCGGCAGCGAGATACAGTTATTGAACCACAGATTGTGTGCAGACAGTGACTCAGAACCTGCAGAGACCCCCACTCTGCAGCCCCCAGAGTGATGAGCATCAGCTCCAAAAGCTGCAGCCTAACTTCACATATGGGAAACACTTGGGGATCCACAAACTGTGTGTATCTGGGCTGTGACCTGGGCAGAGCACAGAGCTCTTCACACCAGTTCTGATGCCAGAATCTCTGTTGCTCATGCTAAATGAGGACAAATGGAAGACAATTGTAGATTATTCTGCTGCAAGCTGGCCTGTGGTGATACTTGTTACTGGTACCTGCACAGATCCGAGCTATCCTGTCATCTGAAGCACTGAGAGATGTTTAGAGTGATCAGAGGG
Source organism: Streptopelia decaocto (assembly GCF_964273445.1). Lineage (NCBI taxonomy): Eukaryota > Metazoa > Chordata > Aves > Columbiformes > Columbidae > Streptopelia > Streptopelia decaocto. The sequence goes on along the minus strand of NC_138672.1, from coordinate 4,203,750 downwards.
GACTGGCAGGGCGTAAAGTCACACCAAAGCTTATGTGACATTAACATCCACATTCCTCTGATCTGCTCATTCATCTACAAAAGTCAAACCCAAGAAGTTTATTCCTCGTATGACTTGAATTTAGTCAGGCTATTCCATGAATGAAATGAGACCTGACCTACAGCAGACACTGTTGCAAACACTTCCTTCAGATACAAACACGTAACTCCTGTTAAAGCCCTCAGATCCCTGATACTTCAGCAGGCAGTTGGTAACAGAAGGACTTAAAATCCTTGTCTTTGAGGCAGAAAGTCAGCCCTTAAATACAAATCTGCCTGTGCTGGCAGTGAAGAGTTTTCATGGACATGTGGCATTACTTTCCTTTTTCCTTGGATCCAGAATTTCACCTGAAATTTTCTTGCATTTGCATTCACCAATTGGAAGGGAAAACTGGCAGCAGAATGCATGATCTGAGCATCCTATAGCCAGATAAAAATCATCCGCTTCCATTACAGCTTTGACAGACAAGCTTGGAGAGAGTGTGTTAGAATAGAGCTAACAAGCACAATATTTTATTCATTGGTTAAGCAGGTAACAGATCCTTTGGGACTTGAAGATGTTGCCACCCAGACCACATCTTCAGAGGCTGCTCTGAAGAGAGGCACAGGCTGTTCTGAGGGGTATATCTACCACATGTGAAAACAGCACAGACGTACTGTAAGTAAAACTCAGAGTAAAATAAATTTCAGTTGTTGAATATGAATCCAGAGACCAGGTAGGATGTTATGGCTGTCACTGCTACAGCTTTTTAGCTTGCATACCACTAGCTAATTGGATTACAGCTAGGTTAATTACATTTGCCTGTTTGCACTGCAGCTGAATCCCCCAGCTGCCATGTTATACAACCAAAATTACGCTGGCTTCATAACTACAGGAGCAGAAGGGGCTTATAAAGCTTTGGCCATAAAAATGTGTCTTTCCATTGAAAATTGGCTTATTAGAACAGGAATTAAAAGAAGAAAAGAACTGAACAAGAATGTAGTAAACAAGCAAGAGCACAGAGTGAGTTTGTGATAGCAATCCCAAGCAAGCACTAAGCGGGGCTCTGGAACACAAAGCTGCAGGAGCACAAAGACCAGAAAAGCAGGGTGATTTTCTAAAGACACATGATGAAACTTTGCTTTTTATTTGGCTGCCAGCTCCACTAACTTCCCAAAGATACTTGTTTGCTAGCCTGGCTTGATCGAATGTTTCCCAGCATCAAACAGCACCTCGCTGGACAGATGGGTCATCCAAGACCTTATGCACAAAATGAGGATAATATCTCCCAGAACTACCACAAGCCTGAAAACATTAAGGATTGTTTATAACACTACAGTGAAAGGGAATGCAAAGGAAAAGATCTGTGGGCAAGTCTCCCACTTTCCAGTCCTAGGGAATTTTCCCAAACACACATACTGGGTCTCATTCACCTCAGAGTGCTTTGCTTTACAGGTTCTTATAGAAAAATAAACATCTTCTGCAGAGGCTGTGCAGGAGCCTGCCCTAAAAAACAAAGCAAGAGCCCATGCTGCTTCTGGATATGTGATACTGCCGAGCAGAACAGGGCTGCTGTGAGCAACCACTAGATCAGATTTAATTAAAAACTCCAGGCTAGCACACAAAACAGCGACAAGGAATGCTCCCAACTGCAGACACCAAGTTTGGCATGTCAGTCTTTGTTACTAAGTCTTTTCATCTTTCGAGGCTGGTAAATAGCTTCATTTCCAACCTGTATTCAGGAATTACTGCAGAGGATTCAAAGACAAGGAGGAAATGGAGAGATGGGGTAAGAAAAGAAGATGGCAAGTATTTTCATGTTAAATAAGAGTTTGTTTTGCATTGATATCATGAGTACAAAACCAAATGGCTTTCAGATGTGGCTTTACAAATTACAGTATCAGTAGAAGTCTCTTAAATCTTAAGTTTTCCCTCAAGATTCAAGAGAATATTCATGCTGGCTGCCTCACTTCATTCCTTCCCCTAGCTTCCAAACTGAAATATCAGCTCAAACTCTATTTACAGTCCCTCACTTTAGACTTTTCTATGGCACTGTCAAAGTAACATTTGAATTTCCATTTCATCAACTCAAAGAAAAACAACCCCAAACTTTGGATAGATTGGATACATGGATTAAAACTGTGTACTGCTTACACATCTCCTAGTTGTTTTGTCTAAAGCAAAGGGCTTCGTTCTCATGTTTGTGATGTGTAATATCTAAACTATAAAGTAACACTATACAGGACTAGAGAAGCTGAGAAAAGTTTATCAAGAGTGTTTTTCTGTACAATATTTACCTACAGTCATGGCACTGCCCTTACTCTCCTTTCTGGTTATGGCACAAGTCTCCTAGTAAGGTTAAAACAAGTATTTCAGAACAGACAAAGCAGACATGAAGCAAAAATCAGCTGGATTTGAAGTCATCTCCTGCAGATAGTTGTGTTCTATTTTCTTTATTTGCTGAGCTCAGCCTCCTTATGCAACTTTTGCAATTCTTCCATAAACTGAATGGCCATATGTAATACCTTGCTGCATTTATCTGCTCCTTTTTGTATCTAATTTTATAATAAATGGGAGGAGGGTGGGGGGAGAAAGACAGGAAACCAGAAAGGTCTCTTCCTCACATTACTTGCAGTCTCCTGGTCTGTGCCCTTCCCTGTGTTAGCACAAGGACAAGTTCTCCCCAGTGAAGAGTCAGGGACCCTCTGGGTTCTCTGCAGAGATGAGAAACAGATGCCGTCACAAACACACTGTGTTATAGCAAGAAAAACATTTAGCAGAGAGAGCTCTGGTAATGCTGTACCTGACAATCACTGTGCCTGGTGGAGTTTCCTCTGCTTTGTCAAGATAGATAGCTCCAAAACTGATGGAAATCAGGACATGGTGTTGTGTGGCCACGATGCTACAGAGAACAAACCTCTCAATGCTCTTTCAGGTCAACTCGAACAGCCAAGGAGCTGCAGACACACAGGACTCATGTTTGACCATGAATGATGGGTTTTCCACCCCCTGCTGTTCCCCTCCTCTGCCTTCACATCTGCGGTCTTATCTGGAACCGTGCACTTGCACCACGCTGTGATAAAAGGTTGACATAATAACTAACTGGCAAACCCACATCACTGGCAACATCTGATGAGTGAGTCATTCTTGCTATAGGAGCCATTTCCTTTAAAGTGGAAAGAAAAAGAACATAATACAGCAATAAGCAACCAGTCAGTGAACTTTCCATAAATAATGTTTCCTCCTCATTTTCTTTCACCGATTGACTTGCACTCCCTTTGCCACTGAAGTTCCCAGCTCCTGGTTCTAGTAATTTGTCAATGAACTGCAAAAGGAGCAGCGTGAGTCATACAGAGCCCAGACAAACGGCAGCATATGGGGAAACTTCTCCCACTCCAGAGGGGAAGGTTTTATTCCCTGGCTTTAAAAACTCAAAGCAATTAGAAGGGGAAAGGGGAAAAAAGCTGTTCCAAATATGATGTCAGTGTTTCCACTACTTCATAGGGAAACCATGTCCCCCCCTTATTTTAAAGATGACGTATTAATGCTTATTTTCCTGTCAGTCGTATGTGTGTGTGAGGAAAGGAGAGGTAAAACAGATAAAGATTCACTGGCTTATTTTACCTAAGAAAATATCAAGTTCCTGCATCAGCTGAGAAATAGGAAGCAGCTGGAATATATCTGTAAAGAACAGAGCAGCCAGGCAAGCTCAGTAATGGAAAGCTCCCTGCACTGAAGAAATCCTGAGGTGGCTCAAACTCTGAAGTTCTCAGGGATCCCTTCTCACTTCCTAAAGTGTGGTGTGAAATGAGTCTGTACGGTGAGATTAGTCAAGGGTTAAAAATAATTACGCAGGTGCAGAATACCTATCATTACAGACTAGTCAACATTAAAAATACAGCTATTTTCTATGCCTCCACATAGGATAAAAATAGTTGTCAAGAGCATGATTAAGATATAGAACACATACCTGCACGGATCAAAACTGAACACCTTGTTTCCCAGTCACCAAGTGTAATCTAAGGCACTGGTCCTGTCCTATAATAAAGAGTTTTCTTACATTTTCTCCCCAGTACCTGTGTACTGGAATATTTAGCACAGATCTATGCGTGAAAATGCATGTCAGAATATAAGCTGTCATATAACAAACACAGGGTCCTCTGATCCTCCATCCTTCCAGTCCTGTGTTACATCCACCATGTTATTCAGAACACTCCAAATCTCTGTGGCCCCTTGAAGCTAAAATCCGCAAAACGGACATATGGGCAGTGGTTCATGCGTAAGGGCAAACATGCTCACTAGGAAAACTCCTGTCGAGCCATTAACGCCAGACCAGTTCCACACAGAACTGTGTAATTTGTCTGGATAACTAATACTGCAAGTTAATTCCCCAGCAGTTTGAGAGGTTTTGAAAGCCATAACAAAGTTACAAAGCATGAAAAAACGAAGATGAGACACTGTTTCGAATTATCAAATTCACTCTCCTTGAGGGTGCGTACAAGAGAATGGCAACCATTAGGAAACAAGAACCAGCTGAGTTGAAACGAAACTTAAATGATGTGACTTTGCACTTAACAGTGGTGATTACACAACTGTTGTTCTGTTATATAAGTAGGCAGACTACATAGCCTGCAAATAATCAAGTTAAAATCCTGAAGGTCCAGAGCTGTAAACATCCTCCCCATTGGGAATCCAAATATCTTTTTGAAAGGAGCATGGACCTCATTATACTAAAAATATCTAAAGTGATTAGATTTTGTTATGGGTAACATCTTTGCCAAATCTCCTTTATAAACCTTATTTTCTTTTTAATATTAAACAAAAGCTAAATACACCAATCTGGAAAACATTGTTTTCAGAAAGGTGGGCACTATGGTGAAAGCTTTTTTCCCCACAAATTAGGACAATTTCATTTTTGCAAGGATTTGCTATTTTAAATAGACTTATTTATTTTCTTTTTCCCCACAAAATGAACAAAACATGTACTGTCCAGCTTTATCTGACTCTTGTAAGGAGTAGCATAAAAGAAAGCAAAGAAAGTTCGAGTATTCATAAGAAAACCTAGTGTTTTCATCTCCTTCGTTACAGTCAAAAAGTTGCTCTAATAGCAAAATAGCAGAACATGGCATTTGGGGAGTGAAATGCAGCCTTTACATAGTGCGAACTCACAGAATCCCAGAGTGTCAGGGGTTGGAAGGGCCCTGGAAAGCTCATCCAGTGCAATCCCCCCATGGAGCAGGAACACCCAGATGAGGTTACACAGGAAGGTGTCCAGGCGGGTTGGAATGTCTGCACAGAAGGAGACTCCACAACCCCCCTGGGCAGCCTGGGCCAGGCTCTGCCACCCTCACCGGGTAGAAGTTTCTTCTCAAATTTAAGTGGAACCTCTTGTGTTCCAGTTTGAACCCATTACCCCTTGTCCTGTCACTGATTGTCACTGAGAAGAGCCTGGCTCCATCCTCCTGACACTCACCCTTTAGATATCTGTAAACATGAATGAGTCACCCCTCAGTCTCCTCTTGTCCAGCTCCAGAGCCCCAGCTCCCTCAGCCTTTCCTCACACGGGAGATGCTCCACTCCCTTCAGCATCTTGGTGGCTGCGCTGGACTCTCTCCAGCAGTTCCCTGTCCTGCTGGAACTGAGGGGCCACAACTGGACGCAATATTGCAGGTGTGGTCTCCCCAGGGCAGAGCAGAGGGGCAGGAGAACCTCTCTGACCTACTGACCACCCCTCTTCTAACCCACCCCAGGTACCATTGGCTTCCTGGCCACAAGTGCCCAGTGCTGGCTCATGGTCACCCTGCTGTCCCCAGGACCCCCAGGTCCCTTTCCCCTACACTGCTCTCTAATAGGTCATTCTTATACTGGAACCTGGGGTTGTTCCTACCCAGATGCAAGACTCCACACTTGCCCTTGTTATATTTCATTACATTTTTCCCTGCCCATCTCTCCAGCCTCTCCAGGTCTCTGGATGGCAGCACAGCTTCCAGTGTCACCACTCCTCCCAGCTTGGTGTCACCAGCAAACTTGCTGATAGTGCACTCTATTCCCTCGTCCAAATCATTGATGAATATATTGAATAATATAGGTCCCAGCCATTAATTCAATAGCTTTTTCTTCAAAACAATGCAAAAATACTACTAATACTACAAAAATACTACTAATCCTAGTAGTAAGGGAGCACTTCACAATCTTTAAGACTATTTCGGCACACCAAAGTGAGATACCATCCCTGCTGCATGCAGAGCTGAGTCCGAGAGGTGGTTCTTACTTGGGCTTGAGTTCCCTTCACCTTATTCCTTGCCCAGCTGGAATCTGAAATAAGCCAGAGAAGCAATAATGCAGACTGCAGACACTTTTGCAGGACAGTCCCAGCAGGCTCAGCAGCTACACTCTGTGAGACTGAGCTTAAACTCAGGCATTATGATGAAATCATTGTTGACATCAGCTCAGAAAGTGATGAGCTAACCCTCAGCAGGTTCTCCTTACCTCTGATTAAAATCAACAGCAACTGGATACCTAAATAGCTTTTACAAGTGACACAGCCTGTGGGACAGCAAGCAATCATGTAGCAGCATTCCCATTCCTCAGTATTCCCTCTTCTCTAAGCTGAGTGAAGTCAATATCAAAATCCAGCCTGGACTCCCTTCCCACAGAACTTTGTCCAGTTTGTTAGACTCTTTCTGATCTGGTCAGTGATCCCCAGTTTGCTGTTAAAAGCAAAATCCAGGCTTTTGAGATTCAGGCCGAATGATTTGCGCAGTTCCCCTAAATCTACCTGTAAATACAGCTTTCAAAAATCTGCACTAAGACTCATCTAAGGAGTAAAGCCCAGACTGACATAAATCTGAGAAAATGTGTTTGGTTCAGATGAGCCTAAAGCAGCTTGAACATAGAGCAAAATCTGTTTAATCTGGAAATGATGCTGGAAATATCATAAAGTCAGGATTTCTTGAAAGATTTGTAGCACTTCCTTATTTTTATGTGGCCAGAAATTACCATAAGAAAAATGTCTTTTCATGTTATTTCAGTATTTCAGCTTTATGTTTGGGCCAAAATTGAAACTGCTTTAATTTTATTTTCAATAAACTGTAACCAGCTTGTAAAAAGGAGACTGCAATTAGATTTAGGTTATGTCAAAATTTGTTCCATAATCCTGAGTACAATTCTCATATGCTTTTTGACCTTTTTTTCTTATTAATCAACCATATTTCCATTTTACCAGCAAAGTTTTTAAACCAGTATGGCCAAGGTAATAATCTCTTCTCAGGATTATATCCACAAACAAATTTTAGATCCCAGCTTAGCAGAGGACTCCAGTTTATGTCCTTCCTCCCAGTTAACCATGTAATTGAGCCACCTCCAAGGAGCCACCCTTTACTTTGAAGTAAATACTCTCAAATGCAATTCTCTGGTGCCCGTTGACTTCAGGAGGCCTTTTATCTGCCCGCTGATGAAAAGAAGTTGCTGCTGCTTCTGCTGAGTCCAAGAACTGAGTGGCAGCAGCGACTCTTGCCAATTCTGGATCTAACTCTAGGAAAGTTGCATTTTCCGACCCCACCAAAAGAAATACTTGTCGCATTATTCATACATGTGGTTCTCCTACCATATGAGGAGGCAGGCAGAGAAAGGGAAAAGCCAACGTTAATATTTGCACAAACAAACCCAGGACAGATTCAGAACAAGTAAGACAGTATGTCCTTGAATCTTACAGCAACGAGGACGAACTGTTTAGCCAGCAGTCGAGGGGCTCCCAAGGATGATTGATCCTGAGTCTTAAGGGATATTTTGAACCCTGAGCTCTGTGACCCTGCACAGACTATACAGCAACAGTGATACCAGGGTGCATCAGCAGTACCAGGATTCCAGCTAGACTTGGCCTAGAGGAACATAAACTACTCCAACTTGATTTAACAGAGGAAAACAGCTCTAGAAGTAAATCCACGGCAGCAAAAATCTAGAATCTCCCAAGAGCCAAGATGCTGGCATAGAACACCACAAAATCCTACCTTTGATGCCAAATGCATATTCCAGTTAATGAAACACACAGCTTGGAAAAATCTGGTAGATTTTGTAAAAGATGCCTTGAAAAAATTGTCCCTTCCAGCAATATTGCCAATCCAAAACAATCTTTACTGAGCAGGAGATCATTTTGCAGTGGAAAGGCATTTACCCATCCCAGAGGGCTCCTGGATGCAAATCCAGAAAAGGGTGAAAATAAGCGAGTTGGCATCAGGGGGCAGTTTGGTCTGGCAAAGCAAGAGCTAAATGGATGTGATAGAGAAGCTTCATGCTCCAGAAAGAACAGACTAGACCAGACCACAAACAGATGAGGAAAACATGAATAAAGTAAACGAGGAAGAAAAAAACCTTAGATTTCAGGAAATCTTAGGAGAACGTTAAAAAGCCTCTTTCAGATGAAAAGGCAGGGAGAAGCAGTTTGTGTCTTTGTATTAATCCAATTATTTAGCATAGCATGTTGTTTGGCAATAGAACACATAATATTTGGAGTGGCATTCATGAGCATAAATGTTAGGAAGAGAGAGAGCTTGGTGAAAAAAGGATGTTGGCACAATAATTTGATAAAATGAAGTTCAGCAGCCTTGCTCAGAGCTTTCATTAATAAATGACCATAAGCTGGGCAGTAATATGCTAAAGTTGGAAATAAGAAGGGCTTTGACCATCAGAGCTGAATGCCATGATATGGATGCCTGTCAGAGCCAGACACTGGACACAACTTTGAAGACCTTTCCAGCCCCTTTTCCTAGTTTCTCCAACAGTATCGTATCAGTTGATATCTGTGTTCACTTTAGAACGGGGCTGCACTGTGTTCTTCCCAACTCCCCAGACTGAAGCAACTTCATATTCACCAGATGAATAAAAAACAAAGGCATTTTTACAGGAAATGCAGCAGCCCTTCTTTCATGTTTGCACTGCAATATCTAAAGGTCTATCATCCAGCAGCCAGTGCGGCTTCGTCTGAAACCCTCAATAAAACCAACTCCAGCAACACTTTGGAAAGGTTTCACCAAAAGGAAGGACCGAGTTTCAGATGTTGCACTGTTTCCACAGCTAGATTTCAATTACCTCTTTCTGCAAAGGTCAGAAATGTTTAGTTTTACTGCTTTGCTCCTGCCCATCCCAGAAACTAGGATGATTTGTAAAATTTGGATCTATATACCCCTTTGGGCTCCAGCATTCCCAGAAGGAATTTAGTGCTAAGTGCTTCAGACCATGCATAAACAAGCCTTGCTTTTCTAGATTGTCTTTACCAGGATCAGGCAGAGGATTTGTTTTCTCTTAGTTGGGTAGATTCTAAATATTTGATGGTTTTCTCTGCTAGTCCTCTGGTCTCATCAAAGATTTAACAAAGAGCACCAGATTTCAGCTCCTAGCGGGGCCTTGTAGTTAATACTTCATGACACAAACACTGGTCAGGCATATATCATTTATTTACATTGTGGCTAAGTCAGTAGCCAGACCTTCTACCACAGAATGACATGCAACAAATAAAGTAAACTGCATCTGGGCTTTCTTTCCGAGATAGATGGGAGCCAGCACGAAGCAGAGGTACAACACATCCTGCCAGCTGCTCACCAGCCTTACCCGTGATGGGAGAAAATGTCTCCTTTGCTGAAATGTTGCCTTGGGGAAGCATAAACAATACATACACTTTTCCCATCACAAAAGTGGGGTGTTCCCAAAAACAGTCTTAAGGACAAGGATTCTGAAACAAAGTAGACACTAAAGGAAGACGGCTCTTTGGGCTCATGCTATTTTTTCTGTATTCCTAGTGCTGCACAACTGAGTTCGCTCTAGCCTTGTTTGTGACGAATACTTTACAAAATTTTCTTCTTTGCTTTTAAAAAGCTCACATGAGAACAACTTGGTCATGAATTTTGCGAACATGAATAAGTAACTTCCCTACAGCAAGCAGCTCCTGTGGCAGAGAGCTACCGGATGACTCTTTCAAACACATCAGTAAGCCTCAGCTCAGAAGGACTGCAAAGCAATCAGTCAAAAGATACAGAGCCGTGTTTTGCATAAAAGGCATCAACCAGCCATGACCATAACCCTTTTTTTATAACCCAGAACACTTAACAGCTCTCCCCACACTATAATAGACTTGCAGTTTGGGCCTGAGCCCATTCTCAGTGCTCGCTGGTCAAACTCTCAGTCCTAAAACCACCAGTCTCAGCGATTTACAGCCTGAGCACTTCTGCAGCTCAGGGTTGGTATTTCCCCTTCCACACATTCCAGGTGGATCAGACATAGATGGGGCTGAGTTTGCTGTAGCCCAGTCCACATCACTCCCAGTCTGTTCTTCCCAAGCCTGTCACTGGTGTTTTTAGCCAACATCGCTGTCAGGTCAATAGTCCGTTAGGCATGGAGGAACAAAAAGGAGTTATTTTTCCTCTTCTATCCTGGAGGGCTTCAGATCATCCCAAGCCAACTAGTATCTTGCTGAAACTTTATCAGTAGCTCATCCTGCAAGATCAAAACCTCAGCCGTTGGAGCTGTACGTATAAGCAAAGTTGCCTCAAGGCCTGAGGTTGGATTTGCCCTGATGACGAACAGCATGTGATAGGATCAAAGCTTTAGTTTGTGTCTTTTCAGCGAAGCACTGGTTTTTATTCACCAGCATGAACAATCACACAGTACTTGTTTAGATTCTAATGCTGCTCTAAGCATGAGGAGAACTAGAGAGAAAATACTCATGTGCTTCCCATTTAGATACAAGACCATCACCTATTTAAGAAAAAAAAAAAAGGCAATTTAGGTTTCACCGAAAGCTGAAAATACAAAACACTGTCTTGGCAAAAAATATTTTAAAGGGCTTTTTACTCTTAAAAATGTTTCTATTATAGTAAATTCTTCTGTTTCAGAGGGGGATGCTGGAAAGGAAACCCACATAAGGATGTTCTGCATCATATCCCATTGATTTTCTTCCCTACAGATTTGATACTGGCATTAATTAACCTCACTTCCAAGAAATGTTGGACTCCTCTGTTCCTAAAATTCTCCAAAGACAGCAATTCCACACACCCCTAGGCAATTCAGAGCCTCGGTCTCCTTAGAACATATTTTATTACATATTCTCTAAAATTTCCTTTCCTGTGATTTGAAGTCTTTCACTACTATTCTTACTTACACTGCACACAGTAAACAGTTTAATCTTTTGCAGCTAAATTTTATGTATTTAAAGAACATGATGTCTCTTTCAGTTCTTCTCTCCACATTTAATAAACCCCTTTCAGTCATACGCTAAAGGTCATGGTTGTTTTTAAACCTTTGATCATTCTTGTTTTTCTCCTCCAATGTTCCTCCAAATACTCTTCACCTTCCCTCAAGTGCTTTGCCGTTTGTGAAGTCCTGCCCACCAGGAAGGAAGCAGCCCAGGATAGAAAAGATTTGAAGACAGGGAGCAATGGGACAAATAAAACCTCAGAACAAAACTCCAATATCAGGACAATATTTGCTCACAGCACTTCTTCTAGTTCAACTTCAAATACTCAGGATTATGAAGTAAAAGCTCAGGGTGCTTATCTTATCTGAATATGTTTGCACATTCTTAGCACTGAGTCAAAGCTTCTTTAACCAGAGTCCAGCTCTGTGAGTTTAAATTCTTTGAAGTCAACAGCAGATGAAGCCTGACTACATCAAACTGTTACTTTTGGAAGCAAATCTGTCCCACTATCACTTCTCCTCCTTTCCATTTTTGCTGGTTCAACAATGCAATTCATCTTTCCCAATTTCTCTGTTCTTAAAAATGTAAATGGTGAGAACAAGCATCACAGGTTTTCTTTGCGACAATGGGGCAGGAGGCAAGGGGAAGCAAGAAATGATGCACAACATAGTATCAGAATTTAAATGCAAGTTGGATGACAGTGAGTGACAAAGATATGAGACCCAAATAGAAAGGAACATGAAACAAGTGATATGATCATCTGTTTTTTTACTCACTTATGAGATTCTGGCAATCCAGAAATGCTACAAGATCAAAAATATCACTATACATATATCTATGACAATATCACTAGATTTCAGAGAAGAAACAAAAAGCCAAGAGACTCCACTTTGATCACAGACTGGGTTTCCTCTAGTTACTTCCTATTCATTTCTCTTCTGAAAATAAACCATCCTTCCTCCAAGGAGGCAGATGAAGATCAGACAACATAAAATGAAACCTCATTTAGGGGTGAAGAACTTGTAGGCATCATTTCACAGCAGAAACTTACATGAGAAAGACTAGGTACCATCCTGATCCACAGGCATGTTGGAGGGCAAGCCCTGTGACATTTCAGCATCACATCCATCACACTGAGTTGCACCACACAAGAGAAGGAAGAGGGGACAGAAAAACAGAGTTTTCACATCAAGTTCTGCTTTGCTTCTGCTAAAGCCATTCACAGAAGCATCATTTTTTTTAACAACCAGTTTTTACCATGACTCTGACTGTTAAGCAGAGTGTATGTGTGCATACACACTCCTGGAGGAATGTTATTTACAGAGGAAGATTAATGTAAACAGTTATGCAGGCTCTGGGGATCCAGTCATTCACATTAACTAACCGAGCAGCCTAAACACATCCCTCCCCACCAGCCACAGTTGTCTGAGCTCCCTGTGCACCGCTCCTTATTTCTAAGTTTCCATTCACTGTTTCCAAAACGTTGATATATTGACTAGAACTGCAAGAACTGTTCTTTTTATGAGTCAGATTGAAACTTCCCTTCAAACTAGCTAGTTGATTCAACCCTCTCTTTTTTTGTCTTCCCTGTGCCTGCACCCTCACCACAGAAGTCCTTTCCAAGCTTTGCTCCCAAGCATGCTTAATGCCAGTTTTACTGGGCTCCTGTTCACAACCTCAAGTCAGGGCTAGGTCACCCAAAGCACTCTGCTCTTTCTCCCTGCGCCTCTGTTTGCTTAAGCTGCTGAACAAAAGCACCAGCCTAGTTTAGCAACAGACTTTCTTTTTCCCCCTTCAGCTTTTCAAAGTGACATGTTGCATTTCAGCTTTTTCTGAGCTAGCTGAAAGATAGGTCAGGGAAAGAGTCAGGATTTGCTAGTGCTGTGCCTGAGCTTGGCAGGCAGTGGTTTTGCATAGCACCTTCCCTAACTTCCCCACATCCCAGGGATTTACATTTTATATTAGAGACAGTCAATGTACAGTTGTATTGTGCAAGGAGAGATTAGATTCATTTGCATGTGGATTATCTCATGAGATCTTGCAGAGACTTATGCAGTAATGTTTCACATCCATTTGCACAGGAAAAAGTAAATGGGTACCAGGCAGCAGAAGATGAAGCCAATTATCAGTTATTTCAATGCATATTTATAACATACATTAGAAAAATTTGTCAATTATGAGATGCTGAACAATCACGGTAATAAAGAGACTGTCTACTACAAAATATTTGATGGAAATACGAGAGGATTAATCAATTCCGAATGAGATGCCATTTACACTAAAATGAAAGCAGCAGTAATTCCCACCAGAATGGAACAGCTTCCACCTCCTCCTTTCTCCTATGGGATTATTGTTACCATTTATTACTTTTAGCTGTGCAGAGATGCAGAGTGAGCTCTATTATACTGTGTGCCGTTGAAACTCAGGTGTAAGAAAAACGTGTCTTACTGTATGATTGTGCTTGGAATGATTCACTCTGTGAAAACACATAGAAAAACTCCCCGTTCCCCACCCAGGGGAGCCTGCGCTGCTCTTTCCTCCTCCCAAACAAACACAGATATAATTTTCATGTAGGGACAATAAAGTGCTGTGTACCCAGGGAAAGCCCTAGAGATAAGGATTTACCCAGGTCAGCCTCAAAGCTTGGAGTAGTTAGGAAATGAGAAAGGAATTCTGGAAGGGACAGGTAAAAATAGGCCCTTCAGATGTACCTTTCAGGGAAGAAAGAGCCACACAGACTCATCTCTTAAGGTATTTTGAGTCATGGACCCTGTGATGCAAATGCAGAGTTGGGAGCTCTAAGGAAAGCAAACCCATGAGGACACCCCACCGGACATCCCCCAAACTACTACCCCTGTATTTTGACTTTCATATTCCAAAACCCAAGAATTTGAGCATTCTCTTTATTTCTCTCAGCAGTCTGCCATATATCAGATCTTTAACGCATGCATAGTAATTTGAATATGTCCCTGAAATATCAAATTTATAGCACATATGCAGGCCATCTGCATATGCATGCACATTTCTGACAGAGAAATCCCATGCAGAGATAAGACAGCCTTAGGTAAGAGTGTCTGCAGCTCCCACTGGTCCTAAAGTTACTGTGAAGAAGCTGCTAGAGCTCCTAGGATGTCACATCCTACAGGCAAGAAACGCAACTCCAGAACTTGACTTAATGAGCATTTACATTTCCTTGGGGAACTCCACAATATTTGGTCCTGGGCCTTTTGTGCAGCCAACAGTTGTTTCCTCTGCTCATAGGTCTGGGTTATTGCTCCGGTTTTTGTTTTTCTCAGTCTGCCCTGGCTGGTTGATGCTCCTTCTTTACAAACTGCAGCGCTCTTGAAAACATTCCACATGAGGACAACTCTCCAGTTTTAAATATAACTTTGTGTATGATTTATACAGAATGTCATTAAACCAAAAGAGGGACCCTTCAGATAAATACGAGCCAAAAATTTGTTGTTATAAACTTGCTGTGGGCTTTCTGCCTGCTAGTCTCTCGAGCCAAGCTGCTTTATTTGCACACTGGGATTCTTAAACACAGATGTACAGTGAAGATGCACATCTGACAGTCTTTCCAGGGTGAACCGTGGATCTCTATGGTATCAAACAGTGATCCTTAAAGAGGGGTTTATCTCTATACATTTGAAGAGGGCAAATTAAGCCATTGCACACACACCCACCACTCTCCACCTCATTATTTCTAGATAAGTTATGGCAGAAATGCACTTTTGGATTCGCATCACAGTTATCTGAATGCCCTCTCTGATCCTCACTGCCTACCCAAAGTAGTTTTGAGTTCGATATAATAGATCACTCTCAAAGTGCTTCTTTCTTCACTGACTAGTACAAGCCAGACATTCCACTTAGACTAAATACTTAAATTTAGACAGCAAACTGAGGTTAATCCTATCTTGTGTGCCAAATATCTACAGTTCAGAGCTATTTTGGGCTGAGGCGAGATGCACAGCTTGTGCAAGATACACAGCTAGTGTAAACCAAATGGGCATGCAAATGCATGAATGAGCAAACCTGGAACAAATTCAAAAGGTTTCTCACCAAATTTTGCAAAAAAAAAAAAAACATGAACATTTTGGGGAATTAAAGTTGTGGAGATGCAATATTTTTTTAATGATTACAATTATTGTGTTTATCTTACTTTCTCTACCTTTCTGTATGCTATATGTGACTTTATCAGAAGAGTGAGCTAAAACCTAATCCTGAGCTGAAAAAGAAGGGAAGAGAGGCCTTTGGACCACCTCAAATTCAATGGGAGGACCCATTTTACAGCTCCTCCTCCTGATTTTCCCCAGTGAGTACCTAGATAACCATGTAGACAGACAGATGGGTTTTAAGAACAGGGATGGATCAGTGGAATGAGACAGGATCTAGAAACTACTTGTAGGCTTCATCCTTTAAAGTCCAACCAATACAATGCAAGATATACAATGCAAGAATACAATGCAAGAGAATTTGGGGCCAGTCTAAGTCACAGGAGTCAGGCAGCTCAGTTTGCATAAACGCCTTGCCTAGACCTGGCTGAAAGTGATATGGAAATACCATCCAAGTGTGGTGCCCTAAATCCAAAAACAAATAAACCCCACACTTTAAAGAATTTTATTTTTCTAGATGTTTTACCTTGGTCTCAGTGTTCTGAGTAAAGCATAAATGAAAACTCTGCAAAATGTTGCTAGTCTACAATCACAGAACAGTGAATTTCATAGATGGTCCACAACAGCAGCTTTGTGCTGAAAACCCCATTTCCTCAGGATACCACTGGAGTACACAAGGGAGCTACATCCAAAACTCAAGGTGCAGAAAGATTTTGGTCTGAAACATTGTTTTTGTTGCAAATCAGTCTTGTTTAGTTCCTGCCCACAGTTGGTTTTGCTCACTTATTTTGAGGAATTTGTAGGAAAATCCCTCCAACCATTTTTCAGTTAGAAGAAACATAATTATTGCTACATACTCCCCCCACACAAATACCTCATAAACAGCTGGAACTTTTAAGCACAGATCTTGGCCAAGCAATAGCCTTGTCGGGGTGTTTGGGGTTATTAGACATGGCTACAGTGACTCAGTGTTGCTTTGCCCAGGCATTTAAAAGAAAAATTAATCACAAGACTGCCTTAAGTCACCAAACATTTTTGCTTTTAGCTTCTGAAAGTTTAGGGTTCACATGTTCAAGATTTTCTCTACAGCTATGATGCTTAAAACCAAGGAAGAAAGAGATGTTCATGTTCAAATACCCCACTCCAACAGTTGAAGCTGTAAGGCAAAACTCCAGTATTCAACGTGTGATAAATCATGAGAGCTGAGAACTTAGATGAATTCAGTTGGTAGAAGAAAAAGCAAGTTAGATGATGAACTTTAAAAGGCTGTTTATGCCACACGTCCAGAAGTTCGACTGCTTATTTAGTGGTTTAGTAATAATGCATCACACCCATTTTGCCACATACTTAAAACCTACGAAGGACAGAGGGAAAAATTACAGGAAATCCTTCTGCAAGAAAAACAGTGCCGGGTTTCTATCTGGCCAGGATACGTTGACAAAGTTCCCTTGTTAGATATCGATACAACACCTCATTATTGTGATTTAACTCCAGGCGGCAACTGAGCCCCAAGCAGCCACTCACTCCACCCCCCCAGTGGGATGAGGGACAGAATCAGAAGAGTAAAAGTGATAAAACTTGTGGGTTGAGATGAAGACAGTTTAATAGGTAAAGCAAAAGCTGCACATGCAAGCAAATCAAAACAAGGAACTGATTCAGTGCTTCCCATCACAGGCAGGTGTTCAGCATCCTCAGGGAAGCTGGGCTCCATCACATGTAATAGTCACTTGGGAAGACAAACACCATAATTCTGAATGTCCTCCCCTTCCTACTTTTCCCCCCAGCTTTATACGCTGAGCACGACATCACATGGTGTGGAATGTCCCTTGTGGCAGTTGGGCTCAGCTGTCCCTGCTGTGTCCTCTCCCAACTTCTTCTGCACCACCAGCCCACTCCCTGGTGGGTCGGTGTGAGGAGCAGAAAAGGCCTTGACTCTGAGTGTTGCTCAGCAAGAGCTAAAACATCGCTGTGTTATCGGCAATTTCCAGCAGAATTCCAAAACACAGCCCCATACCAGCTAGTGTGAAGATCCCAGCCAAAAGCAGCACAGTCGCATAAGACAGTTTTCCCTGGAAAGCCTTGCAACCATCAGACCCCACACTAAGTTAACAGAGGAAGATCTCAAGTCTTGACTCTCTCTAGGTACTCCATCCACTTTGCCTCTTCTGCTAGACAAACCCTGTGTGAGAAAAGGGCTAACAAGCTCAAAAGAAGGCTAATCTGCCCAAGTCAATGATATCAAAGGCACATATTAAGGTTTTGCCTTTTTGGTTTGCTAGTAGAGGACAAAGCTCAGCTTAAAAGTGAGTAGGAGAGCTGGCTGGTGGTTTGTGGTAAGACAACTTACTGTCAAAATCCAAGGAAAACTATATTATGGCACTCCCTTCCCTCTAGGCTAAAATGATGATTGTGAATCTGTGTAGCTGTAGTTGACTGTGGCTTGTTTTAGCCCTATTCCTCATACAAGAGAAGCATGTCATGATGTTCTGTACTGTGTTTTTAGCAGCCTGGAGGTGTGGAATGGCCGTCAGTCTAGAAAGTACTGCTGGCTAAGGGGATAGGCTAGAAGAAAATAAGCTTGTCTGCTTCAGTAAGGGGTGTTGAGACCAGCCCTGGCTGCATCCTCCTGCAGAAGCAATTGTGCTGTCACAAAGCTGCCATTTTCTGCTTTTCTAGGAGGGGAGAAAGGATTAAAAGGAAACAGGTGTGTCAAGGGGTAGCATAATGATGTTAACTCTGCGCTGCTGTGATTTGGTGGAGGGCTAACGAAGGGCAGTCTCATATCTGAAGATTAAAGGTTGCAATCAGAGATACCTTAAATTACTTTACTTATGTGTATTCAAAACACCTGTATTTGAGTTAAACCATACCATCTGTATATGTCTTCAGGTTGTTTAGAAACAAAATCTAGAGGAGCAAAAATACTGGTTGAGCTATGATGAGTAAGTATGTCAGGGCCCTGAGTCTACCACTAGGTCTTGATAGCCCTAATCAGCCTCACCTGAGACCCCTCCTGACACCTCACTCGGGGCCCAGAAAACCCATTTAAGCTCAGGCCTGGACCTTCTTACTTTCTTAAGCTACATCATAGGTATGTGACTTTCTAGTTCTTCTTTTGGTCTTATCTTCTCAATGGACTTTGGACATGTAGAGGTAGGTGGGTCATTTTGTGATGGGACTCATTGTGTGTAGGTCAGTAGTTTGTTTCTATTCATTTTTGTTTCTGTCTTCTGTGTGGATTTTGTGTCTATGTTGTTGTATTGCTTCTAGCTGCACCTCTGGCCCTATTTCCTTTTGCCCTTTTCTGTGTTCTGTGGAATAACTGGTCCTTGATGTTTCTTGACAAGGTGAAGGAAATGTATGTTTAGTAGATGTATTCAGGACCTTCTTATTTAAGGTGATATGCCTAGTTTTTCAACATTTTGAAGCTATATAAGCTTTAGAGTGTCTATCATGGTGATGTAATGGTGCATTTAATATGGCTACTGCTCATGTGAAACAACTCTTACAGCATTTTATTTTTCTTCTCTGGAGACTTAAGGAAGCTGCTTTTATGTGCTGCTTCTTTTTGCCTGTATTCTCCTTTTTCATTCTTTCCACATTACATGAGACAGTAGGTGGGAATATACAGCCAGATAATGATAATTTATTACCCATCTGTCAGAGTTGTTCAAAAATCTTTCCAGCTAGTATTATAAATTGAGCATTTCTGTCCTTTCTTTGCCCTTAGTGATCTGAGAATACTATTAAAGGGAGGCAATGCTATGTATAAATTGCTTGTGAACATTTAAGTAGCATGTACTGAAAGATGACATATAGAAAAGTGCTTTTATTCTATCTGATAAGATTGGATTAATCAGTCGTGTCTATGTGATAATGTTGCTGTAAGTTTTTGCTTTCTGCTTTCCCCAAAGTGTGTCTTCTCTTTTCCGTATGTTAGGACCATTTGTGATCATCATTCCATCTGCTTTGGGGAATATGCAGTGAAAATTTTGCTTATTTATGCTTTTTGTGCCTGCTACTTCATATGTTTGATTGTCTTGGATAAAATGAGTTTGGAGTATCAACTAGCTGTTAACCTTTCTAGAATTATGATCCTGATGAGCTCTCCTTCTGATACTTTTACAGGTGTATCTGGATGTTGTTTACAACCAAACTCGGATGGTGTTGGGTGTGTTTGAGAAACTGTGTGGCAGTTGCAGACCCCCAGTGAGGTCCGGAGCTTTAATAGGGCAGTTAGCGGCTCTTTATCCCCTTGTGTCCCCAGCGCCGCTGTCCCCCCGGGCAGGGTGACTCTAGCCTTGGACACCCCTCGGCTGCGGGGCAGGAGGGGCGGGACCCGGAGGGGTCTGGGAGCAGCGGGGCTGCGGACGGAGCCTCCCCTGAGCTCAGGGCGGTGTCTGAGGAGCCTTCCTGGCACTGAGAGCCCTCCCTGCTCCCTGGTGAGCGATTCTTTCTCCCGGGTCTGTCCCGAGTGAGCCCTCGCCCCCCACCAGCGATTGTTTCTGCCGGGTCCCCCCGAGTGAGAGCGGCCGCTCTTGGGGTGCGGGAGCGGCATCACTGGGAACATCATCCCCGGCCGGTGCATCTGACCTGCGGGCTGGTACGTGTTTCAGATTAACCCCCCGCTTACTTTGCGTTCTGTTGTTTGGTTGCCAGTTCGGTTAAGGGGTCGAGTGCATCCGTTACAGTGGTGGTGTAGGGTAAAGGGATGTACGTGTGCTGTACTGCACCAAGGTAGAGCTGAGGATTTTGTTATTCCTTCCTTCAAGAGAAACGCTCGCTTCCTACGAAGAGAGGAGGTGCTTACAAATGGATGCCAGCTTTCATTAGGAGCAAAATACACATTTCTCACGGTAGAAACTTAGAACTTTCAGCCCTACCTTTTTGCCTGTCCTGATGAAAACGATGTGGAGGTGCATCTGGAGTCAGAACTGGGTACCAAGCCTATGTGAGCTGTGCTAAGATGGACGAAGTGTCTGTTTTCCTTAGGCATGAATATGTATCTCTCTTTGAAGTAGAATAGTCCATTAGCTTTCAACTGCACCGCTTTCGGGGCATGAGTTGTGTCAGAACTCCTTATTTAAATCCATTTCACTTTTTAGGATGTTCTGAAGAGATGACAGGTGTATCAGGCTCCTTGCTCTTAGTAGTAGACCATCAAATATGTTCAGGTTAAGCACTCTTATGCTTCTTCTCAGAAATTATCACCTTTTAAGTAATGACTTTTCAAAAAGCATTGTGCTATTGGAAAATTCCCCAGCTATAGCAGTAGCAGAGTGAATGCTTGCAACCTTGGATTCTATATTTTTACAGTTCCTTGTTGGATAAAATTATTTCTTTGTTGGGTATCACTTAGAGGTATACATGCAATAAAATAAGATACAAGTGGGATCCTAATCAAAGCTTTTTAATTGTGTTCTGTCAAGTGCTTAATTATTTGTAATGTGGACACATGTAGTGTAATTGGGAAGGAAAAACTGAGCTTTTAGCCTCAGGCAGAAACAGAAGCTCCCAAGTGAATTATTTTGCTTGTGTTTGGAATGGAGAGGAAACCCCACATTAATAACCAATCTCATTTTGAATGTGAAAACATGAGGGCATGGGCTGTTTTTCTGCAAAACAAAGATTGCTTTCATGAGGACTGAACCCTCTTAAAGAACATAGCTCTGAAACCCACAAAGATGAGATGCGGGACGTTCCCTCCCCACCCCAATATGTTTTGCAGTTATTTAACAATCTAGCCTTGCTCATTCTTGTGGAGTTTAATTGAACCAGAGGTAATGAGACGCCAAAGGTGAACAGTTAGCTGCCAGCAGTCACTCCGCTGCATTTAGAGCATCAACTTTGACTGGAAGCCAGTAGGACAGGCCCTTCAGTCCTGCAGGCAAAACATGTTTGAGAGTATACAGTGCAAGCATCTGCTGGCCATGTCTTTTCATCCCTTCCTAACTACCATATTACAAGGCAGCTGAATGTAAAGCAGCTATTTATTTAAAATTCAAGATCTTGGTGTCCTGAGCCCCGGACCAAATGGGTTCTGTGGTGATATCTGTGTCACAATGTGCAGTCAGCACTGACTTCAGAGAGGAAAATCAAGTGCTGTGTACTGATTGCCTGGGTTCGTTTTTCTAGATTATATTTAATCCAGAGTAGGAGTATTGTCATCTTTGCTGTAGTCTCAGTGGGGAAACAGCCTGAGGATATGCTTTTCCCAAAACATAAATTACTCCATTCTGGTCTTTCTATTAGACTTAAACCTCCAGTGCCACAGCAGTTGCCAATCAGTCTTTCACATTCATGTTGTGATGAGTCTTTAGTTTGGAATGATGTTAGCTTTTGGTTCAAAGAGTGATGTTTGCTGCTGTGAGGATTACTACTGTGAGTACTGAGCACTGAAAATAGTAACGGAAATATTTCAGGGGAGAGCAGGATTCTCAAACAACTTTTACATTATGAAGGAAGGATGAAGTAGATGCAAAATGTTCTGCCTGGTAGCATTTTGCGTGTTAAATGACAGCATGTATGCAAGGTGACAGACTATAGCATCTATGCTGTAAATGCATTAAAACTATATTTTTTTTGCATTATTACTGCTAGTCAGACTGCAAAGAGTGAAATTAATCTTCCTGGCTGTGTAGTTTTCATGATTGACATAGCCATGTTGGGAACTTGATTTATGCTGGTAGTGCATCTATTTGAAATTCAAGGTCTCTAATGGAAAATTTTCACTGAGAAGTACCAATAAATTAACTTCTTGGTGTGTGATGGGGATTATAGTTCCTGGGGCAGGCTTTGCCACTGTCAGGTGATCGGTAGATTCAGGGTTTTTTTCATTGTTTTGATTGTTTTGCCAACTTCAATATGAATCTATAAAATGAAGACTGAAAAGCCTTTTGGAGCAGGGATTTGGCGTGAGGGGAAGGGGAAGGTAGCTTTTTTCAGACAGCCTGTTGTTTCCATTTTGTCGCATCAGCTGTGTAACTGTGGTTCCAGTGACCATCACAGAGAAATGGGCTTTTGGTGTTTCAGCATTTCTAGTCCCAGCCTGGAATGCAGGGAGGGAATATCTGCATTTCAGTAACAGGAGAACTAGCTCAAGTTTTTAGGTGAAGACTCAAGTGTTTCAAATTGGTGTAGTTAAGCATAATAACAACAAGCTTATCCTACAGCTAGTGGAATAATACCCAAAGCAATGCTTTATGTAGATTGTCCCAGACCGAGGGGAGGCATAACTCTGTTTTAGGACACCAGACTCTGTATATTGTTATTGGTTTTTCACACCCCTGTTTCCTTAGGAGGTAATGTAAACATCACTGGATCGATGCTTTATTTATTGCCCTAGAAATAACACTGGAGATCTGGCACTGAATCAAATGTGAGTGGAGGGGGACAGTGTTTTTTATGCTTAGCATGAGTGAAATGACACTTTAAATATATGTATGGAACATCAGGGAGAGGAGGGCTGAAGTTTCCATTAGCCAACTTGATGATATTTTTAAGAAGCTGTGTCTGGCAAATCCATTAACTGCTGTTATGGCTTTCAGGAACTCTTAGTAGGACTGTTAAAACATCCCAGTGCTCTGACCCTAGAGCACACAGCGTAAGGAATTGGAGTTCCTTTGCTGTAGCAAATAATTCATCCCTATCATCTTGCTGAGGGGAAAGTGGGAATAGCTGTAACAGCATGAAAGGATGTCTGGAAATCTGTGTTTCTCACCCCCCTGAATAGTCAAAGATGCTGATGGCGGTGTGTAAATGGGCTTGGCTGAGAACTGGTGTTACTGTCAACATGTGACCCAAGTCCTTGAGCTTCCAAAGGACATGGCACTAGAGACCAAGTTAAATGTGAATAGGACACCTTTAACTGTATTATAACTGATAAAGTCTCCTTGTGTGTCTCATGCTTCTGAAGAATCATCCAGGGATTCTTCACGGCTAATTTTTTTTTTTAGGGTGACAGTACCTGTCCCCACAGAGGTGCTTCAGCAGCAGCATCTGAATCTGAGGACAACTGACATAACTCATGTGGTTGTTCCCAGATCTGGGGCAGAACGTTTGGTTGCATCCCTCTTGTTGCAATTGGGAGCTACTGGCTAGGAAGTGATGCAATGCAAACCTCGGATGGGTTAAAGGGAGCCAAAACACTAAATCAGCTTGAGATCTGGCACTCGGATATTCTAAGTGATTAGTTGTGTCAAAGTAGTATATATCCATGGAGTCTGATCTTAGGAGAACTTAAAATGATGCAAGCTATTACACTAAAACAGGCGTGGGTCCAAACTGAAGCTCTGAATTTGAGTTGTCTGCAGTTCTACACATTAAAGAGCTTGGTTTTTGTATGAGCTATACATGTGCAGTCAGCCTCTGTTCTTCCCATCTGTATGAAGATTTACTCACTCATTACTTCATATTAATGAAGTACCTTGTGTGAAATCCTCAATATCACCCGTTCTCAGCCAATCGTAGGAAAAATGAAGAGCCTGATTTCTTACTCTCAGGTAGGAATCTTCTCTGCATGGTATGTCCTCAAGAAGTGCAGTTGGCTTGGAGGAGAACAACCACCAGGAGGAACAGGGATGTAGTCCAGTATCCAAGGAACAGTCAGTACCTTGCCTAGTTGGATGAAGTTTCTTGCCTGTGTTCCCCAGCTATCCAGTTGGTAACTTCCATTTTATTTGTTGGTGAAAAAATTCTGGGAAAAAACCTTCAGATTCCCAAATTCCATCATATTCCCTGTTTTGTCAACATGAGGAGCCTTGACTAGCAAAGACACAGGGGGTGTGTTTTGGTAAGCTGTGTACATGGGCGATTAAACTGGCCAATAGCAGGTACTGTGCAAAGAATCTCTACGTTATCTTAAGTTTTCCTTACTGCCCTTAAATCTTGCGCAAGTTGTGAAACTTGCATGTTACCCATATCTTCAGTTAAACCTCATTTATTTGGCTTAAGGAAGGCTAATTTATTCTTGTAATAAAGCAATTCAGAAACTGTTCCTTGTGGATTAGAGAACCTGGTGTGCCTTGGTGTGGGCACGCTTAAAAAGGTGCATTTTCTGTGCCTGTGAACTCATGGAGCTGGTGATTTCTGGGTAGGGAAGCAACAGGGAACCGTCTTCTGAGCAAGTGGAACATCTCTAGGCTGTGGAAGGAACAGCACCAGATCCGCAAAACCACGTCTCTTATTCTAGTGAAGGCTGTGGAAGGCAGTAACAGCTGCCTCTTATCTCACAATTGAACATTTTGAAGCACTTGAGGCCAAGTGTTTATGCTACTGGACAGTTTGTTTAGTCAATGGACCTTTTTTGATTCTTTTTCCAAAGAACTGAAAATGAGTGATGTATGTGCCTTAGTATAAATAAGAAATGCATGACTCCTCATGTAGTCTGAATCAGTAATGCTTCATACGGCACTGAGTGATTTAAGGAAATACTGATGTGTGTGCACCAACACAAAGTAAACAAATTAAAGGGAGAAACAAGCTGCTTAGTCTTACTTAATTCAGTTTTAGCCAGAAAATCTCAGAAAAGAACGCTCTTTAAAGTCTGCAAGTCTTGGTATTAAAGGTAATAACCTCCTAGGAGGGCTAGAATTTACTGTGAACATACATCATCACTGGAGTCTGAAGCTGTGGGAGTGAGATGAAAAATAGGTCTGAAATCAAAATATTTGCAAATAAGATCATTCAATTTCTAAACAACCTGTTTCCAGACCAGAAGTCACTTTAATCCAGCACCAGTGTGAGGTGGAGATTCAATAGCTGGATTAGGTATGGGCGGAGAGGGACCAGGCTGTGCAGCTGGCTTAGGGAATAACAACAACATGAGACTTGGGGAATTCCTGGAGGTGAAAACAGTTTGAATTTGGGAGAATATTGCAGAGCTTTCGCAGAGCAAATAACATGATTGAATAGGTTGTTGCCAGTATTTTGGGCTATGCTGGATGGTAGATTTAAGAATTCCCTGAGGCTGTTGCTTCTGTTAGACAGCTGTTATCACAGCTGGTCAAGGGGAATGATACTTAGGAGTAAGAAAATCTAGATGAAGACAGTAAATGAGTGTCTACCCTAACACTAAATACCGTTTTTTCTTGAAATCAGGCAACACAAGGAGCTGTTGGGCTGTGAGCAGAGGGTGCTGGGGAAGGGCTGGACTGTGCTTGTATGTGTTTCGAGTGATGTACACCTGAGGACTAACAGCTTGTTGTAGGTCAATGTGACTAATGCAGCTGCAGAGATATAAAATCTTCGACGTTGTGTCAAGTTGGTCTCACTTGTGCTCTGTGGTTGATCTGAAATGGAGCCCAGTGCTGTGGGTGGGTGCTGGGGGACGTGAAGCCAGAGCCAGCCCTGGGTACAGGTCTGGAATGGGTGACAGTGTTAGACGTACCGGTGCTTGATTTCAGCACAGGGCTCAAAACTCTGACTGGGAAAAGAGTCTGTCTCATTAGACACTTTTTTTCTTTGTTTTCAGTGTGCTCTCAAATGTTTTGTCTTTGTGGTGTTGGTTGTTTTTCCTTTTTTAAAGAACTTCACAAAGCATTTGAACTGCACAGAGTGCTTCCAGACTCCAGCTCTGCTAGATACTCTAAAATCATTCCTCTTGTTTCTTTTCCTACTTCTGTTACTAAAAAGCAACGAATATTAAGACCAGCTTAAGAAGCTTTTCTTAGAAAGAATATACTCCTTGCTACAAGCTTTTTTAGAATGGCTGAAACTCTTCTTCAGATCCTAAATTTAATTCAGTTGTTGGTGCATTTTAGGTTATTTCTGTGCTGTAAACTAAAACTGATCACTCAAGAGAAAGCAGTGAGATAAAAATCTAGGAATGTCTGTGTTCCATTACATGGCTTGTCCCTAATGCCTTCAGAGAATCTGCAACAAGTATTTTAATAATCATCATTTTGTCATGGGTGCTGGAAAGTCCTCTGCAGATCCTGGGTAGCTGAAGAGGTGTCATTGTTCATCTGGGCATCTCTTGTCATTGTTGAGTGATCTGTGCTTCAGGATTTCATGGTTCAGTAGCTTGGTCAGGGATGGCTGGCAGGGAAGCAAAGAAAATTATACAATAGAAAAGAGTAGTCAGAGTGTTGAAGTCCAGTTCCTGGTACTACCCTGGTCACCTTGTGTGCCAGGGTTCTCGTGAGTACAAAAACAAGCAAACAAAATGTGTTTTTCAGTGACTAAGGACTGTTGTCTGCTTGTTCATCGTGCTTTAGGCAGACTCTGTGAAAAGCTTTTGAGTAGTCCAGCTCTGGAACACGACTGAGCTGCCCTCTTGCCCTGGGCTTTCTGCTAGAGGGACTTTTCAGGCTTTTATCTTCTGAGAATGTTTGCTTTGTTACCTGTGTAAGTGCAAATGCTATTCCTCCCCTTATATTCTACAATGCTATTATTCTTTCACAAGCAACGCTAATATTAGACCAATAAACTGTGTGCAATGTAAGTCATTCTGCTGTGCTTTATATATACTGGTATAACCTCAAGGTACAGTATGTTCAGAACAAGCTTTTTCCAGTTCCACCCAAATATTTAGTTAATCTGTGATGGTTGTAATGTGGACTTCAAACCTTTTCACAGAAAGTAAGATCTGAATTTTGATGAATCAAGTGCATCCACATGTAGCACCCACCTCCTTTTTCTTCTGTTGTTCTCTCTTGTTTACATGTTCCAAATATTTTAAGTTTTCCTGCCACCTCCTGTGCTGTTGGGGGCATGTGAGCTCCTTGCATGTTCTTGCAGAAATAAGCACAGTTTTATGAAGAAAAGACAATATTTCAGTGCTAAAGGAGACAAATCAAAGAGATGCTATCGATCAAAGAGGTCCTGCACAATTTCAAGGACAAATACTAAACCAAATGCTGGGTTTGTTCCAAAATAAAATCCCCTAGCTCTACAGGAAGAGCCTCTGTTCTTTTCCCCACCTTCCTGGGTTATTTAGGATCTATGAGTGCTGAAGGCATCACTTTCTTTTTTCCATGGATATCCCAGGAGCTTTGCCTGACCACACTGCCCTTGCTTCTGAATAGTTTGTCTTTTGCTCCCTTGACTTTCAGAGCATCTTTAAAACAACTCTGCCTTGTTCAGTGTGTTCAAGCTGGCTGTCTAAATTGCAGCTAAATCAAAAACATAGCTGATGATTTGAACAGATACAAGCTGTGTGGGACTCTTGCCAGCATTATATTTGCTTTTGTCTTCATAAGAAGTAGTCCTGGGAGATGGAGGCTTGCAACCAGTAAGAGTCTGACAAAGGCATGTGATGTGTTTTTATATAGGCTTTTTTTTTCTAGTCAGCCTGCTTCACAAGTTATTTCAGGCCATGGCATGTAGCTCGCTTGTTGATCAGATGCACAGCATGATAATGTCTTGGAAAAGAAAAAGGGCTCATTTCTGGCCCCTGCAGATATTTGGTAATTGGATGCAAGTGACTAAAATGGTGCGGTGTCCACCCTGGGCAATCCTGCTCCGTGTGGGGATGTGAGTGCCCATGCTGGGAGCAGGGTTGTGATACGGGAAAGGTGAGACCGCTAGCAAAAGCTGCTTGGTGCCTTGTTGACAGAAGTTTTTACATTGTTCAGCACTGTTCAAGGACATGAAGAGTATGAAATGTTTGGATGGTCTCCTATCAACAACTTTGAGCATGTGACTGATTCTAGGCACCTGGGTAGCATTAAAGGATTCAATATGGTAATGTGAACTTGGAGAAAATGTGACTGTTGCATGGGATTTAAATGACTTCAGTCTTGTATTTCCCATGAGATTGTGGGTATGCAGCTTATTCTATGCCTCAGTTTTCTGCTGGTAGAACTGGCAAGAGCATTTAACAGTTGCAACACATCAAATACTGTACATTGTAAGCCCAGCATTAGTGAGGGCTGTGTAAAGAATTAACACAAATGGAACTGTGGGTAATCCCTGTTGTGTTGAGTCAAATTTGGTTCAGGTCTAGTAGTAAGAAAGTGAAGTTGATATGTGAGATGCAATGTTTGGGCTAACTGACAGCCTTGCCAGGGATCATTGAACATACTGTGGACACAATGCTGTGGTTCTCTGGACTCTCACATGAAAGGAAGGCAATCATAGACTAGGAATTCAAGCTGGCAAACTGCTTTCCTTTAAGTAAGGTAGGAGTAAAGTAAGGTGGGAGTAGGAAAGAAGGTGCATTTACCAGCAGTGCACTTCAGCACTCTCTTGGAGATGAGTAGGTAAAGAAGTTCCTTCTATATATGGCTAGAATTTGGGAGTGTTTTCTCCTGTTTGCAGAACACTGTAAAAACAGCCTCATCACCAACTCTCTTCTCGATGACTTGTTACCCATGCCGTTCCTCAAGGCTAGAGTTTCCATAAAGACAATTCAGAAACTTCTGAGCGCAATTAATCTATTCCATTTAACAACTGTTTTCTTCTTCTTTCCTTTACCTTACAAGGCAAAC
This sequence comes from Streptopelia decaocto, assembly GCF_964273445.1. Lineage (NCBI taxonomy): Eukaryota > Metazoa > Chordata > Aves > Columbiformes > Columbidae > Streptopelia > Streptopelia decaocto. The sequence goes on along the minus strand of NC_138672.1, from coordinate 4,174,999 downwards.
AGGGCTAAGCAGTATTGGAGAGAGATGTTTTTATGGACTGATCAGCTCTAAAACTGCCATCTACCTAGGAGACATGCTCAAATATCCAAGAAGGCTGATGTTAATATTGCATACTTGGTAGACCCAGGAGTCGCTTGACAAAGTCTGCTTTTCTGTAATCCTTCACTCTCCCTGTGGTGGTCTTGCTGTTCCCAGGATAACAGACTCTTCTTACCTTTCATCATATTTGTGAGGCATTTTGCCTGTTCTGCCTGCCTGGTTTGTTGGGACTCACTGACATCTCCGCTTGTGCCTCAGGCAGCGTTTGCTGGTTTGTGATCTCTGGTTTAGTGCTGTGTGAGTGTAGTTGTACAGGTTTGGCTGGGAGGAAGATGGCTCACTGAGCTTGAACACAGAGCCATGTTGTTGGACACCAGGGACAGTATTTAAAGTTATGCAGGAGGTCCCTTCCATTAGCTGGGTATAAGTATTTGTAGGAGTTAGTATACTGAGATAAAACAATGTAAGTAGTTGTCTTTATATCACATATTGGGTCAGTGGCAGAGTTAGGGAAGAGAGGACATCTGGGCTCTCCCCTGTGTTTCTGCTCTTTTCCCATCAATGCTGAACTGCTGATGACCCTGCTGCCCCCCAGCTAGATGTCTGCTCATCTGACCTTGGCTGCAAAAACAGCAAAGACTTGTAGGATGGAGCCCAAGCTAATCAGCTCTGTGAGCAGTGCTGCCTTGGGTTCTTCCTCTCTGAATTTCACTGGCAAATACCCTATGCCTTTCAGCTGGGGTGCTAAAGGCCCAGTGAAGGCATTTTCTCAGCTGCATCATTTTGTCTTAAAACATTCCAAAGCCTCACGTTTTTGAAGGCTACAGTCTGCCTGAAGAATGGCAAGGTTCCACTTGTGAACCTGCAGCAATGTTTTATAGTAGTTCTGTGTTGCTGTCCCAGCCACCAGGCCAGGTAATGCCTATGTCTGGTGCCAGCGCTCCTGGCTATAATTTATCCGTACTTCTACCTCCTCCCTTCTTTGCTTCCTCCTTTTTAAGACCAGCAATATTTGGATGGTAATTCTAGCCTTAAGGCTTGTATAAATTCATTAAAGGGCTTGCCTTTTGAAGTGGAATTAGTACTTTGTTAAAGCTGTTTGTGTTCTGGGTCATGAACCATCTAATCAGAGGCCTGTGTGCATCTGGGCTGTGCTAATTAAAGCTGCCAGCCCTGGAGCACAGAGGCATCAGCTCAGTGCACAGAGCAGCTCCTCAGAACCCAGTTGCAGAACAACCTTTGGCTTCTGTGTTGGGTGCTGTTCGGTGTCAGCCAAACCTCCAGAGTGTGAGCACGTGTCTGCTTGTGTAGTAATTTCCCATATCCCAGTATCCTCAGTGTTAAAGCTCTTTGAAGATTTTTCCTTAAGGCTTTTTTCTCCTTAAGAGGGAAGTTAGATATGGTCTCTAGTTCCTTGCCAGAAGCCTGTGTTATAAATCCTCCATCTAGGGATGGTAACTGTGCATCTTCTAGTCCTATAGAACTTTGCTAGTTCCTTCAAATGCTGTGTCCCTGGCTCCTGATTGCATTCAGTAGGGGCTGTAGCACAGGATTTCTGCTACTTAAGTGCATGCTTACGCTTTCCAAGTTGCTTGTCTGGAGCTCTGGTTCTGTGCTTTCCATTGAATCATGATCGGAAGTGAAGTGGGGGCAAGACAGCTAGGAATAATGGAGTTGCTGAAGGTGCATCAGTTTGTTGTTTCCACTGTTGACATCTGCTCTTAAGCTCTTCAGAATCTTGTCAAGAAGCTCACTGTTAACATGGGCTCCTTAAAAGGGTTTGGCATCCAAGGATGAGGTTTGTCAAAATTGCTCAGCTTGTTATAGACCCACAAATGGTTAGAGTTTCCAAAATTATTCTGAATGCTATGGAATATGTACTGAATGCTCAAAAAGAGGCTCTGGATGGCTTTCTGAAAATACACTTGAGACGCTTTTGTATGGGCCACTCTGGAGTGCAGACAAGACATACCTCAATGATTAGGCATGGATCCTTGTTTATTGCCAGCACCTATTATTTGTGTGCTACAGGTAAGAACTTGCTGTAATGCAAGACTGGAGTAAAACTGGTTAAATTACACTCCAGTTATGCTAACTTGAGCTAAACAGTTGTTTCAAAAGAAAATGTATCTTCATTTTTTAGAGTCTGAAGTTTGTGAAGTATGATTATACTACTCTAGGGCAAGATCTTTCTGTGCCAGCTACTTTGGAGATGCTCACTGGCTGTGGCAGTAATTCCCAGTCTGCAATAGGCTTTTATGTATGAGCTATGTAGGAAACAGTGTCTGGCATTTTGGCAGTGTTTGTATATCCCCTTGAAATAGCCTAATCAATCTGTTATTCTAGGGGAATGATTTATAGATTTCATTCTTGTGGTAGAGTAGCTTACACAAGGCAGAAAATGTCTTACAGTCCACAAAGGTTTTGATGAAGTCCATCCGAGCTTTTGTCCATAGCAGTGCAGTTGTTAGCGTGATGCTAGCAGCTGATTTATGTGACTTATGTGAGAAATGTGGAATTTCTGGAGAGAATAGAGACCACTCAAGAGGAGGAAGGTATCTTTTAGGGATGTTGCTCGGATATGAGAGAAGTAAAGTAGCTGGGTGTTTAGGCAAATCTGTTTTCCCTTGGCTCTTGATGCCTTGGTGAAGTGTTTGAGTTGTGCAAATCACTTAATCTGTTTTATGGTGTACTCCTGAAATAAAATGGAAATCATCTGGGATCAAACTGTTCTTGATAAACATCTCAGGCTTTTAAGAAATACTTCTGGAATTATTGCCCTTTAAATTTTAGGCAACCTGACTTTAGTGTACTGCCTTGTTTGGCTTCAGCTCTCAAAAACAGTAGGATGGATTGATGCTTTGAAGAAAAAATAGAATTGTCCACAGACACTCCTGCAGCTTGGCATTAATTTAGAGATGGTTCTGGTTGGCTTGGGCTGCCTTTCTTTTTGCATGGAAAAAAATAATCCAGGTCTAGTTATCAACAGTAAAACAGAGGCATCTGAAGTCCCTGTATGGTGTGCATCCTGGCAATAGCTTACTTTGATTAAATACAAATCAACCAAGAGGGTTTTTTTCCCCTGTCTCAGCATCTCTCTTGGCAGATCCTCCATCTGTGGTTAGTGTTGGAGAGCCTGCCTGCTGTTTCAAGCTGAAAAGAATGCCCACTGTGGGATATGGTGAATAGCTCTATTCATAAGTCATCTCGCCCTCCCCCTCCCTCCAGCAATGCAGAGTCTCCAGGATACTTGTGCAACCTCTGGTATAACGTGCTGAGTGGTGTGGAGAAGAGCACGGTACAGTCTGTCCCCAGGGATGGGAGCCACACGTCGCTGCTGCTCGTGAAGCACATCAGGAGTCCATACATCTCATTCTTTACTTCCTTCTTGAGCCTAACCCTGCTGCTCACCTTCTCCAAGGTCCGGTTCTTTCCATTTATGGGGTCTCTTGGCTCAATTTTCTGCCCTGGGAGACTCGTATGTGTGAGGACAAGCTGTATCCCCTTCTTTGGACCCAGAGCCAACAATACAGGGGGCTGAGGGAAGTACCTGCTGTGTGCTGCTTGCTGCTGTGCTTGGCACCCTAAGAACTGCTGATCCTGGACTTGGGAAAGGCCTTAGCTCAGGATTTTTATAATGAAAAAGATTTTCTTTTTATGCTGTCATGAGACTTAAGTGTTGGAAAGCTTGGTAAACTTGTCAGCTACTCTCTTGTTTATTTTGCTAGCAGAGAAGAAAATGTAGAGTTGTAGGAGGGAAAGCAAACAGAAGGTGGAGGAAGAGGATATACAGGGGTATAAAAAAAAATTTAAGAGGTAAAAATGGAAGTGAAAGTTCCTGAAACTAACTTTTATAGAATTATGAAAGTAAATGTCAGTGCCAAAAAAGAAAAACTTTCATGGCTTTCGTTTTCTGACCAACTTATTTGCCACTGGTGGCACATCATTATTTGACCATGATGGAAGCCTTGTCCAGTCAGCTGCTTCTCTCTATTCATGCTGTTCTCCTGTGTCCTTGTCCTGATTCACTTAGCTTTGTTAATTTGTATTTTGTTCATGCAAAAATTCTGATACTAAACTTGAAACTGGTGCCAAGGATTACTTACATCTGCAATGAACTGTAGTCACTGTTCCTATGTTTTTACCCTTTTCCTAGAAGTTCCTGGAAATGGGAAGTGAGTGACATGACAGATTCCAGTTGTTCCTCTGCATGCACACTGGGCTGGTCTAATAAGGGACATATTTTTTTCCTATTCCTTTCAGTCCTCTGGAAGGCCATGTTCTTCTGGTGGAAACTGTTAAGTCTTAGAGCCTTAAGCCTGGTCTGCAAAATGTTGCTGAACTCTCCTGCAACTGGCAGCTGGGCATGTTCGCCTGATGGGCGGAATCTGTGCTGAACAGCCAACATTACTGGAGGAAATAATTCCCTACATCACCTTGAGGTGTCACTTTCTACCACGTGGGCTGGGTGCTGGCTGCTTCTCTCTGGGCTTTCCGAAGGACTGGGAGCCCATGGCCTTATTCTCTGAGCAGGTTCAGTGAGGATCTCAGTCACTTTGCAGTGTCATCCACCCTTTGCTCCTTCCACTATTATTTCTTAGGAGAACAGAGAATGGCTGTGTGTTTTTGCTGATTATGGGACTTGCTGGACATGAAACACAGAAATCTTGAAATGGGAGAGGAACCCTGTTGCTACATAAGCCTAAAGCTGGAAGAAAAAACAGTAGAGATGATAAAAATTAGTGTGGTCCAGAGATTAAACTGGTCAGTGGGGGAGTTGTAAGGCAAGGCTTGGGTGAGCTCACATGGTCAAAGCTGGCAGAAGCAGTTGGTGCTGTTGAAAGAAATGTTGTTCTAGTTAACACAGTGAAAGCTTCCGAAGTTACAAGTCACTAAGGAAATAAGAAGCCCTGGCTCCAGTGGGGAAGGCAGTAAGTATGTGAGGGTGCCTTTGTTCAATTCCAATTTGTTTTCACTTGAGTTACTGTTTCATCAGTGCTGTGCTTGAAACCTTGGCTGTTATCCAGGGAGGAAAGTTAAAAGTGATGGGCAATAGAGAGCCCTTCTGAAAAGCTTTGAAACTAAACTGTTGGTAACCTGGTGTTATCACAGAGGTACCAGGTTAATTTAAGCAAATTTTCAGGTGTGTCTGTGTGCAAGGGCCTTTTTTGTATGGATTTCTAAGTTTGCTTTGAGACATCTTGAATCCTTAGTGTGTGGTGTGATCCCTTCTGGGCTGTACAGGAGTGTAATGGTACTCAGCAGATTTATGGCCAGTTATAAATCTTAGTGATTGTTGCTCCTCCTGGAGCTGTAAAAGGAGAATAGAGATATATGGCTGCCCTTCTACAAAAGATCTTTGCCAAAATTCCTGCTGTCTACCTAGTCACCTTCTTATTTTGGAAAAATTACTTATCTTCATTGCAGGAGCTTCCCATATATAGAGCTATTCTTCACCCTTGCTCTTATAATCTATGCATTAGCTGTAGTTTAGCTTAACATACCTGTAGTAAAAAAATCTGCTTCCTAGAGGCTTTAAGTGCCCATTTATCTGTGGATGCAATGTACTTGACACTCTTAATTCCCTTACAGACTATACCCATGTAGCTTGAGCCTGTACCTGCTCATTCTGTAAGTGCAGGTTTGGACCACTTACTTATTCCATGTTGGGGTTCAACTACAGTAAGAAAAAGGGTTATTTTTAAAAAAAATAAAACAAAATCTAAGATTTCTTCTGTGTGCCAGCAGTACTAAGCCTGACAGAGTTCAAGGAGTGTCTGTATGTTGCTCTTAGTTGTATGTTTTAGTTTTAGGTAATCCTATGAGCAGCAGGGAGCTGGACTTGATCCTTATGGTTCCCTTCCAACTCGAGATATTATTTGATTCTATTCTGTGATGATGTCTTCCTTCAGCCAAAGGAGGTCTCTGCAGCTACCAATGATAAAGGGTACAGCATGGTCTAATGTAGAAGGTGTGTAGTAGCTCCAGGTACTGGAATCAGCTGGGCTTTGATGCTCTGTCCAAGATAACTGCCTCACGAGACAGCTCACTAACTGCTCTTATCTTGTATGGGTATAATTGATGTAAGAATCTGAGTTGTTTCAATCAAGCTTGTGGAAGCTGTCTCTTCAGCTGTGCTTTGTTCTGCAGTATGTGTTTAGGCCACAGAGGGTAGCCCTTGTCTCTGGAATTCTGATTTTTCTTGCAGCAGGTACAGCACAAACATGTGTGCTATTCTGAAACGTAAAAGCCGTGCAGTTCTGAGAAAACAAGTAACATTGCCCGCCTTGAGTGAATGAAGTAACATCTTGTTTATGGGCTGAAAGTGATAAGGGACAAAAGGAAGGAACGAAGCAATCAAGCAGGTGAATATTAACTACTGAGTAACTTTAAAATGCACACAGAACAACTGTAACTAGGATGGTCTGGCTACTCAGGGTTCAAGTGTGGCAGCTCCTTTTCTGAATCAGGTTGAACATGGAGGTAACTCAACTTGTATTGACAAGTTCTGCCTTTTGTTAATCCAGGATTTCTCACCATTTACGAAGCTGCAAGAGGTCAAACCAGGTGTCCTTTTTAATTCTTGTTATCTCAGAGTGAGCAGAACTTAGGCCTGTGTTTGTCATACAGTGAAGTGCAACGCAGAGATTGATGGTTTAAGTACCTTGTGTGGGGCTCTGGAACTGGTGCCAATAAAACTTCGGTGTATGAAAGCTGTGTTGTGTTCCAGAGGGCTACAGCTGGTGTTTCTTTGTTACCCTAGGATGCTTGCTCAAAACAACTCAAGATAATTTTAGCATCTGATGTCATGTTTAGGGAGCCATGTCTCTATAATGTCTAAATTTCACCCAGGGAACTGTTATCTCTTTTTATTTATAGGGTTTTAGGAGGCCAGACAAAAGAATTCTACATAAATGAACAAACTGTACTATTGTTACTCAGCTTTATTGCTACTCTTCAACTTCAAAGCTGAGCAGTGAACGTCATTCCTGTCCTCATTTCCCTGGAAACACACTTGCCAGTTGTGGGTGTGCTGGAAACAGTGTGTGGGTATGGACTTGTGAACCAAATGCATGTGCAGCAAGTGTACAGAACTGTACAGCTGCACATCTGGCCAGCAAGGTGAATAGAAGAATTGCTGATTGCTGTTGAAATGGAAGTGCCAATGAGAAGGCACTTAAAGAAGCATCAGTTGGCTAGGAAAGCCTGAGGAGGTGGAGTAATGCACAGCCTGGCCTTCCAAAGCTAACCAAACCCTCAGGGAAACCAAAATTGCCACTGGGTCCCAAGGGGTAGTTTTTTCTTTTAGCCAGATTCATGTTTGTTCAAATTAGCAAAGTTATGACTCTTCAGTGAGTTGACTCTACACTGTTCTTGTCAGGGCTTTTCTTTCCAATAGCAGATGCCTGAGCTTGAAAGGAAGACAGGAGAAAGACTCCACAAAGTTTAAGCTACAGCTCTTGGATGAGATCGGAGATGATATGTGTTGCAGGCTGTACATTGCTGTGCTACTCCTGCATGGAACCTCATAACTTCTTTCATTAAAGCATTTCTTCTGAAGGCACCCAATCTCTGCATCTTGAGGGAGAGATGCTGAGCCTTGAGTGATCCTTCCACTTGTTTGGGTGTTGGGTTCTAAAGTTTATTCACCATTTAGGCTAAGAAATTGTGCCTCCTTAACTTCTATTTTTCTAGCTTAGCTGTCAGTTCTTAAGAAACCATTTAACATCTGGTACCACTGAGATCCCTTTTTTCCTGCTTTGCCCCCTTTTCAGACCCAGGCAACTTATCCTAAGAGCTGAGAGGGCAGCTGAATGGGATGTCTTTGTCCTTGCTTTTACAATTAATAGATCAGCATCTTGCTAGCTGATCTTCTGTAGGCTCAAAACTCTTCAAATCCCCTCCTGCTAAACAAGCTGTGGATCTCCTCTGTTTTCACCTGTGTCTGTGCTGAAGCTTTAGTGCTCAGCATCACCTGAAGCATTAGTGCTAACCTGAGTGAAAGGCACTCCCTTGTTTATTAGAACTGGAGTTTCAGCCTGATGAAAGCTTTATTTCCTAGATTGGAAAAAATTAAACTCATGGGGTTTTCAGCCACAGCCTGTACTATATTTAGAGTGTCCTAAATCACTCTAAGCTCTAGATTTGAAGGGGTTATTATAGACTGTGTGTATGTATTTATATGTGTGTGTGTTTGTTTTTTATGGTGGGAGACTAGTCAACAGGGTTTTTGTGGTTCTGTCTGGCAATGATGAAGTAATTACAATGCGTTTTGATGAATGGTGGGGAAGAAATGATGGGAGCCAAGAGGGGAGAAATGGAGGACGTTAGGGAGTTACTGAGAATAACTTACTAATCCTCGTTCCCTTGCTGCTTTTGCGAACCTCAGTCTTTACCTCACAAAGGTGGAAGTCTGCCAAGGGAAAAGGAATCATTAAGATTACACCAAACCCTACACTCCTTACTGAAATACATTAAAAGCCAGAAGAAAACCCAGACCGCCCTGAAAGGTTCGAAGCAGCTCCTGTAGTGACTCATCCACAAAGATTCCCCTATTGTCCCATATTTTCCAGCCTGCCAGACAAATAAATACTTTGCAGGATATACGTGTGTATACCTATGTATATATGTCTACCATAGCAACAAAATTTGTAATGGCTTAAGGGTTTCCATGTCAGGCATCTAGATTAAGTGCAGTACTCCATAGCAACAAAGAAATACCAGAGATATTAGTACTGTCAGCTCTCAATACTCAGTTTTAAGTCCCACAGTTCTGGAAACTTGGTTTCCTTTTCTGAAGCCTTGGATTTAGCTTCATATAATTATGTGAGATGGTGAGAATTTATTTTTCCTTCTAGTCTTATGATTTTTTTTTTTTTTTGAGCCAGGTTCCCTCCTTTGGGGATAAGGAGCATGAAGTGACTTCTTTTGCCAATCTGAGTGTATAATTCTAAATTAGTGTATGCTTGGATGTTTTTATGTGGATCAGCTCGTTAACTGGGGGTAAACACACTGCTAATGCACATGTGTAGGCAAGTGTGTGGTGTCTCTTGGAAGCCCTGCCAAGGGGAGGGTGGAACATCAGGTCACTAAAGTAGAACATGTGCTGCTACAAAGAGCCGCAGTTGCTGGACACAGCGGAGCAGCACGTAGGTGTTCGGGGAAACATGATTTTCCAGCAATAGAGAGGGTTGTGGGAAAACGGAGTGGAGTTCAAAAGTCGGTTTGGATTTAAGTCTGTTCCAATGTGGTTTATTTACTATAAAAGTCACTGCTGGGGGTAGAGAGGGTGGAGGAATTCTGTGCCAAGCTGTTCCTTTTGCATTTCCATCAGGGAACTGATTTAATTTCAAAGTACATCTTTGCTTTGTCACCAGCCCAGAGCCAGGTCAGGACAGCCAGTTTTGAAGAACACCTTCTGTCAGTCGTGCTTGAGCAATAAAGGCATTTCATGCACTGCTGTGTGCAGAAATCCTGCAAAAAATTGCGGACTGCTCACTATTGAGCTTAAGCTTTGAGTGTACTGCATTAAATATGACTGGAGAGAAGAAAGAGTATGTAATTAGAGGAAAACTCTTTTGATGTATGGTGGGTGAATCCTATGTCCAAATCACACAGAAATGTTTTAGTTTTTGAATTTTTGTGTTCTTGCATGCAAGTTTTGCTGTAATACACCAGATATTTCATGTGTATTGCAACTGAGCTTGGCTTCTTGCATGGAAAACTGTGACAAACTCCTGCCACAGACGTACATAGTTAGACAATTAGTAGAAAGAAAGAGGGAGGGGAAGGTGGGAAAGAAATAGGTGTGCTGAGCGCTGGAAGTTTTCCATACTGCATATATCATGTCGTTTATCCTTAGTAACGGGGGAATTTATGTACACACATCCTTCTGAAATCTTGTATGTGTTAAGGTATCACCTCTGGCGAAGGGTTGTTTTTTAAATCAATAATTTGCCGCTTTCTGTTTGTTCTGTGCATGCCAAGGGTCTGAGTCAGAGCTGTGCAGTCAGGTTCCCCTTGACTGGTTCTGATTAGGGGCTGAGTGATGGAGCAGAGGGGCTGGAATGGCTCCAACTGGATTCCATGATGTCTCGACTTTAATGTTGTTAAAAATCCCAGACCTGGTGCTGGGGTTTATTGCTGTGGACTTTCACCTTGTCTTTGGTGCTGTAGAAAGCACAGCTTTCTGTGTGCTTTTGCTACTACATAATTAAGGTAGAAGGTAAAATTAATTTTCTTTCTTTCTATGGGACCTAATTGTATTATTTATCAGGAATACTATTACTAATTAGAGTAGCCCCACAGCAGTAGCAGACAACTTGTATTCATAAAGTCATGATTTGTATTAGCTCATTAATAGAGATTGTCTACCCTTTCATCTTCAAGATTTACCTTTCCTCTAGGGTGGCAAGTTTCATATTGGGCTTAAGCTTTGAAGGCCTGTAAAAAAAGTATGTAGTATCAAGCTGATCGTAGTTTTAACAGACAATGTTGTTTGGCTATTTTATAGCCCTTTTGGCAAATGGAGACTTTTTGCAGCATATTTATTGCCGGAGTAACGAGTTGGACTGAGGACAGTTACTTAAAGGAAGCCATGAGAGCTTGTATATGTGGGGTACTCGAGTGTGTGGTTATGATCACAAATGTTACCTTTAAAAAATTTTCTCAGTGAAAACTAATTTGGAATGAAGTAAATAAAGTGATTTGCCATAGTGTAGATAAAGCCCCATAGAACTCCTCACTTCTGGGTGAGAAGCTACTGATGCTTATCAGAAAATAATTGGCTTGGTTTTCAGTTGTTATCTTTCCTGCAGAAAAACAATTGTTATTGTTGGCTTTTCTGCTTCTCTCTTGCTGTGGGGTAACACACCCAGGATATAGTCTAGGAATATGTTTGCCAAATTAGCTGAGTAATTACAGTATTGTGGAAAAATGAAACAAGAAGATAAAGAAATTAAATATTTGTGTTTAGGAACAAGGTAACACCTGAGGGGCATTGAAAAGCCTAATAAAAAAAAAAGTGTATAGAAACTATTTAGGTTGTGTACAGGGAGGCAGCTACTCCTGGTGTTATGAAGGGAAGTAAAGACACACAGGAAAACAGTTCTGAAAGTGTAGGATTTCTTTGTGGAAGAGACTCATAGGGATAATTCTTCAAAATCCCATCCCAGGGTCAGCCAGTAGCAACAGGTGCCTCTAGTGACCTTTTTAGAGGGCAAAATGCTGATTTGAGTATCAATGAGGTCTCAAATTGTTCTCCAGTAAATGTTCAGGAGCACAGTCAGATGTCCTGCTAAGATGATTTAAAGTAACTTGATTAACCCATTGGAAGCAGCCCGTTAGATTTCAGGTGTCTTACTGGTATGTATGGTCAAATGAGAGAAAATAAAATGCAGTCAGGGACAAGAACTTAAGATTACAGCAAAATCTGTAGGTATCCAGACTATATTTTTAATGAAATGCCTCACTTCTATTTTACAAATGGGAGACTAGAGCACAGAAATTAAAAAACTTGCTATGAAATGTCAGTGAAGTCAGTGACACACTGGGACAAAAATCATCCTCTTGACTCCATGTAGCACAGCATCTTCAATGGCGCTTTTTTTGTCTTCACAGCATCTGCAGTTCTGATGTCCAAACCTGAAAAGAAATTGTTGCCTAACACTATCTAAAGCTCTTTGTATACTTTGTGAGGATTTTCAACCATTCAGTGTGTCTGGGATTGTTTAGGGTGGAGTGAATTTGATTCCTTCTCTCAAGAACTATCTTCCTAATTGCTGATGCTAGTCCTAAGGTTCATATAAAAAATAATTATTAAATCTTAAAGAATATCACTACCATGTCAGATACACGCCACAGTAATTACTTGGCTTTTATCTTTACATCAAAATACTGGTTTAAGCCTGACAAGCTCTTGCTTTACAGAGCAGTGTATTCTTGGAGAGGAAGAATCTGTTTCAGTGGCATTTTTGTTTCCTTGAAATGCTTCTGGAATGCTCTGCATGATACTGGGGAATTTTGTTACTGTCTTTTTATTTTTTCATGGCATTGGGAGGACTAATTATGTGGAGACAGGTGTTCAGGTAGTAATGACAGAAAAAATTGCTGAAGCAAGAATATAATAAAAGTAGATGTGAATGTAGTCTGTCAGATAACAAATGTCTCCATTGCTGTTCTTAGCATGTGGTTACCACAGCAGGAGATCAAGCTCTGTTCTATTTGTAGAGAAAAAAAAAAATTAATTAGAATCCCTATTCTGGTTCTTCAGAGATGCTAATTTCAGTGGCTTAAGTCTCTTGAGGAGTTTCTGTCTTTCAAGATCTACTTATTGTCCTTAAAGCTCCTGGAATTGGTGCCAAGGAACCACAAGGAACAGGAAAAAGAAAAGGGAATCCTGTTCTGCTAAGTTGAAGGCACTACGTGTTGATGTCATGGTTAAATCTCTTCTCAGCAGAAGAGCCCACAAGCAAGAGAAACTTATGGGCGTTGTGCATAGGCTGGTATATTTAGACAGCTGGTTAAGTTAAATCCCATTGAAAACAGGCTTTTAGTCCTTGTGATGTAAGAATATATAGAATCCAGCTGAAAAGCAGAGTTCAGAGAAGTTATTTGAACTACAGAGGGTTTTTTGCTGGCAAACAGTGAAAGAATTAAGAACAAGCTGTTTCTTGCCTTTCTATTTTTATCACTGTTAGCAGATGTGGATTTTTCATCAACAGTTTTAGTGGATCTTGTTCTTAAACCACAGTTACTGCAGTGTCAAGGTGTTTGTGCTTGGTCAGCCTCTTGATTCTTTCACTGTAGTGAATACAAGCAGTGTATTCCTTTGCTGGTGCTCATATGGCCATTAAAGTTTCATCTCAAGCTGCTTCCCAGGGACAGAGCCTGGAACAGGCTGCCCAGGGGGGTTGTGGAGTCTCCTTCTCTGCAGACATTCCAACCCGCCTGGACACCTTCCTGTGTAACCTCATGTGGGTGTTCCTGCTCCATGGGGGGATTGCACTGGATGAGCTTTCCAGGGCCCTTCAACCCCTGACACTCTGTGATTCTGTGAGTAATCTGGACACCAGGCTCTAGTACCTCAGGAGGTCGGTGTGTGGTGCAGGGGAAGCCACCGCTCCCTACTGCCAAGGAAGGGGTTGGTGTTTCCCGGCTGCTGCTCGTGGCCCCGTTCGGTTCCTGGTTTCAGCACCGCGCTGGGGGACAGCGCCCGCGGGCAGCGCAGGGACCGGGACCCGCGGGGCTCCCAGGGCTGCCGCGGCCTCTGCTCTGTGCAGGTCCCGCCGGTCCTGAGCTCCTGGAGAGACCTGTGGGTGCTGTAGCCTCTGCGTGAAGATCTTGAACGGCTGGTGAAACCCAGTATAGTAGGTAAAGGTGGAGCATCTCCCATATGAGGAAAGGCTGAGGGAGCTGGCTGTCTTTAGCTTGGGGGAGACTGAAGGGTGACCTCTTTAATGTTTATAAATACACAAAAGGTGAGTGTCATGTGGATGGAGCCAGGCTCTTCTTGGTGACAATGAATGATGAGGCAAGGGGCAATGGGTATAAATGGGAAGTCAGGAGGTTTCATGTAAATTTGAGAAGAAACTCCTTCACGGTGAGGGTGACAGACACTGCAACAGACTACTCAGGGGGATTGTGGAGTCTCCTTCTCTGCAGACATTCAAACGCATCTGGACACCTTCCTGTGTAACCTCATCCGGGTGTTCCTGCTCCGGCGGGGGGATTGCACTGGATGAGCTTTTGAGGTTCCTTCCAATCCCTGACATTCTGTGATTCTGTGAATGATGTGCTGATATTTATACAGGTGAGGAGGAGGGCAGGCATTGATCTCTTCTGTCTGGTGTAATTTGAGGTTGTTCCTTAACTCTGTATTCACTGGCTCATTTCTTAATTGGCCCATAGAAAATTGAAACTCCTTGCTTAAAAAAATACCAGCCCTATGGCAAACCCCCTCACTATAGTTCTGAATATTCTTTGTATCCATGGCTCCCACACTTTCTTTGAAGCTTTTGCTTTAAAAGGACTTTTGTAGGAAAGGACTGGCATATGTAAAACTGTTTTGGCTGGGGGTGGAGGCACTTCAGCTTGATCTCAAGGTAAATCCTTGCAGCATTTTGTGGTAACATTCTACTGCTCAGTGGCCTTGGGTAAACAGTGACCACCTGGGTTGAAATGCAGACAGGTCTGAGGGCTGAGGAAACAGTGTCTTCCACTAAGCAAGGCAGTTAGCTAGAGTCTGTCACAACTGTTAATTACACTAGTTATTCATTACCTTTATGTGCTTTCCAATTTATTAAGGGCCATTACCACACACAGGACCATATATTGTTATGTTTTGGACTTCACCGGGTCCAGCTGCAGGGGCAGGTTGGTAATTCAGTGTTTTAGACTTGATAACAAGTTCCAGCCTTTCTCCACGTCTCACCCTTTCAATGCATCCCCTGACTGCAGCACTGCAGGCCCAGCTTTCCTGTGGTTGCTTCACATGTGGCCTCTTTGCCATAACAGCTTAGCCAAAAGGTTGGGATTTACTTTTAGGTATCATCTGTGTTCCTCTTTTTGTACAGAAATGGTGGGCTTTGGCTTATTTTTCATTAAATCTATTTTCTTTTCATGGTCTTTGGCAGAAAATTGAAATACTTGCTGTGAAAATAAATCTGGAATTTAGGTCTAAATTTTCTCTTGCATTCCAGGACACTCTGTTCTAAAGTTATGAGGTTTTGGTTCTTTTTCATTAATGTTAATCCCCAACACATGTCATTTTTCATAAAATTACAAAAAAAACCCCATTGTAATGAGATGGTTTTCCCATTTGATTGGGAAAGAAACTTAACATGATTGTTAGTTTCAACCGGCAACTTATTGAAAGACAGATACTACATTTCTGTTGACTGTTCCCTGTTACTGTAGTATCTGTAAACCTCTTTGTTCTTAATTTTATAGATAAGCTAATGAAGCACACCTCCTAACAAGTATAGGAATAGCCTGTAACTGTGTAAATATGTCTCTCTGAGAGCTTTTTCTGAGCATTGCCCTTTGGTTTGCCTCCTAAAGGTTAGGAAGCTGTATGTGAAAAAACAGAACATGACATCTTTCTCTGCTTCTTTTAAGAGATACTCATGGCTGTTAGTGTATTCTGTGCAGAGACGTTTTTATACTGAGTTCTGAAAATACTGTAACTGCTCAAACAGGAGGTAACACGGAACTGGGGTCTCATCGGAGAACAGGTGGTCAGCAACTCGGTACCAAGACTGGAATGTTTTGGTAGTGCACAGAAGTGCAGGTAAAGCTAAAGTACGTCTAGAATTTTGAAGTGGTAAACTGAGGCATTGATCGGGAATTTCAACAACAGCCTATGGCAGTGTTCAATGCTACAGTTATTACAAAGAACATTACATTTTGAATGTGGTTTTGTGTCATGTAGGGTTTTAGTTTTCTTAAATTTCTTTATGTAAATGTCTGGATTCCCATTCCTTTCTGCATTTTGTAGAATCATCTTGGTTGGAAAAGACCTTTAAGATCGAGTCCAACCATTAACCCAGCCTTGGCACTGCCTCATGTCCCTGAGAACCTCATCTCTGCATCTGTCCAACCCCTCCAGGGATGGTGACTCCAGCACTGCCCTGGGCAGCCTGTTCCAATGCCCCACAGCCCTTTGGGGAAGAAATTGTTCCTGAGACCCAACCTCAACTTCCCCTGGTGAAGGGGATTCAATAGTGCTGAAATGCTTTGACACTGGAGAATACAACCTAAATTTTCTCTCTGCTTTGACCTGAGTCTCAGCAGCAGCCATCTTTCTTGCCCTTTCTAGTTTGGCATGTTCCTGTGGTTTGTGTCTGTAGTTCTTGGCTCTACAAGTGTGTAATAGGTCAGTGCTAATGCAACCTAGCTGTAGAAGTGAAGCTTAAATTAAAAAGCCTGAAGCAAAAATTCTTTGCTCGTGGAGACTGGTGAGTGGGAAGGGAAATGAAGTTTAGCTTGGGTTCTGTGTGGTTTCTTGTTTTCCCTATATGAAGATACATTCAGGCCACTGAGTGGTGTCCTGGCCTGGGGATTTGCTGCCAGGTGAGCAGACCTGTGTCTGTTGGGCTGTGTGCTAAGGAAGCTGATTTGGCCACAGTAGCAGAAAATACAATGTGCTCAAGGAAAGAGGAAAAAAAAAAAAAGGCTGACCAAGCATCTTTCACTGTAACCTGATGGAAATCACGGGCATTGGGCACAGAATGAACTTGAGGCAAATTTAGAATATGTATTTATTTGAGCTTGAACTTTTTGAACGTTGTGCAAATGTTAACGTGTCAGCCCAATTCCCTCTTATGGTAGGCAAGCATTATTTACTGTCTTCATTTCACTGACTGGAAAATTGAAATTTCAAGGGCTTCAGCCTCAGTAATCTTGATATAAACTGGAACTAATTCTTTTTTTGTGGTGTTACTCCCCATTGGTGCTGATGTAGGTGAAATTTGAAAGCAGCTTTTCCTTTTTGCCAGAGAGAACTGGGACAGCTTACACAAGCAGATGAATCTCTAAGAAACAATAGTGTGGTACCTGTTGATATTGGCAAATGTGCTCCAGTTTCATTTAGAATACGGAGTCTTATTCCTCACTGTTTTGTGATTCTGCTGATGCAACCTCTGCCTGGGCGATTACTGTTTGCTGGCTTCAGAATTTAGCAGGTCTGTAAAAGCATCTGTCAGCAAATAACAAGTTGGGCTCTGAGGAAAGTGTTTTAAAACTGCATCTGAAGTCTGGAATCTGCATTAGGTTCTTTTTTAGTTGCATCAGCTGGGACTCTATTGTGACTGTTTGACACTTGCCATTTGCTAATGCTGAATGGAATACTAATTGAGAGAGGTTTTAATAGAGATGTCAACTGTTCAAAAGACAGCATTTGACAAATGCTGGCAAGTATTTTTAGAACAATTATTTTATATGAAGCTTTTAATGTAGATAAATCCCAAGGTGATTTACATTAATCTTTTTTGGGGGAGGCAGAAAGCTATGATTTGTTCGTTAATCATTTGAAACCCTCTGTTCTTCCTGCCATGCTGAAAGTCCAGTTCTGAGGCCTGTCAGGAAAGAAAAGCTCATCTTCTATGTGCAGGGTGTTCCATAGTGCAGCAGTTAGTTTGTGTTGGGTTCTTTTGCCTCTGGTGTTGATTAATGTATTCTGCTTGTGTTTGGAATTACAAGTGGATAGGGGATATGTGAATTTCTTCCAGAAGGGCGTTATATGAAATGACATCTAAGCTACAACACATACTGTCCTGCTTAAATACAGAACACATCAAACATAGAAGTCAATTTAACAAACAGCTAATTGGAAATTATTATAAAAATAAAATGGGAAACAAAACATCATCATCCACTGCCCCCTGAAATTCAAATGTCACTTCTAATGAGAAACATACATAGAGCCTTGTAAGATTATGCTATTCAAGAACAATATATTGGCAAGTTTTTCTATATATAGCCGTGACTTGAACCATAAAAGCTCCAGTTAGCCTGGAGGGAATAGTGGACTCTCTGAATGCAGGTCCAGGGCCCTGAAGAGACTTAGGGGCTTAATTTGTTCCTTTGAATGGTAAAAAGGTGTTTGGAAGAAACTCAGATTATGTACATTATTTTTTTTACTAGTATTAACAGGAAGCTGATTGTGTGTCTCTCCTGTGTGCAAAGGGTTAACACACTGATACACAGGGGGTTTTGTATCATTTATGCCATTATATGTAGACAAAGCTTCATTTTGTAAGGGGCTGTTTACTCAATATGCTCTAAGACATCAAATCATGCCAGTTTATTGGAGATAATTACTTTAAGCAGCAACAACTCCCCTATGTGGTGAAATTTCCTTTCCTGTAGTGATAATCCAAAGCTTTTCCTGCAGAGAAGAATTGCTCTCTCAACATCTTCTGTGTCTTGCCAGCCGAATACTTCAGTTTTAATTTGTTTCAATTGGTCTCGATTTTAGGATAAGGTTTTTATTCCCAGGGGTACCAAGGAAGTTTGGAAGATGAGTTTCTAAAACTTGCATTTTGTGTTTAAATTGGTATTCCAGTGCTTTAAAATGAAATAATTTATTTTGAAGTGGCTGTATCTACAGCTGGTCTGGGCTTACATTTGATGTTTGAACAATCCTTATTTTCCCAACCTGTTTAGAGCGAGTTGTTGTTAAATCAATCCAAAATCAGCTTAACTGACATGACCTTGCAAGATTTGCTGAGAAGTTGTGACTCCATCTTATGATTTCAGTAAGAACATGATCTAATGAGAGTGGTTGGAGAGCTGATATAATAAACTACTAGAAAACTGTTGCTTCATTAATATATTTTACTGCATAGCACCTCCTCCAGTTTTGGATTGGAACATACACTAAGGGTACTAATAAGGCCCCTGCCCATGATCTGATGAAGCTGGTGGGTCTGCTGGCCTCAAACACGGAAAAAAAAAGACAATGGGAGAAATTCCTGATTATTGTGTCACTTAAAAGGAAACACTGTTAAAATAGTAGAAGAGACATAGTAGAGTTGTGTCCTCTGGCAGGGAGAGAAGGTCAAGCAAATCTTCTGTCATTTGCATTTGATTCTATAAATATTTAAATATCAGCCCCCTGGGAGGAAAGCAGTACTACTTTCTGAAATGACATTATACTAGAAGATGCTATTTAAATTTTTGCTAATGCTGTACTGCAACTTGATGTTTTTATGCCTCACTGATTAAGTTGACTTTCTGTAAGAAAAATAAAAATTCATCTTGCAGCTCCTGAAGATCAAGATTTTATGACAGCATGTAGAAAGTTTTTTAACCTAAACTAAGTACTAGTGATTGAAAGCTGTGGGTTTTTTTCAGTAATGAAAATCCATCAGCTTTTCAGCTACAGAAATTTCTTTAGTGTATGGAAAACGTTTTCTGATCATCCTGGCTCTTCATTTCAATGCTGAGCTGTATTGAGAACAGAATCTTATTTCACAGAATCACAGAATGTTGGGGATTGGAAGGGACCTTGAAAGATCATCCAGTGCAATCCCCCCATGGAGCAGGAACATCTCCTGTGTGAGGAAAGGCTGAGGGAGCTGGGGCTCTGGAGCTGGACAAGAGGAGACTGAGGGGTGACCTCATTAATGTTTACAGATATATAAAGGGTGAGTGTCAGGAGGATGGAGCCAGGCTCTTCTCGGTGACAACCAATGATAGGACAAGGGGCAATGGGTTCAAACTGGAACACAAGAGGTTCCACTTAAATTTGAGAAGAAACTTCTTCTCAGTGAGGGTGACAGACACTGGAACAGGCTGCCTGGGGGGATGGTGGAGTCTCCTACTCTGGAGACATTCAAAACCTGTCTGGACACTTATCTGTTCACATGGGGAGAGCCGAAGATATTAATGTAACTCCTGTTAAACAAAACACTTGTTACTTTCAAAACAATGTTTTGAGACTTCATTTATTATCAAAGTTTCAAATACAAAACTACACGTTCTGAAGGAGTTTACAAGTTACTGATGAAACAGAGTCTCTGAGGTTAAGTGAAGTATTTGGATTTAAAATGCTCTTTGCATTTCGACTGCACTGAAAGTCTGTCCTCAAGAAAGCTTCAATTGAGAAGATTTTTTTCCCCTGTTTTTTTCTCTCTGAAAGTTCAGAGGATCAAATAAAAAGTTTACTGAAGTCTGGTTCTTAGGAAGTTGATCGGTATTTTGTTTCTTCAACTTCAGTTCTTTGGCAATTATTGTTACTATTTCTTCTCTCTCTAGAAATGCAGGGGATACAGTTGTGCTGAAGTAGCATCACAATAAAATAAAAGTTGTCTTTGACAGCTCTCTCTTTACATGGTCAAAAGGCCTTTTCCTCCTTTCCCTATGGCCGTATTTGACCTGGCAGAACACAATTACTTCTTGTTTTGCTGACTTGGGGGTTTTCTTGAATGTGTTTTGACCCTGTTTACTCAGAAAGAGGAAGAAATCCTCAAACTCTCCTCTACTTGTTTCAGATAGACAATTGCTTCTGTGTGTCAGGAATTCCAGCTGAGGAGGTCTGGCTGCCTCACTGACCTTCATACCCTGCTGTAATTTTGTGAATTACTGCCCCTACAGTGTTTGAAGCAACAGGGCTTTTCTTATTCCATTGTTTGAATTAGGGAATGGAGGACTTAAAGGCTTTTGTGCATTCTGCAGTAAAGTTTCCAACCAATTTCATTTTCTCATTGGCTTGGGATATATTGTGAGAAGCAAAAGAAAGTCTGAGTTGGTTTTAAAAGGGCAGAGATGGACACACTGAGGGAAGTGGGGATGAAGTCGTGTGGCTGAGGAGTGCAAGGACTCGGCTGTGGAAGAGCCTGGGAATTTATTAATGGTCAACGTTACAACTGTCAGGAGTGCATATCCTCATCAACAGGCTCCCTGGGCAGCCTGGTCCAGTGTCTGTCACCCTCACTGAGAAGAAGATTCTTCTCCAATTTAAATGGAACCTTTTGTGTTCCAGTTTAAACCTATTACTCCTTGTCCTATCATTGGTTGTCACCGAGAAGAGCCTGGCTCCATCCTCCTGACACTCCCCCTTTCCATATTGATCCCCATGAATGCGCCACCCCTCAGTCTCCTCTTCTCCAGCTCCAGAGCCCCAGCTCCCTCAGCCTTTCCTCACACGGGAGATGCTCCACTCCCCTTGTCTTTGTGGTCACTTCAATGTGTTTAAAAGCTCTTGAGAGGGATCTGTCATTTCAATGGTACTTTTGCAGGAGATGCTGAAAGCCACTAGCTTTGTGTGTTGTCTTAAAAAACCAAAAATCTTATTTTCTTTTGTACCTCTTCATTTTGCCTTCATATTTAAGGAAACACATCTGTCTTCCCCGGACCTGTTGTGCCTGGCAGGTATGAAGCAATTTTAGCAGCCATAAGCTGTTTCTCTGAAATGGATTTCCTTGGCTTTGCTGCATTCATCTGTTTGTCACCTCTGCTTTTTTTTAGTGTTTTCATAGGAAAACTGCCTTTCCTACTGTGATTGACATCTTTGTGTTTTGGGACATCTTTTATGTCAATTTTCATGAACTTTGATTATGGCAGGGGTTTTTGAGGTGGTACCGGCTTTTGACAGTTTTTACATCAATTTGCAACATTATTTTAGAGGCTTACTCTAACAGCTCCAGACTGAGATTCTGATCCAGGCTTTTTTTTCATCAGTATCTTCACCAAAATAGTCACAATTGTGTTAACCAAGTTTAATTCTCCATTGTAAGCACAGGCAAATGTTCTTTGCTTGTCTTCTACCTGAATTTCACTTGGCTGGAAGCCATTCAGCCTTTTTAATGGCAAACAGCTTTAAATTGAGTAAGCTGTAATGTGTATTTGAAATACAAAAACTGCAAAGCCGCTGTACTGAAAAGGTTATCCAGAAGTGTCAGTATTTTACGTAGTGTTCATGACCAGGCACTACACTGAAAATGCTGTGTGTTTCAAGTAAAGAGATTCTCTAGCAGTATGTCACATTTCTTCTAAGAGCTGTGGAGGTCCTTTTTCCATTACAGCCCCAACGCGAGGGGAACAGATTACACAAGACCTCTAATTACCTTTCCTTAAGCTTCAGAAGGACCTGTAACATGCTGCCCTGTGGCAAACAGCTTTCTCTTGCTCAGACTCAATGGGTTATTGTGCTTTTTTCCCTCCAGCTGCTTGTCATTCCAGAGAAGTGCTGACTGGGAGGCAGTGGGTTTGCATTTGATAACTGACACTTATTGCTTGAGACAGACAAGGGTTTCAACTCTCTCTCCCTTGGGAAAGGTGATGCTGGTGAAAAAACCCAGGCCAAGCTCCTGTCTGTCACTGAAAGATGAGCTAATCTTTTCCCTTAACATGGTGCGAAGCGGTGGCATAACACCCCCCTGTTCTCTTGGCACCCCAAGCTGGACAAGAACAACTGCACAGATTTGCTTTGGCAGCCATTCCTCCCTTCGTTTGCACTAATTTGCTCTGGTTCTTAGAGCCTTTGGGCTGGTTTCTGCAGCGATGCTCGGTATCGCTCTCTGGTCTCACGGTTCTGAGCTGATGGGACAAGCTGGGGACAAGGGAATGTTTTTCACTAACCTCCCGGCTGCTGGAAATGAGATGAAATCAGTGCTGAAATTCTTGATGTTCTGCTCACCAGCCTCACCTTTCCATAGATCTGAAGCAAGCTAAATAGTTGCATTAAGTTTTTTCAAAACAAAACAAACCCCCAACTTAACTCCTGCTGTTTGATTAGTTGTTTAGCCTGTCTTTTTGGAGCAAGGTTCCTGGCTTCTGATCTAAAACTTGTTACTCAGCTGTTGCTGTACAATGGATATCAATTTATTGTGATACAGGATAACAGGTTTGGGTGTTTTAAGCTTTATTTTACTTCAGATGAAATCAACTAAAGATATGAATGGTAAAGGTAAAATTAGGTGTTGTCTTAAGTCCATAATATGGCTGGCTGGCAGGTGCTCCCTTGAGTTCTTGTGATACTTTTTTTTTCAAATTTTGAATAGGAAATAAGTCAAGTAAAAACTTATTTTTTGGTGTGTACCCCTAACAAATCTGTTCATGGAATGATGTGGGTAGACAATGAAGAAGTGTCTACAAAAACCTCTTGATGAAGGTAAAAAGGGTCTTCAGTGATAGTTCTTCCTGTGCATCATCAGCATAGTAGCAAGTGTTGTTGTTAGATCTCTTGATCTAGCTAATGATGGTATTGGTTTTGCGTGCTGTGGGGGTTTTTGGGTGTTGTGTGTTTTGTTTTTAATGTCCACATACATTGCTACCGTATCTGTCACAATGACTTTTTTCCTAAACAGAAACAAGATCATGGCGGATGTGGCATTTTTCTAATGAGAGATTGTGTAATTACTGGCACTAGTCAGATATTTTTTCCACTGAAACTATTTTCTCAAATAATTGAAAAGCACTTGAAAATGCCTGTTGGAAGGCCTGTACATTTTGAAGTAGAACTTGACAATTTCAGCTGAAAGCTTTCACCTCTCTAATTGAAGTTTCAGCTTTTCTGAGAAAAGCAGACATGTTATTTTTAGGGGAAACTATGAACATGTTGTACTCTGAGGTTGGGTTCATTGTTGCAGTTCTCAAACTGTTTCTGTTAAACAGTCAAAGCGTAAGTACTCATTCTTATTTCTGTGCCTTCTTAATGAGGAATAGGTTATTATTTTGTGTGCCCCCAGCCCAGGACATAGTACATCCAGACAAAACCTGTCAAAGGGACTCAGAATGTAAAGATAATTTCGAATTAATGATGTGTTGTTAAGATTCTTCTCATAGGAAACCTCATGATAAAAAGAGTTCCCAGCTCCACACATTGCATCCTGCTACATTTGTCCTCACTTGTACTGAATAACTTTTTTGGAGCAGAGGTTTTCTAAATTAGGCCAGCAAGACAATGCAGGGATGTTGTGTGTGGGGAGGGAATTAGAAAGAAAAGTGGTATAGATTTATGTACTGCTACATATATTAAGTTAGTTAATTGCAGATCACTTCACAGACCTAGTTTAAAGTGCAGTCTAATCAATAATTGCATTGCTACAACTGAAGGTAAAAAACCCCAGGACATGAGAAACAATTTATTGAGGTGGGGAGTGCGTTATCTCAAACTAGATTTGCCACTGAAGAAATTGAATGCGGAATTGCTCTCAAGGACTGACTTCTGCTGATGAAAATAAGATGGCCCATGAGGAAAGTGTGTTAGAACAAAATGAGGCATAAGGACTGTACAGTTTCTGATGTGATGGTGCTGTGGTGGAGCAGAGACATCACAGAATGTTCCCTGCTGGGAGAATGGTGGAAATCTGGTTTAGTTCCCAGTGGGGGGAAAAATGGCCCATGAGAAAATGTAGTCCATATGGATCTCATACTGAGATTATTCTTACAAAATGGGAGAACTGGCTCGTGCAGTGTGTTTTCTGTATTCCACAGTAAAGTTGGAACTAACAAGTTCTTTCAGGCCGGAGCTTACAGGCATATTTTTCCTGTAAAATATGGGACAAAACTTTAGAAAGCCCTCATCTCCTGTTAGCCATGTCTTTGTGCAGCACTCCTCACTGTAGCTCTTGAAAGAGGTCAGAATGTCTATCCACACTTTGGGTGGGAGACACTGAGATGCCCACAGGCCCCTTGATTTTCCTGTTCCACTTAACAGGCTGCTGCAAAGCTGGGGCTTGGAGGGCACAGGGAGCTCAGGTGGACACGCAAGGTTTAATGAGAAGAATTAGAACCATCTAACTTCTTGAGAGTGACTTTGACCTTAGCTATGAGTGAAAATGTAGTTTTTAGGGCAATTTGACAGTCTCTCTTTTCAACTGGAGTGACTGGGGTTGAGGAGAAAAAGCCTTTTTATGTAGCACATGGATTAGGCCAACTTGAAGATCTAATTACAAAGCAAAGGAAACAGTTTTTGCTGTTCCCAGAGTGCAAATATTGTCTTTCCAATTGCCACATGTACAAGCTGACATCAATCCCTTTTAAAAAATACTGTGATGTCTAGTGAAATAGGAGGCTTCTGCTGTTTAAATTCTTATTGCTTCAAGGAAGCAGCAGGTCAGGGTCTTGCCTGAGTTCAGGAGATCCATGAGGGCACCTGAGCTGTTAATGGGACAGCAAGTGGCATCAGAATGGGGATGTGTCCTGTCACTGCCATGGCCTGGCACAGCTCCCTGGGGAGGAAACGTGAAAGAATGAGAGGAAATCAGGAGGGAACTGGGAGAAGGGTGTGGAAAAAGAAACTGGATTGGAAGTAAAAGAAAAAAACAAGGCACTTTAATTGGGAACAGGATGGATTAAACAGATGGATCATCTGAGCAATTGTTTGCCTATTTATTCTTGGCCCAGACTTGGATACCTAGTTGGATACAAGCTAAAGAGCGCCAGCTCCCTCAGCCTTTCCTCACACGGGAGATGCTCCACTCCATCATCTTTGTTGCCCTGCACTGGACTCTCTCCAGCAGTTCCCTGTTCTGCTGGAACTGAGGGGCCCAGAACTGGACACAATATTCCCTATGTGGTCTCCCCAGGGCAGAGCAGAGGGGCAGGAGAAACTCTCTTGACCTACCAACCACCCCCCTTCTAACCCACCCCAGGTACCATTGGCCTTCCTGGCCACAAGCGCCCACTGCTGGCTCATGGTCATCCTGCTGTCCCCAGGACCCCCAGGTCCCTTTCCCCTACGCTGCTCTTTAATAGGTCACTCCCCAACTTATACTGGAACCTGGGATTGTTCCTACCCAGATAAGGATGCAAGCCCAGCTACAACCACATTCCCCTTGGAGAATTTGGTGAAGCTGATTAAATCTTAGGATCATAAGACTGAAGTTCTTGGTAGATCTGATGTTCATTAGGAATGCAGCTTGCCATTTTTTACTTGCAGAAAGGAAAGAATAATTGAAGGCATGTGGTGTTCAAATAGGATGGGGTTGAAGAAGGTCTTCATGTAAGAATTCAGGACTCAGCATGAAAGGATGGGACTCTGGCTCTAGCGAACTGGCTCCCTACTTCAGAACTTGAGACTCTGCTGTTGGCCTGGTGCTGGATACACCTGATAATTTCAAAATTTTCTTCTTTCAGGTGTTCTGAATGTGTTTTATTTAGAGATGGTAATCTGGGAGAAGGCACCAGAGAACACAGATGCTTTAAAGGGAGCAAGAAATGGAGTTTAGCTGTTACTGTCAAAATGTCTTACAGAATTTATCAAGGATAAAAGTAAGGGGGTCTGAACAGTTGTAAAACCTAAACACAGTAAGGAGGTGTGTGTGTGGTTTCTTGAACGAGCTCTCAGAGGTCTGTAGCAGGATTATCCATTTCCATCAAGTTCTCCTTGAAGGTGAACACATGCAATAGAGCCTTTAGGCCTCTGTTATTCTTCTATTTCACTGAAATAAGATCTGAAAAAGATGAAAGGAATTGAACAAGTGTAGAAGTGCAGCTATGTTGGGGAAGCTGGGCTCTGGATGCTAGGAGAGAGAAAGCATTTTCTTAGAAGAGGTTGGCAGTGTGGTTTACCTGTCCACAGCCATCCTCGGAGCAGAGGTAACAGCGGACGGGGAAATAAATGAAGTTTAGTGTCCTGCCTGTCAGCACGAAAGGATGGAGGGGTGCTCAGGGTAGGGGTTATCTGGGTCCATTTACAGCTACAACTGGAGTGTAAACAGTTTGAGCTCCTAAAAGAAAATGTTATTTTGCCTTGAATTTAAATTCTCCATTTCAACTTTTCAAGCCCTCAAACCTCTTTGTTTTTTGCCACTGCAGCCCATGGTGAAATCCCTATTTTGCTGTTATTCCATCTCAGCCCTCTGAAATGTCTCTCCCATCTTTGTCTGCTTCCCTTCCAGCCTCCACAAGCAGGGAAGAACAGAAGACTGTTAAAGAACCCACCACAAAGAGCTCACTGTGCAAACCCCCTGCAACCTCCCTTACAAACCACAGCCCTGTGTCTGCACAACGAGAACTGCTGCATCTGTTCTGCAGAGCTCTGCCGAGGGTCAGATTCCAACAGGAGTGATCTGTTCTTCCCTTTTCTTTCCTTTCTGTGGTTCTAGTTTCCTTCTGTCACTGTTACCCAACACCTTTTCTTCCACTTCCCATACCACACACCATAATGTTCACCTGTGTGCAGTTCCCATTCATTCATCTCCCTGTATGGAACACAATGCCCCATGGATTCTCTGGAAATCTGTAGTAGCGCTTTGCCATCTTTAAAACACTTTTTGTTTTTCCTTCCTCACCTCTTTATCCTGAGAGCCCATTGAACATATAAATGTATATTTTCAATATTGGAAATTGAAAAATATATATTATGTATAACACATATATATGCTTTCTAGCTGTTTGAATTGAATGTATGGCACAGTTTTTACTTAATCTAGAATTTAATAAGTCATTCACTGGACCTTTTGTTTTTTTTGGAAACTGCTTTTACATTGAAAACCAAGAAAAAAGGCAGAGGAGGGGATCTAAAGGGCTTCCAAGGGAACAAGTTCTCTCTTGTTGCTGTGGGTCTCTGCTGGGATGTCAACTGGTCCTTGCAGAGGTTTTGCAGTACTTTCAAGCCTGATAACCAGATGTGGGGCTGTGACAGGAAGGGTCTGTGGTGGGCAGGGGATGATGCAAGAGAAGGGTGGGCAGCAGTGAAGAGGAGACAGCTTAAACTTCTGCATTTCTCAAAATAATGTTGACCTTGGCTTTGAAATTAGTCTTTCATCTGCCCAGCTTGCATTTATACTAGAGGACTCAAAGTGAAGAGATTAATTTGTTTTATCTGTCTTTTTAAAGGAGCCATTATGCAGGGTCAGATGAGTTCAGTGGAAAATAAAAAACATGTAGTTTGATTGTTCTTCAAATAATAAACAGGAATTTTGTGTTTTGACAACAAGGAAAGGACTTAAATGGGCATACTTGGCCAAAAAGCCATAAAGCATGTTTGTACACGTGGGAATAATGTATTTTCTGTCTGTCCTCAAGGATTTGTGAACTGAATTTGAATATGCTGTAGCAAAGCTCTGTTTGTTGGGTATATTATAGCCTGTTGAGCATGGCAGAGTAGCCTTGTCCCCACAGATTAAACTCCACATATCAAACAGCAGGTGTTAACTTTAACCTACTATAAAGTTCAAGTTCAATTACACTAATGTTGGCTCTTCTCTAGCTACAATAAGGCTCAGAGTTTGATGTGTTGACACAATTCAACCTTTTAGTTTAGTATAGTGAGAGATGTGTCACGGGGACAAAACAGAAATAGGGTTGTAGGGACAAAACTGAAACTGAGTTGGGTTGTTCATACAGCTAATGGCCTGGTTTAGTCTCTCTAGTCTTCCATATAAAAACATCAGCTGAATAATATTCTTGCAAATAAAATATATTTGTAATGTCTGGTTATTTAGAGCTTTCCTGGGGTATTTATGTCCCTGTGGGAGGGGGTTGAAAAAAGGTTATGTCCCTGCAATGGGGAGGGGGTTGAAAAAAGGTTTTCTTGTTGTTTCAGACTGAACTTTCTGACATATTTAAACACTTAGGAGAACACAAAGCTGCCTTTCCATTTTAGTGAGCCCAGCACAAAGGGGAAACCCCTTTCTTTTTAGTGTTAGCCAAATATTTTGGTGACACTTTACTCACCAGGAAACAAACTTCTTCATCAAAACTTGTTTTGAATGTGATTGTATTTATGCATTGTATTTGCAGGCTGGAAACAAAATCCAAACAAGTTTGGAATTTAATCAGTTATGAAGAGCATAACTGAAACCGTGTGCTTGGGGTGAGCTCAGAGACACCCAAGTGGCAGCTTCTGTCTTTATTCAAATCTGGTGTATTCTGCCTCATGGAGGGAGGGGGAATGGCACCTTGTTAAGGTTAATTAGCATGGAAAGCCCAGCTGCAGATGGATTGGTAGAGACATGGATGTTTCTGGTGAGATGTGATCTTGCGAACGCCAACATGGTAATTCTTTTAGAAGCTGTCAAAAAAGCCATTTTTTCATCATTTTTACTGCTGCCTTTAGCAATAAATTCACCCGTATTGACTTTGTTAGCCATGCTTTGAGTTTTGTCCATACACAGACTTATGCCCTTTTGTTAAATCCTTAGAGAACTCTTGCTGAACTCCGTTGTGGCCGTGCCCGAAATGCAGTGATTTACTGATGCTGAGGATGACCATGGATGGTTACAGTGCAGCTCTGAGATTTCTTTTTTCAGTGCATACTTTGGCTTAATTCACAGTGAATGTCTTGGGGAACATTTTGATTTCCACTGAATAGGAGGCATTCTTTCAAAGCCTTTCACTATGTTAAAAATCCTCTAGCTTTAATATTATGTTTAGCTTCTGCTGTTAACACTAAACAATATTTTGATTTGAGGAAACTAGTTGTTTGTCTCTAACCACTGATTGTAAGCTGAGGGACAATGTGCAATTGTGGAATTCAGCCACGTCTGCTGAATGCTCTCAAATGATATGTGGGGTTGTATAGTCTCTGTAGAGAAAAATTGCAGGGGTTTGTAAGGGTTATTTCCTTTCTACCCCTTGGTGAGATTTTGGAACAGAGAAGTAGATCTGTCTGAAGCAATGCTGAATGGCAAATATCAGCCCCTGCTGTAAAGAGATGGGATATTGTTTGCACTTTTCCATCCATAGCCCTGTGAGATAAGGTCCCTGGTTCCCATATAGAAAGCTCAAGCAGAAATGCCCCTGATTAACAGATGACTAATATTTGGCTGATAAAATCATTTTAACATAATCCCAAACAGTGATGCTTATAAATTATGGGTTTGTGTTTTAGACTCAAGTGTAAGGAGGGAGGCGGAAGGGGAGTTGTTGTTTTGATTCCATTCTTCTCCTTTGCTTTTAACCTCAAAAGCAGTTGGCATAGAAAAAGAATTCTCCAAAGACTCTGAAAATAGCAAATCTGAATAAGCAGAATATTTTGCAAATGAGATAGCACAAGGACACACAGTATCCCAGCTATAGCGTTTGGAGAGGAGGAATATTAGCAGTCACCTCCAAGGAATGCAGGCATTAATCTCAGGAGCGGAAAACAAAGAAGAAACATCGAAGCAGACACCTAAACATGACTCATTACACCATTTGTCTCAATTAACATGCTGAGACAATGGACTGATTATCTCAGTAGCACTGGGTCATGTTATACCCAACAGCATGTGGCAAGGAGTAATTAGCCTCTCATGGTGAAGCAGTATATAATGCCCTCTTTAGACAGTAACTGAGTCATAAGTTATGAAAGAGGAAATAAATCATGAAAAGGAAAATGGTTAATTGATTAGAGTAAAGGAGCAAGAGCTTGGGGCTCCTCTGTCCAACTTCTGGCTTGAGGATGTCTCATTGAAGCCCTGGGCAAGTTGTCTAACCCCCATGTGCCCCTGTTTCCACAAAATGAGATAAATTATATCCATCTCACAAGAAAGGCTGCCTCCTGACTGTTTTGTTATTGAACGCAGTGTCTCACAGTCATTACTGGGTATGCATCTGCTCATTCCTATGAGGATCCAAATTTCTGCCTTAAAGCTGTAAAACTGACAGAAGCTAGATGATGGCCCTAAGGTGCAAGTAGGGGAGATGGAAAGAAGGCACAAATGATGTGAACATGAGAGAGGGGAAGGAGTACTAAATACAAGGAGGTAATGAGAGTTTGACCATTAGGGGTGATTTTTTTGCAATGATAGTTACCAAGGATGTTAACTGTGCTCTGTGCAAGAATAAGTGTTTCTTTTAATCAATGAGCCATTGATGTTGCAACACAGTAATTCATGTTGTTGACCTGTGATTTTTATAAGACACTTTTTCATTTCCAATTCCTGTTCTGTCTCCTAGAAACTGTAGGTCCAGGGATTTATGAGCTTTACTGTTTTTCTCTTCACCAGAGATCAATTTTCCTTGGCAGAGGAGATTGAAAAAGTGACTTGTCCTTCTTAAGCTGAGAAGTCAGATGCTGCTTCTCTAACTTCTTAATTGTGTATAGCTAGGGAAAAAAAAATAGGTGAACATATATCAGCTGAGGCTGACACTGCTTTGGGAAGGGTTTTTATTAGAGAAACACATTTGCAGAGACAGCAAGGTGGCAGAAGCAATCTTCAGCACTTCACGAAGGTGGGGCAGCTGTTTGCAGTGTTTTCTTTAATGCAGACTTTGAAAGGTCTGGTTTATCCTCTGTATCTGTCCTCAGACTGCTCTGGAGCGTGATGTCTTCAAAAGCTGGCACAGCCTCGCAGACTGACTTATTTTAAAGTAGATGGGATGAAGTGTTTTAAATTACAAGTTAATTACTTGCATTGGCATCAAAGTGATTTATCCACAAAAGCTTACGTTTGCTTGCCAGGTGCTGGTGCAGTTACAGATGGAGCAGGGAGTTGCAGTGAAGAAGGGGACAAGCTGTTCAGAAACCCAGTCCCACCAACATGTGTTAAAAGGTGAATGCAGCATTCCGCTTCACATTGCAGATTTAAGAGTAAAGCTTTGCTGTTGGCCTTTATTCTACTTCTGTACCTCACCTCTTGAATCCTTTAACTTCTGTCTTCAGTGAGCAATGGTGACTCTGCCCCTCAGACTCTGTTACACTCTTACTGATGTCTCTTTATCACACCTCGGCTCTCACTTTTGAATTTCTCCTCTTTCCATCTACGGTCTAGAAAGTTCCGTCTTCCCTAAGAGACTCTCCAGAAACCCTCTGTGTCTGCTTGGTTACCTGAGCCTCTGACAGATGTCCCTTCAAGTTGCCAGCCTGTCCATTAAGGTGCCACCATCTAGAATCAGGCTTGTTAGAAAAAGCTCTCCAGTTATATTTTCAGAATATACATGGTCTTAGTGAGCCTTTCATTAGGCCCAGATCTCAGTCTCCTTGTGTATTTTACTTCTCTATAAAACTTGTCTCCTCTGTTTCTTCCCTGTCTTTGCCAGAGTCTCTTCCTTCCTCCTTCTCCTCTTCTTGTCTTGCCCTCCTTACACCTGAGTGCTTCTCCTTTACAAAGGGGTAATAGTTTGTCACAGCCTAAACAGCATAGAGTTAAAAGATTCTCTACAAGCAGTGTGGAGTCAAGGGCATGTTTTAGTAACAGTGCAGATAGACTTGAGTTGCTCTTTGTGTGCTTCAACCCAGCCTGACCTGAGCCAGTTCAGATCCACATCAACAGAGACAGTGCAGAGTGACCTGTGCTCCATGTCCTGTTAAAACAGTTGCTACATGTCTGATCCCCGCAGAATGAGTCAGAAAGCACCTCAGTCCAGGTAGATATGGTGTAGTTGCACTATAAGGCAGGACTTCAAAATGAGGTTTGCTATGTGTATATTGTAAGAATGGTAATGTAGCTGTACTCTCCATTTCTGTGATGGAAATAGGTGAAAGCAAAAAAGCCCTGAGTCATCTGCCATCTTATTTCTTGCAAAAATAGTAAAGTTGGCATATACTGACAAGTGCATTTGACAAAATAAATGGTGTTTACTCATCTGGATAAATGAACATTCATAGTTTTTTGATCAATGTCTGCAGTTTAGTCTGGTTTTGTAGAATCTCTCCTGCCTTGTGCTGTGTAGGAAAGAGTCAGTTACAGGCTGTGATACTGTTATTGATGTGGAGCTGGCATCTTGCTCTGAACATGTTCTCCAATGCTCCCCTGCCAAAAAGCAACATGGGTAGAAGGAGGAGCAGTAAAATAATCTGTGTTAGTACCAACTGGCTCCACAGGGAATGTATGTGAAACGTGTGGCTGCAATGCCATCCAGGGCTCCGTATGTGCTTGCAGGCTTCCTTTGTGCCTTACTTTGGATAATCTCTGGATACCACTATTTCCTTTTCCTGCTGGGAAGGAGGGAATTTCATTTCTTACTGCACAAACCCAAGGCAGCTTTCTGCATGAAATGGAGATGTTAGCAGGTAATCCGGAGGAGTGGGTCACAAAATGCTCTGATTTCCTAAGTAGTTGCCCGAGAAGAAGGAGCCCTTTATTCAATTCTATTTTTAAAAGAAACAAGGCAGCTGTAGTCTGTTTGCCTTTTCCAGCCTATGCCAAAGGGGGGTGTTTCTGTGTGGTCAGTCCATGAATAGGGTATCTTGCCTATACAAACAGGTAATGATCATCCTATTTTAGGCATAAACTTGAATTTTGCTTCTGATACCAATGTGACTGAAACGTATGAGGTGGGTAGTATATGCTTGGAAGGTAAAGATTTCCTGCAAGACAGTAATGTCTTTAACAGAAAAATAATTCAGGAGGGAACAGGATCACTGCAGATAGTTGATCACTTTTGCAGGAGTTAGTGTTGTTAAAGCAAACACCTCAAGTGTTCCTTGGAAAAGTAACTTCACAGATGAACTTGTGCATTGTGTACAAATTAATTACAGGTATGTTAATGCTGAGCACTTCCAGGAACTCTGGACTAATTTTTCCTTAAGTAGTGGGGAATT
Source organism: Streptopelia decaocto (assembly GCF_964273445.1). Classification (NCBI taxonomy): domain Eukaryota; kingdom Metazoa; phylum Chordata; class Aves; order Columbiformes; family Columbidae; genus Streptopelia; species Streptopelia decaocto. The sequence goes on along the minus strand of NC_138672.1, from coordinate 4,142,040 downwards.
GCTTAATATCCGGGTAAGATTAAAGTTAGAAAAGCCTGAACACAATTGAGAATGTAATTGTAGCAAAAAGTCTGTGTGGCACAGCAAAGTTGAAGAGAAACCTTATGGTTCCTGAGTTTCAGGCCATTGCTCTGGAAAGTAGGTGACAGTGACACCCTGGTCTCCCTGGCTGGATTTCTTGGCTCTTCTTGGATTATTTAAACCCAAGCACAGCAGGCAGGACGAGGCAATGGGGACCTGCTGCCTGCCCATCGTTTTGTCACCAAACATAGTTATGGAGCAAGCTGAAAACCAGACAACTCAAAGGTTTCACCATCTGTTGTGAGCAGGTGGAAGACTCTCAGAAGAAGTTAATTACCCTTTCAGTTTCTTAGGAAAAAAATCTCTCCTATTTAGCAACACTTAGGTTTTTGGGTTTGGCAGGAAAGTTGTGGCTTCTTGCCTGTCTGCTCGGAGGGCAAATGAGCTGTAGGGGAAGAGCTGCTTTCCTTGAAAAGCTGCCTTTGCGTGCCGGGGTTGATTGCTGCTTTCTTATTCTAAGCGTTCACCTACAGAGCAGACTGTGCTGAAGACTCTGAGTTCTCGTGTTCTCTGTTCCTCCAGTTCATCCCCACCCAAACCCTGAGGTACAGCCAGTTCTCCCCAAATCAGTTGCTACTTGTAACATCACCTGCCTCAGAGCCTGTTCCCCAGAGTCCTTGATTAACTGTAATGGGGAAATAGCTGAAAAGTAAGAAAATTACTTTGTGGTGATGGAGTTCCCCTCTTTTCCTCACAAGTCTGTGAAAAGTAGCTGCTGTGGCCTTTTGAGAAAGGCAAGGAGCCTGTGGTTTGCCCAGCGGCCAAGCAAAGTTGTGTGTGTGTTTGTCACTGCAGGTTGTCTTTACAAGAAGTTGCAGAAAACCAGCAACATTAATGATGAGTGAGATTTGGAAAGAGAGAATGCTCTACCATCTGCCAGCATATTTTGCAGCTTAGTACGCTGAAGCTGTGGATCTTCTAGATAAGTCTTCTGGTAAAGGCATCTACATAGGGCTTAGTTGGGTTGTGATAGGGATCAAAGCCTAAAATGTGAACCTGGACTGATAACGTCTGCCTACAAGTGTTTGCTGACAGAGAGCTGAGATTTGCTGAGCTCCCTTGTTCTTGTTGTTTATCTGGTGAAGCCTAAAGAGTGAATATAGATCTGTTTATATGTTCAGCAGTTTGTTTTGCAGCGGATGATGCATTGAAGCACTCATTTCTTCTATACTGCAATCAACTACAGTCTGAACTTGTTTGTTTACAATTCTCTCCTGGAGAGACACTTGAAATCCAGAGAGTGAAAAATATTGTGGTTTCAAGTTACCTCTTTTAATGGAAAATTAAGAAAATAAACCACATCACATTGCTTTGTGTCAGAGCTTGTAGTTGGTTTAGACATTTGGATCAACTTTGCTCTTGAATACAAGATGAGACTCTTATTGCTTTTTCTGCTTGTGAAGAAAAACAATGTTCAATATAAAATGGCAATTAGGAGCATGAAATTCCCAGGGGAAGATGCTGTACAAATGGCATTTGATTGCTTGTTGATGTTTTTTTTTAAATTGTTTTGGTAATGAACTGTTTTACAAAGACTTTAATCAATTTTATATATTATTTAACAAATAGGGCTTTGTTCTTTTACACACTAAAATAAACCTGAAATCATAATAAAAGCAGCCTGATAGTCTTCAGATGCGAAGCTTGCAACAATTACTTTTTGGCGTCCTCAAATAGATTTCTGATCTGCGTTATTGGTGTGACAGCTGCCCTTGGTGCGGGCGCACGGTGAGGAAGGAGGAAAGAACAACTGTATTCCAGCAGCTGGCTCTTGATTCTTACGGAAGTATTTTAAAAACAAACACAAACCCCAAACAAACAAACAAAAAATCCCCAAATACCAAACCACCTCCAAAAAACAAATTATGAGGAAAAATAGGGCTTCTGTTAATCTTCAGATGTGAAAATGGCCAGGGTTGTTCTTTGGTCTCCTGAAACGGGATTTTCCGAGTGGTTTGTTTAGCTTGCTTGTTTCTTCCTATTGGCAGCGACATCTTAAATTCCCGCTCATCCCCGGCTGATGGTGTTTGTGGGAAGCACCCCTGCTCAGGTTCTACATTACTACTCTTAGGAATGCAACAGCCACTAATTTCTTAGCTATTTCTTGGGGTTTATATTTCATTTTCTGAATAGAATGAGAACGTTTATATTCATCCTGTTACGGCATGAAAAGAATCCATTTCAAGTTTTACCTTTTTTATAAAATGGACTTTTTTTTGTCAGCTTTTCTTATGAAATGCTCTGATGTTGCTGCAAGTTCCAGAACACGTTACAGAACACATGAGGTATTATGAATATTGTGACTAGTGCTTTTTCATCTGTATTGAGATTTCCCCAAGTTATTGGCTTGAAAGTGGATGGCAGACATGAGTTACCCTCCTTCCAACATTCCCCTTGTGCTCCCAGAGAGGTTTAGGTGTTGGTGACATTTGTGTCCTCGCTGCTGTCCTACGCAGATCCACACTGACTTGGTTTAGCCCCGATGCTCTCATGTGTTAAGCATCTTCTTGTTGGCCGGACTTTAGAACTGAGTCGGACTCTGGGAAATTTGCAGTGACGTATATTGCCACTGCAAATCATTTCTGTCTGCCTCATATGGAAGAATGGGCCGGACTCTGCTACAAATCAGCAGAACATTTCGGAGAATTACATTGGGCTGATTTCTTTTAAATAGCTGTAAGTTTTTAGGTATTTTGCAGAATAATTTTTGAGTGTTGCAACAGTATTGTTAGTTTTATCACCGTTATTATGAAACAGGAAAAACTTTCAAGTATCTCACAGAATCGTTGTTGAAATTAATTGAGGTTTTCTTCTTGGAGTTTTGCTTATAGAATGCAAGCTTTAAAAGAAGTGAGTGAACAAGGGGAAAATAGACTGTAAGGAGAAGAAAACTCATAAGGAGCAGGATTTTTTCTAGAAGTAAAAAAAAAAATCATGTCAGAAGCATGGTTTGGGGTGCAAGATGCTCTTTTTGAATATATGGATCCAATTAAAATTGGGATTGATTGTGTATCCCTTGTTGGAAAGTTGCGTGTACAAAAATGACTAACAATGGAAATGTGGGTGAATGATAAAGGCAAGAATTTTCTTGCTTTAATAACCAAGAGCATCCCATTTAGGAGAAGAGACTGTAATGTGTAGGCATGCCAGAGCATCCCTGTGCTTTTGTTCTTGTGTAAAAGCAAGATTTGGAGAAGGATTAGAAACCAGAAGGGAAAATATGGGGAAAGATGAACTAACAGAATCCCTTCTAAAAATCTGTGGATTTAAAAGAAAGAAAATAACTTATTTGAGAAAAGTCTTAGGTTTGGCCCCTTCATACCAAAACAATTGCATTGTTACAGTCACTATAAATGTAAATGGTCTGTGAGCTCTTGAATGGTAGCAGCAATAAGATGAGTCCTGCTTTTCTGGGTTCGAATGGAGCCATGGTATGGGTATGAACCAACACCAGAGAGACCTCGGGCAGCTAAAAAACTGCACTGCAAGTCACGGTACAGGCAGCTTTTGCTTAATCTTCCACTAAGTGACTTTGATAAGTAGCCCTTTTAGAGTAAAACTTTACTGGAAGTAATTTTTTTCCATTTTTGTGAGAATAGAAATCTGGCTTAATGTGCATGCTGCTGTACCACTCGGGCTCAGAGTTTAATTTATGAGTGATAAAGGTCACTTTGTCTTTCTGTTCCCTGAAATGCATGTTTTCCTACATGTCTTTTCTCCATTTCCTCCATTAACTTATTCTGACTAATTACACCAAGTGTTGCAGCATGAGCAGGTGGTAAGTGCTGTGCGGATCTGTTCTATCCATTTTCCCAACCTCCAGTGTCACTAAGGTCTCCATAAGGCTTGTTTTGCAACTTGTTCTGTTTTGCAGAGCCAACATTTTCTCCAGAATACACCCATTTTTCTTTTTGTCAGCTTTTCAGTTCAACTATAATAGAAGCTGACAAGAAACTCAACTAGTTTTCACTGTCCCTCAAGATGTTTTGCTGAGCCCTGTTACACGATTTGCAGATTCTTGTGCTTTATATTATAAATGATGTGGTCCACTGCATCTAACTGCTGGAGGCAGATAGCTGTACATGTCCCATTATAAACTTTCATGGTATGGAGAGAAAAAACAGTAGCAGGTTCTGAGTAAATTATAGTATTGCTATGAATACTTGAAGCATAATGCTGTCTTATCAATTAAATAAGGATGGGTGGCTGACACTAGGGAAAGTGCCTGTTCTTAGTTTCTATTCATTTTTCTTCTCTGTGGAAGCAAACATCAGTCTCTGCAGCTTTTTTTTAGTAGAATTTGTGGTTGCCAAGTGTGGGACTAGTTTGAGTGACATCATTAGTTGAAAAATAATCACTTTATAGTTGTCCGAAATTCAAATTAAATCTTGGCTTTTTATTTCTCTGAAGTACATATTGTGTGTATTTTATTTGTATGTTCTTGGCACACTTGTATGCTGGGATACGGCAAGAACTAACCCTTAGACAAAACAACTTTCTTCTAAATTAAAGAGGATCTCCTCTTCTTGGTAGGCAAGCCACTATTTCATTTTCTGCATTTGATGTTTGAGTGGGCTGTAAAAGGAGATTGCACAACGAACCATGGTTTTAATTTACAGAGGAATCAACATCTTATTAAGAAATAAACTTTGTAAAAATCCAACTAGCGTATTGATATGTGCCAGCTTTTAGTGTTGCTTTGTTGCTTCTGAGGAGGCACCCAGACAAAAACTTCAGAAGTTCACTATACTTTTCTAGTTACGAGGAGTGACGCTCTTTTGTGTCACCATACGGCTTTAGGATAGGACTTGTCTGTTCCCTCTTTATCTGCTGTGTCTTGAATGGCATCAAGGATGCATTTTTCACACTTGCATTCTCATGTGAAATAACTAAAAATGTCTACTAGATGGATATTTCTTAGGATCTGGATATGGTTAAATTATGTTAATCCATGACAACACTAATGAAGCTGGCAGCTCTTTCACAGCTAAGCTCTATTAATTTGCACAGTGTAGATGTTGCCTTCTCTGGCTTGTGTGTCAGGATGGTTTGACCTGTTGGGAAAAAAATTTAGGTAGAAGTGGTCCCTGTTCTCTCTGGTAGCTTTCCAGTAAATTGTCCTGCCTGCCTCAAAGACTTGGATACAGTCTTCTCCAGCAGCTCATCTGGGGTGATTTGCTCTCCCATTCCAAATGCTCCACTTGATATGGGAAATGAAACAAATTATGGGAACAGCTTCCTGTCCTTGATCCAAGAAATATTTAGCTAGTGACACAGAGTCAGTTCATGAGGAGAAGCTGAGAGCCTGCCAGCTGGTAATTAGTGACTGCTGTGGGAGCTTTGACTCAAGGGTTCCCATCTTTGCTCCAGATCCAACAAAGGGGGGTTCTTGGTCCTAAGTCCCCTTCACTTTAAATGGCTTTGGCTGTTGACTTTGAGTTGAAGAAGGTAGTGCTGCCTGTTCTGGATTTTTTTCTCAGATGGGATTCACCTGTGTTGGTTTCTCTAGGAGAGTGTTCTGTAAATAAGCATCTTCTTTCAGTCCAGAACTAAACACTGGATTTTCTTCAGACTCTGCCTCTCTCCTAGCGTTTTTTGATATCTTACTGATGTTCAAGATACTGGTTTCTCCCTGCAAAACCTTATGAGAGACATCCTTGTTACTGTGATAACTAAAGAAGTGTTTGCACTTCTCACTAATCCCAAATGGCTGGGTATAGGGTCAAGAACCTGTCTTTATTTACCTAGTTTTTTGAAGATTTTTACTCTTAACTGTGAAGATGCTCACCCTAGCTGCAGCTAGAGAGGTGAATATGTTAGAGGTAAATGAAGTTTTGACATAAATAGAATTGAGAAAGTATAAGTGAGACACAAGTGGCATTTAAAGTGACATTTTCCAGCTTGCTTAGAAGTTTGCCTGCTTTTCATGTTCTGAAATCAAGGTTTAAATCTTACTGGGTCTGATGATCTCTAAGCAGCACCTCCTGATCTTGAGAACACTTTGCTTTGTGGCACCTCTCCTCTGTAAGGTAAGATTGGTGTTGGTGTTTTCCAGGGCAGGAGGAATGACCTGGAAGGACTGAGCACCACCTGAAATCACGCAGGTTTTCTGGTGGGTGGAAGAAACGCTGAGTACACTTTTGGAGCTAGTACCTTAATCTCCAACCTCTTAGTTTCTGAAGTCTTTCTATATGGGAGAAGAGTAATAAACAAAGGTTAAGCAAATCTGAATCCTGTACTGTTTATGTCTTTCTCAGCTAAAGTATTCCACTGTTCCTATAGTCATTTTAAAGTATTTCAAGTTATTGTTTGGTTGGTTTTGCACAACAACTGAGGTAAGACTGAACTGCTGACAAAGTGTGCTCAGCAAGAAAGATGGGACTAAGGCTGACGTTAAAATTCCATCTACCTCTACCCTTGTAAAAGAAGGGTGGGAAATGTCCCCCCATGTGTTTCATTGCAATGCAGTGAGGTATTCTTATTTGATCTTGAGGGAAACCTTGATCATGAGCATCCGGACAGTATCCCTGGGTCAGAACTAGTGTATTTGCCCAGGCGGGATTACTCAGAAATTCTGTGTGGTTTATGGAGGCACAAGAGATTGCGCTATTCTGAGAAGCATGTGCTGCAAGCTTATTACCGGATGCACAATCACATGAAAACAATTGTTTAAATGCTAAATGTAATCTCATAACAAGGCCCAAAGCTCCCCATTTATGGTCTGACTGGAGCCCCAGCTGTGTTTGTGAGTGATTTCCCTGACTTCACAGCCCAGGAAGCGAAGCTCCAGCTGCACTTGTGAGGGAAAGATGTCCCGTGTTGTCCCAGGATCCCAGTGCGGAGGTGGCGGAGGAGGATGGAGCCACCTCAGCCTGGGGATGTGCGGAGGAAGAGACCGCGGATGCGTTTGAGGAGAAAACTTAACAGAGGAGGAGTTGGCGAAATCCCTGCGAACATGATTTGGCCAAGGGCCATGCAGAAGCTAGAAATGACCTTAAATAGTAGCGTAACTTGTGTTAGCATGTGCTGCTTGAACGGCAGCTGGGGACGTCCCGGGCTGCTGACTCACCGGCTGCTGCAGCTTGCTCGGTGTGGGAGATGAACGCTGCGTTATTCATCGCATTCATTGCTGTTCAGGGTGTTGTAAGGTATCCATAGATTCTTGCAGGAAATGGCACGTCCTAATTTCCTCTGTGTCAGAGCAGACAGTTGGTGTTTCTGTGTAACAGAGGATGCTGGCTACAAACTTTGGCAAAAGCCAAATTCAGCAGAAAATTACATCAGGCTTTGGATGTTCTGCCTTTTTAATGAGGAAGTTTTGTGGGCATTTGCATTTGTACAGAATGGTTGTGCTTCAGGGGCAAACACTAATCTATTTTTAAAAGAAAAGCCTCACATCTTCATTGAAGTTTGTAGAAGCGTGTACTGGTGTAAGTGGCAAGGAAGGTTTTGGTAGCATGGAGGCTGCAGGGGCCTCTGTGTGGAGAGGACAGGGCTGCCCATGCTGGACACGGTTCCAGCCTCACTGCAAGCACAGCATCCCTGTGAAAAGTGTATTTTAAAAAGAGGGAAAAACACCACACAGGCAGTGATGATGAGGAAGAAAGTGTGAGCAAACAGCCCTGTGAACACATTCAGTGAATGAATAATACATTAAATTTATCTTAAAAAAAAAAAAAAATTATATATATATATATCTATATATACACATTTATATTTTGCCTAGTTGGTAAGTGATCTTCCTGTTTTTTAATCTCAGCCCACAATTTTTTTCCGTCTTGTTCTCTTTCCCTGCCCCGTTGAAGATGGGAAGTGTTCTTAGTTTTCTAATATTTAACCAAAATCTGTTCAGGAAGAAGCAAATCCTCAGCATCAGCAGCTCCATCAGAACAGCCCCCGCTGCCCATGGCCTTGGCAGACGCTGCATCTCCCCGAGAGCCTGGGAGGTCTGGGAGAAGTGCAGGCAGTACCTTAGAGCTTGGTAAGCACAATGTACAGACACTTACTAATTCTAGATGGGAATATAATGTTGCCTTGGGCTAATAGTTTTAAGATAAATCAGCTGAATCAGACACCTGCCTAGGTAATCACCATAGCAATTTCAAAACAAACAATAGTAACTTAAAATTATCAAGAGAGCCTAAGGGAAATGAGGACCTGGGTTGCAGTTTTGGAGAGCATTTAAGATGGTGCCTACACGGTCATTTGCAGGCAAGCATGAGCTTGTTTACTGTATGCACCACACTGACCGAAAGACACAGGACTCTGTGCCTGAGCTAGTAAATGCCACATCTCTGCAGACCTTATTTACTTCTGCAAATGTATGTACCTGCTAAAGCTATACTATGCAAGGTTCAAAGGGGCTTGTGGCTGTCTGGACCTGAACAGAGGCAGAACAAACTCCTGCCTGTCTGCTGGACATCGTGTCAACATATCCAGAGTGAAGCAAGAGCTGAAGCTTGTGGCCTGTCAGTGGATCATCAGTCCCTGAGCCACCCTGGTCTCCACACCGTTCAGTGGGTGCTCAGCCCTCAGTCTGGTCTGGGAACATCTTCCTAACTGTGTGTAGACACAGCTTTCCTTCAAAAAGTCATGCATGCAGCTGACTGAGCTGCTTGAAATCAGTATTGGGATTAAAGAGAGAAACAGTAAGCATGATAAAATGGATATTTAAGCAGTCTGATGGAGGGAGAATGGCACAGGCACCAATATATCTCACTCTGGGGTATCTCTGTCAACAAAGATGGAAAAGCAGCTGTTGGGATTATTAGCAGAGAGCTCTTAAGTGCTGATGTCTTTACATGAAAATATGTAGCTAGCATCCTGCTGTTATAGTATCAGCAGCCGCTTCTAGCTTTGGTTGTTCTCGGGAGTTCAGGTTCCACATGGGAACCGGCTGAACTCTGTCTGTCCACGTGGGCACTGGGACTGGCTTCCCTGCTCCGGTCTGGAAGAATTGACGAGTCCACGGTTCAGGAATGCCCCTAAGAAACCACAACAAGGGAATATGACAGAGAAAAGAGAAAAACCTCTGCCATTGCAACTGCTGGATGTCAGTATAACATGGTTTTAATTGTATCTCTCCATCCTGCTTACAAAGCAGATGGTTGTTTTTTTGCCCATGACAAGATTATAAGCTAGGAAAGGCAATTAGAAGAGTGTCTCTGGTTTTACAGATCCTAGAAATGTGCAAGCTCTGCACTTGGTTTATGGTTTTTCACTTACTCCATTTTATTTTCCAAAATGGTTGGTGATTCTGAATAACCAAAACTGGGATGGCTGGCACATATGTGCAGGTATATATAGACAAAAAAACATGCTATAGATGTGTTTCAAAAAGAAAAAAGCCACAGATACATAATAGCACAGATACATAATAGCAATGCTGTAACTTCTCTGATATGTTAACAGATAAAGGACAGACCAAACAATAAAAGGACCACCATAAAAGGTTTTAAGAGATGTTTTTGTAGCATTAGCCTCACTTAGTCTTTCATATTTTTTTTGAGTCAGATGTTTCTAATGGAAAATTACAACATAGCACCAAACAACTCAGAGTTAGCGAATGTGAGCAGTAATTCTGATGTGACAAACATGTTTATAAAGCATGATAATTATTAACAATTGGAAAAATTATTGTGGAAATACCTTTTACTCTTTTCAGTAAAGCAGTGTAAGTACCTAAAGAGGCCAGAATCTTTCAGCTGTGCTATGGGGAAAACGTTTCACTTAGCACCAACTACTACTTTGGGTTCTAAAACAGCAAAACCTCATTTCACGGACTGTTGTGTTAGCATCATAGCTTTTGACAAGGGTTGTCTTGGCTTTGTCAACGTTCTTTTCGTAGCCCTCTTTCCCTGGCAGACCGACCAGCTCTTTGTGCTTCCCAGAGCAGCTCTGGATCTGCAAAACTTCTCAGAGACCGATAACCCCGCTGGCTCCCTGTCAACAACAGAAAACATGCAGGAGGTTGTTGCTCCTGCTAAGGAAGTCATGTTGTCTAGCTTAACAGTTTCACATGGCTGTATATCTAGTCACTGATGCCCTGAAAGCCTGATTCTTCTGAAGAAGTGCATACTGCACATACTTGATTGTCTGACTCATAACACTGGTGCCAGCTTTTCAATTCTATTTATTCACCACGGGATACCTAAAGTACAAATCCATTGGATGAAAGCCTGGCTCCGGTGAAGTCAAGGACAAAATTCTCATTGATTTCTGTGTGCAGAGAACTTCACTTCTGTGCTTTTGGTTGTACTTTACTGTTCCTGGCTTAGGGCTAAAGGGGCATTTGAAAAGGCTCTGTTACCCATAGTGATGATGAATTCCAGTGGCACTTCTAAACACAGCCCCTGTGTACAAGAAGCATCTGTTTCTATCCTGGAGAGCTTGTAGCTTAAGCCAGATTCGAAGGAGAGCACAGTAAAGACTTTTTTCACTGCAATGCATACTTAGTCTGTGAGTCTATTTGAAACTCCCTTATGCCAGGCCATGGCGGGGCAACTAGGGCTGACCTGGGTGTTGATTAGTTCTTATTAACAGCAGCACACAGAGGTTTGGTAACCAGGAGTCTGTGTGATGAAGCTGTCCCCCAAGACAGGCCATGTTCAAACAGATTTTGATGGTTTTTTTCAGTGCTAAAAGAGCCCCTTGGTGGTGTAAGCTGCCCAGTCTACATTGCGGCAGCACTACTGTTACTGCCATTTGTGCTGTGGGTACCTAGTTTTGCAGTTTCTCTACAGAAGTGAAAATAATTATTTTGGATGAGGGAGCTGGACTTGGCTGTAGCTTTCTTGTTAACATGTTGCAAGGGCTCACTGTCTTTTCATTTGCTTTGTCAAGTACGAATTCTGATAAAGAATCCTTAAAAAACAAACACCAGAACCAAAAAAACATGCACTTAGAAACATGAAGTCTAAAGAAAAACCCTCAAAAATCTTAAAGTGCTTAGTGTCTGAGTTGAGAGAAATCCATTGGTTAAAAAAAATAATACTGACAGCTCCCCAGTGCCCAATTAATCATTTGCTTTTAACAACAGAGACTCCCAGGCAGACATAGAAGTGGAACAGGAAAGCAGGAGAAATGAAACGCTCCTTTGTCCCGGGGCTGAACTCGCTGCCCTTGCCGGGACACAAACAGTTCATCTGGGCAGAGAAACCCACTGGCCCACTTGGCGTCCTGCAGCTCCTGGCAGGCGGTAAGAGGCCGGTAGGTGGTCTGGCACGGACCCCCGGGACAGGCTTTCTCACAAGGTTCCATCCTTTGCAGGGGGAAAAACAGTTCAAACAGTAAGATCTTATCCATAGGGTTTGTCAACTGTTTTATGGTGCTTAGAGTACTGTATTTAAAATGAAGCTTAACTTCTAAAATGTAGATAAATTCTGTAAGGCTATATAGTTATTGTTGCCCCATATAATTTCTATAGGAATCTATTTAATATTCATACAACCCTTTCAGTAGAGAGATTGTAGATAAAACAACTTGTCTGTTCAGAAATCAAATTAAAATTATCAGGTGAAATTATCCAGCTGAAACTTTCAGCTAGTTTAATTAAGAACCGCAGTGCTTCTCTCTGCCTTAATACCTGTCAGCATGTTTTGGCTCTGAAGGCTGTGACGCATTTCACTTGCTTCGCATCTACTAGGGAGCTGATTATGCTGGTAGTTAAAGTCTTTTACTGCTTTCTTGTTTTTATTATTATTGCAGGCACATATTAATCTTTATATAAAGTATGCCTTGCCTCACATTAAACTCTTGGAAGAACTTTCAGGTTCTAAGCAGGGAGTCAGATGGAAAAAGGAGGAAGGATGCTGGAAATTCAGAACATGCTGGCCCAATTTGACACACCTATTTTATATCAGTTTAGTGTTATCCCTTAGCGCTTTTTCAGAATTTGTCAGTGTAACAAGTGACTGTTACTGGACAGGAAACCATTTTCCTCTACAACCTTTCATTTATGTGGAGTGCTGGGGTGGCCAGGCCATGACTGCTAAGGTTGTGAGATGTTACTGAAGCTGATAGGGTATCTGCAGTGTCACTGCTTATCACCTGTCAGTGACCCAAGCGGAAGATCCCTTGTCTTCCACTGGTGTTTAATCTGGTATGCTTCTTCTTGCAGATGCTTAAATTGGTGCATTTTGCATGTAATGTAGAGAGATTATGTGTGTTGATGACCTTGTGAGTGGGTAACTCCTTCAGCTGATGTGCTTCTGTTTAATTTGATAGAATTGTCTGATTTTTTTTTTATTTTAAATATTTGAATCTACTTCAATTACTGTTTAATGTAAAGTACGTAAGCTAGATATACCCTTGCTCTGTCAGCTCTCTTCATAGTACCTAGACATTACTTTTTCTGCATATTGTATCTTTAGTGAAGGCAATAAGTTGCTTTCTTTCACAAGGAGCATTGAGTCTGCACTCTTGGAGGCTGTCAGGAAAGTGGGCAGAGTAGCAAAGGGATTCTTAAAATAGATATAAAAAACATGTTTTCAGAGTCTGTTTTTGTCTGAAATTGAATGTGCTACAGAGTAAGCTGAAAAAGTTCAACTGGATACTTCTTGTAATAGAAGGGTGTACAGAGAATCACTTCTGTGTCCCGCTATCCAGCATGAGGTCTGAAGGCCCAGATGTTCCCACAGCTATCTTTAAACCATTGGAGATTTCATGAGTTCCACCAGCAGACATGAAGTCAAGTCAGCAGAATGTTTTGGGGACATGTTCCCCCTTCTTTTCCAGCCAAATATACCCACTTGGTTGGTCTAGATTGGCCTCATCATAAAATGTTTGCATCTGCTTCCCATTACTACCTCCTTTATTGTGAATTTTGTAGTGTCAGTGACATTTCTGCTTGACTGGTTTTCGTACAAGTAGATAACACACTTTATTGCTTCAGAATCTGTTCCTAGGGAGAAAAAAGGTCACTCTTCTCCAAACAAGTGTCAAGAGCTCCTAAGCCTTCTAGAGCATCACACAAAAGCAACTTAATCCTGCTCTCTGCAAATGTCGTGTTGCCTTGAGCTCTCTTAACAGGAATTTGTGAAGTTGTTGCCTACAACATTTGCAACAATCATGCCCTGTGTCATTGCCACATGCCACAAATCACATGCTGAGAGCTGTCAGGAGCAACAATGACATATCAAGGATGAAGTAGCTTAAGTCCTGTGTGAAAGATACAGTGCCATAATTCTGGCTTGTTCATTGGTTTTTCTCTGTGTGCTTCTCCTGGATCCTTGGAGACTGAATTAGGTCATGGATCTGTAGGGGGGTTGGAATTTGCTGCGTGGATCAAAAAGAAAAGAAAAATGAAACCTTAGTGTAATTGGGGCTTGATGCCTTCATCAAGATTTACTGAGAGTATTTTTGTAGTGTGACTTGTCTATAGCTTCAGAGCCAGCACAAGGAAAAGGGAATTTGCTCCTGCCTTGTTAGGGCAGAGCAGAAAACAAAGCTCAAGCCTTGTCTGGCAGGGGATAACAACTGTTATTAAAGTTCATTCTCTTTACCCTTTTTGCAGTAAATCCTCCTATGGACATTCTTCTGAGCAGGAGCTCTAAGCTGGCAGATGTGCACCAGTTACTGAACTCTGCATCTGTGTTGAAATCCCAGGTGGTGCAGAGGAAGGTGCATCAGCTCGGGTTCAGGGCTGGGCTGTTACAGCTGTGGATTTGCTGGCTTGTGACCCACCAGCATAGGTTGCAGGTGGGGCAGACATGGAATTTGCTTGTATTGTGCCCTTGTATGTTAACTGTTAGTACAGTATAGGCATTCTGTGGGAGAGTAAAAGTAAATTAAGTAATTAACTGTAGGGTTTTTTTTTTTTCCAAAGTTTTCTTCCTTCAGGCCAGAGGCACCATCTCTTCTTTTGCTCAAGAAGGGTGGTAGCTTATTTCCAAACTCTCTGCAACCACAGAATTGACTGGGTTGGAAAAGACCTCAGAGATCATCCAGTCCAACCCTTGGTCCAACTCCAGTCCATTCACTAGATCATGGCACTAAGTGCCATGTCCAATCTCAGTTTAAAAACCTTCAGGGCTGGTGAGTCCAGCACCTCCCTGGGCAGCCATTCCAATGCCTGACCACTCTCTCTGCAAAGAATTGCTTTCTAATCTCCAGCCTCAATTTCCCCTGACAGAGTTGAAGCCCATGCCCCCTTGTCCTATTGCTGAAGAAAACACATGCTTATTTTTATTACATTGTTGTGATGAGGTGAGAGGAGATCAGTTTCTAACAGGGCTTGAAAAAAATTTGTCAAAATGGTTGCTCTGCCCATCCTGCCTGTTGAGGACCTCTGGGATTTGCAGACATCCCGAGCCTTCTGTCAGAAGGGTCTGCACTATTGCAGAGAATTAATGTTACTGATTTCCAGATGCACCTGCTAGATGCAGCAGCCCACCGTCACTGTGAGGAAAAATAAGATTAACTTGTTTCTAGAGAGGATTAAAGAAAAGCAGTTTCTCTTTTCTCTTATAGAGTAACTGCAGATAAACACTTTAAAGAGAGCTTTGTGGAGAAGGAATTCCCCATCTGGAAGAAAGATGTGGTGTGTGGATTCAGGGTTTTCTGACAAATAACAGAGCTGTATAGTCTTTGAGCTGTTTTTTGCAGCAGAGCCAACTGTTTTGAATGGGATCTGGGTGAGGGGAGGGCTGATCAAGAATGGTGCATAATGTTCCTACAGAATTTTCTCAAGGGCTTGCACTTAATGATTGTGTCATCACAGAGAAGGGGCAGCCTGGAGGTCATATCTGGTATGGGAAACCCCAGACAGGTCTTCTAAAATAGCAAGGGCAAATCAAAATGACTAACTAATGAGAGAAGGCCAGCTTGTTACTCAGTGTGACTTCACCAAAATCAGCCCTGCTGTATCAGACTAGAGATCTGGCCCCGAGTACAAATACCTTTGCAGTGTACTTGGACTACTGGATGTCATAGCCATATAAAGTATAAATCCAAGCAGGGATTTTTATTGTAGAGTTTCCTTAGATAAACAGTCTATAAACACATGACTTGTCAGTCTGATTATTCACCTAAGTAAAGATTAAGATCTGCCCCACAGTTTCATATCTATCTGTGCAGGGCTATGAGACACGAAGAGTAAATCTGCTCCTGTGTTTGGAGGTTGGAGCGTCTGTGGCTGAGACAGTAACAGATGTTTCTGTGTGGATACCCACACAGTTTGGGAGAACTGCCTATCTGCTTAATCTCTGTTCTGTGTACGATACCAAACTATGACATTAAAAAATGATTCCTTCATTCTCCAGGAGGACAGAATCTGCACCAAGTCAGCAGTGCTGGATGAGCAGCAGCTGGTACGCAGGGTGTGTGATGTCTCAAGAAAAGTAGGACAGAAGGACACTTCAAATCAAACAAAAGGTTGGAACAATCTGGCTCCAGGCAGCCAGACAAAGCAGGACTTGGGTTCAGGGTGTGGAAACTCAACCAACACATGCAGTGACCCCAGGCTGTGTGACGTTTCACAGCAGCGATGTAAACAAGAACTCTTTCACACTTCAATCCCCCTGTAGCTATGGGGTGTTGCACTAGGCAAAGTGTTACCTGACTTTGATGTTCTCCAGGCAGGCGCCATATTTGTTCATGTTTACACGTTTTGACAGGGAAGGAGCAGCTCTGCTTAACATCCCCTGGGTTTCCTTGCAGCGATTTTAAACACTGCAGTGCAAATAACCAACTCAGCAAGTCCTGCAACAACTGGGTTCCCACCAAGTAGCATATGTGTCTGGGCAAAAGCACAGATTGCTGACGTAGACGTTGGACCTGCAGCCTCTCCTGCCTGCAGATGTTTTGGAAAGCTCCTGTTCCCTCCAAATAGGGATAGGAAAGTGATGGAGAAGCTGTGGTAGGCTAACCAGTTACCTCCCTCCTCCTCCTCTCCTTTCTAATCCTTCTCAACGTGCTTCATAAATCCTTCTCACAGTAGCTGGACGTTGAGGAGCTTTCCCGACATACCAGTTGTGGGGATATACTGGAATCTCATGTTCAGTCAGTAGCATCCTGCCTTTAATATCATATGTGAATGTCACTGCATCCCAGGTTTGTGGAAAATTTGGTTTTATGTAGTTGATCCTTTTCGATGCTGAGCCTAATTTGAGCCTTTATATATGATAATTGGGATGGGGCAAATGTACGGAACAATCTTGGTCAAACTTTGTCCTCAGTTGCATTGCTTTTACTCAGTATTTGTCTCACTGCAGGCCCTGCTTTAATCTGTTGTGTTATGTGCAGAGGACCTGGAAAAATCAAGTAGTTTCTGCCCTGAGAAGTTGGAAGAAATAAAAGACTTAAAGGTATCACTGGATATCTGATGAGGGAACTGAGGAACAAAGCATATTAAATGATTTGTTTGTCTTTGAGGTTTTCAGGGCATTTACTGCAAGACTGTCTATCCTCATCCTTCTGAACTTTGATCATATTTAATATCTTCTTTTAAAATTATTTTTTGTTTTGAGTTAACAAGGAGAATCAACAAAGAAACCAAAAATGAACCTGAAATGTATAGTAAAGATATAGCGTGCCTTCCTCTGAAGGACCTTTTGTCTGAATCTTAGGAAGCTGTGTTATCACTACAGGGACTAACAAAGAATTACTGTTATCTGGAAGACAAGATAAGATGGGAAGGAAGGCAAGGAATATAAACACATGAACATGAGTGGCCTGTATTGGGGTGAGGTTTTCCTCTTTGCAAACAAGCATATTTGGTTCTGAGAATTCCAGCACTGGTCTTGATCTTTTTGGGAACTTGGAATTTGTTGGTTTTTCTTCCACCGCTTCTTGTGAGATAGAACGTTGTGTCACACTTACACTGAAGTCCAACAACTTGAAACATTATTTACATTCAAGATCAATGAGATTAAATGCAGTAAGCCAAAATTTTCATTAAAAGGCAATTTCAGTGTCTGTGCAGGAATGCAAAGCAGCAGCAACTAGATATAATGAATACACTGCAGAGATGTTGAAATTATGCAAGTCTATTTATATCTAATAGCTGTATTTATAAAAAAAAAGACAATCCAGTCTTACTGGTAATTAGAAATACAGGACAAAACTGAGAATATCTAAACAGATATTATAAGAAAACAAACTGGCCTGCTGCTACTGCATTAACTTGGCTCTAAGGCCTGGTTTTTTTTCTGTAAGGAAGATGAAATGAGAGTGGATTTGAAACCTTCCCATTCCAAAGTTTCCTCCAGTCTGTAAATAAAGTGTGGAAAAAACTCAAAGCCCTGGGCCAAAAATCCAATTCCAGTGCTTGTGGTGCTCTCTACTTGAACTGTGCATTTGGAGAAAGCACCGACCTACTCAAAGTCATACAAATGTAATGGATAATAAAGAGCTGTTAGACTGCTGAGACTCATCACAGTTCATTGCTGGGGTTGGATTTGACATGCACTGGGCTGGGAAAGAATGGACCAAAGATTGGACAATCAGTATCAACCCCTAACGAGGCACAGAAAGCTTAGAGAGGGTGAGGAGGGGCTGGGAAGCTGCTCAAGTTCAGGAGGGACTTTTCAACTAAACCCTGAGAAACTGTAGGAGCCGGAGTAGACAAAACAGGTAGTCTGGATCTCTCATAGTATACTAAGTAAGAAGTGGTGTTATGAGGTCCTAAATGTAAACTATATACAAATCTAGATCTGCAGCTGATGAAAATTGGCTGAGCTCTACTTAAGCAAAGTTGAACTGTATTGCTTTGTATTTCATGAAGTTCTCTGTATTTGGCAGCGTAACAGTTTAGGCTTTCTGACACACTTAAGTATAGATGGGTGGATGGAACAAAGTATGATTTCATTCAGTCAGTCGTTGTAAATATTTATGAACATGGCCATCATTGGTAGGGAATGCGTCGTTATGGCATTAGTAAGAATGAAAAGGGCAAATATGACTGAGGCTTATGAAGGCAGAACTGCGGCTGGTAAAATTTATATAAGGATCTGTTCTTTGCCAGGTTTTGGGTATCCCTCTGAAGCTCTAGGCAGGTAGGTAAATAGCTATGCAGAGATGTAGTTACCTGTTTCAAGCTAAGTATTATTTCTGTATTGATATTGAAGTACTGAAATATTAGAGGAAGTCTTTTGGTTTGTTAAGGACAGAAGTTTGGTTTCAGTGATGTTTGTTCCCTGCTGGCTCTAATTATCCATCATCTTCATTCTCCCTTGTGCTCGGGGTCCCAGTGAGCCAGTATGACACTGACAGAATTAGTGATGTGGGTTGCAGTCAGCTGAATGCGTGTCTGCAGGTTCAGGATCTGACAGTTATCATGAGTCATTAGGAAAAAGTATCCTTTAACTGAAAGGCTGAGAAAGGGTTGCTGGTTTTTTTTACCCTTTTGAAAAGCTGAAACAGTTTTTCCCAGATATGACCAGTCTGAAGACAGTTTCCTTCTAGTTCTGCCTTGCCCAGAAGCCACACATTCCATTGCAGGCTTGCAAAGTGATGATTTAGTTTGGCTGAGGCATCCTCCTGGGTGCAAGGAGATCTGGCTGCTTCTGGCTATGTCACAGACACTGGATTTAACCGTATCTATGTCACTTCGTCTTTGTTTTTTTGTCTGTAATTATACAAAATGCAGTGTGGGTTTCAGGTAGAGGATTTTGGAAAGGTGAAGACTGCTACTAATGTACAATTCATTCTTTTCAGGTTCAACTCTCAAACTTAGCGCTATCTTAATCTAGAAAGGATTTTATTGTGGTTTGCTATACTGGGAAGAACAAAATCTATATAGTGGAATACTTCTTTCTCCTTTGAGACTATCTATACAAGTATTTCCACCCTTCACTGCACTACTGTAGTACTTTGATTATGTTACTGAAGTGAAAAAGTGATACAATCTGAAGTAGATAAAGCTCCAACCAAACATCTTCACTTGCACAGTTCTAGCCTGACACCTTAGGGACCTGCTTTGTAGGCACAGATCTATTTGTCAGACCCTCCTGGCTCACACATCTGCAGAGCCAGATGTGTTTAGCTCTTTGGCTTGCTGTCCTCTGGCTTGCAACCTTGATTCTTGGCATAAGAGTTGGTAAGGAATGTCATCTGCTGCCCGTGCCACCTTTTCCACAGTCATCTTCTCATTTTCAGCCTCCCTTTCCGGCACCTTACGTGTGTGATTCCTGGATGTCTCTGCTGGCTGGTTTTGTTTCAAGATGACGGGCTTGGCCAGATCCTGGCCTGTGGAACTCGGTGGTAAACATTCTCACGAAAGGCTTACTGTCTGTCACA
Organism: Streptopelia decaocto; assembly: GCF_964273445.1. Lineage (NCBI taxonomy): Eukaryota > Metazoa > Chordata > Aves > Columbiformes > Columbidae > Streptopelia > Streptopelia decaocto. The sequence goes on along the minus strand of NC_138672.1, from coordinate 4,122,723 downwards.
ATAATTTGCTAATCTGTTTATAGATGGGATTCTTACAAAATGAAATCAGTCCCCCACATAGCCTGTTCATCCAAATACCTCCAAGAAATAGACTTGGTGCTTTTGATGACATCACTTTGCTTGCTGCTGCTTAACTCAATGACTTTGAGCAGTACATCTCCAGGATTTTTCCTACTTTGGAGCTGAAAAGGTATACGAATGATTAAGAGGGTTTTTAAACCCCCTTCCTTTTTGTAAGAGAACCCTGAACTGGTTTAAGATTGTGTGCTGGAAACTGGTTTGTCGTAAATGCTGGGCAGAGAGTGTGAATGGGAGCTGAAACCATGTTTATCCAATACATTGGAGAGTCATTAAAGGGTGACCATTAGCCACTTAAATGATTGTGCTATTTCTGTTATCCTGCGTTAGAAGGTTGTGAAGACTGTAGCTGGAGAGCTTATGAATATCATTATGCTGTAACTTTGGGGCTGTTCCAGCTGCCTTGGAAGGAACCCACATTGGACACGTTCAGAGTCCACCTGTCTTTTCTGTCTTCATATATTGCCAGCAAAATGAAGAGCGGATTGTACTATATGCGGGCATAACTTCCAAGTAAGATTCAAACTGGGTGGCATGAATAGTTAGAACTATTAAAATACATAACAGACTTTAGTACTGGAGAGATGCCCCATTGTACAGCTACTCCAGTTTCCAGTGGACTTGTAAAGCCAATTTCAGTTGCAGCCAAATCCCCCACAGCTGCCTCCTTGTTACAGCCATTATCTGTGTTGCTGAGGCAAAAGCAATATAGCAAGTTGCACCTACATTTTGCTGTGTAGATGCATCCCAAGAATACATTGGTGTGCATGAACAGTAGTCTTTTCAGCAGAGATCACACAGCTGCATGGCCAAACATCATCTATTCTAGGGCAGGGCTAATTGAGAAGCCTCTCTAAAGAACCTGGTGTTACAGATCTCAAAATAATTCAGTAACTGTCAGTACAGAGTTTCCTAGTGTTTGCCATGGAAAAAATTGCAAAGATTCTTAGCAAAATTATGCTGCTCTGTTATTTACATTCTTAACTGATATGAAGGCATGAGTTTTGCAAATCTGTGCACAGCTTTAAAATATATTTATTAGCAGTCCCCAATTCAGCTCTCATGTTCCATTCTTTTGTGCTTTAAGTATCTCTGAAAGCTCTCAGTAACTCAAGAAAAGTCACTACAGCCAGTCAGGAGCAATGATGGGGAATGGAAAATCCCAAGTTATTTTTGCTGAGGAAGCTCAGCCCAGGCTGTGTAGTCAGTGCAGAACTGCAATACGTGGCTCAGGTGCAGCCTGACCCCTGGCAAAACGGGAAAGCACAGGCCAAAAGGCACTCCAGAAAAATATTACATTTTCTAGGAGTTTCTGGTATTTGACAAGTATCTTTATCTTTTATTTTCTCTTTCTCTTTGAAAAAGCCAGACACTTACATGGAGCCTTTGGGTATGTCTGAACTGCAGGCCAAGGCCATGGGAGTAGCTTAACCTTGGCTCAACTATGTGTGTCTAAACTCCCGAGGTGTGGTAGCAGGACTGCAGTGGCACTCAAAAAGGGATTTGAAACTCCCCTGGGGTTCTGAATTGCATCTTCAGTGATGTCTGTGGTGTGAGGCAGCCTGGTACCAAATAGCCTGTGTTGAAACTTAATTTCCTATGCCTTCATTGCTCCCTCTGCCATCAGTTCTAGAACTAGCTGGCATAAGCTGCTTCCACAATTTTTAAATTGCAGTTTGTCTAGATATGAAAACCATGTTGCATGTTTTCTAAAGGAGATACTCAAGAGGCTGCAGCTGTTTTCAAGAGCTGTATGTGATACTGGGACAGTTCATGAAGCAGGAAAAATCATCTTTACAAGCTGCGTCTGAGCCTTCCTGTGGATCCTGAATTTGGGTTGAATGAGGAGACATATGGCTTCACAGTGCCTGGCTGGTGGAACAGAAGGTACCTGCTTGTCTACCTGTGATTGCCACTGCAGAATTTTGACTGTGCAAAGAGTGTAAAATGAATGAGGTAGGATGTTTCTCCAGAGGTATTTTGACAGCAGTCTAGTGTCAGTTGTACGTGCTGGACAAACTTATGCTGAGCATAAGATTCTAGGTCTTGCTGAGTGTCCTGTGGGTCCTGAGGATAAGGGAAACATGGAGGTGATTCCTCAGGCCTCCTTAATATCCCCATTTTGAACACAGGTCTTTGCTCACAGTCAAAGATGTTCCTGTAGTTTCTCTTGCTGACACCTCTCGTGATGCGGTGAGAGGGCCAGCTAGTTAAATCACAATATGATAATTCATGATTATACAGGACTGGAAAGCCATAGTAAGACCCAAGTGCCTTTCTAACGTGCTGGTGTGCCTGGTCTCAGACTGGCATGGTAGAGGTGGTGCCACTTCATATCCTTTGACCACCTCATCTGGAGAATGGAAATTGGTGGTTTTGCCCAGTTATTTTTGATTTCAGGATGGGTGTGTGATCAGGAACTTTCATCAGTGAACTTCTTGGAAAACTAACTTATAATCACTTCTAAGTCCTCAAAACCTGTGCAGTTTGTATTTAGCAAGCAAAGGAAACCATTCAAATTATGCTTAGCAAGCCATAGTTCTCTGAGGAGAGCTGGGTCTCATGCTGGGCTCAGCCAGGTTTCCAAGCCAAATTGACATGGGAGCGTTTGGAGAAAGCTTTGTAGAAGTGTCCAGATTGTTGATGTTTTCTCCAAACAGACCTATTAACCTGTGAAAGAATTTGAGATTTGCTCACTCTGAGTCATCAGGGTCCCTGAGCCACATTTTCAATCATCTCATTATTCATATTCTCAAGGTAAAAAAAATATTCCATTGACGTATTATGTCTTGGTTTGTGTTTCCTGATACTATATAGGAGGCTGCACCTATGCATTTCTGATGTCAAACTTGACCACACTTAGAAGCTTGCTTTCTCCAGGTGGAATACAGTCTGTTGACACAGTTGGATTTTTACAGTGCGGTGAAACATAAGCCGCTTCCTCTCCTCCAGTCTAAAACATCAAACTTTCGACCTATCATTTAGGAGTCAAGCTCATTTACACCAATCAAAACCTGAAATAATGTCTTTTTTTTTTTTTTGAGGGGAAGTTATTTTGGATTTACACCCCTCAGAATTTGCTCTTGAGAGCTCTCGTTCCTCTCAACCTCTTCCTGCCTAGTTAAAACACTTGAAGTTTTTGTAGCTCCCACATTAAATCTGCGGCAGTCCTATGCCATTATGGTAAATATATCAGCTCTCTCTGAAACAGATTTGCCTTTCATCAGATTCTTCTTTAATGAGGTAAGAGATTTAATTTCATGGTTAAAAAAAAAAAAAAAGAAATAAAAGATACATGATACATGAGCAACTCAGACTCTGTAGGAAAATGGGAATTGCCAGACCAGGTCTAGACGGCAATGCAGGCAGTCCAGTAATTTGTTTCTGAAATAGTTAATAATGGAACAAACAGCTTATTTTCAATACTGCCTTGAGAAAATATCTGACTATCTGGTAGTCCAGAATCTGCGGAGAAAATTACCCTTGTCATAGGTACATCTCATACAATCTTGCCTTGGCAAAGTGCATTGCACATAAGCCAAGAGTAAGAGCTAGAAACAGAAAGGCAAAGGGAAGAGCAGGTGTCTTTGTGCAAAATAAAGAGGTATGTACATATATGTGTATATACATCTGAACAACCACCACACTACAAGAAGTATTAATTCCCTGGACTGCTCTCTGAAGAAAAAATCTGAAAGGCATCTGTGTTTTCTGTTTCTCTCGATATTGCTCTTACACCAACTGCATCCTTTGCCATCAGCTCCTGGAAAGGGCACAAGTTAAGTTAGAAACCTCAGAACATTTTGTATGTTCCTTGTCCTTGTTACTGGACTGTTTGCTGTTGTCTGTCAGTAGATGTAAAAAATGTAAAAGTTTTTCCTCTCTTATTTGAGGGTTAATTTACTCATCTGTACCACAGTGCTGGAACAGGCACAGGTGCCAAGAGTCACTTCCAAGATTATATCTTAACTTCCGCAGATGTCTATGAGCCTGGAGATGCAAATGGTTTTATTGAGACATTGCTTGTTATTTTCTCTCCCTCTTTTTTTTTTCCGGGTTCTGAGACCCCCTGAATCCATGTTACTGCTGTAAAAAAGAGTAAAATCTATTGCACTGTTCTTCCTGAACTGTAATGTGTCTTTAAACACACGCAGCTCATAGCAGAGGGCCCTATAGATTAAAAAGAGTGTCTCTCCCTAGATCTTCTGCTGTCCTTGTCTGGCTACCTGCTCAGGGGCTTCTTACCTTGATGTTTTTCAGCATCTTAGGACTGTGACACCTCCACTAAATAGGACATGGGCTTGTTTATATCTTCAGTCTTGACTGCTTAGAAATGCCTGTTAAGCCACGTAAATGCAAGTATTGCAACGAGCTCTTGTTGTATTCATGTTGTCCTATGGAAGACACTTTATTTGCCTTGTGGCTGCTCACAAAGCACTGCGATGCTCCAACTCACTTCTTCAGCTGCTTCATGGGATACTCTGAATGCAAAGGAAGATATTTGGCAGCTTGTTTCAGCAGACAATGTCTGTGTTATTGCCAGATGCTTTCCTCCTGGCTCGCCTTGGGCTGAGCAGGCAGGGGATCACCCGCAGCTAATTAGAACCAGGTATTTGTCTGCAGGTAATGCTGCCAGACAGAAGCCCTTTTGCATCTCGCAGAGTCCACGTAGTCTCCAACATCTGAACAAGCCCCATGGGGAAAAGAGATGCATTTTTCACACCTGTTTCTCCAAATTTAATAATAATAAAAAATTCCATGCGAGCCCGAGAAGGCAACATTCCAGTAACATTTTGTTTTTACTGACTGAAATTTCCCGTAAGATGGGCGTCTGGCTATAGAATGGAAAATCTGTCCTCACTCACTTCCCCCTCAGTTCTGGGCGGACGTATGGAGTCTGGTTGCTGTTTGATTCTTGCCAGGGCTGCTGCAGTAGCTCTGGCCTTGTTAGTCCCGGGTGCTGTGAAGTCAGAGCCGCTAGTCTCCCGGTTGCAGTAGGCGGTGGGGGTTGGCACTTTGTTCCAGGGGACGTTCCTAAGCCCTGTGTCACTTCATTACGCAGCAAATTGAGAACAGACATTAGTAAAGTAGACAGAAGGAAAAAAAAAAAAGAGAGGGGTGTCATAATGCTATCAGAGAAATCTGTGTAAAGTCCATGAGTGCTTCTGCACCCTGGCCAAATGCCAAGTTGAAATCCAAGACGTTTGATGCGTTGAATTCTACGTTTCCCATCACACTGCTTTTTAAAAAGAATATATATTTTATTTGCATTTAGCAACAGGTAGTGAGACACAAACTTTACTGTGTGGCAGTTACCATGTTGAGGTGGTGGAAAACTACAGTAGGAGGACATGGGTTGAATTTGGCTATAATTGACTGGAATTCATGACGTGAAATACCTTTTGTTGGCTTTACAAAATGGAATCACTTCCTAACTGTAATGAGCAATCTTGGACACAGTCGTTTTGGGATACTAAAGCACTGGCTGTTACATGAGTACTTCTAATCCTCATTGCGTAATGGTGTCTTTAAAAAGATTTTAGCAAAGAAATAAAATATTTGGAATTTGATACTGCTATAGGTTCTGCGTCCTCTGTCTGTTCTCCAGACGTCAGTTTTAGAATTCAGCCTCGTGTGAGATGCCGCATTTGCCAGACTAAATGCAGTTTAAAAAACAACAATAGAAAAAACTCAATGCAAATGTTTGCCCTAAAATATGCTTTAGGTGAGAGAAACCGAACTGCACTCTGGCAAAATCAGGGCTGTTCTGGAAATGACAGATTAAAGCAGAGTTCTACAGCAGAACTTCTGTTTTTCTTGGTTAGATCCTCATTTTAGTTGTGTGCTTCGCATTAATTGTGTGCATTCCTCATTATAGACAGTGCTGACCATTTGTTTGGGATAATCAAAGGGTTGAATTTACCTCTGTACACAACAATGAGACTTTTCTGCTCTGCCTTGATTGTTTTGAAAACATAGGTATTATTAAATTATTGATACCGTTAGTGCAGAAAAAGAAATTTCTGTTCTTCTGTGAACTGAATTTGTGCATTCAATTAACTTCAATTTTGTAAATTAAGTTTTGAGGGAATGTTTGCACAATACTGTAATACAATTTCTGCTCCAAAAATATGGGGATAAAAGAATTGTGTTCAGATTAAAGGAGCATACATGATTTCTATTGTTGTGCTGTCATATAAGTAGGGTGCAGGCAACCTTCTTTCAGTGTGGAGTGGTTTGGATTATTCTGTTGTGGAAGTTTTGCCTTGTTTGCTAGGTCTGAAAGGGAAATAATCTTGACAGTTATGGGCAAGAGAGAAGGTTTAAATTGAATTTGCTCTTCTGCTGTTGTGCTAAGAGAGCCCAAAACCTACGAGGAGATACAAGTGTTCCTGGGTTTTAGAGAATGTAGGAAAGGCACTTGGTAACTTGATATAAGGAACAGTCTATTATACATTATTCTACTTTATTTTCTTATCTGTATATTTTGCTTTTGCTGTTACCCAATGACTCCAGTCTCAGTCTGGGCTGCACTATACTGCCCTATTAAAGATGTGAAGAACTGGGAAATCAGAAAGGTTTGGTCAGGGCTAAATTAGTAACTTGCATTTTTTTGTTAAATTCATGACTTAGATGCTTCTGACAAATTCAGTCTTTTTTCTGGCTCAGAATTATTGCTAAGCCTGGATTTCTCAAGATACAGAAGCAACGTAAGAAATGAGCTAACCCATTTGAAGAAGTCTGAGATTACAGCTGCATTTAATAAAATCTGAGTTAGCTATAGAGAATGTAAGTAAGCTAAATCCCATCTGCTTTGAGGTTTCCCTTTGGTCCCAGAAGAAGCCAAATGCAGGATATGAGCAGAGGTGTATGGACTCCTACCGGAAATGCTGGGAAAAAGGCAAGGGAAAAAGGGCCTTTCTTTGCTCTTTTATTCTGTTTTTATGACGTGACCACACCAGTGACACAGCGCTGGGTGTTGAGCAATGAGAGACAAGAGCAGAAAGAGCTCGTGTTCCTCCTCGCTGCTGTGTAAGTGGGATCAGAGCTCTGTGAGGAGCATCACCTCCCTATTCCCGGAGCTTTGCCGTGTCCATAGATATCTTGGGTGAGATGGGCAGTGCTGGGAACTGTCTTCATACTGGGTGCAAACTGGGAATGAGCAGCAGGACTTCCCTGAGGTCCTTTGTGAGTGATGGACGTGAGGAAGAAATTGTTGGCCCTGAGGGTGGTGAGAGCCTGGCCCAGGTTGGCCAGAGAGGTGGTGGATGAACCATCCCTGGAGACATCCCAGGCCAGGCTGGACGGGGCTCTGAGCAACCTGAGCTGGTGAAGATGTCCCTGTCATGGCAGGGGGGGCACTGGGGGAGCTGGGAAGGTCCCTTCAACACAAACCGTTCTGTGATTCTATGATTCTGGTCCTTACCAGTCTTTGACAACTTGGGTATGATATCCCAGCTGGTCAGGGGGCAAATCTGAGAAAACGCAGACGAGGAGGAGACACTAATTAGCGCTTTTCACTGAAGATCAGTAAGATTGGAGCTGGGCATCAAGTGCAAATTCTCACAAGTCTGTTTTTCTTGGACCGTCTTTCTTGTTACGTCACCAAGAAGTGAGGCAATAATTAGGCAAAAGTAGCCGTAAAAACCTCTTCATTAGTACCTGAGGAAGACAGAATTATATTTCAAGGATACGCATTTGTCGTACTTACCAGCCTCCCCCTCCCCTCTGCTCCCAGTATATTGCTCTTGAACCTGAGGTTCTACATCCAGAGTTAGTTTTGCCTTGAAAATGAACAGATTAGTTCCAACTCTGACACTACAACACTTGGCTGCTCCATACAAGTGCTGGGCAGGTGGAACAGCTCTGCTGTCTGGCTTGTGTCTCTGCTATTTCAGTGAACCTTTCACCTCTTCAGCTGGTTGCAGAGGCAAAGAATTACGAAGCAAATGATCGCCTCTCCGTCAGCCAGATTCTTCACTTGCTCTGATGACTTTATCCGCTGCTCATCCCCAGAAGCTGAATGGAGAGGTTAAATATCTCTATTTGCTAATGGTTTATTAGTTTAAAGCAATTTTAGGATGTGCTTTGAAGACTAGAAACCAAAGTGTCTAGGGTCAGCACAAACAGGTAGTTTTTAGTTATTCTGGGACACTTTCTGTCTACTGAATCACAGCTTGGACAGACAGATTTCCTCCAAGGTTCGTCTGGGGGGGTTGAGGAAGATTTTGTTGTTGTTGTTGTTGTTGTTAAATCTTTGTTCTTTTTTTAAGGAACTAGATTTTACATTTAGTAGTAGCAAGCAAGGGATGTGTATGTGACAGGTGTGCATTTTGGCAGAGGAGCAGTCTCATGCTGATGTGAGGTGAGTGGTCTGTTTCTCGTGATCAGCTGGCATGTCTTTTAGTGACTGAACGTGTTTTCTGGGAGCAACATCTCACTTGGGGAGCTTCTTTCAGGCAGGTTCCTGCAGGGCCCTCCAGGGCCATCACCCAGTCCAGGAGGGCACCAGAGATTATGGAGTGTCCACTTTTTTTTTTTTTTTTTTGCCGAGTTGTGGAGGTGTATGAGAGGTGTTGATGTAGAATAAATGAGAATGTCTGGGTAGTGAACACCATTAAATTCCTATATGGAATTAAGGCAGGTTCTTGTTAAACGACCTGTACTTTGGTATACTAAGATACAGACTGAGGAAACATTGCTGTCACTGTCTGTGGAGAGCTAGATTTTTCAGCTACCTTTTTTTAAATTTACCTTCATTAGCTGCCCCATCTTTATCTAAGGGAGTGCTTGGGTAGGTGATGCAGCTGGAGAAATTCCATCGTGTTTTCTAACAAAAGGGTATTTAGGTGTGCTCACACCTGTCTGTGCTGTATAACTATCCACCCCTCAGTCTTTGTTAGTGTTAGGAATCCTCATCACTGTAGGCATACACTGACAATAGCTGTTGGTATATTTTAACATGTTTAATATAGAATGGATAAGCACTATGGATGTTTGCTTTGCTGTTTTCATTAATTAGGTTTTAGTAGGGAAACTGTTCCTGCAAGACATGTAAGGATGTGTTTGATGTGATTAGCTGTAATTTTGACATCAATAAGCTTAAGAACATGATTACAGTCAAGTGCACGTAAGTATTCAGGGGTGCATAGAAGCCTGTGATTAAGTATTTGTATGAACCCAAGCACTCAGAGGATACAAATTGGTGTGGCAGAGTATAAAACATTTACAGTAGTTGAGTTACTTTCACTGTGTCATCTACAGATTAACCAATTATAAGTAATGTTAACATGCTGATAAAAGCTTTATGCCATCCCACATAGTGTGCTTTACTTTCTCGCCCAGTCCTCAGCTATTTGATATATTCTTCCTTGTCGCTCTTTCTACCTTGATAGGAAGTAAAAGCCATATTTTGTGTCATAAACTTCTAATAAAATTTCTGCAAATCTAATAAATGCCAGAGATATTTATGGACATTAGAAGTCTTTCTGTGTCACAGAGTCTGACACTACCAGTTTGGATGGAAAATATTCGTGTACTGGCAAAGTTATTATTGTGTATTTCTTCTTTTTTGTTTGTTTTTTTTCTTATTAGTGAAGTTTTGTTTTTTCTTGACCCAATTTAGCACAGTGCTATCTAGATTAAGTTTGTAAATATTTGTGATATCACTAGTAATGGATTCTTATCTAGTGTGTATTGTCACTGTGGTGATGTCTACCTTGCAAAAGACATTTATTATATAGATCAGGGCAAGAGATGACCAAGGTCAACTTTTCAGAGCACAGCAGACCTTGTATCAGCCACCAACTCATCTGGCTCCACTCTCAGGTATCCCTCATCAGGCATGTAGCTTCTTTTCACTGATGTGATAAGAAAATTAGAAAGAACTTCATTAAACACCAACACCAACCTTATTCTGTTTGAGTCATCCCATCAGGGAAGGAAGAGTACTAGTGTAGAGGCACCATGAATTGCTGCAAATCACAGACATATAAAACAATAATTTAGATTTTTTTTTTGTTTTTTTTTTGTTTTTTTTCGGGGAGGGGGGGAGTTGAAGTGTCTATTAGCATTAAGTGATTCTAAATGAATTTAGTTACAGAAATCAAAGTCAGTTTGCAAGTGATTGTCAAGTAAGAAGCAATGAATGCACTGGGACAATGGGAAATCCACTGACAAACAGCAGATAAGGTGGTAGCCTGTGAGCACAAGTTTTAGCAGGATTAGAGAACACTATTCAATGTGAACTAGAATTAACTTACCTGGTTTTGGCTACAGTCCTATAGGAATCAAAGCAATACAGATATAAAGCCAAAAGTGCTGTGAACTTGATTCTGTACCAGTGAAATCTTGTGAATATGGTCTCAAAAGACAGATGATGTTGGGAAAGGATACTCAGTGAAGAAAGACCAAAATATCTCTCAGAATGACTTGACCTAAAAGCATTAGTCATAAGAATAGAGCATGTAAAAGATCTTCCAGCCACAGGCACTGAATACTTCTCTTGGCTCCTAAAACTGTTCAAATTGAGTACCTGTTTCCCTGCCCTAGAGCAATACCATCTGGCCATTCGTGTTTCATAAGCTATATTACAGTGGCTCCCTGTGTTATTGCGATGGGCTGCACTATGTGTGTGACAAGAGGTTTCTCAGGTCATGTTAATTCCTCCTCCATTCATGGCTTCACGTTCAGCTTTCGCTCTCTCAGATGTGCTGCCACAAGGTAGATTATTCCCAGGACTGGGTGAACCAACACAGGTATTAAATTAGTACTAAGTCTACCTGTGTTGTAACAACTTTGTCCCAAAGAAACAGTGAGTGTACTTTTTGCCATTCACCAATATTTTCCAAAATAATTAGTCCCTTTTATGCTCTCATAAAGATCCAAGATATTTGTCGAATTATTCGTTATGATATTCAATGCAATTCCATGTGATCCTCATTGATGTAGTGTAAGGAGAGAACACAGGGCACAGAATTCAGCTTTAGTCTCTGATTAAAATACACTTCCCCTTTTCTTTCATGTTATCATTTGCTTCTGACTCAGTTTATCTTTCAATTTTGCAACAGATTATGATTAAGGATGGGTGAGCCCAAAAAGACAAAACAAGAACAGGCCTGAACTCTTACCTGAAACTCATCTTATGGCATATTCTTTGAAGTCAGGTAAGTGGGTGGAGAATTATTGAAGGAAAATTTAGTTTAATTTTTTATTCAACAAATGTTGGCAGAAAAGCCAGTAGTAGTAAATACTCCAACAACAAATCCTGCAAGTTGCTCTTCATAGTTCACACACATAGGAAATCAAGGAAGGGAGCCAGGAGACCTGCGTGGTTAAACAGGGAACTGCTGGGTAAGCTCAAGTGGAAGAGGAGAGTGTTTAGATCATGGAAGGAGGGGCTGGCCACTTGGGGAGAATATAAGGCTGTTGTCAGAGGGTGTAGGGAGGCAACTAGGAAAGCTAAGGCCTCCTTAGAATTAAATCTGCTGAGAGGGGTCAAGGACAACAGGAAGAGCTTTTTCCAATATGTGGCAGATAAAACTAACACCAGAGGCAATGTAGGCCCACTGATGAACAAGGTGGGTGCCCTGGTGACAGGAGATACAGAGAAGGCAGAGCTACTGAATGCCTTCTTTGTTACACTTAAATTTGAGAGGAAACTTCTTCCCGGTGAGGGTGGCAGAGCCTGGCCCAGGCTGCCCAGGGAGGTTGTGGAGTCTCCTTCTGTGCAGACATTCCAACCCGCCTGGACACCTTCCTGTGTAACCTCATCTGGGTGTTCCTGCTCCATGAGGGGATTGGACTGCATGATCTTTCGAGGTCCCTTCCAACTCCTGATATTCTGTGATTCTGTGAGCTTTAACTGTCTTCTTGGACTTACAGGTGTGGACAACAGAATAAAGTGTTTTGCAAATGTACATGAAAGGACTAGTGAAGTAAAAGACAGCAAATGGTTCATTGAACCATCTTTTCCTGAGTCCTCTTGAGATTTTATTGGAAAAATGCATTACAATTCCCATTCAGTTTTTGGCCTTGAGTACATTTTAATTGAATTTCACAGGAGTATGTAATTTGGGGAGAGCTTGTGTAGGCTGGTACCAAGACCATCTTGAGAATATTCTGAGAAGAATTACACACAAAAATTGGAGACTGACTGGGGCTGTATTCAATAACCCCCTTGCACTGCAGATGAGTGGAGAGGTCAGAACAAGATTGACGTCTAAGAAATCAGCAATCAAAGAGGATCTGATGCCTTTACCAGGGATTACTCAACATTTCTAACCGTCTCTACAACAGTCTTGTTTTTTTTCTTAGGACATGACTGCCATGAAACACAGTCTGTCAAAAAAATTAACACAGAAACAGGGAATGGATGTTCATGAATAGATGACAGAGATGCACTGAAAGTTTTGATACCAGTGTTTTTTTGAACGCTTCTGTTACCGGTTGGAGAAGAGGGATCTGTCTGTTGGAAAGACAGTTTGTAAAAACTTCTGGGGTTTTTTGGGTTGTTTTTTTTTTCTCTCTTGATTTTTTTCACCAGCAACTCTTTAGCAATGACTGAAATTTGTGCCATGTGCTGAGGAAGGGGGCTTGGCGTGAGCTCAGTGATATTATTAGGCACAAGAGAAAACACACATGGTGTTGATGTTACTTATAAAAGCCGTAGCAAAGAAAATGTGAGTAGTTCAGTTGAGCAAAAGACCTCTACTTTTTATGGTCTCTAAAAATAATGATTCTGAAATGGTGATTTTAGTCTTTCAGGGTCAGGAATTCTCCCAGCCTTTTCTAAACATGTAGGATGGGCCAAATCTCCCTGGCTGTGCTGTTCTTGTGAGGCAGCAAATGGAAAAAATTCTGAAAGTGATGTGTGAGTCCACGGAGCCTGGGAAAGACCAACTGGGAGGAGGAGATACCTCCAGAACAAAACATGATCACAAGGGCCCAAGCAATCAATTTTTATCCTTATGAGCATCCTTGTTCCTGGGTAGGATCCCTTTACTTTCCTACCAGGCTGACCTCAGAGCCCCTTGAAATCAGTGAGTAGTGTTTTGTGTTCCCATTGTCCTCAGAGGTCTTTGGACAGATCTTGCTTTCTAAATCACCAAATAGAAGAGTGTTTTCATCCTTCATCATAGAAAATAAACCTGAAAATTAATTTCCCTCTTGTTCCCTTCTCCTGCAAAGAAACCCACGGGAAAAGCAAACCAGTAGTGGGCTGGGGTGTAGGCAAGGGGCAGGCAGATCTTTAGCATGGGGTAGGGGGGAGATCAGTGTTAATGAGAATCCTTTAACTGTGATCATTTCTTTTTGCCACAAGCCTGAGGTTCAAGGGTAGTCGGAGATAGCAAACAAAAAGGTCCTAGATGAGCACTCTGTGTGTTATGGATACCTCTGGGATGGGAAGCACAGAGAATCCATTGACTGAGAAACCAGGAGCCTCACAAAAGTGGCTGGGTTATCTTTACACACAGAGCCACATAATCTCTTTTTATCAGATCTGAGAAGAAAGGGAATTCCTCTAGTGTCATTCTCTTCTGGTTTTTATCTCTCTTTTCACAAAGAATCAGGCTAGGAGTCTGCTCACTAGCCTTTTCTCTTGATTTCTCTATTCTTTTCCCTACAGCTCTTGATAGAACAGAAGTGCAAAAAGATGTGAAGGATATCACAAGCTTGGAAATAGGGAGATCTGCCAGATCCTCAGCATGTGGAAATCTGAATATTTTCAGTTGATTCCAGTGGAATGGGGTTGATTTATACTAACTGTGCATCAGACCCATTATGTTCATAAGATTTTCTGGAACTGAAATCCTGATTGGGATTCCTCTGATTTTATTTAAGTTTGCTACTCTTCATAATGTTAAAATAATGGGTATGAGAGGATTAAAACTCCTGATAATGTACTATGCTGATGCTGTAAGGAAAATATTCTGCTTTCTGAGTCATTTGCCCTGAGCTGACTTTTTTTTTTTTTAATGGTTCAGGGGTTTCCTTCTTTAGCCATAAATTGCATGCAATTCTTTTTTTGTGTGTGTATGACAGTGTGTATGTGAGCATGTGTGTTCCTTTCAGAAGCAAAGCCAAAGAGAGAGGCTGTTCCTTTAAAACAAAACTGAAAAAAATGCCTTCAGGCATCCTATTACAGTGGAATGAGCCAAGGATCGGGATTTGCAGCTCAGCTATATAAACCCAGCAGAATCTGGCTGATCTGGCCAGTTTGCTTTACTGTCAAACGTCTCTGCCTTTCATGCGCTTACAGGCAAAATTAGACAAAGCAACTTCTCTGAGTTTTGACAGGACGGCAAACAAAGTCCAAAGCAGAGAGCTGACTTGAGCGTCGTATTTATTTCATGGAGACTGCTCCCGGTGGGATCTGGTCTGTCAGGCTGTAAGGTAAGTCTGCTTCCTTCCCAAATTAAAAAATCAGCAGCTCTTCTCCCTCACAAGTTTGCAATGACATGGTGTTCTGTCCTGACCCTTGTTGTTATAACTGTCAGTCTGAATAGTCACAGCTCTTACTAGGGGATATTTTTGAATTGGAGACTGCCTGTCTTTAGTTTGTGTTCTATTTGTGTAATAATAATGTAAGAAATGTCTCAATGACATCAATCTGATTAATGAATGAATAAAGGATGACTGAGTTGAATGTTGGACATCTACAGAAATATAGACAGAAACCTAAGTGACAGGAGGGCAGATTTGGGATTTCCCATTCCCTACTGAAGTCATATAACTCTTTCCCCCATCCTCACCTGAGGTACCAGTGTAAATCCACTTGCAGCTCTTAAACCTTCCAGGCGACTCCTCTTCCTACACTGTTGTGTACGACTCTAAAACAATCAGGCCCTTTTCCTTTTTAATTTGCTGTCTGCACAGTTAATTTGCACTGAGCCCTTTGTCACCTTCCTCCCCACCCCCCGGGCTCCAGTTTCTTTTAGAAGTATGGAAACGTCTGTCTGCAGCGGGGAGCAGAAGACAAAGGAAGATTCCACCGATATCTTATTACCAATACTTAAATTGGGTGGGTTCTGTGAAAAGGGAGGGTGACATTCTCCATCAGCATTGGAAAACTAGAGATACTGGATTTTCAGTGTGTTTCACTACTTGCTCCCTCGTGCACTGAGATTTTCTGCATGACTGTGTTCTGCACTTCCCAGTTAGGCTCAAATTGGTTTAAAACAGAGAAGCCGACTGGGAGAAGGTGATTGCACTTACCTTCGTTTAGGAGTTAAGCCCACTTACTCCCAACTTCGTGTTCATGTTTCCTTTGTGGAGTTTTCCCTGCCTCATTTGCTCTCTGGTTATTAGGAGATAAAGTTTTTGGCAGTTTTTGTGAACTTCTGAGAAGTCTGTTACACTATCCAGGAGAAAGATACGTTCAGCTTGAAATGATGGTGACATGTTTTCTTGCACACTGGACTTTTTTTTAAATGAAAAAGCATAATGAAGATACTTATCAAGTTTTTCTTCATGAAAAGATAGAAACTAATGAGATGCATCCAATTGTATGGCATGAGTAAAAGTCTTACTCCCAGATTACTTTTTAAATCATATTAAATAATAAGAATTCATTTTACACACTTCCTGATTAATGTTATGCGTAGCTTTTGTTTTATTATGCTGGGCTTGTGCATTTGCCTTTTAAAGCTGTGAAGTCTGAAGGCTGCTGTATCAGAGCACAAGCTGGACAGTGGGTGTTAGTGGCAGTCCTGTGAGTTCTAGGAAGACTTCCAGGAAAGTGTTATGATGTCTTTGGGGTTTTATTCTCATTGCTATTGGGGGCTGAGGAGCCGATTTTTGATTGAGTTGAAGTGTTTAGCCCAAGGAAGAGAATCGGTGTTTCTGCAGTTTGCCTTTCCTGGCGGTGAAGCTGGAAAGTGCCAGGAAGGGTTATCGGGGGTTCCTTGCGCATCCCCTTTCAGCTGCATCCCTCTGCACTGTTGATCTGGGAGGATTTGGTGATAAACAGCTGAGAAAGGGCACAGAGGGATGCTGAACAGGGGCTGTGTGCCCCACTGCCTCTGACCCTGTCACAGGCACTATCCTTAGCAAATTATTAGCTTCCCATATTTTTTGCTCATTAATTTTAGCCTCTGGCTCCTTTCTGCCCAGAGAAAATTCTTTGCAAGTTCCAGTCCTTAATCCTATAACTACAGTTAATTTATCAGTGTTTCCAAAGCTGTAGAAGAGCCAAAGGATTTATTGAAAAGTATACAGCCTGTGGATGAGAATGTCACGTCTCATTTGGGGACAAAGTTGATAACTGTGCTGAAGAAATCTCACCCAGGTACATTGTGCTGAGAGGCATATGAGAACCAACAAGATCCAATTCTCCTGTTGAAATAACAATGCTAGAACTTACTTGGAATATCCCTAAAGTGAGGCTAAAAGGTGCTTCACAAAATTCTGAATAACTGTGTTAGTTGGAAGCTTTTGTTAATGAAAATCTATTCTCTTCTTTAATTCCTAGTTCCTTAGACTGGATCAAGTCTTGTCAATATTCACTTAAATATCAAGTTGCTAGAAGAATATTTCTAAAGATATTTGAAGTTCAGATCAGGTGGCTTATTTTCCATGTCACTGCTTTTTATAAAATATCTAAAAAAAGCTAGAGACTATTAAGGTATGAAGATGTTCTGCCTTGCTGCAAAGAGACTGTCAAAGTGTGTTCTTGAGTATTGTTTCACTTTTTGATGAGAAAATGGGATTAGATGGCAAAGCCTGTGCTTCTCAGGACTTTTCCACCCTTTTCAAGGGTGAAGCAGAACAGAGAAGCAAAATGTGCATTTGAAACAGGGATGTTGCTTTGGAGCTGGAGCTTTAACCCTTTCAGCCCTTCTGGTAAAACCATTTGAATTACTAGTCCTGCTTGTGCAATTCTCTGTGATTTTCCTAGAACACCACCACAGTACATCTGTTCATCGTGGTTTGTAGGCTGTGTTTGGAGGTTTGTTAGTGGTGCTAAGTGGCAATGAAGTGTGCTGGGTTGTATGAGAGTTTTCTGGTGTGAGTGGATGTCCCGTCTTAGCCAATCTAAGGGAGAAACTGTGTTCAGTTGGCTGTTTCCATTAGTGAACCTGGTATCTCTCTAGCTTGAACATTACATTTGGAAGCAAGTGTAAATGCAGAGGGTGGGATCTGCTTCATTATTAGCTGCACGTTTACTTGTCCTACCTCCTTGGCATATATTGAAACATGAGAAATTCAGAGTGGTTAAAAATTACCCCAATGTGAAGCCTGTGATTTGATATATTCATCCTTGGACACGTGCCATCAGAGTCTGCTAAGCTGAAGGGCCACTGACAGTTTTAAGGTCCAGTGTCTCATAAAGCTCTAGGCTTAGGAATGGATGACTTATGTCACTGGAAAGTTAGAAATCTCAGCTTTCCAATAATAAAAAGGTATTTGTTTTGAACTGTGGCAGTATTGAGATACTGGGCTTTAAAATGGTGCTCAGATTTACCAACATGCACTTTTTCAGACTTGATTTCTGGTGTGAATTTAGCAAAACCTTTGCAAAGGCTGATCTCTGTTCTCAAAACCTGTGGTTATAAACTAAGGAAGTCTGAAACTACTGTGCAATGTAACAGCTCCCCTTAGCAGCTTTAAGGAAGCTGCTGATGTAACATTTCAGAACAATCTTTGTTACAGAACTGGGAAACTAAGGACGATACCAATCGGAGTGAATTGAGTTGAGTAAATATTTTATCATCACCCAGGCTGAGAAGTATTCAAAATGAGTGCAAGCACTTGTAGGACTCGTAACTAGTAAGTTCTGGACAGGAAGCATCATAACTTGAGATCAAGAGCTGAAAATGAGGAATGTGTACAGACCACTTATGAGTTTTTAAGGTGTAATTTAATTCATTAAACCACTTGATATCAAAGAGGACTTTCTGTGGCTTGTATTGGTTTTCTGTAGGAGTTCATTAGAAGTTGATGATGTTACTATTGCTACAGCATTTTAGGGCCTCATTGTTTCAGAAAGAGTGAATAGGCATAATAAGTGATGCTCTCTGCCACAAAGAACTTAGGATTGCTATTATTAGCTGTTCAGAAAAGTTCTTTGTGCAGTAAAGAGAAGGAAGAAGGCAATTCTTTCAGGAATGGGACTGCCGGAAAGAAGGAAAGTTAACAACCCCAGGAGACAATCTTGAGCTGTCTCAGTTTCCACCGAGCTCTGGGGTTTATACAAGTGTGAAACGTCCCCTAACTCAGTGCTTACTGTCCACTCATGCATTCGACCCTCTGTCCAATCTGAGCTGAAGCTAAATGCCTTCCACATGTGAGAGAAGTTAAAACCTGGGCGTTTTTCCAGCTAGTGAAGTCTTTCAATGTATGATGTAACCAAACCTGAGGAGAAGGAGTCGGAATGGGATTCTGCCTGACAAGAGATCTCTTGATCCAGCAGAAAGTGTTCAGGCGTTGAAAGAGGGAATATAATAGGGATCCTTCTGCTAAAAGCACAAGGTTTGAATTACTTAGTGTCTTTTTTTATTATAACATTTGCTGAAACGATATATATGCCTTTATAACTAGATATGGCCTTAATGGTAATATTTCACTGGATTTCTCTCTCTGTCATACTGTATATCCTGTTGTTGACAAATGACAAAAACCCTATAGTTTCAGTGAGTATATCTGGATTTAGACTTATTTAAAACATTATAGGATATAACATACGTTAACCAGTAAGTCCTCATAAGCAAATGTGATATTTTGCCGCTCAGGTTGTGGAATCAATAAGAATAACTTTCCATTTATGCTTTTGTTTGGCTTATGCATGAGTCAACCACAAAGTTAAATTCATCCTGAGTTGAACTTGTCGCAAGAAATTTCTCCAATTTCCCATCCTTAATTGTCTTGCTACTGTAGTTTCAATTAAACTAAGGTGGGATGTTGCCAAGTTTTCAGAACTTCCAACTGGGGACTCCCTGTGTACGAATAGCCTGTGGCATTTTGTATTCTTTGGGGAGCGGAGAACGATGTTGCCAAGTTTGCATTCAGTCATCCATCACTTATCAGCCTACTGGAGGTCCATTCTTCCCCAGCAATAGGGGAGCTCTGCTTCCCACTTAGCAAGATTACTCACACAGAAACGCCTTCCCCATAACCACAACTGTGCAGGGAAGAGAAAGGAAGCTTTCTTCAAACTTGTGACAGAAATGATATTGTTTCATGCTTAGAAAACATATTCTTCCTAGCAATTGAGCAGAAAGTACAGGGTGGTAGAACAGAAATCTTTAATACAGATTTTAAAAACAATTGCTTGAATCACAGGCACAACAAAGGTCTATTGTAGCAGTCTGCCTCTTCCCCATGCCAGGCTGTGGCATTGACTGTATGGGCATAGATACCAGCCAAAATACTCAAAGGAGTCTGAAATCTGGTGCCTGCGGGAATTCCGCTGTAATGATTTTGCTTCGACTAATACTTGAGCATTTGTCTGTGCCTTATCCCAAGATGCACCAGAACATCGTCAGCTCATAAACCAAAAATTACAAACGCAAATTTTCTTATGGCATTATGACATTAGCAATAATATTAAGCTAAACTCTTGGTTCTTCTTTATATTTATGTTCTTTTACACTATGCTGGCAGTATTAAGCTAAAAAGGGATGTCAATATCTTCTTCTGAGTAGACATGAAAGTTAAACAGTGAGATTGTTTCCTTGTGTGCTCGTAAGAACTGGCTAAATAGTTATTTCCACAATTAAGGAACTCCTGCTGGAGAGGGCTTAAAAAAAAGATTTATTTTCCAAGAAAAGAGTTTGCTTTTCATTCCTAGGAAATTAAAAGAACTGAAAACAGATTTTTGTCAGCCAGTTTTGGGCTTGTCTTGAAGAGGGAATTCAGGGTTAGCAGGTAGGAGAGCCAACTGGGAGCTGAATGCTTTTGACCATGGTGTTCTGCCTCTTGAGTCCAATGAAAAGCCTTTATCTGGACAGGAAAGGTTCCCTCTCAGTATGTTATACGCTTCAGTACAAGACTTGAGTGGTTATCTTCCTTCTTGGCCTGGCGTGATCTCGTTTTGTCCCAAGTCAGTTTGTTAGGCTTTCAAAAGGAGCTCAGTGTCTGCTTTGCACTGGTTCTTTGTTTTTACTGGTTCTTTGGGAAAATCAGCCCTTTTGGATATGCTGAATGCTCCTAAATAGTTTCTCTGTGCTCTGTGACAAAGGTCTATGCCAAGAAAGATATAAAGGTAGCCTGTGATGTGTAGGCAATCCATTCCTCTTAGTGAGACAGTGTAACACATATTTTTCCTTTACTTGTGGCTTGTACTTCCCTTCTGCATTGCTTGTACTACAGTAATTCAAGTCTGACTCAGAATGAATGCTGCACACTGTAGACTACAAGTCAAATGAGAACAGGATGCATATTAAAGGAAAGATCTCAGATCATTTTTCTTATTGAAGTATTTTGGCAATGTAAATAGTTTCCAGGAAGAAATACTGGCATTTCCCATGGTGAGCAGTCCTTATGAATATCCTATCTATTTTTCCAGTTTGGTGGCCAAGTGAAGTGTTTATTGGAGGATATACCATCTACAAGCCAGGCAATTTATATTTCCACTGCCAAGCGTTAATTATGATATAGACTTATACACTTTACAGCTTAGCAAGTCAATCACAGTGACCCAGCAGCACAAGTGCTGCAGCTCCAGGTTTGATGGAAAGAGTGCAGGACCTAGAGAGAGTGCCATTCTCAAATGCATTAGACATTATTTATATTTTATTTGTCTTTCACAGGACATTATTTCATATGCAGTTTATTTACCTTAGTAGTAGTATACCGGGATTTGCCGGGGTTGCTGGCAGAAGCAAGGAAATATGGTTTACTACCAGCCAGCCCTGTGTGCCTGTCCCCACTGCTGTCCAGGCTGTCGTGTCTCTGGGAACTTGGTGTCACTGCCCCATCTGTGCTCTCAGAAGCTCTGTTCTTCTGGTGTCGTAATGCCTAGATTAATACAGTGCTTTCCAGGTTGTGGCCTTACTCTCTTTCCTACTATTCATGTCACTCAGAACACGTGCAGGAACGCTTAAGCGATGTCTTCTTTTTTTTGTTTTTTTTCTTTGTATATACATAAAATTCCCTGGTGACAGAAGATACAGAGAAGGCAGAGTTACTGAACGCCTTCTTTGTCTCTGTCCACTCTGCCGGGGGCTGTCCTGAGGAGCCCCGTACCGCTGAGGCTCCAGAGGAAGGCAGGACAATGGAGGAGTTTGCCTGGGTTGATGAGGACTGGGTTAGGGAGCAGTTAGGCAATCTGGACATCCATAAATCTATGGGTCTGGATGGGATGCACCTGTGGGTGCTCAGGGAGCTGGCTGAGGTTGTTGCTGGACCACTCTCCATCATCTTTGCCAAGTCCTGGGAAACAGGAGAGGTGCCTGAGGACTGGAGGAAAGCAAATGTCACTCCAGTCTTCAAAAAGAGCAAGAAGGGTGACCCGGGTAACTATAGACTGGTGATTCTGTGATGTAAGAAAAGTGTAATTCCTATAAATAGAAATATCCCTTACATATATACTATAGCCTTATATCCTATTAATATGCCCTACTGCACTGACAAAAAGGGGCCGTAGTGTGAATAAATATTGAGACTATGGTGTCTAATTTCAGTGGTTACACCTGGGGAGAGAGCTTTTTCAGCTAACACAAGCAATTACTATTTCACTTCAATATGGGGTGTTGAATATGAACATAGTATACCTGCTTGACATTGTCTTAATTATATGGTAGAGAAATCTATTTTTGCAGAGGATGCCTTGGCCTGATCTGATGTGGTTTGTACTCACGTAGGTCAGCAGTCCTGTTCATGGAGTAACATGGGGATAAACCCAGTTTGACAGAGAGGCAATTAGAATCCACTGAGCATTTTTCATGCACAGAGTGGCACTTCATTGTCTGCATTATTCCTTCTCCATTTCACTCCAGCTTTGGTTTCTGAGGGGTTGGTTTTCTCCTACGCAGAATTCAGAGGCTGCCAGCCAAATTCTCATGTGACACAACTGCATTGATTTCACTGGAGATCTGTTGCTGGATAATTGAGCTCCACATCCCTTCTTTTATTCCATGGCTCAAATTGCTGTCAGCTCAGACTTTAACACCGACGGGTCTCAAGTCGCCGTGGGTTAAGAGAACGAGGTCAGAGCGGTACTGGTGGAGGTCTCTCAAGTCTCCCATTAGTGTAATAGTGCCCAATTTGTTGACATCTGAAACAGCAGCACAGATTTTTGTCCGCATTCAGTCACCATTGCCACTAATCACTTGCTCAGGGCTGTGTATATGGCTGTATTTTCCATTACATTACATAAGTGCTTCTGCTTTACATCAGAGCACTGAGAAACATCCTCAGACTGGACTTCTTAGAAACAGTCTCCTCTCTTTTTTCCAAATGCCTTGCACTCAATTTGTTTCATATATTGTCAATCTGATTTATATTTTGTCTTGCCAAGCTGTAGTTAATTTCAGTCCATCTTCACTCTTCCTTGTATATTTTGTTCTACTCAGAGTTTGCTAGGTTGCCAAAGATGCAAATTCTTGATGCTACCGCATCTGACAGAAGCAGGCCAAGCAGATAGCAAGCCTGGAGGCTGTTACTGGAAGTCAGATTTCAAGGAAATCCTTCTGTGGCCTTGTGAGTTAGAAAATTCTGCGCATTCCTGCACCATTTCAGCTGTTAGTACCAAGGACAGAGGAGCTCTGGCAGGGAGGAAAAGCCGCCCAAATCAACTAAAGATTGGTTTAAAAGCAAAGAATTGTCTGGGGAAGGGTTTCGCATCCATTTCCCCAGCTTTTCTAAGACAACACCAGAAGTCTGCTGATGACAGGGGGCAAGTAATAATATTTCTGTTTGCCAAGAATAGTATAAGCTTTTATGACTGAGACATTTTGAGAGATGTCATTTTCAGTGCTTGAATAAGTATATGGTTAAATCCAAGTAAAATTACAAACTGCATGCAAATAATAACCACAAGGCATAATGGAAGTATCCTGCTGACCAGTATAATCTGTAGTAGTTCATACTTCTTAGACACTTCTTGTTATTCCAGACCAATACATGTGTAAATTATTTGTGCTCTTAGTTACAGCAAAGTCATTACAATGGAAGAATTTGACGTCAGTTACCTCCATGTGTGACATCCCTTGAGCTCAAATCAGTTTAAATATGGAAAAGTGTGATGCTGGTTGTATGGGATAGAATTTTGGCTAACCTTTTCTGATCCCCAGGAGAAGTTTACAAGCTGACATTTAATACCTCAGTTGTGAATCTGAGGGACAAATGAGCCTGTCCAGGCTCCATATCCCCAGAAGTGGCTATTGCCTTGTTCTCAGAAACTTTTGCTCAATGTGAAAGCCGTGGAAAGAAAATTCCAAGGTCCTGAATTTCGGCTCTTCCCATCTCATTACAAAGCCATCTAGAACTTTATGAAATGGGCTGTGGAAAACCTATAGGTGGTTTTGGAAAAAAACACTGTGGAGAAGGGTCTGGAAATCAAGCAGAACTTTGCATGTGGAATGAATGTAAGTTGCTGTGATTCATGCAGAAAAGCACACAAACCTCATGGTTTGAAACTGCATCAGCAAAGCCCTCAGAATATTTCTAAGTGAAGTCTCTAATGTCTACCCAGAAAATAATGAGCTCCTGACAAAGTGTAACTTGGCAAAGAAACTTTCCAAAGACAAGTTTAGAAAACCATAGATCTTTTCCAGCTCTGCGTCTTTGCTCTGAGGAGGAAAAAGCCAAGAGACCGAGTGAATGCTTTTGCTATTAGGAAAAGCTTTATTAAAAGGTACAGTGCATACTTTGGAGGCAAGAGTGATTTCTCCTGTGAGATTATGCCCAAAAGTTGCTTTTGCTGTGAAAGGGGTATTTTATATTGAGAAAGGCACTAATCTAGGCTGCAGCGCCTGTGGCAGCCCTGCTATGGACCTCATTCAGTTCCAGATTTAACAACCTAGAGCTCCACTTATGTCTTCAGAGACTAATGGGTAAAACTCACTTCTGTGCTGTAAATGCAAACGGGGGATTCAGTGGGAAACAAAGCAAAAGGAAGGTGTGAGCACATCCCGTCTGCTTTCCATGGAGCCCTTCTGAGATGACCCATTTCTATAGTTCTGCTTCTGTTTTTAGAACAGAGACAGTTTTTCTGAATCCATTACCTTTGTTGCTGTTCACATCACTGATGTGTCCTGCTGTTCCAAATCCACAGTTTGTCAAGGCTATTTTCTTCCAGCTCTGAGAGCCACAGTAAAAACAGAGATTGCTTTGCAGATGGGAGAAAAGAAAAAGTATTTAGCAAATGTATAGTCCTATTATTTTTCTCTCCTCTCAAGCTTGTAGCAAATTGTTCTGCTTGACTGATCGCTGTACACCCTGCCACGAGTCTGAATGCAGCTCAAAAGCACCCCACTGACCCGGTTGTTTTGTTTCTCTCTTCTGAGTTCCCATTATCAGAAATCGATGCTCAAGTGTCTGAGCTCTTAACAAAAAACCTGAGCTCCAAGGACACACAGAAATCCCTGTTAACTTGTGCCTTATCTCAGTCACCAGGAGCTACACTAGACAGAGTTGGTGCTACTTCTCCCATAGTTAACACTTCTTCTGTTTCTCTTTTTTAGTTTGTATGTAACATGTTTGAATAATGTGCCCTGTTAAATAACTGGTTTGTTTCTTGTGGTTTGTATAAAAATCCTTCCGTGGTTTGATCTGGATGTAGGATTCTTCTTTTTGTCTGAGAATATGAATCACATCAGTTGTGTAGCAGCAGATGTTGCTACACAACAGTGGGTACAGCTCATCATGGAGGAAGGTCGTGTGTACGTGTGTGTGTCAACGATTACTCTGATTTCATAAAACGTCTGGAGACCATTACAGATGAAAGGGCATTTTGCAGATATAAGGTAATTAGCTGCACCCATGTATTTTGTTTCACTTGCATATTTTTCTCAAGTTTTCTCATATATTTTGCTGTGCGTTTTGTTAACCTTTTTTATTTCCATGCATTCATCATCTTATTCTGGTTATTGGCTTGGCATATCCTATATTTTGGTTTCAGATTAAGTCTTCAATTTTCTGTTGTTACTCTAGAATTTCCAGCAGTCATGCAGTTATCTGCATATTTGCAACACAACTCTGGTCAGACTTTCTTCTCCAGTACAAAAGGTATTTCCCCATCTGTGATTCCTTTTCTCCCTTATGTTGCAGGGGATAACCCTTCAGTTCTTTGCTTTTTACTTATGTATTTTCTGGCAATTTTATAGCACTCTGCTGGAAGATATTTAATTATGGAAAATTGTCAGTACCTTTTCTATAAGGTCCTTGAAATACTTAATTCACCGAGACATACATCTCCCCCTGTGAGGTTTTGCTGGTGGATACACAGAGACACACCAGATGATTTATACAATAATTTCAGTGCCGGATGCCTGAGTTTGAGTCCTGGGCTCTAACCACGAGACCACACGATTAATCCTGAAGTCGTGAGCACTTTCTGGAGTCTCTGCCGAGAGCACGTGGCTCAGTGGGAACCCAACATTTCCAGCCCTAACGAGCCAGCTCCATTTAGCTTCATTTCCCTCGTCATGGTTCAGAAGACTTTGAGATGGCAGACCCTTGGTTAGGAAGCTTTTGTCTCAACCACTGCTGAGACTTCGTTTTTCTAGGCCTGGGGAGTCCATTCAGTGGGAGACCTGTTCATTTTTCACTTTGCTATAATACTATAATGTAAGTCTGTGCCTCACGATTCTGTTGAACTGGAACTTCCAAATAAACATATTCATTGGCTGCCATATATATATATATATACACTATATATATATATATGCAATTTTCATCTTAAAATTTATTTCCACTTTGATTTTCCCACCAGGCAGTAGAAGACTCCCTAGTACATCCATCAGGCACTTTGTATTCCAAACTTTCTGAAGAGAAAGGCTCTGCTCTGCAGAAAGATCCATCCTCCCAGCACCACAAGCCAAGGCTCCGCTGTGGCAGAGCACAAGTGAGCTGTGTGCTCCCTTGCCTCCCAGCACCTTCCACACATCCCTGAAGGACAAATCCTGAAGATAAATCCTCCCTTTCTTGTGCTGCCTGCACAGCAGGACCCAAATCACACCAGTGTACCAGCCACTGTTGGAAATGTCAGCTCTATTTTTAAAAAAATTTACTCCAAATGAACACTTGTTCAGCTTTTTCAGCTCAGCATTCAGAGTTTCACCTCTTCACATAATAAAGGGAATAAACTAAATTTGTAGAAAAACCCTGTGCATTTTATAGACGCAGCATTTTAATTTCCTGGGCTTTGCACCTCTGATTTAGAAAGAGGCAGCAACATAAACCATGCGAGACATTG
Organism: Streptopelia decaocto; assembly: GCF_964273445.1. Lineage (NCBI taxonomy): Eukaryota > Metazoa > Chordata > Aves > Columbiformes > Columbidae > Streptopelia > Streptopelia decaocto. The sequence continues at coordinate 4,096,286 of NC_138672.1, read as the reverse complement.
CTTCTGTCCAGCCACTGCAGTTTGCATTATTCCCTTTATCTCCTTGAGGAGCATCCTTTTTACACAATCTTATCTTTATTTTGCCTCAAACAATAACTATTTTTCCAAAACAGTAATACAGAGACATATTTTTAGCTGTTCCAGTGGAGAAGACAGGGATATATTGAATGAAATAATGCAGCATGAGAAGAACGGAAGGGTTTGCATTTTTTTTCTAATATAGGGAATGACTGATGTCTGAAATAATGTATTTCTAATAAGTACAGGTATTCATCAGCAGATATCTTACAATTTATAAAATCTTTGAGTGCTGACAGATAAATCAGGGCAAAACATCTCAAGCTTTGCTCTTAAACTTCACAGTCTAAACTGACCTTGGGTGTGTGTCCTGCAGGGAAATTAGTAATGATTTAGTTGTAACTTACTCCTTTCCTGCTGTCAGAGCTGAGCTGGTGTTCCTATCCCATTATAAAGGGAACTAAAAGGTGTTATAAAAGTTGTCTGAGCTGCTGGACAAAAGGATATTCTCGTCCAAAGTGCTGCTTTTTTCAAGTTAAATAAAAATCGGGGGCATATTTTAGTTTACCTGCCTAATAATGGAACAAAAGCCCAGTGTTTTGGTAAGGATTTTGTGATGCAGAAGGTGGGTGCTGTGTTGCTCCAGCACGGGGATCCTTCAGTTTTTGCCACATAGATGTGCGTAACTAATACCTGCCACTGGGTTGGGCTCTGTAAAAAACTTGAGAATAGGTTAAGACCTTTGTTCTCTCATCTGAGAGCAATTAATCCTGTTCTTGTGTCCCTTTCCCATCTTATTCCCCTCTCCTTTTCCTGTTGGATAAAATGAAAAGAAAAAAACAATTTGTTTATTCAATTCTCAGTTCTGTCTGAGACTGTTTTTTTAAAGACCCTTCTTTTGTGAGTTTAATCAGATGCTTGATAACAGAAAAAGCGTTGCTAACTAACCCGGGGTACAAAGAAGCCCCTTCAGAGGAAAACATGACCTCATTGTCAGGATTACTCTATCACATGAATTCAGACTCCATCGCATACCCAAAATAAACGTTAAGCTCCATTTGTACTGAAGTGCTTTATTCCCCTCCGTCCGGCAGGGTATACGCTTTGCCAATGTCTTCCTCAGCCACTGGGATTAAACATGGATGGAAATTCGGCACAAGAGGCGGATTTTCCTGGTCACAAATAACCCGCCATGTGCTCCAAAGCTGCTGGCTGGACCCTGCGTTGGGCCGTTGCCCTCCTGGAACCAGCGGGCTCTGGCACAGGTTTGCAGTCATGGAACAAGTCTGGGTTTTGCTCACAGCTCCCATTGTCTGGCTTGGTTTTGTTGGGTGCTCAGAGCCTTGGCAGCCGGGAACTGATGCTGGGAATGCTTATGGGGTGACACACCAAATAACCCTTTGCCAGGAGGTGGCGTGCATCCCTCCCCCACGTACACCAAGCGACACTGGTGTATTGCCTTGGCGCTTTCAGGGTATCTCACACATATTATTGGACAGCATCCATGTACTTTTTGTAGGTACTTCTCAGGAAATATGTGGATTTCCAGCTGGGTGCTTAGAAATCTCAACTTGGGTGTAAAGATATTGCTTGTATTGCCTCTGTGAATGAAAAAGACATGGAGAGCAGTCTCCCATCCTAGCACACTTTTGCTAGACAAGGTATAGCAGCAGAGACCTTATGCTCTTCAGCAAAAGACAGGGAAGGCTTCTACAGTTAAATTAAAAAGGCAAGATTTTGCCACGTTACAAGCTGGGGGCATATTTGGTTTAGACCACATTATCCGTAGTCAGGAGACATGAATGTGCTTGAAGGCAACACATCTGCAAGCCAGACTGAGATGTAGCATTAATTTGTTTCTAATTATGCACATTTAACAGTATATTACATGAGAGATTAAACACCAAGTTATGAGCGTGGTCTGATTATTTCTGCATTATGCATCTAAGCTACTCAGCATTTATCTTCATTCATTTTGAACTCGGATAATTTCATTAATTCTAGTGGCACCAAAAATTAGTTAAGAGCTTTGGATTCCTGTGTTCAGTATGTTTCCTCCTGAGCCTGGTTGGCTGTGTATAACTATTATGTCATGCCACGTTGAAAGCTTCTCATATAGCTGTGTTAAAATAAATGTAAGACTCTGACACAAGCCAAAAGAAACTGGGATGTTCAAGGATTCAGTGGATGCTGTTTCCTTAAGGTCTCATCCTGTAAATGTGAATTCTGCATAACACTTGTGATACCTGGTGGTGGGACAGCATATGTTGCAAAACTTGGTTCTTGAGGTTTTCCACTTGGTGTTCATGATCATTTTGGTTAGTTGAGGGTTCAAGCTGTTGTGGGAGCGTTATGTTACAAAACATGCTGTGCCATTTCTTTAAGGGATGGCTGGCTGCTTTAGCATGACAGTCAGAACATATAACTTTGAAGTTATTTGCAGGAGGGAACGTTCAGGACAGTGCCCCCTCGCACAGGTGCAGGAGGTGTCCCCAGGCCATGACTGTCATGCTTGAAATGGAAGTCTCCTTACAGTAACACTAAGTATTTCAGTCAGATTAATCTTCTTTTAATAACATTAATCTCAGGTTTGTTATTTAATTTTCTCCGGTGGTGGCTGGCCTCTGGAATGGCTCCAAAGGAGGCACTGAGTTTATTCTATAAATGATTGTGTAGGCATGGCCTTAACAAGAGTATCTTGCCGTAGGACAAAGTATAATGGTTTTAAACTAAAGGAGGTGAGATTCAGGCTGGACATGAGGAAGAAATTGTTGGCCCTGAGGGTGGTGAGAGCCTGGCCCAGGTTGGCCAGAGAGGTGGTGGATGAACCATCCCTGGAGACATCCCAGGCCAGGCTGGACGGGGCTCTGAGCAACCTGAGCTGGTGAAGATGTCCCTGCTCATGGCAGGGGGGGCACTGGGGAGCTGAGAAGGTCCCTTCAACCCAAACTGTTTTATGACCTTACATACAGCAGCCCTGAACATCATGGGAGTTGTTTCGGAGTGCCACCTCTTTAGCCAAACTATAGAATTTCAAAAGACATCTCATTTGCCCTTCTCACCACCAATCTTGTTTACTGTCTGTCTGTGGCTTATTTAGTAGATGACTCTGATTGAGCTGTAACCACTTGGCTATTATTGTTTAAAAGACTTGGGTCTTCATCTAATGTAGGTAGTATATAACTACGTTAAGAGACAGCCTCTGGTATGAAGATCACAGAACTTAGGCAGAAAGAGCATGTAAAGTCTTTTCATAGAGGGTATACCAAAGAATATCTCTAGAGGAAGAATTTGAAACATAAAAATAATTAAGTAATTTAGTTTCATTATTTGCACTTTCTTTAGGGTGTAAATCTGCCAGAGACTTATTAGAAATCAGGATGATAATTGACTTGGCTAAACTCATTCAAGAAGTTAATTAATGACCTCGGTTCTCACGAGTCCCAGCACAGTGACATTTCCATACCCCTGGCTCTCCGTTGAGTTCTTGCTCCTTTACTCTGGATGGTATAGCAATAAGAGCAATAGTATGTGCAGGTAGAATTTCTTTGCTTTTCTCATTATCAGCCAGGTAATTCCTAAGAAACATAAATCAAAAAAGTATTTGGGACTGGAAGGCACCTCTTGGTTGTTGAGTTCAATATCCTGTTATTGCAGGTACCGCGTCACGTAATCTGGTTTTCACTTCTGTTTAATTTCTGCACGTTTTCAGCAGTCATTTTCTCTTAGCTGTATCGCTGCCAGTTGAGTTAATTTTTCATTTAATTCATGATATGTGCTCCTTATATTTAATACTTTATTGATCAAAAGCGTTACTGATACTAGAAGACGAGCACCTCTGATCTCTGAACTTTTGCTCTGCTTTGAATAGCAGCCAAACTCCTTGTTTAGTTTGGAAAGGTCTGTTCTCTCTCCGAGACCCTGGACAAGGATAAGACCTAGAGAGATTTTCCACGGGTAAGAGTACAAAACTTTTGAAACAAAGTAGTTTATAATGGAATAATCATGCTAATTTAACTCAAAATAGTCACTGTAGGACAGAAGGTTTAGTCTCTCATGGGGCTCCTTTTATGCTTATCATTCAGAATTTACCATAGCTCTTTCACATTTTTATGGATATTGGGTTCAGTGGGTTATTTTTCCTTTCCCTTTTGTGGTACTGCCATGCTGAAGGCTTTGAAATATGAGCCTTTGCTAAATTCTAAATTGTACACAAAGCAATTAATTGAAATTCCTTCCAAAACAGCCTTGGCGAAGCCCTGTCTACATGCTGCTTTTCAGACAAGGTAGAATGGGCGGAGGCTAAAATGAATCCAAATGGTTTTATTTAAAGATGATGTACAGTGGAATCTGTGAACCAGAAACTATACAGAGTAGAAACGTCATCTAAGAGAAAAAATAACTGGAGTGAAGAGCTTATGCTTAGCTGAGTGATGCTTAAGGCAGGAACCCACGGGCTGGATGGGGCAAACTGCATCTGTGTGTTTATTTGGATTGCTGCTGTTTATAATAGTCTGAGATATGTCTGATTACAATTCTGGTGATCACCAGTATCTACTGTAGGGGTTACTTTATGACAATCTAAGGTTTGTTTTGTTTTTATTAGCAGTTCCATTAGCCATCAGAATGTATGACGGATGCATTTTATTAGCAATTCCATTAGCCTTCACAATGTATGACGGATGCATTCTGCTCATGAAAACTCTAATCTGTGAGAGCTCAGAAATCAATCAGGAATTAAGTGTGAAAATCCACTCCCATCTCTGTATTCAGAGTGTCCGTATTTGTAATTCCCAGGCCCGTGGAGGGAGCTGCTCTTAAACATGCGGCGCCAGCACTGGAGGAAACACCAGTGGCTTCAGGGTGTATCCAGAGCTCTGAGATATGGCTGTTTACCCACATCAAACACAAACTGGCAGTTTGCCCTTAAATAAAAGGGTTTAAGCCATAAATGCAGACACGTGAAAAGGGAAGAATGTTGCTGTAAGGTGCTATGAATGCGTTCTGGGATGTGCTTGTGGTTGAACCCTGCAATGGGACCCAGCAAAGCTGGATCAGCTTCATCAGTCTTGCAGCAGGTAAAATACTTAGACATAAATGTAGAAATTTCTTGGAACTGGGGTGTCTCAGTACTGGCCTCTCTCTGTCTCCATTTTCCATATTTAAAATGGAAGAATGATGCTTTGTTTGTCTAGAATAATTATGAAATATTTTGTAGAAAATGCTTTCTGCCATACATACAGCACCCATGGGCACCAGGGAGTCCTTGTTCTGGGGCATCACTGAATCACTTCTGTGACAAAGTGGATTTTAGTACCTGTAACACCTTGTATCTTTAGATTTCCTACTGCTTTAGTTAAACGCATTTTAAAACTTCCAGTTGTTTGCTTCTTTCTCCATGCAATTGTTGCAGAGAGTGCATTCTCCCCCTTTTTCACTGTGGTTGGACATCATCAGGCAGAAAGATTATTTGGTTTATGTTCTTCTGTCCTTTTAATTTCCAGGAATAGGTTTGAATCTGGAGCAGGGTGGGGTGACTGGGGGGCCACCGAGTCCAGATCCATAGTTGTTTGAAGGTTTCTCAGCTGTGGGATTTCTCATATAGAAAACTATAGAGTATGTGGAGGATGTTTTTTCTTCATGAACTGGCTATGGATGTAGAAGTCAAGTTGTTTGAATATAAATTAGAGGTAAGTCTCCACAGTTCAATTTGGAAACTGGATGGGTTACAGTTTATCATACTGCATTGTATCTGTTAGAACTTTGGAGAATGAGGGAATCAGCTTCTTTCTTTCTTCTTTGATAGTTATTATTCACTTTCCTTCTCTTCATGCAGTTAAAGACTGAAGAAAATTCCTGAATTAGGAATATTTCCCTTTGGAGCATCTAAGGACCTATTCACTATGTAGGGTGTTTAACTGATGTAGAAACGATCACGGCATTTCTTTGTACCTTCTTTGCAAGCCTTGGGGAACACAATGGTTTTCCGAATTACTCTAGATTTGGCTGCCTTAAAATTCTTTTCCTTAGAATGAATACAATGTGAATGAAGAAGGGAGGGGGAAAAAGGCAAGGATTTGGCTTTGATCATTTCTGCTGGAAAGATTCAGTACTGATGGGTTAGGATTGTTATGAATTTCTGCTCTCCGCTGTGATTTAATGTATTTTGACCTACACTGAGTAACCCTGCTGATTCCTTTGCCTTGTTGGAATTGAGAATGGAAAGAAAATAGTTTTCTGTAGTTGCGAATGTATGGAAACAGCAGTGAAAGAAGATGAAGTCAGAACTGTTTGTGATTTGGCCTGCTATGTCCAAAGTTTCAGCTGCTGTCCCCCCCATCTCTTTCTTTGAGAACATTTCAGTTTATTTCAGACTTAATCCATCTGTATGTGAGAAGATGCCTGGAGCCTCAAAAGTCGCATGCTCTTGGCAAAGCTATGTTAGCACTTTTTCTTTAAAAAGTTGCATCTTTTGAAGCCTTGCCTTGTAAAAACACACTCTGGCAGACACTTTCAATTTGTTAATCCTCTTTAATAGCACTGCTTGTGTTCCTTGTAGAAAATGCACTAATTCCCTGGGTCTGCAAGGAGGGAATATTCCAGGTCACATCAAATTCCTAATGTGACTCTTGTGTCAGCATGGCAATAGATAAAGAGAAAGCATCATGGTATCTTGATGCCAGTGCCTACATATGTGCGCTGCTGGTTACCCCAGGGAACACATGGCCAGATCACGCTTTGGTGGAAGTTCTTGAAACATGAAGTTTCTTCAGTTAATAGATCACAGAAAACTATTTTGGGGTTAGCAATTAGCAAACCTCAAAGTATATTGTTATGTGTTTTCTCTAGAGGGCCATGGCTCTTCTCCAACCGAGTCTTCCCCTCTGTCAAGAATCCAACCCATTGCTACTTTAATGAGGATTTTAACAAGATGTGCTTGAATCCAATACATGCTGACAATATTTGATCCTCTCCTGCTGTAATGTTGGAAGTATCTGTTTAGAATGGAATCATTTTCTTTTGTTTCCTCTTTTTTCTTGCCTTCCTTAAGCCTAATTTCCAAGTCATGACATGTAGAGGGTGTCTGAGCAAATCTGATCAGCCTTCTGCCTCCTTTAAGAAGGGCAGCTGAGATGCTTTTCAACACCTCCATTTCCTCACTGCTGCAATCTGTTTTGATTAAAATCGCACTGGGTTCTCATTTGCATATTTATCACTCCACACACCCACAAATCATCTCACTGCTCTGCTGCTCGTGAATTTGCAAGACAGACCAGAGTGGAACGCTAGAACTTTTTAAACTATGCAAACATTAATTTAGCTTCTCACACCTGCTGGTTTCCAGCAAATATGTCTTTGGGGAAGGAAAATATTCATATGTTATTTTTGCTTAGTATTCCCCAGAAGCCAGGATTCCTGGGGTTTTTCTGAGATTAATTGAAAATTTCCTATTAAAAACCACATTTCTAATTAAATGGAAAGGTCCTGAACAAGTTCTGATGTCAGGAGAGGGGCAGGAATGTCTTGGGGGGGGGAAACCAACAAACCCTAGCAGTTTTTCAGCTATTGACAGCCAGACTATGATGCGTTTTCAGATCCACAGATGAAAGGGCTGCAGTGGAAATGAAAATTATTCCTTCCTTTGTGTTATGCACAGTTCATCTGATTTTCACCAGACATTAGTAAGAGAATTACTGACCTATGATCAGGTTTCTAAGGAGTGTGTTTCTAGGAATGGTCTTTCTTTTCTCTTTGGATTACATCTAACTTTTGTAGTTAGCATTTACACAAGACAAGGAAAATTCCAAGACTGAACAGTAAGGAGGAGACGGCAAATTTAGCCTGTGGCTGAGATGAAAAAAATGTTTATTATCTTTATGTTGTTCTGACTTGAAGTTGAACCCAACACTCCTTGCAGAGATTCCAAACTTTCAACACCAAGACTGCCCCAGTGACTGAGCCATTGCCAAATATCCTCTTCCCATATTGCACTGATAAGGACAGCACATTTATCAGAGAGACTGACAGTTCTATCCTGAGCACCTAGACCAACAATTTCAGATGTATCACTCATTAAGTTTATGTGGTCTAAGAAGATCTTGCACAAAAAAAAAAAAGTACTCATTAAGTGTCAAGACTGCAAAATTCAGTCCTGTAGGAAGTCACTCCTGATCAAGGAAATTCAAGACATGTGAGAGGTCACAGCACCTTTTGTTGTTATTTTTATTAATTATATTCTGGTTGTGCCTAAGGGAGCAGGAGAGGAGTAGAAGGTAACTCCTGCCCAATGGGGGTGATGGCGGTGGGAAGATGCTGGTGATCAGACTGAGAGAACAGTCACTCTAGACTTCACTGTTCTGCATGACAAACAGTAGATTTTCCAGCCACAGAATTATTGCTAAGATTTTTGAAGCTGTTATGTTGTAGTCAGGACAGCAAGAAGACATGAGTGGCACAGTTCATTAGGATGAGTAATATTCTGTATTAGACAAACAGCTTGTAAAAAACGGACACATTGTTGGTCATACTTTCTATTTCTGAGACATGTGCTACAAACATCGCCCCTCTTGTATATGCATTGCAGCAGGACCAAATTCATGATGAGAAGCGTTGTCTTCTTTTGCAAACTCTTACTGCAAGGCATTTAGTTCGTGTAAATAATCCAGCAGCTGGTGTCTGCAAAGAAAGTACTGAGAGGATGTCTCCAAGAGGTGGGTTTAAAACACAATCTACATGAACTGTTCAGAAGGAAAGAAAGAAGATGGGGAAAAATGAAGGAACATCAGAGCCTGACAGTTGCTGTGGCTTCCATTTCTCCCTAGAAGAGCCTGTTCCTGGGTGGTCCATTGTGGTCTGAGCAGTTGTTTAGATATGTTTGAGGAATAGGAGTCAGAGACAAGGATGTCAGCTTTGTTCTTCCAGCCAAAAATATGGCGAATGTATAAATAATTGTATGAAGGTGTCTTGTTTTGTAGATCTCAGATCTAGAAGTGGAGTTCAGCAAATCATGCTGGGTCCTTGGCAGAGATGAGAAACACCTGATCTGAATTAGCTCAGATGTCACAGTAGGTGTCAAAACACAGAGTTTGCAGATCAGACACTGGGGAATGCTTCTTCTAGACCACCACAAGGCTTGTCCATAAACTTCAAAAGGATCTCAACCAAGATACATTACGTCTTCAGCATCATCTGTAGACTGAGAGGTCTGACACTAGTGCAATGAGTATCCAGTAAAAGCCGTGGTCTTCATGTGGCTTTCATCAACAGTGAAGGTAACAGAGACAGTGGCTCTTGTCAGAAGCAGGTTTTTCATTTTCCAGGCATATTTAAAAAAAAATCACAGTTTGTACCTTCATAAAGTGATATGTAAACTCAGGTCAGTCAGCAGAAAAACTGTAATCAATTTTCTAGTGTTTGGATGAGGCCCATATTCTTGTACTTTGGGATTTACAAAAGCCATAAGGAAATTGATGCTCGACTTTCACTGAAATTCAATGAGAATTAGATGCAGACCTGCACCAAATTTGTTCCATTTTCCATTGATGATGTGTCTGTCAAGCAGCCTGTCCCTTAAATAACTACCTGAGGATTAGGCACCAATTGTAGCTGTATGACCTGTCTCAGGGCAAAAAAACTATACAATACAGCACATGGAATCTTATTGTATGGAAAGAAATTTGTAACCCCCAAATGGGAGTGCTCAAAAGTAAAATCCCAGTTCAAATACTGTACTGAACATGTTTCATGAACTGGAGGCCCAGTTTAGGGATTGGCCTGAGTCACAAGTGAGACCTGGGCCATGTCTGTCTCTGTTATTCTTTATTAGCTACTTTTTGATCTCTTTTGGTGCAGACAGGGCTTGCAGACATATTTGAACAAATGGGGTAAGTGTTTGAAATGGCTTAAAGCTGAATGCTTTTCCATGACAAGAAAAAAGCCTCCACTGCTGCTTGTTTACTTCTGATTTATTCCCCAATAAAAAGGGGTGAAGTTCACTCTTTGTGAGCTCGGCATTCTCTACAAAAAGAAATTAACTTCAGTAAAGTGTCTAGTGTATCATTGTCATATTTTCACAGAAGCAGCTGGGATAGCATGGGAAAGAATGCATCTCTACACTTTGGGGGAAGCAGAAAGGTAGAAGAAGTTAGTATCCCATCTGACAAATGAATTATCTTCAAAACAGTGGCGTTTAGAGAATAAATTGCTGTTTCCTCCATTACTGACATTTCACTTGTGTGAAAGCACAGCCATTGACCTGACTATTTAACCAAGCTTTTCTGGGACTAGAAGGAAAACCAAATGCTAAGATGACATTTATTAGGCGTGCTTGTTTAGTCAGCCCATTAGCTGCTTTTGGTTCTTGCTCTATGTGCTAAAGTAGGATTCTGCATAGAAGTCAACAGATGGCTTGCAGCTCCCCGACTCACATCGTTTGAAAGGAACAGTTACAGAGGAAGAGAAAATACTGAGGGTAACTGAAAAGAATGAGTTTCAGGAGGAGCTACTATGGCCCAGCCAGGTGCTTGTGCCCATAAATGAGCTGTTGTGTTATAGCTGATGAGAGATCAGACAGTGGGAAATGTTGCCTAATGAAAAGGCGTGTTGGTTACTAAAAAGGTTTTTTTTTACACATGTATTGGTGTAAAGCTTTTTCCCTCTCTTGAAGGACTTGGATGTTCAAAGGATTTGTTTGCATTCTGTTCCTCTCCCTTTTTTTGTTCATGTGCATATGTGTATTTCTATTGCTGTTTCTTACTTGTGTGTGTCTTACAGTGTGTCTCCCTTGTTGGAATCTCAACTTCTGTTGTTTCTTACTAGCTCTATGCTAAAATATTGCTCGCTGTGCTACAAGCACTGACACCAGAACCTTCAACCTGCAGTGCTCTCCCGAGGGCTCCATTTATCTGCCTGCTGTAGACAGATCATTAGCACACTGAAAGTTACTATTGGGCTTCAAGCCCCGAAGTTCAGATTCCCAAGAAATTGGAATAATTTAAAGCATATGGAGAAGGGCAACAATGAGCTTAGTGGTGTTGATATGCCTTTTGACAACATTTTGAGTTTCTTACATGATACAGCATTCAGTAGCCTAAAAGCAGTGGACTAACGAGTGAAGGAAATACAGACTTTTAATATTAGTTGAATCATAACAGAACACAGATTAATTTCACCTACTTTGTCTGAAAATAGTGTTTTCAGTTGAGATGAGACTCAGCAGCTTTGTTTGCCCTGGTCTTTGGCTTGGGGCATTTAAACCTTCCATGTTCCACTATGCTTGCTCTAAATTGGAAATAATAGTAACGTCCTTCAGGATTTGTGCCTTGTGATGTGTTGTTCACAAGGACACTGAGATCCTGGAGAACAAGTTAATGTGCTGTTATTATACATTAGAGCAAGCTCAGCAGCTTGGGTAAAGATCGTATATTGAGTAGCACCCCAGCCATGTTCTTTAAGGATGCCAGCACACATTGGGTGTCATAATCCTTTTGTTGGGTGGTGTACCTGTATTTCATTCCTTAAACTGCTCCTTCTTCTTTTAGGGAACAAGTGTGCCAGGAAACAAAAGGATATCTGACTTGATGTGAACTGGTTCTCCCATTTCTGCTCCAGACTATAAAGACCAAACAGATATAAGACTCCACCAGCTTTGTAAAGGAACTGAACACCACAATGGGACTCCCCAGCCAGGTTTTGGCCTGTGCAATCTTCTCTTTGTTGTACCAGCACGCCAGTGGTGGACTCATCAAGCGAATTATCCGGCAAAAACGGGAGACTGGGCTAAACGTGACCTTGCCAGAGGATAATCAGCCTGTGGTTTTTAACCATGTCTACAACATCAAGTTGCCTGCTGGCTCCCTCTGCTCTGTGGACCTGGATTCAGCGAGTGGCGACGCGGACCTGAAGGCAGAAATCGAGCCCGTCAAGAATCATGAGGAGCACACGGTGAACGAGGGGAACCAGATTGTCTTCACCCACCGTATTAACATTCCCCGCCGGGCTTGTGGTTGTGCAGCTGCCCCAGACATCAAGGATCTGCTGAGCAGGCTGGAGGAGCTGGAGGGGCTGGTGTCGTCCCTGCGGGAGCAGTGTGCCAGTGGGGCGGGATGCTGCCCCAATGCCCAGGCAGCAGAAGGTAAGACAAACTGGGGAGATGCTCTTGGGGAAATTATTGTGCTGGCCATAGATTGTGTTTAGAATAGATACTCAGATCTCTGCTCTACCCTGGTGAGACTGCATCTGAAATATTGTGTCCAGATGTGGCCCCTCAGTTCCAGCAGGACAGGGAACTGCTGGAGAGAGTCCAGCGCAGCCACCAAGATGCTGCAGGGAGTGGAGCATCTCCCATGTGAGGAAAGGCTGAGGGAGCTGGGGCTCTGGAGCTGGACAAGAGGACACTGAGGGGTGACCTCATTAGTGGTTACAGGTATATAAAGGGTGAGTGTCAGGAGGATAGAGCCAGGCTCTTCTTGGTGACAACCAATGATAGGACAAGGGGCAATGGGTACAAACTGGAACACAGGAGGTTCCATTTAAATTTGAGAAGAAACTTCTTCCTGGTGAGGGTGGCAGAGCCTGGCCCAGGCTGCCCAGGGAGGTTGTGGAGTCTCCTTCTCTGCAGACATTCCAACCCGCCTGGACACCTTCCTGTGTAACCTCATCCAGGTGTTCCTGCTCCATGGGGGGATTGCACTGGATGAGCTTTTGAGGTCCCTTCCACTCCCTGACATTCTGTGATTCTGTGAATGAGCAGAAGTCAACCTGTTAAATTTAAAATGTAATCAAACCAGAGAATGTTTTTGGCCAGCTTGCAAGATGCACTCATTCAGTTTTGCAGTTTTATGAATCTGTGGGTCAGCGGTCTACCTGGGCTGACTTGTGGCTGTGGCACTGAGCGTGTTCAGCACTTGGGCACAGTGACAGTCTGTGTCAGAGTTAAGATTAAAACTCATTCTCTTGGATCCACATTTTGTCCCCTTTTGTAAGCTGCCAATGTAACCGTTTTCATTTCCAAGTTTTCTTTAACAGAGACCAATAAAAATACAGCAGGACATAAGGCAATAGACCAGCACAAATAGTTAGAGAAGGGGAGGAAAAAAAGTATCCTTCCAGCTGTTTTTTAGACTGAGGTAAGAGATAGGTCATACGAGATAGAAAACACATGTTTTCTCAGTAGTAATCTGTTCCTCTGAGCAAAGAGCCTGTTTCACAGTTGATGATACAGCATGCTGCTTGGCTTGTCATGTTCTGGAGTGAACTGGTGAATGATGCTTCATGGTGCATGCCCCGATGAAGCAGTCAGGAAAGCTGCTCAGTCACTGGATGAGGGATTTTGAGAAGGGCAGAGGGATCCAGGATGCTCATTTACCAAGTAGTTGGCAAGGGCTCTTCCTTGGCATTAGTGCAAACTAAAGCATTCCTGGTAAACTAAATCTCACTAGGAAAACAAGGAGGAATTATCATTCAAAAGCATTGGTGATTCTGGAAGTGATGTCCTGCAGGGAGCTGGGAGAATCAGACAGTTTTTAGGTTTAGTGTGCCACCCCAACCTAGTGCATCTCAGAGCTAAAGGGAGTAATGGTTTCTCTGGATCATTGGTGCAGGTCGCCTGGACACAAAACCCTATTGCAGTGGACACGGCAACTACAGCATTGAGATCTGCGGCTGTATTTGCGAGCCCGGCTGGAAAGGCCCCAACTGCAGCCAGCCCACCTGCCCGTCCGACTGTAACGACCAAGGCAAGTGCGTGGATGGGGTTTGCGTGTGCTTTGAGGGGTACACGGGCACAGACTGCAGCCAAGAGCTCTGCTCCCCGGCGTGCAGCGTGCACGGGCGGTGCGTGAATGGGCGCTGTGTGTGCCACGAGGGCTTCACCGGCGAGGACTGCAGCGAGCCCCTGTGCCCCAACAACTGCCACAACCGCGGGCGCTGCGTGGACAATGAGTGCGTGTGCGATGAGGGCTACACCGGTGAGGACTGCGGCGAGCTCATCTGCCCCAACGACTGCTTCGACCGTGGGCGCTGTGTCAATGGGACCTGCTTCTGCGAGGAGGGCTACACCGGGGAGGACTGCGGGGAGCTCACCTGCCCCAACAACTGCAACGGCAACGGGCGCTGCGAGAACGGGCTGTGCATCTGCGATGAGGGCTTTGTGGGGGACGACTGCAGTGAGAAGAGGTGTCCCAGCGACTGCCACAACCGCGGGCGCTGCGTGGCCGGGCGCTGCCTCTGCCACGAGGGCTACCTGGGCGAGGACTGCGGGGAGCTGCGCTGCCCCAACGACTGCAACAACCGCGGGCACTGCGTGGGCGGGCAGTGCGTGTGCGACGAGGGGTTCATCGGGGAGGACTGCGGGGAGCTGCGCTGTCCCGGTGACTGCAACAACCGCGGGCGCTGTGTCAACGGGCAGTGCGTGTGTGACGAGGGGTTCACTGGGGAAAGCTGCGGGGACCTGCGCTGCCCCAACGATTGCCACGGCCGCGGGCTCTGTGTCAATGGGCAGTGCGTGTGTGACGAGGGGTACACAGGGGAGGACTGCGGGGAGCTGCGCTGCCCCAATGACTGCCACAACCGCGGGCGCTGCGTGGAGGGACGCTGCGAGTGTGACAACGGCTTCACGGGGGAGGACTGCGGCGAGCTGTCCTGCCCCAACGACTGTCACCAACACGGGCGCTGCATCGACGGGCGCTGCGTGTGCCACGAGGGCTTCACGGGGGAGGACTGCCGCGACCGGACCTGCCCCAACGATTGCAACAACGCTGGCCGCTGCGTTGACGGACGGTGTGTCTGCGAGGAGGGTTACATGGGAGATGACTGCTCCGATGGTAGGTTGCAATGTTGCTTTTGAACTGCTACCCTGGGTGATTCCTTATGTCCCTCCAGCAGCCTCAGGGGCCCTGTGAACCTTTTTCATGTAGCTGGGCTCTGTTGCCACTCTTCTTTTTCACAGACCAAACAGCTGAATCAGAGCAGTAACACCACCAGTTAGAAGCTCTTGGCGTCCCTGGCTTTCCAGAGCTGTGTAAGTGTGGTGGTTGCTGGTGACTTTTGCTGGTCAGCAAGCTAATGGGCTGATACTGGCAATGCAGTCTGTTTGTCATATCCCAGTTTGCTCCCACCACACTGTCACTGGACCTGTAGCCAGCACCGGCTGGGATTTGTCACCATGACCTTTCAGTTTCTCATGGTACCTCTATGTGCTAAAAGAAAAGTGTATCTGAAAGAAACATCTAGCTATGGAGAAGAGAAAGATGTATCCAGAGTCTTCTTACTAGGCATTCAGCAGGATTAGTCAAGAGAATACAGACTGAATTTTGACTAAAGACAATAAGGTTTTGCAGGAATGAGATAATGTAGATGATAAATGTCAGCAAATACAGAGCATGGGTATCAAATGTTTCTTACAGCCAGGCTGTGGTTCCCAGTCTCGTGCCGAATGGGTAAGAAAGGCATTTGCATTGACAATCACTATTGTAGGAGCTGAAAATGAAACAGCCCTGAAGAATAAACACTGACAGACCCCAAGGGCTCAGCGACTTTGCTTTGGAGGTAGATCTTTGAGCTGGAGCGCTGGGGGAGGCAGAGGCTGTAGTGGAAGTAGGGCACAACACAGAAAATAACATTGTCTTATCCAAGTGATCTGTATGAGAAAACTCCCACTATGGAATAGCCAGATGTTGCAAATATTGCAGTACAAGCTTTCAGGGTTATTACAGGGGCCTTGGATGTCTCTCAATTGGCCAAAGAGATTTTTCTAACTAAAGTAAAACTTGATATATCAACATAGATATATGTTGGTGTGTATGTTAGATCTGACTAAAGCTTAGAGAAAAATCATGGAATCAGCTGGAGTGGAAACTTAGCTATAAAGTCACATACTTAGTTTCTCAGTGCCACTGACTCTATGGAAACTGATAGAAAATTTTAGCAGCTAGATAATGACAGGCATTATGCTATGAAGGAGCTGGTTTTCTGTAGTGGGTCCTAGGGGAGAAATTTTGGAACTAAGATCTTTGTAGAGTAATCAAAGAGTACTTTGGACTTGGGAATTTATAGAAGACAATGAATACCCTTGAAAAGAAATTCCCATTTTTCATATCCTCCTTGTGGAAGACTTCCAAGCCTCATTTTGTGTTTATGTGTGTGCAAATGTGGAATAATCTATTGAAAGTATTTACAAAAATAATAATGTTTTACTTTATTTTGGAAAATCTGTGCAGTTCTGTGTATCCCCTGTACTTCCATCTATAAAATCATGCGTTGCTGGCAGTTGAATTAAACATCTGAATCCCTAAGCACCCAGCTAGAATGGTCTTGTGCAGCAGCCGTAAGAGGAGGACCTGGAACACAATCAGCCATAGGTTGTGCACAAGTGTATGAGTAGAAATTGGCCCAGGACTTTTGGAAATGTCTGTAGTCTTCACCAGCTGAACATTCCTTTCATCGAGCAGCTAATTTGTGTGTCACGGCTTCCCCATTCCCTGCTTATTAGATGGTCCTGGGAAAATGTGAAACTGGGTAAGTCATTATTTTCTGAGCCTAGAAAACTTCTTTTAAGTTTGTTTTGTTTTTATCCCCCTTCCTAGTGTCTCCTCCAACTGAACTGACTGTGACAGACGTAACAGATAAAACAGTAAATCTGGAATGGAAGCATGAGAATCTTGTCAACGAGTACCTCATCACTTATGTCCCTACCAGCAGTGGTGGTCTAGATATGCAGTTCACTGTGCCTGGGAACCAGACAGTTGCCACTATCCACGAGCTGGAGCCAGGTGTAGAATACTTCATCCGTGTCTTTGCAATCCTGAAAAACAAGAAGAGTATTCCAGTCAGTGCCAGGGTAGCAACATGTGAGTTTAACATTCCCTGTATTCATTCTTTTGTCTATTCCATAGCATGTATTTATTTGCGTTCCTTTTTTTAGGGTATTATTTCTTTTGTATTTTCTATTTTCAATTCATCTTCTGTTCTGGACGAAGACGGTCTTCTGCACTTTCATTTTCTATTCTTTTCCATTAGCAATGACTGTGTTAAAAGTACAGTTCACTAACTCTTCCACTCTCTGCAGTGCCTCCCATCAATATGTTGGGGTCTTTGTAAATTAAGACCCTTGGCTTCTTCATGATAAGGTACATTTTTAAAACCTGGTACTGCTTTCTGAAAAAATATAAATATGTAGCAGCATGTAAAAGGGCAGTATGAAATCACTTGGATTCAGACTGTTTCAGCTAAAATGGAAGTTATATTTGTTTTGCATCTTCAGTGTGTTTTACCACAACTTACTTTCTGTCTGCCTGTCCGTTTGTTTTTCATCTTTCTTTTTTGTACTGTGCACACCACAGTCATGCCTGAATATCCCAGCTTCAAAAGATACTCTTTGACTTCTGTCACTGTTCTCATTTTTAGACACCTGGTGCAGGATTCATCTCACTTCACTTCAAATGTCCACACTGGGCTTCTTTCAAGAGGGCAAAAAAAGAGGTTTCTAGGGCAAAATTCATTTACTCTAAGGTGACAACTGAAACAGGTCAGAGGAATGTCTGTGCAAAGACAGAATAACTGGCTGTGAAGTGGGTTTAAACATTTCAGATGCAGATACCTACATGGTAGATATTTGTAGTGGTGGAAAGCTGTCCCACTCCAGTGCCCTATTTATGTGAATTTGTTGCTTCTGTAATGATATCTTTTTTTTTTTTTTCCCCACCACAGATCTGCCTGCTCCAGAAGGTCTGAAATTCAAATCTGTTAAAGAAACATCCGTCCAGGTGGAGTGGGATCCTCTGAACTTTTCATTTGATGGCTGGGAGCTGATCTTCCGCAATATGGTAAGGAAGTGGCGCTTCTTGTAGAGAGTCCACGTATAAGTGAAAGGTCCTGGATTTTTTCGTATTTATACTAACTGATTGTTCTGCGTGTTACAGAAAAAGGATGATAATGGAGATATAACCAGCAGCTTGAAAAGGCCAGAGACATCCTATATGCAGCCAGGTTTGGCACCAGGGCAACAGTATAATGTATCCCTTCATATTGTGAAAAACAATACCAGAGGACCAGGATTATCCAAAGTGATAACCACAAGTAAGCACAGCCTGTATCTGGTCTAGTGCCACCAATAAAAGAATTGCTGTTTGGTGTAGCCAAAGGAGTTTTTAAACAAAGAGAAAGCCAAGCTTTATGCTGTGAATTAGCAAGCAGTATGCACTTCTCTTCTTTTTCAAAATGTACATCAACAGGAACTAGAATTTCTTTCATCCTGGTGATATTTGCATGAAGAAATTACTTAAAGGAGAGTTTCTGTTGTACGGAAGGAGAACCTTTTAGGGTTCCTGCTTGTATTTGTCAGCTTCTAATGTTAATGAATTTTGATGAATCTGCTCTGATGAATCGACTCCACTTGGCACTTCTACAACTACAGAAAGTGAAGGAAGAAAGTAAATGAAGACAAGTTTCAGTTGGTAGAAGCCATGAATTTTTATTTTGTTTTGAATCAGCAATTAAATACACAAGAATGTGTATTTTTCTGGCATGATTTCTGTAAAAAAAAAAAAAAAAAAAAAAAAAAAAAACACATCTTCTTCTCTCTTTGTAACAGAGCTTGATGCCCCCAGCCAGATCGAGGCAAAAGATGTCACAGACACCACGGCTCTGATCACATGGTCCAAACCCTTGGCTGACATCGAAGGCATAGAGCTCACTTACGGCCCCAAGGATGTTCCAGGGGACAGGACAACCGTCGACCTCTCCGAAGATGAAAACCAATATTCCATTGGAAACCTGAGGCCACACACAGAGTATGAAGTGACACTCATCTCTCGTCGAGGGGACATGGAGAGCGACCCCATGAAAGAAGTCTTTGTCACAGGTAAGAGGCTTTGGATACAAATCCAGACTTCTGGGAAGGTGGTGCAGCTGCCATCAGTCGTCTTCTGCTGTTTGCATCATGTTGCTTGAGTTCATAGTTACTTCATCAACACAGAATTGTCATTAGATTATAGAGATACATGAAAGTGGAGAATGTTTTGCTGTGCCTCATACACCTTACTGACTCAACAAAATATTTAGACCCCCTAATTATCTAAATGTATTTTGAACATGAGAATTATGTTATTGAGTTACTTAGAAGCTTTTGCTCATCATACCCTCAGTCTCTACTTCAGGAAAAAAGTTCCTCTGGATTACTTGCCTGTCTGCCAAGCTAAATCTCTTCCGTGGTTCCTATTCCACCTAAAACCTTCTTTCTGTTTGTCTAAAGGTGTAACAGTTTAGCAAAGAACTTTGCTTTTTTCCTTTTTCAGTTCTGCAAATGCTTTCCATTGTGCTTTTGTAAATTTACTTTGCTTCTTAGTGATCCTGGGAATGTTTTATGAAAGTGCGGGTCCTTTAGCATATTGTCAAGATTTGATGCATTGAGAGAGCTGAGTAAATGGTACATAGAGAATTAGCTCTGTTTTCATCCCAAAATGTAGTTGTTCATTCAGAGCAGGATTTAACTCTATGGATCATTTCACCTTCTAAAAAGTACTGTCATAGAAGACTGCTGTCACAAGAGAATTATTCCTATTCATTTATTTATTATTCGATTGGTTACAGACCTGGATGCTCCAAGAAACCTGAAGCGGGTGTCACAGACAGACAATAGCATTACTTTGGAGTGGAAGAACAGCCATGCGAATATTGATAACTATCGAATTAAGTTTGCTCCCATCTCTGGTGGAGACCATGCTGAGATCACAGTGCCAAAGGGCAACCAAGCAACAACCAGGGCTACGCTCACAGGTAGGGGAACAGAGAGATCGTCATTAATGTCCTGCCACTACCATCATCCTAGAGCAAAAATCATCCTAAAAATATGTCCTTTTGGTCACTATACATAAGAGGCACAAGTAGAGATTACGCATTTTAATACAAGCAATTAAAAAACATGTGATGTATATTTGAACACTTGCAGATGGATAACTAGCCAACAAAAGTGTGTGGCATTTCACTTTCACATGCATCTCTGAATCACACTAGTCACATCCTAGAGTTCTAGGTAGCTTCATGCTTTTATGGAGATGGTTTCACATCCCTGAGTTCAAACAGTTTTGCATGTGCTTGGGGACAGTATTTACTGATGGCAGTCTGCAACTTTTCTGTGTACCTGCAAGCTGCCTTACCAGCCTGTAAGGCTGGATAATGGTACTTTCTCTGTGTTCTACAGATGTCTACCTGCTTTTCTTTGGCAGAAGTACCTATCCTGACAGGTCTTGAAATTATAAAGTGTCTCTGCTTATGCATTTGAACAGTGTCAAATATGCAATCTCAATCAGCCATAATCTTTATCCTTTGGAATGTACATGCAAAAAGATTTATTAACATAAGATCAGCTGGAAACCCCAATTCTCCGCATACCCAGTCAAGAATATATCTTATCTTGTATACATTCAGGCTTCCTTATTAAAACAAGTGTCCCAAGGTATATTCCATGGACAGGAACTCACACTTCTATTCTTGATCTCTTAGGTTTGAGGCCTGGAACTGAATATGGCATTGGAGTGACAGCCGTGAGACAGGACAGGGAAAGCGCTCCTGCTACCATTAACGCTGGCACTGGTGAGTAGCTTGGTCCTCATTTGTGCTCTGGAGGGAGCAGCAAGTTGGGTGGAACCATCCTCTGATTGTGAGGGTTTTGGACAGGAGTGGTGGTTATGGCCAAAAGGTTGATCTGACAAAGAGCACAGCCCCAGTGGTTGCAATAGTCCTGACTGCCCTTCAAATCACGGATTTCTCTCAGGATATCCTTAATTTACCAGGTTAATTCTCTGAAGACCTAAATTCTGCCTCTCCTCCATGCAATGCCTGCTGAAGTGAATGAAAGTGGGGGAAATCTGTTCTAGTATGGTCGTCTGTAAAAGAGAACTTCATCATCCTCTACCTACATCAAGTAATGGGCCTTTAAAAGCTCCAAAAGGTGGATGAGACACTGCACTGTTGATAGACACCCAGTATAGGTGTTGCTCTGTTTACAGATGCCTGAAAAACTGTCCCAGGGCAGTTCAGAGACACCTCAACTTTGCTTTTTTAACCTGTAGATCTTGATAACCCCAAGGACTTGGAAGTCAGTGACCCCACTGAAACCACCTTATCCCTTCGCTGGAGAAGACCAGTGGCCAAGTTTGACCGTTATCGCCTCACTTATGTCAGCCCCTCTGGAAGGAAGAACGAAGCGGAGATCCCGGTGGACAGCACCTCCTTTATCCTGCGAGGGCTGGAGCCAGGGACAGAATACACCATTAGTCTGGTGGCAGAGAAAGGCAGATACAAGAGCAAACCCACAACTGTCAAGGGTTCAACTGGTGAGTAGAGCTTTTGATGAGTTCCATGCCCCAGGTCATTGGGCAATGTCTAGCCCAAGTACAACTTCACCTGATTTTATAAACCATGTCTGGGGAACTGCTTAAAAACATCAACTGTCTGCAGAGCAGGCTTAGCTCTGACTAGAATGTTAGACCAAACGGAGGGGTAGCTGTGTTTTTCCCTACCTGCTGTGTTTAGCTCCATGTTCTCAATGATTTCCTGCTTGTCCTTGAGGAAGACTCACAAAGAATGTAGCTCTTTGTCCTGCAGGAAATGCAGACTTCATCTTTTGTTTTAAATGAGGCTGCTTTTTTGCACATTATGTCTTATAACTTGGTTTGTTTTCTACAGCCAAAAACTAAGAGGAAGAGCAAGCAGAACATATTTAACATTCCTTGTTCCTGCCTAATGAATTCTCTTCACAGCATGCCTCCACCCATCACACTTCAGCAAGGTCAACAAGGCTCTGATATTACCCTTTTTCAGTTTTCTCATCCAAAAGCAAGAAAGGCTACTGTCATAAATCTGGTCACAGTTTCCATTGGATACCATTTGTCTACAAACACGAGGTCCATTTCTACCATCTCTGTTTGCACAGACCACTCTACTTAACCAGGATAAGTGCACTACTTATTGAGTAAGGTTTTATTATTTGTGAAATGTTTTCACCCAATGTTGTTGCATACGGAATTATATCTTGGTATAGAACACAAGTAAGTCCTGAATGTTTAGGTGCCTTCAGGCTAAATCCAGTGAGACAAAGCCTTAACTGCTCTAAGTGAGCAGAGACAATGGAATCAGAATCAGCTGGGCTACAGTTGTTTATCCTTAGCAGATATCAAGTTGTTTATCCTTTTCTCCCCAAAGGCCATCTATGAGGTAACCATGTGCCAGAAGCTGTGGATTTTACGAATTAATAACTCTACAGCTTAAGAGATCAAAACTGGTTTCATATTCCCTGGTAGCATTCATGTCAGCAGAACCTTCAAATGCTTTATAGAGTCAAGAAATCCAGCACAGCAGAGTTATATGATACAGTGTAAACTACAGAAAACTATCAGTACTGAATTGCTTATTTAATGCTTAAGTCAGGCCTGTGTCTGATGTAGGGAAACATTAGGAAGCCTTGAGGCACACAAATACAGAAGGAAGCTGAAGGTTTATGTGGCGGGAGTGAGCAGGCTTTGATTTTTTCCAATGTTATCTCTTTCCCCATCTGTCTGAAGATGGAGTGGTCTCAAAGAAAGTCTGCATAAGTGGTGAAAAGAGATAGAAACACACTGTGGAATTTCACAGTCTGGTCTTTTCAGCACCATGTTCTGAAGTCTCAGAAGGTGGCTGCTTTTTCTTGGTTTGGTTTTTCCATTTTTTTTTTTAATAAAAGCATTCATCTGGCCAATGTATTTGTTTTAAGTCTTTGCTCGGAGCAGCCAGTAAACAAAGAGTTCTCTGCAGTGGGCTCCTTAGAAGCAACAGCAGCAGTTGACATAACCTGTCACTGTGACCTTTTTCCTGCGCAGGAATGGACAAATCCAAACATATGAGCACAGGGAGGCAGAAATGCTCTGTAAGCCCCTGGGGTATAAGACAAGAGGTCTCTGCTTCAGTTTACTTTTTTGTCCACCCTCAAGTCAGTCCTACCAGTATTTGGGAGGTCCTGAAGTCCTCAGGCAAAGCCAAACAGACTTGTTGTTTTACCCTCTGTCGGAGCTGTGGGAGATCTCAGGTCCATGGCACTTCTGAGGACAGTTCTTGGAGCAACCAGAGGAGTGATTGAAGTCGAAAATACCAGTAGCACAGCTAGGACTGGATCAGTGGGTGGAGGAGACAGTCCTGCTGTTTAGAGGGGTTTGTGCCATCCTCATTGAACAAAGCAGCTGGGGACTGTGGAAGGGTGGAGAATTTTTTCTTTTCAGGCTTTCATTTGCTTCTCCAGATGACCAATATTTCATCTTTTATTCTTCTCATACACTTGATGGTTCGGTCAGGCTTCTCAGCTAGCAGATATTCAGGAGCTCCCACACATTATTTTAATTTGTTTGTATAGTGGATATTCTATCACTGAGGGTAAAGCTTCTTTCAGCCCCAGAGCTGAGGATCTTCTGTTGGTGCATCCTCTCTCCTCTTCATTCTTCCTGTTATCGTTTTAGGCATATCAACTCTCCACACACAGACAGCTGAAACTTTCAGAGCTCATGAACTGTGAGAAAAGGACATAGAATCACAGAACAGTTTGTGTTGAAGGGACCTTTCCGGCTCCCCCAGTGCCCCCCCTGCCATGAGCAGGGACATCTTCACCAGCTCAGGTTGCTCAGAGCCCCGTCCAACCTGGCCTGGGATGTCTCCAGGAATGGGGCATCCACCACTTGTCAGGACAATGTGTTCTTGTATTGTCACAAACCCTTCCATAGTATAGGATGACAGCCTTCTGTTGCTTCTATCTCTTCATACGGATGAAGTGCAGCTCAAGTGAGAAAGTTTATTTTTAATTGATATTTGTGAGTCTGCATTCAAGGGATGGTAAAGATTATACAGTGAACAGTTTGCTAAGTATGATTTTGTTTCACTGAAAAGGAAAGACTGAATATTTGATGTTGCCGTTTGCTTATTTGTCTCTTTGTAGCTGTATATAGCCCAACTCCAATGCAGGCAGTGACTCCTGACCCAGAGGAGCTTTCTGGCTCTGAAAGCTTTCTTGCTCCCGAGGCCTCAGGAATGCAGGAGGATGCTCTGAGGGACCTTGTGGTCTCCAGGGTAACAGACCACAGCTTTAGTGTCTCCTGGTATGCAAATACAGGAGTCTACAGTGGTTTTGTGGTGGAGTATGAGCAAGTGCCATTGGCAGCTGGGCCCCCTGCAGAAACCTTCCTGCCCAGAGAATCCCTGGGTGCTGTGGTTGATGGACTCCAAGCTAACACTTCCTATAGAATCAAGGTGTATGGACTGGCTGGGGACCAGCGCTCTTCTCCTCTGGAAACTGTGGCTACGACAGGTACCTCCTTTCTGTTATTAATGAAGGTATCGCAAACCAGGCTATTGTTTGTTTGTTAGAGGTCCCGCCCAGCATAACATAAAATTTTTGTTTAGAATCACTTCAGAAATCAAAGAAAAAGGAGGCATTTTACTAGTTGGAGGGACCTTTCTGACAGCATGTCTTGAGAATGTTACATCAGATTCGCAACTAATCTGTAGGGTAAGCACATCGCCCGGCTCTGAGGAAGCTGAGCAGTCAGACTGCAGCTTTGTTCTGTCTTGCTCTGGTTCTGGAACCCTGCCTGCAGAGCACAATGTGGGTCCAGGAGGAGGATGGACCATAATACATCAGGCATGAGGAGCCTGTGGAGATAAACGAGTGGACATTAGAGAAACCAAGCGCCAACCTCACATTCCTCTGCTGAAGGACCCAGATTGTGCAGCAACTGCTGATGAATCGTGGATGTGATACTGTCTCGCCTCTGGAAGCGAGTTGCACATAGGAGCATGGCTTGGAGAAGTAACTTTTCCACTCTGTTGAATGTTTTTTAGAAGATTTATGCTGTTTACTAAAGACCCTTGGCTGTGTTGTGCGTCAGTCCCTCTTCCTCTCCTGGCTTCTTCTTGTCTTAGATTGCGCCACCCTTTTAATACAAACTCAAACACTAGGAGGAATGATTAGGTGAGCCAGTTCAGTGGGAAACTACAGCGCTAACCACTGGAAAAATAAATTTGCCAGAAAAGATTGTCCATTTCTTCAGCTGATTCCTCTGCTACCTGGCTTCAGTATGAGGATTTTTAGTGGTAGCTACTCTAGTATTTTTAGTTTGTGATATACTGCAATGCTTTTCTTATGAAATTCAGGTGCAGACTGGCACTGTAAGCCCAGTTTGATCAGCTGGTTAAGAGAGGGGAATACCATTTAGCCAAAGGGGTCTGAAAAGAACACAAATACCTTGGAAGGCCATCGTCTCTTACAGTGTTGCTCGAGCTGATGAGAGACTGCAGTGAAACTGGCTGATAGTCCCTCTTGGAAAATAATGTAAAATCCAACAGAAGCAAGAAATAATACAGAATACTGTTTGCTTCATGCCAAGTAACTGGGGAAATATCCTGGCAGGACATTAACATTCTTTTTGGTAAAATCGCCAATGCAGCATTACAATGGAATTCCTCAGAAGGCCAAAGACAGCAGTATAGACATATTTAGGCCATATCCAGCCTGAAGATTTTACTAAGAGAATGATATTTGAGAAGTATTCTAGTCCGAGAAAGACTGTATGTTTGTTTTCCATCCAGTTTCTCTTCTACAAATCTCTCAGTTCTTTGGTATCTACTGTTCATTCATCTTGCCACCATGAATCCTTCCATCTGGCTGTCATCCACCCACCTGGGGCTCCTAGAGCTCTTTCTTTTCTCCCCATCTATTCCATTAGTTGCTAAGTCAAGTGTTTGAACTCCATTGCTCTTGTTATCTTACGGTTTGATTTCTTTTCCAGATTTTCCATTATCTGCTATAGTATTCTATTTGCTAAACAATGAATACTGATACTGTCTGTGTTCTCAGAGTATTTTCCATCTATTCATATAATCTGTTTTTCTGTCTGTATGTTTGTACACAAAGTCACATATACCTCTATTGCACATGGACTTCATGTGTGGTGTATGTGTGTTTGTATGCGTGTGTATAGATCACTCTTTCTTGTCCACAAACTCATTCGTGGATTCAAGTCATTAAACCCAAGTTAATATTCAGAATTACATCTGAAAAAAAACTGCAGGTGATGTAACTACACATAATCACATATGCTCCATGAGACAATCCGTACTTGGCAACCTCCCATATAGTTATCAATGTTGGCACAATAAAATTAGCCCACTTGTGACAGCAAAATTCTGAACTAAAATGCCAATTAGGTGGTTGGTCCCTCAGTATTTGTATAGTGCAGTTGAACTGTTGCTGTGTTTCCCACTGAGGTTAAAGAAACAGAGTCCTTGTGTGGTTTTACTATAACTGGCAGGAACCTGGGAGAAATGTCACTGGGGTGGTCAAGTAATATGAGGGAAAATGAGAAGCCAGTTTTGGCTATTATTGCACAGGGTTTTCTCAGGGATCTTCAACACACGAGGAATGTAATGCCAGCTTTGTTTTTTTATTTATCCTTTTTATTTTTTGATGTTTTGTCCTAGGCTTCCAGTTCAGGTTGCATGGTGGTTTCCTAGTGGAAACCGAGTGTACAGCATGGAGCTGTTCAAGTACTTTCCTCCCCACTGCTCTGTTAGCTCTATCTCTGCCTGTTTTCTGCAGAAATACCCAAAATAAAGCCATGCTACTGCTATATACATGTTATGCGGGCATCCTCAAGGCTGTACCAGTGCACTTGCTTGATGCCATCGTTCTTTGCCTGTTCCCAGAACAGAAAGAGCTGGTTGGCATCTAATTGTGCTCAGAGTCAACACGGTTCCATACTGCATGTCGTCTTACTTTCTTACATGAAATCAGCAACCCTGGTGCAGTCAGACAATTTGGCAGTTCCCTTAGAAAGAGGGGATTATGATAGTGTTTATCATTATAGCAGATATGCTGGTGTGACGACAACCTGGCTGTCTTCAGGTTACACCACATCGAGCGCCTGGTTCAGATCACATGCTGGGGTTAATTATAAGGAGATCCCTTACCTAAGTCAAAAATACCAATGATATATGTAAATATAAATAACTGTTTGCCTCACAGGCTTCTCTCCTTCCCGGAGGTGAGCAGAAAATAATGTTTTTACATCTGTATTTGTCCTTAGAGTATATTTTCAAGATAACGTTTCTGTATTTGTTTGAAAACATTTGTAATTGATCTTTCTCTTCTGAAAACTTTTTTTCCCCTGATATGTGTGTGAATTTGGAGACAGACAATGAATCCTGAGGACTTATTTGTGCTGATCTGATCGATGGTGGTAGATGACTTGCTCTCTCTTAATTGAATGCAAATGGAGCATGAAAGCAAGGCAGTCACTGAGGTGTGAAATTACATGGTTTTCCACTAATGAGGAGATAATTCTGCATGTCAGAAAAATCACCTGCCTGTTGCCTTGCGGCTGTGATCAGAAACACATTCTCTGTGTTCTCCACAGTTCTCAGATTTTCAGAATCTGACTGTACTACAAGATGTGTTCACAGATCACTCAGCATGTCGAAGGCCAAGTCTTTTCACCTTCCATTCCTTTGGATCTCTTTTAAGAATGATTGCTCAAGTTCTTTCTGATTCGGTTTTTAGGTAAGGACGTGTGTGTCCCCCTGCCATTTTTTGAAAGTTCTGCATGTATCAATGTGGATAACTGCTCCAAGCCTGGTTTTGGTTGGATAGGATGACATTAACATGCTTCTGCTGGGGCTGATTTCTCAGTCTGGATTTGGATGTGTTTGCGATATTTGGCATGCATTCCATTCATGGTTTGTATCGGAAGCAATAACTGACGTGCTGTCGTAAAGATAAAAGGCATGTTTGAGAGATTTACAGTTCAGTTCCTCACTGATGTAAATTAACAAAGTTCTTTGGAGGTAGCCAAACTGAATTGATTTACATCAACTGAGGATGTGCTCATTTCTCTGCCAGAAGCATTTCAGCTCATCTTTGTGTCTTTGTCTTTAGTTAGTGGTTGTTGCTCTGGATTTGCTAACTAGCGTGGTTGTGTGATAACCACATTGTGCTTGGTGATGCTACCTTTGCTTGTGGCCTGGATTCAGTCTCCAAAAAAAGAAGTACCCATCTGTTTTCTCTGTTCTTAGAGCTCTTTAATGCAAAGCACACAACTGTTTTGTGGAAGATGTTAGCTCTATTTTGGTGTATTTGGGTCTATTATCAGGCAATTTTAACTTGTAATTTACCTCTGTTTAGCACTAGTCACACCACCTGGAGAATCAAACAATGAAACGTCATTTAACCCTACCAGTCCTGCACCTACAGAGCTGAGTTATTTAACACACCCCAGCACCGATTCTCATGCTCTGCTTTTGGTGCCCACTGACCTTCCTATCTCAGAAGCCACTGGTGCTCTTCGTGACCTTAATATAACACACAAGACTTCCAGTAGTTTCACCCTGTCTTGGGCAGCACAGGATGACGTATTTGACCAGTTCTTTATCACTCTGAAAGACCTGTCCAGTTTAAACAGAACACAGGAAATCATTTTGCCTGGAAACCATCGAGAAACAGAGATTACCCATCTCACAGCTGGCACACAATACCAGATTAACCTCCATGGAAGCACTCACGGTCAGCTCTCTTGGTCCCTGGGAGCCCTAGCTGCTACAGGTATTTTCTATGGATTCATCAGCCGTATGTTCATTTTCTGCTTTGAAATAGAGAATTTCATTTTCATGCTGCTGTTCCACTGCAGAAATGCTAGGCTTCATGAGTGATGCCTTTCTTCTTAGTTGTTTTTTAAATTTCTTTTTGCACGGGTTAAAACTTATTGCTATGGAATGAGAGCCTTGCGTGGTGCAGCATGGACGATGCCTCATGCAGCTTTTAAGGTCATGTAGCATCGATTCTCTCTTTCCAAATTGCATGCGAAGAGAGACATCGATGCATCTGCTATTTACAGGGCACATGAAAATAGCAAGATGCTGCAGGTATTTAGCTGGATTGTGGCTCAAACACAAGACAGATTGCCGGGAGGGTGCAGTTTGCAGCAATGGCATGGAAGTGGTGATGTCAGAGAAAAAAAAGATTGTAACACATTGGGAGTATACATTTCTGAAAACTTCTACCTTTTATCCCTATTTACATGAATTTCATGAGGAGACAGGCCAATAGCCACAGGGCTCAGTTCAAGAATAATCAAAGTACCAGTGCGTAAGTTCCTACCTGGAGAACCCAGCTGGAGACTAATACCTGTTCGTCACCCCAAACCAAATTCACAACATGAGATAAATATTTACACAGGAACACACAGATTATTTCACACCTACTACAAGGCTAGAGCATTTGCATCTCTCAATGGTTTGTTCTCTCTTTTTTTTTATTTTTCATTAAGAAACATCATCCCTTGATAACATATGCCATGACGTTGTCATTGTTTTTGTCATGTATCTTAGATGCTTTATGGATGAGGCTTTCGGAGGTCTCCAACAGTCGGTGCATGATGTTGTATGAGAACTCTTGATCCCTTGGGAGCATGATGGGGTTGTGCGCGCTTCCAGTTCAGATGTGCATGAGAAACAGACAGGAGCCAAAGGGACTCTGCATCTTGGATGCAAATGAAATGGAGCCTTCGTCAGAGAACTCTGAATTGCTTTTAAGCTGTAATGTTTACTGCATTACCTACAATACTCAAGCTTTTGCTTGAAAGATTTTTACTGCAACTTTTGGTTTAGTTTCATTTTCATTTGAAGGAAATGTTTATTTCTTTCTGTTGCCACCAAAACATTATTTCTGATACAAACAGATGTTTTTCTGTCCTGTTTTCTCTTTTTCAGCTAAACAGTTCTCTTTTGACAGGATTCATATTCCGTCTCAATGTGTCTCATTTCAGTTCCTGATAAAGCAAACCAGCTCTGGATTAATGTTTTGTTGTTGTTGTTGAACGTTGTTGTGTTATTTCATAAACAATCTCTTCCTTTTTAACAGGATGGGAAAAGCTTGTCAAAACTTTTGCATTCCTGAGTAGTAGCAATTTGCTATACATTACTGAATCTTGCTGAAGATACTTGGCTGTGATTTATGAATGCTCAACCTCTGAAAATACAATCCTAGCTAGCTGTATAAGGCTATGCAGTGGTCATACAAGCAGCACCCTGTTTTTACAGGGGGGAATTTTACTTTAATAAAGTTGCTGAGCCTCAATTTTATTCCAGGACCACTTTACTTTCTGCCTTAAAATATGCATAAAGCTTAAAGTTGCAGTTTACAGCTAACAGATCAGATACATTTCCCTCCTGTATTGTCTTTTATAAATTCTTAGTCATGCAGATTGGGATTATTCAGCTAGACTATTCTTCTTATAATGCTTATGTATTGACAGTGCAAGTAAGAAAAGTGCTAAAAAGTCATTGCAGTCCACAGGCCAATAATAGATCATATAGCAAGATTTTCCATGTAGAAAAAACAGACATTATTCTGTCATTTTCCACTGTTCCCATGCTAATTTGAAGCAATTGTTTGCATTTCCTCTGTAAACAGAGGACTTTCTATTCTTACTAAGAAAATGACCTAAACTTTCAGATTTAACAGCATCAGAGACTTAGCTCTGATGGTTCCCAACTTGGCCACATTGATTTCTGTGAATGCAGATTTCAATTTGAGATAAACTTCAGTAACTCTGAAAATCCAAGCATCTCTGCCCCCAGAAAGGTTTTATGGACAGAATAATGTAATATAAGGAAGACAAATCCATTCAGCTAATGACATACAGGCATGAAGGAATTTTCTTCTTTATTGTTTTGGATCGGAAATAGTTTGGAAGAATAAATAGCATCTTTCACATGGGCGCAATTAAAAGCATAAACATCTGAGTCTCTACTTTCGTAAACTCAGTGTCTTCCTACCCTTACAATGGGTGTTATTGCAGTATTCAGTCACTTCATAATGGCAAATAAGGAGTTGTTAATAGTACATAAAGTGGTTATAGTGATACCTACTTGTCTCTTAGGGGGTTGTAAGTGATGTTGACAAAACACTTGCAACAGTGAGATGGTCAATAAACTGCTTCCTGTAAGCAGTCTTTTAGTACTAGTATGATTATTATTATGGTTCTTTTCTTTCTGTTCTATTTTGCCATGTCTCTGAAGAGAGTTACAAGTTATATGGGGCAGCTGAGAATGTAAATGTGTGCGTGTGTCTCTGTGGCACCGCTTACAAATGAAATTCATTAGCACAGAACATCATTAAGTAATACCTCATCACCTCTAGCCTGTAATCTGAGTAACCGATTGACTCTCTGTCCTTATTCAGAGGAGGAACCTGAGCTGGGACAATTTTCAGTGTCAGAGACTGGCTGGGATGGTTTCCAGCTCACCTGGACAGCAGCCGACGGGGCCTACGAGAACTTTATCATTCAGGTGCAGGAGTCTGACAATCCCGAAGAAATCCGGAATATCACGGTCCCAGGCAGCCTGCGCGTTGTGAATGTTACGGGCCTCAAGGCCAACACACCTTATAACGTCACACTTTATGGTGTGACCCAAGGCTACAGGACCAAACCCCTTTCTGTCGAAACCATGACAGGTATCTTTGCAAGTCGCTCATCCCGTCTCATGGCTCCTTTTGCAGACAGGTGTGAGCCGGAGCTGTTGCAACCGCTCAGCAAAGCTTGCATGGCTTTACATGGGGTGCACTGGGCTCAGTAAAGCGTGGCTGAATGTCTCTGGCATGGAAATGTCTCATGATGGGACTTTCCAATAAGAGTTTCAGTGACCCCATGGAGCCCTTTGCTTTTAGGAATGCTTTTCCCCCCGCTTCACTTCAGAATGGCTTGTTTTATTCCCTTTACTCACTTTTCTGCTGGTTGACACTAACCCAGCTGGCTGTTGTACATGCTCGGGGAAGCCCAGGTTGCCTTGTAACATCATAAAGATCTGTTCTTTATAGTGCAGATTATCAAAGCCCAAGAGTACGTTTAGATTTTACCATTCAGAATCTACATCTGAATCCACCAGCTTCAGTGTAAATACAAACTCAGGGGTATAGTGTGTGCATCAGTCTCAAGGGCAAGGACAGACACCTTCTGTATGTTCTTATATAGAAAAGAACACAAGTGAATTCCTACCAAGAGTAATATTATATATTAAGTCACATGAGGTTATTGAACAGTCTGGCTGGTCTGAAAAAGATACAATGCAAGACCAAATTCAGCAGAACTACCGTTGCATAAAACTGCATCAACAAAGGAAGATAACCCCACATTATCAGAAGGCTGCGTGAAACTAATCCAGAGCCACAAAAATAATTTCCTCGTTGATCTTGTGAAGACTACGGCTTTAAATGAGAGCTTATCATGAGCTCTGACTGTGAGAAGTAAATATGTACTTATGTCTGTCCTGTATGGCTCACTGACTGTTCCAGGTATTATGTTCATTGGTAAAGAACAGGGTATGAATTAACGGGCAATAAAAGGGCACCTGTGTCCCTTCTTTCAGATACTTTATTGTGGACAATATCAGCGGCCTCTGGGCTTCCTCACAGACCTTTGCAACCTCCTGTGATTGCAACATGGCCAGAACTTGCTCATATTTGATTTTCCCCAGCACAGTAGGGAATAAAAGTTCACATCAAAACTTAACAGAATGAAAACATTAAATGAGCTTGCTTGTTTCAATAATGCTTTAAGCAGCCTGGCTTAGGTAGAAATGTGTCTGGCATGAGGTGCTGCTTTGGGCTGCGTCCTGCTGCAGGCTACAAGTCCTGTGCTTTGAGTCCCCGGGGTGAGCTGGTAGCAGATTGTCCATTGAAAACAGACAAACGTGGCTGGACTAAAGAGCCTGTACAGGGACAAACAAGAAAACAGACATCATGGGTGTCCTGCCTAAATATGCATGTGCTCTCTTGTTACTGACTTAATGAAAACAGCAGAAGATGCCCTGCTGAGGTTTTCCCTTCCCTTTCTGGGTCATGCTCAGCACCCGGCTTTTCAAAATTTTCCCTTTTGGGGACTTCCAATTGTCAGAATTTTCTGAGCCTTCCTGTAACGCATCAGGAATGTCTACAGAGAGGAAGAAACCCCAAGGCAGCTATCACTGCTTTGCATTTTGGTGCCAGCTCCAAAACTACACGCCAGCTTTCAGAGGCTTAAGCTGAAAGGGAAAGTAGAAGAGAAAACACCCACAGTGTTTTCCTTTGCATAAAGAAAATAGCTCTAGTTTTAGCTTTTCCTGAAACTGGAAGCTGACTTTTCCAAATGCCCTAGGGACATTCAGAAAAGTTCTTTTGCATCTGCTTTCATGCTCAGACTTTGAAGGCACATGGCTGCTCCTGGAGGTAAAAGAAAATAACCATAGCTTTAAAGGTTGTATTTATTTTTTTCCCCCTTTTTTCTTATTTAACATTTTAAGATGCCTTCATTGGCTTTCTTCCCCTTAGTACCTGTCTGCTTATAGCAAGCTTTTGCTCAAACCCTTTTCTCCAGCGGCAGCTCGGGGTGCTGCAGCATGAGCAGAGAGCATCACGGCATTTCTGAGCAGGAGGAGTTTGGGACTGTCCCCCTCTGACCAATGTTGTTTCCCTCCTCAGGAGCGCACCCAGAAGTTGGTGAGCTAACTGTTTCCGACATTACTCCTGAAAGCTTCAACCTTTCTTGGACAACCACCAATGGGGACTTCGACGTCTTTACTATTGAAATTATTGATTCTAACAGGTTGCTGGAGCCCATGGAGTTCAACATCTCAGGCAATTCAAGAACCGCTCATATCTCAGGGCTTTCTCCCAGCACTGATTTTATTATCTACCTCTATGGGATCTCTCATGGTTTCCGCACACAGTCAATAAGTGCTGCAGCTTCAACAGGTACATAAAACCTACCTCAATACTAACTCTCCTTTCTTTTAACTCTTCCTTACAGGTTGTGCCCCTTCCCCTGCCCCCAGCTACCCCGTCAGTCTTGCCCATTACCAAATCCTCTACCTCATGGTTTGACATCTTGTAAGGAAGACCTACCGGAGACATTTTGCACTGTGAATGTTAATCCACGTCACATCCAGCAAAGTCTGTCAGTCACGTTGTGATGCGATTTCATTCACACAATGAGTTTGCTCTTGTTCAACATTAAGGTTGGGGCAACTTGTGGCACAGATGAGAAGCAAAATTAATTTCCCAGGAGCCAGGTGGGAGATGATTTGTTATGTTAGCCTTGCAACCCGTGTTTGCATCTGGCACACAGCACAGAGGAGACACTATTTCTCCCAGATAAGCTGATTTCTAGATACAGTTTTTATCCTGATTCTCTAAATAGATTTCAGGCACATTTCACTCTGTGACAGCAGACTTCTGCAGCCAGATGCAGTGCTTGAATTCATCTTTAGAATTCAGTTTCCATGGGTTGGTGCATTGTGCATCTCGAGGTTTTACACTTAACAGCTTTTCCAGAAAAGACAGGGAAGTCAAATGGTTGATGTGCTCTAACCAATTACAGCACAAAAGTGGAAGGAGAGGACTAGACAATGGAAGCAGAAGGTGCATTCTAATAGTAGGCAGATAACAGGTCATGTTGTGATCATTTAGCATCTTTACCAAATTTTGCCTGCTGACATGATCTTAGGAAAAGCTGTCATAGCTATTTGCCATAGCAATAGATTAACATGGTCAGTGACCTCAAACACAATATCAAATTTCAGCGATCAGATAATACAGAGTTGCAGTTTCTGGCATCAGTAGATTGTGAATATTCTCACTGAATCATTATTAACATGGGCAGGGTCACTGCAGGGACTGTGATATGGAAAACGTTCAGAGACACAAGGCTAGATGATTATTTGATTTTGTTACTTTGAGTTTTAATAACTGCAATACGTTTCCATTTGTTTTTCTTCCCGTAGTAGAGGAACCTCTCCTTAGCAAACTCACTGTATCAAATGCTACCTCAGACAGCATGTCACTCACATGGGAAGCGCAGGACAGTGCCTTTGACCATTTTATTCTAGAAGTCAGAAACTCTGACTTCCCTTTGGACTCCCTGGTGCACACAGTGCCAGGGGCCTCCCGGCGCTATGTAGTCACCAACCTCAAAGCTGCCACTAATTACACCGTCCAACTCCATGGTGTAGTTGATGGGCAAGGTGGTCAGACCTTGACAGCACGGGCAACCACAGGTATTTCACTGTTTCGTCTTCCAGGTTTGCTTTTCTCTCTTCTTTCTTTTGCTGTCCACCGAACTGCTCTAAAATGTGGCTCCAACTCATCATCGTTCCTTTGGTAAATTATAGGGTGATCACTGCAAGGGGAGGCTGAAATAAGCTGGGCTTGAAAGCGCTTGGGAGAAGGCAGGTCTGGGACAATGGAAAAGGCTGAAGAAGTGCCCCCAGCATTAAGGGAGTCAGTAGTAAACCATGGTTGGTTTCCTTATATATACACTTACCTGCGAGTTCTGTGTATATATAATTGACTTGCTCCAGATAATGTTTTTCACAGAGTATCTTTGCACTTGGTCTGGAATTAAGTTCTTGTTCATCCCATCCTCACTCACTTTGTTGTGGGTAGGAGGCCTTTATGTCTTTATCAGCCCGAGAGGAACCTGCATGTCATTTTGGTTCTTTGTTCTTAAAACCAAATGTCCTCCAAGACATTTGCATCTCTTGTGGGAGTTTCATGCAGCATGCTGAATGACCAACCAAAACTGCATGGAGTGGTCTGGCCACTTTGTGCTGCTTCTGATGTTCTTCTCTGCCTTGTGTTATGTGTTCCCAGCAGAGAGCAGGGCTCAAGTTTACCCTTTCTTGATGGTCAGCCCACCACTTTGTCACTGGCATTGCCACCTTTGAGTCTGTAAGATCTGCCTTGTTTCACTGGATGTCAAAGCTTTTCCTCTGGTGATGGTGATTCCAGGATGGCAGAAGATCACTAAGACTTGCCTGAAGAGATGATTTCAACTTATTTTGCATGTAGTGTTCTCTGGAGTCTGGATGTCCTGATGTGAACGTGCCTGACTGGATGCAAGTGGCATGTAAAGGAATGTGGCCATTTCGGGATGAGATTGGAAAGGATCGGTTTGTCCTCTCTGATCTGCATGTGGGGCTGATGGCTCCATGCTCGATGTCACTGGGTTCTCCACCCAAGTCTTTTTGCTTTGTGAATATTCTCTCATCTTCTCCCCTGTCTCCAGAAGTACCATGCTTACATGGTGACATCTCCACTGTCAGCCATGAAGGCATTGATGGTCACTGGCTGAGAGCATGACAGCATGTGTCCTTAATTGGGGCCACTTGGATTCACCTCTTCCTAGACATTTTCAGAGAAGAAGGTGGACTATTATTTAGAAGTCTTGCAATGGGGAACGGGAGCAAAAGTTGGAACATCTTGCAGCAGTTCATGTTTAAGTTAAGAAAAGGATTTTGTTCTTTCACTCTTCTCTTTGTTGGTGGGATACATCTTTCATACTTTTCTCCCAGCATGAATCATGTACATAGTTATTCTCCTGTATCTCAGGCTTTTTTGTTCAGTCTATTAGATATTCTCTGATGCTGCCTCATCAGAGGATGAGGAACACCTTATCTGTGGAGTCCAGGGAGGTTTTGGCCTGAGATTAGTGCTGAGATAATCACTGTTAGAATTGAAACCCCCTCATAAACTTTAGAGCCCAAAAACAAAGTCGTATCTACAACTTCAGGCACCAGAACACTAAAAAAGCTGAACTGGGATTTCAAGGATGTCTGGTTTAGACTCACCTAATTCCTGCCTGAATCCTACTTTATCTCCTTCGAAATTGCTGTGGGTTTGTTTTCCCATCCAATTTCCTATGCTGGGTTTTTTTCTATGGTTTCACCACAGGACTGTACACTGTTGGTCATTCTGTAAATCAGGCCCACATTTCATTAGGAAAATTTAGTTTATTTAAGAAAATTGAATTTAAAAAACTAACAAAAAAACCCCCAAAACACAAATTAAGTCAGCACTAATTTCAGTGGCTTCTTTCTAAAACCTTACAAAATAGCTCTTGCAATGCTCTTTTTTCTCTTCAACCACTGCAAAACAAGGCTAAAACATTCAGCCTTATTTTTAAGCATCTATAAACCTCCACTGCTATTAATAATTATTAATAATTCTCAATAATTATTAGTAATTATTAATAATTTCCCCAGCCCCCCGGGATAATGCCGTCTCTTCACCTGTGTTCCTTTCTCCCTCAGAGGCTGAGCCACAGCTGGGCACGCTCACACTCACAAACGTTACCCCCGACAGCTTCAACCTCTCCTGGACCACCAGAGATGGGCCTTTTGCCAAGTTCGTTATACACGTTAGAGATTCCCTTGCAGCACATGAAGCCCAGGAGCTTACGGTGTCGGGAGGTGCTCGCAGCGCCCACGTATCGGGCCTGATAGATTACACTGGCTATGACATTCACATTAAGGGGACAACCCATGCGGGTGTTCACACAGAGCCCCTCACGGCTTTTGTCATGACAGGTATTTGCTTAAAGGTTTGAAGTCTATTTATTGGCTCATAAAAAAAAGAGAGATTTGATCATGAATTTAAAACAAAATATTACTCTACAGCACTGAATATCTTGTCCAGCAGCAATGGTTTTGTTTGCGAACTTTGCGCAAGGAGGGGTCAGACTAGTCACGTTGACTTTAAAAATAATTTCTAAGAAGAGTAATAGTTTGAAGTGAGTTGGGTCCTCCTGAGTCTTTCTCCCATATCTAGTAATCTTTTTTAACTCCTGAAGTTTGAGGGGGAAATTTGTCTAATACTCAGTAGTTGTATCTGAAGGATCCAGAGAGGGCTGAATTTTAGAATATCTCCTGTGATGTCCCCTCAGCACATCTCTAATATCCGAATATTTTGGCCACATTTTGACTGGAATCAAACTGAGTTGTACATCAAATGTTTTGTAGATGATCAAGTAAATGCTACAGAGTTCACTTCGTATATAGTCTATGGCAAACATGTGCTGCTAGCGCTTGTCATATGGACGTCCTAAATAGGATTAGTGGAGAAAATGAGGCCTTTTCCTCTTTCTCCTCTTTTCGTTAACGTGCAGGGGGAACACCAGCTGCAGTAGCATCATCCCTCACAGCATCCATGAAATGTCCATCATCATTTTTCTTAAGGCAAATAGTCACATTTTGCACCAGCTCTGATCTGCCCTGATGACATTCAGTCACTTAGTAAGAAATCAGCAATTCCGCTTTCAAACCCCCTGCTTTTTTTTGCTCCATCTGAGCACAAATGCTCCTTTTTAAAATAAACTGTGGACACTGGTATTTTGAGAGGAAGATTCCCGCAGCTGGGTAAACATGTGGCACTCTACGCAGCAGAAGGATGTGCCAACAGTTCACATAAACCTGCTGGGTTTAAACTGTTGGTATCACTCAACACCTATCCCAGGAAAATAATTTCAGCACTTTGGGCTCTTTATTTGTTTACCCAACCTCCCAGAGACCAAATCAAAATGTGAATCTTGGGGGTTACTTGATTAGAAGCAAATAAGCCACTAAAATGTCTCCAAGTTGAGTAAATTTGAGCTGAATCTCTGGCACCCAAATGTGTAAACATAAAAACATGAGGACTTCCAAACGATAAAACTTTAGGAGGGAATATTTACACCAAAGTCTAACAGAACGTAAATTTCAGCAGCTATGAAATGTCAAAACCAAACCCAAATCCCTTTTCCAGATGAAGTTCTGTGTTTAACTAACTTTATTTTCTTAAGTGAGTGGAATGTGAGTGATGGGGAGGTCAGATGAGTTAGTTCCTGAGCCAAAAAAAGCAAGGTTTGTCAAATGATTTAGAGAAATCCTAGTAATGCCTGGGATCCAGGATCGAGGCCCGTTGATCTTTCTATTTGACTTGTCAGATTTTCAGTGAGCAAAATACAATCAGAAACTATCTTGTGAAAATCTGGCCTTTTTTTTTTTCTTCAGAGACTTGGTGGGAAGGTTTTGAGGAGCTGATCCATGTCTTCTAAACCTTGACAAATGTCACATTGATGGACAGATTATTGCTTTGTTCTGCAGACATTAACCCCAGCCAGTGCAAACTCTGGCTTCTCTCCTATCCCCCACAAAAATCAGTCTTGCAAGTATTTAGTCCTTGCACTGGCTATGACCCTGGTGGATCAGTGTCCCACTTCTGGCAGTCCTTCTGGCATCTCTGACCCCTCCACCATTGCAAAGAAAAGCTGGAGATATTCATGTGAAGTAGAGAAGTGAACAAGCAAAACATGGAAATTGTGAATGCCAAAGCTGGGGCTTCTCCCTAAAGCACCGATGGTCGATACAAGTGGAAGGAGCTGAAAGCTTTCCGCATAGTATTTCTAAAATAGTTTTGGTTATAACTTACAGTGCATGTGTAACAGGAGATATGTGCTTACACAGTGAGCTTGGGAGGAATTTCAATGGAACTTGTGAGACGAGGTGCTGAGACACCCTTAATGAAAATTAGGAATTGAGCATCTAACTTCTGGAGGCTCCATTGAAAATCCTGGTCTTGTGGTCCTGACTATGCACCTCTGTTGAATCCGTACTTTGGGGAAAAATGTGGTTTATGTTTGGTGGAATCCGTAACACTTTCTAATTTGCAATGTTTTTCACTTCTTTTTGTGTGTGTGTGTGTGTTTTGCACCTTCCCTTCTTTTAGAGGCCATGCCCCCACTGGAAAACCTAACTGTCTCTGATATTAACCCTTACGGGTTCACAGTGTCGTGGATGGCATCGGAGAATGCCTTTGACAACTTTCTAGTAGTCGTGGTGGATTCTGGCAAGCTGCTGGACCCACAGGAGTTCCTCCTTACGGGAGCCCAGCGGCAACTGAAGCTTAAAGGCCTTATTACTGGCATTGGCTATGAGGTTATGCTTTATGGTTTTGCCAAGGGGCACCAAACAAAGCCCCTGAGCACTGTGGCTGTTACAGGTACTTTAACGTGAACAAATTGTTCTCTTTCACCCTTTCTCTTGCTTTTCTTTCTCACATGGAAGATGTTTTATGCAATCCATTTGCAAAGTAAACCTTGGCTTTTGCATCCTTTTCTGCTTCATGGCTACATGCAACTCCTCCTGATTTAAGATAGGTTCACCAAGGAAATTCTGTTCTTTTTAACTTCGTGTTTCCCTTTTGTCTTTGTGAGGGACCCTGCAGAGGCGCATGACGTGGGTTGAGGGTGAAAGTTTCTGTATGGTCATGCAGGTACTTCTAACCAAAATCTGTAAAGAAAAACGGCTGCATGTGGGAGCTCGTCTTGTTAACAGCTGCTGGGCACATCAGCATCCTCCAACTTGACAACCGACAGGACCTTCAGGAATTGCCAGACTGGATTTCTTGCCCAGGGCCTCCTTTCTTTCACTCTGTGTGGGTTCCACCCACAGATCCTCGAGTGCCGTCATTGCCACCCATAAAGTGGGCATCTCTCTCCAGAAAGCCTGACCTCATGTTTTCAACCTCATCGTAGCTGCTGTTTTCTAGTGGCACTTGAACTTCCTTGAAAAATCATTGCAGACTGATTCTCTAGCCCCATAACCATCGAGTCTTATTTGCATATTGCTGACTGTGCAGCAGTAAAGTTGGGGGCTGCTTGATTGGAGGTTCATGAGAAAGTATTAAGGAATGTTGTTCTGGGGAAGAAAGAAAGGCGTTGGAGGTGCTGTAAGACAGTCACCACTCCAGCAGCATTTGTCTAGGTAACAATGCCTGACCATACTGAGAGAAACGTATTTTGTAGGTAATCAATAACTTACAGCTCCTGGGATCCTCGTTAATGGGTTAATAGGTCTTACATTTGGATTTCAGCGTGCTGTTTAAGGGATATGAATTTTCATGATTCCCCTTTGCTGCTTTGGTATTTGTATAATATCGAAGCAAAGGATTCATCTGATTGGAAGCATCACAGATACCAAAGTGCATGTAATAAAGGTTTTGCATGAAGAAAAAGACTCTTTTGAGTAGCTTCTGTGTTGCATTCCTAACAGAGAGACCTCACAATATTACGGGCATGCCTGCGGTTCTATAACAAGAGCTTGTTTTTATCCTACACCAAGGTTTCACATGGGTAGCAAGGGAGAAACGCACATAAAACTTACTATTAGCATGTGTAACTTTGCATGTCAGAGGCAAATGGGGTTATGTCCATGCAGTGAATTTGCTATTAAAGAGTGAAAGTTTGAATGGACCTGCACACACTCACATGTCTTCTGCAGTATGTGTATAATGCTAATATTTTTATTTCTTTTTCAATAGCTGGCAGATTGTTTCCCTTTCTTTGAACTGTGGTGGGATTCTTGCAGTATGCTAAACCCAGACCTCGGGCAAGTCTCTGATGAACTGATTTTAGAAGATCATTTCTTTTCCCTACTGCTATCTTCTCCTTTTTTTAGAAGCAGAACCCGAGGTCGACAACCTTCTGGTTTCAGATGCTACTCCAGATGGCTTCCGTCTGTCCTGGACTGCAGATGATGGGGTTTTCGACAGTTTTGTTCTAAAAATCAGGGATACCAAAAGGAAATCTGATCCACTGGAGCTAATAGTACCAGGCCATGAGCGCACCCAGGATATAACAGGGCTGAAAGAGGGGACTGAATACGAAATAGAGCTCTATGGAGTTAGCAGTGGACGGCGTTCCCAGCCCGTCAGTGCAGTAGCAACCACAGGTATTGCGTTCGGAGTAGGAAATGCATAAGATATTAATGCCTTTTTCTTTCAGCATCTCTCCTTTTTGTAGCCAGCTCGGGCTGTTACTGGGGTGTTTGAACTGTCTCCTGCATGTCCCTTATCCAAGTTCCTTATTCAGCGGGGTGTAATTATTTATAATCAGTCATCTCCAATTCCTGCACTTCATCACTCTCTAGTTAATATGGTTCTATTACTTTCACGATCTGGAATTAGGCAGCAGCGTCTAGCAATTAAAGCACTGGCTTTGAGAGCTAAGAAATATTTTCTCTGTATCAGCCTTTTTCACTGGTTTCCTGGGACTAATTGCATATCACCACTTCACAACAATTTACCTCCCTAGAAAAGAGGTACGACAAA
Source organism: Streptopelia decaocto (assembly GCF_964273445.1). NCBI lineage: Eukaryota > Metazoa > Chordata > Aves > Columbiformes > Columbidae > Streptopelia > Streptopelia decaocto. The sequence continues at coordinate 4,054,300 of NC_138672.1, read as the reverse complement.
ATGAATTTACCAGAGTTATTGAGAAGTTTATTTATGGCTTTATCAATAGAGAGGTCTAATCTAAGCATCATTAGTTTAGGCTGATCTTAGCAGGAGCAACGTGTGGCCAATAATTCAAAAGAAACTTGAGTTTCTTGCAAAATCAAAGCTTTGAACTCCCTCAGCAGAAGTTAGTTTATGTTCTTATTCTTGGCTGTCAAAAATTCTGATGTAAATTAGCTTAGTGACTTACCCAGGTAAAATCAGCCAGAAGAAAACACAGCACTTTTGAATGAAGCTTTTTGATTTTTTTTTCTACCAAAATCATGGTTTCATTTTGAAACATTTAAATCTAAAGCAAATGAAGTACTGTCCTGTGACCCAAATTCTTTCTTTTAAAAATTTTTAGCTTGCTGATGTGAAAGCATGATAATTTCAAATCAATCTAATTCCAGAAGAAGGGGAATGAGATGGGGAGAGTTAAGTTCGGTGAGTGAGGAATCCAACAGAAACACATGAAAGAGGCATTTGCTCAGCTAGAGCTGTGTGCTCCAGACAACACACAGAAAAGGAACAACGATAACTCAGGATTGAACAGCTTTTCCTGGAATAGCACAGCCTCATGATTCACCTTAATGTCTGCAGTGCCAGTTGGTAGCATGGAAAGGCACATTTCCAGGTGGCTCCACTGATTGCACCACATCCCTTGAATAAACAGCAAGGGCATATATATATACACTCCCCCTGACATTTACATGAAGCAGAACGTGCATCCATCACCAACCACCTTTCTCCAGGCTCATATGGGTCGCCTCGTAATAGAGAGGGATGTTTAAAGTCACTTGTTAGCATCACGTCTCCATTTTCCCTGACTTCCAGGATATTTATGGTAAACCACAAATAGTTATCATTTTCATCATGACTGTGTTCTTATTCAGTACTTTCAGGGAGATTTAGCACACGTTACCTACTGAAATAGTCCAAAATATGTTTGTCAGATGTAAATAGCCCATGGATAATTGATGTCAGAGCTGGAGCCACAAAAATCCAGCTAAATAGTTTTAATGCTTCCTGATGCTTAGAAGAAGAAAACCAGTGGCCATATTCCTATAGTCTGCAATGAACGAATGACTTTTTAGCAAAAGAAATGCCCAAAGAATATCAGCTACGTGGGTAACACGGGTGCTTTAGCAACCTCACAGGGAAGTTCTCCATCCCTCATACAACTAACAAGGAATGATGCTGGAGGATAATGCTAACTACCTGTATCTGCACAACAGATGAGCAGTTTTTTAATGATTGATATGGCAGAAGCATGCTGGCCTTTTTTTATGCCTGCTTAATTTTGGCTTTCAGGTAGCTCCAGAAGATGGTTTCATTTGCTCCTTTTTCATTTTCCTGTGCCCAAAGGTACCCCTCTCACATCTCCAGGACTCATTTCAGGACTGATGCTTTGCTCTGATGCTCCATTATATTTTCTTTGCCAGGTTTGCTCCCAGGAAAGTAGACACAGTTGGGGTAGTTGGGGATGTGGAACTCTCTTGTAGTCAAAGATCTTCTTACTCCTGTTTGTTATACAGCAGTTTACCTGATACAGAAAACAAGCCTGAAGCCCCTGGAAGTGTTCACAGCAGAGTTCAATGGGATAGATAGGGTACTTTATTTTCTGGGAAAGGCTGAAATTCCCTGTGTGTATGAAAACCAAGTGCTGCTCCATCTCTTTGGTCCCTAGAAGCATCACTGGTGCTTTTTACCAGCCACTAAGAGCATTTACAATGTCAAAGAGAATCAATGTGATTTTCACTTCTCTCTCTTTCCTGGGTTTTCTTATGCTCTTCTGTTTCCTTCAGACTGTACCTATAATCATTTTGTGCAATATAGCTTTACCAACTCTACCTTGCTTTTCTTGTTATCTGTAATTATTTTCTTTCTTTCTTTGGCTTTCCCATGCGAGTAAACCCCACATACCCAACACGTCTAGTGAACTCCAGAGAAATAATTTACATTTCTCTTGAGACCTCAGTTGTTTTTCTCTCCTTGCCTCCGAGTTGATTTCGTGCATTGCTGCTAGAGCTTTGGGGTCACATGGAGCAAGCAACCCTCTGACTTCTTTCCCTCAGACATGTTCTTCCCAAGCTATTTCAAGCACAGTCTCTTTCTTTTTCCCCCCTTTTTCCCCTCAGCCCGTCTCCACTGCTCTTAATGTGGCTGATGTTTGGTAATCTCTCCCCTTTGTGCTAATGGCCTACTCTGTGTGGGCTATTTATTTTTTTTAAACGCATGTCAGGGTTGTTTTGGTTACAGTCAAAAGAGTGAACTGGAAGTGAGATGCTCAATGTAAACTTCGCAGTGGCAGGTCTCTTTACCATGTCCTTCCAGAAGCCCCTTCCATGCTTGTCTTGCAGTAGCTTAATTAGGCCTTAAACTGGAATGGTTCAAATATGCGTTGGTTTGCATCTTAAGATTGGGTGATTTTGGCAAAACTTGGGCTTTGTTTGCCCAGCTTGCTGATCTAATTTATATATGGAAATGCAGTGCTCAAGCTTATACAGGAAAGGACTGGAAACCCACAAATGCTTTCCTCATGGTGGTTGTACTTGAATGTCCTCTGCATGGATGTGCTTCAGTGTACCTAAGAAAAATCATGGGCTCAGATAGAGAATCCAAGAAGAAAATCTTGTCCTTTCTAGTTTGAAGCCAGTGCTTGAGAGGATGGACCCTTGATGACCTCAGGCAACCTGAGTCTCAGTCTTTTTTCAGTATCTTATAGCAGAAACTTTATGGCTAGGAAGAGAGATCTCCCCATTGCTAAGGGCTGCCATTGCAGACAGGGCTCTGAGGCTCAATGGAAAGACTAAAAATCATCCAAGTCGAACTAGGATAGAAAAAATCATAAATATAATTATATTCCTGTAAGTATTCCTCCATACTTTTCTATAACACTGATATCTGTTTCTTCTGTTTATGTGCTATGTAGACATATGTCTGGGATGTTTTTTAAGTAATGTGCTACTGTAATATTACTGAAAAGGGAAAATTTAGACCGAATAGATTGTTGCTCTCAGTATGTAATGAAACCATTAACTGTGTGCTATTCCCTGTACCAGTGTTGTTTGGGACAGAATATCAATATCACCAGCTCTTGGGACAGAGAAATAAGATAATCAGCATTCCTGTACTAGGACTGATAAGCAGTTGATTTAACTTTTCTTTCTATGTGGTGTGTTTGTTCTCTGTTCTCCACTGACAGTTGTTGGATCTCCCAAGGGAATTTCATTCTCTGACATCACAGAAAACTCTGCTACGGTCAGCTGGACGCCCCCTCGCACCCGCGTGGAGAGCTACCGCATCTCCTACGTCCCCGTCGCAGGAGGTGAGCAACCGCCAGGAGCAACGGGGAGGAAGTTTGTATAATAAAAGGGCGGGCAGAAAGGGTTTGTTGTACTGATATCCACCTCTTGGATCATCTCTTTTTTCTTCAAACTGCCGACCAGGAATGTGGGTGCACATACAATGTCCCAGTAGCCAACCTCTGTCTGAACAGAGTGTCCCACATCCTATGGACAAGACTTGTCAGGGAGCTGAGAGCTCAATGCTGCAATGGTTCTACACCTGGTTAGGACTGTGTTCACAAAAATCTCTGTTCCCACTGAGCCTCCTGAGTAAGGATTTATTTCCAAACTCATTATTTTGTAGGCACTTTGTGAGCCAAGCGTATTTGAAAAGGTGACCCTTAGAAACAATAGTCATAATCCATGGTTGTAAGAGTTTTGCAAGGCAGTGATTTTTCTTAGTACTCCCCAATGCTGTTTCGTTCCATCCATTATGCCTGTTTTAGTGTTCTGCTTAAAAAAACTTCCTATACTTAAACAGATTTTTAGCATAACTTAGGGACATCTCTGAAAGGAAACAGCTAAAGAGCAAATGCCGCATAAAAGACATGCTGTTGACTAAGGCAAGTACAGATATAGGCCTTCAGACAATACAGTGTGTAAGCACACGTGCAGCTTTAAATATACAGTGATGCTACAGAAGAGCAAGGCACAGTAATGAAGTTCAGCACTTGTCTAACTGCCTGCCTGGAATAAACGCAGAATTTGAAACCAATATGTGGCCTAAGTGCTCACCCACACACACAGCACCTCTTAATATACACTATATACAAAATGACATGGGTGAAGGAGAAACTTCCAGCCCCTACCAGAAACAAAGCAGATCCTAACAGGTGTAAGGACTTCATGTTGAGTGTGCTGTGTTTTCACCTTACATCTCATTTGTAAAATTATATTCTTCTGAACATTAGTGTTGGTTTTTTTCTCACAGTTGGCATACCACTGGGAATGAGGACAAACTAATGATTTGGGTGCCATGGCAGCAATACTTTTTCCTGAGGCTGCTACTTGATATTGGTGGTTTTAGCAAACTGGGGAAATTTGCCTTCCTCCTGTACAAGTACATCCCTGTTGCTCATAATGTCTTTGAAGCACATCCTTCAAGTGTTGTGTCACTAATCCCTTGGTGTTTGGCTTCATCATAGGTACTCCAAATACTGTTACAGTTGATGGAAGCAAGACAAGGACCAAGTTGGTGAAGTTAGTCCCAGGTGTAGACTACAACGTTAGTATCATCTCTGTGAAAGGCTTTGAAGAAAGTGAACCCATCTCTGGCACTCTGAAAACAGGTATACACTAAGAGGAAATAGCAGGTTTTCAAACGCGTTGTCTGTGCTGTAGGGGAGACTCAGAAATTGGATCTGCAGACCCACTGAGATCCTTTTTCTGCTGTTCACAGCAACTGCAGGAAGTTTTTCATCCACTCTTTCCTTGCGTCTTTGTATTTCAGATGAGTATAGAACTTGTATGTTTGATCAGGCTCCCATTTGCTAAGTGCTGAACCAACTTGCAGTGAGGCAGAGATAATTCATGTATTTACAGTCCTAATATGTAAGAAAAAAACCCAGAAGTTTAATTAATACCATTTTACAGATGAGAGAGCAAAGGGCCAGTTCAGCTGAATAGTTCAGACCAGTTTCTGTTGTGGACTGAAGCTCCACATCTTCCAGGTTCCAGACTGCATCCTAAGCAGAAAAACGTTCTTCCTCCTGTTTTTTCTTCAATACAGCTTTAAACATGCCTGCAGAAATCAGGGTCCACTATGCTGACCCCACTTGCAGTCTCATTCCTTCATTCTTTTTGGGGACCTAACAAGTGTTCAGAGAACCGAGGCGAGGAACAAGATGGTGTGTACTGAACAAGAACATAAAATTTGTAGCCCAGTCCAGCTGTACTGGAGGCAGATATCTATCCCAGTTCAGGGAGACCATAAAACTATGTGCAAAATAGAGTCCCATGAGGAAACAAGGCAGGACACATGGGGATTTTGGCTGCCTGGCTATTTGGTTGATTTATTTTTGAACGTGCAAGGCAAGCTGGTGGAAGGTCACAGTGGCTATCAGCTGCCGTCACATTAGTTATTTTCCCAGCTCTGTCTCCTGAATTTGCTTCAAAAAGCAGCCCAGATTTGAGGGTGTTGAGAGAAATATGTCAGCTCTGGCAGAGCCGTTAAGATTGATGATATTGAGACTGATCTGAGAACATAGTCTGTTCCCAGTGTTTAATCTTTCCACGCGTTGACCTCCCTTTCCCATGGAGGCATTTGATGTCTCTTTATAGGCACTGACGTCTTTTCTGCAGAGCTCTGCTATTCCAAAGGGGATCATAAAAGCTGCATCAAGCAGCAGTGTTTGCGCATTTTATATTGTATATTTACAGCAGAACATCGCACAGAGTCATGAATGTTTGTCAAATTCCTTCAATCTGTTATTGTCTGTCTTTCAGCTCTGGACAGCCCATCAGGCCTGGTAGTGGTGAACATCACAGACTCTGAGGCTCTGGCAACCTGGCAGCCAGCGATTGCTGCTGTGGATAATTATGTTGTCTCCTACGCTTCCGAGGACGGTAAGAAGAGTTAGTAACGGGTCAGGGAGCCGAGAGCGTCACAGCTCTCGAGAGATGCTCAGAAATGGCTGCAGCATCCAGGAGGGTGGCAAGGGCTCTTATTTGAAGGGGATGCCTTGCTGGAAGCATTTAAAAAAATGATCATTTTAGTTTTGCTTTCCTAATTCAGACATGAATAGATAGGACTGGTATCCTTGAAAAGGCGGTGCTATAATTCATAAGAACACTAGAGAGCGCTAATACTTTTAGATAAAGGACTGGTATTAATTCAGATTGAACAGAGAGAAGGGTTCTGGGCTTTTACTATTTTGCACTTGCTCTAGCTAGTAAATAAATAAATAAATCAATCACTGAGTGGAACACGTTGCTGAGCACGTCAAGACATGTCTGAATAATGCCGGGACCTGTTCTCTCCTGTGTTTTCTTCTTAGAACCAGAAGTTACTCAGATGGTATCAGGAAACACTGTGGAGTACGACCTGAAGGGCCTTCGACCTGCGACCGAGTACAAGCTGAGTGTCCACGCACTGAAGGACACGCAGAAGAGCGAGACCCTCTCCACCCAGTTTACTACAGGTGCTGTGTCCCACCTCACCGCGGGGAGAGCTGCCACCTCTTCTAGTCCCACCTGCCTTACGTTTCTCTAATACCATAAATTCAGCCAGCACGCTGTGTTTTTTTCACTAGAAATCTGAATTTTGGTAGTATTTGCACCAACTTTTCTCTGATGGCTGACCCAGAAGGTGGTTGTCTGTCACCAATTCCATGGATTCTTGCAGAAATCAGGAGCTCTTCTTTGGGGGCTGATGTTGGGATACCAACACTGAAGTTGGTTGGTTTCATACTTTCCGTGAGCATCAATGAAATCGTGGATGTTTCCTGAGTGTTGCTTGACTTGTTCCGGGGCATTATCTAGAGAGCCAAGAGCTGAACAAATTCAGTGTTGTAATTACAGTGGAGCAGGGAAGCTGTAGCCAGACCAAGTATGAAACATTTTCCTATTCAAAAGAGGCATCATTGGAACCAAAGTTTTTCTTCCTGGAAATATGTAAATACTGATCTGGTTTTTTTGTATGAAATAATGAAAGGCACAATTTTGTTTCAAGAGACATTTCATTGGAACTGCTGAAAAACTAACATGCCTGAGACAGGCCAATATTTTAAATTACATAAAGTAAATACCTGTATTTTAAAACTTCCAATGGGAAAATCACTTTTTAATCACAGAGTTCGGGTTGAAGTATTTTTAAATTTCAGATGTTGGGGAAGAAAAGGTTTGCTTTCCTGGTTAAACTCCATATAGACGTGATTGTAATTAATCCATTGTCTATTTCAGGACTGGATGCTCCAAGAGATTTAAGTGCCAGTGAGGTTCAGTCAGAAGCAGCTGTGATAACTTGGAGACCTCCACGTGCTCCCGTCACTGGTTATCTCCTCATCTACGAGTCCACTGATGGCAGAGTCAAGGTATAGAATGATTCCATGATTCTATAGCACTTATAACCAAATCAGAAGGGCTGTGCCTCAAAGCTGGGCTGTAGAGATGCCCTGAAGTGTCCATCAATGGTTAAGTAAATGGTAAAATATTAAGTACCTCTTTTAGTGCTAGCTTGAACACAAATGCATTTAAAACCTGCTCAAGTGCTTTCCTACATTATATCCTGACACAGAAGCTCAGTTGCAGCCTGAATTTTGACGTCACTCCACAATATGGATAAAAGCACAAGCAACTGTTTTTCCTCATTCCAAACCTGTGTGGAATTCCTCTTTCTAAACCCAGGAGAGTCCACCCCTGTGCAATGAGGTGTGTAAGGCAGGATGAATCACCTCTGAAAGTGCCTCTTGCTCCCCAATAAATTTATTATAGTCCTACATGAATAGATTACATTAGATGTTTAAATATGAATGAGGTGAACCCCAGCAAAAGTGACAGATGATTTTGGATGCCCAGCCTGTTACATCACATTCTGATTTTCAAGAAGGCAAATTCCCTAAGCTTACAGAGAATCAGTCTTTTAAAGGTACAGAAAACCCGCCTTTTGAAGACTGGAGTATGATACTTCCTAAAGGATGATTCTTCTCCATTTATTGTGAGTTTCACAGGGACACCTATACAATGTGTAAGTTTGAGGCATGTAAACGTTTATGCCAATGTGTTTTTAAACCGCACAGCTTATACATTATGAAGGTAAACATTCATTTCCAGGCAACTTTTCTCGAACTTCTGAAGAAAGGTAGCTTGATAAAATTCTTAGAGAAATACAAGTTTTGTATTAAATAATTTAGATAGATAAAATTGCCGTAAATAATTATCACAGAAAAATAATGTGGCAAACTAAAATATGGAATAGTTCCAGTCGTTATGATTTTCTCACTGAGATTTCCCTGTATTTTTTCTCCTCCCCATAGGAAGTCATCCTGAACCCCGAGACAACTGCCTACAGCCTGGCAGAGCTGAGCCCGTCTACCCAGTACACGGTGAAACTCCAGGCGCTGAGCGGATCCCTGAGGAGCAAAACGATCCAGACTGTTTTCACCACAAGTAAGGCCCTTAAAGCACGTGCACGGCCGAAATAACATCTAAGGTGCAGCTTTCAGGACAGAGCTGAGCTCTGCAATAAGCAGACACAGACCTCACGGGTGATTTTTAACCCGGTTGTCAGTGTGCACTTCGTTTGCTCATAGTGTCCACGCAAAATCCCTGTCCCCCTGAGCTGTAGCGTCATCTGCTTCCCTCGGAATGGCAGGGAATTTCTTTATATGCGCCCACATCACCTCTGTAGTGCTCTTTGTGATGCAACATCCTGCCTTTCCTATGTAAAATATCGAACTCTTTAAAATCCAAACTGACACTCTGATTTACCTCTGTATTGATGCGTAGCAAGCTGTTAAAACAAGTCAGTGCTTTAAGGTGAAATGAAGCAAACCACATACACAAAAAAATCAGTTCAGTGCTCTGAGTAGAGGCAGGTTTTTTGTCTTCTTTTTGAGATCGGTTTTTGCAAAGCCCCACAGCACGTTCCAGCTCTAACAAGGTAGCTCTCCAGTGAGCTGAATGTAGGAATAAGGTACTCTGAAGGTTGCTTTACAGCTGATATTAAAAAAACCCACAGTTGTTGTTCAGTATTAACGGAATTAAATTCTAGGTAGCTAAGGCACAGGGACCTACAACGCTCTGGAAGAGGAGCAACAGCCTCTCTGTGAGCAGCCACTGTGAAAAACTCTCCTGTGAATACACCTAGAACAACACGTAATTAGGCCTTCGGCTGAAAATGTTAATGGCCTAAATGAATTTAAAAAAAGAAATAAAATAAAAGCTATTTTGGGGGTTAGAAATTGTTCCGACTGCAACGATGTTTTTAGCTTATTGTCAGAAAGAAATGCTTAATGACATTTCCCTTGTAATTGCTGATTTCTTAAAGATTGCTTTCTCTTTTTTCGTGTGTGTGCAGCTGGTCTTCTCTACCCTTACCCTAAAGACTGCTCCCAGGCTCTCCTGAACGGAGAAACCACCTCTGGGCTCTACACGATTTACGTGAATGGGGACAAGACTCAACCTCTGCAAGTTTTCTGTGACATGAATGAGGACGGGGGCGGATGGATTGTAAGTAAGAGGGAGAAGGGACCACATATCCTATGAAAACAGCAGGGGTAGCAGATCCCATCCCTGCTCATCTACGGCATCCCTTGTAATGCTCTAAATCAGAGCAGGGCTGGCTTGACTATAATTTTTGGGAATTTTATCTCGGGTAGGACACCTAGATGCCTAGAACAAGGCTACCAGCTCTTTCTGTAGTTGGAAGGGAGAAAGGTGTCCCCAAAGGACGGGTCACATCAGGGGCTTCAGCACATAGGAAAAGCCCTGAGCTCTCTCCACTGGCTATAGCAGGTACTGAAGTCACCATCTTAGATCAATACACACCTTCCAAATAGCTAATTAGATAAGAGGAGGGTGAACAGACTCTGTCTGAATGAGAGAGACAGTGAAGGAGGTTAAAGCACAGGCCAGAGAAGGTGTCTGTTCAGCGGACATGGTGTGAGGGCTGGCTGGGCTTCCCAGGCCATGAAAAATGTGACATATTCCAACCAGCCAACAAATGAATGGCAATAAAAATGCCAGCTCCCTGTACTGATGTCCTCAAACCTGAACGTTTCAGAGGGACCCAGGACTCGGAAAGGAAGAGGAACTGGAGAAATCCATGGTTGGGAGATCAGAGGATGTAGAACACCTTGGCTGAGAAATACAGACCTGTATACAGACTGTTAAATAAGCAGAGAGCAGGGAATAAAAAGCCACATCACTCAGGGGAGCCCAGGAACCCCATAGATGAACTGGAGACTTTAAAAAAGCAAAGAATATTCAACAGACTTGGTACTATTCACCAATTATAGTGAGATTGCTGCTTTGGGTGGTAAGGGCAGGGGAGCAGCAATGCCAACCTCTGCATTTGTACAAGCCACATCGCTTTTGGGCTGTCTGATAACACACTGATAATTTCTGATAACACTCCTTGCGTGTGGTGTTTGCAGGTGTTCCTGAGGCGTCAGAATGGAAGGGAAGATTTCTACAGGAACTGGAAGACTTACGTGGCTGGTTTTGGAGATCCTAATGATGAATTCTGGATAGGTAAGTCACAAGAATTTGTCTTTTTTAAAAAGGAAAACTAAAAGCCCAAAAGACTAGCAGCCACTTTGAAGCCTTTGTTTAGTTGTCAAGAGTATTTGTAGATGGGAACATGCTCTGTGTGAAGGAGGGTAGGGACAGCGTGCTGCAAGGGACATTGAAATTGCCAGGTCCAAGCCAGTCCCTGCAGTGGCAGTTCATAGACGCCACCGAATGTACCAAACCAATGCTCACTGGTGCTCTCTCAGAAGTCACGAGTTAACCTGAGACACAACTGCAAGCTTCCTTCTCCCTGTACTCCTAGGACACCCCCAGCAACAAAACCAAAGTGGGGAAAATAGAAGTGAAAAGCAAACTTTCAAAGATTGCACTACATTTTATTCATTCGTAAATGAAAGACAATGATGATCTCACAGCACAACTGTGATTACTTTTCCCAAAGTGCTCCCTGCTGCTGTGATTTGAAGGGCAGAGGTCTCTCAATCAGCCTGGTTTTATCTGTTTGATTTTCTGCTAACATTACAGCTGAAACAGCTCACTTTCCTCACCAGTGTTTATGCCTTGGTGTATCTGCACAGGCCATTATCATCTCCTTTATGGGCTACACGATGGTAGAGAAATAAACACGAGGAGATGAATGGATTGTTCATTTGCATCCACAGGTCTGGAGAACCTCCACAAAATCACCTCTCAGGGCCAGTACGAGCTGCGTGTGGATCTGCAGGACAGAGGCGAGACAGCTTATGCTGTCTACGACAGGTTCAGCGTTGGAGACGCGAAGAGCAGATACCGGCTGAGAGTGGACGGGTACAGTGGCACAGCAGGTGACATTATTTATTTTTTCCTTCTGGTTTGAAATTTCCTCCCACTTGGCTCATGGTAACAGTGTGAGAATGTTGCAAATCACCGTCGCAGCAGGTACATCTTGTATGTCAGGTGTTGGAAAATATGAACATACCAATATATTTTATGTTTCCATTTTCAATCTTCCAGTCGTTTAGGTGCCACATTTTATGGCATGCTTATGACAGAATATAAACAAGTACATTAAACAGCCACATATCTCATTTGGCCAATGCCTGACTGCCATTTATACAGCTAATTATAGCTTGGCACAGCCTCATCTCTTGTCAGTGGAATATGCAGCAGAGTCCCGCTGTAACATGATTTGTAATTTTACTGAACAAATCATCTGCCTTTTGTAATCATACCAGGGCAAACCCTACAGCCTTTATTGAGTCCTCTTCAGAGTTTCAGAGGATTAAGAGATAAATCCAGCTCCCTGGGATGTCTTAAAAGGAGGTAGTTTTCAGGCTGCAAGGTGCATAAAACAGGCCACGGAGATGTGCGTGTACAAGTCCTGCTCTGTGAGCATCACATGAACAAGCTTTACAGGCGGTGCATGGCACAGTAGAAATACTTTCTGCAAAATGGTCACTCTCATGTAATCTAAACTGGGCAAACCACTCACTTTGCCCTTTGTTTTGTCTTGCTCATCCAGGTGATTCCATGATGTACCATAATGGAAGGTCCTTCTCCACCTATGACAAGGACAACGATTCTGCCATCACCAACTGTGCTTTGTCATACAAGGGTGCATTCTGGTACAAGAATTGTCACCGAGTCAATCTTATGGGCAGATATGGTGACAACAGCCACAGTCAGGTGAGCTTGGTGTTTGAAGGCTTCTGTAATGCATTAAAAGAAGAAAATTGTAGTTATGGGTCTGTCTGGTGGCTCAGCTGGCCAGACATCAGAGCACCAACCAGGCACATTATCCAGACCAAAGAATCATAGGGAAAGATCATAGAATTATAGAATAATGAAATCATAGAATAGTTTGGGTTGGAGGGACCTTCCCAGCTCCCCCAGTGCCCCCCCTGCCATGAGCAGGGACATCTTCACCAGCTCAGGTTGCTCAGAGCCCCGTCCAGCCTGGCCTGGGATGTCTCCAGGGATGGTTCATCCACCACCTCTCTGGGTACCTGGGCCAGGCTCTCACCACCCTCAGGGACAACAATTTCTTCCTCATGTCTGGACTGATTATGAGCAATTGCTCACAAAACAAGAATTTAATGTCACGGGAATATCCCAAATGTGCAGGGAACAATCGTAGTTTTCAACATGGGAAACAAAACATTCTTCCTGCTGTGAAAGCCAGGCAGAGAGTGACAGCTCTGGGGACAGCACGTGGGTTTGTACAGGTGCCAGTGGCCACAGCCCTGCGCTTCCCAAAGCCCCTCTGCTTTGTCGTGCCTCTGTTCCCAAGACATAAAACAGCCTGTGAGCTGAAACGTGAGCAGCAAAGGCTGCCAAGGGGAGAAATGAATGTGCGACCTCCCACACTCCGCCTTTGTCTTTGCAGGGTGTTAACTGGTTCCACTGGAAGGGCCACGAATATTCCATCCAGTTTGCGGAGATGAAGCTGAGACCCTCCAGCTTCCGAAATCTGGAAGGAAGACGAAAGCGAGCATAAAGCCCCAGGGGTGGCGAGGGGGCTCCGGGAAGGGTGATGGGGGGTGGGATATAGTGTGGGGGTGTGGGGGGATCCTCTGGCATCACTGGGTGGTGGGTGTGAGGACCTGGGAGTGGTACCAAAGCACCGGTGACCCTTGGCCCAACAGAGGCTTCTGCGACAGCCCCAACAACAAGCCTTAAGTGTCCCAGCGTCTGCAGCACAGCAGCTCCGGCTGCCCATCGCTAACGTCCTCCACACCAAAGACAACGATCTCAAGGGTTGTACGTTGTTTTACTCGTTTTTGTTTTCTCAGAAAGCCTCTGAGATAGAGTTCTTCCACAAGTCTTGACTATCTCTTGGGTGGCCCAGGGTAGGGGAGGGAGAACAGTTTTTGTACATTGGTAGTTTGTTTTAGAACCAGCCATATTTTACACACGGAAAAGTGTATGATTAATTATCATTATTATTATTATTAGTTATAATTGAAATTCTTTGGTTGTCGGAAAGCTTTGTTTTTATATATATATATCAAGTACCACAGAGAAGGAGGGGATGGGAAGGGGAAAGCAGTATGGTTTTAAACTTAAGCATAAGATTAATATTATTAATATAATGACAAAGTAATAATAATAATGATGATAATAATAATAATAAGCTACATTTTTGTCATTTTTAAGAGAATCATGCTTTTGGAAACACAGCAGGACAGTGTCTGATTGTAATTTTTTTTTTTTTTTTTATAAATAAAAGCACAATTACTTTTAAATAAATTTCTACTTTTTTTCATACATGTTGAGTGTGTGCATGTCCAGGGTATATTTACTTAGATAGGGAGGTTACAGAAAGACTGAGAATGATTTGGCCGCTGAGCCCATACTGAAAACTGTTCCTTGTGTCAGTGAGTGACTATCAGTATTCTGCTGGGTTTGCCACAGTGAAACACCCATAAGGATTTGGTTTCTTTTAGATCATATTTATTTTTCTTTTACTGCCCAAAAACTTCTTACGTGTTATTTTAAGCACTCCTGACCAATGCTTGATCTGTCTAGGTGCGAATAACTAACAAAAGAATGCAAAGAAAATTCAGAGTTGTTGTTAGGAACCATTGGCGACTTTGGACACTTGTGTAAATAAAGGGCTCTCTTTTTCTATACGGATGAAACCCACGTGTAGTTCCTGTGTATCACACTCTGCAGTCAAAGACAATAAGAGAGCTTTTGTTTTGAGCCAGTCTCTCTGCCCTGCTTCAAGGTTGCGCTTTTCAAACAGAGCAAATGTTTCTGCCTCGTCCTTGGTGACCATGGGAAGGTGCCTGGGAAAGAAGCTTCAGTCAGAGCGAGTATGATCATCTCTGCAATAAGGCTTACTGTGAAACTAGTAGATAAGGTCAGATATTGTTGGTTTAACGTGTATAAAAAATGTGTATCGATGGGAAATATCACTAAAAAGCATCAAAATCAGGATGGAGGAAAGGAAGGAGGGAGGGAATCACTTCCTTTTCCCCCTATGTCCCATCGTCCTAATTTATATATATATATATTTTAAAATAATATTTTTTAAATATTGCTATTATTTTTAATTGCAATCTTTGGATTATTGCATTTCTGAGCTTTAGCTTATCTTTAATTTTTGGCTTGCAGGAGCTCAGTCACAGCCAAAGCACATGTCGAAGAGGAGGAACTCCTATTTACTTTCTTCATGAATAATATTCCATGTACTTTGGATTAATTTCTTTCCCTACCCCAATTTGAAGTTATACTAGTGAATATTGTTTGTTTTGCGCAGGGAACACAAGCTGCAGCACTTCTCTGTAGTTAATAGCCCTTCTTTAATGTTTGTCAGAGCAAATGATTGGCAGTTTAAAAGAGAGCAAATCTAGTAATGAAGAAATATACTCCACTCTCAAGATGCTTTTCGAATTATCAGCCAGTGGCACTAATATGTATAACTGGGGACTTGAAAGCTCTTGCAGTCTGTTTGTAGACACTCGGAGGAGGAATTGACATTTATGAAATGATTTCCTCATTTCTAATAACATCACAAAGCTGCGTGTGATGTCATTTAGCTTGGCAGATCCGAAGGGGGCAGCTGGAGACGGGCTCGGATTTGTACCTTGCTCCAGAAATGACACGAACACACTGTGTAGAAGAAAGATGATATTTCCTGTAATTACTCGCTGACAGATGCCCTGCTTGGTATTTTTCATGATCGCTACAGCAAGAGAGAAACTGGCAAATCCTTGAAGTACCAGATGCCAAAACACCCTTCAGAGCTGACACAACCTTGATTCAGTACCAAGCAGCTCCACCATGGGCTATTGGATGGGATATTTGTTTTCTGGCTTTTCTTCCAGCATTGTCAGAATAGCTTAAAACCACCCTCAGTTTTAAAACGTACCTATAAACCTGCCAAGGGTGCATCAAATTGCTGTCTGGTTGGTTTGTCAACCGGGAAAACCATAAGCTACCTTAGTGCTGATGTTAATACTTGAAGAGTATTAACTAAGCTTGATGCCAGCTGGGTCTGAGCCCAGGAGAGCATCCTCTGCTGCACCATCCCTGGGTGCTGCTCTCTTGCCTCTTCTGACGCTGTTCCATTTTGTTCATTAATCAAGGGAACTGATGTCACCTGGTGCTGTGCTAAATGCAACCACAAAAGCAGAGCATCTTGCCCTGGCCTGTACTGGTGAATCAAACCCAAACTATCGCAGTGATCTGCAACCGGAGAAACCTCCTACTTCCCGTCTTTCCTGGACAAAGACGTCACTTTTTCAACATTACAAGTGTGACTTGCTTTGCTTTAAGAGGAATTGGGTGTAAGTGGGGGTTAAAGAGCATGTAAAACTCAGAATCAACTATAGAATGATCCAGTGGCTGTTCCCTCAGTTGGGGTCAGTCTTCAGTACCTGAATCCAAAACTGCAGCCTTGCAAAACCTTCTTGCAGCTGCCACATTAACTCTGAAGGGTGCTAAACTCTGCAGGAGCAGCTCTTTGCCTTTCTTTCTTTTTCCCTTTCCATTCCCTTTTCCCCTCCTTTTCCTTTTTCCTTTTAAGCATTCTTCATGCTGAACCTAATGAATTTTCTCCATCAGACCTTGAGTAGTAGAAAGGAAAGCCAGCTAGAAATGCTTAGCTGTCATCAATAAGCAGCAGTTTGATCCTCCCCCCAGAAAACAGCAAGGTGTAGGCATCAGCCTCATCGATACCTTGTCACTTCATACTTGTGCCTTCCAGAGATGTGTCATTTTCATTGAAAAAAGTGCTCAGAAACCCTCTTGCCTCTAGTCTTTGTTCATATGCCTTTTTCTTGGGTATTTCCCCAGCAGCCTCAGCAGGTAAAGAAATCTCAGCTTGTAGAGCCAGAGCAGCTTTGTGTGGGTACAACATATGTTTGTCTTGATCAACAAGGTGCGGTTTGTCACCAAGAGACTGCGAGCAAATATCAACAAAAGCTGCACATATGATCTTTGTTCTTGGAAGGCTGAGAGCCTCACTGTAAAAAAACACATCTTAATCAGACCTTCAATCTAGAGAATAACATGACCTCTCTGTGGTGAAGAAGCAGCTGGTTTAGGTGAGAGGGAAAGATATTTCTCAGAACAAAAAAGAATTAAATGCCAATGTAAGAACAGCTCTGGCTTTCTGGCTCATCCTTGGCTGCTCACAAGCTGGTCCTGGCTCCAGCCCAACAAGTTTAGCAGCAGCAACACAAACCTGGCAATTGTATGGTGAAGAGGTTTTCACTTGATTTATCAACCTTGGTGAGGAATTTCCACAGGGTTGAGAATAAGTCTCCATCCGGGCTTGTATCAGTCATGTTCCTTCTGCAAAATGAATCAGTCCTATTTCATTTTGCACTGGAAATGACATCCTGAGTGGAGGATGGAGCAGGAAAATATAACGACATGCAAGCATTTCAACACCTCTGTAATTTAAAGAAAAGTTTTCTGGAGGTAGTAGGAGTCGGAAATACATTACATGTAGTTAAAGAAGCTGCTGTTTGACCCAAGTGTACAATCTGTCTGTCTTTCATCCCTTCTACTCCTACATTTAGACATTTGCACACTGAAAAACCCACTTCAGTTTTAGTCACTCTCCAAGTGTGGGGAACTCAAGGTGTTAGTGAGATGGTATCTGAAGAGTTACTCACTTGTGCCCTTTTAGGTGCCATTGAGGATAAGGGTGTTTGTTTCTTTTTAGGGTAAAAGTCTCTGTTCAGAACCTCAGAAACTCCAAAAGTTTGGGCTGAGCTTTTCAAACGGGTCTCGCAATGTAGGAGCCCCAAGTCCCATTCCTTAGTGCTGGTGTTTTACTTCCCCAACTTGGCTTCTCAGAGACTGCAGAGAGGGACAGAGGGGACCGATTTAAAACGGCAGCTGTGGCTGTGCCATCAGACAGGAGCTTGCAAACGGCCTCCCAGTATCCCCAGTGCAGCTCCCAAGCACCAGCCTCACACTTTCCAGTCTCTGGATACGGAGCCTGCAAAGCCATTGTACTGTGTGTAGAACGGGTGCTAGTCACGCTGTGTTAATAGCAAAGAGGTTTTCCTGTGGTACAACATGCAGTGTAACTAACAGCTGCTGTACTCACAAATTTGGGACTCCCTGTGTTTGGATTCCCACAGGGAAAGGTTAATTCTGGCTGCACCTCCCACCTGCCACGCACCAGCAAAACCACTTCAAAGTCATCCTGAAACCATCGGGGACACACGGGGAGCGATGGAGTCAAAGGGCCCGATGATTTCACTCATTCACCCCTTTGTCAGGTACTTTCCTCAGAGGAAATCGTTCAGCTTCCTGTGTTTTTACTGTAAATTAGATGCTGCAAAGAGGAAAGAAGAAAGACCAAGACAGACAGATTAGGAGGGAAAAAAAACCCCAACCAAACACATGGATGGTTTTGATACAGATAATCCCTTTCAGAGCCGCTTCTGTGTCTCCCTTTGCTAAGGCATCCCCCTTCTTTATAGTTGTGCAGTAAAAGCTTCAAAACAACAGCAAACCTGAAATTTTGTCCACTATTTAAACTGAAAGTACTTTCAGGACCGAAAGTGCTGGTTTCCTCCCTGCCCTTCCCCTGCTGCTTTACTTTTGCTTTACTTCGTGCCTTGTCCCTCTGTTTCTGTATCTGACAGAGAGGAGAAATAGTGTGAAAAAGACCATTTCTTGTCCAAATAGCATAAAAAAAAATCCAGGCTGTGTCACTAGAGAGTTCAACCATTCATATGGGGCTGCCAAATAGTGAGCCTTGGGGGGCTATGGGGCTGCCAAATAGTGAGCTATAGGGGACAATGGGGCTGCCAAATAGTGAGCCTTGGGGGGCTATGGGGCTGCCAAATAGTGAGCCTTGGGGGGCTATGGGGCTGTCAATTTTACACAATTTACACTTTTTTATCAAACCAATGGTAAAAGTCTCAGCTTTAGGGAGAGTTGGGATTTTTTTATTAACAAGATGTTGTAGATTTCCATGCAAACAGGATGATGCTTGCAAGGAAAGCACTTAGGAAAAACATAAATAAATAAAAATGAAGCTGTCTTCCCAATAATAAAAGTTTGGAAGGGAATTTCTGAAGTAGCCCCCGCAGAGAAGTTTCGAGTCCATTATGACAGATGCAAGAAGTGTAACTGGCTGAGATAAACTGAAAAATATTTATAAAATCTCTCTTATTCTGAGTATGCATATACCCTGAACTATTAGGATTTTCCCTTGAAAATCAATAGTAAAGGTGAACTTAGTTCCCCAAGCTGTCAATTTTTATATATGTGAAGTACAAACTCTGCATCCTCTACCTTCTAGTGGCCAGACTACCGGGGACTAACACACCCCATTGCAGTGCTGGCACATCAGTCACATTAATTGCAGGTGCTTTATTAATAAGAAGTTCATCAGACCAATGACACAGGTGGCAGCTCTGTATTTTCAACAGTCTCCCCTCAGCCCAAAGGCATCTCCTCTGAAGCTCTGTGTGTGAATATATTCCAACCATGGCAATACTTGGATACCTGGGGGGTTTATGGGAGAGGATACTCTGATTTCATATTTTCAGTTCCATCTGACCAGCCTGATCTTTGCTTTCCAAGAGGCTTCCCAGGCACTCACTCCGAACTCTTCTCACTGTTAAGGTCTCTCAGCTCCCAAAATTTCAGTTCCCCTGAGCAAAATCTCAGCTCTCATCCCTGCTTCACCCCAAACCCTTGTCTACAGAGCCGAAAACCAGCTCTTGGACCCTCTCTCAGCTGCAAGGGGAAACAGGGTGGCTCTGCCTATAGACTGCCACACACATAACCATGCAGATGGAAATGTGTGTCTGTCTGTCTTTGTCCGTGTCCCTTAGCTGTGCCGACTTGTGGCTGCTGCCATCAGACCAAGCGAAGAATTCAGACAGGAAACTCCCCTGGTAAAATCCCATGTGCTGGAGGATGTAGTAGGTCACTTTAGGTGACACATCCCTGGTCACCTCAGTGTGACAGGGTGCAGTCCCTCCAGCTGCTTTCTGTTTGCTTGCACAGGCAAGCGTGGGCTGGCGTGGGCTTGGAGAGGCCCCTGGGCCACGGCTCAACCAGGGCTTCCCCAGCATTTTGTGGGGACCCTGCCAGCCTTCCTGCTTCTGGCAGGTCAAATGATGCCCCAAGTGCAGGGGAAGCCCAGCTGTGAGCTGCCAAATGGTTTCAGCCTTCAGTGAGTCAGCTGTGCTTCAACAGGTGATATACATGTATATATGCATCCACATATGTATGCATATGTAGAAACTATCCGTATCTGTATATGCACTTGTCCACAAATATCCATCTGTACTAGGGTGTGTTGTGCACCAGACCAAGTGTGTGGGTATACAGAATCACAGAATCGTTTTAGTTGGAAGAGACCCTCAGCATCACTGAGTCCAATCATAACCTAACTCTAGCACTAAACCATATCCCTAAGGACCTCGTTTATATGCCTTTTAAACAACTCCAGGGATGGTGACTCCACCAGGTGTGTGCACACACACACACACTTATACATATATAAATATAATTGTTGCAAGGCTGGGAGGTGTTCAGCTAAGCATCACTGGTATAAAGACCCCAAAGTACTATCAGCTCGGCATAAATTTCACTATTTCAGAAACTGCTGTGGTTTCAGATGACAGTAGATATCGGGATCTCAGCATCACCCTGGTGAGCTGATACAAACACCTGTGGCTGCTAAGTCCCACCAGGCCCGCACTACCCGTACGCAGAAATCTCCAATACTCCAGAATATTTTAATGTATAATCTGTTCCACTCCTGTCAGTGTGATAGAAGCACTTTTATCTTTCTTGTTATTGTGTGTTTATGCGTAGGCATTCTCCGATTTCTGTAGCAATCAGTTCATTCACTTATGTGGATGCTTCAAAGCACAGCACAGAAAAAGAAAGGAAGAGCTGAAGAGGTGTCTGTGTCCTGGGAGGGATTCACCCCAGAGCAGAGCTTGCTGTATGTGCCTAAAGCCTGAGCAGACACGGAATATAATCAAAGTAAAGGAACAGAAATCATCTACTTGTAGCGTTGTTTAGTGCTCCTAGCTGCAAAGTTTTGCTTCTCCCAGGGCAGGATTTTACCAGTCTGTGCCTTTAGAGCTCATCTCCTTGCTACAGTTCAGAAGTTCTCATCAAAGTTCCCATCTCCATAAAGCATTGACTTGGGAGGCTTTGCAACACACGGGGTTCTGGAGAAGTCTGTCTTAGTTGAACACTGAACAAACACCACCTGATCATGTTACCTGTGTGGATACCCAGGGAACTTCGCGTTACAGAAAAAAATAGAGACATGTGGTACATCTGAGGCAAGAGACCAACTTTTCCTTTAAATGCGAGGCAAGAAAAAATGAAGATATCCCCTCGGCTCTGCCACAAAGGCAACAAAACCAAAGGCAGCTGCAACCAGTGGGCTGTCTGGAGTTAGAACATGGCAAGGAAGCAGAAGATACACATGGCTGACAAGCAACCTTTTATTCCAACCACAAAGCAAACAACGCATGATGAGAGTTTAAGGTTTCTGTAGCAAAAAGCCTGTGAGCTTTGCAGACATTACTGGCCAAAGAAACAGCAGCTGCTTCATTTTTTTTCTGTTGAAGGCTGCATGATTAGCTACAAAACCAGACCCTATTGTGAGGACTCTGTCCCCTCCCAAGAGGTCAGATTTCCAAAGCACTGAAGGTACAGCAGATTTCTGCGCTCACCATTTCTGGAACCAAGAGCACTCTGCTAAATGGCCATCTAGAGGTGTAGAAACCTGCAATGAGAGTCTTATTTTGTATCTGTTTAGTCCTGAGATAGGTATGTATGTGCATACAGGTTAGTAATCAGATTGAGTGTGCAGAAAGTGAATATATGATAATAGCGATTGCTGTTTCTGCTAGGAAATCACTTCTATTTCTGATACATGCATGTATAATGATAGTTTTAAAAGTTTTTATAGGTGATTGGTATATGTGAATATGTGTAGGTATATTTTTTTTAATATATATATATATCTATCTCTCTCACAGAAAGATGTTATCTATCTCCTGTAAACAGCATGGCAAGAAATGTCCCATCAGCACAAATGCACTGTGCATGATCCTTCAGAGCTAACAACAGCATTTAAAAGCAAGAATATTCCGTGGAGTTTCAGTGCAAACATTTCACAGAAGGCTTCGGTAATTATTATTATTAGTAGTATTGTTATTTGCAGTGCAGCACTTCCTAGAAGCTCCAATGGAGAAGACAGAGCTTTTTGGGGTGTGAGCATCCAACACACAGCCCAGCTGAACCTTCTCAGAACAGGACCTTCGGAAAACGAAGGCAGCGTCTCCTGAGAACGCCGTCCCTTGGCACCGGGGCAGCGCCGTTCAGATGTTTTTCCACTGACAAGTCGCCCCAACGCCCAAGCTGGTGCAGCACCACCACGTTTCTTTGAAAAACAGCCTCTCCTTCCTGGGAAGGTGACTGATGTTGGGGGTCAAACACGCTGAATAGGCTGAGGGTGTTTGCAGGGTGGCAGGAGCGGAGCCGCCGTTGTGGCCATCACAGCCCAGCCCAGGAGAAACGAATAGAGAAGCTGGCAGGCGTTGGTGTCTGCGATGGGCAAAGTGAGAAAATAATAAAGGAAGGCAGGCTGTCAAAGAGGATTTTTAGCAACCAGTACTCAAGTTAATCCTCTGACCTAGTTTCTGAAAGGCCTATATAAGGAAGAATATTCTCCACTGAGCAAGCAGCTAATAAGCAGTGCCAGCATTTAAGAGTTTGGAGTGCATCAGTTCTGAGATTCGGTTATCTCTTCCTGGAAAAAAATAAAGCAGAGAAAACAAGCACTCTTGAAAAGAAAAAAATCCACCCTCCCCATCTGCTTCTAACAAAAACTTTGCACCTCAGCAGTCCTGTGAGTTGGCACCGTGACCCCAAAGACATCGCTGTGTTTGCCCACTTGTGGGTGAGCTGCCAGATGGACTTCACCAGAAAGGAAAATTCCTCCCCACGAATTACCGTGGGTTTATTTTAATGGGGTTAACTGCAAACCGGCCTCCCTTTGAACCACGTGTATACACAACCAGCCGTTGGTGCAATCTTGGCACCATACCGTTAAATTTCCCTCGTAGACTCTTTCTTTTTTCTTATGGTTTAAAGCTGTTGACAGCCTTGAATTTGCAACCTGTGTAGGTAGTTCCAAGTAGGGCAGAAAAGCCTCTCACTTCAGCCAGTGTGACCACTCTTTGGAAACCACCTCTGACTTTGGGAGCCTTCATTTCCACTTGGTCAATGTGACATATTTCAAGGCTTCTTTCTTCAGCTGCAGGACCGTCCCTTTGTGGGGGCCGAAGGTACTCAGCAAATTAGCATGAAGTTTATCAAGCTGGACCTCAAAAAGCAGGAAAGCCAGAGCTATTGTCCAAATCTGATCATTGTGGGCCAGTTTTCACATCTGGCAGCTCTTATTTCACTGCTCACATTGGTTCTAGCTGGGTGTACAGCAAAATTTTCTGATTTACTGAGGTGAAGGCTACGCAGGCCTCGTAAGAGTCACAAGATTATTTTTCAAGTCATTGTCCTTCCAAGAGATGCTTCATATGTTCTAGTGTAAGGGAAATCATAGTGTTTCAGTGCTTTTTACCCATATATCAAGAAAGTGCTACACCAGAAATTACACAGAAATGCCTTCCCCTCTGAGAGCCGCGGTCCCTTTCTATAGAATGAGGTACAGAAACATCAGCTCGAAACACTCTGTTCCTCAGGATGAGGATGTTTTCAAGGCCATTGGGAGAAAGTGAAAACCCATTGTGCGGTGCTGTGGTTGGGGGAAGAGAGATGGTTTGGTTCATTAATCATCTAGTATCATTGATTCTGTAACTTTCTTGCTTTCTTCTTAGGTGAAGACTTACGGAAGAAGGCTTTCCTTATATTTTTGCTTGTATAATTGCAAAAAAGCATAGTCAGATACTTGGGTTCTCCGCGGACATGTGGGCATAGGGAAGAGTGCAAAATAAGAGCTACATACTGCTATTTTATTCTGTACTTCAATTTTTTCCTAACCTTTCTTCATTTTACATTAAATTTTGCTTCTCATAGAGAAACCTGATAGAAAACACATTCTATTGGAATTTCTCAAACACGTCAAGAGACAGCAGACCCACAACATACCTCCTTGCTCCTGATGAGTTCTACTTTATCTGTGTCAAAACCCAAGCACAGAGGCACTAAATGCCCAGTTCTATATGGCAAATCACTGCCATCACCACCATCACCTTCCTCCCTCAATGGCCATGGTCATCCTACCCTCGTCCTCTTCTCCCTCCTCCTTGGGGCACGGGGATCGGAATGAGCTCAGCACACAGACAGCGGCCACCTGGCTCCTCCCTACGATGTCGCTGTAAAAATTTCCACTGAATGTCCCCTGCGAAAGCAAAACAAAATAAAAAAAGAACTCTAAGGCTTTGCTTTAAAAAAAAATAAAATAAAATAAAATAAAATAGCAAGCCCCAGGGGAACATATGACACAGTCATCTCCCTCCTCCTGGTTGTTCTGCATCATCTCGTCCAACACACGCTGCCCTGTGGGAGGCCCTCTGAGAGGAATTTGCCGCAGGTGCTTGTAAAACTAACCGCATTTTTCTTGCAGCTTCAGAACCACCGGCAGCTCAAAACCCCTGGGCACGGTGCACTCGCTGCAGCCTCCGGCACCTCAAAGGGGTTTTGCTGCCAGGGGCCAGCGGACCGATCGACTGGAGAGCGCTACAATATTTTTGCCCCTCGCTAACCTTTCACTACACCTACCTGTTTATTAGGGCTTTAAAGCGCTCCGGCATGCTTGTGGGTTTCTGTAAAATTGCAAAACAAGAAATGGCCCCTGATTCTCAGGAAACCATACAAAACCACAGCAGAAATCTGTCAGCTCGGCTGAAGCATGTTCTAACTGTGCCTGTCGCAATAGGGATGGGGGAACTAATACAGCCCAAACAGAAAACTGACCTAGCGTTAGCTGCAATGAAAACAAAAATAAAAACCTGCCTCCACTCTCAAGTAAATATTGTCTCATTTTAGTTTTCCTTCATAATTTTGAGCAGTTTGGGGTTTTCCTTGGATAAACCTCTCAAGGCAAAGCACATCTGGAATATTGTGTCCAGTTGTGGCCCCTCAGTTCCAGCAGGACAGGGAACTGCTGGAGAGAGTCCAGCGCAGCCACCAAGATGCTGAAGGGAGTGGAGCATCTCCCGTGTGAGGAAAGGCTGAGGGAGCTGGGGCTCTGGAGCTGGACAAGAGGAGACTGAGGGGTGACTCACTCATGGGGATCAATATGGAAAGGGGGAGTGTCAGGAGGATGGAGCCAGGCTCTTCTCGGTGACAACCAATGATAGGACGAGGGGTAATGGGTTCAAACTGGAACACAAAAGGTTCCACTTAAATTTGAGAAGAAACTTCTCAGTGAGGGTGGCAGAGCCTGGCCCAGGCTGCCCAGGGGGGTTGTGGAGTCTCCTTCTCTGCAGACATTCCAACCCGCCTGGACACCTTCCTGTGTAACCTCATCTGGGCGTTCCTGCTCCATGGGGGGATTGCACTGGGTGAGCTTTCCAGGTCCCTTCCAACCCCTGACATTCTGGGATTCTGTGGGATTCTGTGAGATGCTCAGTGTTTTCTCATGGGGAGCAGTCCCCGAGAAGGTCTGCATCCCTCCTGGCTCTTCATGCAGAGGATGGGGCACATGGGCTCCCAGCTCTGGTCCCTCCCGAAACCCGCAGCAACACCTTCCCCTCTCACCATCCTCATCTTTAATGCCTTTTGTTCCAAGCCAGAACACCGGGACACAGCTCCTTTTGCTCCTTGTCTCACAGGGTTTCATTATCAGCTGCTGGGGGCTGCTCCTGGGGTCACAGCCCTTTGGGTCTGGTTACCCTGCAGGGTTCATATTAAAGAGCACACCTTGATTTTGCTTTTCCTTATTCTTTCCCATCATCTGAGACTTGGGGCAGCTGTTCTACTGGACAGCTGAGCTCTCTCTTTGCCCAGGTGGAAATGGAGCCTTCTTAGCAAAAGCAGAGAGCAGCTGAGTCTCTGCAGAAAGAAGGCTACAGCCAGGGCAAGGATCATCCCCTCCTGAAGCAGACAGATACATAGAATAAGTTAGATAATCTCTTTCTGAATAGTCTCTATTTCTCTCTTTTGATCGCAAAGTGAAGAGCACAATATGCAGGTAAGTCCCATTGCAGATGTCTAAAGCTGGGTGGAAGTTACTCTCATGCCCTCCGAAGCCAAGAGCCACCAAATTAAAAGGCTCTCGGTGGTCTCCCAGCTCAGTCTGTATGCCATAAAACCTGAAACACAGCTCTACGGGTCCTTTTGGGAAAGAGGAGGCTCCTCATAGTAACCCATCTGCTGCACCCAGCTCTGATTTACCTGGGAGAGCGTCACGTACTAAGCTCTGATCACAGGGAAGTTTTGCACAGCAGGGCTGATGCTTTTGTTTGTTTTGGTTTTTTGCCAACAAGTGTCTGGGCGCTTTTTGGTGCTGTAGCTGCCATCTCACCCTGTGGGGAGCTGGAAGGGGACAAGGCAGAGGGGACAGTACAGGGATGGTAAGAGGATGCAACAGGTTCTGGGCTTCACCGACATCCCCAAGAGAGGAGCTATGAGATAGTGGGTGCATGGAGGCAGCAAGACAGAGATTAATCCAGTTCTTTATCTAACAAGCCTAAGGGGCACCTCAGGAAAATAAATCCTTCAAAACATTTAAAATAAATGAACGGAACATTTGCTTTATACATTGCATGATTAAATTATGGATCTCATTGCCACAGTAACTGGACTCAAATAGGAATTGGATAACACAGGCGAAGGGCCACTATATATTGCCTGTTGTTTATGGTCTCTCCCAAAGCATTTTGTACTTAATTACTGCACTTGCAGATGGTGTGTTGGGCTAGATGGGTATTTGGTCTGCCTCAATATAGAGCTCTGATTCATCGCAGTGGCCAAGGACAGTGAGTGGTGACCTATGTGATGTTTTGTTAAGTGGGTCTTGACAATCTGCATCTCCTGGTTCCAGAATGGTTATATTGAACATATGGAGCACACCTTTCTAATGCCTATTGCTGCTGCTGCTCTGGCATAAAAATAAAATTACAGCTTTCTCCTTATCCAACTAATATGGAAAGGGTTGTTGATCTCCTGCAGGATCCAGGTCACACATGTTTGAATTCACAGGCCTATCTAATAGTTACTCATCCTGCAAAAGTGAGTCCCAGGGAGGGAATTTTAACTTGCACTTTTTGAGAAATTATTATCAGGTATCTTCCTGCCCTTTCATTCAGTTCATGATATCCTGGTTTGTGCACACTATTTCATAATAATGATTAATTGTGGATGGGAGAAGATTAATCGAACATGTGGTCTGAATTACTCAGAGGGAGATCATATCTGCAGTTATTACGGTGTGCTTTGGTATATTAATCAGCTACTTAATGGATGAGGAACAATGTCTCCGTCACCTAGCTCACGGTTTTGCAAGAACCAAACCTGTCAGAAGTGTAAAAGCAATTTAACTTGTCTAATTCCAGTGTTTCAGCACTTCCAAAAGTTTTCAGCACTTTCAGTTTCGCCTCAACCATTCAGTAAAATTCAACTCAAAACATGAACTGGCTTGGCCAACCGGAAAGTGCCTTTTCCAATTAACTGATGATTCATCAAAACATTTTCTCCCAGTTTTAGAGCCACAGCATTTCATGGAAGCTGGTTCTTTGCTCAGAGAGACGGTTATCAACCGATTCCACCGTGGGAGTGTTGAAAGTGCAGGCTGTGGGCCGCGCAGCCGTCTAGGACTATGTTCTGTGGTAACCTGAACAGTTGTGGTACCTCCTCCTTTACCTTCTTTCAATTAATCTAACAGATTTATTACCACTCAACTGCTGCATTCAGCAAACGGTTTACCGGGGTTGAACTTATCAGACTTCGCAGTCTCCTTATGATTGGGATGTGCTTTGATTTGCAGGTCCATTGCGTGCTGTGTCATTTTGCTTTCCAGCTGGCTGGTTTCCCTTCCTTTGCACTGCACAGTCAGCTGTAGGTCAGGCTAAATATTTAGATTTTTAACGTTATGAAAAAAAGAGAGGTAAAAAGTCTCAAAGGAGGCCTAGAGAAAATTCCCCTCCGTGTGGAGAACTGCTGTCCCAACTACTGCTTTTAATCAGAAGAATGGTCCCCAAACCAACAATTTCCCCTGTAAAATAAAGCACAGTCACCAGTGTTTGCTGCTGTGCTGGAGGACCCACCAGCCCGACCTCTGCCTGGCTCCATCCCCTGTGATGGATGGGTGGGCACCTGCTCCTGGTGCCCAGGTCCCGTGGAGCCTGGTCTGGCTCTGTCCCCAGCGCTGTCCCCACCACTGCTCGCTCTTCTCCAAAGCCCGAGGGGAGCAGCAGTGGTGGGGCTGGGTCTTCCCTGCTCCCCGAGCTGTGCACCGCATCCTCTGCCCACACAGTGACTCACCATCCAGAGCCTGAGCATCACAACATCAGCTCATGGCACACGGCCCCTGCTGTCCCCATTGTGTTGCCTTTGTCCCCAAACACCTCTTATTCTCTGTTCCTCTTCAGTCCCCTAATTCTATGTGTAAATGTCCTGCCCCATTCTGGACCACATCCATACAGTCTCTTCATCCTTGGTTTGTCCCCACATAGAGTCATTTTTGTTGGAAGAGACCCTCAAGTTCATCAAGTTCAACCACTAACCCACCCCTGGCACTACCCGGTGTCCCTGAGAACCTCATCTCCGTCTGTTCAACCCCTCCAGGGATGGTGGCTCCACCACTGCCCTGGGCAGCCTGTTCCAATGCCCCACAGCCCTTTCCAGGAAGAAATCTCCTCACTTCCTTGTGAATAATCATGACCCTTGGTGGCCCTACACTCCATTTCCACGGAAGCCCTTGGCCTTTGACAATGTTCCCAAGTGAGATTTAGCAGTGGCAGAAATAGGGAGCCCCAGTTCTAGGCAATGTCACTGCAGACTTGTCTTCATGAAGAACATCCTTTCCACTCACAAACCTAACCTTTCAACCACCCAGTCCCTCACCTACAGCTTCTTCCCCTCCAGCTCTTCCTATATTCCACCGGCCTTGCCCATCTGCTGGTCACTGACTCCTCTCCCCATGGATTTGTTCACCGTCATGCAATCCTTATTGCACTGAGGTCTCTCTTTAGCAAAGAAAACTAATCAATTTTCAGAGTGTTATGAAGTTCATTAGGTTGGCATTAAGGGCAATCTTGTGAAATTACCAAATTAAAGTGCTGACAGAGTTTGCTGTCACTGGAGAATCACTGGTCATGCAAATATTTCCTCAGGAACAAGCTTTTGTATGTGGGTTGTAATGCTGCAGTAAGAATATATTCTAATTAGAAAAAAAATTCCTAGATGTGTCACAAAGCAAAAGTCCCTTTCTCCACCACCAAAATGTAGCAAATGGAGATCAAAGAGCTTAATTTTTCTCATAGTTTCAAGCTGAATAAATTCATTGAATAAAATAGTAGCAAGTGTTCCAAAACAAAGCATCACTTTTACAGAAAAAATGAAATCACTCTGTTCCCAAAATGCTGAAGTTGTATCTTTCAAGCTTGTTAAAATGTAAAGGGTTTATTTTTTTCATTTTCTGAAAAGTTCTATCGAAATGGCCATCTTCTTGAATAAAAGGTTTTGCTTTAAGAAACCATCATTTCTGACTGGGGGGCATCCACTGCAATGTTTCCAACTGGTTGCACGTTTTTTGCTCAGTCTCAGCAGCCCATAGTCCCAGTGTGGGAGCTGACACAGACCTGTGGTCTGACTGTCACAGGTCACTTCCTTCCGGCCGGAGCTACCTTGAGAGTTAAGGTTGCCCTGAAGGCCACTCTAAATCCTGCAGTGGCCAGATATATCCACAGTAAGCCCCAAATATACCATGGCACCCTTAGGATTAAGGTTTCCTTGGACTGGGTGAATCTATCAGCACAGATCTACCAGCCGTCACTCGCTGAGACTCTCCCCCAAGCCTCGAGCCCACCTGAGCGTTTGGAGATCCCTGTGGCACCCCAGGAGCCCCATCTCCAGAATCCCTGCTCCTGTTGGTCCTCCCTTTCCCTCTCCACAAAGCCAGACCAGCTCTCTGAAGGACCATCCTTCCTGCACCAGCCCTGAAGGGCTTTGCTGCCCACCCCTGGGGATGCTCCAGGCGAGCAAGGGCAGTTGATGCATTTCAGGTTGGAAGACAGAGCCTTAAAGACCAGGTAACCCACACTCCGTGCTTTTGCTTCCTATCAGCCTTTGTATCGCCTGTTCAGGCAGCAGACTCACAACACTGCTTTGCAATATGTTTGTACGGCAGCCAATACCGCATGTTTCCATTGCTAGCTGCTACCGCGACACAAGCAAAGCTTTGTCAAGGCTAAAAAGCTTTCTTAAACAAGCACACTGACAACTCCATCTGGCTGCTTATCGATGCTTTTATGTCTTGTTGCTAGTTTTTCAACTTTGAGGTCTTTGTGTCTCGGCCTAAGTTGTCTTTTGGCAAGAAAAATGCTTATAGGAATAGAGATAGTATCGCTAAGGAACAATAATCACAGTCACAGATTAGTGGTTTGGCTGTGCTGTCCCTCCGTCACAACAGATGAGCGAATGACCTATATTTGGCTTGTGGCTAACCTGTACCTGGTACATCACAGCCCCAGCCCTCCTCTTCTTCATATTGATTAATAATAACAACAACTTATTTGGTAAACCACCCACGTGTATCTATTCCCCAAAAACCCCAGAGGAAATAACATGAGGTAGCATGCTTTTTCTATTTATAAACAGAAAAATATGATTCCCAGTAATAAAACAGATAGATGTTTATCTGCTACGGCAGAAATGTTGAGTCTATTTTTTGAAATTCCAGACATGAAGTTTCCTTTGCTTGTGCCAAAGCTGTTTCATCTTCTCTTACAACCTACACCACCACCTCCTCTTTCTTATTATCTTCAACAAACTCCTTCCCTCATTCCTTGCCTTGCCCAGCTGTGTGTGAAAAGGCTGCCCTGGCCCAGCTGGGACAACCTGCTGTCACATCCACCTGTGGATCTTTTCCTTGGCCCCTTATGCGGCTTCTGCAAACTGAGTTCAGGGTAGAAATTCACTGCGGCTCCATGGACCTCACCTGTCCAATGCATTTGGCAAAGGTGTTGGAAATACATGGGGCGTCTCTGCTCCGTTAGTTACTTCTCCATCCTCTGCTCAGTTTATCTGTCTGTAAAATGGTGGAGATCAGGTAGATCCTTCTTGTGTTATAAAAGGGTTTCAGCTCTGGAGTACAAAAGGTTGGTATTAGATATATTGCAACAGACCCAAAGGCATCAGCAGGTCCTTCTGCTCAGTGCTGGATTTGCTCTTCCCAAAGCATTTGCAGAAGACACAGGCAAGTTCAGCATGTGCATTGCTGGCTTTCCTTGCCGAGCAGCCGTTCTGTCCCCTCCAACCCTCTTCCTTCGGCCTTTGGCCTGAGAAACTCAAGGCGAAGTCACGACCATCTCATCTAGAATTATCCTCCTCTTTCAAGGGATGCTGACAGATGGTGAGGACGTACATTTGCACAGCTCCCACCCATGTGAACGTGCCGCTTTTTCACCCCAGGGCCACCAGGGCCAGTGGGACACAGAGGGTGCCATAGTCAGGCAGGACGGCTGGGGCAGAGCCCAGACATGTAACCAGATTTCCTTTCAGTCTGAGTTTTACCCACAGGCCAAACCCCTATAGAAAACAGCTAAACCAAACCAAAACAAAACAGCTTGTCAAGACATGTCCTGAAACTGCCTAATTACATTTAATGGTGGCCACAGAGAAAACGGGATATTTTTGCATTTGAGTGGGTGCCTCTAACTTTCAATTGTTTGCTGTGTTGTGTTTCATTCAAAGCACTGTTGAAGCTGCAAGTTGCAGTTTCCCATCCTGTGTGTTCTGAGAAACATTCTGTTACAGATTTTTCCCTGCTAAACAGTGGCAGTGGCAGGACTGAGCAAATGATTCGGGGTCCAGAAAATGCCTTTAATGGGAGAAATTTGAGCAGTTTGCTTTATTTAATCAAACTGAGGAATGAAGAAAATTTGAACCCAGGTCCATGTGAATTTTAATTAAGAAAGGGAAAGTTTTGACCAGCAGAAATGAGAGTTAATGACAGATGAGGTGAAAGAAAACCCCAAAGCTCTCTTTTTTCCATCTTTCTGCCTGACTCTCCATCAATTCAACAAGAAAGGGAAGCAAGTCCATGGGACTGAAGTTAGTTAAATATTGGCATGACTCCTTGAAAGAAATGGCAGGTCCAACACGACTTGAAGCCCTTGAAACGAAAGCTAACTGTCTTTAAAAATGAAATCTTCCAGTCTAGTCGAGTTTCCTGGTTCACTTGTGCTCAATAAGGTAATTTCCAAGGAATTCAGCAAGAGGATTAGTACTGATGGATCCTGGATGACAGAATTGGCTCAGTAGGTGAGACAGCCTTCAGAAACGTATCCAGCAAAAATAACACGTTTGTTTATATATCACTAAAAATGCATTATATTTCAAGACAAATTTTCTACAGTATATATCTCTAGCACTGTCCAACTTTCATCTCACAGCTATTTTCATTAATCTACTATTTGATTGTCATTAATTCAGGGAAGCTTTTTTTAAATCTGTTATGTGCACAGCCCTTGCTGCTCCACACACACGAGTGTGAGTAGCCTGAGTTCCCTGGCCTGACTTAGAAACGATCCAAGTTTTATTCTCTACTGGAAGAAGCTGCTGTTATTCAATAAGAGAGAACACCACTAGAGTCTTAGCATTTACCCAGTCTCTTTAAACCCTGAGATACAAAAGACGTAGATTTGTCTATGCCAAGCCTGCACCATCCATAGGTTTCCCACTATGACAGAGAGAGTCCTTGATTTTTGTCTTTGGGCTAGGTATTCGAGGCTGAAATTGTACTAACAAAAGCAATACAAAAGCCTTAAACCAAGCCCAAAGCTCAGGAGCCAAGGAAGGCAAATAAACCAATCTATTTTTCCTTAAAATGAGAACTGGGGGTTCACACAGCGCAGAGAACTCTCTTTGCAACCAGGCATCTGATAGCAAAGATTAGCATTGTCAACCATTATATTCCCAGTAGACAAGTGTATAGATAGCAATTCAGAGTGCTTAAACTTCATGCTTATATTTTTTTCAGACTCCATGAAACTTTCATAACGAAACCCAAAAAAGTAGGTGAAATGTATGGTTTGGTCTGGAAACCATGAGCAGTTCTGTGGTTTTGCTTAGGTTCGTACTGAAAGTAGTCCAAACTAAGTAGTTTGTTCTAGCTGAATTTTACCTAAAGACGTTGAATTCATTCGTACCTGAAACTGAGAGTGAAATTTAGGGGGCATGAACCCATATAAGTCTAAAAGGAGGAAAAAGGGTTTGCATAAAACCGCAGGTCAGGTTTCCTAACTGAATTTAGCACCACTTGGAGTTGATCTGCGTGGTGGTTGCTGCTGACTCCTGAACCGTGGCTGCTCCTGGGTGGACCCCATGACTCTGGATACCAGTGAATTGTCTATCATGTTGTATTGGGAACACACAGGTACCCAAGCGACGTTGTTTTCACGGTAGCACCTTTGAATGCGCTGCTGAGCCTTGCCCTGTGGCATTCCTTCTGCTTTGCTCTAATGAGCAAGAGATCCCCATGAGGGCTACCAGGCCCCCAGCATGGAATAGTCTGGAAAAAAGGTATGGAGAAGTAGTATTGCCAGGAAAACACTATTTGTTACAGTGGTTTGTGCTGATGGGCTCTCTTGGTTGTCCTTTGGGCATCTTAGTGTCCAGCTCTTCTGGACAAGGTGAAAAACCTGCTTTTCCATCAGCAAAACCTGCTATAGATTGTGTGCCCAAGGAAATACAAAAACATAAAGACATCGAAGAAAGAAATAAGGGAATTTCAAAGGGAGGGAATTTAAGAACGGACAAGATTAAATTTTTCAGCATAAACCTGCATAAATTGAGACTGACATTGCTAAGGTTCCTGGGTTACATTAATTCAAGAGAAGCTGAAGGAGAAATTATATGAATATCAATGGACAGGCACAGAGCTTTTGTACGCTGTGACTGGAATTAAAGACGAAGCATCAGATTTAATTCCATGGAGGGCAAACAAAACAGGATCCATGGTGGATATGTCCTTCTTGTGGGTAAGAAACACAGCTTTGAGAAAAGCTTTGGCTAGTTTTAGGGTAACTGTTCCAGCAAAAATACTGGCAGATGCAGTATTTTGCCTGACATTTATCTTTGTAGGGACAAAGGACTGCCACTCAAGGCTAAACATATTGATTTTGCTTTGTCATTTTCATTCTCCTGTGACTTAAATGTTTTCTCTGGCTTACATAAGTGAACAGCCATTTTTTCCAGAGGTGATCATGCCCTGGCAGTCATGGCTGTTGTGTGACACTGTGATGCCTCAATTTCCTCATGTTACTGCTCCTCCCGGGATGTCCCCATTGAGATGGTGACTGCCACCCTCACAGGGGTGATGTCAAAAGGCGGGTGTGATTTTGCACAAGAACTGCAGTGATTAACCTCTCAGACCTCTGCCTGCTAATGAGGCTCATGCTCCCACATCACCAGTGCACCCAGTCATTTTCCATGCCTTTAGCTATTTGAAAGATATCTAGACCAGATAACTTGTCTAAGTTGTTTCTAGAATCCCTTTGTGATATGGGTTGGGGACACAAACATTACCAAACTGATTCACCCCACCTAATTTAACTATTCTAAGCCAGGATTACACACCAAGAAAGCCCGCTCTGGCTTTGACCGATGCCTGCCTTCGGAATTGTCCTGGGGAGGCAAGAATCATTTCATCCAATGCATTTATGAAAATCTCACCCCTTGGCAATGACTAAAGCTTGTGAGAAGCCAGATGACTCTGAAAATTCAATGCAAAAAAATGCTCATCCAGGGTTGTAAATGAGCACAACTGTAAATTAGCATAATTGGAAATTGCATAGGGCTGGGATGTGAGCAGCTCTGTTCAGAGATGTTGATTGCAGCCAAGTGCTGCACTGCTCCAAGGAGAGGACTTGCAGCTTTTCTTGTGGTGACTTTTGTCTTTAATTATCATTATGGGAGACTAGAAAGCAGCCACTGCTTGCAGATGTCCCAGGCCCAAGCTCGTAAACAAAAGCTACCAGTAGCGTCAAGCCGACCTTGTACTAATTGCCATGAATAAATAATTAGCCCATTTCTTCCAGTTTTGTGATTTATGCATTTCTTTTCATCTTACTTCCAAGTCTTTAATCAGAATACAGAGGGGTTTAGTACCCAGAACTTTTCCACTTGGCTCGGCTCTTACCAGCAAATGCTCCTGAAAGGTGCCAAAGATCTTCCAGCAAAGCAGGCAGCTCCGTCCTTCGGGGAGGATGCTACATGGGAAGAACTGCTATTGTCTGGGCAGACAATAACTCCTAGTGAGCAAATGCACTCTCTGACAAATTTGTGGAAGTTATTGCACTTTTATAACTGTTTCATTTGTACTGCTTTATTATCGTATTTTATTATCTATCCTAATGCCTCTGGTTTCTACCTGGACTTCAAAAGAGATGGATGGTGTGTATCACCTACAGAATGAAAAGGTGTTTTTCCTCCATTTCCAATTTTCAGCTAATTTAATATACCTGGTTTTCTGCTGCCTTACAAGGCTGAATGATGTAATTCTTTTGAACAAGCAAGGCAGTTGCACAGCATGAATAAACACTATGTAGCTTCCCAAGGAGGTAATACTACGCCATGGCAGCTCTAATATTTCTTTTTTTTTTCCTCTCCTGTTTTCCTCCAGTCTGATCTCTATTTTTATCCAGTAATTTTATTTCAGAAACAAAATGAGCAAAGAACATTGCTATTCCTGGAAACGTTCCAGTACGTTTTAGGAGCGGAAGGCTTAGACGAGAGACACGCAGCATCTCCCTCGAAAGACCATTAGATGGTGACAGCCAACAATATCATTGCAGCAGTGTTAATAGGGGGATACTGGAGCATCATTTACTTCATTCGGCGACCAACCTTTGGATCAGGATCATATGAATAGACACAGATTCTGATAAACTGAACTTTAAATAAAAACATAAAACAATGAACAAGTTTGTCAACCCTGGCCCAGGCACCCATCTCCCCTGGCTGGGGCTGGGATGTGGTGTGGAGCACAAACATAATGCTGAAGTGCAATACGAGAGAGTGATTCACCGGGGGAAACTTGAAAACCTCTGACAACAAGGTGATTCATACCTTGAGTGCTAATGGCATTTTGCAGTAACATCAATTTACTGAATTTGCATTTCCATATCGAGTGATTTACAAGTGCAGGCATGTGCTCACATGTTTGTATGTGTGCACTTGGGTGCAACTCAGCTCAAGTTAAATAATTCGACCTTTTGAAGATAAGAAGCCCAATAACATATTTTCTATCTAAAATCCTTAATCAGGGGGGTACTAGGAATTAGTCAGGATACTAAAATATAGATGATGGTGCATCTTCCCTGAGCTCTCTTAGATTTGGAAAAGCAAAGGAAGAGGTTCTGGTAGCAAACCACTTGGGTGAACACTTCACACCCTGTATTCCAGTGACAGACGGGTACCTGCATGTCTTTGATGAACTGGTGGTTAATGTCTTTCAGAAAGGCTTTCAGTTCTCACAGATTTCAGTCCAGTGTGAATTTCCATTGACCACATGCATGGGTTTGCAGTTCTCAGCAGGTTTATTTCCTTTCGGCGGAGGAGTTGATAAATAAATATTAACAAGGGGCTGGGATATTTTGTATTTTTCTGCTAAAGAGAGTCAGTTGCAAAATCTACCAAGAAATAATTAGAACTGCTGGCTTTGTGGTTCGCTTGTTTTCTCGCTCTTTGTCCTTTTACGCAAAGCTCTTTGCTGCAGAGGACGCAGCTCATGCCAATGCAAATATAGGGCAAGCACCTGCTATTTAGCCTCTTGAACCAGAGCTTGTGAGAATTGATGCAACGTTGGTCAGAAGGCATGAAAGCAGTGAACTGTGCCCTGGAAATCAGGCATAATCGGAGAGGTAATGTGATAAGGTTTGTAGAGCGACATTGTTAGGAACTAGAGGGTAGCAGAGCATTGCACTAAAGTTATGTTTGAAAGTGCATCACCACCTACAAGCCAGGACCCCAAGAACAGCTGTTTAACAAGATTTATCTACTGCTAAAGACAAAACTACAGAAGTATCCACTCATGCTGCAGTGTTATCCTGTTTAAAAATTACTGGCTGCCTTAACAGCAGTTACTTCACTTCTACATTTCAAGATATTTCACCCATCACCAAAGGGGAACCATTCACTGTTCCTGCTCTTACCCGGAGCAGTCTTTGCTGTGTTGGAACATTGTATATCATGATATCACTGCATGAGTGGGTGCTCTGTGCTCCTATATATTATTATTTGACCTTCCCAGCAGATTTTAGTGTTTCCAACCACTAAACTGCGGTTTCCAATGCTGTACTAGTGGGCTAACCAAATTTAGCTTGCAAAGTAGCAGTCCAAATTTAATCCGGATTGCACTTTTTTATACAGGGCATAAAATTGTCCTGTTTTCCCTCACTGGTCTTCATTGATCTCTTTCTCTTTTGTAGCCAACACCACTACAGTAGCTAGCTGTCTACTTTTAAGTTCAGCACAAGTGTTTTACAGTTTGAAGAGCTGATTTTGCACATCCATGTGCAACCACAAAAGCCTACGAGGTCACCGAGGACCATGCTCAGAACACCGAGCATGATGTGACAGCCTTAAAACCACACCACCATTATTCTCTCTAATATCATCTTCCTTGCTGAGTTTTGCATCTGCTCAGCCATAGGCAAGACATGTTGAAGCACCTTTTCAAGAACAGTAGATGCTGCCAGTCACATTATTGTCACATTACCCAGGAGGGTTGGGGAGCTCTGACCAAGCCTTTTACACTATTGTCTTGTCCTTAAGGAGAGTAGGCTGCTTCCCTTTGCCTTTGATTAAAATAGATTGTGCCTGTTGCCACGGTGATAAGACATACTTTGAAGAACACTATTTTGGAAATCTATAGAAGTTTCTGTAGTGCTGTGCTATAGGGGTTTTATTAAAAGATAGAAATAATAATAGTAAGATGCCAAGACCCTTTAAATTCAGGGGTGTAGGGAAGAACTGGATTAAAATACAAAGGTATTACCTCTGGTTTGGGAGCCTCACAAGCTGGGGAAAATGGAGAATTAAACTCAACGAATAACTCTACCTGCTTTTTGTTTTCTGATATTCTACCCAAGATATCCCTTGTTGCTCTCCTCTGAAGGAAAGATGTTGATTTAGAGGGACCTTTGGTAAGATCCTGTTTGGCCTCTCTGATGTCCTTGTGTCACCAAACTGGGAATAGCTGAGACAAATAATACGCCTAGTCATTTTGATTGTGTTACATGAGTTAACTGGTTTGTATTGATATGAATCAAGAGCAGACACACATCTAACGGTGAAAAATTTGAGAAACACCCAGGTGTCTTCAGATCTGGACTAGTTAGAAAGTGAGGAGTCATTTCAAGTAAAAAATGCAAGGTTAGGAATGGCTGGTCCTTTCACACTGCAATGAAGGAGGAATATGTCCAGTTGAATAAATCTCAGTTAAGTTCCATGAGAAACCCCATGGCTGGGTTATGGTCCCAGACTAGGACAGAGGAGAAGCTTCTGGATAGGTTAGAAATGAGCATTAATTCATTAGCTGCAAATAAGCCAGGGCAGGAAGGTGAGTACAGACACCTTCTGGGGCACATCCTAACATCATGCCGCAGCAACCTTGGTGTGGCCACTTTCTTTCTATGTGTCTTGCATCCTGCATCAAAAATGTCTTTGTGACACATTTCTATGAAACACTTCAATGAAAATCTCACCCAACATCTCCAGACTTTCACAGGCAGGAGCTGCAGTCACCAAACTCCAAGCCTAGGTCACCTCTGAACGCAGAGCTCTGGAGATGGCAGCTCTGGGACGCTGCTGGGATGAGAAGAGGTTGCTCTGTGCAACAGGAAGGCAGAGCTCCGGGCTGATCTACTGCACCGAACCGTAGCTGCACTGAGTATAAAATGAAACAGAATTTGCATAGCTCTCTGTTTCACAGAAAGCCAGTGGCGGGGCGGGGGATGACTGATCTTGGTAACTATTCACCTTCTGACATCAGAAACCTCCGATGCAGCATACGAGACTGCCATCGCAAAATCCCTGGTCGAGAACATGAAGCTCTTTCCCCTCTTCACAGCTGCCTCCTGCTTCACGCCCCCAGGTCCCTCTTCCTTTGTACTACGAGTGATGAAGTTTTTTTTCCAGATCACATGAGCCAGGATGAAGGGGGAAAATCCTGCCAGGAACAGAGATGGGCTGCAACTTCAACCTGATCAAGGGGAGATACAGAGCAGCACCTTGAGAGCTATATAAGAATGGGCTCGGCACAAGAGCAAACACTTTTTCAGGTGAAGGACTCCCATGAATCAGCCATGCATGTGAATGAAGACAGTGTTTCAAGAAGGCTTGGAGCCACTAACAAAACCTGTTTGTATTTCATCATCGCTACCCTTGTTGCGTTACTCGTCTTTGCCTTAGCCACCATCATGGTCTTGGTTGTTCAGAGGACGGTAAGCAAATTCTTACTTTATTCATTGGTTTTTTCTTCTTCTTTGTTTTGTTGGGTTTTTTGTTTTTGTTTTTTAAACCTACTGCTTTCCAAAAATTATCCTGTGGCCAGAAAATCAGTTTCTGCCTCCTGTTATAAATGCACACACATGAATTAAGGCAGAGAAAGATGAAACAAAGAGGGAGAGAAAAGAACTTTCCAAAAAAGAAGACATTTCTTCATGGGCGACCTTAGCTTCCAGCATGCAATTTCTATGCTGTAAATGGAAGTGGAAAGCTTGTAATCCAAGATGCAAGCCACCTGCTGTCCTGCCAAGTTAGAAGAAGATAGATCAGTGCTATATGGTTTTATGTGTGTCTCCTGTTGCTTCTACAATGTGACTGCTGTCCAAGATAGTCTGGTTTGGTAGTGTCTACATGTGTTCCTCTGAAATACTGATAAATTTTAGTAATGGACATAACACAAGACATCTCTCTGTGTGACACTGTGCGGTGCTGTCTGCTGTGGTGAAGCAAAGCTCTCGTGAACTACCCGGAGCAAAGTAGCTCCCTCTTTATTGTCACTCCTGTTCTCAGCTGTGATGTTTAATGCAAATGTAGAGTTACAACAAGGATGACTGAAGGATCTAAGGATCTGACAAAAACAACTGTTCTCTCACCTACAGACATATTTTCCTTCTTAGAATAGAGTTGATCTCAAGTGGTTCTGGGGTTCAATGGGGAATTAGAGAGACAGTTACAGCCAAGGCAGAGGTACAGGTGGTGGTGAATATAAAAAGTGCATTTCTAATCTTACCAGGAACATTGTCATGAACTTTACCAGGGTAAAACAACAAGTCAGAAGTTTTATAGGCTTTGAAATCCTATTGCAAAAGTCTAAGCACTGAAGTACCTCCACTACTATTCATAGAATGAAAGCGCCAGCGCGGGACTGCTGGAGGAAGTTGGCCATGGAAAACAACATACAATCTTTCAGCTCAATATTTCCTCTTGCTAAATTTACCCCGTGCAAATTGTGTGTCTGTGTACGCACATTACCCAGAAATTAAACCGTGAAGGGTTGACTGATACATCTTTAAGTTGCACCAGAGAGGAGTCATTTACCTGAAATCAGTGTTCTTCCAAAAGAAAAGCAGCTTGGGCACAGTTAGAATGAGACATGGGGGTTTTCAAGTGATAAATGGTGGGACATTAAGGGAGAACTTTAAAATAACAGCCTGGGTAATTACAGAATTGCCACAGTTTTCCTATATAATGAGGCTTTCATTTGTGCTTATGAAAGTGAGCATTAAATTACCTCTCCATCAGGATAAATGCAGTTCCACTAGTTGCCAGAGGAACAATATTACTGAAAGAGTCAAGGTTTTCATTTAAAAGAGTAATGACATTATTGCAGCTGCTTTGGAAAAGCTTGGCTGAAGGAGAAAGTAGGAAGCTGAGGTGTGCGAGAAACACAAAATCCAGCAGCAATTTTACTCTGTGAGAGGAATTTAGCGGTGAAAACGTCACTTCTGTTCTTGTTCTCAGGGAGCTGAAAGCCCCTCGATTCAGAAGCAGCATTGTCATTCTCCATCTGTGACTGGTCTTGGATTTCCAGACCAGAGAACAAGTATTGTTTCTGTGAGACAGGTTCCTCAAGAAACTCCAAGTCTTGCTCCAAAAACACTTTAGCTTATGGTTGCACTGTCAGCCTAAGGCACAAACTTGTGGCTGGGCTGAGCATCTTGTAGTTTTGACTTCAGCAGTTCCAGGACAGGAGGTCTGGAAGGTTCCTGCACTTGGAACCCTGCATGTGTTGAGTCCTGTTGCTGAAGAGAGTAGAACATCATCAGTTGACTTTTCCTGTTTGACTTCTCAAGATAAGACCAACATTTTGTGCGATCAGCCTCTTGGGATGATCTGGTTTTCTCTCCAGATGTTGTCAGCTGGATTATGTGCATGATCCTGGACCACAGGGACAATTATGGCAACTTCATGCCCTCCCTACACTGAGCTGAGATAAAACACTTCTATTTTCCTCTGTCCAGAGGAATGTTCGAGGGTCTTAGGGACAATGCATCCCTTGTGACCCATGTCTTGGGTGCCAGTGCACCAGAAGAGACTTCTGGTGACAAGAAGATCACACAGTCCCCCAGCCCCATTGCAGGTACATGGGAGTTGGCTAATTGTCTTCCTTTTGATGAATTTACACTTGGCTAGTTTCAGATGAAGGAAGATGCATTGGAAAGGGAAAATCAAGCTGTGTAGAAACAAAGCATTCACATCACCCAAAATCTAGGTGGCTCTGAATAATGGAAATCCAACATGAAAGATGAAAACAAAAAAGGGAGACTGATTCCAGAGCTACTTCTCTGAATCTAACAGCACTTCTAATATACATTATCCCACCCCATTTTTCAGCACTCCGAGAAATTTCCTTTACTCGTTTTCAAGAAGAGTGGCACAGCACATTAATGTCAGTCATGGGAAGTGCCATTTGTTGGAACTAAACTACAGTTTTTGGAACTATGTGCAATGCTGAAGTCAGTTCATTTATTCAGCTTCCATCTGCAGAAACCCTTGGCTTCAGGCCATTCACTTGTCTTGATCTTTCACAAGTGACTTTATTTATCTCAGGAATAAGAATAGTCACTGCATGGTGGTCCATAGCCTTCATTTTCTTGTCTTAACGCTGTTATAAGAGCTCTAAAACCTCCACCCTGCTGCCTCCTGTGTTTCACTGCTGCTGGTTTTATGTATATATACACATTTATGTAGGTATTTGTGTATATATAGAGATATGTAAAACCAATGAAAGTGTATGGGACAGAAAGGACTAGATAAATGTAATTTTAAGACACACAGACCCTAGCAAATCTTATTGTGTACTGCAGGGTATGTTGTATCAGACACATAGGCCACCTACCTCTATGAACCAGTTCTGTGTGGAGGTTTGAAGTCCATGATCTGGGATGGTCCATCAGTGCTCTGCATTTCATAGACTTCACTTTTCTCACCTCCCAACTGTGTGGACAAATCTTTTCAGCAAAGTTAAGGCACCGATGCGGCAAATGAGGAGTCAGCGCAGATGTTTGCACTTGCTGACCTCGTCTTCAAGGCTGCTAGAGTCAAAAATATAAAGATATATATCCCCTTTAGCAGTGGAAGTGCTGTAACCAGAAATGGTTGCTACAGCACCGAGCGTGTTCCTGCACCACCTCTTTGGTGATTTATCTCTGCTTAAAAATAATCTTGTCATGGGCTGCCCCAATCGGTGCTTATTGGCCCCCTCTGGTGGACAAGCCTGAAAAAATATAATAATAATAATAAAAACAACACTGAAAATTGCCCCTGGAAACAGATTTCCCACTCATTGACCACCACAGAAAAACTGCTGAGGCGTTTTAGAAGAAAACTTCCCTGTTCCAACTCTTGCCTTTGGTATTGTGACAGTCACCTGCTGTCCAGAGGTGTCACTTTAACAGGTTTTGTCAGCACTGGAAAAACTGCATTTCACACAGGGCTCTGTTTCCCGTGATGCTCATTATCAGATCAGCTGTGAGGATGGCGCTTCGCTTTCTGGAGTTTTCACATCTAGTTCCTACCTTTACCTCTTGGCAGCTCAGGGCCACCTACCCAAAGTGCCACTGTCACCTTTCCCCTCAGCCAGAGACGGGCAATGATGGTTTGAGGCTGAGCAGAAACACAGGAGAACAATAAGGGTTTTTACTTCAGATTGCAGACATGCTCTTGGAAGAGCCTCGGACCTGGTCAAGCTGAGCCCAGGCCAGTTTCTTGGGGTTATGGTTCCAAGGTATATGTTCTTGAGTTTTCTAGAGGCAGATAAACACTTCAGAGACCTCTGGTTAAATGAGGATTTGCAGTTCTGACATGGGACATTAGAATGGCCCCCGGCAGCACCAGTCTGCCTCAGCTTGGAAAATTCCTTGTAAAATTATCAAGGGAAAGAAGAAAGATGACTTTCACTGGCACCGAATTGTCATTTTTTCTAATCAAACAAACTCAAATTATTCTGCTTGCTGAGTAAAGACCGAGATCTTTCATCATCAGCCCCCAGATCACTCTAGACAGGGTGAAACTCATTGTCATGAATTCTTCCTGAGCTGGCACTGTAGAATTTAATCTATTCAGGCTCTCACTGTGTGCCTCTTTGCATTCCAAATTACAACATTATATGCAATATTTGTGCTGTCAGAAAACAAAGAAGTAATGCCAGTAATATTTCAAAGCAAGCTTTGAATTTTGATTTGAATATCTACTCAATTGTCGCTAAAATAAATTGCATTAGTGTCTGCTGTTTTCACCCACTAGGAGACTTCCCAGATGAGAACACAATACATTAGTACGTTTTAATTTCCTTTCTGTTACCCTGACTACGAAACAAGCTGTGAGCCACCAGCCTTGTCCCGCACACCATCTCCAGGGTGAACACCTCACTGACCATAATGTCTCCATCACTTTAGCAAACACTTCTCCACAGGCAGCGGTGGATCTGCTGTCTGATTTCATTTAGCATAATCTAGTTGAGGACAGAGTATCCTTTTTCTCCCGCACAAAAATGCCCTTAATTCTCTGCAAAGGGCAGAAGTGCTCATGCATTGCACTCAGAAGTGCCTTGAGTGGGTGCGAGAGGGACAAACCAGTGCAAGGGTCTGAGACAGGAGCCGGAGGCTCTGTCAGATGCTCCTTGGGAGCATTTTCAACCAAGCCTGTCCTCAGTACCACATATGATCATTTTTGTGTACAGAATCCATGAAAGTTTGCAAGGGAGGATGTTGCGTAGGGACCAAAAAGCTTGGAAATGTCTGTTTTCTCAAACTACATCTCTGGGTTCCTGTTCCTGTCCTAACCCCACAGCCTTCCTGTAGAGCTTAGAAGAAACAGTGTCTCAACAGATAACTTCTCCCCTGTGTTACAGAGGTG
Organism: Streptopelia decaocto; assembly: GCF_964273445.1. Taxonomy (NCBI): domain Eukaryota; kingdom Metazoa; phylum Chordata; class Aves; order Columbiformes; family Columbidae; genus Streptopelia; species Streptopelia decaocto. Next base: position 4,010,198 of record NC_138672.1, on the reverse strand, counting down.
TGAGGAGAGGAAATGAACAAATCATATATTACAGGTACCCAGATTATGAAACACTTATGCCATCTCTGTCTGCAGAACACGGCATTTTGGTGTTGGACCAGAAGATAACATTGCTTTGCTGAGAGCAGGTCTACATTTCAGCCATGGCTGAAAACACGGTCACGTTAGGCCAAAGTCTAATTAAAAGTATTCTTACACATTTAAGGCTAGAACTTAAAGTACCACAACTGACACAACATGACTTCTCTCACTGTACAACCATCTTCCTCCTTCCCACACCACGTTATCCTATTCACACACAGAAATAAAGTGCTTATGTTGCAAGACCCCTGCGGATGAAGTTGTCTCCCACCGCATGCATGGTGAGCCTCCTTTCCATCATGAGATATTAGATGTCCTGCTAAAGCTGGTACCAGCTTCACAACTTTCTTCTTGTTGAACGTTCCAGTTGGTCATTGGAACAGGCTCCCTAGGGAAGTGGTCACGGCACAAAACCTGTCAGATTTCCAGGAGCACCTGGACGATGCTCTCAGTCATATAGTTTAGTTTTAGATAGTTTTGCAAGGAGCAGGAAATTGGACTTTTGGGTCCCTTCCAACTCCAGATATTCTGTAGTTCCGCGGTTCTATGCTAAATTGGGCCTGGCCTGGTTATTCTGCACAATTAGGCCAGGCAATTTGTATCCTGATAAGAGGAGCTGGTTTAGGCTAGCCTGAGCACAAACCACTCCCTGATACTGATATCATGGTGGGACTTCATGGTGTGTGTCAGTGACGGGATGTGGCACTGAGTTTCGAGCGCTGAGGCACGTTCGATATCTTTCCTCAGCTGCTGGGAGAATTAGTTTGCTCCTTGAGGGCATTGATGGATGATTATGAGCTGTCAGGAACTTTACTTGCTTGGAAGTAATACACAAGCAAGCACAGGCTTCAGGGGATGTATGTTTGGATGGCAGAGAGATGTGATACAACAGAAGCAAGACCACAGATGAAGCCCACCATATTGCACACGTAGAGCATGTTTTCTGAAAGGTTCTCAGGCCATGCTGATGAGGGACATTGACCCATGCCATTTTGACCCTTGGGTTTCCATCCCAGCAAGAAACAGGAGGGGAGGTGAAGCAGGACAACTCTGTCACTCACAGACATGTCTTGGGGCTCTACGGCTTTTATTTTCATCCAGCTACTGCCTTCCCAGGGACGGCCACCGGCTCTCAAGGGTGTCCAGTCCTACTCTGTCCCACTCCCTCCAAGCTTTGCAAGCCACAGAGTGATGTTTGCAGGGCTTGTGCTTCCAAAACAGCCCTGACAGGAACCACACACATTTCTCACCGTGCTGAGAGAGTTGCTGGCTGTGTCAGATATGTAAATTATCTACGTTAGAAAAATAGGGCAGTGATGATTGATGCCCGAGGATTATATCCGGATGGGTGCAGAGTGTGCCGGAGCTGTCTGCTCCATGTCAACCCCTCACTGACCTGTGGGGCTCTATAGGATCCATATGGTCTGTAGCACACGGTGCTGGCTCCCTGTGCATCAGGCTGTGTTGCCTTCATGGCACGCAATGGAAACTTTTAAGATCAAGTTTTAAAGCAGGGTCATACTTGAACATGCTTAAGCTCCCAGAATAACTATCCCTTCTCTCGCTTCTCTTTCAGACAGCTGATCCTGCCGTGGATGGCATCGCAAAACCTATCAGGACAGGTAGGACACCTAAACTGACTACACATGCCATTTGTCTCATCTGTAATGCAAATATTGCCCAGGATCACAAGTAAGCCAATTGTACACATCTTAACATTTCATATAAAGTCCCTTCTTGGTGAAAAGCCAAGATAGTGCAGAGAGAAAAAAAAAAAGAAGAAGAAAAAAGCTTTCAAATTACTCGGTACCTCCGGAAACCAGCACATGGCTGAGGAAATATAAAATATGTCTGAATCTGCTCTTTGCAAGAGAGTCTTTTTGCCAGAGGATGTGAAGATGGGTTTGAGTATCAGGTCTTATTTTAAGGGCTGGATCGTGCACATGTGGGCCTAACGCCTCTCTCTTTACAAGGCAGGGGTGCCAATGTGTCGGCACATATTTCAAAACAACTGAAACTCCTCCTGGCCTGGGGCAGCCACGTGTTTCCTACTGGTCTGTGGGGAAAAGGGAGGCGGGAAGGGGTAGGTCTGGAAGGGGAGAATGGAGAACAGCAGCAAGAGGCACAGAGCAGGAGTTACAACAGAGTACAAGCACAGGGAGACCTAAACAGGAAAAAGCTGTTGAAGTAAACTAACAGAGACAGTGTGCCAAGATTTTGCTTTTCCTTAGCACAAATCAGGAGGAGAACTATTTATTTCCTTGACATTGCCTCCCTGGCTACATGACCTTTAGCACCAAGTATTTTGACTTCTTGCAGACACAAGTTCATACTCCATCCCAGAGGACAGGAGATGCCATCGCCACCCGCTTTATATATGGGAAAATGAAGCAGAGTGTTCATCCAGAAGCACTGGCAGAATGGGAGATTGAGATTCAAGGCCAAAAGGGTCATAATCATGTAACAATCTTTTCTACAGCTGTGTTTTGGCACACAGGTGACATAATGCAGCACTTGGGCAATAATTTCAGAATTTCTGAATCCAGAACTCTTCCATATTGGACTTGTTTCATAGCCCATGGACCTCAAAGTAGTCCCTGCATAACACTCTGTCCTTCTTGTGAACTCCACATCTGGCCTAACCATTAATTTTTCTTCTACAATTTTTGAAGGGATTTTCTTTTTCCCATTAGGGTGTCCATAAGGCTTCCTAAGTACATATTGCTTTCTCTCATATCATCTCAAGTAGCTCCTTAGGTCTTTCTAAGTCTTTTAGTGCTTTACTTTGTCCCTGAAGTTCCTCAGAAATAAAGAAGAGTATTAACATACAAGGCAGATTTGGATAAGGGCATTTGGACAGACGTATCACAGCCTGTGGTCCAGTGCATCCTAAAAGGTGCCCAAAAAGGAGCTTTACAAACTTAATGGGCTGTAAAGCATCAGCCTCACAGCCTGTGGTCCCTGGTGAGGACGGAGGGTCCCCAGGGCAGCACCTCCGCTCCCGGGAACCCACGTAACCTCAGAGAAGTCACCAGAACTGTGCTGGTTTCCACGGCTCAGTTTTACCACCAGTTCAGTGAAAGCTGTCGGTGTGGAGTCTTTGACAGAGGAAGAGCCACAGGGACTGTATCTGTAGGTCAGTATTTTTCAAAGCAAAGCACGAGCGATACTGACATTCCCAGGTCAAGCAGAAGAGGTCTCACTAGTTCGAAACTACATTGCAATCTATATATACTTTTTATTATTATATTTTTAAATTTAATTTCATATCAGGCAACCTGTGCCAATTGCTTTTTCTCCTCATCGCTAACAGGCAGGTGCCAGGCAGGAGGAACACGCTCTTTCCAGGAATGCACAAGATGCCGTTTCATTAGCCAGAAACCTTTCTGTCTTAGAGTCGGTATCAATTACAGGCACCATCTTGCTCAGAATTCTGCTGCTAAATCGGAGATGATGTTATTAGTGAAAGACAAAGGAGGGAATGACAGAGAAACCCCACAAGGCAGGAAGAGCTGCTGAAAGCTGTTTGCACAGGGTGTGAGTGCTCCAACAGCCCACCCCTCATTGCCTATCAGTCTCTATTGCCCGTCTCTGGCAGGGTAATGGAGCATTAAAGTGTAAGTGAATCACAATGGCCTTTTATTTTTCTCTTAAAATGCATAAAGCAGGGCTAATTGATTAATAAATCCCAGCGGGTAATTTACTGAGGCCCCCTCGGCAGGGAGCTCTGTCATATGCTGCCAGGCATCGCTTGCTGACTTCTAAGCAGCTGCTGCAAGGTCCCATCGCAGCTGCAGAGCAGCAAGAAACAGAAACTTAAGAACCAGAAATGTAAGAAACATTTCAGGACAGGGACTGTGGTGAGGCTGAAGTTGCTGTGGATTTAGATTTGGATCCGTGTCTGCCTCTCAGGCAGCCCAGATGTTGACAGTGTAATTTGGAAGTATTTTTGTTCACAATGTGGCTTTGTTGTAAAAGCAGGCAAGTGAGAAAACAATGAGCATCGCTGACTTGCCGGGTCGGTGCTCAGCCTTGCTCCAGCCCCATGTCGGTATTGACGGGGAGGCTGAAGGTACCTACTTGTGCAAAACATCTTGGAGATGCCAAGGGGGGATGCAGGATGGTACCAGCGGGAGCAGCTGGGCTTCACTCAGACACAGACTGGATTGTGATGCTAATGGACACTGGTCCAGACACGGTTACTTGTCTGAATTAATTTTGTAATATTAAAGCAGGGAAAACACGATGATTTAATTTAGATTTCCAATGAGATTATGTTCTACTACCAGCTAAACAGCAGTGGGCACTGAAGCAGATTTATAGAAGGTTTACGTTCCTGACTCGGCTGTCAGTCCCCAACGGATGGGTCTGCAGGAATCGGCAAGCTGAGAGAAATGCAGTGTCAGCTAATTAAATATTAGTATGAAAAATGACATCAGTTTCCTCAAAACCTCTGTGCCATTGTCGGTGCAGTACCTGAGCAACAGGGGGAAGGAATTAAATCCATTATGAACTAAAGGTTTGTGAAATGCTATTTCTGTGGAAATATTTCTCTGTGGAAACTCATCCACATTTCATAAGTATCAAATCATATATTAATATGGGCCAGCAAGGTATTATTGTTCGGTTCATTTTTTTAGAGGGAACACTAAGTCACAGATAAATTTATGACCTGCAAACATCTAGAGAGGTTCAGCCCTCATCACCTCCTTGTTGCCCTTTCCAGGCCTCATTTCCCCATAATTGTGATCCCAAACTAACGGGTTTTCTTGTTATTTTGAACAAAAAAGACATGATACCAGAATCTCTTATAATTTATACAAGGAAAGACCTGCAGATACACACACACAAACACAAACAGACTATTTATAGATATTTTTGTCTGGCAGCAAGTTGAACAGACCAGGAAGGGAAATCCAGCACCCCATTCACAGCTTCAATGGGAAATAGGTTCCCAAATAAAAACCTGGCTCTGAGAAATTAAGATAACACGGGTGACATTCACATCCTTGCTACCCTGGAGTAAATCAGACCAAAGCCGGTGAAGCAAACAAGTCTTCCCAGATTTGCAGCAATATCTCTGAGTGCAGTTTGGCCTTTGGCACCTAAATCTGGTCTTCTTCAGCCTGGAACTGTCCCAGTGCAACACTCATGAAATTGCTGGGTCGTTAGTCACAAATCCCATGACAGTGGATTCTTCAGAAACAGATATTTCACATTTGGACCATACAGATTTTTGCCTTGTATGTCTTGTGTGCATATATGCAAAACTGTGTTAGGTTCTATGTGCTTTTGGGGAGGTTGGGACAGATGAGCTGTGTTTCTCAGTCTGAAAAATTTTGGCAAGCTTGGGCTTGCAAATGCTAGAAAGGGTGCACAGGCATCCTCGTAGGCAAGCATCCGGGGGAAACTGCAGCTGGACAGATTCCAGTTAGTCATAACAGGGGCTGATTGCTTATTTAATTAATAACGAGATGATTGGTATTGCTACAAAATGCTGAATGTTAGATCTTCCATCTCTCCAATACTTAAAATGCAAGCTACAGATGAATATATATATATATAGAGACTAATAGCTCATGAAGTTATGGGATCTATGCTATACGGTTGAGTAGGCTAGAAACTTTAGTAGTTTTGGCCTTAAACTCTACAAGTTTTGCAGTAGCCAGGTGTGCAGTGATGAGTTCATAAGAAGTTCTTCCTAAATTTGGAGGAAAGAAAGGGATACTACTAAAGTTCACATTTTTGGAAGGAGGTAACATTGGCAGCTGAGTTCAGTCCCCTCTCAGTGCACAGGACCACAGTGACAATGCTTGGGCTCTTGAGGACCAAATGTACACGTGTGACTGGCACAGCCACAAGCAGAGCCCAGCTGGGACATCACCCAGCTGGCACTTGTCACAGTGTCACCCAGCAGGGACAGCCCAACAGCGACAGCTGTTGCAGGACACTTACCTGGGAGGAGAGACTTAAAGATTGCTACAGGGACTTCAAATAGTGGCTGCTAAGAAATAAAACTAGGCAAGTTCTGGTAACTCTGGCATACTGACAGAGACATATGGAATCACCTTGTCTCGTTTTATAAGCACTTGAATTGGTGGGGGTTACAGAGGAATTGAAAGCAGTTTATTGTCTGTCTGTACTTCTTTACCTGGTAAGATGAGTTCAGGTTTTTGACCTGTTCCTGTGCCTGTCCATGCTCGGCCTCCAGCGAGTCGTGATGCCTTACGCACTGCAGGGGAATCTCACTGTCAGAGGTGACTGGTACCGGGACAAGCCTCAAAAACCCCATTTGAGGGGCTTTCCATGTCTGGGTAGCAACACTTTTCACTCTGATACGCCACTTTCAGCTCTCGATTTCACTGCCCTTTGTCCGTGCTCCTGTTATACCCATCTCAGGGGTGGGAAAACTGAGGCAGCCAACAGCGAGGAGAGTTCTCCGGGCAGAGTTACATCCACCTCTATCCACATGTCCCACAGCCCTTGGAGGACACAGCATCTTTAGGTCCTGCTGTGTTTTGATGAGGCTCTTTCCATTCTGCAGAGGGGGCAGAGATCATGGGAATGCCAGTGAGCTCCTCTGAGCCCCATTTCACAGTCTCGCGGTGCATCTCCTTTGGGTCAGTTGGGAAAAGCTGCTCACAGAAATAGTCTGGCCCTTTTGTTCAGGGCTGCACCCTCTGGGTGCTCATCCTATGGTAAAAGGGGTCAGGAAGACAGAAGGGAATTACCTCCTGATGGATTTTTTAGGACAAAATAGTCTAAATGGCTTCCTAAAAAGACTCATTCCTTATCAACAGGCTTCCTTCAAGCAGCCTGATCTTCAGTATCTGTGCATTATGGTGGGCAATCAAACCAGTGTGGTCTCTTTGGTACTCAGTCCCAAACATGGCTTTGCTTTTCCTCCCTCTCACAGTATTTTTAAACTCATATAATCCTGTTGACTTCAGTGGGATTACTTCTGATTTACAGTGTTACTAGTGTAAAGCCAATTAGGCGATGTGACTGAACACATCCATCGATCAGTCCTGAAACTCTAATAATTTCAGTTTCTCCTGGCTTGCACTGAAATGTTTCAGGTAAAAGAATTAACTAGAGAAACAGAACTAGAAAACAGTTCTAAGCTGGCTCAGCAGAGTAAGAACCGGAAATCTCTCTATATATAAAAAACAGGGGTTTTTTTTTCCATAACTTGCCTTCTCAGAAACACAGCTGATGTCACCAAATAAATGGTTTGAACGCACACACACAAAACTTGCTGACATCAATAAGTGTAAGTACAGCTTGGAAATGCAAAGTGCAGCTAGACCAGTGAGGGGCAAATCTTGAGAGATGCCGTGAATATCCTGAGCCAGCTCATGACGGACGGGGCTCCGGGCAGCACCACGAGGTTTGCAGGGACAGCATTTTGCTGGGGATGTTCTGGTTTATACAATAAACTTCCTAAACACCACCAAGTTTCTGCAAAAATACTCTCCTTGCAGGACACTTGTGATGCGAGTGGGCTCAGGGCACTGACTATGCATTACCAGAGATTGTTGCTGCCCCTGTAACAGCTTTGGGTTGAAAAAAGGTCCAGAAGGGTTTTCTCCCATCCTATCCCATATCTCTACATCTGTGTTCACTCACTAAAACACTATGTTGACATGACTAACATCAGGAAAGTAAGCTTTGGTTTTTCTTTGGGGATTTCCAGTGTAGCCAAGGGACCTGAGATACACAACTTACTCATTCTTGGAGCACAGTGAGCACCTGCTTCCCTCAAAAGTGTTTCAACTACTGAAATGAGAGAAAAATTGCAATTCTTTCACAATATGCAGTCTCCTTCTTCAACAGGGAGTGCAAAGGGTGTGATGTTACAAATCACCAGCCAGGGGGACTTGTATGTGGGACCAGCTTCTCCCTGATTTTTCCATCTTCCTGACCAAGTACCTCTTAGAAATCAGGCCGTGAAGATACTGCAAGGGTCTGGAGATTTGCATGTCTTTATTTGTACCCTTAGTTTCAGGAATCCTATGAAACTTAAGATCCTTGTCTCACTCTGCATTTAGTAGACTCCTGGTTTATGTAAGGAACAAGAAATGTGTCATCTGATGTCATGGAGTAGCATCAAGATTTAGTAGAACCTAGTTTTTTGTACTAACTGGTCCTTAGGAGACCCTTGTAGGGCTGGTGACTCATATCAATTTTATAAGTGATTTGTGATTTATAAGGTGATTTGTGTATCTTGGGAGAGAGGAGTGTAATTTGGTGAGGCTTTACTGAAACTCCTTCATACTTTATTGCTCCTATTCAGCTGTAGAATAAAACACAGCAAATTCCCAAGCTCCTATGCTCATTCCTTCCAGAGCTGCAGCAGGGCCAGGAGGCATAAAAGGAGAACCAATGCAATGAGAAAGAACCACTCACCTGTCTGGTTGCACCCACTGGGATATACACTATTTTCCTGAATCTGTACCTTGCCTGGGTATCCATATGCCTGTGGGCTGCACAGATCAGTACAAACTCTGCTCTATACAATCACAAAATAAAGGAGGAATATTCAGGGCCATTCACTGAGTGCCCAGCAAGGTGAGAAGAGGGAAAGCTTACACAGACCAGACGGGAAGGTGAAATGTGGCTGGAAAGGAGGTGAAACACAAGGGGAAGTGATGGGGTGCAGAAGCTGGGACACTGGGATGCAGGAGTTGGTATACAGGGAAGCAGTGCTGAGATGCAGGAGCTGGGACACTGGGATGCAGGAGCTGGGACACTGGGAGGCAGTGCTGGGATGCAGGAGCTGGGACACCAGGATACAGGAGCAGGGACACCAGGATACAGGAACTGGGATACTGGGAGGTGGTGCTGGGACACAGGAGCTAGGATACTGATGCGGTGCCGGGATGCAGGAGCTGGGACACTGGGATGCGGGAGCTGGGACATGGGGATGTGGGAGCTGGGATACTGGGAGATGGTGCCAGGATACAGGAGCTGGGACACCAGGAGATGGTGCTGGGATGCAGGAGCTGGGACACTGGGATGTAGGAGCTGGGACACCACTGCGGTGCCAGGATGCAGGAGCTGGGACACCAGAATGTGGGAGCCAGGACACAGGGATGCGAGACCTGTGATACCGGGAGGTGATGCCGAGATATAAGAGCTGGGACACCGATGCGGTGGTGGGATGCAGGAGCTGAGACTGAGGGAGGGGTGCTGGGATGCAGGAGACAGGACAGTGATGCGGTGCCGGGACGCCCCGCAGTGCCGGGCGCGGCCGGCGGAGGGAGCCGGCCCATCGCGGCCGCCGCAGGGCGCTCTGCGCGGGGCAGCCCCGGCTGGTCCCCGGCTCGGAGCTGCGGGTGTTGGGGACATTCCCGTGACACACGGCTGCCGTTGGGGTGTGTGTTCCTCCTCTGCCCTTATGGCCGCGCACGGAGGGACAGAATCACAGAATCCCAGAATGTCAGGGGTTGGAAGGGACCTGGAAAGCTCATCCAGTGCAATCCCCTCATGGAGCAGATGAGGTTACACAGGAAGGTGTCCAGGCGGGTTGGAATGTCTGCAGAGAAGGAGACTCCACAACCTCCCTGGGCAGCCTGGGCCAGGCTCTGTCCCTCTCACTGGGAAGAAGTTTCTTCTCAAATTTAAATGGAACCTCCTGTGTTCCAGTTTGCACCCATTGCCCCGTGTCCTGTCACTGGTTGTCACGGAGAAGAGCCTGGCTCCATTCTCGTGACACTCACCCTTTACATATTTATAACCATTAATGAGGTCACCCCACAGTCTCCTCTTGTCCAGCTCCAGAGCCCCAGCTCCCTCAGCCTTTCCTCACACGGGAGATGCTCCACTCCTGGCTCCCTGGGAGGCAGCTTTCAGGTCTGAACAACCAACAACCTCACCTGAAGTCCCAGCGACACCCGCATTTTAACCATGGGAGAATAGAGCGACACTTCAAAAGCAGCCAAAGAGCCATTTTCAGAAATATGTTCCACTTAAATGTTTGAAAGCTTCTTTCTGCCACTGCACCATACAAATAACTTGGTTAAATTAAGCTTACCTGCACGTAATTTTTATTTGTAACAAGGAGAATAAGAAATACAATTTTTTGGACTGATGGCTGCAATCTACCAGAGCTTTAGACTGCCGTAAATTCACTAATTGAGTTGCACTGCTATAAATTCCCTGTGCAGATCAGACACTATCAGGCAAGGAGTAAGAACCAGGTCTCCTACATGCTGTTCTGCATGCTGCTGCTTGTTGATTTAGAGCCGCTGCTGGGAAGTTTGTCCATAGTGCAATTATAGCAAATGAGGTGCCAAATGCTGACAACATTTTACAGTACAAAAAAAAGAGTGGTCACTTAATCTGTTGTTTCCTTCAGGGAACACCTCCGAAGACTATTTAAGAATCCTACGGAATGTCCCGACCAAGGGAGCTGCTGCGTACATGAGAGGTGAGTGGAGCCCAGCGGAGGGAGGGCAGAGCTGGCTGCAGAGCGCACTGTTCGTGTCATTCAAACTGGGGTTAGTGGCGAATAGCTTTTTGATCAAGTGGGCACCTTATAGGAAAGAAAAAAATCCTTAGCTTTCCTGAAATGTGGGTGTGTTTGGGAAACCCCATATCTGATCATGTAAACATTTTTTTTTTTTAACTTGATAAGAAAAAATAAATAGAGAGATACCTTCTGCTCACCAACACATGAATATACATCTCCACTACTTCCCTTTAAATATTGCAGAAGGCCATTTTCACAGCATCTCCCTGTCCTGGGTTTCCCAAGGGCTGTGTGAGTCCTTGGAACTTTTTAACACCCCACCTCCCTGTGTGAACTCTCAGGTTTCTGGCCACGGCGTTTTCTTGGAGTTTCCTGCAAGAAAACCACTGAACAGGTATCTCCATTGTCCAGAAAATACACCGCTGTGAGTCACATAATGCTGAGTTCAGCTCACTAGAGCTCAGTGGCTCATTTTTAAATTTGTTTGCTTTCCTTTCTAGTGTCCCATCCAGTAAACAGTTTAAAGCTGAGCTTGGTTGAGAAGGGTGTTTGTGAAGACATCCAGTGCAAGAGTGAAGAGCTGGTGATAAGGAAACAAGGCCTCTACTTAATCTATTGCCACTTGAACTTTAATTTTCCCAACTATTCAAACAGCCCCACCGACCTCAAGATAGAAATCCTTGTGAATGATGAAGTCAACAGGCAAACATTATCCACGTGGTGCGCATCAGAAACCTGCCAAGAAAAGACTTTCAAGACTTTGTTCCAGCTCCATTTGACCTACCTGGATGTGAAGGACCGAATTTCAGTAACACTTAATCATCCGAAATTCTTGAATGAAATTTCTCTTCCCAATGAAAACGTTCTTGGGGTCTTGAGGTACAGCGATTAAACGTGAGCAGCTCTCTGACTTCTGCTGCTGCCCAGGTTTCTCTTTCTCTGAACAGCAGCCTGCTTTTACTAGGCAACACCTTGTTTTAAATTTGCTATCTTACCTCATTGCTAAGGGCAATGAAGAACTTTGTGAGTGTCCCAGAACGAAACCTAAAACACTGCAAGACCCACACCCAACAGATTGCTCTGGTTTGGCTCAGGGTAGGATTGTTGTTGGACTATCCGGCATATAACCCTCAGACCTGCCAAGGGTTCCTCAAAACAATCCTGTGTAAACACAGATTGAAACGTAATTCGATTATGGGAAGAATACGCAATGCTGAGACTTCTTGGCTTATGGACTGCTGGCAAGGTGTCTGTGCTCAGAAGATGGGGAAATCTTTTTAACTGTATTTTATGGAGTAATATTTTGACATGGTCTTTCCACAAGACTAACAGTCAAAGCTTGTCATTAAGACTTTATTTACAAAAGGGGCATGCAACAACTCTGGAGTAGGTTTATGGATAGGTCGTATGAAAGCAAAGATGATGAAATTCTTGACTCTCAGCCTGGTGGCTAAAACTCTGGGACAGGACATAGGAGATTTGGGACTTACAAGATATTTCTGCACTGCATTCTGCTACAGACTTTATGCAATCTACTTCCAAGTGTCTTGTTTTTCACTATTTATCCATCTTTTCTATTTAAATACGAAGCTTTTTGTATAAGCACCACATTCAGCCTCGCTTCTCACCTGGGGTTTCAAGACTTTTTCATAACAAATATTAAAATAGTAATCGAGTTGCAAATTTAGCCACATAACAAAGTTCATTGTGATACATTCTCCTCTGATCCTGCCCTGCCTGTCTGGCAGCACCGTGTGTGACACCAGACCACAGTGGTGTGTAAACACACCTCCAACACCCGCACTTTCTGAAAACCCAAGATTTAGATCTGAGGTCCAGACTTTCCCCAAATTTCAGACCTGGCCCTCAGCTGAGAGCTGTGGGCTTTGGGCAGTCCGGAGAATAGATGTTATCTGAGCTCCTCTGGCTTACCAGAAAGCTTAGATAATGAAGGATAAAAGAGTGATCTCAGACCCTCTTATTCCATGAATTTCAGTAACACAGAATTTACCTGAAATGTAATTCTTACAGTGGGGGGAGGGAAGGGACAAAAAAGTTGCAAACGCTGGTACCAGTTCACTCTTTCCCCTTGTCCCTTCATCCCTGAGATCCCATTAGTGTCTATTTTCATTGCTATTCAGCTTTTTCCCCTTGGATACCTGTATCTTCTTACCTTTACCCAACTGGAGCTTGGTGGGCTGTTCACATCAAAACATTCAGTCAGAGATTTAGTTTCTGCCTTCAGAAACTCAGTGAGTGTTTTATATATTTCAAGTTTAGTTGATGTTGTCAACTGATATAGCTTCATTTATGTGAGCACACTCAAAATATTCCTAATAGTACTAATGTGCCCAGAAACCCATGGTACATATCAGTGAAGTTTTGTCCTGTTCACCAGGTGACTTCAAAATAAACAAGAGACTCTCAAATGGTCACGAGCGATGGATGCGATTCATTGCTAGAGTGACAGACTTTCTGTTTTGATAGACATTGAGAAAAACAAAAAATCCTTTTGCTATTAATGGTCAGGGGGGAGGAAATCCATGTTTTCTTTTTTATTTTTCCTCTTAAAGAAAATAAATTAATTTTTATAGGAATCCGCTTACCCTGCCTATGACATCGTGGCTTCCACTGGAAGTCCTCACTCCTCTGGACACTATGAATCTTCCATGTGTCTGAATAGTTTTTAACCTCTACCTGCCTCCACCTTGATACACATGAGTAATGCTCAGAGAAGTTTAAGCAAGACTGGTAGTCAGGAATCATAGCTCCTGAATATAGAAAAGGCAGCTAATGAATGAAAATATGCATTTACTCACATATATTCCCTTCCCCATGACTCTCATCAAAGGTTTTGAATTGAAAAAGAAAGACCATTCTTTAAAAAAGTAAAGCAGCTCCCTGCATATGATGATTTTATTCTATTATTTTTCCAGATGGAGAAAATCCTGACAAAGCAGTGCTGAGCTTCTCAGCCCCAGGGTTTTTAATACCACAGGGTAAAGCAATCTGGCCTCTACTCCTTTGCCTCTGAGAAACAGTAATAAATTATAGCCATAAAGGGAGCCCATTAATAGTGCACGATTTGCCATCAGTTATAAAAACGTTAAATAGCTTTCACTGGAACAAGGCCATGAGCCAAGCAGCAGCCTTCATGGTTTCTGGCAGATTCCAAGCCACTTCACTCCTCCATCCTTTTTCCTTCTCTTATTTCCTAGTTTTTTTGAAGCAGGTCATTTTTGACAACAAGCCCATGCTAATAAAAAAAACAGTCCAGGCTGATCCTTTGCACAGTGCTGTGTCTTTTCAGCAACATCAACAACAACAAACTTTGGGGAATGACCCATTCCCATGGCCACAGCTTCACCGTTTGCAGCAGACAAGCTTTTCTGCAGGAGGGTCCTCACTCCTCTGAGGAGCAACCTCAAACCTCCAGACCCTGCTCTGGTTCCCCACCCCAGGGCTCAGTCCTTGGGAAAGGAAGAACCACTGAAAGCCCTGAAGTCACGGAGAACTTTTGAAAATCCGTCCCTTTGTCCTTAGATGTGGCAAACACGTGGCTTTCTGTGCGTGTGTTCTGTTGCTAACTTGACCAGAAACGGGAACACCAGCGATCTCACAGCACGACTGCTCTGTTGGGGTTTTTTGGCCCTTCCCCGACATCGAAAAGTTGCACTCTTAGACTATTTTCTGCTTGGCTAAGGAACATTTACGGGCATTAACATATGTCATTATTCATAATCTTGGTTAATAAGAAAAAGGCGTATTATTGGCTTAATTCTGTCGTTAATTGCTATAGAAAATGTAAATAGGGACTTAAATAGAAGTCAAGTCAATGCAATATGCTTCCATCCAAGCTCACCCAGGGGCAGCAAACGAAAATCAGATTAAGTTTAATATCAGAGATTAGAGCTGGATCTGAACGTTACCACAGCTATGAAGACTTTGAAACCACGACTGCAATTAGACTTCTCAAGGCTTGATGACACCTCCCGTGAAATTGGCCTGAACCCAAACTCCTCAACGCTCAGATCTGAAAATTTCGTCACAGTTTATCTGACATAGATTCATTATTTAGGCTACGCGAGTGCTTACTGAGGCACTTGGAAGTTTTGTGTTCACTTCTGTGTTTGGTTTTTATTCATTTTCTTTTCTTCAGCACTTCGCACAGGGAGGAAATATCATAGTAATTTGGGGAGAAATCCTTTGTTGTGCCATGGGCCAGCCAAAATGCACAGCTATCCTACTTTAAAGATCCCGCTTGGGTTAATAGTGCATCAACCTTCTCTTGCACGGTACCGACATGACTCTGCGCTCCTCTTGTGCACTCAGATTCCATTAGAGACCAAAAAACATTCTGCAAAAATCTTGTCCATGTGCTCATGTTCTTAAATTGCCCTATCCTGAAGTTAAAGAAAGGGACTGCTTGACACAAATAACCAACCAAAAAGCAAAAGAGATAAGAAGAGTTTGCATTTTGGGACCTCTAACTAGGCCTTACTGACAGCTCTTTACAAACTGGAAATGGTAAAACTTGTGTTTGGTGCAAATAGCAAGGGAAAACCTCAAAGCAAAGGCAGCTTCTGTAGGAGGAATAACTGTAAAAATGCAAATTCTGGGAAGCAACACTCATGACAGCAGGAGTTGCACTCTATGACCTCAACACGTCTTCCAGCCTTGGCTTTTTATGGTTATTATAGGCTCAATTTCATGGAGGACTATGAGAGTTTTGGAAAAACGTTTTAGAAAAGCACATTCTGCAGCCATGCTCTCCCCACCCCATCCCCAGGAGACCTCAGTCAAAGTGGTTCAAATTTCCAATTGCTCTTTTCAATGCTGATCCCAGAAGCTTGACCGTTTGGGGTGAAGGAGCATAGAGACCAAAGAAGGACAACATGGCACGTTCTGAAATGTAGGTGCTTCCATGGAGAGTGAAGGTGGTGAGACCCCAGAGCCCAACACCTGCATCAAGACCAGAGTCCTCAGCCCCCTGCGCTCAGCATCCCCCTTGGGCTGCGGGTACCAGCCCCCATCCTCTGTTGTAAGACCAGGATGTCGTACAGCATGGGTAAATTCATCATGCCATATCCTGCGGTATTGGCACACCATTTCCCTTCAGCCCTGTCCACAGCAGCTAAATTTAGGATCCCTGCCTGTCTCTATAGCCAGAGTGAAGCAAGAACCTCCAGGAGGTGAGTCAGAACACCCAAAATAGCTGCCTAGGCCAGACATCCTCAGCTGCTGAGGTTTTGCTCAGTCCCGTCACGAATCTTTGGTCTCAACAGCTTCATTAAGTCCATGATCTCATCCAATTCAAGATAAATAAAAGATAATTCAATCTATGGATTTATAATTTATGGACACTTTCTACAAATGGACACTCCTTTGAGGCCATGGGAGGCTCCTGGAAAGCCCACGGCCCTCCAGCAGAACATGCTTGTGAGGTAAAACACCAAAGTCAATGGAGCAAGTTGTTAAATTTATGGACACAGAAGAATAAGATTTGCCTGCTTAGGTCATTTCCATTCCCACCAGCACCTATCGCTTGGACTTGTCCAGGACTGACAGAGGGAGAGCAACATTTTGGAATTAGGCACCAATTCAGTACTTTGGTTTTGCAGTGACTGTTTTTGCATCTAAAACTGTTTAGGAAGCACTTAACCTTTTTGGTTTTTTTCATTCCTTCATTTTACATATTTTAAATGTCCTTGTTTTTCTAGTGTTCTGCTTCTTCCTCTCTTTGTTTCTTCTTCTTCTGTATAAAAGTGGATGGGAAAAATCAAATAAAATATAAAGGAGAAAAAAAAAGGAAGGAAACCAAACAAGTGTGAAAAATTAGAAAATAACCCCACACTTGTTTGAATGAGCTCTGCAGAAGCTCTGACTCCAAGGAACTGAGTCAATAGTGGCATATGCAACAATCTGAAAATAGGTATTTCTACAGCTTACGCTTTAGAGGAAGGATAAGTTTAATGCTTAAAAATGACAATTTTATGCGATTTTTTAATACTTTATATGAATGTAATTCCAGGGGCTTCCACTAAGTTCCTCAAGCTTGACAGTGGTAGAAGAGCACAACTTTTGCCTCTGGCAAGCAGCATTGTGTGCAGTATAGCAGAGCCTTTATATTTAAAGGGTATTTTGTTCACGTATAAACCTGACTGTGTTGTGAGACAGTTCACTGGGGGCTTTAGCAATAGACACAGATGAAATGTCAAAATAATTATGTCATGTAAAACGAAATCATTCTATGTTAATTATTTCAGTTTAAGTATTGGGGGCATGGGTGGTTTCCTGAATAAATGGATCTGTTTCAAAACACAGTGCTAAATGTGTCTTTAATCACCTTCAGAGTTAGCACAGAGCACGTCTCCAGGTAGAGATGTGTACAGAACTGATCCTTTTTCTTTTTTCTTTTATTTTTCAAATGGGAGTAAAATGTCTGTATGAAGATTTAATGATTTAAACATTTGAGGTGAATGCTAATTAAAGTTTTGGAATTCAGTCCTGGAAAGCACTCAGCACTTTTGCTCTCAGATGAACACTTCAGTGCAGACTTCACTTCAAGCAGGTGTTTAACTGCAACCAAGAGGCTCTAAAAATATGTGGCCACTTAAATACATGAGCGTTTCAAAGCAGGAACAAAGAGATTGAATGAGCTTAGGTGCCTAAATAATTCTGGGTCATGGCATTATATTAACAACTCAGTAATGTACATTTATCTAGAGTCAATATTTTTGAGGAGTCACTTGGGCTTTTCCTTAGACTTTGGTCTTTCATTACCACACAGATTAAGGGGTTTTTAAGCTCCAGATAACTCAGTTCAACTTAAAGGTTGTAAAACTTAATAAGCAACGAGGACTTCCATGTGTGTTTTGCTTAGGTATTACATGAAGTCACTGAAAGGATAACAGGAAATGAAAAGCAAAAGATAAAAAACATTCTTAAGCTGATTAAAAATAAATAAATAAAACTAATAAACCGTAGCAACTCAAAACTTGCATAAGAACACATAATAGACATGATTCATTCTATAAGTCCCTTTATATTAAGTTCTGTGCAGATAAGAAAAAGTCACTTCTTCATTGTAAAAGGTAAAGAAATTGGAAAATAACTTTATAAATAATCTCCTCCACAAGCTCTGTGCCATGTACCGTTCAAAAGGTAATTTTTTTTCTTTTACTGAAGTCTGAGATTTACCACCAGTAGGACTATAATGAAACAAAAATATGATTTATTGTAGCAGATTCACTGGGATGTCATTAATTGTCAAAGAGACACTTCATTACCAGTAGTTATTAGACACTGCCAGCTAGAAGACTGATCCTTTTAAAAGGTGAAGCAAAGCCCATTTTATTATTGCAGATGGAAACAAAACTTGCTGGTTTGAGTCAAAACTGAGAGTCGCTGTTCTGGGGTCTGCAGTGGTTGGCTGCACCACAGCATCCCACCAGTGACACCACAGCATCCCACCAGTGATACCAGTGACACCACAGCATCCCACCCGCAACACCACAGCATCCCACCAGTGATACCAGTGACACCACAGCATCCCACCCGCAACACCACAGCATCCCACTAGTGATACCAGTGACACCACAGCATCCCACCTGTGACACCACAGCATCTCATCCGTTACACCACAGCATCCCACCAGTGATACCAGTGACACCACAGCATCCCACCCGTGACATCACAGCATCTCACCCGTGACACCACAGCATCCCACCAGCGACACCACTGCATCCCACCCGTGACCGCTGGAGATCACCCAAAGCTCTGACATGGGATTTCTCGGTTATTTTTAAGATGCTATATGTATACGAACACCCCGTCTCTCTTAAAGATCACATTAAAATCTTGTAATTCACAAACATTCTGAAGTGCGGTAACCACAGACTAATTGTTCAGAAATGGGCGGGGGGGGCAATCAATTTTTTTCTGGTTTTTAATTTATGCCTTTTATATCAGAGTGACACACTGTTACTTATCTTTCCCTGTTGTGTTCGCAAAGCAAAAATGACTCACATGTCCCTCACTTGAGGTGTCATAGCTGATTTGACTTGATTTACAGTCCATTTTGCTGTCTAAGCCATCCACAAAAAGAAAGAAAAGTGAGTAAATATAGGGAGGAAACATCTGTAACTAAACTGTTCATGGAGGAAACTAGAGAATGAAAGATAATCAGTGAAACTGTGGGAAAAAAAGCCACACACTCTTCTACTGAACTTGTGAGGTAATTCAGCTTATCTGGTTTTATACATCACAAATGTTTCTGTCTCTACTATACAACACAAATCCTGACAAATGGACAAAATGAATATGTTGAATAACAGTAACTACAACACATATTCTGGGAAATAATACTCAGATCTATTCCTTTCCATTGACGGAAGAACTCCAGCTTCTAACAGCAAGGAAGTCTTTTCCTTAATGATTTTTAGAAGTTCATATGCTACAGTTGATTCATCCTCCAGGATTCTGAAAGATTCTAAGCCTACTCAGATTGAGGCAAATGGGAATATTGCATAAAAGAAATTAAAATCATTTTTTCTTCCTTTTTTCCCAAATCTTGCAGGCCCCAGCCCCACAACAAAACCAATGTCCCACAAAGGGCAAGCTACAACATTTTCTACAAAGCTACATTTTTCTCTCTGTTTCTGGAAAGTACCAGTTTCGCTGAACGTAAGTTGCTAAGACCAGGCTGGAATTTCTAGTCAAAACCATAGAAAAACCAAGACACTAACACAAAATATTCAGGAGATCCAGTTCTTCCAAAAGGCAGGAGGATGTGGATGCAAAACCGTACGCCGGGTCCCGTCCGATGGGAGCAGCCCCAATCCCTGATGCGATGCACCTGATGCGCAAGCACCAACACAACAGCTCCACTCCTCCAGTTTCTGTTGGCTAATACAAGCAACTAATCACGGCTAAAGGTCCCATTTGGGTGTCTCTCTCCCTGGTTGCAGAGTAGATGTTTCCTTGCTAATAACAGACTATTTCCAAAAAGCACAGAAGTGCTAAGCAAGGAGCTCAGTGCCGAGGGCAGAATCTGGGAGCCACCGCTCAAGATGGCCCATCACAACTCCTCTGCTGGAGGTGCAAATATCACCAGTTTCACCCCAGGGAGCTAGAATGCCTTATCCCTGTATCAGAGACGCAGTTTATGGGTCTCAGTTATTTGGTTTGGGGTTTTGGAGGTGGTGGGAGAAGCTCTGAAGAAAGCCCTGGAGCCTGGCAACTGCTTGCAACACACAGGAGTGATTTTCAACCGAGATTCAGCATTTACAATCCATAATTGTTCGAGTCTTCTGGAAAATCCACCACTGCGTAAACTTCCTAGAGGGGGTAGCACCCATCCCTTCTGGATTTTGCAAATCATCCCCTTGGAAAAGCACCTGGAACAGCATCAGTCAGCTCAGCAGCACCAAGAGTACTCACCCTCACGTTCACTCTTATTTTCCAGCTATGCCTCACTCTCTTCCTGACATCAGGCTCTTACTCCTCTCTCAAAACAAAAATCCCTGGAAAATATGTTTCAGGCCTTTTCTTGGGTATTTTCTTTCACCACTCAGAAAGGTGGAAAGTGCAAGGTATTGACCAGTGCTTCGTCTTTTCTTTTCCTCAAACGCATGTCTCTCCTACGCTGATTTGTGTTGTGCTGGTTGCAGTCTCTGCCACCTTCCTCTCCGGCTTCTCGGAGAGCATCATGCAACCAAAACGTCCCCTGTCTTGAAACTGGAGACAGACAGAAACTCTTTAGCAGAACGACACTGCAACATAACTGAGCAGAAACTCTTGTGGGAGTTAAAGAAAGAAGAAAATTGTTTTGCAAGTTGACAAGAATCATCTTTTAACTTGCCCGAGTTCAGGATGGATTTTGGTTGGGGTTTTCCGAGGAGCTCTAAATAGTGAATGTACAGCTTTCTTAGGAATTCACTGACATTTGAATAGCAGCTTTTTAAAAAATATATCATATTCCTGTTCTTTCCCAGCTCTGCCCCTGACTCAGTATGGTTGTGCCTACACCGACCCGAGGGCAGGGTTTGTCTGGGGCATGGTGCTGGTGGCACAACACCCATGAGGATGTGACAAATCCCACACTGGTGTGAGGCTGGGGCCATCCCAGCAAGGATTCTGGGGCCGGTGCTGGTGCCGTGAGGCAGGCAGTGTGCCAGGCTCAACTGTGGGCAGATGTTTTCCTGGCCCATATTAAGGCTTATTTTTCCTTCCCATCCCTTCCCAAATCTCACCCTGTCTCCTGCTGTTTGTTTCTGATTTATCTCAGACCACGCTTTGACAGCACAGGACAGCAAAGCTGGACTCAGGATGCAGTCGAAATCCACACCCATCATCTAAATTCATCCTCTGCAAGCTTTAGTAATTCAAGGGGTCTCTCCATTTTCACAACCACTTCTTGAGGTATATCCTTGCCTTCACCACCCTCCAAAGGCACTTGCACAAAATGAGCTGCCAGCTATGGAAACATTTGCCCACAGCCTATCTGAGGTTTATGTTTCCCAATGCACAACAAAATGTACCTAACATCACTTCGGCTCTGCATCATCAGATAGACGCTCCAAAATTCCAGCAATTACATCAACAGAGCAAATGATAACAATGACAGATGTATTTGTACAAGACACAGAAGGCTTTAAAGGGTAAGTTTTCAGTAGTTTATAGGTATGAACCATCCCTGTGCGATACAGCCCCTGGAACTGGAGTGGTACAGGCAGTTCCCACAGTGTCATTGATCAGGATCCAAATACTACAGTATGGCAGCTTAGACTTTAGGTAGTTTGGAGGCATTTCAACCATACATTACATATTAGATTACGTGCTTCAACCACGAATAAAGAGATGTCTTCAAAGAAACAAATCACAAGGAAAAGTTTTGTAAAGGAATAAGTTCAATTCTGCTAATGTCTACTACTCTTTTTAAGCTGAAAGTTAAACTGCAGTGCATTCGCCTGTTCAAAGTGTTGCTATTTAATAATGATTTCTGATATTCAGAATATTTCAGTTCACTTGAATTAATTTAATCTTGGCACCTGGGGTATAAGAAGTTAGGACTCAATATAATGAGATAGAAAGCATGGTCAGAAAATCTAACCTTGTGCTGGAAAATAATTATCTGTATCATATAATGAAAAGACTTTCAAATCCTCTTCTAATTGATTTCTGGAAAATATTAAAAAGAATTAATCACAAGTCTTAAGCAATCATAAGCACTGAAAAAACTCGCACCAACTATCCCTGGAAATGCTGGATGTCCTAAACCTTGCAAACAACATATATGCATTTTTTCACATGTATCATTACAAGCAATACTCCCATTACTTCCCTTGCCCTTTTCTATTTTATTGTGAATAAGGAAAAGCACCCATCCCTTCACAGCTACTGACATCAAGCACAGTTTTCCAGCTCAAGAACCATTTTACATTTTTACATTTCCACAGAACTGGTGCCCCAGCTGAATCCATCCCAACCCAGGCTGCGGTTCAGCCCAGAAGAGCAACTTTCCTGGTGGATTCTTGGCTGGAACACAAGCTCAGCATCACATCATCCATTTGTGACCAGTCACTAATGAAGTCATACAGCCTGATTTTTATTGCAGTCAGGCCTGGATATACCAAGGCCACACTGAGGAGGGGAAAACCCCAGAGCTGTGCTTTTCCCTTTCTCTGATGGGTCAGATGCCACCACCCAGAGAACTTCTTGCAGATCGCTGGAATTTCTCCTCTCACTGTTGTGGGTCTCCACAGCAGGAAGGAAAGAGATTTTTGCACCTTGCCTCCCGTGCATGATGACAGATGCAGTTGGACAAGTGGAACCACAAGATCAAGTGGCAAATCTTTATTACCAACACAAGGCTCTAAGAGACCCTGCAGGTTTCCAGGTGAACAAACAAAAACCCCAGGCTCTGATTCATACAGCGAATCATTTGGGCGAGGAAAGGGAGGAAAACACTCAAGGCAGGCCACTGAGCAGTGATTTTTATAGACATTTTATCATGCTTCGAGGTGGTTGGAGCCTATCGCAATTCAACAGCAAGGATTTCATGGCACACCATGCAGGAGAGGACCCCGTGAATACGCCCAAAATCTCTGATCATCTCAGCGATGGAAAAAGGCCTATGACCAAATCTCCCTCAAGTGGAAGACGTGTTTAAACACACACAATGAAGAACCCCGTAGTCTCTGACATAGTAACATTTGGAATTACCAGGTACTACTCCACTTAAAGCAAGAAGTGACTAGAGAATGAGAGTATCTTATGAGACATGAGCCAGCAATTGCTATGCTAATCAGTTGGTTAGAGGTGTTCTCTCTTTTTCGGGTTTCATTCCATGACGGAGGAGACAATGATACCATCTTTGCCACTTTCTTCCGAAACTGAGCAAGGAGCTCTGTTATGAAGAAAGAGAGGGTGAGAAGAATCAGGGAGAAGACCACAAGCCCAGGAGCTAAAGCGATTTGCCTTATATTTTCCACGTTCTCCTTTTATGCTTGTCTTCTTACTCAAGATCAAACAAAACAACTTGCATAATCTAACAGCACAGTGACGTCCTCACGGTGCAGATCTTGCTCACTCCTATTTCACATGTGTTTAGACATGCCCGTGAGGTACAGCATTGAACTCCTGCTGCCTTTCACCACAACCACAGCGCCCTGAAACAGCTTCTCCCCTTCCCCTTGAAATATTAGATAAAAAAGAATCTTCACAGGGTTATAAATCATACACACACTAACACACAATAATCCATGGATATGCAAATATATGCATAATATATGTGTAGGTATACTTATTGCTAAAATTTCTCTCTTGCGTTTAGCGAATTCTCACATTTAGTGCAGAATTCTCAATAAGCATTTTTTGAACCTCAAGAGATCTGTCTCCAGACTGCACTTAGGCCTTTGGATTCTCACAGAATCATCAACAGATAATTACTGAGTTTTCACAAAGTCTGTTTTTTCAGGCCTCCCCATCAGAGGGAGACTCTGGTCTCAGCCTGCAGTAAGCCAGGAGAGCTCAAAGTGTCTCGCTTTAGGATCACTGTTTATAGGGCTGCAAGGTCATTGGCTTCAGTCAGTAAACTTCCACTCTGGGCACACTTGGGATGAGGTAATTTTTGGTGCTTTCCAACATTTATGTATGTTCAGAAGTTTTCAGGTCATATAGTTTTGTACCATCCTGGCTCAGGCCTTGGGGAGCGACGGGTGCATTAGGCTGCCAGCACTGATTGATCACTGCTGCCATTCCCAGGCAGAATTGGGGTCTCTCCTCATATGGGAGAATTTTTCAGAGCACGGAGTGGTGCCTCAGCACTTCATTTCACTGCACTTGGATAATGGGAATTGTTTTCCCCGATGTGCCCCGTTTGCTGAGGTATCCAGGTGCTCGAGTGTCCTGGGATGAGGAGGTTGCAACCACTGCACCATCACACAGCTCACGTGTTGGGTGAAGCCTCCTGCCTCCCCGGGGCTGCACCACCCTTGAGGAGGGATGAGTGTGCTCTACATGTAGCTCAGTGTCCACATGGTGAATGTCTCCCTTGCCCCAAAGGAGGTCAAAAGAAGGGTGATGTACCCACTGCCTTCTCAGCATTTCTGGCCAACACGCACTACCAGAGGCAGTGAAACCTCTCTTGGTCCCTGAAGGTCCTCTGCACATACCCATGGGTCTCTGCAGGGCTGCTCGGAGCTGTGCAGACAGGGCTTCACTAAACCCATGTTTCTGGTGACTCACAGCAGCTGTTGTTACTCTTCCTTCTGCTTTCTCTATCTCTGCTCATGGTCATCGTTTCAGAATTAGAAAAATGAAACAATGATGTATGTAATATTGCATGTTCCTGCCTACCCTGCTGACTGGTATTTCTTCATACTCATCCTTGCTCACTCTCAATGGCATGTGGCCATCTCTCCCCTTATGCTGAGCAACTGTTATCATTGCAGCTGTATCTCAAAAGACACCAGAACATCCCCCCAGAAAATCTCAGATAAAGCAAGTTGTCTGATATATAAAATTGTATGCAGTGAAAAGTACACCCATCTGGAACCAAAAACCACAACTATGTGTTGAAAAAGCATTCTTTTGCTGGTCACTTCTCAAAATTAAGCTAAGCAGATCTGTGATAAATTAGCTCAGGAAATAGCAAGAATTTGGCTACGTAACTAAGGATTGTTATTCACTTTCCACAGTATCTGAGATGTGAGCAATTTGATATGACAATGGTGCTATTTAAATGATGATTAGTAGCATTCCCCTCTTCAATTAATCTGAGTCCTTGGCTGAAAGACTTAAGGAATCCTATGTACACTGGCTGAACCACCTGCTCAGACTGTCACCAGCACTAGATCAGGTCAGCCATGACTTTCTCTAGCTAAGTCTTGACAGCTTCCCAAAGGAGGGATTCAGGCACCTCTCCAATGGCCTATTTCTGCCCCATGTCATCCTCTGAGTGAAAAATATCCTCCTATGTCCATCATCAAGTTCCTAAAATACACTTGAAGGTTGTGAGTAGCTCCTGGGTGTGTTATTACAATATCTGGCATTACCAAGGCTTTTTGGGTCCCCTTTGCCAAACTAAGCCAGCCTAGCTCCTCAACCTCTCCTCACAAGTCATGCTGCCCAGGACCCTAAGCATCTTTGTAGCCCCCATGGGAAGCGGAGAGGGAGGTGCTGAGCTCTTCTCCTTGGCATCCAGTGACAGGACACGTGGGAACAGTTCAAAACTCTGCCTGGGGAGGTGTAGACCGGACATTATGAAGCATTTCTTTACCAAGAAGGTGGTCAAACACTGCAACAGGCTTCCTAGAGGATGATCAATGCCCCAAGCCTGTCAGTGATTAAGAGACATTTGGACAATTACCTTAATAATTTGCTTCAACTTTTGGTCAGCTCTGAAGTGGTCAGACAGTGGGATCATTGTAGGTTCATTCAAACTGAAATATTCTATTATGCTATTCTTTCTATTCTGTTATCTTATTCTGCCAAAACTGGAAACCACATTAGAGATATGGACTCACCTTCACTAAATGTTGGGGTCTAACAATGTCCCTCGGTCTGCTGGCCACTCTCCTTTTTGACTGTCATCTAAAACACAAGGAAACCATCTTGTTATGTGATGCACACCTATAATCTCTCACCCTAATTTGGTGCAATGTGGCCTAAGTCTAAACTTCATCAAAAGCTGTAGAATATCTTCCACTTATTTCACAGGGCTGGGATCAGGCACTCATATGTCTTTGGCATTGTCACAAACGTGACGAAACTGCCAGCTGCATCAGCATGAGTTGGAATTCCCTTTCCCTGGATATTGTGGTTTTCCATTCCCTAGGCCAAACAAAGAGTGTCACCCCACCGGGATTACAGAGAACATTATCTCTTGCTGCACAGGTACATGCAAAGATGTTTATTTTATGTGCCTTTTTCTTTTGGCAGCTACAGAGCTCCCTGGGGCTGCAACACCCACGTCATTCCGTGGTGCCTTGTCTGTCAGGAGGAGCAGAGCAGTTTCTCTGTGTGGAGGTGGCCCCTTCTCGCCCACCTCTGAACATGGGCGAGGGGAGGAAACCCTTTGCGGAGGGTGTGTCGAGGCAGGTAATTGGAATTTCATCCCTTGTGGTCACATGCGTGGGATTGCAGAGTTTTACTTTGTTTTTTTTTCCAGCTGCATCTTTATGCAAACCATATATAGAGGTGTATAGAGATGGAAGCAGGTATTTTTCTCTGGAAATGTGAATAGTGCAAGAACATAAATCCTTGCCATGTTTCTAGAACATTCCTCTCCTCCTTGGGAATTTTTCCACCATGACAGAAGACCTTTATGAATTAAATGGGGTTGCCCTTCCTTCCTAAGCAACAATGATGAAAGAAAACCGAATGTAGTCTTTCAAGGAAAAGAACAAATAAAATTGCCATTTCTCTTAGACATCTTCTGACTTAGCCAGTTCTCTTATACTTGTTAATCAGGGACCACATCCTCACTAGAGGTCCTAGCACACTGTGCTTATCAGCTTTGTCCCCAGAGCGTCCCCTCAGGAAATATGCAGTGGTCACCATCATGAAGTGTCCTCCATGTAAAGTTCAGGTTGCTCAAGGTGACCACAGGCATATTTCTGAGGCACAAACGCTTCTGATCCAGCTCGGACATATCCCACCCCTCAGGTGGGGCTGAATGGTGCGGGAAGAGTGTTGACAGGAACTCGTGGCACCTGTATGGAGGCAACTGAAAGGTGCTCTGGTGCTGACCTGAAACACATACTGAAGCCTCAGATGGTCTCAAAGTTTGAGTGACCAGATGTGACTTGCAAAATTGCAACCAAGAAGTCTTGGCATTCCCGTGCTCCCTTAGGAGCGGCCAGGCTGCCAGCTGTGAAAGAAGGGGGTCGACACCAAGAATGAGCAGAAAAAGACAGTTTTCCCTCTTAGATTTCTCAACAAAAGCCCTATTGAGGATCACTACACAAAGACCAGCACCTATTGGTATCAGCGGATGCACTGAGACAGCAAGTTGTACAGCTCTCAGAGTGCAGAGCTTGGGTCAGGAGGTTGTCCCCAGCTTTGCCTGCTGAGAGGACATGCTGGGGGAGCCTTCATGCTTTTGTAGCTTGCCAAGGAGAACGGATCTGCTCCCTGGTATAGGGGGAAGTATCGAAAGTTAAAGCAATCCACTTCTGCCAAATCTGACGTGTGCAGAGAATGCCTAAGCTTGTCCTCAGACACAGGCTTTCACATTTCAGCATTTAGTCACTTCTAATCTAGGCTTTTCTGGAAGAACTGAAGGATGGCCAGATAAGAAGTGATTCATGATTAGAAGTTAAGGCGTTCAATGGGGTCAAACTCCCTCAGGTTACCTCAGAGGACGTATGGAATAGCTCAAAATGATAAATATGAACTAAAATCCATAAAAAAGAACATCACAGCAACATAGGCAAGGCCGTACCATCGGGGTCATCTCACAAACAGGGAGGTAGTCATGGCCCCAAGCCTGACAGGATTCAAGAAAAACCCTCAGACACATGGTGTGAATTTTGGGGTTGTCCTATGCAGGGACATGAGTTGGACTTGATGACCCTTGTGGGTCCCTTCCAACTCAGGACATTCTGTTGATTGCACCATATTCACACCAAAATTATGATGGAACAGCTTAAAATTCTGCTGCTAGTTTTAGCACGTCCTTTTTCTAAATAAACACAATAAATAAAGATACTGCACAGGAAAATAATGCAACTGCTCTTTCTGACCAGTGAAATCAAGACATAGTAGACAACTCCAGAAATGTGCTTGTACATATTCTGCCCAAAATACTGCTCGTATTACAAAAAATGCCCTTTTTCTCATGAGAACTGTCTCATGCAATGACATTCACATGTTTTATTTCATCACTGCCAAACAGAGATTATGCCTGGAATTTCCTGTCTGTGGGCAACATTGAGAGGTTTCACTTTGTTTCCTTCTAGTACAGAATGAAAAGCTGAAATTTGTTTCCTGAATAGAATTCCTTAATTTGTCTGAGATTTAACTTCAGAAGAGTCGGGGTGCTTTATAATTTTAACCAAGACAGAGAAAAAACAAACAAAAACAAAACAACAACAACAACAAACTTTCTTAGATTCATTTGATATTAGGCCAAATTAAGTCAAAACATCAAATTATTGAAATGAAACCTATGGATGATTATTCTTGGCAAACCTTGGCCTGTGGTGCTCATTTTCTCCGCTATCTCATGTTTTTTAATTGAATGCCGGATCATATGATCATTCCAGCAGATGATAAATACAGCAACTAGCCTGCGAGGAATTGGGCAGGTTTCTCTACTAACTCCAGTGAAGGGGTTTCCAATCAGACCAGCAGAAGATAACCATGAGCTAATTGATCTTGACTTGCAAGAAATTTCACTTAGCATTGCTAGCCTAAGTTTCCTTTCGATTATCGTCACCCCTCTGTCCTTTCCATCCTTGTGCATTTTGCTGTTTTTCACGTTATAATTGCACAAATCAAGATATAACCCTTTGGTGCTGTGTGATTTGCGTGCACAGCATGAAACAACCTCTGTTCAAGTGGTCTTGCAATGAACCTGAGAGGTGACACATGAATTTTTTGAAGCTGAGCATTAAGGCAGAGAGCATTGTGCAGCAGTTACATTGCTAACTGCACCTATTTCACTGACAGGGATAAAGCACAATTTCCAAAAGCAACTAAATATGCTACATAAAAACCACTCCAGACAAGTGTCACTACATTAGCACCAAGGATGAGCATCATATCAACATGGCCTGTTTCCCAACAATATAAAACAATAGTACAAAAAAAAAAAAAGAGAGAGAGAGAGTCCTCTAAATAAGTTGTGTTGGTTCCCTTCTTCCCAGTCATTGTGGCAGACAGCTTAAGTTTTATGTTACATGACCTGGGAAGACTGAGGAAGTATTTCCACACTCCAGCTACAACCTCAAACAGCACAGAAAGTAATCTAAACAACATTAATATTACAGCCGAAAACATTATTAACATTTAAGAAATGCCTGTTACGGAAGAAATGTACTTTAACAATAACAAAAACAACAATCATAATACTATTAACAGTAATAACAATTTCTGATGAAATCCTCAAGTGCTTCACAAATAAGAGGTCCAGTATCATAGCCCATGTTTTCCTATTGCAAATTCAAAGCCCAGACAAGGAGCAGAGAATGCACATTGTTGAGCTCCAGGTCAGTGCTCTGTCCTCTTCCTCCCCTCGAGGGCATTTTATATACCCTGTTTCCACAAAAACAAGACCTACCCTGAAAATAAGCCCTAGCATGACTTTTCAGGAGTTTTGAGGATGCTCAAAATATAAGTCCTACTCCAAAAATAAGCCCTAGTTACAGTTCAATTTAAATAGTGTCCAGGCACCTATACATGTAAAAAAAGGTATCTTTTGGAGCAAAAATTAATACAAGACCCTGTCTTATTTTCAGGGAAATGGGGTAGTAACTGTAGCCAGCCCTCAAAGAAGCCTGTAATCATCTTTTAGCCACACACTTCATCTGTGTTTATGCCTTATGCTGCTTGGCATTCTCCACACCTCTGGTAATCCTCACTGAGTTTTCCTGGAATACCCTCAATTTGACATGCTACTACAGACATACTAGAGACATACGCACATGACAGCACTTTATACTGTTATTTCAGGCAGTCTCTTCCATGGGAGCTCAATAAAAATCCCGTCAGACCAAGTGCTCATCAATGTTAAACCACTCATAGCTGTCCAGCCATTTCTGGAAGTCTTTTCCAAAAATGACGGTCCATCAAACGACTGTGTCCCAGCATGGATGTGAATTGTGCACCCCAGGTACACAAGCCAACGTTGCGCTGGCTGGAGAACCACAGTCATCCCAGTACGGCATGGCTGTCCTTGGCTTCCAGGCTTGTTGCATAGTCATCCCCTGGCTCCTCAGCAAGAGGTGGCTGGTGGCATCTCCTTACTCGCTGTGGGTGCCAGGGGTTGTGCAAGCGGTGGTGGTGGTGATTTCCAGGAGCAAAATGACTTCCCTGCCATGTGAACAGCTGCTACAATGAGAGCTGTTCATCCTGTTTACATTAGGCGGCTGCTGCAAGCAGTCAAGCACAGCTGAAATCCATGAATGAGGAAAGGAATGGATTGCTTGGTATGCCAAGAAGCCCTCGTTGTGCCACAGAGTTGAGGCACACAGCTGAGCAGAGGCAGAACAGAGGTGATGTAGCCTCTTGGATCACACCTGTGGTAGCACAATTTGAGAAAGGCATGGAGGAAAATGAAAAAACCTAGATATGAGAGCAGCTTTCTACCTTGACTTACTCATTTTCTGCCTGTGATTTCCATTTAAGACAATAGTTACTCATTCCTTGTACTACTACCACTTGTATTTGTACTCATTTCTTGGACTTGTACCACTTGATCCCAAACACTCTTTGATTACTCACTATAAAAAGCAGTCCTAGATGATTCATCAAGGGAGATTTTTCCCTTGAATCCCCAAGACTTTAGGTAGCTCCTGCAGAATCCAGAGGGCTCAGTGGTGAGACATCACAGCAGGAGTTTGAGGACTGAAGGACAGAGGAAGAACATTCACTTGAGTGACCCACAGGACAAAGGAGGAGGGAGGAACAGGAAAGGGAGGTGTTTGGGAAGACAAGGGAAATGGTGCAACTCAAAAAACTGATGAAAAGTTTGATGGATAGTTCAAGGGAAAAATGAAATAGGGAAGTCTGTTAACCTATGATGGAAGGCAGGAAGAGCTTCATGATTCAAGCTCATTCCTTTCCTCCCATGAGGTGGGAAAGCTGCTCTGCTAAAGGCTCAGTGGGAAAGGCTAAAGGAAGCACAAAGGCATCTTTTATCCAACATCTGCTCAAAATGAATGTACACAGGCAACTTATTTCTATTAAGGTTGTTTAGCTGAAAGCAGTAGAAGTCACTATGTTGTCCATCCTGTGGTTTTCTACAGCTCCATTACCTTAAGATCACTGCCTTTTCTCAGCACACAAGATGATTTAGGATGGTTTTTGCACCTTGATACACATCACAATTTTAGATAACAGGTAAAATTTCTGGAAACGGCCTGGCATCCTGCATGATATTTCTGCAAATGGAGGAGTTTTATTACACATTGTCAGATGTTAAAGCTTCCCACAATAATTCACCTTCCAGCAACTAAAGAGGAGAGTTTAAGAAATAATAACTACAAATAATTGGGCATTTACAGCCAATACCATGCAATTCGTACATGACAAAGAAACTAGAATACAAGGCAAGACTATTTTGCAGAATTGGGAGAAGCCATGTTATTCTTGCTTGATCCACCTATGATAGCATAAGGGAGGGAGAGAGGGTGTGATTTGTGCCAGTTCTCTCATTCAAACCCATTTATTAAGTCTTACACAACAAATTCTTTCCAGATTCTCCAAACTCACCCCCCCTTTTATCTAACAGAATTATTACATCCCCCTCTGCAGTCCGACCCTGCTTACGGTCTAACTTTGCTTCTATTTATAGCTTACCAAAGCCAAAACTCTACTGATCAAAGTAGAACCAGAAGTGATTTGCCTTTAATAATTGAATGGGAGGAGTATCAGGGAACAGCCTGTCTTTATAAGAGAACACGCTACCCATGTCACATCCACCTCCCCTTTGGGACGCCTCCTGCAAGCCTATATTCTCTGCACTTTTAAGACTCAAAAATGAAAAATTCTTCCTATTGTCAATGGTGATGTGTTATTTTATAAGGTCCAAATCCCAGCAGACTAGATAATAAAATATTCCAGAGACTGAACATACTGGCAAGCATTATGGCATGATATCCATATGTAAGTAATAATGACTTCAGACGAAAGTGTAAGAACAAGCTGGTGTTTAATCTGAGAAATGAGATGCACTGACAGATAGGAACCATATGATCAGGTATAATTTCGTGATAAGGTGCAGACTGTGTCATTTAGCTGAGCAGCTGTTTCTCAGCATTTTCCCCATATAATACCTTTAACATCAACTACTGTCTTTTTGTTTTGCCATGCCAGAGAGGTCAGAAGTGGGGAAAAATAACAAGCTCTTAGTGAATTTTACTGTTTCAAGTGATTATTTGATCCCAAGGGTTTTTTTAAATGTAACTTTTATTGCTTGATTTCTCTATGGGTTAACCTATAACTTCTTCTAGCAACTATAGCTCAGAGTTCAGCTCTACGAAGGTAATGAGCTTTAATTAGATCCAATCAGCCTTATCAGTTGGGCAAAAAGTCAAAGCTTTGATTGTGGCATAGTCACATCCTGTGTCAAGAGACAGTGATCTTCGTAAAAGCCATCAATGCACTCCAGCAACCCTATTATTTCATCCACCGGAAATCTCAGCTCTAATGCTCAGTGTAGATCATTTCTTCTCCTTCCCAGAGGTCACTGACTCACTGGCTTTGCCCGTGTAACAGGACTGGGAGATGAGGGCTGTTGCATCACTCTTCTAGCCTCACGGTCATACTGGAGCACGGGATGGCTCCATCTCCCCATTTGCATGCTCACACTTGCACATCCCTGAGCGTTCGGAGGACGGCGTGGTCCTGGCTCTTGCTCTGGCCTGCAGCGTGGTCATGGACCGAGAGCGCACCCACCAACCAGGAGCTGTGCGTGCACAAGAGGGCTCCTCATCCAACAGGTGAGATTCTGCCAGGAGATCCCAGGGGAAGGGATGAGGGATACAGATCTGTTGACAAGTTTCAGGAATTGACTCACTAAATTCCTTGGCACTTGAGAAAGTCCCAGTAAAGAAGCAGCAAACTTCTGACCTCAGAGAGCAGCCAGAAACATTAGCCTTACAGAGACTCCTGCCCGGAGCCTGCATCTGAGGCTGGGCTGTTCCAACAAGTCTCCTTCCTCACCCACTGAAGATGTAATTCAACAGATGAAGCTGACGGAGCAATAATGCCTTTCAGTGAATTGCCTCATTAACCACACCCCGGCAGCCTCTGCTTGTGCTGAGATGACTCCTCTCGTTACTCTTCCACCATCCCAAACAGATAGGCTTCAGAAGTGCGACTTCATCCTAATTACACCACTGCTTTTACCAAAACTCGCGCAGTATCGGAAGACGCTTTATCTGGGTGCGTTCAAACCTGCTGTAAGCCAGTTTCTCAGACGTGACAGACCCACTTTCCCACCTCAGGCCACCTAAACCTACCTTCTAGTGGTTATAACTAATTACCAGCCTCCACCAGGGCCTTCTGCACTGACCGTGAGATTTGGTCATCATGTTTTCCACAGATCATCTTCCCAGACTTCTCTCTTGTCCTTCTGCTACATCAACACACAAAGGCAGATGTGTTCACAGTACAAACCTGTCTCCTGTCCATCTTACGCACTCTCCTCTTGTGACAGGAACCTCACTGATCCGTTCATAGCACCACCAGGCTCATTTACCTCTCTACAAACTGACCCGGGACTCAGGCAGTTCCCTTGAGAGGTTCCATTTTATCATCACTCATCTTCACAGCCTGCAGGTAGGTTTGGTTCAGACAGTTCTTTTGTCCCTGGTCTGTACTTGGGCCATCAAGTGTCACGAGGTTGCAGTTGTATGTTGTCCCAGGTTAGCAGCTGGCTGGTGTAAGCTGCAGACATGTTCTTGCAGCTTGGTATAATCTTCCAGGCAATCATGGAGGGAATTAATTCCCAGTTCCTCAGACAATTCCAATTTTGAGTCTAAAATCAAAATCTTAAATCATTAATCATTAAATCAATTATGAATTTCAAAGCAAAAGAAACCTCAAAGCAATAGCATTGGAAGACATGCATGCAAATACACAACTGTCCCAATAGAAGACTTCACTTGGCACAAATGTCACCTCAAAAAAACAGAAGGAATTTCCCAGCTTTACTCCAGTCCAAATGGTGCATCTCAGGAATGCACCTTTTTTTCCTTTGGGGAAGGTACAGTTTTGTCAAATTTATTTGGGTGCCAGTCCAGGAATGCATCTAATCTATCTAAGAAAAGCAGATCTCCAGAATTGTTCACATAATACCTGCATCTCACAGGTGTTGAGAGGCCCAGTGAGTTAACATTGACAGAGTACTTAGGAGTCCTTCACAGTCAGAGAGCACATAAACACTCAAGATAAATGCTGCACAGCACTAATCTAAGTCTTCTGGAAATTCTATAAAATTCAGATGATTTTCCTCTTCTGTTTCAGGTCCTGAGTTGGAAGGGGTGCACAAGGATCATCGAGTCCAGCTTCTGTCCCTGCATATGACAACCCCACAGTTCACACCATGTGCCTGAGTGTGTTGTCTGGTCTCTTATTGAAATCTTTATATCACCCCTAAAACGTGAATCTGTTCAGCATTAAATATATCAAAGCTTACGGGAGTGAAGGCTTAAGTCAGTCCCTCCTTGCTCACATTTGTGTCGCTTCAGCCTTAGAAGCCATGACAACATATTTTGTGCAACAAGAAAATAGTATCCGCTCTTCTTTGTAATTTCCTTTCCCTAGTCCCACCTCAGCTCCCATCCTAGTATGAGGTCATGGTTTTCTTCCCTCACCATAAACAGCATTTGTCCACTGGCAACAGAGGCTCATGAGACTTTACAGACCTTGCATAGTGTCTCTTGCTTTAATTTGCATGTCTTGTCTTCTGGGCTGGACCATCCTTATGAATCACATGTATTAATTCTACAGAGCAGCTTACACACAATTTCCAGGGACCAAATCAATGTCAGCCCTTTATGGAGAGATGGAAAACAACCTTAATGCTGGCTGACAACTAGTCTCAAATCATACACCAGGACATATATGTTAAATTTAAGGATAGTTTTGCAAAAGAGAAACATCATCCTCTGTGCATCCAAATACCTTTCTAGACACCTGTCAAAAGGCTGACCCTGAGACGTCACTGTTCCCCAGCAAGAGTTGACAACACTCCCAGTGTTCATCAATCGCTCTTCAGCAAAACGTTTTGAGACACAAAGAAATTTACTGTGCTTTGCTGTACACGTAACAATCTGGTGTTTCTCATATTTACAAAGCAATATTTTGGCTTCACTACCCTGAAAAATTTGTTTTAATTAACAAATACAGATATTTTTTACAGGAGGAGAATCAATAAACAATAAGCAATTATCCCACTGCATGATAAACTATATAAGCTCAAGTCTGGCTGATATCAGCGCCTGCATCTTTTTTCAGTGTCAGAATAATAAACTACAATTGCTTGCCTGTATTTCCCACTCAACAAAACATACCTGCAGCTGGTTTGTAATCTCTGTGTCAAGTAAAATCATTTTGTATTAATGAAAAGACCATACGATCATGGAATATTACACAGGTCCTCCAAGAGACAGGGGCTGAAACATTAAGACCAGCCTAAAAAAATGCCATGTACTGGTCTCATGCCTTTTTCAACTCACATCATTTCTGAAATGCGTGTTTGCTTCACAGATTTAGAAATGTAAGACTGGTCTTTGAGAACTTGCCCCATGCTACTTCCGTCTGGAACCCTGAAATTTCTCATGATACATCATGTTTCCGAGAACATCAGTTTGAAGATCAGCTCTTGAAGAACAGACATGCAGAACCTTTAGCAAACAGACTCTCCAGCCTTTGTAGAGATGCATTTATTTCTTAATCCCTAATTTAATTCGAGGTAAGGTAAGAGTTTTGTGTGGGCAAGCAGGTTCTTCAGAATTGCAGCCAACAGAAAGGGTGTGTGGGAGGGAGGGGATGAGCGATGCAAGTGAGGAGTCTCCCACGTCAAGAGCACAAGACGGCTGCCAGCAACCCACTTGTGGATATTCTTCCACAGCCCACCTGTGGAAACCATGGAGGTATTGCTCAAATGATCAGGTTTCTGGAAAGGACAAATAAGTGGGCTGAAAGGCTCAGATCAGGAAACGTGTAATTAATGCTGATCAGAAGAAGGAAGCAGACTGAGCCCAGCCTCTTTCAGTGTGGGCACCCATCCTCTACTGGTCATAAAGGTGTATCCACACCACTCTGCAGCTATCGCCTCAAGACCTGGCACAGTAACTCCATCTGTTTCCTCCCATTGGAGCCATGACAAGTCATCAGTATCAGGAACCCATGGTGGACTCATTTCCAGAAGTGTCCCAGCCCTGCCTGCAGCTGGAGATCTGCCACGAGGGCATTTCCACGGGCATATCCCAAGTCTCCCCAGCCCTGGTGCAGACGTAGATGTACACGGCCAACTTATACAATGCTTCCCTAAAACGTTCCCTGAGCTTCCAGCAGGTGGAGGCTCAAGAACTTCCTGAGACACAGAAATTCTAGCATTTAATTCCCACAGAGGACTCCTCTTCTATAAACATACCTACTATGTGCTTGAACTCATGTAAAATTTCAGCATCCATATAATCCTACAGAAAGGAGTTCTACAGCTTAAATTTACAGAGGGGGAATGCTGGATATTTTTAGACCTCTCTCTTACTGGTTTAGATATTCAGTGAGTACTAAACCCCATCCTAACATTAATTTAATTGGTTCAGGTGATGGTGACCACAAAGACCTGGTAGTAAAGACTAACCAGAACATTTATGTGTGGGTTCCTGTGACGTTCACAGAACCCAGTGTGAACCAAGCTGTAGATGTTCACACCAAGAACATCACTTGTAAAATTCTAGTCTGCTGAAGATTGGGCATGGCCTCATCAGATGTCTAATGTAAGACTCTAATTGCTTCTCTTTTGCTTTCATACACATCCTAGGATGGCCAAGTCTGGCTCACTGGCTGCAGAAGGAGAGCTCTGAAATTCGTGCAAGTGCAGGGTACTGGCCTGCGTTTGTTTATTTACCCGATGGGAAATGGTCCATTAAAGACTCAGCCAAAGTGAGCCGTAAAACCTTCAGAGAAGGGCAAAATATTTGATAACACAAGTGTGGCAGGAGATGTATAAATGAGGAATAAATACATCCCACTGTTCATTCCAAGAGAAAAACAGGGCGGAATCAGCACTGGGAAATTGTCAGTATATCAAGAGACCTACTCTTAGATGCAAAAGCTAAAGTTTGTAATCCTACCATGTGCACAGAAGGACATAGAGATCCTGAGGTCAATTTGTGGTGACTTCTCTGTTCCATCTCTTTTCTGTCTCTGCCCTTGGCTGGGGCCTGATGCCTGGGATGAGGTGAAGCATCACTCTACTGGTTTATGCAATGTGATACAATATCCCAAGTAGAGCGATTCTTCCTTTTCATCACAGATAATGATCTGTTCCCCAAAGCATAAGGATTAAGAGCCTAGATTTAATTTTCTTTGCACTTAGCCAGAGGGCTCTATCTTTTGCAGAGTTATTTCCTCTGTGGCTCCACCGCCATCTCTCTGCTTGCTGTACCACTGAGCCAAGGAAGAACCTTTTCCTTTGTGCACAGGTGTTTCATCACTGGAGAAAGGCTGCAGCTGAATCAGAAACACAGCAGAATAGGTTTGGATCTGATATGAAAGTTGCATCATAAACTTCTCATCAAACCTGAGTTTTGTCTGAAACCATCTGGGTTTTGCTTCCTAATTTTTCTCTCCCGTGAAAGTGTTCCTGCACGCTTTGGGGATGTCCCTGTGGTTCGGGGAGCGGTGGAAATGGCAGCCTGGTTCTGCTCAGCACTGGCTCCATTCACCTGGCTGGCACACAGCCGTGGAGCTCCCTGCCCCGGCCTTTCAGCCACAGGCCTTGTCTGAGGAAACGTGGGGTTTCCCTACAGAGAAAGAACACAAATCCTACCCCGCAGGGTTTTATGACGTGCGCTTCATGTGTCAGTGGCAGCCTAAAACATGAAGCCCTGTCTTAAAAGCGAAACAGGAATCACTCAAAAGCCTGCCTTGGCAGACTGAGCCTTAAGGGTTTGAGGGCAAATCAGGGCAATACAGTTCAAGACCTTGAGCTGAGACTGTGTCACCACTGCCCTGCTCCGGGTATATATACTCACCCCGGTATCAATACAGGCTGGGGATAAAAGGATGGAGAGCAGCCCTGCAGATAAGGACTTGGAGGTACTGGTGGATGAAAGATGGGACATGAGCCAGCAACGTGCGCTTGCAGCCCAGAAACCCACCTGCGTCCTGGGCGGCATCCCCAGCAGTGTGGGTAACAGGAGGAGGGAGGGGATTGTCCCGTCTGCCCCGCTCTGGTGAGACCCCCCTGCAGTGCTGGTCCAGCTCTGGGTCCTCAGCACAGGACACACATGGACCTGCTGGAGAGGGGCCAGAGGAGCCACAGGAATGATCCGAGGCTGGAACAGCTCTGCTGGGAGGACAGGCTGAGAGAGCTGGGGTGTTCAGCTGGAGAAGAGAAGCTCCGGGGAGACCTTATTGTGGCATTTCCAGACTTCAAAGGGGCCAATAAGAAAGATGGGGACAGACTTTTGAGTGGGGCCTGTTGCGATAGGACAAGGGTGATGGTTTTAAACTAAAGGAGGAGAAATCCATGCTAAACATGAGGAAGATATTTTTTACAGTGAGAGTGGTGAGAGCCTGGCCCAGGTTGCCCAGAGAGGTGGTGGATGAACCATCCCTGGGGACATCCCGGGCCAGGCTGGACGGGCCTCTGAGCAACCTGAGCTGGTTGCTCATTGCAGGGAGGTTGCACTAGATGACCTTTAAAAGGTCTCTTCCAAACCAAACTATTCTATGATTCATAAAAATCTGAAGTCTGGAGCAAGTGAGCTGCAAGATCCCTAATCCCATTGCTCACACCTGACAGTTTCTTGGCTGCATTGTTCCCAGAGAACGCAATAGGAAAAGGAAATTTCAGCTGTGCTGAGCTGTGACATATGAAAGGAAGGTAATGACAAAGCCATTTTTCCCAGTCCACGCCATATAATCTTTTCTCCAATATAACCAGGAAGCGTACTGTATAATCAGATTTACTTCATTTGCTTTTGCCACTTAGAAACATACATCACTGATGCTGTTTCATGTATCCTCAACAACCTCTCAGTGCTCAAACGACATTATCTAGCTGTGGTTTGCTTCTGATAGACTAACAGGCATGTAGAGCAGGAAGGGTGGTGCACAGCAGAGTCAAGACCTTCACTGGATCACTTGCTAGGGACTGTCAACAGCAAGGAGAAAAACAAAGCCCTGGATCATGAAGGGAATACTTTACAGAGCCAGCTTCCTTGTATGCACTGAAACAGATGGGAAAACATCCAGCTAACCTGTCCCTGACAATACAAATTCGTTCTTGCAAAACTTGAGCAAGACACCACTCCAGCAACAGACAGGAATGAGTAGTGTCTCTGTAACTACAACTTGTACTCAGCCCAGCACAACCTTACATATCTGACCTGATAATATTATTTCCTGTTGACGCTCTGTGTTCCCTAAACATCCGCATGAAGGAGGAGCCGAGTTCAGACCTTGCACCCTTGCACAGGTACATTGTGTGAATCTCACCTGAACAAATGATGTGGACTAGTTTCACTCACTGATTTCAACTTATCTGTACCAATGCAGTCAGAAGTAGAGCATACGCCCCAAAGTATCTTTTTGAAAAACTTGCCCGGAGTTTGGCTAAGAATACTCTTCTCAGCTCTGTAATCAGCTGGGCCTGGGCTATTGCAAACGTAAATGGTAAATTATCTTTTTGGTTGATAGAACAATGTTTTGCACCTTTTTATTTATCATGAACTTCCTTCCTTATATCTGATTATTTTCTGATCCTGAGAAATTCGTTTGGAGAAAAAGTATAAGCAAAAGCAGAGAGTCTTAGACCTAGGAAGGAATGAAGACAGCAAAAGGATTTGAGATCACCAGAAATTAATTTCCAAGAGAACAAACCACTTTATGTTGCTGAGCTGCAACAGCTCCTAAGTTCTGGAAGCAAAATACTTTGGTCAAATGCAGAGAACTCTCCTAGATGAGAACTAAGGAGCCCTGCACCCAATCTCTTCTGGCTTCAGGAGAGATTTGAAAAGAGACTAAGGTGCTCTCAGGCCCAGGAAGACTAAGGCGGAGACTAAGGTACTCTTCCCTTGGTTCTTCTT
This sequence comes from Streptopelia decaocto, assembly GCF_964273445.1. Taxonomy (NCBI): domain Eukaryota; kingdom Metazoa; phylum Chordata; class Aves; order Columbiformes; family Columbidae; genus Streptopelia; species Streptopelia decaocto. The sequence goes on along the minus strand of NC_138672.1, from coordinate 3,970,145 downwards.
CCCTGTGTCATGACACAATCTTATCACTTAGTCATCTAAAATCTGTACATACTATTCCCTCCTGGGCTCCAGTCTTGGGCAAACCAAGTGGTGTCCCTGGTGAGGAATCTATCCACAGAACAGAGGACAAGTTCTTCCAGGGTCTGTGTCCCACAGGGACCATGCTGGATTTCAGTCTCTCTGCTCAACACATCACATCAAAGTTATTCTAGGAGACCTTGTGTTCTTACTCTCCCTTTATGTCATCCCACTTCGCCTCAGGGCATCCAATACAAGAAATGTGGTACAATGAAAAGCATCATGTATGTTATTTGCCATTCCTTCCATGAAGTAAAGGCAAAGGGGTGAAGAAAGGTTACTTGGGCATGAGAAGAGACCAAAGCTCTGGTCTTTGTCTCACCTTGGGTCTTATAGCTGGGGAAAATCTGGCAGTAGCAGTAGAAGGTGAAGCAATTCAGTACAGCAACAAAAGTGGTACCCAGTGCAGCCACTTTAAATTCGAGAAATTCCTGGTTACCTGTGTCATGCTGGCAAGTACCATGGTTTTCCATAACACATGCAAGGGGATAGACCAGGATGCGCCCTGAAGTGCTCTCCCGGAATCCCTGGCATGGCACAGCTCCCATCCCACAGCCTCTGCTTCCTCCACAGCCATGGGCTGGAGCCAAGGTCATCCCTTTGGGCCTCGACATTCCCACAGCTTGTGACACCATGGGAGTACCGTCTGGCTGATCGTCTCGCTCCATGTGCGTGGGAGGGAAACACACTCACAGGAGGACGTCACAGCAGAGAGGTGGGAGGTCATGGCAGGACCGCAGCGGATGGAAGTGGGGAACCATCCTGCACCCTCCCACTCCTTCCCATCACATGGCATCCCCTGGCAAGGGGCGACTCGAGTAGCTGGTGCCCATCTCCTGCCTGGTGACAAACCCAGTCTAACTGGGTAATATTTCCACATAGTGACCAGTTACATCCTACTTCTGCTTATTGGTGGTCAGGAGTTGTGCAAGAGTAACGACTGACCTGAAAAGCCCCTCCTGACACATACCCATACCTGACCATGCCTATGGCAAAACCCACCCACAAACTTTGTGCACAAGGGAGGACGTGGTTCCTCTTCCAAAGTCATGATGGTCATGCTAAGTTGACACCCCACATCCCTCTGCCTTCCCTCCAGCCCTGTTCTTGGCAATTACAACTGACAGCATTTGAGTTTACTGGATGTCCACGGGTTGACTTTGGTGTAGTAGGGATCTCCACATTAAGATCAGTCCCTGCTTTCATTGTTCCCCCCCCGGCTCTGGCCATGGGCTGGCAGAAGCAGGTATTGCCTGTTGCTCCCTGTGCATCACGAAAGTCCAACCGCAGAGAGACAAATGCTGGAGGGCAGAGAATGTCCACACCAAAAACCAGCAGAGTAACCACCACTGAGCACATATCAGCAACCAACAGACATGTCCCCAAGGCAGTAACAGCCTGGGAAGTCATGACCAGTGCTGAGAGTACTCAGCATTAACTACAGTCCCTCTACGCTGCATCTCTGTGGACATGATGTCTCTGGTGGGACACTCCAGACAACCTAGCAAACCAGCCAGCAGGAAAGTTATGGCAAGATCAAGAGAGGCAAATATCACATGCAGATTCCCCCTCTCCTCCCAGCTGAAGGATGCTCTGCACTTTGTCTTTCTAAGGGGAACATCACAGGATTCAGCTGGAAATAATGCAAATATAGCATTAACCATTCTGAACACAGTGAACAAATAACATGTTGAAAACTCTTAGAAAATGTGTGAAATGGTCTTTGAATGCTCAATTGTTTGTTCTCTGTACTCAGTGCAAGCTTAAAAACTAAAAACACAGCCATTACCTGATGTAGACAAGGAATTAAAGACACATCTCCTAAATCTGCTAAATATCTTCCATGCTTAAGACAGAAATACCCATAATACCATCCTTGTGTATTCTGCTTTACCCTCACTATATATATGATTCAGCTTACTCATCCTCAGACAAAACGCCCTCATACATGTCATGCACAAGCATGCAGAAAGAACAAAAACCATCACAGAAAGAAGAGAAATCTGAGCAGCACAGAGGTGGCATGACCCGGTGACAAGCTATTTTTTTGTCCTCTCATGGACGTCTCATTGCTTTCATGCATTTTTTCCTCTTACAAAGGTCGCATGTCAAGAGCCCAGCCCTCACCTTCCAAGGCTCCAGCTCCTCATCCTCTTCCAGCCAAAGGCAATAAGTGTCCAGCCAATAAAAGCTCTTTTATGAGCTCTTTTAGCTCAGAACTGCCTCCGCTGGAATCCCCTGGAAAATAAACATAATAAACTCAGCAGAGTTTTCTGGCTTACAGTTTGGGCTTATCTGTGGCTGTCTGCTTGTAAGGCACGTGCCTTGAATATGGATTAAGCATTTTGTGGCACGCATGACGAAGAGAAAATTACCTTTGACACTCATGGCCAAAATCCTAGTATTATTATTTTAGTACTCTGCTCTAGAACAAGCAACTGGGAAAGAAAAAAAAACCACACACACACAAACACAAAACACCACAACCAACCAAAAAAACACACACGAAAATCCCCCACACCAAAACAACACCAAACTCATCTCTACACAGCACTTCCACAAGAATAGTTTTCTCTCTACTGATCTTAGCAGCACCCTCCTGCCCATTCTGTTTTTTAAATTTATAATAAATGGAGCTACGCTTGCCCTGAAATCTGTCAAAATGGAGATAAGGCCTTGTCCTCAAGGTTTTACAGCCTAAATGAAAACAAGTAATGAATTAAAGAAGAAAACAAAGCCAGGCACTAGCCTGAGGTCACACAGGAACTCTGTGGCTTGGCTCGGGTTCGAGCTCACGTCCTTTGGTGCTTTACCAGCTCTCTTGTCCCAGCTCCCTAAACCATACCGGGTTTCACTATTTCTTGCTTTGCCTTTCACACTTTCCCTTTCCCTGGCCCAGTCCCCTGGCGAGGATCCCTGTGAGCCTCAGTTATGCTCACTAATTAAATTACACAGGCTGCTCAGGGCATGACTTTTAGCTTTCTAGGGTATCAAGAGCTGCACCAGACTATTGTAAAAGGAAGATTTCTAGCAGTGTTATCAAAGTTCTAGTGATAAGAGCTGTCTGAATTTTTACTGGGGGGCAGGAGGGTGCAGAGAGACTGGGACATGAGAAAATACTTTTGTATTATTTTGTAATAACACAAATCTGAAATGTTTTTCATGGGGAGATGGGGGAAACCAAACCTTGCTGTGCTCTCACTAAAAAACACATGAGTTTCCACCCTGTTTCTCTACCCGGGGAAAAAGCAGAAGTTTCTGCACATCAGCGTGCGTGTGGATAAAGCAAAGAAAGTTTCCGTTTTGATGAGAACCGTGTTTTCCCAGGAAAAAAAAAATCTCCAATTTCAGCAATCTGGATAAGTCTAAATGGCAACATCTCCACTGACGGTTCCTGCCAAGTCCTCCCTACACCCCGCCAAGGCCAGCGGAGGGTGCGCTGCTGCGGGACAGGGAGCAAACATGCAACGAGCCTTCTCCGGAGAAGGGAGCCCCTTCCACATGGATATCGGCTGCCGTCCGAGCTTATTTCTCCTAAATCAATCACTGAGCAGCTCCTGAGGTTGGCAATAGGCAGCGGGCCCTTTTAATCAGAGACAGCAGCTATCAAGTAAGATAACATAATTTTTTCCCCACTGCAATAAAGTCACCGCTTTTCCAGGTAATGATAACAGCCTCCTGTAAAAGCACAATTAAAATGAGTTAGGGGTAGACAAACCTCACAACAGCAAAATGCCCTGTTTTAGGCCTGACCTTGGAGTGTTTGGTGCAAAAGGTACATTGAGCAACCTGCAGCCCGCTGTGAATTCTGCTAAAACATAGGAATGAAGCACCATTTCAGAGAATCGGACCCCTTCTTGGGCTCACTGTGACACCCTCACCTTCCCTAAAAGCCTCCTCCCTTTTGTCCCGGAGCTGTGCAGATACTGCCGGGCTCCAGGATGGCCAGCATCACATCGCCGGCTCGCTCTCCCCCTGCTTCTCACTTTCACTCCCATTGGTTTCATGTCCCGTTTGCCATGCGGAAAAGCTTTTAAGCTTATCCAGCCCAGCAGCAGGGTTTATCCTGGTTCCACCCACTGGGACTTTCCTAGCTTCCTTCTGCACAGAGAAGGGGGGGGGGGGAAAGCCAGACAGAGGCAGGCAGCACCTCGGGGAGCCCGGGGAGCAACCGTGCTCTTTCCCTGAGCTAGGTTTCTATTGTAGGCGGTGCATTCCTTGGGAGGGAGGGTGTGCGTGTGTCGGTGCCTTCCCACACTCCCGGCAGCTCTTATTTAATGAGGGTCTCCATGCAGGGCAGACGCCAGAAGAGATTTTTGCCGTCCTCGGTTCCCATCCAGGACCAGCGGCAGCTCGCACGCCAGACGCCGGCATGGACCGCGCGGTCGAGATAACCCCGGCGGAGGAGGCGGCTCTCGGGAGCAGCCAAGCCTCCAGGATGCACCTCGGGAAGGATTTGCGGAGGATACGGTGCGCGGTGCTGCTGTGCCTGCTCTCCGTGCTGGTCCTGGCGCTGCCCATCGCCTACCTGCTGGTTGGAAACCTCCGAGCCCCCAGCTCCTGCACCGGCCAGGTAAGAGTTGGACAGACAATTTCCATCCTGCCACCCTGTGAGGAGGACAGCGCCACGTCCTGCGTCTCCAGGGTTGGGTTTGGTTGGTTCTTTTATTCTCTTTATGAGTTTCTCACATTTAAGGGAATTTAAGAAACTGCCTGTTACATTCCTTCTTCCTCACCCAGAGCAAATCTGCCTGGGATAAGTCTTATTATTGTTTGGTCTTTTTAACTTGTAGTTTCTGTTCCTCTTGTTGTAATTTCTCTAAGGTCACAGTACTATGTGCAGCTTCTAAAACTTTTATTGTCATGCTGCAGGAAATGCTTAAGAAAAATCGCTAGTTAATGGAAATCAGTGTCTCTCCGCTGATTTCAGCCAGATTTTGATACTATAGCTCATTTGTCTTTCTTCTTTTGGCTTAACTCTGAGACTTCCCCTCCCAGTGTCTGTTTCACAACCATCTGCTGACCACACTGCTGATGTCAGTGGGTCAGTGCTCATTGTGGGCAGAGAGCTCCAGTGCTCGTGTATTATTAATGCAAACTCCTGCAGAGATAAGATTTGGAACAATTAGCCTCACCCTAAATTTCGCATCTCAATTTTTATTCCCCATCAGAACTTTATCTAGATCCAGGGACCTTCTTAACTCTTCTCCTTAGACAGCTAAACTCACTTTGCTCTGAGCAATAAGCTTGCTGGTGTGGCTGCTTCTAATGCTCTTCTGTGTCACCCTATTCCTTCTTGTGCCGGACTGCAAACAAGCGCCTATTTCCATTGTAAACTGTGAATTCAGCAGCACTGCCCCATGCTAGAAGGATGCACATATACATATAGGTCTGAGGAATTACGGTTTGAATTTTAGCCTCAGGTCCGAAATTCCCCAACTAATTAGCCTGTTTGTTCTGTGCTCAGGAACAGCAAAGGAAAGCAGAGTTAGTAAGTGGCCTGGAAGGCAGATGTCTGACCTTGCACACATTCAGCCTATAGATGTTTAGGCAGTGACAGCTGCACCCATGGCTGTGTGCGTGCTCGTGGCTGCGCAGACGTGCCAGCCCCTGTTTGACCTCAAGTCTGCAAAGGCAACAACTCACACCCAAGCGATGCCAGCTCCCGGTGCAGCATCTGTGGCATTATCTGGTTGCACTCTCATGCACAGCTGAAAGGAGATACAGAAGCCCTGCACGGTACCTCGGGCTGTTAAATCTGACTATTTTCTTGTGGATGTGAAAGTGCATATTGCTACACTGGTGCTTTTACAGCTGTTCAGGCCAGCTAGAGCGGGTGCAAATGGAGAGAAGAGGCACTTTGGACAGTCTCAGCTGCATTGCTCTTTCTTCATGTCCCGTGAGGTTGTCTAGAGCAGAACAGTTCAGTTCTTGAAATGATCTTGGAGTGAAATAATAAAACATTAGCCTGTTTGATTTGACTAACGAAAAAGCGCAACGTGAGCCATTAGATTTTTCTCCAGCCTGGGCTATGCTAGTGCGTATTTCCGTGTGTGCGCACCGAGTTATTGGCGCGTAGTATTCCCACAGTGATGCAAGGAGGTGCTGAGTCCTGGTGAGGCAGAGCAAAGCCGTGGGCTGGCCGGCTGCCCGCGGCCACCGTGCCAAGCCAGGGGTGGAGCACCCGGCCTCAACTCAGCTGCATCCTGCACCGTCTGAATTCTTTGCTCGCTGCGTGGGCGACTGACCGTATCACTAGTGTTGTCCAGCAACAGAGCACAGATGGGTGGGTTTGTCCACCTGTGGAGCTTTTCTGTTAATTCCGGGGTGCTCGGTCCTGTGGCTCGGCACGGCTGTAAGCTGCTTCAGTCAATGGGAACATTTCTGGGTGTAAAGGCTCTTGGGAAAAAGTCTTTTTGCATTTCCTTCTGCATTTGAAGTGTTAGAACTGGATTGCTAAAGGACGCCTTCCTCATGTGTGCTGTTGCTAGCCCAGATCAGGCAGACTAAGTTGGGACCAGATGCGTGTGTCAGAGATCTCCATGGCACTGGTTTTGGGGCGCGGAAACCCTGGGCACTCTGGGAGCCAGTGGGCAGACCTGAGTTTGCACCAGACGTGTATTTGCTTGCTGACCTTTGCAGCAGCGAGCCCATGGGAGGAGTCCTCCCGTTGCCCCAGGACCAGAGTTCAGCCCACACATGCCTGATTTTCAAGTTCTCGTGCACTGGGGACAGTCCTGGGAGGAGGGAGGGACTCAGCAGTTGAGCAGATGAGAAGCAGATGGAGTAAATTCCAGAGCCTGTCCTTCCTGGAGCAAAGAGGAGGAGAAGGGGAGCCAGGGAAGGTTTGTGCAACTGGGGTGTGCCTCTTCGTTTTGCCTGCGGGGTGAGGCAGTTTATTGGTCTCTGCTTCAGCGTGGGTGCACACCGTATCACATTCTGCCTCTGAAAGGATGCAAACTCATCTTTTCCTCTGGAAGTGTCCCTTTCAGGAAAAAGCAGGGCAAGCATTACAGCAACATGTGTGAGCCACCAGTTCTCATGGTATAGCGCATCTTGCATGAATAATTCAAGTTTGATGATGTTTTCCTGGACACCTTCCAGGAAAGAGAAATCATTCTCTTTTGCGCTTCAAGACAGACCGAGGTGAGGAAACAGGGTTCTTTAAGCAATAACACATGGCTTGTGATATTAGCAGGAAATCTGTAACAGTCTCTAGTGGTGCCCTGCCAGAGGAAGGGTCAGGACTTGTGCATCCTTCCCCAAAAGGAAACTAAGTTTCAGTCTGAGTGCGCAAATCTACCCAGGGAACAGCACAGCAGCCAGCAGAGCATCGCTGGCTGCCTTAGCGACCTGCTCAGCTAGCCCAATACGGCAGAGCATCAGGTCCTGTGGCCTGGAGACATTGGTACTTGGGCATCCTTTCATGGCACCCTTGGCATTGCAGGACCACAAGAAGAACAAAGGGAAGTTCCCTGTCCAAAGGGTTGCACATGAACCCATGTGCCATGTCAGCCTGGTGATGGAGAAGGGAGCTGCTCCAGTACAGGAGGGACTTTAAAGCCCTAGCAGCTCCACCTGGGTTACGTGCCAAAAAGTGAATCCAGGAAGCTAGCAACAAAGCTCGGATTAGGACTGCCAGGACATGCAGAGCCAGAAGCCCTAATGGGAAAAAGAACCTGAAACGGCTTCCTGACCTGCAGGGATGCAGAAATGCCCATGGAGGAGCAGTGAGCATTGCACCTATGCCTGGGTGTGTGGGATTGCCCTTCCAAAAGCCAGCAGCATACAGCCCCTGACTGGCCATCTCTGTTTGATGCACATGGTCCTCATGGGTGAAGCCAGTGAGCTCATGCCCTGGCTACATAGTTACACTGGGCATTATAATCCAGCCAAAACACTCCCACTGAGACCAGTTTTTACTGGCCCAGGACAAGCACCTACCAAAAAGAGCCAGCCCAGGCCATGCAGCATCTCTGGAGGTACCAAAATTGTGGGTGTATAAACTGTATATGACTTGCAGAGGCCTGTAAAATAGCACTTTGTGCTAAAAGTGGAGTGGATGGAGCCGCTGGGGATATTTTGCTTATTAATGTCTCTGCCTGCAGTGCCAAGCTGCTTTTCCCATGTGGTTCTTTATCGGATACCCCCGGCTCTTCCTGGAGGTGCAAGAGGCAAAATACATGAACAGGGGATGTTCAGCCCTTCTGTTTGGCTTCAGCAGTAGATGGATATAAATGCACTGGGGCTTTTGGACTTTCTTGGCATAAAAAAATTACAGAAGTGTTTTCATACCACAGTCTTCAGAGTACTTAGAGCTGTCTGTCCAAGATGTCATTTGTCTGCAAGTCAGCTGTAAGGTGGGATTTTCAACATTACTCAGCGCTGATTAATCTCTCCACAGTAGCCAAAGGGAAAATTGAAGCCGTGCTGTGCACTTGTCAGAATCACAGCTAAGCAAGAAAGGAAAAAGAGGGGAAAACACTAATTGTGTAAACCTTCTATTGTGTCATGCAGCTTCACTCTCCCTCACCACCTCATCTACACCATGAATGTACAACACCTCTGCCTATTTAGGACAAATATTACTAATACCTGACCATTATGTAGCATTGTCTAGTGCTAAAAAATATTTTCTATAGGAGTTTTAGATTGGTATCCTTATCAAGTAGCTCAATTAGGAAAAGAAACCCTACCTTTGCCAAGCAACAGAATGATTTCACACCTTGCATGACCCTGCTCTATCTACTGCATCACACTGTCCTTCAGCATCTATGAATGCAGCTCCTGCTCCTGGAGATTCCATTGGGCCTTCGTTGGAAACAAGTAGATTTAGGTTGTCTAACAAGTTTGTCCTCAGTTTTCAGTCAAAACCATTCTGTTATTTTTTATAAAGAATCAGAATTCTTCTTGATATCCTTCCCACTTTCTCATTGCTTCTGCTTGTTTTGCAACATCCGAGTTTAAATAAAGCAGTTTAGGCTTTAAATATGTAAACAGTCCCACTGAAGTTACATGATTAAATGTAGGTTTGTGACTGATTCGTAGCTCATTGCAATGCTTGGTATCGTTAGAAAATATGTCACTTCATAAATATGTAGGAAGTGTCACATAAATAATGGGATAAATATATGCATATACATCTGGCCAAAAGCAAGGGGGAGTGTTTGAGGGAAATCCTCCACACTGATCCTTTGCCTCGCACCACGGGAAGAACAAAGTCAACCGGCTATGACTCTCTGCCACATCAAAAGTACAGTCATGTTTAAATACCACAGCAAGCAGACAGGACCTTGGAGAAAGTCATTTGTCATAATGAAAAGCCCAGATGCCTCAATGAGAATGCAACACCACTGCTCTCTGTGAGCCACACACTCAGCATTCACACCACCGTCCCTGCAGAGCAGCAGACCCTGTGGCTGGGCTGCTTATTATGGCTGGGCTGCTTATGTGTGGACGGGTGGAGAAAGGAGGAACAAAGAAAAAATTCTGTGTAGTTTTCCTTCTCCATTTTTTTCCAACACACCAGAGCCACTATTTTAGAAATGATGGTTTTCCACAGGAACGCATGGATGTTCACTGCTAGGGAAATATTAAAATATCTTTGGGCTTACTAGCATTAGTATTATCATTAGCAATTAGCAAAGTCATTAGCAGTCCCAAACCCAGGCAGCCCAACTCTTCTCCCACACTCTCCTTCCCCTGGCCTATGTAAATTATCTATTTTCCACTTGTCCTGCAGTATTTGAAGTTGTGTGAGATACAGCCCCCAGCAGATAGCTCCAGCATCTATGTGCTAATGCTATTTCAGCCTGTTTATTAAGCAATGTGCATCAAATCCTTAGCTGCAAGCTGATCAGTGGCCATTTACTCTATCCAATGTATTTATTGTAGCTGTCCATAAAACACACCACACCAGCATGCTCCTGACAAGTGTTGTGTGATAGGGGTTCCTGACAGCCCCAACAGTCAACCCTGAGCTGGCTGTAGAACCCAGACTGTCTGATTTCTGTAGCCCCACTGTTGGCACGGACCTGCAACAGACTGTGCCCTGGGGAAAGCACAGGGGATGCTCCTCACACCCCAGGGAGGTCGGATCCAGAGTCAGGATCCTGCAGCATCCCCCGGTTGGGACCCTGCTGCTTTGCAGGCTGCTGTTACAGGACCAACAGCTGGCGAGAAGCCACCACCAGCCGTGCCCAAGCGTGATTCAGAAGGACTAGCCCCGGTAGGCATGTGGTGGGCAGGCAGCAGCTTCCCTTTGAGCTGCTCACCTCAGCACCAGAGATGTTATTGCAGCCTTCCAGTTTGCCCAGAGAGGTGGTGGATGAACCATCCCTGGAGACATCCCAGGCCAGGCTGGACGGGGCTCTGAGCAACCTGAGCTGGTGAAGATGTCCCTGTTCATGGCAGGGGGGGCACTGGGGGAGCTGGGAAGGTCCCTTCAACCCAAACCATTGCGTGATTCTATGATTCTAACTGTCTGGCACAGCCCAGGGCCATGCCCTGCTCCCATGCAAATGCCTGTTGGCACAGGGATGTTGTGAGTGTTCTGGTGTCTGGCTCTAGAACAAAATTTAAGAGGCACACAAACGCTAATCACTCTGCCTTCCCTCGGTGGGGTGTCAGTGAGCCACAGAGCTCACCCTCTGCCAGCTGAACCTCGGACCTGCTCAGCTCCTTTCCACCTTCCAGTGAGGCAACCCAACACTCCAGACAGCCCTAAGCAACAAACAGCCTGAAATAACACAAATGCAGAAAGAATAGCAGGTGAAGCAGCAGCTCTGTACTTGATACTCCTCAGTCTTTTCTACTGGCATTGTGGGTGCAACGAGTGCCTGCAAAGGCTCAGAACTGCTGAGTCTTGAGACAGGGAAGAATCACTCATATGCCTCTGTTTGCTCTGCATGGGCTGAGGGACAAGAGCATCTCTAAGCAGCAGAGGTTCTCTAGCAGTGCTGGATAGAGGCACCATCACAAGGCAGGGTTAGTGTTGGCCAGTTCACACTGACCATTCCACCAGTCCTCCCCCAGGTAGGTGAAGGGCTTGTCAGCCTCTGAACAAGACTGGAGTTTAACACAACCACCACCAAAGGATCCCAGGTGCTGTCCTTGGCATCTTTGACAAGATGCAGGCAGTTTCAAACGAACAGCAGAAAACTCTTGCAATAAAGCAAAGCCCTGTCAGGGCTTGTCCTTTTACACAAAAGCTCTAGTTAAGCTTGATAATATTACTGTAGCATACTCCATTTTCTGCAATAACACAAACCAGACCCTCGGTGGAGGTGCCGTACGCCCTGGAGCCCCAAGTTAACCTCTTGCAAATCTCTCTTGCAGGTCACAGAAGAGAGGGGCTCTCGCTTTCTGAAGCAACGGGCAGTAACTACAGGTAAGTTTGCCAGTCCTTTCCCCCATCCTGAACACCTTTGTTTACCAAGGTTTTGCAACCGCTGTCAGACACCTCCCCAACTTCCTCCGCTCTCACCACCCAAACCCTTCCCCAGCCAAACAAGCCGGGGCAGACGGAGGCAAACCTGTGCAACGAGATGCAGGGAGATAACCGGGGCCATAGCGAAAGTGTGAACATTTCTAACCCCAGGGCTGTGCAAGCTCGCTCCTTCTAGTGCAGGCACAGACCTCCCCGGCAGCTCTCTGAGATCAGTATAACACCCTGAACCTGCAAAAACATGGATCTGGGAGCCCATGCACACCACACTCTCATTTGTACACACCACACCTCCCCTTTGCTCGCCCTCCAGCAATTTAAGACACAGACACGATGGGCCCTGTCAACACCGCAGCAGGCCTGACAAGCTCAGGCATTTGTTAAGGGGTTTTATCACCTCTACGGTGTCGATAAGCAATCACAGCAAATAACTCCTGACCTAAACATATGCAGAAATGGAAAGGAGCTGCACACGTTTCCTCAACCACCACTCACATCTCATTGACTTCAATAGCAACAAATGTCCTTACACACTTTCTTTCTTTTTTTCCGCTCAGTTACAGATACACTTGCCAGTGCGGAAAAGCCAAGAGCACACCTAACAGGTAATGCTTGTTCAAAAATGAAGTGTTTCCCCACGGGAATTACAGCAGAAGTAGCAATACAATGATCTCGGTTTATATGGGTCTGATAAGACCAGGTGCTGCACAAAACATGGGGAAAATAATCAGCTTTGCCTTGTTGACCACAACAGATTTACTACAGCCTGTGTTTGTAGAAAAGGGCCCAGGAAGGAGGTAGTTTACAGAAACTTTTCTTCTAGATACTTTTCCAAGCCATTTATTTCATTGAATGGGCAGCTCTTGTAACTGAACTTAAATAGGTGCCTGGTGTCTTAGTGACCTGCTGAATCCCCTAGAAAAGGCAGTGGAAAGAGCCCAAGGGAGACTTCATGGATAAATAAATTGGGAAAAACTACGAGTCTTGGAGCCAAATAAGACCTGATGCTTCACACACATTCACCTGCAGAGTTAAACCAGTATTTCAGGGCTGATTTCTTTCCCAGCTTGGTTTACTTTCCCTGATCCACAAGCCTAACGCCCACCCTTGGTCCCAATCCCTTTTTTGTATGCAGGTTGCTAGAGCTCCAAAACTGACCTGTCCTTGTTCAAAATCACATCTTTGCAAGTTTGCAAGAGCAAAAGGACCATGTCTGCTAGTGCAAGTCTCCCCGTTTCCCCCGAGTTCCCCCATGGCAGAAAGACACAGAGGCTCCCGGTGCAGCTGACTCAGAGGAGCTACCACAGCTCAGCGCTGATGCCGGGGACTTCCCTGGGTTGCACAAAAGTCCAGATGCTGCAGGGAAGCACCCAACAGTTTTCTCCAAATGTCGTCAGGCCCCCCACTTGCAAAACCTCCTTCACCATCATTCCTGAGCCGCTTCCATGGGACGCTGCCCGTCCTCCTCGACCTGACATTTCAGGTCACTGTTGGCCATAGCAAAGAGCATGAAAAGGAAACAGCTAATGGGATTTTATCACGCCTTCTGTACACAAAAATGCTACACCCAGGCTGCTGTACTATGCTGCCAACAGGGAACTTCCTTTCCATTAATTTATCTTTGACCTTTTTTTAGCCCAAGCATATTTTTGGTGCTGTACCCTGTGGCAATGAGTTCCCAATCTTAATGGGACGTCACAGTCAGAAAATATTTCCTGTTACTTTAAACTTCCTGCATAATAATTTATTGGGTGCCAGCCTGATCTTCTCATAAACCATGGCTCGTGCATAGAAAGTGAAAAAGGAATGATTATTTTTCAGATCTTTGTTTCATTCCCCCATCTCAGGCACCTTTTTCAAAGTGAAGGTGGTAAACTACAAACTCTCACTTGTAAGAAATCTCTTCCAGATCTCTAATCTCTCTGCCTTTTTCTAGTTTTAGGCACATATATTCTGAAGGTGAGAACACAGGGGTGAGAGGAATAATTAGCCACAGTACTTTCATGGGACATAACAGTAGCAGAATGACTCGATGTTTTGTTCACTGTTCCTTTATGGTGAATTTTCCACCTGCTCTCGGCCTTTTTAACACACACACTAAGCATTTTGAACTTATCCAAAGTGTCATCCTCACCCGGGATGGCCATAGCTAGTGAAGAATAGCACCATCCATGTGAACACCCAACTAGGACTTTTATCCATCCCCATTCTCTCCTGTGCACTAATGTACATTTGGTGCTGACTGTGCTGTGCCATTATCCCCTCTCTGATAGGGATTCTCCAGTAAGGGACTAAACCAAAAGGGATTGCAGGAAATGAGAAAAGTTTTCACATGTAAGGGATGCCAAAAATTTAGAGTGGGTGGGAAAGCTGAAGGAACTGTAGCAATGAATGTCTTATTAAAAGCAAATTTTATTTACTTCAAGAGTTAGCGTAATAGGTGCATTTTCAGGAAGCACAGGGCAAGATATTTGTGAAATAAATTAAGGACAAGTACAAAGTACAAGTGCTGCTAGAAAATGAGCCGTACTGTATTCAAAGGCACTTGAACATGCATTTATCCTCTTTATCAGTATTGAAAGCACGGGAAAAATTAACTTGAAAACAGTGAGCAACAAGACAGTGAGCTTAATCCTAAAAGGGAGGTTATAGTTGTTTAAGTTTTGCCTAACTCTAGAAGTTATGAAATCATGTACTTCATTTGAGATGCCTATTAGTTAGAAAAAACATTGAAGAACTGAGTGTCATTGACATTTTAAATGTGTCATTGTACACAAAAACGAATGTTTCACATGCAGCTTCTCTTCAGTTTTCCCCAAAGCTCCCAAGATGGAAAACAGCCCAGGACATTTTCTGGAAATGTTCTGATCTTTTCTGTTCCTTCCCATCTCAAACAAGGTTTCATGTGCTACCAACTGACCCATGAGAGGTTTTACTCCAAGCTCTTGTAAACCTTAGAGTGACCCAAATGCTACATCAGCTTTTGCCGGGACTCAGACCAGTTCTTAGACACCCGAGAGGTAGACGAGGATGAAGGCAGACCACGAGTACTTTCATTTTCTTTTATTCCTCTCTCTCTCTGTACCAGGCAAAGCTCCATTGGCTCTAAGCCTCATACTGCTTATAACACTTCTATAATTCAGCTTGGCTTGCTATCACAATCCCCGTCTATTGTTCTCCCACACTAAAATACTCTCCTCGTGTACTTTGCCTCCTGGGGAAAGATCAGGAAGATTTGATACTTCAGCAGCACTGACAGGCAGGCTGAAAAAAAACCCATTATTTTGTTGTGCTACTCAGAGAATATGCAAGAAATCACACTCCTAACACTTTCTTGTCTCCTTATGGATTATTTATTGCTAGAAAAGAGGGGAAAGCAGATGCCACTGGGAGCTGAGCACATTAGTTTTTCTGAATCTCATTTCACCCAGGATAAACCTAATGGTTATTGCCAAGAGAATTTCAAAGCTTTCCTTTACCGGTGTTCAGTTTCCCTCCCTGCCCATGCACATACATCTCTTCCCCAGATATTCAATCTAAATCAACTTTAAACATTAACTCGATCTCATGAAAAAGGTCTCATTTCCTGGAAATCAATTGCCTCAGTCTTTCTCAGCATTTAACATGAACTTCCCAGGTCCATTTTAGTACCCGGCATAATCTAAATGCTTCTTATCCTCTTCCTTTTCACTGCCTCAGCTGCTGTTATACCACAACAATTTTATATGGCGGTTAGGAAAGAACAGAAAAAAACCCTTTGCTTCCCTGCAGAAAATAAGCACTGGGGCTTATTCTCCTACCTGTTGTGTGGGAGAAATTAAAGCTGCAAAGGACTGAAGGGAATAGTGCAGCAGTTCCCCAGTTCTTCCCCTGAGAACCCTGCAGCCTGGGGAGCATCCTCGGCTTGGATCAGACTAATACTGGGGTCTGATTAGAGCTCTGCTTGTAATTAGCCAATCTTCTGAGTTTTTGGTAAAATCAGATGACGCTGGTAAAGCAAAGGCAATCCTACAGCAAAAGATTTCATTCTGAACATCGAGGAAGAAAAGCTTGACACGAGGGCTAATAAACCCTGACATCCTTCAGAAGCAACTTGGCACGAGGAGAAGTTCAAGTGTCTCAATGCTCGGTGAGGTGATAGATCACGCTTATCACTGTGGAACTTTCGCAAGCACAGTAGTAGCTGTCTAAGAAACGTTATTGCAATCCATCGTTGCTGAAGAAAATGATGCTTTAGTATTTCTTATTACTGTCCCAAACTATTAGGTACAGGCACGGTGCCCATGTGTGGCACTGCCCCAGCACTGGTTTCACTTAGGGACAAGATTTTAAATCTGTGAATAGGTAAGAAATCACCCTGGACCTGCAGGGTAAAGCCACCTGTATTGCTGCACCATGCCATGAGACTCGGCCTTTAGGAAGAACAGTCTCGCCCTTTGGGATCTGACCCACAACCAGGACATCCAGTCCCAGCCTGCGCTGGCAGAGCTCTTCCAAAACCATCTTTGCCTTTCACTCCTGGTTGCTCAGATCTGGACAGTTGGCCTGTAGGCAACTCACCTCATTTTTCAAGCTGTAAAATAGGAACAGTTCTGTCCTAGCGATTCGATTACTCTATTTAAATCGCTTGGCCTTTGGAGCAGAGACCTCGCGTTACATTCAGCAGCACATCCCCGCCTGTGGCAAACTAACCCCCCTCTTCTCCCTCTCTCTTCCTCCCGCAGTGAAGAAACAAGAAGTCACCAACACCCAGGGAGACCAAATGCCCATCCTGCAGTGGGAAGACAAGCGAGGCTTGGCCTTTACCAAGAACAACCTGAGTTATTCCAGCAACGCACTGGTGATACCCGTGTCTGGGGACTACTACGTCTACGCTCAGGTCACTTTCCGAGGGCCCATTGAAAGTAAAACCAATTCTGTCACTGAGATCATCACCAAAGTCACTGATAGTTACCCCGAACCCACCCAGCTGCTGACGGGCACCAAGACCCTCAGTGAAAAGGCAAACAGCTGGTTCCAGCCCATTTATTTGGGTGCTGTGGTCTCCTTAGAAGTAGGAGACAAGCTCATGGTCAACGTCAGTGACATCAAGCTGGTGGATTACACTAAGGAGCACAAAACTTTCTTTGGTGCCTTTTTACTGTAGGTCCCTGGCAGCAGCTGGGGGGGTCCCTTCAGGGCCCTGGTGGGACCTCGTTGGCCCTTGGTTTTTAGGGTGCGTGTTGGGGTGCGATCCCTGTGCTGTGTCCCCTCTTCTGTCCTGTCCGTCCCCCGCAGCTCTCTGCTAAGGGTAAGGAAAGCTGAGCTGCGGGCTGAATTGAAACCACCAGCCCTTGCCCCGTTAAAAAGAAAAGTCACATTTTAAGAAAAAAAAATGTATTTTTGAAAGTAAAAACTGAGAGTTCTTCAAAACTCTGTAAGCTACAAAGGAATAGTTTATACCTGTGCTAGGAGTATTGGGTTTGAATATTGCAGCTAGGTTAATTCCACCTCTAATGTACAATTTCCTCTACCCTAAGTGTTTTGAACTTTCTTCAGCACTTCCAGTATAGTTCTGCATGATCCTTCTTCAGACTCTTGGTTCTAAAAGGTAATTATTTTTTGTCTTTTCCTTATTAATAGATTAGCTCAGTACTTTGCACTAACATAAAGCTCAGATTAATCATTAACAGTTTAATTAAACCCTTCCAACTTCCTGGTAGGCTTGTATAGCAAATTTCCATAAAAAATGTATTTAAATCAACACCACCTATTGCCTGGTGTGCTGAATGATGGTAAATACGAGTCTGGGGGAGAGCGGTGGTGAATGCAGTATCTGGCACACACGAAAAAAAGCTTTCTATGGATTATATACATACATATATATTTGTGTATATTCCCTAGAAGTTCCAGGAAGCTCATTGGCAATAATGAGCCTTTTCTAGCACAAGGCAAATAATTTGTGCCCACCACACACTAACAATAAATATCACAAGGAAAATTTTGCCTGTTGCAGCTCCATTACAGACATGACTCTCTTGATCCGCTATCCACGGCACAAAAATGTTTACTTTAGTCCAGTTAGAGCCAGCTTTTGCACCCCATCACACACACCAGCTTTTAGCACATCTAGCACACTAGCGCATTTTATATGACATAAAGTAATATATCTGGCATTACTTGTTTTAAAGTGGTGCAGGCATATTCACCCACACTTCTACTCTAGTGGAAATTCTCTCTTTCTCCCTTTTTTTGCCCTCTCAGTGCTAATAGTGTTTCTGTAACAGTAAATATACTAAGTATGCAGGGGCTGATTCTGACCCTGTTGTATATCAGATATTCCTCCACAGAAGTCAATGGCATGAAGTCAGAGTAAAGCCACTTAAGTGAGACAGAAGTCAAGCTTAAAGGGAAGTATCTCAAACAGGCCAGCCAAGCTGTGGAGTCTTAGATTTTTCTGAAGCTTAATAGGGACAGAAGTGTTCTCAGAAATTTGTGTTTATTGAATTAGGAATGAGAGTTAATGTAAATAACGTCTGGAGATGTGAAAATGCATGTGCATCAGCATTTTCAATTGAATTAGAGGATGATGAAATCTGGTCACACAAACAAGTGACCTTTCAGCCTGCGGTCAAACTGAAAATATGTTTTGGTTTGGTTGGATGTGAAACCAAAACAGTTATAAGAAAAAATCCAAGCTGGAGAAAAAGGGTGAAATAGGCAGCTCATGCTAATTGAGTTCAAAATACATTATTTCAGGTTTTGACCCTTACAGAACTCAGGAGAAAGAAAAACATACAAACAAACAACAACAACAACAAAACAAAACACCCACACTTTTCAGAATAAAACCATTGGTAAAAAAGTAACAGATTTTTTTATATGAAGTCTTATAAAAATATTTTCATTCTTAGGAATTACCTTCTTCCCTAATCTCTTTGACACCCAGAAAACTAACACTAAATATAACCCAAATTCATAAATAGGTTCACTTACCTACCGCTTCCTTTCCCCCTAAAAACTAAGTATTGGTAAATAAGCATTAACTTTTTCTCTGTGTACATACAGAAGTAAATTTAGATCAAGCTGTAAGTCTCACAGCCCCAATCTTACCAACATAAACTTGTGCTGTACTTAGTCCTGAATATGTGGCTAAAAGGGTATAATTCACTTTAAAAGCAAGCTCAGTTTTCCTATTTGGTGTATGGGATGAGTAAAATCTACACGGCTTAAATTAAAAGTGGATAAAATATTTTACCTGTATTTACCCTCAATTATATCATTATGGGAACAACCCTCCAAAGAAAGGAGCGCTCACATGGACCATCTTCAGCACGTAAATGTTGGCAGGATTAGGGTCTAGAGGTGTAAAGCTGAAAGTTATGTTCCTTAACAAAAAATAGCCAAAGTGATGAAAAGGATGCTGCTGAGATGATTTTGGATATAACAGTTCAGTGTATTGTATAACTGACCACACTGTGCTTTGTTGTATTAATCTCCTGAGTGGCCCATCATTTCAGATGAGAAGTGAGGAGAAAATTCATTCTTTAGAAGAATCAGAAAAATGTCAAGATTATTTGCCCAGATCTGGGTATTAGATACTAGTATGGCATTTTGCTATTGTAATGTATTTTAATATAAGTGATTATATATTGTTTTGTGCTTTGGTACTGATGTGTGTCTTTACCAGCAGAACTGACTTAGCTTCTTGTTTCCAAGTTCTATAATAATAAAAATTCAAGTTAAGTGATATGACAACTGCTGATCCTGGTCCCCTTCCAAAAACACTGGCCAAAGAGCACACCTAAGAGCAATCAGCTAATACAACCAGATAATGCTGATGTATAAGAAACCTATTTTGCTGTGTGTTAGTGTGTGAATGATTGTTATTTCACGCACGGTTAGAGGTGCCTCACCAGAGTGAACTCAGATTCAGACTTTCCCCCAGGGGCTGACAGAGACTTGCATTTCAAGAAGGAAAACATAAAGGCTGAGCAGATTGGCTTTTTTTAGTCCCTTTTCCCCTTTGCGGCATGGGGAACAGCTGATTGCCTCTTTTTTGTTACTTCTTAATCTATTTTGAAGAAGAAAGTTCTCCAGAAAAGCAGTGCACATCAGAAACTGCATTGCAGATGGACCGATGCTCCCGGCTGAGCACCCCAGGGAGACAGGACCCACAGTATCAATAACCAGTCAAAAAGCCAGATTGTAACCATATGTAAACTCACCTGGGAACTCAGTGTTCCCAGCTGCTCAGCTCCCATCTGCCAGGCACAACCCAGCTAGGAAATTTTGGCCAGATGAGGGTCAAAGCCCTGTTCGAAGGCAGCAGAGCTCTGTGCACCCTGAGCCCCCTTCTAGCATGAGCTTTGCTGTCTTTATACCTTCAGCACAACAGCAGCATCCACTGGATATGTATTTCTTATCTTGGGCGGTGTGATCTTGAATTCCTCCACTGCCAAGAATGCAAATTCTTTCCACTAGCAGAACTGAGAAACATTCTCCCATTGGGCCTATTATTTTGTATTTCCACAATTTGTTGTTTTCCTGGCTCCAAGTCAGAGTGTCATATTTAAATTGTTTCAAAAGAGGTTTCTGGTTAAGGGCTCTGTGTTCTGGATCAAGGAAGGTTTTCACTTGAAAACCCTGTTTACCCTGATTTCCACCCACTTGCAAATACCCAAGATGCTTCATTAGGCTGTGGGTGGCAGCTTCCGCAGACCAGACAGGGGTTAATTAGGCAGTAATCAGATCACTTTTTTCTATAATACCGATTGTTTTTTTAATCCAATAGCTACCTCATGTTTAAAATAACAGCAAAAGCAAATAATATTTTTAATATTATTATTATTTTCTGTTTTAACTTAAGCTAAGCAGAATTCACTTGTTTTATTGCCATTTTACTCTGTGCTTTGCAAATAACAGCTTCAGTTAACATCTTCTTTGTGGTCTAAATACACTGGCATATATATAGTCCCTCCACCTGAGCATTGTGTTTCATTTGACCTACTGTTAATCATCCAGGTGTCTATTCTTTATAAACTCCCAGTCTCCCTCTCTAGTGGGATGGAGGAAGAGATGCACATTTCTGACGGGCTACACATGCCAGGGAAGGTGGGGATAACAGAGATGCTTCTCTCCAGGGCTGCAGAGGGATGTATATAGTATTTTTCTACCTAAATACAAGTAAGGTGATGATACCAGCACTCAGTGAGAGTGGAAACAGCTCTGCACTCACTTTCACAGACTGCTGGATAAAGCTGCCCAGCTACTGCCTGGGCAGAATCCCCATAGGCTTAGCGTTGATAAAGATATACATGAAAACATATCTTGAGGGAAGGCAGAACCTCACTTCCACAGAATGAAGTTGTTGCTCCATGAAATTCACTCTGCAGAGTAGGATACTGCCATGAGAGGTTAATGTTCCCAGTTCTCCTCTGTTGGCCAACGGCAGCCGCATCTGCCCCTTGCCAGCTTTGTTCTTGCATGAACACCCCTTGTCCAAGCTGGGGACAAGTTCAGTGTCACAGTTAACACCTCCATCTTCTGGGAAGAGCTTTGAGTTCACTCTGGCAGGGCATGGAGACTTTTTCTCCTAACCATCTCGCAGGATGGGGCACAAGCTGAGATGAAGTGACCTGCACTCACAGGAAGGTCCTATGCTATAAAAATGTCAGCTCATAGACAGGCAAAATTCATTTTACCTTATGAGTATTATTGTGAAATCCTTCGGAGCAGCATGAAAGACATTGCCTGAGAAGTTATAACCTGGTTTATTAAGCACCTTGTTTATTAAGTCAGGGGTGTTTGGGTTTTTTACTGAATTATGAACTGGACTAGATTTCCAGATGCTCTCATTCTTGCACAAATCAAGCTATGTTCTTTCATTGACTGTAGAGTTTTATATTAAAACGTCAAAAAAGGCACTGAAAAAAGTTTGTTGCATATTTATTGGTACTGTACATATAAATGCCTTAATTTTATGTAAGAGAAATTGTAAAAATCGTGGTATAAAGTTTAGATCTATTATACTTAACAGCTATTTCTTTTAGAAACTAGTTTTGATACTTTCTGGGAATGAAGTTTATAAACAG
This sequence comes from Streptopelia decaocto, assembly GCF_964273445.1. Lineage (NCBI taxonomy): Eukaryota > Metazoa > Chordata > Aves > Columbiformes > Columbidae > Streptopelia > Streptopelia decaocto. The sequence continues at coordinate 3,948,548 of NC_138672.1, read as the reverse complement.
CTTTTTAAAACATACTTTGTATCTTAAAGCAAAAAATAAAAGCATTTGATTCATATTTATTCCTGAGTCTGTCTTTAATAAATACCCAGCAAGTGGTCATATTTACAACTGGGAAGGGGAGACATTTACCTGGGCCAAAGTGGCTGAAGTGTGCTCTGTGTTGCATGTTATATATGTTCTTTCAGATGTGTAAGAGGTTTTTTCTATATAAGCTATTAATCACATACACACTACACACACAGAAAGTTATAAATCCTAACACTTCAAGAACAGTGAACTTAAACCCTATTCATAAGGGCTTTAATTAGAGAATTTTGCTCCAGTAGCATACGGTTGAGTACTAGGACTGTAATTTTCAATTCCACACGGATTTAATGTTTTTTCTCTCGATGTAGCTGAATCTCACCCTCATTTTTAAGGATACCTAACTCCCACTGACAAGACTTTCCACCCCCAAAAATATAACAATCAAGGCATCCCAGAGATGACGTTCCTTGCATTAGAATGAAAACCTCTCACTCAGTTGCCTCCTGCTCAGCAACACTAAGTTTATTTAGTAAAACCTATCGTGTTTTGAGTTTTCTTTAGAATTTCAGAGCATTGGAGCATTTTCGATTCAGAAAATAAGACTTTTTGTGGATTAACTAAATTCCTAAGTCTTGCAATAGGATCTATTTGACCAACCCCACAAATTGCTATTTCTGTAGAAGCACCAAAGGGAAAAAATAATTCTGTTTTCTACAGTAGTGAATTTTGTTCATGGGCATCAGCTAGAACTACAGAGGTGGCTCCACCTGCAGTCTGCATGTCAGGTATCAGTCTGGCTCCTTCTGAAGTCTGACAGAGACGGGTCAAATCTCAGGTGCCATCTCTCTTTCTCTATTAACTCCATAGAGCTTAGAAACTTCTCAGTGCAGGGAATCACAGCCTGAACTCCATTTTTGAGCTGAACAAGGGTCTGTTTGGGTGGGCAGCTCCATTAGTTGACCCCAGAACTGGCAGCTCAGCAACCAGAATAGAGTCTGCATGGCTGTTCTTCAGCAACCAGCACAAAGATTCCAGGTTTCCCCCTTCTCTCCCTGCCTTATTTGATGACAATCAACACTCTAGTTAAATATGAGAGCACTGTCCTACATGCCAGGAGGGGAAGAGGTTAATAATTCCCTCCTGATGGTCCAGACAGTTGATTACCACAAAGGTACACAAACATCTCCCTGAGTTTTGAGTTGATCTTTGCAGACAAGATATAGAGGCACATTTCAGCGTGCAAAGTGGAAGAGATCTATTAAGACGTCATCAAGCAAACAGCTGCCAGGACATGGTTAGCTGTGAAATCACAGAAAATAGATGTTTGACACTTCCCTTCTCTCATCAGTGCCTGAAAGCAAAGGGTGAAAACCAACACGCTTTCAAAGAGATAGTGAGCAGCAAGCGCTGCCCGTGCCCCAGCCCTTCAGCAAGATGACTTCACTTTTTGAAGAAAAGGAAGTGGGACATCTGCATGTAAATCAGGGGAATCTCTAGAACAAAAACAAGGAGATATGAAACAACTTTTTGCTATAGCAGTGAGATTGTTCCTCTTTGCTATCAAATTATCTGGTGAGAAGGTAGGAAAGACATTACAGCATGTGGAAAACTCCAGTATCTGTGTACAAATCTCTTGGTCCACTGAAACTAGATGGTCCCGAGGGTTCTGCTATCACAACCTTATGCATGGTGGCATCTCATCAGTTTACCTTCTTTAATAGAACAGGTGAGGTAAAGAGGACTGAAAAGGACCTTTTCTTTACCCATCAGCTAAAGCTAATTCTGACATAGGCTAAAAGTACAGGTCTGATCTCCTGTATATCACATCATTACCGACCCTCTACAGTCATAAACTAGACTTCAATGCTTATTCATTAGGCATGTTCTGTTGCACAAATCTGCTATTCCTTACCCCACCATCTAAATTACAATCTCATTTCCAGGAAGGTATTGATGCACCCATTCAAAGCCAAGAGCATAACCACAAACCATTTCTTTTGCAAGCATAGTTTACTATGGGAGTCTTTTCTTGCCTCAGCAGGGCACCATCAGGTTGTGCTTTTAGGCTGTAATTGTAGTAATGACAGAGTTCTTTAAATAGGTTTTACTTCATTTATTCTTGTGGAAAGTTTCTGAGACACAGGTGAGCAAAGTCCCTCTATTTTTAGGGCAACTACGCTGGGTAAAGAAGAAGGCTGCCACGGGGAATTTTAATGTCACTTCTTCCCAGAAAAGTCTTACTGCATCACAGGGTGGATATCCTACATGATAACATTAACTACCATGCTATACCAGCATCCGCTCTATAATTTCTGGAAAATCCCAGAGGAAGGCACGCACACCATGAGCTCGGCTGCGGTGAGTCAGCTGTGACAGCAGTGCCACCGATGCCCCGCAGACAGGCAGCAGGGGCTGCTTCACCTGCCCTCTGCTCACCTGTATTTTCTGTAACCACATCAGGTCACCGCACACCCAGAGCAAGGGAAACGGGACACCAGGCACGTGCCTGGGCCACCCCAAGTCCAGCAGTTGTGAGCTACATCATTTCTCCACCCTCCCTTTAAGCATGTACATTGGCAGGACACAATGCTAAAATTGTTTTGATTTCATAATCAATGGCTTTATGCCCATCTTCTGGTAGGCTAAGAAGCTCGCTGATAACTTCCCAAGTTGGGGCTGTGGCACCTCTCTGCTCTCCAACCCCTTTACTATCCCTACAGAAGGATCTGCAACCCCAACTCCGAAGGTTCCAAAGGCTCCTCTCTTCCCACACAGAACACCTTTCCCTTTGCAGTAAAGAATTCAAATTACATTATTCTACCTTCATTGTACATTTAGGCCTGTCTTATATGATGGAAACAAATCAAAGCTCATTCATTTAGGTTTATGTTCACACAGCTTAGAAGCACAGAAGACTAAAAACTTCAACTCATGCTTCACAAAACACTCATCTAGACCTCTGAAGGGCTCCCATAGCCTTTATTGGCCTCTCCAGCATCTGGAGCATCCAGTCACCACTCCAGCATCTGGGAATATCACACCTTCAGTGACTTTCCCAGGTTGTGAGCAAGCAACTCTCTGCAACTCAGAGGCAAAAAATGCCAGAATACTTTAATCTATTACAAGTATAGTACCAGCAGTGGGCAGTGCATTCAGCTCAGGATTCATCTCCAAAAGAACCACTTTGGCAAAATAACAGGTTGGTGTGAGGAGACGGCAGCTTCAATGGAAGTTCTTGCGAAAGGTTTTTCCACTCAAAAATGAGATTTGTTTCCACCATCCCTGGGGACAGACAGGGTCATAACAATGCTGGTTCCTCTGGCACAGTCATCCCTTTCTAAAGGCCTGACCGCACTCCAGAGGGGCTCTAAGAGCCCCGACCCTTCCTCCACAAGCTGTGCCCCTGGGGGCTGTGCTCTGGGCTGGAGCTTTCTACATGACAGGAATCACAGGAGTCAAGAGCATCACTAAGTCTACAAGCAACTGGAAAGCACCCATTGGAGCAAGGTCCAGGAGGGAAGCATTTCACAGCCTGGTCTCACCTCTCCCCTGGTCTCCAGGGAAAGAAGCTCATGCCAAGAGAGCGGGCAGGAACCACTGGGTGCTCTGCCCAGGCTTCGAGAGGTACATCGGGTGCACCATGTCTCCATGTGCCAAGGGGTCCAGACAGAGCCAACACCTCCCAACAGACACGTTTGCTCCAATACAAGTCATGCTGCAAGTCAGTAACCCAGAGCGAGCATTCTCCCAATAAATCAAAGACTGAAGAGACCCTTAAAGACATATGGCACATCCTAAAATATCAGACCAACAGTGTGTTGAGGCCAGTTCTTGAACAACAGTGGTAGAAGATGCTGTTCAGAGAGAACACAGGGGTGTTTCTTTTCCCTCCTACCCTGTTGCATCCACACTCACATCTGTCATAGCAATGGTTTCAGAGGATACATCCACACTTAATTCCCTTTAGTATTAAACTCACAAGTAACAGCTCCATTAACAGATTAACCACTTTTTAAACTATTCAGTAGCATTTGTTCGGTTTCCTGTGGCAGATGTCTTAAATTCTTTACTCTCTGTGTAAGAGCACTCTTACCTGTTCCAACCCAATGATGAGATCGGCCCTTGAGCCTGGGGCTGTGGCACTCACCTGGACCACAGGAGTCACAAAATCAGTCTAGTCCGGGGCAGGTTCTCCTTCTTGGCTGAAGCTTTGGAACATGACAGTTGTGTGTCAGCATTCGTGCTTCCCGTTGTTCATCATTCAGCAACCTGTACCACATGAAAGAAACCTCATCAGAAGACACAATCACACCCTTTCTCCCTCGCATACAATACAATGGCCAGCCTGTGTATCTTATTGGGTACAAGACTGGTCCTGAAGCCACAGCAATTCGCACAGATTCTAATAACCCAGACTTGCTGCACCACATGAGGCCACTCTCCAGCAAACAGAGATCCCCCTACTAGGGCCCTGTGTCAAAGGGGCTACTAGGACATTTTTCATCAAAGAGGTTATGAGTAAGTGTAAGCATCAGACTCCAATTTAGAGAAAGCTCCTGACTTCCTACCAGCTGAAGGCACATTTCCTTCCTTCCTTGCTTCCTTCCTTTCTTCCTTCCCTTCCCTTTCTCCAGCTCCTCTCTGCTGGGAAGAGCCACTGGGCTTCTTATGGGGAGCGGCTGAGGGACCTGGGGGGTTCAGCTGGAGAACAGGAGCTGAGGGGAGACCTTCTGATCTCTGAACTGCCTGAAAGGAGCTTGGAGCCAGTGGGGGTCGGGCTCTGCTCCCCAGGAACAAGCGCCAGGAGCAGAGGAAACGGCCTCAAGTTGCGCCAGGGGAGGTTGAGGTTGGATGTGGGGAACAATTTCTTCCCCAAAGGGCTGTGGGGCATTGGAACAGGCTGCCCAGGGCAGTGCTGGAGTCACCATCCCTGAAGTGGGTTAAAAGATGCGGAGATGAGGTTCTTATGGACATGGTTTAAAGGTGGACTGGGCAGTGTGAGGTTAATGGTAGGACTCAACAGTTTCAAAGGTTTTTTCCAACCTAAACAATTCTATGGTTCTACAATTTACTGCTTACATCAGAGAAAATATTATTTGCAGTTTCCTTTGTTTTCTGTCTTTACAGCTTTTCCTTTATGTAGTCAAGGACCTAAATCAGCACCCTGTAATACAGCCAAACTACAATGGTCTATACATGACAAATGGAATTAGTTATCAAGAACAACTTCCAAACACCACTATGTGCTTTGATGTAGTCACTCAAAATATTACTTGTTTTCTTAGGAATAATTGATGTATTCCCAGAAAATCAAGATCTTTTCTGGCTGTTTACTCATAGGAGGTACTGCTTTATCTGGACTCAGTCTACATGAAAGAGTATACAAGGCTCATTAGTGTATTTATTGTTTTATCATTCCTGTGACATAGGGAAAGTCCATTTTTGCAAGTGGGGAACTGTGGAGACATTAAACGACTTGTCTGGAGTCACACAGGAAATTTGTGGTGGGCATAGAAAAGAGAATCAGACGGCTCTTCCAAGGTCCCCCACTATCCCATAACCTCTTCCCTGTCCCCGGCACCGTGTGGGGGATCGTTGGTCAGGGGGTAGTGAGAGTCCCCACCCCTGTAGCTGATCTCAGAGAGACAGTGGATCTCCCCCTCCTACACAGCCTGAGTCAGAGGTGGTCACCGCTGTCACCCTGCTCCGCAGCACCTCTGGCCACCAAAACACATCACTTGAGTGAGAAACAGAAGCAGGTGAAGAAGCCATGGGCAGCACAGAGCTTGGACCTTCACTTGGGTTCCTGGATAGTCATCAGCAGTGGAAACATACTTGGAGATGTGGGAAATCTCCAGTTCAGCTCCCAGGATGGTGCTGGGACCAGCTGGATCTGCAGAACACATGGTCTTTAGAACAAATACCCCGGGGACTGTGTGTTGCCACTGCCACACTGTGCTGGGGGAATACCTGCACTCGGGAAAGATGTTGTGCATCTCCCAGTTCTTGGCTGTCTCCACAGGGAGACTGGAGAGAATTTTGGCACCGTTCCTCTCTGGGGGAAGGAATCCATCTGCTGCTGGAAACACTGCAGTAGAGGGGAAAGAACAAAAAAAAATATTTCAAAAGCAAATTTTTCTGCCTGCTGAATTCTCAGTCTTCAGGGTTTACTTTGAATTAATATGGTCTGTCTCTGCTCTAGGATTAAAGTTACTGATTCAGTCCTTGATTACTGTCATCCATCTTTGTTCCTGGACTTATTATCATCCGTGCAGGGCAAAAGTCTGTAATTATGGACACCAATTTCTGATCTTACTCCATAGTCACCATCAAGGAAACCATCAGCATACTGACTGGCTACAAAGTCTTTGGGCCAGCTCGAGTTAATGGGGAACAGAACTGCTCAGGAGGCTTCAGGTAGGGGCAGGTGGAGCTGGACGACCACCCAGGACCCCCAGCCTTGCAGAGGTCAGAGCTTCCCTGGCATTTCCCCCAGGCTCCCACAAAACCACTGGAGCAGCAATAAATCCCACTTTCAGTTTCTTAGAGTAATAAATATCTGTCCTAGCTTCAAGATTTGTTGGGATGCAAGTCAACTACTAAGAAGCATTTATTATCTAGCAAAATGGTTTGGATTTACTTTTAGTAATCCACATTTTCTCTCGGTTCTGCATCACCGGTCCCTGGTGCTGAGCTGAGAGGCATCAGACCACGCTGCTGTGCCATGGCCAGGCCTCCCAGGAGAAAACTACTGGCACGAACCATCTTAATTAACTGTTGTAACAAGTAGGAGAGGTGCGTGCCAGCGAATAATTACCAGGGGCTGTTCAGGAAAGCCCTGTGAAGTCCCTTAAATAACATTCCCATGAGTATGATATGATGAGGGACTGCACATCAGCCACCCTTACCCGGACAGGACAGAGCCTGCACGGCCACCGCACAGAGAAGCCCAAATCCTCTCCTGGATCTCCTGCGATCCCACTGGTGTCGGAGGAGGTTTTCACATGGATGCAGATGACTTCATGTCACCCATAGCTGCCCTCACCCGGCTCAGTGGGAAATGTGAACTCCAGCTCTTGCTGCTCTGTCCTGAGCATCCAGATACCCCAACCGAGGAAAACGTGGTGGTTTTGAGACAGTATTTACTCCTGGCTGGACTTCCCCTGGGTGTGATCTCAAGGCATGACTGGGTTATGCCCTTGGACCCATTAATTAGACACAGCTTATATGGCAAGAAACGTAGACATGTGGCAAAAAATCTCCTCTTGTAAGTGAAGAGTTGGCACCTTCTGCACTCAAGAGATCTGGAAGACTAGCTGAATTAGCGTTGCAGTATGAATTTTTACACGGTTTTGATTTAGCAGCAATTTGGGATTTATTGAGGCAGATCAAATTTTAATATATGGTTTTTAATAACTCTTAATCAACAGCTGATTAATCAAGTGATTTAAAGCAATTCCGTGGTATTTGTCTGGCAGGACAGACTCACCTCCTGTCCCCTAGGAGTTTTATGCAGACTATGCTCTGAATTTTCCAAATAATGTCTTCTTTTGTTTTTTATAGGAAGATTCAGGATTAACTGTCTGAAGTATATTTTCCCTTGGTGATCTTCTTTCATTTGCCCAGCCTCTCAAAATAGAAACTACTTGAACAATGTCTACCAGAGACATAAATCCTGCTCGCGTTCAGTATAATATGGAGGTTGTTATTCTTTTGGGAGTTTTGGATGTTGGACTGAAAGTCTATTTTGGGGAAGATTTGCATCAGAACAGTGTCTAACGCAGTGAGCAAAGCCTGGGTGACTGGTGGCTCTGGGCCATGCAAAAAGCTGAGCTTTAGCATCTGCCCTGACTGTTGCACCACTGGCAGCTGGGGGAGATGCAAGATGGACCAACAGCAAAGATCTGTCCACTGAATGCTGCTCTGAGGAGAATATTAAACAGTTAAAATGACGTGCAAAAAGTGGCAGGTGACCGAAGGCTCAGCAGAGCACTGACTATGCTGCAAGAGACATGAGGATGTGGGAAAGATTCCCATTTTCCATCTGGTTTTAGCCTAAAATGACCAAGTCCTCATGCACAAAGTTATACAAGACCTCTCCCTGAGCAGCTCCCTCTTATCAATTTTGTTCTCAAATGGGTTTTTTAAAGGCCAAAATATTTCTAGGCAGACATTTGGGTTTTGACTTGGAGTGACTAAATAAACAAAGCATGTTGAGTAAACTCATGAAAACAAGGACATGAAAACTTCGGGGCCATATCTGTCCATCTCCTGTCCAAAGACAGAATCCCTGCACTTACCCCAGGGTAGACATCACCAGGACTCCTCATCCAGGACCCCAGTACATCCTTTTAAATCTTTTCCTTTCCCCAAACAACCTTAAGCAAAATTAAGGACTTGTTCATTAATGTTAAAGCCAAGGTAACTATGCAAAGGGCTGTGTTGAACATGGCAAAAGAGGAGAGATGCATGGAAACGGGTGGGAGAAATGGGGCAGCCGGTGGGCAGGAGCTGGGAGCACAGAGATTAAACCTGCTTCCAGTCTACAAAAGAAACACATGGCAAAACCAGGAGCTGAATCTGAGCTCACACTTCTCCTTCCAGACCATTGTCCCTGAGCAAACTGGGATTTTTGCTTTGGTATGTTTGTCTTTGAGGTTTCTTGGGGTTCTCCTTTTCATTCCTTGAGACGGGCAACTTCAGTCAGCTAAAAACAAGCAGTCAGCAATCACATCAGACTCTCAAAATACAGCCTGACCCCTGTGACACCTCTCCTCATGTAACTGAATTGTGGAACGGGTAGAAAACCCAAATCCTGGGATTTCCCATCAACTGAGATGCAAGAGGCTCTGGCCAGCCGAGCAGTGCTGGCCCCTCACACCAGGCAGGGACCTGCGGTCGGGTCCTGGTTTCCCCGTCTCTGGTGGCAGAAATGGCTGGATCCTGGTCAATCCCACATCTGGAATTACAGAACAGCTGGATCACAGTGAATTCTGCAGCTGAAATTACAGAACAGCTATTTCTCCCGGGAAGTTACGTCTGAATCTCCCCAACATGCTCAGGGCAGGTTCTGTGTTGGTTTGGTTCAAGCCTGACATTTCGGAGTTTGAGGCTTGGGAAAATGTGGTGTTCACAAATAGAGACTGAAAACCTTGCCGTGCTGGCGTTCAGGAATCCCACATCCTTTCCCCACCTCTAAAAATACTACAGAATCTCCATCTGTAGCTCACACAGTTTGCTTGTCCCCTTTCAAACCCAACTTTTAAAAATCCAGGGGAAAAAAAACCCTAAAATATCTACTTCTTTCTGTATGTACTCCTCAGGTAAAAGTCCTCAGAGCTTTGAAACATTCAGCCTTCAAACATGCAAAACTATTTGAGCAAGGATGGAATGATCAGCTGAATTCTTACAAAGATTTCTTCCTAAATGATGGGAACACTGAGAGACTTGTGGACTTAAAGCCCTGGTTTACCACATTCGAAAACAGAACTTGCACCCCAGGGCAATTTCTGACATTTGGGTTTTCTACCTTAAAGCGGGATGAAAACTGAAAATATAGAAGTTCACTGAATAAATATACCCAAGAATTTTTTCTGTGAAAGAGGTGAAACTAAAGTTTCTGTAATTTCTAAAGAAATCTATTTCTTTTCCAATGTTGATGTTTCAAAATACCTCCCCCACAAATATTTCCTTATCATAAAGCCAAGAATTTTACTCTAAACCATGATTCTTCCATGAAAATACCCCATTCAATATATCATAATCTCATTAGGATTATAGTTCTAGGTGAAAAGGCTTTATTCAGCCTAGAGTTCAACATTAGATCCTGAACCCTAGTTAATCGCTTTCTTTTAATAAACATTTTCAAAACGCTGCACAGAAGCACCTAAAATGCCACAGAGAAATAATATTTATAACTAATTTAGTACCCTCCAAGTGTGTCAGTATTTTTGGCACCCAGTTGGTATCCAGTCCATACTAAATGACAATGAACAAATACTGCAGACCTTGAAGGAAAAGGTATTACACTGTGGAAAAGGTATTTGTTAGCTTTATGCATACTTCTTTCTGCATACTTTTGCCACTGATAAGAAGCCAGAAAATGACTCACATTATTAGTCAGAGGAAAAAGCTTACAACTGAGAGCCCCGAATGTATAACAGAATGAAATGAGATAATAAGAATTGGGAAATATATCAGCAAACAAATAATAGTAATAAAAAACTTAAACGAGCCACAAAACAAAGCAAAATAAAAAAAGCAACAGCAACAACACCACCCACAGAAAACCCTGTAGAGACACCTTTGGAAAGGCAAAGGTGAATGGGCAAAGCCACCCACAAAATTACCTGTTTTCTCTTTCTGCTTGTTTTGCATTCAGCAACATGCCAACTCACAATTGTAAATACGCCTCAGGTTGAAGTTTTGGTTAAAAGAATGAGGCAAGCACAGCCAAAACATACAAAACCTGACTGGATTGATATGGCCATTGTCAATAATTTGCTGAGGTTGGAAAAGTTTGGAGCATTTTCTCCCACTTTTTGAGCAGCAATATTAACAGCTGCTTTGCCCTTTAACAAATGACATCTCCAGCAGCCTGGTAACCTGCGGGGACCACCAAGTGTCACAGCCATTCATTAATTTTTTTACTGTCTTCATTTGAAGCCTGCAAGACAGAGCTGATCCCAGGGCCGAAGCCTCTACACAGCCATAAATAATTCCCTTGTCTCGTGTTGCATTTCCCAAACCTAATTGCCTTCAGCTTGCAAAGGACATGTCTCTCATTTCACTATTCCTGCCTGAATTCTGTTTGCTTAGTGTGCTGCTGTGAGATGTTTCTGTGGAAGCCATGCTGTAGGAAGAGGGCCCTTAGGGAAAACATGGGAAGTCTGGGGTTTTTTTTGCTATTTCCTTTCATCCTCATCTTATCTCATCAATGAAATGGAGCGGGATGGTGTATTTAAAGTGCATGAAGAAAACAACTCTCAGCTGGTTTTCATCAGTGGGTTTGCCTGCACACAGGAATGTGGCAGACTCCTCCAGCCACTGATGGGAGTCCCAGAGAGTCGGAACATCCCAGGGAATTCCTGCACTGGAATTTCTCCAGCAGAAAGGAGCGGTGGGGTGTCCCGGCCGGGCAGGACGTCAGCCCAGCACGAGGCAGTGGCAGCGCTGAGCTGAAACCACGCGGGCAGTAGACAAGGACAGTGTCATCGCAGACCACTGCTTTAAAAGAGGAATTTCATGAACAAAACAAAAAATTCATGACATTACAAATTTGGCTTATAACGTTAACCAGAGACCAGACATGAACTGTTTCTATTTTTTTTCTCCTCTTTCAGTGAAAGCCAAGACTAAGGCGCTTAGTACAGGATCTGAACCTGGCATGAAGAGGACATGTATCCCACCACCTGCCCCATCACTGGGCTTGGTATAGGTCCAGCACAGAGAATTGGAGACACAGGGCTGTGAGCAGCCCTGGACACACACTCAGCTTGTGTTTGCTCCTACAGCTTCAGCCCAAGAAAAGACACAACATCACAGAGTTTTCCATTGAGTTAAATGCTACAACAAAAAACAAAGAGTTGATTAACCTTAAGACCTAGAGATACCAACCCATGATTTAAGATTCTACCAGTGCTACATGTCAAGCCTGTGGCACTCCTGTAAACATCTGGTTTTAAGTAGCTAAACATCCAACCCTTGCTTACCTTCAGCCACATTTACAGGGCCTGGTGAGCTCCTTCACAAATTGCCAGTGACTTATTCACAGCCTAAGAAGTCGAAAAGGTAAGAAACAACAAAACCAGAAGCAAAGCAGATGGTCACAGAGCTAATCCACACCAAAGCTGGATTAGCAATGAGGGCTCATAACTTGCAGGTTCAGTTTCCAGTGCCACTTTCCAGTTCTTCAACATTTATAATACCCCTTGTGCTGCCTTTCTGCAGCTGGTCCTGAACTCTGCCATCCTCAGCAGTGAGCTGTACTTCCTAAAGATAACGACTATCATGAAAAAGTAGCGCAAAAGCCTCCCAAAGAAGATCTGATAGAGATGAGTGGGGGCGAGCAGCTTTGACCAGCTTCAGGAAGTTTTATTGCTTCAGGAACATTGCAAAATATGAGCAGCTTTGGCCTAGAGCAAAGAGGCAGGGAGTAGGGAAACCACATGGACACAAGACAGTCCATAAAGCCAGTATCTCTCCCTCAGGAGCGTGGAAAACAAACACAGATGTTTTCTTGGCTAGGAGAAGCCAAAACAACTTTCCAACAGCCCTTCCAGAACAGTTCAAAACACTGTATTAAATGAGTGACGCAAACACTGACAGCGCTGAGAAGCAAACTGGAGGAACCTGGCTGTGGTTTGGGTCTAAAAGGAACAAAGAGAGACAAAAAGAAGATTCACTCCCTACTGTCCCCCTTGGACATCAATTGCTAGTTCAAAATCTTTCCAGAACAACACTGAGTCTACCAAAAGACTGGCGAGTACTTCTCAATGTCATAGTGTTTGTGCCTTTGGGACTGCTGAAGGATGCCAGGGCCAGAACCACCTGCTCTCCCGTCCCCCAGTTCTACTGAGCAGCTCCATGTCAGACACAAAACAATGTTTTCAAGGAACTGAGTACGTGGTCAGTTCCATCTAATTCTTAGGGAGGTTGGACTGGGTTCAATCTCCCAACTGTGGAGTTCAGGTTGCCCAAGAAAGCCAACCAAAAGAAACGTGGTCTTCTGTTGCACAAAGACATAAACCCTTCTCAGATATCAAATTGTCTTGCATTGCCTATGGATGACATCAACTGATCAGCAGAGGTAGTTCTTATCTTTGGTCAGAGACCAGAGTGATGAATGATGCCCAGTTTGTCCTCCATCAGTTCCAAGAAGAGACTGGTTTTCCCTCAAGTGTTCCGTAAAACTAGAGGGGAGTAGGTGACCCAATGTTCTAATTGCTGAGAAACCTAACGCAATTAAAACCCCAGGAAAATCAGTCGCTTTCCCTCTTGATCCAAAGGTCTCGCGTAGTTTCAAAAGGACCACTTTGCACTGCCAGCTGCTGAGTATTCCCCTGCAGAACCAACGTGCGTTATTTCAGACACACACCTGCCTGCTTCAAAACCAACCAAACAAAAAGATAGCATAATTTATGCATTCCTTATTTAAATGACCCCACTATAAATACTACTGTGTAGGTAGCAGCAAGCACACCCTGCCCCATGGGCCATCCTGTTTCCTCAACAGTGTAAACCAACGCAGCCAAATTACACACGGAAATTTTAAAATGAAACATTCTCTATTCAACAGGACAATATTTGCAGTTAATAGACTACACGGCCTCTCCCTTCCTGTTGCAAATGGGATCCCACATGGGGATTAATTGTTCCTCAGAAATAGTACAACCAGTTGCAGAGTTATTGGCACTGCTCCCTTCTCATCACAAATAGGGAACTCTTGACATAGACTGAGTCATCTTCCTAGTAGTTCTTTTCAAGTCTATACTTATTGGCTTCCAGGTGAGTGAAGCTCTGATTTTCAGCTAACATAACTTTGGTTTCTCCAGTTTCGGCCAAATCAAGTAGCCTGCAGAGATGGAAAACAGCTGGCTGTAATTTAGTGCCAGCCTCACCCCACACGGATGAGCAAAGCTCATCAGGGCACAGCAAAACAAATCTATTTGCCTCATTAACAAAAAATGCTATTTGTTTTCATATTCTTTGGAGTTCAGCAGTATTATTCAGCATTTAAGAGTAAGAATACTAAAACCAGAAACAGTATAAAAAGGGAAAGGGACCAGGGGGTCCTGGGGACAGCAGGGTGACCATGAGCCAGCACTGGGCCCTTGTGGCCAGGAAGGCCAGTGGTACCTGGGGTGGGTTAGAAGGGGGTGGTCAGTAGGTCAGAGAGGTTCTCCTGCCCCTCTGCTCTGCCCTGGGGAGACCACACCTGGAATATTGTGTCCAGTTGTGGCCCCTCAGTTCCAGCAGGACAGGAAACTGCTGGAGAGAGTCCAGCGCAGCCACCAAGATGCTGAAGGGAGTGGAGCATCTCCCGTGTGAGGAAAGGCTGAGGGAGCTGGGGCTCTGGAGCTGGACAAGAGGAGACTGAGGGGTGACTCACTCATGGGGATCAATATGGAAAGGGGGAGTGTCAGGAGGATGGAGCCAGGCTCTTCTTGGTGACAACCAGTGACAGGACAAGGGGCAATGGGTACAAACTGGAACACAAGAGGTTCCACTTGAATTTGAGAAGAAACTTCTTCCTGGTGAGGGTGGCAGAGCCTGGCCCAGGCTGCCCAGGGAGGTTGTGGAGTCTCCTTCTCTGCAGACATTCCAACCCGCCTGGACACCTTCCTGTGTAACCTCATCTGGGTGTTCCTGCTCCATGGGGGGATTGCACTGGATGAGCTTTCCAGGTCCCTTCCAATCCCTCACATTCTGTAGTTCTGTGATAAACAGCAAAATCAGATCACTGGTTGAAGTGACATTCATTTTTTGGCACAAAATCTCCTTTCTGAGAACATGTCTGTTAAGTTATTTTCTGGCCTGTCTGTCCATTTTGGATACAGGTTCACAAGGAGGGCAGTGGCAAAATGCCACAGCCGAAGCAGCAGCACCATCCTGATGCCTGACCTGGAGCTGGACTCCACACTTCCCAGACATAAAGCAGGTCAGGCCCAAAATTATTTTAAAAATAGCACATTCACAATGAAAAAGGCATAACTTCACTACTTACATTCTTTTTCCAGATGCAAAACGGTGGTTTTGCTCACATCCCAGCAAGACTTGGCTTTGTCCAAAAGGAAGGAAACCAGAGTCAAACAAAAGGAAGGAATAAGAGGGTGAAATAGGGTTTCAGTGGTGCATTGAGCTGCCTGTTTGCCAAAACACTCACCTGAGCAGAATCAGACCAGGGACTGATATCTAAACCAAGTCTGAACCCTAATATCACACAGTTGTGCGTATCCTGTTCATAAAAGGATGGACAGATGGATATACCTTTGCTCAGTGACTTATGCCCCAGCTTTATACAAGGTAGATATTCCAAACAGCACCTTGCAGCAACTTCAGTGCCCTTTTAGGTCTCCAGATCAATTGCACTGAAACTAAACACACAGGACATTTCCACCAGGGTCGAGTAAAAGCAGCTGTACAGTTGAAATTAGATCCAATAACCAATAAAGGATGTTTAGGGGGGCAGAGGATTTCTACACTATATATACCTTTGGGTTTAACATCAGATACTCTGTGGCACACATTTCACCTTATATTCAGTGCCAAAGGCACATTTTATTTTCCTAAAGCTATTCATTACACTTGCATAGATTTAAATACCTTACAATGATATAATGGTGGACTACAACAAATTAGCAGTTAAACTGTATAGTATTATATGTTAGAGCTTTAATTTTTCCCAGCTTACTAAAAATCTGCACTATGCTTTTAAAGGGGTAAAGATTTTCAATGGCAGATGGAAAAACTGAAACAATTGTATAATCTCTTAAAAGTTATTGGATTTTGAAAATCCAATGGATTAAGTGCTGATTTAGAATTGTTTTCCTCGTCTGACTTTTGTTACTTTTAAATCTTGCAGCTATTAATTCCATCCTGCCAGAGAACTTCAAAGAAATCTCATTTTCTTCTGTGGAAATTTATATGTAGTGGGTTTTCTTTAACAGAAACCAGGAAAATTGTGCATGCAGTAAGTGAAATTCATTCAAAAGGAGTCTCATGCCCACCCCCTCCAGCTCATTGACTCAGTTCCTTGGGGCATTGCCCTGTGGCTGTTCCTCCCTGTACTGCTCATGGGCTTGAGCTCAGTTCTGCTTTGGCATAAAGATAAATAATCACATTTCTCGTACTCCTTAGGGAACTTTTCCGTAATTAAATGAAAATAAGCACTAAATAACACAGCATGTGTCTCGTATCAGTTCTTTTATCATAAAGACAGCTGTTCCTGTTTCAGTCCTGCACTAAAAATGAAGCCAAGCTCCAGTCAGTTATTGTTCTCTAAATGAATTATAAATGCCAACAGATGTCAATGAAAAGCTTTACGGAACTTTCCTTGGGGTCGCCTTTGTGAACAGCTTCTGGGAGGAATTCAGACATGAGATCAGCAGCACCAGGAATCCTCGCATCAGATGAATCACTGCATAGTTGTGGTTGGAAAAGACCTTTATGATGACCAAGTCCAAGCATTAACCCAACACTGCCCAGTTGACCACTACCCCATGTCCTGAGAACCTCATCTCTGTCTGTCCAACCCTCCAGGGATGGTGACTCCAGCACTGCCCTGGGCAGCCTGTTCCAATGCCCCACAGCCCTTTGGGGAAGAAATTGTTCCCCACATCCAACCTCAACCTCCCCTGGCGCAACTTGAGGCCGTTTCCTCTGCTCCTGGCGCTTGTTCCTGGGGAGCAGAGCCCGACCCCCCCTGGCTCCAAGCTCCTTTCAGGCAGTTCAGAGATCAGAAGGTCTCCCCTCAGCTCCTGTTCTCCAGCTGAACCCCCCAGGTCCCTCAGCTGCTCCCCATAAGAAGCCCGGTGGCTCTTCCCAGCAGAGAGGAGCTGGAGGAAGGAAGGACAGACATGTGCCTTCAGCTGGTAGGAAGCCAGGAGCATGAATGGAGAAGGTCACACTGGCAGGAGAGCTGACTATGTTGTAATCAGAGCACTGCCTTGTCTCAGTGACATCCATACCCAGTGGCACAATTTCCACATTCTTTTCAAATCAAGCAGTGACTTAGATCCCCAGGGTTGAGTCTGCAGGAGAAAGCTCATGGAAAATTTTAGGTTCTTGCCCATATGTAAAAAAACAGACTTGTTTAGAGAAAAGAGGTGGGAACCAGATAAGTATGCTCAAAGCAATGAGTGATAAAGAGAATATGCAGAGAGATTTGGAGATTCCCAACAGGAAAAGCAGAGGAAAATCTGATGGAAAATGATCCATTTAAAATTAGAACACTTTCTAGTGTGCCATTCAAATTATTTTTACATGATACATAATGCACCAAAATGATATTCTCTGAAGTGATCAGTCAGAAATGACAGAGAGAAACTATGGAACAACAGTATTTGTCAAGGTTTCAGTCTCCATATAGAATCGGGTCATTATCAAAGGTGATGCAGGAACATGAAAACACTGAGAGGCTGCAACATCAGTGCCTTCCAAACCACAATCATTAAAGACTGTGGCACTGGGCCAGAGCCACAGCCCCTCTCTGGAATAACCCCTTTCCACCCTCTGGGGCCAAGGAGCCCAAATTTCTGTATGGGATGGGAAGATCTGGTGGATTGTGGACCACCCCCCACCCCACCCCCCACCAGAGCCAGCCACTCCTACCCCCTTTGCCCTAACTGCATAAGTATCTGCACAGAACAAGCACTCCACCCTTCGATGCAAAAGATGAATATACCATGGGAAAAGAGCAGAACAGAGTGAGGACACCTCTGGCACTGAGAGTCCCCAGGTGACTTGTGCAGATCTCTCAGTAAAACCAAGATTTTCAAACCCACCTAGTGCCTTCATCCTCAAAACAGTGTGGCACTGATATCTGTCCTGATGCTGGAGGTGACAACAGCTTGCACCACCAGTATGATCAAACATCCATGCCACACAGAGCCTGGGAAGTCGGGGTTTGCAGGCTCATGCCTGCTGCTCTCTGGACTCCCCAGGCAGCAGGACATGAGCTGGTCCTTTCCCAAAGACAGATGCCAAAACATCAAACGTGCCCACTAGAGCTAGCAAAGGCCAGGCTCCTGAGCCGTCCACCAGACCAGTGAATGAAGTATCACATCATCCTTGAAGAAAACACCATCAAAGAGCTTCCAGTAAACACTGAATTAATCAGAACTTCCCAACAAAAATTACCAGTTTTCTTTCTCCTTCGCTCGAAATAACTGTGTGCTGTCTCTGGCCTTTTGAATTAACAGTTGGTGGTATTAGAATGTATGCATGAGCTGTTGGTCAAAGACCCCGCAGGTTTCCCATGAAAAAGTCCTGAGGGAAACACAATCCTGGGAGATGTAGGTGTGCTCCTGACACAGGAAGGTCATCTGGCCATGCTGACCGCAGAACAAAGCTGGACAGCTGCAAATCTGATACACATCAAGGTCGTGGTATGATCTTATCTGCTCTCCCACTAATCCTTCCAGCCATGTGTTAGTTTTGGAGCCAAGGCAGGAAAGCTTTAGCAGTCATCCATCCACTGCAATGTCTCTGAGTAATAAAAGCTGCAATTTCAGATGTCATAGAGCACCTAGACCCAGAGGTTTCCCCCAAGAATCTTAGGAAAGGAGGAAGCACAGAATGATGGAAGTAATAATTCTTGTAATGGGGTCACCACTGTAAGAAAATTACAAAACAAACCATCTGGTTCTTAACCTTTAATCCCAGCTGAAGGAAGGATGTTTGCCTGCAGCTGTGCATGTTCTGGGTCTGTGCTAAGGCCCCGCCATCTGGGAAGAGATGTGCCAGAAGATGCAGGGCTGGCCACTGCATCTTTATGGGGATGGAAACATGAGGAGACCAGAAAGGTCCCCAACCTTTGGTGTGATTCGTTCCCAGAATGGAGCCACCATCTTGCCTTGGCTTGGAAGCACCAGTTCAAAAGATTCAGAAGTATCCTGAACTTTCCAGGTGTTGTTTTTGCATACATGACAAGGCCAGGCAGCCACAGCTGTGTTGGCAAATCCTCTCTGACTGGGAAAACTCAAATGTGTTCAACAGACACCAAGATTTGTCAAATAACCTGGTCCAAGGATTGACAAGGGGGTGAATTTCCCAGGCCTGCCAAGGCATGACGGCCAGCACGCGAGAGAGGAGATGTCCTGTCACCTCCCAGGCTCTGGGGAACACCAGGATGGTGGCACCTACCTTTTCACTGGTGTCCCCAGGAGGCATTGGCAGCAAAGGCACAAACATGCACTCAGGCTCCTTTCAACAATTGCAAGGGGACACTTTCTTCTGAATTTCAATCAGCTAATCTCGGTTTGGGCCTCACGAGGCACTATCCAGCCATGTTTACACAGTTCTCCCCGAGATGTCAACATCACCTCTGATATTTCCACTGTTATTAGCTCTCTGAAGCACTGAGTTCTCCCACCATTTGGTCACAAATGTCCACAGAGTTTCAAGGAAATTGAAGAGCGTTAAGGCACTACTGCTGGAAACAACAACTTAGATGAATGCAGTTGCAACCTTTTTCCAGGAGATCAGAACAAACCGAAGTAGCATGTCGCATTTTCTGCTTTTCTAGCGCTAAAGACAGAGAGCTCCCATTGCAAAAGCTAAAGAAAAGTCCTGGCCTTATAAGGTCAACACTGCAATGTGCTCCAGCTGACCAAGGAATGCAAAAACCATGGTGTTTTTCAGAATAAAATTTTAAGAGTGTTTAGGGAACCTGGATTCTCAACTTCTTTCTGTCTCCCAGGAAAATCCCAAGCGATCGCTGTTTCTGACTTACCCTTGGTTGCACACCAGCTCTCCTGGGGAAGAAGTGTCCTCCCAAGCAGGTCCGTGCTCCTTGCACAGCTCAGCTGGTGATTTCACAGGCTGTTGAGGCATCAGCCACATATTTACACCACGTCATTCTTGTGGTAACAGCAAGAACATCGCACAAGGAGCAGTTGGTCACTGGAAGGAAATGTCGGTCTTGGTACTGGGACAGCAGTCTTGAGTACTAGTACCTGTTATCAAAAATGTACGGCATGGCTTATAGAGTCCCAGGTACAGCCTTCTGTGCCTTCAGCTCTGGAATAGTTATAGGAGAAAGATTGGAGTTTGGTTAATTGCCACTGGGATTCAAAGCAGGCAAAGCGGAACTTGCTCAAAGCTCCCATTCCCTGACACCAAAATTGCAGCAGCTCCAAAGAGCTTCAAGACTTCATTTTGATTTTGCTAAACGTTTGTATCAAAATAAGGATTGAAAATTCCTGCAGCCCCCAGCCAGGAATGGGTTGTGGACACGAGCTATAATGTGAATAAAGGCTTACAGACCAGGATGGGTGCCAGCCATGCTGTGACCAGCGCTCTCACAGCAGCTGTACCTTGTCCCAGTCTGCAGGAAGGAAAGATGAGAAGTACCCGAAAGAGCCCTAAGGAGCAGCTGGCAGGGGTCAGAGTTGCAAAAGCTCCGAAGCAGAACCGCTCACCTCCCAAACGCATCTGCCAGGCTGGCGGCATGAAAATGGGAACCTGGCTGCAGAGCAGAGACCTGGCAAACTCAGAAATGCTGCAAAGAGAGGGGAGAGGTAAAGCTGAGCCACAGCCACCCTCACCACAATTGTCTCTGTGTGCTGCTAGGAGCTCCCAGGTAGAATAAAAATGTGGAGTGGGTTAGTCTGGCCAGGATTGAGCTGGGTTTTACTGGACTGATCCAACACATGATTGAAATGTGGGAAACATGGTGCCCTCAGAGTTACCCACAGTGAAAGGACAGAGTCGTTACAGAGGGAGAGGTACGGCAGGAGGGGCAGCTTGGCCATCTTCAGCTAAGAGAAAGCGGATGGAGCTGGATGCTCCGCAGACTAAGGAAAAAGAAATGAAGTCATCCTATAACACACAAAATCACTTTCTCAGCCCTGCAGGACAGGCTGGATGCTGCAGCAGTTTTGGAAGAGTTGCTAGCAAGAGGAAACTGCTAGGAAAAGGCTGAGTAAAACCACCCCCCACAGCTAAACCACAGGTCAGGCGTTTTAAGGCAGTGGCTTCCAGCTGAGCTATGAAATGTCTCCGGAGATGGTTCATCCACCACCTCTCTGGCCAACCTGGGACAGGCTCTCACCACCCTCAGGGGCAACAATTTCTATATATTCTAGAGCGACAGAGCATCCAGTAGCAGAAACAGAGAGAGTTGTCTTTCCTTGGAGATATGTGTGTATATTACAGTAAAGGGAAACAGCCTGAATCTCCCTCCTTTAGTTTAAAACCATCACCCCTTGTCCTGCTAAAAGGTCTGTCCCCAACGAACAATAAGGAACTTAAAGGAGAAGCCCAGCATTTTGACAAATTGCCTACATAGGCACATACAATCCCATGTAGACCTTAGAGACAACAGTGCGAGAAATCCCACACTAGACAGGCAGAACAACCACTGGGCAGTCCCTAGGGCCAAAGAGATGTTCCTTACCAAAGTGAAGCTCTCCAGTTTCCATTATCTCTCTAAAGTAATTAACCTGGACACAGATGCGCTATGGGATTATTTTTTCCCGCAGTACATTGCACTGGTGTAACTGGTGCTTGCCCTTGGTTTATGTGAGAGGAAGTTATTGAGATCAGACATGTGCCAGTCCCAAAAGTCCCTCCGTGTTTCTCACAAGGCATTGCCAAGCCCTCCTGCAGCTGCTCGAGACAAGGCAGCAATAGGAGCCCTCCAACCTCTGCATCTGCTCCGCTTCCTGCTGAGAGGACGAGCTTCAATCAAAGGCTGATCCTTATCTCCGGGACACCTGGGAACAGACAGGCAAGGAACCAGTTGGGATTTCCTCTAGGGAAGAGCGGTGGGGACGGCTGGGAATGCAGGAGGTGGATCGCATGCAGCCCTGGAAATATTTAGGCTCATTCCTCAAATACCAGCAAATGCAGGAACCCATCCCGTTCCACACTGCAGATTCTTGAGGAGATGAGTGCAGACATGAGGAATGTGTTCAGGTGAAATATGCCTGAATTTATGTCAAAATTGTGCAAACATGCCAGGATAGCTGTTTGGCGTGTTCTTGCGCAGGGCAATGTGCCATGTGGAGGAAACCCCCAGAGCACCTTGCCAACCACTCAAAAACCAGATTAATTCTTTCAAAGTGTTTCCCTGAATGACCCATTTGGGGAACTTGGTTTTAGATCTTTATATTTATTTCTAATACAAATTAAGTAGGTAATATCACGTCATAAAGGAAGAGAACAACCTCAGCTAACTGCCACCTGCTTGTATGAGATTAAAGCTTTGTCTTTGGTGATTAAAACCTTCATATTATCAGCAGCGGTATCTCTCCAGTCTTGATAGTCCTAGTGCTAACATTGTTTCCAGCATGATAACAAGGTGGGCACAGACCTCTCATAAGTTCTCCATCATAAAAAAATAAATCTATTATTTGGATTATTTGTTCCCTGGTGGAAAAAAAAAACCCTTTCTGCTTCTGCTTAGACAATCGAAACAGTCTGGCTGATTTTTAAACAGTAAAAACATAAAAGGAAGCCAGAATTTGGAGTGCATAGTTCAGTCTGCAGAGACGGAGTGCCTGAAACGCCGAGCTGAGACCCTGAGAAAATCTGCTTCACACCTTCGAGCTGACAAACCCGGCCACTGAGCTTAAAAGTGAAAGAATGAGCGCTCACGCTTGTTTCTGTGGGTGAGAAATTCTTACCGTCAGGAGCTGAGGCGGTTTTGCACCGCTGCACACCCTGCAGAATAAATGTACCTGTGCAAAACAAGTGTGAAACAGTAACAAATCAGAGCTTCCCACTTCCACTGGTGGGAGTGTTTTGCATTCGCTTTCCACTGCTACCATTCACAGCAGATGGGAAAGCACTGAAGTCAGGCTTAATTCTCCTTTTGGGATCAGTAACTCACCTCCAAACTTGTCTAAAGATCAGCTAGTCTGTTATCAACAGAGCTGCTATTTGCGTGTTGTGGATGGCTGTGTGAATAAGTGTTTCTGAACCCTGAATACATTTGAAACCATGTAAGAAAGCTACAGTGAAACATATGAAAGAATAGTTACT
This sequence comes from Streptopelia decaocto, assembly GCF_964273445.1. Lineage (NCBI taxonomy): Eukaryota > Metazoa > Chordata > Aves > Columbiformes > Columbidae > Streptopelia > Streptopelia decaocto. Next base: position 3,925,814 of record NC_138672.1, on the reverse strand, counting down.
TATTCTGATATTCATGAAGCATTTCCAGCCTGCAGGAGCACACAGCTGTACTGCAGGAATCCATAAGCCCTATCACAACAAACTGCTATTTTCATTTCTGACAAGGCATGTAGAGTTTGTGCAGTTAAAGATCATTGTATGATCTTTCTAAGCATGGGAAGGAGACTGGCGCGGGACCCGAGAAATTCACTTTATCTTTTCTGTGCAGAAAAGGGCACTTTGAGGAAAGGCATCAGCAAACCTTCCCTCCACGTTCTTGTTCTACAGCTTGGGGTTTGCAAAGTGCAAGATATTTGGTGCAATTATTTGAAGGAGTTGTCTTTCCTTCTGAAGAAATTCGCAAAATATATTTCTATATATATTCTAGAGAGACAGAGCATCCAGTGGTGGAAACAAAGAGAGGTGTCTTTCCTTGGAGATATGTGTGTATATTACAGTAAATGGAAACAGTAAGAATAGGGAATCTTGTGAAAGCTGGACAATGCAGCCAAGGGCTTTTAGTTTTCTACTTTGCTTACACTGCAAATTGCATTTCCAAATGCCTGTTTCCTTTCAGCTGCCAAGATCTCCTTTGCCCATTTGAGATACCTAGAAGATCAAAAAGTGGAGATCTCAAAAAAGGAAAAACAACAAAAACAAAACCACAAAAAAAAAAAAAAAACCCAATAACTTAATAAAACGTTTTGAGACTTGTTAGGACCATTGTTTTTCTTTGCATCCTGTTACATGGTACCGCCTGAACCACCATAGCAAGAGTCAGTAGTTGATAGGGATGCTCACTGAGGCAGCAGATGCCCAAGCCAGTCACTGCCAGATCTGGATGCAAACTACCAAAGTCTGCAGAAGACCAAAGCCGCCCTGTCGTTACCTACAAACAGCATCCCCACTGACATTTCACTGCCCGCAGCCCTCGAGCTCCAAGTTTCAACCTCCCTTAGAAGAACTTGGAATAAGAGAGCTCTGAGTCCAGAGAACGATGGGTCCATCTTGTAATGGAAAGGATATTTCTCTAATTGAGACAATTTCCTGGCTCTGACGTAACCGGGAGAATTATTTCTCAATGCATCAGCTTTACTGTCATGCCACAGCCTCATGTTCACTGCAAAGGCTCAAACTTGTCTTGCTTGTGCCATAAGATGACAGTTATTTGCAGCTGCATTTACGCAGCTGCCACTCCCAGGGTATTCCAGACATTCCCAATTTGAGGGTGTTCCTGCATCCTCCACTGGGGATGCAGCTGATGGATGGAGGAACATGGGGGTTTGTACTCGGTCCCTCGCTGTCACAGATTAGTTATTTCCATGCCATCCACCTAAATTCCAAATTATTGCCTTGGCCTTTCATCTCTATTTGTTGTGGCTAAAGGCAGACAGAGGTGATGGGAAATGATGAAGACGTGCAAAGTTTGGGGCACTTTGCATGTTTACCTGAGCAGCAGAATCTTCTAGAGTTTGCAAAACAGGTCCGGAAATCGCTCAATTACAAAACTTCTATTGCTTTCTACTTCCAGTCAGGCTAAAAATAAAATAAACCCTTGTGCCAGGCTCATTTCTGCTGCAACCACACTCCTCTCTGCCGTGTTACATGGGGTGAGCATGGGCCTTTACCGTGTTGTTTTTCAGCAGCACAACTTCCAGTCACAGCCAGAACACTGGAAACCAGTGGTGAGCCAGCTGGACCCAGCACTGCTCCCCTGTGCTCCTCTCCACATCCCCAAAACTCCCCATCTCCTCCTGTTCAGCACCATCGCCAAGTTCTTTACAAAGCAGCAATCAGCAACATGTGTTTGAAAGACCTGAGGGAAGACCCGGCTCAATCCCACTCCTATAAGGTCCCAGTTTTGTGTTTAGGCTTGGGCTGAATGCAGCTTAAGCAGGTTTGAAGCTGTCCTGCTTTGCAAGTCTCCATCCCACAGCCTTGCCCTTCCTTGTACTCTATGAAATTGGCGTATTATTTTGGTTTTGTTTGCTCAGAGATGATTCATTTCTCCTGGAATTCCCATGCAGCGTGTGCTGCAATGGGGAAGAAACTCTGTTGTTTCACCAAGGGCAAAACGCAGTGTTGGTCAATCAACCTACCGGACAAAGTGCACATGTTTCTGTCCCCAGCAGGTCACAACAGGGTGGTGAGAGCCTGGCCCAGGTTGGCCAGAGAGGTGGTGGATGAACCATCCCTGGAGACATCCCAGGCCAGGCTGGACGGGGCTCTGAGCAACCTGAGCTGGTGAAGATGTCCCTGCTCATGGCAGGGGGGGCACTGGATGGGCTTTGAAGGTCCCTAAGTTTAGACCAAACAAGAGAGATGCACCTAAACAGGGTTGGACTTTCAGTCTCTAAGGAGTATTTTGCTGAGAGGTTATTGCTCTGCACAGTGTGACAGGAGAGCAAGAACTGAGTCAATTAAGTGACAAGCAAATTCCTAACAAATAAATGGGAATAAGTCTGTGTGGACTACGTTGTCAGCACACTAGAATAAGATAAGGCTCAGCTCCTGCTGCAGAGATTTCATAAGAATTGATAATTTTCAACCCTCGCAATGTCTAGCAGCAGTAATTATATATCACACCTCAGATGAACAGAAAACATTCTCCAATATCGTACGGTAGCTCTGACAGGGTGAATATGGAGCTGCGTGTTCCCCTGGGACACGACGTGGAGGTCGCCAATGGAGAAAATATCAAATAAGGTCAGGATGACATGCTAATGCTGAAATTTCTCCAACTTTTACTTATTTTTCTAACAAGTTCTGAACAAGGGAGAGGGGAAAAAAAATCAATCATTTGAAACAATGGGCTGGAAAGCTTCCAAAACCAAAGCAGCTCAAGTCAGGCTCCTGCTTGTGCATTACTGAGAGCTGCCAGGTTGATTTTGCAGCCTTTTGGCTGAGGTCTCAGTGCATCCCTCCTTGCAAGTGCTGCTTTTGGTGCTGGTGCCACTGCTGCTTTGAGACTTGCTGACACTAAGAGCAGAAAGTTTGTGCCCGGCCCAGAATTTCTTGCATTTGGTCTCGTACCCACTTCCCAGCAGACGTCTCGGTGCACATAAAGCCACCAAGGCTTTATGGATGGTACCAGGGGTATCAGTGCAAGGACACTTAATTTATGCATCCAAAACGATAGCGCCAGGGCCTCCGGAGAGTACCATATTTGGACAATTTCCGAGCCTGACGCCTCTTACCCATTTACCGCAAATGACTTCACCAGCCACCCATTAAATCATTTCAGAAAGCGCATGGAAATATTAAGCAACAAAAAAAATCCCGCCTCATCTTTCCATTCAGTCAGATATACATATATAAACATTTTTTTGGCTAAAGGAAAAACAAACAACGATTTGAAATGTCATTTGTACCTTTGCGGTCCCGGTAAAAGTCCCTTGTCCCTTCTTCGGCTCTCTCGGTTGCAATTTCACAGACAACAGGTACAGGGATCGAAGCTTCACCAGGAAATAAAATATTAGATAGAAGGGAAATTCAACAAACAACGCATAATTGTTGCTCTGAGGTTAGGTTCATCGCTGAGCCTTGGGACTGCTTCCCAGCACATTGCACCATGGTGACCTTCAAGATAACCGCACGAGAAAGGGCTTTTCCACGCTCTGAATCCTGAAATGACTGACTCTGCTTACTCAAGCAGCGTCCTCCTGGGCAAATTACTCACTTTGTCGCTCGTTCTGGTTTCTTTGTTTTCTCACTCTCTCTGCAGCATGACACTGGGAGGCAGCTCCGGGTCAGGTCCTGCAGCATCTTCATCACCATCGCGCTGCTCACGGCTCAAAGGGCACGTTAGTCACTTGGGTACAGAAAGGATTAAGCCCAAGACTCTGCAGGACAGTTTTGTGCATCCCGGTCTGTGTTTGCTCATATGGGGGATTTCTGTAAAGATGCTATATATTCCCATCTATCCTTAGCAACTCTTACCACTCACCCTTTCCCAGCAATCCACCTGATCAGAGAAATGCCCAAAGGCCTTGCAGTAATAAATACAAATGTATTTGTCTTTCCCACACCTCTGTAAAGCACGAATCTCTCTGACAAGGGAAACGAAGATCAAGGTTTAGTGACCAAGCAGAGGGCTCCAAGAGCAGAAATGAGCCTTTTTACCAGTCATTCCACACAGCCCATCCTGGGTATTGACCCCAAAGCGCTTCACTGATCTCAGCTGGGACCCACGCAGGGAGGCTCCCCCACCGCAGCCTGAAGTGAGCTCCCAGCTGTTGGGAACATCTGGATTTTGACATCGATGTTGCTCTCACACCACAGGAAATGTTCAGCAATGCAATCAAGCAGTATCTTTGTGTAGCATTGTCTAAAAATGGAGCCTCTTCTGTTCCTGATGTGTTTGAGCTGTCTCTTGCCTTCTTTCTCATGCTGATTTCAAATTTTCAGACCCATTTAAAAATGCAGATTGAGGTGTTCTTCAAAGAGATCTTCCTGAATATTCCAGAGACTTCATCAATCTCCTTTGAACACAAATGGATGGTGATTCAGACTTTAACTAGAATTCGTGCAGATGCCCAGCATGTAGTGGATATTATGTTAACTATGACTGTGATTAAATGCTGCTAATATATTTGAACACCTAGTAAATGATTTGCCCCAGAGCTTCAGGGCATGGACATGTCCTGCACGCCAGGGACAAAGAGGAAGGCTCCTGCCACCAAGGTCCCTCACCTTGGGACCCCCCAGTGCTGTCCCTTGCTCTGGCACACCCAATGCTCCGCTGGCCCCATCCCTAGAGCCCCCCTTCTCCTGACGCCTCCCTTCCACATGGCTGCCATTCAGCCTGGGGATGCTTCCAGTGAGCCCTTCATTCCAGGAAGATGAGTAATAGTTTCCAATCAATCAACTGTCGTGGCTTCATTAAATTATTCTTATCCTTTCAAAAATGGCAGGCCTGAACCTTCTCTCCGGGTTCTTGTTTTCCCTCCAGTCACTGGTCTGCCACGACTGAGCCTCCTCTTGGAAGGGTTTCAAAAAATGGTGAAAAGCGTTTTTGAAGACGTAGCCAAAAAGTTGTGTTCCTGCAGGTGCAATGTTATGTACATACCCTTAGTTAATCTATGCCATCCTTGAGCCAGCACTGCTTTGAGAGGCCTTCAGCCCTCAATTTTCCTCTCATGCAATTTTTAAGCTCTTAAAGGAATTGCCTGCATTCAGCATTCAGCACAAGAGAGATGTCTCATCTCCCAAAACAGCATCTCCAGGGCAACGCATCCCCCAAAGAGCTCTAGAGCCCCCTCTGCATGAGGGAAGGATGCTCGGCCCGCATGGTGGGGAATTACCCATTTCCTAATAGGTATTTCAGCTCCATCCCTAGTCCATGTTATCACCACCCTGGCACTAACATCACCCAAGAACTCTATCAGCTCTCACTAGGCAGCTTAAATCTACCCTGAACCTTGACTTTCTGCAAACATCCCCCATAGCCAAGGCTGCAGGGAGGGACCCGCACTAAATCTGCCTGTTCAAACCCAGCAGCAGCCACAGAAACCTTTTGCTCTCCTCCCTCGTTTACAGCAATGCAAGTAGAAAGAGCTGCTCTGGGTGATCTAGTCAGTTCACCTCATCAGCCACAAGAATCTTCCTGATTTTGCAGAGATTTGGAACCACCCCAAGAAAGCTGATATACTTTTTTGTTTGGCTCAGATTCTCTAATCAAACCACCTGCTTTATACATGAGCCAGAGGTGTCTGAGTGTTTGCACATGAGATACGTGAAAGGTTGATACACAAAAAATTACTAATCTCATCTGCAAGATATAAATCACATGTATGCTTTGTTACTTAACAATGGCAACTCTCTTTATGGCAGATCAGTTATGCTAATAATGCTCATAAATAACTTTCCTGTTTATTATAATCAGATACTGGTGTGAATGTGACTTGTCTGACATGCTGATGTGCAAGTCTGTGCATCCAGCATGAGTGAACTTGGGTAGAGCTCTTAAACCTGTTTTTTCACCTCCAGCTAGTATAAATCAGGGCTAAATTCCTAATAACTCCACCCAAGGAAATGGAACATTTTTTCCATGTGTTTGCCTTTACCACTCTGCATCTGTTGTAAGTTTAGAGAGATGTTATGAATGCCTTTCTTTTCCTGTCCATTTTGGTCTTTTCCCCATCTCCAAATATCGCCATATCTTGTGGGACCCACATTAACACCCAGGCACCACTTGTTTGCCCCCTGTTTGAAAAGCATGGTTGATCTAAAATACTACAGCTCACTGAGGACCGGGACTGAACTCCTGCTGCTTTCAGCACTGATTTCCTCCATGACCATAAACCGGTTGCTCTTGGTACATCTCGCTTTACACAGAGCTGTGAGAGGGGGATGATGCGTCTTTCTCACTTTGATGATTCACATGTGATGAATCCTCTTGGGGCAGGGACCCAGAAGCCTGGGATAATGTGGCAGTGCCTCCAGGCAACAAGCTTTCCTGTGCTTGGACTACATACCAGCAGCCGCACAGAACAAAACCAAGAAACTGCACGTCCTCCTTTTGGCTTTTAAGGGTGTCTGTTTGGAAGTGCTGGTCTCTCTCCTCATCCCTGCCCTTACTCATGAAATAAATATCACCGGGCAGCCCTTGTGCTAAAATCAGCAGCTCACCCCCTGGGATGGAGGCTGATCTCTGCTCTTACCCACACCCTTGCAGATACACACCTGGCCACTGTGCTAAGAGTGTTTCTCGGCAGCATTCATAAGGTGACATGCACAGGTTTGGTAGGACCTGCTGGCACCCCGTACAGTGACATTTCGTGTGACACCTTTGTACAGAGCTAACACACCGTTCTCCCACTGCACCCACAGTACTTGTCTGTGCCCTGCAGCCCCAACACCTCCCAAACACGCTCATTTTTGCATACCCAGCTCCTGTGGACAAGACCTACGAAGACAAGGTTGTTTTGGCTTTTTGGGTTTTTTTTCCTTCAGCTTCCTGATGGTGCAGCTTTATCAGCTCCACCTTACAGCAGTCCTGACCCATACAATACACCCGGACACGAGTGTGTCAGCAACGCTCAGTGCGCTAACAGTAACGCTAATAATAAATACCTCACCTGTTAAACACACAGGGATGTATTTATCACCCATTTCCTTCAGATAAGAACCTGGCATGTGCTGGAATTCCCGTGCACGTTACCCACCACCGCATGTGGGACTCACTGTTTGAGGAGTGACCTCACGTGGCAACTTCTACTCTTTTAAAAGCATCTGTATGACTTGCCGTGAGCAGCCCTGAGCATCATGCCCAGTGGAGCGTCACGAGTTCCTGCAGGCACGTTTCTTTTCCAATCATTCCTCAGGGCTATGGCCTGAGGAAAAAAACATTAAAAAGGATAGTTTTGCCCTTGATGTGCTGAAAGACGGGCACCTCATTTCTTACATGAGCAGATCTGGAACAGACCTCTGCTCCCACAGCACTTTTGCCTTTAGCCCTGTCCCTTGGCTATGAGTTAACTTGGAATTTCCACTAAAACCCAAGAGCTATACGAAATCCAGATTGCTTTTCAACGTAATAAATAAACCTCATTTCCCAGATTGCTGTTTTGATTAGCCAAGTGGAAGCTGCTGTTTGAACACTGCGGTGCTTATCTGAAAATGTAAAGCTCTTGAATAAGCAATGCCAGAGTGGTGACCTCAGAGCAGGTAGCCCGGGCTATTTTTAAATCTGCTTTATCTAATGCAGCTAAATTTTCATACCAGCCCAGGAACTTGGTGCTGAATCCAGGATATAAATAGAAATGAGACTATCTGCCTACAGCCCTTGCCTTTGGCAGCTGGACAAGCAGCCGGTTGGGAGGAAGGACACGAATGTCACGTCACGGCCAACATGACCATCCACTCTGTCACTTGGCTTTGCTCACCGTAAGCAAACCAGCTACATGAGGTCACCTCGTCATAAGGAAGAAATGTCTCACCTAGACCAAAAAGAGGCTTAGAAACTAATATTCCCCATAGTTTGGCACCCTGATGGGGAAGAAAAAGCCCAGCTGACACCAAACTCTACTCCATTTCTGCTGCAAGCTTCTCTGGTTTCCCAGTATCCCAGTGAGAGGGACTGGGCACCGCTGGGTGCTAAAATCCCCTGCCTTCCCCAGGCCAGTGATACACAGAGAAAAGAATGGTGGGAGAAGATATAACCAAAAAGCTAAAGCCAAGAATAGGGAAGAAAATATTATATGAGTGTGGGACCAACAGCTACAAGAGAACCATCAAATTTCATCAGCTTCCCAAAAGGCCTGGCTGTTTCAGCACGGCGGCTGCTCAGAGGATTCGTTTCCCTTTTCCAAAGCTACACAAGGATGCTGCCAGATGGCAAAGCAAGAAAAAACCTCCACGGGGATACCTCCACCTAGAGGCATCCTCCAAAAAATGTTGGGTTTGGAGCACATCATGGGAAACCACCATGTCATGCATGATCTGGGCACGTCTGCTCCAGCCCTCACCTGAGCATCCCCAGAGCTCCCGCTCTGCCCCAGGACGGTGCTTTCAGGTGGGTTTGTATCAACAGCAGTTGGGTGCTCAAGTGTCAACTCCTCCTGCTATGTCAAGACTTCATCCGAGGCTGAGAGCGGCTCTGCTCCCCGCAGAAGGCACGCAGCATCCATCGCTGCTTCTGCTCCTTCTGGAACAAGCTATTTGCACTTCCCAAGGACCAGCTGCTTCTCCCTGTTCCTCATGTGAACCGGCATCTCCCAGCCCAGCCAAAATCAGCTTTTGGCAAGGGGCTGCACAGAGAAGTAGCAGAAAGAGAGGGTCACTGCCTTAAAGGCTTTGCAGGTGGGATTTGGTGGGGGAGGCAGCAAGCATGGTCTCAATTTCAGAAACAGCAAATGGAGAAGAAGAAATTGTAGCTGTATCCCTGCAATCACCAAGAATACCAGAGCCCCCAGCTCCCACACAGTCCCAAAACATCGGGAGGGTTTTCAGAGCGGCTGGCTCCCCATCACAGAGAAAACCTGTGATAAAGCTGGGATGGAGCCCAAACCCCTGCAGCACCAGGACTCTGTGCTCCCCAACGCCAGCAGCTGCAAAAGGAACCCACACCAATCCAATGAGTTTTCTCTGCCTTTCAAGCACCTAGCAGTAGCTTCTTGCCACACTAATTTGTAATATTGATTTTCAGTACCATATAGGAGTTAATGCGACCCTGTCTCTAATGCCAATAGACATAATACAGCAGAACTGTTAGAATGGATTAGGTGCAGAGCCTTTTACCCACAGAAATATGGAAAAGTGAAAATTTACAAAAACTCTCTTTCTAGCAGCCTATCATAGGAAATGAATTCTAAAGCATCCTCCAGGAAATGACAATGCCGGCAAAATTCATCAGAACAACATTTAATCTCCTTGGTACTTTGTCACTTTTTATCTCGTTTCTCCATAACAATGTAAGGTGGCCAAGGGAAAATATGAGCCAGCTGGGGTTATTTCTATGAACAACTATAGTAACAGGCTTGAACACCCAGTGAAAGCAGATGAGACTGTAATTCTTAACAGGTATATATATTTAATAATCCAAAGTCTGGAAGGAGATGATTAATTGCCTTTGTAGGAAGTTATTTATTAGGATTTATACCAAGGAGGAAATAACACTTTCCTGGAGCGAATGCATCATGACTAGTCTGTTGAAAAAGGCTCGGTGAAGGGTCCGTGGTGGGGTCTGTGCCGCAGGGCCGTGCGAGGCCACGTGCGCTGGGTGAGCTGCTCCTTGCACAACCACCCAGACAAGAGCTGTGACGTCCTATGGTTTTTCATCCCATCAGCTTCCTCCAGCCTCTCTCACCGGGGGTGCTTTACCCAAGCAAAATAAAGCTCAGTCCCTGCCCCCTAAAAAAATGCCTTAGCTAATCAGATGTGAAGGAAATGGAGAAATGAAGCCACTTGCATAAGAGCTCAGTGAGAACAGAGCCAGGAGGGGAGCTGGCATCTCCTGCCCTGCCCGGGCACCCAACTGCTGTGCCTGTTTAGGAAACCTCCCACATGGTTTGTCACATCCTCCGTGTCTGGCTTGTCTCATGGTGAAGGGGAAGAGCAAGGACTAAAAAGGAGGCTGGCTGAGCTGAGCGGGGCTGACAAGACGGCCCCGGGTACCTGCAGAGCATCCGTCCTGCACTGACACGCGCATGGCCAGAGCGTGCCAGCTGGCACGGGCCCCTTGGTATTTCCTTACCCCAGGAAACATCACCTGTCCCTTATAGGGGTGACTCCTGAAGGTCTTCTATCCCTGAAATCCCATTTTTACCACCCCTTTTGCAAGTCCCATCATCACCTCCATGCGCAACAAGGCACTCTTGGCATTTGCAAAGAGGTGAGTGGTTGAATCACCATCCGTGGAGGGGTTTAAACAACACAGAGATGAGGTTCTCAGGGACATGGGTTAGTGCCACTGTTGGGTTAATGCTTGGACTCTACCTTGAGGATATTTCCAACCAAAATGATTCTACAATTCTATGACTGCACACAGCAGGGAGCAGCCAAGCAGCAGGTCTCATCTCCATGGCCACACTTGGGACCATTGTTGCTTATCCGGAATCTACCTGAAATCCCAGCAAAGCCCCTGAGTTATGAGGTTTTTAGTAAGTTCTCAGCACTTCCCAATTCAGATCAGGCAGAACATCTGCCAAGAAGCAGCTTCCCCACACTCAGCATTTTGTTTTCAGGCATGGTGGGAACCTCAATGATGGGGCTGAGGGGGCTCCTGTGCCCCAGGTCCCCTCCGTGGTGCCACAGTTGAACATGGACCTGGGTGAGAGCAGCTTCTGCCCCCCATCTTTGCTGATGGACCCACCTCCTGCTGCCACATCCCTGTGCAAAAAGGGATGCTGATTTACCCAACCTAATTTATTACAGAAAGTGGTTTAATCGACTTAACCTCCCTGCGCTAAGGCTAATGAGTCACTCGAAAGCAGCTTGTCTTAGAGGGGTTACTCAGGCCTTTGTTTGGGATTTTCAAAGCCTCCCAACCCACAACATGAGTGACACTGGAAGCCAGTTACGTGGTTCTGAAAGTCCCACTGCCATTCCCTACTGGGATTTTAGTATTGCAGAAGCTTTGGCTGGCTGGGCTCTTTGCAAAAACATCAATTTCACCCTCTAATAGGTACCAAAAACTTGATTTCAGCCCCACTTACAGCACTGTAAATCCAGGCTAACCATATTAAAGTCAACAGAGCTGATGCCAGAGACTTAAACCAGCTATGAGTAAAAGTCACATCAGGTCTATGCAGTCAATAGCCTGGCCTGCAGCCACCTCGGGCTCATCTGTAGAGCAGCCCAGAGAAATTCTTCTATAAATGTTCCATTAATGTTAACAGCTAAATCCCTGGCCTGCTCTAAAAACCTCACCCCATCTAAGTTAGTAACAACCGTTCTTATTTAATTTGCTCCCAAACCTGACAGACCACACCATCAGTGGTTGCCAGCTGATGTAGTTCCCTTAAAGTCAATCACATTTATTACTGTCAATAGCAGGGGCATAGTTAGTGCCCTGGCTAAGGACCAAGTTTTTACACCATTCCCTTCCAAGGTACTGAACAAAACCTGATCAGAAAATACCAAAGACCTCAGTGCTACAACTTCTCCCTCAATTTTTCATCTAAACTTCACCTAGTGGAAAATGGAGTGTGAATTTTGGCAAGTCATTTTCTCCTTCAACAAGTTGCTTTTGAAGCTTACTAGTGTTCTCCCACCACAAGAAAGATTTGTAAGTAAAACACACCCTGAAGCTGATGCATCAGTCCCTGTGTTATGCCCAGCACACCAGGTATTCTGGACAATATTCACCCAATGATATGACTTATTAATAGGAAAATAGTGGCTTTTATTTTCCTGAGCTATAAGAAAAGCAGCAACTGAGCCAACAGCCGGGCACAGCCCTGGTCCATCCTGCACTTCATCAATCCTTTGGCACCAATTTCACCCTCCCTGGTCCCTGATTAACCATGTCCCAAACCCAGTACTCAATGCAACTCACTCAGGTGACAGAAGGAATTAAATACCATTTCATGTAAATAATAACCAGCTATTTAAACACGGCAGCCTGACCCAGAGGGGATTTCTTGACTTGGCAAGGATGCCGCAGCGTTTCCTATTTGCAGCCCAGAAGATGCTCGACTCCTGTCTCACCTGTCCTGTGCCCGGACCCCCAAACCACATTGGGTGTAAATAAACCAGAATAGGAGCTTCAAATGCTCGAAGGGAGAGTGCAGCCATTCATTACTGCTACCACTGATGGCTCCTGATGCAGTTTTCTCATTGTTTCAGCACCCCGCCTGTTAGAAAGTAAAAATGTGGGAAAGCAAGACATGCGGTTCCAGCCACCTGGGTGATAAAGGAAGATCAATACTAACATGACCATCTGGATGGTCAAAGAAATAATACTAACATAATCAGATCATAATAAAATATAAAGGACCTTGGACAGATTGCGTTGAAGTACGTTTCTCATAATTGTAAAGAGTTATAGCCCAGACTCGTGAGAATGGTACCTCGGGCCGGATAACCGCCCCCAACCGCATGGGATGTGTGAGTATCCTTGGGCCTGGTCTGTGAATGAGTGGAAAAACAGGTGAGACAAATATCACATGAGTTTAGTGTGGTTTTAATAACAATTAGTGGAAAAAACATCTCATGTAAACGTCTTAGTCCAGGCCCGTACCTGTAAATCCTATAAATTGTCAATGGTGAATAAAGAAAGCGGCTTAGGTCAAGCTCTCTGCTTGGCCAGGCTCTGTGCTTTTTTCCAGAACAAGATCCCTGTCTCTGTGAATCTGTCTTCATCTCGGTATGTGTCGTTCCTAATCGCCGCGCAGCCCCCCACCAAAATAAACCAATCTGTGGTCCAACCACATAACAACATGCAGCATCATCAGGCGAGACACTTGCCCTTCCCTACTGCTGCTGTATCTCCTTTTTGCTCCTGGAAGCTCTGCTGTGTGTTATGAGCCGCGGTTTATCATTGGAAAATAATCTGGGATCACACCAAAAAAAAAAAAGTCAGAATACTTGGTCACAAGCCAAAGGTCCTTTGCTCATTTGGCTGCCCTACAGCATTGCAGCGTGATTTAATGCTACAGATGCAACTCCCTCCTAATAAAAAACTGCATCACATCAGACTCATTAGACACACAGCAGCAATATCCAAGGATTGTGGATAAATGCTTTCTGCTTGAATACTTAAGGATTCTGATTGCACTTTTGGCTTTGGTGAGAATTAGTTCAGCTCCTGAACTTTTGGGTGAGGAGCTCTTGTTTTTGGTGCTAAATGAACCCAGATGTTGGCAGGGAGGGAGGGAAAGTATCTGCATCCCACCCAGCCAGGCAGTGCAGATGGACGGACAGACAGACAGCTCCCTTGCCCCCTCCATGTTCGGATCATGTGAACAGTCGGTTTTAGTTGATGACGTGAGCTGACTGCAAATCTGAAACCGGAAAGTAATCAAAGAGAAGCAGAAGAGTGGGCAGCTCGTAAAAGTAAAATAAAGGCACAACAGCGAACATTCCCTGTGCAGAAAAATAGGAAGTGTTGTGAAGAACCAGCACAGCTGCAACAAGAAGTCTTTCTGAAAATCAGAATGAGCGATACAACACCTAGAAATAAGGATATATGGGTAAATACCGTGTGGCACAAATATTTAGTGATTAAACTCAAATGCTGAGATGCAAACTGAGACGTGGAAAGGAAGGGTTAAGAACAAAAGAAAGGTTTTCTCCATTCATCAGAATGAAGAGAAAAAGAAAAGAAAGCACTGAGAGCCACAGGGAAAGCTACAGTAATCAATGCAAAAACAAGCTCAGTTCCACCCAGCTGCCCAGCAATACAGCACTAAATAAAGGTCGTATATGTTAAAAAATTACATTAAATATTAAGGAGTATTGAATACTCTGGTATTCAGCGGTTAAAAGACTCTGAGGTGTTAACAGCCATCCCAAAAACTCCTTGAGACACAGTGACTTGGGGGCCAGAGGAAGGGGACAGCTGAGCTGGCTGCCCAGAAAGGCGGCGAAAAGGGGAGAGGGGATGGTCAGGAAGGTGCAACATCAAAAGCCTGAAGAGTCTCTACATGAGCCATCTGAGGACACTGCAATGGCAAGAGACAAACAAATACCATTTGTCAGGAGCAAACTCAGCCACATAACAGCTTTTGTGAGAGGTGGATTAGGAGGCAGCAGATATACCCAGGATATATCCAGAACTCAGAAAGATTCATTAAGGTTTGCATAGATGAAGTTTTCTGCTGCATCTCCAATAACCTCGTAGTTTGGTTTTGAGCACTATGTTACAGGGATGCCTTTTTTTCTGGATTTTTAAGGCTGCCCTACATGGCAGCAGCTGCTGGAGAAGATGCACAGGAGACCGTGCAGCTCTGGCTTGCACGTTCACTCATTTACATGCACCCCAAGAAGACGCAGGAGACAACAATCTTTACCCTGTGCTTTGGGGGCAAATTATTTCCAAAATACTCTTCCTTCAGAGGCTGCCAGCAATTCCTAGAAGCGCCCAGCCAAGAATGACAACCGCAGGAAGGCCAGACCAGGTGACGGCTCCCATGCCATTAAAACAATTAGCAAACATCAGGAGAAGAAACACACCCCGAGGGATCTCCTGCATTGGCTCTGCTGCTGGTGTTTGCTCAGAGCACCTGGGGATGAGCCAACCTGGGGCTTCTTTCTGAGTTGCATCAATGTCTCTCTTCCATCTCAGCAAGGACGTCACCTTGCCAAGGGCTGGGAAAGGCACAGGTAAACAATTCTGGGGGAATTTTGCTGCGAAAGGCTTGCAGTCACCTTCATCTCTCCTCAGACTTGCAAATACCAGGACAAATGATTCAGAAATATGCTTTTTGTAATGATTGCATCCAGGCTGGAGAGGAAGAGCTGGGCTGGGCCAGTGGCACGGGGCCACCAGCAGGAATGAGCTCCATGCCACAGCAAAGAGGTCACCAAGGTGACAAGAGCCAGTCCCACCTGAGGAATGTTTGATTCAACAGGAATTTCCCACCATCAATACCAGGAACAAATCATTTGGAAAAACATGATGCCAACTTTGGCTCAAAAAAAAGGTCTTTCCCTGTCTTGTTATCCATAGTCATCAATAACTGTCATTGAGAGAGTCTCAGCAGCTCCTGCACACCAAGATCCTTGTAACCCCTCTGGAGAAAGCCTTGTTTGGACGTGCTGATGCCTTGACTCCTCCTGATGCCAGTGAGGTTTTCTGACACAGCACATCACTCTGACACTGGTTGGTTTTCAGCACTTGAGCAAGCAGTAGCAGCACCACGTTTACAGCAGCTCGTTTTGCCTCCTCGCTGCCCCGAGGTCGAGCTGCGCTGGAGCAGCAGTCGTGATGCCCAGCTGGTTTGCAGTGACCCAGCACCCTGGGTGCTAAATGTCACCCATTCTTTCTTCTGAATCAGACCAGACACCTAAACCCACCTCACCCAGCTTATTTACTCCTAAGGAAGCAGATGTGGCAATGCTGACGGTAAATCTCCCAAACAAATTGGGAAAATAGCGAGCATGTAACTGCGGCCACATCATTCCCTGTCACTGCTCTAGTTCATTCACACTAAAGGTATCTTCATCTCTAGCCACAGAACCCACAGGTCACGGACGTGCTCTGAAATGGGGTCACACTGATGCTGAAGATGAGGTCCCTCAACTTCACAAGTTAATGTTCTGTACCCATGGACAATATCAGAGGTTTTAATGGATGATAGGTTGCCTGCAGCCCATGGATTAATTTGACAGCTGATTTTTGAGAGATGCTTGTACTCCTTGAGAAGGAATATCAAGAGGCTGAGGATTCTCATCTTCAGGAAAGCTCAGGTCAGCACTCAGATAACTGCCCCGCTTCTCCCAAGATCCCAGAGCACTGGGTGCTGCGCTTTAGGAAAGCACAGCCTCGAGTAGCCTGATATAAACTGCAAAGTGCTGAGCCACTTATGACCATAATTTGCTGCTTACAAGGGGACTGAGCTGTTCTGAAAGCCCAGCCCAGATTATGGGTTTCAAATACCAGAAAATCTGTCCCTGAGCTCTTAATCCAGTTTATGGGCTCATCACGAATGGAGCTGAGCCATTCTTCGAAGGAAAACTTGGCAAAAGCAGTCTTTCTCCACTGCATCAGTAGAAACCACATTCAAAACTCAGGCCAACAAATCTGGATTGGGAAGCTTTAAAACCTGTGACATCCTCTCTCCATGACGGAGGAAACAGCGATATCAGGGCAGCAGCCGGAGCTAATTGCATGGGAACAGGACCAACACCAAAACTCACTTTTCAGGTTGTTTTCTAGGTTATGCAGCTGGATGCTCCTCAGTTCCAGTCAATCTAAGTGTGCTCCTGCCAAAGAGGTGTCTCCCACAGCCCTACTAAAAACATCAGGTTGTGTGGCGATCCCATCAGTGCCTACAAACAGCTTTTCCCTCTGCAGAACAAGGTACCAGGAGAGGAGCTCAATCCTCCTCTCCCAGCAGCACCACATCCACACAGTGCTATTGAGGTTAGAGAGTTGTTCCCCCCCTATTTATACTTAGTGGGAAGAAAAACAGACCTGAATGGGGCTATTATTTTTGAAAAGTCTCTTCTAACAATAGCTCTTTCAATAGCTTATTTACTACCCATCTGTGACCCCATGTCAAGTTTGTTCAGCTGTTGATCTAACAGACTTCCCCTCCACAGCTAATTCTTGCTGTTCTCTGGCAGCCAGGATGAATTCTCTCTTGATTTCCCACCTCAGTAAATCATACATTATCTGTGCATGAATTTGGTTAAGATTCTGGTTAATGATGCATGAGACAGAAGAGGACTCAGCTGATGTAGTCTTAGTTGTGCTGCTCAGCAAAACCGGTTGAAGTGGAAAAAGCAGCTAAGATGGATTTTTGCCATTAAAAAATCAACTTGTCTGCTGTAGTGCATGGGTAGGAACAGACACACTGATTAAAATCATGATGCATTTGTGGAGTCTCACACATCAGCAGGGAAACATGAAGCGGAAGAAGGGCCTGAGAAGCATTTGCTGCAAATAGAAACGATGAGCACCATAGGAGAGCACCCATACAAATGCACGGGCACCTGGCTGGCAGCAGAGATGTTCTCCACACCCAGGAGGCCTCGGGCAGATCCAGATGTGCAAAGGCAGAGCACCAGGACAACCTCTCCTCAAAGGCCTTTTGCCACCCGCCTTTTCTCTTTAGCTTAGCACCATCTAGAGGGATGCGCCTGCAAACCTGAGGCATCAGCTCCACAGTGCACATTTGGCCAAGAATAACACCCTCCTGAAACCCATCAGAAACCAAACAACTGAAAGCAAAGCCTCAAAGGAGCAGTTTACTCCTCCAGCCACCTTCACTATTTGTTAAAGCACAAAGCTGTGGTACAATCATTCCCTTTGCCCTGGTGAGCTCTTCTGTGAAACAGCTGAGTCCTCTAGAGAGGGTTGGAGGCTGGGGGGGCTTCTGCAGGTCTGGATGGGAATGATCAGGGTTTAGAGCTTTGGTTCTTATGGTTGTTTGTGTATTTTGTTGTTGTTTGGTTTGGTTTTTCTTTTGTTTGGTGGTTGATGTTGTTATGGTTGTGCTGGTTTGTTTTTCTTGTTTTTGTTTGGTTTTGGTTTTTTGTGGGTGGCTTTTTATTTATTTAAAACAGCTACAGATCTTGCATGACATACTCCTGCAGGCTCCAATGACATCTGATGATGCGATGGGGAGTCCTCTGTGGATTAGAGCAGAGATCATTCTTCACGCCCATTGAAGCCTTTGACTTTCATTAACACCACACGGCATGCACCAGCTGAGGTTTTCCATGCTGCCTTTAACAGTTTTCAGCCCAGTGCAGAGCTTACCTAAGTCTCCCAACATGAAACACCAGAACAAGAGCAAGGGTGGGGTGGAGCGACATTAGCTCCTCTCTATCTCACACACTGATCTCGCTCTTTCTTCTGCAGCAGCGCAGGCTGCTGACTCGCAGTGCCGCGAGACACAATACCCACACTCCATCAACCACGTATCTGACCAGCCTCACACAATCCCGAGGCAAGGATGTTGAAAGTCCAACCTGCCCGAATCAGCAAGTGCTTGGCTCGGAAATAGGAAACACATTGTCCTGGTCAAAGGGCAAAGCAGAACCTTTCAGAGTTCACCTGACTTGGAGGAATATATACCAAGCACAAAAACCAGCACGGTTTTGCCAAGGATGCACAAAACCAGCACTTCTTTAGTAACCACCTGCAGCGACCCCTGAGGACAAAAATCAAGCAGTGCTCTGGGGAACCACCCTGGAGAAACAGGCCAGTGTTACTGCCTGTATCTCATCTGCGAGGGGTGTCATCCTTATCTTCCCCCAAGTACAATGGGACGTGGTATAAGAGCGTTTGAAGGTTTGGCTGGGGGAGGGAAGGATATTGATGTCCCTGCAGTAAGAAAGAAGAAACCTCCCTTTCTTCCCCCCAGCTCCACGCAAGCAAAGTGCACGCTGCAGCTCTCCTCTCCAGCTCAGCTTGGAGCTTGCAGCACAATATTTACCTCCCCACCTCTCAAACCCAGTTCCTCCATCAGCACAAAGCACCATCGGCAGCTCCTCCAGCCGAGGCCAAACCGCCTTCCCGGCACAGCCGGTTCAAACCTCGGTGCTCGGGGTGATTCCTCCTTCCCGGGACGTGCCGGATCCCAGCACAGTGCAGCCCTGCCCAGGGGCCGTGCTGGGCCGAGCCTAAGTCAAGTCCATGTGTGACGCGTGTTACCCGAGCAACACCCCCGCGGGAGGGATGGAATGAGGAAGCCGGGCTGTAGAGAAATCTAAAGCACAGCAGAGCTGCCTGCAGGAGCGAGAGACAGGCTGGCCAGGAAGGAGTTTCGCTGAGCCCAGGAGAACATGGTTTGAGTAATTATCAACGGTAAGGAAACCTCTCCTTTGAGGCAAGAGGGTTTTGTGGGATTTCTGCACAGTAAATACTTTGCATATTTTCTGGCCTTGGCTTGTGGGGAGAGAAAGGCTGGAGCGGTTTGGAACACAGCCAGGACGCCAGAAATAGCAACTCCCTTTTACCCTGTTAAATCCAGCCCCCTCTATTTCCTCTGCTCCTTTTGGCCATAACCCACCAAGGGTCCCCAGCAGATCCTCCTCTGCCAGTGTAAGAAACGTTTAACAAAAGAATGTTGTTTTTGCAAAACTGGGGACCTGGCGCCCAAGCCCAGCAGGGGGGAAGGACTGAGAGACATCGGACTATGAACCCTTAATGTAAAACAAAGTCTTTTCAAACTGAACTAATCCCAGAATACAAACTGATTATTTAAAAAGTTGAGCTGGGGGAAGGGTAGCCAAAGAGCCAGAAATCCATATTTAAAATAAATCAATACGGGAAGGTGGTTGTTAGAATTAGGTGAATGACACAGGTAAACTGAGGCAGGCGTTGGGCAGTCTGTAAACCCTGAAGTACCAACCAGTGGGGAGTAGGGGAGGGAAATTGCAGCCGGGAGTTGGGGGGATATAAGCAGGGGCTTTTTGCCCTATTAGGTGTGCCCACCTTTAGGTAGAACACCCGGTCTTGCAAAACTGTTAATAAAACATGCTTTGCTGAGATATCCTCCCTGGGCTTGTTATGTTGGCAAGGCGATTGTTTCTTACACCAGGACCCCCAGCTCTGGACTCTCTGGGGAGGGATTTTCAGGGTAGCCGGTGTTTTGCACCATTGCAGCGAGCAGACAGGTCTCCCCTTTCCCACCAGCCTGTCGCTATGTGGCCAGGAAGATGTGGACCCTGTGCAGGCGGGAGCACCAGGAGCCACCACCCTGCCCAGCACAGGCAGCAACCCCCAGCCACCCCCACAGTAAGTGTGCAGCTCACTGGGGACGGGGACAGTGCACATCTCAGCCCAATGATGCTGGGAATGGAAGGGATGGGGACATCGCACACCTCAGCCCCAATGACACGAGATAGAAAGGATGGGGACATCACATGTCTCAGCTCCAATGACAAAGGGATGGAAGGGACAGGGACATCGGACATCTCAGCCCCAGTGACATGGGACGGAGGGGCCAGGGCTTGTTGGGACTCACAGGTTAGGGGGCACCTGCTGCTGCTGCCCAGCCTGCAGGGGAGACGCGCTGGGTCCCCATCCCTCCCTCTCCTGTCATCCAGCCACCACAGTCTCCTCAGAGCTGTAGCCATAACAGGTGGAAATTGCAAAAGTTTGTTTTCTTTCCTGCTTTATCTTCCCTCACTGGGTTTTACCTTTAAATGTCAGGGCTGCATCCCAGCTCCTGACAGAGAGGATGAGCAAATAGCAGCCTTTAAAAGGCAGGACAGACTGGGGGGTAATCAGAGGAGTGTGTGGATATAACCCCCTGAAGCACTATTTCCCCAGAGCTACGTCTCCCTGGAGCAATATATGTTATTTCAGGCACTCTGCTAAACCCCAAACGCATCACCACGCACCCCAGGCGGCAGTAAGACTTCTGTCCTTGCTGCCAGTCTGCCCCAGCCCCTTCCTGGCCCATTTAAACACACAAGCCGCAATGACTTTGCAGATCACTCATGCGACGTGCCCGAGAGCAGCTGGTCCCGCTTCCGCAAAGCGTTTCGTGGCTCCTCAGCCCTGCCCCAGGGGCTGGTCCGGCACCTCCAGCGCTGCCGCTCTGCTCTTAGAGCTCCCCGTCCAAACAAAATAATGTTTGAACAGCAGACGCGAGCCGTGGAGAGATCTGCCCCACTAATACCAGTTTCACTGGTTTAGCTGAGTCACTCGCGGTTGTTGTTGCTGTTGTGCAAACGTGCCCAGAGCTGCACTCAGGCACAAGCACATTCCCGGGTGGCTGCCACCGCGGTCAGGTTGTGCCCATGGTCTCCTACCTCTGCCAGGAGCTCAGGGCTGTCCCAGGAGAACCGCAGGATAGAGCTGAGTTATCCCCTTTCTGCTGCTCCCACGTGCTGTGTGCGAAGGAGGAAAAGGAACTGCAGGCTTAGGACAGCCCTATAAAACCACCTCTTAAAAACACAGCTGGTTCTTTAATGGGGGTAGGAGGAGGGGAGAACGGTTGCCTCCCTTTAGCTAATGCTTAATTAAGTGCTCATGAAGGAGAAGTCATCTGGCCTGCAACTGGAGCCAGGACTTTGCAGAGGCACCAGATGGGAAGAGCTGGGCAGGTGCTCGGGTGTATTAGTGATGGGAATCAAACTCCTCCTTTGAGCAAAGGAATTAAGCTCCTTCTCTGTAGTTAATTGCTGGGTGTTTATTGCAGACGGGGGGGCTGCCCCAGCTGGCACTAGCAGAGGGTCTGCACCTCTCTCGTGGAGCATCCCCAGCTGTGGGCTCTGCAGCACCCCAGGGAAGGCTGGTCCAGGACAGCGTGTGAGGATCACACAGCTCAGCAGAGCACAGGTGCAGCTGGGGAATGTGGGCGATCTGGAGGCACTGGTGGCATCCAGGTCACAGCTTGGAAACCGTGGAGCTTTGTCCCCTCCTTGCAGCAAGGCAGGCTCTGCCACAAAGTTGTAAACCTGCCCTGACTCCCTCACTCTTACCTAATGGTGCTTACAGTTCCCATCAGGAGGTTTTCCAAGCACATTGACACTTCACACCCCAGTCTTGTCCCTTCAGCAATAATCTTTCCCTTTGGCTAATCCTGAATCCCTCTCTTTTCTCCAACGCTTGTGCATTTGCAGATGTAAAGGCAGATGTAACAGCAGCCCCCCAAGCAAGAGCCTCGCTTCCCAGGAACAACCACCCCATCCCAGAGCAGCCCTGCAAGTCCTGAGGGTAGAAGCTCTCGTGGTCCTTGCCTGAGGCCCACAAGCTTTCTTCCCACCGCTTTCCCCAGGGAACCTCTTCGCTGGGAATCCTGCAGCCCAGAGATTGGAAAACATCAGCAAATGCCTTCTGTGTCTGCTCTCAACACAAGAGCACAATGATAGAAAACGTCCTGATAGGTCTCTCCTTACCAGAATTTTCTAGCTGGCAGGAAAAAAAAATATTGCCAATGTGTATCAGATGCTGCTGGCACTTCTGGGGAAGAGGATGAGCCATTGCATCCTAGCAGCAAATTGGAATTTTGTACCATGAAACTAAATTGTTCTCCCAATGATATTGGCATACATTCAGGTGATTTCCACAACAGTAAAATCAGCTCCTGAGCTGGAGTAAGGAGCCTTAGAGCTCAGGTCTGTGGAAATCCCGTGATGTTTCGTACAAGCTGCTGAAGCTGAGCTCACCCGGCAGCCAGCACCCGGCATGATGCACGGAGAGCTGCAGGGACCGCGGTGGGTTCCCCCGCTTCCCCTCCAGCAAACCTCACACTGTCACAGAGCAATGACAGCAGAATCGCAAACTCCGCATGTGCAGGGGGGAATCTGCCCGACCCCTTCCTGTGACAGCCCGAGCCGAACCAGAAATAAAGACAGATAAAAAGAGGCTGGTTGGGATTGCAGTGGGTTTTCTCCTGGAAGGGGTTTGCTGTTGTTACAGTGTTTGAACGGACTGATGCAGGGGATCGCATGTTGGCACCAGCAGGGTTTGCCTTGCTGCTCATGTAGGAAGAGACGGACCTTGACTCACCACTTCTTGTGGCAGAAACAACAGGAGAGAGTGCAGAGCCACCCTGGGCAGAGCTGGCACCAAGCTCCCGGCTCTCCAGGGCTCAGCCTCTTGCAGCCGCCCTGAGCAATGGTTTGGCCTTTGGTCCAATATCACATGATGGGAAGATGCTCAGTGGTAGGATGGGACATACACAACTGAGGGATGCACACAAACCAAGGACCTTGATTTTAAAACCTTGGTGGCTTCATGTGGGGCAGGTGTCCCATGCTGAGCTTTGTTCAGGTGGGAGAGGCACAAGCTCTGCCCAGGAGGCTGGGGGGCTCTGCTGGAGATGGGGAGAAAGGGAGGGTGGGCTGGGAGATGCAGAACAGACCCATGTATGCTCAGCCACAGCAAGGCTGGAAAACACAGACCGTAGGACTCTTTATTCTGACCATTGGCAGCTATCACCACCAAACTGTGCAGTTAGGTGGTCAGGTAATCATAAGCGCATGCAGGCAGCTGAATTTAATGGGAATGCCGTCCTCTGGGGACAGAGAAGGACACCAGCAGCTTCTGGACCATACCGCGGTTCTGCATTCACAGGCACGACCTGAGCACACAGCCTCTTGTAGGCTTAAAGCACTTTATTTCCCAGTCCCTATGGACTCCAAGCAAATGCAGAGGTCTCCTGCCCACCAATGGCTCCTCTTACACAGTGTGCAAATGTGACTGCGGAAAGAAGGCAAGGAAAAGCAAAGGAAATGAGCCTGTCCCAAAATGGAGCAGAAATGAGGGTCTAAAAAGAGCTGTGCTCCAGTGCACAGTGCCTTCTTTAAGGCCTCATACCATGGATCATCCAGATGCCCATCACCCTCCTCCCAGGGAGGCAGAAGAAGGGGCAGGTACCAAGCACCATCCTGAACTAGTTCTTACATGGAAACTTTGCCAAGTCATCAGCTGAGATGTTGTCCCCTGTCACAGGACAAAGCTCACTGTCACCAACAACTACGTGATGTAAACATAATCCAGAGCAAACATCACATTTGCAACACCATTATGTATATATTTCCCCAGTCTTTCTTGTACTAAACCCCCCATGTACTTCATTTCAAAGGCGTGGGGCTGGCACCTGCAAGTATTGCCTGTGGCTCCTCAAGTAGAACAGTGGGAAATGTCCCAGGGAGCTCCAGGGTTTCCTCAGAGTGTTTCTGCCCCCAGAGCAGCTCCTTCACCCCAAGCCGGTGGGCAGGCAGGTCTCGAAGGTGAGCAGCTTTCTGGTGAGCATCTTGCGTGTTTCATTAGAGTCACAGTTCCACTCGTTCATCCTGATAAGTCCAGGATGAGTGATTACAGCTCTGTCCTCCACCCCACAGTTTCTTCATGCTGTTGTGTTTCACAGCTCTTATTTTGGGGTTTTCCAGCCCGCTCTGGTCACCTGCCCGTGAACCAGCTCTGCTGTGTGTTGAGCGCGGTGGTCTCGATGAACTGGCAGAGACAGGGCACGCTGCTGTGCTCCAGGTGTCCCCCCACCCCGGCCCCAGGGAGCCGGCCGGTGACCAGGAGCCGCACGTAGCATCCGCTGAAGATCACCAGGAGCTGCTGGGCCATCACCTGGAACGAGCACAAGAGGTGTCAGAGCATCTCCCTGTGGGAAGAGGGGATGATACATCAAATACCATTTGCTCCCTTGTTCAAGGACTGTCCTTGTCTGGAAGAAACAGGACAGGAGCCAATGGCATATGTAACTGTCCCAGATCCCCTTCTGGTCAGCAGTGCTGGCACATTGTCCCCACGGGGGAGTGACATGGAATGACCACAGAGCCAGGCTGTTTGGGGACCTGCCTGCCCTGCCACCGCCTCATGACACTTTATCTTGCCCACAGAGAACCAGAGAGCTTCAACCTGCAGGCACATCGCCTGCACCAAATTCACTTAATAACAGTGAGCAGAAAACTAAAATAAATTCAAATCATCCCTTTTGAAGTTTCTTGCTGAGTGGGAATGAGGACACATTTGTCGCTCAGCGTGGCATAAGTCTTTGAAGGCACACTCCATGGAGGAGACAAAGGCTGGGGACATCCATGCCGCATCCCCAGCATGGACAGAGGCGCTGGGTCCCTGCACAGACCCTGGGGAGAGGTTTTCTTCCAAACAGGGACCCCCGGCCACCAGCAAGGAAAAGCACAATCCATTAATTCCTCAAGGATTAAGCACTAGCTGCTCAGTAAGCATTAACTGCTCAGCAGTGCCAGGTTTGGAGAAGGTATTTGTGGACCTCCAGGCTTCCAGGTGCTTCTACTGGTGAAAAAGGACACGTTCCCCATGGCTGGTGGCTGCTGGGATGAGTTTTGGAGTCAAGGTGCCTGGAGGGATATTTCTCATTACCTCTGGTGGGCCATCAGGAACCAGGCGGAGCAGCTCATTGCATGTCACAGGCTTTTTATTTGAGTTCCTTCCCTTGGATAGAAGAGGGGACTCTTCACATGGAGCCTCCTCCTCCGTCCCCGGGTCGGGGTGAACCACTGCCTCCATAACCACGCAGAGCTGGTCCAGGCTGCGCCGCAAGCCCGACTGGAAGAGAAAGAGATTTTGGGGGTGTCCAAAGGCAGGCAGCAGTGCAGGTTTGGGAACAGCCTTTAAAGGGCATGATTGTCTCCTGCACGTGTTTTACTCCTGGGAGTTATCATCCCGAGAGTAAAAAACAGCATTGGCCAAGGGCCGTGCCCGGCACTTGGAGCTGAGCATCTTCATCCCGCCTGCCACCAGCTGCCTCTTGTGCTGGTGACTGTTCCCAGCACGATGGTCACAGCCTGACACAGAGAATCTTGTCTTTAAAAACTATATGAGTTACATCAGTCAATATGTGAATTGGTGTATTACTGTCCATCCCCCAATCTGCATTTCTTAATTGATCCAGGGAGAGGAGCAGCCTTGAGAGGTTTGGGGGGTTGCACCCCTTCACCTCTCATGCCACAGCCATGGTCAGCAAGGGCAATTCAGCACAGGAGAGAGCAGTGTTTGTGTATTTACACACCCACATAGAGGAAAACACTTTCTGAAGGCCAAGAGGGCAAAATTTTTATACAGTTAACCCAGTACAGTGTTTACTTATTCCTCAGGCTATCCCATTTATTTCAGGAGGACAGGTCAAGGTGTCGGCTATTTCAAGTTGTGACACATGCTTTCAAAATTTGCCCTTGATTCTTGATGGCTTTCCTTTATTAAAGTTGTACAGTTAATTATCCAGATACGCAGGTACCGCAGGGTCTAAACAAACTCCTGCTGAACTGGACACCGACAGATGCAGTTTATCCACCTGTCCAGCTCCCAGTTCATAGCAGGGCATGCCCAGGAGGACACTCAAACACTCTGTTCTCCTTGTCCACCTCCATCCCACCAAAACTGGGGCCCAGGGGTGGACCTGGATGTGTCCCTAGGGGATCTTGGGCTGAACCCACCGTCATTTACCTCTCGTGTCCTCTGCAGGTCTGTGATATGGGCTGACAAGGACTGGAGGCAGCGCTCCGGGCTGAAGCGCACGAACCACAGCTGGGACAGGCAGGTTAAGGAAGGGGTTTTGCCGTGTTTCCCCCTCCCCAGCCCTCTGCCTCCATGCGGATCGCGGTACGGACCTCACAGGAAGCAGAGCAAAGGCAGGTGATGCCCATAGGATGCCCAGGACCAAGTCAGGAACCAAATCACATATTGCAGGGCTGATTTTAAGCCAAGAGTGTCTGGGATAAGGCAAGACCTCAAACTAATGGGGAAGAGAAGAGGGGTGGCAAGGAAAGGGGACATTCCCCCAGAGGGCAGCAAGTCCTCGCAAACCTGCAGCCTGTGGGGGTGACAGCTGGGATAACCCAGAGCCATTGCCCATCACTCATCTCAGTGCCTTACATCTAAATAAACTGGTGGGTCACACTGACTTAGCTCCCCTAATCCCCTTCCTCCTTTTCCTTTGTTTCTAGTGATTCATCCAATTTATTTTTTACAAAATTTACTGTACTTGGTGCTTGTCTGCAGGACAGAGGCACCACTTGCAACCCCCGCCCCAAACGCAGCCACAGCTCAAGCTGCCATTGGTAAGGGGATCAGGAACAGCATAAAAGCTGGAGGGTTAACAGGGATCTGACATCGGAGCAGAGAAAACGTAAATCCTTGGGTTATCTTCTGCCCTCAGGCAATTCTGGGACACACAGGTAAAGGTGAAGACTCGTTGGATTAGTCCTCATTTACTGAGGTATAAAACTATGCTAGTTTGAAAAAAAATGTGTAATTCAGGTTCTTAAGCATTTTCTCCTCATTCTGCCTGACTTCAGCCCTCCCCACCTGCAACATTTCCTGCCCCTGTGTCTCAGCCTTGGTTCCCTCTCCATTTCTCTTTCCTACCTCCCTGTCCATACAGGATGGGGTGAGGTCCACCAGCAAACCTGGGACACCACCTCTCTCACCGTCTTTTAACACTTTCATGCTGTCTTAAAACTCTCTTATTTGCCTAGTCCACAAAAGGAACCTCTAAAAAGCACCCAATGAGCCTCCCCTCTACTTGATTTCTTCAAGCTGCATTTTTAGAAGGCCATGAATGTCAGAAGTGCTTGGCGGCTGAAAGGCTCCATGAAACCAAATTCTCTGATGTGCCTGAAGCAGGGAGATGAGGCACCTGGATGCTGTTGGCTTAGTTTGTCTCTGCAAGGCAGAACATGAGCTCCCAGGGACAAGGACTCTCTTTTTCTCCATGTTGTGGATTTTTTTTTGCCATAGGCACATTTCTGTCACTCTGCTCATAATAAGAATCATCACTGTCATGTAGGTATAATACACTTCCAGGGATAATTGCCTGCCCAAAGGACTAATCCTCCTTCAATCCTTTAGACTCATTATTTCCAATTGCCTTTGGGCATATCTCAATTCCCAGTTATAGGAGAAGAAAAAATACCCAAATCCCTCGTACCATTCAATAGGAGAAAAAACAAATGCCAGGAAGCACACCCACTGGAAATCCTCATGAATCATAACATCAACAAATACCTCCACAGCGTTAGATACTCAGAAGGGGCATAAATGGTTCCCTACAGAAAGGATACTTGTAGGATGTTGTGTGGCCCATCCAAGGCATCTGTAATCCCCAGTATTAAACTGTGTTTGATCAAGATTTCATTGACAGCTGCCAGCCTCGCATCTGTATTCATATTTATCTGTTGGAGAATGCAGGAAAAATTACCACGCTCTACAAGAAAAGTTGGGCCAGCCTACAGGTACAAACTGCAGCTGGATAATCCCAAATACTCCATGTCTCAAAGGAAAATGGTGACAAGAGCAGTGTGCAGTCAAGGCAGGATTGTCACCAGCCATCAGCACTGGCCTGGCCACCACTAGCAGATAACTGTATAGACAGAAATCTCACCAAGGATTATTTCTCTTGCAGATAAAATGTCTGAAGTAGAATCGACACCCAATATCATGTTCTCTCTCCTGCCCCCCGCAGTCCCTGAGTTAAGGACTCCTCTCCTGAACCTCTGTGCCCCCACACATTTGCCAGGTTCCCCCTTGGAAGAATCATTGCACAGCTGTCATTAGAGGCTTGCTCCAAAATCCATTCAAATCAGTGCAAAGACTCCTCTGGATTTTGAATCAAGCCTTTCCAATATTATTTTTTCAGATCACTCCTTAGAAATTTCCGTACTCTCGTGATTCCTACAACCAAAGGATGACAACAACCATGCAGTGAATGCTGCAGGCAGGTTGCTCCTCATGGTAACAACATCTCCATGTTTCCTTCTACTGCCCAGTCTGCCTCTGTTTTACAATTTTTTTACAACTTCTGTGTGTTAAGAGCTGCCTTTTTGTCCTGGACCTCTTGCAAGGTCCAGAGCACTGCAGCAACACAAGTGAACGATGTTATTAATGACTGCACAGAGCTGATACACCAAGGACCATCGTGGAAACAGGGCAGGAGCCGGCTCTGCTGGTGAGTCCCTGGGGCTTCCCACCAGCCGTGGGAGCACAAACCACAATCACCATGGTGGCTTTATCTCCAGAGACAGCAGGCACTCAGAGCCAGCCTGCCCGGCTCCAACACCTACGGTTTAGGCATTACAACACCTAACTTGGCTGTAAAACATCCCTTGCCTGAATCTGATCTCTGAGCCTGCTCATAGAATCACAGAATGGTTTGGGTTGAAGGGATGTTCCCAGCTCCCCCAGTGCCCCCCCCGCCATGAGCAGGGACATCTTCACCAGCTCAGGTTGCTCAGAGCCCCGTCCAGCCTGGCCTGGGATGTCTCCAGGGATGGTTCATCCACCACCTCTCTGGCCAACCTGGGCCAGGCTCTCACCACCCTCAGGGACAACAATTTCTTCCTCATGTCTAACGTGCCTCCCCATACCATTATATTCTTTGTACACATCCAGGAGATGACCTGGGTCCCGGCACCTTGGTGGGAAGGAGTTCTGCTCCCTGCACACACCAGCAGCCCCCTCTCACCTTCCTCTGGCGACGGTCGAGAACCAGTATCACAACGACAGTGACCAGTACAGCAGCCAGGGTCACCAGCACGCTCGCCTCCCAGTAGCGACCAAAGGAACACAGCTGGACTGTGGAGTAAATGTTTGTCCAGAGAGACACGTAGAAAACCTAAAAAACCCAGAGAGACTGACAATACTCATAAAACTATGAAAGAGAGAGAGGTCAAAGGAAGAAGAAAACTACTGGTCCCTTCTCTCAGGGTAGTACCTTGCCATAAAATTAAGTCATAGGAGATTTTAAGAGGGTGAGAAAGGACAAGAGTTCTTTCCAGCAATAAACAGGGGAAAGAAAGGACTAGAAGGACTGAGTGGGCCCTAGTTTATTATAAAAAAATTCTGGTCGACGGTGAATTATTAATGATGATTCATACTGGGAAGGATTTCAACCGAGTTCTTCCATTTAGATAAGAAATGCATTCACTGATGCATATTGATAATAATTCTAACAGTCCCTGTACTTAGAAAGCTCCTATGTTAAAGCACTCAGGTTGGTACAGAGACTACTCAATTGTACTAACACTAAATTGGTGAACACTGACACTGGGCTCAAGGACTGTGTTAAGGACTGACAAACTTGGCCTTTGCATAAGGAGAGGCAAAACTGAATTAATTTGGCCTTTACTTCAGAGAGCACGCATCTGAGCAGGAGATTGCCTGGAAACAAATATGATGTGTACAGCACTGCGTGTCACAGCATCATCTTGCAATAATATAACTCATTTGCATTAAACAGGCACCAAAACCCTCAAAACACTGAGCACCAATTCCTACAATATTAGCGAAAGGAGAAGATATATACAATGGCTATTTGAAAAAATAAACACAACTACATTAAGGAGTCAGATTTTATCACACCCTTGGCACACTGCAAAGTATGAGCCGCACAGTAGCTGCTAACGGTTGGGGTCTCTGGAGGAGCTTCTCTCACCAGAAGAAGAGAAGCAAAACTAGACAATTACCTCAGTAGCCAAAGTTAATTGGTCCATTGGTCTAAATTAGTATCAGGACCAAAATATCTACAGATTTTTTAAATCAAGTTAAAAAAAAAAAATCCTGATGTGGGTACTACTGCCTCAGCATCTGCTGGTTATTCAGCCATGGACAGCCTGCTTTGGTGGAACTACCCGCAGGGGGTGGGCAAGGTGCCTTGCCCTCCATCTACAGAAAGTCTGTGAACTGGGGTTTCCAAAGGATGTGTGAAAACCAGCATCTCCTCCTCACCCAAACCTCTCTCCCTGGGCATAAGAACCCCACGTGTAGGTCCTGATGCATCTCAGCGAGTGCATATCTATGGCAAACCTGCGAGACACCCTGCTGTCCTTACC
Source organism: Streptopelia decaocto (assembly GCF_964273445.1). Classification (NCBI taxonomy): domain Eukaryota; kingdom Metazoa; phylum Chordata; class Aves; order Columbiformes; family Columbidae; genus Streptopelia; species Streptopelia decaocto. The sequence continues at coordinate 3,895,445 of NC_138672.1, read as the reverse complement.
ACGGCAATGGCTATCTGGAACGCCCTGGAGTTGTAGAACATGTACCGTCTCACTTCAGGCTTCAGGACAGCATCCTGGATTAACCTTCTGCACTGATCCGCTGCCACCTGCTCGGGGAGAAACCAGAAAACGAGGGTCACCCTCCAGTCTGGGGCTCCTACCCCATCAGAATCAGCTTGGGCCAGGCTGGTGCTGCAACAAAACGCTGTGTCCCAGAGCACCTTCCTGCAGAGAGCACCTCCAACCCCAGCCATACAGCTGTCACACACCAAAAACTTGTGTGCTTGCCCCATCTGCAGGGAGTCAGATCTCCCTGGAAAGTGCAGGGAAAGCCACAAGAAAAAACACCACCTTTTTATGACAAAGGATAAGACAGATTGTCCAAAGGATGCTGCCTCCCAGAGTGACTTTTTGAGCAATTCACTGTGGAGCAGGCTTCTTCATGAAGGTTTAAGCCAAGCCTGTTACAGGTGACTTGCAGTCCATAGACTAAAGCTGACCTGAAACAAGCCACTCAAGCCAAATAAAAAGATGAGCTGTCCGTCACATGGGTGCAAATGCAAAAGATGCTAATCCAGCCAGCATCCATTCCTACAGGGCTCCCAGGGGAGATTACACATGAGGAGCCTACCTGAACCCCAAGGGACTTCAATTTCTCCGCACAAAGCTCCATGTCGAAGGCGGTGGCCGAGCAGTTGTTGTCCATGCGGAGCACCAGGAGCACCTGGCCATCGAGGGGTTCTGCAAGAGCCCAAAGGAGTCATGAGCATGGGTTTTTCTCCCAGCAGTGAAGGAACACATGGCAAAGGGAATGCTGAGGAACACAAACCACTCCAACATGTTTTAAATGGACCGAGAACCCCACCTTGCACATCACAAAGAGCTTTGGGAGCAGCACAGTAGCTGATATCGCCCGTAAGAAATCAACATACAAAACAGGAGGAAACTCCAAACAGGTTCCAGGAGTGAGCAGGGATAACCTGATGCTCTGATCTTCAGCAGGATAATGTCCTGCCTCTCTGATCTCTAACTGAAATGACAATTGACTCAAGCTGTCCCTAACACTATCTGCCTCATTGCCTACTCACCCCACCCACCACAAGAAAAAGCTTGAGCAATCAAACCAAGGTGCTTTCCAATAATCCCATTGTCTGGGATGCAGCAGGGCTGCCCTGGAGCATAAGCTCCATAGATGCTCCAGCATCCAGGTCTCCAGTCTCACAGTGCTCCTGGGCTTTGCTCCAGGCTCTCAGCTTCCCAGTTTCAGCTAGCACTAGGATCAGAGATGTAATCCAGAGACCCAAGCTGCAACCAGGAGCCCAGAAAGTGTGAGGACAGCCTGTCCTGGATTTGAGGAGCCGGCTGCTGGGAGCTGAGGCAGAGCAGCCTTGGATCGGCACAGGAGAGCTGTGATCTCCAGGCATCCCATCTGCCGTTCACCTGGGGTTTACACAAGCTGTGCTGTGTCAAGAGAAAGAGCTCGGGTCTAAGGAAGTGGCGTGTTCATATGAGATCCTGTTTCACTGAAACGTTTCACCATTTTTCCTTCCCCTTTGCAGATCTGGGGTCAGGCAGGTGTCCCCTGGGGCTGCTCCTGCTGCCACTGCGGGTGCTCACCCGGCTGCTGTGCTGGCTGAAATACAGCACACATTCACCATCTCTTCTCTCCCACTTACACCCCCATCCTCACCATCCCTGCGCTGCTCAGCAGCACGAGATGCCAAGTGAAAGGAGGGATTTATATTACAATACAGTACGACTGCATCGAGTCAAAAAGGGATGAGTAGATGCATCTGAAACCTCCAGGATAACAAGATCCTGTTTGTTTGCTGAGGTTTATCTCCTCCCGACACAGAGCAGTGGAGGCGGTGAGTATAAAGCAAGAATAAAACCCAACGGCCTCAGCGCTGGGCTCAGCTCTCCTGTTCTCTGTGGCTTGGATCAAGCTGCTTGGCACCAAGTCGAGCACGTGTGGTGCCAAGCTCGGGCACCTGGGATGTGCAGAGGGGCTCAGCTCCATGGGCTCTGCTGGACTGACAAGAGCTGCAAAAACCGAGTGAGAACAGTCACCCGTGGCGCTGCCTGGGGTCTCTGCACAGCACCCGGGGCGGTTTTGGAATCTGTGCTGCAGCGATGGAGGAAATTGTTACCAGGGTCAGAAGGCACTTAAAAAACCCCACAGGTCAAGTTTCCCAAATATTCCTTGACTTTTGAAGGCCAAAAGAGGACTTTTGGGGTCCTGATTTTTAGTAAGTGGATGTCTATTCATGCCCACATATCAGCCCTTCCAAAAAAATCAAAGTGTGCCCATCCCCTTCCTGAAATACTGAAACATCCTTAACGTTTAGTTACTTTTGGAAATGAGGTGCTGTTAATAAGCTACTTTGGAAAATTTGTCTTCTGTTATTTGAAGGGCACTGTACTCGGTGCTGCCTTTCTCCTTATCGTCATCAAGTTGCTCGCTTACCTTGCACCCACGGCAGGGATCCTTCCGTTAAATCACTCTTGTAGAGGACAGAGGAAAGTGACCCATTTTTCTCAATTCCATCAGCTTGGGTTTTATGGGCCATGCTGAAGGTTCCTCTCCTCTGTCGTATTGTCAGAAATTCAGCACGTTGTGTATCTGCCTTATCTTTCAGTGCTAAGAAACATGGATTCAGCCCAAGGCAGCCGGCTCGCTCTTCTCATTGGGGGCCAGATTGTGAAATCCTCATTCACACTCCCACTGACAGCTTCCTCGATATCCTGCTTTCCGTAAGCAAGGAGGCATTTTCTAGCCCTGAAAAGAGGAAAAGAAAATTCCACATCTTAGAGAGACAGAGAGGTAACAGCACCGATCACTTGGGTGTTCTCTGCTCTTTGGACCCCACTCCCTGTGGGTGTTACCACCAGGTGGGTGTTAGCGAGACACAAGTGCAGTACATACAGACTCACCCTTTGCTGCAATTACTTTTTAACTAATAGGTGAAAAAGTTATCCTTCAATAGTCCTTAAATTAATCCCAACATCTTTAAATATTCATATTTTGTAAGCAATTATTCAAGGAACAGGAGGGATTTGTCTTTCCAAAGCCAACAGATGTTTTGGTGCTACCTTGAGTGGGCGCTCTCAGAAGAAAGTGGAGCTGTGGGCACTGTGCCCACAGGTTTTCCAGGCAAATGCTGCTGCTGTAGGTCTGTAACCTACTGCCAGGACCTGTGGGCGGCAATTAAAGCAAATGCTCGGAAGACTCTGGAGTTTACTTTTCAATTATCTTCCACTCCTGTGGTTCAGCTGCGTCCGCACTGACTCTCTAAAACTATAATTTACTTTTTAAAACCTCAGCTTGGTCTTATTTTTGCACCAGGAGCCTGTTGATGTCTCCTGGTGTAAGGGTCCCTCGCAGAACTCATCCATTCTCCTTCCAAAGAGGATTGCTTTATTTTTGACCGAAGGTTGTTGATGCAATTACCCCCTTGCACAAAGCCGGGATAAGTCACCAGCTGAAGGAGTGTCAGAAAGAAAACTGAGGCAAGAGAAACAGCATGAAAGGTTTTTCTGATCTTTAGAGGGCTGAAAGCTCACGTTTAAAGGAATCAGGCCATGGTACACGTTGCACAAGAGGCGTGCAGCCTGCGTGTGTACACGGGATGGGCACAGCACCTGCGTGTCACCGGCACAGGGTGAGTGTGACTCTGCAGTGCAATCTCCTTGCAGGTCATGGGCAGGCTCGTGTTGCAGAGCACGGCTCCCAGCACCCAAAGGTGGACTCAAACAGTGAATTTTCTCACTCCTTTCCCCTTCTGCCTTCGATCCCTTCAGGTTAGCATCTCGCAGAAGGGAAAGCAAAAGGCAAGACAGACCCACACAGAACAGAAGCAAAGCAGAGAGTGAAAAACTACAAGAAACAGAAGGAAAACCTAATTGAAACCTACCACCCTGTCATTGATTCATCTCTAATTTAACGTGACAGCAGCAGGGTTCTCTTAGATGTGGAGAACTTTGAGTCCCTGGAGGACAGACCCCAGAGGTGACAGCGAAGGCTGCGGCAGGGCCAGGGCAGCTCAGCCTTCCCCAGCCGGGACAAGCTTATTGCCAAAAGCAGCTTTGCTTTTACCTCTTCACGCAGCATAGATTTTGTTTGGCTCCATTGCCTTTTACTGCAGAACAACTGCCTGTTTTTAGAGACTGGTCCCCCAAACCCTGCTCTGCCACCTCCTGTGCTAATGCGAGGGGCATCTTCTCATCTCCCGCACTCCCCAGGCTCTGTGTCCCTCTAAATCTCACCTTTATGCAATGCCAACATCTTTCTAGTGACTTTGTCGCCTTTAGGCTATGGACTTTCTTTTTAAGACACCTCCAAGCCCTAGCTAAACAGCAAATAAACATGCAGAAAGTCTTTCTGCATCACTTCCAGAGCGATCAGCAGGAGCTTACCTGGTCCAGCTCACCTCCTGCTCCTGGGGACCTGGCTCAGCTCCCTCCTCCTCCTCTCACGGTCCTTTATCTGCCATCGTCCCGCTGCGCACAGCCCAGGCGCCATGCTGTCCCACCGCCGAGCAGGGAGGCCCCCGGTCCCACAGCCCCAACACACATGAAGAAGGTCACGTTCTTCCCCGTGTCTCCCGGGACTAAGCAGGCGCAGCTCACCCAAGGCAGGAAGCCTTCGCCCCCGCGCTCCCTCTCATCACCCCGAGCCGCAAGCACCAACTTGCAAAATTTCCCTTGTGCATGTGACTTTTCCCCTGGGCTGGTTTCAGAACCCTGGCTTAACCCTCTAGAGTTCCTCAAAAATGTATCCTCACCGCAGGCACAGCCTTGGGAGGAGATCCCACGCAGGACTTAGGCTCAGCTTTTGCAGGTCCAGAGCTGGACCCTAAGGCAGATGAGCAGAAGAGTAGCACAGACAGAAGGCTGTCCTCCTCCTCCTCCTCGATCAGACAGACAGACTCACAAAGCAAAAATCCCAAAGCTGTGCCAGATTAGTTGTCGTGAATATAGTAGTGAAAGCCAAGCATCGATGACTGGGCTGGAGAAATAAGAAGCGAATGAAGACCTCAAGGCTGAGGACAGATCACTGTATATTTAGCAAAAGATCATGTTAAAGCACAGAGAAACAGATAACGTGAAGGGTGGGAATTGCAGTTGTCCTCAAAACAGGAGGCTGTGCTGATATGGAGGGCGGGTGTGAGTTTCCTCTCCAGCTGCTGGACTCAGCAGAAAAGCAGGAGACTCGGACACAAGGTCAGATGGACCCTCAGAACAGCTTCATGCGCTGGAGAAATCATTCGCTTTCATGCAAAGAGACGAGCTTGGGAGACACCACAGGAGAGAAGGTTTCGTGGTTTCATGGCTCAGTGAAAGCCAGAAGATCCATGGAGGCCTGGAACAGAGTGAATCGAGTATCTTAGTGACTGTTAGTCTTAGTGAACAGTTTCAAAAAGTGAGAAGAAAAAGCTTCATTGCGGCGCCTGCGTACAGTTCCGGAGAAATTGCCGTTTTTCTCTTGGAAGGATGAATTTCTGCAACCCCGCTTGGTCCAGACATTGCTGAGCAATGTGCTCATCACATCACGTGGCCGCGTGGGGAACAGAACTGACTCCAAAACCACTTAACCACACGGGATCCGGTTACACTGGAAACCGGCAACTCACGTGGTAAGTCGTTCAGGTACTGAGAAATATCAGATAAATCTTCTTGCTGTTATCAGTAGCTCAAGGCCCAGCTCTAATCCCCGCCCAAGATAGGGCTATGCAAAGCTTTAGGTTGTATTGCAAATGCTCCTCATCAAAAGCTTTGGCTTTGTTTCCACCTCTTTTCACCCACACAAGGATCCTGACGGAGGGGGAATTATGATGACCAAAGTGCACTGTCAGCTCATTGAAGAAAAATGCCAGGGGCAAAACTCTGCAGAGGCAATAAACTTGAAAGCAATACCCGTAATTACCTGCAGCACGCACACCATACAGCTCTTGCTTAGCCAGACGTGCATGTATGGGTTGACAATTATCTAAGGAACCAAGGAAGAAGTTCCACAGCAGCTTAAACCAACAAAAATGAAAGTCAGGGTTCTCTAGTTGTTTCTCCGAGATGCTTTTCCACCCAACAACCTCCTTGAACTTGCAGGTCTGGCCCAAAGGAGATGCTGGATCTGCAGGTTGGGTCATGAGGAGTCCAAGTCTCTCAGCCCAACTTCAGAAGTGTTCACCAAAGCACATGCTCAGGAACCTTTGGCAGGTGTTAGTTTTCTGATTATCCTACTTGGTGCACAATTTTGATGATTTTGTTTGGCAGGTGAGACCCTACCAGGTATCTTCTCAATCCAAGCAGGTATCCATAGCCACAGGTCCCACAGAATAGTCTATAAAATATTAAATGATTAATATATTCTAATAAACAGCACATTTTAGGTTCCAGCTGGACAATAAACTGCTATTGTATCTGCACATATGCACTTATATCTGGGCTTCTGAAATGCAAGGATGGGTCTGTAACATTCCATCTCACCTATTAATGGACCCACCAGGGAGAACTGTAATTAACAACAAATACAAAGTCAGTCAATAAACTGGAAAGACTTTTGGGGAGAGGCAAAGGTTCACAAGAAATAGGGAACTGTGTGTGAAACAGAAAGAGGAGACTGGCGGGATCCCGGCAGACCGGAGCTGACACCCTCTGAATCCGGCCCTGTTTGAAAAGGAAGGTCTGCCAAAAATTGCAATGGGAATGAACTGAGAGTGAATGAAAAATCAGACTTGTCTCCTCCAGGAAGCACCATATCAGCTGTACCTTTGACTGGCAGGGGATCTGGGGATTCATTTTTATACAAATTCAGAGTTAAGGCAGCTTGAGGTTTGTCTTGAGCTTTACTCACTGGTATCTATGAAGAACCAAGTCCTGACTTCACATAAACCCACAGCAAAGCTATTTGCAAAGTCTCCCTCTCTCACTTCACTTGCTCTTTGCCTATTTTCTGCTCCCCAGTCTTACCTCTCTGAAAATTAAATGATGAGGTCCCACTGCAGCTTTCTCAGGAAGGGACATTTTCCCCCCAGCATGGTGACACCAGCTGCCAGGGCCCGTGGTTATTAGGGGACAAAACCCACCTGCACAACATGGGGACAGCAGGACTCCAGCCTGATAAAAATCAATTAAATACAAAATATTTCCCATTTCAAGTGAACCCAATTACTTCTTCCAGCCCCAGTGAATCAGGTGAAAAATAAACATCTGTCCTCTTCAAAACAATCTAATCTATTTCAAGATTTCTCCATCCAGACTAAATAATCCCTTACCTCCCCCCGTCATCACTCTGAGCCACATTTCCCAATCCCATCCAGGCCTTTCGATGGTCTATTCAAAATACAATTTATTTTCATGTCTTTCAGAGCTCAACATCCAAACAGGACACAGAGACTTGGCCACATTCATGAGCATAACAACTCTCTCCCTTTCTTTCCTCCATCTTACACCGGACACTTGTATCAATACTACATTTCAAAACCAAAGCATTTGCCAAGTCTGGGGAGTTCACCCTCATTTTCACCATTTCTGCAGTGCTGGTTATTGCTTGCTCGGGGTTTGTGTATTTCATTTCTCCTTTCTCAGTTCAGCTTCTCCATTCTCATCGGGGAGTTTCATGCTGTTGGTTGCAGATCATTTCTTCCATTTATCAGGATCATTTTGAACTATAATTTATTCCTCCGTACAGTTTGTATCTCTTCCCAGCTTGCTGCCCTGGACACATATTATAAATGTACTCCCTATTCCATCATGCTGCATTAATGAATATATTACAGCTAACCTGCTTCCAGGAACAAAAAGAATTGCATTTAAGTGCTTTCCCAGACTGACAGTAACCACCGATGCCTCCTGTCCTCTGGGATAACCTCATCCTCTATCACATTCGCAACATCATTTCTTAGATCGCTCTTCATTAATCCAAATACCACTGATTTAAATACCGAGACATATACCTATTAGCCTGCTTTTTCCTATTCTGACTCTGAAGACCCTGTTTTCTCTCTATACTTATTACATTATTTGATACACCTGTTTTGCAAGGTTTGAGAGGCTGATAACACACCACTGTTATTCCTGCTTTATTTGCAAGGTCTATGTGCGATTGCAGCTTCTCATGTTTGCGGCTCCGCACTTTGCAGCGGCCAACAGGCACATCTCATTTTCTTTTGAGGAAACCGCATTTTCAGTGGATAACTGTTCCATCTTTCCTTTTTTCCACTGAGCTTTAATGGGGAGAACAAAGCAGCCAAAAGCCTTGTCTTGCCCTTCCCCTCCTCCTGCACGCAAAGTCTTTTTCACAGACTCTGGGTTGGGTTTTTATTGTTGTCAAACAGCTCAGCAAAGCTGACAGTCATTAAATATAAAAACTTCATTTCACAATATCGCTAAATTATATATTTCAAATGAAAAATGACACTTGCTTAAGTCATAAAGCATGGTTCTCAGGGTTTTTTTTTTCCTCCTACTTCTGCCTTTTTCCCATGAAGACAAAGTATTATTCTTATTACTATGGTAATGCAAAAACCTCTTTCTTGCATCTTAAATTAGAAAAAGGAAAAGCTTGCTATGTGCCTTGGATAATGATTTGGCTATTGATCCAGCAGATGCTTTATTAGATTATTTTGAGACAGCTGAACCTAATTTAATACCTATTTATTTTCTATTCCTATGCCAGTCCAAGATACAATCTTCTCTGCATGAAATTAGTACTTTCTCCTTTCAACCTCAAGGAAAGATTACACTATGCTCCTTTCTTAGATTAGTGTGGAGAACTTTTTTAACAAAACATTGATCTTGAGGGTTCTGGATAGTTTTGCTTTTAATACTTTGAAGCCAAAACCTCAGCTGGGATCAGTGGGTCCTAAGCTTTTCTTTCTTATTATGCATAAATGTGAGAACCAGTGATGTCAAATAAAAGCTAAAGAGGTTCCAGATGAGGGAAATAGAGACAAAATGGAAAAATTAGGGGGTTTCCTACAGGCAGAGAGAAGGAAAAGGAATGGTGTTCTTTTTAGTTATCTATAACCTACAGAAGCTACATCAGAATGGCAAGAGAGCACGAGAGTATGAAAGTACTTAGGTCGGTCAAAATTAGGATTAAAGGAAACGGCCTCAAGTTGCGCCAGGGGAGGTTGAGGTTGGATGTGGGGAACAATTTCTTCCCCAAAGGGCTGTGGGGCATTGGAACAGGCTGCCCAGGGCAGTGCTGGAGTCACCATCCCTGGAGGGTTGGACAGACGGACATGAGGTTCTCAGGACATGGGGCAGTGCCAGGGCTGGGGTTTTTTTACAAGCAAAATTATTCTATTCTACATGCAGCTATTGTTGGGACACACCACCTTGTTGTCCACTTTTCCCACAAGCTGCCTCGCAGGCCAGCAACTGCAGATTTTCTGTAGGGTTATGCATCACCAGGGAACCCCACCAGGTGTAGGGTCGGGGGGGAAACAGCAGCAGCCCAAAGCTGTGGGTGGAAGGGAGGGGACAGGGACTGCCAGCAGCTTAGTGGGCTTATATCGGCATACAAAAAAGCCCCAGCTTTAATAAAGGTCATCAGGAATTGTGTAGAGTCCTTGCAAAAGAAGGATAAATTTAAGTTGTCAAATTTGGACTTACTGGAATACCTCGAGCGATTCGTCCCATCGAGCAGCCAGGCTGTCACTGCAGGACAGGACGAGGAACCAGCAGGAGCCACGGCATCGGGAAAAGTGAGGGTGCTCTCTTGTGGTTCTAAAACTGTCCCCATCAATCTGCTAAGGGAGTTTCTGATAAAACATCAGCAGCCAAAATTTGTCCTCTCTTAAGTAAAGCTCTCAAATTCCTGGGCTCTAGATATGGGGCTGAGGGTGATTTCCCTCCTTCCTTTCTCTGTTTGGACACTGGAAAAGAAGGAAGGAAAAAGGGCTGGAGGAACTTTGGAGTGAAAACTGCTTTCTCTGTAACAAACAAACAAAATTACCAAGTTAAATATCACACAAAATGCTCCTATAAAATAAATCAATGGTGATTGTTCTTACATCAGAGGAAGCACAACAACCCAAAGGCAGGAAGAATCATGGTCTCCTGCCACGACACACCAAGGGAATCCTCCAGGACCACATTTCATCCCTGCTGTCCATTACTGGACCTTTCTCGCATGCTTTTGGGTTTAAATGCAGCAAATGCACAAGGGATCAAACCCACACTGGCTCTGAACTGACAAAAAACTATTAATCATCATGAGACAGATCAGAGGTGACAGACTTGAGTGGGATTACAGGCTCCGATCTCCCCTCTGCCTCCCTCCCAGGGGTGCTGAGCTCTTTAACTTCTCGCTTAAACAGTGAGGAGACACCGACCTTCAGACGAGCAGCACAAGCCAAGTGTGCAGCAAGCTCTGTCAACACAGACACGACTTAAAAATTGAACTCTGGCTTCAAGCAGCACAAACGCGCGGCCTAATCACACCTCTAACCACATGTTAAGCCGTCCAGATGACACTGGTGTTCTGGTGTTAATAAGCCGTCTGTCCATCTGGTGCTTGTGCAGATAACATGTCTTCTCAATGGGATTTTAAAAGTGAAACGTAGAGACTCCATCATAAATCCATAGATAATGTCTGAATAGAAATGCCACAAAAATCACATACAAAGCATTGGTGATGAATGCAGATGTGACCGGAGCCAAACGGCACTGCATAAATCCTGACGTGATCCCAGGAAAGCACTTATTTGCCAACAGTTGTACGTGGGAGAAATCAACAGCAGCAGCCACTCACCTGGCACTGCGTGGACCAAACAAGACACGAGTCCTGAGCACTTCGTACCTCCACACAGCACCAAGGCTTTTTTCAGTCAGCATTTCTGGGGCCAAGAGCTCAAATTAAAGGAACTAGACATGGTGTATGTGCCCAAAGCAGCTTCTGGCCCTTTCTGGGGTACAGGAGCAAACTCATGTACATGGGGCCGCATCTGTGAGGGAAGATGCAGAACAATCGGCAGCATGGAGACTCCAGAGACAGATCTGTACTAGCAGCTGAGGCAGGTTTAACTCTGATTTATCAAACTTGCAGCACAAAGTCTAGAAAAATCAGATTTCAGAGGTAAGAAGCCACGTAGCCAACTCCACACCTCTGTCAGTAGCAGACTGTTCCCTGCAGAGTGTTTTTGTGGCACAGCCTGGCTTAGGCATGAAGATAGCGGTAGGTCTCCCTTTCCCAGGGCATCACAGCATAAAATGAAAGAACATCAATTTAAAATAAAATATCTGCCCAGCAAACAAATCCAGCCTTCCCAGACAGCAATCATTGGAAAGACTTTCATCTGTGCAAAGTTAAGAGTCAGGTCTAATTCTCAACAGTTAAGTTTCAGGGAAATATTACAGAAATACTTATATTCTTGCAATACACTGTTCAAAAGAGAGAGTCTTCACCTTTTGCCAAGAAGAAATAACCAGGGAAGGGTTTTTTCCTTTTCTTCTCTTATTATTCCAGAGATTAAGGATAGAAAGCCCTCATTAACAAGGGGAAACTCATGAACCACTACAAGAAAGTGGGGCACACACTATATTTTTTTCTGGATGTAGTATCAGCCTTTTACTGATAAACCAATGGATGAAATTGCTAATTACAGCCCAGAGCCAGGAGGACATCTACCAGGAGCATCACGCTGGAGTCTGAGCACCTGTTCTCAACAGGAAGAAATGTTTCATCTCCAAAGGACAGACTACAATTAGCACGGCTGTGACTTTTTATGAGGCCATAGCACCTCCTCAGTCATTAGACCAGATTGATTAAAACGGCTTTGATCCTGTTCTCCTTGTACTGACCTGGCTTTTTCCCCAGCCTGGCACATTTGACTTTGCAAGAGGCTTTTGTTTCAATTTCACAACCAATTTAATAGCTTGAATTCCTGAAGAAAGCCTTCCAAAACTACACCACCATAAAATATTACAACAGTTGGCGCTTTCATTAACTGCAGACAGAGATTCATTCCTTTGTGATGCTTTTCATCCATCCTGGTTTTCTCCCTCCCAATCACAATCAAACTCTAGAGGTCCAAGAGGCTTTTCAATGCTACACCAAGGGTGTGGGGAATTACAGGATGTTCTATTTGAGGAACAGCATCAATAAGGTCTCCTGCTTAGATCCCCAACTGCACAACTCTTGGGTGTGACCAGGTATGTGCTCATCAAGGTCTTTTTTCTGGAAAAAACAAAAGCCTTAGGCTGGACTCAACAAAAAAAGCAAAGTTACATTTAATATTCTGCTGGTGAGAGAGGAAGAAACCACCGAAACATGAAGCCTCCTGATGTATTTGTGTGTGATTAAAGAGCTAGCAAGCGATGCACAGACAACCCAAGCACACTTACTTCACACTGTTCCTGGGTACAGGATGCTGCAGGATACAGTATGACCTTGGTATAAAGCAGCAGTGACCAGTATTTGACTAAAGGAGCAATAATTACTGCACAGCACCTGGTTATCAAACTATTCCGGTGAACTGGCAACATCTTATTTCCCCTAATGGTCACTAGAACATTTGTTCCTGAAGGTTTTTAGAATAATCTGGCAGGTAAAACATCAGACTGGAGCCAAGAGGAGGAGATCTGTAATGGGGTTTTAACTCACCTGCTGCGTCCTTCAGACATTTGCTGTATCTCCTACTCCTCTTTTTATCTTGACATTCTTTTTTCAGAGTCCAGACTCCCATGCAACACAGCGAGACCTTTCAGCACCCTCAGAACAAGTGCGCAGGAACGAGACTGACTACAGACTTTGGAGTTAAATAAGTGTTTTTACTTTCAAGTGTCACAGTGCCAGACTTGTAACTCAAGCTAACAGCAGAATATACAGAGGATATTCAACACGAAGAAACTCAAGCACCTGAAAAATATCAGCAAGCACTGTACAGCCAGAGAATTCTGCTTACAAGGTTTAACCCCTGTACAAAGGTTAACAACACACTGAAAAATGCATTTTGGTCAACAAGAACACAGTTGCACAGGTCTAACAATTCCTGGCACAGGAATTAAACTCCATTTAAACCTGGCCAGCAACTCTCTCCCCTTTCTGCTTCTCAGAGGAAAGCCTCCCACTGAATACTATCCAGATAAAAAGGGAGCATTAATGTGCCAACTTGAATGTATATTGAATAACTTAGCCCACATTTGAGACATGGTCATTTAATGTTTGAGTAAGCTCTGAGTGCTGAGAGAGACAAACAGAACTCAACAAGATACTGATGACCTACAGGTTACTGAAATAATTTAACACATTCACAAGGGGAACAGTTAAGGTATGGCTGAGAGCTGTACATTCCACCTGAAGCTCAGACGTTACTACCAGCATTTCCAGTGTGCTTATGCCTCGTTCCGCCACTACCCGTTGATGCGGTAATTCACATGGATTTCGGGTTTGATGTCACACACTAGTGACAACAGCTGGGAGAGGACAACCTCACGGTTCCTCTGGAAGTTCTGCTGGATCACGCTCATCTTTTCCTGGGTCTCTTTCTCAACTTCAGTGGTGCAACTGCCATGAGATCCAAGTGCCTACAAATAGCAAAGGAAAAAGAAAGCTCAGATGTGCACAGCCTGACAAAGAAAATGTGATTTTGTTATTCTGGACTGCCTCACTGCATCTCAAAGATTAATCTTTGCTGAGAGAAGAACCGCACCAAAAAAAAACCAAAGTACTGTTGGATTCTTGACTCTCTGCTCAGATTTCTCACTACACTTATATTTCATCCACAGCCCCTGCCTTTTATCCTCTTATTCATAATCTATGAATTTAAAGCATGGGCTTCTAAAGAACACCCGAAATAAAGCTCCTGCCATACTGGCAACTGGAACTGGGAACCCCTGGGCATTGCTGTACTAGATACTGTTAGAAATGTAATAATCATGATTTAGTTTAAGCACGGTCTTCACACCATCCCATTGCTTCTATCCTTGAAGAATTTTCATAAAAATCTCTGCCTTCTAACCGGACTGTGGGCCACACAACACACACAGCAAGGAGTCTCTCACAGCTTACAATGTCCTTCTTGCCCTATAAGCAAGGGCAAAGAGAACAGACTCCTGTTATAATTGGGGGAAAATGGCAGGGGAAAAAGTACACTGAAGAAAACTTGCACCCCGGGACTCAAATTCAAAGAGCTTCTCTCTCCAAAGAAGGATAAATAAAGCAGAACCAGCTGACTGGCAGTGAAGTCCACTTTATGATCCTGGAATTGACCAGTACCATATACCTAGTGAACCAAGCTAACAAGTGGTTGTAAAAACTAATCCTGACCTCCTGACATGAAGGCAACTATGCAGAAGAAGGGAGGAGGTGGTATTGTGCTAACCAGATGGACAGAAGGGAGGGTTGCCAGGTCATTTTTTTTAAAGATTTTAGAACTGGTAGGGAGACACAGGCAGCAGAAACAACCTCGGCTGGTGAAGGACCCCTGTTCTGCACCTTTGGGAATAACTCGTCTTGTTCAGGAAAGGAAAACGCACCCCTTGGAACACAGCAGGCAATGCTGCTAAGCAGAATACAAGTCTTACAACTGCTTCAGCACGAGAGCAGCACTGATGAGGCAAGCGGTCTTTACCACATTAGCATCCCAGAAACAGCCTTGTCACAGAAGGAATAAGCTGGGTCTTTTTTTAACTCTGCTATGTAGCAGATTTTGGGAGGCTGTGACCCATCAGGGCACCAGCCAATACTTGAGCTTATTAAGCTAATTCACTGTCAATCAATAGTCCTGGCTGTGGAGATGCAACACACCGTGTTCTGATTCACTTCCACTGTTTTTTCCATGACATGTGGCTGTGCATCAGAGGAAGGCAGTTAGGGAAGTGCTTCTCCAGAAACACGCTCCACCCCAAGGGCTGCTCACAAGACAAGTAACCCCAAACACAAGGCTAAGGGGCTGGGTGGGTAACAGTGAATGATCTAGAAAACAAACCGCTGCTTCCTTGGCTTTGAACTCCTTCTCCCTCTGCAGGCGGTATTGCTCAATCTCTGCCTGGGCTTCTTCTTTTGCCTGCTTCAGCCGCCGATTCTTCCCTGTTTCCAAAGAACATGCCATATGAAACAAAGAGAAGAAAGCATTCAGAATGCTTTTCCCCACACCCCTCCAGATACCTGATGCAAACAGTGTTTGCTGTTGCAGCAGAGCTTTCTCTAGGAGGCATCAGCAGGGTACCACACACCTCACAGCCCCCCAGCTTTGCTGTATTAGCCAATCTCAGGAGCATGAGGTCGCCCACATGCCACCAAACCATCACCAGGATCACTACACAACCAGCTCCCACCAGCAAGAACTGGAGAGGTTCTCTGAGCCAGTGGATGCATGAGACAACCCACAGGTCTGGCCTTGCTCACATGAGCATGTAACATCCCTGAATGACCCCAAAGAGCAAAGCAAAAAGAACATTAACTCTTAGTTTTGCCTCAAGCCAATTGTGCAACCAAGAGAAAAACTGATGACTGCATCAACTTCCCCTCTGGACTTTCCACCACAGCCTCCCCTCCAAAGTTACCACCCTTAGAGTGAGCTACAAGAAGCTGCTTCTCACAACACTGTCAGGGGGCAGAACCACAACACTGTGTGTCTTCATTAAAATCAAATAAAAATGCTCGAAGCAGGAAAAATTTGTAAAGGTGGGGATCTTTGCAACCAGAATTTCTCTTGCGTAAAAGGAAAAGCTGACTTGGCTCCTTAAGGAGTAGCTCAGTCAGCTCTATGAAGTGTTTGATCACCAAGATGGAAACACACTGTTTTCATCAAGTAGTAAAAAAAAATAGGAGCAGGAAAGATGCAGATAAGGACACACAGCCACCCTGCTGCCGTGAAGGACGGGCTGGATGGTGGTCTCCTGGGGAGAGGCCCACGGAGCACCCCTGAGACTTGCCCAGGCCTCTCCTCCCATACGAACCAGGACTCCCCTGCGGTTCCGACACCTCCACACAGGCTTCCGGAGGCCTGACCCAAGGAACCGCATTCCTCCCCACCATCCCCGAGCCCCCCGGCCCAGCTCCCACCGGCGAGGCCCAGGGCGCTGCGGGCCCTGCTCCCCATCCCCGAGCGAGGTGAGACCCGCATCCCCTCCCCGAGGGCCCGGGGGGGGTCCCCACGATCAGGGCGGCCCGCAGACAGCGCTGCCCCACACTGCCCTCGGCGGGGCCGCACCGGCAGCTCCCGCTCCCCTAGAGCGACCAGGCCCGAGAGGCCTGAGGCGAACAGGCCGGGCCGGGCCAGGCTAGGCCAGGTCAGGCCGGGCCGGGCCCCTCCGCCGTTTCGGCCCCTCGCGGCAGCCCGCGCACCCCCCGGGACAGAGCGAGGCCGGGCAGGCTGTACTCACGCTTGCGGGCCTCGGCCACCTTCTCGGCGGCCCGTTTCTCGGCCTGCAGCAGCTGCTGGATACCCTGCGACTGGCTCGCCATGGCAGCGTCTCCCCGCTCCCCTCACGGCCGCCGTAAACGTCGTTGCGTCAGAGCGGGCCCCGCCCACAGCAGACAGACACCGCCCTAACCCCGCCTCCAGCCAATAGGCTCCGTCCTAGCACTGCCCTAACCCCGCCTACAGGTATCTGACCCCGCCCTAAATCCAACCCCCGCGCCCAGGCCCCGCCCCCTCCGGCAGGGCCGCTGCTGCCGGTGTTGGGTTCGCGGGTTCGCGCCCGGGGTGCCGTACAGAAAACACTAGAGATGACACCCCCCCCCCGGCTGAGGTTTCCAAGTGCTTTCTTTGCTCCCCCGGCCAGAAAATACGTTGAAAACCTGAAGGGAGCGTGGGGGACTACAGTGGTTCCGTGGATTCCCTGACGGAGGGTATGGGAACAGAGACTGACCTTTAGGATACTAAGGTGTACCTGTGAGAAAGAAGGGAGTAAAAGAGTAACATTTACAATAGCAAAATTAGCCAATGGTATGTTGCTATTGCAGTCTGTAAGCAATAGCAAAAAGACACAAGAGCTGGTAAAGACTATATAAAAAGTATTTGTGGTAATAAATGGAGACTGCCGTTTGTACATAAGAAGAACTTTGTCTATGTCGTTTGTTCATCTCAACTGCGACAAGGGAGCCTCCCTTAAACCCTTCTGGACAGCAGCAGGTGGAATTGATTTTTTTTATTTCACGTTTTTTATTCATTTGCCCCACGGCAACCCAGAATTCATGTTGCCATTAGCACCAGACTCCGCCATGGGAAGCTCTGGTCCCCTCTGGGCAGCAGCATCTCCTCCTGACCGCCTGGGACCTGGTGTGTCACTCCCAAGCAGGGGGGGAATTTATAATCACTCAGGAGCATCTTCTGCAGGAGCTCCCAGGGGAGCCAGACCCCTCTGCTCCAAACACCCACCCACCTCACCCCAACACCAACCCACCTCACCCCAACACCAACCCAACCCTTGGCCATCACATCCCAGGGATGATTTAAAGCCCTGAATACAGCTCTCTCGATGCTTTTGGAGCATAAATTACAATTACTGCTGAATAATATTGCTCTAATGAAGCATCAGAGCCACGACAGTGACTCACAGCACTGCAGGGAGGAGCGGGGTCTGCTGATATGCCTCTCCCATCCCTCGTGATGGAAAGGACAGGAGACAATGAATCAAATGCATATTTATAGAGCAAATAGGAATATTCTGAGTGCTTGGCAGGGTGACCTTCATCTGGGCCCAGCGATTAACTAAATGGGCTTAGCAGGTCTGTTTGTCAAGTGTTAAAGGAAAAGATAAAAGGAAAGATAGGGAGAAAAGCTCTGATCATAAACCTGGGGTTTGAAGCAAACGTGGGACCTGCTGGTTTGTGTGACCGGGGAGCAGGTGCTGCCGCACCGACTGCTCCTGTCAGACATGGGCAAAACAGCAATTCTGGTCCTAAATCCACTATCACAAAGGGGACAGGTTTAGCTGGGGGTGGCAGCTCAGGCTCCGTGCTGGTTATCAGTGAGCACAGAAAGAAAAGGACAGAAAATGCAGGTCCAATTCAAAACACACCACAGCCAAAAAACTCGGTGGGGTTCAGCTGGGCCAGATCCAGGCTGGTTTACAACAGCAATGGCTGAGAAACGGAAGTTTTCGCACCTGTCTCTCAAACTGAGGAGCCCCCTGCCCTCCTCTCACCCAGACCTCTGCAACAGCCATGAAGTGGTTTAACTCCCACCAACTCCTGCAGCCTCTGTCCCATTCCCATCTAGAAACTCACCACCCTCATTAACTGCTCTCATTTTTACAGGGATGTTCATCTGCTGCTAATTAAACCACTTGAGCTGAACCGACAAATTAACCCCCCAGCAAGATGCTCTGAACACATTGTGGTGCATCCAGCCGGGGTGGCAGCAAAGGGGCCCAAACAGGCCCAGCTCCCCCTGAAGTCGCAGCCATCACCAGGACATTATTTTCCTCAAGGGTAATTGCAATTTTCAGACTCGCTGCTTCTGTCTGTAAGATAATTATGATAATGATGCCCCTTTCTGCTCCCAGAAATATCCTGGCTATGATCACACTAAGTTTCCAGATGAAAATCCCACCCAAAGTTACAGTTTTGGTTTGACCAAAAACATTTGATAAGTTTTCAGTGGTTTCATTCTGATGAGGCAATAACAGCTTGCATTTAAAACCACCTTTGGTTTCATTGCATTGCTTTTTAGTTCAAGTTTGCTTGAAAGCTAAATGAAACCTCATGGTGCGCATCACATGAAACAGATGTGAATCTGAAAGCTCTTTGATCAACTTTTCAATTCACTTAAAATTTTAAAAAATGGCTTCTTGCTTATGGCAAAAAGTGTTTCCAATTCTCAAATCTACATTTACATGAATAAGAGAGCTGCTTGTAGAGCTTTAATTCCATCAGCAGTGGATTTATAATCAATTAGCATTACAAATACTTCCAAACTTGGCTTTTATTCCCCCAAAATTCATTTATGTGAGCTTGTCATTTGCTATTACATAGAGAGCAACTATTTCTGAAACCGATACCAGCATCCTGTTATTTGTCCAGTACTGATTTCTTAATACCATAAACTTGACTAACACTACATTTCACGTCACTCACACTCAAAGAAAAACATCTGTAGAAGGCTAAGGCTGCTTCTGCTCTCTATCATAATAAATTGCTAAAAATCTTTTTGGCACAAAACTGCTTCCCCTTGTGCTGCTCTGCCTGGGCTGGTGGATCATTCAGAGACATGAATCCTGCCCGCTCACCCTGAGACCCCAGCCTCTGGTTACACATACACTAAGATATTTAAGCAACATGAAAAGTTTAGTATTTTAGAAAGAAGTTCTGTCTATGTCTGGATTCTGTTGGGATCTGAAACGTCCTGAGGACAAGGAGGTGGCTCAGGGTTCATGCACCGGCTCTTGCCAGAACGAGCAAACGGTCCTGCAGAGCTGGAGGAAATAAAAGCATCTTGTTCTTCTTCAGCTGTTTCCACAGATCACATTAATGAAAGTGAAAATAAACACATTTCTTCACTATTTTCTTTCTTTTTTATTTTCTTGCAAGCGTTGAAGACTGATTTTCATTTTGGAGCGGTGTCTTTCTGCTTTCGTTCGACGCTGGGTCATAACTCCATGCACGCGTTACACCAGCTTCTAAAACATCAGAGGACATTTCTAGAATCAGGAAGAAAAAAAAAGAGAAACACAGGTTGCCTTTGTTTTTCTTTTAGGTTCCAAGCTCAGAAAACATGTGCCACGTCTCATGATCCTGAAGGCATTAAAGATTCTAAGACACTTTTCCTAAGAATGAGACTTTAAACGTGGTTCCTGGCTTCTTTCCAGATCAGGCAATTACATTTCTCCTCTCTAAATTTCCCTGCACTTTCAATTGGATACATTATTATTCTCCATTCCCCAACTTAAACTGTTACGCTGTGCAGTTGTCTACCCTTTTAAAAAGGTTTTGTGTTGAATGCCTGGGAACCGAACTGGTTTCTCTCCTCTGAGTTTTAATTCATTAACACAAATCACTTTGAGGCATTGAGATGATGCAGCTGTTGATTGCCAATAAGCGATCATCAGCTGATCATTACAAGACTACCACTGCATAATTATTAATTAGAATTCATAGTTTGGAGGTATATTTTAAATTTATAAACCGAGTATTAGAAATCTAAGCACAACATAGCAGTAAAATTTACATAGAAAAAAAAAAGACTGTATCTGACCTACACCAAGAATTTGGCCCAAGTATCCAAAAATAAGAACCGTTCATTTTTCATTCGGACTCTCCTTATCATCCAGAGCAGTTTAAAGCCCAGAGTAACCTGATTGCAGTGATGGAATTACACCAGAAGAATACACTTGTGTTTATATTGTAAGAATTGATTTTTTTTTTAAGCAGTTTGAACAGCCTTTCTTCTCGTGTCAACCCTTACTGTCTCTCTTTGGGAAAAATATGTTGCTGGGCTTGTTCAGTCGTTTGCTGGGCAGGCTGGGGGGTCCCCAAGCTGGGTTCTCCATGGGGTCCTGTCCCGCAGCCACATGTTCACTGCAGCCCCTTCCACTGGGCTCCCACATCCTGACCCAGCTGATGAATGTGTTCCCCCAGCACTAACGAGCTGCATTTGGAGCACAGGACCAAGGAGCAGGTGGTGGCAGTGCCATCGGCCTTGGCACAGCCCTGCTGCAAGGTGCCTTCTCCTGCAGGTACCTGCCAAAGCCACCCTTGTCCCATCACCTACAGCAACAAAATGATGTCTGTGTTTCATGTAAATCAGGATCTTTTCATAAGAGCAAGGGAAGGTGGCAACTCTGGTGATGTATTCTTCTGCTGCGATGAAATGTCAGCAGACCTTATTAATTCCTTGCATGCCAAAAGAAATCTCCATTCCTATTTCCTTGACATCTCCTGGTGTCCATTCTTAATCAGAGGTCAAGCATTCTTTGCAAGGGATGTGACTGGGATGTTTAATCCATTGTTTGACGAGTAACTGAACACTCCCCATGGGGCTGTTCCCTCTGAGCTACCAGCTGCTGCTGTGTTTGGTGTCTGCAAAGCCATTGAGGGCCCCAGCATCAGGGACCACAACTGTGTTGGCCGTCATGGATTCATCCATACAGTGCACAGGCTGTCCAGACAAGAATTTTTAGATACAACAGCAAAGCCAAGCAGGCCATGTTATACACTAATTAATAATAGATTCTCCTATAATGGGCAGCACCAAAGCTTTGACTGCTGAAGGCAACTACCAGTTCTTCATTGGCTTCTGCGAAAGCAATGACAGGACGAGGGATGATGGTTTAAAACTAAAGGAGGGGAGACTGAGATTAGACATGAGGAAGAAATTGTTGCCCTGAGGGTGGTGAGAGCCTGGCCCAGGTTGGCCAGAGAGGTGGTGGATGAACCATCCCTGGAGACATCCCAGGCCAGGCTGGACGGGGCTCTGAGCAACCTGAGCTGGTGAAGATGTCCCTGCTCATGGCAGGGGGGGCACTGGGGAAGCTGGGAAGGGCCCTTCAACCCAAACTGTTCTGTGTTTCTTTGAATGAGAGCACTATTCCTGCTCCACTGGGGAGAAGCACACAATCCAATATTGTTTTTCCTATCATAAAAGATCCCTTGGCTTTTCAGTTCAGCTTTCTCTGCCAAGACACTGAGTAATGTCATTGTGTACCACAGTACAGCCACTGCTTTCAGGTGGCTGAATTTCAGTGATGAATGAAGTAATCCCTGCATATGTAGATTGTTTGACACTTTGAGAGATGCTTAAATAAATGACATACTGCAGTATAAGACTCATTATCGATATTGCTTGAAAATACCAAAAACGTCTGAGGCCTCAGTTTAATTTAGATGCTTATCACAGGCTCTAGAGAAATGGGAAAATGTGGCAATAACAAAACACCGCAGCAGTGACACCAGCAGCTTCAAGCCATGGTGGAGAGCTGGTGTATTTGTAGGCCCATGAGGGAAGATGATGTGGGTGCTAGGGGATCCTTTTCAAACACTTGTTCAAACAAAAGTGATGCTGGAAAGCATCCAAGCGACAGCATCTGGGGCTTGAGCAAATATCCTGCTGGCCTCTGGGGCTGGATGAGATGTATAACAAGAGTTGCTGATGTGCAGGTTCCTCAAGGGATCGCTCACAATCAGCTACAAGACTCCTGCCTGCTAAGCGAAGTGGATTTTCTCCATAAAACAGCAGCAGAGCAATAGACCCTTCACTGCAGAGTTCAACCAAATGCTCTGAATTGCCCCAGGAAGGGGACTTTCCTCACCCCCAGCTCAGCAGAGTTTGGAGCCTCAAGTCAGACGACAAATAACTCCTCAAGTAAGGTTTTTCAGAGGTGCACAGGCACCTATGCATGAAGATAGCTACCTAGTGGAACTAATTTGTTTACAACATCCATGGAAAAAAATCTTAATAACCAATTTCTATATTTAGTCTAAATGCCTTTAAAAATCCAAGCTCTATATGACTGTGCTTACTGGCCATATCCACTCATTTGAGGCTATGGGAGAAGGTCAGAAATAAACTGGGAGCCAGCACAACCCTCCCACGGCCCTGATGTTTCTGCCGAACAAAACCCAAAGGCTGCTGGTCTGCTTTGGCAAAGCTGTAAACACATTTTTGACTCATTTATGAAAGGCACAGTTCATTGCAGAATCAAATCCACCCAGTTTACCTGAATTACCCCCTTGTTCTCTTACTGCTCTTCCCTCTCCAGATCAAAACCCTACACTCCATCCCACTTGTTTCCATTGCGATTTGCCAGACAGCACTTAGCTGCGGGGAAAAATAAAAATCAATGTGTTTTTCCACCACCTCATTCATCAGCTTCATGCTTCACCCAGCATCGAGCCATTCGTTGCCAAGATGAGTTCTCCAGCAGCTGGCCACCACCAAACAAGCCCAGGGCCATTGGTTTGCTGTATTACAGAGCTGCGAGTGCAGGGGCTGCAATTATCTGCCTGAGTGTGTTATGGGCAGGGGCACAGGAACCAAGTTTGGGCTCCGTGTAATGAAATTGCAGTTCAGTAGGTTTCAGGATATTAATAGCGTGATTAATCTGGAGCAACCATGATAACAAATTGATTATTCAAGAACAATAAATCATCTTCTTACATGGGTAATTCTGGCTGGTTTTTTGGCATTGGAAAGCCATGAACTTGTCTACAGGGCTGTAACAACCTCCAGTATAGAGCAATACCCAGCACTTGATTAAACTATTTGGGGAATGCAGAAGACAAAGGATGAGAAGGCTGCTGGCTTTTACATCTCTAAGACTTGGACACAAGTAATGGAATCACTTTCATCCTAATTTCTTGACCCTCCTCACCCCCAGCTACTGGCCAGTCCTGGAAGACTTTGGGACTGGCTTTACAGGGTCTGGAGCCAGGACAAGATGTGACTGCCCTGGGCATGAAGGACATGGGCAGGAGTGTGGCTGCTCCAGCATCCAAAGCCTGCAAGATACACCAAGTTGCTGAGTGACAGGCTGGGGACCCTGCACCCCAAAGCCCTGAGCTCCCTGAATTTTCTCATGCAGTTTTCCATCCACAGCCCTTTGAAGGCAGACTCTGGGCTATTTCTAAAGGCTCAGCCCAGCTGGATCCAGCTGCCTTCCCAGTGGCAGTAACATGGGTCACACAGGCTCACTGTGCTGCAATGTATGAAGAACCTTCAAGCATCAGATAGAAAATCTCACTCCCTGTAAACCACAGATGGAAATTGAACTCTCATTTCCTTTGAGGCACAAGTGGATAACTCCTGCACATGGAATACAAGTCATCTGCCCACACCTCCTGATCCAGAAAGGAAACATTGAATGAGCCCCAAGAAGAGCCCTGCTTGCGCACAGGGAGGATGAATTATTGTCTTGCCTTGGTGATCACACCTTTTTTTCAGAGGGGTTCACTAACCATCCACTGTGGCATTGCAGTGTACATATCCACATCCAAGCAGCTGGAGATGAGCACAGCTGAGACGGAATAAGTATGTGCCTCTCAGCCCCTGATGCAGGCTATTTATAACACCCAGGAACTTTTTGGCTGATAATTTGTAAATGCTGTCCACCAGCAGAGAAACAACAGCAGAGAAATAGCCATTTGGCTCCAGGTTAGCACCCAGAGTCCTCTGCTACACCCAGTCACCATCCACATGCAGGGAGGCACCAGCTCTGACATTAACTAGTCCCAGGGCAAATCAGAGCTTGTTTCACTTCCAGGCATCTCCTGGGTGCTCTCAAGTGTAGCATCTCTGTAGGAAGGTGCTCAGGCATTACTGAAGCTCAGAACATCCATGTCCCCTCCATTAACTCTGCTATTGCACTGGGAAACAGCAGATAACAGAGCCCTTCCCAGCCCTCCTGCCCTGGCAGGCTCTCCAGTGCATAAGGAGTTACACAGCTGCTCCTTGTACCGAGGCTAAGAGTTGAGCAGAAGTCTTCATTGGACAGATGGGATAAGAAGTGCCAACTGCTGCAGTTAATAAGTCAAAGCCAGTCCAGCTATCCAATTCAAATTACTGGGCCACAGCTCACTGCTTTAATTTGAGAATAATTTACAGCCAGTGACAAAAATTAGATCTAAGACAAGGAGATCACTAAGATATCCAGGGCAAGTTGGTATCATGCTGTCCATTGACCTGTATTAATATTGGCATCAGAGGAAAGACAGCCTGTGACCCATATGGGCTTCAAGATCCACTGGGAACAGCAGCAAGTCTCCCCTGCACCCCTTTCACTGCCTCCTTCGCAGGAAGAGACTTTTAGAGAGACATTTCTGGGCCAGGAGGAACCCAGAAAGATCCTGGGCACATTGCAGTGGTGGTAAAGTCAGCACATGGAACAACTGAGATGGCAGGTGGTAGAACTCACCCTCTTCCAGCCTTGGCAGTGATACTCCCAGAGAGGTAAGGGTTGCCTCTGGAAGGACCAGCCACACTTTCCCATAGCACCTCCTAACAGAATAGCTTCCATTCTTAATAATTCAGCTCTGCTGCCATCCCCAGAGCCATCGAGTCACTGCAGCACTCTTCTCCCATTGAGAAACTTGCAGGTTAAATGGACAAAATGTCTTGTTGCTTCTTGGACACCTGTGATGCAAAGGCCACAGGCTTGGATCCAATTTTCCCAGCCCTGGGACCTGTTCCCAACCACCTCACGTTGCTGTCAGGAGCAGAGGATGGAGGTGGAGGGAAGAGTGACCTGTTATTTTAGTCTGCCAGTGATAAGATGGAAACCCGACAGAGATATTACAAATTCATCTTGCAGATAATAACATGATATATGAGCACAGCAATTAGAGAAAGATGCGATCTGTTAGAGCAACACCAGGCCATTGGCACAAGCATCGTGGCTGCGATGTAGCTCTGTATTCACCCTCAACCTGATCCAAGCCCCAACAGCACAGATCAACAAAACCTATCGATTTCAGGGGGGTTCCATGGCAATCCTCATGCCTGAGGCAGAACAATGCTCCTATAAAGACTTCTTTGCTTACCCAGGGCTTTAAAAGCATCACTTTGGTTGTGCTGGTATGCATGCGCTTGCTCTTTCCCCATGTAAGGCTCTTCTGTTGGACTGACCTTTTCACTCGTGCAATCATTACATCTAGGTTTAGAAAGAAAATGGTTATGAACTTGGTGACCAGCTCCGACAGCAGTGCTGGAGTATTGCTATTTGGTTTTCATCAACAGATGCCAAGGGTTTGCACGAGTTGGAGTTTAAGTGGCTTTAAGAGAGTCTCCCACATAGCCAAAAGGGTTTAATAGTATTAGGTGCCTTTGATAATCCCATATTATCTTCACAAATAGATGCTGAAATATTCAAGCAGTGTAAGATCAGGCTTTTAAAACCAGTTGTGCATCTACAGATGACACTAAGTGCTACTTTGTGAGAATCCCACTTCTGGGACTCTCAGAAAGAAGTTCCCAACTCCTAATCATATAGAGGCGAGAGCCTAAACCCCCTTAGGCCTTGCCCATACACCAGAGCTGCACAGACTGGACCATGCCTAAATCAACACCCGCTCTTACTGATGCAAATACAGCTGAGATTGCTATTTCTGCTCCAGCTACTGCCACAGAGAAGGAAGCCTCCAACATAAAAACTGCATTCATTCAAGAATTGCATCTTGTAGCAGCATCACTAAGCAAACAATTGGGACAATCCTCCAGGTATGGACACATGAAATGAAACCTGGTGTGCAGAAGTGGAGCAATGTGCATCCCAGCTGCTGCCTATGAACAAGGAGGCTGTGCCTGGGTATCCAGAGGCAGACATTAGGAAAAAAAGCAAGAAAGAAATCAGAAAGTGCAGTTGATTCATGCAGAGATAAATTTGCCATCCCTGCTGTACAGATCCATCATTTTTAGACTTGCACTACACCTGCCCACATATCTGCAGCGTTTTGAAATGATGACAGCTTAGTTTTCCACATGTTAATCCGTGGTCTGAGTGACATCTGCATACAAGCAAAGTCTGAAACACCTACACTTTGTCCCTTGCCAAAAAAGCAGCCTTTTACTTCCATGCTTTGTAACCTTTATGCCCCAGACTCAATATTGGTGAGTCACCAATGTGACAAGACAGAAATCTCAGCATGGAAGGACTTCGTTGCTCCCTTTATTATCAGGCAAGGATGAATGGTTAAGATACCTGCAGCTGGTTTAACGGGAGCTTGTGGTTGATTTATGTAGCAAAATAGCACAATGAAGTGCAGGTCAAAGATACATAAAAATAATTCCCAGATTGTTCACATTTTTCATTGCATATATGAAGGATTAAATAAGGACCAATCCCCCACAAGGACCTTTGAGTGCTGCTGCAGTTTTAACAGGCAGAGTTATTTACTTCTGATACTTGGCTGCGACCTTGATATATTAATTCTCATAAGACTTCCATGGATCCATTTTTCTGTAGAAAGAAATTGCTCAATAGCATCTAGCACTGCTAGAATCAACGTCCTTTGAGGTCTAACTCAGTGCAAACTGCACACGTTGCTTCCCTTCCAATATCTGCAGTGCATTAAACATCCAGCTGACCCACACAGCTGCCACTGTACTCCATCCCAGAATCCCCACATCTCTGGGGAGGAGCAGACAACAGGGAACAGTGGACAAACCCCTGTTTTCTCCAGTCACACACTTTCTAATTCAGCAATTCAGCCTGAGCAGTAAATAAGCTCCACACTGCCAGTTTCTCACTGCAGAGCCAGTCCCTAGACTAGGGTCTAAGAGAGCCTTGAATTCACTCCTAGCAATAAACAGAGGCAGAGCCCATCTGTACAGCCTATGCTATACAGCCTCTGCCTCTTTATATCCAAATCACATTGACTTCCTGACCCACCTCTTGACACAGCCTAAAGCAGTCCCTTTGGAGCAGGAGATATCAAGCCTACCCAGCACATCTACTTGCTCGCTTGGTTGTTCTGCCCAACATAAAATAAAGTGAATTTGCAATAAAAAGGAAAAAAACATGAGGAGTTTCTCTTCGCAATCTCATTCTGCTCCTGGGTAAGACTCCAGCAGAGTCTGCACTCCAGCTCTGTTTCAGCCAGCCCAGCAAGGGGTGTTAGATCAAAGTTCTGCTTGTTCCTACCACAGACACCCTGTTCTTAGCTCTAGGAAACATGGTCTTGCTGCTGTTATTGGCACTGAAAAATATATTTGTGATGGGTGAAACCACCCCTTCAGTTCCAGCCCAAGCTTATTGGTACAGGAGGCTTAAATCCCGGGATTTCACCCAAGAAGAGTGCGGTTTGTTTGTCAGCAATGCTCCAGCAGATAAGATTCAAAGTGACACCTTTCTGCTACACCCACACTCAAGTTTTGTTTAATAATCAACAGCTTAAAGCCCCAGCGGTCCTCATTTCAGGTGGAGGCAAAGCACTGGCACAGAAGCAGCGTTAGCTCCCAATTGCATTGGTTTTCTGTGTGAGCTCCAGCATTTTTGAGAAAAATGTTTGTTATCAAACCCAGACATTTCATACATATATATTTATACAGATATACATATATCCTTTTCCTCCTCTCCTTCTAATTTAGACAGAAAGTGTAATTGGGGGCTGACACTTTAAATGAATTGCATCCAGCTAAGTGAAGTACCCTATGCAGTCAGCTACATATTTCATTACAAAACGCTCCAGCTTTTCTGTGTAAATTCATTTTCCATGAATAATGACTGGTATTTAAACAAGCACATAGCATTTTCTAAAGCATTTTATCCACTTTAATTAAAAACTAACATTTGAAGAGCAGGGCAGATGTGCTATCCACCAAGAGAAAATAACAGTCCCTCCTTCTGGATTGCTAGTGACTTTCTGCAGTAACTGGTATATAACCATTGTTAAACTGGAATAAGTACTATCGATTGGCATTTCTAATAGAGGATATGATTTTAAAGAACTTGCAGCACCAGACTGTTCAAGCTCATTGTATTTATTGACTGTGAAGGCTGTAATTACACATGAAAACATAAGATTATTTGTCATACATCAGATATTCTAAAGGAACATCCAATGCTACTCAAGTGAAATAAAACAAGGGCAACCGCTGCACTTTGCCACCATCCCAGGACTGCAAACCAGAGTGGTGGAGAGTCCTCACGCTGCTCTAAGCTTCAGACAGAGGCAGCTTCTAGGAAAACAAGATGCCAGCAGAAGTAAAACCCTGTGCCCCACACGAACACCCTGCCAGCAGAAACAAGAGACCAGACACTGTCTTCTGGTATCTGTATAGACATACACAAAAGCAATCCCAGCTGGCAGGTTGCTGGGTGGCATTTCATCCCAACAGCAAGAGCCTGGTGTTTCTTCTTCAAAACTGAATCTGGTTGTAAGCAAACACTAGGAATACAGATATAAGGAAGCTATCTATTCAGCATAAGAAAGAAATTCATGGAGTAACATATCATTTCTGTTATGCATAGCTTGCCTCTTTTTGTCTAGTAACTATCACTGTTTCTCCATCTAGCCTCCAGAGCCTTCCACATTACACCACAGCTTATTCATAATTACACATTACCTTATTTTATGATACCCCATTGCATATATGACCATAGAAACTGGACACAGCATCATCACTTCTCAGAGTGCAAGGTTTGTGCTATGGCTTTGGTAGGAAATGCCAGGGAACGACAAAAGGAGTGCTGGGCAAGGGAGGGGGAACCAGGAGCAAAGGGAAGGAGAACTGGGAACAAAGGGAAGGGTCCTTGACAAGGAGGATACAGCACCAGATACCCAAGCAAGAAGAAGACAAACACCAGGCTGGCCATCCATCTCCAGAAAATTCCATAGCCAAAAACTAAAAAAAAAAAACAAAAAAAAAAAAACAAAAAAAAAAAAAAAAAAAACAAAAAAACAAAACAAAAACAACAAACCACCACCACCACAAACCAAAACACAAAAGCACACACATACCCTATAAACATCACAATCTGAGGAAGTGCCTGAGCTTAAATTCGTCTCCTGAGCCAACAGGTGAAAGCCGGTGGGTGGAGACCCCAGACGGGTCTGCCCAGGGCAATCAGGGCCAGGTGGAGCGTAGGGAGAAAGAGCACCAAAGAGGGGGAAAACACTTCATGTGCACAGCCCTACCATTTTGCCACAGTAATTAAGGAGTTATTAAGCAAAATCAGTCCTTAAAAGTACTCCATCCCTGTGCTCCTTGCAATCAGGAGTGTCCGTGACCCCTTCTCAGTGACTAATGCCATCTCTTCTTTCACCAGATCTTCTCTGTGTTTTTCTCCTTGCCTCTGTTTACTTCAACTTCACTAAAAACTTCCCACCACAGCTTCATCACAGATGCTTTTATCAAAGAGCAGCTACATGATTTAATGCCTTTCAGTTGCTTATTAAATCAAGCAACCTACTGAAAGAAGTACTAAATTAGCCTTGCATGTTCCCTGTCAGATCATTAGCCATGTTGGCTTTTAGGCTGTTTTCCACTTAATCTGGGATTTAAGTGTTTTCTCTCTCCAATTTGTTCTAGAGCTCTGCCCGTTCAATGTCAAATGAAAGGTCCTGCTCGCTGCTCTTGTGCCATAGTGCTGGGGTTTCCTCGGGCACTGTCCTGATGTGACAACTTGGAGGTGAGCTCCTGTCTGCTGCAGATTGCTGTTTATAGCATCAACAAGCACCCAGCCTGTTGTAACATTGGGTTTCCCATCTGTGCCCTCAGGAAAAAGGTGACAACAATCCAATGCCTGGGGAAAACAGAAGATGTCTGGTGCAGGCAGTTAGTTTGGTGTGCAAAACTACAGGCAATCCTGATGCTGGAGGACATGTCCCTGATCCACGCGACCTGAATCGCAGAAATGATTTGGTTCTTGGAAGGCCAAAGGAAGTTCAATGGTGTTTGCAATGATGGTTTTGGCAAAAATAGTCCTCTACAACTTGCTGCTGTCTCAGAAGAGCATAGTCACCAGGTTAGAACGAGACACAGGTGACTCCGATAGCGTGAAATATTGCCTTTTGCCTTTTTGTTTTAGCATTTTGATAATCTTTGCAAAAGGGTGGGAAGCTGAGGTGACACTGGGCACTCTACACTTCTGTGTTCCTAATAATACAAAGACACTTGTAAGCTGCAGATGGGACCATCCTATCTGACATGTCTCCACAGCTCCAGGAGCTGCTTCTGAGCTAAATCCCTGCAAAGGGAACAGGAATCATTTCCAGGTCTAGCACAGGCCACGCAGCAATGGAGAAGTGGTCATTCGCCTATTCCAACAGCTCATTTACGTGGAATATTTTGTTTAAAAAGTTTACAGAACCTTCTCCCATAGGAATCCTATGAGGGAAAGCAAAACAGGGCTCAGGTGGTAGAAGACTTCAAAGCTTGCTGAGTGATTATTGGTAGAAGGAGAGCACCTGGGAAAGGACGGGCAGTTATAAGAGGGGTGGCAGCAACCAGGGATTTCTGCCACAGCTCAGGTAGGAGAAGAGGTGGCTGCAGCTGCCTTGGGTTTTGCTGGCTGGGAGAGCTGGAATTTTGTAGGGAGATCTGGTTGAAGTATTAAGAAAATGCATCTTGTGAAAATGTACTGTTGCGTTCTTAACTTTGCTGTTCTCTCATCTGTACTGGCTTATGTATGTGGGGTTGGAATTGGGGACAAACAAGCTCCTGAGTGCCCGCAAAGCCTGAGGAATGTGCTGGGACTTGGGGCTGGCACCCAAAGGGAGGCTGGAGAGAACCAAATGCTAACAGAGACCCTACTGGGGCTGTGGGAAGCTGAAGAGGATGTAAATTCAGTGCACGAGGGCTGCTGGCACCCCACTGCAGTGGTGTGATTGCCTTTACAACCCTCCTGCCTGTGCCCAAAGGAGAGGAGGGTGTTAAGCCCTGTCTGCCTGTCTCCCTGTCTGTTAGTTGGCAGCTCTCCTCCTTCATCATCCTTGTGAGTTTTATTGCCAAGTTTTTATGCAGAGTTGAAAAGCCTCATTAAGCGATGCTGAAAGTGCTCCTCTGTTGATGCTAAAGTGGGACAACAGTGTAAGTGAGCAAAATGTTCTCGTTGGGTTAACACTTCGTACAGGTACGAAATGATGCTGTAAGATGCACATTGAGGAAAAAATCAGGCCTGGAGAGGAAGGTGAACTGATAGAGTTTTCAAACTGTGTCAGTCTCAAAGCTGGGAAACAAGCCCAGACATCCTCATTGCAAGTTTAATATCCAGCTACACATGCCAAATGTCCTTTGACGTCTCTTACAGCACTCCAGAGAACAAATCCAGAAGGACAGTTATGTCCCCTCTGGTATGTCAGTGTTACTTGCAGTCTGTGGACACACAGAGCTTGGTTTTGTGAGCCCTTTGGAGTTGCTCTGTTGCAACCCTTTGGGCTCTGGCCCTCAGGCCAGATCATCAGCTGGTGTAAATCAGGTGGCTCTGTTGTAGCTGAAGGTGCTGTTGCAGTTTGAGATTGTCCTACACCTCCTCATGGCTGGAAGTCCCTCTGGCTGTCACCTCCAGGAGCATCTGATCCATAAAGCATCAGCTAAGAGAAAATGCTTGTGGGAGAGAACTAGGAGTTATGTTCAGATGTTTAACAATTGGAGCAACACTAACCTTGAGCTGGATACCCAGATGGTCTGAAGAGACCAAGGCACTTCTGGAAGGGATCTAAAGGATCAGGGGCTTTGGCTTAGAGCTGCTAAAACATTAAATGGATACCACTATTTGTGTCCAAACTCCTGCCTCTGTGTGGACTGCAACACAGAGCTGGGGTCTAGAGCATGGGGTATTTAAGATCAGGTGCTTTGATTTCTTCTCTGAAAGAAGCCACCAGTTCTCTACTGATGGTGTGGGGGGAGCCGAGAGTTGGGGCAGCACATGTGCACCTCCAGAGGAGTCCTCTCCAGCCGGGCGGTTAGGGACAATGAGCACATCTTGAACTGCTAATAAGCTCCATGCAGAAGGAGCTTTGCAAATTCTGGTTCTTCAGCTCCAGATATTAGGGGAAAATAAGGCACTGGGATGGGGAATCGCAGATTAAAGCCTGGTCCTTGTAGTGGTGCTTTGTTTCTGGAGGAGGTTGTAAAACTATTGTGTGCAGAGAGCTCTGGGTTCTGCTGCTGAAAGTCAGGGCACTTTTAGTGCTTTGCCTGGGAGCAGATTCTCCTGGGCTGGTGCCTGGATGAATCCCAAACACCTCAGAGCAGCTGCTGCCCCAAGAATGCAGTCGGATAGGGATTGTATCTTCATTTTTATTTTAATTCCTTTATTATGAAGGTCTCCAGAGCTTACAGAAATGGCACCTCTGCAGTTCAGTCTTGCAATGCGAGCAAGGATTTGATTGCATCCCTTCTGCTTATGCCATGTAAAAACTGTTTTCATCTGTCTGCTGACAGGCTGCAGTGGAAAGCAGAGCACAGGATGTATAACTGCAGAATTTGTCAGATAAACCAGTGCTTAAAATATCTCTTCTCACTGCATCCCATTACATCTCTACTCCCTGTTGCCTGTCTCATTCAGGATACTATTAACTCAATTGCTTTAGTCGTAGCTCTGCTTACAGCACGGCATTAAGTCAAAATAGAGCAACAGATGCTTGAGATGCAGCAAAATTAATCTCCACTTTCTATTAGCTGGAGGCTGTGGGCCCTCACCAGGAAGAAGGTAAAAAGCAATTCATATTAGAAAGCTGGAAAATTAAATCTGTTGTACCAAAGAGGAATATTTAGGACCAGACGAGAATCCATTTACCCCAGTAGTCCCTGCTGTCATTCCTGATTTCCAGCAGGGATGTGATGACAGGGGAGGTGTTGGTTTGGAGGAGACAGTCTTCATTCATGCCCAGGTGAGCAGCTATTCAAAACTTCCTGTGAATTCAGTTATCTTAATATAGCTTAGGCTGAATGAAGATATTTTTATTCCAGGCTAAACGAGATGTTTTTAATGTCAGCTACTAAATTATCTCGTGTAATCTAGTTGCTGCCTCCTGCTGAAGCAATGACTATCTGTGCTTGGGAGAGGCAGAATAATTTTCCTATTAATGTCTTTGGAGCAGCGTGATAGTGGCTTTACTCTGAGTCTCGTTGCAAAGGTGCTGTGTAGCTACCAGGAGCAGAAATCTCTTCCTTAGCCCAGGGCAGACTCCAAGAGGGAAAATAATCCAGGTGAGGGACTGAGACCTGTTGCTACCACCGATCTGTGGAGGGATCATTTCCTCACTTAGCTTTTATTTAGCTGTTACCAGCTTTCATTTAGATGGGAATCTCATTAATTGTATTTAGGGGCAGAAACTGGATGGGAGTGGGCAGCTCTAGCTCATATTCGGGCTGGTAATTCAGGAAATGGACACTGTGCTCAGCGACTGAGACCAGCTTAAATCTTTAGTGGAAGCTCTTGATGACAGAGAGGATGATGGAATCATAGAATGTCCTGAGTTGGAAGGGACCCCCAGGATGCTGTATTAAGAGCAAGCCTGAGGCTGAGCATCCTTTTCTCCCCTTCCCATCTGGCAGCATTTCCCTCTCAGAGCAAGTCACTGTGAACTGTTCCCTGTGGAGCAGTGATTTCTGTAAGCCCTCCATCCACACGTTCCTCAGACTGCTCCTACATCAGTGCTGCTTTTTGTGTATTCAGGTATCACAGGGCTGTCCATGAACTCACAGAAAGCAGCTGGGACAAGGGGCTTGAGCTTGCAGTTGGGTTTGGCATATCTGTGCCCGTCTTAGGCTCTGTGGTGGATCTGGAGTGTCCTGGGATGCCTGAGTGGCTGTTGTGTTAGTGTTGTATTCAGGGTGGGTGGTTTGTAGCTGCTGGGTTAACCATGTTACGGCCCTGTGTCAGCTTTGCCTTTTAACACCAAGTTAAATCAGTGAGGGACAGAGCACTTCTAACTCTTTCCTTCTGCAAAACAATGTTGTTCTTCAGGTTAGACAAAGCCTGGTTGGCGAGTTGTGGATAAAAGACTGGGCACTCTTTAGCCATTGAAAGTGGCTTGGTCAGGCAGACCTGGGTGCTCCTGCATCTCCGAAGAGATGTGGATCACGGTTATGCAAAGGGTGTTTAACATTCACAGCAGCGCGCTGGCTGCCAGGCTCGCTGTGCTTCACGTTTTGCTGCTGCTGGGAGCTCGAGGATGGACACAAAGCCAGCTCCTAGTAAAAGAATAACATCACTCGGTATAATCATCCTGGTGGTTTTACTCTTTGCATCTAAAATTATGAGATCAGGTGTCATCTAGTGTAAACCCATTCTCTTAATGCAGATGTGACACCATACATGTTTCTGTTATTTCTTCTTTTCCCTGCTTTGATATGCAAGATCTAAAATCCACAACTGCTGTAACAAAAGCAATTCAGCCCTTCCCCTGGGACATCCTGCAGTAAAAGCCTTGCTGAGTGCCTGCTGGTGCTGTCTGCAGTGCTAGAGGGAGGGGAGCAGAAGCACAGATGTCTCAGACCTACAACACCATCTATTCTACAGCCCAGCTGGGGAAAGAAAGGAGTGGGATGGAATGGATGTGCTGTGGGGTTGAATTTGTCCAGAGAGGGTGCTCTGGGCTGTCCCTCCTGCTTGTGGCCACGTCTCCTCCCTCTGTAGCTTTGGTAAGATGATCACAGGAATAGCTGGCTCCTAGCAAGAGCAAAGGGGCCTGATCCAGCCTGCACTGAACTTAGTGGGAGACATTCCCTCCCCTTGGGCAGGAGCAGATGTGCTTGTGACTAATGCTGTGATATTGTAGAGTAGTTTGGGTTGAAGGGCCCTTCCCAGCTCCCTCAATGCCCCCCTGCCATGAGCAGGGACATCTTCACCAGCTCAGGTTGCTCAGAGCCCCGTCCAGCCTGGCCTGGGATGTCTCCAGGGATGGTTCATCCACCACCTCCCTGGCCAACCTGGGCCAGGCTCTCACCACCCTCAGTGTCAAAAATTCCTTCCTCATCTCCAGCCTCAATCTCCTCTCCTTTAGTTTAAAACCGACACCCTTTGTCCTATGGCAATAGGCCCTGTTGAAAGGTCAGTCTCCATCTTTATTATCAGCCCCTGTTAAGTACTGAATGTGTGTGTGTGTATATATATTTATACAAAATATAGTGCTCTGCCCTGGGTTTTCAGAGCATAAAGGCTTATTTTTCCTCCCTTCCCCCCCGCTCCTCTCTGAGGACACAGCCGCCAGGTACCGCCTGGCCAGAGTCCCCGGGGAGTTATAAACCCTCCAGCCACGCTGTCACCATCAGGTCACTCAGCAACGAGGGCAGGAAAGACTCAGGAGGGCACAAGGCTGAAACCCTGCTCTGGGGACAAGAAGGGTTGGTATAAATACAGCTGGTACTGATTAGTGAAGGACGTGTCCATAAATATTTATTCTTGTCACTCCTGCTAGTTGACTTGCAAGAAAATTTGGCTGCTTCTGCCTGAAAAAGTGTTTTATTCTTATTTAACTGGAGTATGACTGTTGATGCACTGAAATGCGCAGACAAGCTCACGTCTGCTTGTGTGGTTCTCCCTCCTCATGCAATAGGAAATATTCAATTTAACTCTAGTCTGAGATGTGAAGTCATGTAGAAAATTAGGGAAGGATGAGCTGATGCTTTCAAAGCTTGTACCAGGGGAACTCCAGTTTCCTTAGGGCAAGGAGAGGAATGGGGACCAGTTCACCTTGTGTGGGAGCTTTGCTTGGAGCAAATCTGGGTTCAGAGCTTCCACTGCAAGCAAATACCACCTCGGGGAGGAGAATAAACATTTAAAAATGTAATCAGAGTCACTGGGGAAATGTGACAGGATTTAAACGATGACATAACACGCTTGTCTTGTCTCTGCTGCCTGTGCTAATGAGCATGAATTGAGAGCATTAGAGATCTATCCACAGGCATTAGTGTGTGAGTCAGGGGATCACAGCTTTAATTAGTCTCATCTTCTACTGGCAGCCAAGCCATTTGCCTGGCCGGTGCCTCTGATGCTCTGGAGTTACTACGCAGGCTTTGACGTAGCACTGTCCATCATGTCCTGAGGATGGACTTACACCTGGTTGTAGGGAGTTTCCTATGTCTTGGTCTCCTGAAGAGAAATCTGAGCATTTTTCCCTCCCTTCTGAGGAGTTTCAGTAGTGTTATGTTTCTTCTGAGACTTCTTTTGTTTTCTGTTGAACATTTCTCACCTCAGGAGAACTTCCAGTATTCAGAATAGGTTTTTGCCAAAACCAATATTCATTCCATCAAATGCTTAATTTCTACAAGAAAATGGTGCTTGTGACTGGAGACAAATGAATAAAAACCTGAAGAAAAAGGATTCAGGCTGGTCCTGGCTTTTCTTCCTATCCCTCCATGCTGCTAATTTGCCTTTTCAGTGAAACCTCATGGGGCCCCATCAGCCAGATTTGGTGTTACTACTGGTCCGTGCTGGGAGGGAATTGAGTCTGTGGCTGCTCAGCCAGCCATGCTCCTTGGGCTGGACATTGGTCCTCTGGCACCTCTTGGCATTGTCCTGATGGTATGAAATGAATTTTGAAAAAGAAAATCAAATGACTGATGTGATTGATTACATGCCTTTGCCCTGCTATGTCTAATCAATGGCAGCAGGTATTTATTGCATTATATACTACAAATCAATAGCGATTAGTACCTCATTACCCTTTTCTGTTCTTTTGATTGTCTTCTTGCAGTGTTGTAATAACAGAGCACAGAGCATCCCTCTCCAGCCTGGCAGAGATGGTTTTGCATGCTGGAGAAGATGAGTGCTGATGCTCTTGATGAGTGTGACTCTGCAGCCCTATTATTTCTCTGAGTAAGTGGAGAGAATATGGTCTAAATCATCCTCACTGGGACAGAGATGCTTATGGGAAGGTTCACTCACCTCCAGGCTCCCAGGGCATCAGCTGCCAACCTGGTAACTCTGTGGTAATGGTGGAATAGGGAGCAAAACTCTGAGCAGTGCAAAACCTCTGGTGTGATGAATATGCCCAAGGAAATGAGACCTGCCAGGTGCTCTGGTGGCGTTGCCACAGCAGGAGTTGGCTGCTCCCGGGTGACATTTGTGTTGTACTTGCCCCTAAGACACAGGACAGTCTGTATTGTGATAGATGCACAGAAAAGGAGGTGGCTTCAGTGAGAAGCTGGAAGGAGTAAGCCCTGCTTTGTCCCCCAATGTGTTTGTTCCCCCACGTCTGCACAAAGAGATATTGAAGCCGAATTATCCTGCTTGTTGGGCTTGAGCTGTGCTCCTGATGCAAACCCATGGGGGTGGTGTGTACCACAGCAGGCAGGCAGCTGGGATTTCCACCGCTGCAGAAAATGTGGCGGGGAGGTCGGCTCATAAATCCTGCTAGACTGACAGGCTTCCACTAGTAGCAGACTTAGATAAATTCATTTGAATTAGATAAATATCTTCAAATTAGGTAAATAACTTCAAATTATATTAGCTCTGTGTGGGTTTGTCAGTTGTCAGTGTGAGCGAAGCCCCTGAATTTCCCACCTACTGGGAGGCTGAACTTGTGCAAATGAGCTCTGCAATGCTCACGCCTGTTCCAAAATTGTCGGATATGTTCAGAGCTCCTCAGAAAGGGACTGTACTTCCCCCAAATTCATCTGGTGTTCTCCAGCTGCAGTGACTGCTGTAAGCGCCACAGCTCATGTGTGATGGGATTGGGAGCATCTTTGTGCTGAAAGGGGCTGCTGCACCAGTTTGGGTGCCTCAACTAGAGAAGTCCAAGCTCTGGTGTGCAGACAGTGTCAGGCAGCCCTTGCCTGAAGGGTGGAGACTAATTAGGCCATTAGGCTGGGGAAATGGTGTACCCAGCAGGAGAATTCAGCATTGGAGGCATACATTTGTACCATAGCACCGTCCGTGTGCAAGGTAGACCCCAGGCTGTGCATAAAGGCAACACAGGATGAAGAGTCTGTGCTCTTCCCTCTCAAAGCATCCTCCAACTTCACATGCAAATGCAGCCACCCAGCTCATCCAGGTGAAAATATTGCACTTGCTTGACAATTTCCACTGTTAATAAGCCCAGTCCTGTGGAGCAAGTTATTCACACCCAAGGCTGCCTACACCACCGCTCTGGAGACTTCACCTCTCACACCTAGGACAATCAACCCTCATGAACAGGCTCCGTGTCCTTTATACACCCAGAAATTTAATGGCCAAGGTGTCCAAATCCTCAGCAAGGCTCTGCTTTGCCTGTGTGTAACACCCAGGCCCACATGGTGACTTACGGATGATTTGTGCTGGGCATTATAAAAAAAGCTGGTGATGCAAGTGGCTTTTTCTTTCAGGCACTTCAAAAGGGACTAGAGAGAGCAAGGAATTGCTGGAGAGGGGAGGAAGAGGACTGCAGCTTTTAAACCGCCTGGCACTGAGATGCAGGGTTACACTCAGTGGTGTTGGCACAGTGGAGAGATCACTGCAGGCAAATCTGGGCAAAACTACTTCTACTTGGAAAGGGGTTTTAATTCCACCAGAAAATGTAGCTCTATCTAAAGCAAATGCTTTTCCCAAATGTGGTTTTAATTTGAATTGCTTTGGTTTGGGGGTTTTAATAAGTGTCAAAGTATTCCAGTGGCACTAAAATATTTCTGGTAGTATAAGTGAAACTATTGTTCTATGATTTTATTAACTTTTTAATCCAAGCAGTGTCTAAATGACTGATAAACTTTAATCCTGTGGTGTCCACCCTATGGAAACATTATGTCTCAGTGGTTTGGAGCTAAAGTTTGATCTCTTGCATAATGGAAAACAACAAATTCCCTCCCAGCTGAACCTGTTTCAAGCTGGCTTTGCTCACTAACAGGCTCAGTGTGGCACTGAGCAATATGAGCATAAAGATTTGTAGATACAGAAGGACTTAAGTGGTGTCTGAGTTCCCTGCCTCCTCTGCCTGCTTGAACCATGCTCTTCAGCATCTACCTCTGCCTGTTTGCTGGGACGTGTCAAATTGAGCTTGGGCTGATTAAGCACGGCAGGGCCAATAAATTGGAAACATTCCTGTTGTGAGTGGATTACATTTACGCTCGTAACTCAGAGCTCAGAAAATCCCCCTTGAAATGATGATTTCTCACTGCTCCCGGGGCTTTTCTTTAAATCCAACTTCTGCCTGTTACACCTGGAGAGATGGAACGTGCATCTCGGCTGTTTGTGCAGCTCCAAGTGCAGTGGGGACCTTGTGTTTGAATTGCGCTGGATCCAGCTTTACCGCAAGACAACTGGTGGGGTGGTGGGACCCAGGATTTCTGTCACGAGACCCTCATGATGCTTTTTCCTCTGCGTTGGCTATTTCTGTAGCCTGCTCAACCACGGCGCTCAGCTAATTCTTGCCCATGCTGAGGAAAGCACATGTTCAAGCTGCACAAACTGGTGCAGCCGGCCAGGGCCGGGGGATTGGGAGCCAATCTGCTAAACAGGGATTTAGCCAAGAGGCAGCCCCGAGTGCCAGCCATCCCCTAATACTCTCTTAAGGAGCCCAGCAGCACAGGCAGCTGCTGCCTCTCCGTCCCTCGTCGCAGCTCAGCTCTGTCCTCCAACTCTGCAGTGAGGCATTTCCAACCAGAATTATGTTTTGTTGTCTTCTTGCTACAATGCCTTTTAATTAGGAGCGCAGCTGCTCTGGAAACGTGGAGCTCACTTTTCAAAGAGTGCTCTGGAAAGTGATTGCAGTGGATTAAAGTGGAAAGGTTAGGCAATTTATTCATCTGGCACTCAGAAAATGCATGGAATTATTTTTGCACTGCAAAGATGACTTTAAAAAACAAATGAATAACACCTTCTTGGCTCTTGCTAGCCGTAAGGCACTGCTGTGCAAGCTGGGTGGTGGTTCTGAAATACTGCTTGAGAGTTGAGCTCCTGGCTGTATGTGGTGGTCCTGGAGTTCCATTGCCACCTTCTGTGCAGCTCCTTGGGTTACAAAAGGTCCCATTCAGTCAGGACTTGCCCCAGGAAATAATGTTGGCACCTTCAGTGTTCACTGTCTAAGCTCCCAAGGGCCATTTGCCTGGATGTTTGCAGAGTAACTGCCATTGTGTGTGGCATTGACTTTCCATCCCAAGCCCTTGCTGACAGCTCCCCAGCTGGCAGAGCTCCCTTTCCCAAAGGACTATTTTGATTTACAGCAGTGAGAATCTGGCCCATTGAGCGTCTCAGCCCTGCGCAGGTTTCGCAAGCTCAGCTTTATTCACTCAGCTGTGTTACTTGTACTGGGAAAGCTTTGAGAGGTTTTATTCAGGGGTGGGAACACTCCTGTGCCCAAGATGAACCCCCTCTGGCCCAAGGCCATGTGCTGCTCTCTCAACTGCGTGGCTTAAGTGCTTAAAGCTGTGGAAAGGATAAAGCCCCTAGAAATTAATCAGCTTCACTTAAAAGCTGAGGTTCTAGGAGAAGATCTCAATCCCTTTCTTCTCCTAAGGAAAAGCAGTGGGTGTCCCTGGCTGGACAGTGCATGATGAATATCCAAGTTGCGCAATGTGTGAACAATCTGGGGAGCAAAACTTCATGTGTTCTGTGAGCAGAAACTAGAACCGGCATCACATCCAGCCCTGCTCTGGGAGGCACCATGGGGTGATCCATGGTGAGTGGCAGCTGGATGGGACATCCCAAGGATGAACAGCCTCCCCTGGCAGGGCTGTAGCTGCAATGAAAAACAGAATTACTGTCAAACATATGGATGTTGTGTGTGTTTCTGCTGGGTAACATTGGATGGAAGTTGTCTTAGGCTTGGTGAATGGGCTTTGTGATAGTTTCTGGAGTAGTGGTCAAAATACCGGAGATGGAATGTGCAGCTTGGGTCATTAAATGCCGCAGTGGCTGTGGTTTGAGCACTGCCGTGCTCTGCTGAACTGGGAAGAACTGGAGCTGCAGCACAGGGGCAGCTCTTTCTGCGTCTGCTCGTGTTAACGTCTTCTCAAAGGATAAAAAAAGGTTGGAAATGTTCAGCTACTGCACTTGTGGGAAGAGTAGTGCTTTAAATAGAGGAGTCTTTGAGCGGGGTACTAGGCATTGAAGTTGTGTTTGAGTGCAATACCTTGTTTGCCCTCCTCTTATTTTGTTTGGCTTATGTAGGCGTATTTTTGTTTTTACTCACTTTTCAGTCCTGTGTTGTTCCTTTTTTTCCAGTAATGTTGACTGTTCCATCTGCTTATTTATCACCCACGGTTAGAACCCGAATTTCAATTAGCAATCTGCTTTGTTTAGTTTTGTTTCAAACAAGGCATTGAAAGCTTCAACAAAGCCTTAATATATAAAACTACTTGTAAGGCAGCTGTTAAAGCTATTCCATCATATCCACGAACAAAATGAATTCTATTGCTATCAACATGCATCTGAGAAATTAGGTTTAATCTTCCTTTGCTGCAGTGGATAGATGGCACTTCAGTGATGACAGAAAGATTTGAAATGACTGAGGTGGAAAATGGTCTTTGCTCAGTGCTCCAGAGATGTAAAAGAAACTAAAACCTCCTGTAGTAAGAAATAATTCATCCAGCAACTGGAAAAGCAGTCTCTGGATTTCTGCACTGGCTTCTAGTCTCGATGCTTCACTTTCAGATCTGAAGTCCCAAGTTAGGGGTGTGAAAGCAGAAAAGAAGGTGCCCAGGCCTCTGGAAGCGTCCCAGCCCAGAATGTGCCCCCCTGAGTCCCCCTGATCCACGCTCTGGTTGGCAATTCCATCTGCTTGCAACCCTGCTGGCTCCTGGATTGCTGGATCCAGATCATCAGGATCCCTCATTGAGGGGCTTCTCTGGGGCAACCAACTCAGCCTACATTTAGTAAATGAAGGACGGTTAATTGCACTGACTTTGGGTTTGACTCCAAGCCAATCATAAATTTTAAAAAGATGTATAGATGAGGCTCTTAGGGACATGGGTTAGTGCTAGATTTAGTTTATGGTTGGACTCGATGATCTTAAAGGTCTCTCCCAACCAAAATGATTCTATTCTATCCTATATTGCTTTAACGCCCTGTCCATAATGCACGTGCCTGAATCCCATTGACTTGTGATTAAAACTGAGCCTGCGCTGAAGTTCTCTGCTGAATAGCAGCTGAATGGATGAATTACCAGTATTATAACTTAGCAGTTATAATCACTAATGCTATAACTTAATGACAATCCATCATCTGACACACTGGGCAATGGAAAAACAACTGTGTGGGTCAAGTGACAGGTGCTGTGTGCCCCGGGCAGGCTGTTCTCCTGGGCTGTAAGCTGATTCCTCCTGCTCGCCAGTGTGGCTTTGCTGTGTGTCCCCTCCCAGCGCTGCGGGCTGAGGTGCCAGGAACAGTGTTTGCTGCTGTTCTGTGACCTGAGGGACAGTGGAAGAGCTCTACAACTATCTGGAAAGAGGCTGTAGTATGGTAGCTGTTGGTCTCTTCTCCCAAGGAGCAAGTGATAGGATGAGAGGAAATGGCTTCAAGTTGTGCCAGGGGAGGTTGAGGTTGGATCTGGGGAACAATTTCTTCCCCAAAGAGCTGTGGGGCATTGGAACAGGCTGCCCAGGGCAGTGCTGGAGTCACCATCCCTGGAGGGGTTGGACAGGCACGAAGATGAGGTTCTCAGAGACATGGGTTAGTGCCAGGGTTGGAATAAGGGTTGGACTTGATGATCTTAAGGGTCTTTTCCAACCAGAAGGATTCAATGACTTTGTGTCCCTGCTGTCCGCCCCCACCCGCCGTTCCTCGCCCCGTGCCCGGCTCAGGTGCCGCTGTTCCTGCGCGGCTCATCCCTGCCATGAGCTGCGCCCCGGCCTCAGCCCGGGCGGGTGGGGGCGGTCCCGGGGCAGGGCTGATCCCGCCCCGTCACACCGCCGTGTCCCCCGCTAATGAGCGGCCGCGCTAATTGCCGCGGGGGCGGGGCGCTGGGCGGGCCGGGGGTGTGAGGGGGGGCGCGGTCCCGCCGCCGGGGCCGCTGTGTATAACCCGTCTCCCGGCAACGGCGGGCACGTCACTTCCTGGGGAGCCGCCGTGAGGCGCCGGCGAGCGGGCGGCAGGTGGAGCGGGGCGGCAGGGTCCGGGCTCCGCTCCCGCTTCGGGCCGGTCCCGCCCGGTCCCGCCCGGCGCCATGAGCGCGGAGCTGGACGGCGTGTCGGTGCACTCGTCCTCCTCGTCGTCGGGCTCCCTGGGCTCGGCGGCGGGACCGGTGCCGCGGCCGCTGTCCGCCAACGTGCGGCGGCTGCACCAGGCGCTGACGGCGCTGCTGAGCGAGGCGGAGCGGGAGCGCTTCATCCTCTGCCTCAACGCTTACCACGGCCGCCGCAACGTCTACGACCTGGTGCGCTCCCTCCGCGCCCTCCTCGACGGGCCCCGGCGCCGCCAGCTCCTGCCGCTGCTCCGCCTCGTCCTGCCGCGCTCCGACCAGCTGCTCTTCGACCAGTACACGGCCGAGGGGCCCTACCTGCCGCCGCCTGGCCGCCCCCCGCCGGCCCCTGCCCCGCCGCCCGTGGTCCCCGGGGAGCTGCGGCAGGTGACCCTGCGGCGGAGCAAGGCCCACGAGGGCCTGGGCTTCAGCATCCGCGGAGGGGCCGAGCACGGCGTGGGGATCTACGTGTCCCTGGTGGAGCCGGGCTCGCTGGCCGAGCGGGAGGGGCTGCGCGTCGGTGACCAGATCCTGGGTGTCAACGGCAAGTCCTTGGACAGGGTGACCCACGCCGAGGCGGTCAAGGTAAGGGGGCTCCGGCTGCTGTGCCCCCCATCCCGGGCTTCGCTTCATCCCGCTCTGCCCCTCCCGGAGCTGCCGGCTGTGCGTGTCCCCCCGCCCCGCTGCTTTCCCCGAGTGTTGTCTCTGTGCGCCCCGTCCAGCCTCACCTCCATGCCCGGCTTCGCTTGCTGCTCCGTCCCGGTTC
Source organism: Streptopelia decaocto (assembly GCF_964273445.1). NCBI lineage: Eukaryota > Metazoa > Chordata > Aves > Columbiformes > Columbidae > Streptopelia > Streptopelia decaocto. The sequence continues at coordinate 3,851,253 of NC_138672.1, read as the reverse complement.
CCCCCCGGCTCTCCGGGGCGTAGCGGTGGGAACCTGCAGCCCCTGGGCTGCGCGGAGCGGAGCGGCGCCGGGTTCGCATCGTGCCGGAGACATCGGGCTCGTCCCGCCGCCGTGCGGGCACCAGCCGTGGGTGACGCCTAACCGGGAAGTTTACGGTGAAAATAACGGTTCCTGCTGATAGCACGGGCGGGAAGAGGCTGCTGGGGGCCAGCCTGGCATCGTCTGCAGTTTTTGGCACGGCAGGTTTGTCCCCTCGGAGCCGAGGGATACTTTTCTTTATTGCAACGTCTCTGAAACATAACGATGTTGTTTGTGTCTCCCTTTCAGTCTGGGAGTCTTGTGGAAGTTAGAAATCTGCTTGAGCCGGGTTTAAGGCATGTACTCTAGCTGCTGTACCATGTTTTCACCTCCCAAAGGTGGGGAAACTGAGGCACGGAGAAGCAGAACACCCACTGCAGGACTGCAGAGTGTCCAAAGCAAGAGCAGATCCCAGATCCCCTCTGGCTGTGTCAGGGGGAGAAGGAGAACAGTTACACAACTGAAGTGCCCCCAGCTTTTCCTGCAGCACTACACCTTTCCATATGCCCCAGAGACCTGTTGTAGCGCGTGCCAGCAGGGATGCTATCAATGAAAGCTCTCATGTAATGCTGAGCATGGGAGCCCCATAAACTGCGGTATTTTTGCTTAAAACTCCGTGTTTTGAGGCAATGTCCATGTTTGAGTGACACAGATCATTCACGGGGATGATCTTGTGGCTGGTGGGCTCAGCTCAGGAGGTTCCCATGGGACAGCAGCACAGAGAATCGACTTTTAGGGCAGCAATTTGCATGCAGCACATGGAGAACAGGGATCTGGGGTGGCAAGACTGTTTTGCAGTTGTTTGTGTGTTAATTCTTCGAGAATAAGCTGAAGCACTCCTGTTTGCAGACTGCTTCGTGTGGCGTGTTCCTCCGACAGTGAATTAATCTTACACAGCTTTGAACAGCATCTTCACAGCCAACCTGTGTGCTCCCTACCCATCTTTAAATCTGTGCCCCAAGCAAGGGCACATCTTCCAGGCTGGAATTGAGTCCCTACTAATCATGAGAGCAGATAAAAGATTTGTAGGCATTTCTCTTTTGTTGTTCCTAATGATAGAACAACAGCAGTTGTAAGCTTTTGAAAGTTAGTCTGCAATTTTTACCCTGAAGACTTAAAACAAACAAACAAAACCCACCCTGTATTTTGGCTATGGATAGAAACCAGGTGTCAGAAATGCTCTGGTCAGTTAAATGACTTCATCTCTAACTCAACCTGCTCTGCTGGGTAATTCACATCACTTTCTGTTTGTTCTCCGATATAATGTACACGATGTCTTTGAGACACTATTGAGTGAAACTGAGCGCTTCCTGCACAGAAATAATTCCTGTAGGATGCAGTTTGCCAAGGGGTTGTTCTGTGAACAAGAGCTATATTTTGCTAGTGTGATCTTAATAACAAAAGAGAATCTTGGAAATTGTCAGCCTGGGAGCTGAACCCCTTTAAACAACAGTTTCGTCATTAGCTCAGCTGTGCTGGCATCTTTGAGAGCTCCTGCACTTGTGTTACATCTGGGGAGGGTTTTGTGACCCATGTAGTGGTGGTAGAAACACTTATTTCCTTGGGAAGAGTCGTAGAGTGATTTACCCTACGGCTGTAATAGTTCCCCTGGAGGTTTTCAAAGTTAAGCAAGTGCTAATTTGTCCTTGCACGCCACACTTGGGAGCAGGGGAAGGAAGGGCAGATTGCATTTAGTGATGCTAAAGGAGAATTTCTCTGGGGTTAAGATACAAACACGTCAGACCGTGTTTTGGCCGTCGTGCAGGGTGTCAAAGCTTCAGGGATAAGAGGCGATGATGGACAGGGTGACTTGACCCCGTATTCTCTGCTTTTCCTTGAAACCCAGGATCTCGGGCTCAGTCTTGACATGTTAACAGCTCTGTGAAGGGCTCTGGCTGTGCTCTGGTCTCCTCAAGCAGACTAAACCTCACTGTGTCCCGACATCCTCGCTTGTGTCTGTTCCTCTGCTCTGTAGTGGATCATGGGAGAGAGAAATATTGGATACAGGCTTGTACCAGAGCTGGGTTTGTTCATGGAATTTATGCGTACACCGTGCTCAGGATCAAATACAGAGAGGGGGGGAAAAAGGTGAGCAGAGAGAGGCTTTCTTAATACAAAACCACGCTGTGTAGCTCGATCTCCCGAACGCTGCCTGCCTGCCTTAGCGGAGGAGATGTGCCGAGCTCTCTCATCTGTCTGATGAAGGCACAGCTCCCGTTCTGTGCGTGCGGCGATGCTCTGGCTCTCCATCTGTCCGCGAGGGAGCACGTTCCCATGCTGCGCTTCCATCCCGCCTGTCCTGCAGCAAGGAACTGTCTGTCTAGGGCAGCTCTATTATTCATAGTATGCAGAATGATGTTGTTGTGAGAGAAGTTGTCAAAGCTTGTTCTTCAGGGTATAAGACGACTGCGGAGATCAGGAAGGCTCTTCCACTGCTGGCACATCACACTCTCCGGGGCGAGATGACAAACTTACTGAACCAGAAATCAACTTTCTGTCTGTTGGGGTGCTTAGGGGTGCCCGGCTGTGACTACGGGCAGTGAGGCAGCTGTTTGGATGGAGCAGAGAATACACACATGGCCTAAACTTGGTTTTGCGATCTTGTAAAAGCATTCACACAGCTACTGCATTCATTTAACGAATCACGATAGCTCGCTTGCTGTATTTTCATGCATGTCTGGCCATGCAGGAGTGACCCAGCTGTTTTCCAGCACTCCAGCAATTTCTATCTCCTACCTTGTATTTTCCGGCGTTGTTCAGAGCTGTGCTGTACCAAAAGTGGGATCGTGGCACTCAATGAAAACTGCCACGAGACTGGGCAAAGAAGACAAAAGTAATAAGCTACACGCTGTCCCAGCTGAAAACTGACTGGTGACCTGTGACCAGTGCAATGGGGTTTGTAGATATTTTAGTGGAAATTAGATTAGAAAGTGGAATTCTGACTTAAATGACAAGATTACCTAAGCGCTCCAAATTTCACTTAATGACCAGCTTCTTAACCTTTATATGAATAGCAGAGCTTTATGCTTTGTCTGCTTTGTGTTCCATATTTCATCCAAATCAAAATTAAATTACTCCATTACAATTATAGCTCTATCATTCCGGCATTCAAGAGTGCACTTCTGCAAAAGATCACTGTAATTTGAATTATGGTGTAAGTGGAGAAGTTCGTATTGTCTGTCATATTTTTAGAGCTCGCTTAGCTTTCACCAGCCTTGCTCTATAGTAAATGGTTCATATTGTAGCAGTTGGGCTGAATTGATAAGCTGTAATATTTTCTCCAGAGCGGTTAAAATTGAGGAGCTTGTGGTTTTAAACCATCAAAACGTTACACAGGGAAGTATTTCTCCCCTGCTCTGGGGTTTGCATGAAACTCACACTCCCTTTCCCCCCACACCCCTTACTTTGGTTGCGTTGCATTAGGTTTTTATGCCCTTTAAATCATTTAAGGAGAAGAGAAAGTGTGAAGTATCGTGACTCTGGATCGTTCCTGATTGAGGATTTGGCTTAATGAGCTGCACCTATGCTACCGTTTGCCCTGCCATGTCTTTTTGTTCCTGCTGACAGCTGGGCAAATCTGGGTGAGCTTGATCAAAATCACCAAAACTAGAATAATTTGTATGCATTGGTCTTAGGAAACACGATTCTTTTATCGTGGTGTAAATCTGTAGTAGCTTCGCCAGAGTCAATGGACTCGCGTCGGGTTTATTCTGAAGGAACTGGGGTAGTTCAAGTTCAAGTCTTGGGGCCTTCCGAGTGGCTTTGGGGACAAGCTGCGGGTTCTGCTGCCGGCGCGGTGTGGCCAGGGGAAGGCTTGTGATGAGGCAGATGAAGGACAAGACGAAGGTCTCTGCTGGCTGTCCCTCCTGTGATGCTCCTGCAGCAGCTCTCTGGGAAGGCTCCTTCCAAACCAGCTTTTCCATCTCCTACACTGACAGTGTCAAGCGGACATTGACAAATAATTAAAAGGAGGTTAAAACTCTTTTTATATTCCATTCATTTGGACTTTCATGATGGCAAACAAGGTGATCTTTTCGGAGACCGTAACTTTTCATACGAGGTAGAACAGACTACAGCTGCTAGTTCTTGGGGGGCACTTATGATATTGCTAAAAGACCAGAGATATGTGCAGCCTTGGGCCTTGGAAGTATATTTAGAGAAATTTTACCTTCCAGGCAACTTAGAAGAAAGCAAATCTCATTTCATTCTTTCTTGTGATGCCCAATTAATTGATTATCATTGTCTGAGACTGCTTCCTTGCTGTAGTCAGTAAACGCTTGGTTCTTTGGTTGGTTTTTAACCCTTCCAAGTACATGGAGTTGCGGACCATCACACCCAATCATGACTGGGATGAACGAATGAAAGCAATACATCGATGCCCTGATCCTGCATGGATGTCAGCCTTGTTCCTTTAAATGCCTGCTTGCTTCTCTCTTTGTCTGTGTATTTTTAGAAGTCAGTGACTGATCCAGATGCTACAAACCTCTCGCCTTCCCAAGGGATCTCAGGGAGCTGGAGCACGGAAGAGAAGGATGTGACCAGCATCTACCCCAATAGTTGGAGCAGTAACCTATTCCTTGGACTCTGTTCTGCTTAAAAACAAAAATACCCAAGAACTGCATACAAAAAAAGCACCTACAGCTTAAAATGCAGGTGCTGTCGATACCACAGGTTCCTGCTCTGCTTTTCTGTCTTGCAAAGAGTTTCCATTTTAAATTGTGCAGCCAGCTGAGCTCAGAGACTGAGGGTGGCAAGTGTAAAGTCACCAGGATCTTCCTCTAGGAAAAGGGGAGGGGAAAACTCTTGAACTTGAAGGCATCTGCATTTTAAATTAGTTTTTAGGTCTGTCAAGTGGCGTTCCTGGTTTCACGGACGGATCGGATGGCACCGGTGGAGCAGACTCGAGCGCTGGACCTCAGCCGGTTCGGAGGGCCCGACATGGACCGAGAGGCGATGGCCATTGTCAGCGTCAGCTCCTCTGAGCTGATCAAATTAATACCATGTGCAGCTTGGAGAGGGGTGAACTTGCACACACAGAGAGCACCTGTGGGAACTGGAGTTAGGAGCAGGTTATATTTCCTGCTTTGCCATTGATGGCCCTCAATGGGCAAGTTACTTAGTCATCTGCTTCCCTTCACTACACTAGAAAATCACAATCAGCTCTAATGAAATCAAATGACATTATGCTGATGTGAGAGATTAGAATGAAGTCCTTAATATCTCCTCTCTCCATAATGCAAGGATGATAGTACTTGAAATGGGTATTGGCTTTTCCATCAGGGTTAGTACTGTTAGGGCATTCTTGAGTTCTTGAAGCATAAATATTATTTAGTAGGCTCCTTGTAAATAAACAGTTTTGTCTCTGTAGTGAAATTGGTAAGATAACCCAGAGCAGAAAAGCCTGTCTTTCCTTCCAGTGCCCGTTAGAAGAAAACGAAAGCATTAGTGTGCAGCTTAGCTGGTGAGTTAAAATTCTTTCACTCGGTTCCTCTGTCCTTAGGGAAGATGATGGATTTTCTTGACATCTTCCTCAATGCCACGTCTGCTCAGAGAATTATTCAGCTCTAAATCCCCTCGCCTGAACTGACAATGCGTCTGCTAAAATGATTTGGCTTAGTTTCTTTTGACTGGGTGCTCTGTGAATTCTCCCTGTCACGGACCACCAAGTGCTTAGTAAGTAAATACAAGTGAAGCAGAGACCTGGGCAGCCTGGAGAAGCTCTTTTCCTGCCAGCTTCCCACTGCTGGACTCAGAAAATGTGTCTGTCACTTTCAGGGTGGGAAGTGCTGCAGGGGAGGCTGGAAAGGCCCCCGATTTGTGAAGACACTGACAGTGCATCCTTGGTGCATCATCGGGTGTCTGGCTCATTTCCCCCAGTTGATCATTTCAAAGTTGGTTAGTTATTTGGTGGAAAACACTATATCTAGACAATATGAGTTTGTTGTTGGCTCTCATGATATTTTTCAGCATCACTTGGTGTGGAGTGGAATGAGAAGACAAGAGGAAGGGATTCCCCTCGTGCTCCCCCTCACCCCAGGAAGCACCCAAACACCTTTCCAGGCTGGCATTGAAATAAAGCTTTGTAGAGTTTTCTGCTGTTTTTCTACATTGTCCTGGACTTGCCTGAGGGATGCACAGGGCAGTGACCACCTTTGAGGTGACAAGGCTGTTGTCTGTGAGCGGGGATGGAGGTGTCAGTCATTGGAGGGGTGAGGGAGAAGCCCTGGAGCTAAGATTGCATTTGACCTTTCCAGGTGAAAGGGTCGTGGGCTTCCTGGTGCCTTGGGGCTAAATGTGTGCAATCACCACAATTATGCATCAATTTGCATTTATTTGCATAAACGCCACCACTTGAAAGCCAAAGTGCTGTCACCTTTGCCTTGGCAGAGGTGCGGACGTTGGACTGTGCCTTCTGTAATTGCCTTTTATCTTCCTGACAGGCCATTTCACACCCTCCATCTCCTGTGCTGTTACCTATTGCGTCCCTCTCTGGTTCCTCTTGCCCAGCACTCTATCTGTGGCACCTTCTCTCCCCTCCAGCCGTCCTCCTGTCCCCTTCTGCCCACCTGCCTCTGTGTCACTGTTTTCCTGGACCAGTTTTCCCCGTTCCCCAGCAGCACAGGGATGAACTGTTTGTGTACGTCAGTGCAGATGCATCTCCCAGTTCCTCTGCACAGAAGCAGTTCCCTGCTCTTCGTCTGTAGATGGGGGGAGGATATACTTGATCTGAAGCATCTTATTTACGGCTCAAGTCTTGGGCAGGGGACAACCTCTCCCTGTGTGTTTGCATGTCATCTGGCAAACTTGGCCTTAACCAAGGTGTGTAGTGGGAGCTGTAATAGTCTTATATTTGTCCTGCCTGCAGCGGATCTCTGGAGCAAGGCTTTGGGGGCAGGCAGGCAGGCGGTCCGCCTGCCTGTTGTCTTCTGCTCTGGCCTTTCCACCTGCAGAGAAACCATTTAGCTGATGTGGCTCAATCGGTGGTTCTGCGGAAGCTCTGGCAGTGCTGCCCCTGCAGCCCCCTGCTCCATACACATGGGGCCTCTTGTCATTCCCACTGCCACTGAGATGGCTTTGCTCATTCTAGCTGAGCCCACCAGCTTAAAACTGCCCGAGTCTACCTGTGTCTGGCAGGAGCACCCCAGGACAGGGCAGGAAATAGCGCTTAGACAAACTTCTGCAAATTGTTCCCTCCATGGTGCTGGAACATGCTGTAAAAGCTCCCTCTGCCTCCCTCCTGTGGTATCTCTGCATTTCTTTCCTCCTCGCAGCTATTTTTTAAAAGCCTATGCCTTACTTTTTTGGGACTTGGTGCGAAATTGCGTGGTACTTCGATGATTGATAACCTCCGCACTGACCTTTGGAGCTCGCAAATGGAGCAAGCGCTTGGCTGCCCATTATTTGAGCTGCCCAAGGAGCCAAACAGCTCTGGCGAGTCTCTTATTGCCAGAAGAAAGCAGCTTGCGTCTGCAGCAAGGGGGAGGATGGCTCATACTTAATGCTTCTTGTATCAAACTGTGATCTACCCACTAACGGAATGAATTGGAATAGATTGCTCATTTCATTAGTGGCGAAGGTGAGTGGGCTGTATCCGTACGAGACGCATATTTTATTCAGGCTGCCAGAAGAATACTGGTGATTAATTGTCATTGATTTCTGACATCTGCGTTCCTACAAAGGGGGTTGGGTTTGAAGGCTGGGGAGATGCTTTTACACAGCCTTCAACCTTTCGTCGCCCTCGAGAAGTGGAAAGAACAAGGGGAAAATTTGGAAGGCGGGAGAGGAAAACCTTCAGTAATGCAAGACGTGCTGGGCGAGAGTGGCCTGGCACGGGTGGGTGTCAGGGAGGGGTGGCACCCGTCAGTCTTGATCGTAGCAAAGAACACGCTGCATTGAGTGTCGGTTTGGCTTATTTTGTTGTTTAAAAAGGTGCGAACTGTGGGTACGTGAGATGTGTGTTTCCTATTTTTGATTATTTTAAATAACCTACTTCACTCTCGGAGGACTCAATAGATAATTGAATAGTGTGTTGTCAGGGGATCAGTGGCCTCCTGGAATCAATCTGCCCATCTCTGGCACTTGCCACTTCTAATAACATTTCTAGGCAGTTGGTGACTGTTTCCCTGCTAAATGTTTTGGCACTGATCCCCAAATTCAACTAAATTATTTCCTTAAGTTTGTCTTCTAGCAGGTGTGCTTGCACACTGTGGTGCCAGTGTTAAACCTTTCCTATCACAATCTTCAAATGCGTTATGAATGGGGCAAAGCCAAATTTCATCTGAGTCTGGAGCAAAACACAGCAGCACTGAAAAACGTGTAACAAGTCCCTGAAATGGCTTGAGAAAAGAAATGGAGACACAGTCTGTGCTGCCTGAATTCTGCAGAGGGGATTAAGGAGGCGGAATAATTTTATTTAGTCATCTGCTGCAAATAAGTTGTGTTCAGTGTGCCCATCAAATAATCCGCTTTCCCAAAAAGCTTGTGGGATGAATTTTTTGGTTGGTTTTGTGGTGATATCTCTTCAGGTATTGAACACGAGACAACTTGCATGTCTGTGAGGAAGAAGTTCTTGTAGTATCCCCATCCTTTCTCTCCATGGCCCCCATGCTTTTTAGGTTAGATAAAAACTGCCTTGAAGAGCTTGTCCTTTTGTCCCAGGGAGCTGGGGTGACCTGCTTCATGGGAAGCGTATTGTTCGTGTGGGCAGGTGCTGGCCCTCTCGCTTGCTGTTGTTGCTTTATAAATAGGGCTGACAGCAAAATCGAGGTCAGTGGACTCGTGCCAGCTCGCTGACGCTGTGACACCTCACCGGGAGAGGCAAAGCGCTCAATGAGCACAGGGACCAGCAGCCCGGAGGCTTGCGAGGGAGGAGGGGACAGCGGTGAAGACCTGTCACAAAACCCTCTTAACCAAGGGGACAATGCAGCTGGCTGAAAGCCTGTGCTCAAGTGGGCTTTGGGACCCCCTGCAAAGGGCCCATGGTGGATGCACAGTGCGGGAGAAGCTGATGTGATAGGGCTGGGTGATGATTCCTGCTGATCTCTTGATGGTCAGGGAGACCAGTTAGAAAATGGGTCCTGCCTTCTGCAGTAGAAATGGTCCCTGATGGCCACCTCCTCCCTTGTGACAAACGGCTTTGCCGCTGCATCCTTGGCTTGAAAACCTTCCATCCTGCCCGAGCAGCTGAGTCACCTATTTGTAACACAGTTGTCATTGTCCCCTAGTGCTGGTGTCCCCAAGGGCTTGCAGAGGCTCCCACTGCCTCTCCAGCTCAGCCTCCTTGGATGGCTATTAATGATTTCCATTTTTGCAGCACCTCTATGCTCAAAGCACTTTCTTCTATTAGATGCAAGGCTTGTACCTCAGTTCTCATTCTGAAGTGGATTCCTTGGGTACCTCAGCTACAGCTGGGGGGGAGTTGGGCTGCCCAAAGCCCCCTGCAGCCCTCAGGCTTAGCAAAGCTTGGCCCTGCATCGCTTGGAAAGCAGGCGGTAAGATCCTGGCCCAGCGGTAGTGCAGCAGTAGGCTGCACCTCATTACCTTAGTCGCAGGCATAAATGACCCCATTAAATCTACTCTGTATCCCAGTGATGTAGCAATAAAAACTGTCAGGACCAAGATGGTGTTAAGAAATTTATGGCAAATGCTCCTCTGGGTGGTCGCTTGGATTCCTCATAGGAGGCTAGAGCATCCTTTGGAGGGAGGCTTCTCCCAAAGCACTTTGTAATGACCTGAAGAACAGCTGGCAGGAGAGAGTAGTTATCATGTGCTGCTAACTTTCCAAAGGTGCTGGATGATCATGCTCAGTGGATGAGAAAATTACCTGCCAACTTGTTTGGGATGTCAAATCAACCTTGTTTTCTCCAGACTCCAAAAGCTGTGGAGAGCCTGGTGGAAATGTGTATTAGCGGAGCAGAAGGGGTGAAATGGGTGGAGTGGAGAGCAGCTGCAGAGGGCACCTGCCTCATGCCCCAGGCTTGGTGAGAAAGTCATCCTGGGTCTGTCTGCTGTGCCTGGGGGGAAAATCCAGATGAACCAGCTCTGGGGGGGACTTGCTGTTGGAGTTGTCTCAGCCTTATTTCCAAAAGCGAATGATTTGTCAGCCTCAATACATGGAAACTGAGGCACTTATTATGTCAGGATCTGTAACAGCTGGAGGGTTTTTGGCTCCCAATCTAAAGGCTACAGCCTGTCAAAGCACAGGGATGATAAATAGGAAAAACACACCAGTGGAAGTGGTTGGCCCTGCTGGCATGGCAGATGTGCTGGGGGCTCAGTGGGGACAGGGGTGAAGCCCCCCAGGTCAGCATGGGGTTGGTTTTGTGTGCAGGATGGGTCACGGGCTGTGGGTGATGGTCACTCTGCATAGGCTGCTGACCCAGTGTGTTCCCACCAGAGCACTGCACCACTTCTCCTGTTCCAGAGATCTCCTCTAATACCACTGGGACCACCGTTTTTCCTCTTTCTCCCAAAAGCAACAGACTTCTCCCCAGATGCCAGGAGGGGCTTTCCTACAAACCAGAGGATGAACAGGTGCACCAGCCTTGGTAAAGCCAGAAACAAAACCACAGAGGGGGAAACATCAGTGTTTCTTCCAGGGCAGGGAGATGGAGAGTAGCTCTGCTTGCTTGAAGCTCACCACAGCTGCAGATAGTGATTCTTGTCTCTGTTTGGTTGTATGATGGAAGCTTCTCCTGTTTGGCTCACCTGGTGCCTCATCGCTTTGCAGCTCTGCAAGCCAAGTGCTTTGTTAAAGTCTAGTTCGGTGTGTGGATGTCAGAGGAGAAACACTGTGCTGGGCAGGAAACTGCTTCACTTGCTGAGTGCTCGAGAAGCCTCCGTAAATGTATAAAGGACTATACAGAGTGTCACCAGCCTTCTGCTGGGAGAGGCTGTCACCAGCAATGTCCCGATGGGCACCCCCGGCTTCCCTCCCTCCTCTTGTGCTGAGGCTGGTGCCTCGAGCCAGGCGGCTGCTCTCCTGGCCTCCCGGTTCGCTGCTGTCACCTTCATGCATAAAACATCTCCCTCTGACTGAGATCCCATCTCCTGGTGGCCTTGTCAAGGGAGCTGCAGAGGGACATAAAAAGTCCCTTGTAAATCTCTGGCCTCTCATCCCTGGAAATTTTCCTGTGCCTCCGGAGAACGGCTCTACTGCTGTTCCTGTGCTTTCAGGGAGTGACATTTAGCTGAGGTAGGATGGGAACAGCCAGTGCTCTGCTTGCTGCCACCTTGAGCAACGACCACTGCCCTGTCCCCAGTTCCCAGCGCAGAGCGGGAGTCCCTGTCACTTCTTCTGGTGTCCCTTCTCCCAGAGGTTATTCTTGGTCCCCCCTCCCCTGCCAGGATGGATGCTTTGAGGAAGGGAGGAGATGGGATCCCTATGTCAGTCCCAAAAAGCCTCGTGTGGGAATGGGGTGGCAGCAAATGCAGGGGGCAGGGGGAGAGATTGAGATGGGGTACAGCCCCCACAGAAACAATAGGGATCACTCTGTGCTGGCAGGTCTAGAGCAGATGAGAAGCCTCCCTGCCACCCCCAGCTCATTGCTGTGGAGTTCGGATCATCCTGAGTGTGTCGGTGTGGCAGCTGATGAAGGGGCTTTGGCTTGGGAAGCTGAACTGTGCCCTGAAGCGTGGCTGGGCACCTGCGATGTGGTGTCCCTTTGAGTGGTACCAGGTGTGGACGGGGGGCTCAGGAATAGCTCCATCGTCCCAGTGACACTTGGGCTGATGCCAGCAAGACTGGAGCGTGGTGAGCGCTTCTCCTGTCTGCTGGCCAGGCTGGGCTCCACGTGCTCACAGAGGATGGGTTTGAGGGGACACGGACCAGAGCTAGTGAGCAGCCCAGGATGTCAAAGTGCTCTGCGGTTGTTCTGATGGGGCTGTTGGTTTCGCAGTTCTCGTTTAAGCTCTCCAGGCACGTGATGACCTTGGGAGCATGTGACAAAGTTGCAGCCAAATTACTGTATGTGATGGAGATGCTGAACTGGGAATTGGCGAGCTGGATTCTCTCTGGCTCTGGCAGGGAAGGACAGAAGCATTGCCAGGTCAGAGCTGGGACTCAGCCAGCCCAGTATTACTGGTGATATTACTCTTTACCGAAGAGCTGCTGGTATTAGTTCTTCCCGGTCACGAGCTTTGCTCGGCAGCTTCTCTGCTCAGTGGGGAGAGGAGACCTTGCAGGAGCAGCTCATCAAAAGGACGTATATATGTGGGGAAAAATAGAGAACCCAAAGCATCTCCTTTCTGAGAGCCGATCTGGAGCATTGATGTTCCTGAGGCCTCAGAAGGGATCAGCATGTACAGCTGTCCCCAGAGGGAGCTCCTATATGTTGATTTAAATTTATTATAAAGCTTATGTCAGCTTCTCACAGTGGAGGCTGGAGGAATGGAGGAACAATTGCAAATGGGCTTATCTGGATCACAAGGTCATCTCGGTGCATGCTGTTTCAAATCTATGTATATATTTATTAACTCTTGTACTCATTAATTGACTACTTGTGCTGGGGAAGCAGCTGGTAATGAAATGGCAACAGAGGCTGAATTTCTGGGAGCGTTGTGGAGCGTTTCCTGTGGCAGAGCTCGGGGTGAGCTGAGGGGACCAGCAGTGCTGTTGTCCTCCAGCATTGATCCCTGTCCTGCTCCGGCTCCTCTCCAAAGCTGCAGAAGCTGCTCAGTCTCAGGTTCAGCCCATGCTGAGGTTCCTCTGGCCATGTCACTACCCACCTTGCCTCCCATACTCTCCTTCACCTGGCTCTTTCCCTGGCTGTTGGGATGAGCATGTTTTCACTGTCGGCAGCAGCTTTGCCGTAACACTGTTGTTATTCAGGAGAGAACAGAAGAAATCCCACTTATTTCACTAGTTTGTGTAGCTCAATCATTCAGCTGGTGGTTGCAGAGTAGCTTGACATCTTTCAACCTCAAGGAAGATCGAAGCCGTGTCACCCTAGAGTCCCAAGGAAGATTGTCCTTCCCCCTCCTTAGGCATTAACTCCCTCCTTGGTTTGTCTTCCAGGTGCTGAAAGGCTGCAAGAAGCTGAACCTGTCTGTACATTCGGTGGGACGCATCCCCGGGGGTTATGTCACCAACCACATCTACACCTGGGTGGACCCGCAGGGCCGGAGCGTGTCCCCGCCGACGGGACTGCCCCACCACCAGAACAGCTCCCTCCGCAAGGACAGCGAGAAGAGGAGCCACCTCCAGCTCCTGCAAGAGGGAGATGAGAAAAAGGTGAGCAAGGGGGACAGCCACAGCCACAGGGACCTGTCTGCGGTTACCTGTAGGTACCAACTCTCCTTGTTCCCTTTATGCTTTTCATTCGTGTGATTCTGGCCTCCCTTGGGATAGTCTGTCTCTGGGATACTCTGCATCCTGGTTTTCTCCTTAGGTCTGTAGCTCTCCCTTCGTCTCCCCTGAGGAGTCCTGCAGGACAGGATGGGTTGGCGCTGTTCCCACTTGGCGCAAGTAGAACCTGAGCTGGAGACAGATGCAGCTTGTCTGGTTATGACGGTCCTGCCAGAACAGTGGTCAGACCAGAAGCTGCTTTTAAGGCTTTTCTTGAACAGGTGGTGGTTTTGGCTGAAGACTGTGGCCAATGTGGTCACTGAGAGGCTGACATGGATGTTATGTTCTCATGGATTTGGAGGGCTGGATCTCAGAGTGCATTACTGCCCTTCTGCATGTGTTTCAGGTCTTTCCTCAGGTGTTCTCATCAGGCTTTCTTGGGTCTCTTGGCAGTTATGCTATCAAGCAAAATGGAGGATTTTCCTTTTCTGTTTGGGGAAAGGCAGGCTGAGCCGGGAAGGGCCTGAGCAGTGCTGTGCAAAAGCCCCTGGCAAGTGAAAATGGAGTGGGAAGGGAAGGAAATGGCTTTTGTAACAAACAGCTTTTGTAATGGTACCCAGGGGAGCTAGTGGTGCCTGGCCAGTGCTGGCCACTCCAGCAGAGCCTGCATCTTGGGTCTTCGACAGAAAGGAAAGCATATCAGCACACCTAATTCCAGTCCTCTTGCTGTGAGCCTTCCCTCCTTAGAAATCAGCCTTATAATAAGTGAAGCCAGCAGAGGATAAGTTCAAGCTGCAGTATCTGATCTTGGGGATTTAGTGTTTCTCCTCCCTTGTGCTTCCCATGCCCAGACAGACCTGGAGACTTGTAGATGCAGAGGAACAGTGTTCAGATGCCCTTGCACTGAAGGATAGGCTGCGGAATCATAGAATAGTTTGGGTTGGGAAGAGTCTGCTCATGCTCTCAGTGGTGATGGATAGGGAACCAGTTTGTCTGGTACAAGCAGGACATGGTTTTTCCTCACCAGTATTCATGGGATATCAAAGTACTGTCATGTGAGCGAGCGAGGTACTTGCTTCCCAAAGGCACAGAGTTGCTTGGAGCCTTGACATATTTCCATCCTGTTATCCTGAGTCTGGCTGTCCCCAGCACTTAGTTTGTATGCCCAAAATGTCCTCAGCTCTACCTGGAAAGGCTGTGGAGGAATCTGTAACCTGCAGCTTCCCACCTCAACCAGAGTGCAGAAAATCTGATAGAGGATGAGGTGTTTTGCTGATGAAATATTCATGTGGGCCACAAGGGAGAAAGCCCCATTATTTTTACTTTAAAGAGAAGAGAAAGGCAGGCAGTGCTGGCTTGCTGGTGTCCCCCACCCCCTATCCCTCAGTGTCACCTTGACAGGGCTGGCGGTGACTCTTTGAAGCTGTAGGTAGGAGGTGTTTCTCTGCACAGTGTTCCTTTACTCCTTGCTCTGTATCAAGGTGAAATGCTCAGAATCCTGCAGCTCTTCACATCCCTGAGCCCCACACAGCCCCAGGCAGCCCTTTCCCGTCAGTCCCCGTGGAGACGCGGTCACAGGTGCCCTGGTTGTCCCCAGGCTGCTGCACGGTCCGGTCATCACACCAAAGCACCTTCCTCTGCTGCTCCTGGTCCCGAGCTCATCAGTGCTGGCTCCCTCAGGATGTACACAGGAAAATGGATCCAACTGAACTTTGCAAGTTAAAAGAGCTTTAATTACCATAGCTTAATCTGCTTTGGAAGGGAATGAAGCCAAGTTGAATGAAAGCCATGTTAAACTTCAAAGAGCATCCATGCTGGGCTTGGCTGCTGTTGGATACACTCATTCCCAAGGTGTAGGGGGCCTCAGGTCCAAGTTGCTCACCATTCTAGCTGAGCTGGGCTGTAGGACCTTGGCACACAGCGTAGCTACCCTTGTTCTGAGCTGTGATTCTCTGGAGCCATTGCTGTGATGCCTCTTTGCAGCACTGGGAAGATTTGCCAGCCTTGGGTGGGAGGCGCAGTCTTCATGGTGCTACCAGCCTGTGGCTTGCTGGCTTCAGGACCTTTTGCCCGGGTGTGCAGAGTGGTGATGACCCTCGTTCTCCACCTGGCTCTTCCAGATTCTGAGTTTCTTCTTCCTTTCCTTGGTACTGCATCGAACAGTCAGCCCTTTGCCTTCTTCTAGTGCAGGATCATGCTTGGACCCCAGGGCAGGGGGTGAAGTCCCCTTTATTAACCTGGGAAGAGTCAGGGACCATTGCAGGAAATATTTGAAGCTCACAGAAATGATTGTGCAAAGATCTGACGCAGAGGGCAGCCCTGGCATCATGAGAACTGGCTGTATTCAACCTCCAGGCTTGTCTCCTCCGTGGCGTGTCACCGGTGACATCGGTCACTCTGTTCCCATCCTGTCCCTCTGTGCCGTGCCGGCCATGTGCCACCCTTCTAACAGAAACTCTCAGCCCAGTGTTGTTCCAGCCCCGGGAATTATCTGGCACTGCCAGAGGTCTTCTCCTTGCCCCGATAATGGCCTCTGTCCTTGCTGGCCACAAGCACAATGCACCGTTCTCCTTTGCTTGGTGGTTCAGAAGTGCTTTCAGCAGTAGCTGTCAGCTCTGGTGGGACCCAAGGTTGCTCAGAATACCACCATGACCCGTCCACTTCTTGCACTGCATTGAGCCTGTGTCCAAACCCAGCTCCTGCTCATTGGTGCTGATGCACAAGGCTTGGTGTGCGTGTTGCAATAACCTGCCCTCCTGAATTCCCATCTGTAAGACCAGCAAAAGAAAATTACTGGATGCTACAGCTGTTAAATGACGCAGGCCACCCGGACAGTTCTGTGTCCAGAGGTGCCTTACTCTGCCAGATGGTGGTGGAATAAAGCACCACTGTGATCAGAAGCTGGATGGCAGCATGGAGAGCCTGACCTGGCTGGTAGATTGGAGAGGAGTTATTTGGCGTGACTGCCTGTGTCATTTGTCTGAACGCACGCTTCAGGGCACGAATTACTGAGTTGCTTTGTCCTGGCGTACTGTGCACCGCTGAGAGATGGAAACATGTGCTAGAGCACAGAAACAGCCTGCCTCTAGTTTTTTTCTCCTTTTTTTTTTTTTTTTGTATCTGTAGAGATAAACATATATAACTGTTGAAAGTGGGGTTATTCTGTTCACAAATATCATGCAAATAAATGCAACATATCCCTGGTTAATTCAGCCCAGTCAACCGGAATTGACAGGTACCCCCAAGGGCTATTTGATTTCTGGATGGTTTTACATTCCGAGGGAAGGGCTGGGGATTAGCTGGTTATTTTTTCCCCTTTTTCTCTCCTATTTCTGATTGATCTGAGCGTCCTGGAATACATATGCAAAAGCTTTCAAACAGGCACCGTTTGGGAAAGTACAGCAGAGATCAGACTTCAGCCCTACAGCAGGAGAAGTGATGTAAACCAGCAAGTTTGCTAGTGCATTGCTACAGTTCAGTGAGCCTGCAACGCCGCTGTAGTTCAAGTGGTATTTCCAGCTTTTCCAAGGTTAAATTCAAGGTTGGTGGAGGCATCTGACATTCATCAGGCAGCAGAGATATCCCTGTCTGGCTACCTTTCCCTCCAGCACATCTGTTCTGTATGCCTGAAAGGATGGGTTTTGTAGCGTAGTTTAACAAGTTTGCTTATCTGGAGGCAGGAGCATTCATTATCAAAAGGCTTGAAATGGAAACCGCTGCGGTTGGCGTGTGTGATAGTGTAACCGATCCGTCTGGCGGAGGAGGGACCTGGCGCACGGCTGCGTCCCTGCGCGGTCCCACCGGGCGCTGGGGTGGAGCTGTGGAGCAGGGGTGCTTGGGCATCCAGCTGTGGGGTCAGTCTGACCTCCCTGCACAGCTTTGCTGTGGGATCAGGACAGAAGGCATCCAGCATTACTGGCCTAGAGCTGACACATTCCTTGCCTTTCCCTTTCTATGGTAGTTTTGGGTGGACACTGGGATTCCTTCGCTCTCAGCTGTGGAAGAAGCCACCATGGGGCTTTGGGAAGTGACTGGGGGATTGTCAGCTGTCCACTGGCTTTGCCTTCACCATCTCAAGTTGTGCCAGGGAGATTTAGATCAGATATTAGGAAACATTTCTTCATGGAAAGGGCTGTGGGGCATTGGAACAGGCTGCCCAGGGCAGTGGTGGAGTCACCATCCCTGGAGGGGTTAAAAGACACAGAGGTGAGGCTCTTAGGGACATGGGTTAGTGCCGGAGTTAAGTTATGGTTGGACACAATGATCTTAAGTGTCTTTTCCAACCAAAATAATTCTATGATCTTGTTGCATTCAGTGGTTCTGGGCTAAAATCCAGCTTGCAGCAAACTTGGGGCACAGGCTGTTTTGTATGGATGAGCAGGAGGTGAATGGTAAGACCTGGGCCAGTTATTCAGTGTAGACCTGACTTAACAGGCCTTCTCATGAGAAGGCACAAGAAGGGATGTGTGAACTAAAGTGAATGAAGGAACGAAGGAGGTATCTTTACACTTTCCATATCTGTGTGTCTGTGGCAAGTAGAAGAGGTGGCTGTATTTCCCAAGTTTTGCTATTATTAATCTCCTGCCTTTCCTCAGCCTTCTCTGGAGTCGCAATCAGAGGATCCAGGGTTTCATTAGGGCCCAGTTCCCATCTTCCCTGTAGGTGAAGCAGCCAGCGATGGTGGTCAGTAATAAATGTGAAATGAAAGGCTTGCACTAGTGCAAAGCTCTGGTGAAACGTTCTTAGAGCCACCTGTTTCCAGGTGGCAGTGTGACAGGTGATGGTCCCCAGTGCCATCCCAATAGAGGATGGGGCCTCTGTGCTGGAAAGATGGGACTGGCTCCAGTGCTCACCTTGTGCTTCAGAGCAGTTTGATTTTTAGGATCTGTTCAGGCTTAAGTCCTCTAGATTTTTCACAACCGCAAGGACCATTTGGCCTGTGAATTGTCATTGATGTAGTTCTGGGATCAAAACTTTATTTCATTAAAAGCACTTTGGAAACCATCAGCCAGCAGAAACTCATAGGTGCTCTTGAGCCAGGAGGAAGATGAACTGTGCAAAATGCTCGGCAAGTGTCGGACTGCTAATTCTCTGAGAAATGCCATTTCATCAGCTGAGTCGTTGCTCTAATGTGCTTATTGCCAGGGGAGCTGCTTGTTCCTTTAAGCTTTTGGTGCAGCAGAAGAAAGAAAATATATGTAAAGAAGAGAGTGTGAATGTCTCCTTGCCTTCAGGCTGTTCTGTATTCAAAAGTAGCTATAATTATTACAAAAAACAAAAAGAAAAAATATATCTGTGATAACATTGTGTGGCTTAAACGATTGAGATGCTAGTGGTGACTAGTTGAGCATGAAGGATAAGAGATGCAGGAGAGATAAGGAAGGATTTCTTTCTATTAGATTGTAATGACATTTTTAGTGTGAAGTGGTACAGCTCCCCGTGTCTCTCGCTATTTGTTCACTCTGACCTTGCTGGTTTGCTTTACAGCCAGAACCGTATCCAGGCTGCTCGGGGGTATGTGGTTAGTTCCCTGTGGTGACTGGAGGATGTGACGTGAACCCCTGGTCCCCCAGTTCCTCAGGGACAAAAGGTATCCTGCTGCCTTGGGTGGTCTGGAGCGCTGTCCCAGCAGACTGACCCCAAAATGTGCCTTGGATCAGACCTCACCTCATCTTTTTGTTGTTTCAGGCACTTCAAACACCCCAAAGTGGTAATTAATGTGCTGCAGGAGTCGCGCAGCCCCATGGAGAGGTGGCTGTTGGGCTCAGCAGCAGTGTGGCCAAGAGCTGGGCAGTGCTGCTGGGCTAAGGCTTGGCTTAAAGACCGTCCTGCACTACTGCTGTTGTTGTCTGCTGGTCCCTCTGCCCTGAGTGTCACCTCTCAGCCGTGGGAGATGCACACACCTGCTGCAATAACCTCTTTGCAAACCCCTGCCCCACACGTCTGTTGTGTAGCCAGAGGCAGCACTGCAGCTGTGTTCATATTAAACACCCTTGGAGGTGGCTGCCAGGGTAGCTGTGACAGCAAAGTCCCCAGCATGGCCTTACCAAGCCCAGCCTGGGTGGTGGTTGGTGTTGAGGCAGCTCTGATGGATCCAGCTCCCCGAGCAGCGGGGACTCTGCTGCTCCCAGTGCCTCAGTGAAGGGGTTGTGAGCTGGCTCTGTGTCCCTGGGACTGTGCTCCCACATTTGCAGGGTGTCTAGACATAAGCCAGGGGGTTTCCTTGGGAAGCAGGAGGAGGATGAGCCCTGTGAGCCTCCTTAAGTGTTGTTTTTGTTGTGTGGTAGCAGTAATAGCGTGGAAATAGCTGTCAGCATGGGTGAAACCTTCTCAGCCACTCAGCTGTGTGCTGAATCGTACTGATGCAGAGTAATTCTTGTTTGAAAGCGCTTTTTCCAATGGCAAAATTGAATCTGTCAACAGGTAATTTCATAAACGTGGAGAAAAGAAATCCCATGCAAGAATCAACTCAGAGCAAACGCCGTACCAATGATGGCATTTGTTTCCTTCATTTCCTGCTACAGGAGGCAGCAGATGTTTCAGTGTTGAAATTGAAATTAAAATTGTGACCCTGATCTTCCAAATGCTTCTGTGTTGTACGCACAGGAGCAGCGCGGGGCTGGACACAGCCTTGGTGCGGCACGGGGGACGAGATGGGACCGTGCAGGTCTGTGCTGCTGCGGGCCTGGGAACACCTGCTCTTTCTCAGCAAGGTGTTGGGGGGTTCCTTACCTGGATGTCCTCGGTTCCCCCCACAGAATAGGTGCATTCCTGCACAGCCTTGCTTGCTGTTTCTCTTTTAGGATGGTGTTAGAGCAGCTGGGAGTGATCCCTGAGGTATGTTACAGCTTCTCTGGACTCCTGCCTGGCAGCAGAACAGGGAGGGAGTCAAGGAGGGAGGAAACAAAGTGGAAATGTAACCAAAATGAAGCAAGACTTGCACAGAAGTGTTAATCATACGTGGACAAACCCGTTTACCTGAGTGGAAAAGGCCAAGCAGAAGCACCTGGTCCAGGACACGGTGTGTTGGAATCTGTCCCCAGTGGGACCAGCGCTTTCCATTGTGACAGGATCAAGTCACGGTGGTGAGAACGGCTGGAAACAACAGCCTGGTCAGACTGGACACATTTACCTCCCTCCTTGGACAGCAGAGCTTGGTCTGTGCCTTGCTGTCTCCCCACAGTCTCCCTCCCACCCCACAGCCATGCCAGGACCGTGGGCGTACGGTGCAGGAGAGGTGTCCCTGATGGGACAGGACTGTGGGCAGCTGGCATGGTGGTGTCACCCCACCTGCCACTGTCTCTGTGCTGTGCCCCATCACTGGGGCAGCCTTGGGAAACAGTGTGCAAAATATCTCCCTTCTTATCCCTTAACATGGGGTGTCTCAGCTTTCGCTTCCTCCTGGCAATCGGCTTATCACTCGGTTTGGCTCCTGGGCGCTTTCTCTCTGCTCCTCTTGCCCCCCTTGTCGCTCCCCAGTCTGATCAAACTGAGCCCCCTGCCTGCGCACACCTGCTTTATTTCTCAGCTATTCCCTAAATCTGCAGTTTGCCAATAAACCAAATGTTCCCAAAGCAGTTATTTCCCCTCCTGCCACGCTTTTCCTGGCACCCTGGGTTTCTATTGCAATTTCTGCGGGGTTTATTTGGAGAGGCGTAGACATTAGTTGATTAAGAAATGCAATTAAGTCCTCAACAACCCAGCTTTCTGGGATTGCCAGCAGGGACATATTCTTAAGTAGTGCTTAGGTTTTTTTTTTCCACGCAGTTTGGCTTTGCAGGAAGGTCTTTCAGCCCGTTATTGCTCCAGGCTGTATTCATTGCTTTCTGCTTCTTGAAGAATAGATTTGCCTGGTACGTGTGTAAACAAACCAGCTCACCCAGCAGCCAGGTTTATAGGGAGAGGGAGTATCTCTTACTCGATCTGATGTTATCGTGGTGGGGAGAGCAGCCTCTCAGCTTACCAGCCGGTCGGGATAGTGTTAAAGGGAAATGTAAATGTCTTGGTATGGAGCTACCCCACCTGTTGCTAATTCCAGTGAAGTGCTGGCACATGTATTTGTTCAGGGGGCTCATAGAGGGGTTATGTGCATTACCAGACCCTGATCTGTGATTCCATGCACTTTGCTGCGTTTCTGCTACTTGTATTTTTCCCAAAGTTGGGGAATTTTTGGGAGGCATGGCCACGATGTGGTGAAGAAGTTACAGTAGGAGGGAAACGCTGAATGTCATTAGAAGGGGAGAAAACAGAAGTACTTTGGGAGAGTTTAATATTTTTCTGGTTTTAATAAAACCCAGTGAAATGTTCCATAAAGTAATCTGTCTCTATCCAGAGCAATGTTCTCATGTAAAGATAAAGTTAAACTGCCCTTGATTTTGACAGACAAACGCTCTGCTGGGTGGGTGCGATGTCCCACTCTCCTCTGTGCCTGAAGCGTGAAGGTCTCTTTATGGTTCCTTTATAATACTTCAATCCTAAAATTGTTTCCAGCACTTTGTGCACTTTAAAGCAGAGGAAGGACTAAGCCAGGGAACGTCAGTTTTGTCCAGCCCTGGACATGGATGCTGATACAGGTAGTTAATATATTTCCAGTTCTCTCTCCAGCTTTTCAGCTGTTCCTGGAGCGTGGGGAGCTGAGACCCTGCCCGTGTCCCCAGTGCGTTTGTGGGATGAAGATCCATAAAACACACGTAGCTGATGAGGCTTTCATGCAATTGCCAGCCAGGGGTGATACCGATATAGAAAATTAGGAGCTGTTTTGTCATGCATTTCTTAAAGTATAAAATTCTGCAGTATTCTGTCCTTAGGTAGGTTTATGTCCTGCTGCTGATTTCTGTCTTGCTGCTGCACCACCACCAAGATTAAAAAATGGGTTTTCAATACCATCCTCCTTAAGGCTGGGCTGAATTCCCTGTGTGATGCCATGTCCTTCAGAAAGGCAGGTTAATTAGTGACTTGAAGCTGGAAATGACTTTGCCATCCAGGTAAATGGACAAGCTTTCGATTTGACTGCGATGAAGAGTTTTAAATATAAAAACCATTCACAAACAGTCTTTTCCTATCAGTGTGAAACACATTTTGGCCTTTCTCATTTGTTTTTATTCCTGCTGGCTGCTTTTCTCCAGAACTGGCTTAAGACCTGGGACAAAGGCAAAAAAAGAACCCTAAACCTTGGAGGTTTTCATGTAGAAAATGTCGTGCAGCTAGTGAACAAAGGCCATTTTAAATTGAGCGTCCTCGAGGGAGCTAAATACCGGCTTGCTCATTCACTCTAAATTCTCACCTGAACTTTAATATATCATCAGGCCCTCAGAGTAAGAGAGGCTGGAAGAAGGCAGATGGGAAGCTGGCTAATAGCTTGGCCATACTTTGCAAAATCAGCCCCGCGGCCAGCATTTGGTGGGGAAAACAGCTGTCCAGGTGCTGCGTTGGTACTTCAGCCTGTCAGAGGTTTGCGGAAAATATTGAACATCTGTTGCAGTATGTGCTGCCCGCTCTGGGAAGGATAGATGGGAAAAATCTGTCCTGGCGTTATTAATTAGCGATAATAAGGTATATGGCTGTGCAGAGGCATCTACAGAAGTGGAAGAACTGGTGGCAGTGGGGGGACGTGGCTGTTGTCAGAACCACGGAGCTGACACCACATAAAGGACTCTTTCTCCTCCTCTGCAGGTGAATCTGGTCCTGAATGAAGGGAAATCCCTGGGCCTCATGATCCGAGGAGGGGCTGAATATTCCCTGGGCATCTACATCACCGGAGTAGATAAGGGCTCCGAAGCAGAGAGCACTGGCTTAAAGGTAAGAGCGATGCTGGTAAAGCTTCACACGCTGTGGCTGTGGGGACACATCAGTGTGTCACTGCTGCCGTTCTGCTCTGTGTCCCCACTGGAGAGGTGAGCGTTGAGTTTCTCAACACAGCTTTTCAAGGCAGGTTCTTTGGACATTTTGGCTACCAAGCCTGGAGGGAGCAAGGTGGTTGTGCAGAGAGAAATAGTGTCTTGCAACTTCAGAAGTAAGTTGTGCTTGCCTTCTGTCTTAGTGCACTCCCACACCTGATTTATCCCCCTTGAGGCAGCCTGGGGATGGGCATGTTTTTGGTGGAGATATCTGAGAGTTCAGCCCAGAGCCGGCAGGGAAAAGAACTCACTCCTGAGCTGGCGGAGAAGAGTTTTCCATTAAAACTCCTGGTCCTCTGTCCTCCTCCTGCATCTCACACCCAAACCCGTTATGCCTGCAGGAACGTGTGATGAGAGGAGGCCGGGCTTGCTGCGGCGGGACAGGCTCGCTCTGGTTTCCTACCGCAGCTTTGGCATTCACAAAGATCATGTCTTAGCAAAGCAGAAACAGCAGGATCAGCTTCAGGGCTAGAGCAGAGCTGATCTATCAGCAGCCTCACTTGGTGGGACCTCCAGCTACATCCAGGTCAAACAGGTTCCTAAAGGATGCTCTGTGGGTTGGCTGGGCCTGTCTGAGGCTGCACAGGTCCGGAGCTGGCTGCAGTTTTGCTTTGGACCTCTTGTAAAGTGAGATCCTACATCTCATTCATCCCACTGTGGACACACATCACCTCTGAGCTGCTCTACCCTTCCCTCTGTACCAGCTCTCACTTCACACCTGCCAGGGAGGCGACAAAATCACCCTCAGGCTGTACTCGAAGCACATGTGCGGTGTCTGCTGCTCCTCTCCGTCCCTGCCAAGCACCATCCCCACGCAGTGGTGATTGTTTGCACACCGGAGCCTCTGCCTGTCAATTCCTTATATCTCTCTCCATGCTGTTCTGTTTTCTAGTGGCTGATTTGTGCAGGCCAGCAGGCTGATGCTTTTCTGAATATCAAGCCTTATGTGATTTCAGATACGCCGGACACTTCCCGCTCTGATTTGAGTGTGCTGCAGGCTGCAAATTTAGAGCTGCCTGGAGATTTGGAGATAAAGAAAGGTCTTTGTTCTGCTGTTAGACACGAGGGTTTAGACTGGATCCGCATGCTCCCTGCACTGCTCTGGGTGGTACCACAAGGAGGGAAGAACTCGATGGGTAAATGTGATTTCCAGATAATTCATTGCCCTCTGAACAAACACACAATTTATTTTATTTTAATGTGGGCTCAGCCCAGCCTTGCTGGAGTCAATGGGAAGGATCCTCCAGACTTCCCAGGCAGTGGATGCTTCTGTGGGTTTTGCTTCTTCCACTGAATCTGTTACCAGAATTGCTTATGAGTTGATTCTGCCAAACTTCTCATTTTAGGGAAAACCTTTCATCCGTGACACCAAATCTTGAATGTTTTAATGCGTATTTTTAATTTCCCTTAAATTTAGATGAAAGGATGAACAGCATGGTGTTGAAAGCCAGTCAAACCCCACGATGTTTCTCTCAGGCCTGAAACCCAAGCTGGCGTTTGCCTGCTACAGAAACAGGGGCCGTGGTCCCGCGATGGGGACCTGGGGGAGATGTGGCCCCGCTGGAGCCAGTTTGGTACCACAGCCCTGCAGAGCGCTCTGCAGCAGTCCGTCCATAATTAAATATTCATACCCTTGGCCTTGGCCTTCTTGATGTTTATTCATTCATAGAAGTTCTGACAACGTGTTCTTTGGGCTTATTTTAAAATCTGCTGCCTCGCTCTAAGTTCTCAGGCTGAAAAAGTGCAGGTTAGCAGAGAACTGCAGAGGAGGAACGTGAGCCAGTCTTGTTTGCTTTCGGCTTTTGTCCTTTCTGTCTCCTACGTGACATTCACAGCGATGCAGGCGCTGAGCTTGTTCCGCTGGTGTTTGTGGCTCAGCTCATCCCAATTTCTTCCTTGATCATTTTTTCTGGTGGTTTATTTTGTCAGGTTTCTTTTTTAAGACCATTTTTTTCTCCTCTCCTTGACCTTCACATCAGAAATAGCAGATTTCAAGTAGTTTTCTTGGAACAAACAACTCAATATTGAGTTCCCAGCATAAAGGCCGGAGTAAAAAAAATGGCACAACAATCCACGTATATCCATATACAAGAGAAAAAGAGGAAGAGATGAATGATTTTACATCATCGATGGCAGTGATGAAGCCTCTTGAAAACTGGGTTGTATTTTGAGGTCTGCACGTAGACAAAGATACTGAAAAGAATGAGAAAAGAGCCTCTTGGCTGTCTCATAGGGTGAGAAATTCACTGAGGAGGTGGGTGGTTGTGGCACACAAAGAGAGGAGTGGTCCCTCACCCGATGTCACCTCCACGGGGACAATCGTTACTTAAATTGCCTACCCCAAGAGCCAGCCTTTTCTTCTGGCCCAATTTCATTGCCGACTTTGTTCCTTGGGTTTGTTTTGCAAGGTGTTTGGGGACAAGAACATGTTTTCAGACAACACTTGGCACCTGCTGGTCCCTTGCCTTGCTCCCAAATTGGTCTCATCCTTCCAACACGCCGTGTTCACCTTGGTGGCCATGGATCATCTGCCACATTTTGTTTCTCTCCTGAGGAAGTTGAGAACCTCCTTATTTTTCTGCAAGTCTTAATTTGACCATTTCCAAATTGACTCATACTTTTTCCAGCCCATATTTTTAATTTCCTAAGGTCTGCTTTTGGTAATTATTTGTGCTAGGGAGAGACTCCTTCTGCTTTAGTGGTATCCACGAGTGTAATTTAACCTCTCTTCTCACACATTAGTGGCATTAAATAAGACCTAGTGCCGATGCCAAACCATTTTGCATCCTATTAGTCCTGTTAGTCCCAGCTCAATTTGGTGTCATTTAATGTTAACTCATGTTTAAAATCCCTCACCTATTTTTCTGTGTGACTGAATTTCTCCCAGAGCTAATTTTGATCATCTTTAAGAGACTTTAGGTGCTCAGAATCCTTGTCTCAGGTCGTTAAATCTCTCGACTGCACCTCCCTTTCCCATGTTATTCTCTGCCCAGAAAAAGGAGCCCAGCCCCTGATTGGGGTGTGTTACTTGTGAACTCCGCTCCTTGTTTGTGGTCAATCACCTTTTATATGTTATGTTCAGCCCCTGCATTTCACGGTAGATTTTTCCCTAGGAAATTAGAATAATCTCATTTTCAGGAGTGGTCAGGCCGTCAGTAGGTCCCATTATATCCACCCACCATTAGCTGAGCACAACTGAAAACTTGTTCCTGAAATATCCAGAAAAATATTTTTTTCCATGATTTATTGCAACTTTTTGTGTGTCTTATTATTACCTTTAAATTCTGTGCTGGTTTGGATCTGTGCACACAGCAAATAATTCACCGGGGTCAACTTTTGTTCGAATAGCTGGTTCTTTTGCATCTCTGCAGCCTTTTGTTGCCTTCCCAGTTGTCCTTGACTTAAGGGGAAAAAAATAATTATTATCTATGCTAATTAGCAAAAAATTCTTTCCAGCTCTAATAGGAGCCTATCAAGATAGGCTGATTTACAGGCAATGGAGCTGTCTGACAATTCCCTTATCTGCCCTTCACCAGCAATT
This sequence comes from Streptopelia decaocto, assembly GCF_964273445.1. Taxonomy (NCBI): domain Eukaryota; kingdom Metazoa; phylum Chordata; class Aves; order Columbiformes; family Columbidae; genus Streptopelia; species Streptopelia decaocto. Next base: position 3,824,453 of record NC_138672.1, on the reverse strand, counting down.
ATTTTTGCAAGGTTTTTTTTCCCCATGCACAAGGTGCTGAAACTCACCCCAGTGTTTTGTGGCTGGTTGTTCTCACCCCGTGTTAATGCTCTGGTAGCACCAGATAGAAGTGGTTTTGTGTTGGGCACTATAATAGCAGAGCATGGGAGACCAGAGAGCCATGAAGAACTCAGAATCAATGTTGAGGCAGCGATGAAGGACGGACACAGAGAGATCAAGTAGCTTCTCCAGGGCCCCTCAGGTCTCCCCGATACAATGAGGGTTTGCCAGGTTCCTTTTGGTCCCCTCTTGAAAGGAGAAATTAAAGGTTATCAAATCTGTATAACTATCCTGAACAAAAAAAGTCATGAAAGTTTAATCCTTGATAGGGAAAACTATTAAAGATTCATAATTGCAATAAAACTTATCTAATCAAATTTGGATTTTCATCATTTCGGTGCTGCAGTGAGCCTGGTGCTGCTTATATGAGCAGCAAATTCCACTCCAGTGGGTTAGGGAGACCTGGGAACTGATGCTCATTGCACCTGAATGCGCCTTTCTCTTGGCAGTTTAGGCACTTGTGTAATTTTCCCTCCCTGTTATGTTGGTGGTCAGACATTTTCTGATTGTTGGTTTAAAGCTGACAGAGCTCGGAGGGAACCTGAGCTATTTCTGGGGTCCGGTTGTTGGCACTGTGGTCATTTGTGTCGTTTGCCTTCCCTTGGGCTCCCTCCTTTCCCATTTCTCGGTCTCGGTGGCTCAGCTCAGGTGGAGCCACGTGTCCCTGGTTCCTTGAGCTGGTTCACAGAGCTGAGCTTGGCCCCGGGCTCTTCCTTTCAAACCAGGGAAGTTTCACATCCCTGGCACATGATTTTGACCACTCTGCAATCATCTGGGGTAGGTGTGAGTATCTGTGAGTATCCCACCCTTGCTATGTGCCCTCTCCTCTTCATCCAGACGATGTAAAGGGCCACTGTCCCCTGGTCGTGACCTGCAAAGCCTGTGCCCAGTGCTGTCTCTGTCTTTCCACAGGGAAGGCTGAGGAGGGAAGGACCAGCCAAGAGCAGGCAGCTCGGTTTGCAGGACCTCCTGATTTGAGCATCTTACAGGAGCCAAAGGAGAAAGATGGTGCAGCCGGACCTGCCCTGTGCCAGCACCGGGGCCTCGTGGCAGCTGCTGCGATGCGATTTTGCCAGGAAGGGTTGGACCAGATGATCTTTGTGGTCTCTTCCAACCCAGTATTCTATGATTCTATGATCTGTCACATGCTCCCTCTTCCCCTCGAGCTGCAGGCTGCCATCAGCCCAGCTTAAAGGATTCAGCTCGCTTCTCAGCTGGCTGTAGGACTTTGGGTTTCTCTTACCTACACCTCCTTTTTTGCCTTATTAGCTGTGTTGCTGCCCCGTTAACAGCGGTTTTGAAGATGAGCAGAGGGCATCGGCTGACCCATGTGAGGACAAACCTCAGGGGCCCTGACAGCGGTGTTGGGGATGGGGCTCTCTGGTGCTGTCACAGCCCTGGCTGTCCGCCAGCCTCTCTGTCTGTCATGGAGGAAGGAACTGTCCCCAAAAGAACAAGGCAAATCTGCTTGAGGTCACTGGACAGAGCGGAATGCAGAACTGAGCTCTGCTGCATCTGGTGTGTTTGCTCCTGGTCCTTTTCTCCTATCGATGCTACTCAGAGCGTCCTTCCAGCCTCCCTGAGCATCCTCTGTCCTTTCATCAGGATGAAGGATGAACAGGAGCCCTTCTCTGGCTTCTCATTATTGCCAGCATTATTTTGTACAGCCTCATCAAGCTCCCCACACATTATCTCCTCTCTAAATTTAACAGGCCTAATCTTTTCGATCTCTCCTTTCGCAGGCACCTGTGTCTGCCACTAATCATTTCTGTTTCCCTTCTCTAGAACTTTTCTCCCTGTGTCTCTGCTCTCAGTTCCCAACAGCCCTTCGCTAGAGGAAGGGAAACGTTGTCCTGGGAACACAAAGTGCGATCAGCGGGTCCCTTGACAGGGATCTTGTTCACCTTGAAGCCTCGGTGGTTGTCGGATCGACCATGTAGATGCCCCAGGCTGGCAGAAATCGAGTGGGAATGTGCATTTGAGTGTGCAAACTGCCCATATGTGTGTCAGCCCTACTGCCAGAGCCCCAACCACCTTTTGTCTCAGCTGGTAGTGCTGTTCCTGCAGAGCAGCTGATGCAAACCCTGCTCCTGCGCTCTTGTGAGCCTCAGCGTGGCTGTAGCATGAAACAGAGGCCGTGTCCAAGTGTCCAAACGCTGTACTGCAGTTTGCAGATTGGCCGCTGCTTCCTGGAACCGTCAGCTGCCGCCCTTCCCACCAGAGCAGCTGTCGGATCTGTCGTGATTACGCTGAGCTGAGCTGTGCTGGTGGTAGTCCCGATGTCCACTGTTTCACCCCAGCAAAGTTCAGGGTAGCACTGGAAACTGGGGTGACAGCAGTGTCACAGCCCACTGTGTAGACTTGGCAGTGGTTAATCATGGCTTCTCGCTTGAATAAATGATTTAAAGAATCTGGAGAATTAATCCCAGTCCTCTGAGGCTTCCTTGACCCAGTGGCAGAATGAGATGCCCTGAGCTGAAAGGATCATATTAACTCTCCAGGTTATTTCTTCAGCCTTAGAAATTCTTCTCACTCCCTCTTTTCTCCTCTTCTCCAAGATAGAGGCCAGTTATTTAAAGGAGTGTCTCATTCTGCTGGCATTGCAGCATAAAGAAAATAAGACTGTGTTTTGACAGAGCCTGTGGTTAAGCAAAGATATGAAAAGGCAGTTTCAAAGACGTGGCTTATCAGAAACAGGGTGAACTGTGATACGGAGGTGAGGAGGAGTGGCTCTGAATGCCCTAGAAACAAAGAGAGAGGACCTGGGGTAAAGGAGGAAATGCCACATGTGCGCTGGGTCTTGAACATTGCCAGGCTGTCAGGGAAGCTCCTGATCACAGCAAAGGCCCTGGCCACCAAATGGAAGCTCTGAAGGGGCAGCTGGAGAGGAAATGGGAGGAGAGGAGAGATGGAATCCAGCTGTCCCAGATCCCGCCATGTACAGAGAGCTGGAGGCTGGTGAGATGCTCAAGCTGAATGCTCCCTGCTGCACAGAGATCCAAAGCTTCCCCAGATGGTTCCTGGTGTCCCAGATCAGCAGGAGGGATCAGGGCTGCAAGTCTTTATATTCTCTGGGGGTTGTTTCTAACCAAGTGGGTCTGCAAATCAAGTTAATCAGGAAGACTGGGCAGATTGGTCTGACTTGGGGTCCTAAACAGGCTCCTCCAGACTGGTCATTTACTGGCTGTCAGCTTGAGTGCTTGGTCTCCAGCCACTGGCACTTGGCCCTTCTTCCTTGTCTTTCTTGATGTGGTCCTAATTTGGTGGTGGGGTAGACTCAGTAGCTCCTCCCTGGTGGGAGAAGGAGGCAGAAGAAGGCATATTCCTAACAGGAAAGCCCCAGGGCCTGCCAGTCTCACCCCATCCTGACTCCGCAGGTAGGAGACCAGATCCTGGAGGTGAACGGCAGGAGCTTCCTCAGCATCCCCCACGATGAGGCAGTGAAGCTGCTCAAGTCTTCCCGCCACCTCATCATGACAGTGAAGGACATCGGGAGGCTCCCCCATGCGCGCACCACCGTGGACGAGACCAGGTGGATAGCGAGCTCCCAGATCGGAGAGACCTTCGTCAGCTCGGCAGGGTACGTGCTTGGTACACTTAGGTGAGGTTGCTGTGTTGGTCTGCTGACCCAGAGCTCTGTAGGGCACATACATCACGCAGAACAGGTGTGGGGTGGCAGCCTGACACACTGAGATGTGCATCGGGAGCAGGTCTATGGGAGAAACCCCAGTGCTGTGGTGTGTGGCCCCCAAATCTGGTGCTTAGAAGATGGCATCTCTGGGCTGTAAGGTGGGTCAGGTCTGGACAACGTGCTGCTGCCCCTTCCCTGTTCTCTCAGACCAGCAGCTTTTAACTTACAGGCACAGAGAGGACAGAACAGATCTTGTGGCAGGTGGTGGGTGACAAGCACAGGGTGCTCGGTGCTGACTGATCTTCTCCCTCCTTGCAGGGCGGTGGGTGATCACACTGCAGAGGCCACAGCCCGGGTAAGAGACGTCAGACCTTCCCGATGCCTTGTGAAAAAATTGCCGTCGCTGTCCCCAGTTTTCTATGGGAGGGAGTGCTTTGTGCACCTGATTGTAAAAGCGATGTTAGTTCCATGAGGACCATGAGGTTTTAACTGGCTTTAGCCTTTCTCCGGCCCATCTCGCTTTGCCAGCTGCATTTCTACAGTGCTGCTGGTGGGGCAGTTCTGCTGCACATCTGGTGTCTCTAAGCCTGGGAATTACCACATTAATGCGCAAGGGGCCATGATCATACATGGGCAAGGACCGTGGGGACCCTCAGAGGTGACTGTGGTGGCTGCCTCAGGGATGTCCCCAACCCCGAAGCAGGGCTGAGCCAGCCCTCCCCAGCACAGCAGCAGGGACTTACCCGTGCTGTGGCTGCATCTCCATGCCAGCGTGTCTTCTCCAAACACCTCTTTGCAAAGTGTGTTTCCTTTAAATGGAAATAAAGCAGGAAGGTTTCACAGGTGGCTGTCACTGATAACAGCTTTGACTGTTTGCTGGCAAAACATGCTCCCCAGCCTCAACTCCTCAGTGTCCCTGCGACAGTCAGGGGTTTGTCTGGCTCTGTGTCCCTATGCTGACTGTGCCAGCACTGTCAGGGAGGGGAACAGCAAGGACCTCCTCTTGGAAAACCCTCACAGAGGAAAAAAGCCTTTCATCTGCAGCCAGACATGTCTCTCTGTGGGACTCCCTTGGTTGCCAGTGGCTCTTTCTTCACCAGGGTCTGCTTTGAGCTTGCAGGGCAGCAAAACCATTGAATCTTAGAATATCTCAAGTTGGAAGGGACCCATAAGGATCGAGTCCAAACCCCTGCTGCTCGCATGGCTACCTAGAACTAAATCATATGCCTTTTACAAAGATGGGAAGCCCCAGGTCTGCCAAGAGGAACGCTGGCTGTTATTAAATCAATAGCTGGTCAAGGAATGCATCCATGCTTGCTGAACAGAGTTGAGAAGCAGTTTTGTTTATTCAACTGGTGCTGCATAATCACAGCTCTGGAGTTACCCAGACAAGTAGTGGCACTGAGTGAGTGGCCATGGTGGTGAATCCACAGAGGTAACTGCCTCCAGTTGCTCTCAGCATCCCCCTTCCAGTCTCGTTTTCCAGCTTTGCCACAGGTTGTGGGGTGAGGGCGGTGGGCTGACACATGGCCAGCTTGGGCTGGTGGGCAAAACCTGAGCAAGGGGACAGTTCTTAGACAGCTCTCTCCTCTCAGCAGCTGATTCCTCAGCATCCCAGACCAAAACGTACCTCTTGTCTTCTTCTGCAGCCTGTGTTTTACCGGGGCCTGGCCGGCTCGCAGGTAACGCTGAGCACCATGGTGAACCAGACCCGAGTCATGCTGGAGGAGCAAGCACGGCACCTGCTGAACGAACAGGAGCGGGCAACCATGGGCTACTACCTTGACGAGTATAAGGAGGGCAATATCTCTGTGGATGCTCTGGTCATGGCGCTCTTCGAGCTACTCAACACACATGCTAAGGTGAGACCCACACCAAAGTCGGGGACAGTTTCTTGTACCCATGGGACTGAGCCATTGTCACAGTGTGGCTTGTGCCTCCAAGGTTATCTGCTCAGGGTCAAGGGTGAGAGTATGAAAGCAAAGTCCAGATGTGGGACATTATGGGGGATACAGGCTGGTGTGCAGGGAAAGGGGAGCTTCTGGTAAAGTTTAGGACCAAACCTCCTCGTGTATTACCTGGTAGTACATCTCGTTAGCGCTGTTGAGCAATGTGGGAGGATGGGTCTTCGCCTACCCAGGAATATGATCATTCTCCAACCTCTCTCTGGTTGCCTGTCTGCCTGGCGCAGTTCTCACTGCTTTCAGAGGTGCGGGGTGTCATCTCCCCGCAAGACCTCGACCGCTTCGACAACCTGGTGCTGAAGAGAGAGATCGAATCCATGAAGGCCCGGCAGCCCTCGGGGCCGAGCATCAGCACCGACTCCTACTCCATGATGTCCTACAGCGACACCGTCTCTTCCTCCAGCAGCCACTTCACTGCCACCACCGTCAGCTCAGCCCGGGTGAGTCCATCCCTTCCTTTTTCATTCAACACCTGCTCCTGGAAGCCTTACAACAAACGCACTTCCCTGCAGCGCTCTAGAGACATTTCACCCACGGGGAGCCCTGTTCACTCTCCTTCCCCAATGGGTTCCCCCAAAGCTTTTTTTATTCCTTGCGGTCTGGGTGCAATAATGTGATTTGTAGGTGCAAAAAGGTGATTTTGTGACACGTGCTTGGTGTCTCTGTGGCCCTGAGACTGACTTGCCACTGTCCTTGGCATGCGGACTGGGCCTGGTGCTAAGTGTCCCTTTGTCCCCAGCAAGGCATGAAGTCTGCTTCATTTCCAGGACCTCCATGGTGCAATGCAAGCTAAATCCACACAAATCTCAGTGACTTGTCACTGCCACACCATGCCTGCTGCTATTCACCAGCTCTGGCTGTTGCTTTTAAATCACCTCCTTAAAGATGCTGGTTCCTGCTCCCTGTCCCAGCAGGGACCACAGCAGCCAGACCAGCTGCATCGTGTCCCAGCGCCTGCCCACTCTCCAGCATTAAGCATCAGCTCTCCCACATCTCTCTGCCAGGTCTTCATTGCACGCACCGTCTAATTAACTTATCGTAATCACCTCAGAGTGTGCAGGCACACAGCCCCGAAATTAATTTCCTGGCCATAAAATGCCTTTCATCATAAATGCATTAGCAACCTTGGAAATTAAAACCTTCATGAAAAGAAGGGATGACAATGGGCTTTTTGTTAATGTGTCAGCAAGCAAACCAGCCCATGGCCGGGATGAGCAGGACTGTGCTGGAGAGCCCAGGCAACACAGCCTGGGGGGAGAGGCTGGGGCTTTCCTGGGACTTTGCCTGCCCACCCAGTTTAGTCCAGCCCACCCAGTTTAGTCCAGCCTCCCAAGAGGCCTCAGAGAGTTACAGAGCATCAGAGCTGTGGTTTTTATCCTGTTGACTTCACAAATACCCATAGGACAGCCATCTGCTCTGTTTCGGATGGATTCAAGCGAGATCCTTTCTGGATCAGGATAAATAAAGTGACTTTTGTGCTGCTCTCTGAAGGCCTGCTGGGAAAGTCTGGAGTATCCGAGAGCTCGCACAGGTCTGCTAGGACTTGCTGAGCGTGATGCCCTGTTCCTGTGCTATCCCTTGTGCCTGGGCTGCCAAGCAAAGAGCACTGGTTTGTGGTGGATCATAGAATCACAGAACAGTTTGGGCTGAAGGGCCCTTCCCAGCTCCCCCAGTGCCCCCCCTGCCATGACAGGGACATCTTCACCAGCTCAGGTTGCTCAGAGCCCCGTCCAGCCTGGCCTGGGATGTCTCCAGGGATGGTTCATCCACCACCTCTCTGGCCAACCTGGGCCAGGCTCTCACCACCCTCAGGGCCAACAATTTCTTCCTCATGTCCAGCCTGAATCTCCCTCCTTTAGTTTAAAACCATCACCCCTTGTCCTATCACAACAGGCCCTGCTAAAAAGTCTGTCCCCATCTTTGTATAGGCCACTTTTGAGTAGGATGAGTGCTCATCTCAGCTAACAGGGGAGAGAGAGGAGGGGCAGAGCTCCCAAAGTGCTCCGGACTGTTCTGCCCTAAGCCCCTGCTGCTGTTGCCCCTCCAGCACATGGGGGGCTCGTTGCAGCCATCACGTTCAGCACTGGGTGCAGCTGGATGTGGATTCTACAGGGCGGGTTTGGGGGAGGAGGGGTGCATGGTGTCGGGATTTGCTCGTCTCCCTCATTTGTTCCGCATCCTCCCTGACGTTACGTTTTCGCTTTTATGGTTGTTTTAATCTGCTTTTCCCCTCGCACGTCCCCAGGAGCGGCTCTTGTGGCTAATAGACCTGATGGAGGTAGGGGCCGTCATTGACACGGGGAGTTTGAGTGCTGCGGTTGCCATAGTAGACGGGCTGAGTGCGCGAATGTGCGTCGGGCGGGAGGCGGGTACAGGCTGTCCAGGGCCCGCATGCGACTCGGCCACGTGAACGGCCGTCTGCTTTCACCCACCTCTGCTTGTTCATCCTGTGGCTCTGCTGAGCCATTTCAGAGCTATTTCCTCAGCTCGGCTGCAGGCCTCGGTGCTGTGGACAAGACTCAGCCTTGAACCAAACCCAGCTGGTACCACTTGCATGAAAGCCCCGGACAGCTCAGGGCTGAGTTTTCAGAAGGATCAGCAGCATTAATGCCTGGTGGACCCCTGACTGCCATCCCTGCCTGCTCTGCCTGCTGCTGTCTCCCTGTATGGGCATCCTGGCTAAATACCAGTAGTCTGGTCACATCCCATCACACAGCCTCAGGGATGGGGGAGAATTTTCCTTATGGGCTTTGGGTCTGCAAAAATCTGTGCTCCAGTGCAGGAGGGGTTGGTGCACTCAGCTTTGTGCATGTTCAGCCTTGGAGAAATCCTCCTGCAGACTTTTGAGAGGCTAGAAATGGATGTGGAGAGAGCCTCAGAAATCCTCTGTCATAGCAGAGCTCTTGGTTGGGAGGAGGATGCCTCTTTGGTGACTGATCTCGGTCCCCAGAGAGAGAGCAGAGAAACAGAGGATGTTGTCCTCACCTGTGTCCCCCATCACGGAGCTGGTCCAGCTCCCTGCTGTCTTCTTACCCTCTCCAGCATGGACACAGACATCCCATGTGGAGGGATTGCATGTTCTTGGCACAATCCTCTTAGGTGATGAGGACAGAGACAGTGTGAAGCCACTGCCGGGGGGTCATTGTGTCACCCTCAGAGTTCCTAGAATCAGAGAAGGCAGGGATGGGAGCTGTGGGCTGGGAGAGGGAAGCGGAGAGAGGAGGAAAGCTGGGCTTATTCTCAGACTGGCATGGTTGTTAAAGCTCTAAACCCTGCAGGAGTCAGGCTGAGTAGCTCTGCAAAGCAGTCGTTAGCAGTAACTGGAAAAGAAGGGACTCATTTGGAGCTGTGAGGTTAATTAAAGGTTGGGTTGTATTCCCCAGGGAGGTGGCGGTTTCTCCACCACTTAATCTGTGAACAGAAACTGGCTGCCTGTCTGAAGGATGCTCTCCAGCTCCATCGCTCTTGCTGTGGACTCTGCACAAGGCAGGAAGGACCAAAGTCTCCCGGCTGCACCCTGCAGAGGGGCCGGAGGGGCCTCCCCTGGCCTCCAGTTTCTATAAGTAACTAGAAAATAGATGGGGTGAAGGAGCGGATAGTCGGTAAGAGGAGCAGTCTCCTTGATAAATACTCATTTTTCAGAGCAGTGGCGTGTGGCTTCGGTGGGTCTTTCAAGGGAAATCCAGGAAAGCAGAGTCTTAAAATATCCAATTCCTGAAAGCAAATGTGCTCGGCTTAAAAGCCATTACATTTTATAGCCCAGAGCAATTTCTATTTAATTGCTTTTGCCCCTGAAGTACTAAGCTTGGGCAAAGGCAAATCTCCTGCATGCACACTTCAGCAGAAAAAAGTGCCCTGAAGAAGATGAGCAGTGTTGGTGTCCCTGTTCGGGGGGGCAGGGGCTCAGGGCTGTCTGGTCGGGGGACACGGGGTGCAGCTGGCTGAGCCCCCTCCCTATGCCAGGAGGATTCACGTCTGGGTGCAGACTGGTCCCAGCTATGAGGTTGCGACATGGCACATGGGATGGGCTTGATGTCATGGTGATGGGCACAGAGTTCAGTGGCAGGGCTAGGGGAAAAGACACTGCCAGGTTTTTGTGGGGGGACATGGGGCACTCTTCTCTTTTAATAGCGATGTAACTATGCCTATTTGATGGCAGGCTGCTCCCAGTCATGGCACAGGGCTCTGGTCCTCACGCCTTTGCCAGCAGCTCAGTGAACTCTTGGAGGCAGGTTGGGGCTGGCACAGACAGGGCTGGCAAGTGGAGAGTCAGGGATGCAGCTGAGATCCTCCCAAAAGTGGCCAAGCTGAAATGCCACCATCTCCACCATGGCTTCTGTCCCCCTGCACGCAGCCATTTGGCTGGATTAAAGGCTCTGGGCAGCATCTGGGCATGGGCTGGTGCAGGGGGAGGGTGATATTTGGGCAGCTTTCTGCAGAACAGCTTTCTCATTAGAGGAAACGATGGCAAAAGAGGGAGCTCTGCGGCGAGCGCGCTGCCGCAGCTCGGTGCAGTTTCCCCAGCGCTGCCTTTTGCCCGGGTGAGCATCCCTGCTCCTTGGCGTCACGCAGGGACACGATGGCACTCGAGCCTTTGAACTCATTGGCACTTCAATCAAATCTGAAGACCTGTTGCTAATGCGTGCACAGCCCAGAGAAGTTCATGGTCACTTTAATCAATATGAAGGCAGATTGCTTTTGAAATAGCCCTACTTGCCTCCTCCTCCAGCCTCAGATGTGGTGTCACCGTGTCCTTCGTGCTGCTGCTTGGATTTGCACAGCCCTGTGCCGTGTCAGGTCTGACTGAAGCCTTTTCTTTCTGTTACTGCTGTCAAATGCTTCAGCCAAATCTCAATTCTGCCCTGGCTTGGCCGCACAGTCAGCAACCCACGGAGGGGCAGGGGATGTTTCCCTTTCAAAAGCCACCTGCCTTTATGTTGGATTAATTGATGATGAAATCAACCCTTGTCAGAGGAAGGAATGATTTCCCAAGCTAATACTTTACTTGTCACTCTCTGAACAAGCCATTTCTTTTAGTTCTCATTCTCCAGGGTTCCTTCTGAAACCACAGGGCTAAAAGCACTTTCCATCAATGTTTTTGCAGCTTCTCTAATGTCTCCCGTGTCTATTTTGGGACGCTAACGTCTTACAGGCACAGCAGCAGCCTCCAGCAGATGGGGGAAAAGCAGATGCACCAGCATTTCAACTAATCAGTTGTTTACCCTGCAATAAATAACACGCAGTTAAACACAAACTGTACCCTGCCTGTTCCGGCACAAACATGCCTGTGAACGTGACAGAAAGGAACTGCGCCCTTTCTGAGCAGCAGCGGCACCTCCAGATCGGGAGTTACCGTGGGAAGGGGGTGCTGAGTCTGGGTTTGCTCTTGCAGGGGGATCAGAGGGAGCTGGGGATGTGTCCCATCGTCACAGCGTCCCCCAGGAGGTGTCTGGTACCCACCTGGGGCAAAGCCAGCAGCAGAGCCACGGCTCTGGGCTAGACTCAGGACCAGCCGGGTTCATGCTTGGCTTTACCAAGACAGAGCTGTGCATCCAGCCTGTGCCGCTCACCCCGGCCTTGCCAGCCCTGCTGTTCCTTAGCCAGGGTGCCTGTTTGCTCTGCTGGGCTGTATCCACCTCCTCACCCTGGGTCCATCCTGACTGACAGCTGCCCCTGTGCAGACAGACTGACGGATCTGACAATCCCTCCTTGATTTCTGGAGCTGGGATGCATTCAGAGCTGTGTTGTGACATTTTCTAATGTCATTTTGACTCAGAAAGGGAAAGCGGTGGCAGCAGCTTCTGTTTGCATCTGAGACCAACTGCTCTGGTTTGCAAGTGAGGGGGGTTTTAAACTTTTCTATTGCCCTTTTCCTGGGAAAGATCCAGGTATTGAACCTGCAGCCCTCAGAGCTGGTCCCTCCCCTCCCAAATTAAACAGAAGGAGCTGGGATTTGGGTTAAGAGGAGCACACTCCTCTGCTGCAGCAGAAATTGCCCCGGTGGCTCAGGTTCACAGCACGCTTTGAGCACGCTGCTTAGCTTGGGAGAGCGCATCCCACCAAAGCTGCTTTACTTGTGTGATGTGTGAGTCTCCCCAGAATGTCCAAAGAAACAAAAACCTCTGGGTGAAAGACTGGCCTTGTCAGGGGGGTTTGTGCAGTGCCCTGCATCACTCTGCATGTTCCCTGTGGTGCTGGCACTGCGGTGGTTGCTTCTGGCTGCTCTGACCTGGTTTTCTTTTCTTTCTTTGCCTTATCAGAACACGTCAGAGCTGGAGGGAGGTGGAGACGGCCACCAAAGCAGCATCAACACCCTGCCAGACATCTCCCTGGTAAGACACCGCGCTGTGCTGCTGCACCTCGGGTGGGAGCTGAGATACTGATGATACGGGGTTTTGCCTCAGCTTCTGTAGCTTTTTGCTACATCAATGCCCCACGTATGTCACGGCAGTCACTGAAGTAAATTAATCATATTGATTAGGAATTAGCTGTCTGAATAAGAGTAGCATCTGTGCTAACCAAAGCAAAAATTGGGTATTTTGTTCTCTAATCATCTTCACTTGTGAGTCATATTCTTGTTGCCAATAAGGTCAGAAAGGTGTTTTTATGAAAATTGCCTCGTTTCGCCGCGGTCACTATGAGAAGGCAGATGCAGGTGACTGAGCCTGGGGAAGTTCTCGCAGCTGAGTCTGGTGTCCTAAAAACTCTGTCCTTGCTCTGGCAGGATGATCTCTCCTCCTTCCCAGATGAACCACCCAACTTCAAGCCTCCGCCTCCTCCTTCAGCCCCTCAGATGCTGGACCCCTCTGCTGCCCAGCACAGGCACCCAGGGCAGGACAAGCCCAAGCGCCCTTCCTCCGAGTCCTCTCAGTCCGGCCTCTTCTTCGTGGCCCCCCGAAACCCCACGCCCCCTCCTAGCTACTCTGAGAAGGACACGGTCAGCGTGACTTCCACTGCCACCACCTCCACCGAGGAGTCTGTCCCCGGCGCTATCTACGCCACCATCTCCCCAGCCCTGCGCAGCTCCAGGAGGCAGATGGATGCCCAGCTCTCCTTGGTCAGCCAGCACCCCATCGGTCCCTTCCCCAGGGTCCAGTCCCCAACGAGGTTGAAGAGCCCGTCCCCAGACAGCGCTGCAGCCGGTGGGCTTCAGAGCCCCCCTTCCCCATCCCCCCCGCCCCCCCCACCCCACCCGGCCCCCCCTCCGCCAGACAAGGGCAGCCCCCAGGCTGTGGCCAACCAGCACTTCATCATGGTGGAGGTTCACCAACCCAACAGCGAGCCCGACGTCAATGAAGTGAGGCCCCTGCCCCAGGCCAGAGGTGGGTGTCGTGTTATGAACCACAGGATGAAAAAGGAACTGGGGAGGGAGTTGGAAAATACCTCCATCAGGCTACAGGTCCCTGCCTGAGCACCAGCCTTGCTTGCAGAGCATCCCCTTTCCCAGCAGGGATGTGAGATGGCAGCCGTGGAGGGGCCACGGAGGCAAACGTTGTGATTTTGGTTCAAACTCCAAGTCAATAGGGCAGGGTAAAAACCACAGAGCCTGGATCGATGTGATGGTTGGTAGCCGTGTGTTCATTTGCTTTTTTTTTCCCTGGGATGAATTTTCGGTTGCAGAGAACAGTTTGACAGCATCATGGCTTAAAAAAAACCAGAAGACGTGAAAATCCAGGAAACACATAAAGCTTTCCGCAGTGTAGCGGTGTTAATCTCTGAGACAAAGCCCTCGGCTCTGGGTTTTGGCAACGCTGGCAAACCTGCGGGGCCCAGGGCAGCCAGCAGCTCCCCATCGGCATCCAGCTCGCTCTGAAAAGCCTCCCTGGGTTCCCAGCGCAATTCAGGCTGACCTTTAGACCAAGCTCTGTTAGGCTGTTGATTGCAATTTCTCTCTTGTGTGGGCTTTGCTGCGTTAGGTCATAAAATCTGCTTCCAGTGGAGTTTTAAAAGAAGCAATTCTCATTTTTCCCATTAACTCCGGATTTTTTGAGGAAAAAAAAAAAAAAAAAGAAAAAGTCTAATTGTGCCTGCACTGAGCTTGAGAATCAGATTTGTCCTGAGCATATCCCGGGAAAAAGAAGTGGGAGTGAGGGAGGAGCGTCTGTCAGCCCCCCTCGAAATGTCCTGTTTGCAGCCAGGCTCTGTGGGACCCGCTACGAGTGACTTTGTCGCCCTCCTGTGGTACCATCCTCCCCCTGCAATTAGTTGCTTAATCTCAGGATAAAGACCGAGTGGAGCGTGCTTCTGGCACTGAACAGAGGCCGGATCCTGCCCGAGGGGTGTCAGCAGTGTCACCCCGGTTCCTCCAAGCCCCAGGGATGATTCCTGGACCCTCAGCCCTCTCTGCAGGTGCTGTCACACCCCGGTCCCTGACACCTGTTTCCAGAGGCAGAACCTCGATCTGCACTCAGAGCTTTGGTCCTCCAAGGGGAGAAAGCTCCTACCATGCAGCTCCTCTCTGCTCGGGTCTGTCCCCAGCCCCTCCTGGGTCAGGTTATAGAATCATTTCAGTTGGAAGAGACCCTCAGGATCATTAAGTCCAACCATAACCTAACTGTAGCACTAAACCATGTCCCTGAGAACCTTGTCTAAATGCCTTTTAAACACCTGCAGGGATGGTGACTCCACCACTGACTGCCCTGTCAGCCTGTTCCAATGCCCGACAGCCCTTTCCACAAAGAATTTTTTCCTAATATCCAACCTAAACCTCCCCTGGTGCAACTTGAGGCCATTTCCTCTTGTCCTATCACTTGTTACTTGGGAGCAGAGCCCAACACCCTCCATTTTACAACCTCCTTTCAAATCTGTCCCATACCCTCCCAGCACAAGTTGGCTCCAACTGGCCTCCAGCAGAATCTCTGAACTCATTGCCCTCTCCTTCCATCCCAGTTCGGGATCTGGGTTGGATCCTGGACCTGGGTGTGAAGCCACTTGTTCCTTGATGCTCCCTGTGCCTAACTTTGCTCTTGAGGAGGGATCCGCTTGGGAACCCCGCTCTGAAGTCCAGGTCTAAATCCCAGGGGTGCTGCCCAGCCCTGGGAGCGGGTGACACGTCCTCCCTCCGGCCCGTGGGTGCTCGGCCGGCCGCAGGGCCGCGCTGCCCGACCTCTAACCGCCCCGTCTCTCCCCAGCCTCCACGCTCTCCCAGCTGTCGGACAGCGGGCAGACCCTCAGCGAGGACAGCGGGGTGGACATCGGGGAGGTGGAGACGAGCGGCAAAGACAAGAGCCGGCAGCCGGTCCCTGGGAAAAGCCGAAGCCTCAAGGAGGTGGCGAGGAGCGAGGGGATGGCAGAAGGGGCCTCCAAGCCGGTGAGGCTGGGTGCCCAGGGGCCCCGGGGTGGGCACCCAAGGGTACCAAGGGACAGCGCTGCTCCCCACTCCTTCCTCGTTAATGCTTTGATGGGTTATTTAGCCCCTTGTTTGATGAGCTGAGTCAGCTCGCTGGTGGGCTGAGCTGTGGGGAAGGGAAGCAGGAACGGCTGAGAGGGGCACGTAGGCTGATTCACCCCATCCTGAGTAAATCTGGTCCCTCCCAGCCCCAGCAAACAGCTGCTTGGGATGTGGCAGAGCTCCTGGCCCTGAGGGGACATCTGCAGGGCACAGTGAAGTCTCCCGTCACCTGGAAAGGAAGGTGACACCAGATACCAGAAGTAAAGTGGAGGGTTTCTGATGGTGGCAAGTTTGAGGGGTGTAGGCAGGCGGTTGCAAAGCTGCTCTGCAACTCCCTAAGCCCTTCCAGACCTGCATATGGTTGGGATCTTGGATGTCAAGAGTCAGAGAGCAACTGTGGGCATCGTGTCCATCCCACTCCCCTGGAATCCAGCCCTGGGTGAACGTGCCCGGCCTCCTCAGCAGCGCTGCCATCTCTCCCTGTGTTGTCGTCACTTAAAAGAATGAATCCTGTCTGCAATTTCTAACCTAAAGATATGTAAATCCTCTCAGCCGGGGCTCCTGGAGCCCACATCGTGTCTGATCCGAGTGTCCAAGAGCGCACCCACCCTGGGGATCGCCATCGAGGGGGGAGCGAACACGCGGCAGCCGCTGCCCCGCATCGTCACCATCCAGGTAGGCTGGGCTGAGAATGAGAAGAACTCGATGCACGTCCCATCCCGCTCCTCCCTGGACAGGCTCAGGAAAGCCCTTTGGCCACAACCCTGCCCCAGATGGGGTTTTGGAGATGGGCTTCCCCCTCCTATAGCCCCAGGCCTCATTCTGCTGGGGGGCTGCTGAGGATTACATTTGTGCTGTGTGGATGATCCCGTTCCACAGAACACGTCCTGGGAGCCAAGGATTTGCTGCAGACGTTTCAGAGGGGTGCGGGCAGCCCCAGAGGCTTGGCTGGTGTCCCCATATGTCTGGAAACGCCCTTTTTCTTGCTCAGATAGGGGATTGGGGAGGGGGAATGGTGGATGAGAGCTGGGGAACTGAGCCCTGGAGAGCTCTCTCCCCACACTGTTTCCTCTGCTGTTTACTTAGGGCAAAATTCAAGTTATTTACAGCAAAACTAATGCAGAGCTGACTGCGTCTTGGTTATTCTTGGCCATCCCAGCTGGCGCTGTGCTCCAGGAGCAAGCAGGGGGGAAGCCAAATTCATCCCCACTTTCCAAAATGTGAAATGTTTCATTTCATAGAATCACAGAATGGTTTGGGTAGGAGGGTCCTTCCCAGCCCCCCCCAGTGCCCCCCCTGCCATGAGCAGGGACATCTTCACCAGCTCAGGTTGCTCAGAGCCCCGTCCAGCCTGGCCTGGGATGTCTCCAGGGATGGTTCATCCACCACCTCTCTGGCCACCCTGGGCCAGGCTCTCACCACCCTCAGGGCCAACAATTTCTTCCATGTGTGTTAGCTCAATATCCTCTCCTTTAGTTTAAAACCATCACGCTTGTCCCATCACAACAGGCCCTGTGTTCAATGGGTCAGGCTGAGTATGATGGAAACGAAATATTTCCCATTTTCTCCAGCTTACCTGTATTTTATCCCTGGGTTGAGTTGGGGGGTGGGGGGAGCACGAGCTGACCCCCTGTCTCCTGCAGCGCGGGGGCTCGGCGCACAACTGTGGGAAGCTGAAGGTGGGCCACGTCATTTTGGAGGTGAACGGCACGGGGCTACGGGGCAAAGAGCACCGGGAAGCCGCCCGCATCATCGCTGAAGCCTTTAAGCTGAAGGAAAAGGACTACATTGATTTCTTGGTCACAGAATTCAACGTCGCCCTTTAGGAACCCGAGTGGGATTTGGGAGCGTGGCTTGGGGCAGGGAGCACCCAAATGGGATGAAAGGCAGCGCCGAGGTGTGAAAGCAGCATCCCACCATGCAGAGCCCTCACCCGCACGTGCAGACACCCCCAGCTTGTCCCCAGATGTCCCCTCACCCACTGCAGACTCTCACTGCCTGGGTAGGGTGGGTGAGAATGGGCAGAAATCAGTGCACGTCCATTAAAGTCTCCATGCCCGTCCACTCTGGGGTGGGGGGGCTGCCCTTAGGAACACACCCTCTCCCCCTTGGCCAGGCTGGGGAGTGGGGTGGGGGGATGGCGGGGATCTGGGTGTCCCCGCTGTCATTTGAGTGCCACACACAGAGCAAGGTGGGCCTGCGGCTCAGGCTGGAGGGTTTTCAGGTGGCCGCTGCTCCCTTGGGTGTTTGCCCCTGTACCCAGGTGAGTGGCACCGACCATGGGAGGGGATGCAGAGAGAGCAACCGGAGGCCTTGTATATTGCTGGCAATGTCGTCGTATTTATATATACAGAGCTTGTGCTTTTAATTTTTCAATAAATCTATCGGGTTAGAAAAAGGCTGGTTTGTGGGGGCTTCTTCGGGGCTGGGACATGGCGGGTAGGAAGGTGAAGCATTTTCCAGCACCGCCATGAGGTGGCGATGGGAAGAGCTGCCCCGGGCCCGGGAAGGGGACACTCCATTCCCGTCCCCGCGGGACATCCCCGGGAATGGGGCAACCCCGGCCCCGCCGCGCCCCAGCAGGGGGTGCCCGTGCTGCATAAATTATGACAATGAGAACCTTAAGCCGCGGCTCTGATTGGCTGCCTGCTTATCGTTATGCAAATATAGGGGAGGGGCGGGTTTATGCTAATGACCTTCCGGTCCCCGCTCGGCGGCGTGCGCGGATTGGCTAGGAGCGGGAGGGATGTTAATGAGGGCGCAGGCCCCGCCCACCCCCGCCGCCGGCGGGACCCGCTATTGTCCGGCGGGGCCGGGCCGGGAGGCGGCGGCGGCGAACGGAGCCGGGGACGGGAACGGAGCCGGGGACGGGAACGGAGCCGGGAACGGGAACAGGGCCGGGGCCGCCGTGCGGAGCCGCACAGCGCCGGGCGAGGAGGGACCAGCCGCGCCCACCCTGCAGGTGAGCGGCCGCGGGGCAGCTGTTGCATGCGCGGGGCGGGGGGCCCCCTCCAGCGGTTCCCCTCCAGCGGTTCCCCTCCAGCGGTGCCCCCGGGCCAGATGTGCCGCCCCAGCTGTGATTCGGGGGGCCGGGGCTGGCTCGGGGCGTCGGGCCAGCGCTGCGCCGCTGCTCCCTGCAAGGCGCCTGCTGCAGCTGGAGAGAAGGAGGGGGCACCGCTGGGGGCACCGCTGGATGCACAGCTGGGGGCTCTCAGGGCTGGCCCCATCCTGGGGGGCGCGTCTAGCACCCTCCGGCTCCGCTGAGCCCGGCTCTGGCAGGACTGACTCACAGCTGGGAGGTGGCTGAGGTCCCTGGACAGAGACGGGGAACCCCCAGCCCCACCAGGGTCCCTGTGGCTGCGGAGATGCAGCGGGAGGGCGCGGGACACGCTGCTGTGTCGCTCATCGCCAACATGTGTCCTGCCCACGCCATCAGAGCCTTCATGGCCCAAGGCAAAACTTGTCATAACTTTCCTTATTCCGGTGCTTCCTCCCCGCCCAAGGTCGAATCTGCCGCCCGGCTTGTGCGCAGATTTCGGGAGGGTTTCATCAGGCTGGCGTGGCCGCGGCCACGAAGGGCGGCACGAAGCCAAGCGCGGAGGGTGCGGGACACGAGGCCGTGTCGCTGCCTGCGGCTCCTCCGAGGAAGTTGCAAGAGCTACCTTCAGCTTCAGTTCCTTGTTTTATTTAAAGGGCAGCTGCGTTCCTTAAAGTCAGCGGGTGCCCGTGGGTGTCGTGGGTTTTCCTTGCTCTGCAGCACCCGTTCAGAACGGTTCAGGCAGCGGGGGTTTATGGACTCTCCGGAGGGTTTAGCAGTTGATGCATGATGCTGTTTGCTGGTTATAACCCCACCACACACTGCTCAGGGCTGGCTGCCCTCCCGTGTCCCCCACCGCCCTCCAGTGTCCCCTGCCACCTCTGAGATAAGAAGGGATCTCTGTGCCACCGGCTTGGTGGCAGCTCTCTGCAGACAGGGATTAATCCTTAAGGCCGCTCTTCACAGGCATTATGGCCGTCAGCAGCCCCCGGCTCCGGCAGACAGATTGGGGTTCAACCCCAGAATGTAAACCCACAGGACCTGGGGACAACACTGTCCCAAATGAGGACAGGGCCCTGTGTTGGGTAGGAGGTAGAAAAGTGGCCGTGGGTGCAGCTTCCTGCCCCACCATGAGGCTTCGCTCCGGTGTGAGTGATGCAGAGAAGCTGTTTTTGCCGTTTCCGTGGGGTTTTGGTTCCCATATGTGGGGATGTGCTGGCTCAGGGGAGCTGGGGGGGGACACGGCCCCTCCAGGCAGAGGGACTTGGGGGACACATGGGCTTGAGAGCGATGGTGTAGTAACAGGAGTGTGTGATTTCAATGAGGAGGGTTTGTCGAGCTCCTCCTCACTCTGATGGTTTCTCCCTTGTCTTAGAAACGGCGCAAACTAAGAAAGCGGCGTTTCCGCTTCTCTGCTCTCTTTCACGCTCACAAAAACGAGACTCTGTGGGCTTTAAAAATAAAAAAGGGTTTATAAACCAGGAATTCCTCCCTCCTGGAGTGCAGATGCCCCTTGCCAAGTTCCAAATAGAGGCCATTTGGGCCACCTTACCCCTCCAAAAGAGATGTTTCGGGTGAGAACACTAATGTGCCGCTCCTGCGAGGGGCTTTTTAGACGCTCGAGCAGAAAAAGATGTGTGTTTTTATACAGCATCTCCTGCAGAGCCTCGGGCTGCAGAGCTTTTTAGCCAGGTCTTTTTAGTGGATCCCTACAGGGATAGGGGTGCCCAGCACCTCTGGGAGATAAGCTGGTGGTTCAGGAACATAGAATATCCATCCATCGCCTGGGAGGGGGGTTAAAGACCCCCCCGAGTCCCAGACGGGCACGAATGTGCCCGTCTGGGACTCGGGGGGGTCTTTAACCCCCCTCCCAGGCGATGAATGGCAATTTTCTTTTGGGGCACAGGGAGGGTTATTCTCCATCACTCAAGGGATGTCACCTTCAAGCCACAGGGATGGAAATGGGGGCCTAGAGCCCCCCACAACCCGCCTGCTGTGTGCAGGGTTGATGAAGCAGAGTGACAGCAGCCCCGTCACCCCCGCAATGTCACCGAGCGAGCCCTGGGGCGGTGGATGCGGCGTCTCCTTTGCTGTCACCACCGATAAACCCAGAAGTGGTGACGGGGCCTCGACCTCAACGCTGTTCTTCTGCGTCACTCGTGCAATGAGTTTGGCGGCCTCAGCCCCGCACGCCCCTGTCCCATAGCACTGAACAGGGGCACAGTGGCCGAGGATGAAGCTGCCTGTGGAGGGGATCACAGATGAGGGGACATGGACAAGCTGAGACCTGGCAGCGCTCATCACAACCCCAAGCACCCTCCAAGGCAGAATTCAAGTCCGAGGGTCTCAGGCAGAGAAGAGTTCAAGTGTAAAAGACATTTTCCAGCTGATGCTTTTAAGTTTCTTTTTAGCCCTTTGTTTGCATTTGCTTTGTGGTTCCCGAGTGCGTAACCACATGGTTCTTCAAGCTCTTCTGCGCTACCAATAACAACGAGCAACTCACTTAAAGGGGAAAATAAAACCCTGGATTTTTCTCTCTCACCACCGTGACCATCAGTGGAGGGACTTTCTGGGAAAGTGATAGACGTGGCTGGATTTGCAAGACCCTGAGGACTGCAGCTGTTGCGGGCAGCGCAGCTGGGGGGACGCTGCTTAGAAAGGGGGTGACAACCTATGGCGTACGTGTTAGGATGATCCGGGCACCAGCCTGGCCAAACTGGGTAGGAAATGTTTTAACCCTGGGACCCACAGGCTCCTTTCCCCCAGCTGGGGCTGCTATTTGGGGCTCCTCATCTCCCGGGGGTGCTGTGGGGCTTGAGGTGGGTTGGGGGGCACGTTGTTGTGCTGCTTCTCTGGTCTGGGATGCGGGAAAGGGCTTGGGGCTGGAAACATCCCACCTCAGAGAGGTTTAGCCGCTTTAAGCTGCGTTGAGAAGCTGCAGAGCCTGAAGCATCCCATGGGCAACCCCGTCCTCCCTGGAGGCAAGAGAAACTGTGGAGCATCTCCAGGTGCACAAAGTGCAGTTGCCTGGCCAGCGTACAGGGAAAAAACACCTTCTGCAAACTCTCCGGGAGGTTTTCAAGACCCTAAGGGATGCTTCAAGGTTTGCTCCCTGCCCATAAAGCCCCAAGGATGCAGGCAGGGCTGGGAGTATGACGATGCCTGAGGACCCTGATGCCAATTGGCACCTGAATAAAAACCCAAAACCCCACTAATAGCGGGATTTAAACCAGGGGCCTTGCGGATCTGAGGCTTTGGGGGGGCTTAGAGGACTTTCCTGGAGCATGCTGCTCATCACCACTGTCCTCATGCCAGCAGCACCCCCAGGTCACCACAGCACCCCCCCAGCTAAATGCAGGCACCCCAGAGACCGAGCTGTGGTTTCGTTAGCAGGCAGAGCTTGCGCAAGCTCTCCTCCGCGTGCCACTAATTACACAGTAACGAGCTGGATTAATTGCCCGCATACAAATGTGCCAGGACGCACCGGGTGCCTGGTTACAGCCGCAGTGTTTCCTGGGACACCAGGAGCATCTTGGGGTGGGGGCCAGGTGGACCCCCCTTGGAAATTCGGGATATGGGCTGAATTCTGGGGCCATATGACTGAATTTTGGGGCTGCTTGTCCTCCTGGAGGACCCTCATCCCAATGACTTTTGGTTTCAGGAATCCACCCCATTTTACTTTGGCGTTTTGCTCCAAACTGGCTTTAAAAAGTAAAGGTTTTAATGAAAAGCTGCACGGAAGGAGGGATGGGCCCCTGCCACGCAGGGCTTGATGGGGTTAAAAATCTTGCGGCCGCCTGCAAACTTGCAGGAAGCACCGAGCGTGGTTTTCCTACTTCTGCAAAAGCTCAGCTACCCCGCAGGCGCAGGGAGGTTCTGGGGTGCTTGGGGACCCCCAATGGGGTCGTGGCGATGGGGATGTTGGGGGGATGCTGGTACGGGGTGAGTGCATCCCTCCGGGGGCTGGTTGCTCCGCCACACTCCGGCATTGGGGTGGGGATGCTGTGGGGTGATACTGGTGATGCCAGCATGGTGTTCAGTACCAAAACGTTGGCAGCTGCCTCCTCCAGCACCCCATGGCCAAAACTGAGGTGCGGGGGCTCAAATCCAGCCGCAACAGTGTTGCTGGGAAAACCCCATTTCTCATCACCCGCCCCATGGCTGGGTTTTCAGCATCCGGTGCCTCTCCATCCGCTGCTGTGGCTCGGGGAACCCCGGCACCCCGAGGAGCGGAGCGAGGGCGAGCTCCTGCTTTTAGGTCATCAGTGTAGTGAGTGTGTGAGGCCTCGACCGTGATCCCTCTCACTGTCAGCCCCCTAGAGCCAAAGGGACCTTGGGGTGCTCCTGCCCCTCCAGCCCTGTCCTGTGCCGGGGTGACACCGCTGATGGTCCCCAGGCCATGGCTGCCTGGCCATGGTGACATCTGGAGGGTGCTGTCACAGGCTGGGTGCCCCCAGTCTCTGGGGGGAAATGCCTTTTGGGGTGGCCCTGGGGGGCTCTGGGAACCATTGTGGCCATGGGGGATGCGGCAGCTCTGGCTTCCTGGTCCTGATAGTGGGACGCAGGGTGTCCTGAGGGTGTCACCTGCCATTGTGAGGGGTTGTTCTTGTCCCCAGGGCCTGGGGGACAGGTGAAGCCCTGGCAACAGGGTGGGGGGACCTCAAACTTGCCCACCGTGTCCCACTGAGCACGCCTCCCTCTCCCTCAGCCCCACCAGGACGAGGCAGCGATGATGTGACCTACATTTGCAACAAGGAGGTCCCCAGCCCGCCACCACCGCTGCTGGGACATGAAGCGGCACAAGTGACAGTGACGCGGTGCCCGCGGGCCATGGCCAGCCCGGCACCATGGCTGCGCTGGACACAAACAGAGCTGACGCGCTGGGAGGGAGAGGAGGAGGAGGAGGAGGAAGACGACGACGACTTTGAAAGGCGGATGGATGAGGACGGGGTCATTGGCCTGGGGGAGGATGCCAGGAGCCCACCGTGGGGTGAGTCCTCTCCCTTCGTGGGGGGACCCGTGTGTTCCAGGAGCTGCTGGAGCTGGGGGGGCTGTGAGAGGACCGGGGACACCGGCCGGCTGGTGGCAGCCCCGCTGTGTGGGTGTTTTGCAGGACACAGCGAGGACCTGGAGGAGGGGTCCCTGGTGGAGGAGAGTCCCTGGCACCCCCAACAGCACCTGGAGGAGGAGGAGCGGGGCAGTTCCAGGGGGGATGAGGGGCCCTGGGGGGCAGAGAGCGATGGGGACCCCTATGCTGAGCTCTCCTACGAGGGCCGGTGGGGCTCGGGGTCCAGCGGCAGCCCCGAGGTGCTGCGGGGTGGCCGGGCTCTCTGCCAGCCCCACGGCTGCAGCACGGACGGTGGTGACATCTCGGGGCTGTCAGACGTCAGCCACAGCCCCACCACCCCCTCCCGCCAGCACCGGGGCTGGGACACGTCTGGGGACACCGGTAGGGGACACAGGCAGGGCTGGACCCCAAGCCGGAGCCTCCAGCTGCACCTCTCCGACAACGACCTCTGTGATGCCACCAGCGTCGAGCCTGTCCCCAAGCCCCAGCTGACCGGGACAGGGCTGCCAGCCCCAGGCACTCCTGGCTCAGCACCCACCAAGGAGCCCATGGGTGCTGGGCCCCCCCCTGCACCCCAACTGCACAACAGGTCACAGGTGCCCAAGAAAGTGACACCCGCGGTGCTGCTGCCCCAGCCTGGCCGGCCATCGCGTTCCCTGAGCCCCCGACAGCGGCATGTGGGTGACAAGGGGACGAGAGGTCCTTCAGGACTGGGGACCGGCACGGCCAATGGCACCCAGTACACCCAGTATGGCCGGGGGCGGCTCAACCACCCCCTGCCTGACCTCTCCAAGGTGGCGGCGCGGGTGAAGATCGACCAGAGCTACCGGCCACCACGGGGCCGAGCGCTGCCCCCCAACCCCGCGGCCCCAAGGGGCCCCGTCGGCTTCAAGTCCCCGGCCGAAATCGTGCGGGAGGTGCTGCTGAGCAGTGGGGAGGGGGTCGCCCCCGCGCCCCCCACTGCCACCGCCGGGCTGCCACAGGAGTTCAGGTCCCCCCGACAAGCCACCGCGCTGGTGCAGCAGCTCCAGGTAACACCCAGCTCCCCCAGTTCAGCCAGAGAGGCCTCACTGGGGGGGGTCTCTGGGGTTGGTGGGGACCAGGGGCTGCAGATTACCAATCCCATGAGCTGTCCCTGTGTCACCCATGGAGGGGTGTGGGACTGGTCACCCCTTCCCAATCCTGCGCAGGGGCTGGTGAGCAGACAGGGATGCAGGCAGGGATGCAGGCAGTGCTCAGGCTGGAGGCAGGGATGCTTGGGATGCTCATGTCCCCTCCAAGGATGCCTGTGCAGTGCTCTTCACCTGCGATGCTTGTCCCCTGTGCTGCCCTTCTGTCCCCTGGGGGAGACGGTCACCCCCATTCAGTGAAACCGGGCCCACATCTGCGCCAGCTGGGTGCTTTGGGCAACAGTTTTCTGCACCCCAGGCTGCCCCTCCACCCATGGGACCCCCACCCAGCCTCTTCTGAACCCCCATCCCCTGCACCCGGTGCCGTCACCTGCTGTGTGTCCCCTCTCCGCAGGATGACTACCACAAGCTGCTGACCAAGTACGCGGAGGCTGAGAACACCATCGACCAGCTGCGCCTGGGTGCCAGGGTGGGTGCTGGAGCTGGGACGGCTGCAGGGGGGCTCCCCACTCTGCTCCGCCTCCCCAGGGGTGTCTTTCTCCCCCCTCGCCCCACTTTTCCTCTTGGGGAGCTGCGGTTTAGCCACCCCAGCCCAGGGAGGGGGAGTGAGGCTGCCACAGAGCCCACAGCAAAACCGGGGGGCTGCTGTGCCCCCCTGACAAGCAGTGGGCTCCCCTCTGTGCCAGGCAGGGGGCTGAGCCAAAACAGCCCCAAAATGGCAGGGCTGTCACCCTCACTGCCTCCTGCACCACTGGGCGGGTGGGGAAACTGAGGCACGGACGGTGTCCAGCTGTGACCCCCATCTTCACTCCCACCTGCATGCTGTCCCCATGGGGATGGGTGCTTTGCGATGCAGGGTGTGTGCCCCAAATCCCCTGTCCCTCCCCAGGTGAGCCTGTACGCCGACCCGCCGCGGCCCAGCCACCCCCTTGCCATGGGCACTGTGGGCACCAGCTGCCGCGTCATGTCCCTCAGCATCCCGCGGGCCAGCACGGCAGCGTTCAGCACAACCCCGGCCCCCCCAGCTGGAGGTGGGTCAGCCCCTGTTCCCCGCTTCAGCTCCTCACCCTCCTGTCCCAGGTTTGGGGTGTCACTGCTTCCCCGCGCTGGGGGAACTAGTGCTGGGTGGGTCCTCAGCATCACCTTGTCCTCGTGTTTTCTTGCAGCTCCAGCAGCAGCACCATCCAACGGGGGGTCATCACCCCAAAATCATTCCCCCTCTTCACCCAGGGGGGGCTGCCCCACCTGCCCAGGGTCATGTCGCTGCCCAGGGACCCCAGGTACCCCGCTGACACAGAGGCTGGCAGGACAGACCCATAAGCTGCAGGCACAGGCAGGTCCCAGACGGGGGGATGTGGGATGGGGGGCTGCAGCAGGCGGGGGGCTCAGCCCTTTTCCTCCACATAGGTTGAGGCCCTCGAAGACTGGATCCGGGCAGGGAACCCCCCGTCCCCGGAGCAGCTCCAGGTGTGTGAGCCTCTTCCCGACACCCCGCACTGGGGACACACGGTGGGGTGGGGGGTGGCAGGGACAGGGGCTGGGGGGTGACAGGGACCAGGCTGGGACATCACCACCCTTGTGCCGCAGAGGTTGAGGAAGCTGAAGGAGGCGCAGGACGCGCTGGAGCGGGCGTACCTGCAAGCCCGACAGCGGCACCCGGGGGACTCGGGGGACTTCGACCCTGACCGGTTGGTATTCGTCCCCCTCCCCGCTGGCAGAGCCCCCAACCACAGTGCTGCCAGCCCCCGCATTACGGGGTTCTGTGTCACCCCAGCACTGATGGTCGCTGTCTTGCAGGGTGGTGGAAGGAGAGATTTTCTGTCTGGGGCTGCGGCTGGAGGAGCTGAAGGAGCGGCTGGAGCCGGGGGCCGGGGGGCAGCCCCCCCTGCAGCCCCCAGCCAAGCCCTGCTCCCCCACAGCCCCTTCCCCACCACTGACCGCCCACTCCCCACGCCCCGAGGTGAGCTGGGCAAGCTGGGGGGTGTGAAGATGCTGGGGCAGGGGCACCCTGCTGCAGCTGGGGGGGAGTGCTTCTGTCACCCCCTTTTGCTGTGCCCTGCAGAGCCCGGTGCTGATGGAGGGTCCCCGGGGGACAGTGGGGGACAGCAAGGAGGTGACAGGGAGGCTGCCCCGTCCCCTCTGGCGCAAGCAGCTCCGAGTGGAGGAGGATTTTGGTGACCTGCTGGCGCAGTGAGTGCCCTTGTGTGGGGATGGGGGGAGCAGGCAAAGAGTGGGTCCCCAAACCCCAACAGCTCCTGCCTATGGGTCTCCCCCAGGTACAAGCACTTCAAGTCCTTGCCGGAGTCGCTGAGCCTGGAGCAGCTGAGCCTGGCGGAGAGCGGGTCCCTGGAGGAGGTGGATGGGCCCAGGGCAGGGGACGGTAGCCCCAGCAACGTCCCCTGCAGGACACGGTCACTAGAGGAGGGGGCCGACCTCGAGACCTCCCCCTTGTAAGTATTGTGGACGCACAAGTCTCCCAGGCAGGGTGAGCATGGGATGTCATGCCTCAGGTTTTACATCACTGCCATTGATAGATTTCAGAGTTAACAGCCTCCATGGGAGAGCTGGCTGCACCAGAGTGTTTTCCCACATTTGGGGCTGCTCTGCCCTGTTATTCCTGCTCCATCCTCTCCCCACAGGCACCCCCTGGAGCAGAGAGCAGCACCACTGTCCCCCAAGGAGCCCCCATGGCGAGGAGGCACACAGGGCCACCTGTCCCCAGTCACCGCTGAGGAACCACCAGCCACAACCAAGCCTCTCCTGGGGCTTCCAGAGGCACCACGGGTGTCCCTGTCCCACCGCAGCAGCAGGGCGGGCAGCGCTGTCACCCAGCACCGTCCCCGCAAGGTGAGTCCCCTGAGACTGAGGTTCCCCATCCACCAGCACCCCCAGACATCAGCAGGGGGTCCTGGGGACCCCCGACCCTGCCAGGGGGTCCTGGGGTGTGGGGCACCAATCCTGCCCCACCCGCTGCCTCTGCAGGATCAGCGCATCGTGTCACCAGAGACGGACAGTGGCTTCATGGGCTCAGAGGCCAGCAGGGTGTCACCCCCCGTGCACACCCCCGAGCACCGGCCCGCCGGCACCGGGTATGGCTCTGGGTCCCTGCCCTCACCCTGGGGGGCGATTTGGGGACATGGGTGGGCTGTCTGGGGGAATTTGGGGCATCAAAGGGGAGCAGGAATGGGGAAGAGGTGGGGACCAGGGGCGGGGTGCTGTTGGGGCTGGGGATGTGCTGGGTGGCACATGGCTGGGGGGACAAGCTGTGGGGGCTGCCTGCATCACCTGTCCCCTCCCCAGGACTCCTGGCTCGCTGGGACCCTCCATCCCCATCCCCACCACCCTCCGTCCTCTGTGGAAGAGAGAGGCACCCGCGCATCCCCCCGAGCCGGCGCTGATGGGCATCTACCCCACAGATGGCACAGGGGGGCCCCACCAGCCCCCCAGCACCCCCTCACGGAGCAGCTCCCCACCCCGCTGGGCCGAGAGCGGGGGCAGCGAGGGGGGACCCGATGGCAACAGCAGTGAGTAGAGAGTGTTTGTGGGGAGATGTGTCCCCAGGGAGAGAAATTTGGGGGAATACCAGCTCTGATGTATGGGGTGCCCCAACCCCCTCGGGATGCTGGTCTGGGGGTGCCCCCCGCTTGCTGGCTCTGCTCTCCCAGTCTGTTCTGGGGGTGACACCCCACTGCCGACCTCCACTGACTGTCCCCCCCTCTCCACAGCTCACACGGACTCGGAAGGCAAAAGCTGCGCCAGTGCTGGCGGCCACCCCCTGAGCACGGCCAGGGACCTGGTGACCACCCCCCTGTCCCCAGAGCCACTGTCCCCTGAACCGCTGTCCTCTGAAATGCCATCCCTCGACCCGTCTCACTGTGACCTGCTGGGCTCCCGCCTGGAGCGTGAGTGAGTGTCCATGTGTCCCAGACTGGGCTGAGTCCCCCCAAATAACACAGGGACCAAGTCTCCAAAGGCTTTGGGGGCTTCTTTCAGCCTGGAGAAGAGAAGCTCTGGGGAGACCTTATTGTGGTCTTCCTGTGCTTAAAAGGGGCCGATAAGAAAAATGGGGACAGACTTTTTAGCAGGGCCTGTTGTGATAGGACAAGGGGTGATGGTTTTAAACTAAAGGAGGGAGGTTCAGGCTGGACATGAGGAAGAAATTGTTGGCCCTGAGGGTGGTGAGAGCCTGGCCCAGGTTGGCCAGAGAGGTGGTGGATGAACCATCCCTGGAGACATCCCAGGCCAGGCTGGACGGGGCTCTGAGCAACCTGAGCTGGTGAAGATGTCCCTGTCATGGCAGGGGGGGCACTGGGGGAGCTGGGAAGGGCCCTTCAACCAAACTGTTCTGTGATTCTATGGTTCTAAGGCACCAGCATCTTCCATTGGGCAGCAGCAGATTTTTCCCTTCTCGCAGGCTGGCTCTGGGTTGGGGCTGAGTCCTCTGAACTCCTGACACGTGTGGGCTGGCTGAGCCTGAGCCCCAGGCTTGGCTTTGGGGGGCATCACAGCCTGAGCTGTTCAGTCTTGGCCAGTGGGACTGGGGGGCTGGTGTGGGGTCCAGGGGGACCAGGGCTGCTTCCCCCAGCCTGGCTGGCCGCGGGCAACCCTCACCGTGGCCTCTGTCCTGCGCAGCCAGGCCATCCGGGCGCTGCGGGACGAGGTGCGGCGGCTGCGGCGGCGGCTGGAGGAGAGTCTGCGCCATTCCCGCAGCCATCCCGAGGGAAAAGCCATCCCCTGTGCCCCCCCGGGCAGGAGGCAGCCAGTGACCCCCAGCTCATCATCCCCCAAGGACGCAACATTTTCGGGGTAGGTGGCAGGAGGGACCCTGGGGTGGGGGCCATGGCAGCAGCCACCTCTGGTTGGGACAGCACCATTTCCCATGGGTGTGGGGACACCCCCAGCCCCAGGTTGTCCTGTTTCTGCAGTGGCCGGGTGGAGGTTGGGCTCATGAGGATGGGCAGCTGGGCTATGGTGGGGATGGAAATGCATGAGGGGGCAATGAGGTGTCTGGTTGGTGACAATGGCTCTGTCCCCTCTGCAGGGAGAGGAGTCCCCTGGCGCGGGGCGGAGTGGCCCTTGGGGTCCCTCCTGTGAGGAGGGGGAGGTCGGCATCGCTGCCGCGGGACAGGTCGGAGCTGGACACCAGTAAGTGGGACTCCCCTGGGGTGGGTATGGAGGGGACAGCGGAGACACGCTCCTCCCTGAGCACCGCTGCCCCAAACGGAGCGGGGTGCTGGGGGGCTGTGAGACCATGGGGCAGGGCAGGTGGCCCAGTGGGACACAGCAGCGCTCAGCCCAGGGCCAGATCCTGTGGATATGGGGCAGGAACCCATCGGGTCCCCCCCACTCCTCCCTCCTCTGCCGCAGCCTCCAAGTCGGACCCCCCCTCCGCCGGGGCACAGGCCACCCCCTCCCCACACAAGAGCCCTGGGAGCCCCCCGGATGTGGTGACATTTCGGGGACAGTACACAGGTGGGTGCCAGCAGCAGGCAGTGCTTAGGGCTCAGGAGAGCTGCCCCCCCATTGGGGTCCCCCCTGTGCTGACACTGGGTGTTGACAGGGACACGGTACCAGGCGGTGACATCACGTGCTGCCCCGGCACCCCGAGAAGAGCCGGACACCCAGGAGTGCCCCCGGTGCCACAGGAGCGGGACACCATCAGGTGAGTGACCCCGGGAGCAACCCCCAGCCCCTTCTGGGTGTCCCTTTGGTCACCCCGCTGTGCCCCCCCACACCACCCTGCTCGTCCTGCACGGGGACAGTCCCCAACACCCTTGCTCCTCTCTCTGCAGCCGGCTCCTGGGCAGGTGATGCTGTGAGGCCGCCCCAGCACAGCACCCCAAGGAGGGCGCGCTGCGCCACGTGCCGGGCACCCATGGGTGCCCCAGCACCTGACGGCAGGGACAGAGCTGCACACGGTGGGTGACGGGGGTGGCACATGCTTGGCATGGCTTGTCCCCTCATGGGGGTTGGTGTGGGGGGACAGGGAACAACCCTCAGACACCTGGCACAGTGCTGGCACACTGCTTGAGGACAGAAGTGACAGCCGGTGGTGCCACCACCCACTCCCAGGGGACATGGGTGTTTCCACCCAGCAGTGACAGCCCAGCATAGCATGGGGGTGGGCACCTGGGGCTGCCACTTGATGCACCCCCCTGCGGACATCTAACACCCCTGGGGACATCTGACACCCCGAGGACATCTGGCCACCTTTGTCCCCACAGCAGAGCGTGTCCCCGGTGGCACATTCCCCCCGGGCTCCCGTGTTGGTCCCCGCGCTGAGAAGCCGGAGCATCCCGGACTGTGGTACTTGATGACCAGCCCAGCTGCCACCGCTGCCACCACCGCCATCGGCTGCCTGGCGCCTGTCCCCCTAGTGCCTTATGTCCCCTCTGTGCTGTAAGGATGCTCTGCGGTTGGGGGGCGATATGGGGGTTCAGCATCTCCCTGGGGAGGAGGCTGAACCCAGGAGGGGCTGTGCCCCCCAGGGACCTGCTGCTTTGCCCGCAGAGCCTGGGTGGCAGCTCACAGGGACGGGGAGAGGGATCACACAGCCCCTGGCTCCTTTTTGGGGGGTCTACATGGGGGTGAGCACAGGGAGATGGGTGCTGGGGGTTGGAGATAGACGAGGTCGGGGAGAGGGATGAGAAACAAGGCGGGGGGAAAGCACAGAGCCCTGGGCAATGGGGGGGTCACAGAGCCCTGGGGAGGGGGGGTCACAGCCCACAGAGCAGACCCAAGCATGTGTCTCCTTCTCTCCAGCTTCTGCTCCCCAGCGGTACCTACCTCAGCTCCAACCCCAGCTGGGGTCTCCCCCCAGCACCCCACAGAACAGCCGCCCGCCGCTGCCCCCCACCACTGCCCAGCCCGAGGGGGGCTGGAGGAGCTGGACCGGTCCCTAAGCCGGGCTCTGGAGGCTGCGCGGAGCGTCGGGGTCACCACCACCCGCATGGGCCGGGCGCTGGCCACCGAGCTGAGCCGGGCACGGGCCCTGCGGGGCTCCTGCCTCTTCTGAGGGTCCTCCCGAAACCCCCTGCCCTTGGTGGGGCCACAAGGAGGAGGACAGTTCCCCCATCAGCATCCCTGCCAGATCTGTGGGCAGCAGCGGGGCTGGAGGCATCTCCACGGGGTTCTGCTCTCAGCCCCATCCTGTTTGCCCTAGACCTGCATCGCTTGTCCATCTGTCCGTCTGTTTGCAGGACCATCCAAGCTGCAGGGAAAGGGCAGAGATGTCCTAAGACCTGCAGCGCCCCGGCAGGAGGGCACCGTCCCCTGGATGTGTCCCCCAAGGCAGGTGCCACCCCCTACTTTGTGTAGGACCTCCCGCAACCCAGGTGGGTCCCCGTTGGCAGCTGTGTTTACCTCCGTGCCTGTGTGGGCAGAAACACCCGCATTTCCCTATTTTATTCTATATTATTCCTTTTCCCAGCCTTGAGGCTGAGGACTCAATGCCCGGGGCACGACCCGTGTCCGCCCTCCATCCTCCACTCTGCCCTTGGACTTGAACTGAGCCGGGAAAAGCTCTCTTTTCTATCTGATTTCATGTGAATTATTTTTCTTCAAGGTAGCTAGCAAGCAGCTAAATCACTTTTGGGGTTGATCCACAATATATATAATATGTGTTTGTGTGTGTCTATATATAGACACATATGTTTTGTTTTTAATTTCCAGCATAATCCTTAGGGCATTTGAGGTTTGTTTTTGTTTGTTCACTTTTTTGTCTGTCGCTGGATGTGGCCACTCAGTGTCATCCGGGCAGCAAAATGAAGGATTTGGGGTTTTTCTTGGGATTCCCAGGGGATTTGGGTTGATAGAGGACAAATCACCCCATGAGACCAAAGCAGGGGCAGGATGGGTCCAGCCAAACCCCCCCCGTCCATCCCCTGCAGTGACACTGAAACCCAGCTGTGTTTATGTGTAGGACCTACCTAAAGTGCCCCTGTCAAACTTATTTATTTTTGTAATACTTTTTTGTACGAAGACCCTCATTTTGGGGGGGTCGCTAACACCCCCGGCGAGTTACTCAGGACCAGAGCCTCCCCAAGAGCTCTATAGCCACTGAGCCCCAATCCTGCAACCAGCACAGTGAGTGGGGACAGCAATGGGGCTGCCCCCCACTTTGGGGGGAGACGTGTGGGTTTGGGGGACATTTTAAAGAGGATTTCTGTGTCTTTTATCCCAAACACAATAGCCAAGAAATAATATGTTGTTTTCCCGCATCTCCTATTTTGTAATAACCAGCAGAGCCATTTGGATGGTATTTTATACAAAGATAATCGCCTATTTTTGAACAAAATAAACACGGTTGGTTGGCTTGCGGGGTTTTTCTTCCTTTCCAAAGCCATTTCTCGGGTGTGTTTTAGCATCGCCGCACCAGGATCTCTCCCAGGGAGGCATTTTGGGGGCTTGGTGAGAACATTTCCCCTCTCCTGGCCCCAAGCAAGCGGCACAGCAGAGCCCCGGTTGCACTAGGGATGGAAATCGCTTTTATTGAATCACTCGAGTGCTTTAGTACAGAAGAACAGATATACAGAGATGATACGTTTGTGCTTCAACACTTTCAAACATTTAGATTCCAGTAATTTCAAGGTAAACAAGTTCCAAGACAGACTAGATTGTTGGTTTTTTTTTTATAGTTTTCCTTTTTGATAAATTATTTTTTATATAAATAACTGTAACAGAAAAAAAAAATAATAACCAAACGATAATGTCCAACATACAAGAACCTGAAGCATTTGCATTGCTAAACCGAGAAGGAACTCAAACGGGGTGGGAGGACCAAGAGGGAATCAACAAATATCAGTGCAATGATACAGCCTTTGCCCTAAAAATATATATTTAACTTTATGGGCAAGGAACAGACGGGTAGGGAAGAGGGGGGGCTTAACCACCAACGAGGCAAGAAAGAGATCTGGAGGAAGGAAAAGGGGGGTCACAGCCTTCAGAGGGAGAGAACAAAACAATGGACCCCAAAATATTGCAGTGCACCTAATGGCAGGGGAGGGTGGGGGGGGGCAATCCTGGGGTGTAAAAATAATAATAAAAAAAAAAAACAAACACCAAAAGAACTAAAATCAGAGGTTTGGTTAAATCACTATACACCAAGCTTGTAAGAACATCACAAGACACAGTCATTAATATACACAGAGTCCGGGGGGGGGTCTCGGGGCGACAGCACGCTCAGAAACGCTTCACCACGGGACGACACGAGCGGAGCCGGGCGCGGGGGGGCCGAGCTGCCGTGGGATGGAGAGGGATAGATATAAATTAAACTTTTATTTTATATATATATGTATATATGCATTCTAAGGAGCACCTGGGGAAGGGGGGGGGTGGGGCCGTGCGAGCAAATGGGCCCCGTCTCCAGGTTTTGACCGTTTTGGTCCCTTTTTCGCATGGGAATTGCCGCAGCGTGAAGCATCCTGGGTGCAGCCCCTCCCCGCCCCAGGCCAGATGTTGGCGTGCACATCTGGTGGGAGCACCTGCCACCCCAAAAGGCAAGGGGCAGGCGATGGTGGCGGGGACCCCCCCAAAGCAGAGGCCGGAGTGATGGTGGCGTGTCCATACGTTCATCCATACATGACCCCAATGAGGAGCGAAACTTTTGGACAATGGTATTTTTCGGGTTGTTTTTTTTGTCACCATCATTCGCTAGCAATGGGCAGATGGGTTATTCAGCAATGCGCTCCTGGGTGCTTCAGATAGCTGCAGCTACAAATATATTGATATTCTTTCCTTTTCCTCTTTTAAACACAATGCATCGGTTTTCTTAATATATATATATATATTTTGGTTTTGGCTGTTGTCCCCTCCCTGTGGATAAAATGAGATGGGGAAGGCGGCGGGAGGGGCGGGGGGGTCAACACAAGAAAGCGGGGCCGGGCTGGGGGGTGCGGGGGGGTCGCACCCGGGGCTGCGCGCCCGGCGAGGGGGTGAATTCAGCATCGAGTCGGTGGCGGCGTTTCCTTTTAACTGCTGCTTTCTTCCTCTGTTTTATTGAGTTTCTTCAGCGTGTCCAGCAGTTTCTGTGGGGTGAGGATGTGTGTGGACCCTGCGGGGGTAGAGGAAAAGGAGGGGGGAACATCAGTGATGGTTTTGAGACCCCTCCCCATTGTGCCCCGGCCGCTGTCCCCGCTGTCCCCGGTCCCCCCCGGCGAGGCCTTACCTGCGGCGATGGCCCCGCGCGCCGTGGAAATGCTTGCGAGGAAATGTACGGCTGTGGGGTGGGGGGAGGCTGGGGGAGGAGGGGGCGGATAACAGGAAAGGAACGGAAAAGGAGACATGAAGGAATGAAGGGGATGGGTGGAGCTGGGAGGTGCCTGGTCCGTGGGGTGGCTCCTGGGCTTGTTGGGGTGGCCAAAAAGCCACCGGGGTGAGAAGGCAAGAGGTGCAGGCAGGGAGCAGGCAGCGGGCGGGCAGGGAGGGACCCTCCACAGGTCATAGAATCAGAACCATAGAATAGTTTGGGTTGGAGCTTAATGAAGGAAGTGTGAAGGCACCCTAGTAAGGCAGGGAGTTGTAGAATCACAGAATGGTTTGGGTTGGAAAGGACCTTATAGATCATCTAGTTCCAACCCCAGCCATGAGCAGGGACATCTTCACCAGCTCAGGGTGCTCAGAGCCCCGTCCAGCCTGGCCTGGGATGTCTCCAGGGATGGTTCATCCACCACCTCTCTGGCCAACCTGGGCCAGGCTCTCACCACCCTCAGGGACAACAATTTCTTCCTCATGTCCAGCCTGAATCTCCCCTCCTTTAGTTTAAAACCATCACCTCTTGTCCTATCAGAACAGGCCCTGCTGAAAAGTCTGTCCCCGTATTTCTCATCCATCCCTTTTAAGCACAGAAAGGCTGCAATAAGGTCTCCCTGGAGCTCTCTTTCTCTCAGCCTGTCCCCCCAGCAGAGCTGTTCCAGCCTCAGACCATTTTTGTTACCCATCGACTCAGGATTTCAGCCCCACCACACCCCAGGCTGGGGGACCCAGACTTTGCCATAGGGGACATGGAGGGGCCAGAGCTGGGACAAGCGCCGGGGCTGCGCCCGCTGCTGCCCACGGATCCCGGGACACCTTCACCGGGCAGGCAGGACCCCGACCCGCCGGCCCTGGCCCCTCTGGCCCTGTCAAGGGGGAACTCATGGCATGAAGGAGCCGGCCAGGTCCGGCCAAGAGACATGGCAGAGGGATGATGGAGCGGCGCTGGATGCTTTTCCACCTGGTAGGAGGAACCGCAAGCATTTTCTTATCAGAGAACCAAACGGAAACGAAACCCAAAACAATAATTAAAGAAAGGAGGAACAGAAGAATCAAAGAAAACCCTTCGGGGAGGAAGAGTTTCTTTTTTTCATTAGTAAGCTGCCTTTACTTGGTTTCTTTGGCTCACTCCATTGCTGGAGCCTGATCCTCAAATGACACCCTAGTAGAGTCCCTGAAGTCGGGGTGCCTCAGGTCCATGAGAAATTTGGTGGGAGTGAGAATGTGAGTAGAACCTGCGGGAGAACAGAGCGGGGCTGACGGCTGCGCCAAGACCCCCCCACCACCTTTTTTTGGGGGTGAGGAAGGACGCGGTTGCCACCCGGAGCATTGCAGGCACATGCAGGGGATGGTCCCCGGAGAGATGCAGGATGAGATGGGCAAGAGGCGGGATGGAGCTGGGGGGTGGTGGTGGGTCTGGTGGGGGGGACACACATTTGGGGGCAGCAGGAGGTGATGGAGAAGGGGCTGCTGCTCCCAGGGGAACACAAGGAGTAGGTGAGATGCTGGCAAGAGGCTCTGACAGCTGCCTCAAGAGAGAATCCAGGGATCAGATGAGACATTGAGGGGCTCCTGCCCCTGCCCTACAAGGTGTGTATCCAGCTGTGCTTCCCCAGGGGAATTTCAGTGGAGCTAAAAGCTCCTTGCTAACATCTGGCAGGGCTTCCATCATGTCCCACACAGCTCTTTAGGGTGCTGAGATTGAGCACACAACACGTCTAGTTGCACACACAATGCAACAGGACGTGCAGCACATGTGCAACAAGAAAATGCATCTCCTGTTGCACGCACAGCGCATACTGTGGTTGCTGTGCAGCGTTGCACGGCTCTTTATTTTTTCTCCCTGAAATGACCCCAAAGATGAGGGTGCAACACGAGCGATTCAAGATGCAAAACTCCCTTCTTTCACCCAGTTCTGCCTGAAGAAAACCAGACAGGGAGAGGAAATATGGGAGCAAAAATGGCGATTGATGGAGGGACATGCCCTGTCCCTGGGGAGCAGGGACACAGAGGTGACACTGGGCGGCAGGAGAAGACCTTTCCACAGAGCTCCTGCTCCCACACCCATCTGGAGCCGGGAGTTTGCAGGATGGAGGAGCGAGCGTGGGATGAGCAGCCACGCGATGGGGCGCAGGGTCCGGCCCGGCTCCCGCTCACTCACCTATTAGCACTTCCCACTTGCCGCTGGCTTGTGTCACCTCGTAGGCGCAGCGCATCTCGTTCATGCTGACACCGCCCAGGATGAAGATGATGAGGCGGGGGCCGCTTCGGTACTCGCCAGGGGCCTTGTTCTTGTGCCAGTGGCCATAGCGAGCGCTGGAGAGGGAGAGGAGAGGGATGAAGGAGAGGAAGGAGAATGCTCACCAACAAACTACGCACTGAGTTCACATCTTAACTAAAACCACACATTAATCAGCTTCCGAACTGCTGCTGGAGCAGGTTAAGTCCAGCTTTCCAGCCAGCTGTTACAGGTAGGGAAACTGAGGCACGGAATGCCTAAATGAGGGCAGAGCAGCTCACAGACCTGCTGATGGATACAGCCCCTCCAGGCAAGCGAGGGGTGGATGCTCATGGTGCTATAGGTGCCGATGTATAGGGGAGGGCGGGGGGACGCACCTGACAGCGGTGGTGCTGAAGGAGGCAGAGGAACGGGTGGAGATGTACGGGTAGTGCTTGGTGTCCAGCTTGTCATCGATGGCGTCCTGCGGGCAGAGAGTCCCCATCGGGGTCAGCGAGGAGCCAGGCACAGCCCCCAGCCCCCCTGCCCAGAAGGACTGGCCCAATTGGGTCAGGATTCATTTGCATATATTTGCATCGCCTTGCTTTCCAGAACAATGTGGCTGTGTTCGTGTAAGGGGATGCACTTGGGGGAAGGACGGCAGTGCAATACGGCTGTGGGGCAGGGGGCTGCAGCATGGGGGGACAGGGGAGGTTCACCCCGAGTTTGGGGGTGTCAGGGGAGGTAGGGTAAGGGGTGGCCAGGGTGCAGTGATTTTTCTGGGAAGCTCAGGAGCATGCACTGAGCTGGAGGCTTCACATCTGAGAGCCACCCCTGGGGTAAGGGACATGCTCTTTGCTTTTTTCAGTGGTGGAGGGTTGATACCATAGTGTGAGATGTTGTTGCTCTGTATGGTCCCCTCTGGTCCTGGGGAGGAGGTTTAGGGGTGCCCTGGGCATGGAGCCACCCCGGTGAGGGTTTACATGGGCTGTGGTAGACAAAAGTGGGAGCTGGTGTTATGTGTGCTTTTGGAAATCGAGAGAGCTGGGGCTCTGCTTGTCATCAGTGCCTGGGAGCAGGTGGCCATGAGCTGCTCCCCAAAATGTGACTCCAGGGTCTGTCTGTCTGAGCAGGTGGGAAATGTCTGTGTTTGGGAGTAGTTTTGGTGCCTGGGACCTCCCCAGCTCCGGGGCTCTGGGTGAACCCCAAGAGGCTGCTCCAGCCAAGGGGTGACCAGGACAGAGTGGGTCGGGAGGATGGCAGTGCCTGGAGAAAACACTTTCTGGCTCTGCCCAGTGCTACCTGAGCACAGAGCTCAGAGGCAGCTCCCGCAGGCACAGGCAGCAGTGAATGGCACCGTGCCTGTCCCCCAGCTCAGCTGGGACATGGGTGATGCTGTGACAAGGCCACTCAGCCATGTCCATCATGTCACAAGGAGCAACCAGCTTGTTACTGCATTTTGTACCGCGGGGATGCCGTGCATCCCACCTGGCGCCAGTGTGCGCATGCAGAACAGGAAAAGCTGCCAAAACATCCCACCCTTGTTTCAATGACAGGCAGCGAGCAGCCTGGAGGGCACGTGTTGGGCAGAGGTGCCAGGTTTGGGCTGGCAGCCCCCAGCTCTCCACAGGTCCCTTCCTGGGCGGTGCTGGGGTCCCTGCTCTGTCCCCTGTCCCCGTGCGTGCTGGCTCACCTCCATGATGTCCTTGATGACCGGGGTCCATCGGGAGAGCTGGTAGGTTTGCTCGCTGATACGCTCCTTCCGCTCCGGCTTGCTCCGGCGGCGCAGGGTGGACTGGGGAGAAGATGGATGGGGACACCTTGAGACACGGGGGCTCCAGCTGTGGGACCGGGGACACCCCAGAGGGGAGATGGGGGCATCTCAGGGAGTACGCAGTTCCCATAGGTGACATGGT
Source organism: Streptopelia decaocto (assembly GCF_964273445.1). Taxonomy (NCBI): domain Eukaryota; kingdom Metazoa; phylum Chordata; class Aves; order Columbiformes; family Columbidae; genus Streptopelia; species Streptopelia decaocto. Next base: position 3,785,748 of record NC_138672.1, on the reverse strand, counting down.
CCTTTCGAGGGGTGAGGCGGGCCGTGGGAAGCTGGGGATGGGCACTCACGTCTGTGATGATGGGCACCCCGAGGTGGGCCATGTTGGTGATGATCTCGCTGTCCTCTGCTGGGATCTGAGCGTGCTGGATCAGCTTGTTCAGGTTCTCCTCAGTGATACCTGGAAATGCAATGGGGAGATGGTATCCTCCTGAGAAATGCCTCCTGTGGGGACATGATTGCTCCATTGTCACCTTAGGACACCTGGCTTTGTGGTGGTTGTGGGGACAGGGTTGAGCTTTTCCCTCTCACTTATCTTGGCCAAACCCTGAGCTGTTTGTCACCCAGAGCTGCCTGCACGTCTCACCCAGCACTGCCCAGCTCTCCTCCTCACCGTTCTTCAGGAAGATGTAGAGCAAGATGATGCGGATCTTGTCATAGGTGCTGACGTTCCCATCCAGCAGGATGGGGACAATGGCCCTCATGGGGTCCTTGATCTTCTCGCCTTCAGCATCGGTGCCCATGGCCAGGTCCTGCAGAGAACACACGTACTCGTTACCCCACGGCTCCATGCTGAGCTGTGGGGCAGGAGCTGGTGGTCCCAGTTTGTCCCCGTGCGGATGTGGGTCTGGGAGAGCCGGTACCTGTTCAACTCGGCAGAGCTTGTCCACCGTGCCCTGGTAGTGCTTCATGCAGTCCTCGGCCAGGTGCAGGTGGGTCGAGTACTGGGGACACACAAGCCATGTGGTTACACTGGCAGGGCTGGTGGCAGCCCAAGGTCCCTGTGCCACCGCCTGGGGACCCTCCAGAGCAGCTGCCATCGCCTGCTCCCCAGGTGGGCTCTGCAAGGGCATCCCCCCACCTTATACCTTGCTGAGCTCCTTCTGGTACTGTGGCATCTTCTTCAGCATCTGGGACAGGTCCCTCATGGTGGTCTGCAATGGAAGGAGACATTGTCACTCTCAGGGACTTAGGGACCATGAGAAGGGAGGGGATGACTAAGGACTTCTGTCCCTGTGAGAGCCCCTCGCGGGGGTTTGGTAACACCAGTTGTGGCATTGCCAGGTCTGTGGGGCAGGGAGGGGTCTGCAGCTCTACACATCAGAATATCGAGGGGAGAAACCCCGCCCAGGACCTTCCTCCAGGACCCTTGGGCACTTGGCTGAGGCTGAGGTGGTGCTTTCAGCTTCTGGCCATTTTTACACCCAATTTTCACCAAGGTACCCTCACTACCACTGGCTCAGGGGCTCTCAGGATGGGAATGGGCTGGGGACAAAGGCTGCTGGGGGGCACAGACGCCATGGTGGGGGCAAGCACACTTGCCACCTTGTGGGTTAGGGTTAGGGCACTCCCAAGGCACCCCATTTCCCCAGCTGCCACCCCACAGCCTTCGCCTGCTGTCAGGGACCTGAGCACCCTTGTCCCTTTACAGAGGTCCCCATTGGATGTCCCCAGGAGACCCCACCATGTGCCAGCACACGGCCGAGCCCCCAGGCGCCCGTCACCTGCTCGGCAGGCACAGTCAGGTCACCTTATCGCCTGTGTTCATCCTCTTGCTCGAAGAAAACTCCTTCAGGGACCGGGTCACCTCCCTGGGGACAGGAAAACACAGCGTCAGTTGGGAGGGGACCCTGAGCAGCAGAGTGGGTGGCAATGCCGATGTCCCACGTAGCCAGCAAACCATCCGCAGAGACACTCACTGGGACACCTCGGCGATGTGTTTGTGGCGCAAGGTGACCCACAGGTCATCATCCTCATCCAGGAGAACCTCTTTGATCCGGGCTTCCCCGATGCCGCTCGTCTCGTACCTGGGGAGAGGGCAGGAGTGTCACAGCGGGGACAGGGCTCGGGGGCACATGGTCCCCTCACTGTGGGGGCTCTAGGTAAGCTGAGGGGACATGGGGCAACATTATTCTTAGCTCTGCCAGCAGTGAGGTGACATTATTTCAACTGTGTTTCACATCTTGCCTTCTTGTACCCCTTCAACTGCCAAATGATGGGAGGGCTGGGAAAGCCCCTTTTCATAGAATCACAGAATGGTTTGGGTTGAAGGGACCTTCCAAGCTCATCAAGTCCCACCCCTGCCATGAGCAGGGACACCTTCACCAGCTCAGGTTGCTCAGAGCCCCGTCCAGCCTGGCCTGGGATGTCTCCAGGGATGGGGCATCAGTCCTGCCCATCACACCTGCCAGGCTGCAGCCAGGAGTGGTTTCTCCCACCCGATGACTTGTGATGGATGGAGGGATGCTGAGGCTCAGGCTTCATGGCTGAGCTTCCAAATCCTGCTCGGGGGGGTCATGGAGGGACAGCAGCACTGCACTCACTTATAGACATCGTTCTCGATGGGTAGCAGGTCGTAGCTCATGGCCTGGAAGGTCAGTTCGTGCAGCACTGGGGACGCAGGGTCGAAGCCACGGTCCAGGATGAGAAGCTGGGAACGAGCCTTGTCCGGACCCTGCAGAGCCAGGGTGGGGCATCAACAGCAGGGCTGGGAACCCCTCCAGCCCCATATGCGCTTGGGGAAAGCCAGGGCCATTTCGGGGTCCCCACTTGGGGTCTGCAACTGCTGCATGGCTGAGCTCAAGTGGGGCTTGAGGACTGGAGCACCACCCCAGCATCCCCCAAAGGGCTGCGATGCCGTCCCCACTCACCTCACCCATGGTGGGGTCATCAGCCTTGTAGGCATCCAGCTTGTCCTGGATGAGCTGCGCCAGCATCGCGTTGTCCTTGTAGTCCCTGGGGGACGCAGAGGGAGGGGTGAGCTCCCTGGGTGGCTCTCACCAGCACGGGATGGGGAGGAGCTGCTGTTTCCCTGTGCAGCATCCTTGGCTCATGGGAGAGGAGGCACCTAAGCAGCTTTTGTTACCCATTTCCACCTCTCTTTGCCATGCTCTGCTTTGCCTTGGTGCCACTTGGATTTCAGGGTCCCAACCCCCACCCACCTCTCCAGAGCATTTTCAAGTCTGTTTTTACACTGAGTGCAGGTGTCTGTCCACCCCACCCTCTCCTTCATCCCCACACCCACACAGGACACAGCATGGCCTCACAGAATCATTTTGGTTGGAAAATACCCTCAAGATCACTAAATCCAGCCGTTCCCTCACCGCTGGCGCTGCCTCATGTCCCTGAGAACCTCATGTCCGTCTGTCCAACCCTCCAGGGATGGTGACTCCAGCACTGCCCTGGGCAACCTGTTCCAATGCCCCACAGCCCTTTGGGGAGGAAATTGTTCCCAAGATCCAACCTTGACCTCCCCTGGCACAACTTGAGGCCATTTCCTCCATGCTCAGCATCGCCCCAGCCCTGCCGTGCTGTGGGGGGATGGCCGGTCCCGGGGTGCCCTTACCCCCGGTACCGCACAGCCGGGTACTCCTTCAGCGTGGCGCACAGCGTGGCGATCTGCTCCGCCAGCCGCTCCAGGATCGGGTTCTTCATCTGGGCCTTGTGGGGGCTGTAAAAGCTTTGGAAGGAGTCGGCCGAATCCAGGGAATAAACCTGGGAGGTGCAGCAGGAGGGAGGTTAGAGGCGGGGTGTCCAGAGGAGAGCGGCCCCGCAGGACACCCTGGTGGCTTTGGAAACAGGATTTAACTCCCAGCTGGATCTCAATGATGCTCAGAGCAACTCTTGGGCTTTGGTCTGCCAGCTCTGGCTCCATGGCATGCTCCCTACCCACGTGTGGCCACCCAGGATGAGCAGAGAAGGCAGGAGCCCCCCCCAGCCCCTGCCCACAGCAGTCACCTGCTCCCAGGCAGGGAAGCAGAGACCTGGGGACAAGTGGGGACCTGCTGCTTCCTGGCCATGCCACCAGTAAAGACCAGAAGCCAATGTGGCTATGTGTGGGGATGCCAAGAAGTCACCTCCCCAGAAATGCTGCAGCTCAAAGAGTTAACAGCACCAAGCAGGTCCCACACCATCTGTCCCTCCCTGTCCCCCTTGTCCCCTGGCTGGGGGCTGTGCTGGGGGGGCGTAGAGCCAGCCAAGGCCCAGCACCTGCTAAATACCCCCCAAGCACATCAGCCCCGAGAAGTAATCAAAGGAGACAGGGAGAAAGAGCGGAGTGGGAGGTGGGGAGCCGGCTGGGACAGAGGGGTGCGTGGCGGCTTCAGGGGCTCCTACACAAACCCCAACGGGCTGGAGAAGGAACCTGGAGCATCCCCCAACTGCCCCATCCCCAGACCACCCCAGCAGGGACGGTCCCACCCCGGCCTCACCTGGGACTCGGAGGGGAGGAAGGCGATGTTGATCTCCGTCAGGGTTTTGATGACCTTGGCAGCACGGGATTTCACCAGCTCGTTGAAGAGGGCGTCAGGGCAGGCTGCAAGGGGAGGAGGAGGAGGGTAGCGCTCAGCATCCCAGCATCCCTCCATCCACACTCGGATGTATTTTAGGGATAGGGACTTTCCATGCCCCCCATTTCTGTCTTGGAGGAGGCCTGGCTGTCTGTGGCCTGCCCCGGGGTCCTGAGATCCAGCCATCCATTTGGTGATGAAAATCACCCATCTGCACTCGGAGACGCTCAGTGCCATGGGCAGGATGGGGCTGCCACCCCACAGTTTGCTCCTGCTCCTTCTCTCTGGCCCAGGAGGTGTATGGGGGGAGCTGGGGTTCCAGGGTGCAATAGGGTGGGAGCCGTGACCCCCAGTACTCACAGTCAGTGAAGAAGACATGGGCAGCTCGGTACTTGGAGGTGGGGGGATCCTTGAAGTCGTTGATGAGGGAGTGGATGGACTGCAAGAGAGAAGGGATCGCCTGGGCTGGGGACGGTGGCACTGGGGGCATCTCAACAGGGTCACCCAATGTACCCCCTCTTGGTGCAGGGGACACTCTGCCCCTCTGCACCCCCAGCCTTGCTGGGGCCGAGATGCTGCCCAGGGGCGCAGATGGCCATCCCAGCATGGGCATCCCCCCGCCAAAGGCCCCTGCACCCCTCCATGTTCACCTTCTCAGAAGGGGTGATGAGATAAACGGCCTCCAGGCTGGGCAGCGGCTCCCGGCGCTTGTTGATGTCTTCAACAACTGGGGGAGAAAACAGGGGCCATGGCAGGGACAGGTGCAGGCAGGGACACGTTGGGTGTCAGGTACCCCACGGCAGCACCGGACCAGCCCTGCCAACCCCTCCACATCCAAAACATCCCCAATCACTCACCTTGCCCACCAGGAGCTGGGACAGGGAATGTCCCCAGCTTGTCCCATCCCTGTGGCGCCCCATTGGGGTGTGTGTGGGGGTGCCTGGCAGGTCCTGGGGGCTAGTGGATTCGGTTTTTGGTTTATTGGTTTATTCTCACATCCCTGCACGGGAGGGTACCACGCTGGGGTGATGCTCTGGTGGTACCCGGGCTGGGGCAAACCCCCACCACCCCAACACCTCCCAGTGCACTGTCTGGGGTTTCCTTCTCCTTCCCAGGTGCTGCAGGGAGCTATTTATGGGGCTGACATAAAATTACACCTTGTCTCCTCCTCCTTGGACTGAGATACAGCCAGGAAACAAGGCGTTCAGGCTCCTCCAGCCCCCGCAGCCAAGGAGGGAGGCTGTGAAACATCAACCCGGCTCCAAGACAGTTGGCCATGAGTGATGGGAGGCAGCTCATCTCCATCCCACATGGGACGGGGCTGGGGGGGGCCACGCCGCTGCCTCGACTGGCTCCTGCCAGCCTGGAGGTGCCTTTGCGGGTCCCCTGGTTTTGCCCTTCCCACAGGTTTGGGAGGTTTGGGAGAGGTGGCTGGGAGCCGGTACTCACTGGTGATGCCCTCGGTCATGATGTCGGTCATCTTGCAGCAGGAGGAGAGCATCCGCATGCTGAGCTGGTCCACCACCAGCACCTGCGCAGAGGGGCTGTGAGCAGGGGGCACAGCTGGGAACTGCCCTTCCCACCCCCCTGCCTGCTCTGGGGACTCCCTGCCCACCCCACCCCCTGCTCTGCTTCCTTCCCATCACCCTCCTCGGCTCTTGACCCCCCCAGGGTTTGGCGCTTACCTTCCATTCGCCCTTCTTCTTCACTTTCCGGATCACATCATGCATAATCTCTGCAAGAGAAGGAGTACAGGGGGGGGCTGTGAGCACCCCAAGTTCCCCCCCGTAACACCCTGGGGCCCACTGGCAGCAGTGGGGTCACTGAACCCCCATGTGTGGGGTCACAGCCAGCCCTGCTCCCCCAGTGCCTCTCCTGGGATGTGGGGAGGAGATGGGGGGTTTTGGGGTACCCAGGGAGGGGTGGTCACCCCCCAGCCCCGTTTTTCTCTCATGTTTGGCACTAACGGACGGGGCCTGTGCCAGTGAGGAGCCATGGGCTGGCAGAGGGTTGGGGGGTCCCTCTGGGGAGCTGGGGGCCACCCCACATGTCTCATCCCTAATCCAAAGGAAAACAACAGCAGCTTAAGAGCTCCTTTTAGAAACAAGAACCCAGTGGCCTGAGCCTGTTCCTTGTAATCCCCCGCAATCTCATTTCGCCTCCCGCAGCTGCTGGGCTTATGCAACCAGCCGGGACAGCAGCACCTGAGGGTCCCCCTGTGCCCCAGGGCCCCCAGGGCTGGGGACACCCTGCACCCATATTCCCAGGCACAGACACCCCAGGCCAGGCTGTGGGGCTGCTCCCCATGGGGTGCAGGTTAAGGCCATGCAAGGAGGTGGCCCCAGCAGCGGGACGGGGACGTCACCTTTTGGGGCTCGGTTGCAGGGAGGGGGTTTCAAGCCTTGAATAGGGACGTGTCCTCCTGCCAGACCAACGTGCTGCCGAAACATCTGTGTTGGGGGACATGAGGTGTTCCCAAGACCCCAAAGGTCCCCGTTTTACCCCAGTGTATGAAGCACCACCCCTCGCAGAGCAGGGACATGCTGGGAACTGCCCCGCTGAGCCTGAGGGGAAGAGTCCGTGTCCACCCCGGGAGGGTTTTGCTCCAACTCTCTGATTCCAGGGACTGGGATGGAAATGCCCAATTAAAACCCAATTTAGAGATGTTTCTAGATCAGAAAAGGCAGAGGTGTGGGGAGATGGTAGTGAGGATTTCACCCTTCCTGGCCCAGCCTTGGGACCCTTCCCCCGTGGCAGTGACCCTATGGGTACCAGTCCCCCAGGTAAACCTCGATCTGGGTTTACACGCAGCAGTTTGGGACCTAAATTTCCCGCCACTGCACATCCATCTCCTTGGGGAGCCCAGAAGGATGCTGGCCATGAACTGCTGGTCCTGCCTGCCCTGGGTCACATCCCTTGGCCTCTCCATCAGTAAAACGGGTGTGGGGCATCTCCGGGCCACGGAGAGGGGATGGAGGGTGAGTGGGGTTGGGTCTGTACCCCGAGTGCATTGGCGGGGTGCTGCTGGAGGGGGAAGGATGCTGCCTGCACCCCTGTGTGCTGCCCACCCGAAACCAGGTCACCCACGTGCAAAAAGCTGAACCAGGAATTGTTTTCCTAACCCTAACAGCACATCCCTGGTCCTGTTCTCTGGTCCTGTGTGGGGCCAGGATGGCAGGATGCCAGCACAACTCTCCTCCTCCTCCTTTCATTACTCACATTTGGCTCCTTCCCCGGATCAAGGATCCAGGAATAACTGTGCTGTTTACAAGGCAGAACGCAGGCGCCCTCCATCCCACACCCACAACCTCCACCCCACAACCTCCATCCCAAACCATGGGACTAAAGCGCGGTGGGTGCCGCTGCACCAGTGCCAGGCAGCGATACTGGTGGAGAAGGGTCCAGGTCTGTGAGCAGCCAGAAAGAAATCCTGCCCTGCCATGAAAATACGGCTTTGCTCCGGGGCTGGGAGAGCAAGGAAGGGTGGAAGGAGAGAAGGATGGAAGGAGGCTGGGAATAAGCATCCTGGTGCCTGGGGAAGGTGCTGTCAGTGCAAAGGCTCCCATGGTGCTCCCAGCACCCTCTGCTTGCTGCGGCAAGTGGGGGGACAGGGGCTTGGGGCTCCTCAAAATGCAGCCTTGGCCAGCCAGGAGCTTGTCCTTGCTGTGGCAGCTGCTGCAGGTGACATGTTGTCCTCAGAGCCTCGCTTTTTGGGGACTCCCTCGCTCCTTTGCATGTGTAGGGGTTGAGCTGGATGTGTGCGATGCAAGGAGCACCTGCCTGGCTGAGAACCTCCTGGTGACAAAAGTGTCATGTCCCCTGGCCTGATCCTGGCACCACGATGGGCCTCCCAGAGTAGAAACTGGGCACCTCGGAGTGTGATTGCTCTGTGACTGCTCTGGGCTTTGTGGTTTTAGGGTGTCTGTGCCCCGGTCAGAGGTGGGTCCCCACTGGCACCAGGATGAGCCAATTCCACACTCAGGGAACATTACAGAATGAGCAAGAGACTCCCAGGGGAAACAGCAGCTCTTCCATTCCCCAAGGTCCCCAAGTCAAGCCCGGACGCCTCCCGGGAAGCAGAGCTCTCACGTCCCCGCATTAGCAGGTCAGATGTTGCCGCCCGTGTCCCCAAATGGTCTGGCCAGCCAGAGCTTTTGGGCTTGAACGTCAGTGGGTGACGCTCACAGTCGAGCTTTTCATCTTGGAAATAAACCGGGTTCCAGGACCTACCACGTTGCTTCTGTTTCCTTCAGGATGGAAGAATTTTAATTACAATTTCTACCAAGAGCAGACAATACAGAGAGACTTCCCCCAATGTAGAGACAACACCAGTGCCTGTGGACAGGAAGCACATCTCACCTACAAAAGTGAGACCTCCAGTGTTCTTGAGTAATATGGTCCTAAAAGTGCAATCATGGAGATCACAGAATCACTGGATGGTTTGTGTTGAAGGGACCTTCCCAGCTCCCCCAGTGCCCCCCCTGCCATGAGCAGGGACATCTTCACCAGCTCAGGTTGCTCAGAGCCCCGTCCAGCCTGGCCTGGGATGTCTCCAGGGATGGTTCATCCACCACCTCTCTGGCCAACCTGGGCCAGGCTCTCACCACCCTCAGGGCCAACAATTTCTTCCTCATGTCCAGCCTGAATCTCCCCTCCTTTAGTTTAAAACGATCACATGGTTGAGAGCAACCACCTCCCCCAGCCCACCACCTGCAGTTGGGCTCATTCTCAGGGTGACACATGGCATGAAAATGACCCACTGCATTGTTTTCAAGCAAAGCCAGGTGCTGGTGACATGGTGGCCTAGTAGGACTTGAGCCCACACGTCACTCCAAGAGGCTTAGCCCACGTTATTTACACTGAGCAGGGCGGGCAGCCTTTCTCCAAGCCAGCTTTGCCTCGCTTGCTCATGGCAAAAGCAACCAGCCCCACGTCTCCAACCGGTTCTGGGGGAAGAGGGACCAACCCTGCCACCGCTTGTGCATGCGCCAACAAAGCCGTGACCAAGTGCATCATTTTGGGATGCTCTAAGCCCGTTATCCTGCTGCAGAAAGAGCAGTAAAACCTTGTCCTGGCCACCACCGCATCCTGGAGCCCTAGGAGGGGTGAAGGATGCTGCACCCACGGCCAAGCCTGTCCCTTCTGGAGCAATGCAAGAGGCCGAAGTCCCGCTTCTCAGAAATGCTCCTTTGCGGGCACATCCCAGGACTTCATGGGCTGCACACCTTGGTCTGAAGTGGTCAGGGAAGCTGGAGTTGCTTTATGGATGCTTTACGGATAGGCAGCAGAATTGCCCAAGGTCCTACAGGTGGTCCTAAACACGGGCTTTTCCCTCTGTCACAGGCAGGGCTCAGTCCTTTCGCTCTCCCCACATGTCCTCTGGTTTGGGATCCAAAATCCTGGAGCAGCTCTGGAGAGCCGGGCCACAGAAATTCACAGGGAGGTTTGCTCGAGACCCACTTCTCTTAAAAAGCTGTCACGATGCATCTCCAAGACGAACATGTTTGGCTTTGGGTTGGCCTGGCAACTGCTTTTTTGCCGGTTCATTAACTAATTGCTTAAGACAGTGTAAATGTTACACAGATACAACCACGTTTGAATGTAGTGGAGCACTTATCTACCTCTGCACATCCTTGGTCGGGGTTCTCTAGGTGCCAGTGCACCATCCCCAAGCAGTCCCCAAGGAAATTTTTGGATTACATGATCATTGTAGGTCCATTCCATCTGAAATCTATTCTATTCTATTCTATTCTATTCTATTCTATTCTATTCTATTCTATTCTATTCTATTCTATTCTATTCTATTCTATTCTATTCTATTCTATTCTATTCTACCCTACGCTACCCTACCCTATCCTAAACCAGGCCCTATGAACCTGAGGATGGTAGGAAGGCTGTCAATCCCATTGACATAGGGAATAATTTCATTTATAGGAGGCAAAGCCCAGCTGACGTCCTTCAGCTGCCATCTCAAGAACCATCTCAAGGATTATTTGAGCCTGGAGACCCCTGTGTCCATAAACCAAGCAAGTCTCAAACATCTCTCCTCCAGCAGCCAATGCCCTGAACACCAATTTTTCTCACTAGATTATTTCGGATGCCCAGCTGGAAGAACTCAGCCTTTCTGAAGGACACGTTCCTCACATAGGAACCTGTTCTTGGTGCAGCCCAGGTGCCGTCCAGCTGCGTTAAGTCCTGCATGGGCAGAATTGCCCAGGTTCAGCTTCATCTTTTCCTCCCCAACCCTGGATGAGGAGAACTTTGGTATTTTCTCATCCAGAGCATCACACATCTCCCTCATGTCCCCTGGTGGAACACGCCACATGTCAAAGCCATGCCGAGCAGTATTTGTGCTGCTCCGGGGAGCTGCGCAACCCTGCGTTGCTGCTGGGGCTCCAGCTTCAAGGATTAGTCACTGTAATCATAGTAACCTGTGATTAATTCCTCCTTTTCCTATTTGCACTGCTCTCATGGAGGATATATGTATCTAAACCCGCCAGCCAAAGCCAGAGCAAACCTGCACAGCCTGGAGAGAAGGAGGACAGAGATCTGAAGGTCTTGAACTCTTTAGAAATTTAATAACATGCCCAAAAGCAAATAAGGGTAATGAGATGCAGGATCATGCCCACGAGTCGCTCTCATTGACTGCACTGGAGAAACGGGGTAAAATTCACACAGGTTTTCCCTGCAGGATCACTCCCAGCCCGGTTCCCGTGGGTCTGCTCGAGGATCTGGGAGTTGAGCAGAGCTGCTTCATCTGGGTAGGGTCAATGCGCCACAGACCACATCAGGTCCCCTTTGAAGGCATCACCCTTCACTATCGCTTGTCCTCTTCCACCAGGTGTTGCCATCCCCAGCAGAGATGCTGGACCTGGCTGGTGGTGGCTGCAGGGTTGGTGCAGCCAACACTGGTGATGCTTCAGTGCCAAGAGGAGCCAAGAGCTTTCTTGCAGCAGGAAGGTACGCACGGGGTGTCACAGTGTCCTGGAGGGGAGGTGACCCTGTCCCAGGGGTAAGTCACTCCATCCTACACGCGTGGCTGTGACTTTCTGAGCTGGTTCTTCTCTTGGTCTTGAACCAAAAGGGAGGAAAACACCAACAAATTGGGGCACTCCAGCCTCAGCTCACTGGGAATCCAGGCTGGGCTGGTCCTCTGTGCCCATGCAGATGTTGGGGATGGGATGGGATGGGATGGGATGGGATGGGATGGGATGGGATGGGATGGGATGGGATGGGATGGGATGGAGGGCAGCCAGTCTGGTCCCACTCTGAATGGTCTTTGCCGCTCCCTTGGTGGCACAACGTCAAACCATCCGATGGTCTCCATCTGTGACCCTACAACATGCATGTTGACGTGCATGTGTACACATTCACGTGTTTGTGTGAATGATGTAGAAGCCCCTAAACTAACGCACCTTCAGCCTGATCTATTTCTGCGCTCTCCAAAACGCCAGAGCCAAGTTCCTTCCCGCACTGTGAGTTGGTGGACACAGCATCTGCTTCTCAGCATGCAACCAAAAGCCATGTGATGATGATTCTCTTTATAAAATGTGTTGATTTTGTGGAAAGAGGGAGGAAATCACTCCTGGGATGTTCTTCCTGAGAGGTGCAGGGGAATTAAACCCAGGCCATATATATATATATATATATATATAATTTTTTTTTTAAGAGGGAAAAAGCCTAGGTCCTCTACTTTGGTGGCTTTTTCAGTCTTCTTGCACATGCAGACACCAGTAGGTGGATGCAGACCTGCCAAAGTGAGGGTTGTCATTCTTGGTAACCTTCCATGGCCACGTACCAGCAAGTTTTCCTCAGCACCTGGTGTAAACCGTGGTTTGGAGACTGAAACTGCTCTGCACTGTGTGGGAAGGTGAATCCTGAATTTTGCACATATTTTTTTCCGAGCTTTTCCAACTCAGAGCCGATGTTGGAAATGCGACAGATCCTGGTGACAGGATCCCAAAAGGGCAAGTGATACAGACCCCAGCAGAGGCTTTGCCAAGGGCCCGTTCCTGTACCCACCTGCGGGGCAGGCAGCACCGCACCACCCTGGGGAGTCCCCGAGGAGGAGACTGGGAGGGTGGGATGCCCAGGAAGGGACTGGATCACCCATGGGAGTCCCTCTCCTCCTCCCCCAGCCACTGCACCAGCACACCAAGACCATGGCAAGGCTGAAGGCTCTGCCCCCATGCAGGGAGGAGGATGCGACGCGCATCCCTGCGACGTGCTCACTGGCCCTTTGCTGCCTCCTCTTCCTCCTCTGCTTGTCAGACCTGGCTCCGCGGTAGCACAAAAGCCTTGTACTCTGAGACGGGCTCAGAGCATCCCTGAGGGGCAGCATCTGGCCCCCAAAGTCCCCCTGTGCCCTCAGCCCAGGGTTGGTGGCAGCAGGGAGGTGCTCCCAGCAGCCTGAGTGACTCAGTCACCAGCCACCCGGCTGCAGGTCTCCAGGGTCCCTGGCTGTGCCCCGAGGCCTGTGCCACCTCCCTATCCCCCCGAGGTGCAGCACAGCATGAGCCTTGTCCCAGAGCCATTGCATCCCAGCACCCAGCCAGGGAGGGGAGGACCCTCAAGAGGTACAGATGGGGACACCAAGTGACACAGTAGGGCAGTTGAGTGCTGTGCATGGGTGCGGAGGGCACATCAGACCTTGTCCAGGCAGGATTTAACCATGAGGTTCCTCGGTGTGGCGGTGGCAGGCACCCAGGCACAGGTCTGCTCTGCGGGAGGCTCTATAGACAGGGATGCTCCATGGAGAATTGGCTGCTGTCCTGGGGGAAGGGTGTTTTCTTGCTGTCTCTGGAAGTGAGCACGGTGCTCCTTTATCCTGGGTCTGCTCTGCACCAATCTGTCCATGACAGCAACACGAGCAAAAGGAAGCCCTTGGGAGGTCTCTCTCCTCTTGCAGGTGAAGGGGTCCAGCGGTTTTCAGATCCAGCACTGGTACCACCACCCCGTGCTCCGGCTATGTGTCCTGCAGCAGCCCACTGTGGCGGCAAGCGCTGCACAGGTGTCACCCCTGCAGCACAGCCCGTTTTGCCTCGCTGGTGATGGCTCAGTGAAGTAAACCCAGCCTCCTCCTCCTCCTCTCCACTGCAGGCTGCTGCAGGAGAGCGGGGACCAGGCTGGGCAGCTCGGGGCAGGCTGCCCTGAGAAGATCCAAGGAGGTCCTGGGGCAAGAAGATGGGAAGAATGTCCACATGGTGGGGGTTTAGATGAAGATTTGGGGATGTATGTCTTCAGATGTGGGTCAGATTTTTCCAACCAGAACCAGAGCAAAGCGACTGGTTCTCCAGTGGGTTCACTGGGAGGTGACCACAGAGGGAGGAGAAAACACACCAGGAGGACCCGGTCCTCAGGCATGGCCTCCAGGGCTGAGTGCACTCAGGTGAAAGCGAGTCCTGGAGGGATGCAGCCATCGCTGCTGGAGACTGCAGGAGGCGCAGGGACAGCCCCCCCAGCACGCACCCCCTGGCTCTGGGGGTGACAATCCGGTTCTGCCCATCTCCTGCAACACTCACCCACCTCGTCCCCCTGCCCACCTCCTCCCACCTCTCCAGGGGCCGTCAAAACCTGCCTTGTTATGGCACCAGCTGGTCACAAGAATAATCCGGGTCTGGAAGGAAGCCAGGGCAGAATGCAGCTCCGGAGGGGGGGGTGGCAGAGCGAGCCATGGCAACGCGGCAGCATCCTTCCTCCCTCCCCTCCTCCTCGGGAGGCAGCGCAGCAGAGATGCTCTGCCCCAGGGTCAGCCCCAGGCTTGGACCTCTTGCTCCTTATGAACAAACACCTTCTCCTGCAGGTAAAGCTCGGGGGAATCCCTGTCTGCAATCAGACTGGCGCAGTGAGGGACAGCCAGGGAAATCTTGTGCTAGCCGCATTGGTGGCCAGGGGAGGGGGAGATCTGGGGACCCTGAGGATGGGTCCTAACTCTGAGGGAGCAGCTCCAGCTGCAAACAGCATCCCAAGGCAAGGAACCGGCCCACCGAGACCAGGAGCTTCCCACAGCAGCCTGCAGAGCAGCTCGAGCCGGGTGGGAGCGCAGGGCTGGACCCCGCAGGGTGCTCCTCCGAGGGCCCCGTCCCTCGCTCCTCTGCAGCATTTTGCCTGCACAAACCTTGCTCTCCCCTGCCAGACACCCACACCTTCCCGATAGCCCTGCTACAGCATCAATGCCCAGTCACCAGTTATCATTTTCAGCCCGGAATACATTTTTCAGCGAAGAACAGAGCGGTTTGTTATTAAACCCTGAAGGGAAGGACTGAGCCAGATTTCCATGATGCTGCCTTGAACCTGTGTGTGTGTGTGTGTGTGCTCTCTCCCAGCCTATTTCAGTGCACAGACAATGAATGAAAATAAGTGGCACTGGTCTCTGTCCCCGCTTTAGCGAGGGCACTGGATGTGGCCCTGCCTGGGGGTGCGTGGGCGGCTGCTCCAGCCCCCCTCCCCTGCCTCCTGCTAAGGCGAGGGGACCAACCCCCCCCAAAGAAAAAACAGCAAAGCACAACAGCCAACCTCCCCCCTCCCCAAAGCTGATCCTGCAGCACAGAAACAACGGGCTGTTTCCCTGCCCTTTCATTTTGCAGCTGGCCGGCTCTAAACCGCCCCCCCATGCAGCACCCCAGGGTGCTGAGGCGGGTAAGGGGCATAGGGATGGTGCATGCCCCCCCCCCCATCCCCAGGGTAGATGACAACTGGGAAGGAAGCAGGGACATGAATCCAGGGGGATATCCCCCCCCCACTCCCATCACCACCCACCCGATCACACCACCAGCCCCGGCCGCACCATCTGCAGCCTGGGCGGGAGGTTTCGCTGCACAACGGAGCCAAACCCACCCGCGGGGGTTTCACCCACGTACCCCCCCCCCCCACCCCGGATTACACACCAACCGCCCCCCATCCAAAATAAATAAATAAATAAAGAGATCCGGTCCCGGCTGGCGACGATGCCACGGAAATAAATCATGCAAGAGGCGCGGGGAGGGACGAAAAAGGCTTTTCATGGCTGCGGGGAGCCCGGGGGAAGTTTCCACCGTTTCCTACCCTTTCTGCTCTTGGTTTATTTATATATTTTTTTTTTCTATAACGTGGAGCTTTTCGCTTTAATTTTGCTACGGGGAAAGGAGCCGACCCCCACCCCCCCACCCTCGGGCGTTTTGGAGAACACCCCCCCCCCCCTTCCCCTCCGCCATCAAGACGTTGAAAATATCATCTTGCAACAGCCGGGGAAGGAGGAAGCGAAGCCGGGGCTGCTCCGTTCCCCCCACCCCGCGGCTCGGCCGCCAAAAATAGCGACCCCGAAGGGCGCAGAAATGTCCGGGAGGGGTCTGGAGGGGGGGACACGGCTGCCCCGGGATCAGGGAAGCGAAGTCACGTCCGGGAAAATTGAAAAAATAAACCTCCATGAAAGCAGGATTTGCGGCAGACAAAGCCGAGGCGCCCGGCCTGTCACCGCGGCGGCGCGGGGGGGGATTTCTGCACTGCCGGACATCCCTGTGCCCCCCCCACCCCGCGACCCCAGACCCCCTCATGGGGGGTCCCGGTTGGTTTTGCTGATTATGGTGTGATGGGGCAATTCCCCCCCCCGCCCGGAGCCGGATACGGGGAAGACTCCAGCACCTCTCACTTCCCTCTTTACCCCCCCCGGCTTTTTCCACCGCCCCCCCCTTCTCCTCCCCTCCCCTCAGCACTGCAGAAAAATCCCAACAGCCTCAACACACACCCCTAAAAAATATAAATAAATAAAACCCGGAAGGAGACTGCAAACCACGACCCCCCCAAACCGTGGGGACGCCTTTTCCCCACGTCCTGCCCGCTGGCCCACGGGGGTCCCGTCCCCCCACCCCCGCCGGGGGCTGATGCCGCCCCGAGGCTCCGTATTGCGCATCCACTGCATCCCCCCACCCGCGGAAAAGGGGAGCGGGAGCCTGGGCAGCTTCACCCCCCTTTCCCCCGCGGGGTGCGCAAGTAACGCGGCCGGACGCGGATCTTACTTTCTCCCACCACAGCCTTGAGTCCGACAGGGGCCATGTCGCCGTGCCGGGGGGGTCCGCAGCAGCTGGGGAAGGATCCGGGGGGGGCACACACACGCACACAGCCGGGCGAGGCTGCGGGTGGCGGGCGCAGGGATGCGGCGGGAGGGAAGGGGGGGGAAGAACGGGCGGGCCGGGGCGGGCGGGGGGGCAGCGGGCTCCGGTGGCGCGGCGGGGCTCAGCTGACCGCGCCGGGGGGAGGGACCGGGGGGGGCGACGGGATGCGCGTCACTGTGCCCGCCCCCGCCCCGCCCCGCGCCGCAGCGCAGCGACCGCGGCGGAGCGCCCCCTGGCACCCAGAGCCCCCTCGCACCCAGCGTCCCCCTCATTGCACCCAGCGTCCACCCCCGTACCCCGCACCCCTGCACACAACATCCCCCCCTGCACCAAGCTTCTCCGCCCATTGCATCCAGCATCCCCCCCGCCAGGCACCCAGCATCCCCTCCCTGCACACAGCATCCCCCCTATTGTACCCAGCGTGCCACCCCCTTCCCCAGCACCCAGCATCTCCCCTGCACAACCTCCACAACCACCATCCCAATTCCGGTACTCACTATCCCCGCCCCCAGCATCTCCCCCCTTGCATCCCCTCTTCACAGCTACCACCTCCCCTGGTACCCACCATCCTGCTCCCAACACCCAGCATCTCCCCTCCACAACCACCATCCCAATTCCGGTACTCACCATCCCCCCCATTGCACCCCCCCCCTCCAGCATCACCCCCTTTCACACAGCATCCCCCCTCCACAACCACCACCCTGCTCTGGTACCCACCATTCCCCCCATTGCACTCAGCATCACCCCCTTGCACTCGGCATCACAACCCCCCCTCACACCCCCCATGGCTGAGCTTTGCACCTCCGGGTTTATTTTGCCAGCACCGAGGGAAACGTCTGCACCCACAGCCATGGGGCTGTAGGAAACCTGCCCACCCACCCCAGGGCTGCAGCATCCACTTTGGGGGAGAGACCCTGCCTGGGGCATCGGGGAGGGCATGGGGAGACACCCCATGGCCACCCACTCACAATGGGCATGGCCAGGGCTGTAAATCTCATAAACCTCAGGGCAAAGGCTGCACGTTCACGCGGCACCTGGCACGGCAGGAAGGTGCCTTTCCCTCGGAGCTGGGTGCAGGGTGGGTGCCAGGGCTGCCAGCTGCTGTGGGGGGACACTGAGCTGGCCCCCAGGGCTGTGCTGAGGGCATCAGAGTGTTTCTGTGCCCCCCCTTCCCAGCCTGGGCAGGGGGTAATGGGGCGATGGGAGAAAAATGGAAAAGGAGGTGGGAAACAATACAGTGCTAGTGTAGAACCTGAGCTAACGGCAGAGTGCTCCAGGGGCAGGCTGTGCACACAGGTATACTTATAGATATATATATTTATGGCCA
The DNA here is from genome assembly GCF_964273445.1 of Streptopelia decaocto. Classification (NCBI taxonomy): domain Eukaryota; kingdom Metazoa; phylum Chordata; class Aves; order Columbiformes; family Columbidae; genus Streptopelia; species Streptopelia decaocto. The sequence goes on along the minus strand of NC_138672.1, from coordinate 3,768,065 downwards.
TATATACGGCTCACTCCATCACCTAGAGGCAGGGCATGACAGGGGGCGCCTGGGGACACAGGACAGTGAAGGAGGGACAATGGGGTGACAAGGGCCCCTGCTCCAGCCCGGATGCCTGGGTTCCCAGCAACCCCAGGCCAGGCAGACATGCGTCTCAATCGTCTGCTTTCAAACCTGTTATTTTCAATGCTTCCTTAAAAATAAGCTGGAGTTGCATTTGTCAGAGCCGCCGGACTCTCTGCCAACCAGAGGCTATAAATACCAGCAGGCTATTTAAGAGCGAGGTATTTATATTGCTTTCCCATCTCACTGTCAATCTGCCCCGCGAGGCCGAGCATCGCTCGTCTGTGGGCAAAAACACGGCACACGTACGGAGCCACAGGTGAGCTGCGACCCACCTGCTGGGGGTGCTTGTGGTGCCCCCCCTCCCTGCCCTCAGGGACACTCAGCTCCCCAACAACTGAATGGGTCACTTGCATCCATCCCATGTGGCAGGAAAAAGGGAAGGAAGGAAGGAAGGAAGGAAGGAAGGAAGGAAGGAAGGAAGGAAGGAAGGAAGGAAGGAAGGAAGGAAGGAAGGAAGGAAGGAAGGAAGGAAGGAAGGAAGGAAGGAAGGAAGGAAGGAAGGAAGGAAGGAAGGAAGGAAGGAAGGAAGGAAGGAAGGAAGGAAGGAAGGAAGGAAGGAAGGAAGGAAAGGAAGAGTGACACTTGCTTCATTCGAAAAGCCTCCTCTAGAACTCCAGGGAGGGGAAGCCACTCAGCCTCCATCCTCCTGGGGGACGCAGCCATCCTTGGGGCTGCTTGCACCCCACCCTCAGAGCAGGCAGAGGCAAACTGGTAATGATGAAGCCAAATGTTTCACCCTGAGGCTGGGAATGTGTCCCAAAGGAAGGTGGCTGTGGCAGCGGGGCATGGTGTCACCTATTGCTTTCATCCCTATGAGCTGCCTGGGATGAAGTTGCTCAGGGTTAATAATCTCCAAGGGTCCGGTGTTTTCGCTGGAGACAGTGAGGGGTGACACCTGAGCAGAAATACTTGTTCTGGGTGCCCATAGCTGGTGCTCATCCCAGTGCCTGTGCCAGTGACAGTACGCCATGCCGGTGCTGGTGCCCATGCCTGTGCCCATAGTGGTGCCAGTGCCTGTTCCCAAACATCCTGCCCATGTTGCTGCTGCTGACAGAGACATGGTCCCCAGTGTCAAGCCCAGACTCCCCGGTGTGATGTCAGGGTCAGTCACAAGAATCCGCCGGGACACCGCTGACATGACCCCAGGCTCAAGCAAATCCCCCCCTGGCTCGATGCAGGGTCAGCCCTGGGACTTCCCCAGGACCCACTGACAGGCTCTCTGCCCTGCCCATGCTAATGTCAGTCACAGTGCCCACAGAATCATAGAATCATGGAATCACAGAATAGTTTGGGTTGAAGGGACCTTCCCAGCTCCCCCAGTGCCCCCCCTGCCATGAGCAGGGACATCTTCACCAGCTCAGGTTGCTCAGAGCCCCGTCCAGCCTGGCCTGGGATGTCTCCAGGGATGGTTCATCCACCACCTCTCTGGCCAACCTGGGCCAGGCTCTCACCACCCTCAGGGCCAACAATTTCTTCCTCATGTCCAGCCTGAATCTCCTTCCTTTAGTTTAAAACCATCACCCCTTGTCCTATTGCAACATGCCCTGCTCAGAAGTTTGTCCCCATCTTTCTTATTGGCCCCTTTTAAGTACGGAATGGCCACAATAAGGTCTCCCTGGAGCTTCTCTTCTCCAGCTGAACACCCCAGCTCTCTCAGCCTGTCCCCCAGCAGAGCTGTTCCAGCCTCGGATCATTCCTGTGGCTCCTCTGGCCCCTCTCCAGCAGGTCCATGTGTGTCCTGTGCTGAGGACCCAGACTTGGACCAGCACTGCAGGGGGGTCTCACCAGAGCGGGGCAGAGGGGACAATCCTCTCCCTCCACCTGCTGGCCCCCATGCACCATGACCATGCCATGCCTGAGCGGCCAGGCTGTCGCACCTTACGCAGGCTGCACTGCCAAAGCCTGGCTGGCGGCGACCAGTTATCCCAGTCCCGACCAGCAGAGGGGAATGGTGATCCACATGAGCCACCTCCTCCACCCGTGCCCTCTGCAAGCCCGAGGGGGCTGCGGTCCCCTGGCTCTGCTGGCCCACCAGCCCTGCTGGTCCCCCCGCCCTGCCTCGGGATGCTCGCAGGCGGGTGGATGCTCGCAGGCGGGTGGGTGCTGACCCACGGGGGTGTGTGGGTGGTGACCATCCCGGGCAGCCCCCGACCCCTGCATTGCCTGCCACAGCCCCGTGGGACTGCCTTGTGGTTTTTTGCAGGGTCCCAAGTTGCTCCCCAGCCAAGGCCAGGCTTGGAGCTGGTCCTCTCCATCCCTCTGCTCACAGGCTGGAGCTGGGCTGGGGGTTATTGATCCTGCCCAGGCTCTGGCCCTGATTCAGCAAAACCCGGGGTGGTGACAGGCCTGATTCAGCACTGCTTAATCACCTTGTTACAATATCTCTGAGCGCTCCGCGGACACAGCAAATCCTGCTGGGGTCAGTGGGACCGAGGGTGCGACAACCCATGGGACTGTCCCTGGAGCCACGGGCACAGCAGCCACAGCCCTGTGGGGCCAGGCAGAGCCGCCCTCGGCTTTATCAGCAGAAACAAGTTTTACTGCTGCAATTATATAGCTGTTAATTGTGCCAAGACTGGTTCCAGTGAAGACAAGCAGCCCCCTGCAGGAGGGCACGTTCACACCTTTGTTTGCTGGTGCTTTTCCCTCCTGCCCAACCTTGGCTTGCTCAGACCCTGTGCCGCAACAGCGTCCTGTGACAAGGACAAGGCTTGTTCAGCTCCGAGGCCTTAGAGGTGACCCTGGGTGGGTTTGTGTGTGGCTGTCCCCCCATGGATGGTGGCCTGAGCTGTGCTGTGCTGGCTGCCAGGGCCACTGGAGAAACATATGCATCTGTATTTGCAAGGGACACCCTGAAATCCCGTGGGCTGCACCTTCTGCCGGCAAGCACCCCCAGGCTCTTCCCTCAAAGTGATCAGGTTTCCAGATGATCCGGCTGTGGTAGAAACAGATCCTTGGCCTGGGGTCAATGAAAGTGAAAGGAAAACTCCGCTGATTGCTCCTGGTGTCAGAGAAAGGGAAATAAATATTTACTGGGCTGGAAGCTTTATTTCGCAATGTACTGCTGTGTTTTGTGGTTGCAGGAATTCAGCAGGTCCTGGTGACAGTAAGTGATGTGGGACAGCCGGTTTCTGGGCTCTCTGCAGGTGCATCAACCACCTTTGCTGCTGAGAGGTCAGATTTTACACCATGGTAATGACCACATGGAAAATCCAAGGGGAGCAAGGCAGGGTGACCCTCCCCGTGGGTACCGAATCCAGGGGAACCAGCTGCAGGGGCAGGGAGCTGAGCACACAGACCCTGCCAGGCTTGGTTTGACTGCTGTGAGCATAAAAATATCCTAAATAATCAGCTTTTTAAAAAAAAGATGCTCACTCATGGACATGGATTGGGGCATCAGATGTACTGGGCTCCCTGGAGGGTGAAGAAGAGGTTTGGAGTACTTTGCTCCTCATGGCAGACTTCTGCACCAGCCTTCACATGAGGGCTTTGCTGGTTTGGGGACTATCTCAGATCGCTGCTGCCATCACCACAGTCCCAGGCAGCTGCCTGAAACCATGAGAGCATTTTATTCTCCCAAGCTATATTGAGAGGGAAATCCTTCATTTTGAAGCTGGGGTAATTCAGCCAGCTCCAGACAGATAAGTATTATTTCCATCTGTTTAGTGACATGTAATTAGCTGGGATGATTAGACTTTATCACAGTGTAATTTTTTAAAGCTCTGTATCTGCACAGTCTCTAACAGGAGGGATGTCAGGGCTGCGTTCGCTTGCAGGCCCGGCATGGGGGGAAGATGTGGGGCTGGCCTTGATAAACTCATTTGAGCATCATCTGCGGTGCAGGAGATGCTGCTTTTGCTGCTCAGGGCTGCCAAGGGCTCCTGAACCCAGCAGCGCTCAGCTCCAGCTTTGGCAGAGGCATCACCCAGAGCCGGTGCCTTTGCAGAGGGATGCGGGGAAGGAGAGCGGGGTGATGCTGCCAGTCTCTGTGACGAAGGAATGAGCCTCCCTTGCACACAGGCAGTGCAAAGGGGGCTAAATTTAAAGACACCCCGGGGGAGGAGAGGAAGCAGGAGAGCAGTGGGGGGCTCTGTCTGCACCCCCTGCCCTGTCATGGTTGGGCTCAGTGCTTGAGCAGGGCAAGGATGGGCTCTGCCCCCCACTGCTCCCAGAAACTGGCAGTAGGAGAGGAAGGACAAACCGTCCCCATCCCTGTCCTCATCCTCATCCCTGTCCCCATCCTCCTCAGGTACCCAGCAGGGCGGTGGGGATGGAGAAGACACTGACCAGGACCATGTTGGGGACAATCTCCTCTGTGCATAGCCACATGGAAATACATCGAGAAGTGCTCAGCATGATACCACTGCCGAGCTTTGAGCCACCAGATGCCTCACATTACGACAAAACCCTTCTGGTATCTCCTTGATTTCCCCCCTCCCAAGTTCTAGCAGCTGAGCCTGTCTCTGCCACCAGCCAGCGTGCAGCAAAAGCTCGTCACTGTGCCACTGCACAACACTGACTAATGGTGCCGGCATGCCGTGCTCATCTTCAGGTGGTTTTTCAAGCCTCAGGAACAGCCTCTGTGTCTGCGTTATGGTCTCCAGTCTCTGTTGACACTCTATTTCTGAGTGCCACAAATATAACCTTCCTGTTTGCAAATCAACAATATCACTGCTCTCTTTTTTATACCTTTTAATTAGGGTTTTTTTTTTCTTATTTAAGAAATACGTCAGCAGGCAGAGACAGGTAATGGCTCAGCATCGTGTGCTCCAGTGCTTACATGGATTGATTTTTCAGAAATAAGGGGTTTATACTACTTATGCGGTCTATTTAGCAGGTCTGTGTGTGCACTGCCTAAATTATATTCCATACATTGCTTCTGTTGAAGAAATGAAGCTTGGTTTCTAATAATGAAGTTATTATTATGGGTGGATATTCACTTCTTTTTTCTATTTGAGGGAGGGAGATGCATTTCTTTTAAATACCATCACCCTTCTAAGGCAGACTTACAAATGAATTCAGAGCCAGACTCCTTGGGGATCAGTGCTGGGGAAAGTGTTTAAAAGCCTTCAGTGGAACAATATTCTATTGGAAATGAGGTTTTGCTATAGCTAAATTTCCCATGAGAATCTCTTGATTTCAACAGCATTTTGGCCAAGCAAACAAACTTGCTGCTGAGGGTAAAGGCTTCTTATGGAGCATTGCAAAGAGAAAAAGGTAAATATTTCAGCTTTGAAGCCATTTCCCTTTGAAATGACTTCAGGGGTAAGAAACATCTTAAGATGGAAAGGGCTGATGCTTGGGGGGCATCCTTGGTGGGGTAAACCCAGTCCAGGGGATACCCCAGATTCAGGGTGGCATCTGGATGGCGGCTGATGTCCTGATGTTCTTTGGCTTCGTGTCGAGTGTTTGGCTTCAGCAGAGCCCAGCCTGGCGTGGGAGCATCCGCACCCCTTCCCATGCAGGGGGATGTTTGGCCCCAGGGTGACAACATCCTGGCACGGTGGGGATGAAGGAGCCCCTGGTCCTTCCCCACATGGGTGTTAGTGCCAGGCGGGTGGTGGGCAGCATTTCGGGACAGGGCTGGTGGCTGCTGGCAGGGAGAGCTGTGAGCAGCCTCCTGGCCCCCTCCCCAGCCCAGCAGCCTGTGGCCAGCCAAGAAGAGCTATTTTGGGCAGGATAAACAGGATGCCTCACTGCAGGGCTGGCCACCTCCACTCCTCCCTCCCACCGCCGGGTAAACAGTCCAGCCCAGGAAAAGACTCACGGCACAACCTCAGAGCTATTTCCACCCCAGATAGCCTAGACCTAGCCAAGCAACCTGGCCACGGTTAAGCCAAGCTTTGCCTAGACCAGCCTGAGCTCCCAGTGGCACAGAAGCATCCAGGGTCCAGAGCAATCCCAAGGCAGGGAAGCACCTCAGCACAGAGTTCCCAGAGCCGCCCTGCAGCTGGGAACAGCCTGAGCTTTCTGGCCACGCTGCCACGTCCTCCCTCTTCCTCCTCCTCTTCCCCCCTTGGTCACACCCCGGCTGCTCGCTGTGCCCAGGGCTCTGGAATCGGTACAGCCAAGGCCTTTCCTCCGGCCGGATCCTGCACAGGCAGCTCGCCGAGGATCCTACGAGGGCTGTTTCCGCCTGTTGCTCCTGGGAAAGGAGCTACAGCAACAGCAGGGGAAGGAGGAGCTTTTCCACCGCTTCCTCCAGCTGCCCAGCCCCGGCTGCTTCTTCCCTCCCTGGGGGAGCAGCCCCGGGTCTGCGTGCTCACCCGCCACCCAGCAGCACCCTACGGATCCGGGCAGGGGATTTTCAGCCCCAATGGTGTGTGTGTGTGTGTGTGTGTGTGTGTGTGTGTGTGTGTGTGTGTGTGTGTGTGTGTGTTAAGGGAATTTTGCAAGACTGGTACCTCGTTACTGGTTCTAGTATTGCATTTTGAGTGTACCCTCCAGCTCACCAGTGATGCTGGTCGATTTGGGACGTGCCATCCTTCTCCTGGCTTGCCCTACCCTGGGAGAGTGGGACCAAACAGCTCCTGGTCCAGAATCCATGGCCAGAGAGTGCTTTAAGGCAACTTGAGTTTTTCCATGCCATTCTCCCATATGATGAGGGCTGGCCGGGGGACCGGGGAGGAGCGGGGCCCCTCGCCCGCCTCCCGCTCTGCTCCGCTCCTCGGCCGCCCTTCACCTTGGCATCGAGCAGAGCTCAAGGTCGCGGCTGCTGAGGACCTGGGCGTGAGGGCGCAGGTAGAAAGGGAGGAGCGGGTGTTGCAATCGCCCCGTGAAGCAATGTCAGGAGCGGAGGAGGCCGGTGCCAAGACAGGGATGGTTTCCCTGGCGCCAGCAGTCGCGGGGGCTGGCAGGGTCCCCCCGTTGTGTGCGGTGAGGAGGGACGTGGCACAGCGATGCCAATAAGCTGGGGGGGCTTCCCAGCACCCCGGGGTGGGGGGGGTGGCACAACCGCTCTCCTTGAGCCACCCCCATCCCCCAGCCAGCAAATTAGAGCGGCTAATTATCAGGAGGAGGCGGGGGGTGCTGGCGCGGCTGCAGCGGGGCGGTGCGGGAGGAGTGGCCGGGCTGGGGCTGCCATGGGGCGCCGCGCTGCCTGACCGCCCCGGGCGCGGCCTTCCTCCTCCTTCTCCTCCTCCTCCTCTTTCTTCTCCTCTTCCTCCTCCTCCTGCCGCCGCCCGGCCCGGCCGGCTCCGCTCGCCATGGGAGATGTGGTCTCCACGCACCTGGACGAGGGTCGCCGCCAGTACATCGCGGGTGAGCCCCGGGCGCGCTCCCCACGTATCCCACCCGGGTTGTCCCCATGCTTCTTCTCAGTCCATGCGGGGGGGACACACCTCCCGTGTTCCCGAGGGTCCCCCGGCTGCTCTTCCCCTCTCTCCCGCACTTTCAACTTTTTCTTTCTCTTTCTTTCTTTCCATCACGTTGCAGTTTCCCTGTGTTTTTGCCTGTCCCCTTGGCTGGGCACAGCCCGGGGCGGGGGGGGGCGGTGAGGGAGGCAGCCGAGGTGCCTGTCTGCCTCCCAAATGAAAGGCTGGGTTGTGCCGGGGGTGTTTGTGTTGGCTCCGGCGACCGGGGAGCGTGTTCGTGCGCTGAGCTTCCCCGGGCGGCGGGGAGGGAAGGGGGGAGCTGCGCTCCGGAGAGATGCCGGCAAGCCGGGTCCTGTGCAGGGAAACCACTGTCAACATGGGGTTTGCTGGGGCTGGGCCGGCAGATGAACTTTCTCCCTCTTAGCAATGCTGGGGGAGAGTTCTGGGGTAGGGGAAAGGACTGGCTGCACCCCTGGGGTACCCCAGCATGCCCCAGCACGGGCAGGACACAGCAGTTCCCCCGCCACCGTGGGATGGGAAAGGGTGACAATGTGGTTATTGAGATCCCAGCCGTCCCGGGACGTCTGCCCGGCGCAGGATGTCTGGTCAGTGCCGCCCCGGAATCACGGAACGTGGGATTACGGCGTCGGTACAGTCACGGTTTTGTGCGAAGCAATGGCTGGGGAGGGCAGGGCTGCTAATTAGCGCCTGCGGTGACATGCTTGACCCCCATAAGTGGGGTCACCCCTCCGTCGGGGTGCCGTGCCCCCCCGCCCTGAGCCGCCTTGCGTCACTTGTGATGCGGGCGCTTCGTTCCCTGGGGCTCCTGAGCAGGCAAGACTTGACCTCTGAGCCCTTTTGTGCTTCGGTTTCAGCTCCCCAGGCTGAAAAACCCTGCTGTCCGCTGGCTTAAGCAACCCCCCTGCAAAGCTGCGTCTCATCGGGTGGCTTCATGTTGGACCTTGTGCACCTTGCTGGGAGCTCGGGGATCACCGAGTTTTGGAGGTGGTTCTGCAATATCTTTCCTCTGTCTCCGCCATAAAGCCACGGGAGTGGCTTTGAAGTCCTTTTTCCCCAAGGTCTTTGGGGAAAAAGCTGCTGTGGGTCTGGCACTGATGGAGCAGCGGGGTGCAGCTGCCGGGGTACCGGCACACGGGCTTGATGTCTTATGGTGTACGGTGGAGCCCACCTGATGCTGGCCAGGCCCCGCTGTCCTGGGACGCTGTCAGGAATGCTTACGTGGTATGTGGCTCAGCAGGACGCCAGCAGGTTTGCGAACTTTGAAGGCGAGCTTGTAACATGCTGTGGGGTTTTCGTGGCGCACAGTTAAAGCTCAAGGCAGCCGATCCAGTCTGTGCGTGACATGGTGTCGAGTCTTGCTCTCCGCAGCATGGTTGGGTTCAAAGCACATCCTGAATCTCCCCTTAACTTACTAGTTCTCCTACACAGAGGCTGCTCCCTGTCCAAGCCCTGTGGTCTTAATCCTGAAGAGCCTGGGAAGAATAACAAGGAGGGAGAGGCTCAGCTGGGTTTCCTATGCAGGAATCTGTCTTGCTGGGCCAGAAATGAGGTGTTTGCAAGGCCAGGCTGGACAGCTGCACCCTGGCAGGGACTGAGCTGTTACACAGGGGGATTTCAGCCTGTGTGAGCTGCAGACAAGTTTTCATGGGGGAAATAATATTCCTGTGAAATAGGATTATGGAGATTAAGTTGGTACCTGTCCTGAGCCGTGCTGCAGCTCTGAGCTCTCAGGGTGAGTAGGGGGACCCACAGCTGTACTGGGACACCTCCCTGGGAGAGACTGGAGCCTACTGGGTTCACTAAGCACCTCTCTGCTCGGGCTCCTCGCTGGGTGCAGAGCCCCCAGAGCTGGGAGGGGCCGTAACCCGGCAGGCAAGGCATGACTTGCTGTCAGGCATGCAAAGCAACGTGGCGGGGAAAACTCCGGGTTTTCCTGCCTCGCTTGGCCTGTTCTCCACCGCTGCTGCTCCTGCCGGCACCCGGGGAGGGATCCATCCTTTCTCCAAGAAACTTGTCCCAGTTGTCCTCCCAGTTTTGGCGACTTTGGAGGAGCTGCCCAGGCTGATGTGACCCCTAATTACAGGAGGGACGGGGGATCTCTGGGCTTGGTGATGCTCCCCATGGCCGCAGCCCCCATGCAGCAGCAGAACTGCACTGGCTGGACACACAGCAAATCCTGGTGCTGCAGGGATATGGGGAGAGCCTGGGCCAGGTCTTTTTCTCCCTGCTGGGTGCAGAGCTGTCAGCATTGCAGGAGGGTTAAAGGCAGGAAGGAGATGAAAAAAAGCCTTCCCATGCCATGCATGGTGTGGTCCCGTCTGCCATCACAGCCATGCTGCGAAGGTCCCGTGCTTTGTGCCAGCCCACGTGGTGGTGGCTGCGGTGAGGCTGATGTCAACATCTCTTAAAAGTCACAAGCCACACACACGTGACTTGTTTGTTGGTGGCTCAGGATCATGGTCTTTCCTCCCGCTGGTGGGACTGGACCATCCTCCTGCTGCTGGACCAGGTGTGTGGGCAGCATCCCTGCCCAGGGATGTCCCACTGTGCTGGGGCTGATGGGGCAGTTGGGGGATGTGATTTACAACAGGGTGGTTGTCAGGCAGTGCTACCAGCAGCTCCTGCCTCCCTTTCTCCGGGGTCTCCACGACCATGTATGGGCTTGAGGAGCAGTTGTGATGGGGCAGCCAGTAAGTGCTTCCTTCTGCCACCCTGCTTCTGACATTGTCCTGGCGTGAGTCACCCAGCTTGTTTGTCAACACCCTTTGGCTGCTTCCTCCTCCTCTTCCTCCCAAATGTGGGTAGGGAGTTGCTCCCGATGTGCTCTGTGGGCTGGAGCAGGGACTGGCTCTCACGCCGTGCACAAGGATGCCCAGCACGGCCACCATCGCCTGGGGACATGAGGGTGGCTGGTGCAGGGTGTCCTGCCAGGGGTCCTGGGAAAGCCAAGATGTCACCGGGTGCCTTGAGGTTTTTGCACAGTGTCCCCTCTTGTCTGGGGCAATAGGTACCCTGAGCAAGGGGCTGGGTGAAGTTCTTCCCCCATGCTGGAATAACTCCTCCTCTGGTGCGTCCCAGCCCCATGGTCACCTTCTTTAGGGGGTGGCAGGAGCTGGTTGGTTCTGTCCCGTGGGGCTGGTGGTCCTGGGTGGATGGGAGAGCCCAGGGATGTGGCAGGAGATGCCGGATGTTTCTGCAGCCAGAGGGATGGGAAGGTGGGCGGCAGAGCAGGGAGGGTTCCTGGGAACTCACACCTCGTTCTGGCATCTCCAGGGAGTCACCAGCCCGTTAATTTGTGAATAAATCAGCTGTTAATTGGGGTGGGAATTCCTACAGACACCAGCCCACGCAATGGTGGCAGAGGTGACACTGAGCCTCACCCCTGGTGCTGAACCCACATCCTTTCCTCTCCAATGACACTTGTGGAGCATCAGTGGCTGCTTGTCCCCAGCGTCACCGAGGAGCATCCTTCTCCTGCTACGAAGCTGGGTGCCAACAGGATGGGCTGTGGGGTCGGGTCTGGGGGTGCCCAGCAAACACGGAAAAGTGTCTGGCTGTGGTGTGCTGGGGGGGGAGACTGCTGTGGCTTCCTGAATCACGACACTCATTTCCTTGCCATGGCCGCAGCTCAGCTCCAACCAGCACGTGAGGCAGTGGCTGCTGGTGTTGGGCTCTGGGGTTGGTCTTGAGGATGAAAACCTCACCCTGCCCTGGGGTGGGACGGATGCAGGGAGGCTCCGAGGGATCGGCACTGCAATGTGCTGGAGATGTGGAGTGCTTTCTCGTAAAGAAGAGTGTGTCTTCTTTCATCGTGAAATAAATAACTCCCCTGGCATGTCAGGGCTCCCTGCCAGCGGGGAAGGGCTGGTTCTGGCAAGCCAGGGCTTACCTGCAGCCGTCGTGTCAGGGCATGGGGCTCGCTCGGAGCCAGCGTGTCGGGGCAGGGGACATCACCCGCTGTGGGGGCCTCTTGTGTCGGTGGCCCTCCCGCATGGGCAGGCGGTAGGAGCCCTCCAGCCCTGGAGCAGAAGCTGCCGTCCCTCCTGGGGAGTCTTTTCCGGCCTCCCCCAGCAAGGGCTTATCCAAAAGCATTGCCTTGAGCACACTGGGGTACTTAGGGAGGGCATCTCTGTTCTGCCTGGGAGCAGGAGCAGAGCTGGCATTGCTGCCATTCTTCTGGGTCATCCCCAGAACAGAATAGCACCCTATAGAGCAGGATCCCCCCCACTGCAGTGTCAGACATTCCCGTTCCCATTGCAGGGACCCTGCAAGGGAAGCACAGCCAAGAGCTGGGGTTTCCCAAGCCTTTGCCTCCCCCCATCCCCAGATTGCAGCAGAGGCTGGCTGAGAGCCCAGGGAGGCTCGGCACACCCCTGTCAGCTCTATCCCACCCTCCTAGGGACTGAAGGGCTCCCAAGCCTCATGGCAGGTTGCAACAAGCTGCTGGCTCCCACCTCTAGCCCTGCTGTAGCCATGGTGCTCCAGGTCCAGCCTCACGCTAGGAACAGCAAAGGTGCCATGTGGGTGGGGGACGGTCACTGAAACAGCCACCGTAAGAGCCCAGGGAAGGTGTGCAGACAGCCCTGGTCCATAGGGATGCAATGGGTGGTGGGTCCTATGGACACACCCAGGAGCCTGGTCCGAGCCCATGGGGAGGGAGTGGCATCGGACCCACCCTCCCCATTTCCATCCCTCTTACAGCATCCTGCCATCAGGCTTTATTTCACAACCCCGCAGGCCGCTGCTCCAATGGGCAGGGAGGTGGGGGGAATCTCAAGAGCTGTCTGCTTGCAGAACAGGGCTCTTGCCTCCCACAGCACCAGGACCCCGGGCTCAGTGTCTCAGAGTTTTCCAGCAGGCAGGGAGACTGGAGGGCTCCAGGGATGCTTGTCCACGGGAGCTTGCCAGCGTGAAGTTTGAAGGCATGTGAGCACCCCAGCACGGGGCTGAGCAGCCGCTTTGCCCCTGCAGGACCCAGGTCTGGTCCCACCACCCAGTTTTGCAGAAGGCATCACCCCACGTTTGCTGGCAGAGGCTGTGCCCCCAGCCCTACCCCGTGCCTGGATGTGCCCATAGCAGCTCTGTGGGGAGCCCAGTGCTGAGGGGCCAGTGGGGAGGAAGGGGCAGAGCAGAGCCCGATGCTCACAACAAGCAGATTTCCTCCCAGCCTGCCCGGAGCGGAGGGGGAGGAAGGAGTAAAACTCCACCTTTTCCCCTTTTTCAAAGGGAAAGGGCAGCAGCATTCAGCACAAGTCCCAGCTCCGGCTGGTAGAGCGCGATGCCCTTCTCTGTGCCCTCCTGCCCTTCTCCGGCAAGGATCTGTCCCCAGCCCTGCTCTGGGGAGCTTGGATCCCTTTGCTATAGGAGTCCCCACAATGGGATGTCCCCACACAGCAGGGATGGATGGGACACTCTGCCCTGGAGCTGGCAGGGGAGCCAGGGCAGGACCTCCTTCCCTTCTTGCTGCATTCGTGGCTCCTGGGGCATGGGACACTTGTCCTGGCTCCCTCTGCCAGCTCTGCTCAGCAATATGCGTGATGTCCCTTGATGGGTTTCCCTGCATCAAGGGACATGCCCCAAAGCTGGGGTGACCTCAGTGCCACTACGTGGGGCAGCAGAGCAGGGCTGCCAGCTCCCAGGTACCCAAAGTGATGATGGTTCAGCCATGGGAAGTATCCTGATCCCCTTCCTCTGCTTCCAACGCATGCAGAGCATCACCTGCGACAAGGACAGAGCCTTGCCTTGGGAGTGTCCCCACATTGGGAACATTCCTGCCTTGGGGACATCCTGTCAAGAGTGTCTGGCTCTCTCCTAGAGGCTGCTTTACTCTGCCCATCCTCCTGCAGTGAGGAAGACGCTGGTGATGCTCTGTGCTGCGTGGCACTAGTTGCCAGCCCTGTTGGGCAGGTGCCCACCATCAGGGGACATCCACAGTTCACCAGGAACCATGGTGCTTCTGGAGCATCCTCAACTTTGGGAGACACTGATCCCATGGCCACCCTGAGCTGGGGCATTGCCCTCCGTGGGGCAGAGGGAACAGGCGCGGGGACGTGGTGCGGGATGGGTGCTGTGGGGCAGGTGGAGCCCCTCTGTCCTGCCATGGCTTCAGGAGGCCAGGCTGCTCTGTCTCGTGCGACAGAGCCCAGCAGAGTCTCGGGGCTGTTTTGTTCAAATACCTCTTGGTTTTTGTTTTTTGTGGATGTACATAAAAGTCTTTGTTTGCCCTCCTCCCGCTGTGCTGGATTGGGTTTCCCGCTGTCACCAGCCAGCTCAGCGGCGAGAGAGTGTGCCAGGATCAGCTCCTCTCCCTGCGCTGGGCACAGGGGCATGAGGGGACCGGCTGCTTGTCCCCTGCCGAGCACAGAAGCGTTTGCTGGGGCATCCCAGAGCAAGGAACACCCACCCCCTGCTGTCCCTGGCACCCGGAACATGACAGACCCAGGGATGTCCAAGTCTGATCTGACCCCTTTGCCCTGGGAACCCCCCTGTTCCTGCAGCTCTCGGTGCACCCCCACAGCGCCACTGCCTGTTCTCTGGTGTTGGCTCGGCCGCAGTGGAGGTGGCACCATGCCGGAGTGGGTGCAATGCTGCCAGGCTGGTGCTGGCAGATGAGCAGGGCCTTATCTGGGGAGGGGTGATGGTGTGTCCCACCCTGCTGTGGGGCAGCACCAGACTGGGGTGAGCGCCAAAGGGCTGGCAGCTCTTTTCCAGCCTGGCCAGACACTGATGGGTCTCTGGGGCATGAGACATGTGGGATGATGCGACTGCAGCTGGGATGAGGGCAGTGGGTCCTGGTCCAGCGTGGGGTTTGGGGGTGGTACCCAGCTTGATCCAGTCTGCTCCATGGGGATGCTTCACCTCCCCACAGCCACTTCCCTGCCCGTGGGATGTCTCCCGACTGTTCTGCCCGTGCAGTCACCTCTTCTGGTGGCCTCGAACCTGGTTGCTGTGCCCACCAGGCAGGTGGCACTTTAACATGGGGTGGGTTTAGCCCAGCTGGGGTGCTGTGTGGGCACCTGTGCCCCCGTGGCTTTGAAGCATCACCCCTGAAGGTAAAGGAGAAGGAATGGGGCAGGAGGGTCTTGCCGGGATCAGGCAGGGCTGAGTGGGCAGGGAGGGGACTCCTCCTGCCCCCATCCCTCGGAGGCTGTTTGTGCAGGGAGGTTCAGGGCAGTCGTCTCACGCTGGGCTCAGTCCAGCCCTGACCGGCTTCTCCAGAGACGTTCAAAGGCTCCGAACGCTGTTTGTTATGCACATGGACATTCCTTGCACACAGCCCCGCAGCAGCCTTGTTCCCGGGGAGCAGCAGGAGACCAGCATCCACAAACACCCGCCGGCACGTAGCCAGGCGCTAATCCCTTGTCTGCTGGGCTGGATGCGCCCCGAGCTGTGGGGCTGATGCAGGGGGCTGAGTCCAGCTTTGTGGTTGGGACTGGGGCGCAGGAGCAGCGGGTGAAAGGTGTCCGAAGCGCAGTCGAGGATTTTTATTCTGTTCTAAGGCTGAGGAGCCGCTGCTGAATGTTCTGCTTCGTTTTCGGCCCCGTGGGTTCCGTGGGCTGCTTTAGATCTGGCCGCAACAGCGCCGAGTGCGGCTCCGTGTCGGCAAGTTTGTTTGCTCGGGGCTGGGAGGGGAGCGGCGTGGTGCAACTGTGGTGCGGCCATGGTGCAACCGCCACGGCTGGGTGCGGTGCTGGGCCACGGGGTGGGTGCTGCCACGGTGGGGACAGACCCCCAGGGACATCCACAGGGACACAGGGTGCTGCCAGCAGTCAGGATGGGGGATGCCTCAGGGTGCTGGGCGCTGGTGATGGGGTGCACCTTGCAGGCGGCAAAGCGCAGTGCCATGTCCCCAACGGGTGCCCCAGCCCTGAGCTGGCACCATGGGTGCTTCTGACTCATCCGGGGGCAGAGCCGAGCCTGGCAAAGGCAGGGCGAGAGAGGATCAACCGGTTCAGGCCTGGGCCCAGCTGGTTTCTCCTCTGAGGCTCCGCTGCCTCATCCCTTCCTGCTGCTCAGCCCCCGTCCTGCCCACCCTTCCCCGCAAAGGCGTGAGTCAGAGGCCAGCCGGCTGCTCGGCTCAGCCCCAGCCCAGCCCGTGCCTCCGAGCTGAAAATATTCCTATGAGTTTTGGGATGGTGCTGGAGCCAGGCAGTGATCCCCATCCTGCCGGGTCCCCTGGTGCTGAGCTATGTCCCAGGTGCCAGCATCAGAGGAAGGAGCAAAGAGCCGGGGCAGGCACTGGAAGCAGGCTGCTCCCGGATTGTTCCAGATAAGCTCAGTCTAAATCCCAATAGCACGCTGGAGCAGCAACACCCCGCGCTGATTTTGGGTGGGTTTCTGTGAAGGGTGCATTTGGGTGCAGGGAAGGAAACTGTCCCCAGTCTTTGTTTCCTCCCCACTCCAATTTGTTTTTCCCTGTTTCAGTCTTGCCTGGTCTGTATGAGGGAGGAAAATATGAAGGGATACTGGGTCAGCACCTGGATTTTGGTTTTATCAGGAACAAGCCCATCTTCAGCCCCTTTTCTGCCACGGTGTCCTCCCAGTTGGGGAGCTGGTTCCTGTCCCCTCCAGCCCCAGGATCGCCCTGAGAGCCTGTGCTGGAAACCCCCTCCCAGGGGGATGCTCAGGGGATGCTCAGCCAGGCTGAGTCAGGCCCATGTGAAGGAGTTTGTGTTTTCTGGGTGGAAATGAACTCATTCAAATTCTCAAAATCCTGAAGTGCCAGCTGGGGCTTAACCCCTCGAGTGCACCCGTTGTTGCTGCGAGATGCTGCTGCAGGGAGATGCAGCAACTCGCAGCTCTTCTGTATCCTCGCTGACAGTGGCACCTCTTGCACTGTCCATTCTGCGGGTTGTCACTGCGTTGCTGATGCTCAGCCTGCACAGAGCCATCACATGCCCTGTCACACTGCCTTTCCTAAAATCTCATAGGGATGAGCCTGCGCTAAGCCCCACTCAGCATTGTGTAGGGACGAGCCGGTGGGCAGGGTGGGTGACACAGCAGCGGGGCTGTGTGCCTGATGGGGACAGCTTGTGTCTGTGGGTAACTCCCAGCTCAGCAGCTCCAGTGGTGCTCAGGGCTCATAGGGTGCTGCTGGTTTGAAGTCTGGCTCAGCACCCCATCCATGTGTGCTGTGCACCCCATCCGTGTGTGCTGTGCACCCCATCCATGTGTGCTGTGCACCCCATCTATGTGTGCACCCTGTTCCTGCTGTGCTGTGCACCCTTGGTTGGGGATGCCCGGAGTCGTTGTCTGCATGTTGCCAGGATTTGGGGCACACAAGGCTGGCCAGGGGCAGCGAGGAACACCCCTGGGCACATTTAGACCAGGCAGCAGTGCAGGATTGCTGGAGCAGCCCCGCTGCGAGGGGTGATGGTGGCATTAACCTCCCCGCGGTGTCCTTGTCCCCATTTTCCCTTGCTGGGAAAAGCTGGAGCAGCCCGAGAATGGGATGCGAGGGATGTGGCATAGGCAGGGGGCCAGCGTGGGAAAGTCGGCGCTTGGGTGACATTCCAGGCGTCACATGCATGGTGGCACTGCCCGTCCTGCCCGGCTCCCATCCCACCAGCCTGGCACAGGCAGGATGCCGGTGGCTCCGCTACCCCCTCACACAGTGGGCATGGGAACCGGCAGCCTGGCGGCTGCTCCCTGTGACGCTGGGGACAGCCAAGGATGCCACAGGGTGTCCCCATGGGCAGTGCCCCCCCACCTTGCACCAGCACCCCTGCCTGCACCCCACAGCCAGTGGCTGGGTAAGGGGGGGCACTTTTGTTTTTCTTCTGCCCTCATCTGGGTGGAAATTGTCTTCTGTCCATTCCTGCCTCCCCGAGGTGTGGGCTGGTGGCACTGTGTGCCACCCATGGATGTCCCTGTCAGTGTCACTGGTTCGGGGCTGCTGAGAGCCTCCACTCTCCCCAGCAACCTGCCCCCGCTCGCTAATCATTTACTGGCTAAATTAGTGATTAACTCCTTCCCGCAGCCTTGGCAAGCTGGGCCAGGCCAGCACATGCTGCTCATGCGTCCCCTGCCAGTGGGATGTCCTACAGGCCATTGCCACCATGGCACAGGTGATCACCACTGTGACACAGAGGGACCTTCACTGGGGTAGAGGCATGGCCCCCCACGCATCTGCTTGTGCCATCAACCCCTTGCTGAGCCGGCAACGAGGGGACAAGGGACACCTGCATGGTGGCCGGGCGAACTGGGGGTTTCCTGCCGCCCCCCTGAGTCAGTCAGGCTGTCCCACGGCGGCCAGGGAAATGAGCCAGGAGAGGCTTTGTCATGAGTGCGGGGGCCACGGCTCAGCTGGCCCGGGGGCTCTGCTTCAATGAGATTTTTGTCCTTTATTTTCTTATTTTTTTTCTGGATCAGGGGGAAAATTCCCTGCCATGGTGAGGCATCCCTGCGGCATCCCGCAAGGGCTTGGGCACCCGCCTCCCAGCTGCTGCTCCCCCTCCCACTCGTCTCAGCTGCATAAACCCAGGGGGTCCTGGGGAGGGTTGGGATTTCAAAGGCACCCTCACCCCTCTGACTGTATTTAAACAGCAGCAGAGGGATGACACAGTCTCTGGAGGGTGTGGATGTGGGGCTTCGGGCTTGCAGAACGGGATGTGGGCTGAAGTGAGGTTGTGGATGACTCTTCCTGCATGGATTTGTCAGACGTGGCCTTCAGCCTCTCCTGGTGGGGGGGTATGCGTGTGTAGGAGTGTGCAAGGGCGTGTGTGGGCATGAGTGTGTGCATGGGGGTGTATGTGTAAGTGTGCATGGCGGGGTGTGTGTGTGCATGTATGTGCGTGTTTGCGCATGTTTGTGCATGGGGGTTTGTGGATACATGTGCTGCTTCAGGCACAAGCTGTTCATCTGCAGCACCCTGTCCTCGCTGTCCCTGTACCCCATGGGGTGCATTTGGGAGAACCCCGTCCCCTGGGTGCTCCCCCCTGGCCATGCACACTTGCAGCGATGCCACCCTGCTCAGGGCTTGGGGACCCGCTCCTGGCCCTTGAGGGGACACAAAAGTGGTGGCCATGCCCCAGGGGACAGCCCAAGGGACAGGAGGCAGCTCTGTGTCCCCAGAGGGGTGCTGGCTGTTTTGGGTGCAGAGGAGCAGTGCACCCTCCCCTACCTTTTCTGCTTATGCATTAACCCTTTGCTGCCCACTCAAGTTCCTGCTACATTAGAAACAACCTCAGCTGATCAGTCATCTTTGAAGGGATACAGGGGGATGCTCATCTGAAGAGCAGCTTTGCCGAGCATCCCCGACAGAGCCTGCCCAGTGCTGGGGGAACCCAAGCTGGTCTCCAGCTCTGGGGAACCACCTGTGCTGAGCCACGTTCCTGTCCCTGCTGGGCTCTGTCCCACCTGGGACGTGCTGTGATGCTGCAACAGCCCTGATCCTGCAGATACCTCCATAGGTCATGGATGCATTGAGAGGATGGAGAGCAGGAAGGGTAACGCTGTTGAATGGGGGCCGAGAAAACTTTGCAGCAAAACCTGTGCAAGATCTGACATCCCCACTGCCAGATCTGCTGACTCTGCCGGCCGTGGCCTGGACTATTTAAAGCATCACTCTCATTTTCACATGATTTTGAGGGTAACGAGGAAAATGAGCTCTGGCCATGCCTTCCTGCTGACGGGGCTCTCTGCAAGACAGAGGTGCCAGGATGGTGTTTCTGGAGCCCTGACCTCCCCACCGCGGTGATACAAACCACAGTCAGCAAATGCAGGCAGCTGGAGGGAAGAACACGGTCGGGCTGTATGTGCTGTGCTCCAGGAGATAAGGTCTCTGGGTGAGACCTGGAGCTCATTTCTTTTTCCCCTTGGCTTTGCTCTAAGAGGTGCTGGAACTGGCCCTGGTCATATGGAAGGTCAGGATAAGAGCTGGGTTCTGCCATGGGATGTGCATGAGTGGGGCTGGGGATGCTTCTGAGGGCAGGACGCAGGCAGCCGAGGCTGCTGGACCAGCTCGGGCAGCTTTTGGAGTCCTTCTGAGGGTGAGATCCACCTCCTGCCCTGCTTCAAAGGGACTGACACCAGACCAGGGCTGCTGTGGCCGGGCTCTGACCTCTCTACATGCAAAGGCTGCACATGCCTTTGGGGGTGCAAACCCCAACACTGGCAGCACCGGTTGGTCCAGGGGTTGTCACCTTCCCGGCCAGTCCATGCCATTGTGCACGGCTTTGTGACTGGTGATAGCTGCAGTGGCACGACCGGTTGAGGGGGTGGCAGGAGCAGGAGCTGCCTCTCCAGGCTGGTTTCGCCCAGACAAGCCTCAGGCTCCATGATCCTTGGGCGTCACCCAGGACAAGGACAAACCTGTGCTGCCTGTTCCATCCCACTGTCAGGGTGTCCTCGCAGTGGGGGTGCTGGGTGGGTGGGTGGCTGTGTGGGTCCCTGGGGATCTGGCAGGGATGTGACATAGCCAGACCATGCGAGACATGAGGAAGAAATTGTTGGCCCTGAGGGTGCTGAGAGCCTGGCCCAGGTAGCCAGAGAAGTGGTGGATGAACCATCCCTGGAGACATCCCAGGCCAGGCTGGACGGGGCTCTGAGCAACCTGAGCTGGTGAAGATGTCCCTGCTCATGGCAGGGGGGGCACTGGGGGAGCTTCAAAGGTCCCTTCAACCCAAACGGTTCCATGATTCTATGAGATACCCGGATATCTATGAGATAACTCTCCTTGCTCCCTGCATCCCCCCCAGCCCTGTGTCCAGCCTGACCTCAGGGGTTTGCCCAGCACTGGGGTGCCCAGCGCCCTTTTTTCTGCCCCTCTGTGTGCAGCTGCTGCAGACAGAGCCCCTTTATCTCTGCCTGCAGCCGCCACGTGTGTCTTAGTCATGGGGAGGGACGGCGGGAAAGATGGAGCCTGTGCCCAGAGGTGCTGGCACTGGGGCTCCTGCTGAGCCAGGTGGTGGTTGTGGTCACCCCTCTGCCACCACGGAGCTGGTGGCTTCCCCCCACCCTTGCCAGGAACCAGAGGGATGTCCTGGAGTCCGCGCTGTCCCCTGGCTGCTTGGGGACTGTCAGCTCTGCTTAGACTGTTCAAGACAATGAAAAACTAGCCAAGAAATATTAGTTTATAGCTTTTCTTCACGCTACAAATATTCTTAGAAAACTGTCATCAAATTGTACTATCTGGTATATTTGTACCATTTACAATATTGTTTTTATTTGCAGCATTTTATTAAATAGGAAAAATTAACCATGGGGTGGATTTTTTTTTCTCTTTTAGATTATATATTGATATAACAAATATATGCCAGCCCAGTGTCGCCAGCATCCCCTTTTCACCCCAGAGGGGCCTGCTGGGCCGGGGGAGCTTTAGTCACCTTGGATATTTGACTGCAAATCTTTTGTTTCAATGTTTGCAAGTCATCGACTTTTGCTTTTCCATTTACTTAAGCCCTCCTAATTGGCCCCGTTGTTAATCAGGCAAGAATGAGTGACTAAGCCGACTCACCCGCCCCGGGGACTGGGGGTTCTTTTTTTATTTCCCATGAGCTGAAAGGAAATGAAACCACAAAATGTCCATTTAAATCTCAGCTGTCAGCGTCACTGCCCAGCGCCCCGGCCAGGATCACACAGTTGTGCAGACAGGAGCTGCGGCGTGACTGCGAGCGAGCTCTTTTCCAGGAGAAAATGCCAAAATCGGGGGTGAGGAATTCTCTGCTGGGACGTGCAGGCGTCTCATTCCTCACTGAGAAAAAAAAGGTTGCCTAAATGCAAAGGGATTTTCAGCCTCGGCGTGGTGTTTGGCCCATCGCGGTGCCAGCATCTCCTCGGGGACGGGTTTCTCTGCCCCCAGCCGCCCTCCTCAGGCGGTGTTTTCCTCTGGAGCTGCTCAACCCACGGGGATTTGCAGCACCCTGGAGCAAGCTGCTGGGGTTTGGCTGCGATCGTGGGTCTGGGTCTGCCGCTGCGGGAGGTTTTGGCTCCCGCCGAGCTGTGCCGGGGCTGGCGCGAGGGTCTGTTTTGTCTGGGTCGATGCCCCCAGCATCGCGCTGGCTCCCGCTCTGGGGATGCCGAGCCAGCACCGTTCCTCCCCGCGCCCATCGCCTGCGCCCTGGCAGAGCCTGAGCCCTCAGAAATACTTGGAGGAGACTCAAATTCTTTCCTTTTCACAGGCTCTGGAGCAAAGTTGAGAGTGAAATTCAAAAGTTGAGGCTCCGTGTGCCAAAGGCAGCTCTGGGGGGAGTTGCGTTCCTGGATCTGGGATGCTTTGTGATGGGGTTATTGGTGTAGGAGGGATCTGGAGCTGGGGTGAGGGTAGAGTGGGTGCTGTATGGGGTGGGGTGTGTATGGGGCTGGGGTGCTGGCGATGGGGGTGATAGGGTGATGACCCCATTTCCCGGCTGTGGCTGTTGCCCCAGGAGGAGCAAGGCTTTCCTGGGGCTGGGAAAGCATCGTCCCTGCTGCTGGGGGGGTGGGTTTGCAATGCCCCCCTTTATCAAGGTGCTGCCAGGGAAGGGTTCTGCCTCAGGATGGAGCGGGACCTCCTCTGGTGTGGGGTGCAGGGGGGCACACGGCATCTCAGGCTCTCCCAGCACCTCGGGATCACCCCAGTCTGGAGGTCAGGGTCCTGGGGGGGTGACATGGGGAGCATGGTGGGGGCCAGGCTGTCCTTTCCCCTTCAAATCCTCCTGCTGAGGGGCCTGGAGCTGCCCAGCCATGCTGGAGGATGGTGCTAACGGGGGCACACCAGGGTTTGGGGGGAGCGATGCTTGGGGCTGAAGGGGGGGGAACTTCCCCCCAATCTCAGCCAGCCAAGGCGGTCAGAGGGGGGCTGGGGAGCCGCAAGGGGCACGGGAAGCCGTCAGCATCACCGGAATCAGCTTAATGTCAGGAATTTCCTGCCCGGGAGAGGAATCTATGGCATTAACGTGAAAGGCCAAAAAAAGATGGTGCTGACCCCAAATGAGTCCCTGGGCTGGACAGGGAGGTGGCCCCTGCACTCTGATGGGCAGGAGGGTGGGTGGGGGAAAGGTGTCCTTGCAGGATGTCGGGGGGGTCTGCAGCAAGAAGACCCCCAAATCCAGCTTGTGCCTGACGTGGCTCTGCTCTCCCCTTGCAGAGAGGACGGGGAAGGTGCTGGGGGAGTTTTGTCGGTGTTACAAGGAGCAGTATGGCGTAGCGCTCTTCAACAGCGTCCGCTATGAGATCGAAGGCAACGGGGGGCCACAGGCCCAGCTACTCCACCGCAAGGTAAGAGCCAGTGGGGAGCTCCATTCCCCTGCCCAGCAAGCACAGACTGGTGTCCCCCCCAAAGCCCGGGCACAAACCCTCTCCCTGTCCCACCCTGCAGGAGGAGGATGTCCCTGTGCCACTGGTCCAGCCCATCCCCGTGGCATCAGGCACCATTCGTGGGGCTCCCTGGGTTGGTTTTCTTTCCCAACCCATGCAACGAGCACACTCCACACCCATCAAGCAGGGGCATGGCTGGAGCCCCTGGGGGTGGCTGTGCTTGGTGACAGTGCTGACAGGAGCTCCTGGGACCCCCCTGTCCCGAGGGACACCCTGAGCAGGGTGTGCCGGGCTGTTGTCCTGCTCCTGGGTCCAAGCAAATGCCTGGGGAGGGGTAGGAAACCCCTGGCAGGTGTCTTTGTTCCCATGGGGGCAGAGGAGGTGGCTGTGAGTCTGATCTCCAGCAGTCATTTGTCTTCTGCCTGGCAAAGGGTCTCCAAGCATCCCCTCTTGTTGCTGGGGGTTCCAGCACCTGGGGATGGATCCTGCCCTCCTCTCCCACCTCCACAGGCAGATGCACATCAGCTGGGGCTTCTCAGCAGCACACAGGGTTTGGGGTCCCTCCCTGGCCAGGTTGATGGAGCCACTGTCCTGTGGGTGCTCCTTGAAAGCAGGAGGAGATGTGATTGCACGTGGGGATGGGCTTCTGCTTCTGTCTGGGCCTTAAAGGGTTGTTTTCTTAAGAAATCTTGAAATTGCATCCATGAGATTGGAGCTCTGGGTGCTCACAATGGTTGTCTCGCTGGCTCACCCACAAAAGTGTCACCTGGCCATGCCCCATCTCCTTGGGAAGCTTCTGGGTGTGTGGAGCAAAATAAAGGTGTGGAGGTTCCCAGGCAGGATCCGGGAGCCTGGTGTCCTGGGCAAGGCATCCCTTGGGTTCCTTGCAATTTGGCAGATGCCTTCAGCCCCCCCTCAGGGTGTACCTCCCTCCCAAGGTTGGTTGCTTCATTTAAAAGCTCCATCAAGCAGCCCTGGAATGTCTGGGGAACGGCGGCAAGGCAGGGAGGTCAGGGACGCCCTGCAAGCCTTTGGAAACACCAGCGTATAAATGGGACATTCCTCTTGTCCCATCTGCTGCCCGTCTTCTGCTGGGGTCCTCACGTTGTCACTGGAATGTACGGGGGCTCCAAACACCCTGGGACCTGCATGTCTGTGGGGTGGCTCTGCAAGGAGCTGGGGAGAGCATCTCCTCCAGCTGGGCTTTGCACTCCCCAAATATGCCCAAAAAGTCAAGAAGATGCAGGGAAGTGTTCTCCCAGGCCTCGAGTAGGTCTAGCTGGGATCTAACATTTGTTTTATTTATTTTATTTATTTCATACCTTTTTTTTCTTGCCATCTCTGTGGGGACATGGTGCTCAGAGGTGATACCAGGGGCTGGTGGCCCTCCTGGGTGGAGGGGACCAGCTGCGCTGGGGTCCACAGTGTGCCTTGGTCACCTGAAATGGCAGCAAGAAGCAGCAGCAATGAGAGCAAGGAATAAATGTTTCCACTTTTGGCTTCTTCAGCAGCACCCCTGAAAACTGTCCCCAAGCATTGTCTCTTCTCATAACAGCCTCTCCTGACTGAGCCCCAGAGCCAATGTACCCAGACTTTCCCCACCTGGCTCCCCCTCCCCGCAGCAGGGATGCAGGCAGTGCCATCCCCAACCTGCCCAGCCTGGCAATTTGGCACATACCTGCCTGTCCCAAATATTTGCCGGGGTTGGGTGGTGCTGCCTCGGTGCCTCCCCCGGGCAAGGAGGGTGTGCAAGGAAGGGACGGACACTCTGTGATGCTCATGGCCACGAGCAGCCATTCCCCATCCAAGCATCCCCTGGACCTACATCAGGGCTCAGCCTGGATTTTATGTCATTAGCAGACAGTCCATAGGGCTTCATGTGCCTT
This sequence comes from Streptopelia decaocto, assembly GCF_964273445.1. Lineage (NCBI taxonomy): Eukaryota > Metazoa > Chordata > Aves > Columbiformes > Columbidae > Streptopelia > Streptopelia decaocto. Next base: position 3,743,482 of record NC_138672.1, on the reverse strand, counting down.
GGGCAGCACTTTTGAAACTCATTTATATGGAATGATTTCTCCTTGGATGAGCCACCCCAGTGAGATGCTGATGGGGACTCCCAGAACTGGCACCACCTTTCTGTCCCTATCCTGGGTGGTGGCCTCGGAGTTGAGGGTCTCATCGCTCCCGCTGTCCCCCAGCCCCACAGGGCTTTGTGCTTCTTCTCCCCCTTCCCAGGGCTTTGGAAAGCAGGAGAGAGCAGCGAGGTGCTGTCAGCCTGTTTGCTGAGCCAAGCTGCTCTCAGACCTCCCTGCAAGTCAAGGGTGTGCGGGGGCTGGGAGGAGGCAATGGGGTGTCTGTGAACCAGGAGATGCAGAGAGGGAAAGGTTGTGCTGCTGGGTGCATGGTGGGACCCATGGCCTGGCTGGTCCCCCTTGATGGCCACCATGGTGGATGGTGGGTGGCCACGGCAGGAGAGGCGGCTGCTGCACGATCCCTCCCTCACGAGAGCTCTCGGCTCTTGTTTATGTTCCTGGGATCATAAAAATTCTTGGGACAAATTCTTGGCTTGCTCAGCCAGCCTGTGTTTGGAATGGTGTAAAGGCTGCCGGCATGTGGGCCAAAAGGGGCTGGCGACGGGCTGCTCATCACAGGAGGTGCTCAGGAACACGGGATGTCCTCAGCCTGTTTCTGTTGTTGGTCCTCCGTGAAGCCCAGAGCATTCGAGCATCGTCTGGTGCTGAGCTCTGTGGGGTGGATTTTTGCAATTCCTCTTCCGCGTCCCATTGGGAGCCCATGCAAAGGTTCCTGCCATTTGCAGCTTGCCTCTGACCTGCACTTCGGCAGGATCTTCTGGCTGATGGCCACTACTGAGGAGCACCAGGAATGGTGCTGCCTACCCCAGGCTGGGGAAATGGCAGTAGTTGAATCATAGAACCATAAAATTATTTTCATTTTGGTTGGAAGACACGCTCAAGATCATCAAGTCCAACCATTAACCCACCCCTGGCACTGCCCCATGTCCCTGAGAACCTCATCTCTGTCTGTCCAACCCTCCAGGGATGGTGACTCCAGCGCTTCCCTGGGCAGCCTGTTCCAATGCCCCACAGCCCTTTGGGGAAGAAATTGTTCCCCACATCCAAACTCAACCTCCCCTGGTGCAACTCGAGGCCATTTCCTCTGCTCCTGGCGCTTGTTCCTGGGGAGCAGAGCCCGACCGCCCCTGGCTCCAAGTTCCTTTCAGGCAGTTCAGAGATCAGAAGGTCTCCCCTCAGCTCCTGTTCTCCAGCTGAATGCCCCAGGTCCCTCAGCCGCTCCCATCACACTTGTGCTCCAGCCCCTCACCAGCTCCGTTCCCTTCTCTGAGTGCTAAGGTTGGGAATCGCTGATGGAAGCTCTGCCCTGAACTGCCGCTTGGCCAAGCGAGCTCAGGTCACTCAGCAGAGCTTGGTGCGTCATCTCCCAGGAAGGAGATGACATGGACAAAGGTGTGACCACCATCATGGTGACCATGTGCAACTTAGCTGCTGTATGAACAGCCACTCTGGGGTTTTCTAGGGCTGCGCATGTGGAACCCCCAGGTTGTCACACAGACACACCTATTGAGGCATCTAAATTTGCAATGCTATAGGAGATGATCAAGTGGTGAACACAGAGACACTCAGCATAGCCCTAATGCAGAAAACCCCACCCGAACCACCACCAATGGACCTTGCTGAGCTCCCCATGCCAGGCTGTGACCCTAGGATGAAGGGATACCCAGCTGGGAACCCCACCACCCATGTGCCACCCACCATGTGTCTCCTGCCCACAGGTCCCACTGGAGGACCACGTCATCTACTCTGGCAACCTCTTCCAGTACGTCGAGGAGAACAAGAAGTGGAGGAACCGCTTCTGCGTGGTCCCGCACAACTACGGCTTGGTCCTTTATGAGAACAAACTGGTGAGGGACATCACCCTGTCACCCATCTCCAGTGGGGACAGCTCCAGAGGGGGACACCCCATCACTGCAGTGGTGTGGCCGTGCTCCCTGTTATCCGTGACCATCTTTTTCTGCTCAGGCCTATGAGCGGGACCTACCGCCCCGCGTGCTGGTCAACAGCGCTGGCTACAAGATCCTCACCTCCGTGGAGCGGTACCTGGAGCTGGTGAACAGCAGCCTGCCCGGTGAGTGTTCTGGTGGTTGCGGGGCAAGGAGGGATGCTCACAGTCCCCTGCCACCCCTATGCTGCTGGGCATCTCTCAGGACCTTTGGGAAGGGGTGGTTTGGGGGTGTGGACATCCCTGTAGACCTTCAGGAACGGATGGTTTTGGGGTGCAGGGCTGTAAGGAAGGAGAACAGCCCCATCCCCTCCACAAGGTGTAGGAAGCTGTGTGAGGTTTCTGCTGCTTGATTCCTGCCACAGACAACAGGAAAGGAAGGAAAACGTGTCTGCGGCTCCATGAGAGATGCCCTGAGCTGCTGCCACCTCCCTGTTCTGGGGATTGCTGAGTGAAGGCAGCAGCTCCAACTTTTCCATCCAGACCCCCAGGAGGACCAGCCATCACCCCGCTCATTGTCATAGAATCACAGAACAGTTTGTGTTGAAGGGACCTTCCCAGCTCCCCCAGTGCCCCCCCTGCCATGAGCAGGGACATCTTCACCAGCTCAGGCTGCTCAGAGCCCCGTCCAGCCTGGCCTGGGATGTCTCCAGGGATGGTTCAGCCACCACCTCTCTGGGTACCTGGGCCAGGCTCTCACCACCCTCAGGGACAACAATTTCTTCCTCATGTCCAGCCTGAATCTCCCCTCTTTTAGTTTAAAATCATCGCCCCTTGTCCTGTTGCAACAGGCCCTGCTGAAAAGTCTGTCCTCTTACCCCATTCCCTCCTCAACGCATCCTTCCCCCCTCCACAGGTGTGACACCCAAATCGGGCCAATCTCCCATCCTGAAGTGCCCCACAGATTTCCCCCTCATCCTCTGGCACCCCTATGCCCGGCACTATTACTTCTGCGTGATGACGGGCAAGGAGCAGGAGAAGTGGCGGGCGGTTTTCCAGGACTGTGTCCGGCACTGCAATAACGGTGAGTGATGCTGAGGGGAAGCAGGGAGGCTCCAGGGTGGGGAGAGCATCATGCTCCTGCTCCAGAGGGGTGGCTGGGTTGGGTTTGGGGCCTAAGGAGATGATTTGGGGTTCAAGAGGAAGAAATGACTTGGAGTTGTTGAGCATCACAGAATCATTTTGATTGGAAGACACACTCAAGATCATCAAGTCCAACCATAACCCACTCCTGGCACTAACTCATGTCCTGAGGACCTCATGTCCGTCTGTCCAACCCTCCAGGGATGGTGACTCCAGCACTGCCCTGGGCAGCCTGTTCCAATGCCCCACAGCCCTTTGGGGAAGAAATTGTTCCCCAGATCCAACCTCAACCTCCCCTGGCACAACTTGAGGCCGTTTCCTCTGCTCCTGGCGCTTGTTCCTGGGGAGCAGAGCCCGACCCCCCCTGGCTCCAAGCTCCTTTCAGGCAGTTCAGAGATCAGAAGGTCTCCCCTCAGCTCCTGTTCTCCAGCTGAACCCCCCAGGTCCCTCAGCCGCTCCCATCACACTTGTGCTCCAGCCCCTCACCAGCTCCATTCCCTTCTCTGAACTCACCCCAGCACCTCTTTCTTGTCGTGAAAGGCCCAGAAGTGAACCCAAGATTTGAGATCATTAAGCATCTCATCCTCTCCCTGAGCAAGGGGGCTGTGGGGGCCTCCAGACAACCAGTGCATCCCTGTGCCCAGCTTCATCCCATACAGAACACGACGCCAACTCCAGGGCAGGCAGCATTTGCAGGAACCAGCATGTAGCCTGGCTCGAGAGTCACCCTGGTGCCTATTTTCCACCCTGAGGTAGAAAATATTTGGTAATTAAAGTCATCAAACCTGCAAGCCCCACTGTCCCGCTCCCCACCCACTGGCACCGCCCGGGCTCGGTGCGGGAGGACCCGGGGGTGCGGGGCTGCGGCAGGACCTGCCTCCCGTGTCAGCGATACTCTGGCAGGAAAACACGATTTTCCTGTTCAGCTGGGGCCCGTGTGCTCCTGGGCTGAGCCCCAGGTCCCAGCAGTGCCACAAATGGCGAGAAGATTCCTGGGGAAGGAGGTGCCAGCACTGAAACCAGCTCAAAATCGGGTCTTTTAGTGGGCAAAGGGTGATGCTGTCTATTTTTTTAGTGCTTCTTTCACTGCATGTAGCCCCAATTTTGCCAGAGCTGCTGGTTAGGGAGCAGAGGAACGGAGCTATATCCCGAGCCCGGGTTTTGGTGACGGTTTCCATCCTCCCATGTTAGATTTAATCTGAGAACTTTGCTCTTTCCCTTCCTTTTGGTGCTCCTCGCTACCAAACACATCCATGCAGTGTTGGTGAGCCCGGGGTATCCAAGCTCATCAGGATGAGCATGTCCTGAAGGAGCTTGGGCTCCTTTAGGGGTGCAATGACCCCCCTGCCCCTCGTCGCCCTGGCATGCTGCTGCACCATCATTGCCACGCATGGTTCAGCACCCAGGGACCCCCCTGCTCGTTGGCTGGACCCACAAAACCGGGGCACTGCGAGCAAAACCAGCTCCTGATAAAAGAGGAATTGACTTCTCATACTAACAACAAGCCAGCGTATTTATCTTTAGTGTCCCCCACCCGGGTGCTGCTGCAGGAGAAAGGAGAGATATGACCCTGCTGCCAGCCAGGGCTGTGCTATTGCCTCCCCTCCTCCCTCTCCTCCTCCTCCTCACATGTGATAAAAAACCCTCCCAGGGTGGGCAGCGGCCCCAGGACAGTCTGTGCTGGTGGGTTTCTGCATTTCTGCAGCCTGGGTTTCTCTGTGAGATAGTTCTTTCACCCCCCCGAGCTCCATTTCTGCCCCTCGCTGCTCCTGCAAGCTCCAGGATACTGTTTCAAATCCCATGAAAGCTCTTTTGTTGTTGTCAAGCAATTGTAACTTTTTTTTTTTTTTTTCCCCAAATTAGAGGCTCTGTCTCTGCCTCCGGTTGTGATTAGTGTGGGAATTTTCACCTCCCTTTCTCAGACTGTGTTTTTGTAACACCAGCTCTTTTATAAGGACCGGGGAGGGACGTGCAACATCGTTCCTCACGCAGGAGGTGTCCAGCCTGGTTTCCCTGGACCCTGGGTGCCCTTGGCTGCTCCAAGATGGTCTCTTTGCCCAATATGGTGACACATGGGGCTAGAGCAGTGCCCACCCCACTGACTTTTGTCCTTTATTTCAGGCAGGCTGTTGTTTTGGGCAAAAAGCGTTTTCAAACACCCATTTCTTCTTCAGCACTGTTCCCTCAGCGAGAGGAGATGATCCTGTGCTGTGAACAGGGCGGATTTTGCAAAGGTCAAGGTGTAGCATCACTCTCCAGTGTTGGGGACACAGTCACCCCGGGAGCCTTTCCAGGACAGGGTCCAGGCTTGGGTGGTTGCTTCCCATCCCCAACAAAGGCGAGCTCATATCAGTGCTTAATTAGCCTCACATTAATGCAGCCAATTCATGAAATTTGCCCTGTGAGGTGGCACGGTGGCTTTGTGCAGCCAACCCTGTCTGGGTGTCCCTGGGGTGCTGCTCAGCCAGGGACAAGTGACTCTGGTGGGTCTGATCCCGGTCGCTTTCTGTGGGGTGAATCCTGGGTGGTTTGAAGGATGAGGATTGGCTGTAGCGGCTCTGGCAGGGGACAGAAGCCCATATCAGGTTGTCCCACCTGGGAGGTGACACTGAGCTCCATGGACGGAGAAGCACTGGTCCCTGGAAGCACAACCCTGGTCCAGCTCCCCCTGAGCACTGAGAAAGGGCCAGATTTGACTTTCTCAGCGTTTTTTTTCCCCTCCTGTATATTAAGCTGCCCCTTAGGAAAAGCTGCTTAGGCTTGGAGTTAAATGTAATCAACTTAGAAAAATCTGTGTGTTGGAAAAGAGCTGCTCACCACCCCAGGAGGGGAGAAGCCACCTCTGGCTGCGGCTCCCCAGGATACTGGCTTGCTGGGGGGTCTGGGGACATGCCACGACCCTCTGCTGTCATCGCTGTGCCAGGGGACCCTTTGCCACAGGGCGGGTCCCATCCCACCTCCCTCCTGGCAGAGTTCCAGGAGGGAGATTGGGGGTTTTGGGGCAGTTCACCCCCAGGAGTGTTCCTCTCCAACTGGCAGGCGCCTCTGCAGCCTGGAACAAGGCAGAGACATGTGTGGGACATATGCCAGCAGCGTCCCACTGTCCCCATCTTCTCCTCCCTGCAGCACGTGGCTCCCAGCACCCTGCGCTCCCCATGATGGGTGCCACGAGAGGGTGGGGGTATGCCCGATCCCCCCTCGTGCCAGTGGCCCCGGGAGCCAGGCTGTAGTGACTCATGGCAGTGACATCTCAGGGACAGCCTAATGTCCCTCCCACAGGCTCAGGGACGGGACCTGACTCATCCCAACGCCTCTCAGCCACTTTCCTCTTCCTCCCCAGCTGCACCATTCCTTGCAGGGCCCCCACTTCCTCCAGCCCCCCCTGTCCCGTCCTGCTGTGCTGGTGGGGGTCACTGAAGCCCCCAACCTTCTGAGCCCCTGCTGCTGCCATGCCATGTGTGATCATCAAGTCCCTGAGCACCCCCGTTCTACCTCCCTACCCTTTGTCTGGCTCTGGGGGGCAGGTCAGTCTGTGGACAGAGTGGGACCCCCCCAGCCATGGGTGTATCTGAGGTCTGCTGCCCCGCACCCAGTTACAGACAGGGCCTCAGGAGGGGATCCCCCACCCCTGGTGACAACCCTGGACTCCTTGCAGGGGTGTGGGGGACATGGGGGATCCCCCGTGCTGGTGGGCTGGGGCTGCCCCTCACTCCCAGTTCTTACTTGTCCCCCTGTCCCCACCCCAGGGATCTCTGAGGACTCCAAAGTGGAGGCTCCAGCCTTCACGGACGCCATCCGCATGTACCGCCAGGCAAAGGAGCAGTACGGCACCTGGGACATGCTGTGTGGCAATGAAACCCAGGTGAGGACCTGTCCCCCCCAGCTCGGGTTGGGGGGTGAAGGGTACAGGCTGAGCAAGGTCCCCAAAACCTCCTCCTGCCTTTGCAGGTCCTGAGCAACCTGGTGATGGAGGAGCTGCTCCCCGAGCTGCGGACCACCATCGGCCCCCGCCTGAAGGGCAAAGCTCCGGAGCGCCAGCGGACCTGGATCCAGGTGTGGGGCTGGGGGGGACATTGTCACCTCCCCCCCCACCCCTGTGCTGCCTCTGCTTTGAGGACTGCACTGCCACTGGGATCACTACCCGCCGCATTACCCCCTCTCCAGCCACTAAAGAGTCCATCCTCATTCTCTGCTGTGGCTTCTTAAAGTTCCTTGTTGTCCCCCTGCAGCAGCCCTGCCCGTCCCTGCCTGTGCTGCCTGTCCCTGGGGCCAGGGAAGCAAACAGGAGGAAGCCCAGCCCTGGAGCAAAGCCCGTCCTGGCTATATTTAGCGAGAGCCATTTTTAGAGCAGCACTGGCTAAATCCAGCCTGGAGCATTGCGAAAGACAGAGGGCTCTTCAAAACAGCCTGTGAAAACCTTAAAAGCTGATAGTTAATTATCACCAGGCTCATAACATGCTGCTGGAGCAGCCTAAAAATGCACAGACTCTGCTTTTTCAGTAGCTGCGGTCTTAGCTGCAGAGCTGGGAAACCCAAGGGAGGGAGATGGGGGAAGGCTCTGCCTCCCGCTGACCCCAAAATCACAGCTTTTGGCTGCAAAGTGAGCGTGAAGCCTCAGCGAGTGGCTCCATCCCACTCAAGAGGTTGGTTCCTGAGACCCCAGGCAGGGTACAGCTTTGAAATGGGGTTAGGGGCTCTCCTGTCTGGCCCACCAGCATCCCTGGACCACCAGCATTGCTGGACCACCAGCATCCCCAGACTTGCAGCATCCCCAACCCTGCCTGGAGCAGCACTTGGCTCTGTGCCCCTCAGGCACCACTTTGAAGTATCTTCTGCACCATGGGGGCTTCATCTCACCCAGCTGGGATGACCCTGGTGTGGAAAACCTAGTGCCAGGGTGCGAGGAGATGTCTGGTCAGGGCATGGGTGAAGGCTCAGAAGGCATTTGATGCTGGACAAGATGGTTAGTGGGGGCAGCAGGAGGTGTGGGAGGATGCTGACCACTCCACTTGTCTCTTGCCAGATCTCAGATGCCGTCTATAGGATGGTGTATGAGCAGACCAAGGCCCAGTACGATGCAGTGACGGCCAAGTGCGAGCAGGAGCGGCCCCAGATGGAGAGCACCATCCGCACAGACATGGACCAGATCATCACATCGAAGGAGCACTTGGCCAGCAAGATCCGAGGTACAGCCCTGTGGGGTGATGCATTGTCCCAGGAGGTGGGGGTCAAGGTAGGCAGTGATACTCTGGATAAGGCAATGTGGCAGGACCAGGTTCAATACAGACCAAGGGCCCCTTGCAAGAACCAGTTGCATTGTTTTGCAAGTCTGGGACACCACTCCTGGTGGGACTCGGGGAGAGGGCCAGGTCCCTGGCCCTAGGGTGGGTTTAGGACCTGATCTGAAGAGCTGGAAGGGCGAAGGAGGAGCCTCACCATGCTTCTCCCCGCTCTCTGCCCAGCATTCATCCTCCCCAAAGCGGAGGTCTGCGTCCGTAACCACGTCCAGCCCTACATCTCCTCCATCCTGGAGGCCCTGATGACCCCCACAAGCCAGGGCTTTGCCGAGGCGCGGGAGGTGTTCTTCAAGGAGGTGACAGACATGAACATGAACATCGTCAATGAAGGTGGCGTGGAGAAGCTGGCAGAGGTGAGAGCTGGTGATGCTTCTTGCTGACTTATGGGTGTTAGGACCGGTCCTGCTGGCATTGCTGGTGTGGAGGAAGCTGGGGCACTCCAGGCTGAGAAAATACATGGGGATGAAGGCCACGTGGGGTGGCATGTCCTGCCCTGCTAAGCTTGACTTTATCCTCAGTACATGGAGAAGCTTTCCCACCTGGCCTTCCACCCCGTGAAGATGCAGTCATGTTACGAGAAGATGGACCAGCTGAAACTGGAGGGCCTTCAGCAGAGGTTCGATGTCTCCAGCACGTCTGTCTTCAAGCAGAGAGCCCAGATCCACATGAGACAGGTGGGACGGGGACTGGGGTCCTCCCATGTCCCCCTGAGCTGAGCACAGAGGGCTGGGGAGTGTGAGCAGAGAGGGGATAGGGGATAACCCAGATAGGGGTTTGGCCAGGATGTCTGTGTTGTCTCAGGGACCTTCATGTCATTGGCAGACAGCTAAAGGTGTGTGGTCATAGAATCGTAGAATCATTTTGGTTGGAAGAGACCTTCAAGATCATAGAGTCCAATCATTCATCCACCCCTGGCACTGCCCCATGTCCTGAGAACCTCATCTCCGTCTGTCCAACCCTCCAGGGATGGTGACTCCAGCACTGCCCTGGGCAGCCTGTTCCAATGCCCCACAGCCCTTTGGGGAAGAAATTGTTCCCCACATCCAACTCAACCTCCCCTGGCGCAACTTAAGGCCGTTTCCTCTGCTCCTGGCGCTTGTTCCTGGGGAGCAGAGCCCGACCCCCCCTGGCTCCAAGCTCCTTTCAGGCAGTTCAGAGATCAGAAGGTCTCCCCTCAGCTCCTGTTCTCCAGCTGAACCCCCCAAGTCCCTCAGCCGCTCCCATCACACTTGTGCTCCAGCCCCTCACCAGCTCCATTGCCAGACTGGGCTGCCAGGGACCATATCAGTGTGGAGGCTCATCTTGGTGTGGCAGTGCCCCCAAAGAGCCCCTTGCCCACCCCCATGGTTGGTCTCTCTGGGTGCCCCCACATGGTGACCATCTGCCTCTGCCCACAGCAAATGGACGATGCTGTCTACACATTCGAGACATTGCTCCATCAGGACCTGGGGAAGCTGCAGGGCAAAGACGACGTCTGCAAGTCCATCCAGCGCATCCTCGAGAGGGTGCTCAAGGTGAGGGGTGGTGGCTTCAGTGACTTTCAGTGGCCTTGTTCCAAGGGCCAGCAGTCTGGGGAAGAGGCCAGAAGTGACCTTACCGATTTTAACAGAAGTCTTGTGGGGAAATACTTCTTTATGCTGACATTTTTCATGCATTTTACTGGGATGTGGGTGGGTGAGTGGGAAATCACTTGGAAGAGCTGTGTCCCCCCACAGAATCATAGACAGGTTGCAGGGACCTCTGGGGATCATCCAGCCCAACCCCCGCTCACGCAGGGTCACAGAGCAGATCACACAGGTGGGTCCAGGGGGTTTGAATGTCTCAGAGAAGGAGACTCCACACCCGCTCTGGGCAGCCTGGGCCAGGCTCTGGCACCTCCCAGCAAACAAGTTTCTCCTCATGTTCAGATGGAAGCTCCTATGATTCAGTCTGAGCCCGTTACCCCATGTCCCTCTGACCACATACATCTCTATAAAAGCCACCCAGGGTTCGGACTGGCCCAAAAACCCTTCTGCCAGCAGTGGTGCAGGACGTGGTTCCTACCCAGGCTCAGGCAGCCCGAGAACCAGCTGGAGAGAAAGATGGGGGGAGGAGCAGAGGAACCTGCTTGTGCAAATGTGCTGGAGGGGGGACAAACTGCAGCCCTTACTGACCCAGGGCTGCCCTCTTATTCTGCAGAAATTCGACTACGACAGCAGCACTGTGCGGAAGAAGTTCTTCAGGGAGGCCCTGCTGCAGATCACCATCCCCTTCCTGCTGAAAAAGCTGGCGCCGACCTGCAAGGGGGTAAGAGGGTAAAGTTTTGGGGGTAGTGGGAGAAAGACCACCCCTTTGGAGAGGCTGCAGCATCCCCCCGCCCCGTCCCCCCAGCGCTGAATGGCCTCTCCCCCGCGGCAGGAGTTGGCCAAGTTTCAGGAGCTGATCTTCGAGGACTTTGCCAGCTTCATCCTGGTGGAGAACACGTACGAGGAGGTGGTGCTGCAGTCCGTGATGAAGGACATAATGCAAGGTAGGGTCCTGCTGCACCAGGGGGCATAGACCTGCTGAGCTCTGAACCTTGGGGGGGCTCCAGCACCCTGGGGTGGGTGCTGGGTAGAGTGAGGGTGAGCTGAGCCTGGGCTTAGCAGCACCTGGAGGGCTTATGATGGGTGCTGGAGAACGCAGGAGGACGGGCTAACCCTGTGCAGGGTGCTGGTGGCTATATGAGAAGGGATGACCCCATGTAGGGTGCTGGGGACCATAGGAAGAGGGTGTGATTCCATTCAGGGTGCTGGGGACCATAGGAAGAGGGGGTGACTCCATTCAGGGTGCTGGCAGCTGTGTGAGGAGGGGTGACCCTGTGCAGTGTGCTGGGGACCATAGGAGGAGAGGGTGACATGCGGTAGGGTGCTGGGGGTTGTACAAGGAGGGGGTGACCCTGTGCAGGGTGCTGGGGACCATAGGAGGAGAGGGTGACATGCGGTAGGGTGCTGGGGGTTGTACAAGGAGGGGATGGCCCCATGCAGAGTGCTGGGGCTGTACCAGGAGCCGCTGTTCCCACTGGCAGGGCTGAGCCCCCCCTGCCCAGCTGCAGCCCCCTCGCTGCACCCCACACCACGCAGAGGACTGGGAGCACTGCCCGAGCCCAGCAGGCGCTGCCCCGTCCCCGCAGCCTGTCTGACATCTCTCTTGGTGCTCCAGCTGTGAAGGAGGCGGCCGTGCAGCGGAAGCACAACCTGTATCGCGACAGCATGGTCATGCACAACAGCGATCCCAACCTGCACCTCCTGGGCGAGGGTGTCCCCATCGACTGGGCCGAGGAGCACGGCGGACAGCCCGAGGCCGAGCTGGCCACCGAGAAACGCCGCAGAGCCAAGCAAGTGGTGTCGGTGATCCAAGATGACGAGGGGGTCCTGCCCTATGAGGTGGGTGCTGAGGTGCTGCTGCAGCCTGGCTCCCCCAAGCCGGATCCCGGGGCACCGCCGAGCTCCCCAGATGGGGTGGAGAAGATCCGGGAGGCACTGGCCAAGGAGAGCCTTGGGGACGAAGTGGAGGAGCAGCTGACGAACGGTACCGATGCCACACGAGAGAGCCGTGCCACCAAGGAGGTGGCAGTGGCAGGGGCTGTCCCAGGTGATGTCCCCTCCCAGGGTCTAGCCAGCCAAGGGGATGGGGTACACTGCACCGCACCAGCATCGCCTGCACCCGGAGCAGACGTCCTGTCAGAGGCTGTGGTGCAACATGTTGCACCAGCATCACCCATGCCAGCGTCACCTGTGCCCAGAGCCGATGTCCCATCAGAAGCCAGTGTGCAACACGCTGCACCCAAACCCACGCCATCACCCAAACCCAGAGCTGGTGTCCCATCAGAGGCCAGTGTGCCGCACGCTGCACCAGTATCACCTGTGCCTGGAGCTGATGTTCCATTAGAAGCCAGCGTGCAACATGCCACACCACCGTCACCTGCACCTAGAGCCAGTGTCCCATCAGGGGCTGGGGTGCAACATGCTGCACAGGCATCCCCTGCACCCGGAGCTGATTTGCCCTCAGGAGCTGAGGTGCCTCACACCACACCAGCATCACCTGCACCCAGAGCTGATGTCCCATCAGAGGCCGGGGTGTCCCATGCCACACCAGCATCACCCATACTCGCAGCCGAGACCCCATCACCATCCACTGGGTCACCTTGCCACCAGCCCAGTGACAAGGAGACGGGTGAGGTGTCCCCACCTGGCAGCGATTGCAGCTCCCCACAGCTCACGGGCACAACGGAGAGCAGCGAGGGGGTGCAGACTGAGTTCTAGCCATGGGCCCACCCCCCGTCATGGACTGGCCCCAGTGAGGCTGGGGTTTGGGGTAGGGGAAAAGGACCCACTGTGCTGCTGGGGATGGAGAGGGAGGGGATGGGAAACACCGAGACCTGATTGTCTGGCTGGGGAGGGTCCCTGTTGCTGCACAGGGCTGGCCACAACCAACTGGTCCTACTGGGTCATACTGGGGGAGGCCCCCAGCCTGACACGGGGCACCCCCTGCACTCTGTTCTGTCCTTCTGCCTTATTTTCTGATGTTCTACTGAAGACATGCTTTATCTGCCCCCCCAGCAGGAGTGCCTGGGGCTGCTGGGGGCAGGGGGGGCTGGCACCCCGCTCTGGATGGGTGTGTGGGATGGTCCTGCCTGCCCTGGGTGGCTTGTCCCCTGCCCCACCCTGGGGGGGGGTTCCTGGCAGCCTGGCCCCCACCATCCCACCCAGACAGCTCTGGGAATGCCGGTGCGAGCAGGGGCACTGAGAACGATGGAAAAACATGATAGTGGGTGGTGGGGATACAGTGATACCAGGTGGCTCAAACTGCTGCTGATGGGGCAAGAGCTGGAGCAGGAGAGGGCTAACAGCACCCAGGCTGGGCTTAGAACACCTAAGCTGGGCTCACAGCACCCAGGCTGGGCTAATGGCACCCAGGCTGGGCTCAGAGCACCCATTGCTCGCGCTGGCCGCCCTCACCCCGGGGTCTTCCAGCAGCTATTTAAGTCCAAAGCACAAAACTTCGGGGAAGGCAGCACTCACACATCTCCAGCTTTGCTGGGCAGGACGGGGCAGCCCCTGGGCTCAGGCTGGCCATGCCACCCTGGCTCTTGCTCTCCAGAGCTCCCCAGCACCATGCACAGACGATTTATCTGGCTCTTGGGCACTGCAGGTTTTGGCACCTGCAGTGATGGTCAGGAAAAGAGCTGGGGCTTTAATAGTGGTTTGCTGGCAACCCAGGGTGGGGGGACAGGACTCACACAGCCCCATGCAGAGATGCTAAAAGACCCTGAGCTGCCGGGGACTGTCAAGACTCACACCTGCCTGTATTTTAGGTGCCTCTGAAGGGGGGTGCCCAGCCTAACCCACTTGGGGAGCCCCCGCACAGTGCCTTGCTTTGGGAACTTAAAACCTGTCTCTTCCAGGATATTTTATTAAGAAAGTTATACAAATGTTTAAAAATATGCTTATAATAATTAATAAAATGGAAAAGCTTTATTTAAAGCCAGAGGAGACTCTTCTTACTCCTGAACCAACCTCCTGAAGGGGGGTAGGGCTGGGGGACCTGGGAGGTGTCACATCCCAGGACCACCCTGCACCATCACACACCAGGAGCCGAACGACTGAGATGATTTTATTAAAAGGGGTGTCCCGAGGAAGCAGCAAGAGGCACCCGCAGCAGGAGCTTCTCCTCAGCATGGCCATGCCAATGGCTGGGGGGCTTCTCCAACCCCATCCCTGAAGCATTGCACAGGAGAAGGGGCCTGGGGGGGCAGCAGGATCCCCGTTATCCCCAGAAGGCACTGTGTGAAGAGGGGCTTGGTGCAGGGCAGCTCTGGGCAGGGGTACCTGTCCCCAATGTGTCAGCCAGGATGAGCCCCGTAAAAAAAGTGGGGGGGCAAAGGAAATAATAGTTAGTATGGGTTGAAGGGACCTTCCCAGCTCATTCAGTGCCCCCCCTGCCATGAGCAGGGACATCTTCACCAGCTCAGGTTGCTCAGAGCCCCATCCAGCCTGGCCTGGGATGTCTCCAGCAATGGGGAATCACCCAGATAAAGCTCCCTGAGAGCTGTGGGGGACAGCCACCCGCCGAGGACGGCGGCAGCGTGACAGAGCACTGGCCATGGGACTGCCCTTCCCCAGCGCCAGCACCGAGGGTCCCCACAGCAAGTCCCTGGGCTGCTGCGTCCCGCACAGCATGGGAACAAGGACAGACCCAGCAGAAGTGACAGCAGCTATTCCAGACAAAGTAGCAGGAGGTGCAGAGCACATTGCCCACTGTCCCAGGGGGGGCTGCCTAGCCCCGGCCGAGCAGGGGGTACACCACGAAATAGCCCAGCGTGGAGCCCACGATGGCCCCCAGGAAGATCCAGGCATTGTAGGACATGACGGCCAACATCACCATGTAGCCCAGCACCACCTGCACCACGTGGAACAGCGTCTGGGCAACGTGGTACTGAAACCACCTGTGGAAGAAGAAGGGAAACCCATCAGTGAGGGACTGGGGCAGCCCAGCATCTTCCCCCCGCCCCAGCCCAGCATCCCAGAGTGGCCAGAGGTGGGTTTGGGGAGCAGGGAGAGGGATGGGGGCTGCAAAAAGCAGCACAGGGGGAAATCCCATTCCAAAGGAACAGGGAGGATATAATTAAGGAGTTGGCAGCCTCAGGCATGATCTGGGATTTAATACAAGAGCAAAAACCCCCAGCTTGGCTCCAATGGGTTGTGCTGGGAAGGAAACACCTGGGTCAGCCTTGCTGGGGTGCCTGAGCTGCCGCTTGCACCCATCCCTGAATCACGGGGACCCCGCTGTGCCCACAGTGGCTCCTGGGGCAATGTGAGCATTTAAAACAGCAGAAAAACACCTTGGACACCTCCCAGAATACCTGGAGGGGCCAGGATGCCCCCAGGGCCACCTCCCAAAGCTGGACACATCCCCCTTCCTGGGAGCCTGTCACTCTCCAGCTGCCCCTTTATAACCTTTCTCCCCTCCAAACAGCCAGCCCCAGGGGACACAGGGGACACTGTGTACCTGCCCTCGGGGGGGTTGGGGGGGTTGGTGTCCGTCTCCTCCGGCTCCACCAGTGACTCCCGGCTGAGGCTGCGGGGCAGCGCCAGCAGCGCCCGCCGCAGCAACACGGCTTTGCCCATCTTGATGGCTTCGTAGAGCACGGACAGCAGCAGGATCACCAGCACTGAGAGCACCATCCCTGCCAGGAACAACCCGTCACTGCCCCGTGTCACCGCCCAGTGTCATCTGATGGCGGGAGGGGGGACATGGGGGCAAGTGGAGGGGGTGGTGGGTCCTGGCACGGAGCACTTGGGCACATCCATAGGGTGGAGGGAAGGGATCACTCCTGGGATAGGGGTTGGGTTGGAGCGACATGGTGTATTTAGCCCAACCCTCCCTCTAAATTTCTAGGGAGCACTTTTGGTGGCGGGTTGCTCTGAAAAAAATAAATACCTTTGAGTTAACTCCACAAAAATGTGGGAGTTAAAACATGATGCTAGAAAAATAACTGAAAAAAAGAAAGAGCGTACAAGCAAAACAGAAGCTGAGCTGTCAGTGAGTGGCTGTGGGGGCTGCCAGGGATGTCGGGGGGATGATTCCCACACCTGCCTCCCACTGCTGTCACCTCAGGGGGATCAGCCTCAAGTTGCGCCAGGGGAGGTTGAGATTGGATGTGGGGAACAATTTCTTCCCCAAAGGGCTGTGGGGCACTGGAACAGGCTGCCCAGGGCAGTGCTGGAGTCACCATCCCTGGAGGGTTGGACAGACGGACATGAGGTTCTCAGGGACACGGGGCAGTGCCAGGGGTGGTTTATGGTTGGACTTGATGATCTTAAAGGCCTTTTCCAGCCACAACTATTTGATGATCCATGACTCCTGCCCGGGGCATTCCCAGGGCACAGAACAGCTCATGGGGTAGGAGATGCTCTGCCCAAACCAGGCACTCTCCCAGCTCTGGGGTGAGCGGTGTGTGGAGCCCTCACAGCTCTGTCCCGAACCCCCCATGCAGCAAGTGCCCAGCATTAATGGTGGGTGGTCCCTGGTTCCCCTTCCCAGCCCATCACTAACTGCTCCTGCGGAAATGCAAAGCCGCTCTTTGTTTCTCTGCCCTGCAGTCTTTCCCCAGGCAGAGAGCACAGTCAGTGGTGGACAGACAGACAGACAGACAGACAGAGGGGTGTCTAGGGGAGGCGGGGGCTGGCAGTGTACCTGCAGGGGTGTGGACGCTCCAGAAATCAAAGAGCAGCACGGCTGTGTCCGAGAAATAGAAGGTCATCTGGAAGGAAAGGGCAGTGTTAGGGCTTGGGATGATGGGTCAGATGAACCCACCGCCCCGAAGGGCGGAGCCCTGACATCGATGCTTAGTGGGGTTTTACAAAATGGTACAATTTGGTTTTCCCCTGATTCCTGAAACGGGAAGAGGAACTTGGACTGAAAAATCACAGTCACGCTGACCAGGCTTAGCTCTTGCCTTTGCTTCTAGCAGGACAATCGTCACCTCTAGCAGCAGCTCCTGTGTGTGTCTGGGCTGGAGAGAAAAAGCCAGAGTTTATCCTCGCGGTAACGAGAGATGAGCCCAGGACTTCATTAGCCCAAATCTGAGAAGAGAAGGCCCGTGGGAGAGGGACAGAGGCTGGTGGCCACTGTCTGTAGCCCAAAGTGAAACCAGCTGGAGATCAGAGCCCAGCCAGCCTCCGCATTTCTCTGCCGGCATCACCAGGACTGGCCAAAGCACCCAGAGCCGAAACAGGCTCCTCCAGGGGTGCCTCCCTGGCAGAAGAGCATGAATACAAGTGCTATCTGTCTGTCTGTCTGACCTGGGACTGCCAGAACCTACGAAGGCATCAAACCCTGATCCTTAGCACTGTAAAACAGGAGGAGCAAGTATTGCTCTTCTTTACCAAACACACCTACAGAACTGATACCACGGCTCATTTTTGCCACCAAAAATAGAATTTAGTTGTGGGGTTTTTTTTCCCCTTCACATCAACCCGGTTTTGGCTGCATTTACCCGCTGTTACTGACATCAGCAGATGCGGCTGATGGGTCTGGCCTCGGCCAGAAACACCATTGGATACCCAGGTGTCCACGCCACAGCTGTGGCCGGGCTCTAATTACACCCTTTGGTTGCTCCTTACCCAAAACACATTAGCACACTTAATTGACTCCAACTTTCAAGCTTCTTTTGGCAACAAATTAATGATAATTAGCCTTTAAATGGAGCTATTTCTCCTTTGCAGGTTTCACCCACAAGTCTGCAATGCTGTGCAAGAAGGAGGTAACATTATTTTACCCACAGGGAAACAGAAGCGACAGGCAGAAGATCCCCCAATGCACCGCGTCTCCCAGCCTGGGGTAACACCACATGTTTTTGGGTACTGTGAGGCCAAAATGATGCTTCTTGGGTCAACAGCCCTTTGTTCCTTTCCCTGATGCTACAGCGATGATTTCTCCAGAGACAGCATCCCTCTGGGTGAGACGCATTTGCAAAGGTCAACTGGGTAAGTCCTAAAAAATCTCTGTGCTCTTTGCAAAAGGGGAATTATGCTCCGGGGTAACGCAACAGGATTGGGATATTCGTGGGAGAGACGCGGTCCTGTCCTCAGCCACCTGCCCACGCAGGTGATTCAGCTGCACCCAGCTCCTCCTCTGCACCGTGCAGGTGTTCGCACGCACAAACAAAGCTGCTGAAAAATATCCTGTGCACAACATGCGCATTTAGCGCCCGAATCTGCTGCAGTTTTGGGGTTACTCTTTTCTGGCAAATGGAAAACCAGCGGTGCCTGTGTGGAGCCATGTCAGGCTGCCCGGTGCATCCCAACCCGCTGCTCAGGTCTGGCTGGGACACCCAGTCTCATACATCGGGATGAGCTTGTTGGTTTGCATTACACCAACCCATGATCTACACAAAAACATGACAAGTGGGACACTGTCCCAGCCGGCCCAACCTGCGGCCCCACGCTGGGGACATGGTGGCCTGGGGAGGTGTCCCCACAGCTGCATGGTCCTTGGAGCTGGTGTGAGCTGCTCCCAGAACTTGCAGGGATGCTGCTGTGGGGGGGCTGGTGCCAGCAAATCGGGGAGACCCGGTAGCATTAAACACCACGTCTGAGCTCAGAGCATGAGGCAAACCCGCTCCAGCAGGATGGTTTGAGCCCTGCGCTGTGACTTGAGCCACGCTGCGAGTTTTGCTGCAAGTTTGCACCCTCACCAGCTCCTCCACGGGTGATGGGCGTGGTGGGGACACAGCAGCCCAGGGGTGCGAGGAGCAGACAGACCCACAAACAGCCCACCCTGCTCTGGCGCAGCCCCGGTACAGCACGGGAGGGAAACACGAGGTGAAGCATAGGGAGAAACGGGAACCCGGGAGAAAAGGGAACCGGGCCGAAGCTCCAGCAGCAGGACGCGGTGCCGGAGGGTGAACGGCGATAGCGCAACTCGTCCCCAGGGAGCTGCGGGGTTTCAGGGGGGATTTACGGGAGCAGCCGGGCTGCATCCAGCCTCACACTGGAGCTGTGCCCATCACGCCCCCCTCGGCCCAGTACCCCCCCGGTTCGGCTCAGCTCGGCTCGGCGCGTCTCACCTGCATGGCGGCGGTGCGGGGCCCGTCCCGGTGCGGCTCAGCCAGACTCGGTCTAACCGAGCTCCGCTCAGCTCGTCCCGGCGCGGGCGCGTGACGCGCGCGCAGGGGTCCCCGGGAGTTGTAGTGCGGGGGGGGAAGGCGGGGCTGCCCGTGTCCCCGCCCCTCCCACACCCCCTTTCCGCGTCACCCCCCGGGAAGGGGCAGTGGGGTTCCCCGGGGCTTCTCTTCCTCTTGCCCCCCACCCGCCCGAGGCTCCGCAGCGCGTTCCGGGTCTTTGTGCCGTTTTCCCGGGGGGCAGCGCCGCGGCTTCGCAACCCGGCAGCTGCGAAACGGGGAAGCTTTGAAAGGTTTGTTTTTCCCCCCCAGCCCTTTGCTGAGAGAGGCGGGACAGAGCGGAGGGAACTGCCCTTCCCAGCACGCAGCTGCTCGCTCCTTGTGACATCCCCATGACACCAAGGAGCGCTGGGGCTGTCCCTGCCTCAGTTTCCCCAAGCGCAAACCGGTGCTGATGCCCGCAATGGCCCCAGAGCCTGCCCGCGGCTTTGTGTGTAACTGCCAGCTCCAAGCATTTGTGCATTTGACCAAAGCCCTTTCCTTTCCTTTCCTTTCCTTTCCTTTCCTTTCCTTTCCTTTCCTTTCCTTTCCTTTCCTTTCCTTTCCTTTCCTTTCCTTTCCTTTCCTTTCCTTTCCTTTCCTTTCCTTTCCTTTCCTTTCCTTTCCTTTCCTTTCCTTTCCTTTCCCCTTCACCCCATGCAAGCCTTTTTTGCCTTTTTTTTTTCATGAGGTGTTCATGCTGCTGCTTGTTGTTTTTTTGGTTTGGTGAGTATTTTTGTTTTGTTGTGTTTTTTGGGTTTTTTTTGTTTTTTTTTTTTTTTTAGGAGATAGGGCCCCATTATTATATGACCCTCAATCAGTCATTAAATTAGCATCTTCTCTCATATATACAATAATATATATAATTTATAGAGAAATGACTTCTGTAAACAATATTCTCCTACTCCGGAAGGAAGTGTAGTCCGTGGCATAATGCAGCTACAAACAGGGGTCTCGAAAACAGAACTGGCAACTCCAGGAAGCCCTGTGCCACCCCCAGCCTCCAAACATGTCCCCAGTTCTTGGCTGGGGAGGGAACTGGCTGGCTCAGTTTGGGTGGCACCGGTTTCAGCTGAAGCAAACTGGTCCGACTGTGAAACCAAACTGGTGGGAGGCGTCGCCGTTGTGGAAGACGGCCAGGTCCCGCAGGGGCAGCAGGGAGAGCTCCTCGGTGCTGAACTGGAAGATGGTGTCGGTGATGGAGGAGTCATTGTCCAGCTGAAATAAGCACCGGGGGCAGCTGAGCAGCATTGAAACCCTTCTGGAGCCCCCACTGTCCCCTGCACCGCTCTGGTTACTCCACAGAACCACTTTGGTCGGAAGAGACCCTCCAGATCCTTGAGTCCAACCATTAACCCTGGCAGTGCCCCATGTCCTGAGAACCTCATGTCCATCTGTCCAACTCTCCAGGGATGGTGACTCCAGCACTGCCCTGGGCAGCCTGTTCCAATGCCCCACAGCCCTTTGGGGAAGAAATTGTTCCCCACATCCAACCTCAACCTCCCCTGGCGCAACTTGAGGCTGTTTCCTCTGCTCCTGGCGCTTGTTCCTGGGGAGCAGAGCCCGACCCCCCCTGGCTCCAAGCTCCTTTCAGGCAGTTCAGAGATCAGAAGGTCTCCCCTCAGCTCCTGTTCTCCAGCTGAACCCCCCAGGTCCTTCAGCTGCTCCCATTACACTTGTGCTCCAGGCCCTCACCAGCTTCATTCCCTTCTTTGAACTTCATCCACCCAACACCCCCCAGGAGCCAGGTCTCCATCCCCAGCCTTGTATGGCTACCGCAGCAATGTGGCCTCCCCAATGTCCCCTGGAGCCCACTCCATCCCCTGCCCCATCCCCAGGACTAGGGCAGCTCCTTGGGACTGCGGAGAAGATGCTCCTCAGCCCCATCCCACCCTGTGAACCCTCAGACACCAGGTCTATCCTAAATCCTGGAGATACAAACACGTGCCAAGGGGCTCTGCAAATGTCGGAGGGCTCTTCCAAGCAGAGCAAAGGGTCTGGTCCTGGCCAAGCTCACCAGGCAGCCCTGCAGGCTGGCCGCATAGCTCTGCTCCTGGGAATCGGCCAGGAAGCGGATTTCCTTCTCGGGCTGGGGCTGGCCGTGCTGCGGGGCCGGTCGGCAGGAGTAGGAGACCTTCTGGCTGGCCCGGTGGCTGTGCAGGCGGAGGAAGCGGAGCTGCACCGGGCTGGCCCCTGCGTACTCCAGCTACAGGGACAACCAGAGACAAAAAGAAGTAGCGGGGGTGGCTTGGAGGGGTCTGTGCTCCCCTGATTGAACACTGAGCAAGATTCACTTGGTTTGGGTTCTCTTGCAGAGAGAGAAGGTGTAGTGTCCCACCATGCATGGCCAGCAGGACCTTGTGCCCAGGCATCACTCACCGCAGTGGGACAGACACTGGGAAACCCCGAACCCCATGAGATGGGCTTCGCGTCCTCTTGGCTGTCCCGCCGGACACTCACCAGGAAGCCCCCGGGCAGGGTGCTGAACCACTCAAAGGTGTTCTTAGAGGTGTAGGTGCTCAGCCAAGCCTTGATAGGGACCTGTGGGGAGCAGGGACCATGTCATGCTGTCCCAGCAGGGATGGTGGTACCACCAGAACAAGGATCCAGTCGTACCAGCCCACATAGCCTGGTCACACACCGTCACCAGGATCATCACTGCAAACTGCTCCAACAGCTCCCTGTGCTGGCAGCGGTCACCACGGCAAGGGAACGGCCACGCTGTCCTTCCCAGCCCTACAAACCCTCGTCCTCACCTGCCCCAAGGGGGAACACGGGGCTGAAGCTGCCCCACGAAAGCCACCCCATACCTGGTTGTGGACGGGGGCTATGCAGGTCTCACCACCCGCCGTGAAGTTGCAGAAGGCCACCAATGCATCCTGGGGGCTGCCCTGGTTGGGGTCGATGTAGTATTGCCCTGGGGGGAGGCAGAGGGGAGCTCCTGGCACCCAGTTTTTGGCACGGGGAGGGTGCTACATGGTGCCATCCCAGCTCAGCTTGTGGCACATCCCTGGCTGCAACCTCCATCCTGACAGGATGTCTGTGAAACCCAGCTGAGCTCATCCACCAAATCCTCATCCCCTCTTAACTGCAAAGAGCTGCTTGTCCCCCCGCCTTGTCCCTGGATCTGGAGAGCCATCCCAGAGTGGGGAGGGCTCTCCAGGTCAGGAGTCAATGTGGGGGGATCCCATGTGCACCCCAGTACCGTCAGGCAGGCTGGGATGAGCCAGCAGCAGCTCCTTGCAGGTGGCTGCAGGGTTGGTTTTGGTGCCATTGGGATGCTCTATGAGGGCTTGCAGCTCCCGGCTTAGGGTGTCCAGCAGAGCCCAGACCGCAGTGTAATTCAGGTGGCTGGATGGATAAATTAGGTGCTGAAAAAAAATGAGGGAGATAGAAGTAAGCTGATATTAGCCCCCCACTTCTTATTTTGGGCAGGAGCATCACCAGGTGCTCAGGGAAGGGATGGGACACGCAGGGGACAAGGCCAAGCGTGGTGGGAGTGGGATCAACCATATCTGCTTGCTCTTCCTGCAAGGACCTTGTGCAGAGAGGACCTCAGGAGCAGTGGGACATGGGACAGCATCGCTGTCAGCCCCTTCCCCTCAGGGTGGCACCCACAGAAGTGGGGCTGGAAACCCCTCACCCCCACCTCACCAACGCACTCACCTGCAGCTGCTCCCCAGACAGCATCACTGTGGGTCCGCGGGGACCAGGGGAGCCGGCCAGACCCTGTGTGACAATGACAACGCTGGTCATGCTGCCTGCTGTCCACGAGCCCCCCGGCAGGCTCGCAGCTCCTCCAACAGCGCCAGCAGCCAACCGTCCCCATGGTGTGGCACGGTGGGACCTCGCTGCCACAATTTAGGGAGCAAAGCACCCAAATTTTGGCAGAAGGGACATCATCAGCCCCACGTACCGGCAGGCCTGGTGTGCCTTGGGGTCCTGGCAGTCCCGGGAAGCCTTTCAGCCCCTGCCCAAGGAGGGAAGAACAGCAAGATGGAGAGATGCTGCACCCCGGGGTGCCCCACAGGGCCACCCTGCACCCAAGAGACAGGGCAGGAGGGGAGGGTGCCCCACAGCACCAGCTCCAGGCGCTCCCCCTGACTTACTTTGGGTCCAGACAAGCCCTGAAAGAGAAGAACAAGACCCAGATAAGGGGGACAGGTGGGACCAAAGCCCCATCCCAGTGTAACCCCCACGGGCCAGGAGTGAACCCCAAACCTGCCAGGAGGGCGAAGGACTCACCGGCGTCCCAGGGATGCCAGGGTGTCCCCGTGGGCCAGGGCGGCCACTGTCACCCTGCAGACACCAGAAAAGGTCAGGGTGCTGCACAGGGCAACCCCCAGCCCTACGTCCTTCTGCAACCCAGCCCCTTCCCCAGGTGGATTTTCCATTGAAAAATCAGGAAATCACCGCAAATACTCATCTTGGTTCCTGCCACCCACCCTGTCCTTACCTGCTGTCCCTTGGATCCTGGCCTCCCTGGGACACCATGGGGTCCCGGCTTGCCCTAGGAGATGTGACGGGGTGTCACACAGGGTGACAAGGGACCAAGGGGAGGGAGGAAAAGAGCAAAACCCCTCACTTACCTTGAAGCCATCATCCCCTTGCTGGCCTGGGTCACCCCCACTACCCTTCTCGCCCTAGGAGAGAGTCAGGGAGAGCATTGGTGACAAAGGGGACACTAGAACCACCCTGGGACACCAGCCTGGGCTGGGGGCTCTGCCCCAGAGGGTGGGCACAGGGACCCCTGCTCTGGTTATTGCATCGGGGGCATCTCCTTGGGTGGGCAATGGAGCTTTTGCTGCCTGACACTGACAAGAGGCACCTACATGGGGACACATTTTCCCTGGCCAAACATCTCTAGTAAGGAGGTGGAAATGGGAAATTCTGTTATGGCTGGCTGCAAAGCATCTGGAAAAAAAACCAAACCCAACCATTCCATTTGGTAGAATTAACTGTGCCCATATTGCTGGGGCAGTAGGATGATGTGATGGAGCGTCTGCCTCCCCTGCTCAGCTGTGAAGGCAAAACTGAAAGTATTTTATCCCAGACTAAAATATCATTCCAGGAAACCTTGGAAGTTCCTAGGAAACATGCTGAAAAAATACAGAAAACTCCTTGTGTGCCAAAATCTGGAGCAGGAGCAGAAACCCCCGCGCAGCAGAAACCCCCGTGCAGCTGCTGCCTGCAGCCCCCCCCGCCTGCTCTCCCAGCTCTGGCCTTGCTGAATGCCCTGGCTGTTAACTTTTGCCATCGCTCATTTAGCTTGCAATAAATTGAAAGCTTTATTTATTACTGGGGTTTCATTTTCCTGAAGGCTACGAGCAACTACCCGCCGCCAGGGACTGACTGCTTGTCGCTCTTATTTACAGCCTCGCGGCTGACGGATGGGACCGTGAGGATGCGCTCGGTTTCTGGGGCCAAGGTTGGACCCATCAGCTCATCAGTCAGCAGTTGTGCGAGAACAGGGGATTAAAAGATTGCACACTGCTGCTTGCCATGCCACGAGGCTGGAAAATAACATGGGTTTGGAGAAAATCTAAAGGTCCCATCTCCCAGCATCAGGGGATGCCGTGGTCAAGCCCCACAGAAGGATGCTGCAGCGATTGGGGTTCAAGAAAAGGGGAATAAGTGATTGCATCCCACTAATTAAATGCAAACTGTGCCCAGAATTCCTGCTGTGCCCAGGGCATGTCACCCACCTTGTGTCCTTTGGGACCAGGGTCTCCCTTCATGCCCTTCAGCCCTGGAATGCCCTAAGAGAGAAAAGATGCAGCACCGCATCACGCTGCGGCTGAGCCAGGAGGGACCTCACCACAGCCGAGATCGCCACAGGGATTCTGAGGATTTCAGGCACTTTTAGAGACTTTGAGGCATTTCTCATCAAATCTGTGATTTTTGCTTTCAGGAGGATCCCTCAGCAAACCCCATTAAAAATGCAGTTCAGGTGCCTTTGCTGGTTACAGAACACCCCAGCTTTGTCTTGTGAAGCTTCCAAAGCTGGGATTTTTATTTTAAATACAGAAAAAGCCATTTCCAGTAAATAAAAATAAAAGATTTCAGTAGTTTTGTTGGCTCATGCTGGCTGCTGCAGTGCAGCTGGTTACTCCAGCCGTGCAAACCTGGGTAGGTCCCGGCTCGAGCCAGTTCTCTGCCAGCACTCGGCACTGCCAGGCATCAGATGCTTAACTGGAAGGATTTGGCTTCTAGAACAATACATTGGAACGATGTGATTTGCCTGACTGCACACACAGTGCTGCGATGCTCATTTGGGAGCAGAAGGCAAGATGAGATGTATGAGCAACGGATGGATGAAACACCCAAAAACTTCATTTGTTTTAAATAACTCTCTGCTTCGGTTGTTTGCAGAGCAGGGTTGCATGGGACCCACGGGAGCCAAATGGGGAGCACTGGCACCCCAAAACCTTGGAGCTAATACTCACATAGAGTCCTTGGGGGCCCTGAGGTCCTTCTGGCCCCTCGTCACCTGGGTAGCCCTGAAATGCAAAATCAAGAGAGCCTGTCTGGGGCACAGTGGTGCAGTGAGAGCAGGGCAGGAGTGACCCCAGTGCCTCTTGCAGGGAGAGCAGCTGGGGTGTGGGAGACCCCCCCATGAACTGGAAGGGATGGGGGGACAGAGCCCTCCAGTGACATGATGCCTCTAATCATAGAATCATTTTGGTTGGAAGAGACCTTCAAGGGCATTGAACCCAACCATTAACCCGCCCCTAGCACTACCCCATGTCCCTGAGAACCTCATGTCCGTCTGTCCAACCTTCCAGGGATGGTGACTCCAGCACTGCCCTGGGCAGCCCCTTCCAACGCCCCACAGCCCTTTGGGGAAGAAATTGTTCCCCACATCCAACCTCAACCTCCCCTGGCGCAACTCGAGGCCGTTTCCTCTGCTCCTGGCGCTTGTTCCTGGGGAGCAGAGCCCGACCCCCCCTGGCTCCAAGCTCCTTTCAGGCAGTTCAGAGATCAGAAGGTCTCCCCTCAGCTCCTGTTCTCCAGCTGAACCCCCCAGGTCCCTCAGCCGCTCCCATCACACTTGTGCTCCAGACCCTTCACCAGCTCCGTTCCCTTCTCTGAACTCGCTCCAGCACCTCAAGGGCTTTCTTGACCTATTCTCTAGGTTGATATACCCTCTATTTTGACACATTGTCTATATTGACCCATCCTTTTCTAAACCAGGGGCTCAGGCAGGTGGGAGCACCCCCAAGCTGCACCCCCAGCAGGGCAAAGCCAACCTACCTTGGGTCCCCGGGGACCTCTCGGGGGCCGGTGGCCCACCCTGCCTCGCTTGCCCTGGGAACAACAGATTAAAGACTCATGA
Organism: Streptopelia decaocto; assembly: GCF_964273445.1. NCBI lineage: Eukaryota > Metazoa > Chordata > Aves > Columbiformes > Columbidae > Streptopelia > Streptopelia decaocto. The sequence goes on along the minus strand of NC_138672.1, from coordinate 3,717,080 downwards.
GCAATTCAAGATTGTTAAAGGCACTAAGCCATCTGTCCACATCCTCCTCGCTGTTCCACCAGGGATGCTGAGCCCCCAGCAAACTGGGGCCCCTCTGTAAGACCTCTGCGGGTTCCCAGCATCAGCTTCATGCCTCCCGCCACCCCCCATGGGGACAACGGTGCCATTTACCTGTCTGCCAGCTTCTCCAGGGGCCCCTTCTTCCCCTTCACGTCCCACATCACCCTGGGTGGAAGAAGAGATGGGAGACATGGGACACCAGCAGCCCAGTCACCTGGCTGGGACTGGGGACAAGGGGCTGCTGCCTGCGTGGGGAGGGGGACAGAGCTACCAGGCACTGTGGGACCCTGGGGATGGACACCAAGGCCATGATGCAGAGCTGACACATAAAGGGGAGGTTCCCTGTCACCCCCCAGGGACACCTGAGCTGGGACAGAGGCAGCCCTGTGGGGCTGGGGGCTGAGCTGGGGATACTTGCCAGCCCCTCACCCAAAAACCAGCTAAGGCAGCCCAAGAGCATCTCAGGGCTCTGTGTTTGCCGGACACGGATGTGCAGCTGCCTTTATAGCAGAGAGAAACGGGTTCTCCTGAGGTCATTCCCCCTGGACCACAGCAGGGTTGACCAGCCCAGACTCAGCCACCCCTGCCCCATGGCCAGTCCCCCTCAGGTGCCACCCGCAGAGGACAAATTCAAAGGTACCTTTTCTCCTTTGCGACCTTTCCGCCCTTTCGGACCAGCTTGTCCCGGAGACCCCTAATAATCCCAAAGGAGAAGAAAACCCATCTGTAAGGATGATGCACCAGGGATGTGCCCCCTCCAGCCTCCCGCCCACTCTCGCCACAGTGTGCACAGGAGGATGCTCTAAGCTGACGTCTCCATTTAGGATTTTTGCCCCTTTTCCATAGCAGGCTGGGCAGAGCGGGGCCGTGGGGGTGTTTCACAGGAGCAGGAGGTGATGCCCGCATAGGAACTCACTGTAGAGGGAGATTCTGGTACCCTGTGACCCACACCCAGGAGCACCAGGACATCCCCATCCCCTTCCTCACCATTTGCCCTGGTTTTCCTGGCTTGCCCGGCTCCCCTTTCGCACCTGCCATGCCCTGGGAAGCAAAACAAAGATCAACCCAACTCTGCAGAATAACTTCTGGGGTTATTCAACCAAATCCTGGGCTGCAAGAACAGCCGGAGCGGGGAAGGGGCCAGAGGAGCCCACTCACCTCAGTGCCACTCGGCCCCATGGCTCCAGCTTCACCCGGTGGCCCAAGAGGACCCTGAGGTTAATTTGGGGACAAAACACAAGGTTGGAATCAGCTCCAGGTTACTCAGGGGAAGGCAGGAGGGTGAGTACAGAGCCAGCTGCCTTGCCCCAGGGTCTGGACTGGGTTGTCCCCCCAGGGACCTCTGGGGACATAGCTATGCAGGGGATGGCCATCCCACAGGGATGTCCCCTGCATGTCCCCAGGCAGAGAAAGGAGTTACCTGCCGGCCTGGATCCCCCTTGCCACCCGCTACTCCTCTCACTCCTTGATGGCCAGTGTACCCCTGGAGCCCAGGGACACCAGCCCGTCCCTGGGGACCTGCTGCACCCTGTGGAGCACAGAGATGAGGGGACACTGACACCCCCGTCCAGCAGTCGCCCCTTGAGGGCACATCACAACCTCTCGCAGCAGAAACAATCACCCGAGTTAAGGGCATGTCGCACCCAGGCAGAGCAGCATCGCAACACGGGAAAACTGGGATGCAAATGGGATTTATCCTGCAGCTGAGGGCAGGGCAGCACCTGCGGCTCTGCACACATCAGGACCCCGACCACTAAATGCACCTCAGAGCAGCACAAGTGCTCCTGAGCATAGGGCAGGCCCCCTGACCTTACAGACACCCACGGATTCACTCTGTGAAAGCAGAACAGGGGGAATCCAAATGCCCTGTACCTGCGTCAGGCAGACTGCAACAGCCGAGCATTAATTGCATAACAGCCGTGGCGCTTATGCATGGTTTTTAATAGCTGTATTAAAGTGCCTTTAAGGAGCTTTGGCTCTAGGAAAGCCAAGGAAATGATGACTCAGTTAAAGCCATTGCTGGGCAGGACACAGGAGATGTGTCCCGGCACTCCGGCTGGCAGAGGCCACTTTGTGGCTACCCCAGCAGGTGATACCCAGCCCCAGGCTCTGCTGCTCCATCACAAGGTATGACCAAACCTCTTTTCCAGGGATGTTTTGCCAGAGCAGGGCTGGTACTCACCACCAGACCAGGCTTGCCGCTGTCTCCCTTGACTCCATCGTCTCCAGCAAGTCCCTGCGGGGTTGTTGGGGATTTAGAATCAGCCTCTCACCACCATGTGCGTGGTGCTCAGGTCCTCTGTGAGTATTTTAAGCATCATCTCCCTTGCAGCATATTCAGCTGCCCAAGGGTCATGCCCAGGCAGCACCTGGCTCCGTATGGGAGTGGATGTGATGTGACAGCAAGAGCGGCTCTTCCCCAAGGCACCCCTGGGTGTCAAACTGAAATGGTCTCACTTTTGGGGTGAGGGCATGTAAGTATCTCCTGGGAGTCAGTACCAAGCTGTGAGGCATTAAAACCCCCTTCTCACTGCTGAACCCCCTGGCCTGCATAGTTAAGGGGCAATAAATCCTTTGGGCTTTTGTTTGTGTTGGTAACAGCGAAGCACTGGGAAAGCTTTTGGGAGCTCTACAAGATCCTGGGCATCGATACCTCGAATCCAGCAGCACCAGCAGGTCCATTCATGCCTCGTGGCCCTGGATCTCCCTGGGGAAGGAGGAGATACAGTTCTGTCCCTGGCAAAGCCCTTCCTTGCCTCGTTGACTTTGGATCTCAGGCAAGAAAGCAGGGAGCGTCCCCATGGCAGGTCCCGCAGGTCACCAGCCTGCCCAGGCCTGACCCAGCCCCAGCACGTGGCAGAAAGCGGAGCTTGGGAAAAGACCAGAAAAAGGCTTTTCACCCAGAGATGAAGGGTCGGAGCCATCACCCTGCTGTACCTTCACTCCCTCGGGTCCGTCGTGCCCAGGAGGACCTCGGAGACCAGTCACACCCTGTTAAGGGCACAAGCAAAGGAGCCACATTGACTCAACCCTGCCCAGTGCTCCCAGTCACAGCCATGTCCCCCCACCTGCCACGCCAGGTCTGTGATCAGCCGAAACAGGAGGAGGGACATGAGCTGACTTACAAACCATCCTCTGGCTCCAGCGGATCCTGCAGCTCCGGTGACACCGACCTGGCCCTGGGACAGAGCAGAGCCAGGCTCAGCGGGGTCCCAGCCCCAGGGGGCTGGAGGCAGCACCAACCCCAGCTGCCTACTAAGTTTAAACCATCCCCTTGTACCAACAAGACCCAGTTTTGGTGTCATGTCTGTGAGCCATGAAGCTCCCTATATTTACAGAGATTTGCCAGTTCCCAGTATTTTCTGCAGCCCAAGGTTTCCCGTTGGGGGTGAGCCTCGCTCCTTGGCACCCAGCACCCAACCACCCGCCTGGGGGACACAGGGAACCCGGGGGCTGGGGCAGCTCCTCACTGTACTTGCCAGCAAACCTTCCTGGCCCTTCTCTCCTTTGTGGCCTTTTTCTCCAATTTCTCCCGCAGCAGCTCCTGGACCAGGTGCTCCAGGAAGACCCCTGGGGCCAGTGTCACCCTGCTCGGGGATGGAGACAGAGGTGTCACCACAGAAGAAAAGAAAAATAGCAATTAAATGAGCCTCTGCATGGAGACAACGTGTTTCACCCTTTCAGTGGGTGCTGCAAACCTGAGGGTGCTCAGGAGAGGTGCTGATGCCAGGTCTGAGCCCCATATCTCCAGTGGTCCACAGCCACAGGGACACCCCTGTCCTGCTCTGCCCCCATCACACCAAACCAAGCAGCTATGGGTGTCCCCAAGGAGGGACAGCATTAGGGGCACTCCTCACCTTCTGTCCCTGTGGTCCTGGCTCACCCGGGTCTCCAGCATCACCAGTGTCACCCTGCCCGGAGGGGAAATATCAGCATCAGATGAGCCGTTGCTCCCCAGCCCTGTCCCGGCAGGGTTAAAAACTGAGCTCTGACTTCCACAGGCTTCCCCCCGCTCCTCTGGCTGGGATTTTGGTGCTGGGTATGAGACAGCCCCACAGTGTCACCTGCCCCAGGAGGCCACCCCCAGCCATGACCCATGCCAGCCCAAAAGCAAGTGAGAACAAAATGTTGAGCACAGCACCTTACCCAGCAAGGAAACCCCAAAGCATCAGCCCCCACCTTCCCCAGGGGCACCTCAGCCTGCCTGCGGCAAAGCCGTAGCAGGGCAGCTGTTCAGAGCACTGACACCTCTGCTGTCCCCATCCCATCCCCTGGCAGGGACACTGGTGGGCAGTGGTGACCACTCTTGTGTCACCCGGCTCACCTACCTCCTTCCCTCGCTCCCCGGGCCTCCCTGGTGGCCCCTCTGGGCCATTGTCTCCCGGCTCTCCAGGATCCCCACTAACGCCTGGAGCTCCGCAGGTTCCTGCCTCTCCCTGGATGGGATGAACACAACCAGCATTATTCTTGGCTGATTTTCCAGCTGAGCCTGGCTCTGGTCTCTGTCATTTCTCACTGCACAGACACCCCAGCTTTCCTTGTACCAGGTGTCCACAAACTTTGAGGGGACCCCAGACCCTTGCCCAGCAACATCAAACTCCAAGCATGAGCGTGCTGGAGGGGGATGATTTCAAAAAGCTCCACATGGATTTAGGTACCAGCCCCTGTGGGAACCCACCTGCTCGCCTTTGGGTCCTGGCTGACCCTCGGCTCCTGGTGGTCCTGGTGGTCCCTGGGGAGGAAACACACAGCCCAGCACGGCTCGTTTACCCCACGTTGCACAAAGCTTCTGGTTCAGCTAATGCAGACACAGCTTTAACCTTCAGCTTTAGTTGAGGATCAGCATCCTCCTCCCTTCGTTTCCCATCCCCAGGGTGGATCGCAGGGAGATGCAGGCTCTAGAGTGAGGGGAGGACAGGGCTCCCACACTGACGTACCTGCTCGCCATCCAGCCCGCTGACACCCGCTTCCCCAGGATGTCCCGTGTCACCCTGCCAGAGGACACACAGACATGAGCACAGGCAGCCCTGGTGGTCCTCCACACACAACCACCACTCCAGCCCCACAGGAGGGCTTGCACGGCTCTTATCTCACCTTGCACTTAAATCCCCATCCCACTGAGCAAAGCCAGTGGCCAAATTGGGAGGAAAACATCCCCTTTGGGCAACCAGAGTGAGCTGGGCAGCTCCTGACTCACAGGGCCAGCAAGGGGAACCAAAGCACATTCTCTGACCTTACCTTCTCTCCTCTCATCCCTGAAGGCCCTTCAGGTCCATTTGGACCTTCCCGTCCCTGAAAACAAACAGTCCACATCAGCAGCAAGGTATCGCCTTCAATCATGAAGCCTTCGCAGCTCCTGAGCATGGGTGGCAGAGGCTGGGATCCCGCATCCCATCACATCCCCATGGACAGAAAAACAACTCACAGCTTCTCCAGACCCCTTGCGCCAGCTGCCCTTTCCCTTCCCTTTCTGCAGGTGCTTTTGGAAGCTCCCCAAAAGTGTTGCACCAGCAAAATTGTTGCACCTGACTGAGGCAGGAGATCATATTGGGCATCAATTGAAGGAGCCACATCTGCACTCACCGGGTACCCAGGTAGGCCAGCAGCACCAGCCACTCCAGGAGCCCCCATTTCTCCTGCTGAGCCAGGTTTCCCGGGGACACCATCCAGCCCCCGTGGGCCAGGGACACCCTGCAAGGCCAAAAGGTGACTTAGCACCTGGAAACACAGTGCAGGGTGCAGCTCCAGGGAGGTCAGTGCCAGTGGGAGCCCCGTGCCTGAAGCAGTTGTGGTACCAGTGGTACAGTACATCACTGTGTGTGCAGGAGGCCACTGCTGTCCCCTTGCCCAACTTGTGACCACCCAGCTACCCATGCAGGGTTTGGGTCATTCTCTGCCCTGTGACCAGACCAGTGTGGGCACCCATCTTTCACCCCATGGTCCATCACCCATCTTCAGCCCACAGAGCATCTCTGTGAGCTACAACTCTCCCACTTACCGGCAGCCCTGGAAGCCCTCGAGGACCTGGGTCTCCTGCTCTGCCCTGAAACAAGAAGGGTGCTCAGCAGCGTGGGGACACAGGGGACCATGGGCAGGGTCAAGTTTTGCTTGGACAAACCCCGCATGCCCAGGCCAGCTCAGCTGTGTCCATGCAGCAGCACAACAAAACCCAGCTGGCAATGAGCAGGACCAGGGTCTTGCCTGCTCCTACAAATGGGTTTGGGGTCTATGTTGCTAAAGCACACAGTATATATTGTAGAATATTGCACATCCATGCGGGATGGCAGGGGAGGGAGTGGAGTGAGCTGGGTACATGGGAGCACACAAGCCCTACCTGGGAGCCGGGAGCACCTCGTGGACCAGGGGGACCTGGCAGGGCCTGTGGGAGGAGAAGGCAATGACAGCCCCACACCACAGCCCCCACTGCTCCCCTCCCAGTTTAGCCCCTTGATCCCTGTAGCAAAGGTTTCCCATTTTCCTACAGGAAGCCCAGCAAAGGCCACTTGCTCTGTGCTGGGGGGAATGGAGCTGCCCAGGGCGGCAGCAAAGAGCACTCACCTTGGGACCAGCTTTTCCTGGAAATCCCGGTGGGCCTTGGGCTCCCCTTTCCCCCTGTTGGGAGGCAAGAAAGATTTCCTTTCTGCTGTTATGTTTTAATGCAGTAAACTCTTAAAGAAAAAAACAATCCAGCTGCCTGATGTCTTATAACAAACTAAGGGAGTTTGGGCAGACGAAGTGCTGGACAACCAACAGTTCACCCAACATACATTCATAGAAACATAGAATAGTTTGGGCTGAAGGGCCCTTCCCAGCTCCCCCAGTCCCCCCCTGCCATGACAGGGACATCTTCACCAGCTCAGGTTGCTCAGAGCCCCGTCCAGCCTGGCCTGGGATGTCTCCAGGGATGGTTCATCCACCACCTCTCTGGCCAGCCTGGGCCAGGCTCTCACCACCCTCAGGGCCAACAATTTCTTCCTTATGTCCAGCCTGAATCTCCCCTCCTTTAGTTTAAAACCATCACCCCTTATACTATCATAACAGGCCCTGCTAAAAAGTCTGTCCCCATCTTTCTTACAGAATGTGGGAGCCACCTGCAGCCGTTCCCCTCCTGCCACCTGCCTGGCATGGCTGATGGAGACCATTCACAAACATCACCCAAACCATCACTGCGTTCAACAGCCCAACCCAGAAACATTGCTGAAGCCTGGACCCCCACCCTGGCGCATCCCTCACCCCAGTGCTGGACCTCCCAGCGCTACCTTGTCCCCCCTGCGCCCCGGCCTGCCGCGGTCACCAGCAAGTCCTGGGTAGCCCTGCGGAGAGGATGGCGTTAGGAGGCAGCCAGGGCATCTCCAGGGTTTGGGGGAAGGTGGATGCCAAGGCTGAGCTCTGGCCTGGGGACAGACAGGACCCTGGCACCACGGGAGCACTGCCTGGTGGCAACACCATGTCCCCCCAACCCAGCTGCTGCCCATGGGCAGGCAGGACTGTCCCCCCCTCCATGGGCAGCTCCGTCACTCACGTAGGTGCCAACAGGTCCCTGCAGCCCCTCCAAGCCAGGTTTCCCGGGCAGGCCCTGCCAGGCGAGACAAGGGCATTAACAAAGCTCCGCTCCCGGGCATCTTCCCAGCCTTGGTGTCCACATCTGTGCTCGTGCAACCTCACAGGTTCCCCCATGGCTGCCCAGAGCCTCTCAGGGCTGTTCACCCTCATCACTGCCCCAACCAGCCCTCCCAGCACATTCATGCCCACCCCAAGACCCAGCTCTCACCTTTGGGCCCAGGGAACCCGGGTCTCCATCAGGGCCAGGTTTTCCCAGGGAACCCTTTGGAAATATTTGGGAAGGAGGTGTCACTCAAAAGGCTGAGATGAGACAAGCCCCACTGAACCCCTCTCCTGCTTCTGTACTCACAGACAGGTGTGACCTGCTCCAAAACGGGTTGTTGGGGCTGGTGTCCCCCATGAGACCTCACTAGGCTTGGAGAAGCTGCAAAGCCCCTTGTGCAGCCTGATTCTCTCCAGAAACTATTCTGCTCTTCCCCACCCCCAGCTATTCCTGCCACTGAGGCTTCTTTACGGTTTTTAATAAGAAAAGATCCTCTGTCGGTCCACAAAGAGGGGACAATCCTTTATCCCCCACCAGTGGCATCCATCCTTGCTGGACACCTCACTGACTTCCCACCCATGCTGCTTGGCAGACTAAGTAAAAAGTAGGATTCACGCAGAAAGAAGGTTTTTCCTTACTATCGATCCAGGAGGTCCTGCGTGTCCACGAGCCCCTTGCGAGCCAGCAAAACCCTGGGAGAAAGGGCAGAAGTTGAGCAATGGAGAGAAGGCAGGAGGGATGGAAAGGCTTTTCCCTGGGAGTTTGTGGTCCGAGACCAACCCAAAGCCAAGCCCAGTGCCCAGGAGAACAGCTCAGCCCATCAAAGGCAGTGCTGGAGCTTCCCACTTCAAACCAGCTCTTTGGTTCTTATTGCTGAAGTAGAGCGGCTGTGTGTGCACAGAAAACACCCACACGCACAGCCAGACAGCTCACAGCAAATTCAGAGCATCCTTTCGACCCAGAGCAGAACATTTTTCATATTTTGTGTTGAGGGAAACGTCAGGTTGGTTTTGGTTTTGTTTTTTGTTTTGTTTGTTTTTGTTTTCCCCTTTCGCATCTCAGAGAAAGAATAAACAAACCCTACAGAAGGGAAAACTTGCTGCCAGCCCAGGTCTTGCTGATTGGCCTGTTTTGGATAGGAGCATCAGGGATAAGCAATCATTTTGCAATAGCCAGTACTTAAACGTGCTGCTCTGTTTCCGTTCAGCACAATACTCGGCAGGTCCCTGCCTGCAGCCGCAGCCAGAGGAGCACCTGGGCCACCCACCACCCGCACCCCATCCCACGGACATGCTTTTGGTGCACATCCCCAAGGGGAGAGAGCTGAGCAGAGGGGATGAAGGGCAGAAATCAGGCAGCCATGCAATTCTACTCACTGGTGGTCCCCTCCTGCCTGGGCTGCCCGTGGTTCCTGGGAGACCCTGTATCACAAGGCAGGTGATGATGAGGATGGGGAGGCAGAACCGCCTCTCCCAGTCCCACCGTGCCAGCCCACACACATAGCGATGTCCAAAATGGTTTCAAGGGCTTGACCTGTGTGGCCACAGGGATGGAGGAGTTGGAAAGTTCCCCCCCTTGCTGGGCTTTGTTAGCCCTCTTGACACAACCCCCCGCCCCAGCCCTCACCCAAGTACAGAGTGGAGGATGGGAACCTGGGTACCAGGCTTTCCTTCTGCGCCTTCTGCTCCTGGGATGCCCCGCAAGCCCTGCAAGTAGAGTCTGGTCTCAAGAAAGGGGAGTCCCACAGCTGGGTGCCCTCACCAAGGGTTCATCCAGCCCCACAGCTCCCCTCCAGTATTAAAAACTGCTGAATCGACGATGACATGGGCCCCTGGGTGCTCATCTGGCCTATACTGAGCCCCGGGTTCGTTAGCGCACAGCTCATCCCTGCACAGCTCCTCCTGCTCCATCCCACCTCAGGATGCGATTGCTGGGAAATAACAAGTGTGGGAGGAAAACCGCTCTTACTGTGAACTCTCTGACCGTGTATTTTACCCCCTCTTGCCCCAGCTATTTATTCCTGGCTCCTTCACCAAGTACAGCTTCACAGGATTTTCTTATAAAGTTGTTATTTCCTGAATTTTCTATGCCCACGGGAGGAGGGAAGTTGTTGCAGGTGGATTGTCAAAATGCTGTGTGCAATGTGCAAAAGCCCAAGCTGCTCATCTCCAACTTATTCTGTTCAAATTCCTAAGCAGAGCCTGACCCTGTGATCTATCCACACTTGGGAATGCTGCTCCCCGAGAACTGGCTTCCCTGTCCCAGCACCGACAGCACCATGTGCCAGCACAGGGACATGGGACATCTACTCACGGGCAGCCCGGGGTCTCCAACCAGCCCACGCTGGCCCACGCGGCCCTGCAAAACAGCAAACATTAGGAAAAGCATCCTTCTGCCAGCAATAACACTGCATATTTTGGGTCCTTCCCATGGCAAAGCTGCCCCCAAGGTGCCCCATCTCTGCCCCAAGCCGCCCGGCAAGGGGGCTGCAGGGTTGTTTCAATCTCTCACAGCCAAAGATGCTCCAACATTCAGCTACAAGTACCAGCACCCATTAGTTACCCGGGCTCCCCGTGGTCCTGGGGTTCCCTTTGGGCCATCAGGTCCTCGGCCTCCCTAAAATTCACAGGGAGGGACACATGGTCACTTGGGTCACCCTGCAGCACCTCCCAAACCCCCCAATCCCAGGACTCATCCAGCCTCCACCACCTCGGTGGGTGGTGTGGGGCTGTGGCAGGCGCAGGCATGTCACGGAGGGGTGGGGGAACAAGAGGCTGTGGGTGCAGCATGATGCTGTCCCCTGGGTGCTGGGAACGTGCAGGAGGTCACAGGCAGGGTGGCCACATCCCTCCATGGGGAAGCAGGGGACACAATGGCTGGCACTGACCTTGGGTCCCTCGCTGCTGTTCAGCCCTGCCAGGCCCATCTGGCCTTCCTGCCCCTGCAAGGAGAGAGGAGAAGAGTCCGTCAGACTCCTCGGGAGCCCAATCTGACCCACGTGTCAACAGGTGCCACAATTCAACTGTGCCCTTGGTTTGAGCTGTTTCCTTTCCCTTTGCTGGGACGCTCTCTGCCTACAGAAAAGCTCCCTGCATTTGAGCTCCTCACACCAAGAGGTGCTGGAGTGAGTTCAGAAAAGGGAGCGGAGCTGGTGAGGGGCTGGAGCACAAGTGTGATGGGAGCGGCTGAGGGACCTGGGGGGTTCAACTGGAGAACAGGAGCTGAGGGGAGACCTTCTGATCTCTGAACTGCCTGAAAGGAGCTTGAAGCCGGGGGGGGTCGGGCTCTGCTCCCCAGGAACAAGCGCCACGAGCAGAGGAAATGGCCTCAAGTTGTGCCAGGGGAGGTTGAGGTTGGATGTGGGGAACAATTTCTTCCCCAAAGGGCTGTGGGGCATTGGAACAGGCTGCCCAGGGCAGTGCTGGAGTCACCATCCCTGGAGGGTTGGACAGACGGACATGAGGTTCTCAGGGACACGGGCCAGTGCCAGGGGTGGGTTAATGGCTGGACTTGATGATTGAGGGTCCTTTCCAACCAAAATGATTTTATGAAACACCAGTACTGCCAGGTGGGCTTTTGACTAGGGCGAGCCTTCAGCCCATGGAAGGAGGAAGAGGGTGGTGGAGATGCCCAGGATGCTGGAGGGGAGCCAGGATCAGGCAGCAGGAGAGAGCAGCACTGCATGATACGGCTCTGGGATGGGTGCTGAGCCATGGCATCCATCGCTGGGCAGGGCTGGGACAAGGCAGCGCCGCCCACCCTGCCCACATCCTGCAGGGCTGCCCTCCCCACACCACCCACCCCATGGCGTGACACTGGGTGCACATGTGTCCCACCACGCGTCACCCCAGAGCAGCCACAGCACTTACCTCTGGTCCCCGGGGTCCTGCCGCACCGCGGGGGCCGGGAAAGCCCTGTGAGCCGACCTGGCCCCGAATCCCCGGGGGTCCTTCAGCTCCCTGTGCTCCGCGGGGACCCTGGGAGGAATAAGATGCAGAATGTCACAGTGGGGCTCACAGGGGCCCATCTCGCATGAGCTGCAAACAGGAGGGGGAGCTGGTGCCTGGGGCTCCCCCACCCGTGGACAGGAGACCCCCAAGAGCCCTTTGCTTGCTGTCCCACTTCTCTGTACCCCCAGATTTTGGCAGGAGGTTGCTCTGGGTGAACACTCCACAACCCTGCTTGGAGAGCATCCCTGGGGCAGTATAACATTTTTAAACAGCCAAAGCAAGACGGAGCAGGGAAGGATGGATCAGGGGCAGCAGCTCTCACAGTTCTCCAAAGCAAATGCCCCTGGGCACCTGGACATCCACACAAACTCATCCACTGGCGGGGAAATAGCACATTTGAACACCAGAAAGGGCAGCAGCTTGAGGAACTCCCCCCACAACCCTGGGTACATGGTACCTTGTCTCCTTTGGCTCCCAGGTCTCCCTTGGATCCACCTGGACCTCGACAGCCCTGCAAGAGCAGAGAGTAAGCTAAGGGAACCACGCTATGCTTCTCCTTGCAACCCAAGCGTGCTGTGCATGCGAAGAAAGTTTTGCCCCATTTAGATCAGAGCTTTGCTCCCAATGAGCCTTTTGGAGCTGAAAGTAACTACATGCAGGATCTGCTCCCCATGGCAGGGGAGATCCAGAACTTTTGGGTTTGTTCCTACCAAAGCATTAGTGCCACAGCACCCCGTGCCAATCCCATTCCCAGCACCCAGCTGCAGGATGATGATGAGCACCTTGTCCTCATCACTGTGCCCCTTGACACACATTAAAGCATTCCTGCTTCCCTTGCCACCTGCCCAAAGCAGAAAATAGCTTAAGGATGCACCATGGTGTCTCAAAGCTCCTTTTAGCAAAGCCAGGCAAGGCCAAGGGCAGCTCTGCCTTCCCAAAGCACTGCATTTGCCACCTATTCAAACGTCAAGTCTTAACACGGGCGTAGCACACAAAGCTGGTGCTTTGGGCTGCTGTAATGCAGCTCTCCTGCATCCCAAGCCAGACATGGCGTGAGTTCCATCACTCACCTGCTCTCCTTGGGCGCCTTTTGAACCTGGCAGCCCAATAAACCCCTTCAGAGGGAGACACAAAACACAAGTTAAAAAATGAAACAAAAAACACAGCAAAATATCACATGCCATGAACTCATGGAGGCTGGCGATGCTCCCACAGGTTGGGAAGATGTTGATGAATTGGAGACAAGGTTCAGCTTTGCAGAGCTGTTGCTGCTGATGCCACAGTGGGATTTGCTCCCCAATGGGGACCAGTGGATGCAAAAGCCCTCCCCAGGCTGCCCCCACCCACACAGCAGCCACTATCATGAGGATGAGGTTCCTGTTAGCCTCCAAAATGCACAACCCGCATCCCACCCTGCATCCATCGTTCCTCTCGCAAGGACCAGTTTTCAGCTCTGTGTGTCAGGGTTGCAGCAATGAGAAGCAAATGCACCGATGGCCATGCTCAGCTGGGACACCTGGGTGACGGGGGAGGCCAGGCTGCCCTGGCCTTGTCACCCTTGTCACCCCCAGCAGCCCTTGTGCCCCATCACCCCTGCAGGAGGCTAGGATGGCAGAGGGAGCAGGGCATCCCCCCTGGTGCTTTGGGGTGCTGCGAGGGGGAAGACAAGGGTACCCCGCACCCGGCCACCTGCTCCCATGGACTTACCCCAGGGCCCTCCTGTCCCAGCTGTCCCCTCAGCCCGGGGACACCGTCTGTGCCCTGCAAGAGCAGTGTAGGATCAGGGAGCATCCAACCCCACCGTGTTCCCCGATGGGGCTGCCAGGGACCTTCTGGCTTCATTTGTCAGGTCTGTTGCAAGTGCTGCCCCCTTTTCCCCTCAAAAAGCAGGGACAGGGACCCCTCACCCCAACTCTCATGTCCCTCCATGGAAGCCCTCAGGCTTCACCCCATAATGTCAAAACCAGTCAATGAGAAGCTCTTACGGTGTCTCCTTTGGGACCAGCTGATCCCTCTATCCCAGCTGGACCCTGAGGAAAAGAAAGGTGGGGGGGAGAGTTGAGAGAATCATGGAACAGTTTGTGTTGAAGGGCCCTTCCCAGCTCCCCCAGTGCCCCCCCTGCCATGAGCAGGGACATCTTCACCAGCTCAGGTTGCTCAGAGCCCCGTCCAGCCTGGCCTGGGATGTCTCCAGGAATGGTTCATCTACCACCTCTCTGGCCAACCTGGGCCAGGCTCTCACCACCCTCAGGGCCAACAATTTCTTCCTCATGTCCAGCCTGAATCTCCCCTCCTTTAGTTTACACCTTCACCCCATGTCCTACAAGGGCTAAGAAGAGGGATGCTGCTCACTGTCCTGCTCTGTGGATGAGCCCCCAGCCCAGAGGAACCCTGCCCGGTCCCCCAGGAGCTGTGTGTCACACTCCAGGGACCATGTCCCCATCAGCTCACCCTTCCCTTGGCCCGCCTCCTGCACATCCTGTCCACAGGGCATGGCCTTTCACACCCCTGCACCCCTCCTGGGGGGTCATAAAGACCTGCAGGGTCAAGGACTTTGTGCCCATTTGCCAACCCCCTGCCTGAGACAAGTCCCAGCAGCTCTGTCCTCGCTCAGCAAGTGCACAAGTGAGGGGACCCACACCTCAGGGACATGGTGAGCTCTGTGCCAGGACAGCACCTGCTTACCTGCAAGCCCCTGGGGCCGGGGGGGCCACGTCTGCCCTGCAAGCCCTGTGGTCCCTGCAAAAACAGTGGGGATTGACGAGCTGCCATTAGAATTAAATCCCCATGCACATTTGTAAAACCCCTCCTGGGAAAGACCACCCTGCTGAGTCCATGGGGAACCCCCCCCATCCATCGCTGTGAAGGGTATGGAAGGGATTCCCACCCCCCCATCTCAGCCTCTTTGCAGATTTTGGAGTGGGTTGAGATCACAACCCAGCTGGAGCAGACCCCTCCAAGCTGGGTGATCCTCAGGACACCCCCCAATCTGTCCCAAGACACCCCAAGTCTTCAGGTGCAGTCACATACCCACGTACCTGGGGGCCCCGGGGGCCAGGTAAGCCGGGGGGACCCATTTCTCCCTGGGGAGAGAGCAGGAGAGGGATGGGATGGGGTGAGTGCAGTGGCTAGAGAACCCCAAACAGCAAAGGGGGACAGCAGGACAGACCCACCTGAGAGCCATTGACACCTGGGCACCCCACTGCTCCCGGCTGGCCCGGCTCCCCCTGCAATGCCAGAGCAGGCTCAGCCCCACGGCCATGGGCACCAGGACGGGCCCCCCGGCACCTCTCATGGCAGTGGGGCAGCCCCAGGCTGGTGGGTGTGCTGGAAGGGCTTTGCTGGTGTGTGTTTGAACATCATTTGTAACACCATTTGTCCTTTTGCAATTTTCCACCCTCCACTACAAGGCGGCTGCACTTTCAGCAGGCACATCCTTTTCAGGTGGGCACCAGCAGAAGGGATGAAGGTGGGCAGGACATCATGGCACATCCCAGATGGCAGCGGCCCCCACCTGTGTTTCAGCAGCACTTTGAACCCCAAAGCTGTGACTTACCATGGGGCCAACAGGACCCGGGGCACCCACTGAGCCACCTTCTCCCTGGAGCAGGAGAGAAAGGATCCCAGTTCCAGCCTGTTTTGCTTTGATTCTCTCTTTTTAGTCTTCACATCCCAAATCCTCCGTTTTCTTTGCATCAAGCACCAGCTACTTGATGTCCCTACCTGGCCAGCCCCTACCTCCCCCACTTGCTTCATATTAGAAAGGTGTTTCCATCCACCACCACCAAACCACTTCAATTTTCTTCTTAAACCCTCCCCTGGCTGAGATTTCTCCCACAGCCGCGACAGCAGTGAAGCTATCAGCATGCTGACAGCAGCGTGGAAAAACCCAGGTGCCGGCAGCCTGGGAGTCATCTCAGCTGAAGGTGGTCACCGAAAATAAACCGCAAGGCAATGTGATCTGCGAAGGCTCATTTCTCTTATCACCAGCCAGGAGAACGAGCTGGGATGCAAACATCCATGCAGATGTTGTAGGCAAAGGGAGGCTCCTGCAGACATGCAGAGGGACAATGTGCCTGGTTGCTCCAGAGCAATTTCCCAATTAATAAGAGCTACTTCCAGGACAGACACAGATGCAAAAATGCAAAAGGATTATGGAGACGTAGGGTTTTTTTTTTCCCCTGAATGCTAAAAATAAAATAAGGGTTTTGTAAGATCAGACCACAAAGTAGGGGCACTGACCTGCAAAGCACAAGCCCTCCCTCCTGGGACATGTCTTTCCAGTGGGAGCAGCAGGAGAATGTGGCTCCTTGGGGAGGGTTAGTGACACAGAGAAAGCAAAACCCACCAGCAAACCCACTCACCTCCGGCCCCACGGGGCCCTGGAAGCCCATCGCACCCTTCAGACCCGACAGCCCCTGGGAGAAAAGACAGGAAAAAAGCATCAGTGAGGTGCCCACCCCGAGGCAGCAGCTGCCATTGTCCCATCATCGCAGAAGGGTCAGGGGGTCAGAGACCTCGAGGGCTCTGCCCAAAGCCAGGGAACATGGGATGGAGCCAGGGATGGAGCTGAGGCCACTGCAGAAAGAGGGACAGCTCAGGAAAGGGGATGGAGGGAAGGAGCCACCACAAGACACGTTAACTCACGTGAAGCCCAGCAGGACCCGGCAGGCCATTTTCTCCCTTCACTCCCTGGAAAAGCCAAGAGCAGCCTGAGTGATGGAGGATGGAGCTCGGGGTGGTGGGACAGCAGGGAGGGAACAACCCCCTGCCTGAGACAGGCAGGGCTGGAGGAGCAAGGACAGACACCCTCACCTTCGCTCCCTTCTCTCCTTTGTCCCCAGCTGCTCCAGGGTCTCCCAAAAAACCCTGAAACAGGAACAACAAGGATGTGTGAGCCCCAGCTGGACCATCAGAACCCAAAACGTGGCTGCTGTGCCCCACAAGACTTGTGCTAAATGAGGCAGCCCCAGAAGCAAAGCCTGGCTGCTTGTCCTCAGCACAGTGTCACTGCATTGTGGCCACCCCACACCTGTGTCCCAAGCTGGGATTGCACCACGCCATGCATGACGGTGACACAGAGGTGTCCCAGCACCGCCAGCGATGGGACAGGGCTCTCCATGGCACCAGGTGGCAGGGCCACGGCCATCACTAGTGCCTTGGGGACACCACGGTGCCCTGGGCTGCACATGGTGGCACCAGGGAAGGAAAAGAGCTTCATGGGGCAAAGCTTATGCATCCGCAGCTGCTGAGGGCTCAAGAACAGAGAGGTCAAGACCAAGGGCAAGAGATTCTCCTGGATGCTGGGATGAGGCTCATGGGCAGGAGGGTCTTAAGTGTGAGCCAGAAAAGATACACAAGGTGTTTCAAATAGATGGACCCAATTTCAAAGCCATATATTTCATGATGGCAACACATTACAATTACACAAAAAATTTACAAACAGTTTAATCAGTTATCTAGCCATAAGAACTTGAAACACTATGCCCTGCTCTTTCACGTGGCAAGAGTTTCATTCATGGGTGTTTTGTGGTTGCAGGGATACAGTGATTACAAATTAGGTCCATCTTTTTCAAACACCCTGTATGCTGCTTTGAAATTGGGTCCATCTTTTTGAACCCCCTTGTATCATAAGTGGCGTGGGATTGCTGTTTCAGAAAGAAGAAATCAGGTTTCAAACACCCCAGGCTGAGCAAACCTCAGAGAAGATCAGGGCCAGAATCTCTTGGTTAGGTCTGAACATTTTGGCTTAAAAAGGCTGGTGGGGGGAAAGGGAAAAAAAGCAATAGAAACCACTAATATTTGCTTTTTTATGGACATTCTATACCCTGGGTGACAAAGCCCTGACTGCAGTGCTATGCACCAGCAGCCCCCAAGCCCCCATGGGATGGGCAGCTGGGGACACTGAGCACTTGCCAGCTGGACCCTGCACAGCTGGAGGGTGACAACAGGGACCCCATGCTGTCCCCCAACATCAGGCTGACACGTGTGTGCCACAGGCTGGGAGGGTGGGACACGGGTACTGGGCACTGCTGGTGCAGTACCAGTGAAACCAGTAAACAAAAAGCTCTTACTGGTTGGCATTAAGTGTGTGTGCTGGACTGGGGCTGGCAGCGGATCGTGCCCATAGCAGATGAGAGCAGCTTACCTCTTCTCCCTTCTCACCAGCCATTCCCTGGTCACCCTGGAAGCCTTGTGGTCCCTGGGGAAAGGAGCACAGTGGGTGCTGGGGGGACACCCACCACCTCCCACCCCTGCCCGGCCCCATCCCACCTCCCCACTGCTGCCTCCTGCCCACAGCAACCCCTGTGTGGATTCCTGGGGGGCTGCTGAGACCCCAAAGCTCTCAGCACGGTCCAGTCCTTGTCATTATCCTCCAAAAGCCCCCTGAGAAACCTTCCAGCCCAGGTGCATTGCCCATATTCCCCAGGGATTGCTGCTGTGGGTCTGGAAAAGGGCAGGGACTGCCACACCGCAAAGTGACAACCTTCAGAGCTTGAATACTACCCAGGGAGTCTGTAATTCTCTCCCTCCCTCCCTCCCTCCCTCCCTTTCTCCTTCCTTCTCCTTCCTTCTTTCTTTCTTTCCCCCCCCTCTTTTCTCCTGTAAATGCAACAAGGAGGTTCGGATGCAGAAGAGAATCCCAGCCCTCATGCTCAGGAATGCTCAGGATCTGCAGCGCTCAGGTTGTCCCAGCTGCACCTGAACACACACATGTCATATTCTACAACTCTTTTTTTTGGGAAACATGAATCTTGAGGCACTAATCTGGGACTGCCTGGATTTGTAGGCTTCTTTTAGTTAAAGAAGGTAAGCGAACATGAAGAGCAGCAGCATTAGGAACCCCGTGTCTCCTGTTCAATGCTTGGGGCTGCGGTTCCCTCCCCAACACTGGCCATTCCAGGGCCCTGCCCGCAGCTCACCTGCTCTCCCGGCAGCCCCCACGGGCCAGGTTTGCCATCCAGGCCAGGGAAACCGTCCGAGCCGGGATAACCCGCACGTCCCGGCAAGCCCTGCAGCCCGGGCTCACCCTGGGGAGAAAAGCCAAGCATGGGAAATTAAAAAAAATCCACATCATTATGAAACTAATAAATTCAATCTGGAATAGTGTGTCCAGTTCTGGGCTCCTGGTTTAAGAAGGACAAGGAATAACTGGAGAGAGTCCAGTGGAGGGGCACAAAGTTGCTGAGGGGTCTGGAGCATCTTTGTGATGAGGAGACACTGAGAGAGCTGGGGCTGTGCAGCTGGAGAAGCTGAGAGGAATCTTATTGATGCTGATCAATATCTCAGGGTGGGTGTCAGAGGATGGACCAGACTCTGTTCAGTGGTGCCCAACGCCAGGGTGAGGGGCAACGGGCACAGACTGAAACACAGGAGGCTCCATGTGAACATGAGCAGAAACTTGTTTGCTGGGAGGTGCCAGAGCCTGGCCCAGGCTGCCCAGAGCGGGTGTGGAGTCTCCTTCTCTGAGACATTCAAACCCCCTGGAGCCACCTGTGTGATCTGCTCTGTGACCCTGCGTGAGCAGGGCTGGGCTGGGGGATCTGCAGAGGTCCCTTCAACCCAGCCAGGCTGGGATTCTCTGAGAAGGGTCCAGGGCACCACCTCCCATGCCCCTCAAACCAGGCACATGTTTCCTTGCACAGTTCCCAAACCAGCAGCAAATCTGTCACAGTTGTCCCTTGTCCAGCACTCCAGGGTTCCATCCCAGAGGGACAGGGTCTCAGAGGGTCCCCAGGACAGACCTTAGGGCTTACCCAACGTCTCCAAACCAGGTTGTCCCCACAACAAAGCCTCCCCTCCCCACCCCACAGCGGGGGTCCCCCGGCACCCCCACTCACCGTGTACCCCCGCTGGCCCTTCTCGCCTGGTTCCCCTGGATCTCCACCGGGTCCCTGTGCACAAACAGGGCTCAAGTCACCAAACGTGTCCCCCTTGTCCCAGCCCGTGGCGAAAGAAGCCAGAGCCCTGCAGTGGCTGTCACAGGACAATGAGCGATGCCCAGAGGTGGCCTTGGGAAGGGCAGAGTGGGAAGATTCACATTCACATCTGCCTGTCACCCTGGAGAGGGGGACATGGGACAGCTCAAGGACCTGATATCCCAGGAAGATAAACCAGCCGTGTCTGCCAACAAAACCCAGGGAATTAGATACCAAACATCACCCAGTTTTTGGTGGGAAGTAGACAAGTAAACCATTAGGCTTCTTTGAAACCCAGTCCCAAGGCCATAATTACAGAGATGCTTTTTGGGACAGCCCGGGGCTGTGGAAGTGGCTGGGGATGGACCAGGGGTGGCAGCAGGGTGACAATGAGGTGGCAGCGGGTGGACACCAGGGGTTTTCTTACTTACAGGTGCTCCTGTTTTCCCTGGATGTCCTGGGGGCCCAGGGGCTCCGGGTTTTCTCTGGATAAAAGAAAAAGAGAAGTTTAGGTAAAATAGATCTCGCTGCTGAAGACCCTGGAGAGAGAAAATCCCAGCTGACCAAGCCGAGGGAAAAATGAACCATGGAAAGTTATTGACAAGCGATACTCACCGGCCAGCCCGCATGCAGAAGCTGGTAAAATGACGATTGCTGAAAGGAGAATGGGAAAAAAAGCAAAATATAAACAAAAATTAAAATAACTCAAATCCCTTTTTGCTGGTTTCAAAGTCCTTTTCCTGTTGCTTGGGAAGACACAGCGATGACCCAGTCCTCTAATTCGTTTATTATTGTTTTTTATATACTGTGTTTATGCAAGTCACAGGAGAAGGCTTAATCTGAGAACAAATGTACAGGAGATAATGAACTACTGGTCTCATTAGCAAATTAAGACGGAGAGCCCATTTCTTCTGACGTTTGCTGAAATTCAGCTCCCCCATGGATGCCCCAGCAGCCTTGGGACACTGGAAATGTTTTGCATGTGGAGAGGTCAGAAATGTGTTGTTGGTGAGCACAGATACCACCATATTTAGCCCAGGTTGGACTAAAAGCAGCTGTTTTGACACTGCAGTTTGCCCCAGGTGGGAAACCTTGTCCTTACCAGCCCCATCTGAAGGCACAGATGAAAAGATGTCCAGGCAAGGCTTTCATGCCCCTCCAATAGTTTTAGAAGACCAGATGACCACAAAGAGAAAAGAAAACACCCAAAAGCCTCAGGGTGGGCTAATCCCATCATAGCAACATATAATCCTGGCTGAGAAAACCGCCCCCTGCTCCTCAGCCCAACCCCAAGTGGCTGGAGGGGCAGGATCCCCATGTCCTCCCCAGCTTTCTGCTGGAAACCCCCACCTGCCCCCCCTCCAATGATCCATCTGCTGATACCAGAAGAGACAGAAGGGAAAAAAACAAGGAGCTCACTAAGGAAAATAAACACAGACCTTTCAACATGTGGAAATATTTCTAACAATGAGAGGGGCTCTGGGGTGCAGGTGATGGATGGATGAATGGATTTAGCCAGCTCAAATGCTGCACCAGGCGTCTCGGTTCCTTTCAAGCTGATCCCAAACTGATCACCCAAATCATCCCAAGGTGTGCAGCCCTTGCCAGCCTGCCATGGCCTGGCCATGCTCCTCTGCCCGGCCAGTGCTCATTTCCCTCAAAAACTGCTCACAAAATCTTTTTGGCGAGGTTGGAGCACAGCCAAGGCTTTTGCCTTATCTTAGGAATTGGTGAACTCGGGTTCACTCAGGACAGGATATTATTTCATTAGGCTTCAAAAAAAAAAAATCCAACCTTTTAAAAAGGAGGGGGAAAAAAAACCCACAGGAGATGTGAACTCTTATTTTGGAGCACCAGGCGCCAAGTAGAGAGGCGAGAAATTAATTGCAGAGGCAGTAAATCCCTAGAGGTTTCCTCTTTTTTGCATGGAGCAATATTTTCTTTCACTGTACTGTTCCCAGCCCTCCTTTCCCAGCAGGAGCTCCTGTTCTCCTTCTCAGGCTCCGGGGTCTCCACCACTTCCAAAGTCAAGGCTGCCAGAACAAGACAGCCCTTCCAGTTACACCGAGACAACGTCTTGGCAAACCCAACGTCTGTCACCCTGTCGCCAGTAAAAACACAGGACAGGGCTTGGGGCAGAATCTCAGTGGCTTCAGGCTGGTTTTGCTCAATTCCCATGAACATCAAAGGCTTGTTTCAGCATAAAGAGGCTATGGAGCACCTCAATGGCCATAACTGCTCCAGGGATGGTCACCAACATCCATTGGTGTCCCGGTCTGTCGCACTATGTCACATCCCCTGGGCTGAGAGGTGGCTGCTCTGACTTGCACTTCCCAAAGGCTGAGTCCATAACAAACTCCAGCAGCCCCCAATTCCCACCTGCAGCCCCCAAAGCACAAACCCTCAGGTCCCAAGAGCAGCCCTGTCCCCAGTCACAGCATTTCTCCAGCCCCCCAGGACATTGAAGTGCGCTGCAGAACCAGCCCCCCCATCCTCACAGCAGCCAGCTCTCAGCTTTTCACCCCTGCGCTATCTCAACAAAGATTAGCAAAACCCAGCCTAGAGCTTTGCACTCCTGTATCCCGCTGCCAAGCAAAACGCCGCCGCCAGCACTGCCGGGGTCATACGGCCACAGACACAATAGCCCAACACGGCTTTCGGGTGCCCCACGTCATCCTCACCAGACACTGCCTTCCCCTCCAGATCGGCACTTTGCCAAAAGCGCGGGGCCAAGCGCCAGCACACAAACCCCTGGGAGCTGCAGCCAGGGCCCCAGCAGCCTCCAGCTCCCCAAACACGACACCATCCGCTCCCCACAGCGTTCCCAAAGGTGGTAGCACACCAAAGAAATCACAGGCTGTATCGACATCCATAGGTACGAATGTTCCTGCCTGCAGGAGAATGAAGCCTAAGGTCCTTTTCCAAATGCAAGCAGGAAAACAAAATTATGCAATTCTGGCTGAGCGTACAAAGCAAGGAGCATCAGGAGCCCTGTGAAATGCTGTAGTGCTTTGAATTGGTTATGCAGATGTCCACCCCAGACACCCTGCGAGCAAGGTGATTGCCCTGGAGATGCTTTCTGGCACTGCAGGCTGCTTTGGACAACGCTTCCAGCTCACTGTCTCCTGTTCCTGTTTGCTCTGTGTACCTGCAATGGGTCTGGTGAGCACTGACACCGGCACAGCCGTTGGTCAAGAGCAGCAGGAGGACAGGAGAACACACCAGGTCAACTAAGGTACATCCCAATGATCTGCTCTCCTAAGCTTCCCAGAAGGAATCTGGTATTTATCCTTTGCAGCTGCTTTGATCCATTCCAACACAAACTGCAAGGGGCAGGTCTGGCCCAAGGACTCGTTGGTCAACACGAGCTGAAAGCCCAATCGGCATAAAGCCACTCTCTGCCATGTCCCCTCTGGCCAGCATCATATCTTCCTCGGCATGTGCTGCCCTGGCAGAGCAGAGCTCCTCCTCACTGTATTGTTCTTCCAGCATTAAAGGCATTTGCCCTGGAGCACAGCGTGCTATACGCCTCTTCACAAATGAATGAGCTGAAGTTCAGAAGTCAAATGTCCTGCGCAAGGTCATTAAAGCTTTTAGAAAGCCAGAGCATCCAGCCCATTACTCTGCCTGTTCCACCAGCTTCCCTTGCAAGCTGCTCTGCCCAGCTCTGCTTCAAGCAGCTCATATTATCTGGACAGATTGCAGTCCCATCAGAGCGACATCACAGACACACAACACAGAGAGCATCCCCCCTCCAGGGACCTCCAGCCCTGGGTCAGTGAAGTGCCCAAAGCAGTTAGAAACCCAGTGGTTCAGAATCACAGAACCATTTTAGAATTAGGATAGCAGCTGCAGCACTGCTGTCTCCCCGCAGCTCCCATCCCTGCTCCTGTGCTCCCCACAGCAGCCAGGCTTGGGTCAGAAAATATGTCAGCACGAAGCCTGATGGGCACAAGCCCTGTGAGCTAAAGCCACGGCACACAGCTGGGTGATGGCAGAGAACTGGCTTGTGGTGGGAAACAGCGGCAATGCTGTTTAATCAGCAGCACGAAGCAGGAGAGGGACTGCTTTCTGCACAGTCTGGATCTTCTTCAGCCCCCACATTACAGAGGCAGGACATGAAAAACCCTTGGGAGGTCATGGACATGTGTGCACCATGGGGACCCAAGATCTGGCAGGGGACAGAGGGATGGGCAGCTGTGTGAGCACAGCTGGAACAGGGCACACACCGATCCCATGTCATCCAAGGACAGCAGCATCTCTCTCTGTGGCATCCTCCCTCTGTCCCCACCTGCCTCTCCACCTCTGTCCTCCCACCCAGCAGATCAGGAATCACAAACCATCACAAATCCTTCCCCTCAGCTCCCACCCCAGCAGCACAGAGGTGTGTGCATGGGAGCTGATGGGGAGGTGTAAGCAGAACTCCCCGAGTGCTGTAACTCACCGTGAACGTCTGCCAGTCCTCTCTGGAGTTCCTCCAGAGGACAACGGTGGGGACACCAGGGATGCCCATAGGGCCAGGGTCTCCTGGGGGGCCCATCCGCCCCATGGCTCCAGGGTACCCCTAGGAAGACAAGGGCAGCTCCTTAAAACCAACCAGCACAGGCTGGACACAGGTTCTGACTCAAATCAGCGTCTGAGCAAAGTCTGGGTGTAGGCACATTCACAATTCCTGGGTTCAAAACAGCTCTTAACATCTAAATAACCCTGACACCACAGAAAGCAAAAGGAATGAGGTTCACAGGTACACACCTATGCCCAGACCTATCTAAATGCTACAGGTATTGAAGCTATAACGCACACGGAAGTTACACGACTCATGAGGCAATGAGTTTGCCCCTCTACAGCTTGGGAAAGATGGAAACTGCTGTGCAAAGGTGGTTAGGAGCATGCTTGCTGTTTTACTGATGGGGAAACTGAGGCACCACCCTTAACCCAGAGCATGTCCGAGCGTCTGTCCATACATGAGGCAATGCTGCATGCGGCCCGAGATGGAACTGGGCTGTGCTGGGTTCTGGAGCAGGACGGGCAGCTGCGGGTCTGAGCAACGCGGTGCCGGGGGACAGACGTCCCTCCAAGATGACTTGGTGGGTACAGCATGGAGCTGGACTTTGGGACATGCTGGTGTCCCTCTTCTAGGTGAGCTGAGCTAAAGCTGCTTCATCTCCCAGCTCTGTCACCTCTGCAGAGCCATCAAATGGCTCAGATGAGAGACAGCAGCTTGTCCACGCTCAGTCCTGAGCCTGGGCTTAAAATACCCCATAAAATGAGTTCTTTCCTCTTACAAATGCACATAAAGTGTCACCAGGCTGCAGTTTCAGAAACTCACACTGCCCTCTTGATGAAAAACACCCAAACTAACCCAAACCATCTGTGGTGTCTGCCCCAGAACTTACACCACATCCCATACCTTCCCACATTTTCCTCAATACTCACTTTGTCTCCTTTGGGTCCCACCAGTCCACGTCTCCCAGGACAGCCCTGAAAGGCAAAGGAGGGGGGCTGTGTGACCCCAAAGCAGGATTCCCCCAAACCAGGGGACATCCCATGGTGGCTGGGTGACCAGTGCCACAGCCACCCAGGGAAGTGGGTGACCAGTGCCATCCCAGCCCCAGGGAAGCAGGAACTGAAAACAGCTGATTCAGAGCAAACTGGCAGCATTGAGTCTCAAAGAAAAAACCCATTTTATACAGGCAGGGAGGAGGGTGCACCCCATTTTATGCAGCTCTGCTCAGCCAGCTGAGCGGCGCAATCCTGCAGCATCCATCCCAGAAACACCCCAGCCCATAAGGCCAGGGAGCAGGAGCACATTTCCTGACACCCGGTGAAGAAAGGCAGCACGTTAGGAAGAAAATCCCATAAAGCTGGATCACGGCCACCCGCTCAAACAGTAGTTTGGACAAGGTTGCAAACATCTGCAGCTTTGAACTTGTGTGAGATCTGATCTAGCGCGTCCCTAGTCTAAAGTGCACAATTTGGCCAAGCGGTGACCCCACTTCAAGGCTTCCCAAAACATCCGTCCTGACAGAAACAAAGCCAGTTGGGAGATCCTGGCTTTTCTCGATGGAAGAAATCTACCTGGAAGATGTCAGCAGAGACTGACAACACGCCGGCTGCAGCACAGCGTCTGTCTGCCGCAGAGGTGCGGCTCTGAGCCATCAGTTACAGCCGCTGCTTTTGTTCTGAGCTTGCAAACAGACGATCCCCATGAATTACAGACATGGCTGCATCCCCACAGCCACTTCGGCAGCCCCCACCTCGCTGCCTTGTGCCCATGGGATGGGTAAAAGGTGAAGCTGCACGTCCAGAAATGGCTTTGGCACCAAGGGATGCTTTGCCAAGGGGAACATCATCATCTAAAATGCTTCATTGCTCAGTTCCCCTTACACAGGGGCTGGGGACCCTCTGAGCTCGATTCCAGTACAGCATGGACTAGGTGACCTTTGAAGGTCCCTTCTGTTCTATCATTCTGTGATTCTGCGTGTTCGTGCCGAACGGCACAGGCAGCAGAAGTGATGCTGACAGCTCTGCTCTGATTTTCAAACCTTGGGTGCTGCTGAAGGAGGTAAAATAAAACAATTCCTGCCAATGTACTCAATGTTAAAACATGCACCAGAATGGGCAGAGATCCCTCCCAGTGCCAGGCAGCCCCCCGTTTATTCCCCCAGCACCCCTGCTTTAAGTAGCTGGATATGTGCTGCTGAGAGACCAGTTCTGCAGGAAGGTGCCCAGTTTGGAATCACTGGGATTCTCCTGTGAGCATTGGGTGCCCATTGCAAGGTGCCTGGGGACAGGATCATCATGTCCACCCTGGGTGCAGATATAAATTAGATCATAGATTCATAAAATCATTTTGGTGGGAAGAGATGCTCAAGCTTATCAAGTCCAGCCATTAACCCAACCCTGGCACTAGTCCACATCCCTAAGAACCTCATCTGCCACTGCAAAGCTTCAACCTATACCCACTTGCACCAGCATCACAAACCCAAACTCCTAATGCTGTGATGGAGCTGTTTGTACCTGCGTGTCCATCCAGGATGCTCACAACCAAGAAAACCCCCAATCTTAATGCTTTCTACAGGAGGGAAAAGCAATTCCCTCTTGGCTGGGTCCCCTCCCGCTGGCTGACAGCAGGGCTGTCAAACACCGTGACGTTTCCTTCACTCCCGGGATTTTTTCATCCTTCAGCATCTGCTCCTTTTGCTATTTTCTTCTACATTTTGCAGGCAATGGCTGCAAGAGCAAGGAGACGGCTCGAGAGGGAAGCTGGCGTTCCTAAATTTAACCAGTATCCTGCAAAGTCTGGCTCATTGATGACGGATTTAGTGCCAGGACCCTCAAATACAGCCATAAAATTAATTGTGCATGGAAAGTTGCCCTGCAGCCCCCAGATGAACCCCCCCAGGCAGCCCCGAGCTCAGGATATCCCAGACACCTTTCGTGTGGGTGTCTGCCTGGGGGAAGGAGAAGATGCTCATGGTCA
The DNA here is from genome assembly GCF_964273445.1 of Streptopelia decaocto. Lineage (NCBI taxonomy): Eukaryota > Metazoa > Chordata > Aves > Columbiformes > Columbidae > Streptopelia > Streptopelia decaocto. The sequence goes on along the minus strand of NC_138672.1, from coordinate 3,690,062 downwards.
CTTCTGGCACTGGGTAAATAAAATGTAATTTTCTAGAGGAATTGTTAAGAAAATTTAGCAAACCAGGGAAATAATTTTCGCAGATGAAATAAATATGGGGAAAAAAATGTAAAAACATTTTTTCAGTTACTTCTCAATGAAGATTTGTCTACTCTAAGTTTACCGATTTTTTTATATTTCCTTTTTTTTTTCATCTCCTACAATGGATGAATAATCTGAAAAACAATCAAAACATTATATTTCACAACAAATTCAATGCTCTGCTCTGAACCACAACAAGTTTTGGGGTGTTGCTATGGTAGAGAAGCAAAGGACGGTGATGCCAGGGGGGGCTGTGGGCTGACTCCTGGGGTTTGCTGCGGGGATGGGGGCTGGAGGAGATGCCCTGAGCCCTCCGCCTCTGGGCAGGACAGAGGGAAATAAAGGCCAACAACTGGCTAAATGACTTGAGACCATCTCTAGGGCAGTGGGGTTAAGGGAATCATAGAATCACAGAATGGTTTGGGTTGAAGGGCCCTACCCAGCTCCCCCAGTGCCCCCCCTGCCATGAGCAGGGACATCTGCACCAGCTCAGGTTGCTCAGAGCCCCGTCCAGCCTGGCCTGGGATGTCTCCAGGGATGGTTCATCCACCACCTCTCTGGCCAACATGGGCCAGGCTCTCACCACCCTCAGGGCCAACAATTCCTTCCTCATGTCCAGCCTGAATCTCCCTCCTTTAGTTTAAAAACATCTTCACAGACATCACAAAACCCTCTTGCAGGGTCGGGCTGGTGCACAGTCACATGTTGCCCACACAGAGTATTCCCTGCCCAGTTTCCCATTGTAAGGTGCCCACCACCCGCCCTGAAGGAGAGGACATACCACCACCCATCCCTCCCTCCCACAGCCATCGCCTCCACCACTCACCGGCAGCCCCGGTGGTCCTGGCAGCCCTGGCGGTCCTGGCTTAACGTGACCCTGCTGCCCGTGTCCCACTGGTGAGATGGGCTGTCCTGGGTGGGCAGCACGATCCCTAAGCCCTGGGACATCAGGGTTGGTTGCTACTAGAGGATGCTCTGGGACACCTGCCGTGGACCCCGTTCCCAGAGGACCTTGAAGCACATCTCCTTTGGGGGTGGCTGCCTGACGCGCTGATGTGGAGACCTTGGTGAAGGTGGTCGGCACATCCAGGTCGGTGATGGCATCATCGGGTTTGCTGGGCAAGAGCTGCCGCCAGGCGCCCGTGTCACCCCTCAGCTTCTCCGTGGTGACATTCTCCTCCCAGGGCTCGGAGGCACGCTCCTTCTTGGCTGCTTTGTGCATTTTCATGGAGGGTCCTGGGTGGATAAAAGCACCATCAGGTACTCAGACATCATGACAGTGCACAGGAGAAACGTACAAAACCATGACTGTGGACTCACCAGAACTACCAGTGACCCGCGGGATGCTTCTGCCGAGCCCTGGCCTGCCAGGGCCGGTGATTTTATTATAGGTGGAGTTCAACAGCTCAAACCCTTCATCCTCAATAGAGAGGCTGTCGTCCTCCTCCTCCTCAGCTGATGGCATCTCGGTGGCAGAGGGTGAAGTGAGGTCGCTCCCATCAGGCTGGAAGTTGAGGGTCTCCTGGGTGTTCTCCCATGCCCAAGGTGGCCCCAGGGTCAAACCTGAATCAGTGAGTCTGGAGTCCTGAAAAGACAAAAAGAAAAAAAATGAAATTTTAAGTTTTCACTTTTCCTCCCTCTCTGCTAAACACACTTCGTGATTCTTAATTTCCTGCGGACACAAGTGCCCCTGGGGACACAGAGCAGCCCAGGGCTTGCGAGCCCCAGGGAAGCTGGTTGGTGATGGGCATGTTAGTTCAGCCACGTGCAAAACCAAACTCACCCTTCACAAGGGACACAAGCCAGTTCTCCGCATGGACCACGTTCACATGAACCTCCCACTGCCATGGTCCTCCCCCCAATTTTCTATGCTGGAGGAGCATCGGGAGAAAAGCTTAATGATAGAAATCCAAGCTTGAGAGCAATTATTAAAACCATTAAAGCAAATGTATAGAGCTACACTAGGGATCAGGCTGTTCCTTCAGCCTTTGATTTTGCTGCTTCTACATATTTTGAGGCTCCTGGTGGTCTTAGGGGGACGGCACAGGAGCTGCAGCCCCCCGCACACATCTCATCCCCAGCCGAGCAGCTGCAATGGTGCTCCCGGCAGATCTCCGAGGGCTGGGAAGGGAAGGCAAACACAAGTGGAACCTCCTGGATGCTTGTGGCAAATTAATTTAAGGCAATGGCTTGCAGAGGACTCGTTCTGTCTTCAGCTGCCATGATAAATGGTCCCAGGTCACAATAGCTCTGTCAGCCCCACAACCACCAGCAGAGCCTGGGCACCATGGAGGGAGAGAAACGGCAATATCAATAAAAATATCTACACTCAAGATGAAAGTGCTGAATATGGAGACAGAGTTAAATTTTAAAGAGTTTACCTGCATCTAAAATATACATTGGTTTTATACCCAGGACCAGTCTAAGTGCCTCAGACTGGGCTTGCACACTGAGCCACAGACCAGGATTGGGTTGTTTGGTGGCTGTGAAGGACCGTCACCTCTCCATCAGCCCCGCACAGCCACCACCCCCACTCAGAGCTTGCTCCACACTCCCACTGAGCTCCATGGGGCACAGACAACCCAGGGCATGGCACCCAGAAGAGCTGGTGGGACCTCAGCCCTGGCTGGTGACTCCTTGGTGCTGGTGGCTCTGCGGTGCTGGTGCTACTCAGCTGGTGGAAAGATAGTCTGCAAGAAGTCACTAGAGGGAGATGCAGGCCCACGCTTGCCTTGCGGGGTTGCAGAAGGGGAGCAGAGCCACACAAGGAGATACGGAGCATCCTTCCCATCCTGTCTTCTGGTGATTGAACCCATTACTTGGCTCTGCTTCAGTGTTGCACCATGGACCCAAGACTCATGTTCACTTGGGAGCACCAAGTTGGATTTGTATGAACAGCAAGCAAAAAAAACACCAGCTGCACTGCCAGAACTGGTGATTCTGCAGATCCCACAGTCCAAGCCCTGCTCATGCAGAGTCACCAGAGCAGATCACATAGGTCGGTCCAGGCAGGTTTGAATGTCTCCAGAGAAGGAGACTCCACACCCGCTCTGGGCAGCCTGGGCCAGGCTCTGGCACCTCAAAGTAAAGAAGTTTCTCCTCATGTTCAGATGGAGCCTCCTGTGTTTCAGTCCATGCCTGTTGCCACTCACCCTGTCACTGGGCACCACTGAACAGAGTCTGATCCATCCTCTTGACACCCAACCTGGAGGCGTTTATTGGCATCAATAAGATCCCTCTCAGCTTCTCCAGCTGAACAGCCCCAGCTCTCTCAGCCTTTCCTTACAAGAAAGATGCTCCAGACCCCTCAGCATCTTTGTAGCCCTCTGCTACACTCCCTCCAGAAAAACCTCACTGGATGATTCCCCATTCCCTGCTCACACAGCCATGCGCATCCATCTCCAAGAGGAGCCCCAAGGCAACGCGTCTTCCCAGGCATCCACTGCACAAGAAGGATCTCCAGGGTGAGCAGTGACCTGCCCTGGTCCCCAGGCCCCATCGGCCAGGAGATGCTGGAGGGTTTTTCAGGACATTTTCTCATCTGCAGCACTGGCTGCTGCCATGGAGACTGGATTTCTATGGGCTGCCATGTGAATGTCTGTAGCAAGAAAGATCTTAATGCGCTGTTACACAGGAGTATTTTTTTTTTAATTATTATTTTTGCTGTTAAACTGCCAAAATAAGAGAAGCCACCTGATACCTAGACATACCTTAAAGTCCCAGGCAGAGAAGCTGCAAGGGTCCTATCAAACCCCTCATGAAAGCAGAGGGGAGGTTTCTAAGCCCCCTCCCTTGACCCCATCACACATCACCAGTAGCAGATGTCCTCAGGGAGGTGCTGACATGTGTCTGTAAAAGTTCGCCTGAAGGCATGACAAAATTGGGTCCCTGATGCAACCAATCGTGCCCTGGCATCACCTGCCATCCTACAAGCCAGGCTTCCACCCCACCTTCTTTTAGCCAGAAGGAGGATCTGCTTGAGGTTTGGAGCCCAAGTCCCTGCAGGTGCTCCCGAGCATGACCATGGTCCTCCCTGCCCGGCCATGACAGCACGACCACAGCAGGTCCCTGCCAGGTCTGAGAAGCCCCTTTGGAGAGAATCTCAACAGCTCCGTTCCTCATTTATACACCCAGACGAGCCCCTAAGAGGAGGACAAATGTGAGCAGAGATCTATGACACCTGGGTGACTGTCACTGTCGACAGCAGGTTCCTCAAAGGGAGCAACGTGAATACTTGTTCTCTATGCAGCAATCTCCAGAGGTGGTAAAAACCACAACTATTTCTTTATAAGTTGAAATAAGAATTTAGTTTTTATTTTTAAAAAATAATTTTTTAAGTAGTATGGATTTGATATCACACTTTTGTTGCTTTTGGGAGTTTTCTTATTAAAGCCAGTCTTGAAATACAGCTTTAATGGTGGAAAAAAAAACACAGACTACTTCAGCTTTTCAACCTGACCTGTATTTATCCCTCAACGAACAACTTCGGCAGCTTTGACCCAAGCACTAATTTCCTTAAAACACATTTTGCAACACATGAAACCACAGCATTGAAAAGTTTCAGCCACAGCCACTTGTACGAGAACTTGGTGCTTCACTCTGTGCATCTTAAAGAGGGAAATGAATGAAAGATATCGGTACCTCTCTGCTCCACCGGGCACCACGGGGTTGGATGATTAAGCCCATGGGCATCATTAACCAGAAATCATTTGACAGGCAGAGGACAAAAGGGAGACCCGGCTTTAAAAAGATGCCTCATGAAAACAACTCTGCAAAGCCACAGATTTAAAAGCCAGTTCTTCAAAGGAAGGTCACCCATGGATAAGACATCTAATGCACAGTTGGCAGATGGCATCAGGTAAGGAAGAGTATGGTGGCTTGAGCTCTGTCCCCACTTTCCTGAAACACCAGGTTTAAATGTTATTTTTATTGCAGCCTTGAATTCTACACATTGCAGACACGCATTATTTTAATTTGACTTCAACATCTGGCATGGGAAAGGTCTGTACTGGAAACTCTCATCTGACGAGCTCAGGGGAAATGGGTCTCTAAGCTAAAAGTTACTGGTCTCTTCGGCATAAGTAATCACGACCGAATTATATAGGTTCTGTGTAAACAGAATAAAAAGCCAAAATCAATAGCACACATGGCTGCTCCTTAAAATAGGCCAAATTTAGAGAAGAACCAGCTGAGAAAGACAAATTTGGAACTGTTTTAAACAGCTCAGGAGTTGCCCAAAAGCATGAGAGTTGAGGCAGAAGGCATGGGGGTTTACAACCCTCCAGAAATTAGATACGGGAAGTGGGGAATGAGCACAAATTGAAAGCAGCCACTATGGATGATCTGTCATAAAACAGAACACAAAGAGATTTGGCATGTGACAAGCAATGCAGAGTCTGTGATTTGTAGACAATTGACTTGGGCAAGGAGGATGCAACAAATCTCTGACCCAGCCATCCCCCCTTGCAGCACACAGGGAAGATGGAGCTGGAGGAGCCACATTTCTGTCCACATTTGGGAAAATCCAGATGACAACAAAATAGTTTCCATTCCAGAAGTGACAAGGAGGAAGGGGGGGTGTCTCAATCCCATCCCCATAATTCAAACTACAAAGAGTTAAAATAGCAAGCTCTGCCAAACACAAACACTGATATTTTTTTCTTATTTGGCACAGAAATCTGGAGAAGGTCCAGGGGATTGGGAAAAAGCTTTATGTTGTGCCAATATGCAAAAAAAGAGGCAAACAGGGGACCTCGAGTAATTACAGACCTCTCCCCCAAAGCTGAGCCCAAACAAAACAACAGAGCAACTGATATGAGGCTCATTATTAAATAAACCACAGATAATGCAATTAATGCCACAGTTTTGAAAAGAGTTGCCGTGTAACTTGGTATCTTGGCTGAGGAGATTAAGAGCGGTTTGTTGACAAAGATAACAGCATTGATGTAACGATCTTAGACTCCTGGAGGGCTTTTCAGTTTGTAGGGCTCAATACCATGATCCAAAAAACTCAACTGACTTCCTAACCAGCAAAAAGGTGAAAACCCAGCTCCAAACATCTCTACAGGAGCCCAGACAACTGGAGTAACGAGCTGCTGTAGTTTTCAGTTAGGTCAGGCTTGGTAGAGCCTATTTCAAGGCTCTTAATCATCAAGAGCACCACATTGTGATTTGCTTTATTCAACTGGAATGTTTCTTGATAGGATCAAAAACTAATGATCCAATGCTGTACAGTAACATTTTTACTGTGTACATTGTATATTCTAAAACCTCAACAACAACAAAATAATTTTTAGTTAAAACTCAGACTTGGTAGCAAGCAACAAAACATCACAATTAATTTTTTTTGACATCCATTTCATAGTAATGTCCAAGCTCATTCTGGTCCATATTCTCCACTGGACCCAGCTGAAATCCACACTCATGAATCGTGCCGCACAGGAGCAGCTCCTCCTCTTTAAGCCCGTGCAAAACCAGCAGCAGAGACAAGCATTTGCCCACATGCTCTTCTGGTTTATTTGGCCCCCTGCTCCCTGGAAGCGCTTCTGAAAACTCATTTGCAAGGAGCTCCCTGGCTGCCGGCTGACACACGTCAGAAAGCTAAACCAGCGATATCAGCCTCACTCCGCAACTCCCCTTTTGGGCTGAAGATCTGCCCCGTTATTCCTCCCAGCCCATCACCGTGGAGTCAGGCCACCTGCTAACTGGAAAAATGCCACACTGCTAAATAAGACTCTCACCAAGCTCTAACAACAGAGCCCAGGATGAAAATCTTGAATCCTTGCGGAAGCACTAAGACATTAATAAGAGACCTACCTTGGGTTTTTATAGTTATGAAGAGCAAAGACAATGGCAAGGAGGAGGAACGTGCAGCCCCTGCTGCTGAAATGCAGCATTTGTGGGCTCAGTGACCGTGTTGGTCACTACTGAGCTGTAATTATTTAAGGAGCTATCAGCAGTTTTAGGATTGATAGAGACTGAACGAGTGGCTGCAACACCAATTTTGCTCAATAACAAACCTGAGCATGAAAGAATAGACATGCCGTGGACAAACCACACATTTTCAGAGAGCTTTCACTGCATTTTCATATCAAGAAATAATCTCAGAAGTAGCTTGAACTGCCCAGATAATTAAACCTGTGACATTTTGGAAATCAGTAGGGTTTAAGCTTTATTTGACTTTTGGTTGAATGGCTTTTGGAGCCCAGATTAAATTGCTTTGGCAAAAGCCATTCAGTTTAGTCATCAGCTCAGCCCTCTTGCTCACATTTAGTACAGGCAGACAAATAGAAGACAAAAGGCAGCAGTGGCTCAATACCATCCATCGCTTGAAGATCATTCATAAATTACAATCAGCCTCTCAAAAAAATAAACACTCACAAAAGGAGGAGACTTCAATTCAGGTATAATTCACCAGTATCAAACATCTAATCTATTGCCTTCATCAACTTACGTCTTCCCCCACCATCACCCTAGCCCTCCATAATTATTTAGCTCTAATTAGCAATTAAGGAATTCATCAGTATACTAAATTATTATACTTCTAAATGAACAAAGGCACAGAAAGCTTAACTACAAAATGTAGCTTTGGACTGTCCCTGCAGCAGAGCTGATCTGCTCTTCATTATTTTCAAACTGTAACGTGTTAGTAGTGCATTTTTTTCTTTTAATAAATCCAAATGCCAAAGATCCTGAGGCGTCTCTGGTCCTGATTAAGTGCTCAAAAAATAAACTTGTCCCATATCCACAATATCATTAGTCTTCCCTTGTGTAGACCCATGAATTTCACCGTTTTTCTTATTACGGCAACATCTCGCCAATTGACACCAGTCGCTGAGAGAACCACTGCCAGCAAAACCAGCTGCCGAATGAGCATCAGATGGGGGCGCATCCTAAACAGGATCCATCGGGACTTAAGACTAATCTCAGGGAGGCAGGGACCACCTTTCAGACACACTCAGGAAGAGCGATTTTGCCATCTCGGTTCATTATCAGCATTACAAACCTGACCCATGAGCTGGGAGCCTGGCCGCTGCTGTATTGCAGTTAAACCCCAGAGCGCCCAGTACGGAGCAGATGCGAAAGGCCTCTTGCCCATATGTGAAGAGTAGTTTGCATGAAGCAGTTAGCAAGGTGTAGCCAGACAGTTTAAACCAGGCGTGAGAACAGAGAGAAGCCTCAAATAGTTAATGGTGACACCTGGGAGGGCGAGGGGAAATGGGAAAGGACTCCTTACTGCTCAGTCACACAAAAATCTCAGTTCACATTTGCTGGCAGGTCTCCCCCTCAGGATGTCTGTTTGCATCAACTTGAAAAACAAACCTTGGCTGGAAATCGCAAATAAAGCAGAAACTTAAAGGACTTGCAGCCTGCCTCACTCTGAGCAATCGCTCATTTTCCCTGATGTATGTGGAAGATCTGGAGACACATTGTCCAGATGCCAGAGCAGCTCTGAGGAGGAGGAGGAGGCAGCCCCCAGCCCCACGAGCACCAGTGGGACCTGGGAGCACACGCCTCCCTCCCATCACTGGACTCCTGGGGAGCCAAGGCAGTGTGATGCCCCGCAACCCCAGAATCACACCCACGGCCAGCAGCAGGTCTTCCCCAGACAGACATTCACATCCCACGCATGGGTGGAAGCATCAGTCATCCAGCCTCCTGCTTTTTCCTGTGCCATGCAAGAGACCTGCCACCCCCACCCACCTCACCATTTCCTTCCCTCCAAGCTGCAGGCAGTGGCCTGATCCATCTTATCATCACCTGCACTACACCACCCCTCTTGGGCTCAATGCAAATGCTCAGGAAGGTCACCTAAACTCAACCTGGCCTCCACCTGCTCAAAGACATAGAATCGTTTTGGTTGGAAGACACACTCAAGATCATCGAGTCCAACCATTAACCCACCCCTGGCACTGCCCCATGTCCCTGAGAACCTCATCTCCGTCTGTCCAACCTTCCAGGGATGGTGACTCCAGCACTGCTCTGGGCAGCCTGTTCCAATGCCCAACAGCCATTTCTGGGAAGAAATTGCTCTCAAGATACAACCTCAACCTCCCTGGCACAACTTGAGGCTGTTTCCTCTCATCCTGTGGCTTGTTACTTGGGAGAAGAGACCAACAACCTCCTCACTACAATCTCCTTTCAGGTAGTTAACTTCAGTTAAACTACTAAGGAGAGATGTTGCAATAAAGAAAATTGTATCTTGTAGCCTTGCCTGGGTATTTTAGCTTTTTAACAGATTGCTCATTAGAGAAACTAATTTCTCTAGGAGCCATGAAGTCAGTGACACATACCAGAGAGACCTGGGGAGGGGGTTCACTGCACATACCCCCTGCAACAATTCAGGACAGACGTACCTGAGCAGATGAGTCCTGGATTTCATTGGTTTCATTTGGCACCTAAACAGTTGGAGAGAGAAAGAGGAAAAATATCACTGCCCAAGGACCTGCGTTGACTTCAGCATGTGCTCATTACTGGCTCCAGCACGGGAAACATCCTGGGAATGCACACTGAGAACCAGTCATTCATAGCAACACGAGGGAACGGCTTCCCACTAAACCTCTCGAGTCTTCGGGTGGTTTTTGTGGTTTCTTTTGTTTCTGAGGCTTATCAGCCTCAAGAAATGCCAACAAGGGACGGGAACTGGTGTGATGTGGGGCAGAATTATGCTGCGGGTTCCCACTTGCAGTCAGCTTACTGATGCTTGAAATAAAACCATTTCCCTGCTGGGTAAACCACTGGAATCACTCAGGTGAGTGCTCCAGGCCTATAAAGCATAGGATAATACAGATATTAAGAGCAGATTAAGAGGAGCCCATCACCTTGCAGGCTCAGAGGACACATCCCGTATCTTTTAAATCTTAGCTCTAGGGAGCGAATCCAACTTATCTCAGAGGTACAGACGGTACCTAAGGGCTGTCAGCAAGAGAAATGCCAGGCAGCATCTTGGGGATGACCATGGGTTGTGTTTTCTGGTAGCTCAGACACACTGATCTCTCTTGGAGCAGGCGGACAACCAGCCTGAGCTGCTCATCCCTCCTCTGCACCACACACTTGCCCTTCTCTGCATTTGCTCCCTGCAAAAGCCAGCTCCAGGTAATCCCTTATGATCAGGGCTTTTCCTAAAATCCTCCTCTTAAAATAATAACCATGGAAACCGATGCAGCTCATGCTGGGGGATGGAGCCATTACTGTAGGACTGTGGTGACACTGGGTGGTGTCACCGGTCCCTTTGCTGCCTGGACCTGCCAGCACCAGGATCCCAGGGGAAAGAAACTTTGGGCAGGACCCAGAGAGGGCAGATGCCCCATCCTACGCCCAGTTCCCTCCCATGACACGGCCCTTTCCCAGTTCCTCACTACACCATCAGAAAAGGGGATGACACGTGAGAGGTTTGTGCCAAACATGGACATTCCCGAACCTCTGCCAGGCAGCTCGGAGGCCCTTCCAGACACTTGGCCTGGAGAGATGAGGTGTCTCCCTGGTCCAACTCCAGCTCCAACACAAAGCCTGGGTGCTTTGTGTCTTTGGGGATTTATTGTGTGATCTGGGCTTTTTGGACCAGATGTATTTCTTGAAAAATTGCTGGACAGTGTAATAAAAGGAAAATCCACAAAACTTCCACTTTCCAGCAAACAAAACAGCCTTTGAAAGGACAATGCAAAGGGTGCAATGCAGCAATCCTGCTGGCAGGGAGCAAGAATTTCAAATTGCTGTACCATTCCCCATTGCTTTCACCCTTTCCCAGAAGCAAAGCTGCAGCTGCAGCATTACTCAACAGCTACTCAAAACTTTCCTGTGTTCAACACATGAGCACATACAGTCATACACACACCCGGGCTTGCTTTGGCTCAGAAACTCTCCCTCTAACTCATTCTTCAACGGCACCAAACCCATCTATGACTTGAAGGGAGGGTTTGGATGTTGAAAGAAGAACCACCCCATGTGCTGGCCACCATCACCTCCTTGCATCTCAACTCCAGCTGCAGATGCAAGTGATTCCAGGCTGCATTAATGCCTTGGGTTGGTCCTTTCATTTGAATCATAGAATCATCTCCATTGGAAGAGACCCTCAGGATCATCAAGTCCATCCATAACCTAACTCTAGCACTAACCCATGTCCCTAAGAACCTCATCTAAAAGCCTTTTAAACCCCTCCAGGGATGGTGACTCCACCACTGCCCGGGGCAGCCTGTTCCAATGCCTGACAACCCTTTCCATGACAATTTTTTTCCTAATATTCAAAAGAAGAGCTTGGACCAGCAACTCCCAAATTTCTTAGGTGCTCCCAGACACACCTCTGGCCAGGATGGTGGAAGCTCCCGCAGGTAACCAGAGCGGTTGAGGTTGAAGGAGTTTATGCACGTTGCATTGTAGCTGCGGCAGTGCTCGCCGGCGGCTGCTGGGTCTCCCATCACAAAAGTCAGTTGCTGTAGAGCACCCTGGGGAGGAAGAGACACAGAAACCACAGTTTAATCACATGTTTCCTCCAGAGGAGCAGGAAAGGTCTGAGCAAGGGTCTCCAGCCTCTCACAGCCAGGGACTTCTTAACAGGCTGGTTTAGGCAATCAGCATTTACTCCCCATCCTCAAGAGCTGGACGCAAAGATCCTGGGAACGTTGCTAAGAGTCAGCAATGTGCAAGCTACTCTTGAATTAAGTAACAGTGAGGATTCAAGTGGTGCTAATCACACTGCAGCATCAGGCCCTTACTCTTTATTCCCAAAAGAGCATCCTTCCCTGGGCCAGCCTGCACAGAACCCCAGTGCAGGGGGGTACCCAAAGGGACCCCTCGCCAGGGTGACAGCTGGACGTCTGCGGGCAGAGATGGTCTGAACCTCCTCCGTCACCCTCGCACACCCAGACACCACGGCTCTGAGCGAGGGCTGCTCACTGGGGACTGCACAGTGGCAGCAAAAGCCCTGCTGAAAACAAGGGGGTATGAGGAGAGAGAACAAAGAGAAAATATTCTATACAGGAGAGGATTTAACAAAGAAAAACAAAGTACGATATTGGACTCCCAGCACAGACCAGCAAACAGAGGAGGGAGGCAGGTAGATACATAGAGATGCCTGTTTGTCTGCATAAGGCAAACCTCCAAGGTTCTGCACTTGTCAGAATCAAAACTGATTAAAAAAGGGCTTTTTCTTCTCCATGAGGGTGGTGAGAGCCTGGCCCAGGGTGCCCAGAGAGGTGGTGGATGAACCATCCCTGGAGACATCCCAGGCCAGGCTGGACGGGGCTCTGAGCAACCTGAGCTGGTGAAGATGTCCCTGCTCATGGCACGACTGGACTGGATGAGCATTAAGCTCCCTTCCAACCCAAATCATTCTATGATTCTATGACTCCCTGCCTCACTAGGCTGCTTTCACATTTCCTTCATTAAGCTCAGGGCAACTGAAATAATTAGTTAGCAACAAGGCTCCACTGATACTCAAGCAGCTTTTCTGCACGACACGACTGTTGAGGGGAACATCTGAGCTGGCTCTGTCCACCCAGTGCTCCTCTGCTGCCTCGCAGCAGCAGCAAAAGCAGAGAGGAGCATGTCCGAGCTGCCAGCTGAACTCGCTAAATGAGCTGAAACCTTCATCCTCAGGCTGGAGCAGGTGGGCAGCCCACTATGAACCAGGGACAAGGAGAGAGGTACCACAGAGGAGTGGAGAAGACCTTCAGATTAATGATACAAACCAGAGGTTGGTCTCAGAAATGCCACTTGGATTTTTTCTGTAAGAGCTAGATTTGTTTGATGCCCTCAGTTTGAGGCTGACCATCAGATGTTTCAACACAAAGCCTGACAGCCTTGGATTTATCAGGCATTTTAACAAGGCCATCTACACTGCCCCACCAGGAACCGTTTGCTTGTAAAGCCCTCAAAGTAGGGATTTTATCTTCAACACATGCATGGGACAACCTCCCCAACCAAATACTTGGTATGGTGACTGCACAGACATGGTACAAGTCATGGTCAACAAGAGAGGATGAGTGTAAGTCTGTAACCTAGAAGTCTCTACAGCTGATGTGACTGCTGGCATCTTGCTCTGACCCAAAAACAAGCACTTTCCACAATTCAAAGCCTTTGCAAAGCTCACCCTCCCCAACTCTGAAAATAAATGGTGTGTTTTAGGAAGAGAAGGCAATGGGCTCCTTCAGAGGGGTGCTGCAGCCTCACTTCATGCAGCTAGAGCAGATCATGTCCTCAAACCCAGCCCTGTGAGGTCTGCCCAGCTCTCACCTTAAAGGGGATCTCAAAGGACTCAATCAGGCCCCCGATGATGATCAGCCCGTCAGTGTTCACTCCCATCCCGAAGTAGTTGGACCAGCTCACTCTGTCCACCAGCCGACAGTCCACGTGCAGCTCCAGCCTCTCCAAGGAGATGCTGAGAGCAACTTGGTGCCAGTGCCCGTCGCCGAGAAGGGAAACTGGGAACCTGCGTGCCCCAGAGGGGAAGGGAAGAGGCACAACATGAAACTTTGGTCCCATACCTTATGCAGGACTGGGCTTCACCCTTACCAGCTCCGAGGGTCCCTCACATATGCATCCTTAGTGCAGATGCCAAGGACAGTACAAGAGAAATCACGTCACAAGTCAGCACCATCACTTCTCTTCCAGCATAGGAGTGCTATTTCTATTCAATAGATTCAGGTATGTCTACAAGCAGTTGAGGCCACCTGAAAATTACCTGTATTTGTGTCTCTCCCCACTTGATTTATCCCCCAGGCATTTGAATCTTTTTGTTATTTGATCTGTTTTCCAGATCTGCATCATTTTGACAGACTTGAGTTAGGCAGTGACTACCTGTGCAGTCACAGCACCAGGTCTGAGGGATCATCATCCAGGAGCGGGGACACAACCTTGATCCAGTTGAGTTGGTGTCAGAGCAGCACTGCTCAAAGCCCATAGTAAGGAACCTTAACTTGGGAGTAGAAAAGGAAGCATGAAAAGGCAGAAAAAAGCACCTGAGCTGGAACTTACTCATAGTGTCTCCTTCTGGTGGTGACAAAGACCAAGGCGTAGGGGTTAATCCTGATCTGGAAGAGCACGTGGCTCCGGTGGCTAAGGATGGTCACCAGGCTAGTGTCCTCCTTCAACAAGTACCTGAGCTTCATCAGCACACTCAGCTCATCCGCAAACCTGGCAGAAAGAAGCAACACATGGTGTCCTGCAGCAGCTGCTGGATCACCCCCAGCTGCCCTCTTAGGACATAAAAAAGTCTCAGTACAAATGAACCCAGTGAGGACAAAAAATGAAAAGCCAAGACCAAACAGCCATTCAGGTTTTAAGGTCAGGGATGCAAAAAGAAGCAGCAAAGGCAAAATTAGCATCCCCCATATAAACTTAATGTATCCCAGGTGCAATCTCAGCACATGCTTGTGTGGCTGTGCATGACTTTCCATGGGACGCCTGCCCTGCCCACCTCTGAGACTGGATGGTGACCCTGTTACAAGCAGCTCTTCAATGCTGCCCTCTCTCACAGCATCCTTGTCCACAGCAAGCTACAGCCCCTTAGCAAGTACAGCAAAGGTCTGACCTGCTCTAGGTCTCCACAGAGCTTGGCATCAAGCAATGCTGATGGACACGGCTGTGCTGCCTCTCTTGCTCTCTCCAGTTCTGTACTGGAGCAGAGAGGTCTTCCTCCTGGAAATGGTCAGTCAACCACTGTGCCAATGTGTCTTCCTGCACATGACCAGAGAGGTGGTGGATGCCCCATCCCTGGAGACATCCCAGGCCAGGCTGGACGGGGCTCTGAGCAACCTGAGCTGGTGAAGATGTCCCTGCTCATGGCCAGGGTTGGACTGGATGAACTTGGAAGGTCCCTTCAACCCAAACTATTCTATGATTCTGCAACCAATAAAGATGGAAGAATAAGAAGAAGCACTGAGCTCTTAACACCAGAGTGAATGTGTTCTCTTTGTGTTGTTACAGAATAAGGTCTTAAAGTAACCCCTCAAGCCAACAAGCATGCAAGAGATGATTTTGAGTACCATTCCCCCAGCCCAGCCCACCTGTCCCCAAACGCCTCCCTGGTCGGGATGTTGAGGGTGGCGTACTGCCCGATCTCCAGGATGCTGCAGTTGGCTTCATCATAGCTGAAGGAAATATTGCTGAGGTCCTGCGCGTGGGAAGTAATTTTGTCCAGCAAGTCCACTTCATCTGCATTGGGGAAGAAAAAAGAGATGCTCAGCAGCTGAGACACCTTCACTACAGGGCTCTGCTCTCTTTGTTTTTCCTATTACATGATAGACAAAACCTTCAGGAAGGAAAGAATGCAATTAGGGGAAATCAAAATAATTCACAAATTCAGCAAACTCAGACCAAAATAAACATTCAGATAACTTCAGAGGCAGCCAGGTGATATTTTTTGAAACAGAGGGTGTTTCAAGGCCAGTGTCCCAAACACATGAAGGGCGATTCCTACCCCAGCAGTGGTGGTACCTTTATATAGTGAGGATGCTCAGGACTATAAAGCAAAGCCTGAGACACAAATTGTCCTAAAACACAAGTCCTGAATCAGATGTGTACAGAAAACCCTGCTCGGCCCTTTCCCAAGCTTCCTTGTTGAAGTCTGTCTAGTTTCAATAAGGAACTGGACAAAGGAGTGGGCTGAGGTTACTGTGTCCTGACCAGAGGACAGGAGCACTCCCCTCCACCCAACACAGGGCTCATTGCTGCGACAAGGTCAGGAGCTCCATCAGGAGCTGTGTATCATGCAATAAACCTTTCCCAGCACATCAAAGTCCCACCTTCAGAACTACACTCTGAACATGCAAGATGGTTTGAATTGGGTGAGAGATCCTGGTCTGGGTTACTTGGCAGCACCATCACTTCAGTCTCACAAGGAGTTTTTGATTCTCTTGGTGAACAGACATTCCTTTTCCAGGTTCATTCTTTAACTAAAGAATCATTCAACTACAGAAACAGCTGAACAAAAATTTGTTTAAAACCACAACATTTTTTGTTCCCCTCCATTAGCAAAAAAACCCCAAACCTGCAGACATCTGGCTCTATCCAGACACAGTTTCTACCTCCAAGCCATCTCTAACCAGTTCTCTCCTTCCTTGTCATGCCTTGACACCGCTGGGCAGTGGGCAACAACCCTGCCACCTGCAAGGGGTGGGGGCAAGGGACAGGCCCATGAGATCACTCTAGATCCACCACAGCCCCTTTACGGGGAGGGCCTGGACAAGCCCACTCGATGACTTGTCAATGGGAATCCTGCCAGTACCATCTGCACTCGCATCTGCCATCGCTTGGGAGGCATCCAGCCTCCGTATTCACTCTAAATCCCATTGCCGATGAGGTGCGAGATTTATTGGTGGGCAGATGAACAGCCTCGGGTGTGCTGCAGCCTGACAGGGGATATACGCACCATATAGATCTGCTGCTCTGGAAAATAACAAGTCAATTGAGCAGAAAGCTGCTTTGATCCAGTTCAGATGCTAACATAGCAGTCCTACCACCACCTCCTCCGAAGGTTTTGCAAGGGAAAGAGTCCTGTGCTGGGGAGGAGGGCAGGGAATGCAGTCCTGCAGGACACATGGCTATTTGTAGGGACCTGGGATTTCACCGGGGGTTTCCCCAACTCCCCGCATGGTCACAGCATCAACACGTTCCCAGGCAACTCTCAGCTCAGCAATGTCAACGTGCAACAGCCTTCGGCACCAGGAACCAAAAATAGTACCAAGCCTGACAGGCTGCAGGGCTGAGCCCTCAGAGACCTGAACAGTCATAAACCCTGAAATGGTATCGAGTTGGCGGAGTTTATCAGTGCTGCAAGTGATGTGTGTGCACAGCGTGGGGAATTAATGTGAGACCAAACACAGCTGATGGAGGGGGGAAAAAAAACCCAAAATAAACAGGAATGTTTGTCCCTTCTCATTCCCAAGCAGTTTTGGGAGGTGACTTCCCAGCTGCTGTCACCAGTGGATGTGCCAAGACCCACATGGTCCATCTCCAGGGGCTGCAGCTCTCATCACCAATCAGCTTTGCTGGTGATTACAGACAGACAAGTGTGAATTCAGTGGATTCTATCAGGTCTTCCTACACAAGCTGCAGCTGGAGACAGTACCAGAAATAACACAAGTACATGGAAGTTTTGCTGGGCAGGGTATGGTCATAGCACACAACTGCATTTTCAATATAGGGTTTTCCTGCCTTCATCAGTCTTTTGGCCCCACACAGACTTAAAATTCCAAAGGAAGAAGAAGAGAAACAGGAAACACGTCTTGGTCAGACTGGTGACACAGATGGACAGCCCCAGAGGTAAATACATCCTTTGACAGGGAACATTGTGGAGAGGGATTCTGGTTACTCTGTGAGGCCAACTGGGAACCTGATAGGTGTACAGGGACCTACCAGCCTGGCCTGGGCAGTGGAGAGGGATGGTGACAGTGAGCACCAAGGGGCGGCTGCCCCCCAGGGGCTGGCAGGGCAGGAGCTGAGGGACCCCAGCATGGGCAGTGCCACCAACAGGCAGTGCCAAAGGGTGGACACAATGGGCAGAGCCAAGCCCTGGGAATAGGGTGCTTGGGCACCCCCAGCCAAGGCTAACCATGAACGTGAACCAGGTCCTGGGTCCACCATGAAGTACAATCAAGTGCAAAGGGAGACACAGAATCATAGCATGGTTTGGGTTGAAGGGACCTTCCCAGTTCATCCAGTGCCACCCCTGCCATGAGCAGGGACATCTTCACCAGCTCAGGTTGCTCAGAGCCCCGTCCAGCCTGGCCTGGGATGTCTCCATGAGCAGAAGCTGGGCTGGAAACAAGGCTACAGTGTAGGTGCAAAATCCACCTAAGAGACAAACATACCTACTAGGACACAAGTTACAGCCAGCACTGGTTCATCCAGGGGACAAAGTCAGAGGCAGGGCTGGAGAGCAGCACCCTGTATCACAGCTCAGGGGAGAGCTTGGGGCACAGGACTGAGCTTAAATGGGGCTCCTGGGCTGAGAGTGTGGGTGGAAGCTCCAGATGAGGCTGGTCAGGGCCATTAAGGCTCATTAGTGCTCTCAGGACCCAGGCAGGGTTCAGCTGTGTCCCCTACCAGCCCATCCCATTGGAAGATATTCCTTGGGTGGACACCCTGGGGTTGCAAATACAGAAAAGTGACCATTCATGCTTGCACATGTGAAGCTTATACTCTGCTTTATGTTCTCCCCAAAGGAGGGAAATGAGGGAAAAGGCAATGATACTAAAAAGCATAAAGCATAATTGGAGCCCTGGGAGAGCTTGTAACAGGATTTGTCAGACTGAGTCACTTCCCTTGGACGTGGCACCACTGGTTGGGACCTGAAACAACTGGGCTGGCCAAGGCCTGGGGACAAGCTGGGAGGACAGCCCTGGCACTTGCTGGCTGGGAATGGAGCATATGACCTAACAGGTCCTTTGTTCCTCTAATCTCTGAGCGTCTTATGAAAATGTCCTGGTAAAAGTCTGCTTAGGATCACAGGCCATGCACTTCAGCTGTGTTTGCAAGCTCTGAATTAAAGAAGCTCATACATACCAGCTAGAATTTAATAATAAAGGCTCTCTGCATGAAGTGATGGAAAAAAGGCTTTTACACGGGGACAAGTGTTTCCTGGCAGCTCACACCGCTGACACCACCACATGAGCACAGCCATGGTCCATAACCAAGCCCTCTAAACAAGAAGGCCCTCCCAAAACACCAATGCTCCTCCACCCCTCTCTCAACATCTCACTCTCCTCCACCCTTTGCCTCTTGAAAGACCTTCTCAGGCTTGGAGGTTGTGTCTTGATCTTCTCTGAAGCAAGGGGATCCAAGGTGGCAGCTTCATATTTGTTTGGACTTACCTGATGACTCTGCACATAGGGTGGACAAGGTCAAGGACACCTTGGTAGTGTTGTGTTTGCAGAACATCAACCTTCCAGCAGCTCTTTCTGCTTTTCTTTCTACCCCAGCACTGCTTGTAATGTAAATAATGTCCACGGCAGCCATCCGTGTCACCTCCTGTGCCACGTTTGGTTCCTGCTGTTCCCATTTCCCTTGACACCTCATAATTTCTTTTTAAGGGCAACACCACAAGCCACATGAGACCAGGTTTAAGCCAAAGCGCAGCCAGCTCGCAGCGACAGACCCACATTCAGAGGTTACGCAACAGGATTTCAACCTTCGTCTCCCTGCTCTGGAGAGCAGAGATAATTTGGTTTTGACCACTGGCTGGAAGTTGAAGGGGACAGAGCCAAAGCAGGAAGAAAAAAAGAAAAAGTACATTTCTCACGGAGAATGTTGTACCTATTAGTGGAAGAGTGAATGCAACCATCCACCCACAGAGAGGACAGAAGGCTTCAGGGAAGCGAAACCTTCTCAGAAGAAAAGGACTAGCTGTACACATTGTTTGGACAGGAAAAGTCGGAGCACAGGTTTCTTTTCAAGCTCATGACGCAGATCTGCAGGCGTCTGCCGCTCCTTTGTACGGGCCCAGCGTGAGGGGCTCTGCGGGACAGGGACGGGGCTTTTGGGGACAAAGCCTGGGGAGGGGGGAGAGCTGCTGGAAGTCGGGAATGACCCCGAATAAGGATACGCTGGCTACAAGAAAAATTAGGCCAAGTGGCAGAAAAATAAGAGTCTGCAAAGGAGTTTTCTGAGAAGAGCAACGGGAGCAGGAAAGCAAAGAGTTCAAGAATTGGGACTTGCTAAACCCACAATGAAGATGATGAAACCAGAGTGGAGCAGGGACGTGGCCTTGGTGGGCACTTCAGCCTTCAGCTTCACCATCCTCACCAGGTCTTCTCTCTGCAAATCCCAACTGCCCCAGTCATAGGATGGCGTGAAAAGTCTCACCCCAAGAGTGGCCTCATTTGGGTTGCTTTGGTTTTGGTTTGTTGGTTTTGTGTTTGTTGCTTGTTTGTTTTTAATAAGAAAACCAAAAAGAAGCCACTCCTAACCTTCCCAAGACACGTACTGTGAGATCCCACACTGCTCCTCAACCATGTCCTTCCTGAGCATCCAAGAGAATGAACCTCAACCCAAAGCTCCTGGTCTCTGGGGAAATGCTCTGGGTAGTACACTTTGCCCCAGCCTTGCCCATCCCTGGACTGTCTCCTATCCCCCCTTCTCCACATATTCACCCCTGTTCCTCCCTCCTATGCTCTGTGCACCCATGTCCTGTCCCCTCCTGGAGCACCAACAGCAAATGTTATTGGGTTGAGATCAAACCCACACTTTGCTCAAACAAAACACTGTGGACTTGATGCTTTATCTATATTCAGGGCTTGATAGGTTTAGCTAGGGGGCATTTTAAATGGATTTCATTTAAACTTGTGCAAATCCCTGCACAGTCACTCTTCTATCTGTTCAAGTCCGCCTCACGGCAATTAAACTTAATTACTGAATTACAGTGAATCAGCATAAACCAGATTGGAATTGGTCTACACTGCGTATGCAGAGGATTCTGTGGGATTTATTTAAAACAACTAAAAAACATACTAGTAAAACTTGTGCGCCACTGAGTGGGGACAAGTCCCAACAACATTGGCTCTCACTGTTGTTAGTAAATAAACTTTCTTTTGTTGCTCTGCTGCCAAAATAAATTAATAGCAAATTCTACAAACTATCACACTCCAGGGGCTCGTTTCCTGCACCAGCTTTCCAAGACCCTCCCTCTCTGCTGTTTTGTTTTGTAGGGTTGGAAGACATCCACGGAAATACGCACAAAGCCACCAGAGAAATGCAGTGAAGGAATTACCATGAAAACCTCCTCTGGGTGGGATGCTCAGCCCCACGGAGGGCAGGCCACGGCACAGCCAGAGGTTGTACCCCTAATTTTCAGAATCCTCTCACGTATGTTGGTGTGCACACCACCCCCCCGCCACCTCCCGCGAAGCTCCCATGGCCAAGGCTTAGAATCATAGAACAGTTTGTGTTGAAGGGACCTTCCCAGCTCCCCAGTGCCCCCCCTGCCATGAGCAGGGACATCTTCACCAGCTCAGGTTGCTCAGAGCCCCGTCCAGCCTGGCCTGGGATGTCTCCAGGGATGGTTCATCCACCACCTCTCTGGCCAACCTGGGCCAGGCTCTCACCACCCTCAGGGTCAAGAATCTCTTCCTCATGTCCAGCCTGAATCTCCTTCCTTTAATTTAAAACCATCACCCCTTGTCCTATCACAACAGGCCCTGCTCAAACATCTGTCCCTATCTTTCTTATGGGCCCCTCTTAAGTACAGAAAGGCCACAATAATGTCTCCCTGGAGCTTCTCTTCTCTAGATCTGGCAGACTTCAAGGTCAGGACCACCAGGAGGTCCCTCCAGCCCCCATCCCTGGCTCCAGCAGCAGATGCTTGGAGGAGAGGAAAAGGGCAGGAACCGAGTGAGTCTTTCCTGCTGCTTCCTCCCAGCTCCCTGTGGTGTCAGGATTTGCCAAGCCAAAGGCAGAGTCTGTGTGAGCAGAGACCTGAGCTCAAGTCTTTCCTGTCCTGGGGAGCCTAGGCTGCCCAAGAGATACCTGGGCATATACCACTTTCTTTCTCTCTCTTATTTTTGAGATTTCATGATGTTTTGTGAAGTCTTGGATACCTCCTAAGGCAGAATGGGATGCATTTTTAAAATCTCAGCAAGACGTTGTGGGGGGTAGGAAAGCCAGCTGTGGGGGGCAGCATGAAAGTGTCCCCTTCACAGCGGTAGGAAAGGATGGAGGTGGAAGGGTTCGCTTTACCTCCCAATTCCCCTTTCTTCACCAAATGGCAGAGGGAATCCGCAAAATATACACCAGAAGCTACAAAAGTGAAATGCAGAGGTAAAGGCAGAAAGATTACCTACAAAAGGAAATGCAATTTCAGAGTTCTGGAATGAAGCAGCAGTTTGATGGGAAACATCTACTTTTGAAATACCTCCGTCCCCTTTTTCTCCATTACAAGTTGATCTTCATAAATGTTTCTCCAGCTAAACCTCCCATTGTCTTAGATGAGTTATTTTAAAGTCTGGCAAAGGTTCAGCTCGAGCTATTATTTCAACAATGTTGAAAGTGTCTTGAGTAACAAGGGAAACAGTCGGGTTGGTATTATCTTCTGCTGCAGACATACACATCTGGGAGAGATTACAGCCTGAGAAAATAAAAATAAATACATCCAGGGAGCCCAGCCTGGGAATTCCTCTCATTTCAGCAAATAAGGGCTTGGTGTACCCTAAAACCAAACCCTTCCTCCAAACTACCCTACTCCTTCTGCTAGTGAAGAATTGGTTTGCTTGGTTTAGTCTAACAGAGGTTTTAAACTGTATGTGTAACATCATCCGAGGCTGAAAAACTGAAGCTTAAACCTGATATCATCGGCAATGTGCAAGGCGAGCCAGCTCTAAGGCGATACGCCCAGATGTTAGTCACCGGTGAAAGGCACCAGAAAGGGTCTGATCGTGTGCCAAGAGCCATCTGTCACACCGCGAAAACACGCACGTTGGCTCAGGACCTCTGCAACTCCTGTTCTCCAAGTTATAATCACAGTATCGAAAAAAACCTGTGGGAAAGCAGCAGCAGTAAAGCTTCCAGCCCAAGGGAACCTGATGTTTGAACACCGGAGATGCCCCATTGGGTCAGACAACAGCACCCACAAGAGCAGCTTCGTTTCTGGTGGTCGCAACAGCAGATCTACCCAGACAGAACAAAAAGGAGCCTCAGGTTAACTTAAACCCATGCAGATGGTGCCAATCAGCATCCACATGGCATCCGTGCGGGAGCAGGGCTTGTGCTGTCCCAACACGTCCTTTCTGACTGAGATCCCCAGGAAAAATGACAATGGAACACAACATATACAATCACAGAATAGTTTTGGTTGGAAAAGACAGATTGGATCTGGGGAACAATTTCTTCCCCAAAGGGCTGTGGGGCATTGGAACAGGCTGCCCAGGGCAGTGCTGGAGTCACCACCCCTGGAGGGTTGGACAGATGTGGAGATGAGGTTCTCAGGACATGGGGCAGTGCCGGGGGTGGGGGAATGGTTGGACTCAATGATCTTGAGGGTCTTTTCCAACCAAAACGATACTACGATTCTGTGATTTAAATTTGTAGTTCCAGCATGCCAGTCTGCAGAGAAAACTTTGAAACCATGACCCTGGAGTAATCACTGGTCTGGAAAGCACAGGGCAAACACAGCAGCTACAGCCAGGAAGCTGGATGCTCACCAGCGCTGCCCGTCCCGCCAGGCTGGCTTTGGAGATGAGCCGGCACTCGGGGAAGAGAGCTGGAGGGCAAAGGCTGGGGGACATGCACGGGACACGCGGCCAGACAAAAGGCTGGCAGGGACATGCTCCGTGTTGTGCCAGGTACGATGGGCAGGGAGCCACGTCCGGGCTCCTGCGCAGTGTCTGCTGCTGCCAGCTCCTCCAGCCGCTGCAGGGACGGGACCGGGGATGCTTCGCGGAGCTTGTTGGAGACTCCAGGTCCCGGCTGCTGGCAAGGAAAGGCAACTCCAGTCTGCTTTTCCCAAAAGACTGGGGATAGACTTTTCAGCAGGGCCTGTTGCGATAGGACAAGGGGTGATGGTTTTAAACTAAAGGAGGGGAGATTCAGGGTGGACATGAGGAAGAAATTGTTGCCCTGAGGGTGGTGAGAGCCTGGCCCAGGTTGGCCAGAGAGGTGGTGGATGAACCATCCCTGGAGACATCCCAGGCCAGGCTGGACGGGGCTCTGAGCAACCTGAGCTGCTGAAGATGTCCCTGCTCATGGCAGGGGGGGCACTGGGGGAGCTGGGAAGGGCCCTTCAACCCAAACTGTTCTGTGATTCTACTTAATGCAGGAGACTCCCTGTTCCACAAGTGTTTGGCAAACCTCCCACCTCTGTCCAAACCCACCCTAACTCAGTGAAACTCTCTTAGCCATGCCTTCCTTCAGCAAGGCAAATTTCCCCCTTGAAAAGAATGGCTACAGGTCAGCACACTGTTTACTTTTGCTAATATACAGCCACTTCATGCTGCAATGAATCACTCTGGAGATATTGGCATTCCCCGCAAAGCAGCAATCGTCCCATGTCAAGGGAGCGGGGACAGACAGACGCTGCTCCCCAGGAGCCCACATCTGCCACAGTCCCGGGCTGCAGGAGCTGGACCTGCCTGAGCTGAGCTTAGCCATTGAGCCTTGCAAGTGCGTCTACCAGCTCCTGTTACTCAGCATACGACTAATGTCCAAACCTAAATCAGTACCAGTGCACTTAATCAAAGGGAAAGTTTTCCATTGCAGGCAAGTGAAGTGCACAGCATTTTGCAGGGATCGATTTCTGCTTCCTTCGCTTTTAGATATGCTGTTGTGAGAGTCAGTGCTCAGGCTCTGACCTGGTGTTAACATTCATTTGATCAAGAACAGCATTCTGGAGGTTGTATCTAGCTACCACGCATCGTCTGCCCCGGGAGACCTGCAGAAAGGGAGCAGGAATGAAAGGAAGAAAGAAGCACAGGAGCCTCATGCACCAGCACAGCCTGGGGCAGAGCAGGGCAGGAGCAGTCCCGACTTTTCCCTTCAGCACAGCTCACAAGAATAAAGCAAAAATTAAAAATGAGTGTTTCCCAGACTAACAAGCTGACATTTCACAGCCAAAAAGCACTCTGACTTTTACCTCGGGCAAAACATGTGCGCATTTGTGATTCATTCCACACTTGCAGCTGCCAATTTTTCCTGCACAAACTCTTGAATTGCTGTGGTTTCAACCTTTACTCAACTCCTGAATGCTTCTCCAAGTTCTTTACACTCAGCGTTTCACAGAGCTGATCATCTCCCACCTCTCCCCCTCCACTGGCATTTTTAAACCCAAAGTATTCCTGGGTGCCTGTGAGCCTTCAAGTTTCATGGCAAACTTCCCAATGCCGGGGATAGCAGCAGCTCATGGCATTGGGGCCAGGGACCCCAAGATGCCCCCAAGCAAAAAGATCTCTTCTTGTAAAGTCTCATTTCAGCCAAGCCTCATGGGTCACGTTCAGCCCATAATGCTTGATCTACAGCTCAGAAGGCTCCAGACAAATACATAAACCAGGATTTGTGTGGAGAGAAGCTGTTGAACCCCAAACTGTGCTGGAGGTACCACTTCACCACCCCCCAGGAGGGGCTCCACCAAGGCACATCAAGCAGGTCCCCAAGCCCACCCTCCCTCAACTTCACTGGACCTTTACCTTGAAGCAGCCAACCTGAAGAACATCCCCCAGTATATTTTTCCTCTGTGTAGACATATCTCCTGTTTAAGCACCTCAGAACCATGTCTGATAACATCTCTGGGAATACTTTGCTGCATCTCTATTCCACCTCACTTGCAAATCACCTCTAGTGCTACATACTCTGGAGCAGCCAAAAGAACCACTCAACTTACCATCTTTATAGACACATAGATGCTGGAAAACACCAGAACTCCTCTAGTATGAGTTTCACCCATAACCCACCCTGGTATCTCTCCAGCTTCAAAGTGCACAGCACATTATCCTGCTGCCCTGCCATCTCTGTGTGATGGTTGAAAAGAAAAGCTCGACCCATGGGCTCACTTCCCAGACTAAAAGAGAAGGGTTTGCTAAACTAAAACACTATATCACATTCTGCTCCATAAACGCCAGGAATTATTTTTTAAGCTGTATACTGTATCAAATATCACAACGGGAGAAATCCTTCTGGTGGAAGGTTTCGAGGTTTCTCTTTCTAAGACATTAAAACATTCCCAGCTTGTGCAAAGCAATCCTTGCCACCTGGCCTTGCAGCTTACTGCCAGCAAGTAAAATACCCACAAGAAGTCACCGATTGGGGGGGATTTTACATGGTTCCTGGGAGTGACCACCCGTCAATGTCCAGCAGGGAGCTTGAGGACAAGGCACAGCCCGTGTAATGTCCCTGCAGCTCCACCAGGCAGCACATGCCTGCCAGATGCTTCCTATTTTGGGAGGAGGTGCAGAGGTCAAGGTCAGGAGCGATGTCTGACTCTGTTCTTTGTGAAGGGGCCGTTCAGGGGGAGAAGGAGCTGGGAGGAAATACCAGCCTGTGCGTGTAAAAACCATCCAGGGTGGGATTGACGGTCACATTTGCACATGTTTGGCTCAGGAGAGGCAGGAAGCCACAAGGCAGGGGGGTCTCTGGGCTGAAATGAAAGGATGGGGAGGAAACAGAGCCGGGACAGCCTGGGATGCTCCTTCCTCCATCACCTTAATGCCTCCGAGGGAGCTGCAACCAGGCGGTTTAGGATCAGCCTCCAGCTATCGATGTTCCCCCTCCTTCCCGTCTTTGTGGGAATGAAATGCTGCACTGGGAGCTGCAATTCCCACATGGACAAGGCTTGGAGCTCCCTCCACACCGTGGGACCTCCTGGAGTGTGTCAGCCCCGTCTCCCCTTCCCCTTGCCCATTCGAGTATCAGTTGGCACCCTGTACTTGAAAGGAGAAAGCTGCAGGCTCTGACGTAACCCCAGACACTTCTTTCCAGGGCTCAAGACCAAGGTAAACTACACCAGACTGCATGTATCAGAAATAAGAGCCCAGACACAAAGGAACAATCTTGAAAATGCCACTTATGCCTGTGTAGGAAAACAGTCACCCAGCAGTGGTCACCTCCAGGTGGCCCTTTCGATGGCCTGAATCAATGGACCTGCTCTCCGTGGTCCCCAGAAGTCTCTTCCAACGTGAATTATGCTACGAAAATCTCCCTCTCTGCTCCCTGCCACTGCATGTGATGTTAAACAGACTTGCAGTATCTCCACAGCCATAAACCCCAATTTCTCACAAGTCCAGCTCTTCCAGAAAGCCACAAGCAGCTACCCCAGTAACACCAGTTACCCCAGTAACACCAGCTTCTGGGGCACAGTCACTCCCTGCCCAAAATCACGATTGTCTTGTATATTTTAGACTAAAAATTACAAAACTAAACCACAGGAACCAAAGATATGGCTTCTAAGTACTGTCTTCTAAGGCAACACAGTGAGGTGCAGCTTTTTGCTGCTTTAGTTTAATTTTGGGTCACTTGTGCCCAGTCGGCATCCATCAAGTAGTACACAACCGGTTGCTAAGTGTGGGATCTCCTCCTATTTATCCATTTTCAAGCTAGAAAAAACCCCACCACTGCGATGTGATGTCCTACAAAGAATATGCCAAAGTAGATCTCCAGCTTAAGACCAACAGCTGTGGCTGAATTTGGAAAAACATATTTCCCAGCTGGAAAAACAGCTCATCTAGATTTCAAGTCTTCCCAGCAACTGAAACTCCACCACAACCCAAACATGAGGTGGGCCAGCAGCCAATTAAATAATATATACAATCAACATATGGGTTGTTACAGTTAACGTGAGAGGTTACAATTAAAAGCAGCGGACATGTGGAAGAAAATTAACAGCACTTTTAGTGCAGAAGGTATAGGATTCCCAAAAGGCCACTCATTTGGAGAGGAAAACCATGAGCAAGGTGTTATAAAATGAACCCATTAATAAGGAATTAGAAAACCACCTACCCCAGGCAGGAGCTTGACCCACCAGAAGGAGTTTTTGCTCAAAGCAAGTTCAGCAGCTTAAAGGTTCACCCTGCCAAGGAGGGAAACGCTGGGGACCTCCAGTGTTAAACACAGTATGTGGTTTTGCAAGACCTGTCCAGCCTGAGCAGGATGACTTTTGATTCCATGAGCCCCAGGGAGACCATAGAATCATTTTGGTTGGAAGAGACTCTCAAGACCATTGAGTCCATCAACCCACCCCTGGCACTGCCCCATGTCCCTGAGAACCTCAACTCTGCGTCTCCCCAACCCCTCCAGGGATGGTGACTCCAGCACTGCCCTGGGCAGCCTGTTCCAATGCCCCACAGCCCTTTGGGGAAGAAATTGTCCCTGCAATGTCCCCATCCCCACAACGCAGCATGTTATGGGAAGGCTATGGGTGGTTTCCAGCTGCCCTTTTTTTTGCTGCCTACAGAAGATGGAGGGGCCAGCACGGGACCTGTCATCTGCCCAGGCTGAAGTCTTGCTCAAACACTCCTGCGTGAGGAACTCAGGCCCTTCTCTCCTCCCAAATGGGTACAAAACCTTGGAGTTATCAACATGAAACCAGAACTCATTGCACATCTTTTCATTTAGGTTGGGGTAGAGAGCTCGGGGCTTGGTTGCCAGGGTTCACTCTGGTTCACAAGACAGAACCGCGGTCTTTGTGCAACCAAATCAAATCGATCTGATTCTATGATTCCATTCACGTGCTGCTGGGAATGAAGGTCCATGCACCACCCACCCTGTCCTGGAAGAACACAAGATCCTGCAGCCAGCTGATTGCAACCGCCGAGCTCCTGCAAAACCTCTGCCGGCCTCACCACAAAACATTTCTGTGCCATGGTGCCAGCTGTGGTTAAACCTCTGGTAGAGAATCCATGGGGAAAACACCAGCGAGGCACCGAGGAGCTGGTTGGACACAGGCAGGAGCTGGCAAATGATATAGAAGAGCGAAGCCACCGGGCCAAAAAGCTGCTCTTTAAGTTACTCAAAGTCTATGTGCAGAGTGTGTGTCCACTGGTTTTTCTCTCTTTCTCCCTCTTCTTTTGCAGCTCAGTTTAACTTCCACACCCCACATCCTCTACTCACTGGCCAGGGTGAGGAGGACCCATCCGCACGATGAAGACCAGGTCCTCTGTCTCTTCTCTCATCTCTCACCCAAATCTTTCAGTATGCCACCCTTAAAGTTAAAACATTCCAAATACTCTAGTAAGGAAATAATAGAGGGAAAAAAAATAGCATAGGAGTTGTTTAAAATCTGCTCACACAAAGCTCGCTGCCAGAAAGCGCGATTCAACTTCATTCAACTTCAAAACCCCTCTGCTTCGCTAATGACCTTTTAATGGCTCTCGTTGCAGAACATCTCACTCAGCCCCGGTACATCGCCACCTGCCAAAACACAGAGCAGCATTTCCACAGGCAAACTCCAGCTGGTTAATTGGTCTATTCAAGGACTTCAGGAAGTATTAACAACGCAACGCTGTCAAACTGAAGGTTTCACTCCTGTGCGGCAGATGCCTTCGTTGGATGGCAACTCGTTTAACCTGCCTCTCCAGTCCAACGTTTCCCACTCCCAGTGGATGCTGCTGTTGAAAATGTGGCTCAGAAGGAAAGGCTCAGCAGCAGGAAAGCAGAAAAAGTCATAGTAAAATGCACATCTTCCACTCTGAAAACCTATGCTTCACCTGTAGCATGAACTCACACTCAATCTTGAGTACACACACTTAATTGTGCATATAGAGACATACAAGCACCCCAAAACACACTGGATCTGGGTCTCGCATGGTGCTGTACACAGAGAATATCCCAATAAATTCTCCTCACCCTCCTTCCTCACCCTGCAGTTCATGGTCTTCATTCCTGGGGTTATTTCTAATATCTCTTCTGATTTACACCTTACAAGGAGAAATCACATCATCCTCAGCTCTCGCGCTGCAACATGGCATTTTTCCCCAGCTATGGGATCGGCTCCACACAAGCCCATCGATTCCCACTTCTCTCTGTTACGATCCAGAGCACCCTGATGAAATTGCAGCAGCACAAACACTGGCACCCCCAGGGGTGAGAGAGGGAATGGATAAGCATAAAACAGAGCAATCAAGCAGAATAACAGCACTTCTTCAAAACATCATGTCTAGCAGGTTTAAAAAATATATATATATATTAAAAAAAAGAGAGAGAGAGAAAGTGAGGAGCTAATGGAACATGATCTACTGCCCGGCTGCAGTTTGTCTGGCAAGGAGATCTCAGCTCAGAGCCATTACAGAGTGAGCAAAAGCAGCATCTGTCTGCTGTCACTGCACAGCCCTGCTCTGTGTCACGGCCACCCCATCCCAGTGCTTCCCAGTTTCAAGGTGCAATTGGACAGGGTGCTAGACAATCTCATCCAGGCTCCCTTACCCACAAAATGTTGGAGCAGATGATCTTTTGAGGTCCCTTCCAGCCTGGGTTGTTCTATGATTCTGTGATTTGATGGGGACAGGGGGTCAGGCTTCTAAACACCCAGAATGAGCAGCACTGGCCATGCTGCACCCACACCTCACAGCATCCCAGGGGGACACGTGCAGGGGGTATCAGGGATGGGGACATGTTGGAGCCAACCTTGCTCCCAGAGAGCCAACACATCTCCTCATCCCTCCCAGAAACGCTGGGCACCAGGGGTTGCGTGGAAAGGAAATTAGGGAAAAGAAATGCACCTTATCACAGCAAATCCTGGTGCCCCTTCCCGCAGAGCTGCTGCAACATGTCTATGAAACCATTGTGGCAAATCCGATGAAATAAAGAGACTCCTGGACACAGGTTGAGGGGCTGCTGCATTCCTCTGTCCATCCGTCCCTCCCAACACCAAGAGCCACGTGCCGGGGCACCCTTGTCCCCAGCGGCACTGGGATCGGCCCGATGTGACCTGAGGTGGCCTTTAACCTGCAGGAATTACACTGCCGGGAGGGATGGGGAAGCTCGGCAAAACTCCACGTGGGTAATCAGTGCTGCACTAATTGCCATCATGGTGGGATGGAGACGCACTGTCAAGGTTGACATGCCCTAAACAGAAGCTGATTTTTGTCACTGTGTTGCTCTCCTGAGTTCGTGGAGCAGGAAAGGCAGGGGAGGAGAGTCTTTAAGTCTTAGAGAGGTTTTTTTCTTAATTGATGGGTTTTCAGCTGGCTGCTTCGTCACAGGGGCTGCAGGTTGAATTATGCCTTCGCACAGTGAAGTGACTACGGGGACAAGGGGTCTCTTTGCCACCAGCTGGCAGCCAGGCAGCACTTCCCCCTGCCACCATCACCGTTTGCTCAGCCATGCAGAGCCCGTGGCAGCGCCGGCAGGACCAGGTCTCACTGTGCCGCTACACCCTGGGATGCAGCTGCTGGAGCCAAGGATGCTCAGCTGAGCTCTCCCACGGTCACTGCAATGTCATGGAAGGGGACAGACCCTGCCTGGCCAGCCTGGTTTGCTTAAAAATAGGGAGCAAAGCACAAAAAGAGAATCATGATCTTGCTGTGCGATGGCAGGGCAGGGTGAACAGCCCTCCGCTCTCTCTTTAGCTGAAGGAAATGAGGTTTCTGTGCTCATGTCTGTGCCCTGAAATGCTGCTGGGCTGACAGGTAGGAGCAGGGGGAGAGAGCCTTTCCCTGCCTGGGCAAGAGCTGCAACACCTGCATGGACCCTCCCAGATGCTGGAGCATCCCTGAGGAAGAGGGCTCCCTCCTCACCCCCTGCGGAGCCAAACCTGAGTCTGCACCCAGCCAGGGCCATGAGGACCGAGCCCCCACGAGCCACCTGGTACCCACCACCTCTCCAAAGGGGCTCCTGAGTGGTCCTTCCCAAACGAGACCCAAAGAGAAGAAAGCCCCAGAGGAAGGAACAATCCCAGATGCCGTAGGGATGCGGGTAGCGAGTTCCTCTCCTCAGGAGATGAGCCGTAACCAGTCACAGCTACCAACAGCGGCACCGCAGCCAGCACAGGGGCTTAGCATCAGCCCCACAATCACTGCGAGGCTTCTGAGAGCCAAGATTAATGTTATATTTATATATAGCACATAGTGAACATACACAAAGAGCTCTGGCTGCCTTGGCCAGGGTGGAACGACGTTACGTCAGCCCCCGCGGCGCAGCCGGGACCTCAACCAGGAGCAGATGGCGGCTGCCCCTGCAAGAAATCAGAGCGACATTTGGGAGCCTGGCCCGAGGCGAGGGGTGGGGACAGCCACCCCCAGCTGCCTCTCACACCAAACGCTCTGTCCCCAGCCCCAAACCCCTCCACCTCACGGGAATCTAAACTCAAACCAGCCCAGCTTAGCCTGGGCTTGAGCACCAGGAGCTGGAGCTGCTTGGCTGGGAGAGCAGTGGTGCTTCTGTCAATAATTCGACAAGGACAGGCACCGGGTTGGGCGTAACAGCGCACAGCCCAGTGCAAACTGTTTATTTTTCCACGGGTGTGATGCTTGTATCATCCAGCTCAACTCCCTGGAGAAGTTTATATGATCATAAACCTGCAGCGTGCTGGCTATCCATTACACTTCTCCTCTAGAAAAATCTTCCCTTAAGGAAAGGCACCCATCCACCCTTGAAAAGCCAGCACACCGGAATTTACATGTAATGATTTCCACTTACTACATGCAAAAAATAGAGATGTAAGCGGTGCGAGCATCCCTGGCTGCATCTCAGTCCTTATGTGCTCGGCATGGTGGCACATGTGGGGACATAAGAGCTGGCCCATGGCAGGGTCCAGACCTGCTGGCACACAGAGTGGACACAATAATCAACAGGGAGAGAGAATTTTTAGGAAATGAGGCTCCGTATGGCCCATTGCTCGTGGAACGTTTTAACATTTTATAACTGGGTCTAATCTGGAAGAATTTATTGTGGGGATGCTGCCAAACTTCAGGTCTGCGCTCCAGCTTACAGCAATACAAATATATGCTGAAGACGGGGATCCTGGGAACTGCTGGACAGAATTATTTCAAATAATTCAGCATGAGGCAGACATATAACGGGAAAACTTCTCATTGCAAACAGCTCAAGTTCAGCAAAGTTAAACATCACAGCAGCTGCCTGGATACGGCAGCACTAGGATTGGTACCAGCTCTGTGCCTGCACACACCCACCTAGTGTCCCTGCACCCCAGTGTCCCTGTCCCTTACAGCTTTGCCATAAGCATCGTGTGCCACCTGTCACCTCGGGAAGGCGGCAGCGCTGGCTGGGATGGCAGCATTTGGTGAGGGCAGCGTGAAAACACCCAGCACGTGCCACATCCCAAACCGCAGCATCGTGTCCCCGGTCAGCGCCTTCTCCTCTGGAGAAACTGGGGCCACATCCAGGCTGGGGGTCCCAAAGCACCCAAACGAGTGGGTACCCAACTGCGTTGGGTTCAGTGCAAACAGGGGTACACCCAAAACCCCAAAAGTTATGAGTGACGTGAGTGATGGCATTTGTGTCCAAGGGCTTCTGCCTCTACCCACCTCCTCCCAATTCACGGACAAAGGAACTGGATTATTTTAGGGCAGAAAAAGGCTCTTTTATCCAGCAGATAACATCTGGAAACTGACGCTCAGCAAACTTCAGATGTGGGGGGTGAGTTTTTCAGCTGCGAGGACAATCGCTCACTGCAGCCCATTAGGAACAAACCAGCTTCTGAGTCTTCCCGCTACGACAGGACAGCTTGCACATCACATAGGAAAACAGATGCGCTCTGTCAGGCCTGGTGCAGAAACCACCGCACCAAATTGTCCAGGTTTTGAGCCTTCTCTTTGAGAGAGAGCAGACCGACCCCTTGGCTGGACATCTCACCCCTGCAGCATCCCCAGGGCCATCCTTCCAGCCCCCTCGGATGCACCCGCAGCACAACAAGCCCAGGCTGGCTCTCCCCTCCATCCTCTGGTGCAGAAAACCTTGGCTAAGGGGACCTCTGAGATAAAAGCTGCACTGTAAAAATATACTGGCGAGCTCTGTCTGGGGCCTCTTGTAACTCCTGCAAACCCTGAAGTTTTAATCATTCATTCTCTGCCTTAGCAGGGGCAAACATGCACAGGGGAAAGCGGCACAGCTGGGGACAGAGGCAGTGACCCCTGCAGTCACACCACTTCCCATGCACCATTTAGGGTTGCGTGAGGGAAAAATATAATACCATTTAATCACCTAATTGAGGACTCCATAGTAATGTGCATGCACTGGAGGGTCAAATAGAGACGACACGAAGCGTCCAAATCTGGTATTTCTAGATTTTTAAGCAATCTGACTTGCAAACTAGTTAAGATTACCATAATTTTGTAAACTTTATATATACACATGCACACGCACAAACGTGATCTCTATCATATTAAACATATGCTACTGCACATACACAAACGGTACTGATGCATTGCAATTTATGTGTGATTTTGCGTATTTAAAGTGGGTTAAATGTTTAGTTTGCAAAATCCCTGTGCATGTCATAATTGCAGGCACACAACAGCATAAGACACCAGATCCTTGCTGTATAACACTGTACTGGGCATTTCAGAGCACCAGACCTTTGGGAGGATAATTTACTCACGGACCACTTTCACCAACCCTCAAGCAAGAAATACCATCTGCAGGAGCCAAGCGTTGCATTTTCAGATGCCACTTATCCCTTAATTAAGCAGATTTTAATTGAGCGACTCTAAGCTTTAATTAATGGCAAATTGTCCGTGAGCGTTTATTTTTGGGTCACGTTCCCAGACGGGATTTTTCTGGGTTGGTTTAGGGAGTTTGTGTTTTGCTGAGCTGGGTTGCAATTGCAGTTATAGCACTTTATGGGGAAAAAACCAGCTCCCAGGAGCCCCAAAGCAACTGGATTCCCACCACATCAAGGAAGTTTCCCAATTTCCTCCTCTTCTTTAACCAGAGCATCCCCTGAACAGGAGGGTGAGCTCAGCAAAGCCCCCACTACACCCATGTTGTTCCTACTGGTTCCAGCACATTGGGACAATAGGGGGAATTCTCAGCAGCAGCCAGGGCTTGTGCAACCCCCCAGCACCCCAAAAATCACATAAACGCTATCAGTGCCACTTTGCCAAATGAGTCCCCACCAGCACAGACCCACAGCACTGCCAGGGGTCTCCTTCAGGAATCATTACAGCTCAAAGCACCAAAAAAAGGTGCAAATTGACAAATTCAGCCTTGGGAAGGAGGCACTTGGGGCTTTGCCTTGCCCACACCAGCTTACATGCAGCTCCCAGCTCCTGCCTTAAAATACCCCCCTAAAAATCAACCCCTCCACCATTTCAAGGCCGGCTTGCTGCTCCAGGGATGTGTGGATTAGGGATCAAGGGACAGGTTTGATCCAGTGCAAACGTCACTTGCTGGAAAGGCCATGGGTGTGCTCCAAGGGAGCAGCACTGATAGGGGACAGGACACCGAGCATCCCCATTCCCTGCACACTAGAGTCAGTTCCCTCCTGTTTCTGGCACCCTCGTCCCTCCCGAGATCATCAGCGAGTATCCTTTGGTACCAGCTACAAACACAGCAAGTGGTGACAGCCCAGTTTCTCTCCCAGATGGATTCACCTCCTGCTTTTACAACCCAAAGCCCCAGCTGGGGCTTATGAAGTTATAAACTGGCCTCTCCCAAGCATGAGCCACATGAACCACCGTTCCAGCCAGACAGGGGAGAGGGGACAATGCCAGCCCCACAACAGGGATGCTGCAGAAGCACCAACCTAAGCAGAGGCACAGGAGGCACCAACAAATCATCTAATCCCAACCAAGCTGGAGCAAGGAAAAAAGAAGAAACGGATCCTAATTTCCTAGCGGATCCATCTAAGAAATGGATCCTAACTTCCTTCCAACCCTGAGGTGCCACAAACGCCGCACACCGTGCCCTCTCCTCTGTATGGACCAGAGGGAACACACAACCTCAACAAGGTCCTACCGGCTCTGGACACCAACTCTGTTATTACCTGCTCTCCTCTGGCACTCGCTCCCTGTTTCAATTATTCTCCATTTGACTCGGGCTCAGTGTGCAAAGCACCCGGCTGCACGAGTGCCACAGGTCACTGCTCCAGCTTGCAAAGCCAAGCCCAGCTCCAAGGTCAGGATGGCCAGTCAAGCTCTGCGAGCAGCTGCTCCTCATTCCCCATCCCTCTACTTAAGGATATTGATTGCAGCTGTGCTGCACAGGCCTTCCTCAGAGAAGAAATGTACCATTGGTAGGGACTGTGTGAAAAGTAAGAGCCTCAGCCCCAAAGAACTGCCTTGTTTTATGCAAAAGTTTGAGAAACTCACATATCTGGAAGACTGTGCCCATTCACCAGCAGGTTCTACAATGAAACCTGAAAACCTGCCCAAAGTTGTGACCTTTATCAGCCTGGGCAGTGATCAATAGGTAATGCCACACACCTGGATGATGCTCAGTCAAACCCTCCTCAAGGCTGCTCCATGACCCAAAGGGAATAAAAACATACAAACATAAAGCTTCATAATGCTGCTACAGCCAAGAGACACCTCCAGCTCTTCCATGCCCAGAGAAACACTGGGCTGCAGACACCCCTTCTCTGCTGTTCCACTCCCCCCCAGGCCCTCACTGGAGTTACCACCTCCCAAGTCCCTGTTCCCCTGCACCTTATCCCCACTTGGATTTTGCTCCAGTTCCAGCCCCTGAAATGCGATTCCCAGCTCCGTTTCCCAGGCTGTGAACTGCAGCGCTCCAGCCGTTTCCAAGCCAAGGTTCAAGCGGAGTTAAACTCTACTGAGATAAATCAATGCTTTCCCTCTCGGAAACACGTTCCCACCGATGCGGCTGTATCAAACCCTCTGGCACACTCAGACATACATGTTTTTGGGCAGGGGTTTGTGCAGTGAACTGAGGCATGGGGTCACCACCTCTGAC
Organism: Streptopelia decaocto; assembly: GCF_964273445.1. Classification (NCBI taxonomy): domain Eukaryota; kingdom Metazoa; phylum Chordata; class Aves; order Columbiformes; family Columbidae; genus Streptopelia; species Streptopelia decaocto. The sequence continues at coordinate 3,653,699 of NC_138672.1, read as the reverse complement.
TGGGACCTGTACATGTTAGCACAAGGTGAATGCAGAAACGAGTGTCTTAGAAACAAGTCAGCGCTTCCTTCAAATTAAACGTCCTTTTTTATAGTCACTTTATTAACACATTTACCATCCCCCACACAGCCCAATACTTCCCAGTGAAAAGTCCCAGACCCACATGCCAAGCTTTGGGAACTGATTGCTTGAAGTTTTTGTAAGACAAACCAGTCCTGTGCCTCATTTTATAGTGTGAGGGGCCCAAACCCCATTCTGTCCATCGCAGGTGGGAGCTGCTCAGGGGCTTCAGCCACTGGGAGGGACAGGACTCAACATTCCCTAAAGTTTCATGAAAAGTTTCAGGACGGTGACTCAGTGATCAGCCATAGAGGGGAAAGATGAGGGACATGGAGAGATGCTGCTGTGCCCCAGGTACAAGAGCTCCAGCAGTGGCCCATTACGTTCTATTCCACATCAGAGAAGCCATGCACAAACCCCGGCAAGCCAACTGCCCTGCTCCAGCGGGGAGAGGGACACCGTGTCCCTGTCACCGAGCTCCTTACACCACACTGAGACCCCCCCCAAAGAGAGACCTTCCTAACACCGCCAAACGGTCCCATGGGGATGCTGTTGGGGGTGTGGGGGGGAGCCTTTCTGTACGCAAAACAAGCGAGGCTGCCCCGCGGCCAGAGCCCCAAGGTGTCCCCCCACCCCGGGAACCGCCGCCGCACCCCGCAGAGCCCCGGCTGCGGGGGCACCGGTACCGGCGGGGCTGCAGCCCGGGCGGACAGTGCATCCTAGCGGGGAGCGCCGCGCCCAGCACCGGGACCGCCGCCATGCCCCCGCCGACCGCATGCATGGCGGGGGGGGGGATAGTGTGAGCCCCCCCGCCCCGGTGTGTTCCTACCTGCGTGCAGCCCCGAGCCCGGCTCGGGGAGCTCCAGCCCCGCCGGGCACAGGGACAGGGACAGGGCGCAGAGCAGCGCCAGCGCCCGCGCCCCGCAGCGCATCGTGCGCCCGGCCCCGCCGCCCCCGCCCCGCGCCGGGACACCCCCTTCCCTCCGCCCCTTTCCCCACACGCACCTCTGCGAGGGTTGGCACACGCTCCTGCGGGCCCGGTGCTGCAGGGGTTAATGTCCCCCTCAGCCCCCCTCCCCAAAATCAGAGGCGCTTCCAACGCAGGGCTCGGAGCGGGGGTTGCCCCGGCGTGCCCTGGAGAACAGGAGCTGAGGGGAGAGCCGCTCGCTCTCTGCAGCTGCCTGGAAGGAGGTTGGAACCAGGGGGATCGCTCTTTTCTTCCAAGCTGTAAGTGATAGAACAAGAGGAAACGGCCTCAAGTTGCGCCAGGGGAGGTTGAGGTTGGATCTGGGGAACAATTTCTTCCCCAAAGACCTGTCGGGCATTGGAACAGGCTGCCCAGGGCAGTGGTGGAGTCACTATCCCTGGAAGGTTGAACAGACGGAGAGGAGGTTCTCAGGACACAGGGCAGTGCCAGGGGTGGGTTAAAGGTTGGACTCGATGCTCTTGAAGGTCTTCTCCAACCACAGTGTTTCTGTGTGTGCAGAGCAGCAGGGGGTAACACAGACACATGCTTGTACCTCAACCAGGGGCTGCAGGGTTAATGACCTCCCCATCATGTGCTGGTTTCGCCTCCATAGGTAAAGGAGACATGCATCCCTCACAAATAAAACTTGTTGCAGATGGGTTTTTTTGGGTGCTTTTCCCCCAAAGATGTTTCCCAGCTCGCTGCTTCTCCCAGTGGGGTTCCTGACCCTGTGTCCACAGGGTGATGGGAACAGATCAGCCTCCCAACCTGGCATTTTGGGGTGAGGGAGGGACCCCAGCTCTCCCAGTCATCTGGGTTTAATCCCCACTCTCCTCACCCAGACCCTGGGACAGTTCACCCCCTTCTTGGCAGTACAGGGGTTAAATCTCACCAGGTCACCCCTCTCTGCCCCTCACCCTGCCACACATTGACTCAGCTGTCAGACACAGGTCAGACACACTCAGGAGTCATTTGCTTTGCTGTGTAGAGGACTTTATTTGTCGAGAACACATGACACGGGCTCGGCTTTCCCTTCTCAGGTGTTGCTGAATCCCATTGATTTCCACAGCTGTCACCATCTGTCCCAGCAGCACATCTGTCACATCTCGGGGCTCTGTCCTGCAGCCGGTCTGTGCTGTGGGACACGCAGCAACTCTGCCCTCCACTCCTTCCACATCCCACCATCCCACTGCAGGACCAGCGGCTTAGGTGGGCCACCTGCAGAACCAGGTCTTTAAAATGCTTTCTGCTCCACGAGGAGAAAGAAAACCTTGCAGAAGGCATTTACTCTGCCACAGTCCTGTTGGCTCAGCTCATCACCTTTTTAAATGCACTGTCACTTTGCTGGATCCAGTAACACAAGCACATTCACTCCGTTCTGCAGCTTTCTGAGAGAAGATGGGGCTTTACATCCCTATGGTATTTCAGGTTTTTGTGCGGGAGCAGCTGGGCAAGGACCGTGACGACTCCTCCTCCTCTGCTTGCGCCGTGCTGGGCAGACGAAATGCTGCCAGAAACAGAGAAATTATAAAAAGACACAGGCAAAACTGGGATATTCTGTTTCCGAGCAGTGACAGAAAGTGGAGATGAGGATAAAATGAATAAACTACGGTTATAGATACTGTTTTCTTTGAATTAACGCAGCTCTGCTGCACCAGCAGGTCCCATGCTCTCCCCGTGGGCAAAAGGCTCTGTTGCGGTGTTTCCATCAGTTTGCTCAGACCTCAAACAGCCTCAGCAGCTCCTTCGTGCTGACTCACTTGCCTCAAGACTTCACCCCCATAAACATTTGCAGAGCCTTATCAGAGCCCCCTCTGTATCACCGACAGAGCTCCTCACAGCTACTGCCATCGGTCCCCGGCCTTTCGACATTTTTTGTCATTGCTCTTTGCTTTGAATTCCCTCCAGCGAACCAACGCGTCTGCTAGTGAGATGCCAAAATCCCGGTGTCACCTTGCTAACACCCCACTAGGAGCCTGTAAATGTAAAAAAACAATCATGCACACATCAGTGGTTTAAAACACAGAGACAGAATAACCTGCTGGAGCTCAGGAGACCTTGTCCTTGCTTCTGCGCTCACTTGCGGGGTGACCCTGAGCAATTTAGTCTCCTTGAGGTGTCTCGGTTTATTTGTTTTTAATCACATGAAGATGCAAAACCAGCCTCTTCTGTGAAATACTTTGCAATGAGCTGAGGGACAGTGTTGAGTTGAGGCTCGTTATGATGCTTTCTGAAAACAGTGCTTTCCTCAGCCCTAGAAATACCAGGAGATCTGCTTAGGGCTGATCAAAAGGGATGAATTCCACCGGGACAGGTAATTAATCAGTTCAGAGGGCACGCAGGAGTCTACGGGCACCGTCTGCAGATGTGGCTGGAACGGGGAATCAGCCAGACGATGCTGGGAGTACAAAAAGCCAAGTTACCTGCACTGCTCAAACTCAGGTGTATTCAGCGTCTCACCCCAAGTTTTCTGCATCCTAAGGCAAATATTTCAGGGAATAACTCTCAAAAATTGACAAGGGGAGATGTATCAGCCTTTATCCAGTTGTTTTTTTTGGTTTCCTTAGAATGTAGAAAAAGCCTGAAAATGCTACCCCCTAATGGTAAAATGAGGTGTGGGGGTGTCGTATGTAGAAATAGTGATCCCAAGCCCAGATTTATCCATGGGGATGTGTGGAGCAGAGGTGGAGCGGTCTGTGCCAGCAAGATGTGTCCCTGCGGGGCAGAGACCCCGTGCAAACCCGCTCCCGGCAGCTTCACAGGGACAGTGTGACACCCGACATGAGAAACCAGCCGTGCTGGGGACGAGGTACAAAAACGGAGCTGTTTGTGGAGTTCAGCTGAACTCAAGAGCAAAGGATGGGAAGAATACAACTGAAATAAGGAGAAAGACAAAGAGAGGGGAGGAGAAGATGAAGGGAAGGGAAGAAAGAGGAGAGGAAAGGGAAAAAGAAGAGAAGGGGGAAGAGAACAGGGGGAAGAAGAGGAGGAAGAGGAGGAAGAGGAAGAGGAGGAAGAGGAAGAAGAGGAAGAAGAGGAAGAAGAGGAAGAAGAGGAAGAAGAGGAAGAAGAGGAAGAAGAGGAAGAAGAGGAAGAAGAGGAAGAGGAAGAGGAGGAAGAGGAGGAAAAGGAAAAAGAGGAAGGAGAAGGAAGAGGAGGAAGAAGAGGAGGAGAGAAAGAAGAAAGAAGAGAAGAGAATAAATTCCCTTAAAGGCTTTTAGGATTTGAAAACACAGCTGGGATTGTACGCTGGTTCTGGAGCTGCTCTGTGACACACATCTGGAGGGGAGATGTCGCTCATCTGGTGTTCCAGGCAGATTCCAGCTCCGCGGAGACGCGGTGGAGCGGACTCGGCGCTGCTGGAGTCGGGATGCACACTGATTCACAAACCTTGCACTATTTTTCAAACCTTTCCTTGTATGCTGCTCAGACACATTCAGAAATCTCCCTTCGTCCTGTTTGTTTGGGATATCTTAACGTTTCAACAAAAATCCTACTCTTCTCCCCTATGCTCCAGGGTTGTCCCACCCAAGAAACCAAAGAAACCCAACCCCTGTACAGCCTGCAAGCCAAGAGAAGTTATTCTGCTCCAAATTTTGCCAACAATTTGCTGTGTGACCTCAAGCAAAATAATTTTCTTCACATGCTATAGCCTGAACTGGTGATCAGGAGGGAGAAAGACCTTTTCTTTGAATGTACCGCATTTCCCACAATACCCAAACCTCAGGTGGGACCTTGGATGGTCTCATCACAGACATGATGCAACAAAATAGAAGAAGAGTTGAACAATTTTTCAGAGCGTCCTTGATGTTACCAGAAGTGTCACAACACCGCACCCCAATGAAGGAGATGCCTGCAGTGCATTTTTCACCCTGGTAGGGGATGAAGGTGATTCTCCAGTTATCCAAAGATATCAAAGGTTCCTGCCTTGTGTACCAACAGACTTTGGGTTTTTCTTCTGCTCAGTGCAAGCCTTGGGAGTAAGGACTTCAAGGTACACTCAGCAAGTATTATTATTATTATTATTATTAATTATTATTATTATTCTCTACAAGTACAATATCACGCCCTGGACACGTGCCAGACTCCTGACACCAAACCAACCCCACATGGCACCGATTTCCACGCTCGTGCCTGAGGTAACACCAGCAGCACTTGCTGGGAGTAGGTTTAAGGTTTAATAAGGGTTAATGCTAAAGGGAGCTGCGTCCTAAGTATTTTTGCACATCAACATGAGAATCACAGAATCATTTTGGTTGGACAAGACCTTTAAGATCGAGTCCAACCGTTAGCCTAACATCCCTTTGCTAAAAACTCTGAAGGAATCAATCACTGCTGGGATGTTTTGTAACCCTCAACCTAAATGATGCGACTTTGCTGCCTGTTGGGCTCCAGGAATTAACACCTCACGCACAAAAGAAACCAACAGACACGGCCAATTTCTTACAGCATCCCGACTCCGGCTTAGCTAAACCCGGTTTTACACCGGATCGCAGGGGCCAGCGCTCAGCGTGGCGCTGGAGCCAGGTTGCCCCCCATGACTCTCCACTAGCCGCAGGCTGCGCTCCGGGTCACTAGGCACACTGCACACACCAGCTCTGAATTGCTAAGGGTTGTTTGGTTGTTTTTTTTGCTAAGTTTTTATTTTAATTCAAGGACTTTGCTTCATACAAAATGTAATTGTAGAAACAACTGCAGAGTTCAAAGTTTGGCTGATAAATATTATTCAGGCAGCAAACTATGCAATCACAGAACCTTTTGTTTTACCTTTCCCCCCTTTTTTTTTGGGTAAAGTTCCGCTTGTGTTGCATGGTTGGAACTTTTATCATTTTTAACACTGTTTTTTTAAATATAAAGTTTTGCAACAAACCCCCAATTTATATCAAATATAATTAAAAATTAACAACTGATGAATACATTGTATCAAAAAAGTACGAAGATAAACATTTTCCATGCACATACTTTTTATATATATGTATATATGTATATATTTTACATGCAAACATTACTTATTCAAAGTACAGCCACTACGAGACTGGTTCTGGATGCAGAAAACTGATCGGTGCAATTCAAGTTTGGCAACTCACTATGAGGGTTCTTGGAAATATCATGTATGCATTGAAGAGACAGCAGAGAGGCTGTAAAAAAAGGTGGGAAAAGGGTTATGAACAATCGTGGTCAGGCTTGTCTGTCACTGTCATTGAGCCCTACGAGGCGAGTGAAGGGTTAAACAACTTGAGATTCTTCTTCCTGTCCTGCCTAAAAAATGGAGTGGCCCAAGGCCACCGTTTGGCCACCGTTTGGCCATCGCTTCCCGACGGTGTGTTAGTGTGGGACAAGGGGTTTGGGGATCTGAAATGGGAGAGGAAAGGGAAATCAGAGTGGGGAAAAGCCAAAATTCTTCAGGACAGAAAGACGTCTGTTTTGCTTTCTACTGTGGGTACAATGTCTGTGTGCGCTGCCAGAGATCGCGTCTTCCCTCCCCTGCCTGGACTAAAATGGTAATGTTTTCTTTAAAATCGCAAATAACGTGTTTGTGCCTTCAGGTAAGGAAAACGTAGAAAACGTTTGGTCACAATCGTGCTGACGCCTGAAACAGGGAAATCCAGCAGATAAAGCTACAAGGATGGATGAAGGCCTTTCTGCCTGGTTTTGGGATGTGTTTCCGAACGTGTCGTCTGGTTGCATAGCCCTCTGGTTGCAAATCACAGCCGTTACCCATGGCAGATCTCTGCCCACCGCACTCCCTTTATTCAAAGTGCACAGAAATACAGAGACAAAGATAGAGACACGAGGTTTTTCCTTTAGCAGAATCCAGGGATGAGATTGGCCAGAGATTATTAGTAAGTAACAGAACAAAAAAAAACCCTAAAACACAGAAAGAAACAAAACCAGGTTGAATATCCTTGAACAGAAGAGCTACAGGAGACGTGAAGAACCACCCTGGAGCAGCTTGTTCTCTGCCCGAGGCTGAAAGACTTTTGCTGAGACCACAAGAGACCTCCTGAGCGTTTCGGCAGCATCCGATACCCTCCAACCACCCCAGCGACAAAACATGTCCACGGGGTCCTCAGGCATCACCTCGGGAACTGTCACAGTTCTGGGGCTCTAAAAATGAATCCATCCAACCCTCTTCTCTTTCCTATCAGCATTTTTAGCGATGGGCTCATCCGGCACATCCCACCCTTAACCTTTTATCAGCGTACGCCGTATCCTCCGGCCACCCTGCGCCCCAAATTAAAGAAATCATCCAACACAAGAGTCGTTGCAAGAACACAGAAATCTCATCCCTGAGAATCAGAATTAGAGGTTTTGCTTAGTATTATTATTTTTCTTCATAACCTTCTCTTAGCGGGCAATAAAAATGAGACTCTCCCCGACTGCCCTCAGCACAAATGATGCACCGTGCAGCGCGGCCAGAGCTCTCGCAGCCCCACAGTGCGAGCGACAGAGCATCTCGGTACTTTTCCACCCGCATCTTCAATGCTACTCAATGAGAAAAGGCCGGTTTTGTTTGCTGCAGTCGCTCCCCTCCCATCAGTAAATAGATATATTAAAGAGAAAAAAATAAAAGGCCAACAAAACCCAAACCAAGCCCAAAGCACGTTCGTCTTCCCCACTGTCAGCTTCCACCCTGGTACTCGAATACACCGTCCAGTAACGCGGCGTGGGCTGCTGTGTGTCCCGCGGAACCTGCGGCTCCCCCGCTCTGCCCTCCCGCCCTCCCCGCGCTCTGATGCGTCGAAGCGAGAGGTCACGTTGTCGCTGTGAAAGATTTCAAAGGTTAGGCACTTAGTAGTGAACAACTGGAGCATCCGGTAGAAACGGTGGGACCTGGAATGACAATTGGACTAATTCTCTACATAAAGAGTTATTTTTTTCTTTTTTTTTTTCTTATTTTTTTTTACTGTACAATTTACAAAAATGCACACAATGAAAAGTTAAAGTTCTATCTAATAGCTTGATATAAAACCAATAACATTTCCTCTTCTCACCCCTACACTTTTTCCGCCTTTTTTTCTTTTTCTGGATTTTTTTTTTTCATTTTTTCGTTGTTTTTTGCTAAATCAAGCTTATATTGTAAACAAGACAAAACAGTGAGGGGCGTGTGGTGGTCGACAGGAGAGAGGGGACAGAAAGAAAAGTCTCAGCAGCAAGGAAACAGTCCTTACAAAGTAGCTCTCTTGTGGCTTCATTGTGTGTCAGTGGGAAGGACCCGACGTGGTGGTGAGTTAAATAAAACAGATTCAACACGGCAGCGGCGTCCGAGCCGAGTCCCAGCTGCCGGAGCCCTCGGTCAGCGCGGAGATGGGTCCCTGGCTGCGCCGAAAAGCTTTGCTGGGGCTGAACATCGAGTCCCGAGGGACCGTCCTTTGTTCTGGTTTGTGTTTCTCCTCTTCCAGTTTCTTGGGTACCTTTCTCTTTCCTCTTAGCGGTGAAGGAGATAAAACGCGGATGCGATCTTTGTTCGTGCGTGTTTGCAACCCCCGACTCCCACCCTGACCGGGGAAAAAATAATAGAATAATAAATTAATTAAGAAATAGCCCAACAAAAACTGCGAAAAGGATCGACAGTCTGGTTTTTTTTCCGCCGTCAAAGGTCAGGACCGCTCTTCTCGCACCGGTCGCGGATTTGGCATCTGGTGTCTTTGAACTAGACAAGGCAGTCGGGAGGCGGGCGAGAGGGGAGAGAGATGCGCTCCCTCCGCTGCCCTTCCCCTAAGGAAGGAGCCTTCTTCCTCCGTTTGTCTAGTGAAAAATAAAAAGGAAAAAGAAAAAGAAAAGGGGAAAAATAAGGATAAGGGCTGCAGGAGCGTCTCCGGAGCGGAGGCAGAGCAGTTCTCGCATCGGGGGCTGCCCCGCGGGTCCCTCCGGCCCCGGGCACGGCGCGCGTGGGAGCACGCAGCCTTCCAGATGATAAAACTCATCGATTTTAAACGCGCACACCTCGAGGGGCTCCGCCACGCCGCTAGCACCAGTCATCCTCGTCGGCTTCGTGGTAGTAGCTACGTCCTCTGGTGCCAGTCCCGGAGCCCGCGTTGAGCCCCAGCGTGTAGTGGTACCCGTTGGGCACCCTGCGGATCTGGTGAGACTGGGAGGTCAAGGAGGAGACGTAAGAAGTCCTTGAGGAGCGTCCCGAGTTGGTGGCCACCGCCTCCTCGAAGGTGAGCGTGTCCTCCGGCACGGCGCGGTAGGGGCTGTCACCGTCATCGCGGTGGCCCAGGTAGGGGTCGGAGCCGATGCGGGCCACCGCCGGCGGGGTGGGCTGCTGCTCCCCCCGCAGCAGCGCGTTGTGCTCGGATAAACCACGGCTCAGACGTCCCGGGGAGAAAGTGGGGAGGCCGGTTTGGAAACTGGTGAAGTGCACGGGCGAGGAGTTAGCGGTCTTGTAAGTGATGCTGGGGCGGGGGGTCAGTGGAGTCTGTGGGAGCTGCCTCCGGCCCCGGCATGGGGTACTAGCACCAGATGTCGACAGCAAGGGGCTCCCATTAACTGAACCACTGCCCTACATAAAAATTGGAACAAAGCAAATCAAAAAATAAAAAAGGGAAACACCAGACAAACACAAAGGCAGGCAGGTATCAAACAGAAGGAGAAGCAACAAGAGGGAGAGACAAGTCACAAGAGGAAAGAAAAGCAAAAAAGAGAGAGTTTAGACAAGCACAGTTAGGGGGAGGAGGTTCTTGAGAAATCATTCAACACGAGATGTAAAGAGCTGGAGAACTAAAGTTCTGCAAGCAGTAGATAAGAACAGAAACGATCAGAGCATCGGTAGGACTCCAACAGAAGGGGACACTGTCCGGAGGAAAGGCATCCACACCATACACGGGCTCGACATGCGCCTTACCTGAACTAGGCGGGAGCAGCTCAAAAGCATACGGTATGGTTTGGGTTTCTTTTATTGTTTTGCAAATACAATTTTGCAAAACAGCACTCTTGGCTTTGGGGGGGATTTTGGCAGAACTTCACCCGATGGTTGTGAATGCTGATGTTGGGGAGCATCTTTGTGGACAAAACTGGGTTATGTGGAAGGAGGATTTGGGGCAGACAATTTTTTGATAGTTTTGGGAAATGAAATGTATTTTAATTAAATAGCCACTTTCTGAAAAAAAAACCCACAAGCTTTTTGGGTGTGCTTTAACTTTAACAAGAGGGTTCCTTAAAGAAAAATTGTTCACTTTCTCTTTAATATCAGACACTGGATTTTTGAATGTTATAGAAGTCTGGCAGCTTCCAGAGTTACTAATAGAAACATGTGGGAGTGAGCTAAGCTACAGCAAATTAAAAAATGCCATGAGTGAGAGGGACAGGCTCTTGTTTTGGCATTTCTGCTTCCATTCTCCCAGGGCAGCACATGAATAGCCCTGTGAGTGTGTTTTAAAAAGCCCTCAGCCTTTCGTGACCTAACATTTTGAGGCCAGACCTTTAATTTTTAAAGAGCGGCTTTTCCTTCCTATAAAAACCATCAGGTTGTTGCTTGTTGGGCTGTCAGTCAACGCTTGTGCTGTTCTGCTGGGATTTTCCAGCAGAGTTTTGAGGATAAGCCAGGCAGTGCTGGGTGCAGAGGCTACTTCAGCAGCAGTTGCCATGAGCCGTGTCCTATCTATCAGAAGAAGATGCAAACCCCGTGTTTTTTGGGGAGCAGTGGGGGTGTCCCTCACTGCAGCCCCGGCTCTGCAAGCATCAGGGACCGATGTGGCATTTGCTGCTGGGCCAACACCTCCCATCTTTCACAGCCTGGAAAGCAAGACTTGGCCTTTCTCTTCTTTCATTTTCACCCTCTCCTTTCTCTGTTTTCCCCACATTTCAGCCTTACTGCTCTAGACCCATAGTCCCATCTCCCCGGCTGCTCTGCTTGAACAGGGAGCAAGGGTGTCCTTGGCAGTGGGGTCCCTCGCTCTACAGGTGGCTGCTAAAGAGCCACCAAGTGACATTTGCATCCCTGTCTTGGATGTGAAGTACCAAGCAGGACCTCAAAGGCTTTATCTCCTACTGCCCGGCCTTCCTTCCCTGCTCTGCCTCCTTTATTTTAAGCAAAACATAGAAAAGGTGCATACATCCCTGGAAGACCTTAGGGCTCTCTTCCCACCCTGCACCTTCTCACCTGTCTGTGTGGACCTTGCTCTGGGCCTCCATTGGGTGAGGTGGGTCTGCTCTGATCTGCAGACTTGGGCTGAGAACGGTCCCGGCTGCCATAGCGGTCACAGGAGTAGAAACGCTGCTTTTCAGAGGAGGAGGAAGAGTGTTGCTTCCTCTCTTGGGATCGGCCACGTTCCTGCTTCTTGTCCTTGGAAGAAGACTCACCAGACTGGGCCACTGAAAGAAGAACATTGGTTGGGAGGCACCAACATGGGAGGAACTCCCAAGTATGGGGCAGGGAGGTCTTGTTGGTCTTGTCCAACAGAGGTCCATGCAGACATGGGAGGTCCGTGCAGACAGGACCCCAAAGCACATCCAATGACCGCTGTGCATCACAAAGAGAGGAGGACGATGGACAAATCCTTGTTTGCAAAGCACTTACCAGCTTCTCCGTCGGCCAGCTGATGGGGGGACCTGTCCAAGGACTTCTGCTTCTTCTCTTTCCGCCGGTGGCAGCGGTGGTGGTGGTGGTGATGCCCTTGCTCCGGCGGCATGCGCTCCAAGGAGTACTCATAGAGGTGCATGGGGTGAGGCCGCTGCGGGGTCAGCGTGGAGACGGAGCGTTTCATGGGGCTCGTGTCCGGGATGGGCTGCAAGGCAGACGGAGACATGGAGCAGGGTGAGGGCTGGCGCTGCGCCCTGCTCGGCTCTCGCTTCCCACCATGGGGAGGGTTTTACAGCAAGAGAAAGGGGCAAGGAGGGGAAGGAGGAAAATAGTTAATTGGGTGTAACTAGACTGGGCAGAAGGACTTGTGGGATGGTAGATTGAGTGGTGCTAAAGGTGGAGGAGCGAATGTGCTCTCGGTTTGCTGAAATGGGCTTTACTTTTAGCAGAGCACCAACCCGCAGGTGCCACGGGCGCAGAGCGATGTGCAACGTGTCACACCAAACACAGCGGCACAGGAGTCACCAGGAGGTGAGCAGGGGCAGAGGGCAGCACGACAGCCAAGCATCTCAAAGGTGATTCTCCAAGACCAGTGTCGCCTAAAGCTGCTTCAGGGCACAAGGTCATCCCAAAGCAACTCCAAAGAGGAAAGCGGGAAAGCGTTGCTGGGTGTCACATGGAGAGGGAATAAAAATCAAGAATAAGTGGGCAAGGGACAGGCCAAGCCACCAAAACATTATTACTTCTATCTCCCTGCAATTGAAGACAATTCACATCAAACGTTTAAACCACCATCACTCCTTGAAGCCCTTGTGGCTGGGCCAAGTAGGATAGTGTGTGTGTCCTGCAATTCTACCACGACTTCTCTAAAAATGACTATCGGTGTTTGCTAATGCTGTTTTCAAATCATCTGTGGCCAAACATTTGGATGCTGAGCACAGTAACACCATCTCACACAGGCACTGCTGGGTCCTGTCCCAGGGCCAGCAACAGCTCCAGACGCTTCTCCCTTCCCTTTTGGCTCAAAACCTCACAAAGATGCTCTGCAGAAACCAAGACTGCAGGACAGCTATTCACACAGCCTTTCCCTTCCCTACTGCCCAGGGGTAAAGCTCAGAACACGAGGACAATCCCCACGTGTCCTTCTCTGTCATTCTGCTGGCCTCCAGCTGGCTCTGTGGTGGAGATAGAGCTTCATCCATCCTCTGGAGCCTTCCGTGGTCCACCACAGCATCAAAACTGGTGGCAGAGGACCAACCTTGGAGGACAGTGGTCCAGCCTGATGGGGAAAGAGCTCAAGATATCCCCCCCAGGTCCCTCAGCTCTTACACGTGTTTCATTCACAATCCAATATATGCCTCCAACAACGCTTCTTGCAGAACATTTACTTTGTTCACTGTAACCTTTCCAAAGAGCCCTGTATTATTTTTACTGTCTATGCTATTTTATTTGCTTATCCTGCAATTCAGATCTCTGGTGCCCCGTGCTATTTGCACAACGTCAAGCCAGTTGTTTCGCAGCTCTGCCCCTTATTTTGAGTGGAAAGAACCGCTCTCCCTCCCATCGGGCTATTGCAGGTGGATTATCATCCGTGCCAAGTTGGAGTCTGGGCTGAATTTTTGTCTGGTGCTCTCTTGCTAGGCAGTTACCCAAATTTTGGTGCTTCCCAGCACAGAGCAAGGCGGAGTGGTGGAGCTGGAAGGTTTCTCAGGGGCACAAGGCAGATGCTGCTGGTTTCGGGGGGCACAGGGACAACGGGGCATCCCTGGGCTCACGGTGTCCTGCGTTTGTCTCTTCTGGTGGCCCTTACTCTGTGGGCAAGAAATTATACGTTTGTTCTCCTTGCTTATTGTTGAGCCTGAAGATGGAGGAAGGCAGAGAGGTTCTGTAAACTGAATGGTGTGATGGGCAAAAGAGTGAAAAGTGAGAATACTTCCCACTAAAAACACTTATCCGGATTTCAAAAATCCACATAGGAGGTGCCAGGACGAAGGCAACAGAAATTTCCTGACAAAAAATCCAGCCAAAGTGATAAGAAATTAACATTTCTTTTCGGACTTTGGACTTGGTTTTGTGCTTATTCCAAAGACAAAAGTCCCTATTGACACTAATGAGAAGCGGCAAAGTGATGAATACCCTTTCCATAAATTCCAACAATGCTCTCGTTACGTTCGCATGGCACGCACAGCCTCCCCACAAGCCTTGGGAGACTACACCATAACCCCTCCGAGAGTTACTAATTGCTTCTTCATCACCAAACCAATTGTTTTCACTTCCTAAATTCCTGTGCAACAAGGCATACAAAAAAACCAAAGAAATAGGCAAACCAAACAAAAAGTCCCTGCTGTTACAGCGTGCGGCGTGCAACTGTGCATCGAGGGGACTGCGGCAAAGTGGAAAGAGATAGCGGCTGCGTCGGTGCAAGATTGGACTCCAAATGAGAAGGGGGGAAAGTAAAGGGTTAAGGAAGGTTAATTATTTCTTAATATGAATTTAATATGATACAACTTAGTGCAAACTACATACTGCTAGGTAACTCCCAGGTGACCGTGCTTTGCTCCTCTGCAAACAATTCGGACAAGATGAGAGACATTATTTGAAGCAGCCCCACAGTACAGCCAGTGTCAGACATCACGGCAGATGTGCAGCAGACACGATGACGACAAGGGAGGGGAGGTGACAGGGGAGGACAGCAAAGAGGGGGGAAGAGGTGAGATTAGAAGGGTTTTTTTAAAAAGTGGAACATAAAAAGATAGAGGAATGACAGGCAAACAGAAAGGGAGACATCCAGAAACAGAAAGCATTGCAAATAAGAGTTATAAAGAATTCAGAGTTTAGGGGAGCAGAAGCAGCATGTGAGAGGGAGGGTGGAGGGGATGGAGGGGGAGACACACACAGAAAGTACATCGGTTAATTAGCTGAAGCTACAACCACCAAAACATTGCATTATTAAATGAGGTTAGATCTGCTCGGGTATTACGGGCCTGATTCATAACGAGATTAAGCAGCTTTCACGTGGGGCAGCCGTGTCCTGGGGAACTCATGTCTGCAAATATCTGGCTGCAATGCAGAGGAGTTTCCCCAGGAAAGGCTCATGCCTTGGGAGAAGAGATGCTGCTTGTGGTCTGGAATAAAAGACAACATTGTTCTGGGAAGGGGGAAGGGAGGGGCTATGGCTCTGCTTTGGGGTCTGTTTCATTTATTAAGCATGTTGAGTGGTGCTCCTGATAACACGGAGAATGCAGCTCCAGTACAAAGACTGCAGGTTCTGCAGCCAGCTGGGAATTTTGCTCGCTGATGAAACGCAGCTTATACCAGCCTGAGCACGTGAGCAAAGAGATGATACCTGCTGGAGCTATTGCTGCATCTGCAGCACACAGGCTTTTAGTTTTGGGGTGCAGCACATCTTTCACATTCTGCTTCCCATGGAGAGCAACGGGAACAGCCCACGGGCTGCTCACTCCTGAGTGTATGGATCAGGCCCTTGGAATGAGAGACACAGCTACGAGTGGTGAGATGTTCTGATACACAGGACAGTGATCGGGGAGTATCTGGGACAATGAGCTAGCAATGAACATGTGAAATGCCCAAAAATGATCGGGGATAAACTATGACACCCTATGCAATCAGGAGCGTCCACAGGTTGCTGTAAAAGTCAACTCTAATGGGGAGGTTTCTTTACAAGAATTGAAAGAAGGGAAATCCTCAACGAGATTTTACTGACCAAAGTCACAATATGGTCTATGCTAAATACTATGGGAAGAGAATAAAAACAGAGAGGCTGCTTAGTGTCTCAGCGAAGCCTTCCAGGCACAGGCTGCCTGGTGTTTTCTGTGCCTACTACATTCATCACAGAGAATCACCGCACTTCTCCAGCTTTTTTGACAGCCAGGGCACAGGAGCATGCCTTGGCTGCCTGTCCGGATAGATGGTGGAAAATTATGCCTTCAGGAATACAGGCTGGCAAACAGTATTGCCCCTGGTTAATGAGAACAGCCACTCTTGGGTAGGTGTCCAGCCAGAGGGATTTCTCTGGGTCACTTTGCTGCCACCAGGGAGAAATAAAATGGAGGAAACACTGTGTCTACACATGAATCTATTACACTGGAACAGCCCAGAGAGGTGGTGGATGAACCATCCCTGGAGACATCCCAGGCCAGGCTGGACGGGGCTCTGAGCAACCTGAGCTGGTGAAGATGTCCCTGCTCATGGCAGGGGGGGCACTGGGGGAGCTGGGAAGGTCCCTTCAACCCAAACCATTCTGTGATTCTATGAATACCTGCCGTCCAAGCACAAAGGCTTGTTACTTGTCTCCAGGTTCAGCAAATATATTCTAAAACAAATATTCACAAATAACTTCCAGCAACATAGCAAGCGGAGAGAAGAGACTGAGTTCCCGACCCACTCTCCATGTCCCACCACCAGAAAAGCCTCCTCACTCACCTGAGTTTCGGCAGCCAGGCGCGGCATGGAAGCTGCTCGCCCCTGGCTCTCCAGGCCTGGTTGGTGCTCTCCATTGGCAAGCGTGGGGCTGATTTCTCTCATTTCTACCACCTGACAGAAAGAAGAAATGGTTTCAGTAGCAAGAATGTGAACATCAGCTTTGAAGGCTTCATTTGAGCAAGCTTCTGCTAAGTTCAATTCAATTGTGAAGAGAAGCTGGGAGAAAATTTAGAGAAGGTCAATGGAGCTGGTGAAGCATCTGGAGCACAAGTGTGATGGGAGCGGCTGAGGGACCTGGGGGTTCAGCTGGAGAACAGGAGCTGAGGGGAGACCTTCTGATCTCTGAACTGCCTGAAAGGAGCTTGGAGCCAGGGGGGGACGGGCTCTGCTCCCCAGGAACAAGCACCAGGAGCAGAGGAAACGGCCTCAAGTTGCGCCAGGGGAGGTTGAGGTTGGATGTGGGGAACAATTTCTTCCCCAAAGGGCTGTGGGGCATTGGAACAGGCTGCCCAGGGCAGTGCTGGAGTCACCATCCCTGGAGGGGTTGAACAGACAGAGATGAGGTTCTCAGGGACATGGGGTAGTGCCAGGGGTGGGTTAACAGTTGGACTTGATCTTGGGGATCTTTTCCAATCAGAATGATTCTATGATTCTAAGAAAGAGCTTACTTTATCTACAGTGCTGTCTTCAACAAGGACATGAATGGGCCAAGCTCTTCCACCATCTCTGACCTGTGAGACCTCTCCTCTGAGTTTGTACACTAATGACAATGAGATTGAGACAAAGGGACAACTTGGAGATACTAACCCTAAGTAACCTATAGCAGCAGGCACCTAATTCCAGGGAAAGCGTGTCCACATACACATCTGTCAGGTTTGGATTTTTTCCATAACATTCAAGCAAACTTTGGATTGTAAGAGAGAACAATGTTTGACTCAAGGGGCAAAAGACCTCTTCAGCTCTCAGGGAAGCATGTAACCAGATACCTATTAAAATTTACTGCATTTCAGTCTGTCTTCACCTGTTTACTCACCCGTTCAATGGGGATTTCTTCTGAGTGGCCTCGTTCAAAAGCTGGTGTTCTGGTTTCATAAAACACGTCCTGGGTGCGTTGGGTCCCCCAAGAACTGGACTCTTTGATCCCCCCCTCTGGGGCTGGCCTGTCAGAAAGAAGAGAGGGATTTTACTGACCTTATTGTGAGCTAAACCGCTCAGATACCCTTGGAGGTTCTACTTGTGAAACTGGCTGCAGGGTAGGCACACCTGCTGGTGAAGCTATGAGGTCCCCCGGGTTTTGCCAGGGCCACTTTCTATATAGCCTGAAGATCCCACAAGTGACAGAGAAGTTAAACCAGGCAACACATTGTTGGTTGGTTGGTTGTTTTTCAGTAACTAAGGAAAGCAAACTTCTACAGCTTAAGTTCTGCAAAGAAAAATTGAGAATTCTGGAGTTTGGGCAAATTATGTATGCAAGACTCATTAGATGAATAGCCCTGAATGGCATTGGCCCAACAAATACTGAAGTACATTCTCTGAATATACAGTGGTACAAATGGCCTTGGGTTTAACTCTTGAGTCTGGTGTCAGTTTCCCCGTCAGGGTCATTTGGGACACTGAAACCTCAGATGTCTATCACTAAAAGTCCACAGCACTTGTCACCCAGAGGAAAGTCACCTGAAGAGGAGCAGGAAATGGAGAATTGATTAGGGATCACTGTTACTGTAAGCGTTTGGGAAGCTCTCTGTGGAGGAATTGTTTTGTCCAACCAGATTCTGTCCTGGAAAGTCCCAAGAAGCTCTTGGTGCTACCAAGAGCCATGAGCTTGCAGGACTTTTTTGTTCACAATGACCTTTTTACTCCAAAAAACTCACTGTATTGGTGGCTGGTTTTTGCTTAGTTGTTTTGCAACGATCCCAAATTCCTCTAAGTAAACTCACGCTTAAGACCAGCCACAACGGAAAGTTCTCCAATTAAAATGTAGAGGAGACCATTAAGAAAACACGTAGCTCTGGAGAACCCAACGCTACCACCACAAAGATAGCTGCCCATGAGGCACAGCAGGAAGCAAAGCCACATGGAGACATTTTGGTAGGAAACTGTCCCAGCCATGGCATGAAGGGGCTGCTGGTCTTGGTGTCACCAGCTGTGGGCTCCCACCTCCAGAGCTACTGAACCAGCAGCGGTTGGGGTTGGTGTCTACGGCCAGTGTGTTCCCCCTTGGCGTTACAGTTTTGGTGGGGAGGTCGGGGGGTACTCACAAGGCGCCCCCGTTGTTGAGTGAGGCTGAGCTCTTCTGGCGGAGGAACGCCTTGGCGTTGCTGAATGCTGCCGGCTGGGTCTGCTCCAAAGTGGCCTTCAGGGGGTGGAAGAGCGACACCGGTCCAGGCTGCCAAGCACAAGGAAAGGTTGTCAGAGACAGAGCTTTGTATGGAGAAGACAGTCTGCAGTATGTTTTCTAGTTAATAAAATGCCCATTTGTCACTTTGAAAGATCAGCCCAGCGGAAAGGACAGGACATCCCAACCTTCCCATGGCTGGAAGAGGCTCTGAAGGACAAGTGCCGCCCTCAGCTCTGCTGCAATCCCCCTTCCCTCTAACAAGTATTCCCCCACCACCAGGGCACAGCAGGGATTTCATACACTGATGTGGCAAGATTCAGCCGGCCCATTGTGTCCCTGGGTCTGCTCCAGCCTCCTGTCTGCGAGACAGACAGACAGACAGCCCAAGCTGGAGATCAGCTGGATGATCATGAAATCAGTGGGTATCTGTCCTATCGGAAACCATTGGGGTTTCAATCCCAAGCCAGTCGGGTGAGAATATTTTCAAGAAATTGTAAAAATTTTCAAATCTATTAGAACCAAAACGATTTCGAATAATTCCCATTTTCTAAAGTAACTTCAACACGTTATAGCCAAACTAGCACCAGCTTTCACCCATTCTTTGGTGTTCCAAAGAAATCTTTTGGTGTGTTGCAATCCCTAGGCCATTTCTGCAAACAGGACTTAGCCTGCCGAATGTCTCTTGACATTTTTTGGAAAACATCTTTCCAGTCCTACTGGAAAAGGCAGCCGCAAGATATTTTTTTTTCCTAATATCTGGGTGTTTTTGAGACAGTGTTTTCAAATCCCGCCTGGACGAGCATCCAGACTTTCTATATGAAATGCGCTGGTGACTCTCACAAGAGATGCTGCCCAAGACTGGAGAAGAAACTACCCAAGAGGGAGGAGCGGGAAGAACATATTTTGGCGGAGTACCTGGCACAGGCCCCCGGCAGGCTGGTGGACTTGTTCCCTGCTGTTCTTGTTCTGCTTGTAGAAGTCGAATATCATCAGCGCCGCGTAGACCTTCCCCACGGTCATCTCATCGGCTGCCGGAGGAGGGCGAAACACAGCAGAGACGTTCGGGTGAGGAAGGGGAAAGGATCAGGAGAAGAGAAGAATAAGTCAAAAACCCACAAGAAATAACAACAAAGAGGCATAAAAAACAAGGAGAAAGGAGAGGAGATGTTAAAATAAGGAGGCAAAACAGACACAGAGAAGTGGGGGATGGCCCATCTCTAGCTCTCAAACGTTCACAGAGACCATGTAGAAAAAAGACAGGCAGGAAAACTCTGTGGCATTGTAAGGATTGCTGACACAAGAATTGCTAAATTAATACCAGATCCATGGCCAGCTTTTTATCAACAAAAAAGCCTTATTCCTTTTTCTTTGAATTACAGTCACCTCGGTCATAGTGGGCTAATATACATTTAAAGAGTATTTCACCTTTCCAGATGTCTTTTCTCACAGCTTTGCTACCAGCCCTTCCCTGCATGGCAGCTGAGCGAAGAGTTAAAGCAGCACATATTGAGGCATCAAGAGAGAAGGGAAGGAAAATACTTAAGCAGTCACTACCCACTGATTTGCACCTCCTCAGCTCCCTCGTTTTTCTTAATTAACAATGCCTTTATTGCTCTGCGAAGTTTCTCATTAATCAGAAATCCAGAGCCCTTGTCTTGGCCAATCAAGATAATAACTTCCCATTTTCTCAGCACGTTCACCCAGGACATCAAGTAACACAAAGGCCTTTAGCCCCAAAATACCTCACTTCTGATGCTGTAAGTTCTCTGAAACCTTTATTTTTCTTCTCCTATATTTCTGGAGCCTAGATGGTAGACGTTGCTCTCCTGTCCCGTAATGCACAGGCTGGAGGCAGCCAAAGCTACAAAAAAAGCTCTGAAAGAGGCCACACAGGGCATCAGTCCCTTCGTGGAGCTGGTGTTTTTTGTTTGTTTTTTTTCCTAAGTACAGGAAATCTACTGCAGCATAATGAAAGACAGGCCTAAATGTGGCCTCAGCTTCCCTGTGCCTCATGTGGCTGTGGCGCGGAGGTGTGGGCTGGGAACAGGGGATCCCTAAATGCTGACCTGCACTGGGTTTCTTTGCTGCATCCTCTGTGCACCCAGACGGGACTGGGGACACAGCAGACAAGGAAGGACAAACCTCCCATGGGCTTCTCGGGTGGCTGGGATGGGGTAGGTGCTTCCCCATGAACCACTTACGTTTGTGAGGAGGCACCAGCAAATCCAGAGTCTTCTGGGACAGATTGGGCCAAACCAGCGAGATCTCCTTTCTCAACTCAGCGTCACACTGGTGCTGTTTAACACCCCCTGCAGAAAGGGAGGGGAGAGAAAGGAGCACATTAAGAAAAGTGAAAACCCCTTGTCCTGTCAGCACACACCACAACTCTCACAGCAAGCACAGGGGAGGCATTTCCCAACTCCCACTTCTCCAGAGCACCAAGGCGGCACCAGCTACCGGTTGGCCAGAGAGGTGGTGGATGAACCATCCCTGGAGACATCCCAGGCCAGGCTGGACGGGGCTCTGAGCAACCTGAGCTGGTGAAGATGTCCCTGCTCATGGCAGGGGGGGCACTGGGGGAGCTGGGAAGGTCCCTTCGACCCAAACTATTCTGTGACTACATTGCAAAGGGAACTGGTGACGTCCTCCATGAACTCATCAGGACCATCATCACTTCAACCTGCTGACCCTCTGCTGTTACTTGGGGCCTAAACTTAAGCTTAGACTTATTCTACCTGACTGCAGGTGCTGGACAGTGTCAGCAGAAAGCAGCAGCACCTCTCAGGACCTGGTCTGAGGTGCTGGACTATGAGCAATGCCATGACTGATTATAAACCCTTTCTACCAACAACTCTCACCGAAGTTTTGGCAATGAGGTACACTCTCCTGTATCAGCAGCATCAAATAGCTGCTATATCTCAATATAAACCAGAAAGAGCTGAATACAGCGGTGTTATTAAAATGACCAAAGTGAGGTCTCAATACACAAGTGGAAAGTGATTAAAGAGGATGTAAGCCAACAGGGCAGCTCCCAAATGAATGCACAGCACAGTAGGCAATTAAGTAGTTCGTCTGAATGACAGAGATTATTTTTCTAAGAGAAAAGTAATGGAAGGAGGCTCCGGGTACTCTGCTACATCATGGTTTGAACTCCCACATGGAGGCTCATTAGGGAGTGTTTATTAAGGGCCTGTCAGTCCCACTAAAGACTCAATTAAATGTAGCACCCGAAACCTATTCAAACAGAACACCGAACAACAAAATAGGTCAAAAATTCACAAGCCACAGCACATATAAACCTTAGAAAGAATCCAGCATTGTCAGCTGAGCTCTGATGTCTGGTTCCCTTCCAGTGGGCAGTCAAAAGGGTGGGGGGAGCCTTTTTCAACTGAAAAACTGTTTGGATTACCATTGCTGACAGGTAACCAGAGTCCTAAAATAATACAAACTCTCGCTGTCCTTATCTAGAGGTTTTTACTAAAATAAGAGGCTGTTCCCTAAAAATTCCAGGCAGTCCTAAATTCACCCCTAGAAATGAGTATCTGATACTGGGTGTCGCTCCCCAGGGGAGTCCCAGTGACCTCAACGTTTTGTCTCCTTCCAGCAGCGCCTCCCCAAAGCATCTCAAGGGCAAAGTTTAAGCAACGTATGAGGGAGGTATCAATATAGAGAAGTTGAAGGGCTGGCCTAAAACCACTTCAAGAAAGAACAACATCCTAACCCTGCTCACCCTTCCCTCATAAGAACATTGTTACCTCCTGCAAGCTTTTAAATTGGGTACAAGGGTGCTTTGCCTGGTCATGCCTTGATTCTGACCCCAGCCAGCCTGATTAAACAGTGTAATGACCCAGAGAAAAGGCCAGTGTATTTTATTACATTGCAATGTTTAATTGGGAAGACAAGCATATGCCTGATTAAACACTTAAACTTTATCTCATAGCAGAAGGCGGTTCATGGCACTTGGAGCCGCTGCTTTGCTGCCAGCAGACAGCAACTGGAGAGGAAGGGCTGTTGTTTTTTCCTCGTGCTGGAATAGTCTAGAAAAGAGGTATGGAAACTCCTGTTTCTGTTATACAGCACCAAGCACAGAGACTCTGTAACCAAGGCTCTCCACATCTCATCACCGGGTCGAACAGATTACAGTCACCCCAAAGGCAGAGCAATGCTCAGGACCCCTCCGGTGCCTGTCCCCAAAGCTACCTGGCCCTTGGGTGCAGGCAGGTGACTGGCAAGCAATAGAAAAATAGGATTTCCACCTGGAGCAGGATTTCTGGGGTTTGAGGAGGACACCAAGCCAACAGCCAAGTTGGGGTTTGAGCCCACGTGTGCTGTGAAATGTCACCTCCCTCTCACCTGAGGCCAGTTTGATTTCCAGGGCAGTGCGGATCAGGGCCATCAGCGTGGATGTGAAGTGGACGGTTAAATCTTCAGGTGAGATCGGCATGTTCATCCGCACCAGGCGCTGGGGAGAGAAACATGGTGGCTGTGAGCGGGGGTCAGGATGCTCCCCCCCATCCTCCCCTTCCCCCCGCTGGAGCCCTTAGAAATAGCCAGATTACAAACATGTGCGAACTTTTTGTGCGCTGAGCTAAAACACATCTTCTCCGTATAAATATCAGCTCCTTTTCAGGAGTTTTAGTGGTTAAACAACTGATTTGCCAACATTTGTACTGCAATCCTACCCGGACAGTTCTTCCAAAAGAAGTCAGTTTGAATGTTTTCACCCCATTTCACAGCCTGGTACCCTACTCCTGACAGCCTCCAATTACATCTGCAGCCTCGAGATGTGGCTGGTGCCAAAGCAGCCTGCTCAGGAGAGAGAAACCATGGAGCCACCTCTGCCATCCCTTCCTACACCAGCTTCCTTCACCTCTGTTCTGCCTCTGCAACAGGAGCGACAGAAATAAATGGGACTTGGCACCATTTAAGATGATGAGGGATTTGCATCCTGCATTCAAGGATTCAGCTCCACCAAAGAAGTGACTCTTCCAGCTGTGCAGGTGGCCTTGCCTGTGAGCAGGATGTGAGGAAGGCACTGTTGGTGACAATGACAACAGGAGGCACCTGAGTGCACTGTACAACAGCTCTGCAGGCTCCAGAGTGGTCCCATGATGATGTGTTTTGTACACAGCCTGCTTAGAGAAACCTCCAAGACACAGTTTCCCAGAACTATGAACTGAGCTGCCTTAGGTTGATTGGATCTTGGGAACAAGTTATTCCTGGAAAAGGCTGTGGGGCATTGGAACAGGCTGCCCAGGGCAGTGCTGGAGTCACCATCCCTGGAGGGTTGGACAGACAGAGATGAGGTTCTCAGGGACATGGGGCAGGGACAGGGGTGGGGTAACGGTTGGACTCAATGATCTTGAGGGTCTTTTCCAACCAAAATGATTCCATGATTCTATGATTTTGGTGCCCTGAGAGAAGACAGACTCCAGCCCTGGGATCTTCTCCGAGCCAAGGAGAAAATGTTCCCCCCAGAGGGGACATGTGGTGGACAGAGAGAAGGCACAGGGGACTGGTCCAGTGCAAAACATCTGCCTCTGAAGTGAGCTGACATTCAGAGGAGCCAAATCCTCCTTATTTATCTTATTATGCTTCTTCAGAACTTGTTGCATGCTGCAGGGACTCATGCAACAACCTGCCCCATCTCCTGAAGTCTGAGGCAAACCATTGTAAGCTCCAAGAGCTTTCTTAAAGCATGCCCAGAGGTCATCTTCCATGGGTGACAGGCCTCAGAGACAGGGAAATCAAAGCCAAGGCTCTCCTGCCTTTATAATTCAATGACAGTATCAAATGCTGGCAACACTACAACAACATTTTCTGTTCACTTTTATCAAATGAAACAGCATTTTAATTCAGACTTTTGCCCTCAGCACACAAAACGTTGCAACACAAGTATTATGTCAAATAGAGCCCAGTTACCACTCACAGAGTCCCACTGAATCCCAGTTCAGTGGGAGAGAGTTAAGGGATGGAGAGAGAAAGATGCATGGAAGTGAAGAACAAGCAGATGAGAAATAATTCCCCAGGAGAGCTCTATCCTCACAAAAACCAGCACCAAAAAACTTCTGGTGACTGAGACATCCCGGGTCCCTCAGCTGACTTTCTAGACCAAATTCCCAAAGTACATGAACGCTGAACACAAGCCACATCACAGGTATCTGCTGCAATGTTGTATGAAGGTCCTTCCTGCAAAACTTCTTTAAAAAGGCTTAGAAGGAAATTTCCCAAGGGGATACACACTTGCAATTGCACACTTGGCTCAGCAAAACCTACGCTTAAGTTCTGTGTGGGAGCGCTGCAAACAGCTGCCTCCATGGAAGAGTCTCTCCCCAAACCACATTGCTGTCTGTACTGCCTGGTCTACAGCGTTTTTCCCATCCCAACATGCAAACTGGTCCAACAAGTCAACCCAGACACCTTTAAGTCATCACAATTTCCAATCTGATAAACCATCAGCTAACAGAAAATGAGCTTGCTGTGTCCTTCCTTGCCTATCTCGCAGCCCCAAGCTGGGGATGGCTGTTCTTCCAGTCCCATCAGGAGAGGACAGGCTTGGTCTGGCTTGGGTGGGATGTCCCACTCACTCCTTTTCATCAGGGTGACAAACTGGGATGGGCTGTAGGTAGCCAAGCTGAGGAGCACTTGAACTGCAGGTGGGCTGCAAGTTGCACCTACCAGGGCAGAACAGCTGCCCATTTCTTAGCAAAAAAAAAGCCATAAAAGGGGTCAGAAGAGCCTTATAACCTGCTGCAGCTCAGCCCAACAAGTCTCAGCTACAAACCACCCTTGATCCCTCTGGACATCAGTGAAAACTACTTTCTTGGAAGCCCCTGACATGAAAAAATATATTGCTTAAATGGATACCATCCCTGGACATCTTCAAAAGATGTACACATGAAGTTCTTATGGGCATGGGTTACTACTAGATCTAGGTTATGGTTGGACTCAATGATCTTGAGGGTCTCTTCCAACCTAAATGATTCTACACACCACATTTCTGGGAGACCTCCCGCTGAACAAGCAGCAGTTGGAAGAAAGGAATTGATTCATTTTTGATTGAAAACAGCTTTGCCAGCGCCCCAGGTGGGACATGCTCACACTATGTCCCCAACGCCGTTGTCACCCAGAGGAGCTGAGGAGGCGGCCGGACACTGGCACAGCCACCTAGGAAGGGACTCGGCACCTCAACTTCCTGCACATTCCTGGTGTATTTTCCTAGTGCTGGAAATGCAAGTAAAAAGGCAAAGAAAAAGAAATCTTAATTTTCCCCTCTAATACTATAAAACAACTTTAACGTAAAAAAAAAAATCTCCTGCCAATATATGCAGAGCAAGAAATTTCAATCCTTTCAAGGCTACTTTATAATATTACCTATATTTTAATTAACTTCCATTTCATTACAACCCATTTAAAAGGAAGTGGAATCCAATTGAAACTGGTAAAATTTATCAGTGTCAAATATTCTGATTGACCGAAACCCGCTAATTGAAAAATTAGTGAAGAACATCCCTAATCATGATATAAGAGAAAATCTCGATGTTTTCATACAGCATGGGCAACAACATGGTTAAAAAAACCCTCAAGCATTTGTTTAGCCTTTACACAGTTTAAAGTAAAATTAACATCTCTCCCATTTAAACTGTTTCTTCTGGCTTGATTTGCACTTCAAGGCCATGCCTTAGCAGTTCCTTGTGCTTTGGAACATGATGTAAAAATTTGATTAAAAAAAAATAAAACCAATTTGGATAATTTTCCATCTTTCTAAACCCCAGATGGAAAACGCACGAGCCTGCCGATACAGATGGCAGGGAACCCAATGCTTCCCTGCACCAATAAAAAGCATCGCTTGGGGTGCCCTGGGACGATTCCAAATGAGGGGCATTCAGGTGAATAATAACTAAGGAGCAGGGAAATAAAGGTAAAAATCCCTCTTGAGCGCTCAGACCTGACAAGAAAGGGCTCCCCGTGCTGCTCTTCTTCATCCTCCTCTTCCTCCCTTCGTCTCTGTTTTCCTGGGGAGGGTTTGAGGAGAAGCACCAGCGGCAGATGGAGTCCCCGCTCCTGATTCCCAACAGCGCCGGGGGATCCCTCCTCCAGCCCTTGGTTTTAATTAGGCTGATTTGGAGGCATCTCCCTCCCCAGCAAGGGCCAAGGGAGCTCGTTAATGTTTCTGCAGGAAAAGGCCCCAGAGGCAGGAGCTGCAATATTGTCTCTAGAGTCTCCTAATTAACTCAGTGCAGATAACGAGGTAGTCACCAATTACAGCCAGGGTTAGTTAACACTTTTTGCTTCAGTTACTTGTGTGGTCAGGAGGGGTGCAGGCATCCCTCAGCTTCTAGTAGCGATTCAATTGCAAATAACAAAGACATCGCTAAGGAGAAAGCAAATCTTTGTGTCAAGCAGAATTTATGCCCTTTCAGCATTTGGTTTCTGCAGATCTTCTGCTTCGAAACTTCTTGGACAATGTCCGAATAGGCAGGGAACTTGGGGGAAAATTCATCCTGGTGTCAAAAGCCGGGATAAAAGGTCTCCTGCTGGTTCCCAGCCTGACCCAGAAAGTGAGCACTGAGCAGAAATATCTGCACTGTAGATTTTATTCGCTGTTGGTCCGAACGTTAGCAGGACGAGGAGCAGATGGAGCCAGGAACGCCAGGAAAACTGTCACCCCGGTGGATGTGAATTATTTAGAGCACCCCATCAGCAGCTCCTGCGCAGCCCCTGGGACAACAACTGCTCTGGGAATAATCCCCAACCGCGAATAAATCCAGGACAGTGGAGCACTGCTTGTGGGAAATGAGGCTGAGTTGGGTGAATAAATTATTTGCTATTATATGAATAATTCACCCCGACCTAGTTGTAATTATTCTACTCTCATTTAACTCTTTTGTTGCCTTCAGAGAGGTTGGCCACGACCTTCCCCCTCCCTTGGCCAGCAGAGGAGCCACGTTTGTGCCCCAAAACGTGGGCTCTGGCTCACCCCTGGACCTGCCATCCTACCCACAGTAGGTGCAATCTTGCTCCTTGTCTAGCAATCTCTGTGCAGAGGAGGCAGCAAGGCTGGGCAGCTATAGCAAACGGACCATTCCAACTCTTGTTTAGCCTTTAGGGACCTAATTTGGATTTTAAAATCCACATAGCAGTGATGGGCAAGGTGAGGTGCAGCCCTGGTGTGGATGGGGAGCCAGCCCAGCTCCAAGATCAGCCCCACCACGTATCCAGGAATCTTGGCCATGTCAGGAGGTGCTAAAGGGAGAGCCAGAGCCCTCCTGAGCCCTGCAATGAATTAGAGTGTGCAAAACCGTGCTTGACAGCACTAACAATCACAAAATTAAGTCAAGAGCCACCTCTAGCTGCCAGCATCGCCCTGCAGATCCCAGCAGGGCTTTGTCTGGAATTAGGACAGAGCTGGAGACGTGTCTGCTGGTAATGCCGACTTCTCCTGTCCCCAGAGAAGAAGGTAAAAAGATAACTCTGGAGAGCAGAGGGGAAAGGTTTGGGTTATCACCTCTCCTAGCATCATATTGTTCCTAAGAATCACACCCTCAGACCCACACTTGCAGATGTCTCCAAGATATCTCAATAGCATCTTACTGCCAAAAAGAGGGATTTAGCAGCATCACGGGCATCTCCTTCTGCCATTTGATCTAAAGACACATCCAAAGCTCTGTGTGCAAAGGATGGACTGACTCCAGGTGATAGCAAAGCTGGCTGCTGCTCTATTGCTACTACTGAATAGCATATAAACCCCAGGACCCTTCACTACAAAATACAGACCACAGAGTGGAAAAACACCACCAGTCTCATCTGAAAACGGACCAGCAAACAAGATACCAAATCGAAGTCAGAGTGGTTTTCTTCCCTCTTTTCATCTGCCTAGATAAAAGTGGTTTTAAGATTAATTTCTTAGCCCCTTTCCTCACCCCCCAGTGCAGGACAGAGCTCTCCTGGACCCCACGCGTGCACCACCGGGCAAGCAGCAAGCAACGCGCCCCAAACGCAGAGGCTGGTCATGCTGAGCAAGGAGAAGAGTTGAGAGAGGGGAAGCAGAAAACAGCAGACAGGAAGGACAGGAGCTGAGGAGGCTGCAAAGAGGGCAACTTCCAAACGAAATGACAGTGTGCACGTACTGAGAAGGTGACACAAAGACAGAGGGAAAACCACACAAAACGGAAAGGACTGGGAAAAACGTATATGGAAAGAAAGAGGGCATGGGGCAAAAGACCTTTTGCCAGACAGAATAGTGAAGTTTTAAAAAAAGTATTTGGTTCAGAGGCAGAGAGCAGAAACAGAGACAGAGTCCCGGCTGCAGGACGAGGGGTCGTTGTTCCTCTGCTCGGGCTGGGGGGGCTGCACTGTCCTCCCCAAGTGTCCCATCAACTGTGGGGGACAGCAAGAGTGACACTGGGATGGGGGGACACCCAGCAGATGCTGTGACCCGCATGTGGGGAGATGCTCAGCACCAATCTGTCCCCATGGACGTGCTGTCCCTAGCGCTGCACACACAGGGGAGGAGGGAGGGAGCACAAATGGGTCCTGTGTCCCCATGAGCATTCAGATTTATCAGCAGCCGCAGTTGGAGTGGGGGTCAGGCCAAGCTGCAGCCTTACAGCCTGGGGAAAATTCAGATCTGGTCTCAAGTCTGTATTTCTGTAGTTTTGGGCTTGCTGATAATATGCAAAATGAATCTGGTCACCTACAAGCTCAGAGAAATGTGATGTTCAGCCCAGGCTGGAGCTGTTTGACTTGAACCCGTCTCTACTTGTGGTTCAGCCATACACAGACACCTGTTAGAGGTTTCTTAGTAGATGGGTAAAAAATTCAAGAGGTCTTTAAAAAAAAAAAATCAGGAGTCTGTATTTTAAAAATAAATCATTCATATGTGTATACGTTGTGTGGATTTGTTCTGTAAAGGCAAATGACTTAAACTAGATTCCAACTAACTTGCAGGGAGAAGACAGACCAGGGAAGGGACATTTGCTGTGTCTCTGCCCGGGGAAAATCTGCTGCAACCATCACATAGGGGCATGAAGACACCACGCTAGAAAATCAGCCAAAAGGCTTGCTTAAAATGCCTATTTTAACACATACGCTTTTTTTTTCTCCTTTTATTTTCTTCCTTTTTAAACTGTACAAGATTAAAAAAAAATGCTTTATGTTTCTGGTCCACAGGTGTGACCGCGGAGCAGCTCTGGCTGCCAACACCTCCTGCCGGCCTTTCCGCGGGGACTTGGCTCCGTTTGAAGTCAG
This sequence comes from Streptopelia decaocto, assembly GCF_964273445.1. Lineage (NCBI taxonomy): Eukaryota > Metazoa > Chordata > Aves > Columbiformes > Columbidae > Streptopelia > Streptopelia decaocto. Next base: position 3,624,116 of record NC_138672.1, on the reverse strand, counting down.
TGGAAACTCAGAGGTGCTAAAAGGAGCCATCGATTGCTTTAAAAGCATTGGGTTTCCGTGGATAATTGCCATCTCCATATAAATGTTTATCTATCCACCCATCTAACCGGAGCAGCTAAGACCTGGGAGCTGGCATTTGGAGGTGGTTGGGTTTCTCAAGCTGAGTTAGGGAATGGGGGGTACAAACTGCTCATAACCAAGATGCTCTTTTAAAGCAGCTGCCGAAGTGGCCAGAAACAAATCAAAAGGAATACAGAAAAGAGATCAAACTGGCTAGCTTTGAGGATATGTTTAATTTTTATTTTAAATCCTAACAAACTGAGGACGGATCTTGTAGGAATCTGTATCTTAAGCTCTTCTTGCTTCTAAGTGCCTTACACAAAGAAGGCCTAGGTTTGGGTTTAGCTTGAGTCTCTCTGCAAAATCTTGTTTTCACATGGCCTCAGTGAAAGAACAAGCACTGTTGGAGGGGATGTTGTGATCTGGATCCACCACTGCACCAAGCACAGTGTGGTAATTAGGCTTGGTGGTGGGTGAAATGAGGCCAACAGCAAAAAAACCCAACCCTGTTGAGTTTGATGGATGCTCAATCACACCAGTGCTAAATGCTTATGAGAAACCTCTTCCCTCCAAAACCGTGAGGCTGAACATTAAAAGCTTCCAAGGAATCGCCCCTGCAAATGCAAATTTCCAAGCACCAAGATGGGCTTTCCCTGGAGTCTGGGTCTGCTCCGTGATTTAACTCCGCGTCTCTCTGAGTTTCCACCGCATTCATCAGGCAGCGTCTGAAAGGCAGCAGCTGGCAGCCTTTCGGATACAACACGTTTTTGTGGCTCAATTGCAAAGTTTTTCACAATAAACAATAAGTTTGAATGATTTTTTCATCTTACTGTCTTAAATGTTTTCGGTTAAAATAATTTCTTTCACGAGGGTGCTTAAGGAGCCCTTCTGGTGTTGCCTCTGTTTAATAGCTTGCAACCTCCCACAGTACTGCCTACTCTAATTACTCTGATCTAATTAAGAGAGGGGGGAAAAAACAGCATACTACTGAAGGGCTAGTGAAACAGATAGTCAAAGAGCTGTAGGAAGATAAATGGAGATCATACTGGTGGGGTAATTTGCTCATTAGCACCCTCCTTCCACAAATTAGCCTGAATGGAAGCAGAATGAGAGAGGAGAGATAGAAACACTGATAGAGATAGCGGAGACATAGTTAGAAAGACAAACTGACGTGCCATAGTTTCAAAGACCAAAAAAAGGTTATAAAAAAGAAAAGCAGAAGATTCAAAATCCAATCTGCTTGGAAAGCAGAGAAAGCACCAGAAAAGTCCAGGAGAACAACACTAAAGTCACAGAAAACCAGCGCTCGCTTCAGCCACGGCACAAAAAGCTGGTGGTTTGGCAGGAGTTTCTATAGGGGGTTGGTCTACCTTATAGGCAACGCGAGCCGGGCATTTCTTCCCAAGGCCTAGAGGTGGGGACATGTGTCTCAGCATCTCATACATGTCTGTGTAACTGATGCGCCCGCTGGGAACCAAAGGGAGGGAGGCAAAAGCAAGAGAACACAGAAATCAAACCAGACCGGGTGGGAGGGGGCAAAAAATAAAAGAGGAAGGGGATGGGGAAAAGGGCAACACAAGGGAGCAAATGAAAAGGAGGAGAGAAGAGGGGAAGCAGACAAGAAAACAGAGATCCGGTTAATCAGATTTCTCAGGAAAGCAAAAGGAAGAGGTGGGGGAAGAGGAAGGTTTCTCGGCTGCCGTTGCTGTTCTAACACCCAACGCATCCTCTGGGACATCCAGAGCTGCCCCCGGGTTCCTGCGGGGAACCACTGATGTCCCTGCTGGGGTGAGGGGTGTGGGGGGCTCGGGTTCTGCTTGCTCTTTGCGGGGGTGGAGGGACGCTGCCCCTTCTCGCCCCCCCAAACCAGTCGATGGAGGGGCTGTTTCACCATGCCAGGGAGGGCTGGTAGGCAGAGTTATGGGACAGGGAGAGACGGGGCTTCGAAAAAGTATTCAGCTTTCCCACAGTGAATAAAGAGTTGGGTTTGCAGCTCAGCCTACGGGCTGTGAGAGAAGCAAAAAGCCAGTCCTGGTGTGTCTGGGACTGCTCTGACTCCAAGCTGAGGGTGCAATTCTGCAAAACCTCAGCCAGCTTGAATCCAGGTTTAACAAAATCAGAGCCCAGCACTCGATTTGCAAGAAGGTGGTGGAAGGGGGCATCTGTTTCTCCCTTACATTTGATGAGGTCCTTCCTTCATCAAGCCAATGTCACCTGGCTGTCTCTGGGGGCAGCTGGCTGTCCTACATGTTAGAGGGAACTGGGAATTGCAGCGATTTGGGAAACAGCGCTTAGAACAGCCCATACTGATGGCATCTACCTTCAGAGCACACTGGTGACAAAGAAAATCCTGTTCTGAAAAACAAGGGATGCAGAAACCACAAGGAATTCTCCTGCTTTGCCGTTTTCTGACTACTGAAACTGGGAACATGACGGTGACAATCTCATTCTGTTTTCCGAGTGAGCTGCCTGCTAATTATACTGTGCAAATCACTGCTACCGGTCGCCTGAGGAGACCTGAGTATACTGTGGCCTATTAGTAATTAATGTTTAACCCCTGGAAAAGCAGGACAATATTAGCATCTCCACTATACTAGGAGGGAAACTGAGACCTAAGCAGTCAAGCAAAACCGCTTTCTCCATCAGGACAGCTCCAGCAGCCACACACCAGCCCTGACACGGGTCTCAATGTGTGAAGCATTGATGCAGGAGAGGGTGGGTGGAAGAGAGAACTTACCCAGCCAAAAACATCTATTCCTGTCCTTGGTAACTAATGCAGTTAAAATACCACCCAGGTTTTTATAGCCCTGAGCTAATTTAGAGGCTGCTGAGAGACACCAGTTGTAATTACAGCCAATAGCTTCTCCCTGGCCTCTCTCTTCTGCCCCTGCTCCCTGGCTACAGGTACAGGGTCTTATACCTCCTCTGCAACACTCTTTAACTCTTAATGCCCAACCAGGTGTCAAAAACACCTGGACTGGAGTGAAAGAGAAAAGCCATGGCAACTCCATGCTGCTGCTTCCCCTTGTCCCTGCTTCATCCTCTCCTTCTCCTCTTCATGCAGCGGCTGCAAGAAAACCCAGCCTGTAACTGGGACCCCACTAAGCCCAGCGCCATCCTGGGCTGATTTCTTGGCAAGATCTGTCCTAATCTGCCCCCTTGGCTCCCAAGCACAGTGTACTTCTCCTGTGCCACGAGGCAGGAGGTTGCACTAGATGGCCATCATAGCTCAGGATCTCAGGTTGCTCCCCAAGCAACCTCTGGCTGTTGCACTGTGAAAAGTTCATCCCTTCATCTCTCCCATCCCACTCTGCTGCCCAGGTAACCAGTACCCAGATCAAATGTTCTTTCCAGCTCAGGAAGAGCTTCAAACATTGGTCATTCAACTGGAGCGACAATCCTAAGGAGCCCAAACAAAACAGACTTGCTATTCCCTGGAAATCTTGGGCTGACATTTCTCCCCAATGCGCATATATAAAGTGCTGAGATGATGCTTGTGCTGCTCTTCCCAACACTTCCCACCTCGAGCCGGCAGGATGGGAGCTGGGGGGTTCACTGTCTCATAAAGCTGCCTGTCTCCAGCCAGCTGGGGTGTGGGAGGAGACGGGGACGAGATGCACGGAGGAAAAAGGAGGCAGTCAGTCAATCATTCCTTTTTCAGGCAAGGGGTTAGTTATATTACGGTTTCTTTCCCGCACCATTTGCGTTTGCACTCGGGAGGGGTCAAAAGAAAGAAAACCAGAACTGAAAATGCTGGAGGGAGCCTCTCAAGTTCCAAACCTTGTATGCCACCCTATGCGGGCACTTCTTTCCTAAGCCCAGGGGTGGAGCAATTACACGTAACAAATTGTACATATCCTTATAATGAATCCGGCAACTGGAAAGAAAACATCAGACGTTATGACAGCAAAAACCGAGAGGAATCAGTTTTTCCCCAGGCAAATAGAAGTTGGAAGGGCCAAAGGAGCTGAAAAGCAAAGTTAGTCTGACAGCAAATGAGTTTGCAATGAATGAGGCACTTTAACACAGACCGAGAGAGAGAGAGAGAACTTCCAGCTGCTCAAAAAAAGCTCTATCCTTGGGTTTTCTTCTGCTAAACCTTCAGTGCCATGTGCCAGGCTTTCCAAACATGGCATCTGGTTACCTTTATCACTAACGTTTTATTCCCATCCGCCTCCAGACAGCCCCTACCCAGCAACCGCAGCCGCCCAGCAAAACCAGAGCCCCCAGCACACAAATCGCCTATTTGCTGGGTTATTCCTGGGATTCAAATGAGCTGGTTCAAAAGAGCTCGGGCACCTCCGCCTTCCACTGCTCCCACCTACATAACCCCAGCAGAGCTGTACTTTGTGGCACAGACAATAAATAATTAGCTGCAAGTCCAGAAATTGCCATTTCAAGAGCTGTCTTGGCCATCGGCACCGGGAAAATCCAGCCTTCGTTACCAGGAGGTGAAATTAGGTGCCTTGAGGTAGCTTTATGGTCAACCTCATTAACTCCCAACAATATTTTCAGCTAATTTAACAGCAGGATTAGATTTCTTAATCTTTTGTAAGTAACCAAATCATGTACAAAAAGAGCTGCGCTGAACTTCAAAGTGACCTCTAAAGAAAAATGAGATGATTGAGCTTCGTTATGTTTATTTTGGTACATTATATAAAGAAGGCTGGAATATTTTGGAATGTCTCCTTCAATATTACTGCTTTTTTGGACGTGAAAAATTAAGGTCTATTCAAAGTCTTCGCAATCAACTCAAAACTATTAATTTAGAAACAGACCAAATGGAACTGTGCAAGTCTTGGCTGCAGGCCTAATCGTGGTTATAAAAAGTATATTGGTTTAACTGAGTCGAGAAGTTTACTGACATTTTAGAATGGTTTTGTAAAACCAGAGTGTAGAAAATATAAATCAGCAGTTCTCTGAGCTCTCTGAGAGTCCGTGGAAGGCTTGAAAACCAACAGATAAACTGCACCGGGAGGTCATGGCAGCAAATTATGACAAACAGGCATTCCTTCCCTGGTTGTTTAAATCTCTCTGAGTTTTCTTCCTTTCCATCAGCACCCCTTTTCTCCCAGGAAGTGATGAAAAAAGCTCTGGTTTGGAAGCACCTGCATGTCCTCCCGCCCACTGAAGGTGCTGCCGGGAGCAACTGATGGAATGGGACGGCAGGACCAGCATTTCCAGAACCTCTAAGGGGTGTGCACTGGGGAGGGGGACACAAAAGACTTAAAGCACTCACTCTACGTATCTTGAAAAAATAACAGTGGATAGAAATGCAATTTTCTTCTCTTTCCTTTCTCTTTCCTTGTTCATCCTTAAATTCAGTGTTTTCACTCATTAACCACAGCCCTGGACCAAACCGCTGCGTGTATCCCGGTTCTCTCGCTCTCTCTTTATCCGAGTCTGAGGCTTCTGCCAGCTCTAAATCCAACAACTTCCACATACTTACCCCTCCTGAGCGTCACACATCTACAACAACTGCTAGCTGCTTTGCTTTACTTCCTTTTGAATGGTTTTCCCCACAAAACTTTAGAGTGAGTTGGATTTTGTAACAGAAACAAAGATGACATTGGAAACAGCCACACACATTATGCTTAAAATATTATCTATATAACAAAAGTATAACAACACTTGTACTCTTTGGCCGTGCAGCATCTTTCATCGAGGGTGTCAAGCTACAGAAAGTGGACAAACACTAAGTCTTTCTTTCAAATTATGCGATGGTGATTATTTATCATTCCCCTATACATCCGTATACTGGGAGCTGAAATGCTAAAAGGAGACGGCTGACATGGGAAACAAAAATTAGATCGACGTTTTCTTTCAATGAGTTTGAGCAACCTGTGGAACAAACAGCTGAATAAGAACTGGATCCTTTGTCTTTGGATCAAAACGGGGTGCACTGCTGGGAGCCATTCCTTAAAAGAACAAATTATTAAGCTCAGTCCACGGGTATCTATTGTGAAATACCATGTCCAGAGCTTCACAGGAGTTCAGCCCAAATGATCAAAAGATCTGTTCTGGCCTTAAAAAGTGAATGCACTTCAGATTACTTTTAAATTGTGGAAATGTTAGTCTTACTTATGCAAACCTAAGTGATTTCAGTGGGACTATTCACACACTGAAAAGCCAGAACGTGCCCATGTTTTAGGATCAAGCCTTGAGCATCATGTCTTGGCTGTCCTTTGGTTCACAGTTCTGCCCCTGGTCACTTGGCCAACATCAACAGCTTCACACCAGAGCAAAACGGGAACAAGATTAGAGAAAAACAGAATTAGGATCTTAATATATGACATATTCTGTATTAACGGCTCTAGAAGTGAAAAGGTTTGGGCCCCGAGTGACTCACAAACGTAACCTCTGCGCTCAGAGTTAACAGAGCGAGCAAATCATTCTGTAAACTTAATGCTTGTGTCTCTTACGGGTGGAAAGTTCCTGAACAGATAAACATTAAAAAAGAACACTGATACTATTTTTTCCCTTGCAGGTATGTTTCTCCTCCCAGACGCTAATCAGAGGCAAGATTATTTTTTAAGGGGAGAAGGGGCACTCCCCAAGTTTTCGGTCTCATTGAGATTTTCTAGTGGTAAGAGATAGGACCAGATTTGAAAAAGGGAAGGAAAAAGGAAAGCTATTTACTGCCTGCCAAATACCCACAAAGGACTTGTCTGTGTTACAAAGCATGTGGTAATGAAAATCTGCTTGGAGATTACAAGCTCCTAGTCTATGTGGTGTATATTTGCAGGCTCATGGTAGGGGTGGCTTTGAGCTAGTTAAAATCACACACAGTTCAGAGAGACGCAGGCATTTTGGAATAGGTTTACATTTAAAGTTAGCCTAAATCAATTTAACTGAGATTTTAAAGCGGTTTAATTGCATCCTAGCGGGGAGTTTGAGCTGCTGATTATACAAACACTTTCTGCATCTGTCCCTACTGAAGGGAAACAAAAGAGTGAAAAGATTGGAGGAGCTGGAGGCAGCTTCATTACGAGTACAGAGGAGATTCATTGCAGAGCAGCTCGTAGGGAAGAAAATGGATATGAAATCAGCAGAGCTTTAAATGAAAAAAAACAGTCTCCCATCAGGCAAATTCCAAAGCTGCAGAATATCAAGGAAATTACTGTGACCTGTATCTTGGAGCATCTAGAAATGAAAATAAGCAGGACTGTTGTGCAGTAGCTTTCTCTGGGTAATGGAGAAAAGTGATGTCCTGGTTTTGTTAAAAAACAAGTTTCTCTTTTAGTGAATTTGCCTGTCAGCTAAAGCTTTGTATGAGCTGCATTTTCCTGGAGAAGCAGATACATGTTTTGGTAAACATAGCAATGGAATGGGAAGTTATTGATAAGGATGGATGGACATCTCCTGAGAGGGGCAACAAGAAACAGGTAACAAAGAAACTGACCAACTGTGTGTAACATTCCATTCAGGTGAATACTTCATATAAAAGTGGGAGATCACGAGGATCTCATCCCTTTTTTTCCCTTTTCCTTATGGCAAACATTAGGAGAGGACCTTGGGAGTCGTTCCTGCGAACTGAGGCCTAGAGAGAGACTGAATCCAGCTCCGGTTGGCTGCAGAGTCCAGTCCAGGACTTTGGCTGCCGGCTCTGCAGTTGCTGGGACTTTCAAGATTGGTTTTGTATATTTTGTTTTATTTTCTCTATTCTTATTAGTAGTATTAGTAAAACATTTTTAATTTTTCCAACTCTCTTCTCTCTGTCCTTCTTTCCCTCCCGATGGCCTGTCTTGAATGGGAAGGGGGAGAGGGAGGGACAAAAGGGCGAAAGGGAGGGAGAAGAGGAGGTTAACAACACATCTGCCAGGGTTTTATTGTCACTCTGCAATCATAAACCCTCAACAAGTGATATACTGAAGTCAGCCTACAAGTGATCACCGGTCAAAGCTATCCCCTTATTTTTAAAAAATTCCTTAAAATGCTTCAGCAGTCACGTTGGCCCCAGCAGTGCCCCTTCTCCAGAGTCTGAATAACGAAAACCAAAGAGATAAAACCATAAAACCAAACACCTCACCGTCTGGCTGTGAGAAAATCATTTCCTCCTTTAGCACACTCATATTTCAGGAAAATATTATCAGAGGCTCCCTGAGAACTGAAATGCTTCCAGAGCTCGGCTTATCGCATTTTCTTCTTATTTATATTTTGCACATTTTATGTTTCAGCTGCAAGTCCAAAAGCTAAAATATGAACAAAATTCCCCTCTCCGATTTGATGTCATTACAAGGAGGCTTCCAAGAGCAAAACATCGGGTTTGATGAGAAATGTCTGTTTAAAAAAAACACATTTTCAGCAAACCACCCTAATGCTGAGAAACACCAGGTCACTCCCCACTGCCTCACAGGTGGGTGAGAGCAAATGATACACCTGGGTCTGCAGCACCTGAGTCATCTGCAAAGCAGTGGGGCTCATCATCTCCTTCTACAGCAGGAGAGACAGCACCTTGAAAACTGGAATTTTGATGTGTGTGTGCCCTCAGGTCTTTGCAAAGGATTTGTGAAACCATTAAGGTGCTTCTAAACTGGGAGAGAAATGCTGCACGAATGAGGTATCACAAGGCTTGGCCTCCCAAGTTACCTGAAGTGCTGCCAATGGCAAGAAATTCAGCATATTTTTGTCTCCGAACCGGGATGCAGAAACAAAAGGCAATCAAAGCTTCTGGAAATGCAAAACATCTTTTCTGCTCAGCCATTTAGCCAAGATAATTTGAAATTAACCTATTAATTTTTGGCCATGTGTGTGGGAAGGACGGTGCATTTTGCTCTCCTGGTTTGTTTCTTTATATCTATCTCGTGTCTATATGAAGGAAACGCCCTTGTAATGACATCAGGTTTGTTCATCTCCATCACACCGTGAGTTAAGCTGGAGCAATTACCTCCAACATTACCTCAAGCTTTGGAGTAGATTTCTTTCTGGAGCTGGACTAACGTTAAGAACAGGCTGTTAGTGGGCACAGGAATGGTATTTACACACAATGTGTATCCATTTCTCCATGTTTAACAGCATACATACCAGGCAGCAGGGTCATATTCAGCCCAGACACGAACAAACTCATCCAAATGATGCGGCCCAAGGATGGAAGAGTCTCTTGTCAGGTATTCAAAGTTGTCCATAATCACAGCCACAAACAGGTTCAACATCTGCAGAGATAGAGCAACAACACAGGGAGAAAAGACAAAAGATGCTGGGAGAGGGTACAATTCCCTCAGCAGGGTGTGTGGGTTCTATAAGAAGAAGCTGCACCCTGGAGAACAGAATCATAGAATCATTTTGGTTGGAAAAGACCCTCAAGATGATCAAGTCCAACCTCCATGTCTGTCCAGCCCTCCAGGGATGGTGACTCCAGCACTGCCCTGGGCAGCCTGTTCCAATGCCCCACAGCCCTTTGGGGAAGAAATTGTTCCCCACATCCAACCTCAACCTCCCCTGGCGCAACTTGAGGCCGTTTCCTCTGCTCCTGGTGCTTGTTCCTGGGGAGCAGAGCCTGACCCCCCCTGGCTCCAAGCTCCTTTCAGGCAGTTCAGAGATCAGAAGGTCTCCCCTCAGCTCCTGTTCTCCAGCTGAACCCCCAGGTCCCTCAGCCGCTCCCGTCACACTTGTGCTCCAGCCCCTCACCAGCTCCATTCCCTTCTCTGAATTCTCTCCCAGCTTCTCTTCACCATTAAATGAACCAGCTGACAGGAACTCATTCCATCACTTTCATAGCAAGGCACATCAAGAAAAGAACAGCTAGAAAAAAATACCCGTTCTTCAGCCTGAATGTCCTATTTTAGACTCATAACAATTCAAACCTTCAAAGATCCCCAGCTAGATGAGGGCCAGGACACATAAAAGGCTCCTGTCCCTAATGGCCGTTGTCTAACACAGAGCCCAGCAAAGGCTTCTGGTATATAAAGATTCTTCTCTTATTAAAGCCAACAGAAGTGGCACGAGGAGTTCAATGGGAAAAGATCAAGCTGCAGCCAGCGGAACGGAAGAGCAGGAGGAAACGGGTGCTCCTGTGCTGGATAACAACCCAGGTGGCACAAGGCACCGGGTGTCTCACACCACCCAAGGGTCTTCAGGCCAAGCTGCAGAGCACCGAGCACACAGCCCTGCCTGTGCCTCAGCTGCAAACACGGCTCCTGCCCCTGCAGCAACGCGTGTGGGTTCACTCCTGCGGCTGAGTGTCAGGGCCTGGCAGCCCAAACACAGCTCTACACGGCCTGTTGTGATAGGACAAGGGGTGATGGTTTTAAACTCAAGGAGGGGAGATTCACACTGCTGGTGAAACACTGGCCCAGGCTGGCCAAAGAGGTGGTGGATGAACCATCCCTGGAGACATCCCAGGCCAGGCTGGACGGGGCTCTGAGCAACCTGAGCTGGTGAAGATGTCCCTGCTCATGGCAGGGGGGCACTGGGGGAGCTGGGAAGGGCCCTTCAACACAAATCGTTCTGTGATTCTATGATCAAACAACTCTGCTGGGTTTGGGGAACGAGGCCAGTAGCTGGACAAGCCCAAGGATGCCGTCGAAGTGCACCATGCAGTACTGGACAGGGATGACCAAACCTGCTCTCGATGAGCTGCTCAAAGGCTGCAGCACCATCACCACATCAGCAGGGATCACCCACGTGCCATGAGTACCCCACACATAGATCGGTACCCCCAGAGCATCACGAGACAGCAAAACTTTTGAGACTTTGCCCCTTGATCCCAAGTCCCTTTCCATTGCTCCCAGCTCTGGCCAAGACTTGGTACAGTTTTCCCTTGCTTCTGTACAGCTGTTTCTAAAGTTCCTGTATATTTTTACATTTAAATTTATATTATTCAACAGTGTAAATTACAGGAGGAAAATTATGCCAGGCTGGACACCCACAAAGAGCCAGAAACAACATTTAAAAACCAATTCGTTATCCATCTTCCCTCCAATCTACAGCGTAACAACATCGAACGAACCATAAAAACATGCCCTCCTGGCAAGGCTGTGGCTGTAATGCTTTAACCACCGTGGGGAACCACATGTTTCCTTGCAATGAAGTGCCAAATGCATTTTAAGAAATGAGTTACAGCCCTGCCCTGTAGCAGCCCAGCTGTTTGGCTTTCTGCTGCCTGTTTTTGGAGCCCTCCCTGCCTTTGCCCTTCACCAGGGCTCTCCCCTCTCTCTGCTAGCAAAAGCTTTAGGAACAGTAACGCGCTTGAAAATAACAACGAGAATGTCTGATGCTGGGTTAAAGATTTGTACAAGGAAAAAAAATCGGCTTTAAAATACAGAGCGCTGAAGGAATCAGTACAAGGAGCATTAGCTTTGTATAAGCTTTCAGGGCTCCATGGTTTTTAATATATGCAGAAGAAATAAACCACGGGATGTCAAAGGGGCAACAGAAGTCAGACAAAGGATCTCAGCAGGGGCCACTGAACTTGGTCTGTCTATACCCAGCATCAAACTGCCACGTGTACCTCTTTCTCCTGGTTAAAGGTTTCTGATTGATAGGAGGAATTGGCTACACAAAAAGTGAAATCTTATATTTTAAAGCTAAGCCATGGAACTGAATTGTAGGCTTGATATGTTGCTTTTTGCTGCATTTCAGAGCCGGGACTTTCATCTCTTCCTGCTTGAAGTTTAATTGGGTCCCTGTTGCTGGTTTTCCATTCCCCTGTCCCAGGGGTGCAGGGAAGTGAACCAAGCCCCGGGAGCAGAGAGCTTTTCATGTATGGAAGTGATCAGAAAGACACTGGCACCTATTAAAGCTTAGACCCAGCCCCGTATGATGGCACAGATCAAGTACAACAGCCCTGTGTACTTCCATGTCTAAAGCTTTGCCGGCACCATTGCAGAAGAAAATAATTATTGCATTTATTTAACAAAGCAAAACAAAACACAAGGCATCAAATAAGCATGATGCTCCCAGCTGCTTGCCACCAGCACTTCTGAACAAATGTTTTCTTGGCCATTCTCACCCTGCCTTCCCCATTGCCCTTCTTCAAAGGACCGTGCTACAAATCAAGACAAAACTGATTAATGCTTAATTCCAAATATTAGATCCCCCCTGTGGGAAGGAAGATAAAAACCTTCCCTTTAAACTAATGACTAAATGATCTCTTTGGGGATTAAAGGGATTTTATCGCCAGGATGATAAACGGTTTTCAGTGAACCCACCTCGTAATGTTGTATAAACCATAATTAAGGAGGAGGAGAAAGCAAAGGGGTGGGGAGGGAACCACAGCGGAGACTCCACTTTGGGAGAGGTAGGGATGGACTTACCAGGAAGGAGCAGAGGAAGATGAACGACACGAAGTAGAAATAGGCAAAATCGCTGCCGCATTCGTTCTTGGTGAGGCCGGAGAGCGGGTCGCAGGCTCTGTTGCTGAGGCAGGACAGCATGATCTCGTGCCAGGCTTCCCCCGTGGCGCTCCTGGGGACGGGAGGGCAGAGGGTGAGCTCGGCCAGCCCACCCAAACACCCTCCTCACATCACCCCTGTGCCCAATTAACTACAGTAATCAAGAAGAAAGGTTGTCTTCAGGGGGAGAGGCTGTCTTTACATTAGGAACCTGAAGTGTTGACATAAAATAAAGAAGGAACATGTCCCCCTGTCACAGGGGATGTAAAAAAACCCGAGCAGGCTCACGCAGGCTGAGCTTCATTGGTTTTGCAGAGAATAAAACCAGACTGATTTAAACACAGCAAGTGCAAAGTGCCAACGTGAGTAAACAGAGTTTAGATTGTTTCCTCTTCTGTCCTGGTGCTGGCTGCAAACACAAGGGAGATGAAGGGAAACAAAGCCAGGATTTTCCACCCCAATCTCTTATTTCCTTTATCAAGCAGATACAGAAACACCAGGTTGGTCTGGTTGGTCACAGTGGCTTGGGTCCTATTTTCATGACAGTTTCTTCATCATTTCCCTCCTTCCTTTATAACTTCTATTTCTACTAAAGGGAGAAAAATAGCCAAAAGAAAAACCTTTGCAGTCCCAGTGGCTCTGTCCTCAAAACAAATCATCCCCTGCACTGTAAACAGAGGGATCAGAAGGCAGGGGATCCCCATGTTCCCTCACTCTGACTTCCTACATAACCTCAGATTTATCCCCCCATAATTTCTGCATCACACTCAGAGATGCTTTTAGTGGTGTCTCTCCACAGTCCTACGAGCAGCCCGACCTGTGCAGGGCTGTTCACAGACCTGTCTCACAAACCTTCCCCCTGCTCTTGGAGAAAACTTGGTACTCAATGTAAACTCCAGGCTACTCTGAATTACACGGCAGGTACCATCCCTCCAAAAATGAGTTCAGAAGCCCCATTCCCTTGTGCAGAACCCGCTCCTGCTGCCTCTGTCCTCTCCGTCCCACCGCAGCTGCCGCCCAGGTCTGGAACGGGACCAGGAGGTCTGGGACGCCAGACCGAATAATTATCCGGTTTTATTAAAACTCGGAGTTTTGAGTCGAGTGATTATTCTGAGCTAGAGAGGGCTAATTGCATTTCCGTCTGGCATGATATCCAGTTACAAGCGCTGTATAATCCGCAGAACCGAGCCTTGTGGGGCCAGAGCGGTTATTAACCGCTGGCTCTCCACACCACACGGCTGGGTAAGTGAAATCTTCCCCCAGCTGCCCCCATTTGGAGCAGGGCCCACATTTCATTTTTACTGGGCCTGAAAATGAAAATTTGTCATTTCCTTGCTTCCTTGTCATTGGAAAACTCTCTGTTTCCAGGCAGAATGAACCCAGATGGAAACTCTTTCACTCTGAAGCAGGGGTGGTGTTGATGTGTTGATGTATGAAGCATTAACTTGTTCGTAATGCAAAAATGACTAATTAAAGGAATTATTCCTTAAAAAATAAAAAGTAAGCTTCACGACAGGAACCACATTGATCAGTTAAATTAGGGGATTCCTGTTTTACATTAATCTTCTACCTGAGCTGACATGGGGTGCCGCAGCACTGGGTGTCACTTTGTGGAGATGCTGGTGTGTTGAATCAGATCTGTCATGCTCAGTGATACTTCACACCCCTAAATCTCAGTAGCTAAACTGGCACATGGGGAGAAAGGGACTTATTTATTGCTCACATGCAAGTCTTATCGTATTTTATTCTCTATTTACCTGAACAGAAGCATCAGGGCTTGGAGGAAGGTACGGAAGTTATTGTGCCGATTAATGGAGGTTTCATCATCTAGTGCGATGTTACCAAACACCTGTGCAGAAAACAGAAGGGATTCAGGCCAAATGCACCCTCACGTTGAATTTGTCAGCAAAGGCAGATCAAGTGGAGTTGGAAACAAAAAAAGGCAGGAAAATAATTTGGTCTGGTTCAAGGGATCTCAAAAGGCAGAATAACTTCTGTGCTGAAGAGGGAGATAAAAACACGTTGTAGAGATCAAATGGAGAAAAGAATCGGTTAATGTGCTTTGTCTTCATGCAGACCCTTTCCAACACCACAGTTCAGCTCCATCCCAGGCCAAGAAAACTCTCTTATTTATTTCATAAAGGTGCAGGGTCTGAGCTGCTCCCTGCTCCCAGCATCCTGCTGCGCTGTACCCAGGTTTGTCCCTGCCCGTGGGGACACAGCTGCCCACCGCTGTCCCTGGAGATGCTGTTCTGCCACTTTGCCTGCCCATGTTCTCCCTTGGCACCCCCAGAAATATCTGTACACCCAGGGTCACGTTCAACACAACTTCTGGCAATAAGGGTAGCAAAAATGGCATTTTTCGCACTTCTGATTTACCTGACACGGGACTTTCGCCTTGTCCTGCTGTGCAGGCAAGAACCCATTTGCACCCTGAACCAGCGGGAGACAACCAGGTGACTTATTGTCAATATTAAAGCTAAAATTTTACCTGCATGCCAATAATAGCATAGATGAAGAAGAGCATTGCAATGAGGAGACACACATAAGGCAAGGCCTGTGGAAAAGGAGAAGGTGGCATTAGTGACAGCAAATGCATGTCAGCTGGGAGCATTTAATTCGTGGTCAGCACTCGGTTTTGTGGTGTTTGCCCTTCAGATGAAGGAACTGGGAAGAGAATATGAACAATTCTGGCAGCTTTCAGGAGACAAACCCCTGGAGCCAGGTTTTCATTGATCACAAAACAGTCTGGGCTTTCTATACATCCTCACAGACAGATAAGCAGGGAAAACACAATAAGAAGCTTTGCAGCAAGTGCTGGAGCTACTGGCAGGCACCAGCACTTTCTATGCATAATTGTACAAACATTAATTTTTAATGACCTTGCTGTAAATTTGGTATGAGAAAAAATGTTCATCCAAGTTCCTGCTCTGAAACGGGCACAGACTGCAACTCCAGGAAGAGGAAAAGATTTGGAATTTTAGCAAGATATCAGTGAAAGCTAAAATGTAATTATGACACCCAAGCTGGGAGTAATAGCTGCTTTCCAGTCAGGTTAAATGAATGGGTAATTAATGTCTCTTAATTAGTAAATAGCTGAGAAAAATGAGAAGTCTTGTTCTAGGGCTAGACTCCTGTTGCATTATGCTAATACCTGCATCCCAAGACTTTGCCATAGGGATTTTGTGGTAGTTTCAAGGGCAAACTGAGCATTGCACACTTGCCGCGAGTCTGCATCAGCAGCTGTCCGGCTTTCAGCCTCGTCTCCCAAAATGCTCAGCACCTGTAGTGCTCAGGGGACGCTCAGTGCAAACCAGTCAACTCTTATGCAGAATTAATATTCCTGTAATTGCTTTGTAGAGGTGCAGAAAGGCCGTTCTCTTGGCAAGGGGAAGCTCTTTGACACTCAACGGATGATGCTACAGACGTGCCAAGCGTTATCACCTCCCCATGTCTCTTCCCTGCCTAAAACTCACCTTAAAAGACTGCACGAAGGTCCAGAGCAAGATGCGGATAGTGTAACCCTGGCGAAGGAGCTTGATAAGTCTGGCTGCCCTGAAGAGCCGTAGGAAGCTGAGGTTGATGAAGTTGTCCTGCGGAAAGTAAAGGGTTTGTGTCCTTCAGCAATTAACGCGCTTGGAAACCACAGCCCGCAAAAAAGAAATTAAAATTACCAGCTTCACGATCTAAGCAGCAAATCGGCCACCAGAAAACCTTCCAAAAGAAACATTCGTCAGTGCAGATCACTCCACATGCAGCAAGTATGAGAAAATCCCTCTCCACAAGAGCCCTCCCCTCTGCTACTGGGTCAACGATAGAAAAGGAAAAGGGCCTTTCACGCTGTCCATGGAGGTCTGGTTTTCTTTGAGTAAGGCAGATTTTCTCCCTCTGAAGACTCAGGGAGAGGTAATGGTGCCGTATTATGATTTTATAAAGAATAAGGTTGTTTTGAAGTCTTGGTCAGCTTGCTTTCTACAATGCATTGAACTTAAGCCAAGACAGTTGCAAGGGACTGTGTTTGCAGCCTCTACCATAACAAAGAATGGCATTGTCCAGTGAAGATTAAAACATCCTTCAAAGAATGAGGATGTTTTCTAACCTGGAGGTTTTAAATGTTTATACACCATGAGACTGGACAGGCTTTTCAAGGAGAAATGGCACCAGAAAGACTGTTTGGAAGATGGATCAGTGGCAGCAAATCAATTGGGGAGGCTGAGTGTCCAACAGCAGGAGGGCGCCTTAGGAACCTGCTGGGTTTTTTAATTAGTATAAAATGTACCTTCGCAGGTGGATCAAAAAACTGCTGGAGACAGATTCTGATTTCCATTTGTTTTGTGTGATTCTTCCCACCCCGCACCCCGTTTTTTTCCTGCCTTCAGGGAAAAGAGGTTGCTTGCCCCAATGAGCTAATCTAGAGAGGGTTCTTTCCAAAACAAAACATGCAAAAGCCAGATCCCTCTTGCCCTCCTGTTTTAAGGAGATCAAAAATATCCCCCCTTTCCAAACTGATTCCAATTCACTTATTTGTGAATCTCTGTTCACAGCCACTTATTTGACTGAGTTAGCTAATGAGAGAAAGCATCCCACTTGAAACTATCAAGCAGTGGAGTGGAAAATACAACCATAAGGAGCTCTTGTTGATAGAGATGAGCAAAAATAGTCTTTCCCTTGTATTATTGTTTTACCAGAAGACACCCAGTCATATTGAAGTGACCCACATTGCTTGCTCATTTAGCTACAGAGCTCACGCTGAATTTGGGGGGGCTTGTTGGATCTATTCATTTATTCAGGTGCCAGCTCAGTTTTGGGGCCATTAGCATCGCATTCCACCAATCCCATCAATGAGTTCAAGAAATCAGTCTCAGGCATGCACTCGGTTTCTCTCACGTTAAAAACGCAAGCAGCTCAGAGTTAGGCACAGACCATATATCAGACTCAATCCTCAAATAAAGAGAAAAGAGAAAAGCATAGGTATGTTCAATGAAAGAGCGGACAACACTGAGCTCATTCAAGCCAGCAACAGAAGGCAGCTCTAACAGGCAAAACACAAGCGAGGATTCCCCTGGGTTGCTCAAGGTCAGTAAAACAGGCGCTAAAAATTCAACATTTGTCTCTTAGCATCAGCTTCTGTGTTATTTTTCACACCGCTTACATTCCCTTCACCGGCTGAACTCACCTTAGCAGGTAAGGGCCATCAGAGTGGTTCCAAAGAATGTTTATCAATATGATGATAGGTGCTTTATAAATATATAAAAATATAAATATGTATCTATAAGACCTGTGGTGCAGAGCTGGACCATGGCTGGATAACGGGTCCATCAACAACCCGGTCCTTACAACCCCCGTTGCTGCATCTCCACAGGGTTCGGAGCAGGGCGGAGGTTTAACCCAGAGCCCATTTAAATCTACAGAAAGTCTCCCCACCAGCGAGACCTGGATCAGACCTAATACAAAATGATCATGGCACTTGGGCATCAGGCCTGCAAGTCTGACAAGTTATCACGTTTGGAGCGAGGCTCAAGCCAGGTCTTTTCCATGCACCAGCCTAAGGATCCTCCAAGGAGCAGGTGCAGAGGTAGGATCCATCTCGCTGTATATGAACCTGCCTTAACTCCCTCTTTCCACCTTACTGTAGCTTAGCAGCAACATTGTTTTGCTCACACTTTGCTCTAATCTCTTAATCACAGCTGACATTATGCTAAACAGCTGCTTTGGTCTGGGCTGACTGCAAGGTGACGCTTAGCACAGGGTACGCCCGCGCTACATGAGGCTCTATACAAGGTCTGTATGAATGCAGCACGAAGCAGGGGGCTCAAAACTGTGTAGTTGTGTCTATAACCCCCCACTTCCCGGGATTTGGAGGGACAAACAGCCCATAACCTTTTTCTTTCTCCTCCCAGCCCCAAACCCCCCATTTGACTCATGCGTTGCTATTTCCTAAAGTGCAGCAAAAGCCTCCACTCCGTGGTGAATCACTCGCAACCCAGGAAAATCCCCCGTCACCCACATCCCCAGACTGTTCGAAGGACGGTTCTCCGCGCTGTTCATAGGGAGGCAAAGTTACACACGCTCGTGATGGATGGGAGGGCTTGGCGTGTGTAACCCTCAGCACACCGCGTAGAAAACCAGTCCTTCGACACCTCCACCGCCCAGGCAGGAATCAGAACTGCATGCAGTTAAAGGGGAAACTCCACATTGCGATATTTCTTGTGCATAACAGTGTTTTGCACCAACTCTCCCCCCACTTAGCCACCTTAGCAAGATCAATCTTTCCAGGTTGTTGTTCACTTTTCTGTTGCACAGATGCTAACGGCTGACCGGCACTCACCGGAGCTTTATGATCCACCTCAGGGCTAGAAATTACGTTGGAAAAATGGTTCCCCCTGGCCTGTCGCTATTTTCCTAAAAGAGGGGGCTCTGGTACCCCCAGGGGTCTGTGCCACCGCTTCCCACGCCAGGAGTGTGACCAAAGCTCAGCCGAGTGATTCATCTCTGGAGCAAAATGCAAAGCCAGAGAGAAACGGAGAGCAGACATCACGGATAAAGAACTGGCACCGATTCTTGTCCTGCCATGTGCAGCCTGCTCTTTTACTCTTTCTTAGGGTGTTTTTCCATACCAAAAAGTACAAAAGCCATGAAAAATAGGGTGTGCAGCCACCGCCTGCATCTGTTCCTCCAGCACCTTCAGCAGCAGAGTGGTTTCCTCCCCAACACAGTCCACAGGGATGCAGAACGAATTCTGTCCTGTACACCAGTGACAAAAAAATCCCAGTTCTGTGGATAGATGGTCTGGATTTTTAAATCCGCAGTGGGAATATGTGGTTTTCATGCCATGGCTGGACGTGTTCTGCAGGATTTAGTGAAGGAGTATTACGCTGTGCTGCCACAAAGCAAACAAATTGGCAGAAGTTGAGCTGCTCATCCCTGTTTCTTCCTGCAGCCCGGTTGCAGAACATAACCAACCCCTAGACTTGAAACTTCAGATTTCTGTCCTCAAAATGAAGGTCTCACCCAAAATTACAAAGAATCGTGGGCAGAGGAATCTGATCAAGTCAAGAACAGGGTCACTCAGGCAGCTTTGGCAGCTCTCTTCATCTGGCATCAACAAGAATGAAGCTGTTCTGCTAAGGAACTGCCATCAAGGAGAGGATTGTGTTCCCATTTAAATGTCCATCTTCGCTTCCTCTGAAGCCCGAGGAAAACCCTTGATAAATTTAAGAGGTTGAAGATTTTCACCACACTTAACTGAGTCCTGGGGGCTCTGCCATTACACAATATCATATCATGTCCTTTCATCCTGAGCCAGGAACACTGGAAATATGATTTTATGTGTGTGATGCCCGTATCTCTCCTTGTTCCCCATGACCTTTCAGCTTTGGTGCTGCTGCTGCAGTCACTGTCGACTCCTACCGCCTGCAGCAGAAGGAAGGAAGGAGGCAGCTCCCGAGGACCACTTGGTGCTTCAGAGGTCTGGCTTGGATGCTGAGTGATAGGAGGAGCCTGGATTTGGATGCATGACCAGAGTCTGCAATCCAAACAAACTGCAGGATGAGCATTTAAATCTTCAACCTGTAAAATGAACAGCAACAAGGCCCAAATTTGGCCAAACGGAGAGAAGTTGATTTTTTTCAGTATATTTTCATGTGTGCAGCTGATGCCGGACACTTATTTGTGCTGCCTGGGCCACGGGGCAGAAGCTGACATCTCCAAAGACATCCCCTGACGACATCTCCAGACATCCCCTGATGACCCTCACAGCTCCCACACATCTGTAACGCTGCCAGAAGCACACAGAATTCCCTTCTCAGACCACACTAGGCAAACTTGTAACTTATACATCGTCATTTTCTTCTTTCCTAGCAGAAAATTCCCTCCCGTGGCCCTCCGCGGAGCACACCCGGAGCTCATTTGCCGTCTGCCGTGAAGATTTGCTCTGATTTGTTTCTTAACAGCAACTGTGCAACAGAAAGTCCAGATGTCACTGCAGCTCCAAAAGCTGTTGTTAGGTGGCCAAGCAAGTATTTTTCATAAGCTTATGGTCTCATTTGTGTTATTAACCATAGCCAAGAATGGAAGAATATATGTATTTTTAGACTGTATTTTTCTTTATTCGTCCTCTTTTGCTTAATTTATGATTTTCAAAGACAGGGGCCAGTATTTCCAAAGGCGTCTTTGGAATCAGGCACTAAATTCACAGTGGGATTTGGTTCCCAGTATTTTTCAGCCCTGTTCATAACACGGCTTATGCATTTTACTTGAGATGTTTGCTTTTTGATCCAGGGACTGTGTGTCCACTGTGGTGGCAAAACGCTTCTATGTGCTGGTATCACAAAGAGTTTTTGAAGTTGAATAGAAAACGCTCTTTCCTATTAATTCTTTTTTGATTTGAGGGAAGCAAGTCTGCAATAACTTTGATTTCTTTTTGCCTTACAATACAGTGCAACCCGTGGGCTTAGAACACCTGTAAGGCTGTTCTCTTAAATGTACGGCTTCCCTTTGCAGAAAGCTCAACACATCTAATAATAAAGAACCAAATTGGGTAGCACCACTTACAAAACGAAGGGTTTCCCAGCAAGCTCTACTCCACGTCATCCAGATGGATTCTTCCCTCCTATTCCCATTCAATTTTTCACCAAAATAAAGCAAGTGTCAGTCTCCCCTTTATCATTGTCGGGTGTAACAAACAGCGGAGAACAGGCTATTGGTAACTGCATTGGCCTCACGTCACCAATTAGCCAAGGGGAAGGAGATGCAGAACAGAAGCCAGTTTTGAGGCACGCTGCAGTGAGGCTTTTTCACCAGTGCAATCGGAAATCTCATCAAAACGAATTAAATTAAAGAAAAACGAGAGAAAATAAAAGCAGAGAATTTAAATAATTGTTTAAATTCAATGAAACCAACCGTGTCCTATATGTGATGTTTTCATGGATGGGTATTTGCAAGATTATTTACAAATTAGTTTTTTGAGCAGCAGGTGCACAACATACAGACGGAGACATGGTTTTCGCATTGTATGTTGATTGGATGGCGTGATTCAGCAGGTAGATAAGGAAAATAAAGAACAAAACAGGAAACAAAAGAGAAAATGAGTAATCAGGACAAGCAAAAAAGGAAACTCTGAAAATTTCACTGGAAAAAAACTTCTGTGCTTTTGGGAGTGTTATTTTATGGTAATTATATAAATAAAAAAATGCTTCAAACCAAAACACATTCTGAGATCCTAAAGGTAACGCAGACAGTGCAGTAGTTATTTGCATTTCATTTTGTAATGCAAATTGGGAGACAATTCACAAACACTTCTCAGTATGGTTTTTTTGTATTTCCAGGCATAGAAATAGATGTCAGTTTGTCATACACCCACTCGGCCCCTCAGGCCGCTGTGTCCACAGGGACAGCTTGTCCTTAATGCCACCTATTTACCATTTTACTTCCATTGCTGGGAAGGTAAAAAACTGACATACGTGTTTTTTTGCCTAAGGAAATAAAAAAATATATATATTCCACTGCATTCACAAAGTAAATTACATATGACATGACTACAAAATTAAAATAAAGCAATTAACCAACACATTTCTTTTCCTTTTATCTTTACTTTTCAAGTGGGTTTAAAATACCAACGCAGCAAGGCCGGTGGGAGCCGAGTCTCTCAAGATGAGACCGCCCAGGTGAGCAGGTTTATTTACCTTGGAGAACATTTATAGCTGGAAGACGCTCATGGAGAAAACTATTTGCAAGCCTGATCTCAATGTCATACCCAAGAGCATCCCCCCCTTTGCAAGGAGCTTGGGGCTTCATGGGCGGCTGTTGAGGGGACAGATGAGGAATGACTGTCATGGTCAGGCTGTGGCTGTCACCTGGGCTTCTCAGCCTGACAAACCCTCCTGTGGGAACTGTGTGTTGTTATTATTATTATTGGTAATCACAGGGCTGGATGCCCAGGGAAGGACTAATGGGCACTGCCACCCAAGTGTCCCCATGACTGCCCACTGGCTAAGGAGAGCCTGGGGCTGGGGAAGGCAAATGGAGAAGGGGACATTCCCCATTGTGGACACAGCTCTGGGTGGTGACAAGTAAAAACCCGTTCTCTTTAGTAATTCTCAGCTCCATAACAAGCTGCTGCACCTCTAGTCGTGCACTGAGCCAAAAAGCTGAAATGGGGTTAAGTGAGCATCAGCTACGGTGTTTTGTGCAGAATGGAGGTTCATCCAGCACAGGCTGGGGAGAGATCAGAGAGGAGCTGTATGAAAGAAGGTTTGAAAAACCAAGTCTAACAAGAAGATAGGGGGGACATCTGGGCACTCTCTGTGGGGGGAAAGCACATGGGAAGGAGAGATGATGGTTGTACAGAAATGCTGCATAAGGGGAAGATTTAAAGAGAGCAGAGCTCAGATCATGGAAGCATAGATCAGAGAACAGTTTGGGTTGGAAGGGACCTTAAAGACCATCCTGCTCCAACCCCTCTGCCATGAGCAGGGACAACATCCATTATGTCAGGTTGCTCAGAGCTCCATCCAACCTGACCTTGAACGCTTCCAGGGATGGGACATCCACAGCTTCTCTGGGCAACCTGTTCCAGGGTCTCACCACCCTCATGGGTGACCCTTGAAACAGGTCTATGGACTGAGACAGAGGACCAAGAGTTCCTGGGGGACATATGGCTTTTACATTAAGGACATATTTGTGAGCAGCTCTGTATTAGAGACACTGCTGGGAAAGCTGTTAAACCACATTAGAAAGTCCTCTCTAAGCTTTGACTTAATGGAATCTAGTTACTGATAAACCAAAAGCCTCTCAATTACCATCTGGGAGGATAATGGAAAGATGTACAGGTGCTTGGGAGCTCAACCTCACTGGAGTTTACTGACTGTTTTTAGAGGTAATTCATACTTCAAAGGCATCCCCAAATTGCTGCTGTCTTTGATGCTGGAAACCATGGAAATTAGTGCAGAGTGGAGGTTACCGCATCAGTGCCTCCAACTCAGGCGAGGGTGTTTGGGAGCACATTTACTTTCCAGCCCAAAGACCAGGAGAGGGTTGGGGACCCTCTGCCTGCACACAGACCCTCCTACCCCTAACAGCTGCTGCTTCCAATACCCTGGGGATATGCACATACAGCCCCAGACAGGGACCAGCGCCTGCCTGGCAGGGAATGGGCAACAGCGCTGGCTGCTCTCTGCCTGCGAAATAGTCGTACAAAGGAAGATTTGAATAAGTTTAGTGTTGTGAAGGAGAAGACACCAGTCTCGGAGAGATCACAGGCTCCCCTACCACGTGGGAGTTGGCTGTGCTGCTTCCTCATGGTAAAAGCGGCTGAAGGACGGGGGCAAGAGAAGCGTCAGGCCCTGTTTGTGGCTGACTTGGAAAGGTTTTCACTAATTTTCCAACCAAGGCAAAGGTTTGGGTACAAGAAAGCGTGTCCCACAGCAGCGGGAGCGGAGGTGTCCAGTGCCTGCCTGCAGCGCGATAAATCTCCCAAACACCCAGAGAAGCAGTGGTCAGACCTTGTGTTTGATCCATGTGACTTTACCCTTGCTGTAAGACATGCATTAAAAACTAAAGGTAATCCAAGGTCTACAAGATAGGATTCACCAACTGTTAAATGGACATCACTCTTTTGTTTTTCTGTGCTTTTTTTGTACCAAGGAAGTTAGGTAATAATGTGTTTTGTTAGAAACAGTAATATGGTCTTCACCACCAGCTCAATGTCCTGTAAAGAAGTTTGGGGGGTACAGTTCCTAGCACATATAAAACAAATCTATAAGCAAATCCCAGGGACTGAGGAGAAAAAAATTATGGTAAAGTTCAAATTCGTCACATACAGATAAAGCATCATCAGCTAAAACATGCATTGGGAGAAGAGAGGTACAATTTGTGAATTAGATAATAGCAGGCTGTCAAGGTTCGAGTCAGACATTTGCTGCCCTTATGGAAAAATCCTGTATAATTTAATGGCAAGTTTGTACACTTTGTGTAATCTACAGGGCTCATCAGCAGGGAGAGAGCAGTCCTTCCAAAGTTCGGTCTTTGTTTGTTGTAATAATTGCCCTGCAAAGCTTTTGTGCACGTAGCAGAAAAGCACCGTGTTCCCCCAACCCAGACTGCACAGGCTGATGAGTTCCTGGCCGTTCCTATGTTTCCATCATCTCTCCCCTTCACTCTGCGCTGTGCCCAATTTTGGTTGGGAGCCCCATGGCGCAGACCCGTGTGTGTGCCCTGCAAAGCACCTCACACTACAAAACATCAGTCCACAACAGAACCCTTTTGAACTTTTCCTTCTCTTAAATTCAACAGGATTTTTCCATTAATAGGCAAAACCAGCTCGGGGTTAGAGTCTTTTGCTGAATGAGAAAGAGAGACTGTTTCCCGGCAGAGTCACTCACACTGTCGTTCCCACCACAACTACTTGCAGGACAGTTTTTGGCGCAGACAGCCCTGCTCATCTCCATGGACAGAGTAGGAGATGGAACCAGGCTGCCAGGTCACCCAGGACATCATCACATGAGTCCCAGAGGCAGCTCTAGGGAATAAGGCTGGTAGAAAGATGTAACATCTTGACAAGCTACAACGTTATCAGTAAATTAAGCAAATTGAGTAAACTGTACTTACCGCAATCTCTGTTACTAAAATATCAGTAATACTTCCCAACACTGTTACAAAATCAAAGACATTCCAGGCATCTCGGAAATAATTCTGTCGAATGAAAACACAAGGGGGATAAAGGGATCACGGGGTTATTTTCTTTTTGCAAGACAGGTTCTTTTTGTTTGCTTCTTTTTAAATGCATGTCATGAAATATAAGCATTTAATGTAGAGAGAAAACAGCTGAAAGTGAACAAGGAGGGCACATACCAGCACACCAAAGGCAATGATCTTCAGCACGCACTCCATTGAGAACATGGACGTGAACACAATATTCAGGCATTTCAACATTTCTTCATATGCTTCTGGAGCATCATAGAACTAAACCAGGATGGAAGAAAGGCTGTTACTGGAAGATCACTTACAGAATAAAACCTTCCCAGCTGACTTGCCTGACTGCAAGACTCCTGCCCACTTTAGTCGAGATTTGGTGCTCACTTTAAGCAAGACTTGGGGTTACACCACAGTTATTCATGCCACTCCAGAAGCCCACTATTGCTTACATGCTGTCTTAATGGTGCTGCTGGGATAACCTCAGGACTGGGAGAATTGCTGGGGTACATCTCCCTGTGCAAGCACAACATGTAACAGGAGGGAGGAAAGACATTTTTGAAACCTGAGCATGAGTGCAGAACGGTGTTTCATACCCACAGACCCTAAAAACATGGTGACTACTTGACTGTGAAGATACTTGAGGCTGGAGTCAGGAGGGGAGATTGTCCACAACACGCAGCCACCTGCGCCTCCTCCTAAACTCCGTGTATCATGTTCCAGCAGCTTGACACTGCCGCAAATGTGAGTAATTCCCCTGGGATGGCTGGATTTTGAGCATCCCCAAGAAGTGACCCTGTTCTTTGGCAGGAGTCCCAGGTCGCGCCAGGAGCTCCAGACCTGCAAAGCCCAGTTCCCATCCCACTGGCCACACGCTGAACAGGCTGAGGGCCAAACCAGCCTTGTGCAGGGGAATTCCATTTACAGTATCTCACCACGTAGAATCATAGAACAGTTTGTGTTGAAGAGACCTTCCCAGCTCCCCCAGTGCCCCCCCTGCCATGAGCAGGGACATCTTCACCAGCTCAGGTTGCTCAGAGCCCCGTCCAGCCTGGCCTGGGATGTCTCCAGGGATGGTTCATCTACCACCTCTCTGGCCAACCTGGGCCAGGCTCTCACCACCCTCAGTGTAAAAACCACAACTCGCTGTAAAAATCACAACTAAACCACCTCCCTTTGGAGACCAAAGGAATCCCACAAGGCATCTTAAAAACATCAGGCAGATGAGAAGAGGTGAGTGTACAAAGCCTCTCCAGCAGACACCACATTCACTAGACCCAAATTGCACAGATTCAGTAACATGCCACTAACCTTCATCATTAGGACAATGGTATTGAGTGCAATCATAACCATGATAAAATACTCAAAGGGAGGGGACACCACGAATTTCCACATCTTGTACTGAAAAGATTGCTTGTTCTGCGGCATGTAGCGGGTCAGCGGCTTGGCACTTATGGCGAAGTCTATGCAGGCCCTCTACAAAACAAAAATGGGATGAAAAGAATACAAAAACAGGGCTGGCAGTCTCTATCACTCAGGACATTGTTGGGAGAACAAGTAGTAGTGGAGGATGGTTTTTTAAGAGTTTCTCACACATGATGCAAGCACTGACTCCCCCTGTAAAACGCAGCACAGGATCCTTAAATTATAATCGATTTTGGGTATTCACTGATATTTTAAACCCTACAACACTCCTATGGCCCCTGCAATCCTAGGAGAGAGCCTTCCATGACAGCCCCATCCCTTCCCACGCAGGGGGAACCCACACTCAGAAAACCCTCTGCCAATTCCTCCTGATATGTAATTGTAGAAACTGGAGGATATGTAAAGATGTTATCTACGTTTAAAATAAAGTATTGTGAAACCCAGGTATGCTCTCACACACAGCCAAACTTGTCCAGCTAATAACATCTCATAAAATGTGAACTGAACTCAACCAATAAATTATCCAATAACCATTACTAGGTGAGCTCTCAAAGACTCCATTAGTTGGCTATTTCTGTTCACACCATTATGAGAATAAAATTGCATTAAAAATTGGTTTCTACCCACAAGAAGTTTTGATTGTGAAGCATTTTCTCATCTTGGATTTAGATAAAAATCCAAAGTCTTAAATTAGTGCAAAAGTATTTTCTGCTCTATTGAAAAATAATGTGGATAAAGCACCTCTAAATATTCTGCTTTATTTTGGACTTTTTATTCATATAGGCAAACAATGCACTAATTAAGAATTGAGTAAGAAGTCATCTCTTTTCATCAAAAATCAGGTTCCAGTTTCAAAAGAAATGAAAAGAGATGGTTCTTTGCACAATAGGCCACTGAGGCTGTGGGACCGCAGAGGAAGAATATTGCAGATGCTAAAAATCTGCATGAGCTCAGGAGGAAACTGGGTACATCCACAAAGGAAGATACACAGATGTTGCTAACTAAAGACAAACCACGTGCAACTCAGGAGGTTCCTGAGCTGAAAATGATGGGGTTTTTTGCTAGGGCGTTAAGAAAAGCCTCGTATGTGCTTGCCCTGGTCTTAATTTTGGCTGCCATCAGGAGCACATCATCTCAGCCAGGCATAAGAGCAGCCTGGCCAGAGGACTGTTCCTTCGGGGAGCAGCAGCAATTGTAGTTCCATTTGATTCCTGATGACTCTAAAAAGCCAAATATATCTGTCTCCTTTCAAACGTACATGCTTGATCTAACACGTAAGTCTATATTCACTTTGAAGCAGAGGTTTAGTCCATGGGGATGTGTGACGGTGTTTATTAACGTGCAGCTTTCAAGGGCTCTCCCTGGTTTTGTTTTTAGGCAAAAGCTGGAACTGTCTGTAACTTGTTTGGTCTCTACACCCTCAGGTACCGAATGCTCTAAAGCCCCTACGGCACAGGAGAGATGAGGATTTGGCTTCCAACCATATCAAGGTGCTCTGAGCCCCCAACTCTGGATTCAGAAGATGCGGATACCTCATTTTTCTCAAGGCTGCACTCTGACATCACTTTATCTCCTTGCTCTTGGAAGGTGATGATGATTAACGCCACAAAGATGTTGACAAAGAAAAAAGGGAAGACAACAAAATACACCACGTAAAAGATAGACATTTCCATTCGGTAGCCAGGGCTGGGACCCTGTTCCTCGTAGGTGGCATCCACCGAGTGCTTCAGCACGCTGCAATCAAGGGCAAAGAGAGAAGACAAGTCAATGAAATCCGTGTGAAGCACCAATGACACCCTGATAGTCGCTCACTGGCCTTCACTCACATGGAGGGTTTTCTACATATGCTCAGGTCAAACTCACTCCCATCCCTATGGCTGGGAAGAAGTCTTCCCTGAGGATATTTTTAGGGAAACCCTTGTTTTCACCATTCTGCAGAATGATGGAGATTTGCTGTGTCCAGATCCACTGATCCCCCTGGCCGAGGGGAGATGATACAGTCAGATCTGGCTTCTCTTCTCAGCTCAACAGGGATGAAGTAAAGGTAGGAAAATAAAGGGGTTGATGATCTCTGAGTAGGGGAACACAGTGAGGGACCGGAGAAGGAAGACTGATGCTGCATGTTTTATTCTTTATTTTATGAAATAGCTGAATGTGGAGGAGAGGGAAGGCCTGCCATGGAGAAACCCTGACTGAATTGTACTCCATGTGTCCCAGCAGAGAAGCGTGCCAAAATAAAGTCATGTGCTGAACAGTAAATATAATTTTGGGACTGTCACACCCAGCATACTTTCAGCATAGATCACAATACTTTTTCCCCACATTTTCTTGCATTCCCATTATCAATTTTACACCTGAGAAAGGTGTGCAAGTCCAAAAGACCGCAGCAAGTGAGCTAGTAAGTACTGAAAACTCCCTAAGCATCCCTGTGCAAGCTTAGAAGAATGTCGAGAAAAACGCAGAGCCCTGCCTGCTGATTCACCCAATAATCACACAAGGGAAACTAAAAGCTCAGCTGATAAAAGACTATTCTTATTTCACAGGTCACCTGCCGTCCACGTGTCCCCCAGAGCTGTGGAAGCCGCTGTTCCCTGCGCGATCACTGACCCTGCCAGCCCGGGTACTCACGTGGGCCACCCTTCGCCCGTGGACACGGTGAAGAGCGTCAGCAGAGCCCAGAGCACGTTGTCGTAGTGGAACTCGTATTTTTTCCATTCCCTGGGCTGCGCCTCCACCTCGTTTTTTTCGTAATCGAGGTACTGACCCCTAGGAAAGACAGAGATTCGGAACGAATGAGACAACTAAACCAAATCAGCCACTGCGTATGACTCACTGAGGAGCGCTGAAAAGCCCCAGTAGCGGAGTCTGACAGCGCTATGTATTAAAGACAAACAAAAAGACAGCCCCTAGGCTTGTAATAGAAGTAAAGACCGTTTTCTCAGACATTTTGAGCCACAGGAACTGGACCCGAAGTCTAGAAATTAAAGGAATCATAATCGGGACATTTATCCATTAGGAAAATGCTGGCAATTAACAGCAGGCTGGCCCTTAAATTATCTGACCCTACAGAAGACTCTGCTGCTTGATGGAGAAAAGTCTCTGGCTTCTACTTCAGAGTTGAATCCAGCTCCTAGCTGGACCCTGCTTTGATGGGCCAAGGGACCTGGCATATGGAAAGTTCCCCTCCATGTTCTTATATAGTTTCTATTTCTTTCTGTAATATATCAGCTTTATTGCAAGGAAGAACTGCAGCGACAGCCTCCACGGCTGCTGCATGCAGGTGATCCCACCGGATACACGTCCTATGCTTGCAAGGTGGCAGGAAAGGGGTGACACAGGAGGACCTGGCTGGTGCTGAGGATGCGGTTTGGGTGCCAAGACAAAAGGGTAGTGAGAAAGAAGCACATTGCAGTGAGTAAAACACCTTGACAACCTGCTGCAAAGGACAAAGCATGACAGGGCTTTTGATATATTTAAATACTGACCTCTTTTCTAGCTAATTGGGAGCTCTTTAACTTCCTACCCGACTCACTTCTGGTTATTTATTCATTATGTTTTTCTAATTCATACAAGCCTTAAGAATCAAGGCAGCAGGTAGAAAAATGAATCACCCCATACCTTCAAAAACTCTTTATCTTACAATCACACCTAGCCCTCCCTGGGAAAAGGAGCCTCTCCCCTGTATCATTAAGCATTTGAGTAAGTATTTGCTAGATCAGAGCTGGGAACAATGCAGCTATTAAAACAACAAAAGGGAAAATTCACCTCTAGGGTAATTGTGCTGAAGCATTGCTGGGATTTACAGGAGAGGCCTCAAGCTCAGCAGATATGCAACCGACGCAGTTTTGGGACAGTTAAGAGAGATGCTGCTGCCAGAGGAAGTTTGAGTTCCCCCCACCAACCCTTGCCCCCGGCCGTACAGGATCACAGGCTGGTTGGGGCTGAAGGGACCTCTATAGATCCCCCAGCCCAACCCTGCTCACGCAGGGTCACAGAGCAGATCACACAGGTGGGTCCAGGGGGTTTGAATGTCTCAGAGAAGGAGACTCCACACCCGCTCTGGGCAGCCTGGGCCAGGCTCTGGCACCTCCCAGCAAACAAGTTTCTGCTCATGTTCAGATGGAGCCTCCTGTGTGTTTCAGTCTGTGCCCGTTGCCCCTCACCCTGGCATTGGGCACCACTGAACAGAGTCTGGTCCATCCTCTTGATGCTCACCCTGAGATATTGATCAGCACTGATAAGATCTCTCCCAACTTCTCTTCTCCAGCTGAACAGCCCCAGCTCTCTCAGCCTCTCCTCATCAGAAAGGTGCTCCAGACCCCTCAGCAACTTAATGTGGGAGGGACCAGGGACAGCTTGTGGGAAGAAAGATGCTCCAGACCCTTAATCATCTTTGTAGCCTGCCCCTGGAATCCCTCCAGTGATTCCTTGTCCTTCTTAAATTGGGGAGGCCAGAACTGGACACAGAACTACAGATGCAGCCTCACCAGGGCAGAGTACAGGGGGAGGATAAACCTCCCTCGACCCGCTGGTCACACTCTTCCTCATGTACCTGCAGTCCTTCTCCAGCTCCTTCGACTCATCCGTGCAGTAGAAGAATCTGCCTTTGAAGAGCTGTACAGCAATGACAGCAAAAATGAACATGAAGAGCATGTAAACTATGAGGATATTGAGGACGTTCTTCAGGGAATTCACCACGCAGTCAAAGACAGCCTGGGGACGGAGGAGAACAAGGGTCAGGGGTCGAGAGAAAAGTGCATCGAACATCTAACTACATTTGGGAGTAACAACCCAACCTACAACCCGTGGATGGTTCCATGGACTTGCACACCAAGAGTTTGACCAAGAGTCATACTCGAGCTGTGAGAAATCACGCTGGCTTCCTACATCTGCTTAATGCGTTCCCAGTGCACAGGTAAAAAGTCATCAAATGTGTCACTCGTTGACCATTATTTGAACTGTTTGAAGAATGAAGAAAATATACCAGATACAAACCAACCAAATGCTTTGAATAATATCTTTCTAATGTACTGTCTATCAAAAGAAAATGTGACTAATCTAGTCAGCATATGTCAGTTCTGAACTCCCTGCAATGAACTTCTCAAATACATTTATTATTTGGTTATTAGTCACTGATTCATTGTTACAAGTAATTTGCAGTTTAATTTTAGTCTGAGAAGTTTGTCATTATAAATAGAAATTGAGCAGCCTTACTGCCCAAGCACGGGGTTCGTACAATAGTGTTCCAGTTCCTCTGAATAGAGGTGAATAATTCACAAAATTACACTCCTGACACAACCCAGAAATCCTGAATTAAAACACTGGCAATATCCCTAATCAGCCAATTAACCATGCTGATTGTTGCGTACAAGACCACATCTAGGAAAAAGAAAATGAAATAATTTTGAAGACAAACCATATGAATATGTCTTCTGCTTCACATAAGGATTTCTGAATACATCTTTAGAAGAGGTAAAATTACTCTGTAAAAAGGCTTGAAAATAAGGAAGACGTTCAATGAAAAGCGAGCGATCGGCGTCCTAGTGTAGAACTGAGCTACGGCTGATGTTTTATGACCTAAGAGCTGTACATTTCAAATTTCTAAGCAAATAAAGACCATTTTCTACATTGTTCAACATTACTCTTCCTTATCTTTTGAGGTAAATTTAGCATGCATAAATATGCATAAAATCAAAATTATTTAAGGATGAATAGAGGGTAAGGACAAAAGCACATCTATAAAACAGCTAGCCCTGATTTTCACGTGCCACTACGTGAAAACAGGAATTACCAGAGTTTCACCATTGTAAAAACCCCCATCGCTTTTTCTCCATCTCTCACAGAACAGAGCCTGCAAGCGGTGATGCCAACACAAAGACCTTCTATAACAGGTACCCAAGAGTCCCCCAAACTCAGAAATGATTAAATTTTGTAACTCCTTCCATTCTTTGCTTCCAGGGGTTGGCTGTATCTCAAAGTGCTCTTGAAAAGGAGTTGTATAAGTAACCACCATTACGTTTATTTTACTAGATGACTTAGTATTCTAGAGATGAAAGGGTACTGCTATAAAACCCTGTACTGTATATTCTTTAATAGAAAAGATGAACAGATTAAAAACCCTCATACAGCAATGCCATTTCTTGTTAGACAGCTGTGGAAAATCTGGCAATATTCATATTAATTGCTCTAGGGAAAGTCAAACGCTTCAAAACCTATTTCTCTTGGATCGCTATTAAAAGCATCACACTTACAAACTGTAATTCAATTTATTTGCATTTTTTTTGCTTTTTTTAGAAGTTTGATTTTAATGTGGGTTCACAATAATTCATAATATTGCACACAGTGTTTGCAAAAGAAATAATTGTTTGACATTTACTAAACATCTGCACAGCTATTTTTATAAATCTGGCAAACAGATAAATAGAAAAAAAAATAAAAGGAACAAAAATAACTTGGATTAAGTTTAGTTCATCAGCTTCCAGTCAGATCAGTTTACAAACCTCGAGAGAAGGAAAGATTTGTGTTTATTCTCTAACCTTGAGTTTTGGCAGCCGTTTAATGGTCTTCAGCGGCCTCAGGACCCGCAGAACTCGCAGGGACTTGATGGTGTTGATGTCCTTGCCTTTGGTTCCTCTGCAAGGGACAAAATGCACAAGAACAACAGAGGGAAGAGTTTGGTCCTCAGGTCATTCACTGGAACATCTGTAGATGCTCGGTGAGTTTTTGGTTTTGGTGGGTTTTGTGTGTGTGTGTGTGAGATTTTGTTTTTTTCCAGTTTTTGGGCACCATCCTCCCCGGGGATGCCCAGTACTGGTGAGGACTGCAGAGGGATGCCCACCTGAGCCGTGTGCGGGAGGAAGGCTGGAGCAGGACACGGTCCTCGTGTTCAGCCACTCACGCTCTCCAGCCTTCGGTCACCTCGCTGAGGCCACCAAGCGTCACCCAAGATCTGGTGACCTTCTTGCCCCAACTCCCCACCCAGACAAGGGCCCAAGCCAGGGCAGCAACACACCCCGGCTGCGGCCACCAGCAAAGGAGGCTCGGTACCTTCATCCCAAGTCACACGTGGCTCTTGTCCCTCCCAGACACCTGGGTGAGACAGGAGGACGTTTCTCTGTGAGCTTCTTGCACTCCTCTGGCAGGGACATTAATGCCCAGAGGGAACTGGAGCGTCTCCAAGGGACCAGAGCTGCTCTCCATGCCCGTAGCCTCATCCTTGGGTCTCTCTCAGAAGACATGCTACCAAATCCATGCGGGAACATGTAATATGACGGCATATTACATGCCTAGAGCAGTGCTAGGGCAACTTCCCACTTAAGCATGCAGGCTTCAGTTTTTGATTAAAACTTTGTGCAAGACTTGAGATCATTCCTCTTGTTACCATTAAGAAGTTTTAACAGTGTTTACTTCCTCGTGCACTTCCGAAATAAATTTAAAAAATTGTATTTTACCCCCTTCCAAGACACAGTTACATCTTCTTCCAACGCAACAGCAAAACAATGACATTCCCCTTCATTTCGCATGAAGTGAAAAATGGGATGAAAATCTTCTACAGGGTTTTTATTCATGACTCTAGGTTTGGGTCTGAGACGGTACTGGAGTAACACAGGTGTGAATGAACAACACGTCGAGCAGATGCTGATCTACCTATTCTATACTCCTCCACATTGCTAAACATTTATCTTCTCCAACAGGAAAGCAATAGAAACACAAATAACTAACCCAAGACACCCACAAGATGTATGTGCATGCCGTGGACTGCAAAGCTTCCCCCCACCCTGCCAGACGTGACTTTCTGTACTCTATCTGCTTCTAAAAGACTAATATCTCAATATTAATACTGTACTACTCAATGTTAACACTGGACTAGAATCTGCAACCTAGAAACACGCATTCCTGTCTCATCTCTGATGTTTTTCTCCAATTAACAGGCAGTGCAGTTGTCCTGAAATCCAACAAGCAGCCAGACACAGGGATTTTGGAAGGCCATGGGTTTTAACCCAGCGACACAGACATTGAACACAAGCTGCCTTTGCACATGATTTAATAGAAATGGAAAAGAAGGGGAAGAAGACAGAGATTTACCTCCTCTCTCTGGTTTGTCTTTCAGGGCTGCTTTAGGGCCATTTTAATCAGCCACAGCTGGAACCTGACATGTCTGTAAATCCAGGTAGCTGAGCTAACACTCATGGAGTTACAGGACTGATTTAATATTGCAGAATAACTATAAGACATTTAGAAGAAATAATTTTCAATTCACATTAGAGACCCTTTAAATTTGGTCCAGATGAAGCAGACACAACCAACATAACTTTTTCTGGCTTTCTCTTTGTGTTTTAGCATATCTGAAGATCTGGCACACATCTGGCTTTGCATACTTGCCTTCAAATCACCTCCTATCAAGCACTAGTCCCTGCCCTCTCTGTCACCACAGCTCAACTGGAGCTCCCCTACTCACCTGAACTATTCTCTGATGCTATGATTCTGCTCCCCAGGCAGCTTTGGCTGGTCCTTAGCAATTTCCTGCCTGCAGAACAATTAATTCAGCCTCTTGGGGAGGACAGTCAGTGGCAGGAGGGGAGCAGAAGGGGAAATAGGTTACTGGGAACAAGAAACCACCTGGCTTGGCCAGCCTGTCCCCAGGGTTGATGGTCACCAAGCACATGTCCATCACCTTGGCTCTCCTTGCAGTCAACTTGCTCCAGGTAGCCCAGTGATTTGGGGTTTAACTGTGTGAAGAAGGCAGGGCAGAAGGGCATGAGGAATCACCAAATTACAGAACGGTTTGGGTTGAAGGGCCCTTCCCAGCTCCCCCAGTGCCCCCCCTGCCATGAGCAGGGACATCTTCACCAGCTCAGGTTGCTCAGAGCCCCGTCCAGCCTGGCCTGGGATGTCTCCAGGGATGGTTCATCCACCACCTCTCTGGCCAACCTGGGCCAGGCTCTCACCACCCTCAGGGACAACAATTTCTTCCTCATGTCCAGGCTGAAAGAGGCGGGAGCTGAGGAAAGTAGAGATGAGAGAAGAAGAGTAAAGGTGAGAGGGTTGAGAGATGTGGTTGGGGAAACCAGAGAGAAAAAAATTGGTATGTAGGAGGCAGGGCATTTTGACCCAGAAATAGATTCCATTTTCAATCCTTTGTGGCCACGTTTCTGATTTGTAGATTAACACACACAAGCCCGGCTTAGCAGCACAGCCACTGGCGGGTAGGAACTGAGCTGATAAACCTCAGCAGCCCTCACCTGGGATCAGGCAGAACCACAGAGTATTTCTGCACAGCACCTTCCAGTGCTCCTCATCACAGACACCTGAACACCCGCTTAATGTGCTGCCGTGTGTTTGAGCTAAATAACGACTGGTGTCCTGGAAGGGAAGTTCAAGACACGAACAGAGACAATTTTTGGCTCTGAATGAGCTAGTTCAGGACTCCTCTGTGGACTTAATATTTCCAGGAAGGTTAAACAGACCTACTGGGGACCAGGGAAGAGGTGGGGAAGAGCAAATCCTTCCTCCTGGGTGTATGGGAGAGGAAGATGATGACTGCGGTGAGAGCTTGGAGGTGACAGTCAGGCAGCTCCACTCCTGCAAAATTCCTTCTGCATGAATGAAGGACACTAAGAAGGGCTGATTGCTTTTTTTTTTTTCCCCTCTTTTCAGACCTAAGCAAATAAAGAGCATGAGGCAATTAAATGTTAATGGGATTTATGATCTAAGTCATATAGAGAATCCTGAAAAACCACATTTATTTCTTGTCACAGCAAGGCTCCTGCTATAGGAAAAAGCTTTTTCAACAGACTGGTACTCTGAACTACAGTGCTGCAAATTGCATTTTAATTAAATGGATCTTCCGCAAATATTCCAGCCTGTCAAATAAGACCTTAAGAATTGGTTTTGGCGTTCGGAAGAGCCGCCTCCGCAAATATTGTTTTCTACGCCACTCTAGTACAAAGCCAGATGTCCCACAAAATAAAAGGTCCAGATGGAACTGGGGTTCAGTCAAAAGGTGTATACGAGCACACATGTGACCAGAATATTTCTCACAACAAAAAGAGATTGCGATGGAAGAACAAGATCTTAGGTGACCTCAAAATAACAGCCACAAAATCCAAAAGAGCAAGTGGGATAAAGACAGTCAGCAAACAGAAGGCTGGTGACTTTAAAAAAGAACATCACAAGGACAAAAAAATAAAAGCATTAGGTCACTTCTAGTCACATTAGGCCAGTTCTGTTTTTTTTCTGGGGCAGTCTGCTGCTCATTTATTTAAAACATTTCAAATATTTGAAAAGAGCTTTGTGTGGCCTTTTTTCCCTTAATAAATAAAAGATCCTTTAAAAAATTAATAGTCCTTTAAAATGGAAGCTTCTTGTTTCTGCAGCCGCTGCCAGCAGCTCTGATTTCATGTAACATGGGCCTCTCGGAGTCACATCATCAAATATTCAGAGCAGGGTGGAGTCGCCGCCTTTTGCGATCGCCTGTAATCCCCAAAGCAGAAAGCGAATTCCTGCACCGAAAGGTAAATGAGGCCACGCAACTCCCCCCAAGCACAGAGCCATCCTCTGCCGGGGTCTAAGCGACCTGCTTTCCTAGACGGAAGGAAGAAACAAGCTCCCGATTTCCTGGAGCGCGTCAAAGACCTTTTCTCCATCCTTTTCATGGCACCTCTGGGTTATCTGCTCTGTACGGCACCGACAACAAAACCGCCGCCTCCCTGCAAATGGTTAAATGCAATTTTTGCTGCCTCCTCCTTTACAAATCCCTCCTGCCAACCTCTTGATAATCTCCCTACGCTATGTTTTCATGTCAAAGGTTTTTCTCCATTCTCAGGTGCCGAATCCTGAATCCAGGCTGAGACACGTTGCGCAAACTGCACAAAATTATGCCTGGAGCTTCCAAGCACTGCTAACGCAGTTTAGACATGCAATTCTCTGAATGAGAGTAAAACTGCTTCGTTAAACTTAGTTATTAAGATTTGCAACTCACACATTGAAGATGTACCCACTAAGTCATCCCCTCAACTCTTTTTGGTACAAAATACCTGCTTCTTATAGTTTCTGACTCTCTGGTCTATTTGGCTTCTATCTGCTACTTAAAGAAAATTAGGATGAATGAGGACTGTTACGGAAAAATACATTTCACTGAATAATGAGCATTAAAGGGACAAAGGAGTCGATGCGATGGGTGTAACATGGGTCGTTTCCACAGTGGCAAGTGTGTGTACACACGTTTGACAGGCATAACAGTGCAGCAAGAGACAGGAATAACATATTACCCCATGAAACTCCTAGAGAGAGATTCCAGCAAGAAGAAGACAAAGAAAGAGCAGAGTCAATGACAAACAGAAGCAAAAGGCGATACAGTGCACCCCATGCACATCCAGATCCGTGCTGGTGGATCATCCCATCCCGTCCCACACCCACCGACTCAATATTCATCTAAATAAACACGCAAGGAAGCAACAGGTTGGTTATAGAGCATATACCACACACCCCCCCATGGTGCATCAGCCCTTCGACTGACAAGCAGACAGGGCAAATACACCGTCATCCTCCTGGCACTTTGGGACGTAATAACTTCAATTGTTTGGCAAATGCTATTTGCTTTTTCAAAGAGTTGTGTGAAATTCTGCGCACCTCAGGCACCTTCCTATTGTTGAAAATGGAAAAAAACGCAATCTCTTTGCTGCTATTCATCAGCTGTTTCTATTGAATGCAGAGATTTTACACTTGGGGCTGGTAAATTTTCATGGCAAATTTACTATAGCCTGCTTTAAGCTTCTCTACTTCTATTTCCCCAAAGACTAAAACAAGCCTGTATATTTGTGGCATGTTTGTCTCTAGAAAAAGAGATGAATTTCACTTCGAAATACATTGCTAAATGGAAGACATTATCATCAGCAGTATTATTAATATTTCTAGCATCTCGCTGGGGGCCTTGATTTGAATTTTTCAAAGCAGAATCAGGCACAGAATAGCTTCTAAAGAGCTACAGGCAGAAGGTAAAATGGTTTGAGAGGCTGAGGTGGATTTTATGTACCTTGCAGCAGTGACTTATAACATCTCGGGTGCCTAAACAAACACGGGCTGCTGCAATATTCCAGATGGAAGCGTTTCAGGGAGCTCTGTTTTTCTTTTCCTAGGTTTTCGGTGACATGTCTATGCGGCAAGAAGTTGATTGACGTCACCTTCGCTGGACACCAACGAGGTCAAGAACGTGCATGAGTTAAATCACACCCACCGAGTGGCAATGGTGTATTCTTGCAAACACAAACTGGGAACAGCCACGTTAAATACAGCCGTACAGTGATACTGACGATGGGTGACAGAACTGCAGTGTTTGCTAGAAAAATCCCACTAACAAAACCATGGAAATTACTCCGTTTATTTTCCAAAAGCTCGTTTTGGGGATTATCAAAATTCAGCAGGCTCGGTGTGCCCGTCTGGTTGAACCAAACAACGCACTTGAGCTAAGGACATGATTATCTCCCCAATTTTCATCTACGCAGTCCCAGGCTGGTTATTATTTGTAACGGGACCAGCAGGAGCAGAGAAAATGTCATCTCATCTACTAACGACTGGCTTTCCTGCTCTCAGATTACACCAGAGATACTACAAGCATTCTCTGAACTGGATGCCCACCCTCACCGCCGGCTGAAACATGGACACGCAGCAGAGGTTGCGGCCACAATACAAATCACAGAAGAAATGCAAATCTTTCCGAGTCTCAGAAATAGGTTTGACTTGCTTTAATCTGTGAGACAGCAAATAGTCAGGTAGGTTTTATGCATTCATTTTCTGTAAATCCCTGCTCAATACTTACTCAAGGAGCATGTAAAATAGAAGCAGCTTGGGGCACGCTATTATGAAGCACAGTCAGGGGATGTGCAGGTATTATAATTTCTTTAAAGGCTGACGAGATGCTGCTAGATATTCATGGCCCAATATAAAACCGAGCACAAAAAGACTCAGAAGGATTAAAATGCATTCATTTTAATCCAGAACTTGCCCAAAAGAAAATCCTGCACAAAGAGCCAATGTTTTAAAGGCAAACCCTGATGTTTGTTCTCACAGCACAAAAAGCTGTTCTCAAGGGCTCACAAAATGCCCCTTTTCTACTGGTCTGCCTTGAAAATCTGAATTCTTAATGGAAAAGGGAAATTCTCAGTGAACCGCAGACTTGAGTAATATTGTTTTGCAAACTAATACTTGTGACTAATGCTATTTTACTTTTATACCTCTCTCCAATTCAGAGGAG
The DNA here is from genome assembly GCF_964273445.1 of Streptopelia decaocto. Classification (NCBI taxonomy): domain Eukaryota; kingdom Metazoa; phylum Chordata; class Aves; order Columbiformes; family Columbidae; genus Streptopelia; species Streptopelia decaocto. The sequence continues at coordinate 3,584,357 of NC_138672.1, read as the reverse complement.
CTTCGTTAACTTGCTAAACTTTTTTACAGTAAGTTTTTGCTTAACTCAGTCTACCACATCCAGTTCAGAAAGGGTTTATGCTAATACATTTAATGTGCGGGGAAAATAAGCCACACACATTTGGTCAAGCTTAAAAAGCAGCCTGGTTTTGGATGCCAAATTTTAGGTAAGCAAGACACTCACTAGACCAGCAATTCCAACTTGAAATAATCTTGCTCAAAACAGAGCACTCGGCTCCTCAGAAAATGAATTTTAATGAATAGTGACGAAGTCTTTAAAGAGGAGAGGGCAGTGTCCCTTTGAAAAATCTATATTAGATACAACTTGCTCCAAGATCTAACCAATTCTTCGGTGTAGGATTGGGCACAGAAAGCCCAATATCGCCAAGTGTCACTCCTCAACTGGCTCAAAAATCATTAAAAAAATGTCAATCCCATCAACTTGTGTCCATTTACTCCTTGGTCAAAGTAGCTTAGACTTTTTTTTTTTTTTTAAATCCAGCATTTGTTATGAAGAATAGAAGATCTAAAATACAAATCTCACGGTCTTAATGTGAAACGAATTTTGACACCTCAGAAGATGAAAAGCTCCTGAGCAATATTCCAGGCCAACCTCACCAGAAAGGTCCCAGTAACTTTGTGCGCTGTGAGGGACATGCCGATATTTTTTCATCACCTGTGGCTGTCTGCCTAAAAATTACAGTCAGTCTAAAAGGTACAAGATAAGCTTCCACAGTTCCTTGACTAAGGTGAATGCTGTTTCTAAATAGCACGTAAAACACAGATAATTTCTTCGCCTTCACCAATCATCACGTCAACAAAACGCGTGAGGGGAGTTTAAGCATGAGCTGCTAAATGTTCACAGTAATTACTCAAGGCTAATTTAGCAGAATATTGAACTGGCCAAGTCTTGTAGCCTATTTCCAGGTCATCTCCTAAGAGCTTATTGGGAAAACACTCACAATACCATTATTCCTTGGCCTGGTACTACATGTGGAAAATTTCTTTCCACCAGCCAACTTTGAGCTCCCCAGGTTCTGAAGGACCAACATCGCTCTTCCTCTGGTCTCTTCGGAAAAAAATGCTCAAACTAAACACTAATCTTTGTTTTTAAAAGATGTTCTTCTGTGTCTGTTGCTCAAAATCCTCCATGACATTAAAGAAGAACATTATTTATTGTCATAAACAGAGAGCTGTGATAGAGGGAGTGTGCAATCAGCCTTAGAAGTGAAACTCTGGAAATGCAAGTACCCTGAATGAGAGAGGAGGAGAGAAATACCAAGTTATATGAACCAGAAATACCCATGACTCTAGGAATAATGTTTGGTAGAGTTCACTGAGTTATCAGCTGATTTCATTAACTATTTTTTCAAAGCAAGAACATCTTTTAAAACAATTGCCCGAAGACAAAAGACTGCCACAAACTGTTATAATGTGTCCTTGAAAAGGAGTCGGCCAGAAGGTCACAAAAATCTTGGTTCAGTGTTTGAACGGACTTACCCTAAAGGTGGGAGAATTTTCAAGAGATTCTACAACACAAATTTAGGTATTTTCTTTTTCTTCCTCCCAGCTACAAGATGATAAAGGGCAGAAACTGAATATTTTGCTGAGAAATTGAGCCACAAACACTACACTTCAAGCAGCCCCAGGCCAGCGTCCTGCCTCCTCTGCAACCTATTGCTAGAAATTGGGATGTTAAGGAAAATGTACTTACGAGAAGGCAAATGCCACCAAGGCCCCACTGACCACAATGAAGTCCAGGATATTCCACAGGTCACGGAAGTAGGAGCCAGGGTGGAGTAACAGCCCCAAGTCAATCATCTTGGGAGAAAACACAGGAAAAGAAAGAGTTTAACTAAAACAAGTACCAAATCAACACTATCGAGGTACAGAGGAATGTCCTTGATCAAATGACCCTTCGCAAGCTCTTCTTCAGGGCTTCACAGCAGCCAGGTAACCTCTAGAGCAGGGGCGTCAAACTCATTTTCAGCAGGGGCCACACCAACCTTGCGGTTGCCTTCAAAGGGCTGAATGTAGCTTTAGGACTGTATAAATGTAACTACTCCTACAGCCCTGCCCTAGATGCTCGGCCAAGCTGTCTACCTCTAACAGGCACCAAGAGCTCTGTCAAAACTGAAGATGAAGTCAATAAACTGTAACCAGAAACATGAGAGACACGAGTGCCAACTGCCGCACAGGATTCTTCGCACAGACACGCATTAGTTTACGGGAAAAGCAGTCTGTGTATGTAATAGCCAAACAGTTTAATTTTATTCTACCCCCAACTAACAGATAGGAATTAACAACTGGCACAGGATGTTACACCATAAAACACAGAGAGGATGGGAAGACCCACAGTCAAATGCAACAGAGAAATATGTTTGCTCCAGGGCACGTGCTGAAAGATGCTGCTCGGCACAGCCTGACCTGCTCCTGCGTGAGATGAGTCTCGCCTTACAGTGCTGCTAAAGACCTTCTAGAGTTGAGTTTCCAAGCCCATGCCAGACATTTTATCTGCTTTTCCGAGAGCCCTATAACTACCCATGTAAAGCTGCTTTCCTCACATAGCTTCACATCCTTCTACTGAACAAACAATCCTGCATGTCTTCTGCATCTTGCCCTGGCAGCGAAAATAAGTCCATCGTTACCCCAAGAATAAATCCTGACTTATTAGAGTCGTGCTTTCTGGAAAGTTATTGCTCCATCATCTTAGCAAAAACTATCATTCCGCTGAGTAAAGATGATAAACCCTTAACCTTTTGAAACAGGACAAACCAAGAATCAGTTGCTATAAGTATTTCTGACCAGCAAAGGAAAAGGGAGGTATCAGATGTGTCTCAGTAAGCCCTATCAGCTCCTGTGTCCTTATCCACGCACAGATATTTCTGCATCAGGCACCCACATTTCTTATTGTCTTACAGAACCACAGCTACAAAAGATAGTCTGATTTTCCTCCATAAAATGTGAGATTAAAGAAGCCAGAAGAGCCACCACAGAAAGGCATTTGTTGTGCACTGGCTACTTCTGAGCACGGCTCCTGAGTTAAAGTTTTCCGTCTCCACCACCTGCCCAGCTGCCCCAGGGAGCTCCATCATGTTCCGCTCTCTTTATCTGGCTTCCCAGAAGTAGATGAGTGTAAAACTGAAAGGAGAGACAAACCTTTCTGCTTGAAAAGAAAACAACTTACCTTGATCACCATCTCAAAGGTAAAGACGCCCGTAAATATATAATCCAAGTATTTCAGAGCCTAAATGGGGAAGAGAAATGTGCGTTAGGGGAGACTACACACTGAAATAATCTGCAAAGAGTAAAAAGTCTATTCTATCAATGGCCTATTTGATACAATAAGTATATCACAGAATCGACTGGGTTGGAAAAGACCTCAGAGATCATCCAGTCCAACCCTTGGTCCAACTCCAGTCCATTGACTAGATCACGGCACTAAGTGCCATGTCCAATCTCAGTTTCAAAACCTCCAGGGCCGGTGAGTCCAGCACCTCCCTGGGCAGCCATTCCAATCCTGACCACTCTCTCTGCACAGAATTGCTTTCTAATCTCCAGCCTCAATTTCCCCTGGCAGAGTTGAAGCCCATGGTCCCTTGTCCTATTGCTGACTGCCTGGGAGAAGAGACCAATCCCCATCTCACATATGTCATCTCATGAGATGCTTTCAAACAGTTCAGGCACGAACTCGAATCGTCTGATTCAAACAGCAACATTTTTTCCAGTCCTTGCCAGACTGCAGTATGCCTGCCCATGGGCTGCTTCAGCGCACCTGCATATCTGGCAGGTTTATTAAGGCAAAATGGATATTCCAAATGGAAATATTTGAATTTCCTAAAGAGCTTGTTTGCAGCATGTGTGTCGCAGCCTGGACTTCTCTTCTGGTGTAGCTGATGATAGTACCATTAAAGACCTCAGGAGAGTAAGAGAGTGATAAAGTCTGGTAAAACTGATTGCACAGTTATTAAGGATGAAGAGGGATGGCTCATAGATACTTCAGCTCATTACCGATACAGGGATTAGTGGGTCCTTGTCTGGAAAAAGCCAATACTGAGCAGGTTGAGACACAGGAGGCAATACCAGTCCATTAAATATCTATAGATCTCCTATATTTTAACATAATTCTGTGGATGGGAAGCATCTATTCACAGTCAGATTCACACGATTATACATAGCGAATGGATATTAAGTCAATGTAAGTATCACACGATATCTGCATACTGCATCTATCTACCCTAAAGAGTGCAAAATTAGGCAGCTGCATCTTGCAGTTTCTATACTTAATCTTCAGTTCTGTGGGGTCCATGTAACTGTGACCATCTCTGTGCCAATGTCCTCACGTGAATGTGGTTGAAAAAAGACCCCCAGCTACCTGCTTCATGAACACTGCTGGGCCACGTACTCTCACACGAAAGGTGACTGACTCCTAGTCCTGCTATAACAGTACCCAAAGTCTCCGAGTTTGGTTTGACATCCATGGAGAAGCAGATTTTCTGCTAGTTCTAGGAGGCTGCTGCCACGCCCCACCAAGATAACAAGTCATAGCTGGTTCTACTTCCTCAAGCTCTGCTTTAGCAAGCTGGGGATCTTAGGACAACGTCAGCCCTGGGTTGGACCTTCCCATTGCCAAACGATGCAAAAGCTTTTCAAGCTTCATCCACATAATTCACACCAGCTAAACCACCAATGATTTTTAGGTTCTCATAATCAGATGTGGTTGAAACAGCAGGAAGCGGCAGGAATTGTGAGCGTTTTGATAGTGGGACAAGCTAGCTGAATACATTATCAGAGAACGCTCCAGTTTTCTGCTTGCCAGTGCACCTTGTTAACCTTTGGAGATGGGAACAGACACACCATGTGCAAAACTGCTGGGAGAAGCAGAACAACTTTATTGTGTTTGTGTTGGTTGGTACTCACATCGTTCCTTGGTGACTCGGCTTGGACGGGGTCTTCTGCAGCCAGGGCAATGCTGCTGAGGGCTATGACGATGAGGATGACCATCTCGAAATAGCGCAGGTTGACGATGTAGTGGAACAGACGCCGAATCCTGCAAAGGGAAGCACAGGGGAGGGGATTGCAGGGGGTGCAAGTCACGCACAGCGGTATGAAAGAGTGGCAGAAGGACAAAGTTCACCAGGAATATCACCCTTTGGATTCCTGTTATGATAATAAGAAAACAAAACCCAGGATCGATGGCTTTAAACTCCAGTTTGCGGTGAGATTTACAGATGTTTAACATCTCTGCCCTGCTCCCTGCCCCCTCTACAAAGCAATGACATCCATCAAGGGGGCACTGAGAGCTTTCAAGCATTGAGAATCAATTCTACAAAATGTGTTTATATACCGCCCCCCCCCCCCATCCTTTTCACTTTGAACTCACATGCAAAAGTCCTGTGAACTCAAAACTAGTTTTGAAATCCTTGTAATATCGACTAATCCCTTTAAAATTGAGATATTAGCCATGCACTTTGAGACTCCGAGCTGAAACCGGCTTGGTAGCTATGAGTATTACATTACTTCTAGCAATTTCTCTTGCCAAGTACTTCTGCCTGTACTTCATTCTAAGATACGCTTTATAAACTGAGCAAACACTTTGCAGTAATGTATTTGATTACTTTAACCTAATCTTTTTGTTCACAAATTGTGACCAAGAAAAGTGACAAATGCTCGAGTTCTAAGCAATGCGAAACTATTCACAAATTTCAGTTCATAACGCTATCTGACCACAATTCACAAATACTGACCTGCACGTACAACTCTACATTTGCACCGTATTTGTCAGCTGAATAAAGGACTTAGGTTCTGTCTGCGAATCAAATTATGGGTGTAACTTGCCAACAATCTTGCTATCTGAGAATGTAATTCAGCTACTATATCACATTTTCTCTAAGCAAATACCTGAACAGATAGAATTAAATTTTCACATCTACTTATATATTCATTTTCTCTGGATTGCTGACAGACTCAGAACGAAAAAGAATTACAAACAGATTTGATACAGAATAACATGAAGAAAAGTGCTTTTGTGGACCCTCAACTCTGGTTATCAATCTGACGGAACAGGATTATCATCTTTGTGCTCTGTGAATCCATAGAAGTGAAAGACAACATTTGTAACTGTAATTCATGCATCAAACTCAATTCATCGAAGAAATAACAAGTGCCTATTTTTAAATCGTCATCGTTTATACCAGCAGTGAGATGCGGGAGAATTTGTAAACTGCCAGCAGTGCTTCAGAAATTATTTCAAATGCATGTCTGTTCTAGTAGGGCGGGTGGCACTTGGAAAGTGATACATTCCATTGATTCTTCCCAGAAGGGGAAAACATTTGTACCCTAAAAAGCAGGAAGACCTCTCTGGAGAAGTCAACACCAGCCAAAACACCTGAGATCCCGTTGGGCCTGCATCATGTCCAGAGGAAGGAGAACAAGTTGCTGATGTTCCTCAAGCTCCATCTTCATCTCGTTATTTCCCCTTAGCCCTGTGTTATAGAACTTCTCTCTCCCAGTGAGCTTTGTTTTTTTCTCAGTGGCCTTTTAGTCCAGCTTTTGGGGTTATCTGAGCATGCAGGGCACAACCTCAGAGGGCAACATTGCGGATTTGCAACAAGTCTACTGGAGCCAGAGGGAAATGATCGCATCTGCTCCTAGTAGATCTCTGTGTTGGCAGAAGTTTCCAACGCCCTCTGTTACCTTAAGTTACTGCTTGAAATGACTCACAGGCCTTCATGCTACAATTATTACAACCCCTGCTGCTCTTGTCTAGTCCTGCAGCCCTTCGGAGCAAGACATTTAGTGTTTACAGGCTCTGAGTACAAAGCTCCCCATGAGGCAGAGATGCCTGAAGCGGAAGAAACGCTGTAATCCCAGCAGATCCCACAAGCTGTACTCTCAGCCTTGGCAAATGAAAAATATTCACGTTTTTCCCAGAAGTTCAAAGTTTTCAGTGATGTGAGGTTACTAGTATGGAAAGAACGTGAGTTCCAGCTGAGGAAGCTGCAAGATTTAGGTGACACCAAAACCACCCCCCAAGTTGCTTCTCCTGGTCGTGTCTTCTCCCAGGGACATTCCATCCTCCCATTCTTCAATGACCTACAGCTCACCTGACCATCAGCAGGGCACTAAGGGTCTCTGCACAAAGCATCATCATTTCCCTATACTGGCAGTTTATTTCCTTAGCAATAAATATCCCAACATCTGGTCCGCAGTGTATATAAGCTTTTATTTAATTTCCCAATGTGTTTGATTGGCAGAGATGAGGATCAAACTAATGTTATTGCTTCAAGTAACTCATAAGAGGTATTAGATAGTCAGAGGACTTACGGATTTGTAGGACTTAAGATGAACATGGAACTGTAAGGCAAGATTGGTTTAGGCCCATCTTTTGTCAGGTCATCAACGTCTTTCTTCTCCTCTGTTTTGCTTTCAAATTCCACGCTGTTCACTGCAATGTGAATTGAAGGAAACAGAAACGAGAGAGTTAAAAATATATCTGCAGTCTCCCCACAGCAGGCTGCCTGCAACAGCTGGATATGCAAACAATGCAGCTGGGATAGCAAACAGCCTTTGAATCCGATGATTAAATGTGATGAACAATCATTTGATTATTATTGCCGCTATTTACTACAGTATGATATACACTGCAATTATACTCCTTAACTGCTGCGCTGATGAGCAATACATCAGAAATGGCGAGGAAATGAAGATGCCCAGCGCAGACAAACAAAGAAATCTCACATTAGCTGCCAAATGGGGGATGGAAATCCCATCCCAAATATCATAAATTATTAGGGAGAGAGGATCAGCTAGGGATCCTTGGAAAGAAGAAAAAGACAGCAAGTCTAACCAGCCTCATAATTCTGTATCTTCTCCCATAGAGATCAGTAGCACAATTGGCTTTGGAACATGGAAAAGCACAAATTAACAGATGAGCTTTAATAATTTTGGGGCTAAGGCTGCTGAACTTCCCAACATTAGGAACACAGACTTGCAAGGGACTTCTTGGACCCCCCAGCTCTGTGCCTGCACAGTGCACCCCAGTTTTGGCCCAGCACCCCATGTATAAAGGTGTCCAGCTCCATCTCACATCAGGTTTTTAACTTACGTGATCCCTTCTAGAAGATTGTTCTGAACCTCACTCCCAAAGGGTAGAAATACACACTCTGATTTTGATCATAAGGCTCCCTGCAGTGGATTTATAGGGTAATTTACCTAAGATAATTTCCAATATACAAACTTGAAAACATTTTATGCTACAAATTCTCTTCTCAGACAGGTATATACACTTGTCTATTAATTCACAGGATTTAGAATCCAAAATCCCACCCACTTATTACATGTTAGGTGCCTTTTTTTATTACTTTTTGTCTTATTTTGCAACAGAATGACATTTCATTATATGTGAGTGACATGTTCAATAAACTCCCTACAGTATCTCAAACCAGATACACAGGAAATGGCCAGAGAGTGCCTGATAAATTGTGATTGACAGGAACTCAGTGTTGCCATATAGTAATATTACCATTTACGAATAAAGAAGACAGACAACAAACAGACAAGGCTTGGGTGGCTGAAAACACAGTGAAAAAACAAACAAGCAAACAACAAAACACGTAGATATGGATGTGGCTCTTGGAAAGCATTGTCCTGGCAGCCTGAGGATTTCTTGGATGTGATACTGTGTCTCTCCTGGGCATCCCCAGATCTCAAGACCTCTCTATAGGCTGAGCCTACACAGCCAGGGATGAGCCACGCGCTGCTCAGAACAGGCTGGAGGTGCAGAGCAGAGTGTGGGGATGATGATCTTGGGACTATCTGCAAAACAGCATCGATCTGTGCTGATAGATCCAAGGCACAGAGCTCTGGGAGAGGAGAAGCTACAGTGGATCTGCTGAAACCGAGATGCAGAGGTTTGCAAAAAGCTCTGAATTTACACAGCCTGCAGGAATCTGAAGCAGCAGAGTCACACCGTGGATGCTGCGAGAGCTTTGCAGCCAGGGGAGACCTGCTGCTCCACAGCTGGGTCTGCTAATGAACCAAGAAGCATGAATTGAGTTGTTGGCTTCAAATGCAATGCCACCGTCGCCACTGCCTCTTGCTGGGGGGTCAGTCAGGCCCCCAGGACACCAGAGAAACAATAGCACAGGGCTGCTGGGGTGGGAGTTTGCAGCACGCAGCAGAGGAAGGTGGTAATGCAGAGGATCTACTCCTGTGCTCGCAACAAGGTCTTGACTGGTTTGCAGCAGTTTTGCTGCCCAGTTTTGTTACTACATTTTGTTGTTTTTCTTGCTCTTTGTATCTTGGATGTGCTCAGGGTGAACCACATCCAGGGAACCTTACACGGTGCTTTCCAGATCCATAGCTGGCCCTTGCATTTTGGGTTCCTGCAAAATGCATGAACTATAAGAGCCCAGATCACCAACAAACTCTCTTGTCCACTTATCGCAAGGATGCCAGTGGCCAGGAGAGCCCCCATCACCCCAGGTGCGCTGCTAGCTCCTTGGAAAGTTGTCTCTTTTCTAGCAATTTCAATAGCAAAAAGCAGAGGGCCGAAGACACTCACTTGGTATGACGGTGGTTTCCCCCGGCGGGGCGGTGATAGTGACGGGGATGTTCACAGTGGTGGTTTTGTCCAGAGGCGGCTGAATCATCCGCGTCACGTTCTTCTGGTTGTCGGCATCTTCCGGCTGCTCCAGCACTTTCTGCAGGTAGGTGCTGGGAAGGGTGTGCACCGGGACGCTCACACTCCCACTGGCCTCAATCTCACACTGATTCTCCCTAAGGCCAAAAAACAGATCTTTAGTAAATATGTCCTGAGAATGACTCAGAGAACACATGTCCCCTGATGCTGCACCTCTTGCTGGGTTTCATAGACTGTTTTCTTCATGAAAGTCCTTTGCATAAAAGCCACAGACTGCAGGACAGCTTACTAATAGCACAGTATGTGACCTTTTCCTCTGGGACCTTCTGGACCAACATCCAGGTACAATACTGAGAGGAACTGCGCCAATGAACGCCACTTTATTCAATTTAACGAGACTCAGAACTGAGGTTCATAAGCAAGGACCACACGGCACTTTCCTGTAACAGTGACATTAGCTTTCCAGCATCAGCTGGTTTCTAAATGGAGTCTGATGTGCTGCTTCTTAATGTTCTCCTGCGGGATTATTTAAAATTGCTGATTGTCTTTTCCAGCCCTAAACCACTCTGTAGTGTTGCTGTGAGCAGCTAAATAGCTTCTGCATTCCTCTGCAGCAGCATCTCTGTTTCCATGAGGAGGAAAGTGAGCTTGTGCACGTGACGGAACTAAACCGTATGCAAAGTGTTTTGAAATGTGTCTGAAAGGAAGATAATATAGACAGGAAAATTATTATCGCAGTGCCACTCACAACTCTCCATGGTGACATGAACTCTGTTCTAAAGGATCCCAGTGAAATTTCTTTTCCATCAGACTAATAAAGCTGAAAAGGCAATCTATCCTTCTTTATTAACTACTCTAAATGTTTCACGAGTACTATTTTTCTCACTTGACTTACATAAGAATTAAACCAAATGGGGTACATCATTGCTCTTAATGGAAGAAGCCACGTGCTGTAACAACTGGTGATGCAGCTGACAGGTTTAACATAAAAAAAAACCCACAAAGGGCTAATAAGCAAGACTGGATGCCATTTAAAAATGTCTTGAAAACTTCTGTCAGAGGCTGTGAAATTTGCTGCTCCACATTATGCCTTAGAGGGTCTGTTGGTATTTGTATCAATATTTCCTTCTGTAAACTTGAGCTGTGCTATGGTCCATCATGGACCAAAATCATCTTTGGGAGCCTCTGTCGTTATTAATTTAAGCAAAGCAGAACTGCAGGTTAGAATAAGTCATTTCCCAAACCACGTTTGGGGTTTTGTGCCCCTGAGCCGTCCCAGGGACGAGCCCGGCCACGCAGCGCTCACTTACTTGGGCTGATGGTTCCGGTGCTCCTTCTCGCCAGCCTCCCCCTCTTTCTCCCCGCTCTCCTTCTCCACCGAATCATACGTCGACAGCGCCCTGTTCCTGAACCGGTGCCGTCTGTGAGGCTCTTCTCCATTCTCGCCCTTGGACCCGGGTTCCCCTTCCCGGTTCGCAGCCCTCGACCCTCCCCGGTGTCGGGAACGCCGCTCGCCCCTGGCCCCGTTGACCGTCCCGTTGCCTTCCTTGCCCTGCCGTTCGGCGGAGTGCCGGTGAGTCCGATGCCTGCGGTGCTCCTTCTCAGCACCTTCTTCCACCGACCCTCGGCGATGGTGCCTCTTTCCCCCATCCTGACCCCTGCTGCGATCGCTTTTCCCTTCCTTACCCCCCCCTTCCACCTCCTTGCTGCGGCTCCTGTGCTGTCTGTGCCGCTCCTCCTTATTGTTGGCGCCGGACTCCCCGTTTTCATCCTTAGTCACGTCACCCTTCTCCTGCTCGCCCAGTTTGTCCTTCTCCCGGTGCCGGTGGTGCTTCCGTGGAGCTTCTGCCCCATCGGTAGAGCCAACTTTGCTCTGCTCCACCTCCTGCACGTCCACAGGGCTCAGCTTGCTGATGTTGTTCCTCCCTTCGGCCCTCGGCTCTACCACCAGCGGCCGATCCAAATGAGTCTTCATGTCGGGCCGAATGTGAAGGGTGGTGGCGTAACGCACCCGCTCCTCCGGGTCCAGCTCGTTGTACAGCGCCTCGCAGCTGGCTCGGAAATTGTGCATCCGGATCTGGCTGGTCCTCTGTTCCCAAACCGACTTGGATTTGGAGGAATTCTGCTGCTTGCTAAAGGAGGGGAGGAAGATGTAAAGTTAGTGTCCAATGGTGCACCAGTTCTCTAAAGAGCAACCAAAAAAAAAAAAGAGGAAATTTTCAGCTGATACAGGGGATTAGAGGGTTGAGCCAAAGAAATTAAAGGAATGGAGAGAGAATGGCTGGCGGAGAACATGAGCAGGGAAAGCCAGCAGGATCATCAGTGTTAGTTTGCCCCCACACGCATTAGGCACTATGAAACAGGCCCTCTGGAAAGAAGTTATCTTGATTTCTAAAATGTGGCCGTCCCCCCTTGGAAGCCTCAGCTATAGTCCAAAGGATTAAAGTCTCTGTGCACAAAAGTCATATAGCACAGCCAGAGCTTTTAAACAGCCTAGAAAGCTTCCCCACAGTTAACAGCACCTTTCTGCCCAGCTGGAAACATCTGGATGAGCAAAATTAGCAGCAAGAAAGACGAGCTAGATTGGTGGGAGGAGCAGGGGGAATGAAATCTGGTCCTGAGGATCTGAGCCCCCTGTGACCACCCCCCCAGAGAGGGCCCTTTGCAGGCTGCACACCCCACTGGCCGCTGGCGCAGAAGAGCTGTTGCTCTCACCCTGCAGCATCCTTCCCAGGTGAGGATGGACCATCCAGCCCAAGCATCACCCGAGTCCAGAAAAGTACAAGAAAATAAAACTGTTCTGTGTACCATGAAAAGACCTGAGGGACTGGGAGGGTCACGGATGTGATGACAGCACCTTTATCCCCAGGAGACACCACTCTTTTCTGTCTCTCTCATCTATTATGATGGAGACGCCTCCATTGGCATTGCCTTCATGCTTTGATTTTTCAGTACAGCACTTGGTTTCTGACCACCACACGCAAATGGATCACCTGGCTAGCGAGTGCAGGAAAGGAAGGCTTTTTTAATTTCCTCCTAAAGCCTGCAAGTCAAATTCTGCTTTTGCATAAAATCAAAGCAAACCCACTGGCTTCCAGGGTGGAGCTGTGGATTTAGCCTGGTGGAGGATCAGCACCCATTTTCTTCCTTAATGAAACTTCTTCTAACAAAGAGAGCAAAATAATTTCCATTCCACCAGCCTGCTCAGATGTCTCCATTTACCATTTGGGCTGATCTCTGCAGCCGGAGGGTTCACCCACCTCCAGCACTTCACACACTACACACCAGGCTGTGGAAATAGGGAGGCAGACTCATTTTTCCTTACACACTTTCTGGACTCCCCTGACAATAGAAAAAAGCGGCTTTTGCAGGTGTATGTGCTGATTCGGACTGTCAGGGTCTGTCACCGTGCGGGGACCCCGGGGGGGAGCGTTCGTGTAGCACAGGGGGAGCTGTCGGAAAGGCTTTGCATGGCTGAGCTGTGCTGGGGTCGGACCTGTACGGAGGGCGCTGCTGCCTGCTTCCGCTAAAGAGACAAAAAACTACTTCTTAAACGCTCACTGCAGATGGGATGAGGGAACCCAGGCGGATGTGAAGGAATCTGATTTAATCGAGGAATCGGAGTGAGCAGAGCTCATCACCAAAACTAAAAATCTACATCCCCTCTGCCCAAGGGAACCAATTTTCTAGCAGCTGAGTGCCCCATTAACACCACGGCAGAGGAACAGGTGACAAAAATCACAGTTCTGAACATAAATGATATCAGAAGGCACTGGAAACATAGCTTAGAGCCCCACTCACCACAAATCCCACACCAAAGGAAAAGCAGAGTCCTTAGCGGAGAGCATCCCCAAGCCAACTCGGTGACCCTGGTACAAGGATGAATGGCCACACCATAGCAGGCAACAACTTGCAGGCAATAACTTGCCATTTCTTTTCAGTTCAGCATTAAGAGAGATTGAAATGGTGTCACTCACCAGCAGATTTACTTGGTTTTAGAAAGAATTCATGAGTAACATGCAAAGCCTGTGACTGCCCAGGATTTCCCATGAGAAGCCGCGTGTGTTTGCAGCTCTCCACATCAGCAGAGATGTACATAGAGGGATGGAGCTGCCTGGGACAGATGTGTTCGCAGCTCTTCATGTCAGCAGAGATGGGCACAGAGAGACAGAGCTGCCTGGGACGGGTGTCCCGGGATGTCCTGCACATCCTCCAGGATGGACAGGGTGCTCTGGATCCAGCTCTGCTAAACAGAGCTGGGCTGCAAAAATAAACCTCCTCTTTAGCACCACAGACTCAGGGAAACAAGGCAGCTTAGGGACGTGTACGTGCATGTCTGAGCTGCCACCAAACTGTTGTTCGCAGCAGACATTTCTCACTTGGTAATGAAAGTCCTTGGGGCAGGGACCAGCTTGTGTTTTGTGCCTTGAACAGCCAGAGCGAGCTGTCAACAGTGAAGTAATGACTAGTACTAACGAGTTAAGAGTTGGGAAGCTGCCCTTATGCTGACTGAAACCTTCAATTTATCTACAAACCACGAGCACGGGGAAGAAGAGCACAACCACCTATTTCACATGCACCACCCAGCGCTTCATTTCCACGGGCACCACGCAGGGGTGGGATGTGAAGCCCCAGCCTCCCTGCAGAGACTCTCCAAAGTAAAACACACAATAAGCCATCAGGCAATTTCCATCAGTGCCTGAGCTGAGCCCAAAGCCAGATACAAAGAAAATCTAACTCAGCCTGGATGTGGTGAGGAGGATGAGGATGCAGGGCGGGTGCTCATCACACAGCACAGAGGAGAAACTCACGACCTGCTGCTAGATCTGACACAAGATGCATCACTTCAGGAAAGGTTTTTTAGTTGTGTTTCTTTTATGCCAAGAACACAAATCAGCCTTTAAATTATATCTGAGGTGCTAAAGCTTCCACGGTACATGACTCATAACTAACTGAAAGGTGCTGTCAGCTCTGTACACCCCTGAGAACCTGGAGAAGCCAAGTGATGCACATATTAACTAAGCCTATTTTGCTAAAATCCCTTCCTTAAACAGACACAGAGGTTACAGACTCAAATGTCTCTGCATCTAGAAATGAGATGCATCCTGAACGTCGACACAATTAGCGGAGGTGATTGCCACCCGCTGGCTTTGCTTACTAGCAAGCCAAAGAGCAGGAGGTTCAGACGTAACAACTGCATCCTTTCTTCTTTCTGCATGCAAAGATACAGCACCCACAGAAATCATCAGGAAATAAAGAGCAGTGAAAACAAAATCAGGAAAATGCGAAGCCTGCCTGCAAGCTCGTTATCATATTCAAAACAGTCGAGAACATCAGGAGCAAGTGACAGCGCGAATCAAATCTGCTGGAGAAAACTGGAAGTAAAGCAACCGAGCAGGTCGGTCCCTCTGGGGACAGTGTTTAGGGCTTTTCAGAGCCAAAGCAGCAGCAAGGGGAGGGAATGTGTTGTCTGCTTGTCCAAATACATTTATCTGACTCTTGCTTTCTACAAGTTCCCACGGCACCTGAACGGGGACACGCATGGCAGCTTCTCCTCTCCTGTTGCTTTTCAACTTACTCCTGGCACAACAGGAACGTCACCTTAAAGCAAAATGGTTTCATTACAACCCCCTGCCTGCGAGGATGCGGTGCCGATGCACACACAAAGAATTGCAGAAGAGATGGAAAAACACAGGACAAAATCGCTTCCTCCAGCGTTTGGTCCAGTTAATTATTTCGATCATTAGGCGCTGTATGAACGCAAACCGTCTGCGGTTTGCACGATACGCCGCAGCATAGCATGGCTTGTCCAAACTGATAAAAACGAGCCTTTGTGATAACAAATATTTCTTTCCACAAGAGAAAATGATCTCTTTACGAAGCCAACTCCTTATCTGAAATCCTGTTCGCTGTTTGCTTCTTAAAATCCTTCTGAATCCATTAAGAAAATTGCATTTATCACCTCTGATTTACAGACATGGTACAAAGATTAATTCACTTTCTTTACAATTACTTCCCAT
This sequence comes from Streptopelia decaocto, assembly GCF_964273445.1. Classification (NCBI taxonomy): domain Eukaryota; kingdom Metazoa; phylum Chordata; class Aves; order Columbiformes; family Columbidae; genus Streptopelia; species Streptopelia decaocto. Next base: position 3,568,695 of record NC_138672.1, on the reverse strand, counting down.
CCCTATTTTCTGTCTACAGAATACTTTGAGCTCTTTGAAGGGTACTGGCAATATACTCAGTTTTCAGGTCCTCTGGGCCTGAAATGTTGCAGTATGTATTACTGTTAATACGCTTTTCTAAGTAGCTCCAGTGTTTCTGCTTGGATTAAGAAGTCAGCAGTCCAACAACTCCTGCCTGTGGCTAAGAACAAACCCATTAAATTAATGCAGAATCAAATAACATTCATATTAATGAAGCAGTGACTAATATTGGTATAAATTAAAAATGCAACCAGTCACTGCTTAGATTGTTCAAGAAAGGAAAGCATATTTTTAGTAATATTCTAATCATAGGGTATTCCTTAATGACTAAAGATTTTGTTTCCATGACCTTTGAAAACACTGCTTTAGTTAATGGCACTTTGCTTCCCAGAACTACCGGTTTAATCAGCTACGTACATGCAATCCTTAAAATTTTACTTTAGTAAATAACGAATGAAAGCTGACTCTGAATATAATAATTTGATGTTAAAAACACCTGCGTACTAGGTTGCGGGTCGGAAAGATTACAGATGAAAGGGAATTTCTTATTAAAATACAGTGCCAACAGAAAACGCCGTGCAAAAACCTTCCCACTAAAACACTGTTTTCTGTTCATAAACTCGGAGAAGCTCTCTCCACGTCTCCATTTTCCACTTGGAAAACACAAAGCCGCAGTCTAGTCTGGAGCGGGCACACACAGAGCAGAAGGTTTTCTCTCTGTTTGATCTGATAAACCAATTTTCTTTCAGCTGAACTCACCGCTACTGTTTAAATCTGCTTTGCCAGTGACCCCAGGAGCTGCTGCTCGGCTGCTTTAGCACCTTTTCTTCTTGATGAGCCGCAACCACGTGCATCACACTCTTCCAGTATTATTCTTGAATTAGATTTTGCTTTCATATATCAGAATTTTTGTTATTGCAGTTTCTCAGAGCGAAAACACTTTCTTTCATATTTCCACTGATGTCTATTAGCTAGAGACCCTAAATTTGGAACGTGGGCTAAGCCTAAAATAATACTGGCCACACATCATGTCCTTATGTTCAGATGCTTGCTACTGAAATTGGAAATGCCTTTCAGAGCAAGGTGTGTAACAGAACCAAAGTCACATTTCGCTGCCACTCCCATGAGGTGTCCATGGCCACCTAAGAGCGTGAAAAATCATTATAAGCTGCTGCTTTGGGTTTGAAGGCGGCTGCAGCACTTGGGTTTGTAAAGCTTTGTGAAGTTCACCCAAGCCAAAGCTTCCTGGTGTTAACATTGCAAAAGTTATATTGCTACCAGCTGGAGTTTCTTCAGAAGAACAGAATTATTTCGCTCAACCATAACTCACCACCCTGCACGCTGCTCCCTATTGCTCTAAGACGTCAAGATTTCTTTGGTATTTCAGTTATGAATTGTGACCAAGCAATTGCAGCCTCTGCAACAAACAACAGGGCGAGTTAAAAGTAAAATAAAAATATGAAAGTTAAAAGCCACATCACTATGGCCTGATTTTAAAAAAGCACACTGAGTCTAAATATGTGGAACCATTAATTTCGCCTAAAATCCGGTCAAATTACACTTACTTTAAATTATTGTTTTCTTCTGAAGCGCCCATGCACTGCACTGCCCCAACCAGACTCTGTTACAGCCAAAGTCCCACCGTGAGCTTCGGGTTTTTGATAAAAACCAAGACAAAACTCATCCGGGAATGAAGTCACAGCCCCTTTTTGCACGGTGAGGATGGAAACAAAGCAGATGGCCCAGATAGCGAATATACACAAGCAAGCGATAGAGATCAAGAACAATTTGGGTTCTTGGATGGCCAATGACAGATTCATCCGGGGAGGAGATATTGAAGCTTTTTCATTTCCCTCTCTGTGTTATCAGCCTGTCTACAGCCGGGTGGATGCTGCAGAGATGTGCCGTGATGGTTGGGGTGGGAAAAACTGCTCAAAGAAAACCAAGTTTATTCTGGAAAATATAAATAAATCATGGCAAGCGCAGGTGTTCGGCACTTCTGGAAAACAAAAGAATCCCCAGCTTGTGAAACGCTGGGTTTTGCTTTATTTACCATTCTAGAAAATGCCCTAAGAACATGCCACTTCTCATGTCCAAGCAACGACTGATACCTCTAGATCCTATTAGAAATAAGCACTAAACAACAGCAATACAACAAAAACCTCAAGTTACTAAATGCAATGGTTTGGATTTAACCAGCAATATGAGGATTCATATGAAAATTCAAGATCCCATAATTCTTGAATATATATTATTGGAAAAAAAACAAACATAATTATTCACGGAACTGTGTGTCATCACCTATGCACACGGAAATTAGTTGCCTGTTTCAGTATGTATTTAAGATAAAGGTTGATCTACTTAAAGAACCAGAGAATATCTCTATTTAATTACCTCTCCTCAGTGAATTAAAAATGGATTTCACGCTGCTCGCACCTCTTCTTTCATAAATTTGTTACAGCATGAAAGCCTGGAATTAGCAAAGAAAATTACTCACCTTGATCTTTTTATTGGTAGTATTTTTAAAATTTATTTTTAAAATTTCTTTTTAAGCAGCTAGATCCAGTATTTTGTCCTCAGACTCCTAGCAATTTAGAGTTTTTTAGAAAAATAATCAAAGAAAGAATATGGGGGAAAACCCAACCCTCTGTATCTCAAAAGAGTGTTGAATGAGTTTTGTTCCTTCAGAACAGACAACCACGGTTTCACAGATCCTGGTTCTTACTGATTAATATTAAAGGGAGAAAAAGGAACAGGGATTTTTTGCACTTTTTAAAAAGCTCTTTTGGATTAGTAGATTACTGTTCAAATTTCATCTGTGCACAAAAATTAGACCACTTATCTATTCAGTATAATTACAGCAATAGATCTCACAGTGAGTGATATAAAGGCATCCTGAACGTTTACTAATGTTCATCCAGGAGTTCACCCCACCTGCATGTCCCTAAGAGGAGTTATTCCAGTTCATCTATTTGAATTTAAAAGAAAAACAACATTTCTAACCATCAGATTTATACTGAGTAAATAAGACCTTCAGATGTCTTTGCACTTCAGGGGGCTCAACTGATGCACTGTGGTGACTGGTACTTCTATACATCACAGACCGTTCTGGGTCCAGTCACCTATTTAATCAAAACAAGGGGTTTTGCTGGGGAAATGCTCTTTATAAACCCACAGAAAGAAAATGCACATTTAGCTTACCCATCAAAACCAGCCCTGGTTTGCATATGAAATTACAATTACTGCCCAGACGGTGCATAGAAATGTTAAAAAGGATGAGAAGCCTCAGTTAGAGCTTTTTGCAGTCAAAATTTATTCTGTTCAGAGAACAGATGTGAGTCATATCAGCAAAAGAAGCCTCTATTATACCATCTCTATTGCTGGTGGGGAGTCAGCAACAAGCCTCGATGGCAAACGCCTCCAAACGTGGGCAAATCCTCCTTCCAAGGAGATTTCAGTACCTGCAGTTTGATTTCATCCTTTGAGAAGGCAGCTCTGTCTCTGGAAGTCTGGAAAAGGGGCCACATTTTTCATTCTTTCGAGGCTTTATTCCCACTCGTGCAAACATCGCCTTGGACTGGTTTGATGCCACTTAGAATCATAGAATCATTTGGGCTGGAAAAGACCCTCAAGATCATCGAGTCCAACTGTTAACCCACCTCTGGCACTACCCCACGTCCCTGAGAACCTCATCTCCATCTGTTCAACCCCTCCAGGGACGGTGACTCCACCACTGCCCTGGGCAGCCTGTTCCAGTGCTTCACAACCCTTTCTGGGAAGAAATATTTTCTAATATCCAATATGAACCTTCTCTGGTGCAACTTGAGGCCATTGGCGCAACTTGAGGGCTTCTGCCGGGGGGAATTCAAGCGTTGGGAGGGACGGCAGCACCTCTGCTCCATCACCACCTTCAACCACCCCTCTTCTCCTGCCAGGGTAAGGCAGCTGAGAGAGAGCCAAAGGGCAGCAGACCTCTCTCCATACCTTTCTGCCTGTCAAGTCTCCCATCAGTCAGGAAATCCATCAGAAGAACTGAGCCAAAAGTTGCCTCGGTCTTGTCTACTCCTTTAATTTTCACCATCCCAACCCTGTGAGATCTCAGACGTCAGCACAGACATGTCACACCTACTTTTGCCAGTCGCAAAAGTTCAGCCTTGGTCACAGAAGCTCAGTCTGCACACAGTAGCAACATATTTTTAATACAAACATGGCTAAGATCCACCAGTGGACAAGGATCCCCAAAACCACCTTTGCTTCACCTTTGGTACTTGCTATGGTGCACATAAGGACAAAACCACGTGTGTGTGAATTGCACTTCTCCGTCTCTCCAAAAGCATTAAAGAAGAAAGACAACGTCTAACAGTAACAGTATAACCCAAAGCAAAGACACTAAGATGGGTTGATGAGAAGCTGATGGCGAGTTTCGCTGTATTATTTGGCAGGAAACAATGGTACTTTCTACAAACCTGCATCGGTGTCAAAGCGCACCCGTGATTCACAGCAAAGCCAGCAAGATTTGTTTGTTAGGAAGTGCGTGGAGTGAATGGAAGGTCTACCACTGTGTTCACTCACCCACAGGTACATAGGAGGTTGCTGAGTGCCTCATTTTTGCAATATCTGTAGCTTTAATCTCCAGTTTGAGAAGTTTAGAGAGCTCAGGCATAACCAGTGCTCTCATGAGTATAAGTTTCCCAAGAATTTTCCAATTTGGTCTCACTTGGGCCCTGTTTCCAGGATTTTTTGTTTAAAAGCCTCCTCCAGCTTTCATTAAAGAGTGCACTCGTGGTAGGACCCTGTTCTCCTATAGAACCAGAAGTGCAAACACTGGTGGAACATCAAAGCCATCAGCCCAGCACATAATAAACACAAAGGACAAAAATACAAGTGAGAACAAGACGAACCACCAAATGAGGGCAGGTGAGGGAAAATAGTTAAGGAGGGAACAAAGGAAAATAATTAAGGAGATGGGAGAAGAACGAAGGAATGGGGGGAAAATAAATCACAGTCAATGTACAAAATACTACAGAGTTGCTCACGATCAAATCACAAGCATTATATGGCGATGTCGCACACCTTCCAGTCCTTCCACCGTATGTTGGTCTGGAGGCTTTCCACAATGATGGGAATGATTTTTGGAAGAAACAAGGGGGGAGTGAAGGCATCAGGGATGGGGAAAGAGGGAGGTTTATAAATATAGATATAAATCCATTTACTGAATATTGTAACAGAGAGCAACTCACGGTGAATTTACGCTGGAGACTGACGAGCTGCGAGATACAGTACCTCGAGTTTGCTTTACAAAACTGCACATGCAAAAACAAAACAAACAAAGAAAACAAAAAGTGAGAAAATAAAAAAAAAGGAGGAGAAGAGAAACCATAAAAGACATCGGGAGGAGACTCATACAGGCTGTGTCCTATTGAATGCAGACGGCAGCGTGCATCTTGGTAGGAGACCAGGCAAGCTTCAGAAAGTGTGGAAGCCACAGACACGCCACCTTCTAGTTAACAGGGAAACAACTAAAGAACCAAAAACGGAACCAAAATGGGAAAAAATAAAAAGTGAACCAAAAGCCACACAATGATATTAGGACTTTATGCCTCCATCCGCTATACTCACACAACGCAAGTCCTCCGCAGAAGTCATCTTTAGGACCTCAGGGTGGAGGTCTTTGTAGAAACAGGTGGTGATTGCTTTTACAGCTGTGCTGCAAATAATTCTATCCCAGTGGGAGCAAGATGTTAATTCCCTGGGGCACGAGCAAGAAGCCTCAGCACGGAGATGAACGGGGTCCGGAGGGAGGACCCTGAGCCGCATCCAGAGAACCGAAATCCAGCTGGACCCCAGCAGCTGGCGCCAGGCTGGTTCTGCTCGGCCCTGCCTCAGGTTTACTGTTCAGAGGCACCTACCTCGGTGAGCTCAGCCCATCCAAATATGGGTCGCCAGGGCTAAAACCAGAGCTCTGCTGCAGCTTAGGCGGGGGATTACACAGTATTGGAAGGAGCTTGTTTCAGTTCACAAGCCTTTTTGTAGATTCTCCTCCATCCAGTGTTTGTATAAACACCGTTATACGTGGGGGGTTCTAAATACAGAAATTACTAAATTACACAGGAAAATAGCTTATTCTTCCTTTGCCAAAGAATATATGGAAAACAGGATTCTAAATATCTTAATAGATCTTGGCTTGAGGCACTAATTTTGTAAAACTTATAAACAATTATTTTTATCAATCTACATCCTATGAAGAATCCTCTGCACATCCCTTCACCTCCTGAATTTGAGTTTTCAGTTGCAGCATTTTTTCTCCTGTTTCCATTTAAGTTTTAATCTGTTAACAATCAACACCAGCAAATCAGAAGGTCAAGTTAAAATCTAATGTTCTTTGGATGTCATATAAGCACAGTTTTAAAAACACATTTACTTAAAATTAATGGATTAGTCTGAACAGAAATGTTGGCCCAGGTGAAGTATATAACACAATAATCCAGAGGTCAAGAAACCTGGAACCAATAGAAGTGAAATTGTGAAAGGCATCATAAAAGTCTTCCTTACAGCCAAGAATCTCCTGAACAGTCAGGTATTTTGCCTAAACTTCATTATTTCTACATTTGTACCGTGCCAGATGAAATGGAGTCAAAGTGGGGTTGGTGTGCCCTGCTTGCTTGGCATTAAAATTATTGTTTCCAGGTTTCTCAAGCTGGGGACCCCTTAATGCTGAACCCCCAGAATATCAGCTAAAACCTGCAGAGAACAAGCCCTTGGTTGTACAAATTCCTCAAGCATAGGTAAGAAATTTCTTGGGTGAAACAGGTGCAAAACGATGGAGGAGAATGTACAGGACTGCCCTAATTTACCTGAGAGTCAGCACCGACGTTATGTAATACCTGTGGAAATTTTGCTTTTGATTGCTGAAGCAGATCTCAGCATCCCCCAGCAGGAGGCTGGAATGAACCTTTGCATCTATCCCTGGCTCATTTGGTGCAGTGCAGGACGGAGACCACACTCTGATCCTGCCAAGCGTCCTTGTGCCTTGGCCAGCCAGCGCTATGCGAGTCCTGCAGCGCTCCAAGTTCACTCCTCTGCTCCCATTGCTGGAGTTTTGAAACTGTAAGCTTGACTAAATCAGTGCTGGAAGAGCACGGTGTAAAGTCACAAAGCAGAGACAACCTCCTTTCCAAATCAAAATGACAGAAGCACTTGAGTTTTGCTGGATGCTACTTACCATCCGTGAGGGACAGAGCACAAGAGAGTGTCTTTAGGTGTAGCTGAGTCACCGATACACCAACAGCAAGGGCAAAAAGCTAAGCTAATCACAGTACCTCACACAGCAACACACTTAGGGGGGAAAAAGAAAGGGAAGAAATCACAAGCCAGCAAGAGAAAAAGAACACCTCTTCTAGTCTACACATCACCCAACACGGGCCGTTTCACTGGCAGGGTGTTCAGACAGGCTTCTTGCTGGGTCCTGTTGGGTACCCACAGCCCAACAGGGATTTGGAAACAGACCACAGTATTCCCAAGACAAAAGGAAAATATGGAACCTCTGAGATGGAAAAATGTCCTGGAGAAACAGAGCAACTCCCCCCCACTTCATCCCCAGACCTGTACAAAAGGGACAGACACCTCTGAGGAGTCATTGTGCAGTGATGTGCCACCAGGATTTGCTCTTGGCACTTTTCTAATGAGTAATCAACTCATCCACATGAACAGGCAACACAGTTAAAACGTAAACTTCTTTGAACAACCATGTGGGGGACCAGCAGAAACCAGTCAGAGCCTGGAGAGAGGAAGGGGTCTCTAGAGGTTGGAAGGTTGTCCTGGGAAACACATGTCACTTTGAAAAAGGGTAATGGGCAGTACGATAGACCAGGTTTAAGTCTGTGCCCGTGTTGCTTGAACTGTCTGTGCCACTTCTGACTGAATTTCAGCCACCACATCTGGGAAACTCTCCCATCCAGAACTCACAGCCTATACTAATCCTTAAATAATTTCCTTGAGTCTGGCTACAACTGTAACCCATAACCCATGAGTAACAAAATGCAAAAAGCTTCACTCAGCATGATTTCAGCATTACTACTTAGCAAGTTCCTACAAATTTAGCATTTGCTTGCTGTTGTGATCGCTATTTTAAAACTTTTCCCAAGAAAAGGTGAAGAGGGGCCATCGGAAAATACATGGGCAGGGTGAGCCAGTTTGTGTCCTCTCCAGCTGGTCTGCTGGCCCAAAACTACTGCAGCCCCTTTTGTACGTGCCATTGGTGCATCTCTGGCTGGAACAGAAAAGATGGAGGAGGAGGAACCCAAATGCGGGGAGTTCAGCCTTCGGATTAGGCAAATACAGAAAATAAAACTGTGTTTGCGCTGAGGTCTTTGTGCCACACATGGGAACGGACCTGACGGCTCTTCCCTTCCGCCGGCACTTTTCCAGTGGGGTCGCAAAATGTTTTGCACGTCCATCATGTGCATAATTTCCCGTTCCTGCCTCCTCCATTCTCACCGCCAAGGAAGCTGCACCAATGGTTTGCTCGAAAGACCCGTCAGTCTGTACAGTCGCTCAGTTCAAGAGGCCGAGTGGTTTAAATGTCGTACGAAACAAAGGGTCTTAAAGACAACGCTGGGCAAACTGAACAAACCCAGAAACTCACCTCCAGAAACAACAAAGCAAGGAAAATGCTAAACAGAAAACAAAAACAAATGACAAAAATAGGAATGAAACAATGGGCTGAAATCAAAAGGCAATAAACACATGTTAAACGTGTATTCTGTTTTAAACCAAACATTACAACAATGACAAAACCAACGTACCACCCTAGCTCTTAATCCTGAAAAAACACAAAACAAACAGGATAGAGTTCACCAGGTGAAAAAACAAAGTGCAGTCAGACAAGTCTGGTCACTTCAAATCCCTTGGGTGGAGCAGAAGACAAACCATAAAAATCCTGGGAGATCGATGAAGCAGAAGCTAAAACCTGAATGCAGGTAGAAATTGTAATAAAGCACTTGGAGTCAGTTGCAAGATAGATGATATCTCGACGCTGCTGTAATAATGGGTATATTATTAAAACATATCCCTATGACACTGTAGTGCTTCACCATCCATCAAGCAAAAACGATCAGGGGCTCCCACAGCAGCACGTGTCAGGGTGAAGGTATCTCGTGGGACCCTCCAAGCAGGCTGACACCCTAAATAAGAACCAGTTTCTTAAGCCTGGGAAATTATGTTTTGCAACTGGGCAATAAATTGAGTATTTTCTGGAGCTCAGTTATGAAGAGAGGTTGGATGGCAGAGGAGAGCAGAAGAACCAGTGCAGATAAACAGCGTCTGCACAGGAAACTGTTGGAGGTGGAGGAGCAGATACAACACTACAGAGTTTGCGATGGCCTAGAAGGAGCTTTAAGGGAAGGAAAACACGTTCTTAGTCCTTGATGTAGGACTGACAAGGGAAAGAAGCCAAGCTGCAAGCACAGCACCTTGACGGTGAAACAGCAGAACAATCGATGTGACTTGTCACCGGACTCAGCCCCAGGACGGCTTTATCACCTCTGTGGGAGCTGGACCCACTTGCATCTGGGCAGGAACAACCCCAGGTTCCAGTATAAGTTGGGGAATGACCTATTAGAGAGCAGCGTAGGGGAAAGGGACCTGGGGGTCTTGGGGACAGCAGGATGACCATGAGCCAGCACTGGGCCCTTGTGGCCAGGAAGCCAATGGTGCCTGGGGTGGATTAGAAGGGGGTGGTCAGTAGGTCAGAGGTTCTCCTGCCCCTCTGCTCTGCCCTGGGGAGACCACACCTGGAATCTTGTGTCCAGTTGTGGCCCCTCAGTTCCAGAAGGACAGGGAACTGCTGGAGAGAGTCCAGCGCAGCTATGTCCCTTTGGAGCTCACCAGGGATGTATTTATATATTGAACAAATTGCTTTGGCATGCATTCATTAAATATCTTTTGGATCATCGGCCAGCAAGCCATCCATACACCTATTTCTCGCTCATAAAACATCTAATTTCTCGCTCGCCTTCTCCTCTATGTCGTTGTCCATTGGGTTGTCAACCTATTGACCTTAATGTCATGGGTTTTTTTCCAAATCAAAGTCCCACGAGCTTTGTAAGCACTTCGCTGGCACTAAAGCCGAGATAACGAGGAGTCACGCGATGGCTGGTAAACGATGCTCCCACACAGCGTGCACAATGCCGTTGTGGTTAATAGACATGGAAGGAACAACTGCACTTTCAAATGTGCTCATTTGCAAGACTAATTATCCGCCAGTACAAATGTGGCAGGTAGAGATCTGGGCAGATACAATTTGAGGCAAAACAAGCAGAAATCCACAATTTTGTACTGGCTTGCGATTGTTGTCGCAACACTGGCCCTGAAAACAGGTGAAAGTGCCTGGTGAAAAAACGTGGAATAAGGTTATTTTAAGCAACCAACAATGTGGTGTGAAATCTGAGCCTCATGAGGGTGTTTCTTTTCTGATTTCCAGGAAATCTTCACAGGCACTATGCTTCTGATTAAAGGAGGAGAAAATAAGCATTATTCTCTTGCATTTTAAAATAACAGTACCAGGAAATCCATCAAAGAGCAAGAGCAAATATCCTCATTTGACTTCTTTTCGAGACTAGACAGGAAATCATTGGAAGAAAAGGATTATATTCCAAACCAACAAACAGACACGGCATGAATAGGAGCTGATTAAAGCAGTAATTGCAAAATAAAATTGTAAGAAGAATAACACAGTCAAATTAATATTACTTTTTCCTTCACATATAATGAACTGACTCCATTTGGCCTATTGTCTTTGATGTAGTGGATTAAACTCCTGGAAATTTCTCTTTCTGTGCTTGAGCTTTTGCAGCCTTTGGAGATCTCCCCTAAAAGGGAGCTCGAAAATATCAGCAGCGCTCAGTACAATTCATGGCCAGACTTTTTGATGCTGGAAGCCCTGTTGCTAAAATTCCAGAAGAGGTAAATGAACCTTTAAGTAGAACATTAAAGTAAAGCCATTCAGGGTAGGCATGTCTCAAACACAGGCCCGTAATCCCACATAGACAGAAGGCTGCACCACCCTCAGCAACACCCAGACAGGTATTTCCACCCAAGTATCAGTTTTTCACTTCAGTTTAGATCAGTGTAGATGAAAAGGTGGGTGCCAACGCAATGTTTTCCAAGGATTCGGGTACCACAGAATCTGTGCATTGTCCATGTCCCTGCAGAAAGGCTTGCATCTGAAAATGCAAACTGATGTTTCTAGCTACAAACCAGTGACTGTTCACATATGCGATTTTATTCAACCCAGTACTCTTTCAAACAGCAAAGACCACCCAAGCACATTTTTCAGTCCAATATTTAGGAGGATACCTTCACACTTCAATTCTTAAAGCAGAGATGATTAAAAATTACTTAATACATTATATGTGCCCACACCTCTCATAATTAAAAATTCAAAGTGAATTGTTAATCACTTCACCTGGTGAAATCTATCTGAGGACAGCTTAAAAAATCCTTCTAAAATACGGTTATTTACAGCAAGACAAAAGATGAGACATTACAAAAAACAAACTAAAAAAAAATACTCAATTAAATTCACGGTTAAGTGATCAGCGCTGAAGTATTCAGTCAACCCGAAGCCCTGTCAGTAACACAGATGATATAAAGGGCTCACAGAGGACTATGGGATGCTCCACTTGAACAGACATATTTTGACATTGAAAAACGAAAACCAAAGTTCCCAAATAAGAAAAGAATGCTTACGCGGCTATGGAGATGTTCGCTGCAGACATGGGGCTGACTTCGGCCACCTCCTTGGCCTTTTGCAGGGCGAGCTTTTGGTTGGTGGCCTCTTCCATCTCCTCCTCGTCCTGGTGCAGAGAATCAAGACAAATCAGAGCGTGCATCACGTCACAACAACAACCAGAGCTCCCCAGGCACGGGTCAAACGTGACTGTCACTGCCGCGCTGCAAGAATGCTGGAAACTTGTTAAAAATAAAGCAGAACTTCCTAACCTCTTTCAAGGACCCCTGGGTATGGCCCTGGTGCCAACAACAGCCAGTCAAGACGAGAAATGTAAGGTCTGGGCCATTGCTCACTGCATTTTTACCAAGAACACATCTCCCTCGCCAAGTTTTCTTACCTCTTTGGGTCTCTTCTTATCACTGAAGATCCAAGTAGGCGATTATGGCTGAGTAGGGAGAGACCTGACCACGAATGTGACATTTCGGAGGGAAGGAACCCCATTTATCTCTGTCTTGCACGTGTAAAACATTCTAAAGTCCTAACAAAATGACCCCTGGCAAATGGGACTTTTCCGCTACAATAAGTTCCAAGATTTCACTGGTCCTGCTCACACCCTGATATTTCCTCTTATTTCAGTTGAATCTCTGGGGACTTACAGGGCAAAAAGTGAAAGGAAGAGCCACATTAAAGAGTAGTTTGTTGACTCAAGCATAGATCAGAAGCTTGTTATGTTCATGCTTTTTGTATATCCCAGATCATGGGGTTTTTAACCTCTATTGACATCACAAGTTCCTGCAGAGTATAACCGTGATTTATTTCCTCCTACCTGGTGTAATGATAAGAGAAATACGCTCAAATTCACACTACAGGATCTTAAGTGATGAGATGAGGGCAAAAGGCAAAGGAACAGCCTGGTCCATCTTCAACGGTCATTTAGGTTAAACTTCTTTTGAACTTTCTATCCAGTTAAATTCGACAGTAAAATCATGGCAGGATAAACACAGGCCCTGAGATGGCAACACCAGCGTCACACGTATTCAAGGAATAACCATATGTCAAGACAAGAGCAGTCACAGCCTCTTCTGTCAAATGGTATGAAATGCCATGGGTGTACCTCTGCTCTTCAAAGGTAATGCTGTGAAGAGATGCTTAAAATAACGAAAGCAGACAGGAAGATAGCGAGCTTTCAAATCAAAAGTCATATAGATTTATCCTTCCTGAATACCATGTGCATAAACAATGCCTGGCTCTGACTTCAGTGTTATTTGCTTCAACTGAACTAATTTTGAAACTGTTTTCCATCTCTCATTTCAAAGAAAAAACAAATTATAGGAAACTGATAAAAAAAATCTGCTACCAGTAAAGCTTTTTTTGTTTCCAAATATTAGCAAACCTGTAACAAGTAAATTCCTACTGTAGTGAATGAAGAACCTGAGACAGGTCATGAAAAAAGCCCCACTGAACAGATATACAAAGCCAATGTTTCTCCACTGCCAACTTCCATTAAATCTATCAATGATTTGGAAGCCTACTGTAAGTCAAGAGTATCTGCAGAATATGAATCTTTTGAAGAACGAGGTCCCAAATGAAAAGGCTTTTAAGGGTTTCCTTTCATTCCGCAGGCATCTTCATGTTGTTTCTTCTCTTGAGGACCCTACCAGTGTCAAAATCACGTACGTTCAAAGGCTCTTGATTTTTCCTTCTGTGCTTCTAAAGCACCAGGTGCAGCTTCTAGCATCTCTTTACAATTTGTAGCTCCAACTCCATTCTCCCCAGTGCATCAGTAACTCTGCTGGAGTCGATATCTCAAAGTAAGAGCAGAAACTACCTGTTGTCATTATAACTGCAGCCGTTCCTAAGCCAGAACAAGCACACTCTTTAGCAGGTGACTGCTTCGGCATATTTCTGCAGCTCCTTCTACCCAGAGATTGCAGATCACTACAAAATTAATTAATGTTTCACCTGATCCTTACTCTGTGGGGTCTCACTGGGGCACAGGCTCATCTTATTCTGCTGGAAGCACACAATGGCATGATAGCAGGTGACTGAGGCCAGCTCTGAGCTGTGACAACATCCATATGTCCGTCCATCCAGCCAGCCAGCCATCCACCTATCCATCCATCAATCAGTCCAACTCTGCCAGCTCTACTGCCACTACCATCATTATTAAGTTCACCCAATTAAAGCCCTCTCCACTGGGAATAATAAGGAGGGGTCTTCACAGCCTTTAGACTCTTTGTTTTTTGCCACTTCAGTCCATTATTTCTGGGGATTCCTCAAATTTTAATGTATTTTTATATAAAATTCACACAGCCCTCCTATCCCACACGGCATGTTTTTATACTGTTTTCTGAGGGATTGCTGGCATTGCACAGAAATCAGAGAACACACTTTGTGCTTTAGGATATTTAGGGAAATAAATGGTCGCTTGTGGCAGCTTTACATGTCAGTTCAAGGAGGATGAAAAACGAACTGCTCTGTGTCACCAGAGACATCACGGGATGGTCAGTGAAGATTTTAAAAGCAAATTTGGGGTGCAACTTCCACAGAATCGCAGAACTGACTGGGTTGGAAAAGACCTCAGAGATCATCGTCCAACCCTTGGTCCAACTCCAGTCCATTCACTAGATCATGGCACTAAGTGCCATGGCCAATCTCAGTTTAACAACCTCCAGGGCCGGTGAGTCCAGCACCTCCCTGGGCAGCCATTCCAATGCCTGACCACTCTCTCTGCACAGAATTGCTTTCTAATCTCCAGCCTCCATTTCCCCTGGCAGAGTTGAAGCCCATGGCCCCTTGTCCTATTGCTGATGCCTGGGAGAAGAGCCCAATCCCCACCTGGCTAGAACTGCCCTTCAGGTAGTTCTAGAGAGTGCTGAGCTCACCTCTAAGCCTCCTCTTCTCCAGACTCCATTCCACTCTAAGTGAACAAGAAGAAAAACTTGCCAATATACGGAAAAAAAATAGTAGGGGGTAGGTAATCAAAGAAATTCAGGATAGTTCTGATATATCACTAGAAATTAAATTGGCAGAGTTTAAGTCAGTGATAAGGAAGAGCCAGCACAGGAGGAGAGAGACCTGGGGAGAGAGAGGTGGAGGCTGGAGAACAGATTCTTTATATATTCAAAGCAAAGAAGGTGATTCTTTCTTCTTTTTTATTCTTTCCCCAAAATGAGTCATTCCAAAGTACCAGTGAGTTTTGTAACAGACAGTGGATGATCAAGCTTAAGTTAAATATAACTACAATTATGATAACTTCTATTACAGGTCACAAGGCCCAGCTAAGGCTACTGAGAAATGTTCAAATACCACAATAAAACATGTCCAAATTAGCATCCAGAATTGGCCATGTTGGTTTAAACACTTCAGCCCTGAAGAGTCTTTCCAAAACAGAGGCAGTGGCAAACTGCTTATGGTTTTCTCACATTACATGCAGCACTGATCTTGATTAGTTTTATAGCATAAATGTCAAGAAAAGTCTCCTGAGATCAACTGACTCCTGAGTAACTTAATTATATCTCCGGGCCATTTTTGGTTTTGCATGATCATATTTACTTAGCAATAAATCCCTCATTCTCCAGGTATGCTATATAATTGAATTACTTTTATCTTTTTCCTCTTCTTTTGAAAGCCCTAGCGATTTTGGGGGATCATAAATAAAATTAAAGCAAAAAAAGAGTTTCTCAAGAAGCTTTATGATTTGGCAGTGCTGCTGAATCCATCAATATTTAATTATACTTTATAAACACCTCCAAAGTCAGGTTTCTAACCGTCTCAGTCAGCTGCTGAAATATTCACAAGAAAGCACTAAAAGGATTAGGAAAGAAGTAGGATGAGCTTTATTATCCAAGAACTGCGCTGGGGCTGATCTTCTTTCTTAGAACACACGCAGGATGCCCGTAACTCTCCTGACAAGGCTGGGAGGATGCACGATGTGAGATTTCTGTGGGCTTTGGAAAGAACAGAAACAGCTGAGCTGCTCTAAGGGAAAAACTGGGAATGGTTGGCTGCTTTGGTCTTCAACAGCTGGAGCGGGGTAGGAAACTCCTAGAAATCTCTCGTGTCCCTCAACTGTAGAGTTACATTGCGTATCCATCAACTACTGCACCTTTCTACAACTCCAAAAAGAGAAAACATCCTTGCCCGCTGCTGCATAAGCACATGGTTAGTGATCCTTTTGCCCTATATGGAGTATATAAGGCTTATAAAATACAAGTGCTAAGGTGGATACGGTGCTTTTTTTGCCACCAGCGGGTCACTGTGACTTACGGTGATGGAGCAGCGATGGGCTGTGCGTGGTTTTATGTGCTCAGCGGGAACGCGCTAGAAATGCGCAAACAAAACCTAATACTGCCTCATAAATACAACTGAGTATGCTGCAACGAGAAATCAAAAGTGTGTAATAATACCAATCCAAACTGCTGCATTTGCAATCCTTCCTGCGCAATAGTGAGGCTATAAGATTTTCTCCATAGGGAATGCTCCGATATGTAGTAAATCTGCACGCAGAATTACGTTGGTGCCATTTCCATCTCTTGCCAGGACCTGCCTTCCTGCCTGTGCCTCAGATTGCTCTTGCACCTGGTGAGAGGCTAGCAGATCTTCGCTGTGTATTCACAGCAGCCTCTGCAAGCTGTTTTCCAGGGAGCTGACTGGAGAACGTCAATGCTTTGATTCATCCCAAAACTCAGCAAGGTATAAAACATTAGCATGAGACAGCAAAAGCAGTGATACAACACCTGCGTTTCCCCGCGCCTCAGCTTCACATCAGCCAAAACCTGTTAATTGCTTCACCTCTGCTCTTGAGAACAGCAAATGCTACGAATGCCCCTGCAGCAGCGGGATGAGCAATGCCCACTGCCCACTCCATCATAAAATGAAACTAAGGAACATGAAATAGTTCACCGGAATAAGCCTGAAATGAAACAAATCTGAATAAGAATAAACCTCCAGGTCCCCCTGCAATGCAAAGAGATAAATAGATAAATAGAGAGCGCATGAACAGGCTCTGGAGGAACTCTCGGGGTGTCTGGAGGGGTCGGTAACATGCGCTTTAGATCCAGTGGCTGTGGTTTAGGTTTGAAGAAACAGAAATCTCGTACATACCTTGGTCAGCTCTTGGGCGTTCGCCAGATTGTCGACAGCGATGGCCAAGAAGACATTGAGAAGCGTATCTTTTGGGGAGCAGCTAAGGAAAAATAATCTTCATACAGCAAATAGAGTAAAAACTGCTCCCCTTCTGCTGCCACTGCCCCTCTTTCCCCACGTACAATCATCAATATATTATGGATTGACCCCTTGCATCACTGCTTTGTCTTCATTTTTAATCCAGTTCTGCAGGTGCTGGACACCCATTTGGCTCTTGCCCACAAAAATCCCTGGTGAGGACACACACATACACTGAGCAGACAGGATTTATTTACAGCACCATGGGTGCAACCGGGACGGGACCACGTGGGGGTCCCAGAATGTCAACAGCCCCTGCTTTTTCATTACAGAAAATCTGAAAATCCACACCTACACTACCACCCATACACACACAGAAGGTTTAATCTTCATATTTCCCCTTTGTTTAAAAGAACAACTGGTAGATTTCCTGGAAAACAGACAATTTAAAGCCAACATTTGTGCAATATAAAGATATAGCTATATAAAGACATTGAGAACCATGAAAAAGTTAAGTTTAGGTCACTGCTGCATTGCATACTGTTGGGAAGAAACTATCATGACTTATCACACTCAAGTCAATATGACAATTAGACCGCCATGGACGTCCTCTATCCTGAAAGCTGCAGCATCCCGCAGAGCACAGCTACAGCAGCCTGTTAGCAGGACACCCAGCCCCAGCTAACGAGCTCTGCTCATTAAAACGGGCCATTAGTCCAGGCCAAATCGCACACAGCCCAGCGAAACAACCGCCAGTGCCCACGCGAGCCTGGGCCTCTCTGCAGAGCACAGCCTTCTATCACTAGGACACAACATTTCCCTATCATTATTTATTCATCTTTTATTTTCATTTATCCACTTAATGATTTCAGCTCTTACTTGTCCCTTCATATATTTTATTGTTGTTATTCCAGCTATGCGTCTGCAAAACAGCTCCAGAACAACTGTAAATCAGATACCTTTGCATATGAAAGGAGAGCAAGCAAAGCAAACCCAAGGCTAAACTACTCTGCAAGAAGAAAACGCCTTTTGCTCTTGCACATTACCTGGTGACAGGAGACTTACTCACTCCATAAAAGTGTAAAGCTATGACTGCTCGTCTAAAAATGAACGTACATGAGAACGAAGTTGATCTCGTGAGTGATATCGTGTTTGTATCGCACTGACCTCACCAGAGCCACGTCCCAGCCCGGGACCAGATGCAGATCTCCCCATACGCTGAGTGCAGCAGCTTTAGGCAACTAATCGAGTTATTTTCTGGTGGGTTAACCTGTCCCTGTTTTGGGCTGTGAGTTGGAAACAATGCCCAAAGCAATGCCGCGGCAAAGGCAGGACCGAGGGACAAGGGCAGGACCGAGGGACAAGGGCAGGACCGAGGGACAAGGGCAGGACCGAGGGACAAGGGCAGCTTGCTGGGGAGCCAGGCGATCGCTCCAGCAGGGGAGGAGAGGTGAGATGTGAGCTCCTGCAGTGCTGGCAAGCCCACATGGGGATTTTGGGACACCTCAGTGCCCCTCTGATTGCTTTCCGTTTCCCAGAAGGATGCCTGAAGGAGGCACCTGGGGTTTCTCTATAAAAAGAGGCTGATTCATCCACCACCGTCATCTCTGTCGAACAGGAGCCTGCCCAGAAACCCTCGTGCTCCAGCAGCCTGCGGGCACTGCTGGCTGGGGAGCCGTTGCCCCACATTGGCCCAGCTTCAAGAAACTTCCCAGGGACCAAAACCAGCCCAAAACAACCAGCTCAAGGGCTCTTTGCTTTCTCTCTCAAGAGCTTTCACCAAACATAACTCAGCCAAGATGTTCATGTCTCTAATCCCCACTGAGATGAGTGTCTCCAGAGCCTGGATGTCTATCAAAACCGGAGCCTTTGCTTGGGACAGGGGAAGCAGGAGCTGGATTTTAATTTCTTAGGATGCATCTGCATCTAGATTACCCAGCCTTGCAGGGGAGGGGATGCAGAACCCCAGGGTTTCTCCCAGGCAAAGACCAGGTCACCCATCAGGTTTTCTGTGTGATGTAACATGGAATGGAGGTTTATATCACGGGAAGATGATTGCTCTGGGACAGACGGAGGTTTGAACTGTGATGCCCATCAACTTCTCCTTCCTCTGTTTCAGCATGACAGAGAGGAGCTCAGGGCTGGAGAACCTTAATCCCACTGAGCCAAGCAGATAAAGAATAAGACAAAGGGAAAGACGACGCTGAAACAATCACCTCCCTCCCATGCTGAAGTCAGAGCTCCATCAACTTTTCGGCTGCAAAGATACTAACTTCCCCATTTCCTTTGAACCACGGGTTGTGCTGTCACTTGTGGGCAGGGGGTGCGGGCAGGGAAGATGGGGTGCGGGCAGGGAAGACGGGGTGCGGGCAGGGAGGCTCAGGCACCGCTGCCCGTGGCACCGCCGGGGTGCCGGCTGTTTGGGTTTTTTTCCTCTGGGATGTTTCCAACTCGTTGGAAATGCTTCCAAGCCTCCTGCTCTGGGAATAAATGTCTCGGCAATAAAACTGTCTTCCTACCCCTGCCTCCTACACACACATGCTGAAAATGTCTTGTGTAACATAATCAACCACTGGAAATATAATTAATCTCTTTTTTTTTTTTTTTTTTTTTAACAGATCATGCTGTTTTGATCCATCTCCAAGCAGACACTGTCTGGTAGACAAGAGTGTTTCTGCCCCCAAAAAGATCCCTCAGCCCTTTGTACAGAGCTCGGAGACTCCCAAATATCACCCAGACTCCAGCCTCTGGTCCAGGTCCCCCCAGCCCACAGATGCCTCAGTTTATCAATTAACTGGATAACAATGAATGCAGGCATGGTGTAATTTCCTAGAAAATGGGCCAAATCCTGCTGTTACTCTAATCATACTACTTCAATTAAACCAGTTCAGATGTGGAAGTCTGGCTCCACACAGACTTTCTGGAACTGGGAACATAAAGCAAGAGGCTTCCGCTTTCCAAAAACAACATTTATGGATGACACCAAGCTGTGTGCTGTGGGAGGGATGCCATCCAGAGGGACCTCAACATGCTTGGAAGGTGGACCCATGAAAGTGTGATGAAGTTCAACAAGGCTAAGTGCAAGGTCCTGCCCATGGGTTGAGGCAACCCCTTCCAACCTAAACCGTTCTATGATTCTACGAAAGTTTCTGAATCTTTTCCTGTGATAGCCCCTTGCAAAATTAAATGGATTCAAAGAAACAACTGAGCTGTAGTGAGAAGCAGGGGAAGTCGGCACCCACCTGCCTTTCTTCTTAATGAAAAAGAACAACCACCATACCCCCAGCAGCTCTGGTGGAAAAATAAGGAGACCCCTCATGTTTAAAAAGAGCAGATTTTGCAAGCTGACCAAAAACCACCTATGCCAATTCCCTAACATGATTTGATCCAGTGTTCCTAAACTCAAAAATGGCCTCACCAAACACCAATCTTCAGAAACTGAAAACCCCTCCCAGCAGAGGAAACAAAGTTCAAAAGCTGATCAGCATCCAGAAGGGGCTTGGACTATTTTCAACTGTAGTGACATAAGAAAATGAAAACAAAAAGATCCACTTAGGAAATTCAGTCACAATGAACAACTGCGTGGGGAGAGCTGGTGACAAATCCACACCTGAGATACAATAAAACAAAATAAATTGCATAAAACGCGTACATTTTTAAAGCTTTTTGGAGGGCGTTCTGTAAGGCAGAGCAAGGAGATCTTTGTGAATTCCCCAGTTAGAGCAGAAAAGACAGTTCACATTGATCTATAATTAATGGGATCAACAACTGCTCTCTGTAGGGCGGCCTCTTGACATTTGCTGGGCTCTGGGGCTCTCCTTGGGAAGATGACCCCGAGACTCAGCCACGTACCGCACCCCGTACACCGGCCTGTCCCTAACATTGCTGGGGCACCGCAACATCAGTGATGTTAATGACTATTTAACTAACCGCAAAAATGCCAAACGGCTCTTTCCTGGCAAACGACACTTTATTTTCAGACATTCCTGGTTATGTTTTGACAGTTTATGATAAGTTAAGTCCCTGGTAAGTCACACAGTTCAGCTGTCCCTCAGAGATAAATGACTGCCTGCTGCTTGCTCTCGGCATCAAACCCAGAGCTGGTGACAAGCAGGGGTAGCACTGGCCTTACTGCAACACTGTCTGAAATACCAGCGCAAGCATTAGGGGGTTTACTGCTGCAATTCCCATGGTAAAGAGACAAGGGAAAGATTTAACCCCATGTTCTCCACCACACACTCCAGCCTCAGTCCTCTCCCTTAAAGCAAATGGGTCCATGTGCGATACAGAAAGGCTCTTACAGGCTCCCTGTGAAAGCAGTTGATGCTCTTAGACTGAATTTCTACAGAAACTATCTGGGCCAAGCTTCTAATTCACCAACACAGATACAAACTCTGATTGCTAGAAGTTGGTGGAAAAAGCCTTCTAGGACAGCAGAACGGAAAGCACGACAGCTGTCCTCTGCCAGGGTGATATTTGGGGAGAATATGGACACGGTTTCGACTCACCACTGAGCCAGGGCGAGCGGGGGCAAACCCCAAATTCATGGCAGTGGCAGGAGGTGAATCGGGTCCTTACTCCCTCCTCTCAACATCCCCCGCTCTTTCCCTTTTCATGAAAACTAAAGGACAAGGGAGAAGTCCCCTCTTTGAATCAAAGGGGGAAGAAGGGAATTTATATCCTGTTCCTCAAAAATGCTCAATATTGGCTGCTCTAAGGTTGAAAGTCTCCCAGCCCTGCCGTCAAGCCTGATTATAGCTTAATCTCATTTCCAAATGCAAAGCCTTGAGGATTTTGAGATCTCCCTCCCTCCCGGCTCTCCATCGACCCAGTTTTCCAAGGCCTCCTGTTTTCTAGAAGGGAGAACATTGCCCCCCATGAGCCAATGTCTGAGCACAGCTGTGGAGCCAGCCGGAGTGACACAGCTGCTCTGGCTCTGACGGTGCCTGTTAACAGGATAAATCCCACAGAAACACACTGGTATGTCAAGGACAGCTCACACACTGCGTGCTCCGCTGGTCCCCATCCCAGTTCCTCGTGCTAATGAGGAGATTTCATGCAAAACAAAGAGCCAGAGCCCTACCAGGCAGTCCATGCGTGCTGATCAGAGAATCACAGAATCATTTTGGTTGGAAGAGACCCTCAAGATCATTGAATCCAACCATTTCCCACCCCTGGCACTGCCTCATGTCCTGAGAACCTCATCTCCGTCTGTCCAACCCTCCAGGGATGGTGACTCCAGCACTGCCCTGGGCAGCCTGTTCCAATGCCCCACAGCCCTTTGGGGAAGAAATTGTTCCTAAGATCCAACCTCAACCTCCCCTGGCGCAACTTGAGGCCGTTTCCTCTGCTCCTGGTGCTTGTTCCTGGGGAGCAGAGCCCGACCGCCCCTGGCTCCAAGCTCCTTTCAGGCAGTTCAGAGATCAGAAGGTCTCCCCTCAGCTCCTGTTCTCCAGCTGAACCCCCCAGGTCCCTCAGCCGCTCCCATCACACTTGTGCTCCAGCCCCTCACCAGCTCCGTTCCCTTCTCTCAACTCGCTCCAGCACCTCAAGGCCTTTCTTGGTGTGAGGGACCCAAAACTGACCCCAGGATTCAAGGTACAGCCTCACCAGTGACCAGGACAGGGGACGGTCACTGTGCTGGTCCTGCTGGCCACACCAGCAGGTATAGCTCTAAGGAGCTATACCAATGATTTGGTTTTAAAAGGCATAAATGTGGGTGTGAGAGTTTAAACAAAACTAGATATTTCTAGCACCCCAGGCAGGGCATGTGGCACACTGTGTCACCAACACAAGGCAACGTGTAAGGATACAGTTACCAAACAACGTCAGGACGATGAAGTAAATGGAGGAGAACATCCCTGAGCGGACACCACCCTGCGACTCTATCCCATGGTACATCACAGCGTTCCAGTCTTCTCCCGTCAGGATCTGCACAGCGAAATTTGAGAGAGAAGAAGAAAGAGTGACTCAAAGGAAAGACAAAGCAGGGAAGGTCTGGGGGTGCTAAGAAATGGGAGGGAATGGCAGGAAGATGTGTCAGGTGAGGTTCAGGTTGGACACGAGGAAAAGGTTCTTCACCCAGAGGGTGCTGGACACTGGAACAGGCTCCCCAGGGAGGTGTCACGGCTAATCAGCAAGAACACAAATAATAGAAAAATCAATCATAAGAAGTGAAAAGATCTAAGACTCAGTAGGCGAGATGCTAATTGTGCGCTCATTTGAACAGCCTGCCATTCCCGCTCTTCACCAAGGACCGCAACACAGCACCACCCAGCACTTCACCTGCCCACCATGGCGGAGTCACACAACAGTTACTTTTAGTACATTAAAACATGCCCAATGAGATATGGAGCTCAAATTCCTAAACAGTACGTTATCTTTGTGTTCAGTAGAAGCAATCAACAAAAAAAGGTCAAAGCGTGCCGTGTGCTGTACTAATCAAATCCCATGTGCATACAACATGCTGAAAACAATCGCAAATTCCAGACTAGTTGTCATCTGCTGACAGAGAGAAAATTTCTTGCTGCAGGGTGGCTGCTGATGACAGCAATAGGCTGAGAGCAAGTTTAGACACAAGGACATACAGTGCATACACAAACTTGTTTCCGAAATGCAGTATCTAGTCTCAACTAATTCAGCTCAAGCCCGACCCACGCCATTGGAGTTACTCTAGATTTACGCCGGAGAATTTGAACCAGGGCACTGGGCTTTCATCTCTGTCATTCAGTTACGGAAAACACTGTTTGCAAACTTGCATTCACATAATCTCCATGAATTCACAACTGTTCCTGCTTTCTGGGAATAACCACAAAGTAATTTCTATTCACTCAAACATTTGTGGAAAGGGAACCATTGGGAACGCTCCTATGCCCTGCAGAAGACTGGGAGCTGAACGTATCACAAATCATGGGCTGTACATAGACAAGTCCAGCAGGTTGGGGTCTGGGCTCCAAATTCCAACTGCGTTACTTTGGAAGTGGAACAAAAACTTAAAGGAAAACAAATGATAAATGGTCTAAACTAACCAGCCTGCCTGGGCAGAGCCGAGGATGCTCTGAGGCCCTGGCAAGGGGACAGACACTTGGACCTGTGTCCTTCCCACTGTTTGTGCTGTCACCCATTAGCTGGAGGAATTACTTAAGCAACTGGGTAGCAGAGCTCATGCAGTCAATAAGCCTTGCTGCTCTAGAAAGTCTCCATTTATGGATGTTGTAAGAACTTCTTGCTACAGGAGAGAAAGGACAGCATTGCAGAGGGAGAGGTGCAAGAACTGAGGACTCTGGAGTAAGATAAAACCCAAACATTTTGTTTTTCCCCCAGGCCCAAAGCTGCTTTTGGTCACCCCAGAACACTTTGTCCATTGCGACTCAGCATTTAATACTTAGGCTTGGCTGACAAGCCACTAGGTGATGGAATAAAAACAGCTTTCAAGAGCTGTTGTGGCCTAAAGAGATATATATGAGTATATATACAGTTTGTGTTTTTATTTTGTATATACACAGTTTGGCAATGAGCTCACAGAGACCTTCTTGGGAGCCAGGAGCTGGAGAAAAACGCATGATGCTGTTCAAAGAGAATTTGGGGATGGCGGGGCTCATTGCACCCAGTGTTGAGTTCACCCAGCTCCTGGGTGACAAAATGTGTCCTGGGAGTCGCGTGACAGAGGATCGTGATCCAGCCAGGTCTGCTGAACTAAAATGGGCTAGGCAGGCTGCACAAGGCTTTGTTTAAGATCAGGGACAAACAGGGTGTATCTGGCTTTATTATATTTGCTCAACACATCGAATGCGTTCACTGAACAATGCTGCTCTGCTCACTAGAGCGGCAACCAAACGAGCCTGCTGGCTCGCCTGAGTTACTGGGAGACGAGGTTAGAAGAGCATCCAAAGCCCATATTGAAATAATGTTGACACGATATTTGAAATTCAGGGGAGGAGTGGGGTGGACTGGGAGCAGAGGTTATCAAAATCCCTCTGCAAGCATGCACTGAGTTAATTCAGTGCTGAAGGTTTTAATTCGTAGCTCTGATGTTTTACACATACATCATAAAACCAACAGTGTTTTCCTTCATCCCACAGCCACTACATTACAGGAGTATTTATCTCAGGAATAGAAAGTAAGTATTTCAGCTAAGTACTCTCAAGAGATAGCTGCAGTCCCAAAGCAAAATAACATCAAAATGTCCAGATGCTCATATCTGGAGCCTGCCCGGGGTTCAGATCCGGCTCCGTGGCAATACCTTTAGGTTTCTGTAAGCCCTTCCTTTGATGACTACTAAAATACTATGCAAATATTAATCTACCATGATTTCCAATATCCTGTGAGGTAAGTACTGCTGAACCTGCTTCACATCTGGAGAGAAGCAAAGCCCAGAGGAAGCTGCTTATGCAGAGGTCACAGGGCACATTTTCTTTTAGACTCTTTTTCTGTTTTAATCCAAAAATTGCCATCAGCTCAATGTTTTTAACCCTTTTTGGGAGGGGACATTGAAATACATAATCTAAGCCTCGCTGAGGTCAAGTCTCAGCTCAAGCCCACGTCAACAATTTGTGTAGGACAATATATATATATAGTAGAACTTCATAAATACATAAAAATAAAAGCCAGGTGGTTTTCCAGAGACCTGAGTGTCACCTGCACATGGCACAGGATGCAGCATCCCCAGCTCTCTCCTGAAACACCTGAAATAACTGTTTTAAAAAGGCACACAGGGAGCGGCTGCAAAACTGGGCTCTTAAATCCGAGCACCGTGTCTGCCAGAATTACAGCTCCTTCCTGCCATCACGCGAACTTGCCCAAGGCTGATGCCTCTTCCCGTGCTCCCCCACTGATTGTAATTCTTATCCAGCATTATCTTATCTTGAGCTATTACTGTGGAAAATGCTACATGATTTCCCTACTCCCTCGGGGCTCTCTCCTCATTAAA
The DNA here is from genome assembly GCF_964273445.1 of Streptopelia decaocto. Taxonomy (NCBI): domain Eukaryota; kingdom Metazoa; phylum Chordata; class Aves; order Columbiformes; family Columbidae; genus Streptopelia; species Streptopelia decaocto. Next base: position 3,542,848 of record NC_138672.1, on the reverse strand, counting down.
TTATGGCAACCAGAGGAGAAAGTGGAACAGGTCAACCACACAGGGGCTGTTGGGATTTCAGACAGGACGATTTCTGCAGCACGTGCCGGTGCTGTCACCCCAGCATCCAGCCCTGGGGGTACAGCAGGCGACAGCCTGGGCACGCACAGCCTTCAAGCTCAGCCCAGAAATGTCTACTTTATCAATATACATTTTATATTATCAATACAGCAAATATATATATATTTCTTTCTATGTATTTCTATATTTCTCACTTTCCTTAATTCTATTGCACTGATTTTTAATGACGCATTGATTGGTGGCAAATGTGGCAAAATTCACGAGAAGGAAGGACTCTCTCTTTCCTAAATTCCACAGATTGTTGGGGAGCTCATAAGCAGGAAGGGATGCCCAGGAAAGTATTTTCTTATGCTCACTCAGGACAAGCGATGGCTTTACCTGGAATACTGTGAGGATGGCAGCAGGGAAGGTATCGAAATTTGTCGTTGGTGTTTCATCTTGGAAGTTGAATCTAGAGAAAATAGAGAAATAAAAACAGGAGCAATAAGGTACCAGACTGCAGGAGAGTTGTTTGTAATACCCTGTAACCTGAGTCAGAGAGCAACATTTGTTCCACCTGGCAATAACAAACACCCCAGGCAAGCGCAGTGGGAAACACAGCATCTCTGAGAAGATGCTTAACAGAACTATTAGCAGAAACTCAATTTTATTCCTGGAGAAAATTCTGATGCTTTGAAATTCATTTTCATCCGCAATTAAAAAGAACAACAAAAACCTCAAATGCTTTCTGTGGAACAAACCATTCCAATAAGTTTTTGTTCTCAAGTATGGAAGTCAATTGAAGTTGCCTTCTTAGTAGTCATTTAATTTTATTTTTTTAAGATAAAATAGCAGGGCCTGTTACAAGAGGACAAGGGGTAATGTTTTAAAACTGAAAGAGGGTAAATTCAGACTAGATAAAAGGAAGAAATTGTTGGCCCTGAAGGTGGTGAAAGCCTGGCCCAGGTTGGCCAGAGAGGTGGATGAACCATCCCTGGAGACATCCCAGGCCAGGCTGGACGGGGCTCTGAGCAACCTGAGCTGGTGAAGATGTCCCTGCTCATGGCAGGGGGGGCACTGGGGGAGCTGGGAAGGTCCCTTCAACACAAACTGTTCTGTGACTCTATGAATTCAGCTCCAGGAAAAACACCAGAACAGGAACTATTCTCCTGTAAACCAGAGATCACATCTCAGCAGCCCACGGCTGACATCTGCACTCAGAAGGAGAATATTATGAGCCCCGCAGCCCTTGTCCCCATTGCCCGCCTTGTCCTGCTTGCTTTCACATAAGCCCTGCCAGGACAAGGATTGATCAGACTTACTGTCCTCCAAAGAGCTGCATCCCCAGCAAAGCAAACACCACGATGAACAGGAACAGTAGGAAAAGCAAACTGATGATGGACTTCATGGAGTTGAGCAAGGAGACCACCAGATTCCTTAGGGAATTCCAGTACCTGCATTAGAGACCAGAGCAGCCAAGAGACAACATGAGTGGGAGAAAAGGCTTAGGTAAAAATTAATATAATCTATTTTCTTATTAGAAAAAAATGAAAAGAATGGCAAGGAATATTAGCATATTTGAACTCCCCTCTATAATGGGAAAATACAGCTCACTGAGGGGCAAAACCTGTTGTAGTATTGCAAGGGCAGAGATGGTCACCCCAGGTCATGTGTGCTCGTGCAGAGCAGTCGTCTGCAGTGAAAGGTTCAGTTCAATTCCTCACTAACCCCTTTCCTGGTATAGATTTCGACCTTTTGCATCTTCTTATCCAGCACAGCAGTCATCAGGAGCGTCAAAACCATAGATTTATCGATATCATCAAGGCAAGACTGAATGTGGGGATGGTGAACTCTCCCCTTCATCAGATGCAAATCAGGAATGAACAGCTCATTTCCACCAGAACATCTTTGCAGCGTGTCCTTCCAACTTACTCAATGCCAGTATCCACATGTGCACTTAAACTCCCACATGTTTAAACATTCCTGCTGACATTTAACACCCACATTCATGCCCAGCGATGCCTTCAGTGTGGGGCAATTCAACCACAGGATTTCAGCATCCAGGACCAAGCAACATCCTTAGAGGATGAAAACAAATGCAGGACCTTAACTCCAACATGACAAGAGGGGATGGTTCAGATCAACCACTGACACGTCCAAGTTGCAGCTGGCTGGCTACTGAAGCCAGTTTGCTGTTTTGTCCCCTGGCACCCTGGCAGGCACACGGGGTGACAGTGTGCCGGGGAGGGTGCTCAGAAACAACTCTCATTCCTGGCCTTATTGCCCTGCTGAGAGCAGGCAGGGAGTATTTATATTAGGAAAACTAATGAATCAGAAAATGCAGAAAGAGCTATTAAGCAGAGGAGCTCTTTGACAATCTCCTTTTGGACAGACAGGTATGTGGAACAACGGGGCTGGAGCAGGCAGTGGGAAACGAGTGATTTAGAGCCATTTCACGTGTACTCTGTTAAATGCTTTGAGTCTGAGATCACAGGGGGAAACTTGTCTCTCGTTTTCTCCAGTGACCTCTCTCATTTCATAACTTGGTGTTGGGAGCTGCCATCCCAAGGTCACTCTTGGCAGCAGCATCCTCTACCTGTATGTCCTCTGGTGCAGTTTTGGGGACAGACCCACACACTGAGCTCCTCCCTGGGTACCCAGCAGAAGGAAGCCCAGGGATTTGTCTGATCTCCTGATGGAGAGAGAAGCTCCAGGCTTGAGTCAGAAGAGCAGAAACACCATCCTTTCTTTTCTCTTTGTCTTCATTTTCCTCCTCTTCCTTCCCACAGGTGTAGCTGGGCAGACTGAATCACCCCATGTTTCTCTGCTGAGGACGATACAGGCACATCCATCCCAGGAGAAGCAGGATCTTGTGCTCCCATTGCACCCATTTCCAAGAAGAGTTACGTCCATAACACAGTGACAGAGGTTTCAGGAGAAACTTTGGTCTCTCAGGAGAAAATCTTCCATTGAAAAAGTTGCAGCCAGACCTGCTCAGGGTCAGCCCCTAAGCAAGAGGGGCTGAGCTGCTCTCCTTGGAGAGCAGGAAGGGTTTGCTCCTCACACAGTCCTCCCCAGCTTGACACAGCGGCTTCAGGCAAAATCTGCCACAAGCCAGGGGTTTGCACATCACAGTTAACACAACCAGACACAAACGACACGCAGAAGCTCCGTCTTGTCCTGGAATAGCTCAGCACCAAATATGTCAGGCTACAGAGCACCAGGACATAACAAGTTGCGTTTCTAGAGATGCCAGTGCCCATTCACTTCTGTCCTGACAAAGAGGAAAACACATGAAGCTGTTTTCTCCTTGCTGCATTTTAGCTCCTCTTAGGCTGCATCCCCTCGTACCACATCCTGCTCTCACCTTTTAGCCCGGCTCTAATTTAACTTTTTAACCATTGCCATCTGCAGTCACACTGATTGGGGACATACCAATCAGAAGATCTATTACCATCAATTACTCAAAGCAGGTGAACTGGAAATGGCTTCTGTTAAACGTAGTAACACCATGTCAGGGGAAAAAATCCACCTAAATAGGTCAAGGGAACTCCAGCATCAGGGGGTGAGAACTTCACTCACTGTCCTGAAAAGGAGGAAAACACTCGACTTGCTCCATTATTTGCTTTATTAAGTTAAATCTCAGGCTCCTACCTTTTATTATACTGGCCAAAATCCTGAACAGCCAAAAATCACAACACACGACCAGATACACTAAATCTCAGTAGCTCTGGATAAAATTAACTGCTGAGAATTAATTGTTATGAATTTGCAACAAACCCTGGAGTTTTCCATAAATAAGAGTAGCGCAAATGTAAACTAAGAGATGTTTTGGGGGCAGGTGGACTTTTAGCTGGATTTCTACAAAACTTAATGTTTCCAACTCCTTTAACCTACGGTACAACAAATGACACAGTTTCACTTATAAATCTTGGATGTCCATCATTATTAGCAGATATCAATTAGCAAACCCTACAGAGCTAACAAAACCCATGATTTTGAATAGCTGCAAAAGTACCTGATTACTTCAAATTCCTTTTTTGTTCAAGTGTCACAACCTATGCTTTATCCAGTTGGGTTTTTTTGGAGGGAGGTGCCATTCCTCCTTTTGTTACTTCAAGTCAAGAGCAAGTAAGAGAGTGATGGAAAGAGGGAACATCTGAGGAGGTAACGGTGTAAAATAGTGTAAAAATTAAGAAAAAAAAAAAATAAATAAAGTGGAAAACAACAGCAGGAGCACCCAAACATGTCACCAATTTCCACACCCCCATTTTGAAACCCTGCAGAAATTGCTCTGGATGGGTTTATAAATTGCGCAGCAGCTGTTGGCTAACACCAGCACACGTTAACACCACGCACGAAAACAACCGAAAAGCTGCGGCAACCCAGCTCTAGTGAAAATTCAACTTCACAGGCTCAAGACTGAAAATCTCAGACGTTCCCAGAGCAGACACAGCACAGGCAGCAACACGACACTTCATATTTGTGTCAACACACTGGTTCAGGCACTGGGATTTAGTATCCAGCAATAATCAAGTTAGCTCAGTTTAACACTTCCTAAATATACTTAAGGAACTATCACCAGATCCGCAGCAGATAAGGACAGTGATGGGGCTTAGAAACTAGATAAGGAATGTTTTTCTCTTACCATAAGAAATAAAATCTCATAAGATTTTTGTTTTAAGATTAGAAACAAAGAAAAGCAGGATGCTCTTGTGCAGCCCATCGCTGCACTGTGGAGCCCAAGGGCAGCCAAACCTGTACACGAGCCTGGGGAAAGGGCTGTTAAAAGTACTTGAGGGTGCAAATTCTGGCTCAGGAATTCTCTAAATTTTTTACTACCAGAAACCCAGGTTGCGCCAAGGGAAGGGCAAATCTGCATCTGCAATTTTCTTCCATTCCCCATCCACTAGAGCCAATGCACACATGGGATGTTAGGACAGATGAGACCTTTGTGTCAGCTGGTACTGGGTTTTTTTGGGGTAGTTTGTGTTGACTTCATCTGTTTGGTTTTTACAACTGTGGTAAGCGCTAACACTTGCTGGGAGGCTGGTGAGACAGATCTCATATGGTTACTGAAAGCCTCATATGAGCAGAAAGGGAGCTGGACGTACTTTGTTACTTTGAAAATGCGCAGCAGTCGAAGAGCTCTCAACACGCTGATGCCGAACGAGGTACCTGGTTTCACCGCAGCCCAAATAACTTCAAATATACTTCCCACGATGACCTGCAAGAAGAATCCATTTTACACAAGGCAAAAGTTCTGCTTAGTTCTGGAGAGAACAAGGATCAGAGTTTGGGCTGTGATGGTTTCAGCAAACTCATGAATTAGTGAACAGCACTAAAACTTCTTCTTCCAACTTTCTGCAGCCCGGTCTAAAAAAGAGCAATACCTGGAAGCAGCACAGGGAACCACATATAGGAACTTGTCGCTTTCTTCTCTAGCAAGTAAACTACCTTAAAATAACCTTTTTTGAGGGACACTGTATTTTTTCCTCTACATTGGCTAAACAACAAATGTCAAGACTTCCATTTCCCACCCCACACAGCTGGAGCAGGGGGACGCTGCCTTGTCCTCCCTCCCCATCACAAGCACGAAAAGGCTTCAGCCCCAGCACTGCAGAACAGCAAAGCTCAGCTCTGGGCAAGACTTACCTGAAATTTCTGGCAACTGAGAGTCTTTAGGACACTGATTAAGATAATCGCTATTAAGAGACCCTGCAAAGCCTCTAGCACGCACATCCAATCGTCTGCCAGGCCCCCAGATTATGTTATTGAAAAATATGTCCCTAATCAAGGTAGTCTTTAAAGTTTTGTTTTGTCTGTTTAAGGCTGGCAGAGAATTAACTTCAAGCAATAAAGAAATCTCTTCAACCTTTATTACAAAAAAGGCAAAATAGTAATGGGTTAAGCACAAATGGAAAGGGCAATTATATCAACACAGGTTGCTGCGCGGTTAATAAGAGAAGGCAGGCATTTTGCTGCCAATTACTGTTATTACTTGCATTAACCAAGCATTTCAGAGCTCCCGTGGTCTGTGGTCCCCGGTTGCGTGACACACACCATGAACACATTATCAGTGGATCCCGTGAGCAGTTTGTGCTGTGGAGTGTTAATGGGCAGTCAGGGCCAGCAGAGCTGTGTCTGAGCACAGTGCTGGGGGGCACACCAGCTCGGAAACCCCTTTATAAACAGAAACCTGAATGTCTTTTGAAAAACACAGCTCTGCTTGAGAAAATGTAGCGGGAAAGGGAGATCTACAACAGCTGCTCATCTAGTTTCTCCCATCACAGAAAGAAGGAACTAAAATTTCTCTCCTCCAATCTATCACTCTTGGAAACCCCTCATGAATCAGCAAAAACCTTTCCTCAGATCCTCCACATGTTACACTGATAATTAATTTTCCTGGCATCTCACCATGGCCCCCTGGGAGTCGTTTCACATGAGACCCCACCGGACTGTTTCTCCCAAGGCTGATGTTGCTCTGATTTGTTACTTCACTTGTTTTGCATTTGAGCGGTTTCATCTTGATGGTTTGTCAAACTAAACTGACTACAGATCTGTGGGATATTCCAGTGGGGGTGAAGTAGCTGAATTAATTCTGGGGGCTGGAAGGTGGGTGAGGAGGAAGAAACACAGCTAGAAGCAGGATCCCAGTGGATTCTATAAGGGAGGAAGAATTAGAAACGGACCAACAGCTTTACCTCCTGGGAAACACTCAGCAAAGCTTATTGCAGTGCTGCACTCACCATAGCATGCCACAAAACAGAGAGACACGGTAGGTTTATCTCTTGCATAATGCAGGCTCCTAAATCACCTGTCCATGACAAGCTCTTCTTGCTGTGGAAGGAGCATCCTGGATACAAGAATCCAAGGAAACTGGCAGCCAAGAGCCTGTTTAATCCATTGGTGACATGCATCGATGTAGCGTCTGTCACTAGGAATGCAAAGGAGGCAACGACAGTCTTAAAAGTCTAACTAGGCAATACTGCTTGGCTGCCAAACGTCTTAGACTCAGCTTACAGAAGCTGGGGTCATCAGGCACACAGGGGGGTCAGCCCCTTTGTATTCTGTGGGCACACTCTTCATTCCAGCTATTGCAAGACAACTTGCAGTTCAACTTTCCATGAATTGGCTGCTTTTAGTTGCAGGGAACCTCTCTGGCCCTTTGTTCAGGCACAACTCTGAATGTACAAACATCCAGCTGTCTTACATTATTGGTGTTATTTGTGCTCCGGTTTCCTCTCATGACAGACTACAGACTCTGTGCATTATCCTATGCAGCCAGGAGAGCTGCACAATGCAATTCCATGCTCTGAGACACCAAGTGCTCAATGGACACCGCAGCGAGGAGATCCTCACATCGGGTGCAACACCTCGGTCTGTCGGACACAGGGAACTCATGGGCTGGTTGAATCTCAATGTCTATTTAGTCTATTTAGCTTCGAGTTTTCCTTTTGACGTGATCAAAAACGGGACCAGTTGACTTTAGCTGCATTTAGCGGCCACTTGCCAAAGGTAAAAATACTTTTTCCTACCTTGTGGGAGCAGTGCTGAAGAAGAGATTTTAGCTTTATAGGGGAGAAGAACTACCCCCAGTACTTTGGCAGATAAAGGCTAGAAATAACAGACTAAATCTTGGAGAGAAGGGCTGGATGATGGGTACAATGAACTGAATGTTTTCCCCTCGCTCCTGGCTGCATCATAAGCTTTGTATCTGCTCTGTTACAGAAATCTTACAGACTGATTCACGCTGTGGGATGCAGTGCTCAGCCCACGCTGAAGATAACAGAAGCTGAGTTAACCTCTGTCAGGACAGATTACAACCTAGTAGCTTTTAGTGAATTAAAATTAACATTTGCATGCGATGCTCTTGGTTAGATGGAGTCAAAACTGGCCCCACTACTCGCACTTCGAAGCTTTAGTTTTAGTTCAAGGAGGAGAGCCTGCAATAAACAGATGAGAGTTACTGCCTTTCCATCACCTAATCGTGAGTTTCGATTTCTACTTCTGGGCACTCATGTTTGAAAAGTGCTGCCTATGTATCTTGAGGTAAAGGCCATTAAATGGGCGATAGGGGAGATGAGCAAATAAGATGTGTGGGTTTTTTGTCTTTCAGTCACCTCATTTAAAAGGCAGAGGGAATCTCCCGGTAATCAGAGCGTTTACTGGAGCTGATGCTGCGAACATGTTGTAACTCACCGAGGAAACAAAACCCCCGGCTGCCACATTTCTTCAAGAAGGATGAGAACGAGGGGGAGCTTAATGTGTTTCGCTGCAGCTAATTTATCCAACGACTGCTTACAGCACCACTTGCCATGGATTCCCACACTCACCTTGCAATGCCCAACACCATCCGATAACGGGAGAGCCACACGCTCCATCCATGAAGCCGAAACCTACTCACCCCAAAGTCAAAGCAGTTGAATGAAGAGTGAAAGTAATTTCTTGGCCCCAGCCCGTACATCTTCAGTGACATCTCAGTAAGGAACAGACCCAGAAAAACAAACTCTGCAAAATCTGGAAAGAGGAAAAGAGATCTAATTAGTCCACAAGACCTTGGTAGGCTCATCTCTTCATGTGGGGAGCAATGGTACTTTTCCACAACACAGACTGCCTCCTGCCAGAAGAAAATCCCTTTGCAATGCCAAACAAGACACCAAGGACAGTTTCACATCATTACTTCTACATGCACATGAATTGTATTCAGCCTTCAAGAACCATAAATGCAATGTTTCATCTGTACTGTGGGATGCTTGCTATGAGTACTAAATATTCTCATCCTCTTTGTAAAGAAATTTCAAAAGAAAGCTCTGGAGCTAATTTTTCTAAAGGTCTAATTTAATTGCACAGATAATGTTTTGCAAATGTATATTTGGGACTCTCATACCTACATAAAACAGGCACTTTTGGGAGCAGGGTGTGAGATTTTGTAACATCCTCTCATGATAAAAATACCTTCATACCCAATGGAACTGATGCCTCTGAGAGCTCATGTTCAGAGGTGTTGTGTCTACTGTTAGCACACAGCCACATTTATTTTTATTATGTCTGTATAACCATATAATTATGGAAGAGCAAGTTCTGTTTCCTTCTGCTTCACAGGCAAATAGGCTGTGAAGCTTTTGATGGGAAAATTTATCACCTATGATGAAAAAAAGGGCAGAAAGAACATAGCTGGGAGTATAATTTCCAGATCGAGATTTTAGGACTCAAAGCTACAGAAAACGCTGCTGTTGGCATTTTAGGTCATGCAAGTTTGGATCTGAAGGCCAACGAGCAACAGAAACGATGGAACACTAAAAACAAACATAAAAAGGGTAAAACACCTCTAGACTCCCAAAACAAACTAAAGAGCATAAGGCAAACCTCTCCCTCTGGAGAAAAGATGAGGAACAGAATCAAACTTCAAAGTGCAGAGATTAATGCCATTGCTCCGCACACCACAGAAGGTTCTCAGATGCTGCAGCAGTGCAGATCACAGAATCACAGAATGGACTGGGTTGGAAAAGACCTCAGAGATCATCCAGTCCAACCCTCGGTCCAACTCCAGTCCATTGACTAGATCATGGCACTAAGTGCCATGGCCAATCTCAGTTTACAAACCTCCAGGGCCGGTGAGTCCAGCACCTCCCTGGGCAGCCATTCCAATCCTGACCACTCTCTCTGCACAGAATTGCTTTCTAATCTCCAGCCTCAATTTCCCCTGGCAGAGTTGAAGCCCATGGCCCCTTGTCCTATTGCTGATGCCTGGGAGAAGAGCCCAATCCCCACCTGGCTAGAACTGCCCTTCAGGTAGTTCTAGAGAGTGCTGAGCTCACCTCTAAGCCTCCTCTTCTCCAGACTAAACAAGCCCAGCTCCCTCAGCCTCTCCCCATAGGGCTTGTGTTCCAGTCCCTTCCCCAGTCTTGTTGCTCTTCTCTGGACCCGCTCCAGCACTTCAATGTGCTACAGGAAAGTCCTCTGCTGGAATTTCAGTTTTACGATTCCAGGATAGATAAAGAGATGACACCAAACTTGTCTCACAGGTGCACACAGACAGACAAGGGGCAACAGATACAAGCTGCAAGATGAAAAATTCCAGCTGGATAATCTCGAATCCTGGGAGCTTTGTACACCTCTTGCAATACGTGGTTTCAGCTAATGAGTGTGTGCAAAGAGAGGGGAGGGAACATGGGTCCTTTCAAACTACTTGGGTTTCACTCCATTCACTGCCTTGCACATTTAGAATTGAGTGAACGTGGCTGGCCCAAGTCCATCTCAAATTTCTGCTTGTCTCTTGAAAATGCTTGAAAAATATGGCTTCAATTATCAAAAATAAAAAAGGAGTTCTAAATTTTAAATGAAAGGCAGTCGTGAAATATCATGGGCAGAATGTTAACTGAAATCCAGGAAACATTAACTAGATGAGAAAGGTTTTATTAACGCTTCAGTGAGGAGCCTGCAAGGACACTTCTGCCAACATTTGCAATATGGGAGGAAATACCAGGAGCGTATTAATTACATCATGTAACCTACTCTCCTTGAAAACAGGAGCAATATCATTAAAGATGACTTTCAAGGGCAAACCATTCACGTTTGAGGAATAAGATGATGAAGTCTGCAGACTTCTCAGCCTTTTTCTTACCAAGATGTAAGCTCCATCGCTGGCTCTCAGTGCTCAAGGAGCAGCACATCTCCAGCTCCCTTTGAGCTTGGAACTTGCTAGGACAAGCTTGTTCACACTTGTACCACGCTACGACTTTTCTGACAACAGAGGCAAGAGTCCAGTGAGCAAACAGCTGTTTCCAACACAAGGGAGCCCAGAGCAGGGAGTTACCTACAGCTACACTGACAATCCATCTGACTGTACAGGGGCAGAGGGTGCGGGAAAGGGACCAGGTGAACCAATGTCTGCCATACAATGAGGTGACTGACAAGTGCAATAATAGAAAAATAGAGAATTTTTTTAAAACACATGTTCAGTGGTATTGAATATCCTTGCACATAATTTAAAAAATTGTGATTGTGAAGCAGTAAGAATGTTAAAAGCCTTAATTATTGGCAGCTGGCCCTGTAAATCAGAAGCTTAAACTACTTTCCGGACCAGATCCTGAACTTCCATACCGCACCTGATGTACTTTGGAAACGGTAAGAACCAGAAGGCAAAACTCCCCCAATAAAGCAGATGCATCTTCTCCAGGCGTGGAAGAATTTGTGCTGCCGTTGTCACCTGTTTCAGTCATTAGCCCGGAGGGAAACCTTGGACCAGAGTTTGTGCTGACCGGAATTGCTCCCTCCGCAAGCTCGATGGTGCTTATTGGAATGACTTGAGAGTCAATTCTCCCTACCACGAGGATTGATACCAAACCAGTGCTTTGGAATTGGTGGCCTGGCTTAGTTCGCAGGCAAAACCTAAAACTGTCAGGAGGGTCCTACAGAAAACATTGCACAACCCCCACCATAACTCACTCCGCAGGGGATTCTTATCCCCTTCTCCATCCACAAACTCACCTTTAAGAGTTACATTTCAGGTCCACTCCATATTCTTTCACAGAATAACAATACTAGGTAGGAGGGGTTTTATTGTGATTTTCACCAAGAGATCTCAGTGTACTTTGCCAAGTTACCATCATTCCAAAAGAAGAAAAAGGAGGAAAGAAACAAGGATTAATGTTCAGTTGCCCATCCAGCAGAAGCATAAACAAAAAAAAACAGGTATCAACCAGTGCAACGTTCCATCAATGGACTGACACATCCTGCAAACACACCTGCAAAAACAGAATGTCAGAGGAGAAACAAAGCTGGCCAATGCCCTCTGTAAGCAAATCAGAATTGAAAAATATTTGATTTGAAAACAACAACAACAACGAACTAACAAAAACCAAGCAAAACCCACCACAAACAAAGCCCAGAAAATGTTCGAAACTGAGAACATCCAAGAAACAGCAGCTTTTGAAAGAACTACTCAATTTGTTCTTTCACAGCTGGTGACTTCCACCAAGAGCAGAGTTCCAGATAGGCAGCAATATCTCTTATATCATGTATTTCAGCAGATACCGGGTGCTACAAACCAGCACCATGAGGGCAAGGGGTGGAGGGAAGGAAAATGTGGACATAGTGAACTCCTTGGGCAGAAGCAATTGAGTCAAAACGAATCAGCTTCTCCAATGAAGGGATCAGAAACACCATTTCTCCTGACACGGCCCTGCCCATATAATTGAAAATGCAATTTCATTGTTTGGACCTCCTGGTATTCAGAGCCCACATGTAATTTAATCTGCCTCAAGCAGAAGCATTTTGTAATGTGATTTAAAGAAAAAAAGTTTGATACAAGTACTCTGATTCAATTTCAAATTTGTGCTATTGGCAAAGGCTGTGCTAGCATCTTTTTTGCCCTATAAGTTTGAATTAGATAGTTAGCGGCCCTTTTTTGTCAATCACCCGTGGATTAATTCCATTTCTGCCCTGTCTCCCAGCCCAATGTCAACAGGAGCAGGTGCTGAGCCTCCCGCTTTGGTTTCCTCTGCTCATGCTCCCCATACAATAAACCAACCGGGAGTAGAACCTCGGTGAAGTAGAACTTCCTCCTCTTTGACCAAGCAGATGTAGAAATGCTCAGCAGACATAAATAAATACACTTGGTTCAAAAAGCCTTTACTCGCAATTGCAAATGCTGCATATTTCTATCCAGAGGGATATCCATCACTGCTCTAGACCTCAGGGATCTAGGCTGGATTAGCGAGTTGTCTTTCAACAGAAGTCTCTTTTTTTCTGAGAATACCTGCAATGGTGGAAATTACCCCAAATTGATGACAATTATGTGTGGCTGCATGAAATACATACTATTATACAGAATTGTAACTTATTTAATCAAAGGCCCATGCTTTGGTGAGCAGAACATGCCATGTGTCCATGTATGAGAAAACTCCTGTAGCAATGTGGCGCTGGAGTCCTTCCCATGCAGAGATGGAAAATATCCGCTCTAATTTGGGGATAATTACAGGGGCATAAAGGATGTGCTGTTCTCCACCACACCCCAAGAATTCAAAGAATTTCTCATCAGCTCTTTCAATAAGACTAAAGAAATCCCAAGCCCCTTTCTAAAGCTCCTACGGTTCCTTTTTCAAAGCAGTTGCAGCAACATGGAATATCAAACAGAGAAAGCTAATCAGAACAATTCAACAGCACAAAAGTTAAAAGACCAGGGGAAAAATAAATCAATGCAGACCTGTAGGCTTTTACCAACCATTCCTTAAGTAAAATTAATTTGTAATGTAATTAAACTTCTCCCCAGAGGGACAGGTATAATTGAATTAGAGGTGCCTGGGTAGAGTTTCAGAGTTTAGCAGATCCTGCCAGACTTGTTTCCACGCTCCTCTCCCACTGCTGCACTTCACAAAACTCCTCGGCACTTCATTTCTAAGCACCTTCCATGAAACAACATCATTAGAATTGGCTATTTCTCTCTTGTTCTACATCAGACTAGCCAAGTCCTGCTCCTCTTAGTGCAGTTCACTCCTCATGGCTTAACTTTAAAGCCATTTTTAAACTCTGTCACTCTTACACTTAAAGGATTTTGCCAAGTATTTCCAGGAGCTGCTTCAAATCCCCTGGCTTTGTGATATCTTGTTCTAGCTGTATCTAACGGATTTGTGCACAAATCTCGGGCAGAATGAGGCTTTCCAGGAGCTCCTTCACAAATGTATTTGCTGAAGGGTTCGTCAGGCTGGTTGTGGTTTAGTGCATGCAGAAGAGGGGCCAAGTCCAGCCTTACCCTGAGTGCAGTAACAAAACAACCAGCTAGTCCACGCACCTTAAGTGTAAAATATCCCCTGTATTAAATATTAAGCTTTAGAGTAATAGGAAAGATTATGTTATGATAACTACACCATCCCCAGGAAAACAGGCAGAAACTTTCAGGTTACACTAAACACAAAGATGGGCATGAATATGGTAGTACAGCTCATCACCCTGAAAAGCTGGGAGGGTTTGGAAGTACAGGACTCCTGTAGTTTAAGAGTTTGGACTTGTAAGCCTTTTCGGGGGACACGCTCTCCGTTGTAAAATTGTGGTACAATAGGTTTCTTCCCAGAGTTTCTATTACACTGTGCCATAAGACAGGGCAGAGACAAGGAACCAAGGGAAGAGACAAGGAACCAAGAGCACCTCTGCTTCTTGTCTTGGAGAAAACTATCTTTAAAGAAAAAAAACAAGAGGGAGAAAATTATCTATAGTATCTTAAATTTCTATGATGACCATTCATTCTGCATCTCTGGCTTTTATTCTCTATATCACAGTGGCTAATCTTGTACCACCCTGTTTAAAGACCCAATGCTCACACCTCTACAAGAACATCCACAAAACCTGTGATTGCTCAGACATTCTGGCTTTACCTGTGCCCTCACTGTTGTTTCTAACAGTGTTTATCTGTAGCTACTGGTATGGTTTTTAGTGAGTCTAAGGGATTGATTTGTGAAATACCTGCCCAGGTGTTTCCTTATTGACCAAAGACACTCGGGTCTTGCAGTAAAGACAGAACAATGATCCAAAGGTACATCAAGGGCAGATGAGACCCAGGAAAGCACCAATGGCTGGGAGGATGCTGAGGGTTTATTATAACTTCCAAGAACACAGGGTTCCTTGGCATTTTTCTGACTTTTCCATTAAAAATAACTCAATGAATCACTTTTCTGAAGCTAATTCACAATACTGTGTGTTATAGACATACCCAGAGCTCCCAAAAGAAGGATCCACCCCAGTCCCTGATCCCAGGCACAACACAAGTACCACTGTCCCTATTTTTTTGCCTTCAACTGAGGTAGGTTGGGAAAATAAGCGACGGCCTCTGTCCCAGAAAAGTTTCCCACATGGCAACACATCTTTAATCAACAGAAAATCCCTTCCATCCCTTCTATTAAATAGAAGTTGCTGGCTGACAGATATCTTCATGTTCTCTTAGAAAAGTTACCGCATAAGGTGTTCCTAAAGCTTAGTTTGGAAATCTAAAGCTGCCTTTTTTGAACTGAAAGACTCAAGTGTTGGTTCTTTTCTAGACATTTAGTCCTAATTCAAAAGGAAATCCTAAGCCTCAAACTTCTAATTACTCTGCCAATCCAGCTTATTATTTCATCTGTTAAATTTAGGAAATGAATAAGCAAGACTGACTTCTCTGTGTAGTCTGTCCCTCTTTTCAGTCTAAATCTTGGGGGAATAAAAAAGAGGAGTTGAAAGAAATTTCTGTCCTTCTGCATCTCTCGTTAGAGCTCCATTTACCTGGTGGGATTAAATGTTCCATCAACGATTAACAGGGAGGTTTTGAAGCCAGAGCAGCTGGTATTTCTTGACCTTTTAGGTCTATAAAAAAAGCTTCAAATTTTGATTCCTTGTAATAAGGTAAGACTTGAGGATCTAGGGCTAGAAATGTTTAAGTATCTAATTTAT
This sequence comes from Streptopelia decaocto, assembly GCF_964273445.1. Classification (NCBI taxonomy): domain Eukaryota; kingdom Metazoa; phylum Chordata; class Aves; order Columbiformes; family Columbidae; genus Streptopelia; species Streptopelia decaocto. The sequence goes on along the minus strand of NC_138672.1, from coordinate 3,527,386 downwards.
AAAGAAATCAATGAAAATTAGGTAGATAAGTATCTTTAATGATCTAAGCCACAGTTTTAAAGTCAGACTGTTTAAAATATTTGGGTTTTTTTTCCTAGTCTTCTGTGGTTTCAGAAGTTTTACTTAAATCCTGAAGCAGCCACATCTGAATATCAAGTACTGCAAAAAGATTTCTTCCTGACCATTGTATAGATCCAGAAGTGACAAACGCAATGGCTCTGTCATCCAGAAACAAACTCTCCATCCCTTCCCCTCAGAAGGAAAAACTTGCAGTGTCACCATATTCCTACAGGTTTTGGAGCTCTAGGAGTCATAGCCTGCAATCTTAATTAAAATAAATGAAAAAAGCTCTCTCCTTCACATTGCGTTTTTAAAACAGGCTTTGTGAGTAAGTCTGTAGCCTCAGTGTAACACTGTGGTGTGTAAAGGCTTTGACTGCAGACAGCTGCCTCCACTGATTATTCATTACAAGACAGAACAAGATGCAATTTAAAAAATAATGAAATTAGGCTTCAAAAGCACTTAAAACAGACCATCTGAAGCCTAAACTGATAACTGACCACAGGAACCAAGCTAAAATAAAAGCTTTTGCACAAATATGTATAACCTGTATGGTATTATGTCTATCACTACTGTACCTATTTTCACTGGAGGGCATCATGACTTCTATCCCACCTGATCACACACCATTAGTAAGGAAGAAACAATTATCAAAAGAAGTCCTGCTGTAAAGTTGCAGCATTTTAAAGAATAAGACAATAACTGCTACAACTGTAGTAAATCACTTTATGATTCCTTAAACACCAATAGACCTTCTTATCTCCCGAGCAGCAGCGGCCACTGTACATCCTGCCACCCCAGGGACATCAGCCCCAGTAGAGCTCTAAGAGTGTCCACAACAGGAACCAGCCATGGGATCAGATCAGCTGCAAAGCAGCAGGAATCCTGCAGATGCTCATCAGACAGAGAAACCGGCCTTTACCCAAGCACGGAGTCATTCCCCTTCTTTCATAAAGCTGGTTACGGAACAAATCCTCCTGCAGCGCTACAAGATCTAAATGTGGTTGAATCTCAAGTTTCAGATAATGTTTGGGATGACATTCTCAGCTCAAATCAGTACCATGTTTTTCCAATTTTTATGACTCAATTACTCTTGAGATACTACAACCATTCATTAATGCATTTCTGACCCCCAAAAAAACAAACTGTAAGGGATGTAACAGCGCTCGGAGCGATCAAAGACACCAGACCTCATCAGAGGACAGGTGGAGTCCCCGGTACTCACACAGCGCAGTAGTGAGCTTCTCCGGCTGGTCGTAGTGCACCATCGCGACACAGAGCGTGTTGAGGGCCACCACACAGAGGACGATCCAGTAGAAGCTCTGAGCTTTCACCATGCGCCGGATGAAGAACCGGAACATTTTCTCTTTCCTCCTGAAGTAGGACGAGCTCTCATTCTTCCCACTCTTCAAACTGGCGCGGGCAAAAGGAGACCCTAGGACAGAAAGCAGAGTCACCACCCCACATCCCAGCAGGTGAAAGGCTGGAGGACGTTCCCGGGCACACAGACCCTCTCCCAAGCACCAGAAACACGGCTGAGCAGAAGCTGGAGCACTGACTATGGGCTGAGCAAGGGCATCTTGCTGGCAATGGCATCGTGAGGGTGAATGCTGAGATTTTAGAACTTCACAAATGAATGCCCAGCCCCACTATCTAAAAAAACTGGGCAGCATGGAGGGTGTTGGTCTCTCCTCCCCAAGAACAAGCGCCAGGAGCAGAGGAAACGGCCTCAAGTTGCGCCAGGGGAGGTTGAAGTTGGATCTGGGGAACAATTTCTTCCCCAAAGGGCTGTGGGGCATTGGAACAGGCTGCCCAGGGCAGTGCTGGAGTCACCAGCCCTGGAGGGTTGGACAGACGGAGATGAGGTTCTTAGGGACACGGTTTAGTGCTAGATTTAAGTTATGGTTGGAGTCAATGGTCTTGAGGGTCTCTTCTGACCACAGTGATTCCATGATTCTAAGTACTCTTGACTGTCCCAGTTTAACCCATAACTTTTGGGTTCCCGATTGACTGGAAGGACAGAAAGTACCAGTCACAGTGGCATTTCTGGCCATGTCTCCTTGGAGCTGGGTAGCTGGCAACAGCTGGTCCTTATTTCCTCTGCTCCAAGAACCAGGCAAAGATCCAGTCTTTACTACTGAATTGATTGAAGTCTCCTTATTTTACTCCACTACTTCATATATTTCTACAGCAGAGGGCTCAATCTGCCTCCATGCATCATATTTTGCGTACAGCTACTCATTTGTACAATTCTGCCTATATCAGCTGCATTTCGAGTCTGGCCTCAAACCCTGGAAAAGAGTCAAATGTTTTAACAATAGGAAGCTGACAGAAGAAATTATTTCTAATGTAAGCTCTCCCCCTGCGGTCACAGGCACTGTTGAAACACATGATGAAAAGGCAAATTTCCAGCCAGTGCTGAGGCAGGAGAAATCAGCGCACGTTAATACCAAACACACATCCCTTGGAGCTCCTCTGCAACAGCCACAGACACTGTTGCAAGCCAGGAAAACAGTGATTGCTGCAGGCTGCCCGCTACCTGTTTCCCACTGTGCCGGCACCGCTCCGAAACTGCTACCGAACCTTTGGCTTTTGTGCTTTTGGAGCACAAGTGTGATGGGAGCGGCTGAGGGACCTGGGGGGTTCAGCTGGAGAACAGGAGCTGAGGGGAGACCTTCTGATCTCTGAACTGCCTGAAAGGAGCTTGGAGCCAGGGGGGTCGGGCTCTGCTCCCCAGGAACAAGCGCCAGGAGCAGAGGAAACGGCCTCAAGTTGCGCCAGGGGAGGTTGAGGTTGGATCTGGGGAACAATTTCTTCCCCAAAGGGCTGTGGGGCATTGGAACAGGCTGCCCAGGGCAGTGCTGGAGTCACCAGCCCTGGAGGGCTGGACAGATGGACATGAGGTTCTCAGGGACATGGGGCAGTGCCAGGGCTGGGTTAACGACTGGACTTGATGATTGAGGGTCTCTTCTAATCAAAATGTTTCTATGATTCTAAGATGGTTTGTGGCACGATAATACACTATTGCCCTTCCCCATCATGGGCCAGAGCGTCCCAGCAGGTAGGGCTGACCAGGACACACATCATCCTGTCTTGGACCAAGCACCATGAGAGTAGGTGACTTGGATGGGCTGTCATTTGAGACAGCTGAGTTAATGAACAATGTGTTCTGGCTGAGGCAGCCAGATTTTTGAGTGTGCTTGCATTTCAATACTTGGAAGGGGTGGGAATCTCACCCTGTTTCATCCTTCAGTAACATCAAACACAGCACTCACAGAAAGGATGAAGCATCCAGATGTGACACCAATGGGTTCTCCAAGCCTCACAGCTCCATAAGAGCATGCTGTGATGTCTCCCAAATAGAAAGCAAGATCTCTGCTCCGTTTCACACTTTTGGCCATCCACCAACACACCAAATGCAGAGCTGGCCCTGGCCAGGCTTTGAACAAACTCCTTGCAGAAAGCTTAGTATGCTGTTGCTATGTTAGTTTGATAATCTTTCCTTTAGCAATTACAAGAAAATGGTCCTCATCTATTGCTTTAAAACAACGACATGAACCGCAGGTTAAGAAACAGGCTGCACCATATCGTATTACTGTTTAGCAGATAAAGACTTCTCAGATATTCAAGCCAGCCTGTGCTGTCAGATTTGCATGGGAATAGTCTGCTACCCTTTCACCCCCTCTCTAGTGGTTCTACTGATCTTCCAGAAAACAAAAGCAGCAGTATTTAAACTAATCTAATGTAGAAAACGTCCACTTCTCCAGGCTTCACCGTCTGGCAATCAAGACAGTGCCCTGTGTCTGGTGCAGCGTAGAGGGTGGGAAGGCAGAAGGAGCAGCATCTCCTGCTGCACGTGGATTAGTGCGGAAAGGAAGGCTGAGCGTTAGGAGGAAAGAAAAGAATAAATGTTAGGAACAACTCCAGAGAACACACTGGGAAGTGTTTACCACTATAGAGCTTTATAATGCAATTATAAGGCTCATTGAGGTACTTGTGTTTGAATTAAAGTGCAACACATTCAGTCAATAGCCAGCAAGAGACCTGTCAAAGTCTGTACCACTCTGGTCTGCATCTTCACATTGCACTTGGTAATTATATTGTTAGTTCTTCCACTCTCCTTACGCTCCCATCAGCAAAGCACTACAGAAAACCATCCCAAAAAGCCTTTTCTCAAAAACATATTCTTTATGCATAATTGCCCATATGATCTGATTGTTTATGTTAGGCAGAGTTTCAGCCTTTTCAGGAGCCTGCAGAACTATCTGCATTATCCATTTCTTCTTTTTCTGCCTTGTTTCATGAATCAAAAACGCTTTTCCCAAGTGGGTGAACCACTCGCAGAAGGTGGAAAGCTGCTGTTATTTTCCCGGCCATATGCTCCCGAGACAGTTCCCAGCTCTGCATCAGATTATCCACAAGTCCAGATGCTCCGTCATCCGTTGCCACCTGAAACGCTGAATTCAAAGATCTGTTTGCGTGGCATGGGTGCCCAGAGCCTGGAGGGACTTGGATGTGAATGCAAAGACCTCATAATTATTGCAACCATGAACAAATGTTCCAAAAATGTCCACTCCTTGTTATCCATGCAGGGATCCAAGCTGCTCGGAATAAAACCAACCAAAAATGCACACGGTTGCTGCATTTTTGCCGTCTTTCAGTACTCTCAGAATTGTCGGCAGTTTAGCCACAAAACCTGCAGCCTGCTCAGCCTGGGGACTGCGGCAGCTCAACAGTGGGTGATGGTGTCAGTAACATGCTGAGCAACATTCATTTCCTGCAACCAGGTCTTCACTTAAAGGGGGAAAAAAAACTCCAGCAGCAGTTGTAATCTCTTAAAATGTTAATGCCCAGCTTCCAAAGAGCCTTTGAGGCACTCATGCTTGCAAGCATATACAGAAGCATACTCTCAAATGTACCGTTTGTGCTGCTACTCTCATACATCCAGGATTTGCTGCTTTGCGGTAACTGGGGTGCCAAGACATTTCTTTGGAAGATAATGAGAACATCTGCTGCTTCAGCAGCAAAGCGAAATACAGACTCAAACAACAGGGACAGGAATAAGCAAAACAGCTAACTGCAAAGCACTCAGGAAGATGCTTCCCCAGCCAGCAAGTAAAAACCCACGACTGAAAGGTCTCTCTGCTCATGTCCAAATGTGGTGCTGTGTGCTCAGAGCCTTCCTCCCCTTGCAAACCTCAAACCTGCCTCTCTGCCACGTCCCAGGAGGGAAGTCATTCTCCCTTAACTGCAGAACGAGCAGCACCTCTGTCGCCTGACCGCATCTCATTCTCCAGAGCTAAACGTACCAAAATTGCACCATTGATGCTACACCCTGCAGTGATGCTACACCCTGCGTTGGAGGCATGTAGGTAATTACATGCACACATGTGCGTATCTCCATATCTGACTTTAAAAACGTGAAGAATTGCTTTAAGACCCTCTTCTAAGGCAAGAATATGACAAACAGGGCCACTGCTCAGCACCTCCCAGTAACCATTCACACGGCGAAGGCTGAAAAACCACACACTGTGCATTAGTGACAGATGTGACTAAGTGTCCACTTCCTCTCCTCCCTGCAACAGATGAGCCTTAGCAGTATTGTTTGACGTATTTGGGCTTCATTAGCTTAAATAAGCGTGTTCCAAGCAGAATCGCAGTATGGCCAACCCAGCACGAGCTCTCCGAGCATTTCGGCAGGGCTCTTTTAAAGGGTGCAGCATGCAAGAGCTGAGCAGGGCAGCATTGGGGTGAAGCCACAAAGCCATTTGCTTTGCTAAGTTGAGCGCTGCTGCAGGAGCAGGGATAATTCTTCTTAAAACTGCAACTTCTGGAGCAAAGGAGATGTTCGGAGGAAACGCGATGTGAACATGTTTAGGTGGAGATCTAAACCTCGGCAAATGCAAAGCCAGTACTCACCAACGGAGCAAATGTCTGTGAAATGGTCCTCACCTTCTTCAGCATGAATCAGGTCATTTTTGCTCTTCTTTATTGCGGCTCTTTTCAACACTGTGTGCAAATTAAAGAGAAAATGCCCCGTGAGCATTCAGAGTGGATTCTCTCTCCCCCTCCCTTCGCTCTCCAGGGCCAGCATTTACTTCCCAATGCCAGCTTAAAGCTCCCACACAAGGCTAAGCTGGAGCAAATCAGTCAACCTACAACCTTGCAGGGCCTCCGCATGCTTCGATGCCAGGGTTGTTGATTTATTTAACCTTCGAGATCTTGAAGGCTTGCCAGGCACAGGTCTGCATGCTCACACTTCACCCCAGCAGATGCAGGAGGGTGGGGGGGTCACTGCAGCCGCTGGACCTTTTAGCACAGCAGAATTGCTGGGCAGGGTCACTGAATCTTCCTGAGCCCCAGTGGGTTAGGAGATGAGTGCTTCTAACCACTAAAAACATTAATGCTGTTTACAGTGTGCACCATTAAGAAGTTAGCGTTTACGGTGCTCGGATACAGCTCACCACAGAGCGATGCCTAAAGCAGCAGAAACGCTACGTTGAAAGCAACCGCCACAAATCACTGAACGCACTCTTAACAGCACCCACTGTACAATTCCTTCCCTCTGGGGATGTCAGAACCCTTTGAAAACACGCTTTGTCCAACAGCATCGTTTATAGGGAGAGTGTCTCTACACCGTTCTACTCGACAGGGAAAGAGAACTGCAGCTTAAGGCTCGGAGAGGTTGGCACCGCTCACCCGGTGCACAGGGGTAACGCAGGAGCGGACACTGGTCCCGTGACCACCTACCTGCAAAACCTTGAGAACTAGCAGAGAAAAATAACGTTGGTACAGTTTGGTAACAGCTTCAAGACACACAGTAACTAAGCACCGTTTGCTATCAGCAGTAAGACACCCCACGGTGTGGTGATACATTCTGTTCAGTAGGCACACACAGCAAACCCACTCACTCTGCAGCGACTGCCCGGGGGGTCGGGTCATACGAGAGGATCCCCCCACCCTACACAAATTTCCCCTCCTTGGCAGAGAAATGGATGCGCTTCTTCCTCCACAGCTAAGGCAAGTGTTAGTGCTTTTGTCACTTGAGGAAACACCCAGAGCATCACTCAGGTTTGGAGAGGCTCAAAGAGGAGAGGATGCTCTGAATAAGTGCTCTGGATCCAGTTTTTTACAAATAACCACTTCCCCGCCCAGCAGTAGGCTGAACCCTCACTCCCAGCAACACCAGATTTTGGGTCCTTCAGGCTGCACCTGTCCCAGTACACTCCAGCATGTCCAGGGCCATCCCCAGTACTGAAACACAACCAAGCCCTGGGATTAAAGTTTTACAACATTCCCTGGTAGGGAATGAATACCTTCCTTCTTTATCTTCTCCCTCCAAAACATCCTGCACATGTTTAGCAGTTAGGTCGTGCCATCTCTACAGGCACCTTGGATGCAATGTCCCCCTGGTTTTGAGATTAAGACAATTTCAGAGCATAGATGTAGGCTGCTTCGTATCAGTGGGCTTCAAGGCTGGAAACACTGCCATGCTCTTCTAGCTTACTGGTATAGAGGGAGGTTTAGCACACCTGGGTATTTATGCCACAGTCTGCACCCACCTCTAGTTCACTTACACCACTCAGCTTTTCAGACTACTCTTCCAGACACTCAGTTCATAGAATCATAGAGTAGTTTGGGTTGAAGGGACCTTCAAAACTCTCCCAGTGCCCCCCCTGCCATGAGCAGGGACATCTTCACCAGCTCAGGTTGCTCAGAGCCCCGTCCAGCCTGGCCTGGGATGTCTCCAGGGATGGTTCATCCACCACCTCTCTGGCCAACCTGGGCCAGGCTCTCACCACCCTCAGGGCAACAATTTCTTCCTCATGTCCAGCCTGAATCTCCCCTCCTTTAGTTTAAAACCATCACCCCTTCTCCTGTTTCAACAGGCCCTGCTAAAAGGTCTGTCCCCATCTTTCTTCACAGTCCCTTTTAAGTACGGAAAGCTCAAGACTAACAGCCCTGGCTGCACCCACGTGCTGGACAAACTTCCCCAGCGCACACACACCCACACACACGCACCAAGATTCGCCAAACACACCTCAGCCCTGACCTTCTTCAGCCCCAGCTCTTCCATCCCCGAGTCCTCCCCGAGCACAGGTCACCAGGTTGGCCAACGTGGGCTGGCAGGTGGGCGCCTGATGCCCCAAGGAGCCGCGTGGCTCGGAGTGAGGTGCAAAAAACCACCCGGGAAGCATCGCCGGTGACCTGGGTGCGTGGGGCGGCGGGGGGGAAGCCCTGTCCCGCCTGAGCCCCTGGTGATTTGCAATCCACTCACTGTTGTAGCTGCTGCCGCTGCTAGTCTCTGCCGGTGCCGTGCCTTGTTGAATCGGCCCTTCCGAGGCGGCCCTCCCTGACAGTGAACGGGAGGAGAAAAAAAAAGAGGAGGGAAAAGGGAGGGGAGGGGAAAGGAGGAGACATGGGAGGACGAAAGATGGTCAGAAAAGGGAGAGGGAAGAATCTTTAACTGAACTTTGACTGGCTGTCGCACCCTAAGAGCTCCTGGGTCTGGAGGCGCAGGGAGAGCGGTCCCCGCGGCCTCGCTGTGTCCGGAGCTCCAGCCGTCCTGCAACACTAGGGTCACACGTCGGAAGAGAGGATCACCACACCCTGTTATGTCTTACTGCTTACAAGTAACAGGGGTCTTAGTCTCTTGGCCAAATCCTTTTGGAAACCTCGGTTTAGAGCCCTGCCTTCTCTCGGTCAATGCGTTTCTTTTCTGGCATCCGATCTGCAGCCTAACCCTACCACGACCTGCAGGTAGACGCGGCCAGCCACGCTCGGCAGAGCCTGACGGGGCATCCCCGGCACGCTGCGGGCCCACAGGCAGCGTAGGGACCGACTGACCCCCATCCCAGTGTGGTGTGTCACATAACTGCTCATCATCCACCTGCAACCTCAAAAAGACCCGGTACGGGCAAAGGGACTCTTTAGCCCGACTGCTGCCAAGTGCATGCAAAAGCGTGTTCCTCACACCCTCCTGGTGACAACAGAAAGCCATGTTAGCGGGCAGCACGTGAGCCTCTCTCGTGTCACAGGAGGAGAACGGCACAGCAAAACGACCTACCGTCCAGAGGAGATTTCTCTTCTGCATTCTTGTCTTCCTCTGCCAGCATGACCTCCTCTGTAAAACGAAAAAACAGCAAGGTTCAACCTCGGATTTATCACATCCCCGCTCGAAAGCAGCTGAGCTGGATGCAGCAGGTACCTGTCCCGGCTGCCACCAACCTGACCCCACTGAATCTCCCAGTTACAAGCCTGTGGAGGACGGGATGGCTGAGAGAGCCGCGTTTCTTACCCCGTGCCCCTCTTGCACAGGGGGAGGAGGCCAGAAAGGCCACTGGGAAACTGTAGCACCTCCTCCATGATTCCCCTCTTCATAATGAACCACCCACTCCAGTTTCTTTACCCAGATATCTGGAGAGCAAGAATCTTCCTTCAGACCCAAGCAATACCACAGCTCAGCAGGCTAGTCATCATTGCTAGGACTTTGCTCTTTTTTCTTAACCATACACCTAAGCAGAAGATCGGAAGTTGTGTTGCCTTTAGTCAGCACTAACACAGAGACTGGAAGAAAATAATTAGGATGCCTGAAAAAAAACCCAACAACAGTCCCTCTACATTAGAAGAAATATTTGACAAAGAGACTGTATCAAAACTGCAATTTCTAGCCTCCAAACGAAGCCACGGGGGCTTTGCAAGGATATCAGAGTGCGAGGTAGCTCAGCACTAAGATTAATTGCTGGTCATTAAGTACAGACAAGACGCAGCATGTTACAGGACTGGAAATAAAAGCAAACCTTATATTGATGAACTGGGAAGCTGAACAACCCAGGCAAAGCAGCAGAGAACACGGTGCCCCTTCTCTCTTTCTCTTTGGCATGGGAAGATGGGATATTGTGGGCTCAAAAGAAGAGCAGATTACGGGAAATAACTCACGTTCAACAGACACCAGGAGTCAGAAAAAAAGGAAGAACAACTGAATTTAACTGTTGAAGCTTCAGACTTGTTAAGTAGAAAAAGTTAATTAAAATGCATCCTTTGAAAGAAGGCATCATGCTCTCATGGGGAACTCTGATTTGTCCTTCTTGCAGTATCTCTCTCGCCATCTCACACAAATTGCTGCCCTTTCTCACTGATGTAGGTATGTAGGTGGATTTTTCAGGCTGTATCAAGCAGCTTGTTGCTCTGTTTCTCCTACAGAAAGCTGAAACCTGAGGTTCATAAAGCTTTGTCACGTCAAGGAATTGCATTTGAGTTACCATAAGCTGGAAGAGAGAGATTAAACCCATTGCCAAAGCCTGCTTACTCCAGGAGCAAAGAAACACTCGCAATCAGTGCTGTGTGAAAGTCATGGACTCAGAAAGAAGTAAAATAAAAGAGACATGAAGCTTGGTTAGCTCTGAACTGAAAGGCTTCCAGTCTCTGAGCAAAATGTTTTCAAAATGATGCATGTCCTTGGAAGATAAGAGAAACATCTTCAAAAGAATATTTGTGGGCTTGTAAGCGCTTTAGTCCGCGCAGAGAACTTCTAGGTCTCCGCTCTCCGTTGGAAATGCAGCATGACAGCCCAATAGTTGCTGCAGTTTTGAGGAGTTTAATGGAGAGAGCAGCAGGGGCAAAATCATTTGCATGGATTACGTTGCTTGGCTTTGCCAAGCACAATTTCAAATTGACTTGCTACTGGCTTTGCACAGAGCCCAATGAAAATATGAACCAAAGAGCAGAGTGGTGGAACAGGACAGGGTTCACTCATCATCCAACAAGACTTCATTTGACATTGGTTGAACTGAAGAGAGTTATTTGGGGAAGAAAACTGTGGTTTCATGCCCAGAGAAGCAACAGTGTGAAGCACTGATTTTTACACCTGTATCTCCTCATTTTTAGAGGTAGGAAGAGTTGGTCCCTCTAAGGAATTTACTAAAAAAAAAAAAAACCACCAGAGAGTTGACTTTATTCTTCAATATAAATTTAAGATTACATGTCTGTTTCTAACTGATCCATACAGTTCACTTTGAAATAATATTCAATGTTTATGAGACTGACATGACAATCACCATTTGAATTTTTGGCCTAAATTCTGTGAGATGAAAGAAATTATAGGATTTGATCATTATTTCTGGCCTCTAACTCACACTAGTTTTATAACATTGAAAATCTTACAGATTTGAAGACACTTTCAGATTTATAAGTCATTTAAGGTGGCACAACATTTTGTCTTGACAGCCTCCAAAAGACTCTACTGAGTTACAACCTTCCTTGCCTTGTCTGGGCCTTATGATATGGGAACTTTACACGAAATCACTTGTTATCTCATTTGAAAATATTAAAACCCTCCTGACTACTCTATGTATTTATTCTTCAACACGCATCTGAGAAATAAGTAAAGCCAGAAACTTCATACCTGGCCTCTGTATAATCCTAAGTGTAGAAAGTCAATTCAAACGCTAAGGAAATCAGTCAGACCGTGGGTTGATTTTTTTCTTTCAAGTCATGCAATCTAAGTTCAACGCTTCAACACATTAACAGTGTTATAATTTTCTCTTCTGTTCCCCAACCCTTTGTTAAAAAGGCATTTATTAAGCACTTCATCAATTAAGGCTTCCTCTATTAAGTGTAACTCAGACAAGTATTTGCACATTAAGGTTGTCACTGTTTAAAACACCTTGGTATAGATCCCTCAAGCAGATATGCTGCTGACTATATTAAACAGTCCATGTTTGAAATAGTCTGAGCTGTGTTGGCTTCAGTTTGGACCACAGCTGCACTTTTGGTGATTTATCCATAGTGAGCTGGCACCAAAATCTTTTAGCTCTACCAATGCACCTCATTGAAACCTTCACAAGCACTTTTTATTTATATTTGCTTCCTTTTTATACTCTTATTTTACCAGTGGGAAAAAAAAAATAAAGCACTACCAAAAGCAAAAAAGGCAATTACTCAAGAACCAGCTATTAAAGAAGTTTCGTTCTTACAACACAAATGTAAGACAAGTCGTTAGACCGGGTCTGGAACACGCTCAACTCAGCACTTAAGAGGTAGAAAACAAAGACCCGTTGTTTTCTTCTGGAGGACTAAACAGTCTACAATTTCACTACAAGAAAGGGTTGATAGTCAACAATTCCGAAATTTTACCTGAACCACCTTTCTAATGCAAGAGATAATATAACATAATCCAGATTATGAATAGAGAAAGGCTGTGAGAAACATTAAAGACACTCAAGAGTGGTCAATAAATGATGAGCACAACGTCAAATTAAAATCAGTGTTGCCAAATGGGAGGCAGTGAACAGATGAAGGAGGGAATTTAGTCACTCAAATACTTTCCTTGGTCCTAAACCAGTTACAGCCCTTGTGATAAAACTTGAACACTACCCAGAACAAGGAAACCTCCTTCCCAGCTCCAGCAACTACTCGAAATAGGTAAAACACTACAGAGCAAAACCAATCAGATTAAGTATTAAGATGCCACTTTGTGAATCACCAGAATGCAGCTTTCCGCTCTTCCTACCTTGCATCAAAAATAAATGAGAAAAAAATGAACAAACAAAACGCTCAGGGAGGACATTATAAATATGAGAAGCCTGGAGAGACCTCCATGGGAAGAGAGGGGGTTGAGCAGATTGGTTCTGCATGCTTTGGAGCAGAAAAAATAACACGAAACAAGGTAGAGAGAAAAGCGATAACAAGAAATATGAAGTGCGCTCCTGCGCTCTTCCTCTCACTGCGGAAAGGTAACATACTTAAAATCAAGGACAGAACACACTGTTGGGTGTGTTTTCAAAAGAAAACCAGCTGTTAACATGTGGAACTCCTTGCTACAAGATTCAATGAGGTTAAATATTTGCATGGGTAATAACAAAATCCTGCGGAGTTACATTAGAGCAGAACACCATGAGTTTTACTCTCTCCTTCATGCAAACAGCTCATCACACCCCACTGCCCGGGGCTGGTGCAGATCCCTGCCCAGGCTGGACTGGCTGTGATCACTGTGATCCCACCCGAGCAGTTGGCTTTGGCCATTGTCCCACACACGGTCCTGGACAAGAAAAACTGATTATCTACTTTGGAAATTCATTATCATTTTGTAGCTGAAATCCTGGCCTCTCCAACGGGAAAACCCCGTCGACAGCACAGCCTCAAATGTCAGTGCCTGAATTCTCTCAGTTATCTGTTTTGCTTTGCCTTCACGCTACCTTTTCTATTCAAAGCTTTACTAAGTTGATTTTAATCATTGCTATTATTCAGCTGTACTAGGAAGCTTTTTTTATATTCCTATTGTATTTTCAACAATGCCTGTACAGCATATTTTTATTATTCCCTAATTCAGCTATTTTGCACACATTTTCCTGTTCTAGAAAACCTTCTGAATTTTGGGTTATTAGACAAAATAAAAAGATGGGCATTTTAAAGCAGTTTCACTCCATACTGATGTGGCATTTATTCAGCACTGGCAACACAGAAATAGAATAACCAGCCATTCCCAGAGGATGTAAAATCAGAGCAGGGACTCTTTGTTTTATAACTTCTCCACCTCAACTTTCAGCCAAGTTCTGCTAACGACCTCTGCATCGCTCTTCTTGGCAGAACAGTCACCAAAATGAAAAGGAGCAACCCCCATCCCTGCAAGGGAATTCTCCTCTTTAATTTACTGAGAGGAGACCAGGATTTAGAGACTGAGAGATCACAAGAGTCATAAAAGCGAGATGGAAGAACCGTGGTGCACTCTAGTCCAGCCACTGGATCAACCGTTAATTAATTTGAATTTGAGGCAGCACGAAAGCTGTAAACAAATGGGAAAACAAATGATGAATGGAAAGTGAATGATTCCTTCATTGAATGACCACAGAATGAAGTGTGGTTACCTAACTGGGGACAGTTGCTGTGGAACAGTCACAGTGAATGAAAGCCTATCAACATGACTGGCAATCAATTGTCACCCTGCGTAGCAGCAGGGGAAATAATGGGTTCAAGCCACCACATAAACTGCTGTTCCGTCTTCCTATTTTACATTTCAGTGCTTCAGTGTTTCTCCTCCCTGGCCAGGCTGTTGAAAGTCCTGCCCAGACCTCTGTCCCCTGGGCAGGTACCGCAGACACCCCTGTGCTCCCAGGGGACCCCGCAGAGCCCCGGGCACATGGGCTGGCACAGCACTTCAGTGGGATCCACCTGAAAATGCTCCTCCAAATTCTGACACCTGGGTTATGCACATGAAACTAAAGCCATAAATCCTGAAAAAGAGCCACCTCTGCACAGAATAGCACCGGGATGCTCCAGCTCATGCAACACTGCAAAGAGTTGTCGTGACCACGAAACTACTCGTGCAGGCACGTTTTAGCTCCTTAGGCCTCTGGCATCAGCATAGATTTCCAAACGAGGAATGACAACAGGGATTTCAGGAGCACCAGGGGCCAGTTCTGCCACTGATCTCTCGGCTGACATCAGGTCAGTCACTATATAATGCTGGGCCTCTGTTTTCCCATCTGTGAAGGGCAAGGATGAAGCTGAAAGGCACCTGAAAATCTATCTGAAAAACAACGGCTTCTTTTTCTGCCCATCATTGTTTTAAAAGGCATTTTCCTTCAGATGTTTCAGCTTCTCAGAAAAGCAAGCAAGGAAGCAAATCAGCCCCAGAAGTTTTTCTGGTGCTATGTGAATGAACCGCACTATGGCCATGTCAATCTATGTATCAGCTACTCTGAAATGCAGAAGGTCTATTGGTAATCTTTACTGTCTGATAAAAAGGAAAAGAAAAGCAGGCTATTTTTTGTTAAATTAGTGCATTTGGGTCCTTTTTAAAGTTGCTCACGGCTTGCAATAAAGTGCAATGCTCAGTTATAATGGTTATAAAGCAATGTTAATATGTGCTGGGGTGAGTTTCATGAAAGTGATCTCTGTAGCTCATAAAAATGACACTCCAGTGTATTTTACCATCACAGCAAGGGAGGCTTATAAAACAGCTGTGGTGGAAAGTAAATAAAATATAAATGACTTTTATAAGGGAACAGTTTCCCCACTGTGGAGACTTTGGGCACTGTATCACTTTTTATATTATACTGTATTAAGACAATTGCTTTGAACTCAGCAATAAAGAAAGTTGGCCCAGCTCCTTTGTTTTTGCTTAATCAAACTCAGATGTTTTGCAATAGCTTCAGTGTGACTGCTCAGAAACAAGCCCAACAAAAGCAACATCTCAATGGCCATCTCGACGGCCAGCAACACCAAAGACTAGTTAGTTCTGTGGCCATTGTCCTCTGTCATCACCAGACTCCACTTGCCACAAACATATTGAACCAAGATCAGGAGATGTCTGGCCTTACCTGCTTTGAAGATCCACTCCAAGTACCCATTGAGCTCCCGTTCAATTTGCTGCTGCCTACGGAGCTTCAGGAAAGCTCGACGATTTTCTACCCTTTCTCGTTCTTTGGCAAATTCACTATGGAGAGAGAAGAATGAAAGGGAACATGTCACAAGCGGTCAGGGAAAACACGCAGCCCCTTTTCATCTTTCGGCTTGTGTTCATGAAGCCTGTGAAGTCAATGACAGCTGTAGTGAGTGGAGACAACAGCAAACTATGTTGTTGTCCAACCAACTACTACTTTGATTGCAGCTCAGCTGTTTCTCTGCCTCTTCCATCCTGAACGAGGACTGCAAAGCGCCACATGCACACACTTTTGTTCTGTGTCCGTCACAATAAGATCCTGAAGCACAACCACGTATACCTGTCCAGTCACCCAATACAAATTATTATCCCCAACACTAAATCTGTCCTCCATCCCTCCGCACCACTCACCCCACAGCAGAATTTCCTCTAGAAGCACAATATTATGTCACAGACACACAGCAGTGTCTCTATCTTGTAAAAGATATCTACTCTTCCCCGTTAACCTCTCTCTGAGTTTTCCCATACTTAAGTCGACTTTGACAAACACAAGTCAAACGAGAGTTACAAGTGAGGATGGGTGCTCTGGGGTGAAGGTGAAATAGGCCAGATGCTCTAGGTCAAGGGTAACAATGATCCTGCCATTTGCTCAAAAGCAAGTACCTTGACATCAAATCATTAGAACAGGACTGTAGAGGGTAGTCAGAAAGCAAAGTTCACAAAACCATTGCAAAAATCTTGTCCCAGTACATCCTACTGCATCATTTGAAACAATGCTGGGACAAAAGTGCAGCCACCACCCCCAAGAGACATGCACTGGGGCCTTTCCCAGGCTAATTCACATCACTGGGAAGCTTCTGATGACCCACCTGGAGATGTACATGCCCATGTATAATTATGGAGCTCTGAACCATCCTCTGCAACCCCTCTCTTTGAGGACACACTACAGTGACCCACAATTGCTTCATCCGCACAGTTAGATGTGGGATCAAGCTTTTCTTCTTCATGTACACCAGTGGTTCGCTCAATTGGCGTCTTAACTTTGCTGTGTCTTTCAAACCTTCAGTTAACTGTTGCAAATCTTTAGTTAATCATTATTCTTCAGTAAAAATCCCACCTAATCACCTGTTCATTACCCACACGTGCTCCTCAGAAGCCAGCAAGGAGGAGGAGATGGGAGGAAGGTGGAAGAATAGGGAAAAAGGAGCTGCAGGTGCCAGACCAGCTTTATATCCACAGTCTACACTTTACGCTTCAAAGCTGACACTTGTTCTTCATTTGACAGGACTGTCCGACCCACAAAGAAGGGACTGCAGGGTGAACTCTGCTCAGTACCACGACACACGTTGGTGCCACCCACTGATGTGAGAGCTGCCATCGGCTGAGCCGTTATCTTGATTCTGGCAGCGCATCCCAGGCTCTTGACTCCCCTCTCCCGTCCCCCACCTGACAGTACAGCCCATGACCCCATCCTTGAAACGGAGGAAGCCGAAACATCGCTCTGAACCAACAGCTCCTCCTTGGCATTCAGCACAGGTTTGCCGGTAAGTTGGGATCCCGCATGTGTCAGCTGGATCGCCGATTTCCCCCTCTTCCTTTCTAATGTTCTCATCTCTGGTTCAGTGCCTGCTGGTCAAGGCCAGGGACCTCCTCTCAGTTTTGATTTCTCTCTGGAAGGGGAGGAATGAGATCAGACAGCGCAAAGTGACAACGTGCATTTATAAACTGCCAGACGTGGAGGGGCCACATTTCCTGCGTTACAAGATTATGTCACCGCAAATTTCCCAGCTGTGCTGGATGGGAGCAGGAGGTAAAACCCCGTGAGGAGGGTCATGAGGGACCACAGCAGGCAGGAGGGACAGCAGATCAAAGAATCATAGAACAGTTTGGATTGAAGGGACCTTCACAGCTCACCCATTCCAATCCCCACTATGAGCAGGGACATCTTCACCAGCTCAGGTTGCTCAGAGCCCCGTCCAGCCTGGCCTGGGATGTCTCCAGGGATGGTTCATCCACCACCTCTCTGGCCAACCTGGGCCAGGCTCTCACCACCCTCAGGGACAACAATTTCTTCCTCATGTCCAGCCTGAATCTCCCCTCATTTAGTTTAAAACCATCACCCCTTGTCCTATTGCAACAGACCCTGCTAAAAAGTCTGTCCCCATCCTTCTCATAGGCCCCTTTTAAGTCCAGAAAGGCCACACTAAGGTCTCTGCAGAGCTTCTCTTCTCCAGCTGAACCCCCCAGCTCTCTCAGCCTGTCCCCCAGCAGAGCTGTTCCAGCCTCGGGTCATTCCTGTGGCTCCTCTGGCCCCTCTCCAGCAGGTCCATGTGTGTCCTGTGCTGAGCACCCAGAGCTGGACCAGCACTGCAGGGGCGTCTCAACAGAGCAGGGCAGAGGGGACAATCCCCTCCCTCCTCCTGTTACCCACACTGCTGTGGATGCCACCCAAAATACGTTTGGCTTTCTGGGCTCTAAGCCACCCCTCGCCCCTCTGGAGCAGGCAAGGGAGAGCTTTCCTTGCAAAGCCTTTCATCCTCCGCCAGCTCCTGTCTGGCCTAAGGAAACCAAAAGCTACCTAGGACTTGTCCCTTTAATCTCAACTTTAAACACGTAATAAAACGAGGAGACAAACTTTGCTAAGTTGCAAACCTTCAGTAGTTTCTCTACAGCCGTACGCACTTTTTTCAAGACACCAGTGAGGAACGCTGCTGAGGTTTAAACCACCTGCACCCTCCTGTCCTCTGGAACCAGCATATTTGGCATTGCTGTAGAAGTTGGGAAGGCTGAGAAGACAACAGTACCTTGGGTCTGAGCTCATCCCACGTCTTCTGAGAGCTACTGAGCTGCAGCAAAACAGTCCAGGTTGAAGACTGGAGTGTCCTGATGTACAGTCTGCCTGGCAGAGGAATGTATCACTTGCATCTACATCTCCTACCTCTTATTTCCAGGAGATAAGAGAGGTTTGATGAAGCTGGAACTTGTGAAAAGACTGGTTTTCTTTATGAAATGCGTTAATAAAAGCATGCATGTGTCTCTCTTCCACTATGTTCATCACCATTCACTAACTGAAACATCCCCCATCTGCAGCAACTGGAAAACTCCCAGAATTTCTGTCTGAGAGCTCTTCAACAAAATTTCAGAACATATTCAAAGAAAAGGGAAAAATTCTGTCAAAATGGCAGTTTTCCTGCCAGTTCTAAATGAAAACACAGAAAGTCCCATGGGAAGGTCTGGTAGCAGTAAATTTTCCTCTTTTATTCAGCATAATTTCTATTTATGCCACTGACTTGCAAAAATCTCCCAAATCACCAGATAGGAAACCTGAGCTGGAAATGTGCTGCCTCTCACCCAGCTTTACATCCAGGACTTTCTTCCCAGCTGGTCCTCCACACTTTGGCCAGTTCTGGAATGAGGAATATTGAAAGCTGTTCACCCATCCTCATCCTAGGCTCTCATCAACCACCATGTGCACCAAAAGCCACCCAAAACATTGATATTTCAGCTCTTTTTGGGGCAGAATTAGAAGAAGGAAAGCTAAAAGCTCAAAATGCTTTCAGTACTTAAAACGGTCCAATAAGAAGGATGCGGACAGACTTTTGAGCAGGGCCTGTTGTGATAGGACAAGGGGTGATGGTTTAAACTAAAGGAGGGAGATTCAGGCTGGACATGAGGAAGAAATTGTTGTCCCTGAGGGTGGTGAGAGCCTGGCCCAGGTTGGCCAGAGAGGTGGTGGATGAACCATCCCTGGAGACATCCCAGGCCAGGCTGGACGGGGCTCTGAGCAACCCGAGCTGGTGAAGATGTCCCTGCTCATGGCAGGGGGGGCACTGGGGGAGCTGGGAAGGTCCCTTCAGCCCAAACCATCCTGTAGTTCTACGATTCTACACGCAGCACAGCAACAGGAGATGTGGCTTTGGAGGAAGCCGAGCTCGGCCTGGGTAGGTGACTACAGTGCATTTTAGTTACGACATGACAGTTGTGAATAACTGATTCTATAGAGACAGCAGGAACAAACAAATCAAAGGAAGGGCATTCATTATGGAAACCATATGCCATACCAGTCAAGCTCAATGCATCACATTTTTCTTCTCAAGAGTGGTCGGTGCTTAAAGTCAGCAGGAAAATGGATGATTGTTGCTTATCACCTTGGTGAGTGGAAGAGTAAAATAAATCTCAGTGTATATACACACTGGAATACCCACTTCAGGGAAATTCAAGAGCCTCCCCAGCCACAAAAGGGCCAAGGTCAACTCAGGAGTAACCACCAGGGTCAGTAAAACATTATAAACAAATGAAATTCTTTCAAGTACTTTATCCATGTTGGTCTTAAATTACAAACACTGTCACAGGGAAAAAAAAAAAAAAAAGGAAAACAAGCCACAATCTTCACCTCGCGACTCTCTGATTAACTTTCCTATAGGACAGCAGGGAGCTGAGATGGAGCATCATGTAACGCGCCTCCCGGTCCTGGGTTTCATGGCACGGTCCCGGGGCTCGCGACAGCCGGCCTGCTACAAGACTGATCACACCATTAAACCTCTGCAGCTCGTGTTTTCTGCTTAGAAAGCAGACAGAAACACGTCCCACTCACGGGGAAGAGGCAGAGAGTGGCAGCATCGCTGCCACTAACAGTGCTCATGACAGCAGCACAGGTAGTTAGCTCCTCATTCAGAACGGTATCACGGTGCTACACACGAGCTCATGAAATTTCAGATATTAACACGGGAGAAAAGCCTTCATCTGCTGAATCTAAAGCACTGTTCAAAGTGAGCAGAAAGCAGCACAGATCCCAGAAGGACTCCACCAAGGAATCCCAGAAAGCAGCGGTTAAGCACTTCCAGAATTTTAAGTCTAAAACTTTTTTTTTTTCTTTTAGAAAAAGAGCCCAGACCAAGAAACAACAACAACAAAACCCAAAACCAAACAGTTTTAGGATTGACTTCATCTCCAGTCCAAGTATGTCAAAGCAATGAGCAAAGTTCAGCCTGGATGGCATTTGAAATCAAGGGACCTGCAGTGCTGCATCTGGCTCTGAGCCCTCAACAGAAGCTGTTGAAGTCCAGAGGAGGCCATGAAGATGCTCAAAGGGCTGGAACACCTCTGCTATGAACACAAGTGAGACAGAGAGTTGGGGTTGTTAAGCCTGGAGAAGAGAATGCTCCAGGGAGACCTTAGAACAGCCATCCAGCACCTAAAGGGACCTACTGGAAAGCTGGAGAGGGACTTTTTGCAAGGGCATGTACAGATAGGACAAAGGTTGATGGCTTTGAACTGAAAGAGGGAGATTTGTATTAGATATAAGAAAGAAACTGTTGCCTCTGAGGGTGGTGGGAGCCTGGCCCAGGCTGGCCAGAGAGGTGGGGGATGAACCATCCCTGGTGACATCCCAGGCCAGGCTGGACGGGGCTCTGAGCAACCTGAGCTGGTGAAGATGGCCCTGCTCATGGCAGGGGGGGCACTGGGAAGGTCCCTTCAACCCAAACTATTCTGTGATTCCACAAAGATGGAAAACACCAACTCCTCTGGGTGCCAGACTGGCCCAGCCCAGCCCCCCCACCCGGCAGCTAAAAACGTGCGCTGCTCCCCAGCCCTGCCCCGGGGGATGGGGAGGAGAATCGGGAAGAAAAGGCAAAACTCGGGGGTTGGGGTAAGAGCAGTTTAACAGAAGAGAAGAAAAAAGGAGAAGGGGGGAAAAAAAGGCACAAAAAACAAACAACAAAAACAACAAGGCACAACCTCTCACCACGTGGCGAACCCGACGGTCTCTCGCCTCTCTCGCAGCACAAGCAGCTTGGGACCGCAGCCCCCACCGAACCCCCCCGGCCCGGGCACAACACCCCCGAACCGCCCGGCCCGGGGACAACCGAGCCCGCCCGGCCCGGCCCCGTTTGGGGTCGCCTGCCCCGGCCGTGCCACCCGCAGCGACCCGGGGAATTAACCCCCTGTCGGCCGGCCAGCGCACTGACATGCGGACCGGAGCAGCAAACGTGCCCGAAGGACGGTACAAAATCACCAGTGTAGTGCTACTCAGGGGCAAAGTGTTACAAATTCCTCTCGGTTTCAGTCCACCCCTTTGACAATCAGCAAGGAAAGAACCTCAAAAGAAAGCCGGTGTGGATTATCCACCAAAGGTTCAGTAATCCTCCTGCAAGAGCAAGCGGAGGTAGGAATTTCTGCAAGAGGCTGCAAAGAGATCAGAGAGATAAGAACAAGCACTTGTAACACCCCAGATGTATGAACGTGTTGGATGATAAGAGAGGTAATATAAACGTAATACTATCTCTATTTTTCAGTAAAACCAAGTCTCTTGTGCTCTTGGCAGGCTGTGACCACTTGCTTGGGGCTGTAGTTGCTCCAGATGTGCCTTAGGGTAACCTACCAACACAGGGAACACACACACATCCAAGCTTCCCAGCATCTTGAGAGCATCCACATGCAAGGAGAAACAATGAATTGCATTTTAAGGGTGGAAATCCATTTCTTACCATTTATTTTGTTTAATTAACTTTCCCTCTCAGGTCTCTGTTTCTGATGCTGGAGTTTGCCACCTTATCCTAATCCAACCGAATCTCAACAGCGTGGGTGAAGTTAGTTAAACTAACGTGGTAACACATCCCTGCTGAGCCAGCCCCTCCTCGTGCTCCTGCCATCCTGCAGCTCCTGCAATACTTGTGTGATTGATTTTGCTACCTCATACACACCATCCTGCAAAGCCCCGCATGGTTTGCTTCACCAGGGTCTGATTCGGTTAATACTCCTAACGTTTCATTCACTAACCGCATCAGCATCCACCTGTTTATTGAAAAGCAGATTCTTGCTCCAGGGAAAGAATTTGTTCTGCAGGTTCATATCTCTGTCTTTTCTCTTCCTGGAGAACAGTAAATCCTTTATAAGGGGAAGCCTCTGGTGGATGCAACAAAAAATCCTTATGCCTTGATGCCTGTAACCATTGATACAACTAAGGGCACAAAGCCTTGGCTGTGCTTAATATTTATTTTACCTCTGCAAACCTTTTCTTTCAGAGACAAAGGCAGCGAGCGAGTCCTGGCAGAAAGAAAGAGAGCGAGCCCATGGGGAGCAGGAGCAAGATGGGCAGTGGGGAGGGAAAGGAGAGAAAAGCAGGTGATCAGTGCCCTGAGGACCTGCTGAGCATCCTCACCCCTCCTGTGGGTGCCGTGGTGGTTTAGGAGGCGGACAGGACACCAGGTAGGAAACTGTGTATCCAGAGCACAACAGCAAAGCTTAGAATCCGAGCAGGGACAGCAGAGACCACGTTCCCCCAATTCCTGAAGCATTTTGCTTCAGCGGGGTGCACTGTCACGAGGGAACCATGTCAACAGCAGCACCAGCAACCCTTTGAACTCTTTGAGAGATTAAAGTACTCACCTCAGCCCACAACAGAGCTCTGAGAGCCTGAAAGGGGCTGCCAGGGAGGCAGCGACACCAGAACAGCAATCCTGCCGGGATGGTGCCCCGCAGGACACCCACCTCAAAGGCACCAACCTTTGGTGTTCTCACAAAAGCTCCTTTGGGAGAGGAGGAAAAGCAGTGACAGCAGGGGCTGAATTATTCACAGCAGCACACGGGAGGCAAGGGGAGAGGGAAAGGGAGAAAGAGCATCATTCCCCTTCAGTGCACAAACCTGGGTGGGTGCTGCTGAGTTAGAAACACACGTGGAAGCTAGAATCAAATTTGGAGTAGGAAAGAAAGATTTCAAACCCAATAAATCCAGGAGTAAATAGACAAGCAGCGCAATTTCCAGCTGCCTGGACATGGTGTCGAGGTCTGTAGCTGGGAAGCTGTAAAACCAACAGCACGTGGCTCGGCTGTGTTCATAGCCGGCGCCTTGCACCCAGAAGGGCTGCAAGGAAAATAAGAGGGGATCAGCAAGGACCTTGGTTTCTTTACTATAGCATCAGATATATTCACTGCAATAAGGCCCGGGAAGATTCCAGGATGAGCCAAGGTATGGTTATTCTTATTCACAGACAAAATCCTCATGTGCAGAGAAACGTGTGGGCAAAACTAAAAATAACTCTGCCCTTCAATTTACATGTAAAGTATTGTAAAAACACTTGGTTTAAATACCTCTAAAAGTCAGGCCCAGGTCAGCACTGAACACAGGCAAAGCTTATTGATTAGAAAGCCTGTCTGGAGCAAGAAGGAAAAGTATAGAAATGTACCTCATTTGGGTGAGCAGCAAACCCAAGGGAGGTGCAAGAAAGCACATCCCAGGGTGCAGAGAGATCCTACTGGAAAGTGCTGGAATGGTGAACCCAAGCAACTGATTCACCAGCAAAACCATCGCCAAGAATTTCTTTATGCTAATGACATTTGGTACCTCTAAGATATTATTTTCCTGCCCATAATGGTGGTTTGCTGAGAGCTTGGAGTTTTGAATGTTGTTACCAAATGAGGAAAGCCCAGAGGAGGGCTGAGATTTCTTAGTGCTGAGGATGACCAAGCTCTGTGGCTCCTCCTCCTCCCCATCCTGTCCCATCAGCTGCCCAAAATCTCAAATACACACAGCGTTATATGTTGCTATCTCACCTAGAGCTACAGCTGGCCAAGATCACACTGGGTATGATCTGAGAGGCACATCCATCTGTCCCAGACTGAGCCCAGATGTACAGACCCAGCTGGCTGAGCTGCTTAACCCATCCTCATATCCACGGTTTAAGAGTAAGGGCTGGCTCAATCAATCCTGCACAGCCAGAGCTGCTTCTGTGTGCTCCTCATTGCTCTAAAGAGGACAAAAAATATAGGTCTCCTCAACCAGCTGATAAAGGATGAAAGTATCTCTGTGAGATTGATCTCGCAGCACCGAGCCAGGCTTCACAGGCACTTTTATCACTGCACATAACAGGAAGATGCTTCAAATGCAAGCCAGATATGGGCTACATCTTGTATCTCTCGAAAGAGGAACAGCGCAGAGGTGAAGCCTTCAATGCATCTGCCTTCCTTTTGTTTTTACGTTCGGCTTGTGCCGATTTCACTTTGATTCCACCTAATCCAATTTGAAATGCTGCAAATGCCACAGCTGGGCAAACCTGGCCCGAAGGAGGCAACAATAAAGAGAAAAGAAGAATTAAAAATCACCATTTATCTCACGGTATCAACCTACTGCAATTCCTGGATGAACGTCTGGCTCCGTTCACCAAGTCTCCACCCCAGAGTCAAAGCAGCAGCCCCAGGAAATTCAAATTTAGGTCTCCTATGTATCATTCCTGCATTATAGGCTTTAATTTCCATTGCAGTTTAACAGATGGGCAAATAAATGTAGTCCATCTCTCCTGTACTAAGCAAAGGCACAAAGGGAGCAAAAGATCCACATTCAAAAGGACATTTATCTTGGCGAGACAAAGCTCACATGGAAAGTCATGGCTCCCTGACTCCTTCTGCAAGAAACACACTTGCCGCTCCCGCATTTCTTGCTTGCAACAATGGCTTTGTTGAAAAGGGTGATGAGCAAGGAAAACCAGGAAAGAACATCTTTCTTTTGCCCTTTGGTTCCCCTCCTTTTTAAGCACAGGCTGAGGAAAGACTAAAAGCAATGAGAAGGCAGCAGAATCTCATATCTTTTCATGATGCAGCTCTTCTGCTGCAAATAATTAACACCAGCCAAAGTCAGATCACAGCAGGTAGCAGTGAACTTGGAACAAATTTGCAGGGAAAATGAATGATTGTCTCTGTAATGAGGGAGAAGGAGGACAAAAGAACACTTTGCCATTATGACAAATTAATCAGCCTGATTCTCCTCCAGCCTCTGCACGTCTTGCAGGCTGAAGTTTTATGATCTCAACCTGGCAAAAATCCTCGGGATGGGAAAACCTGTCATGAAACTCAGCAGAGCAAGTCACCGAGATGGCCGGTTCAGTGAGGTCTGGGTGGGACTGTGTTTCGCCCCAGGGAGCTGATCCAACACTGCAAAAGCCCCTGGACCCAAAGTACAACCCTCAGAAATGCCCTGGGGAAACCAGAGCACACGACAGGGAGAGTGTTTAATAGGATTCTGCTCAAAACAGAGTGCAGCAGGGAGGAATTAAATCTCTCTTTGCCCTGAGCCTTGTTCACCTGCAAGGCGCCAGCATGATCTGTAGCTACATCCCTTGCCAGGCTCCTGCTGCCACAAAGATGCTGCATCCACTGAAAAGGTCTCCCTGCAGTTCTTACACCAGGTGGTCTCATACAACAAAAGGCATATAAGAGAATCTCAGGACAGAGGAGCTCTGGACCGTGTTACGGTACAATAACACTTAAGCAGGAAAGATGCAAACTGGCCATTGCGGTGCTTGGTTATTGCAACCGGATGAGTAAACCTCAGGAAAGATCATTACTCTTTACCGGCTGGTCTGGAAATACCTCAGGCTTCACCATAAATATTTGAGGAGTTGCCGAGCAGCATTTTTCACTCTCAGGATTCCAATGCATCATTCGCTGTGCACTGCCCTCTCTGGCCAGCGCTCCTGCTGTGTCTCCACCCTCACCGCTCCCCACCGCCGTGTGAAACGGAGCCAAAAAGCACTTAGCCTTGAAATAAGTTAAATCATCTTCTCCACAGCATCCCCATGATAACGTTTATCCACTTTGCATTGTGTAATCCGAAGCATCAAAACACTCACAAATGTATTGTACAGAATCATCCTGCTCATTACCAGGCAAAATTAATACCCAGCTCAACAGCCGGGGTGTAGAAAACTCCCACCAGCTGAATGGCAGCAGGAGGAGAAAAGCAGCACTGGAAATCACTGCTAAGGGATGGAACACCAGGAAACTAAGGTGTACATGGAGATGCGTTCTCATCTCTTGGTGGCAACGGCTGCCAGAGTAGGGGGGCAGGGGACTGCAGCAAGAAAACAGTGCAAAGGCAGAAAAGATAAAGAGCATTGGTCTGGTTTTCTCAGTTCAATAGGGGGTATTTTTTCCTGCCTCACTTTAAACTGCAGAAGCCTGTGCGGAGTTCAATCAATAATTCATCAGGATCATCACAGGGCATTTTCTGGTCAGAACTGAAGCCAAATCCCATGATGTCCCGAGCAGCAAACAACCCTGCTTAGGGAAAACTGAAAGGCATCTGGGGTCAACCCTTCTCAGCATGACTTGGAGCCAGAACATTCCCACAGTGCCACCAGAGCCAGCCAAACTCTTTTCCTATGGAAAGCTTGCATTCCCTGTGATTGATGCCTTTATTGCTGCCTAAGTCACCAAAAGTTTACAAATAATCTAATAAGTAAGAATAACCACCCACCCCAGGCAACACAGAAAGATGTTTCAAGAGAAATACATTATGGATACAAATTCCTAAACATTTTCACTGCTGCTGTTGTTCCACTCTGCACTGGAAACCTTCCAAAATGCTTCTCTACTTTCTGGGAAACAAGGTGCCTTGGCTTTCTGGAACAAGGTTAGCACAGCTAGAATAGCTTCTTGTGATTAAAACTAAGTCAAGGGCAGCTCTCCAGTACGAATGAAACCTGTTTTGTCCTGTGAGTGGATGGATGGGTCAGTAGAACTTCAACCAGGTGTCTAATCTTTTTTTCCTTTCTTC
Organism: Streptopelia decaocto; assembly: GCF_964273445.1. Taxonomy (NCBI): domain Eukaryota; kingdom Metazoa; phylum Chordata; class Aves; order Columbiformes; family Columbidae; genus Streptopelia; species Streptopelia decaocto. Next base: position 3,500,393 of record NC_138672.1, on the reverse strand, counting down.
TAAATTTATCATTTTCCTCTTTTTGTGTGTCTGTGACTGGGGGGTAGCAGGTTTGGACAGTGACCTCAACATGAACACACTCTGCATCTGCCCTTCTTGATCAAGCAGACAGACCTCTACAGTGAAGAAGCAAATGAACCAACCAAATGTCTTAATGCTACCAAAGGGGAGAGAAATCTCCCTCTTGCTTCTGCTCTGTACAGTCCTGATCTTCTCTTGAATCACTATGGTGCTCCATAAAAGCTCCTCCAGAAGAAAATCATCTGTGTTTTTCTGCTCTATTAGTTTCTGTGGGGCTATTGAGCTTTATCAGCTCATGGAGAGGTCAAGAACCAGAGCGGGAGAACAGAAAGCGGGGGTGATACACAGCAAGGAGCAGAGAGGAAAATCCCCAGCAAGGGAGCAAACCCACATTACCACCACTCCACAGTATAAGGGATGCTGTGCTGGAGGGCCCCGTATCTTCTGTGAACAACCAAAGGCAGCTCCTGGATTTTAAGAGCTGTTTCAATAGCAGTTCATTGTACAACTCCGACCACTGCAGCGCCCCAGGAAAACTCTAAATCCTGCCATCCTCACAGCTGGAGAACAGCACAGTCTGTCTTTCAACCTGACAAGTGGAGCTGCTACCAGTTTCCCCAGTCGGAGACCCACCTTTGGAAAGCCCAACATCCCTATCGCACCATCAGAAAGAAGATGTTTGCAGTAATTCCACACCTGATGTCTTAGGATCATTGGGGAAATCTGGATACTTGGTTGCACAAGCAGAGCCTGGTCCCCAGTGGGACCCATTAGGGAGGGGAAAGGAGCGGAAGGCAGAGCGCACCATTTGGGGAGGATTTTTAAATATTAAGTGATTACAAGAGCGCTGGCAGTGCTTTGATCGCCATGCATGAGGAGGGCGCCCTGTACAGCAGACAGAGTCTCATTTAATCTGAATTATGGGGTCAATATGCTTTTAGACAGGTACTCAGAGATTTTTGTCATATCAACAGTGGCCCAAGATTAGGAGTTATTTTTATAGCAGGTTTTTACCAACACTTACAGATTTCAACATCTCTCTGTCACTTGCTTGTCTCGGCTTTTATTATAATTCCAGAAGAATCATCAGAGGGGAAAGGTGGTTTGCTCTTTATTTTAAAGCAGGTATCATCTCTTCTGTAGCATTTGTGATGCAAATGCTTCCACATTTTGCTAGCAGATCAGGCTTGGGATCCCAAACGTGTCAGACTGCCTGCGCTGCTCAGCAGATAAACCAGGAGCTGAACCCACTCACATTAAGTATCCACCCAGTCTTGACATGTGTTCACAAATAACTACAGGAAGGTAGAAAATTCCATCACTAGTTATGGCAAAACTCTGTATAATCTAATGTCATAGGAAGCTCAATAACTTGTTGTCATTTTAGGTTATTTATATTGCTATGATCTGTGATAGCATCTACATACCTACTGCAGAAATTTGCAGCTTCCTTACTGCCCACTGAGGAACGCAAATACGCGAGAGGAAATAGCTCAAAACTAACAGTAATGAAAAATGCTCACATAAAAGCTTTTTCTGTGGCTTTCTGAGATATAGTGCCCTGAAACTTAACCCCCTAATGCTGCTGATCTATATGGCAAAGCATCAGAAAATAAAATACAACTTGACCAACGGGGTTTTTGTGAAAGGGGGCAGTAATGGAGATCACTCATAAGCCCAGGAAACCAGTGACCCGACCTCAGCTTTGCAATTACTCCTGGGGGAATTACATCCCCTCTTGCTACCCCACTGCTCCCTCTCGTGATGTGTGGAGAAGGAGAGCAGAGCATCACATCACCCCGGGATACAGCCAGGACAATATCAAAGGCTGTGAGCTGCACAGGTCATGACGATAAGAAGCAGGTAAGTGATTGCTGGGTTAACCCTGTTCATGGGCTATTTGTAGAACCCCTAACCCTAAATCAACTTGGTTTTACTGAACTAGGAATGTGGGATATTGCCAGGAGTCTCTACCCTGTGGAAGTCAATGTGCATTTGCCGATGACCCCTTCTCTATGTACAGTCATGAGCATAATCATCTCCAGCAATTTATTATTATTAATTATTATTATTATTATTATTATTATTATTATTACTACTACTACTACTACAATACTGTCTGGGGCTTTTGGCTAAAGCATATCATGGCAACAGTCTCTGCCTTCAGAGGGTCTTTCCATCATTCTGGTGCCTTCTCACGACCAGTCCGTTCAGATATACCCAGTTTCCTTCATTGCTCAATAGCTGCAAGCCCAGCAGCCCACTGGGCAGTGTGCTCAACACTTATACGATGTTTATTTTCTTCAGCTTCTCCCCAGGAATTATTCCAGCCAAGGACATCAAGCCACTCTATGCAAAGTAGAAATTAAACGCTTCCCTCTGTGAAGAATGTTTTATCATCCTTGCCACTAACAAAGGGAAACCTGATGCACAGAGCTGCATTTTTTTAAAGAAGATGCACATTTATATAATATTCATATTTTGCCCCAAGCAACAAGAGGTTTTCAGCAGAGCCAGAGAGAGGTCTCCATCTTTCGGTCACCAAGCACGTTTGAATCCAGCACTAAGGGCCGGGAGCCTGCAGGCTTCTGCGTTTTGTTTTAAATCACAAGTATCATTACAGCCAACACGGGCTGACCCCACCGCGGAACAAGGAAGATGAACTACCTAATGAACCGCACTCAGCCCTGGCTCTGGGCCTCGCTTTAAATCATCTGTCAGACAAGCGTGGTCATGAAGTGCTCCTTTCCAAAGCCTCAGATACAACAGGATGTCTGCTGAATGGCTTTGATCGGTCATTGATCGTGACTCTTATTCCTGGACCGGAGGAAAAGCAAAGTGCACGACTTGTCCTTCTCCGTGACCTGCAGCGGCACATGTCCCCGTCCTCCGACAAAACTGCTGCTCCCTGCCCCAGCGTGTGTTTGGAGGACAAGGATCCTCCGCAAAACAAAAAAAAATGAAGCATTCATCTGTTCTTTGGAAAACATTTTTCTTTCCTTGGTAATTAAAGAGCAAAGGTGCAGCACTGAATGGCTTTTACCACTCAGCAACATTAACTCTTTTCTCTCTTCCTGTGCTGCCAAGAGCCAGAAAAAAACCTAGATCTTGATAAATCTATATAATCTAGATCACCTGGATGGGCTAAGAAGAAACTGTGCCCAAGTCTAAGGGCTTGCAAGTCATTAGTATGAGTCAAGTTGTTAATTCCAGATCAAAGTTCCACAGATGCTGGTGATGTTCCAACTAAGGTTCAAAACTTGGCACCTTGATGTCTACGATGGCCCAAACCCAAAACTCACATGCAACAAACACCAAAACCTTGGCTGAACCCGGAGGTTTGAACATCAAGAGGCCAGTGTGTCCCAAAATTCTGACACTGGCTTAAACAGCTAGAGATGAGAAAAACAACCAAACAAACAAAACCCACAACCAACAACAAAACCTGACGTCTTTAAATTGCCTTTTGCTTGATCTTCACGTTTCTCCATGCTGCACAGTTGAACCAAATGTGCTATGGACACTGATGTCCAGCTCCAGCACTGAAGTATTTATACTGGCATTGCTGGTTTCCTGGTGGGTTTTCAAGATGACACAGGAGTGTTGGCTGCAGAGACCCAAGTCAGTATAATTCCAGAGACCTCCCTTAGCTCTTGGCTCTGAATTCAGAATCATCTCAACTAATGATTTTTCACCAGCATATCCTCCATCCTATGGCTCTATAGTCCTACAGAAACACCCCACTGCAAGGAAAGGACAGGATAGGAGACGTGTGAAGCGGGACAACATACAGCATGATGTGTCACCCCAGCTTCTCTTTTCCAGCTACATCCTCTCACAGTTCTAAAACCAACACATCTTCTGTTTTCGTATCCGTCTGGAGACAAAAAGATCATGAGTGTCTTACCCTGATAAGACGCCCAGCACCAAGTTGAGCATGAAGAAGGAACCAATGATGATGAGAGGGATGAAGTAAAGCCAGTTCCAGGTGTTTCCTGCAGCATCATTTGTCTGAAAAACAAAAGAAAGGGAGAGATTTAAAAAGCAAATATTAATCAGCCTCAGAAACAAAATACCATCCAGAAAAGCAGGACAGAGGGCAGAAGACATTGCCCTCAGATTTCCACAGGTCTGTCCACCACTGATGTACTGGTTTGTCCTGTTATGTTCACCAGAATCACAGAAGAGTTTTGGTCAGAAGGGACCTTCAAAGGTCATCTAGTCAAACCCCACTGCGATAAGCAGAGACATCTTGAACCAGATCAGGTTGAAATGTCAACAAAAGAGCTGATGAACCAAGTTGATTGTCCCACCATCCACACACTTGTCATTGGTTCCAGTGAGAAGATTCACCTAATTCCACAGCCCCAGACTGACCCTGCAGCGGGGCCAAAACACGCTTTTAAGTGACCTGCCCTGTGCAGGTTTCCTACACCAACCTCCTCCCTCCCCACCTCAGCTCTGCCTTCCCATGCGCTGAGCATCAGCCTCGTATTTCCATCTGTATCGAGACACCCCACAACAGGAGGGAACCACAGCCTTCCATTAATCTGGGCTGCAATTAAGGCAGAGCGTGGCACCGTGCCCAGAACCTTTCGTGTGCACACAGAGCGGGAGAAGACAAGAAGACTGCAAGAAAACGAGGCATCTTCAGAGTGATTTGGCTTCCAGATCTGCTAACTCAGCACTTGGGGCTTCTGTCATCAAAACCCATCTGAGGCTCCCCCAGTAAGCAGCAGGCTGGACTAAGGGGAGGGAAGGGTGGTTTAGTTTATGACAAAGTTTCTGCATTCAGCAGCCACAAGGGAGCTCTTTAAGGAACTGCTGAAAAGTAAAATGCCACATGGCCGTTTACTGAAGCCAAATGCTGAGAAAAATGTGAATTCTTCTTGTGAGTGCAGAATGCAGCCATTTGAGAAGCTGATGTTGGGTGTAAGGGAGGGCAAAAGGGAAGCAGAAAGAAAAGACTCAAAGACATTCTCCTCCTACAACAGAGGGTAAAGAATAACAAACACAGAGCTCCTTACCTGCCCAACCACAGAGGCTGGCAGACATCACAGAGAAAGACTCTCAAACAGCAGCTTGCACAAAATGCATTAATTCTAGCTGATATCCGTGCCTTTTACTTATTATCTGTGGTGCTTCTGGTCACTATTCCCCATCAGATTCACAAGTGTAATTTTGCTTGCAGAAGGGTTTACAGAGAGAGGAAGGGCTTTAAATGCATCCATGAGCATATCAGCTGTGCAGGTGCTTGATGCCACCTCAAAATGTCTCTGCGTAGGTAGAAGTCACCCGACCAACTAGCAAAACCAACGTGTCGTGTGGGTGACCGATGTCACAGCATTCCTTACAGGCAATCTCACTTAATACAAGTAAATACCTTCCGAGACATTTTGAATACGGTGCATGTCTGCACAAATTCTTCCTCAAGGAACGTACTCCGGATCAAACACATGACAAGCGTCTCTCCAAATAGCAAACATCTTCAGAAATATCTGTGTCAGTTGATCAGTGACTCACCCGAGAGGAACAGGGACTAACTAACCTCACCACCAACCACCCCTGCTAAAGGCAAAACCAGCACGTGACAGACAAATTCATTTGAAGAGAAAACAGGCTGGTAAAATGAGAGCAGAAAGATAAGGGAAACTGTGCGGCCCAGTCTCTCATCGCAATTTTTTAATGCCTTTTGCAATACGTGTCACCACATCCCAGCAGCACCATGTCTTTGTTCGCTACTTCATCTTTCCATTCCCCTCTGCTTTCAGCTATTTTCTTTGCCTATTGTCCTGCACCGCGTCTCTACAGATGCGTTCAGAGGACACCCTTCCTCAGTGCTTCTTCCCCAGCACACGGGGAAAATGTTGGGTACAACCCCAGCCCGCTCTCCTGGGATTACAGAGAAAAACCTGTGCTTTTGTATTTAGAGGCTGGGTTTAATTCTCATTTTGTCGACCAAGGTGGCAGAACCTCATGTCTCTGGTTGGAGCAAGCGCATCCCATTCAGCCAGGCAAGGGGCTGGAGAGCCAACCGGCAAGGAAGAGCTGGAGGAAGGGAACAGATGGGAGAGGGAAAAACCACATAAACATGCAAAGGGAGTGCAGTAGGTTCATTGCTGCCAAATGATCGTTTATCATTTATTTATTCATTTGAAGCCCAAACTTGGCGACAGATCCACAATTCCGTGCCGCGATCAAAGCCCTGAAAAATGAAATGTGCTGAAATACGAGTAATTAATCATTTTCCTCTGGGCGTTTGCTAGACTACCTTATGTAGGGTAGGGACTTGCTCTGTTTGCTCCACTTCGCACGCAGGAATCCAGGACAAACTAAAGGGCAAAACACCGGGCAAGAGGATGGACAGCAAACCTCTTATGAGAAAGCAGAGCCTTCACAGGCGTGCAGCATCTTTCCCAAACACACTTGAAACCAATCCCAGTTTATGCCACCAGCTCTGCCATGGTGAGGTGCTTTAATGAACCAAACCTGTTTGCTGCCAGGAAAACCAAATTCCTGCCCTGCAGGGAAAACCCCCCGAGTCCCACAGGCACCTCGGCCATGCTGAGCGAGGAGACAGCTCTGCCCATGGAGACACCGGCCTTTGGGCTGTGGTCCAGCTCCAGGCTCGCTTATTAAGCAGGATGAGCCAAGAGATCAAATCAATTTTTATGTTCCAGCTACAACATTTCACTGCTGTAACGCCTGGCTGACTGTCAGGGCTACTTGATCCTAACCCGACAGGGAAGAAGGAGAAACTGAATACTTGTCATGATGTGCCAGAATCACATCCAAATACATAAGGGCTTACGGAAAGGCTGCTTTGCTGCTCAGGGGCCAAGGAACCCACTGGTCAGCAACAGTCATAGTGCTCCTTGCAACCAGCACCTATCAGTGCCAACATCGAGCTGAAGCCCTGCTCCAGGGGTGCCCCAGGCACTGAACAGCTCATGTCCGTTAAACCAGACAGCACAAGGCTCCCACAGGAGAGGTGCTTCACAGTGGGAAACTGAGGCACAAGAAGTCTAAGGGACAATTCTGGGGTCATGGTGATACCCAGAAAGCTGTACCTCAGGCACCTACAGCCCATAATCCCCAAAATCATGGCATAGTTTGTGTTGAAGGGACCTTCCCAGCTCCCCAGTGCCCCCCCTGCCATGAGCAGGGACATCTTCACCAGCTCAGGTTGCTCAGAGCCCCGTCCAGCCTGGCCTGGGTTGTCTCCGGGGATGGTTCACCCACCACCTCTCTGGCCAACCTGGGCCAGGCTCTCACCACCCTCAGGGACGGGACAACAGTTCCGTCCTCATGTCCACCCTGAATCTCCCCTCCTTTAGTTTAAAACCATCACCCCTTGTCCTATCACAACAAGACCTTCTTTAAGCAGACAGCACCACTGCCCACAACCTCCCACTCTCCTCCGGCTTATGCAACATGACCTAAATCTATATTTCATGTGTTGAGAGTGATGGGGGATTCCCACGCAGCTAGGCACGTGTGCCACAGACGAGCAGCCAGCAGACTGAGTCCTAAGGCCGTGCGCCCCACGGGTGAATCGAGACCTGACAGATCTGCAACCTGGAGCTGATGGCTCCTCCTGGCTGGTGCCACCACCCCGCACTGCGAGCAACCCCGTCCAGGCTGTGCCAGGGACCGAGTGAGTCAGGCAGCGACAGCACACGTTTAAACAACTTATTCAAATAATTACTAAACACTGCTGAACCTGATTGAATCCTCTTGGGCAACACAAAAGCAGCAGAGCAAAGACCTTTGCCATAGAAAAATGGCAGGTGACAGGGGCTGGATACCCTGTTTGGAGACTGCTGTGCTGCAATAAACCTAAACAATAAAATCTTGCATTTCAGCTCCTAATTTCTGGGGTTTTGACCAAAACACCATCATTCTCTTTGACCTTCTTCCAAAACAACTGCTGTCTCCACTTGGATTCCTGTACTGAGAGGAAAAGAAAATTGAGGGATGTCCAACACACAAGACTACACCAGGTCACCTCAGGTCACCACAGACACACGTGTGAACACACTGATTTTGCAGTAAACCTATAATTAATATAAATTATACAGACTTCCTAATGACTTCAATTTGCACTGAAAAAGCTGCTGCACAGGATGTCAGGGCCAGCTGCCAGGCACTGCCCACACAGGGGCAACTGACCCTCCATGGCAAACCCCCTTCATCACCTGCACCTCCATGATACACTCAACACGATGAAAACTCTCCCCTGTACACAGTCAGAGTTAAGCAACACACTCCAGGCTTCATAGCTCAGGGACAAATTCCCTTCTGCTACTGCTACGGGTGACAGGCATCTCTCAAAGAGAGGAGCTGCGCAGCAACCTTCACCAGAGCTCCTCTGCCAGCACCCAAAATGCATTTATAGGTGTTCAGCTGTTGACTTTGGAGCTTTAAATGAGACCTTAAGGGCAGCATCTACAAAAGTGTAAAGTCACAGACCATCCTACCATGTACCAGCACCAACATGGGCACCAAATCCCGGGACAAGGTCCACGCTGGTCAATCTCTAGCTTAGGTTTCCTGGCCATGCGAAAATGCTGCTTTGGGCTCTCAAGCTACTGTAAACTTCTTTAGGCTTAGAGTCACTCCACTTTTCTACCGGTAGAGGAACAAAACTACACTCTTTGTCTCTGCTGCTTACAAGAGTTTCTTCTTTCAGCCACTTTTGACAGGAGTAGCAACCCTCAGGCGATTGCCCCGGATCTCCAAGGAAGAAATTCTGCCATCACGTTGCTCAGCACGTTGTCCATCTATGCGAAAAACAAGCCATTAATAGGCTAACACATAATCCTTTGGAAATGTTTCCAGAGAGGGGTTCAATAAAGAAGGGATCTAATCTGACAGATACAGCCAAAGCTGAAACACCACAGACCATTAGCTCTTTACTATGTTTAATCAAAATGTATAGGACACCTAGAGTTTACTCACTTTAATCTAATCAACGGCAGAGCCTGACTTATTTGGGGCAATTAAAGAGTAATCTTCCCTTAGGTAAGTGCTTTTGCATTGGGGAAAACTCTCAACTGTCTTCAAGACATGAACTCTATTTACCCTTCATCCAATTTTTCACCATTCTCTCCTTGCTACTTCTGTTAATTAGCAACGTTATTTAAGGTTGATTTATTTCTATCTCTTCATATTCCTAAGATTAAGTGAACACAGAAATTACCAAGAACAAAACAAAAAATATTAAAAACATATACAATAAGGGCATGAAGCCTGCCTTATCCAGCACATTTTCTCTAGACACCAAGTAAATCCTCCTGATTCATCAGAGACTGACAGACCTTGTACAAGAAGGTATAAGGGCAGAAAACCCAAATTTGCTGAGAAAAGCCATTCCAAGTCCAGCCTGTGGAGTCAATGACAACCTACTATACTCACAAAATAGTCAGAGACTCAAATGACATTTAAACCGGTCACTTCTCTGGGATGCTGCATAGTCCATGTTACCAAAATATCCCAAAGGGTTGATCTTTGCTTCTGGAATGTGCAAAGTGCTTTCACAGATGAAGGATGAGGTACACAGGCTTCATACAGACTTCATAGGTTCAAGTACAAATGTTACATCTGAAATTCCTGAACACAAGCATAAGGGAGGCCTAAGGTCCATCTGAGGTCCAGCCAACAACTGGAGACTGAAGGATGTCCTGATCTTCTCCTAGAGCACATTACAATTGTGCTTCCTGTGCCTTTTGGGTAGGTCCCAAATGAGTTTTGGACACTAGAAAGCATTTCATGGCAGAGGATGTGCTTTCTAGGGGCCCTGTGGGATGGGGTACTTGTTGGCCTGAAGACCAGCAGTTGTACAAAAAGCATTCAGAGAGCCCACCAGCCTCTGCATTCCTTTCTACATCAAACCTTGGCCAAAGGCAATCAAGTCCTGAGTGCAACGCCTGCTCAACGTGAAGCCTCTGGGAAGAGATACTCTAAACTCCTAGCACATTTACACTCTAATTGGTGTTTCTGAGAAGATCCTCTGCCTTTACAGAAGATCTTTGAGTTACTCCACTCTTCCTTTTTACCTTCAGGATAGAGGTTAGTCTACTGCACTACTGTAGTAACAGTCCACCTTGTTAAATTCCTCCAGCTGCTCCTCAGATCCATTCATAATTCCTGGTTCTTGAGTGGGCATCAGATGTAAAATATTTGAAAATCCTTTGAGCCTCAAGACACCAAAATTGATGCTGGTTTGAGACAAGGATGATCCTTCTGCCCCCAAAAGAGAGAAGTCACTTGCACCCAGCCCTACAGCCACTTGCTGTTTAGAGAAGCAGAACACAGAGCTGTTCCCTGCTAGGATCAAAATCCAGAGTATTTCACAAAACCAAACTGCTCCTGGCCTGAGACCACACACAACCAGCCTCTGCTATAGACTTTAAAAGCTTTGGCAGCACCGGTTATGGACGAGGAGTGAGACACCAAGACTGGCACTAAGTCTTATCCCCTTGAACCAAGAGCCCAGTCTAACCTGTAACAAGCTTGGGGTGCTAAAATTAACACATGCCTTTGGCATTGTTGGTGTAAGCTGCATTTTTTCAGAAAATCACTCTGAAAGCATAATTTGCGTGCATGTAACCACTCTGTATTCTTAGAAGCCACTATCTTATTGTCACTGACATTATCATCGCTCCAGCAAGAATAATTGGGAAAGGTGCTTCTTTTCCTTCTTTTCCAAAAGGAAAAATAAGTACAAACACCTGGATAAATAGCCCTTTGGCCTTTGATACTTTAGGATTCAAATTTTCTAGCTTTTCTTTCCAATTACAAGGGTTTGAAAGTCCCAAATAAGAGAGGAAAGGAGCTATAGTTCTCTCGAGCACATGAATCCAGGAGCTGGGCTTTCAGTGGACAGCATCCAGATGCATAAAATAAACCCAAATACCAGAAGACTCGCAAGTAAAAACCTAGAAGCTGGCAGCATTTTGATTTTGCTACGATACTGCTAGCCGGGTGTGAACACGTTTAAAATATAGTCATTGAATGTATTAATAAAGTTAATTCAGTCAAGTTTAAATAGAAGTAAATCCTTCCCTTTGTTTCTCCCCTTCTCCAGCATTACAGCACTGAGGAGACCAAAAAGGCAAAAACGCTGATGTTTTATGCCTTGATCCGAAGGCTTACGGCACCAATAAATCAATACGTAAATATGCTAACAGGATTTCTTGATAAAAAATTCATTCTTTCCCCTGCTGGTGTGGACTCACTCAGCTGCTTTATTCATAAGCGTGCCTGCCTGGCTCTGTGGAAGCTCTTTTGCTGTCAAAAATTACAGGCTGGCCGGTTCTTTTTTAATCTTTTTTTTCTAATCACTCCTCCCCTTTAATTTATTTTTAAATAGCTGTGGACTTTAATTATGAATGTAAATTTGGCCTATGCATTTCCTACTTGAAAACGGTAACGGCATGTTCACGATGAGGAAGGTCAGACCTATGGAGGAGGAAGAATTTCCTCCAACAACCACACAACCGGTCACCCTGTGAACCCCTCTGGGCACTTATGGCTCTGAAGCCATCTAGAACCTGCAATTTACGTACGTGAGCACCTTCTGCAAAGTCACACGGCAAGTTAACGGCACAATGATGAACAGAGCCCAGAAAAATCAAAGCTATAACCAGAGGCACCCAAATGCATCTCATGGGCTACTTGCAACCGCAAATCCTTTTGCTTGATGAGGGTCACCAAAGCAGGTCACCCAACAGTGCCACAGGGTCACCCACACCAAGACAGACCCATTTATCTCAATGGCCTCAAAAGCACCATCCAACAAAGAGCAACCTTCCCTATCTGCATTCAATATTCATAATAAATCTAAAAGCCAAATAGCCAGTAAACCCAGGTAATTAAAATAGTTTCACCTAAATGTGAAACCAAGATGCTAAGGAGGCAGCCAATTCATCCAGCCAAACTCCAAGATACTCTACAATTCAAATCAGCACCGCGGGTGCCTCACGCTGTTTTCTTCACGTTTCTTTGCTCTGAGGACACAGAGTTCTGTTTTCCAAGAAGAGAGTTCTGCCAGGGCCCCACACCAGGTTAGCACAGAGGTGCTCGGGTTGTGCGGAGTCTGAGGAAGGGTTGCTCCCTGAAAAACAGGCACTGCTTTTAAGTTTGAAATTCTTGGAAAGCAAGAGTGCTCTGCATGTCACTCATTGCTCGACAAGACTCCTGTGTAAGACGAGTTACACTTAGAATAAGTTCACTGCTCTCTTGGTGCTTTTTCTTACATTGCAAAGCCAACCAACAAGGCTTCAGGTCTGTCTTGCATTGAAGGGCCAAAGCTGTTCCCAAATGTACTCCTGAAGTCGTAAGGAGGGAAAAATACACACACGTATACACACAGACACATGTATTTAGAGTTCTCTTCGGTTTGGTTGTTCATAGATCCATGTGATATTTAGACAAGAATAAGGATGCATTCAGACCAACACATGGGTTTTGTTGGTCTAGTGAACAGATGCAGAACAAACTTTTCCTGCCACTCAGCAGCCCCTGTGCTCTGCAGCCCCTAAGTCAGCAAGACAGAGGTAATCACATGGACTGATTCCCAGAACACTGAAACAATCCAATACTCAATCATTGTCTGACTTTGAACACAAGAAATATTGGGTCAATGCCCAAAGTCGCTGCAGATAATGACAGTTCTAAGAATAGTGCACAGGCTTCCTCATTATCTTAAATGCAGCTCTAGATGCTTCCTGAAATAATAAAGCCTATAAACCTCAAGCACTGATTTTCACTCTAAACATTGCAGGCAAGAAGTTTCCTAAGAAATTTTCAATAGCAGAAAACTGTTTAAATGATTTAAAGTCTTGATTCCATTGTACAAAATTTCAGCAATAGGCTGTTACACATGTGTGTTCTTCAGCAGAGGATTGCGATTGCACAGACTATCGATCTATTTAGGTTGGGCCACCTTCTCATTTTGTCTCCTAATGAGACTACCTCCTGTGGTACAGCCTCTCCTCCAGTTAATTATAAGCAGAAAACATCCTTGTAGTTATATCCACAGCTCACAGAACCAGCTGGAGCCGAGAGCTCAGTCACATTAAACTTCAGAACATGCCCAATCCCCAAGTCCAACAGTCCTTTGTCAATGCAAACCCCACTTCCCAGGACTGTAGTTTATCACTACAGTCTTCCTGTTTCAGATAAAAAACAGTTGGTCATGATCCTGTAAGTTCTATCTAAAGATGTCTGATGAGGTTTTATGTTGAGATTTTAAATAGAAAAGGACTGTCTGCTACAGGGAAAAGGGATTTTTTTTTTTTTCTTAACCACAAGCCTTGCCAAATTGTTCCAAATTTGAATAGAAACTGTGAAATTCCAAATTAAAGTGTGAAAATATTTACTATAGTGTAAATTCATTAAGTCTGCAGAAAATTATGAGGCTGGCCCAGAGTTACTCTCCTCCGCATTCTAAGAATCTTCGCTGGGAGAGGACCTGCCGAAGAGCAAGAATTCTGCCCCAGGCCGTGCTATAAACAAACTAACCCTAAAATAAGCAGCTACATTGAGATGTTTTTGCTGTGTTGATGAGGAGGTGACTTAACCATTATTAAAACACAGTTGCAAATGCTTCAGGTTACACCTGCCACGTTGGGAAACACCTGGTCAAAACTAAAATGGAACGATCCGCTTTGTCCTCTTGTGTTCCTCCCATGGAGATGGAGCCCTGTGAGGAGCTGACCCCTGGCCGGTACCACCATTGCTACGGCACTACAAGCTCTGCACAGAATAATTGCTCCAGATTTACCCGCTTCTCTGTTCGGAAACAAATGAGTAAATATGTTTTTTAATCCAGCTAAATGACAGCTGGTGCTTCCACCGTAACAACTAATGCAAGTTCTCCAGCTGCTTGGGCTGCACCCTGAGATCTTACATGGCTACGAACCCAGGCAGATGAACTCTCTCAGTCTTGCATGACTTTTCAGTCTGACTGGTGACTTTGATCTAGAGTTTACCTTGTTTCATGAGCAGTTATCCTGCTTTCCACAGTTAATGGGCAATTTTCCTTCTGCAGATGACTCGCAAAAAGATTTGCTGGATTTTGGCACAAGTTAACACAAGAATATGAAAATGTTGCTGGAAAACAAACAAACAAACCAAACTAAACAAACCCTGGATTATAAATTTCCCATCTGAAAATCTATATAGTGCTGGGAACTTTATCTGTTGGAGAAAAACCATGTTTTCCAGAGAGGTGGTGGATGAACCATTCCTGGAGACATCCCAGGCCAGGCTGGACGGGGCTCTGAGCAACCTGAGCTGGTGAAGATGTCCCTGCTCATGGCAGGGGGGGCGCTGGGGAGCTGGGAAGGTCCCTTCCAACCCATTCTATAAAAAGGAGGAGAGAGGCTCAAATGTCCCTAGTGCTGACCCTGAAGGCAAAGGAGAATGATGGCACCTTCTGCCAAAGCACAGCTTCAGCTTACTCCTTGTTGTAGCACCCTTATGATACCCTCATGTAGGACTGACCACAGAGGATCCCTGCCCCAGCAGACTGTTCTCTGCCTCTCTACTGTCTACACAACACCGAAAATGGCCTTGATACCCCCCATTTGTGGGGTTCCCTAAGCTCAACACCCCCCGAGCTGCCTTTCACCTGCACGCTGAGCATCCTGCTCATCCCACAGCCAAGATGCCAGTTGCACCAGTACTAGACCAGTTACAGCAGCCTGCCTTTGTTCCTACATGGTCCGTGGATTAATGAACAAAGACTTTCTCCCAGAGCCCACGCACAACCATCCTCCTCTGCAGGAGAACCTCGCCGCCGGTATTTTGAGTTGCTGTAGGAACTACAAGAGCAAGTAAGGTCTTCACTTTTGGTTTTCTTAGAAGTGTTTTGTTATTCCGCTCCACTCCAAGCACAGATGTAGCAGTCACGGCATAAGCAGACTGGTGTCATTCTGAAAGCACGCAGCTGCCGTTTTCATCCTGTGTAGGAAAGCAATTGTTGAGCATGTAAGAGAGCTGCTCGTACCCTCGATGCTATAACGTTGTCAAGCTGCAAGTGAATTTCTTCAGCTGGAGTTTTCACTTCTTGGCAAGCATTGATGATTAAGCTGTTGTTTGAAGATGTTCATTTCTTTTCAGAGAGTAGTTCCTCTGCTGAAGGGGCTCTTTAAGTTTCTATGATATATGTCACTCTCCTGCTGTATATCTCAAATGTCTCCTATTAAACCTGGAGGTGGCAACCCCACAGTCATTTTGAATAAACCTTCACTGAGACATTAAATAAAATGCAGAAAATTCAGCAAGGCACTTAAGCTCTTGCTCAGCTCTACACATTTGCTTGAGTGCTTTTCTGAACAAAGTGACTTGCTGAATCGGGGCTGAAATGTCCCGGTTCTTCTAGTCTTAGAGAAAACATCCATGTGGGCACAGGGTCAGACAGTCTGTGCTTACAGACAGATGGAGGCACAGTCAGAGACATGGATTGCACCCATCTTGGTATCTAAACATTTCAAAGATATTTTAGCCTTAGACATACTCCACTTCTTCTATTACAATATCTTTGGATTGCTGCAAAACCTTCCAGAAATATGCAAAAGCCTGCCATGCAGTAACACTGCATCCCTAAAAAATCTGGGAGTTCAGCCCTTTGACAAACAGTCCTTATGACCTTCCAAAATCCAGGAGCAAAGCATAAGTAAACAGATAGCAGCCAAGGCAGGATTGAGACTGGTACAAGACTGTTGTACACACAGCTCATCATCCCGCACCGTTGTACAGATTCCTCCATTTACCACGTGTTTTTCCCCTCACAGGGGCCAGCAGAGCCGATCAGTTAAGCAGGGGAAACTTGTGCTGCTTGCTCAGTGAGCTCCAAAGGATTTTTCAGCTGAACTACAAGCGTGTTGATGAACACACCGATTTATTATACACCACCTTGTCTATATTAACTGACAAGGTCTCAGCAGTAGCAAATATTTTACTCTAAAGCCTGTTGTAAGGCTTCTCTCTGGGGAAAAGGGAGACAAGAAATCCAGTCCACCTTCTGTGCAAGAGCAAGATGCTCAGGACAGTTTGGGCACGGAGCTCTAGGGATGGTTTTGGGGAGCAGAGATGTTTTGTTACTCTTATGCCACCAGGTTTCTGCCTGGCAGCATGGCACAAGCAATAGGTGATTCTTTTTGAGACTTGAGAGAGATGCTGAAACCTAGATGACTATCACACAGAAGCGATAATGATAATCTAAATGAGGAAACATTGACCTAAGACAACTAATTTTTCTACATAATAACAATCATCCCTGCCATTCAGGCAAAACATGTGTTGTTACAAGTTAATGGGATGGAACAGGCTTAAAATCAGCAGGAAACAAGGGTGAAATTCATGCCTCTATAACCAGCTGGCAGAAGGTCTATCCATCAACCCATCCAAGACCTCAGAACAGGTATAAATGGGACATGGGCAATGTACAGTCCGTGTGCTCTGTCAGGATGGGTTTCACACACTGCAAGGATACAGCTAGGGCTTCCAAATATGGTTTTGTGCTTAATAGTTCAGCTGATCTGTTCTGTGCTTCTCTTGCCAGGGCTCGGTGATCTTTAAGTCAGTCCCTGCCTTGTGCAGACTTCCAGCACCTGTTCTGCACAAACACCAATCCACAGTCTAATCTTTTCCTTTCTTCTCCCACAGGTATTCACTATCGCACCCATCCTGCACTCAAAGCTGCTGCCAGGCTCTTGGCTGCCTCTTCCCACTCCTACCATGGCTGCCCAGCTTTCCTTTAAGAGACTGATGGTGCCAAAACACAAGAATCAGCACCAACCCCGCAGCAGCAGTGAGAAGCAGGGAGTTATCCATCACCTCTGTGCGCATGTAGAAGACGGCTGATTCTTATTAGCAGATTAAAGTCATCCTAACTCAATAGTGAATGCAATTCAACACTAACAACATTAGGGGATTTTTTTCTCTTTTATGAAACTGCCAGGAGAAAGAGCGCACAATTACATCCATGTTAGCAGAGGAGCTCAGCTCCCGTCTCCATCGTGTTACACACGCTCTGCTGGCTCCATAACACAGCGTCTGGTCCTGGGCATCTCCCTTGCCACTCGGTGCACTTCCAAGAGCAAACGCGCAGTGACAAGAAAAGTTCAACACCAGGTCCCAAGGGTAATCTGTCCCCAGACAGGCCCAGGGGACATTCTACACTCTGTGTGTAACTCAGCTGTGAGGCAGATGCTGTGCGCTCTTGGATCTGAAATGCTCTTAGAAAAAGGGAAAGCAGAACAGGCTCCTTGCTACAGACAAGGCTGTGGTGGCACATTTCTTCACACCACTCTAAGCAGTTATTGATTATTTTCAGCTATTGTTCCTCACTTCCCACTGTGTGCTGCATTATTAAATCTCTGCCAAGGCTATGGCCACCTCTTTAAAGACCCAGGAGATCTTGAAGCCTTGGCCACACGCTGTGCTCCCAGAGAGCGTTCCAGCTCACAGCGTCAGAAAGCCTAAGTGAAGGGAGAGCGTCCTTCTTTTCATGGGGCTTTTGTGCAGCTGCTAATGCAAATCATAGATAATAAGTCAATCATGGAATCATTTTGATTGGAAGAGACCCTCAAGATCATCGAGTCCAATCATAACCTAGATCTAGCACTAAACCATGTCCCTAACTCTGTTTTGCAGGTGCTGCTCTCCAAGTCCTGGGTCCTGGCACCCCACATTTAACTGGAGCAAAGCTTGTCCTTTGGACACAAAAGAGAATGCAGCATAAAAGAAAGAAACCACATCACCAACTTCTTGTGTGATTCAGAGCAGCAAAACACAACCTTTCCTTGTGCTTATTCTTCCTGTTAACACACTGAAAGGAAAGCAGCCATTTTCCCCCCCTTTTCCTGTCTGCTCACACTTTTGCTGCCTAAACAGTTTTGCTCCTCAATACGTTAACTCAGAACGAGAGCTGATGCTCACACACATGCACAAAGAGTAATCCCAGGAGACCGAGCCCATCACAAACCTCCTCAGCCACTGATGCCACAGACTGCCAAGCCCCAGGACACATAAATATCACTATAAACAATTTTGGATTTGTATCTTAGTGGACTGGCCTCAGGTCACTTCTAATAGACAGCAGACAACAGCATGTTAGCTGTGTTAAGAGAGAAGAGCCATTTCAAAGCCACCTTCCCGCAGTCCCACAGACTTTGCTATTGCATTTACTGCTGTACCAAAGCAGGTGTGACAGTCACACATCAGGAAAGCCAAGTGCATAACCTCACAGGAAAGCACAATCATGAGCAAAAGGCCAGCAAAAAGCCACTTAAGTCACCTTTAAAAGCCTTAACTCACAGGTTTAAGGGTGACTGAAAGCATGGTGGACCTTGATCCCAGGAGGAATCACAGTGAGCCAAGAGAAACCTTAATCCAAATCTTCAAGATGAGGGAATCCTGCTTTATGTTATTTCCCTTCTGCTTTCTGTTGCACACCCACCCACCCTCCTCCTGCACCTTCCTGGAGGGTTTTGTACTCGTGGTCCAGGCAGCTGGTGACAGTCCCACCCAAACTCCTGCCGAGGAGCATCACCTTCCATTCCTCCGCTCACAGCTCTGACTGCTGAAGACCGAGTGTCAATGATTCCAACTTTATAGGTAAATATTGCCCCCAGAAAGGCATATGTCTTTGGTCTCCAAACAACTGGGTCAAATAAATTCTCTTCATCCCCACCAACACATTCACCATCCCACCAACACTACCACCTCTGCATTGGGCTGGAAATAAAACTGTTACATTATGGCCTTCCATTTCTGTACCTTTATAGCAATCAAGAAATTCAAAGAGAAATACCAAGTGAATCATAAGCTATTCTAAATTCAGTGAGGATAAAGTTCTAGTTGGGATCCAATTTAGGGTAAACTTACATTTTATTTGAACTGCTCATTCCTACTTAGAGGCATATTAGGTTAGGCCTCATCCACAGTCTTGAAATACCCACTGGACATTAATATTTGACAACAAAAAATAGAAGACACATGAAAATCTCTTGCCATTAAGATCAAAAGAGAGCGAGCGTACACTCTGACATTTCTCCTTTCCTGCAAGGAGCCCCTATTTTGCAAAGCAAATTCCACCATGTAGCTTTGAACTTCTGTAGAGAAAAGATAAAAGGTGAAAACCCAGCTCTTTGAAAGCCAACATCAAGCCTTCAGTGAACTTCAGATGAACCAGGTGTGACCCATGATTTTCTGCAGGAGACCTGGGACCACAAGCCGTATTCCTCAGCTCCCTGGAAGCTCCTAATGGACCTTCACTGCAGAGATGTGGATACACCTTACGGAGGGGTACAGACCAGCTAGTTTGAACTGTAACAACCACAGCAAAGAGCTCAGAAACCTTCCCAATCCACTGAGTATGCAACAAAAAACACTGAGCTCCACAGTTGCAGTGCTAGGTCTGCCCAAGCTGTCTCATTGAAGGCTACCAGTGTGTTTCAGATCATGCTGAAGCCTTGAATTCGCAAGAGGTAAGTGCATTTCATTTGCTGAAGAAAAGGTGCTTCCCAGTCCTCAGGACACAGCAACTTTCCTAAATCACCTGTTGGTCCTTGGAGCTTTGTGAGTAGAAACAGGTCACAGCTGACAAATCTGCAGCCCCCAGGAGAGCTCGTTTGGAGCAATTGCTCTGGTGCTGTCGTGCTGCTGATTCAGGAAGGAGTTTTCCCCAGCTTATTCTTACAGCACTTCACCCGACTGATGATTCAGTCTTTTTGCTTTAAGCATAAATCACTTTCCAGATAAAATCTTGCTAGAAAGCTTTCATTGGCCCTAATTAAAATAAAACCCTGTGAAATTATAAACAGAGGATCAGCAAGGAAAAATTGGGCTGAGATTTGTGAACTTGTATTCTCCCTTCCCTCATCATTCCTCCATTTATCACAGGAGAAGGAGTGAATATTTGCAAGGTGGATTACTTGCTGCAAAGTCTAGCCTTTGATGCTATTTTTCTCTCAATCTGTAGGAAGGCTGCATCTGGACCGCCTATAAAGTCATCTGAATCCCTTAGAAATGACTAAACAACCCTTCACAACAAAGCTCTTGCTTTGGAAAGACCGGAGCCAAACCGCCACACTCAAGCCCAAGCTCCCTCTGTCCTGATCATCAGTTTATACCAAACCCTTCAGCTTGCCTGATGCCACCGCAGACCCACATTTTGTTCTCCAAGCTGCTTTCAGGACAGAGTTAAATTAACGCTGAACTGGCAAAGTTCGCCTCACCCTGCGGCTGAGCACAGCCATCACCACTGCAAACTAAACACCCAACCCTTCCCAACACCCCACAGCAAATGGAGTAGCAGGAAAAGAGAATCAATAACAAAGCCCTATTGATGCAGAGCAATCAATCAATCAATCAAACAATCACCGTTTTCCAGAAGGAAATGAATGGCCCATTAAGGAAGCCGGTCTTAACCTCAGCTTCCCTGTAATGGGTCTCAGTCCTAGACTGCCTGGCATCAAAGGGATTTCAGCCCTAAGAACAGACCCCATGTGGGGCTGTCAGCTTGAGCAGCAGGAAGGGAGAGGGTCTGCACAAGCAAGGCAACAAAACCTACCCCAACTAAAACACACCAACACAAGACAGCGGGCACACAAACGGAGGAATGAGGGAGGGCTCTGCTAAGCCTGAGGAACAGCAGCTTTTCCCACTTTCTAGTTAGTGGAACAAAAGCACCAGCCTTTTCTTTTTTTACTGATGCATAATCACAGTTTACATAGACCATATCTTGCCTTTTGTGGTCCCACAGCCTTTTGCAAATCTTAATTAAGCAACACATTGAAAGTAGGTTCATAGCTCAGCTCTGATGAGTATCCTGCATCAGGGAATGCTGGTTTCCTTGAGGAGGGAAACCAGCTCCACCATTGCAAAAGTTTCCTCACCAAAACATTCTCCTCAGCAGTGGAAAAGCCAAGTGGTGAATCAAAGCTCCCTAAACAAGTAATAACCTCTGGCATTCAGCTGTTGTCTGAGCCTAAATATTCTGGCTGACTTCTTGATCTTCCAAAACCAAGGAAAAGGACCCTCACACATGCTTGCTCACTGCACCGTTCAAGTTCTGGGGGCAAGATGTAACATCTTCCAGCTTCTTCCCAGTACGGGCCCAGTAAGAACCCAACTGACTGGGGCAGCATTACTGCGCAGTTGCTGGGTTGACTGGTGCTGTGAAGATGGGCTGATTGCATTGCTGCGACCTCTGCACAGCCTGACAACTGCATCTTTCTAACACCCACCACGCTGGGTTTTCCGTCATTGCTCCAGTGTGGTTTGGGCTTTTGTTTCATTTTTAATTTTGTCGAACTTAGAGTGGGCATAGAAGAAACCAAGACAAAAGCCGAGCAGCCAGAAAAGAGCAGATGACTGAAGCTCTGAAAAAGCGAAGGGCTGCACAGAGTGGATTTTCTCCACTCACGGCTTTTCTCAGCTACCAACCTGCAAAAGCTCGGCCAGCTCCTCTGCAAGCGGAGCAGCACGGGCAGGGGGTGACACAGCACATGGGGCAGGGACAGGGAGAGGGGACAGAGCTGTCTGCTCTAATAGTTACATGAGCAGCATCTGCCAAGTGGTTCTGTAGCACAACACACACCCTCACCCCCCACCCACACACAGACCACGCAGAGACCCTCATACCTGCCAGAGACCTGAACCCGCCAAGCATTAAACCCTAACCTGGGGTCTCGGGCAAGGTCTGACATTGTACAACAAATACCCGCTGCATCTCATCCAGGCATCTCTTTCCAATTACATTAATGGGTATCAAGAATGATGCTATAATAATCTTCAAAGCAACCCCCAAAATCAATATCCCAATAGTAAGCTCTGGTTTTTGCATGTGGTACAAAAGGCAGTTTGGGAGAAGATGATCTAATACACCACATATTGATTAATCAATTCCAGCCAGGATGCTAATGGGCTTTTCTTACAACGATTGGCACTAGAAGGATGGAGCAGGATTGCTGAATGAGAATGGGAGTAACTGGTTGTGTGATGAAGTTTCAGGGCAAGAGGAGGACAAGCAGTGTGGGAAATGGGCTCTTCTAGACGTTGTTCCAAGCAGGTAGAGACTGGGAAGAACTGGAGGAACTGAGCAATAAACAGAGAAGGTAATATATCAGGTATATTGACTTCAAACACCGCTGATTTGTACCTTGCAATTTACTGTGGTTGATATTAATAATACTTTGCTGTTGCTACAGAAACCCTCACAGAAAAGCCCGCGAAAGAGCCCAGCATGGGTCTAGAGTCTATAATGAAGCAGACTGAACACTCTGCAGTCCTACTGGCCAGTGAAATGGTCTGGAAACATTATTAATACCTACCTTAGTTATTTGTCCACATTGGCACTTCTGACTAGAACACCAGGGGGTAATTCAGATCATCTATGTGTGGCTGTCAGTTTGTCCTTCCTTTGGCTGTCAGATGATCCTTCCTTCTACAGTCAACAGACAGAAGAAGGTGGTGCAGCCACACATTGCTATCAACACGACTCCCTTCTCCTTCGTGCTCAGCTACTTGATAAAGTTCTTTACTACCATAGAGAATAGAAGCATAAAACAGCTTGGCCATCCTCCAGACCTGAGTTATAACACTTTACATCCACTGCAGAAACATGTGAAGATCCAAGCAAATCACAAAACTGGGGACAACAGGTCTGCAACAGACACACGGGCCCCTTACAGCTCCCAAAGAGCAGCTGCCACATTTTGCAACGGAATATGGTACAGACACTGGAAACCAGCTGAAGGGCTCCATTCCCAGCTGGTTAACAAGGGTTAGTGCTTGCATCTCAAGACAGGATGCCTCGAAAGGGTAGGTATAAATTACAGACACACATGAGAGCATCGCTCTGCCTGAAAGACAGCAGAGCCAATTCAGATCTTGCTAACTGGGTGAAGTTGCCCTACTCTTTGTAAAATTTGAAACAGTAAAACCAATGAAGAGGTTCTGACCTCGAGCGGCTGTGACAGTCCTGGTCCCAGCTGGCAGGAGATACAGCCAGCAAAGACCCTGGTGAGGAAATTCAGCCTGGTGTATCTTCTCTACAGCCAATGGAGTCATGCCAAGCATGAAGGTGACCAACAGGGCTTTGTAAAATTGTATTGGAGTTTCCAAAAACAGCACTGGATCTCAGTGCTCACATCCAGCTGGTGCTGTTCATTGATGTAGACTATAAGTCTGGTCAGGAAGGACAGACCTTGTCAGGAGAGGAAATCTCTAGGTACAAAATATTACTGGTTCACTGGTTTTGCCACCCTATATTGTACAGTTTAGTAAGTCATTTTCTATGAGACGTTGTGAGAACTTTCTCCTACACATCCAGCCATCCTACAGCCGAGCACACCAGCACCTTGGAGGGACACATACCAATTCTTACAGATGCTAACACCACACTTGACACAGGACATCATGTTACAGGTAAGCAAATCTGCAGCCTCAAACCACCACAGGCCACAGCAGTGGTTCAAAGGCTTTTCCAGGACCTGCAGAACAACCCTCAAGAAAACAGGAACAATCCTCCTAAAAAGCAGGGTGAGGTGCTAATCAACAAGGGGAAAACGCACAAACAAAATTACTTATTGTTTGGAAATGATTGTTCTGGAGAGAAAAAGAACTAACACATTGTGTAACAGCATCTCAGGAGATGCCCCATCAGACTCACATTGTAGAGGATGTCGGTCCATCCCTCCATGGTGATGCACTGGAAGACGGTGAGCACAGCGAAGAGGATATTGTCGAAGTTGGTGATGCCGTAGTTGGGCCCTTGCCAGTACTCCCTGCAGGTGGTCCCGCTCTCGCACTGCCGGGCAGGGGGCTCCTCTCCGCACGGAAAATCTCCCACCTCGTCACCTGCAGAGAACAACAACCGGGAAAAAGTCACCGACTGAAGCCATTTGAGCAGCTGGTGCTGCTGCATCCTCCCTGCACCGCTGCAGGGACGTCTGCTCCAGTTCAGGCTTCCTCGTGCTGCTACGGGCATGTAAAAGTCATTACACCCATGTAATCATTTATATATGTTGTAAGAGATGGTTTAGTGGCAGGGTGGAGCAAAGCTATCCCTGCAGTGCCTATAATTTAAAGTTTGTCCAAGTGTTCAGCCATGTCATATATGACAAACAGCACAAAAAAACCCAGCATGTTAAAAGTAAGACCTTAGGGACGGTGCACACTCCAAACGCATGAGCCAACAGCAGACCCTCACAGAGCATAGCTAAGGGCTAACTACTGGCACTATAACATTAAAGCAAAAGGGCAAATTTACACCAGTGGCTTAAGCAAGACCTGCTTGTGGACAGCCCAAAATTGCCCAGATACAGATGTGAGACCACAGCTGCACGAGGATCCCTTGGCTTCAGCAGAAGTTGGTGCCACCACCACAGCCTGCGAGTGGCCTAAGAGCTCCAGCTCCTCTGTAAACCTCCTATTTTTGCTCAAAAGGGCAAAGCTATGGAGCGCAGGTACGCGTGGCAGGGAAAGCGTCCAGCTGGCAACCTTGTGTGCAGCAGGGATGTGGTTTCTCAAAGAAGTCAAAGGAGGAAGGGTCTGTCACCACTAAGGACCACAAGGGCTGGCCAGAAGGGTGGTCAGCGTCTTCCAGAGTCAGCTGTGAAGTCTGGAGCATTGCAGCCCCCCAGAGATGCTGTGAGCACCAACAGAGAGCAGTTTGGAAAACTGAAGTGCTGGGTTTTCAAAGTAAATAAATAGAGCAAGTAATATTCCTGTTTACACAGAGATGCAATTTGGGGAATATTAAAGGGTTTTAAAAGTGACACGTTACGGTAACGGAGCAGCAAACTGCACAAAATCAGATTCACCAGGGGGAAAACAAGATCAGCACTAACAGTAATTAGGAATAATCATTCCATAGAGCAAAGTCTGCAGGAGGAAAACAAAATTGTCACTATGGCTCCAGGATATATATATTTATGTGTGTTTGTGTGACGTGTTTTCCTGTTGGCTCAACACCTTAATACAGGGCATCTCTCTCCAGCTCCCATATGGGTCACCACAGGCTTTCACAAGGGCTTACTAAGACAAGCCTACTAAAAGAAAACACTGAATCTGGCTCTCACAGACCGTTTGAGAGTGTGCCTTGAAAGAGAATCCAGTTTTATCTCTGGCCTTTTGTTGCCAGGTAATACTCTTGAAAATACAATGCATGTCTACTAAGTAGGACTATGGGGGTTTGTTTTCTTCTTTTTCTTTTTTTTTTTTTTTTTTTTTTTTGCTTTCTGTAAAATAAACCAGAACTGGTGCCCCTATCCCATGGCTGGAGATGACAGAGAAAAGCAGAGTCTCAAGGGAAACTGGGAATCAAACGTGATGCCCTCCTACCCTGGAGCACTTGGGCTGGCTCAGCTGCTTCAAAATCATCATGTCTCAGCACAACAGGAGGTTGTGGGGTGAGGAAAACAAGTCAGGCATCTGCTGGAACATGCACTGCCAGTCATTTTTACCCATTTTTCATTCAAATAAAGTTTTCACTGGCTTAGAACAGGCTGAGTGGCAGAGGCCTTGAATGACCCTTTTGCCATATTTTGGTCCCCAATATCCCTCTTGATTGCAGTTTATTACTGTCCTACCCAGGGCTTGAGCAATGTTTGCATTTGACACCTCTACTTGGTTCCCTCCTTGATGTCCTGAAGTAACAGCTGGTACCTCTCGTACAGCTCCTGATTCCAGGAAAAATCTCAAGAGTTTGCTCAATTTGGGGCATTTGGGGCATCATCCTCTAACATACAACCCTCTGGTAGAGGCGTCTCTTTAACAAGGTTCACATTTCCACCCCTAAGCCAGCCTTTGGAGCCCGCGGTATCTGTGCCGGCCTTATTAATGCACCTCTTTGGAGACGATGAGCACTTAGGCTTTAAAAAGCTCGGCTGATGGTTTTGCGGGATGCTCTTGCTGCTCCACTCACAAGGGACCGCAGCGCCAGGAAACCTCACCACTCTCTGCCTTTCCAGAAACACCATCGCCCCATTTCCCGCCGAGCAGGGGGAATCGATCCCTGTAATTCATCCGACAACCAGTTCATCAGCCCTTGAGAAAAGCAGAGACGGGTGCCTGTAAACGCAGGCGCTTTCCCACACTGCCCAGCGAGGGGATTCGGGGGGATGAGCCCGGCCACGCCGTGTCCCCCCACCGAGATACCAGGTGCTGCGATGCAGAGATACACAACGTGCACACTGGTTATTCGGCCGCGCTCCCGATTCCCAGCTGGGGGCCGCCCAGCAAGCGAGAGTCACCTACACACGACATTACACGTGACTAAAATCTGTTCTCTGTCCCCGAGCCTGGCAGAGCCATCTCTCAGTCATCACTGATGTCAGAGCCTTGTCTGCAGAGAATGCAAACACATTTGGGCTGTCTTTTCCCCTTTAAGTTAACTAGTTTCTGAGAAGAGGGGGGGGAAAAAAAAAAAAATATATATATATATATATATATACACATATATTTTAATCTTTCTTCTCTTTAGCCCAATGGCTAAAGTCAGCGCATTGCCCTGTTTCCCCAAATATAAGACACTACCCCAAAAAATAAGCCCTAGCATGATTTTTCAGGATGCTCAAAATATAAGCCCTACTCCAAAAATAAGCCCTAGTTACAGTTCATTAAAAAAACGGTCCATTTGAATAGTGTCCAGGCCACTATACATGTAAAAAAGGAAGCACCTTTTGAAGCAAAAATTGTATAAGACCCTGTCTTATTTTGGGGGAAAGAGGGTAGCAAGATCCTCAGAGCTCATCCTGCGGCTGCTCCCTGCAAATGAAGGACGCAAAGAGAAAAATCACCCATCTCATTCTGAGGCTGCAATTTAACAGAGCTGAAAGTGCTCCTAGAAAACACAAACCTGTTGGTAATTGCTTTCTCCCCGCCACCCCACCAAGAGCACTTGTGCTCCCTGCGCACCCGTATTGTCACTGTCACTGTTCCTCTGTAATTGCTGGGGCAGCGCAGGGGGCTGTGACCTGTCCTGCTCGCCATGAACACACCCCCACACAAAAAGATCTTCCTCCCCTACAAATCCAGTCCAAAAACTCCTCCTTTTTCGCCAAGAATCGTTGTGCTCCGCTCACAAGCCACCTCTAACACCTGACTGTCCTTTACAAGTTGTATTCTGGTTTTCTAATGTTACATAGGAACATAAGCAAAAAAATTCACCGTGATTTTGCAAAGCTCTGTGTGAACTGAATATAATGAACTGTTTCCATGTTGTTGTTAGAAAGCGCTGTGAAGGATGCCCAGAGATTTGGCTGGGATGCTGGTTTATTATCATTTGAATGCATACAAATAAATCGATATTACAACCTGTTAGTGATAATCACTGAAAATACAAGACTGTGTTTTTAAAGACGGTCAATTGTACTTTAAGTTGCAATTTTTGCAGACAAAACCAACATTTTTGTCTGTGGATAGCCCAGATAACCAACATATATTAGCACTGCTGTAAAGGAATATTTTAAAATTACACTAAAAAATGGGTGGGTTCTGGGTTTTTTTGCTTGTTTTTTTAAATTTGGGATAAGTTCTGAGCTGTGGACAAGCAGGTGGCTTTGACACAGCAGCGGGTCCCAGCGAGGGTCTCTGGGCATCACTCCTCTCCACCTCCATCTCTGGGGTTAATCATTCATCCCCATGCAGACACATTTACCCAATTTCCCTTGCCCTGCTCTCTTCGAAGGGCACTTTAATCCTTTGTCCATCAAAGGGCTTCTTGCCTTCCATCTATTGTGTCCCCCCCTTTTTTTTGGTCACTCCCAGTCTTCCCACCCTCACTGTTTCACCCTGATGTTCTCATACCCATGCAACTTGCTCCAGAAACCCTGCAAGGAAAGTCAGTGTTCAGCAGCTGTTTATAGAGCTAAAACCGATGAAAATGTAAACGGACACCAAGGAATCAAAAAGATAACAACAAAACCCCCCTCCCTTCAACAAGCTGGAACAACAGGAATGTGGTTCTGCATTTCTGCTATGAAAAAAATAATCCCATGAGAGGTGGCCCTCCGAACCTTCATCTCACTCTTGTGTGGACTGAGCACAAAAGCTTGTTAACTCTTAATGTAGGTGGGTAAAAAGGGGAAAAAATGCAAACAACATAGACAAGGAAAAGGAAAAGCAACATAAGAGCAGGATAGAAAGCATCCCGATCAAACTGAGGGGGCTGGAAGCATCAAGATGATATGTTGGGGTGGGAGTGAAGCTCGACACTCACCTGTCTCGTTAGAGAAGCAGGTTTTGTGAAACTTGCCCATGTAGAACTCCAGCCCGATGATGGCAAACATCACAATGGCGAAGAAGAGGAGCAGCCCGATCTGAAGCAAGGGCACCATCGCCTTCATGATGGACTTGAGGACAACCTGCAAGCCTGTGGGGACAAAGAAAAACACGTAAATGGCGAGGGAAGGAGAACAAGGGCTTGGGGTGAGGTAGGAGAGAGGAGGTTCTAAGGATTGGCAATATCGAGCAATGCTGCTTTTCCCAGGGTGCAATAAAGAAGATGCTACAGCCATAATATACTCAAGATGTGAGAGAGACAACCAGGAGATTTATCTTTTTCTGACTCCTTTTGTTGAAATCACAGATTCAAAGCTCTCTCCAGCTTAGGAGACCAAAAAAATGACTTTTCCTGAAGCCGGTGGAGTCTTAAAACTCATCCTGGAGCTGGGCCAGGTCCTTAAGGCAGCTCCGTGGATGCGGGAGCAGAGCTGGGCGCTGCTGCGGTGCCCGCTGTCCCAGGGCAGGATGCACTGAGCCCTGCAGGAGCTGCCTCCCCTCCATAAGGCACAAAAAAGCTACGATGCTGCCGTGTCTTCCACACCCCATTTCTGCAGAAACAAACCCCTGTCTCCAGGGCGACCCATCCACAGCTTTTCCACTGGCAGCAACACTCATTTTCAATTAAACCAAGGGAGATAAGGCTGGAGAGATGGAAATGTCAGATAACATTGTCCAGTTGCACATAACAACAAAAAAATTAATTGATAAGCAGCTGCTGAAAGACACCTTGGTGACCTCTCCTGACGTATGGAGAATGCTCATCATTGTCTCACCACCTTGCACAGCACTACGAAGGTCAATCCGGTACATGCATAAAAATAAAGGCTGAAGATCTGTTGGAGAGGAAAAATACTTAAGGGTGTAGAAGAAAAGCACACACCATGCTTGTGTATGAGTGCAGCTCTAGGTTGTACAGGAGGAAAAAACCTCAGCATGCTCAGCTTTCACAGAATGGCTAAAAACAAGGCTGTAAGCAACAGTGTGGGGATATTGATGGTTCCAGGGCCTCAGCAAGGTGTGATGTAGCTCCTTACCGGAGCATTCAGACCCTTCGCATTAGCATCTAAAATATTAATATATCAAGCTGCCCATCGTGCAGGCAGCACCAAGTCCTACCTGCTCCTTCCCTTCATTATTTCACCTTATCCAAGGGGTAAAATCCCCAGTGCAGGATGCTCAGCTGGTAAAAGCTGTTAGAAGATCCACACTTGGGGTTGGGAGCCTGAAAGTTGCAAATTTGGGTCTTCACACCCCAGAGAATCCATTCAGCCCTAAAAGCTCTGCTGAACCCCAACCCCTCCTGCTCACCTGCAAAATTTGGGAAGGTAGTGGCGAAATTAGCAGGCTGTACCCAAAATGGGGAGACACAAAATCAGAACCTCACAAGGGCAGGAGCCACAGACCGTGATGAAGCAGAGGGAGAAAATGTTGCTCAGAAAGAACGTGTGACACCCCAAAAGCCATAGAGCTCCGCTGAAGGTGACATGATCGTGACACTCACTTGGGATTCCCGACACGAGCTTCAGAGGTCGTAACACCCGGACGGCTCGCAGGGTCCGCAGGTCAAAATCGGTCCCAGCAGTTGCTAAAATCCTAATTGTAAAAGCAAAGAGAGGTGCAAAAGATGAGAATAAATGCAAATTCCTGTATCCAAACCATGGACAAGTCTTGTGTAAAAACAGCAAATGTTCAAACTGCTTTAAACTTTGTACCTGTGATTGTATTAGAAATTGCATCCACTGAAAATCGTCTATTCAGATGCTCCTCCAGAGCTGCTGAGCCTTGCTTAGCTTACAAGAAAATCTGAAATATCTGCCTGTTTATGGGGCTATTTATACATAGCGAACAGGGCTGGGTCTGGCCACTGAAGAGCAGCACCCTGTGCTTACAGGAAAGCATATATCACTTTCTCAGGGTACAGTAAGAGGGAAATAAACCCCTCACTTATGCTAGAAATCATCTGCCGGAGCTTCTCCGGCAGAAATAATTCACATACTGGTGCCTGGTGTTTCCTAATAGCTGAAGGAGTTTCTAGGTAAACAGTTTAGTCTGTATGTGCAAAATTAACTTTTGTTCAGAGTATCTTATTGGAGGAGAATATCCAGTGAGTGGGTGCACATACTTCCTCTGATACCCTGCAGTTACCCTGATAAGGAATAGAGCCCTCAAACCAAATGATTCTTAAAAATTCAGGTGCATACAGAGGAAATGAAATGCCTTTAGTGTTCCAGCAAAAGAAAAAGCTATTGTCACAGTGTCCACAAGCCACAATGATGCAAACTCCTTAAGTGAAGAGCCTGCAAGGCACACAGAGAGCAGAGCAAACCCCTGTTCATGAGTTACTGCAGCACTTCCTACGATGCTTCAACTGAAATGTTATTTATTTGAGACAGGGCTTTTCTAACACAATGCAGTCAGTACTGATCAAAAACCCTCTTCTCAGCTCCTCCTCGATAGCACCATTTAAAGTGATTTTAAGCAATTGCTGTGAGTTTTTACCAGGTTTGTCCCCAGGTTGATTTACCAAGGTGGAAACAGCTGAGCACCCAGCCCACCAATGGGGTCTGCAAGCCCCCAGACACTTGGTGCCCACCAGAGAAGATCTCAGCGCTTGTTACCCACAACGACTGACCCAACATCCACCCACAACCTGACACTTTGCCAACCCTTCCCCAAAAGGGGCTTGCAAACCCAGCTGAAACCTGGGATTCCAGAGCTGGGAGGAGGCTGCCAGACCTGGGCACTGAATCCCTGGGGATTAAACACCCGGACACAGCAAGTGTCCCACGCTGGCGCACAGAGATGCTGAGCGCCCACAGTGTGCACCCGTGATTTACCTCCACCTGCCCAGGGGCCTTTTTCTCAGTGCCTGGTAACAGGCTGCCATAAAAAAAAATACTACAAAAAGAGAGTATTTCAAATGAAACATATAGTTTTACTGTGTAATATGTATTATGCAGGATGTCTGGCAAACTTAGCTGCGGGCGACACAGTTGTGTAGGGAGTGTTCAGGGCATAGCCACACTCAGATATAAGCCCTGTCCTTGAGTGCTGCCAAGCCTGGCTTAGGGAGGAGCAGGAGCAGCATCGCTGTGCGGAAAGGGCCAGACTCCATCAGCAGGAGGTGCTGGAGATCAGGAAAAAAACATGCTGAGGTGTTGGATGGCAAGAGAGGCAGCACAAGCCAGGACCTGAGGAGCAGAGTATCTATATCTGAGACACCTGTTCCGACATTTTTTAGGACCAGAAAATTCACATTACATCAGCAGTTTGAACATAAGCAACAGGAGACAATTTAAACTAAGAACCATCGCAGTCAGAGACTTCTAATTTAATCTTTTGCACCCATGGCAATGATTGCATTCCTTCTCTCCATCCTCACAACTTAATAGCTCACTTATGAACCTCGGCAGCCTGGGAGCAGCGCACGCTTCAAGTCAAAAGATAATCTCAAACATCCACATTGGATGTTGCTACTAACAGCACAATTAGTCTCCAGTGAGCTAAGATGGATTTGTGCTGTCATCAGGCAGAGCTCTGGTTTCTGGTACAAGCTGAGACGAGAGATGCTTGATATGCTCGTCGCTTTGTTTCCAAATTCAAAGACAAAATAGAAGGAAATGGGGGACCCCACCAATTAGATCTATGGTGCCGGTAAATGGTCCAGTGGCTGGAGATCTTTGTTCCAGTCCTGTCTTCGTAACAGGCTCAATGCTACCAACAGTCTGCTCAAACCACGGCAGCCCTTCCCCCAGCCAAACACCCCATCATTCATTAATTCCCACATCATTAGTGCTGTGATCCCCTAGATAACCTTTGCCTAGGTACCATTATTCTGTTCTACTTTTCCCCCAACTCCAGCTGAAAACTTGCAGAAGCCGCTGTGGGTTAGGCCAGAACAAGGTGGGAATTATCATTAGAAATAAGAGAAATAGAGAGATCAAAGGAGCTGTCTGACAAGCACGAAGCATCCCCAGCTGCACAGCCAACAGCCCAGAACAAAACAGAGGTGATGGGCGAACCGGTGCTGGAAAAGCCGTGAAAGCTGAAAAAATAGCAAAAGAGAAGATTTTTAGGAGATAACCTCACCAAGAAGAATAAACGAATTGATCTGCAGCCCTTTTTGCATCTTAACGGATTGTAACATGGAGATCTGGTAGCTTTAGGATGTTGTATTTGATAGCACTTCAAGTGTTTAAGTGCAATAAAATAAAGTCCTCTTGCGAGCAGGATGGCCGACCATCAAACCCCCCATGCTCCCATGGCACTGGGGACCTGGGCACGTGTCCTGCCAGCCCAGCCGTGCTCAGGACGGCTACACTTCTTCCCCACTTTCATGATAACTTGATTCAATGCTGCTTTCTGTATCACCACCTCCACTACCAAGCTCTGACTGACATCTGTTCGCAGAGACAGAGGCCAAATTTGTGATAAATGCTTGATAACTCGTGTTCTGGCAAAGCCTGGAATAAATTATAAAACTAGCTTATTCCTTTGGGTATAAAAGAAAGCAAAGAACGAAGGGAAAGTTCCTTTCTGAACGTTATGCTAACATAAATAATTAGCAATCTGTTTCTTAAAGTACCTCGGAGCTCACGATTTCTGTGTGCCGGTTCAGCAAGATGTACGACGCTGCATTTTTCAGAACTCCATGATGATGAAACCCTGACCAAGGAAAATGCCTCAGAACTCCTTCAAACTTAGCCCAGATCTCTAAACCCAGGGACTAGAGCAGGGAAAAGCTAACTCCGCTCCTCAGGATCCTCCCCACCTTGTCATTGCTCCTTAATGGCCTTTTAGTGGATTTATTGAACCTTTTCCAGATGGTCTCTCAGGGAGCAGGTGACAGAGGTGCTTTTGCTTCTCCCCCAAGGCAGTAAGAGAAGAAACAGAAATACAGGAGACACCCCAAGCAAGAGCCAAGAATAGACGAGCACAAATTCAGTGTTTCTATAGGTGTCTGCACTCGTGGGAGCAGCCACAACGTGGGTCCAGCCTCAAAGAGCAGCCGGCGAGGCCACACTTGGCACACACGTATCCGCAGGTGATGGATCGCGTTTTCCATCATCTCCTGGCATCACTGTCTATAAATCACAATGGAGACGTGCAGGAGGGAACCGGGACTGGCTGCGAGTCCAGCAGCTTCAGCGCGTCTGCTTGCGAGCCGATAACACGCAGTCACGGCAAAAAGCAGCGGGATTAATCACCAGGAACGATTAACACTTGCAAGGGGATCTCGTTACTGGACAGCGCAGGTGCCAGGGCAGGTTCAGCCAGAGGAGAAGTTGCATGAATTGCAGGCAATTTTAATGTAGCTTTTCTATTTATTATAAACTCTAGTCCTAGAAAGTCAGTGGAAGCAGCAATTTTTTCAAAGACTTTATCCCAAGCACCCGTTCCTAAGAACCGAATCAATCTCTTCAGAGGGATTAGGAGAGAGGCTAAATACCCACCAGATAGCTTTCCTCAATAAAAGATAAAACTAGCCAGCAGTACAGCAGCTGTCTTATGAAAAGAGACAGTAACCATCGCTTCTTACCCACAGATTCAACCCTGCCAAGCGCAGACACCTTGGGAACATCAACCTCAAAATCTAGATAACTCCAGTAAATCACCCCATTCCCAGAGTCTTTGGGCACAGGCTGCCAACCTTTAACAAGCCCCAGTGACCCCCAGGAAATAGAAACCAATGGGAAAAATAAATATCTTCATAAGTATTGGCTGACTAGTTTGAAGATGTCTCCCCTATCTAGGGGTGGTCCATGAGCTGACCATCGTCTCTACCTGTGCTGTGACCCTCGCCCACCCACTCCTTACAAATCCTCCTCCACTGCTCAGGAGTGGAGAAGGTCCCTGACCTGGCTGGACTTGATGATCTTGAGGGTCTCTTCCAACCACAATGATTCTGTGATTCCACCTGTGCAAGGTAAGATCTGATGGAGTCACCGGGGCAGCAGGTGGAGGAGCTGCAGGAGGAAGGCACCAGGTTATGCTGGTTTAGGGAAGGAAAACAAGAAATAGAGTATTATTGGAGGCATCGCAGTAAGAAATCTAGGTGCCCTGTGGCACTGACCGCCAAGGACCAGCAAAGCATCAACAGCAAATAGGCAGCACCGTGGAGAAGGAGGCACCAAGGTCTCTGGTAACTTGTGGCAACTGGGCATCACTTGCCTGCCTTTCCTGCCATGTACCAACAAAGTCTTGGCAGCGCTTGAAGCCAACGAGCAAGACCTACAGGGAGAAACCACACCAGCTGCATACACTAAAGACTGTAAAAGGATGCAGCAAGTGCTGAGAGTGGGCATCTCTCTGCTGAGAGGCACCCCAAATCAAAATGGGTGTTTTTCATTTCCTTAGCTGCAGAGCACACGCTGAAGAGATGGGTCAGTAAAAGCTGGTGGTGTGGTCTGAATGATTTCATTGCCCAGGACCCAAAGGCAGGTCAGCAGAGGCAACCAGCCAAGGGGTGCCGGGAGCCCCTCGGACACTGGCAGCCGCTCTGCTCAGCGCAGCAAGCCTGGTTCATGTTTGGACCACAGCAAAACAGCCATCGGTCCTGCTGCTCCTGGTTCTCCCAGCCACAGCACAAACCTGCACGTGAGTGGAGCTGTTGGAAAGATGCCCCTTTTCACTCAGTTTGATTTCACGGTGTGTGAGCTTTATCTTGACTACCAAAGACACACAGCTGATGCCAGGTCTGAGCTGATAAGTGGATCTGGCATGCTAATTGCACCGTTTAATTTATGGCACTACGAGGTTCATCTGTTGGCTCCATCACTACATCAGTGACTTCCCCACCAGCTGTGCCTGGTCCCTCCCACATGAAAAGCCCCAACTTGCCAGCTCCCTGCCTCTCCTTCAGATGACAAACACCAAGTCTAACCACCAAAGTTGGTATCTGCATATTGCACCTAAGCCTACTCCTTCTCTTCAAAGCACATCTACAACGCTGTGTATCAGGTCCCAACCTTTTCCCTAACATCAGCTTACTCAGAGCAATTCAGGCTGATCCCCTTGCCGAGATAAACATGTTCATCCCAAAACTGAACGTATCCATCAAAACAGCCTTCACTGTGGTGAAGAATAGACCTCTCTTTAGCTATAACATGAAGAGAACAGAGGGCAAAATAAAATACACTAATAGCAATATTCAATTATAAGGGGTTGCTCTGCTTCAGAGGCACAAACAGCAAATTAATCCCTTGGTCTCACACCAAACATGTACATTTCTGAGCCTTTTATAACCAGCACTAAACCTTCCACCAGCCCCCAGCACAGAGCAAGCTGCCTGGACATGAACTGAACTCTCTCATCCTCTTTACATGGCAGAAATGCTCCCGAGTTCTAGGAGGAGACACAGCAAAATGAGAGCAGGATTCCTTCCCCACAAACCACCTGCAACCTACTTTCCTGACTCTAATTCCTGAGCCGGGCTCCAGGGACAAGTCAGGGAGAGGAGCATCTGCAGACACACACTCCTGCTACAGCAAGACATGCAGCGTGCGACACTGCAACAAAATAAATGCGGTTTTACAGAGAGCTGAGGGCTTGGCTTCTGCTCAGGATGAAGGACGATATTCTAGCTATGAGGCAATTGCTCAAATAAGTCCTCGTTGCTTCTACACAGGAGAGATGTGAACATACCACACCACAGAGTAGACAAAGAGGCTCATCCGCAATAAGCGGTGACAGCTGGCAGGAAAACGCACACGTCCAAAACATTTTATTGAGCTCACACTGGGAAAACTGAGCACAGAGGAGTTAAAACCATCCTGTGCTTCGTTGTGGCTGGAAAGTAGGTCATACCTTGAGTCTCGCTCCATTAACATCACAAAGGAGAGACAGAGACACTGCTTTCCTTCTTAGAAATGGGCATCCCGGAATTTTGTACCTGGTATCAGAGGGTGTGGAGAGCAGCAGCCAGGAGCCCAAAGCATTTTTCTGGAGATGTCTGGGGTCACACATCCCACGCCATGGTCTCTTGCGTATGGACAAGCTAAGAAGGGTTTTAGCTCAGTAGCAAACAAGATTTGTAAGGAAGAGAGGGGAATTTCAGGGTCAGCAAAATGTTTCAAGTATTTTTACTTTAGGGTGTGGGGGAGGAAGAGAGAAACACAAAGTATCATTTGGGATTGTTTGTATCATTTGTCAAATTTGAAAATGAAGTATTCTGACTTTTAATGTGTTTTGGTTTTTAGCAAAAGCAATTCATGTCAAGTCTGCAAATATTTTTTACTTGATTTAAAGATGCCATTTCCCTGAGAAATACAAACCCTCAAATCCTGCCTGCATGAAAAATACCCCTCGAACTAGACACTACTTGTTATTTCTCTGCCAGAAAGTCGGGAGGAGCGTGACTCTGCTCTCTAAGAGCTGGTGGTTCGAAAGTGGGCAAAGGGCACAGGACAGCTGGTGGGTGGATGGCGGATGCGTTTTTCTGCCAGGTGGGCTAGCAGGGCAGCACAGGCACCGCGGGAGGGAAGAGATCTGAGTCACTAAAAGCACGTGTCCAACCCTCCTTCCCTACAGAACCCACCAAACAAGAGCCTCCTTGCCAGACTGCCCTGGGAGCGCTGACGAAATCCGTGTTATTTGGAACCAGAACCACATCACCCTCTGCATTTGGCTGGTCCCCAGAAGTAGTTGTTCAGGAGCTGAGCAGAAAATGTCATCACTATCAAATTACACTAGTGTTTGAAAAGCAAAACAAAATGGTTCGAAGACTTTTTAGCAGGGTCTGTTACGATAGGACAAGGGGTGAGGTTCAGGATAGACATGAGGAAGAGTTTTTTTGCCCCTGAGGGTGGTGAGAGCCTGGCCCAGGTTGGCCAGAGAGGTGGTGGATGAACCATCCCTGGAGACATCCCAGGCCAGGCTGGACGGGGCTCTGAGCAACCTGAGCTGGTGAAGATGTCCCTGCTCATGGCAGGGGGGGCACTGGGTGACAAGTTAATTTAATCACCTGGTTTTTGCACCAGTTTAAAACTATCACAAGCAGATGATACACTGAGCATTTAGTTCACAGAAAACTGCTTAAGCTGCGGATGAGAGCAAAAGCTGAACTCCGGAGGGGCTGAGACAGAAACTGGGTTTGTTGTTATTCCCCACATGCCTGTTAAGTGGCTCAGACTGCTTCCCAAGGTCATGGGCTCCAGGTATCAACTACATTACACCACCTCGTTAGACCCTTGGGCAGTGCTGACTCCCTCATCTCTGCCTTCCCAGACATGCTGGATGATGCTGAAGTTGAGTTCAACCACACAAGACAACTGCACCCCATCCACCTCTGGCAAATGTCCCCACACAAAATGCCTCTGATAGCCCAGTGTTTGGAGAAGGACAAAGACCGGAAAGCTATCAGGTACCTGTTTAAGCAGGCACAGAGATTCTCTTCCCCTTGAAGCCTGGCCAGGGGGCTGGTGACCACCCACAGCACAGCCATGGGACCCTTCGTCACCAAGGTCACTGCTCTCTGCAGGAGGGTTTGCCCATGAGAGCTCTGAGCAAGCAGAGGGATGCACATGTTCCTCGTTCACATCCCATCCAAATGTGCTGCCCTCAAAGGACCCAAACCCCAAGCATTTTCCACCTTGCAGTACATGCCCCTTGCCCAGAGATGCAGTATTGCCAGTGGTCACACTCTAGAAATAAGTAGGCAGCTGGATTAAAAGCCATAAAACCATTTTAAAAGAAGAATAATATTAGGGCTCTCTATATGTCTTGATTCCTCAGCTTCTATTGGCAGCTGGGGTGATATTTAGTCTACGAGACACAAAAAAAACACACACTTTCAAACGAAAGCTGAAACTCTCCTCTTGACATGAGATTAATACAAGGCATTAGATATCTTAAGAATTGCAATATAATATCTCTTATTTAATGCACACCTCATTGTCACTCCCCAAAGATATTCGCACTCTTTCTCAGAATTTTTTTTTTGGCCAGAACTATCGCAGCAAATACGCGATGTTGTTCTAAGGAAAACACAGTTTGCCAAGACATCTAAAATATTGTGTATTCCCTCCATCTGCTTCTGCTAAATAAACCCAGGGCCTTATCTAATATAATGAGTAGATGTTGGCAATAATTACACAGCCATCTGTACCGTGCTTTAAACCTGTTGCAAGCTGTGCTGTGGACACAAGAAAGTCAGAATTTATTCCTTCCATACTTAAAACAGAAATCGTAACTTCTCCCCTTCTCTTTGTTAGGATCATTTAGCCATGGCAGCATGTGTGCCTGGGGAACAGTATTTCATGCAGGTGACAGATAAACTCCCTTTTTTCCCCTATCTTGCCTACATAAAGCTCAGCTCAGAGCAGCCCCAGGTGAGCTCTGTTTGCAGCACAGCAACCTCAGAGCATGTTTCTGCCCAGCACTGTGCAGCCACCACACAATAAATTTCAGCAACGACTACACAACACCAGGGCCCTGCTGAGAACAACCATCCCAGAGGAGAAGTCCCAGAAACTTTAGGGCTTAATTAGAAAGTCTCTTCTGGCTACACTTGGCTGCTAGAACCACGGCATCCAAGTCACCATCACCCAGATTTGCTGGGGAGTTACTCACCTGATCATCCCCACCCAAAATGAGCCCACAACTATTCAACTGTTTGAACAATCTTATTTTTTAATAATGCTTAAATCTTGTTTTTCCCCTGTTTGAGTCCAAAGGAGCAATCACAGCAGCTCCTCCTTGGCAAAGCTGGGGAAATAGGGATCGAGCTCTAGCGTCCAGGACCCCGCACAGCAGATGTGCAGCAAGAGGAGGATGTTTGCCTGAATTTACCCTCTGTGGGATGTGACTGTGTCTGTGAGACAGCAGCAGCACTCAGCTAATTTGCACCAGAGTCAAAAACCACCAAGGTCCGTGGACAAAGGGACTGAAGAAACAACAACTTGTTGCCTACGAAATCTAATTAACTAGATACACCCAGGTACACACCGGCCTGGAGTCAAGATGTTCCGAGAACACAGAGCACATTCAGGAGGCAACAGCCGATGACTGTGAGGATCCCCCCAACGCCAATACAAAACATGCCCATGATCACACTGTCTCCGAGCATCAGTTTGATGGTCCTGCTTTCCTCCCCCTCCTCCCCACACTGGTTTCCCACTCTTTCCCCATCCCTTTTCACCCAGCCCAGCATGAAAATCCCCTTCCCAAACCCACCGTGAGTGCACAGACGCCTACAAGCCAGCAATGGCACCGCAGCCATGTCCCCCTGAGCAGAGCTGGCAGGACCTCAGACCAATGTCACCGGTGCAGGGAAGTGACATCTTTATCACAGGAGAGGGGAATGTGCTTAAATTAATCGACAGTTCGAATAACAGAGGCTTTTGCTCTCCACTGGGCCGTTAAGAATGCCGGAATTGCTGCAGATAAAAGTCTGGCAGCGTTTTCATCATAAGCTCAACATTTCTGGGCTGTGTAATCCAGCCATTAAAAAATATATGCTCTGGGCTGAAAACCTGACATACCAGGTCCCAGCACAGCAGCAAATGTTTGTGTTTTCCAGATTTCCAGAGCTGTCCATTCGGGCCCATCGGGCAGTTACAAGCCGACAGGGAGGAGGTGGAAATTAGTTTTCCGGGGGGGCTGTCCTTGCATCAGTCATGGGTTTTGGAGCCTCATTTCACTCCGCTGACCAGACAGGCAAGTTTCTCAATGTGCTGCAGCCACCTGAAATACAGACGGACAGCAGAGTCCAGCAGACAAGGCTCTAAGTTCACTGGTGCTGCTGATTTGCTGTGACAAGTTTTCCCGGTGACGTGAAGGTCGACCTGAATTATGGGGCAGGAAAGAGAGATCTGTGGGGAATTTCTTCACTGCGGGAGAGAAGTACCCTGTGGTCCACCTCAGCTTAATGACAAGGCAGCGCATGAGAATACAGCACCGAGGATTTTGGGATGGAGGCCAATAGCATCAAGATGCTTTTTGTTGATGCAGCCTGTTGCTGTGAAATGGTCCAGAAATCCCTCCTAGCTTTTCGGCACTGGAGTTAAGTGTTTCATTAGGAGCTAAATCACCTCAGGCTTACCTCTAGAGCCAACAGAGAAAAGCACAAGCAGAGAAAAAGAAACCAGAAGCAGCGCCCGGCAATCCCTGGTGTTCAAAACGCATGAGTCAGCTCCACCAAGGAGCAGCAAGAGCGGCTTTAAGCTCTGACTTGAGTTTAATCATCAAGTGAGCAAAACAAGTTACTGTTTCACTCCATGCTGCTGTTTTCTCTTTATAATATAACTCTCTTGCTTCAGCTGCAACTTTTAGGAAGGAGATGGTTTGCATTTGATTTGGTTTAAACCCTAAAGGGCTTGTAGCACCCAGCTCAAGTCTCTGTCCATTCAGTTCCTCTCCTGGCCATGACATCCCTCTCCGTTAAATGACCCAACTCGATGCTCTCCAAGCAGAAAAAATCCCCAAAAAATGCAGCTCTAGGGCTGCACCCACCAGCACAAAGGGAGGAAAGGACCTCTGAGCACATTTCCAGCCCATCAGCACTGTTAACTGAGAGTTTGCACAGAGCAGACCATTGTCTAGACCGCGTTAAGCTCTGACCAGGGGAGGTGCAAGGAGGACACAGCCGGGTTTCCAGAGTGTTTCTGACACTTGCTTAGTCATTGCCTTCCCTCTGGTTTCATACCCGTGAACAATTCCTTCCTCTGGTAGCCCTGGAAACGGCAGGAAGAGGCAGCTCCAGATGTGGACGTGGCAGCTGCAGATGTGGATATGGCAGCTAAGGGTGGGGAAATCTGGGCTCCCGCTTTGTCCCCCTCACCGCCATCCTCGCCACCACCCGGTCCATCTTCCCAAAGTGCACAGGTAACAGCTTGAGTTGGTAATTCCTGTATCAAAAAACTCAGGATGGGGTAACAGGCGCTGACAGAGGGCTGGGGATAAAATGCACCCATGGCACCGATGTCTGGGGAGACACCAGCACGAGAAGCACCTAAAAAATGTAAAGATCATCTTCCATCAGAGCCCCAGCTTGTTTGGGGGTCTTCAGCAACTTTTTGCTTTCTTCGTGCTCTGATTCTTTCCCCGGTTCATTGCACTGGCCCATAGCTCAGGGCAGACGCTTCCAACAGCTCCGCAGCGCCCAGCACGACGGCATCGCCATCACGTTTCAGGGCTCTAAGCGCTGCCTCGAGTAACAGAAACAGCACAAAACATTGCACTGTGTAATTCCTATGTTAAGAGCCACCCTGGCAAAATGCAAATAGGTGGCATCGTGGTGGCAATAATTCAAGCAAATCAAGAAGTATTGCTAGTTCTTAGAAAAAAGCATTCAGCAAAGAAGGTTTTTGTGCTGAAGAATGTCTTTTTTCCACTAAAAATGTTTGTTTTCAGGGAAACATCAATTTCAGTTTTCCAGTGGGAAAAAACAAAACATTTTGCTTTTGTTTTAACTTCAAATACGACTTCAGACTTTATTTTTATTTGGTTGTTTTTAACTGCAAAGATACTATAAAACTGGCTGAAAGAAGGCATTTCCACTTAAAACCAGGTTGAAACTTCCCAGGGGAAACTCTACCTTTTGAAATAAAACTTTTGGAACCAGGATTTTTTTCCTCCGCTGTTACTCGCTGGGGAAAAACCTGCATTTGTGGGCAGCCATCCATCAAAACCTGGAGGGAATCTGCCCTTGCCCAAGCGAGCTCATTGCTCCTGCCCATCGGGACACGCCATGGGGGTCTGAGCCACATGTGCGCCAGGGGACACAAGGTCCCCCCATCATTCCCAGCTCCATTTCTCAGGGAAACCCACTCGCCTTTTCAGCTGCTGATGGCTCAGATGCCCGATGGCACTTTGATATCTGTATGAGTGTGCTGCTTGTCACAGTAAACCACATTTCTGGCAGGCAAGGTTTCTTGTGACTTGTGGAGAAGCAATGAATTTATGGTGGCTCCTTGGCTTGTCACATTGCCCAGTAGCCCGACATGTATGGAGGTGAGGGCAGGAAAGCTCAGTTAAACACAAATACAGGTTGCTGAGGAAGAGCAGAAGGTTCAAGGTGGGTTTTGCAGCTCAAGGAGGAGGTGGGAAGTGAATGCAATGCTGGGGCAAGCAAGATCCACCTCCAAAGGAACATACTTGGCAAGATGTGTCCTTCACCTGAAGAACAGGTCTTAGGGCTGTGCAGGACGCAGATCTCCAGCTAAGTTTCCAGCAAATGAGGACAAGTCAGGTTGTAGGAAGGAGAGAAAAGCAAGAAGGTAAAGAGAGAGAGGCTAGAGGATGCCAAGCAACATCAGTTTGGCTTTGCCAAGAGCACAGGATGGAGCTGGAGTGCTACAGTTTGCACCTGGGTTCTGGAGATGCCAAATTTACAGGCTGTGGCAGAAGTCAGGATTTGGAATTTATCTCAGGCCCTCCTCTTCTTCAGAAAAAAAAAAAAAAAAAAAGGAGTGTTTTAGCCTAGAAGTTTCCAAAAACCAACAATGGAGATGGAATCAGCAGGCAGTTCTCTGGGGCACACAAGTACACCCTTTATATTTATGCGTCTTGCTTTAGAAAGGAGAGCAAGGCTCTGCTTGGGTAGACCTGCTCACTGCTGGGAACAGCTTTTTCGCTGTGATTTGAGTGTGCAGGTAAAGACATACAAGTTTGAACCCATCTCCTGCAAAGCCCAACTCAATGACAGCTTGGTCAGTGCATCCACT
The DNA here is from genome assembly GCF_964273445.1 of Streptopelia decaocto. Classification (NCBI taxonomy): domain Eukaryota; kingdom Metazoa; phylum Chordata; class Aves; order Columbiformes; family Columbidae; genus Streptopelia; species Streptopelia decaocto. Next base: position 3,457,404 of record NC_138672.1, on the reverse strand, counting down.
GAGGCCATTTCACTGCGGCGGGTCCCCAGTTAGAGCACATCAGTGCTGGCCCACCTTGTTCCACGCAGCCCTGTCACCCCCTTTAGAGGAGGCACTGAATCCACGTGTATCCTGGTCATTGCTGTCCCAGCCCTCAGCATCTCACACACTTCTGCCTGAGCCAGAAACTCATCCTCATATCTTATTCCATCTTAAAACACTTCAAACTGACCTACCAGGACTGATCTCTCCCCAACCCCATCACCTCTTGGATTCTGAGTGCACGCTCTGCCCAAACCCAAGGTGGTGAACCTAAAATGAGGAGAAAGTTGAGGCGACCGAATTCATTACAGCAGTGACTGTTTTAACTCCTTGGCAGAGAAATTAGAGTCTGGAGTTGCACACGCAGCTACATCAAGCCCCTGGAAGCCACCGCTAAGTACAATAATTAAACTTACAATATTTCCATTTCCCTGACCTGATTACAGAAGGGAAGACTTTTTTCCCCCTTTTCATTTTCCTCTCTTGTTACACAAATGAGACAGCAGAATTTTAATGCGTCTTATGTTCTGTGAAAGCTAACAGCAAACAGTACCACTCTGACCTTTTCAGTGCTTTGTAATTTGATCAGCTGTCCAGACCCACTCATCCCCTTCTCCGTGCTCAACTGGGGCGAGCCGGGTGGAGGGGACAGCACCACATTGCTCAGAACAAAACTGCTACGGGGCTTTCCTGGTGGGAGAGGACTGAGGAGTTGTCTTCTATGGCATTGGCACATTGTATGGGATCAGCCAAAGGAAGAGAGTTGGGAGCAGAAGGGAGATATTAGGATAGATTGGATCTTGGGAACAATTTCTTCCCCAAAGGGCTGTGGGGCATTGGAACAGGCCGCCCAGGGCAGTGCTGGCGTCACCATCCCTGGAGGGTCGAACAGATGTGGAGATGAGGTTCTCAGGGATATGGGTCAGTGCCAGGGGTTGGTTATGGTTGGCCTTGATGATCTTGAGGATCTCTTCCAAACAAATGATTCTATAATTTTATGATTCTGTAATTCTGCTTTGCTGCTCTAACACAGGCACTTGGCTCCTCCCCAGGCTCACATCCCCATCTGCTGCCGTCCCTGCTCCTCCGGCAGCCGCAGAAGAGATGGCTCAAAGCAGAGCACCCACATGCACGGACACACAACAGCCCGGATGGGGAAATTGCTTCCAGCACACAAACAGACCAAACCATCTCTGTGCTCCACATCCAGAGCCCAGTTTGCATTGAACTGCAGCACCTCAGCCATGGACGGGACCATCCCCAGACACAAGCTCACACATGGGATGGTGCATGTCCCTCCCAGCTGCTTCAACAGCACACAGGGTTTCTCCCCCAGCTCTTTCCTCCTCCAAAATCATCCTCTTCCACAGTCATTTAACCTGAAATCTCCTCTAACAAACTCCTCCCCACTGTGGAGAGAAAACAGCTCTGGCTGCCTTAGGCGAGTGATAACCTAGTAAATTTTAGTCCTTGCCTGTTATTGTATTACCACCAGAAGTACATGGATTGAGATAAAAGGCTCACTAGCCCAGCCGTAATTATATTAGAAAGGCAATTATCTCCTCTTCCACCTTTGTGCTTTCTTTCTACAACGACTTTTCCAGCTAATGTTTGCAGTGACAAGGCCGACCACCACAAAAATCACTGGCAAATGTAAAAATTAATTGCCTGTTCAGTGTGTGAGATTGAGCAGATCAAGGCTGAGGAGGAAGGAGCTGGGAGCCATGATTTTGGAACAAGTCAGAGCTCCCAGCTGGTGCCCATGTCCCACTGCAGAGCTGGTTGAGGCAACCTCGGGCGTTCACCTTCAGACATGAGCACCCCAAATCACGGCAGCACGGTCTCAAATATGTATTTATAGAACTGTAAATCATTTTTGTGGAAAAGACCCTCAAGATCAGAGTCCAACCATTAACCCACCCCCGGCACTGCCCCATGTCCCTGAGAACCTCATCTCTGTCTGTCCAACCCTCCAGGGATGGTGACTCCAGCACTGCCCTGGGCAGCCTGTTCCAGTGCCCAACAGCCCTCTCCACTAATTAATTTTTCCTCATATACAATCCAAACCTCCCCAGGATTTGCTTCAAGGCACCTGGACCATGGATCCTGCTCTCCAGACAATTTCAAAACCACCAGGAGGACTACGAGGATGTAAAAATAAAAATATGTTTTCATTTTGTGAACCCACTGATTCATGCAGTAGGGAGAGTGCCATGCCAGCATCACTACACCAGCTCACCGTGTTGCTGGCAGGTTGCAAATGAAGAGGGAAACTGAGGCACAGAGTGGAAGAGGGACCTCAGTGCAAGACCATGGGTGTCCCCCCAACTCTCACCCACCTTCAACTCCACCCAAACGGTCTCACTGCATGAATTTGGACCAAAGCTACTTTTGATCCATGAGCCATTCTCACTCGTGTTTCTAAGTGTGGAAGTAACACGAGGGCTCTTCTTTGTGAGACAATAAATTACCCAGAATTGAATGAGCTAAACATCATTTTAAACAAGCACACGTTGTACAGATCACAACACCAAGATGTCGGCTTACATATGTTGGGTGCATTGTTTCATAGAGGGTTTTTTTGTGCTTCGTACGATTACTGAGTAGAATAAAATTACCACTTGAAACACTTAATTGTACTAATTATAAGCTTTTTGGGAACATTTTGAAAAATTACTGTCTTTTACCAATGCATAACTGACCACATGGTGTCCTCTATAGTATTACCACCAGAGTTTCTTCTTTCCAAATTAAGAGGTAGGACAGGACTTTGCAAAAGCTCCCGGAAGGATCAGTGTCCACAGCTTGCACTGTTTGTCTGATGCCATTGCAGAAGAGGATTTTTTTTTTTCCCCTTAATGTTGCTCTAATGATTTAGAAAGTTCTCCTAAAAAGCCCAAAGTGAAAACATATTTCAGCCGAGTTTCCTCAACATCAAAATTTGCACTAATTTTCCTAGGACTGAGAGTTTGGTGTCTGTGGGCCATTACTCCACACCTCCAGTACTTCCCATTTTAAGACAGACCTAAAATGTTCCAGGACTTTGATCCCAGCCCTCAAAAACCATCCAGCAGCCAACATCTCTAGATACCACAGAAGAACCAGCATGGACACAGGTGTACACCAGTGCTCTGTTGTGCACCAGCAGATCATAGAATCACAGAATCATTTTGGTTGGAAGAGATCCTCAAGATCATCAAGTCCAACTGTTACCCCACCCCTGGCACTGCCCCATGTCCTGAGAACCTCATCTCCATCTGTCCAACCCTCCAGGGATGGTGACTCCAGCACTGCCCTGGGCAGCCTGTTCCAATGCCCCACAGCCCTTTGGGGAAGAAATTGTTCCCAAGATTCAATCTAAACCTTCCCTGGCACAACCTCATGACCTTTCTCTGTCTCTTCCCACTCAATAGCACTCATGACCTACCCAGCATCACAGTGTTTCATTTTCCCCTTGTGCTGTCACAAACCACAACCCCTCAGACTGTCCTGCATCCTCACAGCCATGCACAGAGTCCTCACACAGCATCAGAGCTTTTCCGTGCTTGGCACCACCCCTCCCAGCTCCTTCAAGGGCACAGGCCCCATCCCAAACAGCTCATAACATCCTCCCCGTGCACCGCTGACCCTCCTGAGGACACCTGATGCAGCAGGAGGGTGTTTGGGGGAGTTATAGCTCCCTAATGAAGGGTTGTGTGGGAGCCGGGGCTTCAAAACAGCGTCACCAGGGTGAAGGGACGGAGGATGATCGCATTGCGGGAGGACACGGTGGGAAGCAAGCGCTGCTGCATCCCACACCTGCCCTTCCAGCAGCATTTCCTGACAGTGCACGACTCCAGCAAAACAGCGTTTTCCAGCTTTGCAGGGTGCGCTTCCCAAAAACCCAGCCAGCTCATTCCAGAAACTGCATGGGGAGGAGCCGGCCACCGGCTGTGCACAGAGATGGGGCAACGGGGACAGGGGATTTGGCTGGGTTTAGTGCTTTCTGAGGTTTAAAACTTTCAGGCTGTAAACAGCTCTGCCCAGGTAGTTGCTGAGTGCAGCTGGATTAATCTGGATGAAGCAGTGGGGGAGAAGTAAAGGCAGATAAAATCAGTTGTGCAATCCAATGTGATGTTCCACCTGCCCTCACTGCTTCCCCTCTGCCTTCAAATGCGGCAGTTTAGATCCCCACGTGCTTACAGAAATACCTCTCGAACCCTTCATTTATCCCAGAGATCTGTCCCGCTCATTATATCCAGGTGGGCAATGGCAGTAGCAAAGGAATCATAAAACAGCAGAATTTATCTGGTTCTCATTCAGGCAATGCAGACCCCACCGGGCAGTGTGATGCTGCCAACTCACAGGCACAATCTCATTGAATTCTGCACTGACACCAGGGCCAGACACTTGAAAAGCCCAGGGCTACGGCGCTGATGAGACTTCATCAAGTTAAAAATGCATATATCAAATTAGTTCTATGAGTATCCTTATCCCCTGGCTTGGTACCCAGGCAAAAGCCACAGGAGAGCCAGTGCCTCCCTGCAGCACAGCCCGTCTCAGAACCTCCACCACAATGAGTGAGTTTGGAAGAGCAAACAAGTGACAACCCCTCACTGCACTGTCTCTCCTGGGACAGATTCTCCTCTCCCATCGCCAGCCCTGCAAGGTGCTCCCTCCAGCCAGGTCGAGCCGCAGCAGCACTTTCCTGCGCCCCCACCTCAATGACAGATCGTCTTCCGTCGCAATACCCAGCCTCTCGGTTGGGTGCAAGGTCAGCAAATCCTCCTCCGCCGCTCAGCCTGAGTTCGCCTGCAGCTCAGATAATCGACTCATCTGCAGGCTTTCATCTCCTCCCTGGGCTGGGAAGGTGAAGTCAAATTGCACCTTCAAAATTGAAGGTGCCTCTTGCCACTCTTGCTGGTCAATAAATCCCTACCACCCTCACCCCATGGTTTTCAGTGCAGCTATGAAAAGATCAGGCCAAAGCACTTGTAGAAATCTCCTCTCTCATCTGTCACGCAGCTTGCTCTGAAACATGAGCATCCTTTAACCTGCTTTTACTTATTTATTTAAGTAGGAAAGGATGGAGAAAAACATCCCAGGCCAGCCTGTGTCAGCAATTAGGAGCATGAAATATCTGGCAAGAGTAGCTTTATAATTAGAGCTTTACTCTGTCCTTCTCTTCTCTCCCTGCCAAAAAGAAATCTCTGAAGACCAGCCATGTCTGCAAGGTTGTGCTGTTCACAGGCAGCCTTGGAGGACAAACGGACAGAGGCACCAAACCTGCTGGATTCCCTCTGGGCTGGAGACCTGTGAGCACGGGGACTGCAGGGACTGAGACACCTGTCCTAAGGGATTTCTGGTTTGCCTGACCTGAAGCCTTCTACCCCTCCAGTATGGGACAGCCCAGTGCCTTGTTCTCTCAGCCCACAAGCTTGCCCTTTGCAGGCACCAGTACCAGCACCTGAGATTTTCACACCATCCCCATTGCCCTCAGACCGTGCACAGCACCGCACAGCTCCAGCCTGACACCACGTACTGCAACCTTAAAGATCCTCAACTCTCACAAAACACAGGCTAATCCTTTATGGTCCCTCTACATCCACCTCCCAAAGGCGATACACACTGTGAAGAGAAGCGCCCAGGCAGGGTGGGATGAAGCATCGTGGGAAGCAGCTCCTCTTCCTCAGCAAGCCAAGCCAGACACCTCAGATGGACACAGGCAAGGGACTTGCAGAGCCAGAACCACATTCCCCTCCCTGCACCTCAACAGCATCTCAAAGAGAGGGCCTTCCCCCACTAACAGAACATCAGCAATAAGAAACAGTGATAATTCACACAGAGAAGAGCGGTGCTGGCTGGGGACACTGGCGCTCAAGGTTTTACTCAGCAGAGGAGCAATGCAGAGGGTCGGACACCGCCCCAGGTTCCCTCTGTGGCCCAGGCCAAGTATTCCCATTAGAAGGCATGTGCTGGTCTCCCCCATCCAGCCCGCAAGTGCCAATGCCCCTTATAAATTATATTACACCAGCTCGAGCGGTTTCCTTTGCTCCAAAGCTCTAGATATTAATGGCATTTAATGAGGAGCTGTTCATATTTTGCTTCCAAGCAGTACATAGCTAAGAGGCTCTGGGTTTGGCAAGGACCTGCTCACCACGAGGAACCAAACCCCTCCCCTCTCTCCTGGCCACCATGGAGGAGGTTTTTAATGCAGAACAGTGACCTGCACAGCCCATTCATCAGACACTAGAGGTTAGGAAGAGGCACCAAGCAATCTGAGGAGAGGTAGATTGCTATTTGCTATATCTTCTAGTCCAGCACAAACATTTCTAAAAAGGTTGCCCCACAGATGCCATTTCATAGAATCACTTTGGCTGGAAGAGGACCTCAGGATCATAGAGTCTAACTGTTAACCCACCCTGGCACTGACACATGTCCCTGAGAACCTCATCTCCACATCTGTTCAACCCCTCCAGGGATGGTGACTCCAGCACTGCCCTGGGCAGCCTGTTCCACTGCGTCACAACCCTGATTCATCTGGGAAAAACCTTTAAACTTACAACTCGCTTTTGTCCCCTCCAGTCTCCAGGGTCCACTGTCCTTCCCACTGCACATCTGATCCCTGCACCATCCCAGACATGGCCCAGCTTCACACGAACCCCATCACCACCCTGAGCCCCTCCAAGTTCTCTTGCAAAAACAATGTGTAACCCAGCGGGGTAAAGGCTTTGAAGACAAACCCTGCACACCCAGCCAGCGACCGAACATTTCCCCTCGCTTCCCCACACAGCAGGTTGGCACGCAGCTGCAGTGATCTAAGCGAGCTTTTTCATCTTTAAAAGGCATAAAGGAGAACAAAAGGCAGATATATATATATATATATATGTGTGTGTGCTATGTACATATAACAGGGCTAATAAGAACACCAGCTCCTGTGCCTGCGAGCCAGCACAGCATTACTGAAATCTCTCTGAAATTCCTCACCCTAAGCAAGCCAATATGTTTCATGAGCAGCCAGATTCACGCGCAGCACCCTGGGTTTGTGGCTGACCCACAAAGAAACCCCACAAGCTGATAAAGGGACCCGGGAATGACCGAGCAGGAGGGACAAGGGCTGCACACCCTCACAGGGCTGGGGGGACATGTCCTGCATGGGGGACTGGGCACCTTTTGGGAGGGAGATGCACAACTCCCTCCCCAGCACCAGTGATGTGTTGGGGACTTGCAGAGACCCGTGTCAAGGCGTTCACACACCACAGGCTGCGATGATAAGAGGAACAGGGAAGATGCCAAAATTGTCTACACCTGCCTCAGCCGCGTGTGAGCACTGACAAGGGGCAAATTATTCTGGAGCAGGGCTAATCAAAGCGACACATGAATATTTCTGCTGCATATTTAAACAGGAGAGCGGATCCAGCTGCCTGAAGTGCAGAGATGTCCCTGCCAAACCCAAACCCCCTGCTCACCCCAGAGACAGGTAATGGCGTAACACACAGTTTTCTACTTAATACCAAAAGAAAAACATATCTAAAATCTACACAGAGACTCGTAACTGCTAACATCTTTGAAGATTCGTAGCGTTTGTGTGGTAAGTGGATTTCAATTAAAGCCATCCATAAAGAGAGCGCCTCTCCTTCTGTCTCAATCACAGCAGCACATCAGAAGGAGCGGAAAAATGCACTTTTAAACTAAAACCTCAGATGGTGGAGAGCACCATTCTCTTCCACTGAAGGGAAAACCAAATTAATTGATACAGGTCAAACCAGTACAAGACTCTCAATTATTCTACAGTAATTACCCTAATAAAAATTTAAACACACATAAGATTTCTTGGTAAGGTTCAGCCTCGATATTAGCAACACGAGAAACTCATCTTCTACAGCTGCCCAAGGGAAAATTAAGAGTCAGCTACTGATTTTCAGACCCCCAGACAGGTCGTCTTCATACAAAACACCTTTTGGGGCACACAAATAAATATGTTGCTAGCACACATATGCATAAATTCCTAGTTTGTCTACGAATACAGATATCACTTGAGGAAAATTAAATCTGTATAGAATGTATTACAGCATCTTCAACCCCCACACGCAGTTTCCCTTACAGAAGCACTGGTATGCGTCCTAAATAACATGAGTTCCCCATTCAACACATTCTGAGGATGAGAAATATTATTTTCATTCTCGTTTTAAACACTGGGGATGGAAGAGAGCTGAGTGAACTCCTTCTGAAAAACACTTTATCAAAGGAAAATGCATGTGGAGTGAAACCAAAAGCGCTGGCTAATTTGGGCTGAATACAGTAAATAGCCTCAGCCGGGAAAAATGAAGAGCTGGAAGAGTAATCAAACATTTCCTTTCGGTGTTTGCTAAATTAGGTGGTTCAAAATGGTGTGTTAACTTCAGTAATTCTCAGTACGTCAGCAGAAACAAGCTTTAAAATATATATAAAACTAGCAAAATGCAGCAACACATTTTCACATCTCATGAAAAAAAAAGAGTATCTAGGGTCCACCAAGCATGCTGGAGCTTATTTTTCTCAGATTGTTCAGCAGAAATGGAAAAGAATAGGCCAAGCTCTAAAAATGAGGCTCAGAGGGATGCCCTGAGGCCCCTGGACCCGGCCCACCCCACGCCTGGAGCTCCACACCAGGGGAGCTACATTGCAGTAGCAGAGGCTCCAAGGTGATGGACACCCTGGAGGAGGTGACCTCGCTGCCACCTGGATGAGGAGCTGGTCTTACCTAAGGTGGCAAAGCTTCCCCATGGCCCAAGCAATGGGACCAGTCTGCAAAGTCACTCTCTGCTCCACCGGGAGCTTTGGACCCAGAGCTGCTGACCTGTCTCTCCATCTCTCCCAAACTCATGGCTTCCACCACCAGCCAGTAGGTCCATCCTGGTGGTTCTGCTCTTCCTGGGGATGAGCAGAGCTACAAAGGCTCAGAGAAGAGGAAAGTGTGTTCTAGAAGTTATTTACCCAACATCCTCCTTCCCTTTTCTTCACAGACCTGATTCATCTCACCTGTCATGTGGCTGAAGTTCATCAGGAGCTAATGATGTAATAAGGAAAATGTGTGCAGAACAAGTCTTCAGCAGATATGTCGGGTAAAACAATAGGTGCCAAATAATTACTCACTTCTCAGCCCCTTTCCAGGTCACTCTACCCCAAATCACCACCCCAGAGAGATGCTCCCCTCGACCCCACCGCACCGCCTGGTGCCACACACCATTTGGGGCTTATTTCACCCCAGCCCTTTGAGATCTCCTGTATTGCTCGACAATCCAACATGCTCAGGTGAGTTTGTTCCATGCAGAAGGAGCTGGGGACTGAAAGGGCTTTAAGGATGGCTGCCAGCAGAGATGCCCACCCACCTGTGCCTGCCTACGTGCCTTGGGCTCGCAGCAGCCGTTCTCCCAGCACCCGAGACGCTGTGCATCACCTCCCGGGACTCCCCAGCTCGGTTTCCAGCAGCACGGGGGAGAGGCAGAGCTGGACTCCAGATGCCTATAACTGAGCCAGGGTGTTCACGCTGCCAGACCAGCATCAAAAACCCCCATTGCTGGGATTAAGGATCAAAGGCAGGAAGGGAATTTAGCGAGCGCAAAAGTTCCCATTCGCTCCTGTAACTGCTTCCACATGCAAAGACCCAAGCCCAGCTCCCACCTTAATCCTCTCCTCTGTAGGAAAGCAACAGTTTGTCAGTGCTCCCCCTGGCACAGAAACGCTGGTGCAAGCCTTGCTGGCCAGCACAAACCTTGTGCTCCCCTTTCCTCACGTTGCCACCACCACGATGGGCAGCACCCAGCCTGCAAACTGCCAACCACATGCAACAAGATGCCACAGGGGTTTGGATAAGAAGGAAGGACAGAATCACAGAACCATTTTGGTTGGAAAAGACCCTCAAGATCATCAAGCCCAACCATTAACCCAACCCTGGCACTAACCCATGTCCCTGAGAACACCATCTGCAGTGTCAGGATGTATTAAAAGATTCAAGTTCAGGCAGGGAGCAGCAGCGGGGACCAGGCGAGGGTTGGAGAACGGCAGCGCTTCCAGCAGCTTCAAGCAAGGGTTGCAGATTCTGCTGAGCTCAGCAGGCTGCGGTGGAAGCGGCTCGGAGGCAGGAAGAGGTTATGAGGAGCTTCCTCTGGCTCCAGGTGCAATTTAGTTGAATTATGTCACAGAGAGCAGGAAAAACATTACAATGAACTGTACCAGAACATTTGATTCCAAGGATGCCCAGGGCACAAGAAAGGAAAATATTGATTAAAACTGGCCACAAATTTTCTGGAAGAACAGTTTTCTGACAGAAAATGACAATTTAATCATATAAAAATTTCCTGCTAGAATGGGTCAAAATTCCTAAAAACTTCATTTAGGAAAATAGCTGTACTCTGTCTTATCATCGGGTTAGACGTGTTTAGTCCTATTTTAAAATCACATTTACTTTCATTTTATTAAGAGTCACACCAAAAATAAATTCTGAAAACAAAATAAAAGTATTTTTATTGAATCTGAAACAGACCATTTTCATTGTGCTGGAAGATCCACATTTCACCTTCCAAACATAGATTTTGACATTGCAAAATACTTTTCCATGATGGAAACTCCACATTCTGCCTGACCTTGAACTGGCACAAATATTTGTTGCCTGGCTGAGTTAACAGGATGAACTATTTCTCTAGAATGCTTGTAACAGTTGTTTTAATTCTTAAAATTATATTAACTGTAATCGCGCTTCTCAATGAGAAGCAGTGAGGCTGATGCTAGTCTGGGTGTGCTTTATGGGAACATCTTCTCATTTGGTAGTTTGGGATTTCACAGAATCCCAGAATGTCAGGGGTTGGAAGGGCCCTGGAAAGCTCATCCAGTGCAATCCCCCCATGGAGCAGGAACACCCAGATGAGGTTGCACAGGAAGGTGTCCAGGCGGGTTGGAATGTCTGCAGAGAAGGAGACTCCACAACCTCCCTGGGCAGCCTGGGCCAGGCTCTGCCACCCTCACCAGGAAGAAGTTTCTTCTCAAATTTAAGTGGAACCTTTTGTGTTCCAGTTTGTACCCATTACCCCTTGTCCTATCATTGCTTGTCACCCAGAAGAGCCTGGCTCCATCCTCCTGACACTCACCCTTTAGATATCTGTAAACATTAATGAGGTCACCCCTCAGTCTCCTCCAAGCTAAAGAACCCCAGCTCCCTCAGCCTTTCCTCATAAGGGAGATGCACAACTCCATCATCTTTGTTGCCCATCTTTGGTGGGTTGTTGGTTTTTTGTTTGTTATGTTTTTTTATCGTGTGGGGTGTTTTGTTGGTGGTGATTTTTCTGGTTGTTTCTGGGTGGTTGTTGTTGTTGTTTGATGGGGTTTTTTAATTATTGGGTACAAATCATGGCTAGATCCTGCTCCAGGAAGGCTGGAAATGCACTGGTAAAATCCCCCCATCTCCAGCAGAGCCAGCTGGGGATGCTGAGTGTGATGTGTTCCCATGGGTGGGCAGCAGCGGGTCCCCTGACCTTTCTGAGCAGGGACATGCCAGGGGAGCCTCACTTGGGTGTTGGTGTTCCAGATGTTGCCAGAAGCAGAGCAAAAAACTGCAGCGTTAATAGCAACAAAAATTAAACAAAACAACTGAGGGCCAGAATGACAACAATATTTATGCTCACAACTCCTACTGATTTCAAATCAAGCCAGGAATCAAATCTTTCGCGGATCCAGGCCAGGGATATTATTTCTCACACTTGCTATGTCCTCTCTGTTCTTTTCCCTGTTTCTCATTTTTTCCCCTCATTCCTGTCACCACACAGTTTATTTCATTCATCATTGCCTTTGCCTTGTTCCCTCGGTACTCTGAAGACATTAATTTCATTTCATTTCCATTTTTCAGACCTTAAAAGCATTTCCTTTTTAATTCTGATGCCTTCAGCACACAGAATCAAACTCCGCTGCACTCAAAAAACACCACCCTCCTCTCGTTATACACCTGTTCTTCATTTAATATTAAGACAGAGGGGGAAACCCAGCTGCCTTTCAAATAACCCTGTTGATTAGCCACGCTCCAAGTTGAAGGTCTGAAGGCAGAGGACACACCACGGGGTCCAAACCCCACTGCTCACACCACATCCCTGCTGCTCTCTGGCTTTGGGAGGTGGACATGAGTGGTGAAGTCTGCAATGATTTTTTTCTAGCTTTTTCTAGCTAGTTATTTTTAAAATTTAAAATGTTAAAGAAGGATGGAGCCAGGGGCTTCCAGAGCAGAGGAGATGGGGTGGGGCTGTATCTCGACCAGGTGACACTGGGCCACCACCTCATTTTCCCTAACATTCTTATGGATCTTGCTAGGACAAGGTAGGAAACTCCTACCCAGTTGGAAGCAATCGTCCCACCTCGGGGATGTAGCTCTTAATGCAGCTCAGCTCAACCCGCTCTTGAGATAGAACTAAGCAACCTGCTCTGCTTCGCCTACAGCAAGCCAGGAGCAAGCTTTGGATCTGGGTTTGGGTGACCTTGTTTCACCTCCCTCCTTTCCCTCTTAAAAAACTTGGTGTATTTTCCTATGGTTGTCCCTGATGTTACCTCCTAAGAGGGAAGAGGAACCCGCAGTCGAGGGCAGTAATTTCTCACGCCAGCCCACCCCAATCAGCAAAAGCACATCTGCAACGCTTTATCCACAAAGCAACACACCATACACATGCAGCCTCAGCAGCTCACCCTGTCTTACACAACAAACATCCACCACCACCTCAACCAGCTTATGCCTTAAAGCCAGGCTGTGCAGTGAGTAAATCCCATGGAGCCGAGCCCCAAGGAGGGATCCCCCCGTTCCCCAGGGGCTCCCCACCACAGGGACTTGCACGCCGAACATCATAAGCGGTTTATAATCTGAGCAATGTAAGCACCACCGCACTAAACCCACGCTAAACCCTGCTTTGTTCATCAGTGCTGAGTGCGAATTCCACGTTAATGCGAGTAGCTGCATGAGTAAGACCCGACTTAGCACGTCTCCAGGGGAGCAGACGGCGCCTATGTTATACATACAATAAACCCAACCAGCTTTTGCTGTTCGGATTGCTCAGCACTGGTATTTCCCTTGTGCGTGCACTAACACACAAGCTGCACAGCCCTTTGGTCCTTGCTTATCCCAGCAACTTTACAGGCTGATCAGGATTTGGGGTATTTTTCAGCCTTTATCCTGAAGTGAAAAAGAACCCAGCAAAAAAAAAAAAAAAAAGTCTCCAAACCTTAAATCATTAGACCAAGAGCTATCAGCAGTGATTAACAAAGAGGAAAAACAACAAATGAACTCCCAAAACACACGAGCTGGGAACAATATAAGGTAGCTGTATGAAAAGAAAGCTTTTCATCAGCCTCAGCATGGCATGGAGCCGTTCCTCAGACACATCATTTCCTTCATTTGACACGCAAAACATGCTGGTGTAGGGTCTGTTTCCACTAACAACCAACAAACTTTTATCATTAAAATAAAGCAGGATAACCTCTTGTTAACACGGTCTGGATGGAGGGCAGCAAACAGAGGTTTCCGGGCCCCGGGGTTGTACCCATGTCTCCCCCAGGTGCCAACCCCAGCACATGGTTGTGGTTCCACCGAATCCCGCAGCACTTGGCATCACTGCTGGTGTTTTGGCGTCAGCTCCTCTCTCCCAACTTGGACAGACATTAATTACCTTGCCCAGGGCCACGTAACACAGCCGATGGAAACCTGGGAGAAGGAGCCCAGGGACATTTGGCTCCTTTCCCTGTATTTTCCCCCTCGCAGTGCCCGGTTCCCTCCCAGCCTGTGCCACATCCACTTGTGTCCCCACAGAGGGACCTGGGAGAGGAGCTCTGCTCTAAGTCCTTAAGGACATTAAGTTGAGCTTGTGCTCTAGGGCTTAACAGAGAGGTCCAAGTACAAAAGCTTCCCAGAACACTGAGGAGACAAAGGTTAATGCAGTATATAACCCCTGTGAGATTTCACACACCCTGAGAGCAATAAAGCTCTGCTCAGCTCCCCTGTCCCTGCCCTCCCCGTTCACACGGGTGAAGCTGTCTGGCCATGGGAGAGCTCGCCAGCTGCAGCCTTCAAACCAGACATCGATCAAACCCCCAGCCCGGATCCTGCACCCATCTCCAAGCTCCCTCTGCTGTTCCCAAGTGAATGTTACAGTCCCTGATTTCTCTCTTACTTTCCCACCCACAGCAAGACCACAGCAGAAATCAGGTCCTACTGCCACCAAAAAAATACTTCCATGTAGGTGGGTCCATGAGTAAGATCAGTAACAGCTGCATCAGGAGCAGGAAACAGCAAGTGCCTTTGGAGGCTTTATCCGGGGTGAAGGTGATAGGGTGAAAGCAGAAACACGTGGGATGAAATAAGGGGGAAGGAGGAAATCAACCTGCTACAAAGGGGTCAAATGTTCTGCAGAAAAGCAAGGAAAGCAACCACATTAAATAAGTGTCTGAGCTGCAGATAACTGTCCCACTCAGGCTTCCTCTGTCTCTCTGTTTACCCCAAGGCGCTGCCTAATTCTTCTCTTGTAGTACAGGGTGTTTCAAAAAGATGGACCCAATTTGAAATATTAATATATACTACTTTGAAATGGGGTCCATCTTTTTGAAACACCCTCTAATATCGCCATCCTCAAAACCCTCCAGCAAATGCCACGGGCAACTCTCAGGGTTAGCATGGAGGGACCTCTGTAGATCCCCAGCCCAGCCCTGCTCACGCAGGGTCACAGAGCAGATCACACAGGGGGGTCCAGGGGGTTTGAATGTCTCAGAGAAGGAGACTCCACACCCGCTCTGGGCAGCCTGGGCCAGGCTCTGGCACCTCCCAGCAAACAAGTTTCTGCTCATGTTCAGATGGAGCCTCCTGTGTTTCAGTCTGTGCCCGTTGCCCCTCACCCTGGTGCTCGGCACCTCTGGACAGAGTCTGGTCCATCCTCTTGATGCTCACCCTGAGATACTGACCAGCACTGCTCCCAGCTTCTCTTCTCCAGCTGAACAGCCCCAGCTCTCTCAGCCTTTCCTCATAAGAGACAGAGAGGGCAAAGCACCACTTGGCTTTCTCCTGGCCATGGGGGAGGACACCACACACCCCAGAAGAGCAGCAAAGTCCAGCGTGACTAATCGTGGGAGCAACAATAACCCTCCAGGGTCCACTGCAGCCTTCAGCAAAGACTCAGCAGAAAATTAGTTATAGCAGAATTTCCTGAATTCTTGTGGTTTTCCAGACTCTCTTAGAGTTGATTTCATGCAAACTCAACCCAAATGACACACACTGTCCCTAAGCAGTTTACAATCCACCATGCGCTTGGACCAGCCTCATAAATTTCAATCTGTTTTTTAAAGCAAATGAAAGAATGCAGCTAGTAAAGCCTAAATAGGAACGGTTGTTTGCTTGGATCATTTGTCTCCTGAGTGGGTTGCAACTGCATCTTCATGTGTGGAGTAACACAAAAAGAAGCCACAGGTTCTTATTACTGAGGAGACCAAAGACAGCAAAGCCTTCTGCACAGCATCCCCCGGCTCTGTGGGCTTCTCCCAGCGCCCGCCTCAGCTGGGAAATGATTCATCTCCATCTCCAGAGGATTCTTCTGGTAGCTGCTGCAGATCCACCTTGGGATGACAGAGCAAAACTAGCACAAAACCAATCTCGTCACTCCTTTTTGTTTTTCTCCCACTGAAAATACATAATTTCAGGATTGGGATATCAGAATTAAAGCTAAGGACGATCTGGCTCCTTACACAGATATTTTCTTTAAACCTATTTTCAGCTGACAACATTAAAGCTGCTGCCCATAGATTTATTGGTGAAATTTATGAGCCGGTGAGGAAAGCCACTGAAACAGGAGGAAAAAGAATCAATTCCAAATCTCAGGACACGACACATGTTTCAGGGGGATTCTCAGGTGTTAAAGTCAGCAAGCCAGAGAGCAAGAAGCACAAAATAAATACATATCCCCTCTAATCCCTAAGATACTTGGGAGGACACCAAGCACTGTCCTGCAAACTAAAAGCAATAACTCCTAAAAGACAACCAGGCTGTTGTTACCAGACAGACAAGAAATGAGGATGAAAGCAAGAAAGCAGCATGACAAGTTAAGCAGATACAGAAACATGTCTCAGAGCATTTTTAAGAAGAAAAAAAAAAAAAGGTTTAACTGCTTTCTTTGACTGGAGCTTTATTTACAATCGACCCAAATGATGATGCCGCAGGTCTCCCCAGGTGATGTCTGTGCTGGGAAGTACCAATGTTTCCAGTTTCTCAGATTTTATATGTGTGTGTGTATATATATATCTTTATATACATCTCACACACATATAATTTTTTACATCAGCCCCTTGTCATTCGGTACCTGGAGAAAACAGGAGGTTTATTCTTTATTCTGAGTCATTTCCCTGTTCGGCGTGAACACAGAGCTCAGCGACACCCGGTCTGCCGGATATACTGAGCTACAGATAGACAGCGCTTCCTCTCTGCAAAGGCCTCCTCCTGCCGAAAATCTATTTAGACATTCCTAAAAATAATCATTTGCTAAAGAAAAAGGAAATTTGAGGTCCCAGTGAGAGCACCGTGGTACCAGAAAGGCAGCAAAGGGCCAGGACAGACGAGCTGCTCGGGGGGGAGAACACAAGGACTCAGCAAATGTTACCTGAGCCACGGAGTCTGTGTTATCCAGGAAAACAATTATCAAAGCATTGCTTTGATAATCCAAACCATTCACCCTCCGGCATGAGAACAGAGCACTGATGGGAGCAGCTGGCAGGAGGCAGAGTTGGGGCCAAGTGAGAAATAAGAACCAGAACACCTGGCTACAGAAACAGTTTAAAACATCCCCAAATAATTAGCTCTTCAGCATATTTCATTTATCCCTTGCAGCAGGAATGAATGAAAATGAATCAGTATTGAGCTAGCAACTTGGAACCTTTAATACAGAAATACTTTCAAGCTGGTAAGGGAGAGACATAGCTCCAAAATTCCACCAAGTTCTTGGGGGCTGGATTAACAGAGCAGTAAATAAATATATATATTTTTATATATAGAGAGAGAGATATAGAAAAAAAAAAAATATATATATATAAAAAGAAGGATTGAACTTCAAACACCAAATCGAGAGAATATATGAGAATTTTTTTAAGATTCAGCTCAGTTTTGGTTCCAGCAGTGGGTGATACAGAGAGGTTATTGCTTCCAGGCTGACCCTCAGATGGAAATTAACACACAAGGTCTGAGCCTGGCAGGGTGGCCTGAGTCTTTCAACCACTTGCCCTTCACATTGTCTGTCTTTATCAGAAGGAAATCACTCACAGGTACCTCTGCAAAAAACATTCTTCAAGTGAACCCTCAGATTTTCCTCTCTCTTAGGAAGCCATCTGTGGAATATCCTCGAATATCCGCCACCAAGGCATCCCTCAGCAGAGCATCCTCACCCAGGGAGCTGGGACAGGAACACTCAAACTACAGCTGAGGTTAAAAACCCCAGCAAGGGGAGAGGAAAGACCAGGGTGAATTAATAGGGAGGAATTAGTTTCTTTAGTGCTTCCAGCTCCATCAGGCATGAAAGTTTAGGATGTTCCCAGGAGAGGGAAGATTCTTGTCTCAAGGCAAACCAGCCTACTCACTGTATTTATAGGCAAGAGACCACATTTTAGCCCTGCTGTGGCTCAGCAGATCCCACTTCGAAGCTCTGCACATTATACAAGTGGTCCAGAGCCAGGCTGGTCCCCGGCCCAGCTCCACATGTCAGTGGCCACCAGGAGTGTGAGGAGATGTCCCATGCAGGGCAGTAACACCATTGGGCATGGGGTGGCAGAGCTGGTCCCCACTGCAGACACCATGCTGCAATGCGGGGACAATGGTGAGAAAGACTGAAGCACAAGACATCGCTCTTCTCCACTGGCATAATCTGGGCTCCAAAAAGGAATACAGTGCAGAGAACTGGGAGTCCCAGCTTTCCCCAACCCCTCAGCTGGGAAGCAGGGAGAACTGCAAGCAAAAGGCAGAAAATGGCATCATTTGCAACCTCCTATATTGAAGGGGATGGCAAGAAATTCTGGTTTCTGGCCTCAGTTCCACTGACTGGTGTTTATCATGGGGCTGCTCAGGGACAGGATGGGGCCATCTCCTCCCTCCTGGTCAGCTGGCCTCCAGAGGCTGTGCAAGCAGGTGGTGCTTTTTGGGTCCAAAACAGCCACTTTGGTCACAAGACACAACATCCCACACAAAGCAGATGTCAAGCAGTCACTGTGACACAGCCAAGTTAACTAATCCTCATCTTCTTATCTTTCCAGAGCATATTTAGCCTTCTAAGGCACTCTTTGTGTGTCTCCTATCTCAGCTGTTAACAATAAGGGTAACTAAGGCAGCCATCAATGGGAATTTAATCCTGGGGTCTTTTAGGACAGGGTGGCAGGCATTTTAGGGATAAGTCTCAGGAATCCAGCCTGCTCCTCCATTCACAGTCAATCAGCAAGAGAAGGACACGTTTAACAACAAACTCTTATAAATCTCATGCTAGTGGAAGCCCTCAAGACGGTAAATCTGTGTCCTTATAAGCAAACCCCAAACCCAGGTACAGTATCTATCTATCTATCTATCTATCTATCTATCTATCTATATTTATATATAAACACCAAGCCCTTCCTCACATCCATCAGCCCTGCCCTCAGGATCTTGCCATGGGATCAAACTGAGGGTGAGCTGGTGCCCAGCAGTGAAGGGGAAACAATCTGTCTTTCCACATCATCTGCCACCTTGCCCAGCACAAGGGACTGAAATAAAGTCTCCAGAGGAAAGCATATAAATCTCAATGGGATAAATTACCAGCCAGAGACGACTCCTGCAGAGACGGGGGCACTTAACACACCAAGCAGTGGTTAGAGCTGGGCTTGTTAAGCACAGCACAGTTCAGTGCTTCCTAAGGATAATTCACCAAGACCCAGGCAATTCCCATACATCTCTCATCACCCCACCGGTGCGCCTCGTTACTTATTTATCATCCTCGCTTAATATTAACCTTTGAGAAATTGGTTAATACTCCAAATCCAAATGCCACAAGAGTTCATCCTGCGATAATCATAATCTTGGGGCCAGAGAGGACAATCAAGGCACATCACTTGGGAGCTTGTTGTTAACCTTGACCTTCAGCACGAATGGAGCAAGACTCGTAGGTGCATCAAGCAGCTACTGGATGGATCTGCAAGGAGTCAGGCTTCTCCAGCATGGCTCAGAACACCCTAAAACTTACCGTCTAGTCATGGCACAACTGAGAGCAGCTAAATTTCTCCAACATCACCACAGTACACCCTGTGGCATGGGACACCAAGGCAAGAGGGCAGCTGTGCCTATTCGGGCTGAATGACACGTCCCTGTGCAATGCCACCAGTGTCACAATATTCAGTGTAGCTCCAGAGCCAAAAACACATGAGCACAGCCCTTCTCTTAGAATTATAGAAACATTTGTTTGGAAGAGATCCTCAAGATCATAAAGGCCAACCATAACAAACCCCTGGCACTGACCCATATCCCTAAGAACCTCATGTCCGTCTGTCCAACCCTCCAGGGATGGTGACTCCAGCACTGCCCTGGGCAGCCTGTTCCAATGCCCCACAGCCCTTTGCGGAAGAAATTGTTCCCCACATCCAACCTCAACCTCCCCTGGCGCAACTTGAGGCCGTTTCCTCTTGTGCAGTCACTTGATACTCAAGGAGACCAACCGCCTCCATGCTACAACCTCCTTTCAAGTAGTTGAACCGGTCACCTTTGCTCGGAGCAGGGGCATCTCAGCCAGGGCAGAATGGTCCGCACTGGTGACACCCAGGCTATTGGCTCTAGAGTGTGTCACACCTGTGTGGTTGTACGTGGCTCACACCGTGCCAGCTTGGGTCCCTCTGGCACAGCGTCGCATCCCACAACATCCACACATCAAAACGTCCCCTCACTGGTGCCTCAGGCTGAGCTTCCGGGCTGAACAAACAGCCGTGATGCCTCCTACACATCATTAACCTAATTAAAGGGGGAAATGTGCTGTGCTGCTGGCTCACTAGAGGCACACAAGGAGAGAAGCATCAGAGGGCTCTAGGGAGACCCCCTGCTGCCAGCCGATCCAGCAGGAGGGAAGGGGAGGCCACAGCAAAGAGAACAGCCAGATCAACCACAAATAACCGAGGAACCAAGGGACCGACCCAGGCTGAAACAGAGCCAGCAATTAACACACGCTCGTCATTACTCTTCATTAAACTAATCTTCCAGTGGTTACTAGAAACAGTGAAAGTGGCTTTTAGTCCTTGCTGAAGGCCAAGAAATGCTTGCAGTAGGTGTCAGGCTGGTGTTTCAGGTGGCCCCAGGGGGATGCAGTGATCTGGGGTTTGCCAAGCTGCCTCAGACCCACCTTGCACGTCCCCACAGCAAACCCTCGGTCAGGCTGGTGTGTGCGGTGGGTCGCAGGATGGTATCTGGGAATGGGCCATGCACAGTGGGTACACGCTGCAGGAACCCGGCTGCTTTTGCTCTGGCCTTGGGGTGGGAGATTCAAAGCAAACAAAAGCACGAGCGTCAGCTCTGGGTGAGGGAAAGGGTACAGATGGCTGAGACTGACACTTCAGGGTGGAAACATGGGATCTTAACAGCTTCCTGAAATATTACCTTTGTCTGGCTAACAAGAGTGGGGTGAGAGCTGAGCATGTCCTAAAACAAAAGCTCCTAATGGAAGTGCTAGCAGAGTCAGGGAAAGCTCTACTGTACCAGGTAAAGACTGGAAAGAAAATTAGGACCTTAGTCTGCAAACACATCTACACACCAAGATAACAGTCACAGGTCACATTTTAATATTTGACAGTCCATTGCCTCTGTTTGTGTCAGGCTCTGCCACAGCAACACAATAATATGGCATCAGTCCTCGCATGGGGATGACACCAAGTGACAGGAGCCATTATTTACCATCCCCCGGAGTGCAAAAATCCAGTATTGACTTCAGGGCAGAGAGGAGGAAGGAAGGAAATCTGAGAGGAGTCCAGTGATTTAGAGCAAGGAGCTCCACGCACAGGCTCTTGGAGGCATTTAGCCAGTGTGTGCCTCAGTTTCCCCATGTGTACAAACAGGCATTAGCAATCACACTCATCCAACTTCCAGGGATTCTTGCATGGCTGAATTAATACCATCAGATATTCCAGTAAAGGAGGTTAAAAGCACATAGCATTGTTCAATTAACACTTGAAGATATTTGCCAAGTAGCTCCGGTGCCATAAGAAGCGCTATTTTGTAGGAAACAAAGCTGCTCTCCTCCCTGTCTAGAGACAATCGCCCCTCTGTTGGAAGGTGGGACACAGCAAAGCAGCAATGCCCATGTCTGTCCTTACCCCTTCTCCTTCCTGAACAAGGGCAGTAGCTTTTAATGTGAGAAATTAATAGAACAATGCTGAATATCAAGGATAACACCAAGTACATTGTCTGTAAGATACAGGTAATGCAGCTGCCTTCTCAGCAGCGCCCTAAGTTGCTCCGAAATATCCAGATAGCCACTGCAGCGGTGTTATCCTCCCGTGGATTAAACACATCTTGGGTAGAAGGCAATATAACTGCCACTTCTATCTGGAAAAGCTGAATGCATGTCAGCTGGCACAGCCCAGGAAAGGCTTCTGCCATCCGTTCCCCTTGCTCCCTTCTCCCTTGTGTTAAAGAATATTCAATTTCTATAGCACTGGGCTTGCTCAGGCATTTCACATCTCAGCTGAGAAGGCAGCAAATGTCCACACACAAACATGGGCTGCACTGGCTGGTCAAAGCTATGGTGGGAGAGTCTGGCTGTTTCATGGTTACAATGGGAACAGACTGCCAAGAAAGCAAGGAAAAAAACAAAATAAACCATTTATTTTTTGTTCTCTTAAAGATCAACTGCTTTGGGTGAGGACATGACACAAGCTCTAAATGCATTTGATTCCTTTTAGGTGTTAAGAGAAGATCTAAATGCATTTGGTTTCTTTTGGGTGTCAAGAGAGGATCCCTCAGAGACCCACCCAACCCAGTTTTTCCAGGCCAGCCAGTGGTTTCTGCACCCCAGCTCTGTCCCAGCCCTGGCAGCACTCGCTTGGGGTTGGAGCATTTGTCAATCAGCCTGTGCCACTAATTGGGCTGTTTCTCAGTGTCCCCTATCTGGGAGTTACCACATGAATCAGCTTCTTGCCAAGACAACTTAGTTTGTGATTCTTCCGTCCTCATTTCAGGGGTTTTAATCTACTTTAAATATTTTCCAGCCTTCTCTCAGGGACTTTATTCACTCTCATTTGCTAGGTGGTGCTAATGAGCTCAGCATCATACACAATATCCTCCTGTGTTTCTTGGTATCCCACAACAACCCCTACGAACCTCAGGGCTCCACAAGCCAGGAGCTCAGGAGAGCTTCAAATCCAAAAGCAAAGCTTTCCTTGGTTTCCAGGCCCCATCTAATGTTGCCCCATAGAAAAAGAATATAATTAATTAGTGCCTTTACTGCAATGGGTTACATACGTGCAGGGGTACCATGCTTATCCAGCATCCAGGAGAGCCAGGAGGACTTTACGTTCCCAAACACCATCAGCTCCAGGACCAATATCTAAGGTTCCTAAGCAGTGTCTCTTGGGAACATAGGTCAGCCACAGGTCCTGTTCCCTTCCAGAAAACACAATTATTCACCTAATAGGCAATTTGCTGCCATCTGGTCATTCAGAGCTTGACCTGCGATCTGCCAGACTTCCCAATGAAGTCAGTATTTGGCACCAAGTGGGTGCTGTCACTGCCCGGCACTGCTGGAGAAGGGGATGTGACGAACACGACAGTGCAAATCAAATGAGCATCAGAGCTTTCAGATGGATGTTTCTCAGTCTGTTTAGCAAGCGCTCAAACTCTTCCCTTCGGGATGAATGTAGTTTGAGATACAGGTGTAGGGCAGAGCAGAGCGTGGGAGGGCAGCCTGTATTCTGTTCCTTTCTTTCCAGAGTTAGCATCAGCTCCTAACTTTCACAGGCAACCAATTTACGCCACTAAATGTCATTTTGCAATGTTGCAGGCTGAACAGAGCCCAGAGCTGCTGGCCCTGAGCAGCTCGCTGGGAGTCAGCCCTTGGCACTCGTGCAGAACTTTCACCAGCAACATAGCACGTCGAGGTTGCTCCAGCAAAGATCAAGTCTACTTCAGCATCAGGTGTTAGTCACTGAGGATATCAAGGAAAAGAGATGGCTGTGAAAGCATCATTGCCAAAATTCCTCCCCTCTTTTGGCTGCTTCAGTTACACCCGCAAGACCTCAATCAGGATTCACAGCCAAGGATCAGGAGTCTGAATCAAAACTCCCCACCCAGGCCCAGCAACCAAGGGCAGAGGTGGTGCTCTAATAAAGGAGCACAAAACATGCTGCTGATTCGATTTGCTCTCAGAAAACTACAGAATCCCACTAACCTCTTTCCCTTTCAGTAGCTGACCAGTGACAACAGGCATCCATACACAGACCTGCTAGTATAAAGACCATAGAGTGGCACAGAGGTGATATGGATTTAATTATTCTGCTTTTTGACACCGAGGTGGAGCTGAGGACTTGACAAAGGCCATAAATGAGTGTGTGCAAGCTGGGATGACTGAGCCCGGTGCCGGTACCATGTGGAGGAGCGAGTACGTCTGAGCGAACAAGTGGGCTAGAGACGTGTGTGCTGCGACAGCATCCCTGCGCGTACCTAGCTGCTAATTTTTCATCCTAAATTCAACCCGGGTGCATTTTCAAGATAGGAATTGCAAAGGAACCACAATGACATTGAAGCAGGGGAAAGAAATAAAACAGACATGGGAAAGGAGGACCAGGGAACAGGAAGCCAAACACAGAACTATTTCCATGAGGAATAACAGCCATATGGAAAAAGTTACCAAGATGATGAATTCTGCCTTCAATATGTTCAAGAAAGAAACTACATCAGACCCAGTCTGGGGGTGGCCAGATCCTTCAAGAGGGGATAAAAAAAAAGCTGCCACCCCAGCTTGAACTTGAACATTTGGTGTTTCATTTGCATCTTGGAATGAGGCAACTGCTATCGTTCAAACTTCGCATTCTTCTCTTGGATCTCTGCCGTACCAGGTCACATTTGTGGCTCTCACATAACCAGGAATCCCCCCGCTACAATATGCTACTCCTGGCTCGGCCCTGCAACCAAATTCCTGAGCAGCTGACATGGAAATTTACCATCAAACAACTATTAAAGTTTTACCTCAGGCTGTAAAAACTGGTTTGTGTGCTCTGCATAGAAGATGTAAATATGCACTCGTCTGGCGTGCTCCGTGGCACGCTGCCACCGAGCTTCACACCGCAGTCTCCTCAGATTTCGGAAACCAGGCTGGAAAAGCGTAGGGATGGTAACTGAAGCCCCAACCCTACAAGTCTACAACTCCCTGCATATGGCCAGAGACTTGCTGGTTGCGCTGCAAACTGCAAAATCCACCTTAACAAGCCAAGGCTGTTTCCAAGCAGTAATTAATTTAGCTTTGTGATCTCCAGCTAACTGAGGTCTGTCCCTCTACTGCCAGATCCAGTGTCGTTACCCCACTGGAGGGCTGGGAAAGGGAAGAGCAGAACCAGGGAGGGTTTGGCAAAGACAAATTGGGGCGGAATAACCCCGCAGCACACCGGCTGCCCACGCACACTCTGATTTCTCTCTCCCAATGCACAGAGGTGCCCCCTGGGGCAATTCCAATATGTGGAACTCCTCTCTGACGCCCAACCTTCTAACGCAGGTACCTCTTTCAAGTGCTTCAAGTTAACTGGGATGAATCCAGGGTTTTCTCCAATTAACGGCAATTCTTTTTTTCTACTTTGCAGTCCAGCCTCATCTTCTTTCTTCCTTTCCATGCAAATCAACACCCACTTGCCTCCAAGGGTGGACAGCCTTTGCCAATACGAGCACCCAGCAGAGAACTAAAGCTAGAAACTGTTAACCATTGGGTTTTTTCCATCATCATCAAGCTCAAAATCCTCTTCTATTCAAGCTACAAGTGGGCTGATGTACATCTTCTGCAGATGTCTGTGTTCAAGGGAGAAAAAACAACAGCAACAAAATCCTCGTTTGGCTAATAAACAGAAAGTAATCGCAGTTGGTTTCTTTGCTGCAAAAGAAACTGTGCTATTGATGGCATTGGCTGAGAGTGCCTAATTTGTACCAGCAATTTGTACATTAGCTTTACATTCTCCTGCTCAATCCTACCCACAGCGCAACCACATCTCCCTTGGTCATCTGTTTTGTCCACCCCACACCTAGATAATGATGGCAGGGATTGTTTTTCTTTCCCATTCCTTAGTGTATCACAGAGCACAAGGAGATTAAGCTGCTTTTTTTAATTCCTACTTACTACATAACACAAAAAATAAGCATAATTGGACATTCTCCAGTGCAGTAATAGTCACAACTGTGTGCTAGACTATGAGCCCCACGTATGAAATGTGAGGGAAGTTATTTTGCCCAGGATGCAGACGCGATTCTGCAGCAATGAGGAATCCAGAGATTTTGCCACAAGCGAGGTTAAACAACTGCTTCTTCCTTTCTTCTCTATAAAGCAACTCACTGATTAATTCGGAAGCAAGGTAAACAATAAACAGTGATTATATGCATAGGGGTGATGATTCAGCCCAAGCAGCAGATCAGAATTTGAGTAACAAGCTACAAACATGTGCTTTATTTTCTCAATGATGATTCTCCGGTGAGCAATGGAATAAGCTGTCTTATACAGCCGCCAGGCAACAGCACGGTCCCACCGTCAAGAGCTAATCGCATGACCATCAACCCAAAGGACCAACGTGAATGCTCAAAAGAAATCAGGCCCGTAGGGGATTCACACATTCTAATACCGGTATTTTATATCCAGACAGCAGCAAACACAGACCAGCTGGGACATTTCAACCAGCAATAGCACGGCAGCGCCTAGGAGAACGCACTGTGTCAAAAAGATCTTCTGGAAAAGCGAAAATGTATGAGGACACCTGCAAAACAGCTACTTTTTGCCTGCATAACCAACCTCTGCAAAATGCAAATGGGTAATGCAAGAAAAACATGCTGGGAAAAGTTCTCCTATAAAGCCACAGAGGGGAACAAGGAAAGCACGAAGGAAAGTGTTTGCGTTTCTGTTTCGTGCCTCATGTTTTCATTTTGCCTCATCACAACCCTGATTTGATCATGTCTGTTACTTGGATCAAGAGAAGATGGAAACGCTTTCTGTTGCATCAACAAAAACCAGAGCGAAAGAGAAGTGCAAAGGCAGCGCGCCAGCTCCGAGGGAGCTGCAGGTCAATGTCGCTCTGCAGTGATCGGCGCAACTGCGCGGGCTTGGAAAGAGGGAGATTTTGACCTCCTCAGATCTGCGATCGGAGGGATCTGTACTTAACAGCTAGCTTGTGAGCCCATAATATTCCTTTCAAATGCAATTACCTGGATGTGGATGGGGGGAAGTGACAACAGCCGCATCTGCAGCTGGTCCTTTGAGGCTGTTGCTGGGCAGCTGCAAGTTGCACGAGGACGTCACTAGAATTGAAAGCACGTGAGGATGAGTCCAGCAAATTTATCTCTGCATCCGTGGCTTGTTGTGTACCTGGCACATCCAGCAGCACAGCCTGGCAGACCCACTTTGCCTGCTTAAAACTCACCTGCCACCAACACAGCAGGTGTCTTCTAATAACACCTGCAAGGTTTATTATATTAGCAGCAACCAAGTGGTTAACTAATCTAAGAAATATAGGCACTCTACTTAAGCAAAGCAAAGCAGCAAGGGGGCCCCGTGGTGTTGACAACTCTAACAGCAAATTAAGAAGCTAAAATAAAATGCACCATCAAGCAAGCAGCTGGAGTGAGGCCAGAAATCAGAAATAGATGTAAAGAAAACTGTACGGAGAAATCAGCTCCAAACAGGCTCATTGAGCTCAATTACCAGAAATTAGAAAAGGAAATGGAAAAATTTGTATTGTAAGGACACAATGCATTATGTGGCTTCAATGATGGCTGCTCTGTTTATTGTGTCTCTCCTAATCATGTTTTTATAGCACGGGATTTGCAATACCAGATCGGAATGATATTGATACAGGAGGACAGCCTGCCACTTCCAGGCAGAAATTCACAGCTTACATTGGAGATATCAAACCAGAAGTGAAATTCAGCGGCCGGGGACTGTGCCCGTAACCTCGCTGCCATCGCCATGTGCGCACATCTCAGCCCCACTCACAAGCCTGGAGACGAGGCTGAGGAAGCCAGAGAGTATTCCAAAAGAGTCCCAAAAGGGATTCTTCTTCTAGATTTTGAGCCAGTACAGTCCAGATTTAAAACCCGGCTCTGCAGCCAAGAGCACTGAAAGAGAAGAGACTTTTATTTAAAAAGAAAACCAAACAAGCAACTCATGGGCAGCCATGCAAGTCTGAACAAAACAATGAGAAGGGAAAACTACAGAAAGTTTGAGCAGCTGCAGTTCTAACCAGGGAGCAGAGAGATGCTGAGTGGTGATACCCACACTGAAGAGATTGGGGGTCACATTATCCAGAAGCATCCAGACCTACAAGCCCAGCTGGCAGCAGCTTCACCTCCCTGCCCTTGGTGCCAGCTCAGGGCTCGGCTTTCCCAGGACAGCTCCTGAGCCTGCCCATCTCCTTCCTCCTCCTTCTTCAAACCTCTGGACCAGCAAAAACCACTTGCTCTCTCAGCAGTGTCATAGGAGTGACCCATAAGACGATTACCCTCTGGAGGATGGGAAGAGGGTAGGCACAGATTTATTTTTCCATCCCAACCGTCCCCTTGTAGCTGGACCGAGTTCCAGCAGCCAGAGCTCACCGGCTCCCATTTGGGCAGGGTCAGGACTGGGAACCCGTCCACGTCTCGCCCGAGCTGCCACTTACCGCAGCGCAATATGGCAAACCATATACATGCTGGGCTGAAAACCAGCCAGGATCGTGCGGCAGCGAGTGCCAGCTCAAACACAACCCAGGGCTCGCTCAATCCATCACT
Source organism: Streptopelia decaocto (assembly GCF_964273445.1). NCBI lineage: Eukaryota > Metazoa > Chordata > Aves > Columbiformes > Columbidae > Streptopelia > Streptopelia decaocto. The sequence goes on along the minus strand of NC_138672.1, from coordinate 3,429,413 downwards.
GCCCCGGTGCAAAGTGCTACCCATCTGATGCTGTAACATTTTCCTTGCTTTTGACCGACAGTAAATGACTCTTCAAGTCACAGGAATAGGCATAAACTATAAGCTTAGGCTGCTGGGCATAACCTGAAAATATTTTAAGAGAACAAATCTCTTTTGGTTGCAGTCAGTGGGACCCAGAAAGATGCCACTTAGCAGACAGAAAACCCACGTTCTCCTCTAGAAAGCTGCTGGCAGCACTTTGAGATTGGTTGATGGGATCCAGAAACATGTGGACAAAGAAAGAAAAAGCCCACGCTGTCCATATATCACCAGACTCACTCATCTGGCTCAGCAGAGCTCTGGAGCAGCCAAATCCTGCTCAATCTGCTTTTGTGACAAACAGAGACCTTTCTCTCCAGATGTCCCAGAGACAGGCAGGTCAGGAACATCACTGGAGTCTGTGTTTCCAGCACGAGGCAGCGCTGCCACCAGCATCCCACCATTACCATGCACCATCCCCTCACCTGCTGGATGCACTCCAGAGACATCCCAGGAAAAAAAGTCTCATTTATTTCTAGAGAGGACTACAAGAGATGAAAAAGAGTTTATTATGTTAGAAACTCAGAAGCCCAAATCTCCTGTCCGGGGAATCAGGAACTAAAAGAAGTTGAAAGCAGCTGCCATGACCTGATAACCCTAAAACCACTTGCTATGGCTGAAGCTCTGCTTAGTGTTTGGGAGAATTTGCCCTCGGTTCCTGAAACCCTTTAACCCAAACCAACATCTTCCAGAGGAGCCTTGGCTCTGTAACTGCCCAAAGTTTCCCTTCAACCCTCCTGCTGCAGCTCTGTCCTTTGTGCCCACTTCCCATTCTAACTCCTTGTGCTCAGAAGCTCCAGGTAAAGAAATATAGAAGAAACATGGAAGAAAGTGCTCCAGAAACAGGAGCAGGACCACAGAGGGTCAGCAGGAGGGCAGCTCAGACTTGTCACCAGCTCTGAGTAACCCCCATCCCATAGCACATAGACAGACTGGAGAGCTATCAGAAGAGCTCACTCTACAACACACTGTTTAAATTTACTTAATTTCTTCAAAATGTTTTCTTTTATTAAATTCAGGGCTGGGTGGGGAAGTGTTTGCAGCCACACCAGAAAAAGTAAAGAGAGACTGATCCCTGGGTTTCCTTATTTAGAGGGTTTATGGGTATGTGATTCTAGAAGTTTACTCCTTCAAAGCCACCTGTGCATTGGGGTCATGTTCTTCCAACAAATTTCATCTATTTCTCCAAACTGCACTTGAAAGCCTCCAGTGCACTCAGCAGCTGTCTAAAAAGCCTGCAAAATAACTCTGCCCTCCAAGTATGTTTAACCTCACATTCAGCATTTAAGTGAGTTTTATTGTATCGACATTCCCTATCCCTAAGGAAGGGCAAGGCCAAAAATATCACCCTGATGCTTTCCTGCTGTGCAGGTCCACGTGCAGCAGCCCAGCACATGTCTACCTGCAGGTCTCCAGTATTCCCAGCAGCTCAGGGCTACCGCAGCCTGGCAGGCGTTTGCCCAGCCCACGAGCAGCTGGGCTGAGTCCAGCCCAGAGCAGCAGGGATGCAGAACCACCATCTGACAGCGGGCTGGTGGCTTGCGCAAAGGGAGTGGGTTTGGTCCAGGTATCCACGTGTCAGACTGTGAGGAGAAGCCTGGGTGGATGCCAGGCACGAGCAGGATGGGCTCCTCTGAGGTCTGTTGGTGCGGAGGCGTGTGGGCACCTGCTCATGGTCAGACACTGTACGCCATGTCTGGCACCTTGCGCTGAGAACAGCCACAGCTTTGCATCCCTTTTGGGTGATGCGGTTTCTCCGTTGCATCCCTTTCCCATGCTCACCAGGCCCATAAGACACCATGGGTGGCCCAATAAGAGGGATGGAATATCTCTCCTATGAGGCCAGGCTGAGATGGGGTTGTTCAGCTTGGAGAAGAGAAGCTCCAGGGAGATCTTATTGCAGTCTTTCCATGATTAAAAGGGGCCCATAAGAAAGGTGGGGACAGACCTTCTAGGGCCTGTTGTGATAGGACAAGGGGTGATGGTTTTAAACTAAAGGAGGGGAGATTCAGGGTGGACATGAGGAAGAAATTGTTGGCCCTGAAAGTGGTGAGAGCCTGGCCCAGGTTGGCCAGAGAGGTGGTGGATGAACCATCCCTGGAGACATCCCAGGCCAGGCTGGACGGGGCTCTGAGCAACCTGAGCTGGTGAAGATGTCCCTGCTCATGGCAGGGGGGGCACTGGGGACCTGGGAAGGTCCCTTCAACACAAACTGTTCTGTGATTCTATACCTGAGCTGCACAGCAAAGAGCCCAAAAGCCACAACCATCCCAGCTCCCATCCCACACGTGGTTCGGGAAGGTGGTGGAGGGCTCAGAAGCAAAGCCAGCAGTTAGGGCTTGCACAGAGTGGGTCTTATTAAGCAAAGGGAAGGTTTTTTCCCTAGAAAGGCCACAGCATGGAAGAGAAAGAAGGTGGCGTAGGCTTGAAGCATCAAGGAAGGCATCAGGGTCCATCAGGAACAGGAGAGAAGCTGTCAAGGAGAAGGGGGTGATGAAGATGCCAGCGAGGGAGACTGCAGGCAAGCAGGGGTGGGTGCTGGAGATGCTGGGGAAGCTGCTGAAGGGGTGTAGTAATGTCACAAAAATTCAAGCAAGAAGGGATTCTGGGTGTACAACCTGGAACTTGGTAAAGCAGCCCTGATTTTCAGCTGGGAGAAGGGGGTACAAGCAGAAGGAAAACCACAGCCCCAAGAGGCACCTCAGCAATGCAGGGCAGTGGGATTTGGTCCGTGCCCAGCAGAGAGTGGGCACCTCTGCGCAGGAATCGGAGCTTGGGTGCCTGCAGCAGCGCAGGATGACAGCATCGCTCCCGAGTGGGCGGCGCAGCCTCATCCTTCATGAATGAAAATATTAAAAAAAAAAAAAAAATCACGAAAGAATCACACCACCCACTAGCAGGTGTGCTATAAATACCCTGGCAGGGGGTGTCTGCAGAGGAACTGGAGGTATTGACTTCGTGGCATGCTTACAGAGCCGCATATGCGACTTAATTACCACGTAGAGCACTTTGCTGAAGACGTTGAGCCATGCTGCGTAGGTCTGAGCTAAGGGAATCGGTCTGGCTGTTCTGCAGTGGCCATGCAGCCCCACAGCAGAGCAGAAGGACTATGAACAAGCCCAATTCCTTTCCTAGAGACAGACAAATAGTTGCAATTATACGAGGGTGTCACCTACAGGCACCCCAACCCTGGGGAGACTTCATAGCACTATAAACTCTGCTTGTAAGACCCTGCGCAAAAACACAGCACCCCAAATCCTTCCTCAAGCATTTAAGTTGAGCTGAAGAAAGTTGATGCAGCTCGATACTGACCTTCATTTCACTATGGAACGTGCTGAGCTTTGCAACAGCGAGAGTAGGGCAAAATTAAAATACTTGGCAAGCCTCAGTTGAGATCACCTACCTGATGTGCTCACTAGGCAGGGAGAAAAGAGGAGTCCCAGCAGAACCCTTCCTAACAATCAATTTAAGGTAGAAAGTCATTGCTCTGTGGCTGAATCAACACCAGTTTATGGTCCAAATCCAGTCTGAGCTACACACGAATCATAAGACTGCCTCATTTCTGGGTTGACGTACCCCATAAAAAAGTGATCAGACCCCAGTCCGGTAATGGTCAAAAATCCCCCACAAAATCTTCTAGAATGCAGATTGCGGCGATGTTGATTTCCAAAGGAAAAAAAAAGCACATAATAGCACAAAGATACCTGTCCACCAAAAACAATTTGGGTTTTACTGTTGCAGAGAAAGAACATTGTTACCTGGAGAACGAGCCTAGAGAAAGAGCTGAAATAATGGGAGCTGCTGGCACTGGGAGGGGAAGGACACGCTGGATGGCTCAAAGGCAGCAAAACAGTCTTGGGCACAGGCAGAACCTGCTGGTGAGGGGCCATGGAGTCACTTTTGCCAATATCCTTCAATAATAAGAGAGCCTTGTGGACCCCGCTGTGGCGGTGGCTGCGTGCAGCATGTCTCAGCTTTGCCCTGCAGCAGCAGAGCAGGGGGAGCCAGGAAACACGGTCCATCTCCCAGGAGGACGCAGGGATGCTCGGCAGCCTCGCGTTTAGCCAGCGGGTGCCCCAGAAGTACAAGAGAGCTCTGCTTCGCTGGCTCACGAGGTAAAACAACCTCCAGTTCCCAAGCAGAATAACAAGCTGGCTCACAGCAAGTGGCTGTGGCACAGCCAGAAGCAAAGGCTGAGCAAGGAAGCACAGGAACCAGGACCAGCCAAGCACAAACCAGCACCTGGAGCCACCAGAGTTCTTCTCACCACCTGGCTCAATGGTAATGGACCCCCACCGGGACCCCCGTGGATATCACCCCACTGCTCTGCAAGCAGTTATTTCATGGTACTACATGACTTAAAAAATCTTATTTACAGGCCTATACATTCAGGACAGCCAAAGCTTTAGCACATCCTCAGACTGCTTTGAGGCAAAACAATTAAGTGAGCTCCAAAGCTACCTGTAGAAATGTGTCTCTCCTGCACTGTCTTCAAGTTTTAATCATGCAGTATTACAATACTTTAGCTTACTGCTGAGTGCTAATGCAATGGAACTTGTGATTTAATCCTGTCTGAGCACAGCACACCTTGCAATCACAGCTGCTCAATCCTCCAGCCGCCTACAAAGGGAGGCTCATATTCCCCTTCCCTCAGTGGATGTGTTTGAAAAGGGAAAGCAAGCACTTTGCTACGGCAACAGCGGTGCCAAGTGCCAAAACACAGGTTGCTGTTGCTCCCACCAGCCCGCGGAAGAGCTGAACGGAATCCGCTGCTCCTCCCAATGGGCCCTTCCAAGAGAGAGCTGGATACGGCAGAACTTAGTAAAAAGAGGGGTTGTACACGAAAATTTCGAGCATCAAGCGGGCCAGTGCTTACGTTCTCCCTGGTGCATGACTGGAAGTTGTCATTCCTGGCAATCTCTTTTATCAAGAGTGCTACTTCAACAAGAACTTTTGCATTCAGACAAAATAATAATACCCCAAAATATTTATTTCTTCCCACACCTTTTTGGAAGAATGTGTTCCAGAAGGAGGCAGAAGTCAACCATGAAGCCTGGATGGTCCACACAGGAACAGCCAAGTCTTCAGTGTCAGCCCACAGAGCTGAGCTCCAAGGCCAGCTCTAAAGACAGCCAAATACTTTATATACAAAAAATAAACCACAGCTAGGGTTAGGGCCAACCTCAGCTGCTGTTGATGCCTGTGGACATTGTCTTTTTGTGCAAATATATCTTGGATTGATTCCCACACTAGTTCTCCATGTGCTTCATGTCATGCAAAGGTCACAGCTCCATTGTTCCTATGGAAAGCTTATGCTCCATCCAGCCCTGACTGCATCAGGTAGGGACAGGCGGCTAAAATACCAGCAAGCAACGTACCTGGGTCTGAACCACAGACTTTCAAAGCAAAACAAGAGAGCTCTGTAACTGCTCTGTAATTCATATCTTCAGTGGACTGGGCACAAAAAGGAACAAACATAACTATCCAGTTATTAAGAGCAACATTTTGACGATGCCAGATCAAAAGGACAGCATCTCAGTCTCATTTCTCCAACATAAATTATTGCCTGAAGAGCAACAAAGTGGAGAATGAGGCTCCTCTTGGAGACCAAAACAAACCAACCTTCCCCTATACTGACAACCTGGCCCAGCTTGAACTGCTTTTCTAGATCCTCTTTCTCTAACTGAAAAAGAATGGAAGGGGGAAAAAAATTGCTTACCAAGATGATTAAATAAAATGTTAGCTATTCCAGCTACCCACTGGCTCTGGGTTTGACGTCAGTGCTGAATGCATTAACTATATTTGTCACTCAAGATCTAAAAATATCTAAGGCATTAAAAAAAAAAAAATAGGGCAGTGCTGGCAGAACTGTAGGTCCTTAATAGGTACAGAGCCCCCCCAAGGTGTCGTGGGGTTCAGTGTGCCCCAGCAGCTGCCCACGACATCGGGCTGGTACAGAAAAGCTGCTGAGCAGCCGAAGGGAAGGAAACAAGATGCTGCTCCATGTCTGACATTACAACTGTTGAATTGCCAAGAATGCCCAAGGTGTTTGAAGCATTTTCCCTCTTACCCAGCTTCCCAAACCAAGCAACAACATACCTGGTATGCTGGAACTATTAATCCATATTTTTAGGGGTAACTAGAGAAAAGAAAATTCTCTTTAAGTGATGTAACAGAGCTGTGTGTTGAGTTTGGGAGCCAGCCTTGCTCTTTTCCAGTCCCTCCCAATGTTTTTCTTTCAGCAAGCTAAGTCTGCTCTCTCAAAGGATACTACAGACGCCATAGGTTCTTCAAAAAGAACGCAGTCAAAGCAGAACACTGGAGTAAAGCCTGAAGAAGCTATTTACTTTTGTTCTTTGTCAGAGAGAGCACTCGGCAAGTCAAACACCCTTCACCCCCTCTTCACAGCTTCCTAAGATTCAGGTTGCTACTTAAAGTAAGAATTCCTATAGGGGTTGTTGCAGGGTAGTAAATATCTAAGCGGGGAAATCAGCAGAGGAGAGCCTGGGCTGTTGCAAGTTGCTCCAGGGTAGATGCAACATAAGAACAAAAAAGGCCAGAAAACTTTGGCTACAAGACAAAACCAAGAGGAAATAAGTCTGGGTTTTGTTTAAAGTTATGGAAAGCAATCTGCATCAACAACTTTCATTGTCACTGTTAGTATTGGTGCAGGCCCCGACCCAGCAAAGCCTGTAAGCATTGCATTGAACCACAGGAAAATCCCACTGGCTTAAGTACATTACGAAGATTTCACTGATTAGGGACAGAGTCGAGCATGTGGTTTGGAGTTGGTAGCAACACCTTGCTTGGTGCATAGTGAATTGTGATAGAGAGGAGCCCGGTTACCTGAGGCTCTGTACACCTGTACATCACCTGAAGAGGAAAGTTTGCTTCACTAGTATTTTACAAGAGATTTACTCCTTATTCTGCCAGAATCTGCAGAGGAAAAACAGTGCCAGGAAACAAAACCCAGAACATTCGACCCCTGCACTTGGAGGGACCATTATTGCACCATTGCTGGACACTAAAAGCAAGAACACACAAACACAGTGATTCAAATTCTCTCAGTCGAAGTCCTGGTAATACAGCCAGGGACGGTGAGGAGCAGCTGATCTGTGCACACAGATTCCATGGGGAAATTTACTCCCCTGTGGGTCTGGAAAAGGCACAGAGACTTGGGAGATTTTCCCCTTCATGGAGATGCTGCTGGCTCTGCAGCCCGAGTCCTGGGGATTTGTGCATCTCCAGCCAGAGGTTCTAGATACGGGCTCCAGGGAGGAGTAAATCAGACGTGTTATTAAGCACACTCACCTGAATGACATGGAGCAGAGAGCCCCGAGTCACTATCCATTTCCTGGCTCTGTAAGCGAACGTGCCGCTCACGCAATGAGAAACACATCACCCATCTCTGGCCCTTGTTTTACAACCCTGCAAATTCCGCCCAGGGGAATACAAGCTCCTATTCCTCCCAACGTGGTGCGGTGCACACACAGGCAAAAACCAACCGGGGTGTCCCTGGGAGCCAAGGTGCCCTCCCACAATATAGTTTCTCCGGTATACCAAACACCAGCCAGTCAAGGAGCAGAAACATCATCCCAGGTCTTCAGTGACTTATTAGTCCGCAGTAATCGCGAACAAACATAATTCAATCGAAATGCCAATAGTGACAAGACTGAGAGCAAAAATCTATTTCCACAAAAATACGGATGATTCAAGGTTGCAAACTGCCTAACTTGGAAAGCTTTAATGGAAGGATAGATGGAAAAATATATTTCTTTTACTATCAGGAACGTTTCATTTTGTAACAGCAGCTGTGAGCCCACAAACTGCCGAATCCCCCAACCTGAGCCCTGGTTACTCCTCCCGCAGAACTGCAGCTCCTTCACCTCCTCCTGACATCACTTCTTCTCTATTGTGTGAGATTAACATATGTCCAATCTGCTGAGGGTTATGGAAGGAAATTCTCACTAAGAAAGGTTAATAAACAAAGAAGTCCTGCAGTAACAACGCAACCACTGTGTGAAAACTTAATTGGATCAGCAATACATCAAATATGCCAACACGGGGACAAAACAGCAAAATGATTGTTTAATCTGGGCCCTAGGTCATGGTTTCAATGAGTGCCTTGCAGCAGAGGCTGCTTTTAACTGCGCGGAGAAGTAGGTTACAATGTGTTGGAAATAAAAGCTGTTGGTAGCCATCTCTTTTTTTAAAAATAAAAGCAAAAAGTTATTTCTTTAGAGATTTAAACAACCCAGGCAAATATCAACTGTAATCTTCCTTAAAACAACGAATCTTGGGGAAGAAAGGCTTTTTAAATAAACCAAAACCAATACTTATTCAGTGTCACTGTTCACAATCAGATTGGACTGATGAGTAACTGAATAAATCCACCAAAACAGAGAGAGAGAAGCTCTTGAGATCAGCTACATCAAACTCCATCATCCTCCCATGAGATAACTGAAGGGACACAATCCATCGAGTCCAACATTAAAAATTGCTATATTTTAAGAAAATTTGTGAATTAATTGATTTTTCTTGGAAATGTCACAATGAACCAACATACTCCAGGAAATCCGTCAGGATTGTCCTGTGAAGCTCCACTAGTGTTTAACTTAAGAGGGAAATTTCTGTCCCCTTTGAGTTACTCGGCTCTCGTTCGGCGTGAGAAGCCCCCGCGGTACTCAATTTACAGGATTACTTACAAGAACCCAACCTCACTTTGAAGCATAATGGATTATCCTCATCAAAGCAACTCATTTCAACAAAGAGCAGAAAGCTGCTAAAAAAGTGTTTCCAGGTATCTCAATTGTAATTAGGAAAATTTTAAAAATAAAGAGGAGGTGACACTGACAACCTGACGATGTATCATGGCCACATCTGCTTTAGTTCAATAGATACCACCCTGTATTTACTGAAAGGGACAAAGTCATGAAGCCATCTCAGTAAAGGACATTTTAAAAATGACCACAGGAGAAAAAAAGCACAGGAAATGTCATTCACCTCCTGAATGTATGGAGAAGTATAAATTTCATAGTAACTAAGAGGGAGTCTATTTTTTTGCTATTTCTGTGGTTTACCCCATACCTGGGAAGGAAATCCATTTTGATGTGGTATTAGCAAAATGGCAGCTTCCCCCAGGAGAAACCATTCACAGTCACAAATACCAGAGCGGTGGCATTTCTCATCAAATCACTCCTCTGAGAGTTGAGAATAGGAATAATGAGGCACAGGAGGAAGAAGCTGATGAAATCTTGTGCGTGGAGCTTGCTTGGCGGGCCAGACGCTGCTCCCAGGTACATCCGTGCAGATGGGCACAGCTCCCCGGAGACCAGGGCAGATCTTTAATCACCACGATGGATATTCAAGGGCGAGAAGCTGGTGTAAGCGTGACCTCTGCGTGGGTATACGCCCATGCACAGCATGGCTTATCGGATAAACACAGAATCATTTTGGTTGGAAGAGACCCTTAAAACTATTAACTCCAGCCCTTAACCCAGCCCTGGCACTGCCCCATGTCCTGAGAACCTCATCTCCGTCTGTCCAGCCCTCCAGGGATGGTGACTCCAGCACTGCCCTGGGCAGCCTGTTCCAATGCCCCACAGCCCTTTGGGGAAGAAATTGTTCCCCACATCCAACCTCAACCTCCCCTGGTGCAACTTGAGGCTGTTTCCTCTGCTCCTGGCGCTTGCTCCTGGGGAGCAGAGCCCGACCCCCCCTGGCTCCAAGCTCCTTTCAGGCAGTTCAGAGATCAGAAGGTCTCCCCTCAGCTCCTGTTCTCCAGCTGAACCCCCAGGTCCCTCAGCCGCTCCCATCACACTTGTGCTCCAGCCTCTCACCAGCTCCATTCCCTTCTCTCAACTCGCTCCAGCACCTCAAGGTCTTTCTTGTCGTGAGGGGCCCAGAACTGACCCCAGGATTCGAGGCTGGGCCTCATTAGTGCCCAGTACAGGGATAGAAATACTTTCATTGTCCCAAGGCATCATGAAATGCCAGGAGGAACCCAATCCATAGTGTTACACACCAGAAGACCAACCCACAGCCACCAGAGCCTCTGTCTATGTCTCTGGTCCTGCAGCACCATCAGTTTCTGCCTCTCTCCTACCAGCCTTGCCCCATTCAGAAACACCAGATTGTTTTCCATACGCTGGAGCGATGCCAGCAAGACCCCAGTGCACAAAATTCAAGATCCAGGTTTGTTGAAGCTGCAAAAGGTTGGGAGTTTAGAAGCCTGAATGTGCCTCTACTTTGGGGCAGAGCTGGGTATGGTACTGCTGAGACTGCAGCACTACAAGCATCCGATGCTACTGTGAGCAGAGATATCCTACCGTCCCTGATGCTTTCTGCCTGGCACACACTCTGTCCCAAAGGGGATGATGCCGCTGTCCCACAGGCTCCCTCTGGTGCATGGCTCTTTGTTATTTAATCTTCTAAAAAGACTTGTCTAAACCCATTCCTAAGCTTTGATTCAGAGCAAATCCCACCTGGACATGGCAAGGTCCCATTGGAACCTCATCCCTGTACTTCCCCCAGCCCATCTCACCACGTATGGTCTGTCAGGGATGCAATGTTTCTCTTCTGCACAAACACTACCCCATGCTCCCCCATCCCACTCTGCCCTGGGAGGGTTTGCCCCACATGCTCCTCTCAGGGAAATGACCTTCAAAGGTATTCGGGGCACAAATTCCTGCTGAAATTCAGCTGCTTATTAAACAACATGGTCCAAACACAACCAACACTGGAAAGAAAAGGCAGAGCAGGAACTGCAGGTTGGGTGCAGGAGGAACGGTGAGGTGTGAAATGCTTGGTCCTGGCTGTGATTTAAGGCCAAATCAGGGAGAACCAGAGTTGCCAAGGATTTTCTCCCATGTAGCGTGGTATGTGCCCAAACATTGCCAAGGACAACCAGCCCTTCTCTGCACTACCCAGCCCTTCATATATAGCATATAGGAACTACAGCATGTCCCCTGCATCCTCAGGTGAAGGAGAGTTGATCCAGCTCCCTCCACAGTCACAATGCCCTCTCTTCTGTCCCTGAACCAGTGGATATACCCCACTAACAGACCCCGCTGCTGACCCCCTCCCTTCCCCGCTCCACAGCAATTGCAGGATCGCTGCTGCTCCCCTCTCCCAGCCACAAGAGCACTCATCCTCCCGCTCCCATCTTTCAGCCTGAATTATTCATCGATAGCCGTGGTGGTGCAGAAGTACAGACAGAGAAGAAACACCAGTGCAGAGACACTTTGGGAAGCTGTTGCCGCGCTCCCTCCTGGCAGCGCGGCCACTGCCGTTCCCCCAGGACCGGGCTCCTTCCGCTGTAAAGAGCTCCGGGGGCCACCGCGGCATCCAGCCCCCAGCCCCAGGAGGAAAGGAAGCTGTACCAGAGCAGCTCTCTAATGGTGCAGCATACAGGCAGTGATCAAAAACTCCTGCTGAATATGGAGGAGAGGAGATATATATGCTGGCATATAAAACATAAATGCTGTCACGCATCAATATTGATGTTTCCTTGCTCCCATAGACCCAGACCAAAGATAATTACATGCAATTTTTATGCTGCCTCCAACATACTTCAGTCTCTGAACATCAAAGCGCTGGTAGGTAATGCTACAAGTTGCCAGGAGTAGCATGGATCAAAATGGAGCTTACGGAGAGAAGCTACAGGTGGCAAGGTGGGTAATTGCAGCAGCCTTTCAGCACTGCAGATGCTGCCTGCTGTTACAAAGGGAATAAAGGAGATGATCACAGGCTGGGCCCAATTATTTGCCATGCACAACCCCAGCGCCCTTGTTGGAGTCTGGAAGGGCAAGGCAGGTTGGCTGAGCAGCTGGTGGGATATCGGCAAAGCCGCACGTGGCTCCGGAGCTAAGCAGAGGAAAACGCCTTCAAAAAACACCAAAGCGCCAGGGAGAAGGAGAGGAATGCTGGATCGGACACGGAGGAGTTAACAGGATGAGCTGGAGGCCAGATCCCTTCTCAGCCTCCCATCCCCAGCACGCCCCCCCCGGGGAGCCCTGCTGAAAGCTTTTACTGGGCTGGCATCTTTCCACACCACCTCCATCCTGGAGAGCAGCACACCCCCACCTTCAGACCGTAAATGCCTTTAAGTCAGACGCTGGGAAGCATTTTCAGCAGCCTTGGGAGGCAGAAGTAGACTCTTCTTGTCAACAGTGCTGATAAACAAGCCCTTGCTTTCTTCAGGCCGTGAGAGCATCTTCACCTGTGGCTGCGTAAAAGCAGGGATCACACACACAGCATCGCTCCGACACACCACGTCCTGCTCCGTGCAACCACCTCCAGCATACAACAGCTTTCAGGAGAGCATTCAGGGACAAAATCAGACACAATCTGGACCAATTACCCCCTTCAGCTGCTTCTGTTGCCCCTCCCTTTCAAGACAAGGCAATTTCGCAACCGGCAACATCCAAATTTCTCCATCCCAGGGACATGGATATAAGCTGCATCCGTAGTTGCAGCACATGGTGAAACTGAACACACAATTTAACATTTTTCCTTGAATGACAGCTTTAATGAAAGACATTTCAGCACTTAGAAAATCAGCATAAATGATCAGTTACTAATCTTGTTCTACCAGTAACTCTGGGAAGTCAAAAATAGACCAGGCAGAATAAACTGGGGGCTGAAAACGGAGGTGGGGATGGAAGCGGGGTATGTTTTGCTCCTCTCTCTGAGAAATCACATAGCAATTGCCACTGATTAAAAAACCCACTTTTTTACAAAAGGCACAATTTGCTGTGCCACCAGTGTTGTGCAATAGTCAAGTCTGTCTCTGGGCTCAACAGAGGAAACTGGATAAGCCACTTTTTTGCACATCTTCCCAGTCCCTGACCTTTTCCACTCCCAGCCCAGCTTGCAGAACCCGTACATCCCTGCCATCGCACATAACGGAATGCACAGCGAGGACAGCACAACCTTTGTCACAACCTGGGAGACCACTCGGGAGCCGTAGCTCCAGAAATCCAACCACCAGAAACTTTGCAGGACAGGAATGGCTTGGAACGGGGACAAATGAGTGCATAACACAGGTCTTCTACCTCTAAATGAGCAGAATATCACAAAAACCCCAATTCAAGACAAATACCAAGAGGACAGCTTTGTGTCCACTGGGCAGAGCTTCTGTAAGTCCCTCGACAAGGCATTTTTTGCTTTCATGTCACCCTTTCCATCCGTCTTGTTCTACCCAAAGTCTTACCCTGGTACTGTCACAATGGTATCTGAGCTCCCAGTAGCAGAGTATTAGTCTTTACAGCACAAGAAGACACAATTTTGACATCAATACATGGCTCATATCAGCTGCTGTCTTCCTGATAGCGCCTTTTTAGTGGCTCTTTTCATTTCTGTACTTTTTTATGAAGCTATTTTCTTTATTAGTGCGTTTTTATAGCTTGTGCAATACCTTAAGCATCCAATAAGGTACTTCAGAAATAAAATTGTTAATAAGCTTAAGGATTGAAGTTCAATTAAAAAACCCCACATTTTGCAAAGTAATGAATCCCATGGTCACTGTTACATGCCCTTGTTTGTGCACGTCCTGGTATAGCCACCAGCTTATTAGTTTTGGTGCTCGTACTTCTGGCCAAGCAGCTGGAGTCTCAGCAGATCTCCGCCTTTCCAGATACATAACTAACAGGACTTTTGGAGTTGTTATACTTCTTGTTTTCTGCATAATTCACATTTCAGTTCCAGAAGTATAATACGCCTTTTTATGTTTCTTTTTATATCACTTTCTTAGAGGCTTTTTAAAATGTTAATGGTACTTGAGCCACCGATTCTCTACAGCCAACAGGACAGATGATATTATTAATAAATACAGCCCATTGTGCCAGGAGGTCCTGGGATACATAAATGTGCTGCTCCTATGGCTACTTTATTTTCACATGCAGTAAACAGGAAAATTGAAAAAACTAGGGTTGGGTGACCCTAGATCACTAAATTATCATTATACGTGCAGCTACAGTGCAAATCAAGAAGTACCAGGCACTAATCTGAGCGTACTCCCCACTTTTCAACCTACATTCCCAAATTGGGGGCAGGGGGGAACCTGAGGCCTGGCTTGAGTGCGACTCTGGTTCTATGAGGAAACACAGCTCTTGTTTGGTTTAACCCAAGGTAGAAGGTTAACAGGGCAGTTTCACACTCAGCCACCTTCTCCAGCAGGCAGACCTGGCACTGCCGCTGCCTTCCCTGCGTCACGTAGCACGCAGCTCTCACAGTCCGCCACTAAGGACATCAGCAGAGCCTTCGCTCTCTTTCCATAGGGCCTTTATAAGCTTTAGCTATCAAACAATTAGTCATTTCTATGCCGCTATGGGAAAATAACCAGCAGTTTCAATCCAAGTGATGCTAAAACACAGGAACTGCAGCCTGAGGTTCAGAAACCAGTCGCACCATGCAACACCACAAGAGGTCCAAACTCACCTGGGTCAACACCCCATACAGACACTGGCTTTTGCACACAAAAATCACATATCTAGCCCCACAAAACCTGTATTCTCAGGAGACACAACCAAGACTTAGACCAGACATGTACTGTTACCTTCTTTTCACAGAAAGAAGGAATTGAGGAGCAAGCACATCATCAGCTGCACGTCTAACACGTCTTCAGCCCCAAAGGTGATGACAGAGCCCAGATCTCTGCTCAGCTGGTTTCTGTGCCCAAGCCTCAGCATCTCTCCTTGGCATCAGGGGTGAAACTAGTGATCCTCTGCCTTTTTAATCCTCCTTCTCACTCAGCTGGTCCCAGGACTACAATTAGTGTTGGAGCCACCTGGCAAAGATCAGCTCCAGGCTGTTACCCACCTGGTAGCTGAGATGAAGGTGGCTCAAGGCCTTCAAAAAAGCCCTCTCCTGCTAAACTCAGTGATGTTTCATTTTTCCCATCAGTGCTCCCAATACTCTGAAGCATTTGTCTAATGAAAGGAATGTTTCAACAGGATCCATGGGGAAATAGGGCAGGTGCTGCACTGACAAAATAAATTCTCCTCCGAAACCATTTGAGCATTTGGGATCTGCTTGTTGCGCTGAGAGAAAGTGCGTTACAGCACCACAGGGGCCAAGTTTTGAGGACAAATATATCACGTGGGTTTCGCAGGTGACCAAACAGAAAGCATGGTCAGGGCAGCAGCATCCCATGAGTGGTGACATCCTTTGGGTGCCCACACAGAGGCAGCGCATTCCTTCTCCACGAACACTTGTAGTTACTCTGCTGTAAAGTCCTACTTCAGCTCTGACTCCAAAAGTATCCCAGAGCCTAAAGATAAAGTTTCTTTGCTTCTCAGAATCCACTTTCCAAGCCCCATGAAATGAGCCATCAGCACATAACAAGCAAAGACCTTGGGCCCATGGAGTCCTTTTCCAGTGGCAGCCCACTACTGCTTGTTGGAAAAACACCACCCTCAACCCATATTGCATTAATCAGTACGGTTCACAGAAGAAAAACTATTTCTTCCTGATCCCCTCAGGTAACTATATTTTGCCCTGAAGTATAAGATTTTATTATGTTTAGTCCCATTTTATTTAGAGCCTGAAGAGAGACCAAGAAGTCTCAGATAGGAGTGATAAAAGGAAATGATGCTCAAGCCCAGCCTTTTGCAAGTCAGCATCTGACCTAAGTTAAAATCATTCAAGTATGATAGGGGGAAAAAAAAAGTCCTTCAGATTTCAATCTATTTGAAGAGGGCAGAAATGCTGGCTGAATCATGAACTCTGGGGAATATGAACACCTCCCGAAGGAAAGAGGGCTTTCTTGTCAATGTTCTTTAAAAAGAAAAGAATGTTTCATGTGGGTGTGTGCTGTTGTTTTTTTTCCACTGTAAAGCAAGTGTCCCATCTTATTTTTCAAATGGTCTTTTCTTTGTTGATGCCTCATCTATTAATAATCCTTCACTGGAAGGGGAAAAGAAAAAGCAAGCTTCTGTCAGACATACAAGCTGTTAGTCTGAGATGGACAAAAATAAACCAAATCAACACAATTAACTGCAACACAGGTCAGTTGTCTATAGTTGCTTAGTGGATATAACCATAACTGTACTAAACTTTCCTTATAAAACATGGAGTTGGAGAGTGCTCTGGGTCCATAAGTGTCCTGGAGGACTGGAGTAAATTTAGGAGGTTTCCTGAACTGCCCAACCCTGCTCACTACATCAATATCTTCTACTTGGGTCCAAGAAAACATTTTATGCTTAAAAACAGAGGAATGAGATCTTGCCTCCATGGAGTCAGGACTTTCAGGGAGAAACCCCGGGCCAAGGGCTGTTTGAGGTGTGCTGTGTTTTTTCCCACAACATTCATTGCAAGTGGGCTCTGAGCCCACCAGAAACAGCGGTGATCTTCCCCAAATCCTTTCTTCACCCTGGTGCAGGATTTCCTCCTCCCTTCCACACACAGGGGCCCTGACTGCCAAAGCTGGCCAAGGAGCAGAGGGTTGATCATACACGGTGGGAACTGAGCCCATGGTTAGAAGATGCTCCATCCTCAGTCACCTCAGCTGTGGGAGGCAGGCAGCATCTTCAGGGGGAGCCTGGGAAGAGCTTAAATTTGCAACTCACTAAGCAAAATCTTCATTTGTTTTCACAGGTCTTCTCTAAGCCCTTTGAAAGGGAACAGAATTTGCTGGAAGCGTCAGCCCAGAGCTTCGGTGGTGGGTATGTTCAAATGCCACTGGTGAGATCAGTCATATTTCTGAGAGGTGTGAAGCGTATGAGGGAAGCAGCCAACTACCTGCGTCACATTGCAGGAGACTTGACGGTGCCACCACATTTCCTGCGAAGGCACAGATGCTGTCTGAGCCCACAACAGACCTGCTTTCTTGCCTGCTCACACAGAAACCACGGGAAAAGTCAGCTTTACTGAGGCTCCAAGACACTTGTGAAGATGGCAGCACTGGAAGCAGGCTTTAGCCCGAGGGCATGGAGGTGAAGAAGTGAGAATGAGGAAGACATGAGCTGATAGTCCAATGATCACAGGGCAATGTGAGGTGGCTCTCGAGATATTATCACTTTACCAGGTCTTGGCTGCACTGCCAGCTCCAGGATGCACTGCAGGGTCCCCGGTCCCCAGGGCACAGCCCTGGCATTTGGAACTGCCTGTCCTCCTTTTTGATGCTGGACAGGAGTATTCCTGCTCAGAGCAAAACCACGATCATCAGCATCACTGCCATGAGCTCTGCTGCAGTATTCCCTGTCTTCTTCCCTCCCACCTCTAGAAAATTATGTGAAATCATTAAAATAATTGTCTGTACTTTTGAGGTCCTGTCAAAGGTCACAGCCTGGCTTGCTGGGGTGGGGGTTTCCATTTTCCCCCGTTTATTTGCATCCTCCTGCAGCAAACATGCCAGTGTGACCGGGGTAGATGAGCCTCAGTAAACTTGTCATGTTGTCTGGCAGAAGCAAACAACTACACACAACAAAAGGGAGAGAATATTCCTGTCACAGCAACAGTGCTGGTGCAAAGGCAAGTTTGAAACCATATTTTCTTTGGAGGAGGCTAAAGAGAACGTCTCCATTCCCAAATCACACCACAGTCAAAGCTGAGCTGCTGCACATCCCTCTGCAGTATGTGGTGCACCGAGCAGTGGCACTAATCCCTCTTCTCTGGGATGCGGGTGAAGGACAGGGGCCCTGGGGATCTCGATGACTGACAGTTTCCACAGGGATGGATGAGCTGTAGCCCTGTCAGCCAACATAAGGAAAGGTGTTCAGCAAGCAGCCTGGATGGGACTACACCAGCCTCCAAGAGAGAGATGCCCATCATTTCCTTGCATATGGCAGGACATTCATCCCCTTCCCTTGCCAGCAGCCAAAGCATTCAGTCCATGCTGGAGAAAAATGCAGGTGGGCCCACTCCCCAAGACCTTCTAGGTAAAGCAGGGATGGGAACAGCAGCAGCTTCATGGAAAGAAAGGGTGAGAATTACTCACCTGGAGTCTGCACAGATCTAACCGGCCTGAACATCCCCAGCACAGCCCCTTTCCCACTGCTTCCAACACCTTCTCTCACACATTTTTCCTCCCTCCCACATCATGCACTGTATTTCAGCCATCAGCAAGCCAGAGCTGGCAGGCCCCGAGCTTTCTGCACCAGGGAGCACAGAGGAAGAACATGAGAATGCACATTTTCAAGTGCTTCCCAGCCTTCCAGCTTAGAGTGTCAAACAGCACCAATAAACAATCAAAATATTATTTTATGAGATAATGCCAGCTATCACCACAGCCAGCATGAAATACCTTCCACCTAGAGCCATTTAATTTCAGTGGTACAAACCCTCAGCTTGTTGCCAAGACATAGAGCCCAGGCTGCAGTATATGAGCATAGGCTGCCTTATCTGCAGGGAAATAAACTCAGACCTGCTGAAAACAGTTGAGTGGAATATCACCATAGAAACTAGGCGAGGAAATGGGTGAAGTGTCTCTCCCCCAGCTCATTTCAACGTGACAGCAACCAGAGAGCCCAGCCACTTCGGATCGAGGTGGGGTAGATGAGAAGGATGCCTGGAGCAGGGCCAGCCCGAGAACAGATGTGCGCCGGTGGGGAGATCCCCCACCCGCCTCCTGGGCGTTATTTTTAGGTGCAGGCAGGCTTCCTCCCCAGCCGCCCACCGCCCCTCTGCGACGCAGCGGCCCCCGGGATGCTGCTGTTGTGTGGGTCCTGCTCACCCCCTCACGCCCGCCTGCACCCATCCAGCGCGGTCGCAGAGCACACGGCGGGGAAAAAGCGCCCTTCGCCTTTTCTTTTGCACATTTCGATGCTAGAGAAAAGGAACCACCCAGGAGCAGATCATAGAGATGCTGAACCTTCTACCTACAACAAATTTAAATCCAACCCCAGCCTGGAGACAGTCTTGCACACAGCAAGGTCTTTTCTGGAGAGTGAGATGCCTCAGAGAATCCATCTTTGACTGCAGCCTGGACAAAACGCTTTGGAGAAGAGGCAGGAAAGCCCAGAGTGTTTCCCACTCTCCTCCTTCCCTGCCTGCCAGGCTTGCAAATGCCACAAAACACAACCACGTCTGTGTCTTTAATGCAGCACTGGCAACGCTGGACTGCCCTGAGATGTGGCATATGCAGATCTTCAATGTTGATAATACCCAGAGACTAAGTTCTCCAGCTTGTGTCCTCTGCACAAAGTACAAACACTGTGCTTCCTTGCACGTGTTCTTTTATTATTGCTATTTTCAATAGTTACATGCGATTTCTGCTTGTGGTTTATAAGTAAGAAAAGGAGACACTGATTCACTGGCCTATCATTTATTTTTTGCTTCTCTCATGTCCCCATTTAGTCATCTCTCTACATTAACTGACTCTAGACTTTTCATTAGTATTGCCTTAGTTCTACTGGTTTTTCATCTTGACAACATCTATTTCTGCTCCATATACTCCATTAGATGCAAGGATGAGAGAGTAGCTCAGGAAAGGGTCTTTTGTTGATAGTATGACACACATTTTTAATCCTAATATGTTTATTACTAATTTCAGTGTTGCCATGCATTGAGTAGATTTTGTACTCACTCTCCACAGCATCACCTGGATCTTTCCTCACCCCCTCTTCCCCATGGTTACTACTCGCTTAGGGTGCTGTTATCAGACTAAAAGCTCAGATTATCCTTTCCGTAGCATGAGCTGTCTCTCTGCGGCTGTCAGCACCGACTTCCACCTGCTATTAGATCATCCTGCCAGCTTGATGCCTGCCTGCTGAAACCCTTCAGTCTTGGCTGATCTCACTAATTACATGAGACTTTGACCCTTGCATCTTCACAACCCACTTTTCTGGGCCATTAACAAATACAATATACATCAGTGCTAAAGCAGATGCTGTTAGTGTTTCCTGCCAGCGGAGATGCAACAATTACAGTCTTACATGCAAGCTTAATTTCTTCTGAATCCCGTTCCCAAAATACAGATGTGTAGCTATTGTACTGGAGAAAGTAGCTATATTGTCTGGCAACCCAGAGATGAATGAGTGACCTACATGTTGAAATTGAGCCTCTAATTGGTTTCAGATCCAATTCATATTTGTATAGGACTTAGTAAAAATGCAGTCCTGGATCATCTATGGGCTCTTTGCAAATGCAGATATATAAGTTAATAAAATTAAATGGTTTGTAATAATTTCTTAAATTAAAATATTTCAGACGCGATGATTGGAAGGTAAGATTATCCGTGATTGAGATCCCCTTCTGTAACAAGGAATTCACTTAAATTGAAAGCACTCCTCAGGTGCTTTGAATTTGGGAACACTGGAAGAAAGCATTTCAGTTCAAAGCTATCTGTGTGTGTGAGGGTGGCAGGGAGAGGAGTATTGCATGTGTGCATTTAGATACAGATATATAAAAACCTACTTTTCCACCTTAATAGCTCTAGAAATGGTACCTCTTTGGAAGATCCAATGTGAAATGGAAGAAGAACTTGGTCCCTGGTGGGGTATACAGCTGACTAAACCCTGAAAACAGGGTTACTGAAAAATTCTCAATAGGAGGAGGAACCTAAAATCATAAGTCAGATGAAATCTGCTCCATTCCTGCCTGGGCTGAGGGGTGAAACTGGTGGGACAAGTGAAAATAAGGGTATTAATGTGTCAAAGCTCCCAGCTCAACACAACTTGGGGGAAGAAAGGCATGTAAATATATACATGAACACAGACTTGAGCTCAGAAGAAATCCCAGGTAGAGAAGCATTTGAAAAAGGCTGGAGGGCTCAGCTGCTCCTCTCCTGCCCGAGGGATCCCAGACCCAGCTACAACTGGCCCAGGGCCATCTTGGGCAAATTGTTGTGTAACAAACGGGCTGTAAGACAATCCCATCACCACACACAACTCACAGCCCAAAAAAGACCAGACAAAAGGCGACAAGCACACGGCGCGTTCAGGGCGGTGATTGGCAGGCGACACACTCCATCCAGGAATCTGTTTTGGAAACTGTGCGATCACCTTTCACTTGGCTTTAGCTCCTTTTCACTTTTGGACAGAGGGGACACGTGAATCCTTGGCTGGATGGAGGGGGTGGCTATTGAGTGGTATTTTGCCTCGAAGCTCATTCCTCCCCTACCTCACCAGAGCCTCATTTGATGAGCACACAGCTTGTCACAAAGAGCATTAAACCTTCAAAGCGTTTTGTGGAAAATAAGATGAAGAGTAGGCTGCTTTCTAACAGCTTCATCGAAATCCAGAGAAAACTGGGGACTCCATGTCCTCCCCGTCAATGCAGGGGCTGAAGGTGATGAGGGAAAAACAAAATGGAATGAAATCTTCAGGTGATTCTTCAGCAGTTCACCTGTCCGAATAGGAACAGGGAGATTTAACAATATAAACTGCCCTTCTTCTAAACTTCTCAGACTTGAAATAATCGGTGCAGGTTTTTTTTAAACACTTTCCCAATGAAAACAGAAAAAATAAAAGGCTTTGGTCTCTATGGGGCAGGAGCCACCTACACTTTCATCTCCAGGCAACTTTGCTTAGAGATGCATTTCTGTCTCTTGCCTGGATTAGGTGCATCTTCTGCTTGACTGCAGCCCTTCCGATCGCCAGCGTTTGAACACTGTCCGACCTTCTCTTTGTTACACAAAAGCACCTGTAACACCACCTGTTTTCCAGGAAAACGCTGATAGGAGCTCCTTAACCTTTCAGCATTGCTTTTTTGTTTCCTTCTGAGGTCTGAACTGTTTCAGTAGAACCTTCAGATGTTTTAAATTGAATTTAGCAGCCAGGAGCTGCCACCAGCAACACCCAAATGCCACATGAAGGAATCTTTTTTTCCATGTATTTCTTCTGGCATTACAGACTACAGAAAACTGTAAACATGCTACTTCTTTATGTACCAGAATATTCTTCCTATCAACATGCTTCCTCAACAGAGGTTTCAAATGTAGGGGAAAGGGACCTGGGGGTCCTGGGGACAGCAGGGTGACCATGAGCCAGCACTGGACCCTTGTGGCCAGGGAGGCCAATGGTACCTGGGGTGGGTTAGAAGGGGGTGGTCAGTAGGTCAGAGAGGTTCTCCTGCCTCTCTGCTCTGCCCTGGGGAGACCACACCTGGAATCTTGTGTCCAGTTGTGGCCCCTCAGTTCCAGCAGGACAGGGAACTGCTGGAGAGAGTCCAGCGCAGCCACCAAGATGCTGAAGGGAGTGGAGCATCTCCCGTGTGAGGAAAGGCTGAGGGAGCTGGGGCTCTGGAGCTGGACAAGAGGAGACTGAGGGGGGACTCATTCCTGGGGATCAATATGGAAAGGGGGAGTGTCAGGAGGATGGAGCCAGGCTCTTCTCGGTGATAACCAGTGATAGGACAAGGGGCAATGGGTGCAAACTGGAACACAGGAGGTTCCACTTAAATTTGAGAAGAAACTTGTTCCTGGTGAGGGTGGCAGAGCCTGGCCCAGGCTGCCCAGGGGGGTTGTGGAGTCTCCTTCTGTGCAGACATTCCAACCCGCCTGGACACCTTCCTGTGTAACCTCATCTGGGTGTTCCTGCTCCATGGGGGGATTGCACTGGATGAGCTTTCCAGGGCCCTTCAACCCCTGACATTCTGGGATTCTGTGAAATCAGTCCAGATAAACAGAATAAAAGCTGTTTTTCTCATCATGCTGGACCATTTATTTCTACATAACATCCTGACAGGGCTTGGCCCAAGGAAGCAATCAGAAACATTATCCTAGTTTTCTCATTCTCCTAGATTGACTTTGTTTCCCTGTCAGGTTTAAGTACTTCCCAGCAGGCAGGTCTCTTCTAATTCAAGAGGAATGCATTTCACAGGAGACTAGCAACAGAAAATCCTGATTGCAGACTATTCCCCAAGGGAAAAAAAATCAAATTTCTGAGAGTAGAAACAACAGAAAAACAAATAATTATTGCCACCTGGAGTTGGACAAGGGAACTTTTCAGTTTGATGATCCAAATGAAGAACTTGAGAAAAAAGTTTGCAAGAAAGTGCTTTCCTAGGGAAAAGCATCTGAGAGAAGCCATGTTAGGTCAACCAGATATTTAGCCTGACCAGAAGGTAATGGATTTATGATGTCTGAGTCATTTAATTAATTTTATTTACAGTTTAGATCAGTGCTGCTTCAAAGCATAAAGTCAAAGAGTATCACTTCAAATACAAAAAAGCAATATAATTAGGGGCACCCAAAATGAAAGACTTTAAATTTTCTTCCCCATTTCTGGGTCAA
Organism: Streptopelia decaocto; assembly: GCF_964273445.1. Classification (NCBI taxonomy): domain Eukaryota; kingdom Metazoa; phylum Chordata; class Aves; order Columbiformes; family Columbidae; genus Streptopelia; species Streptopelia decaocto. Next base: position 3,406,162 of record NC_138672.1, on the reverse strand, counting down.
AATTCCCATCTTTCAACAAATGTATTAACAGATGAAAAAATAAATCTCATGTTTTCCTCCCTTATGTTATTGCTTCTTTCCCTATGCCTGTAGTCTCTTTGGCCTTCTGAAAGGCTCTTTGTTCAGCACAACTGATGAACATTGCTTGCACTGCAACGACTTTGTAATGGCTCTTATAAATATGTCAGAAACAGAGTTTAAAAATGAGGATGAAAGAGACCTCGTGTGCACCAGCCCGTTAAAACAGAGCTAAGACTTTGTGTTGCCTTTCCCAGGCAAGAGTCTGGGTGGCCAATAGCCTGGTAACCACCTCTTGTCAGACTCACCCAGCACCCAAACCTAGAAAACACATCGTTGCTCGCAACAACAGCTCTTTTCCTACCAAATTCTCCTGAAGCTGGCAAAGACAATCTCTTCTTTCTCCACACAGCCCCTGTTCTCACAAGATGCTTCAGCTGAGAAAGCTCAGCAGAGCTCTGCTCACCCACATTTATCCAGCACCAGGAATACATTAAAGGACAGTAACACTGCCCATAAGCAGAGATCCTGTTATTTTTCAGTTATACCAAAATATATCTGACATGAAAAGCAATTCTGATATCCAGTTTGCATCCCTTCCAGCCTGCCTGGATGAACTGGACTGCAGAGTTCTCCATCAGGCTCCATGGTATTGAAGAAAACGTGTTGGTCTCAACCATCTTGAGCCCTTCTGAGCATCTCTATGTGCCCTTTCCTGTCCCACACACCAAATTGCCACGTCCTTTTGTTGCTTCATGTCAACAGTTACCACTTCAACAAACCCAGATTTTTCCATGGATTCGTTGGACATCTGGTCTGTGCAAAGAGGCAGAAAGTATCACCTAGACTGCAAGGAAAACTGCTCACAGCCTTAAATCTGCATGAAGAAGCTTGTAGAGCTTGTTTAGAAAAATCTCAGGGAGACCTCTGACTTTATTTGAAGAAAAGGATCATTAAATATTTGGTCAAACTAACCAAAATAAGTTGGAATACAGGAAAACAAGGCTCTCTGTGACTCTGTACTGATCCAGGTGGGTGACAAGATTGTCTTGATGGCAATGACTTATACCAGGGAACAAGACCAGAATCACACCTGCTATTTCTGCCTGATAGAAATATACGCAAGGTTCAAGAAAATAGCATCATCCAGAAGCAATAAGTCAATCAACTAATTGTGGAAGAAACAGTCACTTCCAGGAAGGCAAACAAATCTCCAGCACTGATACAAAAGAATAGCATTGGTATTTGTCATTGTAATCTATCCATTTCAAGCATGCTTTTTTTTTTTCCTTTTTAGAAGCTGGGAGGGGGCAGCAAGTTCATTTGGGAAATATCAGAGATGCTTCCTGCTGTGTTTGAGATACCCAGATAACACTATTGTTCAAATGCACAATGACTGTAAAGAATTAAAGGAGTTTTCCATCAGAAACCACATTTCCACTTCTTTACTTCATTTGTCAGATTTCTATAATGAGTAGCTGCTAGGCACAGCGCTGAGCTTTTATAAGAGCCAGGGATTCTTCATCCAGCCTGCAATGGGTCATTTTTCTCATCATTCAGGTAGTAATCGGTTTTATGTAAAACCAAACTGTGCAGGTGAAACACCTGGATTGAATAATCATGATCCTAAATGCATACAGCAGCTCTCTTCACAAAATATCCCGGGATGTTTTACAATTTGCAAGAGTCACTTCAGGTAGCACACAGATGCAGCCACAGGGATGGATGGCAGGGAGCTGTTTCACAACGTACAACAGTGCTTTGAAGACCCAGCCAGAAGGCTGAGAAGAAACCATGTGCAATTAAAGGTGCAAGGAAGGCTTACGGAGGCAGATGCGAAGACGTATCATTGCCAGGGGGCTAAGACTAAAAAAAACACCCAAACGACAAACCCCAGTTCAGCTAGAAGTGCTGTGTGGGCTCAGAGACCTCGCTGGGTTGGGGCCTCACTTTTATATCTGTACTGGGAAGATCTGCAATGATCTTCACACACAGCTCTAGAGGAGGAGGAATTTAGCATGTTCTGTATCCACTCCTCTCCCTGCTCCTAAAAAAGCAGGCAACTGCCTAAATCAAACATCAAGACAACTGCATTTTTGTTCTGTGTTGCTTTGTTACTATTCTACTACCTCCCTCCTCCATTTCCTCTCCTAGAAGATGGGTAATAGTTACGTTTCTCTCTCATCTTTCACGAGATATTTGATAGTTGTATGCTTGCCAGCTGCTGCAAGCTCCTCGATGAAAGATGCGCAGAAGCTGGAAGCATCTCCATCAGGATCATGAAAACCTTCCTCAGGGGACATCTTTGTGGAGCCATTTTGACTCAGTACACAGCTCACACAAAGGATTTCAACCTAGGAAATACCTGCCTCATGTCCCAGCCTGTTGTATGAAAGGTTCTACTAAGGATCGTTGGTAGTGCAGAAATATTGGGGTAGGTGCTGCAAGCAGAAAGGTGATCTCTGTCCTCCAGAGCAAGTTGGCTTATAAGGCATTAACTTCAACCTTAACTCATGACGCAACAGATTTTCTTTTTTACAGATGAGGAAATAGAGGAAATCTGGCCCGAGGTCGGCTGTTATAATGAAGGAGTTCTTGCCTTGCAGCACCTCATTCATCCCGTTTCGTCAGCCACTTAATCATCATTTAATCCAAGGATACTCATTCATTCTGGATTCTCGCAGCCCCACGGGGAGCCTTTCAGTGTCATCGGAGATATTTAAAGCTGGGTGGCTGGCAAGGACAGCTCGGAGGATGGCATCAGTTGTCTGCATCGAGTTCCTTGACCCTTACTTTGAAGAAGTCCCTTGGACTAGCGGAAAAAATAGAATAGTGCTAAATGATCCTTATTAAGATGAAATGGTCCAACGGCAGCACATTCATTTACTTAGATCATCAGGGTCATCTCGCTTGTGATCCTAAGCATAAGAGGGAGAAGTTAAATCTTTTTTGAAAACTTTTCTTAGAACACCCAGTGTGGATCTGCAGGCTCCAGAGTTTCATGCGGAGATAGACACCCAAGAGATTATATTTAAATTTTTAAATAGCTCTGGTTTATTGGGTCAGTCCCTGGTTAATGACTGATGGTAGTTCGGGTTGGGGCTGATTGTTCCTGAAGCTTCTGGCACCAACTAGTCATTACAAAATGAGGTAATTATGGAGCAGATTCATCAGCCCACAAACAGGTTGAAGTCTCTCCAAGCTGTTGCCCAACCTTTCACATCCTTAGAGATTTTGAGGTAGGAAAGAGGGAATTTGTCTGCGTGGCTTCTTCTGGTGCAAAAACACCAGTCACAGGGTTCAGATTTATACAGAATAGATTGAATAATACTACAAGAATTGACAAATTGAAAACATAACAGTGCAAGTCACAAAAGAAGAAACAAAAATCTGATTGTTAGCCTGTAAGACCGAGTAATCATCCTAAAAATTGTGGAGAGATATTCATGTTGCTAAGGCTCCTTTCAGACACCAGAGTCAGTCCCTCATCTATAACCAAGAGAGCAATTTTAGAATTCAACAAGATCAATCTGGTTAAGTGGGAGAAGAGACTTTCCTGGAAGAAAGCAGATAGAAATTTCCAGACACTCAATGACACCAGTTGTTTCTGAGCTGCACATGAAATAATCGGGCCCAGATTCTCCTTCATTGTGCCACAGGCACTGAGAAACAGAAGCAAACCTGACACACATAAAGACAGGAGTTATGTTGGCCTGTACCTAGGGTTTGAGTTTTTCCTCTCCTTTCATCAGCAAAAATCCTATTGTGAGATGTTCCTAGAAGCATCTGTTCACAGTTGTAAGAACAGGGTAGAACATATTTGCAACAAAAGATGACTGCAACGTTACTTGCTCCAAAAAGGTCAAGAATGAGCTGCAAAATTGGTATGTTGTTCGAGAGACCTAAAAAGCAACAGGGTGACTGCAAGTCATGCCGGTGCCCAAGACAAAGTCACCCAGAGAGACATTCCAGTCACACTCCCGACCTCAAACAGTTCTGCAAAAACAATTAAAAGGGCTGAAAAATTATCAGGACCTGGTGTCTATGCATATTTTTGGTTCTGACCAGCTTGAAAGGGACAGTTTGAAGGACTTGGTGGCATGAGGGGCTGGAAAGCCTAATTCAGAGGTATAAAGGATCAGTTTATGGGATGGTAATTACTCTGCAGTAAAGGACATTAATTTGAAGTTACTAGGGCTCAAGATATTTCGTTATTTTTCCTCGACCCCATTTGCAATGATACCATTTCAAAGCGATGGATTCCAATTTACACAAGAGATGCTGGAATAGGACAGAGAATATACTTTCTATGTTTTATGAGCATAAAGATATCCATAAATTTTGAGTCAAAAAAGTCATTACAAAGAGAGAAAATATTTTAGCTGCCAGTCCGACTCCTTTATCGCTGAGGGAATAATTCAATGTGACACAGGAACCCTGCAGGCCCAACTACCCATGCTGGCTGCAGCTATATCAGGTCCACACCATAGAATCGTTTCGGTTGGAAGGGACCTTGGAGATGTAGGTCCCAGCAACCACAGAGCCCACGGTACAGGAACAGCAGTAGCAAACAACCATAGGGCCCAAACCATGCTAACGCCTTTAGAAAGGCTGAGGGAAGGGAAGGAAGAATACAATTCATGCTTAGATTTGCACCAGGATTGAATTCATCTGTCAATCACACAAACCAGCCCAAGTCAGCTGGGGTTTACATCTCCCCTTTGGAGCAAAAAGCATCCAAGCATTAACATAAAACAACAGCGATTTGCAGGATCACATGGCTAAGAATGAGTTGCCTCTCCAAAAAAAGTCTCAAAAACAGCGTTAGATTTGCTGTTAAAACAACATGGAGAACATGATCCCACCTCAGCAAGAAAGCAGTAGCTATTTACTTCTAATGATTTCATTCCGAGAAAACTAGTTTGAATATATGCTTAATGTTTCAGACAGCTTTTCCTATGCCTGCTAAGGACTTCTGCTTGAAACAAATGTAATTGTAATTTAATTTTATATACACCAACAAAATGCAAATTACAAGAGCAATAGTCTGGAGTCTTCATCCTTTATCTGTATCCCAGTCTCCCCACTTGCAAACTATGAATGTCTGCTCATGGGTTTTCTTTTTGTTTTTCAAGCATGCAACAAAACTTATGCCACATTGTGTTTCTTTTCTCCAATATAAATAATGCTCACTTAACAGTGAATGCATTAGAGAATTACATTGCCATTGAGTTGTCATTTCCATAAATATTCTTCTTTTGGGTAGAAATTTTCCATTCTGTCTCAGCTGAAAGGAAAATTTTTCCTTGTTTATTTCCATCCTTTCTATGTATCTTGCTCTTATTTTTAATTTTGAAGTAACAGCAAGATCTTCCAGTAAGAAGCGCAACAAAAGCACAGACTTCTTCCCGACCTGTCTCCAAATTAAGCCTTAGTTACTATTTATAACCCATTTGACAATCAGTTGAATTTTTGTGAGCAGGTCAGTAGCATTAAGGTGCATCATTCACTGTAACCAGAGCAAAGAGCCACAAAAGGTACAGAGGAGGGGAAAATGCTCACAAAACTCCCAAGATGTTAATATTGTGGCAGCTGGAAAAGCAAGGAAGCACCTACTGCCCAAGGAAACAGATACCACATATTTTATCTTTGAACGGTTGAGCTTTGTTTCCCCAAATGAAAATGGACCAGGGGGTGGTGAGGGGCTGGGTTAATTCTCAGAGCTGCTCTATTCACAGATTCATCTCCCCTCTTCTTATAGCCAGTTGGTCAAAAGGGTAAACTTTTAACCAGATGGTGAAGGGGTGGAGAGAGAGAGGGGAGGTCTTCCCTTACTTTATTTACCTTTTTTTCCCCAGTTCACACAATAGTTCACACAATTTTCAATTTTGACAATTGAAATGAAATCAGTTTCAAAAAGAAGGAAGAGATTTTATCCCACTTTTCCACAAGTCCTTTCTTACTTCCACCCACCCCCTGCAACAGAAAAACTTCAATATGAACACTAACTGGTTTTGTCAGCTTAATTAACCATGAAAAATACTCCCCACCACACAAAGACACATTCCGTTTATGATTGTTCTCTCCCTTGCTCCTCCTGGAAGGAGCACACGAACTAGGCCAACAGCTTCATCCATTTTCCAGTCCTAAAAATAAACAGAGTTTGTTCCTTGCCCCTTTCGCTTCACAAGATCTCAGATGTTAAATATTCAAACAAGCCACATATAGAAAACTGATTCATCTCAATTATTCTTGGACATCTTCCTCCTAAAGTACACGTATACCAAGTGAAGAAATAATACCACTAAGGTTTTTTTCCTCCACAGTACAGCTATATCACCAACAACTTTAAAAGTCACTTTTCACTAACAGATGGCAAACAGGGCTAAATGATGGGATGAGTGGTAGAAGGTTTCAGATGAGCATTCAGTGCAAGTTGCATAAACTGTCATCTTTAAGCTAAAGCGTCCACTAAGACATTCTTTACCACATCACCTACGTGATTTTCTTCTTCCTCTACACATCTATGGATCATGAGACAAGAAATACATAAAGTTACCAGTAGACTTAAAGCCAAACGCTCCCACCTCTTTTTATTGTTTATAGTTTTCCGCTTTCAGGTGAAGTTTTATAGAGGTCTGAGTGTTCTCCAGTGACTGATGAAGTGGTAGAGCCCCTTCCTAAATCAAAGAGGACTGTACGAAAACTCCAGTGACTTATGAAAAGCCCCAGAAATCTTTCATTTTGGCTTCATGCCCTGAAACTTGACAGGGAACAAGCCCATACAGGAGAAATGAGCCTATCACTGTTCCCAAAAACATGCTTTGAAAGTATTAAGTGAAAATTAATAGTTACTTTTGTCTTTCATATCCCTATACCTCCCTTTCCACTGTAAAATAAGGAACATCAAAGTCTATCTCACAGGGGTGTTGTAAAAGTGAACTAATGTTTGTGTGAAGCACTCATACTATAGCAATGAGGTCCATAAAAAAAAAAAAGCCTAGAAGGAAATGAAGATTCCCATCTTCAGTCCATGGTTTGGATCATGAGCTGTAGATAAGACCCGGGGCTGTGCAGCGAACAACAAAGACGGCAAATGAGATTAGCGCGGTCCCTTCTGCAGCCTCACACAAAGCTGGAGCCCAGCAGAGAAGCATGGGGGTGATCAAAGACCAACTCAGTACAGACATGCTGCCAAACAGGGTTAATTCCAACATCTCCCCATTTCTGACCAAGCATTCACTGAACAGAACATGGTTTGGGGGCATCGAGCTTGCTTTGTGACAGTACAAGTTGGCCTGGAGATAGAGCAGGTGCCCAGCAGGATAACCCTGCTTCTAGGAGCATCCCCACTGAGCATCTGCTCTCTGCCATGCCATGGCTGCATCCAGGACAAGGCAGACCACAATCCTTCCTCCCTACCGTGCTGCACCCCACAGGAGCAAAGCACCGAGAGCAAACAGAGCTACACCACCACCCATCACGTGTGTGCCACACACGGGGCTGTAAAAGGCTCCAAGGGCAGGTGTGCTAGAGGGATGCAAGTTAATGTTCAACAGAGCAAGGAGACCATCTGCACCCCAGTAGCACAGCACATACCATCCCAACGGGATGCTCACCTGCTCTGTGCACTTCAATGCAGGCACCTCAGGCCTGCGGTGATGGGAGCAAGCACAAGCAATGGCTTTGCTGCTCTGGTGAGACCCCCCTGCAGTGCTGGTCCAGCTCTGGGTCCTCAGCACAGGACACACATGGACCTGCTGGAGAGGGGCCAGAGGAGCCACAGGAATGATCCGAGGCTGGAACAGCTCTGGTAGGAGGACAGGCTGAGAGAGCTGGGGTGTTCAGCTGGAGAAGAGAAGCTCCGGGGAGACCTTAGTATGGCCTTTCTGGACTTAAAAGGGGCCGATGAGAAAGATGGGGACAGACTTTTTAGCAGGGCCTGGTGAAACAGGAGAAGGGATGATGGTTTTAAACCAAAGGAGTGGATATTCAGGCTAGATATAAGGAAAAAATGGTTGGCCCTGAGGGTGGTGAGAGCCTGGCCCAGGTTGGCCAGAGAAGTGGTGGATGAACCATCCCTGGAGACATCCCAGGCCAGGCTGGACGGGGCTCTGAGCAACCTGAGCTGGTGAAGATGTCCCTGCTCATGGCAGGGGGGGACACTGGGGGAGCTGGGATGGTCCCTTCAACCCAAACCATCCTGTAATGCTGATTCCATCAGGGATGGGCACAGCAGGGTGGCTCCTAGGGAGATGGAGACCCATAGTACATCAAAATGACTCCAAGGACTCCAACACTGATGTGCAACCCTGAAGTCAGCCCAAGCAGGTGGAAGTTCAGCTTCTGCAGGCTGGGCCATCACTCCACACCAGCCAGCTCAGAGCAATCAGGAAGACTCATGAACAAAGACATTTCAGCAAAAGGCTGCATCATTAAGGATGCTCTGCCTGCTGGACCCATCTGCCCAGGAACTAAGTATTACAGCAGCAAAAGAGAAATTTTTTGCCAGATAATTTTTGTTAGATTCCCCCCACCATAGATTTAGGTCAACCACAACACTTCAGTAACTCACACTAAGTTTGCCAAAACATTTCCTTGAAGGAAAGGAACATAGAGAACATTTTGTATGTCAACATTGTTAAATTGAAACCTCTAGAGTTTGGTCTTTTCTGCTTGGAAGGATGTTGCATTTCAATTTCACAAATAAAACTGAAGTTATTGAGTATATTCAAAGCTCAAAAAGTTGACTTAATCTAGATTAGACAAAAAAGTTACTCCTCGTTTTCCCCAGTCATCTTGTCCTTTTAATCTGCTTTTCATCTGAAACTCGATTCTTTCAGTGCTTGTTCATGGCGTGAAACAATTGCCTTGATTTTCAGAGCTACAAGCAAGCCAAAACACCAGCTCTTTGCACAACCAGAGTGGTTGCGCTACATACATTTCCATACCTATCAGACAGCTAAATTTAACTGCTTGAATAGGGGGGGAAAAGAGGGGAACAGTAAGAAAGGCTGCACCTGGCAGCAACCAACCACCTCTCCTTGCTTCAGGAGCAGCACTGGAGCCTCTGTGTAGTCTTGTCCTCCTTTCGTTTCCCTTCTTGATGCTGGAACAGGATGTCAGATCTCAGCTTGTACATTTTGTCCCTATCTTAAATCTAGGTTTGAAGAGTCTAAAAAGGAGAAAGCTGAGATGTTTAATTACTTTTATCCATGTTTGAGAAATGCTCTCAAGTATATCCAAGGTTCCTGGAATTGCAGTTCTGGTGCCAGGGAGAAAATGAACAAGAGACAAGCTAAAAAAAAAAAATCCCTGGTTCCCAGATATTTGCCTTAAACACGGCTCGTCTCCATGAACGTCAATCTGGCTGGGGTTAGTCTAAGCAATGCCCTTTCCATCTCTCTGCCACGACGTTACACTCATATTGAGCTCATGGATTTCATGATCCTCCTCTCACACAAACCAGACTTGGGGCCGGATGAGGTGGGAAGTGGCAAGAGGTGGGTTTTATGCTGCTGAATTTGCTTTAATCATAGCACAAGAGAAGAGGATCTGCATGCAGCACAGACTGCAGCTTAGCTCCATGCTGCAGGAGCCGACTACTTAATGCCCAAGCTTTAACAACACTCATTCTGTGTCTCACAAAAGACAGACCGTGGCTATCGAGCCTCAGGTGGCCAAAACAGCCTGAATATTTGGGTAGCCATTTCCACCACGGCACCTTCCCAGGGCCTGCAGCATCTTAAGCACACCCAGCAGGCTGGACGCAGCAGCAGTGCCAAGGGAGGGCAGGGAGCCCAAGGAGCTCACGTGCCCTCTTAGATGTCAGCCCCGAGATAATAAGGGTGATAACGTTCCAACTGAAGCCCTTGCACAGGATGCAGCTCTGTTGAAGGGGACCAGATCAGCAGTTTTCTACCTGTCACCTTGCGTCAACACTTTAGCTAAGGCAACAGACTGCTCTTTTAAGCCACACCTTGTAAGTCCTTCAATCAAGGCACACAGAGCAACCACATGGGTCCTCAAACCATTGCTGCCAGTGTTTTAAAGAATGTGTTGGTTGTTTTGGTTTTGCTCAAGTCCCTCATCCCCAAGAGGAAAGCAGATGTAAGTATGATCCTGGTGAAGATGAGCACTCACTAGCAGACAAAATTTCTCATGGACAAGAGGCAGCACTCAAGACTCATAGGCTCTCCCTGCATCTCACACAGACACCCACACGCTGCCCGACACTTGGCTGCAAACACCACGGGACTTTGCCTCGTGGCTGAGTCCCTCCGACCACTTGCCTGCAGCTGAGCTGCCCACACACCATTTGGAAACACTGGCATAAGGCAGCTGGATTTCACACATCTCCTCCCACCCTACAAACATCCCTGCAAAGAGCTGGGAGTCTCAAAGTGAGACAGAAGGAGCCCAGCAGGGGCATACACAAAGGCCTTGTCTCTGTCCTGCTGAAGATGCTCTGTCCCTCTCCTGTGCTTTCTTTACCCCAAATCACTGTGGCTACTACAGGTTCCTTCCCAGCCCTGCCTCAATCCATCCATCCCAGTGTCACGAGGCTCCTGGTAAAGAGCTTTCACCAGCATGTTCATTGCCATCCCAGCTCAGTTGTGCTTCCTGCACCAGCAGCACAGCCAAAGCAATGTCACCACCACCAGGAACGAGCTACGCGTGGAGACCAGTGGCTCTCCGTCCCTCCAGCCCAGCCCCGAGCACAGTGTGAGCACCCACTAAATCACACCCCAAGGAAGCAGCAGTGGAGGATGTTCCTCCTTTATACAAGGTCCTGATCAACCTCACAACAAAGTGCCCACATGGTTCACCTTCCCCTGCCATACACACCATCTGCACCACCCCTGCGAGGACATCAAGCTTCACACTATCACAGGCTTCTTTCCATGGGTAAGGATCATCTTTCACAAAATGCATTAAAGCAATTTTTAACAACCTAGCCATGGGCAGGAGGTTATTTTCTCAATCCTCTCATTCCTCTGGAGCTGCGTGCTGGGGAGATAGAGAATTGCAGGGTGGTTCGGGTTGGGCGGGACCTCTGGAGATCATCCAGTGCAACCTACCTGCTAAAGCAAGTACATACCATATCCTAATGTTTAAAAGAGCTTGTTTACAAACCTCTCAGGAGTTGTTTTCAGTTTTTAAACAAAAAGATCCACTGACCAGTGAAAAAAACAGGCTTTTTAAAGGCAGAAATAGGCATGTAGCCTACATTTCACCTATTTTCTATGTGAAAAATAGTAGCTCACAGTTGTGCATAAAATGAGATTTGAGAGGATGGTAAGTTTCAAGCTATGAACTAGAGGTGAAGATATTGTTCAGTGCAGGCAGGATGGGGACAGCATTGCTTATCTGGCCTTTTCAGAAAGCCACACAACCTCCCTTGCTGTCACTATTAAAGATGCTCCAACCCATTCATCCTCTGAATACACTCACTTGGGCAGTGTCGTTATTTCCTAGATGGGGCCAGATGACCCAGCCTGTGCTGGCCATCATGCAGTATGGCTGATCTCCATTCAGCCAGGCTGGTGCCCAGCCACTGTTTGGGACCAGTCCTTCTGTTTGGGACCAGAGTGAGAACATGGACCATTTGCCACATCATGACATGGTAAGGTCATAGATACGCTGCAACACCAACAGCAAGGAGTGCCAGACATCTACTGTGCAGTTACAGTTGGCTTTGAACAACCTGGTCTGGGTGAAGATGTCTCTGCTCATGGCAGGAGTTGGACTGGATGAGCTTTGAAGGTCCCTTCAACCCAAACTATTCTGCGATTCTATGATTAAGGCCTGAAGGAACTCCTTGAGCTGACAGTGATGCTGGGATAACTTCAGGCAAGCAGCCCAAGTGTGCTGTTAGGACATCATCTGCAACAGTGAAGGAGAATTCCCTCCTCCTGGCCACTGGCAATGGCTTTGCACAGTGGTTCCTGACATGTACTGCTTGGTCCTGAACAGGTTGGCTGCTGCAGAGCTGACAACAACAAAGATCAGGTTTGGTCCGTACATATAAGTGGGAAGATGAAGCAGAGCAAATGTCTGCAGCACCAAGGGCCCTGTTTTGCAAAGTCACTTTTCTTGATCCTATCCATATTTCAGAACATCTCCAACTGAGCCCCATTAACGTAATTGATTTTGAATGACATTCTCAAAGAAACGATGTGAAGATTTTAACAGGCTATTAGACTGAAATTAAGCCTCACCCAAACCTTTCTCCCTAGGAACAAAGGTTTCCAAAGATGCAGGGGGGCTATTCCATTCCTGCTAATGGGAAAGGAGGTTGCACAGTGACCTGGGGAAAAGGGACACTAATTCCCCATATTCCATCTCACATGACATTGATCCCACCAGTGCTATAGACCAGAGGTTGGCAATTGCAAGAGAAGTTTTTCTCATCCTGCCCACACAAGCAAGACCAGAGGGCAGCCCTAGAGGGCATCAGAAGCAGAAATACCATTTGATGAGCTGGAGGTCTTCCAGATTTCAAAAAGAAGATAGATAAAACATATGTCCTGCTTGCTTTTGTTCTCTGGGCTCCTTCATGCCAAGCAGGCATTAGTTGATTTCTCAGATCTTTGAAAGCCAAACAGCTGAACCTGGCAAGTGTTATATAGCCCATGGCTTCAGCAGCACCAGCTTACCCAGGGAGGCTTGTGCTGCAGGAAACCATAACGGCCTCTGTCCTCCTCCTGGGGAAAGAGGCACCAGGAAGGACTTCCAATTTGTCTCTTTTATACACTCCCCATATGCACCACGAGCCATCTCTCTTCAAAATCCACCCATGGTTCAAGCAATTTAAAGCCAGGACATGACCCTGAATGCTAACTTTGCTATGGATGACATTCCTCTTTCTCCATTCAGTCACTTCTGCTCCGGCAAAAGTGAAGCCACTCTTTTTTATTCTCTAGCAAATTGGTGACAATACTTCTGGACATTTTGACTCAAAGCATGTCACCTCCCTCAAAGGTCCAATCTTTCCTCAGGTTAAAATCTGACAAACACCCACATTTGCAATTTCCCCTGTGTGGCACACCATCCTTTTAACACATTCCCCGTGGTACACGAACACTGAGCTCCATGCAAAATTCTCCCACTCACTGTGAGTGAGCATCTGCATTTCTAGAAGATTATGCTGTTACCATCTATTTTACTTCTGATTCAAATTCTCCTCACTTGATTTCAACATTTTTAAAGACTTATTTTTACTTCTTTTGAGACATTTTAAACTCACTTTTTTTCAATACTGTCAACCAGCATTTTTCACTAGTACATTACAAATTCAGGTACCATTATTACCTTCATTTTTAGAAGTAGAAATGTGGACACAAAAAAGCAATGGCCTAAAATCCTTTATTAGCCAATGACATGGGCAAAAAAGAAAAACAGGACACCCAAGATCCCACTCAACTGCTCGATCTGCTGGGCAAGAGAATTGAAACTGTATTATCCTGGATCTGCCTCAGACACAGCATTATCTGCTGCTATAGTCTCATGTTCTTTCAAGCCTTCTAATTAAATCAAGGAAATGGGATCATGCTGAGCTTCCTTTGTCCTTTTTACCCCTTGTGAAAGTCAGAAGTTACCATCATTTTACACCTGTTATAATTAGCTTTGATGTTATAACCTGGGATGGAAAAAAATTAGTATTCTCTTAATAAAACACTTAGAGGATCATGGAGTGGTCTTATTGTCCACAACTGGTAGCCAAGTTTAGTATTTCCAAATCCACCTACACTGTACCTAACCTGCTTGAGTACTTTATTCATTACTACACAAAAAACAAATTTAAACTATGGAGCAAGTTCAGGATTCACCAGGCAGTCCAGGCCGGGAGATATTAGTATGTCTGACCACAGGCCTTCAGGAATTCCTAGTGCCCCTTCCCAGGAAGCAGGTAAACAAGACTGGGATTTGGCATTGGAAGAGAAGATAATTTTAACACATATCTCTCCGGGTAGAGATAATCTGCATAGATCAGTGATGAGCATATAAATGTTAACAGCTAAATGTTTTTGGACTGTTGCAGTATCATCGGCTTGAAGCATGTGGTCATGAGGTTTTGAAGATAATGGAATTTAAAAAGAAGAATGCACATTCAAGGAGTTTTCTGCACTTTGATCTTTGTCCTGTAGCCATGTAAACCAGGATACAGTGGTTCATGTCTTTATCAAGCCAAGACTTGGAGCTTTCATCTCATCTTTTCCCCAAACCCACATCTGATGACCATTAAGAGAGGTGCTACCCATCCACCACCAAATGAACCAGGCAACACTGCACATTTCTTCACTGTGCAGAAATAGGTCACTACCGCTTTATACAGCTGTTGGCTACCACCCTTCACCCAACACTGGAGGCCAGAAAAGCAGCAGAGATGTGTCTTTGGCGTTGGGAGGGAGGTTTGTTAGCACTCCTACCCAGTGTGAGAGCTTCAGTGCCCAACTTCTGGCAGCTGGATGTGCTTTTAGGTCTGACCGAAGCCTCCTTCAGGCCTAGGTCACCCTCTGACATGATAATTTCACCTGCAGAGTCTTCTTCCATGGTCCAAATTCTGCAGAGGTTGGATACCGCAGACAGGGAGAGCCCTCTCCAACCAAACAAGGACAAGGCCACGTGTCACCACGGAAAGAGAGTGGTACCATTTCTGTAGCACCTGGCCAGATGGTGCCAGGCCTCACTCCTCTACAAAACCAGAACACCTTCAAAGTGACATCTGCATTATTAGAAACAACCTTGGATTCATTTTAAATGAGTGACAATTTTCAAACACGGATCTTTCACCGGAGCTTCAGCTTGCAGGTTTTGAGGGCACCCTTAACGCAGCATTGGAGTATTGAAGTTTCTCTCTAAGCTGTAGCACAGCTTGCAAAAAGACATTTGATCTTTAAATCAGACATTAAGTGATGGAATACCACTACTCCTATCGATATTGTTTCATGTATAAAAAGACAAAGTTTAGCCTTGACATATATTGCTGTATTTCACAGGTCATGCTGGAACAGACTGGATTGCTGCTCGGGAGTCGTGTCTCCGGCATGATTCAGAAGAAATTACAAGACAAAGAAAAGGACAATTATGAAACAGCCTGTTCACATTTCCACCTAACTTATTTCAGGGAGCACCGGGAAGCAAAAGGGCCTAATCATCCTCCTTCAAAAACCCATTTCCCCTCTGGTGAATTTCTAGATGATTTCTGGGCTCCTTTGGTCCCAGGACTCAAAACAGACCATTTCAGCTGAAGCAAGTTCTTGTGATGAGTTCTGTGAGTTAATTACATTTCCATTAGTAAAGAAGTTCTAAAACTTCAATTTCTTTACTGATGCTTTTTTAATCTTGCCAAAATAGATATGGAAACATGATTTTCTCTCTCTTTTTCTTTATCTATCTCACCCTTATCAGACTTTCCTCCTAATTTTAACTCTCTCAGCCTTTTCATTTCTCCTTAAATGGATGTTTCTTCAGCCCTTTAATCATTTTCACAGCCCTCCTCCAAAACTCACATGCCTAAACTGTATTCAAGGGTGCTGGTTAGGATGTTTTATATGGGGAACTAAGCCAAAAAGACAGTTCAGTCTTTTAGTCTTCACTTTTTCATTTTTTTTTTCTTTTTTTAACCAGAAAATTAATTGAGAGCTTAAATTTAAGTTCTTTTAAGTCTAGAACTGAGCTACATCCAACTAAGTATTTCTGGTTCCCAGTGTAGTTTGAGAGCTCTTCAGCACAGGGACATTCTGTAGCTGAAAAAGTCTTCGTCTCTTCTAAGGAGTTAATTTCTGTCCTTCACTCCTTTCTCTCTACATGACCCCATGGATCATCAACGCATTTCTAAACCATCAGCTGGACACAGGGTCCCTTTTGCAGACCCTCACGGGGACTTTTTACATGTTTAATGAGGCAAAGCAGGGGAGTCAACTTTAGCCTCTCTCCAGAAATATCCATAAGGAACATTTACAGCATCTGCAAACAGATTTATGGTATAAGGATGACACGCTGAGAGCAGCCCTCTCCTCTTTGGAGAGCCCCAGGTACAATTTCTATTCCCACTGAACCACAGCACTGCTCCGATCTCTACTTCTGATCTTTTCCTCGCTTAAATCTTACACAGCCCAACATGAACTGACTTGAACTGAGCCAAGAGCTAAACCCATTACTGGCTAAAACCTGGAGTTTAACTTGGGAGTGACCTGAACTTCTTGCTCCAGAGAGATGCTTTTAAAAGTCTACAGCTGATCACAAGAACCACCTACACACACACCCCCCTGTAGCCAGCTCTTGAAACCAAGACATCACCAGCACTTACAGAATAAGAACTTCCACTGGAGAAACCTGTTCCTCAATATTCCACCCTGAGTCCACTGAAGAAATAAGTTTGTTTCATTTATTAATCAAGACAATGAAAGGTGGTTTTCCTGACCACCACCATATGGGAAAATAGAGGAGAGAGAAGGAAAAAAAACCTTATATTTATTGTCAGCCATTGATTTAGCTCTTGCCATGCCAGCAAAGAAAGATTTCTCATTTGTAGCTGAAGAGCACCATTTAGGTGGCCATACTCCTTAGTGAAGATCAGACAACTTTCCAAATCCTGTAGCTCACACTACAGGTTTGACATGTGCCAAACATAGGAAGTGGGGTTTCTTTCTCAGCCTAAGCTGCCAGGCTTCCCCATGGCACAAAAGTGGCCTCGCCATGCAGCCAGGAGCTCCTGCGGTGCACCCTGCCCCATCCATCCTGCAACCACTGGTAATATGAACTCATTCAGAGCAGATCACTTCCCTCTATCCAGAATTAGTCAGATCCTTCAGCACAGAAGATCCAAGAGAGTTGAAGTTAAGCCAAGAGCCTAGCCTTGGCATTGAAGAGCACCTCCAGGTACCCAAATGCTGAGCCTAGAGCTTGAATTACCTGTGAAGAGACATGGAGTCACTCATCCTCCTGGTTCCAGCTTCCAGCACAGAAGCCCTGGCCAGAACATCCCACACATCTTGTTAGTGGTTCAAGAACAACACGAAAGATGAGTTTTCCTCCTCCACTAAGTTTCCCTCACGTTTACAGAGAGCCCTGAGAAAGGCAGTCATCCCAAAACACGCAAAACATTTGGATTAAGTTGTGGACACAAGGATGCATGTGCAAATGCGATGCTCTTGCTCCTGGCATTCAGTATTAGATTACAATCAAAACTAGGTTGATTTGTTAAATCCTCATTCTTTTCAACAGTCACAGCCCAGCTCTTACCATCTCAGACGAGCAGGCACTCTGCTGCTTGGGAACCAGGACACAGCAGCAAAAGCACCATTTGAGAAACAAGAGCCTGAGAAATCCTGAACACTCCTCCTCATCTCATCATGAGACAGCACTCAACATCACACACAGGACTTGGGTGGCTTGGGGTTTTTTGTTTTGTTTTTAAACAGGGAAGCATTAAGAAATGGAACATTAGAGAACTTCATAACTGCAATTTTATTTGTTGTTTTGGTTTTTAATTCCTAGTATTCACACCCAGCTATAATATCACGTGGGTATGCAATGATTTCCACCTATAGAGAAGAGCAAGCAGTCAAGCAGATTTCCACACCACATGATTGCCAGAGCAGGGTCAGATTTTAGGAGCAGATCACAATGTTCAGAGTCCTCTTCCCACCTGCAGTCTCCACAATTGCCTTTACATGGTACGGCCGGTCCACTTGTAAGAGAGAATATTTCCCTGCCACCAGCCTCCCTTTGAGAGCCATAAAAAGCTGAAAATGCTGTCTGGACTCCAGACTAGTGATCCTGCCTGGATTTGTTGAGAAGCACACTGCCCTTTCGCCTGTGATGGCCACTTTTACTGTACAGCTGCCCAGCTTCAAGGCCAAGGAGACATACGCATCCTCAGAGTACATCCGACACTCCCCTCTTTGTGGACAAAAAGCTTCAAAGCAGCATAAACAGGCACAAAACACGGTAAGCAGCACAAGATGGAAACCTGAAGAAATGCTTTTGTTTTCTCTCTCTTTAGAGACAAGTTATTTGTCCATGCCTCAACTTTCTGCCTTCTTGTTGTGCAGCACCATCATTTATCAGTTCACAGACCAGACATTCAATACCTTGCAGTCACTTCTAATAAAACAAGAGAGAAGCACGTCAATCTCATTACCTATTTGCCCTTGAGAAGTGCTCTGACCTGAAAGATCCCATTTGCCACAACCAGAGCAGAGCCATGCTTCAAGGGTGGCTTCTGCCGAGGAATGGCTGTCCCCACCCGCGGGTCCCCTGAGAGTCTGTGACCATCTGCAGCCTTCCTCCAAGCACAGCCCTGAGTCCTCCTCCGCTCAGGAGAATCTCCTGCTAATTTACCAGCCAGCTACACAATTACACATCCACCTGCTTAACCCAACCTGCTTCTACCCACCCCCACCAAAATCAATGCGCAAAAGCCGCTAGAACTCACATAAAAAGACACAAGCCCTAATTAACACTCCAACAGGCTCAGCATGGCCTGGGACCCCCTTTGCTCCATGAAACGAGCCCGGAGGGAAAGCAAGATCCAGTCTGAAGGAACCTGCTGCCCCACTGAGCAAAACTGGCTGTAAAAATGCATAAAAGGAAATAGGGACGTTTGCCAAGGTGGGTTTAGAGCCCACAAATCCTTCCTCCCTGCCGAGCATCTTCTCCTTGGAAGGAAACTGCTTCTGCACATCCCCAAGAGCCCAGATGACAAAAGGACAGAAAACAGAACTCCAAACTACTTTAGACTGCTCAGACTGAGACCTCAGATGCCCTTTTCCCTTCCAGTTACTAACCACTCATTTTCCCTGCCTCCAAACAAAAAAAAGGTTACTTTTCTCCCTCCATTACCACCCCCATACACCAGCCAGATTGGCATTTAATGCTTTGCGTTCAGGAAAACAGGTAAACTCCCTTTGCCTTGACCAATTTTTTAATCTGATTTAATTTCAGAAGGTACCCTTAACTTTTCTGAGCCAGCAAGTATCCATCCATCATTAGAGCATAAAAACAACTGAAAACAAGGATCAGCTCCATTAAAATCTGTAGAGGCTTCGCTCTTAGCATGACTCATGCACAGTGCTAATAGCAATCAGCCTTAGTCCATCACCACCCAGACTGTGTAACCATGCAAAGAGGCTTACTCGTTTTCCTTGTGATAACTAATCAAGATGAAGCTCGTCGCTCTTAAAGTATCCATTTTCCCAACTCCTGTTGCTGCTCAGCTTTGCTTTCTAGCACACAAGTGCCAAAAGTTCCATATCGGAAAAGCGGAGAGAAATCCGTGTTTCCCTGCTCCTGGCCTCTTTGTTCCCTGAGTGTCTAGATCTAAAGCTTATAGACAAAGCACCAAGCACACTGTCTAAAGCGATGCTGGAAAGGCATCCAAGGGTTTTAATTTCATTTTAATTTTGCTTTTCATACTGTTATATTCTGTGGTTATTTGTGGGTGGGAAGATTGAGGTGTTTTGAGGAGTACACAAGAGCCAGCCATGCTGGATCCCATAATTCAGACATCCTAGTCCAAAGGCTTTTGAATGCACAGGAACATGCATATGGAGAAAAAAGAAACTACAGTTATTTCTGTGTATTTGAGAGCTTTCAGAATCCCAGCCCTAAACCAGACATTCATTTCTCAAATCCTTTCATGGCCACATCACACCCCACACCCTGTCTAGGAGGTACGTCCGCCTTGAACTGAAAGATCAGAGGTCCGTAGCCTGCTGCACAGACCAGGTTTGATGGTTTTGATGCCTCCCCCTTTGACAACCGTCACTGCAACCAAGGCTGCCGCTGCTCCTCATACGCTGCACCAGGAATAGCATCTCAGGCTGCCCACATACTAAGATGATCCCGGTAACTGTAAAGCTAACATCAAGGATGAACAGGTCTTTATTATGCTACTAAATGAGTTACCTTCCAAATGATTAGCATCACCCGGAGCTAGGAGCACATTTCTCAGTCCTCCAGACAATCAAGATAATTTGAGTTTTTTTAATTTGTTCCCGACAGCCTGAGACATCAGTAACAGCACAAGAGACTCTGTGCACATCATTTGGCAGCTCCAGGCCTGGCACACGCTGTCTCTGCCAATCCCACCCAGAGATCCAGGCAGCTGATCCAACTGGCTCAAGAACCTACCAGGACTCTTCGAGAGTGTTCACCCCAGGGTGACTGAGAGCCAAGAAGATTAACTCTGCTCATAAAGGACAGAGCATGATACTTTCAAGTGCTCCATTTATTTTTGCCAGTCTTTAGCAACTCTTTGTGTTTAATAAACAATGCACACGATTGTGGTCACTGCATCCAAGATCCTCAAAAACCCCTAGACATCTGAATTTTGGGAATCAGGAAGGTAAGGATCATTTTATCTATGCCTTGTTCTCCATTATTCCCCTTCACTGCTCCAGCTAGAGAGGGTGTTTATAGTTCAGCCCAGTCCAGCAGTTCTTCAGGCTATTGCATCCAGGACACCAGGAGAAATAAATCTTTTCATGAACTCCAACAAGAACAGATCTCAAACCTCGAGGTCTTGAATCCAGGCTCATAGCTCCATCCACTGTCGTCCGAGGGGTTTGGATGTTGGGACAACTTTGTTCCCAAGACAGCTGTGGCTCTCTGAGGTTTCCACCCCAAGACAGCTTACAGCAATAGAGTAAAATGTCCCTTTGTTCCTCCCTTCGGAAAAGTGCATTAAGATCATATAGTCCCAGGCCAGTTAATAAATCGCATTTCTGTGTGATTTAGAGCTGCTAATGGGTGATGTCATCACGGGAGCAAATGCAATCCCATAAAAATGTGAAAATAAAATGAGCAGGAGCTATAAAATATGTGTGTCTCTCCACAACAGCAACAGGCACATCACAGCAGGGCAGCTTCCCTCAATTCCCATCTACAACTGGAGGAGTTTACAAGAAATAACTAAAAAAAAATGGCAGAGGAAACAAAATCCTGGAAGGAGCAGCAATCCATTCTTTTTCTAGGACTTTCTTAACAGCAAACCCTTGAAAGCAAATGAGAAAAAGGCACCACAGCATTGCTGTGGCAAGGAACGGAGGGAGTGTTTTCTAGAACAAACCAAGTCATTTTGGTCCCCTATCTGTTAGATTCCAGTTGAGCTCAATAGGATATTGATCCTGGCTGCACGTAACACAGCCCTGATTTATTTTCTGATTAACAAGTTCTACTGTCTCCTTTTGACAAACAAAATGTCCATCATTGCAGGCAAATAAAAAATAAATACATATTTATCAATAATCCCAGTGTACAGGCATTGAGTAGCAGAAAAAGGATTTGGAAAAACAGGTGGAAAGGGTTACTGCATGATCACTTGAATATTTACATCCGGCTAAGTTCAATAAATGCAGAGCCTTCCCCCTCAGCCTCCTCCGAAACACACCCAGGCACTGGCTGCCCTTCTTCCTATGGAAACAGCTAATGGGAGCCAAGCTGCTCTTGGCTTTCCTGGGTTTTAGCTGAAAGCTGAAAATCAGATCAGATTTTCTGACATTCAACATTTACCATCATAAGAACATGCACTCAACAGGATTAGCAGGTATACAACTCTGTGTGTGGTATCATGAAGCGCATTTTCATCATCTTTCATGCTTACACAAGAATAAAGAGAGAAATCAAAATCCCTCTATAATATTGAAGATCAATGTGAAACCAAGCTTAGAAACCAAACACTGATCGCTGCCTGGGAAATATGAAGCAACATTTTCAAGTAGAAATCTTGCACATATGGCAAAGAAAAGCTTTTGATAGAGTAGTAAAATGATATTTCAAAAACCGATGTCATACCTATCTATAAGAACACAAAGTACAAGCTTAGCACCACCCTTTTTGTTATTCTCTAATAAATTACAGGACCTCCTTGATCATTTTTTCCGAAATGCACATATCCAAGACCACCTTCCACACAAACAAAAATTAAGGTTCTACTTTAGTCATCACCTCCCAGCCCCTCTCTGGAGAACGAGCCAGGTTTGTCAGCAGTAAATGCTTTTCCTCAGCAACCTGCCTTTGAAGTCTCAATGCAGAAATGCCAGGATGATGCTCCCAATAAACAGCCTTGCTCAGAATTCCCCATGTTAGCCAAGTTAGGATAGGCAAAAGGGTTTTTGGCCAGCAAAGGGAGCCCAAGGAAGAGGAGCTCCTGCTTTCTAGCACAGACCCACAGCAACACAGAGACAACATAATAAGGAGCTAAGAAATTCAGAGCAAAACACAACAGGCTACAGAGAAAACACTAAATCAATCCCCTGTGTGAAGCTGCAGATCTTTCAGTGTTATTTCTCTGCTATAGGTCCCTCCGCCTCATTATTGGGTTTGGAAATACAGCCCCAGATTCAGGAAAGCACTAACCAAGCACATGAGTAACCCTGTTATTTTCAGTAGGGCCCCCCAGGCACCAAAAAACGGGCCCGAGCTCAAGCGCCTGGCTGAATCCAGCCCTCGAATTACAGAATTAGAGGTCTGTGGGTTTCCCCAGTGGAGATGACTCTTGGACTGGATGTCGATGGGTTTACGCTTTGCCTCCCCTGCATCGCCTGCCTGGTGGGAAGTCCATGTACAAGACAATTTCAATAGAGCCCAGCCAGCATCACCATTGGAAACCAGCAGCTTTGACGTTAACAGGATTGTACTTCAAAAGAACACGCGTGTTTGCAGATGGCAACAGGGTTCCTTATTACAGCTGTCTAATCAAGCCGATATTCCAGAATTATGTTCAGAGATCAAAGAGCGCTGAAAACAGCGCTCACAATAAAACCGGCACCAGAAAGATGCGGGGGTCACGCCTAGAGCATCGCCGACCAGGTTGCGATGCCACGAGCACGAGATGCACACACACAATGTCTCAGCTACTGCTGCAAAACTCCGAGCATCTCAATCATGGCTGGGCAGCTTTAAATAAAAAATTCTATTTTGATTTTTGGCCTGTGTTTATGACAAAAACCTGAAACATGCCTAAACAAATAGCAATATGGCTGTAATTCAGGAAGGCTTTTATGTATAATCTTAAGCAGAGAAACACTGGAGTCAGCTGAATTAAACGTGTACTTGAATTCCTTGCTGAAGGATAAATTAAACCACACGCCCAAGTCCTTTCCAGAATCAAGGCCTTGATTTTATATCTATATATTTATTTTTTTAAAACACACAAAACGCCATAGTGCTAACTAGGAATCAGAACGTACCATCAGTGTGAATAATTGTAGCATCTGTGCTAATTCTTTTTCATCCTGCTGCCCCCTCTGCTTCCAAGTATGTAAATCTGAATCTCCTTTTAGCTCCACTGATGTTTCTATTGATTAAATACCCAGCCCCAGCAGCAGGAGAATCAAGCCCTGAATATGTATTTTCTTCTTCACCACACAAAGAATTCCCTTTGGCCTCTCAATTGCTCTGTCACATGGTACACCAAATGCAAATAGAATTACAGTGATAATGTACCTAATGAATACATTTGTATACGTACGCAAGCATCTTCCTAACAGCATCCTACTCTACACCACTAACCAGAGCAAAGAATATATATGTTTGTCACACAGTAGTAGAGAAGGTGTACGAAATGAGTGCATATTTATAACAAGAGCCAGACTGCAGCCTTCTGGGGGAAAAACTACCCGAAATCCTTCCAAGATGAAGGCTGTAAGATCAGGACCTCACGTGGACCTTTGGAACGTTTCAGTTGGAGTTTTAAAGCACAATTTGTCGGACTTAATGTTTGCGTTTCATAGCCTGCTAGCATTACGTTCATCTGCATAAATAGAGATAGAAACTGTGTAACAAAAATACTGTAAGCATTTCCAATAAATAAATCAGTGATATCATTTCAAACCAGGTACAAAACACACAGGTAGCATTGTCAGTTCCGCCTTTTATAAGACATGCACCCCCTCTGAATTACTGTTGGAAAAGTTATTTTCTAGCAAGACCAAATTCATTCCTGCAGAAATGTCACTGATTTTAGAGTTGTAATAGCTTAAAAATGGGATAAATCTAATTTGTTAACCCACTCCATGTTGACTTTTCAAGTCATCCTGTAATGTCAGAAGGATAGATTGATTTAAATCAGGTTCAAGTACCCAGTGGCAATTAGAACCTGCAAAGTCTGAGAAATGTCAGTAAGCACCTGGATAAGACATGTGTCAGCATATATATCAATAAATATCCCAAAAACCTCTTTTCAGTTGGTTCAAACAACACTTCGAAAGTGACTCATTCAGCACAACAGCCATTATTCAAAGACAGTAAAGTCAGAAATGCCGTTTTCTAGTACTATTTCACTAAAATTGCTCCCGCCCCAGCCTACAATTAAAAAACAACACAAATCAAAGCAAAGCAAGAGTCCCCTTTAAACTTATGGCAAGAGGTCACTTACCCTGTGAGGACCACGACAAAATCCATCACGTTCCAACCATTCCGGAGATAAGAGCCTTTATGAAAAACAAACCCCAGAGCAATGATTTTTATACCGGCTTCAAAACAAAATATTCCAATAAAATACGGCTCGGTGTCATCCTGGAAAAGGATAAAAATCAAAGGCATTAAGGAGATACATGTGCTTCCACAGCAAGAGTCACAAACTACTACATGCACCAACTTCCCACCCACCCTTCCCAGCTCTCCAGACAGAGCCGAAAACAAAAGGTTTAAGCTTATTGGAACCCAGCACAAATAAGAACTTCATTATTATTTCCTTGAAGGTAAATTTGTTTGGGGTTTTGGTTTTTTGTTTGTTTTTATTTTGTGTGGGGTTTGTTCTGTTTTTTTTCACACTAGAATATTCCATTTGCCCTGATTCTCATCATTTCACCCCACACTTTCTACTTTTACTCAAGATTCTAGAGGGAATTTTAACACTGCAATTTTGCTCTAAGGGTATACATAAACTCAAAAAACACATATTTCCGTAGTTATTGACATGGAAAAAAACGTGATTTCCAATTCATTCAGGAAACTGAAACAAGAGGGTATCCTGGGGAGTAACAGCACAGCAACCTTGCAAACACCGTCAGGAAATGATTTATTTCTCATTTATTCCACCAGTTCTTCCTTCACTCTTTCTCCACTATTTCCACAGCTGCAGCTTCATTTATTTTCCTTTCACCATGTATCTGGTTCAGGAATAAAGACCCATTCCCTTCAGTTAACAGCAGAAGTAGTAAGGTTTGTGTCTCAGGCTCACAGTATGCTATGGGATCACAGCTTTGTGTCCTAGACACTAGAGAGAAAAATCAAGCTTAATTTCCACAGTTTTACTAAACCTTTTTTTTTCTGTCTGTGGCAGTAGATCTCTCAGTATTCTACTTTACTGATAAGAGTTTCAACACAAATTCAGTGCCAAATGGAAGCATTCACATTTGGAAGATGTGAGCAAGAAACTGGAACAAAGCAAGAGGTGAAAGCAACGAGCATTAGTTTCAAGAACATGTTAATTAGCTTTGGCACCTGTAGCCAATTTTCAAATGTGCGTTAGATCCATGGTTTCAGCTGAAGTCAATGGAAGTAAAACAGCCTACCCAAAACAGAAAAAATACTCAAATGAAAAGACTAGAAATCTTTGTTCCAGTGACTTTGGCATTTCTGACCATTAAAGAATTGAGTTGCTGTTTGACGCACAGTTGTTTACATTTGGCAATTCTACTAATGACAGAAGGTGATTTTACTTCTCTAATGCAGGAAGAATATAAATGTCAAGCCTTGTGGCCACAGAACAAGGAAAGAATCAGTTGTGGTACAGCAATTTATTTTACAAACATGGCAACTCTTGCTCAACTGACCCAGCCCTAGCTCACAGACCTGTGATTTAGGCACAGTACCTGTTATAGAAAGTCAGGTTTCCAAACCAACATAAGAGCACAGCCCTCCCAGAGAGGCTTACACATCATATCCCTACACACCTCAGTGAACCCAGCTCCTCCATATACCTTGTCTTTCATCCTATGTGATATCTATACTCCCCTCCACCTCTCCCAGCCTCACAGCCCCAGCAATTCCACCTCCCTTTCCTCTACAGCTGGGCAAGATGACCAGTCACCTGTGGGTCACACACACACACTGAGTGGCCAGACGGCAAAACAGAGCAAGAGACCCTTTTGCTGAATAGGAAAATTTAAAAAATATAAAACTACACACCAAAATCACACCTACAACCCAAAACTAGCTTCTCCTTCAGCCAAGAAGCTGTTTCCACTAACAGCAGCAGCTCCAAGCCCTCTGCCCCTTCCCAGAGCCTTACTGGCACTGCTCAAAAAACACAGAAGGTATCAGTACCAAACTGAGAAACTCCAGCTCCCCATCTCAGTGCTGTTTATCCACAGAGAAAAAGGAACAAGGCAAGGCCATCAGACCTTCTATGACCTTCAACAGAAATCCTACAGTAAGAGTCTTCTTCCAGCAGTTTGCCCACAGCAAGAGCCAAAGGAACTCCAGGATTTCAACCCAGTACAGAAAACGGGAAAAAATAAGAGAAGGGTCAGAAATCATCATGTGTGATTTGAGGAGAAATTACCTTACTGCTCCTCTGCTTTCCCTTATGCACACGGGAGCCTTCTAACAGCCTAGACTGCCTGCCCCTCAACCTTACAACACCTTCTAATTCAACAAGTATAAAAAAAAATCTTTGCAAACAAAGGCCTCCTAGCCCTTTCTATCTTTCTATCCCACAACTACTAGCACACCTCTAAAAATAACTCTTCTAACATTAAAAAAAAAAAAATACCTTTACCCACATACACTCCTCCTCACTTGGTGGAAGCCTTATATCTACTCTGCTACCCCTCGTTTGCTCAATCTAGGTCAGGTGCCTTGCGATTACAGCTGCCAGCCTTAAAGAGCCAGGCTTCAGGTACTCAAGGGTTTGATAGAAAATGCTCTTCCCAAAGCTAAGACTACACAGAGCTCTTAGGAAGTGGGTCAAAGAAGCTCTTGTCAGCTTCTAAGGAAGCAGGAAGGGTCACAGATGGGCTTGGGTATTTATTACAAAGGAAAACTGTTATCTATAGGGTTGGCAGAGAATAGCCAGGGAAGTAAAAGGGGATAGAAAGAGGATCTAAAACCTATCTAAATGTATGCTAATTTAGTCTAGGAATCAGGGCAGTAACAACAATGAGATGAAAAATAAAGTTTATGCCCCATTAGGTAGTGGTGCCTGCTGCTGGAAAAAGGGATTTGCATGGCCATCTGATGGAATGAGCTGGCAGGCAAGGGCACGGGTGGTATGCACTGAGATGACGCTGTTGTCACCTCCAAAATCCTGCTGCCAGGGCATCCCGCAGCCCCCTTCAGAATGTGCTGCTCCTCGGGTTCGTGAGTGGGAAAGCAGGTGACAATGAGTATTGGTGTGTGTGTGTTTGGAAGGATGGTGGAGAATCTGGGCAGCAGCCAGAGCTGTGCCAGCAGGTTGTCTGCTGTGGACATAGCAAAGCTTGAGACTGGGCCAAACACGCATTTAATCAATATGTTTCAGATCAGAAACAACTTCTGAGTCTGGAAAGTCATTACTATTCTCAGTCTAAGTCCTAGTGTCTTTCCTTGGCCTTTGGATGTGACAGCCTTGATAGGTTTGGGTGTGTAAGGCTTTGTTCATGCAAAGGTTAATATGAACAGCCCACATACGATTGCACAAAGCGCCTGAGGATAGGATAAAGAATTAAATCCATTAGTGAAATGCAAGAGCTGTCGTGCTGAATATCTGAGAAAACAGTTATATTCTGTCCTCACATCAAAACCACCCAGGGGAGCCAGACACTCAGAGCCCAACAGCGGCACACGGATGATCATCCTGCAGACCCGCTTGTGTCTTAAACCAGGTGTGCCCCGGGGTGGGGCAGAAAATAGATATTCTGTGCCGCAAGTTCTGATATCGTCTCTGTCAGCTGGGACGAATCCATGGTCTACTGAAACTTCTCATGAAAAAGTGAGAAATTAGGAAAGAAACAGGGAGAGAATGAGTGTGGCACAGCCTGGACAGCCAAGAGCATCGTGAGCAAGGCATCCACCCGCAAGGCCATCCAGGGCTCGGAAGTGAAGCTCACGTTCCCACATTTGGAGTTCTCACTGCAAGGCTCCGGGTCACTCAGTACAACTCCCTCAGCATCTTTTCAGTTGGCATCACTCCAGTGTGTACAAAAAAATACAATATTTATTAGGACAGAGAGAGGCTGGCTCTACAATCTATTGGCTAAGGCACTCAGCTGAGATGGACAGTAGCAAGTTTGCAGCATCTGTGTTCCAGTGGATAGTTACTAACATGAAGTAAACACTCCCAGCAGCCAAAGCATGAGAGACCCTCAGCTCAAAGCAGCCAAGAACCTAGGGGGTAGCTCATTCTCCTGCTAGGGCAAGAATGATCTTATTTGTCTTCTCTGGAGGAATTGAAGCCAATGCTCCAGTTCACCACTAAATGCTCCGACCATCGGACTGGTGCTTTAGGCCAGAATTTCCATCCTAGAGCGAAATAATGCCTTTCCATGCAAAAAAAATACATACAGAAAATGGACAGAGAAATGTTACTTATAACTCAACCATTCCAAATTTGAAATATTGCATATAGTGAGACATCACTTGTTCTTCCCATGTGCTTAATTAACTCTGCTTGACAAGTAAAATGAGTGCAGAAAACAGCCAAGTGAGATCACGCTGCAGGTTCGTATCTTGGGTCTCTGGGGAGTCACATAGAGTAAAACTTTGATCAGAAGAGAAAAATCATGAAAACGTTTGTATGGACTCCTCCCTCAGGCAATCTTAAGATTTTTGTCTCTGTATCTGTGGCACAAAGTATTCGGGCAGATTTGGTTTTCCTTGAACAAGATTTTAATGAACCCAAGTGAAGAAAAGGCATATCCATAAATCATTAACCAAAAAAAGGCCAATTTCATTCCTGCCAAAGACAGTAATAAAGCACCTGCTGTTCTGCATGGACTTATCATTTGGCTCAACAAAACTATAAATGTAAACGTATGGGAATGTTCAGCCATTCTGGTTTAGCACAGATTTGTAACATTTTCAATGAAACAACTTACAGGTTGCAGAAGCAGCAGGAGCAGTCTGAGGTTTCACTTTAAAAACCAGCAAACAGCTTTTCATATTCACAATGCTTACTCTTCCCAGCTTACGTTGAACACAGAAAATACTTCATGACTTGTAAAGATTCACAGTGTTATTGTATGATAAATGCCTTTATACTTCAGAGTTACAAATGTGCTGTAGTTAAAATGGCTTCATAATATCTTGATCAAAGACAATACTGCACAGCGGTGGCCGGGGCAAAAAAACAGGGGTTAATTCTTCCTTCACCACTGAGGCAGCACCAACAAGGTGGAGACCGTGCGTGCATTTAACTCGTTCAGTTGTCTTACACAATTTGGAGGTAATACCAGTGCCCCCCTTTGGAATGATCTGGGCAGGAACTGAAGGTAGAGGAACATAGAAACAATGTGCTAACCATACTTACTGCTGCTTAAATTTTATTATATCACCCAAAGGTTACCAAGCCAGAACATCTACAAAACTACTTTTCCCCTTCACTAGCACAAATGTTCCCCAAATCAATCATTACCCTGGGTCTAAACCTGTGCTTTGCTTAAAAACCCAGGCTTCCCTTGCTTGCCAACCCCAAAACATACAAAAGCATGTTTAAGATCAGGAGGATCAACATACATGCATTTTCTTCCATTTTTCCTCATCTCTTGATCTTAGGAGTAATTCAAGCAGAAAGACACTAAGCAAACACAATGTAAGTGGGCAGCCAGCATCAGCGGATACGTTTCCAAGCAGTATCAACTTGCAGACCCTGAAACTCTTTCTAGATCTACCACTTATACACTTTTTCCTGTTTCTGAAGAATGAGGTTGTGAGAGCTGCCCACTGGTATGGACCAACCTTGGGAACTGTAGCAACCAGCATTCAGAGGCTCTAGCTTCTGGCAGCAAGCTTAATATTGTCTTTGTTTGCATAATTTAATATCTACATGTAAAACACATATGTATCCATATTTATTTATCCTTTGAACATGCACCAGGATTAATGCGTTTAGGCATGAAAGATGTTCCAGATCATTAGCAGCAGGAGCAAAATCGAACCAAATATTACCCATTTCTCCTACAGAGATGATAAATGGAAGAATGATTTTGAAGCTCTTCTTATATTTTCTTTTGAAATAAGGTAATTGGGCTCATTACCATAAAGCCTGTGGGTAAATTATTTTCCTCTCTCAGTTGGTTTCTTTTTTTAAAAGGGAACGGTAATCATCTAAATTCAAAGTTTGCTTTGTAGGGTCCTTGGTATACACTGTAGCAGGAAAATAGCTGAAAGACATATGATCCTAAAAGGTTACGCTGTTCTATCGCTTCCTGGGAAAATATCACAGAAGTTCATTTGATCCTACAGATAATTCCGAGCATTTGTCATTCCCTTCCTATCTTGGTTTACAGACAACCTAAGTGTGCTGCTCTTTTGATCATAATGTGAGGTCCATCTCTTCTGCAATTGGGCAGGGCTGGCTAGAGTGATGAAGCATTCTTGTGAAGATGGGATCAGGAGGTTAGAGTTATATTTGTTGTCACTGACTTATTTTTCCTGATTGTAAGGTCGATATCCATTTGTTTACATGTGGATCTTCAACATAAGATATGAGCCCTCACAACACTGGGTGGCCAACTGCTTTTTGTATTAAACCAGAAACAAAAAGTGAACAAACGAATAAAACTCACCAATCTCTCTGACATAGGTGTCTTGTCTCCATCCGGCAAATGTTGTTCCAGAGCCAGCACAATACAATTGGCTATGATTGTAGCTAAAATCATGTATTCAAATGGAGTGGGGACCAGAAGTTAAAGAAGAAACCAGTGTAACACAAGGAGAACCTCATTCAAATCCTGTTTCTACCTCAACAGTTACATTAGTTGAGCATTCTAGGATCTCTCATATTTTTTGAAGACATTTAGTCTCCTTGACTTCCTCAGGTCTTTCTGGGGTATGTTTGGAAGAAAAGAAGGAAACTGTCTCTCTTCTTTGAGCGAGTGAGTGATTTAGAATCTGACCTCCTCAAGGAATTTGGAAGCAAGAAAGCAAAAGGTCTAAAGGAAACAAAAGCTACTAATAATTATTACTTTTAGATGAGATTGATAAGCTAAAGTGCCCCAAAATAGATTACACAGCTGAATGCCATCTGCCCATTTGTTCTTCAGAAATTCTGTCTTTTAACTTGAGTGCATAGTGTAAATAAGCAATGGGCTGGAAAAGTTTGATTTAGAGCATCTACGCAGGTCCAAAACATGAATTACTGCTAGATTGCAATGCCTGCTCCTGGTGAGAATCAAATCATCAGCGCCCTGTCGCGATGTAGGAGGGAAGCGATCTCACGGGAAAGAAGGCAAACCCAGCACTAGGTACCACCTCACCTTGTGCCACCATCTCCAGCGCTGAGCCGTGCCCAGCTCCTGCGCTCCCAGGGCAGAGCCGTGGGCGGCAGCGGGGCCCAAGGGCGGCGGAGAGCTCGGCTCAGCACCCTGGACTGCTCCACTCAGCACCCTGGACTGCTCTGCTCAGCACCCTGGACAGCTCCGCTCAGCACCCTGGACAGCTCCGCTCAGCACCGCGGACAGCGCCCCGCCCCATCCGGGCCGATCAGCTGGTGGCTCTGCCAAACCCACAGACACGCAGCGATGTGGGGTCCCCTGTCCCCACACTTCATGAGAAAGACGCAGACGAGTGGCCCAAGAGACAGGCGAGGGATAGACTGCGTCTAGCCTTGCAGGAAGCGCCATGCGCTGGCTGCCACCAGGGCTTTGGAGCTTGTTTATTCAGACTTGAATGCAGGGAAGGAGAAATGGATGAGGAAGTAGAGCAATCCCTGTGATTCTGTAATACAGACAGAAAGATAAATACATCTGTATGTTCAGGGGAAAGGAGGTGCATTTGCTCTACTGATTTTTTTTTCCTGTTAGCCCCTCAAGAAGTAAAAACTGGGGAAGCCTGACGGGGATCTGGCCTCTGTGGCAATTGGAAGTGTTGCTAGGAGGCTGGGAGGAGGCCTTGCTGTTGTTAGCTGAGGATTAATAGGTGTGTGATATCAAATGAAAATAAAATAACCAGCTCCCTTGAGATCACCAGTGTAATGCACTCCTGTACACATACATACACACACACACAAACACTGTGTCTGCTCCCTGGTAACCTCAAATAGTCTGCTTCCCTTTTCTCACAGCTTACAACCCCACTGTGTGCATCATTACAAGCAAAGCCCCCTTCTGAGGAAGATCGCTGCAGCTCACTTGGCCTGGGAGCTGGTTCTGAGACAGAAAGCATCTGCCCCTTTCCAATATAGCAGATGATCCCTCTCTCCACTTACTGCCTCCCTCTGCCACAAAGCTTTTCTGGTTTATTTTTATTTTAGTACAGCCTAAGCCTAGGCTACACATCTAATCAAAGTGACAAGATTCATGTTGATTCTAATGGATTCAGGGGGTGATGTACTAAAGAACCTAGTGGCAAAGATTGTATTAATGGGATTTCACAACGTACCTTGGCTATCAAAGTCCCTACTACCAATGCAGCTTTAATGCTAAGGTGTCACCATTTTTAACCTATGTTCTATTCAGAGTGAGAAAGAAGAGTTGAAAGGTTCTAAGGTGGAAATAAGAATCAGGATTCATTAGCACAAACCTCAGAGAACCCTTTGCATTTTACTTATATTGCAGGAAATGTAAATCTATGCAACCGTACATCTCACACCTAAACAGACACCAAAATGCACTATGTCTTACACATCCCTGGCGTAGTCAAAAGCACACTCTGCTGTTCCCACAGAAGCAATTTCCTATGATACACAGCTACATGGCCGTACGTTATGTCAGACACACGCATCCATGTCACACACACCCATTACACACCCAGCATCACACATGTACATCTACATTAGCACCACACACTCCTTCTTAGCTGCCTGGGTTCTCTTTCCCCCAGTCTCCTTCTCCCCCTCCCCACCTTCCCCATGGTGCCCACACACCCTCCCTGAAAGGATATGGCCATTCTGTTATTCTCTTGGCGTATTTCCGTATAACATTATCTTCACTGAAGATGAAGAGGGATCTGTTGACTGTGAAGCAGTTCTGTTTGACAGGGATGGGGTTGTAGAGAGCCATAGTCCTGGCCCTCTGAGCCATCGACTGCTTATACATCCTTTGGCCGGCCTGGGGGCCACCTTGCCGGCTGCTCCCTCTTCCAGCCCCGGCCGGCCCTCCACCTCCATAGCGGGTCGGCAGATCATCCCCAAACCGAGCCATTCTCTCAGTGCACGGAGCCGGGCGCTACAATCCAAACTGGCAGCCGAGGCGAGAGGAAGACGCATCACAGCGTGCAGCACTTCTCCCTCCGGGGGCTTCAGTTGCGGGATCGGGATTGATAGCAGCCAAATATACAGATTAAAAATTAAAAAAAAAAATAATAATAATAATAATAATAAAAAAATTCTCTTTCCCTTCCTCCACCCCCTTCTCTCCCCCGCCGGGGGTCGGAGGAAGGCGCCGGGGCTCCGCTCACCTCCCCGCACAGGTGCCGGCTCTCCGGCTGGACCTCATGGCCGGGGCGGCGGGGGTTGTGGCCGGCGGGGCGGGCGCGGTCCCTTCCGCGGTGTCCGGCGGGGCTCTGGGCTGGGAAGGGGCTGCGCTGCTGCCGTGTGCCCGCCGCGGGAGCGCTCCGCCGTGCCCAGCCCAGCCCGGCCCGGCCCCGGCTCCGGCCCGGCCCCGCCGCATGTGATGCCCGGAGCCAATCGGCCGCGGCGGCTCCGCCCGCTCCAGTCACCGGCACCGGGAGGCGGGCAGGGAGGGAGGGAAGGATGGAGCCGGCCCGGCCCGGCCGCCACCGCCCAAGCCCGATAAATACGGCAGAATCGCGGCCACTCCCCGGGGAAGGAGGGACCGGCCCCCCGCCCCGGTCCGCACGCTGCGCAGGGCTCCGCGGGCGCGCAAAGCCCCGGCCGGGGGTGCCGCCGGCTGGGGGGAACGGGCGAGGCGGCCCCCGCGCCTGCGCGCCGCTGCCCAGATGTGCGCTGCACAGCTGCTGCACCCATGGGTGCCCCCAGCCGCGGGCTCCGACAGCGCCAGGCATCGGAGCTCCTGTCCCCCCAAGCTGTGCCATCAGGAGCCTCAGGGAAGGATGGAGGCAACGGGGGGGGGAACAGTGTGAAATGGGGGCCCAAGGTGGGGACTGGGGGGCAGACCCTGTGACCACGAGGCCGGCGGATGCAGGTGGAGGGGGAATGCACATGCCAGCACACACAGAGGAGGTGGTGCAGGGCTGTGTGTACACGGGCTGCGTTCGAACAGAGAGCTGCGCCCTTCTGGACAACTTACTTTGTTTCTCCTTGGTTTGAATGACTTCTGCAGAGCACTGGTTACCTTTAATCCCGTATTTATGGATGAAAGCCTTTAATCCTGTTTATTCCGACAGCCTCTGTTGCTTCCATCCACCACAAGTCAGAAAGCTGACTCCCCCTTGTTCCAGTCACTGCAGCAGCTGGTGAGGATATGCTGCTGCATTTAGGCTAAATCTGGAATACAAACATTTAACTTTTAGAAGGGACTCTCCAGAGAAGTCACGGCTGTCAACAGGGGGACATTTTCACTTCCCCCATAGTAAGGAAACCCTGGACTCCGCTGTGAATGTGTTTTTTGACTTAGTCATCCAAACCATCTCAGTTCAAAACCAACCCACCAACTAGGCAATTCTGTACCAGTAACATCTGCTGGCTTCAGTAGACAGTGAGAGGGCTGGCAATATCTGCAAATGGCACAAATAAGGGCTAGCAATATCCAAAGGGTGACTCTCCAGAAGAAACTGGCTTTTTACCCAAGGGATTTGTACCTGAAGGGCTTTCTCATGCTGCAGCACAGCCAGAAGATACCCCCAGAGGCTGCCAAGGCGAGCCGGGAGCAGCATGAACTCAAAGAGCCACAGAGGGAAGCAGCGAGGGAGGAAGGTGCATCACACCTGGCTGCCTTGGGGGTCAGACACAGCCAGAGCCACCAACCACCCTGACACTGCCATGGCCACCCAGCTTCTGCAAGCCCTGGGAACAAGGTCAGCAAGAAAAAAAATCCAGTCTCGAAGTCCCCTTCCCATGCACGTGCATGAATGATGAAAGAACTTTCCCCTCAATCCCAGTTTTAGATAATTTGCAGAGGAAACCGAAAGGAAAAAAACTTTGCCTCAAGAAGGAAACTGAAGCCCAGAGAGGTGGTGGATGAACCATTCCTGGAGACATCCCAGGCCAGGCTGGACGGGGCTCTGAGCAACCTGAGCTGGTGAAGATGTCCCTGCTCATGGCACCACTGGGGCGGTGGGAAGGTCCCTTCAACACAAACTGTTCTGTGATTCTAAGTCTTTGGGAAACGAGGCCTCACACTTTGGCCACCACAAGGTTGTTCCAGCTCCCACTGGCTTGGGATTCCTGTCCCTGGGCAGAGATTAAAATGAGAGTGTTTCCTCCTATGAGCCTTCACCCCTGAGAGCTGCTGAGCTGATTCACACAACTGGATCATCAGGGAAAGTTTATTTATTTACCGAGTTAGAAGGAGGGTGCAGGGAGCTCACAGCTCCTGTGCTGAACAGGGCAGGAAAACGCTCTTTCCCTTTAAACTTTCCCCTAAAGACATTTTCATTTCAACGTTTCTGCAATTAATTTCTTGTTTCAACTGAAAAGCTGATTTATTTAGTTGTCCAAGTTTTTCACTTTGTTTTTGGTGACTAAAACTAATATATGCTATGGTCTTATGCTTTTCAGTGGAAAAATATGGTTCTTTATATCAATAGCCACTAGAAGGGGCCATTTTCCATAATCCTCCAGCTCTTCTGATGGAAATCAGCATCTGGAAAAGATAAATACAATGGTTTCTACAAATCTTCATGTCTGCATCCTCCCCCATGCAAGATGGGGGAGAACAGTTCTGAAAAGTCAAAAAAAGAGACAAGACTAAAGTGCTGGATTTTGCATCAGATGGTGTTGAGAATCAAGTCAAACTCCAATCCTCACATCCCCTTCTCTCCTCCCAGAGCCACCCAAGCACCCCACCTCCCCCAGAACAAACTCCCCATCACGACACAGCAGCCGAGTCAGCAGGCAGGGTGGTGGGGGCGTTTGTGACAGCGAGAAAACGATGCGAGCATGTCATGGGCATGTTCTATTAAACCACAGGTTGCTCCTTTCTCAGTCTGCATGCTTGGGGTTTGGGTTTTTTTCCCACCACCACCACCATAGAGAAGATCACACATATCTTAAGCATTGAAAGCCTTAAAGACAGAGACTGCAATTGCAAGGATTATTTAGCTTTGAGAGTGGAAGCATCAAGATTTACTTGGGCTTTCTAAGATTACAGAAAGAGCAGGGGAGTTAAGAGAAAGCAAAAAATGTAGAGCACTGGAACAGGTCAGACATCTATAATCTACCACTACAGGAGGGCAAAGAGCATTTCATGGCAAATTCTAAAAGTGGATGTAGTCATGAGCAGTTCCTCCTCATAAGCCCCGAAGAGAGAGGTGAATAAATCACGCTGCTCACCAGCACTGGCTGTCTTGGCTTCAACCAGGAGCCTTTTTGCCCCCACCAGCAGCTTTGCCAGGCTACCCAGCATCACCCTGGACTTTCACCTCCAGCCCAAGTACCAAGCCTGAGGCAGGTGACTGGGTTTAATGGAGCAGCGCGTCCATCTGGAAAGCAGCAGCCTGCCTTGCTGAGAATAGGGTACAGTATGACAGGTCTGTGCATGTCAGATGTCTGGGACACTTGGATCATGGCAAGCACATGATCCAGGGGCATTTGTTAAAGTGCAACATTCATTTCACCTGGCAAGGCAGCTCACAGGGAGTTCTGGGATAGTCTGGATCCATCCCTGGGGGAGGTTTCTGGTTGAACCACAAAGAACTGGACTTGCAGCTTGCTCTGCTCTGGAGACATGAGCACAGGTGTCCTATATGAGGGATGGTGGCTAAAATTCAGGGACACAACCCCAACATCTCAGCTGTCCTCCCCCAGCAAGCAGCTTAAGAGGGACGTTTGCCGAAACAGCAGCAGGGGAGTAAAATATTTTATCCTTTAATAGAGGAAGACGCCCACCAGACCGACTCCCCTGGGTCCTTGTGCCACTTAGAGGGAAGGACAAGGTTTCCTGGCACACCTGTGTCCAGGTGAGCTCGGGGCTCACAGAGCTCTAGTTGGGCTGCTATTTGCCTCACAAAATTCACAAAGTTGAGGAATAGAGCAGCCGCTTTAATCCCACACATCTTGAATCTGTAGACCCAGGCTATTGCCAAAGAGAGAAGCTCCCAAGAGCATTTCCTTAAAAAACAAACAGACTCAGACTGCACATCACCTTCCAGCCCACAGCAAAGTCCAGACCAAGAAAAGCAGCTTACTGAGGCATTCCTGGCCAGCAATTCCTGCTCTCCCCCTTCACATGCTGGTATTTTGCACCAGCTGTGCTAGAGGAAAATCCTGCTGTGATGCAGGTAGAGAAATTTGTTAAAGATCGTGCTTGAGTCTGGCAGACAATTGCAGAACAGCATTATGCAAGAGGCAGCAAGGGGAGGGCAGTGACAAAGGTGCTCTGTTACTTTTTATCAAGAATAAAAGCACAAAAGCATGAACAAAGGAAAAGAGAAGCTTCAGGGAGATACAGCTCTTACTCCTGTGTCATGATTGTGGTATCATCTGTAATACAAACAGCATCCTAAACCAGTGGGACCAATTACCATTAGCTGCTGTACAAATGGAGAGTAAGAGACCCTGTCCCCAGGAGCATCTCGGTTGGGCTGAGAATATTGATGGCAAAGCCCCCGGGTTGGATTCAGCTGGCACAGCAATTCCATCTCTACACAAGGGGTGCCCAAACCTCCAAACCAGCACCATCCCAAGTCCACAACACCACACAGTTCTCCCAGCCCAGGAGAGAAGACCCAGCTTACTATTTACAAGAACTTAGGCAAAACAGTCCAATTGAAGGAAAGGGAAACTGAGGCACACTGCTCACAGTCACAGAGCAGGTCAGGAAGGAAAATCAGGTACCATGAGTCCCAGCTCAGCAGCATCTCCACATCACCTCTCCGCTGTGAGTGAACCCAAGGAGACCAAGAGCAGTTGCACTTGTTCTGGTTTTTTGAACTTAATTCCTTTGTAGATGGACCATGACACAAAACCCAGCAGCCATTCCTTGTTGGTGGCAGAAGTCAACTGTGTTAAGTCTGCTGGCATCTTTGCTCCACATCCCAGGTAGCTGAATAACCAGGCAGTCAGCTCAGAAAGTCCTTCAACAAGCAGGACCCATGGCTGAATAATGACATGCTAGAAAATTCACAGCAAAGGGTAACTACAAAAAAAAAACCTCACAAGATATAGTGAAGCAAGGCTGTCCATGTGGTGGAGACAGACAAGAACCCTTCTGTCTGGTGCCCAGTGTCACACTTATGGTGTCCCAGCCCCAGCAGCACCATCACAGTTTCTGCTCTGTGGAAAAGCAACCTGGCTGCACATATCCGCTGCTCATGGCATGGGAACTGTGATAAGGTGGTGGGTAAAAAATACTGGGTTTATATCAGGCTTAATATTTTTATTCTCTTTGGCATTTCTAAGATTATTTCTACACCATCGCTCTCCAAGACCAACCAGACAGTGGGGCAAGGCAACAAGTTCACACCTTCTCTTCCATTGCTGTGGACCTCTACTCAACTGAGGACTTGATCACCAGAGAGGGGAATTTGGTGACCCTTAGCCTGTCTTTCAGTACATATCCGTCTGTGGTACAAAAATGATTAGACATCTAATCCTCATTAAGATTCAGGTCTGTCCTCTGCTGTGGCTCTTCTGAAAATCTGCCTAGATGCTTCTCAACATGCAGATGTCAAAACACTTTTTCAAATCTGACTTTAGACAAACTGATGTACAGACCGAGCTCTGGGTGAGCATCACTCTTGAAATCCGAGAGTGTGAAGCATCATACAAACTGATAGAGCATCAAGATTGTTCTGGTCCAGAGCAGGAGCTAGATGGGCTGGCAAAGGAAAGTCAGAGAAGTTGGGGAATTTATCAGTCACTTGCCCAAAGGTCAACACAGGTTGAGGACAGCCTGTGTCCAGGTTCCTTTCACGTACACCCAGCAGTGTCTGGACTTGCCCCCTGCAGACATCTGCTGTATATTACGCAGAGCTCCCAGCACACCAGCTGCATGTCAAATCACACCGCAAAAGGAATCCCACTTTGACTAGATTACTTTCACCATTATTATTGAATACAGATTGATGAAGGAGCAAGGGCCTGTCGTCTTAGTGAAGGACAAGAGAAGCTATTCAGACATAAAGAGATGAAATACAGGGAAACGAACACACAGGGAAATGGTTCCATGTTTATAGCTGCCAAGTTTTGGTGTGAGATGCCCAATGACAAGGGCCCAGACTCCCAAGGTCCTCTAAAGTTATGAAGAACAATATTACGCAACGACAGTAACATACTGCAAAGCAGTTTTCTTCCTCAGTGGTAGGATGGTTGTTGCCGTGACAGTTCATTTTCTAAAACTAAGGAAGATGATGGTTTGATTTCCAGATATCTGCAGCTTCAGTGGGTGTTTCTGCACCTAACATTTGCAAAATTGGTCTCTCATGTATGCAACATCATTAATTACACACTTGCATATGCCATGTGTCTGAGGGAGGACATGTAGGGGAACAGGTAATCTCCACAGTATTTTCATGTACTAGAAGAAGAGCCTTTTCTCTGGAACAGCTGGAAACAGCTGTCTGGGCAAGCTTATCTCCCAGAAGGCAACACTGTGAAGCAAAGAAGCAAATTAGAGTAATGGCAGTAGCTAAGGTGCTGCAGCTGCAATAGGAGACTTCACCTTCATCCTTTAATACAGGCTTAGGAAATCCTGGTGGAGCCAGAACCAGGTTAGTGGCACTCACACATCGTGTCCTCTTGCAGAACACAGTTGCAGGGAAATGGTCCTTGAACCATCTTTGAATCCTTTCACTAGTGCATCCCAAGTCTTCCCAGTTTCAGGATGGTTTTCGTCTGTTGAGGCTAGGAAAAGGAATATGTTTTAGTGATGAGCTGAGATGACAGAAAACAAGGACTTGTTTTCTGTATGGAGTCTTCAGTTCACATGGCACAAAACAAAAGAGATAAAGCATACTAAAAAGTGGACAGAAGCTGTCTCAAAAATTGGGCATTTAACTCATTTCGACTGAATTAGATTGCAGGTACGTATTCAGCCACACATCGGGTACACAGCCAGAAGCAAAGTCAGTGCAGTGGGAACTTCTCCCCCTTCCCAAAATCCTGCAGACACAGGAGTTACTTGGACCAACATGCAGCGAGTGCTACTGCCACAGAGGTTCACCAGGTTTTGCTATGGGCACACTTCACGATCCTGGGCACCTGGACACACCTGAGGTCTTTAAATCTCTATATTTCTCCCATCTTGAAACAGGCATCAAGATGCCCTTTGCTTACCTTTTCCCTGTTTCAGTTATTCCCTCCATGATCCCTCTTCTCCTCTGCAGAGTGCTCAGCTCAGCAAAGCTTCAAACCCACTCAGAACCTTTAATCCGTCTCATATATAAATATAAAAGACAGACTGAAGGTCTGATGAAGTGCTCAATGAGCTACAGTTAATGGGTGGCTGTGCTGTTACTCTGCCTAGGACCAGATTAGGAACTATGTGGCAAGCAAGAATAATAGCAATTTAAAAAAAGCACCGCACAATCCACAGCCTTCTATGATCTGAAAGGTTAATGCACGCAAAAAGGGAGAAACACAATAAAAAGCTCTGGAGCTACAGATTAACTTTCACTTCTCAGAATCTATTGTTGTTATTAAGGAAGATATTGAAAGGCAGAAATAGGAGCTAAGATGCCCTACTTCCACTGCCTTGCACTGGGAGTTGGGGTTTTGGTTTATGCCTTTCAATAGCTTCCCCATTTTTTTTCCCCATCCTGCAGTGAAATGCAAACACCGACGGCTTTGATAAGCAGCCTGAAAGCTGAATAGTATTGACAGGTAGGGAATCCCCCAGGTTTAAGGCAGGTTGATGCATTGTAAAGCAG
This sequence comes from Streptopelia decaocto, assembly GCF_964273445.1. Taxonomy (NCBI): domain Eukaryota; kingdom Metazoa; phylum Chordata; class Aves; order Columbiformes; family Columbidae; genus Streptopelia; species Streptopelia decaocto. Next base: position 3,365,041 of record NC_138672.1, on the reverse strand, counting down.
CTCCCCCTTACAAAAGAAAAAGTGCTCTTTTGCATCTGTTGGCCAGCCTGAGTGAGGCAGACAAGAGCCAGGCGCCTGTGCCAGGAGATACCTCCATTTATAATGGTACACCTATATAATGGTACACATTTATAATGGTACACATTTATAATGGTACACCTATCAGGCAACCAATCCGTTTAGCTTCAGTGCTCGTTGTTTATTCAGCTAATGGTGAAAGTTATGTCCACACTCTAGTGTAAATTAAGTATTCAGCTATTTTACAAGGCGCAGTAAGTCGGTCAGCCTTAGCTTCAGTAATTAGGGCTTACTGTTTAATTAATCTCTTGTGGTCACACACAAGATACAGCAATCTCTACCTCTCTCTGTTGGATTATATGGTAAAGTGAAGAGAGGCTGAGGAAAATGAGGAGTTAATCCTTTAAGCACATCACTTACCCTCATTGCGCAAACATTAAATGAGGCAGGGGGTCTGCTATCCCTCAATGGTGGCAGAAAATTTGGGTTATGAGCCAGCAAAACCACCCGGAACATGAGGTCATTGCCCAGGAGACCCATCACATCTACAGATGGGATAAAGCAAAACCTGCTGGGACTCGCTCCTTGGCAATGGGACAGAGGGAGCTGCTACACCTTGGGCTTGAGAGGTGCTAACAGGGCTACGGCTCCTCCTGGCCACAAGCCCACGGCAGGGAGCTGGGTGCCCCATCCCTGGCAGTGCCATGTCCTGGCCAGGAGCAGCAGACACAGGGGCACAATTCTGCTCACTGCAGATGGGGGAGCAAAGGAAGCTGAGCACCTCATGAAGATGGGGGCCACACAGTTTGCAGCCAAACAGAAAGGTGGTAAAGGCTGAAAATCAACCCTCGGGGTCACAGGACAGGGGAAACCCGGTCACTGGACAAATATTACCGCACTAAAGAGGTAAGGGAGCAATCTGAATATTTTTTTTTCAGGTAATAAGCCAGCACAGAAGGGTTAAAAGGGTGTGAATTAGTGTCAATCCCAAATACAAAAGCAGACGATCACCAGCGTTTTAAGGTGCTTCTGCCTTTGTCAGTAAGTACCAGCTGCTGGGAGGTGATTCCCGGTGCCAAGGGAGAGAGGCTGGAAACCCTGGGGAGGAAGAACCAGAGCACAGGCTGCTCCTGAGCCGGTGCACAAGGGACAGAAGCCCCAGCGAAGCTCTGGACTCCTCAGAGTGCCCAGGGCTGCTGGGAAGAAGGTTGGAAGCTGCCTCGGAGGAAAACCGTTCACTGCAGCCCCAGCTGCTCCCCCAGCCCAGCCCAACGCTGCTGAGACCCGTGACAGCGAGCAAAGGGGAAAATTGCTCATCATCGTCACAAATGACAAGGAGCAGATGAATCCTGCAGAAGCCATTCTGCAGCCATAGGAGGGGTGGACCAACCCAGCACCCCGTGGGTTCCCCTTCCCAATGGGTCCCTCAGCCCTGGTGCAGGTGGGAGCTGCGGGATGTGGCAGCCGCTTGCTGCAGCCTCGGGATTTTTATCAGGCTCCAGCGCCCTCTGTTCCAGCACGGCCAGAATTGAAAGGGCTGTGGGGCATTGGAACAGGCTGCCCAGGGCAGTGCTGGAGTCACCATCCCTGGAGGGGTTGAACAAACGCAGAGATGAGGTTCTCAGGGATGTGGGTCAGTGCCAGGGGTGGGTTAATAGTTGGACTCGATCTTAAAGGTCTTTTCCAACCAAAATGATTCTAGGATTCTATGAAAATCCTCTCCCCCCGCACCCCATCCCAGCCATGGCTGTGGGTACCACCGACCCGCACCCACAGACAGGAGGCAGCTCTTCTGCAGGCACATATCGTCCCAGCTGTCACCTCTGCCTTTGGCTCTGCCTGCGCTCACCAGACAGCACAACCCCTGGCATGCAGAAACGTGGCCTTATAAATTAAGCAGGTTTCTGGCTTATACAACACTTTTGAAACACTAATGATTTGCAAGAGAAATTGCCTGGGGAGGTTTACAACCTCCTGCCCAGCCCAGGGATATCAGCATCAGCAGCATCTCTGCAGCCGCTCTGCTTATGGCTCCCTCAGGAGCACAAGACACAGCCTCAGGGCTGGCATTGGATTTTAGGCAGTTGCCAGTGCTGAGCTACACAGCTCATCCATCCTCAGCATGGCCATGTATGGCTTCTTCAGATATTTATACAGATACATGGCCACTCCTTGGCAATTCCCACAAGCTCTGGGAGCAGGCAGGAGGCGAGCACCCCCTGCCCACCACCAGCTCTTCCTCCTGGGATGTAGACCCTGGGGAAGCCAGGGCTCTCATCCCTGCAGAGGGGTCCAGATCCTTCTCCTCCTTCTCTGGGGTCAGGCAACGTGAAACACTGGTCCGTGCACAGACTGATGCTCTCAGAGCACAGAGCTGCTGCTGCAGCTCCTCTCCATGCTCATGTGCCACTCTGTAAATGGGCCAGACTAAACAAGCCAGTCTGTCTCAGCAGAGGGAAGCTGCATTCCGAAAAGCTTTCAGCTGAGCCTCCCGAAGCGACAAGTCACCTCTGCTCTGCACAAGAGAAGTTTCCTCTCAAAAGATGGGAACAGAAACTTTGGCCCATGGTGGGTCCATTCAGTCACTTGCAGGGATGAAGGGAGAATTTTTGTCCACGTGCTGTTTTCCAGCACTGGAATCTGCAGTAGGTAACTGGAGACATCATACACAACATGAGTCATTTCTAAAAATCTTTAGGATTCTAGCTCTTCCTAGAGCAGCTCTCAAAAACACATGAGTGAAGCCACTTACCACCCAGGGTTGCTATTGAAGAACCTCCACCCAAAGCTGCAATCCCCCTGCCCAGCTGCTCCCTAACCTTGGTGGCACCTCAAGTCTTTAAGGCTCCAAGTTTCCACCAGAAACTTTTCCTCTCTCTAAACACCCACCTCTGATCATACCTGACACTATCCAGCCCTTTACAAAACCAAGTCAATAAGCCACACGCTCACACAACCAGCAAGCATCATGGATCAGGCACTTCCAGTGTGATGCACCCTCACCAGTGCTCCTGATGGTCTCATCACTGGGGTAATGCGCAGAGGTTCCTCCACCTCCTCTCAGTCTTCTTAGAAGACAAACCTCAAGGACAGAGCACACAGGCTACAACTTGAGGTGTGAGCATGATAGAAACTGTTCAGAACCCAACAGTTATGTCCTGTTGGGTAATTAGTGGAAAAGTTCCACCTTTCTCCATGATATTTGCCCCAGCTGCCCTGGTAGGTGCCCAGATGCTCAGTATGGGTTCCCAAAGCTCTAACAGCACCAGAGCAAACAAACAAAATGTTGCTACCTGCATTAAGATATATATTTAAAAATAAACATACATAAATGTGTATATATATGATTATAGCATAGCACTGGATTCTGTTAGGCCAGGTCTTATGTGCTTTGACCTCAGTACAGATGGATGAATGGCAGCATTTCTATCTATGACTGGGCTATTTGGAGGAAAGAGTCAAAAATCCCAAGATGCTCCATCCCTGTTATAAAGTGGTTACATAAAACAATAAGAGCCCATAACCAGGTATCAGGGACACCACAGCGTCACCAGGCTCTTCAGGTGGTGACATTACAGGTGGCATTAGGGGCCAGCAGGTGATCTGTATCCAGCGCGTGCTAAAACTCTGCTGCAATCATTCAGCACCAGGACACGAGGAGGTGGCACCTCAGGAACACAACTCTGATGATTTATGATGCACTCAGGACTCTCCAAAGGCATTATTTATTTGCATTACTGAGAGGACTTAATGATTCCTCCTCACATTAGAGAAGATACTGAGAGCTCCTATTACCAAGAAAATAATTTTAATCAGCAAACAGAGCACATGTCAAACCTAAACATTTACTGCAAGGGAAGTCAGATGGCTGAAGAGTTCATATTTCAAACCCTTGCTGTATATAACTGCATGTGCCTGCCTGACCCATAAACAGGAGAAACTGTCTAAACATAGCAAAGCTGAGAAACTTTTCAGCAGGTAGTGCTACAGAAGAGGCCCAGCAGTGCCAAAAAGTGGGAAATTAGAGGAAGAAACTGGAGCTAATAATGCCACGTTGCAAGAACTGGCAAGAACAGGGACTCCAAATAATAAATACAATAAAGCAAAGCAGATTTAGGACTAGAACACCCATTTTCTTGTCTGAGTTTTGGCAGCAAGCGGAATCCACTGGTCAGAAGAGGGGCCTTGAAGGTATCTGGCAACTCTTCACAAGCACTAAACCTATTGCCAGCTTGTGGAAAACAAGCACGCTGTAAACATCTCTAAAGCATTTCCATTTTTAAAAACTACTTTAAGGCAAAGTTTCAAAAAGCATTTATGGCCCAGTGGGATTGTCATAAGCGCCTCAGCAACAGGCACCCAGCTCCTAATGAAGTCAGGACTTAACTTACTGCAATGTGTTCTTCATCCCCAACAGCAACTGAGAGTGTGGTGGGACACGCCTGCTGATGGTGCTGTAGCCCCCAAAGGAGACAGTGACACCAAAGATGTGGTGAGGGGCACCATCCAGCTCACACAGGGACCATGTCTATCATTTCCAGGCTGGGACCATTCAGAATGTGATGTCCCACCACCAAACACACAACACAGTGCCCGAAGGTGACAATACCCCCTCAAGTGCTGCTGGTTGCTTCCTTCCCCAGGACCTCACCGGTTAGACTAACATGCAGCTCCAGGTCTTTTTACCCTGGCTGCAGTTAAAGTGTTTTGCAAGACAAAATCTAGCCTTATTAAGAAAACCTTTGGGAAACCAAGGGGAGGTCACAAGTATTTTAAAAAAATTCTTCAAGCCCATGATTGCATTATTGCTAGTGAGAAAACACTCCTGTGCCATCACTTGGTTTTCTTGGATCAGGAAATTGCTTATGGTCTTAAAATAAAATCTTTCCTGATCTGGATCAAAAAAAAAAAATCCAGACCCCACCATCTCTCTCTCTCTTTGGAATTTATCCCATGTCAATATGCTGCAAGACTTGGACCTTTCATGGAAAAAGAAGAACTCAGGGAGGGCTGGTACTCAACACCCAGCCGAGGAAGGCAAGGCCAGTCCCAGGAGCAGCCTGCCTTTCATGTCCAGCTGTTTGATGTTGTCTTTGACATCTAAGAAGCCTGTGTGATCAAATGCTGCTTCTAAATGCTTCTTCAGTGAGCCCAAAGACCTTTAGATGCGACCAGGACTGCTCCTCTCCCCAGGCCAGTTTTCTTCCATGAGCACAGCGGTGTGATGGCCTCGTCTCCAGCCCTCCCAGGGAAGAGGTGAGTCCCCATGTTCCCATCAAATGATGGTGTTCGCTATTCAAGTTAATCCTCGGCGAAGTACAAATGTACAGCCAGTGTTTTAAATACTGGCATCTCTACAAGTTAAACACAGTAATTACGGCTCACAAGCGTTCAGGGGAGGGATACGTTTCTCTGCCAGTGAATGGGGCATTCAGTATCCACTTGACATCATCTCCTGGAACGTGGAAATTAGAGGGATCATCACTTGGGTAGAACAGAAATGTGCATTAATGCTGGTGAGGAGGGTGGTCAGCTCAGCTCCCAGCACCATTGCCACCCTTCGTCCCCATGGGAACATTCATTTGAGGTTGCAGAGCAGCCCCATGAGGGCTGAAGGTCAAGACCACCAGGACCAGGAGTCGGTCAATGGGCAGAAGTGGTTGGTGTGCAGCACATTGAACTCTTTATACTTTTGAACAATAAGGACAGAGTTAAGAGCACCAGGAGCTGTAGTGAGAGCGGGACTTGACTCATCAGGTATGAGCTGAGTAAGGTTGATGGCATCTCCTGGATGGGCAGCAAGGTTGTGGCAATGGCTTCAGGGCATTCCTGACAGGAACACCAGTTGGTTTTGTGGCCTGAGCTGAGTGGGAACCATGGGGAATGGTACATCCTTGTGCTCACGAAGCTGCCAGGAACACTCCCTGCTCTAAACAGCCATCAGAGGCAACAGGGCTGGAGGGGACAACAGCCCAGATGAGCCCCATTGAACCACCATGGACACAGCAGAGACATGGCCAGCAGCCATTTCTGGGGAGGGAGAGTAGAGCACAGCACTCGAGCAGGTAGCTACAGCCACACACGTTGATAATTCCATCCAAATAAAAAAGTAGTATGATTTGTAGAAAAGATAGTTCTCAAAACAAAGGAGAGTCCGGAGGTGCATTAATAAAACCTGGCTTTTGCTCAGATACTAACAGCGGCAGAGGGCACAAACAGGGGAATAGTTACCAGCAAAACCAATCCCATATAAACCAGCAAGCCTCGCTGTGACTGATTTACACTATCTGGGAATGGAAAAGCCTGAAAGGAGCGCAGCTTTTTATCCCAGTTTGAGGCCTCTCCTCCCTGCCGAGGTGGTTGTGCACAGCTCTGCTCTTCAGCTTCCTCCCAGCTCCATCCTCCCCTGCAGACACCGGGTCCAGCACCGAGCTCACACTGCCAGGTGTGCTCTGCACCATCCATTTTCCAGCCTTTCCAAGTGCCTCATCTGATATGTAACCAAGATAAAAGTTCAAGACTTTAATCAAAAATCGGTTGTTTGCTTTAGTCCTAAAACATCCAACACCACACTGAGCAGCCCAGTTCACTGTTTGGAATATTTCTCTTTACCGAGGTCTTTACTGTTCCTATTTCAGACAGTTTAATAAAGGATTAGTTCTTGGGAATGGCTGCATTTTTCACTTCACTGAGAAATAAACACATCAAGCTCATTTTGCTTTGCAAGAGGCATAAAAGCAAAAGAGCTCAGTACCTCCCAAGAGAAGCATTAGGCACTCTTTGCATTCCCTCCTCATCCCACCTTGGAGCCCTATCAACCCTCTCGGTGCTCAGAAGATGGTCCGCTCATGCACAGAAGAAACCATGTACAGGATGTTGGGGGTTGCACAGACTAACCCCAAATATCCACACAACTCTGAGCAGCAGCTCCCAAAGCTGAAGGACCACTGGGCTGAATCCTCATTTCTTCCCTCGTTGCCTTCTCTTGTTATCTACTGAGGACACAGTTGAAAATGACATTGAATAAGGCTGGGGGGCTGTCGGTGGCCTGCAGGACACAGCCTGTGCGAGCCTGTGATCAGCAGGGGTTTGGCATCTCTGATCTGGGGGGACTTTTCTCCTGGGACATGAATAAAAACAGCTTCTTAATTAAGTCCTGGGTATCGATCTCATTTTCATCCTATTAACTGCTTTACCCTACGTGTGTCTGCAACACTCTGTAGGATCCTCCTTGCCCCCACCCCGTGTACAGACAAACAGCAAAGATAAAACAGCTTCATTAGTTCTATCTACTCCTCAGGCACCAGTTTCATTTTTTTTGCTTTAAAGTGCTCATAAAAGAGGCTCCTTGACAGCTCCCAGGCCTGCGTCTCTCCAGCAGAGCAAAGATGCACAAACCAACATCATCAAGAGCTCTGCTATTCTTGAAAGAGAAAAGAAAACAACCCCACAGCGCCCATCAAAACCCACGATCTTCTGGGTAACCTGACACATGGACTGTGGGGCAGGTGATGGGAGCCGGGGGGGTCGGAAAAGCAAAATCCCCAGAGCTCATGCAGTAGCAACAGTTTGTCCTCAAACACAGAGCCCAGCAGAGTCCGAGCAGCACACGCTCAGGTCGCCCCGTGTGGGAGCTGCTTTCCTGCTAAGAGGAAAAATAATCAAAGCTTGTTTGTTTCCCCCCCTGCACAAGCAGATATGGGTGAAAGACACATCAGAGAGAGCAGCGAGAGAAATGTGAAGTTAGAGAGTGAAAATAGGGAAAAATGGGAAAGAATAGAAAGACGCTAAATTGAGGAGAGCAAGCAGGATTTTCCACCATGCTAGAAAAGAAAGGCACTGAAAGATCTGAGAGTTTATACTGTGCCTTCTGAGGTTATTTGTGCCCATAACCACACAGTCCATGAACTTCTGCCGCCACATGGTCTTTGACCCAAGGAATTTGTAATCCAAATTAGGACTTCACACAAGAAAGGGAAACAACCAGAAGGAAGACACGTTTAGACAAGTGAATAGGGGAGGCATGTAAACACCTTGGGAAAAAAAGCTATTTTCAACACTTCATTGTTGATTCCTTACGATGCCAGAGAAGGGGACTGGAGGAATCAGAGCTGGCTGGGAAGCTCAGGGAAGACGTTCCCTGCAGAAATTAAAGCTGGCAGAGATATAGTGAGGATGAAGCCCAGCCAGGCTGGTCAGGGCCCTACAACCATTCCCAACCTCCCTGTGTTGCGGCTCCCTTTGATTTTTGAGCTGAAACCCCAGGGATTTCTAGCACTCAAACATAAGTAAATATTTCTATCTTCCAAATCTGAAAATCAGCCTGAAGTGCAGCTGGCTAAGGCGAACATCCCGACACCACTTGGTTTCTTAATACCAAGGGCAACAACTTAAAAGGTCAAAGAAAAAAGAATAACTAATCTGAACAGTGAATTAACTTCCTCTAGCATGAATACCTGCTAGCTTACAAAAGCATGGTTGATTGCCAAAGACTTCTGGTAAAGCTTCGCATTTGGAGCTGGGTTGTTTTTCCAGAGTAGAACTGAGTTAGACAATTTGTCTAGTTCTAGGCACTACTTGGATGTTTACACCGATTTAAAAAAACAGCTTGAAAATTGTCACATGTGCCAAGTTAAGTGGCAGCAAGGACTGACTGCAGAAGAGGTATCTGAGCTCTATTTCACAGTCCAGATTTTTCCTTCTCTGTTTTGCTTCAAGAAATAAGGCTTGATAACATCAAAACAGCGCGTCCTTAGGTCCAGCTCTCAGCTGGATGAAGTTGTTGTGGACATTGAAGCTGCGTTTGCACAGGGATCTCAGTTCTGCAGGTCTGTAGACCAGGCGGCACTTATTTCAACTGAATTAGCAAGAAAGGTCTGGAATGGTTAATTGAAATTATTTAGCCATAATGTTTTGCTCTTCTCATCCTTTACCCAGCATAATGTTTTCTAAATTGAATTCCTTTAACAGAACCCAATATGCAGCAAAACTGTTGTTCCAGAGAAATGGAACAGCTCAGGTCTGGCTGATCATCTCCCCCACAGCTTGTGGGGCAGCAGCTCCCAGTGACCCCTTTTGTGCTCCCATCCTCATCCTCTGCCCAGCATCAGCAGGAGCTGGACACCACAGCACCGAGGTTCCCTTGGTCCAGGTCTGCAGGGCAGGGATGGCACCAGGATAGAATCACAGGGTGGTTTGGGTTGAAGGGACCTTCCCAGCTCCCCCAGTGCCCCCCCTGCCATGACAGGGACATCTTCACCAGCTCAGGTTGCTCAGAGCCCCGTCCAGCCTGGCCTGGGATGTCTCCAGGGATGGTTCATCCACCACCTCTCTGGCCAACCTGGGCCAGGCTCTCACCACCCTCAGGGCCAACAATTTCTTCCTCCCGTCCACCTGAATCTCCCTCATTTAGTTTAAAACCATCAGACCCTGCTGAAGTCTGTCCCCATCTTTCTTCTCAGCCCCTTTTAAGTACAGAAAGGCTGCAATAAGGTCTCCCTGGAGCTCCTCTTCTCCAGCTGAACACCCCACGTCCCAGCCTGTCCTCGGCAGGGCTGTGAGGAAGACTCTCCACTGGGACCTTCCCTTAGGCAGCTGCATCTTCCTTCCCATGCTGGAAGGGCAGGGAAAGCTGCGCTTAGCCAAGCCACACATCCCTGCTCTGACTTGTTTCTGCATGCAATCTGTGAAGAATTGTGGTGACATCGCAAATAAATGGAAAAATCTGGTTTTGCACTGAGATCCAGGCACCATCTGAAACAACGTGCACTTGTACCCGCAGGGCAGGTTTCTGCAGGCAGGGCAAGTGCAGAGGCAGCGAACCGCACGTTCGTGCAGCGGCAGAGGGGCTGGCAAGCGCTCTGCCAAGAGACAGAAGCAGCTCTCAGCACCTGCGCGGGGATGATCGCCCACCAGGCACCCAGGAACACAACCCTCAGAAAGCAAGATGCGCCAGTTTGCATAAAATTGACGTTTTGCACAGAGAAACCATGTAAAGTATCGTGCCCCGAAGCGGAGGCCACTGTATTGGGGGAGGTCACTGTATTGGGGGAGGTCACTCATCTGAAATAGCAGACGCTGTGCTGCTGCGGGAGAACTGGAGAGCTGCTCGTTATCACAGAGAAACAAGGATTCAGCAGCCACACCACTGAATGCAGCACATAACCTGTGGTTTAACACCACCTTTACCAGCAGAGACGTGCACAGAGTTCGCAGGCCGTTTGGGATTCTCTTCCCTTCTCTGCAGTAGGTTAATGAAGTTTGCAATAGGACTTTCACAAAAAAAACCAAAACTAATAACAGCACACAACACAACTGGCCCCCACACACCAGACAACCCTGCCCAAACAGTGAAGGATGTTTTCCAGGCTAGTTTTATAGGAGCAGCTCAGGCCTCTTAAAACCCAGCAGTATGCCAGGTCTTCATCTCACCCAATATCTCTGCAAGTTCCACCTCAAATCCCTGCTGTTCTGTTCTTCACCTTGGAGCAGGAGGGTCTCCCCAGGCCAGCTGGAGCAGCTGCACCCTCAGCTTTTCGTCACTTGGGGTGATGTTTTCAAATGCTTGGAGGCGAGTCTGGAGCACAAAGGACCACACAATCTGCTGGGAAGTTTTGTTCCCATTTTACTGGTAAGAAAGGAAGGCAAAGAGATAAGTTCCAGCTAATGAGAGGATGCTTTGCACGGGGTGGGTAAGAAGATTCATGGCACTACTTAAAACTTAGCGTCCTTGTATGGAGGCGATTAAGAGACAAGGTGGGTTTGCTCACCCACCACCACATGCAACCAGCCCTGGGGCAGAGCAGCATCACGTCTCACAGCCAAGCAATTCAGCAACATCTGAGTTCAAGAAGAGGATTTATACCCAGATTAAATTCAGGGATAGCTTAGGCAGAGAGCGCATCCGCACAAAGTTGCTCGAACCCATGTTTTGCTCCCATTTAAAACCAGCAGCTCAGCACCTCTCCCCGCTCCAGCCCCTGCGCACACGCTGCGTGCTGATGCTGAGCATCACCTATCCGCTGAGTCAGCAATTCCTGCTCTTTCTCCACCATGAGGTGTAAAGCTCCAGCATCCTCTCTCAAGTACCCAATTCGACCCGTTCTCCCTGGAAAAAACGCATCTGCCCCAGGAGATTTGAACCATGGGCAGAAAAGCAGCTCCAGGCGCAGCAGGAGGGAAAACAGACACTCACCAGCAGAACAAAACACTTTCATGCCACAAAAGTTCCTAAAGTTCTCCCAGCCCAAAACTCTGTCAAAGGGATGCTCATGATATAAACAAGAATATTCTCCCCAGTGCTTCTTTACTCATTTATACAGTCATTTTGTTAATGTTGCAGACCATGTTTGCTGTTTGCAAATTCCCAAGCAATTTATTCCAGCTATTTTCCTCCAACAGCTGCACAACTAGCTGCACAATTCTCTTCCCAGCAGAGCCAGAAGAAAAGGATATTTGTCTTATTATGTCTGGGTGAAGCTTATCTGCTTATTTGCTGCTCAGAATTATATTTACAGAGCACAACAAAGACAAAACCAAGTGCATTAATTGCTGTTGCTCAGGTGGAATATTTCCTGCCCACTCTGAGCCCTGCATCAGAGGGGCTTTATACTTTATCTAGTATGAGCAAGGCACACAAAAGGCTTTTATTATTTACCCATCACCGCTGTTTCATTACAACTATATTTTCTGAAATAAGGAAGAAAAACCTCAATGATTTCTTGCATGTTGTTCTGCTTTTCAAACGGGGATTGCTGATTTTTTTTAAAAGCTCGTTACAAATCACAAATACATCACCATTTCCATCAACCTCGCCCTGAAAACACAGACGGAGGCTCCTTCAGAGGACAATCAGGTGCTTTACATCCCCAACACGATGGGCTCCAGACACCTCCCTGGGCTCCCAAGTGATGAGCACAAAGTGACCCCCCAGTGACAACTTCTAGCCCAAAAAACCTTTATATTTTCCACCTTATCAACACCACAAACCTCACCTCACCGCATTACCTCTGCTCCAGCTTATTCAGCTACATCCTGCTGACCCTGTAGCAATGCAGCAGAGCCCAGAGCAAACACCAGCACCCAGCACCGGTGTTCTAGATCATCCCCAAATGGCAGCAGCAGTGTGGGATGGGGCTTAATTAGTGTGTAACGAGGCACAGATGCACACTTTCTCCCCTTTCCATGGGGAAGAGAAAACCATCCAAAATGCACCTGTGGTTCCTTTGGTGTCCCTGTCCCGCTCCCCAGCCACCCCAGTAAAACTAACTCAGCCCAAAACACGCTTGGCTCTGCCTGGGCTTGGAAGCATTTTATGCCCTTTGCAAACCCACCCTCAGTGGATCACTGGGCGCGTAGGATCCATGTGTGTACGACACTTTCTATTCCTGCAACACTATTAAAGATGGGAAAGTTGGCTAATTAATCCCTCTTAAAATAACCGGCCCTTTTCCGAATGTAACCTCTGGATGTTATTGTTAGATAGCAGAGCTCCAAATATTTAAACAAAGTCTTGGCGTACCGTGCTGGTGCCCTGTTCCTACCAGGTCAGCTGGGGAAGTTTGCTGTGGTGACCAATTTAATCCCAGCCAAACATCAGGTTGTAATGGCTTAAAACCAACATTGGCAGCCTCAGGGTGTGAGCCCTCTGATCCCAGCAGGTCTGGAGGGGACAAGGGCATTCATTTTAGGTACCTGCAAACCTTTCAGGTGTCCAAGGATGGTGAAGAGCTGCTTAATAAACCTCAAGTGTTTTGGACACCTTCGCTAGTGCTGAGCACGAGCTGATCAGGGGTAACATGGTCGGGACCCTTTTATTGCCCAAATTTCCTTCCACTTCCCCGCCCCTCGCAGAGGGTCTGGGGGGCATTTATTCCTCACAAATGCAAGCTTTCCGTGCAAGGGGCATTTCCCTGCTGCAAGTGCTGCTGAGGGCCCCTGGATGCTGAGCTCCGGAGGAGCGATGCTCGCCGGGCTGGGCACGGGGCAGCGGGCAGCTGGGGCCAACGGGATGAGCCCCGTCCTGGGAAGGAGCAGCAGGTTGTACTGGGTTCCTCGGCACGGGGCCAGCGGCTGCGGTTTCTCTTGGCCCCACAGTGCTGTTCCCCACCTTCCATGGCACACAGATACAACCCAGCAAGATGTCATGGAATCACAGGATTATTGTGGTTGGAAAAGACCTTTAAGATCATCTTGTCCAACCATTAACTCAGCCGTGGCACTAACCCGTGTCCCTAAGAACCTCATCTATTCAGCTTTTAAACCCCTCCAGGGATGGTGACGCCAGCACTGCCCTGGGCAGCCTGTTCCAATGCCCAACAGCCCTTTGGGGAAGAAATTGTTCCCCAGATCCAACTCAACCTCCCCTGGTGCAACTCGAGGCCGTTTCCTCTGCTCCTGGCGCTTGTTCCTGGGGAGCAGAGCCCGACCCCCCCTGGCTCCAAGCTCCTTTCAGGCAGTTCAGAGATCAGAAGGTCTCCCCTCAGCTCCTGTTCTCCAGCTGAACCCCCCAGGTCCCTCAGCCGCTCCATCACACTTGTGCTCCAGCCCCTCACCAGCTCCGTTGCCCTCTTTGGACACTGCCCCGGTCCTGCTGGCCACACAAGTGCTGGTACAAGCCAAGATGCTGGTGGTGTCATCCCACTGTGTCTTCTGCCCAGTATAAACAGCAACATGAGAGCCCCAGCAGCTTCTTAATGTGGTCGTCAGGTGCCGAGTCCTCTTTAATGACTCTCATTTCAGTTGGACGGAAATTAAAAGGCAGAGTCGAGCAGGAAAGCTCAGGTGTGGGTCTGACCTTGTTCAGCCTCCCCCTCGCAATGAACACAGCAGCATCGCGCCCCTGTTTGCAGGCAGTGTGGAGTAACATTTGCTTTTTTCTGGGGATTTACTCCATTATTTCTATTCCCTGGGGAGGGGATGAGGGATTGAACCCAACCTCCCCCGGCATCGACACCATCCCCACTGCAGACTTCCAGCTCCGAGCTCAGCCCGGTGCGAGGCTCTTGCAGCCGGCAGTGACGGTGCCCATGGCTTTTCATCCTGCCCCGTAGCACTAGAAAGGAAATTAAAAGGGCGATAAGGGAGCCCTTTCGGCAGTCGAGGGAATATTCTGTGCTATCGGCGAGATAAACTAATATTTCTTCCAGCTCTGGCAGAGGCTCAGGAATGAGATGTGGGGTGAAACTATATGTTTATAGAGATTTTATAACTCTCAGCTGCCACTGCTGGGTGGCGGGATAACCATCCGCCTCGCTCACGGCTCCTCAGTGGTGGGGTCAGCTCTGCCCAATGGAGAGAGGGAGTCGATGAAGGGGAAAAGCCAGTTCAGCGCTGGTATTTCAGGGTCACTTAATGGTTCTGCTGGGCCAGTTCAGCCGCAGGGCGGTGGATGGGGCATTTCGGGTGCCTTTCTAACACCACCCGTGCCCAGCAGCCCCCAAGAGACAAGCCGGCAGATCTCGGCAGCTCCCTGACCTTCACTGCGGGAGGCCCAGTGGGAGAAGAAAGGGAGCAGGGATGTCCCACACGTGGAAGGAGAGCGGTGTCTCCCCCAGGTCCCTGAAATTGGGGTTTTGCCCTGTCACCCTCCTCCCAGCCATGTGGGTGAGCATAGGATGCTGCGGGATGCACAACATCCCCCCAGCTCAGCCCCAGCCCCTATCTGAGCTCAGCACCCACATCCAGCCGCGGTCCTGCCGTGCGACCACGGGGATGCCCCAAAGCATCGCATGATCAGAGCCAGGATCCCCAGGAAAAGGCAAACGAACAATTGAATGTTTCTCTGCATCTTCAGCAGAGCTGAGGGGATGCTCCCAGCCAGCGCGGCTGCGAGGCCTCGCGTCTCACTGGGCAATGGGCGAAAAGGGAAAGAAAACCCTTCCCTGCCATGAGCAAAGGGACAACCGGCTGCTTGAGAGCAAAGGCCGGAGCGGATGCTCTTGCTGCATTAAAAGAAACCTCTGTCTTAAACAAAAGCAAAAGCAGAGCTGCAGAGCTGGGCTGTGCACAGGGCGGGTTTGGCAGCAGCGGTTCATGGGCAGCCATCAATTAGCAACAGAGCAGCTTTGGATTCAGGGCAAAATAGTAACATTAAAATCGCTGCGTCCTTTGAAACGAAGCATGTGAACAAGCCGCTGGCCCAGTCGAGCGGGGTCGGCAGAGCAGCCGAGGAGGGTTTGCCCGTCACCCCAACCCTGGAGCCCCCAGCTCCAAACCGTCTGTTTTGGGGGAGCAGCAACGGCCCCTTTGTCCCCCCATCCCAGGAACAGGCGCAGAGCCAGGGCGCACTGGTGAAACAAACAGCCCTTCTCCGGCTCACCCTCACCTGCGGAAATGCAGTGGGGCATTAAATGTCTATACGTGTTTTGCGGTCATTTGCACAGAAAAGCAAAAGCATCGCCCAGCGGTGCTGGGAGTTTCGTGTGACCGTGCGTGTTCCACCTCTGCCCGTCACCGCAGCCTCAGATCCAGCCCAGCGTCGCGGGAGCCCCAGCGCTGCCAAACCCACGGGTGTTTTCCGCCTCACCGCCAGGAGCAGAGCTCATTTTGGGCAAGTTACGCTCTCAGATTAGATTTCTCTGGGGGTTTTCCACTTCTCACCTTCAATTAAAGCATATTATTTTCATTATAATGTTTAATTATACAATATTGGAAGGCGCTGTTATAATTAGCATTAGCCTGTAGTTAAATGATCTTGATGTGCGAGGGCATGTGGGTGTCTTCCAGGGTCCCGCTCGCTTTCCCCAGCAGCTCCAGCTCTTCCAGCTGCGCCCTTTGCAATTCCAGCAGCAAAACCCATGATTTTTCCTCAAATATAACCTACAGCCACTGTGTTTTATTGACCAACTGCTCTCAGGTCGCCAGACTCAGCTGTTTTGGGACATCTTACCTTCTCCACAACCAATAAAACCGCCCAGAGGAAGGAGGATGACGGCAGAGCAGGAGCGCTGGGTGAGCTGGGGCTGAAGCCGGTGGGAATGTCCCCCAGATTTTGGTGTGACAGGTCCCGAAGCTGCCGGTGGTATGAGGAGGGGGACAGGGATGGGGACAGAGTCACCCCTGCTCCTCCCACCCCCCACTGACATCAATCAGGGCTCTTCCTCCCTTTTATGAGCATTTTTATCAGCTGCCCCCGGCAGTGACTCAGGGCTGCTCATTTTCCGATGCAGGTTGATGGGGAGGGTGCGCGGTGCCTGGGCCTTGGCAGCCCCCAAACGGGACCTGCGCCCCAGGGGACACCCAAAATTGCTCCCCTGGGACCTGCACCCTGGGGGACACCCCAAAACTGCTCTCTGGCACCTGTACCACAATGGAAGCACCAAAACTGGTCCCCAAGACCTGTACTGCAGGAGACACCCCAAAACTGCTCCCCTGGGACCTGCAGCCCAAGGGATGCCCCAAAACTGCTCCCCCAGGACCTGTACCCCAGGGGATGCCCCGACACTGCTCCCTGGGACCTGTACCGCAGAGGATGCCCCCAAACTGCTCCCCTGGGACCTGCACCCCAAGGGATGCCCCAAAACTGTCCCCTCCTGAATTGCATGCCAGGGGACACCCCAAAATTGCTTCCCCAGGACCTGCACCCTGGGACCTGTACCCCAGGAGACGCCCCAACACTGCTCCCTGGGACCTGTACCGCAGGGGACACCCCGACACTGCTCCCTGGGACCTGTACTGCAGGAGGTGCCCCAAAACTGCTCCCCTGGGACCTGCACCCCAGAGGGCATACAGACACCGCTCCCTGGGACCTGTACCACAGGGGATGCCCCAAAACTGCTCCCCCAGGACCTGCACCCCAGGGGACACCCCAAAACTGCTCCCCTGGGACCCGCACCCCGCAGCAGCCCCAACCCCTGCCCAAACCCCCCTGAGCCCTGCGGCTCCTCCCGCCGCCTCCTCCCACGACAGGAACATCTCCGGGGTTTCCTCGCAAGCGGGAGACGTTCCCCTCGCCCCTTCTTTAAATGAACCCCATTTAATTGCCTCCACGCAGGTGATGGGGTGGGACCGGGGCTCCTTCAGAGCTCTGCGCAGCGCTGGGGACCAGCACCACCAACCCGGGCTCCCAAGCAGGATGACTCTAAATTAGGCAAGATGGATAAACCAAACCCGAACCAGAACAAAACAGCCAGTGACTCTGCTTCTTGTTGCCTGAAAGTCTTATTTTGCGTTCTTAATCTTCTTTTAAAGGCCAAGGATGCCGCAGGCGCCCGCCCCATCCCCATAGATAAAGAGACCAAACTCCTTTTAAAGCACTTTTTTCTTTTTTTTTCCTTTTTTTTTATTGATTTCATTGAAAACAGAACAAGAAAATGATGGGAGCCAAAACTCCTCCAAAACTGCCAAAAACATTAACAGAAAACAAAATAATAATAATAATAAACATGACGGCATTATGAATGTTCTAGAAGAGATGAACAAAAAAAAACCTGTTACTGCACTAATTACAGTATTTAAAGATATATGCAAAACAAAATTAAGATGACCTGCCCAGCCACCACACAAAAGGTGATGGCGAATTTATTCACACTACAATACTAACCATTTAAAAAAGGTTTTGTGTTTTTTTTTCCTGCGTTTTTATACTAAAATCACTTTGTTCTTTTTATACAATTGATAGTTTATATTCACGTGGTGAGCAAAAAATCACACCAGAATCAGCACCGTTTTGTTTTTTTTGTGGTTTCTTTTTTGTCGACGTTTTGTATTTTTTAGGGGTTTTCTGTGTGTTTTTAACGCTAGTCCCCAATGCTTCGGTCATGGTAAAAAATACATCAGTTCATCGAAACCTCATAGCGTGTGGCTTAAAAATTTCTCTAAGGTGCCCAGCGTTGAGAAGTGATGGGAGCAGATGAGCTGGTGGCCTCTGGGATCTTCTCGCCGCGACGTCCTGTGCGCTGTCCGTCCCAGCCGGCGGATGCGAGTCGAGGTTCTCTACGTTATATATATCATCGCTTTTCAAAGAACAAAAGGAAAACTGGTGTTCTTAAGAAGTTAGTGTCTTGTACAATCCCCTTCAAACCTCTTGATGCGACGGGGAGAGGGGAAATCCTTCCAGGGAGGAGCTGAACACTGAGTAACGGCCGAGGAGCTGGTTTGGGACTGAGAAAGCCCGGGAGGGAATGTGGGGGTGAAGGGGTTGTAAGGACTCGTGGGTTTCTTCTCATCGGAAGAGAAAATAGCGGGTGGATTTGGTAACGAGGAGGGTATTGTTCAAAACACCCTGTGGCTCCTGGGGAAAGGCCCCACCGCGACGTCCCGGAGATATTATGATTGAAAAAAAACACCGAAAATCCAACCAAACCAACCAAAACCAAGCAGCAGAACCTGCCCCCGGGGCCGCGCCAAGCGAACCCCAATGGCACACCCGCCCCGCTCCCCCCGCCTCGGCTCCTAGAAAGAAAGTCCCATCAAGTATTCCAAGTTTATTACGGTGAACTGGAGATGACTTGGCCTGAGCGACGCGCTCAGCAAACAGCGGGCGGGCGGCTCCCTCGGCTCTGACAACACTCGGCGCGTTGGGAGACGGCGGCCAGGGCAGCTCCCACGGATAAAACCGCAACGGCCGCCCCCTCCACACACAACTGGGAAAACCAGCGGCTTTCCAGGACCGGGGAGGGGACAACAACATCACGGAGGCGGATTTGCTTTTACTCATTCCTCGAGTAACAGTCGGCGGCACAGCCCTAAGTGTCACAACCCTTGACTTTCCTTGAGCGGGTGTTTTTTTTTTTTAATTTTCCTTTTTCTTTTTTTTTTTTCTCTCTTTAAATGGAAATTGAGACAGTATGTGGATCTATAGGGTTAAAACGAGTCAGTCTCTGGGGAGCGGAGCCTCAAAAGGGGCCGGATGCCGTGGCAGAGCTGGTGTCGGGGAGCCCGTTCTCCTGCGTGTCCTGGGCCGAAGTGCTCGCCTGCCGCTGGGCCAGCGCCGAGCTCGAGTGTTTGCACTTGGGTGAACCGCACTGACAGCTGAAGTATTTGCCTTTGATGTCCCAGAACCTGTCTCCGTAGTCAAAACTGCAACAGAGAGACAAGAGACGGGGTCACCGCAAAGCAAGGGGCAAAAGGGAGCACAAGACGTCGGGTCCACGGTCCTCAGTGCTGCCGCAGTTCGGTTCTCTGCAAAGCTTCAGGGGATGGAGTGTAAGGAGGAATGTTGTTTTTACACCTGACCCCAGGGCAGGGAAGGACTGACACACATCAGACTATGAATCCCTAATGTAAAACAAAGTCTCTTCGAACTAATCCCGGAATGCAAACTGATTAGTCTATTTAAAAAATTGAGCTAGGGGGAAGGGTAGCTAAAGAGCCAGAAATCCAGATTTTAAATAAACCAATATGGGGAGAGGGGTGTTAGAATTAGATGAATGACACAGGTAAACTGAGGCAGGCGTTGGGCAGTCTGTAAACCCTGAAGTACCAACCAGTGGGGAACAGGGGAGGGAATTTGCAGCTGGAATTTGGGGGGATATAAGCAGGGGCTTTTTGCCCTATTAGGTGTGCCCACCTTTAGGTAGAACACCCGGTCTTGCAAAACCATTAATAACATCTGCTTTGCTGAGAGATCCTCCCTGGGCCTATTGTATTGGCAAGGTGAGTGTTTCCTACATGGAGCACGTGGGGACGCAGCCCGAGAGCGAAGGGATGGGAGGAACCAGCGTGGAGGGGCAGAGCGAGGTGGCGCCAGCCCCGGGGACGGCACGTACCCGATTTCCTCTCCAGCTTCTATGTGCCTGGTGCTGAAGAAGGCGATCCTGGGGAAGCGGAGGTCCTGATGTGACATGAAGACTCGCACCGGGATGAGGTTTGGCTCGCAGAGGTGGTTTATAAAGCGGCTGATGTTGCCGTAGAAACGGGCGTCTATGCAGTACACCTCTCCATCCTGCGGGAGAAACGGTGCATCCTTCATGAGACAAGCTTGCGTTCGGTATTATTAATAATACTTATTTAAATAGAACAAATGACCAAACTATTCCACTGATACTCCAGAGAGTTTCAAGGAGAACCAGAGCGGGACACCCACTGTGGTTTAAAAGGACTAAACACACGCAGTTTTAAATTCAACAGTACCCTGAAAACGCAGTTCTCTGCACAGCACTGCGCCCCCACCAGCACAGGGACCTTTTCAACTGCACAGCAGCTCCCCCCGCCCGTTTGGCAGAGTGGGATTGATGTTTGGCGCAGACAGACATCGAATGGGTAAAAGCCACTGGATAGGAGAACAGGCATCTGTTCTGTCCCCTAATTGAACATGACAGTGAGAAAACACAAAGCCAGAGCCTCGAGAAAACACAGGTTTTTGCAGATAAAAGTGAGAACACTGAAATTCCCTTTCCAGAGAGCAGTAATATTTTGTCTTCCTTGAAAATAAAAGAACCCCCTTCAGGGCTTTTTTATTCCAGCAGAGAATGACTGTGCAAAGCAGAGAGCTTAATTACAGCAGCTAATTTCGGTTGCAAAGAGGCCAAAAGCAAAAGGATCCATTAGCGGTGCTCCAAGTCCCTTTTGGGCACGCACCTCACCATCGTTAATGGACGAGCTGTGCCCATCGCACACCGACCGGTGCGGGGGGGGAAGATGTCCCAGCGGCTGGGAGGTGCCACCGCACACGCTCCTGTGTCACACACAGCGTCACCAGCTCTAATTTTAATGATAAGCGACTCCCATTGCCCCCTCACTTCCATCCACGTGGTTGGTGAGGACAACATCACCCAGCACCACACGTAGGGACCATCGGGAGAGATGCGAGGTCTCCACCGTGAGAGTCAAGATGTGTTTCTCCAGGAAAGAGAAACCACCACGGGCAGCATCTCGCTCAAAGTCCCAAAGCAACCTGCACAAACTGCATCCCACCTCGCTACGAGGGTATCGGGAACTCAGTCACACAGTGGCAACCGGAGAGGAAGAGGAGAAACCATAGAATCCATAGAATGGTTTGGGTTGGAAGGGAGCCTCAAAGCTCATCAAAGTCCAACCCCTATTATGAGTATCCTCAACACAAACCAGGCTGAATTCCCTACTGCTTTTCAACTTCTTACGTACCGTTTGACCCCTCTGTTTTCAGACAGACTCATTATTTATCCTTTTCAGCTGCTGAATGCGTTTTGCTTTAAAACAAAAAAAGACAAAACCAAAAAAAGCAAAGCTTCTTTGCGTCTTGCTTTTGGCAGAAACAAAACACAGGCTGTTTTACAGCTTTCCTTGGAAGCCGCCCCACTTCTGAGTCCCCAGCTCACCTCTCCCCTCCCTTCCAAAGGAAAAGGCTGAAGTGACGGCCTTGCTTAAAAAGCTTTAGATGGCACTTTTCAAAGTAAGGTTTGTGCTCTGAGACAGCCCTCCGCAGAGCAGCGCGGGATAACCACCCGCAGAACAAGCTTCAGGTCCCTGCCAGGGTGTCTGATAGATCCCTTTATAATTGAATGAGGTTATTTTTCAGTCTTCCAGCTCATCTTTTTATGAAGAACTCACAAAGCTGCCCATCAACACAGCTGCGGGCCTGCGTACACACACACCTGAGCACCCACACCTGAACAACCGAACTCAGGATTGCCAGATGGTTTTGATATCAGAGCATCTTGCATTCAAACTGCTGTGGCCTGCACGTACCGCAGTGGCCCAGCGCCGCTAGGCTCCGTTCCCGTTTTAACAAACCCTAAGCCTGACCTAAGCAGCTCTTCATTTTGACCAAAAGGCAGCGAGGATGCAGTTCTTCTCTCCGCAGGCTTTCAGATGGCGCTGTACATCGGGATGGAGACATGTACAGTACCTTGTTGTCAAGGTCAAAGAGGTAGGAGTCCTCTTCACGGACGTCTGCCTCGGAATCCGATATCAGCTCCCCGACGTACCTGCGGACACACAGGAAAGGCAGAAATAAGATGCTCATAGAATCATGAGCTTGGGTTTAACCATTTCTTCTGGGACAAGGGACAGAAAGGGACACGGCGCAGCCACAGACGGCGATGGCAGCCGCAGCAGCGCAGGTCAGCTCAGAGCCACCCGGGCAAGCTCAGCTTTGCCAACCTACAGCAGCTAAAACCTGGCTCCAAACTCCATCTTTTCAGGGCAACACTTTTAATATTAAAAGTGCAGTCTTGCTTCCAACAAGATTTACTTTTTCCTGAGGAGTATGTTTCCTTTTGCAAATCACTTTGTTGGCCAAGATTAACACATTAATCCAATTCTCCTTATGTTCAGGGTCAGACTCACATCTTGGCTCTCGTATACACCACTGCAATGCTTGTGCTGTTTACATCCCAAAACAAAACGTTTGTGTCTGCCCTTCTTGTATTTTCCAGGATGTTTTGCCCAATGACATACACTACATACCTTTAAAAGTTTTGTTTTAAAATTCTTAGGTCTAACCTAACTCAGCAGGATCCCTGGAAGGATCCAGGTTTCTTTCTCAGTCCCTCTCAAACCAGAATAAATCGGAGCTGCGATCTGAGTAACAACCTCCTTGCTGTAAAACCTGGTGCAAGGCAGATTCCAACCAGGTCCTCCAAGCACCGTGAAGGATGTGCTGCTTGGCCTGGCCTGCTGGGAAGAAATAAACATATACAGCACCTTTCATACCCCAGACAAATGCTGGTTTCAACACAAACCCTTGTTGCAGGAGTCCCTGCTGCACTGATGTCCTCACATTTGTCTCCCAGTCTCCATCCTGAACAGTTTAAGTCTGTCGAAGTTCAACATTTCTGGCCCTGAGGGATGGAGCCAGAGGGAGGACACCAGAGAGACGCAACAGCGCAGTAGGTAAGTATGTAAGTCTTCCTGGCTTTTAATGCAACGCTTATTAATTATAAGCAATGGATTCACGATACAAATAAATATTCTTCGCATCATCAGAGACTTCCATGATCAGCAGCCGTTACGCCAGCATCCCCCTGCAGCTCTCCAAGCATTCTCAAAGTGTTAACCAACTGTATCCATTTCCCCCTGTACTCCAGGCAGCCTTTAACTCCAGGGCTGCGGAAGAGGAGACACATGAAACGTGAACCTGGAGAGGACCCACGGACTCTGGGACGAGGGATCGTTTGGCTGCGGTTCCCCAAGCCCAACGACCCGGCCAAGTCCCTCTGCCAGAGCAGGAGCCGCCACCGCGGGTGATGCTCCCGTTCGCCCCCACCGCATCTTCTTGTTATTTATTAAGGGCTCCCGTAAGGCTGCGGTGTTACTGGAAATCACAGGCTGGTTGGTGACCTAAAGCAATAGGGAGATGATGGCCAGAGAGGGAGGGAATGGCTGTAGCACGGCACGGCAGCCAGCGCAGCTGACACACGGCTGAATGACGCCACACGCAGAGGCCCCTGCTCGGGGACAAGCGCTGCAGGCTTAACAACTCACTGAAAAACTCCACCTCATTACACATTATTATTTCAATGCTACTTTAAAGACTATTCCCGTAACTCGTTTTCTTTCCAGGACTGCTTACTGATACAAACAGTTGCCTAATTTCCCAGGTCCAAAGTTAGGGAAGGATGTGCAAGAGGCACATGTTCCCACACAAAAAAGAGCTGGAGCATCAGCCCCTTCATTGAAGGACTCCTGAAGTCAAGCCAGTACCCTTCTTCGCACCAAGATGCTCAGCACACTGATGGCAAGTGACGTCTCAGAGCTTTACGCTGCCTCTCATCACCATGAGATCAGAGTGCACCCCGTGCAAAAATCAAGAGCAACAAGAAGTCCCCAGCACAGGCTCCAGCATTTTCCATGTGGAGTGGGAGACGGGACGTCTGAGGCTCCTCTGACTGGTGGTGGGGCTAAAATACCTGGCTCTGTGATCTCCCGTGGCTAAAATACCTGTCGAAATTCTGTGGCTAAAGTACCTGGCTGGATGCAGATGGTGTCTTAGTAGAGCATCGCTGTTCCGTACAGAAATCAAATATTCTGAAATCACATAATGGATGTGCATGGAAAGAACAGACCAGACCCTCACAAACCTCTGGTTTCTGCGTCCTGCTAATTCAAGTCCTCTCCAATAGAAGCCTTTAACCAGCTGTGTCATTTCCAGAAGGAACAGCTACACCGTCTGACAACCCAGCGTGAACGGAGCAGCCTGAAAACAACCCCCAGCAACGTCAGCACAGGGGGAGCAACAGCAGCTTCTGAGCAGAGACACATTCAGATGCCAGGGAGAAACCTGCACACAAGCAAACTCCTGAGCATCTGCCAGCGGAAGAGCCGAAAATCTCCACGGCAGCCCAGTGGGGCAGGGGGGACGATGCGGCTGCACCTCCTGGCACTGAGCTGCTGCTTCCAGGATGGTGCTGAGGGTACTGGAGGTCGTTAGTAGGAGGGTCTGGAGCAGATGAAGGGTTTGGGGAGCCCTGGAGATGATGGTGGGGGGTCTGTCCGGCCACCATGCTGCTGGAACCGTGCTCCTGGCTGCCAAACTGCTCTGAGTGCTGCTAAACGCTCCCTGCAGAAGCTGCTGGAGGAAAAGCACACACAGAAATGGAAAGGAAAACCAGTTTTGGAGTGACTACAGAGAAAAACTGAAAGGTATCTGAAGTACGGAGCCAGCTGCAAAGCGGTATGTGTGTAAGAAAGGCATTTACACACAGAAACAGTCCGGACCAGCAGAGTTTTGCAAAATAAAAGTGTTGTGAGAACTATCCTGGATTTGTCTCTCACGCATACGTGAAAAACTACAGAATAAAAGCCATCCTTAATGCTAATGCAATTATCATCCTTCCAAAGCAGAGCAATAACCTCTGTACAAAGCGACCACCTGCTCAGGGCTCTAATCCAGATGTTTAATACAAAACGCGCTTCCACGGAGCTGCTGCGTGCAAGTGGCCCCCGAGCAGAGCATCACCGGCACCAGGGCTGCTCGCCAGAGACGAGGAGAAGAAACCAAGTCTATAGGTTGCCCATACAGAATCACAGCAGGGACATCAGTGCAGCTGGATTGAGGACAGCGAGTTGGTGAGTTGAGTAAATAGTGTGTGTGTATGAAAGTGATGGGGACAAGGAGTGAATGCATGGGCAAGACATAAGTTAGTTCAGCTCTTCAGTATGCAGCTCATTTAGGTAACAAAGAAGAGAGCGCCTGCCATTGAAACAGTGTCAGCAGCTCAGGCAAGGGCGGGGGGAAGAGCTGAGCACAACTGTGGTCTCTGCACCCCATCAGCTCTACAACGCACCCTGTGTTAATTACACCATCATCTGTGTTAATTACACCATCACGCAGAGCTGCCCCGTTTCCCTGTTCACCACTTATTCCTCCTGTGTGTTCGTGTTCCAGTAGGATTTGCTGAAGTTAATGCCATTTGTCTTTGGGAGCTGTTTATGTTCAGGCTCTGGCTCATCTCTGGACACCAAAGCAGGACACGGGGACCTCTGGTCCTCAAGGCAGACTTGAGATACTCCCACAAACAGCAGAGTTTTAAGCTTTACCTCTGAAAAAAACATCTTATCGTCTGGCAGCTCCTAACATGGAAGAAATACTTGGCCGATCTACTGCAGATTTTAAAGTCTAAAAGTCTGAAGTCTAAAAACCACGGGGTTCGACAGCAGTTTTTTCACTTGACATAAATCTGAACATTTTTGTTCTTAAGTACCTTATTGAATCAGGGCCGAAACATGCGCTTAAGGCCAAGTGCTTTACTGTTTTGCTGAATCAGACTAAAGCCAGAGCTGGGACATTGCAAAACCTCTTGAGAGGTCAGTATTGAAACAGAAAAAAGATCTGATATAAAAAAGTTGTTCTAAGTTGCCTCGGCCTTAAGCGTCCCATGGCCACGGTGAACATGAGAGCTGAGCACATTTGCAGCACAACCCAAGAGCGTTTTCCCCATCACCTGTGTTTCAGAGGGATAAGGGAGCTGAGACAGATCCCAGCAAGACACAGAGGGGTAAAAAAAGCTCCATGTGATGAGGAAAAAAATGAAACAGATTAGGAAATGGTGTCAGAAAACCTCTGCTCAGCTCGATGCCCATTTGATTTGCATGAAAACCTCTCTCTGAAGAGGAGCAAACCTCCCTGTATCCAAAATAGGGTGGTCAGCAGGACAAGGGCAGTGATCCTTCCCCTGTGCTCTGCATTGGGGAGGCCACACCTGGAGTATTGTGTTCAGTTCTGGGCCCCTCAGCTCAGGAAAGAGATTGAAGTGCTGGAGCGGGTCCAGAGAAGAGCAACAAGACTGGGGAAGGGACTGGAACACAAGCCCTATGGGGAGAGGCTGAGGGAGCTGGGCTTGTTTAGTCTGGAGAAGAGGAGGCTTAGAGGTGAGCTCAGCACTCTCTAGAACTACCTGAAGGGCAGTTCTAGCCAGGTGGAGATTGGGCTCTTCTCCCAGGCAGTCAGCAATAGGACAAGGGGCCATGGGCTTCAACTCTGCCAGGGGAAATTGAGGCTGGAGATTAGAAAGCAATTCTGTGCAGAGAGAGTGGTCAGGATTGGAATGGCTGCCCAGGGAGGTGCTGGACTCACCGGCCCTGGAGGTGTTTAAACTGAGATTGGCCATGGCACTTAGTGCCATGATCTAGTAAATGGACTGGAGTTGGACCAAGGGTTGGACTGGATGATCTCTGAGGTCTTTTCCAACCCAGTCCATTCTGTCATTCTGTGATTCCTGGCCCTTGGGAAGCGACGCATTCACGTGAGCGAAAGAAAGCGGAATAACTTACTCGCACACAAAGGTTCCCAGTGGAATGTCTTGCATTGTTCGCACACCCCAGCCCATCTTTTGTGTCCGATAAAGCTGCAATCGAGTCCTGGAAAAGAGGAAACAAAGCCACGTTAATGGCAGCACTCCACTGAAGGACAGTGAATTTTCATAGAGAGATGAGCAAAAAAAGCAAGAACCTTCCATCAGCAGCAGGATGATTTCAATATTCGAAATAAGCATATAGAACTGAATGCTCTGTGTGATGATTTACACATAGGGTACCAGAATCCCATCACAAGCGTACGGTGAACCAAGAACACTTTGAGCTAAGTGCTCTGATCCCTTTGCCCTCTGCTGAGGCCGGTGCATTTAGCGACTCCATCATATCCAGCTCCCTGGCTGCAACTTGAAACTTCTTGGTGTAATAGCTGCTCTGTGGAATTTTACTGATGGAGTTTATAGGCACAGAAACCATCCTGTAAGTCATTCTGCCTCCTGCTCAGCCAGAACTTGAGTTAAGTGCAGGCTGAACAGTCTCCAGGGCTGGGGAAGGCTCGCACTGCCCCCCAGGGAACCAAAACCCACACTCGGCAGTGCTGTTATCGGAATAAAGAGAAATCTGATGCTCACCTTAACTTCACCCTGTTGCTTTTCCCAGTATTTCTCTTCCCCCACCCATCCCCTCCTTGCACCGTCAGCTCAAACCAGGGGCGGTGCATTTTGTATTTGCTCGCAGCTCCTGGAGCCTTCACTGGGGCAAAGCACGACTTCACCTTAAACCGGTTCTGACACTATCTCAGGCTTACGGAAGCTCCCTCATGTTTTGCCTCATCCATCAGAGCAGGGAGCCAAGCTCAGGTTCAGGCTCTGCCATCGGGGCCAACAGCAGCAGGACTGGTTTTTTGCAGAAAAACACTTCAGCACGGCAAAAATGCCAAAGCAATGGCTCTAGCTGTACAGCTCCTAAGCAAACACCCACATAGACAGCGGAGCTTGGCAGGGAAAACCAGAGAGGGGTAAAGTTCTGTTGAAACACATCGAGCCTTTTTCTTACTTATTTTTAACATTGCAAAATGTCATTGAAAACTACAACGCTTGCAAAAAGAAGTGTTGTCAGTACTAGCAAAAATGTGCAGAAGTCTTTTTTTCCAGTGGGATTCCTTTGAAGTTTGTCCTGATCCATTTCATGCGGTGGCAAACTTCTCCATAGCAAAGGTCCAAAACAAAGCATTTGCATTTTTAGTCTGGCACCAAAATCCTAATGGCCTAATCTGCAGCACCAAGGCCCACAGGTATTCAGGTATCCAGTTCAGGGGGAGTTGGGATATTTTAAGCAGCCAAGTCCAGGCATGCTGGCCTATATTTCTAATACAGACTGCTAACTTAAAAGATCTTCTGCATTAAAGCTTTGCAGTTTCTGCTGCTCTTGTTTTCTTCACAGATCTCCACAGGAGAATTTACATCTAGGCTGTTCACACAAACCCACAAGTCATTTATGTGTTTTATGGTCAGGCTGATGAAAGAATGCCGCAGTTCCCACGTGATGGCAGCAGGGGCAGGATGCAAATATTAATTGAGCTCATCAGACCTGCTGCTGCTTCATTCCCACCGGCAGCACACAGGGACCCGGTGGCAGCCCACTGCTGCATGGTGGCACCTGCCCCAACTTCTGTATCATCTCGGGAAGTCCTGGGTTTTGTGGGTTTATGAGTGAGTAGAGACTAGAGAGCTGGAAAGCTCAGGAGTTTGCTGTTGGTATTACCAAGATAAGTAGTACTTGTCTTATGGAGTTCTGTGCCCAGCTCTGGGTCCTCAGCACAGGACACACATGGACCTGCTGGAGAGGGGCCAGAGGAGCCCCAGGAATGACCCGAGGCTGGAACAGCTCTGCTGGGGGACAGGCTGAGAGAG
This sequence comes from Streptopelia decaocto, assembly GCF_964273445.1. Lineage (NCBI taxonomy): Eukaryota > Metazoa > Chordata > Aves > Columbiformes > Columbidae > Streptopelia > Streptopelia decaocto. The sequence goes on along the minus strand of NC_138672.1, from coordinate 3,336,497 downwards.
CTGGGGTGTTCAGCTGGAGAAGAGAAGCTCTGGGGAGACCTTAGTGAGGCCTTTCCATGCTTAAAAGGGGCCGAGAAGAAAGATGGGGACAGACCTTTTAGCAGGGCCTGTTGTGATAGGACAAGGGGTGATGGTTTAAACTAAAGGAGGGAGATTCAGGCTGGACATGAGGAAGAAATTGTTGGCCCTGAAGGTGGTGAGAGCCTGGCCCAGGTTGGGCAGAGAGGTGGTGGATGAACCATCCCTGGAGACATCCCAGGCCAGGCTGGACGGGGCTCTGAGCAACCTGAGCTGGTGAAGATGTCCCTGCTCATGGCAGGGGGGGCACTGGGGGAGCTGGGAAGGGCCCTTCAACCCAAACTGTTCAATGATTCCAAGACAAGCTACATTTGGATCCTCCTCCTCACCTGAGCCCGTTCTGCACCACCCGGTTCCTGCAGGTTCTCCAGCACGAACATGCGTGGTTACACTCAAAGATCAGCGGCGGCTCAGCCATGTTGAACTCGGGCAGGAGTCGGCCGTCCTGAAGAGGAGAAGCATTCAAGACTGGGTTAGTTGTCTATTCCTGTGGCCCCACCAAACCGGAGGCAGGGCGAGAGCAGAAATTCCAAGAGTGTCAAAACAGGCCAGAGAACCCCAAGGTCGAGACATTCCCTGTCCTCCCCAAAACCAGCATCAGACCTCAAATTCTGTCATGGTTTTGCTCTGCCTTGGCAGTGACAAACTTACCACTATCACCAACAGCTGACAAACAGCAAGAGAACATCTAGATTTTTGCTGCCTGGGATCACCCTACGTGCCATCACAGACACACACAAAAATCTTACAGTCCTATGCAAAGCAAACCCCAGTGTGCATCATCATTATTATCATTTTGCAGTGCTGGAGGGGGAAGCAGACGCTTAGTTTGCCTCTGGAATAAAGCCGAAACTTCACATTACAAGGCAAATAGACTCAAGTTCTCTGAACCACATTATCTTCCCAAATAACACTCCCCAAAAAACAACAATCCAATTATTTACCAACCATATAGGATTAAAGAAGCGATAGGCACTGTTCATCATATTTAACAAATTTGGCTTTTAAGGCTTGAAAGATGTAATCACCTATTAACATGTAAATAAAATGGCTACAAAGCAAAGAAAGATGCCAATATTTCCCCTGGGAGAAACTTGCAGAGATTCACAGAACTTCTGATCTTAGCAGAACCTGTCCAAATATTAACCTCAAAACCCCCCTGGAGGATTGAAGCAGACTTATCCAAAACAAATCAGGCTCCTGGCAATGTTGCAGTTAAAACATCTTTACTTTGCCTTCATCTGGAAGGATCACAATGAATAAAGGCAGGCAAAAAAATCTCCCTACTACCCTTCCCTTGTTTATATATTACAGCATTTTCTATGTTGCTCTGAAATGGAAGCTGATTTCACGCATGGATTATTGAATGCTCTCTATCACATGGGTATAATTAATGGCTCAGTTGGCATGACAGTAACACAAATAATAACACTAGAAAAGCTTCCCTGAGTGTGCATTTTGTTATTATCTCAAAACTGAAACTACAACTTGAGGCATTTTAAAACAAAAAGTAGGGGAGTTGTGCAAGGAACTGGTTATAAGGTACAATTACAAACCCTGAAGTGTACAAAGTTCAGCTCACAGACCCTGGTCTGACCCGAAGGAGGTTCTGTGTCCTCACCTTGTCATACCAGCAGCGCATACTGAGCTGGCCGCACATGCAGTTACTGGAGGAGCAGTCGTCTATACACACGCAATACTGGAAGAGAAGACAGCGGGTTAACTCCACGCCACTCTCACAACTCAAAGAGCAACTTCTGTGAGTGGGCCAGAGAAGAAAACACACGTCTGAGCCTTCTCCTGCTCGTTAGCCAGAAAGATCAACCAGCCCCATTGGTTCAGTGGCATTTTTACTCTGTTGTTTACTTCTCTGTGCAATGAACGTCAAAGGATTCAGCTTGCAGGAACTGATCCCATACTGACCCACCTTCATGTCCCCCTGTGTTCCTAACCCTCCTCCATGCCCTAGGAGCTGTACTCCCCACTCGAGGACAAGGAAAGCTCCAAAGAGGGACCAGAGCTGGGAGATGATGCAACACAATGTCTCAGTCCCCCTGGCTGCTCCTCCCCACGTGTGCTCCAGCTGGCTGTGTCCCCAGTGCTCCCAAAGCCACCACAGTCCCACCACCAGCTGCTGCACAACCGGCCTGGGGCACGAGAGGGTCACTTCAGCCACCTGAGAGCTGCACCCAGAGAGGGGTCACCTCACCCTAGAGAAGGGACAGAGCTGGTGAGGGGCTGGAGCACAAGTGTGATGGGAGCGGCTGAGGGACCTGGGGGTTCAGCTGGAGAACAGGAGCTGAGGGGAGACCTTCTGATCTCTGAACTGCCTGAAAGGAGCTTGGAGCCAGGGGGGGTCGGGCTCTGCTCCCCAGGAACAAGCGCCAGGAGCAGAGGAAACGGCCTCGAGTTGCGCCAGGGGAGGTTGAGGTTGGATGTGGGGAACAATTTCTTCCCCAAAGGGCTGTGGGGCATTGGAACAGGCTGCCCAGGGCAGCGCTGGAGTCACCATCCCTGGAGGGGTTGAATAGATGCGGAGATGAGGTTCTCAGGACATGGGGCAGTGCCCGGGTGGGGGAACGGTTGGACTTGATGATTTTGAGTGTCTCTTCCAACCAAAATGATTCTGTGCTTCCCCACCTCTGCTTTCACAACCCGGCCCTTTGAGGACTTCAGATATCACAAGACCTCAGCCTGGATGCTGCCATCAGCAGGAACACAGCACAAGGAAGGTCTCCCAAAAACTCTGTAACTTTCCAGATACAGAACAGAGTAAAAGCATAAATGGGAGCCACACCAGCGAGCACCAGACAGCTGATGCTACAGCAAACACAGAGCTTAGCTCAAGTCTTGGAAAGAAAGAGATGCAGAATCACATCTACAGCAAGAGGTGGAGTTTTGGGACACAGACTTAGCTGGGATGTGATGGCAATCTTAGGACTAGACATTCCCACTCTGAATGCAAAATCTGTTCCGAGTTGCAGTGCACTGCTACATCCCTGAATGCACTACCAGGACAGGAAAAACCACATGGACAGACATGATCCCTCACCTGTAAATGAGTGATGTTTCTATCAATGTCCATCGGGGAGGTGACGCAGTTCTGCGAAACATATTTGTAGTTGCTAGGACAAGGCTCGCTGTCCACTGAATTGATGCAGGGAATTGGGATCCGCTCATAACCCCGGGCGATGTCTCTGTCAGCGGGAGAAACAGAACTGTCACGGAAGAAAAGCTGCCCCGAACAAGGGGCCATTCAAACACCATCCAGGGACAGAATTACTGTCTTTGATCACTGAGTATTCAAAGCCTGAAAGCAGTTCAGACTAGAACAGAGTTCATCTTTTTCCACTCTGCCTTAGAGATTGTGCTTTGTGCTTGAGAATATTTCCATTTGGAGGATGAATTTACAAACCGTGGTCTGAATCAGCATGTGCTTAGTTCTTGCTAAGCTCAAACTGACCTTCACACCAGTTTAAAAAGCTAAGTATGCACTTAAGAGTCCTTTCTTAATCCAGGCCCCCAGCCTGCCCTGTGCAAGGGCTCTATTTCATGACACACAAGCAAAGCCAGGCCTATTCTCACCTGCTCACGACCTTCTCTATCTGGGCAGGCTTCTCAGCAGATGATTCTCGGAGAGTCTTGTTCATCTGTAGGGCCACCCAGACCTGAGAGTTAAGGCTGGAGCACTGGAGTGGAGTCTCACCCTCCTTGTTCTTTAAAGTGACATCCGAGCCACGAGAAAGAAAGAGACTGCAAAACAGCAAGAGACGATAAGAAAGCGCGCAAGGGGAAAATGAGCTGAATCACATCCTCCAGCCAGCCCGTAGGGGAGAAGGAAGAATCTATAGTAGTGAATAATCACCTGAGTTTTCTTTATTAAACACAGTTCAGTGGATCTTTCTACATGAGGGCACTGGCAGAAGCCACAGACTGGAGCTCTAGGCACTCACAAGAGCTCTGGGCAAACCGCACCTTGCTTCAGGCATGACAAGTACCATCCTGGTACCAGCCTAACTTGAGACAGGCTTGAAACTCTCTGGTGGGTAAAGATAACGCATGGGGAGAGTAGGCTGGAAATGAAAGAGTCCCATGGGAAACTGGTATCGGACATGGCCCCTGTTTATATTTACCAGCTTTTGGTGAGTACACATGATGGCTTTATCCAGAGCAGTAATGAAGCAATATGTCATCATATGTGAAAAGAAAAGGCTTCAATCAAGGATGCCTGACGCCTTTCTGCTGGGAAGCCCAGGCTGAACGCAGCCCCTCAAGCCCCCTGCCCAAGCATCAGGATCACCCCATGTTTTGTGATCTTGTTTTACACCAGCTCTGGCAGCACCCAGTATTTCAGACCCACTTTCCCTAGGAACAGGGTGATGGAGAAAACAAACCCTCTGTCCTGATTTTGGTTTGTGCTTAAATGCCAAAGGCATTTCCGAGGACCTCCTGAGCTTGCCAGCCAGCGCTGGGTAGAAGGAGCGAGCAGGGGAAGGGGAGAAGCGGCGCAGCTGGGGCTGAACTTACACGACGCACTCGTAGCGGTTCTCTCTGGCTGCAATATGCAGGGGCGAGTCCCCGTGAATATTCACTGCATGTAAATCACACTTCGCAGCCAGCAGGATCTCCGCTATGTCAACACAGCCAGAAAAAGCAGCCCAGTGCAAACAAATATTTTCCTCCTGGAGGGAAAGAAAACAGAGCAGAGGCTGTTTAGTGCATTAAAATCCTATCGCTTTGGGACTTCACCACCCTTAGTGCTACACCTGCAGCATTCAACATGTGGCTTGCAGTCTCCCTCCCTACATTGCTCCTGCTGGCTGGGACTGCCAGGGAAATCTCTGTGCAGACAAGCAGGGAGTTCTCACTCCAGCCGCCTCCGCACACCGAAGATGGGGAGGCTGCACACAAACGGGTCCATCGCCTGCCTGAGACACGCAGGCAAATCACATCTCGGAGCCACAAAACAATCCGGATCAATCCACAGGAGAGGTGACAGACACGAGCAAACGTGCTGGAAGAGGCTAGAAGCTGCGCTTCCCCAGCCCAGACACACAGCGAAGCCAGCTCGTCTCCCAGCGCCGCAAAATTAGAGAGAAGAGCACAGCGCAAGCTATAGGGTATGCGAAGGTGCTAGAAAGAACCACGAGCCACAGGGAGAGCAATCAATCCAACTTCAGGCGTCTCTTAAATACTGTATGGACTCATCTCTCATTAGCGGCACTAGAAATAGCTGAACACTCATCTTTTTGATGGCGGTATTTTAAGCGATGATACTCTGTTTTCTGTTACAGTGCAATTTGCAGCACACTTCCAACCCTTCCCCATGACAAGCTCTACAGACATCAATTACAACAGTGAGATGATAGTGATGCTCACCTAACTTTTCTCTTTTTTTCTTGAAAGCAAAAATAAAGCACACCTTTTAGTCATTGCAACTTAACTTAGATCCTTCCTTAAATAAGGGAGGTACTGACATATAGCAGGGAGGGGGGAGACCTCTTTCTATACGGCTTCTGCCTCCCATCATGGCAACATCTAGAAAAAAACCTAATGAGCATCACGTACCAATCTACAGAATAAAATCATCCTGTCGATCGCACACCATGCGCTGCTGCACAGACGGATCACAGACAGCGACACTCGCTACTTTGCCTCGAATCGGCCACGGCCTAACAGCAGCGTAATTACAATCAAAAACATTTCTCCCAGAGCGTGATGTTCCCCAGCACGAGTGACATCGCTTCTTAATGGCTGCAATCAGGAGGCAGGTACGGTAACGGATGTGCCATACATACACCTGCTAAGAGGACCTTTTTCTTCTGAGCAAGCTGTTGACTGAGCTGATTTTGATTTTCATCTTTACTGTGTGATCGCGTAACCAGTAGCCAAAGGCTTTGGCAACAGATCAAAGAAGTCAGTTGTGTTCAGTCAGTGCCATCACAACCCAAAAATCATTCTCTCCTGTCTTGACTTTTGCTTTTAGGAACAGTATCAGACCTGGAGCTGCCTGTGAACTATCTATGCTCCTAAGGAAACAGAGGCTCGTACCAAGAAGGGGCTGTCAGACTGGGGACAGTGACTCCTTGGGAACAGCTGGAGCATTTCTCAGACAAACGTGCCAACACCTGCCCCTGTCAGCACCCGAGACACAAACCGAAGCATTTAGGGAAACAAATACAAACCAGCTGCTTGTATCCCTTGAAGTCAGAAATGCACTCACAGCCTTGCATAAAAAAAATACATTGCCATGAGCTATACTAGAGGGGAAACTGATGGCGGAGTAGGTGCTTTGCTGGAACAACTCTGTGCAGAATGCGGGGAAGCCAATTGCTCTTCATCTAAAAAACTATCTCACATCTACAGGCCAAAGGACGCCAGTTCACACCCTGGCTTGCCTTGCAGGTACTGCTGGGGTTTCTAATCCTTAGAGACAGACAGGAAAAAATTAGAAACACACTATTAAGAAAAAAGAAGAGGAGCAGTGCTGATATAATGTGTCATATAATGTCCTGAGTTGGAAGGGACCCATGAGGATCATCGAGTATGAGCTTGTGCCCCCCAAAGGCACATGAGATGCCCCCAACCTTGACCCGTGCCCAACGCACATGGGACCATGATCAACATGGAGCAGGTAAGTCTGGAGTCAGGGGGATCTGCCCAGTGCAGTGTCCAAGTGACAGCACTGCAGACCCAGCTCAACAGGAGCAGCGAGGCAGAGCTGACCACAACCCGCAGCGTTATGAACAGCGTCTCTACGGGCTATGTCAGAAGAGCTGGAGGAAAAGGATTTCTTGCCAGCTTGTAAACCTCTTCCCAGAGTATGGAGGAAAATTCTCCCAGCAGACACTGTTCACTCGCTGCTCCAAACCACCCTTGTCAAGGCACCACCGCATCTCCCCACGCTCAGCCCAGAAATCTGCCTTCTCAGGCTTGTTCACTTTTCAAAGAGAAACTGTGGATAACTTTCAAAACAGATTCCAGGAAGAACCTCACATTGTCACGGATGTTGACATCTGACCCCTTTGCAAGCAGCAGCTTCACCAGCTCGATATGCTTGTACTCAGTGGCCCAGATCATCGGCGTCCAGCCTCCATCGTCCTGGGGAGCAAAAGGAAAGGGTGAGACACGCAGAGCCGACAAGACGTTTTCCTGATGGATTTACAAGCCTCTTGGCAGCCACAGCCGTGTGCACGTTGCCTGGGAGCCCCAGATCCTTTCCCTCCCCACTTCTGTCTCATCGCTCTCCTTCTGTCACGCCACTGCAGGCAGAGTCCCCCAGGACCTGCAGAGCCCAGCGTGATTCGAGCCAACTCGCCTCAGCAGGCTGGAGTGTATTTGCAGCTCAGCAGACTGGCAATGGACCTCCAGGGTGTTCAGATACAGCTGACTGTCCAAAAGGCACAACAAGCATCCAGCTCATGTAAAAAGCTCTTAGAAAAGCTCCCTGAGCAGCCTGGGGGAGCCAGGTTTACCCCAGGATGAGGAACCCCAATGCTGTGTGGCCTCACCCCATAGTAACAGGTAAATTCTATGATGATGGGTCAAGCTTGACCCATCCCACAGCTCACCCGTGATCCCACCACCCCCTGCTATGAGGAGCACGGTGACACCCTTGGAAACAGGCTCCACCAGCAAAGTTTGCTCAAGGAGAAACTGCAAATTGAGGCACACAGAATTCAAGTTTCCATTAGGTCAGGGGAGGGATCACCTCCCCGCCATGCCCAAGGCACCGTCACCTTATGTTTAGGTCCCTGCCAGCAGCAGGACTGTATTTGAGTAACCACTGCACAGACAGCGTGCTGCTGAGACCCAGGTCGCACAGAAAAGCAGCTTCTGCCCCTCGCAAAAAGGCCTCACCTGGCAGTTGACGTCCATCTTCCCATTGGAGAGTAGATACTGAACGACGTCGTAGTGTCCCTTCTTGGCAGCCAAGTGCAGACACGTGGAGCCCTCCGCATCCTGGACACAACCAGAGAACAAGCACTCAGGGACAGCCCTTCCCGGCCTTTCCCACACCTGCACGACACCAGCAATGCTCAAAAACCAGTGGAGAAGTTCATGGATGGAGCAGAGGACTCCAAAAGCCTCCAGGTCACTGCCAGGAAGGGAGGGAGTAGCAGCAACCAACACCAGTGGGGAGCAGAGGGAGCTTCACGCAAAGCTCAGAGGTGCAACTTGTGCAGAGTAGGAACATGCAAAGGCTACGGGAAGCGACACCTTTGCAAAGCCAGGGGAAGGTACCAGCCCAAATCCTGGCAGATTGATGCTCCCCTTCCCCAACAGATGCTCTCCAACCATCCTCCATGAGCTGGAGAGCCAAAGGGAGGCAGAAATCCCTTACAGAGACAGAGCTTGCACTTTACAACAGAGAAGTGGGCTTGGCTCAACCTGAAATGCTCTGTTTATACAATTTTTTCCTGCGTTTTATTAGCACAAGGCCTGATCCCAGCACCTGGCAGCAGGGCAAAGGGATGTCCTGCACAAGGGGCCAGGAGCCTCCCGAGAGAGCAACCCCCAGCGTGCCCATCCCTGCTGAGATGGGGGATAAAAACTGCAAAGGCTGAAAGGAAAATGCCTTTGGGAGCTGAAAATACAGGATCTGGGAAGAGATGGACAGGCAGTGATTCATGACAGAGACACTCACACGCCACATGAAAGATCCTGGCTGGAGCCTGATTTGTATCAGGTGTTTATATCCCAAGAGCGTAGCACATAGAAAGGCCCAGAGACCAGGAAATGAGACCAAAAACCAAAATTACTCCTTGCTTCTAAGCCCCTGGAAGCAACATCAGAGTGATGGACAGCATGGCACAGGGCTGGGGACACGCTCTGACCAAGGATGGGACACCTCGGGTCAGGATTACACTAAGAGGGCTCCCTGGGGTAACAAAGGGGGCTCTACACCCCCAGAAGTTCCTGCCATGTCTGAATAACCCCACATGAATAACCCCCCGAGCATGAGCCAAGGGCAGGTTCTCAACCCCACAGAGAGCAGGCGTATTTTCATATAAAGTTCCTGGAGGTTTTGAGCAGGGCTTTTACATCCTATTAACAGGATCAACAGCTTCACCCCAGGGTCCCCAGCAACGCCCCGCAGGGCTGGGCAGCCTCGGCAGCAGCAAACGCCCCCATTTCTCAATAAACTGCAATGTTGCTGCTTTCGAAAAGATGACTAATTTGGTGCAAGAAACTAATTAACATAATAAACCAGTCTAGACTTCAGACGTGATCTCAGGCTTCTAATTTGCTTTTGCAAGCTCAGGATTTTTTCCCTTCCCTTTACCTTTAGAAGCAAAAGAAAAGCTTGTCTTTTATCTTCCACAGGAATAAATCAGGTGAGAGGTGTCTGGATTGCTCCAAGACACTCAGGACAGCGCTTGGCATGAACCCAAATCCACCTGTCCTGCCCTTTCCCCTTTCCAGGTCGGAACCAGGCTTATAAGGATCTGTTTTAGGCTTGGGTTGGGCAGCACTCGGTACCTTGTGCAATCCTCCTGAGCTGCCGCCTCCTTCACAACAAGCGCATCCTGGTCCTGCCGTACTCCCCGGCAATAGCCGAGGATCACGCCAACAGCAGCAGGTTGTAACAATAAGAACTTAACACGGGGAGGGTTCCTCTACTCCAAATAGCATCTGATTTATGGGACTAATAAACGATCTGTACATTTTCCAAGATCGCGAAGCAAGCAGAGCATGCTAAAGGCAAACAGACAGCTGCGCTTTATTGTAATTGTTTAAATTAAAGGGTAGAGTTTAAAGATGGGGTCTGATTTTGCCAGTGCAGCTTGACTGCAAGTAACCGCACGTCAGTCCTTTGGAAAGCAAAGCTTCCTCTGTCATTTTTGCTGGCTTGGCAAGCACCTAATTACCAGCCCATTTTAAAATGTCACCCCAAAATTCTCATTATTAGAGTCTAAAGAGAAAGAAACTCTGAAATCAAACTCCAAACTTCACTGCAATGGATTTGTGACACTAATACTCAGCAGCCTCATGTCAAATTAAATACACCCTACGTTTGGTGGCACAAACTAATGTAGAAAGCGCAGCACTTGCCCCGAACTGCTCCCAATCAGGACACCGCACCGTTACAATGGTACGACCAACAACCACAGCCTTGCCAAGACCAGCAAGCCCACATCCCCTCCACCTGGGCACCTCAAACCTATTGAGAAAGAAATGGTGGAGAGAGGCTTTTCCAGGAGAAAGATATAAGGAATAAACAGCTACCTTAGGATCTACTAGTGCTCCAGCCTTGATAAGGTATTTCACAGTTTCCAGATGGTTGTTTTCTGCTGCTTCCATCAGTGGGGTCCTCTGGTCTTCAGAGCAGGTGTCTATATTAGCACCAGCCTGTTAGGAGGCCGAGGCAAATATAAGGACAGTTAAAATAATTCCTGGTTAGCAGAGGAAGGATGTGGGAGTAGAGGCTTAGTAGCAAGGTTTTTCCTGAAATTTAGGCATATTAAGCAGGGGGTGGAAATTAAATAAAACCAGGAAAGCAGACAGGCCAACTTCGCCTGTTTTGAGAATGAGCACACACTGCCTGCCCGCTCTCCCGCCTTCTACAGCCAGGGCATACAACAGCTGGTATTAAATAACTCTAGTTATTAATGTATTTTGGACTGCTACTTTCTAGATAGTGTTTGTGTAACAATTTGGAAAAAATCTGCCTCCTTTTTCCAGCGGCTTTGTTTTCCCTGGTCTATCATTTCTACGAACACAATGAACAAAACAAGCTCTTCCCAACATCACAAGCAACAGGACCAACTTGCTGATTGCAACAGAGGTAGGAGCTGTAAAAAAACCTCTTTGCTTCGCTCAGTAACCCACCCAATACTTGAAACCAAAAGAAAAATCTCAGAAACAGCACAATTCTTGGCAGGCCACGCGTGCATATACCCATGTGAAGAGCAGACCTGTTTACAGCAGCCACACGCTGACTCAGGCTCACCTGGCACCAGAAGTTGGCTCCTTTGCATCCAGGTGCCTCCCACTGAATGCCTTTGTTTTGATTACTTTTTAATAGCTACAGCTATTTAAACCAGACCAGAGAAGAGGCATTTCAAGTTTAACAAGCTGGGTACATTCCCAGCCAAATACTGTGCTACTGCAGTAGCCAGACATGAGGGAAGAGACAAGAAGATGAAAGATTTTGGAAACCAACCAACCCTACTGATACTCAGTTCAAATTGTTTGTAATATGTCGCAAATTTTGCTCCTTTTGCTCATTCCGTTGTCTTCACTTAGTTAAGTGAGTGAGAGCAGCAGGGTAGGCCTGGAGCTGCATCTTCAAACAGCACTTTGAAAGCCTCTGACTCCAGATGCTGAAATGCAACATCCCAGCAGGTTCATTTTCAAAGACGTGGAATTGCTGCTTCCTCCAAAGCCCTTTAAAGTTTTCCAGTCACACAGGGTAAACAGAACACGCTTCCAGTCACTCCAGACAATGTACGCCAGTACAAAAAAGAAAAAAAATATCGCTTTTAAAATGCTTTTCTCGACGTCAGTTTGTAGCGGGTCCAATGAGAGCACCTCTGTCTTTGACCATCCTCCTTCAATTTGAATCCAAATCTCAGACAATAAGCCACACTTGCATCTTTCCTTCTCTCCTTTTCAGAGGAAAGTCCTGCTGGGGTTACTGAGGTTTTGGCAGAAGGGAAGACAGGGTGTGCTGGATCCCACCCGTCTTGGTTCCACAGAGCACCCTGGCAGAGCACCCAGGGCAGGGCACGCTCTGCCGGGTGCGCTCAGGTGTGTATGTCCCCACGTGCTCCCTGTGTCCCACATGCTCGTTATCCAAACAGCAACGCTTGCTTGGAGAACCAGCTAGAAATACAGCCTCTAAGACCTCATGTTACCCTCCGTTACTCCTCCCTAAGCAAATCCTGAGAATAAATAGGGTTTTTTTTAATAGGCGGGACATTTCAGTGCTGATTTCCAAGTGTGCTTTAGCCATGTGGGGCAGGAGACAAAAAACCACAGAAAACCGCTTGTACAGAAGAACGTAAGTGGAGACAAACCTGAATCAGCATATGGCAGATGTCCACGTGGCCAGACTCAGCGGCAGCATGGAGAGGGGTTCTCTTACTCTGATGCTCCATTTTAAAATTAGGGTCAATTCCATCCACTGGAAAACAGAGCAGAGATGCTTTCAAGCACAATTCAGCGATTAAAGTATAACAGGAGAACCAGGTCTCAACCAGAAGGCTTTTAAAGGACGGGTTCCCAGCCCATCCTCAGCCCGTCTCATGACTCACTGCACATTCAAGCCAGAAAGACCTCGGGGCAGTCCCAGGACATTCGATACACAGCAGCCCCCAAACCCAGAGGTTCAGAGGCACCATGGAATTTAATACCCTTAAGGCATTACAATTTCTACATAGGCCATCTCGGCATAACAAAACCAACAAACACTATACAAGGATAAAAAGAAAATGAAATGCTGCTTTGTTTGAAGCAACACAAGCTGGAAACAACAGAAAGTCAGTACCACCTGGCCTTTCTGTCTCAGCACTATTAACTGCAATTAATATCAGCGATCCTTGTTGCATTCAGCAAACACAGGGCTGCAAAGTGGATGGAGCTTCTCCAACTACCACGAGCTCGGGATCTGCCCAGAGATTCTCACAGCTGTGCAAAGACTGACAGTTGGTGATGACAGCCAGACAAAGATGTCTGGACATGATAACATGTTGCATATGATGAGGCCGTAGTTAAATATCAATGAATAACGTTTTTGTGCTATTGAAGACACGAACAATGAAGCTAACACTTGCTGGAAGAAAAAAGAAGAATCTGATGAATGAAAAGAACAGAAAGCGTCCAAAAAAGTACTGCAAAGTATGGACTGGAAAGGAAATGATCCCAAGGAAACACTGTGTCCCTCAAAGCGGGAGATTCCTCAGGAATATTTGTTGGTAAAAACAAGCTCAGCAGCTCGAAGTCATCTGGTGACATGACTATGTACCCCAGAACAAACCCGGGGTATTGAAGGACTGTTCCTTTCTGCTCTCTTGCTGACAGGTCTCAGTTTAAGCTGCTTCCCATCTTTTTACCTCTCTCCTGCATGTAAATACCTCACTATCCCATTCCATGGAAAGGAAAAGTTCTGTCAGACTGGAAAAATCACACGTAGGTCATATGGGGACAGAAAGAGCTTCTCTGGCTAAAACTGTGCCCAAATGCAGAAACAGGTGGGAAGCAGCTCCACATTTCACAGGAAGATGAAGCCATTTCCAATGACACATCCCTTGCAAAACTGACTTTCTCCTCCAGCTCCTCTCCCGAGGGGCGGTGGGGAACATGTCAAGCAGGGAACCGGGCTCTGGCAGGAGCTGTCAGCGCTGCCAGACACACCCCGACTGGGAAGGAGCCACCTACCCAACATCAGCAGGACTTTCTGCAGCTCTCCTTGCCTCGCAGAGAAGTACAACTGCTTCGGATGGAACCGTAGCTTCTTGGGTCTGCAGGAGAGGGGAAAAGAGGCATAATGAATACTCATGGAAGAAAATTTCACCCCACCCCACCGCCACCCCGTGTGCATGACAAAGTCTGCTCCTACGGTACAGCTCCAGAGTACCAACAAAACCCAAGAACTGCTCTCCAGAAGGAGATCTGGACACTTCCAGCTGGAACCACAGCCAGTCTTGTTCTCATGAGGGCCACATGGTGCCACACAGCAACAAATTCTGGTCTTACGACTGTAAATCGGAACTCCCAGTAGTTACAGCTGGGGTTGGAGGGCCAGTGAAAAACTAAATCCTCCAGACCAATCAGTAAGACATGTAGAGCAATGACTGTTCTCTTGAATCTGTTGGGGGTGACAAGTGACCGAAGTGAACAAAAAGGAGGTCTGAGTGGAGCCAAAATGCAGAGAAGCTAAATCTCAATTTTCTCTAGGTGAAGCAACTTGAACTGGAGAGACCTAGTGGTTTTCTTCTTACTTTTCGGAGTCCAGGGCAATCAGGGCACTTTCCAGAGTTTCTTTAACTGGTCCCTGGGCCAGGCTAGTAGTGGGCTTTGGGAAAACTGAAGACCCAGCCATGTCAAACCCCTCAGCAGCCGAACTTTCTGGCTTGTCTTCTTCTGACAACCGCGTCCCAGTGCCACTGAGGAGAAGAAATCAAAGACAGCCAAAGCACAGCATTAAAACCACACAACAGTGTGTATCTTATGCCAAAGAAGGAAAGGAAATGGATTTTAAATACACATAAGCTTAAGTGAAATTGAAACACCAAGCCAACATATTTTACAGCCTTTTCCAAAAGAACTTGCCCCAAAAAGGAGTTGCACTGCCCTATGATTACATTTTGATGTACTTAGTGCTACATGAAACCCAGGAAAATGGGGCCAGTCATAAAAGCCACCAGAACAAGATCAGATCAGATGGGAAGTCAGAGCTCTGTTCAACACAGGGATGGCTTGATTTGTGCTTTTCTCCAAGTTTTGATCCTCGCTTTATACCTGTGCCCACCAGTGCTGTGGCTTGGCACTGCACCAATTTCCCTGTCACTTAGCAGACCTGGCAACATCAACTCATTCCACTGTTATTCCATTCCTAGGAATAAGAGGCAGGAATGGGTTTAGTTCCTAAATCCCCCTTATCTTCATGGCCTCTGCCCCAGCTCATCATGTGGCTGCTTTCGGACAGCATTTGGACACCAGGATTCAAGAAGCATTTGGACAACACCCTCAGACACACAGTGTGAACTGTGGGGTTGTCCTGTGCAGTGACAGGAGATGGACTCGATGAGCCCTGTGGGTCCCTTTCAACTCAGCACATTCTATTGTTCTACACTGTGCTCTCCTCCAACACACAAGAAACTTCTTCCTGGTGAGGGTGGCAGAGCCTGGCCCAGGCTGCCCAGGGAGGTTGTGGAGTCTCCTTCTGTGCAGACATTCCAACCCGCCTGGACACCTTCCTGTGTAACCTCAGCTGGGTGTTCCTGCTCCATGGGGGATTGCACTGGATGAGCTTTCCAGGGCCCTTCAACCCCTGACATTCTGTGTGACTCTGTGTGACAGTGAGCACGACAAAACACGCTTGCAGATTCCTGCAGCTGAGTTTGGCTTGTCAGAGCAGGACCAGCAAGCACTTTGCTCCACCAGGAGAAGCGCAAGTGTCCAAATGCAAAGCCCGGTTTGGTGCAAGGTTTGGGATCTCCGGGTGCTCCCAGGCTCACCTCCCCGTCGTGGTGTCAGCTCTTCCCTCCACAGCCGCTGGTTTCTGCTGCTCGTAGGTCAGTGACACCGTTGAGGTTGTGTCAGCTTTTGCTATTGTCACCTCCTTGGCCTTGGAGGCGTCTTCCCCACAGTGTGGGCAGTAGCTCATGTCGTTGACCTGGGAGGCACAGTTCTTGTGGAAACGGTGGGAGATGCTGCTCTCGGGCTGACACTCCATGAAAGTGCCCTAAAGAAACCACAGAGGAGAAGTTCACACCTCGGTCACCATGTGCCTTACCCTCGCACATGCTCCATCCGCAGATCTCCCAAATACTTCATTCAGCACCACTCTCGGCCCTGGCGCTTCCAATACAGTAAGCAAGCACTGCCACTTCTTCAGAAGAGAATAAAACCAAGGTCACGGGGAAAAAACTCACTTGGTTAGGGACTGCAAAGCAAGTTTCTTAATTGCATTTGGGAAACAGAACCAATAAGTCCCAATTTTCAGCTCTTTCCTCGAACATGTGAAGTTCTTACATTTCCAGAAGTGCCAGTGTACTGTAAGGACGCCCTCAAAACTGGAAGAGAAAACTTCAGACCTGCGTACCGGCATTGAAAGTACCGAACCAAGCTGTGCACAAATATTCAAGGACCAAACCCCAATATAACCTAAAGCATGAGACTTTTCTGCTTGGACCAGCCCCGTATGCTGTTTAACCCCAATAATGTGGCCGACTGCTCATTCAGACTGGGGCAACTCTTCTTAAAATTCTTTTCCCTTTCTGGCAAAGTCCTCCAAACTGAACTGAAGGTACCCCAGAATTGGCTGCCCTGTGATATCAGTGCTACCTGAAGCCCTGCTGTGCTCTGTGTTGTTAGTGACGGACAAACACTCCCAGCTTCACCTGCGTGAACTATAAGATGTCGCTCAGAGATCTAAGAGCGTGTAAGGAAAGGTCAGTTAAAACCCACTCTTCTTAATTCACGGTCCTCCCAAGCAATCTGATCAACTCTATTTCAGCCTTCATGGGTTTTGAGGATTTTATCTTTTAAATGATCTTTGACTCAGCAGGAAAACCCAGGATGGCTCCATTTATTACACTTATAATAATGCTTGAAACTACCGTAGCATCTTTCATTGACAAACACTCGCATCAGACAATTAAGCCTCCCCATCACCCTGTGAGGCCCTTGACTGGTGTTTTTCAGCTTTACCAGGATGCTGACAACTTAAAGGACCGAACCACGGTATTAAAATCCTCGGTGGCAGAGGTGGAAGAAGCAGCAGCAGATCTCCAACACTGCCTGTCCCAGCACCATCACTCAGGTTCCCCATCTAAACCCCCATCAGCAGGCGGGGACAGAACCACTCTTGTGCACAGAGATTCATTTACAAACCCAGGTAATAGATTTTTTGATGTGATTCATATGCCCAGAGAAACAAAAAAAACCCAATCACCCTCATTCCAAATAAATCCCTAAGGGAAGACTTCCATTATGTGCAATCCCAGTGAAAACCGTTCAGTAACACCCCTTGGGGTCTCCAGGATGGTAAAGGTGACAATGGCAGCTACCCTCACACACATTCCTGTTGAAAACACCACCTGACGTGCTGTGGAACGAGGTGGAGCTGATGCCAGGCAGCCAGTAAACCCCTTTAGGTACCATCTCCACCGTCAGCTCTTCCAGCTCCTGCGCCAGGTCCCCCCTTCCCTAGATTGAGAGCAGGGACTTACTGCAGTGCAAAAGTATCCACAGCCAGGGCAACACTGGTGTTTCACCATCCTCCCTCTATGGTCCTCACACAGCACCAAAAGCTGGACTTTGTTAGACGGGCGCATCAGTTCATACTTAACCACACTGTTTGTGCATCGGCCCAGCTGGAATAGGAGAAATTAAAGGAAATGAAATTACTGGAGACCAAGAACACTCTCTGTGCTTGTGCGGAGGACGGTTTTTTTTGCACGCTGCCTCGATGAGCCCTGGTTTTGTCACAGTAATTCAGACGCGTGCCAGATAGCATTAGCGGTGCGGCAGGAAGCTGCGAAAGATGCTCTTTCAGGAAGAAACGTATCATTTACTAACTAGCATGCATGTGGACCCCGAGTTGCTGGTAACTGGAAATAGGCAGCAGCCAAGCAGCGGCAGCAGGGGCAGTCCCAGGGGCCTGACTCACACAACACACGCTCGCCTTTTGCCAGGAAGAGCGGGTGGTGGTGACCAAGAGAACAAGACCATACGCACTAAATCTTGTTACTGTTCAGAAGTATAAGTCACAGGAAGATAAAGCGTAAAATAATTGCTCTTCGCTGCCAGCAAAGTTATCGTCTGTACTGGTTCCAGCACTGGCCCCTGCCCAGACCACAGCAATGAACAGCCAGGCGTTCACGAGAGCTCGCCTAAAGTCATATTTTGAGCATGTTTTCCGAAGGATTTCACCAATGTACAGCTCTGGGCTTAAAAAGCTGCCTCCTCATGCACCACCTTGCTTTGCTCTGTTAATGACAGCAGGCTCCACAATTTGGGTTCGCTTTTCCCCAGTGAGCGTTACAAGGATCAACGCTTCGCACGTCGATGACGTTTTCACATCCCAGCTGCCACCTGCGAGCATGACGTGATGCTCTTTGGGTTCATTTAGCTCCTCTTGATCATAACCTTGGCTCTCCCCAGATGCTTGGAAAAGGACATTCATAATCCAGAAATATAAATATGAAAACGTCCCTACCGCAATCTGCGCCTGGTTTACTGCGCGCTGCCACCACGAGCAGGAGTCAGGAGCGCGGAGCCTGCTCGTCGCCCACCGACTGTCCCTCTGGGCTAGCGGAGGTTTGCTTTGCTGCTTTTCCTCAACAAAACTAGACTTCCTCTCTAATTCTGTTTAACTCCACTTCTCCTGCAGAATCAACACCCCTACAGCAAAAGAGAATGGATTTGACCCTGGGCTCATCATCTCTGATCCAACTTACCCAAATTCCAGCTGTAAAGTCTACCTGTGGCTGTGACACTGGTGACACACAGAGCCCAGGGGCTGCGGGGGCGGCAGGAGGGGACCATTGACTTGACTTTACTTATGAGCTAAGGAAATTTGATTAACACATGAAAAGCTGCACTGTCCAGGTGAGGAAGTCCCTGCATTATTATGTCACACTATATTATTTGTTAGAAACTCTAAAAAAAGTATGAAATGAGTAACTGCTAATTTCCAACCATTAGAGAGTGCAGCGGGATGCTCATAATTATTTATAACATTCTCTGAGGACAAGACAGTCTGGAGAAGCCACTATTCACACATATAATATTCTTACAACACCTATGAGTCACTTATCCTATTACGAAAAGGAATCTAACAGAAAGCGTGGCCTTTGCTATCCCTCTCTCTGATTTATCCAGGGACAGAACTATCAAGCCACCATGTACACCAGAAGAAACTCTTTCATATACCTTTTGTTTATTTAGAAATCCTAGGGTCCCTCTCTCTCCTCTAAGTCTCCAGGGCATTCTCTCTTCAATGAACTGATTTTGCCACGCTTTGGAAATTCCCTTCTGTACAGGTACCACCATGTACGAACAGAAGCAGAGATGGGCTGCAAATCTGATTATCCCTGTCTCCCTCCATCCACCCTTCTCCTGCGATCCTACAGAACTAGGGACGTTTTCACTCCTTGTCCTACTCCCAGTGAGTATCAGCACACTGCAGTGTGACCACAGCTCAGATTATAAAAGAAATCCAAATGCAAAAGGAGGATCAACTGAGCGTGTTCCTGTCCTGCAGCCTCACTTCCCAGACTGGGAGGGAGTCGCTCCTGCCACTTCCACCCTTCTGGAACCAGCAGAGCCCAACTCGCTCAGCTGTGATGGACTGAAAGGCACCGAGTGCCATCACAAGGGGTAATGGGTGCAAACTGGAACACAAGAGGTTCCACTTAAATATGAGAAGAAACTTCTTCCTGGTGAGGGTGGCAGAGCCTGGCCCAGGCTGCCCAGGGAGGTTGTGGAGTCTCCTTCTGTGCAGACATTCCAACCCGCCTGGACACCTTCCTGTGTAACCTCATCTGGGTGTTCCTGCTCCATGGGGGGATTGCACTGGATGAGCTTTCCAGGGCCCTTCCAACCCCTGACATTCTGGGATTCTGTGATTTTCAGTGAGCTAGACCTGGGGCCTGCACAGGGTTGCCAAGACAGAGGAAGATTTGTAACAGAAGATGCTTGGGGAAGAGCAGGAGAGAGGAAGGCCATGGCAGGTGGAGGGCATGCCACGTTCCCAAAACTCAAGAGCTGGCTACGGAAAGGTTTGTATCATCAGCATCGTACTCAGGGGAAACTAGCTCCGAGCCTCCTCTGATCGGATATGCTCATGCTATTGTATTTTAGCCCACCTGGCCTGAAGTGCGTCAGTGAGATCAACTCGATCCAGCCGCGCAGGCCAGGACAAGCAGAGGGATCCACCACCTCGCGATGGTGCAAAGCGCACAGTGCGCTGCAGCCCCCAGCTTAGCAAGCGACACGGTTCCCTTTGCCATGCCCAGCCTAGCAGGATGCAAAGACCCCCGTGTGACCCAGCACATGTTCCCAGCACAGCTTTTTAGTCTTTATGTCTTTGTCCTCAGCAGGAAAGTCTGCGAGAAGCTGAAAAGACAGGCTCCTACCTCGTTGTCCACACTCTCGGTGGCCATGCACTGGTTGTTGGCGAGTGTGGTGATCTCTCTGCTTTTGGGGGTTTCCATTCGACAGCTACAGAGGGGAACTTCTTGGAGCCCATCTACTTCCATTGCTTCAGGACCATTGGAAAGACCTGGAGTAGATAAGACCAATAAATCAACTCTGTAATTCTCTTCAAGGAGAAAAGGATCAGTCCATCAAACACCACCCGTGTCCTGGCGCACCTTCCTGCTTTCAAGGCATTATCTGCACCCTGTAAAAAAGACCCCTTTCTTATACCAGTTGGGGTTTGCAAATGGATCCTGTACTTTCTAAGTCCAGCCATGCCACAGATGACTGTGCTGAAATCAAGAATAATAAGTTGAGAACAGCTTACTCTGCGAAAACCTCAACAAGGAAGAACAACGATGACGTACAGATTTTTATCAACCGGTCTCTCCTCCCCACCCGCCCCAGAACACTGTGCTCTGGCACCAGAAGATTTGTAGGAAACCACCTGGAGTTGGAAATTTGAATAGTTAGTGGAGTGATAAATAGAGAATATCAGGAAAGCACAAACTTCAATTTGCAGAGGCTTATTATACAGATGGGAAAACAAAATTCCTGGGACTATTTGGTCTCAGCCAACCAAGAAGTATTTATTTTGGAAAGCGAACAAACCAGGGAAAAGACAGCAGTACGATGTTGAGATGCTCTTGCCTTCTCCTCATCCCTTTCTCTCAGATATTTAACATTTTCAAACCTATTTAATGGTGGATAATGGCTTTTGAGGGGGCTCACCGCCAGGTATGGGGGCCCAGCATGAATGTTCTTGTGCCGCCTTTGGATTGAGCTCAATCACTATGTTACCCACGACTGCTAAAAGCTGGCCTAACGACAAAGGGGTTGCTTTTAGTTCTGTGCTCCTATTCTAATCCTACACAGTCAACTCTTTGCAATGTTTTCATCACAGAAGCAAACCCTCCAACATTTTTCTTTGCATTGGTGTCCCAGGCTTTCCCTACCCAAACCTGCTACGGGATTGAGTCCCAGTGAGAAGGAACCATGCTGCTATTTTTCAAGTATTTTGAAAGGAGTGTTATTTCACCGTGAAGTTTCAACTATTAACTTCATCCTCTTTAGCAATGGCATCACTCCTCCCCACAGCATCCTACCCAGGGCTACAAACCCTGCAAGGAGTTTCTCTTAGCCAACCAATTCCAAAAACCAAGCCTAGAGAAGGGCTGTTTCAAGACATCCGAGCAGAGGGAAAGTCCTTGTGGTATTCGGTAACTCTTGCCCATCCTGACCCTCAGCAGCTGTGGGTGAGCTGTTGAGGGGGACAACAGCTTGGACCCCTCGCTGGGCATCTTCCCGAGCCACCCCAAAGGGGTGGCTCGGGAAGATGCCCAGCGAGGGGTCCAAGGAGATGTCCCAGCTTGCCTGTCCCACTCGCTTCCCCATCTCCAAGGGTCCCGGTCACTCTGTGGCCAGTCTGGTCCCCACAGCCGCCAGGGGGCAGCCAGGACCCCGATTGTCACCGGTAGAACAAAGCCCCCATTTCCGGGTCTTGGTCCCCATAAAGCTCGGTGGTCAGGCAGTACCCACTGACCTGCGGCCGGTGAGGAGAGGATCCCCTTCACCCGGAGATCCAGGGAATCCAGGGACACCTCCATGTATTCCATGCTGTTCTCCTGGCCGGGCCCTTCTCGGCTTCCCAAAGATGATTTATAAGCTTCAGCACCTGGATGGAAACACAGGGGTATTTACACAGCTAAAAAAATAATAATAATACAATAAATGAATTGCACGCAAGCATGTGTAAAGGCCATATTTAAGCAAGCAGGCTGTATGCAGGCTCTTCAGAGAAGCCACAAGTAGAGATGCACACAGAATTATGAATATACAACATCTGGGCATATATGGCATGATGGATCTCTTATTTCCTTCCCTGTCTGATCAGACAGAATTTTCACTTCCACTTATGCAGGTAACAATTAAAAAAAAAGAGCAAATAAGGCAAGTTCTGCCTCTGAAAGGTGCATCTGCCTGCTGCCGTGCTGCATCGGCAGCAGAAGCTTAAATGGCACAAGGAAGGGATGAAACCCGGGCTCGGTGCACCCTCCTGCCTCCAACCTGCTGCAAAGGGCTCCC
Organism: Streptopelia decaocto; assembly: GCF_964273445.1. Classification (NCBI taxonomy): domain Eukaryota; kingdom Metazoa; phylum Chordata; class Aves; order Columbiformes; family Columbidae; genus Streptopelia; species Streptopelia decaocto. The sequence continues at coordinate 3,314,462 of NC_138672.1, read as the reverse complement.
TGAACACTCCGGCCAGGCAGGGAGAACCAGCTCATCATGTACATCACAAAGAGGACAAGACAGGTGACATTCAGCTTAATGGGAGGGGAAAAACATAAAAGCCAAGTTCTGGCTCTAAATGAACAAAGCTGCTGCTGGGAAGAGATCGCACAGAGATACCCCCCGGGAGGGGGCTGCGTGGGGACCCCTCGGAGCCTTTGTGGGAATTGTCAATCTCTCTGCACTCCCTTGGCTTTGCTTTCTCTCCTGGTTTGCTTCTCCCACTGGGGCTTGGCCAAGAGACTTGTGTTAGCCTGAAGGACTGGCCGCCACCTTTATCGAGGGAGTGGAAAACCAGTCTGCCTCTGAAATTAAGAATTAGCTATTTGTTCTGATCAATGGTCCCCAACTCTTCTTGAGAAAGCGGCTGACTTGTGAAGAAGAGGAGCAAACCAGATCATAGAATTCCTTAGCTGGAAGGGACCCATGAAGATCATCGAGTCCAACTCCTGTCCCTGCATATGACAACCCCTGACAAACTCCAGGCACACACCAGAGGCTGCAACATGGTCATTTAGCTCAGAAGCAGCCATAAATCTGCTGATGAGCAAGTGGCCTGTTGGCAAAGAATCAGCAAACACAGGAGGATAAACCCCTTGACGGCAATGGACATGTGAAACCTCAATAATGAAGCTGAAAGCACAGCTTCACTTCACAGAGTACCCACTTTTTTTTAATACCCATCTTGTTACATTTCCTGAAGAAGAATCAGATCCAGTCTGTGCTCCCAGCCCTCCCCACCCCACAGCTTTCAGGGGACAAAGGACACTGAAACCTTCTTTAGAGTGCTGGGTAACTTAGGTCAAACAAGAATGAGCATGTGAACAACATCCACACCATTTGATGGCCCGGAGGTAGGTCATTACAAATACCAAGCCAAAGACAACCTGCACATTCCATTCAGATAGACAAACATCCATACAAAAGCAACCAAGCATCACTGTGAGGTGGTTCTGCCTTTCTCTTCTGCATCTAATCACACTCCCTGAATTCACGAGACATGAATCCACATGAACACATGTCCATGAGGTCTTTTTTTTGCATACTCTAAAATAAATGGAGTTAATGAAAAACAAAATGTTCCTCCAGCATGCCAAGTATAAAGCCACCTCATATCTACTTATTCTGCTGTTAGAGTGTGCACACCAGCAGTTACTGCCCATTAGATGCAAGTTCACACCCTGGTTGATCATATATATAGCCCATCCTTGCCAAGGAAGAGCGAGCTCCGCAGACAGCCAACACCTTATGGGCCCTGGGTCCTTACCCCTCCCACCTAGGAGGCTAATTTCTGTGTAATTAAGAAACAAAACACAATTAATTACCTAGCACACTGGCTTGTTTCTTTTTATTCCTCCGTCTCCTCTTGCGGGTGGGTTTCAGCCACGGACTGTCCATCTTTCCTTTCCTCTTCAGCAGCTTCTTCTTGATGCTGGACTCGGAGCTCTGAAGAACCAGAGAGGCCACGTGCGTGTCAGGCATGTTGGCATCAGCGGCCTTTGCGCCCATGAGAAAGAGCCTTCTCGCGGCTTAAGTGATGCGAAAAGGCCTTAAGGACGGGGGTTCGAAATCAAAGGGCGCTAAGATGCCTTTTATAGTGCCAAAAAGGAAGCACAAGCCCACGTGTGGGTGTATTTCCTGCCATTTCAGTAGCGCACGCTTCACTTTCTCTTCCACCACGCTCGTGGCAGCAGCCGAGCATCTCTGTGCAGCAACACAAGTACACAGGCACACTCACACTTTTAGCTTCTCCCCCAAAAAATGGTGTAAGTATTGACACTGCTTCACAGTCGTGCTGGAAAACGCCAACAAAACCCCCACCTTGCACCTGAAGAGCCACCTTACAGGGTTGGGATGGACCCGGGCAGAAGTGAACTCTACAGCAGCAGAGCAGCCCCTTCCCTCACCAAGGTACAGCGTAGCAAATATTCAGACATATATATGGATCTAAACAGGGTTTGGGTTTAAAAACATGCAGTTGCCTTTGGTGGGTTCTCAAAATCAACATGGGAATGGAGGGCACCCCACCCCCATAAGGCAGCCTTCAAAGCACCCATCATAAAATCCACGTTCCAGCTGAAACCACCAGCTCCTGGTGCTCATCATCTCCCGCAGCCGCCTGTGAAAACCCTCCTGATACCATCACAGTGCTGGGCCAGGCCCTACCTTCATCAGGAGCTGATGCTGCACCAAGTTATCACAGTGGTGAAGCCGGGAGCAGGCGGTGCTGAGCCCCAGTCTCCGGGGCAGCTCTACGAGGTGTCTACGTTGCCCCTATAACCGTCCCCAGCGTGGGCTCGGTTGTGCCCCACCACGTGGCTTTACCCCAATTGCATGACACCGCTGGTGGGGGAGAGGTTTGCGTCTGAGCCAGTCTCTGTCTGGGGAACCGACTGACTCACCAGAGCAAAAACCACCGTCTAGGATGTGGAGATACGACCTGGGAGTTTGGACTTGAGTGCAAGCTCAAGCCTTGGTTTGAGCTAACGCTACAGACTGGCCTCAGCTACGCAAAGAAAGGGGCAGCCCCTCTGGCTCCTGTAGTGTCAGAGCACAAGGAACAAGACCCTGAAGAGCTTCAACGATTCACTTGGTATTATAGTAATTTCTACCTTCAGCTCAAAACATCAAGAAAATGAAGCCAAGAATTTTCTCAAGGTGACTGAAGAGTTGGGGTGCCTTAAATGCTGGCTCCTCAACTTGAGGTGCTGTGGAAAGGGAGCAAAATTTTAAAACAAAGTGGAGGGCGGAGGGTCGAGACAATCAATGAACAACAATTTAAACTGAAAACAAAACAGGTTCTCTTCACCAGCCATCTAAAAATCACCGACAGCTGGTGAAAGTCTTGCCCTAGCACTAAACAGACAACGTCCTAGGGAAAGCGTCTGTCTGTCTGTCTGTCTGTTCTTTGTACGCTTCCCTGATAAGAGCTGCTGGTTCATCTGGTGCCATGAGGTGACATGTCAAAACAACATGAATTTAGGCTGTGGGCAATGGGTTTGTGAACAACTTGGGCTCCTACCACTCCCCAAGTCTGCTGACTCTGAAGAATTTAAGCACCCTTAAATATTTCTACTAACATTCAAATGATTACAAGCAGTCAACACCTTGTTGAAAACAACAAAAGCCCGTTAATTAGCATCAGAAAACAATTAACTGTATCACAGATCAGGGTTAAGCACCTCGTGGAAAATAATGCTCTGTGTGTGGGTGGTTTCAAAGAGCGAGTTTTGTCAGAGAGACATGAAACTGCACCGCTTTGCACTGCTGCTCTCTCTCTGGCAGCAGCGCAAAGGGGAAATTATTATCAACACGACAAAGGGTGAAAGACACATTTAGCAGCCAGGCTTACCAAGTCAGACTCATCTCCGTCTTCCTCCTCCTCCCCAGACTCCACAGACTCTTGTTCCTCCTCAGACTCGCCATCGTCAATCTGCAGCCACCATTTGCCCAAGAACAGAGTGAGTCAGTCAGGTCAGGTCACTCAGAGCAGAGCATCCCCCCATTATCCTGCTGTGCCCCCACCCAGCAGAGCATCCCATTATCCTGCTGTGCCCCCACCCAGCAGAGCACTACCCCATTGTCCTGCTGTGCTCCCCACTCAGCAGAGCATCCCCCCATTGTCCTGCTGTGTCCTGATCCAGCAGAGCATCTCCCCATCGTCCTGCTGTGTCCCCCACCCAGCAGAGCATTACCCCATTGTCCTGCTGTGCTCCCCACTCAGCAGAGCATCCCCCCATCGTCCTGCTGTGTCCCCCACCCAGCTCCAAGCTGCACATGCACTAGCACAATTTCCCCTCCAGGACAAGAACTCCAACGCTGTCGATGCACATCATGGGGACAGTAAAGGGGAAAAAATTCAACCCCAGAATAAAGTTTTCCAACCAAATCTTAACTCCCTTGCTTATACAAAAACTGCCTTATGTCTACACTATCATGATTTGGGAAAAAAAAAATGAACTAAATCCATTTTAGTGCTTTAGCAGATGTTACAAGATTAGGAAGACACCTCTTGCTGGTTCAGTGAATCTCATAACTAAATGTGGTGGGGGTTCTGTGGATCACAGCTGATGTAGCAAGGCTGAAACTGGGGAGCAGGTGGGGTAACGCTCACAGGTGCACTGAGGAGCAGGAAATGGTCAGCAAAAAGCCTCACTACCCCTGCTGCGCTTTCTGCCACCCTGCAGGCTAAAAAAACCCTAGAAAAGGCCTCAACTCCCACCACTCCCATCCCATGTGCACAAGCAGAGTCCCATCTGCCCCCCAAGCCCTGCACAGGGCACGCGAATACCTTTCTGGCGTTGTCTGCATCGGACGCGCTGTCTTTAGAGGTCCTGTTGTCATCTGCAGGAAACAGAGCTGCCTGTTCTGCTCCATGATCATCCTCCTCTTCCAACTCATCTGAGTCTTCCTCTTCTGAGTCTACATCTATGCTTTCCCCATTGACGTGAGGGCTGGCATCACCCAGGTCCTTGTCGCTCTGAAAAGTCATCCAAGCACATGAGCCACAAAGGCAACAGCAATTCATAGGACCGAGCAGCTGAACCCATTCATCCCAGACCACCTCTGTGCAAGGAACCTTAAAAATGCTGGGGAAAGCTGGCTATGTGTCCACCCAGAGCTCTTCAATGAGCTGAGAGCCTGCCATGTGTCACCAAACCTTGTTGATCTGGGGACCGAGGAGCCACAAGGGGTCATTCTGGACTCAGGTGGTTGTACAAAGCATTGAGGGGAGGAGAGTGGCTGGGCAGGAGCCTTCAGCCAGACCCCTGTGGTCTAATTCAAACACAGGCAGCTCCAAAGGTGCAAGAAGGTTTCTAGGGAATGGAAAGGGAAGTTAAATCACAGAGGGACTTTCACTCCCCTCCACGAAAGCCTAGCAATGTTCTCCTTGAATTCAAAGATCAAAACTTCAGGGCACAGGCTGCAGCAAAAGCAGAACTGCATCAGTTAATTAATCAGTTGTTTTGCCATAAAGCCTCAAGCAGCAACACTAGACAGTTACCTTGAGGATATCAAAACAAAACGGTTACCACAGGGCATATGCTTGAAAACCCTCCAGCTCCTCAGGACTCATGGGACAGAAGGGGAACATTCACTGGAAAACTTTCGTTTGTCTCAAAAAGCCATTTTCAAAGCAGGAAGGCTGCTACGGGCAGAACACTGCTGCCAGAGAGAAGATGCAGACTCAGAACAGAAGATGCTCACAGCAACAAGCAAGTGTATTCCTGTGCCCATCCATGGGGTTGGTGTGCCAGGACAAGGGACGAGTGTGGTGACACCAAACACATCCAGTGGGCTCAGCACTCCCCTTACCTTGGCACCCACAGAGGAATGAGCTATGCTCTTAAACATCTCAATCATTGTTCTCTGTTTTAACACTTTGGTCTTTTTCTTGGGAACCAGGCTATAGGTTCCCATCCTCCGTTTTTTCTTCCGAGATACTGCAGCAGCTGGAAAAGAGAAGCAAAGGAAACCCAAAGTTTGCTCAGGATGGAGAGTAGAGGCTGCACTGTGGGGGAATCACATTTGAGGGCACAATCTGAGAAAAAGGCTTCCCGCCCCAACTGATTTATTTACAAGTCAACCAAAAGATGATGCACGCATCAGTGCAAACATACAAAGAGCTTTCTGCCAGAGTCGAAAACCCATCCAAATTCTGAGAATCCTCTCCACAATCCTTCTGGCCCCAACATCACCACCCAGAACATCAAGTCCTTAAATCAGACTGCGTTTGGTAGTATCACTTATGCCATCGGAGGCTGAACACAACTTGCTCAAATAGATACTGCAACGTTAATAACACCAACTTCAATGAAAGTGATCATACAATAACACAGAGCACACAGGGAAATGGTACCTTAAATAGAGAGCCTTTTGCCATTTAACCTCATTTCACACCTACTAGGGAAGTTTGATTTCTTTCATTCCTTTGATTTGGTCTTAATTTGTTAAGTCTCCCGCTTGGCCTTCTAATCAAATCCGTCACCACACCTCACTGCCTGATGCTGCCTTTGGTGAACACGTATCAGACGGATGCTCAGTGCAGGTTCTTTTACGAACAGAGCACAGCAGGGAACAGGCAACGTCAGCACGTTTGCAGCTGTACGGCCTGTTCCTTGAAAGCATTTCTTCATCTCCCACTATGATGAAATTTCACCAAAAACCTACGAAGAGACCTCTCCAAACATCTGTTAATCCTATTAAATTTATTTACAAGGATGCAGTTTATGGTAACCAGTTGTTGCGGTGATACGCAAAGTCCCTCAGAATTCATAGAAACATCTTCAGAGTGCGACACAGGAAGAGAGCGTCTCCTCTAGTAACAATTTTTAGCAGAAGACTGATCCTCAGCGTGGTTGTGCCTGATAGAATCATAGAATCATTTTGTCTGGAAAAGATCTTCAAGTTCATCGAGTCCAACCATAACCCACCCCGGCACTGCCCCATGTCCTGAGAACCTCATGTCCGTCTGTCCAGCCCTCCAGGGATGGTGACTCCAGCACTGCCCTGGGCAGCCTGTTCCAATGCCCCACAGCCCTTTGGGGAAGAAATTGTTCCCCACATCCAACCTCAACCTCCCCTGGCGCAACTTGAGGCCGTTTCCTCTGCTCCTGGCGCTTGTTCCTGGGGAGCAGAGCCCGACCCCCCCTGGCTCCAAGCTCCTTTCAGGCAGTTCAGAGATCAGAAGGTCTCCCCTCAGCTCCTGTTCTCCAGCTGAACCCCCCAGGTCCCTCAGCCGCTCCCATCACACTTGTGCTCCAGCCCCTCGCCAGCTCCGTTCCCTTCTCTGAACTCGCTCCAGCACCTCAAGGCCTTTCTTGTCATGATGGGCCCAAAACTGACCCCAGGATTCGAGGTTTGGCCTCCCCAATGCCAAGGACAGGGGATGGTCACTGTGCTGGTCCTGCTGGTCACACTATTCCTGACGCAGGCCAGGATGCTGGTGGCCTTTTTGGCCACCTGGGTTCACACTGCTGGATGGAGCATGTTCCCTCCAAAGCAAAAACTAGTGGACTTCATTTGGGAGGCTCCTTTAAGAGGGAACTGCAAGAACGTGCCCTGTACAACATCAGAGGTGACCAGAGGGGAATGCAGAGTACACAAGCATCATGCCTGCACTGCAATGGCCACTTGCAGAGAAGGGGCTGGATGAAACATCACCTGACAAACAAGGTGTAGAGCAGCCACCTACTGATGCAGGAAAGGAAACCCTGAAGATTCAATGCGGAAAAGGTACTAAGAGAGGTTTCAGTCCTTGTTGAGCTGTCTTATCTCCAGCTCAACCACACATAGGCACACATTTGGGAAGTGGGTGCTCTAGGGATTTGAACTCTTGTCTTTTTTTACCTGTCTGTGACTTCGTGGTGGCCACATAGCTCTGGTTCTGAGGTAGTGACTGGTGAAGGCCCGGGAGAGAGGGCAACGGCAACGGCTTCCCAAACTCCAGGACGGTTTTGTTGCCTTCCTCCTTGGATTCTTTTTGATCTCTGCTGTCTCTCCCATCTTTGGGGTCTTTACTTGCATGCTGGAAAACAAAATGCAGTTGAATTGAGCCTCTGTATTAAAAAAGAACAACAAATAGAAAATACATTTAATTCCTTTCACTGGAAGACTGGACCACACACTCAAAGCAAAAGCACACGGCCCCTCCTCTAGCACAACAAGTGACTCTGCCTGAGGACGGCAGGACACTCCCAGCGGCTGCTGCCTCTGCACGGGAAAGGCAGAGAGCCAGAGCAACCGCAGCCAGCGGAAAGGATCAGATACTATTTACACAGGCATTTTGCTGGCTCTGGAGAAGATGAATAAATGCAACAAATACACCTGTTCCCGGAGCTACGCCCTGAGCGCGGGCATCGTATCAAGCATGCATGAAAACGGTCTTGCAGAGACCTTTTGGAAGAGAAGGGATCCTTCCCTTTGGACAGTATTTGGCACAACCGAGTCTTGGCAAAGGCTCCCACCTCTAGCCTAGCGTGCCACAAAACACCAGCAAAGAAGGGATTTGCCTGACATTGCGGTTTCATCTACAGTGCTGTCACAGCAAAGACCCGTCCGAGCTCACTTGAGGCCGGGTAGTGCAGGTGCTGCCGATCCGGTGGTTCCAACACAGAACATGGGGCAGGTTGCAAGTTCCCACTGAAAACCAAGAGGATTTGGTAGTTGCTCCTGCACTCCCTGTCATGGGAGCCAGGCTGCCAGGCCCCACGGCAGCTTGGACCCGCTCCGATTTGAGCCTGTACTCAATGCAAAGTGTCACCCAGCACCTCAGCAGGGCTCCTGCAGCTCCACACAGAATGTCAGGGGTTGGAAGGGCCCTGGAAAGCTCATCCAGTGCAATCCCCCCATGGAGCAGGAACACCCAGCTGAGGTTACACAGGAAGGTGTCCGGGCGGGTTGGAATGTCTGCACAGAAGGAGACTCCACAACCCCCCTGGGCAGCCTGGGCCAGGCTCTGCCACCCTCACCAGGAAAAAGTTTCTTCTCAAACTTAAGTGGAACCTCCTGTGTTCCAGTTTGAACCCATTGCCCCTTGTCCTGTCACTGGTTGTCACCAGAAGAGCCTGGCTCCATCCTCCTGACACTCCCCCTTTCCATATTGATCCCCAGGAATGAGTCCCCCCTCAGTGTCCTCTTGTCCAGCTCCAGAGCCCCAGCTCCCTCAGCCTTTCCTCACACGGGAGATGCTCCACTCCCTTCAGCATCTTGGTGGCTGCGCTGGACTCTCTCCAGCCTTGTGCAGCAACCACTGTATTAACAGCAAGCAAGGTAAAACGCTGCCCCTCTGATTTGCCATTTTACATTGGATTTGCCCTCTGATGTATTTAACAAATGATCTGGCTGCACCCACACCTCTCTGTACATCTGTCTGTCCAGCTACCAGGCAGGTTTGGCAGAGATGCTGCAGAAAACCGCGAGCACCGTTAGCAGATGACGAGCTTTGCAGGGGTGATGTTTTAGTGCTGCTCTGCTTGCAGGAAAACACTTCTTATGGGACTGTTAAAGCAACGGCTGAAATAGCAAAACAGAAAGAGGAATCCAGGCAAAAGGAAGAAAGGAATAAAAAGCAGCACGCAGTAAAAACAGTGTTTAAAGTCCAGGTACGGACAGGCTCTCTTTGAAGAAATGTGACCTTGTGAACAAACGGGGAAGCGGCTGGTTCTCCTCATTAGGGCTGTGCCATGTGCCCGCTGCTGGCAGGAAGAGGACTCGGGCACAGACAGAAAAGCTGTAATGATAATCAGAAATGACCTGCATAAAAGGGCCATCGAATTGGCAATGATTCCCGCATCAAGCCCATAACTTATGGCTGAATTGCCACATCTTTTCTTAAAAGGCGTCAAGTCTTGGATTAACGATTTCAAAGATGACAAATCTACCATATATCCTTTGATACGTTGTTCCAATGCTTAATTGCTCGCGCTGTCAAATAATTAAATGCATTACGCTTTTTCAACTAAATTAAAAAGCCTTGTATCATCAGGAACTCTCGCTCCAAGTAGATACTGATGGACTATGACCAAGTTCTTTATCTAAAAAAACCCCACAACTTTCTCTTCACTAAGTTTAACAGAATGAGCAAATTAAGTGTCCACAGGATGATTCTCCAGACATTGGATCACTCTTGAGACATCTCCCGGTTGTTCTAGCCTTAAAAAATGTACATCAGGAGTGTTGGGCACAATATGCCAAGAATAGTCTCACCAATACTATTTATACCTCTTAAAAGTCCCTAGTTTAGAGATGTAAAGGTTAACGGTAACTCTTGGCTACAGGATTATTCTGAGAACTCCCAAGTCCCCTGGAACATCCGCTGCTTTCCATTTTTAACTTAAAACTGGAAAAATAAGCTTGAGAGAAGCCGATGTGACGCAGGGCTGCCTGCAACAAGGGGACACAGGGCTGCGGTTTTGCCTTTAAGTGCAGGTTCTTGCAGCTGGTCTCTGGTAAAATGTGCCGTTACTCCCAAACATTAAGAATTCACATTCAGATCATGCCAGACTATTCGGAAGAACATAATCAAATTTTAAATGAAGTAGTATGTTATTAGCTTGGGGTTTTTCTCTCCCCCTGTAATTACAACGTGGAAATAAACTTAAAACCTTCAGTAGGGCTGCGTGACAACTGTTACGTGTTTTTCATGGCAATTCCGGTAAAACAGTTCTTGAAATCAAATGAAGCCGTGCGAGATCTGGATTATTACTTGGGGGCATACGCAGCAATGTTAGAGATAGAATAGAATGTTAAAGATAGAATAGAATGTTAAAGACAAGAATTCCTGCAGAGAGGTGACCAGATCCCTCAGGAACCCTGATGGCATGGGAGGCTGAGCAGGCCAGCAGTGAAACACCTGTATCTCTCTCACATGTGTGTGTATATATACATATATACACACACACACATATATATAAAATACTTAATCTAAGGATTATAATAAAAAGGATCAGCAAAGATTTGAAAGCACTTGCTTTCTCACCATCTTTCTTCATGCTGAGCTAGACAAAACAGTTTGATCTTTGCTGTTCTTATTCCATTTTACCTTTCCAGCAAGTAAGAGTGTTTAGTGGATGAAACTTCATTCTTTTCCCATGTCTAATGTCTCTGAATTCTGCCAGCTCCTTAAGCGCAGCCTGGAGGTACAGCCTGCCCTGTTCTACACCGAGCTCTCATCTCTGCTCTGCCTGCTCCAGATTCAAACCCCCCCAGCACAGAGGCTTTGCTGATCACTGGGAAATGTATTCTTTCTTAAAAACCTCATTGCACTGGCTAAGAGCTGGTTCCAGCAAACCTGGGCCCTTCCTTGCACAGATCTTCCGCATCCTTCGCTGCCCAGGTCACAGTGACACCTCACAGCAGAGCGGGCACGTTCAAATACAAGAAGCAAAGGTAAAAGATGGACCGTGCATTTGGGACCATGAGGCTATTTGGGACGCAACACTCCTATCAAAGCAAAAATGGAGACAACTACCGCGATGTATTTAAAGTTCCCAGACCCGCCTGCAAGCACCCAGCACCATCTTCTCAAAAACAGCGAGTTTCCTGCTGGGCAAAGGCTGCCCAAGGAAAAGCTCAGACAAAGCAACCAGCTTACCAGTCCTGGGATCAGACGTGCATTGGCAATGCTGCCTAAGGGTTTATTGTGATGATTATTGGTAGAAATACCAACATAAGCAATGAGTCTTCTGCTCCAAGCTCCTCATTTCTGCCAGGCTTTGTCTCCCCCAGGTAAACTGGTACCCTACGTTTTCGGCTCCTGCTGTGAAGCAGCCTGACATACTGATTTCACACATCTTTGCACTATTTCTGACAGTTCAGTTCCCCTGACCCGTTCCTCCGCGCAGCATAAGAAATACCACCAGAGACCACCAACGACAACCTCGTGGTCACCACGGAATGAAGGGAAACATGGGATTCCCGACACAGCCATCCGCTCCTATCTCAAGAGATACAATAGCTATGGGATGCTTTCACTGCCTTTATCACCCTTTTTTCTTTCCAGATGCGTCTTAGTGAAGCTAAAATCAGCAGCTCCAGTTCTAGGAGGGGCCTTCTCCACGCACAGGACACACACACGCACTCGCCTTTCAGTCTGTTACCCAGCCCTGGAAACTTCTGGGTTCTTAAGAGGGTTGTAAATGGATTAAGAAGGAAAGGAAGACATTTTTCCAGAAGGTGCAGCACTTGTTTTACTGTGCTGACTAATTAGAAGCGGAGCAGAAATGACGCTGCCAGAAATTTCTCCAAGGCCTCTGTTCAAAAATCACCTTCACCCGAGACAACATCAATTAAAATGGTCACCTGTTTCAGATTCAGCTTCGATCCCAATTCAGGAAGCAACTCCTAAATAGAAAAAAAGCTGATTAAATTTGTGAGAAAATTCTTTTCTTGCTTTCAAAGCCCAATCCACATGTGCAGGAAAAGGCCACCAAGGTCCCCTGACAGCTATTGCATTACAGGCAATCGTTTTTTGCCCCCAGTGGGCCAGGGGCTACACTTTGCAGGCAACAAAACCCCTTCCTCCCCTCCATCTCCCAGGCAGCACGGGTCTGCAGGAACAGGTTACCAAGAAAAACAACAATGCTCTAAAAAACATCAGCAAAGAAAATGACTGTGTCCTGTAACATCAGCTTCTGGGAGATTTCCGCAATTTATTTCCTGGAATACAGCACCGGCTATTATGGCAGTTTTGAAGGGGAAAAGGTGTGAACACGGAGGCTGGTGCACGAAAAGTCACCGTAATGCTGCGCTGATGAGTCTCGTATGAGCAGCTCAACAAAGGAATGATCAGGACAGAAAAATGACAACTAGAGCAAGAAGCTGCTACTCAAAAGAAAATAGCATGTACATTCGAAAGACAATGGGGAACAATTAGGTAGTAATTATCAGGAAGGCTGAACAAAACAGATGGTTTATTGTCTTGCAGAAATCAGATCAAACCGTGGGTCACATTCAGATGCCCGAGCGCAGAACGCGGGAACAGCCTCTTCCTACCACCCTTCTCCTGGATTTTGTTTCTCTCCCTATTTTAAGCCCAAGGGAGAAGGCCGGCGGTGCTGAGGACAGGCTACGCACCTCCTGGAGCGGCCCGACAACCGTAGGGTTTGGTTTTTGAAGGCGCTGTTATTGTGTGAGCAAATAACCACCAACAGCACCATCGCTGCGACTCGTGGAAGCGAGCGCTGCGGCATCCGCAAACATCGCACGCGGCTTTCTAGAGACAGACCTTGAAGTCCACGGGGTTGCGTAAAAATATTCTTTTGATGTCTCATAAAATATGAACGAGGAAAATGCTCCCTCCCTAACCTACAAGTCGTGTTTTAGAAGGGAATTGCCTCTTTGAATTGCTCAGCCCAAGGGATCCCTCCCTGTCAAATTCCCCAAGGGTCCGGGGGTTTCGTGGCCTCATTTAGGTGCACGGCAGGCAGATGGAGAGACCCAGGAGGCAGCTCTGGTTGCAAAGCCTTGTTTGGGTACGACACAGCCTTACGTGGGATTTTCATCATGCTGCACGTCTGCATCTGGGCTTCCCCCTGCTTGCGAGCCAGAAAACACAGCAGGGGTGCGAGAGGATTCAAACGCAAGCGGGGGAAGGCAGAGGGGAAACGAGCGGTTTGGGAGCAGGGCAGGGGAACCGCGGCAGGCGCGGTGTCTGAGCGCCGCGAGGTTTGCAATCCCCACGTGCTCTTTGCACTCCCACCTGCTTCCGCAGGCGCAGGTGGTGCCGCAGCCAAGGGCACCTTTCCCCATCTGCGGCTGGCGAGCTGCCACCCACCTTCTTTTATTTTTCCTCTCTTTCCTCTCTCTTCCCCTGCTCCAGACCACAGCGATTCACAGCTTTGAGACCTTACTGCTGAGCGGCAGCATACGGGTGACAGCCGAGGATGGCTCTGCGTTTGCTGGTCTCCCAGCAATCCATCACACCGAGCTTTAAAAGCTGCGGCAGCTTCCCCTGCGTTTCTGTGCGTGACTCACGGTGCCAAGCGAGACTCGCAGTCCTGTCCTTGACCCAGGGGCAGGGTACCTCAAAGCCAGTCTCTCTCATTAGACACAGCACAATGAGAGGATCTAGCTCATTGTAGCTAAATATAAAGTGGCACAGGGCTGGACAGCAAGTGCTCGTAGTGGAGATCTGCCTGTTCCAGTGTCTATTCCCTTCCTCTCGCAAAAGAACCAAAGTAAGAACCGAAAGAACCGAACTCAGGTGATGACAAAGAAACGCCTGTTCTTGTTCATCCCACTATAACATGAATGCACCCGAGGACTTCACATCTCTTTCTGCCTCCTAAAGAAATTGCAGACCTCTGTTTTACTAAGTGATGCTAAATCCACCCTAAGGATTCTGGAGTGCAGATTTCTGAACAAGTTGTATTACTGCAGGCAACACACAGAGAGAGAGAAAACATCATCTGTTTTACTACTATAATGATATGGCAATGCAATCAAGTTGCCTAACACATCAGCTTCTTGACAGCTTCCAAGCTTAGGAGAAGCCTCAAGTTAACACGCTATGCTTAATTTCCTTCGGGTCGAACTTATAAGAAATCTAATTTGTTTCACAAGCAGCTCTGGATTTGAGCAGACGGCTGATGAGCAATACAGCCAAGAGAGAAAGGCCGTTTAGTGTCTCGCATAGATCTGTCGGAGAAGGCAATCGATCAATTATTTATTTAGAAACACATTGGGGAAGAGAGCTGATGGCGCCCATGTGACTCTATTTTAACTTTCCGTAGGAAGAGAAAAAAAATACGAAGAAATATATATATATAAAAAAATAAAAATTCAATCCACTCAGCGGGCAGCTCCGAATTCCGCGTGCACCAAGGTAGCCCTGTCACGCACTCAAAGAAAGCCAAGAGCAACCGCGGCGGCACCGACTGCCGGGTATATACATTACCAGGCTAGGGATGGGTTTGGGCATTGTCTTCCGTGCTCTGTGGACCTTGATTTCAGTGTTAGCAGCGGCGGCTTTTTTAGCATCCATGTCCTTACTGCCCTCTCCGAGCTTGGGCGGCATCGTGGCTTGCATCTGAGAAAAGGAGCCCACAGTTCTGCCTTTGCTCGCTCCTCCTGGCAGGGTTTTGGCAGCATGGCCGGTGAGAGAAGCAAAGGTGCTGGTAGTCCTTAGAGGCTGCTCCTGTGCCATCTGCTTGGTGAGAATATATCCATTGCTCCCCGTGACAGAAGTCTGTGTGAAGTCGTTGGCTTTCACGTGGTTTTGCTTCCCAGTCTCGCCATCTCGTTCAGAAATGCCATTTTCTGCTATCCTATTTAATTTAGCGCTAGAGTCCTGCTGGCTCACTTTCGTATTGTCCTGAGTGTTTTTCGCTGGGTTTGGGTGGCCGCCAGCTTCGCTGTGCTCACAGGAACCGTTGGTTTCACCGTCTACTGCCATTTTTGGTTCCCCCACTTGCTTTTCCGTAGCACTTTCATCTGCAGCCATGGCATTAAATCCTGGAGAAAGAGGGAGGATAAGGAGGAAGAGAGGAGAAAGAAAAGGGTCACAAGCATTACCAAAACTCCAAAGAGAACGTACAGCTACTTACAGCAACTAACGAAGAGCAAAACTGCTCTCTCTCTCTCCATATATTTATCGTCATTTAGGTTGCTCACTCACCTACCTGACCGGCTCGCCTGGATCCTCGGATGGTGAGAATCAGGGTGGGTGAGATGAAAGCAGTGCACTCATTGTCACTTGGCTCAGCTGCAGATGTGGCCATTTATTCCCAACTATGGATTTTTCAAGGTAAATATTATCTTTAGCTTTTCCAGTAACTACATTTATTGGACCATATGTCAACAACTCGCATGTCAAACAAAAGGCTGCCCCAATCTTGCACTCAGGTCTGTGGCAAAGCCCTTCGCAATGCCACACACAGGAGAAAAGCTGCCGGGGTGGGTGTGAGCTGCTGTGGCACCAACATTTCTGCATTTCTACACATTTCTACACCGGGGCTCTGCTGCTACACCAAACATCATGAGGAATAACTCCCTGGCAATCACAGCTCTCCTGGCAATGCCGTCTGGTGGAGATGGGACCTTTCCCCAGGATGAAGCCGCCCAGGAGCAGGATACACAGCGTCATCTCAGAGGCAACAGCCCGAGTAAACACAGGGTGAAGCACGTCAGATGCAATTCTAGGTTAACATAATTACACGATGCAAATGCAGCAAGATTTTTGCAGACTGACTAAAAGCTCGCGCACAGATAAAACAGGAGTGTCTGTGTATAAAGGGTGGTTCTTCTTCCCTTACAAACATTTCCATGCTCCCCCCGTCAATGAATTTGTCCCACGAGAGATTCCAGATCCGAGCTGGAAAAACATCCAAGGATGAACACCAGGGATGTGCAGAAAGGTTTCTGACATGACAAACTAGCAGCTCCCCAGGCAACCAGGAGCGACAACAATTCACCAGCACATTCAGTAAAACGATTACATCAACCCACTCCTAGGGATTCCTTGTATCATCTTCCTTCCAGGGGCCAGACAGTTATGAAAAGCATCCCAAGAAGTACCAGCAAAAGCTTTGTCAAAGCACGTAGGGCTGATTTACAACCACCTTGAATCAAAGCAATTTCCACCTACGGTGTTCAGAAGGGCCTGGAGTCAAACGGGAGGACGCTCTGCAAACCAGACCCGCACGCTGGGTACAGCATCTCACCTCACGCTGCTCTTGAAGCCCAAAAACCCAATATTCTGAATGTCTCTGCTGATGCAAGGGTAAAGCACGAAGAGGAACCAAGATCCCCATCACCAGATGTCAAGTCCAACATCCCCGGGTTAGCGGTTCCAAGCCGAGCTCTGCAAGGCTTGGCTGGCGTCCCCAAGCGCTGCACAGCTCACCGGGACAGCTCTGCACACAAAGCACCAAATTCCCTCTCTAGTTTGTGGCAACTGGGAGAAAAATCTCCCCCCTCAACTATTTGAGGGCCTACCCACCCCCTTCTTTCTACCCCATTTTTAATGCATTTATTCAGCCCATCTCCTTACCATTGGGTTGACCTGAAGATCTACTTTGATCCAGATTTCTGCACAAACAGCATTTGCAGATCTAATCTCCAAAACCAACGCAGTCTAGTTCCTGCAACAACCATTTTACTCTCCAAAATCCCCATTTTTTGGCGCTCATCTGGGATTTGTAAGACAAACATTTATTGCATGGACCTGAAAGGCCCATTAGAACTGGTCTATGCGCTTCTACCACCCAATCCCTCCTCCACCCTGACGCGTGGCCAATGCTCAGTTCAGAGCGGGTTGGTCGGGGGTCTCCCAGACGCAACGCAGCGCTCGGATTGTTCCAGCCCTTACCAGAAGTTACAACAGGGACAGCCCTGGTCCTGCCCTGTGTTTTCAAATGAAAGTCACAGATGTTGGGTACGAAGCATCTTACTGGAAGGTATCTTCAAACCCTGATGACAAGCGGTAACTCCTCCCTGGGGTTCAACTGGGAGCATTTTCCCTGAGGACTGTCCTGCACTAAACCGTCCGTTCCCCCCAAACCTGGGCAGCTCAGCCTGGAATTGTCTCCCACATGGGCTTTGCCAGCTCAGAGACTCCAAAACAACCTCCAAAACGAGCCGAGCGGTGCTGGCTGGAGCACACGCAGGAGGGTTGAGGCGCAAACCCCACCTCAGTCGGCTGGAATCGAGCACGACCCAAAGTCACCACCTCCATCTGCTGCCCTCTCAGCACCCAGACCACCCCCTGTGCACTGAAAGCTCTGATAAGACACACAAGGGTTTGCTTCAGATACCAACGACTCCAGGAGAAGATAAAGTGCTATTTTTTTCACTGTTATTTAACTATTTGAAAAGTCTTGGGCAGAGGGAGCCAACAGCTACACCCTCATTCTTTCAATCCTTGTTTCTCTTCCTGCATTTAGTGCCTTTACAAGACTGTGCTGCGGCCATTTGAACAATTATTCCAACAAAGTCAGTGCCAGAAGAAAACAAAAATCGAGCTCCCTACCCACAGATGGAGCTTTATAGTGCTCGGCAATAGGCATCTGGCTGAATGAAACCTTCAATATTTGTTGATTTAAATACCGCACACTCCCAGCAGAACAGTCAAATAACTTCAGTGGCTGACTATTAGATAAACTGAATAAGCAAAGGGCAAGAATTGCTCTACCTGCCACGAAGGTAACCAAAACAAGGTGAATTAGAGCACTGCCCTAGGGGAAAGAATAACTGCGTTACTCCAGAAAACGTCACGGACTTGGCAAAAAATCCATGAGGCTAAAATTAAAAATCCCACATACAGTTTTCCCCCACCCATACTCTTCAAAGTGCAACCTGATTGACTGTGGAAGCTCTGTCAATCCCCTATAAACAGGCACCGGCTTCCAAATCTGTAGGACCTGAGGTTTGACACACCATAGATATGAAATCCCGTTGTCTGTGAAGTCGCACAGAACTTGACAGCTGTTGTCGGGGGTACGCGTTTGATTTAACGGGGTTATGCACCCGCTCTGCCCTGCTGTCAATGACTGCAGACATCGCAGGGTGAAGCAAAGTCCTGTGGCTGCTTTTCACAACCAAAATACCTGGTACGGTAATGGGAAAATAGGAGTTGGATCGCAGGCTCTGCCTCTGACTCGATGCTCCGTCCTCGTGCAACGGGACACGTCTGCGAGTCTGACCATGTTCAACAAGTCCCAGGTGCACGCTCACAAGCATTGCTGAATAGGCATAATTCAATAGATATTTACACTTTTGTTGAAATATGGCCTATAGCTGGGGACGGGAATGCAAACTAGAGACAGCAGGAACCTCACCATGGAGAAATACCGAATAAAACAGCCGACAGAAGCTCTTTGACAGCACCAGACAGCCAGAGAAACCCTTGCTCCTGACGCAACCTTTTCATCTCACCTTTTTCATCACCAGAAAACAGAAGTTTCACTGCGAACCCCCTAAAATCTTGTTTTCGAGTACACCTCATGGCAATACATTTTCTTCCTGAAAATGCTGTTCCACAGCTTTTCTGCTCTTGTGCTGCAAGTGAGTAAAAATCGTATTCGCTTTTCTCGCCATTGGTCCTTAATCTACAACTATTCTTTCCTTAATTGCAAAAACTGAAAGGTAGAAAGATATCACCTATGTCCACAGCAGCATAACCTCATTTATTAGAAACACCCCGTTGTTCTCAGAGCTCCCTTCTGCATCCCCTATGCCACACGCAGCAATAAAAACCTTGTCCCATTGACCACAACCTGTCTGCATCCCGATCCAAGCATCTGGTATTACCTGATCCAGGTATTCAGTATTAATTTAAAATCCAGCAACATGTAAGATGGGGAATCTGCCTATGGGATTTATTTTCCGTTCTGCTGCCCGTTCTCCCAAGCAGGTGTCTGAAGTTGATACCAAGTCGAAACAAAACCTGAGTAAAGGTCCATCTTCTGTGAGCTGGCTACATTTTAGTAACACAAGGAATTGAAGACCCAGAAAATTATGCTTGTGATTCCATGTGGCAAAGAATAACCAGTAACATATTTAAATTAACGACTCATGGAGAGTGACGCAGAGTTCCCACCGCTCCACAGGCAGACCCTCTGCAGTGTTTCAGTCTTAAGCTTTTTCCTCAGCATCACAGTCATGCAAAATTGAATTAAAATTCCCATAAGGAGACCAGAATCTTAAGAAAGGAGGGGAAAAGCTAAGTCAGTCAAGATGAGGACAACTGATCTCATTTCAGGTGTCTAAAAGGCGTCTCGAAATCCAGGGTGCCCCTAAGCCACCTTTGCAACACACGGAGGGAAGACGACAGCTCAAAAGCACATCTATCTTTGGATAAACTAATCACCGCCTGGACATGTCTACCACGTGTAAGCAGAAATGAGCTGGACCAGTTCAGAATTAGAATGATAACTTCAAAACAAACCCCTAAATTAGGCAAAACTAAACCCAGCTCTGCTCCCCCAGGCCTGACCCCAGCAGGGCTGGTTCCTCTGCACCACCTTGGCCTGGTGGGTTCCAGTCCTTCCAGTAGAGCCAGGTCTGGCTTTAGTCCTGCCCTGCAGCTCACAGAGCTCAGCTCAGCCTGCCAAAACCTGTCTAACAGATGCAGGATGGTCCCCACCAGCCACCCCGGACAGAGGGAACCAAATTGTCCCTGCGGAGACTGAAGAAGCCACCAGAAACTTTCCATGTGCAGGCACAGCCAGATGATCAGCTCAGAATTCGGTCATACAAAATCTTACAAGCAAATGCACTCTGTGGAACTTTTAAACATCTTTCTGATCACCTCGGTGCTGAGCACCAGTAGGGTGGGTACCTTCCGTCATTTTGAGTGTCCCAGCGCAGCGACGGCAGCTCAGCCACGAGGGCTCAGCTGCTGCGAGAGAAGCATCGAGCTCCGAACTAAGGAAAGACGGAGCTTAGATGAAAAGCTCATGATTTTGAACAGCAGTACGAGTAGTACATATTTATATTTATATACACACACACGTTTTGCAGATTTTTTACCTTAAAGGCTTTGCAGATCATCTTTAAAACACCACGGATACCACTGTCATTTATTCAATACCCAGCTGTCCTGCTGGATAGACTTTGAAAAGCGAGAAATGCACCTGCTTATAGTCCTTGTGTTACGACAGTTCACTCTCGCTTCGTCCTCAAAGTGAAAATAAGATACATTGTAAAGCAGAGAGAAGCCCAGCTGACATAAAAGGATGACAAAGAGACACCGGCTGAAACTACAGCCTGGGGAGAACTGGTGGCTGGAGACCGTGTATCCATTGGAAAGCAACACCTCTACCACTGAAGCCAAAAAATGGAGCATTTTGATGCCGAGAAGTAAAGGGAATTGTTTCAGGGCAAAGTTCCCCTCTGGGGTGAGTTATTGATGGTGCCATCTTCGCCCCACTCCCTTTTAAATCCATGAAGGTGGGCGATATCCACCCAAAAGCCATCAAATTTCCAAAACTCAAGTGCCACCCCTCCCAGCCCCCTGAAACACCATCGCGGTGCCACCGCTTCCAGCTCCCGTCACACACACCGAGAATCAACACTGGAAAAGGAGGAAAGAAAAAGCAAAGAAAAACCAAGAACAACTTCTCCTGTGAACGCTCAAACCTGAGACTACACAGGTCGGGTAAATGGGGTTCGGCACCTCGCCTGTGAACACCGGCCGTGACTCACAGCAGTTTAGCGTCCTGCGGGAAATGAATCTGTTCCTTTGCCGTGGGATGGGTGCACATCTGAACCACCTGAGCATCGCTGGGCTCTGCTCTCCTGGCTGTGACTCCCAGCAGGGGATCCCAGTGCTGAGGACAGCGAGGCGAGGAGATTATTCTGTTTCTCCTTTTAACGCAGCCATCTCTGCACCTGGGAACGCAAAGGGTGGAAAGCAGCACTGTCCTCACCGGCACCAGCTTCCCATCTGCAGTAACAGGGAAAAAACCCACCGAAAAATAGACAAAAAAAAGCCCCTCCAGGAATCTCAAACCCTGACACTCTCTAAAAGCCCTTTGAGGTTTATTTGAGAGCAAAGTGACTGTGCATGTCTCATTCAGCACAGCTGCTCTTGTAAAACAGCTGCCTCAGGTGAAGTCTCAGGAACACGGAGGCTAATGGAGAACTAATGGAGAACTTCGTTATCGACTCCCCTTCCTGCTCCTTTGTGCTGGAACTTTCCATCTCTGGGGCTGGGGAATCAAAAAGGAGTGGTTCGCTTTGAAAGGTCAAGCGAGACGCAGCACAGAGAAGAACTGAAATGACTTGCAATTCTTGCAAAGAAACCACTTTTTAATTAGTTTCTCTCTGAGTCAGACTAAAGACAATATGGCCTAATAAAACACGACAGTAACTTTTTTGCGCTCATCCCTGCCCCTTTCCACTCCCTGTCAAAGGGAAAGATGGACCTGAGCTCACACCCACATGTGGAACTGAAGCGGAACATTTCCCCACAGCCAACAAAGCACAGTCTCACCCACAGCTGGTTTTCTATCTGTATTGAGCAACTTTACACAGAAGGGGACAGTGAGCAACTTACACAGGGCTTTACACAGGCAGGGACTCAACCCCAGGATATTAAAGAGTACTGGGATCATCCTCCTCACTAAAGGGAAACGACTGTTCAAGCAACCTTAGAGAAACCTCAGACTTCAGGGTGCTCTTCCAGCCCTCATATCCCCTGTTCCACACGTTGCCACCCACCCTGAGTGAGGAAACAGGGCTCAAAGAAACTATTTTGTGCAATCTTAGATGTTTGCTGTAATGATTTCATGATCATGCAAGACCCAAAAATGTAAGTTCTTTGCCAACGCTAAACACTATTATTAACAGAATTTAGGGACGTTCATTCAGTTTCTATAATGATCACAGCTGGGTGATGAAGGTCAGTGAAGAACAACGCCCACAGCACAACGACCACGCAAACCATTGTCTTTTGCACACGTGGTATGTTTGGGAAGAGCAGGACACAGTTTGAATGCTACCACAAGAATGGAGACTATGCAGTTCACGTTTTAGGACCCTTCTTTCCCCAGTAACAGAACTGGACAACAAGCTGGAGCTGTTGGGAGCTGAGCACCCCGTGAAGCCTCCACACGGCACAGGGAAGGGCCTCGGCTTCCTTTGGACACACAGCACTCAAGTCAAAATCAGGCAAGACATCCAAGGCGCAGAAATCATAGAACCATTTTGGTTGGAAGAGATCCTCAAGATCATTGAATCCAACCACAACCTAAATCTTGCTCTAATCCGTGTCCCTGAGAGCCTCACCTCCGGCTGTTCAACACCTCCAGGGATGGTGACTCCACTGCTGCCCTTGGGCAGCCTGTTCCAATGCGTCACAACCCTTCTGCGGAAGAAATGTTTCCTAATCTGAACGTTCCCTGGCTCAACTCTCTCCCTTACCACCCTCCTCCTGGATTTTTACCTCCACAGACTCTTGACACTTACCTTAAGCTCAACCCAGCGCTAAATAAACCAGCTCTACAGTCCTGAGCCCAGCAACAAGGGATCAAAGTGAGAGTCTCCTCCTGGGGACATCTCAGACATCGTCTGCTCTGCCCAGACCAGAGGTCCATACACAACCCGTGTCAGCAGCAGCACTCACGTGTCCCCGGTTAATGTGCAAGCACTGTGGCCACATCTAACACAGCACTCCGTATTTCGCCTGTTCTGAGCTTTACTTTCTAACCAGAGCAGCTTGACAAAACATTATGCTGGACAGAAGAGAAAGAAAAAGCAATGCTGTACTCACACACATCTGAATTAAGTCCAAAATTTTGTTTCTAGCTAACATGAGGTATTTTGATGGGGCCAGTTCAGTGCTTTTCTAATGCTCTATAATGGAGAGGAGAACAAAAATACAGCAAATCCCTGCAGAGCTACGGAAGTAGCTAGTCAAGGAATAATAAAGCCATGGAAAAAAAAGGAGGGGGGTGGTGAGATAAAGGGCAGTGGGGTTTTTCCTAATCCTACCGACACATTTATTAAACCTTCAGATTTGTGTGCATGCAACTCACAGACAACCACGCAGGAAAGACTTGAAAGTACCCCGTGCTGCATCCTGCCAAGTAAAAGCAAGCAGAACCAACAGAGAAGCCACGAGGCAATCCCACAACGGCACGAGGTGTGGGGTGTCTCAGCCCAGCGGCCGTCCCGCAGCCGTCGGTGCCTGCTCTGGAGCAAGAGAGAAGCCCACAGGAAAACAGAAAGGTAACTTTACTAGAGGGAGGAAAAGGGCTCCGGGTCATCACGTGGCGGGGATCAGAGTTCAGTCAGACCCAGTCACACACAGGCGGCTCAAAGTGAATCCTTTGCACTTCGCAGCCACACCAAAGCAGAAGTGAAAATTAGATCTCTGTTCTTTAGGCAGGTGGAGATGGATGGACTGAAAACCAAATTTGCATCTTCTGGGGAAGAGCCCTGCTGAGAATAAACACAGGAGGCGAACGGAGCCGCTCTGCTCATGGGAGCACACCTGAGACCCTCAGGGGACAGAGCCCATCGCCAAACCCCAGCTGTGTTCCCATCCAGGTGCTCACCTTCCTCTTTGTTGTTGGTGATATCTTTCAGCAGCTCCGTCTTCATGCAGGCGTCCTTCCTTGGCTCTCCCTTACTCAGCACTGCTCGCTAGGGGTGGGGAAGAGAAACGCCACAGTTTAGCTCAATGCTCATGCACATGTTGCATTTAAAACAAGAGACAATCATGGACACATCCTGTTTACATCTCGGGCAAACCTCGTTCTGCGAAATAATGCTGCAAGGAAACTGCTGCCAGGGAGCTGGTCAAAGATAAAGAGCAGCAAGGGGCAGCTTTGAACTGTGCCCAGGGCTGACATGGCGCAGATTTGGGTTGAGATGTGGCCAGACAGGAATTTCCAAGTGTAACATGTTTGGGAATCCAGCTGAGTGTGTCCAAACAGGTTAAAATGGTCAGGAAAGTCAAGTGGAGAAG
This sequence comes from Streptopelia decaocto, assembly GCF_964273445.1. NCBI lineage: Eukaryota > Metazoa > Chordata > Aves > Columbiformes > Columbidae > Streptopelia > Streptopelia decaocto. Next base: position 3,290,509 of record NC_138672.1, on the reverse strand, counting down.
GTGACCCCTGTTCCCCCAAAACTTCGTCGGTTTTGGGTTGGAGAAGGCAGATCTATCAAACTGTTCATTACACATCATTTAGCAATGTTTACAGCCCAAAAATGCTTTGGGTGTTGGGTTTTGGTTTTTCTGGTAGTTCATTCAAATGTAACTTACAAAATGCAAACCATCAGTGCGCAACAGCCAACTCATCATTCATAACACCCCTGTTTATTAAAGTTAATGAGCTCTATTTTTAATTCTATAGAAAATAATGTTTCTTTTCCCCTTTTTTTAATCTATTTTTTTAAAAAGGGAACACCTGCTCATCTCCTCTGCCTTTCACACGCCTGGAGTCACATTGCTACATCAGCTTTGCAGCCTTCATAGCTTCTCTTTCTCTTTTTGTTCAAAGTGGCAAGACAAAAAAAAAACCAAATGCTACTAAAGCAAAAGGAAAAAGGTATTAAAAGAACACAAACACACACAAGGAAAGGGGTCCCTTGACACGGCTCTGTGCTTCAGGAGCCTCGCAAAGCTGCTGTGTGATCATGGAAAGAGTGATGCCCATGTCCAAGGCCGGGCCGGGTGAAGGGTTCAGCGCACGCCGCCCGTGTCGCAGGAGAAGAATAAGCCCAGGTCAAACCAGCTGTTGTGGGGCAGCACGGAGAGCAGCTGGCGCCCGCAGCCACGCGCTTCACCCGCTTTAAAGCACACTGAGCGATAAAGAGAAAAAACAACCTGCCCATCTCCCGAAAAGCAAGCAAAAGAGATAAGACACACACACAGCCTGGTGTATCAGCTCCAAAACCATCCCCAGCAGCTCGCCCTTCCCCACATCGGTGTCTCTCCAAAGCTGGCAGGGGAGATGAGGTGGGGTGTTGCTGTCTCCAGCCACCCCATCGTTTTTGTCTTCATGTGGGCTCAGCTGCAACGCAGGTAACACAGTGCGGGGTTTTCACCCCGATCTCAGCAGCCCCTGCACCTCGATGCCATCACTGTCTGCAGAGCCGCTCACAGCTGATGGGACCGAGGGGACAAGGGACAGTGGCTGGGAAAGCCCCCACCACCGGCCAACCCTGCCCGCATGCAGCTGAGGGCACCCCAAGGATTGCTCCTCTGGCAATGAGGGGCCGCCTGGCCCCGAGCAAACACCAAACACCACATCTGGATGCTCTCAGCAAGGGGAACTCGCGTCCCGAGCGCACCACCTGCAGATCTTCAGACACACACCAAAAAGCAAGCCCAAAGCGTTCGAAACCTCAGCTCGGCCAACCCATCAGGTCGCCTGAAATGGAACATACCTCCAGCAGCCACTGGCCAACAGCTTCCAGCAAGAAGCGATCATCAAAACACACCCTGAAGTTTGAACACAGATCAGCTTTTCTTTTTCACTTATTTGCTAAGCCAATAATATATATCCTTGCTGCAAACATCTGCTTGTAAACCCTACCTCTCCTCTACCCAGACTTCTTGTAAACTGGGAATAACTTCGTTTTTCTCACAGACTTACCCTGATGCAAAGAGAAGTGCAGGGAGCCGGGGCTCCAGCACAGCCCCACAGCTGCCACCATGGGAAGGGACCCCCGGCCCTCACCACAGACACCAACAGAACAGAAAGAGCCTCAGTCTAACAGGGACTATTGTTTGCCCACCTTGTGTTGCAACAAGGAAAGGCCTTGGTATTCCTGCTATTAATCTAACTCACACTGGAAACCTCAGGATTTTCAGCAGGTCATTTTTACCCATTCGATGCTCAGTTTTTCTTTACTTTAGAAGCAGCAACCCCACTCCCCAAATCACCCAGGCTCTCCCTGCCACGGACTAGAAAAGTCACTGTAGGAACCCTGGAGTCAATCAGATCAATCAAGATCAATCAGGACCCTCCCTCCTCACGGCAATTAGCAGGAGCTTGGGGCAAGCAGAATTTCCAATGCCAAGAGAGGCCAGAGAGAAACTATCACCTTCTTCCTATGAGATAACACAAAGCTGGGTGCTAAGACAAGACTAACCCAGGTGGCACTTGATGGGCTCTCCTGGTCCCTATCTCAGAGCCACATCCCTCGCTAGCAGTGGCGGCTGGTTTACAACTTCCATGCCTTGCTCTGCAACAAAAACTCAGCATCAAGGGATGAAATTAAATATTAAAAAAAAAAAAAGCAACAACACACCACAACAACAAATAAACTGTGGATTTTGATCAAAAAGAATCTACAGGAAACCCCAGCAAAGCGCTCGAAGCCTCTTCCCCCCACCTTGCTCCATCACCACCCAGCACCAACGGGCACCCACCGCTGCCCATTCATTCCCACCAGCCCACGGCTCCACCCGGCCAACTTAGCAGCAACTCCACCGCAAGTGTCAATACCTCCATTTTTTTTGTGTGTGTGTTGGGTTTTGTTTGGGTTTGGTTCCCCCCCCCGCCCTCCCCTCCCTTCAATTCAGAGCAAACTTCCCTCTGCTCACACTGCCCATGCCCCCATCCCTCGGCTCCCGATTGGCAGGGAAATCCTATACCCACCCTCCCCGCCGAGAAATGTCTGCTCTTGCAGCAGTCCCAACAAAAGCCAACTGCCAAGCACAGCCCGCTTCACAATAAAAGTCTCACTCTCTCAATTTCTTTTTGCTCCTTCCCCCCTTTCCCGCAGCCATCCGCCTCCATTCCCTCTGATTATTAACCTTCCGTGGCTGGAGAGCCTCCATAAAGAGCGCACACCACCAGCTAGGAAGTGTTATCCCCCTCTCCCCTTTTATTTTTGTTCGGTTTCAAGGAGAAGGAAAATATTATTGCATCTTAAAGGCTGATTAGGTCTTTGAAAGGGCTTTAAGAGCCATGAGGATCCAAGCAGAGGAGCTGATGCTGGTTTAGTTTACAAGAAAACAGGCTTCGTCTCCTCTGTGAGGTCTTTGGAGGGGATGGAAGACGGGTCAGATCAGCCAAGGAAAAGCTCTGCAGCGTTTCCAGACAGACGACAACCAGAAACTACAGTGGTGCCTTTAAAACAAAAAAAAACAGAAAAGAGCAAAGCTGAGAAACACAGAAAGAGCTTTCTGAGCCTCCTCCTTGGCATTTTCATCAGCCATCCGGGTGCCCTTTGCAAAGGTCCAAATGGGGTTTTATAGGCAACGACATACATGCACAGCAAAACTCCAACATATTGCAGCTTACCAAGCCCAAGAGACCAGCGGTTACATCATGACCAGAGCTCCGTGCAGGCAGGAGCGGAGGGTGATGTGCTAAGATGTCTACCTTCAACAGGGTCTTTTTTTTTTTTTGTCTTAAAAAAATCAACCGTCAAGGAAGCCAAGGCTTTGCAGCAGCGTTGTTCTCATCGAGCCACGCAGCTCAAGCAGGTTGATCTCAGAGAGGGCTGGGAGCAGGAGCACCCCTCCAAAACTCACTCTTTTCCTCCCTTTTTCTCCTTTAAACAAAAAGGGCAAACCACAACCCAAAGCAACTTGCTCATAATAACCTTTGCCTTAAAGAGAAGACAAACATCTTGTAGTTAATTATATAGGAAGTAATCATTAAGAAAATGCTTGTAGCAAGAGAGTGTTGCGTGCGAAGGCTGCTCGTTTCAGATCCTGCTGTGCACGGGCAAGGTCTGGGATCGCTGCTGGTGGGGCCGCTGACCACAGGCCTGTCATTAAGAGCAGCAGAAACGTTTGATCTGGAGAAGGAAGGAGACACAACCACCAGCGTACCTGGCCTACAAAGCAGCCACCGGTCTCAAAGCTCCTTTTTTTCCAGGCTAAGGCCACTTCCTTATAAGCCTCGTGCGATCATGTGAACGTGGAATTTTATCTGCAGCTCACAACAAGCACTGCCCTCAGCCTGAAGTTTGTCCCCAAATCAAATTCTTTGCAGTTCTTTTGTCTCCTGCATTCCATTCATCCGGACTCTTCCTAAAAGAAAAGAACCGTTTCCTTCTCTACCCCCATGTCCTCTCTCCTATTCCAGCCGCACAAATCAACTCCCGACACAGGGGGAAGGGTAGAAATGAGGCGCAAGTCCCTGCACGCAACGGCTGGGAACAAGGAGACACGTGCATGAAACACAACAGGACTTAAAGTGACTCCTTGTAAGACAACGCGGTCCACAATGGCGTGCAGGCTTCAGGCGAGGGGGGGTTTGCAGGGCCCGTGTCCCTCCTGTAAAGGGGAGACCCATCTATCAGACAACATGGACACAGCTCCGCTTCCTAGCAGTGTCATGCTGGGAAGCATCGTACCCATCTTAGCTGTGTCCCAGTAGAGTTAAAGCCAGTGCAACTGGTACGTGCAGGCGAGTGTAAATCCAGAGCAGACAAAGGCATCTCCTCCTTCCACGGGCTGAGGTTAGCAAGGAGCACAGCTGCTGCACGCCTTCTGCTAGTGCCCAGGAGGGGAGGGGGGAAAGAAAACCCTAAAAATGGAGACCAGGATTCATCACTACCTCTAGCAAAAGCAAACCAGCCACTTCAGAAACACCCAGTCCCCAGGAAGGCTCAGCCGGGTAGCACCAAGAAGAGCCTAAACCAAGCAAGATGCAGCAGCCCAGGGGGGCTGGGAGGCAGCTCACCCCCATGGACAGGGCTTGGGCACCTCTTCAGCCTCCACACTCCTCTTCCTCCCTCCCCCAAAGCATCGCAGCTCCCTCTCCCCCTGCCCACCCCGACAGCACCCGCAGAAGGGCTCGTGGGGGCGATGGAGGAGGGCAAAGCCCCAGCATGGGCTTCCCTGGAGGACCTGGCCCGGCTGCCCACACCACCTCCGCTTGGTCACCTCCAGCCACCGAGACACCAGCAGCAAGACAGCGACGCCGGAAAAGCCGTCGGGGAGAAGGGGGGGAAAATAAAAAAGACAAAAAAAATTAATACCAACACAACTTGCACCCTCGGGCCTGTCCCTCTAAGAACTACAGCAAAACCTCACCAAGGCTTTACTCTCCTGGAGGGTGAGAAAGCGACACAGCGCTGCCCAGCACCCGAAGTCCAAGGCTGGGAGATCCTCACACCCTCTCCTCCATGGCCTACGGGCTTCGTCCCCGCCGTGGGGCCTTTATTTTCTGCTCTGTCATTAAGAGTGGAGCCTGGTCTTTTCCTTCCATCCCAAGAATTGCAGGGAATTAGATCATCTTCCCCGGCTCACCTCCCCCTGCAGGCAGCTCCCGAGCATGCTCAGCGCGGCCCGGCTGCCATTTCATAACGGCATTGTTTACAGACACACACTGACCTGCCATTTTTTGACAGGAGGAGAAGGGAGACGCCGTTTGCCACCCCGACCGCACACGGCCCCCTCAGCACCCCATCGTAAAAATCCACTTTGGTGAAGGCAAATATGGCAAGAGAGCAGAAAGTAGCAGGCTGTGGGTTTGTGGTGGTAGTTTTGTCCGTGGGGTTTTTTTTTTGTTGTGTTTTTATATTTTTTTGCCTTTTCCTTCCTTGGTTTAGGTCAAAATCCACCTGCTTTGGAGGGACAAGTTAACCCCTCTGGGGGCTGGGAGGACACGGGGAGGTCTCGCAGAGCTCGATGCAAAACGCCAGCCATGATTTTTAGCTTCTTTGAATCACAACCGTGCTTCGATGTCACCTAAAAATATAATACCCAGCCCAGTCTGCCATCCTCCGTCAAGCCTTCCTCTGTGAGAGAAAGGCTTGGAAAGATGGTATTTCCCGTGAATAAACAAGTTGGCTCAGTCCCAGCACATACAGTTTTCCCCTTTAAATGCAAACCAGAGTATTTTTGCAGGCACACAGGAAAACGAGGAGAGGAGGAGGAGAAAAGCTCCCCATTTAACACCAAGAGCTCCATGAAAAGCCTTGCAAGGTCGCTCCGAGCCCCTCTCTGTTCCTGTGCTCTCTGTTCCAGTCCATGCTGATGATACTTTACAGGTGAAAGCAGCTCTGACTTAGGACGGAGAGAAAATGCCAGAAGAGCTGGAGGTTTCCTCACCCTTGGAACAAGGACAAGTTGTGAAAAGCTCCTTTTGCAAGAGGCGCCGTGCTGCTCTGACACAGCATGGCAGCGGTGCGCATCAGATCTTCTTAACCCCCACCACATCCACCAGCCTTCCCCCTCCTGATGGGACTGAAGGAACAGGATAAACACATCACCTGGTTTGGGAGAAGTGAATTGTCATGTTAGATCCCAGAATTATTTTGTTTTAGGCTTGCTCTACCTTTTTTCCCCCTCTAATATTTTTAAGGATACTTTCCAATTATTTCGTGCAGTATGTGAGCTCCTGGCTACTGCAAATCCTCCTCTGCCCCCCTCCAGGACCAATGCCACCATACAGCAATGCCAGACGTTTTCTTCTCCACCCAACAGACCACAGAGCTCACAGAGGCACGGGGAAGGGACGGATCCCACGGGACCAAGAGACACACGAGGGGACATCCCTCTGCAAAGAGGAGTTGGTGTCAAAACTCTTCAAATTTACAGCAAAGCCAAAAAGAACCGGCTGAAAAATGGTAGTTAAGGGTTATAAATTCATGGTTCGCTTCCAGATTACCGACACGACATGTCACTGCAGGAACATATGGTCCTCCGAGCCTGGCGAGCGGGGGGCGCGCTGCCAGAGCCCCGAGCCTTGCGGCTGAACCAAAAGCGAGGTAGATCTCCCACTGCGGCGATTCCTCGACTGCTCCGGGAAGGGGAAGGAAGAACTCCAGGGAAAAGCGGCAAAAAGACAACCAAGAGAGCAGCAGGAATCAAACCATCCTCCCCCCTGCAACCAGTTGGTCAGGGGGGTTAAGTTCCTTAGAACTCCTTGTTGACCTGAATAAAATAGCTCCCTGCCATTTGCACGTGATGCTCTTTTGTTGGGAAGTGCCCCAGGATGACCACCAGGTCCTGGGCCTGACCCTGCCCACTGCTGCCATGCCCAGGCTTTGCTAACAGGGGCTGATCAGCACAAAAATACACCCCAAGTGTGCTGCAAAGTCCAGTTCTGTCCAAACGTGTTCCTGGGGAGAGGGGAAGAGCTTGTGCTGGCCTTTAAAAGTCAGTTAAATAGACAAAGGGGAAAAAAACTCAAGACCCCAGTGTGGGGCTCTCAACCCTTGCTGGAAAGCAGCACCAAGCCCAGACCTCCCGCTTCTCTCTCCTCTCCAAAGTAGGTCAGGCTTTTCAGCGTCTCTCTGCAGACGCTTTCAAAGGACATCGGCCGGCAGGGACGGAGCACTGGGTGTTCTGGGTGTTTTGGGCCGGCTGTCACACCGCTGTCATCGTGGTCACCACCACACAGGAGCACACACTGCACACCTCGGTGGTGTTTTTGGTTGCTTGCTTTCTCAGCCTTCATTAAACCCAAGCCAAATTGTTTTTTTCCCCTGGATGGGAGCCCATCGGGCAGCACGTCAAGGCCTCTGCTCTTCACTGTTCAAAAGAAATCTCGTTTCTCCCCTTGTGACTTCTTCTGATGCCTTTTCCTTAGCACACATCTTCTAGATGACAAATAACGAGCGCATTTATAGTCCAGCGGAGACACGAGAGATATTTAGATGAGGTATCACAGGCCGTCCTGTAAGCTTTAAATCTTTTAAATGCCATCCTCACGTCTCACTCCTCCATGGAAAATTCAACATTGTGTCTGCATGGCAGCTTCAGGGGTCTTCTTGATGCCCAGCAAGCTCAGGCCAATGGATGCCCAGACAAAACACAGCTCTGGGACCTTCGGTATCTGTCCCAAGTCCCACCGGGGTCTGTGGCAGCCAAGAGAGCTGTTTGCATGGAACAGAGAGCATAGCAGGGCCAGGGGTCTGGATTTTAGGCAACTTTTTAAAATAAGCTGCAGAGATGGGCCTCCTGCCATGAAATCAACCACAGATGTTTTGTTTTAATCAGCTGCCCCTTGGATTGCAAGCTACTATTAGAAAAAAAAAAAGAAAGAAGAGAGAGGAGAGGAAGCCACCCCAAAATAAAAAGGATAGTTTCATCCTTGTAAAATGGTTGCTGTTGTCTCCGCCCAAGGAAGTGAGCTGCAGGCTTGCCTGACACAAGCAGGGCTGTCAGAGGTGAGCGGGCAAGGAGGTGCCTTGTGGCCACAGGCCCTCTCCTCCCCTTTGGGAGTTCAGTCTTGAAGCAGCTCGGACACCCCGGGGTTTGCTCTTGTTGCTGGCGAGAGCTGCAAGCAGGGAGGGCTCCTGGGAGGAGCACATTTTCCAGAAACTTCACACTTTAAAACATTTAAAAAATAAAAGCACCCAAAAAGAAAATAATAAAAAAAAAAAGGCGGGCAAAACAAAACAATAAAACCCCTACAAGCCCCAATCCAATCCCCAAACAAGCCTCCCCAGCCCAGAAGACAAACACAAGGCCACCCAGCCACGAGGAAACAAAGCCCGAGCTGTCCCGGCGCCAGGAGAGGTCGGACGCCCAGGTCCCTGCGAGCCCATGGCCCAGCACGAGGTGACAGCGAGCCCAGACCCCAGCACAGCCCGCGCACAGGGCGGCAAAATCATGTACATGGAAACAAACAAATAAATAACCCCCGGCCATGGCTCCCCGAACCTTCCTCCTCCTGTCCCAGGCCTCTCCTCCCCTGCGGGCAGGGCCGGCGGGAGCGGGGCACGGGAGGTTACCCTGCCGTACCTGCGGACATCTGTTGTCTTCTTCTGGTGAAGACTCAAAGAGTTGCATATTCCAGATCCTCATGAGCAGTGATTCAGTTTCTGCTCATGTGATAAAAGCTCCCTCTACAGAGTGAGCATGCCCAGAGGAGACCATTTCACTGCTCCCTCCAAGCTGCAGCCATTTCACAGAGAACCTGCCGGCTCCAGGGCGTCCATTGGAGCGCGATTATCCCGGGCATCCCGGGGACACCCCGGTAATGCAGATCATCTGTCAACTCTCTGACAGGGTGCCAGGCCTCAAAACCTGAGCGCCCGCCTGAAATAAAACAAAAGCCTTTTAAACCATAGAGCGAGGTGTTCTGTCTCGGTGGCCTTCAAGAGTAGCCCTTGCCCACAGGAAAAGGAGAGGCGGGAGGGACAGGAGGGATGCTGTGGCTTGGGGACGCTCCTGGGGTGATTCTGTTCTGCTTAATAAAGCGGCCGACCTCCCAGCGCTGGGATGAAGGCACACGGGTTAAACTGGTTCAGTGTGCAGTGCCCAACTGCCAGTGCATTTGAGATCTGATCTGCTGAGCTGAAGGGGAGCTACTTTTCGTTAAAAAGACAAGCTGACCTGGTGCAACCAGCCTTAAAAAGGTGTCGCAGTCATTAAAAAGAGGGGAGGGGAAAATGTAATGAGGGTGGAAAGCCCTAAAGAAGTGCTAGTGCACTACTAGGTGCAGCTCTGAGCTCAGCCTATGTCAAACCATATGATACAGCTGGCCCAGGCAGCGAGATAAAAGAAGAAATTTTAGCTTCAAAATAAAAGTAGTTTGTCCTTGTTCCACTTGACAATTAAGCATAAACTCTTGGCAATCTTTGTATCTGCTCAAGCTCCCAGTCAAACTGCCAGAGCAAGTTGTGGGAACATCTGTGAGCAGAGCTGGGCTGGAAGGGATTCAAGCCCAGGACGGGTTTGCTGGAGGCAGGAGCTGCTGGGGGTGTCAGCGGAACCAGGAACCCCGAGAACAGCGCCGAAGGAAGAGGAAACTCAGACGTGGGCTGTGGCACCACCCGCCCGGCCTTGGCCAAAGGAAAAGGAGTTCTCAAATAAATAAGAACACAGAAGATAGACCTCTTTAAATAGGAATTAAAATGAAGAGGTGCTGAGTGTATTGTGTTGCATTGGCGGGGGGAGGCAGGGAGCAGTCTCAGCTGTAGGGAGTTAAAAAGAAGGCACCAAATCCACAGCGAGGTTTTCAAACCCCAAGGATTTTGTTTGCCTTCCACCTTGCCCCAAAAGCAGACATGGCAAATTCAGGCCTTTGGCACAAAACCCAAGCCCGGCCCCTCCTCTGCACTGTCCTGCCATTGCCTTACTGCACATGGGAACATCCACAAGCCACACTTTCTGCGGCCCAAGCAGCTATTTCACCTCCTTGGCAAAGCAGCCACAGTTAAAGCAGCAGAAGAGCCTGTCACAGATGAGCTATGAGGATGGTATTTGTCTCTCCCCACTCTGGAGAAGTTTCACTACTAAACAGTTAAAACACAGAAGGCTAAATCGAGATGACTGAAATTCATAGGAAAGGAATATTTGAGGTGACAGCATAAAGCAAGGATCTCTCTTTCACTCCCTGGGTTTTTTGTTTGATGTAAATCTTAAGTTTTAATAAACACAAAATGAGATTTTCCTGGCCTTTCTATCACTCGCCGAGAGGTACAGAGGTAACTCATTTAAGATAAACTTGAAAATCCCCAAACAAAAGCACCACAAACCAGCTACACAGACAGAAGTTGTATTATCCACCGCATCAAAAGCTCACTGTAGTTCAAACCAAAGATGGCTTTAAAACAGCTGATGTGTTGCCCTTCCTTGCAGCATGAAATCACCTGGCTTTCATTAAAAACACGGCAACACAGATATTAACCAACCCAGTGTCAATGAACTGCAGTCAACGTCCCCTTTTGGAGATAAAATGAGGAGGGAGAACCAGGCGGCCCCAGAAGGGCAGCGCTCCCCACTGCACCGCAACACTGGACGTGTTCTTGCTGCCCAGGTTAAACATACAGCGAGAGCAGGAGCTACCGGAGATGCTTTTCACATCTCACGCTCACCCGGGAAAGCGCTAAACACTGTTTAAAATAAATACATTAACAACTAAATAAATAAGCAGAGCTGATCACGATATTGCAGATGCTTCAACAACCAACTCGAGCCAAGCGATCGACCGGCATCATACCAGAACCTGTGCAGCATCATCTTTACATGGGATGCTTGGGCGTTGATTAATAAGACCTTAAATTCATGCTATCCAAAAGGAGAAAGAAGCTTCCAGACCCCCCACTGCCAGCCCTGTGGTCCCTCCTGCCCCGGGACCCCCATCTGCCCCATTTTGCAGAGGTTGGTTAAAGACCCATCTCCAGGCTGGCCAAGGAAGCGTTATTTCTAATGATGCAGGATAAGAACAAGCCCATGCCCCATGAAGCTTTCCCCTTAAATCAACCTTAAATTAAACCAAATACTCTCCCCACCAAGCCGGTACGAGACAGCAGAGCACCCCCTTTCAAAACATCTTCCACCAGAAGCCATCAAACTACCAGGTGTTTTTATTCCGGGGCTTTCTGGCCTCCATTCTACCCCTCAAGGCTCAAATATCCCTTTCAGAAATCTCCCGTTTTCAGGAGGACGGCAGCAGCACAACCACCTCCCTTCACAAAGGACACCGGGCTCCTCGGGGCTGGTGCTAAATTACCCCATTACGCACGGCATTTTCACAGCTCCCTGGCAGAGGAAGCACAAGTGGGAAGCAAGGGGAGATTTTTCTTTCTATTGGAAGAATAATATTTAGCTCTGCAAAATACAGGGGGGGTTCCTTATTTGCATCGGGCTCCTCTTCTTCCAGACCCTCCAGCTGCTCAAATCTGAACCTCCTTTTTTCAGCCAAAAAGCACCAGAAGCTGAAGGGACTTTTGATATAATACAAGCATTTCTGCTGGAATCCTGATTTTGCTTCTGCTCCCCAGCTCCGCCACAAGCTGTTGAAATGCCTCCTTCCCTCCGCGGTCGTTACGTATGACATTTATTAACCAGAATGCCCATTCCCAGGACACACGGAGCATCCTCAGCGTCCTCCGAGGGAGCCCAAACGTCCCCTGGGGCTCGGGAACAGCCTGGAAGGAGCAGCAGTCATTAATGCGTGTTTCTGGGATCACAGCTTTCTTCACCTTTCAAAACCTGGTTGTTTTTTCCCCCAAGAGTTTCCAAGCCATCTCCCTCCCCCTCTTTCCCCAGCAAAGTCGAAAACTGCTTTTAGTTAACAGGAAACATGAAATGTTCCCTGGGACCCTTGATTGAAGACATCACACACAACAAGGACAAAACAAAAAACAACCACCAAAAAAACAGAATTAAAAAAGAAATGCTGTTGCAACAGCTGTTGAGATGTAAGCTCCCTGGGAGATGCTGCTATGTTTTGATAAGAATATGCGTTGAGTATTTCATTTACAGGGCAATCCTAGAACTTTATTTAGAAGCATATTGGCCAGACAGCTGTAATTTAGAACATACTGTATTCCTAACAGCTCCCGTTTATAAACTCCTTCAGCTTTAACTTAGAGTAACCACGGCTCCTTCTGTTTTGGAAATCTAAAACCACCATTTCTCCCCTTCATTCAGCTATTGCATATCGAGAGCTTCTACCGTACAAACACAGCCTGGCTCGAGAAGGGTCCGAAATGCAGCATTCCCCTCGCACATCCCATCTCAGTAACAGCAAGCAAGCTCATTGCTTTAACCACACTCACCGTTTGCTCCACAGACAAACGTTTTATTGTGTTATTTGGGGGACGGGAGCTGGGGTGGCAAGCAGAGCCATGTCAGCACAAAGCCATCCTGCTTATTCGACGTCTTCTGCCAGCAGAGCCGGCTGGAAAAATGGCTGCGCACGTTCCATCTGGCTCCTGCTGCAAGAATGTGCTGCAACGCTGGAGCCGGGGCGTAGATCCTGCCCGCGAGCCTCACGTGTTCACCGTGTCCCTGTTCTTTGACCTCACACCTGTATTTATTTATTGTTTTAAAAAAGGATTAGGGCATTCACGTGAAAATAAGTTCTTCACTGGAGGAGAATCAGTGCTTCATGATGCTTTTCTATCTCTCCCCAAATCATGAACTCGCCTATGAAATATCGCAGTTGATGGCTCTGCGAGCAATTCCACTGACATAAATTTCCGCAAGGAACAGAAGGGGCAGATGAACTCTTTAAAAACAAAGCTCCTGCCTTCATGCAAATATCACTGGTTAAGAAGAACGGAGAAATAAAGCAAGCATGATGTGTATACGGAATTGGCTCTGAAGAGGCTGCTTTTCAGCAACTGCCATAAGGTGGCAGTAGGTCTTTAAGGCTACCTTACACCTTTCACACAAGCACAATAGGAAATTATCACACGAGGGGTGTTCCAGAATCTGAAACTGTTTCAGACAAATTTCCTCATCGGGGAGCCAGACCATACATGAGAACTTGGGGCTGAGATCACCTCAACGCCACGGTCCTACAAGGAGAAAAAGCCACCAGGACAAAAGCTGAAAAAGCTGCGAACACGGCCGCCATCTGAGCCAAAGAAAATCAAAACCTTCCCTTCCAGTGTGCGATTACAATGCCGTTTATTTTACAGAAACGCTTTTCTTTGTGCATTCATCCAACCATAAACAAGGCAGTGTCCACTAGAGTAAGACAAGTTCTGCGTGGCCAGCAGGCTGGGGCTCCAGCCTTCAGTGCAGGGCCTGGAAAAGCAACACCAGTGAGCAAACTGGTCACCAACCCCGTGCAGGGCTGACATTCCAAACCAGCTCACAAAACGCTGGGGAAGCAAGAAATGCAGAATCGGGCAATAAATAGACAAGTTGCTTTAGGTAATAAAGTGACTCATCATGCAGACTTGACCCAACAGTGTGACAGAGCAATAAAATAAAAATCTATGTTTTCCTCTTCACCAACACCCCCTGAACTGCACTATGAAAAGCAGCCGGAGTTGCCCTGAAGAAAGAGCCGGTCTACCTTCCTGCACACAGGCTAAAGATAGACCGTGATCACAGAGATTTCTGTTCATAAACACGATAACTTCGTAATACCAACCTATTCGCAATGCCCTAAGTTAGAGCAAACCTCCTGCCTTACCTTCACTTTAAGCCAGGCTCAAGCAAGCGTGGGCACCCACTGTGAGCCCGTCTGCAGGCTGTACCAGGGCTGGGACTCGCTGCCGACGTCCCCCCTGCTCCACACCAAGGCAGATCGTCCCTGCACCTCACTAATGCCAACATCAAGAGCCAATGTAAATGTTTTATTGGCACTTTCCCATGCAGCTTGCTTGTACAACAACTGGAGTCAATCAGCTCATGCAGCACAGAACCTGCTGGTGCTTACGCATTCCTTGTAAAAAGCTGCCAACTGCAACCCCAACCCAAAAGCCCAAAGAGCACAAATCATGGCGACCCCTTCCTTCCCCCAAGCCTGCTCGCCAATATGTTAAACCCCCCGCGAGAAGCACAGAAAATCTCTCAGCCAAAGGAATAAACATCTCTGTATTCCCTCCTCTCCTTGCCAGCTTGGAGGACCTGATGTGGCAAGGTTTGTTTGCAATCCTTGGAATGCAAAATAAGCCCGAAAAAAAGGGAGTTTGAGTTTTACATTCTTCCGCCCTCCCACAATGCCAGACGGGTCTAGATTTAAGCTGTGGAGCAGGCCTGCGCCCCTGCGAGCCTCCCCATTAATAATAATTAGCGACGGAGCGCGCAGCCCACGATCACATGCCTTCCAATGTGAAGGCACAACCCAGCGCGTCCCTCGCTGCCAGCCCCTGCCTGCTGTCACTTCATGTCACCACACTAACATTAGACAGGTCCCCTTCTTTATATAGGTTCGCCGGTCGGTAAAGGTCAGTATTTTAAAAGCCCTCCCCGCTGATCCGCAGGAAGCGGTTTGAAGCCATCTCGTGTCAGTGGTTTAACTGCGCTGCTTTTGAATCAATTCCAAGAGTTTTTATACTTCATCCGGTCTCCTCGCTCCTTCCCCAGCCCGGGGGGGACACGGGAAGGGGGTTTAGTTGTATTTGTTTTGCCCTACCTCCATCCCGTCTGCTGGGTCCTTCCAGATCCTGACTCCAGGCCTATCCCTGCTCCAGCCACAAATCCATCTCACCCGATGGGTGCAGCCTCCACCCCGGAGCATGCTCAGTGCTGATCTTCAGCCATTTCAGAGCTTTAATGAAATGTAGGCATAAGGAAGTGTCATTAGCAAAAAAAAAAAAAAGAAACAAAGAAAAAAAATAAAAGGTGCAGGATTTATCCCGATCTGGCCAACCGTCCTGTTTCCATCCTCCAGCACAGAGGTGAAGCTCTGGCTGCAGGGATCGCAGGCGTTTGTAGGCTGCAAGCATCTGGGTTTAGAACAAAAGCAAGGAAAATCCTGTCTCGGGCAAGCCCTGTGCAAAGAGGAGCATTTCCTACTGACACTCCAACCAGCAGATTTTTCAACCCTAGGCCTTCCACACTTTACAATATTTTCATGAAATGCCATTAATATGATTTCTTTCTTTCCCCCCCGCAACGGGTTTCAATGAGGCTTTCAGCTCGCAATGCAAACAGTGCTTCCCATCCATCTTAAAGCTAAACCTACCCCAATCTACCTTCTATCGCCTTGAAGGTTATTTTAACTCCATGTTAAAAAGCAGGAGGAAAAGACACAACAGTACCACGCACTTCTTGCTACGTTTTCCTAAAGAATTTTAAGAGAGGTTTGTTTTTCATTAGTCAGCCCTGAATTTACTCCATCATTACCTTGTCTCCTCAATGCAATGTCAAGGAAGAATTAACACAGGGTTCTTTTAATCCTTTCAGGTTTTCCAAACAACAGCATATACATAGACACACAACACTGAAGTCTACGGGGGGTTTTCAGTGCTGGAGGTGACAGCCCCACACCCTGTGAGAAATTGGCATGTGGAACTTGTCTGCTCCTTAAAAATCTTCTATTTCCCTATATATTCTTTGTATATCCCCTACGGATCCCCACAAGCTCACAGAGTCACCCTGGAAAGCAAAGGGAGTCGCTGCAGAAATAAAGCTGGCAGGCCACGGCAAAAATTGGCTGTTTAATCCCACCAAAGTTTGAATGTACATCTACCCTATTCCTCGTGTTGGGCCCGAGCCAAAAACCATCTCTGAGCGTTCAAATCCGTCAATTGTGTGTGCGCTGGGCCGAGCGACGCTCGTTTCCCCTGCACGCATGGCTGATATTCCTGCCATGTATGTAGAGTGGCTGCTTCGGCGCTGGAGTTTTGATTCTTCACAGGAAGGTTAAAAAAATACCAAAAAAGCAGGTACTTTATCAACAGAGCATTTCGGAAGAAAAGGGGCTGACAGGTGAATGCCAAAACAGCTTTTTCCTTGAAATGAACTTACAAGGTAATCACAAAAATACACAGAGACTTTCTGCAAAATGCAGTAAGTCAAGATTGTCATCAGGCCGCAGCACGTTCATGATGCACAATGCAAACCACTCATCACGTTGTGTTCTCATCTCCTCCCTGATAAATTCAGCCCAGTCCTGCCCATCGGGCTGCAGCATTTCAGCAGATTATTTGGGATAGTATTCTCCCTTGACTTCCAAACGGGAAGCGCCAAGTGCTGGCGAGTTGCGTTTTGCTGAAATATTTTTAGAGCACAAAACATTTGGTAAAGCGACCCAGGATAAACCAGAATCGTTTGGCAGGGAGAGCGTGTGCTGAGCTCTGCTCAACCTCTGGCTCAGCTGAGGGCCTCACGGCAGCCCCGGGAGCGGTGCCGCTTGTCCCCGGCTGTCCCTTCTCCAGGGACATTCCCATTCGCAGGACACAATTCTCTCCATGCCGCATTAGCCAACGCTGCGGTGTCGCCCAGCGATTTAATTAAGCACAGATTGGTAAACCCTGCCGACAACTTCTATTCTTGTCCTCTCTCTTGCCTTTAAATCGGAGGTAGTTTAAAAATACTGTTCAGCCCATGTAATCCCGAGGCATGTCTGCTGAATCTAGCGCTGTTTGCATCCAGCACAGCTCAAGCATGTCAAGTTTGTTTCCTTGGAAACAAAGACCAATTTGCAAGCGTTGCTTTCTTTCCCTTTTTTTTTTTTAAATGTAACGAAGACATACCTGCAGCCCTTGTTAATACAAAGGAATTAAAGCTGCTTCGCTTACCAACAAGGTTCATGAGAGAATTATTAATGCATTTCGCTAATGAACAATTGGCTTGCTGCACTAAGGGAAAACCACAGTTCATCGCTATTTAAAAATCCCTTTTTCCCACAATAGACACACACTGGAGGCATGGTATTTATATTGTTTCCTTGGGGACAGGTAGGGAAAAGCAGCAAAACCGGAGTCATTTGCTTACCCTGGGTACATACACTGGTTCCAGTGGAGGAGCAACCTAAGAGGGGAAATCCTCTATTGCTCCAACCACATCCCTCTAAAAGATACGCTCGTACAGCTCAAAACACACCTGCTTTCAATGCAGACTGAACAGTCAACACAAGCTTAATAAAAAAGAAAGCGATAACATCCTCTAGATACGCTTTGTCAGTTTTAAGCCCCGCTTTTTCCCATCGAGGGCACGCGTTAGGGCTTAAGCGGGAAGCCGGCCTTTCTGTGCAGCCGTAGCTCCCCTCCTGGAGCTTGCTCACATCAAAGGCAGTAAATCCTCCGGCGAAGACACACACAACCTCTCTGCTCAGGCAAGAAAGAGGAGGGAGGGCAAAAAGTGTCAGAGCAGAGTTATCCGCAGCTGCATCTGCAGTTTCAGGTCCTTCCACCCTCCAGAGCCTTTGTCGGGAATGACAAGAGCTCAGCACCTTGCAAAAACCTGTCGGATGTGGCGGAAAACGGACACACGTGAGAACAGCAAATAAAACTGTGGCTCCTTAAACATGCCCCACTGGAGGCTGACGCGGCACAGGGTTCGCTTCCCAAGACACTCAGGTTGCAATCCGTCCTTGAGGAGATGACCCACATCCAAGGGACCACAGTCCCAAGCTTCCCTTGTTCCTATTGGCATCACCACGTTAGAAAACACCAAGGGAGCTGCAGGAACAGAAGCTGACAGGAGCAAGAAAAGCCTCTTTGATCCACATACAGGACAAAGCCTCGTGATTCCTTATCACTGGAGAATCCCAGAGCCATTGTTAAGTGAGAACTCGGGATGCTTCACACCTCCCCAAGTCACGACTTGGACTCCAACATCCCAGATACTCCAAAGAGGTTCAGAGCCTGCAAATGCCACTTGTCTGTGCTCATAGCAGGACCAGTGCAGTCACCTGGAGGGTAAACGGTACAAAATAAAAGCACCAAAAAAAACCCCCAAACCCTGCAAATGCCGGAGGGTCTCACCCTAGAGCTTGAAAAATTAATCTCTTTTCAATACAGACTTTTCCAATGTGGCTGAAGAGCATTTAACCGCACTAAAGCAGATTGCCATTCCTGCTGCAATCCTGGAAGCAAACCCCCCAGCCTACACCCGCAGAAGTGTGCACCCTATAGACAGGTAAGGCGTATATTATAATTACTGACTTTCGTCCCAACCAACGTCACGGTCTTAAGGAGTTTTGGCCATTGTGAATTCTGGGGGATAAGCAAGGAAAATAATCTAATTCTTCTCGATCAAAAGCGAAGTATATACTGAAAAAAAAGCACCGAAACATCAGCATGTAAGAAAGAACCAAACAGATGTATTGCGATTTGCTTAAATGCATCGCAACAATAAAAATTCCTACTATTTTTTTATAAAGCAATTTATACTAAGAGATGGGGCTAGTAGACAATATTAATGTCTTCATTTTACAGATGGGAAAACTGAGGTTTGGAGAATTAACTGCCAAAAATTTCTGGAGCGGCCGTTCACAAACACGAGGAGCACGACGGAGACCTGGATGTGAAGTCATGTTCTAGGGCTGAGTTCCTGAGTCACCCCGGCCGGCCAAGGTGGGGCAGCCAAGAATGTGTCGGGACGGCCCGTTCGGGACGAATCGGCTGCGAATCTCAGGGACGTCTGAGCACTTTATGCTCCCTTGAAAAGAAATCTCATCCTCCTTTATTCAAAAACAACCAAAGAATAAAACCCCAAAACGTGTCAGTGTGCATAACAAACATATCAGTGTTTTCTCCATCTGTATAACAAGCCCTGGAACATGTTTTTGGAGGGGAGGAGAAACTTGCAATCACTAAGGAGCTTTTCACAGCCATCGCCAAGTTTGAAAGCAGGCGGATGCCACGGGGGTCAATCCGTGACACCAGGACACAGTCCAGACTCACGCAAGAAATCTGTCGCATCTGAATCGACCAAAGGGAACAACAAATTCAGAGAAGTTACTTAGAAATATTTTGCCGGATAAGTGGCTGCAAGTCAAAGCCCCTGGGGCAAGGGCAATGAGCTCAGTGACTGGTTGAATGCATTAAACACCTGGCAAACTCTGAGGTGAAAATATTGTGTCGAAACAGAAGGAAATGAGGAGGGAGGGTTGAGATGACACCACTTACTAATAAATTCAGCTATTGCTGCTCTTCCCTTTCTGTTCCCCCTCCAGCCCGGCTGCCCGCAGGTATCACAAGCACAAAGATCCTGCAGATTTCTGAACACAGATTTCAAGTTGCGATGATAGTCAGGGGATTTATTTTAATGCCCAAATCATTAAACCATCCTATTTGCTTGGGTTCCCAGAGCTACGCTGATCCAGACTTGCTCTATTACGGAGGCCAAATGGTACTAAGAGCTCAAGTGGAAGACTCACCAGCTCATGAAAGCTCTGTAGAAAAATAACCAACAGATTTCAAATCAAGAGTCGCACGCTGAATCTGAGCGGCCAGTTCTTCAACCCTACATTTCCTAGGAACGTAGACAAACCACACGAGATGTGAATGGTCGGTACACTTGGAAATTAAGCGCTGGTTTCACATCACAAATTAAACTCGTCTTTCCAAACTCTCCCTTGCACCCCGTGTATAATACCCACGTACTTGCCTTGCAAGGAGGCGTAGTGCTTAATTTTGTTAACATTTTAAACAGAAAAAAGAAGAAAAGACCATTTGCACTATTTTTACTATACAAGGAACAGGAAAGGGCTTCGCCCTTCCAGACTGTCCCTCCTGATGCTGATCTCCTGAATTCAAATGTGCATCAAAAGCATCATGGAGCTTTGGAAGCTTCTCCTCTGCTCTCAAAGCAGAAGGGACTGGTTTTGCTTGAGTAATATCACCAAAAATTAAAATAAAAGTTCATACACAATAGGAAAAAGATAGAGAAATACAATCATGAGTATTTTTCTCTTGTGATAGGAAGCCAAACGCCGGCCTTCAGCAGCCGCTTGATCACTCTTGGGCTTCAATTAAATAAACCAAGGACTGCTGAAATCAGCTTCCTTTCCTTGAGCAGTTTCATCAGACATTGGCTTGGTAGCGGAAAGCTCTGGAGTTTCACATGAAACTTATTAGCGGCTGGATCACCCCTGTCACCGGCTTCAAAACCCAGAGCAGAGCATCGCAGCCCGTTCCCGTGTGCCTTTGATTAACGACTCCCGCTGCACTTGGGGAACCGACTCTCTGCGTTGTTTTCATGCACGAGCCAAGAAAGAAAAGAACAGCCAGCCGGGCAGAATATGGCCCTCCAAGAAAGATTTCCAGGATTCCCTGCTAGTCAGCAGCTGACAGTCTCCAGGCAGATGCTGTCAGCCAAGGGAGGGTGTTGTTACCATGGCAGGTTCACAGAATCCCAGAATGTCAGGGGTTGAAGGGCCCTGGAAAGCTCATCCAGTGCAATCCCCCATGGAGCAGGAACACCCAGATGAGGTTACACAGGAAGGTGTCCAGGCGGGTTGGAATGTCTGCACAGAAGGAGACTCCACAACCCCCCTGGGCAGCCTGGGCCAGGCTCTGCCACCCTCACCAGGAACAAGTTGCTTCTCAAATTTAAGTGGAACCTCCTGTGTTCCAGTTTGAACCCATTACCCCTTGTCCTGTCCCTGGTTGTCACCAGAAGAGCCTGGCTCCATCCTCCTGACACTCCCCCTTTCCATATTGATCCCCAGGAATGAGTCCCCCCTCAGTGTCCTCTTGTCCAGCTCCAGAGCCCCAGCTCCCTCAGCCTTTCCTCACACGGGAGATGCTCCACTCCCTTCAGCATCTTGGTGGCTGCGCTGGACTCTCTCCCGCAGTTCCCTGTCCTGCTGGAACTGAGGGGCACAGTCTGCAGGATGATCCTTCCCCAGCCGGGCGAGAGGCGAGCGAAGAGCTGCCGCATTATTGGGCAAACATCACTTGGCTTCTTTTATCGCCTCCTTGGCACGTTCAGCTCTCGTGAGAGAGCAACATCCGTGTGGTTTTGAACTGGCAATGCACCTGGGAGCTGCAGGGACCGGGTTTGCTCCTGACACCCGCCCTGCTAAACAGGCCCCGCTGAAACGCACGGGACTGCTTCAGAATAAACAGTACCCTTGGTTCGGTCCAAAGCCAAAACCCCGAGAGGAAGCAAAATCCTTTGCAAACTTTTGCATGCACCATTCTTGCATTCAAGAATCACATGCAAGAATGCAGGCAATGCAAGAATTGCATGCAAGAACGGTACCCTGCACCATTCTTGAGTTCACGATATAATCTCAGCCCAGGCAGGACAGACTTTAGGCAAGGTCCTGAGCCTGCACAAGAGGGACCTTCCCAGGCAGCACCGAGCAGCCAGCCCTGGAGACGTGTCCTGTCTTCTCCTCGCCAGATGGGCTGTACAGCATCAGCAGACACCCGGTACAAACACAAATCCTTCTAAGCCTGGGCTGCAAGTAGACGATATTCTCATCCTAGCAGCAGGATTGCTCCGTGGTGCTTTTTCCTCCCCTTTTAAGAAAGGGGGAGGGAAAGGCCCACTCAGATCAGGATAATAATGACATTAGCCCAGATGGTTGGAATGGGAGCATCCCTTGGGTACTGCCAGCATCACAGGAATCATTCTGATATTCCCCTTCCCTGACATGCCTCAGATGTTGGTGTGAACACCTGCAAGGGTGGATCTTTACAGGTCAATATGCTGTGAGATACCTGGAACGACAGTATTTCTTTTTCCTATGTTCTTCTTTAGAAGGAACAGTGTAAAGGATCAGCTGTAAAGCAACCCAAAATGCCTGTCATTTCAAAGCCCTGTATATCCCACTGCTCATCTAAATATGCCCCATTTCCACGGAGACTGAATGGGTGTCGTAAATCAAAGTTTAACTTTAAACTATCAAAACACAAAAGGCTGCACCCATTGCAATGCACCAGCAAAGAGAAGAAGGAAGAGAAATATGTTTCATAAGTAACACAAGTACATAGACATTTTCCTGCAGTGTATGGTTCCTACACACCAGTCTAAATAAATGCAAGTCTCATGTGTTTATACAGCGCAACTAACTCTGCTGGTAACCGGGACCTGTTGGGATCTAACTGATGGAAGGAGGACACGCAGGTGTACGGCAAGTAACCGAGTCCAGTAATTTGAGGGGTTCTTATCCATTTATTTTTACCAGGTTCTTATACCCCATTTCCAATCCCTGTAACACTGCCCCATGCTCATCATTAACTTCTCCTTCAGAGTCTGTGCTGATGCTGCCATCACTTTGTTCTCAGGAGCTCCATCGCAGCAATGCAGCTGTGTTGGTTTGCACAGCTGTGTTACAACAAGCTCCTTGCAGACTTCAGGTCAACTGCACCAGAAGTTTTGTCAGGTACATACAATGCACTTTTGGAGGTGAAAGCCCAACTTCTCCGTAAGAAGAAAACTCCACCAAGCAAACACCTTTCAGACTTGCTATGTCTATCAGTGCCAATTAATTTCTTTCTCTCCGTGTAATAGCTAATTAAATGGAGGAACTATCTGTCTTTATTGCAAAAGCCAACACATGTTTATATTAAAAGGGATACCTGACAGGAGGGTTAAAACTATATCACCTTGCCTTTGCTAGTAACTATACATAGGACAAAACTGCAAATAAACTAGCTATAAAGGTTAAAAAATTCCATGTTTTGTGTTCTCTGGGCTGCAGTGCTGAAACGGGCATCTGTGCTGCTGCCAACACGGCGCTTTGGGCATCGCAAGACTGTGCCACAACGGTAAGACAGGCGGGAATTCTATGCGGTATTCTATGAATGGAAACGTGCCTTACACGATTTCTTCATCCATTAGGCAGGTACGGCTGCGCTCGCTTCCTTCTCCTCTCAACCACTCATGGGTTTGGTGGGAGACCTCCAAACCCAGGCGGTTCTCAGCCCTCTCCTGGGCAGTGGAAGCGGAGACCCTCTGAGATGTTCCCGTGGAGAACCGAGGGGCTGGTCCTGCCCATTCATCACTCCATCATTATTTGGAGCTTGGGGGACATTTTTGTCTCACTTTGCAGCCACGGGCATTAAGGACAATTAAAGCAAATATTCTGCAGCCTGCTGTGAGACATCAGCACTTGCCACCCAGCCCCTCATTTTCTTGCCCATCCTCACCTTCCTACCCACGTATCCAGGTGTCTTTGCTTTAACTCTGCATTGGGATCTTGTTTATTTCTGTTGGCCGTTGTTCCCATGTGCCCAATCCCTTGTGCTTCACCATCCATGCCAGTTTTCCTCTTCTATTTCAAACGCTCTGCCTCTGTTTTTAATTCCTGTGTTTTGCTTCTCCTCTGTTTCTCATTTATTCTCTCCATTCCACTTCTGTCTTTCTAATCCTTTCTTAGCGTCCTCTCGGGGCACGTTCTAAAACAAAGATCCTGCTGCTGCTCAACCTCGAGGTCGAGGCATCAACGAGGCTCCACTGCTTTATTCTGCACACTCTGAAAATGAATGAACTGGCATGGAAACAACCAAACCCCAAAAACCCTCCCAAGGTCCCTGCACTGGTCTCAAAACCCAAAGATACTCACACACTCCAGTGACCCTACAGACAGGAAGGTGCTGCTGCCATAGGAACGGTCTCTTGTATTGTAATATAACCTAAGGATAAATCTAAATAACATTCCCCATTAACGCCTGACCAATGAAAAGTGAGAATGTGTAGAACTCTGAACATATATGTGCACACATTCACATACGTGGAAATACAAATAAGAGTCTTCTTGCTTCTCTGTCCTTTATTTAAGATTCTTCTGCAAGCTTGGCCTACCTTCTCCTGCCCAGCTAATGATAGCGCTGTATTACATACATAATGGTTCCTATCTGAAAACTTAGCTCTTAAACAGCTGCCTCATCCCAATGAACTGTTAAGCAAGTATTAGTGCAGTGAAAATATGAAGCCGGCCCAAAAACAAAGCTCAGCCTTTGCCATGTATCGCAGCCTCGACTCTACAAGCTTCGAGGCACTTTGCTCCAAGTTAGAAACATATTTTAATAATATGAAAAAAAAAAATTAAAAACAGCTTAAATAAATTAAGCACCTGCTCTAAGTTAATTTGTGTACAGGGACCCTACAGCGAAGCTGACAGAGCCCAGAGAGGGACAACGGGATGAACGGTCAAACAAGGAAGCAATGATGGTGCCATCAGACCTTGGACCCTCCGCATGGGCACAACATGAGCCAAAAGAAGGGGTGACGCTGATTATGTTCTGACTCTTGAGCTCTGCCTCCCCTCCCCAGCAAGCCCGGTTGCTTTTCAGAGGACATTTACAGCAACGACCTCCATTCCATTACGCCTCCTATTTTCACTTGCTTTCTTCCATCACGAATCATTAATAATCCCCATTTATCATCATATAGCTATTATTCTTTAAATTAAAATAACAGAGGAAATTGCACTGAAGCTTCGGGGTTTGTTGTTTGTTTGCTTAAAAAAAAAGTCAAACTATCCCACAGAAAAGTACTAAAGAGGAAAAGAGAAAAAGTAAAGCATGGTTGAATTTTGAGCCCACCAACCTTTTGCACAACAAAGAGGCACCAATGCTATCAAGTCACACACAGGTACCGGCAACAATCCTGCTTTGTACCACTTCCCAGCTAGGGGCTCATTTTAATACAACACAAGCTGCCACGCAATTAAAAAGGCCCCAAAACAAAAGGCTGTAGAAAAATCTGCTAATATACCTGTCTGCCCTCATTTTTAACCTTAAACAAGGCTGCTTTTGCAATGTGTCATGTTTAAAAATACACAGTCCCCGCCACCCCATTAAAATCCCACCCAGTAGTGACATTTTTTCCATACTCTATATGTTACGGACGTGTCCCAAGGCACCGCTGGCTGCGAGCGGCATTTCACGGCTCCTTTAGCATCCACTCCCACGTTCACGGTAGCAAAGCCCTTCCTCTAAAGCAGGGAAAAAAAAGGGGGCTGCCTTTTAACAATTAACAATGGGGGGAAAATAATAATAATAAATAATACTTGGCCGGACAAAGCGCCTTTGCAGTCCATGGCCTCACCTGCAGAGAGGGAGCACCCAGCTGCTGGGAGCCCTGCGGAGCACAGCTGGACCGCCAGATAAACCACCCGGGACACAACCTGCTGAGCTGTGCTGCCATTGGCATGCAGAGGCATTGTGTTCAAGGTAATCTTTGGGAAACCCCAACGGAGTGAAGAATCAGCAGTAAAAAACCCTCATGGAAAGCCTAGCGTGATGCACGCTCTTGGCCATGCTGGTTTTTCATAGCATCACAGAATCATTTTGGTTGTAATAGACCCTCAAGATCATCAAGTCCAACCATAACCCACCCCTGGCACTGCCCCATGTCCTGAGAACCTCATGTCCGTCTGTCCAACCCTCCAGGGATGGTGACTCCAGCACTGCCCTGGGCAGCCTGTTCCAATGCCCCACAGCCCTTTGGGGAAGAAATTGTTCCCCAGATCCAACCTCAACCTCCCCTGGCGCAACTTGAGGCCGTTTCCTCTGCTCCTGGCGCTTGTTCCTGGGGAGCAGAGCCCGACCCCCCCTGGCTCCAAGCTCCTTTCAGGCAGTTCAGAGATCAGAAGGTCTCCCCTCAGCTCCTGTTCTCCAGCTGAACCCCCCAGGTCCCTCAGCCGCTCCCATCACACTTGTGCTCCAGCCCCTCACCAGCTCCATTCCCTTCTCTCAACCCGCTCCAGCACCTCAAGGGTTGTCATGAGTGGCCCAAAACTGACCCCAGGATTCAAGATTCCAGGATTCCAGAGGCCTACATGGGCACATCCACGTGCTCCGCACCCCGGGAGCTCAATGGGAGCAGCATCTTCCCAACACATTCCGGCTCCATCCCATCGCCAACACGAATCAAGGAGAGCAGGGACAGTTTTTAAAGCGCTCTTGATTATTCCTCAGAATAAAATTAAAAAAAAAAAAAAAAATTCATGGAGCGATTAAAATATGCAAACATTTTGCTTGGTGTTCCGACTGCCACATTTAATATCTCAAACAACATCCAGGCCAATATTGTTGCTTAATTTAACATAACTGGATCCCGAATGCATTTCTAACAGATTAAACCACAGAAATATCCACATGTTTTAATGAGAATTTGGCACTACCCAGAGCCAAACAGACTTCAGCAGTATTTTTGGACTAAAAATTCTCTCAGAAGAAAGCCCACTGGTGATGGATCCGCATCCCCTACATTTCCAGCTTTTTCGGATTTAAGTGCAAATTGAAAAACCTAAATATTTAGCACCATTACAATTCGAGCAACATCTGGATGATTTTCTTGGCCTCGTAAAAGATCTGAGCCAGCTTTGCAGCGGCTTGGCCCATGTTGCTGGGGCAGAACGGCTCCTTTTCCATTTGCACGCTTCGCTCCGATTCGGTAGTTTCTATGCCAACATGCATTTGTAAATGTTCAAAAAGCACATTTAGAAGTGGACAGAGAAGGAAGATTTGAAATGTGATAAAGATTTTCATTTGTTTGGGGATTTTGTGGCTGTCCCGTGAGATATAAATGATCCATTCCTCATTTCTTTCTGAGCCCCGCAAACCTCAAAAAGGCCAAAGAAGCAGCATCTCAGCCCTGGCAACTCCGCCACCTGCTCCAAAACACAGTGGTGACTCAGAAAGAGGAAAGTTTGTTCAGTCGATCTGATGTTTAAAAATATATATACGCACATGTAGTCACATAAATATATATCACAGAATCCCAGAATGTCAGGGGTTGAAAGCTCATCCAGTGCAATCCCCCCATGGAGCAGGAACACCCAGATGAGGTTACACAGGAAGGTGTCCAGGCGGGTTGGAATGTCTGCACAGAAGGAGACTCCACAACCTCCCTGGGCAGCCTGGGCCAGGCTCTGCCACCCTCACCAGGAAGAAGTTGCTTCTCAAATTTAAATGGAACCTCCTGTGTTCCAGTTTGAACCCATTGCCCCTTGTCCTGTCACTGGTTGTCACCCAGAGGAGCCTGGCTCCATCCTCCTGACGCTCACCCTTTCCATCTTGATCCCCAGGAATGAGTCCCCCCTCAGTCTCCTCTTGTCCAGCTCCAGAGCCCCAGCTCCCTCAGCCTTTCCTCACACGGGAGATGCTCCACTCCCTGCAGCATCTTGGTGGCTGCGCTGGACTCTCTGCAGCAGTTCCCTGTCCTGCTGGAACTGAGGGGCCACAACTGGACACAATATTCCAGGTGTGGTCTCACCAGGGTTATATATATATATATATATATATGTATATATATATATATATATATATATATATATATATATCACTGCAGCTCTCTCTCCAGACAAAGAATCAATAGCAAACGTCTATCGGTGCCTGTTCAGACAAAAGCTCTGTGGGGGAAGCAACAAATGGGCGATGAGCCCTCCCCACGTTCCCCAGCCCAACCCCAATGGGCTGAGGAAACTCGGAGCGAATGTCCGTGTCCAACCGCTCCCGCGGGCTGCGGATCCCGGGAAAAGTCCACAGAGACCAGCGGCTACTGCTGAACCGCCACTCGAAATCCAGCAGTTTGATTTTGAACCAGGTTTTTTGGAAGCGGCGCCACCTCGTTCCCCCAGCCCAGACCTCACAGATGGCTCTAATTTTATAGTTAACACTCGTGCTCGGCGCTGTGACATTGTAGGTGCGCAGAGATAAAGAAAACCACAACCACAAAATAGCCAAACAAAACATTCAGAACAAACAATGCTACTGATCTGACAAAAATCAGAAAAAAAAAATATATATATATATTTTTTTACACAGGTGAAGCCTCCTAGACGTGTGGTCATTGCAAATTCCACTTCCACCCCAAGCTCATATGTGGGACCTTGTGATGCCTTTGGAGGTGCCACCTCAGGAACACCAGCTTGTCGTGAAGGTGCCCAGCAGCAAAACCAGTCAGCCCAGTCCGCTTGGCAGCGAGGACCGTGGAAACAAGCCGTCCCCACCCAAAGGCAGGACAAGGTGCTGCTCAGCACCAGAAGGGTAGAATCATAGAATCACAGAATCATTTTAGTTGGAAAAGACCCTCGAGATCATTGAGTCCAACCATAACCCACCCCTGGCACTTCCCCATGTCCTGAGAACCTCATGTCCGTCTGTCCAACCCTCCAGGGATGGTGACTCCAGCACTGCCCTGGGCAGCCTGTTCCAATGCCCCACAGCCCTTTGGGGAAGAAATTGTTCCCCACATCCAACCTCAGCCTCCCCTGGCACAACCTGGGGCCACCTCCTCTCCTCACCATCACCGGCTTCGCAGAATTTTCTTGTCCTTGAGCTCCAGATGAAGGAAGACCAGAACATACAGTGGTAGTGTCGGCACTGAACAGTCATTTACAGGCTCATCGCTAATGACGGAAATCTGTCAGCCCCTTCAATCCACATGTAACATGTAACCTGATGTGCTGGGAGGGGAGAGGAAGGAACTGCTGATGCTGTGCAATAATCAATCCTAACCACAGACCAAGAGAAAACACTCTTGAGGCCTAGAATATGATAAAATTCTCTTACTTCAGCTAGACAGGAGATAAAGGAAGACTGGATGCCCTTTGTAAAGCAAAACGTGTGATGTGCTGCTGTTGTGGCAGGACAGCGGCTCCTTCCTCCCTGCACGACCACAGCTGGTGCAGCGCAGCAGAAAACCGATTTCATCAGCAACCCCGGATTTGTTTTCCCAAGCGGGGATCAGGATGAGATCCAGGAAGGGCAAAAACTCCCTCAGGGAACAGGAGACAAAAGGACACGACAATCAGTACAGTGGTGGCGACTACAAACAAAATTATTCATTTTCCAAAGCAGCGTTGCCTCACGGGACGAGTAACCGCCCCCAGCTAACTAACACGGTTACTCCTGCAAAGAGCCACCGGAAGATCAGGAGAAAAGGCTACGGCTGTAAAACTCGTCTCATTTGAAATGGCCTGTAGGTCACTGTCTTGCACCCGAATGTCGGGAGCACGAGGAAGGTGCCTTGCAAAACAGCCCAGCTCCTACGCTCTAGTGTTCCTTGCCAAAATTTCACCACCTTTGGCCTTTCAAAAGCCCTCCAGGCAACCAGCACGGAGCTGCTTCACACAAGACTCTGCGTGATTGATAAATTCAGCTTTCTCCCTCTGCATCACGCATCCGCTGCCTACAGTGCGGGGCCATAACTGCTGTAAATTATAATATTGTCACCTACTTCAATGAACCGTATGGGTTAGGACCAGCAGGAAATACAGCTCCATCTGTGATTTAAAGGACCAAGCCTAAAATACCGAAATCGACAGCAGCTTTTGACAGACAGGAGGTGGCCACCTGAGTACTCTCTGCCTGGGGTAACCCCTTCCACGCTACGCACAACAAGCAAGAAACAGCAATCCATACCAGTACAGAATGAACAAAATTGGGTGGGTCTCTGTCACAGCCTACGTCCACACACCCCCAGACTTCTGCACTCTCCTATTAAAAGTAGGGAGAGTGATTTGAAAACAATCTTTGGCAAAATCTACGTCTGTCGGGAGTCACGTTAATGAATTCCCCTGCCAGGTTTCTGGTGTTTAACAGAAAACAAAAGAGTGCTGTATGCACGGCACAGCAGGGGAGACCCAAGTCACGCACCTGGATTTATATTCCCTAAGCTCACACTAACTAGGACAGAGTCCTCCACCGGGTACTGCGCTCCCCTGGATTTGGGTGCTATTGAGATTCCTCCACTGCTCTTCCCCCTGAGACAGCAGCACAAAACTGGCTGTAACGGCAACAGGTGATCACACGTGCAGTTCAGCTAGTGGAAACACCCGGGGGCCGCGCGTCCTTTGTGCCGAGCCCTCTCCCACCGGGTCCCTTATGGGATTAGTGCAGCAGCCAAGAAAGACAAATTACTATTAGCTGGACTAAGTGCTACGGACAGATCATGAAAATGAATTAACTCCTACCCTTCTCTCTTCCATGAGGGATTACACGCCGCTGCTTTGGAGCAATTTTACATAAGGGAAGGGGGAAACGTAGCACAAATATGAGGAATTTATTGCCGTGCGGTTTCTTGTGTTGAAACACAGCACTGAAACTATCCCCAGCGCCTCCGGTCATGCTGTGAGATGAAGAAAGAGCCAGGGGCACAGCCAGGTGTGGTGCCAGCACCTCTTCCCCAAACACAGCGCAGACGAACTCCCCTGTGCCCGGGAGCCCACACCTGGATGTGCAACATGGACGGGGACGTGGATGACGGGGCCACAAACCCTCTTCGTTACACAAGACTCCCGTGTTTAACACATTGTGCTTTTCCTCTTCGCCTGCCCTCACCATAATCCCCCATCAGACGTCAGGCCAGCCCCAGCTCCAAGATTTTCTGTATTTCCCAAAGCGTACTGGAATCAAACTGGAAAGCAAAGTGGCAGCAGATTCACCGCTGCCCTGACGCTGGTCTGGATCTGGAGCGGTGCTGCTGATTGACACCACCAGCATCCTCAGCTACCCAAAGGTCCCCAACACCCCGCCTGCTATAAAAAATACATGTGTTAGCTGATAAAATATGAAACTCCCTTCGTCAACCAACGCACCCGCAGAAGCTCTGAGATTCATCACTGAATGGTACATCACTCCTGAGCCTTTTAAGGAAGCACGCCGGCATTTTCCCAAATTAATCAGGTAACTTCTTTTTGTTTTTCAGCCAGACAAAGTTAAAAAGAACCAAGAGCCGGGAAGGTGTCGGTGAAAAGCTCTTGCAAGGGAAAATCTTGCACCATCACCGTGTGAGGAAGCAAGTCCTTGTCCATCCCCCGGCACTGAAACGCAGCAAAGCCACTTCCCCAGCAAAGAGCACAACGAGGCCCAAGGACACCGCTCCTCATTAATGCTGCATAATTTTAATGCTTCAATTGCAGGCAGTCCATATTGCTGGCAAAATCCTACAGAAGACTTGCACTATCTACCACAGCAGGCTTGACCCCATGTTTTCATTTTCAAACTCATAATCCTACAGAACACAGAGCAAATAGCGCTCTCTGGGGCTGCTTGAATACCACCCTATTAAAATACAAACGCGTTCCTACAGTAGCTCGATGATTTTCAACATTCACCATCTTTTCATTTCAGGTTTTAAGTGCTTTGCCTGGTAACTGTCTGAAGGGCAAATCATGATGGAAATGGGAAGACAATTAATTTTCCTTTATTCTGGAAGAGAGGATTATTGGAATAAATAAAATTATCAGCTTAGACAAAAGCGCCATTCACAACTTATGAGAAACAGAGGACTTTTTTTTATTATTTCATTTTTTTCTTTCCAAAGAAAATATTTTCTTGGATTGCGTTTCCAAGGCAAGCGCCGAAGTTTCAGAGTTAAATAACTTTGGACTGCTCGCTCACAAGTGACTCCCTATATGCCATCAACAGGAGGGACGCTGCCACTCTTAGAGCCACTTCATTTATTTAATATACCAAATATACCCCCCCAAAAAACAAAGAAAAAAGATACAGAGGTTACCTGCCAATTGTTTTTTGTACAGAGGTAAATCTGCAGCAGCCCAGGTGAAATGCAGGAAAAGTGTCAGGGAGTAAGAGCAGCCACAGCAGCAGGTCCCCCCATCCAGTAATTCCACATGGAGTCTGCCGAGATTAACGGGATTTATCTGGACTTCAAGCACACGTAGAAGATACTGGAACCGGTTTCAAAATCAAGCAAAGGGAGGTTACATGCTAATGCTTGCTGATAAATGGCAAGGAGAAGAGCGACTGTCTAATCGATGCACAAGATGTTCAGCATCATGCTTAATATGGTTAAAGGAGTATCTGATATGCGGCGACATGCATGTATACATACATACGTGAATTAAGCTAAAGGTAAAGCATTTAACTCCCCAACCCCAGTGGGAGAAGTGAACAAGAGGAAAAGGAGAGCCTTCAATTCAGATTAGCAACAGCTGAGGTTATTATTTACTGCGAAAATTTGGGGATATCTTGGTAAGAACTGCACAGTTATTTCTGAAGGACTTCTCTAATAAGCAATGAGTTATAAAAATAGTATGAAAGCCGTGGTTCAAGGTTGCTACAGCCTCGAAAAAGAAATAGAGATAATTGATGGAGGCACAGATTCCCCAGAACACTGAGGACTGTAAAAGTACTGAGAAATCAAACTGATGATGTGGAAAATAAAATGAGATTAAGAATGATCAGGTTAGCAGGGGTTCCTGAAGGAGCAGAAGCGGGAGAAGGCAGACCTGTAGTTTGCAGTGGATTATTAAGGCTAGGGATGGATAATTCCTGCCGTTGGCATCGTGTCCCAGACAGGCCAGTTCCCGAGCGCCCCACGCCCCTCCCGGGCATGGCGCTGGGTCCTGCACCACGGAGCCACGTGGTTAAACCAGCTCATAAATCTGAGCCTGGTTCCAGGATCCAGCACCAGGAAACCCAGAGCTCAGAGCTGCTCCCTTTGCTTTCTGCAGCAGCGGCTCCGCAGCCTCCAGGTGCACCCCCAGAAAGAGCTGCAGCACCTACCAGCGCCTCATCCTCCCAGCAGGAACAGCCACCTCTGTTTGCTTCTCTAGCTGCAAATCACTGTGGCAGCAAGTAGGTCACAGACTAGATGGCGCTTGAAGAAACACCTGCAGTTCATTTCCCCCGCTCTGTTCTATTCCATTTTTCACCTGCAGGTCTTTAAAGCAGCGTTTTTCTTCCATCCTCCCTTCCACCACAGACCACACGTTCCCAAGCATAACATACCACATCGCATTGCTCCTCTAACACTCAGAAGCCCAAACATTTGTCCTCCACACTGATCAAATCATTAAACCTCATCCAGCACGGGAATGTAGTTAGTCTAATAATTTCACAGGCAGGTTAAAAAAATGCAGCTCCTTCTTCTGTGCCTGTAACTTCACTTATTAATCCTCGGGGAGAAGGGGGTAGGGAGTCCCCTTTGCCAGCTGGTGGAGGAAATTCAGCCATAAACTGGATTTCAAAATGACCAGGAGAGCAGCAGATTCAAGTGGATCTCAGTAAGGCAC
Organism: Streptopelia decaocto; assembly: GCF_964273445.1. Taxonomy (NCBI): domain Eukaryota; kingdom Metazoa; phylum Chordata; class Aves; order Columbiformes; family Columbidae; genus Streptopelia; species Streptopelia decaocto. The sequence continues at coordinate 3,257,613 of NC_138672.1, read as the reverse complement.
AAAGGTGGAGAAACATTACAGAAAACCCTTCCATGCAACTTAACAGAGGAAAAGGATTCATCAAAGCAAAAAATTACAAGGCTTATATCATAATGTCTGGTTTGAAAGTCATTGCCAATTGACTAAAGGTTGGTTGAAGCAGTGAGAAGGGAGAGAAGCAAAGACAGCAGGCTTTGAAGTGGTCATTATTTGATTATTAAAGACTGGGAGTTGGGTGCAATATATTACCCAGTACAGTAACTTTATCCTCCCTGCGATTGCTGGGGTTGCATAAGGTTTCTTTAGATACACCTGTAAGATTCAGTTGCATTTTGTCCTTTCTGTTTTCAATATAGCCCCTGGCTGCTGTGATACCAAAGAGGGGAGCAAGTCCCAAATTCAGGTTTCAGTTCCTCCGCTGAACAAAGTTATGGCAATGGAAAAAGACACAGAACTGGCCGTACGGGCAGAATTTTTCACAGGAATCTGAAAAGCCTCTAAATTCAAACATGAATCCTCCCAAAAGGCCCAAGTTACCCATCCCATCAAAGCACCCAGGAGTCCCCCGCGCTGCATCCCCTGCACACACCACACGGCCTGTCCGCACTGACACCACGAGCAGGGACAGTTCAACTGGCTGTGACACGATGCACTTTGTAACAAAGAACTTGAAATCCTCAAGTTAACTCAAGTTCTTCCACTTATGCTAAGATTTTATTCTGGACCCGTTCCATTCCAGCAGGCCGGAGCTGCCCGGGCTGAAGGCCCAACCTCGGCTGGGTCTGCCCGTACCGAGGGCACGAGGTGCCCCCTCCATGGGATCTGCTGAGTCCAAGGACACATCCACAACGCTGAAACCAAACAAACTAAATTTGGATGTAGCTATTTTTTCCTTCCAGATCTATCAGTTGCAGGGCTTGCTGGAGAATGGGGAAGCAGCCATGGGCTGAGGCTCTCGCCAAAGCTGCTCCGATGCGGAGTCCCCAGGCCCAAGGCCTGGTAAGGCTGAAGCACCATTCTCTCCACAGCCACTGAAAATGACTAATTTCCCCCATTTTTCCCTAAAACAACAGAAGGAGGGCTTTACTCTGGCTTTGAGCCAAAAGGCATGGATGGCACTAAGGAAACAGTGTCACCTTTGTCCTTTTGTGGAGCTTTTCCCCCATTTTCTGGTGCCAAGGTGCCCACCCTGGTACTGGAGACCAAAGGAAAACATTTAAAGCTGGTCCAAACCACTTTAGGGATGAAGTTGATTCCCTTTCGCAGTGAGGCTGCAACAGAGGATGAGATGACAGATCAGGGTCCCTAAAGTCACCCTCTGCAAAAGGAAACCGGTGACAACCTGCACTGCCAGGACAGGCACCTTGTTCCAGCACACAGAGCAGTCCTGGGGCCACGGCACCTCTGGTCCTGCACTGGTAAAGCAGCCCCCACCTACACACTTTAGGTTAAAGACGTATTTTTGTTACACCATGACCAGCAATCAATGTTCAGGTTTATTTTAACTTCCTTGCTTTCACCCTGGCTTGTCAAAAAAAACTGTTTCTCAGCCCTTCAAGCAGATTCGCTTTAACCAGAATTTAATTATTTTCCTCTGAACTGAAAAGCCCGTGTCGTGGTGACAGACAGATCGCTGGCATGAGATAAAAATCCAAGCCAGAAAATACTCATCCCCCATCGAGAAACACGCAGCACCGCTGGGTCCCAACAGAACCACGCTCCTCCAAGACGAGGAGCCTTTGTTCTTACAGTTTCCAAACCAGTGTTCTGAAAACAATGCCCCTCCCCATATAGATCTATATTGCTGTATCTCTATCATTTTCCTTATACCCATCAAAATGAAGATATAATTAACCCATCCTCAATAGAAATTACAATGATTTTGAAGCAGCAAGAAACAATCTATTTGCATTTGGTGGCTAATTATTCCCCCTACGCACACAACCATCAATGTTCCCTAAACCCATCCACAGAACAGACAATCTGTGCCAGCCAGGGCTTCTGGAAAGGAGGGGAAAAAGAGGGACTAAGCAAAAACAACCTCAGCATCAGGGTCGCAAAAATTTCTCCAAATATGCAGCATCTCAAGCTCAGCCAAGTCTGATAGAACTGATAGACCTGCCCTCCTGAACCCACCCGACAGCGTCACCATCCACCCGCGCACCGCACGCGAGCCGACAGCTACCACGGGGCCAATCCAGTGGGAGCCACTGACATCGGCAAAATTACTGAACTATTATTCCCTTCTTCACGCCGCTCCAAAGAAATACAAAGCCACTTTCCAACACGCAACATCACAAACGAGATCCTGCTGCCGTTGGACACGAATCCAAGCCCAGGTAGCAGCAGGACTAATGTCCCGGCCGTGCAACACACGAGTTTGCAGTGGCATAGACAGAGTTGCGTCTATTATTAACCCCTCCTCGCAGGAGGAAGGGTGTGCCCTTCTTCCACTCGTGCACAGTCCTGGAGACTTGCTGAGGAGCCACCTCTAACAATTCGAGGGGAGTGAACTATTCCCATTAGGTATAACACTCCAAACGATGCCCTTCTCGCCCCCCCAAGCCAGGTGAGTTTTGCTGACGGTTCACCCCCATTTCCTCATCATTCAGAAGGATCAAGGAGATGTTTTTAAGAGGTAAAGACACAAGCCATGGTCAGTGAGCACGGCCTCTCGCAGCTCCAGCGCTGCGGTGAAGCAGCCTCAGGAAAACCAAGGCACCCTGGTTCTGCTGGAGGCCCCGGGAGCCCCTGGGTTGGCCCAACGTGGCCTGTGCCGCATTTTGGAGGAAGCCGATATAAAACATTGAGGGCAGTAAATCATATCCTCCTTCCCCGGGGCGTTCTGGAGACAAAATGCTGTTCGCTAACAGAGCTTTTCCTTCCTCCAGGACGCAGCCGCGATGCAGCGCCCCGGCGGGACGGAGCTGGGTTTGTCACCTGGACGCAACCCTGCGACACTTACCTGGCCGGCGAGGCATCCTCTCCTCAACGTGCGGAAAGTCATCATCCTTTAAAGCAAAGCCAAAATATCCCAACGGTTATTTCTTTTCCCCCCCATCTGACAATAGGTTTGCAGCTCCTCGGGCACGGCGAGGAGGGGAAGCAAGTTTTAAAAATTAAAAACTATTCTGTAGGCAAGCAAAACTAAACCCTTTCCACATTTTCTTTGCTTGATAGACCGAGTCCCACTGGGTTCTGATCACGACTGACAGGACTGGGTGTTCTCGGCCCTCAAGGAGCGCAGGCCTCACCTCCTACGATCATTTAACTCAACATGGAGCCGCCCTGGTGCTCTACCCCAGCTCTACAAATCGGCCCCGCGCCTCAGGATGGCCTCGCACCGAAATAGGATTACTTTGGCCTAGAGGGAAAAAAGAAACCACAACATGAAGGTCACCCATAAAATCATTACACAGATCCCTCTTCCCCAGCTCTCAGAGAAAAAAAACCTCTACCAAACCCTCGACCTGAAAGTAGAAACACAAAAAGATATGTACATTAATCCCATATACCTCCGTCAATTTTTTTTCCTCGTGTCTTTAGAGTAGTTGTTTACTGCAGCCAACTGCAGAGAAATTACAGTAGCTTAACTCTCCAACTCCCTCTAAAGGATTAATCTTCAGTGAGCATGCTCACGCGAGATCTTTTTTCAGCAGTTGCATCCATTTCATGAAATGAGGGCTGCTGCAGACATGAGGAAATGCCATTTCAGGGCGACAGCCAGAGCGAAACAGCCCCCAAAACAAGGGCCAGTCCCTTCCCAGGGCTCCACAAAGGATCTCTGCCCAACCCTCCACCTCCAAGGAGGTGAAAATATTTCACTTTAACGTGCCCTTTCAGGAAGAGGGGGGGCGAGTGGTTCCCCTGCGACACATGTTTTAAGTGCCTGCTCTTGGCTGTTCTCTACAAGCTGGTGGACAGTTCATCCACCACATCTTAAAATCAAATATAGCTTCTCGCTGGGAGGTTTTTTTGTCTTTTGTGTCACTTGTTGGCTCATCTTTGCTTTTAAAAAACAAAAAAAAAAAAAAACAGGAAGAGAATTTGGGGGGGACATTCAAAGAAAAAGGAACAGCTTTACAAATCCAGTTCTCAGCTCTGCGGCACAGTAGGTAACAGACCTGAGACACATTTAACTCCACAGATTAAGGACCCACGCAAATGAGGATTTGCTAGTAGACAACAAATCCAGTATCTAAGCAAGGCTGTTCAAGTAATCTTGTCCATTCCCTCCTAGACCATTGTAGATTAAACTGCTCCATTTGAGGTGTTTTCTCCCTCATACCAAACGCCGCACCTTGAATCAGAGCTTTCATGGTGAAAATAAAGCTCCAAAATTAAGGACAAATATTTATACTTTAGAAACAGACTCTTCCAATCTCATCTTCCCACACTACCAGGGTACTGCTGCTCCCCTTCCCATTTATCTATTTTATGTCCTGTTGCTTAATTGCTCTTTGTAGCTGATGAGCTCCAAGCCTCCCCCTCCCCCAGCAAAGGCTCTTATTTCAAGTTTTAAACCCTGCTTGAGTAGAGCCCAGAGAGCAGCCCTGAGCGCCGGGGAAAATCCGGAGTGGGCTGTGCCCAAGGTGTGAGATGGTTCACAATCCAGCCGCCAGGCTTCCCCCAGACCTTACACACATCTAAACATTTATTTAAAATGAAAACAAGTCTTGAATGTCTTTGATGCCACGAAGCCCCTTTTATGTTTTAAGCCCTACACATGAATCCACAAAAAAAGAGGCAACGTGTCATGATAGTGTTAAAGAAGGGCTATGTCTGCTTGCTTAAAACGAACGCTCACCATAGCGACAGTCCCTGTAAGGAATGATGAAATGTATGGTGACACTGGAGATTTTGTTCTGTTGTCACCTAAATAGAATCACCCACAGAAAGGAAATCTCTGTTACCATGCATTAAAATAGACACTTTGTTTTATTTATAAAGCATGCGAACTGGTTGGTTTGGATGTGTCACAGCACGGGCTGTTCATCCCCTCCCTGCTCTGTGCTTTGGGGACTCAGTGACGCCCGCGCTAGTCCTGCCCTCCCACCCATCCCAGGGGTGCTGAGGATGCTCCAGCTTCTCGGAGGAAGGTTTGGAGCCAGGCTGGGATCTGGCCCTGAAAACCGCCGCAAAGAAAAACCCCAGATTTTAAAGCAAGCGAGATGCAAAAGCCTCGATGCAGGAAGATCATGTCCTGCACTTCCTCCTGCGTCGCAGGATTACACCCAACCACGAAGCTGGGATATCAGATATGGAGTTATCCTGACCTGTCACTCTCAATTTGGAAGCCGGTCATACTCACTGAGAGTTTAGACTTTGAAGATTGACTGCTATTGATTCTTCTTCAAGCAAACTGCCCAAGCTGGCAATCAGTCAATAATAAGCAATTACTCGACAGGCTCTTATCTCCAGATGCCAGCCCAGACAGCTCGATTCATAGAGGCAGCAGGTCAATAAATCAAAGCTGTTTTCCGATTCTAAAATATCATCATTTTTAAACCCACCCGGCCTTCAACCTGGCTGAAAAAGCAGCCAGGACGGAGAGATTGCCACAGAAAGGTATAGTGATGTATTACTAATTTACCAAATGGGAGATAGGATGTGATGTGGTGAAATCCACCTCTGGCACTCCTCATCAGTGAGGAGTAGCATGAAAGCTGCAGCTGGATGAAGATGCTGAGAGGAGGAAGGAAATCCATCTGTCCTTCTAAATATTACTCGTAGGGAAGCAGCAGATCAGGACACGATCCTCAAACGCTCGCTGTTCCTTGCCGGCCCACTTTGACCAACCTCACTGCACTGGGAGCCTCAGAAATACCAACAAAAACACGTTTAACAACACCGTGACAGCAAATTGATGGCACTTTGCTGATATCCCTGCTGTGACCTCTCTACCCTGAGTACGCAATTAATCATTTCATCCTCGGAAATGCACGTCTTTGCTCCTTCACGGACCAAACGGTGCGTTGCAGCGTGACCCAGAAGCGATGCTGTTAAGTCCAGCGGTGCCAACACAGTGCAACAGAGAAGATAAATCAGCCTTGCCGCAAACTCACATAGGCATTTCACACCCTCAGCGCAGACTCTCCGTTAAGACTCATTTGTATGAAAAGAGCCGAGAATTGCCTCTATAATTTGCAGGAGACCACACAGCTGGAACACGAGTCTGGTGCAACAGCAACCTCCTATTTAGCACTGCAGAACCTAGAAACTCTGGTTACTCTCCCTGTTTATCTACGAGTTCCCACAGAAGTCATGGAAACAGCCTTAAAGCACCAGCAGAACAGCAATACTTAAGTAATTCTGCTGTATCCTCCCCATCAGGTGTTAACCAGTGGCACAGAGGGAGGCACACGAGGTACCAACAAGCTCTAAATCCAAGACCCTCAGAGCCCGTGGTGCCTTCTGCTCATGCTGCAGAAGTGCCCCAGCTTTATGAAGCTTAGGGCCATGCAGGGTAGCTGTAGCCTCATCTCGGCAGGCCGTCAGGGCTCTAAAAAACACCCAAACCATAAGAAAACCAAGTGAAGAAGAAGGCATGACTTGAGAAAGCGGTATCTCTAAGAATGGGGGAATGGCAGCTCCCAATGAACAGGGTACGGAGGCTTCTTGCTTCACTTGACATGACCACTGGCGCCAGGAAGGAACATATATATGTAAGTATTATGGCCAAATCTTGCAGACTGAGCATCTCCAATCACGCTAGCTTAAAAAAAAAAACAAGATTGTGAGTCTAATATCTAAACCGAAAGGGGTAATCCACTGGAAGCCGGATCAAGCCCATGGCTGGTCCTCACTCCTCATCCTCTATTTGCCACAAAATGCATGCCCTTGAGGACATGGTCTAAATGTCCGATGTCTTCAACGCCTTTCAGAGGTCTGGGAGGGATGGCAAGGTGAAAGGCAGCAGAAAGTGAATTACTTTGGTCGTACTTGCCAGGTAGGCCAGATTTCTTGTGGAAGAGCCTGCTGAGGTTTTCACCTCCAGTCTCATCCAGTGCACTCAGGTTTTTGTGTCACCGGCGGCTGGGACAGCAGGAAGCTGTGGGAACGCATGCCCGAGATCTGAAAGGCATTTCTGCTCTCCTTACCCACAGAACACCTGCACGTGGCTTCTACACGGCCAGTCTGGGCCGCAATGTCGTGGCCAAGCATGGAAGAGCTCGCAGGAGGAAAAAGAAGTGTTAACGCGTAATACGGTATCACTATGGCCGTTTATAGTAAAGCCACAAAACGCCAAACCAGCTGACAGGATCCCACAAACCACACTGCAGAGCAACAGCTGCTGCTGAGTTTGCAGCCTACCCGAATTATTTTCACACCACACCTGCATTTTACCGATATTAATTGCGGCACTCTTTCCTCTCCCCGTCCACATGTAGAGACAAATGGCACGGTGCCTCCACACTGTAAGGACAGTGGTAGCACAGCTCTAAAGAGAAGCCTGCACAGCTGCTGGGGTTCCTGACCACGGAAACAGCTATTTTTTTTCCCAGAAAAGAGAGCAATCGTGCTGCCTGCTACTGGCCTGGCTTCAATGGACACACGGCCTCATCTAACCTGTGTTATCATCATCCTCACTCACAGAGTCACAGAATGTCAGGGGTTGAAGGGCCCTGGAAAGCTCATCCAGTGCAATCCCCCATGGAGCAGGAACACCCAGATGAGGTTACACAGGAAGGTGTCCAGGCGGGTTGGAATGTCTGCACAGAAGGAGACTCCACAACCCCCCTGGGCAGCCTGGGCCAGGCTCTGCCACCCTCACCAGGAACAAGTTGCTTCTCAGATTTAAGTGGAACCTCCTGTGTTCCAGTTTGAACCCATTGCCCCTTGTCCTGTCACTGGTTATCACCGAGAAGAGCCTGGCTCCATCCTCCTGACACTCCCCCTCTCCATATTGATCCCCAGGAATGAGTCCCCCCTCAGTGTCCTCTTCTCCAGCTCCAGAGCCCCAGCTCCCTCAGCCTTTCCTCACACGGGAGATGCTCCACTCCCTTCAGCATCTTGGTGGCTGCGCTGGACTCTCTGCAGCAGTTCCCTGTCCTGCTGGAACTGAGGGGCCACAACTGGACACAAGATTCCAGGTGTGGTCTCCCCAGGGCAGAGCAGAGGGGCAGGAGAACCTCTCTGACCTACTGACCACCCCCTTCTAACCCACCCCAGGTACCATTGGCTTCCTGGCCACAAGGGCCCAGTGCTGGCTCATGGTCACCCTGCTGTCCCCAAGACCCCCAGGTCCCTTTCCCCTATGCTACTCCACAGAAGGAAAACAACACAGCAACATTACAAACCATAAGTGCAGCAGTAACACAAGATTATTTCTCATCTTTTACGATGAAAACAATGCCAGTCACCAGATGACAATATAACACAACCTGCCGTTCATCCTTCCCATCTCGAGGCGTGACCATTTCATACAAAGCTGGTGATCAACTGTCCTGCTCTGCTTCCTCCTTTTGAACCGCAGCGTTGTGTCAGCACCAGGATTCCGCCACTTTGGATCTGCAAGTGTTGCTGGGGCAGCAGAGAACAAAAGGGCTCCATGGCCTCACCGAGAATGTGGTCAAGGAGAACATGGTCAGCAAGAACATAAAATGGGACCAAGACACCCCTCTTACTGCAGGGAACTGCCATCTCTAATACTTTTGGTGGGCAGAATGATAATTTAGTGAGTCCATCATCTCAGTAAGAAATCACAGCAGCTCAGCTCCATGGCTGCTGCTCATCCGGAGCCCCCAGCCGACCAAGGCATTGCTGCTCCTCATGATCCATCATTTCACACCCAGCATGAACATGTCACTGAAGTCTGAGACCTCCTGGCTGAACTGGGGACAGACTTTTCTGTAAAGGCAAAGTAAATCCCTGCTTGCACACCTAGCAGGTCACCACTGCAGGAGACCTGCTCAGAGCACCCCTCACTGGACAAACCCAGTTCAGGTTAAAGTCCAGAAGCTCATTGGGCAGGGTAGACAAAACTATTCTCTTAATGGGATCTCACTGTATTCCAGGCACTTTGTGATTGCAATGAACATGGATGCTTTAAAAAATCATCCTCAAAGAAGATTGATTCTGGGACTTGCCTTTGGCCCTTCAGCAAGGGGGCACCACAGCAAAGGTGTGTGCACAGTGCCCTAGTTGTAAATATTACTCCCTGCTGTGTGGGAGGGGGGGAGAGCAAACAGCAGCCTTCTGTGTGATTGCCGCCCACTGCTAAAATCAGTCCCTGGCGGTTTGCGTTCACCACATCACTGTGTGCAGCACCAGTTCTGACACTGGAGAACGCTGCAAGAGCTCAGGAGATCCTCGTACTCCACACGCACACGGGTTCATTTTGTCCCACGCTGGTCGCAAGGATCCGACTAACTCTAAATTTGTCTCAAGATAAACACCGTTTAACAGGGTCCTTTATCATTTAGCAGAACCTGTCCCTCTGTCTTCTCACCACCTACCCCAGTGGCTTTCAACCTTGGCTCTGCCAACGACTTCCAGAGGGCTCCGAGGGGTAGCTACGGAAAGCCAGCCGCTCGCAGCCGTTGTGTTTGCTGTACAGACATTCCCACGCTACCAGCATGGGATTAAAAACCACTCAACCTATGCAGCAGTAACAGAGAAGTAGTCCTGGAGGCATCGGGCTTTACGTATGAAAGCCAAAAAAAAAGGTTTAGTGAAGCTGACCAAGACAAAAATTCTCATGATGGCTTATGAAAATGAGTGGGGTGGTTGGCAAAGGCAGTACCAGCTTCCAGGGAGCACGGCGGATACCTGAGCTGGCCTCATCTCCAGCTTGTAACACCTGCATGGGTTGTAAGCCAAGTGGTGAAGAGGATGAACTTTATTTCTCCACCCTCTGGATTAAAATTCAGAGGTGGAGAAGTGACAGGAGCTGCTGAGGGTCGCAGCACCGTGACACCGCCTGGCTCTGGGCACGTGTGGCCCAGCCCCACGCTCCCCCGCTGCACAGGGGGAATCCAGACCTCTGGAAAACTGAAGGATTTTGCTGCAACTTAATCCCTCATAGCACAAGATCACGACTGTGCCCTTCCGAACCAGGCAGGTGTGGGTGCTGAGGTGTCTGCATGGGCCTGCTCACAGCGCTGGGAGAATCGCTGCCTCCTCCCTGCTCTGAGCCTTCCTCCACTTCGCTCAACACCGCACGTCTCACACAGCAAAGCACACGAGCGGCGGGGTATGGTCCAGCCTCACCTCCCCCGCATCGACACTCCCGTCTTTCATTTGCATGTTCCCCAGATAGCTCGTTGCCTATTTGACCCATTCTAAAGAAAGAAACAAACAAGAAAACCCCAAACATAGAGAAATACAAACACACAAAATGACAAACACTGAAATAGTATCATGTAAAAAAGAGTAAATTAATTCAAGGACTTGCTTACTGGTCCATCCATAATTTTTACATCCAGGACAGAGGCATCCTTATAGTGTGATAGTTCTCTTGAGTCAATTCAAAGAATATTCAAAGTTATACCAACATAAATATGCTTCTCTCAACATTACTTCGGTCAACACACTTGCATGATGTGCAGCACGGCCACATTTACACCAGTGTAAATGTGATTATGTCAACGAATTGGCTGTACCAAGAAGTGCCAACTTTAACTGTCAGTTGGGATCTGTAGAGGTTCAGTATCTATGTGCTAAGAGCTGTAAGTAAATGAGCTCTCACAGTACAGTCTTAATTAATAGTCACGGCTTTCAACATGCAAAGCAGCTACCATGATCACCCCATCAATGGTTATTTCTACAAATCCAATGGCTCACGGCAGAAAACCTTCCACCGCTGTCTGAAACACCCACTGTCATCTCCTGATTCCTGGCATCCCTGCTCTGCTGAGGATGGTGAGGAACCCCCGTGTGCAGGAGCCCTTGGCCACGAGGTCTCTATGCCACGGCAGCAGCTTGATTCACTCAGGAGGGTTTATTTTGCCAGAAGAACTGCACCCACACTCAACCAGTACAAGACACCCACGCAGCCTCAGCGAGGCAGCGTTCCCGCGGGGAACACCTGCCCACACATCCACCAGGGCACAGCCTGCGTCCCAGCCATTATGGCACCGACAAACAGCTGTGACGCCAAATACTGTGGTGTATTAGTAATTATTACTCAGATGTGTAAATGTCTGCAAGATAAAAACCTACCTGTCTGGCTGCTTGAGGTAATGACTGAGCAGAGCACCGGGCAGCACACAGTTGTGCTCCTCTTCTGCCCCATTGGGACCCGCAATGTACCATTACAAGAGGCACCACGGGCTCATTCCCCCATTGAGCTGCGTTCATATAACCAACCGACACCACGGGTGAACCACCTGGCACACTCATGGGGGGCTGTCAGGGCAAGAAAGGGATTTTATCTGATTTTGGGCAACACATCCCTGGAGAAGTTGATGATCATAGAACCATAGAACAGTTTGGGTGGAAGGGACCTTCCCAGCTCCCCCAGTGCCCCCCCTGCCATGAGCAGGGACATCTTCACCAGCTCAGGTTGCTCAGAGCCCCGTCCAGCCTGGCCTGGGATGTCTCCAGGGATGGTTCATCCACCACCTCTCTGGCCAACCTGGGCCAGGCTCTCACCACCCTCAGGGACAACAATTCCTTCCTCATGTCCAGCCTGAATCTCCCCTCCTTTAGTTTAAAACCATCACCCTTGTCCTGTCACAACAGGCCCTGCTCAAAAGTCTGTCCCCATCTTTCTTATTGGCCCCTTTGAAGTCCAGAAAGGCCGCACTAAGGTCTCCCCAGAGCTTCTCTTCTCCAGCTGAACCCCCCAGCTCTCTCAGCCTGTCCCCCAGCAGAGCTGTTCCAGCCTCGGGTCATTCCTGTGGCTCCTCTGGCCCCTCTCCAGCAGGTCCATGTGTGTCCTGTGCTGAGGACCCAGAGCTGGACCAGCACTGCAGGGGGGTCTCACCAGAGCGGGGCAGAGGGGACAATCCCCTCCCTCCACCTGCTGAGGCTGGGGATGCAGCCCAAGATACATTTTGCCTTCTGATGCTGTCACATAAACAACTCACAGGATCCAGTAGAAAAGACAGAGATGTTAACTACTCCTCCCATATGCCGCCCAGCACAGAAGGCAGCAAGGTGATACAGCGTTCTCATGTCAAGAGAGACAGACGTGCTCAAAACCAGAGTGCAGCTGGTGAGTTCAGGGGAGGAGACACATCACCCAGATAATGGCAGCATCTGCGGGAAGATTAGCTCTGAAACTAAGCTTGGGAAAACAGCCCCTGAACTCACATGGAGAACAACGAAAATTTTGATTGAAGTATTGCTGTCGAGTGGGGAAATGACTGTATTCTTAGGAATTCACTTGAGGAGGCGGCCTGTGTCTAACAGTCCCTGGACAGCAACGCTGGAAGATCATCTGTTGAGACACACGTGGCTGAAAACCCAAAGAACAGGTAACGTCACCTGGCAGAGGTGCTTCTGCTCTGCTCCTCCGGTGATGTAACACGCAGGGATATTTACAGTTAACAGAAACCGTAGCCCCACATTGGCCAAAGCTTCACAGAGCTCTGCTTAATGTACTGAAACAACACGGCAGGGGATGGGGACGGGGGCTCCAGGGCTCTCAACCCCCCTCTGCCCCGCTCCCCTGCGCTGCGAAACCAGGGCTGAACCTGCAGCTGCTGTGCTCTAGCAAAACCACATCTAAACAAACAGATGTTAAAAAAATATAGTGAAGTTCACTAAAGTGACACTTTTCTATCCAACATTTTGCTTTGGAAAAGTCAGTGACAGGTTGTCAAAGTGAATTTGTTTATTAAAAGTGCATTTTTCCTAGCACAGAACGACTGTACAATAGATGCCATAATTGCACAGGTTCATTAGTAATTGCATAGGCTGGAACAGGATACATCAGCCTAATTTAAGAATGGAAAATGACAGATCACATTTTCAAGATACAGTCCAATGTTGCTACCAGAAGTCCAAAGAAGAGGTGCTGGACATTTGGATTCATACTGGCTTTGATTACAAATAGTTCATATGAAGCCAGAAACCAGAGCACAGAAACTAGTGAACATTTTGACGTGTGTAACTCGCCAACTCTTACTGAATGAAGATAACCTGGACATTTAAAAATCAACATTTTGCAGTTCTATGACACTTGCAGTTAAAGCTTCTAGCACCAAGTCAATTCTTCTGACTGTGTAAAAACATTACAGATGGGAAAAGCATCACAGGGAACAAAACATCAAGCAGCCTGTCCCAGGGACGGAGTCTGGAGAGCAGCACAGGGTGCAGAACACAGGCACAGTGTTCAACGGGGACAGCCAAGGTAGGAGTCGGTCACCACCCATCCTGGGGACACGACCAGCACAAAAGAGACAGAGGGATGCGGTAGGATGATGAAGCCACCTCGCAGAGCTCAGCCCACAGAGACCCACACACCGAAACAAGGGACTTCCAAACACACACACCCCAAAGTGACCCGAAACAGCCGGTTCCGAGGTGCGAGCGCAGCCTTGGCGCGGCAGATTCACTGACAGTGCACGGGCGCACCGGTACGGCTGCTCACAGCGACCGTAGGCAAAGCACTGGCATGGCGATGCCAGGCCAATTAGCAGAATTTCAGTTCATTGGCATTTAACCAGACTACGAAATAATCTCTGGCACGGCGGCTTTTCGGCAGGGACGAGTTCTAAATCTCATAATCAGACTCGGCCAAGCAGCCTTGCCCGGGCGGTTCTTTGAATTCTCCTGTTCAAGCTGCTGACCGCCCCACGGCTCGGGGACGCTGCGAGCGGCCGCCCGCAGGAAGCTGACGGCAAAGCCCTCCCCGGTTTCTGTGGGTTTGGATCAGGTCCCAAGACTCTTTTTAAAGTAATACTCTAGTCTGTGTAATCTTCTGTCTTATGGCGGGTCAATGTTGCAAACTCTCCTTGCACTTAAGTCCTATTAACTGTCTGCGCTAATTCTGCATAGAGGGCATTTACAGCTCTCTGCTTATATGGCTCCACATTGAGCAGCCCCAGTCAGCCACAAAGCCGGGCATCTGCTAAATAAGAGGGGGAAAAAAGGAAACAAAACCCCGAGATTTACCTTACTTCAATATTCAACTGCACAGACAGTTTTTCCAATGCTCTCCTTCTGCACATGGCACAACACACACTTCAGAAACTCCGGGAAACAAGCAGGCTATGCTTTGTGCTTGCACAGCATCACCAGCTATACTTACAGGGCAATAAAAATTAGCTTAATTAATAATACATCAGCAAGAAAATGTTAATGAGCACCCAGCAGGGAAAAGGACTGCTGTCTAATCTCCTTGTGTGGACTCTCTGCTTCGGCAGCAATCAGCAACTGCATCAGCGTTACCAGCGCAGTGCAAGCTCAGGAACGCGACTCATGGGGGAACACACGCGGGACCCACGGGGCCTCCTGCCACCATTTACATTTCTCTTTACATCAGACACTGTTGCATCAGGAGCAGCTCCACGCCAACTTCCACTAGTGGACTTTTTGTCATTTAAAGAATTTAGAACCTCCCTGGACATCCAATGTATAAATACACATAGACAGGGCCTCCTGCAATTGGTTCTTTGGCCACAGCTGCAAAATACACATTTCTGCCGGCAGAGCCCGCATCGGCTTCAAGCTGCTGACTCAGCCGTGCTGCTGGATCACAAGCACGTTGCGGGGGAACCGTATCCAACCTCCCTGCGCCCGGGAGCTCACCGGGAATATCCCAGACGCTTCCTCGCTGAGCAAAGAGGCGCCGCGGGCTCAGCCCCGTGTGCTGCCAGATGTCTCGGGTAGGTGCAGATAATGGAAATTGCCCTGTCCCAGCTGTTCCCCTGCTTTGGCAGGAGCGGCAGCGCGGGGGCCGAGCGCGGGGCCCGCAGCCGCCCGGGCGGCTGTGCCACCGAGGCGCATCCACGCTGGCGCTCGGCCACGGCGCATGTTCCAGGGCTCGTGCGGCGCGGGGAGGTGGTTTCCTGCAGCCAATGGAGGAGCTGCCGGTCCTGCCTTTCATCAGAAGCGTGGCTGCAAACAAAGGCCCCGGTGGAGAAAAGCAAGTTGGCCGGTCAAACTTCCCAGCGCCAGCCAAGGCTCAGAGCTGACAAAGCTCCCGCTTTCCTCGTCACCTCCGGAGCTTCTCCTCCACATCCCGGCTGCGTTTGGGGTCACACCGGGACTTGTATTTAAAGCCCAGATGCCGGCTGGGGGTGAGGAGGATCTTTGTGTCGTGTGTTATTGCCCCTGAGCTAAAACTCCGGGACAAACGGCAGCAAAAAGTAACATAACACACACCTTGTAATTGCATCAAGCACCCACATTTGCAGCCATAGCAGCGGGTAAAATTTCAGGCTGCTGTCGTGCAGGGCAGAAGATAAATTCCATCTATAAAATAGTCTCTGTGAGGATAGTCTACAGGCATGGATTTCAGAAGATATCAAAGCAATAATCTTTTAATAAAAGGCAGAAATTAAGACAAATGTGCTATCAAAATAAAGCTGCATGAGAAAAGTTGCTAAACCCGTAGAAACCCAGAATAACCATATCACCAGTATGACGGGTACTTTCAATGGGAAGGAGACCATAAAACTTGCAGACAAATCCCAAAAATGCAGTAGTCAGGCACGGAATACACTGCGTGTGACAGACACCTGGTCTAAATCTTAAAAAAAGATGGGAAACACAACTTGCAGTGGCTGAAAAACAAACTGGCAATAACCAAGACAGCATATGATCCCCCCTCGCTGGCCTTTTCAAACGGTGCAAGCTGGAGGCTGCGCTAATTCTCAGAAATGGAAGCAGATGGATGCTCAGCAAACGCGCTCGGCTGTTTGCTCACCGGCGGCACGAGCTGATGAAAAGGCAGCTGGTTCCGCACCTCTCACACGCTCCCGGAGCCGCGGGGGCTGGCACTACAGCAAAAGCAAATATCACGTCCCATCCCAAGGCCGCCGGTAAAGAACGCGCGTTATTGCACCGCGGAGCGCAGCAAAAAAGGCGAAATATTCCCAGGGATGTCTCTAGGTCCTACAGGACACCTGCTTATAAACAATCATCTTTGCATATTAAAGAGGCATTAAAGCACTAATTTGAAACAGTACTAGAAAATACTCTTCCTAATCCACAGGACAAAGGATTTCGAATGTATGAAATTCACAGATCCTCAGCATTTAAAACTCAAAGCTGACTTGTTTACAAACGAGTTTGCCATTAACACCACCTAATACTGTCGTCACCAGCTCAGCAGTGATGCTTTTTGCATAAGCCTTCTGGGCGTTGATTTAATCTATCAAATATTAATAATGTTCCTCAATTAATAAAATACTCATGCTTCACGTTCTCGTAATACAGAGGTTTATGTTCAAACCTGCAGATCAACTAGATGGGATCATATAAACCAGCTCGCAGCCTGATGGTTAATGCTTTCATCTCCCAAATACAGATACTCTCCTTGACACTGATAAACCCACATTTGACAGGGTGTGAGTTTGCTACCTACCCCATTGGACGTAAGAAACGCACCAAAAAATGAAAACAGCTTTTGAGTCCAAGGCCTTTGGGCATCTTCATTCACCAGACAGAGACGAACATCACGTTTCAATAACCACCTCCTGATACCGCAGCATACTTTCAATTCCCAAATCAACAGCGGTGTGAAGCATGTAATTTTGAAACCCATTAATCCTCTCTAAGTCTCCTACCGTGTGCGTGTTTAATTTCCCACTTCTTGAAACAATATTATGATTTTTGAGAGAACCTGACTGTAGCTTCTGAATGCTCTGGGTCAGCAGCATGAAACATCCCCAATTACCGCTGAAGTTGGATAAAACATTTGGGTAATTCACCTTCTGGCTTTGAGCCTTTGGGAGAAATTACCTATTAAAACTTCCTCTGAAACTGCAAGGACTGGAAATGTGTGACCAGAGAGGAAGAAGGTGGCTGAGATTCTCAAGAATCCAGAAGTTCATGCTTAAAAAGGGAAAGAAAGAGGAAAAAAAAATGCATTTCACAGCACTCAGGGCTGTATTCAAATGCATCAGCAAATTATGGCCAACAGTCCTGGGGAGACCACGGCTCCCTTTCGCCAGTTAACATGCTAAAACACTTCTCTGCACATCTACACTTGAGTTCTAAAATGGATTAAAAATCTGAAGTAGCACTCTGAACAACACAGGCTTTTCTCTTACCCTAAGCAAGGCCAGAGCACAGCGAGTTGCGGTTTGGATACCTGGACTGCAATTCTCCCTCCACATGCCCATCCCCATCAGCCCTACGGGTGGGTCAGGCCCCCACATCCATCCTGCCTGCCCCCCATTCTCAGAAGCAATAACCACCACGTTCCTCTGCTCCTCAGCAACGAGACAAACACAAGCAGATGCGTTTTTCTGCAGCATCACAAAAGCCTCCTGGGCTGGGCTCAGACACTTTGCCCCAGACAAGGGGCGACGGGGCCGCTGTGCAGCCTGTGGGCACCACTATTATCTGTGCTCACCTCATCTGCTCAGTCCCCGGCTCCTCTGCTGCAGGTTCTGAACGCGGCAGCCACGGCGAGCTCACAACCACCTCCTGGGCCATGTGCTGCCCTGCCTGACCCAGGAACCTATCATCACTTTATTTTTATCCCTGTTTGCACCATTTTAAATTCCCCTTTAACAAACGAGGTAAGTCACTTACCTGGCTTTATTTTGAGTCTACCCATGTCAGCCCCGCTCCCTTGCTCCGGATTTACTTCCTCACCAGCTGCACCACCTGCAACTTCCCTCCCTGTCCCGTGCGCTGTGTCTGCAGGATGATTATCCGTATGCAAACAGAAGCAGACCTGAATTTTCTGCTCTCCCACTCCATCCCGCTCACCGTCCCCCTGTCCTAAACCGACACTGCTCACCACTGCCCCTGAGAGCTCGCCCTGGAGATATGACACTGAAAAGGATGGATTTAATATTTCATATCCCACCTCCACCCCAAGCCAGGCCCTTGCACACACGAGCGGCTCAGCCCTGGCTCAGCACCCGTCAGCAGTTTGTGTCACAGAGACAAACTATTAATATTGATCTTAAATGGAAACTCAGGCAAAACAAGCTGGTACGGAGGTAAGACAATGGTGGGGATCAGTCCGGATCTTAAGGAAACAGGAATCCCCTTAGAAGAACATTTCCTACTTTAAAAGACGATACGCTGCATGTCCTTGATACTTCGCCTATGCTGAAAGTTTTTAATTAAAAGTAGGAAAGCCTTTCTATTTTAGCTGCGGAAGTAGCAGCATCAAGTGCTTTTATAAGTACAGTTTATTGTGGGTTTATATGCATCTGAGAGAGCTTGGCAGCCAAGCTAAGCCAGCAAACCCTTCCACCACCTCAACCAGCCACCAGCTGTCACCAAGGGGACAGGGGGAGGATGGACTCACAGCACTTCCCCCTGACCCACCTGAGGCGCAGACAGCCAGGTGAGCCTTTCAGTGCCTTCCATAACAGGCAAAGAGGAGGTAACCTCCAGCAAAACGTGTCTCAAAGCATCAAACAGACCCCTGGAACCTCACGCAGTCCTGCACAAAATGTGACCCCCCCTTTACCTCCTTTTCTGGGAGCCAGTGACCCCAGGCAGCAGCTCTGCTCTGCCTCAGCTGTTTTGCTGGAGAAAAATCATCCTGGCGTGCATCAAGAACAGTGTGGCCAGCAGGACCAGGGCAGTGATTGTTTCACTGAACTGGGCACTGGGGAGGCCAAAACTCCAAACCTGGGGTCAGTTTGGGCCCCTCATGACAACCCTTGAGGTGCTGGAGCGAGTTGAGAGAAGGGAACGAAGCTGGAGCACAAGTGTGATGGGAGCGGCTGAGGGACCTGGGGGTTCAGCTGGAGAACAGGAGCTGAGGGGAGACCTTCTGATCTCTGAACTGCCTGAAAGGAGCTTGGAGCCAGGGGGGGTCGGCCTCTGCTCCCCAGGAACAAGCGCCAGGAGCAGAGGAAACGGCCTCAAGTTGCGCCAGGGGAGGTTGAGGTTGGATCTGGGGAACAATTTCTCCCTGGTTTGGCCACCCAGCCCTATCTGCCAGCACAGCTCCAATCACTTCCCTCCACAGAAGAGCTGCTTGTTTGTTTGTTTCTCTTTTTGTTGTTGGGGTTTTTGCTGGTAATTGCATCTCGACCAGGACTTGTGCTGACACAGCGATGGTGGAGGGGAGAGCAATTTCGTTGCATTTGCGGACAGATAACTAAGCCGGCAAAACTTCTCAAATGTAGACCAAGCGTCTGCTTTGGAAAGCAAAAAAATAAGCTACTCTGGTCTAAAATCACCTCTAAACTAATACAGCTACATCCACAGCAAGAACTTCTATTAGCATGACTATTCCAGCAAGGAAAAATGAAAAATCATCGTCTCCAACCAGCATAATTATATTGGAAGAGCTTTTTTAAAGTGTAAACCAGACCTTTAATTCTGCCTTGACTTACAAAACGTTCTTCAGACACTTTCTTCAGTCATGTTGGCTCAGCCATGTTATCTTAACACAACTGAACTGCACTTTAAAAGCTTTCTTAAAACTTCAGAAGACTTATTTGCCCATTCTGTCATTATTTAAAGTTTGTCTATATGGAAGAAAAGGATGAGTTCCCGAAGGGCCTTTGCCAACCCACAGCTCACCTGGCATGGGAGAAACTAAATGACATTTGACACAGGCTAAAATGTTGTGAGGGAAAGTTCGCAGTTTTAACATATTAACAAAGTAACCCTTGTGCAAAAGCCCATAACTGATAAAGTTATAAACCCTCCTTACTAGGTCTCTAGTATCAGAGAGGGGAAAATAAACCTCCTTTCTTTACGCAAAGACACAGCTAAAGCATTGCAAACTATGCTAACCCTGGTATCCCAGAGGAAATCTAACACAACACCTGGAAACACCATTTTTTGCCTGTGTTCACACTCTCACGTCGATGCAGCACCAACGTACCTGGCTGCACTAAGGAGACCGAGGAAAACACCCGTCCTGCAGGCTTCCACACAGCTCACAAAGCAGAAATGATGATGGGGTTTAAAACACACCGAGTTTTCCCGACGTAGGTTCCTGAAACAGACTCTGTATTAAAAGCGGCAGCCCTGGGAAAGCAAAGCCCTCTCCTCGCTCATGATACCAGCTGGCAGGAGTAAAAGAGAGGAGGAAGGGCCAGCAGGCCCAAAAGAAGCGCTGGATTTCACATCCCCTGCAAAACAGAAAGTGGGCAACCGAAGAACTCATCTGTGTACTCAAAGACACCGCTCGTTAGGTCCTGTTTTTCCCTATTCTCACTCGGCGCTCGGCGGCCTGTTACAGCAGCCGGGCCCGAGGGGAGGACGCGCTCTGACGCCACGCGAGTGTCGCCCCTTCGTGCAGTCGGGAGCTCACTGAGGGGCTGCCCAGAGCCAGGATCAAAGCCTGATTTGCAAAACCCTCAGCCCGTTGAGTCCTCGCCTCCGAAGCGCAGGGAGCTGCCGGGCGCTGGACTGGGCGCAGAGCCGGGCTCAGCGGAGGGTGCTGGGGAAACCTTCCTCTGCGCGGCTTGCGCGCCGTCTCTTCGCTTTAAAGATCAAAGCTGCATCTCCACAAGAAAATAAAAGATGTTACACATCAGAACAGATAGGAAGAAAAAAAAAAAAAGATTAAAAACACAGTGTGACTTCTGAGGAGAAGCACTTCTTTCAAAGCCACACACACGCCTTAGGTCCCGCTTAGCGCCAGCCTTCCCCAGGTTAGCACGAGCCTGAGGCATAACACCGTGGCTTGAAACCTCCCTTTTCAAGCTCAACCAAACAATCATTTTAGGAAAGGCAGGTGATTCTCTTTACTAAACTGATGCAAACACTGGAGTAGCAGCATCAAATTCAACGAAGCTGCACTATCATAGAACTGGCTGAGGAAGACAAACTCAGTTCCTTAAACTTTAACCTTTAGTGCTGCATTCACAGCAAGTCTAAAATAAGGAAAAAGCACCAAACTGGACTGGATGTAAGAAACCTGCTCAAGAAAACCAACAGCAAAGCCAGGCTGCTCTGCAGTGACAGGGTTCTTGCAGCACGGCTACTTACCTGGCAGCTCAACCATTTCTAAAAGCACAGAGAAGAGAATAACCGCAGAATTTCACAGCTCAGAACTTGGTGCTCAGAGAGATTCCCCCTCACCGATCCACACTAAGATTTGACAAGAAGCTATTCTGTACTGGAAGCTTTTGTCTCGAGTTAACCATCCGCCAACAACTTTGCCTGCAGAGGCGCCTGGACACTCCCTGCAGACACACAGACTCTTCCAACCCGCCCGGCTCTTTGCTCAGAGCAAACACCTCCTCCCAGGAACACACCTCTGCACCTCTCTTGACCAAGTGAAATAATCGCTCCTTTCTGCTCCACCTTGCACATGGCAGAACACCACGGTTTGTGGGGTGTTAGTTCTCGCTTTGCCCCACCAGCGCTGGGGAAGCAAAGAGCATCTCCTCCAGTCTCCAAATTCCAGCCTGATTTACACCAACTTCCTCCCCTCGGCCTCAGAGGGGTGTAAGCAAAGGCAGATCTGGCCTTAGATTTAACAATTTATGGGGGAGGGGAGGAATTAAACTCCAAATGAGTCACCGTTCCCTCCCCATAATCCACAGCAACATCTGTGGCTATACAGCCTGATTTGAAGAGCAATGTTTCTTAATGCTCTGCATGCAGAGCAGCCCCAGCCAGGAGATGCTTCCCAAAATAAAAGGTGTTAAGTAGTGTTAAGACAAACCTGTGCACTGAGAGTTGATGAGTTATGAGCCAACTCCTGCCCCGGTCACAGCCACACCGTCCTCACAGAAAGCATGGAAGGACCAAGGCAAAACTGGACCATGGAGTCACAGAAGCATCTGAGGGCTCATTCCTCTATCACACGGCAAGATTAACACCTGATCCTCTTCCAAAGGGAACAGCGGCAGGACCAGGCCTTGAGACGCAGTTGTGATGGGACAGAAAGCATAAGTAAAGCCTTGGACAAAATACCCAGTGGGAATCCTACCTGAGTAATAAATCCAAGCTGTCTTTGCCACACTTTACAAAGTATTGCTTTTGCTGCGCTACAAACTTCACCCCACGCAGGGCAGCAGTTCCCTGTGACAGCGGAACCCTCTGAGCACGGTATTGCACACAAAGCTGCAGCAAGAGGTGTAACCGAGCTGTTCTGAGACACTGAGCGGTACCTGTACGTGCCGCAGTGATGGAGCATCCGCTCAGCCCAGCTCTGATCCCGTTTGTGTGCCAATACACCTGTGTTACTGCCCCGCCGCGCTCTGTGCGTGGGAAGGCTCAGCAGCTGCAATCCGTACCTGGGGGCAAAGGCTTATGGAAAGAGTTCACGTACTCCAACAAAACCAGGGAAAAAGTTTCAGCCCGGCATAAAGAAACACCACAAACTCAACAGGTATTGGAGCCCCGTGTGCCACTCGGGTAACTTCACGGGGTAGTCGAGCTGTGTGCTGTTTTCTTCGGGGACGCTTAGAGATGTGGTTAATTACAGCTAATTGTCATTATGTGCCCAACTTCATTTTCCCTGAGGATTTTGGATGCAATTCCAGTATTTCCTCAAACCTTGAGCATTTCAAATCGCTACACCGGTAACAGCAATAAACCAGAGCACATCGCAGCCCTCCCGCCACCCTCCGAGGAGGGAGAGTTTATTCTTTCCACCGAGGGGAGGCCAAGGGGGATCCAGCCCCGGCTCGGCGAGGGGAAGCGAGCCCGCTCGGCCTCTGAGGAGACTTGGGAGAGTTTTCTGAGGAAGAACTCCGAGTTCTGCTCTCCCGAGGAAACTCCGCCACCTCCCGCCTCCCGACAGCCGGCGGTTCCGCCCGCCGGCCGGCACGGGGCTCCCCGCGGCGGGGCCGCCGGCGCTCCGGGCAGCGCGGCGGGCCCGGCCGGCTCCGGGCTCCCCGCGGCGGGGCCGGGGCTGCTCCCGGGGCCGGGGGCGGGCTGGGGGCCGGGCCGGGGCCGCCGCGCTGCCCGGGGCCCTGCATGGCTCATGCCTGCCCCCGCACGGCTGCCGTGCGCGCCGCCCGGGAACCTGCATGGCTCATAGCGGGGCCCGGCCGCCGCCGCGCCCGCCCGGCCCTGGACTCTGGATGGGGCCGCGCCGGCGCCGCGCCGCATGGGGGGAGCCCCGGAACATGGATGGCGCTCCCCCCGCCTCCGGCACACGCACTGGCTCCCATTGGGGGGGGAACCCCGAAACCTGTATGGCCCATACCACTGACTCACCGTGGAGGGGTGTTACTTATACAGAGTCCCGGGCCCCCCTACACACAATGGCAGCAGCTCCCACATTCTTCCCCTCAGAGGAGTTGGACTGAACCATGGGGCGGCGGGGGCACGGCCCCCCTCCCGGCCTCCGACAGAACCCGCCTGGCCCTGGGCGATACCACTCCACGCTCCCCCATCTTCCTTCCCCCCGCCCGGGCAGATGGACGCCGCCGCTCTCACTCACCTCGGCATCCACTGTGGCCATGGCCGGAGCCCCGGAGCGTAGCCCCGCCCCCTCGGCGGCTCCTCACGCCTTGGCTCCGCCCCTTTCCCCTCATTCTTCTCAATGGAGACGCTCCGCCGGCCACTGCACATGCGTGCGGCAGCATGGCGGCCCCCACGGGGCACCTCTAGCCGTACGGCATCATGGCGGCGCCCGTCCGGAGGCGGCCGTACAGCTGGGACGATGATGGGGTGACACGGGGACAGAGTACATCGACACCCCCTGACCACAGACCCTTCGCTATTTGTACCAAGAGCCCCCAAGGCGGCAGCTTTGGACCCTCACCCCATTGGACTTATCCCACCAGCCATAGCAGCAGCTCAGCTGTGTGAGGGGAATGAGCACCAGTTGTTTCTAATTGAGTAGATAATGAATTTCCCAAACCGTGTCCTGTGACAACAGCACCCAGCAGCAGCACTCTTCCACAAACCTAAACAAAATCCGTGCAAGAAGATCCTGGAAAAAGTCAAAGAATCCCTCTGTCCTCCTGTCAAAAAAACTTTAAAAATCATCTTTTATAGCTTCTCCCACTTTTCTGTTATTTTCAGCCTAGTGCACACAAGGTCTCAGGTGTCTGTCTTAGCTACACCCAGGGCTGGACGGGCGGGGGGAGCAGCAGCGGCTCCCCCCGTCCTGGCCCGAGGGTCCCACAATAGCCGCTTTCATCCTCCCCAACCCCAAAGGGCCCTTCCTAATGCCCAGGCCCATAAATCCATGATTGCAAAACAATTAGGTCTTTTACAGCTCTGCAGTAAAGCAGAAGATACCGCAAGGGGGGTGATAAACACCTCCAAGGGCTCCTCAGCCCCACAACCGCTGCCACCCGGGGAATCACACCAGGGACACGCAGGGACGAGCAGACACTGCTGCACCTGCCTCCCCTCCTGGGGGGAAACAGGAGCCCTGATGTCAATTTACACCTTTATTATCGGCTCTCCCCAGGAACACCCTCCCTCCCGTGGCTCCTGCAGCCCCACGCAGCCTCCTGGCTCCTCTCTGCGGGCAGATGGACACATGGCTTTGTTTGCTTTGCAGTCAGACTCCTGCTCTGAGTCATCAGAGGCCACGGGCACCACCTGCTCCCGGGGACGTGCTCCAGAAACCCTGGTCTGCTGTCGGGGTTACCACCACGCCTGTCCCAGCACCCTCGCAGTGCGGGTGCCCCATCCCCAGCACAGCTTTGTTAGCACCCACAGGGCTGTCACTGCAGCACAAGGTGCTTTCCGTAAAATCAGGAGGATTTGGGGTGGTGGGGCACAGGAGGGAGCAGCAGTGCCAACAAAAGCCCAGGGAACTCAGGATTTGGCCTAAGTTTTTAATCATAAAGTCATTTTGGTTGGAAAAGACCCACAAGATGAGAGTCCAACTGCCACCCCACCCCTGCCCCATGTCCTGAGAACCTCATGTCCGTCTGTCCAACCCTCCAGGGATGGTGACTCCAGCACTGCCCTGGGCAGCCTGTTCCAATGCCCCACAGCCCTTTGGGGAAGAAATTGTTCCCCAGATCCACTCTAAGCAACAACAAAGTGACCCCGACGCTGCCAGATCACCCAGCAGCGCCCACACACCCGTAACTGCCCCATCGCCCCCAGCCGGGGCTGAGCCACGGCCGCTCCGGCCCCGCTGCGAGCCGGAGTGTCGAGGTGCGGAGGCTCCGGGAGGAGAGACCCCGACACGCAGCGAGAGCCGGAGGCCCCGGGGCGGGGAAGGAGCCACCGGCAGCCCCGCCCGGCGGCGCCGCGGTCAAAATAAGAGTCCCCGGGCCTGAGGCGGGACCCACCGGGGGAGCGCCCGCCCACCGCCCCCGCCCTAATTAATTAATTACCCCCCCAGCACCCCCCGCAGGACTAAGGCGACATCCCCCTGAGCCCCAGCCACGGCCCCTCCGGTGTGTCTTGCCGCGTGGGGACCTCGGGGGGTCCCAGCGCTCCCTGCCCGGGGCAGGAGATGGAGCTGAGCCCGCCGGGGAGGGGGCTGCAGGGATGGGCGTCCTTCCCCTCCGCTCCCCCAGGATGGAGTGACCGTTCCTTGTACAAAAGACAAACAGCAGCGCCTGGAGATGGTGCAGCTGGAGAGCTCCAGCATCCCCCTGGGAGGTGAGCCCACCCTGCTCCGGGGATGCTCGCCCTGACACGGGAGCAAGGGAGGGAACCGCCCGCGTTCATCCCCGCTCCTGCAAACGATCCAAGCTGCCCGCGGGGACCCCCGTGCCGACACTGGGGACAGGGCGAGAGGGAGGGCGGTGGGGCAGGATGGCTGATGGGGCAGGGGGCTGGTGGCACCTCTGCGCTGGCGTTTGCTGAGGCTTCGTTTTCCTCAGCTGGAGCCGGGGATGCTGCCGCCCCTGGGACAAACCTCCCTGCGCCACTGAAGAGGCTCCCGCCAGCAGCAGAGGGGACCAGGAATGCACAGGGCCAGCCGCCACGGCTCGCACCCCACCCTGCAGCTCTGTGATCGTTAACGCGAGTGGGGCGAGGACACGAGCTGTTTTACAACAAACTCCCCCTTTTCCCGAGCTGCTGCTGTGGTCGCAGAGGCCGGGGACCATTTCCAGTAGCCCGGCGCCAGCAGCCACCTCCACCATGGCGGCCCCGGCCGGGCCTCCATCGCCCTCTCCCGCCCCGCGCAGGGACCGGCCGCAGCCGGGCCTCCTGCCAGCAGGAAGAGACGAACCCAACGCCCCGGTGCTTCCTCCGGCCGGAGCGTCCAACAGACCTTCCCCATCACCGGTCACGTCACCCCGCCGGGTCTGCCCACCCCAGCGCCTTCCCCGCTGAGCTGGAGAAGCGGTTTTGCTGTGGGGTGGGTTATAAACCAGCTTTGGAGCTTCACCTCTGAAAGCCAACGGCCGCTTCTCGCCCTCCACGCCAGGCCCTCCCAGAGGATCTCGGCGTACGGACATCTCCCATCACACGTTTACGCCGAGCAAAACGCACCCGCGGTCTTAAGAAACGAGATCTTTATTTACGCTTTTCAGCTCCTTACATTTGGTGGGTTCAAACCCAGGGCAAAACCACTCCCCAGAAGCTGTGGTAAACCTGTAAAACTGCTAGTTGACATTTGAAAACCCAGTAATAAATTGCACAAAGTCTCAGGTTGTACAGAGCCATCACAAATATTGTATAAAACCCCTGAATCTGTAAAGAGAACCACAGGAGTAAAGAATTACAGCCACGAGTATTGGTACAAGAAAGGGCACAAGTTTTGAGGGTTTTATGCCCCCAGTCTCTCCTGGGGAGGAGAGATGGGACATTCCTGTTGTAGACACGAATACAGCATAAAACCCAAAGAGACCCCTGAACATCCTTTATCTCCCATCCTGTGCTGGCTCAACTGGGAAACTTCCTAGCAGAAAATACTTTTACAAAACTACCAAAAGTTGAGCAGCAAGCTAAAAAAGAATCAGTGTCCAGCAGAAAGAGCCTCATGTCCCCGTGTCCCCTTCCCCGTCTCCTGCACGCAGCGGGACAAGTGCCAAAGTGGGACACAACACTGGAAAAGCCAAAAATATGGGAGCAGCACACGTGGAGAGTGGGACACAAACAAACCCATGGGGAACAAAAAAAGAAGCAGCAGAAAAAAGGAAAAAAATATAAATTTTTGGTATTTTCCATTGAATGTTGAGTATGGAAATAATTAGTCACAAGCTTCTCTTGTGCCCCACTGTGTCCCCTCCCCATCTCAAACTAAACCATAACCAGTTGGTTAAAAAAATTGAGCTGGGAATTTGAATGAGTTCCTGTGTGCTGAAGTTAAAGAGGCTGAAGCCAGAGGAGAGAGACAGGGACACACACCCCAGACGTTGGGTTTTGCCCCATCGTGCCCATCCCAAGGACTTGCTGCCATAGCGCCCCGTGCCCTAAACTGACTGTGGGCATGTCTAATGAGAGCTGGACTAACTCCTCCATCTCATGGTCCTGGACCGTTTGAAAGGGTCCATGAAACGTGAACGAGGTTCTTCATGTCAGGCTCCAAGTCGCTGTGCAGCACTTGGGGCTGGGCGAGGAACGTTCTGAGCAGGAACGTTGGAAACCACAGTTTTGCCCATTATGTCTGCGAGGTTGCTCAGAGACAAACTCAGGGTGATGGCCAGAGGTCTCAGAGAGGCCTCTCCTGGCAGGAGCTCTGCCCAGTCCTCGCACCCAAAACAAGGACCATCGTGAGGTCAACTCCTTCCTGCTCCCTCCACAGCAGCTGGTGGTGATGGACACTCTTCACCAGTGAAGAAGAACGTGCCCGCTTGCTCCTTGCTTTGCAAAGGGGATGCTGTACAGCAAGAGGTGCTGAAGGACCGGTCTGTAGCAAATATTGGGGTGAGCACTGCAAAGCACAGGGCAGGAGCTGTGTGAGATGCTGCTGGCCCCTCCACAGACTCCACTGTGAATGGTGCGTTCCCAACTGTAAAGGTTAAAGGAGGATGGACACTTGATTGGGGTTTAGAAGAGCATCCCAGCAGCTCTGGCCACTGACCAAACAGCATTCAAGTTCTCCAGCCAAAGAACACGGGTTGGACACATCACCAGCAGCTCAGCTGCAGGGTTGGAGAACAAGGAACGGGGAACGCAGTGCCAGCCCAGGCTCCTCTCCCACAGCCCGGCCGGGTCAGGGTTCTGCAGCCCAGCACGTCCAGAAGCACCGACAGCACACAGGAACGGTCCCAGAGGCGCGGAAGGATTTGGGCTGAGGCCTGAAAGGAAGGGTACGTACTGCTGGCAGCAAGGAGCGACGCGCTGAGCCAGGAGAAACAGGTTCGGCTAACTGGGAGGAAGAGATGTACCATTACAACAAGGAAACAAACACCTGCCTTGGACCCCTTGTGTATCAAAAATGCTTTTCATGGCAGAACAGACCACCAGGCAAAGGAGAGAGTCCTAAATATAATAATAAAAGCTGGGCAGATGTACAAATTGAGCAGAGGGTGAAGAAGGAACCTCAAGTGCGAGACACAGATCACACCTCAGGTTACTCGCAATGACAACGTTTAGGCAACACCTACACACTTCAGACACGCTATCACCAAACTGTGGGTGCAGGGAAGAGCTTTCTTCCATTTTAAGTAAGTTTATTCCCAATGTCTCTTCAGGAGAAGGCACAGGCTGGTGGCCTCCAGCCCTGCCAGCCAGCCCTTGCTGTTCCATCTCCATCCTCCTGAAGGGAGAGTCCGCTCTCCCCTTCCTCCCCGCCACCCCGGCAGCAGAGACGCCGTCCAGGACCCGCGAGCCACTGGCACAAACCACAGCCTGGGGACACAGGGCCGGGGAAGCAGCAGAGCAGCGGCTCCTCTTGCCAGAGCGGAGCCCACATGGTGCCAAACTCCCTCCGACCATGTGGAACCGCGCTCAGGCTGCCCCGTGCTTGTCCTCCCCGAGCTGCCGCGGCAGAGGTCGCCGTCCTTCCTGGGGAGAGCACAAAACTCGCTTCATTTTGTAAGAAATCAGCAAGGTGCGTTCCTGGATTTGGCATGAACAGGCACATGGAGAAGCATCAGGAATGGATGAAAAAGCACAGCCTTTCTCTTAGAATAATTTATTAAATACAGCATTAAAATTTGTACTTATGAATTCAATCGTTAAAAACAAAACTTCATCTCATATATATATATATATATATATATATATATTCAGGGACAATGACAATCATCCTATCACCATTGGTGCATGTTGTGCCAGCACTGCTCAGAAGGGCACCTTCTCTACACTATCCTTAAAGCGGTTCAACACTTAAAATAAAAAATAAAATAAAATAAAAAGCATTTGCAAAGAAAGAGTGCAAAGCAGGGCTTGTCCCCAGCTGCTGCCGGGGCTGTGCAGAGGCTGTGCGCTCCCCACAGGTTTATTAGCTACTGCCTGCCCAGCATGAGGCAGCTGGAGACCAGTTCTCAGAGGTGCCAAAGCTCTGCAGTCCACAATTTCTGCGTGGCTGGATGCCTGAGGCTCTTACGTATCTGGTTTGTGGTTTCCTCAGCTTGGGCAGTCAATACTAAACAAGCTAAACAAGGCGTGGGGGGGGAAAAGCGCAAAAGAAATATGTTGGTTTACATCCACCAGCTTCTTCCCCCAACCTGCCAGGTCCAGCGCGGGTGGTAAATGAAGAGCAGCAGTTTGTGTTCCCGCTCCCTCATTTTCCCATCCTGCTGTGGCTCGAGAAGGCTCAGGAGACAAGTGATAAATTGGTACCAGTTTGCGGAGGGAACGTTTCCCCTCGTGCGCTGGCTCGGCAGCGCAGACCTGGACGAGACGCCAGGATGAGCCTCGAGGGAGGGCTGTCCCCAGGGGAAGGGGCTCCAGGGACAGGGTCCTTGGGCAGACTCAGAGGTAGCATCGGAAAGACTTTTCTAACTTGATTGTCACGTAATTCTGGCCCACCGGAAGCAGCGGCAGCTGGATGGAGAGGGCACCCTGCAGGGGTGGGGATGGGACACAGGGATCAGGTCCCCCCGCTTGCAGACCGACCAGGCTGTTGATCCTGGGCACTGTGGTCGAGCAGTGAGCAGGATGGACTCTCCTACTGGGCTTCTGACGAGCTGCCCTTGCTGAAGAGGGCCAGAAGCTGGTGGGCACCCCCTGGTGACACCGGGCTGTCCCCCCACAGCTCACCAGGGCTCTTGGATTATGAGCAGGCACCCCAGCGAGCTCCCCGCTGCTCTCACCGCACGCAGGCAGCGGGGACCAAGAGAACCAAAGGCTGCCAGTCACTCACCCCACAACACAGGTACAGCAAGGGCTTGTGCTTTTGGCTTTTTAAAAGTCCCTGACCTTCCGAACCTGTTTACTCCAAGAAACCTCCTGTTTCAGCTACCCTTAGGACCTACAAGGACAAGGAAGAAGGGCTGTCAACACCATTTCTGCAGAGCATATGGCCCCTAAAAGAGAAGAGAAAGTCCACACAGCCCAGCCTTCACCCACAGAGGAGACATGCCAAGTCAGGAGCGTTTCAGATAAGGCATCACAGGTGCTTCGATAGTAAAGCAGTTAGTGTTGACTACAGTACTTTAAACACAGGCTGCTGCAGCGGGCATCCCCGGGGCAAAACCAGTTCTTGGTGCAGCAGCAGGAGACGGTTCGGTCTCCCAGACCTCTCCTGCACACACACAGGTTGCCCTGGCTGCCCTTTTTGGTTTTTCCTCCCCCGTTTTCTTAGAGAGAGATGTAAAAAGCCCAGGCCGGGATGTGTCATTTACCCCACCGAGCAGCCAGAGAGATGAGAGGACGCCTTGTGCTGTCCCAGACTTTGCAGTAGGCAGGCGAACCGCGGCGCCCGGGGTGCGCAGCGCCGGCAGACTCGCAGCAGGGTGGGCTAGTTGCCGTTGCTGATGCTGGAGTTGGCACTGCTGCAGCTCTGCTCGTAGGACGGAGGCGCCTCTGCTCGGGAAAAGAAAGAAGGTGGTTACGGTGGGTGTCTGGGAGGTTCCCTTACCCCAGCTGATGTATGTTGGTGCTGAGCGAAGCTGCTGACACACCGTGCACACAGGCACTCTCTCTCCAGCACCCCGCAGAGGAAAGAGGGTTTTTGTGTGCACATGAAGGATTTGAGGCAGCCAAGCTCATCCCTGTCCTGATGCCTACAGAGGTTAAAATCAGCACCTCAAATCCTGTTCTGTTTCTCCCCTTCTTTCATGAGCATCCTCATGTACTCCAGCACCTCTGGTGACACGTGCTCCGTGTGCCCCAAGCCTGGGTTGAGGTGACACATTGAGTGTGTCGCTACCCCAGCGCTAACAGACGGGTTTATTTGGGTAGGACGGTGCTGACAGGCACTGCTGCTCAGGACAAGCCGGGCTGCAGGAACCCAGCCTGCTGGGATTTCCCCAGGTTTTCCGCCCTGGACGGTCTCTCAGCTCCCGCCCGCGCAGCCCGTGTCTCCAGCCCAGCTGCGCGCCCACTCCCAGTCAAACACAAGATTTCAGTTACATCACTTTCCTGGCTCTGCTCCACCAGCCTCACCACACGCCAAGAAGCTTTTTCTATCAGTGGGAGGCTGAAAGCCCGTTTAAGAACAGGGAGATCCTCTCACGACAAGCCCAGGGCAGGCAGGGGTGTAGACGTGGGAACGGCCAGCCAGCTTTTACAGCTGTAAGAGGAGACTCCTCTCTGCCTGCTTTAGCCTCTGGAGATCTCACAATCCTCTCTGACACCCCTACACCCCCCCCAGCTCACAGCTAGCAAAGACTCTTGTCATAGGAGATGTTTCCTGTGACACTGCCAGCCCGTTTGGATGTGAGGAGCAGCTGCTCACCGTACGGGTACCCCCACGTGCTGTATTCCGGAGGCAAAATGAGAGAGCTGGCCGTGGGGACGGGCACCACGTTCCCCTCGGCGTAGTAAGGGACAGTGGCTCCCGTCGACAGGCAGAGCGTGGGATGGTTTGGGGAGCCCGTCTGCTCCGAGTCCACCCGTATCTCCTGGAAGCTCAGTCCTGGGGCATAGCTGAACGGCTGCTGCTGGGAATGGCTTTTGGTGGGGATCGAGACATTGTCCATGGGGTGGTAACCGCCGGCAGCCTCCTCTTCCTCCGGGGGGGCACTGGGTACCACTGCAGATGGGATGTGCTGGATGGAGCGGGAGGGGCTCAGGGGCACCCTGTTCACAGCAATGTTACCAATGTAAATGGGGAGAGTGACGGAAACCTCTGGTGACTTGAGGGAAACCTGGAAGAGAAGGAAAAACAGTGGCGTTCTCTTCATTATACACTGCGCTGGGAAGGTTCACCTGGTACAAGGGCTACGGAGTTCAGCGATGGAGCTCAGCCCAAAAGGGAGCACAGAATCATGGAATATTATAGTTTGGGTTGGGAGGGACCTTCCCAGCTCCCCCAGTGCCCCCCCTGCCATGAGCAGGGACATCTTCACCAGCTCAGGTTGCTCAGAGCCCCGTCCAGCCTGGCCTGGGATGTCTCCAGGGATGGTTCATCCACCACCTCTCTGGCCAACCTGGGCCAGGCTCTCACCACCCTCAGGGACAACAATTTCTTCCTCATGTCCAGCCTGAACCTCCCTCCTTCAGTTTAAAATCATCATCCCTTGTCCTATCACAACAGGCCCTGCTCAAAAGTCTGTCCCCATCTTTCTTCTCGGCCCCTTTGAAGTCCGTAAAGGCCACACTAAGGTCTCCCCAGAGCTTCTCTTCTCCAGCTGAACACCCCAGCTCTCTCAGCCTGTCCTCCCAGCAGAGTTTTCCAGCCTCGGATCATTCCTGTGGCTCCTCTGGCCCCTCTCCAGCAGGTCCATGTGTGTCCTGTGCTGAGGGCAGCACAGAAGTTGCAGCACAGCCCACTGGAGCTCCCCAAGAGCACCAAGTACTCACCTGGATGTAGTAGTCGATATGTATGAGGCTACAGCCCTGCAGAATGGACTGGGGCAGTGCTGGAACGAGGATCTGCTCTTTCCATTCTGCGTGTTTCCAGGCTTTCACTCCTGAGCCTTCCACCTCCGCGATGGTCCTCAGGTCATAAATCCAGCGTTTGGATTTATAAGCCACTTTCTGTACAGACAGGAGAAAACACAGCTAGATGACAGACTGTGGAGGGGTTTGTGTCTAGGAAAACCACCCAACTGCTTTGTCATATAAACATGAGTACAAACCTAACGTGCATATTGCAGGGCAGAATCACCCATTATGACACAATAGACTGAACTGGTATAAGCAAGATGTTCTGCCACCTTTTTCCCCAGGAAGGTAGAGATAAACAGAGTTAGCCAGAGGTCTGGACTCCTCCCTGCCACATCCCAGGCACATGTAGCAGAGATACACACTGTGCTGAGAACTGCCCCAGTTTCATGGAGGCCTCAGGGGCGTCAAGACCAGCACAAGCTGAAGAATCACATTTTTGGATGCTTACCTGGAGCAGACTGGCCACCACGGGCCCGGTGTCCCGGCCCGATTTGTTCTCTATGTCGGTGCGGAGCTGGATCGCTTGCCCCACGATGTACCCTCTCAGATCCGAAGTGGCGGTCAGGATAACGTTGCCACTTTTCACAAGCTTGTAGTTGAACTTCTTGGTGACTGACATAGTGTTGGGCTGCTGCAGGACAGCAGAGACACAGAGATGTTGGCTCACGAGCATCAGAGAGCATCCAGGAAAACACTCAGATTCAAAACATGCAAGCAAAAGTATCTGGTGTAGGTGGACACAAGGAACCAGCAACCCAGCACAGCCACAGACAACTGGTCTCACTTCTCCATCCCCTCAGATTTGCTGTCCTATTAGTCGCTCTTTCCTCCAAAGCAAGCTCCCCAAACCCAGGTCTCTACAAGCACCCGGTGCTATTGGCAAACACGTCTCTGCGTGCTGCAAATTCACCTAAATATTTCAAAGCAACATGTGGCAGAGTCAGAAAACTCCTGGGAACAGGGACTGATGGCAAAGCAGGACAGATCAGGAGTCCTTGTCCTGCTCTTGCACAGGCAGGACATGCACTCAGAGTTGTCCAGCCACCCAGACAGCAAGCGTGACAAGGACAAGTGCTGAAGCCTTGGCACTTCCCCACCACACTCATCCTCACTCTTACCTCAATGTCAGGGATGTCGTTCAAGTTGAGAGGGCAGAGAATGTAGAAGATCTTGTTGCATTTGTAGTCCTTGGAGAAGCGAGGTGTGTCTATCACAGCTTTCACCTGATGGAGGACCTTGCCAAAAGGACCTTCAAAGGATGTAGGAGCAGAGGCTGGAGTCGAGAGAGAAAGAAAAGGATCATAAGACTGAGTCAGGCCAAGCATTTCTGAACTGGAAATAAATGGTCTCTTTAAACAGCTTTTTATCTTCACCTAAAGAGTTCTGCAAGTACCTCAGAGATGGGATCCCCCAAGAAAGACCTGGGACTGAGCAGTAAAGCCTCAGAGACCTCGCTGTGACCTCCTTGCAGAAGGGACCCTCTGCAGCCATGGGTTCAAGAGCAGAGACCCTCTCTCTGAGCGCTGGGTGCAGGACAGGTGCACCCACCGACCAGGACCCCTGTGCACACCTGGGTCACGCTTGGAGAGGCGTCAGCCACAGTTCGGACCCGGCTTTGCACCGTGCAGAATGTACCCGCTTGCCTAAGCTCCTGTGCTGCTCCCTGCAGTGTCTCTGGCCAAGCTGCCAGCTCTGCCATCCCTCCCAAATCCCACTCAGCTCAGCTCCAGAGGCTGCAGAAGTGCCCACGGGTGTTTCTCTGCGTCATACCTGGCAGCAGGAACTGGAAGGGAAAGCTGTGCTCTCCAGCCGGCAGCACCCCTGCGGAAACAAGAACCAAAGGTGAGCGGGACCGGCCATCGCCTTGGAACAACGTTTTCGGAGCGTGATCTGCCAGAGAGAGGCCACCAGCTGGGGAACAGCACCCAACTTGTTCAGCTGCCTTCAGCCCACCAGGCAACTCCGTGCTCATCCTCCAGACCCAACAAGCAGTGCTGGAGTCCATACAGTCATAGCATGCCCTGAGTTGGAAGGGACACACAAGGCTCATGGAGTCCAACCTGCACCTGCTGCCACCCACGTCCCCTTGTGACAGGAGACATCTCCATTCCCAACGTCTGGGTCTGTGTGAAGGTACTCCAGAAATAAGGTAGTTTGTGGCAGGGTTTAGGGATTCCAGTGCCACAGCAAGCAGTTAGTCCCAGACTACTGACACAGGGCATGGAGAAGGGATGCTGTGTGTCTTTCCTCAAGCAGGCTGCAGTCAGTCAGGGGGAGACAAGAAAGCCCAGGCACCATCTGAGGGTGATACAGAGGTCTGGTGGGCATCAAGTCACTATTATAGCCTTGGCCACGCACCAAGCCCCACACAGACTGACAGCGGTCAGGAGCTGGAAGCAGAGATCCTTCCTCCAGGCCTAAATCACCTCTGGTTCCAAGAAGGGCCCTGCAACACCTCAGCCCAGCTGCTTCAACAACAGAAGCCAAGGAGAACATTTCCACGTGTTAAAACCTCAATACAGGTTTTCTTCAACTGCATCCAGCTCTGCAATGGTGGCCTCGAGGGTGCAGCTCAGGGCCGAGACTTGGCGCACAGCTAAAACAACAGCTACAGACCAAGACCTCCTGAGCTGATCCACCCTCCAGTGCTCCCAGTTCCCTCCCAGGATAACCACAGCAGCCGAACTGGACCCGCAGCGTGACCCGGTAACACCAGGCAGCTCCCAAAGTTGCCTTGGGTAAGAAAAGCATCAAGGTTTATCGATAAAAATGTGTAAACATGGTTTAGTGCTAGAGTCAGGTTATGATTGGACTCGATGATCTTAAGGGTCTCTTCCAACCAAAATGATTCTAGAGAGGTTTTGTTTTTAAAGTGGCAGTGCTAAGGGAAAACTTGGATACCTATCAAATCAAGCTGTGCTTATTATTCTGCTTTGGAGGATCATTGCTGGAGGTACCAACACTCCAGATTTGGGCGGCTCTTCGCTTGATGCATGACAGAGGAGACAGCTTGCCCGTTAGCAACGCTGGCTCTGCAGAGCTGGCAGTAATAGAGTCCTGTCGTCAGGGGATTTAAGCGGATTATGTGATGTGAGAAGCGGGGAAGAGAGAAGGGTAAATCCCTCCCCGCTGACACTGTGACCCAGCAGGCGGAGGGGAGGCGGCGTTTTGACTCGGTGCATCCTTCACGGTGTGGAAAGCTGCACCTCTGCCCCTCCGCTCGCTCAGGCACCCCCCGGGGCCCCAGGGACACCCCAGTTACGGTGCATCCCGCCTGCAGCGCACAGGCGGGCAGAACAAATAACACACCGAGCATCCCATCGCGTATCGCTACAAAGGCAAGGCAGGACAGAACGAACAGATGTCTGTTTATACACTATGTCCTTCACTCCCATCAGCCCACCCTGAACATCTCCCTGGTGATTTCCCTCCCCATCCCCGGAAATACAACCAAATTCTGGAGGCTAAAATGCAACACCCGGTCTTGTCACCAGGTGGAGGCACAAAGCCGGTGACTGCCAGGCAGGCACAGCGATATGGGGCAGCTTCTATTCCCTTCTTGGGAAGACTCGGTGAACAGGAGCAGTTTGAGATGTAGCAGGTGCCTTTGCTTGTTGGTTACCGAGTAAAGCCTGGCTGATATGAATGACTCAACTAACCCAGTGCTTGTTTGCTGCTCTGAGGGTTTGTGCCTTTTATCGGGCACCATTCAACATTGATCTTACACCCATCCCCTGTACTTTTTGGCAAGCAAATCGATAAACTGGAATACATAGCTCTCCTGTGCAGGAAGGGGACTTGCTCCATGTGGAAGGCAGAGGGAGCAAGTGCTGTCACCGTGATGCCGAAAGGAGGGAGATGGGAGTCCAGTGGCCACCCAG
Organism: Streptopelia decaocto; assembly: GCF_964273445.1. Lineage (NCBI taxonomy): Eukaryota > Metazoa > Chordata > Aves > Columbiformes > Columbidae > Streptopelia > Streptopelia decaocto. Next base: position 3,220,879 of record NC_138672.1, on the reverse strand, counting down.
TTTCCACCAAGACCTGGAGACTCCCCAGCTGTGTGACCTGCAGAGCCCCAGATAACCACGCAGGACAGGGATTTCAAGTCTCCTGTTAGGAGCATGAAAGTTCACAGTCTTTCTAAGACCCTTCAGAAGAGCCCACAGACCCCACAAGATGAAAGTGCCTCTTCTACATTCCAGGTGACGTGACCTAACAGGTCATTTTGGCCAAGCTCCCACACAGCTCATGCACACCAACAGAAAGCCAGGCTGGCAGCGGACCTGCGAGCCCTTCGCGTTCAGTTTGCAGCCCCTGCAGAAACCAGGGATCCCACAGGTTAAGGGCGGCACCGAGCAAGGCCAGGAGCTCTCCCAGCGACGCACACACCAGCATCACCTGCTGAGGATACAGTCGAGCTCTCGGAGCCACCGCATGACGTGGTGGCACCAATGCAGGTTACACACAGGTCACCCAGCCTCTGAATCAGTCACCAGATGAGAACTAGTCAGGTAGAGCACCCTGACAGCTCAAACCAAGCCAAGCACCCAGAGACCTGCTGGCTCACAGGACACTCAGACTTGCCATGACCCCAGCAGGGCAGCGAACAGCCTGTAAATCCCTCCTGCAGCTCCTGCCCGCGACAAGCTGCACAGGAGGGCTGGAAAAGGCCGCTCCTGCCCCTCCTGGGCAGCAATGAGTTCCAAGACCAGCTCCCCAGACTGAAGCCGTGCCCCACCACAGCTCACACAGACCCAAAGCATCACAGCTCATGGTCACAGGATCCGAGCTGGGAGCTGGGGAAAGCTCTGCTCTCCACTCCATTAAGCAGAGAGATGCTGCGGGCAATTAGCAGTAGCTCTTGTTTCCAGACCTGCTCCTTCCAGCCCACGCTCTGCTTCCCCCGGAGAGAAGCATCTTTATGCCTGAGATCCTCCATGTATGGGGAATTTTCCAGCAGGCTGGCCCGAGCACCCAGGTCCTACCCGCACATGCAGGTGCTACCGCACGCAGCTTCATTTGCTCGCAGAGCCCCAGTTTCCAGCTGAACACCAGCATTTCTTGCCCTTATTGCAAGCGCAGAAGCTGTCTGGACAGGTTGTTGGTGGAGGGGCAGCAGCAGCACCCTCAGCCCTGTGTCCGGCTGGGGACCCCAATCCTGTCTGTAGGCGCCTCAGCAGCCCAAGGGGGCATTTCGAGAAACCCGCTGGTGCGGAAAGCAGAAGGGGTGCTGGAGTTCAGTGCCAGAGCTATTTCAGAGACAAGGGTTAATAAAATTAAGATGAAGAAAAACAGATGATCCTGATGAAGACAGGAGACTCCCATTTTGGTCTTTTGCCACGTGTCTGGTACCTTTGCCGGGGGAAAGCTGGTGAGTCCCAAACCGAGTGCCCCCTTAGAGAGGGAAGGGAGGTGGCAACTAGTTTTGTACCCTCCAGCTGGCAGCTCTGCTCCTAAAAGCTGAGCTTCCATTTCCAAATGCTGACTAGTCTTGGTCTAGTGGGGAACATCTGCAATTTGCCTTGTCCCAGCCACCCTGTGAGCACAGGCAGGGCACAGTCTGACCTTGCCCCAAAACCCAGGTACCTCTCACATGGAAAACAGTAGCAAAAGCCACCTCAGCTCCCTGTGAGGGACATCACAGCGCTTGCCCGTCCCGTGCGGCCATCACTATGGCAGGACAGGGCAACGTGTGCAACTTGGAGAGATCCCTGGACTATGGCAAGTGAGACACAGCATCGCGTACAGCACAGAGCTGTTCTGCCCGCCCGGCCACATCCACTGTGCAATCCCGGCATTCGAGCAGCCAGGGGGACACAAAACCCATGGGAAGCCTCTCACTGCCCTGTCCCTCCAGCCCGAGAGCTTCAAGTAAAGATCCAGGACATTTCATGTGCTAATTCCACCTGCAAGGTGGCTTTGCAACAGAGACTGTTCTCAGCAGCAGGCAGTGGCAAGATGTTTTTTTCTGATGGCCACCCTAATATGCAGATACCCAGGAGGAGCAGCGCTTTCTGAAAGCTCCATTCTGAGCTGCTCCTGAACCAGCTTTGCTAAAGCGAGCCACAGACGGCACACAGGCAGGAGCAGGTCAGCAGGAGTTCAGCATCGCTCAAGGGGTCTCCGACAGCCCCACGCAGCCGCTTGGAAACGCACTGTGAGAGGAAAGGGCTGTGCAAGCCACCGCAGCCGCACTGAGCCATTACCTCCCCATTCCCTGAAGTCTGAACAAAGGCCACAGTGTGCTCGGCTGCAAAAAGCTTTTCCTGAAGTTTACGTGTAGCTAAAAATACCCTGAGACAGTCATTAGGCAGCAGAGGCAGCTGGATTAGCAGGGTTCTGCTGCGGGGCTGTACCTGCAGCAGCCGTTCCTCCCGATAGGCGCCGAGCCAGCAGAGATCAGCCGCCCCCACGCAGCCTTTGGAAACACCCTCCCTAAAAATTCCTGGAGGGAAAGGAGCTGTTGCACCAGACAGCCTAGAAAACAACAAACCCAGACAGCAGGAGCAGCGACAACAGAACAGCGTGGAAGAGCAGCCTTACTATGCACAGCGGAGAGCGACCCTGGAGATTTCCCTGAATCCAGCGGAGATTTGCCTGGAAGCAAACAGACCCTCCTGTTCACAGCTCAGCCACTCCACGCTGGGATGGGGGGTGTTCACTTGTACCAGTGAATGTGGAGGACTGGGAGGACTCATCATGTGCAGAAACGCCTTGATCAAGAGGGCTGACACTGAGTCCTCTGAGGTAAGCTGGGCCCAGGTGGGCTCCCCTGTGCCATCAGACCCTGCAAAGCGTCACCAGGGACAGGGGACGCAGCCCTGAGCCCAGCCCGGCGTGACCCGACAGACCTCGGTGCTGCAGCACTGCCCCACAACACTCAGGGCACTGTGGTCACACTGATGTGCAGCAGAGGGACAGAAATCAGCAGGTTTTCCCCAGGGTTGTGTGGGGTTTCCACGCAAAGCTCGAGCTGACCATACCCCGGAGCCCACCCTGCCACTGGACACTCTGTTCTCTCCCCACAGCATTGCTATGGGAAAATACAACACCGTCTCAACTGCTTGTGGAAGAAATGACCACACGTCTGTAGTTATGCTGCTAAACAAAGGATCCAAGTGGAGCTTACTCTGCCACAGCTCGTGTGCTGAAAGGGTTTGGGCTGGAAGCCGCGGGCTGTCACAGCGTCTCTGGGCGAGGCTGATTCCTTCCCCAACACAGCCAGGACCTCCAGGTCGGCGGCAGAGGAAGAGAAGCCAGAAAAGGGCTGGGAGAAGCCTTGGTCACTGATGCACAAACACGATGGCCTCAGCCGAGCCTTATTACTCACCCTGTGCGATCCCAGGCTCTGGTGCGCTGGGAGAGTTCAGACTCTGAGCACACAGCAGTTTGCAGGGCCAGGCGAGGGCAGCGTGCGGTACGACACACACCGCACTGCGGCCATGGCTAGACCAGGGCAAAAAAGATGAATGTTCTGTGCATCACTCCCTCCATCCCCCAAAGATGACAGTGTCATTTGCTCCATAGCCACAACCAGGAGCCTGGAATGCATCCCTGCACCCCAGGCACAGGAGCTGGGGAACGGCTGGACCGGGGCTGTTGCCCCGACCTCCAGCTCTCTGGGCCGGTACCCCAGGCAGAGGCAGCGGGTTCTGCTCCCTCCTGCTGCTCTAGAGCAGGAACAAGCTGTGCCTGTGGAGTACACGGAGTTTTTGGGTCTAGCAGAGGAACAGCAGGCCCCGCCATATGGCAATTTCTCTCTGGCTACTTAGCAAGTGATGCATTAACCGTGCTGGCCAAATCACGTAGTACGGAAAGCTACCTGGTGCCTGCTGGCCCATTGCTCATAGCAATATAGTCTTTCTGCTGCCTAAAATCAGCCCTCATGGGGAGTAGAGCTCCTTGGAAGGTGCTGAATTAAACTGATACCAGTGCTGCTGGTGCGCACGGGTACTCTCCTCTCCAGGCTCTCCAAGCAGAGAGCAGGAAAGCAGCAGGTTTGTGTTTTGCACTTCTGGGTGGAGAACCAGGCACCCCTGCCCTGTGTGCAGGTACCGATTCCCCAGCTCCTGTAAGAACCGTCCCTCTCGCTGCGGTCCTGACAGCCAGGACATCACCCTGCCCTCCTCTGTCTCTCCTCATCCACCTTTGCAGCCCAGAAAAATGGAGTATTAGGCATAAGCAAAAATGTCAGAGCTGCTCATGCTCACATGAGGCTGTATCAGAGATGTCAGCCGGGAGGCATTAATTTATTCAGTGCCAGGGTGCTTCAGGCAATGCCAGGCCATTGCAGTTTTAGTGGAGGACTCCAACTCAGTCTCTGTTGGATTAAGCTAATACACGGGATTACAAACTGCAACAAATGAGGGTAAACACGCACATTTGCTGGTGCCATCCCTGCAGCAGATGCAGGTGCCTCAGAGGGAGCAGCCGACAGGCGGAAGAGCCACCTGCCAGCAAGCACGGCCAGACCGGCCAGGACAGACTCCGCTCAGAGCTACTGAAACGAGAGCTCCCCGTCCCCACCAGAGCTGCCACAGCGGCAGGACACAGCACAGCCCCCAGCAGGCTCCGCGCTCAAAGCAGCAACTCGCTCACGGCGGATCTGCACACGCACAAACACGCAGCACCAACAGCTCCTGTGCCACAACACGGTTAATGCTGCCGAGATGGACACAGGAGGTACAGACTGAGGAAGAGAACACACCAGAACGCCCAGCACTGAGGCTCAGGCTCCGCCACTTACAGATCTCTGCATCAGCACCTTTCAAGTGACATTTTCGGTGAACACGCAGGATCTGGCAGCATAGCAACGCTGCAAAACAACTCAGGATTAACAGTGTTGAGGCAAGACACTGGGAAGTGCTGAGGAAGCTGCTGTGACCAAAGGCAATTACAGCTCCTTCCACACAGTTTTCCTGCGCTGAACCTGCAGTTTCTGGTCCTGAACCCAGCAGCACAGCGTGGCCAGGAGCACACCTGTAACTGCTCCCACCTGGCCAGGGGCTGCCCAGGAGCATCACCGCCACTTCCCCACCTCCTGCTTGCAGAGCGATTCCTGAGCGCAGAACCAGAGACCCACATCCTCAATACCTGCTTAGTCAGGTCACTAAGCTTTCTAAATCCAGCTAGAAGACAGGATCGGCACCCTGTGCCCACTGTTGGCCACAAAGCTGTTGTGCCAGGTGGGCGGAGAACGACCCCAGGGAAGAGTGATGTACAGCTGACCCTTTCTAGCTCTTTGTGCAAGAAACCTGCCAGCAAAGGAAGCGCATGGAGTAGCCAGGAATTCCCTGCAGCGCCTTCTAGCTAACTAACAAGCTGCCAAATGTAAGGTCAGCTGGAAATTACAGCCAGTTCCCCACACGGGTGCAACTCAGGTACAAGCAGGATTTAAAGGGAACAGAAGAAAAGTCTGTCTTTGCATGCACAACCCATCCACAGGGCAAGAGCTGTGTGTGCAGTCGGAGATACACGGTGTGCAAAGAAAACAGCCCCGTGTGGGGACAGGCACAGGATGGACCTGCTCCTGGATATGGGCAGAGCTGCAGCAGGGGAGGGGGAGAGGGGGCGGCCTCCACAGAGCTGAATTACTCCATTATATTGGCTCGAGAGAAGCATCTCTCTGTCTGTGAGCTGCGGGTACAAGCAGTGCTATTTTGTACAGCAACTGCTGTACTTGATCTCCTGCGCCACTGACACCTACAGAAACCCAACACCCCCCGCTTGCGAGGTTCCTCCCACCCCCATTGCATTTCTTTGCAAAAAGACGACCCAAGAAAAACCAGCACCAGGGAGCAAGTGTCCAAGTCAAACCCAGGCTGAGTGGGAAAAGCAAATCCCCCCTTGGCCTCCCCTCCAGAAGGTAAATAATGAGCCTCCCCCGAGCGCTGCCCTTGGGCTGAGCGAGCTCCCCAGCACTGCACCGCGTCCTCCAGCAAACAGCAGCCACAGGCTCCCGACCAGCTGGTACATCTGGCACTTTCCAGCAGCTTTTATGTAAAGAAGCCGAGTTCATTAAACCGCTGGCCTGTGTGTCATTGCCAAGGCTACAGCACAGACCCTGAGCCGTGCCCCAGCAGCTTGCGGTGCCTCCAGCTTGTCCAGACAAGCACAGACATGAGCAGGGTCCTCGGCTGCAAAAACACCAGTCGCCAACCTGTGGATGCTCCAGTGGGAAGGCTGAGCCCTCTGCACCCTGGGTGCTGCTCCCAGGAGGGGCGAGAAGGGAAATGAAGGGTGAGGCCAGTGCCTTAAATGAGTGCCTTACGTTGCAAAGCAGGCATCTGGGTTATTTCAGGGCCTGCCTCCTTTCTCATGCTATACATACCCTTAAAAAAAACCCAAACAGCATGTAACACAAGCAACAGCTGATGCTACAAATGAGCTGCCCCCTCACTTGTTTCAACAAAAAGGTGTGTGGCTGGAGAAGCGTGGAGCTGCTTTTAGATGCTTAAAGAGCAATTCAAGCCTGAATAGTTTTGCAAACCTCTTCACTTCCCGTCACTTGCCCTCAAAACAGTGCGGCTCACTGTTTTTTAAAGTCACTGCTCAGGATGTGGGTAAGGAGAGCATGAGGTGGGTGGTTTTTCAGGTTGATCCTGCCCCCCTGCACAGTCCCCCAGGTGCCAGCCCTGCCGTGGCCCTGCTGGAGCACAAACCACTCACCAGGAACAGGCAGGATGGAGGCGCATTGGCTGTGTGGCCTTGGGGACACCTGGGATCCTCCCTCAACCACAGCCGATGCTATAGCGCTGGACGTGCCCTCTGCCAGAGCCTGGCGCCACCCTCTGCCACAAGGACAGGCTGCTGCCCCTTGCCTTGTTTTTTAACATATCGGTTCAAAAAGAAGAGGTAACAGCACTGCTGCAAAGGGGGGACACAGAAACAGAAGAGTCCTCTGAGGCAGAAGCAAATTCCTCCCCTTCATCTATTTTGCATCCTCCCCTTCCTCCATCCATTTTCCATTTGTGCTGCTGAGGGGTGACACCCCCCTCCAGGAGGTGACATCCCCCTTGGTGGGTGAGATGCTCCTGCAGCACCGCAGACAGGCAGCCCCTCCACCCCATCCACGGGGCCCCCGCGGTCCCTGCCCGCCCCCCTGATCTTTCCTTTTCAGGGTGTGAGAAGGAACAGGGGGACACAGCCAGCCCTCACCTGAAGGTTTCTTCATGTTTTTACCCACACGGCAGGACCATTCCATGCACCATCACAGTATCTGTCTGCAGCCACTGTAACCTTTGCTGGAGGTGCCCGACACTTCTTGCCTGAGGCTGCACGACGCTGGCCAGGGACAGACTCACGTGCTGGTGAGCGAGCTTGCTCAGGAACACTTCCAGCTCCCGTAACTCACCCGCACCCTGGGCTCCTGCCATCACCCATCAGCACACACAGCACAACTCAACATCCACGTCCCTAGAGCCAGGAGCACAGCCTGCCTCAGTTTCCCCACCCAGACGGGTGTCAGACCTGCAGGGAGGCACCCAGGGGAGCACCCGTGAGCACTGGGTGCATCTCCTGAGAGGCACCTGCTTCGCCACCAGACACCAGAGCAACCCGTCCCTGCCGAATGCTCTTTGCTAGAGCCGCAGGGAGAGGGACAGCTCTGCTCTGGGCAGAGCAGGCACCCAGGGACCGTCCCTCTGCCCAAAACTCCTTCACACTCCGTTCAGGAAAGGCCGGAGCAGCTGAGAGCTATTCCTGGGGAGCCTAAAAACGCTGCGGCTGAGTCAGCGCCGAGGCCCTTGCTCTGCGGCTCGTGTCCACCACACGACTCCCCTGGCAAACCCCAGCCGCTGCCTCGCTGCGGGGCTGTGCCGTGCCCGGACACCATGCTGCCAGCAAGCCCCTCGGAGCAGACAGACAGACAGACGTGGAGAAGCAGCCCAGCTTCCCCGCTGTTCCTCCAGCCCAGCCATGCATCAATGTCACGGCGAGGGCTGTGACAGCAGACAGTTATCTTGCTTCCCCGTGCCGCAGGCTGGAGCGCTGCCAGCCCCCGGGGCTTTTGTTCCATATCCGCGCAGGCCAGAGCAGCAGTTCCAAGGGACGGCTGCAAAGCCATCTCTGGGAGAGGACTTGGGTCCAAAACCATTATCGACGCTGCCCTGTCCCACCCATGTCTCATCGCTCGCTCCCCTGCCTCCTCGGTGCACAGGAGGAAGGGAATGGGACCAACATGGCAAGTCCAGGATAATAATTCCTGAGCTTGTACCAGTGGCACAAAGAGCAAACGCCGCACGAGCTCTGCCCTTGGCTGCAATCCCATGTGCAGAGACCGCTCATCCTCTCCTTATCTGCTTCCCGGCAGCGGGGAGCTGGAGGCCAAGAGCTCCCAGCGGTTGTGTCTACGTTGACACACAAAGCAGAAGAGCACAGGTCAGTGAGGGTGAGTACCTGGCGTGCTGCTGGGAGCAGCCCTTTCCCCATAACTGCGCTATAGCTTTGCAAGACGTAACGACACCACAACACAGCTCAGCTCTGGAGCGCAGCATTCTGCCATCCTGCAGGACAGATTTTCCATTCAATTCATTACGTCTCTGATAAATCATGCACTATTATTTCTTGCCCAGAGCTGCGGTAGCTCTGGAAGACGTCAGCTGGCCCGTTTTGTCCCCATCACACCCCAGGCAGAAGGCTGGGCAGCTGCCAGCTCCGTGAGCGGCTCCAGCGCCCACCCCGGCCCTGGCTCACGGCTCGGGCTGGCACAGTCTGCAATACCAGCGGTGACAGATACCAGCGCTGCACTGGGCGATACGCAAGAGTCTGGCTCCCAGAAAATTAAGAGCCAAAATACTGAGGCTTTCTAGGAACGGCTTAAGAACTAGAAATACCAAATTTTGGTTGTCTTTGGAATTCAGGCCTTCAAAGGGGACACTTCACAGCCGCAAAAGCGTGTAGCCATCAATGCATTTTCCTTCCATCCTTCCCAGTCCATGCTGGTCCCAGTTGTCAAGGGGATGGCTCCCAAGGGCAACCTAACAAGAACCAGCTGCTGAAGCAGGGATCAAAATCTCCCAGGGGCCGCAAAACAAACAGCACACCCACCTCTTCCCGCTCTTGTCTCCTGGTTGGCTTTTGCCACTGCTCAGCTTTACTGGGACAGAACTGACCAAAATACCGCAGTTCTCCCTAGAATCATTAAATATTAGAAATAGAAGTTGGAAGGTGCATTTTTCAGTGCAGTTGCAGGTTTAAACCTCTCCAAAGTCCCCAAACATTCGCAGCCTCCAGCTCCCAACTCAGCTCAGCTCAACAGTCCGCAGCACCTTATAAAGCCTCTGGGATTTTGTTGCCATGCCATTCACAACTGGGCACTCTGGCTGTGCTCAGCACCACATCCAAAACCAGGCAGGAACATTTCTCACTGCCCTCCCAGGCCGTTCACCTCCAACTGCAGCCCTGGGGCTACAAGCCAAGGTGAGGGGCGAGCCAGCCAGCCATCTGCCTTCGCCAGGAGCCCAGAGCAAGCAGCGCTCTCTCCAGTTGCTGGAGGATGAGGTCAGTCTCCCCTCAATGCTAAAAGCTCTGCTCGAAAAATTGCTGAGCCAACAGAAACTGCCACTTCGGCTTTACCCTCTTCCTGTTATTGGATAAAGCAGCACCAGAGAGCCAAGCTCCTGCTAACCTGGGCTTTCAGTCACCGCTACAGCCACTGCCTTCGGCAGGTGAATCCTGGCACGTCTTGATTTCAACAGGAGCCAGGGCGCAGCATGAATTATTTGTGCTAAGGCTGACCTATTTAACAGCAGAAAGACAGCATTCATCCCAGCCCAGATTCCCCAAAGGCTGCTGGTGTCACTTTACCCCACAGGATAACACAACCCCACCGCTTATCTCTGGGCATCTCGGCTTGCAGGGGGAGCGGTGGTAACTGTCCCAGGCTGTTTTAACACGAAACCAAAGTTTCTCCTGGAGAAGTGACGTCTCCACATCCCTTTTAACACAAACACCTGGTCTGTAACTGGCTTCTGTCAATCAGCTTTGATCGGTGTTTTGTGGCCACAACACGCACAGGAAGCGGAGCCGCGTGAACCCTCAGGGCCTCAAAACAGCAGAGAAGTCGCTGCTGGCAGCCCCGTTTCAGGCAGACCACAGCCAGGGGATACGCGAGCAGTGTTCACAGGGTGGCTGCCAAGTTCTGCAGCTCTTCAGGATGCATCTCTGCACAGCTCCTTCTAAGCTCTTATAGTCTCTAATATTGGCTCCCATTCCCTGTGCACGGGCCATAGCAACCCAGGAAAGGGTACTGCACATCCAGAAGATGCTGAAGTCTCGGTGACACATTTCTGTAGACCATCTCCGAATCCTAGATCTCTATCACGTCTTTGCGGACCTTACCTTTGTCTGCCAGGGACAGCGTGCTGTTGAAGTACTGCTCCTCCACGGTCCACGCTGTGTCATTGATCTTGTTAGATACCCCACAGGATCCAACGCAGCTCACCTTGATGGCTGGTGAGAGAAAACACGCACGTAAGCACTGGGAGAAAGCAAAACCTCGCGTTCAGACTTGTTTCAGGTACTGTATGTGGACTTGTGCAGGAGCAGTGCCTCATGAAAACATACACGAGGTAGAAAAATGGAGCAAAGGAATCAGGTCACACTTTGATTTCAAAAGCACGTCTTCCCCTTAGTCTCAGCACTGCTACCCCAGTGCTACTCCCAGCTGTTATCACCCCTGAAGTCCTCGAAGTCCAGAAGCACTGTGCCCATTAATGCTTGTCCTGCATCAGGACTTCTGATCATACTTGATAAGTACGTTGCTTCTCAGCAGCCACAGATCACTTTGAGTGGCTTCCTCCTCCTGTTAGACACACAGGGCTCACGGCAAACCTGCACAGCAAGGGCTGGAAGCATCCAAGATGCCTCTCCCAAATCAAGGAGAGGAATTGGAGCTACATTTGTGCCTTGCCTTGGGAAAGTCACCCCAGAGCTCACCCTGCAGCGCGGCTTTCAGACGACCTACGTGGCTTTCAGCACAGCTACTCACGAGACATCTTCAATTAGTCCTGGCCAATTCACAGCAGGCTGAAAGCAAGCTCTGATGTTGACACTGGACCACAGAGACAGAGCAGCAGGACAGACCGGCCCTGCTGCACAGCAGATGATCTGTGGTGCTAACCCCACACACAGAGGATGCAGGCAGAGCTACCGCAGAACAAACTGGGCTTTCAGGGTTCTCCTAGCCCGAACATCTTCTGTCCTGATTCTTACCAGGTTTTGCAAGAGCTTTAATGGATCCCACAGAACTCCCTCACCAAACTTGTAAGGTGAATAGTTCTGGCTGGAAGGTGGCAGGAACTACTAGATGGACTCTTTCACTATTTCACCCACCTGCTCCCCTGTATTGAAGCATCTCCCTGCGAAGCACGTGGTCAGTTTGTGTTGGCTTAAGAGCTCTCCCGTTCCTGCTCCGCCAGCCTTCCCAGCCACGCTGACCTCACCACCTCCGCCCACCTACCCAAACACCGAGGGCTGCAGACGATGCTGCAGGCAACCACCCCAAACAGCTCTCCAGAGCACCTGCCTGGCCAGCGTGACCATGTCCTCCACACTGCCTCAACATGGGGTGCAGAGAACCCCAAATCCAGCCCTCTCTGCAGAGGGAATGCATAGCTCTTACCCCAGCCCCCTTCCCAGCGCTTTGCTACACGCATTCGGGTGGAATGGGCTCCTCAGGGCTAAAAGTCTCTAATCTCACAACAAAGAACAGCCTCCCCCCCATCAGATCTCCTGTCATAGCTTCACAGCCCGACTGTGACTTTGAACACCAGAGCCCATTGCAGTCAAAGTGCTGTTTTATTCTCAAGGGCAAAGGATAAGCAGCTCCAGATGCCAACTCTCATTAACCAGACATCAATACATCAGCTCACTCGTTTGTGCCTGCAATGTGCATCAGCACCTCCAAGGCAGGAGAAGAACACGAGAGCTGCCCGCACCCCAGCACACCTGATGTGAGCGGACACATGTCCCCCCTGAAGCAAACCATCACACTGGACCCCCTGCACACCCCCGGGTGACATCCAACCCTCTCTTTTGCTGGACGGCAGAGACAAAATCATGTGGGGGTTTCAGCATCAGAAGGAGGAGGGAGCAGTTTTAGCAGGGTGAGGTCTTGCGTACCCAGGCGTTCGTACCAGCTCTCAAGGTCCCACCCTGGGCATAATGCCACATCTCTGGGCTCACAACAAGCCTGTCCCTCTTGAGGTAGCCTAGATAACTTGGATGGATTGAGTGAAACCAAGCCCAGACTCAACTGCTCCACTCCCACGTTTTCACACAGGAGATGTGAGCGAGAAAAGCCCAACCAAGAACTGGAGAACATCCACATCCTTCGGGAGCAACAGCCCCTGAACAGGCTCCCCCTCAGCCTCCCTTCACCACAGCAGTTTGTAGATCACCACCATCTGCTGCAACACCCAGATACAGGGATGATGGTCTCTAACTCAAGCCCGCTTGCTGCATTGCGGTGCTGAGGCACTCCCGCTCCTGGGAGACAGGTGGGTGGGCATGTTCGAGCATGTACACACCATGGCCAGTCTCCCTTTCCACAGGAGATGGAGCCTCAGCAGCCAAAGGCAGTGGGTTTCAGCCTGGCACTCAGAGCTAACCCTTGGCTGCTGGTCCCTGCTGCAGTGGTGGATCCCCCTATAATCCACCATTAGGGCTAAAATCTGACCGCCTCTAAAAGCCTCACTGCCTCTAGCTAACGAGTTCTCCATCACAGATGCAGGAGCTGTCAGCTCCAAGGCTTCTTAATTAACCACCAAAATCCCAAACTGGTGTGGCCACAGCCAGCCACGGAGGAGGGATCCTGGAGGGACATCCCTGTCCTGTGTCCCCAGCAAGGGGCAGGAACACGGCTGGAGAAAGCTGCCGTTTCAGGTACGTGAGGGCAATTCAAGAGGCAGAAACAAACATCGGAAGCTGAAAAGCTTGAAGGCAATTTCATAGCAACGGAGAAACTTTTCCTTTTTGCTCTCCAGAGCTCTCAGCGTACCATTACCAGGCATGCCAAGTCGCTATATGCAGGACAAGCCTTGGAGCAGTCCAGGTGGCACAGGATTTGTTATGGAGCATCTTCTCCAACCTACTCCAGCAACATGAGCTCCCCCCACCTCACTGGGGGAGGAATGGGACAGACGACAGCTCTGAGCAAACACATCGCCCCGTGGGTGGGAGCGGGGCTGTGGCTGGATACAGGGATCGCATGTCCCAGCTCATCACCAGGCTCCTGAAGAGGTCCAGGAGATGCAATGAGATCCCCAGGCCGCCACAGGGAGGGCGATGCTGGGGCAGCAGGTCCAGGGCAGCCACAGAGCCCCCCATTTCATCCCCACAGCCACACAACAAGCCCCACAGGAAAATCCAGCAGCTTCAGGGCTCTTGTTGCCCCCAGGTTATCTAAGAGGTTTCAGAGACAGCTGGTTCAACAGGTCAGACCATTTATCTCATTCCTAACCAGGTTTTGGAGCAGCTAACCATGAATTCAGCTCCTCCACGAGCACCCCGGGGCAGATACTGGGGACTTGCCCAAATGTCATGTACACGTTCCTGTTCACACAGAGGAGCAGAGACAGGGACAGATGACAGGCACAACTCGGTGATGTGGGGCTGGGGGCAGCTGCAAGCTCAAAACAGCGTCGGCGGGACAGGTCTGGCAAACCGGCACCATCAGAGCTGCTGCAACCGGAGCCACCTGAGGTGCAAAGCTTGTCAGCCTGACTGTCAGGGAATAAAATGCACTGTGTGAGCCTTTCCAAGGAAATCTCTGTGCCAAGCTGCAGATAGAGCAAAAAAGAAAAGTTTCTACATCACAACAGGCCAGTTCCAGTTACTCAAAACCCATTAAAAATGCCTCTAGAACCCAGTGCTACCAGTGGACCCAGCTACCACGCTCCTGCTCCCTCTTTACCAGGGCTGCTTTGAATAAATACAGAAAAAAAATCCAAAAAACTTATAGAAAGTGAAAGGGAGAGGCAAAGAGCAGTAAGGAGAGAGGAAACGAATTACAAAGCCACACAGAAGACAAGAGCCCTTCACCCCTGCAGTCCCCCAGGGATTCAGGGAAGTGGCAGCTCCGCATCCAGCCAGACACATCTTCAGCAACGCGCTGCAGCACGCGCCAAACGCTGGAAATAAAAGGAGACAGCTCTGTCATATCCATCTCTGCACGAAGTAAAAATAGAGATGCCAGGAGCTGGGCATGTCTGCCTTCTTCCAAGGTGACTTAAGGAGAGCAGCCGTAGACTTCAAATTACTTTTCCTGGTGCCCCATCGTGCTGCCCTCCTCACGGGAGCTGGCGCTGCATCTCGGGCGAGAGGAAAGCGGAGGACACGCATCCGCCTCCCTGCCAGCAGCAGGTCGTACCTGCACATCCCTCCTTCCAAAATCCAGGCACGTCCAGTCCCAGCAGCCACCCTGCACTCAGCAGCAGGGCCAGACACAGTCCCAAGTGTCCCCCTCAGGTTCAGGTCCCATCGGCATCACACACCCACTGCAACAGGGACAGGCAACAGCCAGCGGCGGAGGGAGGCACCGACAGCTTGGTTGGTTTGGGGTTTGCTGGGGTAGGGAAGGGATGCATCAGAAACTACAGCTCTTCTTCCTTCCCTTCTTCCTTCCTTCCCTCCCTGCCAAGGGGCAGGAAGGGGATCTGGCCTCTAATGTGGAGTCCTCTAGAAGAGTGGTTCACGCTTTCCTTCTCAACTCAAACCCAAACCCATAGCTGGGCCCAGGAGGTGAACTGTCTGGAGCTGACACACATTGAGCAGCACCTCCCACACCAGCACAGCCTTCAGCACAATAAGACGCTGATGTGGGTCCCCAAGACCCAGGGGGACATCCCACCCGCCACAGCTTGCCAGCCCATCGCGCAAGTCACACCCAACACTGCTCTCTGCTCGGAGGCTGTGGACAGGCCCAAAGTGGAACACTGAGTCGTTGCTACAGTTTGACCCGTCTTTGTCCCTGTGAGCAACACTCCTGCCATGCACAAGCCCAGCTGGGGCTCAGGACCATGCAGCCCACTCTGCACTGGCATTACCTTTAGCATTATTTAACCTCCAGAAGCAAGATCTGCTGCTCAGCCATTCCACCCCCAGGCTGGCACTTGCCCACTGCCCCCTGCAAGAGGCTGGACCAGCAGTGGAAGCGACAGTCCCTCCCTTCCTGGCCCTGACCTTTCCGTGAGCCAATTTCCAGGGCAGCAGAGCCCGTCCTGCACACCCCAGCTCAGCAAAACCCACCCTAAGGGCTAGAAGTGCCTGTTCTCCCTGGCCATAGCAGCAGGGCTGTATTTGGGGCTGTCAGGATGACACAGGAGGACCCAGCCAGGTCTCCCACACAATCGCAGAAAGGCCAGACCCACCCAACACGCTGCAGGAAAGCCGGACCAGCTCCTCAACAGCCTGTAGACACTCCACCTGCAGCAACAACAGGGGAGCGTCAGCCCTGCTACATGGCAAAGTGACACAGAGTCATTCTGGCTACGCACAAGTTATTTTAGCCAGAGTCCAGCCCAGCAGGTCCATGCAAGTAGTATCGATACAGAGAGGATGTTCTTATTCCAGGAATATGCAGAAGTCTCCAAAGGGAGACCGGGCAGGTGTGTGCCTATAGAAACACGGAGCAGCAAATCTCCGAGTCCTCTCCCAGGCAGGTCAGCCCCCTCCCCTCTTCCATCACTTTCTTGAGAGCAACAGGAAAATGCACATTTTCCAGCTCCTCTCCAAAACCAGCGGTCAACATACATCCCAAGGGAAGAAAGCAAACTCTTGGGCTCCTGTTCAGAACAAACTCCTGTTCAAGCCAAAGGCTTTTCTCCCTGGCAGAGCCGAGAGGTTTATTTATAGCATCACAGAGTTTATCAGCACACCGGCTGCCCTCGGAGGAAGAGGGTCATCTCGAACATCTGGAAAAAAATCCCCGGTTGAGCATGTTTGACAAGCCTGTCCTTGCACACGTTGGGCTGCGGGTGGAAAACGCACCAGCGAACAAGGCCACAGGGGCTACGGGAGGGGGATGGCCACATGCCACGAAGTCTGTGCCTCGGACCTGCCAGTCCTGCTGCCAAAGGCAACCGCAGCTCCTTAGCAACACGCACGAAACGCTGCAGCATCCTTGTGCAGAGCCCGACTGATGGGCTGAACCCGCCCAGCCTGCTACCCCTATTCCCGCCTCACTGCTCACCAAGCACGCTCCAAAAAGGACGCCCCCAGCATCCCTTCTCCAAAACTGCATCTTGGAAACAAAATGGCAAGTTTGGTGGATTTCTTTTAAAGCTTTAGACTGATGTAGATCCCAGTGCTGCTCTTCCAAATAGCCCGGGCAGAGAGGTGGGGAAGAATGGGGTCATTCTGCTTTGAGAGCCCATAAGGGCAGACAAAGTTGCACCCATGGTCTGGCAGGGACATACAGCTACACAATTATTGCCCCCAGCACCATCCCACCCACCCCGGCCTGCCTGCTGGAGCCAAGGCTCCCAACCAACACACCATGGGCTGGGGCAGGCAATACTCCTCGATGGTGGCTTGGGAGGAAGCGGGGAAGGAGAAAGTTGTACCTCAGACTGGTTTTGGGAGCCAAAACTCTTGCCCTGTCCTAAACAGGCGGCAGCAGAACCACTCCACATGCCTGCTGCCACACACAGGGCTGGGGTCGATGATGCCAACCCTCGGGTCTACATGCAAGGACAGCGACCAAGCACCGGCACAGCACCATGAGGGACTGGCCCCTTCCTCCCAAGCCAGGATGGCAGACACAGACACCCCTGAGCACTGTGAACAGCCCAACGAGACACGAGGTACTGCGGGAAACTGAGTGTTTGGCAGAGAGAGGCAGATCTCTCAGCTCGCTACGACTGTCTCCATGCCAGCCACCCACCCCAGCCGCTCCGCCAGCATCCACAGCCTCCGCTCCTAATACCCATCCCTCGGAGTATCGGAGGGGAAACGCGAAGAAGCTGCAGAGGAGCAGAAGGCTGAAGCAGATAGCGGCGGCGTTTCCTGTGGATCTTCAACCCCTCTGGTGTGTGAAGCCAACTTTCAGTCTTCAGAAACTTCTTTCCACTTCTCTGGACAGAAATTCAGAGAGGGTCAGACTTATCTGTTTGGAGAATACTGTGCCTGCCATCTTTTCTAGAGCTGTGCTCAAGATTGGCTTCTGTTTGCCCCATCCATGAGAGAGCAGGCTGCGCTTTTACTAGAATGGGACCGAGCCCCAGACTTGCAGCAAGTCTCACGCTGGCCAAGAGCAGTTCAGCTTGTTACCCAGCAGATCCCAGCAGAAAACGTGCCCTCTCCTCCTCATCCTCCCTTCTGTACAGCCCAGCTCTGGTCTCAGCCCTGTCCTGAGCAGGGGCTGCAGGCTCCCTGCCAGCACCGGCATGGCCGAGCAGAGCAGGCAGCCAGAAACACCTTGTATTTAGGATCTCAGTGAGGTCCAGGCAAGGTTTACTCATGATCCCCTGAATAAGGCAGGTCCTAATTTACTGTCATCCTTCTCAAGGAATCTGCGCAACTTAAACTTGCCCCTGTGAGCCTTGTGCAACCAAAGAGGAAAAAAAAAAGAGCAAGCTATGCTCTTCGAAGCAAAGCAAGGCTGTACATACAGAAGTAGGCAGAACACCCTAATCTTCAGTGTTTGGTCCCGTGGGAGGGGAATGCAGGTCCCCGCTGCCCCGTGTGGCACAGAGCCAGCAGCTCGCCCCGGCTCGCAGGAATGCGGATGGATGCCAGGACCTGCAGCTCTCAACGCTTCAGCCAGCCAGGGACCACAGCCACGCTCCCTTGGGCTGAGAGGAACCTCTTTTTTAATAGCTCACCCAAACTGAAATAGGTTTCCACCCAGCACTTAGCACTGCTTTAGGCCAAAGCAGTTAAGATATTCTGGTAGACTTGAGTTAGCTGTCTAAAAAAAGGAAGAATTGGGCAAGAAACCCCACCGCATTCAACCACACAGAGCTGCAGGTCCCCGGAGGCATTTGCTGGGTGCTTTAAGACCAGCCAGGTCCATGCTGTAACAAACTGCTCTTTCCCAGCAAACCAAGCCAGGCACCTTCTCCCACCTCGCTGGCAGAACAAGCCGCGATTCAACAAGGATCAGACACGGAGGCTGAGCTCTCTGATGTCCTGGGAACACACCTCTGTTTGTGACCACAGCCAGCTCGTCTCTGTTCTTCCCACACCCCGGAGCAGGTTTAACACGCTGTCCCCCCCGACAGCCCCTCTGCCGCAGGAGCATCGTCCCTCCGTGCTGGGTGCTAAAGCTACTGCCAGCAGATCAACAGCCGACTGATCAGGTTTCTCTACTTACCACAAAGAGGTTGATTCACCAGAGCCTACTCCCTTTTCAGGCTCTTTCTAAATAAAGGCTTCAAAGAGTTCTGGAAATTCATGCTTAACAGGCTTACTGTAATTCCAGAGCACAAGGGCTCCTGTGGGCCAGATTCTGTTGCAGGACCAGGTCGCACATTTTCTTCTGAGGTTGTCAGATGTGCTTGTCTAGGGGTTAAGGATACAATAAGTCCTGTTGGGTGATGCTTATTTTGGGAGATCCTCACTGCCACCCAAAACATGGTCTGACACAGATTGCCTGGTCCTCTGAGCGACAGCCAGCCCTGCAGATGCAGTGCAGGTGCTCAGCAGAGGAGCTGATGCTCGTCCATCCCCTCCTGGGGCTCCAGGGATGCTCCTGGGCACAAACTCGCCAGCATTCACTCTTTGTCCTCAGAGAAGAGCACTCACAAAGTCAGCTCAGCTCCCAGCCAGCCAGAAAAAGGCCTGTTCCAGGTTGGACACCCCCCACCACACACACCTGGGGCTGAAAGGATCCAGTACAGACAATATTGCCATAACCAGTTGTCCTGAGCAAGCCTGTGTCTCCAAGGGACTGAGGACTAGAGCAGCAAGTTCAGGACTGCTCAGCCATCCTGGAAACAGCGTTGGTGTGAGGGGTTGCAGCCAACATACAATAAGAGCAGAGCACAGGGGACAAGCAACCATGTGTAACTCTGCATAAACGCTCACCCACCCTGCTGCTCCGCTCCAGGGGCTGAGCTGGCAAGTCAGCAGCTGGAATTTGCTGAGACACCTCCAAGTGATTTAGCACTGCCGCAGCTCCAGGCACAAGCCCGGAGCCAGCTCCCCTTCTCTTAGCGGAGGAGGTTTCAAGCACCTTTTCCTGAAAAGCCTTATTTCTAAGCAGAAAAGCAACCCAGGAACCGGGGCAGGCAGGTTCTCCGGTGGGAGAGATCCCAGCCACCTCGCCTCACCTGCTCCCCACTGAACATCTCGCACACCACCGTGAGCTCTCGAGCGTTGCTTTGAGCTCTCGAGCGTTGCTTTCGTACATCTCGGTTGTCAGGAAATCCCCCTCCCCCAGCCCCAGCGATTTCGGAGAAAGCAGCCAGAATCCACTTCATTTTGCGTAAGAGCTGCTCCTATGATTTTCTTTGATGCCATTCAATGCAAGTAGCTGGATTCTCTATTTATAGCAAGATCATCACTTTGGAAAAATGACTTATGTTCTCGTTATTATCAGAGCACGAGATACATAACAAATCCCCACTATGCCAGGAGTGCTACAAGTTGGTAAGACAGTCCTCACGGTCAGGCTGGACACCTGCAGAGGTCCAAGCAGACAGAATACAGAGCATTTGGGACCGAGAGCTTTTCTCCCTGGAGATGCTGCCTTCTGAGCCAGTTTTACTCAAGTCTTATTGCAGGCAGGATTTGGGATTCAGGCGGGTGTGTTGGGGAGGGATGGACAGCAAACCGCTGCAGCACCGTAACCTCTGGCCTGAGCTGCTGGAGCCAGGACAACTGAGAACACGGTTTCAATCAGCAGGAACAAAGGGTTGGAAGTTATAAGCATTAGCGCTCCAGAAATGATTCATGCTTCTTGGAAACAGCCTTTTTGCTACGGATATCTGGCAAGGTCCAATTTTTAATCAAGATTAAGGTGCTCAAAGGTCAGGGTGTTTCTTAAACTAGGTCTCCAGATAATTCCAGGCTGGCGCTAGCATGCCACCCTCCTCTTGTCAAGGGGGTCAAAAGCAGCATCCATGTCCTCTCTGCCATCATCATCCAGCATCTCAAGGTCCTGATGCACCTGTGGGACTTCGCTGGAGCCATTCATGGCATTGATCACCACTCTGGACGCAGTACCTGATGCTGGATAAAGCGGTACCCAGGCACAGCTACCCACTGGCTGGTGAAAAGCCTCTACCACAAGCTTATTCACAGCAGAACACCCAGCTTGCACTTGCCACTAGCTCCCCACCAGCTGGCTTTAACTGGCCAAAGAGTTAGGGGATGTGAAGTTGTCACGTAAAAGCCATCACAAGGGGACAGAAGCCTACACATCTTTGTGGTCTGAAGCCATTTCACCTCCCGCTTCAGATCCTGGACACAACCCAGGGGCTCAGAGCACGCACAGACAACCGTGCACAAGGCAAAAATCCGCTGACTGGCAGCAGTCTGGTCCTTTGCTCATTTTCTCCTCTCCTAAGCAGTTTGCTCTTCCACACAAGAGATTTGAAGAGTGACAGATTTCGAGAGCAGCACAAAGAGGTAATTAACTTCCATAGCAATCCCTGTTGCCAGACTCTGGAGGTCACAACAGTAGCCTAAAGGCTGTACATTGGATATCTCAGCAATCAGCCCTCAAGAAAAGAGGCACCAAACCAAACCCCAGCCCCCGGCGTGCTTGCCAGGCTGTTTCAGCAGCGCTTGCCCCGACGCCTGGCAGCGCACCTTTCTCTATGCTTTTGCACAAGTGGCAGCAGCCTTGCAGCACAACCCAACCATCCCACGGCCTTTCTTCTCCTGGAAGAGCCCAAGCATCTCATTCTCCAGATGGCAGATGGTCCGCGCGTCCATCCTACTCTTCCTGGCTGTGACAGCCTCTAGCAAGACTTCGCCAAGTCAAGTGGCAGCTACATGGCTTCTACAGATGTACTTCTTCCCAAGGGATGACTTTCAGCAAAAGGTATTGCACAGGCTACAATAGAGAGTGTCCCACACCTCCCCTGGCAGAGGGGCTGGCCTGAGCCGCTGCCCTCCCGGCTGCTCTCCATCACCCGACCTTGCCAGGGATGGGGATCTGCCTCTGGAAAAGAGGGATGGAAACCAACAGACTCCATCCTTCCAGCCGGGGAGCCTCCCTCCTGCCTACCTGCCTGCAGCCCTGAACGACAAGCTCCAGCGCTGCACTGCTCCAGGGAAGGAATAAGCACTCGCACCCCGTTTGTCACACTTGGAAGCAAATCAGACAGACAGAACTCCGCTCCACTTGTTCTCCCATTTTGTTAAACAAGAGATGGGAGGCCGTAGCACGTCTCCTCGCCAAGGAAAACGGCAAACCGAGCTTTTCAGATGAGCACAAGTGGTGCGCGGGCGGGGGGAGCAGCAGAGAGAGGCACACACTGCAGCGACAAGAGACACAAAACAATCTCGTGATTAGTTATTGACTCCAGAGGAGCTGGAGCTCTAGCAACGAGCCAGCCAGGAAAGCAAAAATCCCTCTTTTGTTCCACAGCCTCAGACAGACTTGGCCACACAGCTCCCTGCTGTCTCACTCCAGACAATGAGAAAAGAAAGTTAATCCACTTCCCCATAGCAGGAGCCATCCAGCCTGCCGGAGCCAGGCTGCGGAACGACATATGAGCATTCCTGTGCATCAGCACCAGCCTCGCCGTGTCCTGGTGCCCACCGGCACTAACAGATGCCAGATGGCTTGAGGACCTCGCCGGACACTGCCGGTGTTGCCAGGGATAGTGACAGCTTTGGGTCCAAACTGTGCTCCCCCGCACATCGCACCCCAAGGCAGAGACCAGTTGTGGGGTCCCTTCCGCCTCAATGATGTATTAATATAGGTGCCAAGCACAAAAGTATCAAATCCACCTTTACAGAAGACAAACTTCTGTGTCTGGATAGAGTAAGCTTCAGCCTTACTAACCAGGGACTAAATCCATCCTTTCAACATCACTTTGTCAAGCAGCCCAAACCACAGCCTGTCTGCAGGAACAACATCTTCCTCTGTTTCAGAGGTTAATTGGTGCAGAGGATCGTGGCCAACACAGTCGTTCAGTGTCACCTCTTTCCTCCAGGAAGGGCACAGGTTTCACGCACATCAGAAGCACCTTACAGGTCAGCCAAACCCAAGCTTCTCCCCACTGCCCTCCTAGGGAAACACAAGTCATCTGTTAGTTTGGACACGACTTGGGATTCGAGTGACCTGCTTTTCAATCTCCTCCTTCACCACCAGCTTTCTCGGTTCTCCATTTGAGATGTGAGAATATTTACTACATCTAAGATTAGAGAAGGAAATTATGATTCACAGCTGCTCTGCTCTGCAGAAATGGGAATTATGAACCTGGGTACTTCTAGAGCATGAACAGACGTAGGTACTTGTGTCTGGAGCTTTGTAGTTCAAGGGAGTGATTTTAAAGTCAAGTCATCACTGCATAAACCTAGACAGCTAAATAATAGAGTAGAGAACAGCAAAACGCTGAAATCTGCTCCGGAAAGCACTTGCAGTTTCTTTAGTCTTAGTGACCCAGGAGAGAGGGCTGTTATTTTAACATTACAGCTCTGCCCGCGAGAAGCCTCGCTGAATGGCAGGCAGCACGACTGAAATAATCTGCATGGCCCCTGGACGCCGCAGAGTTGAGAGGAAAGTGCTCCAGAACCCTGGAGCAGCACGAGCCTTTGTTCCCGCTCACTCCTGCCAGCAACCGGCGCTGCCTGCCCTGCTTGGAGAGAACTTATTTCCCTCTTCCTTCCCCCCAAATTAACGCCATCTCCAGCTGTCTCAGCGCCAGCTTCCTGTTAAGATTAATTATTCTTTGTACACCCTTGTTTGATGATTTACCCAGCAGGCCAGGCACAATGATTGGGAGTTCTGCATTCCCATCAGCGCTCTCCCTTGAGGCTCACAAGTTTTCAGGGAAGGACCTTCCCCCCGGCACAGACACGTGTGTCTCCCCAGAAGGTCTATGTGGGTCTCCAAAGGCCAGTTGTCATTTGTGACACTGCCACATGGTCAGCTGAAGATGATGTGCTACTGAACAGCCTTTATTGTTAGTCAGCAGGGCTGGCGAGGAAGCCAGCGTAGGTGGGAGCATTTATGATCCTGAAAGGTGTGTCTCCAGTTACACTTTCCTATGACCCAAGGTTTCTAGTGTGTTTAGCAAGGCAGAAGGAGCTTTGTTTGTTTGCATTGTCCACCTTTCAGAAGCTGCAATTTCCAACAGCCATAAAGCAAGCTACCGTGTGAAGTAGTCATCTGCAGGCTTGTTTGCATCTGCAGTCTCCAAAACCACAACACTGAGAGCCACCAGCACACCAGACTGGTCCAGCTGAGGAGATGGAAAGCACCAAGTCTTGCTGCTGTAGGACAGAGTGCAGCGGGTGAGGACTTCGTGTCTTCTCCTGGGAGCTGTTTGTCAGTCATTGCTGGTCACAGAAGGTATAAGTGTATATACTATATAACACAAACTGATGCCACCTACCTGTCCCCACACCCCAGCAGAAAGCACCAGCACATCAGAGGTTGTCTGATGTCTCTGCTGCTGAGCTCGTGGAGCTCAACAGGGCTGACCAGACCCTTTAAGACCTCTTTCCATAAGTAGTCATCTGCTGTCACACCAAGAAGGATATTTCAGCAGCTACACTAGCCTCCTGCTCTGAAGGAGAGATATTTCCTTCAGGCAGGAGAGGGACCCCATCTGAGAGACCACCAGCCCCAGCGTGGAAGGTTTACACACCAGAGACAGAGCAGCAGGGAGGATACACAGCAAAGAGTCACCTTGTGCTGCTCTGCAGATGTTGGTATCACACCCCAACGTGACTTATTTGGGCAGGTTCAGACACCAGTTATGGAAAGTTTCTGCCCCAGCTGGTGAAGCCAATTCGCAGGGACCTCAGCCCAAAACAGCTGCTCCAGTCACCTCCGCACAGAAGCAGAAGGAACAGCCACACACAGCCCGCCTCAGATTTTGGCTCAGTGCTTCTGCCAGCTCTCCCAGAGCCCTGCTTAACTGCCCAGCTTCTTCCCAAAACCCCTGCATCAGCATCAAACACCAGGCCCAAGAGCAAAACCCCTCCTGGCTTCAGGACCAATACTTACACCTGACCCTGAAGTTTCAGAGTGAAAGCGATGAGGAAGCAGAAAGAAGGTCCAGAACAAAGAGACACCTTCCTCCTCCCCCACAACAACCAGCTGCAGTGCACCGGGAAGCAAAGGAGATCTGGTGTAGGGGAGAACCTGGCAGCTCCTCTCCAAGATGGGAATTGTAGCGGCAACACCAAAGCGTAACCGCAGCCAGCTGGCAGCACCAGGGGCCAGCACAACCGAGCCCTTCGAGGCCAAACACTCTCGTCTCGCCTAAGAGGTGCCATCAGGAGCAGGGGTGGGAGTCAATGGGATGGGCCAAGGACAGAAGTCAGCCACAGTTTGTTATGGACATCTTTGCTGGAAGAAATATTGCTGGGAATACCCTCCGAGGAGAAAAAACACTGGATGTGCAACTGTTTTGCTCAGACAGGAGTTAAACAGGCTACAAGTCTGCACTTGTCCTAGATATTTTTTTTCCTGAGAAAGCTTCCAAAAAGCTATTGCACACAACTGGGAGAGGTGCTTGTGAAAGCAAGATATGAGCGAGCATAGGCACCATCATCCAGGTTGACGTCTCTGTTCAAGAGACTTCACATTTTCCATTGTTTGGTCTTTTTTTTTCCCCCCAATAATTTGTTAGAAAGGAAGAAGCAAGCAAGACAACCTCGGGGAAAACAGCAAATCAGTTTGCATTTCCATGGCACTGAGAACCAAACGAACTTGTAAACCCAAATTACTTCTCTAGGGTGGAGGAGCAAGTTCCCAGTTGGGAAGATCTGAAGCGAGCAGCTCATCTCCCCCCAGTCCACCCCTGTCCCCCCACCCTGACGGGCTGCACCAGCCAGCAACAGGGCCTGGGTCTCACCTGGAGCAACAGCCAGACACGCACCCCAGGCACCCCCCCACCCCCAACACAGCAGACTGCAGGCAGGCACTGACCCTGCCACACACAGGACCTGGACGCCTCCCAAACTGATACTTTCACAACTCAAAACGTTCGAATTCGTTTGAGACGTTACGAAACGGTTGCTCACCGCAGCCTGCGCTCGCAAACCAGCGCTCACCCCTCCTGCTGCGGCAGGTGCAGCCGCCAGCCAGGACATCACATCGCCCGTCTCCTCCTCGCCTCCGCCCACAAAAAACATGTTTCGGTGCCCGGTCAGACCCAGGAGCACCAGGGCCCGGTGTTCGGGGGCCACCAGCGCGGCCATGCCGGGAGCCCAGCGAGGCTGCAGCGCTCCGGGAAGGGCTGGACACGGGGACCAGGCTCCTGTGCCCGCGGTACCACCGCCCTGGGCACCCACCAGCTTCCGAGGCTCCTGTGAAACAAGGAGCTGGTTTGGTTTCGTTTTGTTTGATTGGTTGGTTTGGGTGTTTTTTTTGGGGGGTGGTGGTTTGGGGTTGTTTTTGGTTGTTTGCCTTTTTTTTTTTTTCCTGGGGGGTGTGGATTTTTTGTGGGATGGGAGCAAAAAGTGAGAGGAGGAAATAATCCAGCAGGTTGCTCCCATCAGCCCCGCTCCCCGGCGCCTCACGGCAGCGGCGGCAGGACCGAGGGGCGAGCCCGGAACACCCGCTCCCAGCGCCCGGGGGGGAACCGGCTCCTCCCGCGAACCCCCGGCACCGGCCCCACGGCCGAGGGGACCCCGCACTCCCAGCGCCCCACAGGCCTCCCCGCTACCGCCGCGGCGGAGCCCCGGCCCGGCCCACCCCGGCCCCGCCGCCCGGGGGAGGCGGGCAGGGGGCAGCCCCGGCGCGGGAGGCGGCGGGCAGGCCGCGGGCTCACCTCGGTACTGCAGCGAGCCCGACAGGCGCACGGTGACGGTCCCGGCCAGCGGCTCTCCGGGGCTGTAGACGACGCGGCTCTCACTCAGTCGGATCTCGAACAGCTGCACCTTCCCCATGGTCCAGCGCCGCCCCGACTGGCCCGACCGCTCCGCCGGCAGCGCTACCTGCCGCGCCGGCCGCGCCGTCCCTGCCCCGGCGGGCGGCCCCGCCCCGGCCCGCCCCCTTCCCGCTGAGGGGCCGGGGCGGGCCCTGGGGAAGGGGCGGCCGGTAGGGACGGGCTGTGAGGGACAGGGCTGCTTGTGGAGCCGGGCTGTGGGGGAAGGAGCTGGTTACGGAGCCGGGGTGTTCGGGAAAGGGCCGCTTGTGGGGCCGGGTGTGCTGGGCGGGAAGGAGCGGTTATGGGGCCGGGCTGGGAGGGAAGGAGCCGGCTGCCCTGCCGCGGCGTGGGGCCATCTTGCCTCCCGCTGCTCCTTCTGAGCCGATCTCCTCCTCCTGTAATTCTCCCGGCCCAGCTGTCACCTCCCCCCACCCTCCTAGTTTTATAACTCGAGTCACTTTTAATTATCTAGCGAGAGGTAAATAGAGGGGTCCCGAGTTCTTCTCAGGGTGGCAGAGCCTGGCCCAGGCTGCCCAGGGGGGTTGTGGAGTCTCCTTCTGTGCAGACATTCCAACCCGCCTGGACACCTTCCTGTGTAACCTCATCTGGGTGTTCCTGCTCCATGGGGGGATTGCACTGGATGAGCTTTCCGAGTCCCTTCAACCCCTGACATTCTGTGAGGGGTAGACAGCTGCCCCATGCTCCCTACGGATCAGTGGGGTGAAGGTGCATGACCACCCGGGCACCCAGGGAGCTGGGGGTCAGCAGCACATCACACTGGCTGTGTTCTCCCCCTCAGCGCTGCGTGATTGAATAAAAAACATCTGTAAAACCCACACCAAAGGCAGCGCTGGGGGAAGGCACCTCCCGGCGAGGCCTCCCGGCTGCTGACAAGGAGGCTGCGTACACGTGCAGAATGAGTAAGTGTAAAACGGGCCGTGCATCCGCAGCGCACACCCACCCGGACCCTGCTGGACGGACAGATGTCCTCCCACAGACCTGCAGTGATGGCAGCCTGGGCACACAAGGCTGTGGGACACTCCTCATGGTGCAATGTAAAACCCCTTGAAAAGCACCAAAGGAGTTTGTGTATTCCCAGCGCACAGGGCTCCTGCTGGGAAGCTCTTTCAGGCCCCCCCTCTTCCATGGTGTTTAAAAGCTACTTCTTATTTTTCCAGCCTGTGTGTAGTCACAGGCAACGTACACCCCTGCGGTCTTGTGCCAAGGCTTTCAGCAGCTCATCTCCCGCAGGGCGAGCCCACGGATGCATCCGCACACCGCTCTCCTTGTGCTGCCCTTAGCTTTTGTTTTGCCAGGCTACGCACCCCCCTTTTCTCCAGTCTTTTTTTGTGTAAGATGAGCCTGCAGCTTCTTTTATCAGACTCTGCAGCCTCTTTTCATCTCTGCCAGCAAAACACAAACAAACGGCAGGAGGTGACAGCAACCTGCGCTACAGCAGATTTTACTGATCCGTCTTCCCCCATGGAAAGCGGCTTTGTGTGCTGTTGGGTCCACCCCACTACTGGGTCAGCACTGGCACCCTCGTCACAGAGGGGGACAACTCAGGGTGAAAAATCCCCTTCACCAAAACCAAGCCATTCGTGCTGCGCCGCAGCTCTCCGGACACAAAGGGATTTACGCGCCTTGTTTGCAGAAAAGTTAATTTTAAACACAGTGAAGTTGCTCACCCAAGGTCACAACGTGAATCTAAAGGATTCCTGCGCCAGGAGCCAAACAAAGGCACCCAGGCCGCGGCTGTGCTCGCTGTGGCACAGCTACAGTACTGCAAGACAGCGCGCCGAGACACCAGCGTGGGAGCCCTCTCGTGACATGGCCGGCAGCGATGCCACACCATTCATCCACCTCCCCAACTGTGGCTACACCATGGCCTGCAGTTTGTAAAATGTAACTAGATGGGTATAATTCAATATATTTGATGCCTGCGGCACCAGGGCAGCTGCCATTCCCTGTGCATGAGCCAGGGGTGCTGAGTTCAGGAGGGTTTTACTCATTGGAGCCAAATGTGTCTTTGCATTCCTGCCTCCCTGCTCATCTACATGCGCCCCAGAGTCACCCCTGTTATCTAATTGCGTGCGCAGTCAACAGCACTGAAATTCAGAGTGGGTAAAAAAAGAAGCTAAGGACGTTTAGTAAACTGCAAAAGATTCACTTTCCTGCTATTTTGGACCATTGTTTTTACTTAAAATTGTTTTGAAGGGCTTGTTCTGGTGATGGGAAATCTCACTTCCTCTGGGTTCTGTCTGCTCTCCCTTCCTCCTTTTTCCTGTATGAACGGGAAAATTTTTAAAAAGAGAAAAGAAAAAGAAACATCAAGCCTGGTTTTACAACAAAATTCTCCTTTCAGATGTCACCGTGCTCCCCTGACTTCAAGGAACATGGCATTTCTTGACAAAGAACATAGTAATTTTAAGAAAAGAAAAACCACAAACACATTTATCAATAAAACACTCCCACTGGCACCTGAGCCCTGCTCTGCCTGCAGCACAAATGAGCTTCAGCCACCTGACTGTGCCTCAGTTTCCCCTACACTGAACATGATCATCTCACCCAGCAGGGCCGAGCCGTGACAGGGACCCAGGAGTCCTCGGGGAAGCACCGCGGAAATGCCTGGGAATACCTGAGCCGTGACTGTTAGCGGGTTTAATGACGTGAACGCTTCTGGGTGAGGCAGCAACACATTACCCCCGGGGCAATTTGTAGTTCACTGGATCATTTCCACTTGCTCTGTCGCTTCCGAATACGTGGGTGCTGGGGAGACGGGCCAGCCTTGCAGGGTGCTGCCCAGCACCCTGGGGACGCTCCTGGCCTCCCCTGCTCTCTATCCCCTCCATTACAAGCAGATGAGGAGTCTTTCTCTCAACCCAGGAGTTTTCTCACTTTTGCTATTCCAACCTCTCCCCCATCCTGCTGGGGGGGGCAAGCGAGGGGCTGAGTAGGGGATTTGCTTTCTACTGGGCCAGCCCACTGCACCCTGTAAGGTCCAGCACTGAAACATCTGTGTTGGAGGAAAAGATAAAGCAGCAGCATGGCCAAGAAAGTTGGTTTCTTAAGCTTCCCTTTGACTAAAATACACATATATGAACAGCAAGCCCATGGAGGGCTCACTGCTGATATAGTTACACTATATGCACCACTGCTAACTATTTTATATACCTATATATGTATATAAAATGTACAATACCAGCATATTTATACTACACTTATGTTTATTACCTTTCCAAATCAGTTCCCTGCTTTACTCAACTGATCAGTCAACCACGTCATCCAGTGCTAGCAGCAACGCCAGTGACTCGTTATTGTTGGGCTGGCACCTTTCACCCGTGCACACACAGTGTTGTTCAGCCACACCTGCTGCACACCCGCCCTCTCCTCAGCCAGAGGCCATGGCCAAGGTCCCCGTCTCCTCCGTTCTGTGGGTGCAGGGGCTGGTGAGGCAGCTTCCCTAAGGGCACGCGGTGGCATCGGGGCTGTTTCCCACCTGTGGTGTACAAAGCCCTGGGATCTCGATGTCCCAGGGCTCTGCAGCAGCTCCTGGCTGCTCCTGGAACAGCATCTCTTTGATACAGGCCATGGTCACACCAAGCCTCCCAGATGGCAGGGCCGCCAGCCCTGCTCCTGGGGGCACTGAGAAGAGCATTAAGTGATCACGGCTCTGCGAGGGGGCCAGGTGGCATCTTTGGGCTCCACCCCATGGGTGCTTCATGACCCTGTATTCTCAGACAGTGTTCCCAGCCTCATTTAAGGAGTGAGGGGAAAAAAATATATGAGGCTGTAACAGCATAATAAAAATATCTGCTTACCCTCATACTGTATGCCCGAGCACAGAATATTTGGCTGAGGCATCTCTACTAGAGAGACGAGATTGCCCTTCAGAAAGGGACAAACCCCCCTGCCATGTCCCTTGGCAATTTCCTTCTGCTGCTCAGCCCTTTTGCTGCTAACACGCGCTCCTGCTTTCTGGTCTGACTTGGGCCGGCTTCAGCTGCTGGTTCCTCTTCTGTCTTTCTCTGACATTAAAAAGTCCTTTAGTGCCAAGTAATTTACTCCTTGTGATAGTACTTACACACCAAAAATCAAGACACCTCCTTGATAAACGGATCAATTTGAGCCCTTCGCGTCTCTCCCTGTAAAGCATTTTCTCCAGCCTTTGTGTTATTGTGCTGGCTTGTGTCTACACAAGCCCACGTACTGGCATTTTTGTGCTGATGGCAATCTGCATGCAGGAGCAGCCTCCCTTGTACAGACACATGCACACACAGGAGTGGATGCGTTAGAGTATTTATCCTCAAATGCACACAAAGGTACATGCAAGCCCTTGAGCTCACATCACTAGAGACCAGATGAGCATCCATAGGTAACACATAGGTGCCCCTGGCCTGTTTTCCTCCCGTAGATTAACCCTCATCCCTAGGGAAGGGGGCTGATTCAGGGCCATCCCTCCCAAACTCCTCCCTTTTAATCTTCCCCTCAAGCCATGAAGGAAGATGAGGGCAGAGATCAAGCCCTCAGCTGAGCCCCTGCGGTGTCACCCAGCTGGCACCCGTCCCCTTCACGTGGGTGCTATTGCTTTAATCAGCTAATGCCCAGCCAGCACCTGGCAAGCCTCACTAGAAAATCCTTCAAGAGAAGCAAGGCATTAATTACTGTTATTATAATTCTAATTGCACTGCCTGGATTTCTGATCTCTTCTTCGCTGGCAGAGCCCCTGTTGCTCAGCGTGGGATGGGGAGGAGGGTGGCACAGCAGGACCGTGCCCGACCGCGGACTCACCAGAGACGAGCCATCCCATCAGCCGCTCCCATGCAAAGTCCACCGTATCACCTCCTGCAGCACTTTCACACAAATCCACTCAATCCTCCCCAGAAATAGCTGAGGAGCACCCCCACATTGCTGGCTGTGGTGGAGATAACCTCCAGAGAGGCAGTGATGAATACTCAGGGGCAGAAGACAGCACCCATGGTGAGACCACCACAGCCACCAGCTAGAGGAGCATGTCTGTGTGGCCCAGCAGCCCTCTGCCAGAGTTAATTTGCTCAACGAACCCAGATATCCCACTTCTAGCTGATAAAAAGCTGTGGGGTGGACCCTGCCCTAGATGCCAGGCACAAAAACCTCCAAGAAATCCCCCAGCCCTCCACACAGCCCAGGAAAGTGTCTGGGGAGAGGAGATGGTGCACCAAGGGTCGTGTTAGCAACCCAACCTGAGAGCCCTGGGGTGGGGGCACCCCACAGCACCCATGCTCCTCTCCCACCCCTGGCTGCCTTTGCCAGCTCACTGAGAATCCCACTCCCTCCCTCAGCACACATCTTTCAACCTCTGCCAAGAGAAACCCTTCATTCTCCTGCTCATCGTCAGTCACTCCATGTGTCCAGAGCAAAAAAACATCAAACCCCAGCATGGAGAAACATGTCCCAGCAGCTACTCCCACAGGAACACAGAGAACAACTGTCTTGGCACATGCTGAGTGGGATGTCTGAGCCAAACCATGTCTTGGTGCCAGAGGACCAAGGCTCAGGGCAACACTGACCCCTCGCCCACACCTGCGGCTGCAAGTGGCTCCAGCAGCGTGAGCAGCCCACACCCAGTGAAACAGCTCAGGGTCCCCTTCTGAACAAACACACACTTCCCAAGCATAAGGTTCATCTATGTGTAGAGCCCCTTCCCATCACAGGACCACACACCAGCAGCGCTGACCCACAGACACCCCACAGGCTGAACCCAAAAGCCGCCAGAGCCCGGTGTGCAGGAGTTAATCTCTGAGCCCACGCTGCTGCCAGAGCTGTGCTCTGCCCCAGGGCACCGTCACCGGCTGAACATTTTTCTTTGTGAAGTAATGCTTTCCGAAGGAGATTGCTGGCTGGCTGCATCGTGGGTGGATGTTGGGTGGAAAAGCAGGGGGCACAGGTGTCCCCCACCACTGCACCTTGCTGTTCATACCCCTGCTTGTCCCAGCTCTCACCCCCTGCCCACAGCACAGCTGTTCCAGGATTGCCCCTCATATGATATTTCCCTTTTCACAGTCATTATTGATTTGGGTTTCCATGACCTAATACACAAGACTCAAAGGTCGCTGGTCTGAGGCCAGCCAGACTTGTCACGCAGCAGGTGAGTCACATCTGACAAACCTGCCCTGGCTGGAGCAGGAGTTGTCATTAAAAAGTCCTCCAGTGCCACGACATGAGCAGTGTCTGTCCCAGCCACACATCAGCACCATGCTGTTTGCAGGAGGAGCTGATGGAGCCTCTGCCCTTGCTAGAACCATGTGCTGCACATCTCCCTCATCTGTGCAACACTGCCAGCTGAGCTGGTGGCAATTAAAGTGGTTGAAGGTGGGTCTACAATCCATTTTCACCAAGTGACCAGGCAACGATGATGTTTGTGCAGCCAGTTGCTTTGTGGTCCTTGTATTGGGCTGGTTGACAAAAATCAAACCCACTGTGCCCAGGGGAACACAAGCAGAGGACAGAGCAGCTCGTGACAGGCTGTAGGAGCAGCTCCTGAGATATTGCACCTGCCAGCAACCGCCAGGTCTCCGCAGAGGACAACTGTCCAGCCCACCAAGTGGATCCATTGTGGGTGCAGGGTGGTGACAGAAGGAAATACACATGATTTTGGTGTGGCTCAGGGCTGGGCCTGGGTGCAAAACTGCCCTGGGGAAGCAGATGGCATCTGCACCATGAAGGCAAAAAGCTGTCGGTAGCTGCTTTGTCTCCACACCTCTCATGCTGGTGGGAGCTGAGCCTGATGACCTTCGGCATGTCCCTGTCCTCTCCCCCCACACTGCCTCTGTGGGGAAACCTGCCAGGCTACAGTCACCCAGTTCACCCACAGTGTCAAGTGAAGCCACCGTGCCACCCCAGGGACTGTCCTGGCTCAGCATCCCAAAGGGACTGAGAGGCAGTGGTGAGAGCCTCCAGCACCCAGGGGAGGTAGGAGGGTGACACCTGGCAGCAAAGAGGCAGACAAACACGCAGGGAGTGCAGAGCACACGCCTGGGAGAGCCACACTTGAGGATCTAGGAGTTTCAGCCGTTATACGAAAGCCAAGGGCAGATCAGTGTGTTAAAACAACACAACTAGTCAGCACAGAAAGGCAGCTCAGGGCAGACACACTAGTGAGCTACGAACAAGACCTGATGGCCTGTCCCTTCCCCAAATGCTGGGGAGACAGGAGAAGGACGCGCAGGAGGACGTGGTAGGCACTGAAGAGCTGGTGTAACAAGCCATGGGACCCTTATGTGAGGACAAGGATGGAAAAGATGCTATGCCTGCTTTAGGATAGTTAACAGAACGCTTCAGCTCCCTTGAACATGTGGGTGAGGTGGAAACATCCCAGGCACAGTGTGGGTCTATGTCCTGAACTAAGTACCACAGAGAAGATAAAAGTCACCCTAGCGGAATCTCCCCAGATTGATCTTATTTCACCCCGCTTCTGGAGGCTGGAGTTTGCATCACGGATCAGCTGCTGCCAAATCTGTCACAACTTTTACTTTCCCTCAACTACAGCATCACAGTTGTATTTCCCCACCTTCCCTGTGAGCTTGAGGTGGTTTAGGGCAAACCCAGTTCTTTCACGAGCAACTCTGGTTCCCAGCAGCACCCATCACCTTTGCACACTCCTCCCATGGGCAAATAATCCCAGCCCAGCTCTACCCACAGCTATTTTTACAAAGTCCTCCTAAAACGTGCCACACATCGACATTTCAGCCACTAATGTAGCTACGCCAGCACAAATACCTCCTGCAATGTGACTCAAGGCCAACAAATGCATTCGATCTTTGTTTTCACAGTTATGAGGCCAGAGCAGCACCAGAATAAATCACTTTATTTGGGTTTGAAGCATTTCTCCACCAGACACCTGCCCAACAAAAGCACAGCTACAGCTCGACCTGTCCCTGCTTCCCTTAGCAAGCTCTGCTGTTCGATTTTCACCGCTTGCAACCCAAGTACCTGCATTGCTGCAAAGAGCTTCAACGAAATGGGCTTGAAAAAGACAAAGCCGTTACGGCAATAGCATTTCATCATCCTCCGCAGGGCGTTCCTGCTCATGATAACCCATCACCGGCATCGCTTCTCAGCGACTGCAGGCAGGAAAGATTGAAAAAGAAATTGAATTCCCCAGACTCAGTTTGTCACTGGCTGTCCCCACACACAGTCAGGGGACTCCTCTGGTGCGAACACCCTGTGGGGTCCCATCTTCTGGTTTCCCAGCTCCTCACACGGGTGCCTGTGCACAAGGTGTCACCACGGGGAGTTGACCCTGCGCTGGAAGTGTAGCCAGAGCCCTGCAGGGATGGTCACTGTGGCAATGCAGAGCACATGCTGTCCCACCCCAAGGGCAGCCAGAGGAAGCTTCAGGCTATTATCCCTCTCTCTTAAGCCTGGCAAATGCCAAGGCTGCATCCTAGAGGCCATTAACCAAGCAGATGCACAGTGACACTGCAAAAGGCGGCACAACAGACATGGATCTGGTGAGGAATGTGGTCCTGCAGCCACAAAGTCCACATCTCTCCACCAGCAGTGCCTGAGAAATCAGCTGCAGTTCCGGAGCTCAAACACTCTGGCACAGATTAATGTGCCACCTCCCTCCTCTACACCAGGCACCCTGGTTTTGGGGACCACCAGTCCCCAACGACCCTGCACTGAGTAAGTTTTAGTGAACACTTGCAAGGAGCACCACAGAGGAGATTGCCCTATCCCACCCCAGCAGACACTGCCCTGCAACACCTGCACCCCATAGCCCCCTACAGACCTTTGTACACCCCCCCACCCATCAGGGCACAGCAAGGGCCAGGGGCTCCAGGAAGCCAGGAGGGACCCCACAGCTACAGGGCAGAGCCTCACCAGCAAGGACCAGTCCCTCTGCTCTCCATCATAGCAGATCCAGGGGTGATAGGAACATTCAACCAGGAATCAGAACCATCAGAAAACATTCCCCAAAATGAGGCAGGTCCAAAATCAAGCCCAAAAAATTGAGCTGCAGTTCAAGATCAGCAAATGTGATCAGGGTGAGACACATCCTGGTGATCTGGCAGGTGTACAGCAAGAAGACAGGTCAGGCTGAGACATCAGTCCATGAGTTAAGTTCTGGATGACCAATGCTGAAGACCAGCATTCCTCAATACAACTCAGACAGGGACTGGTGGCCCAGGCAGAGCTTAAATGCACCCCCATGGCCCAATGGCCCAGGTGAGGCTGGTCAGGGCCATTAACACCTGTTAGTGCGCTGACAACCTGTGCACCTCCACCCAGCTGCCCTGTAGCCCCCAGGCTGCAGCTGGTAGGGTGCTTTTGGTAGCTTAGCTGTCCCTGCTCACCCATCACTAGGACTGGGTGCTCAGGTGGGTCCTGAGTGCTGGGAAGAGCAGAGGCGGCTGCTGCAAGTCATTAAAGTTTATGGACACTGCTCTAGGGAGACCTGGGGGAGCTGGATTCTTTGCAGACCTTTCTCAAACCAACCGTCAAACTGCTGCTGTGGGCTTCATGGCATTGCTGTACGAAAAAGTCCTGTCTGTGCAAAGCAGCAGCACCCACTGCAGCAGAGAGGATCAAGGCACACACTGCCCTGCCCTTGCCAGGGGACTGGGGACTCTGCCCATCCCAGCATGGCCAAAATGAGCAGGGATGGTCCAGCGCCGTGGGGGCTGGTGGGAATATGGGACTGATCTGCTCTCCACACTTCCAGCCTCAGCTGCTTTCTGTCCCAGCAGGAGGAGGGCAGACCCATTGGCTCCTCTTACACCCAGGTGCAAGCCCCAACTTGCCCTCCAGCCGCTCACTGTGAAGTCACCCAGTGTCCCTATAAACACCCCCAAACCCTGGGTGCTGCCAGGGGCAGCGTGTCATTCCTGATTGTGCTGCATTGCATCATCCAGGTGCAAAGCAGGTGGGAAATGTAATTGCAAGTGCTGGGCCCATCTAACCCCCCCAGACTAAATCCCCCTTGTTTTGTGGATGAGGTAAATGACCGTCTGCTCCCAGTGCCCTGCCATGGTAACCAGCTTTCCTGGAAAGCCTAATTGCTGCATCTTCCCAGCAGCGAGCAAGTAGCAGGTCTCCAGCAACCTGCGTGACGCCTTCCCTGCACGGAACCTGTGACTGAGCCCCACGCTCGGAAGCGGAGAGGGTTTTTAGCATCGGCGATGCCACATGGGTTGGTGACATAGATGAGAAAACCCATCGTGCATTGCCAGGTTACTGGCTGCGTCGCCCTGTCAGCAAGACGCTGCTGTCACCTGGGGTGTCCCCAGGGACATCAGAAAGTCACCTTAGCCCACCTCGAGCTAAGGCTGGGCTGCTGGGGCTCTTTCATCCCATCCTTTTAGGGACTAAACTGAGCTGAAAGCAGCTGGACACAAACCCAGCCTGGGGGAGGTTGACCACCCACCCACCAGCCGGGCTCCCTGGGAGCCAGGTTTGGTCTGGGGGAACCACACGGGGGTAGTGGGGGCCAGGAGCAAACACCCCCCAGCCAAACCTCTCCCTAAATCTCCTCCTGACACATCGGGTGCCGCTGCATGATGCTGGTCCCCCCTCCGGTTGTGGCTGCATTTTGGCAGCGAATTGCTGGTAATGAGCTGTGTCTCTCTATGAGCGGAGAGCCTCTGAGATCAAAGATGCTCTTACACAAAACCAAAATATTATCACTGGACTTTAAAGGCCAGACTAAGCTTCTGAGGGACAAAAATTCAATTTTCTGTAGGTCT
The DNA here is from genome assembly GCF_964273445.1 of Streptopelia decaocto. NCBI lineage: Eukaryota > Metazoa > Chordata > Aves > Columbiformes > Columbidae > Streptopelia > Streptopelia decaocto. The sequence continues at coordinate 3,184,178 of NC_138672.1, read as the reverse complement.
AATTTGAAACCATTTTAATGCTCATTAAGATAGAGACCCGAGCAGATTGTGCAGGCTGGAAGACAGGGAGGGGGGAAAAAAGAAGTTATTGACATTTCAGTTTAGGTCTTTATTCTACCCAGAGCTCCCCACTCCTGGCCAGCGGCTTTGAGTAATGCTATTGTTAGCATCAGAATTGTAATTCTAATGTTCTTTTTATAACCCACTTGGAAAAAAAATATCCTGAAGGCCTTGACTGAATGCAAAGTAATGGAATTTATTGTGATGAAAAGGGATGTGGAGATGCAGAAACCTGCAAGCCCCTGTGCCGTTACTCCCTATGACGGGGTGGTCACGATGCTCACCCGCCCTGGGTGTCCCCCTCTGCCTCACCTTCTGGGGTGCTTGGTGATGGGGGGTGAAGGAGGAGACCACGGTTGCTCCTGCTCCTGTGTGTCCTGGTGTGGCAGTGGAGCCGTCTGCTGGGTCACAGCCCTGGGGACAACTGTCCCGAGGGTAGCGCACCCCTGGGCAGCACCCGGCTCTGTGCCCCCAGCTGAGGGGGTGGGATGGGGACAAGAAAGAGCCCAAAGGGGGATTTATTTGCCACTCTCTGTGAGCACTGGTGTGGAAATGCAAGATTGGGTCAAGGCAGGTGCGTCTGTCCAGCGGGCGAGAGTGTAGGGCGGTCGCGGTGCGGGGAGGCGCGATCAGAGCGTCAAATAAGGGACCCAACTCCCTTTTAGAAACAAGATTTTTGTCCCCAGCCCCTCCGCTCTCTCCCAGCAAAGCCCCGGGGCCGGAGCTCTGCAAAGCCGGGGGCGGCAGAGCCGGCCCGACCCCCAGCTCCGGCGGGACCTGCGCCCTGTCATTGGCGTCCTCGCCTGCGGGGGGCAGCAAACCCCCAAAAACCGCCCCAGCCCCCCAGGTCCCTCCTGCTCCCCAGCCCGGGAGATGCCACCCCCGCAGGATGCGGCCCGGCCCCAGCTGGAGGTCACGGTGGATCATAGAATCATTTGGTTGGAAAAGCCCCTCAAGATCATCGATTCCAACCGTTCCCCCACCCCTGGCACTGCCCCATGTCCCTGAGAACCTCATCTCCGTCTGTCCAACCCTCCAGGATGGTGACTCCAGCACTGCCCTGGGCAGCCTGTTCCAATGCCCCACAGCCCTTTGGGGAAGAAATTGTTCCCCAGATCCAATCTAAATGTTTTGCGGTGGATTCCACCCCACACACACACTTCCATCTGTCACAGGGCACTGGGTGCATCTCCTCCCAGCACTGTGCAGCCCTTGCATGGGGACAGGGACACACACTCTGTCCCCACCATGGCCACAAGGGCTGGCTCCATCCCCAGCACCTGCTCCTCTGGCTGAACCCACCAACCCACCTTCGACAGAAGCAGGCACACCAAAATTATAAGAAAAGCTTCCGTGCAAACTTGTCGGTGTCCTTGTTTTCCCCGTGCTGCCGGCTCTGTGGCTGGGAATCACTCCTGCTTTAGGGAAAAAAATCCTCTGACATATGGTTTCTGACCCATTTTGACCTCAAAAAAACACAAGCAAGGTCATCTGTGTTTTGGCAAAGGACAGCAGGACCGTGTCCAAGCGTGCAGCAGCTCCAGCTGCGTGGGGACCAGCGGGCAGCATCCCCAGCGAGCAGCGGCCAGGGCTGAGCCCAGCTCAGAGGAAAGCCCTGACTGCAGCTTTAGGTGAGTCCCTGGATCTCCCCTGCAGCTTCACCATCCCCCCCCCCGAAGAGGAAAATCAAAGAGTGAGATCCAGGAACAGCTACAAATTGTTTGGATGTACCACGGTGCTGCATTTGGCCAAAGATATTTGCATGTTGGCAGTGCAGATTCACATGATTCCTCAAATTTAGCATGGGCTGTACAGCACAGTACGATGAGAGCCGAAGTACTTTAAGCCACTGTTACATTCAGGGAAACAAACATGAATCTTCCTGCTCCAGATTTAGCTCTTTATTGATTTTCCAGCTGCATCAAGCAGTCGCTGTCCCAGTGCTCAAATTACCCATTAAAGACATCACAGAAATGAGAGGAAAACGAGACAGCATTGTGTTTTTGCTGAAAAACATTAAACATCCCAAAGAAGCAATTTCTGGAAGGAGAATTTATCCTTCTTAGGGCAGGGACCGGGTCACATTTACTCTTGGCCAGCTCAGAGACACTGCGGGCTCCTGGCTCCTGTGGTTTGGGACACGGTCACCGCTCTGCTGGCAGCACCGTGACCCACAGGAGGGACTTGGGGTCCTCCATTTCAGCTTGTCACCTGCATCAGACTCAATAAAGGTCAAACCACTTTCAAAATCCCCATGACTCACTGGAGCGGATACGATGTCCCTGTCTGTTCCTGCTACTGGAATCGCTCACCTCCAGGTAACCCTCCCCTTGGTGACAGCAGCTGGGTCATAGCCCACAGCTCTGTCCCAGGGACCTGACCTGCCCCTTCAAGGTGTCCCCAGGACTGGAGAACTGTCCCTGGACTCCTCCTCACATGGAGAGACCCCAAGGATTTGGCCATTAGAGATGCTGCTGACACTCCATCTACATGAAAATGTCCCCACCTGGGGGTTTTGCTCCTTGAACAAAATCTATGACCCCGGCCCTGTGAAAAGACTCCAAGCCAAGGAGCCGCGTGCATCATGTCACAGAATCACAGCACGTCAGGGGTTGAAGGGCCCTGGAAAGCTCATCCAGTGCAATCCCCCCATGGAGCAGGAACACCCAGATGAGGTTACACAGGAAGGTGTCCAGGCGGGTTGGAATGTCTGCACAGAAGGAGACTCCACAACCCCCCTGGGCAGCCTGGGCCAGGCTCTGCCACCCTCACCAGGAAGCTTCTCATATTTCAGTGGAACCTCTTGTGTTCCAGTTTGCACCATTGCCCCTTGTCCTGTCACTGGTTGTCACCCAGAAGAGCCTGGCTCCATCCTCCTGACACTCCCCCTTTCCATACTGATCCCCAGGAATGAGTCCCCCCTCAGGCTCCTCTTGTCCAGCTCCAGAGCCCCAGCTCCCTCAGCCTTTCCTCACACGGGAGATGCTCCACTCCCTTCAGCATCTTGGTGGCTGCGCTGGACTCTCTGCAGCAGTTCCCTGTCCTGCTGGAACTGAGGTTCAAGCAGAGGGTTCAGCAGAGGGATGTCCCCCGGCTCCCCTCCCTCACCCAGCGGTGTCCCTGTCACTCACTGTGCCCAGCACTGGGCCATTTGCTGACTCAGCAGCTCACGCCCTGTGTAAACGCCTGCCAGCTGCTGCCCCGGCCGCTGTTTGCTTAGCCTACACTGCTCTGTTTGCCTTTCGGGGATCACGATGGAAGGAGATGGCCTTTCGGCAATGGAAAATGGGACAAGGCAGCTCCAGGCACCTGCCCCACGGATCCTCCAGCGCCTGCCTGAGGCAGGCTGCTCAGTGGCCTCAGCAAGACCCAAATTAAATCCTCCATAGAGCTCTAGGAGCTACAGAAAAATGCACCCACTGCAGCATAACCCGGCTGCCGCCCAGCCAGGAACATTATTTATTATCATTTCCTTGCAACAGAGATACGGAAAAAAGCACCCGCCCTCCCCAGGTGCAAACAGCAGCAGCTGCAGCTTCCACGTAGGGATCTATGTACATCACAGTGTAAAGTCCATCGGAAAAAATTCAATCCAAGTTTTAAAAAAAAAAAAACATTTCCCGACTTACAACCTAAAAACAGGAACCAGGAAAAAAATGTGGTTAAGAAAATAGGTTCGGCCCCTCCCTCTTACTGTAAAATATATATATTTCTAAGGCGACGTTTCACAAAACCAGAAGCGAGGTTCCTAAAGAGTCTGAGCTTGCAGCCGAGGACACCGCACGGGCACAAATCCCACGTGAGAAGCTAGTGTAGAAATGAAAACCTCCACCCACCCCACAGCCTCAGTGGTCAGCATAGTCCTTGGTCTCCACCCCGGTCTCGTTGAGCACCGTTGTCCTCATGATGGCCTCGGTGACCGCGTAGGGGTCGCAGTTGGCCGCCGGCCGCCGATCCTCGAAGTAGCCGCAGCCGTCCTGGCCGACCTGGCGCGGGATGCGGATGCTGGCACCTCGATTGGCCACGCCGGCAGAGAACTCGAAGATGTTGGACGTCTCGTGGTGGCCGGTGAGCCGCCGGGAGTTGTCCCTGCCGCCCCGCGGGTCGTAGACGCAGATGTGGTAGTCGTGCCGCTTGCTCAGCTTCTCGATGGCGGCTTCGATGTGTCTGAGGAGAGGAGAACGGGGTTGGGTTTGTCAGTATGTCCATTTGGGGGTTGTTCCCATGGCTAGGAAGACTGTCACCCCCTCCTTCTGTGCAGGGACAAGGGCAGCCCAGGGAACGCTCTCATATGACCAGTTGCTTTTAAAATAAAATGAGCTGGGGCAGCCCCAGCCCTGCCTGGTGCATCCACCCAGGTGGAGACACATGCACTACATGGAGCTCCCACATGGCAAAGAACATCCCAAACCTCCCAGGTACATCCCAAGGACCCCCAGGACTCACTTCAGACCCCCCTCTCTCCTCATCTCCTCGGTGCTGTAGTTGGTGTGACACCCGGCGCCGTTCCAGTTACCGGTCATCGGTTTGGGGTCCAGAGTAGCCACAACCCCAAAGTCCTCGCAGACGCGGTGGAGGATGAACCGAGCCATCCAGAGGTGATCCCCCATCTCGATGCCTTCGCACGGGCCCACCTGGAATTCCCACTGCAAGGGGAGAGTGGATGCACTCGTGAGGACGGGCAGGTTTGTTCTCCCCCAGCCACCACATCCCCACCACCCCGGCAAGGAGTAAAGCTCAGCTTTACCCCTTGGGAATCAGCAACGAGGATGAGGAGCATTGAGTTAAGCAGCAGTACAACTTTGGCATGCAAAAAGATGGGAATAAACTGCTGGTGACTAAACAGAGCAAATCAGAGGGTTTTTAATCAAAATAGATGTAAATAAGCACCACAGCTAACTTCAAGGCTGGTGCTGAAGCTGCTGGTGTGCAGGAGCCCCCAACCCACACTGCAAACAGGGCACGGGACTAACACGGAGCCTGTTTGTTCTTCCCAGGGCTGATCCCTCCCCACCGAGCCGGGGTTACGCCACCCATGGTGACTAAGCAGGGGGTGACACATTTAGGGCCGCTGGCACGGCCTGGCTGAGATTGAGCCCAGGATGCAGAAAGCAGCCAAGGAGGACCCTGAAGAAGCCAGGGCAAACAGCAGGGTCTTTAAAAGTCCTGCCTCAGCTACGCTGCAGATAAGCCCCCTGGTTATCGCCGCCACATCAGCAGCAGGAGAGTCAGCGATTCGCAGCTGCAGGGCCAAATGGCCGTCGGTCAGTCTGGCCACTCGCCTAATGCAATCAGGGACTCCCTCCGGCTATCTCCTAAATAAGCCCAGACCCCCCCCAGCTGCTTCCCAAGGCCATGTCCCACCTGAGCTTTCCAGCAGGGGAGCAGGACACAGAGACCCAAAGCACGGATTTACATATCATAGTGAGTTAGGAGAAAAAAAAAAAACAAACATGCATATTTTCAACCTAGCAGTGCAACTGCTCCTCTCTAGACAAAACCGATGTGGGGTTTTGTCTGGATTGGGCATCCCAGAGGAGCTGGGAGCTGCTGGCTTAATCCAGCCTCATGCAAATTCACGTCCATCACTGGAAACAAGGGCTGCGCGGGGCCGTCCCCACGTACCTGGGAGGGCATCACCTCTGCATTGGTGCCACAGATCTTCACCCCCGCGTAGAGACAGGCCTTGTAGTGGGACTCCACGATATCGCGCCCGTACACCTTATCTGCTCCAACCCCGCAGTAATAGGGGCCTGGAAAGGAAAGAGGAGTCACCACCCAAGTAAAGCTTTTGGGAGCAACAACAGCACTGCACGGTGATCCCAGCCACCATCTGCAGAGGGTTTATGGGACTCAATGGTGCCGCATCGAGCTATCCACCCCGGCTCCAGAACCAGCAGCATGGGCAATTTGTCTGTGCAGCCCCAGCCTTATCGAGGCAGCTGAATAGGACTTGTCACACATCAGCTGGGAGGTGGCCAGGAGATAAGGAAAGCTCAGCTTGGTCTGCCCCGCGGCACCTCGCTGACCCTCAGAGCGTGTCAAGCACCTGAGACTGTTCTGACAACAGCCACCATTAGAAAATTCAACTTGCCACACTTTATACTGCTCTTTCAAGCAGGTCAGACAAAGATCTTCTTCCTGCCTGGGGGAAGGGAGATGTTGAAAGCGGCAGGTCCCCACAAAAGGCTGATTGATTGAGTCAGGCTGGGAAACCCCTGGCCCCCTCCCAGGAGGCAGCTGAGGCGCTCGCTCGCCCCAGGAGGGCACGATGTGCCGGTCCTTTCCCAAACAGCCATGGGGAGGAGGACTTTCCAGCCCAGTTCTCCACTCCTCGCCAAACCAGTCGTGCAGCTGAGCTGTTTGTGCAGCCGGGTCTGGGGGAGCGGCACTGCGGCCGGCTCACCTGAGCCACGGGCACCTGGTGCTCTCGGCAAACAGCTCCTGACCTCATCCCGGCTCCTGCCCGTGTCAGCTGCCATGGGAAAGCAGCGCCCCAGGTTGGGGACAGGATGACGGCCACCGGGACAGAGAGCATTTGTACAGCACAGGACACACATGGACCTGCTAGAGAGGGGCCAGAGGAGCCCCAGGAGTGATCTGAGGCTGGAACAGCTCTGCTGGGGGACAGGCTGAAAGAGCTGGGGTGTTCAGCTGGAGAAGAGAAGCTCCGGGGAGACCTTAGTGTGGCCTTTCTGGACTTAAAAGGGGCTGATAAGAAAGAGATGGGGACAGACTTTTGAGCAGGGCCTGTTGCGATAGGACAAGGGGTGATGGTTTTAAACTAAAGGAGGGAGATTCAGGCTGGACATGAGGAAGAAATTGTTGTCCCTGAGGGTGGTGAGAGCCTGGCCCAGGTTGGCCAGAGAGGTGGTGGATGAACCATCCCTGGAGACATCCCAGGCCAGGCTGGACGGGGCTCTGAGCAACCTGAGCTGGTGAAGATGTCCCTGCTCATGGCAGGGGGGGCACTGGGGGAGCTGGGAAGGGCCCTTCAACACAAACTATTCTATGGTTCTATGATTGGGGTTTGGGAAGGGTGGGAGCACTTACCCTGTGGGCCGGGGAAGCCGTTGTCAGGCCAGCCGTAAGGGTGGCCGTTGATGCCCAGCAGCGTGTACTCCTGCTCCATCCCGAACCAGGGGTGGCTGTCCTTGACCAAGTCCATGACTTTCTTGCATGTGTGTCTCAGGTTGGTCTCTGGGAGCAGAGAGGTCCAGGTTAGACCATGGGCAGGGACCCACCGTGCTCCACTCCATCCCACTCAGAGGTTGAGACTCCAGCAATGCCAAGTGCTTCCCACAGAAGCCTTAAGGAAACTGGTGAGCGGATTCCCCTTCCTGTGATGCTCTCTACTCAATGGCTTCCTCCTTGCAGAGCTACTCCAACGTCACAGCATCAGGCCAGAGACCAAGGAGGTTTAATTAGCTTGCTCCCCAAACCACCACCGATGGTCCATGAACATCCTCTTCTTACACACCAAGAGAACTGGAGCCAAACCCCAGCCCCATCCTACAGGAATCTGGCAGATCTGGGAACAGGGGCTGTACATAGCCCATCACTAAGTCACCCCCATCCTCTTTCTACCAGTCTCAGCCTAATTATCCTTATCTTTCTCCTGCTCCACGTTTTTGATTAGCACCCAGGCCTTGGCCCTTTGTGGTGGCAGGGGTGCTCAGGGGTGCTCAGGGCAACTGGGGCTTTGCCAGGAAGACACAGATGTCAAAGAACCATCCTCACACAGGACAATGTGCCATGCAAGGGGAGTGAGTTTGGACTGAAATAGCGGGGCTGAAAAACTGTTGCCACAGGTACAGGTAGCAAATCCTACCTTTAAACCGCAATAAAAGACCCCAGAGCAGCTACAGCACAAAGCCCAGGGTATGAGGCTGGAACAGAACAGTGACATCCCCCTTGCATATATGGGAGAAGGGGGGACACCAGTTCTTCCCCCCTAGAGCCCACACAGCCCTTAACATCCAGAGACCCATCCTCGGGAGAGCAGAGGGTCCCCCCTCATCCTGCAGGGGGTCACAGGGTCGGCGCTGAGCTCTCTGCCCCAGCAGCTCCGGGGCTGGGGGCTCTCGTTACAAATTGCTCCAGCGGAGGAGCTGCCAGGCAGGAATCTCAGCCAGGATGCTTCCCCCAGGGCTGAAAGTCATGACGCCGTTTGAAGAGGAACCAGCCCCGTCTTTCGCCATCGCTGCCCGCAGCCTCTCCTCTTCCGGGCAGCCGTGTGCATCACCCCGCAGATGCCGGCTCTCTCCCCCCATGCACCCAGCAGGGACGTGGCCCCACTTTGCTGACAAATAACCGGTTATTTGCCGGCAGATAACCCCTCCGGGAGCCCCTCGGCCTGTCCCTGCAAACCAGCTCCCCCTCCTCTGTCTGGGGCTTTATCAGACGGACAGAACAGACGCCGGGACTGCAGACTTCTGCCTGCAGTGATAAGACTGAGCGCCGGCACACTCCGAGGCCACTTGCGAAAGGACACGCCGAGCCAGCCCACACCACCCCAGCACCTTCTCCCTCCTTTCCTGCAGCCACCCATCAACAAGGAAAGCAGCCAAGAACCTGATGCATTAACCCCCCTGCCGCTTCCAGCTCCCGCTCCCCACACAACCCCGCAGCCCCGGGGCTGGGTGCCCTCGGGCTCAAAAGCTGGGTGATGCCTCCGGCACGCTCGAGTTGGTGAGCGCCGCGAGCTCCACATCTCGCTGCTCTTCCCCTCGCCCTGCGCAGCTAAAACAGGCTCCTGCAAACAACCACCACCACCACTTGAATTTTGGGGCCTCGGGCCAAGCGCTGAGCTGCTCCCCAGTGCCAGCGGTCCAGAGCAAGCGTCCCCTCGGAGAGACAGCACCCAAAATGATAAGGGAGTGACCTTTGGCAGTCAGGGGTGCTCACCTGCGGGTTTCCTGTTGTACTTCAGCACCTCGCAGAGCACCAGCTTGTTGGGGTCCAGGCAAAAAGGGTCCCTGAACATGCGGACGGGCACCAGGAACATGTCGCTGTTGGAGCCCTCCGCCTGCGCCGTGCTGGAGCCATCGAAATTCCACTCGGGGACATCTGTGAGGCAGAAGGGGCATGGAGGGGGATTCGGAAAAGATCTCTCTCACATGGATCGTGCCAAGTGCTGGTGGCTTAGACCAGGGATGGAGCACCCAGAGGGCATCAACTGCCACAGGATGACAGCCACAACGGTTTTCTTGCACATCTGCAGAGCCCAGCGGTGTTCCCTGAGCATCAGTGTCTTCACCCCCCTGAACCAGGATCAGCCCCAGCCACTTCACCTCCCTTTGCCAAACCCATCCAGGTGCCAACACGTCTCCGTGCCTGTTTGCCAGGTGGAAAAGGGCGAGGATCTCATCCTCCCCTTCCCACCCAGCGCTAATAACAGAGATTATGGATTAAGCAAACCACAGCGATGCAGGGCGGATATTTACCCTGCCACTTGGTACCACCCCAGGAGACAACTGCAGCAGCTACCACCGGCACCACACAAACAGGGAGAGCAAGTGCTAACTCCCACCGTGCAAAGCACCCCAGAACTTTTCCCTGGTGATGCTCAGGGCCATCCACCATCCAGAGCAGTGTTACCTTCAATGCTCTTGGGCTCCTTGTCGAGAGTCCTGCTCTTGCAGCGCACACCCTCACCGCTGCCATCGATCCAGACATAGGTGACCTGCACCAGCCCATCCTGGGGCAGCCTCATGTACTGCTCCCGCACCAGCTTGTTCAGCCTGGAGCTGTGTGACACCGACATGGCGACGGCCCTGCGAGAGCACGCAGGTGAGCACGGCATCACCCCCGGCCCATTTCCCTCCCTTTACTTTAAAAAACAACACCCCACCCCCCCAAAAAAACAGCCACAACCGACCTCCCGCCCGGCCGCCCCGCGGGTGCTCGGCCCCGCACGGGCAGCCCCCTCCCCGCCGCCGAACGGAGCGTCCCCCCCCCCCCGGGACTCGAACCCGCGGCCCCGCCGCTCACCGACCCCAGTGCTGCCCGCGCCCGCACCCGCCGCACTTTATACGGGCGGGGGGCGGTACAAGGGGGGGGCTCCGCCCCGGGGCGGCTCCGGCCCCCGCCCCGGGGGTTACTGGTTAAAAACGTTTAGTCTATTTTTTCTTTCTGAATGAAATATGACTTATAAAAACAATAACTAGCATATTGTTAAAATATCGCTTTATCAGTAAATAACAAGTTATCTGCTAACTAACTTGTTATTTTTTAAAAAAATACCAAGTATTGCTCATTGAAAATATTATTTAACACCTCCCCTTGCTGCATGCGTCCTCCCTCCTGGCACTTTGTTTTTGTAGGGTTGCCCTGGTACACGTGGGTGGGCGTTTGGCCCTTTACCCCCCTGCCCCGTCTCTTAGCTCAAGGGTGTGGAGTGCAGAGCTGGTGAGGCCGGCATGGCGTGGTTTCCCCCCCATCCCCGGGCACCCCAAAAGCCTCGCTGGGACTGTGCTGTGTGGACGTGCGATGCCTGGGAATGGATGGGAGTGCTTGGTTGGCCCTGGGGACATGAGATCCAGAACCCTGGGGACATGGACATCCAGAACCCTGGGGACACAGACACCCAGAACCCTGGGGACAGGGGAACCAGATCCCTGGGGACACGAACAATCAGATCCCGGGGGACTTGGGAACCAGAACCCTGGGGACATGGGATCCAGAACCCTGGGGTCATGAACAATCAGATCCCAGGGGACTTGGGAACCAGATCCTTGGGAACATGGACACCCAGATCCCTGGGAACTTGGGCATCAGAACCCTGGGGACTTGGGCACCAGATGCCTGGCAGCCCTGGCACCACCACTGTCCCCCCACCCTGCCCTGGGCACCCCAGGGGCGACTTCTGCCCACCTGGGTTCAGCCCCTCGCGGCTGCAGGGCTGTGTTTGCCGCCCGGGCATCCAGCTTTGAAGGAATGAAAGGCCAAGGGCTGCAGGGTGAGCTACCAGGAAAAACGCTCGAATCGCCATCAGCCCCTCACATCTATAAAGAGTTGAGCTAAAGTACAATATTCTACATTTCTAAGCATGGCAGGGTAGTTAAGTACCTTTAGAGCAAAAAAAACTACCCATGCACAGCAATGGTTCTGGTCTGATTTACAGTCAGCTAAAAAACATCAGCCAACAGGTGTGAATCCGAGTAGAGCATTTCAATACAGCAGCAATTTCCAGCTATCGAATCAACCCCAAATCTCAATTAGATTAATTAAACGGGCTGCTGCCTTTTCAGTTTTCCACAGATAAGGTGTTACAGGGTTCCCATTTGTCAGACAGACCCGAACGTGCCAGCGCACAACGGGGCGCGATGGCAGACGCAGCGCAAACAGCCCGCGCCGGCGCCTCGGGGTGCTATCTCAAATACGCCGATATTTTGTTTCTGGGAGGAGGGTGTATTTCAAATAAACCCCCAGCAAACCCAGCTGAGTGAGCACACCACGACTTTCCAGCCTCAGGTTTTAAGCAGTTTTTCAATGTTACAGGAGGAGAAAAGGCTTTAAAGCATGACCAGGCTCCAAAGCAGCTTGGGGTTTTTCTGATTCCCCCGGTCCTGAAGGCAGACTCATGCTTGCCGCTGCCTGACTCACCCCTAGGAATGTTTTTCTGCAAAACAGTAAAACATGTGCACTGGAGCAGATTAAAAAAACCCTTCACGGTTGATGTCCCCCCACTAGGACACCTCCTTGCTGGGCATGGACCCACAAACTGTCCCCCCATCAGCCCTCCTCGCCGCGCATCAGCCCCAAACCCTCAGCTCTGTTTTCCTTCTGAAGATGTTTTGGTCCAGCAGGCAGATAAACAACCAGGAAGAAACCCGAAAGCATCTGCAATTGCACAAGAACCAGGAAATAAGATTGGCAGAGAGAGAAGCAAAACTTAATTAGCAATTTGGGTCCGTGGGTGGGGACGGTGGTGGCAGAGGCTGCGCGCAGGTCAGACGTCACCTGCCCCACTGCCCCGAGCACAGCCCGTGCAAAGGGGGTTTGCACCCCGGGATGCGCCCGAGGTTCCCCGCAGCACCGGTGGCAGAGCCACGTGGGTGTCCTCTGTGTCACCTGTGTCCTTGATGCTGCCTGGCTGATGTGCAGGGTCTCCTGTAGCTAAAACTGGGGTGCACATCCTTCTCCGGGGTATTTTAGGGACGCATCCACTGATGTGGTTGCAAAGCTCAGCATTTCCTCATTCCTGTTTGGAAATCACTCCGAGCGGGGCGGCAGAGCACGAGGAAACGTGCCCCTGGGTGTGCAACCCGGTGGCCGCGTTTCCCGCAGTTGTTGCAACACGCGGCTGAGCCGGCGCGAGTGATGGATGCGCCAGCGGCTCTGACAGGTCCCTTGGCCCCAGGAGCTGGATCCCGTGGGGCTGGTGAAGCAGGCCTGATGCTGGGCTTTCACAAACAGCAGGGAGGATGGAGATGAAGCTGCATCCCTTGGGAAGCATCGCAAACCCAACTCAGGGAGAGCTGAGCTGTCTCTCTGGAGCCTGATGCGTTGCATCCTCCAAGGCAGGCAGTAGGACCAGCAATAGTGTTTTCATGAGAGATGCCAGGGTTTGGTCAAGACCCCAGACCTCCCCGAGACAGCTGGGTACAGGAGAGCCCCATTTTATTCCCCGTGAATCCCCTCTGCATGTGCCCAGTTGTGCAAAAACACCCCAAAGCAAGAGAGGGCTCAAATCCATGGAGAAACCAAACATGCAGGCGGTGTTAATGCTCCCTAGTGACCTGGTTTGGGGAGCAGAGCTCCTCTGAATGGCTGGAACCTCTGAGCACCAAAATCCCCAAACAGGGAAGACAGAACAAACACAAGTAATCCCTCACCTGGTCAAAGCCCACCCGGCCCCGGGAGGACAAACAGGGTGTTTACGGCTGTTTGGGGACAGCAGGGACAACGCCAGCCTGCGGATGCAGGGCCAGGTCCCAGCCCTGCCCAGCCACCACAAAGGAAGCAGTTCACCAAATACATGACAGATGCCCAATTATTTCATGTCAAAATGGGCTTCAGTAAGCAAGAAAAAGTATTTCTGCCATATAGTGTTGGGCACCTGCTCATTCAGCTTTTCTGTCAACCTTGGGATCAAATCTTACCTCACCACATTCTAACTCCAGCCATTTCTGTACCATCAACTCTACGTTACGCTGATAACACCGAACACAATTCGCACCTGCATCCTGGAGCCTCTTGAATAGCATTTAATCCCCCAAGCAAGCCCCAGCCAACGTGCTCCACGCTCTTTGCAATCAGCAGGTTCCTGCCCCCCCCCCGTGCCAGGTACAGTAAATATTAACCACCACGAGACACCCGGCTCGGGAATCAGCGACCGCCCAAGGTCAGGCGCCCGGCGGAGCTGACGGCGGGAGGGGAGCAGGGATGTCCTTGCAGCAGTAAAAGCTCACACATTAAATCTCCAGAGGACTTTGCTGGAGATGGTTTTGAGCCGCGGCACGGCGCAGAGGGGTTTCTCCAGATAAAGGATGGTGGGGAGAGGAGCTGATTGCTGGTTTCATGCCACAGCGCAGACCAACCATCGCCTCGGTCACGGCGGGTGAGATGCCATCCCGGTACCCTCGGGGATCGCCCAGCAGCTCAGGCAGGGTTGCAGGATGCGGTGGGGTTGTTTCCTTTCCCAGCACTGATTTTTTGGGTGATGGCCACCCAGCTGCAGTCAGTGATGCCCAGAGAGCTCTTCTGTGGAGACCTGGCCAAGGCCTAAATACTTGCCATTTTTATCTCTCTGACTTTGAGACTTTATCAGCCCGAGAACTTTCCAGCCTTGCCAAGATACACCAAAGATATTACTAAAGTCTTTGCTTTAATAATAATAATAATAAAAGCCTTAGCAAATTTTCCAGGTTGGAAAACTTCAATAACACAATACACTTTACCAAGAAGGGGTTAAGCACAGACTAACTTACCTCCTGGGGTGGCTTTTAACATGTTCACCTCAGTTACAAGCAGCAGGAGAGGCCCTAGGGACCTTGTAGCCCTGGTTGTCAGGTCCCTCCCCACACCTGCCCAGGAGGGATCGTCCCCAGCCACAGGAGAAAGCAGAGATATTGGGATGGAGAGTTTGGGTTTTACTCTGAATTACCCTCTAGGATTCAGGAGGGGGTTCACCCTGGGTGTCCATGAGGGTTACACCCCAAAAGCATCTCCCGGAGCCCTGGACCACGAAGCCCCAGGCAAGAGCATTTCCTCTCCTCGGGTTTGTTCCAAGCAGCCCGTGGTGGTTTGTCTCCTGCCCAAACTGTTTGATGGGGAGATTAGAGGGAAGGCAAAGAGCAGGGTCGGCTGGGGGGAGCCCGGCACAAACACCATAAAGGGATTAGAGGGGCTGCGGGGCACAGCGGGTGGGAATTTTCCTGTGTGCACGGCTGGAGAAGAGGCAGTTTTCTCCAGCCGAGGACACGCGAGGGGGATGCTGTGAAGAAAACCATGTGGGTGGGTGTGCGTGGCCCAGGAGATCTGTGATAACAGGCTGGGGATGCTGCTGGTGCTGCGATGCGGCCGAGGTGGGTGAGATAGTGCTGAAGGGTTCGGCAGAAACCACCCGGCACCGCACTCAGGGGCTGCGCTGGCATTGCCGTGTCCCCCATACACGCTCACTATTGCACGTTTCCTACAAAACAGCTGAACTCACTGTTGTTCTTTGCAGTTAAAAAATATTTGAGCAACAGCAAATTTCCTTGTGTCTAGATGTCTGCATGTAAACCACTTTCTCATCATGCCTGGGGAACCCACAGTCCCAAATCAAACCTTACTTTGTAGCCACCGAAGTGCCCAGAACCAACCCGTGCCCCTCCCGTAAAGCTGGGCTCCTCCTGCTCCAACTCATCCCCCCCATCCACAATGTCAGTACAGGAGAGCCCAGCCAGTGCCCCAAGGGAAGCCCAGGAGACCCCAAACCAGGATTTTCCTCCTCTATCCCCACTGGGAGGGTTTTGACCCATGGGTGGCTCCAGCCCCACCAGAGCCAGTGCAGTCCAGGCAGGGCCTGTCCCTGGGCATGGTGGAGGCTTCAAACGCTGCTCTGAACCAGGTGAGGAGGGATTTCAAGCAGGTCCCTGTTGTCCTCCAGCCTGCCCGCGCATGCAAGGAGGTGATTTGCCCGAGGTGAGTGTAGCTGCCTCTCCATCTCCACAGCCGGAGATAAAACACTCATCCCAGAGAACAGAATCATGGAATCATTTCAATTGGAAGAGACCCTTAAGATCATGGAATCCAACCACTAACCCAACCCCGGCACTATCCCATGTCCCTGAGAACCTCATCTCCGTCTGTCCAACCCTCCAGGGATGGTGACTCCAGCACTGCCCTGGGCAGCCTGTTCCAATGCCCCACAGCCCTTTGGGGAAGAAATTGTTCCCCACATCCAACCTCGACCCCCCTGGCTCCAAGCTCCTTTCAGGCAGTTCAGAGATCAGAAGGTCTCCCCTCAGCTCCTGTTCTCCAGCTGAACCCCCCAGGTCCCTCAGCCGCTCCCATCACATTTGTGCTCCAGACCCTTCATCGAGTAGCTCGATGCCAAAGTGGTGAAGCTTTGCCCCTTCGTGCATGTGCCATCCGGGCTGGTTGTGGCAGCTCCTTGCTGGGCTGGTTTGGGAGGATGCCGTCCCACACTCACACCTGTCCTGGGCTGTGGGAAGCAAGGTCTCATTTTGGCAATGGGGACATAACACCTTGCAACACCCACTGACTTTGAGGAGCGAGGAACTTGCTCAAGGTCGCAGAGAAACCCCGTTGCAAAGCCAGTGATTTCCCTCCAGCCTCGCAGGTCTGGTGTGAGCTGCCAAAAAAAGCCCAAGCTCCTTCACAGCACAGACGGTGCATGAGGGTCTGTTTGCAGGAAGCTCTTCTAAATTATTTTGGAGGTTATTTGCAGCTTCAGGGATGTGTGTGTGTTTGTTAGGGTAAGGTTCGTCTCAATAAACAGCAGAAAGGGCATTCCTGAGCATGGCCACGCAGCCGCTGAGCATCCCTGCTCCTCCAGCCCACAGGCACAATAAAACCCAGGTACAGACCCCAAGCAGTTTTCCCCTGCAAGGTTTTTGTTTGCATTTTCCTCTTAACCCTCTGGTAGTCACTTCAGGCTGTAGGATAATAGATTGGGGGATAAAAAAGGGGTATGGGCAACCTCAGGAAGCCAAAGTGAACGGGGCTGATCCCTGGCCAAGCAACTATAATTTGCAGGTTGCCAGTGCAGAAAAAGCAGCACGGGGCACTTGGCAGCTGTAGGAACACAAAACCTGTTAGATAGGTGAACAGTGGAGCTAAATTTCACCCAAGGCTTCCCCTGGCTCACACACAGCCCAGAGCTGGGGGAGAAAAGGGTCCCCACGGGAGCTTCAAACCAGGGCTGCCCCGGCTCTGGGGAACAGGAGAGGGGGCCAGGGCACCCAAGGGTTACTTGGCCATCGAAAAGGACCAGTTTCCCTGTGATCTCTGCTGAGATGAACCTGGCAGGCTGTGACTCACAGGGCAAAGTTCCTTCTCATCTCCTTAGAGAAGGCAAAAACAAGTTGGAGCTCCCCACATGGCAGCTGGGAGCCCTGTCCCACAAGGGTCTCACCCATCTCTGTTTTTTCTGCAGCTCTTTGCTTCGGGGACAGGACTAAGGGTCCCATCGCCACCCCATGAAATCTTCGCTGGGCTCCAGACACCCTCCCGGGACACAAAGCCAGGGGATTTTTAACCAACAGCATTTATTTTAGCAAAACTAAATCTCAACGCGCATCAAAACTCCCGCAGCAGCAAAACATCAGAGTCTCTAAATGATCAGTGAACCACCACAAAGATTAAGCACCGTTTATCGTGAATAGGATTATAAGCACCAGCAAGCCATGCACCCAAGCAAGACGGCCGCTCACCTCAGCCTCCTCGCCCAGCTGGTTTCCCAGCCTATATATCCTGTTTGGCAACCCGGTTCTGCAGTGTTACACAAAGGCAAAGCTTTTTCACTTCCCCCGCTGCTCAGGCCGCGCTCTGGCTGATGCCAGCCGGGCGTTCACGCCAACGTGACCGTGTTTGCCGGAGTCATGACGGCTTTTGTCCAAAGAGAACAGGAGGAGGGTCTTTGTTGGTGGTTTTTGTTATGTCAGTGCTTACCCAAAACCAGTGCTTTTCTCTGCAGAAACAGTGTCATCTTGCAATCATGTGCTTTCAGGAGCTGGCACTTTAAAGAGGAAAAAAGAATGAATTAAGTGCGTTTAGGTCAATTCTTGCAGCATTTGGCCTTAGATACACAGAATAAGGCCGCCTTGAAGAGGTGCCATGTAGTGCCTACCGCTGTTAGTGCAGCTGGGTAGACATTTTGGGGGAAAAAAAAGCTTTGTTTTATAAAGAAAAACACCTCATTGCCAGCTTACTGCAGCCTATTGCACAAACAAAGGGCAAGTTCTGGCCAAAGCTGAATTTGAGTCAAGGCAGAGCAGAACAGCTGGGTGCATCCGAGCACTTTGGGTAGCGCAGTTTGAACTTGCAGAGTCCATAACTCGTTTCATACCCTACAAAGCTAAAACCAGAAGCCTCTCTCAGGACAGGTTTAATGGTGAATTTATCAGTCCTAGAAACTGCCTTATTCTGGGGGAAAAGGCCCACTAAGCACTTCATTTTTGTCTTGTTTAACCCATTCTGCAGGTAGATTGATTCAAAGGCTGCACCTGTATCCCAGCAAAGGACCTTTGGGAGCATGAGGCACCCAGGAGGCAAAAATAAATGTTTGACTCTTTTTTTTTTCCCCCATTTCCAACCCTAATTTGCAAAGATAAACATCAGCAACTTCTGTTTCCACTGGCAACACGTGCAGAGCAGGACTAACAGGAGTAGAAGAGCAGGTGGACAAAGTGCACAAGGTGGCTTTGGCACGGAGGGGGAAACTGAGGCACAGTGCCGATCAACCTGGGCTGCCAGCGCAATCAGCAGCAACCAGCTGGCCCGAACTGCCCCAAGAACCCAAGTGGTTTGTTATCTGTCACTATTTTTAAGCAGCCCCGGCTGCCCGGGGACCGCCAGCATCCGGGGAGCAGGATGGTGCTGATGCAGAATCTGGCCCAGGGAGCTGGTGGAGGGACAGGGACATGGAAGACACACCAAGGCCCAGCCTTTCCCCTCTCCATCCATGCTGCTTTAAGCCAGTGCCCTGAGCTGAACCCCCCTTCCTCACCCCAAGAATCAATGGATGGATCAGGAATGTCACAGCCCCCGTCCTGCTGTGCGACCGAGCCAGTGCCTCTATGGGGATCAGCCCTGTCCCAAAGGAAGCCCAGCTTGCAGAGCCCGTGTCCCGCTTGGTTTGGGGACAGGGGCGCAGCCAGAGCTCTGGTGTCTCAGCATCCCCTGTCCCTGGTCTCGCCCGCGGCAGGGTGGGAAGGGTCTGAGGAAACAGGTGCTCAGGTTGCCCTGGCTGGGGTGAGCAGGCTGGGTGGTGACAGTGAGGGCAGGGGGGTGCAGAGGGTCCCTCAGGACTGAGGACAGCCCTGTGCACAGCTCCAGACCTGCTTCATCCTCCCAGGGCCAGGCAGGAGGAAGAGGAGGGTGACCCAGAGGGATGGGTGCAGCTTGAGGAACAGCACCATCCCCCATCCCACGGTGGCAACACCATCCTTACCCCTTGGGGGTCCACCCAACTGCCCCAAACACCAAAACATGATGACCCCCAGTCCAGAGCGAGTCCCGCAGCCCCCGGGGGGCCCACCCAGAGCCAGGGGATGTTCATGGCCCCACCACCACCTGCGATGTGGTTTGCACCACCCGTCCCAACCGGGCAGGGCAGAAACCTGTTCCTGGCAGTGCCCTGGGCAGGGTGGGGATTGAGGGAAGGTGGGAATGAAGCTGTTCCTGCCCCAGCACAGCCAGTGCAGCCCACAGTGTCGCACTGGGAGAGCCCAGGAAAACACACCATGACATGGGGGAACTGGCAGGCTGGGGCATTGCCACTGGTGGGATCACCACCCAGAAATGTCATCCCCACATAGGCCGGAGTGATGCTGCACACAGCATCCTACTGAGAAAGGGACACCCCATGGTCATTGATGTGTACCACTGAGCCTGGGTCCACCGGGTTTAGAGGGGATCACTGGTGCTCCAAATCCTGTGAGACCAAGGGGAGAAGGTGAGCCCTGGATGGGGACCTTCTTCTTGGGTCCCTCACCCAGGTGCCATCCACTTTCCATCCCTGGTGGCCTTACCAGCCTCCACCTGGGAGTGGACCTCGAAAAATGAGGGAGGCTGGAGGCCAGAAACAACCACCTCACTGTGCTGGGTGGCCCTGGGGAGCTCAGCCACCATCTGTGCTGGGACACCCATGCTGAGGAAGGGGGACAGAGCCAGTTCCCTGGGTACTGCTGGCTGAGCCCCAGCCGCCCCATGGGCACCCCCTCTGACCCTCCCCACATCACCCAGAAAAACTAAATAACACCATGTTTGTCTCTTACCAGACAGGTCCTGGTGTTCACAGCAAGTCCTGCAGCATCTTTGAGCTGGCCAGGGCTGATCCCTCCCCTGGGGCTCAGTGCCTTTGGGCAGCACCCCGATCTCCAGCTGTGGGCAATGACCAGTTTGATGCAGCCCTTGGGAATGGCCTGGGATGGGATCAGAACCCCCATTCCTGAAGCTTTCCTAAGCAGAGGAGTCCCTCCCCCAGCTCTCCATCCTCACCTTTGGCAGATGAGGGCAGGGAGGGAAACTGAGGCACTGCAGGACACAGCCTTGCAGCTGGCTGGAGGAGGCGCTGGGGCCATGGGGTGTTTTGTGCCTCCCCCCCTCTCTGAGCTGGATCCCTCCCAGTCCAGGAGAGCTCTGTGGGGCAGCCAGAACTAAACGGAACCCAGGAGCTGCACAGCACCTGCTCGGCCTGCACTCCCCTCCAGCTCCTTGATGTGATTGCAAAAACACATTTCTTCATTATTTTCTCCTTAGGCAGACAACTAACTCCCTCCAGGTACAAACGCGGCTGCGGTTTGTCCTCTGTTTTCCCTTTCCACAGGCACGACCTGTGTTTTCTGCAGCCAGGCGGGTGTTTGAGCAGGGATGACATTGCAGTGCTGGGCTTGGGCAAGGGACGCCCTCAGCTGCTCCCTGGTGCAGGCAAGAAGCAGCACGTCTGGTCTCTGCCCCGTGATGGTGCCCCAGGGCTTCCCAGCGCTCTGCTGGGGAGGGACATCCCCTGGGGACCTTGTGTGACAATCTCCTGATGATGGCTGGTGCTGATTTTTTTGGCTAATCCTTTCTAGCTGAGCTGAGCCTGGAAAAGCTGGTACCTGCCTTTGGGCAGCGAGGTGCCGGGGAGGTGTCGGTGCAGACCAGCCATTGCGTGCTCAGGCTTCTCAAGCCATCTGGACGCTCTTTTCTGGGCTCCTTGTTCTTGTGCTGGGCTCCCCAGGACAAGAAAGGCATGGGCATACCAGGCAGAGTCCAAGGAAGGGGCACAAAGACGAAGCATCTGATGTTCGAGGAGAGGCTGAGGGAGCTGGGGCTGTTCAGCCTGGGGGAGAGCAGGTTCATGGGGATCTCATCAATGTCTAGAAATACCTGAATGAGCAAAAAGGGCAAATCTAGGCTCTTTTCAGTGGTGCCCAGGGATAGAACAAGAGGCAAGGGTCACAATCACAGGAGGCTCCATCTCAACATTGGGAAATGCTTTTTGTACAGTGAGGGTGACCAAGCACTGGCACAGGTTGCCCAGGAAGGTTGTGGAGTCTACACCCTTGGAGATACTAAAAAAAACAGGACAGGGTCCTGAGTGACCCTGCTTGAGCAGAGGAGTTGGACCAGAGGATCTCCAGAGGTCCTGTCCCACCTCAACCACTCTGTGGAAGAGGGAGAAAAGCTTTCACAAAAGCACCGAGCCAAGGATAAGCTGAGCTTTGGCGTAGCATCTTCATCCAGGCTGTGGTTAGGTTTTACCATCTCACAAACAGGAAGCATATATTTGCAAGTCACCAGCTAAAAATGTGGGCAAGCGGCCATCGTTCCTGCTGGGCAAGCAGGCTCTGCCAGAGCGGGCTGCCCACACGCCACATTGTGCTGCCGGGATCCTAAAGCCATGGGTGGAAAAGACAAAACTGAGGGCTTTCCCCAACCCTATGTCAGCAGCCAGCTGGCCCCAGAGAGTCCTTCCTCCCACGGGCAACCACTGGAAATGCTCAGAAGGGCTCTGACTTCTGAGAAAAACTTCTCAATAGCTCATTGTCCAGTGTCTTGGTTCATATGCAAATAGGCTGATGTTCCCCTAGGGGAGGAGGGGTGGTGGGAAAGAGAACCAGGGAAGCCACAGAATGAAGTGTTTGCACCCAAAATGACAGCTTTCTGCTGAAATATTGAGGTGTTGCTCTCCAGCCTGTGGGGTAGGACCTGTATATAACGCCCCAGCACCCACTGCGCAATGCAAACCTCAGTGCAATGCACCATACAGTGCAAAACGAGACAACACAGCCTCAATAGAGGGCTGTTGTACTTTGCGAAGCCTGACATATGGTTTGGGTTTGGTGTCATCTGAGAAGAAACCGCTGGTGTAGTCCAAAGGTTGAACCCAGCTGCGCCATGGAAAGGTGCTGTCTGCCCGCACTCCAAGACATTTCCGTGGTTTATAGTCTTTTAACAAGCTTCTGCTCCACAGAACCACCTTTGCTGTGCTGCTCGGTGGGCTTAAATACCAACATCTAAAATAAAAGCTGGTGGATCGACATAGGACCTCCATATTGCCGGGTCATACAGGGGGACTTGGAGCCATGGCAGCTTTCTGGCCCTGGGTTCACCAGGGCCTCTTCAGGTGATCATCATGCTCTACAGAAAACCAGCTGCAACGCTCAAGTCAGACTTTTGTTTATTTGCAGGTCTCTCTCTTGTGAGTGCAAGGACTCAAGTCATTGAAACGACACCGCACGTGTTCCTGTAGCCATCCCGTTGAGATCCATCACAGCACCACCAACAGCCATTCTCTAAGCAGTCGGGAGGATTTAGGACACTGGTAACAGGATTATAAACCCTGTTTCCTTGGTCACCACCATTCACGAGAGCTCAGCCAGTAACTGAGGCCTTTACAGTCTGTGCCATGAGAGCTCTGCCGTGTGGACGGTGAGTCAGGACCTGATGGCTCTTCCCTGCCTCAAAAAACATAAAAATCTCTCTTTGGGGAATATTATTGGAAATCACAAGCTGCTTCTGTGCATTTTTAAGGAAATAGATCCCACATCATGGGCCTGTGAGAGAGTCAGCAATCTCCATGGTGCTCACACATGCCTGTCTGTGCAGAACAGGTGATGCTCATCACCTCCGTGGGTGGGTGAAGGATCAATCAGTGTGAACCAATCTGGAGATGAGTCTTCATCACCAGCCATAGCCTGTGACGGTCCTGCTGGGCTTGGGCTTCCCTCCCCACTTCTGCCCAGCCATGGCAAGTTATTTGATTCCCATTTTCCAATCTCAGCCCTCAGCTGCAAATCAGGGTGAACCAGGACTTGGGGTGGGGGGAACCACTGTCAGTTTAAATCTAGTTAGAAAAGATGGTGTCGAGATCTGGACACCTGAAAGCGGCAGAGATCAGTCATCCAAAGCCATCAGCATCTTCATCTTTGCTCAAAGCCAGAAACCAGCTCTGCCTGCCTTGTGAACCTGACTTTTGGTGCCCTGGTCAAGGGGTCTGTCTTGTTCCTTCAGGGTGAGGGACCAGATCCAGTACAGTTGCAGCTATAGAGCAGTGATAATCTGGATTTAACTAAGTAATGGTATGGTCATGCTCCTTATAAGCACACAAGTTCATCTCAGAAAGGCATAAGAAAATCACCTTAAAACACTAAAAGCTTAAAAATCACTTTCCGGATCGCAAGTGAATAGGGACCATATTCCCAAAAGTTTCTTCAAATCAAACATGTCTGGAGTGGGGTGACTTTACTGGAGCTGCTAAATGCTCAATAACTGCTCAAACCAAGGAAAGATAATGGGATTTGAGGTGGTGCTTGTGGTAGGTTTGGGGTTTTAAATGTAGGATGAGATATGGTGGCTTGCAGGACTGCAGATACCTTTTAGTTCCTGATTATTTGTTGTGTCTTTACTTGCCTGAACAACCCTGAGTTTTAAAGCTGTTTGTCCCAAGTGAATTACTAACTGGGAGGTAGTTAAGAACAGAAGGGTGAATATTGATCTGGAGAAGTGTTTATCATCAAAATCATCAGAGTCATGCTCCCTGCTGAAATAAAAGGGGATCATCCTGCTTCGGTCCCTCCCCATCACTTGTTCACCTGGGTTTGGAAATATGGGGTTTCATCTTTTTGCGGGCACTTTGGCAAATGCAGTGACCGGGACTGGGACAGGCTCCTTTTCCACAGGCAAAAGTCCCCTTATTTATGCAGCAAATCAAGAACACAGACGTATTTTCTCCTCTACGTAAGAGCCCGAAACCAAGCGCTGTTTGCTGCCGCCCCCGCGCCTGCGTGAGGCAGAGCTCTGGGTTTTGCAACAGGAGTTATCCAGCAAGAGCGTTACTAACAGCAGGCGACACCACCTTTCCTCTGAGCTTACAAGGTGCTTTATAGACACAAATTCAATTAAGCTTCACAGCAGCCCCCGGTGAGGCAGACGGGCAGGGATTAGTCAAAGAATTAATCAGTAGAGAGAAGCCAAGTTAGAAAATGAATCTCTCAGTCACTTCTACCCTGCCCTTGATACTGGTTTCTAGGATAAACACATTATTTGTTGGGGTACATTAGAGCAGACCCTGCAATCTGCCTTTCTGCACCTACCCCTGCACTGGACACGTCCCCCCCAGTGTCCATCCCAGCCCCTGCTTTGGTGCCATCAGCTGAACTGGAGCCCTGGGAACCAAAACCTTCATGAAAATCCCAACTACAGCCCAATTAATCTTAGGAGATGTGGACTTTCTCCCCGTTGTAATAAGTGCTGTTATTTGTACAGAGTTCTTCACAAAACCCAGACAAAAACCAAGATCTCTGGGTTTGGCTTTGCTGATACAAACAGCAAATTGCAGCTACGATCTCTAACCGTAGGTTTTCTGTTCAAAGAGGCAAGACAGTTAAAGGGAAAGACCAGTTTGAGAGACAGAGAAGTGAAACATGGATCCTGTGTCATGCTCATGGAGTACATTTACAGCGAAACCTAAAAATAAACCCCGCACTTCCAAGCTATTGCCTTAACTAGAAGAGCATCTCCTCTCTGCTCTCCTGGCTCTAGCATTTGCTCCATTGCATTCTTTCCCATAGTTTGCCGCTGTATAACAGCATTAAATCTTGCTCAAAGGTGCAACTGCATTTATTCAGGACAGCTCTGCGTGGCTGGGTGTCTATTACACAGTGATGAACCGAGGGAGGGAAGAGCTGGAGCACACAGCGTTGAAGTGAATGATGTTACAGCTCTGTAATGTCATTTTTGCATCTTGCTTTCTGTTATGGAAGTCCAGTTTGAAGCTCATGCAGCCAGTGTCCCCAGCACTGCCTTCTTGCATCCTCCAGCATGAAATACAGGGTGGGATGGAGGTAGCTCCTTGCAGGCTTTTAAACTAATGTTTCTGGGGATAAGACTGGACTCAGTTTCTCAGGACTTTCCAACAGACTAAACGTGGGGTTCTTACCAGGCTGATAAAGCACCTTTCCCCATCGATGCATCTCCCTCCTGTACTGTTCATCCATGGTTCAACATTTGCCACCTTTTACTCTCATCTAGAAAGAGGTGACCGATGGGTAAATGCATGCCAGCATTCAGGTCAGGACTGTCTCCAGGGCTGGGGAGACGCCAACTTCTGGGTGTCCAAGGGACAATCAGGTTCCTGGACACGGGTTATTTCTCCCTGTGCTGGGATGCAGGACTCAGACCTGCCCGCTCCTCGGCTCCGTGCTCGCACCGACACCGCTCCTGACGGGAAAGAAGAAACACAAAATATTCACAGGCAAGAAGTTCATGGTAGACTTTCTCATGGTGGATGACTTTAGGTGTAAGTTCTTCCCTGACTTCCCCCCTGCGCCCAATGGGGTTTGGTGACTTTGGCACCCTGCGCCCATGTTTGGGATATCCAGCCACCCAGGGTACTGGCAGGAGCAGCACCTACTCTGAGCTTCCTTACAGCCCAGGGAGTCCCTCCCCACAGGAACAGCCCCTGGATAACGCTGGAGGAACACAGAGGAGCCCTGAAACTTCTGCAGCACTGCTACCCATAGCCCTGGGGACCCGGGACAGAACAGGAGGAGGAGGGAGCTCAGGGTCTGGATCTTCAGCGGCTGCCCCGCTGGATCCTCTGGGAAGGTCTGGGGTGGCTCCCGAACCCTTCACACTCACTTGGTGCCGCGGCGTTTTTGAATGGAGTCAGCAAGCTCCTTTTAAACTTGTCATTAGCAAACACATAAATCAGGGGATCCAGACAGGTGTTCGCCATGGTGAACACCCAGCTGACGTAGTAGGCAAATTCTACTTGGTGCAAGAGCTTGCAAGACATGCCATAGTACTTCACAACGACGGCAATGGTCCTGCAGATGTGCAGAGGGCCAAAGCAGACAGCAAAAATCACCAGAGACACCGTTATCATCCGCAGAGACCTGCTCTTCATCTTCTTGCCTCTGGAGCTTTTCTTTGCTGCTTTAGCAATGGCAGTTCCCAACAGAGCTCCACAAGTCAAGGAAACGGCAAGGGGCAGGAGGAAAGAGGGCACAATGAAAACCATGTTGTAGAAGAAGTAAGCGGAGGACAACTCTGACTGATGAATATTTAGGCACTTTGCTGAGCCATTAATAACTGAAGTCTTGAGGAGGAAGAAGAGAGGCAGCCCTTGGATAAAGAGGACGAGCCAGACGAACAAGCACAGCTTTCTCAGGAAGCTCCTTGTCTTCCAGAGGGACTTGCTTTTGTACCGTACAACGACAAAGTACCGGTGGATGCAGATGAGCGTCAGGAAATAGATGCTGCTGTACACGTGGGTGCTGTTCAGGAACACTTCAAACTGGCAGAGAAACTGCCCAAATGGCCACCGGTTGCCAAGGCTGAGGTAAGAAATCCTGAGCGGAGCAACAGGGATGATCAGGACATCTCCCAGGACCAGGCTGAACTGCAGGATCATGCCCGGATCCCACTGCTTGATGCGGCAGCAGAACACCCAGAAGCTGGCGCCGTTCAGCAGGACACTGGCCAGCAGGAGAAGGGTCCCCAGGGCGGGGATGGCGGCGTGCAGCCCCTGGGGCGTGCAGTCCACGCTGCTGTTCATGAACGAGAGGGGGCCAGCGGCTCCAGGGATGTAGGAAAAGCCTCCGCGCTGACCTGTGAAGGATGGGGTGGAAGAGAGAACACAGTGAAACCGCCGGAGCTCATCATCATAAGGCTGAGCTGGATCAGAGGCAACAGTGGCGGAACCAGCAGAGGCAGGTTTTTGAATGATTCCTAATCCTGAAGATCTGTGGCCAAAAGCTGACCCGTTTTTATCTTAGCCTCCACAGGAGGAGACCCAGCAGGTGCAAGGGGTCTTGCTTTTCATACACAAATAGATGACCTCATGGGAACCAAACTGAAACCCACCACACTCAGCTTGACTTTGTGCTGCAAAGGAAAGAGAAAGGGCTATGAAGGAACCACAGGCGCAGCTCATTCACTGCTGCTCATGGGGAAGATGAAACAGAAGATACTGCTACCGCTTGGTTCCAAACCCCTCTCCATCTAAAGTAATTAGTGAGATCCCAGCACCACGCACACTACAATGATTTCAGATGGTTTTGTTACAGTGCAGTTCACAAGTGGCTCGCCAACCTCCTCCCGCTGCCAGACTTCCCAGCCCTGCAGACAGGGCAGCCCCAGGCACCCTCCGCCCACCTTGCTCGGCCGCTGTCCCCAGATTTGTCCCACTGTCCCCTCAGACAGGACACCCCACTGGGCTCACTCACAGCCTGCTGACAGGAGCATCTCCCCTGCATGGCTGGGTCTCTCCTGGAGGACCATGGGGCAGGTGACAGATGCTGCTCCCTCCAGCCACACCAGCTCATGCCCTTTATTGCCTCTTCATTGCCAGCAGCTGGGAGGCTGGTTGGGGCACAGCACCCAGCTGCTCTTCCCAGGGAGCACAACGGTAACCATGGAGTGACCCAAAATTGTGCCAGATTCCTGTTAGCAGGAACGACAACGAGCTAAGGAGTGAGACCATCACGGCAGCACCAAGCTCTGCCTGGCGGGCACTGACCCTGTCCCTTTTTGGGATGCAGCTTGTAACCCCATTAGTGTCTCCCCAGCAGTAAAACCCTGGCCATTTGGGAGCCTCACATCTATCAGAATCATAGAACCACAGAATCATTTTGCTTGGAAGAGATCCTCAAGATCATCGAGTCCAACTGTGACCTAACTCTGGCACTAAATCATGTCCCTAAGAACCTCATCTATACATCTTTCAAACATCTCTAGGGATGGTGCATCTATATATCTATCTGTATGTATATATGGCTGATTCTGAAATCAGACACTTTTGACTATGTTTAAGCACTTGGATTTACACCCTGACTCTTGTATTGCTCACTGCTCACTCTGCCTTTGGGATATGACTGTGTCACATCCCAAAATCTCCCAAAAATGCTCAGAGGCACAGAATCACAGGATGGCAGGGATTGGAAGGGACATAGAAAGATCATCTAGTCCAATCCCCCTGCCGGAGCAGGATCACCTAGATGAGGTTACACTTTGGGGTCATGGCTCTGTGTAATGAGCCGTTTGCAGAAGATGCTCTCAGCCAGTCACAGCTCCACATCCCCAGGGTGTGGGACAGACCCTGGGGAGAAAAAAGGCTTGAAGGCATTTTCACAACAGATATGTTTTTAGACAGAGGCACCTTCATTGTCTCTTGACTTCGGTCAGCTGGATAAACTTGCAATTAAACTACACCTTCCAGGTGGCTGAATGTGGCAGCTGATGAAGAAACGTGGTTTGAACAGCTCAGGAGGGGTTGAGAAACAGTTTTTCCTCACCAGGGCTTCCCCAGGCCTGGCTCAAACAGAGCGTCCTTTCCTTAATCTAGCCTTTCGCTCCCCTTAGGGTAAAACTGGGAGTCTAGCCCAAGGGGCTTTTTGCTAAGCTTCTAACACAGAGAGGTCTACGGCTATGGCAGCCATCAACAATTTGTTTCCTTTGTGTTTCACTACTTTTCCAAATTAAGGACTTCTTAATAATGTTTTGCTGCTGCCTTGTGGCATCGTCATGCACAGAGCTCCACAAGTCCCACCCGGTTGCAGGGAGCAGCCGCGCCAGCAGCAAGCGGGTCCTTTCTTTTCTACCCCAAGCAGAACTGCTGTGACACAGCGACCAGCTCAGCTCTCAGGGTGACAAACATCGCAAGGTTATGGGCTTCGTTTTCCCCACATTAGCCATGGCTTGGATTTGATGCTCACTCTGCAGAGAGCAAGTTTTAATATGTGCAATAATTTCTTCATGAAAGAGGCAGAAGGTCTGTACTCTGAGTAAGAGGAGAAAAATGGAGTGGTAAGAAAACACCTAAAAATACTCCAAAATTTGAAATCTGCTTTAACTTTAAAAAGCAAAGCAAAAAAAAAAAAATTCAGTTAACTTAAAGGTGAATCACACAAGCCATTAGCCACACACCTGGAAAACAACAGTAGAATTAGAGCTAATGTAATATAAAGGGGAGGAATCGGGACCAGCAAACAGCCTTGCATCTCCGAGCACTGCAGGGATTTAGCTCACTCTTTATGCAAAAAAGCCCCTCACCTGTTTCAGCCCTTATAGAACATGGACAGTATTGCATGGGTTGACACCCATGGAAAGCTTTGCCTTTAGAAATGATCCCTGTTAAAACAGAATATGAATAAAACATCACACGCAGCCACGGGGGAGACTCACCCGACCCACGAGGTCAGTCTGTGGTGCGACCCAGGGCAGGAGCTCCCAGCTCCCCCAGGCTGGCCCAGAGAAGAACTGATGGGCAGGGAGGAGGCTCCGGTGACCCCCGGTCCCGTGGGGGAAAGGAGTGAAACAGCTCAGAGAACCACGGGCAGGAGAAGCAGCAGCTGCTTCAGAAGAACAGCTCGCTTTTGCTCAAAATCTTCCGAAAGCGGGAGCCTCTGGGGTTGCTCTCACCAGGGGAAGGTCCAGGAGATGCTGGTGAGCGGATCAGGGTCCCTGTGGGTCGAGGATGTGGATGAAGTGGGTGGTTTGATGAGCAGCACATCGCCTGACCCCCCCAGCAGCCGCAGCAGGAAGCATCGTGGGGTGCAGAGCTCAGCAGAAGGAGGTGACACCGCTCCCCAAAACCGCTGTGGAGCCGGCGGGTCAGTGACCGCAGCCCCAGGGCCTTGCGGGGGCAGCTGGGCTGTCTGCTGGGGCTTCCACGTGCTGGACACACTAATAAATATGAGTAGCTGTAACCTAAAAGGCAGAATTTGACACCAAAGGGAGCTCCAGCTCTCCCATTTGACCCAGCCCAAGAACTCAGCTGCAGCATTTAAAGGCAGCAGTTTTGGGGTGCTCTTTACTCTTTTGGCTCAGTAAAAGCTGCGGATTAAGTGGACTCATCAGATCTGGATGGGGGGGGTGTGCCCCTGAGTGATTCCAAACAACCGTCATACTGTACGTCAGAAAATGTGTATTTCTGAAAATCCCTGCTTCTTTCCAAAAGAAAAGCCCCGAAGGACTTTGCTGAGACATTCAGATGATGTCCTGTGTGTTGACCCTAGCAGTCTTCTGGTCCAAGCTCAACTCATGAAGCTCGTTGCCACCAGCTCTAACTTGTACAAACCCTTTGCTTCCTAAGGCAGGGCAGTGTCCACAGCTGAGATGAAAAGCCTAGAGGGTGAAATCCTGATGCTCCATCCCAACGAACTCATTGGGACCAGACGGGAACAGTCCGTGCAGGAAGGTCACTCAAAACTTGATGCTTTCAAACCTCCCCAAGCGCTCCCACTCGCAGCCGGCACCGGGGTGACCGGGGCTTTCCCCGGCTCACCGTGAATGGTCGGAAACTTGTCTGAACCATTTCAAGCCAAAAGGGAAGTTTCTAAGAAAGGTGTGGTTTAGCATACAGCCCACAGGGTCTATTTAGAGCAGAGCCAGCAGCCCCCACAGCCTCCTGCCTTGGGACCGCGCCGTCTGAAGCCACACGAGGTGGTTTCTTTCTATCACACCCCGCAGAGAAGAGCTGCACATCGTGGTGAGGAGCTGCAGCACGGTGTTGATGATCCTGAGGGTCTCTTCCAGCTAAAATGATTTATTTTTTTGGGGGGGAGTGGGTGTTCCTTGTTTTTATATAATAAAGAGCGTGGCTCTGTGCAGCAGCTGTGCTGCTTTTGTGCCAGAGACATTTCTGGCTACAGCACATGGGGTGTCTTCTCGGGAGTTCCTGTTCGCAGTAATTTCTTGTGTACCGTGAGGTTTGGGCACAGCCCTTCCTCACTGAGGAGTCACCCACCTCCCCACGCAGGGTGACCGTGTGTCCCGGGGGGAACAGTGGGGTGGATGTGCAGGATCAGACCCACACGCCCCAGGGGACTGAAGTCACCCAGCAGACAGATCCAAGCTGGCCGCCCGTGACTGCATCCTCGTTAGCCTGAGCCCTCGGTCAACCCAAATAACTGTGCAAATACCACCTGAGGGTGACCCCGCAGGGCTCTGGGCTTGGGCTGTTGGTCACATCCGTCCCACAGGTCTCTTGGGGTCCAGGCTGATGAAGACCAGCGGATCCCGAGCTCTCTGCCATCATCGGCTCCCACCACGAGGCGCATTCCTTGGGCAGCACTTTCTCCAACAGAGCTGCAGAGCAAACTGGATATTTGCAAAGAAACCCCAAAGCAAAGCCTACCACCATGCACAATAAGACTCTGGTTTGCAGTCATATGCTCTTCTGCATAAAGGACAAGAGCACAAACATTTTTGCTATACATTCGGCATGAATTATGCTTTTAGCCACACTGGATCACCCCTCACAGCACCAGCTGTCCCTCTGGGGTGGCTCCAGCCACCACCTTTGCTGGCTCCCAGGCTGGGAACGCCAAAGCCAGTAGATGGAGATGCAAGGTCTGAATGAGAACAGAGACAATCTAAACACCAGATATGTAAAAGTGTTTATTGAATGTAAACATGGCAATATTTCCAGGGATAAATCCAGCATGCGATCAGCAGATCATTCCTGCCCCTTCACCGTTCCTTCAGGGTGCAGCCACCAGGACACCCGTGTGCCTCACTCCGGTCTGTCTGTCCCTGCTCAGGTCTGTCTGTCCCATCAAAGCTGGGAGCCCAGCTTGCGCAGTGAGGCCAGTCCTACTCTGCACCACTTCAGTAACTAATTTAAGCACTTTTTGCATAGCAAGTGCTCCCAGCAAATTCACACACAGTCCAGCAGAAGAGCAGGGAGAACATCCAGCTGCACGTCCCTTGTAAGACAAGGGCAGACTCAGCTCTGGGAAAGCAAAGTCCCTCACCATCCAGAAACACTTTCAGAATACTTTTCATCCTTACACCTTCTCCATTTGTTGCTCTGTTACTTGTGGATGTATCTGCATGTACTGGGATAGGCAGTGGATGCCTTGGGAAATAGCCACAGTGTCCCAGAGCTGACGCTTTGAAATGTGCAAGAAGTGTTAATTGCTACTCCTATCTGCTTTTGCAAAAATACCCGAACACAAGGCATGAACTTCATCTCCCAAGGCAACAACTTCATCTCCACTAACAGCAGAGGTCTACATAGAACCACAGAACAGTTTGTGTTGAAGGGCCCTTCCCAGCTCCCCAGTGCCCCCCCTGCCATGAGCAGGGACATCTTCACCAGCTCAGGTTGCTCAGAGCCCCGTCCAGCCTGGCCTGGGATGTCTCCAGGGATGGTTCATCCACCACCTCTCTGGCCAACCTGGGCCAGGCTCTCACCACCCTCAGGGCCAACAATTTCTTCCTCATGTCCAGCCGGAATCTCCTCTCAGATTAAAACCATCACCCCTTGTCCTATTGCAACAGGCCCTGCTAAAATAATTAAGGTTGAGAAAGACCTTTAAGATTGAGTCCAACCGTTCACCTGACACTGCCAAATCCGCCTCTAAACCACATCTCTAAGCACCATGTCTACACATCTTTTAAATACCTCCAGGGATGGTGACTCAACCACTTCCCAGTTGAACATACGTCATTTTAGTTACTTCTCCAGCCTGCCTGGGCCAGAGGATGGGGCATTGAGGAGCAGGGCTCAGCCAGCATTTTTGATGTTTCACTTTGGAGAAGACGACTCGCAGCCCCCACGCGCCCCACTTTGCAGCCCAGGGGTCTGAGCAAACACAGCAACAACCCACAACCCGCGGAACGAACTGCAAACAGCCGAGCAGCAGACAAATGTGCAAATGTGGCTACTTTTGGTAATGAATGAATAATCTATTCCAACTCCCTTCCCTATCTACTTCTGGGTAATGCGTCTGTGAGCCTGAGTCAGGTTTATAAATGGTTGGCAACGAGAAAAACAGGCTGCGTTTGAGCCAAACATTCTGTTCAGCAAATAAGGCAAGCAGTTTGGCCACGGACATTCGCTGTTAGGAGCTCAGTGTCAGAATCCCCCCAGCGCTCAGCGGTTCCCATCCTGTGTACAACACCGCTACATGGGGCGGTGGGACATGACAAGTGACTTTTGCCTCTAAAAATCCAATTTTATGCTTAAATCGCAGACGCTAATAAAAGAGCAAAATTGTATTCTTTTCTCATCTATCTGTTCATTAGAGAGTCGCTTTTACATTTGGCTCGACTGCTGGGAAAGCTCTAAAGAAATGTAATTACGAGGTCATTGCAGTAAATTGCATTTGGTGGCATAACTCTGAGTCACCGATTCAGGGCGCTTTCCCCTTCCACCCCAGGGGGGCTCATTTAACAAGGGTGAAGAAAAGCAGAACAAACACGTACAGACAGCCAGGGAATGAGACTTAGCAGGCAGCCAGCATTTCCAAAGTGTCACGACACCTGGGTGCCCCGGTGGAGGCAAATTCTCCTGGGAATGGTGACAAACTGGACACCAAAGACTTTCCGGTCACTTTGGGAACTGCTGCTTACCGGCCACGCAATCCTTGGGTGGAAGGAGAGGAGAGTGAAACCATTTGGAGGCTCCCCAGGCTTGCCCAGGCAGGAGCAAATTCCATTCTTCCCCCAAGAAATCCACCCTCCGTCTACTCAACCCTTTGGGAAGAAGAAAGAAAAGTCACTTTGCTGTGTCGGGTGGCAAAAGCCTCGTCCCTCTGGTCATTCTGCTGCCAGCTGAGATGTCTCCACCCCGGCTCCTCACCACGCAGGGACGGGGTCCCAGGGAAGGGGCTCGTTCCTGCTGGGTCGTGCCGGGCTCAGTGCGCAGGAGAAAGCTGCAGGTTGCAGATCACGGTACCTGGAGGATGCTCTCATGGCGCTTGCTGCTGAGAGGTGGTTCAATCGGTGAGGACCTCATGAAGAATGGATGGTTGCCTCTGGCACAGTAATCTCCTCCCACGCTCCCCAACAGATGCATCCTCAGGCTTTCCGGATGATCCTCCCTGGTTTCCTCCAGTCCCGGTACCTCTCCCTGCGCACCGAGTGGACCAGCGGCCTGGAGAAGCTGGAGTGGTTTGATCTGGTGGTGTTGCTGGTGAGGAACAAAGCAAGACATCGTTAGTGGTGTGGGGCAGAGCTGGGGCACATCTCCTGCATCTCGTGGAGGCTCCTAAATGGACAGGGAATTTTGGTCAGCAGAATGGGTTTCACCACCGCTACCACCGAGAGAAGGGCCAGCGCCGGATCCCGCTGCAGCTCCAGGTGCCGCGGCTGCAGAGACCCAGGGGTGAGCCTCTCCTACACACCCGTAGTGGCGATGGGGACCCTCCCTGTTTCAGGGGGTCTTGGAAACAGCTGCTAAACTATAAGTGCACAAGTGTGAGCTCAGGACCCCATAAACAGCCTGTCGGAGCCCTGAGGACCACCCTGCCTGGCCAGATGGGTCAGTGAAACCAAGCCCCTTGGCTCTTCAAAACTTCCACTTCAAATACCTTTGGGCAGTTTTCCTTAAAACCAGTAAACCAAATGTTATTCATACCTCACACTTTTCTGGGCTTTTGCCACCCTTGTCACAGCCTGTGTTCTCTCGGGAGGTTATCCAGGGTGGGAACCAACCACGCGTTGAACCAGCCACGCGTTGAACCAGCCACGCCATGTGGAGATGCCCAGGACCGTCTGGCAGAGCTGGCTCGGCTGCAGGAGCAGTGGGGCTGTGTTCACTGAAGGCTCCTCTGGGATGGTTTAGTCCTCAAGCCCATTTGCCCCAGACATTTCTCCTCTCCCTATGCCCTGTGTACCAGGCTTTTCTTTCCTTCCTCCTGGCTAAGACCTTCACTACCCATTTTTATACCTAACTTTTGCAAAGATGCGTGTTCTCCTGCCAGCGCACAGACTGATGTGGGGCACAACTGCAGGAATTTACAGAGAAATTAATACAGGATGAAGCACGTCCACTCCCCACCCCTGCAAAAAGGGCAGTGCAATGGTGACCTCTCCTCTTTCTAGATCCTGCTCAGAGCTGTTCCTCCTGTGATCCCCAGTGGATTTGCCAATAAGCATCATCCAGACATCCTTTCCCCCGTGCCCGTAAGCGGTGCAGGGAGCGAGCGGGGAGCAGAACGCAGTGGGATTCCAGGAGCGGCTGATGAATGGAGGCAGGGAGTGGGGGAGCCGCCAGCCACACCAGGAGCGGAGGAAGACAGAGCTGGGAAAAGCTGTGAATGTGAGAAAACGCTGCTTTACAACAGAGCTTGTTACTATTCAACATCCACAAAAGGAGGAAGAGCCCTGAAATCCCTGCCTGTGCTGAGGGTGCAGTCGGGAGACAGCTCCCTCATGTCCTAATTAGCTTGCTGCTTTATAACTTAATTTCCTAATTGGTTTTCAAGTTAATTACTTAACAGGCTGGGGAGGTGGCAGCTCAAACCCTGTGGCAGGAGATGAAGCTTCACCTCTGTGATCCTCACCCAGATCTAGGCTGCATAGGGAAGCAGGGTGGCCTTACATGCATCTCCTCCAAGGAGGTTTGTTTGCCCTCATCTCAGGTTTAAGCTGTTATGGGAGGGTTTTGGATGACTTACAGAATCATTTTGGTTGGAAAAGACCCACAAGATCATCGAGTCCAACCATAACCCACCCCTGGCACTGCCCCATGTCCTGAGAACCTCATGTCCGTCTGTCCAACCCTCCAGGGATGGTGACTCCAGCACTGCCCTGGGCAGCCTGTTCCAATGCCCCACAGCCCTTTGGGGAAGAAATTGTTCCCCAGATCCAACCTCAACCTCCCCTGGCGCAACTTGAGGCCGTTTCCTCTGCTCCTGGCGCTTGTTCCTGGGGAGCAGAGCCCGACCCCCCCTGGCTCCAACCTCCTTTCATCTGCACCAGAATCAGGGTATCCATGCAGGACAATCTTAATTCCACTAAGGATCCCAATTCACCCCAGTTCTCTGGGCCACAGAGCTTCACACATTTATGGTGGGACCTGTGAGGATTCGTGTGACACACACAGACCTGGTGGCTTTGTTTTCCCAAAGGGGCTGCAGTCGGCTGGAGCCGCAGGGCAGGGGCAGCAGGCAGGGGGGGTGCGCGTTCGGCTCAGATGGAGATGGCCAGGATGTCCCCAGGGTGGAGGACCATGCAGAAATCATCCAGCTTGGCTCCACCTCCCCAAATGAGGCTGGGTTAGATGCCTCCTCTCTCCCCCACCCCCTTTTTGGTTTTGATGGGGTACCTAATCCCCTTTGGTTCTCTTAAAAAAAACCCTCAGGCCTATGACATTGTTCTGGCTGCTTGATGCAAGTTGTTCACCAGCAGCTGATAAATAAAATTATTCCATTAAGCTTTCTACATTGCATCCTGTTTCCAGCATTGAGGTACCTCAGACCTCAGCGCAAGTTATTTTCAGATGCTTCCCTGTGCTTTTCTTTGAAGACAGCGAGAAAATCTGCCTCTGACCTCAATTCTAACCCAGCCAGCTCCATGGCTCTCAAGCTACTTCTGCAGGAGCTGTCCCCCCCATGGCCGCCTTCCCAGCGCACATCATTCCACTTGTGCAACCAGACAGCGCAAGGTGCAGTTCAGCCAGGGAAACGATCCCTGAACCGCAGACAAAGCCACCGGCATCTGCCGGCCACTGATTTTCAGCAATAGGGGTGCATCCTTGCACCCCCGCTGTCTCTGGTGCTCTGGTCTGCGGAGGCAGCTTTGGGGCGCGCGGGGCTGTAATCGCGGCTGGGATCACTGCCCATCAGAGGATTAGGATAAGGAGCGAGCGGGAGCTCTGCACACCGTGCAGCTGTCAGAGCAGAGCTAACTGGGTCACCGGCGTCTTTCTAGGTCCAGAGCTCCGAGGTGCTGGTGTCACACTGCCTGAGATCTGGTGGGAGGGGAGTTTGGGGTCCTGGGATGTGAATCTCTAACCACACAGGTGACCTATAGCTGTCCAGATATCTTTCATTATAGCAGCCCAACAATACTAAGACCATGATCACCCTAAATATTATTACAAGTGAACAAGACGTGAACAATATTTGCAGAAACATATTTGAATTTTAAGGACATGTGGCATTTTTCTTTTATATCCTTATTTCTACAGCTCATTTTTGTTGTTGGGCAGAAAACAAGGAAGGGATTAGTGTAGTGGGCACAGCCCAGAGAGTGGGAGGAGACGGCGAGATAGTGACATGCACACTAGTGATTTAACATGAAATACTCCGATTGCAGAGTCTCTAGAGGTTTGTGCCTCATTGATGAGTATAATGCATGAACCGTAGCTTATTGTGCTACCCACATTTTTCTCTTCCAGGTATGTTGATTGGGAACCTGAGTCATATGAAATATGCTGAGTTACAGCACATTTCCCCCAAAAATACCCCTCACAGGTGTATTTATCTGTGAGTGTGTCAAATGCACAGTGTGTTCAGACAATACAGGGTCAAAAGACTAACAGACCTTAATCCTACCTCTGTGCATTAATACACAACAGATTATAAACACATGCACACATCCATAATGACCAATGTACGCACACAAAAGGCAACCGTCCCCATCCAAACACACCTGAGCTATTATTTTGGAAACATAACAGGCTTTAACTCACCTCGAGGACCAAACTGGACCCGCCTGCTTCTTCGGCTTGGCGATCTGCTTCTGGTACTCCATCCAGCCGCTCACCAGCTCGTGCAGGATCATCACGTAGAGCAGGAAAATGAGAATCCTGGGATCCATTCGTGGCACTTCGGGGTCTGCTTCATTGGGTACAGGTGACATTTGGTCTGGGCAGCGGGGTCGGCCGGAGGGTGCAGCTCTGGGGAGCGGGGGCAGCCAGAGGGATGAAAGGTTGTTGCTGGAGAGGAGCCTGGCGGGCTGGGTTTTGTGCAGAGTGAATTAATGCTGTAAAAATCTCCCGGGGGGGATGAGAGGCTGGTGCCTATTGCGTGAAGCAGCATAAACACAGCTGCAGAGGCTACGGACGGCTCCTTTAATGGGGTGGATCACATCTTCTGGGGCTTCATCCCTCCTGTCTCCCTCTCGCTCGTGCTTTGTCTGCGTTATTCTGCAGCCATGAGCTCCCCACTCTCTTAGGGCAGGAGCGGCAGCGTCCCTTTGACTGGCGGCGGGGGGAGCGTTGGCTGCAACAGGAGCTCTGGCTGGCTGCAAAGAATAAATTAAACCCCCAGTCAATGAGGAGGGAATCTCCGAGCTGTGTGTTCCCAGTGTCTCAGGATTTTGGGCTGCGCTGAGCCAATGTTGATTGGGAGCATTACGGAGTGTTTTGCAGCTGAGAAATCTTTTCTTCTGCTCGCTCTCCTCACGCTCTGATGTTGTTTTTTACCTATATCTTCAGCTGCTCTTTTCACCCAGTGGCAAAGCTCTGTCGGGGTACATGATGTGCAGGAAAACCCCGGCGCCACAGCTTCCCATCCACCCCACAGCACAGCTCCTCTCCCTGCCCCGCCGCCTCTTGGTTCGGTGCTGCAGGATCTCGCTCCACCGAGATCCTCTTTGTGACACCAGCTCCTCTGGGCCTGCCCCACGGAGAGCCCGGGACATGGTGCGATACACGTGCCTGGTACTTCTAGCAGGATAAAAGCATCGCCTGGTCTTGTTGACACTCGTGTAAATAGAACGACGACAACAACGCGCCATTTTTTCAGCACTTAAAATCAACCCCTATCAGTATCTCGCTTGTGTTTCTAAGCGCATCTTTCACAAAATTCACGGTGTTCCAGTGAAATCTTTCAATAAGTGAAACAGCAAGTCTTCAACAATTATTTATCGGGATAATCTAGAAGTAAGAAGGCAGATGGACCAACGTACCTTTGCTTAATGGAGCTGGGCCAATTCAGGGCAGATGAGGGACACACGCAGTGACCCCCGTGATCTGCAGCTCCCAGCTCCTGCACAAACGCACAGACCCATAGGCTGGAGCTCTAACACAGAGCGGGGTTCAAGACATCAGTCAGTGCAGTTCTTCAAGGACAGGTGTGACAGCCACGTAATGCACAATCTCACAACAAACTTCCCATGAGGAACCTTCTCCAGTTCCATTACCTGGGGGTTTAACGCTTGAGGTCAGATGTTTCTCAGAAACTTTTGTTCTTTGGTATATAAGTGTGCAGAAGACAAGGATTTTGATAGTTTTCTATTAAGTACAAATTTATTGCACATTGGGGGATGCTTATTACACAGTATGTCTGCATATTAAATAAACCCAGCGGCAGTATCAACGTCCCAATCAAATGTGCACCTCAAAGTCCTGTGTGACTCCTTCAGCTGAGCGATGTTCTTTCATTTATCAGTCCAGAAGTGCTGAGTAACTCTGTTAATTGGGAGGAGGAGATCTGCTGGATGGGAGTGAGCAAGTGAATGAATCAAGCAGGGACTGGAGGTGTTTTAGCAGCTCTGAAAATTGGAATACTTGTGAGTTCTCCATGAAAGGATAGTGGAGCCGTTCCTATAGCAACAGAGACAGTTGCCAGGCTGCGGGAGATGGGCGCTGATGTATGGTACAAGTCACGCATAGTGAGGGATTTTAGACTGAAGACAACACTGATATTCTATACATATGCAATTTGTAATGAGTAAAGACAACGTGACTCCTTTGTTCCAGGGGACAGCGGCTTTTTACGCAAAATCAAAGAAAGAAGTTACTGGGGAAGAGTGGCAGGATTACTCATTGCAACTTACTCCTGGTTTTGTATCAGGTGTTAGAATCATAAAATCATAGAATCATTTCAGTCAGAAGAGACCCTCAGGAGTCCAACCATAACTTAACCTTCTTATGACTACAAAATCATTTGTAAAAAATCTGCTTGTTGCTGAACGTAACAGCTCAATTGACTAATGACAAACTGCCTCTGCCCTTTTACCACCCTCAGTACTGAAGCAAACACCACCTAAGTCTGAAAATCTTGAGTCTTTAAAACGTTTTCTGAACTATAACACACATTTTTTTGTTACAAATTTCACCAGTTCATCCTTAATACTACATAAGGTAGAAAACCCAACAACCCGTGAATTATTGCCAGAGCCAACAGCTCTTAATACAGCAGTTGGTTTGCAAACAGCTCGGTGATTAGTGATGAGCTGTAAGTTCTTTGACAAATGATTCAAAAAAGGGGCTGGAAAGGCTGATTTGAGCGTGATGAAAGCCCGGTTTGGGAGGGCAGGGGCAGGGTATGGGGTGTGCCAGACCCCCATGGCACCCCGACACCCCCACAAAGCTGCAGGTGTTTCCCCTCTGCCCCCCAGCACACACCAGTGCATAAATTCAGCCCAAGGGCACAGCTTTGGGGTTGTCCTGGAGAGGTTTGGTGGGAGCAGAAGCGCCCACGTGGATCCTTCGGTTTGTGCAAATAGAATAGAATCAGCAAATTCACTGGGGACTTGGTTGTCGCACACTTCGATAGTCGTCAGTAGAAGACATATCTGCTGATAAAACACACATACAGGGCTATCACATAACACCGCAGCGCTGAAAGAGCCCTTACCTGCAGTCCAGAGCCTTGATCTGCTCCTCGAGGTGTCCAGTGCTCTGCAAATGGCTGTAATTAACAGCCAGCACTTCTCAGATATATCATCTCTCCTGCCTTCGGACAACTCTTCACAAAAACAACAAGGAGGTAAAATATGGATAGAAGCTGTGTGAAAGAAGTGGCATCAAAAAACGTTCCCCAAGCCTGAAGGGAGAGTAGGACCCAGGTAACAAGCGCCAGGAGCAGAGGAAACGGCCTCAAGTTGCGCCAGGGGAGGTTGAGGTTGGATGTGGGGAACAATTTCTTCCCCAAAGGGCTGTGGGGCAT
Source organism: Streptopelia decaocto (assembly GCF_964273445.1). Classification (NCBI taxonomy): domain Eukaryota; kingdom Metazoa; phylum Chordata; class Aves; order Columbiformes; family Columbidae; genus Streptopelia; species Streptopelia decaocto. Next base: position 3,143,823 of record NC_138672.1, on the reverse strand, counting down.
TGGAACAGGCTGCCCAGGGCAGTGCTGGAGCCACCATCCCTGGAGGGTTGGACAGACGGACATGAGGTTCTCAGGACATGGGGCAGTGCCAGGGGTTGGACTCGATGATCTTGAGGGTCTTTTCCAACCAAAATGATTCTGTGAGAGGGGAGCAGGATCTGAGATGGTACCCGAGAGCCTGGGGCTCAGGCGGGCTCTGAAGAACAGAGGGAAGGGCAAAGCGGGCTGTGGGGTGCACAGCAGTCTCCCCAGCTCTGGTGGGTGCAGAGGACAGCTCTTTCAGCTCACACTTCAAGCAGACGCAAGAGGAACAGCGACATGGCTGAGCCACTGATGCACTGATAAACTCTCGTTCTGAAGCCGTGGAAGCTGCAGCACGTGCAGGTTTGAAATCCCTTTGTGAAAGCAGGGTGGGAATGAGGCCAGGCTCCTTTGTCCAAGAGACTCGGTCCAGCTCCTTGGGCTGGGAAAGAGAAAAAAACCAATCACACCAGAATATTTTGAGTACTGTCACCAAGCCCATCATTCCTTGCAAGAGACACAAAGCACCTGTACCAGCCTGAATGCTGCCGCATTCCCGTTCTTTTGGGTTGTGCGTTGTTGGAGCAAAGGCCCTGAGGAACAGGACTCTGTCATTCTGCTACCCAGGGAGTATTTCCCTCTTTGTTGGATGACAATCTAAACCTCTTTACTGCTAAAGAGATTTTTAGAAAGGGAGGTGGTAGGTGCCAGTAGGTTTTATATTCATTGCAGCCCCCAGGGCACACTGAAACGCCAGAGATGACCGTCCTTTGAGCTCCTTGGAAACACCCATGGCCCCATTTTTCCACTTGGAAGGTGGTGTAACTGACTAACAAACCAGTAAATCCACCGTTCAGAAGGCTCAGTCCCCAAACTGCATTACAGAGAGGCAGCAAAAATTGTCTTGGGACAGTTAAACAGGGTAGACCTAAGCTGTGTGTTTGCAATTATTGGCTTTTTAGAAGGAACTTCTGAGCTCCCCCTAAAAGACAGTGATCCACATTCCCCTTGCCTGGTACCCAAAGGCTGCAGGGATTCCTCCAACAAACAGGATAGTCGAGGACTGGAAAGATCCAACCTCCCACACACGGGCTGAACCGAAAGGTCAGGCCAAGCAGCTCCTATAACAGGCCACAGGGTCACAATCCAAAATCCCTCCAGGCATCAGTGAGGCCACAAGCACCTGCACGTGGCGGCACCTCCGGCTGGACACAGCGCCGGTAAAGGCAGATCTGGCGTCTCCAGAGACCCCGAGCAGCACCCTGGCATCTCCAAACACACTTGTCTTCAGCCAAAGCCCATGAATGTTGTTCTGTCAAGACAAACAAGATGGAAAACAGATTTCCTTCTCTGCCCTTTGGCTGCTCGTCAAGGAACCTGCCTGTAAAAAGCCTTCTGTGATTATATGATTATTCATTTAACAGAGATGATGGTGCTCATTTGGAGTTGGTAACAAATCTGGCCATGACCTACTGGACCAGATGTTTTGTTGTTACCCCAGCTTCATTTCACAAGTCAGTAATGACTCTGGCCCAGTGACCGACATCTCTAATGAGGCTTCATGTGCAATTCAGGGGAATAAACTTCTCCTGCAGAGACACCTCTCTTTTCATTCTCATTCACATGCAGTGTCTCCTTCCTAAGCTCAGAAGAAGTCAAAAAGATCATAGAATCACAGATGGTTTGTGTTGAAGGGACCTTCCCAGCTCCCCCAGTCCCCCCCTGCCACGAGCAGGGACATCTTCACCAGCTCAGGTTGCTCAGAGCCCCGTCCAGCCTGGCCTGGGATGTCTCCAGGGATGGTTCATCCACCACCTCTCTGGGTACCTGCGCCAGGCTCTCACCACCCTCAGGGGCAAAAAGTGAAAATACAAGTGCCAACAGAGCCAGAAGAAAGCAGATTTCAACCTTCACACATTTCAGCCTTCACAGGAAAATGGATTTTCAGAGTTAAAAAGAAAAACAGGTACTGTAGAATCTGTCAGCACCTTCCACAGCCTCATACAAACCAGCAGTTAATAAAAGACAAAGAACAGAAGCTCTGAGACATACTTTATCAAATTTTTAATTGCTTCTACCTATAAGTGTGGTTGAAAAAGTGGTAATATGAAACTTATACTCTCAATCACCAGATTGCTTTGTATCAGATTGCTAATGACTCATCACTAAGATTTTATAAACATTTCACTACTTTTTACTTCTGTTAACCCTAATCAGCCAACAGAGCTCTGGCACAGGAAACTGATGCTAGTCTGAGGGAAAAAATCATATTAAAAACTAATAATAATAGTAGTCTCCTGAGTTCTGGACTTTTTTTCTATGACAACAGCACAGAAACCAGCAAGAGTTCAGTCCGACTCAAGCGGGACAGCTGCTTAAAAGAATTCTTTTGTGTATGTCTTTGCCTTAGAGAACTGACATTCACAGAACCTGGAGGAGGCGAGAAAGACACCAACACTCACTCCTGGGCTGCTGCCTTCAGCACAGGCAGATATAGAAGCTGCGGTCTGATATTGATGCTTTTCCTCTCTTTTACTGATCAGAAGCAGCAGTGACGGCCTCACAGCAGCCCAGATGAGCCACCTTTGCCCCTTGTGCAATTGTTTTGCACAAAAAAAGCAGCTGGTTTCACTGCATCCAGTTGTTCAGCTTTGTCCTTCTCACCAAACTCCCCTTGCAGGTCCCACAGGTCAACCCCCACCCATGCAGAAGGTTTAGTTGCTTTCTGTGAAATTATCCTTCCAGCTGGACTGACCTTGTTATCTTTAGTGTGGTCTCTTCATGCCAGTGGATGCTCCTCTGGTCACTGCTGGTCCCTCTTGCACCACAGAGGGTGGTATTAGCCAGGTTTAAGATCTGATTCCCCAGCAAGAGAGAAAATTCCCTTTTAGGATGAGAGGAAACGGCCTCAAGTTGCACCAGGGGAGGTTGAGGTTGGATGTGGGGAACAATTTCTTCCGCAAAGGGCTGTGGGGCATTGGAACAGGCTGCCCAGGGCAGTGCTGGAGTCACCATCCCTGGAGGGTTGGACAGACAGACATGAGGTTCTTAGGACATGGGGCAGGGACAGGGGTGGGTTATGGTTGGACTCAATGATCCAGAAGGTCTCTTCCAATCAAAATGATTCTGTGACTCTATGATTAGTGTCTCCTGCCAGAGACATCTTATTATTAGGGACTGACATATAAACCCAGCACAAAACTAGAGGTGCTTTTTAAGTGAATTCCCAGCACACAGGACTGACAATAGGCACGTACAGATTGTTCACAAGGTGTGTGAGCCCCAGGCTCCTAAATGCCCCGAGCCGAGCTGTGCATTGCCCCCAGGCAGAGGCCACCAAGCTGTAAATGCAAGAGCTGGGGTGTGAGCACACACGGCCCCATGTCAGCCAATGTGGGGCACGGCTGGATGTCCTGCTACCCCGGCCATGAAAGCACCGTGTGCCAGAGTCCCCCATCAACCCAGCTGCAGGAAAGGGTTAAAGCATCTGTCCTCACCGCAATGGGAGAGATCTCTGCTGGGATGGGTAAGGGAGAGGAGGCAGCAGCAGAGGAGATGATAGAGCTGAAGATGATGGCAAGAAATGCCCCAGGGCAAGAAGTAGAGATGAGAGGACCTGGGAAAGAGCAGTAAATGCAGAGATCACGAATAGCAAGGTCTGGAGCAACCACAGAGCTGACACCGTGTCCTCAACACCGGGATTGACCTGAACTTGGGTGGAGCTGCCCTTAATCCCTGTTTTACACACACCTGAAGCTCTGAGAAGCTGACTTGCCCCTTGTTTTTATCACTGAGCCTGGCTCTGGTGGAGCAAGAGTGCTGGCAAAGGATGCCCAGAGCACGTCTGTGGGCTCAGGGCTATGGGGATGGAGCTTGGACCCTTCCACAAGCCGTGCTGGGCTCAGCCCTTACTGACATAACAGCCTGAAGGGGAAATAAAGGTGAGAAAAGCTGGAGAATGCAGAGAGCGCTGTGGTCGCAGTGGGACCCGTGAGAGCTGCAAAGGTAATTGCAGCAATACTTACTCCTCCTGAGAAGCTGCTCCATCAAGACCTCTCTCCAGGGAGACAGCTGTATTAATAACGGCATTTGTGTGCCAGGACAGGCGTCTTACTGCTGTACAAAAGAAAAACATAAAGCAGCATCTGTGTGTCATCCATCAACATTGCAATAAAGGCCAGAAACTCTCTAAATCGCCCTGTGCTGTTCAGTCTCTGCTTCTGGGAGAGACTCGGAGTGCTCGGCACAGGCTGTGCCACAGCTCCTGCCCCACACAGCCCTGGTCACTGCCAAACGCCACCTCCCTTGGACACAACCCCAGCCTACAGAGATCTAAAATAACACTTAGAGCAGCTCAAAGTACCTTTATATAGACCTACAGGCAAAGTCTGTTGATCTCCATCTTCAAACGGCCGAACTATTCTGAAAAATGAATTTAATTTTCATTTTTCGCGTCACTTCATTTTCTAGGCTAGATGTAACTCCCTCAGCGTCAAAGCAAGACGTTCGTCCCAAGGAAGCTGGATAAGGGGGATCCCTGCTTACACACCAAGGCTCCCACCCTGCACAACTCATTAGAATTAACCTAGAGGCGACTGCAAACCCTGAACCATACAGCAACTCTGCCACAAAAGTATCTTGGAGAGCGATCATTCAGTTTTGTGCTGTGCAGCATCCACTCCAGACATCGTTAGACGCCCCTTTGAAACATCCATCTTCCCTCCAGCCATCTGCATCACCACCCTTTGTCCCCAACCACTTCTGCAATGGATCCATGGAGGAGAACAGGGTGTTCTGCCAACAAGCAGAAGTTTCTGCGCATTCAGACTTGTGAAGAGGCATGGCAATGCCTTCCAGCTGCTGGGTCCCCACCTCTTATTGTCCTGTAAGTCACAGCCTAACAGAGCCGTCCTTACAAGGGTCCCAGCTGTGGGTTTTGTGGGACTGTTTGGGAAATAGTGTCAATGGGTTGGAAACCAGAAGCTGGCAAGCAGTGCTCTCCAGGAGGACCATCTCATGGCCATTCTTTCCCAATTTAGGTTGAATTGGTGGAAAATGAACAAGAGACTTCCTCTCATGGGTCAAAATCAGTGCAATGGAGCTTCTCACTGCACTCCTCATGATCCCACAAAGGCCACAGCACAACCAAAGGGTTTTTCAAAATAAAACCTTCTGAATACTGTGTTGTAACAGTAGGTATACCCTACCTGCCAGGCTCCCCAGGTTCATTGTTGTCCTCCCACTGCTTCAGAGCACAGGAGGTGTGAGATAAAATGTTTAAGTATCTGAGAGTTCTCCTGAAGGTGATGAGTGGACTCACATAGCCCCTTGTCAAGAGGCCAGAGTTTAAATGCCTAAATTGGATGGATTTCAGTGGGAGATCAGGTGACTAAGTAGCGGGGAACTACTAAAATACCTTCTGATTTAAGGCAAAATGCTTGTGTTGTTTTTGAGCACGTTCCAGCCAAGCAGGACCTGGGTAGGTGTCGCCACAGCATCAGCAAGAACCACACCGGTGTCTTCCTTCAGGGAAGATTTTCCAGGGTCAGGCACATCTGAGCTGACACACCAGGTCAGCGAGCTGGTGCTGGTCTGTGGAAGGCTGTGTATCTGCAAGTGATGCTCTTTCCCCCCCCCCCCCAAAAAAAGAGCATTAAAGCAAAGATGGAGGTGTCACCCAGCCCCAGGGAGCTCCAGGGAAGCAGGATCAGACTTGCTGAATAATAGACAGAGGCAGGATGGCCAGGACCCCCCCACAGCACAGGACAACCAGGGTGATGGTCACATCATACCCTGGTTTGACCTCCCACTCACACCAGACAAAGGTGCACATTGGGAACTAGTCCCTGCCACTTGGTTTTGCACTTTTTCACAGCAAAAATCTCACCAGGACAAGAAAACACATCTAACTGCTTTCAGCACACACTGCCAACCTTCGAAATCATAGCAAGAATGATTTGGTGGGTCTCCAGGCATTCCAGTAGTGAGGAGAAAGGTCAGGAAGGTGCTTTTCTATGGGACTGACCATCTCTGTCCCTTCCCAGGGAAGCCCTCAGGACCAGCGTCCTCCTGCCATTGCCCGGAGATGACCAGGTGCAGCAGAGCAGGGAGCAAAGGGCAGGGCATGTGAAAACACCACGGCTGCTTCTCTGCTCTCCTGTGCCTGCTGAAGTTATTGAGATCTCCGCAGGAACCCACCAGAGTCCTGTTGGGAAGGGAAGGAGGGACAGTCACTGGTAAGCTGATGCCTGATGCCCTGCTCCCTCGAGCTTTACTTGAGGCAGCACAGCACGTCAAGACATGAAATTAGAAGAACAACCGGGAATCAAGATTTGCTTCTAGCATTTCAGGTTAAAACCATGATGGACGCAAGTGTTATAACCAAGTTTAAGGCAGTGGAGGTGACTGTAAAGCACCATTTCCACTGCGCAGGGCTATCCCAGCTGGCAGCAGTGACCGGTTCATCCATCCCAGTAGAACGGACCTGCCCTGCTGGGACCTGTGCTCCAGAATACAGAGAGAACACCAGGAATCACCTAAAAACCAAACCATTCTGGCAAAATAGAGAGGACTCACAACAGCTGATGGGTATCCAGGGGATCTTCGTTTTCTTTCTGCTGTGGTCTTTCTTTGGTCTCCTTTTAATTTGGTCCACAAGGAGCCATCCTGCATCAAATCAGTACGTCAAGTGGAATCTGTCTGTGTTTTGAAGTGATGCTGGGAATGCTTTGGGTATCAGGTCGTTTGGCAGTAAAATGTATTTCACTATAATAATTTCTTTTTCAGTAATTTTATATAAGACCTGGTTCTCCTGCTAGCACAGGCCTCAGTAACCGGCTGCTTATCCCAACAACAGCAGTTACAGTGCTCTACCCATCTCCTAACGTAGCTCAATTCGAATTATTTGTTTCACAGCTCGACATAGAATTTTAGTTAAATGTTAACCATCAAAAAAGCCTGAAGAACCTCTCAGGGCTATTAGTTTCTCTGATCTCTCAGGAAAAGCACACAGAGAAGCCCAGATTGCCCGAGCTAATTAGAGTTCATTGTAAAAATCCACTTCCCACTCACGTTTGGAGAGAGCACACTTTTTTTTTGTATCACAGGTATCACACCCCCGTTGTAAAGACAAACTGTGGCATAGAGAGTGATTCCAGCTCCGTGCCGTGCCAAGATTTGTGTTTGGGCAGGCGGGGGGCACTACCCTCTAGTGTGCACTACCCTCTAGTGTGCACCCCCAGCAGCGCACGCCTGTTGCTGCACAGCATCTCAGCTGGGATGAGTTACCCAGCACGGAGGCGCTACTGAAAACATGTTTAAAAACACAATGATTTTCTTACACAGTCCAGCTGTACCTCACCTGGTAGTTGTGCTGCAGGACAGCACCATCCAGTACTGGAGTGAGTGGAGAGGAGGGAATGGAGCTGGTGAGGGTCTGGAGCACAAGTGTGATGGGAGCGGCTGAGGGACCTGGGGGGTTCAGCTGGAGAACAGGAGCTGAGGGGAGACCTTCTGATCTCTGAACTGCCTGAAAGGAGCTTGGAGCCAGGGGGGGTCGGGCTCTGCTCCCCAGGAACAAGCGCCAGGAGCAGAGGAAACGGCCTCGAGTTGCGCCAGGGGAGGTTGAGGTTGGATGTGGGGAACAATTTCTTCCCCAAAGGGCTGTGGGGCATTGGAACAGGCTGCCCAGGGCAGTGCTGGAGTCTCCATACCTGGAGGGTTGGACAGATGGACATGAGGTTCTCAGGACATGGGGTAGTGGTGGACTTGGTGGTGTTAACAGCTGGACTGGATTTCCAACCAAAATGTGTCCCACATGCAGCTGCAGACGCCTCCTGCCGCAGCCTGTGCAGAGGTTACACACACGAGTCTGTGGTTTCTGGCACTGGAATGAATCCATTCTCATCTCAAAGAATGGAAACACACCAAGATGTTCACTACTAAAACAGCGTGTTCTGAAAACTGTCTCCTTCTTATCCCATCTTTGTGCAGCAGCCAGGCCAGGAGAGCACAGAGCAGCAGCTACTCCCACTCCCCCCCCAATCTCCCCTCCTCAGCTGAAGCAGCCACCAGCACTGGTCACAGACACTTTGTGCTCTGGGATTCGATTTCTTTGTGGATCTAAAAACTTAAAATCACCAACATGTATCTCAGTGCCCTGGGTACAGGCTAAAACACAAGAGGTTTTTCTAATAAGTAGTAAATCACAGTCAGTCTGGATTAAAAGAAGTTTGTGCCGCAGGAGAGAACCAAGTCAGCACATGGTGCAAGGGAAACCTTTAGTGATGGAGAGAATCCCCAAAACAAACCTAAACTAACCTTCAAGTCCATGTAGAGCAAGGGTCTGAGTAGGTTCATTGCGAAAGGTTCGTCAGCAGCGTGGGATGTTATTTTGTGTAAGTTACCATGACAGTTTAAACAAAACTTTGCAAGAAAGACCTGATTGTTATACCCGGTTCCTGTTTCCAACAAGCCCCAACAAGTTCGATGCCAGAAGGGCTGAGAAGTGGCCAAAGGCAACGCAGACGCCGAGAGCTGGAGTGAGACAAGGTGCACGAGGTGGATGAGAGGACAGTGCCCTGTCACACACAAACCTGACGCGCCCTCCCAGGTCTCCCATGAGATACAGACCAGTCTTCGCATAAAAGGAGAAATAAAGCACCAAGGCAATGAAGAGAGGCAGCACTCATGCAGCATTTGAGAGCTCAACAGGAAGCAGCAAACCACGCAAAGAGGGAGTTGGCAGCTCCGGGGAGGGATTTCCACCAGCATCTGTTTCTTTTTCTTGGACACGGCTTCAGGAAATGGAAAAGTCTCATGAGCGTGACTTGGCACCGGATTGCTCAAGTCCCAGGAAACAAGAGGTGATGGGGAAAAATAAAAATCACCTCTGGAAACAGGACAGACAAGGAAGCAACACGGCATGGCCAGCACGGATGGGCAAATTCCAAGGGTTAACTGTGTCCGACAAACCTGAGAACCTTCTACAAAGAGATGCGTGGCTGGGGGGAGAGCAGCGGGGAGCTCCCCTTGACTGTAAATGGCTTTTGACACAACGGTCTGGAGAATCCACACGGCCAAACCGTTTTACTGCTGGGACACCAGGCTCAGAGCATCGTGGTCAACAGCACAAAGTCCAGCTAGCAGCTCGTTACTCAGGGCGTTCCTCAGGGGTCATTAATAGGGCTGAAATTGCTTAATGCCTCAATTTACAACCTGAAGACAGAACACACCCTCAGCGAGTCTGTAAATGATACCAAGCTGTGGGCACAGCCGATACCCTGGGCAGGGCTGCAGTCCAAGGGATCCCCTCAGCCAGCTGGAGAAATGGCACATGAGAAACCTTGTGAACCTCAAAAAAAGGAAAAGAAAAAGTCCTGCTCTTGAGAACCTCACCTAAGCTGGTCCTGCTCTGTGTCAGGGGTGGAACACAGACCCTCAGAGGTGCCTTCCTACCCAAATTCTTCTGCAATTCTGAATTATTCATGTAGGCAGCTTCCTGCTTATAGGGGACTGGCAAGATTCTCTTCAGGCGTATTCTACCTGCTGAAATCATCGTCAAGGCAGCTCTGAACTCACCCAGCTCATCCTCCTCCCATGTCCATCTTCCCACACATCCTACCTGAGGCTTTTGCTGAGGCAGCAATAAAAGCAGAACAGGAATTAACTGTAACAGTACAGACAGCAACACAAATGAGCCATGAAGAACAGGCTGTTTTTTCAAAGACAGAATTTCACTCCAGCTACATTCAAACCCTATTGCCATTGGGGAATATACTCGTCTTGGTTTTTTTCACTGGCTCCAGGACTCATTTCAAACTACTCATCTGGGGAAAAGTGGGGAGAGAATGATGCAATTTCTGGCCTTCTTTAAAAACCTAGCTGAAAGGATGGCATTTGACTGCTTCTTGCTCTAGTGACATCTCTGACTAACGCAGTACATCTTACCATGTACCAAAAGAGCCAGAATCTCAAACATTAATCAGTGGAATTTATCACCTCTGAGATTTCCTTCTGCTGAGCATCTTCTCCAAAGACCCAGAGGAGCTAGCTAACAGCCAAAGCAAGCTACGGTTAGTCTTCAGTTCCTACTACTTGCTCAACCGTATTAGAGTAAAACACTCATCGCCCAGTTCTTAGAGTTTAAAAGACAAGATGCCAAACTTAAAAATATGCATTTTCTTTTTGAAAACAAAATGTACAGTCAGATTTTAAATGGATCTACAAGAAAACGCTCAACTATCTTTAAGAAAAGTAAACCTTTGCAACGCACTGCATACAGAGTTTTCTAACCAGCAACAGCCAGTGAGCTGGGTGAACTGCAGTGTTTCCTGAAAGAGCTTCGGTGGCTTTTTTTTTATGCTTGAAAGGCAATAAAGTGCCCTCACGCTGCAGAGCACGAGGTGGGTTGTTCTCCTGTCTCACTCTTGCACTACCGACACAGCTCAGCGGGAGGCTGGCGTGGGCACAGTGGGCAAGGTCAGCTCCATGGAGGGAGTCTCAGTGGCTTCAGCTGGACTCGGCTTGCGAAGCTCCAGTTTCTCAGTGAGCTGGTTATAAAGCTCCTTCACAGCTTCCCCGCTCTGCAGAGTGAGAATTGGGGAGGGGAGAAACAGAGAAGTCACACTTCATTCTAGTTGCTACTCGCTGGAACACTAAGTGTGCAACTACCCTGTGTGTTTTAACAGAAACCAGCACACAGAGAGGAAGTTACACGGTCATTATGACACAAGTTGGTACACTGGAAAGCAGAGCTCATGTTCTATTAAGCAACATTGGGAAAGGCAGCTGCTTTCGTTTGCAATTAATTTTCCCTTTCTCATGCTCCCCCTCTTACCTGCTTGGTGGGTTCCAAAGCCTTCTGGAGAGACTCTAATTTGGCAGGCGCCACTTTGTGATGCAGATGAAGCAGCAGTCTCAGCACATGTCTGTGTACACTCTCCTTTCTGCAAAAAGCAATTTTACAGCAGAGTAACCGATACAAACAAATAGCATCTTGAGAACAAGAAAGCTACAGCAACAGTACCAGAATAATTCACATACCCATAGGTTGGCAGCTTTGATACAATTTCCCATACTGCCTGAGAACTGTAGTCTGCATGCTACAAAGTGCTAACCCTGCCTGAGACTTTCAAGTAATTCATGTAATTATTCAAGAGGACTGGACTAACTGTAGCAACCGTGAAGAAGGCGAGGGAGATTTCAAGCACTTGGCAGCAGCTGGTGTCTCTGTTGGACCCACCACACGCACATGCAGGACATTGGTCCCTCTGCACACGGAGGAAGTGGTGGCAGGAGCAGCACACGCTGCTGCGCCTCAACGGAAGCTCTGGGCACTTCTGGGGAAGCGGCTGGAGGTCAGATCTGGTCTGCAGGCCACCAGCTGGACCACACTGACTGAACACAATTAACAGCCACAACCAGATTTTCTGTGTGCAGCTGATACTGCAAAGAACTGAAGTTAATTCTTCATATTCAGAGCTACTGCAAAGCACAAAGGATATTGTGTTTTGCAGCTCTAACTTATGAATAATGAATTACAGTTTAGGTAATAATTCATAATCAACACTTAATAATCCTGCTGATAAAAACTTGAACACAAAATATAAGCCTTTCCTTAAAGAAAAATGGCATCAGGCTCATATTTCCAGCATATGTGAAGAGTTTGCTGAACTATTAAAACATAATTCAAAGCAGTATAACCTATTCTCTCAGGTATCCTGTAAATTTACTTCCCCTGAGGAAAATCAGATTTACCTTGAGCAGGCAGTGAGAAAGAAGCCATCAAAGAGACTGGTGCAGAACTCCTCAAGTGCAAATTCATCACCCAGCAGCGTGAGATTACCAGTAAGCAGATGCAGAAAAATATCACTGAAGGCCAAGTCACTGAACGTCTCAACTGTACAACATGAAAAGGAAAGAGACTGAGACTGACAAGGATGTGCCAAAACCTGAATCTGCAGCAGATGTTCCTGACGAAAACTTTGAAGTGAGATTTCTTTTTAAAATAGGTAGCCCTGGCAGGGAGTTTTGATCTTTCAGACACAAATAATTAGGAGCAGAGAGAAGAAAATGTAGAAAGCCCATGTCGCAGAGTAGCTTGCTGCTGCCCAAATCATAAAGTCCCCAACTATCCTCCACATCCACCTCCTTGCACTCCTCAGACCCTGCAGTGAGCAGACACAAGTCACTCACCAGTGGAAAACTCACCTGTGTGAATGAGCTGACAGTTCAGCAAAGGGTTCACAGAACAGCAGAGCTGGGGTCGGGGAGTGGGAAGTGAACTGCCCTGCCACTGCAGGAGCTGCAGTTCCTGAGATTGCTTCAGAGCTCCCATGCAACTCGCCCCAGAGAAGTCAGCAAAGAAGGTCATCCCAGGGAAGGATTTAAGGCTGTGTTTGGTCCTGTTTTGTTTTTTCCCCGCACAAAGCCAAGCCCCAAGAATTTCTGTCCATCTGCAATTGCCATGAGCAGTGGCAGAATTAAGCCACCTGCTCTTTTATCCTTCAGATTCATTCCCAACAGTTCTCAACTAATCTCACTGTTAATACAGCCTTTGATCTAAGAACTACTGACCTTCAGCCACTATCCCTAAGTTCTCGGATCAGGAGAAAAGTATCCTAACTGCAGACAAAACCGCACACTTCTGCAGGGCCTTAGAAGAGCCAAAGGCAGAACATGATGTCTTTGACTCTGAAATGACTTTCACTCCAGCTTTACTTGCCTCCTGGGTGTCCAGTACAAGGCAAACAGGCCTAGAAGACGAGACAAAAAAACTTACCCAGTGCTGGCAGGAGCCTAAGGAAAGCATTCTTGTTCCTCTGCTTAGTGATGTGAAGGACGTAATACAGCCCAATCTCACACGCTATTCTGTTCTCCTGCAAGAATCTGTTAAGGCAGAAGCAGCTACTCAGTGACTGAGCAGATATTCACCACCGTGATTCAGAAAAAATTACCACTCAGCAAACATCATGCTGTCTCACAATCAAACACTTGGATTTGATTGTGAACATGTGTAACAGTATTAATGATAAAAGTGCTACTCGAAATGGGTTTTAGAAGAAGCCCAAATACTCAAAAACGATACAAAGTCCAACAGTGTTTTGGTTTAGTTTCCCAAAGGTCAAATATCTACGCTGTCATAGAGGAGAATACAACTACTGGGACATGGTACTCCAGATTCTGGCATACAGATAAAAATTGTCCTGGAAATCAGTGCAAGATCTGATTACAACAGAGCACACAGAGCTTTTCTTTCTCTTTTTGACATCCCTGGAGTGAGAGGTTATCAACAGAAAATGAGTGTCTGTGTGATAAAAATGCCAATTTGACAATTTACAATAGCACTCTTCAGAACCAGCACGGGCAGTCGAAACATCACTCACTGTGTGGGAAGCTACACAAGCAGCCTTTTGAAAGCAGTAATACCAAATACTTTCATGTTCAATCTGCCAAAAGAATGGTCATTACAAGAAATATTATTTTATGCAGATAAATTTTATCAGAGGAATGATGGTGCAAACCTCTTCTGCTAAAGGAAAAGTTAAGGCTTGATTAACTGAGACTAAATCTTGCCTCAACAAAGCTTTCACCTTACCACATACAGTATTTTTTGCTGGCTCCCTGATGTTTAGTTTTGGTAACAAGACCACATGTACAAAGTCGGGAAGGCAGGGTACGTACTTGGTGAAAGCTTCAGGAATGGTGCTGGGGTAGGGAATTGGGCCCTTCTCCTCCGAGGGCAGTTTCTGATCCACGTTGAACGTGTGGTCATCCACCACAAAGGACATGAGCATGGGCAAGAACTTTGTGATCAGCTCAGCTTCCTTGAGGGACAGAAGAACAGAGGGAACAGAACGACATTTTCACCAATCAGTTCATGCCACCTAATGGTCTTTGAGTGCCGTAACAAATAGAGAGGCAACATTACGAGCCACATCCTAGACTCAGAAAAATAAGCTCTTAGATATCCAGTTCCAGTCAAAATTCCTTGAATAATTCACTTCCACATCTCCCACTGGTAATTAGGAAAACTGTATTTTACCTCATCTACAGAAATACACCTGCTCTAATTGTTGTTTTTGACAATTATGTAGCATTTCTGAGAGACCTTTCCTAATACTGCTGCAAGCACTGCATGTTAAGGATGGTACCAAACTGCTTTTATCAATAATTACAAATCATATCAAGTAATTACAAATCATTTTGTTCATTCCCTAAAGTGACAGGGATCAATGAATAGCTAGAATAGCAACAAAGAGCATCTCCTCGCACCAGGCTGATCAGCCTGTGTTGTACCAGATTCACAGAGGGGGAGGTCACAGCTTGTGGCAAACACAAATAAATCAGATGTAAAATACAGATTTGGAGATTCCCTTTAGGAAAAATGTTCACAGATTCCTTCTAAGAGACGCATGAGAGCACCTCTGCAAGTCCAATCACAGTGCTATGCTTGGAGTTTCAATCACCATCACTGTTACAATCTGAGTATTAACGCACACCTTTCCTGTAGTAAATTTAAAAGCGCAATCAGCCAGTAATATGTATTTTGGACACTTCAAATATCCCCCTAGGTAGACGTTTGCTGCTTTGTAGTTCAGCACAGAAATGGCAAATTTATCGAGAAACAGTCCCGCTGTGCAGCACTATGGTTAATCCTCCTGCCGTCCCCAAGCAGATCTGCTCCCACACTGCGCCAGGGCCGCCTGTAACACTGGGCAAAATATTTCCAAAGTGTCGACAGGCTGTAGCTGAATGTGGCACTACACAAAATTGCTACAACAGAGCCAGAAGGGAAGAACATTCTTCATGTCAATGAAAAGCTGCTACACTGCTGCCAGAGTTTCGGCGCAGCCTCTGAAATCCTGTTTTCCACATACAAGATGTTTTACAAACTCGCCAGTTGTGTAGAAGGAACAATGAGTAACCAGTGCAGAATTGAATAGAGGTACAGTCTGATTTTAAAACAGTAGGGGCCAGGCATTCATGTAAATCAAAACGCAGGTAAACAAAGCTCACAGCAGGTCCACGTGAGCTGCTGCTCTGTGCCCACTTACATGTATTTTCTAAGCTATGATAACAGCTATGCAGAATGAATGTTAAATCAGGGACACAATCAAATAATAAACAAGTCTCAATTTGTTTAAATTAAATGTGTTAAATTCCAAACATCACCATGGCTCACCATTTTTGGTTCCTTGAAGACTTGACTGTCGATCATGTCCCAGGCCCCCTGTCCCAACGACAGCATCCTAAGGAGCAGCAGCAGATCCGGGCTTTCCTCGAATTTTAATGGGAGGAGAAAAACAGCTATTTTGATCTTCCCCAAGTTGCACATACAGATATTTATTTGAAAGTAGTGGTTTATATTCAAAAGTCTCCTGGATTAGCAGCTTTATCAAGGACTGCTAAAGGCACTCCCTTCTATGATTTAATTGACAACTGATTGCTCAAATGGAAATCAAATAACAGACACACCTGGCAGTTTGTGGTTTTTTTGTAACGTTTTATAATGCACCAAAAAGTATGCAGCCAATGTAATAACTACATAATTTTTAAACATGTCCAGCCAAATTAGTACACTGAAATATAATGTGACAGGACAAATCATCTCGGTAGAAGAAAGAGAAAGCATGCGTAAGAACGACAATGTTTTTTTGTTTATATTCTGTCCTGAAACCAAAATAACTTTCAGTCTTACAGTGTCATGAGGAAGTTATTCAATCCAACAACAAAATTTAACAGCTCAGGGATAAAAACAGCAAATGCCTCACACTGTTCAGACACCTGTAAGGCCATCCCCTCCTTTAACATTTAAGCACTTCCTGCAGTCACTACTTGCAGGAACTGTGTTATATTGCAGCCAACATACCAGAACAGTGTCAACTAACCCACTGCTTGTACCCTGACAGGGAGAAAAGGCTGCTGCTGTTAGGTAAACTGATGGAAGGCCAAAGCGGGGAGGCACGTATTGTACATTTGATTCTATATATGCATAGCTGTTAGGATAGAATGAGCCACGCAAAGGATTCATTGTCAATTTGGAGAGCTCCCAAATGCCCCCCTCTAAACAGCGCTCCTGCAGAGCCCTGACGCATATGCTACACATGGACAAGGAGTATCGCGTTTCCCTTATTTCAATTCAGACATGCATTTGAGAACTGAACCGTACTTCTCCTGCAGCGCCAGCCCTTTGTTGATAAATGCTATTGAGTTAAGACGACAGCTCGGATCAGGTGCACAAGCTGCGACACTCACCCTGGGTAAGGTGTCCTGCCCAACCAGGTCTTGCAGGTGCCGGATGGTACTCAAGGCCAAGGTGTTAATGGCGAAGGGATCACACAAGATCATTGATAAGTCCCTGAGAAGCAAAAATCAAATACGTGTCACGAATAACAAACAACCCTACTGTACAGTTCCACACCCAGCTGTAGGACACCAGTGTGTTTCACTATTCTTTGGTGTAATCCTACCAACTATCGGATGTAACACCGAAGTAGTGTGTGCGTGCGTACACTATATTTTTATAAGCACACACCGTGCTGTGTTTAAAGAGAGAGGGAGACACAGGCCAAATACTGTAGCAATACCCTTACTACGATAATCTAAAACCTGAATTTCTGTCTTTTGTTACCTACAGGTGTTCACCTGATGAACATTCTCTTGCCTTGTAGAAACACCATGAATGTAGAAACACCATGAATGTTATTTCTTTGACTTGAAAGAGCATGTTATCCCAAAACAATTCCTAAAGGTCTTCTGCGCTGAAATCCAGCAGGAGATCTCCTGCAGTGTGCCACCAGCACACGCCTGGCTACGCCCTTGTGCGCTAATGCTCATGGATGTATAGGATTTGACTGCACAAAAGAGCTGTGAGCTCACTCTTGGGGAGAACTAACACCTACAATACCTGTCAGATGTTGTGATTGCTGGGAACCCATTTTCAGTTTCTCAATAAACAGCCCAAGCTCCTTACCCCAACACTTGTTCTTGTCCTTTCTTCACTCCATCCAGAAACCCTTGCAATTCCCGAGCTCTCTTGTTGTCCACAAACTTCTCCCGAATGCAGGCATCAAGGCACCAAGTGAACTGGTATAAAACAGGAGAAAGCTTTATGAACCACAGCAATGCAGTAAACCAGCAATAAAATGCACAATGCTAGAGAAAAAGGCTCAAATTACCTCCAAATACCTGAAATTAATATATTTTATTAATATAATTAGACGTGGTAGCCACTGGTCAGAGAAAAACATTCCAAAATGAGGTCAGAGATACCAACATAAGTGAACCTTTGTGCCACCTTCTCCCCTCCCAACAAAGACAATCCCGGGTGATCACAGAAGAGTCGTGTACAAAATATATCAATGTCCAGCACACCTGATCCGTGTGGATTTATACAAGTGGGAGGCTGACAAAGCAGCAGCGTGGCTTGGCAATAACAATAATATGGGCTATTTTAGCCACTGCAATAGCACTCCCATCCTCAAAGCAGGGGATATTAATGGTGGAGGTGCTTCTGCTTAAGAGCTGTATTATCAAAATGGAAAAAGACAGTTAAGTGAAATGTTTTATCTGACCTAAAATTAAAGGCTGTTTTCCCCTTTCAGAAAACAACAGATATTTTCCCCCAACATTTCACCTGCCAAAAAAGAACAAGTTGCTAGATTCTATGAAATGCTTTCATTGCAGCTTCTTTGCAGCAGTCACTGCATTTTGCAGTGGCAAAATGAGGTTGCTGAAAACAATCTGCAACTTGTTCAAGAATTGCCTTTTTTTATTGTCACTGCTTGTATACTGATTTTGGGACTCTTGATCAGATTACATTAAAAATGTGCGGTAACATCATCAGTCTAGGACATATTCTCTCTTACCTGAATACACTTAAAACTCAGCAGCACTACTCAGAAGAAAAAGCTTTGTTCTAGATCAGAGTGGTGCTGACCACTGACAAGGGGCCAGCAACAAGGTCCTGGTGTGACATTAACACCACATCCACCATTCCCCACTATTTTAATAGTTTAGTATTAGTTTTCTTATAATTCAAGATTAAAAGTATTTAATGTTACACATGCAGTTTACTGACAGTTGGAGTAAATCACACCAGGAAAAAAAGCCAATTTTGATTAAGAACCTGGGGCTATCTAATATTTTTAATTATTTTTTTGCAGATCTACATAGGTCAGATTAGACAATGTTTCAAATACTGCACAAGTACCACAAATTTGAATGATTTATGGCTTATGAATGAAAGCAAGCTGCTGGTTAACCAAGATGAAATGTTCACTGGAAGTTCCAAGCAATGTAAGATGACTTTTGGATTCAAGGTCTGAACTGTCTCCATTGAGAGAGTTCTCTGGGCTGAAGTCCTGCGGGGCAGCAGGAGTGGGCAGAACAGAAAATTCTCCAGTAACACTCCTGCACGTCCCACATGATTAATACCTTATGACAGGGGTCAACGGTGCAGATTTCATTGATTTCCAGGTCATGCAGCGACATCAGGAGCTCTGCCCGTAGCGTGCAGTAATGAACATTCCTTGTCCGAAGGAATAAGGTTCTTAGAAACTGCAGCACCATATCGTAGAGCTTCACGTTCTTCCCAATCATCTGGGTCAGCTTTTGAACCACCTACACTCCAAGTGGGAAAAACATGCGCTCAGTACCAAGAGATACTGTTATTCCACACATACACACAAAATGTAAATCAATTCTTCTATGTGCTTTATCAAGATTGAAACATCCGTATTGATGTAAGTTCCTGAAAAGGATTTCCAAGAGCATTTGTTCAAGAGACATTCATCAAACCTTTCATAGTCATAACAAAAGAATAAAGAATGCAAAAAAAACGCTCTCTTGCAAAAGGAAATTGAAGCATTATTATATAAGATGTTCAGCTATGTGGAACGGGTAAGAAGCAGTACCTGTTATTGATGAATACAATTTACAATTGTAATATGAACGAAACTCACTCTTTGAAAGCCTTTTTGTATTTCTATTTACCTTCAGGCTATGGGCACAAGAACGAAGGTGAAGGTTTGTACTGGTTTGGGCTGGGACAGCGTTAAATTTCTTCACAGTAGTTTGTATGGGGCTGTGTTTGGATCTGTGCTGGAAACAGCGCTGATGGCACAGGGATGTTTTAGTCACTGTTGAGCAGCACTTGTAGAGTCAAGGGCTTTTCTGCTCCTCACACAGACCCACCAGCAAGCAGATTGGGGGTGCACAAGAATTTGGGAGGGGACACAGTGGGGACAGCTGAGCCCAACTGACCAAAGGGACATTCCACACCACACGGCATCGTACTCAGCAATAAAACCGGGGGAGAGGCTGGTGTGGGGAGGCCACTGATCAGGGACAGGCTGGGCATCGGTCGGTTGGTGGTGAGCAACTGTTTTCATTTGCATAGCTTGTCTCTCTTGGGTTTTACTTTCCTTTATCTTTGTTGGTTTTTCCCTTGCAATTTCTTTTTTAATTATTGAACTGTTTTTATCTCAATCCACAAGTTTCTTTTACTCTTCCAATTCTCCCGCCCATCCCACGCAGGGGGAGTGAGCGAGCAGATTTGTGCTGCTTAGTTGCTGGCTGGGGTTAAGCCACAAGTCCACAGCATAAACCTGAAGTAAACTGCACCTCAGCACCTACACTACATGGGCTTTTGAAAGCAAAGCAGACCCAAACCAAACCCCCCATGTAACAGAAATGCTGCCCTCTCTGAAATCAAAGCTTTTTACTGGTTTATCCCCACAAGTCCTTAGCATTCTCAATAGCAAGGTCCTTACAGAAGCTCTGATATTTCCCTTTTGGAGCAAAAGCCACCTGAGTAAAGCAACACGTTACAGCTGAACCACTGTAAGGGTTTGCAGTTGCCAAGAGGAACGACCCGCTCCTCCTAACACCCACACCACTGTTCCTTTCAGCAGCAGTCCTGCTGTGTGACCCAGCCTGTCTCTTTGCAACAGCTTCAGTATCAGCTGATCTCTTCTTTGAGCAGATCCAGCTGTCTTGGAAAACTATTTACTGCTTTTATTTGCTACTTTCTGCAGCAATTACTGAGCTGAATCAGCTCATGGAAGGGTCTGACAATCACCAGAGCTACAGGGAGGGAGGGGAGGAGCAGCACCTGCCCTGCCTGCGGCTGAGGGTTGGATCAGCTCAGCCACCTCACCTAATTCCATTCAAAGAGCTACTTTTCTGAACAGCAGCTTAGCTACAACTTTCAACATACCTTTCAATTTTTTACCAAAAAAGGGCAGCTTTTCTTGGACTATGTCCTGTTAAAAAATTAAAGTTCCAAGAAAAGAAATGTAAGATATTCAAAGTGATTTGACAGAGATGCTCATCCTTCAGAACAGCTGAGGGGTATTAAAGCCAGACTGAGCAATAAAGGAAAAAAATTGGCCTTGCTATCTTTTTTTTAAAAGCTCATGAACAATTAAGAACATCAGTTATTACCCAGCACTGAGTAACTATTAAAAGAATTCCTGCTGCTTTCATCCAGACATATAGGAGAAAACAGCCTGGTACTTCTTGCAAAGACTTTTGTCTAGCCAAACAACCTTAGTAGTGAAGTTGGGTGGGTGACATGGACACTGTTATTTGATGAGGTTGACTGAAAGCTGATAAATTCCATTCACAGCACTTTGTAAGAGTTTTCCTCGTCCTTACCTCTCCTTGACGCCTTGTTTTGGGAGACGGACTGAAGAAATTGTGCAAGACAGAAATATCATTGCTGAAGAGAATATTTTCTTTCTCCAGGATATATTGCTTCAGCAGTGGAGACACCTCATCTCCAAACAGAGCCTGGTTATCCTGCCAAATCTGGCGCTTCACCTCCACCGCACAGGCTTTATACAAATCCTTATCGGCCATTACTAACTTCAGCTTCTTTTCAGGGACCTGCAAACAACAGAGCAGTTACCAAAGTGCAGAGCAGCTTTACCTGCCTGACTGTCCAAGAAATAAGTAACTGACTACAGAAGACTCTAAATCATAATCACAGGCAGTCTGGTCATTTACACAACAACGCAAGTAAACAAGAGGCAGTATCACAGACTCCTCTTTGGCCTTCCCCCGTCCTGTAACAATAACCCAGTTGTAAGACCCTTAAGACTTCCGTTAAACCTATGATACTAAGATTTAGGGTGATGTTTCAAAACTCAGTAACTTACAAAAGTTCTACGAGCAGTTTTGAATCAATTACTTTAAGTACAATATGATGCTTTTAATAAGGCTACTCTACAATGGAGATGTAATAGAAGAGAACCGGTGGAGCGGTTTTACCTTGGGCAGGTGCTTCATGACACACATGACCACAGGCTGTATGGAAGGCATCTTGACCAGGGAAAAGCTCTTCTCCAGAAGATCCTCCAGCTTCTTATATCTGAAAACATGTAAGAGCAAGAGACTAAGTACAATGTCACAGCAGAAGACCAAACTGGCTCATCTCAAAGCCACTGGAACTTGGTCCCCCAGGAACCAAACTCCCCTTTGCAGAAGTCACCCCTCTGCTGTAACTCATTTCCACCCCAAATTCCCAGCTCACTCCGAATAACCAAGACTGCTGACAAACCTCTCCTCAACCTTCCCTTCCAAGGCAATGGCAGATACCCTCTCCAGCAGCTTCTCCCTCAGCTCGTCGAACACCGACTGGTGGAACTCGAGCCGGGGGGTGCCATGCAGGTCCAGGAAGGGCAGGGCTGACTGCAGCGACGGCAGCAGCACCCCATTTTCTGTCTGCAACGAAACACCGGCCAGGGCCGGGGGTCAGCCGGCTCTGCCAGCAAACGGCAGCAGGGGCTGCGAGAGACATAGAACCATGCAATTGTAGGATCATTTTGGCTGGAAGAGACCCTCATGATCACTGAGTCCAACCATAACCTAACTGTAGAACTAACCTATGTCCCTAGGAACCTCATCTAAATGCCTTTTAAACCCCTCCAGGGATGGTGACTCCAGCACTGCCCTGGGCAGCCTGTTCAATGCCCCACAGCCCTCTGGGGAAGAAATTGTTCCCCAGATCCAACCTCAACCTCCCCTGGCGCAACTTGAGGCCGTTTCCTCTGCTCCTGGCGCTTGTTCCTGGGGAGCAGAGCCCGACCCCCCCTGGCTCCAAGCTCCTTTCAGGCAGTTCAGAGATCAGAAGGTCTCCCCTCAGCTCCTGTTCTCCAGCTGAACCCCCCAGGTCCCTCAGCCACTCCATCACACTTGTGCTCCAGCCCCTCACCAGCTCCGTTCCCTTCTCTCAACTCGCTCTAGTGCCCCAATGTCCTTCTTATGATGAGGGCCCAAAACTGCACACAGTATTCAAGGGGAAGCCTCACAGCGCCGAGTACATACTGGTGAAAAAACAAAAAGGGGAAAACCCCCACAAACAGGCCGCACTTCGGGCCTCCAGCCCCGGCGTCTCCACGGCGACCCGCCCCACCTGGAACTGCTCGATGGCCTTCAGGGGCTCCGTGCAGTTGGTCAGCGTCTCCTTCAGGTCCTCGCCGTTGGCCACCCCCAGCTCCTGCAGCCCCGCGTACATAGCGGCCTGGCCGGGCCCGCCGGGCCCGCTCCCGCCTGCCTCCCCGGGCCGCCCCGCTCCGCGCCCGCCGCTCTCCGCCCCCGCGGAACCGGCGCCGCCGCACGAAGGTTCCGCCGCGCCAACGTTCCGCCGCGGGCTCCCCGTGCTCTCATTTCCACTTAAAACAATAAGCCCTGTCTGCAACTGCTAACCTAAAGATCCGTAAATCCTTTCAGTTTTAGGGCAGTCTGCTCATAGAACAAAGATAAGAGTGATTTGCAAAACACCTGATAACGAAGTACCGACACTACCGACCTTGTGGCTTTAGCCATTCAGTGCCCACATAACTGAGTCTTGCTTCAGCATATATCTCAAGACTGTTGGATAAAGCGTCCTTTAGCTGAACATTGCTTGTTATACGATAAGATAATTATGTAATGCAATATGCAAATATGTAACCAATTGGCTCTTTAGAACTGCCCTGAGTACTGATAAGATTTTGTATATAATGGCTGCTACTTTTCTTGCTGGCTTGCTGGCTTCATTCCAGCATCCAGACTTGCACAGCTCTGTAATAAACAATATTTCTGTGTGCTAAATTTGGCTCCTTTGTATGCACACCAGGTAAAACCCCCTGGTTTGGGGACAACCCCCACACGCGGCACCGGGGCGCACTGCTCCAGCTAACAACACCACAGGAGCACGGCAGCGAATGCCGGGGTTCTCCTCCCCACGAGGCAGCTGCCACTTCCTGGTTGATCCCTGGCAGAGAGCAGTGGAAACGGGAAACGGAACCAAAATCAGCCTCACAAAGGAGAAGTGGCTTTTCTCCATTCATAGTTTAACCTTTGCAGGCCCGTACTTTCAGGATAGCTGCTACAGAGGTAGGGGAAACAATCCTAATTTGTCCTTTGTGAGATCTGTGGCCAAGCGGCAGGATTGTATAGAGCGGCATCAGTCTAACTCGTTGCAGAAACTTCTTTTGTATTTGCCCATCAGTTTGTATAACTACTGAGGCAAAACATGTGTGATTTAGAGCCCCCCAAACCACTTAGATCTGTCCACGGACCCCCATGCACCCCAGCATTCAGACGAGAGAATGCTATTCCCAGCCACGAGCTGCTGGGGCATCCTTTGGTCTCTCACCTCTCTGTTCCCCTGCACCGTTTGAGGTCCCGGCTGCAGCAGGACTGGCCTGAGCACAGCAGGATCTGGCAGCTCCTCCCTCAAGCTGGATATCCTGGATATCCTTAGATGGTGATGATATATCGTGATATTGGTATAAATTACAGTGACCTCTCCATGGGCACGAGCAATCAGCCAGCCCCCCACGCATCCCACGTGCAGCATTTCTCCGAGACAGGAGAACGCCTGGGGTGCCTGTTTTGTTTGTGGCACTGCAGCAAGCTGAACTGCTGCTCAAATCCTCACAACTGAAGGGTATGAATGCTCGCTTGTCCTCCTGGGCAGGTGTGAGAGCAGGGGCAGGAGGACTGACAGCACTCTGGCAATTTAATCCATGTCTGTTGCAAGGCAGAGCATTGTCAGGCCAAGTGTAAGCAAAACAAAGCAGCACAGAATGGTTTGGGCTGGAAGAGACCTTTAAAGCTCATCCAGTCCAGCCCCCTGCCATGGGCAGGGACACCTTCCACTAGACCAGGTTGCTCAGAGCCCCATCCAGCCTGACCTTGAGCACTTCCAATGATGGGGCATCCACAGCTTTTCTGGGCAGCCTATTCAGGGTTTCACCACCCTCATTGTGAAACATTTCTTATGTGCAATTTAAATCTACCCTCTTTCAATTTAAAACCATTGGCACTTGTCCTGTCACTACAAGGACATCTGCAGATGCATTCTAGTTGCCAACGAGCAAAATCTGGAGTCTAAACTCTGAAGGAAGATGAGGCATTTCTGGCACTTTGCTTAAACCAACACTAAGATTGAGAGATGCATCTCCAAACACTCCTACAAGACCAAAAAGGTGTCATTCCTGTAGTTCTGCAGACAGAGGCCTGACTGGTGAAGTCCTCCGGTGGGGAAAAGATGGCCTTGCCAATAAAGGGTCCAGGCTCACACAAACCAAACTATTTCTTTAAAGATGTTGCACTTTTATTCCTAGACCCAGTCTCCACGTAGCAGATGGGGACGGCCTGAAAGAAGCACTGCTCTTGGGACTAACACGTTTTCTTCAGAAATTCTGGTTTCGGGGACATACCTTTGTAGCCACCAGAAAGGAGAAAGTGGGCTTATGTTCTGTGAAGGTGTTGGCTATTTTTCATGGGGAAGCTGCTGAGAAGGCAAATACAGGCACCTACACTGATTCTGGCCTTCTGGGGGCAAACGACCTGAGCAGCCTCCCCAGTCTCCCTCCCACAGCAAAAACCAAACCAGCCAGAGTCTCCTGTGGGTGGAAACCCAAACATGCAGATGTTTTCCTGTCCTGGGCGATGCTTGAGAGTGAAGGAGGAAGCAGGAGCAGTCTGAAGGATCCAGGTGTGTATGCTCTGCCCCAACCCAACAGACACATGCTTGCGGGGAGCCCCCAGATATGGAGTAAACCCAGCAACAAGGAGTTGCCCCACTTCTAAATTTGGCAGCTAGCACTGCTAGGCGCAGAATACCAAACGGATGAGTTTTGCCTGCTTTCTGCTTATTGCACACCTGAGTTAACCCCACATTTCTGTTTACCTCAACCCCGTCGCCTGGGGCAGTTTCGAGGTTGCACCGATGTCTTTGCAAAGCTCGCGCTGAAACGGGCACGAAGCCGTCGTTTTATTTATTGCATGGAGCGACGGAAAGGAGAACTGCCTGACGCATCGCAGCTTGGCCCACACGCTCCTTGTGGTCCCTGTGGCTTGGGGCCGGGCTGCCGTCGCAGCCTGGCCCCAGCCCCGCCTTTCTCCTCTTTTTAAAGGTTATAAAAAGCAGTTGCTGTCAGTTTGCTGCTCCGCTGCTTCCTCTTCTGATTTGTTGCGAAAGGAGAAAGCACTTCATGTCTTGGCGTGAACTCCTTCCCCCCTGGCTGGTGATCGCAGCAGGACTGACGGGCATCGTGCTGCTTTGTGTCTCCACTAAAGATGTGCCCCTCGCACCTCTCAGGACCAAGGTAAGCGTGTCCGCCCGCCCAAAGGGTGGCCAAGCCAGGGGTCAAGTGGGGCAACGAGCAATGGACCTTCTCCTCATCTGTGGAGCTGCTGCTTAAGCAGAACTTGCCCATTTCTTTGTGCAAGCCAGGCTTTTAAATCGGTGTCTTTTGTTGCTTTTTACATTCT
This sequence comes from Streptopelia decaocto, assembly GCF_964273445.1. Classification (NCBI taxonomy): domain Eukaryota; kingdom Metazoa; phylum Chordata; class Aves; order Columbiformes; family Columbidae; genus Streptopelia; species Streptopelia decaocto. The sequence goes on along the minus strand of NC_138672.1, from coordinate 3,118,029 downwards.
TTGCACTACTGAGTTATTTATTAGCCTGAAATACTGAGGAGGGGACTAGAACAAGACTGTGAGGATGGGTTTCGCATCCTCCAAGATGCTCTAGCTTTTTGAACCAAAACCAAGCCAACCTCTTTGGCTTGTCAGAGAAACACAGGCTAGATATGGCCCATGGATCAGCAGAGATGCTCACTCAGGCTGAGGAGAGACAGCCCATGTCAGGAGCTACCTGGAGCAGCAAGGGACCAGGGTGTCAGAGGAGGGAAAGAGCTAGGTGCCTCTTGAAACTCAGCAGGAATTTGGCCCTGAACTGCTGCTTCTGTCTTTAAATAAAAAAAATTATCTTCCATGCTTTCTCCTCTTCTGCCCTCTCTTGATTTTAACTGGAGAGCCAACCTGCTGTAGGCAGCGGAGTCGGCTCTGCCTGGTGCCTGGGGGGTTAATGCCCATGCACTCTGCCTCCTGCTGCACCGCGGCCAAGGTGAGATCGGTGGCACGCTGTGGTTTACTCCAACAGAAGTAGGTTAACCTGCATGTTTAGAGACACTACCCCTCCTCCACACTCCTCTCTGAAACAAAATTTGATTTAAAAAATACCCTTATTGCTCCATATCGCTCCTCCCTGGTGTTGAGTTAGGGCAGAAACGTGGCGATGTCTGCTCCTCCCTTGAGCTCCCAGCAGCAGTCTCTCATTTTGTGAAGGAGGAAAAAAATCCAGGTTTCTCCACCAATACTGTTCATTCCTTCCTCTTCTGCGGCAGCCGACGTGTCCCTGCGAGAAACATGAGCTGTCACTCGTGGGAGGATGCCAGCAGGCTCGGGCAGGGAGCTCCATCCTCCTTCCGCGTTTCTGCTCCAGTCCCACCAGTTCCTGGCCCAGGCGCTGGGTCTGGTGCAGCTGGGAGCTCCCAGGAAGGCAGCAGGCAGCCAGCTCCGCTCAGAGGCTGCAGCCAAGCTCCATTGTGTGCTAAAGCCCTTCTGATGGTATTAACATCAACCTTTCAGGAGGCTTCACCTCCCACTCAGTCACAGCTACAACTATTTCTGTGCGAGACACAGCTTAGACCATGCACTACCACGTACCTCACAGATCTCATTATTTTCTTTCCTGTCTGTATAGGAGATGACCCAGTTTGGGGTCATGTCTCAGTTCGGAGGAGAGGAGGAGACCCTAGACCAGCACTGGGGGTATTTTGAGTGTGGGGACATCCAGAACAGCCACAGAGCTGTACCCCAGTGGTCTCTCATTTCCTAACCCTCACATATGAGGTGCAGCTCAGCAAGGCTCAGACAGCAGCAAATGGATCAGATGCTGGGTGGCAAAAAGACTAGGGAAGCCCTTGGCATCGCTGCTGGGCAACAGGAAACTGTCAGGGGACGAGGTGTTGAGAAATCTCATGTTTTCTGCTGCTGGTTCTGCCAAGACATTATCTCGGTCTCCTTGGGGCCGCTGCCCTGGACAGTGTATGTGCTGGTTGGTCCCAGCGTGCTGCAGGGCTGGCATGCAAACCTAGTCCGTGTCACACCATCTCTGCAGCGGGACCTCAAACCGCTGTGGGAGTCTCAGGTTCCTCAGAACCAGAAGCAGACCACAGCCTTCCAATTCCTGCACAAAAGCCTTACCTCGTCAGCAAATGAATCCAGCAGCAGTTTGAGTCCCAAAATCAGATGAGAGCTGTATGGCTCCATCTTCTGCTGCTTTAGGACCTGTTTTTCCTGAGCTCCAGATGGCTCAGCTCTCAGTGGAAAGCCTCTGCCTGGTTTCAGGAACAGCTACAGAACATGCCACTGGAGGTCTGATACATTCCCAGGTTTCTCTACGCTCCTGTCGCTCCTCATGTGTATTCAGAAATGCAGACATTTCTCTGCAAATCCACATCATCTTCTGGCTTCACCCTCTCTTTGCATGTAGAAAGCAAACTCAAATACTGCAGTGCAGGCCCATGGGTTACCCAGAACACCTACATAACACTGAGTAACCCTACAATAATAAAGCAGCATTCAGTGGTGTTTATATAGAATGTTTTTGGGGTTTTCCAGTATGGCATTGTTCTGGATGCTGGCTCATCCCACACCATCCTGTTCATCTACCAGTGGACCACCACCAAGGGAAACAAGACCGGGGTGATCAGGGACTGCAGCTCCTGTCTGGTGCAAGGTAAGGTGCCCAAGTCACACTCGGTGGTCTGTGGGACTGGCATGGGATGGATGGAGATCTGTGCATGGACTATTGCCACAATTTCCTCGGCTCCTGTATCATCCAGCTGTACACCGAAATCGTCGCAACAATGAAGCTTATTTTCAGCCTGGGTCTTCTCAATGTGAGATTTAACCATACGCAGCCATAGGTCTGAGCACTTGGCAGTAGCAGGTGACAGTTTATTGCCCTGCTGCTGGCAGGGAAGCACCAGAGGGGCTGGGGGCACCCTGATGTCCCCATAGATCAGTGGCAGAACGAAGGTTGCTGAGCTTCTCACCCAGGTGAGACAGTGAACAGCAACAGAGACAAATCCAGCTGCAGGGTGACTCCTGGTATCTTCTGCCTCCTTGTGACTGGGCAGTAAGTGATGCAGCTCCAGGACAGCCGAGGTGTGAAGGCTCTGACCCCCTGCATGGGGTTTGACTGCACAAACATGAGTTGAGTTTGGCTTTAGGTGTGACATTTTGGAGAATATTGGCGTCTTCCTCACTAGTTTGAATCAGTTTGGCCCTGCCAGAGCCCGCTGAAAGGGTTTCATGCATTAATGCTTGGGGTTTTCCTTCCCTATATCTCAATCTTGCTTTGATGTTGAAGCCCAATTATAGTGCGATACTGGGAAACCCTTGAACTTTCAGTAGCAGTGTGCTGTGGGAGGGCAGCTGCACAGCAAGCAGACAAGAGGGTTTGTGCCCTTGCAGACTGTAAGCAACACAAACCACACACAGGAGATGCAATAAGGGCTCCCTGAAACCTTGTAGTGTCCCTTGCCTGCTGCCATGTTCACTGGTTGGGTTAAAAACAGCAACTGTAGCTCGGTGCAGCAGTTTGTTAGCAGCAGGAACAAGAAGTCCAGGCAGGTCTCTTCCCCAAATGTAAGAAGTCCTCTGTCTGCACGGCAGGGTGGTCACAGCTTTCGAGTGGCCGTAGACAATCCACAGCCCACCCCTGTACAGAGCCCAGGAGAGCAAAGCACGCGGTGATGTAGTCACACACCAGGAAGCTGAGTGGGCCAGAGGCTGGGGAAGTGAGGCTATTTCTGGGCAGTGGCTCAAAACCAGCATTTAAGAGCTCCTTGAACCTTGCTGGGAGGTTGGTCAAGGCTTGCACACAGCTTCCCTCCACCCAGCACCAGCTTTGTCTAGAGCAGGGGTGTCTCGCTTGCAGGCACAGGGCTCAGAAGCCACCTCTGCCAACACAAGAGGAAGTGGCTGGAGGAGAGAGCTGACGCAGCCTCGGCTCTGTCTGCGCGGCAGTGGGTCTTTTTGCTTATCTTCTATAGCGGCTAAAGTCACATTTCTTCCTCCATGGGCTGGGACAGCCTCAGCTGTTGCAGCTGTCCTGTGGCTGATGTGTGGTCATTTATGGGACATAGCAGCAGAGCTAGGGTTCTCTGTGAGATTTGGGATTTACATGAAATCATAGAATCATTTTGTTGGGAAGAGACCTTCCAGATCATTGAGTCCAACTGTTAACCCACCCCTGGCACTGCCCCACATCCCTGAGAACTTAATCTCCATGTCTGTTCAACCCCTCCAGGGATGGTGCCTCCACCACTGCCCCGGGCAGCCTGTTCCAAAGCCAGACAGCCCTGCATGTGCTGTTTTGCTCCCCATACCATATTTTAGCAGGAGGAACTCCTTCATTCCTCATAGGACTGTAGCCTCTTGGGTAACAGCTCTCACACTTCTCCATTATCTTTCCTCCAGAAATTTCATTCTTTCCCCTGGTCCTCAGGTCTGGGAATCTCCAGCTACTCAGATTTTCCTCAGAATGTAGAGAAGAGCTTGGAGTCATGTTTGAACTGGGCCCAGAAAGAGATCCCAGCAGATCAGCACAGCCAAACCCCCCTCTACTTCGGAGCATCCACCAGCGTGAGGCAGCTGAAGTGAGTGAATGTTGCAAACCCACACCCAGAGATCAGCACGCGTCACACGGATCATTCCGTAAATGCATCTCACCCTGTCTGCTCTGCAGTGTGTTCCATCCCCACCCTGACGGTCAGGTAAACCTTCTTCAGGTCCCCACGCTCGAGGGGAGTACAGCATGGCTGTGTCTCCACACTGTCACCCACCAAGGAGCTGTGATGAAGGCAGTCTTGCTACTGCTATCAGTCTGCATAAAGTCTCCTTCACGATTAGTGCTTGGGAAAACATCTGCCAGTCTGGAAGCTGAAGTGTTTTCAGTTTATGTGACAACCCACGTGGATTTGCAGGGTTTGGGAGCGGCGGTGGGAAGATCCACCTTATCTTACACACTTAAGTGGATCCTGTTCTCTATTATCTCATTACTGGGAACTTTATCTCCTTCTATGCACTGGGGAAAAGTTCTGGAAGGGGCCAGGCCACTGGGTCAAGACCACAGGATCCTTCAGTGGCATAAAGTACTAAACTCCCAAATTCTTGAACAATGACACAACTACTCAAATCACCACCCTGCTGTTCTTGCCCCAGTGTCCTGCGAGGGGAGAGGGACAGAGCACCAGGAGTGGGACTGACACTGTGTCTGTGCTTCCATCCAGAGTGGTGAGCACAGCAGAAGCCCTACAGCTGTGCCCCCAGTGCGGGCTGCTCCGGTAACAACAACTGTGCCTTCTTTTTCTTTCCTGTTTAGCCTCACCCATCCCACCCTCCCTGACGGTGTCCTTGCAGCCCTGACTGTGGCCCTGAAGTCATCCCCCTTTGACTTCCAGAGGGCACAAATCCTCTCCAGTCCAGAAAAGGAAGCATTCAATTGGGTTGCTGTTAATTATGTCCTGGGGAACTTCTTCAAGGTAAAGGATGATCCTGGCTGGGGAGTACAGAACTAAGCTGAGCAATTCCCATTCGCAAACAGGCACAGAAACATATGGAAAGATCATTAAAGCCCTGTACTTTAAATGATGCTTAAAAGCATGGCTTGCACTGCCTTTTAGAGGAGGCAGGTTATATCCAACACCAGCTGGTTGGGGCGGTTAAAACTGGATTGAAGGACCAAACCTCTAATCTAGCCTTTCCTGGACATGTTCATGTAGTCGCCCTAACACATGTGAAGCTCTTTGGACAGCACATCCAGGATGCTCACATAGACATCCCTATGTGGCCTGGCCCTGGGATATCACCAAGAACCCCACTGCCCCGAGTGCACAACCCCACTGCAGCTCCAGCTCAGCACCACCAAACAGCATCGCTGCTGTGGAGCCCACTGGAGCCCAGCTGCCCCATGGGGCATCCCATAAAGGGTAGACAGAGATACACAGTCTTTTGCTGCAAAAACAAAAGCCCATCAAATTTCCTCTCATTGAAACGCGAGTGAGAACACAGCTGGGTGTCCCAGCACAGGGGCCTGCTCTGTACTCAGAAGGCACTTGCTAAACAACAATAATACATTTAAATTTCCTTGTTCTACACATGGCTTCTCAAGCCAAGGGGTGTCAAGAAGAACTCCAAGGCCGTTCTGACAGCCAGCAGCAAGTGTGCACTGCTGAGGGAATTGCCTCCCCTGGCCATGTGCAGAACGCTCACACGTGCAGTCAGCACAAACTGTCCTGCCTGTTACTGCCATCCCCAGCACTGCCAAAAATCAGTTCTGCGAGCCAGCGGGAGATGAAACCACAGGGTTCATCTGACAGGAGGACCACTTTAGCATCAAGGCAGCACTTGAAACCCCTATTTGTCCACCTGGAAACTTCCTTCCCACTCCCCACCACCACCACCCTCTCTTCTCTCCCCTGCTCTTACCTGCTGAGACCCTTGAACAGCTGTGCAGGATGGCGAGCCCTGTTTGCTCTTGCTGGCTGTGTGGAGCTCTCATGCAGCTGGCAGTGCTCATACAACGGCTTGTCTGTTCCCTCAAAAGCCACTGGTTCAGCATCCTCCTGTCCTGTGAGGAAAGAAAAAATAGCATTGGGTTGTACTGTAGCAGAAAGCTGCTTTCTCTCTCTCTGCACTAATGCTTGAATCTGGCCATGACCCAGACATAAAAGTCTTAAGAACTGATCTCTCTGGTTCTTTTTGGGTCAGTACGACTGGCGGGGACAGTTAGTCCCCTCCGGGAAGGGGACGGCAGGAGTCCTGTCCGTGGGAGGAACCTCAGCACAGCTCACTGCTGGGGTAAAAGAAGAGAACCAGGCACCAATGGATGGAGCAAGGCTGCAGCTGTATGGGCAGACACACAGCGTGTACACTCGCCGCTGCCCCTGCCATGGCACGGACCAGCTCCGCAGCAGCCTGCTCTCCACACTCATTCAAGTGAGTATCTGCCAGAAGGACATTTGCAAAATTCCTGGACAGAATATTAACCCTCTGCACTGAATGACAGTTGCATAAAGCATAGCTGCTGGTGGGTAAAATGTCAATCACCGTGTTTCATAGAAGGCATTTGCATATATCTAAAAAAGTCCACTGTTTTTGTCAGACATACTCTCTATGCCCAAATCGACGCCCTCCAAGCAGACACACAGACACCAGTTCCAGAGTTTCCTACTTGCAGGCTCTATTTGGCTTCTGACTTAATACACATGAGCACAGAATTGCTCTCCAGAGCTCTCCTCATTTGAGACCTGAACATCCCACATGGAGACTCACTTCACCACAGTTATACTGGGCAATTCCTAGAAATAAGAAGCACTTTGGGGTTGAACCATTTGGAAGTCAGACCTCTTTCTTGCCACTACAAAGAGTACAGGATTCACTGAAATTGTGTTTTCGGCCTATGGACGAGCAGGTAGAGCTGGGACTCCTCAGCACCCCACAGCAGGTCTGGGCACTGCAGCTTGCCCTGAACTCTGCCGGAGCTGGGAGCCTCCTGCACCAGCCTGGGTTCACTAGCTGAGATAAGGCTTGGACAACCTTTTGCAGCCTTTCTGCTCATTTACATCATTGTGGTGCCAAAGGAAAACTGTTCTTCACTGTGTTGCATTATGTATTCCTTTGTGAAGGCCTGGGATGCCAGCCTCTTCTCTTGCTGCCTCTGTCCTTGTTTTATTCTGCCTCTAGGAACAGAGAAGTGCTAAAACCATGTCTAATCCCTGCTGGCCCCTCTCCTACTCCCGGGAAGTGCAGTGGCATTCAGTGCACGCGGGGCCTTGTGCTGTCAGCAAGGACACATCAGACATCCCTGGCCCTGAGGTCTTCAACATCACCGGCTCCAGCAATCCCACCGCCTGCATGGGACTCATCCAAAGGCTGCTCAACGCCTCCTCTTCCTGCAGCTTCTTCAAGCATCCCCTCAGCAGTGTTTTCAAGCCCTCCCAGACCAGGTTTCTGGTGAGTTCTCATTTACACTGGGGTAGGCAACTGGTATGGAGAACCCATGAAATAGGATGAGTTTGGTCATTAATAAATACAGTGGGAACAGCCACACTGTTCCAGTATTTGGGTGGTAAAATGCTGGCCCAGGTTGGCCAGAGAGGTGGTAGATACTCCAACCCTGGAGATATCCCAGGCCAGGCTGGACGGGGCTCTGAGCAACCTGAGCTGGTGAAGATGTCCCTGCTCATGGCAGGGGGGGCACTGGGGGAGCTGGGAAGGTCCCTTCAACCCAAACCATTCTATGATTCTATGACACTGTGCCCTCTACTAGCCAAGACGGCCAGTTCTCATGCTGCGCACATGGACTCCTGTGCTCTCCACTTCATTGGCACAAAGCTGTCCAAACATGGACCACAGCTTCCCACTGCTGACTGTGGCAGAGCTTCCTTCATCCACGTCCCAGAAACAACTGCTTGTGAGACAAACTTTGGAGCTCTGCAGAGCTCTACAGGAGCTCAGGTGAGCCAGCAAGGATAGAGCAGTCGGGACTTGTGTGCTGAGAAGCTCTTCCCACACCAAGTGTGTGGTGAAGCCAAAGCTCCTCTGCCACTCTGAGCAGACATCTGGGCATGCTCGTATCTGAGACCCTGGATCTAGCGTCCAGAGTCACTGAGACATTAAGCCAGGACCACCTCAAGATCCTACAAGAAGCTGAATGCATTTCCATGAATGCAGAGGGAGGAATTTCAGAAGTTCCCCATGGACACTGTGCCCAGGAGCGTAAGGACCAGCCTGCTGATCAGGCAGGGCCAGGAAGGCTGCCGTATGCAAGCTAGCAGCAGTCCTGTCTCCATCTCCAGACAGAAACACATCTGCTTGTTTTCTTTGCACCCAGAGGCACTTGTAGCCACCACAGACCCACAGAAAGGGCACCCTGGCAGCACACCACACGGATACTGCCACTGCTTTCCCAGAGGCACTGCATGCAATGCAAGGATGCAGAGTACAGTCCAGCCTGACCATTGTTGCTGCTGCTGTTATAGGTGATGTCTGAGGCCATGGATTTCATGAGAGAAACTGTACGCTCTCCGGACTTGGGCCAGGCAGTCAACAGGCTTTGTGGAATGTCCGTCAAAGAGGTAACTGGGGAATAACTCAGTGTGCAGGGAGAGTGGGTCACAAGGAACAGTCTGTTGAGAAAGCCCACAGGGCTCAGACTGAGAGAATCTGGATTTGCCAGTTTTTGTTTGTTTGGGTTTTTTGGTTTGGTTTTTTCATATCCTTTTTACTTTGAGGAAACAGGCTTCCCTTACTTCCCTTCCTCTCAAATCCCAGCTGGTGCTGGTAACACCTGGACTCAGTTAAATGAAAAGCCACAAATACCTTTTACTGGATATTAGGGATCAAACAGGAAGGCTGTCTGCTCACTCCCATGCATCACTTTGCCCTTCCTGTTATCCTCCAGTGCAAGGAGCAAGGAGCACATCCCCTCAGACTTCAGGGGCTTTCCCATTTCACCTGGGCCCACAGAGATCAAGCCAGGGGGACTCTGTAAATTATTTTCCTCAACTGGTGACCCTCACTTGCACCTACTCTGACCAAACATCCCCAGTAACATTCAAACTGGACAATTTCTACAGGGTTTGCTAATGGGGCAGTAAAGCCCATAAGCAGTTCCTTAAAGCATTCTCTTCTGGATAGAAAAGAAAGATCTTGTTAATATTCCTGTTGAGAGAAAGGCTGTGGCATTAACTCAATCTAATTAGAGAGCAGAGTCACACCAAGCAGTTCACCTGCAAGGCAACTGTTGGAGACCTGGCTGCCAGCCCTGCTGCTCTTGGAACCGCCTGCTCTTTAATAAGACGGGAACAAAGGCACTAAGAGATGACACTGGTTCCCAGACCACAGCCCAGTGGGTGCAGGGAACAGGGTTTCAGTCTGCACAGGAGACAAAACACTTCTCCACTCCCAGAGCATTAGAGAGGCTAGAGCAGGCCTGAAATTCAGCTACTGAATATTTACTTATTTTTTTCCCCCATTTTCTTTTGGAAATGACACCAGCTGGTCAAAGAGTCCCAAACAAGCCTGGATACACTTGCTGATTATTGCCTCGTGTCTGCCTTCATCTTTCATCTCAGCACAAATGGATACATGTTTGACTTGGACAGGTCTGTCTGGACTGCATTCCAGAAGAAGGTCAGTTACCTACAGCGTGGTATTTCTAATCATGAGGGAGGGCTGGTTTCAGTAAAGCCAGCCTGTCCCCAACTCCTACAAGCCCTAACTAGCTAGGTTTCTCCAGCAAGCTGGTTTTGCAAAATAAATTCACAATTGTCATGAGATAAACAAGATATCTCAGAGAGCTAGAGATTAGACACATCACAAGTGAAAAACAGCTGGGTCAAAATCTAACCTGAAGCAATATAATCTTTAACAGTCTATGCCCAAAAGGGAAGTATGGCTTTATCACCACTTAATGCTAAGGACAAACTGCTGATAATATTTCCTGAGCCAAAAGATACTGCTTTACTCTTTGCAATCACCTTTATACTGGTGAGGGTTTATAACTGGCTTCTAAGGTCTGAAATTGCTTCAGGATCTGATTCAAGTTCTCCCCTCTGCAAAAGAAAAGAAAACTTATTCCCAGACTTCTTCTCACCTCACCAGCAAAGGCCTGGTCCCACTGAGCAGGGCGGGTCAGTCAGCCACGTCATGATCAGCAGACTAAGGCAAGGGAGTGAGGTAGGTCCAGGGTCCAGCCTAAGAGCCCAGCCTGGAAAACCAGAAAGAAAGCCACTTAAAATATAAGTCTGAGGTTCAATCAGGGACAGAGCTACTCATAATGTAGACCTGAGGCCTATCTGGAAAATCCAGTCAGGAAGCAGAAGGAACAGCACATACCTACAGCCCAGCTTAGGAAAGAGTAGCTGCCCAGGCCAGAGCTTAAATGGAGCTCCCAGCCCCACGGGCAAGGGGGTGGGTGGAAGTGCCAGGTGTGACTGGTCAGGGCAGTTAAGGGCTATTAGTGTACTGACAGTGGGAAAGCTCCTCATTTTAAGGTTAATCCTTGGATCAGTCTCAAAAAAAGTATAGGAGGCCTTGGGCCTGCGGACAGAAACGCAGCTAGGGTCTAGACTGTCTCCTTCTCTTGTGACCTCTCCTCCTTTTCATGCCAACAGATGGGTGACCCATCATCAGGCTGGACTCTTGGGTACCTGCTGAATCTGACCAACACCATCCCCCAGGACAGCCCAACCTTCCTCAAGGGGATTGAACCAGGGGTCTGGTCCTTGCTCCTCATCCTCTTTGTAGTGCTGCTCACCGGCTCGTTCATGCGCATCTCGTACCGAGTGATGGTCAAGGAAAACAGCTTCAGTAACAGGAACAGCAGCGTTTTTGATGACGACTGACAGTTATTCTGGGACTCAATACTCTTGCCAGGGGTACATATAGAAATCACACAGATGTGGAAGATGCAAGTGACTTTTCTGGAGGACTCCCAGAGCCTTATTTCAACTTGTCAACACTTGCACTACTGTCCAGTGAGAAAACGGACCCTGTTCTGCAGGAAGCCTGTGATTCCTGGTGGATCACAAGCGATTTGTTCTCCAAACGAGAGAGCAGCCTGCACAGATCTTGCTTGGGCTGCAGCTGAGATTACTCATGTCCACCTAACGAGGCGATGCCTCTGAGCAGGCAGGCCCTGAGCTACTGTACAGCTAATATTGAATAACCCTGTCTAATCAGAAGAGGTGGCATCTGAAAAAAAGTGCTCTGTCCTCCGCTGTGCCCACAAGAGAGACAATACCTCCAGTATTGCCACCAGTGAAGACTGGAACAGCATTAAAATGTAATGAGAATATAACAGCCAACTGGTTTCCATGTTCTAAGGAAGAAAGCAGGTATTTTCTGCCTGATCTGTCTGTTCTTCCACCTCAGGGATGGTATCCATGCATCTGATCCATTCTGCTGACCAAGAATCCTTCAAAAGCAATGTTTTTTAGTCTTGGCATCCACAAAATGTGCAGAGCATCAAAGGAGAAACAAAATGCACAGACACACAGCTGAATTCCTGTCTCTCAGCTGAGCCATGGCAACTCAGGGTTAAAATTGACAATTTAAGCTCTTTAATCAAGACTTAAATTAACACATTTCATTTCACATCTACTCAAATCGGGTGCATGGTGGGCTGAGGTTCACCAGTTGGTTCATTTGCACTGAGCTGCTTGTCTCGCTGACTCTGGAAGTGTCTCATCCAATACTGTCCTTTCGAGAAGAGCAGACCCAGGGACAGAAGCTTTCCTAATTGTCAGTCCAATGACTTTCACCTTAGACAGTGACCAGAGTTACTTTATAACCCAATACTCAGGATTCCTCTGGGACTTGGCAGTCGTTCCAGTTCCTCTGGTCTGCTCTGCTCATCTAAAAGGTGAGGTGGTGTACAAATTCCTCATGTTACCGAGAAGACAAGGGATGGGTTCAGACAAATAGTGTTCTTTGACTAAAACATTTAGAGTTCACGTCTTGGATTTCTTCAGAGACTTAAACACAAAGGCTGTTAAAATCCTAAGAGAGAAGCATCTCCTACTCATTTCAGAGTACTTTAACTAGAAATGTAAACGTTCACAGATGCAATGACGTGCCTTGCAGGATTTTTTAAAGCTACTGTGGCACCCATATCCTTTCAAATCTGATTATTAATTGCTTGTGCTCCGAACTCTTATATAGGACATGCTCCCTCCCCCATAATATTGGGACATTCATAAATTTTCAGGCCAATTAATGAAGGTTTGGAACCTGTCAGTCAAGTTTTGAGGGGTGTGGAAACAGATTTAAACAAGCTTCATATTCATTTCTTTGAGTTGCACGCTGGATATTTTTAATTATATCATGTTATTAAAGATGTTTTAATAGACTGTCTGTGTTATTCTTGGCAAGACATCAAAGCGGGGTTTTCACTGTGAACACAGAGCGTTTCAGTGAGGAGGATGGGGGATGCTGATTTTGCCTCTGTTTACTCAAGAGCTGTTAGGCTGTGTACTTTCAGGGTACACAATGAGAACCCCTGAAGGCACATTCTTCCCAGTGGCAGGCCGGCAGAAAATGACTTCAGATAACCTGGCTGCTGGTATTTAGTTGATGAGAGACGTGTCTACATCTTTGATGTGTTCTTTGCTCAAACCATCTGAAGAAAGTAGGATGGATGCAGGCAAGTCTACATAGGAAAAAAAAAAGGTTATCAAGGAGTCAGCGATATCAGGGAAATTCCTGAGAATTCATTCCTCCCACGGCTGGAAATGCAATCATTGAACAGAGCTCTGTGACTGTCAGCACTGGGGGATTCCTGGCTGAGCTTTGCCACCTGCCCAAGAAGAATCCTACCACTGTCAGAAATGGAAATAAGGCAGTGAGATGCCAGGAACCTCAGGACTCCAGGTGTTCTGGCCTGCTCAGTCATTACACCTGCTTGATTTTGAATACTAGATCACAGGGTCGAAGAGAAAAGACATTGGCTGGAACTTCCCCAAGCTCTTGTTGAGCTTTGGGACTTTCATGCAGATAACAAGTGAGCAATTAGGCAAGAAGCTCAGCATATCCTCCTGATAGTTTACTTTTGCCTCACACATGCCACTGAGCTGTACTGGGTGACGGCACATACAGACAGCATAACTTACCCCATTAAATCCATGATGCTTGAGTCACCACTTGACATCGAGCCACTGCTCTGCGATGCAAAGACAACCCACGACTACTTGATTTCAAGCAGATCTTAAACTCCTGAGCTAAAAGCTGCTGTTCTCATCAGTGAGACATTCTGGTGGCTGAAGTTCTTCCCTTGCTGGTCCACATGCTTCCCCATCACTCCTCCCAAATACCACCACCTCTGTCTTCTCCTGCACGTAGGTTGTGGAAGCAGGCAAGGGTGGGCAGATTTGTTCTCATATAACAACTATGCCCTAGCAGCTGGGCTTGGAATGGGCAGCATCGATGGTGCTTAACATTCTCCTTCTATCTGGCGGAAAAAACAAAACACTTATTAGAGGCATTTACTAGATGACAAACTAGACTGATATTTTAAAAGCCCTGAAGTGTGTTTTTAGCCATAAAAAAGGCAAAAAAAATAATAACATTTGGAACATATGAGAATGGAAACTAATAAAAGTAACATATTCCTTTCTCCCAGCTCTCTGTAGAAACAGCTCCTTCATGTCAGCACTACATAAATTTGGAGAATTAATCCCCAGATTACCTGGACAGCAGAAATCTACTTAAAAGGAGATTCTAGAATAACTCGCTTCCTTTGAAACAAAGACATTTGCAGCCCTTTGATTACAATGTAATTGTGGAAATTATTAATAATGAGGACTTTCTAACTGTCCATAAATTCTTCATGTTTACGCATAGCTCCCTCACTTCTCACTCAGCCTGAACCATGGGAGAGCTGTTCTGGCAGATAACATCTTCTCACATGTAACTGCAGTTCTGCTACTGTCAGCAAGTATCAACGAGAAGGAAATCAAAAGTATTAGATACAAAAATTGGCAGCAGAAAGCAATTTCTGTAGTTTAGTTTCAGAAACACAAGAGGTTAGCTGACCTGCTGCTGGCTAGAGCAGCCTAAATTTCATTTCAGCATGTTTGTAGGAGTGTATTAGCTCTTGTCTTTCTTCCAGTTTATACCATTTCCAAAGCATCGTGGATTCCCAATCAGTACATCCCATCTGGGTTGTACCAATGAATTCCCATGAAAACTGAGAGAAATAGCAGTTTATTGCCTGCAGTCCCATTCTGCAGCACAAAGTTCAGCACCACAGGACCAGAGTTGTTCCTTTCTTCCTGTTCTGACGCACCCAGGCTACCCAGGGTTGTAGGAGCCAAGTCCTAACCTCCCTCTCGGTACCTGGCTGTAGAGAAGTGATGCTTTTTGAGATACAAGGATTTCACAGGACACTTACAGATCAATTAATTCACCAGGATTTCACAGACTGGACTCTACCAGGTGCTGTCACAGACCTCCTTGCTCTTGTTGGCAAGTCGGCAAGTCACACCTGCTTCAAGAACTTTGCAAAACTTGTCATAAGGCTGAGCTCCAGCTTCCCATTAGTAATGTAAGGATTGTGACTCCTCCTCTCCTTAAGATACTGTCCTGCCTGTGGAGATGTCCTGTTCGCTGGCAAGGAAAGGCCTCTGGAATAGCGAGTGTAGGAACTGCAGTACTTGCATTTATTCAAGATGTTTGGGGCTGTTATAGGAAACAATAATGAAATAACTTGAAATCCACAACCACTGGTGGAGAAAATCCAGCAGAACATGAGATAAACGCCTTTTAGGATGGCTGGATTTAAAGATCAATCACTATATTTTTGTTTTCCTCTTAAACCATATCTATGATCACCTATCTGAATATCTTACAAAGTAGGAAGCCACATGATGTTTATATCCTGCCTCATGGACTGTCACTCCTGCTTCAAGAGCTAAATCAGAACACACTGAAATAGATGGAAATTCTATCAGAATAACAAGCCCAAATGAATACTGGGGTCAGTAAAACCGCTCTTAATACAAAAATCCTTTTATAATGCCATCAAACCCAGGCAAGTCTGAGTGTTTTGATGTTTTGCCAGTGCAAACACCTCTGTGTTCTTGCAGAGACCAGGCCAAAGAGGTGAAACATTCAGAGCTTTCTTGCAGTGAGGTGCTTTTACATCCCCTGTTCAAGTCAGATAAATGCAGAGCGTAAGCCGTCACTGCCCTGAGTGTGTAATGACAGGGATTAGTCACAAGAGGGAGGTTGGCAGGACAGCGCCTTGAGCCTCAGGAAACGCTCTAACGCAGCTGGTAGCTGGTCCCACCACAAATCAAATAAATAAGCAAGCAGGCTCGTCTGGAAGCTTGTCAAGGAACCTCCTGATGTGGAGACAGATGAAAGACACACTGTGGTATGGAAGATCTCTGTGTAGGATGTGAAAGCACCTCTAATCAGGGATTTAAGAAGCTGTGGCACTCATGCAAGAAGGTCTCTGTGCAGGGAGATGGGCACTAGCATGGAGGAGACGAGAGGGAGAAAGAATAATCCCTAGCAGGAAGAGGACTGCGCTGGAAATGAAGAAGAGGGGGTTTGAGAGAGACGGGGGAATGATAAAATCAGTTTTTGTGTGAAGGAAAGCTTATTTTTGCTCAAAGCAGGGGGTGTCACCATATGCACACCTCGTGATGGAATTAGTCACCGCTTCTTGGTGGAAATTCTCCAGAGGAACGCTCTTCTGAGTGAAAGAAGGCGATACCTACAGCGCTTATTGCGGGACAATGTACAGCAGTGGAGCTGTGGAACCAAATGAAGGAAAAGTTACGGGAACGGTGTTCAAAGTTCACCAGTTTTAGACATGAGAGAGATGTAAACGACCAGTTGATGCTGAACCTTACATCAAGGAAAAGCTGTTTGAGCATTACCTTCTGTTTCGTGGTAATCACTGACAAGGTTTAAAACTCCCACGAGTGCAAGGTTCGAAGGGACAGGCTCACGGCAAAAGGTGATTAGATAAATTCATAATAATCCATTGGAGCTATCAAACAAACAAACAAACAAAAAAATACTTGCTTTTGGCTAAAGAATTGCCTGAATCAGCTGCCACATCTGTTAATGTTTGTCCTTTTCTTCTTTGGCAACTGCTGCTGATCATTAGAAACAGGACACTGGTCTGGATGGACCTGTGGCTTGATCCCATTCCGCTGTTCCTATTTCTCTCGAGCAGGAATCCCACAACCACACATCTCACTCACCAGTCTCTGGAAGCAGCCCTTCACCTTCAATCACTTCAATCCCTCAGGAACAGTAATGTCTATCACAGAAGATAAAGTACTGTCTATCCTCAGAAGTAACAATCAGAAAGAGCAGAACGACAAAAGTTCTGCACCTACCCACATCATGCTCCAGTGTTACCACAAACCTGGAACGACCCCAACACCAGAAGCTTTTCCATCCTGGAGGCAGCTCCCACCCCCGGTCGCTCTGCAGCATCCCTCCGTTGAACTCAGGGCTTCCGATTTGTACCTGCAGAAAGAGAATCAGTTCTGTGGTTTCTCTTTGGGCTCCCACCAGACCCAGTGTCACCCCAGCCCCAGGTACCAGGCTCGGTTTAGATTAGGATGCTGTTTCAGAGCCACAGACTGCTATCTCACTGCTTAAGCATCAAGAGAAGAATTATAGCCACTTTTTGCCCGCCTGGCAAGGGGAGGGATGGTCTCTATATACCCCGTAGCACACACAGAACACTGGTTCAGTAAAAGGGGAATGCAATACTCAGTTAAAGAAATTATCTCCCCGCTTCGCTCAAACTAATTGTATTCACAGTATAATCTGTTTCCAAACCCAAAGCAGTACAGATAGTTCAAAAATACAATAAAAAGTTAAAAAATAACTAATACATAGTTCAACAAAACAGAAATGCAATTTCCACCTTCATTTTAACTTCACTACCATATCTTTTCTTGGATCATACCCAGGGAGTTTGGCCTAGTAAGAGCAGTCCCTCATGTTTTCTACTGTTCTTGTTACAGCCATTAATTGATACAGCAAACTTACAGCTGGGAAATTAAGAAGCACCTGAATGAGGTGAAGCCTCCTCGCTTGTTACTTGCAGCAGCGTTTGAGCTTTCCAAGAAATCAAATACCAGCTAAACCAGATGTTTTCAATGAACACATGATGGGGGAGCCACGTCCCTCCCCACCTTGGTCAAGCTGTTCCCTTCTCTGCCACCCCAAGTGCTTTTCAGCTGCTCCCCACTCCAGGAATCTGCAGCAGCTTCTCTGCTGTCCACTAAACCAACAACAATTAAAAACCCACTTAAGCATTTTGCTCAGGCAGGGCTGTGGAATGTGCAATTTTTTTCTCCCAGAATTTGCCCAATTGTCGGGGTTTCATACAGACAGCTTGCATTTGAAGGAATGCTTCGTGTGAGACAAGGTTCTGGCAGAAACCTGCCTCGTTACTTGCCAGCTCACCTTCTGGTACGCGCTAATGAGGCTGCTGGGCTGCCACAGCATTAGAAGTCGCAGGGCTGAGATGGTCGGCAGCTCCAGCAGCTCTCCATGGAGATTCCTTGGCAGCCTGGCTGTGTTCCTCCTAACACAGAGCTTAGAAACACCGGCATTTTACTTCAATTTTTAAAATGCAAAAATATTTAAAATAGAATTGTCATTTCCTGTGGATCTGCGTGTAGCTAAGAACAGAAGTACAGGCTGACTAAGATCGAATTAGCAAAAATAAACGTTGCATGAATAATTTGAAATGCCTCCTAATCCATAGATCTTCAGGTGGTTGAATCTCCCAGGGAAACCTCTGGAGGCTCAATCACAGGAGCAAAGTTTTAGCCACCCCACAGGGTAGATCTGCTGAGTGTAACCCTGATTAAATTTTGGTGACATACATCGCAAGTGTTAACCGAGCAGAATATTTCCACTTTTTGGTGCCACTGGGAATGCTGGGGGTGGCAACCATTTCTCACTCTACACATGACACAACAGCTTCCCAAACATTAAAGGCAGTGAGGGTTGAAGCACAAGCATAAGCTGTGAGAAGCAGCAGCTACAAAGGCTCATGATTTCTAATGAAGGAAACAGATGTTTGTCACTGATGTGCAGTGCTTCATTTTCTGGCCCTGGCTGAAAAACAAACAAACAAACAAACCAAAACAACCACCAAAAAAACCAAACCCGTTTCTGCATTAAGTACAGCAGCACTTGTACCAGCAAACCTCCTGCTATCCCTGCAGCAGTTTCCCCTGCTCCATTTTAAGGATGGTTTTCTAGGGCTTCACAAGCACAGAAGCTTGCTAACGCTGTTCTGAGCACGCCTCAGTGAGAATTCATGCTGAATGTACTTTCCTAGACAGCAGAACACAGGCAAGACATTCCACATTCTTTCTTTTCCATCAGAAAGAAGACAGTATTTATTTTTTATGTTATGCTGAAGAGCTGGCATCACATCCTGAAGGAAAAGCTGTCGTTACTGATTATTACAGCCTTGTAGGAAATCTTGAGCCAGTCTGATCCAGATTCATTCTGGATGCCTTTGATACTTGAATGATACTGAGATTTTGGATTGGGTCACCTCAAACACCTTTACAGAGAGCAGAAAGGTGCTGTCTGAGGGCTGTTCAGAGCTGGGGTGGGCTGAGCCATCCATTTCCACTGACTCTGGTGTGAGCGCAGCCCAGAGTTAGCTATTCAAATCAATATCTATAATTAGTGGGATAAATCTGGACCCTAATGCCTTTGCATTACTCAGCTATCTTGAAGCAAACTGCATAAACCTCCTGCATTCTGGCTTTGAATCTGAAGGATGAGCCGTGTGTGTCTCTTCCTAATCGCATTCGGGCACCTCTGGGGCTGATAAAGGACTTTCTTGGGGTCTCCTGGAGCTGCCGAGGATGCTTTCAGGTCACTCCTGATGCTCCAGGCTCCTCCCAGGATCTCTGGGGCTGCTCCAAGTGCTCCTGGGCTCCTTCCCGCATCTCTGGGGGAAGATGTTATTTACATGCCAGAAATATCAATCACCATAACCTGTGTATTAAGTCAACTACCAGAGGCTTAATACACCAAAAGCCTTCACAGTGCTGCTCTCTGCCCACCTCCTCACCTAACCCAGGACAGCAGCAGTTGGACTATTGTTATCCAAGCACAGATCATATGTGTACAAGCCATAATGTATGTGTTTCATATGGATGAGCATTGGCCTGACGTGCTGTGTTTGTGCAGAAAGAATTGAGGTCAGCTGCTGCTTTCGCCTCAGTCCAGCTGCACATCAAGGCAGCAGCTTGAGAGCAGCCAGGTTTGGAGAACTCATTTAGGAGCCACTTTCAAGTTTTAGCTGGAGTATGAAACAAGAAGAGATGCTAGGACTTGCAGGCTTTGCTGGCATCCTAATGAATACATACAATCATGAAAAGGCTCTGCTAAAACAACAAAGGATGCTCCGTAGAAGCGTGACCAATAGGTGAACTGTCTATGCAGGAATGTGCTAATGAAAGTGGATGGCAGAAGGTGAACAGCATGGCAAAACAAGAGACAGAGGAAAGGTAAGGGAGGGAGACATTTATCCAGCTTGGGATGCTTGGCTGTCTCATGGTAGGGCTGCAACATGCACATCCAGCCCAGGACTGAGGTGTCACCGTGTAGACACTGCTCTGCCCAACGCAGGAGAGACTCGGGGACACTCCCTCACACAGGCTCGCCTAGGATGGACACCACCTCACATCACCACTCCCCTGGCAGCGCAGGGCCCCCCGCAAAGGAGCTGCCACTAAATGGCTCCCTTGGACCACCAGTCCCTCAAGACAGCCGCCCCTCGCCGGCCCTGCCCCGGCCTGACCCCTTCCCGCCGCCCGCCGCGCCGCGAGGTTTCCATAGCAACGGCAACGGCCGCCCGGCCCCGCCGCCTCGGGCGGCTGCGCGCCAGAAAGTGCTAGAAAGGCGCCGCAGCCCGCGCATGCGCAGACGCGCTCCCTGCCCCCACGGTGCCGCTGCAGCGCCCCGGGGCCAACGGCGGGCGGGGGAAAGGGGTGGCGGCGGGGACTGCGGGGAGAGGCCCTCCCGGAGGAGCGGAGAGGCAGGGGGATGCTTGGGAACCCGCGGGAGAAATGGCCCGGTCAGGTTTCCCCGGAAACCGGCCCCCTCCCCTCTCCCGCAGTAAGGAGGAGCTGCCGCCTACGCTGCGCAAAGTGCGCACACGGCTTCGGGAATAGGCGGCTGCGCGAGCCACCGCCCAGCGCCCGCTGCGGAGTCATTGCGACGGTTACTAGGACACTTTGTTTTCACCCAATCAAATGACGTTAGCTCATCTCTGGGGCCGGCAGCCAATCACGCTCGACATCAATCATTCAATTAAGCCAATCGGGAGTGTCCCGAGCCAGTAGGGCGGGCATTCGTTGGGCCCCGGTTGCCTAACAGTAAAATCAACTGACAGGTGGGCGAGGCAAAGAGGAGCCGATGATTTGAATGACAGCGCTCCGACCAACCAGATTTCCTCATTTGTAGAGCCTCGTTATGGGTCGCCAATAGATACTGCGAATGGCCGCCCGGGAGGGGAAACGAAGGCTGCGCGCGCATTCCGCTGCTATATAAGGCTTGGCCGTTGCCTCTCGCAGTCAGAGTCGGTTGGGGGAAGAGTGGCGTTGGCTGACAGCGACCTGAGCCGCCGCCATCATGAGGGAGATTGTGCACCTGCAGGCCGGGCAATGCGGAAACCAGATCGGGGCCAAGGTGCGGGCGGTGGGCAGGGGGCGGCGGGGGAGGAGATGAGAGCGGTGGGGGCGCGCCCGGCCCCGCCGCCCCTGACGCGATTTTCTGCCGCAGTTTTGGGAGGTGATCAGCGACGAACATGGCATCGACCCAACCGGTACCTACCACGGCGACAGCGACCTGCAGCTGGAGCGCATCAACGTGTACTACAACGAGGCCACAGGTAGGGCCCGGCGCGCCGCCCGCCCCCTCCGCGCCCCCCGGCGCCGCAGCGACGGCTCCTCCCTGTCTTGCAGGTGGCAAATACGTGCCCCGCGCCGTCCTGGTGGACTTGGAACCCGGCACCATGGACTCGGTGCGCTCCGGGCCCTTCGGCCAGATCTTCAGGCCTGACAACTTCGTGTTCGGTGAGTGGCGCCGGGAGCGGGGGAGGGACGCGCCGGGAGCCGGGGTGGGGTGGGCAGGGCCGGGCCGCACTGCGGGCACCGCCGCACATGCTCCGCCAGGGGGGTTAATCCCGGAGCTTCTTGACGGGCGTGAAATAACCGGGGGTGTGCGGGATGGTGCGTGGTGGCAGCTGCTGGGAGAGCAGGTCTGAGAGGTCGTTGCTCTTCCGATTCTAATTAATCTCCTTCATGCTACCAGCAGAGATTAAATGGCTGCTGTACCATTAATGATGACTGTATTCTGTGTATTTTCCGAGCCATTTCAGAGGTGCTTGTGTGAAACCACAGCTTTGCGCTTGATAAAATGAAAGCGTTGGTGGGGTTTCTCATGTATGCTTATGCTTCTAAGCTTTGCTTGCAAGCAGGAAGCAGTGACCGTAATCTAATACGACAATGGCTCTCTTCCAGGTCAAAGCGGAGCAGGAAACAACTGGGCAAAGGGCCATTATACAGAAGGTGCTGAATTAGTTGATTCTGTGTTAGATGTTGTAAGAAAGGAGGCAGAAAGCTGTGATTGTCTCCAGGGCTTTCAGCTTACTCACTCTCTTGGTGGTGGTACAGGCTCTGGCATGGGTACCCTGCTCATCAGCAAAATTCGTGAGGAGTACCCAGACCGAATTATGAATACTTTCAGTGTTGTACCCTCCCCTAAAGTATCAGATACTGTAGTAGAGCCCTACAATGCCACACTCTCGGTGCACCAGCTTGTGGAAAACACAGATGAAACATACTGTATTGATAACGAAGCCCTCTACGACATATGCTTCAGAACACTGAAGTTAACTACTCCAACATACGGTGATCTGAACCATTTAGTGTCGGCAACCATGAGCGGTGTGACCACCTGCCTGCGGTTCCCAGGCCAGCTCAACGCTGACCTGCGGAAGCTGGCAGTGAACATGGTTCCCTTTCCCCGTTTGCACTTTTTCATGCCTGGTTTTGCCCCGCTCACAAGCCGTGGGAGCCAGCAGTATCGTGCTTTAACCGTGCCAGAGCTAACCCAGCAGATGTTCGATGCAAAGAACATGATGGCAGCGTGTGACCCGCGTCACGGCCGCTATCTGACCGTAGCTGCTGTTTTTAGGGGCCGTATGTCGATGAAAGAGGTCGATGAGCAAATGCTCAACGTTCAGAACAAAAACAGCAGCTATTTTGTTGAGTGGATTCCTAATAACGTTAAAACAGCGGTCTGTGACATTCCACCTCGTGGCCTGAAAATGTCTGCCACCTTCATTGGTAACAGCACAGCCATCCAGGAGCTGTTCAAACGCATTTCTGAGCAGTTCACGGCCATGTTCCGCCGAAAGGCTTTTCTGCACTGGTACACGGGTGAGGGCATGGACGAGATGGAGTTCACAGAGGCTGAGAGCAACATGAATGACCTGGTGTCTGAGTACCAGCAGTACCAGGACGCCACAGCTGAAGAGGAGGGGGAGTTTGAGGAGGAGGAGGAGGCCGAGGCAGAGTAAAAGCTATGCAGTTAACACCTGTAAATTTTGTTTAAAGCTGTATGAACTCTTTCATTCAAAACTTCTGTCTGTGTTTGTGTTCCTCTTCCTGTTTCCAAGTCACTTCAGCTGCTGTACAGGCACCATTAAAGCATTTTTCACAGTGCACCAGCTCGTCTCCTTTTTTCCTTTCCGTAAGCTTTTCGGGTGCTGTTATTAAAAGTCAGCGCGTAGGTGTTGCGCAGCTCTGGAAAAGAAAAATACAGACTTGGTGAGTCCTGCCGCTCGCCCAAGGCAACCAGGCTTCTCTCCCTGCCTTGAGGTGGACGCCCGTTGATCCTGTCACTGGCTGTGGTGGCATCTTTGCTCCAGGGCTGCGGGAATGGAAGAAACTGGCTTTACAATCAAGGGTAGTGGCGGGGGGGGAATGACACACACACTTCACATAGAGGGTGGAATTCAGCTCTAAGCTGTGTCTAAATTTAGGTACCTGGCTGGGGATTCCTGTTACAGGCTGCGCAGGGTGGGAGCTGAGCAGTGCTGTAGGTTCAGCTTTAGGTGTCTCTAAGCTGTAGGTTGCCCTGGCAGCCTGCGCAGGGAAGGTGCCTGTGTCACAGGTGGGTGTTTTGGGGGAGGACAAGGTGGGCTGATCTCTGCAGCCACTCAAACCCAGCAGGTAGCTGTGGGCTGTCACAGGAGCCCTGGGGACAGCTGTGACAAGCTGCTGCGCCGGCTGCTGAGGACAAGTGACACCAGAGAGCTCCCGTGTGTCCAGCCTTAAAATCAGCATATAGAGATTTAAAACCTAAACTAATTAGGTGTTACTGCAGCCTCTCTGCTTTGGAAGTGAGCTGAACACCTCATACCAAATCAATACACTTTTATCTCATTAAATCCCTGTATTAGCAAATTTTTACTGTGGAAACAATATGTTCAGTGTTACTTAAGTGACAAACCTGTCACGCTAAATAGCTGGACAGGAGATAACAGGCTGCTTCCCTGCTGAAGAAACTCTGTTTGGTGTTCTAGACTATAACTGATTTGGGGGGCTGATTTTTTTCTGTCTTAAAAATAATTCTCCTTCCAGAATCAAAGCAGTTGGAGCAGTTAAAATTGCAAGGGCTGCGGTGGCTCCTGGGGCGGGGACGCTGGTCTGTCTACAGAAACAGGCAGCTGGTTCCAGACCTACAGAGAACACTTGTAGGTGAAATGATGACAACCGATTTTCAAAGCGTGAGGTAACACTATTAGCAGTTGATTTCTGTCTTTTGCACTCTTGCTGACCAGCCCCATGTCAAACCTGGTTTCAAGTCTTGCTAAAGCCGCGTTCCCTGGGCTCAGCCTTCTCCCCTCTAAGCTCAGACACAATCTCAGTTCCAACTCCTATCGCTGCCAGGAGAGCTGTTTTCTCACTCTCTGCATTCATTTCTGCCACATTTTGACACCATTTTCCTCCTCTTTATCACATTAAGTACAAGGCATTTGTTTTTTTCCAGTTTACCTCCATGTTTCCCCATCCTGCGTTACTGAGTTGTGGCCTTTTGACTCTGCTGTGCCCAAAGACAGCAATATTAATTGCTGATTTGTTGAAATTTTAGCCTGATACCTTCATGCTCTGCGTGAGAAGCCCTTAACATACACAAAATGACTTTTTTTCAGCCCTGTTTTAGGCAACACCAATATCTAACAAGGATCAAGGAGTAACACACACCATTTCCCTGCTTTTTTGTGCTTTCTCAACCCCTTTGTATCATCTCCCTTTTGCTTTTTTATCGGACTTTAAGCTTTTTAGACCAGAATAACTTTCCTGAGGAAGAAATTGTACTGCACCCGTGTAACAAGTGGGGTGTTCCTGATCGTCCTCTGCTTCAGCTGGAAACCAGAGGCACATTCTGCACAGCCCAGGCTGGGAAATGAGCTCTCCTGCAAATAACTCAGTGGATGGCACAACCCCAGCACCTTGGCACCCATGTGGAACATTTCAGTAACTGGTCGCTACAGCTAATGAGAGTGCTACTTAATAACAGTAATTAGTATTAGTGACTTTCATTTTCACTCAGCTGATGAACATACCTGGTACAAAGCCGCTGTAGAAAGGTATCAGTCCAGCATCGGTGTAAATCTTGTTGTTAGGCCAGTATGTTTGGGGAAACCTCTTGCCAAAGCTGGAAGGTGGGTTTCTCTGCAAAAACTAGAAAACAAACAAACCAGCAACTCAGTAAAGTTCATTTTAAACCATATTATTGTTACCCAAGTCACAGAGTCCCAGAATGTCAGGGGTTGAAGGGACCTGGAAAGCTCATCCAGTGCAATCCCCCCATGGAGCAGGAACACCCAGATGAGGTTACACAGGAAGGTGTCCAGGCGGGTTGGAATGTCTGCAGAGGAGGAGACTCCACATGCATTAAGGGAAATATCTAAGCCAGTGTAAAACAATTCTCTTTCTAGTTGTTTTCTTCTAATCAGAAGCTACATTGCAGCTTCCCTCTTCCCATTTGGTGAGTTCTTCTCTCACTGGGTGTTGCAGCCGCCCTGACAGCTCGGACCCCCAAGCAGCTCCTGGCCCTGCTGTGCTCCTCAGGATCTCCACAGCATCCATCACCTTTGGGCATCTGCAAGTCCTGAATGCCTCGTGCTCCTACGTTTGGTACCCTGTGACCCAGTGGTATCTGCTGGCATTGGGTCTGTCCTCGTCTGCTCCGGCGCTGTGACTCTGCACATCTGCGATTTGGTGTGACCCCTTTAACTGGTTTTATTTTTCCACAAGTGCCACCAACAGTGATTAGCCAGTAATTCCCAGGCTGGGAGGAAGAGGAAGGCTTAGGGAGAGCGTAAATCACCTCCAGGGTCTGTCCCTGACCCCGAGCTCAGCCCCAGGTACGGGTTGTGCTGCAGGATGGACCCTGCACGTCTGCACGCAACAAAACCCCTCAGGGCGACCCTAAATCTGTGTCACCCTCCTCAGCAGCAAAGGGATGGGGTTCACAGAGCCGAGCAAACCGCTGCAATCCCTCCAGCGCGGCGCTGGAGCGAGAGGATTGCATTATTTAGCCTGACGCGGCCGTAAGCAGCGATCCATGGCACATCCCAGTAATGTAACCTACGGCAACGGAGATTTAGGGCAGAAGATTAGTGGCTTCAAGTCAGAAGCCATCTTAGATAGAAATGTGTTGTGAGTTGTATTTTTTCTTAGCGTTCTTATATTCCTGCTGTTCCTGATGCACTGCAGCCAGCCTGGATTCTGCTGAATCCTGCGATGGAGAAACACCTCCCTTGCTCACGTACTGCATGGCAGACATTTCTTAAGAAATCAGGGGCAGAGAGGCTTTGCAAACAGGTTTGCTAACGCCTGGTTTTTGTTCCTTTTGCTTCATTTCAATTCCTATTAACGGCAGAAGGAGAGGATAAGGCAGCCGGCACAGGGAAACATCCCAGCCGGAGCATCACGCTGCCAGCGCTGCTGAGTCATTTCTTCCCAGCGCAGTTTCCCTGACCTGGGGATCCTCAGTCTTGCATTTTCTCTACATCAGACCCAGGTTCTCTGCGGCGAAGGCACCGCAGTGAATCCTGGTGACCAGAAAGGGCTGCAAATGTCGTAACCAGCTCTCAGGGCGCTGATGAGCCCCCACCGGCCCAGCGGGACGGCTGCCGCGGGCAGCGCGCTCCATCCTGGCAGCGGCAAGAAACGCGTAGCTTGAATGCAAACGACATGGGGAGGGACCTCATTTTCCCATGTAGGAGGATTATATGGCATTATACAGATCTTACAGCAAGGGCACAAAACAGTTTTTCAGTAGGGATATTTCTGCATCCTTCCCAAAAGGAGGAGGAGGAAGACCTAGACCCTTTTAAGACAAATTATGTTAGTAAAGGAAAAAGCCTTACAACCAATTAAAAGGGAGAAATATCCACCCAAGCAGCCCAGGAAGCCACCACAGCCACCCAGGTAAAGATGTGTTGCATAAAGGAAGCGCAGATAGTTGCATCCTGAGTTTCTGCACTCAGAGCAACGTTTTTAACAGCCACCCATGAACCAACCCTCTATAGATTTGCTTAATCCTTTTAAGAACTCATTTATCCTCCCTTAATGTCCCAAGGAAACAAGTTGCAGGATTTAATTGCTCATGATTTTTTCAACATGTTACCTAATAGCATTTTATTTTGCTTGTACTTATAACCTCAGTTCTAATACTACTACTGTAAATTAAACCACTTTTGGTGTTGCAGGTGAATCAATACCATCGTTATATTCTTGAAATAAGATTTGTGGGTATAATTTACCTGAAATCGGTCAAATTCATCCATGGCTTCCTTCACAGCCTGGACGTAGTTCGTGCCATAAACCCAGAGGTAGCGGGGGATGAACCCAGCGTACCCTTCGGATGAAGACAAGAGAGAACATACATATTGTATAAGGCCCAACCACTTTGGAATTGGAAGAGGCTGGGATAAATATAAAATCTTAGCAGAGTATAGGAAGGAAAAACTCATCCATTTAAATTGTAAAACTCACTCTTACATGGGAAGTATCTTTTCTGAGTCTTTTTTATGATTCCCGAGGAAAACTCAGTGGGTTGAACTGCTGTTTGATCTCCATGAGGTATAGCAGAAACACTGGATTTTCTTATAGTGTTTAAGCCAACAGCTCTGTCCTGTTCTCTGCCGGTTTAATACGCCTTCAGGGACTAAACAACCAGGTGTCCGTTTCTTTCTCATTTGCTCTGCCCATCCACCAAACTTTCACTAAATATAACAAACTATATAAAGTCTAAAACCCATCCCAAAGAAACACCCGTGCATGGGAAGAAGAGGCAGCATTTTCCATCCCAAAGTGATCAAACGAGCTGGAACAACCAGCCGATGTCTCTGCGATGTCCCCAGTGGGAGGAGGGTGACATGGTCTCTTCTGAGCAGGACTCACACGGGGACCGACCTCCCTCTGTTTTACCTGGAATGACTTTCTGTTGGATCACACGTGGTACATCCAGTCTTGGTAACCGAAAAGCTCGCTGCGCGTCCGCAGTCTCAGCCTCTCCTTCCATTTGTACAGGCTCGAAATAAAAGCAGAAATTAAATAAGCACCAGTAGAACCCGATTCCTCCTTCACAGAATCACAGAGTCATGTTGGTTGGAAGAGACCCTTAAGATCATTGAGTTCAACCATAACCCAACTCTAGCACCAAACCATGTCCCTAAGAACCTCGTCTATAAATCTTTTAAGCACCTCCAGGGATGGTGACTCCAGCACTGCCCTGGGCAGCCTGTTCCAGGGCTTTACAGCCCTTTCTGGGGACAAATTTTTCCTTATATCCAATCTGAACCCTCCCTGGCGCCACTCGAGGCCATTCCCTTCAGTTCATCTCTTTCCACTCAATTCATTACTTAAATCACTGCCAGAAACTCTGAATGGCAACTGCCATTTCCATTTCTTCCTGGATTTGCACTAAGATCTACTTTAAGAATTTCTGGTAAAGTCATATTATTAGACAACCTCCTTGTATGTCGAGATTCTGCAGAAATCCCCAGGGAGAACAAGGGGAGCTCTGGGCGCTGAGCTCCTTTGCAGATCTGTTTCTCAGAGCAAGGAGCGGCAATGCCCCTTCTTGGGGATTTATATCCCAGCCAGCTTTTGACTCCATGCGTCAAATCTCTAATCTCTGCCTTCAGGGGATTTGCAGAGCCCCGGCCACTGCGACGTGACAAACGCTGCCTTGGGCTCCAGGGGCAGCAATGGGCTCAAACACGCTGGTGCTGAGCAAAACAGCACCCGGGTCCGCAGGGAAACCCAAACCCTCGTGTTCCAGGGATGGACAATGACGGTGGGAAATTCAGGTGAGCAGTGGGAGCGGCTGAGGGGTCAGAAACCCAGAACACAACTAAAGGTGCCAGGTGTTCTCCTTTTGGGAAGAGGAGGAAGAGGAGGAAGAGGAGGAAGAGGAGGAAGAGGAGGAAGAGGAGGAAGAGGAGGAAGAGGAGGAAGAGGAGGAAGAGGAGGAAGAGGAGGAAGAGGAGGAAGAGGAGGAAGAGGAGGAAGAGGAGGAAGAGGAGGAAGAGGAGGAAGAGGAGGAAGAGGAGGAAGAGGAGGAAGAGGAGGAAGAGGAGGAAGAGGAGGAAGAGGAGGAAGAGGAGGAAGAGGAGGAAGAGGAGGAAGAGGAGGAAGAGGAGGAAGAGGAGGAAGAGGAGGAAGAGGAGGAAGAGGAGGAAGAGGAGGAAGAGGAGGAAGAGGAGGAAGAAGGCAGAGCTCCCTGCTCACCCAAGGAAACACAACCCTGACTGCACAGCACAACACGAAATCTAACGTCTGGGATTTGGAGCTGAAACTCAACCAAACGAGAAGTCTTTTTGCTTCAGAAAAGTAATTAAAGATTACAACAAGCGATTAAAGGTTACAACAATTTCTGAAGATGCGGTAGATTTGCCACTGCTAGAAACATTTGTGTATTTGATGTTTCTCTGCACAACACTCTAAACTTTTCCATCCTTGCCCGTATGAGGTTCCCTCTTCACACTCACAGACCAAGGAGATCCTTCCCAAGCCCACCAGTCCCCAAACCCCATCCCTCCACAGCCGCTTCCCTTAACACACGTTTTCCACCCAAAACCACTTACCGGTTTGCTTTCCACCAAGGCGCCGCTCAGCTGGCTGATATTGTGCATTTTTTCCTGTCTGACAGCCGGGATTAGCTCAGGCAATTTCCACTCTCGTCTCTCAGTGGCGGGATGGCACGAAATCTTCCGTGGGTACCCGTGTGGCATCCGTGCCCTCAGGACGTACTCGCCGGGGTAGTGACGGGACATGGGATCCACGCTCGCCATCGTCAGGTCATCGTCTGCCAGCACTGGAAGAGGTTTTGGCCCAAGGACTGGTTCGGGAAAGCTTGTTGCAGCCCCGGCTTTCTCATAGGGAAAGTACCCTGTGGGATTAGACACTGAGTTAAGGGGAAGGATGAGGGATTCCCATCGCGCTGGACCTCGGCCCCCACATGTGCCCCTGGAGTGGAGAAAAGGAGCTTGGGGGTCAATGACATCCCATGGGGTACAAGCGCCATCAGCCCCGTCCAACAAACCGGCCTGCACAGAAAAACTGCACAAAGATAGGTTCCATAAGTTAAAATTTAAGTGATGCCTGAACTGTAAAATAGCATCAGCCAAGCTATAAAGATTAAGGGAAAACAAACAAACAAACCACATATCCTTTTCTCCACGCGGCTGCGTCAGCACAACCCGAACACAGACCCTCCCGTGTCCACCAAGGAATTCTTGCTCTGGCTCTGCTGGTGCTCATTGAGGAAAGGGTTTGCTGTGACACCGGCTGAGACATAAATCCCTCATGGCCAGCGAGTGCTAAATATCTCCTCTGAACTAGGGACAGCCCCGCGGCTTGAGACTCCGCAGGGACAGCACGCTTGGCAACTTCTATTTGACTGTCCCTTAAAAACACCCTGTGACGTGGGTCCCACGGCTGCCCCGGCGCCCCTGACACCCCCAGATCCCCAGTGTAATGCGGGAACAAAGCCGGTTCCTCTCCGGTGCTTACGGAGAACAATCTGACACCACGCAACCATCTTTTCCGTATTGGAAAACCGTTACTATGTCAGTCTTGTCCCTTTTAAACAAACCAAATTCCTTCCATTTTTGTTCTCATAGGTCATTTCTTTTCCAGCCCTCTAGTCGTTACCGCCTTCCCCGACCTCCTCGCGTCTCACGGACATTCCTGTCGCGGAAAGTCCTGGAACAACTACCTGTCCTGGCCCAAACAGTGCAGAGGAAAATCGAACCCTTCTCAGAAGGGTGTCAGACTTTGATGGGCATTTGGGTTTACAATCTGCTTGTAATTGTATTATAAAGTATATATACTTTATATATATAGTAATTGCAAAGTAATTATAATTTACTTATAAATATGACTTACATAATATATATTTGGTAACTCTATATATTTTAATATTCAATAAGTATATATATTCAATAAGCTAAGGCAGTCTATTCCCTAACACTGTATTTAACTGTATTATTTTCTTGCTAACCCGAACAGCAGTTGATAAAGACAAATAACTTGATGAAAGTGATTTTTCAATCCAGCATGCAAATTTTAAAGCCGCTTTGTACTAAATATTTCCTTTATCATTAATGAAAATATTGCATCTACTCTTTTTATCCTGCAAGCCAAAGGAAAAGGAAAAATGTAGTTCTTCTGTACTTGAGAAATCCATATGAGCTCTTTTTTATGACCCTGAGTTTTGCAAACTTATTGATTCCAAAAGGTTGCACAGTCAGACACTAAATTAAAAGCCAGGAGGGCACCGTGTGTTTGAGTAAATATCTCCATGGTTTTAGCCCACGTTCACCATTTGCAATGAAGTGTTTCAGGGTTTGCCCACCAACAGCTCGGCTGCAGGAGCTGCTGATGAGGAGTTACCAGCACGGCCCAAGTTCTTGGGTATCTCACCAAGGAGGAGCAAACGTGACGTAAAGGTTGTTGAGAAGAGAACAAGAATGAGGACGGGATAATGAGAGCAACTAGGTCAACCGGTTGGTTCGGTCCATCCAAACCACACTTGATTCCAAGGAAATGCAAATGTAAGTGTCCGTGGAATGAAAGCTGTCAACACCACGTGTGCGGTGGAGAGCTGGATTCTGGAGAACAGAGCTGGGATGGACAGAAAGGCCAAAGGTTTGCAAGGAGCTACACAGCAAAAATTCCCAGTGTGAACTGTTCCAGTTCCTGGTGAGCAGCACTTGCAGGGTCAAGGGCTTTGTGCTCCTCACACAGACCCCCCAGCCAGCAGGTTGGGGGTGCACAAGAGTTGTGAGGGGACACAGAGGGACAGCTGAGCCCAGCTGACCAAAGGGACATTCCACACCACACGGCATCGTACTCAGCAATAAAACCGGGGGAGAGGCTGGTGTGGGGAGGCCACTGCTCAGGGACTGGCTGGGCATCAGTTGCTTGGTGGTGAGCAATTGCCTCCATTCACATCACTTGTCTTCCTTGGGTTTTATTTCTCTCTTTTTGTTATTTTCCTTTGCATTACAATTTATTATTACTATATTGTAATTATTAAATTGGTTTTATCTCAACCCACGGGTTTTCTCGCTTTTACCCTTCTGATTCTCTCCTCTCATCAGGAGTGAATGAGTGGCTGTGTGGTGCTTAGTTGCCAGCTGTGGTTAAACCACGACAGGAATATGGAAGAATTGGGGAGTGAGATCATAATATGCCATAAAACCATCCATCCATCTATCTATCTATCTATCTATCTATCTATCTATCTATCTATCTATCTATCTTCATTTAACTGATGGTAACATGGGAACTAAAACTCTCCTTCCCACTCCACCAGACATCTATTTGAGATGCCCTGTGCTCATTAGCTGAGGCCGAGTGCTCCAGCCCCACACCAGGTGCGCATCTTCCTACCTCAACACTATGATCTCTCCATGGAAAATACCCCATTTCACCCCAGAGCCTATCAAGGATGGGCACAGCCCCTGCTGCTCATAATTAACCCTGTGCTCGCTAGCAGAGCCCGTTCTGGCGAAGGGACGAGCCTGCTCACCTGGACGCCCCGGGAGATACCCCTGGTCACCGTGCGTGGTCCCGCTGAAGTCCTCGATGAACTTGGGCTTGTGCAGCGGTGCCAGCAAGGGCCGAGGGCTCTTCGCGACAGTGGGGTCTGTCAGCAGACGGTGGGTGGTTTTGCCAAAGGTCTCTCCAAACTGGTAGTTGTACTGAGGGATGAAGCCGTCATAGCTGAGGAGGAAACCAAAGAGGAGCGTCACTGAGGTGGCACTGGTAGGACAACCTGCTTCAGAGCTTTTGCACAGTGGGAAGGCCGTGGGGTAGCAGTACATGGGCTTGGGGAAGGAGTTTGTGCCGCTGGAGCGGCAGCGTGGGGGGAGCAGCGGGAAGACGCGTGTGGTTACACATGGAGCCAGGGGGGTGTCCTTGTTTGCACATGCCTGTTTTGACATGTCAGCATGAACACTGGCTCATGGATTTACAGACATGTGTAAGTACACACTTGTGCTTTGGTTCTTGAAGGAACAAGGAGTGAGGTCAGGGAGTGCGGCCGAAGCAGCACCTGTGGATGGGAAAACTGGCAGTGAGAGCAGAGGGTGGGCTGCGGTCGCTCTGACAGCGCTGACCTCGGCAGCCCCCCGGTTAAAATGGTATTTCCAGTTAAACATGCCTCCGTTGCAAATTTTGCAATCTCTCTGTTCTAAACCACAGTGAGTTGATGCTGAAGGGAGTGGAGCATCTCCCGTGTGAGGAAAGGCTGAGGGAGCTGGGGCTCTGGAGCTGGACAAGAGGACACTGAGGGGGGACTCATTCCTGGGGATCAATATGGAAAGGGGGAGTGTCAGGAGGATGGAGCCAGGCTCTTCTGGTGACAACCAGTGACAGGACAAGGGGCAATGGGTGCAAACTGGAACACAGGAGGTTCCACTTAGAGATGAGAAGCAACTTCTTCCTGGTGAGGGTGTCAGAGCCTGGCCCAGGCTGCCCAGGGGGGTTGTGGAGTCTCCTTCTGTGCAGACATTCCAACCCGCCTGGACACCTTCCTGTGTAACCTCATCTGGGTGTTCCTGCTCCATGGGGGGATTGCACTGGATGAGCTTTCCAGGGCCCTTCTGATCCCTGACATTCTGGGATTCTGTGATTCTGTGAGTTACTGAGAGTTTCCCAGGTCAATATTGAAACTCAAAAATCCAAACAGTCGCTTGCTTGTGCCCTCCAAAGCTCCCTGCTCTGAACCTCATAGCAAGGAGGGGAACAGGCTCACCAACCCACCCAGTGGCTGCGCAGCCCCAGTAACAAACATCACTTGATTTTTCGGGACCTTTGTGCAGCCACACGCTGCTTCTCCGCTCCCCATGACATGGGACACACGGTTTGAATTCAGTGGCTCAGGGTACGGCGGGTGCTGGAGCTCCAGCTCTGCTCCCAAGTCCAACAGTACAGATCAGAAACTTCAGCTATTCCCAGTATCAAAGATGATGTTATTCTACTACCGAAGAAAGAAGGTAGAGCTGCCAGTTACAATGTATGGACAGAAATATTCAATCAATGATCCCACTGCGTGTCTGGGGACAGAGGTGGATGATGCATGAGGATCATAAGATGATGAGTAAGTACTTTCCCTTCCAAATGCTTTAAACAACAGTGAGCAGAGCAGTGCATTTACACTTGGCAGGTTTTCCCACTTTGCATGCGGGATCTCTCAGCAGCAGCTGCCGGAGGAGCTCGGTGGCTCATCCCCGTGGGTTCTCAATGAGTCTTGCAACACGGGGAAGCTGCGCCAGGACGATAAAGCTCAGCAAGAGCACAAACGACATAGCCCGAATAATTACAGGATGGCCAGAGGGATTTTGATCATGAACAAAATAATGGTAGGGCTGAGAACGGATTCAATTTGAAAGCAATTAAAAGCAAGGCAATCCAAGGAGCTCGGGCTGGTCAGTCTGGGTTTATGGCACCGGGATCTGTCACAGTGAATTACAAGCGGTGAAGAGACCAGTCTCAGTTGGGTTGTTTGATCATCACCTGCTCGGTATTTTGATTAAGAAACCAGGGAGATCCCCTGTTTCTGTAGCTCACCCCGAGCCACTGCAGCTGCTGATCTCAAACCTGGCTGGCGAGCAGCGAGGAACCTGCTTTCCCAAGGCTCAGCCCCATTTCACTTTTCCCTTACTCAGCCACGTCTCCATCGCCACTCCCCAGCCCACGTCACCAAACCTGCTCAGCCTCCCTGGTCTCCAGGGAAAGCCTTGGCCCTGGGCCCGTCCTTGCTGGGCTCTGTGCCCTTCCCAAGCCAGGATGGGGCAGGCAGGGAATTGCCCCTTCTCCGCACACCAAGTCCTTCCCAAACCACCCCACACATTGGATTTGGTTTCCCAAAGCTCTTGAGCACTCTGGTGGCATTTTCAAAGCCCTGGCCAGGACCATTGCCCAACCCGAGTGACAACAACCCACTTCGATTCCCTCATTTTCACGGGTTCACCAGCACGGCCAGATATGGGACACACGAGATGCTGTGACATGGTATCTTCCTCCTCCTCGGGGCGCCCAGCTGGGATGCAGAGCCCGGGCTCCAGTGACGCCCTCCAGGCAGCTCCTCCTCGCTCTCAGCCACCCAAAGCAGATGCAAAGCACCTCAGCACCTGCAGGGGCTTCCTCTGACACTACCATCGCAAAATGCAGCAGCAGAATTTGGTTCCCCCTCCTGCCTTTAGCAGCAGCCTAGAGAGGAGCGGCCCCAGCTGCTGGGTCAGTATTGGGGTTCAAAGCTGCTGCTTTGGGGTTTGTCTGCAGGCAGGAGGGAGCAAGGGAAGGTTTTGAGGTTTTGGAGGGGCAGGCCCAGCCGCAGCTCCCTCCTTGCCCTTACTCGTCTTTCCCAAGCCGCTGTCAGCAAATGGCTTTGACAGGGTGACAGCAACAGGGAGTAACACGTCACATCGTCCAGACACCACAGTTTGGAAGACACAGAGATCAGTAATGGAAAAATCCCCTGGGACATGGTCCTGACACCAGCCCCTGAGACATGGTCCTGACGCCCTTCGGAGTCACCAGACTCATCCCAGTGATTTTGTACCAACAGCAGCTGGTTTTCCAGCCCGTTCACACGGGTCCTGGGCCGCATCTCCCAGCACAGGTCACCAGGGGATGCCACACAAAACTTCTTCACTGCTAAACCTCTCCACTTATGTGTCTTACCTTTTAACCAATAATTTAATACCCATGAGATCTTGGTTTCTTCTTTTCAAGCCTTTAGAGTAGAATTTTGGAAAGAAAAAGAAATCTAACTATGTATCAACTAGAACCCCAGCACCCCCAGAGCCACTGGCACCTTCAAAGAGCTCAGATCTGGCAGCAGGACTCTGCTCCAACCCATTTGACTAGAGCGTGTCATGTCTATGCAAGTATTTATTCAAAGGAGATCTTCAAACATCCTTGATGCAAAAGTTATGACTGGAAACCAAACCCTGCACAGCAGCCCAGGTAACATTCGGTAGCTTAAAACAAATTCAAAAAAGGAGGAAAAAACCAACTATGTTGACTTGGCCTCAACACGCTATGGCATGGTCTTTAATTACACCCTGTTATAAGGTGGCACTTCTCATCCTGGAGCCCTGTCTCCTTTGGAGCACTGTTACATGGGATGTTTAATAGTGTCTTCAAGAAAACAAAAATATCCTGAATCATAAATACTACATGAGCCCAACCGGAGCTATTTGCATTGGAAACGAACAGAGGTTTCGGATGAACGTCAGAACTCACCCGGGGATGTAGTAGGGGTTGGGAGGGAAGAAGCGGTTTTCCCTGGGCCCGGCCATGGCCGCTCCGGTGCTGGTGTGGCAGGACGGAGCTGCGGTGCGGTGCCGTCACCCGGGAAACCTCTGTGACGCTGCCGGGGCGATGTCAGTACCAACAGCGGCTCCAGCTGCAGGTTTTTCGGACGCAGCTTTTTCTTCCCCCACCTGGAAATTCTGGATGAGCACAGAGATTTTAGAGCTTTTGGAAGGGCTCGTAGCCCTTGGGACAGCAGCACCAGATGTTCCTCGGAGGCAGCCCCAGCACAAAGACATGTTCAAAGCTGCGGTTCATGTCCAACACACACAACCCAGGAGAGCCCGGCCCTGCTGCCCCGTCACTGGTGCAGCTCACACGGCCCGGCCAGCGCTGGTGCAGACACACGGACACGGGTTTCTGCCCAGGAACCCCCATGCAGAGCTTTGGGAACTCACCATGCTGCGGTGGAACCCTCAGCCCTCCTCCCCCTGCTCCTCCTTGCCCGGCTGTTTGAGGACACAACCCTTCCCTGCCTCGCTTCACACAGGATAAAGGTTGTTCCCATTTCCAAAACCATATGGTCACGTTGTCTTGTGTGCAGCGGCTGGAGGCCCAGGACACAGGCCCCTGCGGTCAGTCTGTCCCCAAGTCACATCTGTCAGCACCAGCATCACGTCACCCGCCACAATACCAGCACCAGGCCTGGTTCGCTGCCAAGGTCCCTCTGAGGCCTCGAAGGGCTCAGACATGTCACTGGCACCATCATTTTAAGGTTTCAAAGTTACTAACCAGAAATCAGAGTATTTGAGGGTTGTTCTCAGCTCTTCAGGTGCCTGTTCTCCACCCAAAAGGAGATAAAAATGCTGCTTTGACTCCTGCCCTTGGTGCCTGAACTCTTGGGGAGACCTGGAATTTCCAGCCTTTATGAATGTGAGCTGAGCTCTAAGGGGGTCCTGGGTCTGCAGGGGGGGCTCTGAAGTGCACGATGTCTCATGTCGGAGGTGCAGGACGGCTCGTGTCAGCTGCGTGGGGGACCAAGAGGTGACAGGCACAAGATACAGCACGAGGAAGCTCTGCTGGGCACAAGGAGACCATTCTCCCCAATGGGAGAGGCTCAGCCTTCATGACATCCCCATTCTTGGAGACCTTCAAAGCTCAGCTGGGGAACACCCAGAGCACCCTGGAGAGCATTTTGAAGTTCACTTGTTTTTTAGTGGACAATTGGATTAGAGACCTACAAAGGTCCCTCCCAGTTTAGATCTTTAATATGAACATGAAAAAGAATCGCTTACTGAAATGCAGCACTGTATTGACAGCACCAAAAAACCATCCCAGGCTGTTCCAGCTCCCATCACCCTCCTTGGACCAGTGCGTTCCCAGCATGTTCAGAAACTCCCCTCAAAGTTCACTCCTTTAAATGGCCACGGGCTGCTCCTTCCAAACCTGGGGGTCACACACTCAAAGAGCTACTGAATAACCAGACTAAACATATCCGTCCTCAGTGCAGACACGCGGGTAAAAAAAGAGTAGAAATTCACTTCCGTCAAGGTTATCATTAGAATTTATTGATATGAGAGAAACTTTGCATGTCAACATGTCAATGGAGGAACAGCCCGTCCTGACACAGCAGAAATACAAAGCCCATCCCGGTGATGTTACAGCGCTCTGGTATCTCTACACTCCAGACCATGCACACAGCTGTGTACGACTCGGGTTCATTTTCTGGGACAGGACAGAAACACTCCAGCAACACAAGGAACGGGTGGCTTGTCACCAAGCCCTGTCACCAGCTCCAGGCTCAGGGCAGCTCAGCCCAGGCCCCTTGAGGGAGAAAAATACACCTATTTGGGGTGAGATGCACATGAGCCCGTGTGGCTCTCGCAGGGAGATGACTCAGCCCCTCCAGCTCCCTGTCACGTAGAGGGGGCTCAGGGGAGCAGCTCGGATGGAGACACCAACACACATTGGGGGAACCCCCCGTGGGGTCTGCAGCGGGACAACCTGGACATTCAGCGCTGCCGAGCGAGCTGAACCTTCACCATGGAGCTTGTTCTGTCTGGGGAGCAGACACAGCCACATCATCCTGACACCTGCCAATTCAGAATCAGGTGGTTTTCCTCCTTTCAACCTAATTGTCCTCGTATTAAAACTGTTCCGACATCCCCTCTCTCAGCAGTGCCCTCGTACAGAGCTCGCAGCACAGACAGCTGTTCACACTGCGCTTGGGGCCAAGATAAAAATTATCTTTATAATCGTTACTGGAAATGTAAGCTATGCTGGATGCTGTCTAACAAAAAAAGGCAAGTGCTGAGCTTTCATCTTCTCCCAGCTTATGAAATATTTGGTTTGGTCCTAAGTATCTTGCTAAATTATTAGAGAGGGAATAGCAGAGTATTCCCCCAGGCACCTGGTAAATCCACAGTGGATTCATTGTAGAAACGAGCTGAATTCTCTAACTCACTCCAAATGGATTTCAGAGCCCTCTAAAACCCTCCAGAGAATGAGCCGTTTGTGACATGACAAACAAAACCCAACCCCAAGCTCAATGAGTGAATTGTCTTGTGTTGTGTGGGGAGCATCCAAAACCAAACCACAAACCCAACCCAAGGGGACGCGTCAGACCCACCTCCCGACGCCAGATTTGATCGCGGCAAAAAAGGAGCCTGGGCCGAAGCGCAATCTGCCCGCCCACCAGTGCCGACCCCGCTGCAGACCTGAGGAGCCGCTGGGGTGAGAATCGTGTCCGAGCGTGAGCGCACACACGTGTGCCGGGGACGAGCCGCACTGCTGCTGGTCCTCTGGCGGGACCTGCGACAAGTGACACAGCGGGTTCCGCTCTCAGCCTCTCCGCTTCACCCCGTCTACGTTCCCTCTGCACGTGTAACAGCACTGACTTAGAGATCTCATATTAATGGGTACTTATACAGGATTAATTGCACATCAGTCCATTGTGGCTACAAGTTCATTAGGCTAATAAATCTACATAGTGACAGTAGTACAGTATCAGCTACTTTTCAATACAAACTCCCTACCCTAGCCTTAATTTGTAGGTCAAAAGAAGATCATCTACCTCAGCGACCTTCCTATGGCCTTTAACATTCATTCTCAAAATATCTTTTTCTAGAAAAAAAAAATCCAGTGTGGGGAAAATGCACATATAGAACAAAAGCAGTGCTTAACAACCACAGGAAAAAAGAACATGATCTTGGACTCGTGTATCAGCATCCTCTGCAGACCCTGGTAGCGTCACTTCCAAAGGGTTGCTAAATCCAGCTCCGTCAGTCCTCAAGTCCGTTAAACCGCTCTCTAGCTCTACGCGTCTCTAGTCGCTCACTATACATATCATCTGTAGCAAGAGCGTACAGAAACACTCGCTAATGTGCACAAGACTTCCATTTGACTTAATGGAATAGTTTTAGAAGACTGAAGTCTCTACTTCTAGACATCTGTTTGTGAGTGGTAGCGCTCTCACCGATGGTGCCTTCTGTTCCACCCCGGAGAGAGCCTCTCAGAAAGTCCCTCAGAAAGTTTTACTTATTCATTTCGCCCAAAGGTGTGTGGGTATCTACTAAAACCCCTCTCACAGTATTCCCAGGAAATGATTCAGAAGAGGAGATGATTTTTCAACCAAATGAGATCCTCTGGTCCTGCGTGTCAGACCATGGCCAATAGAATGAGCAGCTGCCATGGACATCTCAACTTAAATACGGAACAGTCAAGGGAGGAGAGCAAGGTGGCCCGACCGTCTTCCCGTGAGGTACAGGCAAGGACACACCAAAGTCACTCTGTTCTCAACAGTTCAGCTCTTTTTTCCACTGGAGTCAAATGTTTGATTCCATTTGTTCCAGCAGGAAGTGGTGAATCATGTCAAAAGTGGGACGATCTTTGATATCCCTGCTCCAGCATTTCAGCATCAGGTCAAACACAGGGTTAGGACACAGAGGAGTCTGGGAGAGATAGATCTGAAAGGAAGAAAAACAGCTATTTCAGTGGGTTTTTCACCAGAGAACGGAACCTTTAGTAAATGAACACCAACAGCTCCATTCCGGGTTTACAAGGCAGCATCATGCAGTGTTTGAGATCCATTAAGCGTGAATCTGGCAGTGAAGTCTGGATGGAGCTCTGACACCATCTCCCATGGCACTGTGGATGCTTTGCCAACTTGTTTGATGAGCTGGTCACAAAACAGTCCTTTGTCCCCCAGGAAACATGAATGCCTCAGAGATCCGTCTTTCAAGTGACAGCAAAACACAAACCAAATTTACCACAATAAAATCCAAATACTTTCACTCACCGCAGACAACCCATGAAGCTTTGTAAGCATCGTGACGGCTTGTTAGCAGAAACAGAAAAAACACCTTTTAGAGCTTAATCTAAAGCACAGCTTGGCAGTATTTTTCTTTTCCCCTCTCATTTCAACACACATCTTTTAGGCTCTCCACATTAGTATGCAGGAGACACTGAATAAAGCCTCCCATTATTTTACTCCCCTTAATCCTTTATCTTGTTTGATGCTAAAAGGTGAATTTTGGGAGAACAAACAATTGTCACTGCACTTTTTGGGGCACAGTGATGCTCAGAACTGAGGGGCTGGATTGTCCTGCTCTATTTAGCTTGGAATCATAGAATGTCCTGTGTTGGAGGGGACCCACAAGGATCGAGTCCAGCTCCTGTTCCCGCATACGACAACCCCACAATTCACACCATAACACACCAGCACCATCACTGGTGTCTACTGGAGCATATTGAAGGTACCAGCAGGGGAGTTACTGTCCTGTTGGGGAGTCACTAAGAGAGGACAGTGACAGAAAAACCCTTCAGCAGCTAGAGATGGCCAAAGGCTTCTCAGCCTACATGGATATAATACAGAGGGTATTTAACCCCTGGGCACTAAAAACTCCTCCCTCCCCACCCCAGTAAGTGCTTCCTCGCCTTTCAGTGGGAGAGAGATCTGACAAAGGAAAAGAGCCAAGGGATGGTGTAGGAGAGCCCAGAAAAGCTAAGGAGGACAGTGCATCAAGGGCAGGTCAAACAGAAGCAGCTCATAGGGAAGAAGCACTGGGCAAGGCCAAAGGGCTCTTCCAGTGGGACTCCAAGAGAGGAAAGGAGTGAATGAGCCTGGAGGAAGGAGAAGAGGCAGGAATCACTAGAAAATACGAGTAACAGAAGCAAAGGATTCTGCAGATGGCTCAGGGCCAGCAGAACAATCCTGTGGAGACCCCTGGGATGTGAGCAGGTCAGCGATGGGAGGAACGGCCACGTTTGCTCTTACCTGCCGGCCCTGGCTGCGGAAGAACTCTCCGGTGTTCTCGATGACCTGCTCATCGGAGAGGAGGCTGTAGGGCTGCTCCTTACAAAGGATGAACATCTCCCACAGGGTGACCCCAAACGCCCAGACGTCGCTGGCTGTGGTGAACTTGCCCTGTGAACAGAAGGGATGTTGGAAACCACGTTCCAAAAGAGACAGCAGAGCAGGTCACCCACACAAAGGAACCAAGGTA
Organism: Streptopelia decaocto; assembly: GCF_964273445.1. Classification (NCBI taxonomy): domain Eukaryota; kingdom Metazoa; phylum Chordata; class Aves; order Columbiformes; family Columbidae; genus Streptopelia; species Streptopelia decaocto. The sequence goes on along the minus strand of NC_138672.1, from coordinate 3,076,685 downwards.
GGACACTGCTGCGTTGTGGAGCAGGAGCAGCACCTCTGTGGGACCCAAGGGACAGCTCTAAGAAGGGGCAGCCTTCACTGTGGCAAAGCTCTGGAAACAAGGAGCACGTCTCAGAGAAAACCAGAGATTTCTGTTGCTCCTGAGAAGCCTGTTATTTGTCTGCAGCCATAGGAAAACGGGCTGTGGCAGGGGTGGTAGCTGCTGCCTACCTCCACCCAAAACCCAGCAGGGCAGCACAGAAAAGCCTTTGAAGAGGATGCGAAGCCCTCGGGGTGCCGGCAGAGCCAAAGCAGACTCCAGACACTTAGAGAAAGACCATGATAATTTCAATCTTTGCACATGTAAGAAGTCGGTGACAGTCTGCTAACCATCCCTGTTTTCTGTCTTCGAAAAATATGCCCAAACTGGCCGTGTTGGGAACAATGTGTTTCTGAAGAAATAAAAGGAAACTGAAGATTGTTCAGAAAATAACAGGAAACGATCGGGGGCTGGAGGGCTGTGTGGGCAGAAAACATTCAAGACCCAGGTTGCTCAGGCTTATGTGGCAACCCCAGCAGCCTCTCAGTGTTTGGAAGATGTTCACACAAGGAAGATGGATGGGGGTGATTTATGGTTTAGATGCAGCTGGAACCAGGAAAATAGGGTGAATTTAGAAAAGTGTAGGCCTATTAGCTTTTATAGCAGAGATAATGACAATTTTTCTGGGTACTCAGAGGGGGTGTTATAAGAAAGTATAACTGGATGATCTTGGGTTCAAGAAAGAGATATTGGGTTAAATATTAAGCAACTGCCTCCAGACTGGATGTGTTTGGGCTGTTGAACAACCTCCTAAGGGGAGACAGCAGGACCCTTAAACACAAACAAAACCTCAACCTCAAAACCAGACTTGCCACTTGAAACTCATGAAATTTTGTCCCTGCCCCTCTCAGCTTCACAGCTGGGGAAATAAGCCCAGAAAGGCAATTTCCTTCCAACTCCAGCGGGAATCCTGAATGCCAGGCACAGAACAGAAATCATACCCCAGAGGATCTCTGCTGTATGTGCGAGGACTCGCTCAATTTTCCAGGATCTGAGTTACACTAAATGTGACCTAAGGGACATCTCACCTGGGGCCACCCGTAGCGTGCGTTTTGATGCTATGAGAACTGATACACGTACATGTGTTAGTGTTTCAGGGGCACAGTGAAACAGGAGGTTTTGTGCAGTCCCTACCAGGAGGATGCTCTCCCAGGCCATCCAGCGTATGGGCAGCACTGCTCTCCCCTGGATGCGGTAATAATCCCCGCTGTAAAGGTTCCTGCTCATGCCAAAATCCGCAATCTTGATGGTGTAGTTGTTCCCCACCAGGCAGTTGCGAGTTGCCAGATCTCTGTGCACGAAATTCAGAGACGCTAAATACTTCATTCCAGAGGCGATCTGGGTGGCCATGTACAGCAGGTTAGAGTAGCTGCATTAAAAGAAAACAATTTAAAAAATGAGTAGAGCTCCCCACACTCAACCCTCTCGTATTTGACATGTTACAGTGATATATCATTTTATTTTCTGCCAGAACAGTGAAACTAAACTGTAGTTTCATGGCACTAACACCCCACCTGCCAGGCTAAGCCAAGCTCCTGAGCTCATTAAGCAAGAACAGACAAGCTGGCCCTGAAATTCAGGGCCCTTAGAGTTTGACATCCTTTAGATTTTTAATATCAGGCGTCAATCTCAAGATTTTCACAGAGTTTATGCATCAAAGCACCAACTTTTTGCAGAGAGACATGAAAAATCAAGCTGTACAATCTCAGAATCTCATATCTCAACCTGCTTAGCCTGGTATTTCAACCACTGTCGCTACTGCATGATTACATTAAAATGCCACTTAACATTAAAGACAGCTTATTTTTTAATGTTTAATGTTACTGAAAATATAAACAGATGCATTTTCCATTTGATGTAATATTAATTCATTGATTAGCAAAATTAAAACCTTAACAAACTTGCACGATAGGCAGAATTTGGACCAGCTGACGTTCAGCATCCTTCACACACCGTTACTCTGTGATGCTCGGCTTGATTCTCACGGTGCGCGCTCAACACTTCACACAACCAAGTATTTGTCACAACAAATCTAATACTGTTCACGGTATCTCTCTGATAAAGCTCGGAAAAATAAAGCCTTAGTCTGCCTCTCTTTGTGTTCTGGTGGCAATGAGAAAAGCACCACCATGTTATCTAAATTACAATAATGAAATGCAATTCATGATCACAGAATCATTTTGGTTGGAAAAGACCCTCAAGATCATTGAGTCCAACCATTAACCCAAGCCTGGCACTAACGCATGTCCTGAGAACTCACTCTGCCTAACAGCCTTGCTCTTAACCTATAAATAAATGTAATCCTTTGCGAGGGTACGTGCCAAAGGCCAAGCAATGCAGCCATGTCTGATCAGTGCAGGTTTTTTCATTGAGCAGAATACCTTAGTCCTACACACAACTCTCCTCTGAGGAAAGGATTTCTGCACTGTAGAGAGGTTTTTATGTCAGATTTAATCCTTCCGTAGAGGAGGGGGGTAAGTGCCACTGCTGACAGAAAATGGATTTTCCTGGCCAAATATTCTCCTTCTGTTGGGTGATGAAATCTTTCCTCAGTGAAGCTCCACACTCAACTCCTCTTGTAATATTTTTCAGACATCCAGAGAACATATGAACCATCTTGAAAGCCTGAGAGACCTTCTTGATTTTCATCCCAAAATTCTTGCTGTAATTCAACTGCCTTCCCATATTAATATTTGATGCAAACCCACTAATGTAACCAGAGTCACATCAGTAAACGATACATCTAAGATGGTCATCGTGACCAGAACAGGTCACAGCCACAACAAAGCAGGAGTCGTGTCCACAGACGTGCTGTGACAACAGCCGGGCTGGAGGAAGGTCACAGCAGCTTAAACTGGTAGCTCTGTATTCCTGATTAGTCCCAAATACGGGCAGCTCCTCTTACCTGACGCAGGGAATATTGTTTGAAATGGCGAACTTGCTGTAGATCTCTCTCTGCGACAGGAACTGGTTGAGGTCTCCGTTCTCCATGTACTCCGTTATCATGCACAGCGGGTCATCGCGCACACACACCCCCAGGAGCCGGATGATATTTGGGTTCTTCAGCCGGGACATGATCTTGATCTCCTTCAGGAAATCATTTCTTGTGAAACAGAAAACAGGTTTGAATCCTAAACTATTCTTTCGTCTAAGGGAAGCAGAAGTAGCATGTAAGGAAATCCCTACTCAGAGACATTCAGAAATCCGCACAAAGTGAGAGCGAAAGCTCGTTCAACATCGATTCCTTCCCCAGCAAACAGGATTCATACAGCATTTCAGTTTGATACTACATCTATTCCTATCCCCAACTCCCTGTATGTGTCCTGTTCTTTACAAGAACACATAGAACATACAGAGACACATGACACCCTCCTACAGAAGTTGCCAGGGTGAACCCATGTGGAACTGTTGCTTGGAGAGCATTCGCTTTCCTTCTCAGGCGGTTGGCATTGCAGACATGTTTACCTGGCTGTTTTGTTGACATCTGATCTCAGCATTTTCACTGCTACGAGCACTGGCTGGTGAGTGAATTCTGTAGACGAGACCCCCAGGAATTCCAGCAGGCCATCGGCTTCACAAAGGTGCACCTGGGGGGCAGAGACAACCATGGGAGCACGTACAGGCAGCAAAACGGAGGAAAACGACCTCGCATGGAGGTCACCAGTTTGGTCACCGCTGGCAGAATGACCGAGTGAATGATACAATCAAAGTGACGCTGTTTGGGTTGGAAATATCCCGTAGGTTGGCTCTAGATCCCGGACAAAATTTGTATACACACTATACAGCCCATGATGTAGGAGCCGATGGGGATTGCAGCCTGATGTGACCCCAATGCACTGAACGGACTGTGAGTGTGCAGACTGGTGCAGTAGATTACTGGGGAAGCCCGATTTTCCCGGCAAGATCTGGAGATGTTCAGGAAGGTCACCGTACCCAGAGCTGTCTGCTTTACTCTGCACGTGCCTGCGACCCGCAAGGCTGCAGCGGGTTTGACACACACAGTGCATCCCAGCAGCCGGACAGGCACAGAGATGTCCTGCAGCCGGGCTCTAACTGACCTGAGCAGCATCCAGGAGCTACAGACAGCTCTACAAATTCTCTAATTCCAGGGAAAAAAAAGAGAAAAAAGCATGCCAGTCACTAGTGGTGTCCCCCAGGGGTCAGTGTTGGGTCCAGTCCTGTTTAACATCTTTATTGATGATTTAGATGAGGGATTGAGACCATCATCAGCAAATTTGCTGCTGACACCAAGTCGGGAGGGAGTGTGGACCTGCTGGAAGGCAGGAGGGCTCTGCAGGGATCTGGATAGACTGGAAAAATGGGCTGATCCCAATGGGATGAAGTTCAACAAGGTCAAGTGGTGGGTCCTGCACTTTGGCCACAACAACCCCCTGCAGCGCTCCAGCTGGGCACAGAGTGGCTGGAGAGCAGTTGGGCAGAAAGGGACCTGGGGGTGCTAAAGGACAGGAAGCTCAACATGAGCCACCAGTGTGCCCAGGTGGCCAAGAAGGCCAATGGTATCCTCTCCTGTATCCAAAATAGCGTGGTCAGCAGGACAAGGGCAGTGATCCTTCCTCTGTGCTCTGCATTGGGGAGACCACACCTGGAGTATCGTGTTCAGGACTCACCATCCCTGGAGCTTTTTAAACTGAGACTGGACATGGCACTTAGTGCCACAGGTTGGACTGGATGATCTCTGAGGTCTTTTCCAACCCAGTCGATTCTGTGATTCTGTGATGTAAACACCTCAACCATTAACATGCCCAAAGATGAATACTCTGAAGTGTGCATTGAATTGCAAGTTTCTTCAGATAAATGAATAAAGACATAAAATTACTGCCGGGGTTGTGTAAGAAATGGGTGACAAGACATTGACTTAAGAATTTACCAGAATGTATATTCAACTGGAGAAGTGGGGTGGGGAAAGCAGACAGAGCTGAGTGTGTGGGAAGGAAAAAGGACTGGAGGGGGGAGCAGACTGGATGTGTCAAAGATTGCAGCAGAGAGGGGATGTAATGGGAGCTTAATGAATTTTATATGAAGAAAACACAAGCACTTACTGGACAAGCATGGTGAGGAGAAAAAGGAGACAGCGCAGAAAAATGGGACAAACCCACAGAACAGAAACAGAGGTACGAAGATGCTGTTGCAGTTACATGGAGAATGGAATCTGCTGTGGTAAATGTACAGTCACAAGACTTAGAAATGGGCAAGGGAGCTGTGGTACTAAGCACATGTGTTAAAAGCATAGGTGATGTGTCATCAAGTCCAGGGAGTGGACGGTTAGGAGCAAAGAAGAAAGAAAAGCTTGAAATGGAAGGAAGCTCTGAGTGGAGAGGTGAAAAAACACCAAAACCACAGTGAGCCATGTTGCTAGAACACTGTACACCGAGCCAGAGAAGTGGAAAAGGGGCCTGTCATGTGAAGAAAGGAACAGGCTCTCAATCAGTCTCCAAGGAAATGGAGATGGGGAGCCTGGCTGCTGCTGTTTGACAACACAAAGGAGGAGGAGGAGAAAGCTTTGACAGTTATCAGAAGGACAGGAATGAGAGAGGAGAAACCCAAAGCAAAACAATGAGGAAAAAAGCCTGTTTGACTTTTGGAGCACAGCCCAAATGTAGCAGGCAGGTAGAATTTAAGGCTGTGAATGAGCAAATGCTGGGAAGAGACAGGGGAAGAGTGGGAGCAGGTGAGGCGAAGATTCGGCTCATTATAGAACTAAGGATGGTGAGGAAACAAAGCATGGTGAGCTGAAAGCATTCACAGCCCAAAAGCAGCTCAAGGAGTAAAGAGAAAGCTTGGCAGATGACAGACGTATGTATCATGCTGCCCGAGGCTTCTGACACACACAAACTGGGGCTTGAGCAAGCAGCAATGCTGGAGAATCTGTGAGGGCACCACAGTGCTTGGGAAACATCTGTCTCTGCTTGGGCTGGCATGCAGAGCCCCACCAGAACCTCCACGTGCTAACATGGAAGCTGTTTTTACCGCTCACATCAATCTGTCTCGGCTGGATTTGCTGCTATAGATTCCAAATTTCCATGCCTAAAGGTGGGTGACAGCCACCACATGTTCAAGATGTCCCTGAGCGGCCATGCAACAGTCTAAATTCCCACCACCAGGACTTTTCTGTGGGGTAATAAATGGGGATACAGACAGAGACAGAAGAACTTTGCAAAGCTCATCTGTTAGACTCAGGTGGTACCAAGCAGCAGCCTCACAGGTGTAGAACAGGGCTCTCTGAAGCCTGTCCTAAGGGACAGCAGCTTTCCCCAACAACAGAGACAGGTATTAAATAAACTACTGGTACGCAGGTCCCTCAGCCCCCAAACATGAAGCAGCACCAGAGAGACAGCTCAGAAGTTTCACTGTGCCGAACATCTCCTTTCTGTTGGAGGAGCTGTGGAAGGGAATGGCTGTACCTCTCCAAACTGCCCTTCTCCCAGCTTCTCCTTGAGCCGCAGCTGCTGCCGAGGGAATTCACCCACTGAGATGTCCTTCTTGGTGAGAGAATCTACAGTGAGGGCTGGCACCGCGTACATGTTGTTGCCGGTCACACCTTGCAGGTGAACGATATCTGTTTCGGCGTAGTGGGGAACGTTGTTCTGAAAGCCTTGGTGAGGAGTGGACTTGGTCAGGTCAGGCTCAGCGTAGTCCCCGCTGCACACTAAAGGGACATGAGTACAAAACAAGGCAGGTGGAATTAGACACATTCCTTTAAAATGAGTAGAGCCCAGCTCGCTCTCCTCCACCCTGCAGCCCTCTGGAACTCAGCCTAGTACGTCCAGATGGAAAACGTTCCTCTGTTTTCACTAGGGCTTAAACCAGAGCAACACACTTTTCTGCAGACACCAGAATACCTGTGAGGTGCCAGTGAACTCACATTAAACAGCTGCCTCTCTGTCCAGTTATGAGCTAAAATTCTTGCCCAGACATGCAGGGATGAGTCTAAAGAGATTTCCTGTTTCTGATTCATCCTAAATATGATCTGTTGCCTGTACCTGGTGCAGGGACGTTGTCTGCGTCATCACACTTGCCCTGGATTCGCTTCTGCAACAAGAACTGATCGTGGTCTGTTCTCCACGTACTCTGTTAGCACGCTATGTTACCTCTTAGAGCTTCTTCACATAAATATCGTGGCATAGCTCTTTATAATTAACTCCCTGTACGGTCAATATTACACAGAACTTTTGTTCTGCTTCAAATTCAAATCCTGGCTCAATCCAAATCAGCCTCCCTGTGTAGTACAGAGCTGCATCTCAGCAACTTGTTGGTGGTTGAGAAAGGCAGTGCTGCCGTTCCATCCACTAATCAGCACTGAGTACAAAGCACTGTTGGAAACATTCCCTTCTGCATGCATCCAAAAGCTCCCCAGGGGCTGGAAGCCAAGGCACCACTGATAATTCTCTGCTGTGTTTCCCTCTGCTTTGTCAAGGGAATTTCAAAGAGCCCTTGCTGCAGGAGAAGGTGCTCAAGGTCTCCAGCAGCCAGTCTGGGCAGCCCAGTAGCCACTGCCAAGGGGCTGATGAGTCAAACACCGTGTGATTGTCAAAACCTGCTCCTAAAAGATGACCTGGCTAACACAGAAACACAGGCTTCAAAGAGAACAACGAAAGGCCACCACCCTTTAGTGGGGCTGGTGATCCGCCTGCCAAAGTTATGTGCTAAAATGTTTCAGAGCTCCAGAATAGCGTCTCAGGTCCCTGGGTTTGTGTTGTATTGCATGGGAGTCAGAAAAGATTACTTAGACACTGTGAAGTGGCATGTTTTAAAATCTGAGAGAAATAATAGAAGAATAAACACATAACCTCTGGAGACTGACGATTACCTGAATCCTCTGCACTTTGGGAGAGCTCTGGAAGCTTTTGGAGCAGCGTAGCTGGCTGGTGATACTCCAAATCCAGCGGGAAAGCACGTTCGTAGGTGGGATTCGACTGGTGGATCTGGGTCTGGTTGTTGGCAATGGTGTAGCTGTAGAAGGAGAGGCGAACTGTGGCATCCTCCTCCAGAATTCGACGTGGGGCCTGCAAAAGAGAACAAAGATGCTGAGGCGATGCTCAGTTAAGTAATGTATTGGCTGCAACCGCACCAACTTCCAGTAACATCTTGGATAGGGCTGGCATCCTCCCTGCTGTGAGAACAGCATTTTAGATGCTCTGTGGAGCTGGGGAGAGCCTGTGCTTTCCACATATATCTGAGCTCATTACAGTTAATGCTTAGTATTGAACTTGTGTCTACAAAGTAGCCCCATTGTATTACCTTTTCCAGCCTTTTTTGAACATATTGCTTCCAAAGAATAACGATTATAATCATCAGGAGCAGAAGAATAATAGCCACAAGGCAGCCCACGAGGATGGAGGTATTGGAGTCATCTGCCTTCTCTCCTATCCAGGTGCTGGTTACAGAAGATGTGGTTTCTGCAGTCAGAGGAATGAAGAAGAATCTGGAGTTAACAAAGCACAGGTGGTTATCTGTGTTGCCTAACTTCCCATGTGTCCCTCCCTACAGGCTGGTACAGAAAAGATCTCAGGCAGCTTCCTGAATATTAAACATTAGCTGCGTTCAGATTTTGCTCTAATAAAAAATTCTCATTTTGGAGGCTCACAGCTAAGAATGGTGCAGGACTTCTGCAAAGACTGTTCCTAGTGCTGGAACAGATTCCTGTGATGGATCTGTGTTAGCGCAGACAGTTTTCAGATTTCCACTGGCTGCACATGTGCCTTCAGCCCACTTGCTCTGGGGCACCTCTGCCAACCAGGGGGAAGAAGAAATAGCTGAGGCTCAGAGGACTGTAAGAGGAGACCCCCCTGCAGTGCTGGTCCAGCTCTAGGTCCCCAGCAGAGGACACACATGGACCTGCTAGAGAGGGGCCAGAGGAGCCACAGGAATGACCCGAGGCTGGAACAGCTCTGCTGGGGGACAGGCTGAGAGAGCTGGGGGGTTCAGCTGGAGAAGAGAAGCTCTGGGCAGACCTTAGTGCAGCCCTTCCACGCTTAAAAGGGGTCCATAAGACAAATGGGGAGAGGCTTTTGAGCAGGGCCTGTTGCAACAGGACACGGGCTGATGGTTTTAAATTAAAGGACGGAGATTCAGGCTGGACATGAGGAAGAAATTGTTGGCGCTGAGGGTGGTGAGAGCCTGGCCCAGGTTGGCCAGAGAGGTGGTGGATGAACCATCCCTGGAGACATCCCAGGCCAGGCTGGACGGGGCTCTGAGCAACCTGAGCTGGTGAAGATGTCCCTGCTCATGGCAGGGGGGCACTGGGGGAGCTGGGAAGGGCCCTTCAACACAAACTGTTCTGTGATTCTGATTCTGTGCAGCCCTGTGCATGAGGGCAATAAGAGGCCATACCCAGATCTCCAGCAATGGAGGGAGAGACCACGTTAATGTGAAACCCCCAACACTTAAGCCCTTGGTGTGGCTAACTGACCCAAGTCCTTACCCCAGGTACCCTCAGTAACGTTGCACTCAGTTTCCAGGACATCCGTTGTGCTTGGGGCTACCGTGACAAAATTGGGATTCACACTCTCCATGTCTGTGGAAGGGAAGGGAAAGTCAGTCCAGTCACCTCCCTGCTCCTGCCAGCAGCCAGTGCAACCCCAAACACCACCCTCGGCTTCCCGAGCAGGGCTGGGCTGAGACCCAGGCAGGTCACAAACAGCCTGAGCAGAGATACAGAGGTATCTGCCCACTCAGCACTTCCCAGCACACCTGCAGAACGAGCCTCTGCGCTGAGCAGCACGTACGTCCTGACCACAGCAGATCAGAGTGTGCAGGATGTGACCCCGTGCTTGGCTGTACACAGGGGACTGCAGCAAGAACTTTTCTTTTTCCCAATTTTAGCATGATTATAAGAATTCCCATCTCAGGCTGGACCAAGAGTGACAGAGGACAGGCAGGAGGAGCTGCCAGCAGCAAGATAAGCAGCAAGCTGCAATCAGAGCACTCCTTCCCCAGGAACATCCTCTCACTACAGCACATCAGGGACCTCTGAGTTTGAAGCTGTAGCCAGATCATTTCACTGGCAGTGCTGGTGGTTTTCTCCAAGACCCTTGTTCATTCCCTTCTAGAGTCTTTTAGAGCACCTCATGACACTGACTTCTGTACCACAGTTAAGACTTGACAAAAGAAAAACGTCAGCCTCTTGCTAACTTGATTACCACCTGTAGATAGACTTAAATTATTCAAACAAAATACTCTTAAAGAGAAGGAAAAATCAACCCCATAAGCAGCAGGCAACTGTCTCAAAAAGAAAAAATGCTCTACAGTCCAATGTTTGGTTGCCCTGGTTGTGCTTCTGCACAGGTCCCTCAGTATCAGCCTGAAAAGAATCCACTGTAGATGGGACCTTTCTTGCCCTTCCAATGCTTCTACAGCCTCCTCCATCCTCCCGTGTAGCCCCACGGTGCTCCACACATGTCCTGCACCCCACACCATCTCTCTCGCTCTCTGTGCTTTGCCAGATCTGCTTGACTTGCAGGAATACTCACCTGACTGGAAGGAAATCTCGCTCATCATCATCCAGGTGTCAGCAAAGTAGAAGCGGCAGAGTATGGCTTTCCCCACGCGCTGGTTGAGGGGGACAGTCACGAACCGCGCGCTGGGGTTTTTGTCATCCAGGACAGTTGCCACTCCAACAGGTTCGGGCTCCCAGTCTGCAATCAGGCGCGGTTTGAACAGACACTCCACCTTCTGGAAGATCTTCACCCCCTTGGAAAACATGTTGTTACAGTGCACCTGGGCAGAAGAGAACCGATCAATCAGATGGGAGCGAGAATTACTGAAACCTAAATCAAGCCTCAGGGATTTTCTATTTCTAACCACCTCCCTGTATGAATACTCCTAACCCAGAATGAGTGAGTTGTTCCAGTTCAGCTTCATCCATTTGTAGTGTGCAATGAGAACATCTGTGCAAAAAGTGATTCTAAAATGGCTCCTAACTTGACATGCAAAAGCCACATTAATGGTCAAATTCTGCAGGGTCTTCAAAGGGCCCAATGTAAAAATCAAACTCTGTATTAACCTAAGGCTCACAGGCAAATTCTCCTTGAACATATATTCTGAGAAAAAAAAGACACCTGGGCTCTAGCTTTATTTAGAAAGCCTTCAGCATCTGCAGTCTAAGCTAATTCCTTAAAAAATAAATAAGTAGAAGCTCAAGAAAATATTCCCCTGACCGACAGCAGCTCTTCTGCTGTGGTTTCACCTTGAGGACAACTGAGAATCTAGATTTTAAGAAAACCATCATGTAAGCCTGCATCCAGCAACCTGGTGGCTCACGGTCAGGCTGCCCCCGCTGCAATGGCACCACCGCTTTAGCCAATGATGCTGGAATTTAAAGTGCAGTCACAAAGATGCCAAGCTGATCTCTCACCGAAACAAAGGCATCCTCTCTCACCTCTGAGTTACGGCTCCACACAATCTGCTTTCAGACAAAGCGGTTCACTACCTGCTGTCAGGCTGACTTCACACCTCTGTATTTGGGAGGTTTGTTTTACCCTCCCAAGAGCTGGTGGCAAATTTCCCCCTTCCTGCTCTTGGGCTGCACCCAAGCCAAGAGGTTCCAGCATAGAGGTGACATCTCTATCTGGCTGCATGGTGGCCCCGCAGACCCATCAACACCAAACACCCCTCCAGCGCTCCCAAGGAAGCAGCTTCACAAAGGACAAGGCTTGTAAGGATCCTTTACATCCCACCGCCTTTCTTCAATGCAAATCTCTCCCTTTCTAAACAAAGGTACATGACAGGTTAAGTCCTGCCACGCAGTCCTGTAGATCTGCACCACTGTGGCCAGTGATCAAGGAATAAGATGACCCTTAAAGTCCTCAGCATCCCTCGGTCTACTCCATTTTCATAGCCATGGTGGTCCAGCCCTCCCTGGAGACTCCACACATTATTTCCTAATGACAGTGAAGCATTAGCAACTGTGACAACAACAGTTTCCAAACGAAGCGCAGCTTTGAGCCCCATTAATTGCTTGGCCCCTGTGAGGTCTTGCAGTGAATAGCAGTGAAGCAGTAATGAGGACGACAGGCCTGAGGAGCAGTCAAAAGACAAAAGAGGGGTATTTGCATGTAATTAGGAACAGATGAAGCTTAGACAACATTCAATAAGGAGAAATAGTCAGCCATAACAAGGCAGCAAAGCCTGACGTCTGCAATATACAATTCGTGCCGAGTTTGGACAGGAGTTGGGTATGTTCACATCCTGGACCGATCCAGAGACACTTGCTATTCCAAACGCCACCTACAAACGTCCAATTTTATAACATGCAAGCCTAAGAAATTCACAATGCGGTTGCAATATTTGCTAGTGTTTATTTTTAATACTTGGATACCGGGGAAACTCAGAACTGGAATAAAGCTAACAGGTATGGAGAGACAAAAAATCCTTACAGACCACCCATCCTGTACAAAATAAATGCAAAGTTGAAACAGGTAACATTCAATAAAGAATGAAGAATAATTTATGCTAATCAATACAGCTTTATAATGAAATACTAAATGAAGTAGCTATTTTTATGAGCTCATGTGTTTGGTTGATCAGGATGGCTGTGTTTACGTGACAGATTGTTGTAAGGCATTTGATTTACTCATTATACCATCTGACTCCAATTAGCATAGTATGGACTCATGAATTTTATTAATTTGGTTAAAAATTGTCAACTAGGAAGTCTTACAAGTTTTGGGGCACATATTTTTCTGTAGGTGACTTTCTAGCAGGAATGTATTCCCAGTGCAAGGTTATTTGTTACCTTTTGCAGTGATCTGAAAGAGACAGCAGAATCACCAGCAATAAAATAAATTAAATGGGAGGGAAAAAAAGAAGTTTCCTAAAAGAATGTGACATTTTCGGGATTGACTCATTTCAGGGTAGTGAACTTGGTAACAAAATGTAAGCGATGCTTTCTACACCATGGACACCAATAACCTTAAACTGACTTTTAGCATGATACTTAATGAACACTGGCTCTCTACCCCTTGGCTGGGAGGACAAATACGATCACAAGATTCCTAAACAAAGAAGAATCGTCCAAAAAGCAGGAAATCGGTACCATTCTTCCATGCAGTTTGATGGAAAGCCTGCATCCAGTTCCAGTTTCTATACCTCCAAAAGAGCACTGGCAAAGAAAGGAAGACAGCTACAAAAATGACCCTGGATCTCACAGGGAAGGTGTTGAAAAGTTCAGCCAACTTAATTCACTCAAGTAAAGATCAAGAGAGTGGTTAAATCACAGTGTGGAGGCAGGAAAATCTCTGAGAAGGCAGGACTCCTATTTTTGCCAGCAAAGGCAGGCTAAGCGCCAATGGTTGCAAGTTAAAAATAGACAAAATAAAACCAGGGTAAGTAACCACCAAAACAATTTACTTAAGGATGTGGTGGGTTCTCCTTCATTTGAGATCTCTACAAGAAAAGCCACCAATACTTTTTAAAAGATCCTGCTGTTTACTACAGACTCAAAGTTCAGTTCAGTTTGAGTAATTTCCCACAGCACCAGCACAGACTGAGGCATCCAGAGGTATTTTTGGTTACAATGGAAGCACAACCACATTCCTTTACCTCAAGAGCCAGGCAGCCCCTAAAGAGTATGTAGCCTACATCCTAAATCCACCTCAGCTGCTTAAGCACGGCTCTGAGTGACTGCTTTTTATTCTTTTGAGCCAAATACTGAAAGAAGAGTGTCTGAGCTTTGGAGAGGCAAGTGTTCCCCTGCTTCACCTTCTACATTGGCCAACTGGGGACATCTCCAGCTCACATTCCACCTGTGGGGGACTCCGCTGTCAAGCACCTTGTATCCTCCTGCTTTGGGAAGAGGACCCAAAGGGGGAATCTGGAAGCACCCATGTCGCCTGTATTCACTCCCCCGTTCTCCTGAGGAGATGCAGAGCTCCCTGTCGCCTCCTGATGCACCTACTGCAATTTTTGTCACTGTTAAACTTTCCCAGACTCACATTCAGCCTAAAATACAGGAGTGTTGATGTGCAGGAAGCTGCTCCTGAGAATCCCCCTTTGGGTCCTCTTCCCAAAGCAGGAGGATACAAAGGACCACTGATGATCTCCAGTTCAGCCTCCCCATTGACCAACCCTCTTTCCCAGTACATCCCATGATTTCCTTTATGGGGCACCTAACTTTTTCCCAAGAAGACCTCAGCCCACAGCTGTGGCTCATGTTGTGTCCTATCCCACACCTGACCCAGGGTCTGTGAACCCTCTGGGCACCAGCGTGTCTGTGTCTGGGTCCTGCTCGTTACCTTCATGGAGGTGAAGTTCCTGGGTCGGTCAAACTGGAACTCCATTTCAACAGAGCCCGTGCTGAAGCTCTCGTTCTTCCAGCCGACGTAGTCATAGCCTGGCCACACGCGGTACTGGTGGCTCTGCGTGAAGTCGTCCAGCCCCAGCACACCGTCCGTCAGCTGGCCCAGACCACCATACAAGTGCCTAGCAAGAAAAAGCAGCAGTTAGGCAGAACAGCAGCCAGGAGAGCTCAAATGTGAAAGCATTTCAATCCTTTGGTACCAGGAAAACAGTTTATTTATGCTTAACCCATCCTGGTCAAAAATTCATTCCATGTTCTTAAGCAACACCACCTTTATTTTGTTCAGGTTAAACTTTTAAAATCTCTCCCTGCTTGGGAAAACACAGAAGTTTTGACATTGATATCAAGCACTGACAGCAGAGCCGAGCTACAAGTAGAGCCTCTTGAGAATGAAAACTGAGACTAGAGAAAATGACACTGTATGGTCTGCACACAGAGCTGCAATTGCAGCATTTCAGCATGGAGCTGCATGGGAGGAACACTGCTCCATCCTGCCCTGGGGGAACCGTGGGGAGAGTTCTGCAGGCACTGAAAAAGCAGGAAAAAGAACAGAGACCATGGGTGGCTCACCCAGCCACAGCCAGTGCCAGCTGGGATCACCTCCGGCATTGCTCCTCGCGCAAGAGCAGAGCAGCATCAGCTCCTTTTCCAGGGCTGATCAGACTCTTTGCCCAGCACCCTGCCCCGTTTCACTCCCTATCCAACAGCACAGAGCCCACTATACAGTTCTCCAGCACCATCCTGGAGTAGAAGATGCCAGATGTGGTACAATTCTGACCCACTCGCCTTCACTGGCATGTCCCTTGTCCTGTAGCAGGTAAGTGCAAACAGTTCAGCTGTATTAGTGCCTGAGCTTGCTCCTTGGACCTGTTCCATTCGCTGCTACACACACTGAAGCTCCCCAGGTCTGTTCCAAGTGAGCCCTCCTGTCACTAGGATTTGGTCTTGAACTCCAAGATGGGATTAGCAGCTGGAAGAGGCACAATCCTGCTTCCAGGCCAGACAGACACATGACTGAGAGGTTAAATAGTTTGAAAGACTCCTTGTGTTTTATGCCTCCATCTGCAGCACCCTGACATCCCCCAGCAAGCCCAGAGTCCTAAGTTACTGCTGGACAGCACTTAACATCTTTCTGCACACAAACCCATTTTTTTAAAATATCCAATCCCTACTACATCAAGGCAGCTTAAAAGCATCAGATATTAACATAAGACGACATTGTTACCCCGAACCTTGTAACATCCTGCAAGCATGAAGAATGTACTTTCTGCCTCCTTATTTTAACCTCCAGCATAATAGAAAACAAATATGTTTATAAAAATCATCTCCAAGCATTAAAAAAATTATCTTAGGCAACAGTAAAAATTTTCAGAATGTTAATGACAACTGAAATGGGACATATAACAAAAACACCTTAAGTCAATGCATGACACCAGGTCACGGAAAAGATGCTGTCGGATCACTCGGTCGGCACATTCCTGCACCAGCGGGGATATGCTGCCTCAAGAGGATACTCACGTCCAAGTTTGTCTGAGGTTTCAAGCCGTTGAAACACATTCGAATCCGTATTTACAGCAAAGAAAGTGGTCAAACTAAACGTTAAATAACTGGCTGAACTTTCAGATATTTCAGATACAGACTATTAATGAACTGTCCTTACATGAGAGTCAACTATTGGGTGAACAAAAGACACCTCAAAATGTCAGTATCATGCCACCCTACCTCATTTCAATGATGTGAGAAATGAACAGACCTTGCAATGAGCTGTCAAAATCCAGCTACTTTAGGCTTTTTGACTCCAAATTGGAAAAGCATCATACCCAAGAAATCTGCAGAGTGAGTAATCAGCCCCCTTCCTCTCATAGCACATTGGCAGTGGTGCCTCTGCTGACCTGGAGCTTCTCACAGGGAGTGATGCAGTTTTCCAAGTTGTTTCAAGTCCACCAGAGCTTTGTTTTCAAAAACAACATCTCAAATCTGTCCAGAAGCTCACAGGTACCAAGCGCAGGCCTAGAGTTCAGGTGTTGCGCGCTTTCTTGGATGCCCCGTTTACCCTGGAGACCTCCTGCAACAGTTTAAGATGCAGCCTGATGGAGAATTCATTTCAGTTATCAAACTGCAGAAGTAACAAAGGCAATGAAGAGGGGAAGGACCTTCATCTGCTCCAGGGACACTGGGACTAGGCAGGCAGAAGGTCCAGCCAGCTCTCCCACTCCAATCTGGGGCAACAGAAGCGTAGCAGCACCTTATGATCTGCAGTATTGACAACAGTTTAAGGCTATACCTGAACCAACAGAGAAATCAGCACAATGAATATGGTCACAAACGAGGGCTTTGAGGCAATCGGACACATCAGGACTGTGACATCACATCATGTAAAGATGGAAGCTACACACAAGGACAGCACTTAGCTGCATAATGGCACACTCGTTAAACAGAAGCAACAACTTCTAATAACATAAATATTTCTTTCCTGCCAGCCTTCGCCAGCTGAGGGAAATGAATCTGATGCATCCTGAGCCCATGCCCTCCTTTAGAAAAGCAACTAACAATATGTCAAAGAGCCTGGAACAATAAAGCAACAATGCTTTGGAGAACTAGTAGGTTAGCCTGCAGCTCTGGAGGTCTCAAAGAAGTGTTTGGGATACAAGATACTAGTGACAGGTTAAGTAGGAAAGAAGAGATCATTTGCACAGTGACCGAGAGAGAACAGGACAACTTCTCCCACCTGCGCTCCTGGTAGCCATCATAGGTCGAGTCATTCAGATAAACGATGGGGAAGCCAGGAGCCGCTATTGTCCCTCCTTCAGGGATGCTATAGGATGCCAAACCATCTAAAAAAAGAAGGCCATATACCTCAGAAATACAGCAGCAGCAGCCTTCCATCACCTCTGTCCATATGGTCCTTTCATGTATGGTGTGGACCAACGGAAGCAGTTCCGTGGGCCTGGGATTCCCTCTGCATACGTGGGGACGCAGGCGAGTCAGCAAGGACTACAGGTGTGGAAATCGGTACTTACCATACCAGACACAGCCATAGAGCTCCACCCTCATACAGACAGTCATTGGCATCTCCGTCACAGGAATCACCCGGATAAAACGTGCGATGATGGGAGGCCGAAGATCTTTCAAGACCACATCGTAAGTGTCAATGTTGCCTTGGATCACCTGGAGAAGAAAGCTCCTTATCAGTAACTTCTCCCTGCTGTGCAGTTACTAAGAACAGGGGTGTACTTGTACCCTATTATTTAAGACTAAGGAGCTTTCCCATGCAGTATCTGCAGAGGATTAGCTGCTGCTGCTCCCCTCTCCTACCCAGTACATGGGTACTGTCATTTCACCTCCTGTCCCCTGCAGACCCATACCAGGTAGTGCTTTGAGAAAGGCAAGTGTGAGATGAATGTACGTGTAGACTATACATTGCAGAGAGTGCCAGTTACTAGTACGTAACCTCTCTTCAAGTGAGTCTCCATCTACACTCAACAGCAGGTAACTGAGCACTTGCCCTCATCACTAGTTACCTGGTGGAAAGTCCCGATACCCTTTTACTATGAGCCAACAAAATTCCAGAGGTGCTGCAGTGTTGGGAGATGAAAATGCAAGCAGCTGCATGGCGGATCTCTTGAACTGAAGTGCTGAGCACTGCCACAGCCACCCCGTCCTGCTGCAGTGCAGTCTGATTTGGCAAGGACTTTCACCCTCCCCTTACGCTCAGTTTCGATGGTGCTGCTAAAAGCCCACTATCTGGAAAATATGTGGTATGGAAAGTCATTTTTCAGAGGAGCTGAAATGAGAGGAATTGCACCCCATTGTGTATGCCATGCCCAGACCAGCAGGAGCAGAAGCATCTTTGAGGATACCAGGAAGGAAAACTTATTGGTCTCATGTGATGAGGAACAGGTACACACACTGACAGAATATATATGGATTTCCACATATGCAGCACAGAATAGAGGATGGCTCCAATCACACACAGCTGAGTACATGCTCATTACCTTATTATGGCCAAAGAAAGATCTTGTAAAAACTGACCCATTGTAAATCATAACACCTGACACTAACACCATCCTGAGTGCCTGAGAACAAGGCTCTGCACAGGACTGCGAGACAAGGGGCATTTAGCTGTTGTGGACAGCGTAACCAATTGCATTCCGATATAACTCAAGATGTGGACAGACATCACCTAAGAAAATACCAACGAAGAAGAGTTACCACATGGCGTTTAAACTTCCCCTCCCATCCTGCAAACACGGCGTTTGCAGCACACACCACACGTGAGGGATGGGCAAGATAACGGTAACAGCTAAAGAGCCGATCAAAGGTCTGAGTGAACAAATGATCCACTAACAAGCTAGAAGGTGCTACGTAACACTGCAATACAGACCCCACTGTCACTTCCAAAGCACCCCCAGAGTTAGAAAATATCACACCCAGCACCTTTCCAGTCTGGCTTAGATCTCCAGGCTCCACAAGCCAGGCTGAGGCAGGGGGATCAGGTCAGACGAGCTGCAGACGAGAGAAGGGGATTCCTTCCCGGGGGGGGGTTTAATAAAGGGTTATGAACATGAGCAGAGTGCAGCCATGGCCAAGCTCTGTGCTCACGTCTGGAGAGAGCAGGAGACAACTTTGGTGAGCAGGGAAGCCTCTTTGAATGTGTGTGCTCACATTTCCTACCCTCTAAACTCCTTCCTCCTCACTGCTCCTTATATTAAACGCTGTTATCAGACATCCAGAAACTCATCCTCATCCCCTGCCACCCCCTCTCTTTTGTCTGGCTGGTTGAGGGACATTCACATGATGTTTTGAACATGGACAGAAAGGTAGCGAAGAGCAACAGTTTTCAGTCACGGCAATGGCTGGGGCTTGGGGAATCAGGTCAGAGGAGTAACAGCCCAACACTGCAGCAAACACAGGACTAAGGCAGATGATGCTGAATGCATGACAGAAGAGTCAGGATAAAGCACGATGCACTAGGCAGTACATAGAGGACCTGTCTTCTACAGTCTAGTTCTCTATGGCTTGAATTCTCCAGGATTCAGCTCCTAGCACACTCACCTTCCTGCCCTGACGATCCTTCCAGGAGATCCAGCGCTCTCCGTTGCGGCTGTAGTCAATTCGGTACGCACGGGCAAATTCTTTGCCTGTGGCACGGGCATGCCGTCCCTGAGTCCCAATCAAGGTGATGAAAAAGAGCTTGTGCAGGTCAATCTGGAGGAACTGAACATCTTCTGGTTGCAATAAGCCAGCTGGGCACCAGGCTCCATCCCCCTCTTCCCTTTGTAACCTGAGGGGAAAACCACACACATCAAAAAAATGTCACTTCCAAGGATCCAGCCTTCCCAGTAACTGAGGAAAGACCTTCAAACTTTGAGAACTGTGAGAAAGGGACCAAATCAGCAAGTGAAACCCAACAGCTGCTACCAAACATCCTGCCTCTTTGGGCTGATGGAGTCCTTTAGCCAGTTTTGCCCTGTTCAGAACAACTCCCTCAGTTTTGACTATCTGTCTTTAATTTTTTCTTTCCCAGACACATATTTTCACGTTGATTGGAAACAACTATGCCACTCAGTAGGTAACTGCATACTGAATGCTTTTCAGCACCGTGCTGGTAAAGTGCGTACTAATTTCTTCTAAACCCCATTCAGCAAGGCCTGAACCTTGGCTTGACCAGCTCCTACAGCTCTAACAAGCAAAAAGAAGAGCTTTTCTTTCTAAAATGTATTTTTAAGATAAGCTCTGTCCATCTACAAACTATTCTGGCTCATCTCAACACATCCTCCGCCTTCCCTTCACCCAGAGTTGCTAGTGCAAGACACTAAGTGTATGATATGAAAGGCTCTGCTTCTAAGTTGAACACTGTGGCACCAACTGCAAAGATGAAGCTTTATCCTTGGAGATTGCTGCAGCCAGCACCAGGTGGAGCCACTCAAGGAACCGCTGCCTCACCCAGGCTTCCGTAGGCTCAGCTTTGCAAGCCACAAGGTGGAGAGTTTTAAATACGAAAAACGTACCCAGACACAAAAAGACCATGTGGACTTTTTAGCAACAGGGATTTCTTAGCAAACAGCAAGTCCTCAGTGTCTCAGGTTGGTCAGCTGCCTGTGCAAGACTTTGTTAAGGTCAAGTGGCAAGAAGAAGTTGTAAGAAAGGCAGGAAGGGTGACTGTGAAATGACAGGGACTGACATCTGCACAGGATGGTTAGAGGTCAGCTATGACCCCTAACAAAATGAAGTCTGCTAGAGAACGGCTTCATGTCTTCACCCTGTGGACATCCAGCTGCCCCCCCGGCAAAGACGTGATGGGAACAGATGGCAAGTGATGCCTGAAGTATTTGCAGAACTGGAGATAAGCCATAATTCAGAGAGCAAAGTAAGTGTCCCAGCTTTGAGACCCACAGCCTTGATCAAACACCTTTAAAAACACACAACGCTTAACATCTTTGCTCTACCACAGACTAAGAAAGAAGTCAAGCACTAGGAGCATGATACGATTTTGGACTGCCCAATTTCATCATAAAAATGTATCACAGTTTCCCTGAAATTCATTTCTGACTTGCACAGAATCTATAGGAATGTTTGATATCATTATAAACAATTCTAAGGAAACTCACATTTGTAGGTATTTGGGAATCATTCAGAGAAATGAAATGACAAACAAATGAAAAGCTGAGCTTATGAGAAAGACTGTAGCACTGCTTCACATTGAAAGAAAATCCTTTAGCTGCTTTTTAACAATTCCTTAACTCTGCAATTTCCAGGTTTTTGAGTGGACAAAGACCATTTCCTCAATATGATGCTGTTGAAAAGTTCATCCTCATAAATGATTTCCTACAATTTATTATAAAGAGCTCTACAAGAATCCCAGGGGTACTGCCCCTACCTGACCTGTAAATCATAAATCCATTAGAGCTTTATTCACAGAGCTATAGGAACACCGGGGTCGGAAGCCACCTGTGGAAGTCTCCAGTCCTTCCTCCTGCTCACAGCAGGGCTAATTCCAAAGCCACCACTGTTGCTCGAGGATTTGTACATGTCCTGAAAATCTCCAAGCTCTGAGACATCACATCTCTGGGTACCTGTCCGAGGGCTCTACCACTTCAAGCATTCTGAACCAATATTAAGAAAAAATATCCTTTTCATGAAAACATGTGGATATTTTTTCTTAATATTGATTCAGAATTTCCTTTATTACAGCTTGTGACCATGACCTCTTGGTCTTTCACTATGCACTAATTAGATTTAATATGGAACAGTGAACAAAGTGAGCAAACTTAAGGTTGCTATAAGGGTAAGGGAACTTCTTCCTCAATCACATACTAGGTATCTAGAAAAAAAGGGATTATATTGTTTTGTCAGAGATTAACCTACCGTGCATACTGGGGTCCTGTGGAATCGTACCACTGGCTGGACGCCGTGATGTCTTCGTCCCGTATTGTCCCTTCGTGCATACCCAAAGGGTAACGGCATATAGCTGAAAACAGGAACAAAAGCAAGTTTAAAAGATCAGTACCAATTCTTCCTAAACCACCAGACAAGTTTAATTAAAAGGCTATCAACACTTAGGGAATAAACATGGAAGTGATAAAACTGAGAATGCAAATAAAGATGAAATAATTACCATAAAATGAAATAAGTAATGAAACACACTCAGAGTTACTATCATCCAGCAGAGTCCTGGCAACGCAAAAAACTTTACAAGGAAACATTTGAAGAACATGAAAGCCAAAGCCAGTGTTAATGGTTGCGTGGACCCATTTTACAATGAATTATTTATTAATAATGATGCGACATAAAAAGGAAGAATTTGTTTAAGATTTTTCTTCTTCTGGAATAAACTGGATGCTTGACTTGCATGCAAATAAGAACAATTATTATTATTTTCACCAGTCCAGTAACACGCAAGCACTTGAACAGCTTCTATGACAGATGGCCATTTTATGGAAACATCTGCCCTGTCACGTTAGGTTAGAACTTACACTTGAGCCCAAGTCCCTGAGCGTCCCCACTGCCCCATCCTGGTCCGTCCACAAGTGGAACAAATATTTCTCTCCAGGCACAACAAGATTCTCAAACTTGGTGCCTCCAGGGAGTCCAGACACAACTGGCTCAAGCCATGGAGCTCGACCAGCTCAATACACCCAACACAGCACAGATGGAGATTACAAATCCAAGCTGGCCAAGTTCTGGCCCCTGACACAAGATTTTAAACATGTCTTGGAGTATTAGAGATGTTTCAGAAAACTCAAAGTCTTAACGCATTCATTAAGGCTCGGTATTCAAAACAGGCAAGCGAGGTATTTTTGTCAGACTGACATCAACAGCAGATTAAAAAGGAAGTTATATGGGATTAAATCATGAAACAATTAAAAGACAAAAACATACTCAATGGCAAGCCTCAGAAAAACAGGAAATGGACTTTCCTATAGATTTCTGATCTTTGCGCTCTGAGCTCACAGCAGCCCCATCCCCTCCCATCTGCAGTGACAAGTGCCAGCAGATGCCACAGTCACTCCAGTGACACATGTCCCCGCTGGCACCCACAGCTCTGTCTGCCCTCCGCAAGGGCACTGCCTGCAGCACCCTCCTCCTTTCTGTGTCTCAGGACTGCTACCCTTGTACCAAACCTGGATAATCAAGCTGTTCCCCAAGTCCAGAAGTGACAAGAAAAGGTAGAGGCATGAAACCCACCTTGTTGTTACCACCATACAGAATAAACAGCTTCAGGGTGAATAACTACACACCAGATTTCAATGGAGAAATGTTTGCAAATAGAGGTTGTTTCAACAGGGTTTGGCTGTAGCTGTAGTCAGGCACATACTGACAAATGTGTAATGTTCTATATATTCCTAAATAATCTTGTAAAGGTGGTGAGGTGATAATGTTTACTGATGATAATATAGAAAAAAAAAAGCAAATTATGGGAATACATACAAAATAAACTAGAAAACGCCATTGCACCACTGTCTATTTATGGCCAGACGTCAAGACAGATGGAATAGAACTCTTATTCCTTCCTTCTCCCATCAGAAGACAAAGGAGGTAACACAGATGATGCAAAAGGAAAGATCAGCAGCCTCATCATTACAAAGAAGATTAGTGAAGCATGACAAAGATCATTCCTACCCAGAACAGTTACTCAGTCTCTCAGAATACTAGAACCAAGAGGCATCAAAAGATCAGGTAGCAGAGTCCAAACCAAACATATGCATCCTTAAATCTATTAAACACTCCAAATGCCAAAGGGTACCAAAAAATCAGCTGACAAACTCTGAGCTACCGTAGGCAAATATACCAGTGCTGGCTCAGAAAGCTCCTCAGCATCCCGCAGAGCACTGAGAGCAGAGCTGGGTAAGGCACTGCTGTCTGTCTGTCTGTGCACAATCCAGGACCAGCAGGGACGGGAACCTGCCCAGCCAGGACACCAAGGTGATCAGGCCTCTGGTCCCACCGAGAACATTCAACCAAAGTTTCTCTGTTTGCAGAAGAATTCATGGGAGGCAGTGGGTGTCCAGTTGGGATCAGGCACGATGATTGTGGCTGCTGAAAGCCAACCAAGGGCTCTAACCCTCCTCTGATACTGAATATTAAGTTTAATAAACTGAACTAGTCTCACCTGTCCTGACTCTCCCACTACAGACCAGCACAATCCAATCTAGTGCTGGAAATCTAGTACATTGCTGAACTAGGGGTCAAAATCTGAAGATTTTCTACAAGGGTTGAGTCATCATTTGAAAGCAGAAAGTGGTTTTGTGTTTCTGCAGTGGGAATCCTGTCTGGTCACACCTTATTTAAAGGTCAAGTGCACACCCTACAGCAATGCCAGACAGAGCTGGCTACTTGGGAAGGAATCAGGGGGACCAGGACTTGCTGCAATCCTGAACAGAACTCATTAGTTCACAAACCCAGGGCTGGCAAATAGAAGCTGGAGTGGCCCTGGCACCAAGGGATGCACCCTGTGGGTGGCTGTGGCTCTCACCAAAGCAAGCAGCATGAGGCTCTCACCAAAATGCACATCCTCCTGAGCAAAACCATCTTTGGGTTCTGTTTAGGTGCTGCCAGGAGTCCTGTTAAGACATCCCTGACCCTTTTATTATGCACTCAGGGACATGCTCATCTGCCACACAGACGGGATACAGGGAGGCTCAGAACAGTGTCACAGCTCACCTCTGTTAGCGAGGTCAAACCGATGCTGTGCAAAAGGGCTGCACAGGATCCTTCCCACACCGGTCTGAAACCACCCACAAAGCAGCCCCTTTGGTTTAGGAGGCCATGTGGGAGATGCTCCAGAGCACTCCTGGGCAGATCAGGATCATCAACAGAGCCCGTGGGCATCGCAACGAGGAGCATCAGCCGGGCTGCAGTCCGGCTGGGAACAACAGGGCACGGCCCCTTGGGACAGAGGGAGCTGAGGACACAAAGCTGCCTGAGGAAGTCACAGGCAGAATGAGAAGCACAAGCAAAGCTGCGTGCTTATGTCTTGGTGGAAGAGATTAAGGAAAGAGGGTGGGATCACAGCCCGTGCCAGCTCCCAGGATCCTGTGGTGGGGGATTCCTGCCCCTTAGGGTGTGCTAACTTCTGTACTTCCCACCACCAAAAGGGATCTGCCTGTGACTGACCCTCTAGTGCTGTCTGCCCTCTTCTTCCACCAGTTTTAACCATGAGAACCAGACAGAAACCCCGTCTCAAAGCTGGACGTGCAGTGGATGTACAGCGCAGGGCACAGCTGTGTGATGGGGAGCACAGGAGTGTCCGCTGAGCGCCCCCACAGGCTTCATTTCACTTTTGGCTGGTTGCAGCACCACCTCAAACATCTCCAGACATCTGCGGGCCAGAGTGGGGTCAGGGGCTCCAACAAACAGAGCCAGACCCAGCAGAGCAAACGAAGGCCCTCGGGGCAGCACCGCCGCCTCTCCGCACCTTCGGCCAAGCTGAAAATGGATTAGACTCATTTATTTCACAGACCATCTCCAGCTCAAACCACCTCATTACAGCGATTTGTGCAATATATTGCAGATCGTTATCTTACTAATCTCTGTCATGATTATAGCTTGCCAAATGCTGTAGGACAAGAGGTCATGCCCTCCACAGGGACTCATATCCCCATCTCCACCCCAGCTTTGTGCCAGGTAGGGTTTTCCACCTTCCCTTCCACACTTCTTTCTCCAGAACCTCTCTTGCTGGCTGGAGAGCTGTAGCTTATGCTTTGCTAACCGGTAATTTACGTTCCACAGGGAACACAGTAACTCTGAAGCAGTCTAGAGCCAGGCTTGGTCTGCAGGCCACATGGTCAAATTGATGAAGAGAGAATCAGAGCTCAAAACGGGGCTGCTGAGAGCATGGACACTCTGGGCAGGCAGAAAAAGGAGTATATCCATGTGTCTGAGCCCTCCTGGGACTGTCATGTGAGGTGTTCTGCTCCAGTACAGCTGCCAAACAGGACTGATCAACTCAGTCCAGAGGAGAACATTCAGGGACTACGTTAGTGATTATGTTTCCATGCATTCCTTACATGTATATGCATTCACCATGAGAAAGCAAAGAAAGGCTGAGATCAAACATATGAAAGGTGGGAGATAAGAGTCCCCTCCCAGCCCCACAGCTCCCTACCAGGGTTGACTTCGGCACCAGACGGCTCAGGCAGTGAGGCCAACAGCAGCATGCAGAAGATCATGGTAGCAATCGCAGGCACTGCGCAGGCTCAGACGGGCGCGAGTCCTTCAAAGAAAGCAGCTGCCATCTACATTTCTGAAAGACAAAGCAAAGAGAGAAGATGAGAGTCTTCCAATGACAGGACTTGCTGTATCGTCACTGCCTCGTGATGGCATGGGCAGCCTTTTAACACCACCAAGAGTGTCTTGAGCTCAGCCCTACTCTGACCCATCACCTGAGCAGAGGCTTAGTGAAGAACTATTGGTTGCCTGGTTATCGATACTATCTCTAAAGCTATTAATGTAATTCAGCTTTTAGGAGTTCAGCTACCATGGCTTCCGTGCAGACATACTCTCTAAACTGCTCTTAGACAAATCCAGTGCAAAGTAAACTCTCCCCCATCAATTCTTCACTTTCGTTATTATATTAACAAGTACTGAAGCTGCATCTACAATCAGCCTGGGGAGTCACAGAATCCTGGCCTGGCTGGGTTGAAGTGACCTCTGTAGATCCCCAGCCCAGCCCTGCTCACGCAGGGTCACAGAGCAGATCACACAGGTGGGTCCAGGGGGTTTGAATGTCTCAGAGAAGGAGACTCCACACCCGCTCTGGGCAGCCTGGGCCAGGCTCTGGCACCTCCCAGCAAACAAGTTTCTGCTCATGTTCAGTTGGAGCCTCCTGTGCTTCAGTCTGTGCCCGTTGCCCCTCACCCTGGCGTTGGGCACCACTGGACAGAGTCTGGTCCATCCTCTTGATGCTCACCCTGAGATACTGACCAGCATTGATCAGATCCCTCTCAGCTTCTCCTCTCCAGCTGAACAGCCCCAGCTCTCTCAGCCTTTCCACATCAATAAGATGCTCCAGACCTCTCAGCATCAGGATCCCCAAGTGTGGCTCATTCACCCAATGCACATCTCTATCTGCCCCAGCTGGAACTCTGGAACTTGTCACACAACCTTCAGATAAATGCCTAAAACAGGGCAAAAATAATCTCTCCGTACATGGCCACATTGCTGCCAAAAGAGCATGTGCACTCACACATGCGAGCACACTTAATTTCCTGTTTGGAAACAAGGAAAATAGCAAAGGGCTTAAATGCTGGCGATTTCAGTGGAAAGCCATGATAACACCTAAAGGAACGCAAGGTCATATCAGCAAAGTTATGTGAATTCTTTGTGTCCACATTGAGTGCAAAGAGCCTTGGGAGGTTCCCATCCTGGAAGAGAGCTTTGCAGAATGCAGGTGAGAGGCCCTGTCTCATATTGAAATGTCAGGCAAAAAGAAAACAGAACAAATCAATAAATGAAAAGTTGCCGGGACCAGGGGGTGTTTGCTCAAGAATCCTCAGAGTAGTAGTAAAAAGGCAAAATTGAATGTTAGGATTTGTTAGGATAGGAAGAGAGGATAAAAAAGGGACCATCACTATGTCAGTGCACACACATGTATAAGAACAGAGCATCAAGTGCCATTAGCTCAGATTTTTAACAAAAGGCTCTATTTTTTCTACCCGACATAATTAAACTGTACGAGTCACAGCCCTGAGCTGCCATGGATACCAAAACAATTGGATATATTCACAACAGAAAGATACACTACCACTTAAATCCAAAGGTAAAAACTTTGGCTCAGGAAATCCCCCAGCCGCAGATTGCTAAATCAGGGTTAGAATCACTGAGGCTTGCCCTGGTTTTATTCTCTTTCCTAAGGATTTGCTACTGGCCATTGTCCCTGCTGGATTCCAGCAGAAAAGATGGCTCTGAGCCTGCAAAACAACTGAGGGCCTTCTTGGGAAAAGAGCCAAACGCTCATGCAGGAGGGGAAAGTAATGCTGGGTGGACGCTGCCCGGCAGTGCTGTGCCCAGCCCTGCGACGGGGAGAGCAAACCCCAGAAAACCCTAAAAATCCCCAGCACCCCTCCTGCTTCAGCCACCTCTCGTGCTCGGGGTGAGCACCCTGGCAAGGCGGGTGGGAAGGTGACAAAGTTCCGTGATTTTGTGGCATCTTGGGTGGCAAGCGTGCAAAAGCAAAGCACAGGAGAGACAAGGCAGCCCCTGTCTCAGCAGGAGGGTCTGGCACTCGGAAAAGAGGTTTTGTCCAAGCTGCGTGTGCACCCGAGGTTGTGTTTTCCCCCTGAAAAGGAGGGGAGCGATCTCTTCTGCAAACACACCAGTTCCCAGCATCCCATGACAGATTGCAAGTACCATGGAGCAGAGACTTCTTGTAGCCAGTCCCTAAAGACGTTTTTGCAGCAGAGTTTGAGGACAGACTGGTGGATGTCAACCTGTGCAGGTCATCTGCTCAGGTGCTCTGGAGACTCCCAAAGCAGGACTGGCAAAGGGACCTGTGGGGAGCTCAGCACTAGAGGAGCCTCTTCTCCCACAGGACACGAGAAAGTAAAGCACCATGAACATTAAAGCCTTAACCACGTTTCTGGAGGAGGTGATGGGAAGCACAGCAGAGAACTGTTTGGTGTTACATGGGTACCCTGATCAGGGGTCTGCCCAGATCAGCCGCACTATGTGGGTGCAGCCTGGGCTAGAGAAGACCCTCCTGCTGGGTCCCCATGCTGCACGCCGCTGGGGACACCCTGGCGGGAGGACAGCAGCTTGGAGGTGTCTCCCAGGTGACCTCCCAGCTGGAGAGTGAGAAGCTGCCAGCTGTACTGGAGCCCTCAGATGGCAGAGGACAGGCACATGTATGTTCCCAGCCCTCATCACACCCCTCAGAACCTACAAACAGCCTGGCAAAAAGGCGTCTGTAAAGAGACAGGCTAACACCACCAAAAAAAACAAAAATTCTTCCTGGAAAGGGCTGTGGGGCATTGGAACAGGCTGTCCAGGGCAGTGCTGGAGTCACCATCCCTGAAGAGGTTTAAAAGGCATTTAGACAAGGTTCTCAGGGACACGGTTCAGTACTAGAGTTGGGTTATAGTTGGACTCAATGATCCTGAGGGTCTCTTCCAACCAAAATGATTCTATGATTCTAAAACAGCCTAGGATTTCCCCCTATAATATGGCCAGGGCTAAGGGAAAGGATGGTCAACAGGCACTGAAATAGCAATTGCCCAAAGGTAAGTGAGGACCAGAGCTCACTGTTGAAGCAGAAAAGAAACTAGAGCAACCCTAGACATCAGTGGAAGTATTCAGATGCCTTGGGCTTCCCATGTGATCCAAAAAGCCCAGCAAAGAAGGACCAAGAGCAGAGACATCTGCCTGCAGTGGAGCACAGGGATGGAGCACCATCCCCTGCCACCAGCACTGAGCCTGCAGCCCAGCTGCCATCCCATGGAAGAGGTGACACACTGAAACTTGGCACAAAGATTTGAGGTTTTGACAATAGAGTAGTTGTGCTAAGTTCTTCTCGTCCTCTCAGAATAGGTGTGAACAAGGCAAGGTTTACACTGGATATTAGGAAAAAATTCTTCCCCAAAGGGCTGTGGGGCATTGGAACAGGCTGCCCATGGCAGTGGTGGAGTCACCATCCTTGAAGGTGCTTAAAAGGCACTTAGACGAGGTTCTTAGGGACATGGTTTAGTGCTAGAGTTGGCTTAGGTTATGGCTGTACTCAGTGATCCTGAGGGTCTCTTCCAACCAAAATGATTCTATTATTCTATTCTATGGTTCTACAAAAACAGAAACAAACATCACAGCAATATAATAACGTGCCATGCAACAAAGAGCAACTTTCATTTGACCAGGTACAGACCAAACACCATAATTTAGTGCCCACGTGCTTTATGCAAAGCTCACGCCACGTCCTAAATGCCACCTATTGTATTGCTACACAGTCAGTCACACCTTTTAACCACTTGAATGTGGTGATCAGACAGAAAAGCTAACAGAAGCAAAGAAGGAATGTGGTGGAGGGTGGACAATGAAGGTCATGTAAAAATGCCCAAGCACCATGTCAGCTCCTGCCAGGGAACCAGCACCCAGCACTGGAGGGCCGGCGTGGTCCTGGGGCTGCAGCAGCACCCTGAGAACTGGGGGCTTCCCACGCCTTGACGG
Organism: Streptopelia decaocto; assembly: GCF_964273445.1. Taxonomy (NCBI): domain Eukaryota; kingdom Metazoa; phylum Chordata; class Aves; order Columbiformes; family Columbidae; genus Streptopelia; species Streptopelia decaocto. The sequence continues at coordinate 3,046,633 of NC_138672.1, read as the reverse complement.
GTGCACGGAGCTCAGCAGGTCACACAAAACCAGCGTGGCTTGGAGAAACTGGAAGATGAGGCTGTAGAGGCCAAGCTGTCCTCCAGGAGAGGAAAGGAAACCAGAGCTGGCTCTGGAGCTCCCCTGTCCGCAGCTCTGTGCCTGAAGCTGGCGCTGAATTTGACCCTTGCCTAAAGAGTGTGCAAGACGAGCAGGATGAATCCTCTCAGGCTGTGTCTGTCTCCACTGATGACAAAGGGAACCTAAAAGGCCTCATCATTCCCAGGTGGCCCCACTTCAGTAAAACAAATTGTCACCTTTGTATGTGACAGTGACGAACTATTTCCAGCAGCTCAGCCCCAGGCAGGGACCCCAGCAGCTGGGCTCAGGCTGGGCTGGGTTTATTCTTCCCACCACACTTGGTCCGCAGTCCTGGACCAACAAAGTGCATGTTTGGGAGTCCCTGGAGAGGGCAAACAGCCCTTTCTCATCTTCTAGTGCTCTTAGAGCAGCTGCTGTTCCCTCGAGCAAGGACACCAGGAGTGCTTTTCTCTCCCATCTCATCATTTAGAGGAGCCTCAGCACCACTCTGGAGCTTGTCCTGCTGGAAATCACTGTTTGAATAACAACGGATCTTGATTTCTGTTGAATCTAAATCTCAGCTAGTACAGACTGGATTCCCAAACTGCACACCTCCCACTGCTAGAACATACTGGAATATACCACTAAATACAAGCCTCTGTACAAACTGCTTGGAAATCATCTTCCCAATGATTTTTTTTTCTAGGCAGACAACTCAATACTTTTTTGCAGGTCTTCCAGCTGCATTGGAGCCCCTGCTGTACTCAGGCCTTTCTTCCTGACCTGCCCACACATACACGGAAAGTGCCAAAACTACAGCGCGAGCCCAAAACAAGCAAAAACCGGATTAGAGGCATCCTCACAGAGGCAAGAAAGTGTTAAACTCTGTTCTTGGGACTGAATGGATCAAGTTGCTAATTGCTAACAGCTGGCTGCAGGAGAATAAAATCCTGTTACAATCATTGTGAGAACGGAAAAAAAAAACCATCTAGTTGCTGAAAAACTCAGTAAGAGATGCAAAAGAGGGCAGGGTTTTTTCCCAATATACCCAGCAGATACCATGTCTAAAAAGCCAATGCACCTCCCAGAAGAAACGCTCGCTGTGACCCAGCGCGGTCCCCAGCGCAGCCAGCGGGCGCAGGGGGGAGCTGCTCTTCAGTGATGCGCATGGAGAAGGTGGGACTTGGAGCTCCTCCAGGTACTGTTCTCCCTCCAGAGATCCATTACGGAGGTCTGGCACGTTTGCAAGCCTCTCTAGATCCCAAGTGAAACAGGCATTTGTTTTAACTGGTTCCTTCGCAGATCGTTACCTTGGAGTGGGACCTTTGGGTTTGCTGCAGGAATCCCATTACAGATGCCCAGCGCCGCGCCAAGAAACTCCATGGTCGTGATCAAGACTCGTAGCTGTGTCTATGATGCACTCTTGAATGTGTTACAAGAGGATCTATCCTAAATCCTCAGAAGAGGATCAGGAACAGCCAGAGGACTGGACGGTGCCTCCTAGTACTCCTAAAGGAATTCAAGGAGGAAACGGCAAAGCTATTAATTGGGACAATATCTGAAGCCTGAAGAAAGAGAGGCTGGAAAGCAGGATTTCAATTCTTCTGGCTCCAGAATGATGGTGGAACGTTTCTCTTTGCTTCAGAATTAATCTGAGATACCCCAAAACCAGCAGTCTTCCTCTGGAGCCCACACAGCTCCAGGTTGGACCAAACAATTTGCTGATGAAAACACTTGGTAGAAGGGATTCTGATCACGTCTTCAAGCATTTCGCTTGGTTTACAAATCAAATACTTCTTGCTGCTGGTATCAATTTTGGTTTTTAAGAGGGCTTTTAAGCACCAGTCATACCCTCCCTATATATCCCTATTTACCATTAAAGATACCACCTTTGCAACTCGTCTCGCATCACGTGAGGAGCACATGGGGACGACAACCTCACGGCAAGGCGAGATCCTGGCGCAAAGCACGAGGCTGCAACAGGAGTTCTGCCATATGGGAACCAACAGAGACGGCCCAAAAGAGACCATAAACCCACGGCAATGTCAGCAATGTAGCTGGGGACATAGGGCAGGAACGGTGACAACACCAAGTGATGTCCAAAGCAGCAACATGTCTGCACAGATAAAAGCAACCAGATTTTAGGTGGAAGGGTTGGGTTAAGATGCATGAGAGAGCTAAGACACAGCAATAGGAAAAGTGAGACTGAAATAGGCCCGGCATGATCTTTGAGGTGGCATTAGGAGACCTGTCACCACAGGGGACACAAAAAACGCACGCGGGGCTAAGAAAGGGACCACAACATGTGGGAATGGCACATGGGGTGGGGACAGGGAGACCACAGAGCTGGTGTGAGACAGTGGCAGAAGAACGGGGACATCGAGGTCTGGGGGTATGTTGTGGTCACCCTCGAGGGGTGGGTGACAGGACTGCCCTGAGGATGAGAAGGGTCTGAACCTCCTTTTCCACGGTGTAGCCAAATATCTAATGGGGCTACTATGAAAAAAGTGACACCTCACTCTTGCTGGATTTTAGGAGAAAAAGAGCATTCCAGTCCCCCATGACACAGCCATTTAACACCGGGAGAAGGTTCAGCCCATGGACCCCAGCGCACAGCAGCGCGTTACCTGCAGCCCAGACAGAGGTGGGGGGCTTTCTGCAAAGGAGCTGGAGTCCCACAAATCCTCCAGCATTGTCCCCCAGCAGTGGGGTGTCCTCAGTTTGTGAAACCGCACAGAGTACTCTTGTCACAAAACCAGGCTGAGGGATAAATGAACAAATGTCATTTAATCCGCCAAAGTAACCAGGCCCAAATTAGAAACCATTTGAAAGGCAAAGCCAAAGTAAGGAAATGCAATTCACTGTACTAACAATGGGTGCTGCTTAGCTCGGCTACTCCAAAAACCACAGCTCCCCTTCCCCAGCGACCCTGGGGTGGGGGTACCCCTGCTTATCTCAGCTGAGGACCCTGGAGGGGCTTCGATGACCCAGACAGGTCACCAGACACATGGGGACTCTACAGGGGGCATAAACATATGCTGTCCCCCAGGAACCCCAAACCTAAAGCCAGGGGAAGCCTCGCTGCACCCCAGCAAGCTCTCCAACATACAGGTCCCTCCAGTGAGGAGCGGCCTCCAGGCTCCAGTCCTGTTTCTGTACAACAGATGATGCCCAGGGGGCAGAACTGGCAGCAGGACAGGTATGAACAGATGAAAAGCTCTGATTATCTCCCCCCTCCTTGCCCAAGCAGCAGTGATCACCGTCCTCAACCAGAGCTCCCTTCCCACACAGAATGGCCACTACATAGCACCTGGAACACTGATATTTTCACTCTATTCCTTACACTGGCATCCCCTTCCAAGCTTTTTTTTTTTTTTTGAGGGTGTTTACTTTCATTTTTTAAATTATCCTCAAAACATATGAACTACAAGTCAGCAATACTTCTCTCAAGACCTGCAACCTTCCGCTGCGAGAGGCTCACGTAGCAACCATCTATGTGACATGTTAACCACACAGATGACAGATGGGGTATTAAGAGCACTCAATCTAAACCACCTTCCTCCTTCCCCGCTCTCGAGGGGCTCCACCATAACCTTTTACTTAACTGTACGCAAACTTGCATTCAGGAGATCAGGTTACTGAGTCACAGAATTATTGGGGCTGGAGGAGACCCTCAGGAGAGCATCTAATCCCACCTCCTGCTCAACGCAGGGTTAGCGCCAATTTCAGAGCAGCCTGCGCGGGACTTTGTCCAGACGGGGCTTAAAACCCTCCAGGGACAGAGGCTCCCCCACTTCTTTGGACAAACTTCTACTGCTTGACTGTCCGCAGAGGGAAAACATCACCCCTCCTTATGCCAAAGCAGAACGTCCTGTCCTTTTGGTCCACGATCACTGTCAACCTCCCTGCCACGCACCCCAGTAAAGAGCCCGTTTCTGCTGCCTTGATAACCTGCTCTTAGACATCCCAAAGCCTTCTCTTGTCCCAAATAACAACCCTGGTTCCACCAACCTCCTTAATGAAGCCAAATTTCTGTATGAAGTTACTTAATATTTTTGCCCAGGTCCCAGCTCACGAGGCCGAGGCTCCGTCCAGGCAGGGGCACAGCTCTGCTTGGATTTTACTGTGAATTCCACCAGCTTCTTCACAGCCAAACCAGGGAATACCCGAGTTTGTCCCATACCAACGCCGGAGCGCGGCTGGAGCGCTGCTCCATGGCCCTCTCTTCAGGGACCGCGTGCATCACATTCCCCCAGTAACTATTTTTGAGAGGTATCGGGTGGCACTTTCTAAATCAACGTATTCAGCGTAGTACTGATGGGCGAACTGGAAACGGAGACACTGCCACAGTGAGAGGGCAGGGACTGGTGACGTTAACAGCAAATAAAGACCAGACACCACCGAAACTGCTCAGGAGGGTGTTTCTCAGCTCAGAGCCAAGGTCACCCCCGCAGAGCACCAAGGATGAGACCCTGCCCAGGGCAAGGGGGACCCTACATGTCCTGCTCCCGCCAGAATCTCTGCAGCCTCCCAGGAGCAGCAGCGTCGGGTCAACAGGAGGGAACTTCGGATCCAGGTAGATTATGTCAACACACTTAATTTTGGCAACCGGTACAGGAATCTCTTTAAAAACCACACTCTGAAGACTTTTCAGACACGATCTGCTTTCCATCAGAGCACATGGATCACCGACCGTGTTCTTTTTTTAATGGGACACTGATTTACTAATGCACCAGCGTCCCTCTTGCTGCAGGTCAGTCTCAAGCGCCTGTTGGTTCCCTGCTCTATTTTAAAACATTGCCACAACATTTATGTTTTCCAAACCTCTGGAACTCCTTCGGCCTTCCCAGATTTATTACACATCAGCAGCCAGGATTCAGAAAGCCGCTTTGCCAGTTTGTTTTAAACAGACAGGTTCCCAATCTTGGTCAAGTTTCAAAGATTTTAAAGAGTTATCTTGTATTTAACACCCTCCCTTGTTACCAGTGCAATGGAAGGTATTTTGATATCCTCAAAGCAGAGTACATCAGCCAGCTCCTCCCCAAACACACGAAACGCTTTACCTCAGTATTGTTATTAGCCATCAGTTCAGGAGGTTTTAATCTTTCCCAACAATATAAACACTACTGATGAAGTTTATTTTGTTATAGAGATATGACGATATTTCTCACTGCCCCAAGATATACTTGCCATATTTTTTTGGTCATCTTATTAATCGCTTACCTTCCAGAATACCTCGTTTACAGTAACAGCTGCTTATCTATAACTTTTTGTTGCAAAAATGTTCCTAAGGGATTCTTTTTAAAAGATACAACATGATTACTGGGACAGACCCTTTGCAAAGGGAAGCAAAGCCACATCCAGCAGCACGTAGCACCCAGCACCGAGCTGAGACGCTGCTGGTTGCGCAAGGGTAGAAACCAACCTCCAAGAGATGGTTCAATGAAAAATCAAACCAGAAGCACTATTTTTGGAACATCTACTAATTTAGCTGGTAATCTGACCATCAGACCACCACAGAAATGCTGATACTACCAAAACGCTATGTTTTATGAGTTTTGTAAAATGTCTCTTCATATTGCAGGGTGACCATGAGCCAGCACTGGGCCCTTGTGGCCAGGAAGGCCAATGGTACCTGGGGTGGATTAGTAGGGGGTGGTCAGTAGGTCAGAGAGGTTCTCCTGCCCCTCTGCTCTGCCCTGGGGAGACCACACCTGGAATATTGTGTCCAGTTGTGGCCCCTCAGTTCCAGCAGGACAGGGAACTGCTGGAGAGAGTCCAGCGCAGCCACCAAGATGCTGAAGGGAGTGGAGCATCTCCCGTGTGAGGAAAGGCTGAGGGAGCTGGGGCTCTGGAGCTGGACAAGAGGACACTGAGGGGGGACTCATTCATGGGGATCAATATGGAAAGGGGGAGTGTCAGGAGGATGGAGCCAGGCTCTTCTGGTGACAACCAGTGACAGGACAAGGGGCAATGGGTTCAAACTGGAACACAGGAGGTTCCACTTAAAGATGAGAAGCAACTTGTTCCTGGTGAGGGTGGCAGAGCCTGGCCCAGGCTGCCCAGGGAGGTTGTGGAGTCTCCTTCTGTGCAGACATTCCAACCCGCCTGGACACCTTCCTGTGTCACCTCATCTGGGTGTTCCTGCTCCATGGGGGGATTGCACTGGATGAGCTTTCCAGGTCCCTTCCAACCCCTGACATTCTGGGATTCTGTGATATTCATAAAAGAAAAACTCAATGCACCTGTTGCTGGAATGTGGACTTTGCCCTTAGCTCAAGGAGCACTACTGGCTCTGCTGTAACCATACGAAAAAAGAGTTTCTAAGTGTGAAAAGCCATGCCACGCACCTACAAAAAGACACCAAACTACAGGAATTGTTTTCCAACATCAGAAAGAAGGAAAAGTTATAATCGGTTCGTCAGGGTCTGAGCACAACTGGGAAAGCAAAACCTAGGTACGCATGGCTGCTACACTGCGCTTGAGCAAGCTTTGTTTACTACAGAAAGTGGTTTTGAAGTTTAATTTATGAAGTGCCTGGCAAAGGTGGGAGCAGCGAGTGGCAACGCTCACAGATCAGCCCAAATTGCTGCATCAAGCCCGGAGGCTCCAGCGAGGATTTCCAGGCAGGTCTCACCACGTTCTGCTGGCTCTACTACCTACCAGGACAACTCTACAAGATAAAAACTTAACTTCTCATGTACAGAGATAAAGTTTCTATTAACTAAGTGTTCCAGCAGAATACCCAGCATGACTACAGACAGTTCACAGAATATTTTGCTTACCACAATGTATTTCAAACAAACAAATCAGATGGTTTGCTTATAAACAAAGACAAGAACACTGAAAAAGCTCTAGCAGCATTTCGCAGCTATGGAAAGCCAGAATGGCCAATTCTGATCCAATTTTCTCAAGACAGAGCAGAAAACAGAGAAGTAATGAGATTTCGCATTACACAGAAGGTAGGTAGCTGCAGAAAAATCCTGGGATTGTTTATGGCAAAGAGAAACATGAGACATGAGAGGGAAAGAGAAATATGTAAAATAATGACACCTAAACCAAGAAAAGGATCCCATTTACCTCTTATCCATACTGAAAATGAACTGAAATTAAAAAACAACAAATTAAAACAGAGGAAATGAAATTCCACGGCATACCATGCATATTAAGCCTCTGGGACATATTGCCACAGAGCAACGTGGGAGTAATTCAATAAAATATTGGAAGTGGATTTACATAATAAGAACATCTGTGATTCCATTACCAGAGTAAAGGAAAGAGTACACTGGCTATAAATGTTCATCCAACCAGGCATAAGCAAAGCAGTAATTAATGCGACCAGAAAATTATCTCCTGCACAGGCAGGTTATTCCACATTTGCCTGCATTCGAGCTCTGGGATTTTCATGTGCAACGTGCCAAGCGGCCGCTGCCCAAGATAAGACGGGTGCCCGGGTAGGTGGGCTGTGATCTAATCCGCTTTGGCAAGCTTCACGTCTGTGGAGAGAGATCACATTGCAGTTTTCAGCAGCTTATTGTGCAGCTTCTCAAACACAGAAACAAGACTACCCACTTTTTTTTTTTTTTAGCAGAGATTATCCTCCGTGACACAAAAAGGGCAGATGAAATTTCAGCCAAACCTATTAAATAAATACCTGCGGAGCAGCGAGTGACCCTGGAATGCTCCGGTGGAAACATGGCTATTTTGGAAAGTTCTCAGCACCTGAAAAAGAATGGGTTTACTGGGGAAATAATCAGATTTTATCTGGAAGGGCTGCTACTGGAGAGCCCCACGGTTAACCCTGACTACAAGGATTCTCAGGAACAGCTTCCTGTGTACCCACACTCCTGTGTTTTAGGCTAGATGTGGGGCTGGGAAAGTTTGACAGTGACAAAAATGGCAGTAGGTGCATCAGAAGGGGACAGGGAGCTCCACATCTCCTCAGGAGAACGGGGGAGTGAACGCAAGCGACACACAGACCTAAAACACACGGGGCAGGAGCTGACGGGCCTCCGAGGCCGGAGTGTGTCCCCCCCGCTTTCCCACCATCCACAAGCAACTCGCTGCCAGGGCCAGATTTTGCATATCTGACTCAGCCCTAGCCCTGAAACAGTTCAAGCAAGCACGTCCAATTGAGAGCTCAACCACCACGGCTTTCCCGGAGAGCCTCAGAAACCACTTCTGTCCGGCAGAACGACACCATCCGGCTTCACATTTCCACCCAACAACAAACCTGGCGGATCCCAGAGGGCCCCGGGCACGCAAGGCTGGCGGAACACCAGTGAGCTGGGAACCCTGCCGTGACAAACAGGGCACAAAGAGCCGCCGTCTCCCCACCAGCCCAGGGAGAAAAGCCTTCACCTCCCAGCACGGCCACCTCTACAAACTCCCCTCCACTTCCAGCAAGTTTACAAAGGCGTTTGTGCTTTAGCCAAAGACAGAAACGTGCCGGGGGGAGAGCTGAAAGCAGATTTAAGCTGGAAGGACCATACCTGCCTTGCCCGGGGCCTGCCGAGCAGAGGGAACCACTGCCATGTCTCTTTTGAACTCCACAGGTTGAGCCAGGCTGTCGTTTCGACATTCCGTGCAGCTTTCCACCAGCACACATGATATGTTCAAACTTGAGTAACTCCTCCCTCCCTCCGCACACAGGCCCAGGAGATGGCCCTGCCTCTATCATCCCAGTTCCTATAGCAACTCCTGACCCAGCAGATGGAAACAGAGCTGTTTTCTAGGCAAATCTGCCTTCTTGGATTCCTCCGCTCTTCCCTGCTGTTGGCCCCTCCTTGCTCCAGTGCTCTCCCCAGGGGCTGCTCCGCTGGCATTTGGCCCAGACTTTGCCTGGAGGAAGGCCAAGCTTTGAATTCATTTAGTAAAACCACAACATAAAGCAGCTCTCCTGCTCAGGAAGCAGGGCCCGTGTAGTCCCAGGGGCGAGCCAGGCCCCGGCAGAGCCGGCTCGCACCTTCTTGTTCAGCGCGGCGGCCCGAGGAGAGATCCCGGCAGAGGCATCACCGCACCACGCTCCTCATGCCCATTCTTCACCAGCCTGCGTTGTCCGTGGGGGAAAGGTAAAAACCAAATACAGAACTAGTCATTAATTAAATCCAGCTGATGGGATTATTGCAACTGAAGAGCAGAGTGGGGAATTTCTCAGACACTTGGGCTTTTGCTTCCAAAGTCTTTCCTGGAAGAGGGGGAGCCCAGCGGTGACATTGGGTCTCAATGCATGTTCATCACAACCGCTCACCCCTATTGCTTTCCTGGGCTGGGGTCCCACAGGAGCGAAGATCGCTAAATGCAGCTGTCAGACAGCTGCGTGACACCACATCCATTTCCTTTTCACTTAGAATATAGAGGGACAACAAAACTCAATACCACAAGGTGGTACTTGGGGGGGGAGATAATTACCAAAGGTGACAGTGAGAACCTCATGGAGAGGTGACATTGCTAAAGCTCCATGGTGGCAGGACGAGCGGGACTGGTGCAGATGGGGCCACAGGAGACACTGCCATGGCTGGGGGGGTTGGCAGGCTGTAGGCACCCCACGGAGAAGGGCTGCGATGTCCCATTTGGACACCCTATCAGGGGTAAGTGTCCCCCTGGGGCCAGCACAGCAGTGCCAGGGTGGGACCTGCACACCAGTGTTGTACAGCAGTGACACTCACAGGGACTCCACAGCAGGAGGCCGAGAAGCAGAGACAGCAGCAGTTCAGCCCATTCTCAAAGGCTCCAGCATGCTACACCAGGCTTCAGAGCAGGAATCACAGCAAAGCATCACAAGATGCAGCAGGTATTTTGGGCATTCAAAAGAACAAAAGGAAGCAGACACGAACTACACTGTGCCCACACGAAGCCCCAACTGGAAAACACAGCTGTGAGCTGTAAGACAAGTCATATGTGCAGTCAGATGCTGCCTTGCTCCCATCTTCCTCCTTGCCTCCTTACCCCATCTCAGCCACACAATCCACCTCTGTACCAAGAACAGAGAGCTATCTACTCTTTTCCTCCCTTTGGGTAATTTTTCCATGCTTGAGCACATTAATCAGCTCAGAGGACAGGACAACCCTTAAGGCGCATAGACGGTTTGGGACAAAAACACATGACCAGCAATAGGGTGGAGGTGGAAAGACATGAGACCTCTCCCTGCATGGGAAGCCCTACTCCAAGAGGGCGTTCCTGATCCAGATAACACACTAAAAGGGCATTCTCCTGCCAAAATAAGGATGCTTGCCCTGTGAACATAACGACTAAGCCGTATCACAGGCCTCTGGGGTGAGCTGGGATCGCAAGGATTCCCTCTGGAGGACACAGGGCAGCTTGTGGCAGAAGGTACCTCTGGACATCCAGGAACGGGGAGCCCAGGAGGGACATCAATAAAAGCATCAAAGCAGATGTACGGTCACAGAAGCAACATCAAGGGTCTAGAGAAAGCTTCCCATTCCCCACGGCACTGGGCAGAGCAATGGCGCAGCTTGCAAATGGATTTGAGGAGCTCCTTCCCCCGGGGAAGGACGGTGCCGGAGCAGCACAAAGCCCTGCTAGAAAACTGCTGACCTTGCAGTTAGACTCACTGTTGCCTTCAGCACTTCAAGACAGAAACAGGCTCGCTGCTGGATGCCCTCTGAAATGTAACTCGATCCCACGGTATACACTCACTAATCAATCTGGGCATAAAGCAAAGCCGAAAACAGTCCTCTTTTTTTTTTTTTTTTTTCACTGGAATGAGCCCAAATATGCACAATAACAAATCCCACTCAGAGCCATTACAAACTAAAGCACTTCAGAGAGTTTTGCGAGTCGCATTGCAGAGGGAGCATACTTCTGCCATAGCATCATCACTTCTCAGATGGTGTGTTTGAGAGACTTCCTAATGACCTCATAGCAGCACATGTGACCAGTAAGTCATCTTCTCAAAGGACGAGAAATAACATCAACAGACCCTGTTTTGCTTTCTGCAGCATGAGCAGGTTTCCGAACGCGAGGGAGCACAACCAGCTCAGCCCAGGGCTGGCATTTTTATAGTTTCTCCAATAGATTGTGTCTGGCTCCAAGAAAACATCAGACCAATTAATAGATGAAGGCCCATTAGCAGACACTAAATTCCACATACAAATTTAGACACGAAAGCTTGTTTATCCCAACGCAAGGCAATTTGGCTGTTTTTCAGTCATCCGTATGGTATCCTGAATCCTAGAAATATTTCACAAGCATTCTAAGAGGAGATAAGAAATGGTCTCAGAAAACAACTCCTTGAAAATATTGTTGATTGTTTACAACCCAGACATGTTTTAACGGGCTTAAAAAACAGCCTTTTCTTCCAGTGTTTAAAAATAACCCCTAAACTTGGGTGAGTCTGAGCAGCAAGGCAGAAATGTGAAATTCACGGGTGATGAACTGGTGAGCAGTTCACACCGAAATTGAGAAGCTGCCTTTTGCTGTCCCGGGGCACTGCGAGAAATAAATGAACAAACCCTGAGGAGCATGTTGATGCTACGGTGAAGACAAGACGAGAAACAGCTCAAGATTGATGACAGCCTTGAACTTCTGAGCAGATCTCTCCTCCGTACCGAACACAAGGTTCTTGCGGAAGAAAAGCTACAGAAACACATTGTAGAAATGAACGTCAGAGGAGACATGCCACAGACCTGCGGCCAGAGAGCTGCTCCACAACAATGATATGGGAATATATATCCAAGTATGAATAAAGAAAAAAAAACACAACTAATTGAAATACCACCTAAGAGCTTTTTCTGCCAGGCCTCTCCTGCAGCAGCAGCACAACGGGTCACTCCAGTGATGCCACCAGGCCACACAACCTTCTCCAGCAGCTCTGCCCCATGGTCAGACAGGACCAGGACACACCTGAGCAGCCTCTGGCTAAGCAGGGACCAGGAGCTGGCGAGCACAGGACAGTCCCGCTAAGGATGCTGGACCTGTATGCATTCAAGTTTATTATTTCAGTGAGAGAGTGAAAGCCAGCTCCTACCTTCACCTTTCAAAGAACTTTTGATGGAACGCAGCAGCCTGCCATACAAGTGCTTTGTTTACACCCTGCAGGTCTCTTCCATCCTTCCTCGTAGTGTGAGAGCACGGTCACTCCCACCCCAGCTGGAACATCTGCTCTGCTAGTGTCGATTTGCCACTGCGCAGAAATCCAGCCATAAACCTGGGAAAGGAGGGAAGCAGGGCAGAGCTTGGCGCAGCGGGGAGGGCAAGACTGGGACATGTGTGTGCCATTCCCCGAGAAATACTGCCAAACCACCCTTACATACAAGCTGCTGTACTGCAGGGTAACAGAAGGTGGCTCAGAGGTGACACCACAGTGACATACATGGACACCTGATGTGGGACGGACCCTCCCAAGCAGTATGAGAGACATGGGGGTGCAAGAGCAGCACCACATGCCCCCCACCCCGTGCTGAGGAATCCTTTCCTGCTCTGAAAAGAGGTGATGAGTTCTCAAGAGGGCAAATACCCCCGCAGTACCCTGTCTCCTTTGCCCCTCAGCGGCTTCCTAAACCACGAGAACAAGCACAACCTCTGGGCCAGCCACACAATAAACACATCCTCATGTCCCAGCAGATGAAGTTTGCAGCTGAACCAAGCTGCTTGTTTCTGGGTGCATGGGCAGCTGCTCGGTGAAGCCCTGTCCTGCTGGGACATGGGAGCAGAGGCCTCAGCACCACTTTGCCATCACAGTTCCCTCACCCAGGGATGAGAATGGCTGGGGAGGTGGCAATGGAGGAGCGATGACAACTCCCCAGCCCCCAAAATCTCACTAGGAGCCTTAATACTATCAGGAAAGATCCAAACAGCAGCAGCCTCCTATTTGCCTTGTCTTTTAAACACAGTCTCAGCTGCTACACATGGGCTGGGGATGAGAATAGAGAGAAGGAAAAGTAGAACTTATACCCCCAGGTCAGAACAAGTGGAACAAGAACAATTTAGCTTTATTTGTTGTAATGACAAAGCCCCAGCAAACACGTCATCCAGCCGAGGAGCAAACTCCTGGCATAGAGCAGCACTCAGCAAGGACATGCTTGTAAACACCCTCCCTGGCCATCTTTGCTGATGTAATTGTGAGAAGGGGGCAGAGAAAACCATTATCTGCAAACAGACATCCCTCCCTGTCCCTGGACACCGGGACCTGCCCAAGCAGGACGTCTCCAGCCTCTCTGCCTTGCTCTTATCTACACAGTGAGCCAAGTATCCCCTGCTATCCCACAACAGCAAGTGCTGCAGATGAGAACTGTCGCAGCTCCAAGGAAAGCTCAACTCCCGTGAGCCAGGTAAGCCTCTGCTCTGGAATTCTGACATCTAATCCCTGGAAGCAGTTCATATGTTCAGCAGGCACAAGGCCGCTTTCAAAGCTGACCTTTTTCTTGAAGCACTAGATAGTATGTTATGTCCTGAGTGTTGTCCTTCACATGTTCCTCCCCCACCACTGCAGCAGGACAGCTCTTCCTGCCCCCCATCCCTGTAATGGGTTTGAAGCAAAGGAGCTGGCGTAAGGAGAGCTCCAGGAAGCAGAGCTGCACGGGTCCCAGGACTGCTGGGGACAAACCCTGCCACCCCACCTGCAGGGATACATCCCCACATCTGGTCTTCCCTCCCAGGCGTTTCCCAGTTCAACCTGTGTTGGCATATTTCACCTCAAAAACTACAAGCTGTGGGGACCTGAGAACACCAATGTCTGAGCATTAATTCCAAATCGAGCTCGGAGAAAAGCTTCCTTCACTGGAGATTTTATTCCAGGGACATGAAGAATATGAGCAGAAAGCCAAAGCAAACCATAAGCCCTGGCTATAAGCTTCAGCAACGAGAAACAGCATGTGGGAAGGGAGAGATTCATCACCAGCCACTTGCTTTTCCTAGCAAGGGACCTGGAACCAAGTGACCAACCAAACAGGCAGAGCTCAGCTTGTGGCAGTGACACCGTTACAGCTCCTCCACCTGCAAAGCACACAGACCTCCGCAAAAATAAGAACTGGTGGGAAAACAAGAGCTGCCAGCCCCCAGCTGACATCCCTGAAGGCCTGTACAGCTGCTGCAGGACCCTTCAGCCATCCGACCCCTGCCCTGACCTCTGCACCTTCGGCCCAAGCTGGCATGTAGAGAGCAGCTGACAACAGTAGGCACCGCATTCCTTTGATTCCTCAGCAAGGACGATCATCTTCAAATAACCAGGAGACTGCAGAAGCCCAAGCTCCCAGCCCTTTTTGCTGGGTCTGCTATGGAAACAAAAGGCAGGAAAGTGTTCTCAGGTACACAGTTCAGCCAGGCAGGACAGCAAAGGGCGCCTCGTATCCCACCCAAGGACACTGCTGCTCACTCCGCACCACCAGACGCACCCGACACAACGGCTGGTTTGCACTCTAACAGGAACACAACATCCATTTCCAGAGCAGATGACAGTGCCAGCGAGATGACAACCAGCCCACGGCAGCTCTCACTTTCAGCAACCGGTGAAGCACGCACATCGTTGCTGAATCTCCCTGTTAGATGAGGGGACACAGAGGGACACCTCTAGCAACGAGGTCCTGGCCAGGGAAGCCTCCACCTCCTCAGCAGCTCCTTGCATCTCAGCCATTTCCCTTCCAAGCAAGGCCTTCTGGCCCGAGCAAGCGTATGGGTGTTGCAATCCGCAGTTTTGTCTGAAGAAATCCAGCCCAGCTGCAGCAGCAGCCCCTGCTCTGGCCTAGGTGCCGTCCACGGACACCCACTGCGCCCAGAAGCCCTGGCATTCCTGAAGGCCAGTTTACTTCTCAGATGCAGAGAGCTGTTCTGCTCCCACTAACGCTCAGGATCACTATGTACACTCCGACAGGCACACTCATCTCATGACCTGGTGTTTTTCCCTGAAATAAAAGCAGCAAGCTCTGTGGAAAAGCCTCTCCTCCCGCTGCGAGGGGCTGAGGTTGGCAGATGAAAGGCAACTACATGTCTTGTGCACGTGTGGGCTGGCCAGCACCCATCCCACACTCGGCCTCGGGGCCAGGGATGCTCTGAGTGCTCGTCCTGCGCCTCCTGACCAGCCTGGCTCACATCTGGGCAAACACCACGGCTGATACCAGGGGGAAAACACCCGTGTGCTCACTCCAGCAACAGGACACGTCCTGCAAGGACTGCTTCACCTGTAATAGCCCGTGTAATCATGAGAAAACCACCTAACAGGATCCCTGCCCTTTCCTGCAGAAACAGCACCAGGGTCTGCTCATATTTCCCATACTAGCACGGAAAAGACAGGAGGATCCAGATCCATTACACTACTAGCCCTACTGGGACATTTCCTAAGAGTTCACTCAAATGTTTTTCAACCTGCAGGATGAGGTAATTCAAACCCAGATACATGACCCACACTATAAGGTGGTTCACTAGGTACGACTCTCAAGCAAAAGCAAATAAAAGTTGATCCGGTATGGTATGCTGCTCCATCCCCGGACGTTTGCAAGACTTGGCCAGACAAAGCCATGGCTGAGTCAATCACATGCTGGAGACAGTCCCACTTCAAGCAGGAGGTCAGGCTGAAGACGTCCAGATGTCCTTTCCAACCAGTATTTCCATCACTCCATGACAGCGAATGAGAGGAGGCACAGTAATGATTGCCAATGGTTTTATGAAAGACTCGCATTGAGTTTCTCTGAAGGGATCTTTCTAAATTATATTAAAAGCTTGGTTAACGAAGGTGTCGGCACTGACACACTCAGGGCTAATTCTGTACTGGCAGGGATACTGGAGTACCAGTATCCGTGACTTGATATATTGCACGGGTCTCAAACAGGGTCAGTACACCGCATCAGACTGTCCTCGCACAAATTCACACCCACCATACGAGATTTCTTTTTGGCGTTTAACTTCAGCTACACGTTCAAATACAAAAGCTTGCAATAATTCCAAGAATACAGGTTAAAAGCAAGACAGCCAATAGCTCTCAAGACATCAGAAGCAACTAGAAAAATCATTTCCCACTAGAAGTCTTCACTCTAGGGAGGTCTCAGAAGCACTGCTGCTATTTGGTGTCCTTCCAGTGCTGGGACGAGGCCAAAAAATGCCGCGGCAGAGACTGAACCACATCTGATTGCTGATGGTTCAGTCCTCAGGGAGAAGACAGCACATCTACACGAGGTGCTCTGTCTGGAGGGTGATGGGGACGCTGAGACCCCGAGAGAGGGTCAAGAGACACCAGAGAAAGTGCCATCAGGGCCGTTCCTCCTGTGTCTGCCCACAGTGCTGCCAGGATGGACCTATGGTATCTGCACATGGCACTGGCCAGCAAAGCTCATTTTCTCAGGATAAAGCCCCATCCAGGTTGTCTCGAAGCATGAGGGAAATGATAAGATTGCGGCTGGCTCAGTATGTAGATGGACAGCATCGTACTGATGGAAAGACAAAGAACACTTTGGGAAGTTGGGTTATTTAAATAATATCCATCGTAATCCAGACAAATGCAAAACACACACACACACTCAAAAACAAAGTCCATGGGATGAGCTGACAACATCGGGACACTTGTCCAGGGAAGCAGTGAAGGTGCTCACTGCTCGGCCAGCTCTGCTGGTCTGTTCTCTTCAGCAGCTCAATCACAGCGCGCATGGCCAACACCTCATCCCAAACAATAACATGGCACTGGAGGCCGCACGTGTTCTCACAAGCATCCCCAGCTCAGCTCCACTATAAAAGCAGAAATGAAAGATAAACATTCCTGGAAGATCATATTACCCAGCACGAATACATGACAGTTTGTCAGGAACAGTAGAAACAGCCCCAAGCTTAGAGAAAAACACTTATTGTAGGCTGATATTTTCACATTGGAGAATACTAGTCCTGCAGCTACTTCTGCTACAGGTTTGGTGGTGTTAGTTTTTTGTTTGTTTTTTACTTTTTGACAGGCAGAAACAAATGAGCACAAGCGAAATAACATGGCAGTACTACAGATGGACAACAAAACCTGACGCCTGGCTAGTTTAGCTCTCCCTAAGAGGGCAACACAAATCACTGATACCACTGCCAACTGATACACCCAACAAAAACATGCCCAGATTCTCATCCTTCAAGGAAAAAGAGCAGCTGCAAATGCAGTGTGCTCTGCAGGCTCTGTCTTTGCTTGCTCTTCATTATTGATGGGTGGGGCGTTTTTACACCTTAAATGCTATTCCCAGAGAAACTGAACTAAACTTCTCATTTTCACTGCATAAATTCATCTGGTTGGAAGAAAATACCCCACCCTATTCTTCTGGCCTCCAAACTACAGCTGGCAGACTCAGGATGTACAACAGTCCTGGGGAAGAAACACAACTGTTAACTTTGCTTGTCTGTCTCTCCTCCTGTCCTCTCACCCTCTCCTTCATCCCCCACGGCACATACGAGCTGATCATCTCCCCACCACCTCTTGACAAGAGCCGACTTGTTTTGGGTTCATCAGGACCTGCAGAGCTTTGCAGACAGATCTGGGCACAGCACCCAAGCATCAAGAAAGTGAAGTCAAATCAGGTCAGGAGAGCATCATCCATGCCGGGAGCCCTTCCAAGCAAACACCCAGAGAGCTGCTGCGCTAGGAGCGGACAGGCCCCAAATCCAGATTTTGGAACAACTCCACCCAGTTTAATTCCTTGCTCACACATTCTGCAAGCATTAGTTCTGAGTGGGCTGGTGTTTTAACAGCTCCAGCCCTGAAGCTTCACGGACAAAACAAGGTTTAGGCAGCACTCTTCAGGGCACAGGGATCGTCACCTCCCACGTGCACACGCTGCTCAACCCAACGGCCCCAGGATCATCAGCCAAACTGCGGGTGGACAGACGGCCCATGAACAGACCCAGCAGGATCCCATCCAGGAGCAGCGTGAAGAATGAAATGGTTGAGCTGCTATGAAAAACATACAACATCACTGCAATCCATCAGAGCGCCAAGTGTTTTACCAGTGCTTTCTTTCCAAGAAGGATTCTGGGATTATTAGCCAGTAAGGGCATGAAATCCAAGCAACTTATGTTCACAACTTACGTACGACGTTGAAAGTAGGCATTTTAACTTGCATTGTACTGCACACTCACAAGGATGCCAAACAAAGTTTGATGAGATGAGCCTGCAAATAGGTGTTTTCCACTTCCACGTGCTTGACTTTCCACCTCTATGAAGTACTTTTGTGAAGTTATGCATGGGAAAGAGCTTCTGATAAACTCCCATGGAGCAGACATGCTTAGGTGACATGAAAGAAAACCACCACCAAGTCTGTGCTCAGCTCTAAGATTTACTTTCAACTATTTGATGCAGAAAGCAAGCTCACAGGAGCACCTCACAGAACCGAGTGTCCTACAGACAGAACGCTGATGTGCAGTGGTAGAAGGTTTTAATGCATCTTGGTTTATACATTCTTGTCTTCAATTGTGTGATGTGTTTGGCAGATTTCAGGCTTGGGATTTGAAATTTTCCCTGCCCATTCTGACAATTTTTTTTAAAGAGAGATTGGGAACAAATGATTCCTTGGCTCCTGTTCCCATAATCAATATTAGTAAAATTTCGCCTACCACCACATCAAATCTATTTTTGCATAACTAATGCCTTCTTGATTTGGAAAAAGAAATACTTTTAGGCACAAAGAGGCCCTGGCATATCAGGAAAGTGCCTTTCCACCTTGCCTGTGAGAATGGGCCGTACTTCAAAGCTCCTGGCAACAAAACTTTTTTGCTTGCTCCCCTATGCTACAACACCATCCAATGTCACCTTAGAACAGCTTTGCTTAATTTTCAGCGTTCTTAAACAATGGCTGGGATTATTTTGGAAGAAGAGGTCTATCTATTAAGGACACCTTAACCCAATTGCCATAAAGAGAAATGGAGACCAGCAGCCCTTTAGAGAGAGGGCAGAGAGCGGTGGGATCCTCTGCAGCAGAACATCAGCATCAAGTCTTCCCTTCACAGAATGTTCTCATGCATTAACAGCAAAAATATCATCAATTCTACATAAATTCCTTTGCCGAAGCCAGCAGAAAAACGTCTGTGGAATTAAGGCAGATGAGAGACTTCCTTCGCTTGGGCTTATCCCAACACTGCGCGTACTGAAGAGAGAAACAGAGCTAAGGAAAGATGAAACACTTCCTTGCTGTCTCCTGTCGCTGTCCAAGCAACGGGACCCAGCACTTGAGAGCATCCCTGGATATTCTTTATACTCAGAAAGCTCTTGTTGGAACACAAAGCCGCCCTGAAGACGGATGCTTTGGCCGCCTCTCGTGTTTTGTATGTGCCATGAGGACCACGGGCATGTGACTCGTGTGTTAAAACTTTCTGGCTCACCAGTCGAAGTTCAGATTCTTTCCCTGCAAAACACACTGCATGATCTCATCTGCAAGCAATCAGCCTGAGAAATCAGCTTGTTAAAGGAAGCTTCTAGGAAAGGAGAGATTCTCTGGAGAATTTGGGGGGTCTATATGATTTTAACCAGTTTGTTAAGCCCCAGCTGCTCTTCTCCCCGTTGGGGTCACAAAACCAAGAAACCATTTCTCCTCCCACACAACTCCAGACAGCAGGACAGTTTGCCAACACCTAACTGGAGCGTCACATTTTCATCCTTTTAAAGTGTTCACATTTTCATGCAAACTCATTTTAAGCGGGCGTTGGAAGAGCACAAGAACAAACTCAGAGCTGCAAATTGAGCAGCATTCGAAACACAATCCATTAAACGTGTGATGGTGGTGACCTGAATGTTTTAAGACAGAATATTTTCTTCATTTCTGAATATATATTTCAACATTTCCCCACGATCATCACTTGGGTCCTAGACATGTACCCAGAGACGAATAACCAGGACAGCGGGTGCTCTGAAGAGAAGCAGGGGAACACACAAGCAGCTCCCTGGAAAGGCAGCTTTATGCTGAGATTGCTGAAGGAGATGGAATACAATTTTACCTAAATTTCTGGTGATGCTGCAGGAATATCCAGAAGCCCTATACTCCACCCCCACAAGGAAACATCCTTTCCTTCCCAGTGACACCCTTAGGGAAGCACAAGCACTGCTAAGAGCGCAGGAAATGAAGCGCAGAGTTTGATTCCCAGGTTACACACTCGGTTTATCTCTGCAGGCCCAGCTGCACCTTGTTCCTTTACAAGGAGCACTGTGGTGAGTACAACAAGCAGAGCAACTCTTATGCCCACAAACCCAGTCCCATTTGCATCCCCTGAGCTTGCAGAAAAAGGACCATCACCCCAAAGGGGAGGCAGGGAGGACCAGACGACAATCCTGCTTTTCTTCACTTTGTTCCACACAAGCTGTCGCACCGGGCATTAGCTGCATCTCCCAGGCAACCCTTTCTCAGCTGCCTCAGCTGGTCATTCAAGCGCTTTGAAAGACTCTCCTTAAAATTCTTGCATAGAAATCACTGTTCAGTGTTGAACAGTGCATACAGGAGGGGAAAAAAAAAAGACAGATAAAAGCTAGCCTGTCTCTAACAAAAGAGACGAGGAGGACTGAACCCTTGGCTCTTCCCAGCCATGGATTATTCCAAGTGAAGTGATTATTCACCACTTCCAGCACCTATTTGCAGTTCAGCTTCCAAGAGTAACTGTTATGAAACAAACAGAAGGAAGCAGAGATCAGAGTGGAAAAGCAACACACATTTATTACCATGAGCACAGAAGATCGAGTTAACTGCACTGGGTTCTCCTCAATTTGTCTCTTCACTAAAGCTACTTTAAAAAAATTATCTGCACCTCAACCCATGGCTCTTGAATTAATTGTGAGACTCACTGTGCAGGACTCTGCCTCGTACAACGCAGGATGACAGTCACGGTGCAGCTGTTTTGGTCAACAGTGGCACCTTCTAGTCCAAATGCGAGTCCAAACCTCAGAGGGACTTGAAATATTGCAGCTTTTTGCTGTGTCTTTACAAAGAAAGAAGAAAAACCACATAGCTCTGTTTGACTGCAAACATTCAGGCTAAACAAAATGTTATGAGAAGAGTCCCCAAGCTTTTCACTCCCTAGCCAAATTCCTAATTTTACTTGATTAAGAGCAGACACCCCCCAAAGATATGTCAGCTACTAGAATCAAGGTACAGGACAACTGCCCCCAAAGCCCTGGGAAGCACATCTCAGAAAATTCAAAGCATAAAGAGGAGACAATATTGAAAAGCTCAGCTGCTACCTCCTATGGTGCAGCTTCTCAACCAAATCATGAAGGGGAAAAAGAAAAAGGAGACTTTCCGGCTCAAGTTCCAACTCCTTTTTAAAAATCAGTTTATAACCACTAAAATAAACACAGTAAGAACAACTGTGCAGTAACTGGGAACCTGCAAAAACAGCTGCAGTTTAAGAGCAGCTCAGGCAATGTCTGGCAAACACCAGCAGATACAAACAGCCCAAGGGGATGGCACGACATCTGGGGCATGAAACAGTGAATTTCACCCATGGGCTCGTTGAGAAACTGCCTGAAGTTGATCCAGCCAGGGTGTGCCAGGCAGAAGCTGCTCTGGCTGTGCTGTTCACCACCGCGGTGGGCATTTGCTCCCTGTTAGATCTGCCCATTCCCAAATTCCTCCCTCCTCCCAGGTGCCCGGGGCTCTCCCATGCCCTGAACTGTCTCAGCCCTGTCGAGCACATCCCAAGCAGAGAACTCCAAGACACGGTTCTTGAACATTTCAACCATTTTGAAGTCCCTCTAGGACATCTTCAGAACAGCAACCACATCAGATGGTGCACAACTGCAGCAGCATCTCCAGAGAAAAATCACCCAGTCCTGCTGCCATTTCACCTTCCAACTCCAGCCGAGGTAACTCCCCAGCATTTGGACAAGCAGGAGAGTTTGTGCCTCTTTCTCCTCAATTACTTTTTAGAACTGGAAGACTCAAATCTCCACAGAGCTACCTCAAGCCTTGCTAGAAAGCCACATGCTTTGAACATCCTCCTTCGCTGCAAAGTTGACAGTTTTCAATTATACCCAGTTCCAGTTGTTCTTGGCTCTCCCTCCCTCACCACAGACCTGTGCTCTCCATGGCTGGGCTTGTCACTGTGCGCAAAAACCAAATTCAGGAAAGCGGCAACAAATAAAGTCTTCCTGGAGAGTGAACTGAATGAGAAAGGTGAAATCTGCTGGGACAGGTAAGGAGCCAGGTCTGGGGCAAGGGACAGGTCACCTGGGAACATCCAGGGCAGGAAAAGGACAGGGAGCCACCGGGTCTCGCAGGGACGGTTCCAGAAAGTTTAAGATGCTGCAATTCTCCAACCATAGCCTATAACCACCAGGTCACAGATCCCTCGCTAGCAGCAAAAGAAAAGCTCACACACCCACTCACAGCTGCCCAAGGGACAAGAACACACCTGGGTAATAGATTTAGGTCTTCTTAAAATACAATTACTTCCCTCAATTATACACCCGAGGCCAGAACCCACAGGCTGAGCAAGCCACGAGCAGCGTGGCAGCTAATTCACAAGGAGCTTCTCTTGATTCTGACAGCCCACATTACCCAGACTATCAGGCTAAATGGACATCGGAGCCTGTCTAATTTTATGGTCTACAGAGAGGAGGCAGGAACGGCTGATGGAAGAGCGGCGAGAACTCTGCCCACCCACACCACCACTCCTGGCTCCACAACAGAACTGCTGCTACTTTCTTTTTAATTATTTTTCTTTCACTGGAAGCAGTTGAAAAGAAAAAGAAGAGCTCAGCATTTTAAAGCAAAGTGTCTCAAAACGCTGGGTTACCTTTCAACCTCAAAAGACGAAAGACATAAGTGAAACAAAATCTCAGTCACTCCCTCAGAACATTTTTCCCTTTCTGCCTCCAGCAAAGCAACACACCTTGAGCTCCACTTTATCACCTTTTCTATCCTCATCTCCTTTGGCTTAAAAGATCCCACTGAAGAATTTGACATTAAATAGTCACAGATTCTCGTATTTTATCTTTTCCCACTTCCCCAGTGCTAATTAAAGAACACTTAGAATCCAGACCAGGCAAAGAAACAGCCAGCATGCCCAGCGCAAAAAGGAAGAAAGGGAAAAGCACCAGCAAACAAAAAAATGCAATACTGAGTATCAACCACAAAAAGCCACCAGGAAAGTTTAAAGGCAAAGTTTTCCCAGAGAGGGAAATCTTCAGAAAATAAGCTCTGCTACTCCAGATAAAAAAGCTCTTCTGCTTAAGGAAAAAGAATGGAAAGCTCTTTCATAAAGGGGAAAAACAAATAAACAAAAAAACCCAACCAAGTAAATCAACCAGCATGAGCGTCTAACTCTCAGCCTTGCGAGAAAAAAACGCATCTCGGGACCTGAGCGTAACTAACACTGCAATTAACACCGCAGCTACCACCGCAGCTACCACCGCCGCTCCGCACCACTGCAGCAGTTTACTCTCCTACCTCGCACAGCCCCAGCAGCTGCTGGTAGGGCCACAAAGAACCTGCCCGAGAGCTGATCCAGCTGCAGGAAAGAGAAAGCACCGCAGAAGGGCCGGCCCGGCCGGGTCCCCGCTCGGCCGAGCCCGCGGTGGCAGCCGGGGCTGACCCGGGGAGCGGGGACCCCCGCGCTGCGGCGGGAGCGGGGACCCCCGCGCTGCGGCGGGAGCGGGGCTGGGGCCGGCTCCGCACCACGGCCGGCAAAAAGGCCCAACAAAGAAAGTTAAACCCGGTCCGTGGTGCTGGCAGAGTTAATTAAAAAGTTCTCTCGCTGCGTGTTGAAACAGCGAAACGCCCGGAGTCGCGTTTCAAAAAGTTGACGGGATCTTGCACACACGAGTGACCCAAGTGCTGCGGCGGTAGGTGCGGCCAAGCACAAAGCGGGTGCCCCGGGCTTGTGGGGACTCACCGGCCCTGTCCCGCCTCCGCCGAGCGGCTCCTGCCCGGCCCGGGGGCGAGCGGCGCCTGGGCCCCAGGGACCCCGCCGAGCGCTGCTCCCCAACTCCCCTGGCCGGCCGAAAGCCCCGCGGGGTTTACCGAAAGGCGCCCCAGACCTGCCCCGAGCTCCTCCCGCACCTGCGCCGGCCGAGCGCAGGGCACAACCGCGGCGGCCCCGCCGCCCCCAGCCCCGCCGCGCCGCCGGCCGGGCCCGCGGGCACCCAGCGGGGCGGAGCGAGGCCGCCGCCCCGGGCAGCGCCTCCCCCGGTGGTGGCGGCGGTGGCGGGCGGGGTGGGGCCGAGCGAGTGGCCGCGCTTACCTGGGAGACCGAGCGGCGGCGGCGGGCGCGGGCGGGCGCGCTGCATCACGGCCCCCTTCCGGCCAACGGGCGGGCCAGGGCGGGGGCGGCCGCGCCGCTCTTAAAGCGACCGCTCTCCGGGGCGGCGGGGACGCTGGGAGCGGCGGTCCCGGCCGCGCCGCGGGGCCCGCCGGGCGGCGTCGCTATGGCAACGCGGCGCGGAGGGCGGGAGCGGCGGCCGGGCCGGGGCCGCCCTGGGGAGCGGGGGGGCGGCCTGTGCCAGCGCAGTGTCGTCCGTGTGCCTCAGTGCCCCGCCGTGGCACCGTGTGCTCCAGGGACCTGTCGTGTTCCTTTGTCCCCCCATGTGCCCTCCCGTGTCCCCTGTGTGCCTCAGGGCCCCGCCATGTCCCCGTGTGCTCAGGCCTGAGTCATGTTCCATTGTCCCCCAGGTTCCTCCAGGCTGAGCCGTGTCCCTGTGTGTGTCACCACCCCACCGTGTCCCTAGGGCTCTGCCATGGCCACATGTGCTTCAGGGCTGAGATGTGTCCCCCGTGTGCCCCACAACCAGTTGACTCCACATGCATCAGAGCCGTGCTGTCCCCAATGTCCCCAGGTCAACGTCATGGCCCTGCCACATCCCCAGGTTATCACATGTACCTCAGGTCCCTGCCATGTCCCCCTGTTCCCCTGTGTACCTCAGATCGCTGCCATGTTCCTGGGCCACCACTGCACACCCCATGCTTCCCAGTTGATGCCACCTACCAGAGGTGCCCACCATGTCCCCAAGGGTCCCATCACCACCATGGCGCCAGCGGGTCTCTCCCCACCATCCCCGGCACCCTCCCAAAGCCAGGTACATCCTGTGTCACCACAACGTCACTCAGCCTTGTTGGGCCCCCAGCCAGCGTGTGCTGGTAATGGCCTCTGAGGACACATGGAGCCTCCATTACAGTGGCCTCTCTCACACATGCCTCATTTTAACGAACTTGACATAATTTCAGCTAGTTTTTAGGGTGATGTCAAAGAAGATCGGCCCTTCCCTGGGGCTGTCCAGACACAGGGCCCCAAACAAGCCAAAGTGAAGTCAAATGGGAAACTCTAATGACCAGGAGTAAGGAGTGGAAGGAAAACACTGGTTACCAGGGAAAGGTGTGCTCAGAGTCACCAGGTGAAAATGTAGCCAAAACATTAGACTAGCGACCAGCTGCACAGAGCTACACAGTCTCTGGGTGTAGAGTAGATGGACCTTTTGAAGGTATTGTTTAAGAACAAAGAATGGTGAAGATCATTGCTTTGCTCCAGGAAGCAGAAATGTTGCGTTAGAGTAATCCCATGTTTCTTAAAATCAAACATTCTGTCTCCTATTTTCACTATTTCTCTTATTTTCAATACAAAATATATTCACTCATATTTTGCAGTGTGAGCGAACACAAATAAGTTCTCAATTTCATGTCTTTGACCTCTGTTGAGCGGCTCTTTGATGCTGCGAGGCAAGGGGAGATACAGACTGATATGTTTGCACTAGATTGCTTATTGAGTTCTTCTTATTTGCCCTGATTTTTTTCTTCTAAGTCTTATTTAGAGTAATGTTTTCAAGCTCCCCTTTTTCAGACATCCACTTGTGCAGTGGAGTAGCACAGCGTGTAACATCTAGGTGAGGCAGCGCAACAAAATATCTTCGTAATATTTTCTCCATTACGCTCCTGAGACACCATCAGTCCAACTCGGAGGGAGCCAGAGGGTGAATAATGCGCCTAATGAAAGCAGCTGTGTTTACCATTCCCATGGCACGCCTCCGCAGGGAGCAGCGTCCCTGCCCCTCGCGTCGCTGCCTCAAAAAGCAGCCACTGAGCAGCTCTGTGATCTGGATGAGCATGGGATGGGGGGTCAAAAGGCTGTTCACATTACAGGATCGGGGAAATGTGGAAAGAGGTTCCCCTTGAGGAGCATCTTTGGAGCGCTGCATGTCACAGTGCGGCTTGTCCCATAGGACACAGCTAGAGTACTAAACTAAGCAGCTCCCGGGGACACCGCTGGGTACAGGAATGTGATTATGTGGAACGACAAAACTGCCACAACAATCCCAGGCTGGGGTTTGGGGTTGAGCATCCATCACGCTCCCCAGGGACCATTCCCAGGCTGGGAACATGGTGGGGATGTCCAAGGGGTGCTCCCAGTACACGTCTTGCTGTTGGCCAAGAGGTTTAACCGGCAGGGCCGAGTCCTGGAGCAGAGGACTCTGTGAACAGCAGCAGGGCTGGGGGACTCGGGGGCAGCGGGATTAGCGGGTGAGATGGCCCAAGGAGGTTTGGATAAGAGGTTGGAGGGATGGGTGGTATGAGGAAAGATATGGGGCTGTAGCATGAACATGGAAGGCTCTGGAGTGGGCAGAGCAGGGAACGGGGAGCTCTGGGAGAGGAAGGAGTGAGACACATGCACAGGGCACAGGGACTTCGGGTGGGGGTGGAGGCCTCTGGGGCAGTGGAGCTGGGGTGCAAGGGGCTCCCCCTGCAGAAAAGGCAGCGACTGGCAGGAGCCTCAAACCCCGTGCAGGGCTGGAAATGCAAGTGCAGGGCTGGGTCCTGGCGTGTCCCAGCTGTGGAGCCTGTCTGGATATGCTGCTCTGCTGAATGCAGTGTAGCGCAGACATATCATCCCTCTGGGGCACCGCAGGGCTCCCAAAGCCATCTTGCCTCGTCCCCTGTGAGCTCAGCTGGAGCTGGTGCATGTACCTGTGAACTGCCCTGGTGATGCACAGGCCTGGGAGTAGCTGGTCCTGGCCACGTTACCTCTGCCAAAAGCAAGTGTGGCAGCAGACAGGAACCTAACAGGTAGGAACAGAGACTGACCACGACGTGAAACACTAGACTTCATGCAGCAGACTGACTGTAATGGTTCTTTTTGTATTTAGCTCATTCAAGGCAGCAGGTCTGAAATGAATTTTCAGTGGTTGCACTAATTTAAGCTGCCAGAGTCTGGCTTGGATGCTGCTTGATGGTGGCCTCTGTCACATCTGCATTACCATATACCTCAGCTCGCTGTCCCACACCGTATGGAACACTAAAATTACTCACCTGTAAGACTTGGTTGGTTTTTATTTATATTTTTAATATATTGAAGGCATCCCCGTGTACATTTTGCTGTGTTATGCCCCAGCACATTCGTTTGTTTTGACAGATTTTATTTTCCCACCGCATCAGCTCTCTGCAAGGTACTGACAGCATCCTCAGCAATTTCTTGTACATGCGCCATATGTGGGTGTCTGAGCCGCTGCAGGCAGCTGTTCTGGTCCTGCTTAGGTTGTCTCTGCTGCCCTCTCCTGATGCCATCGGGATATGCTGGTCTTCGGGAAAGTCCTCGAACACCAGGTTTACCATCAACTCTGAAAGATTTCAACACCACCACCACCATTGTTGAAAGATCTTTTTTATTTTCAATTATCTTTCCCATTCCAGAATTTTACATAACTCCACGTTCAGCTATTCCTTGTGGCTGCACGTCTTCCCCTGCCTACACGAGGGATGCAGAGCTCCTCTGAAGGGCTCATCCTACACCACCGCCCACAGAACTCGTAGCTAAATTCTGTCAGTGACTCAGCTTTTTCAGCTGCATTTTTTTCCGAGATAAGCAGGTCTCTGTAACTGCCGTGGGCTGCAGCTCCCTGCTCTTCTCTGTTGTGGCCTGCAGTGCCGCACTTGGCTTTTCCACACCTCTTCTGCAATCACTGCACGTGTGATCCAGCTTCTGCCCATCCCTGGGTCATGTACGGCTGCTCTAGGTCATTATGAAATGTTTGAGTTCTGCTCTTATCAGGGCCTGAGGACCTAATTGCTGTTGCCATTAGCAGACCTGCTTTCTTACACATATTGCTCAATGAACAGCTGTACAAGGCACACTATGGGCAGCATGGAGGAAATCTGAATTAAGTCGCAGGCAACAGTAAGAGGTTGGCCAGGGAGGTGGTGAAATCTCCATGCTTGGAGATTTTAAAAGGTGGGCTGGACACAGCCCTGAGCAATTCGGCAAAAGTTGGAAGTTGTTCTGCAGAGTGGAAAGCTGGACTGGAGACCTGAGGGGCAAAGCTGGGGGCTGCAAAGGCCTTTTGGGACTGACCCTCATGGAGAGGAGCCCTGATACCTGAGATACATGAGGCTGGAGCATGGGCCATGGCTTGGAGAAGGCTTTCCAGGCCTTTCCACAGGCCTGGGCTTCCAGGCACCATCTTCACAGGGTGCTGAGCTGGGGAAATCCCAGGCAGCCTGACTCAGACGTTCGGCCTAAACCAGCCGAATCCCAGCCTCAGGGGCTCGGTGTTAAACAGCCCAGGAAATTCAATAAGCTCAAAATATCATCCACTGAAAATCCTGGGCTCTGCATTTCCAGCAAGGAGCTGTGAGTGAGTCTTTGCAATAAGCCCCACGGCTGGACAAGGAGCAAAAGCAGGTCCAGAGCCAGATTTCTTTATTCCTAACCCAGACAGCCTTCTGGTGTCTGGGAGGCCCCACTCCAGGCTGTGCCTTCCCGTGGAGCCCCCAGACACCACCACACTCACTCTCTTCAAAACCACCTACAAACACGCTGCCTTGGACCAGTGGCTAATGCTGTATTTCATGCCCAGAACCACAAAGCACCCCTAAACTCCCAGTAACCCCCTGACAAACAGTGGAAGGGTAGAAGTGTTGGTTAGGCGGGACCGCTGGTGATCTCCAGTTCAACCTTCCCCTTGACAAACCCTCTTTCCCAGCATGTCCCATGGTTTCCTTTATGGGACACCCAACTTTTTCCCAAGAAGACCTTAGCCCAGTGCTGTGGCTCATGTTGTGTCCTGTCTTATGCTGACCCGGGTCTGTGAACCCTCTGGGCACCAGTGTGTCGGTGTCCGGGTCCTGCCGTGGCTCTGACCCCACTATTCTTGCTGCTTGGACAGTTTTATTTCCCCAGGATGGTCAGCACTTTTCCACATGCAGGAGGGGGACAAACCTTAACCTTAAAATCTCAGATGAAACACATTGTGAAAGTCCAATCTTAGCAGTTTTATTCTTACAGTGTTACAGAGGGAGAAAAGGACGCAGGATCTTTGCAGTCTCTTTGGTTTGAAAGCTGAGCTGCTTTCTTCTGATTTGTGAGAACTGACAGTAAATTACAACATGCAAACGGAGGCACACGAAAAAAGTTATGCAACAGTAACCGGTAGGTCAGCACAGTACAAACCCGACCCAGGAACGTAAATCTAATTCTTGCAGCCTGTTGTTGCAGCTCTTGGAAACGCAATCTCTGATTACAGTCACAACAGAATCAGCACAGCTCTTGCTGCAGCCCTGGGCTTTCTTCCACGCTTCTTCTGGCCACCGCTGGCCCCGTGTCACCGTCCAGAGTCCTTGTGTCCCCTCAGAGGGATGCAGGAGTCCCCTGGCCACCTCTGCTGCGGGTGCTCTGGCAGTCGATGTCCCAGAGCAGGAGTTCAGCTTCTTGCACGCACCTCAGTGCTCTGCGCGGGTGAAACCGGCCACGCATTGCCTGCAGAAGGCGTGCGGTCGTCTCCGTGCTTGTTCCAGCACATCTGCTGTGGTTTGCCTGGGAGGCTGGTGCCCAGAAGCTGACGAGAAGATGATTGTCGGGGCCTCTGAAATAGCTCGGTCTTCTCTGGAGCTGTTCCCCGCAGCCCCGAGCTGCGATGCTGGTGCACAGGGCGGCTGCTCTCTAAGGCTTTTTCCCTCTTGCTCAGGATCCTGAGTTAAGATCTGCATGAGGATAATGCCAGCAAAGAAGAGCAGCCACCGCTTGACTTGGTCTTTCTCCTGACGTGGCAAATATTTTCTCACGTGGGCTGGGTACAAGACCTTCCTGGCTCTCCTGCTTCTCTTTGTTGGGAGGCCTGGAGGTCTCCCGGCAGTTCGGACAGCAAACATCGGCCTGGCCAGGCTTTCTGAATTGTTTTTCAGCAGATCTGTGCTGGGGAAAATGTTTTCTCCAGTGTAAGCCAGCATGTCCTTAGCAGCCTGCTGGGGTAGCTCTGAAAGCTGGGAGAACTCTATGGAAATATCTCTTTGCTCAAAGATGGTTTTAATTCAAAAAGCAGACTGATGAAATAATAATAAGAAATATTAGCAATAACAACAGCGTTTTTATTTATTCTCGTTAGAGCAAAAAAACGCAGAACCCCAGAGCTGAACTCTTGGAGTGATTTATGCGTCTTTCTGGGAAGGTCGTCTTTGATTTCTCTCCCTACTCCTACCTGTGCTATAAATACTTGCTTTGATGAGTGAAGTTATGATGGGAGGAGATGGGCTGACTCACAAACCGCTCTGGAATGTCTCTACCCCCAGCACGACATATCTGCCCACGGGCACTGGCTGCTAACAGGAGCGTAGGAGCACGCTCCAAATTTTCTCTTCTCGGGTTCTGTCTATCACGAGACTTTGCCTTGAGCCACATCAGTGCTTTTGAGAGTGTATCCTTCATTAAAATTCACCTATCTGCTACAAAGAACAGAAAAGGAGTGTGAGGACAGGCATGTTCTCACCTTCCTCCCCACCTTCCCATCCCATCTGCCACTATCTCTGGCCTTGAGCCGGAGGGATGGAGGTGGGACACCCCAGTTTCTGTTATGATGCTGTGCAAGCTCAGCACTGCGCCCCAGAAAAACGGGCAAACTCAGCACTTGCTCTGGCAAGCTCAACCTCAGATATGCCCAGAAAAGGAAAAAGAAAACAACACTCACGTTCAGGTTCTTTGTGCCTTATGATGACTAAACAGAGCCTGAAAGGGCTGAGTGCCCACAAACCTGCTGGAGACGTCTCCAGCTCTCGAGGATCTTTGTCATGAACTTAGAAGATTTAGCTGCAAACTTATGGGTTTTTGTCAGTGTTGGGCACCTTACACCTGCTTCTAGCGGGTGGGAATAAAATATGGGCTTCTGTAAAAAGGCCTTGGGAAACCAGCTCTGGATGGCTAACATAGAATCAAATATAGCCTGATATCTCTTAAGTCTTCTCAGGCAGCCCTTAGCCACCACAAAGCCACAATAGGCAAAAATTCAAATTTTAAAACTGTTCTTTGATATCTCCCCTTGTCTTTTGGACTCCCTAACATTACTTGCTTGCTGCTTCTTGGAAGAGCAAAATTATGTTGGCTTTAAGTCACCAGGCATCAAACTTCTGTGCTTTCAGCATTGTAAATCACCATCATGTCACTTGCTGTCATGATGTGAAAACTCTCAGTCAACAGGCTTATTCCACTGGAAACCACCTCTTGGGCAAAACCAAACTGTAGCTACTAACATGGCAACTACAATACACGGAGTCCCTTTTCTAGGTATGTACTGCCCAGCACCTCCAAGGTAACGGGTCATGAATTCCACGTGGCGACGTTGCCTTTGGCTTTTGTGATCATCCCTAATCCCCATTTAAACCAAGCACCGGAGCCAGCAGCTCACCTCAAGATACTTTCTGCTGAAATACACTTTCCCCAGGGCAGTTTCTCATGCTGTCCAGGTGAGTGCTTAAACCTGAGACACAGCCAGGGCTTAAAGACAGAACTTTCGTGGTCTTTGGTCATCTTTTTCCGCTCTACAAATCAAAGCTCAGAGGGCTGGGAGATGAATTGCTGTTTCCAGAATCACTGGCAGCTCGTTGCAAGGCGGCTCCTCAGATGTAGGAATGGGCTTGAGCAGCCCCTTCGGTCACCATCTCTCACAGAGGTTGGTCAGAGGGCTAACACGGTGTGTCCCTGAGCTCTGATGGCTAAAGCTGTGCACAGCGACAGTGCTCTAAATGCACCCCATGCCAGGCATCCAGCTCCCACGACTGATGCAATACTATCAGGTAGCACCTAAATCACAGAAGTGGTTTATAAGAAGCACGCGATAAGAACATAATTCACATGGGTTGCTGCTGCTTTGCCCTGGGGTGTCAGAGCCCTCGGAGCCACCCTGGTCCCAAGACATGGATGAGTCAGGCTGGGGATTAGTAATGAATTCTCTGCTCCCCAGCCATGGGTTTCAGGCTGTTTCAGCTCAGTTCAGGGAGAAAATGCCACAAGCAGCTGCCCATACTGGACACCAAATACACCCAGATATTGAGTGAACAGTGGATGTTAAAGGCCAAAAATCAAACATTCAGTGTTATGTTCCCTTTATTTCCACCAGGATCATATCCAAGGAGGAAGATCAATTAGTTTGTCCCATCATACGAGCTGTGTTGAGCTCAGTGCAGTTAAGGGCCAGCTCCTGTTGGCTAGACAGCCTGTTGGCTCTAGTTTTGCCACCAGTGGCATCACCTTGTGTTAGTCACGTAGAGGCTTCTGAGCGAAGTTCCACACGATGCACATAATCCACCTCACTGGCATTGTCCAGCACCCACCTGCGGGGAGGCAAGTAGTAACTCAACCTCAGAACAAGGGGGCTCTACCTGTAGGGACAAATCTGCTCTTATTGGCAATCATCATTACCCATTAGCTTATTGTCATGTGAGTATTACACAGGGATGTATTTATAACTCCCAGATGAGCTTGTCCAAGCAGGTCACTGGATTCTCCTCAAGTGAGAGCTAAGATGAATCAGCACTGCAAGAAGCAGATCTTCTGCCCACCAGGTGCAAGGAGAAGAAAAACAATTTCTGTTGAGCCGGATCCAAAGAACTGAATTTCATCAGCCCCCTGTAACCCAAAGGCTTACGTGCGTTTCACCAATGGATCACCAAAGCCAAAAACTGACCCTTGGCTGCATCAGGACCAGCTTTCAGAGGTGGAGGTGCTGGATCTTTGGCCCAAGGGTGCAACATGGAAGGCCTTGGCATGGGTCACGGAAGCAACAGGACCAGCATGGAGAGGCTTTTTGCAGCTGAAGATGCCATAGCACTGACGGAGCTGAGGACACTGGGTCGTGTCAGGCCAATGTGCTCTGCAACGTTCAGTATCATGTTCTGACCTCAAGCCATCCCAGAATCACAGTGCTGTTTGTGCTGAAGAAGTCTGCAGGGAGGGGCAGAACGGCTCATTACATCATCTGAAATATTTGGAGCAAGCCCAAGGCACACAAGCCCTTTTTCACGTTGGAGGGAGAAAGAACAACCTTGAAGCAAAGGACCAGCTTGTGCTCAAAGCAAAAGCTCAGAACTGACTTTCCAAGGCCCCTGCAGCACCCAGAGAGATGGCAGGACCTTGTCCAAGGCAAAGTGAGCCCGTGACTCAGAAACCTTGATCCCATGAAGTCATCTCAGGAAGAACTGGGTAGTTTGCTGTGATATATCACAGAAACGGCACGCGATGGGAATGCCAAGGCATGCCAGCTAACAGAGGTGCACATCTCTTTGGTTGCAATCCTGGAAAACCTACCGGGAAACAGAGCATCGTGTTGTGAAAACGCGGCAGCTGGGGAGGATGGGTGGGAGGACAGAACCAGATTCCCCAATTTCAGGTAGTCCTGCCTGCAGCTTCTGTTGTACCTGCACACAGCTTTTCTGTCGGGTGGTTCAGAGAGCTTCAGAAGAAACCATAAGTTCTGGGAACATCTTTCTCCAGGATTTTAAAGCCTTTTTCTTCTTGGAAGAACAGCTGAAATACCACATGGGTCTGGTTTGCTTGAGAGTGTTTGGGTAGTGCAGAACATTATAGGAGCAGGAAAGAAGCAAAGGTACAGGTGAAAACAGAGGGTTTGGCTACAGTTAACGCTTTACCTTTTCTTATACATACCACTTGCTGGCCACAAAAATATATATGGATCTCATGGGGGTCAGGTGCTGGGATCTGGTGAAGAACAGGCTCCTCAGGCCTGGATCCTTTATTCCCTTCTGGGGAACCTGGGGTTGATGCCAAAAGTTAATGCAAACAAAGCCGTGGGGATGTGGTGAGGTGGCCGAGGTGGGAGCAGCAGGGCTGGCAGCTGGGGACAGCACGGTGGCCCCTCCAGGCACATCTCCAGGGCAAAGCCCCACCGGGGAGAGGCACCGTTAGCAATAAGAGCCAAATGCAGGGGAAGATGTGCCCAAAGATGTCCTGTCACTCAGGGCAGCAGAGTGATTGCTTCCAGGGCTGTAGGAGCAAACTAAGCAGGGCTTGGCCCACAGCTTAGCACGAGTTTGACCAGGATGAGCTCACTGTGTCCTGGACAGAAGGTGCCAGGTGAGGACGGCTGGCTGGCACAGCAGAGCGGTTGGGGTGGGATGCAGCGGTGGTGGTTTCCATAAGCAGCACGCTGGCAGCTGAAGCTGCATCAGGGAGCACAGAGCTGCGATGGGTTGGAATAACCTGGGGGCTGCGTGGGCACCGCATGGCCCCAGGGGTCCAACCTGCCCAGGGAGCCCACAGCATGAGCTGTGGCTCGGGGAAGGTGTTTTACATGGCTTTTCCCAGCCCTAGGTTTCCGGGCAGGCTCTTCCCAGGAGGCAGGGATGAGGAAATCCCAGGCAGACTTACTCAGAGGAACCAAAATTAGAGCAGCTGAATCCCAGCCCGAGGGATCAGTTGATAAAACAGCACAGGATGTGCAGTGTCAGTCAACTCCAAACAGCATCCACAGAAGATCCTGGACTGTGTGTGTCCTACATAAGTGGCTCTTTGCAGGGATCCCCACGGCCAGAGGAGCAGGAGCCAATGCCGAGTTCTGCCCTGCAGAGCTCCGCTCCTGCACGGTGACACACGGAACCACCAACCAGCTCCGCGTGTGTCACTGTCACATTGAACCCCGCTGGGGAGTTCTGGCCCTTCTGCAGATGCTTCCTGGAGACGGCCACAAGTCCTTGGAGGCAGCTCTAGATGTAGACCCTCAGATCATATCTATTAACTATTAGTAAACTGAATCAATAAGGGAAGAGTGTCAAGGGGAAGTAAATGGGGTTCTAGATTAGTTAGTTACACAATTAACTCTTCTGCATACTCTAGTTTCAATGCTGGCTGATTCCCTTGTCCTTTTAACTCATTCCACCTGAAAAATCAGTCCATTTGGGATTGCTGATCTCACCACTTGCTGATCTCACCACGCTTCCCCAGGCTGACTGTTTTCAGCTGCAGGTGCTTTGCACTTAAACCCACATATTTTGGTAACTGAAACAAATCCATTACAGAGGAGGAATGTAAAATTGGTGTGATCTCTGGGAAGACTAAGCACTACAAGCATGACCAGCTGTGTGTTGGGCAGGAGAAAGAGCCAACCCTTGTCACCCAGGGGTGACAGAAGATGGGGAAAGTGAGACCTTGTGACACCACTGAGGCAGAGTCCTGCAGCTCTGGCCAAACCATCCTCATCCTCCTCTGTCCCCAGGTTCAGTGGCAGCAATTCCACAGCCACTCACATCAATCCATTTGGGTGCTTCACTGCTGCACCTACAGCAATTTTTCTAAAGTTTAACCTAAATCTCACTCTCTGGAGCCAACTCCACGCCCTGCCCAAGGAGGACTGGTCAAATCAAGCACCCCTCTCTCCTTTATCCTGGTGTTTTGCGTATTTGAAACCTCTATCGTGCTTCACGTGAAACGTTCCCCAGGCTGCACAAATGCTGTCGCGGTGCTCGCTGTTGCGGGTGTGATGGCTGGTGCTGCCGCCCCGCGGGCTCCGTCCCCAGGAGGGTGCCCAAATATGGGCCGGGTTCTCCAGCGAGGCACCGCGCCTGGCCCCGCATTACTTCATCCCTTGCATATGCAACACACCTATTTATACATTTTATGGGATGTTTGCCTTTCTTACAACCCTGTGGTATTATTCGCTATGTCAAGCGCTGCGATCCCTCCCAGGCTTGTTTTCCAGCCTTTCGCCCTCACCATCCTGGAACGTGCCTTTTCTCACTCCCACCCTCCTCTGCAGCACCTTCTTTCAGACCTTTCCTCCACTTTACGCTTTTCATCCCAAGCCTGACTTCGGCAATGCTTGCATGCCTCTCAGCTCCCCATCCCCTCCAAATTCAATGGAGGGACAAATTCCCACCTCTGTCCTCTCCACTGTTTGGGGAATATTGAATTTCCCCAGCACTGGAAAACTCTTTCCAGTTCATCCCAGTAACTATTAACAGCTATTCTTTACATACCCTGTCAGAGAAGGAAATTAGATTCTATGGTCACAGCCTGGGAAATGTTACATGTTATTTCTATATGCTCACAGGTAATGTATTTGCTCACATATTTGCCTGTGAGTTCTTCCTCCTTCCCAAGGAGAGGTGGTGCTTGTCCTCCACCTTTCAGCGACTCACCCCATCATCATCTGGTCTCAAAAGCCATTGCAGGCATTTCCCTCTGCACCCTTGGGAGAATTGCATCACTCACAGCTATTGGGAGAGCTCTACCATACCCAAGCTGTCCTTGCTCTTTTCTCCCCTGCTGCAGCCCATGATCTTCCCCTGCCATCACCCATGTTCAGATTTGCTTTCCTGGTTGCAGCTCACCTGTTTGATGCAGACTACAGGAGATGGAAGGAAATCAACAGAGAGCTTAACCTTCTAGGGACCATCAGTAGCTCTTCCTTGCTCTGTGTGCAAGGGCATAGCACTAATGTATGATGAAATGGGCTTAGTGCTGCCCTTACACCCCCTGCCTGTGGTACCTCTGTCTGCAAACAGTGTCCAGGTGCCCCAGGCCAACATCACACATCCCCTGTGGGTCTTGACAGAGCCATCATGGCCAGAGCCATCAGCTGGCGAGGACGAGGTCCTGCTGTGTTATCACACTGCACCAGGGACAGCCCCAGCAGCACCTGGGGAGTGGACAAGCCCAGCAAGGCTGGCAGGATGCTGTGGTGTGTAACAGAGCAGCTCTGGTCCAGTACTGTAGACTGGAGCGTCTTCCCACAGTGGAAATAAATCCCGGGGGGGACTGAGCCCACAGCCAGGCTGGCCACACCAGCCAGCACCCGCCTCCGGAGGCAGCTTCAGGCTCCGATTTGATGAATGGAGGCCGCTGGGATTAGCTCCTTTTTAGGAACATTTAAACACAACCCTCTTTTCCTGGAGGCAGCTGAAGTTAGCCAGAGCTCACACAGAATGCGTGCGTGCACCCGCCTTCCTCCGGCTGGAGCTGGGCCATGTCCACAGAGAAACTTGGGCAGGTTTGTCCTCCCACAGCCCCAGTCCCAGCCGTGTCCCCTCACAGGAGGGTCCTGGGAGCCTGGGCCACAGCGCTCCTGCCTGCATTGTGGGTGAGCGATAGAGGGTCCTGCTTGCCGTGGCACAGTGTTTAAATCACTTGAAGAAAAGTGTGACTTAGAGTTTGATGACAAGGCTCACTCTAGTACTCACTGCATGGAGGAAATGTGCCAGGCTGGATCAGGCGAGAGCTGTTTCAGAGCGACTGCTGTGGGGACAGGAGATGCGAAAGGGCAAAGGGAGGCCCCCCATTGACTCCCAAGGTTCAGAACAGACCCCCTTGCTCTCTAAACTCCTTCTCAGAGAGCAGCCGGATTCAAACTTACCCCAGACTTGCTCAACAGTTCATGTCCAAGACATGGATGGTAAGAGAAAACACGTACGGGATTATATGTGTTTATGGTCAAAGGATTATACGCGCACACACGATTCTTTACATCGCTTGGCTGGGATTTCAAAGTTCCATCATTCTGCACCTCAGTCTGCTTACCTCCCTCCCAGGGCCCTGGGCTCTCCCAAGTCTGGATCCCAGGTCTCTCAAATCAAACTCTCAGGCATCGAAGTTCATAGACATAAATAATTCCATGTAGTACAGCGGCAGGGTCAGCTCGAGCCGGTGCCTTCGCAGAGGTTCCAGCCAAGCTTAGAAGTCCCTGGGTAATTACAGGAGACTTACAGACTATTACTATAATAGACTATTATTATTATTATCTTACAGACTATTTACCCACCCCCTCACACCACGATTCAGTCCAACAGCAAGATTTGAATCTGGGGTCTTCTTGCTCTCATCAGATCCTTTCACTGCCCTCAGACAGGCGCGTGTTTTGTTCAGCTGCAGACACTGTTCATAGTCTGAAGCTGCTTCACACCAGCCTTGAAGGTGTAATTCTGCCCAAATTAATCCTGTTTTCCTCAGTGAAGTGCAAAACAGGCCTTATCTTGCAGGTGGTGTTGATGGTTTGCAGCTGCTTTGTTTTCATTAAGTAGATACAAGTTTGGTAAATATGAGCTGGACTTTTACAACACACCAGACCAGCAAATTCAGCTTCCTAAGTAACACAAAGCAAACTATATTTAAAAAAAATAAAATCACACAACCATATAATTCTAAGTGATTCATTCTATTTGAAACACACCTACTTAAGTTAAATAATTAATATAAAACTTAAATTGGGCTCATCCAGTGATCTGTGATTAGCATTATAAAACATCATCGCCATACAGCCAGCTTGGTTAGCACAGAGCTCACCCAGGCTGTTGTATTTATGGAATAAATGGTTTGCCCATAGTCAGATCACACACAGTGGGAAAGGTCTGCACAAGACTCCCCGCACCCACAAGCTCTAGGTGTTCGGGGTCTCATTCTGCTTTCCTGGGGGTTTCCTAAAAGGTTTGGAGCCTCGACCAAACTGCTGCTGGTCCAAGGCGGGGTTCAAGTGCAACCATCAGGGAAGAGGGAACACGTGGGACCCCAGGCCCAGCAGGGTCCATCCCACCATACCTGCTTGGGAGACTGGGGCACATCTGAGTTGGTGGCAATGTCCAACCAAGAGTCCAGAGCAACCCAAGAGTCCAGATCCAGCAACACCACGATGATGATACGGGTCCGGTCTGAGGCCAGGAGGACAAGGCACAGATCAGAGCCAGGTCCAGCAATGGGCAGGCAGGTCCATGGTGATGAGGCAAGACAAAATGTCAGGCTGAGGTCTTGGATCAGTAGAGCCCATCACCAGGCACAGAAGGAACTGAGCTGGGCACCAACACTTCTCCAACACAGCTCCCACAGGACCCAATGGCTCCAGCTGAGCTTAAGCAGGTTTTCTGAAGTGTTCCTGGGTGTGGGGAGCTGGTCAGGTGAGGCAGATTAAGAACTCATTAATGCCTTCAAGGTTTATTATTGGTGCACTTTCTGTATTCCTGGAGGTGGAACAGCTGCTCTGTCAGGGCCTGATGATGCCACATGGGATGGGGAATGCAGCTCGTGCCATGGGGCCCTCTGACCTGAGCCTGGGCAAGCCTTGGGCACAGACCAGGCCAGTGCGGTCCCAGGTTCCATCCTGTGCAAGACACACACTATTTCATGTTTACTTTTACCCTCCTTTATCATTGCTGTGCTCTCGTGGGCAGTAACGGCAGCTGGTCCCACATCCTCATTCTTCACCTGTTTGGAATCACCCTGCACTTTCCCCAGGATAAATGCAAAGAGAGAATTTGGCACAAATATGCTTCTGAATTCAGGATGCAGTTGTGGGGTGCAGA
Source organism: Streptopelia decaocto (assembly GCF_964273445.1). Classification (NCBI taxonomy): domain Eukaryota; kingdom Metazoa; phylum Chordata; class Aves; order Columbiformes; family Columbidae; genus Streptopelia; species Streptopelia decaocto. Next base: position 3,007,127 of record NC_138672.1, on the reverse strand, counting down.
GGACCTGCTGGTCTCCCCATGAGCCCCCGCCGGTCCATGGTGGGGAATGGTTATCCCAGTGCTGCTCTAATTACTGAACTGGCCGTGCTTGTGCCTGCAGCGGGGCAGAGCTGCTGGCTGTAAATCACCGCCCCCAGCACAACAGGAATTTGTAACTGAGCTCTTGCCAACCAAAGCAGCCTTCCCAGTGCCACCCACAGCCACCTGCATGGCAGAGGGATGTGGCAGGTCCCACACTTCAGGCAGCCCCGTTCACCTGGGGGATCCCCAGGAGCTGGATGAAGGCACAGGGGTGTCAGGGTGGGGGACACCTCTTCTGTCACCCTCTTGAGCTCCCAGAAATGAGAGAACTTGGTAGAACAAACCAGAAATAACCTTTGTCCCTCTCCCAGCTGGAAGAGGATGGGAATCCTCATCCCTGAGTTGTTTCTGCATCTTACCCAGGATAATAACATACTAACTGTCCTGGTAGTAAAGTCTCACTGAGCTACGGAAGCCAGCTCACACACATCACTTTTTGTGGACACTTGTGCCTAGAAGGTGGCTCAGTTCCTTCCCATGCGCACAGCCCCTCCTGCTGCTCTCACGGGCCCTTCTGCAGGAGAAAAACGCTGGACAACTTCAAGAGGAGAAACTATGTACAGGCTTTCCAGCCCAGCATCATCTCAGCCAAGGACACGTGTCCCTGGTCCCCCCGTGTGGCGCTGGGGGATGTGTGGCACGCAGCTCCGGGCACACTGCGGGTTTTGGGTCTGGCTTAGCAAGAGTGTACCCCGAGGAGCTGCACACACACACACACGGCATCAAGGCGCAAAAACCCACAGCGAAGCTGCAGCCCCCGCTCCCAGCCCGAGTCCCGGGGAAGCACAGGCACAACAGTGCAGCTACATCAGTCCAGAAGAGAAATTTGGGAGGAAAACCACATTTCAGTCAAATAAAGGAAATGTACTTTGAATTCTTTTATTCAGGATAGTTTGGATTTATTCCTGATGATAGCTCTGGAAGCAGGAGGTTGTGACAGAAGTTTTTGGAGACCAATAATTAGAAAGAGGCAAATCAAACCACCAGTGCAAACATCCACAGGATTAAGTATATGATAATTCACAGCAAACTGTAGAAGGGGATTTAGGTACAAAACCAAAACCTGAAAAAGCAATGCCATAAAAACCTGCCAGTTTGCCTGCTCAGAACACGGACATGTGCTTTTCCTGAGGTGCTTCCAGGCAGCACGTTCTCCCCTGGGTCCCAATGGCGAAGAACCTCTTGGCCTCGCAGGGCTGGGAACGAGCCCAGGATTCCCACTGATCTCGGCCCAGACAGCCCAAACTGTCTTTTCCAGTGTGTGTGTTGCTTAATATATATGTCAGTTGCTATTTTGGGCTTTCTAGATAATGAGTGTGGTGAGATGTGCCCAGAAGCAAAAAGCAGGATGATTTGCCACCACCAGACCTGAACCAATCCGGCAGTTATTTCTGCAGTGATTGGCACAGCCAAGCAGCCTTCGGGGCGAGCCCAAACAGACACACGGGGCACAAATCGCGCTGGGGGTGCCAAAGGTGAGCTCAGGTATGAGCTCAGAAGAGCAACAGCTCAGGAATGGGTCCAAAAAGCGATCTCTGGAGCGCGCGGTCATGTAGGAGCTGGAGAAAGCCGAGCTCTGCCTGCCCACGCGTTTGGGGAGCAAGAAGCCACAAATTCTCGCGGTTCGGCCAGGTGTCCAGCATGGCCTCTGCTCTGCACATCCCCAGCCAGGACCAAGACGAGCAAAGAGCTGGAGACCATGAGCCTGGAGAAGGAGCAAGACCCAGCCCCACGTGCTGCAGGGACAGCAACCCGGTGACCGCTTCCTCCTGTGTATGACCCACAGCGTCTGTTCTCACCTCACAACTCCTTAATGACCAAGTATCCCAAATGAGCGTGTGAGCAACAAAACATCTCACAATTAATGGGAGGTTGCTTGGGCTTTGTTGCCTGTGCTTTATTCACAGAACATTAGGAACATGTGAGGCATCTGGAGGAGAACAGAGACTGTGTTACAGAGGAGTTCGGGCTGCCATCCTGCTACCTCGACCAGGACGGCGTTGGCGCAGGCCTGAGAAAGGACACCTTGGTCACAATATTCCTCCATAAACCCAGAATTGTGCAAATCCCAAGATCAGGACTTAGTCTCCTCAGTAAATGACTACAGCAGGTTGACTTTGGCCACCACCTGCTTGCAGCCCATCCTGGAGTACTGCTTGTCCCCTGTAGTGTAGTAACTGAGCTGACTCGCTAAATTTTCAACATGCTTCTGGTCGGGATACAGCCCTTCCCTCCGCATCTCCTCCAGGAAGCAGTTTATGACATGGCTCTTCTCCAGAAGAACAAATGGGATGATGTCTGCAGATTTCCAGAGAGGGTGGACATCGATCAGGACGGGCTGGACGATGCTCAGCAGTTCCTCAACTCCACTTTGCTGATGCAGAAGCTCAGCGGACGCATTCTGGATAACAAACTTGGTTATTTCACCGCCTCCTATGTTGCTTATTAAAATGTAGATGGCATTGAGGAACTCATTGGTTTGATTGGGTTCAAAGAAGCGGCTGAGGGTATCCAGCAGGACTGGAGACATGAGTTCAACCTCATCCAGAATAAACAATGGTATTTTCTCTTCTACTTCAGCTCGTGTAACCATGTCAGAAATCTTCTCAGACAAATCTATTTCACAAGTAAGAGGAGCAACCCCGTCGGGGCAGTGGTGCATAACAAAGTACTGAAGCACAAAATCATTGTCCATGACAGAACGAAAATGTTTGGCCAGCAGCCAGCCAACATGACTCTTCCCAACTCCTGTCGGGCCATTTAAAGAGATTACTAGAGGTTTGTTGTGTATGTGGGTAGCCAGATAGTCTTTCAGTAATTCCATCATACTTTCCACAGCGAGCTTCTGCCCAAATACTTCCCGGTGCATTGTTTTCTCCAAACCATCTAGGTCGTATTTTTGGAGGTTGTCATCCAGGTTCTCTATCGCATTGAGAATCTGGAAGAAGATAATGACGATGAGCAAGAGAAGGCAGCGTTTGGCCTTGCTCTTCTCCTCTGTCGGGAGGTATCTTTTTGTTTTGTCTGGATACAGGACTATTCTAGATTTCCTTCGATTTTTTTTCCGCCTGCATTTTTTCATAGCGTGCTGTTCCACGGACGTGTCAAAGGTGAAGTACTGGGATGTTTCGAAGCTGGTCCGATTGAAGAGGGACATGGAAGAGCCATACAGGCCAGTTCGGTTCACGGAAAGCTGCCTTTGAAGCAGCCTTGTATGGCCAAATTCTGGAGATTTTTCTCGAGGGAGCTCTAAATGCAGACGGCTTTTCTTTTGCCCCCGGTATCGTCGTCGCAGGCGGATGATTGCCCGCAAGGGAGAAGAAATAGAAGACATTTTCTTTGGAGCAGCAGGGATTTCAGTATCTGGCACTTCTTCTCCATCACTCTCATAGCAAGATGCCTCTCCTTTTGCATCGCCCCCGGCACAGGGCATCTCCCCTTCCCCATCGCTGTCTGTGCTGGGCAGCTCTCCTTCCACGCTGCTCTCAGCACAAGGTGCCTCTTCCTTCGTGTTGGTCTCAGCACGTGGCGTCTCTCCTTCTGCATCGCTCTCGGCACAGGGCACGTCCCCTTCAGCCTCGCTCTCTGCACAGGGCACGTCCCCTTCAGCCTCGCTCTCTGCACAGGGCATCTCTCCTCCCCGATCCTCCGTGGCAGAGGACACCTCCCCGTCCACGCCAGCGCAGGGCAGCTCTCCGTCCATCCCGTCTGGTTCTTACAGCCCATTCACATCATCTTCTTCCTTAAGAAAAAAAAGGACAATGTAAAATTAATCTCTGTAATATCATGAACTGACTAATCACAGATAAATCAGACAGATATGCCACTTTCTGACATGTAGAATGATCACCTGTAGCAATGGCAGGATGGCAGGGAGACACTTCCAGAGCTAAGCTAACTTTCTGGAAGACGCTCTGAACACACAAAGCCACAGATGAAATTCAATGTAAATAAATGCAAATCAATGCATATCACAAACCCAATCCTGCCTTCACATGCAGAAGGAAAGCTCGGAGCTGGCTGGAGACAAAGCCGGGGGCTCTGCTGCGTTCTGCCATGAGCCCAACACCGAGCAGACAGACCCGGGGCTGGAACCAGAGCTGCCCAGTCCTGTTCCCTTACCTGTGCTAAATGCAAGCAGGACACAAACCACACCTGCGTACACACACACTCATGTACACACCCTGAAGGAAACAGTCACTCGTACCCCCGCAGAGACCTTTCGGGGTGTGGAAGCGTGCACGGGAGGGACTTGCTGTGGAAACCCTCGTGCCGTGCGGGTCGGGTGCCACAGCATCTCCCGGGGGGTGTGGGTTTTTTCTGGCTCTGTTAAGGGCTGTGCCAGGCAGCTCGGGTTGCTGGAGGAGGCGAGGGCAGCGTCCAGCCCTCTGCCCGCGGCTCCCCAGGCTGCCCCGGGCACTCAGATATATTGCAGAGAACTGCTGTGCTGGTGACTGAGCCTGCACATGGCTCTGCGGAGAGACCCTCCTGCCCCACGGTCCTTCCGTGCCCCCTGCACCCACACACTCGCACCCCTGGACCCACAACAGCCGCTGTGTCCTTCCCACGTGAGTCCCCAGGGCCACACGGGAGAGCGCGGGGACACGAGCATCCCGAGGAAAAACCATCTACAGAGCGAACGCGTGGGCAAACCTCAGCTGGCAAACGAGGAGGAAGAGGAGAGGATGCGCTGCAGCAGCAGGATGCAATGGCAAGAAGGATGGACCCAACAGGGAAGACGACAGGAGAAATCTTCTCTCCAGGCCTGGATGGGGCCACCCGGCACACGACCACATCTGTGTGCTGCCGCGCTGGGGACAGCTCTGCCCCTGCCCTGCACGGAGCCGGTGGTGGCAGAAGCTGTGTCACAGTGGGAGGGCACTTCCCTGCCACCTCCGGACCACGGCAGCGCTGACGCAAGGGGACGGTTTGCCATGGTGACATTGCCAACCCCGAGAGCAGGAAGCCGGCACGGGCAGGGCGAGGAAAGCCGCTTTCATCAGCCACCCAGAGAAGTCAACCCTACCTCTTGCCAAAAAACGGGCAGGAGGAGGTACCCGAAAGGTTTGCTATTAACTCGCTTCAGCGCAGCAGGAAGTCACCAACCTGCGGAATGTCACGCTCCGGCAAAGGGTTCGCGTCCCTCACGGCGGGGCTGACGCAGGTGACCGTGCCAGCACGCTGAGAGCCACAGGGGAGTCGCAGCCGCTGGAAAACGCTCCCGGCCACCTCCTCACTTCACCGGGCTCCTTTCCCAGCTCTTCCAAAACGCCGGGACACGCCGAGCGAAGCCTTCGCCCCTGTCCCAGGAACAAGCTGGTTTCTGGACTGGCAGCTGCTTATTGTGGGAACCAAACCAGGGTGAGCAGCTCCCCAAGCGCTAATCACTGGACGAGCTATTGCTGTGCAGCAATTAGCTCCGAGTGCTAATTGCTGACCGTGTGCAGGATTTGGCCATGCCCAGAGCAAAACCAGCCGGACGAGATTCCTGCAAGCAGGGCAGGGGCGGCACTGGGTGCAGGGGCTGGGAGCTGCCACCATCAGGCGTGTCACTGCTGGGGTGCCACCGGTGTCCTCACGCCTCCCTGGGGTCACAGCCCAGCTTCTCCCCACCTTGCACGCTGCGCCTTGCTCACACAGTGCCTGAAGGTCCCCAGGGGGGTGGCTGTCCCCAAAGCTGCTGGGGAGCAGCCCCTGTGGCACAGTCCAGGGAGCGGGGACACTGCAGAGCTCGACCTGGCACCAGGACAACCCTTGGGCTGTGACACACATCGACACAAACACGCAGTGAAGCTTTCTGAGCCCCAAATCCGCACAGGTGGAGAGGGGGTGATTAAATGCCGGGGAAGCTGTGGGAGTTCACGGGGAAAGGTTTGGGGAGCAGATGGATGCTGGCGGTGACAAACAAGACAAACGCTCTCCCGCAGAAGCTGCCGGCACGCAGCAGGGATCCCCCTGGTGTCCCCACCTGCCCCAGCACAAGCATGAAGGGATTTGGCTCCTCAAAACTGAAGCTGATTCTCCTCCCACCACCATGTCCACCAGGGGAGCCCAAGGCCCCGGCGAGGCAGACGGAAAAGGGTGAGGACCATGCGCTCATTAGCCAGGAGATGCTCCCAACCCTTTTCCACAAGCCTGGAGCCCAAGCAGCACATCCATCCTCCGGCACAGGATCCCCAGCCCTCCAGATGAGCTGTGCAAGGCAGGGTGGAGGGAATAAATGCCATCCTCAGCAAGAAATCTGTCCCATCACGCATATAATAACCCTTACCATGACTCAGTTCATAAGACCTGCTGTTATTTACATATGACTTGAATTCTACAGGAGCAGCCCCAATGTGGGATCAGGGCCGGGGCAGGCGGCTGTGCCAGCCCAGCGGCGCTGCCAGCCTGCAGAGAGGAGCTTTCAGCAACTCAATTAGGTATTTAGCGAAAACGAAAGGAAAAAGAACCGGCAATTAGGTCTGCAGCATCACAAGTGCTCATGTAAACGCCATTAGGCTCTGCTCCGTGTCGAGTCCGGCTGCACCGTGGGAGGACTCGCACTCAGCTCTTGGAAATGCTCCTGAGAAACCTCCAGCTGCCCTCCTTCAGCACTTCCTCCCCACCGTTTGCATTTGTGTGTCACCCTGCTCCTGCCAAAACAAGGTTTCCACAACAAACAAGCCTGCGTGGGCAGCGGGAGGCAGCGGGGACAGAGGGGAGCGGGACGGCGCAGCCTCCGGGCAGATGGTGTTTGCAGGTACAAAGGGTCTGGCTTGTAGGAGACATCTGCCCGATGCCAGCCAGAGAAATGTGTGTCCGGTTAAAGTACCAACCTCTGAATCCCAAGGATGGTACTGGAGAGGAAGGAGCTGCACCCCAAACTCGGGCTCTTTGGGTCAGCAAAGCGGCTGGGAAAGGGGACCAGCTGGAAAATCCCAAAGGCTGATGGTGCCGGCTGAAAGCCAAGCCCTCTGTCCAAAACCGAGCATTTCCAGGGGGAAAAGCAGAGCAAAACAGCCCTTGCAGCGGGGGACACAGATCAAAGGGCTTCAGTGCCTGGGAGCAGAGATCCCGGATCGCAGCAGAGGCCGGCACGGCCCTGGCACCCTGCCTGGAAACGCACTGAGAAACACGGTTTGCTTAAAACCCCAAGCTCAGGGCTTGCAAGTGTTCACTCTTCCCAAAAACACAGTGCACGGGTGACAGCCAGGGTGATGCAAAACCCACCTGCGCCACCCCAGAAGCCTGATTGCTGCCAAAGCCCACCGGCCCCTCACCCAGCCCAAGCTTTTGGTGAGCCACAAAGACCGAGACCAATGCGAAGAGCAACACGGAGGGGAAGAGCCTGGAGCATCCAAAACCAGTGGGAACAGGAGGGTTCCTGTGAAACCAGCATGTTTTTTGGCAGAAAGGGGCCATTGGGGACGAGCAGGAGGTGGTGGTGGGGATGGAGCCCGAAGTGGCCGTGGGGTGGGGAGCGGGATGGGGGAGCCGCACCGAGCGCAGTTACCCACAGCGTCTCCCTTGGGACCGGTCACCGTCGCTCCCGTTCAGCCGGTGAGCCCAACCTCCGGCCTCGGACGGGCCGGCTGCTCCTCTGCCCCTCTCTCATCTGAATAAAAACCCGACTGCGGAGAGGAAATGGCGAGGAGGAGTGGCCGTGGCAGCACTTCCTTCTCCCCGCGCCGCGGGACGGCCGCTGCCGGACGGTTTTCTCTCCCCCCTCTCGCCCGAAGCCTCCGCGGCGGTTGCCGTCACAGCGGCATCGTGCGAAGAAACACGAATGCTGGGCGGCCGCGGCGGGACAGGGACGGGACCGCGGGATGAGCTCATCAGCCGTGTGGCCTCGAAAGCCCCGAGTTTGGGCAAAACATCCCCACCCTCTGGGGTGTAATTAGGCTGGAACTTGTCACCGGTAAATGTCAAAGTGGTGATGCTGAGCAGAGGTTATCAGGGCTGAGCCAGCGCCGGTGCAGCTTGGGGACAAAGCTTCTCACTAGCAGGGGAAACAGGGAGAATGACAACAGAGTGAATGTGGGAAAAAATTAGCAAGTCTAGAAAAAAATAGCAAGTCCAGCACAGTCGATTTGTCTGTCCCCGGGCTCCTGCTCCGGTACATTCGTCCGCTTCGACCCTACTGAGGCTTTTATCCCCTTTATCCCCCACTGGCCGCGTGGCAGGGGGACGTAGGGACATGGGACAGCCAGGCCAGGCTGCACAGCTGCTGCAGGACCGACCTCTGGAATAGCCACCGCTGGCACCCTGAGCTATTGCTGCACAACCCCCAGGGTAAAACCGCTCCTTCCTCAGCGGGTTAGCAGAGGGAAGAAGGAAGCAGCGGGGTTTTCCGTGCCCAGCAGTGCCAAGGCTCATCGCGGCGGCTCCTCCTCACCTCCACCTGCAGCTCCTTCAGCCCTACCAAACACCCCACCTCTCACTTGTGTTCGTACAACCCAGCCAAGGCTTTTTCCTGAAAAAATAAGCCTGTTTGGCAAAGGCAGAGCTGCCCAAACATAACCTCTTGGCAACCAAGCTCCTATTTTTCGATAAAACCTCAGCTGGAAGCTGCTCCCTGCAAAAGCGGCTGCCCCAGAGCAAAAATGGGGGTGGTGGGAAGAAAAAAAAGGAAATTTGGGTTGTTTTGGAGCATCACAGCGCAGATCCCGTTGTGTCTGTGATGCACGTGACGGTTCCCGCATCTTCACAGGGAGGGGATGCTCCGAGCAGGGTCCACAAAGTGTCCCGACCCGGTGCCAGGCAGCCAGACGTGCTGCGGCCGGGGAGGATTTGCCTAACAAATCCTTGCAAATGTGGGGATTTCTGTGGCACGAAGGCACAGCAGCTCAGCCCAAGGACGGGCCAGCGGCGGCTGGGAGCTGCTCGCAGGGCGGGAAGCCCATCAGGGCTGACCCGGGGCTGGAGGTCCCCTCCGGATGGGCTTGGGCGGGTGTTCCGAGGGCAGCCGTGAGAAGAGATGTTTGTCTGGGTAATTCGGGTTTTTGCAAGGCAAGAACTTCCCTCAAGCAGTGCAGTTAAGCGCCATTAAAGAAAACAAAAGCAATGCCCCCCCAAAACTCTAACAGAAGCAAGCAGCTCCCAGCACCACCCCAGGGCTGTTAACAAACCCCAACAGCCCAAAGAAACGTTTGGCTGTCACTGGGAAGGAGCTGAGCCATCTCCAGTGGCCCAGTGGGGGACATTGGGGCATAGTGGGGGGGGCAGGAAGCATCCAAAAGGCAGCAGGAAATGAAGGGAGGGTGGAAATGGGGCTCAAAGTGCGGCCAGGAGGGAAGCTCGCCCTGCTCGTGCAAGCCGTGGGGACAAAGGGACATGGTGGGGACCACGGCTGGAGCAGAGGCCAACATGCTCCTGGTTATGGGGGGGACGTGGGACTGACCTGCACGGGCCCCCTGTTCAGCTGGGGGAGCCTGACGGCACGTGGGGACGGGGACACGACCAAGGGAGAGTGGCCACCATCACCCCCTGTCTGATCTGTGGGGGACAAGAACAGCCATGTGGTGCCCATGCAAGTGACACGATGGTGCACATAGGGTGACACAGGGCTGGCACTTGCAGCTGGGGACACAGTCCTGGTGTCACCACCCACTGGTCTCCAAAATCATCAGCTCAGTCTGGGGTGGCTGCCAAAAGAGCCGGGGGAGCAGCTGGGGAAGCGGGAGGCCAGGGCATTGGTGGCACTGAGAGGTGTCCCATGTGGCGACATCCCTCCAGCACGGCCCACGGGGCAGGGGTTGGACATGGGGGACAGGACCATGGAAAACAGCCCCTGCTCATGTTCCTGGCCAAAACATCACCCTGTGCAGCTGCTGCCATGGCCCTGGTGTGGGGGCTGCGTCCCCAAAAGCGGGGGGAGCAGCTGCCGTCCTGCTGGGTGCCATGGGGAGGGGACATCCTGGGGAGGGGTGCCACATGGAGGGGCAATGCTTGTGGGCACAATGCAATGGGGCAGCAGTGCAGTGGGGGCTGTGTGCAGGCCGGGGTGCAGCACACTGCGGGGGCCCCACATGTAGTGGGGCGCTCTGTGCACACAGGGGGGTCTAGTGCAGGGGTGTGCAGCGGGGCGAGCCCGCTCCCCCCTGGTGTCCCCCACTCACCCGGGGGCCCCCAGCCCTGTCCCCTGTTTCCCTGCCGGTTTCCAAGGCCGTGCCCCCGGGTTGGGCCCCATGCGGGGAGGAAATGGCGGCTGGGCCGGGATGGCGCGAGCGGCCGCGGTGCCGCGGCCCTTCCTGCGGAGCCACCAGCACCAACTGTGCAAACGCGGCCTCTCCCGCGCTCTGCCCCGCCGGGGCTCCAGGACGGGGACACGGTGACCTCCGAGCTGACCTGGACCCACTGCTTTGGGTACCCGCAGGTGATGGGTCCCCACCACAAAGCACCACCGGCGGTTGGGGCGGCTGCACGGCCCCTTGCTGCTGGGTGCTGACTTTTATGGCAATTTTAGGTTTTTTCTCCATTTTTTTTAGCACGTTGCCTGTTTAGTCAAAACACCTCCAGGGCTGACGAGCAGCAGCTGCATCCCAAACACCTGCAAACGCCCCTGGCCTCTCTGCTCCCCCGGGAAGCCTGAATGAGGGGAATGAACCCCCTGGGGCCAGTGGGTCCCTTTTGGGGACACAGAGCCCAGAATTGTCCAGTGTGATCCCTGGCAGCTCTGAGACAGAGTCCCATACCCACGGCACTGGCCTTCCCCACAGAAACTGCAGAAAAGGAAGAAATCTGCCAAAACAGAAGCTGAAGAAGGCTGAAAAGGTCACAGGCTTGAAGCCACCAGGAAAACAGATATAGAGCTCAGAAATACACCCCATGGAGCAGGCAGGGAGCCCCGAAACAGAAAGCGAGAGCCTGCAAGTGGAGAAGGGGAAGTGGCACCGGGATGGGGACACAGAGACCCCGAGCAGCTCCCGGCCCCGGCGCCAGCCCCTCCTGTGTCACTGAAAAGGGAAGAATCAAAGTATACAACGAAATGACCTTTCCCAGGGTGGGCAGTGGGTGCTTTGCCGTGGGGCTGCCCGAGGTTTTGTGTGCAACGTGCAGCCCCGCGGGGCATTTCCAGACCCAGCGATCCCTTTTCCAAGCATCGAGCTGCCCCTTCCGCAGCGCTACCAACCACCCCCCGACTCCACCAGGTGGCTTGAGCTGTTGGGTGGGTTTTTTATCCTTTTATATCACTCACCTCGTGTTGATGTGCCCTGAGTTTTTGCTGCTGCTCCAGCCCCTTGCATCCAGGGGGTCCCTCTGCACCATCAACCCTTGAGCATCCTAAACAGCAGCGAGAAGCACAAACCGCAGCAAAATCAGTGTAAAACCAGCACAAACCAGTGGCTCCCCAGGCAGGATCAAGCCGGACCCCGCGCTCTTCCCAGTCTCACTCTTAGCCAGAATTTCCAGCCCTGCTTTAACATGTTCTGAATAAACCAAACAGTTTATTCATGGGCCGGAGAACGTCCCCTGTAGGGACGCCGCATCCTGCTTGGGTTATCGTGGCCCTTCTAAACAGTTTATAAATAGACCAAGGTAAATGAGGGCGATCACTCTTTTTGAAGGAAAGCGAGGATTTGTATCTAATTTACATTTTTTAAAGCCATTCAAGGGGCGCTGGTCCAGATGATCGCTCCTAAAACCCAGTTTAATCTGCTGCTTGTTTCTCTGCCAGTTGAGCTCCACCCCCACCTCACTAAAACAATCAAAAAAAGGAAAATAGAAAGAAAAATGGGTTTGGCAGCTTCGGCTCTTCATGTGCTGGTCGTGGCGGCGTCGGGGCCGCCAGGAAGGTCACGGTCATGGTCACGGTCGCGCCGTGAGGAACGGGCCGGGGTCAGAGCCAGGGCGGCAAGCAGGGTGGGAGAGGGCAGGGGCAGGTACCGCGGTACCTGGGAGGTCACGCTGCTTTGGACATTGGAATAAAAGGTAGAAAACTGGGGGGGGAAACATGGAAAATTGGGGAAATGATTTGGAAGAGATGGCGAGCAGCGAGTGCCCGCAGCTGCTCCTGCTGCGGGTGGGACGGTCACCTACACGGCGTCCCCTCGATGCCATAAACATCAACTCCAAACCATCGATCAGAGAAAATCATCACGACACTTACCCACGTAAACAATTGTTCGTGGAAAGGGTTCATAGTGTGCAACGAGGGCGTCTGTACAACACCCCGGAGGAACTGAAGCCATTTCCAAGCACCTAAGGAGTAAAGGAATGCAATTTTACATGCATTTTCAAGCTACATGTACTTTTTCTTTCCTCTGAAAGTGGAAGTGATTTGCCAGGGTGAGGGACCCAGGACGGGGCTTTGCCCGGGCCAGCAGACACAGCTCTGGCCTGAATCAATGTGGCTGGGTGGCAAACAGTGCAGGGAAGAGCCCAAAGCCCTGTTTTGGGTTTTATTCCAGCTTCCTCCGCTCAGGCTGAAAAATTGCATTTCCAGCTTGTTTCAATTAATTTTAAGACTTTTACATTCCTTAAAAGCTTAAGCGCTCATTAAACCAGAGTTTTCCTTGTTGTAACACTTGGAAGCGACCACACCACGGCTCGGCCGGTGGCTCCGCGTGGGGAAGGACGCGGGTCCGGGTGCCCCCGCAGCGCGGCGCTCGCCCCGGGCTGAGCACGGACACGCTCGTCACAGCCCACAGGGAGTGTCGTGGGTGGCTGGGAAAGGTGGAGGCAGGAAGGATGCTCATCCTGTCCTGACTTTCACATCCCCACCATGGCTTTGGTCTCACCGCCCCACAGCACCCTGCCTTGTGGGCAGAGCCGCCTGCACCCACACAGACATACTGATCTATAAAATAAGGTGAACCAGCCGCATTCCTCACCCCTGCGGCCAGCCCGGGCTTCTCCGGTGGTCAGGGCCAGACCCCGCTGCAGGGCTGCAAAGGTGGCAGCTCCTTTGGTCTCAAAAAGATCCAAAGGAGACGTTTCCCCGCCCAGCCGCGGCCGCAGCTCACCCAGGCGCTCGCCGCTCAGACACGGAGCGCAGAGCGGGACGTGCTGCGCACAGACCGGGCGGCTCCGGCCCCCGCGGCCACCAGACGCTGCCCCTGCTGCCCCGGCCGCCTGCCTTCCCGGGGCTGCCAGCGGCTCCGTTTTCTTTCCTGGAAAAGTAGAATTAAAATAGGATAAAGTAGAATAAAGTAGAATAAAATGGAATGAAGTAAAAGAAAGTAGGAAAGGGGAAAGGCAAGGGGGAAGGGGGGGGAAAGGGGGGGAAAGGAAGGGGGGGAAAGGAAGGGGGGGAAAGGAAGGGGGGGAAAGGAAGGGGGGGAAAGGAAATGGGGGGGAAAGGAAAGGGGGGGAAAGGAAAGGGGGGGAAAGGAAAGGGGGGGAAAGGAAAGGGGGGGAAAGGAAAGGGGGGGAAAGGAAAGGGGGGGAAAGGAAAGGGGGGGAAAGGAAAGGGGGGGAAAGGAAAGGGGGGGAAAGGAAAGGGGGGGAAAGGAAAGGGGGGAAAGGAACGGGGGGAAAGGAAAGGGGGGAAAGGAAAGGGGGGAAAGGAAAGGGGGGAAAGAAAAGGGGGGAAAGGAAAGGGGGAAAAGAAAAGGGGGGAAAGAAAAGGGGGGAAAGAAAAGGGGGGAAAGAAAAGGGGGGAAAGAAAAGGGGGGAAAGAAAAGGGGGGAAAGACAGGCAGGAAAGCGGGGGGAAAGCAAAAAAGAGCAGCTGTGAAACGCAGCCCTGGGGCTCTGCACTGCAGCACAGCCAGGACAGAGGGGTCCTCCAGGGATGCCCCCACCACCTGCCCACATCCTGCTCCCTCTTGTCCTCCCAGAGCACACGGGTTTTGGCACTTGTGTGCTGCTTTGATTTATTCCGTAGTGGCTGCAGGTCTGAGCAAGAGCTGAGCACAAGGAGCTGAGCAGCCTTCGGGGGAATGTGGAGAAGCCCCCGGGAGGTGTTTTCCCAAGGGAAACGCCACCAGGACCTGCTGCAGGGGCAGGGAGCACAGAGCTCTGCCCAGGGCTGAACAAGCTGTGCTTCCACAACATCTTGTCTCATGTCCTCCACGCGTGGCGTCCAGGGATGTCCCCAGGCACATCCCATGCTGGGCACAGCAATGATGAGGCCACTACTGTGTCCTGGCCATCCCCCCACCCTCAGGTGACAACAGGTCCAGCCAGGTGTCCTACCAGGCTCTGGGGGGGCTCCTCGTGCATTCAGGTGTGGATTTCCCTCCCCAGCCTGCTGTGATTTGGAATTAGCTGCTGCTCATCTTTCTCGGCTTTACCTGGAGTAAAATCCTACATGTTCACAGATTGGGGTTTATTCAGTTATTCACAGAGCCCCTACAGCACAAGGAACATCTTAAGTTTCACAACAGAACACGCCAAACAGCTCCTAATGCTGCAGACCATGAGCCTGGAACGAAACACAACACGCGCTCAGCCACAGAGGAAAAGGTGCCCGAGGGGAGACCAGGGTCATATCCTGCCCGTGGCTGCACAAAGGATGCCCGCCAGGACTTGCGGGCCTTCAGGCAGTGAAAAACAAGGTTAAATATTAAATACAGGTTGTTTTCGATGTGCCACAAGTCTCTCGTGCGCCTGGACGCAGAGCCAGGCTTACAGGCTGCTCCCATGTTTTAAGCATGGCCCTTTGGTGTCTCAGCTCCAGCTGCCCCAGTGCCCACAGGCTGGGCCAGAAGATTCAGCAACGCACAGGAAAGACTCCTCGGGCTATGGAAACTCAATTCTTTGCTTCACAGAAAGAAAATTTTTAGTAAAAGCCAGATTTCCTAAACATATTCCTCTTGATGAGTAAAACCCATTGGGAAAGGAGGACTGAGGAACCCTGAATGCTGTTGAGTGGAGACTGAAGACAATCCGAAACCCTTTGCCTGATCTTGTACCCTTGTTTGGGTGTGACATTTAACCAGCAGAGCTCGGGGATGATCCCATACACAGTGGTGCCAATAACTCTGAATTACGCACTCCTGGGGACACCATCCATGGCCATGGGACACGTGTGTTCCTGCCATAACAATGCGATTCTGCCAGCACCTGGGTAACCCACTTACTTGCCCCCGAGACTGAAGAACTGTTACGCCTCATCCATCTAAAGCATTCTTCATCCCACAATAAAATGATTCCACACCATTTCAGAGCCTCAAACAGGGGTAAGCGGACCCTGGAGTTTTCCTCCCACATCAGCCAAAGGAGACAGCGGCAACACTTGCTTTTGTGTAGGGCCTTGCTCATCAGTGCCAGCTGCAAGACACTGCTTTAGCCACACAGAGAGACCCAGACAGCAACGGGAGCCAAGAGAGCCCTTCCAAACCCCTCCAAGGCTGCAGACGGAGACCCACCGAAAGGGAGACGGTGCCCGGCAGACCGGGGAGGTCCCTGCCCACCCTGGGCTGTGGGAAGGCTGGTGCCAAGAGCGCTCTGCCGAGAGGAGAGGAAAGAAAAGAGTTGGTACCATCTGCAAAAGGAGACTGCTGGTTTTTATTAACCAGGGAAGCTGGCCCAGACACTCACGTACGGGAGGAAAAGCCATGTGGGGAGCAGGCCCAGCCCCAGAAGTTGTGGGGTGCACAGGCCAGGCTGCTGCTGTCTCCACATGGAAACCCTTTGGGGGAAGAGGGCAGAGCAAACCCCCAGGGCACAGAACGTCCCCAGCAGGATGCACAGAGCTGGGAGGCACTGAGGAGCCGAGCACAGGCACGGAGCAGTGACACCGAGGGGAGCAGGGACGCTCACAGTCTAGTTGCAGTTCTTGGGCAGGCGATAGACACCTCCGGAGTAGATGAGTTGCTGGTCCCGGACCTTCTTCTGGAGGAAACCCTGCAGCTCCTGTATATCGATCTCTGTCACCACCGGGCCTGTCATCACAAACATCTTCAGCATGCTGTGAATCCTCTCCAGGGACAGGCTCTCCAGGTTGGTCAGCATAGCCTGGATGTACGTCCAGAACAGCTGCGGAGGGTGAACACACAACAATAACTCACACTGACACCTACACCATGAAGAAAAGGGGTGCGTTAGTATCCCACGTCCCAAAAGCAGAGCAGGGCTGCGGCTGGCAGTAAGTTCTGCTCTCAGCCATGAGCATGTGGTCTTGAAAGAAAAATATCAGCGTCGGGTGTTGAGACACACGGACAGAAACTGGGATTTGACGTGCAAGACGTGCATGACCCTCAGTGGATAAACACCGGTATGACACCTCCATGTTGCGCAGTGACACAACACACACAGAACACACGGGCAGGAAAAGCTCTGGAAGTGCCCAGGAACCACAACACAGACATAGCAAAGGTCCAGCTGTTAGTGCTGCGTAAACCTTGCTGGCAGGTTAAGTGCCAAAAAGCTCTGCTTGGGTGAATCCAAATAAGTTATGACTATTTTCAAATATGAAATAATGTCTCAGACTTTTGGTTTTTTAAACTTGAAAAAAAAAAAAGGTATTTAGAGCTGTGCAAACAGCTGCGTGGCTCGGCAGCTGGGCACTTTTCAGGAGGGAAAGCTGCGATCCAGCACCTGCACCAGTGACCATTAATCAAGAGATAACCACTTCAAAAAAAGCCCCTTGCTGGACTGAGCCACTTGCAGTGGAAAATGCAAATCCAAAGTGCAAATCAAATTCATCATCTTAATCAGATTCCCCAAAGACAAAAGCACGAGATGTTTGCGTTGTCCTGCCAGCTTTGCAAGGAACCAAGATGCACAGATGGGTACCTGCAGCTCTTCCTCCTTCTGGTCAGCCTGTGACGCCATGGCAGAGTCCCCCTCGTCATCGCTGTCTATGAGAACCACCTTCTCCCCCTGGTCCTTCTGCTCCTCCTCAATCACGGTGAAGGTGCCTTGGGGCTCTTCCCGCAGGACACCCTGCTGCAGCCACAGCGTCATCTTGCGCTTCAGCGATGTCACGGGCACCTTGAGCACTTCACTGAGCTCTGTCAGTGTCCATGTACCTGCGGAGAACACGGATAGCAGAGAGAAGAAGAGAACAGGACACCCACCCACCTCCAGCATAGAATCACAGAATGATTTTGGTTGGAAAAGACCCTCAAGAGTCCAACCATTAACCCACCCCTGGCACTGACCCATGTCCTGAGAACCTCATGTCCGTCTGTCCGACCCTCCAGGGATGGAGACTCCAGCACTGCCCTGGGCAGCCTGTTCAATGCCCCACAGCCCTTTGGGGAAGAAATTGTTCCCCACATCCAACCTCAACCTCCCCTGGCGCAACTTGAGGCCATTTCCTCTGCTCCTGGCGCTTGTTCCTGGGGAGCAGAGCCCGACCCCCCCTGGCTCCAAGCTCCTTTCAGGCAGTTCAGAGATCAGAAGGTCTCCCCTCAGCTCCTGTTCTCCAGCTGAACCCCCAGGTCCCTCAGCCGCTCCATCACACTTGTGCTCCAGCCCCTCACCAGCTCCGTTCCCTTCTCTGAACTCACTCCAGCACCTCAAGGGCTTTCTCGGTGTGAGGGACATGCCAGGATGTTACAGAGACTGGGGAAGGCTGCAGAGCCACTGCCAGGAGTGAGCCGCTGTGTGTAGTGACTGCCCAAAAGCAGAGCGGTCCCTGGGCTGTGCTGCTGCCCGGTGCTGTCTCCTTGGAGAGCTGGAGACCTGGCTGAGCCCTCATGATCTGAGCCCATGAACTAGGTCTTGGTCCTGCTGCCAGAGCTCTCAGAGCCTTCAGCCACCTGAGCAACGTGGCTTTCCCACCCAGTCCCCACGGGAAGCACAGACACGGGTGGTCATGCCGAGTCTCTGCCACGACACTCACTCTTGGTCTGGAAGTGCAGGATGATGGCAGCATGCACGGGAGAGACGGACAGGGACAGGGTGCGGTCTGCCAGCTCCACGTCCAAGTTCACCAGGCCCAGGTGGTACTTCCAGTTCAGGGTCCTCATGGCCTGGAAAAGTGGGCAGCAGCCGCTCAGAGCGGATCTAACAAGAACCACTAAGAGCTGTGTTATGGCAAACAACCCTCTACCACCAGGGCCAGCTGTGCTCCACACACCAGATACCAAAGCTGCTCCCCTGCTCATGAGTCACCCAGCGCTGCCACCACCCCCATGGGAAACGTCCTCCTTGGCACAGGCTGTTGTCCAGCCCTTGCCCAAGACCAGTGCCCCTGACAGCCAGTCCCTCAGCTCGCTGGCAGGGCAAGCGCAGGTTGAGGAAACACTGGAAGACCAACTGGGCCACTCAGGACAAATTCCTACCGGAAAATAAATATTCATCCGGGGCAGGATTTCATCAGAAGAGAAGCAGTCTGTTCTGAGACTGCTGTGAAAAGACAACTGCGTGCTTTGAAGGTGGGGATGCTCAAGGACACTGCTTCCTCCTTGCATCCCCTCCTCCATCCCCTCCTAATTTTTAGCAGGACACAATCAGCTGGCAGCCACATCTGGCACGTAGCTACAGCAGAAGAGACAGGATCTAGAGCAGGGTGTAATGCTCATTTCCACAGGGGGCCACATCATCCTCACAGTTGCCTTCAAGGGGCCAAATGTAATTTTAGGACTGTATAAATGTAACTACTCCTACAAAATGAGTAGGAATCGTACTCAAAATGGGTTTGACAGCCCTGACCTAGAGCTATGAGCTTCCCAGCCTCATGGCATGTATCATCTGGTGCAAAACAACAAATTCAAGAAAGGATATAGGAAACCAGGCCTGAAGTGGAGTCAGAGCACAAGTGGACAGGCAAAGAGGAACATGTGCATCAGACACCAAATTGTGTTCTGGCTGGCTGCAAAGAACCCTCTGTGTGTGCACACACCACGCTGGCATGACAGGTCGACCTGAATTCTGAATCATCCATGCTCCAGCTGTGTCACCCGCACTCCAACGGGTAAGAAACTGCAAGGTGAGAAAGCCAAGAGCACAGCTCTGGAAGTGACCGAGATGTTCCTTGACTTCCAGACAGATGTTCCTGCTTCCAACCCATTCTGTATGTGCAGAGCAAGATGCACCTCAGCCTTCTCTATCTGACTAACTGCCACGATCAAGTGCCTGGAGAACAGAAGAATACTTCATGGTTGCTTGTATTTGCTCGGTCTGCCTCTCTTCCACCTTGCCACGCTGTTTATAAAGGCACGTATTCCATCTTTGAGCCACAAACTGACCAAAAATGCTTGCACTTCAACTGTCTAACGTGGACCCTCCAGAAGTGAATGAAACAACCCAGGAGAGACCACAGGCAGAAGGAGAAGCCACATTCAAACTCCAGACTAACAGTGAATCTTAAAATGAGACCGTGTTAAAAGAGTTTATTTTCAAGAGGACAAACAGTGACAGAGTAGTGGAGAGGCCAACAGGGAGAGGGTATCACTCTTACTACTCCTGAACTCGGGCCAACAAGCTTAGACCAGACTTCGGATGCCCAAGAGCTTCCAGCTCAGTATCCATTTAACTAACAAACACTGGCACACTTTAGAAAACTCTTTTCCCTAGCTACAATCCCTGTGACAGCCCCGGCACCCCATAGGAGATAAACCCTTCTTTTGGCAACAGCTAAACTAGCACAGCTTCCAAAAGCTGAGGGACTTTGAGATTCCACCATAACAGCATGGGTATACTAGCAGCTAAACCTTAAGGGATGTTAAAGGGGACTTTGCATAAGCCACACTATGTAACAGTCTGAACAGCATACACCTTTTTTAAGGAGTGTTAAGGTTGCCTCACCTTTAATTTCTCATACTTCTTGGAATAGGCTTCCATGGCCTCCTTGACCTGCTCCGGAAGCTCCAGCTTCTCCTCCTTCAGCGGTGGCCAGAACTCGCTCGACAGGATAACGGCGACGAGGCTGAATGGTGGCTTCTCCTCCTCCGGGAGTTTCTCCTCCTCATCACGAATGTTGGCATTAATGCGTCGCGAGTCAGCCATATCCTGGAAAAGGCAGAGGACACTGAACAGGATGCCTCCTGGCATCCCAGTGAGGAACAGCCACCCTCTCTGTAGGCCAGCAGCAGCTTTTTGAAGCCCTCCACATCACTTGATTTTGGACGAGCACAGCTTCTCTTCCAAGTCAGTACTAACCCTTAGTAAAGGAGAAGCTTAAACAAGGTGACTAATATCTCCAAGTGATGATGGGGACACTGGAAATGACGTGATGATGTGTGTGAGCCCACACCGGGGTCCCTCTGGATCTGTGCTCTTCCCGCAGTGCTGCAAGTGAATTAAACTGCAGAGTCCCAATGCCAGAGGAGCTGGAATAGCCCAGGGAAGAGCCCTGTGCTGCAGGAAGGGCAGGACAAACAACAGCAACAGAGTGACCATTCCCCAGAGTCGATAACCCGACCCATGGGGCTTAAAAAACAGACATGATTTTCAATGCACGTCTGCCTGTCAGAGATCAGCCCCCTCACTGGGATTTTGGGAACTAAACTTTCCTAAAAGACCCTTTTTGGGTCAATCCTCAAATTCCTCCCTGTCCCCAGTGAGCTCAAACACCCAGGACTGGAATGGTAAAAAAAGTTACTTTTAACATGACTTCGCAATAGTGCATCTGAGCTTCACCAAACCGCAGCTTCAGCAGCTCCACGTTGCGGATTTCCCTGAGAAGAGAAACAACAGATCAGACACGGGTCCCTCACACAGACGAGCCTGGTTTGGCCTCCACCCTTTGCACCACAGCCAGAGAGAGCTGTTCCTGGCCCACCTGTGCTCCTCCCAGGGAGCCTCACAAGGCACATTACTGAACACGATGCCTCCTGGCACCCAAGTGAGGAACAATCACCCTCTCTGTAGGCCAGCAGCAGCTTTTGAAGCCCTCCCCATCACTTGCATTTGGACGAGCACAGCACCAAGCCATCCCCCGCGACAGCACAGTGCGACCGCAGCATTTGGGGAGCCGCTTTCCTGCACCTGCACACCCCAGATGTGGCTCACACCGGCTGCATCTCACGGAAAGGAAAACCACTGTTGAACCAAGACACAGTTGGGTTGCAACTGAGGTTTCCTGAGGCTTCATCCCTTTCTCTTACTTTGATACTTTCTGCTGACTCTCAGCAGCCTGGGAGCCACCAGAAAACATGGGATGGAGTTAAGAGGGTGTTGTGCCTCCAATTTAACTACATGCTGCCCTATGAGTCAAAGGCAGGACTGAGCAAGAAGCAGCCTGAGAAGAGGTGAGCACATGAAATTCTAGATGCAACCCCAAAGCTGCAGAGGAAATGTCCCAAGACATTCCTGGCTGCAGAATCAACCGTTCATAGGACTGAGTCTGAAGCACCTTTAGCGGGTGATTTTACCATTGGAAGCCCTGGGGTTGGGCACATGGACCTCACCTCTCAACGCTGTAGTTGAACTGATGTAGCAGCCGGTCAGCCAGAAGCGTGCGGTATTCGTTGATAAACAGGTCCTTGCTGCCATAGATGCTCACCAGCAGGCTGATGATGTCCGAGGACCGACGCTTGGAACTTGATTTTCCTAGTGAAATGCAGCAGATGACAGCGTGAGATTAACAGAGACCTGCCCCAGCCCAGCTCAGCTCTCCAGGACTAGTGACGAGCTGCTCCGGACTGCAGCCCAGCAGGGAGAACAGCAGGACTTTGGGCTTGGCATCTCACCTGGATCTGCATCAACTGGGTCAGGAACCCAGTCCCCTGGTTCTGCGATGTCATCGTCACTCTCCTGGCCATTCTCCAGGGTCACCGGGTCAGCTTTCGAGAGCTCGTTCGCAAGATCACTGGAGCCCTCGGCATCCCCTGTGAGACCGGCCACGATCTGCCGCACCGTGTCTTCCCGAGTCCTGCCGAGAGGCCAGAGGAACAAAGCAGGTGAAGGGAAGAGGAGGGAAAAGGGATGCATACGACTGTCCCACCAGCCTCCTACCTCAGGTACTTCCTGATGGGCTCACAGGCGACCTCCAGGATAACCATAGAGGGGTCGAGCTCCCGCAAGGCCTTGATGGCCGAGATATACAGAGTGATGATGTCCGATGTGTTGACTCCTGCAAGCGAGAGGAAGGAATGTGTCTGAGAAACCAGTTCCAGCTGCAAACGCAGGCTCAGAGACTGAGAGAAACCAGCTAAGCCCCGGCGGTGCATTAGGAGCTCACACCACACACAGCAAAGAAGCCTTGACCCGCATGGACCAAAGCTAAACTTCTAGCTTGGCTCCTGACCACACTGCAAAAATGAGGTAGAAAGGAGCTGGGATACGATCAGGCACTGCTGCCCATGCAGACTCCAGCATGGAGAGCAGTGATGTGCGGTCTGCCTGCCTCTCACTCATCAAACACAAAATCAGATGATGCTCCCAGCAGATCCCCCTCACGCCCAGGCTCCCTACAGTGTTATGACGTACGCCGGGATGTCACACCCACCAGGATGCAGAAGTCGCACTTCCAGAGCACTTTTCAGGGAGCTGAGCAGCTGCTGCCTCTGATTAGTCCTTTCCAAGCAGAATTTGAGGTCCTCCACAGCAGGCTTCGACTCCGGGAAATCTACAGACCAAGCAGCCATCAGACACAGTGGGGAGGCAAGAGGAGACAGGGTGGCACAGCAGGGGATTAAGACAGATTTATCATTCACCCTGTTGTTATCATCATTTAGAAGAATGAATCCTGTCTGCAATTGCTAACCTAAAGATCCGTAAATCCTTTCAGTGTTAAGTCAGTCTGCTCATATAACAAAGATAAGAGCGACTTGCAAAACACCTGATCACGAAGTACAGACACTACTGACCTTGCAGCTCTAGACACTTTGGAGCCCACACAATTAGCTGAGTCTTGCTTTAACACATATCTCAAGATGGTTGGATAAAGCGTCCTTTAGCTGAATGTTGCTCATTATATGCTAAAAGCATTATGTAATGCAATATGCAAATGTGTAACCAATTGGCTCTTTAGGGTGTGAACATAGTGATACGATTTTGTATATAATGCCTTTTACTTTTCTTACTGGTGTGCTGGCGTTATTCCAGCATGCGGACTTCCACAACTTAGTAATAAACAATATCTTATCTCTGTGTGCTACAATCTGGCTTTTTTGCACACCAGGTGACAGAACCCTGGTTTTGGGACAACACAGTCCAAGAGTGCACGGGTCACACCCACCTCGAATGATGCTGAAGAGCTCTTCGATGCGCATGCTGGCATAGATGCGGTAGAAGAACCTTTGGACGTGGCACCGCCAGTGCTTTAAGGTGCTGCTGGCGTCTGGAGAGGAGCGTGCCGAGGGGCCGTCGTGCAGAAAAACCCTGCTGAGCCAGCCGATCACCTTCTCCATCCACTGTCAGAGGAGAGAGAGAGGGATGGTGAACACAACCGTGTCCCACACCTCCCACTGACAGCAGGAATGGGCTGCTGGGCAAGGACAGCGCTGCCTCCAGCTGCTCCACAAATGCACCCTGGCCTGGGCTATAGACAGGAAAAGCTGAGCTGAAATAATATGAACTTTAGCTAAAGATACAGAAGATCCAGTTGTGCAGGTGTGTAGGAGAAGATAAGGGGTATTGCATCTGGGCAGGAACAACCCCAGGTTCCAGTATAGGTTGGGGAATGACCTATTAGAGAGCAGCGTAGGGGAAAGGGACCTGGGGGTCCTGGGGACAGCAGGGTGACCATGAGCCAGCACTGGGCCCTTGTGGCCAGGAAGCCAATGGTACCTGGGGTGGGTTAGAAGGGGGTGGTCAGTAGGTCAGAGAGGTTCTCCTGCCCCTCTGCTCTGCCCTGGGGAGACCACACCTGGAATCTTGTGTCCAGTTGTGGCCCCTCAGTTCCAGCAGGACAGGGAACTGCTGGAGAGAGTCCAGCGCAGCCACCAAGATGCTGAAGGGAGTGGAGCATCTCCCGTGTGAGGAAAGGCTGAGGGAGCTGGGGCTCTGGAGCTGGACAAGAGGACACTGAGGGGGGACTCATTCCTGGGGATCAATATGGAAAGGGGGAGTGTCAGGAGGATGGAGCCAGGCTCTTCTGGTGACAACCAGTGACAGGACAAGGGGCAATGGGTACAGACTGGAACACAGGAGGTTCCACTTAAATATGAGAAGAAACTTCTTCCTGGTGAGGGTGGCAGAGCCTGGCCCAGGCTGCCCAGGGGGGTTGTGGAGTCTCCTTCTGTGCAGACATTCCAACCCGCCTGGACACCTTCCTGTGTAACCTCATCTGGGTGTTCCTGCTCCATGGGGGGATTGCACTGGATGAGCTTTCCAGGGCCCTTCAACCCCTGACACTCTGGGATTCTGTGATTCTGAGGGCTGGCTGAGGACTGTGCATAGGCGCTGGGCTCCAAAAAGAATAAGGTATATAAAAAACTCACATGCTATTCTGTTCTTGCAGAATTCCATTCTATACCTGCAGAACTATTCTGGGAATATGAACGAATTGCCCATCGCACCATCCTTGGCCCAAAATTTCTATGATTCCTAAAATCAATGAAGGGCAAGCAAGTCATCCCAGGGACTCACAGACAAACAACCACACTCAGGCACTTCACATCAAGACCTCAAATACCAGCCTAGTCACTTAATAATAAAATTAAAACCTGAAGAGAGAACATCAAAACATTAATTTTTCGTATCCAAGATTAAGTTTTCTATAGAGAAATGTATAACTGTCAAATTTCAAAGGTACTCAACTACGATATCCAGATGAAATGCTTTTTTTTTAATTTCCCCTTCAAAGTGGCAAATATGTGCTACTTCTGGGATAGCATTTGAGTATTAATAGCTACTAGATTTTATTATTTTTTGATACCAAATTCCGACAGCCTGAAACAAAAATGCTAAGTCAAGGTCTGGTTTGCTGACATTAATCTTTAATTATCCATTCAGCTGAGGAACCACTGAAGAAATGCACCAGTTCCACCAACTACAAGGCAGGATGAACCTGAACAGCCGGGCATCGATCTGGGCAAGTTCTCCTAACGGGCAGAAGGAATAGACAGCAACTGATGCAAAGCAACTCAGTTTTAATGAATACTATTATTATCAAACCAACCCATTCTTCCTCATGAGTTTATCTTCTCTGAGTGCTCCTGTTAGAGCCCAATTATCAAACAACATTTCACTTTTAGCTCGCCAGGCTTGTGCTTTTTTCCTTTAAATTCTCTCTTCCTAATTCTAACATATTCCAACACTCTGTGGCCAAACGCATTGGCCTTTCCAATGAGGTGGGAGCAAAGGGACCTTCTGCAACGTCTGACAAGTGGAACACGGCTGCATTTTCTCTGGTGCCCTTAAAGTGCCCTTAAACAATCTCCAGGGCATCCAAAAGCATTTCGCACTGGGTTCATAAAGAAAGTGTTGCACAGCAACTGAAGGGAAGCAAATATAAAATAACTGCTCATGTTTGCAGACAACAGAAACGGCCGGCATGGCAAGCAGCAAGGAAACTGGGGCAACCACAGCGAGCGGTCTGGTTTGCACGGCAACCCGGCGTCACGCGTTGTCCTTGGGCACAGGGAAAGGCACCGAGGGACAAAGAGCGAGTCCGCGGAGCCAGGGCTGTGTCCTGGAACAGCCACAGCCTGGAGAACAACTTGATTTTAAGGTCACGCTGGGTAAACAGCCCAACGGGAACTCACTTTAAGGCAGCAGCAAAAAAAATGGGTAGTTGCAAGGAAGGGTTTTAATTCTATATGTAGCCCACTGGTGAGATCAACACCAGAGTATCATCTCCCATCCTCGCTCTCTATTTTAAAGGGGTGTTGAAAACTTGGAAAGAGGACAGGGAACAGCCACATAAAATCTAATTATGGGCCCATCTACGCAAAGGGAGGGTCCTCGGCAGGTTAGGTGGCACTACATGTACTTGTAGCTCGTAAAATGAAACCACAGAAATTCCTTCATTACTGCGGACGTCACCAGGTGAAATATAATGGTCTATTACACACAAGTCAGAGCAAACCTTCCCCCGCCGGTGTAAATCAAACTGGGGATAGTGGCAGCCCTGGACCAGGTGTTTTCAGGCAGAATCTGCTTTAGCCTGAGCTGCTAAAGCTGCAACAGGAGCAGCTGCCCGTGCGCCGCCCTTACCTCCTGGAACTCGCTGAGGAAGGAGCGCTCGTACTCCCCCCTGCAGCGCTGCTCCATCCTCTCCTCGATCATCCTGTGCAGGATGGTGGTCACAGCATCGGCGCTCACCCTCTCCAGCAGATTCAGCCGGCGGCTGCAGACACAGAGACCCGATCCAGAGCGTGGGGAAGCAAACGTACAAGCAAATCAAGAAAATCTAGCTACCTGAAGTTCCTTCCTCCCCATACCCTCCACAGACACAGGCCTAGCTCTTAAGTGCTCTGACAGCCCGCGTAAATGCACTGCGTGTATAACACATGGCACTGCTGCTATCCTGTCTTAGAAACATTATTTGCTAGCCGTCAAAAGGTTTTTCATTTAGAAAAGTTTACTTCTTTGTGAGCAGAAGGCCTTAGAGCAAGAGAAAGATATTCCCACACCCAGAGAGAGAACTTTCTGTCTCAAGATCTGCTCTAGTTCAACCACCAGCCGGCAACCAGCTGCAGAAACCCTGTGTCAGGTTCACCCTGTACCACGACACAGCCTGACTCCTCCAGTTCTCAGATACCGAGAAAACCTGCTCCTGCTCCCCATCCAGACCACCTGCTTGTTCTGAGCGACAGCCACCAGCCCGTCACCTACGTACAGAACGTCATTGAGCTGCTGGAACTGCTCCATGGCCTTGGGGCACCAGCACCGCTCCCTCTTGCTGCTGCAGCCCGCACACAGCGGGCTCTCTCCTCCGCCCTCCTCCGTGTCACTCTCCTGCTCGGTCTCGCTCATGCTGCTCTCGCCCTCGTTCGTTCCATCTTCTCCTTTCTTCCACTGCCGCATGTATATCCTGAAAGTGCGGCTGTAGAACTGTTGGATCATTTCCTGGAAGGATTCGGTAGTGGAGAAGAAAAGGATGGCTTTGAACATGGTGTAGAACTTCTCCTGCAGCATCTGAGCACCTGTCCCCAGGAGCAATCCCGCCTTGGTCCATCTCTCCAGAAGTTCCAGGCTGTTCAGGTAGGGGTCCAGGCGGCGCTTGAGGAGACAGAACGCGTCCAGAAGGAGCGAGGCGCACTGGGGCTCCTCCGCTGTGTTTTCATACTGGCCAATACAGTTCCAGAACTCGGGAGCTATGTTTGCCTGCAGGTCCGTCTGCAGCACCTCCATGAACCACTCCTCCACCACGCAGTGCAAGTCGTGCCGCCGCAGCACGTCCAGGGCTGCCCGCAGGTCGGCATCCTGCAGCGGCCCCGCAGCGCCGGACCTCGGTGCTGCCTGGAAAGCAGAGGGGACACCAGGTTAAGCAGAGGAGACCATTCGTCTCACAGCACAGGAACCAAACGCACGCAGGCTCTGCCATCAAACCTGGCAGATACTGTCGCTCCGTGGAGACCCGCTGGGGTCTCAGCCGCTGCTGGAAGCCAAGCGCCCACCTCCCAGGCCCAGCACCCAAACACCGTCCATCGCTGTGCCCTTCACTGCTGTCCCCATCCACTGCTGTCCCTGCTGGCAGCCACTGCAGGACACACGCACGGATGGGAGAGCCATGAGCCACCCTCGGGGCCCTGAGAAGCCAGGCTCTGAGGGAAAACCGGGGCAAAACCTTCCCTGGCTGGTGATTATCTCCCTTGGAGAGCGAGCGGGAGCAGAGCCGCAGCACGGCTGGGGAGCCGGCTCCTGGCTTTGGCCCATACGCTTCCCTGGCTGGTGTGATGGGAAGGGGGACGGCTGGACCGCCACGGCCTTTCCCCGGCAGCCCCGAGCAAACGCGGCCAGATCCCCCTTCCCCAGCCGGCAGCTCAGGCCGCTTTTCCCCCCCGCACCGCGCAGCGCCGGACCCCGGAGTGGCAGAACCCGGACCCCGGAGCGGCAGAACCCGGACCCCGCACCGCCGGAACCCGGACCCCGCACCGCCGGAACCCGGACCCCGGAGCGGCAGAACGGTGAGTCGGGGCCTGCTCGGAACCCACGGGGCCGGTCCCGACAGGGCCCAGAGACCCGCGAGCGGGGAGCGGCGCGTCCTCCCCGGGCGCTGCCCGCCCTCCCGTCCCGTCCCGCTCACCAGCCCCAGGGCGGCGGGCGGCACCAGCGCGGTGCTGAGCGTGTGCCAGGCGGCGGACAGCCCCGCGCCCGCCGGCGGCTCCATGCGGGCCGCGCCGCAGGAAGGGGCGGAGCGCGGCGGGACGTTGGGCCGGGGCGATGAGCGGCCCCGGGGCCGCGCTGCGGAGCTACAACGAGGAGCTGCGGGAGGGTGAGCGGGGCCGGGCGGCGGCGGGGCCGGGGCGCGGGCCGGGGCTGACGGGTCGGTGCCCGCAGGGCTGGCGGAGCTGCGCGCCCGGCGGGAGGAGCTGAGCGGGCGGATCCGGGACGAGGAGGCGGAGCGGGCCCGGCTGCAGGGCCGGATCTGGGCGCTGACCGAGCGGCTGGCCCGCACCAGCGAGAGCCTGGCCCGGAACCTGGCTGCCCGCAGCGAGCTCGACCGGACCATCGCCGAGACAGAGGCGGCCTACGGCAAGGTAACCGCCCGGAGCTCCGGCACAGGCGCCCCCGCCATGGGGAGCTTAGTTTGGGTCTGGTTTGGTGCTGTCTGAGCTTCTGGGAGCGCAGCCCGGCGGTGCCGAAGGGCGCAGCGTCCCCGCCTTCGGGTGCCCAGCGAGACCGAGCGGCCCGTCGCAGCGGGAGGAAAGTGGGGGCTGAGTTAAAGCACATTGTCAAAATACAAAGATATGGCCCTTGGAATGGACCCCTACAAGAAAAAAAAACTTCTCACAGAGAAGAGGAAACGGCCTCAAGTTGCACCAGGGGAGGCTGAGGTTGGATGTGGGGAACAATTTCTTCCCCAAAGGGCTGTGGGGCATTGGAACAGGCTGCCCAGGGCAGTGCTGGAGTCACCATCCCTGGAGGGCTGGACAGACGGACATGAGGTTCTCAGGACATGGGGCAGTGCTGGAGTCAGGTTATGGTTGGACTCAGTGATCCTGAGGGTCTCTTCCAATTGAAATGATTCTATGATCATTTGGGGGGTGGAAGAAAAGAGGAAACCAGAGAGAAGACATTGACCCAGAAAACCATGAATTCATGCAGGTAACACCAAACTGATAACTCTCTTTGCTCAACTTCTCATGTCATTTCCTTCTATCTTTAGTGGAACACGATCATGATAGTATCATAAAAGAGCAGAAATGTTGGCACAGTAAAGGGGTGGGAAGGAGACAAACAGCACAAGGGCCATTCCCATTATTTCAGTTACTGGGATGGCTCCAACACTTTGCCTTCCCCATCAACTGACAGGCTGGGCCTGCTTCATCCTGAGTGTAGGATAACAGCTGAATTCACTTTTGAATTACCAACCAATCTACTTACTAGAAAAATAAAAGGATCTTCCCAGCTGTCTTGCAGATCTTCCCTCCGTTGGTAACAAGGAGCTGCTGAGTCCAAGAGCATCCCTTCCCCAGGAGCTGCTGACTACATTCTCCTCTTCCCACTGTTTCTTTTAATATGGTCACTAATCTATTAATCTATCAGATCCTCTTCATCTCCCAAAGTCAATACTTTCCAGCGACACGTTTCAGATGAGGCTGGAGCTGTTTTCTCAGCCTACTTCAAGAACTGGTGGTTTGGGGTGAAAGGGGGAACCTGCATAAAAATATAACAGCTTGGAAACAGTGTTGTAAAGATACAGGAACAACCAGAAACCTTCCCTGAGATACAAGTTACAACCCCCAGCCTACAAATGAATTCATGTTTATTGAAATGAGAAGAGAGTCACAGTAGGAAAGAAGCAGAGGTAGGTTGGAAACACAGACATCCTGCAAACAGGAACCAGTAACAAAGTCCCTTTCCTAGGGGTGCACATCTCTGTAATCACATCCTTGCCTCCCCAGCCCCTGATAGTCACTAAACTCCACCTTTTTCTGCGGACAAGCTGGTGAGATCCCACCAACACGTCCTGCTGGAGCCGCCTCCCGCAGGGCACTTACCTTAGCGCTTCTCTGACCGCTCCGTCATTCCCACAGGTTCACAGGAGCGTAAAGCACCTTTGGGACTACAACCCTACTATCCCATTTTGTTACAATTGTCCACTGTTAGAACTTTGAAACTGTGAGACGGACAGGCTGTGAGTCTCCTAAACCATGGGTAGCCTTGCTTCTTAGTGCACAGGAAGTGGGAGTGTTACGTGATACACAGTTATTAGCTAAAAATAGAAGAAAATTAATAAAAGGAAGAATTTAGTCTGAGTTAAGGTCATTGTAGAGTTGAGCTAGTCTTTAAGTGAGAAACCTAAAACATGCAGTTTTAATGGGAAGACAGTTGAAACAGGGTCAGCTGAGCACAATCTAATGCTGATCGAAAAAGCCCAGGTATCAATATCTCCTTCAAAAATAATAATAAAAGCAAACAGATCCTGAAGTTGAGCCCACAGGGAGCTCTCTGGCTCATGCTCTAAACCAGATAAATTGCTTTACGTGTTTCATATTCAGAATATGAGCATGAACCAGAGAAATTCCTCCGGAGGTGAGACAGGATGATATATCACCAAGAATCAAACGTGGTGAGGGGTGGAAGATCCCTCTTGCTGCAAGGCAGATCAGCTGAATTCAAAGGGAACTCATAAGAGAAACAGGTGATGTAAAAATAAGCTATTTTTATTTCTTTCCCAGATTCTGGAGAGTTCTCAGACACTGCTGGATGTCTTAAAGGAAGAAATCGAGAATGCTGGTAAAGCCACTGAGCCACAAAGCACTTCAAAACAAAAACAAGCACGGGAACAAAAGCATTCCTAAACCTTTTCTTCAGCCTGAAAAGCCCTGTTGGTCTGGGACAGCTGCTGTTCTGGTACAATGATGCCACATTTAATAAAGGTTTGTTGTGTTTTGGTTTTTTTTTCAGAAGTAAATTTTCCTTCCAGATGCACTTTGGTATTAGTCAGAAATCTACTGAAGTTGTTCCTCAAATACCAGAGATCAGGGAGGCATCTATAAGGAAAATAGCCCTTTATTTTGAGCACAGTGATACTGAAGCATATCCCAGGAGGTGACTTACCAGCTAACGGTGCTGCCCTCAAAACAGCGTTCACCTTGCTCTGCCGAGAGCAGGAGCTCACCTGGTACAGACGGGGATTAGATTATCATACAAAGCCGTGAATAGCAAAGGCAGCAGTTGGTGAGGTACAAACCGCAGCAGAGCAGGCGGGCTGGGGGAGCAGAGCGAAGGCAGCACCGTGTGCTCTCCGGAGCAGCACTCTGTGCGCCGCACAGCTCCGCTGCCCCTTCCTCACCGGAGAGGTCACGGGCACAGAGAACAGCACACACAGGACCAGAGCAGCGTGTCCGTGGAGCGAGCTGCACGATATCGCTGGCTTTAGCTTTCCTCACTGATCCGTAGCAGAACCAAGTCAGGACTAGTCCAGGCACTTTGTCCCTAACTTTAACCACAAGCAGCTTTTGTTTTACCACCTGCAGTTAAGTTGTAAATCTAGAGACAGAGCTCTCTTAAACTGGCCTGAGCTTTTCCATAGTGTGAGATGCTCACGGGGACCTTTTCTTCTGGGAAAGCTGCGCACAACCTTTTCTTCAAAGGGAGCCCCTGACCTTCGGCGCTGAGCTCGGCTCCCGGCTGTGCGTGCTGCTCTAACTCCACACGGCTGCGACTTACCCATCCCTTAAACCCGCCAGTCACTAGCGCTCCCGTGTGTTTCTTCATTCTACGTGTCTCAGCATCTTGTCCTGACGTATTTCATTAATGGGAGAAGCCCCAACACATGGGATTCCCCGCTGTTTCTGCGGCACTTGCGTTGTGTCCCAGGCAGATGTGCTGCCGGCCCCGTGCTGCTCCTGGGAGCAGATCTCGAGTGAGCTTGAACAAGAAAAGCCTTAGAAGTGCAAGGAGGTGGAAAAAAATCTTCCTTTGTGGCCTCTCCAGCCAACATCCAAACTGCTGAGTAGCTCATTTTTTTTTGCATTATCTTTCCAGAAATATTTAGGCACCGAGGGCAAAAGAGAACAGCTACAAGTAGGTATGTCCTAACATTTAGTCCTGACCGTATTTTTCAGTGGAACTCCCTCCTGCTGCTACAAATACAATAAACGCAGAACAAGTGCAAGGTGTGCAAAGCGTTTTCAGTTCGCAGACCTGCATCACCTTGAATAGACCTTCATCTATATATAACAGAAAATCCAACAAACATATCCAATTTAATCAAAGATACCAGCCCGTTCCTTTGGCTACAGCCACACGCTGGGGTGCCACTTATTTCATAAAGCCCAGAGAGGCCAGATCTATTCCAACTGCATCTGTTTTAATCCCAGAAGTACAAATCACATTAGCAGCAGTGTTCCGTCTGTTCCAGAGTGCAATTTTGACCCTGAGTTTACAGTAGTAGAAAACTTAAATGGAAGAGTCTAGCGGATTCTTTTGCATATTGGCTGCATTAAACAATTACAAGAGAACTATAAAAATCCTAGAAAAACAAAACAAAACATATTCCTTGTTCAAGTTCTGCGGAATAAAGGAGTGAAGTGGCCCTCCTGTGCTTTGCGCTGGAGGAGCAGAGCAGGCATGGCTGGAAAGAAGCCTCCCCACCAACCAAGACAGATAAATCTTGGGCCTGGCCCTGTCAGATGCTGGAGCAAAGCAACAAGAGGAAAATAAAGCACATCAGCTGTTACAGAGGCTGGATGCCAGAGTGGTATCAACAGATCAAAGCTATGGCCAATGTTTGGGAATATTGCAGAGGCTCAAGCCAGTCTGGACACTTCTTCATAGATCAGTGCAAAAACGACACCTAAAGCTAAAGACATTAATTCCCCTTCCTATCCCTCACACAGCGCATTCAGCTTCCTTCACAAGAACATAACTGGCACATTAATTCCATGGTGGTTCAGTGAAACTCGACCCAGAACAAACCATGAACCTCCAACGGTTTTCCGAACCGACACCCAGTGTATCTGCCAAACGCCGCGAGCTGCTCCGAGCTCCCAGTGCTCCAGCTCCAGAACCGCTCCCCACTGGGGCCACTGGTGGGAGGAGTGTCACAAAACCCGTCCAGACCCCAGCCAGTGCCTGGATGTGTGGACTCGGGTAAGCACTGAGAGAATCTACATCCATCCTGGGATTACAGATCGGTTCTTAAGATATTTGCCTAATCGGCAGCTGATCTTGAACAAGGAATATGCAAGGCCACAGGCAGAATAAATCATACGCCTTAAAAGTAGTAATTAGGTCCCAGAGTCCAGTGCAAATATTCTCTGAAGTCGCCCAATATAATCTAGTCCACCCTTGGCATCAGGATCCAGCGAAAACTGTGGTGACAGAGGGACCCAGAAGCTCGTTTCCGTGGCGCTTGCAGGGACGTTGGAAGCTGCACTGACGCGCTTTGTCCAGCAGCCGCTGCTGCAGGCTGGGAGATGGAGCGATCAAAAATACAGAGCGGGCTCGCTGCTGAAATCCGAGAGCCCGCCCTTCTCCGCGGGGGTGAGCTGTGGAGGAAGCAGAGTTGACACGGAGGTGTCATCAAATCCAAAGCAAATGAATACCCACACCTTCGGACGGTGACGGATGCGTTGGCACCTTGCCCGGGGCTAACGAGCACGTTTAATTCCCCCCTCCAAACATGCCCTGAAGTACTAAGTGTGCCAGCTGCTCTAAGTCTCCTTTACACACAGAGGGAGAGGCAGGTCTGCGAGTGGCACCATGTGGTGATCCCTTTGTGGGCTGCAAACACACATGAGCGGAAGCACATCCCGTCCCATCCGCTGTCCAGACCGACCCAAGCGCTGAAATAAGAGCATGGCATGACAAAGCCAAGATCTGCTTATTTCAAGTCTTACCATGACTTGGGTCCCGTGGGAATCAGCTTCCTTTGCGAGAGGTCCCTCTGCGGTAGGTATCTCCTCATACTTCTGCTCCTGCCACGTGCTGAACTTCACGGAGTGCTTTGGGGTGTAGCTGGATAAATCTGGAAGGACAAAGGTGACATGAATATTTCTCACTGCCCCAAAGGGAAGCAGGATCAGGGTCGTGGCAGGGACAGCACAGCAGCTGCCCATCTGCCGTTCCCTGGCCTGGTTCAAGCCCTGTCCCCACCAAGCCCCCATTCTGCTGTCAGAAGTCACCTCCGTTAACATTTCCACCTGTGTGGAGCCCCAGGAGGGGCTGTAGGAAACATCCACAGTGTCAGACCCCCCTGATAACCCCACAGAGCCACCACAGTGCCTCGCTCACCCGCGTTAGGTGTACTGGGATGCAAAGTGCTATTTGGGCGCGGAATGTAAAAGGTGCGAGACTTGTCCTCCTCTGTTTCAGAAGCATGTCCTTCCTCCTCCTCCTCCTCCTCTTCTTCTGCCAGTGAGCTCTCTGATGGGTATTCAAACATGGTTTGCAAACTTGTCTCATTGAAGGAGATCTTCATCTGGACAACAGCAAAGGAGAATCATTAGAAATCAGCGTAAGAAACCATCGATCCCAAGGTTTGCTCTGGCAAAGGCCACGTCCCACCCCAGGGCTTCACCTGGTTTCAGGGAGTAACTGCATCTCCCCCAGCCTTCCCCACAGGCCTTATTGAATCTCTTACTGTGCTGAGAGAAACCACAAAAGCAGATAATCACATAGGTGGGACAGAGTCAGGAGGCTGAGGGATCCAGGAGGAGCTGCCTGCCTGTCCCTCAAGAGGGATCGGTGTCACCATGGAGCAGAGGAAAGCATCCACACGTTGGAAAGGTGACACTGCTAACGACTGCCAACTCATTTCTGTACCCCTGCTCTAGACAGCACAAACACTGGTGATCCAGACTACATTTTTGGGAGGATATCCTGGCAAAAAGCTATTTAAGCTAGGTAAAACCAGAGTTTAACACCAAAAGTGAGAAGATGGAAGCAGCTGAAGGAGAGATGGTAGCAGGTGGTAGTAGAGATGGAAAATACTGCGCAAGTGGGAGGTACTTAAAGGTTCTGTTTTGAAACCAGTTCTATTGAGTATTCTCATGACTGACCTTTGCACAATAACTGGGAGACTGACAATGAAGATGACCCCTACCAAGGAAAAACCAGAATTGTATGAGTCGTTCAGAAAAGCGAAGAGCGAGAAGACTAGAAGTGGGACAAGGTTTAAAATCAACCCTTGCTCTAAGAGAGGTTCATCACCTGTGAATAATTGAGAAAGCCAATTTTGCCTTGGCTACAGGACAGTAATCATTGTTAGGATGCTGCTTAAATAAATCAGGAATAAACCAGGGCATTTCCTCTGGAAACAGGGACTGCCGGGCTCCGTCCTCCCTGTGACACCCAGCAGGTCCTGGAAGGCAGCACTTGGACTCCCCTTTCTTTGCTCCAGGCTGAACAAGCCAGCTCCCTCAGATTGTCCTCACGTGCCCCTTCCTCCAGCCCAGCAGCACTTGGGCTGGATTTGCTCCTGTTCCTGCATCCCTCCTGCAGCAGGTAACTCCACATGTCCTCTTCCAAGCTGGAGGGAAAAGCTGAGGGAAAGGATTTTCCCCTGCAGCCTTACCTATCCTAATCAATATCTACTCTTCTGCTCAGATGATCTGGTTACAAGTCACCTCAACAAGTGGAGAGGAGATTCAGCCTGTTCACACGGAGAAAAAGTTTAACAGCCCTTTGTAAGTACACCAAGAAAACAAACACCAAGGAGCAGAGAAGTGCTGATGCCAGCATACAACAGACAAACAAGGAGGACAAGCTTGCCAGGAAGGAATTTATGCCAGGAGTAGGGAAGTATCCAGCCAACGCAGATCAAGGTTCAGGAGCAGCTGCCTACGAGGGTGTTGTGATCCCTTTAATTCCAACTACATTTCAAATTGAGCTAATAAGGCTATGAACAGAATTAAAAGGGCATGGTTGCTTGTGCCGGGCAGTAGGATCTGGACGGTTCAGAAGATCTCTTCTCATGCTGTGTAATAACAACGGGCAAGAAGAAAGAACAGCACATTTGCCCCATGTGCTGTGTTTGCAGATTCTCTCATACAAAAAATACCCCACGGGCTGAGAAACAGCACATGGCCCCGAGCAGCCACCGAGAGCCCCGCGGCACAGGGTTCTGCACCAGCACCGCTGGTTTGAGGGAGCTGCTCACACCAAACCTGCAGCTGCGCGGGGCCGGAGCCGGCGAGCGGCAGCCGGTTTGCTGCTGCGTGTCACCCTGCGCTGCCCAGACAGGGGACGTGGGCGACAGGGGTTTTCAAGGTAAAACAGTGAGCATTTCACTGCTGCTTTGCAGAAAAGCAACAAGGGGAGCTTGAACCAAACCCAGATGCAGAGCGAGTAGCCAACACCTCCTCTGCATGGTAAACGAGCATCCTGGAGCTGTGTGCTACTCTGCAGGAGTCCAGGATGGACCTCGGATGCAGGCTGGGTGCCCTCCTCTTGCTCCCACAAGAACACAGGGTGTTGGTCTCCTCCCAAGTAGCAAGTGATAGGACAAGAGGAAAGGGCCTCAAGTTGCACCAGGGGAGGTTTAAATTGGAATATTAGGAACAATTTCTTCCCGGAAAGGGCTGTCTGGCATTGGAACAGGCTGCCCAGGGCAGTGGTGGAGTCACCATCCCTGGAGGGGTTGAACAGACGCAAAGATGAGGTTCTCAGGACATGGGTTAGTGCTAGAGTCAGGTTATGTTATGGTTGGACTTGATGATCCTGAAGGTCTCTTCCAACCAAAATGATTCTATGATTCTAAGCAGCAGCAAAGGCAACCAGCTGCCTTTCCCCGCTCCCTGCCCCAGCCCTGGCCAGAGCCCCTCTGACCCGCTCCAGGTGACACACAGGGAGAGGAACGACTGTATTTCAGAGAAAAGCGGTTGGAACAAAACAGCCCTGAAGATCCGAGCATCCCAGTTGCCATTTCCCGAATTTCTCGCCCCTCGCGCTGACCTAGATGCTCCCTGATCCGCGCCGGGCAGCGGCGGCTCACAATGCGCGCTCTGTGCCGCGGGACGTGTGGCGCTGCCAGGACCAAGGCCCCGGGGTGGCCGTGCCCAGCGCTGTCCCAGAACCAGCCCTGCGCTCGGGCTGCTCGCAGTGCCGGCGGCTGCTGATGGGCCAGATGGACTTGGCTAAACATGGAAAATGAAGGGGACAGGAGAGAAGTGCCCTGGTTTTAGAACTGGGAGATGGAACTAAGTTTTTCTGGTTTTCTGCCATCACAGGAAAATCTCTCAGAAAAATGACTTGGAGTCTAATTTGGCCCAATGCTGCATGTAGTGCAGGAGGAGAAAACAGCCTCACCAGCGGGTAAAACCAAGGAGTAGAAAGCAGCAGAAATGACGAGGAGACACACAGAGGCAACACGCCAAGAGCCCAGCCTAAGCCCTGGACTAAAGCAGCTTGCCCCCTAAGCCAGTTCAACTGATCCAGGCTGGGTGTCTGCAGCCAGCTCTGCCATGGGGTTTGTCAGGTACCGCCGCACAGGGTGGTGTTGAAGCTGTTCATTAACCAGCCCCACGCACCCAGCTCAGGGGAGACCGCGTTACAAGATAATTTGCTGCTTCAGCAACACTTCCAGCCAGGCCAGCGCTGACCGTCCTTCTTGGCCTGAACGCACCCCCTGCCAGACCCCCCAAAAGCACATCAGCTGGCTCTACAGCAGCGTCCCACCCCTGCGCCCAAACGGCAGGAGAAGCAATAAAGCAGCGGGACGCACCCAGGCAGAGCAAACACCGGGAAACAAGCCGGCGCTGGCACAGGTTGGGCTCTGGTGAACCAGCTCCACGCGAGCAGCCGCCCTCCCGCACCTGCACAGCCCGCGGGGCTCAGCCACCCTGCCCACGCTGAGTGACGGCCGCAAAACCCAACGCAACAGACCTGCCGAAAGCCGTGGCATCGCCGGGTTCACCCCCTGAGCTACCAACCCAAATAGGAGGCACAAACCAGCTTTGATTGATCCTGCAGAAGGTGGAGGGGACACACAGGTTGATATAACCGCCTTAAGGAACCCTCCAAGCAGTTGATAAGCAGAACTGGGTGCTGTGTGTTGGGAACACAGGCAGATTCCCCCCCAGGAAGTACCTAAAAAGAAAAATCAGGATCCCAGCAGTGCCACAGACAACAGGTTTGCACAGCCAGCCCCTTGCCAGACCATATAGACCTTATGGAAACACAAAAGGAAACAGGGGTCATGTTCTTTAGACGATAAATGTATCCCAGCAGAGCCCCGCAGGCTGCAGCCCGGCCAGGGGACACTGCCCATCGTGTCCCAGCAGCGGCTGCCCCGGCTGCCCCCACAGCAGCTGCAGCTGTGGAAAGCAAGAATTCTGCACCCTTCAGCAGTGGATGTTTGCAGGGAGTTGTCACTGTTTGCTCAGCCAAATGCTTCACTCAGAACTGTCACAAACCCAGGGTCACCCCAAGCTGTAGATCTATTTATTAATACTCTACCCAGCAATCAGAGCTGCGCTGGGAAGGATAAGGCAGGCTTTTCAGGGAATATTGTGCTGTTCAGCCACCAGATTCTTGTTGCCATAGCAAAAATCATTTATTTATTTCCTGGGATTTGAATAGTAGTGCGTAATAAAGTACCCAGGAAAGAGAAGCCAGGGTAAACATTGCCCAACAAACGTAAATCTGAGGAGTCATACACGGCTCATTTAGAAAAGAAAATACAAAGTCAGCCGTGTTTGGGGTGATGGAGGCTGTGAGGACCCAGTCTGCACCCTGATCAACAACAAAACAGCCCCCATGTACAGACACATATTAGAAATAAAAATAACCAGTGTACAGAAACCAGCCTGTGACATGAACACGGAACATCAGCAGACACCTCACCTCCAAAAGCCACGGTGGGCAAGTCTACAAGACCCCCCAGTTAATGGAAGAGCAAATACCCAACGGCTTCTCACAATCCAGGGACGTCATTGTGAGTCTGAGGAGCAAACTGTGGGGCTCATGTGCATCCTCAACTCCAGAAGCGACTTTTTCAGTGTGGCTTTTCTCTTCGCCACCCATTATCACAGCTGCTTCTTGGCAGGTGTGGCAAAAGCAAAGTGATAACGTTGTGTGCTTTGCACCTTTTGAACAGGAACCTCTCTGCCAATCCAAATCCTCACCTTATAATAGTGAGAATAAAAAGATACTGTTCTAGGCATTAAAAAAATATATACATGTATAAAAACATCACCCTTTAACTATATTCCAGCAAGGAGAGTCAGGTCACTGTATTGATCACCACCATAGCAGCCTAGGATGTGATGAAAATGATGGAGCCCATCTCCCCATCTCCCAAACCCAACTACTTCACAGGATTCAAACAGCTGAGTAGCACCAGGGATCAAGATTTGCTCTTTTCAGGTACTCATTTTCCTCTCATCATCCTATCTCCCCAAGCAATATAATCCTGAAATGGCAAAATTAGTGACTGCGCTGCCTCCCCAGGACACACATGGGCTGCCGAGGTGCTGCTGTGATTTAAAGCAGCTGCTTCAGCAGCTTTTCACACCTGGGCAGCCAAATCCCTCCTTTCTCAGCACCAGGAGGGTTTCAGCTGATATCTGCAGGAAGGGTGGACAACAATCAGCATGAATACAAAAGAGGGATTGAAATCTGTGACAGAACAAGCACGGACAAAAATCAGCGGTTTGAACAAAAATCACCTTGTGTTTCTGTGCAGTCTTTCCTGTATCTGCTGCTGCACTGGCTGTCCAGAGATTTGGTCAAGGAGACTAAAGCACAAGACGTGACCCCAGAAACCTGAAGGCTGTGGCAGCCGACAGCTGCGTGCACATCGGGTTGGTACAGAGCATACAGAGATCTGCAAAGAACAGCCCCCAGGCGGGCAGGAAAGCCCCTCCAGCACCAAAACCCATTGGGGAGGTTGGGGCACAGCGGAGCTCAGGATTCATGCGAAGAGATGGGTCTAACACGGACCAACCTCCCAGCTCCATAAGGTGAGAGGGAGGTTCCCCGCACAAATTACTACTTGTGAGACTGGAAACAGAGCATAGCAGCAGATATTTTATGGTGGACGATGATCCCCAAAGGCTTTTCCATCTGACCATTCTCACAGATGAGCAAATTTAGTAAAAGGAGGCAGAGGACCAGTTCATAAACCACATATCTCTGCAGGGACCTACATTTTTTTCATTACTACCTGCAGCCAATGCTCCAGACAACCCTCATGCGATGTAGTTTACTCTGAAACTTTCAGATAAAGAATTTTTGGGAAAATTAGCCATTTCATAGGAGTTAGCAATGAGCTCATCTGCACGTCTGTACTTTTGTCCTGGAAATATTCAACAGTTTGGGCTGACACATGACCATAAATCAAGGCAAAATCTCGATGCACAGCAGGCTGGACCAGCACCCTGGGGGCTGCAGTAGCATCACCAAGGCATTTGCTATCATTTGGGAGAAGATAAGGAGCTTTTGTACCTCTAAAGCCTTTCCTTAACGTTGTTTTTTCCCTGACAGGTACCCCTAGGAATGGAGGGGACTTGAGGCTTGGTTCCTAGATCAGATTAACCCTGTACCTACGGCTGAAGCAGCCTAAGCGTGCCCAGAAAACCGCAGATGGCACTTCAGAAATGCACTTTTCTGTCACTCTGTACAAAATGAAGAGTTTGGGGGTACAGCAGTTGGCTGCTCCATCATAGTCTCACTTGATGGGGCTTTTCCAACAAGCGTTTTTAACACTGAGCTCTGCTCAGCTATGAGCTGTGTCCCAGAGCCGGCAGCACCGCAGATTCACAGCGGCAGCGCGTTGGGAAGCACCGACCTACTGGCAAAGCAGAGGTGGCCTCCAGGCCAGCATCCCAGCTCCCAGGCCACAAGGCAAACCAAGACAAGTCTCCGTTTACAAGGCAGCCCACACAGCCAGCTCTGTGTAATCAATATGCTGAGGCACATGGCAGATGGGAGCAATGCATGGAGATTCGAAATATTAAACTCCTCGTACAAGACACGGGGAAGTTTCAAATTCCTGATGACAAGTGATGGGGTAGGGACAGTCCCGGAGGAGCTTTGTTAACTCTTCCCTTGACCCTGTTGGGCAAGGAGAGATTGCAGCACCCAAACAAGCCCAGGGCCGCTGGAGTCCCAGTGTGACAGGGTACAAAGCAGCTATTCACCCAAGGGTCCCTTCATTGCCTCGCACATCTGCGGGCAGAGGAGCCAGAGCCTTCCACAGTTTAACAAGCAACTCAAATATTACTTACTTGCCCCATAAGAATTGGACAAATCTCCCTACATATATGAAAACAGATCTCATCTGAATACACAAAGAGAGGCACAAACAAGATACAATCAGTGCCAAGACTTGGTATCTTCATAAACAACGCACAAAACTCCCAAACACCAGAGGATTCTGCTTTACAAGCAACTCTGAGCCTACAATTTGTGGCTATAATGCAGTGCAGCCCTGGGAGGTGCCACCCACAAACGTTTCTGGGCAACCAAGACCCACCAGAGAAGTCCAAACACATCCCTCGGTTTGGTACAAGTGAACCGTCTCCAGCTGGAATGGGACAGACGGAGCATCATTTCCCGGGAAACATGGGGAGGCTGGGAACAGAATGACTTCCCAGCTGGAGAGGAGCTCGTTCGGGACTTCAGGAGAACAAGGTTTCAGTGACATGAACAGTATCAGCTGCACAACAAAGCTCACGTCTCTCTTGCCCTTTTTATGTACTACTAACATGCAAAAGACACTTCCTCAAAGAGAAGTGACTAAGTGCAGCAAGTTCACCACGGGCCTTATGGATACGCTCTCAGACCTGTGTTTTCACTCGCTGCAAGCCATACAATTTCCCTAAGCATGCAAGCAGTTTGCTCTCCTGTTGTCTTTGGTTTATTTTCTTCAGCTTGCTTATAGTCTAAATGCCTATGGAACAGCAGCTCCACCCTGCCAGGTCCCCCAGACCATCTCAAGGGCGCTTCTCAGGAAACATCGGCACCAAGCTCCTTCGGTCCAGGTTCTGCCAGGATGTTCGCGAAGCGTCTCTGTGTGATACAGACGCTCCACATGATTCTTCCTACACAAGCTGTCCAAACAGAGATATCGTCACAGCTTCACGCATCCCCACGTCCCACCAGTCACTAGGAACAGTCAGGGTTTATAAACAGATTTTAAACTGCCCGTGTTTCACGCAGGAGGGAAGAGAGCAGAACCCCAGAGGTGAAGGAGATGCTGCTGCAGCAATTCTTAGTGAGGTCTCCTTTACTGCCACTGAACTCGGACACTAAACATTTTCATTTCTCCTATCGTTTCCCACATATAACACAGAGAAGCAGAACTTCTCACCCAGCCAAGCTGTATGTACTGCCTCAGGAACCATACACTGGAAAAAACAGAGCGGGGAGGAAAACCCAAACCCCAGCCAAGCTGAATTCTTGAGATGGAGGGAAATTACAAACCACCTCCAATCTGGTCCACAGATTAAGGAAACGGATTAAGATAACGTACAGTGTAATCCGCACGGTCAGAATTGAGAGCACAAAGCGCTCCAAATCTCCTCTCGAGCTCTGGGCAGGGCTGAGCCCCGGGCATGTCCTAACCAGCTTCAAAGGCAGGCTCGGCTCTTACTTGCGTAAGAGTTTCTATTTTCGCCTTTCTGCCCCATCGCCCGTGCTGCCGACAAGCAGCGGATGGGAGGAAGAGAACCGGGGGGAGTTTGGGAGCAGCTCGGACTGTCGCTGCGGCACAAGGAGTCGCAAGGCCAGCGAAAAATCTGAGTCACAGAAAATTTCCCACTACAGAGATGAGATAAATACGACTCATCTGCTCTGCCGGGGGTTTATACAAAGTGCCAGCATGTCGAAGTGTCGGCAGGCAGCGGGGAAACAAAAACCAACCTACTTCTCCACCGATAGCCTCGGGTGCGGCTCGTGAGGTGGTTTAAAAACGATCCCGATTTCTGGGATCATAGGCTAAAAATCAGGAGAATTAGAAAAGGGCAGGGAAGCGGCTCTGTCGGGGTGAATCAGCCTGCTCACATCTGACAGGCAGTGGAAATCACCAGGGGACGGACCACGCCTCAGCACCCAAGACATGTATTTTCTGAGAGGAACTTGTCACCACTGAGCTCATCTACCAAAAATTCCATACATCCATGTCAGATATGTACTACAGCCCCTCCTTCAAGGCAGCAGATGTATCTGTGCAAAGCACAGCCACGAGACAGAAAATAGAACAGGAACATGCAGCTCTCTGAGAGCCAGATAACACAAATCTTTGCCCTGACCCCTCCAAAACACAGAGATGAGAGAATGAAGTAGTTTTTGCAGAGAGATTTTTGCTTCTGCCACTAGGTTAATTTACTTGTGTTCTGGTTAATTTACTTGCGTTATACATTGCAAAAAAATACTCCAGGCTGGTGTTTGGATTCCGCACTGTGCAGACTTGCTCCAAACAGGTCTGGGCAACAGCTGAAGTGTTGGTCCCTGCCAGCATCCCAGACTGCACCTGGTTCCCACAGGAGACCATCTCCAGCAGAACGGGACAGAGGCAAAGCTACAGAGCAAGAGGTTCAGCAGGTTAAACCAACAAAACTGCTGCCCAGTCCTGCCCGTGATGAAAAACTGAGGGATGTTTAGAATCATTTTTTGAACAGACATTTAAGCGGGCATTTGGTAAGGCATGCTCAGGCATTATGCAGCTCAAAACATGAGAAAAATGGACCGTGCTAAAGTCCACCTAAGCTGAACGTCTTTGAAGACACTTTTGCAAAGAAGCAGGAAAGCGTTAGACTCCAACCGTTTGGATCCCGCCAGCCCTGCTCTTGTAAGCCGTGTTAAGGCTGCAGCTCGCCTTGCTGCACTCAAACTGCAGACTGCGACAAGCAAAAAACACTAAAACCATCCACAATTTGCCATCTGTTGGCTCTCAAGTCCTGTTATTTGCAGGACTTGGGGTGGCCTGGCCAGAAGTCACCTTTCCTGCAGGATCCCCAGGACGTACCAGGTCCCGGAGAGGACAAACATAGCGTGACTTGGATTGAACTGCAAGAGCAAAGACATAAGGAAGGGGCACAGTCAGGACCAATTGTGTACGCACAGGACCTCACGGCAGAGTCCGGCCTCCAGCGAGGTGACAACACGAAGCCTCAAGACTGACAAGCACGTCTGTGGAGCTCAGCGGGCTCGGCAGTTTGCAGTCCTCTCCGAGCACTCGCCCCAACACGCCAGTCACGTGTTTTACAGAAACCTAGATTGTTATCTCGCTGACAACTTTATTGTGCGTTATTTGGGCAGGCAACCAAACCAAGATTGATTCTTGTCAGCTCAGCCGAGCTAGATTTTATCCTCCGAGATCCCAAAGATCCACATCCTGCAGCAAAGCCTTCCCTTCCTCCTGGGGCTGCTACCAGGCTGACGTGTCCTTATTCTTCTGTAGTAACAGAGTACGAAGACGAGCACTGAGCAGAGGTCACCGGCAGCGTTCCGCATCCTCTCCCCATTGAGAACGAAGGTCAGCAGGTCTCCTTCCACCCCCGCACGTATCCTGCCCTCGCCGTCAGCACCGACAGCCTCTGCAGCCGCCCAGACCTCCGCTTGGACCCGCACACCCGCTCAATGCTGCGAACGTTCACTTAGTCTTCAAACTGAAGTCACACCCCCATTGTTTTATCTGAACTAACCATGACACTGCTCGGAGAGGTCTCAAAAAGTCCTGAAGGGCACCTGAACACCCGCAGGAGGACAAGAGCTCAAACTCCCTGG
Source organism: Streptopelia decaocto (assembly GCF_964273445.1). Taxonomy (NCBI): domain Eukaryota; kingdom Metazoa; phylum Chordata; class Aves; order Columbiformes; family Columbidae; genus Streptopelia; species Streptopelia decaocto. The sequence goes on along the minus strand of NC_138672.1, from coordinate 2,962,491 downwards.
GACGAGCATGGCTGGGGATCAGCCCTCCAGCTGCAGATCCTGATCGCGTCCCGTCGTACACAACCCCACGTTCACCTTCCCAGCCCTGGGTGAACAACGACCATCCCACCGCAGCAGCTCCAGTTGCACAAGAGAACTGGGAACCCATTTTTTTATCCTGACACAGAAACACAGCATTTCTCTCCTTCATCAGCTCAACTTCCAGCTCCAACCCCAAAACTAACAGCTGCTTCACATATTTGAAGTGTCTGGAAAGAGCAATAAAGCTGTTTTCCCCCGAAAGGCCTTGAACACCAACAGGCCACAAGGTCCCAAGTGCAAGCGAGTCCTGCAGCGGTGCCGGAGCTGGAGCTCCCTCCCCACAGACACCAGCAGCGTGGAACCCGCTCCACGCCGGCCCTGCTGCTCTCCCACGCCAAAAAAGTCAAGGAGGATGTTGGCCGGAGGCCGGGGACTGAGTCAGCTCCGTTTTGCTGGCATCAATACCATAGTCCGGCAATCAGTGGCCAGGCTAGGGGACGGAAAAGGGAGGCTGAATTTCCGCATTTGGAGAAAAACACAATTTGCACCTCTCAGAACAATCAGTCCAACTGCCACAACCGCCTCTCTCCCCGCTAATAAATCATTAGCCTGGATTGGAAGCACAGACACCCCCTGATCTGCAGGAATCTGACTTTTCCAGGCTGTGCTAGACCTGCTGCTTATCTCACCCACATTCCTTACATCGGCAAGCTGATATTTTTTTTCCAAGTCACCAAAGTTCACAAAACACCACTTTAAGTATGGTCCAGGGTCGAGAAAGACCCTTCCACCAGTCCAAGGCAAAGTCTGGAAAGAAAGCAGCTCAGCAGCAGGTGGGCTCAGCGGCAGGTCTGCCTGGAGAGAATCCCCTCAAGAGACCTGGGTGGCTGCTCACTGAACCCAGCACCAGGTTTGATTCTGATACTCCCAAAAGCAAAAGGGACATTGGTTTTACCAAAGCACTGCAGCTTCCAGCCCACAGGAAATGTCTGCTGCTGCTGCCCAATTCTGGCCAAAATGAAGTTTCTGAAAACCCCAGCAGACCTACAAAACAGAACTCTTGTTTTTGGTCGGTTGCCGTGGTGACACACAGCAATCTCTTGGGAAGAAACCAAGGAATGCGTCCTAATGCTAGCTCCTTCCTTTTCAGGCATCAACACTCGGCCTTATTACCCAGAGGAAAAGCCACAAACATCCTCTATGTTAAGAGTAAACAGAAATCTTTCCATTTGCTACAGCATCTTCTAAACCCGGGCTACAAACTCCATGCTTGCCAACCCTGCCAGGAAGGAAATTGAAAGAAAACCCTGTATTTCTCCCACTACATCGCCACTTTTAATTTTACCCAGAAACTTGTATCTTTACTACTTCTCCTTAAGCTGGATCTTATTTTCACAAGGGTCCCCATTTGTTTCAGTCTCCTGAGTTCTGCAATTTAATAGGCAGTTCCTCCTCTGCCTTTTAATATCTCTCTTCTCAGAAACTAGATCTTCATGCAAGTTCTCACACAGGACATCCCCACATATAATTCTTAGTGAATGCCATACAGTTGTACATGCATCTCACAGTGTTTAGCACACATCATCTTCACAGCGGGATAGTTAATGCTATTAAGCCCATAAGAACATAGCTGGAGACCCTACACGACCTGCCCAATGTCACACAAATCCAACACTGAACAGACAAAACAGTCGTTAACCAATTTCAAAGAATCATATGATATTTTAGGGTGGGAAATGACCTCTGGAGGTCTCTCCAGCCCAAACTCCCACTCAAGCAGGTCTGACCTGCTCAGTTGCTCAAGGCTCTCCCCAGGCAAGTTTCAAACAGCTCCAAGGATGGAGATGCCAACTGCTTCTCTGGGCTCCTGTTCCACTGTTGGACCCAGCTTAAACAATTCAGGCGCTGCACCAGCCTTGTCCTCACCTCCCTCCTTATTGCACGGGTAAGGATGGCTCCCACTGCACGCCATTTAATTGCTTTTGCTTACTTGAGGCTTTATTCTATTACCAGCAAAGCTGCTGCCCCACCAGTACTGCCCTGCACAGAGAAATCAGAAGCTGGGTTTGTCTAAGAGTGGTTGTCCCACAACGTTTCCCCTGTATTTTCTCCTCCATCCTAAGAGTACTCATAACTGTAACATCTTGATATTCTCACCATTTATACCGCACACTTCATTTGATGTAAATCCAATTAACACCCCAAACTGAACCGAGCAGAGCCAAGCAAACAGCTGCAAGGAGTGCAAGCCACAAGGTATTTAAGCAGCAAAACAATTCCAGTCTGATCAAGCATTTCCCTGTAGGAGGACATGAAAAAAACTGCAGGAGCACTGAGCGAGAATCAACACTGCTGCTTATTTGCTTATTCTGGATCTCATGGCGCTCAGGCTCCAGATTTGCTACCTGCACTAGTCACAATCAAATTAGTACAGCCTGCATGCTCTCACAAAGGAATTTAACAACATTAAGCCACGAGAAACAGCACTCCCTGCCTCCCTCCTAAATGAGGTGCACCCCATTCAAAGGATTTCCTCAAATTACAATGCTCAGTGCCTCAGGCACCCACGTGGATTCAGTCCAACAAATATTTAGTTGAATTTAGGTAACGGAACGTCAAACAGCTCTTCCCGCTATGGAAAAACATGTCACATCGCAGACCTAGAAACGAGGATTTGTCACCTCGGAGTGCTGCTTTCAGACCTGAACAATTCACGCCTACTCCTCCGGCACAGCAAAATAACCTGCTCTTTCAGCGTGACTGCATCTTTATCACATCCAGATGCTTTTCACCCAGCCACGCAAATATTAATTCTCAATTTAGGGCTCACAAGCATCTAAGTTAGATCCCAAGCAGTCAGAAAACCTGGCATCCACCCCAAAGACGCTTGGAGCAATTGAATGAGCAGCCAGGTGGTATAATCCTATCAAGGGGAGTTAAGTTGTTGCTGATCTCTTTCTGCCTAATAGGGACCTAATTCTGGAGCCGCTATCAATAGGTTACTAATGCGGGGAAGGCACCAATGTCACACTGCCCAGTGTCACAGGGCGGGCAGTGACTACGGGGAGCTCAACATGTCCAACACCTGCCAGGCACAGCAAGCAGGGCTGGAGAAGGGCAGGTCCGCACCGGCCAAACCACACGACTCACCTCTAGTTTTTAAACACCGGAAATATTTTGCTTTCCGTTACCATACCTCCAAGAAGTGACTGTGGGAGAGGCCCTGAAGTTATCACGGGTCATATCCCAGTGCCATCTACTCAGTGGACCAGCAACCAGTCCACCCTCCGCCAGGCTAAGCCTCTGGCTCTCAAAAGGAGCAGAAAAGCGCTGCCCATCTCCCTCTGCCTCATGGAAAGCCAAGCCCAAAGTTGCACCGAGCCGCTTTCAGCCTGGCTGTTCCGCACAGAGGCGCCCCAGCCAGTTACCTTCTTGCGGCGGGAGCCTGTCTTGCTCATGCAGGACCTCTCCAGGGACAGGTACCCCCCGATCACTTCGATCTCATTCACCGTGGGGTAGCGCTTTTTATGGGACACCCCCACTTGGGGCCCATCAGCATTCTCCACAGCTTTGCCTTTTCCTTTGCTCTCCTCCTCCTCCTCCTCTTCCTCCCTTCCGCTGGCAGCAGTGAGAGTCTGCAGTCCCGAGGCAACGGGCTTCCTTTTGGGCACAACAGTGAAGGTGCTGCCTCCCCGCTGAAGAGGGGCAGAGTGTGGTCTGTAGGTGGGCACGGAGGAAAACTCCATCTCCAGGTCAGGGCCGGCTCCTCCAGGCTGATCCGCCAAGCTCCCTGTCCTCGCAGCCGAGCCAGCCCCGGGAGAAAGCTCCCCGTTGTCTGGCACCACAATGTCATCGATGTAAGTCACAGGTACCGACGGATCCAGAGGCGCCGGTGGGGAAGCGACAGGCTCTTCCTGCTCCGGGGCGGAAGCCCTCGGGGGCTCCTTCGGTGCCTTTTCCCCCGAGGACGGCGGCGGCGGCCCGGGGCTGGTGCTCTGGGCAGGGGGCAGAGCCGGGCTGCCCTCCCGGCGGGGCACGAAGAGGAAGGAATTGCGCGAATTCAGGCGCAGCTTGGCCAGGGCCTGGGCCTGCAGGTCATGGGCTGGGATGGCGGCCAAGTCAGGCTTGGGAGCCGGGTGGATTTCGAAGGAGCCCCCGGCCCGGGGGGCTGAGGCGGAGAGCGGCTGGGTGGAGCTGGTGGCACTGGGGGCCAGACTGGCACTAGGTGGGGGTGACACGGCCGCTGTGGCCTCCTCCGGCTTTGGCCTCCTGGCGTTGGCTGTGGCGTGGGGAGCGCTGGCGGATGGCACTGGCGGCCCCTTGGGCGGCGCGGGGCGGCCGGTGGGGACAGCACCGGGCTCGGGGACGCGGCTGCCAGGGGGGAGTCCCCGGGGGGTAACGGTGAAGGAGTTGGAGCCGATCTTGTGCAGAAAGCAGTTGGCCTGGGGGGCGGCAGCCTTGGGGGTGGCTGGGACCACTTGGGGGGCTGCAACCCGGGGGGGAACTGGAGCTGCCTGGGGGGCTGTGGGTTGAGGGGTGACAGCCCGGGGAGGAGCTGGGGACACCTGGGGGGCTGTGGGTTGAGGGGTGACAGCCCGGGGAGGAGCTGGGGACACCTGGGGGGCTGTGGGTTGAGGGGTGACAGCCCGGGGAGGAGCTGGGGACACCTGGGGGGCTGTGGGTTGAGGGGTGACAGCCCGGGGAGGAGCTGGGGACACCTGGGGGGCTGTGGGTTGAGGGGTGACAGCCCGGGGAGGAGCTGGGAGAGGCTGAGGGGGGGCGGCCCGGGGGGCAGGCGGCTGCAGGACAGTGGGCTTGGGGGCGGCGGGCACCTCTGGGGGGGTGGCAGCCCGGGGGGGAGCCGGCAGTGGCGGGGGAGTGGTCGGCACCGCCGGTGGAGATGCCGGTCCCGCCTTTGGGGCGACGGCTCGGGGAGAGCCGGGGACCCTCTGGAGGGGCGCCGAGGCCCGGGGGGAGCCGGGGACCGCCTGCGGAGGGGGCGGCCTGGCCCGGGGGGAGCCCGGCGCCGCTGGGGGGGCAGCCGGCCCGGCCCGGGGGGAGCCCGGTCCCACCTGCGGAGGAGCAGCCGGCACGACGCCGGGCCCGGTCAGCGCCTTCCCGCCGCGGCGTCGGCGGCCCCGCGGCCGCTGCCCGAACTTCTCCAGGAGGCGGCTGACGGTGCCCGGCTCGGCCGCCTCGGGCTGCTCCGGCGGCTCGGCCGCCTCGTAGATGACGACCTGGTCAGCGCGGATCTCGGCGAGGGCGGCGCCCCGGCGGGACAGCAGCTCCCGCAGCGGGTCGGGGCGGCGCGGCGGCGAGGAGGCGGCGGCCGGGTCCCGGCGGCGCCCGGGCAGCGCGTCCCCCTCGGCGAAGCAGCCGGCGGCGTCGGGCTGGGACTCGATGATGAGGATGTTGTCGGCGCGGATGGTGCGGATCCCGGGCACGGCGCTGTACAGCTCCAGCAGCTGCTGCAGCGGCCGCGCCGCCTCGGGGCCGTGCCCGGGCAGCCCCTGCCGCAGCCGCCGCCGCTCGCTCTCCAGCCGCATGAACGGGTTCTCCCGCAGCGGGCCCAGGCTCTCCGCCACCACCAGCCGCTCCCCCGCCGGGGGCTCCGGCTCGCCGCCGGCCGCCCCGGCCAGCTTGGCCCGCTTCCGCTCCAGGATCTCCCGCTTCCAGGCGGGCTGCGCCCGCGGCCCGGCCCCGAGCGGCAGCTCCGCGCTGCTCATGGCGGCGGCACAGCGGGCACTGCGCGGCGCGGCCGCCTCCGCCCGCCGCACCTGAGCGGGTCCGCCCCCGGGCCGCCCTCGGCGGGGCGGGGCGGGCGCCATGACAGGGCCCGGGGCGGCCCCGGGGGTTTGGCGCTCGCAGGCGGGGCCCCGACGCGCTGCCGGGGCCGTGCGGCCGCCCAGCTCCCCGGCAGCTCGGGGCGGTGTCAGAGCTCGGCCCTGCGGGGCCGCCCGGGAGCTGTCGGGGTTTGGTGCGGGCGGTGCTACCGCCTGGAGGGGCAGGGAGCAGGGCAGGGAACACAGACCCGCCGGGGGCCCCTCACACCCGGACCCCGGGCACTGCGTGCCGGGCTGGGGAGGCCCGGGAGTTCTCCAGCCTGCCAAGAGACACTGTGCCCGACTCGACCCGAAAAACCCTCCTCTGCGCCTTCCACCCATCCTGCGCTGGCCCACGTGTGCCAGCCGAGGATGGGGGGAGTACAACACCTTTCGGGGTCACCCCCCATCCTCTCGGCCACAGCCGGAGGCACAGCCGGTGTCTGGGCATGAGCAGCCAAGGAACGAGCCCTGGGCGCCGAGGGGCATCCTGTCGGGCTGCCGGAGGACTGGCGGTTTCCATGGCACAGAAACATTTTCCCCACCAGCTTTGCTGTTCAGCCGCGCTGCTTGTTGGGCACAGAAGCGTGGGGAATAGCACAGCCACAGCGTTACTGCCAGGCAGGGCCTGTTATCAACCGCCAACCTGTTCCTTTGGGAAGCGGATGCAATCAGGAAACGATCAGGGCTTTCCGCACCTCCAGTAGCACCGTGTGCCGAAATCCTCAGCCCGGGAGGCACAGGGGACATGGCACACGGTGACGTGAGTGACCTTTGGCCAGCACTCGCCGCGGCCGCGCCCCGGGCTGCCTGCATGCGAGCGGCTTCACCCGCTCCAGGTGCGTTTACGGCCGGACCACCGTATCCTGCTGATAAGGCTCTTACCTTTGCACTCCCAGCTCAGGACAGAGCAATCGCACCTTTTTCAAATTACACCTGGAAATGAAGCAACCGAAAATAGTATTTTGTTGCCAAAGCTCCCTGTGTCCCAGGGCTGCGCGATGCCCAGATGTGCTGTATGCCCCCAGGCGGCAAGCCAGAGCTGAACGGAAGGAGGAAGCGCTTTGTGATCTGGCTGAAGTTACACAAGATTTACACGACTTGCTGTACCCAAGCACAGATCCACAAGGCACCGTCCCACTCCCAGCCCGCAGCGGGTGCCCAGGGTTGAGGATAAAGAGCGGGCAAGCGGGGGTGACATTTCCCCGCCTCTGGTGACTCATGGCTCAGGCACGTACAGAGCCAACAATGTGCCTTTGTGCTCCAGAGATCTCAATGGATTTCTCTTTCGCAGTCTTGTCTGGTCGGCTTTTAAGCCTGTGTAAAGCCCATAAATCCTGAACTAATGAATCCCCACAGTTTATCTGCACCTGGTGCGAAGAAAACGCCTCCCTTTGTGGGGATAGAACCTGACATCTGCTGGTTTCACTAAATGCCCGCCTGCCTTTATAACAAAATAATAAATCCAGCCATTATTTGTCTCCTTCCCTGCCTTCTATCATTTCTGTCAGCTGTTTCTTTCCCAGGCTGGCTCAGTGAAACAGTGTTAAGGGCTGGACGGTGAAGCTTGGCTGCCAAGTGAGCCTGTTGGAGCTAATCCCCTGCTCGCTGTATTTACACCCATAGTTAACCCCGGAGTAGTGCCCGAGTGCTGTTACTAAGAGGCTCCCAGGAAACCTGCTCAGCGCTCATCTTTTGGCACAAAAACGGTTCGATTGCACAACCGGGTGTGCCGATTGCAGGGGATGGGACCTGGGACATAGTGGCACCGTGCAGCTCAGGCACGAGGTCCCGGTGTCCCCGCAGCGCCGGGGCACGGCTGATGTGGCTGTGGAGCTGGTAACAGGATGCGGCAAACGCGAAACGTCCGTACCGGACATGGCACATCCCGCCTGCGAGGGACGTTGGGCTGGCACCGGTGGGATCGGCTGGGACAACCCCGAGCTCAGGCAGGTGACAAGGGAACAGGGAAAGAGCGGGGCCCAGCGGGACTCAGAGACGTGCGATTTCACCTTAAACCTCTGCGAAGCATCAGTTCCTCACCCTCTTACGGGGCAGAGGAAACTCCCCGTGCGCAGCTCCCGCTCTGGGTTTGCATCCATCACACCACCACATCACAGAGGGAAAGAGAAGGAGGCAAGGAAAAATAATCCTGGGCTTCTGCAGCAAATTTGACTTTGATTTAAAGACAGGACAGTGCTGGCATGGAATGGTTCCAGGATGAAAACCACATTTCTGTCCGGCAGGTACCAGTGATGCTCGGAGGCCCTGGGAGCGCCCTGGCTGGGTCTGTGTGCAGAAGCTGGCTGCACAGCTGCTGCTGAGGGATTAACAGTGATTTCTGCCACCTGTCACAGTGCTGAGGTGGGCATGGCCTGTCCCACCCCGCCGTGGTGGTGGCACATGGAGAGTAATGTCTCCCAACGGGCAGGATGCGGAAATGAAGGCTGAGAGATCCCAGCGCCGAAGAAAAATGCCTTTAGTGACAGAGTTGTCCAGCCTGTTTCTCTCTGCCTTGCTCAGAGGGGCTGCAGAGACCACATTTAATGGAAGGTGAACATGCACGTGACTCTCAGCATTGGAGATAAAGGGGAAAATTGCAGCTGAGAGTTCAAGCCAGACCTGCTCGCTTTGGCAATTAAGCCAAACAGACTTTTAACAAGGAAAGTTTATCAGAATGCGATGCTTCTGCCCTCCTGGGGTTGGGCGTTATTTTGGAGCTGGTCTGTTTGCCCCAGAGGGATTATCAGGCCTTTAGCCTCCCTTGAATTTCTCTAGGGAGTCTCAGAAGGTGCTGGGAGGTTGTTCTTCCTCCCAGGAAAAGGCACAATGTTAACGTTCTGCAAACTCCGTATCAGTGCAGTCCATACGCACTGAGCCACAGGTGCAGCTGGAACTGTGAGTCGCTGCACCATCCCCGGCGCTGGGTTTGTGCCTCTCAGATGCTCCCTTGTTTAAAGCATCAGGAGTTTTTACCTTCCTCTCCTTTTAACCGTCCCTGTGCCTCTTGCAGCGCTGGAGCTCTGCGGTCCCAGCGCTGCCCTCGCTGCTGCCGTTCGGAGATGCCCAGTGTCTGTGTGTCCGCACCCGCCAGCACAGCAAAGCGTCTGCCACGGGGCATCTCTGGGTGTGGAAACTCAGCCAGAGAACAACAACAAACAACAAACCCAAGCGAGAGAAAACCTGCTTTCCCAGAAACAGCTCTTTTTATTAAATCACATCTTAAAACCTAGAAACATTCATGTTATTTGAAACCTGGTTATTATACACAAAGCAGCAGATAGTCTCAGAGAAACGAGAGGGCAGATGTCTCCAGCGCCATAGCTGGTTTGCCCCAGCCAGAAACCACCTCAGAAAACAGGGACTGCTCCTAAGGGGCCAACCTGCTGGTCCAGGGCCACCGAGCCCTTGGATCTTACAATCTTTGTTTTCAAAACTCGCTGTTAGAGAGTGTTGGCCCTGAGCAGCGTGTCTCAGGCTGAGCTCTAACCCAGGGGCACTCTTGGGGCCGTTTCCAGCTGCTCGTGCATATGTTCTGCAGATGGACGCAGCGATGTCACCCTGCACCCGAGCCTGGCTCTGGAAGGAGCAGGATGTGCCAGCTCCATCTGAGGCAGCATCAGGCCAGCGAGACCTTTATCTTCACATGGCTTGTCAGATGGTCAAGAACTACTCACACTTGGGTGGTCTGGGGGTTTTTCTCCCTATTATTTTGACAACTAAGCTTCTTTTTTTCATCTGGATAAAAGTCACTTACTCAGATTATCTGAGAGTTCGGGAGCATTACCAGATATAACCTATCCTTCCCCACATTACCAGATCCTTTTTCAAAGCTTGCACTGCTGCCTCTTCCCCTTGTTACACACACAGAACACCGCTGCTGTCCCCTGGCTGGCGGCTCTGCAGCAGCAAAGGGACGGCCCGCAGAGGAGCTGGAAATGACAACTGGTGCCTGAACTCCGAGGGGACACAGTCAAGATCCTAAAAGCAGACGGACTCCCAGCCCTGCAAACCTTGGTTTGTGCGGCGCCTGTTGCTTGATATCACAACTGAAGTCACCCAGTTCCAGGAACAGTGTTAAAGAACAACAGGAAACACACAGCGGAAAAACTACAGCCCCGTCCTGCTCATTCGGGTACGACTGCAGCCTGGGCTCCCGGGATGGGGAACAACAAACTGACTCAGTTTCTTCAGTCGCTCGCGTTTAACACCCAGCAAAATAGTGTCTCATTAGCACAGGGGGCACAGCAAACGCAGGGAGCAGGGTCCGTACTCAAAGGGCCTTCCTTGGCTGTGCTTATCTGCAGTGATTTTAGGGTATATCAAATGTAAGGGCAAAGATACCTGTCCTTGAATTCCCAGCTCTGCTCCAGCTAACAGGACCTTGGAGTGGCGACTGAATTGCTACAAATGAGTTTTAGCACTAAAAAAAAAAATAATCTAACAAGCCCACAAAAACAACCTAACAAGCCCACACTTTGTACTGAAGCTTTTTGAAAACCACCAACATGTATCTGTGTTGGTCCTGAGCCAAAGGCTGGGGTGACCGTGGCCATGACCAGCCCCTGGCTGGTGGGCACAGCCTCCTCAGCACCACTGCACTTCAGGCTCATTCACAGAATCCCAGAATGTCAGGGGTTGAAGGGCCCTGGAAAGCTCATCCAGTGCAATCCCCCATGGAGCAGGAACACCCAGATGAGGTTACACAGGAAGGTGTCCAGGCGGGTTGGAATGTCTGCAGAGAAGGAGACTCCACAACCCCCCTGGGCAGCCTGGGCCAGGCTCTGCCACCCTCACCAGGAAGAAGTTGCTTCTCAAATTTCAGTGGAACCTCCTGTGTTCCAGTTTGTACCCATTGTCCCTTGTCCTGTCACTGGTTGTCACCAGAAGAGCCTGGCTCCATCCTCCTGACACTCCCCCTTTCCATATTGATCCCCATGAATGAGTCCCCCCTCAGTGTCCTCTTGTCCAGCTCCAGAGCCCCAGCTCCCTCAGCCTTTCCTCACACGGGAGATGCTCCACTCCCTGCAGCATCTTGGTGGCTGCGCTGGACTCTCTCCAGCAGTTCCCTGTCCTGCTGGAACTGAGGGGCCACAACTGGACACAATATTCCAGATTCCCCAATTACAACTCAACACGTCCACAGCACAACCGCAGGAGGAAAACGCCACTGAAACCCACAGGAAGCCCAGAGCAGGGTTATCGCTGTGGGTGCTGGTGGATCCCAGGAGGGTCCCCCCCCGAGCGACTGCCTGAGGGGCCCTGCAAACACCTTGGCTTTGCTCAGCTGAAGAGGCTCCTCTTGCTGAAGGTTTCCAGGGCTGTTACTGCTGTGATTAATCACCAGTTTGTCTGGACACTGAGAAAAGGAAGGCAGACTGGAGTGCCCCATGAACTAACTGAGCCTGCTTCCCCAACGTCACACAAGCCCGGATGGGTCTTACCTGTCCTTACGTACAACAGTCTTAAGGATGCTCTGAAAGCAAGACAATAACGTGAAAAATTATTAGGTGGTATTAATTCTTCAGAATTTACTAAACATAGGAAAAAGAGCAAATTAGCGCCTCTTCAGATGGATTCCTTGCATTTAATGTCCATGATGTTGATTCCTTGCGGTCTTTAAGGTTTTCACATTGACTGGCAGGATGTTCGGCTGAGTTTATTTTGGAATCAAAGCCGCCACTGGCTCCTGTCACTCTTCAATAGCTCATGCACAACCTTGGCAAGAGGTTGTACACTGGTGTTTTCGGCAGACAGGGACCTCTGGTATCTTACTATTAACAGAGATGATTACACAGCAGGGTTACCTGGGAGTAACGATCACAGCCAGGTTCATGGTCATTAAGCCACCCATTTCCTCACTCAGCTGGAGTACACAATATTACTAACAAGCTGACTTGTCATCGAGACTGTAACAGTTTCCAGTTGACTTTGGCTTGTGTTTCCACAACGGAGAATTCACAAACACTCCCACGGAGACGCAGAAAGCCATGGCTGCCCTGTGGCCAGCGGGACAAGAAACGGCATCACAAACAGCTTTTTACAGATGGCGTGGAAAATGACGCTGCTGCTCGCTGTCCCTTGGGGGATGGCTGCGTGGCGTCCTGCAGGAAGGGCCGTCTGCATCCTCGGCTGCAGGGAACGTCACTGCACAACTCGGAGGCCACAGCAACTCAGCTTCACGGGTGCCTGCAAATCTGTGTCCTGGTCCGATGGCTCCAGGAAGGATGACACAACCCGGCACATCCTCTGATGTCCTGGCGACGCGTGCCAAGGGCCCTGGAAGGATTTTTTTATTCATAAGGGTAACATACTTTATCCTGGACTGATATATCATGAATAACACGTAAGCGTGACTCTTAAACTGGGTTTTGATGGGCTGAATGTTTACACCAAGAGAGCAGAGTGAGCCTGTCGTTCCACCCCGTCTGGGCCGGGATTAAGGACACGCTCCCATTTCCAGATCCCGCCGGGCTGGCTATTTAAAAATCAGCATTTTCCATTCTTTCAACCAACCCCACTTGTGTTGCCCGAAGGTGACGAAGCAGCGTGTGCCGTCTCTGTGCCAGCACAGCCTTGGGAACAGGAACTCCCAGCCACAGGTCACCGGCGCAGTCACGTCCCAAACAACAGCAGCTATTTGTGCCGTGGCCGCGTGCCAGGAGCCGGGGACGCCAGCACTGCCCGGACCACACGGTGACACCTCACGCTTCGCCGCACGTGGCAAAAGCAGCGCGGGCGACCGAGGGGGAGCATCTCCCCCCACCACGGGAAAGTCTGCGTGTGAAGGGACGATGCGAACACACGTGAATGTGAACTCCAGAGGCCCCGGTGCAGGAAACTTGTGCTGAGCTCCAGGCAGCATGTCCAGGCTGAGAAACGAAGAACAAATTCATTTCCAGAGTCCCCTGGCAGAGGCAGAGCCCCCACGGGCGCTGGAGGCAGAATCTGGGGGCCCCGGGGGTGCAAGTCCTCACACAGGGCAGAGCGCTGGCTGCTGCAGACACACGTTTTGCTGGAGATGCAAGGATTTCAAGGATTTCTCCATTTTTGCGTTTGGCTGCTGGGTTTTTGTTGTTGTTGTTTTTTGGGGGGGCTGTTTTGGTTTTTAAGGCAGGAAGGGATTATCTGCTCACTCCGTTTCCCAGCTGCAAAGGGAAGTTGGTGGCTGCAGTTGGTGGCTGCAGCTTGAGGACAGGCTGCAAAAAGCTTTATCGCAATTTTCTACCTATTTCTACATCCCTCAGGTAACTTGAGTTTTCTTTTTTCCCCAGTTTTCTTCCCAACCGACCACGAGGCAAAGAGAAAAGCCTCTCTGGAAAACCCCGTACAAGACAAGTGCTACATCCAAGAAGACGACACCTCTCACAGCCGAGTGAATGTTCTCTGCAGAGAACACGGCCGGGGCTGCCCGGGGCAGCACACGGGGCACTCGCTGCCCACCCTTCTCCTCTCTCGGGGTACAACCCCAGCCCACAACACAACCAGCACACGCCGCTGCCGCCCATCGGGGCAGGGAAGGCCTTGGGGTCCCATCCAGCGCTGCCGCACGGCACGAGCCGCAGAACCCACCTGCGGTTGGGGTGAACGGCCATGGGTGGCGCCCAGTTGAACCCTCCCGCTTTAACCTGCCGCTCTCCAGGGTTCACCAGGTGTCCCCATTTCTCCTGCCCTTGCTAAAAGCAAACCCAGAGCACAGAGGAGCCGCGGCCACCGCTCCCCGCGCTGCGGCCGAGCGTGACGGTGCGATGGGCCGCGGGTCCTCCAACAGAGCGGGCGGCCCGGGAGAGGGTCTTACACGCTCTATTTTTTACTCTAAAGTTTAAATAAGTACAATTTATTATCATCCTATCCTTTGCTGATCCTTTCCCAGCAGCCACCTGAAAAATTCAACCCATTAAAAAGGGGAAGGAATTTGTCTTGCTCTCTCAGAAATGGTTCACTTCAATGACGCTATTTGCACAACAAACATCAAAACACCATCGTCTTTCCAGTCACAGCTTCGAGAGTATTTCATCTCTTTAGTCAAATGAATGCTACAAAGGAAATAATACGCTCATGTCATAAACATCACAAACTATGAGGAATATAGATCTTTGGAAAAGAGAGAAATGCGTTCATCGTTTGTCATTATACTACAGTCAACCGCACCAGTTAAACAGCCTGTAAAGTTCATTCAAACATACATCTTCCTACAGGAGTTACGCAACTGTACAATCTACCTTTCTACGTGGCACCCCTAGTTCTACACGTGGTCAATGAGAATAGATATACAATAGTTCTACAGAGAAACCACCGCAGTGGAGACAAACGGTCCCTTTCGGAGCTCAACGGGACTTTCAATAGATCCACAATGCTACATTCATGCTACCAAGTTCACCGAATGGGGATTTCACTTTAGAAAAGAGAGGGGAAGAACAGTTTGTCTCCCGTGGAGCACAACCACGGGAGGTGAAGGGGTCAAAAAGGGGGAGTTTTGTGTCAGCACGTCCATCCTGCCACCACATTTCCTTCTCCCCATCGCTTCGTGTTCTCTCGCACCCGCAGCCCCACCGGCACAGCTAAATAACAGAACGGGCATAAATTTTGGTTTGTGTTTTATATCTGGCGTTTTCTTCCCAAAGCTACAGCCCGGTGCCCGTTACCCTCTTCACCACAAACCTGGAACGTGTGACCGAGTCAAGACGGTCAGAGTCCGGCCAGGGACGAGACGCGGCCACCAAACCCCCCAGGTCGGGCCAGCGGCTTCCGAACAGCTCCCGACCACAGCCCGCGCCTGTTTGCTTCAATATGTTGCTTTTGATACCTTTAAACCATCTCCCCTCACCTACTCCTCTCCTCACTTACTCTATGTACATCGTTTCTTCACAAGTTTTGCTATAAAAACTGCTATAAATGTACAGGGTTCAGCAGTTCTAGCCACTCTGCTCCCCAAAATCACAACCACGATATGTCACGGGGGAAGGAGCACTCTACAGATCAGAACAACGAGTTCTTTTTGTAAGTATTTAAAAGATTTGTACATATATTTTCCTTCACGATCAACTAATTTTAGATACCAGGAAATTAGGAAACCAAGCTCATCCTTCCCGGTTATTCTGCAGTTAGGTTTTACTTAGAAATAACTTGCATCACCACCCAGAATGGCCAGAGTGACCTGCACAGACTCTAAGTAGTGTTTGTCCTCTGAACAGGAGAGTAGAAGGTTAAATGAACCCTTCCCCAAACATAAAGCAACCTAAAGAAACAAAAAGTAAATATATTCCCCCCAAAAACCCGTCAAATATCAAGTACAAACGTGGGTTCTCAAACTGCTCTGACAAAGCTCTGGGTTTACTCTGTCCTATGCGGGAAGGGACACCAGCAGCTCAGACCAATAAAAGGGTCTTTTTAGCGTTGGAAAAGAGGTGGTTTATACACAAATAACACAACCAAGTGAACGTGGGGAAGAGTCAAACTCGTGCTACAACCGCGCACCGTGTCCTCCGGAGCTTTATTCCCAACACCGCAGGGACGGTCCCCTCGGAGGTTCCGCCGGTCGCGTCACCGCACGGGCCGGGCGCAGAACTCAACCCATCACGCAGCCAAACGCGGGCATGAACGAGTAATTACCATGGCTATTAACTGCTAATTCGTTTTCATACCACAGCGAACCCGGCGGAAGCTGCTCGGCCAGGCGCCGTATTTCTAACCTAAAGTATTTCAGCAAAACTAAAGTCCCGTAGTTTTGCGAGCAGCAAAATAGAAAGTAATCAAGTTGTGTCTAATTGGAGGAGAAATACACATTCGTGAGAGCACATACAACTAGTGCACACAGCTACTCTGAAAGTAATGAACCAAACCGGATTAATCAATGCAGCAGACATGCAGGGTCTGCTAAGTTACGTTAAAACCACGTTTGCTGGTGATTAAATATGTCTACAGAAGATATATTACCATTTTGAATATATTTTCAAGCAGACCAAAAATAGCTCATCTATTGGTTACTGGTGTGTTATTTTTAACTAATTTAATATTGGGAGGGGTTTTACCCCTCTCGCTATAAAATTGCACTTATTTGCTATTAAACAAACAAACAAAAAGTTAGATTTCAATTCTATATTCCATTATATATTCACATTGAAACTGGATCATCTTGATCTAAGCTTGCAGGAGTAGGTGTAGCAGTCCTTGCTCTCCAAGATCCCCAGCACAGAAGATCCCATCAGTACAAACCTCTCTGCTCTGGTCACTTCTTCGTTATAGTGCATGGGTAATTGATTTTGTTTTTTTTGTAAGAAAACCTGAGCTTTGAAAGTCTTTAAAAGGACCCGGAATCAAATCTGGCCCATTCTGACCCAAAACAGCTCAGTTCTGCAAGGAACTCCGTCCTGTCCTCGTCTCGCACGGCTCCTCCGGAGGCCCCGCGGCTCTGACCCGAGCCCAGCGCGGTGCCAAACCCTTGCCCTCCAGTCTCTCTTGACCCAGGAGACTTTCCTCCCGACACATTCTAAGGGCTCCTTCTCCCCTTCCTCGAGCGCCGCTGCCTCCTTTAGGGCTCTGAAGGGCTCCCCGTGCCAATAAAAGAGTCTCTCTGCGATAAGCATGACTTCTTGGACACCGGTGATCAACTTCCTCTCACAAAAGTCTTCTCCAGCTCATAAAATGTCATCGTAATCCAATAGTTTAGAGTGCTGGCGGGTCTTCCAGAGGCGGTAAAGGCGGAAGTCAAAGTAAGTCTCGATCATTTGCTTACCTAGGAGAAAAAGGAAACAGAGGGTTACACTGCGCAGCACCGGGGAGATGCGAGGCCGCAGCAGTAAAACATGGGCATGGGGTGGAGGAGAACCCTCCGTGTGCTTCATCGGGAGAACCGCGGCGTTCTGCACCTGCCCAGAGCATGCGAACGTGCCCGTGGGCAGGAAACGTTGTTTTAGATCTCCTCAAACCCTGAAAGGCTCCTTGTAATCCCCTGGCAGGGTTAGTCCATGGGGGTGGGCGCTGAGCACCAAGTCTGTCTCCAGACTTTGCCCTCCCTGCACTGGCTGCAGAGAATCAGCCAAAGGATCCCATAGCCCGCACGAGACAGGCACAGGGACTCCAGAAAAGTTAACCCATTGGAACGACTGGTGAGAAACATTCGACATAATTAATATTGAAAATTCAGGATAAAAATGAACATTAACAGGCCATCTCTGTCCTGCGGAGCCGCCTCTCCTCACAGCGACGAGCTCAGCAGGACACGCTAACGCCAGCTCTGCGCCCCTGGCACCTCCGATGGGACGCGGGGGTGTCACAGGGCGGTCACAGACCGAAGGCCACGCAGGGGACGCTGTGACTGCACTTGAAAACACAAGGGCAAACAGCCTGGGGCTCCGAGACAGGGCTCAAGGACGGGATTTTCGCTTCGGAGGCCTGCTTAAGATTAGTTTCAGATGACTTTGCGAAGGATTAGAGAGGTTACACTCTTAGCGCGTCCCAGATTGATCAAGGGGATAAATCCAGGCGTATTCTTCAGCCCAACCTCCTCAAGATCAACTGCTTAAATGCCTGTACGCAGAACCCGCTGCCTTGCCTGCCAAGCTGCATATAAACCCAGGAACTTCCCTGCAAGTCGCTTCTCAGCACGCATGTATGAGCTATAAGATCTATGCAAGCGCTGTGTAAAGCTGGGTCCAAACCTCAGCAGGACACGCAACTCGAATGTGCTCAACTCCCATCCACTGCTACGGGAGCAGGTGGGAGTTCAGAATAACCCACCAGTGCTGATGCCAACTGTGAGAAATACCTGCAGTGCTTATAGCCTAATGCCGCATGCTTTTACCCTCCAGGAGAACAAAGCACCAAGGATCGCACCAAAGATAAAATAACAATGGCAAATTCAGAATATGTCACTTACGAAGCTGTACCCATGACTGCTCACATCGACCAGAGAACAGGAAAAATCCTATAGCCACAGTAAAAAACCCAAACCAAACCAAAACCAAAGCAGCCTAAGATATAGAATGGCTAAAACAGGCTCCATCCCAGTCGCTTGTTGGTGACACAACTTACCCGGTACCAGTGGTTTGAGTCCTGGAGAAGAGAGCCCTGCACACTTGGTTACAGAAGAAGTTCTGCTCCCATGTGCACATCTCGCATGCACTTCACATGCCCTAATAATAGGATAAATCTCCTAAACTCAGCCTGCAAAGCCGCCCGCTATTTAGGCTACTTTGTCCCTGTGTGGGAGAGGGCTCTGCGGCTTCAGGCACAAACAGGACAGAAGAACCGTGAACGTGGAGGCACTGCAGGGAAAATCGGGTTCAGCAACTGAACTATACAAGGTGATTACAAGCAAAATGAAGGTCAGGGCTTAAGGGAGCTCAAAATTGCTTTTTGAGGAAGATGCCCACTGAAGGAGGCAGGCTGATTAGGAAAGTGTGCATATTTGTACAGAAAATTAATTACCTTGAGCTGATAGTTCAAGTGGAGACTCAAAGGCAACCCTATAAGGATTCATTAAGTTTTTCAGATTCTGAAATAGCTGAAAGACAAACATATTGAGAGTTAGCAGCTGAAAGGAGAACTCCAGGGCACCCAGAACTGCCCATCCTTGTTCACTACCTCTGCAAAACCTTCCACTCAAGTCCTTTCAAACACCTAGCTGTCAGTAAATAAATAAAGTGCTGTGAATGACAGTTCTCCTCAAAGGTTTCAGCGCTTGGCCTGCAAGTCACTTCACATTCCCCCTCTGCCCTCTGGGGAAGGCACAACACACAGGGCGGTGGGACGGGACGGCAGATGCTTCCCACCCAGCAGAAGAGGAAGGTTTGGATTTCAGAGTGTGGCTGTTGCCTCCCTGGGCTTGGTGGCACCCAGGGGACGTTCCCAAAGAGGTGACCCAGGAAGCTCTTACCTTCTCCCCATTGGGGTTTCCAAGAACATAGCAGCCCATGATGTGAATGATATTTGGTTCAGGATTGACTTTACTCATCAGCCGGCTCAACCTCTTCCAGAAGCTGGTAGAAACAGGAAAAAATGAGTACATAATTAAAAAAAATAATCTATCTCCTCATATGCATGAGGAATCACACACAGGAATCACAAGGGGTGTGTGCACACAGCTCAGGAGGGACAAGAGGCTTGTAGCCTGAGGAGCAAGCTGCTTGGAAAGAGCCTTTGGCTCTTACACAAGGAGGAGCAGGGCAGAGCAAGGGCTGGAGGAGCAGGTCCAAGGAAGGAAGAGCGGCTCATTGAGCCAAGGAGGCTCCAAGGTGAAGAAGATGGAGCAAAGTCCACCCAGAGTGCTTTTAGACTGACAGTTTTACTAAGCACACTCTTCTTATAGCAGTTCCCTCCAATTTCCCCTCCCATTTCTCTCAACAGTTGCCCTTCTAACTATGAGCGTTCACAACTTTCTGAAGGTCCCTGAATTACCAACTTGGGACCAGCTACGCCTGGAATGTGTTCAGACGTGTTTACGCACACACGTGCTGCAGAATTTTATTGACAGTGTTTACAGCAGAGCACGAGAGCGCTGAACAGATGTTGATTTTATACTCAGCTCTCATGCCAACAAGAAGTTGTGTAGGAACAGGCTGGTGTATATCCTCGCCCCCACAACAAAGCACTGTTTACCAAGGCAGCACCACAGGCAAAGCTTAACTCTCTGCAAGGAGAAGTAAAATTCGCTCAGCAGCCCCATCTGACAGGCTGGAGTGTTAGTGAAAACCCTCCTCAGTGACGCGCTGGACTTCGAGCTTTGCAGAGACAAATTCCATTTCCCCTGCAATCAGGAGGGCAACGACCAGAGACAGCTGTGGGGGCGGTCTGGATTTCTGCCACTGGTCGCCTGCTTAGAAATGCTTTCTCAGCCGCTTCTGAGTGACAAAGGCACGAGGTACGTGTTCTGGTTTTTGGTCAGCAAAGCCTTTGTTAGGAGAGGAAGTACCTTCCTTTTTTTCCTCCTTCTTTTGATAGTTCCCATTCCAGAGAGACACGGAACAGCAGAGAAAAGCATGAATCCTCTGCGATGTGTCCCAGGGCTGCATCACCCTGGGCATGATCTCAGCTCTGTCACCTCTGCAACTTGCTCTGAAGGAGCTGAAAGCTGCTCCTGGGTCCCCCCTCATCCTGCTCTTCCCCTGACCAAGTCACCCCAGCTCCTGTCACCATTCCGGACAGGCCACGTGCTATAAACATCGAGCAAACAGAGCAGAAAAATGCTGTGCAAGTCCAGAACATGACGCTGCCACTCACAGGATCATATCTTCTTCCTTTTCCACTTTGGCAAAAGTGGCGACTTTGTTCTTTAACAAATATAAGTGACCGGGACCTCCCTGCAAGAGAGAGACAGACAGACTGAAACCCCTTTGAGACCCTGAAGAAACCAACCCTGGCTGTGGTTCTTGTCCTGCACAGCCATACCCAGAAGTGCCACAAGGGAGCAGAGCAGACACACCGGGCTGGTGCGATCCCTGCAACCTCCATAGCAGATACTTGCTCAGGAAATATTCGCATATGGGCAGTGTGCTGAGGGTTGGATTATCCATTTTTTAGCGCTGTGTGCCCACCTCGCTCTAAAAAGGCACAACAATAGACAAAAGTTTTCATTGTGGGTGGCAGGAGAGTAATAGGGAAGCCAAGAAAGTCCCTGCCAGTTGGGGGTGTTAGGGGACTTGCTGCTGTAGGCAGAAAAGCAGCTGAGCAAAGCAGGGATAAGCAGGCAAGATGTGGCTGTAGAAGAACTGGACTCTGGCAGTAACAGGCATAAAAAGCTTGAGAATGTCATCAGGAAAATTAAGAGCTGCCATCTCCAGGTCAGTGCGCTGCAAACCCTGCAATTTTGCAGCCCTGGCCACGTGGGAGGGAGTTAAGTCAGGTTACCTTCCTGACTTCTCATTTCATGTTCCTCACACAGCTGCTGGGGACGTCTCACGCTGACCACGCTGAGGAACGAGAGACTTGGGAAGGGAAACGGGGCCAGTCCCAGATCCAGCAGGACCAAATCCGTCCCCCCCGCAGCTGGGCAAGCGCACCCCGACCCCTCTCCTGCGTACACTGAACTGGATCCACAGCACCCATCACTGTCACTGTTGTACTGAAGCTGGATTAAAACGGTGAGAAATGCTTGTTCCTTTCCCTGAAATCCCCCTTTTGAGGTCTGCGCTAATGCTGCTTTGCCTGGGTTTCCTCGAAAGCAGCTCAGCCCTGGAGCTGGTGACACTGATCAGATTTTATTTCCTGCTGTCACAGCAACTCGAGGCTGCTCGGTGCAGGGGAACGAGAAGTGAAAGCCGCACACATGCAGCTACTTTAACAGAAGCTGACTTGGGAGTATTGGTTCCTCTATGTAATTTTCCCTGTAGAAAAAGACCAATTCGTAACAAATCACCCAAGCACTTAAGGACATTCACGTACCTGGCAAAATATCAGCATCTTCCAGATTTTGCAGCCTTTCCGATAAACGTTAAGCTTCTTCTCTATTTCCTCTGCAAAAAAAAACATGTTGGAGAAGATGAACCATGGAGGAAGTTAAAGATTAATTCTATTTCTTCTCACATTAGTCCTGAAGGCAGGAGGCTGAGCTGGGAGAGCATCCCACTGATGCTGAGCAAACCCTTTGCTTTCATGCGTGTCACAGGGCAGAGAAGGGACAGGGCAGCTCCAGACCCTGCTCTGTGGTGACCACAGTGTGGTACCAGCCCCAGATGTCCTGACCCTGCAAGGGGACAACAAACAGGTACCTTTGCTGCCCTGTGCCTCAACTTCCCTCTCAAACTGGGAGCTTGGCACAGAAAATGGGCCACAGGAGTAAAGTCTTATCATTGTGGCACATCCAACAGCAGCTGACTGACTGTCGGGTGTCACTGGGGTGGTTAAAACACCTTTATGAGGGGTGGCTGAGGCGCAGGGGAGTGATTTTAACATATTGATCACTTATATTTGCTATGGGCAGGACCTAAGAAAAGAAAATAACACTTACGTACCTAGGATGTCATCAAAGGTGGCATGTTCATGGTCCTGGAAAGCAAGATAGAAGGACATTTCAAAGTTTGCTGTCACTACACCAGCTCCTGTGACATTATTACAGTCTCTACCATTGCACACAATCCCATTTCTAGGCAAAGCCATGCTCTAAGAGCACAATTATACCACCTGATAGCTTCCCTTGCATCGCAGTGATTTCCACCCTAAAACATGTCTCAGCAAAGAAGCTGAAGACTGAATGGTCCACGAAGACCAAGTCCATCCAAAGGCTGGAAGATGAATCCTGCAGACGTCCAAAGCCCATCAGATGTAGTCAGCGATGCACATTCACCTCTTGGCCCATGTTTTGTAGCCAGCCTCTGGCTTAACAGGCGTCCAAGCTGGTTACAAACAGCGACACTCCTGACACATCTGCCTCTGGCATGGCAAGATCTGCAGCACAACCATACAGCTCCCAAAGAGAGAGGCAGCAAAGCCAAAGCCCCTGGCAGCAACACCGGAGCACACAGAGACTGTTCTCTGGGCTGTCGGTCTCACCCTTCCCTTGCAAATCAAGCAAATATAAAGTGATGAGGAACAAAAGACCCGTGACTCCTTGCTGGTGTTTCAGACACCTGCTCAGGCAGGTCTCCGAGTGAAAAATCAAAGTTAAATTAATGACAGGGATGCACTGCTGTACATCGAGCTCTGAGGTCCTGCTCCTCCTGCCCAAGGATGAGCACAAGGAGGAGCCCTAAGCCTGGCAACACACAGCCCTTCCCTGGTTCATCTGCCCGGCTGTGCACGCACCGTCTGGCAGCCCACATGTGCAATTTTCACTCCACCTTACTCTTCCACCCAGACCTGAGCCCTGTAAGACCCCAAATCTGGGTTCAGCAAACCCCCAGCCCTTTCCTGACACCTCTTCCAAATCACATTAATGTTTCAGAATCACCATAACAGGAATTAAGGAGAAAACTAGGGACAAAAAACGAAATAAAATTCTCTGTATGAAGCCTGCTCCCATACATCCAGACACAGAAGTGATTTACTTACGTAGAGAATGGGGATGATAGAGGGATCGTCCCTGCGGATAATTGTCGGGACATACTCTGCTTTGGGCACCTTGGAAGAAATGAGCTGGAAGGAGGAAAAAAGAGGCAAGAGGATGAGGAGAAGCCAGAAGAGTCTGAGCAGAAGCACAAAGGCCATGTTAACAGTGCCCTGTTCAGTTGCTCTCAGGTGTTACCCAAACTAGCAGCTAATCCAGCCTCTCTACACCCCTGTGGCAGGTCCTCCCTGTCCGTCTGCATGTCCTTGGCTCTTCTGATGTCTCAACAGGATCCACTCAAACCCAGCACTGCCTGACAACAAGCTGGAAGCTCAAGACCAAATTCTGGCTGAGTACTTGTGCATGTGGCCACAGAAGGGATGTGTCAGAACCTGGCCCTGCCTGCCAAACCCACAGAGCAGTGCAGGGGGAGCATGGGGGGAGCATCAAGGAATTATAACAGTGCAGAAAGGATGTCTAAGGATGACATTTGGCTCCAAAGCAAAGCAGGCAAGTAGCAACAGGAGGAACTGGTGGGAGTGGGGACTCAGGTCTCCATTGTCAGGGTTGTCAAGGCTCAGACTAACTCAGTTCAGTATTGGTGATGGTCATGCTCTGAGTGGGAGCTGGACTACAGGTCCTTCCACTTCCAGTTTTCTTTCAACACATTATCCCCAGTGATAACAGATGCTGAAAACCACGTCAGGTCGTGGCTGATCCCTGAGTGACCCCCACATACTTGAAGAGCTGCCTGTACAAAGACTTGCCTCTTCCCATGGAGAACCTAAACTCAGCAGCAATGAGGAGAAACAGCTGAGTCAGAAACCCTCACCATTATTTTTGGTGGAATAAAGTCATCTCCATCACATGCCATGGCTTCAAGCTCCTTTTCTGCTTCCCAGTTCAAGTCGAAGTCACCATCCAAAGTGCCGCAGGAATCCTGAAGGTCATGGCCTGCCAGAACACAAGGTGCATTACAAGGGTGGAACAACTTGTCTTCCTGACTCGATCCTGCCTGGCAGCTACCTCGTGAGATGTGCCACAAGCCATGAGACTTGTGCCCTCCTTTCCTCCACAGAGCGACAGACACCACACTTTGGGGCTGGCATCTCTAAATGAACACTTAACGAATGAAGAGTGCACACACGGAGCCCGATACCACGTTTCACACAACATTTCATTGCTCTCACAGTCACCAAGTTTAGCTTTCGAATGAGAAGTCACAGCAGTCACCCTGTCATTTCAGAATGGAGGAGACAGAACGCAGACAGACTCTACACTTTAACATGCTGATGAGCAAGTCCAAAGACTTCAAAGCTGGTCTCCTTGTCATAGTAACTACTCTGACTATGTCTTCTGAGTGGTTATAAAGAAACTCTGCCTTGTGGGTCAAATGGATCCTGGCAGAGAAGTCCCAGAGCGTGAGGACAGCCGCAGCAAACACAGCAGTATTGCAACAGTGTACTTGGATTTGCTCTCCATTGAATTGACCTTACCTGTCAGCCTTCAATGCCTCCTGGGGAAAAAAACATCTGGAAGGAATATAATTGACCGTTAAAGGTTAAAAACAGAGATGCTTCCTTGAAGCCAGGGACTGAGGAGAGAGAACCCAGATGCCTCTATTAAGCCTTTTGGGATGTCCGAGTGTCACTGGGTGCCTGGAGCCTGTCTGAACCACGTCTTTTCCATTCGCCTCTGAGTTAGCTGAGGGAGAGGGAGGAATCGGACTGCAAAGGAACAATCGGGTCATGTTTTGAACCTGGCCTTTCATACATCTCCCTCTGCAACCTGGTACAGTGTCTTCTACAGTTAGGAGGGCTGGATCTGCTTACCTGACAGGTCAGTTCATTTCACTACTGAAATTAATTTACCATACAACCCATTTCAACATGGGCAAACTCATATCCACCAAGTCCCTTGCCTACAGGATTTCGATAAAATCTGGGTAAAACAGCCGTTCTCTTTACAAAAAGACGGTGAGAAGATGCTGGCATTTCCTCCTGTAAATTAACACAACAGCATCTCGGTCCCCACAAGCAGAACATCACAGCATTACTGGGGATTCCCAGAGGAATTCCTGGCAGCCCAAACGAAGATCAGGTTGCCCCAAGCTATCATCTGTGCAGCCAGCGTGGCCAGGAAACCAAAGCTCCATCTGACGGAGCACTGCAGCTGTGCTCTCGAGCTATTCTAGCCTAGGAAGGAGCTCGGAAGGGGCTCTCACATGGGAAGCCAGGCAGGTCAGCCCCACTATGGTGAACGTTGCCTTGGACTGATGTGCTTCCAGGTCGGTTGTTTGGTCCCAAGCGAATCAGGGATGATGGGAACAGAGGGCTGTGAGAGAGCTGCACCACTGGAAACCGCACAATAACATGAGGTTAGATGTGTTGTGCCGCACAAATAAATATAGGTACACAGAGATGAAGAGGTGCATATACCTGGAGTGTTATTTGCTCAGATCTCATGAAACTAAAAGGATGACAGATAGGACAGAAGGGCACAGAGCAGTTACTCCAGTGGGACTCCAGTCAAGACCTCAGCTGGAGGGTTTGGCCACAGGAGGAAGCTCAAAGGACTCAGAACTCACTTTCTCGAGAGTCATGGAAGGAATCAGCTTTGATGGGAGTCGGGTCACTCCAGGACCTGCTGAAGCTCCTCTCACGCCGTTCAGCAAATGCTAGGATAAAACCAAAGCACGACATTAACAGACTCCAAAGCCACCTCTGTTGCTGCCAGCAAAACAAAACATCCAGTAGATTGCCACCAAAGCCACACATCACGGACTCCCCTGTGCTTGTCCTTCCACTTGCCAAACGCGAGTCCTTTCCACACAGCAAACAAGGGTCTATCTTCTACACAGCAGAAGACAAAGTGCCCGCTTTCTGAGCAGGACCATTATGGGGTATGTAACACAGAAAATGGAGGACGCTGGATGGTGTCTCCTTAAACACACACTGCTCAAAACTCAATTTAATCAAGGGTATTCCAGTGTCCCACTGTAAATGCTCTGACTCCAAGGCCTCACAGGAAGATGTGCTCAAACAACTAATGACACATGCGTGCCCAGAAGGCGGCAGCAGTGCTCCAGTCACTTCTCCTTCCATGTTCTAGTGACATCCCAGTGAGAGCCGGACAAACAGAGAGGCCTCAGGGAAGCTCGGGTTTTCTAAATTTTGTTGTGAAAGACGAGATCCTTCAGTTTTGCTTGCCTGCACTTTTGTGAGCACTCCCCTACAGTTTTTCTTCTCTTTTCTTTTCCAGTGTGCATTGTATTGTTTGTACCGGCATTTCCAAGCGCAATCCAGGGAGCCTGGCCCAGCTGGCTGCACCGCAGGCAAATTCCTGGGAACCGCCAACCACCGCGTCTGACTTGGCAAGCCCACGTGAGAGCCATTACGCCTCAATTAACAGCCACTTACAGCCACTAATACCTATTTCTGGTGGCAGACAGAGCGATTTGCTGCAGTATATCTAGTAACAGCATCTCATGTCAGCGGCACAGGAATTCGCTGCAGATCTGCATTTACAAAAGCTGAGAAGACCTGTCCTCCGCTGCAGAGTGTCCAATGCAGGTGTCGAGCACGACAAACCACACGAGGTTCTTCAGGTGATCTCCATCCTCAGCTTTCATTTCAAACCAGGCATTTAGCTACTGTGCACACGAAGAAAGCTTTGAAAACATGACCCGAGAGTTACCAAGGCAGAGAGGCATGCCTGAACTTCCAGACAGCTCTAGGGGGACATGAGCCCTGTTGGCATCAGGCGGCGCTAACTCAGATGCCAATATGGACATGTTAATGCAATGCTGTTCGCTGTTCACCTCCCACGGCGTACGAGAAAGGAAAGAATGCGAATTCACCTCAAGAAAGCTTTGCTGTGGGCAGTCTGTACACGATTCCTGACTGCGGGGTGGGAAGAACAAGCTGTTTCCTCTTCTGGAGGAATCCTCCGCTCTCGAGAGCTGGTTACACCATTCCCAGCCTGCTTCACAGAGATAAGGGAGCTGCCCCAACCGAGTTACGGAGGAGTGTTGCCTTCCTTAGGGAAAGGGAACTGCCATTTCCCAGGCCTGAGAGGTGATTTCTCCTCCAGTGAGGCGCAACATTCCCTTATCTCCCACTTTCTCCAATCCCTTTCGTGTTCCTCTTCTTTCTCCCTTCCACCATCCGCTCAGCTCCCACCGGGTAAGTTTCCCCAGGTGCTGCTGCAGAGACGGTGGTGGAACAGGGAGGAGAAAAGAAAAAGCCACCAGTCCACGCGGCACGTGAAGCAGCGACGGTCCCCAAGGAGCCACAGCCGGGCGCAGGTTCAGGAGGCCGGGCAGCACTCCCAGCTCTGCACAGCTCTCAGCTCTGCTTCTCCTCACAAGCGTCTGTGCTGGTGATCACCAACAACCACAGGCACGTGGGACAAGGACACTGCAGCTCTTCTTCTGCTCCTCACACTGAGGCCACAGAGACATCCACGGCCTTCCAAGGGTCCTCAGGAATGGCTCACAGGCTGCTTGCAGACATCATGTGTCCTGGAGACTTGCAACAGCGCAGCCTTCTTTTTTGTAGAGTAAAATGGCATCAGCAGGTTAAATCCTTTCTCCAGCCCAATACGGGGTCTTTTCTACCCGCATCTGCATGCAACACAGGGCTCCCCATGTCCCACCAGCTCAAACCCCAGCTCCTCACAGCCACATCTTACAGCTGCTCACTTACTTTGTGCTTTAACCCTTCGGCTCCCCACCATGCGGAGGTGCTTCCGAAAATTCCTGCAAGAAAGGCCAAACACAACCTCTGAGAAAAGTAATACAGAGCAACACCTGGGCCCAGCAAGACTGACAAAGCTGGGAGAAAAAAAATAAACTTGGGAAAACAGTGTATTTCCTTCTGGGCATTCAAAAGCTGGAGACCAGGTTCCCAGCCTGCATCTATGGGGTGCTGGGGGTGGTTGTGGCTGTTTCTTCTGAACTCCCTGGGCTGGTGGGACAGGGCGTAAGGTCCTACATCGCATGGCCTGCCTCCACCTTCCTGTGACTAAGGCACCTGCGCTGTGGCTTTGCTGATGACACCATCACTGCCTGTGCTGGCAATGCTCCCTCTGCTCCTGGTGAAGTGCAATAACTGCTCCCCTCTCTCCTTTCTTCCACACATCTTCAGCAGGAAAGCAGGGTGCCCGGGCTCTGCCCGCTCAGCAGCACGCACACACCATTCCCAAACGTTCACAGCAGCTGCTAAAACCCCACCTGTGCTGTCAGCAACCACACAGCCCGTACTGCTCTTGGGCAAAGAGCTGGGAAAGGCTGAAGCAGTTTCTTCCTTCTGGGACAGCCCTGCTCGGGAAGGTGACAGTGCTCGAGGGGCAACGCTGCCTGAGGAACCACGCGCCTCCCTGCCCACGATTCAGGTTCAGTGGGGCTGCAGAGGGCACAGCTCAGGGGAAAATCTACCTGTGGGTAAACCTTGGGGAGCAACTACACCTGATAGTCAGGTCTGTGTAAAACAGGCTGTCCTGGCCACTCCTGAGAGACCACGGCCAAGGGACTCTTTGTCCAGCCTGCCCAAGCGCAAGGGACCTGCTTCCCTTTGTTCCTTGTCACTCACCTAGACAGGAACCAAACGGGACAGGAACCACACAGGACAGAGGAGACACGGGGAAGCAGCAGCAGGTGACTAGCGAGGAAAATGTCATTCCTCCCTGAACTCCACTGAAGGTGACTTCGCCCTGCAGGGCCCCGGGGATGAGCCCCGGCACCGGCGGCCTGCACGGAGCCGAGGAACCTTCCCGGGTCCCCTCCTGCCCCACCAACACACACCGAGCAGCAGAGACTACGGCCGGGGAAAGAGGTGAAGTGACAGGTCATGTGGCTCACACACAAGTTAGTGGGAGGAGGAAGGACACATTATAACCATGCAGATGCTTTAGTGAGCTAACCGGACTAGAAGAAACTGCCAGCACCGACAGCAAGTTGTTCAGAGCGGGTCACATATGTCTACTCCAATGCAGAGAGACCAACCCACGCGCTGCCCGCGGAGGGAGAGCACGTAACCCACACCACCTACTTGGGCCCCCGTGCCGTCATCAGGATCCAAATTCAGCAACTCAAGAAAGAAAACCAGCAGCTGGGTACCGAAGCTGGGAGCAACATTATTCCATGACAAATTCCCATCTGCACTTGGGCTATTTGTGTTATTTTCCAAAGCTTTATTTTAGCTCTGCTTGGGTGCATGAAGATTCACTGCTGTGGATCAGACAACTGCCTCCGTTAGACAAATGACTAAAGTAATGTGCTCCACTGGCACGTGCTGCTGAACATGAATAGAGCAGGGCAGGGTCTGAGCACGGCCCAGCCAAACCCACCGTCCCGCTGGCCTGTCCACTCCTCGCCACGGGAGAAATGCGGATGGTTCTCCTGCTCCGGCCCTGCCCGGACCTTCAGCATCCACAGGACCGGAGGGGACACATCAAGGATGACATTTTCTGTCCTCTATCCTGACTGCTCAACATCACCGATGCACACAACTCCTACTCCTGTGTTCGCAAGCCCTGCAAACAAGCCATTTTCTAATAAAGACTCGTATCTATCTAACACATTCTGAGAAATCTCTTTCTTTTTAAAGATACACTGTCTATTTATTTACAGCAGCTCTAGTTTTGATTCATATTTGTCTTCACCATTCTTAAGCTGCTAAAGAAAAAAATCTTCCTGGCAATTTCCTAGTTAAGAAAAGTTGATGTTTTTCTCCCATTTTCTTTTGGATAGCGCTGAAGCGATCACGGCAGCTTTTAACCAACGACACAAACACTGTGTTATCCTTCCCAGCAGGGTGCCAAAATACATGAGCCTTGGCTCATTTGAAAAACCAGAGCAGGCTGATTATTACCAAGATAAGTGGCTAAGTGATGTGCCTTGTGAAGCCGGCAGAGGGAAACCGCGGCCCTTCTGTAATACCTGGCCAAGGAATCAGTCCCCATCCCCTCTCCTTTCTGTTCTTTAAAAAAAAGAGTGAAAAAATAGACTTCTGGTCACTAGAGATGTTAGTTTTGCCTACATCTCAGACTTTTGAGGTGCATTTGTAGAGGCAGCGACAGCCTTTAAGAGGACTCAGCTAACCTCAAATTCCAGATATTTGGGAGATGCCTGGGGAAACTGCATCTTTAATTTTTTATGTATATTATATATTTTTCTGCCTGAAACACAGATCCTCTATATTATATTTGGAAGCTCAAAATAAAGACAGTGTTCCTTTAAAAAGATGGAGATCAGCACTGCGGCATCACTCACCTCCATGTTTCCAACACGGCCACTGCTCGTGTCCCTACGAACAGCAACACAGACGGGGACAACCACGGTCAACGTCGTCAAGCGTCACTAATGACACCCGAAGGGCCCATGCAACACCAGGCAAGGTTACGGCTACGGGAGAACACAGGCCCTACCTCTGTATAACAGCTGCAGAATCATTCTCTCGTTTCCGTCTCTTCCTCTCTGCGTAGCCCCTGAACGCCCTGGGAAACCATTTTAAGCCATTAAGCAACCACACAGCTTTGGACTGGAGAGGACACGACACACAGACATCGGAAAGCTCTCACCAGACAACAGAGAGACATCGGGCTGAGCGAGGAACACAACCAGCCCTCACAGGACCGCATGCGAGCCGGGGGCCGGGCAAAAGACTCACCAAACCACAGATCCTCACTCCCTACGGCAGGTGGCCGGACAAGCAGTTGTTCCTAAAGCAAACGCAAGAGTGGCCAGGGCACGGCCCAAAGAACGGGGGTGAGCAGCCGTCACCCCTGCTACAGAGGAATGGACCAAGGAAACTCCATACGCCGGGATCAAGAGGGACAAAAGCATGCTAGCTACTGTTGTCTCCATCGCAAAGATGAGGATGGCTGTGGTGTGATCCATGTCGGCCTACCAGGTGTAGCCATCTAACCTCTGGCCCGCTGACAAACAGCCCTAGCGCAGGGAAGGCACGAGCGAATATGATGGACAGGAGAGGAGAGTTTATCCAGGACACCGACAGACAAGGAAATGAAACAAATGAAGATTATACTTACGAGATGCTAGAGATTCCAGGAGACGCAGGGAAAAAGAAAGAGAAGAGGAGTTCATTAGTGCTCAGCCCCAGCCAGCATTCTGAGGGAATTCTCATTCCAGAAGGAATAGTTCTTGTTAGGTGGAAGGAAATTGCTTTTTAAATTAAACATTTCTCAGTGGTGAGACTCCTACTTGACCAAGTCAAATCTTCCCTGGGGCAACGTTGGCATGTGGTCTGGACACAAATTAAGCTCCATGTAGACCCAGAGGACATTCAGATGTAGAACTGACAGCTGGATATGGCCCATCAGGCTACAACAGGAGCTCAGCATCATGGGCTTTTGAGACAGGGACACCTTTTCCCACAGTGACAAAGACCTGTGAAGTCACTCAGGCTGTCTAGTCTATGAAGGAAGCAAGCATGGTGGGCTGAAAACACGAGAGCAGAGGACAGGATGAAGGGGGCACCCGGAGGAACCAATCCAACCAGCCGAGGGAAATGCCCCAAACTTCTGGAGATGTTTCTGTGCCATTTTTAGAGGCAGCAGAGAATCTCCAGAAATGTTAACCAAGGGAGCTGTGCTCCTCAAGGGTTTCCTTAGGACACCGTTCCCCAAATCAGCCTCACCTTGGCCTCCAACAGCTCCAAGCCCTGCCATGCGCAACCATCTTGCAACAAACCTTGTGCCCAGCAAAGATGGCTTGAGACAGCAAAGGATGTGCCCGAGGGCAAAGGAAAGGTGCTGGTTTTGTGCATGGTTTGGTGTGTCAGATCAGAACTGCAAAATACCCGTCACTGTTAGCAGCCAACATTTCTGAAGAGCAAAGCATCACCACATTGCCCTCAGGCTGCCCACAGCCCCAGGAGTGGGACCCAGCTGGGGAGCCACCAGGTTTGCTGTCCCTGAGGAGGTGGCAGAGGGACACAGAGGTCAGGGACGAGACGCAGCGCTAGGACAACACAGAGAGAGGAGAAGCCCATGGAGACTCCTCACTCCCACTGTTGGGTGAGATTAGGACCCCGCAGCAGGTTCCACCGCCTGGCACCAGACAGGGCCCTGAAGATAAAGCCATTTTGCTGGGGGATGCAGATCCCTTCCAACATCTCTCAGCAGTTGCCCCCTTCCTCAATGCCGGATCCAGCCCTCCCTGCATCAGCCCTTCCAGGTGTGATTGAGTTTGGGTCATCCCAACATCGACAAATCAGCCTCTTTTCAGGATTTGGGAAGAGGAAGGTACGAGGGAAAGAAGAAATGGCAGAGAATAGATTAGATAGATTTATCCCTGGAGGTGTTTAAAAGGTGTTTAGATGAGGTTCTCAAGGGCATGGTTTAGCGGTAGAGTTAGGTTACGGTTGGACTCGATGATCCTGAGGGTCTCTTACAACCAAAATGATTCTATGATTACAAAAAGGCCATCAGATTAGTCAGGGAGAAACAGAGCAGTAGAGCCAAAGGTGACACAGATGTTGGAGGAAGGACACAGGAAAAAGGTGACAAGGAGGAAGATCAGTGTCTCATTTCACTCATTGTTTGCCTTGGCTTTCCAACCAGGTAGGAAATACTTGAAACCAGGATGGTGGTATTTCCTGGGCAGCCGGGAACAACCTAGAAATGAGGCCTCCCTTATTCTCTTCAGCCCTTCAAGAACTGCCTCCTCCCACCACACAGCAACCAGGGGCACCAAAACCTGCTCAGAGGGTGCAAGGAGAAGCTGTTCCTGACTCAGATCTGCTCCCACTTTGCGGAGATTTTACTGATGCCTTCTCCAAATGTCCAGACCAGCACAGAAGCTGTAGGGCTATCTCACCCTACAGACACGCACTCCTCTGGAGTGCCGGACGCAGCGCAAGCCTGGAATAACGTTCCCTCAGGGCAGCGACTGCAGCAGAAGGATGTGGTGGAGGGTCCCAGCCTGGGACCCAATGGGAATAGTCAGAAAGAGAACTAATAAAGTGCAAAAAATTAATAAGAGATGAGGTGCTCTGTCTCCCCCACCCTCAGACTGTAGTGCCAAACATACAACTCGATTGCTCCAGGCTCTCAGATACACCTTTGAGCAGGCCGCGAACTTCCAGAGACACAGTAAAAGCCACGGCAGTAGTTTCACTTACGCTTGCATAGTTGTAGTAGCGGTTTGAAAACTGAAGAGGTTCTCTTTTGGGAACCAGGTTCGTATGGGGACATCATCTGGAAGAGAGAGAGCAAAGGCTGAGAACGCAGCGGCAGAGCTGTGTTTGAGACAGCAGCATTGCCCAGGCTCGTTCTGTTGGTGCTTTTCTTCAGCATCCTGCCCTGTACTGAGCAGGAGAGTCTCATCCTCCTCATATCATGAACACCACCACTGAGTGTTTTGTGAATTTGTGCTAAGCCTGTATCTATCAAATGAAGAAGGAAACTCTGTTTTAAGTCTGGAAGATTAGAATAATCCAGGAATTACAGAAGAGACATTTGAACACAAAAACAAACAGAGGAAAGAAACATTTTTCATTAAAAGCATTTTCCAGCCTCTGTACCATTAGTTTGCAATGTCCCATTCATCCAGTTCTTTCTGACACAGCCTCCCATGGAAGATGAAAAGCAGTCACCTTCCTCTCTTCACAACCGTAACCCAGAGACAGACTCTTTTTCTACCACTCACACATCGGCTCCCGATGACCTGGCCCTTCAGGAGTCTTTCTGGTTTTGGACATCATTTATACAATCTGCAGATATCTCTGTGCTTATCTGCTCCCCTGTGTTTGTAACTGCCCTGCCTGAACCGACTGCAGAATATTCCCCAATTCCATCAGGACGCTGCATCATCTTCACGTAACGACCACTAAGACAAAAAGTAGGCACCACAATAAGTCAGTAATTACATGTGTGGGACAGTGGAGGAATCTGACCAAGAAGCAGCTCCTACCAAGGCTGAAGTCGGTCAGGCAGGGAATCTGGGGTCATTAAAATCCACCGTCAAAAGACGCGTGAGATCTCGGCGGACTGGATCCCTGGGATTTGGGGCTACCTGATTTTTCCCCTTGCTTCACTCCCAATTTGTGGCTCGATGCTGCTGATCACGCATCTTGCTTTGCTCATTCAAGTTTTAAGATCATTAGCAACTACAGTATCTCAGTCATTAATATTCTGGCATTGTCAAGACTATTTTTTAATTCACTTTCATTGGCCAAAACCCAATCAAACCCTGCACCGCAGACATAATTACTACAGACCAGACACCTTACCAAACGTTTTGTGCAGATCATAATCTGCTATGGACTCATCCGGCTGTTCCCTGAAAGTACAAAAAGTGGCTGCAATTACAGATGCAAAAAACGCTAAATGCAGCTGGGGAGGCCTCCTTTGAAGTGAAGCTTCCAAGGAATCCTGTCGAAAGCTGTAACACACTCCTCAGTTCACAGTTTATATCAAGCTTTGTATAAGCGTACCCTAAGGAAATACATATGTTAAATGAAAACTGCATTCTAGTATGCTAAATACTTATTATGAAGTTTCTATGTCTGCCCTCCCCCAAAAAAACAGATAGAGAAGAAATGCAAACCAGCTCAGACTTTAAATTACCTGTTTGAAGTCTCAAGCCCACAAAAGCAGTGCAAGGAAGAGAAGTTGTACAAATCCCTTCTTAGCCAACAATTCTGTACAGGCTTCTCAGGGTCTACACATCTCAAAGGACTGAGTCTCCTAATACATCTCACGGCTTTTAAGCCACTAGCTTTGATTCAAAGCAGAGCGTCTGAACAACAGCTAATATCCCCAGGAGGTTCTGCCCGGACAATCGCTTGAAGCCTCCCTTCCAACACAGGAAAAACATCACTCCCCCACCCACAGCGCTCAGTGGAGAATAAGGGGTTTGTGACCCTCCAGAGGGGCCTGTTCACCAGCCAGATGTGGAACAGCAGCAGAGGAGCACACAGCTGGGGATTAAGGGGCACAGCTCTGCTCCAGAGCTCAACCAGCGCATGAAAATTCAGATTATGAATACGGCTGTTGTGCTTCCAGGAGTGGGCACCACGCTTCTTTTCGGCCAGGCAGAGCATCATCATCTCCTTTCTTGTTACCTTCAACTGTGATGAAATTGCCAAGGAACCACAAACCTGGGTAGGACAGGAGGAAGAAACCCCCACGTTCAGCACGAACATCTCAGCACCTCCGTCCGTGCGTGTATGTGTTGGTGTCAGGTGCTGGGAGCAGCACAGGAGATGACAGCTTGTGCTCCTCTGGAACGGTGTTAGGCATCATAAACTCAGCATAAAACCCCATATTTAACTTACGCAAATCCGGCCTACCTGCCCTGAGTGTTGGTTTGCAGCAATAATGCATCACTTAAATCCAAACAGAGAAAGCACCACAAAGTGAGCCTCTGGGAGTCTCTCACCTCCATTCATCTCCGCCCTGTTTTTTCAGCCATGCCTAAGGACATTCCAACAAATACTTCTTGCAACCTGCGACACTTGTGCCATTCAACTGTTTTTCTCTCAGTAACATCACTCGGATAGAGAGCACAAAGGAGACCAAGCTGAGAAAACTTCCATCCCACGATGGCAGCACCGCAATGGGGTTTGGTCTCAGCGCTGCCTGTGCAGCCGCATGTGTGGAACACAAAATACAAGGCCCCTGCAGGTTCAGCACTGTCCACTTTGTTCCCTTTTCAGTAAATACTCCGATACATTTTCAGAAAGGCAAATCTGCATTTCCCGCTGATAAGTGGCTCTAACAAAAATTGCTGCCTAGTTGGAAACACCTGTTATAAATCCCCGGGCACAGAAACAGAACACGGCATCTCTCTGCAGCATCTGCCAGGACGTGTTTTCCAGCAAACAGAGGCGTTTAGCTCCAGCTATGAGGAGTTAAACTGCTCCACCAGTGATCTGGAGCTCTCCTTTGGTTTCGTATCAAGTGACCTGCTTCAGTCCTGCAGCACAGAGTACAATTTGGATTTGTTCAGGAAAGCTTTTAACATAAATCCATCAACATTAGAACAGGAATTTTTCCCTCTTACTTCAGTGCACATCATGAGGCTGCAACGGATTCAACTCAGTCTCCACGAGAGCAAGCCCTGGGGTTATGATCTCCTTTCCTGAAAGGTTAGAACTGCAATGACTTCCCATTTTCACACAAGCTTTCTGGCTGCTCTATCATAGGCAGAGCCTTCTTTCAACAGGTGAAACACATATGACCATAAAAGGCTTCCGTATAGGAAAACTCTTCTCAGTCCTTTTCTTGCACTTAAGCAATAAAAATAAGAGAGTCTAAACTTGCACATGTAGTGTCTGATGTGAAGACTAAAAATCACAGGGAACCAAAAGAAAAAATGCTTAAAAACTACAAGCAGGAATTAGTGGGACTGTAGGTGTCCTGCACACTCAAATCATCAGTTCTTTTAAAATTATTATTAGTCCGTGTATTAATTTAGTCACAGAATTTCAAGTATCTAGGCATGAAAACACAGCCCAGAGCCCAACCCTCCTGTGATTTTACCTGCAGTAAATATCACTGTGATATTTCCTAGAAAACCATGAACCCTGGAAAGATGGACTGCTTGATCTCCACAGCTCTCGATTTATTTTCAAGGAGAAAACCTTGACCTTTGCTGGCTGGACAAATCAGACAAATTAGGTCAGACTCTTTGCCAGCCACGTATAGAGCTGACAGGCAAAGACGGACTGCGTACTAGCTTGTAATTCAAAGCACATAGATTGTGACATATATTTGGTTAATAGGTTTTAAAGACAATCAGGATTTTTTAAACGTAATTTAATAATTGCAAGCCCCATTCCCTGAAAATATCAAGCAAATGGACAGTAAGTGGGGAAGAAAGTGCGATATTGTGTTATTTGCTAGTATTTATGGAAAAACCATAAGGTGGCACTAGGTGAGGGACCTGCTAAACTGCTTCCAGCCATGCAGACAAGTATTTTGGAGATGCACCAAAGTATGGAACATCGTACCCGAGCCAAGGCTCCCTCTGAGCACCCTGAGGTGTTCACAAAGGCTTCACCTGCCTCAGCCCCACAGGGCAGCAGAGGAGAGGGGTCCCACTCTGAACTGCCTCCTGTGTGAGCACTAATGTCGGTGCTGCGACACTGTTCCTTCAACAGAAAGAGAACCCGCAGGGATCGACCACGCTAAGCTACGTGAAGCTGCCACGAAAACCAGCCAGGTCATCTGCAGCTGACAAGCCAGAAGCAGGGACAGCGGGGCTTGGACGAGCTGGCCTCAAACTGAGCTCAGCTTTGTTTAAACTCTCCCTTTGACAGTCCCATTCCACAAGTGCAAGGTGCTGAAGGGGAAACCAACCCTCCATGCCAGGATGAGATGCTTGTCACCCTTCCCCGGTGCTGATGACTCCCTTTGTGTCCCTCCTGCGCCCACCCTCACTCACCAGACACCCGATCCACACTGTACATCCTCTCCAGCCTCTTTCTGTGCCACCCGGTCTCGCCGGACTGATGCTGCTCCAGGTCAAAGGAATGCTGAGAAGGGGCAGCCAGGCGGGTGCAGGTCGGGCACTCCTTGGAGCCCTGCCGGCTGCCCGGCCAGCCCCGGCAGTGCCGCCCGACACCGTGAGAGCCGCCCGCGCCGTGCACGTGGTGGCCGTGGTGGCATTCTTCTTGGGCAGCCCCCTTCATCACCACCAGTTCCATGCTTTCGTTCTCATGGTCCGACAGCATCGGCCTCTCGCCAGAGATGGTGTAGACCCGTGGCTTC
Source organism: Streptopelia decaocto (assembly GCF_964273445.1). Taxonomy (NCBI): domain Eukaryota; kingdom Metazoa; phylum Chordata; class Aves; order Columbiformes; family Columbidae; genus Streptopelia; species Streptopelia decaocto. The sequence goes on along the minus strand of NC_138672.1, from coordinate 2,924,928 downwards.
GGTCCCTCGCTTGGCATCTTCTCCGCCTGCTCCTCGGAGAAGCTCCTCTCGAACTTGCCGTCGGAGATGACGGAGAGCCTGCGCTTGTTCTGCGCTGCCTGCTGCATCTCGGGGGAGTCCTCCTGGCCGATGTAGGAGTCTGCTAGCAGGTGATCTGAAAAAAAATGACACGTTTGCCTTAAAATCCAAGCACCCCAGGCACCAGCACATTCAGGAGGCTCTTTGTTACGGCTGCAGAACAGGGAAGCGAGGGAGAGATAAAAGGTTCTTGGGGGAACCTACTGTCAGATGGACACGCACCCATGTAAATGTCCAGAGCTAGTACTGAAATGAGAGACATTTCTCACAGATATACCCCATATTTTAAGCGTGCAACTACCCAGCAAACAAGGCTAGAAGCAAATGCAGCTCTCTGCGCCCGGCCTAAAAACACATACGTGCAAAACAGGCCTCGTTCAGCTGTACGGTCCTGTCTGCTTCAGGGAGTTCAGCAATACTGAGCGGGTGAACGTTTGCAGGACAAGGACCCGCACCAGCTTCTCAAAGAAGCAAAACGCTGAGTGTTTCCCACACCAAGTTATTACGTCTCAGAACTAAAGGAAAGGGGCAAACCACCAGGGTTTGTTTGGATTTTTCCCTGATTTTCTGCCAATTGGTTTGACATGAAAGAAATGCAAAAAGGCCTCGGCTGGCAGCTGTGACACAGCATCCTGCTCCGCACAGCACCCCGGCGAGCTGGGCTCCTCGTGTGTGCAGATGGCGACGGCGCAGCCCATGGAAACCGTCCTGAAGGAAAACACAGCCGCTCCCTTTGTGGGGTGGGAAGATGGAAAGGAGAGAGGCCCATGAGTGCAACTATCTTTGGAACCCACACACTGGATGAAGTGCCAGGAAATCTCAGCATTTCCATGGCAATTCCATGCATGAACCCTACAGTAGCTGCCACCCACCTGCTAATGCTTTTTTCAAGTGGCTGTTAATTACCTCTTACACTTCCCTTCAGATGGGAAGCAGCCAGGGGACTGGTAAAAAGGCTCAGCAGGGAATGCATTATTCATGTGACTACAACCCCAGAAAAAATAAAATCATTAGTGTCCAGCACAGGCAGCAGCATTTTAAGCAGAGGCAAAAAGCAAAGCCAAGCTTTTAGTTCAGTACATATTGAATGAACATCCTTAGCTCCTGAGTCATGACTTGAAGAAGCTGGTAACAACCTAAGGCTTGGCTGCCTTGCAGCTGGCTGTGAGGGGAGGAAGGAGGAAGAGACCCATCTCAGGACAAGTCTGATGCTGGATGTGTGCAACATGGACCTTTCACTGCTGCCACATTCCACTTCCTCTTGTGCCCCTCCAGAAAGAGCCCTCCCAAGTTGAGGATGTATATTTTCAGATGTTGAATCTAAAGCCCATCCTGGATTGTGCTCATGTCACCCAGGGCCTCAACCCGTCTCTGTTTGCAGCACAGACTGAACTGAACTGAGCTGGTACCGGTACAGTGTGTCACCTTATCACATTTTTCTGCTTGAGATACAACATCCCCCAGCACCACGAGGACATAAACACATCTCTGGCCACTCAGCTCAAGAAGTGACTGTCAGGACTGTTCAGGCTGACACAGCTCAGGCTGTTCCACTTGCCTCCTAGTGAAACCTCACAGTCTCCAGACGCTGTAGCCAGCAGCTGAGCGACTCTTGGACTGACCAGGAGGAGCCTGGAGGAGTCCTACAGAACAGCTGTGCCTCTTCAACCTATAGCTGATGCCTCCTGAATCTATAGCCAATGCTGCCTTGCCAGGCTTCACATGAAGTCCAAAACGCATGTCTAGGTGTAGTGAGGAACCATGTGCCTCACTGATACTGTCAAGGTGAAATATGAAAGGTGGACACGCACGGTCTCCAGCATGGACAGCTGCACCTCCTCCTTGGACTACAAGGGCTGGCACCACAACTCTAAGCCATTCAAGTGGAAGAAGCTGTTCCACCAGCCATTCAACAGCATGTCCACTGCAGGACGCGGTGTCACAGACCAACCAGTGCAGAAACTGTTCACAGGCTCCACTTGTCACCCCTCCAGGGACAGCAGCCACCACATCTGTCCTCCAGCAACCCAGACCCGCTCCAGTCCCAGCACAAACTGTGCTCTAGAGCGGGCACGTCTTGGGAAAACACCACCAAACCACTCTCTGAGATCTGCCAAGACCTGTGCTGGCTAACAGAGCCAAGCACGCCATATTTTAAATTAAAAACAAAGGCCAGTTCTAAGTACTCCTCTCAACTTGTCAAATTTAATAATCCGTGTAGGCACAATGATGCTACATATTTCTTAAGATGCTACAAAATAGTGGCTGACAGCTGCCCCGTTGCCCTGAAATTAATATTCCTATGGAAGACACGTGGCCTCACCAGAGCAAACACACAGGGTCGTGCACCTTTACCCACACAGCGACAGCACCGCGATTCAGAGACCCGAGAACCTCTGAACTCTGTCGTCTGTGGGTAAATAGAAAAATGAAGTGGCCAGAGCACAGTACGTCTGAAAATGCCGATGATCACAAGTGCAGAGAGACCAATTCCAGCCTCTGCTTTATAAGCCCCATAAAATCAACAGACATGGAAGCAGGACTTGACTGGTTTCAAGTAAGAGTCAATTCCTTACTAAAATCATGGCAGGGTTACAATTCTTGACCAGATATATTCAACATAAACGACCTGTCTGACCCAGCATGCAAAATGCAAGGATAATCCTTTCTTCCTACCTTACTTGACCTTTACTCAACGTGTTTTCTCTTGTACTTATCTAATTTTCATGGTCTACACTACAAAGGCCTGTCACCACACCAATATTCTCTTTGTCAAACAATCGGATCGTTATTTCTTTTCATTCCATTTAGCGTCTTCAGTAGCTACGCATTGGAGAAGCAACTTCATATGGAAAGGGAATGTGAAGCTTTATTCAAGACTTCTAGTTAATAAAGAATTTATCTACAGAAAAAGAATAGTATGGATGGAAAAGAGATTCAAACATCCATCATAGGGAATTACTGGCTTCTGAAAATGAATATGCACCATTCCAGGGAGCCAGTCTGCGCTATCATTCACACACACACGTACAGCAGCAGCCTGGAGACGTTACCAGTGACCAGTTCCCCTCTCTGTGCTTGCGCTGAACTGGGATCAGGTGCCAAAGCACTGCACCTGCTTCTACTATGGCATTTTAGATTCATATAATAGTTTGTTTCTGCTGGGAAAGAAGTCAAGCTGGTCCAGAAATCAATACCTAATCAAATCTGAGCCACAGGGATGTTCAGTGAAGAGAACAGAGAAACAGTAACAGGAGGTTCAGCAGTAACTGGAGCCAGCTGTGAACACCCCTGCCTGTCCCCGCTGCTCCTTCCACCCCATTCTCACGTTGCTCTTGCATCTCTCCCACAACCAGCTGCTCCATCCAACTGCCACACAGCCCAGGCTGGCGTGATTTCGGGAGCCTGGCAACAGCTCTGCTCCCACGCTCGCCTCCATCAGCAGCACCTCAGTCTCACAGCTGTACAGCTGCTCTGGAGCAGACGCATCAGGTTCCTCAAACAGATTTCTTTTCATGTTCATGCTCTACATGGATTTGTTGTGCCTGAGACACGTAACAGCAAGACGAAGGGAAGAGGATCAACGTGCCTGATCTGTAGATCTTGTGTCTATTGGTAACAGAAACATCTAAATCAGATTTTCATCACTTCCCTGTCTACCTGGGGGCTCAACAATCCAGTCCTGAGGGCAAATCCGGTTCTCACCCACCTTGTTATTTACTTGAACACACGTCGCTTTCGCTTCACTTGCTCCGCTCTGATATTTCTTTCTTCCACGCAGCACTGCCCAATGCAGTCCTCAGGGCACGTGTATCACCAAAGGCACAATCACCAATAGCAACGATAACCTGCACTGGTTAATTTGCAGTATCTTGGGAAGGAAAGAATCCACATTCTCAGTACATGTAGTTCCTGATAATGAGGCACTTATTACTATCAGATACTTACAATATGTCCTTTCTCATTCAGTAACTCTAACTCGAGCGCTTGCTGTGACCCAAGTAGTGAGCCGTGAAAGGACGTTCACATTGTCTTTCGCTGTCACGTTTCTTAGAGGAGGGAACACGCTGGGACAAGCTGACTGATGCTGTTCACAACGGTGGGGGACTCGCCGAGCCAAACCCATATCTGATGCACACTGCTTTGTAACCGCATGGGATGGGGAGTTTATAAATCAAGGCAGAATAGAGCCACAAGACGTATGCAGAAGCTTAAACAAAAAAAAGGCCCAAATTTATTACTGTATTTAGCAGCCAAACCGATGATTAAAGTACCTTAGATTTAAAACCTCAGGTCCAGCATCAGAAGCAAAGTGGCAAAGGGGAATCCAGATAAACCCTATTAAAAAAAGATCTGTCATCTCAGAAAAATATATTTCAGAGAAACAGCCCTCTGTCCCCTGCTCCACCTCCGCCGGACCTCTGGATCTGACATTTCTGATGCTGACTTTAAATGAAAGAACCGTCTCGGCCACTGAAGACAAATGGAAAGATTTTAGGTTTACAGTACGTGGACTCGCAGCATTGTTTGCAGTGCTAGGGATGAAAATGCTTTCTTTAGCATTAGCCCTGCCAGCCTCGCTGGTCTGCAGGGCTGAAACAGCCAAGGAACAGGCACGGTCAAAACCAGGAAATCTGTGCAAAATATTGAAGCATGAGGCAGGGAGATAAAAATGGAGATACAGCAATTAAAAAAAGGTCATAGTGGCATTTCAGAGTCAAGCAAGCAAATGTCAGGCACAGCGCGCGCGCTGTGGGGTCACCTGCAGCCTGGCCAAGCCAGCCCCACTGTCACTTTATGGGGCACCCTGACCCCACCGCTCCCGAGGAGGGAACATCACAGGCTTCTCTAAAAACCACAGAGAAAAGGCAAGGGAGCTGCTCCGAGAAAACAGAAGGTCACTTAACTATGACAACATTGCTCCAATTAGTCTTCTGCACTGAAATGGGCCTAGAAAACAAACCAGAGACGCTGCTGACATTGTGCCTCATAGATGAGTAACCTTTTAGTCTGGCCTGTAACATTAATGTGAATAGATGAAATTGTTACTGTGAGACATGACCCAAAGGAGCAAGTGGCAGCTCCACCGCTGGCTTTTGCATTCCCATGGTAACACCGTGACCTATGCTTTATTTACTTTATAAGCAAACAACATATTTGACAGCAAGTTTTCGGATACACTCACACCATACCCGCGCTGGCCGATCCTGGAAGCAGCCTGAAACCTTCGGAGATGAGATTTCACATCCCTGCTCTGCTCTAAACGCAGGCTGCCTGCAAGCCCCTGTGGAACACGGGCTCTTTTTAGAAAGGCCACCTCCCCACACCAGCACAGGGACGCACTGGGAGAGCTGGGACAGACGCGCTGCTGGGGTCCAGCCTGGGGATGGGGAAACACTCTCTAGAGAAAAAGGCAGACGTGGTGCTCACCCTGACCCAGACTCCACTGGCAAACTGAAGGTCTCTCTTGGAGCACCACAGGGCAGCAGCCTTGCCTCACGGCCTCATAAAAAGCACCACACGGGGGTTTCTCGAGCCCCACGGCAGTTCCTGGCGGTGTCAGAGCCTCTGTTGTGTGGCTGCTCCCCTCACACCCTCTATTCTGAAGCAGCAGAAGCCCAGGGTACAAACACAAGCGGTCCCTGCATGTGGCACAGTAACCTCAGCAAACATATTTCTCCCGCCACCTCCACCCATTGCTACTGGGCTGGGGGAAGCTCACCAATGCCCTCGTCTTCTTACACACTCACTGTTTTCACTGACGGCTGAAACATCATGCAAGAACAAAGAAAATAAGTGAATATTACTTTTTTTGAGCTCAAAAAGAAGTTTCTTCCAGTTTCAGGTAGCTATCCCCTTTGGTTTGTACTGATGCAAACCGGAGTAGTGATGCTGTTTCTGCAGGAATCACAGTGAACTTGGGTCAAGACCTGCTAGGCAGCTCTGACCCAAAGTCCCTCACCTCTGCAGCACCAAGCACGTCTCATACTCGCTGGGATCTTTCCCTCTTTTGCCCCCAGCTCACCCAGAGCAGCCAGAACCAGAAACTGCCTGATAAAAAAGTACCAGGGGACAAAACACAAAACCAAAAAAAGCCAGCACAACCCCTTTCCTTTCCTCAGCAAAAGATCCTTGTGTCCGAATCCCAACTCACCGGGATGCGTTTCTGCTTCCCCAGACAGGAGGAAGTTTCTCAAATGCTCTGCTGCTGTCATTTTCAATTTCACTGCCCCATGCCCTGCGTGTCTTTTTCGTCTCACAGTTCCAGCACACAGAAATCTAAAGCAGCATCTCAGTGTGGGGCCTCCAAGATCTAAATTGGAAGAAGGGGACCCTGGGAATGTTCAAAACCCCTTATCCCATGAGCTCTGGTGATTATTTCTTCTATGTTTTGCTCTCTTGCAGCCTTTTTACACTTCCCTTTCACAACATTTTAATCCTTTTCCCTGCCTTTCTTCTAGTTCTGTCCCAGGAGACACCCGTTCCTACGCTAAAACCACGTCACAGACAAGCTGGAAAGCCTTTGGAAAGTACCAGAAAGCTCCAGCAAGGGCTCTGGCAGCAGCCTTGCAGTCAGAACACCAAACATGGGAGAGAGCTCCTCTTGGGCACCTTCCCAGCCCTTCAGCCCGCGTGGACAGCCAGCAACGAGCAGCGGCAGGAGCGGCACAGGAGATGGATCAGCACGCAGCACCACATCCCTCCACACACCTGTGTCCCGCCAGCTGCTGCACACTCCAACCCTCCTTTTAATTCCTCAGGATATCTCAAAGATCAGGACAAAATACTGAGTGATCCCAAGGGGGCAATCACTTCATCCGCTGCCAGAAACTCATATGCCGTCACCATGCAGGTTTGTGTTCCCAAAGGGAAAACAGAAGAAAAACCTGTGTTGCCGTTGTCCCTGCTGTAACCAAATGCAGTGCACTCTGTGCGAAGCGACAGAAGAGGTAGAGGTACCTCCGCATCACCTGGAAAAACCTCCTCCAGAGTAAGATGTTGAAGAGTTGCAAAGGGACAGTCACAGTATTTCTGCGCCATGAAGTTCTCAGGCCTCACATCAGGAAAAATCGTAAGTTGTAACCGATGACATGTACCCTTCCTCACTTTTTTCTCACTACGTGTACACCTTGCAGTCCTCTGTACCTCCTGCTGATGTACCCACTGCCCCGGTGAAGGAAGCAGAAGATGGACAGACTGCCATTTCATTGAAAACAGAAGGCAAACAAAGCCTTGCAAATAACTCACCCGACATGAAAACGCTCGGACACGGCAGCTGGCCCATCCTGCTGATATACAATCCCTCTGTAGTTCTTCCTTACCACTCCCCAACTTCTCAAAACTGTTCTGCCACACACATACACACAAGCTCTCCGGAGGAGCCACCAGAAATAGACTGGGCGGTGTAAAAAAATATCCCCAAAGAATACGCTCTTTGATCTGTTGTGGAATGTGAAGCAAGAGGCAGGCTGCAAAAGCTGTTATACCAGCTACTTCCCTTGGAGTCGAGGACTCTAAAGATAAAAAAAACCCAAACGGACGATCCTCAGAGAACAAAGTGCAGCAGAAACAGAGTGAGTTGGGTCAGTGTCTGCACACTCGGCATCTCCATCCAGCCAGCGGGTCTCCTGTGTTTCCACCCTTCTGCCAAGGAGTTGCATTAGCAGGTAAAGCAGCAAGAGAGCTGGCATTCCAAAGATGCACAACCACCTCATTTTCTGCACAGGGATTGTCCTCTGCAGGGACAGAGGTGGGTTCTGGCTCCTGGATCTGCAGAAGAAGAGGATCCTGCCCTTCCCTCCTCTGTTTGGGCCTCCACTGTCCCACCGAAGGCTCTGCCCCTTCCTGCTCCTCAAACACCACAACCCTTTTCCCTCACTGCATTCATCAATGACTTTAAACCTTTCTTAAACCATTTTTTTCTAGACTATAAAGTACTGAAGTCAAGGCCTGACTCCTTCCATTCAAATTTAAGCCAGAGCCTCAATCCCAGCTGTAATCTGTTGGCAATGCGGGGAGCATCCACACATACAGCTGGGATTATTGCAGCAGAAAGAAGGTTTATCCCACCAGGTGAAGACACGGTGAAAGCCCAGAATGGCACAAACACAGACATTCACGCACCAAGAGCTCAATTGTCCAGTGTGCTGAGCTTCCTGGACCTAAGCCACCAACACACACAAGTAGGACTTTAACCACAGGACATTGGTGGACTTGTCCAGCCACAACTGCCTCTCCCTGCACCCCTCAGCCGAGCTGATGAGTTGGGGCAGATTCAGGTACTTCTATATATGTGCTGCCTCTTCAATGTATATAAAGAAGCCCTTTGTTTCACTGGAGTCACCAGATGAAAGCTCATCATCCAGCTTAAGCGCTCTGCTGAGCCAGAGGTGAAGCTTGTGAAAGCGATACTGAGATATACAGAATTTGTGCAGGAAGGAAAGAGTTGACTTCTCCATTACTGGACTACTGGGACAAACAAAAGGGAGCCAAATTTTCCACTCTCAACATTTATAGGATAGCAACCTTCCCACCATGGTTATATATAAAGAAATGTTACAGGCTGTGTTAAATTATACACTGCAGAATCTCAAAAGATGACTTAAAAGTGATAATTCTTTTTTTATTTCCTCTTTTATAAACATTTAGAGTCACTTCTAGGCAACTTTCTTTATTTCCATGTCAATACTTAAGGATCCCATAAGGATTGTGGCATATCCACGTGTACCTCTCGCTGCTTGATTCTTATCTGGGGCAACTAAGTTCACTTGGATTCAATACAATCTCAAGCCTGATACACCGAGGGGGTCAGCGGGTAGGAGGTTTCCCTGGATTGCGCACAGATGTGGTACCTGCAGAGAGGGCTTAAGCGCTGGTCTGGGGAGCCCCAAAAAAGTCAAAGTAAACTGCAATACATTGTTTTAAAGCCCTTCCATTCACACAGTGAGCACAATTCAGCCAAGGACAACTTGAAGGTCATTAGAGCAGATCTAAGAAAAAAGGCAGGGACTCACTCAGCTGGTCAATGAGCAGAGTGACTGGGTTTGCTCCTTTAGCAAGTGGTTCTAACCTTTCCTGCCTTAGAGGTTTTAACACACAGGCACACACAAAATGATAACATGACTCTACATTCTATTTAATAACTTTATCCCCTGCAAAACAGTTCAATGCTAAAGAATAATCTGCTGCTTGCTCACAAAGGATTTTCTGTGGATTCCACAGGATTTTCTATAGGTTTTGTAGTGAATTTATTTCTTTTCTCACAGAGAAGACACAGCTCTGTTAGAAATGAGTTTCTCCCGTGTCCTCGTGGCCATCAAGCAGAACTCATCACAGGCTGACAGGGGTGATTTCTACATCTACAAAAATAACAGATTAGCTACCATGTGCTGGTGTCCTCAACCAGACAAGGCAAATCTCATTCTAACCCCTGTTGAAGGAAATCCTGGGAATAAATCCAGAGGTCACCTTTGCCAGCAAAGACAGATCACTGTTCATACACCAAGCATGTCAGTTAACAGTATAACTCACCTTTTTTTAAATTCCCCAGAGAAAGTAAGACCCAGGAGTGACAAAGCAGTGCAGAAGCCTTGTGCAGTGCAGCCACTTCCCAGGTGAAACTTCTTCCAAGGACACCAGCTCTAGGGGTGAATTTATGACAGGGCACTTGTCCACCAAAACTGAACTCATCCCCAGAGCCCACCCAACCTCTGAGTCACCAAACTGCCTTTCCTCCTCATTTCAGACATCCAGACGGTGACTCCTCCTGTCTCTCTGCTGCCGAGGTCTCACATTAACCCTTTATATGATAAATAGATGCACTTTTATTCTAAAGACTATTAATAAACAGGTGCATGCACACACAGACACAAACATGGTATGTCAGTTCTCTTACCTGAGCCGTTTCTGCTTTCGGGATGGTTTTGTGACAGATATTCTCCAAAAGCCCTTGCTGCTCTGCATATCCAAGCATCACGGGAGGCAGTAAGGGAGAGAAAGAGACACAGGGAATGGTTAAAGGCCAAGCAAAGAAGGAAGAGTTCAATGAAATGCTCTTATCCTGCAGCTGCCATTCCCTCATCTTCAGGTGACACTGATTTAAATGTAATGCAATAGCAGTGCAGAACCTCAGTTTTTCCCTGGATGAATGGGAAAACAGAGTTGGACTACAAGCCCAGCTCTACTTTTGTGTTTAGTTTCTCTGTTAAAACTGAAAAAAAAATAGAAATGCACGTGCATTAATTGGCCTTGTTTCTGTGATGCACACAGGAGCTGGGTGAGTGTCTGAGTTAAACACTGCCAGCAGGGCAGAGGTGTCTCCACCCCGGTCCAAACCATGGCCCCAACCTCTGCTGCGGTTCAAACGCTCCAATCTGTGAGCCAGCCCAGCTTAGACATTAACGCTAATACCATTTCACCTACCTTGACCCCAAGCTCTCAAGCACCAGCTATGTCAGTATTTGGATTAATGGGCAACCTTATTTGAGAGAACCCCAAACACCCCACAGAAGCAGTTGTTGGTCCTCTGATGGATTCAAGTCCTGAGGATGACTGAGATGCTACCAAAATTTATTAAGAATCAACCAGGCAGGGTGAGCTCAACCCTTATCACACCTCAAGGCCCACATAAGAGAGCAAACCTATGAATATTCCAACCACAGCAAAGCTTTCTGCTTTCAGCCCACACAGGAAAGGAATCCTTGGTCAAGGCACGCATTCCCTGGTGTACAGCAAATATAACTTCCAGTCTCCTATTGCCAGGATATTTGTAACACCCTGCTGCGTGTCCTGCCACACCAAACCAACCCGTGACTGAACACAGCTAATACCAGCTTTTCCGCAGCCATGTCTTCTCCCCAAGTTTGTAGAACAATCTCTCCAAGGTCTGCAGCATCACGATCAGGGTGATATTTGCCAGCAAACAGTCCAGCATGGGGGCTCGTGAACACCGAGATGAAACAGCCACCCACCTGCTTGGCAAGCCAAGCCAGCAAACCCAGCAGCCAAGCGCTCTCAGCCAGCAAGCACACCAGCATCTCTTGGGGGAGAACACAAATACTTGCAGCAACAGGGAAGACTCTCCGTGCCAAAGCATCGTGTCCTTGTGTCCCCTCCTCTCCCTTCAGAGGTGCTCAACCTCACAACATCCCTCTCCAGTTCAAGCTGCCACTAAAGGCCACGCTCGTTACAGCCATTAATCATCTACATAGGAAATGGCTTTGACCTCCAAAACAATCTTCTGCTTTGCTACCCGATGCAGCAGCGTATTCTCACCTGTGTAGGCAAGATTTTCTCCCACTGCTTTTCTACACCTCCTTCCAAAAGGAAAAAGATTAACAAAGCTACAATATACCTCCCAGAGCGACTGGAGCTGAGTGGGAAGTCCATTTGTCATCCACAGCCAGCAATAGGGGATCAATATGAGCGATGAAGAAAGAGTAATCTAATCTCCCTGGGACGAAATTTCAGCACAGCCAAACACAAAATGCTTCGGAGCTGTGCAGGAAGCAAGGTTTAACCTTTTGTGCCATTACAGCTAACACACAGAGCGGAGGGTTTTCTGTTCCCAGCTTCTTGCCTGTCTTGTACCAGATTGTACCTTTAGACACCAGCTGGAGGTGGCAGTTGCCGAAACTGTCCTCCCCAACACCAAAGCACCCCCAGGGATGGCCATGCAGAGACTGTCACATGAGGAAGCTCTACAAGTAGTACGAAGTTTCCACTATGAAGAACAAAGGGATGACCATCATGGTTCACCCATACAGACTGACCAGCGCCTCGTGGATGTTCATGCACTCATTACGTTTCTATTGGGGCAAAAAGCAGGACTTGGTCCTGGGGTAACACACAAATGTAAAGTTGGGAGCTGGACTGAAGGTGGTTAAAAGATGTGTAGATGTGGTGCTTAGGGACATGGTTTGGTGGTGGACTTGGCAGTGTCAGGTTTACAGTTGGACTCAATGATGTTAATGGTCTTTTCCAGCCTAAATGATTCTATGATTCTAACATCAGGCTATGCAGCTACAAGAGCACTCCTGCGCTGCTCCTGCACTCCATCCTAGAGGTGGTTAAGGCTCAGCCAAAGCCACCGCTGATCTCAGCTGGCACTGGCACCAGCCCCGCTTGGAGCAGGTGGTTGGGCTCTAGACTTCCCAGACCTCTTCCACCAACATTTCTGGGACTCCAAGGCTTCCTATGAAAACGTCTGTCCTTGCCAGGCATCATCAACGCATTTCACAAACAGGGTGCTTACACTCTTGGGAAAGATTCTGAAGCTCCTCATGTGTATCAGGAGTCATTCCATGTAGACAAAAATAACAACGAGCAAGTTCTCAGGTAAATTATCACTGAGAGAACATGGCAATTTACACAAGAAATGCTGAAATGTGATGATAAAATTTAGCCTGTAACTAGTTCAAAAGCTCCAAGAGCACGTTAGCCCATCTACCATTCTCTCCACTCAATTCTCTGCCAATGCCTGAAGCTGATGTGGCTGCCTTAAAATCAGAATCAACTCTTCACCCTTCGCCTGCAAACCACAAGCTCAAAAAATTAGTACCAAGCACCTCCTGAGACCCAAACTGCAAACAGCTAACACAGAGCCAGGGAGGAGCACTGTCCTCCGTCCCACCTCGATCCACGGTGAAAACAGGGTCACCTGCAGCTGTGCCACAGCCGCTCCATTGTCCTCCGACACCACAGGCCAGCCTAAGAGCAAACAAACGTGGACACTTGATCACAATTATCTGGCAACAGCTAATAAGGTAATGAAGCCTGCACGGTACAATGTGCAACAGGGGTTTTCCAGCCAATTACACTGCAAACTTCAGGCTCATTTTTTTGCCTATTATCTCAGTGGTTTCCTTCTCCATTCCCGCTTCCCAAGTGGCACCGACTTCTCCTTGGCCGTGCCTCACTGATCTCCCACAGAGGGCTGAGTGTGTCCTGTGCCAAGGGGACTCTGCAGCCAACCAGCTCCTCATGCCCAGGCTCCCCTCGCCAAGCCCTTTGTGCCCATTACCACCCTGACTGTGCTCCCAGTCACCCCAGGTCACCAGCAGCTGCCATTCACCCCCTTCTCTTCAGCCACCCGCTGACTTGATCAAAATAAAGTGAGAGCAAAATTCAGACAGATGGTAGCTGCTCCATTCATCCCATTCTTTACTATTTCTTTTATTGACACACTGTATTAATACAAGTCACACAGTCATGCTTTTCTCTCAGCTCAGTTTTGCCTCCACTGTCACAGCCAAGTTCAAGTCCCGTCACGGCTTCTGATGGCGTTGGACAGAAAACCTTTCAACTGGGCTCAGAACAGAGACACCTCAGGATAGCTTAACTGGCAAGAGATAAAAAAGGAGACTTGTTTCATATAAATGAGATGAAGTACAAGGTGCCTTACAGATCTGCGTGCTGACGAGCTATAACCCGAGTGTATGACCCCGCAAAAGCTGCATACAAATGAGCAGGTAGTACCGAGTGGTGATCGGCTGCTGACATGAACAAGTTCAGCCCTGACTCATCCAGGGAGAGGTTTTCATTTCAGTGGCAGATCAGACCTGCACGTTACATAGGCTCGATTTAACAAAAGGACATCAACCAGGGACCACAGCCTTAGCACGCTGCGCTACTGAGCCTAACCAGTAAAGACCAGACTGCCATTGCCTCAGAGAAAACACCACTATCTTCTCCAGCTTCTTCTCCATCAGAACGACTCCAAGAATGCGGAGGGTGGGACAGGGCAGCACAACACAGGCAGCAAAGGCTGCTGCCCGTCCGAGGGCTCTTTTCAGCGCTCACGGTGCATTAGGTGTCGAAGGGCTGGAAGAGAAACTGGCTGAGATTTTGCAAAGAAGCACAGACGGTCTAGACATCCATTTGCTAGAAGGAGGAAAGCCGCCAAATAACAAAGATCTCAATTACAACGTGATGAGCATGGAATAGCCTTCATGTCTCTGAAATAATCACATCAACAGGATACAAGGGGCCTTGATGCATACGAGCAGCTAGGAGAAATTGATGCACACAAATTTATGCAATCCATCAAACTGACACTGAACCGAGCGAAGAAATGGGTATTGAAACACTCAGAGGTACGCGAAAGACCCAAGATGATTCAACTTTGAGCAGAGCAGCAAGCTTAGCAAAACCTGGACTATTCAGCAGTATTACATGGAAAAATAAAGAACACCCACCACCTTCTCGTGTTCCTCCTGAAGTAATGCCCAGAGGAGGAGAGCAGGAATGTGTTGTGACAGCACCTGACAGCGCTGCACCTCAGGAAAGCTCCAGAGAACAGACCTGCATCATCCGGACCCGCGTCCTCCCACAGCAGCAATCCTGCTCTCGTCACCGCGCGGGGGGACACCGCCAGCACCCCCTGTTAACAGCTCAGTCATTACACACCGCTCACACCTGCCGTGTTTAAACCTAATATCATACCCCAACAAAAATCAGTTTTCTGAAGTATCTATGGAGGGAGGTGGCCGCGGGAAAATTTTAATTTTAAATTTTAAAATGCTAAATTCTCACTCTCCAGAAAAGCAAATCGGATGTCAGCAATGGATCTTAAAGTCAAAGACCCCAAGATCTTGGTGGAATTTACAGTCACAAAGCCTGGAGAGGCAGAGCAGGAATAAGTTAAAAGAACAAGGTAATCAAAGCCCAGAGAGTTCATAACACCCACAGAAAATCCACAAATGGAAAAACGAAATCTAGACTCCATGAAGAACCCCAACCTAAGACAAAATTGTTCCTGGAGCAAGAAATCCACGATAAGGAACGTATTCAAGTACCCTGGCATTTTTCAGGGCAAGTTTTACCCTTTACGCTTCACCGCCTTGTTTAAACCCACTCCCAGCCCTCTCTGGTGAGTGCAGGGGGAGCAAGACCAACTCTTACCTCTCTGTGGGGTATCTCAGACTAGACACCAAAGTACTGAAATTGGGTAAGAAGAACCACACGTTCAACTGAAATATTTCTTGTGCTAAACTACAGCGAGGAGAGACGGTTCTGGAACGCCCAGCAAAAGTCTCGTGTCCGTTTGCTCGCGCTATCACACACTCCTAAAGAAAAGCTGTAGGCCAGAGTAACACAAAGCAGAGCTGCAGGAAAACTTATTTACGGCCACAGTTGGGGTGCCAGCATTGTTCTGTAGGTGTCAAGGCAGCAAGGACAAAGAGGGCCAGTTTCTCAAGGCTTTGGATCATCTGTGCCCTTGAAAGTGTGCTGAGGAAGCTGAGGAGCGTGTGTCAGACACCACAGGGGCCAGGACCCCGAGAAGAACCAGCACAAAGCCCCACGGCAGCAGCCTGGGGGCTGTCGGCGCAGGGGCAGCACCAAGGTCACACCTCAAGGACAACTGCACCGTCCCTTCAACACTCGTGCCCCGGGAGCTGCAAGGTGAAAAAAGCACACACAGGAATGAAAACACAGCTCAACGGGGAGATCTCGCACGAAATCACTTCAAATTTCACCAAAGCAACAGCACTAAGCCACGGTCACTTTGCGGTGCCGTATGCAGAATCGGTGCGCGGTTTGCTGCAACTCTCCCAGGAGAGGACAAGACGACAGAGACCAAAGTTCGCAGCATCGCAGATGCTCTCGACAACGCCAGCACAGAGCAACTGTGCCATTATTTTGTAAGGAGCTATTTAAAAGACCTAGCACACAACAAACTGCATGGAGCTTAATTAATTCTCCTGGGACTGGAGACTCCCCTGAGTCGCTCTGCAGAGATTTTAATTTAGGAATCTAGGGAGCTTGCACCTTCTGCTTAGATCACATTACTCACTACAGCAAACAAATGATGCTCCCCGCTCAGTAAGAGAGAGAAATGTGCGCACACACACACACACACACTCTTCAGCCACACGTAATAAATATACATTAGGGCCACTTGGACTTGCAACGAGTTTCAGGAGGTTATTTTTCTCTCAAAAAAAGAAAAGCCAGCAGAGCTATGAACAGGGCAGAGCTCAGGAGGTGCAGAGAAACAATTGCAGGGCATCTCCTCCTGCAGCACGAGAACAGGATCCCCCCGCCGCCTACCCGAAACCGCAGGGGACCGATCACTGCAGCAGAGCCACCCACAGAGGTGACCCAAGCACCCAGCCCTCTTGGGAAGAGCAGAACTGTCTTTGTAGCCTTATCTACTGTCCTGCAGAGCCTTCGCGCTGCATGTAAGGAAGATAAGGACATGGGGACACAGAGGTGGACCCAGGGCAGAGCAGAGGATGTAGTGATGTGCTCTGGGAAGCCCAGAGGAACCTTTCAGCAGGTGGGTCATCACCGCTGGAGAAATCCTGCGGGTGGCAGAGCCCTCACAAGGCAGGAACAGCAGGACAGAGGCACATTGGCAGCGCCTGTCCCCACTGGCACCTTCTCCATGCAAGGAGGCAAGTCAGGGAGCTCCTCAACAAGTTCTTTGCCCTCCCCAAACGCTATTTCAATTTGGCACTTCTAGGGCAGGGTATGAACAGGGAGACACACGAGCACCTGTCCTGTGCCATGGTCTGCACAACCAGACACCCCTCAAGGACTTCACGTTCCCCAGCCCAAGCCTGCTCAGCTAACTTTTTTGGTCAAACCACCCCAATTCTTACCACCAAGAGAGATCTCAGAGCTCCCACATAACAGCAGCAGGTCAGTAGTTGGAACAGGTATGTAGCAAACCAGAATCCCAGAGACACCTCTTGGACTCTACAGAGTTGATACCACTTGAGTGGCATCTGACCATCCTGGTGTGGGCTCAAAGTCCGTCACATCCAAAACACATTAGTCGCACTCAAACAGCCACTCTAACATTTGAAATCTTACTGATTACCAAATACGTTGCTTGTGCGACTGTCTAATCCCACACCCAGAACCCCATTACAACAGTTCTGGTGCACTTTGTGTCATTTCTGTATATCCACCTGGCTGAAAAGAATCCTACTTCCAGATCTTTGAATGCCACTGAAAGCGCTCTGGTTTTTGTTAGGGTTATGAACCACGGAGAAAAGTTCCAGGCTCTGCCCGGACAGCTTTCTCCAGAGGCACTTCAGACATTGAAGGATAGATTTCTTTACAATGCAAACAGACATCTTTGGATCTCTTCGCTTCAACTCATAAGACTATCTTTCCTCCTGGCACAGCAGAGATGCCATAATGCCGAGTTACAGTCACAGAGAGGTGGCTGAGATCTCTCAGCTGCACAGATCAAGTCCTACACATAACTCCGGGTTATTCTGAAGCAATTCTGTCTAACACAAAGGAGGTGTTATATAACACAGTTCAAAAGTTTATTTCTTCCTATTTTTTTCAGTAGCAAAGAGCGAGTCTAGATGTGGCAGAGACGCTGACAGACCTGCCTGTTCGCACAGCTGTGCTGTGGGAGCAGCCAAAAGCTGCGCCAGTGCCCCAAACAGTCACCGGGTGATCGCTGTGACACCTGCACCGCAGCGTGGAGAAGGGTCCTTCCCATCTCTCTGGGCAAAGGGCACCGCAGCAACGCCCATCTGCAATAGCTTTTTAAACCTGCATGCAACATACACATTTTCCAGGTTCTCCCATGTTTGATACTAAAAAGCACTAGGATCAGACAGTAAGTGAAATTCTACACTGTAAGACAAAATACAAACGCAAAACAGGCACAATATAGAACCCCAATCTTTTAACTGGTCAAGGCAGTGGCTTGGGACGCTGCCGGAGAGAGATGCCATGCAATGGGTTTTCCATTCAAAGGAGCATGACCCCTTGAAGAAAGCTGCTGACTGTGCCGTCGGACACACAGATGACATTTCAGCTGATGAAAAACCACTGAGCAAACTGACCACACTTCCAGTTCCCAAAGATTAGACAGACCCAGCCTTGACCTGCTCCTTGCAAACCGAGGAAATAAAACCTGCGGATGCTGCTGGCCGGGCTGGCAGCGAGAAGCACAGACACCTTTGGAGACAAACCAGCTCTCCCAGGGCTGAGGGTCCGACCTTTGGAGACAAACCAGCTCGCCCAGGGCTGAGGGTCCGACCTTTGGAGACAAACCAGCTCGCCCAGGGCTGAGGGTCCGACCTTTGGAGACAAACCAGCTCGCCCAGGGCTGAGGGTCCGACCTTTGGAGACAAACCAGCTCGCCCAGGGCTGAGGGTCCGCTGCGTGCGGGGAGCACGGTCACCCCCAGCCACAGCAGGCGGGTGGCTGCTCTGGGGGTACCGTGGCGAGGGGGCCGAGCGGGCACATGCCGGGCGCCTCCAAGCTCTCGCAGCCCAGGCCGCCACTCCCGAGCCCCGGGGGGAGCACCTGCCCGGTGGCCCCGCACAGCCCGGCCCTGCGGGACACGACCCGGGGTCGTAGCAGCCTCGGCTGGTCCGGAGGGCCTCGGGGCCTTCCCGCAGCTCGGCGCCCCCCGCACGGCCGGGGGCGGGCAGGGTCCCCGCAGCGCGGAGCTCCCCGAGGCGGGGCCCGCCCGCCCGCGCCCCCGGCACCCACCTCACTTTGGCCGCCACCGACGACATGGCCTCGTTCCTCAGCGTCTTCCTTTTGGACACGGCTGTGCCCATATTCGCGCGGGGGGACGCCGCCGGGGGAGCGCTCATCGCACAACCCCGCGGCTGCCCATGCCGCGGCGGGGCCGGGTGCGGGGCGCGCCGCCGCCCCTCGCTGCCGCCCGCCTCTCAGCGCCCCGCCATGCCGCGGCGCCCCCGGCCCGCCCCGCCGCGCTGCCCCCGCCGACTGCTGCGCTCCGCCGCGGCCGCTGCCTCCTCATTGACTGCGGCAGGAGGGAGGGCCCGGGCGCCGCCCGCCGCCCAGGAAGCGCCGCTATATTTGGCCGGCGGCTCCCCCCTCCGCCCCCGCCCGGTGACATCATGGCGGGCCGGCCCCGCCTCAGGCGGGCGGCTCGACCCGGCGACCCCCGGCAAGGGCAGTTGTCCCCACCCCGCGGGTCCCGCCCTCACCTGCGGGGCGCGTCCGGCCGGTGGCGAGGGGAGGCCGGGGGGTGTTCCCTCCGGGCTCCCGGCAGGAGTCAGACCTGCAACCTGCAAAAACGCGGTGATTTTGCCATAAAACTAGAGGTGCCTTTGACAGAACAGGTAAACGTTTTATGCACGGTCAATTCTCCACAGCTGGGTGCTCTGTTGTAGCACGGGTGGGCGCTCATGGGGTGGACACAGTCACCAAGGTCACGCCATCAGGTTCTGAACACACGTCTCTGAAGGAATGACACCAATGCCCGTTCTCCTCTGGCTCGGTCCCCTCAGCCCATCCTTGCTCAGCACCACCGTCCCAGAGCAGGTCCCAGGCTGGCTCAGGATGCTCCTCGAGGCAGCAGAGCCATGAGGCAGAGCTGCGTGTCCAGACACCTCCTCGTCCCCAGTGTCACCTACCAGAGAAAACACCTTCCCTGGGCTCATCGAATGCTTGAAAACACACACAGTGCAGGAGCTGATGGGCCATTCGGTCAGCTAAGCCCCAGGGATTTTCGTTTCACAGAATCATGGAACGGTTTGGGTTGGAAGTGACCTTCAAAGCTCATCCAGTCCACCCCCCTGCCATGGGTAGGGACACCTTCCACTAGATCAGGTTGCTCCAACCCCGTCCAACCTGACCTTGAACACTTCTAATGATGGGGCATCCACAGCTTCCCTGGGCAGCCTGTTCAGGGTTTCACCAGCCCCATTGTAAAACACTTCTTCCTTATCACACAGTATCACAGTATCACAGTATGTTTGGGATTGGAAGGGACCTCAAAAGATCATCTAGTCCAATCCCCCTGCTGGAGCAGGAACACCTAGGTGAGGTCGCACAGGAACATGTCCAGGCGGGTTTTGAATGTCTGCAGAGAAGGAGACTCCACCACTTCCCTGGGCAGCCTGTTCCAGTGTCTGTCACCCTCACTGAGAAGAAGTTTCTTCTCAAATTTAAGTGGAACCTCTTGTGTTCCAGCTTGATCCCATTACCCCTTGTCCTATCATTGTTTGCCACCGAGAAGAGCCTGGCTCCATCCCCATGGCACTCACCCTTTATATATTTATAAACATGCCTAACCTAAACATGTCGTCTATCATTTTAAAACCTTTGTTCCTTATCCTGTCACTACAGACCCTGTTAAAAGCCTTTCTCATTCTCATAAGCCCCCTTTGTACATTGAAAGGCCACAAGAAGATCTCCCCAGAGCCTTCTCTTCTCTGTGAACAATCCCAACTCTTCCAGCCTTCCTTCAGGTGGAGGGGTTCCAGCCCCCACATCAATTTAATGGATGTAGGTTTTGATCCCTAGGAGGGTCTGGGAAAGTGCTTTTCTTTGAGAAAGTATTTTATAAATCTGTTTTCACCTGAGCGAGTGGGGGCAGGAGGTTTTAAAACACTATTCACAATATATACAGAAGAAACACTTGAGGGGTCCCTTGGCTCTGTGAGCGAGCACACAAATCCCAGGAATGCAGAGCTAACTCATTCACCAGTATTTATCAGAAGTAGAAGTTTTATAGATAATTAAACTTCCTACAAGCTTTGTGAAAAGAGGCAACTGAAGGAGGGAGGGACAGACAAACAGACGCATCTTGTCGCAGCTGTACCTGGGGAAAGGCTGTAGCATAAGCTCATGTTCCACTGTCCTCCAGAGACCCTGGATGGAAGAGACCCAAATCTGGGAAAAGCTTCAGTCCTCTCCATACACTCCAAAGGCAAATCTTCAAGAAAACATATGAGGATTTGAACAAATTAAATCTAAATATCTGGTCTGTTAATCTACAAATTGAAAAATAAAGTCATTTGTGCAGAGAGCAGGAAAAAAGATGAATAAGGTACCCAACTACCCTGGTGTGTGGACACCAGGAGTGGGATGTAAATACCTCGTCAGCTGGAATTTTATCAGAGACTGGGGAGTTCACAGTGAATAACAAACTTTCAGAAATGTGTCTTCGCTCAGACCGAAGCTGTAAGCAGATAAAGTGCTGTGTGTGCAAAAAAAGAGACATCACCCTGCTTTTTAGCTCAGCCCAGCTGACCGAAGGCGCGATGCTAAGTGACATTGGCTGCTCCATCACTGCCACCGACCGCGCTGGCCTCAGCGTCCCGCTCGCCCCGCAGAGCGGCTCTTGGACATGAGAGCTGTTCCTTGGGACTCCTTTAAACTTTACGGTCTCTATCCCGTGTGCTAAGATTGGCAAACGGATTTTAGGGCAGGTACGCGTCGGTCCTGCGTGTTGGCAGCAGGAGTGGGAGAGCTGATGCGTGCTCGTCTAATTCGATGCTGGGTCTTGCTTTGTGCCACTAGGAACACAGAGATCTGAAGGTGCACAGTCAAAAGAAGGGAGAAAAGAGAAATACATGAGAATACTTTAAAAATAAGGTCAGCCTGAGCTTTTTGATCCCCCTTTTTCCTGCATAATTAGAGGGGGGGAAATGCTCTTGAAATGCTCTTTATGTCTATGCTTAAATATTTTGTCTCTTGTGGCAAGTGCTATCCTTTAAAAACGCAAACAACAAAAAACCCCCAAAACTAACAGAAAGATTGACTCTCTCCCTGACATAATCCCCAGCAGATCTACCTGAAAATACCCCAAAGTTGCTCACAGTGACATTCTCCAGGTGCAAAACAAAACCCAGCGTCAGCGCATTAAATTCCTTCCCACAGGAGATGACTCCATTAAACTTCAACTCATGACTATCCCCCCGCCCTCACCCTGTGTTTTGTTGCACAGTCATGTCACCACAGAGTTTCTACAACAGAAAATGAGAGAAAATCCATCTGTTTTCAGGGAGCACCTTAAAAAGAACTGTGGAGAATTTGCACCATGCAAGCAGTTAGAGTCTCAGTGAAGCGGTGTCCAGTATTGTCAATTCTCAAAATTAAAAAGCGGGGATGCCTCCACCTTCACCCTGTTTTTAGACCACTCTCTGTCACATTTGTGCGTCTTGGAGCTCTTGTGAACTCTCCCTTGTCCATTCCCCAGCAAGGTCTCGCTCTTCAAGGCTGGGGAGGGTGCAGCCCAGTGCAGGGCTCACTACAAAGGCACATGGGCTGCTCAGGGCTTGGCCAGATGGCTTTTGAAGAGGATGGAGATGCCACCACCACTTTGGTCCATGTCCCAGGGCTGCATCGCTCTCACAGGGAAAGATTTTTTCTTTCTGTCTAATGGGAATTTCCCTTGTTGCAACAGTCACCTCTTGGCCTGTGTGCCCTTGAGAAGCGCCTGGCTCCATCGCTCTGTCACGCTGATCCATCACCCTGCGGTTTCCCCTTTCACGCTCTGCTCCTTCCCCACCTTCATTTAGGGTTTTTTTTCCCTGCCTTTGGGTTTCTCAGCGGTATTTGGGGGTCTGGGTTCCCCCGGCGTGGCACAGAAGAGGAGGCAGCACAGTGCAGCTGGAAGACGCCTTTGCTTCGTGCTCGGAAAAGAGTCAGGCGAGCCAGGCAGACTGTTCCCCATCGCTTCTCCATGGCAACGGGCCTTCCAGACGCACACACGTAGGCAAAGGGGCCGAGGAGGCAGGAGCATCGCGGTCCCTCCGCCCCAGCCCCAAACCTGCACTCATGGGGCTCTCCCTGCTGAGCTCACCCCAAAACAGCTTCCAAAATAATCATGGCTGGGCAGAGAAATGTTCCCCTCCTTCCAGCAGTGAAGGTGCAATATCCCAAAACACAACCCAGGCAAAATTCATCCTGGCCAGTGATGATTTTTGTCCATAGAAATGCATGACACTTGAAAGATCTGGTATCTCAGCATCCTGTCAAACCCAACAGCACGTCTCTGCCTCCTGGGCAGCCTGGAGCCCCAGACCTGGTTAAGTCTAGGTCTTAGGTCAGGCTGAGATGGCCCGATGATTCTCATACTTTAAAGATCCAGTCTTTTTATGTTTAGAAAAGCCAATTTTATCAAAACAAACAAAAAACCCCTATGTATATCCTGACAATATAAATGCAAAAAAAGAGAAATAAGGCAAGACAAAGCCAGTCACAGGAACAACCTGCAAAAGGCAAAGGCAAACAGTAATAAATTCTTCTTCAAACACACCAGGCACGGGAAGCCTGTTGGAGTCTGGAGAGTCAGAAGTTGGCCGCAGTGCAAGAGGAGCATTCGTAGGAGATAAGGTCAGAACAGAAAAACAATGAACATTTTGCATCCGCAGTCAGTGAGGAAAAGCTCGGAGAGGGTCCTGTGCCAAAAGTCATCTCTATATGGACGTGGCGTTGGATTTGGCTCATAGTCAAGTGTCAGCAGAAGTAGTTGAGGAACAAATAGCCAAACCAAAGACTGCAAATTCACCAAACTGAGATGGTTCACTTAAGTGCTCAGGAACTCAGAGATGAAACAGTTTAATTACTTAATTGTAATATGTAATCACTGTGTGTAACATTGCCTCAGTGTCTGAGAGCTTCAAGGTGACAAGTGAGAAGGGTTTGAGGTTATTAGAGACCATGAAGTCTGAGGTCCCTCCTGGGCAAACTGATAGAAACTGTAAGAAAGAATATGATTAGTGCATACTTGGATACATCCGCAATACCAGGACCAAAATAAAGGTGGTTTTCCTTGGATAAAGGAATGCTTCATGAATCTGTTACAGTTCTTTAGAGGAACCGATAAGCATGTGCTACAGCCTGCCTGGATTCCCAAAAGATCTGTTGAGGCAGTTTCTTACAGAAACACAGCTACTGTGGGATTAGCAGAAAAGGCTTGAAATAGATAAATAAGTGGTTAAAGGATTTTTGAAGAGTAGTTATCAATAGGCAGGGTCCTGAAGGGAGGGACCTGTGCTGGGCTCTGCTCACTTCAGAGTATTCAGAAAGAATCTTGAAAAGGAATTGAAAAAAAGAGGTGACAAAGCTTGCTGACGATGCTGAGGTACCAGGGTCATAAATACATGAGACGCAGTAAAGAATCATACAAGGACCTCATGGTAGTAACTAGGTAATAAAGTGGCTCGGGCCATCCAGAGCAGATAATAACAAAGACAGGCACACAGGAGGAAAACGACCATCCGTGGGCTCTGCGGATAACACAGTTGGTTCTTTAGTTACTGGGAAGGGCACAATAACAGGTTAACAGTGCCAAGGGAGGTGTGGGACCCTCCCTGGGGACACTTCCCAGGGTTGTGCATCACTGAGCATCACATGCTGAGGCCGCAGAAGTGGTACGGGAGGACTGGCTCAGGTATGGATGGTTTTAGCCCCCTGCCCTCTGCTCCTGTTGATCTGCACAAGACAAGCAGCCCGGGCGCGGTGGTGACGGACGGACAAAGCACCGGGCGGAAAAGATGACAAACTGACGTGTCCACCATCCATAAACACAGTGTCCTAATTAATCCCTTCTGACAAGTCACTACGTACCTGAGAGATGGTGACATTATAAATCCAAGGCGGTGGGCGAGCTGTCGGGTTTAACCTGCGTAACACTGTTTGGAAAGAGCTTGAGGACAACACTTATGGCCAACTGCACTGGGAAGCTTAAGGTCCCCAGGTACCACGAGGTCACTCAAATATCATCTACGCACCTTCCCGCTTGGCCATTTTAGTCACTTCAAGATGTTACTGTTGAATTAATTGATTGGAAACTTCACTCTAATGAGGCACTGTAAGAAAATAAGTTCCCTAACACTGGCATAATTAAAATTAGGCAATATATCACAGAAGCAATATCAATAGCTAACAAGTTGGAGTTAGCCAAGAATTATGGCTTTGCTTTGAGCAGATTCATTTGGACAGAGCTGTTCTTAAATGGCCAAGCATTTGACATCAGAAAATAAGAGCTTGTTCAAATGCAGTCCCAAAGAAGCCGGGTGAACGGCTGTTCTGAACCAGCTGGGACTGGAGCACTCAGACCCAATGTTAGGCCAGCTCAGCCCCAGCTATTTTTAGTAAAAGGCTTAATCAGAAATTATCAGAGATGGATACAGCCTCGCAGCCTCGCTTTCTGTTACATGACGTACCAGCCCCGATGTGCTAATGGGTGCAGTGTTGGTCGGAGGGGAATTCGGACCCCTTAGACCCCGATCACGGGTTACCTGTGCTCAAAGACTGAACCCTCTCCTCCACCCTCCTAAGTCACTGCACTTTCCCAAATCTTCTCATTTTGCCCGCATTATGAAGAAGCCAAATATTTTATATCATCTCTCTGTTGCTGCACAAGCTGCATTCCTAACAGGGCAAGCCAGAGGCGGCCCGGCTCCAAACTGGAGATCTGGAAGAGAGGATCTGTGCTTAGCTGGGCTGGACTTAGCAGCTTTTAGAAGCGGGGAGGACAAGTTCCACCTTCGCACCGTCGCGCACCAGCCCCCCTGGCCGGGCAACCCTTCCCCTGCTCCGCAGCGCCGCACGGCCCTTGTGGGAGGCACCACGCTCCTTAAAGAAAATGATGTTGCTGGCCTTTTCATTATGTTGCCCAGCAAATGTTCCCATGAAATATGGGCCTAATTATCTACCCACATTCAGATTACTCTAAGATGCAATTTTCTTCCACTCTGTGGAGCTTGCTTTCCTTCTGATTGAAATACGCTCAATTAGCTGTTACTCTGCTGGCTGAAAGCTTGAGCTGCCTTCCCAAGGCTGCTCCGTCCAGGTCTCGCTGGCATTACAACATCCAGGTGACACAAGCTCATATGCAAAGAGGTCTCACCACCCAGCCATGCCTGTTATTAGATTTGTATTGCAAAGCCCGGTCAAGACTGAGGGCTCAAAACATGAATTATTGGGCAAACCTGCCTCAAAACGTGGCCCCAGAAGGCTCAGATCATTTTCTAAATGCAAGCTGTGCCTCGTGCCAGGGTGATTGGAGCCAGGCAGACTCTGTCCCGTGCATACCCTTGTTAATGTGCATACGCACCGATTCATAAAGTAATAACAGTAATAATAACGATCATAATAATACCGTGCAGACGTGCCAGAGAGGACAGGAGCATATCCAACCCCACCAACCGCGTAGAGCCATCCTTTTCTTAAAATTATACAGCAGGTTGAAAAGCAAAAGAGCCCTGACAGTGACACGAGCAGGTTATGGCAGGAGGGAGGATTTGAGCAGGACGGTGGCATCATTTTGCTCCTCTTGGCTAAAATAGTGGCATCAAATCGACATAAGCCAGTCCCCCAAAATAAGCTACAATAAATAAAACTAGGAGATATAATAAAGGAAACAACGTGGATATTTCATACAGGGAAAAGATTGCTTAACTTCTCCATGGAAATGTGGAAGCGCTGGTGTGAAGTGTCCCTGGAGGGCTCCTGTGCTGCTGCCTGCTCGGACCACACTGTCACCAACACTTGGGAACTTTGCTTGGGCAGGTTGTGACGCTTGCTGCGCCATGATCCCCCTCCCCATGGTGATACGTTCCCACACCCTCTTGGTGAAGGAAAACTGATTTTGCCCCTACCAGAGACAGGTTTTACTCCCGGGGTCCCCAGCACCAGCCGTGGAACTGCGGAGCTGCAGGACTTTGCCCTACAATGGAGGTTCCTCAAGGTCGGGATTCCCGAAACAGCTCCAGGAACCGATGTGGTGGTAATTGATTGCTCAATGATTCAGTGATTACTCAGTTTTTGCTCCATCCACATCTCAGTATTTCATTGTTTGGCAAAATAACAGCCTGACTTTGTCCTGACATTGGCACCACGCAGCAGAAGAAAAGTTGAAGTGGCTCTTATGTTTAAGGTGGAAGAGAGAGCGTTGCTGCTGGGGGAGAGCTGTGTGACCATCCCCTACAAACACCTCACTCCTGAAGCTCCTCTCCAGCCCTGCCCCACACCGTGTCCAACCCCCGCCACATCTAAAGGTGCTGGGCACAGAAATGAAGCCGTTTCCAGCTCTCTCACACATTTACCAGCACTGGTGGCAAAAGGGCTCAGGCAGAGCTGGGAACGCTCCGTTCAGCCCCGGGTACGGCAGGGCCGGCTCCCTCCAACATGGTTCTTCTCCCCATCACAACAGTCGCGTGTGGGCACTGATCCTGCGCTGTGTGAGGCCAAGGAGCAAAGCGGGTGAAAAAGTACAGGGAGGATGAGCCAGAGCGGGGCCGGAGGCTGAGCAGGGGAGCATTGGGCCTTTCCCTCGCGGTGGGCAGAAGGAAACTCTGCGGTGGTCGGAGCTGAAAGGGAGGCGGGGAGGAGCGGAGCGCCGGGCTCCGCCGGGTCGTGGGCACCGCAGGTATCGCAGCTCCTGTCCCCGGACTCAGCTGCACACCTGAGTCCGTGCGAGCGACAAGGAGCAAATGTGGGCAGCGAGGGGAGGCTCACGCGGGGCTGCACACACATTTACAGCCGTCAGCAGCTCTTGGCCATGGTGAGGGTGTAGAAAAAGCAATGCCATCTGCTTCAGCTGGGGCATCATGCAAAGGTGCAGCAGTAAAGAGCCTCTAGCATAGACCCTGCTGGCAAGGACAAATCCACAGCTGCAAATAAAGTAGCCCAGGGCACAGGAAAGGAACAGCCTGGGGTAGGATGGGGTTATCCGCTCTGCTGTCCCTGCCCCTGACGTTTCCAAGCTGTGCAGGCAGATTGGCGCTGAGTGAGATTCGGCGAGGAGCTCGGGATGGGCAGCAGCTCAATCTGTCCCCGTTCTGCAGGAAAGGACCTGGATGCTGCTGCAAATCTTCAGCTGAAGCGGAGCCAGCAGCGCTGTGCTCGTGCGGGGTGGGTGAACGTCACAGCGTGAGGAGCACACGAAACGCGCTGCTGTGCGCAGGCTGCGCTGGCTGGTGCAGCAGCTGCAGGGCCGGCTGAGCCCCGGCTGGGGCACTCTGGGGAGATTTGGGTGGGTGGAGGGCTCAGAGGGAGCACCAGCAGGGCTCGGATGGTGCAGAAATCCAGCCACACGCTCCAGTTATTATAAGGCTGAAGGCAGGACAGGATAAGAAGCAAAGGGGTTAAATGGTGGTGGGGAAATTCAGGCTGGATGTGAAGAAAACCTGTTCAAAGACAGCAAAGCGGTGGAACAGGCTGCCAGGGAGAGCAGAGATGCTTTGGCTTCCACAACGTGTTATAGAGTCACGGAACCATAGGGCCCCATTCACTTGTACGGCTTGTTCTCTTTGTCACTTGTGGAACCAGCAGCTTCACAAACTTCACAGAGATGGGGACAAGTATGAGGAAAATTGAAGAGGGGAAAAAACCCCAAACACGTCTAGAGTGGGAAATCAGCCGCTCTTTGAGTAGAGCAAAAAAGCGAATATTGCAGTCAAGAAAATATAACTTGGGCTGAAATTCCACCCTCTAAGTCAGTGGCCTGAAAACAGCAATTGGAAGCAAAATGACAATATATATGACGAGGAAGAAAGGAATATCTACTAATCAACATGTGGCAATCGCCACAACAAACTAAAAGCAGAGATATTGATAGAGGAGGGTGAACGAGCAAAGGAAAATCAATGTCTGGCAAAGCCAGAGTGAGAAGTTGTTCACTAAATATATTAGAACCAAAAGGAGCGTTAATGATGTTGTAGGTTCGTTACATAGACTTAGAGATTTTGGTCAGGAGTAACCTGGGGTGTGTGACATTCTGGTTGAAAAATGGAGAGGACACAGAGGATTCAATTAATATAGAATTCAAGGATTAAAAATATATCCATCAGTGCGGGGTAATGGAAAATGTCTTGTCAAATGAGCCTCATTTCACCCTTTGAGAAAATTATGGGTTTGTAGATAAAGGTTACCATGTAGCCATTATTTGCTTAGCTTTTGGCAACGTGTTTGGCTTAATATCATATGACACCCTAATTACAAATTTAGTACCATACAATCTCAATAAAGCCCCTATTGAATGGATGGAGAGCTGAAAACCCATCTCCAAAACAAGGAGCCGTCAGTGAACAGGGATGATTTAGAGGGATTCTGCAGAGCTGGTCCCAGCCCGACACTAATCAATGTTTTCATCATTGATTGAGAAATGAGCACAAAACACAGCTGATGAATTATCCAGCTGCTGGAAGGAGGAGGACTGGCAATGAATAATTATGACAGAGAAGTTACACAGAGCAACTGGGATCTTTTCTATGCACAAACCCATTTTCACTTGGCGGTGTTAAAATAGGAAAGCTTTCAAACAGGAGCGAGGGAAATGTTTCATCCAAAAAAGATGGGATGCAAAAAATCTGGGTATCATCGAGGGAAAGTCAGTCAGAGGCGGCTTTTGCAGCAGCACAGCGCTGGCCCCAGGGGCGGGAATGGGAGACAGGATGAGAAATGGGCTGAGGTTGCCGCAGGGGACGTTGAGTTGTCCCCCTGCTCTTGGCACTCAAATGAAAGGACTCTCTTCCCCAAGGGAGAAACAAGTGGCTTTGCTGAGTTCTTGCATCAGGCTTCCCCACCCCCCATTATTTTCTGCCACTACTTGCTAATACATTGATAAGAAGGGGCAGCTGGGGAGGTTTTCTGGGGAGGCAGAGGGGACATCCAAGGCTCACAGGAGGGTCTGTGCAAGGAGCAGGAGCCCGGCTGCAAGTTACCTCGCAATGCTGTATTTACACCATCAGCAGAGTGGCATTTTTGGGGGCGGATTCTGGACCTACAGCCCCAAGGGGCTTTTCCATCACCTGCTCCTAAATCACCCACATCCCCAGCAGCCCCAGGGCCCCAGAATCGGGGCATCTCACAGCAAAGCGAGTCCGCAGCCCTTCACAGCTGCCGGGGAAGCGCTCGGCTCTGCTGGTATTTTTAGCTCCGTCGCTCGAGTTCACGACGTGACCCAGTTTGGCAACGTGAAGCTCTGGCCCCGCTGGGTCCCAGCTCGGCCTGGGGGGAGGACACGGGTGGCCCCGGCTCACGGGGCTTTGCCTCCCTGCGGATCAGCACAGCGCACCGGGGACATCTGGGGAGGAGGAGGAGGGTCCCGCGGGAGCCAGGGCTGGGACACGTGTGTCCCCGGGCGGGCGCCGCTCTGCGGGACGTGACGGCCTCTCGCTTGGGGCTCTGCGCTTCACTTTGTTCTTGCCTCGTGCAAAATCAGCAGCTCCCAGGGCAGCGGTTCCACTGGGAGGAACAGGAGTGGAAGCCGCTTCTCCTGCCACGCGTTTCACACTGAGAAACGGCCACAGTGCTCCACCAGCTCCATGGATGTGGCAGCTCTTGGGCGCTTAGGAAATCCCTTTCCTGACACTTGGGGGGTACTGGGCGGTTCATCGCTCACAGAAGAGCAGCCCAGAAAGAGGCAGGCGCACCCCAACAAACCCCGCAAGGCTCAGCTCTCCCCTCTGCTTCCAGGGGCCAAAATCTCCGTCTCCACCAGGTACGAGTCCCAGCGGGAGCCATAGAGGTGGCAGCAGCCCAGGCACTGACCCCGAGCCAGCACAACCTGCTCCTCGCCGGCTCTTTCCCACCTCATTACCCCTGAAATCCCAGGGGTGACCACTTTGCCAGTCCCGCTCTAAAAGCTTGTCCGATCGTTGCTGCTTTGAAAGCTTTCTATTTCCAGCCAGGAGGCAAGCAGAGGGAGGGATTCCACAGACACCGGGTGACTTAGAGCTGTGGCTGAGCCACAGGGCAGCAGTTCCGGGACATCCCCAGCCGGGCTGGCACCCCCGGCTCCACAGAGGGGAGAGAACTCACCCGCCAGCCCCTTCCAGCTAATTCAGCACCTGACTGGGGAGGGGGACAGCAGCAAGAGCCCGGTCACGCTGGGGGAGCAGACCCACACCAGCGGGAGAGGGGAAAGGCCCGAGATGGGACTCATGATGAAGCCAAGGACGACAGAGCCGGCACACACGTCCTTCCCGCCACATCCACCTGCGCAACAGCCAACGCGCGGCACAGCCGGGGAGTTCTCACTCAAAACAACCCTTCTGGCAATGGCAGCGACTGCCTGAAAACTGGCACCAAGTGCCTCTGCCCCGGGGCAGCCACCAACCACGGGGAGGAGAAAGGGGTTTGCAAGTCAGCGGTAAAAACATGGATGCACATGCACCTGAGATGCAGTAAAAGAGTCACATTGGTTGCAAGTGAAGCCCCAGGCACAGGCAGTGCTGAAAAGCAGCCGCTGTGCCTGAGCCTGGCGGGTGCAGAGAGACCTGCAGCCAGGGCTGGGTCACACGGGGCATCTGGGGACACCTGTGACCACCACAGCCCAGGCTGGGGCTAATGGGGCATCTGGGGACACCTGTGACCACCACAGCCCAGGCTGGGTCTAATGGGGCATCTGGGGACACCTGTGACCACCACAGCCCATGCTGGGGCTATTGGGGCATCTGGGGACACCTGTGACCACCACAGCCAGTGCTGGGGCACATGGGGCACCTGGGGACACCTGTGACCAGCTGCGGTGGCCCAAGCAGCAGTGACGTGCTCAGGCACAGTGCAGAGCTCACCCCATCCTGCCCAGGTCAGGGCTGCTCAAGCGAGGCACCAGCCGTACTTGACATATTCCCCCGGGGCTGTGCATCACATCCAATGTACCATCTTCGAGGAAAAAATGTGTCATTTATGGTACGTTAAAAATTAATGTGCATTCGGTGTTCTTTCTGATCCCAAATTACACACCGCATGACTGCTAGAACGTAGAGCTGTGCTCATCCCTGCGAGGACGGCATCGCTAACCCTGCCAGCCACAGGCGTTCCAAAAATAAGTGTTTCCAGCAGCATCGTTAGCGTTTGTACCTGCTGGGTACCAACTCCCGCCCGGTACGGGGCTGTCCCGGGCCGGCCGGGGCTCAGCGCTGCACAGGACCGGACCAAAACATCACTCCTGGCAGATAAACCTCTGCATGTCCAGAGCTGGGGGCTCGGCTGCTTTATCATGGGAAGCTCATTCCTGTCCATACCCCCCAATGCAATGAGGATTAATTAAGAGCCGTCCCTGCTGGTGTTGGGCACGGCAGAGAGCAGTGACAGCGGCGCTGCCAGTTACCTGTGAAAATGCCACATTTGCACTAACGTTCAGGCCCCATCCCAGCGCTCGGAATGCTGCTCAGGGCCGGTCCTGCCACATGCACGGCGTCTCCGGAACAACCCCGACACACAGTTCAATAGCTTTGTGGTATATTCACTTCTAAACCCAGGATTAACATCACACAATCCCAGAATGTCAGGGGTTGAAGGGCCCTGGAAAGCTCATCCAGTCCAATCCCCCCATGGAGCAGGAACACCCAGATGAGGTTACACAGGAAGGTGTCCAGGCGGGTTGGAATGTCTGCACAGAAGGAGACTCCACAACCTCCCTGGGCAGCCTGGGCCAGGCTCTGCCACCCTCACCGGGAACAAGTTGCTTCTCAAATTTAGGTGGAACCTCCTGTGTTCCAGTTTGAATCCATTACCCCTTGTCCTGTCACTGGTTGTCAACAGAAGAGCCTGGCTCCATCCTCCTGACACTCCCCCTTTCCATATTGATCCCCATGAATGAGTCCCCCCTCAGTCTCCTCTTGTCCAGCTCCAGAGCCCCAGCTCCCTCAGCCTTTCCTCACACGGGAGATGCTCCACTCCATCATCATTGTGGCTCTAAGGCTAAACCCTTTTTTGCTTTTGCTAGTGCCACGGTTTCCCCTCAAAGCCTTGATTTTGGGAAGGGAAGGGGGTTTGGTGGAGCTGACTGGCCCGGCATGGACATCACCAGCATTTCCCCACGTTCGCACCAGCGCCCGCAGCAGCTGCCGCCCGTCCCCGTTTCCCACGGCAGCTCCGGCGTGGGACGCGGGTGCAGGTGTCCTGCCAGCCCCTTTCAGCACCGTTTATACCAAACTCCAAACTAAGGCCATTGGGAAAAAGCGGCTCAGACCCTCTGTGACCCAAGGGGGATGGGGACAGGAGCGCAGACATGAACCCCACCGGACCCGATGGGAGCAGAACCAACCGTCAGCTGGGAAGGGACCATTAATGGGAGTCTGTGCCCTGGCGCCAGCAAAAGCTACATCACAAAATCACGTTCATCAACTAAACAACATCTTAATAACCGCAATGCCTCCTGCTCCGGGAAGCCACCGTCCCACGGCCAAACCTCGCGTCCCACGGCCACATCTCGGCAGGGCTCTCAGCGCCATCCAGCCTCGCGGAGGGGAAAATATTTGCTGTATTTCTCATTTGCTGATTTTATTACCGGCTCTTACTCACGGCAACAGTAAATTAAACCCAGAGATGCAGTAAAGCCCCCGCATCTTGACAGCTTAAACACAGTCCTCAGGCAGCCCGCAAGGAAAATCACACATTGGAGGAGGTCAGGGGAGCACGAGTAAATAAGATGAGATTAGTTTTGGAACAACACGCAGCGAGAATGACGTCTGCAGGGGGGAGCATCGCGGTCCTGCCCCAGCCCGGCGTCCCTGCCCGCACAGCGAAGCCTGGAGGGGCTGCTCCAACACAACCAGCTCCGCACCGGGTCAGGAACCCAAGAAACCGCAGCAGGAACCATCGCAAAGAGCCGAGCACGAGATCCCAGCTCCCCGTGCCCCGACGAGGCTTCCCGGAGGTGTGGGGCTGGTGCTTCCAGTGCTACGTGGACAACAGTGTCTGGTTCTTCTTCCCAAACCCCACTGGGCTGTCACTAAGAGCTGAACAGCTCATGAGGACGTGTTAATGAAGCAACTAATTAAGTTCATGACTTGCACCGAGACATGTGCAGTAGGTCAGCCCCGAGGCGCTGTCCCACGGGCAGGACAGCGGCCCAGGCCAGGCCAGGCAGACTCGGGCTCTCCAAACCGCCCGTCTCCTGCTCCATTGCCAGCAAAACAGCAACGGGACCGTCAGGGTAGAGCCTGGAGCCCAACGGGTGATGCAGCACCGGCCCCGTGGGACAGGGCTGGTGTCCGTGTGGGCTGGGGCTGTTCCAAACCTCCAAACGCTGAATTGCACACACGGGTGCAGGATCATTGGGATGTACCTGCAAGTGCAGGATGGGGCTGAACCACCATTTCGTGTTGGAGGAACAACCTCTCTGGGTAAAGGCTGCAGGTTCATGGACATGACAGAGGAAAACGTGACACGGGGCAGGTAGAGCAGGAGAGCCTGTGGCATGAGAGGAGGTTAAATACAGGGAACAGCTCACAGTGTTTACAACCACCACGGTCCTTGGCGGTGCCACCAAGCACGTTTCTGGCCTCAAAGCTGAGCTGCTCTGCTCTGGTCACGCCTGGAGGCATCACCGCCGGCTGCTGATGCGCTTCTCAGAGGGCAGGAGAGCTCGGCAAAGGAGGCGGCATGAGGAGCATCGGCAGCGCTCTGGTCAGACAAATCCCCTCAAGGCAACAGCACCTGGAGCTGAGCAGAGTTCACATAAAGCAAGAATTATTAACAGCTCGATTATTCAGCCAAGCGGAGCTATCGGCAACGACAGATGCGAGACTAAAAGAACAAGCACCGGGGGACTTCTGAGCACGCTCAGCTCCCGTCAAACGCTGCGGCCCTGGGGAAGAGCACCGGAGGGTTCTGACAACGCACCCAGCGGCTCCTGCTGCATCAGGACCTGAAAACCACACGTTTCTTTGCAAGTCTGATACAAACAGAGGCAAGTTGGGCTCTTCATTGTTGA
The DNA here is from genome assembly GCF_964273445.1 of Streptopelia decaocto. NCBI lineage: Eukaryota > Metazoa > Chordata > Aves > Columbiformes > Columbidae > Streptopelia > Streptopelia decaocto. The sequence goes on along the minus strand of NC_138672.1, from coordinate 2,890,436 downwards.
CAACTTTCTCTTCGTAGGACCCAACACAAAGAACCACACAGACATTTCAATCCGGTAAAACAATTTTATTTCATAGGGCAAATACAGCCAAGTCATGATTCCAGAGTTATCCAACAAGTGTCAGCTCCATGATCTGTCAGGAAATCTGAAGTTACGTTTCACATTAATTGATTTCTTAGGTGCTGCTCGCCTGGTCGTCCACGTTGGGGACGTTCCTGCGCTGTCTTATCTGCACCTCTTCATCCTGAAGGATTAAAGAAGAAGCAAGCACAAAATCATTCTTCAGCATCCTCTCTGAGCTGGATAAAGTCTGCCCTGTCCCTTCCACCCTTTCTTTGTCCACCAACCATTACCCACCAGGGATCTGCCCAGCAAATCAAATCTTCCCATCATCACTCCTGCTCCTCACTCAGAGCACCGAAACCTCCTTTAGCAGCTCCCCAAGCACCTTCCCCACAGCTCACAGCTCCCACTGAGAAACTGTTTGTGTGCAGCACAACAGGCAGCTTCACCTTTCAAACCCACCGGCCGCTCCAGTAAGAAGTGAGAGCAGGAGGGAATCGACCCTTCCCAGCTTTGCTCCTCCAGCTGTGGGTCACATTGTGTCACTCTGGCCTCACAGCACAAGATTTCCTCAGGGTGGACCTGCTGTCCCGCAGAACCAAAACAACTTTGGTTGCAAGCGACCTCTGGAGGGTATAATACAATTTTCTGCTCTAAGCAGGGCTAACTCTAATGCTACATCTGGTTCTTCAAAGCATCTACTTGGTTTTCAAGTATCTGCAAGGATGGAATTTCCAGCACCTCCCTGCACAGCCCGTTGCAGTTCTCAGCCATGCGTACTGGGCAATATTTTCCTCTGTGCGGATTCTTTCAGTGCAAGTTGTGTCTGTGGCCTCTTTCTTGCCTTTTGCTGCACATCTCTGCTGCCATTGTCTCCACAACCCCCCAGCGGGCAGGTGCAGCCAGACCCTCTCTTCGCTCCCTCCGAGCAGAGACAGTGGCTCCCTCACCCGCCTCCGGAGCGAACCCCCGCGGAGCTGCAGGGCCAGGTTGTAACCATGGTTCTGCCGCACACCGCACCACGGCAAGTGACTGAGCTGAGCGCGCATCATTTAGTGTCTGTACTAGGTGAAAAGCAAACTTATTTCTGCACAGTTCTCCTCAGCAAGTCCCTTCCAGGTGCTTCTCTCCGAGTCCTTCCCGACAGCTCCACCGCACACCCACCGCACACCGTGCACACGGGACTCGGCACCGACACAGGCGCTGCCTGTTCCCAGGGCAGCTCGTACCGAGTCGGAGTTGTCTTCAGCCTGGGTCCTTACGAAATTGATATAATCATCCTTTTGGTTGTCCAGAACTTCTTCCTCGTACTCAGTCTGGTAGTCTGACTCATCTAAAGAGAGAGGAGAGCAAACACACCAATTGAACGAGCATTCAGAGGGGCAGAGAAAACTGGACGAGGAATGATCGTTGTTGATTTGAGCGCTGAGCGCTGGCCAGGGCAGGATGACTGGTGGCCAACCCCCCCAGCTCAGTGACCTGGGGCTGCTCCAACACAGACATCAGCTCTCCAGCCAGATCACAAAATAAACCATCTCCAGTATGTGATCTGGTGTCCTGGAGCTCTCCAGCATCTCCAGTGCCTGGAGCACGAGCAGCAAGATACAAACTGTCCAAGCTACTCTGGTGGGTTCTCTCTGGCCAGCCAGCAGGACACAAAGGCAGCAATGGGGAGATGCTCCCTGGTGATGCTCTTCACAGAATATTTGCCGCATCCCACCCCTCAGTCCAGACAAGGCCTGCAGAGCACCGTCAGGAACCACGTCTGTGCGCTACCAGCCAAACTGCCCTGCACACATCGTCACAGACTCACTGGGAACAGGGACATCCAGGTACAGGCTGAGCTCTTTCTGGTGCAGAGGTGATCAGAGAATCATTTTGGTTGAAAGAGACCCTCAGGATCACTGAGTCCAACCATAACCTAAATCTAACACTGCCCCATGTCCCTGAGAACCTCATGTCCATCTGTCCAACCCTCCAGGGATGGTGACTCCAGCACTGCCCTGGGCAGCCTGTTCCAATGCCCCACAGCCCTTTGGGGAAGAAATTGTTCCCCAGATCCAACCTCAACCTCCCCTGGCGCAACTTGAGGCCGTTTCCTCTCATCCTATCACTTGTTCCTTGGGAGAAGAGACCAATGCCTTCCATGCTCCAACCTCCTTTCAGGCAGTTGCAGAGAGTGAGAACGACTCCCCTCAGCTCCTGTTCTCCAGGCTGAATAACTAACTAACTATGTGTCTCACAATCTCTGGTCCACAGTGACATTGACATCCGCTCCTCTCCACAAGGGACAACCATCAGCTCTCTCAGGTATTCCAGTCGCTTTTGCGCGACATTCGGTTTTCCGCCGCTTCCATGGGTGAACTCAAGTGCGCTCCGAGCTGCCGAAGCAATAGCTGCTCTTCAGCCCACGAGTGAAGCAAGTGGCTTGTGTTTCAAATGGATTTTTGATTAAGTATTTCTTTTGGGAACAGTCAATAGCATCTGCTCCATGCTGAAGACAACAGCACAGTCTGTTCCACAGCATTTTCTTCTAGCACAATAACTACAACCAACTGCTACAACATTCGGATTAAAGACATTTTGTAATTTTAAATGTTTTTTATATTTTTTACTGTGGATCAGAGAATTATTGTTAAGTTTAGACGAAACCCACAACTGATTATCTTTAATAAAATACACGGGGAAAACTGCAAACTCATCTGAACAGCAGCAGAGAGCACAAACAACAGCTTGCAGTTTACAGCTCCAATAAAAACGACTGCCATCAAAACCTTGATTTTCCAAGCACTATTCAGCATTTAACAGGTTTTTATACAGATGCTATAAAACAAGAGAAGGGTGTCTCCTCTCACATCCTTCCCGCAGCACCTCTGGGTGCTGGAGGACTAGAGGGGGAAGGAGAACAGATGATGAGCATCATCTCCCATTGCCCAGAGTCTGTGCACCACTCATGTTCATGGCCTCACCCAGCTGAAAGGTCTTAATGGGGGCAAACGATCAGAAACTATATAACAGAGGAAGATCTGTCCCAGTACACTGGTGAAATCTCAGCAGGTCTCAGTGCCCATGCCTTAAATAACCAACCTACGTGAACCCTTCATTCTTGTTCACAATGGCTGTTTCAACCACATTTGATTAATATTTTCTTCATAAGGCATATGATGGCAATTAGCATTTCAAATTACCACAGGGACATCTCTGCAAACAGTCACAGATGGGAGGACTGCTAACTTTAGATTTCCCTCTGCAAGAACAAGAAATCAGGAGGAGGGGGAGAGACTGTTTATAAAGAGCTTTAGCACTGGTGAAGCGCTCTGAGATTTCAGGCCTGCAAAGCTCTGATTCTTTTTAAGTGGCATTTAAACAGGGAACTGCTCCGCAGGGCGCGCTTGAGGCACCAGGCCCTCGACTGCCTTCGTGTAACGATGCGGGAGTCGTTACCTGCTCCTCATTAGTTCACCGGTGCTCCCCATAACAGGAGCAAATGAAAAGCGATGGAGCCCGTGAGTCACTCCAGATCCTACTCGTGACAGCAGGGAAAAAGAAAATCCTTCAGTCAAAGCTTTAAATCAACCTCCTCCCATCTCAAAAGGGCACAGACCAACAAGCAAAGCCATCGCAAGGACGTGGGCCAGCACAAGGGGAGCGCAGGCCCGTCTGTGCAGGAGGTGCCATGTGCGTTATTTACTCAGATTAACTCGAGCAGGGATTACCCCCAGCAGGAAACCACGTCAGAAAGGGCTGGCAGCGGCGGTACCGCCACAGCACGGACATCCGACTCCCACCCGCTCGTGGAGGAGGCAGCAGGAACGTGGAGGGTCCGGCCCTGCAGAGACTCGGGATGGAGCGAGGGGACAGCCTTGAGCCACCACAGTCCCACGTGGGCTGGGACAAGAGCACCACCAGAGAAGGGACACGGGAGGAGCGAGCACCCGCTGCCCTGCCCCGACTCACCGTCTGCCACGGGCGCCTTCACGGGCTCGATCCGGGAGACGATTTCTGCCAGGTCCGTAAAAGAGGTGGTGGGAGAGGCCACGTTCTGAAACACAGCAGGCAGTTTGAGGTATGTTAGCAAACGTGCACAAAGAATCCAAACACTTTTATCACATAAAAATGATGTCTGTTCACAGAAAGCTCCAGACACATAAATCCTCCACAATTGCCCCCCTCAATTACTCATCAGTGAGTAATTCGCAGAACAGCTCTCCTGATGCAGGTCTGGTGGCAGAGACGGGATTCCCAAATGCAAAGGGACAACCTCTAATGGTGCCTTCTCCATCCATGCCTTATAAAACATACAGCAAACTACAGAAACAATCACAAAGACAGGAACTGCTGGGTCTGGACTCTGTGACAGACGAGCTCTCCATCACTGTTGTTTTGTAAAAGGGACCGGCTGGGCCAGGTACAGCCCCCAGGAGCTTTTACCTGCCCCCAGGAGAAGGAGCCCCAGGTTCCAGGTGGGGACATGGCATTGTGGTCCAGCCCTGAGCCTGCACAGCGACACTGTGGGATGCTGCAGGGACAGGTGGGCAACAGCCCAGGAACCGGGGTGACCAGGACCCCCTGGAGAACCCCGCAAGCCGTGGAGCTGGAGGTGCTGCAGCCAGCGAGAGCCTGAGGTACGTGGTCCACCCACAAGGAGAAATATTTTCAATAAACCCTTTCTATTTTCACTCTGTCTCGCCCAAGCAGTGGGCTGAGTGTTCTCTATTTTGAGAAGTTGCCTGCTCCAGTTTTTCCTCTAGAAAACCCAACTTTGGTATTGAAGAAGCATTTTGGTCTTCCCACATGCCACGCTGTGAGCAGCCCCACCTGCCTCCTCGGGGCCAGGCACAAGGTCACCAGATGGAAACCTCCACACCTTGTTTTAAAACCAGGTATTTTAATTAGCGCAATAGCACATACCCCCACAGGAGAGGACAGGGAAGAGCTGGCAGGGGACACGTTATTAGCACCAAGCTGCCAGGAAGCACTGGGACAGTCATCGTTCTGAACGCCCAGACCTGTCCACGTGCTTCCAGACAGGGCAGTTTTCTAACACAGGGGTTTTATGAGCAATTCTTTGCTCTTCTGGCAAGAGCACTGATCCTGTGAATCACACACCCTCTGTGGGGGTCACAGCAGAAGCCCATTACAGCTGCAGCAGATCGCTCTCCATTGACCTTTCCTTCGTAACTAACTTTTGATGTCATTTAGCACAGCTAAAGCAAGGTGTGAATCCAGGACAAACAGCTGGTGGGGAGCGGTAGACAGAGAACAGCCCAGAAGGAATTTAAAAATACCTGTATGAAATGAAACAGCTTAGGACACACACTTTAAAACATCCAGAAGTTGGGAAGCTCAGCAGCTCCGTTTGCCCGTTAAGGAGCTGTCAAGGGTGAGTCAGTCCTGTCTCATTTTGAACATGGACCTGAACGGTCCCAGTGAAGCGCCTGCACAAGCCTGTTCCCCAGGCCAGGAAAAAAAGCATCTACATCTTCGTTTTGTGCCGTATGACTAAGCAAGGGATTCGTGCGAGCTCTGGCCGCCCAGCACACACAGCAACGTTGGAGGCGATCACCTGTGCTCTAAAACCCAAGCCGTGCACAGAGCGTGCCGGCAGCCCGTGCCAGGCTGTCCTGGGAGCACGGAGCCGACAGGGACCCGCTTTGGACAAATTCAATGTTTAAATACCTCCTCTTGCTATTTTAAGGACAAAACCACACTCCCAGCAGTTAACACAAGGCAGAGAAGTGTCTCAGATCATTTGAATCCCACTCTAAACCTTGCTGCTTTTTTTTTTCCAAGGAGGAAAGTATTCTCTTCGGCACAATCTTTATTAAGTAAATTAGAAGAGAAAGACAGTTACCATTGTAGTCTGCAAAATTATATTTAGCTTTGACTCTGAATAACACTTCAATAGACAAAACTTCCCTGAGGAGATCCAATTAACGGCATCACATTATTCTGTGCTGGGAAGAGTAAGGGTTGCTCAAGTGAAGTTTATGTGAGGTTCCTGTTGTTTGTGTCTTCAGTATTTGCATTTTTGAGATAAGATACACAGTGACTGAACGATGAAAGCAAAGAAGTATCTAAATGATTAAATATCCGGAGTTTTTCAGTAGAAAATCAACGCTTATGACATGGAAACAGGATAATAAGAAACCATGCTCAGTTCTCTCTGATGTTGAACACTCCAGAAATAGCTGAAGAACTAAAACATATAAAGCATCAAAACCTTCGCTAATGAAAGGCAAGTTAAAAATATCGGCTGTTATCCTTGGAAGATAGCAGAGCTAAAGGACTTAAGTGATTCTAATGGACTAAGAAAACAAGAGAACCACCCCAGTGGGAGCCTGCAGGACTTGTTATTTCATAGAAATAAATCTACTGAAACAGGAGGCAGATGAAAAAAAATGTTTGTTACAGGACTCCGGAGTTTTCAGAGGAGGAGCAAAGATCTCCTGGGTGCCTGGAGCTGAGCACAAGGCTGATGGTTCCCGCTCCATCGCCCGGTTCGCCCTCCTGAACCCACTTTCATCCTCCTGGCACCTCAGCAATCAGCACTTTCTGCCTTGTTATCAAACGCAACCACAGGCTGTGCCTACAATGAGTACATGACATATTCGATCTCCAGGGCAGCTGAAGGGCCATAAAACTCAGGGTAGATTGTGATAAATGTTCAACTCGCTGCTTGATGCACAGTTGTAACAAATATCGTTATTTAACTGAAATATTAGCCTGAGTTACTGTACCCATATAATGGGCAATTTTAAAACAAGTCTTTCTTTAAATAAGCCTTTGTTACAGCAGTGAATGTGTTTGAGCTTGTTACCAGTTGGTGATAAAAGTTAGAGGATGAAATAGGACATTTAACAGTTCCTGAGACACCCACAATTTTCCCTCCCTTGACTTCTTACAACTATTAATACACAAAACCAAACACGCACCAGCTTAGAACCAGGCTGAGCACAGGGTGTCAGAGGCAGAATGGGGACCTGTCTTGTGCAGCTCAGACTAATGCACCTCCAGGTCACCTTCCCAGTAAGAAATAACAAGTTGTGGGGCTCCTCACTGGGATCACCAGTTGGTTTCCCCCAAAGCTCAGTCCCTGTCATCCCCAGTTCACCCGGTGACTCACGCCTGACTGAGCTCACCTCTCTCTGGTGACACATGGGGTCCAGCACAACCGTGGTGTCACCCAGCCCTGGTGCTGCCCTTCCTCTCCCCTTCCTCTCCCACCACTCTCTCGAGGAGCTGTAAATCCTCAATGTCACTTGTCACCTCTCTTGACTTTCCTTAGTGAGGCTCATTACAGTCATGACACATTCTGGCAATCACTTAAAATATTACTGCTCATTTCCCTACCTCTAAAAGACGATAGGGATGAATTACTGGGTAAAACATGAAACCTTTGTAGCACTTGGGTTTTAAATCAGAGGAATTCAAAGGAGGGTAAGGATAATAAGCCAATATATTACAATATTGTACCCAAGCCCTCAAAAAAGGTGATAAGTGTTTCTTAAAAACAACTGAAACTTCCCTGCCAAGAAATTCAGTCAGCCCTCTGAGTTATGAACCAACTCCAGAGGCTGACCTCAGTCCTTGGACTGTAAACCAGGAGACTTGCTGCTGAGTAGATATCTTAACCACTCAGCAACACTATGTATTCTGTAGATTTACCATAATCGGGCATTTACCATTAACTGCTCAGATGTGCAGAACAAGGAGCGTGAAAGCCAGCAGTGCTGCCAGCTCCTGCAGAGCCTTAGCGACGGCTGCAAAATGCCTTCTCTGATAGGGGGGTGACAAGGAAAGCAACAAAGCAAGAAATCCACAGCCTTGCAGGGATTTTAACTCTTGACTAAAACCACATTTCCAGCAAGTGCTTAAATCAAGTTTTCTGGAAGCATCTGATAGCTATTTGAGTGACACCCTGCAGGCCAGCGATGGCTGCTATCAACACCAGCGATCCCAATTCACGTCTTCTCATGGGAGAGAGAAAGAGAGAGCGAGAGCTGCTGCCCTGGCAGATCAGTTTCTAGTAGCAAGAACAATACCCAGGTACCAGCCTAAAGTTTGTGGCACAAGAATAAATGAAAAATAAATCTTAAAAGGTTACTTGTGCCTACCCAGCATTACTCAAGGAGACAGTCCACATGCACATTGAAGCGATGGGTGCAAATGTGGCCCATCTCCTGAAACCACAGAGCATCTTCTTGCACAGGACCTGGGGGACAGAGCCACAACCACCGGTGCAGGAAGCAGCTCCGGCAGCACATTTGGTGCCCTCGAGACTGCTGAGGCACAGGGGGATGGAGAAGAGAAAGGTGGGTGTGTGAACACATACACATCAGCTACGCGTCTCAGAAAACAGTTACTGGTGGGCATCCTGCCTGCCTTTGGGGACATTTGTGTTGCGAACGATTCCAGGTTACAAACACGGTAAAGCAAAAACCTGTTAGAAAGGAACAGCAACAGGAAGAGCCACCCTACAGAGCGCTGCAGTTCTTGGGGTTTCAGAGACCCCATCGTACCTGCTGAGGAGCATAGAATTGTTTAGGTTGGAAAAGACCTTTAAGATTGAGTCCAAGCATTAACCCAATGCTGCCAAGTCCACCACTACCCCATGTCCCTGAGAACCTCATCTCCGTTTGTTCAACCCCTCCAGGGATGGTGACTCCAGCACTGCCCCGGGCAGCCTGTTCCAATGCTTGGATATGAACGCATCCCTGAACGGGCACAGATCAGTTACCAGGGATGGACAAGCAGAGATCGGAGGTGGGCAGAGCAAAGCTTGGCCACACTCGTACCTGGTGACCAGAGAAGTGCAGGATCTCATTCATCCAGGCTGTGATTCAAGGAAAGAAGTTTCTGAAAATCTAATCATGCCATTTCTTGCCTAAAATACCATTTTACCTCCACGCTCGCAGTAAGGGCGTGAGGCAATCGATCGTTCTCTTTCATCCCCTGAGCAGTTCTGGGGCTGTACACAATCTGGCATGTGAGTGCATTGATACTGAACACTTACATCGGTTTTGGATTTGCAAGTCCAAGTCCTGTCTGTCATCATCGTGTCAAGCACTCCACTCCTGCACCAGACACTAAATACAGTTTTCCCGTGCTGATATCCCACTTCCTGCAGAAAAAAGAGTCAAGGCAAAAGAGTAATTAATATTAAAAAACCCAACATTGTAACATCATCTCCAAATCAGTGAGAAATCCAGAGCTCTACCCCAAAGCCAGGATGTACTTTTGCCACCTTCCAGCCTCACCTACATGGGCTGTTCAGCCTAAGAATGAGGGGACAATTAAGCAAACAAGGTGCTATTTTAAGGCAAAATGCTAATTTGACCTTTGTTCCCAGGGTATGCAATGAAAATGCCACCTCACACAACTATTCTTACATTTTTCAGGCAGGCTGCTCGCAGAATAACGCCTTATAAAGAGAAGCTCAGGACACGTATGTATGCACACAGTACTGGCTCTTTCTTTGGAAGAAGGTGACAACAGGAATTAATTTGTGTCTTCTCCCCTCTTGGCTCAAGAAAAGCCAAGAAAATACAACTTTTCTAGCAAAGAGAAGTTAGTTTAGGGCTCCCAGCTCCAAAAATTTTTGCAATAAGTTAAGCCAGACTGCACTGAACATGCGAGAGTTGGTTTGCTGGAGCGGGAATGATGGCACATGGACAACATCCAACCCACAAACACTAATTTAAAAGTATAACATAATTTGTTCTGGGAATAATAACAGGGCACCGCGTCACTAGCATGGAAACAACTGGAAAAAATAAACCGATTGCACTGAGTTTTACTGTTTTTCTAACAAGTCAGTAGAAATGGTGTTGAAAATCAAATCAAAAGGACAGAAAAACAGGTCTTGGGAATGGTTATATGGTGCCCATTTCTGTTCTCTGTAAAATCCAGGTACACAGCTGAAATTAAAAGCCCCACTACTCCGCAGTCTATAACAATAAAGGAATGCATAGGTTGCTCTTTCCTTTAAGGTCAGCACAGTTTAAAGCTTCCCTGTGGAATGAAGTTATTCAGCTCCACTGCAGGGAATGAAAATCCAGGGGGGTGCTGCCCCTCCATACCCACAGTGTCTCCTGCCAAGAGCTTGCTCACAGAATGTCACGTCGTTGAGAACCTGCACTTTTCTCATGCTTTACTCCACTGAGAAAAATCTGCCTGGTGACTTTAAATCTCTTTAACGACACCAAATTAGACAGAACAATGATTTGACAGCTCACTACCTGTTACTGTGATGAACTACCAGACCCTTTGTCAAGGTTTGCAGAACGGCCAGGGCACTCCATCTACCAAAGAATATTATTTATCAGCAAAGTCCTAGATCCACCCTTGGCAGACAGCACCGTTTGCCCAGGAGCTCGGAGACACCAAATATCCTTGAGAAAATATTTATATTGGGGAAATCAGCCGGTGGGTTGGTAGCTGCTGCTGGGTCCGAAGGTCTCAAACGTGGATCTGCAGGGTCCACTGTGTTCCTGGTTTTGTTTGGGATTCATAAGACCGAGAAATCAATCTACAGCTTAATGAGGATTGTAGGTTCTCACGACATCTGTAAAGGAGATCGACTTAAAGAAAAACTGCAGGGGAAGGGTTTTTAGCAAAGGAGAAGAGCAAAGCCATGCGGAAACACCTCAGGATGGACGACGCTTGCAAGGCTGAGGCAGACAAAGAACAGAGAGACAGTAAAAATCACTTTCCTGACAGGAGACAATGAGCCAGAATTGTTGTGATTACCCCAACCCGGGCAAAGGCGTTTTTGTTGTGAACACTGAATTGTGTCACTTAGACAATTCAACACCTGGAGTCAGTTCCTCCCATGCTGGTGTCTGATACACAAACCAACCAAACTAAATCCCAGATAAGTGTAACCTGGTGTTACCTTTTTTACAACGTCCTTCCACTGACATTGGTGCCATTTTCCTGATACTCTATCAGGTGCAGAGGAATTGTGGATGATATGTTTTATTAATAGAAGTGTTGAAACGTTAACCGAGCCAGATACTTTAGCCTGTTGCCCTCCATTTCACTGATTCATGGCCTCCCCTACAGACTTCTTCGAATTTTTCATGCGACAACAAGCTACATAATGAAAGGAGAGAAATGACACCATTTGACAAACCACAACTGCCCAAAGCAGCTCAGACACCCAAGAGTTTTTACCAAGCAGATGAGCAAGAATTGTCATGAAACAGAGTGAGGCAACTGATCCGTTCACAGGTCATTATATAAATAAGATTACTGACTCGATTTCTGCTGTTAATCCAATCTCACAGCTGTGATATCATTCCACAGAATTATTTAGTGTCAATTTTTCACTCTGTGCCAACGGACTCCTCTTACTCAACAACAGCTCAGGCACTAATTAGCACCACAAACCAGCAGATTTCAGTGGAACGGTAATAGGGGGGAAACTGCCTTGCCTAGGATGCACTTACACAGATTTCTTCGAATTTCTTAAAGTCCAGGGTCCGGTATCGGTCGATGGGCGGGCGGATATACTCGCAGTAATCGCTGCTCTTCACCATCTCCAGCTGCCGCACACAGCACACGTACGCCAGCCGCGTCTGGATCTCTGCCATGTTCAGCACCTGCCAACCCGGCCAGACATCATGATTAATTCAGAAATTTCATTTCTGAATGAAATGGCCTCCCCTGATTTCAGAAATTTCATTTCTGAATGCTTTCTCTATTCACAATGGAGAAAAAGCAAGTTATCTATCATTTTTTTTCCCCAAGAGCACACAGAAGCTTGCTGAAGCCTTCACACATCGACAGCTCCGTCTGCTCCCCGGGCAGCGCGGACAGCTGAGCAGAGTCTCCATCATCCGCAGCAGAACGGGAATTCCTTCAAACACGTTTCTGCAGTTCAAGGTTGAACTGAACCTTTCATTCCAGGATATTGTGGTACCTTGAGAGATCTGTGCTGAGGTGCAAGGGGCACAGGGACCCTTCAAGGCAGCAATGGATACTGATCTCTACGGTACCAGGGCAGAGAGTTTACAGAATGGTTGAGGTTGATGGGGATCTCTCAAGCAGGGTCAGCTGGGACAGGCTGTCCAAGACCAGCTGAGTTTTTAATATCTCCACAGATGGAGACTTCAGAAGGAATCCCACGTTTTCATGTGCACCTGTTGTCACTCGGGCAGTTGTAATATTAACATTTCACTGGATGCTGCTGAGAAGCGTCAGGGTCTCCCATTTCCCCTTTGCCACAGCACAGCGGGACATTCCGCAGCTGTACCACTCCAAATATAATATCCCTTCTCAGGGAGATGAGACCTTTTCAGGGAAAGGAGTTATTACAGGAAAAACTTTAGATTACAGAGCCGTATCAACAGTTTGTAGCATTTTCCCCAACATTGGGAAGAACAAACAAGTATTTTACTTTCTATTCCAACATGAGAAATATGTTAATTGTAGTTGGGAGCAAAGAATTAAAAACATCATTCACTTGGGGGACAGCTGCAGAGCCAGATAACTTAAGAAATGCAGAAGACTAAGTAACAGGGTTGGCCTAATTTCATGCAACAATTAAAAAAAAAATAATCTTAGAATCATAGAATTATTTTGGTTGAAAAAGACCTTTAAGGTCATTGAGTCCAACCATCAACCTCACATAGTCAAGTCCACCTCTACCCCATGTCCCTGAGAACCTCATGTCCGTCTGTCCAACCCTCCAGGGATGGTGACTCCAGCACTGCCCTGGGCAGCCTGTTCCAATGCCCCACAGCCCTTTGGGGAAGAAATTGTTCCGTACATCCAACCTCAACCTCCCCTGGCGCAACTTCAGGCCATGATACTCTGCAGCCCAGCATTATCAGTAGCAGTAATGTTAACTACTGCCTAGTGCTAAAATCTCCCTAAATCTACAGTTCAGAGACATATAGGGTAGAAACACCAAATTACTTTTTATTGGCAAAATGTGTACATTCTGACTTTATTAAAACTTACGGCACCTCTAAGAAAAGGTTCCCTTGCCCTGACAATTCTACCATCCCCTTCCCAGCCTGGGGCTCTACTCTCTCCCATGTCACTGCCTTTCCTTTGGTGTCAGGGCGCTGCCCAGCTTGCTTTGTCCAGAGTAAGCGCCCAACTCCAAGAAAGATGATGGTCTGTCCCCAGAATTGCTCCCTGAATGAACAAGTAGAAGGTTCCTACTCTGCACATAAAACCAGCCGCCATTTTAATATAATCTATAATACCTTGACTTTCTCGGCCAGTGGATTCCACTTCTTCCAGAGCAGCCACCAGCCGGACAAGCAGTCGCCGTAGTTGACAAGGTCTGTCTCATACTGGCTCCCCACGTCGATGGCGATCACCACCTTTGCGCCCAGGGACCTCGCGACGTCAGCTGGTGGGAATCGCAGAATCACAGAATGAATCACAGATCTGCAGTTCTGTGTCCAAGTCTGGGCTCCCCAGTTGAAGAAGGACAAGGAATCGCTGGAGAGAGTCCAGTGGAGGGACACAAAGTTGCTGAGGGGTCTGGAGCACCTTTCTGATGAGGAGACACTGAGAGAGCTGGGGCTGTTCGGCTGGAGAATCTGAGAGCGATCTGCTCAATGGGATCAATATCTCAGGGTGGGTGTCAGAGGATGGACCAGACTCTGTTCAGTGGTGCCCAGCGCCAGGGTGAGGGGCAATGGGCACAGACTGAAACACAGGAGGCTCCATCTGAACATGAGCAGAAACTTGTTTGCTGGGAGGTGCCAGAGCCTGGCCCAGGCTGCCCAGAGCGGGCGTGGAGTCTCCTTCTCTGAGACATTCAAACCCCCTGGACCCACCTGTGTGATCTGCTCTGTGACCCTGCGTGAGCAGGGCTGGGCTGGGGATCTACAGAGGTCCCTTCCCAACCAGGCCAGGATTCTGCGACCTGTCAAGAACAAGTGGCCTTGGAGAGGAGAGTGAGCAGCGCAGGGTCAGCCCTGCAGACAGACAGGGATGAAGGGAAGGAGCAGCTCAGGACCAGACAACACCGAGGGGCTGGGAGCATTTCAGCCTAAGAAGAACTTTGGTATCCAAGAGAAATATTCATATTTGGAAGTGGGAAAGAAATGAGGCAACACTTTCTGGTTCAAGGTCAGTGAAAGGACCGGCTGCAGCCTTTGGATACGGGTGAGGATTTAGGGAAGCGCCCAGGGAGGGAAGAGAAGGACATGAACCTCACAGAATGAATTTATATTTTTCCACACCCCCAGAGTCCAAGATAGTTGCAGTTTCCAAAATAGTGATGTGTAGGAGAACCACAGCTCTGAAGAGGCAATTTAGCTGCTTAATTTAGACACTTATTTAAATAAGATCTGTTCTGTAACTTGGATTTATATTCCTGGGCTCATTCAGTCTACTGTATCTTTGCTACCCAGAGTCATCTGTGCGTGCTCTTTGCCCTCTCCAGTATGCACGGTTGGAAAAGCTGCCTTGGTTTGCAATTCATATTTTTGCTTACAGACACAAACAGAGAATGTCAGAGACAGATTTTGGTGGGGGGGGGGTCTATTTTGTGTTATTTTCATTCCAGGCAAATACGGACCTGATGAAAAAATATAATCTAGGTTTGTCTGGAACATGTAAATGACTTGGGTTGCTCAGATATGGAGTCTCTAACTTAGATTCCTCCCTCTTTATTTGTACACAATTATAGTCCCAAACTGCAATGACATCACGTATCTCCTATCTTGGCCACCCTCCTGAGCCACCCACCTTCCAGTGCTTTCCAAGGACAACCCTGACATAACACACATCGCAAACCTACACAAGTGAATTCACATGCCTTGGACCCCTTAGGGTTCAGTTCTCAGAACACCCCAAACTCCACATCACTCCTTAGAAAACCAGGATTCCACTCTGAGACACCGATGTCGTGCAGCCGAACCCTCTGGGTGACACCAGTGTGAGCAACAAAGAGTTAATTCTGCTGCTTTCTCAAAATTATTTCTTATTCAGCTGATACTTTTTGAACAGAAACTCAAAGATGGAATATAAGTTTGCAGTTTAATTTCTGCTCTTTCCTTTCAGTGAACACTACAATAAATTCAAAATTAGCTTGGAATTATATGTTCAGAATATCTATTAGGAAATACTTCGTAACAAAAAATAGTCTTAACAAAGCCATGATAAAAGAAACACTTAGAAAACTGAGAACGATGAGTCCTGGTAACCATCATGAGATTAAGGGTGTCTGCAATATTTCTCCTTGCTTCCATTTTTGCTTGACCAAAACCAAAAAGGACAAAGTTTGGCAGGTCATTTGATGGGCTGTGTTCTCAGTAGAACCACGGAACAGTTTGTGTTGAAGGGACCTCCCCAGCTCCCCCAGTGACCCCCCTGCCATGAGCAGGGACATCTTCACCAGCTCAGGTTGCTCAGAGCCCCGTCCAGCCTGGCCTGGGATGTCTCCAGGGATGGTTCATCCACCACCTCTCTGGCCAACCTGCACTTTTTCCCAACCAACCCACGCACCTACCCGGTAGGTTGTTGATATAACCTCCATCCATCAAGAGATGCCCGTCCTTGGGGTCACAGAGAGGGGGCATGTACCCCGACAGGGACATGCTGGCACGGATGTACCTCCACAGTGAGCCTGCGGGAATGAGAAGGGGGGGATGGCAACAGCGTTAATTACTGCCACACAGGTGGGGCAGGCTTTCGCACTCATTAAAATAACCAGGAGCTAGAGGCTCTCCTGAGATTACCCTTAGAAAGTTATTAAAGCAGTTTATTATATTCTATAACGTAATCCTGGCTGGGAGAAAAAAAAAAGCAGCGCTATTCAGACATACTATCAGGCCTTAGAAACCAGAGTTTTAAACCCATCCCTCATTTTTATGGCCTTCTAGGAGATTTCAACATATGGCTGAGTGTGGGGATCGGCTTTAGTGCTTTGTGCTCACACTGATGAGGACAGGAAAAGGGAGAGAAAGAAGGAGCAGACTGAAGCGCAGCTAAAGCCATTTTCACTTGTAAAACCAGTGACCTTATATCTTCTTAGGACATTTCTGTTAATAGTGCTTGAAGGAAGAAAGTATAATCTTTTAAACTGTTTTAAACAGAAATTTTAATCAAGTAGAAATGGATTGGATCTGTTTCCTGTAAAACATTCTGCTTTAAGGCTTTTATTTACGGATTTCTCTCTCTTAACATTTGCATCAGCTGAAATGGGAATACAACTCATTTCCAAAGAGGCCGAGGGTCTTGTGTGAGAAGTGAATCTTGAAAATATCAAAAATAAATAACACTTGCAGTATTAGCTCACTTCTCAATAATTAAATACTCAGTGCCCCAAATGGCAACTCTTTCCAGCAAATGAGGAATTGATTTTTTTCTTTTCTTTTTAAAATAGATAACAGGTCTAATTTTAACCTAAGCACTCCTACTGTTTAGCACAGGTTGATACTTTGGGGTTTATTATTAATAGTTTGAGTTGAGTTGGAACTTCCACCCAAGAAAAACGCTGACTTCTTGTGTTACGCCCCACGGATGAAACCAAGATGGGTAATTGCAGCAGCTGGGAACCTCCTTCCTCTCCTCTCAGTGGATTCTGGAGATGACCACAACCATTCTCCAGCTGATTTCTGTCCTTACATTCCACATGGACAAGCAGCTGGAGTGAGTTTCCTGACCTCAACTGGCACAGGAACAGTCCTACCTGCATCAAAGCCAAATATCAGGGACGCTGCAAAGGCCTCAGCCACCCAAGCCAATATTGGGGCAGCCGGGAGGTTCGTGCTGTCGTTGCCGAAGCCCAAGTCACCATTACCCCAAAGTGACAAAAACAAAGTGTCCCACGAGGCTGTGGGGCGGACAGTTCGGATCCTGCTCCTCCCTTCAGTCACTGAGGCACGTTACAGTTTTCCAGCAGAAATATAACGAGGACTGGACACAATTAAGAACCGAACCCAGCCTCTGCTTCAGGCACAGGAGTCCCCTTATTGGCAAAACAGCTCCATTTATGGGAATCGGAATCTTAAAGCGTTTTGGTTGTATTAGTTCTGATTTATGGCTAAAACATCTGCGCTTCACAGGATGTTTTAAGGAAACAGAATGGTGTCAATGGACCTGTTTTCCCTCTAAACAGTGAATAAAGCTTCTCATTTAATTTCTTCCCAACAGCTCTGTTCCTTGTTTTATCTGTGTGCCACCACAGTTTGGTGCAAACACAGAAGGGAGAAACGAAAGGAAAGACAAATTCAAAGGGGAGGAATATTCCAGGAACAAGGGCTGATACCGAAGCCTCACATCACAATTTACGACCTGCCACCCAAGAAGGCTTCTTGCACACTCACCGTCCGTGTGGACCCTCATTGCCGAGGCCGTGATGTCAGTTGTGATAGTGAAGTAAGGAATCCACAGATCCTGCAACACAGGAGAGACCAGTTTTACTAAAACTGTAACACAAACTAAAGTAACAACCTATGTATCTTACCAATAGACACAAATGTCTGCAGGGATGGAGCAAAACCCATCAGCCCTGTGTTTAAGTTCACAAATTTGCTTCTTATGCAAACATTTCACACAAAGCCAAGGAAGACAAAAATCCTTATTTCCTTTTTTAATAGCAAGAAATACTTATTCCAGAAGACTGTCCAGCCTACAGAGCAGCACAGCAACCTCATCGCTCAGCCAGGAGTTCACCTTCTTTCTGATATCACAGAATCCCAGAATGTCGGGGGTTGAAGGGCCCTGGAAAGCTCATCCAGTGCAATCCCCCCATGGAGCAGGAACACCCAGATGAGGTTACACAGGAAGGTGTCCAGGCGGGTTGGAATGTCTGCACAGAAGGAGACTCCACAACCTCCCTGGGCAGCCTGGGCCAGGCTCTGCCACCCTCACCAGGAAGAAGTTACTTCTCAAATTTAAGTGGAACCTCCTGTGTCCCAGTTTGTACCCATTGCCCCTTGTCCTGTCACTGGTTGTCACCCAGAAGAGCCTGGCTCCATCCTCCTGACACTCCCCCTTTCCATATTGATCCCCAGGAACGAGTCCCCCCTCAGTGTCCTCTTGTCCAGCTCCAGAGCCCCAGCTCCCTCAGCCTTTCCTCACACGGGAGATGCTCCACTCCCTTCAGCATCTTGGTGGCTGCGCTGGACTCTCTCCAGCAGTTCCCTGTCCTGCTGGAACTGAGGGGCCACAACTGGACACAATATTCCAGGTGTGGTCTCCCCAGGGCAGAGCAGAGGGGCAGGAGAACCTCTCTGACCTACTGACCACCCCCTTCTAACCCACCCCAGGTACCATTGGCTTCCTGGCCACAAGGGCCCAGTGCTGGCTCATGGTCACCCTGCTGTCCCCAGGACCCCCAGGTCCCTTTCCCCTACACTGCTCTCCAACAGCTCATTCCCCAACTTATACTGGAATGTAAACAGCCACAAATAAGGTTATTTTCTAGTGAGTTTAATCTCTTAAGCAGCTCTGCAAAGATGGTGGAATTGGGGAGGACTAACAGATGCTGCACAAGTATTACAACCCATCTGGTATAAATGCCACAGGAGGGTGGATGAATAAAGTGTGACTATGAGAGTATTAGGGGTGCCTCTCCCCGCTAAAGATATTCTGACGATTGCACATCTCGGTGCATCAACCACATTTTAAGCAAAACTAAGGGAATGGGGAGAGAATTCCACTTGACAATTCCTTTCATATTCATGCAAACACATGCACAAAGGAAACTAAACCACGACCTATCACGCAGTCATAAAGATTGCATTTCTCAGGTATCGTTTCATGAATTTTGGGGACACAGCATTATTCAAGTCCGAAACAGAACCTGATAACAGTCTTTTCCGATTCCTCACACTTGAACCTCCAGCTGCGATAACTTGCAAGAGCATTTTGTGCTTCTGGCACTGGGGATAAAAATTCCAGAGGCTGGTGCTCTCCCAGAAAGATGATTAATTTCAGAGGAGTAATAATTGTATTTCTTGATAGACATCTTTCAAGCACGCTGCTCTGGGTTTCTGGTGCTTTCCTGGAGAACCTGCGCAGGCCGATCTCCCGTGGAGCGCCTTGGGCTGACAGCTGCCGCAGCAATCTCGGGGGTGCCGGTAACCAGGGTTACCCCACAAACAGCACTGCTGGGAATCACGAGACTCCCATGTTACGCGGGTTGTCAGAGAGCAAATTTAGGAATAAAAAGAAATGGAAACCTCTCTTTCAATGTCAGAAGTAACAGTTCAACGTAAGCGCTCCTGCTCCCTGGCCTGATGCAGAAGCAGGAGGGCAGGGGTGTCACCTCCCAGCCATGGAAGAGGAGGACCAGGCCCAGCCCTTCCTCAGTTCATGCCATCACTGTGCATCCTCCCGGCAGAGGCAGCTGTAGCCAAGCATCCAAACTCAATCTATAATACGTTTGTAAGACTGTAATTAACTCTTGTCGGTACGTATTTCCACTTGGAAATCATTGCTACCCTCCCCGCTTCAAAAACATTCAAACTACTGAGAAGAGATGGATATTTGCAGTTTGGATGGTTTGAAATAATGCTTTAGGAAAACATTTGTTTGAGGCTTAATGTGTCCTAGTTCAGCTTCTGCTGCTTTCTAAGTCACCTTTCAGTTTCCATCTGTCTAGTGATAACGACTGGGTAACCTGTGCTGGTAACACAAATTGCAATGAAGGAGTAACTGCCTCTTTCCTTGCAGAGCTACGCAACGTTTCTCCTTATTTATCTGATGGAAGCCTTCCAACGTGAGGAGACCGAGGGGTTCAGCCTGCGACACGCAGCGCACAGAAATATGACGCTGTTCTGTGCCTCAGAACTGGGTTTCTCTTGGTCACAACCTTCCTGTGACTGCAAGGTTAGAACAGATCATACAACTACAGCTGTCAGAAATCATAAGGAAGGAACCTACTGCATCTTAAAGAGTACGATACACTGACTGCTGAAATCTAAGGCAGGGATAGATAGAGGAGGGGAAGCCCAAGGAGCAAGCGACAAGATGAGAGGAAACGGCCTCAAGTTGCACCAGGGGAGGTTGAGGTTGGATCTGGGGAACAATTTCTTCCCCAAAGGGCTGTGGGGCATTGGAACAGGCTGCCCAGGGCAGTGCTGGAGTCACCATCCCTGGAGGGGTTTAAAAGGCGTTTAGATGAG
This sequence comes from Streptopelia decaocto, assembly GCF_964273445.1. Lineage (NCBI taxonomy): Eukaryota > Metazoa > Chordata > Aves > Columbiformes > Columbidae > Streptopelia > Streptopelia decaocto. The sequence continues at coordinate 2,870,268 of NC_138672.1, read as the reverse complement.
GTTCTCAGGGACAAGGAGTAGTGTTGGGTTAATAGTTGGACTCGATGATCTTGAAGGTCTTTTCCAACCAAAACAATTCTATGATTCTAAACTCAGAGGATATTTTATCCTATTTTGTCACTCACTCCTTCTCAAAGCCCAGCTCAGCATCATCCTGCAGTGTGACGCCCACAATTCACACCAAGTTAACCGAGATAAGACTGAGCTTTGCACCCCTGAGAAGGTCTCGGTGCTTTGCGTAAGGCAGCTCCTCAGGTACATCAAAGGCAGCAGAGGAGCTGGTTTAGTCATCGGACAATCACACGTCTTCCATCAGGCACTGCTGGAACCAGATAGGAGCGGGAACGCTTCAGGAGGGATATGCAGGATTAAAGAGCTCAGAGTGGGGCTGGTGCTGCCCAAATAACAAAAACAATTCCCGTCTCAGAAGGACTTATCACCCAAAAACCTGTTTGTTCTCAGCCCCATCCTGTTCTCTTCACAGCAAAATGCTATTTTAAGCCACGTGATGATTAATCACTTTCCTACTTGCATTTAAGTAGGGAATGTTTTGGATTATTTTTAATAAATACACTAAACTATATATAGTGTTAAGTTCCTACATCATCTTTCATCACGAGGACTCCAAACACAGGAATAATTTGGTTAAAACTGCAAATGAAGTAAGATTAAAAATCACCCCAAAACTCCCTAAGACAACCACTGATAATGTGCTTTATAAATTGCCATTGCCAAGGGGTGGAGGAGATTCGGAACAGGGCCATCAGCTCAGGTAGACCACACAACATCCAGTGATTACTGAAGGTCACTGTGTGCAAACCTGGAAACAATACGCTTGGACACTATTGCAGTTTTCAATAGGCTGTTCATAAAAACTCACTCTAGCTTCAAAAATAAAAGTTAGAGAAGCCAAACCCATTGCTGCCCTCCTCAAGACCTTCTCCTGGTGTGCCCTAAGGGCCTCTTAGACCTGGTTTGCAGAAAAATAATGATAAAACCTTCTCGATTCTACTTCAGTGACACAATTTTAACTTCTGCTCTCAGACAACAGGATCCCTTTGTCAAACAGAAGTAGCTACAAATAATCTACTCCTTGTGTTTCTAAACCCACCACAATGAAAGAATAGGCTCCTTCCTATATTGACGTAACATCACATTCACAGTTTTACCATGTTTTCAGTCATCCCACAGCCTCATATCTCATATTAGCACAGGGGAAAGCTGTTTCTGCTACAACTGAACACAGCGGCATCGTTTACTGTACACAATGTGAACAAACAACCCACCTCGATCTGCTTGTCTTTGAAGACGTTGTTGACACTTTTGTTAAAAGCCGCTCCAGAAAACATAGAGGTTATCGGATATGTCAAGTCTAGAAAGTTCTTAAACAGTGAGTTCACGACCTAAAAAGAAAAATAGAGGCATTTTTAAGATAAATATATGCAAGAATCCACACTAATGTCTGCATTCATGTATCTATCATACTCCAGATTCTACAGCCAACAGGTTGGAGCATTGCTTTGGCAGGTAAAAAAGGAGTCAAGGGGACAGAAATACAGCTACAAAACCCACAACCAGTAACTCCTTGTACAGTATCATAAATTTAAAACAAAAAGCACCAAACTATTAGCCAGTTTGCAATAAGGCTATGGAAGAATATATATATATATATATATATATATTTGCACTGCTTTGCTTCCGCCCATAAGTCAGTGTCCCTCTAGAGCAGCGCACATGGGCACGGGCTTCTGCCTTAACAAATATACGTGAATCATACAACTCTTGATGTTTCTTTTTTGATAACAGATATGATGAGTTATGTCCCTCTTCATCATCCATTGCACAGTGTACACGGGCTTCACCAGCAGGGAAAGAAATCAAAGCTACAGCTTTGATAACCCCAAAACCCCTTTTTTACCCCAAAATCCCTTCGGTAACCCCAAAACCCCCTTTTTTACCCCCAAATCCCTTCAGTAACCCCAAAACCCCCCTTTCTATCCCCAAATCCCTTCAGTAACCCCATAACCCCTTTTTTACCCCAAAATCCCTTCAGTAACCCCCAAACCCCCTTTTTTACCCCAAAATCCCTTTGGTAACCCCAAAACCCATTTTCACCCCAAAATCCCTTTGATAATCCCCAAAACCCCCTTTTTTACCCCAAAATCCCTTCGGTAGCCCCCAAACCCCCTTTTTCCCCAATTCCAATACAGGAATCTATATCTTTATATATCTCTCATTTGTGGATCACACCTCATCTCTCTTCCAATCTTAAACACAATCTCCAACAGCTTTAAAAACATTTTCGACGTATCGGTACCCATTATTTTTCATAGCCGGTGTGAGTTGTGTTCGGTACCAGCATTCAGATCCTGCTAAGGGTGCTCACCGTGAGCTCCATAAACCAAATCACAGGAGGTTTCCTACAGCACTACAGACACGTATTATATCAGATGTCACACTGCCAAGGGTGTCTCTTCTAAACACACCTATACTGTAATTAAGCTTTCATGGTATTTTTTTCCCCATTTCTAGTGCATTACATGTGTGGACAAACATACAACATAAAATCATGAAAATACCTAAACTATATGGCACTATTTGTCCCATAACCACGCTAATAAATCCTAACAAAATTCAATGCCTGATGTATTACATCATACTCAAAATGCAACAGAAGGCCAAAAAAACCCCAATTAAATAGAGCTTCACTGGATGGAATGTTTCTATTAGATGAAATATCTTATATCTCCACATTCTATAATTGAACAAACAGCTGGCAATGAAGAGGCTTCGTGCCCAGCAGAGACCTGCGGCACAACAGCAGGATCTGGGATCAACATCTGGCCCTCGCTTCACTCAGCCATGATTTAAAGAAGAGCAGGATTAGCCTACATGGTCATGTCCAGCTGATTTTAGATCTATATTAAGAATCTGCCCAGAAAATACAAGTCCAAGTATAGAAAAAGATCCTCAAAAACAAGTACATAAACAGGAAACTTGGGAGAACGTAAAAGCCTGAGCACAAAACCAGTGATGAACCTGTTGCCTTGGTTCTCCTCCTCATTTTCGGCTCTGCTGGGGTGAGGACAGCGTGCCGACCCAACTACAGACACGCTACCCACAGCTCCAGAGTGAGATGGAATTAGCTTTGGACTTAAAATAGGGATTTGGTCTCTGACGTTACTTAGAATGATTAAATCGGGGAAAGAGGCATTTACGAAAAGTCCTTTATTCAATAATGAAGAAAAATCTCTCCAGCTCAGCACCAAACATCGGGTTGTCCCTGTTGCAAATGATCTTTGTGATGCTGAGCCACTACATTTTCCCTGCAATTAATGCTTGCGGTAATCTTGTACATGACCAAAATACTTCTAATTAATGGTTATTTCTTAATATTCCCATTCCTCATAACTGGGACATGCCCTGTTAGCAGACACTGATGGCCAATAGTCTCCAAGCTCCCAAGAACAGCTGCTACCACCTACCAGTCTGCAGATAAATGACACTAAAGATCACCCTCTGCAAAGGCAGCCAGAGCTTCCCGAGCTCTGCTCCGCTTCACATTTCCCTACAAACCAACAGCACAAGGGCCAACGGCGGCAGCTCCGAGGACGACGCAGCTTGGGGTCCCAGCAGCACAGCGGCCGCACGGCATCACCCCGGTGCTCTTAGGAGTTATCACAGTTACCCATCCACTGCTCACGAATTCTCACTTGAAACATGAAAGCTTTTGTTTGTTCGTTCTGGTGGCTCAACATGGTACAGGACACACAGAGGCAATACATCAGTATATAGTGACTAGCCTGACTGGTAATTTTCATACCCCTCTGTGTTTTGACAAAAGAGTAATTTATTGCTTTGGTGCTTCATTAGGTTCAGAAAACACATCCCTTTAAAAATATCCCTTCTCCCAGCCTCACGTGTACAACTAGAGATATAGCAATTTCTAAAAATACCAAAAGAGAAATAACTGCAGGACAAAAGCAGCATTCATTCTGATGGATAAAAATTTAACAAAACAAAACAAAGCACAGAGTTATCTAATCCATCACAACGAAGCCATTTCAAAAAGCCCCAGAGGCTAAAAGAGCCAGGCTGTGAGGTTTTGCACAAAGAGCACTCAGCAGTAACCTGGAGCAGCGAAAGCTCAGAGGCTTTGGAGGAGCAGAATCAGCAGCTCCTGGAGCAGGGAGAGTTCAGGCCTTTTGGAACAGCGTTGGCTTAACAAAGAGACTTAACAGAGAGGCTCCCCAGAGCACCCCCTGCCCGGCAGCCACCCAGCACTGGGAACCTGGAGCTTATCTGATGGATTTGTCACCTTGCTCACGCTCAGTCCCTTCGGGTGGATCTTCTATGACTCCCCAAAAAACCTCCTTGTTGAAAGATGGGGACAGACTTTTTAACGGGGTCTGTTGCAATAGGACAAGGCGTGATGGTTTTAAACTAAAGGAGGGGAGATTCAGGGTGGACATAACGAGGAAATTGTTGTCCCTGAGAGTGGTGAGAGCCTGGCCCAGGTTGGCCAGAGAGGTGGTGGATGAACCATCCCTGGAGACATCCCAGGCCAGGCTGGACGGGGCTCTGAGCACCCTGAGCTGGTGAAGATGTCCCTGCTCATGGCAGGGGGGGCACTGGGGAGCTGGGGAGGTCCCTTCAACACAAACCATTCTGTGATTCTATGATGATTCTATTACACACAGAGAGAAGCCACTCTCCTTGCTCTGTCTACAGTTGCTTCAACACAAGAGAAAATAACTCAGAAGAGCCACAGTTAAAACGATTTATAATCCCTGAAGCTACTTTGTGCATTAGCTGTGATCTGAACTTGGAGAGAGGGTTTTCATGGCTTTCTTCAATTTACAATGCAACGATTTTGCTGGACGGTGCTGGTAGCAGTGAAAAGGGCTCAAACAGAGCAGCCTTTTCTTTTTTCATTCGCAAACCCTTGAACAATTTCTGGTTTGGATGTGGACCTGGCAAGCTTGTCAGAACAATCAGGAAAAACCTCAAGTAAATCCATTCTTCATTAATAAGATGAAACATTTGCTCTAACAGAGCTCCTCATTTGCAGACTTCAAGGTACCAACACCTCAAGCAGCGCGAGGCTGGGCCAAAACCTGCCTTTCCCTTTGCGAAACATTCTCTCAGCTTTGCAATTTGTGTCCAAAAGTTAGCCAAGAGATTCCATATCTTTTCATCTTTATTCCTGGTAAAAGCAAGTGTGATTCCAGATTAGGCTGGCGAGCTCGACACTGGAAATGAAGCCGATTTTAATGGGAGCACAGCCCTGAGAAGCCTAAAACCAGCATTTCCAGCTCTGCGTCGCCCCCTGCACAGCGGAGATCTGACAAGTCAACGAACAAGAGGAGATAATCCTCTGCACAATTGCATGGAGGAAAATTCCATCGCTCCAGCCTAAGAAGAGCAGATTGCCCGAGGCCAAGAAACCCCACGGGGAGGCATCGCCTGTGCTCGCCCTGCTCGGGGACCATTGGCAGCGACCAGTGTGGCAAATAGAGAGTGCAAGGTTAAACAGATGTCAGACATGATTCAGTACAGTTGGGTTTACGGGCTTAATCTCAAGCCTCCTGCACCTTTGCAAATGCAGCAAACGGCTCCGTGTCATAAACAGTTTGTGTCCCAGGTGCTTCCCAACCCAGGCACAGGTGATTCTTAAATAGAGGGCACAAAATCCACACAGCAAACGGTGACAGGGAGGGGAAACAGAGTCCCAGGGTCCTATGCCCACCAGGACAGTACAAACTTGCCAGGATGTTGATATATTTTAACACCCCAGATTATCCAGATTGCAAAGTCAGTGGTGTCTCACCAAAATACACTAGATTTCATCTCAAAGCCACGGCAGGTTAGAAGACACTTGGGAAAGGTAAGCGGGATGTATGTGCCAACTACGGACTCCTATCGCCCCCTAAAACTCCTGATGTAAGCAGACCCAGAGCTTCATCTAATTTAGAGAATTCCCCATGTTGCTTCCCTTTCAACAATAAAACCACCATGAAAATGTGGTTTTTATATGAACAATACAAAGCTGTAACGAGCAAACTTCACAAATAACGTTAATCTTCATCTTTAGTCAATTTGAATCAGTGTAATCTGGTGCTAGCACAATTTTTCATCAACATCTTATCAATAAATAATTTCACCCAAAGAAATCACTATTTAAAACAACCTTCCCAAATCTTGGTTTAACTATGAAAATATGAGTTTGCTTGCATTAAATATTTAAAGTTAAAAATTTCTCCTGACACAGAGTACCACCACTGCAGAATCCTCAGGCTACACCATAAATTACACATTTGGTATTTAGTTTAGAGAAGGATTACCTCTGTCAATTAGTTCCACTGAAAAATGACAGCATGTGAGAACGAAAGAGAGAAAATTACACAAAAGAGAAACGCATTTGTTGAGAGTCGGAAAGGAAACAGATCCCAGCACACAGAAAGAGAAGATAAAACGAAGACAAACACAGGCTAACACACCTGAACAACATCACTCCGCATTTACACTGCGGGAGTTGGTGCAGAGACAAGGACTCGACTCCTGCCAGCGCGGCTGGGAGCAGCGTCCCCAGTTCCCTCCCTGCCCTTTTTGTCACACAGACAGGGAAGGACAGACGGCTGCACGTCCCTGGGCGCTGCTCGTGCCCCACTGCCCACCCGGGCTGGTGGTGAAGCTCCCACACCCATCTGAGGAGGGAAGAGCAACATTTCCATCGCTTACCATGCACCACTGCTGGGCTTTGATGCGCATCTGGTTGTAGTTGCGTTCTTCGGCGTACAAGGCGGCCATAAAAGCACCGATGGATGTTCCTCCGATCATGTCTATGGGGATGCCGGCTTCAGTCAGCGCCCTGATAACTCCCACTTGGGAGCATCCTCTGTGCCAAGGAAAGGACAAAAGAAACTGTATCAGGCAAATGGTCATTGAAAGAACACAAAGAGATGAATAGCAGCGTTGATGGGAACCACGGTGTGCGCTGGTTGGACATTGCTAAACAAGCCTCAATGCCAGAAACAAACAGTATGAATGCAGAAATCTTCAAATAAACCCCCTAAGGATGGCAGGAAACACAGCCCACCCAGCCGGACCTCGTTATGAAAGGCAGCGATATGAAAACAGCCAAGAACTGAGCCAGGGATATGTGAGGGAAAAGCCTTTAGGGGAGCAATGCATCAGAAAACAACCAGGGCTCTTCCAAAGCAGCCAAGAACAGCTGGATTGGAGGGACCTTTCCACAAGTGTCTTTTCCAGGGGTTCTTCAGAGGAACTCAGCCAGCTGGGGCCACGGGATGGGTCACCGCGTGGATTAATAATGGATTTGAAGATGGAAAACAAAGAGCGAGAAGAGACAAAGAGGGATGAGAAGGCGGAAGTTTCGCCTGCACACAGACCCAGGAAAGGGGCAGGTGAGGATGCAACATTTGGGGATAATACAAATTCCTCCAGGATGTTTCGTGCATTCCTTGATTTCAAGAAGCGCAGAAGGAACTCGGAGCAATGACGGAGTCAAGTGATGAACAACAGACGAACCTCAGGGCTGATGGGACAAGAGAGAAACAGATGTAGCAATGAGCTCCTGTCCCTGCGCACACAGGGATTCTGGAACCACTGTGGGTCTCCTCTGAAAAATATTAACCTAGCGTTCAGTGGAAATTCAACAGGCAAGTCAAAGGAACCACAATAAAAGAGTAAATATAAGCACATACATCCACAGTGCACCAGCATTTTGAAAACTGCAAGCAAGCTCAGACTTCTCACTAAAATTAAACCAAAAATAAAATAGCAGAACTAGAAAATGACAGAGAGAAGCGAAAAAGATGAGCAGAATATGGAAACGACTTCACGTAAGAACAAACTAGACTTGGATTTCCAACTGGGGCAGATCACGACTGACGGGAGACACACAGGGCCAGCCAAAGCACCATGCGGAAAGTGCAATTTAAAGGAAAGAATTCACACACAGACGCGTGTATGTGACATGAGAACTGGGAAACCCACTGTTACACGTGCTGAAGAGGTTAAGTCACAAATGGATTTAAACGTGCACCGGATGAATCAAAGGGACCGGCTGTCAGTGGCTACTAAACATGAGAAATGGGGGTGCAGCCCTGCATTCAGGAAGCTCCTTTCCCTCTACTCTGCCCTGGGGAGACCACACCTGGAATATTGTGTCCAGTTGTGGCCCCTCAGTTCCAGCAAGACAGGGAACTGCTGCAGAGAGTCCAGCGCAGCCACCAAGATGCTGCAGGGAGTGGAGCATCTCCCGTGTGAGGAAAGGCTGAGGGAGCTGGGGCTCTGGAGCTGGACAAGAGGACACTGAGGGGGGACTCATTCCTGGGGATCAATATGGAAAGGGGGGGTGTCAGGAGGATGGAGCCAGGCTCTTCTGGGTGACAACCAGTGACAGGACAAGGGGCAATGGGTTCAAACTGGAACACAGGAGGTTCCACTGAAATTTGAGAAGCAACTTCTTCCTGGTGAGGGTGGCAGAGCCTGGCCCAGGCTGCCCAGGGGGGTTGTGGAGTCTCCTTCTGTGCAGACATTCCAACCCGCCTGGACACCTTCCTGTGTAACCTCATCTGGGTGTTCCTGCTCCATGGGGGGATTGCACTGGATGAGCTTTCCAGGGCCCTTCCAACCCCTGACATTCTGGGATTCTGTGATTCGGTGTAATTGTTGGAAATACCCATTTCGGAAGCAATCGCTACTGCCTACCAACAGGAGCGAGAGCAGAGGTGGCACATTTGATCTGATCTTATAAACAGTGATCCCCTAACGAGAGAAGGATCCCTCTGTTCTCCAGAACCATTCAGGAACAGAGGAACCAGCAGCGGAGGCTGATTGCTTCTCATTAGGACAAAAGTACAGCCTCTGCTTTCGAATGCTTTGTTCAACTAATATCAAGTAAGGCAATCAGTTCGTTCCACCTGGATGGATGCTTTGCAGTCTAAGCCATACAGCAGTAAAATCTTCCTTTTCACATTTTCACCCCATTTTTCCGTTCCCCCACAGTTTGCTCTATTTCCATCCTCTTTCCCCTTGCTGTTTACATCCTATAAATACATGCTAACAGCTGCCAAGTCCACCGTAGGTGTCATTTGGCCAAGCTATGCCGAACGCATTCCTTCCATCTAAACAAATCCCCTCCAGCTGCTGGAATGCTTTGGGACAGGTTCTGGGTTATACTGGTACAAATGACCCGGTGACAGATCTGTGCCGGTGTAACCCAACAGCAGAAAACAGCTCATTCAGCTTTCCTCTCCAAATTCTCCTTTACTGTTGCTTCTTCCTCATTACATGCCTTAAGAATGGTATGTTTTATCCCTGCCAGTGGAGCCCATTGTTTTTAGGCTTTTCCATTGTACCTACTTTTGTTGCTTGTGGCCGGCACTTGGTGCTGACCCTGACGTTTCGCTGAGGAACAGCCCCCGCGTTATCCACCCTGCTCTCCAGGGAAAGCCTCCAGCAGCGGCTTTGTTAGGACATGTTAGGTGCTGTAAAGCATTTCCTGCTCAGAGCACAATTTCAAATGGGCAGGACTAGCTCCGGACTGGATTGCCTCCCTTTGACCTCTTCCGAAACTGGATCTCCTCATTCATGCGTTTGCATGTCCATAAAATACAAGGGATCTGATGTGATGGCTCTGGATTTGTTTTCACTTTACAGTATGATCCCCTTGAATAAATAACAGAAGATTATTACTGCTTCTATTGGCAAACCATCACTCTGTGTTGTGCATTGGCAATAATACAATCTTCCAGCTACACGTGCAACAGCCACCTATCTCCAACAGATGCTTCGATTTCATAGCACTGACCTGCAAATTGAGAACAAAAGTACTTTTCTTGCTCAGAAAGGGACCTCCTATTGACTGCCACCTTATGTTTCATTTATACACAACTACAAAGCTGATTCTTCCAGCTCCAGCATCCTGAGCAGCTTTGTGGTTGAACCCATTGGTGCAAACTAAAATCCCAAGAAAATTCAGATGTGCCTGAACTCAATTCCCCCATGCAGCCTCCTACAGATATCACTTCTTCCTAATTTTTCCCCAACTCCCTACAGCTTTAGGCCACCATTGCCCCAGCAACGCTACTACGTGAAACTTTTCAACAGCTGGTTCTCTCTTGGCCGCTTCTTTGTGGCTCCTGGCGCCCGCAAACACAGGCTGTTGCCAAGGGATGCCGTGTGCCGGAGCCTGGCCAGGCAGTGCATATCCCGCTCACCGACAGCTCATCGAGCGCCAGGGATCACTGGGGTGGGCAGCAGCGCCGCTACAGCTACAGAGGAAAAGAAAGTGAAGCCAGGAGCTACGTCCCTGTTAACAGTCAGAGCACTAGTGCAGAAAAATCAACTGGGATTGTGTGATTCTTGTAATACCAGGCACAGGTTCACAGGGGCTACACAGAATCATAGAATCATTTTGGTTGGAAGAGACCCTCAGGATTGAGTCCAACCATAACCCAGCCCTGGCACGACCCCATGTCCCTGAGAACCTCATCTCTGTCTGTCCAACCCTCCAGGGATGGTGACTCCAGCACTGCCCTGGGCAGCCTGTTCCAATGCCCCACAGCCCTTTGGGGAAGAAATTATTCCCCACATCCAACCTCAACCTCCCCTGGCGCAACTTGAGGCCGTTTCCTCTGCTCCTGGCGCTTGTTCCTGGGGAGCAGAGCCCGTCCCCCCCTGGCTCCAAGCTCCTTTCAGGCAGTTCAGAGATCAGAAGGTCTCCCCTCAGCTCCTGCTCTCCAGCTGAACCCCCCAGGTCCCTCAGCCGCTCCCATCACACTTGTGCTCCAGCCCCTCACCAGCTCCGTATTTGGCGAGAGGAACACAAAGGACGATTTCTTGCGGCAATGCCGTACATACGCATTGATGCTAGAGCACTCACATGGAGCAAGGAAGGGAAAGGTAAATCTCCAGCGATCGGGCTGACATGGTGCTGAATGCCACCTGCTCTGGGGGAGAGGAGGAGGAGGAGAGGCCACCCGGACATCTCGGAGAGGGGACGCACGGCCCGTCGCTGGAGCCGCACACACAGCTGTTCTTTGCCTAAAGCCGTCCGACGGTGCAGCTGGATGGAGCGTTTCCCCTGCCAGGATTAACGCCTGGCCCCAGGACAGCGACTCCTCCACCAAGGACAAATCACCTAAAAGATTATTTGCTAATAATTTGCACTGGAACTCAAAGATTTGCCCAAGAAGCGCAGAGTTTATATATCAACTAAAACACTTTTCTGCTGTGTATCACTCCCTAGGACAGGCCTGATTAATTAGTGCCCTTTGGAGGGAGAGCAGAAATGGCACCAAGCAGCTTGAGGAAGAACTGGAAATAAGAACCAGGCTCCATTTTCACCCCTGGAATTGCCTGGGAACCTGCTCCGAGCCAGGCAAGTCACGGGCTGCCCCAAAGTGCCACTTACCGCACTGCCTACCCAGCTCGTGCCCGTAATACGCTTTAAACCCCTCCACAAGCAGCGCTGTGCTTCACAAATTCCAAACACCATTTCTTCCTTGCTACTAACGGTCAAAAATAAGTGACCGCAAAGCAGAGAGAGGGGCTGCGAGGCTGCAGACGTGCTTCCTTGAAATAACCCGGCACAGCAGGCAGGGAGCGTGGCCTTTCTGGCAGGAGGTCTCACAGGAAAATTCCTGCTCCCAAAACAAGCCCTGGTGTTCATCCCCCGGGGAAATGCCACCAGCATGTGGCTGTAACGCACGAACGCCAGAGCACAACTGATAACATTAAAATCCTTCAGCAAGACGTGCACGTGTCTGCTCCGCACGTGCCCGCCAGAGCCCAGATTAGACCCAACGCGCAGGAAGAAGCAAACGCAGATTAAAGCGTCAGCAGGAACCCGGGCTGTCCTCCGCGCTCAGGTCAGGGGACTGAAGAAAATACAATTAATAGAGAACCAGACACTGTGTGCCAATATTTTCTCCACCAGCCACGCTTAGCACATCAATAGGATGTTGCCTGTCAGCATCAGGAAGAATAAACAAGATACTGTGAGCACACAGAGGGGACACTTGATTTTCAGACCGCGACAAACCACACAGCTCCAGAGTCCACTTCAGTTTCAGAAAGGACGAGGAAAATGCAGCTCAGGTGCTCAGCTGCCCAGCACCCATCTCTAATGGACTCATTGGGATGAATGAGAGCCCTGAACGCACTAAGAGATGCTGTTTCCTTTGGTTAAAACAGGATTAAGGTCATGGCTGCTGCTGAGCAATGTGGTGTCGCTACCCAAAGCCACCCCCGAGCAGGACACACGGCTTGCGGTACCACCTTCCCGACACAGGTAAATGGCAAAGCAGGTAGAAAAACAGAGAAATTACCAAGCCAACTTTACTAATCCCCACTAGAGCCTGACAAACCTGAATCAAGGCTCCCTCATAACCTGAAAACTCCTGAAAAAGTGAAGCTATATAAATAAAACCAGCTTTTCCTTCATATAACAGCTTTGGTTCAACGCAGTCGTTAGATCACCCAGCTTACGGGGTAAGTGCAGATGAATATGTGTTTACTATTTCCATTTTAGAGACGTGCAAAAGTGGGCAACAATTCCCCCAAAGCTGCTTTGAAAGCGCTAGAAATAACCTGAAGGTGACTGAGCTTCCAGCGCAGTGAACGGGCAGCACCCCCAAACTGAATTAACGGGATTAATTAATGACGATCAGATAGAGCTACATCTGCTACAGAACTGTCACCTGAACAACATCTCCTGTGGTGGTTGGGACCTTCTGAGAGTTATTCTGGAGGTGCTCATTGCATTGGGGCGGAGGGAAGATTAGCCATTATTTAAAGAAAGGGCTATATGGAGTGGGATCTGGAAATGTGAGATAAAGAGCAATTTCTTCTTTACATAAAAAGCAGCATTTTTTTGGTACATGTTGTTGCTAATTCCGACATCAAGTGGCACAGTCACTGACTTCGAAATCAAGCAAATCTACAAGTCATAACCGTATGATCTCCAATTTAGCGCCTTCAACCTCTTGCTGCTGCAATGATACATACAAACATTGCTTTGAGAACTAATCACACTCCTATCTTTCCAATGACATTCTTTCCCAGCTGTCCCAATCATAAAACTTCCCAGTATCATAAATTTTTCAGAATAATTATAGTGATGGAGTTGTTAGGTCGAAAGGACCGAAAGCTGAGCGCTGCGGGGAGGGAAGAGAGGCTGGTGGTACCCGAGCGGTAAAATCCATCACTCCTGCTTGGGAGCCAAACTAAGTCCTGGCTCTCACTCTGAGCCAAGAAACAAATCAGTTCTCTGCAAAGAAAGAATTTCTTTGGAAAACAAATATATCCTACTTCCCCCAGCCCTTGGAGACTTATTTGTCTTAGAAAATTCCATTTTGAGCACAAGGTCTGGAAGCTGCAGAAATAAGCCAAAGGCATTGCTCTTTAAAGAATTTAGCTGTGATTTCACTCACAACTCCTCCAATCTCCGCTTTCTCAATAGGAAAGCTCATTGCCCAGATAAGTAGACAGAGATTCCCCAAAATCACAGCAACACAAGAGCTGTACCGTCCTTCTGAAAGCACTGGGACTTGCTGACAGAGCATCACGACTGCTGTATGGAGGGTGTTCCCTCTGACCTGCAGCTCTGTAACATCACAGAATCCCAGAATGTCAGGGATCAGAAGGGACCTGGAAAGCTCATCCAGTGCAATCCCCCCATGGAGCAGGAACACCCAGATGAGGTTACACAGGAAGGTGTCCAGGCGGGTTGGAATGTCTGCACAGAAGGAGACTCCACAACCTCCCTGGGCAGCCTGGGCCAGGCTCTGCCACCCTCACCAGGAAGTTGCTTCTCAAATTTAAGTGGAGCCTCTTGTGTTCCAGTTTGCACCCATTGCCCCTTGTCCCGTCACTGGTTGTCACCCAGAAGAGCCTGGCTCCATCCTCCTGACACTCCCCCTTTCCATCTTGATCCCCAGGAATGAGTCCCCCCTCAGTCTCCTCTTGTCCAGCTCCAGAGCCCCAGCTCCCTCAGCCTTTCCTCACACGGGAGATGCTCCACTCCCTTCAGCATCTTGGTGGCTGCGCTGGACTCTCTGCAGCAGTTCCCTGTCCTGCTGGAACTGAGGGGCCACAACTGGACACAAGATTCCAGGTGTGGTCTCCCCAGGGCAGAGCAGAGGGGCAGGAGAACCTCTCTGACCTACTGACCACCCCCTTCTAACCCACCCCAGGTACCATTGGCTTCCTGGCCACAAGGGCCCAGTGCTGGCTCATGGTCACCCTGCTGTCCCCAGGACCCCCAGGTCCCTTTCCCCTACGCTGCTCTCTAATAGGTCATTCCCCAACTTATACTGGACCCTGGGGTTGTTCCTGCCCAGATTCAAGACTCTACACTTGCCCTTGTTCTATTTCATTACATTTTTCCCCGCCCAGCTCTCCAGCCTGTCCAGGTCTCTGATGGCAGCACAGCTTCCAGTGTCACCACTCCTCCCAGCTTGGTGTCATCAGCAAACCTGCTGACAGTCACTCTATTCCCTCATCCAAATCATTGATGAATATATTGAATAATATAGGCCCCAGTACTGACCCTTGAGGCACTCGACTAGAATCACACACACTTTTCCAGCTGTTAAAAAGAGGTGTAAAACCAGTAACAAGAGTTAAAGCACAGCTGCACCACCTCCTTGTTTAATTTCATCTGTATATCAAAGTATCGCTATGAATAAATGAGTCTGGTGAGACTGGAGATCAGGACAGGACAGTCCAAATTAACCACTTGCGATCAATTTTTATGGTTTTTTAAGTCCTAACTTTGCAGTAGATTGCTCCCAAGCTCCTGCTGCTTGGAGGATTTAATAGAAGCCATTAAAATCTTCAACCTCCACAGCAAATGGGAGCAAATGAGCAATTACGTAGGTGCTACAGATGGGAAAAAGAAAGATCAGATCGCTAAGCATTCCGTGGGTGCCGAGCCGCATGAACGTGGCTTTTATGGGAATGTGATGGCCCAACAGTTACACAACTCACCCAGCAATCAGCGTTTTGATCTAAAAGCACGAGGCTCCGTCCGTGTTTAAGACAACAGCACTTTGAGACAGAATTTTGACTTGATGCATAAACACGATTTCCATGGTTGAGCTCTTGGGCAACACACAAGATGGTCCGTCCCTGCAGGAACCCAAGTGAAGCCTCTGAGGAGCAATTATGCTGCAGTTTATTACCAACCATTTGCAAACAAAGCCTGAAACCTTCAGCATGAGTTCACAGCCACGTCTCGTGAGGTTTTCTCAACAAAAGCAAATATTCAGACCTCACCGTTTCATTTTTAGGACTTGGGGTTTGTTTGTTCAAACAATATACTCTAAGGCTGACCTGGTTAAGACTCAAATTAGGTATCCAAACATAAGTTGTCATCGTCTATTCCAAGGAAGAGCCCACACTCCTTATCATTCTCCTTCAGCCTCTATGGAACAGCACCAAAAGTTAAAATTATACCTTTGATTTGGTGTTTATCTTTAAGGATAAAGACTTTAGACTCTTCTCTCTTATTTTAGCTCCTGGATATTGCCCTGAAATCAAATCTGCTTTTTGAAAGACACAGGGAAGCCAGGACTGTGTGGCTGACACTGGAGTTCAGATCTGGGTCTGGTTTATCTGCATGTGCAGCGGATGCTCTGCCCACCACAAGAGCACAAACACTCAGGGCACAGGCTGCCCCTCCAACCACAATTTATTACAATTAACTACAAGCTCTGAAGCCTCCAGATATCAACCTGAGCTTCAAAAGGGATCTAATAAAGAAAACCTCATCGTGCACTGAGGTACAGATATTTATCTGCATACACAAAAACATATTGCAGGACATCAAACAGCTTTCCTTCCTCCGAAACGCACCTACCAAGAGCAGCAAACCAACCCTGCGTGCAGGAGGGCGAAGACCCCGGGCTGCCAAATGCAAAGGTCCCGAGGATTAACCTCAGGGCTGCCAACCTTCTGCCCTTCCAAATGTCAAAAGACAGATTTGGCCTGGTGTACAAAGGGATTACTTGAAAGAAAGGGAACCAGAGGAAGGATATTTCAAGTATTCAAGGGGTTTCTTTCATGACACAACGCAGATTCAGCCTCTTTTGTATCCTTTTCATACTTTCACACTGTGGAAATCTTGCTTCATCAGCTGCTACTGGTCACTGCCAGAGTGCGGATGCTGGACGCTGAGATTCACGCTGCCATTTAAAAGAAAGGAATAAGCAATTTTCAAGTTTCTTTCATATTTCAGATCCATTTCCTGACACCCTTCACAGCAACATCAGGATGAGGAATGGGATCCTTTCAGCGGCGCGTACCCTTCAAGACCTATCTTCTAGAGAACAGAGTCCTCACATGCCATCTCAGTATCTCGAGTGAGCAATCAGTAATGAAACATGAATTTCACGGATGCTGCCTGATTGTATTAGGGGGAGAGAAAAAGAAAAAGCAGGAATTGCAAAACGTAAGTAGAAATTAGGAAATGGTATGAACTCTGAGCGCAGAAGGACCTAATGTGTGCCAGAGCAGCTCCGTACGATACCAGGAAACCAAATGCATCGACCCCCCACGCCAGCCAACAAGGAGCTGACACGTCCTACAGACCCTGTTTCAGAGGCAGCTCCTCGGGAACCTGGTGGTTTCCATCAGAGCCCCGTCCTGCAGCATCTCTGCCCTCTGGGGAAGGTCCCTCAGCCCGGAACAGACAGGGATGCTCTCAGATATCAGCAGCCCCCACCAAAGCATTGACCATGTCTTGGCACCGTACCCAGACAACACAAACAGGGTTCCCAGCAGCCTGGCTATAACTTAGTCAGTGCACGCTGGAATGAAGAGTTCATTTTACACAGAATCACAGAATCCCAGAATGTCAGGGGTTGAAGGGCCCTGGAAAGCTCATCCAGTGCAATCCCCCCATGGAGCAGGAACACCCAGCTGAGGTTACACAGGAAGGTGTCCAGGCGGGTTGGAATGTCTGCAGAGAAGGAGACTCCACAACCCCCCTGGGCAGCCTGGGCCAGGCTCTGCCACCCTCACCAGGAAGAAGTTGCTTCTCAAATTTAAGTGGAACCTCCTGTGTTCCAGTTTGCACCCATTGCCCCTTGTCCTGTCACTGGTTGTCACCAGAAGAGCCTGGCTCCATCCTCCTGACACTCCCCCTTTCCATCTTGATCCCCATGAATGAGTCCCCCCTCAGTGTCCTCTTGTCCAGCTCCAGAGCCCCAGCTCCCTCAGCCTTTCCTCACACGGGAGATGCTCCACTCCCTGCAGCATCTTGGTGGCTGCGCTGGACTCTCTCCAGCAGTTCCCTGTCCTGCTGGAACTGAGGGGCCACAACTGGACACAAGATTCCAGGTGTGGTCTCCCCAGGGCAGAGTAGAGGGGCAGGAGAACCTTCCTGACCTACTGACCACTCATCAGGCTGGATGGCAGGTTTCAAGCAAATTCCCCAGACACATCCAACCCACAAGACGAGAGCATAAATCCATATACATTTTGAGATAACAACACCCTCTTACAACCCCCAAAAATTCCTAGTGGTAGCAGTTTGTACTTCTCTCCTATGTAAGTGCTTCAGAGCAATTTATAAAGGGCGATCTGCACAGGCACCAAGGCTGAGATGGGAAACACCTCATCTTCTGAGAGAACAACATAAGTTACAAGCGCTTAAGCCATTTGCTCGAGCCCACGCAGGATGAGGAGCTGACAAGCAGCGAGGGGAAGTCCTGACTGCACAACCTCGAGGCAGTTTTTTGCTCTTTCAGAACTACCCCAGCCAAGGTCGGCGTGAAGAACAACGGTTTTAGTAAGAATTTTGTTTCATCATTCACAACTGTTCTATCAAATTATAGTTTTTGAACACTTCAAAGAATGAGAATCTAATTTTTACACCTTTTTCAAGCTGTCTCTTTACCGCGAATTTTAAGCGTTGTGAGCCAGAGATAACACACGAAGGGGATACCCTTACCCCATTATAAACCAGAGAGCCACCTTAAACTTTGCCATCAGTAATCTATTTGCAAAATGCAGCGCAGTCCCTACACTTACTACATGATCTGAGAATTATTTCAAAGCCAAGAGCATTTCTGTTAAATTGACAAGTAAGGACACCCCCCAGTGTGGTAGAAGCAGTTGGCAAACTCCTCTGAGAGAGGACTTGATAGCAAAGACTGGGAAAGGAACTAAAGGGCAGATGTAAAATTTAAAAAGAGCAGGAACAAGAGTGGAATGAAAAGGATGCAAAGAAACTGGGCAATCTTAGGGCTTGGATGTGCCAGCAAAATGGAGACTTACAGACCGATGGACACATGGCCAGGTGGAAAAAGGGTAAATAGGCCATATATCATCTAGCCAGGAATGGCAGCATGGAGAAGATGTTATTAAGCAAGTTCTCAAGATAAGCAGTACAGTTATTTTCCAGCACACGTGCATTTGGGCTCCACAGATCCCTGTCCCTGGTGCCTTGGGGTGTCCCTTCATTACACCCGGTCTGTGTGAAGTTTTGAACCCAGCGAAGGAGCTGAAAAGCATCCACTGCGTTCCAACCTACGTGAGGAACATCAAGAGTCTGGGAAATTCCCACAGGATTTTCTTTCATCCCTCTGTAATCTCTATATTGAGCATGTTTAGGATCCCACAGGGAAAAACACAGCTCTGTGTTCTTTATGACAGTGTTTTCAGTGCCTGCCTCTGGAGGCACCTTCTGAGCTCAGCAGCAAATTCCTTCCCTCTCCCCCACGACTGCCCCCACATTTTTGCAGCATTTTGTGCTTGTGGTCAAGATTAATAGTTTAAAAAAAGCAACTCTAGTCATGTTCCCAGTTACTACCCTGTATTTGAGGCACAGTAATTGATTTTATGACCGGGTGGTAGATGGATCTGCGTGTTTGGTTTTCTGTAAAAGCACGGGGTGTGAGCACCCTGCACGTGGCACAGGCCTCAGGAGCACAGACAGACAGACGAGGCAACAGGCGGGTCTGTCAGACACAAATATCTCCACAACCAGAAAGGCATAACTTGCTTCTCCTAGGCTGCTGCTTTTATCCTCCCTTTTCAGGGGACCAGAGCTGAAAATACAGAAAAGGCAGAAGGAACGAGTTGATGAAACAGGCTAACTGCCCCAAATGAAAAGGTGTGAGTCTGAGTCAAACCCTGAGAGTCAGTGCTGTGGAAATAAACTACTTGACATATCAAGAGCTGAGGTGAAAGAATAAGTTACAGGAGAAAACTAATTGGAAAAAGGAGCAAAGATGCCCTGATGCATCTGCTCCCAGCACGAACGTGCAGCTGATTGCTGTGACTTATTACAGAGAGCACATCTAAAAAAGGCAAGTCACTTCCTTTACCAACAGCTCTTTCCTTCTCAGTAAGCACATTGCACGCACAACATGCATTCGTATCATATGCGTTACTGCAAACATCACTGCTTATCAAAACTGCCAAAGTGAAATACATTTAATGCTTTACATTCTCCCCTGTGTCCACATGGAATAGTCACATTGGACCAATATCACTCCTAGAATGACTTTCTAATCAACAGCAAAGCTCGTCATCACACTTTTGGTTAAGTCCTCTGAAACAGCACGGCCCGTTTTTTTCCAAAGCTCTCGGGATTCCCAGATAATTCTGTATTAATTATTTACTCCCCATAAATTTGAGTTTTCAAACAGTTTTGCTAAGACAACTCCAGAAAAGCAAAGAAAGGGCGGGCTGTACGTGGGATGGCTGAAGGTCACAAGAATGATTTCTGGGAGGGTTTGTGCCTCTGTTGCAGGGTTTGATGTGTCATTATTCTTGCAACTGCATTTCAAAGGTATTATTTTTCTAAACACAAATCTGCTTTCCTTCCCTCAAACTCCACAATGTTTCTAACTGAAATTAAGTTAGCACTTAACAAAAGCAAAACACTATAATTTTAGAACTGTATCACTTCGATTGGTTTTATTTTTATACTCCCAAGAGAAAGAAAACCTTTAGTTCCTGTGAGCCTTTTGTCATGACAAACCACAAAGATAATTACTAGGAAGCTGCTCTGGTAAAACCTCCCAAACTGAATGTCACTGGGAAGCCAGACAAACATTCCCAAAATAACCGCTAAATAATTGATATTGCTAGAGTCACAGAACACAAAACCTTTAACAGTAAAAACCACCAGTGCGCTCGGGTTTGTGAGCAGTATGATTCACGCTTCTGGAACAAGGCAGAGGTTCCTTTGTGCTGATATTATCCAAAGGCCATGCTGACTGTCAAGAGTCTGTGCAGTGACCCATTGAGATATTTTTAGCCAGGATGGACTTTAATCACAGGATGATTTTAAGTATGATACCTAGTGCATAATCCCTTGTTAGCAGAGATGAGGACCTAAGAACCCACTTTGACCTGCAAACCCTCCAAAGGCAGATTTACACAGACTTCTGAGCAACTTGATGCTTTCCCCAGAGCCTTAACTATATTCTCACTTTGAAAACAATTTAAAGAAAAATCCCAATCTTTCACCTAACCACAATTTAGATGACAAATCAATTACAGAAATACATACAAGTACCTATCACTGGAAGCACAGTTGCTGACACGTCCATGCACCAGCACAGACACCCAGAAAAAGCGTTTGAGACCGCGACATAAAGAAGGTTTCAGAGAAAGAATAAATTATCATATGTATCGCTTCTGTCCTTCTGCATGGATGCAGAAATGAGCAAGTTAACGGTTAATGGCACATGGTGACATTGCTGAATGCTGCTGCGCCTCCAGAAATGCTAAAGCCAACACAGTAGCGGTGCAGCGGTTCCGATTTGCAAAGGACAACACAGGACGGGCAGACAGGCTCACTAATCCTGCTCCTCTTACCTCTGCTCTGCAAAACCAGCAGGCGGTAGCTTGCAAGTTAAGTCATAGAACAAAAAATAAATCGTTTGGCAAAAAATACAGCAGTGTTTACAGAAGGAAGGAAGGGAATGAGCAAAATGTGCTGCCAGAAATATAGACGTGCACATATTTTAGCATGACACACTGGAGACAGAGATACCAGCTTGTAACAAAAAAGCCCCACGAGTGCACTGTATCAGTTGATTAGAAACCTCCTGAGATCCCCAGATTAAGTAGAAGCTCCCTCCTCTGCTTTACTTGTGTCTCCACAGGATAGTGCTTATCTCAGCAATGAAATGCTGCAATCATCTCAGGTGAGGGAACCGTGAAAGCGAGTGGGATAAGGAACCTGTGCAGACACTCAAGGAAACAGCCAGAGCGCCGCTGCCTCGGCAGCAAGTGACTCATCGGAACAAGCTGTCACAGCCAGCTCTGACCTCCACCATAGCACATACCCCCCAGAGCACTGGCCCAAAGACAAAACTGTGATATTTCCATGTATTTACATAGACTATGTGCAAATTATATGTATATTTTTTTTGAGAGTGGTATTTCAAATTGCTGTTTTAAAGAAGGGCTTCAAGAACACAGTGATGAAGGCAACGAAGACAGCGCTCTCCTGAGACAAAGGGCTACTAAATTCTATGCCTGTCTGTACATAAAATTCTCAAAGTAAAAAGGGATTCCAAAGGAAAATATCAGTAATAATTTACTTCCAAAGCTCACCAGGAATTCAGAGCGAATTCTAAGCACACGGCTTTGCCCCCATGTCTGCAAAACATCTTCCTGTAAAGTAAGGCTGTCAGAAGTATATCAGTACCTGGGGTTTTGGGTGATTATAAAGAAGAGAACATTTGCCCATTAGAGGACATAATTCCTCTTGCTGGTCAAACTTTGAAAAGCTTTGAGGGGCCTTTGAAATATTGTGGGCCACTTTCTAATATAAAAATCCGTAGTGAAAAAAATCCACAGTGTAGGCCAACAAAAGAAGGAAGAGTCACATTTGGTGCCCCGGTCACCTCCTGGTATTAAGCCCAACTTATGAAAGGTCTCAAGAGGTCACAAACGCTCATGTTCATGCAGAAATCCAAGCATAAATCCACGCATCAGGTTAAGTTTGTGTAACAAAAGCAACTCCTCAGTGTCCCCTCCAAATGCTGAGTTCACAGGACGCCTGTTATCCTGACGAATCTGTCACAGCGCGGTGACAGTGGCACTTCAGGACCTGGTGTGACAGCACCAGTGTGCCCAGGACAAGCCACCTACCTCGCTCCTCCGCCGCCGAGCACCAGTGCAATGGCATTGCCGGTCAGAACACGAGCCAGGCGAGAAAAGTCAGAGTGTCGGTCAGGCGGTTTCTGGCACACGCGGTCGTACATCTCTATCTGCAGAGGAGAGGTGGAAGGGACATGGGTCAGTGCTAGAGTTGGGTTATAGTTGCACTCGATCTTAAGGGTCTCTTCAAACCGATATGATTCTGTGATTCTATAAGAAGGTCATTCTAAGGCAGGGTAGAGCCTGCACGACCAGCCAACACTAGACCGTTAAGAAGTGGACAGCTGTGCTTCAAATGAAGCGGGTTAATGAACTATCCAAAGAGTTCTAGTGATCACATGCATCTCTCTTATTTTTATAGTAGCTGGGAGAATTTCATCGTAGTACAGTGTTTTCTCTGGAGCTATTTCTCGTTCTTGACAAGGACTGAAGTGACTGGGAAGCATCCCAAGTCTGCCTCTGCTTTACCTTCCGCATGGTTTTCACACGCACGGGGATCCTCCCAACGAGGAGGACTCGACCGCATGTACCCCCCTATTCATAATATTGATATGGTCATAGTATCAATATGACCTTGAGACAGTATTCACTGTCCTCAACGAAGTCAAGTATGCATCCATACAGAAGATACAAGTCCCTTATCCCTATGTTTCCTATACTAAATTGAAGCCAAATAGATTTAAGAGAGCACTGTGTGACATGCAGTTGCATATCAGAATATCACAGAATCACAGAATCATTTTGGCTGGAACAGAGACCCTCAAGATCATCAAGTCCAACCATAAACTAACTCTGGCACTAAACCATGTTCATAAGAGCCTCATCTAGAGGTCTTTTGAACCCTTCCAGGGATGGTGACTCCAGCACTGCCCTGGGCAGCCTGTTCCAATGCCCCACAGCCCTTTGGGGAAGAAATTGTTCCCCAGATCCAACCTCAACCTCCCCTGGCACAACTTGAGGCCGTTTCCTCTTGTCCTATCACTTGCTACTTTGGAGAAGAGACCAACAGCCTCCATGCTCCAGCCTCCTTTCAGGCAGTTGCAGAGAGTGATAAGGTGGTGATGATGATGATACTCCCCTCATGCAGTATCATCATATCAGATTATCTTTGATAGACTGATTACAAGGAAGGTACCACAGCTCAGGGACCAGTTACCCAAGCAGGAATCTCTTACCAGCTTGGGCAGGCTTCTTTTGGAGAAGACTCTGCGCGGACAGTGCAGGTGGAGGTGACCAGAACACCAGCTGCGCATGTTGAGCCACTCCACGGTGCGGGAAGGGAGAGGCCCGTCCTCCTTGTGGAGCAGGATCAGCTGCTTCTGCGCTCGCACCGCCGTGCTCTCCAGCATCTTCTCCAGCTACAGCGCATCACACACACAAAGGAATGGGGCGTCAGGTATTTACTGCTTCCATATTGATTTAACAGAATACTGTATTTTGAAATACATTTATATACACACACATATATACATCTGACCTCTTTTCCTATCTGAATCTGCAGACAGCTACAGACGCTAAGAACCCTCCAACAAGACTGATTTAGACCACTACAGTGTTAGCTGTGGGCTGACATGGTGTAAAGAACTCTAAAATCAGACAACGATTCAAACCTGAATCCTTAATGCTTTTTACCTAAACCACAGACCATTAATGCACAGCACAGACACATGCTGTTCATGCAAGATGAGATTGCTTCCCAAGTCACACTTAAGCCTAAAAACGTTCACCATGTCTTGTTCTTTCACTTCCAATCGGATCGCTTTCTCCTCCTTGCATTCCTTATTTTCATTTCTTTGTTGTTCGAGGCGACTGATGGCGACTCGCCTCTCCTGCCTCCCACACACACACATGGAGAACCAACACAAAGCGACACACGAGAACGCCGCAGATGGTACCAGTCCCGGGCTTTGCAGAGGTGAGGCTCAGCACTTCGCAAGCCTAAAAAACCCACTTGTGAGCTCATTCTTACATTTCTAGCTGAATTTGTGTGCCTGGCCAAACAACTTCAGTAATAAAATATCAAAAATAAAAATAGTAAGGGGAAAAAACATACCACTTACAATCTGTAATAAAATATATTAAATTATTTATACTATACAATTGGTATGTGCTTTCTCCTAGGCACACACCATGAATTCCATCCGGGCAGATAATAATTTCTCTATCTGGAGATTCTGCAAAGAAATTCTGGACAGAAACACAAAGCTTCAAAACAATTTGGCTTTTGATTTACCATTGGCCAAAACGACTCTTTAGAGGAGGAGAACCCAGCTGGAAATACTCCTGTATAAAACTTGCCATTTCAGAGGATCCTCATCCAATTCTTTTTCTATTTATAGGCACATATTTCTCAGGAATATTTCCTTATTAAACCCAGGAAAACTCCTGAGCATGGAATGAAGTCGT
This sequence comes from Streptopelia decaocto, assembly GCF_964273445.1. Lineage (NCBI taxonomy): Eukaryota > Metazoa > Chordata > Aves > Columbiformes > Columbidae > Streptopelia > Streptopelia decaocto. Next base: position 2,845,704 of record NC_138672.1, on the reverse strand, counting down.
TTGGGCCAGGCTGCTGGCGCTGCAGGAAGGACGGATGCCCACCTCGCCCACGGTGGGCTCCTGGTCGCCCAGCCCCACAATGAGGATGCAGTCGGCCTGTCGGATGCAGCGCTGGGTCCAGGGGGTCAGGGTGCTGTCTGCCTGGTACAGCACGATGCGGTGGATGTCCTCCTGCTGGCCCAGCCAGCTGGTCAGCCGGTATTCGTGGAGACTGCGGACAGGCAAGGAAATGAAATTAAAATGGTTTTATATCACAGCTCCTAACAGATCAGAGCAAAATCTTCAACGCCAAGCACAAAATCCAGGGACCTGCATCTCTCGCTTGCCCAGTCTAAGAACCTTATCTGCCCACATTTCCAGCTCCATTATTTATACCATTAGATATATATACACAGAGGAAAGAGGACGCAGCGATGCCTAACTTCAAAAAGGCTGCCATGGCACCCCTATGAATGAGGAGACAAAACCCACTTGGAACAATTCAGCTTTTCCAATTTCACAAGTAAGAAATAACTATGGAAAAAAATAACCACATTCAAACTAAATATTCTTGTTGTCTCAAACACCTTGATGAGAAACAACATATGTTAGAACACGGGGTTTTATTCCCAAATGCTGCATATTTATAAGACCAGCACAGTATCTTTCTGTATCAAAATTTCCTGTATCCAAACCAGCGTGGTCAGCAGGACAAGGGCAGTGATCCTTCCCCTGTGCTCTGCATTGGGGAGGCCACACCTGGAGTATTGTGTTCAGTTCTGGGCCCCTCAGCTCAGGAAAGAGACTGAAGTGCTGGAGCAGGTCCAGAGAAGAGCAACAAGACTGGGGAAGGGACTGGAACACAAGCCCTATGGGGAGAGGCTGAGGGAGCTGGGCTTGTTTAGTCTGGAGAAGAGGAGGCTTAGAGGTGAGCTCAGCACTCTCTAGAACTACCTGAAGGGCAGTTCTAGCCAGGGGGGGATTGGGCTCTTCTCCCAGGCATCAGCAATAGGACAAGGGGCCATGGGCTTCAACTCTGCCAGGGGAAATTGAGGCTGGAGATTAGAAAGCAATTCTGTGCAGAGAGAGTGGTCAGGCATTGGAATGGCTGCCCAGGGAGGTGCTGGACTCACCGGCCCTGGAGGTTTTTAAACTGAGATTGGACATGGCACTTAGTGCCATGATCTAGTCAATGGACTGGAGTTGGACCAAGGGTTGGACTTGATGATCTCTGAGGTCTTTTCCAACCCGGTCAGTTCTGTGATTCTGCAGTTTTCATAAGCAACAGAGGCAGGTACCTGTCCAGTGCAGCAGAACCGAGTCGCTGTTTGATGTTGTCACTGGTGAGCAGCAAAGTAGGACCTGGAAGAACAAGAAGTTTCATGTGTGAAACTGTTCAGCTCTGGACAAACCAGACTGAGAAAATGTAGCTACAACAAATGCAGTTCTGTAAATTTGCTTTGAAGATCATGAGGATCTGTGCATTAACTAGAGCTGTTGCAGAAGAAGGAGATGGCACAAAGTCTTCACAACCATTTCCACACTTGTCTACAGCAGCATAATTCTAACTCTCCGCATTCCCAGAGCTCTGTTACTGCTTTAGTCCCAATGTACAAGCTCTTTTATCTCATTCCTCACTGTCACAGAGAACGATGGTTTCTACTGCAGCTGCATTTTTACAAACCCACCACTGAGAATTGATTTGGTACCTTTTCCAACCACAGAAAGCCCAGGAATCTGGGTTCAAAGACAAACGCTATTTCACTGACCTCCTGAAACACATCATTTGTTCATCCCCAGGTGAATCCTACAGCTCTCTATAGTGGTATTACCTATACTCAACATGCCAACAGGAACTTATGGCTCTACAAACCCCAAGGAGAGAGAAGGTCCCGAATCTGGGGGCGCAGCCCTGTTGATACTGCCGAGACAGGCAGACACATCTGGCAACAGCATTGCATCCCACAGGAACTTGGGGGCATATAAAGCTTCTTGCAGGCGCTTTAGTTTCTTTTTCATATTAGCAATTCTATGTCGTCAGCAGCAATAGACGCCATATGTGGTGGAGGTTGCCGAAGAACTGCAGCTAAATACCAAAGAGCAAAGCAAAGAGAACTTAAGGGATTAACCACATACCGAAAGAAAAGATTATCTGTCTCATAGGGAAAGAGAAAATCACATTTACAAAACATGAAGGAGCACTCACTTTGTACGATGCTTTCATAAAGCAACCCTTCTTTTTTTGTTAGTCAAAAAACCTGAAGTTTACGTATGAAATAACAAAACAATTACGTGAAGTCTCTCCAGGCATTAATAAAGCAACATGGCTTAAAGTGTTTACTAAAAATCAAGGAACTATGAATGAACAACATAGTAAAAGGATGCAATTTCACACGTAGATGCTCAAAAAGCAAAACCCACAAGTGCAGTATCTGGAGCTGCCATCCTGACCTTCAGGGCCAGCTCAGTTCCCCAACAACGCTCCATTCCTTCCACAAACACTTCACTGTTTTAAAATACTTTAGTGTTAGACTCGAAAAAACCTCAGAAGTCTGATTTTTCATCTTGTATTTTCAAACATCCAAATAACGTTTGCCCTTTGTTACACTGATGATGAAAGAAGAGCAAACAAAAATGGGCAAAAATATCCTGTGAGTGGAGACAAACAAGAGAAAAAGTAAAAGCTGGTAAGAAAGCACAGAAAGGAGGATGACTTGAATTTCATTTCCTCATGCTCAAATGAGGTTCATGGCAATTGGTTTCTATGAAAGCAACAACTCCGAAGTCGAGGGAATTATTTCATCAGCATTTCAAGACCTGAACTGGTTTAACCCGCCCTTCCCTCCTGCACCCGTGCTGCTCCTGCGCTGGCGCCTTCAGATCATCCAGTCCAGCCATAACCCACCCCGGGCACTGCCCCATGTCCTGAGAACCTCATGTCCATCTGTCCAACCCTCCAGGGATGGTGACTCCAGCACTGCCCTGGGCAGCCTGTTCCAATGCCCCACAGCCCTTTTGTTCCCCAGATCCAACCTCAACCTCCCCTGGTGCAACCTGAGGCCATAAGACACGCTATGAAGACAACAAAGGAGGGAGGGCAGGTACATTTTGAAAACGCATTCAACAGCAGAGTGTTCATTTATGTGTTGAGGTTCTCAGCAAAATAAAAATGATATATAGACCAAATATTCTTCCAGGATCGGTGACTTCCAGAGCTTTATGACAGTGGTGGAAGTTTAGTAGGCAAAGATGAACAGCCAGGAATGTAAAATGAGCTGAGGAATACAATAAAAATGTCAAGTAAGAGAGACTAACAACGAGGAGAGAACAGCATGATCCACCTCTGTGTGTGCCTGTCACCTCCCTGCACCCAGTTCCTCATACCCAAGAACATCAGCAAAGGAGCCTGGAGTGCCCTGTACTGGTCTGACATGCTGGGGCACGTGTCCTAAGGAGAAACCATTAAACCCAATGACCCAGCCAGCCAGAACAGCTTTTACACAAGGCGAGAGGCAGAGGCTGTAGGGCTGGCATGCATCTTTATGTTAGTCAAGGTGATGGCTGCTTCACCCACAGGTATCTTGAATGGGGACAAGACATGCCCATCAAGCATCACAGGAGCCTCAGAGAGGCACGTGAGCGTAGAAATCATGTCCACTCACAAGTGTGATGGGAACGGCTGAGGGACCTGGGGGTTCAGCTGGAGAACAGGAGCTGAGGGGAGACCTTCTGATCTCTGAACTGCCTGAAAGGAGCTTGGAGCCAGGGGGGGACGGGCTCTGCTCCCCAGGAACAAGCGCCAGGAGCAGAGGAAACGGCCTCAAGTTGCGCCAGGGGAGGTTGAGGTTGGATCTGGGGAACAATTTCTTCCCCAAAGGGCTGTGGGGCATTGAACAGGCTGCCCAGGGCAGTGCTGGAGTCACCATCCCTGGAGGGTTGGACAGACGGAGATGAGGTTCTCAGGGACATGGGGTAGTGCCAGGGGTGGGTTATGGTTGGACTCAATGATCCTGAGGGGCTTTTCCAAGCAAAACGATTCTGTGACTCTATGATTTTTGTATTGGGAAAAGCAGCAGTTCCCAGTACGTGACTCCAACACGTGTTTAGGGGCAGACGGGAGGACTTGGGAGGACTCTGCCCCTCTGCACCACGGAGTGGGACCGAGACACCCAGACCCTTCCTCATCCCCGGCACAGAACACGGTGCCGCTTCCAACTGAACCAGCTCTTGTTTGCTTCAAAAATCACAACCATCTGCTCCACACTTCCAATTCCTAGGAAGCTCCCAATTAATCCACCATTAAATAACCCCACATCAATGTGTTCAAGAACACCAATATACATGTTTTCAAGTGCATAAAACAGAATGACCAGAAGTGTTATTTAAACTGCTGAGAGCAACGAAATGATAAAAATCCTTCTCAAGGACGTACCCCTCGAACAGCCACAGCAATGAAATGATGAAAAACCTTCTCAAGGACATACCCCTTGAAGAGCCGCAGCAGCAGCCGGGGTGCCCAGGACGCTGTGTCAGTGCATCCTCACCGCAGCTCCTTAGTTCCACACCATCACCTGGTGCTGCTCTCGATCAAACATCCCTGCAGCCGCCCGCACCCCTCGGGGACCCTGCTCTTTCCACAGGGTAAGACATGGGGTGAACAGCTCAAAGTGAAGAGCATAGGAGAGGTGAAATGAGGTAACATTAAATATTTATCTAAGACCAACAGTGTGTCTGTGACTGCAACCAGCAGCAGATTGCTGGGGAGAGTATTAGAGCAAAGAAAACTCAATAACAGCCTCTGAGCCTCCAGCAATTTGCAGTTCATGAATTTCTCAAGCCAGAGGTGGTGACTTTTAACAGCCCCAGGGGGATTTTTCTTGCAGCAAACCGACTGGGATTCTGAATCCCGGCTTTTCTACCCATCAGGTCAGAGAACACCGTATGGCAGCGGTGTGACCCCCAGGACCACGGAGCATCTCAATTGCTGCTCCAGAGCCATCTGTTCTTCAGTACAAAATTACAAGCCCATGAAAGAGAAGTGAGGAGGAAAAAAATGCTTGCCAATATCAGAGGTCTAGTTCATTTTATCTTTAATGCTCTCAAGAAAAGACTGAGGCAGCCCTTCAGCAAGGCTTCCAAGCTCAAACCCAGCCCCAGTAAAGGCACACAAGTAGCACACAAACAGCATAAAACCCTCAAAGCTGAGCGTGCTACTCACTTTTGTAATTTTTTTTCCACGTCACACCTATTTCATAAGATGCGAAGGTGTGGGAATGCAGAGATCCAAGTTCTAAGTCTAACAAAACATGGTCAAAAAGTTGCCCAGAGAAATCAGAAGCCAAGGAGTGATCTCTGATGGTGAGAAATGGCTGCAAATCCACCTCAATGGGAAAAAACACACAAAAAGATACTGTCCAGTACAAGATGCACTGTGGAAAAAGACAGCACAGCGAACTTACTTGTCTTGACTTGTATGTGGCCTAATAAAGTCCACAAAATGATGTGTCAAAGAGACAGGACTGATAAATGAGTTTGATGGCCCAGTGTCAGAAGATCTCGCCCAGCAAAAAAATATCAACTTGTGCCAGGGTTCAGGCATCAAATTAAACACTTAACATTTCAAATCATTCTCTGTGTAAAGAAGGGACATCCAGACAGAACTACGATTAAAATCTCCAATAAATTATTAGTAGAGACATTTCAGTGAGCTTTCCGATACATTATACATTTTCAGAAATGAAAATAAAGCTTACATTTAAAGGGCAGAAAGGAAGGAGAGAGACACATATGTTTGATTTGAATCCCTCTCTACCTCAGTCTGAAATTACATACGATCAGACGGCTCCCACACATCAGAATTTGCACAGCCAGGCGGAATCATTTAGCTGCTCTCAGTAAAAGAACAAAAAATACTTAGGCAAATACTTTTAAAAAGTCTGAACACTGCAGAAGAGCTTTTTGAGAAGAGATGCTCTGAGCTCTACCAGGATTAAAGGGAAAAAGATACTACTAATAAAAAGAGACATCACGAGAATTGACCACAATAATCGGCGCGGTTATCCTAACCTGCAACTTCGCACGGCAGTAAAACCTGGAAAGTGGAAAATTCTGTCGCTGCTTTTTGGAAGTTTTATATTCTCCATCGTCCTTCTTTGCAGCCTCAAAGACCAGGATTCAAAGCAAGAGCTTTCACGCTGACGCACAGAAGAAAAGGGAGCGCGGGAGCAGCGCCGCAGCCCCTGTTCACCGCAGGACGTTCCTGCTCCGGCCCCCGGGCTCAGATCACATTTTACATTTCCACCCATCTCAAGATGAAGGCAGATTCATGTTGAATTATTACCACCAGGTACCAAGCAACTGCTTCACTGTCCAGCTTCTAACAGAATAAACGCCACGGAAACATGAACATCCCTTTGGATTGAACTGGGACACACTCGCACTGCCTGGAAACAATATCTGAATTATCAGAAGCCACAGAAACACCAAATCTCAATCTCTAAATAAATGACATCGACACCACCACCCACCTCCTTCCTGTGTTTTAAGCGCATGGGCCAGACGTGTCCGTCAAAGAGACCCTAAAAGTTAACCTAAAGAAAATGAGAAGAGCAACTCCAAAGTGTCAGGAAATATTTAAATTCCAAATTGTTTTCACATGGACCAAAGGATATACCATGTTCCAATACAAAGCCTCTTGTCACCAACAACTGTGACCACTTTAGAATGAACCAGTTCATCACATGCTGAAGCAACGTTGTTAGGCAAGAAACCAGTTTCTGGCATAGTGCTATTTGTAGTTTTGCTTTCTCTTAGAGACTGCAAAAAATAAGATGTAGACGTTAACACCTCATGAATACATTTAACTTTCCGTTCAGCTATAGCTTTACTCAGCATGACTGTAGATAAGGGGAGCAGCGAACAGCCATTGGAGCTTAAAGAGCATTGTTAAAATAAGTACCAAGGCCTCATATTTGTTCTGAAACTGCTTGTTCTATTTTCAGGGAATACTGTTTAATTTAATTGCCTTGATTTTCTTTTTGGGGGGGTTGGACACACATTGGTTGGATGAAGTAAAAACAAATACATAATTAAACCTACACAGCAGAATCAAGCAACAAGGCCAATAAGTCCTGTCTCATTACAGGTGTGGCAGGATGCAAACCCCCTCTCTCCCCCTCTCTCCTTCATCATGGAAGGAGTAGGCACATCTCCCTCTCTCTCTGCTGTTTGAGGCTGACAGCTGCTTCTGTTTGGCCCCAGAGTCCCCTGGCCAGGGCTGTTAGGAGAAGGGAGCACCGAGGCACCAGGGAGCCGCTGGGTGCCCGCAGCCAGTTTGGGGGATGTTTGGAGGCTTCAGGGGCACCCACAGCCAGGGTGGGGGTGCAGAGAAGCTTCTGGAATGCTCACAGTCAGATCTGATCAGGCTATAAAAAACAGGACTCTGGTCGAGACTCTGCCCCTTGCCGCGGGTCTCTGGGAGCACGGCCAGATGCTGCCACTGAGAGCCCCCCCGGGATGGAGACTCCGCTTGCCCGGCCGCCACGGGTGTGAGGAAAACTTCTCCTCGCAGGATTGCCAGTGTATTTACTTTCCTGGCACATTTGCACGTGTACTTTCCATGCTCAATATGAGCACGTGTAAAATTAATCCTTGCATAATCGCGGGTGTATTTTCCTCCCGTGCTTCCACATAAGCATGTGTAACTTTCCGTGCACATTTGCACGTGTATTTCTCCTTGCAGGATTGCGAGTGCGTTATAAATTTACCCTCGCAGAATCGCGAGTGTACACTTTTGTACTCAATACAAGTACACGTATCCCTTTAAAATAACCCCACACCGTGTTCAGGCAAGTGTGGACTCTTCCCGGACTCAGGGGCGGCTCCGGCATTATTTTGGGTGAAGCCACGTGCATGCACACTGTGGACTGCCCATTGTGTTAGTTGCTGCCCCTTAATAATTTTCCTCACCTGATATCCGAACCTGTATTCAAGTCACTATTGGAGTGCTAAAACCCTGTTTCTCACAGTTTAATAAAAGTTGTTTTAGACCCTGTTGTCCCTTAAACTGACCTCGAGGTGCCTCCATGACAACAGGCAAAAGTGGTTTTCTGTGCTCCTTTAATAAGACGGAAGCAGTTAAAAATTACCAAAAGAACAAAAATCCTGTTAAACAGACTAAGCTGCGACCAGCTCCAACTCACAGCACTGCCCACGGCCTTCTAATGCCGGTTCTAGGAAAAGATAAACCATCCTCTAGTCTAATTGTGCAGGTTTTGTTCCAACGCAGCTGCATTGCAGGCAGAGTCCTCCCGAGAACCGCGGCAGCTGGTATTAAACTTCCTGATGGCCCTTGCAATGATCTCGCTATTACTGCGTGACTTCTAGTGTCTCCTAGGATTCTAGACATCATTGTGATATTCATCTAAGCTAATATTAAAAGGAAGAGTAAGGAATTTGCTAAAGTAATAGATGAAGTTGCAATAGAAAGCTAAAACCAAGAGCTTTAGCCCCGTGGAAGCTCACACAGAGCACGGTTACCTCCGCTGCTCCGGAATGGATTGCAAGCCCAGAGCAATGAAACAATATAGATCAAGTGTTAAATTTACAATTAAACAAAAGGTTTGTTCTAGAAAAAACAAAAGGATAAACAACAAAAATACGCCAAGAGCAGCAAATCTACACAGCGAACCCCTTTATTTTCAAAATTGGGAACATATGCACAGCAAGAGGCTTCCTTACGAGAGCGATTCTCAATTAAGCCTTCTCGAGTGTATTAAATAACACCTCTTATTTCCATAAATACATTTAAGGTCTAATCACAGATCACACCCAAAGCACAAGTGCTAATTAGCAATTTGAACGTTAGAAGCGGGTACAGGCTCAGGTGTCAGCACGAAGCTCCAACTCACCAGCTGCTCCCCAAGGCACTAACGCAAACCTGTTCACATGACGCTTCCCTTTTCCCGCACACAAAATGGACACAGTTCTAATTGTCAGGTCAATACCAATTAAACCAAAACTTTGCTTCACAACACTGACTTCGGTATTCATTTTGTTCTTTGGTGCAAGAAGTCGGAAGAAAAATAATCCCTTAAATCAGCCCCTAAACCCATAGCAAAGCACCATCCGGCACATCGCTCACAGCACTTTGTCACAGAAATGGCCTCAAGTTGCGCCAGGGGAGGTTGAGGTTGGATGTGGGGAACAATTTCTTCCCCAAAGGGCTGTGGGGCATTGGAACAGGCTGCCCAGGGCAGTGCTGGAGTCACCATCCCTGGAGGGTTGGACAGACGGACATGAGGTTCTCAGGACATGGGGCAGTGCCAGGGGTGGGTTATGGTTGGACTTGATCTTAAGAGTCTTTTCCAACCAAAATGATTCTGTGATTCTAGGAAGAGCCAATTTCTAGCCAGAGTATAGAGGAGAAAACAGAAAAGTTATCAAATAAAAAAAAAAATATATATATATATAAAAAATATAGCCTGCATGACAAACCCTCATCACTGCAGGAGGTTTCCTGGCTGTCGTGAGGAGCAGGGCCGGGCCAGGGCTCGCTCTGCAGCCCAGCTCTGGCCCACGCGCCCCGCGGTGTTTTCACACAGTGCTCCCTTCCCACCGCAGCCGGCTGCTCCGCTCTGGCAAGAACCCAGATGCCAAGGTTGGGTGGCACCATCTAGAGCTGCCAACGCTACACAGACCTCGGTTTAGGAAAGGAAAAGAGAAGGGTGAAAAGGCCAAGTGATCAAAATAACCGCCCTAATTCATTGTGATCTAGTTGCTTTCAACTAGAATGGTTATTTTTAGTCTGAATAGCCCATCTAGTTACTTAAGTTTTTGTTTGTTTTATTTACAGGCTCCCAGTGCTGTCACACATCAAAACAAGCTGGCGGCAATCCATAAGAAGCACCCCTTAGCAATAGAGCTGCGGCGGCGATCTGTGCTCCGTTACGGATGTAAAAATTCTTCTGCCATCTCAAAATAAGAGGAATCTTCAAACGCCCACAAATTCGTACTCGCTGTAACACATCTCCACCACAAGCTGCATACAAATTCATCTTTCAAAAGGTGAAAGAGTTCAAGCATCAACAGCTTTTTCCTGTGCCTGCTCACCTAGAGGAATTTTTTAAGCAGAATAATAAGTGCCAGCTCCAGATACCCTTAAGGTCAGAAAGGAAATAACCAATAAATATAAGTGGGTATACCTCAAGCATCACGTAACCTGTACTTTTCAAAATAATAAGCCGTGAGATAGCAGACTAACAATTCATCAAAGGACTACAGGAGATTTACTCAAGACATCCGTGATAGCGTATGAGGATGAGAAGAGGATGTTCAGGAAATGTCAAACTAGTACTAAGCGTGAACTGAATTGCAAATTCAATATATGGTTTTGTGAGCAACTGGAACTTGAACACACAACTTCACCGGTGGATAAAGGAATTTATGACTCAGCTGCGAGCTGAATACGTGGCTTTGTGAGCATGACACAGACAAACAAGCTGGCAACAAATGCAACAATGATTTAAGATTTAAGTTTGGACTTCCAGTGCCAACCTGCATCTCCTCCACAAGCCTCTTCTATCAAGTCTTATGCTTACCACTCACTGCACGGCCTCAAGAGAAGAAAACTGCATAAGAAATCCTTTGCTGGGTGAAGCTGAACACTTGAGGAAGCCTGAAAGACTCTCACAGAGAATCAGACACCTGGGCGGGCAGCACGGACCTGTGCGCTGGTGGGGTTCTGTCTGGTGGCTCTGGGGATGCTGGTGACAGCCAAGCGAGGGGCAGACAGACTGGCTAATGTTTCCCTCAGTTCCAGCAGGACAGGGAACTGCTGGAGAAGAGTCCAGCGCAGCCACCAAGATGTTGAAGGGAGTGGAGCATCTCCCGTGTGAGGAAAGGCTGAGGGAGCTGGGGCTCTGGAGCTGGACAAGAGGAGACTGAGGGGGCACTCATTCATGGGGATCAATATGGAAAGGGGGAGTGTCAGGAGGATGGAGCCAGGCTCTTCTGGGTGACAACCAGTGACGGGACAAGGGGTAATGGGTGCAAACTGGAACACAAAAGGTTCCATTTAAATTTGAGAAGCAACTTCTTCCTGGTGAGGGTGGTGGAGCCTGGCCCAGGCTGCCCAGGGAGGTTGTGGAGTCTCCTCCTCTGCAGACATTCCAACCCGCCTGGACACCTTCCTGTGTAACCTCATCTGGGTGTTCCTGCTCCATGGGGGGATTGCACTGGATGAGCTTCTGAGGTCCCTTCCAATCCCTGACATTCTGGGATTCTGGGTAACTAAGGACACAAAATTTTCCACTAACATCAAATGCACACTAGAGACGGGAACAGAGAAGCAAGAGATTATGAAAAAGGCTGATCCTGAGCACTCTGTACCGCTGTCCCCCAACGCAGCACGAATCCACCTTTGACTAACGCCAGGCACCTGGCTGTACCTCTCCAACAAGATAAGCAGCATTTCTTTCTCGCGGCGCAGTAACGTGTAAACGCTTCTCACCCACAGCGCTGAGCGCATGCTTGAGCTCCAGGGTAAAAGCTGTAAGCGGCACCTCCTCGGACACCGGCATGATGGCTACAGTGGACAGGTTGCTGGCAGGATTGCCCGCGTCCCACTTGCTCGAGCTGTGCAATCCGAGAGGGTAAACTGCTGCAAAAGAACAAAAACTTGTCAGAAGCCAGCCCAGAAAGGTAGGGGCTCATTTCTTTGTTTCCAGCTGTCAGGCAGCAAGGAAAGGATCACTGAATTGCTTAAGATAAACGTAACATCCTCCATCTCACATAAAATGAAGGAGTTTCCACATATTTCATCCGTAAAAGGATGAAGATCGACTCCCATAATCTCTGGCTGCTGACAGAGCATGTGTGCATACAAGTCAGGCAATGTTAAAAACATCTGGATGCCAGGAAAAGGTTCAGTATTGCATTGACCTGACCTGTTAAGATAAAGACACTTGGAATGGCCACAGCTTTGGGACAGGCACTGATTTAGCCCGCAAGAGGAATTAGCTTAAACAGCCAACCCCCAAAACCCGTTGTCAGGATCACAATATTACAAAAAGTAACATTCACTTTTTATGGTATTCCTGATCAAGGAAATAAATCCCTGTTTTCAAAGTTCCTACAGGGAATGGGTATCTCCACTTATTTTCACTGCCCTCCAAGATGGGAAAATGTGGAGCTTTACAGATAGGTGCTATGGGGTATTAAAATGAAATATGGAAGCTCTGAAGTAGCTGCAGAGTAACTGTGGAAGCATTTCCAGTGTAGGACGGTGAGTAAGGACGAGGGCAGGGAGAGGGGAGCACTTTTCGACAGAAGCGTGTGAGACATTACCAAGATCTCCCTAGATCGCTCAGAACAGGAAAAGATCCATGATCAGGCTGTTCTACAATCTGTCCTCTTTATTTTGATACTATTTCATTTCTCTTTAAATAAACCACCTCAGACAGCCTCACTTTGCCTATCAACTCAGCTCTAAGCACACAATAAATTCCATGTCATTTAAGTTAGGATTTAACACCCTGCTTATTTTACTCAAAGGCCTAAGATGCACCATTAAGATGATTTCTTGCGATGGGCATATGGAAATATTTGATATACTATATGGAAACTCACTCACAGTCTATATGCAAAATGGACAGTGCACTGCAGGACACAAAGAAATATCAGATAAACCATTTTCAAATATATTCAGTGATCAAGTTATTCATTTCAAGTCTTCTAAAACAGGTCTGCACAGAACATAAAGTATTTTTTCCACTCCTTGTGACAATCTTCAGGAAGATATTTGTAGGTTCAAGCAGGTTAGACATCAGTGCTCAGCCCCTTCATCTCCATCGGCCCTTCCCTCCTCAGAACCTCAGTGGTGATGCTCTGATTGAATTTCTATTGCTGTCACTAATTTTCCTCCCTTTTCTCCATGTATTAATAGCATATTGCCCCATTTCTCAAGTCATGCGGACTCTGCCCGAAGCCACAATGGCATTTCAGCACGCACAGAAGTTTCAGTACAATCATCGCCAGAGATTCGCACACCGATTGTGTGCAGAAAGCTGAGCACGTAACGAAAGGGCAGAGTTTGAGATTCACTCCCCAAAACTGCTGCAAAACACGAGTTGGCTGCTTCATTTTCAGCCTCCTTGGAACATTGTAAAAAGAGCAATAAATAGAATTAAAAATCCCTCACTAAACAACTTGAAACAGCAAAAACCCCACAACACCCTTGGTAGTTGATGTGCATCATTTTTCTTTTAAAAGCTGCTCAAGAAAACGTGGAAGATTTTCCTCCTACTCCCTTCAATCAGTAAATACATTTGTTTTGCCTCTGCCACTTACATAAAGCTTCAGAACCAAGGCACTGCAGGCCATTTCCTCTCAGACAATTCATTAAGATAATGCAAATACAGACATATTAAATCAGTCTGCATGCAGATGCCGCTCGGCAGGACTATCTGATCCAAATCTATCACAGCTGCTCTTTCCAATGCTCCTTTTGAGCTCTTCTCTTGCAAGAATGTAAAGGAAATTTCGCTGCACATATGCAGCGGTACTTCTCTATCTCAATTGCAAATCCTTCCATTCCCACACTTATTTAGCCACGCTCCGCCAAAAAATAAACTATAAAAAATGGTACACTTGTGACAACAGCTAAAATATTTAGCGACAAATTCTCTTTTTCGAGAGAATTTCTGTTTCCAGATTTAACGCTGTAAATCTGGCTCCGAGGAGGCACCAGCGTCAATGGGAGCGGTGCAGGATGAGTCTCACCTCCCTGCTGCAGGCTGCCCAGGATCTTCTCGCCCAGCAAGTGGATCAGTCTGGTCACAACCTGGCGATGGGAGGGAGAGAAAAGAAACAGATACTCAGGCATAAGGTACTAAAAACAGGGCGTTTCAACGGATGCTTTCACACTTTTGTCAGATGTTATCTCAGGTTGCACCATGTAGGTTTTATAACCACAGGCTCTTTCCCAGCTGTAATGTTTGGCGACTGATCATTTGTCTTGATTTCTTTTCCCCTATTTTACTTTAATCTGGAAAAAACAAGAAAGCAAAAGAGAAAAGGCAGTGTTTAACTTGCTTTGGGAACAAAAGATAAAAGTCCAGTTATTTTGGGAAGCGTCTCAAAGTGTATTTTCAGTTCTCCTCTTTACTCTCTTCAGTGTTTGCATCTCTGAGTCCCTCTGCCCATTTGGGGCTGTTGCATTCACCTTCTATAGGTATTAAAGGCTCTAACAGGTCCAACAGATCCTGCACACAATCCTAAGCCCTGTGAATTAGTCACTGTTCACAGTAACCAATTCCAGACATCTCGAATCAAAGGGATAAGGACACACTCGAAACACCTGCAGGGTCAGAACAAACTATCCACGTTGTTTCCAAGGGGAAATTGCTTTTTCCTTTCAAATCATGTTTGTCTGATACCTCTGAAAGGACTGATTTTTTTCCCAGCCTTTTTTTCAACATGGATATAAATCAATATTCAAACAGCCAAGCGTATCTGAAAACTGACAAGCTTATCACCAATGTAAATAATCAATAATTCCCAACAAGTGGTGCAGCAGACTAATAATTGCAATACCAAGGAGTGACAGACTTGGAAAATGCATCATTTATTCTAAAAAGCTATGCACAAATGTTTCACCAAATAAGGAAAAGAGATGCTTAAATGCATTAAGGATTAATAGTGCAATCATTAGCTACTCTCCCCCAGACAAATAATTCAAGGTCAAAATAACCTAATCTTCAGGAGGATACAATAAAAAGAGGATAATACAAGTTGTCCAAACCGTTAACAAGCTGAACAAGCAGCAGCAAATGGCTACCTCGGATTGTGGACAGAGAAAGACAAACTGTTCCCCTAAGAACAAGCACTTCACGATGCATCTTTCAAATAAAAACCACAAAGCATCAAGACAGCTCAGCATGCCCATCAGGATCATTTATAGATATCCTGCTTTAAAAAGAAATTAAAATAAATTCCCCTAGATTGTGAAACTCCACGATTTTAATAAGCACCGATATTATAGGATCATAGAATGTCCTGAGTTGAAAGGGACCCACCAGGATCGTCCTGTTCAGCTCCTGCCCCTGCATGTGACAACATCTTTTAAGCATCTGGAGGAGGGAGGGAGAAGAGCAAACAATGCAGCTTACAGCAGAGCAAGAGCTAAACCAAGTTATCTGAGCAATTTCTGTCCCATAGTCATAACTGCGAGTTCAGACAGACGCCACATCGACCATCTCCTCAACTGCTCTAACGTTTCTCTTCTTTGCACCAAAACCAGACCCAGCCCACTCATCACCACTTCAACGCGAAGACCTGCGGTTCTGGATTGTTCAATTAGCGGCGCTGGGTATCGCTATGGAAAAGTGCCCCAGCTACAGGAGCAGGGAGGGAGAGAGGCAATTCTTAATAAAAATGAAGAGACTGGTTGTCCTTGCTAAGGGAGATCACCTGCCCCTCGAGTGTGTTCATGTGCCTTCACCCAATAACCCGTATCCGCACACCAGGACCTTCTTTCAGCAGTTTTGGAAGGTGTTATGAACATTTTACACTCCTGAACCACTTTAAACATCCGAATTTTAATTACTTACTAAAACCAACTCCTGTATTTATAACTTTTCTGCTCTAAAGACAGCTAAGGAGAGCTCCAGCTAAGTCAAAGAAAATGTCCAAGGTTAACAACAAAACTAAGAATAGAACCTACTGGTCTCATTTTCCAGTTAGCTGCTCCTATTACCAGGAAACATTATTTGTCTTGTTTGCTAGAGCAAACCTTACGGCCTTGGTATGTATAGATATGGAAAAATTATTTCCCCGGTGACTTTGTAAGACAAGCGAATTGCTAAGCATACCGGGATGAGTCACGCTGGCGCAGTCATGGCAACGTCGAAGGAACATCAATTTGAGATCGGAGCTAAGAACCGGCCTGAAATTTTCATGGAGCTCTCTATTACATACCCTACATTTTCCTTCACAAAAAGGCAATGTTTTCCTCTAGGAGAGACTCGTCCATCTGTCTGAGAGAGAAGTCAATATAAACCATCTCTCTTCGTCAACAACACACCCAAGCTGCCCCCACATCGCTGTGCGGGGCAGCCAAAGCAGCCCCCACCAAATTCAGTGCAACTGGGAAGAACACAAAACCTTTCAGGTCTCCAAACCCCTTTATTCTAATATGGCACAAGAAGAAGGAGCAGCACAAATAGGTAGAGCCCAAGAGACTATGACAAGGAAGGCAGGGGACCTGGGGCGGCACCGAGGGGCTGGATTAGCTTGGGGAGGGGAGGAAGAAGCAGAAATTAGCCCTTGTTTAGGAGGTCTTGGACAGGGAGTGAAGAGAAACAGATATTCCGAGCACGCCTGAGGAGAAGGAGCCGGTGACAGACTCAGGCACTGCTTTTCAAAAAGCAGGCAAGACTTCTACCCCTCTGCGGTGCAAACACCAGCCTTTCCCAAGCACGGTGCCAGAAGAGCGCCGAGAACTTCCCAGACGTGCGAAACCGTCACATCTCCACGGTGTCACCACCGCCCAGGGCCAGACGGCACGGTCGGAAGCGTCTGGTGCGTTCATCCCTGCGGCGCAGCCGGGATCTTCCAGCCTTCTTAGCACCGTCCACCCCGCAAACGCGCGCCCCGCTCTCCAGACAGCGCAGCGCAGCCCCGGCCACTGGCGCGGAACCAGCCGCTCCGATTGAAAAAGGCAGCGAGTTGGAGTTCAGACTTCTCCAAGAACACCAGGAGGTTTCTAAATTAGGCCAGAATCATCAATTGCCTGCACACTAAATGCAACTGTTTGTCTCCTTGGACTAGGGATAGAGCCAAACTTGGTTTAGGTTGTGAGGAAGTTGAATTTATCATGCCTCGAGATAAGAAACTGCACTAGCAGCGACTGGATGCTGCTCGATTAATCACAGTTAATCACCTCCTCCAATAACGAGCAGCAGGGACAGAGATGAGGCACTTCAGGCCAGGCGTGAAACAAGCGGCGCGGCTGAAATGGCCACGCTGCAGTTGAACTTGTCCTTGTGACAAGGGACACATTTTCCTGTCCACTGCTGCCACCTCCAGCTGTGAAATGGCTCAGAAAGGTCCCAAAGCTTTGCCAGCAACCTAAATAGACACCTGGAGGGGCTGAGTCTGGACTCGGGAGCCGCGGAGCCCGCCTGGGTCACATGGACAAGTAGGTCAACCTTCAAACAAGAAAAACTGAAGCAAAGCAGAATTAACTCTCCTGAGTTTATACAGAAGACTTTTCAGGTCAGAAAGAAGAAAACTGACCTTACAGGTCTGAAAACCTGAGTATTTCTCCAGCTCAAAAGCTATTTGGAATCCAGGTGCATCTGTAGCACTCGCCGAAAGCCCCGAAACCTCTCCTGCTCTTGCAGACAATGCTGCAACCATAAATTCATCAAACCTCTCCCACAGCAGGACATTCAGCTGAGACACACATTTTGCAAGGGAAATAAAACGTTCCTTCTCCTCCTCCTCCCACCTACTCACCTTTGCAGATTAACTCACCAGAACACGGGAGCACAGGGCAAAACAGGGCGACGAGTGTTTCTCAAAGGGCGTTAGAGAGCACTTTGCTCAGCACAATCGCACCCCTCTGACCCCGCTCACCACTTCCCATCTCCCTAGAGACTCGTTTTTCTCCTGCCTGTTTCTGAATCAGCTCCATCCCCAGTGAGACCCACTCGAGCTCTCAGCACCCTCCAACCCCCCAGCTCCCTCCTATTGACTGTGAAAATCTGCACCTGCTCCAGAGAAGGCTCTGGGAAAACATCCATTTCCTCTCTGCCTAACTAAATTTCAATTACCGAACAGACCGGCAGCCTCTGCATTGCAGGGCAAGGACTAAACTTCACCTTCCTAAGGGGACTGTGTTTGCCTGCCTTAGGATGACGGATTCCAGCTGCAAAACCAATGTCCTTCAGCGAGGGGAGCGGGAGGTGTCACCGCTCCGCAGCTCCTGCCAGCGACGGTGCAGACGTGCGGGTGATGTCTCTATCCATCTCGGGTGTTCTGAGCATCACAGCGACCAGAATTCCCACCCCAAGTGGTTATGGTCCCCAGCACTGTATCTCATAGAATCACACAATTATTTTGCTTGTGGGAGACCCCCAAGATCATCGAGTCCAACCATTAACCAAACACCACAATCCCTTTAAATGTTTCAACTGTTCTTCCCAGGCTGGGTTCTAGTTAAAGCTTTTCCTCCTGTTCAACTGCGAAACTTAAGGGTTGCTTTACAATAAGCCCTTTTGAAAGTGATTCTCCTGAGAGTTCAGCTGTAAAATGTTTTCCTGTGGATATTTATTTCATTCTGTGAATAGTACAGATTGCCTGGTGAACTGACTATCTGCTAATAGTTAACAGTGGTACCAAATGAAGCTTTTTCTCATCTTAGCTGACTTCCAACTAAGCTGATTTAAAGAAATCACAGGAAAACTCCACAAAATCTACACCAACATCCAAATTCCCAGTAACAAGTAATTGATATAAAAGCTACTGTCTAGTACAAATCTGTCTGTATTAAAAGAAATACGTGTAAGAACAAAACTGAAGCAATACATTCGTCAACTCGGCTCCACGCTGCCCTAAGGCTCGGGTTTAATTGTATGCTATTTTAAATCTAAGCAACAAAGCTCCTGTGCAAGGAAGCAAAGGGTCAGCGGTGGTTTGCTGCTTTAGGAAAGCAGCTGTGGCTAAAGCCAGTTTGGATCCTGTACAACCAACAGAGTGACAGCCCTACAAGAGAAGAACAACAGAGAAGAGCAACAAGGCTGGGGAAGGGACTGGAACACAAGCCCTATGGGGAGAGGCTGAGGGAGCTGGGCTTGTTTAGTCTGGAGAAGAGGAGGCTTAGAGGTGAGCTCAGCACTCTCTAGAACTACCTGAAGGGCAGTTCTAGCCAGGTGGGGCTTGGGCTCTTCTCCCAGGCAGTCAGCAATAGGACAAGGGGCCATGGGCTTCAACTCTGCCAGGGGAAATTGGGGCTGGAGATTAGAAAGCAATTCTGTGCAGAGAGAGTGGTCAGGCATTGGAATGGCTGCCCAGGGAGGTGCTGGACTCACCGGCCCTGGAGGTTTTGAAACTGAGATTAGACATGGCACTTAGTGCCATGATCTAGTCAATGGACTGGAGTTGGACCAAGGGTTGGACTTGATGATCTCTGAGGTCTCTTCCAACCCAGTCCATTCTGTGATTCTGTGAAACCCAAATGTGTTTTTCCTTCCAAGTCTGTTTCGATCTTCTCCAGAAGATCCTCTAACACCACCCTTACCCAAAGGAACTGCATTCTCGCGGTCAGCAAGGCTTGCAGGGGAGCCAAGGACCTCGTGTGGTGACTTTGAAGTGTAAAAATAAGATATTTAATAGTTAAGCCTTTAAAACTTCAAGCCAGTCATCCAACAGGCCACCGTTAAATTAAATATGTTAAACGACAATTTATCGGTACCTTCACAGCAGATTATTATAGACCTTCACGTACATCTGTGATTTAGTTAAAAGGCACATAAAAGGGCTTTCTGCCACACGGAGGCCCAAAGCCAGCAAGGAAAGCAGGGCTGCAAGGGGTGTCTGTTCTACAAAGTAAATGCAAACGGGGTAAAATAGTAATAACAGCCATTTAATTTATATAAATTCACACAATGGCAAGTTCATTTCTGTGGAGCTCTTTCCAGGAGCTGAGATTATTGCGTACCACCTTTTTTCGGGGTTTTCTTTTTTAGGGACAAGGGAGGAGGAGAGGTAGATTAGATCCTCAACTTGAATAAAACCAGGGCATTATTGAAGCTTTACACGGCCCAGATCAGATCAAACGCTCCGCTTGTCACGGAATCAGGGAGCTTAGCAAGGGCTCCCCGATTCAAACTTCCAGTGGTTTGAGAACCACGGTGACAAAGCAAACCTTAGATGCTCACTCCAATTTCTGGCACCTTTAAAAATGCCGCTAAAGCATAAAAAAGAACTGAAGCCTCATCCTGGGGCTGTTTGAGCTTCTAACTTTTGTGATCAATTGTGTCTTGAAGAAAATCACCAGTTTGGGTCACTGCTATGACTGGGCACCCTCACAGCAGGGGCTACAGCCGGTGACCACGGTTCTGCTGAACATTTTTCTTCTTTCCTTTTCACATCCACTTCTCCAGTCAAGAAAAACTTGTTTTAATGGTTCACGAGAACGAATACAGAAAAATCTAGAAGTGTGACCTCTCCTGACCTATTCCACAGTGCCACGTCGAGCTTAAATAATGTGATGCACAAGCTACACGATGCCCGAGGGAAGCATTTTGAAAAGAGGCCACATTACAGAACTCACTTTGCACAGCAGAGAACCCCAGGGAAGGCTCGATCCACTCCAACAAACCTCTGCTTCAAATACACATCCAAAGATAGCAGGACTTGCTGCTCAAGATGGATGATGGGCTCCGAATAGATTTAAACCCCAAGGGCAGACTTAAAGAATAAAAAGAAATGCGGAAAAACGCTGTGTTTCCTAGCACGCCTTTCTCACATGCACAAGGTTGTCTTGCAGTTAACACCCCCACGGCTCCCAAGCAATTTCTCAGCGCGATTTCCATCAGCTACAGCAGGTCTAAATTTCAAGTGAGAATTATAAAAACAATCTCAGCTCGGCAGAGATAAAGATCGTCTATGAAACGCGATCCAAGTTATCCACTGATGTTAGAACATCTCTGTAATCTGTTCACAAATTCTGCGCTCCTGCTGCTGCTTCGAAACCGCTTTGCGGTGCCAAAAATCGTGAGCTGGTTCTCTGTCCTACTTTTCAGAACTGAAGGCAGCGATGAAAATAGAAAGAATCAATTCCCTTTCACTTCTACAACTCTGAAAAGCTTCAAGCAGCACTAGAAACAAGCACCGAGGCGTTCGGAGGAGCAAACGCTCTCGCTGGTTCAGTGCCCGGGGCTGAGCTGGGCAGGAGTCACAGAATCATTTCAGTTGGAAGAGACCCCCAGGATCATCCAGTCCAACCATAACCTAAATCTAGTACTAAACCATGTCCCTGAGAACCTCATCTGTGCATCTGTCCAACCCTCCAGGGATGGTGACTCCAGCACTGCCCTGGGCAGCCTGTTCCAATGCCCCACAGCCCTTTGCAGAAGAAATTGTTCCCCACATCCAACCTCAACCTCCCCTGGTGCAACTTGAGGCCGTTTCCTCTGCTCCTGGCGCTTGTTCCTGGGGAGCAGAGCCCGACCCCCCCTGGCTCCAAGCTCCTTTCAGGCAGTTCAGAGATCAGAAGGTCTCCCCTCAGCTCCTGTTCTCCAGCTGAACCCCCAGGTCCCTCAGCCGCTCCCATCACACTTGTTCTCCAGGCCCTCACCAGCTCCGTTCCTTCTCTGAACTCTCTCAAATACCTCAATGTCCTTCTCATGATGAGGGGCCCAAAACTGATTCCTGAGCAAACACAAAGAGGCAGATTTGCACTGGGACCACCTTCACTTGGGAATGTCTGGGATGTCACATCCAGAGGGACTCAAGGTCAGGACACTTTCCTGAGAAGCAAGACGACGTAGCTGCAGATTGAGCAGGATCCAGAAGTCAACATCTTTCCTTACTGGGCATATACTCTGAGATTTTGGCTGTTGCTTATCACTGCGATGAGACTCCCCATGCTCACCCATCTGTTTGATCCCTCAGGAGAGCAGCAGCTCTAGCGGGTCACCCCAGAGATCCCAGCAGACCAGTGTCCCATCCCTGACAGGAACAAAGCAGATGCCAGGGGACAAGACCAAAGAGGCCGAGCATACGGTGCTCCCCCAAGCATCAGCTGTGCAATTTTTCCAGATTGCACATCACAGCTCAAGGAACTTGAATTACTGTACGGTCTATAGAACATGATTTCCCTCATTTGACATTGTTCTCGTTGGCAAGCATCACCCACATTTACAATTTTCTTACCCATTAGGCGATATTTTCTGACAATGCATTCCAGAGTTGGATCCTCTACAACCACTTAATGCCTGGTGAAAGCACGCAGGATAAAGTCTCTCCACTAACTCCTGGAATTAAAGGGTTCTTCACCCTCGACGGGAAATATTAAAGCTCAAGGGTAACTTATTGAAAGGGTAATTCCGCCTCAGAAACCACCCAGTTCTTGGCTGTGGAGACACACACTGCTCAGGCTCTACGGCAAGTACCCCAAAACAAAAGCAATTCACTCTGGTGTGGGATTCCTCTGATCTAAGAGAGAATTTCACCTGTCTCAGGGGACAAACACCCATCTTCGGTCACTGTTCCACCAAGCAAGACTCTGGTTGACTTCACCTTCCGGTCAGTAGGGAATTGTGTGTGATGAGTCGCTTCTTGTTCTAGAAGATGGTTTTCTGACTTGCAGAGGACTCAGAGGACAATCCTCCTCCATGCTGCTGAAGCACAAGTAGCTCTTGCTACCCAGTGCATTATTTCAAAACTCTTGCACCTGTTATCCCCTCATTACTTTATTACTTCTGATTGAATGGGGAAAACAATGTCATAAATCCTGCCTATAAATCACTCTACTAGAAAAACAGGAGAGAAAATGGGATGGAGAGAATTCATTTGGCCCATCCCTCTGCCCAGCACTAAGCATCACCTCAAAAGCAATTTTTTAAGAGGTTATAAAAACAAGTAACAATCTTTTAGCCTTTCTAGGGAGTAGAATCAGCTTTTTCTTAATATTCAACTCCTGCCATTTCATTGCACTGCCATTTGCCATATTCCGATATGGCGAGTAGCTGATGCCATCTCTGCCAGCAGACAACTTGACACATTTGCAAACACCTACCAGGTCTTCCCTTAAGCTTTCAGTCCTTTTGCCTTTCTAGGTTAACATTTCTAACCACCAATTCGCCTCCTTTTTGCCCTCCAGACTCTGCCTGTCCCTTCACACGTGCTGCAGCCCGGTACTGAAGCTCTTCCAACACCAGAACACCAGCATTTCTTCACTCCAAAACACTTTCTGTTGACGTAGTTATTTCGTTCGCAGCTGCAGGACGTTGCTCAGGCACGGTCAGCATTAGATCCTGGATTCTTTTTCTAAGAAACACCTACCCAGGCCCTTTTCTCTGTGTGCCGTTTACTAGTTTCTAGCTCAAAAACTCCAGTAAACTCCTTTACTTTCTGTCGACTTTGTACTTGACTTCAAACTCTCTACCCTATTGTTTTCCTTCATCGCTTCAGTTCCCTCTCACTTCTGCCCTTCCTCTCTTATCTGATGGACCTAACAGACAAAAAGACACAACACAGTTCCTTAAAAGATCTATTTTAGCATTTCGTTTCGCTTCAACTAATTAGCCGAACCATATGCAACTCTAGAGAAAACGAATTCCGTATTTGAAAAAGTCAGGAATTTGAGGCTGACACTCTATAGATATGGGAAGACATTTGAATTCTATTACGAGTAAATGTTTTGAATTGTACTATAAATGTAACGCTCCAGCTCAACTTTAACTGCCAAGTGAAAAGATTCATATCTCCACAGAGAGCACTTTTTAGGGGAAAACAACTCTGCCAACTAATGGAATCGGGAAAGGGATGAGAAGAAAAGAGACGCTGTGATTCTTCCTCCAGACAAAAGGCAGATTAGAACGCAGCCTGTGTGCTGTGTAAATGTTAAATATTTTGTGATTACTACCAATTTACAGTTTAAATGCTTACTAGGAACATTTAAAATCATCCACCAAGGAGAAAGGTGGTTTTAAATTCCACCCGCTCGTTTCCTGGTCGGTCACAAGGAGATTTAAAAGGGCAGCTGGAGGCAGGAGGTGCTGCTGGCGGCACCGGGTTTGCGGCTCGTTCCGTGCAGAAGCCGCGTGTTGCTACCGGTTCATAAATCCGGGCAGGAAATCTGCTCTGTTAGCTAGAGAAGAGAATTGGAGGAATGTTCAAGAGAAATCCAGAGAGCGGGAGTGCGCTGTGTGACAACCCACAGCAGCAGGTCCCAAACGCTTCAGCAAAACTGATGCTTACAGGGGAACCAAGAGGATGATTTTTTGTTGACGTAAGAGAAAAATCAGAAATCATTTGAAATAACAGCATTAAAGAATTGCCTTTAAGGCTAGTGCAATGATTTAGTGCTTAGTGTAACGGCCCTGATGCACTTAGGGACAAAAGAATTACATTTCAAGTCCGTCAGTCTCCAGATTTGCAAGGAGAGGTATAATGTCAAGTGAATTAAAGAAGATGGATGAGTTGATGGATCCGAGGAGCAATCAGAGTCTGCAGGACACAGACAGATCTGGCAGTTGCACAATGAGGACTGACAGCCTAAAAATGCAAGGAAGAGGAAAACCAACCCCAAATATCAATGCTCTGGAAATAAAGGTACATACAATAGAGCCAAGTGCTGCCTTTGAGTCCCAGCGAGCGAGACAAATGCATAACAACATTTAAAGTGATTTGAGAAGTCAAACTTTCAATAGCACTAAGTGATTTCCACTTTGCTAAATACGCATGTCCTGCATTTGGCATGAACTTCTTCCAGATAACACAAACCAGCCCTGTGATAAAACACGTGAAAAATTGATTAGAAGTTGGTGAGTGTCTGCTATAGATCAGATCAGGCAGACAAAGAGAACAAAATGTTTTCTCAGTATGTGTCAATCATAGAGAAAACCCAGAGGACTTGGTGCTAACAGAGTGTTTTAGCTCCTCAGACATAGAGATAGAAAACGCTTTTAATTGTCTTACCTGGGGGAATTTCCGTTTGATACAGGTCAGTGCTCCCTCGGGGAGTTTGGCGAGCTCCGAGTCCCTGACGGCGTGGACAGTGGTGGCTCTGGGCTGGTGGGTTAGCGCCTCGACCTGCAAGAGCACACAGACAAACGTTAAAGTTCACACCGTGCTGCAAAAACCAAAGGTCAGGGTGAAGAAACGCAAGGATTCCCAAGGAGCAGACGGGCAGACTTGTGCCCACACACACCCAGACCAAAACCAAATCCCCCAGAGATCCATCTGCAACAAGGATCGGCATCGATTTAATCCAAATCTCTTGGACACGCGTTGGGGTATCGGGCAGTGTCGGGTTGTCACAGAACCTGCTGTGGGATCAGAGAAGTTTTGGGTGAGATTTGGGAAGATCCCACAGCCGGCACCTCCAGAGCAAAAACTGCGCTTAAGGCTTCTCGAAACAGCAACCAGAGGCACACCATGAACTGGCTTATCACAACACTTGGATCTTTTCATCCATTGTTTTAAATTGTGATAAATCTATCCAAGAGAAAGGAAAACCCCAATTCTCTGCTACTCTTCTTTCCTCAACACCACCCTGAAACACTTTTGTCCTGGTTTTGTTAAAAAACAAGTTTCTCTTTTAGTGAATGTGCCTGTCAGCTAAAGCTTCATATGAGCTGCATTTTCCTGGAGAACCAGAGGCATGTTTTGGTGAACACAGCAATGGAACGTGAGGTTATTGATAAGGACAGATTCACATCTCGCCAGAGGGGCAACGAGAAACAGGTGACCAGAACTGACCAACAGAGTATAACATCCCATTCACGTGATACTTCATATAAAAGTGGGAGATCACGAGGATGTCGTCCCTTTTCCTTACGGCGACATTAGGAGAGGACCTTGCGAGTCGTCCCCGCGAACTGAGGCCAGTGACAGACTGAATCCAGCTCCGGTTGGCTGCAGAGTCCAATCCAGGACTTTGGTTGCCAGCTCTGCAGTGGCTGGGACTTTCCAGATTGGTTTTGTATATTTTGTATTATTTTCTCTGTTCTTATTAGTAGCATTAGTAAAACATTTTTAATTTTCCCACCTCTCTTCTCTCTGTCCTTCTTTCCCTCCCGATCCCTGTGCTGAGTGGGAAGGGGGAGAGGAGGTTAACAATACACCTGACAGGGTTTTATTGTCACCCCGCAATCCAAACCCTCGACAACTTTCCATCTTACTTTCAGAAGCCAAATGCCAACAATCTCGAAATAATCCAGACTTCCTAAAATTTAAAGAAAGGGATGAGGAGCAAATCAGCGCATTTGGGGCAGAAATGAGCTTTGGTTTTGGAGATTTTGGGACTTTCTTTCCTTTACATATGCATGTGTCTGTGCTATGTGAATGGGAAAATGTGACAGTCCGCACCTACTTGAACAGTGCCTGATTATTTCACCTAGAAACGCTTATTTTACTGATAAAGAAAATGATCAGACAGTGAAAATCCATCCAGAGATATTCTCCTTTACGGGGAGAACCTGACACAATACAAACCAACCCGGGTTCTAAAAGCCAACTCTGCAAAATGTTCCCCGAACCCAAAACTGCACCAACTGGACCCACCAGCAGCGCCCGGTTTGTTCTGAAATGCAGAAACCAAATTCCCTGGTGAAATATCTGCAATTCTTAATGAGAGGTGTGCTCGGGGAGACGGCGTCGCTCTGAGCTACAATATTTAATTGCTTAGAAACAGCGCGGTGCTCGGCTTTGCAAATTTGAGCAATACCGGCGACGTTTCCTGGGTTTCCAATCCATAGATCGGTCGTTTCAAATAAAACAGTTGTTGCTGTAGTAGCTGTAATTACCAAGGCGAAAACACAAACAAAATCATTCCTCTCGCTAACCGCAACACATGAACACTTAGAATGAAAATGAACATGACTTTTCATTTTAAGTTTTCCAGGAGGAAAAGAAACAGAAAATATATCCGCTTATAATGGTTTGGTTTGGGGGGTTTGAGAAGTTGTTTTGCTTGCTGGGATTTTCTGTGTGTTTGTTGGGTTGGTTGGTGGTCAGAATTAGTTTCAACGCTGATGTTTACAGCGAATTCCAACACAACTAAAGCTGTTTATGATAGAATTAGGGGCTCAGACACACCGAAAGTTAATGCAGTGTAGGATGCCCTGTAGGATGGCAAAGCCCCCACTGCCAACACAAACATGTTCTTGGCACATTCCATGTGCACAAACCAGACTAATTCAGCCAGCCAGAACATCCAGATCTCAACAACTTGCAATTAGTCCAGAAAAGTTGAGCTCAGCCCACGAATATTAACTCCAGTGAGTGCAGATTTTAATCAACACCAATTGCTCTGCAGGAAAAACTACACAAGGATTTAAAGAAAATACATTTTGCAAGACCTTTGGGTTTTGTTCATGTGCCAGGGATGTTTTGTTAGGTAATCACATTTTAGAACTAGTTATATAGGAGGGGAAAGAAAGTTCATGCCATCTTTGTACGCATATTTACAGAGAATCAAGTCCCCAAATGGTTGTATAACATCTTCGGGTTTATCTCTCTCCCCTATTATCAGCTTTTTTGGCTCTGTAATTCAGCTTCCTTATCCCAAAAACAGGTTAAGAGCTCAAATTGTCCACATAAAACCTTTCCTCCCAGACGGTCACCACCCGATTTGGTTTAATTTGTCTAAAGAAGAACAACACTCAAACTGTCGAACATCCTTTTCCCTTCTTTGTGTGATATACGAATGCATAAAATCAACTGTACTCCAAAGGGCTCTCCAGCCTTTCAGAAAAGATGAGATCTGTAAAAAGGGAATTAAATTTTAACTTGCAAATAAAGCCTTAGGGATGGGTTTTTTTCCTCCAAATTGCAATTTTGTCCTTTTGAACTGAACTGAACCTCATCCCCGGGTGGTCAGAGGGGCACTCAGACCTTTCTCAGCCCCCAAGGAGCGTTTCAAAGCTCCGGAGCGAGTGGAGTTTGCATCACGCCCATGTTACAGACCCCGCCATTGCAGGGAATTTGTTCAATGGAATTCCCAACCAATTGCAGGAATTGCGTCCTGTCCTTCTCTTCCCCACACTACATAAGCCTTGCCATCAGCTTTGGTATTTTCATGCAAATACACCCCAGTATTCTAACATAGAAAACACCCCTTGGCTGTTAGCATCTCGGTTCCCAATCTGAGTTTTTATTGATTATCCCAAGCTATTAATAAAGCCCTTGCCCTTCCCTGGCAGTGACACTGAGCACTCGGACCACCCACAGGATTACTCTCAGTGTTCACTGCAGTCCCAGCTCTCCCCTTTACACCCCATGTTTAAAAAGCCGCCACTGAATTACCTTTCGATTCCCTGCATATGGAATCCACCAAATCAAATACATATTTGGCTGTTCTCACCTTTCTTGGAGATTAAAAACCTATTCTAACACTGAGTCATAGTCCTCCCCTGTAGATCATACTTTTCTTATTTGCATTTATTCTTAATAACCCATTTGAGAGGTTACGTATTCAGAGTTTTTTCTCCTTCCTTATTAAAAAACAGAAGTTTCGCACAACACGAGCATGTAAAATCATTTCAATCTTCAGCCACATTCAAATCTTTGGGCTCCCCTGTCCGGTGAAACTTGTGAACAAGTGTTCTTATTTTTCCAGTTTTGTAAATAGCACAAGACTTCAAGATGCAGCTTGAACTTTAATAAAATCCACCGGCGATCAGAACATCAACTCCACCAGATTATTTCCCTGGTTATAAAATAGAAATGTAACGTTTTGCTCACCCAGCACAGCTGCAGCAAACACCACAAAGACACCTCCAAAACAACATTAACAAACGTTTTAGAAATAATATTATATCTTCCTAACCGTATTCAACCTGGCCGAGGGAGCATATATTCATATATATAATCACCTAAGATTCACTTTCGAGCCCTCCGCAGACCATTAGCATCATTCACCCACACCAGTGTGAACATGGCCCCAGCGTTTGCTGCGGTGCAGGGAAGGACCAGCGGACTCTTTCCCACATCAAATTCAACTCAACATGATGGATTTTGCTTGAGGCAACAGCGCATCTCCGCTTTTTCCTCCTGTAACATCCCCTCCTTGTCCGTCGTAACAAGGCTCTGAACCAGTTCTGCCTCTCTGCCCATTGCTGGCCTTCTCTTTCCATGTTTAATTCACTCCCACACCATCCTCGCTCGGCCTCTCGGCCGCTCGCAGCGTTCCTGGAGCTCAGGTTGGAGCCGTCGCCTCTGCTGCCCTGCCCAGGCTGGCTCGTCTGCTCTTTGCCATCTTATTTAGTGCTGTTCGCTCTTCCTTCGTATTGTAAACTCAAACCTACATTACGGTGCTACTTCCACTTTGTCATCTGTCTCTCTTCGAAATCCAAGTGCTGTGCCCTATTTCGGCAGCCACGCAAAAGCGCTAAATGTTCTGTTCATCACTCGCCTGTCCCTGAGGTCTAACCCTCGGCTCTTCAGCAAGGCTCTTCAGCAAGGAAACCCTCGGTTTCCAGCAAGGACTAATATTTCCTCTCTGCTTCCATCACACCCTCGAGAATCTGTCCATCCATCATCACCTTCACTTCCCCTCCTCCAAGAGCCACGCGCAGTAACGCCCCAAATGCCGTTAATAATGTGCATTGAGGAGCACATATTGATTTAGAGCGCGATCTACCCTGTGCTTCTTGGAACTGATCGTGAACGTTATCACAGGTGGCGGCCCCTCCTGTGCTGCTGCAGTTCTGTTGTTCACAATGTTAACAAAAAGACAGGAAAAAACCCCAAACCACCACACCACAAACACAACCATAAACAGCTCTATGCTCTTTTGACTGTTTTAGTTAATTCTGACAGTGAGTTTCTCTTTTCTTCTAGCTTAGCGTGAAATGGCGACAAAACCATGTCCAATGCACCCATCACGGACAATGCACATGATTCACAACCCTACTCTACAAGCTCTTTACAAAGAAAAAGTGTTATTGTAAATCTTTTAACGGGAGAGGGAAAAGCAATTTATGTTCTCATGACCTCTTTTGACTTCATTTTCAACAGCCAACCCTGCCAGCTCTTCTTACGGCTTTCCAAATTACACACTTGGAAAGTGAAAACTAGTGAGTGTTATCATGCGCAAGTTGGTCCAATTACTCCAAATTCCTTTTTGCGCTACATCCAACACATCACTTGGAGTATCTGTTGAACTTCAAGCGTGTGCACAGCCCCAGTACAACAAGCGCAGCTGTTCTCACGTGCAGCCTTCGGCATCTTGGAGACTTCAGAGAGGACTTGACCAAAACTGGGGCTGGCAATAAACCACTGCAAATTGAGCCTCACTTTAACAAGTTACTGCATGATTTCTTTAATAATCAGCAAACTGCAAATGCATATTATTTGAAGATACAGTTACTTCTATAGATTATTCTTCCCAAGTGAGTTTTCAAGTCACAGGTCTGGTCTGAATTAGTGACTCAAGCCAACAGGACTGTGTTTCTATCCAGACATCCATTCTCCCCAACCTTCAACCACAGGCTCTTGTGGCTCTTCCTGCGCGTTCCCTTCCCACGCATTTTGCAATCTACTGCTTGGGATTTCTTTTCATTATGACTAGTACTAGATCTGAGAATCTTTTATTCTCTCATACATCGTATTCCCTTCTCTCATGTCAATATTTTCCTTGCTACCAGCTCACAAAAAGCCATCACCTTTCCCCATCCAGGGCACCCCACATTTTGACCCTTGCTCTGCACCCCCAGACATGGTGCAGGACAAGGGAGCAGCAGCCATAGAAATGAAAGCATCACCTATATGGAGACCCTGGGAAGCACGTTAGGACTCCAAGGTTTATTAAATGATGTAGTTTAAACTCCTCATCTTCCAAATCCTCACGATCACCACCTGTCAACCAGCCTGATATCTGTAGGCTTTGAGTTTTCATGTTCACACAAGACGCTTTGGCAAAAGCCGGCAGCCCACAGACACGCACCCTCTTACAGAGGAGATTGCTCGGGACACATCCAGCTGTGCTTCAACAAAAGTGGCATCATGCCACTATCTGATAACAGACCAAGACAGTGAAAAGATATTTTCTGCTCCTGCAGGACAGGCGGAGGGACACGGCCCATCCCGAGCAGGGTGCAGACAGCAGACACTTCCCAACGCGCCCGCGGTGCCAAGGCACACCCGGCACACACACCTCGGCTCCCACCAAAAAGACAAAAAGCACCTCTTCGCTTGCTTTTTACACAACATCCACCCTGAACCACAGCAGGTGCCACACAAAACCAACAGCTCCCCCAGGGAGAACCGCCAAAAGACAGCGGCAAACAGCAGGGACAGGGATGCAACACTGCGCGAGGAAGCGAAGATGCACCTACGGAGGCATGAGAAGAAGAAATATCAACACTGACATCTGCTGATGGCTCAGGAGGCTCAAGGAAAGGGACACACAGGTACCGGGTAGCACAGCCGGATCTCAAAGGCCAACAGTAGCACTGGAACAGCATGGGCACAAACCAGATCCACACATGGACTTTTACAGTGGTACATGTGCTGGACCAGGACAGATGATGCTGCTGCAGCTGAAGCCGGCAATGTAACATCATCAATGGTATGTGAAGGGCAACCAAATACTACAAAGAACAATCCTTTCCTTGTTTAAACAAGCTGCTCCCAGACCTTTCTTCAGCTCATTTGCACCTGAAGCAGCAGAGGATGCTGATCTCACAGGTGCTTCCTCCAGCCATCAGTTCAGCAGGTTCCAAAACATTAACTTGTTTGTATCAGAGAAGGACAAAGGACGAGACGCTGCTGGAAGCAACGAATGAGTGGGAAGAGCAACCAGACAAGCTGCAAATCGATGCTGTTTGTGGGCGCAGAGCCAGCGGATGATTGCAGAACACTGCGTACTCTCCAAAGTTGTTCTCACAACCACCTTCTGCAACATTCTGCATGCCAAGTTAACCCCATGACTGAGGCCATCCAGCACTTCTGCGCAGAATGAAGACTCTGTCATTTTTTAATACATATAAAGGCTTACATGCATATACACACACTCATATGTGTAAGTCTTACTTGGTAGATGTGTGAGTGTATATATAAAATATATATAAACACTCAATAGGATGTTACCTTTTGTAATGAGGGCAGTGAGTCATACTCCAGGTTCTCCCCAAAGGACTGAGCCTGCATTTTGCAGCAGTGCAGTGACAGTCCTGTCGCAGCAGTGAACGTCATTAAGGGACAGCAAAGGGAAAGATTCCAGCTGGGGAAGGGAGCTGGTGTTATATTGGTAACAGTCCTACCTACTGTATTTAAGTTTCACTCCTTATATACATGTGGCTATAGAAAAGATGGGAAGTCACGTGCAGATTTTGCTCCCTTAATCCAATGTTGCAGTCAAAACGAAAGAAAGAATATTGAAAGTTATCTGAAGTGCACACATGCACAAGAAACCCCACTCCAGCAAATTCACCCATGTTGTTTGACGAGTATTGACAAGCGTGGTGCCACTGCCAGGCATGCATCATGCTCCTCTTACGATGAAATTACGCCTGAATTTCAACATCGGGAGAAGAGATAACAGCATAAGGTCACCTGCTTAATCACTTTCCAATAAGGGAGAGATCTGATTGCCTTTGACTGATACCACAACACCACCAAACCTGGCTGGAACTTCAGCAACATCCTTCCCCATCCTTCGGCACCAGACTCTGTCCCACACTGCTCACTGGCCTCCATCACGCTTCTCACTCACTCAATGCCTCGCTCTTAATGATGCTTGACAAAATATAAGTGTTACAATCAAGAAAAAAAACACCTCTTTTGCTAACAACTGTCTTGTACAATTTGCAAAGGTGAAAGGGAATGCAGTTTAACTCTTTCACATTCACAAGCCACCCCGGTTTGATGCAGCATTTCTCAAAAGGGAAAGGAGAAAAAGGAGCAGAAGGGATGTGCAAGTCCTAAAGGGGGATGAGCAGTTGTATCACAGAATCCTTTTGGTTGGAAAAGACCCTCAAGATCATCGAGTCCAACCATTAACCAAGAGTCAGTGGATGCTAATAATGACATTATCACAAGGACATTCAGCTAGAGCAGGAGTGAGACACAAAACGGCTCAAGAATGACCGTCTGATGCATGAAATCACCCATCTGAAACCAGCAGGTCATAACCATTATCACCATCTGCCAAAGATCCTAATACTCTCTAAAAAGAATTTGGCTAAGGAGAAAAAGCTCTCTGCACTTTTATCTGTGGCAGCTACAAAGACAAATGACTCACAGAACATGAACGCCAGATAATTTAACACCAGACCCTGCGGTTTTCCCAGCCAGCAACAGACCACTAAAGGGTTCCACTACAGTTTTTGGTTATGAACGGTCTCTTTCTTCACCAGCTGTTGGAAGATGAGGTAAATCAAGATAAAGGTAAGTTGTTGCAGAGAAAATAAATGGAAAAATAACAGTACTCAGCAGCTCAGACTGTAAGCAAAGATGCTTGTAGTAAACTGGGGTTCATGTGGCTCAGATTGGCAGCTGCAATTCAGCCAAGAACACCCTCAAGGCAGGTGTGGAAACCAGGACACCGAGCTTCTCATTCCAGTGTGACACTGTGCAAATGTGAACTCATTCCTCAGAGCTGCTTCTGCCTCCACTGCTGGGAAACACTGGAGAGTTTGCTGGTCTGTGGTCTGGTTTGTTTGGTGGTTTTGTTCATTGGTTTGGGGGTTGGTTTGTTGGATTGGTTGGTTGGTTCGGAGGGTGGTAAATACAATTTCACATACAAGATGCTGCTAGGGGAATAATAGTTTTTAGTGATGTATTACCAAGCCAGAGGGTGGAAGAGGTGGAAAGAGAAAACCTCTTTCCAGAGCCACATGTTCCAGCTCAGTTCTGGACCTCGTTGCCTCCAATATCCACAGACACGGGTTGCATGGACACCACTAACCCGAATTAACCCCAAATCTGCCTTTTTAGCTACTTAAAGCTTTAGAAACAGAAGATTCACAGTTTGAAAAAATTATTTGTAAGTAATCAGCAAAGAAAACCCCATCCACACACTTAAAAATGCCAAAGTAAGCCAGGCTTAAACAGCTAGAACTTGCCCGATTTTGCACGGTTGTCAAGCGTACAATGATATTCTGCTGGCTTGGGTTGCGTCAAGAGACGGTGGCGTATGATAATGCTAATGCTGATAAAGAACAAAAGCCTGACAAGTGTAATCCTGATCCTGGCGTGTTTCCTTTGGGGACCACTCAGCAATTAAAGATTTCTAACAGTCAGTGGTACATTTCAAAAGGACAATGCTCCAAACCCCGAAGGAAATCATGAGCCATTTACAGATTCTTCTTAGTTTTGAACTTTTTAAGAGAGAAAAAAAGACATTCACATTGAAGTGTATTAACAAGATGAACAGCTTAACAGTTAAAAACACTTAGAAGAGCCACCATTTCTAGAATGTAAAGCATGATTTTCTGCGATTTATCAGTCGTGCTGCCAGGCATTAAAGAAAGTGTTAGTGCACAAATGCCTTTCTGCAGTCATTTGGCTATTTTGCTACCCAAAATTGCCCAGGTATAATCCTGCTAATAACATGGGGCATTCCAGTTGCTAAAAAGCAGCAGAACCCCAGGTTCCAGCATAAGTTGGGGAATGACCTATTAGAGAGCAGTGTAGGAGAAAGGGACCTGGGGGTCCTGGGGACAGCAGGGTGACCATGAGCCAGCACTGGGCCCTTGTGGCCAGGAAGCCAATGGTACCTGGGGTGGGATAGAAGGGGGTGGTCAGTAGGTCAGAGAGGTTCTCCTGCCCCTCTGCTCTGCCCTGGGGAGACCACACCTGGAATATTGTGTCCAGTTGTGGCCCCTCAGTTCCAGCAGGACAGGGAACTGCTGGAGAGAGTCCAGCGCAGCCACCAAGATGCTGAAGGGAGTGGAGCATCTCCCGTGTGAGGAAAGGCTGAGGGAGCTGGGGCTCTGGAGCTGGACAAGAGGACACTGAGGGGTGACCTCATTAATGTTTACAGATATATAAAGGGTGAGTGTCAGGAGGATGGAGCCAGGCTCTTCTGGGTGACAACCAGTGACAGGACAAGGGGCAATGGGTACAAATTGGGACACAGGAGATTCCACTTAAATTTGAGAAGCAACTTCTTCCTGGTGAGGGTGGCAGAGCCTGGCCCAGGCTGCCTGGGGAGCTTGTGGAGTCTCCTTCTGTGCAGACATTCCAACCCGCCTGGACACCTTCCTGTGTAACCTCATCTGGGTGTTCCTGCTCCATGGGGGGATTGCACTGGATGAGCTTACCAGGTCCCTTCAACCCCTGACATTCTGGGATTCTGTGAGAATGAACCAACACATTGCTGCAGCTTTCCCACCCAGTGGGGCATTTTGGAAAGCCGACTGGTTTGCAGTTCAGACGCTGCAGACACCAGTTTTAGGTGGCTATCACTAAGTCTGGCTATAAACTACATAAGAGCCCAGGTTTTAAAAATATTCTAAGTTCAGCAGCTGTCACTGAGGTCCTCAAGAACTGCCTGGCATTTAGTCATCCGTTCTATAGGAACCCAGCTGAGACAGCGTTGACTTGCATAGAAAGCGAATGGCATAGAAGATTCTGTCACATCCGTATATTTGAAGGGAGTGGGCAGGATACAAATCACTTTTCTTCAGCAGTTTGCCTGATATCAACAGACATAACAAATAAACAAACCAAAAGGAATCCTCTTTCTCACACTGTGTGTTAATGACATCAGGACAACAACAGTAAAAATGACAATTTTCAGCAGTTAAGCAAGATCAGAACTAAAGCAGCTGTATCAAGAGAAAAAATGAGACTAATATAAGCATTTTAAACAAATAATTCGCTGAAGAGAAGCCCTTTCACTCTATCAACACACAGTGGGCTTTCCTGATTTCCTCTGGGGTCATGGTTGAAATGATCATATAAGAGTTACTGTTTTGCTTGCATAACGGTTTAATAAAATTAACATTTTACCACCAGTCCATCTGTAGCAACGGCCTTAATGAATTAAAAGATTCCACCCAAAATGGGTCCAATCGCAGTCTGTAGACAATCAGACTTGGGTCAACTGTATTTCAAGCGATTAACTGTATTTCAGATGTGAGGCAACTATCTAACAGACTCATCATTGTCCTTTAGAAACTACCTGGAAGGCTAAAAATCAATCAGGACTTGATGTGACCAGACAGAGCAGCTGGAGTTGCCCATCACTGGTGGCAGCAGCATCACCCCAAAAGGCTCCTGGGGAGTCGGGATCATTTTCCCAACAGAACCATACTCATCAGCTCTTCACAGAATTACACAGGGAAGGGAAACTTGAGTTTCTACTCTGTTCTCTCCCCCTGAACCGACAGACCGCAGAAACAGATGCCATTGAGTCAGTAGAAGGAACAAAACAGTTCAAGCCACAAGTTTAGCCTTGGGAGCGCACACACATGCTTGAAAATTAACATCTTGTCTGGAATCCTTCACTTTGTTAGTGCTTTTCTTCTGAAAGAAGTAATGGCAGACACTCATCTCTCATGCATATGACACGCAGCATTTTTAAAGTTCTGATATAAAGGCAATAAACAAAACCACACTGACTACAAGACTCTTGTCTTTTGTTCGTGCCCACAGTTCCGAATGACATGGGAGGTCTTGGAGGGGTTTCAGGGAAGAACATCCCACCAGTGGACCAAAATAACAATTACCAACCGCTAATTTCATTCCTAGAACCCTCTAATTACTTTACCTTCAGGGAAAATATCCAACCCTATAGGAGGCTTTTAAAGGTTTATAACAGATCCTGCAGAAAGGGATAAACAAAAGGGAAAATGTCATTTTACTAATGCCCTCTGCAAAGAACGACTACATTAATCTTGGCAATCTTTACCACTCCTCCCCCGTGTTTTCAAAAGACAGCCAGAGCATGGGGATTTGTTCAACAAATGGCAGCATGAGTCAGTGGGCCTGGAGCTGTGGGTAGAAGGAGAAGATGACATCCATGGAGACACAAAAGTCTTCAAAATGATTCATGTCATAACACGGATCCAGAAAAGTGAGTTATAGTTTAGAGATCAAGTAGATGGTATTTCTGTATCAATGCCCAGGGACTCATGGCAAACATGGCATGGTTACATCAAACACATCCTGGTCCATCTACCACATCAATCTCCCTCTTCACAGTATTAACAGTTGAGCCAGCACCAAACCTTCTGCCAAAACCACAGAATCCCAGAACGTCAGGGGTTGGAAGGGCCCTGGAAAGCTCATCCAGTGCAATCCCCCCATGGAGCAGGAACACCCAGATGAGGTTACACAGGAAGGTGTCCAGGCGGGTTGGAATGTCTGCACAGAAGGAGACTCCACAACCCCCCTGGGCAGCCTGGGCCAGGCTCTGCCACCCTCACCGGGAACAAGTTTCTTCTCATCTTTAAGTGGAACCTCCTGTGTTCCAGTTTGCACCCATTGCCCCTTGTCCTGTCACTGGTTGTCACCCAGAAGAGCCTGGCTCCATCCTCCTGACACTCCCCCTTTCCATATTGATCCCCAGGAATGAGTCCCCCCTCAGTCTCCTCTTGTCCAGCTCCAGAGCCCCAGCTCCCTCAGCCTTTCCTCACACGGGAGATGCTCCACTCCCTGCAGCATCTTGGTGGCTGCGCTGGACTCTCTCCAGCAGTTCCCTGTCCTGCTGGAACTGAGGGGCCACAACTGGACACAATATTCCAGGTGTGGTCTCCCCAGGGCAGAGCAGAGGGGCAGGAGAACCTCTCCGACCTACTGACCA
Source organism: Streptopelia decaocto (assembly GCF_964273445.1). Classification (NCBI taxonomy): domain Eukaryota; kingdom Metazoa; phylum Chordata; class Aves; order Columbiformes; family Columbidae; genus Streptopelia; species Streptopelia decaocto. The sequence continues at coordinate 2,808,239 of NC_138672.1, read as the reverse complement.
CCTCCTTCTAATCCACCCCAGGTACCATTGGCCTTCCACATCCTGCCACTTTCAGAAACATCACTTCTTGCAGTCAGCATCATCTTGAAACCAGCCTTGTCCTCCTCCTTCCTCTTCCTCCAGATCGCTATAAACAAGAATTTCTTCCCATAGCACTAACATTTCCTTTTGCTTTGTTCAGAGCTGTGCTAATTCTGGCTATAAACATACATATGAAACGCTCAGGTTTCAGCACAGAAAGCAGAAGAGGGCCTGAACAACAATCTCAGAACTTCAGAAACCTTCCGATTTTAAGTATAAAAGTCAAAGACGCCATACATATTTACGACATACGACTCCCATTTCAGTTGTTCAGCGAGGTATGAAAACAAAAAACGACCACAGGAGAGAAACTAAACATGGATAAATGCTCCAATTTTGAAATAAAAAGTTGCTTTAACACCTTTTAATAACTATGCATTCCCTGAACAACCTGATGCAGCTTTGCAGTCTGCTCTGGTAACTTGGACTAGATACTTCCAGGGAGCTGCAGCCAAACTGAATCTAAGATATTAAACTTATTCAAACCATCCTTCAGTCCACATTCCTGCAGTACTCTTGAACTATTCTAGTAGGCTGCTCTCCTCTCAGTGTGAACAAAAGCAACCCGTATCACCAAAGAACACTGTGCAGGGCTTTTTGTTTGGTTGTGACTCTTTTTTTTAACTCTTTAAACCAAGTCTAATACCGCCATTCACGTATTATATTTAAAGTTTCCACACAGAAGGGATTTTCCATCTTTTCAACTTGTGAATGCCCTTAACCAAGAGCAACAATTGATCAAAGCGAGATTTTGTTTGTTTAGCGTGGAGTCAATACCAATTTCTCAGCCAATCCATTCGGTTTTGAAAGCGGCTCTTACCACTCCAATCAAGTCTCCTCGGCCGTATTCCCCCGTCAGGTGCTTTTTTCCATTATCCATCTTGATGACTGAGCGAAGTCGACCGTTCAACACAATGTACGTGCAGTCGGACTTGTCACCCTGCCTGCAGGAAGAATAATCAATAACGAGGATTAGCGAAGCATCTTTGCTCAGCAAATGCATCCGCAGTCATTCTCCAAGGAAGGTTTTGCTGGTCCAAGTGCTGTTTGGAACACAGATTTCCAGCATGGATGAAATGCCGCACTTCTGGTAGCCGAGGTACAACTAACACGAGGAATTCCAAAGGATTTTAACAAGATATTGACAGCTGTGACTGCTTTGATGCACAGAGTAATCCAACACTTCATTGGCATTGGTGCTGCGGGTATAGTTACAAAAATTAAAATTACACAGCACGTAAAATTATAGGACACATACTAAAATTACAATTACACGTACTAAATAAGATCTTCATTCTCCCGCCACTGCAGCAACCATATAATGGTTCAAGTGCATCCTAGCACAAAAATCCATAAAACTAAGTTTTCCCAAGGGTAACTTTTGCCCCTTAAACATAAAGCGCAGTGCCGATTTTCAGTTTACTGTTGAATAAGCCTACCTGAAATTCCTTTGAGTTTTGTTGTTTAGTTTAGAAAGGCTGAAAAACATTTGGAGCAACAGGCATTCCTGCCCTTAAGAGTGCAGAAACTACCACCAGAACACACAACTGTGTCTTAACCGACTACGTCACTTTAAAAGCTTACAGGGATAACGTAAATGATGAGGAACAGTATGACAGCATTTTAACACCTGGAGGCCATAGACTGAAGCAACATTGAAGGGTATTGCAGAAAGAAAATAATCTCAAAATAGGCCAACGGATAAACCTGATGGAATGGTTGATAAATTTAGTCCAACGAGTTTCTTATTCTATATATCACCAAGGAATACATATCGCCAGCTCCTTAACTTTGAAAACTTAAATACTCAAGAGACAACATACAATTTTGTCCACATCTCACCTGTAAACAGCTCGTCCGGCCTCAACCTCCATCCAATCCAGGGCAAAGTCGATTTGTCGAACAAAGGGGGACATTCTCTTCAGCACAGTGTGGGCCACACCGAGCACCACACTTGGCTGCTCCCGCATTATCCTAGAAGGGACCAAAACAAGAGTGTAATTCAAGTACTTCTCTAAAATATAACAGCAAAAGGTGCACACAGGCGCAACATCCCAACGTCGCTGTTGCCAATGCAGCTGGGCTGCTGTACAGACACTAATTCCAAAGATAGCACGTACCCCTATACACACTCCGCTACTGCCACAACCACAGGACATCAGTGATAATTTGACAAAGTAAAGGTTGCAGCCTTCCAAGTAGCCCAAATTAAACATAATTCAAAGTTGACGCTGTCCTAGTGGCGGTCAGGCCGTGCTGGCAGGATTAGTTAGTCCTGCTGTCCAGCCCAACTCCCTCTCTCAGTGAGGAGCGGGTGGCTGGGAGGGGCACGAGCTCCTGGTTCTGAGCCACCCAACGAGCTCCCTCCCCTTCATCCAGGTCTCTTTTGACTCAGGAAAACGTTCTTCTTGTCCAGAAGATTCTCCCTTCCTGCTGTTCTGCACCTCCCACACATGCACTCCCTGTTTCCCCCAGATTCTATATCAGGTCTGAACCTTATCACGGGTAAAGTCTGATGCTCTTTTAAGAGACCTGCTCAGTATTTCAAATGTTCCCTTTTCCCTGTTGCAAAGCCCACAAAGAACTGAAACATCTTCTAATAAAGCTTCTGATCTTCACGCTGAATCTTTTGAGCGATGCTTTAAAGTCTCGAGTAATAAAGACACCATATAATTCAATACTTTGCTCAAACTTTGAGAGTGTTCTGCCAGGGATAATTGCAAACTCAAGACTGACTGCAAGGCCTGAGGGAAATCACTCACAGACACCTGAGAACTGCTTGGGGATGTCTCATTTCTCATTCTTCTTAGACTAAAGATCACTGAATCATGTCACTTTGTGAGTAAGCACTCAAACTCTCACTGAAGCGCTGCTCCACAGGGGCCGACTGATCACACACATCTCTGGGTGCTGTACCTGTTAGGACTCCTCATCTTTTCTGTTCCTGCACAATCAAGAGCAATTGATGGCAAACTAGTAAAAAATAGTTCTTTCAGAAGAGGCAGCACAATGCAGAAAGAAGTAGGTGAGTGTACGCAGAGCCGGTACGTGACATGCACACAGACAGAGATGAGGGAGGTTCGTTAAAGCCACACGTGGGCAGAAAGAAGAGAAAATGGTAAACACTTGGTGTGTTTTCTGCTTCGATGATCCCTTCACAATGGAGATACCAGACTGCCATAAAACAATCTGCTCAGGAGACCCTGTGGGAGCTCTCGCTAATCACAAATTGTGTGAGCTTCGTATCTACTCTCACACCCTAAAAAAATGGGAAGGAGGAGAGAAGGCCATGGAAGGAGCACTGTGGGTCTTGTTCCTGAACTGAAACATGGTTCCTCGTGGACCATTGTAACCTGGAAGAAACCAGAGGAAGCCTGAGTAGAGATGTGCAATCCTACAATGGGATATCAAAAGCAAACTCACCAGGGGCTCTGTACTGCCTGGATGAAGCACGGAAACCTCCAAAACCTCCAATCTCTCCTTCATTAGTCCCGCAGCAAGAGACCCAGAGCTGACAGTGACTGTGGGGCAAGTGGGCACACAGGACACTGGGGAAGCTTTTGTGTTTATCACATATGACTGTTCTACTGTCCTTGAGCCTCAAATTACTTCTTTCTGCAATAATCGATTTCACAATTTCTTCAGCTAGAACCCCTGAATTTGCAACAGAAGAGGCACGTAGACGTGTATCCCTGTTCCATACTGAGCTCGTCACACTTGTTCCCCTGCACTCATATACGCTACGAGGTAAATTATACCGAGCACCAACTCTTACATTTAGCACTGATTAAAAGCCAGTCCGCAGAACAGGATTATGAAAAGCAGGACGGCTTTCCTCTCCTGCGCTGACATTTCCATGCCCCCATCCCCAACCCAAGATGCCTACAGACCCCCTTCATTTCGACAAGCTCTTATTGCACATGAAAATAGTATTACCTTATGGAAACTTTACCACACCAACCTAACTGGGAGCAAAGGACAAAGAGACAGGATAAACTAATAAAGACAACCCCTATCCCTCACCACACACAAACCCCTCAGCACTATCCCCCTTCTCAGCTGATCTACAAGTTAAATAAACCTCCAGAAAACTCCTGAATGGTTTAGCTCATTGTTTTTACTCTATTTTCTTACTTAGCCCTCAAGACCCCTCCCACACGGGCTGTCTGCTGTGATCAATAAAAACCATTGACTCCTTTTCCTCCCTCAAGTCATGTATCTCAATACTTAATGCATTCCAAATGTAAACTACCAACAGGCTGCTTTTATTTCCATCTGGAGCCCTCTGTTATTTCACTGAATGCCATACAGCTTCTATGTGAGTATTAACACAGAAGGTAAAAGCTCAGCCTTGTGCACAGGAAGAGAACAACAGATTTTTCTACATTATCAGTCAGGTTTCCTTCCTCTCATTTGGGCATTTCCATCTTTGCTCTTGTGCTTTGCACATACCTGGCACTGGGAAAATTAAAAGCCAAAGCTCTGTGCTACAGAAACGTGGCTTTGAAGGGACCCTCAGGATTCTTTATTAGAAAGCTCACCCAATATAGCGATGAAAGGGCTGAACTAGCATCCGTGAAATCCTGGGACTTTGGCAGATATTCTTGTGGATGTGGACGCAACTTGATATTCAGCTTGGCTGGCAACGCAAACTAAAAATCAAAGCATTCCTGCTAATCTGGCAAGCGCAGATGATTAAGACTCCAAACTGTGAAATTTCCCAAAGCAGAAAATGTGACTGAGTCCCCGGTACAGCAGAACCCGAACACATTCCCTCGAGAGCCTGGTGACAACTTGATTACACCGTTTGCCAGGAGCCACCAACAGCTGCAGCGTGGGCAGCGCACACCAAGCATCACCCAGGCAAACAGCAATACCGTTATGGTATAGACCATATAATTAGCCTGTACCATCCCTATACTTACCCTCTACATTTACAGAGAGTTATTTAGTTACATTAGCAACACGGAAAAGGCTCCTGCCCCAAAGTTTCAGGGAAAAGGATTTAATCTGTTGTCCAACATCCAACAGGTGATTCTAAACCCTAGGCTATGTCCACTACTGTGCTCTTTGCCTTAAGGGAACTATTGACCATGTTCTTTCTGCTTCACCTTCTCATTAATTATTGACAAAAAACCCACACAGGATGTTCCAGGGCAGCTGAAAGAAAAGAAGTAACATATTTTACAAGACTGGAAGAAAGGAATTTTGGAGAATAATGGAGATTTTAGTCAAATTTCTTCTGGTCAATAAGCAAGATAACAGCCAGGAAAAAAATAAATCCTGCGAGATGCTGAGTGAAGGGGAAAACCCAACGTGGTATGACTCTGAGCACAGAATCAGGCACAAAAAATGCACAGAATCAGGCACAAGAAGCCTTCTAATTTTACCAACAAGTTTTTCTTTCTCATAGAGTTCAAAGCGAAAATGAACAAACTCGAAGAAACCTCCCGCTTTTCAAAGACTTTCCACAATGACGCTTTTAAATATGGGAACAAAAGAAGTGATATAAAGCTTGGGTTTCAGGAGACATCGTGAAGACAGAATGCTGAAATATCACAGAGCTCATAAAATGCAATCCGCCTTCTAAAGGGGAAAAAGAAAGATCTGGAAAGGTCCCAAAAATGACAAAGAGGTGACACGGTGATGGGTTTGAGATCACTGTCTGGTAAGGGGAAGCCAAAAGGTGAGCTGGAATAGAGAAGAGACAACTCAGTTCTTGAGAGAGAACTCAGGAAAATGAGCTCAAACAATTGAGAGAGTTAAACCAGGATTGAATATCACCAAAAAAAAAAAAAAAAAACAAACCAACCAAAACACACACAACAAAGAGGAAAATGTGGAATCTGACTGGTTGGCTGAGACAACATAATGAAATTACAAGTCAGAAACAAGCAGGAAAACAATATTAGAAGAAAGAAGGGAAAAGCAGCTTAGAAGAAATAGATCCGATACTAAATGAAATGGCACAAGTGGGGAGCATTGATCAGCAATTAGGTCAGAGAGTCGACATCCACCACGCAGACCTGCACAATGAAGAGGAGAACAGCCCGTATGCTTCTACAGCACACAGCCCTGTGCCTGAGGTTCCACTTAAATTTGAGAAGAAACTTGTTCCCGGTGAGGGTGGCAGAGCCTGGCCCAGGCTGCCCAGGGGGGTTGTGGAGTCTCCTTCTGTGCAGACATTCCAACCCGCCTGGACACCTTCCTGTGTAACCTCATCTGGGTGTTCCTGCTCCATGGGGGGTTGGACTGGATGAGCTTTCCAGGTCCCTTCCAACCCCTGACACTCTGGGATCCTGTGATTCTGTGATCCCACACGGAACACAGGACTGACGGCACATTCAAGCAGAAGCTGAAAAGGAGTTTAGAAAATCCAAGAGAGGTACTTGGCACAAACAATGTGCGTGAATAATAGTCAGTCTTAACAGGATCGTGGAATACATCAAGAGCATTACTCATTCATGTTGAAGAACGAGGCTAACCACAGTTACATTGGGTTTTTAATTAAGAAACACCTATAGCCCCCTTCGAGCACTAAGTCACAAACTACTCGCCAGGTCAAGAGAGGAACCTGTCACAGGGACAGTGATCTTTGTGCTGTTCTGTTGGTGAGCACTGAAAACCTACAGCTACCCCAGGACCGATGGTTCACAGCACATGCAACAGCCTGGGCCACGTTTGGAAACAACTGGGGTGGCTCCCCAGCTAAAAGAGACAACGAATCCAAAAGAAAGGGCCTGGCAAAGAAGCTCTTAACCCAGCAAAGCACAGGCTCTGGCCAGACTTTCTTATTTGGATTATGAAGAATATTGAGTCTCAGGTCATAAATTACACCCCATCGGGTTAGGCACTCTATAAATCTGGAGCGAAGGACGCATCACCATTTAATATTAAAATGTTCCCTGCATTACATCTTGCTGGAGATAAAACCATCTGATAGAGGGGTCAGAGCTCATCTGGACACTTATAATGCCTGTATAAGCTATATATATATATGTGTGTATATATATATATATATATATATATATATATATATATATACGTGTGTGTGTGTATGAAGATGTACTGTAGCAGGACTATGCCACACACATATCCACCACTCCCCTTTGTTCAAAAGGGCCATAAAAAGTTAAAAAATAAATTAAAAAATCAATATGTTTTCATGGCAGAACTCACTCATAGAAATGGGACTTGGAAATTGAGAGGAAGCTGCAGTCTCGATTGGCCTTGATGGTGAAAATCAGCGGTTCCCCGGTCAGGACCGCGAGCTGCCCGACGAGCTCCCCGGGGTGGGTGACGAAGAGGCAGGTGTCCTCCTCTGAGTCTATTTTCCGCTGGTACACATGAAGCATCCCCGAGACCACAAAGCAAATATTAACATCCTGGAGAAAATGGAAAAAGAGCTCAATAAACCCCCCAAAGATTTTAAAAGCAATTATGGCAGTGACTGCACTATCATGACCAATCTGTTTTCCAGAAAGCTCCCTATAGTTTTTGAACAATTAGGTGATAAAACAAGGCATAACAGTGAATTATTAAAAGCAGGTTATGAATATTTAAAACTAAGGAGCCACAATATTGAAAAGCATGCTTCTCTTTGTGTGGTTATGAAAAATGAAGGCTGCATCTGTAAGATCGCAAGAAATTACAACAGAATTGTGATGGAGATAAGGGCGTAATCACAGCAGCATGAGGAGGGACATCGCAGTTCAGCAGAGAACAGCAGCACTGTAACTGGAGCTGCCCCTCATCCACTTTGCATAAGCTTGTCTATTTACACAGTATTATTACAAATGAATCTCATTATATCCTAACTACACTTTGCTATAAACAAATAACACTCTCTGCACAGAATTTCTTTCTAATCTCCAGCCTCAATTTCCCCTGGCAGAGTTGAAGCCCATGCCCCCTTGTCCTATTGCTGATGCCTGGGAGAAGAGCCCAATCCCCCCCTGGCTAGAACTGCCCTTCAGGTAGTTCTAGAGAGTGCTGAGCTCACCTCTAAGCCTCCTCTTCTCCAGACTAAACAAGCCCAGCTCCCTCAGCCTCTCCCCATAGGGCTTGTGTTCCAGTCCCTTCCCCAGTCTTGTTGCTCTTCTCTGGACCCGCTCCAGCACTTCAATCTCTTTCCTGAGCTGAGGGGCCCAGAACTGAACACAATACTCCAGCTGTGGCCTCCCCAATGCAGAGCACAGGGGAAGGATCACTGCCCTTGTCCTGCTGACCACACTGGTTTGGATACAGGACAGGATCCCGTTGGCCTTCTTGGCCACCTGGGCACACTGTTGGCTCATGTTGAGCTTCCTGTCCTTTAGCACCCCCAGGTCCCTTTCTGCCTGGCTGCTCTCCAGCCACTCTGTGCCCAGCTGGAGCGCTGCAGGGGGTTGTTGTGGCCAAAGTGCAGCACCCGGCACTTGGCCTTGTTGAACTTCATCCCACTGGAATCAGCCCATTTTTCCAGTCTATCCAGATCCCTCTGCAGAGCCCTCCTGCCTTCCAGCAGGTCGACACACCCTCCCAACTTGGTGTCAGCAGCAAATTTGCTGATTTCCATCCCTCTGCATGGAGTCACCATATTCCATCCCTCCCACGGAGGTACATAAGAGCTGAAATGGTGCATGTGCAGCAAGGTTGGGAGCTGGGATTGTTTCACCTCAATAAAAGGAGACTCAGGAGGGGCTGATGGGGAGGGTTTTTTTGTTTATCACCACCAAGGTGTACAAATACGCTACGGTGGGAGGAAAGGCTGAGCCAGACTCAGGTTGTCCCTGCTCGCTCACCTGGTCTCCTTGTCTGGACAGCACAGTCCCGGCCATCACCTGGTGCAGCGTCACTCTGCCGTTCAGCAGCGAAGGATCCTGGGGAAGGAAGAAAGAGTTGACATGTACAGTTTTCTTGTCTGTACACAGGTAAAGACGGAAGAATGTGAGGAATGTAAGGATTTTATATTAGTCAGTTTTGCCCCCAGACTCTTTTAAGGGTCTATAATGAAAAGACATCTATATCAGCTGCCCTGAAAATAATGAAATATGAAGCCATTTTCAAAGGAAGGTGAAACCAGAGGAGACTCTACATCACCGAGGAACTGGACAAGACAATCTAACGCTTGTTCTGTCAGAGCCCTTCCCGGCTCACATAGCTCAGCTCTGCTGTGCACGTGTAGCAGATTTTCACAGGCACTGCAGACCAAAAGCTTCCCCAAATAAATGAATTCTCGTGTGCATGCACATGTGGATTGCATGGGAGAGGGGGGGATCTTCCTCCCAACTGAAGAGCACACCGGAGGGAGGGTCTTTCCAAAAATCTGCCTCCGGTTTGGCCTTGACCCCAAACCCTTGCCCAGGCAAGCGGCTGAGCTGGTTTGGTGCCTCCTTTCGATTCCTTCCCAGCTCCTGAGCTGGTCACCACCATCACTGAGTGTGGAACACACAAAACCACCAGGCACGGACAGGATTTTCTTTCATCTCAAAGAACCACCCAGACCATTTGTTGCCCCACGTGCGGTCAGTCTCTCAAACCCCAACGCTTCAGGTCACCGTTGCTTCGGCAAAACTTTCACCTAAACGTGCAAGTCTTAAAGCTCAACGTTTTATTACCATCACCCAAATGGGCACATCTCTGCCAGGACCCTACTCGGCCCAGTACTTTGCCACGGAGGTAAAACCCCCAAAATCCAGAGAGCTGCGGGCACAGCAAGATACAATTCAGCACAACCTGCCCGTAGTCATTGAGCTTATTGCAGGAGGAAAACAACACAGCAGAGATGGAAACATTTTACCTCTGTAATTGTTATGCCAGGTTTTTCTCTTTTCATTTTCAATTGAAAAAAAAAAAACAGGGCTAGTGAAATAACGGGAATTATTCTTTACACTTACAGCTGATAAAAAGAACAGATTTTCATCAAAAATTTATTGAAACCGATCTGCTTCATGGGAACATATCCAATGCGGAGAACCTGACAAGCACCTGTCAAAATATTTCAGTTCAGCAATATCAACTCAACTAATTTCTATGTAATTTCTATGTTTTTTTCCGTATTTATACTTTAATGGTTGTATAGCATTACCTATAGTTAAAGACAAAGTTCTAACTAGGAAAGTATCGCACAGCAAGGGAATACGAGCTCCCTAATGAGCTCTACTTATCAATTGCTTTTTTTGGCTGCAGTAGCTCTAACAAAAATCATTGCAAAGATTTTTCTTTGTGTCTGAGACTACTGGAGTATTGGAATAGATCACAAAGCTGCAAAGGCCTCGTCGGAGATCTTCAAGAACAGCTCAGGCAAAACCTGCCAGAAATGACTTAGCGATATTTGATTCTGCCTTGGGCATGAAAAGAGCCAGAATGACATCCAAGCAGCCCTTGAAATCCTCATTTTCTGTGCTATTACCGCCCTGATAAAGCAACAAAAGAGTTGAGAAAGGAGATCACAGACAAGATCCATCCTGCCTGGTATCTTCTCTCTTGAACGGGCAAGACCAGCAAACCCCAGTTCAGCATTGGGTAGTTACAGGGTTGGAGCTAATTAACTTTGCTTGGCAAAGTCACCGACACAATAAAATCCATTTCCCAGCAAGTTTCTTTCTTTGTGTGACTATAATAGAGAATAAATCAGCAGAGGTTTATGATGCAGAAGTGAAAGCACAAACCACTTATAAACAATAAACAAAAGCAGTAATTAAGTGAGACAGACACATAATTATCTTGTCAAAGCAACTCAATTCCCTCACAACTCAGGCGGAAGATCCGCCCTGCAACACTGTTTAACTCTCATATCATAACTGCAGATAAAGCTGTGAACATGTAAAAGTTGTACGAGATTGAAAAACATTCATGACAGAGACTCAAGGAATTCAAGTTATTTAGAACAAAAGAAAATGAAAATAATTCTGAAGTCAGATACCTAAGGGTCATTTGAAATAATACTGCTTCTCTCCTATAGAAAATTATCCCCTCTTCTCTCTCTTACAGCCTCATGGAAAACTCTTGAAACAACCAAAACATCACCACCTGTCATCAAAACATCTTGATTTTATTCACACTGATTGGCTGCTCTGAAAAATGACACCTTAAAATGCCCCTGGCCAGCTAAGAAATAAGAGACCTGAGCTAATATTTTAAGAGAAGAGCATCCAGAATTCATTTTCTTCCTTGATATAAGTAGTATTGAACACAGTTTAACACAATGAGATTTTCCTTCCATCGCCTATAGAAGAATCAACTTCTGCTATCCTGCATAGAAAAAACTAACAGCAACCTTTAAAAGAGATTTGTAGCGTTTGGCGACATTCCATCAAATTCCTATTCACTTGTGAAAAGCTGAGTTGCCCCAATAAAGTTTCACAACCCTACCTTATTTCACTGTTATTTAGATATTCAAGTTAAAAACACTGCCTATTAGATGCTGCATTTTAAGAATAGGGTCAAAGTTCACTGGAACAGTAATCTGTTTGCATGTTACTTCATGAGAATTTAATTCTAGATTATTTTTTAAGTGCTGTAATCAGTAATTTAGTGATCTTGGAATTTTTGCTCATGATTCCACTGGTCTAAAATAGAAAACCATCAGCTGTATATTGGATATAAACTGTTGTCACAAGCGGCACCTGAGGCCTGTCCTGTCAAGGACAGAAGGCTTAACACAGCAGAACAAAGTACTTAGCCTGACTTTACTCCATCTGTAACAAGAATTTCTTCTAAAATAGTCTAATAACCTTCCACGAGGATATAAACGCCTGAAAATAATGAAAATTAAGGTAAGAAGACCGCGAAGTCTCCTGCAGACCATCAGCCAGCCCGAGGCCTCTCGCTCACATCAGCCCCAATGCAGAGCTTCTGCCTCCAGCTTCACTTCTGAAAGGTCACCACCGAGTTTGGAAGTTGCAAGGGGAATAATGTGCAAGGCAGCAGGGTATGTTAAAACCCAAAAGTAAAATCTTTTGACATTCTGCTCAGCGTTGCTTGGTGAGGCCTCGTACAGCGGAGGGGCCTGCAGGGCCAGGCCGCAGAGGCAACCACGCGCTCTAATAAACTGGGACGTCTGTGACTCGGCTGGACAGATGTACAATTTTCTCGAATTGTCCGATTAGCTGTGTTAACAGATGCACCTCCACAATGAAACGCAGCTGGAGCCACAGAAACCACGAAAACAAACCTTTCCATTGAGAAGCGAGGGCTGAGCGCGGTGATGACTGCGAGGGCACCGAGTGTTTCGCTCGGGCACAGGCCCTCAGCTGGGAAATGCACCCACAACGGCCAAAAGCAGAGATCCAGCCCCAAAAACATCAAAACAAGGCACTCGCATGCGATGCCAACAGGATTAATACATTCGGCAACCACCTGAACGCCTTTATGTAGCTTCTTCACACAGTATGTGAGAGTATGAAATTACACAGTGGCAGAAATTCCATGTTTACATCTCACATGGATAAATCTGTACACAGTGAGAAAAGATTCCTGCAGTGCATTTCAGTCTTTTCCAATGGCAGAATAATTCTGATTTATTCAGTCCTGCTAATAACTTCAACAGACTAGAGAATAAAACATTCAGCTAGCATACAGTGTACTAGGGAGGCAATTTACTTTTTAGTGCCTGGTGGAATGAGATTAAAAGCAAAAATAAAGCCATTTTTTCCTGCAATAACTTACATCAAGTTTCATCAAGGTTGAGAAGTCTTTCTTTGCTGCTTCAACGATGGCATCAATATGTTTGTTATTACAGGAATCTTGCGCAGCGCTGTAATAGACAACTGCTGAAGGAGTTTCTGTCACCGTCACCGTCTTCTTCAGTATTGACTGCAAAGAGCAGATACACAAGTATTGGTTTAGATGCTATAATTGGCACCCACCCAGAAAAACTTGCCGTATCATATGTTCTCTACCCACAACTGGTGGCCTGATAAAGAAAAAAGCTGGGTTTCCAAAAAAGCAACAGCTTGCTAACTTCATTATCCATGTATTTTTCTGCAAGGTTTGACACTCCAGTCAAACAAGGTTACTCATCACAGCCCGCAAAAAGGAAGAATAAGAGACTTTTCGCAAACTGGGCAGCTCCCAGCTTGAAGGAACTAAAACTTGATCAACACCATATACAAAGATGGAAGAAAAGAGAAAATGTCCGTGAAGGTCACACCAAGACACAGTTTCTCTTCAGATTTTGGTTTGCGGTTTTACAATTCAAGAGCGGTTTTGTGCTCTTCACTTCCAGGTTAGTCTTTGTAAAACGCAGGTCACAGAAAGAAAACAGATTCATAAATCATGGTTGAAAACCTACAGGAAGTTCACAGGTTTTTAATTCCTTGCTGCAAAGTAGTTCTCACAAATAAAGCGTGGTCTGACAATCAGAGAATCAGAGAATCATTTTGGTTAGAAGAGACCCTCAGGATCATTAAGTCCTACCATAACCTAACTGTAGCACTAAACCATGTCACTGAGAACCTCATCTAAATGCCTTTTAAACCCCTCCAGGGATGGTGACTCCAGCACTGCCCTGGGCAGCCTGTTCCAATGCCCCACAGCCCTTTGGGGAAGAAATTGTTCCCCACATCCAACCTCAACCTCCCCTGGCGCAACTTGAGGCCGTTTCCTCTGCTCCCAGCACTTGTTCCTGGGGAGCAGAGCCCGACCCCCCCTGGCTCCAAGCTCCTTTCAGGCAGTTCAGAGATCAGAAGGTCTCCCCTCAGCTCCTGTTCTACAGCTGAACCCCCCAGGTCCCTCAGCCGCTCCCATCACACTTGTGCTCCAGCCCCTCACCAGCTCCGTTCCCTCCTCTGCACTCTCTCCAGTACTTCAAATCCACCTTTCCAAATAATCCTTTTCATGACTCAGACGTAATATCCCCAAAACCAAGCAGCTGCAGCGGTGCTTCGCCACTACTTGCCAAGAGAACCTTCACAGAGTTTCTAGATCTTCACTCAAACACCTAAAGAGTCACACTAGTGAAACAACAAACACACCATTCCAAAAGCACCAAACACCAGAGTTTGTAGAGAGATGAACACACACATGGGCACGTATCTGGAGTAAGGAAGAAAATGTTTCTGTTACTCAAGGAACACGATGGGTAAGGAAGCACAAGGCAAGAAGCATGCTGGCCAGACCCACCTTGCCCGTGGCAGGGCTGCTGACAACCTCCTCGGTGCTGAAGTGCACCCTGGCTCGCTCGTACGCCATGTCCATGTCTGACTTGGCACCGCTGGAACTAGCTGCAAGCAACAGAAAAGGTTTTTTAAGCACCTCCTTTATTCCAGTGTCTCAGCAATAGCCGATAATACACAAAGTCCAGCAACTTTCTTTGTTTTTGAAGCCGAGGATAAAACAGAATGTGTCATCCTCAAATTCTTATTTATTCCCTTTTGACCAGGAATATCTGATGGGTACTTTAAAGCTTCTCACGTATGCAATATGTCCCAAAATTCCCACATCCACTCTGGTTCAGGGTACAACAATCATTTTGGGGCAGACAAAACACAGTCACTCTGACCTGAGGATTATCAGGAAGAGGCAAATCCATCAAACAGATTTTCCTCATAGTTTGCAAGAAATTATTGCTATTAACCTTTTCTCCACCAAACCAACTTTTTTTGTACCCAAGGTGGGAGGAGTGGGTGACACTGGAAGCTGTGCTGCCATCAGAGACCTGGACAGGCTGGAGAGTTGGGCAGGGAAAAAGATGTAATGAAATATAACAAGGGTAAGTGTAGAGTCTTGAATCTGGGCAGGAACAACCCCAGGTTGAAGTGTAAGTTGGGGAATGACCTATTAGAGAGCAGCATAGGGGAAAGGGACCTGGGGGTCCTGGGGACAGCAGGGTGACCATGAGCCAGCACTGGGCCCTTGTGGGCAGGAAGGCCAATGGTACCTGGGGTGGGTTAGAAGGGGGTGCTCAGTAGGTCAGAGAGGTTCTCCTGCCCCTCTGCTCTGCCCTGGGGAGACCACACCTGGAATATTGTGTCCAGTTGTGGCCCCTCAGTTCCAGCAGGACAGGGAACTGCTGCAGAGAGTCCAGCGCAGCCACCAAGATGCTGAAGGGAGTGGAGTATCTCCCGTGTGAGGAAAGGCTGAGGGAGCTGGGGCTCTGGAGCTGGACAAGAGGAGACTGAGGGGGGACCTCATTAATGTTTACAGATATATAAAGGGTGTCAGGAGGATGGAGCCAGGCTCTTCTCGGTGACAACCAATGATAGGACAAGGTGTAATGGGTTCAAACTGGAACACAAAAGGTTTGTCCAATCCCCCCACCGGAGCAGGAACACCCAGATGAGGTTACACAGGAAGGTGTCCAGGCGGGTTGGAATGTCTGCACAGAAGGAGACTCCACAACCCCCCTGGGCAGCCTGGGCCAGGCTCTGCCACCCTCACCAGGAACAAGTTGCTTCTCAAATTTAAGTGGAACCTCCTGTCTTCCAGTTTGCACCCATTGCCCCTTGTCCTATCACTGGTTGTCACCAGAAGAGCCTGGCTCCATCCTCCTGACACTCCCCCTTTCCATATTGATCCCCAGGAATGAGTCCCCCCTCAGTCTCCTCTTGTCCAGCTCCAGAGCCCCAGCTCCCTCAGCCTTTCCTCACACGGGAGATGCTCCACTCCCTGCAGCATCTTGGTGGCTGCGCTGGACTCTCTGCAGCAGTTCCCTGTCCTGCTGGAACTGAGGGGCCACAGCTGGACACAATAGTCCAGATGCAGTCTAAAGAAGCCCGACAAGTTGACCCAAAGACTGTCATCAGCAAAACTTACTAATCATAAGACCAAAAAAAAGAATAAAAAAAGCACTGTTGATGCTACTAAGTGAATTTCACGCACACTGCAACATTAGACCATAAGTCAGTTATAAATAAAAAAAGCTGGGATGGATGGAAATAGCAGCATGGGACTCCATATGGGCTGGTTTGACTACCTGTCAATTATCCTGCCCTGCAAATCACACTGTCAGCATCATTACCGAGCCCCAATACACCAAGTGCATTTTAAATCCAAACATGCACTTCTCAGGTTAAACCTCAAGAATCAGATAACGGGCACGTAGGCAGGAAAAGCATCCTCTGCATAGCTGTGCATTTAAAAACGAAATCAGAGGAGAAAGAGGAGGCACTCTAACAGTGCAAGCTTATGTTTCCTAGACTCCTATTCAGAGCAGAAGTCTTCGACTCAGCCGTAGATATAAACTCCCACACGGTGATTAATTAAAGCGCCTTGTTGCAGCAGAACACACTTGAACTGGAACCGTTGAGTCAAAGGCACAGACGGCAGTGGGAACGCGGGAGGGAACGCGGCCACTCGCCGCACACGCTGCCGGGATCCCATCCGCTGCAAAAACAACACCCAACATGTCCCAGCGGCCTCTGCCCTTCCATGTCGCTCCCCGAAGCTGCTTCTCTGTGCTCCTGCGGATGTGCTGTAGGGTCGTGGCTTTACTTTTGAAATGGGAAAAGCAGCTTCTCTTCACTCTTAACAAAAAAAAACCCCAAACAGCAAACCAATAAAAGCTAACTGCTGTTTAACCTTATAAAATTAAGTTGGGAACGCTTACTTCCAGGAACAATCAAACTGATGAAGTTATCACCTACAAAAGATCCCATTGCTTTATGTTGTTCATCTAATTCTTCTGTACACCAGCCCAGATGCTCCACATGACTTAATTACATCTTTTGCCACAAAAAGGGTTAGTGTACCTAAAAAGCAGACTAGTCAAAGCTGGCGGGATCATATCGCCCCATCTACACAACTGCTGTGTTTCAAGTTAGATAACTACACAAAAAACAGAAAAACTACAAAAAAACAGAACAAATTACATCCCAACCCCAGGAGCAAAGTCATTTCCAGCAGTTTTTTGTTAGTTCAAGCAAATCGAAGAGATGCTGAGATAACAGCACCTGTGTGACACTAATAACAGACACTCCTCTTTTCTCTGAATCAATATTCATCATAATCAATATTCCCACGGAGTCTGAATGCACAGGAAGGTAGGGGAATAGAATCTGAAGCAGTATCGTGATCTTTTCATTGCAGACATCAAGATACTTTCCGTGCAAGCTAAACAGAGACACTAACCTCAGTGCAGTGAACAGAAACCAGCTCTGTTAACCGAGGCAAATCTTAATTACCCAATTAGACATGCTCCTTCTGTCAGTAAAAATTAATTTTCTCTCTCCACTAAGCTCTGTGTACCCTGCCATCATTCTTACAACACACTAAAGGAGAAAGGAAGGACAAACTGACATATTCGCTGTTAAGCATGCAGGGATCCTTCCACGCCAAAGCTTCTAAGAGCACGCATGGGCTCTACCTGCATGGGCAGGTCTCAAACTACTGTTCCTTTGGGGTAAAATGGCTGCGTTCAGCGTCAAACTGCTTAATACAGCACTGAACCAAGTCTGCTGGTACATTTTACAAAGCACAGTGTAAACCAACCCAACAGGTATGAAAATAAAGCCATGTCTTGCATAGGTCCCTTCAGTGTTTTCCCTTGTTCTGGTTCAGAAAGATGATCTGTATATCACTAGCCAAAATGCTGCTTCTCTGCCATATCCATCCCTCTGGACATAACACAACACTGAAGTTATGAAAAAAACAGAATTGGGACACCATACATTTGCGCAGCAGAAATCAAAGAGGAAGTGAAACGGCTCTCCGGTGTTACAAATTAAGTAACCGCCTGTTCTCTACATACCAGCAACATAACTTGATAGCAACAAGTGTTCAAAGCCTTTCCTCAGGGCTGACAGCAACACCGAGCACTCCCTCAGCCCATCTCCCCCTGCTAATCGCCTCAGAGAATGCTCTTATCTCCTAAACCATTTAATAGTCAACATAAGTTCTAACACACCCAGCGTATCTTTATTCCGCTGACTAAATTTTATAGAACTTCTCTGTTAATATCTCCATAATGACCACGGTATGTAAGCATGACCTTACAAGCACCTCAGGACAGCAGTTTGCCACTCAGCTAAGGACAAACAGACACTTTCCTTCTGGGATTCACCCAAGAAGTTCCTGTTTCTCCACCCTGGACAAAGTTCACCCACCCAGCCGGCTCAGAGGAAGATGCCACAGCGCAGGCAGCTGAAGTTCAGTGGAATGAACACTGCGGCATCAGAACAGCTCGGCCTCATCAGAGCATTCAATGATAAATCACCTTTATTACCCACTCGAAAGACATTCCTCTAAAAGCAACAAAGCCATGTAATGTTTTCTTTGGGACAATCAGCCAGCAAGAATCGTGTCATCTTCTGCATGAGAGATGACAGCATATCATCATAACTCACCTTGTTTCAGTTACACCAATTAATAAAGCTCTTCATTTGCAGGTCTCTCGGTAGCCAAATTACGTTCCCCATTGTTAATAAAGACAGCAAGGGAATGTTCTCTTAGATAATAGTCTGTTTGTTACTTTAGAAAATAAGTTTTTGACAGCTGAGTTAGGAAGCAGCACTGCTGCAAGGTGATTATCTAACATAAAGAGGAAGATTATCTAACCCTGTGCTTAAGAAACCACATCTACCCCCATGTGATTCGATACATCACATCTTCACCACAATTTGGCCAAGTACTACTTACTGGAAGCCTCTGCAGACCCTGTGCAGGGAGGTGAGGAAAGGCTTCTTTTGAAAATATTTTCAGAGTTTTCTGCACCAGGAGTCTTCGGTGTATCTGAAATTTAGAGACCAAAGTTACACAACTGTGAACACAAGGTACTCCCTAAATAAAACACATTTCATTGACAGCAAGAACCTCTCGCTACCCACTCTTAAAACTTTTTCATCCAAGGTTGTGTTAAAAGTTTTGAAATACCAATGTTAAACGCTGTTTAAACCCGTTTCCCGCTTTTGATTTAATTTAAAAAAATCTTCAGGTTCAGATGCAAAAATTCAATGCAATTTATTTTCCTGTGTTCAGCTTCCATAGTGACACTTCAACCCCCAAGCCTACACATATCCAGCAATTTGAACACAAGCCCTATGGGGAGAGGCTGAGGGAGCTGGGCTTGTTTAGTCTGGAGAAGAGGAGGCTTAGAGGTGAGCTCAGCACTCTCTAGAACTACCTGAAGGGCAGTTCCAGCCAGGTGGGGATTGGGCTCTTCTCCCAGGCAGTCAGCAATAGGACAAGGGGCCATGGGCTTCAACTCTGCCAGGGGAAATTGAGGCTGGAGGTTAGAAAGCAATTCTGTGCAGAGAGAGTGGTCAGGCATTGGAATGGCTGCCCAGGGAGGTGCTGGACTCACCGGCCCTGGAGGTTTTGAAACTGAGATGGGACATGGCACTTAGTGCCATGATCTAGTCAATGGACTGGAGTTGGACCAAGGGTTGGACTTGATGATCTCTGAGGTCTTTCCAACCCAGTCCATTCTGTGATTCTGTGATTGTTTTGCTAGTATCTAGAATGCAGAATTTTCACGGCTTCTCCTATGAAGTCAACATCAGGAGTCACTTTTTTCCCACTCCCCCATCGCTATCATTAACAACACAGTAATAATTTCCTATTAAAGGTAAGGACTACCCAAAGACTTCAAACCTGAAACTGATTTAAGATAAACCCTAATTATTCTAATAAAACAGAATTCCTCTGACAAATAGCACAACAAAGAACCTCACAAGGCACTGTTACTACCCATTTCCAGACACATTACCCATTTCCAATGCTTCGCCAGTCTTTTCAAACTTCTCTGTGCGATCTTCCTCAGACATGTTGGACACTTGTCTTTTTAATGCTCTGCTGGAACTTCCTCCGGCTGTGACATTCGCCACGGAGGTGAGCGGGATGGCCTGGCTCTGCTGCGAGGGGAAAGCCAATTATACACAGCTTAAACTCAGTTCTGGGACCACCGACCCATTTCTGGAACAATCTCCTTAATTAGCCTGAGGAGCGAGCAGAGGGAGATGAGCCGTCTTATCTCTCTTATCTCATGTGCAAATGAACTAAAGTATAAAAAACTTCTCACTTGGGACACTAGTAATGAAGTTTCATTGCACCCGCCACCAAGAGAGCTACAGAGACCATCACTGCATCGACAGACCCCTGGAGTGGTGAAATTGCAGCTTCTGATACCTTTAGCTCTCTTTGTTCTTTCTAACATAAGGGTAGTATCATTGGGAGTTTTGTTGTTGAAGTCTTGTTAAGGTTTATGATAAAGTGACAAACTTTTACCAAGTGACTACTTGCTGTAATTCTGCTGCGTTATAACTAAATTCATCACAGTGATGCACGCACACCGGTTTGAAGAGATGCATTGCTTCAAATTTCTGAAATTTAAGCTTTGCCCACCTCACTTCTCAAGTACCATCATTATTAAATTAATATGTAACATTCACTTTACGATCTTCTGTAAGGAGAAAAACCTCCCTGTGCATGGGAAGAGCAGACGAAATGTTCATCAGACTTACACAGTTGAAGAGCTCCGTGGTCAGCCCCAGGTAGTTGTGCAGAGCCAGGAATGTCACTCTCTGCAGCCTCACCATGATGATCTAGAAATGGAAACGAGAAACAGTAGCAATGGAATTAGCATTCGCTCACACTCATTTTTGCATTTAGATATAATTACATACCAGAGTACCTGAAGGCACTTTATAAAATACAGACTGTACCCTAAGCTGAAATTGCTTTTTAGCAGTTGATATATTGAGGCAAAGATAGATTCAAGGCATTTACCAAACTTCACAATCATTTGACAGCACAAGAATCCAAACTCTCATTCCCAAACAACAAATAATACTTTTGGTTTTCTATAAACATTTACAACAAACACACCTTGAAATAAAATCATTTCCTTCCATCTTTTCCCTCTCATTAAAAAGTTATTCCAGCCTTCCCCATACAGAGCCTGTGCTATTGCTTTACAGACTCTAAACTAACAGGAGACATCCCTGCCACCGACCTTCCTCTGCCCTGGCGACTCACTCCCGCTATTAAACCACCCTCGCTTTTGTATCAGCTCTTACGGGGGAAATTAAATTGGTAAAATGAGTTGCTCTCTTCAGCCATCAGTATTAGGAGGTTCGTGTCTCACACATAAAACAGCCAGGTACCAAAACAGCTCGCAAGGACGAAAAGATTTAGAAGTGACAGTGAAACAAAATGACAGACCAGAATGACCCATGTGTGTCCATTGGGATGTTACACCTGCGGGACAACGCGCCCCTGGGCAAACCCTCCACACCAATTCGTTAATGCACAAATCCCTGCACCACCCTCCACTCACAGGAGGCATAATACACGGTGCAGACTGGCAGCGCTCACTTGAAAACTGCCCAAGCTCCTGCAGAGCACAGGGAGGTGAACGTCAAACCAATACAAAGCCCAGCTCTTCCCTCGGGTGCCGATAATCTCTTCCGAACTGGAAATTCACACATCAATCTGAATTTTGTGAATTTTGCAAAGCGCCACCCGTCAGCAAACAGCTTCTGAGGGTACAGCAGCTCTTCTTCAGAATATGTGACTGTCTTTTCCATTTTGAAACCCTGCTGGTGCATAACCACGGTGCAGAGCCACGCCAGCACATTCTACACCACCAGGACCAAAGAGCCTACACTGCAGGTCAGGCTGATTCAGTGTGTGTGTATATATATAAATTCTTTCTTCCTGTACATGATTAACGCAGAGATCATTAAGTTTAGGACTCTCAAGAGTAAGAGAAACAGCAAAAATCATCTAAATCTTGAAAAGAGGCCATACTGACCAGTTCCATATCTGCAAAAGGATGATGAGCTGGCTGAACTTCAAAATGTAACTTGGAAATTGGAGTGGGTTTTTTTCCTTCGCCCAATTCTACTTAACGACAAAGCTTACCTGTACCACTCTAACGAGAGTCTCGGGGTATTTCCTGAACACGTCTTGGAAGGCATTTGCTGGGAGTCGCAATATAGTGGACGGAATGGCTGCTCGGGCTGAGACGGTTTTGGAAGGAGCAGGGTGACCCTAAGAGAAAGTTTGGGAGACACGAGGTTAATCCACCAATTATCCAACCCAATTCTTCCCAATCGCTTTCCAAATATCTACTTTGATATTGTATATAATCGCCAGACATCACCTGGCCTCAAAAAGCCTTGAACTTGTGTTCCGTGACCCGCGGGCGCTGTAATGAAGGCGGTGGGTCAGGTGCATTCACATTGGCAATTTCACCGGTATTAAAGGGAGACAGAGAAATAAGAGCTATGGGAAGGTGTGTCGGATTAAGGGGAACTGGCTGGTCTATCAATTCGATTACAGTTTTATTACCAAGCTAGGCTTCACAAGTATTTCAACTACCAGCTACTCCAGGCTGCAGAGAACAGAGGTTTTATTATCTGTACTGAGGACCAAGCCATTTGCTGCAGTAACAACCTCACACAATTAGCAAAATTTACAACAAAATTGGATAGCAATTACATACATAATGGAGAAAGACAAAAACCA
Source organism: Streptopelia decaocto (assembly GCF_964273445.1). Taxonomy (NCBI): domain Eukaryota; kingdom Metazoa; phylum Chordata; class Aves; order Columbiformes; family Columbidae; genus Streptopelia; species Streptopelia decaocto. The sequence goes on along the minus strand of NC_138672.1, from coordinate 2,785,769 downwards.
AGCAGACTTATTGCACTCTAAGGTACATATATGTGTATCTTCATATATATTCATGTATAAATGAAATATTGCAAATGACAAAGCCAAACAGCTTCTCTCTGCTTGAGATAAACTGGGTCTACACCATCCTGAGTTGCATGAAGAACAGATGAAGAATTAATAAACCATTGAAAGTTAAAACTGCAAGTGGGTCGAATACAGAGATTTTGACACTGGGAAGCAAGTTCAGGCCTTTCCCCCTTGAATCAAAATATATTTTAACAAAGAAAATCTACTGCCAAATACTTGGATAACAAACTCCAGACAACACACCCTTAATGCCCCATTAGCAAACACTGAAAATAATGTCTATAAGGCATTAGTTGATTTATTAATACATGAAATATTGATTTATCCAGTATTTTTAAGATCAAAAAGAGTCCTTTTGTGGCACAGAGCACAAACTAAAGAAGAAATGGAGTTTCTTCTTCCACCGTCGAAAATAGTTACAGCTCTGCCTTGCTGGTCTGGAAGGCACCGTGAGGCAGGTTCTAAAATTAAATTAATTGGAACCAATCTCTTAATTACACTAACTCCGCTGACCTTTTTATAAAATCTAGGGATGGTATTAATAGCTTTGATTTTCAAGTTCCCGAGGGATCTGAAATTTTAAACATCTCTTCGACCTACAGCGCGAAGCTACCGGGCGTCCTCGCTTCTCTTGTGTCTCTTTTCATTAAGTAAAGACATTAAAAAATGACATTCCTGTGCTTTTGCTGCACCCAAAAATAAATGCAACGTTCTTCTTTTACAAGCCAGTTTAAAGCCTGGCTTTAGATGATGAAGTCATTTGGAATTCTCCTTATACACAAATGTAAAAGAAAATGTATATATAGTCTGCCTTTAAGCATGTACGTCGCTATACTTGCCATCAACTGTATTCCCTAAAAGAATCCACACCAAATATACAGTGGAAAAATTAAAGAAATCTATTAAAACATTAGTTGTTGGACAAGGGATAAAAGTGTTTAATAGTGTTCCGTAACAGTTATTCAAAGGGCAAAATGAACACCGTATTTCCCATTTATATCACAGAATCACAGAATGGACTGGGTTGGAAAAGACCTCAGAGATCATCCAGTCCAACCCTTGGTCCAACTCCAGTCCATTCACTAGATCATGGCACTAAGTGCCATGTCCAATCTCAGTTTCAAAACCTCCAGGGCCGGTGAGTCCAGCACCTCCCTGGGCAGCCATTCCAATCCTGACCACTCTCTCTGCACAGAATTGCTTTCTAATCTCCAGCCTCAATTTCCCCGGGCAGAGTTGAAGCCCATGGCCCCTTGTCCTATTGCTGATGCCTGGGAGAAGAGCCCAATCCCCCCCTGGCTAGAACTGCCCTTCAGGTAGTTCTAGAGAGTGCTGAGCTCACCTCTAAGCCTCCTCTTCTCCAGACTAAACAAGCCCAGCTCCCTCAGCCTCTCCCCATAGGGCTTGTGTTCCAGTCCCTTCCCCAGTCTTGTTGCTCTTCTCTGGACCCGCTCCAGCACTTCAATCTCTTTCCTGACCTGAGGGGCCCAGAACTGAACACAATACTCCAGCTGTGGCCTCCCCAATGCAGAGCACAGGGGAAGGATCACTGCCCTTGTCCTGCTGACCACGCTGGTTTGATACAGGACAGGATCCCATTGGCCTTCTTGGCCACCTGGGCACACTGTTGGCTCATGTTGAGCTTCCTGTCCATTAGTCCCCCAGGTCCCTTTCTGTCTGACTGCTCTCCAGCCACTCTGTGCCCAGCTGGAGCGCTGCAGGGGGTTGTTGTGGCCAAAGTGCAGGACCTGCCACTTGGCCTTGTTGAACTTCATCCCACTGGAATCAGCCCATTTTTCCAGTCTATCCAGATCCCTGCAGAGCCCTCCTGCCTTCCAGCAGGTCGACACTCCCTCCCAACTTGGTGTCAGCAGCAAATTTGCTGGTCTGTACTCTATCCAGTAAAGTGTTTTGGGGTTGTTTTGAACAGTGCTTGTTTGGGAATAGATCAGGGGTGTCACACTCATTTTTACCAGGGTTGCATCAGCCTCGCAGTCGTCTCCAAAGGACCAAATGGAATTTTCGGCCCGTATAAATGTAGGAGTAGTTGGATAGACCAGTGCTGAGTATCTCTCAGAAAACCAATTTCGGGATAATAACAGATAATGACGCAGCCGCCTTTTTCTCCAAAGAACAGCCCATCCCTCCAGTTTTTCAGTGTATAATTTTTCCTTTTCGCGATCCCTGCGTGCGAGCAGCCGCCTCTGGAAAGGGCAAAGCACCACGTCTAACTGGGCTGGAACACGGAGAGGAAATGTTCCTGTAATTGTCAGCTCTCTCCAATGTAACGCAACCAGCCGCTCACAGAGAACACCACATCGAAATTACAATATTTTCCAATGGCACACGGGGGTCACAAGGAACAGCAAAGTTATAATCAGTAGTGAATTAGGGTTTTTTCAACAGAGAACTTTTTGTTCTCAGCGCAGATAACTATTTACTTCTGTCTTGCTCTAAGAGCTGCGGAGTGACTAAATATTGTAGGTGACGCACGTCACAGCTGAAATTGTAGCTGAATCCAGATGACAGCTAATGGCCAAATCCAAATGAATTTGGTTAAGAATCTGCTACAGGTGCTTATCATTCTCCCACCAGGAACAACTCCCTTTTTGTACCCCAAATTCTGCCATATTCTCCCTATTCTCATCGCCTGGATTGTGTCTCTCCTGCTCCCACCTGCCTCCTCCGTACCACACCAACGTTCCTGCTGCAATCAATTCCTTCTTTATAATCTCATTTATCTTGCCTGCTCTATTTAAACAGACTCCAGCCCTGCAGGCTCGCCTCCAAGGTTGGCTTTTTCATCTTCTTTTAACCCTCAGACTTTCATTTTTTCCCTTCAGTCACTGCCAATTGATCGATATTCCTCCCAGTCTCTTATTTCTCACTCCGACTATGCCACCTGCTCATTGTGTTCCAAATATTATCTTCACATGGAGGACAAAAGAAGAGTAAAACTGCAAACTCAGCATCAAACACCATCTCTATTTGTCCCATTCAACTCTGAATGAAAATTCAGCGTTCAGGGAACAGCCCCGACTGCACAAGGGAAGAACAACAGCGCCCAAAAACCCTTGCGTGGGCATCACCAACAATCAGCTCAGAGACTCCTCTAATATTTGAGGCAATAGCAGTTCAGAGTCAGATTAACCACAACACAGAACTGTTCCAAAACAGTAGGAAAATGTTGGTGTCTACGGGGATTCCAAGGCTCCTTGTTTCTCCTTTTAATTATTGAGAAAGCAGCGTTTATCTGTTCTCAGAATGAGTGAAATGCAGAACAAGTCTCTTATGCCACAGCTGGTATCTTCGCAATTAGTAGATCTAAGCAGGCACTTCAATTTAAACAATTAGAAAATGAATTATAGAGGTAGCTCTCGTGTGATCTTTCTTTCGGATCCAACAACAAGAGGCTGCCGCTTCTTGCCGCAATCTCCATTTCCTTGCACGTCTCTCAAGCAAACGGGACAGGCCAGACATGGCGTGTTACAAAATCGGTCAAAGAAACCACAAATCCAGCTCAGACAACTCAAATCCTCTCTGAATAAATTGTTTCTTCGTGTGTCCTGGTTTTGTTAAAAACAAGACCGGTTCTCTTTCAGTGATTTTCCTCTCAGCTCAGTTCTTTAGGTGGCTGTACTTTTCTGAGTTTTAGCTGCATATTTTTCCTCGGATGCTGCACTCGGTGCTGATAGGAGACCAACGGGATGCTGAAGAAGCTCGTGTTTAGATCTATTACTATGGTAGCCAAGAAAGACTGATAAGTTTTCCCACGTTCCGTTGTGAGGGGGCGTGTTTGAGGAGGGGTGGATGGAACAGGTGACTAGAGCTGACCAACTAAGTATTCCATCCCATAATGGTCATACCCCTATATAAGAGGGTGATCACAGGGTCACTCTCTCTTCGCCCATGGCCGGCATCCAGAGAGGCCCCTGTCTGTCTGTCTGTCTGTCTGTGACCCTCAGGCCCTGCATCCCGCACCCAGGCTCCGTTTGCTGTGCAGTCCCGCCCGTGACTCCCGGGGCCTGAGCTGCAGCTGCTGGAGCCGCCAGCCCCGCACACCCAGCTCTGCTGCTGAGTGACGCCAGCGCCACGTCCAGCACTTAGACTGGGTTTGTGCATTTTGTATGTATTCTCTATTTATTAGTAGCATTAGTAAAGCCCTTAAAACTCTCCAACTTGAAGTCTAAGTCTCTCTTCCTTTCCCCTTATCTTTCCAATCATCTTTCCGATCTAAAGGGAAGGGGTGGCGGGAAGTGAGGGGATAACAGGGAGCATCTGCCTTGCCTTAAACCCTGACATTGTGTCAGATCCATGTGTTAAAATTAGTTAAGGTTATGGTACCTGCAAAAAGTTCTGACACTAATTTGGAACGCACCTGAGAAATCTCTATTTTGACAAACGCTACTTTCTCCTTCCTTACCCATCTTCCTGGTACTTTTATACCCACAGTCAGTAAGGAGCACAACGAGAACAGAGAACAACACAACCAGTTCAAAGCTGGGAAACAAGGGAGGAAAGTGGGAGTTGTGAAGATAAATGAGAACAAGTTACTTCATTAAAAACAAATTGCAAGCTTTCTGGTTAAATACTCTTCTGCATGCTGATAACTCTTTGAACACACTTTCAATAATTTATATTTTCTGATTTACCAGTGCTGTAACTCAAAAGAGAAAAATAAATAGAATAATAATAAAAAACCCCACACACACCACAAAATGAATGGCAAGCACCCACAAACCATTGTTATATAAGAAGGATTTCTTCTTGTTTGTTGAAAAAGAATATAGGAAAATAATGCTGTCATCAAGAAAAGTTACCTGTGGAAGTAACAAGGGCAAGGATACCCCTAAATCATTTGCTGTTAATATGGATTTGGCAGCAAGATCTAGATTTGTACAGTCCAAATTATTCACGTGCCATGACTTTCTACAGAAGAAAACGTGACCAAGCTTAAAAACTGTTTATCACTTTCAATAGGCTTCATGGAAATTTAATATATATATTTGTCTGCTTGCACCTAGAAGTGGCAAAGAACACTTTACAGAATCATTAAACTACTTAACACAAAATAACGTTACCCTTTAATGAAAGGAGACACCAAGCACAAGAGCAACACGATACAAGGTCAAATATGAACAACTTATTGATCAGATTATCTTCATCCTCTCAGCCACCAAAAAACCTTCAAGCAAACGTTTTAAGCGCTTGTGCATTATCGAATATAATGAATTTGCCCCCTTCGATTTAGGTTTTCCTAAACAGACACGCTGTGACAACTGCAGCAAAACCGTATTGTAATTCCAACCAAAACAAAATCCACACCGCTAATTTGCGCAATAAATGCGAGTGGCCAGCGTTCGGCTCATCTGGTCCCCCGTTGAAGCGCACAGCCTTCAGACAGCCAGCGGCAGCATGAACATTGAGGGAAAAATTAACCCATCAGCTGGTTTCACAGTATAATTACGATAATAACAACTGTCAGATTTATTTTCATTAGGCTAAATGAAAATAAATTCAGTAAGCAACAAATCAAACAGTGTAAAACCCTGATTTGTGGGCCCTACGCTGGTCCCGCTCCCCACTGCTCTGTGACCTTGAACAAACCACACTGTACCTCAGGTTTCCAGCCTTAAAAGAATAATTCCAATCCTATTGCTTATTGGAAATAGCCAGTGTTCCACTAGCAAGCACCACATCTCACAACCAACTAACACACCACAGAGCTACATTTACAGCTGTGAGGCCCGGGAGGAGGGAAAGAATTGGTCAAAGAAACATTTCCCATCCTGATTCTTTCCTTGTAATATTCAAAAGGCGACTTCCCTCATGGAACAGAACTGTAGAATGTCCTGAGTTGGAATGGACCCACAAGGATCATCGAGTCCAACCCCTAAACCCATGAGAACTCACCGTGATAACGTCGAGGATGCTGAGAAGGCTGTGGACGCTGTCTCCCGCCAGCACCTCCTTCACCACCACTTCTGTCCCGTCCTGCAAGCGAAGGACAGACCATCACCGTGGGCAAACAGCTGGATATTTGGCATATATGGAACATCTCAGAAAGCTCAACCCGCTCTCCTTTTCCAACTCTGAGCAGCCCTACCAGAAATGGTCCCCCGTTACAATTTGGATGCTCGTTTCCTCTCTGCCCTGGCGGTAGTGTGCCAATTCAAGCCACAGTTTTCAAATACCATTCCAGAAGTGATAAATTAAAAGAAACTAAAAGCCAGTTTGGGCTAGGGGGAGATATAACCTGTTTGTCTTTGCTGTGTAACAACTAAAGAAGAAAAAGCGTCCTTCACGCTCAGAATTAGCTCCCTCTATGGAGGGATTACATGTCAACAGGTAGTGCAGAACAAAGGACAGCAAAACACAAAAATATGCAGAAATTAGCAAATTTGGAATAATATACAAACACAAAATCCCTGACTTGTCAGCCATAAGGAAACAATTCCCATGGTAAAGCTAAACTCAAAGTTCAGGAAGAAAGAAAAATAATAAAAATCCAAATTAGCTGGGGGGGTCGTCAAGGCTAACGCTCACCAGTTTAACACCAATAGCACAGACCATCAGTTCTCTTCCCTGCCTACCAAAAGTGAACCTGAATCTTCCACCTCCCAGCCAGGATATTACGCAGTGAAGCACACTTGATCCCTCCAGCTCTGTACACCTCATTGGTTTGCATAGCTACCATCCAAAAGGGAATGTTTCCAACACAAGGTCAGTCCAGCACCCCGTCCCCCCTCAATAACTACGCACCTAGAGCATGGGAGGATGTTTCAGAACGCCAGATCAGCACTGTGTTCACTCTCTCATCTAAGACATGGGGGACCACAGCAAAAAACCCTTGTTCTTTATAAATATCATAGTCCTGAAGGGTTGGAATTAATCCTTCCTAAATCACTGTGATTCAATGTCTAAGTTTAATCAATGCTTCATGATTCATGCCAACCCATATGCTATGCCAACAGATTGATCTCAAGAACAGAATCACAGAATCCCAGAATGTCAGAGGTTGGAAGGGACCTGGAAAGCTCATCCAGTGCAATCCCCCCATGGAGCAGGAACACCCAGATGAGGTTACACAGGAAGGTGTCCAGGCGGGTTGGAATGTCTGCACAGAAGGAGACTCCACAACCCCCCTGGGCAGCCTGGGCCAGGCTCTGCCACCCTCACCAGGAAGAAGTTGCTTCTCATATTGAAGTGGAACCTCCTGTGTTCCAGTTTGTACCCATTGCCCCTTGTCCTGTCATTGGTTGTCACTGAGAAGACCGTGGCTCCATCCTCCTGACACTCACCCTTTACATATTTATAAACATTAATGAAGTCACCCCTCAGTCTACTCTTCTCCAAACTAAAGAGCCCCAGCTCCCTCAGCCTTTCCTCATAAGGGAAAAGAAGCACAGCTGAGTTTATTCTTACGCTCTCCTGGATGCAGACTTCCAGCCTGCCGTCCTGCACCACGTAGATGCTGTTGTCCAGCTGCCCGGGCCGGATGATGTATTCACCTTCGTGCAACTGCACAAAGAACATGTGCTTGCACAGCTCCAGGAAAAGAGGTTTCTCAAAGTGGCCAAGGACCCTGCAGGGAAGAAAACACAAATGGAAACCTAAAATTGCCATCGTCCTTGGAAAATCCTCCCTAAATTAGCAAAACCCCCAGGCACAAACAGCAGAGAAACCCCAGCAGCAAGGCAGGACAGAATTCCCCGGTGCAGAAGGGCAAGAGCCCCGTGAAATGCTGAAAACTGTAAAAACTGAAGGTCTTTTTTGAGCAGCACTCCAAGCAACGCCAGCAGGCTCTGAAGGACATATAACCAATCTTCCTCATGGCTTTTGAAGGGGAAGAAATAAAATCCTGCAACAGATTCACACATTGCACGAAAAAAGCGACCCTTGGGAACTTGCCCTTTTAGCACAGCCACCCTGTCTGTGCAACCAGAACACATGAAAAACACTGAAAACAAAGGGAAAAATCCCTGTCATCTGCATGAATTTGTAACTTGGAATATTGCAGATAATGTGCACCTGGACCCTGCAATACTGGAACTAGTCGGTCACTACCATGCAGACAGAAATATGCATCTTAAAGCTGATCATTCCGTGCACAGCACCAAAGGGCCCTTCGTACGGCTCCACTCCCTCACATTTAACAGCATCAATCAATCAAATCCTGCTGCAACATCAATTAGTCACAGGAGATCATAATTCCACAGCAGAAAGTTCAGATGATTTAAATAGCAGTTTTACTGCAGTACGTATGACCTTCAGGACTAAATTATGTCAGAACTGGGAGTAAAATGAACATACACAAACAAAACCAAAATTACAGGTCTGGAGATGGCATTCACTTTGCTGCATCAATACAAACATTGGACTGAATGGGCACAAAGACCCTCCCGCAATCCCCCCAGGGCTGTGAGGGTTGTGTTTGATTCTGTTTGCAACCTTCTTAGCCAGAGAAATAAAGGATTCTGCAGTTCAGCAAGTTGCCAATATGGTATCCAATTAGCATTTCCAAATGATGATGCCTTTCTGTATCAAAAATTGTCTGGTATTCTAAAGGGAACTTAAAACATACTAAGAGAAATCTGTTCATGTCAAAAAAGCTTCATTATCATTATGCCCCAAATTAGGCCACTAATATATGTCTTCAACTGTTTTCTTAATGTTTCTAGAAAATTAGAAGCCAAGTATCCTTTCCCCATATGAACACTCAGTCAACTGCTTAACGAGTCTGACCATGCAGACACAAACTTTAAGACTTGACACAAACTGCTAAATATTTAGATCACTTGAACATCCATCAAATGCAAACCCCAAACTTATCTCTCCATTTCGCATTACCTGACATTTTTAAGCATGTATAAGACTTCCGATGGCAAATGGGAATTCTTGACATCAAATTCTGTCAGATCTGCCTCTAGCAAGGAGGGAGGTGGTTCTCTGGGCTGCAGAGTCGGACTTTCTTTCTTAATACGCAGAATCCTACAAAATCAAACAGAAGGCAGAGAGTTCAGGAACCAGGCTCCATGGTGTTAATTTTCCCCTTCCCAAAAGCCCAAGTACCTTTTGGCCAACGATAAAACTTTGGTCCGTTTCCGCATCCTTTGGCGAGGCACCGTGTTCCCAACCAGAGTGTTCGGAAGGGTTGTAACCTAGAAGGAAATCACAAAAACAAAGGCATTTACTAAAACCCAAACCAAACTAAAAAACAAACCTCAATCCACCAGTTCCAACCCTGCAAAGGCTCCAACTCATCCACCAAGTCACCAGAATGTGAACAGAAAAGTACAAGACCTTGGAGGACTGGAACAATCTATTCTGGGATCACATTCTTGCTAGAAAGCAAAAGGAGTATACTTGGATTTTATTAAGCTACTACTACAGTGGTACTGGATGGTAGAGGGAAAAACCCCCAGCTATACAGTTCTCGCTCAGAAACCCTCCAGAGCAGGCAGAGCAGCCACATTCACAGCTCCAGCCTGTGCTGCTGACAAACAAGCGCTGTGTTCATTTCTGAGCTGGCGGCAAACTCCCCGCACTCCAGCAAGGCTCCCACTTGCTTTTAACAGGTACTACATGCCGCCTCCTGGACAAATGCAACAACTGCAAGGCCAAAAAAACACCTTTTAGTTACTTTCCAAACGTTATAGTTCTCCGTTTGCTTCTCAGGGAGCTGAACCCCAGGGAAAAGTTTCTCTCTCCAAAAACAAAACAAATCTTTAGTTTGGAGACTCAATTATTTTTCTCTTTTAGGGAGTAAAATCTTGGTACTTTATCAAAAATACATGAAGTACAAGCAACAGCAGTTAGTTTGTAACATTCTATGTCTTACTCAGGAATAAAAGCAAAGTCTAAAATTCCAAAGCAAAAATCACCTGAAATTATCTTAGTACATGGAACTCTAAGCATTCTTTACTTATGTTCCGTATGAACACCTGTGTTACAGAATATTACAATTACAAAGTTGCTGGCAACACACACAACTTGCTTTCACTGGGGGCTTTTTTAGCCAAGGCTGATTCACAATACAGGAGTGAGGTTCAGGGAGTAAATCTCCTTCCTCCACAATGAGACACAGCCCCACAACTGAACTTTAAAACCAGCATGGTGTCTAATTATTAAGTCCAAGCATTTGAACTCACCTGGGTGAGGCTGAGCAGTGCATGAGCAGGAAGCTGTGGCAGCTCGCAGGAGGAAGCGTTTGCTCCTCAGCACACAGTGACCAACAAAGCAAGATCACCTGCCTGGACCTTATTTCTCTACAGATGTTGTTTTCGGTGCCCTGGCACCGTGAGTGCACAGCTGGATTCCAGCAGGTTGTCCCACAGCCAGGACACCCCCTGCTCTGCCGGTGGCCCCAAGAGACCAGTCCCAATCACAGAATCCCAGAATGTCAGGGATCAGAAGGGCCCTGGCAAGCTCATCCAGTGCAATCCCCCCATGGAGCAGGAACACCCAGATGAGGTTACACAGGAAGGTGTCCAGGCGGGTTGGAATGTCTGCACAGAAGGAGACTCCACAACCCCCCTGGGCAGCCTGGGACAGGCTCTGCCACCCTCACCCCGAACAAGTTTCTTCTCATCTTTAAGTGGAACCTCCTGTGTTCCAGTTTGAACCCATTGCCCCTTGTCCTGTCACTGGTTGTCACCAGAAGAGCCTGGCTCCATCCTCCTGACACTCCCCCTTTCCATATTGATCCCCAGGAATGAGTCCCCCCTCAGTCTCCTCTTGTCCAGCTCCAGAGCCCCAGCTCCCTCAGCCTTTCCTCACACGGGAGATGCTCCACTCCCTGCAGCATCTTGGTGGCTGCGCTGGACTCTCTCCAGCAGTTCCCTGTCCTGCTGGAACTGAGGGGCCACAACTGGACACAATATTCCAGTTGCGGCCTCAATCCTGCTTCCCCAGTCTGGGGAGCCTCCTGGACCTGCACCCTGGCTCTGCCCCTCCAGGGCAGTGGGCAGGGACCACTTACCAGTGTCAAAATAGCTTTTTTCCTTCACCAACCATTTGTATTTACCATTATTCACTCAACAAGTGACTACAAGCAAGCACTAACCATTTGTTACTCTAAAAACAGGTCAGAGTTCTGGCTTGAGTAAGAGGCAGCTTTCCAAAGTCAGACTTTATCAAGAGCATCATACATACTAAACCTGTGCACAGAGCTCCAAGCAGTTGCTGCACAGATTCTGGTGTGGGAAGCGTTGAGTAAGGAAATCACCTCAACCTCTAGGACCTCTTGCACAAGCTTGTACCAAAACCCAACACAAAACCTCTGTGCCAGCACAGGCACTCACAGCACCTCTGAGAAAATGAGTTCTATTGACTGTGATGGTACAGTCAGGAATAAAAAAACAATCTCACATGCTGCATACACAAAGGAGCTTCAAGGGAAGTGTGTATTTTGAGGAGAAAGACAGGAAGATGAAGCTCCTCAGTTAAATCCAGGCAGTAAGTGATGAACACGCCTACTGAGAGCAACCTCATACATTGAAGAAAATGTCTGTCTGCAGATTTCCTTGAGCCTTCTTGTAATTTCCCAAGAAAAGCTACTTGCAAAGACAAGAGCAAAAAATAAATAAACAAAAAACCTGAACTAAATATCAACCAGTCATACACTCAAATGATTGTGGAGCAATCTCCCTTATGAGGGACTGGAGCATCTCCCTTATGAAGAAAGGCTGAGGGAGCTGGGGCTCTGGAGCTGGACAAGAGGACACTGAGGGGGGACTCATTCCTGGGGATCAATATGGAAAGGGGGAGTGTCAGGAGGATGGAGCCAGGCTCTTCTGGTGACAACCAGTGACAGGACAAGGGGCAATGGGTTCAAACTGGAACACAAAAGGTTCCACTTAAATATGAGAAGCAACTTCTTCCTGGTGAGGGTGACAGAGCCTGTCCCAGGCTGCCCAGGGAGGTTGTGGAGTCTCCTTCTGTGCAGACATTCCAACCCGCCTGGACACCTTCCTGTGTAACCTCATCTGGGTGTTCCTGCTCCATGGGGGGATTGCACTGGATGAGCTTTCCAGGGCCCTTCAACCCCTGACATTCTGGGATCCTGTGTGATTTAACCAACTGATGCAGAAACAGGTTCACAACTGATGGAAAATTCTTGAGAAGACCTTTCAGAATAACAGGTCAGGAGCAACACCAGGATGGGAACCTGAGTGTGGAGGTGGCATTCCTTGTGACAACCCAAGGCAGAGGGCTCGATCTTGGGATAAAACCCTTTCGAACACTCTCTAATGAGAGTGTTTGACAAGTCCGATTTGCAATTGATAACAAGAAAACAAGGGCGCGTATGCTGAAGTGCTTAGTGCTCTTCACAGACTGTAGAAAAGCAAATATGAGTGTCTGGTTCGCAGACAGACTCGCACAGGAAAGAAGGTGCCAGATTCCAGTGGGAAGGCAGTACTGGTAGTCACCATCTGAAAGGGACAATCCTGAGGTAATGAATATCTTGAATATAATCCTAAACACTAAGAGAGATTACTACAGAGACATATATTAAAAAAGAAAAATCAACTCCATAGAGGAGTCAGATTTACTCCTACCCTCAATGTCTGCAAATATTGCTGAAAGAGGTAAGGCTGGGCCAGAAAGAGAAGTTTTTGCTGTTCCATCAGCAATTCAGACAGAATTCCAGGAGCTCTGAAACATTCCCAAAATTCCAGTGAAGTTGTCTGGGTTGAAGGCCCTGGGCCAGGCTAAGCAAGTGAAGTTCACAACACCTCCCAAAGTGGATTTTAATCTTCCCTCCCACCGCACCAGATCCCCTCACCTTCCTCATGATCTTCCGCCCGTAGAACATCACTTTGTCTCGCTTGCGGAACCGGTACTGAGGCACGTGTGGCTGGAGTTGTTCTGAAAAAGAGGAGCATCCCGTCAGAAACCACAGCAGCTCTGTGCTAACGGAAAGGAAACGGAGCACGGGCTCCAGAGCAGCTGTGGTTCCCGCCTGTGGAGCTGCAAGCTCCTGTGGCCAAAGTTTGGAATTGAAACCAACACAAGACACCTCATTATCCAGCTCTGGTCAGCCACGCCAGACTAGGGAAGAGCTGGCTGGAGGCTCTGCCTAATCACCAGAGAGATTAAATGGCTCTAAACAGATATAAGGATTTAATCTCACCAAGGAAACCTCTGATTCACCTGTTTCTCATTATTGTAATGGTGAAATTGCAGCAGGGTTGAAATTCTTTGCATGCCAGCTATACTACAGCTGTCATAGAGAAATAAAACCTCCAGCGTCCTGCACGTGACAGTTGTGAATCCTACGCTCACACATGGGTAAGTGAATTAACCAAGTTCTTCAGCCTTTCAAAGCTGTTTTCCTGCAAGAACCACCAGCTTTGCAGCGAGCAATCGGTACAAACCGGCACAGAAGCTACCGCTTGCTGCTACAAAAATCCTGAGGTAACTGAGAAACTTTTAAAACACACATAGTTCATGGGTACTTACTAGATCGTTTCACTCGTCTGTAAACGACAAACACGACAATCGCTATGAGGAGCAACGCGACGGCGGCTCCAATGGCAATTCCGGTCAGCTGTGGGAGGAATTCAGGGAGGAAAGAAGTCAGCAGCTTCTACACTTGGAGATTTTTAAGCACTGTTTGGAGGGCTAAAGAACACTTAGGTCAGTAAGAAGTCTAAAAGTCAAGCACATTCATAAATATTTAGTTTTTAATTAAAACATCACATATGCAAAAAGTTTTAGTTTAAACTACATCAGTGTCTCACTCATAAGCTCACATGCAAAATATCCAGTGCTTTTCCCCCCCTGTGAGCTGATCACCTCAATGTACATGGGGTGAAATAACAGGCATTCATTCCTGCCTCATACACAGTGACAAAAAGACACACACTCAGACTCTGACTGTGATTCCTAGAGCTCCCGAGAAGCTCCACACTATTTACACTCACACACAGTCATTCACCCAGCTGTTTGGAGCTGTACGTTACCATAGTGGTCTGTATTCTGTCTTCCACAAACTGCAGAATGGCTGTTCCGCTCGCTGGTAGCACAGTCTAGCACCAAAACAAAGGTGAAATTAGTTTCCCGCAACTGGGAAAAAGTCTCAATAAAAACATCTCGGCGCCTGGTCTGGCACACAAAACACAACATTGGAATGGCTGCCCAGGGAGGTGCTGGACTCGTCGTCCCTGGAGGTTTTTAAACTGAGATTGGACATGGCACTTAGTGCCATGATCTAGTAAACGGACTAGAGTTGGACCAAGGGTTGGACTGGATGATCTCTGAGGTCTTTTCCAACCCAGTCGATTCTGTGATTCTGTGAACTTGATTGTATTTGCCAGCATCTTTCAGCTTTGCAAACAGCAGACAACCAGTGGAGAGGGGTCATTAGTGGAGTTCTATGGTGTCAGGATTCCTAAATAGTCCTAAAACAGGGTCAAATGGTGAAGTGATATTAGAAACAAGGAGGAAACAAACCAAGTCCAAGGCCAGATGCATCCCCCTGTAAGTCTTGAGCCTCACAAGTACTTGAATCTGAAGTACTACACGCAGTTCTGGTCCCAGTTTTTGCCTTCGGTCACTCACAGAGTTTGTTCCAGTTCTACAGAGCAAATCAAACTCCTGCCTGGGTGGTCAGCACAAAGGGATCGCTGCCCTCGCGTTGTCTTCTTCGGCTGCTTTAACGCAGCACATCAACAATTTATCTTCCCAATGTTAGTCAAACTAACTCTATCACTGTTATAATCAGACTGTTATTAGGGGGACAAGTGACAAGTCACAAGAATTTGAGGAAAAATAAGTTGAAAAATAGTTAGCAATGAATACATTTTGGCAAAACACAGAGGTTCTCCTGCCCCTCTGCTCTGCCCTGGGGAGACCACACCTGGAATCTTGTGTCCAGTTGTGGCCCCTCAGTTCCAGCAGGACAGGGAACTGCTGGAGAGAGTCCAGCGCAGCCACCAAGATGCTGCAGGGAGTGGAGCATCTCCCGTGTGAGGAAAGGCTGAGGGAGCTGGGGCTCTGGAGCTGGACAAGAGGACACTGAGGGGGGACTCATTCATGGGGATCAATATGGAAAGGGGGAGTGTCAGGAGGATGGAGCCAGGCTCTTCTGGGTGACAACCAGTGATAGGACAAGGGGCAATGGGTTCAAACTGGAACACAGGAGGTTCCACTTAAATTTGAGAAGCAACTTGTTCCTGGTGAGGGTGGCAGAGCCTGGCCCAGGCTGCCCAGGGGGGTTGTGGAGTCTCCTTCTGTGCAGACATTCCAACCCGCCTGGACACCTTCCTGTGTAACCTCATCTGGGTGTTCCTGCTCCATGGGGGGATTGCACTGGATGAGCTTTCCCGGTCCCTTCCAACCCCTGACATTCTGGGATTCTGTGATTCTCCATGTAAGTCTATTGTGGTCACTTAATTTATTTCCCCTTGACACTATAAGGGACTTAGACAGTTCTGCCACTGTTCAGGCCAGTATGATCTCAAATAACAGCAAAAATAGTCGTTGCCAACTGACAGTCACATTGCTGCGACATGAGGGGAAGAAACACATCACAGAATCACAGAACCACAGAGTGTTTGGGATTGGAAGGGACCTCAAAAGATCATCTAGTCCACAAAACAAACAGATGCACAGACCCAGCCCTCCCGCCTTGATACAGAAAAACAACGAGGGAAAAAAAGAATCTCAAACCTCAATGAAAAACTGCAAGGTTGCTGCATGGTTTCTCAAAAACACTGATGAAAACATGATATGCGTCCCACATCCTATGCGGTGCAACTTTTCAAGCAGAATTCTTGTGGAAAAGCAGGGGAAGCAGCACAGGGGCTGCAAGCCCAGAGATGCTTCAAACGCCTACGCGGTCCTTGTTACATCACAGCACCTGGGATGGGTGTGACATCACTATGACGTCACCACGGGACACCCCAAACCTGCAGGAGCTCTCTGAGGAGCGCGACAGAGCTCACACGCACCTTACAGGGCTTCGAACAATTCCTGGAGGCAAATCTCACCTGGAACAATCCCAAAAAGAGCCTCGCTCCATTCAAAAATGGAGCAGTGACACGCTAAGGGTATGTATTATATCAGCATAAATAGCATTTGTCCGCTTTTTCAACGATGCCGAAATTCCATTAAGAAAATGAGCATTCACAGTAATTAACAGAAATATACAGCTGCACAAACGCTCCTGCCCGTCCAGAGCACCCAGCACAGAACGAGCAGCTCTGCTGCAAGTTTAACAAACGAAAGGCAAACAGTGAGACAAACACCAGGCAGGGAGGGGTGGGAACCCTTATCTGCCCCGAAACCAAGGACTCAAACAGGACATCAGACTTCCCTGTAGCTCCTCAGCACACGGGCTCACATGCCGATGTTTTGAGTGTAGATACGGGATTATCACAAAAATTCAACCACATACAAGTAGGCTGTACGTGTTTTTCAGTTGTGAGAAGAACTATTTCCTACCCTATTATACATAACATTACATATTATATAGAACTATTTCCTATGGGCCTTGTATTTTGTTACTATGAAAAACACCACGAGCCTTGTTGGACTAATTTTTCTATTTATGATTAAGAACAGAACACAAGAAGCCGCCAGAGAATCGTGCAATTCTTCCATCTTTTAGGCTAAAACTGTATTGTTGAAGAAACAGGTACTTAAAACATAACATTCTAACACCTTAGAACATGAATAAAAACAGACACACGTGAAAAAATGGGACCATTCTTAAATCTTTTGGGAGGATAAATCTCTTATCAAGAAAGATTTTTTTCAAAGTATCATTGTATCTAAAGACATTACCTAAATGCTATCAAATTAGGCACAGTAGCTTTCAGCTTCTGGAAATATGGGGGAAATAAATATGTCCAAAAATAATAACAAAGTCACATACCTCGAGGCTGGTGCTGTTGCTTTCTTTATCCATGGCTGGCGGTACATCAGGAGCAAAACTAAGGAGAACAAAAAGAGACGGCTGAGTTAGGAGATGACCGCACTTCCTAATGTAAAGTGTTTTTAACTTTGCAACACAAAGCGAACCAGAACTGCCCTTCAAATCTGGCAGAAACAGACAATTCAAGGGGAAAATCTTATTTTTTAGTGCATTGTCGCTGTCTGTGTGTTGAGGAGCAGAACCCGGCAAAGGCAGAGACACCAGAGCGGCCGAAGCTCCCGGGAAGCGCTGAGTCTCTGCTCCCCCGGAGGGGACCGCCGGGAGCCCCGGAGCCCCCGCCCGCACACACCGGTCCCCGCGTTCCCTTTGCTCCACGGGACCCGCAGCTCCCGGTGCCGAGTCCGGGACACGGCGACACTTCACCGGCACCGCACCGGGCACAGCGCGGAGCCGCAGCCCCGGCAGCGGGCAGCCCAGCCCGGCTCACCCCGCCCGTGCTGCGGCCGCAGCGGGCGGAGCCCCCGGCGCTGCCCCGCTCCCCGTTAACGTAAATCACGGAGCGCAGACGCAAATAGAAATAAAAAACAACCTCCCGGCCGGGCCACGGGGCACCGGCACCTCCCGAGCTGCCGCCACGGGCCCTGCCGAGCCCCGGGCACCCGGGTCGGGCCGGGCCCGGTCCGGTCCGGTCCGGTCCCCTCACCTGCCGCCGCCGCCGCGCCCCGAACCGCCGCCGCCGAGGTCAAAGGTCACCACCGGGGGCGACAGTCGCGGCGGGAAGACCCTGCCCGCCGAGGGAGAGGCACAGGCCCCGCCCACTCCGCGGGCTCCCTGCTGCTGATTGGTGAGAAAAGTCCCCACCCCCGCGCCGAATGGCCCGCGTCCCCCGCAGGTTAGGATAGGCGCTGCGGATTGGCTGGTGCGTTTCGGCCAATGGGAGCGGGCGGTGTTGCCGTGTGCGGAGGCCGTGGCGCGCTGAGGTGAAGGCGGCTCGGCGCGGCCGGTACCGGAGGGGGATCGGCCCCGGTTTCGCTGACCCCCCGGTGCCCGGCATGGGGCTGCTCACTGCGCTGGCCCGCGGGCTGGTGCGCGGCGCCGACCGCATGTCCCCGTTCACCAGCAAGCGCGGCCCGCGGAGCCACAACAAGGGCCGGGGCGCCAAGAAGCTGGGGGTGCTGACGGCCGGCAGGAAGTTCATCCTCCTCAGGGAGATGGTGCCGCAGTTCATCGTCCCCAACCTGGAGGGCTTCAAGCTCAAGCCCTACGTCTCGTACCGCGCCCCCGAGGGCTCCGAGGCGCCCATGACGGCCAAGCAGCTCTTCAGCGAGGTGGTGGCTCCGCGCATCGAGAAGGACGTGAAGGACGGGACGTTCGAGCCCGGCAACCTGGAGAAGTACGGCTTCGAGCCCACGCAGGAGGGGAAGCTCTTCCAGCTCTTCCCCAAGAACTACGTGCGGTAGAGCATCGCGGGAAGAGCATCGCCCTGCTGTGAGAGACTGTCACTGGCTATTAAAAGCAAACCCTTCCTCTTGGTCTTTCTGCAGTGTCTGGTTTAAATTGGCGGTTAATGTTTCGTCCCCGGCTAAGGGAAGTGTTATTTGTGTGTGGTTGTGTAAGCGTGTGGGCGTCCTGCTCTCAGACAAGAGCTGTTTGATCAGACGCTGATAATTAACAGGCGGCAGTTTCTCTCCAGGCGGCTGAAACATCATTTTGTCCTTCTGGGAAGGAATTCCTGCCCTGTGGGAGCGAGAGGACGGGTCTGCCCCTCTCAGGCCGGTCCAGGGTTCCCCGGCTGTGGGGACAGGGCACCCTGAGGGGCAGCAGTGGCCAAAGAGGGGACACAGGGATGGATTCACCCCCAGCTCCAGCCAAGTGTTCCACTGACCCAGGAGTGAGACCTACAATGGGCAAAGTCAAGTCTATACCCTAAGCTCTCTGAGAACTGTTGCTATATTAAATGCCATGCTTTTTCCTGACTTCCCCAAGCCTTAAAGCTTCTCTTTCTTTTAGGGTAAATCAGGATACAGTTACCAGGTGCATCTAATGTCTGTGCCTTAGCAGTGCAGCTGCTTGAAGTTGCAAGGTTACGGTTTAAATTTGAAACATAACTCAAGAGTTGTTACTTTGGGACATTTATTAAAGAGCAGTGTCTTGCTGTTCACCAAATAAAATGGATACAAGTGACATTTACATGGACAGTTGTGTGCAACTGTTTAAAGTAGAAACTGCTAAATTCGAAATGGTTTAAGTCAGGGGGTGTCAAACTCATTTTCACTGGGGGCCGCATCAGCCTCGCAGTTGCCTTCAAAGGGCCAAATGTAATTTTAGGCCTGTATAAATGTAAGTAGTCCTACATTTATTTACTCTCATTTATTTTTTAAGCTGTCAGAAAGAACATGTTTTCCTTGACACCCAAGTGCTGGGTCTTTGAGACTTTGATTCTTCTGTGTCTGGAGAGTGCAGCCCTCCCTGGAGGTACTCGGGGACTTCCATGAGGTTTTCTAAATACAAAGTACTTAAAAGTTCAGGCATGAGGGAATTAAATCGCAATTAAAATGTTCACTTTTGGAGAAAGAAAGCATGTTTACTTTGTTCTCAGTGAGCATCCAGTCTGTGATGAAGACTGACAGGTAAGTCCTTAAAGTGGTATTTAAAAAAATATATAAATACCACTTTTCGGGGCTGGATGGGGCTGTGATGGCAGGTGGGGATGCAGCACTAGAGCCCCAAGTAACCAAAGTTGTAAGCACGCTTGGGCACAGAGGGTTCAAGAACCACATCTGCAGTGGGGTAGAAGGGAAGCTGCAGTTCTTCTAATTAAGCCTGACCTGCATGTTTCAGCTCACCAGCATAATATTTATGCAGATGCAGTTGAGGTGGTGCCTTGACTGTTCTTTCAGAGGTGCCGCTTTCTTGGGGACAGCCCTTTGCAGGTGGCTGGAGCTGTGGGTGACAGGAGAACATGAGGCTGGGGACCAGCAGGTCCTGTAGCCTTTGGTGCTGATACCAGCCCAGCCTTGAAGAAGCTGCTTGAACGACGACAGAGGTTCACTGGACATTCCTCATTTCTCAGGTCAGAGCAAGGACTAATGTCACACATTAAGTGTCCCAGTCTGGTCACGTTCTGTGACACCTCTCGGCTTCACTCACCTCAGGCTCTTTATCCCGCAATGCAATAAAACAGCTTTACAAGCTTTTAAGACTGAGTCACGGCCAAAAGCCGTGTCCCTGCAGGGATACACCCTCGGTGCTCTCACCGAGGTGTGAGGGAACCAGATTGTCCACATTCGCCACCAAACGCCCTCAGGAACTGGCCGTCACAGGACAAGGCGGAAGGTCCTCACGCGGACTAAAAATCATAACAACCAAAGTGAATCATTTATATTGATTTTATTTTAGAAACATCCAAAAATAGGGTGGTTTTTGTTTCTTTTTTTTTAACAAAAGCTCTTGTTCACACTACTAGTATGAATCTTCATGTGACAGCACTCAAGGATGTTTTCTAAAATACACATTCACCCTTGAAAAAGGAGTTTCAGAGCAGTAAAATTCTTATCAGTTGTACCTTGTTTGAGCTGCAGCACTGTTACACACAGATACCTGTTGCTGGTGTTTCTTTCCCTCCAGGCAATTAATTCTTTAGGACCCTCAAGGAAAATCCACACAGGCTAAAAATCACTTACCTAGTTTAAGCTGTATTTTTGTTTCTAGGAAGATAATAGAGAAAGCGTTCCAGAAACAGGGGTTTGCTGGTATTTCACAGTGGAAAAAGAAATCTAATGGAGCGACCATGAGAAATTCTGCAGCCATTCCTGGAGGTAGTCAGGGCAATGTTGTTAAGATTTTGGTTTCTGTACTTAACTTGCTTTGAACTTAAAAGACGTCAGCAAATGCTGCCTGTACTTTTTGGAGGTTTTGATCTTAAAGCTGTTTACCTTTAAAAAAAATGGAAAGATTTTGACTTTGGACCTACATGATGTGTCACTGTGGAGAGCAGAAAACACGAGCTGGGCACCAGGGGACAAGGGGGTTAAGTCCGGCAGTAAAATGTGGCAGGGTCACTGCGCTATTTATGCTAAACCAGGCTGTGCTTGGCTTGGGGAGTGAAAAAGTGAGATTGCAACCAGGTGATGAGGCTGATGTAAAATTTGGCTGTGCAGAGACACCAGAACCCTCCAAGAAACGCCCTGCTCAGAGCAATGCTCCCCATCGCCGAACTGCTGCCTGTCGCACTGCTCAAGTCTGGATTTCCTCCTAAAAATATAATTTCTCTCTACTGAAGACCCCTACAAGTACAACGTCAGTAGCCGGACTGTCTTTGAGCATCTTCTCAAGGCACACACTAGTTTACACATCACACCACAAGCTACACGTGCAGCTACGCCTCTACTCATGGGCTTTTCCGAGACAGGGAAACTTCAGATCACGTTCTACACGTGGTGTACTTGTCTACGTGCAGCAGCACAGACAGGTTTGGTTTGTGATGGAAACAGGAGAATGGGCTCAACAGATTGACTGTACAAATGCAAACCAGCCTTGAAGGGATTGAGATGCAAAGTAAAAAGCAGCAACCTTTGCCAGGAAAGCTCTCCCACTTTGAACTAATACATTAAGGGAAAATTAAATAAAAGCATCTGTGCTTGACCACGCTCCTCAAAGCAAAGGCTTTTCTTAGCCCTGGAAATAAACCACCAGTGATTTCATCAGGATTGACCTTAAAAGGCTCACAAGCTCAATAGTAAAATGGGAAAAGCCCAGCAGAAATCAGAGCCCAAGCTCAGCTCTCACTCTCAGCACAGTTCTCCTGGTCAATGCAAAACTTCAGTTGTTTTTTCCCGACGGAGATCTAGAACTTGGCGTCCCCGCAGGGGTCACCAGGCTCATCTCCCACTTCCAGACATGGAGGATATTGTCATAAAAAGAACAAGTTGCTACGATGCTCATTTCTTTCGGGTTATCTAGAGACCTGGCTGAATCACCGCTTCTGTCCAGGCCCGTCCCGCTAGGTCTCTTCGCTCCCGAGTCAGATCTGCTGCCTGACTCGGGATCTCCCCCTCGCTCTGGGCCCCCAGCCAAACCTAAACTCCCCTTTAAGTCAGGGCTCCCAACCCGGTCAGGCTCCCCGGACAGCTTAGGGCCCCCCTCTGCTTTGAGTGGCAGGGCAGGGCCTTCGCTCTCCTCATCCAATATTACATCAAAAGTAGCTGTAGGAGACTCATAAATTATCTTCAGGTTTTGGACCTGCAAATTCAGTCTCTCGTCGCCTCCGTCTGATCTTCCCTCGAGCTCCTCCGCAGACGGACACGCAGCAGCCGAGTCCTGCGCTGCAGTCCAGGAATCCCTCGGACACAGCCTGGACCAGTCAGCCCCGTAGGCCAAGGAATTGTGCAAGACATAGGATGACAGGATGATACATTCCTCTGTGTTTTCCGCTTAAAGAAAAAAATATATATATACATATGAAACGATCAGAAATCAAATTGTGGTTTGCTGCAGACTGCTCAGAGCCATTCCAGTGTTGGCCATGTCCTACAGGAGGAGTTCTCAGGTTATTTCCTTCTCCACAACAGTTAAGCATTCTAGGAGAAACGAGGCGCTGGCTACCCTGAGAGTTTTTCAGCCCTGATTTTCCCCAGTTCAGTGAGCAGACAGGACAAGAGGGTTTAGTGGGCACGAGGTTTAAGAGCCTCATTATTCCAAATACATAAAAAGGCACAAGAAAGACAAGATAGATCACACAATGATCCCCTCAGAAATACAACTGCTGAGACTGCCAGGCCAGCCTCTGGTTATCAATAAATCATAGATGGGTTCTTCCCGTGAGCTTTCAGAGTCAAACACTTGCTCTGATAGTAAATGGACATCAAGTTCCTCCCTTCCCTACAAAGGAGAAACGTCATCCTCATTTCGCAAGCTGTGCATCTGCCCAAGGCCTGGAGAAACCCAGGAAGGCAACCAGTTTGTGCAAAACTGTATTTGTAATGTAAATGCAAACAGCTTTTAATCACCTAAATACCTTCTGATTCACATGGAAGGCTTATTCATGTTATTCTAGATTAACCAGACTGCACGGCACTTTTTTCCCAGGCAATAACAAATTCACCAGCAGGTCAGGAACTTCTGCTGACAGTGAAGCATCACCTGACATTCGGAAGAACCTCTTTGAACCACCAAGATGACTACAAACCAGAACAATCACGTCAGCAGGTGAGGCCTTCACACCAACACAAACAGGCTTTCTGCCCATGGAAAGGAGTTTCGAGAGATTTACACATGAGCAATGCCAGTGTCTTTGCACAACCCGTCAGGCCAACAGTGAGGATACGCTGGAAGTTACCTCAGGTTGGAATCCAAGTCTACGGCTATGAACAACATCCAGATCTTTCCGGAAAGCCCAGAGATGGAGTTTCCCCATTAACCTGGGGGCAGCAGAGCAGCACAAGAGCGTCTCTGTTCCTCCGAACACTCACCCATGCTTCCGCGGCAGTCCAGGATTTTGAACCCGCTCTGCATACAGGCCGCGAGCAGCACGAAATCACAGGTCGGGTGCCACTTCAGCCTCCAAACGCCACCTTCCACGTGGGTGTCTGCCAGCGGCTGCTTCATGTTCCTGCTGTCCCACAGCAGCACGTGCTCGTCGTAGCTGGAGGCACATCACAAATACACATGAGGACAGGCAGCAGAGCTGATTCAGTGCAACAAGCACAGAAGAAAATAAGGCGAGATCGCGTGCTCCTCACCGCAGTGAATTTCCGAAGAGATCGCACCGTAGCACGTTAGTGTTGGTCACATTAGTGAAGAGCAGCCAGAAGAGACTTACCTGCCAGTGGCCAGAAGATTCTCCCGGTGGGGACTGCACTGAATGCTGCACACCCCCATTGAATGTCTGCAGGAGAGGGAAGAGAGCGCAGTGTAAGGTTTGAGAAGGGAGTCTTCCTTGAACACCGTGGATTTTAGGTCCAAATTACTGCATCAAGGTGTCTCCGGAAAGGAGAGAGAGGTTAATTCAAACTTCAATCCAGTGAAATACACAGGCAGAGTCCCATCAATCGGTCCAACAGCCTTTGACCCACTCAGCACAAATATTTTCTAGTTGTACCATAAACTGCTGTTCAGAGCCCTTAGAATTTCAGCACAACAACTTCATTCCCAGGAGACTTTACTCCCAACGTGAATATTTCCATAGCAATAATCCCCAGTGTATTTTAAGGTTACATACAAAATTTCACTGGAGAGTTGTGCACATTGTTTTATTCATATTTTAAAAGACATGTTATGCCACCAGAAAAAAAAAAAAAGAGACCAGTACTCCACATGAGTGAAGAGTGGGCAATATTTTCTAAAAAACAAGAGATAAATAAGATAAACAAATTTAACACACACAGAAATTCCCAAAATAAAAGTGTAAATCTGTACCTTTCTTTTAGAAAGAAGCTACCATCTTCATGAGTGGAAGTGAGCTATTGGTTTATTAAGTTGAAGGACACAGAAAAGAAAGTTTCAACCTGAAGTTGTCTTGATGGAAAATAAAACAACTAATAGATGTCTCCGCTTCCCAAAGGAGGCAGAAACAGGACCCCACTGTCACTGCACATCTCTGGCTTAGCAAGGGCCACTGTAGCACCATATGCTCCCACGCAGCAGCTGTTGGGTCCAGCTGCAGACACACTCACCTCTTGCTGGTGAAGATGGGAGCCTCTGGCCGGCTGCGGGTGTCCCAGCCCTTCAGCAGGTTGTCATCTCCTCCTGCACAAAGACACACGCTGTTACCCAGTGGAAAAGGACCTGGGGGTGTTGGTGCCAGCGGATGAACCTGAGCCAGTGTGTGCCCAGGTGGCCAAGGCGGCCACCAGTGTCCTGGCTGGTCCCAGCACTGCTGTGGCCAGCAGGCCCAGGGCAGTGACCGTCCCTGTGCTGGGCACTGGGGAGGCCAAACCACGAATCCTGGGGTCAGTTTTGGGCCCCTCACGCCAAGAAAGGCCTTGAGGTGCTGGAGCGAGTGGAGAGAAGGGAACGGAGCTGGTGAGGAGCTGGAGCACAAGTGTGATGGAGCGGCTGAGGGACCTGGGGGGTTCAGCTGGAGAACAGGAGCTGAGGGGAGACCTTCTGATCTCTGAACTGCCTGAAAGGAGCTTGGAGCCAGGGGGGGTCGGGCTCTGCTCCCCAGGAACAAGCGCCAGGAGCAGAGGAAACGGCCTCAAGTTGCACCGGGGGGGTTGAGGTTGGATCTGGGGAACAATTTCTTCCCCAAAGGGCTGTGGGGCATTGGAACAGGCTGCCCAGGGCAGTGCTGGAGTCACCATCCCTGAAGGGGTCAAAAGATGCATGGGACATGGGATATGGGTTAGACATGGAGCTGACAATGTGAGATTAACAGTTGGACTCAACGATCTTAAGGGTCTCTTCCAACCAAAATGATTCTATGATTCTCCCCAAACATCAGCCAAACGGCCTGCACAGTGCACTGAGGTAATACAGTTAACGCCGAGCTGACGCGTTTCAGCCCTGGGATCTCACATTTCACAGCCACGCCAAACGCCACGCGCACAGCACTCGTCACCGCAGAAGAGACGCGCGTTAGCAATACCCTCACTTTGCTAAGCAAAAAAAAAGAGAAGATAAAAAGACTGGACTCTAGAAACTCCCTGGCTCCCTTTTGCAAACTTTGTTGCCAATAGCCAGCCAAAGTAGTTTAAAAGGCACAGCTTCTCCTCATTAACTCCAACCACTTTCTGCAATCAAGAACCATTTTGTCTCTAGCAGAGGCCCCAGCACTTTCAAGAAGTGTGATCCAAGCAGCATCCAACCCTGGAAAGTAAAATCCCAAGGAACACACACCCCTAAACACGGTGCCCCCTCCCTGACACCCCAAAATGAGATTCCCAGCCCTTACAGACCTGAATACACAATATTGGTGTCCCAGTAATTAAAAGCAGCAATCCAGGCCTCAAATTTGTGAGCTTCCCACTGGTTCAGGACATGGACAGAAGGAGCGGATTCATCTATGGAGAAAAGATTCAGCTTCCCCTCTGAATCACTGCTGATCACTCTCAAAGGACATCCGCTGCAGTGCAAGACAGAGAAAACATTAGAAATTACTGAAACCTGTGTCCTAAGAAGCTGTTAGAGTAAAAAAACAGCTACCAAAGTAGAGACAGATAACGTAACGTAATACTGTATATGTTTGATTCAACTAAACGCTCAGAGAAGCCAGCAGGACAGTGGAAGGAATGCACACGCCTATTCAGTTCTTTTTAGCTTCAGCCCAGCCCATCATCTTCAAAACACCTACGTTAATGATCCCCATTCCCTGATCTCGAAGGGGCAGCAAACCACTCACACATGTGAGGGATAAAACAACAGCCTTGGGGCTTTCCCTCTCCTAGGTGCATAACCTGACTGCTCACACACCCGATATTAAATCAATAAACAAATTCCAGGTGAAGAAGAGTTGGATTTGTTACAGTGAGGCTGACAAGCACCTTTCAGAGTCTCTTCCCTCTTCTGGAGTACGAAGCCATGTTTTATTTCCCTGCTGTCACAGACCTCGGAGGTGCCGGCTGATCCTGACCCTTCCAGCACAGCCGCGGTTTCTGGACACAATGTTCTTGGAGCACTGGCAAAGGTTTTGCAGCTCACAGTGCACAGATGTTCTGACAATCCCTGACATAAACCAGGTACCTTCTGTTTGGTTACCTGCAACTGTAGCTACTGATTTGGTGGCTCGGGGCTTCTTTCTATCTCTACACTGTATTGTAGCTACTGAACCGAACTGAATCTCCCAAACTTCCCCACAGGAGATGTGAAGGCTGCACATTCAGCTTCTAGAAGGGGTTATTTGTCTCTCAAGTGACAACAATGACAGGCTTTAAAATGCCTTTTCATCATGGCAATGATCATTTATCTCTAGGTCAGAGAATAAGGGAAGAATTTAAGGAAGAATCAAGTGTAAGTTGGAATTCTACTTATTCATTAAAAAAGCATGCACAAAACCAGCTTTTAATTAGCAAAAGCTATTAAATATTTGCCCTACAGAATCACAGAATCGACTGGGTTGGAGAAGACCTCACAGATCACCAAGTCCAACCCTTGGTCCAACTCCAGTCCACTAAGTGCCATGGCCAATCTCAGTTTAAAAACCTCCAGGGCCGGTGAGTCCAGCACCTCCCTGGGCAGCCATTCCAATCCTGACCACTCTCTCTGCACAGAATTGCTTTCTAATCTCCAGCCTCAATTTCCCCTGGCAGAGTTGAAGCCCATGGCCCCTTGTCCTATTGCTGATGCCTGGGAGAAGAGCCCAATCCCCACCTGGCTGGAACTGCCCTTCAGGTAGTTCTAGAGAGTGCTGAGCTCACCTCTAAGCCTCCTCTTCTCCAGACTAAACAAGCCCAGCTCCCTCAGCCTCTCCCCATAGGGCTTGTGTTCAAGTCCCTTCACCAGTCTTGTTGCTCTTAATGCCCTACAGCATTAAGCACACAACTACCTGATCCCCTCAGTTTCCAGCCTCCCACCAAAGGCATCTGTGCACTTAACATACAGAAAACATATACCCTACCTCTTCCAAGGTACAGCTAACTCATGTTATTGCATTCAGTGACACCATTTCTGAATCAAACATATGAGCAGTTGAGAGAGGAAGGAGCCGCTTCCAACCCAGTTATCTCCCATTTCTCACTGACCCATGTTTAAACTGCCTACATGTGCTATTTTAGCAGTTTTTACGTGGAACTTCACACTAAAATTTCACCCATTTTAAGAGCAGAGTTGGAACCAGCGGATCCATCTGCATCCCATTCTGGTCTTTCCTTTAAGCAAAAGCAACAGAAGACACATTGTCCCTTTGTCACCCTTGCTCTGGCAACAGCAACTTCTAGAGAAGGTGCAGGGAGACAGCTGCGACCACGAAAAGTCTGAAGCCACACAAAGCCACCAAAAGTTCATTCATCAAAGTCCTCAACTTAGGGCTGCAAACTGTCACACACACCCCAACCTCCGACACCCTTCTCTCCCATCCTCACCATTGCTCCCGTGCTGTGGACCAGTCCAGAGACAAGGCCAGACGCTGTGCGCCGAGCTGGGCCCTGAAGCACGGCTCCAGCGTGCAGCTCTTCTTCTACTGGAAGGAAAAGGAGCGGGTTAAGGCTGGGAAGACAGCGGCAGGGAGGGGCAGAACGGGAGGTTTTTCTGCTGAGACTTCATCTCCAGCTCAGACCCGACTGACAGTCTCCCTGCTCCTGTTTTTCAAAATTACTTGTGCAAGTTCTACGACTTCAATGTTCTTCATCTTCCATTTCCCTCTGCATTATTTTTCGCTTTCTGTTTGTTTGCTTTTTGCACATTTCACCTGCCAAACTTACTCTTTCCATCTTCTGCATTTGGACACAAGCTCAGTTACTCCACCAACATCCCACCCGCTGCTGTTGAATCACACCAGCCTCCCTTTGTCCCCCCTCCGTTCTGTTTCAATTGCCGCTGACCCCTCTTCCCTCGGCTTCCCACTGCAGAGCCGCAGGCACGGATCCCAGAAATTCCTCTAAAATCAATAATGTCTTTGCAAAGCACAGCACAGAGCTGGCGCCTCCTGACGAGGGACCCTCAGCGGAAAAAGTGGGTGTGTAACACCCCAGGTACTGCTGACTCCACAGCAGCTGTTTTCCACAGACCCACGAGCGTATTAGGGTCCCCACTAAAGGAGAGATGAAGCGTCCCACAGAAATGTACAATTCCTTAGCTCCAGCACAGCAAACGTGCACGCACAGGATCCCCGCCTTCCCATCTCCCACCAAACCCCCTTATATTTCGCTTCCTTTCAGTGACGTGAGGACCTGACTGCTGAATTCCCTACAGGCTGCCTTCCCCGGGAACGGCTCATCACTCCCTTCTCTCACCAGCCAAGAGCCGACCCTTTCCAAAATTATTCCCTTTTTTAACAACTTTGCGCTTTCTGCCATGTTCACCAACTAGTCCACACTGTCAAGTGACAGTTTCCAGGGTTTGCTTCTGTTTCCTTCACGTCCCCCATCTCCCGCACTCTGCGAGTGGGCAGAGCCCAGCCAGTCCCTCTAGTGCCACAAACAGATTTGTGGGGCTCATGAGAAACATTATCAGAAGACAAAAGAAGTGTTTAGAAAGCCGAGCATACCGAGGAAGCCATGGAAACGTACAGCTTTCCTACGAGGCTCTGAACATTGCTAATAAATCTGCGTTAAACGCAGCTCCCACAGCCACCTACCTCGCTCCCCGTCAGCTGGAAAAACTCCACGGCGCCCGTCGAATTTGCAACGCCAACCATGGGGCGTTCTGCAACAGGAACATGGCACCTAAAACATCAAGTTGAACAAGTCTCGAATGTCCATCTTGCTCGTGTTTAAGGAGGAAAGTCAGCACTTTTATTCCAGGATGCACAAGATACTTCATAAAAACCTCATTAAGAAAATCTAAGGCTCCTCAAGTTTTCACAAACCTACATGGAGGGGCTTATATACAGGGGAAATCTATATATTACTGTATAAACAAGAGGTCCACAGTGTCTGACCACTTGTTCATAAATAAGCAGAAAAGCACATCAGAAATGAGTGCAGCCTTTGCTCGCTGAAGCAAACTGGAGACACACCTCCCTCCGAGAAGCCAGGGTCAGTTTAGTCAGTAAATATTACTGGCTCTGCCATATCAACAGCCAAAAAAGGCAGAACCCGCTGCGGTGGGACCCGAGCGCGGCCAGGCCAGCGTTACCACTTGATGTCCAGGACGGCGGCCGTGTCGATGCGCTGGACCTCGCGCAGCGGGACGCAGGGCTGCTCCTCGTTGTAGTGATACAGGTAGAGGCGCCCGCTGCGGTCGCAGGCCCCGCTGCTCCCTCGGGAGTCGCTCTGCAGCGAAAACCGGGAAGAAAAGAGTCAGTTTAGCAGCTTTTCTACCTCCCTTAGACCTTCCCCCACCCGACCGCGCCGTGCCCGCCGGGAGGAGCGGGGTGAGGGCTCCCGCTTTCCAAGGGTTTCCCTTGAGGGGTTAAAGCGGCCGCAGGTCCCTCGGAGCCGCCCACGCTCACGGGGGGACCCACGGGCTGCGGTAAACGCGGCCGGACCGGGCACGGCCCCGCGGGGGGACAGCGGCCCCGGGACCCCCGGGAAACGCGGTGCCTGCGGCGGCCCGGGGGCAGCGGGACCCCGGAGCGGAGCGGGGCGGGCGGGCTCACCGGGGCGGGCGGGCGCAGGTGGTAGGTGCCGCAGGCCAGGATGCTGTGCCAGCCCTCCACCGGGCACCACTCCACCGCGTCCGCGCTGAACTCCGTGTCCACCACCTGCAGCGTCCGCGTCCGGCTCGGCGCCGCCATCGCCGTCAGGCCGGGCCCATGCCGAGCCCCGCGGCTCCGGGGGCGCCGCCGCGCAGCGGAACCGCCGCCCGTTCACTTCCCGGTCAGGGGCGGCGCTGCCCGGCCCCGGAGCGCTGGGCGGTGCTGCCGGCCCGGGGAGCGCGGGGAGCCCAGCGCGGCTGGGGGCTGCTGAGCCTCGTCCTTAGCGCCCTCGGATGTGGCTTTTTCCATTAATCACAGAATCATTTTGCTTGGAAGAGCCCCTCAAGATCATCGAGTCCAACCACAACCCACCCCTGGCACTACTCCATGTCCCTGAGAACCTCATGTCCGTCTGTCCAACCCTCCAGGGATGGTGACTCCAGCACTGCCCTGGGCAGCCTGTTCCAATGCCCCACAGCCCTTTGGGGAAGAAATTGTTCCCAGATCCAACCTCAACCTCCCCTGGCGCAACTTGAGGCCGTTTCCTCTCATCCTGTCCCTTGCCCAAGCTCTGTGCAGACACAAGTTCCAGCACCCACCGCAACCCACGGGCAGGGCCCTGTGGGTCGGGTGAAGGGCAGCTGCTCATCTGAACCCCCAGCTGCTCACCAGAGAGAAAACCACCACCACCATTCCCTCGGCATCCTCCCCCCGCCGCTCTCAGCGCAGATCCGGGGCTGTGCCCTCTCCGTTCTGCCCCCGTTCCTGCCGGCACCTCGTCCCGCTCCCCGCAGCCCTTCCCCAGGGTGAGAACCGGCCCGGGGCACACAGCACATCCGTACCGAGCTCAGCGCTCGCCTTTTGGGGTTTTCCCATAAACAACATTACATTTATTAACACTGAATTGAACCTGCCAGTCTGTCTTGTAAGATCCTCCTGCAATTCTCCACTCAGCCTTTATTACAGTATTATTACACTGAACAACCTCATCAGTGGATGTTGTCACCTTCCTGGTTCCCTACTTTTTTCCCAATTATTTTTTAATGTATTTGGCATCCAAACGTTGACTTCCCTCCACAAAAAACCCCACACCTCCCTTTTAACTCTTCCTTTCCTGTCTTTTAAACAGTTGTTCGTCCTTGTGACAACATTCCCCCTTTTCCCACAGCAGCTTTTTCCCCTCAAGTGCCTTGATCATGGTCAAGCAGACTGTCCCACCCAACGCCCCTTTGTCCCCTGCTTGTTGAGGCCATCCAAACAATTCCAGCAGCATCACAGCTCCTCTGAACTGCCAAGTGCTGTGTTCACCTGGCTGTAGTTTGCCACACCTGCCCCAAAACTCATGTCAGCGGCTGCTGTCACACTTGTGGGCACCGAGGTCACATCCCAGCCGCAGCTCAGCTTTCCCACCCTTGAACCTCAGAACCTGCGGGTGGCACCGCCTGGTCCTGGCAATTCATTACTGCTCAATTCATCTGAACTTTCCATCTCTCCTAAAACAGACTCTGTTGAGCCCTCCCACTGCTGTTGAATCACACCAGCCTCCCTTTGTCCCTCCTCAGTTCTGTTTCATGTGGTGTTTTACACTGGTTCAATGCCACCCGCAAGAATTTAAGTCTTATATTAATAGATGCCCCTTTTACCTTCACCAGCTTCATTTAAAATTAAATCACTACCACCAAGGAAAACTTAGACATAAAACCCTACAGGTATATTAAAGGCTCAAATAACAAGATTTAAACACCTTGCAATATATTGTATTTGAGATTTTGTGTTCTTTAAGCCAGCCATGATTTTTATTGGCTTGAATTGTGACCTATTGCCACCTGATTTTGCTATGACAGGGTATCTGGGAGGGAAGTATCGACATCTCATGGTGTGTTTAGTGTGTGCGCCCCTCGGCCACCTCGTCACTCTGCAGGTTCCCGACGTGAGCTGGATTTACCACTTCACAGCAGTGACACAAACGTTTCTCCAGCCTCTCCCAAAGGGTCTGGAGGCCCATGGGCTCCTCCCGGAACCACCCGACACCAGACAGACATTCACCATCTCAACATCAACCAGTGTGACCCACCAGCAGGGACTCCCCCAGGCCCAGGAGCCCCAGCAGCTGCGCGGGAGCCACGTGTGCTGCCAGGGACACGGCGGCACGGCCGGGGACACGGCTGGTGACACGACTGCGCTGGCCCGAACCGCCAGAGTTTCTCCCCAAAGCACACGAACCAGATCCACAGCGTGACAGGCACCACAGCTTAGAGACTGATGGTGCGAAGGTGCAGCTCCCCCAATCCCAACCCACCGCACCTGTTGTCTCTCCGTGCTCTTCACAGCAATGAGTGTGGCCACGTTTTCCCCCAGAGGTCTTCTGGAGCTTCTTTTCCAAACTGACGTTCCTATCTAGGAAACCTGACTCATTAAGCCTTGTTTTGGTCCACAGGTGAATCAGGGGTGTGTGCAAACACTCTGCTTCAGAGAACCAAGGAATAAAAGGTAGAGATGCAGGAAACATTTTCGATGGAGCATCGCAATCAGGTAAGTCCTTGAAGAGCTGGCTCATTCACTGCACAGGCTGCTCCGAGATAAAAAACCATGTACTCTAACCCTGTGGTTTTTAAATACTTGCCCATATGCACATATCCATGTCAGCCACGTTTCAGAGGGGAAAGGAGGAGCTTCATGCTCTGAAAAACGTTTGGCTACACGAAGCAGAGCTGCCATGTTCAAGTGGAATTTCCACTTTACGAAAAGGGAAGATCTCTGTAAGTCACAAAGATCTGCCAGAATCGTTGAAAAACCATCCTGCAGGCAGTGACACGGTTCACAAAGTCCCCAGGACACCTCCAAGAGCCGAAATCCCTGTCCCATTTCCCTCCTCCGGCACGAGGACAGGCTGGAGTCACCGGTTACACGCTCAGGTCGGTACGTGTGTCTTTCTCCGAGCCCTTTCTGGATATCGCGGCAACTTTCCATGCGCTCGATGGTTTAACAGCCCAAACCCAGGGGCACTTTCCCTCCCCTTTTCCAGGATCAGGGTCACCCCAAGCACCCACCTGCCCTGTTTCTGCAGCCCCTTTAGCTCAGGTCTCGCCCCTCATCCCCTTCACCTCAAGAGGAATCACCTGTTGCCCCGTCAGGACCTCACCTGCCACCTGTGTCTCATTTCTCATCACAGCAACATTACAAACAGCGGGATTAACCATTTCCCTGCTCAGTTTGGAGTTTAAACGCTCCAAGTCTGCACTTCAGTTTGCTAAAGACGATCACTGGTGAGACAGCGGAAAATCGCCACGACAAGTAGCAGCATTTTATAACAAAAAGGCAAGAAAGAGTCAATGCTTCTGCCCTTCTCAATGGATTACCTTGAGTTAAAAAAAATATCCTTATGTCTCATTTTATATTCATCAGCAAATAACTGAAAGCAAATAATTGAATGTTCCTAACAGGAACCCATTTCCCATTCCAGGAAAATCTGATTAGGTCCTCTTGACTTCTTCACATGTAAATGTATTTTAGGCTGCCTGAACAGAAAAGTTGGAGTATAACTGTGATTTAAGAGTTGCAGCTTGACACTGTGCCCACCAAGCCAGAAGGTTCAGAAGTTCTGTGTCATTTCCCAAGATGCTTAAAGCCAAAGGACGAAAACCCATCCAAACACCAATAATTAAGAACTTCCTGTGCAGATATTAGAAATATAATATTGGAAGTTCACAGTTCAATTTCCTAACCAACTGAATATAAGCAAGACCAATATTGCAATATGAAGTGGCAAAGTGAATCCTGCCTGAAAAATCAAATTCTTAATGGCTTTTACAACAAGTATTTCAATACCTTATCTACTGAGCACTCTGAGAAAGGCTGCGTTGGGCATTCAGCTGCTCGTATTCTTCTATGGGGAAGCAACACTAACACCTGGCACTAAATTATCCATTTAGTTCTTCAGGAAATTCAGCTGATATACCTTGTATTTCTAAGGCAAAAATGAAAAATAACTCCAGATTATACATGACAATATGTCTCAAAAGGAAAACAGGGGTGCAAGACAAATCCTCCTCCTGTATTATTTTACTTATTACTACATTAAAGAAAAACGCAAAAAGTGATTCTTGGATTGACAGCACCTCCTTAAAAAAAAAATCACAGAATCCCAGAGTGTCAGGGGTTGAAGGGCCCTGGAAAGCTCATCCAGTGCAATCCCCCCATGGAGCAGGAACACCCAGATGAGGTTACACAGGAAGGTGTCCAGGCGGGTTGGAATGTCTGCGCAGAAGGAGACTCCACAACCTCCCTGGGCAGCCTGGGCCAGGCTCTGCCACCCTCACTGAGAAGGTGAATGAATAAATAACTCAAATTACCAAATATGAGATCATTTAAATGTATCTGCACATCACTATAGTGTTTGCCAGGCTCGCAGGGAAGCCACGAGGGCAACCCCATCCACACAGCCGCTGCCTCCCTGAGCCTCCCTACAGCTGCGGTACCTGCAGCCGTGTCACAGGACAGCGACTCCGGCCCTGAGAACCGCAGCGCCTGTCCATGGCGGTGACACCCCCGGCTGTGCACACGGGTCCGCTGGGGAGCGATTTCCACGGTCCGAGTGTGCTCTGAAAGCGGCTGGAA
Organism: Streptopelia decaocto; assembly: GCF_964273445.1. Classification (NCBI taxonomy): domain Eukaryota; kingdom Metazoa; phylum Chordata; class Aves; order Columbiformes; family Columbidae; genus Streptopelia; species Streptopelia decaocto. The sequence continues at coordinate 2,750,967 of NC_138672.1, read as the reverse complement.
GGGAACGGGAGAAAACCAGAGAGCAGACAAGGATTCATTCCAACCTTTACTTTGTTTGCTCCCCCCTCCCCTTCGTTTGTTTGTTTTAAATATATCTTCCATGCAGAGTTCTGCGGAGCCAGCGCTGGTGTCCGAGCCGCCCCCGGCCCTGGCACAGCCACAGACACTTCTAAGCCACATGGGAGGAAAAGCTTTTGCTACATGACTTTTTTTTTTTTTGTCTTTTTTTGAAACTTTTAGGCCAACAACATGTTCTCATCTGAACATTACAGTTAATGAGTCCTATCAAGAATTTCTAACAAAAACTGTACATGAGTTTACAAACGTATTAACATATAAATAACGAGAAGCTTCCTGCCTGGAGCCTCCACAGTAGTCTTTTTGCTTGAGAATATAATACTGGAAGGGCAGACCCGATCCCTTTCCACAGCACCAGTCGGAGCTGGCTCAGTCCAGTCAGCCGTTCTGCTCAAGCATCACAGGGGTTTTATTTCTTCTTCAGTGCCTCTGGCTTCACGGAGCAGCCTGTCATTACTGTGCAAAAGCAAGAGTCCAATGCCTTTGAGAAGGAATCCTGCTGCTGAGAGGCCCGCGCCGCCCGGTCATCGCTCTGGTCCCAGCTCTTGCTGGAAGGTCCGTTTCTTCTCGCGACAGTGTTTCTTGTGAGCGGGCCAGTCCTTCTGCTGGCACTGCGACCCGCAGTACCGCGCTACCTGGCAGCGGCCGCAGATGTTGAATTCACGTAACTGGGAAGAACAGGAGACAGCGTTAGCGAGCCCGCCCAGCGCCCCGACACCATTGCCCAAGCCGGTTTATCATTAATTCTTTTGCACTTAAAGACACAAACATCCCACCAGGAGCGTCAGAGTACCGACAAGTTTTGAAGTGATTGCACTTGTTTCATTTTGCAGTTGCTCTTGCAGAATCATACTATGGCTTAATAGACAAAATATTGGAGCGCTTCACATTTGTTCTCACCCTGCTGCTGTTTTGCCAACCCAAGTTCTGTTTGCAACCACAAACATGTCCAATTCCGAGTGACCAGGAGGGCTGCACAGGCTCAGTCGTTGCCCAACCGAGGGTTATCCAGAAAGCTTCCATGTGCAGACCCAGATAAAAGGTAAAGCTCACTCTTTTTCAAATAGAGGGCATTTAAGACCATTTTTGCAAACGCCCAAAGAAAAAAGTGGAACGCAATGATTTTAGCCTACTCAGCATTTGGTAGCACAAGAAAATCCCTTCCTGTTAGGGGATAAGGACAAAACAGCACAGCCCTTGGGCATCTCCCTCACACACGTCGCTTTGTTTGATCTGCCTACAGCAAGAACCAGAACCAGCTCTCCTCCCAGCTCTCCTGACCAAGGGCCACTCGAATCCTCCCTCTTCTCAGGAAAGGTCAAACGCATTATTTTTCAAAGCTTCTCACGATGCTTCCCCATCTCACACAGCTGCTCGCCCACTCCTGGGTCCCACGGGGAACGCATCCCCCCGGTGTTTCAGACACCCTGCGGAAATTAAACTCCCCCCAGTAAACCACTAGGTCATTCATTGTGCCAATTCCAAACTACAGCCTCTCAAACCGAAAGTCATCGCAGGGTCTGAAGCGTCACGCCAAAGAAAACCCGAGTTAAAAAGAATTACGGCTTTTAGCAACCGAACGGCACATGTAAAGCTTTACATTTGAGGGAGCAAAGCCCTGGACACACACGGCAGGCCGAGTCGTTACGTGCTTACTCTCAACTCTGTTGCACACACCTGCTTTTCGATCATTGTGCATGGGGGGTAGTGACATTCGTAGTATGTGCATGAGTTCTCCTCCTCCTCCACCACGTCCCCGTTAGCGTTGTAGTATCGTGTCACATTCAGCACAGGGAACTGCTCTTCTATAGGGTCTGTAGGAAGCTGTTGGATCGCCAGCCAATACAGACTTTGTTCCCTGTAACAAAAAAAAGCACATATTTGGTCCATAAATTCATAACAAGCATACAGGGAAATTGATTCCAAATTAATAAACAGTAAATAGGGTTAACATTGTATTGCGCCTGTTAAGCCTCAGGCTACGCAACCCCTCAGATATTCCATATCTTTAGGAGTATCTTTAGAATTGTTTCAGCCTAAATACAAAAAAGTATCTATCAAGCTACATTGGCATAAGGCAAAATTACTTCTGTGTAAATGGCCTGAAGTCTGTTTCTTGAAGTCGCAGAATCATTGGGAGCATCACTGAAGCACCATTGCCATTCACAACATCTCAACATCAGTTTAATAAGCTCTGAACATTCCCATCTCATGGGTGCTGCGAGTGTTTCAAGAGACTGTCTTGTGTGATGTTAAACCCACCAAAATTCAACATCCCTGCGTCGCATCATAACTAAATCCATCCTGACGCTGAGTTTGATGTGCTTGGTGTAACACCAATGCAACGCGGTGTGCAGGAAGTTCCCACAGCCTCCTGATGAAAGATCATAGAAGCTGATCCCAGGAACTCGCTTTGGTTCCAACCCAAAATACACCCGCTGGCTTCTACAGGTTGTGTTAGAACTTTGGTGCCTGAGGACCCAAGCGCAAGCCCGTGAGATCTGCAGATTGAATCCAGCGTGCCCAGATGCCGCCGCTCGAGTGGAAGGGAATTCCAGCTGTTGTACTGCAGTGACAACATCTGGCACAGCAGGACCTCTACATACTAAAACCAGGGGGTCAGACGGTCCCTTCACAGCTGCCACAAACAGCGAGCACTGATTCTGTTCCCCAGGTGAGGACGCTAAGACATAGTGACATGTAAGTAACCCAGTGCCAAGATGAAAATCGCTAAAGGAAGGAGACACGATAATTTAAGATATTTTACCTTTGTTTACTGGAGATTTCTTCAGCTTTGGGTTTCCAGCCCCACGGAACGAGGCGCAGGTTGTCCAGGCGGTTGTCCACGGTCACCGAGTTCAGATGCACCACCTGAAATCCTGGGGCGATCCCTCCCCGGTGCCTCTCCCTGGAGGAGACAAAAACAACTGGAACGTCAGGGACGAACACGACACGTTGGTAAAAGCCAAGAGTCACACTAATTCCACCTTCTGGTGTCACCGAAACAGTCGCCGTAAAGCCTGGATTGCCAACATGCTACAGTGGCTACTTCAGACCTACCAACTCCCAGAAGAGTCTTGTTCCAGGAGGTTATTACATTATAAAATATCAAAATCAAAAAGACAATCGTGTTATATTTAAATTCTAAGCATATTGCAAAGAAAGCTCCAGCGACTACCGCTCTGGTTAGTGCACCTATGTAACTATTGTGTCCCACAGAGCAGACTTGAGAGGTGCCAACACTGTTTCATTATTCCAACAGGAAATTCTGCCAGACACATTGATGCAAGTTTGGCACTGGTACGAAGTCAGAGTTTGTTATTTATGAAGAAATGTCTCTTAACGAGCAACAGGACAGGTTTCACCAAGTACGCAAATGCTTTTTAGACTCTAATTGCATGTAACGCATAGAAAGCCTGAAATGTCTCCACAACCGAGCAAGAGACATCGACCCAAACTTGCTCTGAACTATTATTATAATATTACGATAATATTATAATACATAATAATATAATAATACTATTATGACAACAAGGACAGCTGCACATTAAAGCCCTACTGTGACTCTTTCCTTTTGCCTTCTAACAGTTTCATTTCCCACTGCACCTTTTTTCATCTCTCCTTTATTTAATGAAGTACCGAGTTCACTGTCAAGCACTCTCATGCCTGGACGAGTTTCCGTTATCGCTTCTTGCGGGAATCCCCATCCCGCCCGAAACGCTTGGACAGAGATTGCGTGTCCGTGTGTTTGCTGTGCCCTGACTGGTGTCAGAGAGCAGAATGGCAGCGACTGAGGACAATGTGACGCTGACAGCACCGGCTGAGGGTACCCGGCGTTTCCTTCTAGAACGTCCCAACAGATATGATGGAACTATACACCTTGGGGAAAAGAAAGACACTTGCAATTCACATATACCCCCAAACTTCCCAGAATGTGATGAGTGGAGTTCCCTTGGTGAGGCTGTGCGCAGGTGCTGCTGAAGGGACGGCTCTGCACCAGAACAGGGCACGGACACCACGCCAGGGAGCGTCCTGGGCCCCGCAGAACTGGGAGAAGCTCAGCTTTGAAAAGGGCTAAAATCCTCCTTCTGAGGAGGAAAAAAGAGAAAGAAAACAAAACCTATACAAAAGCAACCAAACCATGGAAAGGAGTTGGCTGAAAGATCCTAAAGGAGGAAAAGCTGCTTTTGCCTTGTCAAAGGCTGGTAAAGGACATTGGGAACTCAGAGCTACAGCAGCCAACTCCCCTCACTTTGCACAAATGCACATTCATCTACATTGCTGACAGGTCTTCTCTTACCTTAAACATGGAAATCGGGTCTTGCCAGTGATGGGTAAAAGTGTTAACACAACACCCCTTGGCAGCAATGCCAGAATTAGCACTAGCAAATTCAGGACGATCCCATTTCTCGGCATACAATCAATGAACCTTTGAATGAATAAGGATGTGCTACTCCTCTCCCTAGACCTTACACTTTAAAACCGTGCAGCATGGACCATCTGCAGAAGTTAATGAGCAATGTGAGTGAAGGACGAGCTCATGGAAGAACCTGCGTTCTCCCTGCAGAGGGGACAGAGAAGAAACGGCCTCGGCAACGCAGCCAACGCTGCTGCAGAGCCGGAGCTTCCACCTCCCCACCACAGCTGAGCTCCCACAAGATGCCGGGCAAAACACTTAAGCCTTTCCAGAGAATTAACTGGAGAAATAACTGGATGCTGTTTTGTATCTCAGCAGACAACTTGAGAAGTGAGACCGTAATAAAAGTGCCAAGTACAGACACCAGCAACTCAAGTCGACTGAGCAGGTTAGAGGCAGTATGATGGTAAGTGCTCAAAAAAACCCCAAAAATGAGGTGTTGGATGTCTTTCTGAACACACAGTGAGTGATACTGATGACTAATCCACTGCTGCTGTTCCCCAGGGAACATCACTACATCAGCCACAACACGGCGAGCTGGGGTTTCTATGCAGGGACCAGGGTGAGAAGACAACAGACTTATCCTGCGGGTCCCAACCAGAGGAGCTAACAGTCCATCCCAAAACACAACAGGCACGAGAGAGGCTGCTGGAAGCTCTTCCTGAAAGACTATTTGGATTTGTCAATCAGTGGTTCCCATTTGGCAGCACAGCTCACGCTCCGCAGGTCAACAGGAGCTTTGGGGAAGAGCAGAAGGTCCCTGGTAGCCACCAGATTCCTGCTGTGAGTGATGTACTAACTGAACTAAGACACTTGTTAACTGATTTAAAAAAAAAAAAAAAAATTAAAAAAATCTCCTTTATTTGCAATAGCATCCAGCACAAGCCTACTCACTTCATCTTCAATCAGAAGCCACACTCAGGTTAGTTTTTTCAGTGCGAGCTGATTTTTTGGGGAATGTCTGGACGAGAACAGTAGAATTCCCTCCTACACCTGCAGTAATTCAAGTTCTTTGTTTTTAATGTACCCAAGAAGCAAGGCTGGCACGGGGAAGAGTGGTGACTGCTACCGCCCGTCTCTCCTGGCTTCCAAAGGCTCCAAAACCTCCATTACTCTTCCTCACAAAGGGAACGACCAGCCACGGAAATACATTTCTGCTTTGTTTTCAAAGCAGCCTCCAGCGCAGGTCGGTACAACCCAACAGTGCGGCTGCTCTGCCCCCGAGGGGCAGCGAGGACACGGCACTGCAGGCAAAGGGCCTTCGGGGGTACATGAACCTGTGTTGTGTGAGCTTGGAATTAAACACCCCAGCAAAACCTGCGCCCTCAAAGGGATCAAACTGAACTTAAGGAAACGCCGAAATACTTTGTATTTTCTAGTCGAAGAATTTGACTTCGCAGCTTCAGAACTACAGCTCGGATTGCCTGGCAGTTCACACCTGTACAGCTTTCAAAAATCCCTATTACACACAATCCCAGTTGTTTTAACACCAGCGCCCGCTTGAGTGACACAATCTGAATTACCTAACTGAACACATTAATTATTTCCTAATTTGAGTAAAACAAACCAGAAGAGGCGATGACTGAGCTGTGTAATGAGCAAACAACTGGCCAGTCACCATCAGCACAGCCTCCAAGAGTCAGCCGGAATGATTCTAAGATGCTGTCTAATGCCGCTTACAGACAATTATTACTGTGCGTGGTTCAGTTAGCAGCAGCCGACGGTGATTTATCCCACGTACTGTAGCCAACTTCATAATAATTTTCACCCAAGTTATATGGGCAAAGGGATTAAACATTAACAGATGAAGGTTAAATTTCATACATAATGAGCAGATTGTAAATAATAATAATAATAGTCTCTGATAGTTTTCCCGTCTCCCTCCTCTTGTATAGAGGTAGAGGAAGAAGTAGTACCCTGGAACAATAAAGAAAGCACAGCTATATTTTGGGCATTAGGTATAGTTTATGGCACTGAATAGAAAAAGTGCTTAATTTCTCAAAAACTAATGCTCAAAACAGGTCTAGAAAGAGAAATTTATTAGCTCAGTGGACGAACTAACTTCTCACAACTAAGTTGGCCTCTGAATCTAAACTGGCAGCTACAAAGGACATTAAGCAACGATTCTTAAAATACGGAAAATAAAACATAGCAGTTAATCTGAAGCACCATCAGCACCGCTTCAAGTTTTAAGTTCTCAGATGCTCCATCTCTCCCCAGTGCTCTGCCTGTTCTCACTGGTGCCAATAACACAGACCTCATTATCACAGCACAAAAAGAATAAAAGCACCTCAAACAATTAGCCTTCATCTATCGAACAGAGCCAGTCCCTGGCTCTCCCACCCCTGAACTGAAGCTTTAGTAGCATTTCACAGATTTAAAGTGTCTATTTGGATAATACTTATCACTTTTTTCCCTGGGAATAACGTTTTTACAGAGACTCAAGTACCTGAAGCGCAAAACCAAAGCAGAGTAAGATCTACGGGCAGCCGCTGTGCTGGGTTTCCAACTGAGCGCAGCCACAACCCTCCTGAGAGGCCTCGCAATACTACAGGCAGAGAAATAAACTCTACAAGTGGTGGCAGCAAACTCCACCTTAGCAAACCCTGAAGGTATTGAGCTCTCCTTATGATACCTACCAAAGCAGCTCATGCAGGAGGCGGCCGGATCCCCTTCCACGATTTTTGTCGAACGCATAAGCAAATATTTTAGCACCGTTGCCATCAGCGTCAACCTCCATCCGAGCCTGGAGAGAAACGACAGGCTGTGAGAACACCCAGCGCCGAGCAGCAGAGCACACGCTCCGCTGGGATACGGGACAAACCCGATAATTAACGCTTGTCCTTAATGGAATTTGAGCTGTTCCAAACCTCCCAAAGGAACCAACCAGCTCTGCTATTCTGTCTGAAGATGGGAAAGGTAAGAAAGAAGCTGCTCCTGCCCTCTTTTCTCCACTCCACGGCAGAGGAGGAACATGCAAACGCAGCGATTTTTGGGGGCAAACGCAGGTTGGACTTGATGATCTCTGAGGTCTTTTCCAACCCAGTCGATTCTGTGATTTTTGGGGACAAACGCGGTGATTTTCGGGGGCAGCGTTGCCACAGCTCTCAAACTTCTACCAGCAGCTCTGAAGCACCTGTTGAGCTGCAGGCACCAAGCAAAAGATGGTCCCTCCTCCAAAAAAGCCTTTGGTTTACAAGATTTTGTAACCGAGAGTTCTTTCTCAAAGTCTGGGTAGAACCCACTCACCCTCTTTCAGTGGATGTTAAAAGCAAATATTATTTCTGGTCCCATAGTAAGTCACAATAAAGTTTTTCTCATCTGAGAGTGCAGAGTGAAAATTTTTTAAGTTTCTCAAGCCAAATATGGGAAAACAAATTACTGGTTCTCAAAAAGCGTACAAAGAGAAAGCCAAAAACCACATAATAAATCAACTCATTCTAAACTAATGCTCAATTAAAACGAAAAAAGGCAACTTTTCCTGCTTGAAAGCATTCGCGTTGGTGTTTTGATAATTTCAAACGTCTTTCCCCGCGCAGAGCAGGAGCGGAGCGGGGCAAAGCGCTCCCGCAGCGTTTTACAGACGGAAAAACGCGCCGCTCGGCAGCCGATCGCGGTTACCGGCCCCGGGGCTGAGCCCTCCCGGGAACCGCGGCCGCAGGGCCGGGAAAGGCCCGGTGCGGCGGGGGAGCGGGGGCTGAGGGCGCGGGGGGGACACCGGGCGGGGGGTTGGTCCCGCGGGTACAAACCGCGCAGAACGGAGCGCGCGGCGCGGGCGGGACCGGCGGCCAGAGCGGCACCGGGGGGCGGGGGAGCCGGGCCCGGCGGGGCGGGGGCCGCTCACCTCGAAGGAGTAGCTCTCCACCAGCGGGATGTCCTGCTCGTCGATCAGCGTGTACTTGGTCTGGAACACACCGGGCCCGCCGTCAGCGCGGCCGCACGGCCCGGCCTTCCCGCACCCTCCCCGCCCGGCGGCACCGACCGGCCCGCCCGCCCGCCCCCCACCCCGCGCCGCCAGCGCGGCCCCTCAGCCCCGCTCCCGCCCCGGCCCCGCCGCCCGCCCCCCCGCTCCGCCCGGCGCGGCCGAGCCCGGCCCGCAGCGCCCGGCCGCGCCCCCCGGCGCCCTCAGGCCGCGGCCGCGCCGCGCTCACCTTGCCGGCCACCCGGCCGAGCCGCACGATCCCCAGCTTGAAGTCGGTCATGGCGGGGCCGGGCCGGGGCCGCCGCCCGCGCTCGCCCCTCAGAGCCCGCAGCGCAGAGCCCGCCGGCGGGAGCCGCCGCTGCCACGCGCCGCCGCCTCGCGCACACCCGGGGGGGGGGCGGGGCGCCGCACCACCTCCCACCCGTGGCCGCCCGACCAATGGCGGCCCGCGCCGCCGGCGCGTCGCTTCTGCTACGCAGACGGGTCGTCCAATCGGCCAGCGGCGCGGCGCACGGTCACGTGGGGGAGGGGGGGAACAGCGCGCGGGAGCGGGCTCGGGCGCGGGCGGTGACGTCACGTTCGCGGGAAGCTTTGTGCCGCCAACACTGGAGAGCGCGAATGCGGGGGGCAGCGCTTAAAGGGGCCGCGTGTGTCCGCCGCCCGCCTCCCGCCTCCGCGCACGGGGGGGCCCGGCCCGGCCCGGCCCCGGCACAGCCGCGCTGCCCGGCGGGCTGGCCACAGCGGCTGCGCAGACCGTGGATCCCCCAGGGCCGTGGATCCCCCAGGGCCGGGACTCAGCCGCAGCTCCCGTGGAGAGTTCAGGCCGCTCCGCAGCCCCCGGCGCTGCTCCTCCTGCTCCGCCGGCGGGGCAGCTGCTCGCTGCGCGGGTGCTGCTCGGTGTGCGGATCCGCGGCCGCCGGGGCTGAGCTGAGGGGCAAAACCTGCTGGGGGGGGTTCGGGGTGTCGTGCGGAGACACCAGCAAACCCGACAAACAGCCGGGGTGTCGCTGCCAACTGCCATGACCCCCCGGCAGCTCCCGGGCACCCCGCAGCTGTGCTCACTGGGGCGGGTGTCGCTGCCAAAACTCGTACAGGGACAGATGGGGACGCCAGGGAATAGCAGGAAGATGAGCCAGGGAGGGTCAGTTGGACATGAGGAAAAGGTTCTTCACCCAGAGGTGCTGGACACTGAACAGGCTCCCCAGGGAGGTGCCACGGCCCCAACCTGACAGTGTTCAAGAAGAGACTGGACAACGTCCTCAGACACACGGGGTGACCTGTGGGGTGTCCTGTGCAGGGACAGCAGTTGGACTCCATGATCCTGTGGGTCCCTTCCAGCTCAGGACGTTCTATGATTCTGTGACCCGCTGTTGTGGCGAGGAGGGTCTCCAAAAATCATTTGTTCTTGCCAAATTTGATCCATCACACCACCATGGTCCTCACACGAGCAGCCTTGTTCTGTATTTCCGTGATCTAATTGTGACTAACATCTAAACGACAATAAAAGTCGCCAACCCTAGAATGTTAATCCTTATTTCACAAAACTTGGGGAAAGGGATTTGCAGAGATGTGCCGAGAGCTGCCGTGTTTTCCTGATGGACGTGTCGGCTGCCTCAGCACCCTGCAAGAACGCTTGCAACAGAGGGAATTCGACATGCAAATTAGCGGATAAAGCAGCCAAGGAAGGCTGAGTGAAGCAGCTTCCTATGTACAAAGTTACAAATCTCTAGGGCAGAATAGGACGACTGTGTCCTGAAGAACATGAACAACAAGTAAGGTGGGTTTAAACTGATGCTACAAGCGGCTAAATGAGCCAAACGTTACATCTGAAGATGAACCTTGGGAAACTTTTCTGAGTCTTTCATCCCTGCGATGGAGCAGCCCCACAGAAGAGAAAAACACCTGCAGGCTATGATGGTGGAGCAGGGAAATTAAACACGGAGCTGTTTGGGACAGCGCGTCATTAGCACCTTGACCCGTAAGATCGGGGGGGTTTCTAATTCTGCAAACGCTGCACCTGCAGTTTGGGCACAAACCCAAACCCGACCTCTGTTCTGACAGCGAAGCGGAGAGGTGAACATCCATAGCGTGACAGGCAACAGGGATTGTGTTCAATGCAAAAGCAAAGCAACTCCTTGAATTTGGAACTAAGTATCTACGTGGTAAAAAGAATGTTTTGCTTTTTAAAGGGTTTGTGAGGGAGAAAAATAAATAAGATCTCTAATAAGGTCAACTGGAAATTGGGGAAGGGAAGGGAAAAGGGAAGGGAAGGGAAGGAAAAAGGAAAGCAAAGGGGAAAGAAAGGAAGGGAAGGGAAGGGAAGGGAAGGGAAGGGAAGGGAAGGGAAGGGAAGGGAAGGGAAGGGAAGGGAAGGGACATGCAGTGAATTAATAAACATGCACATTGCTCTATCAGGAGGTCACTTCATTTTTGATGACTATGTGTTGCTATGATTGTGGCCATATATTTTGAAGAGAAAAGCCCAAGAGCCCATGGTACCACCCAAAAGCTCGGTGTTTGGTGCTGCGGTGCCCAGCCCCGCTGTGCCCCGGCTGTGGGGGACCCGGGGCACCACGGTGTCACAGAACACCACTGTGAGGTCACCCCGTGGCGAAGGGCTCCCCGTGGGGCCCGTTTACCAGCAGCCCTTCCAGCACTGGGGGTTATTCCAAGCTATACCTGGGCATGTAGGGGCATTGCAGCAATTGGAATCCATCATTTCAGCCCAGGCATCTTCCCCCCTGCTCCAGACTCGCAGGATTTGTAGGACCAGCTCCGTTTTGGGTGTTTGCTGTCGGTACCATTGTACGTAGCTCGTGTGGGGACACCTGTTCTGCTCAGGGTACAGCAGAGGCAAGCGGTGGGTTTGTGCTGCCTGAGCCCCATTTCCAGCCAGGGCTTCTACCTGCAGCTCCTCCAGAAAGCAGGTTCCTCCCTGCCTTTATGCCAGAAAAAACCTCCCTTTCCTATTTGGGCCCTTTTTCCCCCTTTTGACATCCTCTGAACTTCCCATGTTGCCTCCTCACTGCAGTTCCCTGCCCTTGGGGACATTGCAGGAGGACACAGCCTCCCTGAGGCCACCGAAGTGGCAGGTGGATGGATGGATGAACGGACGGATGGATGGATGGATGGATGGACGGACATCACCTTGTGAAGACCATGGTGTCCCCCAGCACTGTGATCTTCTGCTAGAGGGGAACCAGGGAGCCAAATCCCTGCTCGTGGGGAAAACCGCACTGTGGCATTGGGCTGGGAGGCGGCCAGAGCTGAGGGACCTGGGGGTTCAGCTGGAGAACAGGAGCTGAGGGGAGACCTTCTGATCTCTGAACTGCCTGAAAGGAGCTTGGAGCCAGGGGGGTCGGGCTCTGCTCCCCAGGAACAAGCGCCAGGAGCAGAGGAAACGGCCTCGAGTTGCGCCAGGGGAGGTTGAGGTTGGATCTGGGGAACAATTTCTTCCCCAAAGGGCTGTGGGGCATTGGAACAGGCTGCCCAGGGCAGTGCTGGAGTCACCATCCCTGGAGGGCTGGACAGACGGACATGAGGTTCTCAGGACATGGGGCAGTGCCAGGGATAGGGTAACAGTTGGACTTGATGATCTTGAGAGTCTCTTCCAATCAAAATGTTTCTAAGATTCTAATCTATAACAAAATTCAGATTTTCTATCCTAACATGTCGTAACCCAGGAAGACATAAATCCCAAAGATCTGGCTTTTCAGGGCCTGTTTTGTCTCTGGGAAACAAAAACACTAATTGTCCTTAGAGTGCACAAATCCCTTTACACCACCAGCGCAAAGGTCTCCTGGGAAGGGCTCAGTGCTTCTCAATGTCCCTTTCCCTCTTTTCTCCTGAAGGCGCAGGTCACCAGACTGGGAAGAAATTTTGGCATCAGAGCACAAACATGGTTTCGAAGATGGAATTTATATGTGGAATTAATGTAGGTTGTTACTTTAACAAGCCCTTTGCCTCCTTTCTGAGAAGCCTGGCTTGGAAAAACATTGATAGTTGGCAGGGTAGTACCGTCGTTCCAAGCGCTGTGTTGCTTCCCCCAGAGCACATGCCCTAAGGTAGCATGGGAAAGGTTGTGTATCCTGCCCCAAGAGAACTTCCCTGAAGCAAAATAAATCCTTTTTCTAATTATTTCCAGCACTGCCAAGTGAGAGAAAACCCACAGTGTGTGTGGTGGTACAGAGAACAGCCCCAGGCGCCCCCGAGGCCGACGGCTCCTCAGATGCTCAAGATTCACACTAAACTGGGGTCAACACCAGGGTCAACAAATACTTCAAACGCCTTTAAGCTAAAATGGCTGCCTAGAGGGGTGCTGCGGGCCTCTGCTGGGCTGTCCCACCTCAGGGAACGTGCAGCTTGGTTGTGGAATCGCTTCAGCTGAAAGGAGACCCAAGATCCGCCCAATGCCCAGCCAGGCCAGCGTTAGGCTGAGCTTAGCGTATCGCCCAGGGTGGGGTCCCACCGCATCCCCATTGCAGCCTCTCACGGCTCATCACTGAGGATTATTTCCCTCTATATCTTACCAGAATTTGTTGCAAGCCAAATCCTTTGAGAGGTGGGGAAGGGACCAGGTTATAGAGCATGAGGAGCCACGTCTGGCCCTGGTTCAGAGAGCATCCCCACAGCGTTCTGGCTTGGGACGTGGTCAACTCCAAGCCACAGAATGAGAGTTAAGGGAATTAGAGGGTCTAGAGAACAACTCCTATGAGGAGCGGCTGAGGGACCTGGGGGGTTCAGCTGGAGAACAGGAGCTGAGGGGAGACCTTCTGATCTCTGAACTGCCTGAAAGGAGCTTGGAGCCAGGGGGGGTCGGGCTCTGCTCCCCAGGAACAAGCACCAGGAGCAGAGGAAACGGCCTCAAGTTGCGCCAGGGGAGGTTGAGGTTGGATGTGGGGAACAATTTCTTCCCCAAAGGGCTGTGGGGCATTGGAACAGGCTGCCCAGGGCAGTGCTGGAGTCACCATCCCTGGAGGGTTGGGCAGACGGACATGAGGTTCTCAGGACATGGGGCAGTGCCAGGGGTGGGGTAATGATTGGGCTTGATGATCTTAATGGTCTTTCCCAACCAAAATGATTCTACAAGCATCTGCGATTTCAGCCTTGTTCCTGTTTTACTCCCTGATTGCCTCAGAAAAAGGCCCTTCAAACAGCAGGAGAAAAAGCAAACAGAAGAGCGAAGTCACAAACTCTCCCGCTCTCCCCTTCCGTCAGCGGACGAGGCTGCAGGACACCCCGCACTGCGGGTCCAGGGACAGGCAGACCCGTAACAGTTTGTGGGCAAAACTTCGTGGGTTCTGCAGGAAACTGCAATTTCTGGGGACACCTGGGTCAGGTTTTGGTCACTTTTGCTTTAGGAATGAGGGTCCAGCAGTCACAGGTCAGGCTGTACTGTAGCGCTGGTGTCTGCCATGGCTGTTTGAGTTGATAAAAACTAATTGATCTTTTTGTTTGTCCTGCCTTTCCCTATTTTACTACAGCCAGCCTACAATGTCTGCGGCCCCCGGCTCGACGGAGCAATGTACCCATCGTTCATCAGGGAAGAAAGGACAAGACTGGAAATTCTAAGAAATCGTAAATGCGGTCAGCCCAAACTCCTCCACTTACACACAGAATCACAGATGGTTTGTGCTGAAGGGACCTTCCCAGCTCCCCCAGTGCCCCCCCTGCCATGGGCAGGGACATCTTCACCAGCTCAGGTTGCTCAGAGCCCCGTCCAGCCTGGCCTGGGATGTCTCCAGGGATGGTTCATCCACCACCTCTCTGGGTACCTGGGCCAGGCTCTCACCACCCTTGTGGGGAAGAATTTCTTCCCTGTACCTAAGCTAAATCTCCCTTCTCAGTTTAAAGCCATTGTCCCTTGTCCTGTCACTACAGGCCCATGCAGCCGTCACCCTCTGCTACGCTGCCAGCCCGGCCCTTCCCCAAAGATCCTGGCAACTCGCTTCTGCCCATGGGCTCAGTTTGAAATTACAGAGCTGTTGCTTCATAAAATGTCTCAGACAGCAGGACCGGGGCAGAAAACAGCCGCGATTCGCAGTTTCGTTTGGCTGGCCTCGATGCTGACCTGGTGTTTTGGACCTTAAAAGGACAGGCTGCGGACTTCTCTTTCCCCAGGATCCACCTTTGTGCAGTTTAACCTGCGTGACTAGGAAGGGCTTTAACGGGAGTGGGGCAGGTGAGAAATGGACGCCTTGTCAAAGCAGCAGATTTTGTTAAATCACATGGAAATACAGGGGATTCCCGAAGATCACAATGTACATTTTATGCTTCACAAGCAGTATGAAATACATTCCTAGAGCACGACGCTGCTGCGTGCCAAGAGGCAGTGCCGAAGGCTCAGCCCAAGCCACACTCCTGGCTTAAGCCAGAGCAAACACAGAGGTTTGATTTCACCAAACCAGCTCAGAATTACTCTGTGTCAGAGCAAACTTCAACCGCAGCTGCTGAGGAACTGCGGTGCCAAAAAGTAACACGTCACTTGTGTGTACTTGAGAAAGCAGCATCACTACAGGTGCTCAGCTCCTCCCATGCAGTTTGGCCTGGGACTTATTTGGAGGTTTATTTTGAGGTTTTCCTCTGGGGCCATAAATATTCTGTGAGAATAACTGCTGAGAGCTTTTCTGAGACCAAGGCTCATACAGCTCAGCATCTTGGGAACATTTTGGTCCCCTTTGCCTTTGGAAAAATGGACCTACATTAATATTCACCACCTTTTTTTTCCCAGGACACTGTTAGCACTGAAGTAAACTGCAATCATGATGCTGGTGTTAACAGGGTTTTTAGTAATACCTCAGAGTCAGCTAAAGTGTTCTTATTACTGGGATAATTTCACTTCTAACAGAGCTTTCCGCAGCTTGAAAGACCACACGTCATCCCGTGTGCTGTGCTGCCCCAAGGGAAAACCCAGCCTCTGCTGGAAACAAAACAAGGCTTCCCCAGATCTTTGAAGAACATAAGTTCTACCCACCCCCTCCCAGCTGCCCCACTGGAACAGCCAGACAGAGCTGGCAGGTGGGAGAACCAAGTGCCAAATACTGCGAAATACGATATCGAGCCTGAAACATGCAGGAACCTCTCCAGAGGTTAAACAGGTGGATGGGCTGGAGCTCACAGCCTTGCTGGAGATCCCAGAGATGGTGATTGCAAGGCCAAGAGTGTTGCCAAAAAAGCTCATTTTGAACAAGCAAGACACAACCTTCTGCTCTTTGATCACTGTGCTTTTCAATAGCTGTACTGATGTCCCCACCCCAATCCAGAATAGACACAGAGGCCTCTTACCAACAAGTCTGCTACCCCAAGCAATCAGGTTGTCTTTCCTTCAGGAAGATGGTCAGTAGGGCAAGCTCCTTTTGTATGTGAGCAGCAGGTCAGGCTGGCACTCCTGCAAGTGCCGTTATTAACAGAAACTGCAGGAATTGTCACTGCTAAATACAAGTTTTGTGGCTCAGCCATGTTTTAGGATGCATTCCTTGACAAGCAGTCACACTTGATTTGGCCACGGAAAGGGAAATACCAACTGAAACACTTGTGTTACTTTCAGAGTGTACACCAGGACCTGGAGCGTACGATGTAGACAGAGGCTACGCGGCGATCTTTCCCCGCTCCATCAGTTTCACCATTATAGGAGTCAGGAGACATAACGTCAGGCCCTTCACAACTTTCTGAAGCAGAGAGGGTCACAGGATTTCACCTGTAACCAAGGGACTTGCTCCATCCAGTGATGAAATAAGCACATAAGCAATTCAGCTCAAGAACTGGCGTGTGTCCCTGTCCTGTCCTGGCTGCTGAGGGGAGCTGGAACTGTTAGTGTAGTACCTGCTGCTCTCAGAGCTGCACGTTGGCCCTGACAAGGACAGAGCTCACAGAAAACCCACTCAGCCATGTTTGCAAGCACTGGCTTGAGGCAACTCCACTTCTCTAAGCTCAGTGTTGCTGCAAACCAACGACTTCAGGGCAGCAAACGGGAAATGAGCATCTTCCAGCTTAGCAGATTCAGTAAGAACCATCCCCTTGTTGATACAGAGGGCAGGTGCTCCCCAGCCAAAACCCACTACTCATGGCACAAATAAAGCAACACTGCAGACAACTGGGTCTTTTATTAAGTATTTAAGGTGCTACAAAATACTTAAGGAGCCTTCATATGGCATCTTCTTCCCTGCAGTCTTAGCTCTGTTGAAAGAAGTAAACAGCTCATTAGCAGAGTCCTTAGGAAACAGCCCAACACAGGTTCAGTCAGAGACGGATACTCACAGCTGGGCACTCGATCGCACCATTATTGATGTCATCGATGATGTCATGTGGGTGCCTGCCATCGATGCTACAGCCCACAGACTGGGCAGTCCCCAGAATCTCCTTGATGGTCCCTGCAGCAGGAAGACAGAGCCTGTCAGTGCTTTCCCACAGGAAAAACACCCAGAGAACTCAATTCCTCACACCCCTCAGCTGTGCCTCCCTCTCTTGAGGTTTCCAGGCTGTACCACAGGGGACATCACTAAGCCAGGTCTAGTGCACTGGCTTCCAGGGAATACACCAGGAAATACCACGTGTACCGGTCACCACCCCGCACAACCTTCCCCAGAAGGTGTGAGGGGGCTGCTCAACCCCAGCCCAATGCTGTCCACATGGGGCCCAGGCCACACAGGACCTGGCTCAGGTGCTGAGGGCAAGGGAGGACTCTGTGCAATCCCATCAACTTACCCGAGAGCTCCCGGGCCAGTGATCTGTGCCGCATCTGCCGCGCAATGTTCACGACCTCATCAAAGCTGATGCTGCCGTTGTGCTTGACTGTGACAGAAAGCAACAGCACCAGTCAGTGCGTGAACACTGAGCATTCCAGCCCCTGTGCTTTGTTTGGGAAGCACCACTCAGACTCCACAACCACAGGGAAGCCGCCACCAGCACACACCTGCTCCCAGGGCTCAACAAAAGCCACTCATGAGAAGAACAACTCTATGTCATGAGCCATTTTCTGCCAGCTCACCTGTAGCTGCTCTGCCCCATTTCCAAGAAACCCAGCTCTGCTGGCACTCAAACTGTCTATACTGGCACTAAGGGAATTCCCACAGCCCCAGGCACCTCATGGCCAATTTATGATCATTAATTTCAGCTGCAGGCACCTATCTCTCCTTTTCCCACCAAATCACATTCAGAACCAAACACAGATGAAAACTTACTGTTTTTCTGCTTCTTCCTGTCACGAGGAGGCTCCTTCAGGGCTTTGATAATCAGAGCAGAGGCAGAGGGAACAACCTCTATCTAAACAAAAAGAGATTAATTTTTCTCCCTCCATGCAGAATGAGGACACTCCACCAAGCACTCAGTGCCTGCAAAGCCAGAGCACGGCCATTTGGGTTATTTCATTGGTACACAAAGCTTTTTTGTGACACAGCAGCTTGTTCCCAGCCTTTCGGCACAGGCCTCCCCACAGCCAGAGGAGAACTGCTTCCTGGGCTGGGCTTCCTCTCAGCCACCACTGGAATATACCGGCCACTGAGGCAGGACAGGTATAGTGGCGGGTGGCTGCAGGACCTAGCGAGGAAGTGCTTTGTAAATTCTGCGTTGCTTTAAATGATATTTTCTGGTTAAGTGTTCTGTAGCAGGAACAATTCATCTGCACATAAGCACATCATAGAATCACTGAACAGTTTGGGTTGAAGGGACCTTCCCAGCTCCCCCAGTCCCCCCCTGCCATGACAGGGACATCTTCACCAGCTCAGGTTGCTCAGAGCCCTGTCCAGCCTGGCCTGGGATGTCTCCAGGGATGGTTCATCCACCACCTCTCTGGGCAACCTGGGCCAGGCTCTCACCACCCTCAGGGGCAACAGTTTCTTCTGTCTACCCTAACTCTTCCCTCCTTTAGCTCTCTTTTACACCTCTTCCCATCACTCACAGGCTGGGAAACTAGCCCGCTGCCCCCCAGGCTGCACAAACACCCCCCCAGATTTGACCTAGAGATGCTCAGAGGCTCATGCGGGTGTTTCAAGGTCTTTCCCAGAAGACCCCACACAGTCACTGTGTGGAACTCATTTTATCCACCTCGGAAGGATGAAGGGCTGAGTCGACCCTGCCGGGATTTTGGCTGGTGGTTGGAGCAAGCAGAGCTCGCCTGCGCACGACGCTTGCACCACCAAGCCATCCCTTGTGGCGTTGGGTACCTGCGCTTGCCTGTTCTGGATGGTGAGCTTCACTGTGATCCTCAGCCCCTTCCAGTCACCTGTGGCCTTGGCAATGTCATCACCGACCTTCTTGGGGGACTGAGAAGAAAGCACAGGTTACTGTCAGGAAAACCATCGCCTGAGTCACAGCACGAGACTCCCACTCTACCAGAAACCCCAAGCCCACCACAATTTCTTTTGCTGTGTTGCAAAATTGCTAAAAAAAGCTTTTTCTCCTCAAGCCACACGGCAAGGACACCCATGGCCACCGGGGCTGCCCAGGATTTGCTTCAACCCGGTCCACCGCCTCCCACCTCGTCCCTCCCCGCCTCAGCCCAGCGAGGCCTCCGGCCCACCCAGGAGCCGCCCGCGGCTCCCTCCGCCCCCGGCCCGATGCCGCGGAACGTACCAGACCGAGCGGGCCGATCTTGGGGGCCAGAGCGGAGGTGGCGCCGACCTCCCCGCCGGTGCAGCGCAGGTACACTGTGGGCACAGCACCGCCCGTCAGCCCCGCTGCGACGGGCCCGGCCGCCCCCACCCGCCCCCACGGCCCAGGCCGGGCCTCTCCCCGGCCCGATCCCGCCCGCCTCATCCCCGCTCCCGCCGCCCTCCCAGCCCGGCCAAGGCCGCTCCGCACCCCGCTCCTGCCGCCACCCCGGCACGTACCGACTTTGATCTCGTTGGGGTCGAACTTGGGCGGCATGGCGGCGGCGCGGGGCGCGGATGGCGGCGGATGCAGCGAACACCACGGCCTGGCCGGCGACGGGCGAAAGAAATCCACACGGGCGCGGGCGGCTGATATACCCCCCGAGATCTCGCGAGATGACGGCGCTGCGCGGGCCCCGCCCCCCGCCGCCGTGCAGGGTAGTGGGCGGGGTTGGGGTGGGCAGTGGGCTGAGCGGGGAAGGCAGTGGGCGGGGTCGTGGCGGGCAGTGGGCGGGGTCGCGGCGGGCAGTGGGCGGGGTCGCGGCGGGCAGTGGGCGGGGTCGTGGCGGGCAGTGGGCGGGGCGGGCGGCCGTCGCTTGGGGAGCTGCGGGACACTGCCCGGAACTCTGTGACGCTCCCATGGCCGGTCCCTCGCCGTGTCGGTGACGTGCAGGGGGCGTGGCCCGTCATGGCGGCGGGGAGAGGTGAGCGGGGCTGGGATGGGGATCGGGATAGGGATCGGGATCGGCCCCGGGGCCTCGGCAGCGTGTGCGGGGCTCAGCCTGGGGCCGAGGTTTGCGGCGCATCGGCGGTGGCCTCAGCCCCTCGCGAAGGTCCGGGGCTCCGTACGGGTGTGAGGTCCCTCCGGTCCCTCCGGCTGCGGCACCGGGCAGGGGCTTCTGCTGCCTCCGCGGGGGCCACCACGGCTTTGGGAGCCGCGAGGGTTCGTTGCGGGGGCAGGCGCCGCCATCGCTCGTCGCTGCCGTTTCCCGCAGGTGCCGGACGGGCGGGCACAGCGCGGCTGCGTTCGGCTGGTGACGGGGTATAGGAGAGCACGACCGGGAAGGACAGGCGGCGTTGGGAGGGGGGTCACTGCAGGGAATCCCTAAGCAGGAGAACAACAGTGGCAATAAAGGAGATAAAGGACCGAGCGGTTTGTTCCAGGCATTGCCAGCGCAGGATGGAGCGGAGCTGCTGTCGCAGGGGTGGCACAGCTGTCACGACAGTTCTCCAGCACAGACGTGCTGGGGACAGTAAGTGACAAAGCTGCAGGTCGCCCACTGTCTGCCCTGAGCCTTGTTGCAGTGCAGGTTGGGCCGCAGGGTCGCTGCTCCCACTGCTGTTCGCTTGAAAACCTTCCGACCTGCCCCAGAGGTGCCTGGTGGCAGTTTGGTCCTTCGTGACGAGGCAGCATCTCTGCAGGAGCCCGCTCAGCCCCAGGCACTGGCCTTGCTGTGCTCCTGAGCACGTTTTCCTAGAGAAAACAACACCCCTCTTCTTTCCAGATTCCCATTTTGTCTGGCACAGTGCCATGCTGCATTTATCACGTCCAGAACGTTTTAAAAATCGGTGTTTGGTCTTGCTGTTTCACTTTGGTTACATTTGCTTGTGAAATGAGGGGCTGTTTTTATTTTACTCTCTGCATCCAGACTGTAAAACACCCAATGGACATTCCCTTGCCCTTCTCGCCCTGTGTGTAGAACAAGTGCCTGCAAAACCCAGCCCTGGCACCCCGGGGATGCGGAGTCTGCAGTTCAGGATGTTCACTCACTGTGGGGTGGCTGCTGGCCCAGGCACTTGCAGATAGTTCTTTCAATAACTTTAATAAATAAAAATTGCATCATATAAAATACGGTCAAATGCCAAAGGCCCTTCTCGTTACTGGCTGTCGAGTGCACTTAAAATTGGCGATGGTCAGGAGAGCGCACGAAGCCAACGTCACAGAGAGAGGCACAGCTTTGCTGTTTGCAGGTTTGACGTGGCTTTTCACTAAGGCAAGTTTTGACATTTGAAGGCTGTTTAATCCACTTAGCAAATCTCTGATCCTTCATCTTTTGACCCCAATAAGTTTCTTTTCCTGCACAACTGTTTGTCCTTCAGCCTTCATGTCTTGATGTATTTTCTTGGGTGAAAAAGAATGTTTTTCCCCTATCCACATGACTAATAATTAGCTGTAATAGAGGAAGGTGCGATGGGACAAGGGGATGTGTAAGCCCTCAGCAAAGAACTGAACATGTTCAGCAAAGTTGCAGGCATCTTGCTGAGGGCACCGTCGTCCTGCTGCTTTCTCATCTTTAAATTCCCTGCTTTTCTTTCTGTCTGTGATGTCTGACCCGTGCTCATGGCTCTTGGTTGCTTTCCTGCCGTTCCAGGCTGTAGCTCCTGACAATGAACTTCCCTCTTGCTTAATCGTCTGAATTTTTGCTGTTATCCCGCCTCCTGGACGCTGTGTTTTCCAGATCACTCGATAGCCTTTCTCTGCATGTGTTCCAGCTTGGTTTAATTTGTCTTGCGCGGGGATGACCAAGACAATCCACCCAGCCCAGAGACACAGCAGTGCTTTCAGGGCTTGTGTTAACACTTGGAGCGTGGAGGTGTGCTGGGATCTGCCTGTCTGATCCAGCCAGAGAAGGGCTTAATCCAAGACAGTGATTTGTTTTCTTTTTTCTCTTTTTTCCCCACTTACTAGAGCACAGTTCTGCGGTCCAGGCTCCCCAGCAAACACACGCTCCAGGAGCCCTCTGCTGTTGTTTACTCTGATCGTTTGTGCCGCTGGGACAGAGCTGTAGTCAAACTAAAGATGCCACTCTTCTTCCGTAAGAAGAAACCCAGCGATGATGCTCGGAAGCGCCTTGAGTACCAAATGTGCCTGGTAAGCAACACCGAGGTGTTTGCTGTTCTCTTTGCCTGCTCCTGCATGCCAGCTGACTTGGTACGTCCCCTGTGTTTCCAGTAATCGTGTCACTGATGTCACCGACACAGCGGGTCATCTTCCTAATGTACATGAGGGAATTTCTGCTTTCCCCGTCTCTCTTTGCCATCCCCAGGTCCCCTTCATGCCACTTCCACCCCTCTCTGCCTCTGTGGTCCCACAGAATGTCCCCCACCCCACCTCCTGCCAGCCTGCATCTGGGACCCCATTGCTCCTTTCTCCTCCGTGCCCCTTCACTCTTACAGATCTCCCAGTTCACTTTTCCTACCAAGGAACCTGTGACATCCCCTTGCCCATCACACCTGGCTCTCCTTGTGCCCTTCTTTGGCTTCTCATTATTATTATTAATTTTCTTCCTATCACTCAAGGACTGACTTGTTAGACGTTGCTTTTTATTTCCCTGGATGAGGATTTAGCCAGGATCCTCTGGGCTGCACCCACAGCTGGTCGGCAGAACTGCCAGCCATGCAGCAGCCACAGATTTAAAGTTGGCTTTCTGAAAGCGATCTTCTTTGGAATTATTTCACCTGTTCTGCTGCAGGAGCTGTGGACCAGTGCTGGCTTAGGAGGCCTGCTGTGCTCTACCCCCGAGACACCTGCATTTTAATAGTGACAAATTTATGCCTGTTGGATGTCTGTGAGGTATTTTGGAAAGAGAAGGCTTTGTTATGTACCAATAATGAAATCAGTTTTAGTGAGTTTATTCACTTGGAGGGGTTCTGTTCAGCTCCTGTGGGGCTGTGGTGGGATGGCTTAATCTGTCCTGTCTAGAATCTGTTCTATATTGCACGTGCTTAGTTTAGGATCACGATATCCAGTTCTGAACACTTAACAGAGGCACTCACATAAGCAGGTTTTATTGCCTCATGCAGTACCTTTTATTTAAGAAAATAATTCCAGAGATGCAATGCTGCTCACGCTGAGGTCTGTCTGGTTTCATTGCTGTTGGCAGCTGCAATGGATGTAGTTGAACATGGAAAACCACTTTGGTACGGCAGCAGTGAGTCCTTTTTGCTCCTTTCACAGCAGAGCTGGCTCTGCAGGCCCTGTGGAAGCAAAAAGGCCATGGTAGGTTACTTTGGTTTCTGTGTACGGTTCAGAAGAAGCTCCATCTGCTGGGTGGGACACACCAGTGACACTGCAGGCTCTTTACAGGCTGGGACGGCACTGCTGCTGTTCCTAGAAGTGTCCTTCTGGTGCTTGAGAACCCATCATTTCCTACCCATATCCTTGCAGATTGTGCAGAATTAGGATGTCTTTGCTTCCTTGTGCAGAAATTAATTTACTGCACCAAAAGGGTTTTTTCTGCAGTTTGGTTTCCTGGTTGCTTTTGCTATGGCAGGTGTAGCAGCACATCCTTTGTTTCTAGCATCGTCAGTGAATTACCTCGCTGCGACAGAGAACTGCAATCACATATTTTAGACAGAGGCCAGTTTAGTCAATCTGCAGTAAGAGGTCATGTATTTCTGCATGATCTGATTCTCTGGCTGTGTATCTTCTCTCTCCAGGCAAAAGAAGCTGGTGCTGATGACATTCTTGACATATCCAAATGTGAACTCTCAGAGGTACGTCCTGTACAACAGCCGGTATTAACTCACAGGTCTGATTCCTCTGTTTGCTGCTGTTACCGACAGAAATGGCTTTGTTACCTCCACCTCTTTGTTTATCCACCTTTTCCTATGTCTGCTCAGCTCTGGCTTTCAGGTGGGGGCTTCTTCCCCCCTTTTTTTTTGTGGGAGATTGCCTGTCCTATGTGATACTTCAGCAACATTTCTGTCCTGAGAATCCTTTCTTGTTTGACAAGATGGGAAGGGCAGATTGGTCTCACACCCTCCACCAGTACCTTGGTAGGACCCTAGTTTGGGCCCTCATGGCCTAATTTTGCAAGTCGTAAGGGAATTTGTTTGCCAAGGGCTCACTGTTTCCAATCCTAGAGCTACAAAGTCTGCCACCTGTGGTTATTTTTCTCTATGAGTGAAAATCCCTGGTTAAGGCTGGAAATCTCTCCTCCAGCTTGGCTTCTTTTACGGCAGCCAACTAAAGTCGAAAGGAGCTGGGGTGACAGATTGCCAGGCTTGCAGAGGAGACACAGCTTTTCATTCTGGCAGCCAGGCCATCCTGTTAAGCAGAAGCCCATCTCCATTTCACTTCCAGTTTTTATTCATTGTTCCCTGTTTCTCAAACATGTTGGTACCCGTGTAACCTTTTGCCACAGGACGCCTTTGCCAAATAAGCTAATAGACACTGCACTGCTCTTTGGGGAGAGCTTTGGGACCACCCCAGAGAGGACAGGTGTCCGCTGTGCAGCGTGAAGTGGCTTTGCTGAGACTTTGGGATGTTTTTTCCAAGATCAGAAGCCAACAGCATCTGGTGTGTGGGTTTGTGAGCTGTGCGGGACGGTCTGTGAGCTGTCTGGGTGGAAGGGCGGCAGACGGGGGGTGCGCACAGAGCCGGCTCCACTCACAGCCGCAGCTGCGCTCGGATCCCCAGCAGCTCCTTTTGGTCCGGTACCATAAAACTGTCGTGCTTGTCTTCCTTTTAGCCTTTGTAGTTTCAATAAATAAAGTGAGCCGTCAGTTTGGGTTTAAAATTAGCGGTTTGGCCAGTGCCGGCTCCACGCTGCAGAGCAGGTCGTGGTGCTCAGAGCTGCGTGCGGCACAGGCCGGATTTGCTGGAATATCCCCATTCTGACCCCCTGGCACGTGCGGGGACACTCGGTCCCGCGCGTTCTCACCTTTCTTAGCCCACTGCAGCGTCTGCCGGGGTTGCAAAACCACTGAATACGTTTGTAGGATGACTAAATGAGAATAAGTCTGAACTCTTGAGTCATCATATTATATATGATGACTCAATATATTGAATATTAAATCATGCAAGACTGGGACTTCTGCCTAAACCTCAGTCTGTTCTGTGCATGACACCGTTGTGTTCTGGAGAGCCATTGCAAGCAGTTTAACTGGAAGCTAACTGGGAAGTACTGGCATCCCGGGCCAAAACCATGGGCCAGTCATTTTAAGTGTCACTTGCATTTTCATTAAAGTTAATTATTCACACTTTGCAGGTGAATACCACAGAAGTGCTTACAAAGGATCTTGAGAAGTCTGACACGACTATTTTTTTAATTGTTTTTAGGTTCCTTATGGGGTCTTTGCAACTTGTAAAGTCTTGCAAAAAAAGGTGAGTTGCAATCAGAAATTATTAGATGATTCCATTACACTTGAGTATTATTGTTGTGTTTGGAATGACTGTACGTGGTTGTTTATGTGTCGCTGCAGAAGAAGTTTGCTTGTAATGAATTTGGCTACTTGTACAAGGCTGCGTAGAGAGCAATTTGGGTAGGACTAGTCCTGTCTGTGGCCTTAGAGCAACTTCTGTCATGGAGATGAGATTATTTGATCTTAGCGTGTCCAATGATGTTTCTCATCTAAGAAACTAGGCTCTTGCTTAGATCTCATGTTAAATGTTTGACTTTCTGTGAAAATCCATTTATTATTTTAATATTTCACATGATGCTGAATAAGATATTAAGCTCTCATACAGCCTCTGCAATTAAATCTTACCAAATGTGCTTGTTCTCTACAGCAGCATCTCTTGTGTTCATGTTTCCATGGCATTTTTCCTCCTCAGGTGCTCATTATTCACACGAATAATCTGACGTCTTTAGTTCCAAAGTCCTGCAGCCTTCTGAGTCTCATAACCGTGAAGGTAACTGTGATTCTTAACAGTGAATCCGCAGCCTGTTTTCCTTGCATTCGAGCTGCCTTAGAACACACTTGTCCAAATAAATCCCTTTTGTCTGACTGTCTTCACCAAGAATCGGTAACAGGGTGTTAAACCTGCCTTCCCTGGGTTTGTGTAAAACCGTAGTCAGTCCGGTTTATCCTCTTTACAATCCCACACGTCCCCCACACATCCTCCCATGCTCAGTCAGGGCTGAGTGTTGTGGGTCGGATCCATCTCTCTTTTGCGCTGCTGGGCCGTTTGAATGTGAACGGAGCCTGACAGGGTTTAAGAAGCGTTTGGACATCACCCTCAGTCACATGGTGTGAATGTTGGGATGTCCTGTGCAGGAACAGGAGTTGGACTCGATGATCCTTGTGAATCCTGTTTCCAACTCAGGACATTCTATGATTCTATGTGTAGAGGCTTCAGTTTTCAAAAGACATACAGGAATTAAGTGCCCGTATCTCCTTGAAAACTTCAGCTGCTTCTCAAAGCCCCATTGGAAGGGAAGTAATTTTCATTGCTAGATAATTCATGAGCTTTCATTCTCGCACCATGACGTCTTTTCCCAATGTTATTTGATGAAATCATCTACTCTTCCAGGTTCTAGACCTGCACAACAACCAGCTGGCATCGCTTCCTGCTGATATTGGCCAGCTGACATCTCTTCAGGTAACAGATTTGCAGCTGCATCCCAAGTGTCTGTAAAGAGCATGTTACAGGACAGCAAGAGTATGGGGTTACCGCTGTTTATTTTATAATTAATCACAACTTAAATTATGGTGCTCGTATTGTCAGATCGACCTGACTTGGCTGTGGCTGTTGAACTGGCTTGTAGGAGAGGGAGAGCAGAAGAGCAGAAGAGCGAGCGTGCTGAATTATACAGGCCCAGCTTAGCGCAAGGGCTGCCAGTCCACATGGCTCACGCTGCCAAGCTTCCGGTCCCGTAGATTTCGCTGGATATTCAAGTTTTCCCGTTTTCCCTGATGTGATTACGCTGGGAGCTCAGCGCAGCGTGTCGTGGTGCACACTGAGGGTCCCCCTGCTCGGGGACAGCTTTGGGTTGGGTCACTGCTCCCGGGTGGGAGCCGGGGTGGGCAGCGCTGTCTTTGGGGGCGACACTGCTTCTAGGTCCTGCACCTTCTGCTGGTTGTGAACAGAAGTATTGTCAAAACCTAATTTCAAGTTGTCCTTCTGGGCCTGAAAGTTGTTCCAACAGCATAGATGTGTAGAAGACCTGAGACTCGTATAAAGAGTATCTTGAATATCTTTTCTGTTAATACCTTAGGTCCTAAACCTTGAAAGGAATCTTTTAAAATGTCTTCCACAATCTATAGGAGACCTTGCGCAGCTCCAGATGCTCAATGTCAAAGGTATGACACGGTTCTTGTCGGTGCTCTGGGCAAAGCACCGTTTATTATCTGGGTTGTGTTGAGCTGCATTAGTAATTACTCCTGTATTATTCCTTGCAACCAAGGTTTACACTGTGAATGCTGAGGAAGAACTCAAGGAAGATTTAAATTCAAATAGTTGGCAAGGCAGGAGAAATCATCTAAGCAGAAAATGGCCCAGACTTGGTCCCTGTGATGTTTTCATTCATCCGGTTGCCTTTTCTCAAAGGAGAGGGGTTTGGGTCACCGTGCCCCATCTCAAGAGCTGAAAGCTCACCTGTGTGCCTGCCCGTGGGCGGCGTTTCGGAGCCCTGAGTGCCCCGATCCTGTGGCCAGGGCTGCCGAGGGGGCCGGCGGGAGCAGGAGACCCAGGTGGAGCTGGGAGCGCCGTGTGTGCCCTGCAAGAACAGTCCCAGGCCACGGTTTGTCCCCCTCTGGATAATGACTTAGACCAACCTAAGAAATCTGTCTATGCAGATTCAAACATAAGAAAAATAGTAGGTCTTTGGCAGAAGCTGTTCAGTAAAGCAAGCAGAGCGGTCAGCCTGGATAAACCGAATGACGATCAAGTCCACCAACACCCAGAGCTCTGCTCTTTGAGTCTGTGTATCCCCGCCAGGTTTGCACGGCCCTAACACACAGGTCACAGCCCTCCCTCTTTTCAAGACTTTCCACTTATGTGATGCCATAGATTTAGGAGGAAAAGGAGACTTTGTTACAGGGAGCTGCTGCTGAAACAGGGAAGGAAATGGAGGGTGAGCAGTTTAGAAGTGCAGATCAGTTCATTGCTGTATGTTTGCAGCACCCGGTCTCTGACCCCTAGATGTGCAGTCCCACTCTCATCCCTTTTCTCCCATCTCTGGTACTTACACCACAGGGAAGAAGGCTCCATGTTACAGATATTCTCCCAATAAAGAGCAGGCTGCAGTAGTGACCTGGGTTGAGAAGGTCATTTTGGCATGAGGAGCCAGCTGGACGTGGCTGTGTGCAAGTAGATATTGATCCCCGTTTACCTTTGGAGTCCTGGTGTGACCCACAACAACCCCGTTCCTGCAGTAGAGTGTAGAAAATGAGTCATACATCTGATTATGGTTTGGTGTTCCAGCGGATGAGCTTGCTGGGTCCTGTTCTGGAAAGGTTACGTGGTACTGAACGGCTTTTCTGTCTCTCTAGGGAACAAGCTGAAGGAGCTGCCTGCTACCGTGAGCGGCTTGCGGAGCTTGCGCACCCTGGATCTCAGTGAGAACGCGCTCCAGGAGCTGCCGCGGGTGCTGGCGCACGTCCGCACGCTGGAGGTACACAAACACAGAACCACAGCATCACACCATGTCAGGGATTGGAAGGGACCTTAAAAGATCAGCACAGAGCAGCACAGCAACCTCATAGTTCACCTTCTTTCTGATATCACAGATTCCCAGAATGTCAGGGGTTGGAAGGGCCCTGGAAAGCTCATCCAGTGCAATCCCCCCATGGAGCAGGAACACCCAGATGAGGTTACACAGGAAGGTGTCCAGGCGGGTTGGAATGTCTGCACAGAAGGAGACTCCACAACCCCCCTGGGCAGCCTGGGCCAGGCTCTGCCACCCTCACCAGGAAGAAGTTTCTTCTCATCTTTAAGTGGAACCTCCTGTGTTCCAGTTTGTACCCATTGCCCCTTGTCCTGTCACTGGTTGTCACCCAGAAGAGCCTGGCTCCATCCTCCTGACACTCCCCCTTTCCATATTGATCCCCAGGAATGAGTCCCCCCTCAGTGTCCTCTTGTCCAGCTCCAGAGCCCCAGCTCCCTCAGCCTTTCCTCACACGGGAGATGCTCCACTCCCTTCAGCATCTTGGTGGCTGCGCTGGACTCTCTCCAGCAGTTCCCTGTCCTGCTGGAGCTGAGGGGCCACAACTGGACACAAGATTCCAGGTGTGGTCTCCCCGGGGCAGAGCAGAGGGGCAGGAGAACCTCTCTGACCTACTGACCACCCCCTTCTAACCCACCCCAGGTACCATTGGCTTCCTGGCCACAAGGGCCCAGTGCTGGCTCATGGTCACCCTGCTGTCCCCAGGACCCCCAGGTCTGCTCTCTAATAGGTCATTCCCCAACTTATATATTTATAAACATTAACGAGGTCAGCCATGTATCTCTCCCCATCACAGCATGTTTATTTTGTACAGGCTGCTTCTCTTCCTACTTGCTCAATGCAATACTAAATTTAGCACAAAAAGTGGATTTTTAGCGTTTGAGCAGGACCCACTGTGGGGGATTGTAACAAGGCCAAGTGTGGTTCATGGTGTCCAATAGAGCTTTTGTGTCCACCTTCTTGCTTTGGTCCTTTCTGCTCGCTTTTTGCCGTGGTTTAATCATGAAAGAAGTGATCCCTGGGGAGTGAACCTCTAGGTGTTTTCTGCCAGGGTCTGTCAGGGTTTTCTGTCTCTTTGAGAGCGCAGACTGTGCCTGCGGGCTCAGGTTGACTCAACCACGTTCCACCACGGCTGATTCAGAATGAGCAGATGGGATATTTCCGATGAGGTTTTTGCCTCTGTTGCTGTGACAGATCTCTGACTCATTGCCAAACTCCGTGGGTTTCTGACTCCCTGGAGTGCACGTTCCAAAATCCAGATTTTTATGGGTGTGTTACCTTCTGGCTGCCAAACTTGTCAGTACTAAATGGTGCAAGTGTCAGACAACAGGGCTGACTCAGACACCAGCGTGGAGGATGCGAAGAAACGCTCTCCTGTCTCCAACACACAACATGAGGCGTCACTTGTGTGCAGGCTCTGAGATGAGGGATCTGTGCTGCTTGCTCCCCTGTGCATGATAAAGTGGTTCTTTTCTAGGCCTTCCTGCTGAGTCCTTCTCTACAAGAGGCAATGTCAGGTCCTTTTGGTGGCCACAGCAAGTGGTCCTTCCACTCCTTCATGGTGCTCCTCTCCATGCCCCTTGGTCACCAGCCCTTCCGTGCCTCATGCTTAAGGGCTCCAGCACACTGAAATGCCATAGATAATGTCTGTAGTTGAGAAGGCTGTGCCCTATTGTACCTAAACACAAATTAGACACGTCTGCATGAGGGGAGTGTGCTGCTGAAGGGCCAGCTCAGAAGCTCCCAAATAAGGGACAGCGGGGTCACCTCTGAGAGGTGTCAAACACCCAGCAGAAATTCAATACAACCTCATGTTTCTGTCAGGATTTAGGGTAACGTGCAGTTATTGCTCCGTAAGTGACATTTTGGGGAGCTGCAGGGATCACTGCAGTCGGACTCTGGGCTGTCAGAATAACCTGGAGCTCTGTGTTCTCTCTTGGAGACGCTGACCCTGGACGCCTCCTCCATGACCTACCCGTCAGCTGGTATCTGCAGTGCGGGTACAGAGGCCATCCAGCAGTTCCTCTGCAGAGGTGAGCAAGGGGAGGCTGTTCGGTGCTGAGACCTTGGGGACGGCGCTGTGCACTGTGTGTGGCGCCGTGTTCTAAGATTGCTTTTACAAAGGACAAACATCGGGTTGACTGTGCTTGGGGTGGTTCCTGATGCACACATCGCAGGGCAGTCGGTGAGTTGTTATCTTTGCTGCAAACAGCAAACCAGGAGCCATTGAGACTTGCTGCTACTGTCACACTGAAATTAATAATGGTTTTGTTAAAGCATCAGAATAGCTGGGTCAGAGGCTGGGTGACTGTAAGAAGTCGTTGCATCTCCCTGTGGTTTCGTTTTCTCAGTTTATTTTTGCTGGTGGGAGGATTAGGCCTTGCCCGGATTTTCCTTCCTTGGGACGCTGAGATAGACTCAGTAGTCACTTGAGGTCCCTTCAATTCTCATTTTCTATGAGAAAAGACCTGGGGCCTGCAGACTGACGGGTTGTTAGGAGAAAGATGAAACCAGTTGGAAAACTCAGAGGACAAAATGATGTACTGTGAGTTTGTGAAGTCTGTGTTTAACACAGGCTTGGTAGAGGTTTTATGCAGGGGAGGTGCCTTGCCAGACATTGGGCGAATCCCTGAAGTGAAAGGACAGTCAGAACTTATTTTGGTGTGGGCAGAACCGTCCGCAGCCCCCCAGAGTCAAGGTGCCTGTACCCTGTGAGGGAAGCGTTTCTGTGCTCAGGTCGGCTTTGATCGGCGTCCTGGTGGGGATGGGGTGGCACCGTCTCCTCTCAGAGCTTCTCCTCGTTAGGCCTGAGCTGACGAAGATCTTTTGGGCGCTTGTCTGTGTGTGGAAAGGGGAAGCGCAGTTGGACGCAGTGTCACACAGCCAGCCCTCGGCAATGCTGCCAGGGAGGCCTTTAAACACCGAATGTTCTTGTTTTGTGTCTGACACCTTCCAGAGTGTGGGATTGAGTACTACCCGCCCTCGCAGTACCTGCTCCCCGCGCTGGAGGGTGACGGAGGAGGAACATCCGTGGATGGGGTGGACAGGGCCGTGCAGAAGTACTTGGAGGAGGAGAGCGAGTGGCAGGTGAGGTTCCAATGTGTGTGAAGTTGTACAGGAGGGTTTGGGATTTGTCGCTCTGCTCCATCAATGGATCTCACAGCATTTGCCACATCGTCCCTCATCACCTTCCCCGCCATGAGATGTGTCTTTTGGGATCAAGAGAGCATCAGTGCCCTGAGCCAGGCACAGAACAGGGGGCTCATCTCCTCCCCGGCAGCTGGGGAAGGTGTTACCAGTGCTGACTCCTGGAACACGCACTGTAAAGAACTCTCTCTGTCCTTGAAAGCCATGGTGCAGTCAAGGGGGGTGACGATGTGGCACGGTGTACGCAGCATGGTTTTGGGGGGGCAGCAAACTGCAGAACCTTGGGATTCCCAGCTGAGTGCTCGGCATGTCCAGCCCTACTTGGGAACGGTGAGGCTGGCCATGTAATTAGGATAAGCTGTGCTGATTCTTGTGCTGTTTATCAAGTACAGATGAAATTTCTTTGACCCTGGAGAGGCATGAATGCCTGGACTTTGTGGCTATGTTAATCTTCTTGTAGTTTTGGTTGATGTCTTTACTGAATTAGGGGAAGATATCATGTGGGCTAGTAATATCTACAAAAAATCGTTCCTGGGAGTAAAATGTCTGCTCAAATTGCTTATTTTTCAGAACAAATTCTTGGATTACGAGAAGAGAAAGGTAAGGATGAACACCTGTACGTGCTTTGTCTGCAGAATAGCTCCACTTTTTTTTCTTGTTTTCCCTCCCTTTATGCAATTTCTCAGCCAGAACTGAATGTTTAGGGAACTGAGTTCTTGCAGAAGCCCCCCCGAGCTGCTCACTCCTCACTGCAGAAGTGGGAGCATTGGGGAATCGGCGTGTGCCTGGTCTGACACACACAGCCCGCGAGCTGCCGTCTCTCCCGAGCGAGCAGTTCCCGTTTCAGTCAGTCTGTGTTTGCACCATTGGGTCTGGGGCTTTCACACCCGGAGGTTTTTTCGTGCCTCTCTGCGGTGGGAGCTCAGTTTGTGTTCCACACGAACTGGGCAGAAGCGTGTGAGCTGATCGGTACATCCTGCCCCAAACTCCAGGCCCTCCGTGACTCCAAACATGTCCCTTTGGCTCCTGGTGCCACCATTCCTGCTCCCTCCTGGCATTCCTGG
Organism: Streptopelia decaocto; assembly: GCF_964273445.1. Lineage (NCBI taxonomy): Eukaryota > Metazoa > Chordata > Aves > Columbiformes > Columbidae > Streptopelia > Streptopelia decaocto. The sequence goes on along the minus strand of NC_138672.1, from coordinate 2,718,361 downwards.
TTTCTGTCCTCCATTCCCCTCACCCGACAGCATTTCCAGTTTGCTCTTCTTTTTATTTCACTGCTCCTTGTCTTTTTCCCCATGCAAGGCTTGCTTTGAAATAATCAGAAGCTCTTGTGCAGTTCACCTTTCCCCTTCCTAGAGCTGCTCGTAGCCGGCTGCTGCCTTCACTCTGTTGTCCCCAGCCAAGGGAATCCCCTTGCCCTCTGGAATTGAGCACAACCTTAATTTTTGGCTTTCCTTCGGGTGTTTGTATTGGCTGTTTTAGTTGTATGGGTTGATGCCCATGGACTTTGGCTTTGTGACTTTGAATGACTTGTGGGGAGTTTGGAGACTTTCATAAAGACAGCAGCAGCTTCTGCTTCACCATTTTTGGGTTCCTAAGGAGAAAATATTTCCCTGCTCATCAAGCCTTCTGTTTGCCCATTGGTTTGCTTTCTTGTAGTTGAGGAGGTTACTGTGCCTCGCTTTATGTTTTTGCCAGAATTTATTCTTGCTTGGGAAGGATGGGAGCCATCAGTCTCCTGATTCCTGGTATTCATCTTCCTTCTTACTCCTCTCAGGAAAAAAAAATGCAGGAGAAGCTGGAATTTGAGCGACGCCTGGACATGGGGCAGAGGGAGCACGCTCTGCTGGTTCAGCAGACCAGCAGTCAGAAGGAGGAGATCCTGCAGACAGTGAGGGAGGTCGGTCTCCTCTGGGCAGGCCCCGCACAAGACACGGCCTTTCCTAAACCGACCGCGTTCTCCTTTGGTTCTCTCTTGCTTTGGCCCAGGACCAGCTGAGGCTGGAGGAGGGTCTGACGAAGCACCAGCACTATTTGGAGCAGGAGCGCCTGAAGCTGCTGCAGCAGCTGAAGCAAGCGGAGCAAGGGATCGCCAGCCGCGTCCAGAAGCTGCTGGAGGACAACCAGAGGTAGGGTCTACCTGTCATCTCTGTCCCTTGGGGGCTCGTGTTAGTTTTATCCCATTCTGAGTGGTTCATTTTGCATTTTCTGAGTGTTACGGAACCGGTCAGGATCGATGTCTGTAGGTGGTGCCTCAGCTGTTGAACTGCTGAAGTCCCATTTAAAGGAAGTGGAATGTGACACTTTAAAAAGTTGTTTCACACATGTGTGTGCCACTGGAGCTTTGCAGTGCTGTGGAAAAAATGGGAATTCCTCACAGAAGGTGCATATTTGAAGTATTTGAAGGTACCACTGCCTAGGTCGGATATTAGGAAAAAGTTCTTCCCGGGAAGGGCTGTGGGGCATTGGAACAGGCTGCCCAGGGCAGTGCTGGAGTCACCATCCCTGGAGGGTTGGACAGACGGACATGAGGTTCTCAGGACATGGGGCAGTGCTATGGTTAGGCTATGGTTGAACTTGATAATCTTAAGCTTCTCTTTCAACCAAAATGATTCTATGACACTCTGTGACATTCTGTGTTTCTCCTGCTGCTCTGGTGCTGATGTGGGGTTACCAGCCTGATTAAAGCTGCTCTTCTGGGCATGAGAAGCAGAGTCATTTTCTGGCCTCTGGGGGAGTAGACTCCAGCTCAGCTTGGTGAAAACCTCTTGTTTTATCTTTTTTTTAGGCAAAAACAAAGTGCAGAGATTCTAAAATCCTTGGAGAATGAGAGGTGAGTCTCCCTGAGAGAAACTGTTCTAGAAAAGGGGCAGGAAGCTGGGAAGAGGCTGGGACCTTCCCTTCAGAGCCACCACTCTGAATCTACCTCATGTCAGCGGAGGTTCATCTCATTCCTGCAGCTGGTTCTGGTGACTGTGGGAGGCAGGACACTGGAGCAGGTGTTCCTGGTCCTACCCAGTCTGCCAAACTCAATGGGATGGTGATTTTACCTGTTTTTCATCTCTGAATGGTCCCAGCTAAGGAGTGTGGGAACAAAACCCTGTATTCCCACTATCAAGGACCAACAGAAATCTGACATCTGTTGGAAATGGAGGCGTTGATGAAGATGTTTCAGTGATGTGTAGAGGCTGGAGGAATGCATTGAAAGCAACGCTACCATTCAGCCTGCACTCTGACCTGGCTTTGCCACCAAAAGTGCTTGTCTCCTCCTCTCCTGTCCCTGTGTGCTCCCCCCTCTCTTCAGCCAACTGGTTGTGCTGTGGCACAGTAAATGGATGGGGACACTGACCAGCAAATGGATGGGGACACTGACCTGGCCGAAAATAATCCCATTTTATGGTTTTCCAGCCACACCAGTTCCTGATCTGTGAAGGGACGTGGTGTGTGTTTGTGCTGGGACGAGGTCAGGGGAGATGGGAATGGCGGCTGGGCACTGCTCACTTAGCTCAGCTCTGAAGTGCTCACCAAGCCTCAGGAGAAAGGAAAACAAACCCAGGCACTGGCGCAGTGTTCGGTGAGAGTGTATGCAAGTTGCATAGATGTTGTGTTTCTCAGAGAGATCAGCTTTCTGGTCTGAGAGGCAATTGTCCCCATGGCTTTGAGCAAAATTAATGTTGTCTCCCATAGACTTAGAGGTTCCTTATCAAGAGATCACTGAGACTTTTGTGTCCCTGATAAGGTGTGGCTTTCCTGGGCGGGTGGCAGGGTGCATCTGCCCAGCCTCCGGGCTCTGAGCTGGGTGGGTGGAGGAGAACTGAGGTGGTGCTGGTTTGCAGGAGTGGCTGAGCTGGTCTTGTTTGTTCGGCAGAATAAGGATGGAACAGCTGATGGCAATAACGCAGGAGGAGACGGAGCGTCTGCGCAGAAGGGAAGTGGCCTGTAAGTCCAGACAGCTCTCGGGGCTGGTAAGGTGCAAGAAAGACCTGGTTCCTCTGGAGATGTGCTGAGTAGGTGACAACCACACGGGAGATGCTCTGTCACACACGCATTTTTGCCGCGTTGCTTGGCGCAGTGGGGCAGAGCTGCAGGGAGGAGCATTGCACATGGTCCATAACTGGTCCACTGCTGGTTCTCCTTGAGGTGGAAGCTTTGCTCCCCGTGTAGCTACAGCACGTCACAGGAGGGGTTTGTGAGGGTGGATAGAAGCACACAAAGTGCCCCATGTTCCAGAGGTACATAGATGTTAAATGATCAGGTTCATGAGGCAGGGACGTATGGGAAACAAGGATGGTGCTAAGGAGCCTTTTCTGCTCTTGAGAACCATGAACAGCTCTGCTGGGGTTGCAAGGGGAAGGGTGTGTGTGTTGTCACCCCAATGGCAGGTTACTCGCAGAGCTGCAGCCCAGCTCAGGGTCGGTAGGCAGTGACTGGGCTCCTCCGAGCGCTGCAGAGATGCAGCCACAGGCAGAGTGGAGTTTGCTCAGCTCATTTCCCAATAAATAGCTCTGATTCTCGCAGCTGAATGAGCCTGTTCTGAAATGAATGAAATGGAAAAAGCAAGGACAGGTTGGAAATGAGAAGACAAGTGACTGTAGCAGCAGCCTGTTCTAGACACCGGCTCCTGACACAGACTGACCACACTTGTGTCTCCCAGCTGCCATGCAGCGAATGCTGGCCGAGAGCTACAAGAACAAGCTCATCCAAATGACCTACGAGTCCCGTCGGCAAGACCTTGTCAACCAGGCCTGCTCCAGGTACGGCGGGAGATGTCTGGGGCTGGCGGTGCCGTGGTCCGGTCCCTGTCCTTCCAGCGGTCCAGCTGTAACCCCCCCACACCCAGCAGCTCGTGCCACCGCTGGCGTGCAGCAGGACAGCTGTGTCACATCAGGGGACAATGCGATTTGAAGACACTGTCAAACCTGATGGAATTAACCACCATCTAACCACAAGAAAATGCATGTTAATCATTCTTTGGATGAACTATCACTTTTTTACACTGTTTATTTTACTTTATACGTTCTGCTGGATATGGAAAGTGAAATTAGACTGGTCTCCTTCCTGTTTTAGCAGCCAGTTCTGTGTCAAACTAGCAGAGAGCTCCTTTCCTCGCCTCCCAGGGTTGTCTCATGCTGTTTGCATATACGTAGGCCTTGTTGCATTGCTATAGGTACAGAGAGCACTCTAGCTCTCTGCATTTACAAGAAAGTAATACATTTTAATCTGGCAACGTCTGGCACTGAGCAGAAACAACCTCGCGTTCCTGTGAGCTGCCTGACAGATGGCACACACGGTCCTGCCTGCAAGTGCCCGCAAGATGCGGCCACATTGTCTGGGTGTCCTTGGTGAGCCCTCCCCTCCCAGCGCAGGACAGTGACATGAAAATTCACCAGCTGAGCACTTGCCAGGCAGCAGCGGTCCCTGCCTGCTCCTTGAGCTGTGCACATACGGTCAGCGATGCTTCTGCCCTGGCTTGCTCTGTGCTGCAGGTTTGCTTTGCTTGTGGGGACAGAGGTTTTAAATGTCAGCCTTCGGTAACCTTGTTCAGTAACAATGTTCCCCATTCCTGGATTTCCCGTTGTCCGCTTTTCCTCTTGTTTGTGTCAAGAGTCTCAGACCCAGCAGTAACTCCATGGCAAATCCATTTTCTTGCAGCCTAGCTGAGATGGACCAGAAGTTCCAGCAGATCCTGGCTTGGCAGCAGCTGGATCAGAACAAAGCCGTTAGTCAGATCCTGCAGGAGGTAAGCGAGGGAGCAAACTGCTTGTGCGGGGATCGAGGGAAAGGAACTGCATGCGAAAGTGGGATCGAGAGTGGAGCACAGGAGCGAGGGATCGCAGGGCTGGGCTGCGTGCCAATGTTATTTTACTTAGCACTATGTTCTAAACTTTGAGAATCTCTGGTATTCTAACAAACTGGCTTGGGTGGTTGAAAGAAAAATGTATTTATTTTTTAACTAGACACGGAATTTTCAGAAGAGACAGCAGCACAGACCATGGGAAGCAAAACTGGTGTGATGATCAATAGAGAGGATTTTGAGACAGAAGTCCTGTCTTTTTGGCAGGTTCCCTGGGTGACTTGGGACAAGCTGCCTACAGGAAGCATTTTTGAAGCCTTTGAATTTTGAACTTGAGAGCTCTGCAGCTCATTGTTGAGAAGCTCTGGCAGCCGGGCCCTGTTGCACAGCTGGGGTGCTCAGCGCTGCTGAAAATGAGCAGCAGGTTGTATGCAGAGCGGGCAGGATGTGGGGTTGAACAATGTGACTGTAACTTCTGTGTCTGCCTGTGAAGTGGGTTTTGTCTTTTGGGACCAAGGGATCAAAGCCGTGGTGTAATCAGCACAGTGCTGCCCAGAGTAAGCACGGTTCAGGCGCCGGTACGCGAGTCACTGCAAGGCAACGGGCGTTCTGCGCCCATCTGCAGCTGCATCAGCAACCTCACTCAGCGGGATTTTGCCTGTCCCTTAGATTGAGATGCAGAAAGCTGCCTTCGAAGCTCTCCAGGTGAAGAAGGATCTTATGCACAGGCAGATCAGGAACCAGGTGAGTCGGCAACAGAGGAAAGAGCAACCAGCTGCTAAGTGCCTATCGCTGAGACACTTCTGAGAGAGGTCAAAGCGCTGGGAGCACAGAGCAGGGTCTGGAGGAGATGAAGAGCTCTGGCATTGCTGAGAGCTCTGTAACTAAGTGTTGGTTGGTCTCCCAGCTCCATAGGAGGAAGGTGTTAGACTCAGGGAAGCAGTGAAATCGTTGCTTCAATCATCTCGGCACTCGTGTGGATGAAGTGCTGGAGAGCGGTCACTAGAGGACAGAGCTGCATTGGCTCTGTGGGGCGATTCGCAATTGCAATTAGGATTTCCTTCAGGCTGTGTACTTAGCAGGGCTGCTGATTCCACGAGTCCACTGCCTCTCCATCCAGCACATCAGAACTGCAACTTGAGCCATAAGTTCACCTTTTCTTTCCCATTCTTAGCCTGCCTTTCTGAGCTCCATTCTGCAGAAGGTGCAATGCGATAGTCGGGGGAAAGAGCGAGAGCTGGTGGGGAAAGTAGCGGTGGTTGATACACGAGGATGGGTGGCCGGTTTCTGACGTGGTGCTGCAGAACCTTCCCTCTCCTGATCTGACACTAGCAGAAAAGCCACGGGTCAGGAGTTGGTGGATAAATTTAAGAGCGGGGATACATTGAGGCGCTTGATGACCAACCTGTGCTAGCAACCTATGGATTGCGCATGAACAATCCAGGAGATGAGTCCAACCCTCTCCATTGCTTGAGTTCATCAAGAAGAGCCCTGCAGTTTGCTCGCACTTGCTCTGTAAACAAAGGGAGTTTGTTCCTTGATACCATGGCTGGAATTTTTCCTGTTGAAGTCCAGCAGCCTGCACAGGCAGGGGACGGAGCGCTGAGTGTCGCAGGAATTCCGTGGTGCTGGCACAGCAGCAGCGTGGCCTGGGGTGGTAGATGGCCTGGCAGATAGGCGAGCTGGGCTCTCATCTTGGCTTTGCTGTGGGATCTTGGGCAGCTCACTTCACCTCTCTGTGTCTCAGTTGCCCCACCTGAAAGAGGACCTATCATTATGGGATTTGCTGGAGCATCTAGAAACCAGTTAATCTGCCCCAGTTAATCTGCAGTGGGAACCGTGGTGTAGGAGGACTTGGATAATCAGCTGCTGCCTTCCAGAGTGGCTGCGAGAGGTTTGCCTGAAGGACTTGATTGCAATGTGCTTCTAGGCTTGAACAGAAGGTGTTTAGAGTAGAGAGACAGAGAATAGAGGACACAGCTCCTCAGGCAAGAGACCAAGAGCAACCCTAAGAGCACGTAGCATGGAAGGGCATTAGCAGGTTCCCCGAACTTCTGGGCAGCACTGCTGCGCCATCCCTCCCAGGGACCTCATTTTAAAAGAGCATAAATCACAGTCATTTCGAATGTCAGTAAAAATGTTTCATCTTCTGTTTAGATTAAATTAATAGAAACAGAGTTATTGCAGTTGACACAGCTGGAGTTAAAGAGACAAGAACTGGACACAGAGACGCTGCAGGTACGTCGGGCTCTGTGCTGCCCCGCCACCCTCTCTCTGCTCCGGGATCGCAAAAGCTCCACGTGCTTCTTTTGCTCCTTGCAGTTTCCAGATGGTTTTAAGCTTAGTCAGGAGGGCACTTACCCACAGGGCACCACAAAGCCCTCTTTGCTGTCATAGCGTGGGAACATTGCTGCTGCTCCTCATCATCTTGGTGCATTTCCAGAGCAGGGGCAGAGCAGCCAGTCCTGGTCACGATGGGCAGGTCCAGGTTTGCCAGGTGGGGAAGGATTTTGCGATCCAGTTGTTGGGTGTCCCAGAACCACCTGCCTGCCGCGCATCACGTGTCTTCTTACATTGCTGCCTTGTGTTTTGGTTTTAAATACCTGCCAGTGCTGACCGTCAGCTCTCCCCTTTCATTTCTGAGCCTGCTCTGCCCCACCATCCCACCATCCGATGGGCTGACTCCATCAGCAGTCACACATTGAGGAATATCGAGTTTGGCTTAAGCAGCTTTGGCTTTAAGTTTTGTTATTATGCCTTTGCATCAGTTTTTTTCTTGTGTGTGCTATTCGTGAGATTAGGCCACCTGTTTAGTGAGCCCCAAGTAATGTACTTTCCAAGGGCCAAGTCACCCAGCAGGCTGGTGAGCGCTGCCTTGCGACAGGGTTGCCTGGACACCCTCGAGTGTCAGATTTGGGGTTTGCCACCTTAAATTGTGCAGCTCCTCCTGGTGTCGGGGGCCTGATGGTGGGTTGTTGCCCAAAATTTGTGCGGGGGAGAGCAAGGAGCCCCAGGCAGATGCAGCTGGAGTGACACAGGACTCGGGCGATGCCTGTTGGGTGACTGGGGGGTGCAGAGACCGAGCTGTGCCCTGCACCAGCTGCACCCCGCGGGCAGCACGGGACGGCACAGCTGGGCACGGGGAAATGGGGTGTAAGAGCTGGGCAGGCTGCACCCCACAGTTCCCTGCTCTGGCAAAAGGCTTTGGCAGAAGCTTTAGTGCAGCCGTGCTCGGTACCTCCTGTGCAGCAGACAGCTGCTTCCTCCCCAATATACAGGTGCTTTAGTAAAGAGCCTGATAAATCATTGGGAAGCGAGAAGAACCAGAAGCACCCCGAGAAAGGGAGGCGTTTGCACAGGTCTCTTGCAAAGCCAGTCTGGGAGAGAGCGATCCCAGCAGGGTGTTGGTGTTTCGGGAGAGCTCAGCTCCAGGTTTGCTGAAGCCGCTTGGGTTTCTCGTCTGGAGCAGGTCCCACGTGTCCTGAGTTGTCCCTCTCACCTCTGCGGAGCTCCTGATGCAGCAGAACTTTGCTGCCTCCGTCGGGGCAGAGCGCCTCTGGTCACCGGCTCGTGGTGGCTTTGCCCGCGTGAGGCAGTTCTGTCCCCTGCTTAAACAGAGGAGCCTGTCCCTGTGTAGGGTGCAGGTGCCGATCAGTGCGGTGTCCCCACACCTCAGGAGGTCACCCTTCTGGCAGAGTCCTTGTCCCTTTGTCCGTGGACACCCACAGTCCTTGTGGGTGATGACTCCTGGCCTCTGCTCAGTTAATGATCCTCCCAGCAGGCACGAGCTAATTGGGGCTGACCCACTCAGAGATGTCACACGGACTGGTGCTCCTGAGACACTTGACCTCCTCATTTCCCAGCGCCGCGGCTGCAGCGGTGCCTGACCTTGCCCTGGTGGCCGGCAGTGTTTGATGTGACACCCCAGTGACCACAAGCTTCCCGAGGGCACAGGGAGCTCGCTGCCTTACCTGTCCTGCACCCCTGCAGGCTTCTAGACCTGGTTTGGATGGTCTTTCTCAGTTAAGGAAGGGAGCCGTGAGCACTTGTGATGAAGTGGATTGAAGTGGTGAAAAGCTGCTGCAGGTCTGGGGCTGCCCAGGGTGCGCTGGGGGTTGGCACCACCAGATAATGGTCCAAAAGAAAGGGGTGCAGCTGGGGTGTGCTGTGGCAGCTGCAGGAGAGGAGTCGGGCTGGCTGCTCAGGGGCTGCCCCCTGTGCCGTGACCGTTCCGGGTATGGTAAGTGCTTGGCTGGATCGGGGCAGGGCGGTCGCTCCGGCGGTACAGAGATGTGGGTGCCAGAGTCCTTCTGTTGCAGGGGGTGATCACGGAGCAACGCCAAGCGCTCGGCTACCTGCTCCAGCAGCTGCTCAAAGAAAAGAAGCAAAGGGAAGAAGAACTGCGACAAATACTGGTAATGAAGGCCCCTAGTTAGGTGCTGTAGATGAGGAAGCGCATGGGCTGGCTGCAGGGAGAGAGTGTGTGGGTCAGCACGGGGATGAAGAGGAGGCCTCTGTGGGGTTGTGTCCAGATCCAGAGACTAGTTTAATGTCAGGAAGTGCTGATGTGTGCTTTTGGGGACTCAGTGACCGTCCTGGTGCACCCTGAGGCACCATCATCAATCTGCCCTGTCGGGACAGGGAGTCGCAGGGGGATGAGCAGAGTCCCACAAGGTCCCCGCCTGTGGCCTTGGACTCTCCTGAGCATCAGGAGACCAGGTCCAGTGTCTGGGGCAAAGTGACCGGAGGGATGCACAACCCCAGGCTGGATGTGGGGCTGAGGGTGGGATCAACCTGCAGGAGGCCAGAAATGCCCATCGTACCGTGGCTGTGCCCATCGCCGTGCTCGCACCAGCCCTGCACAGCCCAGCCTGGTGGTTTCCCCTCCCACACCTCCCGCTCGAGCTGCCCTAAATACCGCTTGCAGCCTTATCTCGGGCTGTTGAGTGAATGAGTTTGTTTTTCAGCTGGAAATGGAGGCAAAGAGCGAAACCAAACAGGAGAACTACTGGCTGATCCAGTACCAGCGCCTGCTGAACCAGAAGCCGCTCTCCCTAAGACTCCAGGTCACTGCTGCTGTTAATGCTTCACCGCGGCCGTGCTCTGCCGGGCTCTGCTCCGCGGCCCTGCCTGGCCCTGGCGGCGCTCGGACCCCTGCGCAGGCCCACGGTCGGGGCAGACCCTGCGCTGTGCTGAGCCAGCGTGCTCTGAGCGGGGCCTGGAGGTTTGGGGCTGCCCAGCCGCTCAGCGTTCTGCCGGCTGGAGCTGCCATCCCACCCTCAAACTTCTCGGCAGGAGCAGAGGAGCCTGAGCATGTTCCTGGCAGGGCTTGTGTCCCAGTCGAACCCCCAAACAGCTCCACAGGGCTCCCCAAATCCCCCTGCAAACCCCTCTGTGTGCAGCAGCTCCTTCCAGTTCCCGCCCTAATGTATTGACCAGGGGATTTTGTGCTGCTAAAATCCCCATGGGGTGGGCACAGAGAGAAGGAGCTGAGCTCCGTCTGTGCCGCGTGTCGGCTCGAGTTTGCGAAGCAGGGCCTGTCACATCAGCTGCAGAATGGTTGATTCATTCTGCCCCAAACCCAGCGTTTTGAATTGTGCTCATAAACCACTGAGGACCAGAGCTCCTCCGGCTATTGGGCTTTCGAGTTTCAGTGTCTTCAGGGCTGCAAAGTGTCTTCAGGGCTGCAAAATGCTCAGAGCAGGGCAGAGGGCAGGACTGTGTGCTGCCAGCCCATGCTGCCTGTCCCCGTGCTGCTTGTCCCCGTGCTGCTTGTCCCCATGCTGCCTGTCCCCATGCTGCCTGTCCCCGTGCTGCCTGTCCCCATGCTGCTTGTCCCCGTGCTGCCTGTCCCCGTGCTGCCTGTCCCCGTGCTGCTTGTCCCCGAGGGCGAAGTCTGGGATCTCGCCTTGTGTTTTGCAGGAGGAGGGCTTGGAGCGGCAGCTGATGAACCTTTTAATCGAGCTGTCGGCTGAGCAGTACGTGCCAGTGTTCGCACACCATCGAATATCCTTGCAGGCGCTCAGCACCATGACCTCCAGTGACCTGGAAAAGGTACGAGACAGCAGATACACGGTGCAGGACGAGACGGGTTGTGCTGAGTGTGGCCGTGCTCATGGCCGTGCCCCTGGCCTGGCAGGGTGTTGGTGCCCTGGCGTGTCACCTCCCAGCAGGGACAGGTGCCAGCCCTGCTCTGTCTGAGGAGGCGAGAGCTCTCCCAGAGCACTTGCAGGGTGAGCTCTGTCTTTCGACACCCCTCGTATGCTCTTTCTACCAGAAATAGCACTGGGGAAATTCCTTTATCTGGCTTGGAGGTGACTCCCATGGCATGGCCGGGTCTTGCCAGCGAGGCCAAGAGTTTGTGGTGTCCCCTTGGGAACATAAGTCCCCTCGTTTCCCCTCTGAGAGCTGACAGCGCTCCCCTTGCCCGCAGATCGGCGTGGCGGAGGCCGGCCTGCAGCGTGCCATCCTCAGCCGAGCTCAGGAGATCGTGGCCGTGGCCAAGACCATCCCAGGTACCACTGGTTCTTTTCTGGGACACTCGCAGCAGGTACCTGGGCCCTGACCTGGGAGATCTGCAGGGCCAGATTCCTCCCTCTGGGCAGCGGGGCAAGGAGAGCAGGGCAGGGAGAATTGACAGAGCTCAGGCTGCACTGTCCAACTGGTCCCATTGACTTTCTTATTTATCGGGACCCTAAGCACCCATCTGCCTGCAGCCATCCCCACACATGCCAGGAGTGGGAGCTGGGCAGCTCTCCTGGTGCTCAGACCTCCCGCTTGTGCTTGCAGAGCTGCTGAGGATGGTGGACGCTGAGGTCCCTGCAGCCCCAGAGCCCAGTGCGCCCTTGGAGGAGCCCCCAAGCCCCATGGGGCCGACGGCTCCGCCGCTGCAATGGGACGAGAAGAAGTCGGAGTGTGTTGTCTGCATGGAGCAGGAGGTGAGATCTCAACACATGCTGGAGCTGGAGCGAGGGCAGAACCAGGACATCTCCATGTCTGTGTCCCCAGCCTGGCCCTGGGCAGTGCCCAGCTCTGGGTCCTCAGCACAGGACACACATGGACCTGCTGGAGAGGGGCCAGAGGAGCCACAGGAATGACCCGAGGCTGGAACAGCTCTGCTGGGGGACAGGCTGAGAGAGCTGGGGGGTTCAGCTGGAGAAGAGAAGCTCTGGGGAGACCTTAGTGTGGCCTTTCTGGACTTCAAAGGGGCCAATAAGAAAGATGGGGACAGACTTTTGAGCAGGGCCTGTTGTGATAGGACAAGGGGTGATGGTTTAAACTAAAGGAGGGAGATTCAGGCTGGACATGAGGAAGAAATTGTTGGCCCTGAGGGTGGTGAGAGCCTGGCCCAGGTTGGCCAGAGAGGTGGTGGATGAACCATCCCTGGAGACATCCCAGGCCAGGCTGGATGGGGCTCTGAGCAACCTGAGCTGGTGAAGATGTCCCTGCTCATGGCAGGGGTGGCACTGGGGGAGCTGGAAAGGTCCCTTCAACCCAAACTGTTCTGTGATTCTGTGATTCTATGGATGCTCATCCCTCCAGCTCCTGAGGCTCGGGCTGGTTTGAGCTGGGCTGGGCTGGCTCGCTGCGGGTCTGGGCAGGACTTTGCTGAACTCCTGTGCTGGTCTGTCCACAGAGCAGCCATGGGAGGCATTCACAGGGCCGCTTGTTCCAGCCTGACCCATGTCCTTCCCTCCGGCCCATTGTACTTGTGGTCTCTGACAGCCAGACCCTTGTGCACACACAGCACTGGGCTGTGCCTGGGGATGGAGCTGGGGTGCAGGGCTCTGCTGCTCCTGCTGTGACACCCCTGGTGCTCCCCATCTCCTCCAGCCTCCTTTCCTCCTGTGCTGGAGGCTGGTGGTGCTGGGCTGAGTGTTACGGGACAGCAGCGCCCTCCATGTCTCTGTCTCTCTCCCCAGACCCAGATGATTTTCCTGCCCTGTGGCCATGTCTGCTGCTGCCAGACCTGCTGCGAGCGGCTGCACACTTGTCCCCTGTGCCGCAAGGACGTCACTCAGCGCATCCGCATCTTCCACAGCGGCTAGGCTGGGCCGAGGAAGGTGAGGCTGCCGGCATCACCGCCGGCATCCAGGGCGATGGGCTCTTCTCTCTCCATGTCAGTATTAAACAGGCGCTTGCACAGCATGACCAGCGCTGTCCTCCCCACGCACGGCCCTGACGACAGCCCCGGGTTGGCAGAACCCACGAGTCTTGACAGCTCCACGTTCCCTGATGGCTCCTCAGCCTCTGCCTGGGGTTCCTCCTTCATCTGCACCACCTCCTCCTGCCCACCCAGCAGCCTCTTGCCTGGGAGCACTGAGTGATGGAACAGGCTGCACTTGTGCCCCCTTCTCTCTATTTAATGTATTTGCCTTCAGCAACACCCCTCACTCAGCAGGGACACAGTTAGTGTCACCTCTGAAGCCACCATGACCTTGCAGGTCCCTGCTGTGGCTGAGCTCTGTGCCCAGAGGTGGGTGAGTCCACGGGAGGACGCAGGCAGCAGCGCACGATGCCCTGGGCTGCTCAGGGTGCCCTGCACCTCCATTGTCCCAAAGGTTTGGGACTTCTGCTCTGGCGGCCATGCAGCGTGTCTGGGGCACTGCGGCCAGGGGCAGAGCGAGGCGCTCCCGACCCCCAGTTCATCCTCCTGTCATTGGGGGGATTCTGCGTCGGCCCCACATCCAGGATTTGAGGGCCCCGCTCAGGCCAGAGGAGCCCAGGGGGATTCCCCGGCCCAAAACCACGGGTTGTGAGCAGAAAGCATTGCTGCCGCCCAAGAGCAGGAGGGCTGGGGCTGCGCCTGGCACAGCTCTGCACGGCCGCCGCGCTTTGGCGTGCGAGCAGTTCTTCATCATCATTAATAAGTAACGATCCCAGCCCATCTTTCGTTTCTTGACCTTGAAGGATAAAATGCAGAGATAAGCCGGGTCCCACCGCAGCCCTGCCCCCGGGAGCAGAGATTAAAAAGCGGCTGGTTTCTGCTGGTCTGTGTTTGCTGCCTTTTTCCTGCTGGGGGGGGGACGCTGGAAAGCTGGGGCTGCAGAGCAGTGGCAGAGACACTGTGTCCCCAGCGGTCCCTGCGTCACCTCCTCCTGTCCCACGTCAGCCTTGCGATCCCGGACTCCTGAGGGTGTTGGTTGCGGCAGAGCAGCCTCGGGGCCTTCCAGGCAGTGGGAGACCCCAGACCTCTGCTGGGACCCTGTGGGACACGTGTGGCCCCGTGGGTTGGCCGGTGCCCAGCGTCATGTGCCACCAGCCAAAGGGACGTGCCACAGCGGCAGGACCGGGCCAGGTCTGCGTGTCCCTAGCTGAGCCCTTTGGGGACAGTCCCGGGGACGCTTCTCTGCTGCAGCCTCTGCATTCGTGTTGAGCTGCATTCGTGTAGGAGCTGGCAGGTCCCAGCTGGGGACTCACTGGGTGCTCGGGTGGAGAGGGAGGAGACACCCCAGTCCTGCCGACTGCCCCAGGCTGCAAACTGCCCCCTCTGTCCCATCCTGCATGTCCCTGAGCTGCGCTGGGGGTGGCAATGGGTGACAGGAGCTCGGGCAAGGTCTGCTCCCTGCCCGTAAATAAGTGCCAGCATTTCCCGGAGCATCAGCAGCACCGGGTGCCCTTCGTCCCCAGGGCCACCACAGCCCCATGTCACTGCGAGGCCAACCCCGCTCAGCCATGTACGGGGACACCAGGACAGCTGGAGCATCACCTGGGGACAGCCAGCGTGCCCCCACCAAACGATGCCCCGTGTCACCCCAGCCTGTGCTCAGGCATTTCCAGAGACTGGGGAGAGAAAAACACAATGAACCAACCAACCAACAGCATCCTTGCCCTTGGCCCTCACCCCGCTCGCAGCGCAGGGCTGTGCTGGTTTGCAGCCGCCCTTTGCACAGCACAAGCACCCGGTGCCATCGGCGCGTCCCTGCCTGTCCGGCTGACCCCAGCACCGGGTGGTTGTCCCCTGCGCCGGTGACACGTCCGTCCCAGCTCTGGTGTGAAATGGGTGCACGGGGGCTGCTGTTCCCCACTGGTGGGCTAGTCCTAAAGAAAAAAACATAATAAAACACACACACATTGTGCTTGGAAAACATTAACATAATGGATTTGTAAGGGGAAAGGGGAGGAAAAGCAGGATTTGGGGCGGCATGTTTCCTCGGGCACTGGAGGAGAACGGCGCCAGCCCAGCGCCCAGCGGGCAGCCTGGGGCCAGGCTGAAGTTCAGTGGGAGGGCGGCCCCTGGTCCCCCCCACGGCCATCGCCCGCCTCCCGCTTTCAAAAGCCGCGCGGCCGCGCTGGGCCCCAGCCATGGCGGTGGCGCCGGAGGCCGGCGGGGAGTGCGGGATCTGCTACGAGGCGTACCGGGGCGCCGGGGGGGTCAGAGCCCCCCAGCAGCTGCCCTGCCGCCATTCCCTGTGCCTGAGCTGCCTGCGCAAGCTGGTGTGCCACGTCGCCGCCATCGCCTTCGTCAGCTGCCCCTTCTGCAGGATGGTGACGCTGGTGCCCGAGCTGGCACTGGGGGATCCTGGCGCGACGCCAGCCTTGGGGACCCCACACAGGGAGGAGGAGGAGGAGGAAGGCAGCAGTGTCCCCCCAGACACCCATCAAGCCTCGGCGCGCTCCGTGGCCGTGGAGGTGGCGTGCACGGCTCACGCCCCCGTCTTTGCGGTGAGCGGGTTGGTGTCCCCGTGCGGGCTCCGCCATGGCCCTGAGCCACCAGGAGCCTTCGTGCTGGGGCTGCCGCGGCAGGGGCTGCTGCTGGACGCACAGCCCCCCATCGCCTCCATGGAGAACCTGCGCCTCGGCTTCGCCGCCGGCATCCTCGTCCTCATCGTCTCCACCTTCTTCCTGCTCGTCTTCCTCAAGTAGGTGTGGATGGGGTGAGGGGCTCCTGTCCCCCCCGGGGCAGCCAGGACGGACCCAGCGGCGGCTCCGGGACGTCTCAGCCCACGGACGGCAGGAGAGGTCAAGGCTGGGGCTCAGCACCCCCAGGGTCCAGCCCAGGTGTGTGGGGGCTGCAGGACACTCAGGACCCAGCAGACAAGCCCTGGAGCATCAGGCTCGTTAAACATTAACTCACTGCAGAGCTTTTCTTCACCCCCGGGGCCGGCTGCGCTTGTGCCGTGTTTATCGTGTTCCTCGTGCCGTGTTTGTCCCGCTGGCAGCTCAGCGGGAGTCACAGCGTGGGGCCGGCACCGTTCCTGCTGTCGCAATCCTGGAGACTGGAAAATGCTCCTGGCTGCGCTTCAGTCCGTTGATGGCAACAGGCAGCTGGGACGTGGTGAAACGGGAAGGGTCCCGCATTGCTTTTCCATGGGTGAAACTGTTGAAAAGCAACTAAACCAGCCCTTTCTCCAGAGAAGTGAGCCTGGTGCGGTGCCCACAGAGGGATGTGGCAGCTGGGAAGGGCACAGCCCCGCAGAGACACGAGACATTAAAGATGGATGTTGGCCCAGCACTGTCTCCGGTTGTTTTTCTGTGCTCCCGTGGCAGGGCCAGTTTTGCAGAGAACAATGTGCCACTGTCACTCTGGGCAGGGGGTGACAAGGGGGTCCCCTCCTCCCCCAGCCCCAGGGGGAAGCAGCTGGTGGGTCCCATTTGCACCCATTTGCCCATCGGGCACATCCTCAGGGTCCCTCCCTCTGTGGTGTCCCCGTGCTGGCACCTGCCCCCTCCTCAGGACGGGCCAAATCCTCTGCTCCCAGAACCCCTGTTCCCCCTGGGAGCCCAGAGCTTTTCCAGCTTCACCCGTCCTGCACCCACATGGGCACAGGGGACAAACGTGGTTTATTTTAGGTCCTGAGACAGATAAAATCTGGGTGCTACAGGCCTGGTTGAGGGGAACGGGTCTTGAGAGAGGTCGAGAGAGGTTCTCCTGCCTCTCTGCTCTGCCCTGGGGAGACCACACCTGGAATATTGTGTCCAGTTGTGGCCCCTCAGTTCCAGCAGGACAGGGAACTGCTGGAGAGAGTCCAGCGCAGCCACCAAGATGCTGAAGGGAGTGGAGCATCTCCCGTGTGAGGAAAGGCTGAGGGAGCTGGGGCTCTGGAGCTGGACAAGAGGAGACTGAGGGGGGACTCATTCCTGGGGATCAATATGGAAAGGGGGAGTGTCAGGAGGATGGAGCCAGGCTCTTCTGGGTGACAACCAGTGACAGGACAAGGGGCAATGGGTACAAACTGGAGCACAAGAGGTTCCACTTAAATATGAGAAGAAACTTGTTCGGGGTGAGGATGGCAGAGCCTGGCCCAGGCTGCCCAGGGGGGTTGTGGAGTCTCCTCCTCTGCAGACATTCCAACCCGCCTGGACACCTTCCTGTGTAACCTCATCTGGGTGTTCCTGCTCCATGGGGGGATTGCACTGGATGAGCTTTCCAGGGCCCTTCAACCCCTGACATTCTGGGATTCTGTGTCCTGCTGTGAGAGGGACAAGTTTCCCATCTCAGCTCCCGCACCTCAAACCCTGTCCGGAGCCGAGCTGGGACCATCCTGCATGCTGATTTGAGGCAGGGCTAAGTCAGTTTTCAAGTGCATAGAAAGGGATCGGGTCAGACTAGAGTAAAACCCATGCAAGCAAAGAACCCAGGTTTAATTGCACTTTATTTTTCAAAAAGTGAAATGCAAACCCCTCAGTTGTCCATCTGTGGCAGGAAACAGGAAGCGGAATTTGTTGGTGTTAGCAAGGACCTCAATGGGACACAAGCAGAGTCGGGGGCCCACGGCCAGGCCAGGGCGCCCGCGCTCAGAGCAGCCCCGGAAAACCCGAGTTTCACCCACATCACAGCCAGCACTGAGTAACTATCTGGGGCTTTGAGCTCTGGAGCTTCCCCAGGCCAGCCCGGCTGAGCTCCCGCTGCGAGGCAGCGTCGGCCCGGCCCCGGCGCAGCTGCTGCACAGGGGGTAGTTTCTCCCACCATTTGGCAATTTACTGCACTGAGGACACAGCGCAGGGAGCCCCTGCAGCCCCGGAGCATCCACCGCTCTCCCACACCAAGAAACTGCAGTGAGCGGGACACAGATAAAAGTGTTCAGAGATGGTACGAGTCAGTTGTAGAAACTAAACTAGGGTGGAATTATTTAAGCACTTCCGTTTTATTAAGTTAAGGGGTGTTTATTGGTTTTGAAGATACTAAGACCTGCTCCTACTTTTAAGCTGTGTTAGTGCCGGTGGGTGTAGAAGCAAAAGTGCCATGAGAAATCCATGTTTGCCCAGCTGTCCGTCCTCACCCCCTTCCCCTCTTGCTCCTCTTAGACTGAAAATTTCCACTGTGCCAGCCTCGGCAGATCCTGGTGAGGTTGGGTTACAGCTTCTGTCCGACCATCGCCACGTTTTCACTTGTGCCATGATCATCACACTTTAAACAGCAGCAGAGAAAAAGGCACAGGAGTGGGGCTCGGCTGCCTGCAGCACTCTGGCCAAGCAGCACATCACCCATCCGTACCACTGCTGCCAGCGCCGGCGAAACACAACCCCGCACAAAAACCTCTCAGTTCTGCACAGGAGCAGAGAGGAGGGGAACTGCCTGCACCCCAAATCATTCCCATGAGGCCTCTGCGAGCCTCGGGGCCTCCATAAAACACCAGCGATCGCTGGGTGTCTGTGCTGGGAGCGCTGGTGTGACGGAGCCCTGAGCCTCAGTGCTGCTGACGGGTGCCCCTGCGCTGCGGGTGAGCGAGCACCGCACGTGCCGCAGCTCTGGACGTACAACCGTGCCGAGCTGAAACGGCTCCCCGCGCCACCCGGGTCACAGGAAACACCATCTGGGGGTCTCGCGGCCGAATCTCACCCCGCAGGCTGCTAATACCTGGTGACAAACCAGCACAGAGTCCCCAAGAACTAACAGGAATCTCCCAAGGAGATCTCCACTGGGCAAGGAGGAGAGATTGTAGTCTGTTATTTTAAAAAGTAGTCACCTGCTGCAGGGTCCTGCCAGACTTGTTCTTCTGAAGCACTTGAGGAAGTTCGTATTTGCATAAAGGTTCAGATTAATGAATCGACGGTTCACAGAAGGACAGCGATACAAACGTGCAGTAAGACCGGTTGGTTCCTTCAGCTCATCCCCAACCTCTGCGCAAGTCTGTCAGGTCAGAGCGACAGGTCTGAGCACCCAAGAGCCTCGTGCTCTCAGGCTCCATCAATCTGCAGCACAAGAGCCTGGGAAGTCCCTGGTTGTCCCCAACTGTCCCACGTACGCAGCTCGTTAAGTGCCAAGTGCACAGGAAGAGGCTGTGCCCAGAGGAACAGGCTCACCCGCCAGCTCTTCACCCCAGCCAGTCCAGATCATCATCGTCATCATCACCGAAGAGCGGAGCGGGAGGGGGACGCCCCTTCATGCTCTGGAAGTAAAACCAGAGGGAAACTTCTCAGTCTGAGCAGCTTCCCAGTATTTAGGAATCGCTACACAGTTCTGGCTGCGAAATCTCCATCAGCTTTAGGGAGATGATATCAAGCAGCCTCGTTACTGTTGTTTTTGTACTTCTCATACAATGGCTTAACACTCCAGGAGAGATGCCACAGGCTCCAAGGGGCAGGAGAGGATAAGACACTGACACCCTTCCGTTAACCTGGCAAGTCTCACCGACTTTATGCCAGCAGGAGTTTGTCATCACAACCTCAGCCCAGATGACCCCTCCAAGCACAAGAAACAAACCCAGATACTCCTGATTCACACAGAGAATGTACGGGAAGCTTCAAGCCAGGTACCCCCACAGCCATGGGAGGGTTTCACAGACAAGCTACAGGTTAAAGCCCGAACCAGTTTAGGAGTGGAGAGATATTAAACAAACACGTACCACTTCCTCCTCGTCCTCCTCTTCAGAGGGAACCTGTGGCTTCAGTGGTTTATGAGATGCTGTTTCAAAGAAGTTGTCATCCTCAAAGAGGCTGGAAGAAGATAGAGAATTAACAGATGATGGGATTTTGGTTTCATAAATTCTGTTGAAGAGCGATGGAAACATTTTGTCACCAAGGCAAATTTTTAAGGCATGTACTGTTCACCAGCGCAGAACATTTCAGCAGCAAGACCTGGCAGCTGCTGGTATCAGAGCCCAGAGATGGCACACGCTCCTCTGAGCTCAGCGGGGAGCTGTGCCCGGGGGTAACGGCACCAGAGCCCCCACCCAGACACTGGGCTCATGCTGTCCCAGGTCACCACCGAATGGAGCTGCGGC
The DNA here is from genome assembly GCF_964273445.1 of Streptopelia decaocto. Lineage (NCBI taxonomy): Eukaryota > Metazoa > Chordata > Aves > Columbiformes > Columbidae > Streptopelia > Streptopelia decaocto. The sequence continues at coordinate 2,698,614 of NC_138672.1, read as the reverse complement.
TCTGCACGCATCCTGCCCGCGGCAGCACAGCTGTACGGGCCGCGCTGCTGGAGCGGGCTGAGCTGAGCAGCGGGGCTGCGGCTGCCCCCGCGCTCACAGCTCACCTGGAATCTTTTCTCTTGGGGCTGGAGCTCCCGTCCTGCCGTCCTGGGGATGCTCTGGTGACAGCCGAGCTCTGCTCCGCTGTGCTGGGTACCAGCGCAGGTTCCTTCTCAGAGCTACTTTCATCTGGGGGGTCTGTGCACTTCCTCCCCTCGCCATTCAGGGGAGGGGGCTCTAAACCTTTGACAGCCTCTGCTGCCTTTTGCTCCTCGGCTGGCTCCTCCAGAAGCGCTGCCACATCCGCTGCTGCTGGTTTGGCTTCTTCAACAGAAGGTTCTGCAGCTTCTGTCTGCAAAGATATTCTGGAGGGACTGCGCTCAGTCTCAGCTTTCCTGGTGCGACTGCTCTCCTGCCTCGGCTCAGCTGGGACAAGGTCCTTGTCCACCGCAGGAACAGGCTCTCCTGCACGCGCAGGACCCGGGCAGCATTCAGGAGAGAGATGCTCCTCCTGGACCTTCTCATCTTCCGACACCACGTTCCCCTGTGTCACCTGCTCGTCTCCAGGAGCTCTGGGCTCGGCAGGCACAGGAGCAGACTGGCCTTCCCGCTCACACACCGAGGAGCCTGCGGTCGCGTCCCCCGGCCCGGCCGGGAACGCAGCGCCCTGCGCTGGGCTGTGCTGCACCGGCCCTGCGTGGTTTTCCTGCGCTCCATGCGATCCCTCCTGCCTCGCTGCTCCAGGTTCCTCCTTGTGACTGTCACGATCTGCTCCCTCCTGCTGCTTGCTGAGCAGCTGCAGTGTCACTGTCTAAAAAATTGAGCAGAGAAAACGCAGGTTGCATGCTAAACATAAATGATCACGGGTCCCTGCATCATCTGCCACTACTGGGCTGCTTCTGTCACCCACAGCGAATTTCTGCTTCACAGTTATTTCAGACTCACGATGCAAATCTGTGGTTTTAGCCCAAGACTCATCCTCTCACACCGATCACCTTTTATCTCTTACCACTGTCGTACCTTAATAGTGTTCATGACAACACCCAGCACTGTCCTGCCACTGTAGGTCTCTTCCAGCTCAAATTCACCCCGAAGAGATTGAAATACACCATTCATTATCTTCTTTACCTGGAAAAGAGCAAGACAGGAAACAAAAGACGTGATTCATTAACATGTGAAGCACTGGATTCAAGATCAGATACTTCTCCGGGTGAAGAAACAATAAAACCAAACATGCAGTTTACAAATTACCCACTTTTCTAATGAGAAATTCCAGTAACGAAGCAGAACACATCACACCATTTTAATTAAGAATCAGTATAGATGCACCAAACACATCTCTTCAAAACTGAGGCAGGTTGCACAAACAGACTACACTTACTACTTATTCTTTCAATTTATAAATTAAAACTTCAAATGTTAAATTTAATCTAAAATCAAGGAGGCAGCAGGAACCCTTTCTTCCTCTGTAGATCCTACTACTAGAAACACAGCACTTCTATGCAGGACATGACTCTTTTCCTTCTTATCTCTGCTCAGAGAGAAGTAATTCAAGGCAAATACAATAGATTCGCTTAATAAGGAGAAATATTGGATAGTCAAGCTCACTTCTTCCGTGAAGTCTGCAGGTGAAGGTCTGTCCTGATCCCTCTGCAGTTCTCGGATGCGTTCTTCATAGCGAGCCTTCAGCACCCCGAGATCAGACTGCAGGGCTGAATACTGCCAAAGGGAAATCAGAACTCAGAGCAGCCCCACAGACACCTCCGCATCGAACCTGCTGTGAGGGGGGCATCTGTAAACAGGTTTTTAGTGAGGGGGGTCAAGTGCCGAGTGGAGTTTTGATCAGGGCTTTGATAGGGAGTTGCAAAAGATTTGGCTGAAAGTAACAGCACCAACATAAAGATACCTGACCCAGACAAAGCCTTGGAGATCTAGAACTGTGTCATTATTTCAAGTGACACCAGGAATGGGCACAGCATGACTGAGATCCCAGTGAACCGAGGGCTGGGTCTCATCACTAGACCTGCTCAACGTGGAGCTATTCCTTCCCTCCCATGCTCTGGAACTCATGTTCTCATTACTCTGGACACAGGTAGTTATCACACTCCAGTTCACATTCAGCTGCCACATTATCCCCTTTACCTTATCTTTGATAGGCTCTAGTTGCTCCAAACGTTGCTGAAACTCAGACGACTTTTGCTCCTCTGCTTTTTTCGAGTGTTTTGCAGCCGCGAGCTGAAATACAGGAACCCGACCATCAGTTTACAGCCCCTCTCAGCGTCACCCACTTCACCCAGGACAGCACAGACAAGCAGAAGAGATTGTCGCTGTTGCTTTAGGCTGAGACTGACACCACCTGGGCTCTCCCTCATTCAGAGCTGCAGCAGTAAATTCAGTAACCCACAACCCCAACCTAACAGATATAAGTACAGACACATCCTGTAGACAGGACCAAATTCCATAACAGTCAAGCAGTTAAAAAGTCAAATCACACAGAGGCAGGAGAGGACTGCTGGCTACAGTTTCTGGTTATTTAGCAATATGGAGCAGCCCTTTACCTTCTCTTCCAGCTGGGACACCTGTTGCTGCAGGGAATCTCTCTGCTCACACACCTCCTGGTACTGCCTGACGTGCTGCTCCTTGGCCGAGGCCAGCGCACGGTCACATTTGGCTTCCCACTGCGATTCCAGCTCTGCCTGGATGAGTGACAGCTGTCCATCACACAAGAGAGATCATTAGGAACACACAGACACAATCTGTGTTTGCATAACAAGTGCCTGGGGCTGGACAACATCCCCTGCCCTGGGCTGGGATACCCACCCTGCAGTTGTCACCAGCTCCTGCCCACACCCCCCCAGTTCAATTCCAGCCACAATCCCTCAGGCTGGGCTGAGGCTCTGGCTCAGATTTTGGGTCTCTTGGCAGATCTCTGAGCAGCCTTTCACTATCAGCAGTACTGGGTGCTTCTCTGTGCTACAAACTCCTTTGGGAGCCTTTCCTTTCCTCAGGCTGACACTGTTTTTAACAGCGTTAATCTGATGCCACATGCCAGTCTGCACCAAAACTCTGCAGCCACACCAGTGGTGTGGGATCTGAGTCGGAGAACGACTGGAACATCATGGGCCCACTGCCTGCTCAAACCACCCACTTCCTTAGAGACATCTGTGTAAATCCTGAAGTCAGAAGCAAGGCCAACAAACACCAAAGATATTTAAAAAAAAAATCACCAAAAAGTGAACCACGTGTTAAAGTGAACCCCTAACAGCAAGTGGGTAATGTTTTCATTTTTTCACTACCTGAATGGTTTTAGTCACTATTTTTTAACTCTAGGTTCCTCCAAGTCCTCCAGACACTTGCTGGAGAAGCTCCTGTGACTCCTCACCTGCTCCGCTGCCGCCTGGTCTGTTGAAGTCCGGGCCTTTTTCAGCAACTGTCGAAGCTTGTCCAGCTCCTGCTGATACGACCTGCGTATTTCTTCCATCTCTTCCTCTGCCTGAGCTCTCTCTGAGAGGGATTTCTTCTTCCTCTCTGCAAGATTCTGCAACACAGGGCAGGACTTAGAATAGGCCAGACCGCACCAAAGTAGCTCGTCTTCCTTGTGTACAAAGAGCTTCCATGAGCAGAGAATCATATCACTCTGAACTCAAGCTGAGATTTCTTTTATAGGCAGAAAGGTTACCATAGTACTGCTTAAGATATTAAAAAAAAAAAAAAGAAAAAACCAGATGAGCACAAAGGATCTACCAGCACAGGGATCCTTGCCTGCAGATAAGTCAAGTTCACCCAACTTGCATATTTACAACAAGAAAGGTGGGTTAAATGTCAGCAATAGCTGGAACCCTGCACCCCTCTGCAGCGCTAGCACCAGCCTTACCCTTTCCAGAGTCTCCTTCTCCACTCTTAGGTCCGTCAGCTCCTCTTCCAACACTGTGATCTTCATGTCCAGCTGTTTGCGGCTCTGCTTCTCAGCTTTGAATCTGGTCTGAGTGTCCTCAGAGGCTTCTTGGAGCTCTGCAAAAACACACTTTACTGTAGGTTTCAGTGCTACATATTTCGGATGAGCGTGCTTGGGGGTTGACAGGAATAAATAGTGTCTGATGCACAATGATACCAACCACACTGCTCGCACCTACAGTGGCAACTAAAATTTATCAAGAGCTTCTTCAATGCTTGTATCTAAACTTTTAACTTTTCAACCATTGGATAATCTCTGGCTTCTCTACAAGATGTTAGACAGTAACGCCAAGAGCTTGTTTCTACAGAAGGCGTCCCTGTGACAGCACGATTTTGTCGATGGATTCAGCCTGCTTTCCTTTCAGTGGATGCATTCAGACATGTCAATGCATTGCTATCCCTCTTTGACACCCTTGTGACTGACCCTAGGGAAAGCAGGGATACTCCAGAAGGAAGGAAAAACCTGTGAGGGGAAAAAAGGACATAAAAGAGCTCTCGTGGAACACAAACCTGCCAACTGTGCCTGCAGTTTGCCGACTTGCGCCTCGTGTCGCTCTGCATCCTGCGCGGCAGCAGCGAGCTGTTTCCGCAGGTCCATCTCCTTCTTCTGCTGGGCAGTCAGCTCCAGCTGCAGCTGCGAAACCTGCGCCATGGCGGCTGCCAGCTCCTCCGTCACCTTGGCCTGCAGCACAGAACCGAGTGGGGAAAAGGGGAAAGGGACACGTGAGTGCAAGGAGGCACCAGAACTGTTCTGACAGAAGAACTGAGAAGGTGATGCAGACCTTACAGGGGAAGTGCTGGGATTCAGCACCTCACACGTATCTCCAAATCTAGAAGTAATGATAATTTTTTTGCCACATTACTGTGAGTTGTTTGGCTGTACCCTGCCTGGACTGACTAGAAAGCTGCACAAGGCCAACAACCTCCTCACTGCTTCAATTCACCTCACTAAGTCTTCCTGAAAAGCTTAAATGTGTTTTTAAGACCAGTACCAGAACCTGGTGACTCTGCTCAGAGCTTTCAGACTATATTAGTATCTACTCAAGTAAAAGCTTGGGCTCAGACATCTAATTATCTTCAATAAGCTTACAAATCACTGAAAAGCCACACAAACGCAGGCTTGTTCCAGCCAGAAGAGCATCCTCCCTCCAGAGCACGCAACACATCGTCACCCTGAGGTGCCTGCGCAGGTAAGCCTGTCACTGCAGCACCGTTCTCATTGTAATCTGTTGGCCTGTTAAGACCTTGAGCAATGCTAAGCCATGGAAAACCAGGTACTAATAGAGCTTGCCAGACAAGTTGTAACCAATATGTCAGGAGAGGCTCAAGGCATCAAGACAAAGACACAAAGTCACATTCTCTTCAGACTATGACCACCATCTTCTGGCTGCAAGCAAAATTGTTCCAGCTATGGTGAGAATGAATATGTGCCAACCTTGAGCGCTGGGATATTACACTGTTAATTTTAAAAGGAGGCAGCATTTTGACAGAGACTGGCTAAACCCAGATCTGCTTTCCTCTTAGGTTTCTGTAAATACCTCATTGCAGTTCAAGATAATAGCTCCTAGCATGCTGCAATAAAAACAAAACCCATGGCACAGCTAAGGGTTATTTAACACTCGCCTTTGTCTTTAATAGCACATAAAGAAAAGTGAAAAGGAAATCCTATGCCAGGAAATGTTACTAGACCTAAGTTTCTGCAGTGAACGCTTCATGTCTACACTGGCTCAGCTCCAGCCTCCAGCTTTCAGGTACCAAGAATCTTATGTGATCTGTATCTTCTGACAATTATACAATGATGTCTAATTTCCCCCATGGGGGAGGTGAAATGAGGAGCAATGCGACAAAGTTCTCTGAAAGGGCTCCCCAAGAAAGAGGGAGCCAATGGCTACACTGCCACTTGTAAAGCCCTTTGCCAAGTGGAAGATTTGTGCTAATTCAAGATCTGAGGCAACTCTTTGAAGGCCAGTGAGCTGGTTGAGGAGGAAGCTGGGCTGGCACTGTCTCGGGGACAACGCTGCGTCACCTGCGGTCAGACACACTGCCTCACCTGGTCCCAGCCCCGATCCGCTGGCAGCGTGTGCTGGGAGGAGAAAGCAGCGACAGGAAACAGGAATGGTTAAGAACACAACTTGAAAGGCAGAGGCATTCATCATCATCAGAAAAGCAATTATAGGAGCCTAAGGCATGCAAGAGAAGTCCTTCAATTATTCCAAGAACTCTAAAAGCTTAGATAGAAAGACATAGTGAAGCTCGGCTTAAAAAGAAAGAAGCTAAATGTGTTTTTACAGGTACACTGCACACACAGATGGAGGAACGGTCCTACACCTGACGACAGTTCCACCGCACTGGTTATGGAACACGAGCTGTGATGTGCTCTGCCAGAGCTGCAGATCTATAACCCAAAGCTGCGGGCTACTAACACCTCTTCTCAGTGATCCTGGGTACGGATGCCTGGCCTGTATCACAAAATGAATGGTGAAGGCCAATTTTTAAGTAAAGAATAGATAAAATAGCTTAAAATTCTCTTCCCTGGTTCTGTCTGTCGCTATCTCAGCCATTGCAGTCACAGAGCAAGCTGGGTGAGATAAAAGGAAGAAGGAATATCAGCCTTCATATTTACAGTCAATACTCTCACAAAATGAGGGGAAATCTTCTTCCAGTGCAAGTGACGGCTTTTCTGGTCTAGCCCTGAAGAGGAGGCCCAAAAGACTCCTGAAGATCCTATCTTGTACTTCCAAGAGATGCTTCTTCCTCAAGTTACTTATTGCACAAGCTGGATGTTTTGTTCACTGACAGACGGAAATTGTATAAATTATTTCAGCCTGACTTATTCCTGGTCAGAATCTCTCACACTCCCTACGTATTATGGGTATGTGACCTGGGCACTCAGTGGAAAAATACAGTCCCTGCTTTACTGTCTGTTTACACCAGCATGAATTATAGAATCGTTTTGGTTGGAAGAGACCCTTAAGATCATTAAGTCCAACCATAGCCTAAGTCTAGCACTAGACTATGTCCCTAAGAACCTCATCTATACGTCTTTTATCAGCTGTATATTGCTCTATTCTTTAGCATACTTTGGAAAGCTGCAGGTTCCCTTATTTTTAGGTGTGTCAAGTTATGGTTACCAAACAGAGCAAAGTTTTATTACCTCACATTTGAATTGGAGAGATACACGACTCGGCAGGGGAGCACGAGACTGAACGTGGTGTAATTGAAGAAGCCAGTGCTTGACGAAGCACAGAAGACACGAGTGCAGAGCTCAGAGCTGGCCTTAGCTAGGTCAGGCTCTCACAAGTGGACATTACAGGACTTGCAGCCACGTGTAAGCGCATCTACCGGCTTTGAAAGCTATTTGCTAACAGGCCCTTTCACAAAAGCACAATACGTTATTAGTAGAAACAATGAGCTTTGGACTAGTATTTAAAAAAAAAAGTGTAAAGAAAGTGCAATGAAGAAACTCTAGTCCAGGGGTGTCAAACTCATTTTCACCAGGGGCCACATCAGCCTCCCGGTTGCCTTCAAAGGGCCAAATGTAATTTTAGGACTGTATAAATGTAACTACTCCATTTATAGGTTCCTAAAATTACATTACCATTTCTTTCCCAAAACACCTTCCAAAACATAAGTTCAGGACTACAATTGTCTTGTAAGAAACTGTTTAAGGCTTCAGTGTGTTTTAGTGCTACAAGCAGCCCCTTCCCTGGCTCTGCTCATCGCCACCATTACCTTCTCCTGCTCTGCATGCAACACTCTTGCCTGTGTGTTCTCGTTCGTTGTTCGCAGCGAGTGGTTCCTCTGCTCCATCAGCAAGTTACTTTGTTCGACGTATCTGTGAACGGGGAAGACCGCGTGAGCGCTTGTGTGAACACACGACTCGGAGCGAAAGGCTGATAGAAAAGGTGATGTTTCAGAGCAGTTCTCATCACGACAAGCCCCAGACAATTTTATGCGATGTCCTGCACTAAGGGCCTGATCTCCAAAGCGTGGCAGGGCTGTGCCTGGCACAGCACATTCTGGCAGTTTGGATAAGCGCTTTACCTTTGCAACAACTCTAATGTTCCTATCACGTGGTTAAGAGTTTTGATAAAGCGATACCCACTGATTTTTGCCATTTCCCTAAACAAGTTATTCCCCTTCTCAGACTGAATGGAACACACACCCAACAGTGAAACTGGGGACACCACATCCCCTACAGTTTCTTCCACCTTACTAAAAAGCCAGCACAAGTACAGTAACTCCCAGAAGCAGAGCAAGGTAGCTCAAAGATTGCATGAGGGTTTTTTTCCCCTTTTACACATTCATGTTTACTGTAAAACAGTTTTGGAGACAGGCCCTGCAGAGAGAGGGGGAGAAAAACCCAGCCTTCTAATGCCTTAAGAAAAAACACAATACCAGGACATGTCTCTGTCCTACAGAACACCCCTCCTAGTTGTGCCTAACCAAGTGTAAGCTAGAAAGGCTCTGCGGATGCAGTGAGCCTGTATCCTCCCCACTCCTTACCTCTGGTTCCGCTCAATCAGCTCGCTGATCTTCTCATTCTGCTCCTCAATCCGACTGCTCTTCTCAAATATCTCTTGCTTCAGTCTCTCGTTCTCCTAAAACACAGCCCAGCATGAACAGTCATCTTATTCGGACTTCCCTGAGGCTGTGCCTAAACCTTTGTTTTGCACAGACGCAGTACAGCAGTGACTTATCACCTGCTGTGGTATGATAACATCACAGGAGGGTGTCACGCTACATTTAGCAGGAATCCTGGCACAGGACAGTAGTTACCAAACCACATTCTAGAGAATATTTTGTCTGGTTGGCGTTTTCACCCACAAACCCCAAGATTGTAAGGCTGCTGCCTAGATAAACTACAAAGCATAAGACTAAGTAGTGAAAACCAGAAGTAAGTGTTTTTTTGCAACATGGTACTTCAGCTGTGAATCTGCTCTGCAGGACACTGTGAGTTAAGTCCATAAATGCTTTAAGAAGAGGCTGAATTTCTCTCACATGACCCTTTTGTCAAGACCTATTAAATACCAATAGACCAACTCTTGGAAAGTACCCAAACCACAAACTGTTGAGAAGAGCTTTTTTTTGTAGGAGAGGGGTGGAAATCACTGTATGTCTCATGCTCTTACCCAGGCACCTGGCTTTGGCCACACAAAAATAGAACCCATGGGCAGATGGACACTTGGGCCAAGCTAGTACAGTTGCCTTCACTAGTAAAAACACGGGAGGCTCCAGTTCCTAGAGAAGCAGTCGAGCAAGGCTGGCCATGCTCACCTGGATTATGCGCTGGATGTTGCTCATGATCATGGAGGCTTCCATAGTGACAGAGGAGATACCAGGCAGCAGGGAGCTGTTGCCAGCGTTCTGTTTCGTCAACTCCTCCACCTGTGGGAATAAAGCCATTCTTGAGCCAAATGAAATGAATGTATGGCTGTAGGGAAGAGTCAGATATCTGCAAAGATCTGTTTTGCTGTTCTATCTGACCAATTGTAGGTATATGCTACTGTACCAGCTGTGACACCTCCCGACAGGCAGTGCATATCTCCAAACACAACACACCATATGATATTTAAGACACTAAGAGGCAGCACCTTCCCCCAAGCCCAGTGGTTTTTTAGAGTAGCTGAACTGCTACCACTTCAAGGTCTGATAACAGCTGAATTTTCACTAAGTTAGTATAGAATCATAGAACATCCTGAGCTGGAAGGACCCACACAGATCGTGGAGTCCAACTCCTGCCCCTGCACAGGACACCCCACAGGTCACCCCGTGTGTCTGAGGAGGGTGTCCAGTCTCTTCTTGAACACTGTCAGGTTGGGGCTGTGACACCTCCCTGGGGAGCCTGTTCAGTGTCCAGCACCCTCTGGATGAAGAACCTTTTCCTCATGTCCAACTGACCCTCCCTGGCTCATCTTCTCATTCCCTCAGGCACATCACTTACAAACTTACTGCTGCCATTTAGAGCCAACTCCTCAGACCACATTTGGTGAACAAATAGCAGCAACATCATTAACAAACCTTAACATTAACATTACCTTGGCAGCCAGATGATCCATTTTATCTACTACTTTGCTAACAGCCATTCGGATCTCGGTGTTATGCTGCCGAGCTTCTGTCATCAAGAAGGAAGTAACATCCCCGGGTGCTTGAATGGAAAGAAGAGAGATCTCTAGTCATAAGGGGAAAATTCCTGCACACAGACATACCAGAAGTGATGCTTTGCAGTTTGATGCCTGTCAAACAGGACAGACATTCTCTCCCCAGAATAAAAAGGGACATGGTATCTGGAAAACTAATAACGTAGTATTCCCAAATAACATGAATAGGTAGGTTTATGACTACAGGAAATTCCTGAGCCACATGACAGCACACAGGTCACCAGGAGGGAAGCCCCAGACAGAACAGCAGAACACAACAAGGTCCAACCCAACAGCAGGAAGCAGGGTTGACTTCTGAAACTGAACTGAAAAACAATGCTCCAAGAAAGGTTCGGCTGTACGCGGTCTTCACCAAGAGGTATTCTTACTTAAACGGTTCTTTAAATGCCTTTGGTCCTTCCTAGGTTACACATTTTTTTTTGGCTATGTCCTCTAACTTAGCAAAGTCCCCTCTACGTACACTTCAGTTCCCTCCCTGGCTGGTAGGACACCTGTTTACTATTACAGTTATATTTATAACTGGAAGCACCAGCTATAAAATGCCTTTAACAATGTACAGCCTTGGGAACACACCTAGAAATTCCATCCATTTCCACACCACACAAAGTTCCTTGAGAAAAACATGGATATTTATTGGGAAATGTTTGCCCTCATTTGGCATTAAAAGTTAAGAATTTGTGAAAGAGTGTGGCGTTTCAGACAGAATAAATGTGTGCATGCTACTTTTGCTACCTAAATCATCATCATAAAGTTTATTGCAGCCTCCTGAAAAGCAGATACTTGTTTAAACATACCTTGGTAAGGAGCAGGATACATCTGTCCTACAGGCTGGAGCTGAGAAGCAGACGCAGCAGTTTGCGGATAAGCAAATGCCACACCTGGGTACGCCTTGGAAAACAAATTCCATAGGTTAGAATATGTTTTGATATTTCCCCCCACTCACACTTAAGTGGTTTTCATGTTTTTTAAACCCAAGAGCAACAATGGTATTTGTAAAGTAAAAAACCAAACAGAATTAGAGAGCAGGAGGTCAAACTACACAACAGTCATAGTAGAGGGATAAAACCACAAAGCCACTCTTCTTTCAAGGCTTAGATACGTGTTCAAGTTACAGCAGCTTAATAAGTTACCTTCTTCACTGAAGTTGAAGCAAAAGCATGTTTGCGGGAGGCAGAGGTCAGTGTGAGCAGCTCACAGCAGCTCATTGCGTTTCCAGTTGCAGAGTTACACTGACTTGAACACAAAGCTACTCCTAGAAACGGCTCAGAAAACGCAACTCGACTGACTCGATTGCAACTTTACTGCTCTGTGCCCATCAGAAGCAGTTAAACATCTTGGTGAGTGCATTAAATGCTACGAGTACCTCACTCATATTAATTTAATTCTCTCAGGCAAGGACAAAAAAAAATTACAATTCAACTTGGGTCAAGTTTCTAGAAGAATTCAGAACATCAGGGTCCAGCTTTCAAAAAAAACATATGTCCAAATCACTGTCAGATTAAAACTTCAGTTTAATGACTAATTTGTATTCCATCAAACAGAACAGCCTATGTTTATCTTGTTACTTGCCACAACTTCCTCATTCTCAACACAAAGAGAATGCAGAGTCAAAGCAATTCACCAGTTGTGGGTTTTTCATCCATAGTGTTTGTACTTATTATCAAATATTTTCTTCCTCTGCCTGGACCCTTTAAAAACAAACACTGACCGGCATAAGCCCCCAAAGCCCCCTTGTTAGCAAGTAGATTACACCGCATTACAGGAGCAGCACCACTAACTTTTTAAAAGGATTATTCTTTTGCTGGATGAAAAACCACAACCCGCAAACACAAATGTGCAAATGAGCTCTTGGAAAAAACGACTGAGAAAAACCTCAACTAAAATGCTTTTGTTTTTACCTGCTCTCGTTAATTATTACTTCAGCTTGAAGAAGCCATCAGCTGGCAGAAAATTAGCCCTGTTTGATTAAATTCTAAGAGGCATGCAATAGAAAGGTGAGAATGCCAAAGAGTCCCAGGAAGGAGCCTGGAATTCTCATCCTTACGTGTTGCTACAGAATCCTTGCTCCCAGCCACAGAGAAGACAGTAAGACATCCGAGAAAGGACAGAATTGTCAATATTCTCCTCAATTTGGTTTTGGTACCTGAAAGCCCTGTGCTCCTCCAGGCAGAGTTGAGTGAGGCTGGATCGTTGCAGGTATTAAAGCAGCAGAAGATCCGGAGGGTGTAGAACCAGATGCTTGAGGTACTGAAAAGGAAGACAGACATTCAGCATGCCATAAAGCAGCTAGAAATAATTTAACTCAGTGAGAAATGGCCAAAAGGTCACTAAATGGAGAAAAATTTACCACCAGCCTGTCTGCAGCCTTGTGAAAATCAAATCCAGCCAAGCGAGTGATAAAAGGTCAAGTAAAAAGTCACAGAAATGTCAATTCTAGCTACATTTAGACAAGCGCTTTTCATTCAAACAAAGGCGGCTCTGAAGATACTGACACGAGATGTTACTCAGGCTGAGTCTAAAGCTCAGCTGATCTACTGCTGACATTACTGTTCCATCACGGGGGGACAGCTCAAGCCCACTTCAGAGCTGCCAGCCCTTTGATGTCCTTTGCCATTATTTCCATAATTTTCAAACTAAAATAAAATCTGTTCAGTGGGCAAGGATTTGTAACAGTTACATTTACAAATCACACATCCTAGATATCTTAGTGCCACCCCAGCACCCACGATGACAGAGCAGCTCGGGCGCTGCGGCACCTTGTCCTCAAGCAGTAATTGTGTGCACAAGATCACAATGAAGACACACGCCAAGGGAAAGGTTCTTCACCCAGAGGTGCTGGACACTGAACAGGCTCCCCAGGGAGGTGTCACGGCCCCAACCTGACAGTGTTCAAGAAGAGACTGGACACCATGCTCAGACACACGGGGTGACCTGTGGGGTGTCCTGTGCAGGGACAGGAGTTGGAACTGATGATCCGTGTGGGTCCTTCCAGCTCAGGACATTCTGTGAGTCTATTACTTCAGCCTTGTGCTTTCTGAATTACTCTACGTAGAGATCTTTGGATCAGCAAGACTTATTAAAAATTACAGAATCATTTTGGTTGGAAAAGACCTTTAGGATCATTAAGTCCAACCATTAACCCTTCCAAGTCCACATCTAAACCATGTTCTATCTATCAGTTCCTATTTCAGTTCCTGCGAGGAATCCTCAATTCCTATAGCCCTTGAAGCCTGCAAATAAGTGAAACTTCTCTACACCAGCCCCAGGCTCAGCCCTGTATTACCTTGTGTAGACACTGTGGGCAGTACTGCGTGAGCTGGCTGCGACGGTCTTCCTGAAGATGAAACCACTGGTTGCGCCGTCCCTCTCAGTGTATTTGGATCCTAAAAACATTTCCGCATATTACAAGGAATGCTAAAGAACGAGTGAACAATTTGAAACCAAGATCCCTTGAGAGTAGGTGTTATCCAATAAACTAGCTGAACTAGATAGAAACAATGGAATCATTAAATGCTTTTCTGAACAGAACACGCTTTCCCTGCACAAAGGGAGAGTTATTGCTACAGACTTCACTTTAAGGGATTCACACTGTAGAAAAAGCATCAAAGAAGCCACACTTTTGTGATGGGCGATGTACCTCTATTTCCGAGTCGCTGGAGTCGAGTTGGCTGCCGGCTGTCCCGGCGAGGAAGGGCAGCATGGGCTGCCCCATCTTGGCCATCCGAGAAATGAGCTTTGCCTTTGCTACGTCTGGATTCTGAAAGAAAAGTCTGCAGTTAATCTTTCTTTGTCTCTCAGCACAGGCTTTTGAGACGTTAGAGACATCTCTCAAGATTAGACTCTTCCATGACTGCGTGAAGAACTGATTTTCAAGCACGCAAGATAACATTGTGGATTTGTTAGTGCGGTTTGCTTTATATACTCTATCCCTTTATACATCTCTTTATGTATCTATCCCTTTATGTATCTATCCCTGAACAAAACACAGCAACAAGAAGGAAACGTGTTACTTGAAGCTGCTTAGCAGCTTCTTCTATCTTGAGGCACACACAAAAAGTCTTGTTCTCAGGTAGCTATATAAACTTCCGCTGAATGTCCCAATTACTCTTTGTTATCCATTTTAAATTTATTCACATATCCAAGAAGACAACTAGCCTTCTGAGTACCCATACGGTCATGGTAACCTCGCATTTAAGAGCGGGAATTGGCACTGAGGTTCCTCATGTTCTGTTAATCCCTTCCAAAAGAAGACCCTGATCTGCTGTTAGTAAAGTGAACATTTGAGAGTGTCTTGCTTGCACAATGCTCACTTTATCTTCAGCAACACCGAGTGCAGAGGTGAACCCAGCCAAGCTTTCCTACTTCAGGCTTCAAATGAGTTGGGAAAAAACAGCACTTACTGCAAGCTGTTCACTGATGGAGTTTGACTTGGCCCGAACAGCTGGTTCCCTGAAAAGCCAAACAGTTGTATGTTGATGTTGGAGGTTAACAAAGATGAAATTGCACTCCCTAAAGAGTCTGACTGATCAATTTCATTAATTTAAGCAACAAATGACAATGTAAAATTTGCAATTAAACAAATGAGCCATTACCCAAGACCAACTTATGACTCCACTGCCACCTGAGATGTGAAAGCTGTTGTAGCAGTACGCACACAGCTTAATCATGTTCGGTCTCAGCAATGCTGGAGAGAAATGACTTCTTTCATCTGTGCCCCCTTCACTGTCTCTAAATCTGAAAGTCAGCATTCAAAGAGAAAATTTCCTGCACGTCTCGTTAGCGAGCACTCCCTTGCCACACCAATGGCCCCGAGCTGGCACACAGAGAACCCCCATCTGCCAAATGACGTGTTCACGCAGCATCGTGCCAGATGTTAATGAGCGTTGCCACCTTTTAATTCAGCAAGTTGTTTTAACCGCGCTGCTTCTTACCCAGGCTTCGGAGGTATCGTAGATGGGGGCAATAAACCAGTGTCTGTAGAGAAGCCATCGGAACTGGGTACCGGAGAAGGTGCAGCAGAATCCCTTGAACTGACGCTCTGTCCATCCGAACCAGAGCTTTCCTTTACCAGCTTCACCTTAAAAAGCATGTAACAAAAACGATTATTTTTCTGGGTTCCCAAAAATGTTTTCAGCAACTTGTTTACTGTTGATGGCTACTCCTTCGTCAAGACAGGCACTTCAAGGAAGAGCATACACCTGATTGCAAACTGGAGAAGCTGAGTCTTTAGATCCTGTCATTCCTCACTATAGGTATTTGGTTTTCCCAAGTGACTCACAAATAAAACATGGAAAAGATCCCAAGACAGTTAGAACAGACGCATCTTAGTAAACAGCCTAGAGGGATTTTCTAGGTTTAGGGTTTTGTGTTTACTTTCTTTTTTAATTAAAGATATGTATCTTCCTGAGGTGTTCAGTTTATAACAGTTTGAGCCGCAGTTCCCATGCCTACAGCAGGTTTTCACCTTGCAGACTGACGCTGCCACCCAACAGCCACAAAGCAGATGGAAAATAAACAGCTGGCAGGAGACACTCACCCGCCGAACTTCCACCTCAAACACTAAAGTAGAGTCCGGAGGGACACGAGCAGCCACCCCCTGAGCCCCGTAGGCCCATGCCGGAGGAATGATGAGATATCTTCGGCCTCCTTTCTTCATCCCCATCATTCCTTCTTCCCAGCCCTTTGGTTTTCAGAGACACAACAAAAGAGAAAGTTTAATCCGTGACATTATGGTTTCTCTTAATTACATTGCTTCAGGCGCCAGTTATAGAAGATTACAGAACACATATTCACATTCTTGTGAAATCCTCTTCATTTTGAGTCTGCACCACTAAACCTTTGTCTTACAACAAGTCACAATGGCAAATTATAAATTGCAACATTAATTTAAGAATAAAGATGCAGCTCCCAACATGTTAATATTGAAATAAAACAGATATAGCAATCTCTAGTGTGAACGCTGAAGGCTTCCAGATCTCTGTATAGTTACAGATACCAGGTTCAAGTTTTACGTTTCATAACTTAAGCGGCTATCACAGATCACACTGATATCCTGGAGAACAGGACTGCGTGCTGTGCTGCACAAACAAATTCTGCAGTTGTAGGTGGCTTGCAGGGTGCCAACTTGTCTCAGCACTCTGGGAAGGAACAGGACTCCACATCATTGAGAGATCACTTTCGAATTGCTACGGTTACATTTACAAAGCGCCCACAGAGAAGAGTTGCAGCCAAGGAGATTTAGAAATCAGAGCAATGGGAACTGTCAAATGGATGCCAGTGTATAACAGGATGGCTACTACACCAGGCAATGTTAATAAGATGATACACATTAAAAAGAAATAAAGTAGAAAACCAGCACATCTTCAGTAAAGGACAACTTGTAACAGGTCACCTATCAATTACTCAGGTAAAGGAAGTGACCTGAACAAAACCATCTCCAATTCACAACCTGATTTTATAGAATAACAGAAGGGAGCACCACACCACTTGGACTAAAGAATTATTACAGTCAAAACCCTCACGGTTTGACCACTCCAAGCAGTATCTTTTACTAGACCATCCAGTCAGTTGTCCTCACCCTCCCCTGCCCCTCTCCCAGGTGCTGTGTCGCAGTTATCTGATCACAGAGAGAGGGTTCCCTGAGAACAAGGTAACCCATTAAGTGACTTCCAGAAAAACACCCCAAAGCCCCAGCTCTTGAAAACAGGAAGGTTCCTATTTAACAAACAGGACAACTTCATTCTCACACTGCCAGTGAGAAGGAGACTTGACTGTACAGTGCAAATTAAGAAGAAACAGTTTGAGTGAGTCACTGTTACAGTGTTTTCTATCAACTGAAACATGCAACAGAAATAGCATATATAAATCCTGAAGATCTTCAGTAATTCAAAGCTTTGATACTTCAATTATATTACAATGAAAGTGCTAGAAGTTCTACCTTGATGACCTTTCCGGATCCCAGCTTTAGGCGCAACAGCTTGTCTTTGTTAACATTTGAGTCAAACACCTGGAAAGTCGAACAAAACCACAAAATACACACCTTTTCCAACTGTTGCAAGATTCCAAACACAACTTTACACATTCCATAAGCACAATCTCCCATTTGCTACTTCCAAAATTAATTCTCAGACCTAAGACAGAGCATGGCCAGAGCTTCTAGTCCATTGCACAGTACAATTCCTTAAACTGAATAATAGCTCAGACTTTAAAACAGGTTTGAGCTTAATGGATTGGACAAGTAGAACACTACACAACAAGATGTATCAAGCAGCAAACAACTGTCTAGAAGTTTTGTATATTAAACTAAGACATAAAGCTGAACAACTCTTTCAGGAGACTAGAAATAACTCTGCTATGTACCACTGGTACATAGAGAGAAATGTGTTGGGCAGACCAACCCCTCGAGATGAAAACCAGAAAGCCATTTTTTACAGCAAAAAGATTCAAATGCAGATGGATGCAAATGCAAAACCCCTTGCCATTCATTTTGCAAACAGCTAAACCTGCAGAAGTGTTTTAAAGGTAATATTTGGAAACAACATATGATTTCTTCTGCTTATCGGCACACTGGATTTGACACAGCTGCAGAGGATGTAAAAGTCATCTTATTCTGATAACATTTGGCGATGTGGTTAGAAGGGCCCTGTCTGACACAAAGCAGTTCCTCGAGGCATTTCCAAAGGAGCACAGTGAGCTTCATTGCCCCTTCTAACCATTTCCATTGACATTAATGCATGAGTGCCCATGGAAGTTAAAAGCATCTCAATCACCTCCTCCTGAACAGTAATGGAAACTCTTACTGTTCTCCACGTAACACATATGACCTCACTCATGGTGCCATAAGCGACTGAGAAAATACCTTTACATCAGCACAAATACTATCCTAGATGTGGCTGGTTCCTTCCTGGGACTATCATGCTTACTCAGTACTAGGAGGTGGCAGAAATGTCTTTACCTGTCCAAGCCCGTTGTTCTGGAACAGCCAACCCGTGTAGGCGACCTCCAGGGAGTCTCCTCCTTCTGCTCCCTGCCCTTCCCCAAGCAGCAGATCCTGGCAGAGGACAGAATCAAGCAGAGGGGAGCTGTTCCATTTGGCGATGCACACCTGCAGCCGGAGAGCAGAGCAATGTTCTGGCCATTAAAACAGAGCAGCAAGTTCCACTATGACAGATTTGACCCATTCGCTAATGTACTGATCAAGCCCAGGTTACAGAGGCACTTCAGAGATGTTCTGTGTTTCCTTGTGCTGAATTTTGCTGAGCTATAGAAGTTAGAATCGCAGAATCATTTCCATTGGAAGAGACCCTCAGGATCATTGAGTCCAACCATAAACCAACTTTAGCACTAAACCATGTCCCTGAGAACCTCATCTAAATGCCTTTTAAACCCCTCCAGGGATGGTGATTCCAGCACTGCCCTGGGCAGCCTGTTCCAATGCCCAACAGCCCTTTGGGGAAGAAAATGTTCGCCAGATCCAACCTCAACCTCCCCTGGTACAACTTGAGGCCGTTTCCTCTCATCCTGTCACTTGCTACTTGGGAGAAGAGACCAACACCCTCCATACTCAAACCTCCTTTCAGGTAGTTGTAGACAGCAATAAGGTCTCCCCTCAGCCTCCTTTTCTCCAAGCTGAACAGCCCCAGGTCCCTCAGCCGCTCCTCATCAGACTTGTGAGCACAAGTTATTCTCTGCTCTACAGAATCATTGGTCTCACGATACTTGAGCATCTCATTTAGAAAACCCACCAGAAGTAACAAGCTCCCCATCTCAAAGACGCCTGTATAGAATGAACAAAACTCAGCCAGGCTCATTTTGTAACCTCATCTGGGTGTTCCTGCTTCATGGGGGCATTGCACTGGATGAGCTTTCCAGGTCCCTTCCAACCCCTGACATTCTGGGATCACAGATGCTCAGTCACCATCACGCAGATACTCAGAAAAGCACAGCTCTGACTTCGAACCTTTCAGCAACGAGGTGCTCTCAGAGATACACCTCGATGTGACTGTTGTTCTGAACAGTCAGCAGGTCACACCTGGCACAAACAGTTACCTGTTTACTGAAATCCATTGCTGCCTTTTCTGACTCAAACATGATGGACCAGTTTTGCCTCTGATCATCATAGAACGTACTGTAATTGTTGGGTTGAACCTGTGGGAGAGGAAATCAGTCCTATGTTAGACATGAAAAGATGCATTCAAGTCAGAGATCCACATCCAAAACAAGTTTAAAGAGCTACTGAAATTCAGCAGAGGCAGAATCCTGCTGTATTACTACTCAAGTTCAGAATGCGCAAATTAGGATTTATTTATGTGCTTGTTGTTGTGGAAGAATTATTGTAACTCAAATACTTGAGCAAATATTAAATTCTTCATAGATGCTGCAGCTTTCACAAGATGGTGAAAACTTTCACAAACTAGGTTCTATAATATATAGGGAATTTTTTAGTCTAAGTAATCTCCTTTTTCAAAAGTATTGATTATATGTAGACTTCCAGAGTAGACTGGGGGATCACTCTTTCCTCACTTTCTGAAAAATCCAGGTCACCACTAGCTGAGTACATAACCCATCAATCTTTCAAAACTCACTTATAAAACTCAAGAACAAACCAGAATCCTGGTCAGAAATTTGGACTGAAATACTATTTCAGAGTAGGATTTCTACGTATCAAATCAAGATGTTTTATATCACCTGATGACAAGCTGAGAGCAGCAAATCAACACACCAACTTTCTGTGAAACTGGCAGAAATCAGAACTTCCTGAGAGATCCCATTTTAGGACTTACAATGCTCCACATTGTTCTTATCAGCAGGAAAACGCTGAGTGTCCCATTTCTGAGAGAAAACATTTTCTTGCTATCGTTTCCTTCTGCTTGCTCAGTTGTTTTGTCACTTAGCTACAAATTATTAGCGAGAGCAATTTAGTTCTGTTTCCATCCATCGCAGGGCTGCAAAACTCAAAACACCTCCGCTGTGATCCAGAGGTAATAACACACCTCCCGCAGCGCATAACGCGCGTTACGAAACCTGCTGCCGCCGTTCTCTGCCAAGGGCAGGTGTGACATCCCTTGTGCAACAGGAGGAGGAGCAGAACAGCTCAGTCTCGGTCAGATGTTTGATGGCAAAAGCTATAACCCAACATCTCAGAAAGCATTTCAGGGTCAATTCCTATCTGCTGTGAGCACCACAGATCACCGGATAGCTTCTCATCCAGGGTCTTACCGTGAGTACGAAGCCCGCATGGATCCTTGCAGTCGCGATCTGCTGCTGCTGACTGATGTAGAGGATGATCCTGTACTGGATTCCACAAGGAATTGGGCAGGGAAGAAGAACAAACAGCAGAAACTCAAAATACCTTCAATTCTAACGTGCTTTGCCAAACTATGAGCCTAAGGCTACAGGGTTTATTTGCCAAATACACCTTGCAGCACTTTTCACAGCAAAAATACCGTACTTAACACAATTTTATAACACCTATTAAAAGCCCGTGAAAACACACAAGTGTTATTTAGCGACAGGAATCAAGCAATTCAAAGTAATTATTTTGCAATAAGCAAGATGCTTTAACTAATTCCACATTTTTCGCGGTTACCGCGTGAGAAGTTGGTGCGCTAACCCTTCAACACATCAAACTCACATGGTGTACAGGCATAAACCAGCATTATGGATGGGGTAATAACTTGGAGGGAGCTTTTCAACTACTAAACAATACAGATATAACATTATATTGACATATTTGGCTGTACTAGACATGATCTACTAAGGCAAAGTGCTTTCCTTTGTGCACCTGCACTCAGCACAGTTAACTGGTGAACTGGGAGTGACTCGCTAACTGGTGCCGGTGGTGCAGGTTGTGATATTGTACAGGCAGCCTGAGAACGGCTTTGGTAGCTTCTTTCTGCGAGCCCCGTTCTTCCCAGCTACCCCGCAAATGCCACACTTGGACACTTCTCAGATCAGAGACTTGGGATTTAGTTTACTAAATTACTATTTCTTTTGTTCTTGCTAGAGCAGAAGTAACTTAGTGAGACAACCTGACTTGGGGGATAGGAAACACCATAAATACCAACATCAAGGACAGATCAGAGTATCTAAAGTATCTTTTAAACACAATCTACTGGGCACCCCTGTGCTGCATTCTTAGAGGAGTAATTGGGAAGGAGAGACACTTGTGAAAGCAAAATAATAAAACTTAAGCAAAGCGTTTCTGTACTACTGGACAAAAGTTTGCTTTATATTGATTTCCACAGGCACAGATGTCAAAGAGATTCTGAACCGTCATCAGAATCACTTCCACAAACATTAGAAAAGGTGCAGTGCCCGAAACATCGCAAAATAAGTTGTAAGAGATCTTACAGAGTCATGGATCATGGAAAAGAAAGTTGCTACCAGGGTACATAGCTGAGCCATAAGAAAAGCCAGGATGGCAGGAAAGAGCAAGCATCAAATGCAAAGATCTTCTGGTGAGCTCAGAGAAATGCAGCTGCACACCAGCGTGTTCACAGAATGAAAATGTTAAAGAAGTGAAGTGTTTCTCACCTCTTTAGTAGTGTGGTTCCCCACGACAGCCGCTCCATACTTGCCTTGCTTCACGTATTGCCCATTGGTACTGGAAGACAAGCGAGACATTCAGCTGCAGAACCTCCCCTGCCTCAGATGTCTCTACTGTGGCTGAGCTTTTCTTCTTTAGCCTTCAGGTCCCTTTCCTCATGCCTAAAACGTCAGGCAGTCTTTCTTAGCTTGAAGACACTACAACTTTCTTGCTTCCCACCGACTGCAGGGCCACACATTATGCAGTTTGGGTTGTAAAGAACTCTTTTCACAGATCCAAAGCAACTGAGTTTTCAGATGACGGCAGTGTCAAACGGACAGAGAATTGTACTGCCAGTACTCTGCGCTCATGCCTCAGTTCTCCAGGAGGAAGCATGAGACATAAGCATCTGACAGAGCTGCCTGGAAAAAGGGTAAATGTCAGGCCAGCACCCTAGGATGGAATTCCCTGTAACAGCCAAATCCAGAACTTGCTATTTTTTTGACAATCATGTAACCTTGAACTGCAGCACAATAACCAAAACTTTTTTTGAGCAGAAACTTCCATCAACTTGTAGCATTTGTACCACGCAGACACATGTCTATGAGCAACGGTCTCTTCCCACTCATCCAAAACCACCTTCCCTCTGTGATTAGGTCTTAGGCTCCCAGAGACACAGACTTGAGCAGGTCGCGCAGGAACCCCCGTCGCACTTACTATCGATAAGCATGAACCGCAGTGGCCACAAACACCGAGGGTGCTCCCGAAGCTGCCGGGGCCACAGGGGCCTTCGGGGCTGCTGGACCTGCTGGGGAATAAAGAGCAGGAGAACTTCTCCGTGATACAGAAATGCCACAACACATTCTTTCCCCCAAGGGAAAAATAACTCCAGAAGAAGATTAAAATATAAAGAGTGATATTCCAAAGTCACTAAAGGCCTCTAGAATAACGAGGGCACCAAAGGAAGGGAACATCGTTAAAGAAAAGCCAGGTTAATCATTTGCGCTGCTGTTCTTCACAAAAGCCTTCGTTCTCCCAGCCAGACACATGCTGCAAAGTTTGTTCCCCACACTCAAACACAGTTACTTACCAGCTGCCGTCTGACCCTTCTTAGGCTGCTTCGGTGCCGTGTACTGGAAGAATTCATTGCCGTGGCTTGAGACTGTTTGATCCAGACCAAAGAGAGAGGCCAGCCTAGCGCTAGAAAGAGAAACTAATCAATTTGCCTTGTTCATCACGGGCTTTATAAATAAGGAATATAATTAATCAGAAATTATATCAAATATAAAGTGCTTACCGGCACTTCAGATAAAAACAAATGGATGAGTGTTAAGAAGCTCTATACTTAGCCACTTAATTTTGAATAAGCAGAACCTTTAGATTAAGAGGTTGGGGTGAGTAGTACAGTTGTGTTTCATTTCCTCAAAAGCGACTGTAAGGAACATACTAAGACTGAAACTACACCAAAAAACAGAAGTAACTTCAAAGCAATGACTAGCACCACCCTTATATGAAATAGTTGATAGTTATGATACCAAAAAATCATACGACAACAAAGCAGCAACCATTCAGCATTAGGATTTTTCTTCTTGAAATGTCCAGGAAACACATTCTCCCGTTAATTTTTAAAACGGCAGATGCTCTCCTGTCAAAGGGTGGAAGGTTTAATGCTGCAGGTTATTCCTGCCAGATATTTCATTTATAGTTTTACTGCTTCAAGCCCATTTCAGCTCATCTATTCTTGGTATCATGGGACAAGCAAATAATTCAAAGTACGAAGGAGAATCCACAAAGGACAGCACACTGTCAGTGGACCTGCAGCATCTTACGTGAGATGCTTTTAAAAAAATAATCATTTGCTAAAAAGAGAGAGGGTTCATTTATGAGACTCGTTAGAGAGAAGGTCACTGAGGATGGGTGAGCACAGCTGGAGTCACAGCTGGAACCACAGCTGCCCAGGAACCTTCGGGGGCAACAAGTGACACAATATAAGAAAAACTGACCACGCTACACATTAAAATGGTGTCAACAAAAGTTGTAAACTGCTGAACCTGCTTGAAGTGTTTAAAAATTTTAAAAATGCCCCAATCTGGCATTTTCAGGAATTTCTGCTTCTACTCGAAGTGAAAGCAGCTCATGTCTCATTTCGCCAGCCCGTCCGCTCCTCAGGCAGCAAAGCCCGAGCGGCTGCTCCTTCGGAAAACCCCGCCCGGGGTCCAGGAGCCCCCGGTCCCAGCGAGGGGCTGCCCCGGGGCCCTTCCCGGGACACAGACCGGGGCTAAAGCCGCTCACGGCCGCGCAGCTCCCGCCCCGGGCCCGACCCCGCCGGGCGGATCCTCCGCCCGGAGCCGCCCCCGCGGAGCCGGCCGTCGGGAGGGCCCCGCAGGCCCCGGGCCCGTCCGCCGCTCCCCGGGCCGGGCAGGAGCAGCCCCAGCCCCGGGCTGCGCAGGGGGCGGCCGCCTCGTCCGCCCCCCACCCACCCCAGTGGGGCTTCCCCGGGACCGCTGCCCCGCGGCCCGCCCGGCGACGGGGAGCGGGGACCCGGCTGCGCCCCGCCGGCTGCTCACCCGCTGGCGGGGGACAGAAAGTCCGCGTCGTCCTCCTCCGCTGCCGCCCCGAACATGGTCTCGGAGCCCCCGCCGCCCCGCGGTGTCGTAAACGCGCCGCCCGGCAGCGCAGCGCTTTCCGGCCGCGGCGGGACGGGACGGGACCGGCACAGGGAGGGACGCGGAAAGCGGAAGGGGAGCCGCGCGGGGGCGGGGCTTAGCGGGCACGGCGGAGGGGGCGGGGCTGGCGGCGCGGGGCTGGCAGGCGAAGCGGCGCTCTCGTGGCGGTCGCGCGGTGAGTGACGTGCCGGGTCCGGGTGGCCGCGCGCCCCCCCGTCCCCCCCCCCGCTTCCCGCCGCCTGAGGGACCCGCGGCCCCCGCTGCTCTGGGCGGGACGCGGGACTCGGGCCGGGCGGGGGCGGCCGGGGCACCGCGGGGATGCCTGAGGGAGCGGGGGCCTGTCCGTGGCCTGGGGGCGGCCGGCCGGGCTGCGGAGCCCGCTGAGACGCTGAAGGGCGTGGGAAGCGAGACCCCGGGGCTCCGCTCCCGGCGGGGCTGCCGGCCTGGCTCTGCGAGGGGAGCGGCTGTTCCCAAGGTGACAGCCGGGTCGCCGTGTCCCTGCCCTACCCGTGCGCTCGGGTGCCGCCTCAGGGCCGGAGCAGCCCCGTCTGGCTCCAGGGGCAGGTTGGATTTCGTTCCTCTGCTTGTGCGGCTTCGTGGCGACCCCGCGGCACCGGGCCGGGAAGGTTCGGACACACGGCTGCACATTGTGCTCCCGATTGCAGGTTCTCGTAGCTCTGAGTTACCCAGGGCGGACTGTCACTGTGTCATGCATTTTCTTTTAGCACTCAGAAGAGTTTCTTAGCTTTAAAAACGTCTGAGCTGGCCCTCGTTAAAGCAGTTTTCCACCTTTGCCTTGTAGCTTGAGAAATACACCTCTTTTATTTCCTGTGGAGCAGCTGGTATCTCCGGGTGCTTTGTGATACCTTGTCTTTGAATTCAGGACGTTAGAACCGGCTGGTGTTGAAATGCAGCAAAACTGAATGCAAGGGAGCGCAAAATGGTAATAAGGGCTGAATGATTTCCTGGCTTTGGATGTTTTCTGGCACTGATTGGAAATTTTTTTAGCACGTTGGAGTTTGAGAACAAAATTCCGAGGTCTGTGTTTGCGAGAATATGGGGGTTTGATTGCAATACAGCATGATTGGGGTACCGGTGATTTCACTTCTAAAGGGAAAAGGTGGAGCATTAAGTAGCTTTTCTGTTGTGCAATGTGTTATTTTTTTAGAATGACACCTGCAAAGGGTCAAAAGCCTTGTTTCTGTTTAAAAAACACACATAACAGTGCACACACACAATAGTTGTACAAGAATTTGATGTAAATTCCTAATGGGAGCAGATTGTCCCTGGCTCAGTACAGTGTGTGGACGTGAATGCGAAACAGGAGGTGTGGTTCCTGTGTCCCTTAGATGAAGAAATAAGTTGTTGCTTTTCCTCCTGTACTTCTGTCCGGTTGGCAGTCAAGATATATTTTTAAGCAGTGAAGACCTATGTGGTTACGTCCCAGTGTTGCGTTCAAATTTAGGGTTTTTTTTAGGTAGAGGTAATGCTATGTTCGTACAACCTTTTCCTTATTTTTACTACAAAGTTTAAATTGGAAACAAAAACTGAGCAGTCCTGATACAATCCAGGATTCCCGTCCCGTGAAGAACCTCTGAGCTGAGCACCCATCGTGCTTCCCGCTGACAAGTCTCAGCGTCAGTGAAGTGCCGGTACAAGTACGTACTGCAGTGCTATGGAAAGCATCACCTCTCAGCCACTTTGCATGTTTTTATTTAAGCTTTGTTTTTATTTAAGCTCTCTTCTGCATTTGAGTTTGCACTGAGCTTGCGGCTCCACAGGACTTCGCAGTTGCAGACCAATTTTTACTGTTTGTGCTCAAATTCTAAGCTTCGGAGTGCTTAATAGTGTGGCGTTTTGTGCAAAGGTGGATTCAGCTCTCTTCACAGGTATTTATTTAATTTACTTTTAATCTATTTGATCTTGACTTGCCTCTGCTTGAGCCTGAGGTAGATAAAGCTTTTGCAGTATTCTTCACAAGTAACAATATGTGATCTTACAGCGTAAGCTGGCATTCAGTCTAATGGTCCCAATTAATATAATTTATGATGTAATATTTCCTGAGACTTTCATCAAGCTTTGGATTATGCATTACTTTTTTTCCCACCCTTTATTAAAAAGGGGGCACTGGAAAGAATGTGTAAATATTGCCATTTAAATGCATGTTGGCTTCCTAACAGTGTGGATATGTTGGTGAAGCTCTGGCTGCCGTGCTGCATGGTACAAAATTAACGTGACTCTTTTTGCTACAAACACAAAAGTTTCTGCAGTGAGCAGGTTTGTTCTTCTCCTTCCCTCCCTCACAAACAAACAAAAAGTTTGAAAAGACTAAAACTAGCAGGAGTTGCAGCCTCCCACAAAACTTTGTATTGAGAACGGAGGATTTTTGTATGGCTGCTTTCTGCTGAGTGTTTGCTGCCTGTTGGAAGCTATATAGAGTTATTTTAATTTCATATCAGATTTCTAATCTAGAGCAGCCTTTTAACTAGGCTGAGCATTAGAATAATTTCTGCCAGTAGAGAGGAGGAATTAAATAAGCTTTCCAGGTCACGTTTGCATTTTTGCATTTTTGGTTTAAAGGTGTAGTCCCTGCCTCACACTCTGACTTGCAGTGCTACAAGGGCAAGGTTTGTGTTTTCTTTGTTTTAGCTTTTAATTGTTTTTTTCCTTTTTGGGAGAGAGGTCTGGGAGGATTCTTCTCTAACACTTTGCATTGTAACCTCACGTTTTGGATTAGTGAGACTGTCCCTGAACAAAACCTTAATGTTCGAGAAGGGAAGGTGTTGAGAATACTAATCTTTAGCAGTCTTTTGGTACAAATAGATGAGGAGATCTGCCATATTCACACTGTGAGTTTTGAGTCGGGGTCCTAAGAGCTTCCTTTCAGCTGGCTTGTTTTCCAGCCAGAGCAAAGACTTTTTGTTCTTTGGACTAAAACGTGATATTTTCTCCTTTTCCATTTTGCTTTCTGTGTTTGCTATAAGACCCCCGTACCCAGGAAGAAAATTTCATGGCTCTGTCTTCTCCACACGTGACCGAAGGTCGCCCTGAAGTTCGCAGTAATCTGCATCAGAATTGAGTGAAGCAAACTGCCAGCATCAACCTCTCCAGAGCTCTGCCAGGAAATCACTGGGAGTCTCAGCAGTGTTTTTTCTTGGAGAAGGATGAAAAAGGCTCAGTCTAGTTTATGTTGCTTTTCTCTGGGAAATCCAATCTTAGTTAATCTATTCCATTGCCTTTTGTTTCAATCTAACTTTCTGGAAATGTTCCCAATCAAGTCCCGGGGACTCGAGACCAATGATGTTTTTTTTTTTAGCTGAAATCTGCTAATGAGGAGAATAATGGGACTAGTTATTGTCAATAAATTAAATTCCTATTTTGCTGCACTACAAATTAACTTTCTAAAACCCTTCATTTGTTGGTCCTGGAAATAGTGTTCTGGTTTAGAAGCCAATCTAGAAGAACAGGGCTATACCAAAATACCCCCTTTTTATCCTTCACTGTTTCCACAGTCTTTGATATCACCTTCCCAACGCCTCATTTCTTCTCTCTGTCTCACCAGTCCTTATTTCCTATGGTCCTGTTGATTTCCAGTAGCCTGCGAGCACCTGCAATCGCCGATTAGAGCAATTGCTTGTGTGGAAAATAGTTTACAATTTACTTTTTTGCTCCTTCGCTCTGCACGTATATAATATTAGAAAATCCCACAGGCATTGTTGTACCGCAGATGCGAATGTCATTTATAATCTGTTTTAAAAGCTGTACATGCATTTAATCTGTTCACTTGAATGTTTACCTAAATTAATATAGCAGACCATGGTAGCTCTAGATCACAGGCCAAAATGTTGTAAGTGATTGGGCGTCTTCTCACTGGATGCATCGCACATCCTGATATCAAACCTGAGAAACTGGGACAGAACTAGGGAAAGAATACAGCTATTTTACCATGAAAGTAACAGCAAGCACACTGAGTTCTCTCCTGAGACTTCGTGAGAGCCCCGTCACTTCACCTTCTTTTCCCACACGTGCTCATTACTTATCAAGGATTCAAATCTTGTTCCTCTGATGAAGGTACGTGAGCTTGCACTATGAGCTTTGTGATATCTTTAGCTGGTCTTTTGGCTAACCTAGCTAGGAGAATGCTTGACAGTTGGCCTTTATTTTCTTTTTTAAAAACTTAATGCATCTCTTCCTGGTGGAAGGAGGGTGTATAGTAAATAGACTTTCAGGTGCTTTTTTCATGTTAGAGGAAATTTGATTGGAATTGGATTTGTCAGATTAAAAAGCACTTTCAGGCCACCTCCAAGATGCAGCGCACACTGAGTGTAGGAGCTGCAGCCTGTTCCTGTGTGAGCCTGCAAAGCCGCTGTTTGGAAGGTGTGTGGCTTCCTGAGATGTGAGTCCTCGGGACCTGACCTGCTCCTGGTTTGGTTTCTTTCAAATGATGAATATGCTCTGTGTGGATCCCAGAGCAGCTCCGCGTGGATCCCGGAGCAGCTCCGTGCCATCCCAGGCCCACCGTGTGCCTGGCTGTGGTGCAGCTTGCCAGCTCCCCGCGGCTCCTGGCTGGGTTCCTCCGCATTGTGTCTGGACGGAACGCACTGCGAGCCAGGGATCCGATTAATCAGTTAGCACCTAAGTTCACTTTTCCTGCTCCGAAAGGCGTTGTACTAAAGAGACTCGACACCGTGTTGTCACAGCTTGACTGCGTTTTCAAGCTTGCATCCTTTACTTGGGAAAGAAAAACACTAACAGACGTGGAGCAGGCTCAAAGCCGACGCTCCCAGCAGGCAGGTGATCCAGTTCATTCTCCCCCAGCCCTCAGGAAGCGACCGCAGCAGCCACTGTTGATCAGTGGGAGGGCAGTGAGGTACCTGTACCTTTCCGATATCGCACGTCAACCCTTGTACATCAAAGTGATAAGGGAAGTAGAAGCACAAGCTCCTGAGGAACACACCCAGCCCTGGAATACTGTGGGTTCAGAGTGCTGGTCTGGTTTTCTCAGTTGTATTTTTTTATGGTCCCCTTGTTTATCTAAGCTCCTGGTCTAATGGATTTGGCAAGAGACTGAGTCGTGATTTCATGGTTCTCTGCCAGGAGAGTTCTACACAAATCAAGTTACTATTGGCTTTGGTGCTCTTCATTGACTTGGGATAAGATGTTATCTCACAAGGACATATGGAACCTTAATGTTTAAAGTGGTGTCAGGTGAGACTGAAGGATGCTGGAGGAAAATGTTACTGGTACAGTCAAATTGAAGACTAAACAATCTAAAAGGAAGATAGTTGGGAGTTTTACAGCTGCCCTCATGTTCCTGCTACAGGTTTAGTTGAACTTGTTAAGCTATTTTTGTGTTGCTCTTTCACATAGAGCATAAACAGAGTAGCATCCTTGGCTATAAGATGTCCTGCTACATGGATAATAAAGCCTAATATGCTTTATTCCAGCTATTTTGCTTCTTTGGTAGGACATAGTAGTTTAAAAAACCTTTTGGCAGTAGCATGACTTTCCTTCATGTGCTGAATTCCTTAAGTAAAACCCTCCAGTACCTCACGATAGTAGGCTCATGTGTAGTTGGTCCCTTTTTGTGCAGCTCTAGCTTTTGTTCCTGCTTGGAACCACTGCCCTTACGATGACACTGGGCTTGCAGAGCACAGTACCTCTATACTTCCTGCACTTTTTCTCCTTTCTCACGGTTTTTTCTTCTATAGCAATTTCTGATGCAGCTTTCCCATCAGAGAGGTCAGAGAGCCAGCTACCCCAATGGGGTTTGTCTTGTACACATTGTGGAAGAATCTCTGCACAATTTATAATATATCTGCCTCATTATTTTTTACCATTCTGCCAGCTTCTAAAAACTGGCCTATAGCTGTGAAAATGTCACATTTCTTCATTATGGGGTAGATACTAAAGGAAACTCGACTTGCTTTGTTACAATATCCAAAAGCAAGCAGAACGCTAATTTCTCTGACAGAAATTAATGTTTGAAATCTTGTGAGGGAGACTCGGGAGTCACTTTTGCTATTATGTGGAGCTTTATGCGACCATTCCAATCCTTGGTCTGGTCCAAACATGACTGGCTTATCCCTTCGGTGGGCTACTTAGTCTGAGCAGTAAATATTTATCTTGCGTCAGATGAAATTTTTGGCTGTAACAACAGGGACTGACAGTGTTTTGTGAGGGAGCAGACTAGCAGAAATCCCTGCTGCTTCAGCCCTTCCCTCTGTTTTGTGCAGCTCAGAGAAACTGAATTCAAATATTTTCCACTGGCTGAATTGCAAGTAATGGGTCTGGTTTGAAATAGGCTGCAAGTCAGGCAATAAATAGGCTTAAAGTGGAGTAAAAGTGATCATAGCTAAATCCCAGCAGCGGTTAATGATTAGCCTTTGATATAGATAATGATGCGCGTTCTGCTTGTCAGCATTATCTGAAAGTTTAGAAACTTTGATCCGTCTCCGACGTGTTGGCTGTTGGGACAAGGCTGCTCTCCTGGAGATGGAAAACCTGTCTCTGGAATAGTGAGTACTCAGCTTTTTTTAGCTCTGAATCATTTCTGCTCTGGATTAACAGCTCCGTGGCGGTGCGAGGGTTTTGAAAAAGGCTGTGTTCAGAGCTTTTTCTCAGAACGGTTTATCGTCATTCATAACTACAATTAAAAACATGCTGATTGCTTTTTGTGGTAGCTTTCCATGCCCCAGACGTAGTCCTGTCAGAAGAGCGTCATGAGGCTGAGGCTCTTCCAAAGGCAGATTCTTTCTCAGAGCCTGGCTTGATTTGATTGTCCTTTCCTTCTTCTGGATATCGCGGGAGGTCTTATACCTCGCCGAGCTGACAGAGAGCGAAGGTAGGATTGTATTTTTGCATTTCCACTAGTGAAAATGTAGAGGTGCTCTGTTCTCTGCCTTAGGGCAATGAGTTTCTTCTCTGAATTCTTACAAGTATTTGCATTACTACCTGGAAACCTTACCCCCATCTTCCATACCATTGCTGTTATCCAAGATCATGGAAGGTGCCTCTGCTGATGTATATTATGATCTTATCCATCAGCCAAAACAGAGATTGACTTCCTGGGCTTAATTAAAAACACTGTGGAATGGATTTTGCTCATGGTGACCTATGTTCTACCTTGTATTTTGCTCAGAAACAGCTTCAGGCTTCTCAAAACAACAGGTGTTTTGAACAATTGAAGTACAAAAGAATTTGATTCTTGGCTGCAGTGGAACAAGCTTTTGTTTTGAGGGCCGTAGCTGGTGATGCAAAATTAAACGAACACGCATTCATTTCCCTTCTGCAAGCAGGGAAAATGTAAGTATTTTTCTAAAAGTCAGTCTTGCCAACTGTTGGGTGTTTACTGGAAAGCCTACGTTTAACAGGTGACCCTGACACGCCAGAGCTGGCAGTGCCAGCGTGTTCCATAGGAGCTGACATCAACGCGCGGCGATTGCGGCAATGCCCGGCGCAGCCTGGGCCGGGACAGCTCCGGGGAAGGTGAATGGTTGCGTGGCCTCCTTAAAATGCTGTGTCTGCACGTGGACACACGTCTAAGGAGTAACTGTAGACAAACAACTACTTCAATATGAAAAGAAAGGAGTGAAACGTGCTCCCGGGGTTGTTATTCAAAGAAGTTTTCATGGGTGGTGGGAGCTGGTGCACAATGAAGATGGTTCCCTGTGATGGGTGT
Source organism: Streptopelia decaocto (assembly GCF_964273445.1). Lineage (NCBI taxonomy): Eukaryota > Metazoa > Chordata > Aves > Columbiformes > Columbidae > Streptopelia > Streptopelia decaocto. The sequence goes on along the minus strand of NC_138672.1, from coordinate 2,666,586 downwards.
GTGGCGATACTGGAGATGGCAATACTTACACAAATTGCTTGAACTGATATGTCTCGTGTCATGTGTGTGGAATGGATTCCTAAACCTTAATTAATGAGGAGTTCTGGAAGGTGGTTTTCTTCCAGAATTTGTACAAATGGGCTAAGTCTGGTTATGATGTGTGAGGGGGAAAATGATCTTGGTTTCTGCATGTGCAGGTTTGTGTTCATGGCTGGGGTGTTATCAGCTGATCCATTAGCTTAAAACCACCTTTGTTACCAGCACACTGCGGTGCCTCAGGCATTGCCCCAGTTCACTGCAGGGAAGATTTCTCTGCCAAAGGATTCACGGGGTGAAACGTTGAAGAACACGAGCTTTTTAGTGTGACTGCAGGACCTGCGTCTAGGTCCACACGTTACGGCCTCCAGAGCACGCAGCAGCTCCTCACCATCCCTGCAGGAACTGATGAGCCTGTGAGGTGTGTGCGTTATCATCACGCTCAGGGGTAATGGGAGCTGACTGAGCACCTGCTCCAGCTGAGCCTGCAGGAGCGGGGAAGCTGGACCAGGTGATCTCAGGAGATCTCCTAAACCTCCGTGGTTCTGTGGCTGAAAATCTGAACCGCAGGTCATCCTGTGGTGACTCCTGGGACAAGGGCAAGTCGGGTCAGATCTTGGAATCTTCTGTGAGTCTTCTGAATCATCTGTGTTGATGCATTTCAGGCTCCTTTTTATGAGATCTCTAATAAACCGATGCCATCCATTTTACTACCCTCAGCATTGGTTTTATCTGCATGAGACAGAGGTATTTATGAGGTTGCCAGATAGCAGCTGTAATCTCGCACCTGTATTAAAGCCCAGGTAAAGCACTTTTACGGCACATTGAGCCACATTGCATTTTTTATTAAACCCCTCCTTGCTTGCTTGGGAATGCACTTGCTGACTCTGGTTTCTTTTCGTGTCTCCTGAGGTTATTTTACAATCTTACAGGGTTTAAAGCTGGAAGGCACCATTTGAAATAAATCTGGTCAGAGCTGTTTGTAGTTTTTAGCCTGGTGTGTGTCCTTCCCACTTCAGCAAACCATGTAGCAGTGGTTTATCAGATCTTAACTTGCAAGTAGTACCTTGGCTTGCATCCCGACATGTCTGGCGTTCCTTATAGGTTGAATACTTCTGTGGGTGTCACAAACATCAATCTCCTTACCCTCTGGACAGAGACAGCTTTTTTGTGTGAGACGGGCTGGCTCCTTTTCATACATACCAGCGGTGCAGGTGGTGTGAACCTGCAGGAATTAGTGAGCACAGTGAAGAATCTTGTACACAAAAGTTCAGTTTTCCCTTCATTTTAAAAAAAGTCTGTAGGTAGAACAATACATGCTAGAAGCTCTTCTTCATTAGGGCATGTAAAATAGGAACACAAATGCTTCACTAGGTATGGGTTTTTGAAGGAAGCAGAAGGTGTCTAATCTTGCTGGATATATATATTGTGAGATACTGCTCCAAATGCTAATTTCTTTTTAGATGAAAAAAGATTTTGAAGAGTATCGCAAGGCTCAGGACTCTGTCCCTCTCGTTCCTCAGTGTATGGGGAGGCAGCTTTCTGGCTGTATGCATCACATCCATATGGATCACGTCTCCCTGGTCGCCGTTCCTGTGCTCGGTTGTGTAATGTCTCCGCACAAACTGCCACGGAGGATAAGGAAGTATCTATTTATTCAAGAAGTTATGTAATCTTGGAAAATACTAATCACATGGCACTTCTTTTCCGTCTCCTCTTCCCCACTGCTGTCCCGTTTCTCTCCACCGCTAAGGAGGGTCAGGCAGCTTCTGCGGCCGACAAGCGAGCGCTCAGCGGTTTTTAGCGAGGGGGTCCTGGGGTGATTTCTGGGTGAGCGTTGTGCGCGGTAAGCAGACGGTAAGCAGGCAGCATGTTCTTGCATCCCACCCAGCCTGCTGGGCCACTGGGATTTAAGCTGTTCTGCTTTATCTCTGTTTAAACACAGCCCCGTCCCTGGGGGAAGGGAAGGCCCTCAGGTTCCTCCTCCCTGAATGCTGGGAGGGTATTCTGTGAGTTCAGTATGTATTATGTGTTAATGTTTCGTACCCTTGATGATTTGGGGAAGATGAAGCTGCGATAAAGTGACATGTCAGACTGCGGTCCTGGGAGAATTGCTTCAGAAGTCTTTGATGTGCACGGGGAGTGCTGAGAGGTTCTTCTCTAGATGCCTCTCAGGAATTGCCTTTGATGAAAACTTGTTAGTACTAGCTCTGAATTCATGCTGATGGTGGCTATAAGGAATACTGGTGTCTGACGTGGTTTTGTAGGAGCCGTTTCACCCTGGATGTTTTATAAAGACATGGTAATGTAGCATCCTCTGTCAGTTGTGGCAGCTCCAAGGCCGTGCCTTTCCCTCCAGATGTGTGCCTGAGTCAGCTTCGGTGTGGCAGCTTCTCCGCTTTGGGAGCCGTGGGACTAGTGTTTGCTCTCCAGATCTTGGATGTTCTGAGGTGCTTCAGTTCTGCTGCTCTCCAGAAAAGTCTGTGCTGTTGGGTGTGAGGAAAGGGGGATGACTGTATCGTATCATCCATCCAGACAGAAAGGAGCACAATAAACAGTGCAGAGCAGATATAAGGTCTGAAAGTCTTGTGGCAGAAGAAATAGAGAAATGAAAACAAGGAGGGGGGAAAATACTGTGTGTGTACAGAGTGGAAGAAATTGTGCTCGTGATGGGCTTGAGCATGTCAAGTTGCTGCTTCAACCTTATTAATGTTTACAAATATGTAAAGGGTGAGTGTCAGGAGGATGGAGCCAGGCTCTTCTCAGTGATAACCAGCAGTAGGACAAGGGGTAATGGGTTCAAATTGGAACACAAGAGGTTCCATTTAAATTTGAGAAGAAACTTCTTCTCAGTGAGGGTAACAGAACACTGGCCCAGGCTGCCCAGGGAGGTTGTGGAGTCTCCTTCTGTGCAGACATTCCAACCCGCCTGGACACCTTCCTGTGTAACCTCATCTGGGTGTTCCTGCTCCATGGGGGGATTGCACTGGATGAGCTTTCCAGGGCCCTTCAACCCCTGACACTCTGGGATTCTGTGATTCTGAGTGCAGATGTCAGGTCTGTAGAGCTGATCTGCTCTGGCCTTGGCACTTGCAGGTCCGTGTTGTCTGTGCCTGGTGAGAGGAGCTGGCTGGGGGTTCGTGCTGTTCTGGTGGAGGTGATGTGAAAAAGGGGGAAGTTTTGTGATGCTCAGGGGTGAACAGGCAAACTTTGAACTATTGAAGAGATCCCAGTGCCTTTTGATTGGTATCACCCTTGTCACAGTTCGAGTTCACTGTCCGCTGGTGTAGCATCTCACCTTTGTGCATACTGACTCTGTGTATTGGCGTTTGTTAGCAGTAAAAAAACAAACCAATTTGCTGTTAACATGTCTGTTCCTGGCCTTGTGCTTCTGGTCAGCGGGTGGGCGGCTCTGGGCCAGGCGAGCTGCGCTTTGTTCCCTCAACTGCACTTTTGATTTGCTCAGCTTATAATCGTCTCTCCAACTGGGGTTGTCAAAGACAGACGGGGGTAGGATATGCTCAGATCCTTTGAAAGTGTCCCACTGGGGACTTCAGGTTAATTTGGGATTGATCAGGTTGAAAGCATTCATGTTTTATCAGGATGGTAGCAGGTTATTGCTGGTGCTTCAGTTCACATCATTTCTGATGTGGGTTTCTCCAAAACTTGTTTGCTCTGTCCTGCCTGGCCATTCTTCATGTGGATAAGAGCCCTGCACACATAGTTCACCAACCGTCGTTGGCTTCATGACAGCTTTCAGCATCTGTCCGTCACTCAAAACTAAGTCCCTGGGGCCACCCTGTGTGACAGGCGTGTGCTCAGCAGTGCTGCGGAACGGGAGCCCTGGGCTTGTTGTGCAAGTCTGTGCCTGGGGTGTTCGCAGGAGCTGCCAGCTCCAGTTCCCGTGTCATTCCTGCTATTGTGCCCTTCCCGCCGCTTTGTCAGGGGAAGGCCTGTGTTGGATTTGCAACGGCATGAAATGATCTAGTCAGATGTACCCGCTGCTGCATTCTGAGCCCGAAAGCCTACTGCACACCTCCAAAAACCTTTTCACGTGTAGCACTGTACAGGGAAAGCTAAGAAGCAGCTAGTTGCTGCGTTGCTGAAGAGATGGTGATATTGTCTCATGTCCTGCCAAGAGCGGGGCAGCCTGGAGAGCGTGTGGAGGTGAGGACCTCAAGATTTGGCCCAATGAATCAGTCTCTAAAATTGCTGTTCTTCTTTCAAGGGAAAACTCGATGTTCACTAGTCAGCCTGGGAGCGTGTCCAGGATTCTCTTGTAGGTGAGGGGAGTTTCTACTGGTTCCTGTGCTGATGTTGTCCCTGCTGCATCGCTGACCTAGAATTGGTGAGAAAAAGAGGCAAACCAAGGAGCGACGTGTTGTTTCTGTCACCTCTTGATAAAGGTCGATGTGGTCATTGTGGAAGTGATCTTACCTGCTCTACTGAGGCAAGGATTGAGATGTGGCAGCACAAGCAGAGAAACTATTAGCATAAGAATAGAACAGAATAGAATTAGAATAGAATACTTACATTGGAAGGGCCCTACAACAATCGTCTAGTCTAACTGCCAGGTGGATGGAGGGGGGACCCTTGGTGAGACGGTAGCGAGTCACTCCTGGATCTCAATGTGAAGCTTTGTGTGCGTTCCAGGTGCTTGAACCTGGGCTGTACATGTCAGACGCCTCCCACAGAAATGAGGTTCCAGCCAGGAAGACGTTGGCAAGGACTCCTCAGTTTTGCCAGGTTTCTCAGGAGCGTCCTTCACTTACTCCTGTAGTTTCATTGTCGCTGAGCAAAAAGCTTGGCTGGAGAGGACTCCGCTTGTTGCTCAGCCTGCCTACCTCACTGTTATTTTCTCCATCCGTACAAATCTCTTGTCAGCATTTCTCAGCCCGTCCTCCGATGTTCTCAGTCTCTCAGTCTGAGGTTTTCTGCTCTGCAGGATTGTTTTCTGCTGCCTTTTGCTTCATTTTGCCTGTTAGTAACGACACGGGCTGGCGTGATGCTCCGCTTCATGAAGTTCAGTGCATTGTCCTGTAGAGAACAGCCTGTCCTTCGTTATTGTGTTGTTGTTGTTCAAAGATTTAGAGATTTCCTGCGGAGTCTGCAGAAGCTGGAAGATTAGGAACGACCGTCCGCTTCTAGGGAAGCAGATCAAGCAGGGTCTCTAACAGTGGGTGACCAGACAAGTTTGCTATGAAAATAAACTCCATCAAAGGGACACGATTGTGGCCGTGCTGAGAGGAAGAGCTCCGGCCCCTCTGGTAACAGGGACTGAGCTCAGGGAAGGTGACCAGCTTTGCCTTCGGTGTGTAGCTGAGCGTTGCTTTGGTTCAGAGCAAAGGACAGGACCTTCAGGGTTGAACCAGCCTTCAATACTTCCTCAACTTCTTTTAATCTTCATTTTAATTAAAAGTTGATTGATGTATATAACTGCACCGAGCTGCCAGATCATGATGCGCAGCTCCAGGAAGCCTGTGGAGCCAGCAATCCACAGCCTGAAATTGGACCCATTTTCTTTGTTATTATTATTTTTGTTCTGTGTTCGTGAGTGCTGTGCGATAGTCACGTGGGGGGTGCAGCCTGGCTCCTGGGGACAGAGCAGCCCTATAATGAGAGGGACAAATGTGTGTTGGTACAAGTCTGGAACATGGGAAAGAAACACAAAGATTTAGTAAGAATGAAATAAGCAGACAGCGGCAGCCAGGAGCCCTGAAGGACAGAGCTTTGCAGCTCAGATAAGTGTGAGAAGACAGAATAATGACTCCACTTGGTGAAGATCTGGTCTCCACATGCTGCCAGCCTGGCTGTGCCTCTGTCTGACATCCCTGCTGGCTGATTCCCTCTCCGCGTGTCTGTCTGCCCGGACATCGTCCCCTTTTGAAGCCGGACACAGAGCAGCCCTGCTCAGCTCTTTTCTTGCCCATCATTCTCTACTCTCTGGCATCTCAAGCTGCACATCCCCCAGAGTACCTGTCTTCTTCCTTCAAGAGCCTCTACAACCCACCTGTGTAAATAGCTCAGCCGTGTCCCTTCTGCTCACAGGCGGAGAGGAGGTTGTACCCACTGTCACACTGTGTGTTTTTCTGCTTGACTCCGCTGATCTGCTTTGAGTCGATTTGCAAGCTTCTCTGGTCACGGACAAAACCCAGGAAATACAAACTAATGCAGCCTGACAACCCTCAAAGTGCACCAGAGCTCCTCTCCTGAGCTGCCCCTTCTCCTTCTGGCTCTTTATCTGAGCTCCTTTTAGTGTGTTGAGCTTTTAGGAAGCCTTAAACTTCTGGTAAAGGCTTTTGGTTGGGACTCTGAGGTGGTGACGCAGTACCAGGCCAAGCCAGACAGTTCTGGGACCTTGCAAACATCCCTTAAATTCTTAATATAGCACTAAGAGCTCTTTCTTCGGAGTTGCGCAAGGGAAAAACAGAGGTGTGCTGGGCACAGCGCAGTGTCTGAGTTCAGCCCTGGGGCTGCTGAGGCTGCTCGAGGGAGCTCCGAGGGGGATTTTGACATTGGAGAACAACAGTGTATCTGTAAAACACGTTATATTGCATTACTGAAGAATGATCTATTTGTTCCCCGTATCTTTAAAATGTGTCTATATAGCTTGACCCTGGGAGGGCTCTGGCTGCTGTTGCTGGTTACTCCTAGAGATGAGCAGGTAGATGAGCCGTCCCTGGGCTGTGTCTTTGGGCAGCTCTGGAGCTGAGCCTGGCATCCCGGAGGAGCCGCCCCAAGTCCATGCGTTTGGAAAGGAAGTGGTTAAAGTTGTCCAGTTTGCCAGGAAACTGAAGAAACCAGCAGCAGTGCTTAGGTCTCATGATGAGTAGCTCAGCCCGGTGAGCGGCCGCAGCTCCAGGCAGGAACAGAGCTGCAGTGTCTGCAGGCGCCCAGCTCCCCCTCCCACTGCACTTTTTTAAAAAAGAAAAGGCTTGGGCTTGAGACCACAAGCTCAGAGCCAGCGGAGCTCACAGTCTGCCAGCTGGACTGCTGTAAGTAGAGCACTGATCCCTTTTGGTTGCCTGTTGCATTAATTACGTATTTTATATGTAGCATTCCTTTGTGTCACGCAAGACTCAGACATAGCTGATGTGCAAGCCTTTCCAACTTGCTCTTTTAAATCTTTTTCCCTTGGATTTCTCTCTGGAGCTTTCACTTGAATTCTTAGTAAATCTTACCAGATCTTTTTCACTTCTTCAGGACAAGAGAGGGACCTGTTCTTGCTGCCCAGAGTGCTGGTGGAGGGACCCTGGGTAAGGATCGCTCCAGCTGTGCGAGACAGAAATGTGGAGCAGGATCCATCCCCGTGGAACTAATGTAAAGGAGACTGAAGAGGTGTTTTGTAAAGCTCTGGTCCTTTTGGGCAGAGCCAGTGAAATTAATTTCATTTCTTGTTTTTTCAGAACTGGCATGGGAAAGGTGAGGCACCGTTTTGAAAGGAAGAGTTTTCTGCTCTAATGGGCATTGATTTAGGGTTCCGTTGTTGATCCTGTTAGATTTTGGATTTGGGAAGAGGCTTCATTCCTTTTGAGTGTGACTATGAAGCTGTGTTTGCACACGGTGTTTCAGACCGAGCTGATTTGTAAAGTACTTTCTGGGAGCTTGGCAGATCCTTCCCATAGCCCGTCGTGTTTCTGCATTTCTCCCCTGGGTGTCTGGCAGGCTGTTTGCCACAGCAAAAAACGTGATTTGCTGTGGAGTGGCAGGATTCTGGATTAACGGGAGAAGCAGTAGGTTGGGAAACTGCTGGAGGTTTTGGCAAGCGTGGCTGAGACCTGCTTGAGAAAGCAGCTTTCCCTTGTTTCTGTCGTTCGCTGGCATGAGATACCTGTTCTTCCTCCACTTCTCCGTGCCCTGGCTGCCTTGTGTGCGTGAGATGAGGCAGCACTGGTTGAACATTGGTGGAGGGTGTAAGTGCTAACAGTGAACCTGAGCTAACAGTTTGTTGTTGTCAGATCCCGCTCCTGGCTGCGTCTCCTTGACGCCAGTTGGTTTGCTGACCTGCCAAGGTGGCACTGCAGGGACAGAACCTCTGAGCAGAGCCTGCGGCGTGCTGGCCCGGCCCCGCTCCAGCATGACGGCTTGAAGGGAGAGCATCCTGTGCGCGGCGCTGAGTCCTGCTGGCTTCCTTAGGAATTGGAGGGGTCGTGGAGTGGGGGCTGTGGAGACAGCCAGTGGGGACTGGGGTGACAGCAAACAGAGGGGGAGGGAGGGAGGGAGGAAGAAAAAAGGAAGAAAGGAAGGAAAGAAGAAAAAAGGAAGAAAGGAAGGAAGAAAAAAGGAAGAAAGGAGGAAAGGAAGGAAGGAAAGAAGAAAAAAGGAAGAAAGGAAGGAAGGAAGAAAAAAGGAAGAAAGGAGGAAAGGAAGGAAGGAAAGAAAAAGAAGGAAGGAAGAAAAAAGGAGGAAAGGAAGGAAGGAAAGAAAAAAGGAAGAAAGGAAGGAAGGAAGAAAAAAGGAAGAAAGGAGGAAAGGAAGGAAGGAAAGAAGAAAAAAGGAAGGAAGGAAAGAAGAAAAAAGGAAGGAAGGAAAGAAGAAAAAAGGAAGAAAGGAAGGAAGAAAGGAGGACAGAAGGAAGGAAATGAAGAGAGAAGGAAAGGAAGAGAGAAAGAAAGAAGGAAAGAAAGAGAGAAAGAAAAGAAAGAAAGGAAGAAAGAAAAAGAAAAGCCCTGGGGAGAGTTTCCTCATTCGTCTCTCCTCCCCACCCTGTTTGTTTTCTTACACCGTAGTCTGTCACAGAGTACAAAAAATCCCGGGGTTGTGCTCAGGAATCCACTCCAGTGCCTCCTGTGCAAACCTGTGGAGCGGGCAGCAGTCGAGAGGTCAGGTCACCCATTCAGACAAAAATACCTGCTGCTGAAGTGCAGGGTTTGTACAAGGCTAAACCTAAATTCTTTAAAGAATTTGCGATAATAGAAGCTTGTGTGTGTGGATTTTTTCCGCCAGGTATAGAGTCTGACTTGTTGAGAACAGTGCCCTTCTTTTTGCAGTATGCACAGCTGCGGGCCAGTCAGCTTGTCTCTGCAAAAAAAAAGAGTCTGCAAAAGCAAACCAAAGATTTGCTGCTTGAAATATTAAGGTTCCGCAGCCACTAACCTGCTGCTGCCCCAGATTCTGTTTTTTACCCGAAGGCACAGGTAGAGGCCTCCAAAGTTGTAACTGATTGTTCTGGGCTGTTCCACTGGAAGTGATTTATTTTTAAACAGAAGTTCCTCCATGTGTTGTTACCTTTAGCAACACAAAAAGCTGAAATTGCTCGCTATTGGTTATTTTGTCTTGTGCTACTTAATTTCCCATCCTTTTCAGGATCTCAGAAACGTCTTTCGGCGCTGGGTAGCGGCAGCAGGGGTCGGATTTGGCGTTGGAGCGCTGGTGTGACAGGGTCCTACACGTGGGAGCACCAAATGTGCTCTTCATAACCTGTACCGAACCTCTACCAAACCCAACCATTAGTGAATACTTGACCTTGTTTGCTCATACACTGTAAATATCTAGAGAACACATGGGTTGTTTGTCCCTTTCTGCAGACCAGTGATGGTGAATTACCGAGAAGATGGACACAAGGGAGTTTTTGAGCCGGTGAACAGCCAGGGCTTCTGTGGAGCGTATCGGAACCTGCACTTTGACAGGAGCATGAGATCCTAAAATGAATGAATCATGGCACTGGGCAGTAGTCGCTCGGGAGAATGTTGCATCCAAAGCAAAGGCAATGGGTCAGTCAGCTGAAAGAAGAAGAGGGAGGAGACGAGGTTTTGGTTTTGGTGGGGGAGAGGAGCGGTTCTCCCCTCACGTCTTTCCTCTTGCAGCACATCTCTTTGATCCCGGGGTGCAAAGCTCTCCGGCTGTTCTTCCTTCCCCGCTGCAAAGGATGATTTGAAGTTTGTGTGTCTTGGCAGAGGATTCTTTTCCCGAGTGTTTTTATTTTAAGACTTCAGTTCTAGGGCTTGAACTTTTAATCTCTGAAACAGTATAATCTTAAAAGCACATGAAAGTCCTGCTGTTGGTTCTGCAGGTGCCCTCTGGCAATGCTTTTCCGTGTCAGGGGAGCTGCTCCTTGCATTAGTCTCTTCTTCACCCTCAACATTTTTCTGAGCTGTTTTTCTGGTCTTAATTTTTAAGCACAGTTTGGGGACAGGGTGAGCTAAATAACAGTAGGAGAAATATGGACAGGGAGTATGAACTGCTTTTAGCCGGTGCCGTTACAAGTTAATTTTCCAGGGGGGTTACTGTGAAGTTGTTTAATGCAAAAAGTGGCTACGAACTTCACCTGCACGGAGATGCAGAAAATACCTTTGCTGTGTGCAGCTGACTTGGGTGCACACAGGTGCGTACTTGCATTGATTAACTCCGGTGTTTGCAAGGAGCGTTAATTCCTTCTCCTGAGTTCCTGCCCAGCACCACTGACTTGCTTTCCTCCTTATCATCCCAAATCTTTAACTTCTCTCACTGCTCTTTTTAAATTGACCTCCGAAGCCTTTTGAGATCACCCCTGTCACTGATACTGTCACTGACAAAGGCTGCGTGTCCGGGGCCACCGGCGATTCCTGCACAGCTGTGACAGAAGGCCACTGTCACAAACCGAACCAGCTCCAGCATCACCTGGCTGCCATTTGGGGTTTTGTTTGTACTATTTCAGGTTGGAAAGCTCTTCTAGAGTTTCAGTTCCCCTCTCCAATCTAAATATACTCCTGCCTATCTCTTCAAACACCAAATTGTCTTTTAGCTTAAAAAACTTTTGTCCAAGTTGTAAACACTCCTGATGATTTATCTGGAAGGACGTACGTCTCTTCTCTTTTTAAAAAAATAATTTAATTGGATAAGTGTCTGTACTTTGTTTTTTATTTCATTTGGTTTTGAGTGCCAGACTAGACTGAGAGGTTACACAGTATTCCAGGCAGGGTCTAGTACAGCAGTGTTGGTACTTACTTATCTTTCATAGAATAATAGAATCATTTTGGTTGGAAAAGACCTTTCGGATCATCGACTCCAACCATAACCCACTCCGGCACTGCCCCATGTCCTGAGAACCTCATCTCCGTCTGTCCAGCCCTCCAGGGATGGTGACTCCAGCACTGCCCTGGGCAGCCTGTTCCAATGCCCCACAGCCCTTTGGGGAAGAAATTGTTCCCCAGACCCAACCTCAACCTCCCCTGGTGCAACTTGAGGCCGTTTCCTCTGCTCCTGGTGCTTGTTCCTGGGGAGCAGAGCCCGACCCCCCCTGGCTCCAAGCTCCTTTCAGGCAGTTCAGAGATCAGAAGGTCTCCCCTCAGCTCCTGTTCTCCAGCTGAACCCCCCAGGTCCCTCAGCCGCTCCCATCACACTTGTGCTCCAGCCCCTCACCAGCTCCGTTCCCTTCTCTCAGCTCGCTCCAGCACCTCAAGGCCTTTCTTGTCGCAAGGGACTTGGTCTGTCCCAGGGTTGCCTTTGCCTGGCTCCATCATGCTGACAGATGCTCTTGCTTCAGAACTGTCTGGTGTTCCCAAGTTGTTCTTTCTCCTGTTGCTGTTTCTACCGGATAACCTTTCATTTCACACCAGAAGTTGTCCCCGGTTCCATCCCGAGTTCTGCTGGCTGCAGAGCACAGAAGCCATGGCCACATGGGGTATATTTTTATTTTTAATGAGCGTATCCAGACATACCTGATTTGCAGTAACCAGATTAGGCATTTCGACCGGCAACCTTTTGAGTGTTTCTCATTGTGTGTAATGTGATTAGAGGGGAAGATGTGACAATGTAAAGCTCATGGAAATGAAATGGGATTGCCTGGGGCTATTGCAGACCTTTGCCTGGTGATACGTTTTGTACCACCTAACATAATTTCTTCATTAAACATGTTCCCAATAAAATGCATAACTGTCAATTAGGAGAAATACTGTAATCTGAATCCTTTAGTATATGCAATTTAAAATGGGGCTTGAGATACTTTTGTCATGACGGTGATTGAGAAGAGACTTGGTTTATTTCCTCTTAGAGATAAGAAATGTTCCTTTATGCTGAGCACTTGTCCCCATGTGCTGTGGCAATCGGATTAGGCTGCCTTTCTGGCGAGAATGTTTAGGATGGTGCGGCAATACGATGATGTAAAGCTCAGGGACACAGCTCCTTTAAACTGTCCCGCTCGCTTTGCTGCGCGTTCTCTGGTGTCGGAGCGCGGGACTGTGAGGGCGCTGCAGGAGTTTATCCAGAAGCAGTTCTCAGTGGCTTAGAGTATTTTCTCTTGCAGTAGCAGCAGGGGAACTATCTCCTGTTTAAAATAGTGCTGCTGTTTATTTTGTTTTTCATTTATTTTTTCAGGGTCTCTTCTACGTGCCTTTTTGAATATCTCTGTTGCAAAGATGTCTCACCACGGGAACGGCTCCATGTCGCCAACCACGCATCCTCCCGAACATCACCACTCAACGGCAGCCCCGGGATCTGGTCACGACATGATGATGATGGTAAGTGGAAAAGTCATCATTAACGAGAGAGATTCGCCTTGTCTGTGGTTCAGAGTACTTGTCATCTTGAAGAACATGGTCTTGAGGACTGGAAATTAAACTTAGCTTTGGAAGGCAGGAATCAATCCAGTTAAAACACAGACCCTGGCTCTTCTGAAATGAGTGGCATGAGGTGATGCGTGACACTAAATGTATTTCAGAGCTGGAGATCCTTTGCAAAATGGTATTTCCTTGCAGAAACCTTCCTGGCAGCCAGGCTGGTATCTGCTCTCCAGCCAGCTAAAGGCAGAAATGAAAAGTAAGCATTTTACTGCAAGAAATGGAGATGGCCAGAGTTCTCCAGGCTGTTAGTGTTAGAAAGACCCTTAATGAACACTGAGAGGGTTGCACAGTAGTGGGATGGATTGTGCTGACCTGCAGGGACCAACCTCTGAGCCCTTTCCCTCCTGAACTTTAAGTACATGCTTGATTTGGGGACCACGGTGCTACCAGGGCTCTTTGCCACAGTGTTAGGGCCGTGTTGGTCCGGTTTCCTGCTGCTCCAGCTAACTCAGATTTAAACAAGTTCAGACTTGTGCATGTTGGCATCACCGGCGCTTTGCAGAGATCCTGGCCAGAGTTGCCATGGAGATGACCGTAGGATCTGTGTTTGTGTGTAGCCAATTCTAGGGAATTTCTTTTCAGCTTTTTCTCCCTTTTCTCAATACTTTTGAGTGAGTTTCAGGTTATTAAAACATGGCTCTTCATGGTTGAATTTTGAAAGGAGAGGAGAGAGTGTGCATTTCAGTTGAAAAGGAGCAGATTTTGCAAGGCTTCAGTTAAAGTTTCCTGCCAGCACTATGCCCCAAGGAAGGAATTGAGAATCGCTGCTTCTACTTATGTTGCGAACAGTGTCAGAGCAAGAGGGGACTAGAACAGCCCTTCCCCTTTGTGAACGTAGCTCAGTAGTGCTGGTGGAACCTGCAGTCCAGCATTGTCACCGATGTCCTTGTGAAGCTCTTCATACAATCTAACAGCTCAGTGTTGGCATTCTCTGATCCGTTAATTTCCATATAAATGCTGTTTCTTTACAAGTGACAAGTGCTCTTACCGTCAATGGACAGCTTAAAGGACGCTGCCTTACCCTGGAACTGGTTATAAATTGCACAGGATTTGGAATTAGCATTGCACTGTCAGGGAAGGAAGTAAATAGGTACATTTTAATATGTGCATATTCCCATTCCTCGCTTGCACCAAGTAACAGGCTCTGTTTCAGCTGTGGTTTATGGAACTAGGCTATAACGCTCTTTGGTTTGTGTGGTTTTTGTTTGGAATGTAAGAATGTTAAATTTAATAAAGAAATGGAAGCACTGTCTAAAAGATATTTTATAGTAATTTCTGCTCTGGGGCTAATGAACGTCTGCTGATTCTTAGGGATGCTGAAATTAATCATAATCCTGATCTTTAGCAAATAACTGTAATTAAGCAAAGTGCAGAGTTCAAAGAGAAGTTCCTCTAGCTCGGTGAGCACTTTCCGTGTGAAACCGCGTACGCAGCTGTGCTCAAGACACGCTGAGCTGCGCCTTGTTCAGCTGGGGGGGAAGATGATGTGAACCCCAACGGGCCGGGGATCACTGACATCTCTTCCCACTGCGTTTCCTGTGTAGGTTCAGGAGCGCTTATTTTCACCCAGGGGAAGCTGTGGTCCTGCTTATATGGAATAGTCCTTCTTGTACCTGAATTTAGGCTTCTGTTTCCCATAGGAAAGAGCTGCCCAGCCAAACAGGAACCCAGAGCAGCTTTAGCCATGTCTCGTGTGTGTGTTACACTAGATTTACTGAAGAGTTTCTTCGAGTCTATCTAGTGACCAGCTGAAATGATCCAAATGTCGCAGTACAAAAGCCTTTGCTAACTCTTGCTGTGAGCTCCCTCTCGTGATGAGCTATTTGGGCTCATCTTGGTGTTCTTTGTGTTTTGGGCAGGCTATGACCTTCCACTTCAGCTATGAGAATGTGCCATTGCTGTTTTCTGGACTTAAAATCAATTCTCCTGGAGGTTAGTAAAACTGTCTTGTCCAGTCCAAATAAAACATTTGAAATTGATGAATATTTCAGGAATAACCTTGCTATTTATGCCAGACATATGCAGGCATGCTGCGTTGAGTCTCTTTCAAATGGCATCTGTGGGGTGAAAGAAAAAGGGAGATGTTTGTATAATTCGAGAATTTGACTGGTCGTATTAACAAAAGTGATGGATGGTTTCAGTTCATGGGTGAAATTCCAATTAGTGTGGGTGAAAATCACATTTACCATCTGTACATGTGCGCGCACAGCCCGGCCACAGCCTGCGCGGTGTGAGGCGGTTGTTGAATTACACTGTGTCTCTTCTGACGTGTTTTGAAGCAAACGTCTTTTGCCGCACAGATACAATGATGTTTCCTCTTTTGTCAGAAATGGCTGGTGCTTTTGTGGCCGTCTTCTTCCTGGCCATGTTTTATGAAGGCCTTAAAATCGCCCGAGAGTGTCTGCTCCGGAAATCCCAAGTCAGCATCCGCTACAACTCCATGCCAGTGCCGGGTCCCAATGGCACGATCTTGATGGAGACGCACAAAACCGTTGGGTAAGAATTTTGCTTCATTCTAAGACAAATTTCTTCAGCAGGTGACAAAGGCAAAAACAGAGACAGAAAAGACTTTATGCAGGCAATACTACTCTCTGCAAAGTGCATTGGCTCCAGATGGGGACACTGCTTGATGCTGGAGGACACTGTGCTTGAGTCACTTGGCCGCTGCGTAGGATGGGGGACAAAAGGAAGAAAGCAGCAAGGAGTCAGATAAACTTTTTGTTTCTTCGCTAGAGCAGAAACAAACACATATGGGGAGTTCTCAGGAACAGAATTTGGGTGTTACAGCCAGCAAACCTGATAGAAAATATTTAGGATCCTTCTGTTGACAGGTAGTCAAAGCCTCTACTCAGAAAAGCAGCCATTCTGTGTTTGAATGTGGGGTAAAACACACTTGTAGAGTCTGCTGCTCAGCTGAAAGCTTTGTCCTCCAGCGAGTACCACGCTTGCTTGGTTATCGGTCAGCTCAGTGGGGAAAAGCCCAGTTCCAAGTGACAGCCGCGTGCAGAATCCTGTGCCCAGCCTGCTGGGTTATCCTCTGCTGTTTCACGCCCACCTTGGCATCCTGGCAGCCCAAGAGCTGAGTTTTCTCTTTGGAAATGTGCATTTTCCCGCCTGCTGACCGTTCTGTGGGTTTTGTGTTCTCAGACAGCAGATGCTGAGCTTCCCTCACCTCCTGCAGACCGTGCTGCACGTCATCCAGGTCGTGGTCAGTTACTTCCTCATGCTCATCTTCATGACGTACAACGGGTACCTCTGCATAGCGGTGGCCGCAGGGGCAGGGACGGGCTATTTCTTCTTCAGCTGGAAAAAGGCCGTTGTGGTGGATATCACGGAGCACTGCCATTAACACCAGCGCTGCCCAGGAGCCTCTCCACCCCGCTGCTCTCTCGAGGCGCAGCCGTCACCAGGACTGGATCATTCCTTAGCGGAAAGAGAAACAATAGAAAGAAAATCAGCTGGAGTTCACAAGTTCCTCGCTGGGCTGCAGGGATGGGAGTGGCTGGGGACGCTGCTCCCCTTGCTGCGGGCTGGCAGCAGTGTTGGCTCCCCAGGCTCCCGTCGTGGCCGTTCTTGGCTAGGATTTGCTTTATTCTTAGATTATGCCGTGATTGAAATTAGTTGGCTGACAGAAATGTAGAAATTATTCTTTTATGAAACGAAACATTTTATTTTTAAATTGTAAATGCTCATCTCTGAGGGTTTTATGAACTGTAGGTAAAGAGCAAAGTTGCCAACAGAGCCTACGTGTGCGAATGGCTATTTGAATTTCCATTATTTTTTCAATATGTACATAATGCCGGGGAAGGGATCTCCTGGCATTGTGGCTTTTGGGGCCAATGACGCCTTCTGTTGCAGAAGGACTCAGCCTCTGAGGAAGACTTGGTGCTGCACATCAGACACGCTCAGGTGTGTCCTGGCAAGGAAATTAGTGTGTGACCCATGTGCTTCGGGGAGTCCAGATGAAGCTGTCCCCAAGCCCATGAATCTGTCCCAAGCCCATCAGAGTACTGTGAGTGTTGTTAATCCTCTGGTGTATCCAGCAGCTTTTCTCAGCTTCAAGTGATAACATTTGGGTTTGGCTGCTTTCACTTCCCAATCATGGAAATACACAGAGCAGATGCAGGACAATTGGGTATTTACAGGGCAAAAAGACTTTAAATAAACCATTGAACCCGAATTTATGTCACGTTGAATCGCACCTGGACGGATCTAGAGCTAGAATTTGATTTGCTACAACTAGTTCTATAAATGAGGCAAGTACTAACTAATGACTTCGCGACACTGAAGGCCGAAATGTCTGAAGAGGGTGTTCCATGGTTGAGATGAAGTAAAACAACCATGTTCCTGTAAAGGAGAGACTTGGGGAAGAGAAGGAAGAGCAGATTAGACTACAGCAGCCTTTGGTCTCAGGTGGAATTTGGAGTAGCTTGGGCTGATTAAAAAGTATTCCTAACCCAGGTGCCTCCTCTTTGTCCTGATAGTCTTGCTGTGACCTTGTTAACTCAGAGGTGCGAGGGTGATTGGTACCAGAGGTGGACAAGTGGTGTAGAACAAACACCTTCCCATTCCGTGCTGTCAGCTCTGCACGTTTCACAGGGAGAACAGGCTGTGAGATGGGGACAACCAGCGTCCTGCGCGTGTGATGCCCAGAACGTGCTTAGTTTTCTAGGGTTTAGCAATTCTGCTTCTTGTTGTAGGGAAGGCTGTGCAGAGCGCAGTGCAAAGCTGCAGTCTTCGTTCTGCCTGGGATGCCCCGTTTGTGCCAGCGACTGGCTGAAAGGGAACACGGTGGGGTTTTCCAAAGGGCTCTGAAAAGCAGCTCAGACTGGGACTGACGTGTGGGATGTGCCGTGAGAACAGGGAATCCTTTCGAGATTAAAGTATCTGGGCACATGCAGCAGCATTTTTTTTCTCCGAAGATGCTACCTGGATCTGGAATTGCACCACATAAAGCTGCCCATCCTAGGCTGATGCCAGGTATTTATCTGGACATCTTGTTTTCTTTGGGCAGGGCAAATACAGAATAAAAGGAGACAAAGCAGGCTTGGGTATCTAAAGAGTTTCTATCGGTAGCAAATTTGCATCTGGGTGAAAGAAGCGAAGGTTTTTTCATGGAGAACAGCCAGCTCCTGATGAGGGAGAGGAAGAGCTCTTCCCCAGTCTGATCTCTGGAGGGAGGGATGTCTGACCGGCTGCAGAAGGACAGACTGATACCCTCTCTCTGCATCTGTTGTGAAGGTAAAATCTGTGCCCTCTGTGCAATGGTGCCTCTCTGAGAGCAGATAACAGACCCTTCCGACCCCTGTGTGAGAGCGGTGAGGAAATGTTGGTGTTTTTCAGAGAAAATTGAAGCAGTTAAGCGCTGGAGATGGTTGGTTGTGTTTTGAAAGCTTCCACTGCAGGGGCTCAATTGCTGACAGAGTTCAGAGCCCCCATTGCAGACACCGCTCTGATCGGTCTCTTCAACGAGTCAGAGGTGTTGCCGTTCTGGGATGTCTGGTTATAGGGTATGGACACGAGTGGCTTTGCGTGGTGACACTAGTTACTTTACAGACCTCTTGCTGTGTCTTCCTCTGAAATAGAACCTCTGCTCGGGCTGATCTTGCTGTTCCTTTGTAGCCACTTTTCTTGTATTGAAGTGACCAGACTTGAATTCTTGGATTGAAGTGCTCAGAGATGGATGACTTGACAATCAGGCTTTTATGATATAAATCCGGTTCTCATGTTAGTTTTTCTGCCTTGTTCTGTGTGTAGCATCTGTGCCCTTGAGATGGTTCCCTGAGGAAGAACGGCTCTGCCTTCAAAGGCTTCTCCTGCCCGCGCTCACACAGGAGGGCACGGAGCTTCCTCCAGCGTGACGCTGACCTGGCACTTGTCACCTGGGGAGCAGAGGTCCCCAAGTATCTCCCATGCACCTCAGTGACCTTCCAAAGCCTGTCAGGGTGACGGGTTGAGCACTGGGGAGCAGCCCGGTTAGAACTGGGAGCCCAGGCTGGGCGCTGGGGAGATCTGAGGGAAAGATAGTTAAGGACACAGCATGGAGGGCTGTGACCTCTGAGCTGAGTGACACAGCGAGGCACAGCTGACAAGGGGATGTGTCCTGGCCGTGTCTTGGCTTTTCAGCTTCTTTTGCTTCAGCGGTGACAATCCAGAGAAGCCACCAGCCTCCCATGGTCCACCCGATGCCACCGGTTGCCACGTTCCTGGCCCAGGTTGCTGTTCGCTTTGCCAGAGTCTCAGCAAAACCTGCGCTCCCTCCTGCCGACGGCTTCTGGGGCAGTGCTGCCTTCCTGCTGGCCGGGTTTAAACTTCTCATAACACTAAACCCGCATTGTGGTGCCTGGGGGGAGGCGAGGGCTGCAAGGGTTTTGAGACTTGAGTACATTAAATTCCTATGTCAACACACGTGTAGCATGCTTGGAATGTGACGTCCTGTGTCTGTACTCTGACGTTTATTCTCCACGCGCTGTGCCTCGGGATTATCATCTTGGAAGAAGTGCACAAAGCATCCGGGCTGCGTTCAGCTGTTGTTGTTTTCCTTTGAGTGCCTTTTCAGTTCATCTGGAGCCAGTCCCACCAAATCCAGCAGGATTTCTAGTTTTGTTTACAGTGGACTTGTCATTTTGGTTTTTACTCTTGCTCTTTGTGGAGGTAACTTGTCTGATATTACTGTGAATATCAAAGAATCTCCTGTATATAATTAGCCAATAAACTCGATTGGATTTTACTGTGGTGGGTGTGTTTTCGAAACAATCCTCAGTGCAGAGACTGCAGCTGCAGGGCAGGCTGTGGAGGTGATGAAACAGATCCTGCTAAAAGCTGCGCTGAGGCCCATGGGGGACAGGGAGGTGATTTGGGACAGGCAGCATGGCTTCACCAAGGGCAAGTCCTGCCTGACCAACCTTGTGGCCTTCTGTGATGGAGCAACTACCTCAGTGGACGAGGGAAGAGTCAGGGATGTCGTCTGGACTCCTGTAAAGCCTTTGACACATTCCCCCACAACATCCCTCTCTGCACTGGAGGGATACGGATCTGATGGGTGGGCTGTACAGTGGCTGAGGAACTGGCTGGACGGTCACACCCAGAGAGTCGTGGTCAGTGGCTCCATGTCTGGATGGACACCGGTGACACATGGTGTCCCGCAGGGGTCTGACCTGGGACCAGCACTGTTTAACATCTTCATCAATGTGGGATCGAATGCACCCTCAGCATGTTTGTGGTGACACCAAGCTGAGTGATGCAGGTGACACACCTGAGGGATGGGAGCCAGCAGGTCATGGGGGGAATTCTGCCCCTCTGCTCCAGTGAGACCCATGCAGTGCTGGTCCAGCTCTGGGTCCTCAGCACAGGACACACATGGACCTGCTGGAGAGGGGCCAGAGGAGCCACAGGAATGACCCGAGGCTGGAACAGGTCTGCTGGGGGACAGGCTGAGAGAGCTGGGGGGCTCAGCTGGAGAAGAGAAGCTCCGGGGAGACCTTAGTGCAGCCTTTCTGGACTTCAAAAGGGACGATAAGAAAGATGGGGACAGACTTTTGAGCAGGGCCTGTTGTGATAGGACAAGGGGTGATGGTTTTAAACTAAAGGAGGGAGATTCAGGCTGGACGTGAGCAGAACAGGCATCGCCTGGTGTGCCCTGAGCCATTATTCACAGACTTGTATAATGCTCCTCATGCTCCCCAGCATCTCCCGAGCGGGTCCACCAGCTTGTGGGGTAAACGTTTAAATGTGCATTCCCCAGCCCCCATTTGCCAGGTTACTAAATCAAAAGGTCCCACGGCAGCGGAGGCATTTCACCTCCTCGCTGTGCCCGAGCACACCAGGTGAAGGAAACCCCGCTGTTCTCGGTGTTCCCAGCCCTGCCTGCACGGTCTCCACGACCACTTAAAGCAGCTCGTGTGATTATGTTTATTTTTTTTAAAAAAGACGTATTTATTTAAAACAAAACGCTTGGCCAAGGGGCATTCACAGACCTGTTAACCAGACAAACTTAGGAAAACAAACAAACAGAGAACAGAGGGGGGTGAGCCCGGCCCGGGGCGGCTCCCCCGCCGTGTCCCGCTGCCATCAGAACTCGAAGGTGCCGAAGTGGGCGGCGCGGCCGCCGGCCTTGGGCTGCGGCTTGTACCCGATGCGGTCGTTGATGAGCTGCTCCCGGCTCTTGTGCTCGCTGCCCAGCGCCACGGGCGCCGGCTCCTCCCCGGCCGCCGCCACCTCCGCGTCCTCCCGCTGCTTCTTGCGGCTCTGCGGGCGAGACGCCGCGTCAGGCCGCGCGGAGACCAACCCCCCGAGGGCCGCCGCGCCCGGCCCCGCTCGCACCTCCAGGTCCTTGCGGATGCTTTCGAACTCCTCGATGTCGTCCAGCTTCAGCTCCAGCCGCGTCGGCTTCCGCCGCAGCATCGTGACCCGCCGCGGCCAGTCCCGCCGGCGAGCGCCGAGCGCGCCCCGCTCCAGCGAGCCGCACCTCCCGGCGTGCCCCGCGCGTCCTGCCGCTGCCGGGAACTGCGCTTCCCGGCATGCCCCGCTCCCCACGCCACACCTCCCGGCGTGCCACACCTCCCGGCGTGCCCCGCGCGTCGCGCCGCTGACAGGCACCGCGCCTCCCGGCATGCCCCGCGCCCGCCTTCCCAGCCACACTTCCCGGCGTGCCCCGCATGTCCCCGCGGTAACGGAAACTGCGCCTCCCGGTGTGCCTCGCGCCCCCCGGAAGTGGTCGTGAGGCGCTGGGTTCCGTTTGTGGCGCGTCCCGTCTCGTCTCGTCCCGTCCCGTCTCGTCTCGTCCCGTCCCGTCCCGTCTCCGGTCCCTGCGCGGCCGGTATGGCCTCCGTGCGGCCACCGGCAGCGCGCGGCGGCGCCCGCCCCCCCGTGAAGCCGCCCGCGCCCCCGGAGGTGGGTGTTTGAGGCTGGGGGTGGGGCGGCTCCGGGCCCGGTACCGCCCGGGCGGGTGAGGAGAGGCCGCGGCCCGACCCGGGGCTCGCGTTCGCTCTGGGGCTGGTGAGGAGAGGCCCCTCGGGGACACCCGGGCCCTTCCCGGCGCCGCGGCCGCAGCGCTCGGGATTTCGGGCGTTTTCACAGGTTCCGTTGGTTTTTCTTTGGGGGTTTGTGCTGACGCGGCTCTCCGGGAGGACGGAGCCGTTCGCATTCCCGGGAGGGCAGCGGGGGCTGGCGGGCGGGGTCGGGGCTGCCGGCCCGGGGCTTGTTCAGCGACAGTGGGAGAAGCTTCATGGCCTAAAGTTGTTTGTTTGTTTGTTTGTTTGAAAATAAAAACAAAACAGGACCAAAAAAACCCACAAACAAACGAAAACAACAAAACTCCAAATCTCAGGGCCTTAAAACCCAGGTCCAAATAGATAATAAGCAAAAAACAAAGTATAATTTTATGCCAATTACTTAAAATGGCATTTTCCTTTTGATCTCTGCACTGGGGGCACAGCTGCTAGTCCAGATGCAATTTCAGGAGCTCCTTGTGGTGCACACACTCTCTAACACAGCAGCTCTTTCTTGCACAAACAAGCTATTTGTTGTGTCCTTTTCAGCCAAAATGCGCTTAAAATTTAGCCTTTACCTTCCAGGCCACGAAGAGCAAGCCCGCAGAAGAGAGCGATGCTCCCCCCGCCAAGAGAGCCCCCATCTTCTACGGCAGCTTGGAAGAGAAGGAGAAGGAGCGTCTGGCAAAGGGAGAGTCGGGGCTGCTGGGCAAAGAAGGAATGAAAGCTGCCATGGAGGCTGGGAACATCAACATCAGCAGCGGTGAGGATATTTCGCCATCTGTTTTTTGCCCCCTCTTGCTCTGAAATCAAAGAATCATTTTGGTTGGAAGAGACTCTTAAGATCATCGAGTCCAACCATAACCTAAATCTTCCAACCATAACGTAAATCTAACACTAAACCACGTCCTTAAGAGCCTCATCTCTGCATCTTTTAAGCTTCTCCAGGGACGTGAAACTTTCAACAGTCTCTGATCAACTTTGAGCGTGATTTAAAATATAAAACATGAAGCCTTTGCCTGGAGCATTGGCTCTTTGTTTGGATCTTCCTCTTTAAGAAAGATCTCCCATCCGATTGTTGTTTTCACCCTGACGGTTCCTTGTCTCTCTCAGGCGAGGTGTTTGACCTTGAGGACCACATGAGCGAGCGGCAGGCGGAGGTGCTGGCCGAGTTCGAGCGCAGGAAGAGAGCGCGGCAGATCAACGTCTCCACCGACGACTCGGAAGTCAAAGCGTGTCTGCGAGCGCTGGGGGAGCCCATCACGCTCTTTGGGGAAGGGCCCGCAGAGAGGAGGGAGAGGTGGGTGCTGTGGCTGCCCCGAGTCCTGCAAACGCGGAATTTATCCAATTCCTGATGTTTTCCTTGTAGTCGGGGTGCAGCGAGTGCCTCCAGTCAGTAACACCTCGTTCCAGCGCAGCGAGAACACTGCAGAAGGAACAGCAGACAATGGTTATTTGTCAGGTTAGGTGAGAATTCACTGGGTGAACACGACTTGTTGTGTTTTTTTCCAGATTAAGAAACATCCTTTCCGTGGTTGGCACAGATGCATTAAAAAAGACCAGGAAAGATGACGACAGGTCTAAAAAATCCAAAGAGGAGGTAACGGTCTGTCTTGTTCTCTGGTGCTGTGGGGTACATGTGCGATGCCCTTTGAGGTGCCTTATTTTGACGGTCTCTGATGTGTCCGGGGCTTGTGGTTTGGGTCAGTCTGTGGGTTCTCATGTCACCCCTTTGTGCTCCTTCTGTTTTGTCCATTTTACCAAAACTGCACAATGTTTTATCTAAATCAGGAGCGTTAAGCCTGGCTGGTACTTTAAGGCCAAATACCGTGTGGCGTACGGTGTGTAAAACAGACAAGCAGAGGTTTGGGCTGTTACTTAGTACAGCAAGTCCTTTGTTTTTGTTTGTCTTCATACTTGGAAAGAAAAACAACCTGTTCCTGCTACTGCATCTATTTCTGCCTTTGATTCTTCGTTCTTTTTGCTTCTCCTGTCTCTTTTATGAGCCCATTTTTTCCTTATTATTTCTGAGGGTTGCTGTGAGAAATAAGGACAATTTCTGCAGCTCTGGGCTTTCTTTTTACTGGGGGATGTGTAGGGAAGGAGAGAGCTGGACATCATTAAGTAAAAATGATTTGGTGTTCAGTTGGAATATTCTGGAGTGAAATGGCAGCAGGTCAGGATCTGATCCATAGGGCAGAGAGTTTGACCTGTCCCTCCTCATCCCTTTTTTTTTAGGGATTATTGTTATGCAAAATGCCTTTAAAAAGAGACCTTAACACAGCAAGATTTAAGAGCTGGTGTGGTGGCACTTATGTCCTAAGAGGGGCTCATCTAAGGTGGAAGAGCAGTATCACATTGTCTTTTTCTTCTGTTTTGTTCTTTTTCTGACAGTATCAGCAAACCTGGTACCACGAGGGGCCGCGCAGCCTGAAAACAGCGAGGCTGTGGCTTGCTAACTACTCGCTGCCCAGGTGAGAGAAAACACACAATGAAGGAGGGAAATGAAACCGTTTGTGAAATGTAGCTGCTAATCCCCCTGCTGGTAGTGCGGGAAATTTGAGATCAAAGGAAGGGGGAACATTGTTGTGGGCAAGTCCCATGAGCTTAGAGCTTGAGTTCTCCGTGACTGGCTGTAGCATTAGCCCGGTTTGGGGGAAGAAGAGGGAAAAGATAGTTTCCAGCAGCAGCGCAAGGAAAATGTAGGGGTTTGTTACTCCACGTCTCCTCTTTGCAGGGCAGCGAAGCGGCTGGAAGAAGCCCGGCTGCTCAAAGAGATTCCAGAGGCGACCAGGACGTCGCAGAGACAGGAGCTACACAAATCCCTGCGGGTAGGTTTGGCATCTGCTCAGTTTTACAACTCTGTGCTGATTCCCCAAAGAGCTGGGAGGCGATGGGCTGCCTGGAGTTGCTGCCCGGCCACGGGGAGTTTTCTGCACTGTCTTGGAAAGCTTAGCTTTTCTTCTCTTTCCCTGCGGTATTTATAAAGTGTTTTCTAACTCTTCAGTGATTCAGAGATGTACTTTAGTTGTCGTCTCGCATGGCAGAGCGATAAAGAGATGCCCCTGCTTGGCACTGCTGATAGTCTGTGCAGCTAAAGGCCAAGTGCAAGGTCCTGCCCTGCGATGGGGCAGCCCTGGTGTCAATCCAGACTGGGGATGAAGGGATGGAGAGCAGCCTTGCATGGGGGATCAATGTTTGGCCATGAGCTGGCAACATGCACTTGCAGCCCAGAAACCACCCGTGTCCTGGGCTGCACCCCCAGCCCCATGGGCAGCAGGTGCAGGGAGGGAATTGTCCCCTCTGCCCCGCTCTGGTGAGACCCCCCTGCAGTGCTGGTCCAGCTCTGGGTCCTCAGCACAAGACACACATGGACCTGCTGGAGAGGGGCCAGAGGAGCCACAGGAATGACCCGAGGCTGGAACAGCTCTGCTGGGAGGACAGGCTGAGAGAGCTGGGGGGTTCAGCTGGAGAAGAGAAGCTCCGGGGACACCTTATTGCGGCCTTTCATTTATTGTTTTCTTTGTGTTTGGTTACAGTCCTTGAATAACTTCTGCAGTCAGATTGGAGACGATCGCCCGCTGTCCTACTGCCACTTCAGCCCCAACTCCAAACTCCTCGCTACCGCCTGCTGGTGGGTTTTCTGGCACAATACTGGCTGTGGGGCTGGGGGAGCACAGCAGGAGTGAGGAGGGGGATGTTACTGGAGGCTTGTAGATCATGAGAGTTCAGAAACGCTTCTTCTTCCTGCTCTGAACTCTCTCTTCATTTTAGAGCCTGGCAGAGATTTCAGTCTGAGTCCATTAGTTCCTGGGGCTGGTTGTGTGAAGTGTGTTGGTGTTTCAGCCATTGCTGAACCCCCCAGGGTGGTTTTGCAGCTCTGATCCATTCTTTGATGTTCCTGTCTATGCTTGACACTGATTTCTTGTCTTCCACAGGAGCGGATTGTGCAAGCTCTGGTCTGTGCCTGACTGCAACCTGGTTCACACCTTACGAGGTAGAGAGCGACTTCCATTGAGACTCTTTGGTTCTTTTGCTCCTCTCTGGGTTGAGTTCCCATATCTGAACTACTTTGTGACTCAAAATGTCACATTCTTTGGGCAGATTTCAGTCTAACGAGAGCATTGCTCAGTCTTGCAGAGCATGGGCACCTGTCAGGCAATGTAGAGGAAGTCCTGGACTTTCTCTTGGAGCTGAGACTCAAGTTGGTTATTTCAGAAAGATGTTTTGTTTTGTTTCAAAACCTCATTTGAGTTATTTTGAGCCAAATATCAGCATTTTTGGCCAGGTCACTTAACAGCAGTGAGGTTCTTACAACAGTGGTCAAAACTTTGACTGAAATACAAATGTGAGGCCAAACCTCTTTGATTCATATGTTGAATTTTCACTACATTTTAGGGTTGTAAACCTTGGATACTCCTAAATGTTTGCTGTGAGAGGTGCAGTTCAGCTGTTTGCGGGTTTCACCACTGTGGGAGAACACAGTGAACGTGTTCACTGGTACCTGGCTAATTAGTGACAACGAAATGCTGTTCTTCTGAAGAACTGGCCGAGATCACGTGGCAGATGATCAATTTTGATTTTCCTTTCTCTTCAGGACACAGCACCAACGTTGGAGCAATCGTTTTCCATCCCAAATCCACCGTCTCTGTGGACAAGAAGGATGTTAACCTGGCGTCGTGTGCGGCTGACGGCTCCGTCAAACTCTGGAGCCTGGAAAGGTCAGAACGACACACACACCTGCAGCCTCGTTGGTTTGGGGGTTATTTTGTGTTACTAAACACTGGACATTGACCATCCTCCTGCAAATATAACCTTTTCTTGTAGTTATACCAGTGCAATTCCTGTGCCACCTCCTTCAGCAGGAAAAGGGATCACCCTGATTAGGGGAATCAAGGTGAGGGGAAACAGTCTGAAAAAAGTCAGAATTGCTGCTGGGCGTTGGTAAACAGCTTTGGGCGATGGATGGAAGATTTGGAGGTTGTTTCATTATGACCTTTACTTTAGGAGAAAATTTCCCCTCTTGGATATTAAGCAATGAACTTTTGAGTTATTGGAAAGCAGCAGTATTTGGAGAGGCACTAACCAAGTCCATGACTCTGCACAAAAGCTTCAGCCTGTGCTGAGCACAAGTGTCTCTGTTGTTGCATGGGGTAGGTTTGGAAGATGGGCGGCAGCTCAAGCCTGTGAGGAAGAGGACGGTGTCGCTCCTGAGCCCTGGCACGGGCTGTGTGTGAGAAGTGGGGCCCTGCCGTGCACCCCAGGAAGAGTCAGGCAGCTCTGAGATCCTCACTTGTTTATCCTGAGCTCAGAGTCACTGTTACTAATTGCAGAAGCGTAACTATGCAAAGGGACAGGTTGCTCATTGGTCCCATGGGACCATGTCTCTTTAATTGGCCTGTTGGAAAGAGCTAAATGCTGTTCTGCTGAAGGAGAATAAATATTCACTTTATCCTGCTCCCCCGCAATTCTTCAGAGCAGCTGGACTTGCCATAGTTCAGGATCTGTTCTGTGTAGTCACACTAAAACTGTGAGTTGGGGACTCCGTGTTCTGTTTCTGAACTTTCAAAGTGCTAATGACAAAGGGCTTTGTTAATTCAGGAATAATAATAATCATCATTATCCCAGGAGAACTTTATAACCAACATGAGTGTGGATAAAGGGGTTTCACTTAGAACTTTAGCTGTGTGAACAACAGGCAGAATTTGGAGTGATTAGTTAAAACACTGATGTTCCTGTCTGGCTTACATTTAATTAGCAGATCTTAATGTGATCAGAATGTTTGCAAAGGCCTGG
The DNA here is from genome assembly GCF_964273445.1 of Streptopelia decaocto. Lineage (NCBI taxonomy): Eukaryota > Metazoa > Chordata > Aves > Columbiformes > Columbidae > Streptopelia > Streptopelia decaocto. Next base: position 2,639,225 of record NC_138672.1, on the reverse strand, counting down.
CTGGAGCCAGCACCTCTGCCCAGTGCTGATGATTTGTTTCTGTTTTGCAGTGATGAACCGGTGGCAGATATTGAAGGACACAGCATGAGAGTGGCCCGTGTGATGTGGCACCCGTCGGGGAGGTTCCTGGGTACCACCTGGTAGGAACATGAGGTTCTTGGCTGTGAGATGTGACCCTGAGCTGTCCCATGGGCACCAGGGCTTGCCCTGCAGAACCCAGCACGGGCGAGGGTGGCAGTTCTTGGCAAAGGCCGCTATTGCAAAAGAAATTAAAAGCAAGTCAGGACTAGAGAAGTGATTGTCCCCTTGTACTGGGCACTGGGGAGACCAAACCTCAAATGCTGAGGTCAGTTTCAGGCCCCTCATGCCAAGAAAGCCCTTGAGGTGCTGGAGCGAGTTGAGAGAAGGGAACGGAGCTGGTGAGGGGCTGGAGCACAAGTGTGATGGGAGCGGCTGAGGGACCTGGGGGGTTCAGCTGGAGAACAGGAGCTGAGGGGAGACCTTCTGATCTCTGAACTGCCTGAAAGGAGCTTGGAGCCAGGGGGGGTCGGGCTCTGCTCCCCAGGAACAAGCACCAGGAGCAGAGGAAACGGCCTCAAGTTGCACCAGGGGAGGTTGAGGTTGGATGTGGGGAACAATTTCTTCCCCAAAGGGCTGTGGGGCATTGGAACAGGCTGCCCAGGGCAGTGCTGGAGTCACCATCCCTGGAGGGCTGGACAGACAGACATGAGGTTCTCAGGACATGGGGCAGTGCCAGGGGTGGGGGAATGGTTGGACTCAATGATCTTCCAACCAAAATCATTCTATGATTCGAAGTCACTGGGATTCCTTTCTCTGCCCCTCATGTGAGAGCTGTTGGTCTCCAGCTGGAAATAAAATGCCCACAGAGTCAGTGGAATATCCCATATTCTTCTTGGAGATACATTCAGTTGGACAAATTCTTTGTTTTTACAGCTACGATCACTCATGGCGCTTGTGGGACTTGGAAGCTCAGGAGGAGATTCTCCATCAGGAGGGGCACAGCAAAGGGGTGTATGACATCGCCTTCCACACGGACGGGTCCCTCGCGGGGACGGGGTGAGTTTGCTTTGCTGGATGAGAAATATTCTCGAGGTTTTGTTGCCAACTGCTCCAGAGATTCCTGCTGGTGAGGCTGAGTGTGCTGTGGATGACGCTCGGGTTCTCTCTTCTCAGGGGTCTGGATGCGTTTGGCCGGGTGTGGGACCTGCGCACAGGACGCTGTATCATGTTTCTAGAAGGCCACCTGAAGGAGATTTACGGGATTAACTTCTCCCCCAATGGGTAAGAAAGGAGCTTGTGTGGTTTACATGGGAGCTCCAAGTACAAACCGCAGCTTCCAACAACATGTTCTTCCTCCGCCCTCTGGCAGGTACCACGTCGCAACCGGCAGCGGTGACAATACCTGCAAGGTCTGGGACCTCCGCCAGAGGAAGTGCATTTACACCATTCCTGCCCACCAGAACCTGGTGACCGGCGTGAAATTTGAACGTAAGTGCCTCCCCCGTGATGTTCCTTATCCCCGTCTCGCCTGAGCTGTTGTGCCAGGGGATGGGGCAGCTCAAAAACACATATTCAGGTCAAGCAAGCCTGTACCGGTCAGCAGTAGATTTGTTATGTTTTTACTTGCAAATCTCACTTCTCCCTTTGTCTCGTCCTCTGCCGCAGCCAATCACGGGAACTTCCTGCTCACGGGCGCGTACGACAACACGGCCAAGATCTGGACGCACCCCGGCTGGTCTCCTCTGAAGACGCTGGCGGGGCACGAGGGGAAGGTGATGGGACTGGACATCTCCCTGGACGGGCAGCTCATTGCCACCTGCTCCTACGACAGAACCTTCAAGCTGTGGACAGCCGAGTAGTTCAGAGGTGCTGCTGGTGGACTGGAACCAAGACATTAATGGCTTTGGACTTAAACTTGCTTTTTTTATATGAAAGAAAAAAGAAATCAGCTATTGCAGCAGCAGCCTGGTCTCGGGTTGAGGTGGTTTTGGAGCATCCGTGTTTGCCAGGGCTCAGAGTCACATCTTGGGTGATGTTTTTCCACTTTTTAGGACTTTTTTTTTTTATACTACAGATAGATACTGCTTTGTGCTGCCATTTGGAGATGATCCGTATGCCTCCCCCTTCTCCTCCACGTCAGGCTCACAGGTTTTCTCTGTTCTGTGTCTGTAGCCGCCCAACACCTCAGCACTGCTAACACCCTTCGTACCTTCCCTTTTCCAGGAGCCTTTGCTGGGACTCTGCGGCTTCAAACTTCATTTGCATTTAAAGAAATTAAAACAAGCTGTCAGTTAGAGGAGGTTCCCCTGCGTCAGCAAAGGTTGTCTCTGAATGAGGAGGTTGGTGCCCCCTCTGTGTTCACTCACAGTGGGTGTTAAAGGCCAGGGGAATTTTTCCTTTCCATGTACCATCTCTTGACCTCGAGCTGTTTCATGAACTGGGTGTTCATGAACCAGGCATCTCCTGGTTCGGTGTTTGCTGCGTCTCACCTGAGATGATGTGAAGGCAGCGGTTTCAGTGTAGGATTGTCACGTTCTAACACCACTGGGAGTTTTCTTATTTGTTGTTGAAACTGAGGTTTTGCAAATGTGTTCTGGAAAATCAAACCATGTTTTGAACGTGCCTCTGGCTCTGACTAAGGAATGGAGAGATTCCAGGTGCTTGCCAACACAGTTTGTTTTGTCTACTGTCCTAAAAACCTCCAGGAGAAAAGCGAAGACCGCTTGCTCTCCCTGCTGTTCCTTGGGCACGCGAACATGATTCTGTTTGAACATCTGCAGTGCAGTTGGGGATTGTGTTTTAAGAAAACAAACAAACAAATGTGCTTACAAGTTACTGTTCTCTAGCAGAGCATCGGGAGCTTTCTCCTTCCTCCCAAGTAGCGCAGTGGCTCTTTCTTACTCCCAAGGAAAATACTCTGGGCTGAGAGGTCAGCGAGTAACAGAGAAAAATCTCAAACACCACAGAAAACTCTTTAATTGCAGTCTCTTCTTGAAGCCAATACCTGACAGTGTGTGCTTGGGCTGGTTCTGAATGGTCTGAGCCTGGTGGCTTTGCAGCCAGGACAAGCTTCCCCAGGGTGTTTCTCAGGTGGGGGACAGTCCCGGCCCAGCCGTCCCCCCGCGGCCCCCACAGCTCTGCCTGGCTCGGTCAGGAGCGAGAACGGGTCTCGAGCGCATCCAGGATTTGTCCTCTAGACGGCTCTTGTGCCTTCCCACCAACAATAAATCCCCCGCCCCGCTGCCCGCACATCCCTGCTCTATGGGCACCGAGTCCCCCGGTGCTGGCAGTGGGGGCAGCTCTCGGGCGGTGTCCCCTCGCAGGGCGCTCTCTGTCACTGCGGTCAGAACGCTGCCACCTCCTCCAGCGCCGGGTGCGCGCGGTCGCTCACCCGCAGCACGTGGATCCCCGAGTTGAGGCTGGCGCAGAGCAGCGTGGAGCTGGCGCAGGCGGCCAGCGAGGCCAGCGGGCCCGAGCCCGGCGGGCAGGAGGTGGCCAGGCAGGCTGGGAGGGAGAGAGGGGACAATGGGGACACTGGGTTTGCTGAGATGAGACCACCCCAAGCTCCTGCCTCTGCCCACGCACACCCATCTGCTCACGGGGGAGCTGCACCCTGCGCTATCCCAGAGCCCCACACCCAAGGGCATTGGGAGGTGCTGAGGGGAGGACAGAACCGTCCCTGCGTCCCCCAGCACGGAGGGTGAACCCCAAACGCCCATGATTGCCCTGCAAGAGCACGAGCAAAGTGCGGGCGGCTGCTGACCAGCCCTGTCCTGCTGCACAACTTCTGCTCTTTACGGCTTCTCGCTTGTATCTGCAGAAAGCCTGGCAGTTCCCCTGGTCTTTTCAATTTTTATCATTTGTCCTTTGCTGAACTTGGATATATCTCTAAAAGCCACCTCACCCTTGCTTGCTTTAATTTAGGAAGGACACATCATGGATGTTACGCACCCAAAAAAACCTCCTTGGCTGGAAGACAAGTAGAAGCCCCTGGGTTTACTCTGCCCTACAGCTGGATTAGAGTAAAACCAAAAGGTTTCAGGCTTCATCGTGCCCATCATCACTGGGATACAGACCCAAAGGAAGCAGTTTTGTTACCCCAGGGTAAGGCCCACTCGGGGCAGGACCCTCCCCTACCTCCAGTGTCTCGGTCCCAGACCTTCACGGTGCCGTCACACGAGGCCGTGGCAACGCTGGGGGTGAGCGCTGGGCCCTGGGGCAGGAAGACGCACGAGGTCGTGGTCTGGAAATGCCCTTTGTACTCACACACCTGGTTCCGTGTCTGCCGTAGGTCCCACAGCTGCAAGACAAGGGGCAGTGTTCAGAGCTCGGGCTCTACTGCCACCTGCCAACACGGAGCTGTTTTACAGTGGAAGAAAGATGGTTTGGTTAAAAAGCTCCTCGCCTTTGTCCCCTGCTCATGCTCACAGTCCTGGACAACTGCAGACTTCGAAGGATTTTCACTGTCAGTGACTATTTGAGCACATTCCTGCACCATCAGAGCTGCTGGGCAGATAACCACGTCTCCAGGCTGCCCCGTCCCCAGCCCTGCTCGCCCTGGGTTGGGGTGGACTCAGCCCCTCGATGCTCCCGCACGGGGCTGGGACCCTGCAGGGCTGAACCCCTGGTTTGGAAACACTTCAGGCCAGGGCTCCCTCACAGCCCTTCTGCCAGAGCCTCGTGCTCCTCCACGCCATCACTGAAATAAAACCCCAGTGCTTTCATCAGGAAGAATATCTGCTTAGATATTCTCTGAGCAGAAGAGTCACCAAAGGGGAAGCAGGAAGAATCACAGAATCCCAGCCTGGTTGGGTTGCAGGGACCTCTGCAGATCCCCAGCCCAGCCCTGCTCACGCAGGGTCACAGAGCAGATCACACAGGGGGGTCCAGGGGGTTTGAATGTCTCAGAGAAGGAGACTCCACACCCGCTCTGGGCAACCTGGGCCAGGCTCTGGCACCTCCCAGCAAACAAGTTTCTGCTCATGTTCAGATGGAGCCTCCTGTGTTTCAGTCCATGACACCAACCTCTGGCCCTGCCTGATGACACCAGCATAAGGCCAATGTGGTGGGAGCAAGCAGATCCTCGGAGTACTGACCCGCCCTGTGCTGTGTGCTGTGAACACCGGAATAAAAACAGAAAAAGCAGAACCTGCAGCCCAGTGAACTCACGGTGGCCTGGCCGCCCTCCCCGCCGGAGCCGCTGCTGCTGCTGAGGCAGAACCGCCCGTCCTGGCTCACGTCACAGCACGTCTGGATGTGCCGCTTGGCTGGGAACGTGTGTGCCACCCGCAGCTCCCGGCTGTCCCAGACCCTGCAGGCAACGAGGGGTCAAACATCACTGCCACAATGGGCTCCCCCCGTGCCCTCCCGCACACCCTCAGCTGTGCCCCTGCTGCCATCCCTCGTGGAATCATAGAATCACAGATGGTTTGTGTTGAAGGGACCTTCCCAGCTCCCCAGTCCCCCCCTGCCATGAGCAGCTCAGGTTGCTCAGAGCCCCGTCCAGCCTGGCCTGGGATGTCTCCAGGGATGGTTCATCCACCACCTCTTTGGCCAACCTGGGCCAGGCTCTCACCACCCTCAGGGCAACAATTTCTTCCTCATGTCCGGTCTGAATCTCCCTCCTTTAGGTTAAAACCATCACCCCTTGTCCTGTCACAACAGGCCCTGCTAAACGTCTGTCCCCATCTCTCTTACAGGTTCCTGCTCAGGATGCCCCCACAGGGCCATTCCTCTCCTTCCTCCCTGCACATGGAGCTCCCAGAGCCCTCACCACATCCTTGCCTTTATCTGTTCCAGATCAATCTCTACCCTGAGCAGCTGTGCTGAACTTTCTTTTGTTATGAAGTCTCCTTTTTACCTCCAGTCGATGCCCAGTGCTGCTGACAGCCACAGGTGTCCCCACACCATCCTCCCCTGGCACCAGACCAGGCTCCAAGACCTGCTGAGCTGGACGGTGCCTTCCAGCCCCCCAGCAGGGTGCAGGACACCAGCTGCTCATGACAACCAAAGAAACAGCCCCTTGCGCACGGGCATCTTCCACAATCCCCTGTGCCCCGGGCTGTAACTCCCATCTCTGTGGCCACATGTAGAATTTACCTGATGGTTTTATCCTCGGAGGTCTGGATGACATAAGGCTCCCCAGGAACCCAGCACAGATGTGTCACCTGTGGAGAGGGAAGGATGAGCAGAAGCCTGGCCCATGTCTGCCCCCAAGTTCTCCCTCCTTGTGCTGGGTGGTGAGCAGGAAACACTGGATGAAGGTTTTTTCTGCTCCTGACCAGCGCTGCAGGTTCAATCCCACTGTGGTTACTGGGGGTTATTTGCAGGCAGGGAGGTGCCGACAGCTCAACGGGACACGGAGCCATGGGAACAGAGGTACCACGGCAGCAGAGACGGTACCTGTACAGCTCCACCGGCACAGAGGGAACGCGGCCCCCACTGCACAATGTGCTTCCTAACAGCTCTGCTCAGCCCGAGTTAGAGCATTAATTAATTGCCGTGTGTCTCTTGGGGTCTTTGTGCTGGGGGATTTGCTGTTACCTGGAGAACAGAGTAAGCAGCCTGAACCTTTAATCTCACCGAGCGCACAGCAGCTCAGCGGCTTCTTGCAGCACCAGGCTCAGGGCAGATTCACTCTACACGGCTTCACATGCAAAATAACCAAGTAAGCAACAAGGTACCAAGATGGGATGCAAGGAACCAGCAGCTCCTACCAGATTCCTGGAGATAGCGGCTCTGCCCAGACACTCTCCGGTCTCAATGTCCCACTTGCACACGGTGTTGTCTCGTGAACCCGTGCACAGCTGGGACACATCTGCAACCACAAGGTAATGTGAAAAAAAGGTCAAGAAAAGTTGCCAAGAAGCCCCTGGAGAACAGGAGCGTGTTGTTCCTCACCCGGGCTCACTGCCAGGCCAGTAACAACCAGGTTGTGTCCTGGGAAGCGCTGCCTTGGCCCCGGAGTCCCGTGGAGCTCCCACATCATCACCGTCTTGTCCCGGGATGCGCTGAAGACTCTGTTGGAGTCAAGGGCACAGGTGACCTGCCAGGGACAAGACAGGAGAGGCCGGTTCATCTCCCCAGCACGGGAGAGCACAACACTCCTGTGTCATGTCAAAGCCCAAGATGTGTGGAAATGAGACTGGGGAGAGCGGGACCTTCCAACTGGATGTGCAGCTGCTGTCGTGCTGTCCTGCTCTGCCGGACCCCGACACGGGCACTGGGGGAACCAGCCAGCCCGAGCGCGACCGCTGCAGCTCGTGCTGCAGCCGGGGGGATCTGTCCTCAGAAACCTGTGATTTTATGGGAAAAATTGCCTTCAAAACTCAGATGAGCCCAGTGCGCAGCTGCTTTGAGCACTGGAATGGAGGAAGCCCCTTCATCCTGCCAATACCCGCAGCCCAGGGGGCCCTGGGGACAGTCCCAGCCGGAGGGGCTCCAGCCACGCCGTGCACGCAGCAACAACCCCCGCGCGTTTGCTCTCCCAGTGGCGTGTTTGGCTTTGTAATCAGGATGCCAGAAGGGAAATTGAAGCCCTGCTGTTCCCAGACATGGCTGATTTGTAGAATAATGACGAGTCTAGTGGAATGAGACCTGAAGGAAATGAATGGCATCTCTGAATCAAAAACTTGACCTAGGTTTGCTGAGTTTTTGCTACACAGTCTCTTGGAGGGGAAGAGGAGCACATGTCCAAGCCTCTTGGAGCCCTGTTTGGTCTGGATGCAGCTTCGTGCTGCTTTCCTGGACACCAAATATCAGCTGGGACCTTGGGAAAAACTAATGCATCCTAACACGCCGCTCCCTCTTTCTGATAGAGCACGGCGAGCCCTCTGCGGGTGACAAACTCCTGCTCTGTCATTCCCAGTTCCCCAGCTCCCGACAGGACACAGCAGACCCCACCGCACCCCATCCATTGTCACCCACCTTGGTGACCTCCCTCTCGTGCCCGAGGAACCTCTGCAGCACAGCCCCGGATCTCCAGCTGCACACGGCCACGCTCTGCGGGGAGCGGACAGGGATCAGCGGGGGCAGCTGAAGGAGGGACAACTACACACTGTCTTGGTTACGTTACATCAAGACCCCTGCACAGTCCAAGCTTGAAGAGGGAGCAGATTCCTCTGGTTTTGAGCTGACACAATTTACTATTTTGAGCAAATACAACTGTCTTTGGAGCCCATCGGTTGTCAGATAACAAAAGAAAAGGATCAGTCCAGTGATCCACCAGTGACTGGTGAGGGGCTGGAGCACAAGAGTGATGGGAATGGCTGAGGGACCTGGAGGGTTCATCTGGAGAACAGGAGCTGAGGGGAGACCTTCTGATCTCTGAGCTGCCTGAAAGGAGCTTGGAGCCAGGGGGGTCGGGCTCTGCTCCCCAGGAACAAGCGCCAGGAGCAGAGGAAACGGCCTCAAGTTGCGCCAGGGGAGGTTGAGGTTGGATGTGGGGAACAATTTCTTCCCCAAAGGGCTGTGGGGCATTGGAACAGGCTGCCCAGGGCAGTGCTGGAGTCACCATCCCTGGAGGGTTGGACAGACGGACATGAGGTTCTCAGGACATGGGGCAGTGCCAGGGGTGGGTTATGGTTGGACTCGATGATCTTGAGGGGCTCTTCCAAACAAAATGATTCTATAATTCTATGATCCCAAGCCTGGGTGAAAGCATTTGATGTGATCTGAGCTCTGGAGACACTTTTTTGATTCAATGTGCTTCGGTGTGTGCCCTCACCCTAAGCTCTTCTTTTCTTTCTGAATTCAAGACCTGACAAAGCATTTACCATACACAGACATGTTTAGAGCTCACATTTAAACCACATCAACTTATTTTCTCCCTGTCAATACATCCTCCTGCCTGTGACATGCTCTGTGCCCCATGGCGGGGGTACCTCACCTTGTCCCCTCCTCCTGACACGCACAGGTCTGGTTCGAGAGCAGCCACAGAGGTGACGCCGTCGGTGTGCACGGGGCCGAGCTGCCCCGCGGGTCCTGTCCCTTCCCCGGAGCCATCGGCCCTGCGGCAGGCACAGAGACGGTGACAGGAGCTGCACGGTGCTTTACGGCAAAGCCAGGGTGACATTCCCCAGAGCCCGAGGTCTGGGAGGTGGCACCACCGGCTGGGCTGGAGGACAATGTGTTAGAAAGCCAAAGAGAAGCTTGGAATGGACAAACACATCTCCTGGCCCAGGTGGGACGGGGCTCACAGCTGATCTCTGGGCAGAGATCGCCCACCTCGCTGCCAGAGAACCAGCTGTTGCCTCCCGCCGATCAAAGGTGATAACTCTGAAGAGACAATGGTTTGGATATTTGGGCCAAAGAGCTGCCCTGGAGCTGTCAGCCTTCAGAGCTCTGCCTAAGCCATCACACAGCATGACCACCGGCCACATTTACAAACTCAGCCCCTCCTGCAAGCTATAGTTTGGATTTCAGTCCCCCAAGAAGCTGAACAGACTTTATATATGAGCCAAAAATCAAAATCTGATTCATACATTCAATAATGAAACTAAACCCACGTGCTCGCTATATTCTCTGTTCATTCGCTGTTCTCTATTCACTCTCATAACTGGTTTATGAACGTAAGACGTGATCACCTGGGGCTGCTTTACCTGTATTTGGCGGCGTGGAGGCTGATTTTACTGTGCAGTTTCCCCATGGCCCTGCTGGCCAGCACGGCTCCCAGCGCGACCGGCAGCGCTCAGCACCACACCAGCACCTCGGCACCGGCTGCTGGGACACGACCTGTGCAGGAGACACCGTGCTACTGGGAATCCAGAGGTGTTTCTGCTTGTTACACGTATGGGATGAAGTACTGATAACATGTTATCTACACCTTAACTTCATTTAGAATAAGAGAACAGGACATTATTGTGGCCTTTCCATACTTAAAAGGGGCCCATAAGAAAGATGGGGACAGACTTTAGAGCAGGGACTGTTGCGACAGGACAAGGGGTGATGGTTTTAAACTAAAGGAGGGAGATTCAGGCCGGACATGAGGAAGGAATTGTTGTCCCTGAGGGTGGTGAGAGCCTGGCCCAGGTTGGCCAGAGAGGTGGTGGATGAACCATCCCTGGAGACATCCCAGGCCAGGCTGGACGGGGCTCTGAGCAACCTGAGCTGGTGAAGATGTCCCTGTCATGGCAGGGGGGGCACTGGGGAGCTGGGAAGGTCCCTTCAACCCAGACCATTCTGTGGTTCTATGATTCTAGATGACATCTAGAGCTCCCTAGTCAAACTTCTCATTCCGAGCAGAACCAGCTTCAATGATGAGGTTACTGGGCCCTAACAGCTGGGATTAAACCATCTTGCTAACCCAGATGCCTTTAGCAAAACCCCACTTGCTGTCCAGGCTGGGACCAGCCTGCCCCGTCCCAGGGTGTCCCTCACGAGCAGCAGCTCATCTGTGTCCCCACGGGTCACAGACCGGGCACAAACCAGTTTCAGTTGCAGTGAATTGCCACGTGCAGTAATCGGCTTCTTCTTATCTCAAGATGCACTAATGGGATTTAGTGTGTGCTGAGAGTATGTTAACATTCCCATCTTCTGGGTCAGTAGGATTTTGTTAATAAAAATTAGAAAAAATACCCCACCTGCTTGTTCCAGCAACAAAAAAATGTGCTTCAAAGCTCTGCCCACAAAAACTTGAAAACCAAGTACTGGAAGCACTAAGATGGGTTGGGCTTCTACAAAACATTCCCTTTCTAATTTTACCCTCACAGCCTTTGTAATTAGCAATTAGTAATACCCGGTTAATCTCTGCCTGTTCCATCCAGGAGTTTGCAGGCTCAACAGATGTGAAGAACAATAATTCTCACAGCTGAGGGGCAGTGATAGTTCAGCAATTTAGTTCTATCAGGTGCCAAACTGTTTCAGTACATTAGGAACAAACATGATTTTTCTTTGACAATGGGAAAACTCTGGAAGCTGTTTCTCCTGCAAAATAAGATTCTAGGAAAAAACATAGGCTTAAATTCTGATTTTCTAATTACAATGATTACTCCATTTCCCAACCAGCAGTTAGTTTCCCCACTTATGTGGTTAACGTACACGTGCAACCGTCCCTACCTGCGTGAGGCTGCCAGCACAGCCGGGGGTGTTTCTCGTGTCCAACCACGTTCTGCTGCCTCCTCCCCACTGGAAAAAAGAGTAGATGTTTCTGAATGGTGAACAAGAACAGTAGTTGCTTGGCAGGATGTCCATGTGAGGTTTTGCTGCCTGGCGGGCTTCCCTGCACAGATTTATCACGAGCCAGGGCTCTGTAATAACACAGGGATCGTGCAGCGACCGGTCCACACGGAGCTGCACCCCCGGAAGGCTGAATGTCACACTGCAGGGTCCCCTGTCCTCCCTTCCCCTCAAATGTGTTGCTGAACAGAAATCAGACACGTTGTTTTACCAAATCCTTTTTAAAAAATAACCCACGCTGCTGCCTAAGCCTGTGCAGGCACCGCAGGGAAATCCATACCCTGGAATAAAGAAACGACAATATCCACAGCAGCAGCGCATCAACCCCAGCAGAGCCCTCTGCTCACTGCCGCGGGGTGTCGAACATCCCTTAGAAAAGGGGTGTTTAACTGTCTTTGGGGAGGACACAGGGACAGCCCCGAGTCCCTATAGCCTGGGGTGACCCCATGGCAATGATGTGGGTCCCTATCACCGGGGGTGACACCCTGGGTGCATCCCAGGTCCCTGTAGATAGGGGGAACCCCACAAGTGGGATGTGGTGCAGCATGGGTGCATTGTCCCTAGAGCCGGGGCAGCCCCTGGGAGGGACATGGGGACAACATGGATCCCTAGAGCTGGGGCAACCCCATAGGAAGGCTGTAGGGCAGCCCCTGGGAAGGACATGGGGACGATATGGGTCCCTAGAGCTGGGGCAGCCCCACAGTGAGGTTACGGGGCACCCAGCCCAGCCCCGGGCACCCGCCGTGCGGAGCCGCCCCCGCCGCGCACTCACCGGGGCCGGCCCGTCCCGCCGCGTCCCGCCCGGCGGGCGGCGCGGGGCGGAGCGGTGAGCAGGGCCGGGCGGGGCCGCCGCCGCCCCCGCGGCAGGTGCCGGGGCGCAGCATGGCCCAGCGGGGCGGGGGGCGGCCGCTGCCGGAGCGGGCGGCGGATCTGCGGGTGAGCTGGGACGGGGGACCGGGAGGCGGGACCGGGACCCTGCCCCGGGGGCGCCGGGGCCGTTCCGCGCTGCCCGCCCGTGTGCGGGGCTGCCTGCGGCGGGGGGGCTGGGGCAGAGAGGGACCACGTGTGGGTCCGGGGTGGTTGGGGAGCTCCCGTGGGGAGCCGCGGGGTCGTGGGAGGTGCGGGGATGTGTGAGCGATCCCCGCGGGGAGGTGGGTTCTTTGGGGGTCTCCTGGTGGGGTGTGGAGCCACGCAAGGGGTCCCCCGTGGGGATGGGGGCTGGCTCTGGGGCTCCTGGCTGGGTCTGGGGGGCCCCGGTGGGGCGTGGAGCCTCGTGAGGGGTGCCCCGTGGGGAGGGAGTCTCTCTATGGGGCTCCTGGCTGGGTGTGGGGGTGCTGGTGGGATGTGGGGCTGTGTGAGGGGTCCCCCGTGGGGCTGAGGGCTCTCTGTAGGGAACCTGGCAGGGTGTGGGGTCATGTGGGGCTCTTGGTGGGGTGTGGGGCCACATGAGTGGTCCCCCGTGGGGATGGGGGCTCTCTGCGGGGGTCCTGGCAGGCTGTGGGGCTGTGTGGGGTCTGTGTTGGGGTGTGGGGCTCTGTGAGGGTCCCCCCTGGGGATGGGACTCTCTCTGGGTGCTGTGTGAGGTCCCCAGGTGCTGTGGGGGTTGGTGGGGGTCCAGTGGGGTCTGGCTGGGCTGAGTGGGGGGCTCGGGGCCGCCACCTGTGTTCCAGAACAAGATCGTGGACCGGTGCGAGCGGCTCCAGCTGCAGAGCGCGGCCATCGCCCGGCACCTGGACTCGGTGCTGCCCGCCAAGGACCAGGGTGTGCTGGTATGTCCCTGTCCCCGCTCCCCGCATGGAGCTGAGCTGGCTCCATGTGCTCCCATGCGTGCTGAGCTCTTGGGGGGCTTGTCATTGTGCAGGGGTTGTCCCCCTCGCACCCCACAGCTTGTGCAGCACCAGCCTGCGCCTACTATTCCTGCTTCATCTACCTAAAAATGTACACAAATGATGAATTTCTTGGTGTTAGCATACAGCCATCAATCATCCCACTAGGACCAGGGTCTTACTGATTCCTGATTTTATTTGTGCCCCCATCACTGAGGACAACAAACAGTCCTCAAGGTGGCTGTTTCTCGCCCATAGCAAACCCTGGAAGATCTGCTGAGGAATGGGATTCTGATCCCTCGCAGGTTGTCACATAAGCACCAGGGTTAGGCCAGGAGGCAGTAGGCAGGTTTGAGAATGGTTCTCACATTTATCTCGGCTGGCGTCATGATGATTGCCATGGCTTGGGCTCAATTAACAGGGTAATCTTAGCAGCTGAGCCCTCAGAAAGCTGGCAGAAGCGGTCGGTGCTCTCAGTGGGGTTGAAGCGAGGCTGATGGTCTTTCCCTGTCCTTGCCTGGCAGAACGCGGCCAACGCGGCGCGGGAGCTGGTGATCCAGAGGCTGCTCTTCGTGGGGAACGCGTGCGAAAACGAGGAGCAGCGGCTGCTGGAGAAGGTGCACGCGGAGGAGGAGCGGGCGCACCAGAGCATCCTGACCCAGCGGGCGCACTGGACTGAGGCTTTGCAGAAGCTGGGTGCCCTCCGAACCTACCTGGTGGACATGATCACCAACCTGGATGACCAGGCCTTGGTGGTGAGTGCTACTCCTTGTGCCAACAGACAAGTTAGTCAGCCCAGAAGTGACCTAGACTTTTCATCATGGATATTACGGGACTTAAATATGGCGTTCAGCAGCTTGCTGCACTGACAGCAAGGAGGCAGAGTTGGACAGTACTACATTTGGAGGTCTAGCTCAAGGAACCTCCTTCACCTGGCCCCTGTGTTTTTTTGGTGGTTCCTGGAGCATCTGCTCTGCCCGATTCTGCTTTTCCTTGCAGTGAGGTTCAAGCCACCCAGGCTCAGGACAGCTGTGGGTTGAGAGCTGCTTTTGTAGCAGTTATCTGGGCTACCAGTTTTCTAGTGTTTAGCGCTCCTCTTGCCACGTGTAACTTTGTGAAGAGGGGACAGCAGCTCTGCTTGAAAACCGGAAGCGATCCCGGGGCAGAAGGTGGATGGTTGTTCCTTTGGTGGGAAACGCAGCATCTGTGCTGCCCCAGCATCTCCCCTGGGTGGGCTGTAGAGAGTAGAGGCTGGAAAGCAAGATCCATCAGATGCCTGTGGCAGGAAACAGCGAGACCCTCAATTTCTGCCTTTGCCACATAGTGGCGGGGAAATAGGAGAAATACATTCTCCACCCTGGGTTGTTGGTGTTGGTATTTGTGTCTATCAGGAACCGATAACGTGTCATGTCACGGGAAGGTGAAAAAGGCATGCAGAACACCCTGCAGCTCATATTTGAGCCCAGCTCAAGTGTTTTTCTACCACTTTGTTAACTGGGCTGTACCTTGAGAACACACCATTGCCAGCAGGTACAGGAACAAGAGGGACTGATCACGAGGTTATTTAACCCTTGGTTGTGTCCTCTGCAGCATCGCCCCTCACCGAAAGCTTTGGGGGTGTTTGCTGCAAGCACACGTTGTTCCTGCAGCGTGTCCCAGCGGGGTGGGGAGGAGGAGGGTTTCACGCTCTGACCAGAGCTCCCAAATATGGACAGCTCGGAGTCTGCCAGAGGGTACGGAGTCAGAGCTGGTTCTTTGTGGGTCCAGAGACTTTCCACCTACCCCAGCTCTCCCACGTTTCCCTTGCGCCAGATGATCCAGCTGTACTTGCTCTGCTTGCACATAGAGCAGTGACAGGCTCCATCTGGATGCCCCATGGCCCTGTTTGTCCCCCAGCCACCCTGTCCCACTGGTGCAGCAGACACTGCCCCTAGACAGATGTAGAAGATGTATCACCCACAGCCATTCCCATTTGTTTTCTGAATCAAGGAGTGGAAAGTGCTGCAGCTGAAGATGGATGTTGGGTGTTCCCTGGCTCCTCAGGGGTTCCTCTGGGTCAGGAAGGAGAACAGTGCTCCCTGGGTGCTGGGTTTGCTGTGCGCTGGCCCATGTTTGGGATTTATCTGCAGGGATTTCAGCTCTGATGACTCTTTCTCTCCTTGTCCCCAGTGTGCAGAACAAGAGATCTTCGAGAGGTGAGTCCCTGGTCCTTCCCCTGACCCTGCTCTGTGGCTCCCGCTGTCAGCAGCATGTCCTTGCTTGAGCAGCAGGTGACAATCCCTCTTTCCTCTGTCACGCTGCTTTGTGGAGGACAAGGACAGGGCAAAAAGATGCCGGTGTGGCCTCTTGTCTCGGCTTCACATGCTACTCAAGACAAAGCAGTCTGGCACCTGGAGATGCTCCGTGTGCGCGGTCTCCCCAGAGGCATTGCCAGATGTGCTGGCGCTTGCTGGAGACCTTCTCCAGCTCCTTGGAAAGCTTCCAGGGAGGTGGAACGAGCCTGTCCCTGGCCTGTTGGCAGGAGGTGGGGTGCTTCACCTGGAAATCTGGCGTGCTCCGTGCCAGGGGCTGCTGGCACAGCATCGCCAGAGGGACAGTGTGCCCAGGCTGCCCCCACGCTGCCTTCCAGGCAGGCAGGGGCACGGGGGAGAGCTGAGCGCGGATTTCGGCACTGCTGACAGTCGCCATCAGTCGCATTGGGCTGCCCTTCCTTGTGAATGTGGCTGCGTTTGTACAGATGTTTATTTCCGTAGCTCTACAAGGTGCTGGCTGGACTCTGCTGCCCAAAGGACTTTCAGGAGCGTGTTTTCCTGGAACCTGCCTGTAGCGAGTAAGAAATGTGCCACGGCACAGCAGCAGCAGCCAGGAGCAGAGCTGTCACCAGAGCCAGGAGTTCCCGCGTGTGCTGCAGCCACAGGAACCCAGCAAATCCTTGGTCTCCTCGCTGTGCTCTGTGAAACCCCGAGTCCCGCTTGCTCTCCCATTGCACCCCGCTTTGCTCAGCCAGCAAGGTTGTTGATAAAGAGGGAAATCTGATTCTCTCTCTGCAGCCCGTTCTTTGTGCTCCTCTTGTGCCCTGACATCCGCTCCCAGACGCGTTTACTCTGCGCCTGCTGAGCTGTTGGCTCGGGCTGCTGGGATTGTGTTTTAAAACACTGAAAGTCCTTTCAGAAGGAACTGGAATCAAAGCCAACCGAAAGTATCACATAGGACAAGAGCTTGTCTAGAAACCCCCGCTGTAGTTTCTCCGCACTGCTCCTCTTGCAGCCGCTCCAGCTCATCTTTCTGCCGTACCTCCTGGCGATCTTTATAAACACTTCCCCGCACTGGTCAATAAATCATTGTATTTCCAAATAACTCTTGTTTTCCTTTGCTAGGACGGAGCTGGCGGAGGGAATCTTGGAGCCGCAGGAGTCGCTGAAGTTAAATTTTAACCAGACGTGTGTTCAGAGTCCGCTGCTGCACCGGCTCTGGGCCGCTGCTGTTCTGTGCTGTGTGGCAGGTCGGTGTCCGCTCAGGCCTCGCGCTCTCCGGGGATTCCTGTGCGCTTGTTCGTGTTGTGCCAAAGAAACACCGTGATGCTGTATCAAAACGTCCCGGTGCTGTGTCCTGTCCCCTCTGCTGTCCCAGCCCCTGCTAGTTGCGTGGAGCCCCAAGCCAGGGGGGCAGCAGCAGCTCTAGGAGGTTTTTTGGGAGCGGGGACAGGAGCTCGAAGCAGCTGGTTGTGGCTTGGAGCAGAACTGGAGTTTGAGCAGACTGTGTCTTTTATCAGCTCTGTTTCTTAGCCTCATTTGGTTTCATTTGTTGTTTCCTGGGTCACTTGGTGACAGCAGTGAAGCTGCTGCAGGAATCTCTGTCCCAGAAATCCCTCCTCACCGTGTTTCGCTTTGGCCTGATGGTGATTTTAAAAGCAGATGAGCTGCCCATGTGGCATCTGTGCAGTGCCCTGGTGCGCTGGCATGAGAACTGAGTAGACGCAGGAGCTTTCTGATCATAAGCTGAGATTGTGGCTGTGCACGAGCGGGGGGTTGGTTGGGGACGTTTGTCACCTGGTTCAGCTCCTGCCGCACAGCTGAGGTTGCACCGGAGGCGTTTGTTGGGCAGTGACGTGCGCTGGGGAGGGTGTTGCCAGGTTGGTGTCGGCTCTGGTGAGCAGGGAAGAGATGGTTTTCTTTCGGCTCTGATCTGCTTGAATTGCTGGTTGTGAAATGTTGGTTTATTCTTGCTTACAGGCCATCATTAGAGTGTTTCAAATATAGCTTTTGTCCCCCAAAGGTGGCACTATCCTTCACAATTTGAAAACATTTGTCCTGTGTGTCACCTCATGAAAAATCCCTGGGGTCATCTTCCCAAAGCTTTTTGCATTGACATTTGATTTTTGCTCATCTCACTCTTGATGCTGATGAGCAGTTCACAGGTTTTCCCTGTTCCAGGTCCCTCTCCAAGGTGTGCGCTTCTGGCTTTTATTGCTCTTGTGTTTTCCAGTATTAGCTTGAGAGCCTGTGTGTACCAGCCAACACCATCACTTGTTTCTTCTGGAAGCTCTGGTGTTGCCTCCTTTTGTGATGAATTTCCCTCTGTTTTGAGTCTTTGAGTGCTGGCAGTCACGCAGACCCCTGCAGTTGTACATTGTCGAAGTCGAGCAGGTTCTCAGCAGATATTCATGCAGGAAACCTTTCTCTAATTCTCCTTGTTGTGACATGGTTCATTTATGGATTCCTTTCCCAATAGCACCCTTGTCTAAGGCGTTCAGTCCTAGTAATGGGTCTGTTGGTGCATTCAGTACACTCTGGTTTGGGTTTTTGTCTTTTTTTGTGGTTACATTTAACATGTCCTTGTTGCTTGCTGAGAATCCCTGCCATATCTGTACTCATCTCACTGTGTCTCACCCAGGACCCAGCCGTAGGGATTTAATATTAACTGCAGTGGTCCTAGCTTTTGTTAAGACACGTTAATGTTATGTTCCACTTGGTGGTCCCTCCTCCCAAACTGCTTGAAACCAGTGAATTCCTAGTCTTGATGGTTTCACAGACTCCCAGCCTGTTTGGGTTGCAGGGACCTCTGCAGATCCCCAGCCCAGCCCTGCTGACGCAGGGTCACAGAGCAGATCACACAGGTGGGCCCAGGGGGTTTGAATGTCTCAGAGAAGGAGACTCCACACCCGCTCTGGGCAGCCTGGGCCAGGCTCTGGCACCTCCCAGCAAACAAGTTTCTGCTCATGTTCACATGGAGCCTCCTGTGTTTCAGTCTGTGCCCGTTGCCCCTCACCCTGGCGTTGGGCACCACCGAACAGAGTCTGGTCCATCCTCTTGCCCCATAGCCTCTCAAAAACTTGGAAAGCAGCAGGAAAAAGAACCTGCATTTCACTCCCCAAAATAAACACAATCCTTTGGATGTCTTCACTTGGCATCCAGGCTTCTGTATCGCTTATGTTTGGGGTTGGCAGCTTCTTCCCTAAACTGGGAGGTGATGTCGATCTCCTGGCACCGTTCTGGGGGGGCTCTCAGTTCGTGGCCACCCCTGTGAGTGCTGGGGGGGCAGGTGCTGGCTGGAGGCCCCACGCAAGAGCCTCTGCAGAGGTGACACACACTGAAGCTGTCCCAGCTGGCTGGGACGTTGGGCTGCTCCGTGGTGACCTTCTGCCCCAGGGACCAGGCTGCGTCTGGATCCCACCTTGGTGCCTAAATCTAGCTACGAGGACTTCCATTTCAGATGTGTGAGTCTGGAAATGGGAATTTGGGATTTTTAAAAGTAGGAAAATGTGTTGCTGGTAGCATATACATAATTAACAGAGCGGTTAACCATGTTAACTTACCTGCTCAGCATCCCTCGTCTCTCGGAAGTGGCAAGACCACTCTGACGGGTTCTGTACACAGAGAAAATAGATTTGGGGATGGGATGAATTCCCAGTGGAATTGTTCATCAGAATATATGGGAATATGCAGAGGGCAGATTTAATAATTACAAAACACTTGTCTGTGTGGGAAAATTTCCTGATCTGAATTACTCGGCCAGCGCTTCCCCTCCCTCAGGTGCTCCCATGGAACCGCGATTCCACAGGGAAGCTACATGGCTGTCACCAGGGTGGTATTTCCTCGCATGGTTGATCCCTGTGTATGAACACCAGCATGCAGCCCCGTACCTGGGTTAGATGGCTGTTGCACAATATGAGGTTTAATGTCAGAGGAAGACAAAGTCTTGTACTGCTCCATTTTCTATGAATTCGTAGCAGCATTTGGCTTCCTGGAAAGTCAACCTACAAATAGGCAGTGTGGGTGAACACAGCTGTGCAGCCCTGCAAAGCGTTTGGTTGCTGCTCAATGAAATCAGTCATCAAAGAATGGGGCTGTCTGCTTCGGCTGGAAGGGGAAGGTGCCTTCAGCTCCTCTCTCTGCTCACTGCTGCCCGCAAGAGCTTCCAGCTAACATGCAAGTGCATGTGGCACTTCCATGTTGTGCAAACCGAGATTTCAGCCTTGGTTTTCTCCTGCCAGGGAGCCACAGGGCAGATGCCGCCCTTGGAACCTACTGGCCAGCGCTGCTGCAGTCGGGTGCTGGTCGGAGGGATGCTGGCCAGGGTCTGTGTAGGTGCTGGGACAGGTCGGGCTCTGGGCTGACCCCATTCAGGCTGCAGTGTCATGGTGTGAAGGCAAATGGTACCTGGGGTGCATGAGGAAGAGTGTGACCAGCAGGTCAAGGGAGGTTTATCCTCCCGCTCTGCCCTGCTCTGCATCTGGAGTTGTGTCCGGTTCTGGGCTCCCCAGTTGAAGAAGGACAAGGAATCACTGGAGAGAGTCCATTGGAGGGACACAAAGATGCTGAGGGGTCTGGAGCATCTTTGTGATGAGGAGACACTGAGAGAGCTGGGGCTGTTCAGCTGGAGAAGGTGAGAGAGTTCTCATCAATGCTGATCAATATCTGAGGGTGGGTGTCAGAGGATGGACCAGACTCTGCTCAGTGGTGCCCAACGCCAGGGTGAGGGGCAACGGGCACAGACTGAAACACAGGAGGTTCCATCTGAACATGAGCAGAAACTTGTTTGCTGGGAGGTGCCAGAGCCTGGCCCAGGCTGCCCAGAGCGGGTGTGGAGTCTCCTTCTCTGAGACATTCAAACCCCCTGGACCCCCCTGTGTGATCTGCTCTGTGACCCTGCGTGAGCAGGGCTGGGCTGGGGATCTGCAGAGGTCCCTGCAACCCAGCCAGGCCAGGATTCTGTGACTCTTTATGGGCCTCATCCTGCCAGGCGCTGGGTGCCGAGCAGAGCGTGGTAGGTCAATGGCCAGAGCAGGGCTGATACGGTAGAGCTGGCAACAGGGCTGGGAGATTAAGTGACTCACCTGCTCCAGCCTTGTTTCCGTGTCAGCTTAAGACCCAAAATGAACGAGGGGAGGGTGGGGGAAGGCAGGGCAGGGAGGGGCACCCGCAGGTAGAAACCCCGTCACCCCAGGAGCAGGTGAGTCAACTGCCATCAGCCTCGTTTGTCTCTTTGCTTAGAGAATGTACAGAGTGAGGGGAGCACTCGTGCGGTTTTTCAGCACTTGCACCGCTCTGGGTGTTGGGTGCTGGGTCCTGTGGCCGCGGGGCTGATGCGGAGCCGACCCGCAGCGAGCGAGGGTCCCCGGCCAGCCCGGCTCTCACCCCGGCCGCAGCTCACGGGGTTTGCGTTGCAGCACAAAGGCAACTGGGCAGCCCCTTATTTCACAGCAAAACCAAATCGAGTCCTGGCCACGCTCATCTCTCATACGTGGTGCCACCTCCCTGCGCTGCTCCCAGCCGCTCAGGGTGGGCTGATTAATGACTTTATAGAAGGAAAGGGATTTCCCCTGCCCAGGCCTCCCTGTTCCTCCTCATTCCTGTGTTACCGGCTTTGCAGGTTTTTCTGCAAACAGGCCTGTCCTTGCGCAGGCTCTCGGCTCGGGCTGGGGGAGAAGTCAGGTCCTGCTGGCCCACAGTGGGGGTGGGAAGGGACAGGGCTCAGATTTGGGTCTTTCCCAAAGGTGGGATGAACCTAACCTGCTGAGTTCTGTTTTGTGGGGATTTGGGCTGGGCTCAGCGTGAGATGAGCAGCGTCTCCTCTGACTCTGCGGGACTTGTGCGAGGGTGCAGAGGTGTCGGGGAGGCCTGGGCTTTGAGTCTCTGCGTTGTTCTGGCCCTGGCTGGGGAGGGTCAGCTGCAGGGAGCCCCCAGCCCCACGTCACCCCGCGAGCAGATGTGTCCCCAGGAGCAATACGCGAGGAGATGGCCCGTTGTGATTGTGTTTCCGATGGCCGTAACTTGTTCGGGTGGTTCAGGCGGCGCCACCCAGTCGGTGCTCATCACGTGGCTTTTCTTGCAGGCTCCCAGGAGATTCACATCGATGAGAAAACCATCAGCCCCCACCTCAGCCTGTCGGAAGACAAGAAAACCCTGACCTTCAGCCCCAAGAAAGGAAAGGTGAACTCGGACTGCCCCGAGCGGTTTGACCACTGGCCCAACGCTTTGGCCACTCTGGCTTTCCGCTCGGGCATCTGCGCGTGGAAGGTCAGCGTGGAGCAGAGCTGCGCCTACAAGCTGGGGGTTTGCTACAGCTCCGTGCCCAGGAAGGGCTCTGCCAACGAAGGCCGCCTGGGCTTCAACGCTGCCTCCTGGGTCTTCTCGCGCTACGACAAGGAGTTCAGGTTCCTGCACGCCGGGCAGCCGCGCGCGGTGGAGCTGCTCAAGGCTCCAGCCGAGATCGGGGTGCTGGTTGACTTTGCGGGAGGGGAGGTGCTTTTTTATGACCCCGATTCCTGCGCCATCCTCTTCTCCCACAGGGAGAACTTCACAGAGCCCCTCTATCCCGTCTTTGCTGTGGCACACCAGAGCATCTCGCTTGTCCAGTGAACAAAACGTTGCACTCACTGGGGGGCTGAATATACCACTGTATGTACAGTGACTGTATATACACTATACAGTACATTTGTGGGGTGAAGGAAGCCCAGACAGGGTTGCTGGCTCATGTAAAGTGGTGTTCAGACAAGAGTTGCCATCACAGAATCCCAGCCTGGCTGGGTTGCAGGGACCTCTGCAGATCGCCAGCCCAGCCCTGCTCACGCAGGGTCACAGAGCAGATCACACAGGTGGCTCCAGGGGGTTTGAATGTCTCACAGAAGGAGACTCCACACCCGCTCTGGGCAGCCTGGGCCAGGCTCTGGCACCTCCCAGCAAACAAGTTTCTGCTCATGTTCACATGGAGCCTCCTGTGTTTCAGTCTGTGCCCGTTGCCCCTCACCCTGGCGCTGGGCACCACTGAACAGAGTCTGGTCCATCCTCTGACACCCACCCTGAGATACTGATCCTATTGATCAGATCCCTCTCAGCTTCTCTTCTCCAGCTCTCTGTCTCCTCATCAGAAAGATGCTCCAGACCCCTCAGCATCTTTGTGTCCCTCCACTGGACTCTCCAGTAATTCCTTGTCCTTCTTCAACTGGGGAGCCCAGAACTGGACACAGAACTGCAGATGGGGCCTCACCAGGGCAGAGCAGAGGGGGAGGATGAACCTCCTTTGACCTGCTGGTCACACTTTTCTTAATGCACCCCAAGTGCCATTGGCCTCTTGGCCACAGGGCAAATTGCTGGCTCAAACTGTGCCTGTTCTTCGCATTTTATGGCAGTTTTCCTCTCCTGGAGGCTACACCCACTCTGTGCCTCTGGGGTGAGGGCTCAGGGTAACAGGCTCTACTGGCTGTTTCTGGGTGAATCATTTAACTCCTCTCTGATCAGTGGCACGTTTCCAGCCCGACTGTGGGCTTAGAAAACAGGAGAAATGTTAAAGAGGCATGTTTGGAGAAACGGCACAGAGGAGGCACAAGGAAAGGGACATTGCTGGGACACAGCTGGGGACACACTTTTGGGAGGAGAGTCCCATGGCAGAGCAGGGACACTGTGGGGGCTGTCACTTGGGGGGGACCCACAGTGGGCAGGGGCCCCCGTGGGCTGTGGCCCATGGAAGAGCCCACCCTAGAGGAGAGGAGGGGGCAGCAGAGGGAAACCTCATCTGAGCGCCGCTCCTCACCCCGCCAAAGGGAGAGGAATGTGGCAGAAACACGTGGCGCTGACGTTGGGCAGGGAGGAAGGAGAGGTGTTGAGCCAGGGAGAAAGGCAAGAAAGGTGTTTCCTCAGCTGTTTAAAATTTCTTTATTTCTCCATACCCAAATCAGTAATGCAAAGTTTATGTTAATTGACAATACGTTAAATTAAGTGAAACTCGCCCAATTCCAGACAGTTTTGCCCACAGCAGGCGGGCTGTGGATGCCTCCTGGCCACCACTGTTGGGGACAGGAGGATGTTACCTGTCCCTCCCATAGAATGAGCCTTCTGGAGGGCAGCTTGACCCTGTCCCCAGCTCTTCCAAAGCATGTTTACAGCAATGAAAGACAGGAGCAGCAGCACTGTGTCAGGTACATTTTATTGTAGGACCCCGCTCCAGCTCTGTGGCACCACTTGCTCTCTTCCCTGCTCACCCAGCAGCCAGAAATCCCACAGCAGAACCAGTTCCCCGCTCAGCGGCTACTCCGAAATGCAGCTACCCCTTCTCAATGAGAGCCAGGAGGTGGCTGAGTGTGGGCAGGACGTGCTCGGGGGGCACCGCCGGCTCCTCGCCCTGCCCGGCCGCCCGCAGCAGAAAGCTGTGCATGCCCACGGCCCGCGCCGCCCGGTAATCCCGGGTGTAGTCGTCCCCGACGTGAGCCGCCTGCGCCGGGGGGACCCCTCCAAGGCGCAGGGCTTCCTCAAAGATCCTCCTGTCGGGCTTGGCGAAGCCGGCGGCCTCGGAGGTGAGGACGAATTCAAAGTGGTGCCGCAGGTCGCAGCGGGAGAGGATTTTCTCCAGCCGGTTGTCGAAGTTGGAGACGACCCCCATGCGGAAGCCACGCTGGCGGCACCGGCTCAGCGTCTCGCCGGCTCCCGGCAGCACCTCCCAGTTCTGGGCGCTGCAGTAGTCCTGGTAGAGGTTTTCAGCCATCAGTGTCACGATGCTGTCGTCGTGCACGCCTGCGAGCCTGAAGGTCTGTCCCACCACGTCGAGCCACCACTGCCGGGAGCTCAGCCCCTGCTCTCGGCCGTAGTTGGGGAAGCGCCGGCCGTGGGCCCCGTACGCCTCCCGGAACGCCCGGCTCAGCGCCGGGGGCGGCAGCTGCAGCCCGTGAGCCCGGGCCTCGGCCGCGTAGCTCTCCCCCACCGGCCGCCGCAGCCGCAGCAGCGTGTCCTTCACATCCCACGTCAGTAAGCGCAGCCTAAGCATGGCTCAGTAAGGCTCGGGACTAAGGGGAACTCGGGACAACAAGGAGGAGAGACAGATGCCGGTTGTGTCAGCGGGGTTTGGGCTCAGGGGTCCGCACCGCGGTGTGGCGGGGGGGGCAGGCCCAGGGTGCACAGTCCCGCCGGTCGGGGGTTACCGGTGCGGGTGGGCGCTGCGGGGATCGGGGGTGCGGGGGGAACCCGGGGGGAGCCCGGGGGGAGCCCGGGGCTCACCGGGCTGGGGGGTGCGCGGCCCCGGAGTCCACGGGCGGCCCCGCCCCTCCCGGAAGCCCCGCCCCCGGAAGCCCCGCCCCGCTCAGGCCCGTCCCGCCGCCTCCTCCCTCAGCCACCGCAGGAGCTGCGGCGCGAAGTACGTGATGATGATATCGGCCCCTGCGGAGAGAGCGGGCGCTGGAGCCGCCCCGCGGGCGGGCGGACACACGGGGACACACGGGGATGGGGTCGGGGTCTGGGGGGCGCGGGCCCGGCCGCCCGCCTCACCTGCGCGCCTGAAGGCCGTGACCGCCTCCCTGACAGCGGCCTCCAGGTCGAAAGCCTTGGCCTGGGCGCCGTGCCACAGCATGGCGAACTCCCCCGAGACATGGTACACGGCCAGCGGGTGCGTGGGGTGCTGCGGGGAGGGAGGTCAGCGGGAGACAGGCGGGGGACACTCCTTCCCGTGCCCGTTGTCCCGTCCCTGCAGCCCCCAGGGTGCACCAGCACCCACCACAACATGTGAACCCAACAGTCACCGCCCCTCTGGCTTGGGCATCCAAACTGCCTCCCCCCCACACCCGCGCTCCTCAGGACACTGTGTGCTTGCACTGGCACAGGAATTGCTTACTCGAGCCTTGACCTCCCTCACGATGTCCAGGTAGGGCATCCCCGGCTTCACCATCAGCATGTCCGCTCCCTCACGCACATCCCGGTCCTGCCAGGGGAACACATGCTTGACCCCAGCAACCCAAGGTATAGAATTGTAGAATCACAGACTCATTTGGGTTGGAAGAGACCTTTAAGGTCATTGAGTCCAACTGTTAACACCAGCATTAACCCCTGTCCCTGAGAACCTCATCTAAATGCCTTTTAAACCCCTGCAGGGATGGTGACTCCAGCACTGCCCTGGGCAGCCTGTTCCAATGCCCCACAGCCCTTTGGGGAAGAAATTATTCCCCACATCCAACCTCAACCTCCCCTGGCGCAACTTGAGGCCGTTTCCTCTGCTCCTGGCGCTTGTTTCTGGGGAGCAGAGCCCGACCCCCCCTGGCTCCAAGCTCCTTTCAGGCAGTTCAGAGATCAGAAGGTCTCCCCTCAGCTCCTGTTCTCCAGCTGAACCCCCCAGGTCCCTCAGCCGCTCCCATCACACTTGTGCTCCATTCCCTTCTCTCAACTTGCTCCAGCACCTCAAGGGCTTTCTTGGCATGAGGGGCCTGAAACAGTCCTTGTCCCCACACTGGGGACCAGTTCTCCAGCAGGCTGGTGGGCACCACAATTCTCCTTCTTGAGAGGGAAGAGCCTTGGCTATTTTGGCTGGCATGCCTCCTTCCACATTCTGCCCCCAACCCCCCTGGGCTTGCTCTCCCATACCCATGGCCCTTGCTGCTGCTTGGGCCAGGCCGACCCCCCCACTCACCACGGCTCGCAGCGCCAGGCCACGGGCCCCCGGGGGCAGCTGGTAGCATCGTCTGTCTCCGAAGGCAGGTTTGGAGAGAGCAGCATCCCTGGTGATGGGCAGGGCAGAGGGCAAGGGGTGAGGATGAGCACAGCTCCCCATGCCTCTTGCCCTGCAAAGCTTCAAAAACGTGACGACAGACTAGGACAAGTGTCTGAGCCATTAGGGCCAGGAAAAGGGGGCTCTCCCGACTTGCCTCAGTGCCCCCAGGATCACTCTGAGAGATCCAACATATCCAAGTTGGCCCTGGTAGCTGAGCTTCAACACCTGGTGCCGTCCCTGTGCCCAAGTCTGGGGTACGATCGTATCAGACATTTTCTTTTTGCTCTTTTCCCTCAGGGATGCCCCATCAGGGTCAGGCCATTCTTGGGACGAGGTCTAATGGCTGCCTGAGCTGAGGTTTGTCCCCACAGCCACCCTGTTTGACAACAGTGGCTCCTGCGACTCCTCGCTGCTCCTGGCACCTGCAGCTCCGGCCCCGCCTGCCTTCCCACCAGTGTCAGGACAAGCAAGTGACGGGCTGGGACGTGGATCAGCCGGTGATGTCCCCAGCAGCCGGCCTCTGCTGGGCAAGGTGCAGGTGTCTCCCTTTGCACTGGGAAGCGTGTGGAGGTTGCTCCACAGTGACCAGCGTGGCTCCAGCTGCAGCCCAGGCTCTGGCCGAGCCCCCTTCCCAATTAACAATCTGGGAACACTCCTGGCCAAGGGACAGACCCACCTGAAGGGGCCGTAGAAGCACGAAGCAAACTTGGCGCTGTAGCTCATCACGGAGACCTGCGGAGGAGAGTGGAGCTGTGAGGGCCAGAAGCTCGGTGCTGCATCTCGTCACCAGGGCAGCAGCGATTCCCTCCCACGGCTGTTTTATCCTCTGCCCCACATCCTCCTTCTCCTGCCAGACGCCTGGCACCTTGCTGTCCCCACATCCAGCCAAGGACATAGTCCTGTAAGCAGCGGTGGAGGGAGATGCCTGCAGCACATTCTGCAATGTGGGGTTTGCTTCTCCCACTGCTTGCCTGGGTCTTGCATGGTGCAACCTTCCCAGGAACATCACTCCTGCCCTGGGCACACGCAGGGTGATCCTGAGCTCACCTTGTTGCCCAGGTCATTGGAGATCAGTGCGTTCTTGATGGCCGCGATGCGCCCGTCCATCATATCTGAGGGGGCAACGATGTGGCAGCCTGCAGGGAGAGAGCAGAGGTGCTTAGATGTGCCTGAGGCCGTGACTCCGCCCATGGGAAGAGGTGACCCTAGGGACAGAGCGGCCCCGAGCACTTGCAGTGCTGCCAGGGCCAGCGTGGGAGGGCAGGGGCAGCTCGCCCGGCTCGGAGCAGAAGCTCTCGCAGCCAGAGCCCAGCCCTGTCAGCTTCTGGGCCCCCCAAAAGTGAGAGGGGGGGCAGTCCACAAGAGTAAAATTCAGGTACTGGTGGCAGGAGGGTCCCCACCTGCTTTGGCATAGGCCAGTGCCACTTCTGCCAGCCGCTGGCAACTGAGCTCGTTCTGGATGGTGCCGTCTTCACGCAGGATGCCTGGGAGACAAAGCTGGGGTCAGGAGAGGGTCCAGGCGGCCGGTTGCCTTGATCCCCAGAGTGGCTCTTGCTACACAGATGCTCAGAGCAACAGCGGGGAACATGTTAAAAGAACTAAAGACCAGAAGGCAACAACAGAGCTCTCCAGGGACTGGACACAACATGTTTGAGCTCCAGGGAAGAGAAGAGAGAGGTGGAGGACACAGCCAGGTGCTCAGATGGATTCAGATGGCCAAGGAGTGGGTGCCTGAACACCCTGCTGTCAAAACCCAAGAGAGGTCTGCCAGGCTCAGCTGCACCAGTACTGGGGAGCCAAGCCTTGGGGCAGGAGCTTCCCAGGCCCCAGCAGCACCTGCAGCTCCTCAGGTGAAAGCAGCAAATCCCCAGAGACTCCCAGTGCCTGGAAAACACCTGCAGAGCAGCCCGGGACCGCAGGCTGTATGCTCACCACAGTGCCCGTGGGAGGTGTACGGGCACAGACAGACATCGCACGCTATGAGCAGCTCTGGGAAGGTGCAGCAGATCTTCTTGATCGCCTGGATGGCAGGCGTGTCCTCCGCATCGGCAGCGGAGCCTCTCTCGTCCTGTGAGAAGATAAATGCTTCAGCATGCAGAGCCGAGGGCTTCCCACCGGTTACTCTGTGGCAGCAGTTCTGCTCAGGAAGCATTTTCTGAACCATGAAACTCTGTGACACAGGGCGGTGTGACCACCACTGATGGAAATGTGCTTCTGAGCAGTGACTGCAGGTCTCAGGGCTGCCTGCAAGAGTTCTGGGAGCTTTCTGAGTGTCATCACAGCCTCCCATCCCCATCCTGCTCTGCTGAGCAGGGTACAAGCACACACAGTGACCCTTAACTGCTCCTGTTTGATCAGGAGCTCCCCAGGCCCTGCACTGCTCTCCCACATGCCTGCGGCTGCTGCAAGCCCCCTGACACCTCCCCGCACACCGACCTTATGGACCTTGCTGGGCACCCCGAAGATCAGCACACATTTCAGACCATCCTTGACGAGGGGACGCAACATCCCTTCCAGCTTGTTCACACCATACCTGAGAAAAGCAAAGCAAAGGGGCTGCCAGGGACCCAGACCTGCGCCATGGGGTGAGCCGCTCTGTGATTTGGGTGCTGGTCTGTGAGCGATCGAGCATCCACAAGCACCCCCATCAAGTCAAGCAGCAACTGGAGGTACAGGGGAGGTGTTGCCTGAACAATGGGAGGAACAATCCAGGACCTTATCTGGGGCTCCAGCAGCATTATCTCCCCAGTATGGACACTCTCTGCTCTGAAAGAATGTGCGTGCCCTGCCCTTGGATCCCTTATCTCGGTGTCCCTGTTGCAGATGTCCCAGCTCCCCACGGGACCACCCCTGGGCTCTCTGAGCACAGCCCCAACGCCGCAAGCAGATGAAGACAGGAGCTGCCAGCCTTGCAAGATCCAACGTAGGCCCCGAGCCCGTGTCCTTGCACAGTGTTTCCAGCTGCTGCTGGAAAGCCCGTTCGCTTCCAGCTTCCCCGCGTGCCCAGGCCACACAACATGCGAGTGCTCTGGGACATTGTGGGATCCTGGCACTGTCCCTGCCAGCACCGGTACTTTCCCAGCATCCCCAGTATGATTCCCACCACTCCTTTAGAGGATGAATACTCCCGCCCTGCCTGATGCTGGGGGATCCCCAAGCAGGGACCACACAGGGCTGGAAGTGTCACCTTTGGTCCACGTTCACCTCAGGACATGCATCAACCCTGCTCAGGCATGGGGCAGGTAGCAAGCGCAGGCCGCAAGCACAAGCAGCGAGCACGGGCAGCATGGAGGGGCCGGGTTCTTACCTGGCTTGTCCCGGCAGGCTGGGGATCGACTCCACCGCATCGGGGCTGTCACTGCAGGAGGGAATGGGACAGAGACATGAGGACTCGGTGTGAGAAAGAGGCCCCTTCCCCAGGCTCACCCATGGGGAATCTGAACCTCTTAACTAAACCTGTCAACCTGAGCGTGATCCATCCCTAACCCAGAGAGCCGGGGCTCACTCACGTCACAAAAATGGGGTAGATGAGGTTGGAGGCATCGAAGGTGGTTGCCGTACACTGCCAGGAGCGCAGCACCGGGTGGAAGTAGCCGCTGTGAAGAAGGGAGTCTGCTTGCATCGTGGGCTGTGGAGGACACTCTGAAACACCAGAACAAGCGGCATGCTGGTTAGCGGTGGTGTCTGGGTGAGCCACCGCTATCAGAACATGTGAGGAGGGGGCTGAGATCCAGGCAGCTGCCGTGGCACTGTCCCTGTCCTGCTCCGGACACACACAGGGAATGAGCTGCAGCCCAGCAGCTTCATCCCAACCCTCCTGGGCACTGCAGGACCCACCACAGCTCGGCCCTTCCCATGAACAGGGACGATACCGATGCCTCCTCACGAAACCGCCCAATTCTGTGTGTAAACCCACCAATTTACAGCTGCCAGCGTCCTCCCGCAGCAGAAACACATTTACATGGTTCAACCACCCTCCTCAGGATCCCTCTGGTTTAGCTTTTGTAACCGAACCAGCAGTTATCTAATGATGAGACAGTCATTACTTAGTTCATTTTACTTTTGCATAACGCTGTGTAACTGTGTGATACAGCTTTTCTATAGAGAGCAGTGAAAAGCTGCTCTGCGTAGCACCAAGTATGTATGGCCACGGTGTAATGGAGCAGTTACAGAAGCGTGCGGGCATTGGATGAGAGAGGGGCAGGATCAGCCTTAACTCACCAGGGCTTTAAACCCCACAGTCACACAACTTACTGCTGGATACAGAATATGGACAAAACTGACTCCAGGGGTAACAAAGAGCAGTTACTCAACATACATAAATCAAGCATTAGCTGTGTTACTGTTGAAACTTCTTCCGTACCAATATTTTTTTTCTGTAACAGATCTAGTAATAATTCTGCAATTAGACAGTTAAGATTTAAATTTCCATTAGCACTAAACTCTCCCCAACATGTGGAAGGGGCCAGGGGAAGGCAGCTGCCCCGGGACAAGGCATTTGGCTGCAGCACAGACGAGAACAGCTGTTATAGCCCTGGGAAACACGACCTGGACAACAAACTGTTTGTACAGAGCAGCCTCAAGGACTTTGCTGGCTGCGCACACAGGGCCGCGTCCCACAAACACCCCGAGCAGAGGGTGCGATTCCCTCCTGCTGCCCCAGGAGACAAACTGCAAAGTCCGTACTGGAGACCACAGATATTGGTTCGAGGGAGGGAGGAGCTGGAGGCTCCAGTGAGCACGGGCGGATTCCTGCGCTGCACCCTGGGCACGGCGTCCCTGGGGAGACAGAGCGGACACGAGGACGGGACCTGGCTCAGGGGAGCACCCCAGTTCCCAGTCCCATCCCAGGAGGGATTCCCCAGGCAATAAACCTCACGAGCGCCCCTGGAGAACAGACACAGAACATCTCAGGACACAGTCTGGGGGACAAAGTTTTACACCAGCATCCACAACACCAGTCAGCTACAGAGCTGGGCAGGAGATGGCCACGTTCTTCTGCAAAACCTTTAACTGGAGGTGTTCACCTGTTTGAAGAGCATTCAGACATTCCAGTGCTGAGCCAAACTCTCAGTCTCTATCAGGCCACCCCAGTGCACAGACACTTGTGATAAAGTGGCACTACATTCAGGCCAGGACTCCTGCATCCCCAGCAATTGTCTCTGCCTGCGGATGGGGGAAAAAGCTCCTCTCAGTTACCAACTGGCTTACAGGTACAAAAACTGTATAAGAAAATTGGATGGTGCTTGTGGGGGATGCAGAGCAGCTGACAGGCATGCTGGCAGTGCCACCACATCACTTGGCAAGTCATTTTTAGCTCTGGAAAGTGGCCGC
Source organism: Streptopelia decaocto (assembly GCF_964273445.1). Lineage (NCBI taxonomy): Eukaryota > Metazoa > Chordata > Aves > Columbiformes > Columbidae > Streptopelia > Streptopelia decaocto. Next base: position 2,607,900 of record NC_138672.1, on the reverse strand, counting down.
TAGAGCCCTCAGTGACAGGAAGGGGTGAACTGGAGCTGGCAGCTCCAGCACAGGGGCTGGGCTGTGCGGGCAGGGGTGCGGGCAGGGGGGCAGCCATCGAGAACAAAAGGCTCAGTGAACAAAACGCACCTCGAGAATCCAAAAAATGCTTTAAGCAGTTAATCCCGCAGGAGGGAAGGGAGCAGGGCTGGGGTGGGACCAGGGGCACCTGACTCTGCCTGGGACAGATAGAGGCCACAGCTCCAGAAACTGCCCTGTCCTGGGAAGGAGGTGATGGGCACCCGCGGAATGGCAGAGCGGAGATAACCGCCAGGACGGGTGGGCCCGGCACAGCACCGTGAGGCTGGGGAGCCGGGGCCTCCGTACGAGCCTCAGGTGCCGGAGAAGCTGCCGGCTCCCCTGCCAATGCAGGGCACCCGCTCGGATGAGGGCACCGGGGTTTTACATCTGCAGAGCCGCTGTGTGCCCCACGGCTGCCCCACAGCGGAGCAAGGGCTGCAAGAGTGCGGTGATACGGGATGCTGCACATTTGTTACACCCCAGAACAGGGCTGTTTCCCCCTCAGGGCTCCCAGCAGAGCACATGTGCCTCTTTCTCTGATATTAAATGCCCAAATCTGTATTTCTATAGCAATTTGCTTCACGGACACCTCAGCATCAGTAGGGGCGTTCAGACCAGCCCTGCAGCCCCCTCCCGACCACAGCAGAGCGGTTTCACCTTTGCTCATTCCCACCGGGGCTGCTGGAGGAGCAGCCCAACCGTGCAGCACCCAAACCTGCACCTTTGCCAGCCCGGGCCCAGGTGCTGACCCGGCTGCCTCGTTGCATTCGAGAGAGGAGTGACTGCAGAATGAGAGAACCACGCGCGGGCCGTCCTCCCGTTTGCACCAGCACAATTTAAACAAACTTAGTGGAAGGGCTGAAGCCAGACACGCCACATGCCAAGGGTGAGCTGCAGAGCTCTGCTCCAGCTGCTGGCAGCACGGCCCAGCTGGCAGCTGCCTGTTCGCTGTCAGGACACGGGGAAGCTGCTTTCCAGCATTTTGGGATGCAGGAATGGATGCAGCCCCGTCTTTCCCTGTGCAACTATTCACCTGAAGTCCTGGAGAGATACAAGCCCCCAGGTGGGAGCAGTGTACCAGGAAAGCAGAGCTCCCCAGGGAGATAACAGAGCTGCAGGTTGATTAACAGCCACTAATGAAGGTCAAGACGTTAATGAAGATTTGCTCCTCGAGGTACGATCTGGAAATGGGGATTCTTGGGGATACTCGGGAGGGTCTGTAATTACACCACAGCATGAGCGAGGTACGATCTGGAAATGGGGGCTCACCAACCCGCTGCATTGCCCCCCCGGGAACGCGGGTTTCCGAGCAAAACCCGGGTTGTCCTCGCTGTGCGGTACCGAGCGCTGCCCTTCCTGCCCGCACCCACCCGCTGCCTCCTTCCCCGGCCGGGCCCTGTCCTTGGAGCCGGCCCGGCCTCCGGGCAGCCCTAGTAGAGGCCAGAGTCAAGGACCGGGGCAACCGCCCCGTCTCCAGCGCCCCGATCTCCGACCGCAGCCCCCGCACTCACCTCCCGCCGCTACCGCGTCCCGCTCCGGCCGTGCAAGTCTCCCCGAAGCCCTCCGATTTGCATAACTCCGCCCCTATGATTAGCATAGACCCGCCCCGCCCCCCACCCTCCTCGCGGGAAGACGGCGGGAAGTCTCGCGCGGCGGAAGGCGGGAAAGGGCTGGAGGTGGGATGTGCTGAGGAGCGTTTGGGTGCTCTGGGGTATGGAGCAGGGGTGCGGGGGCCTGGAGCAGCGCTTTGGGGTGCTAAGGGGGCTGGAGTACCCCTGAGCGTGCCGTACCGGGGGTGCTGGGAGGGCATAGAGCAGAGCTTTAGGTTGCTGGAGCAGGACTTTGGGGTGCTGGGGGTGCATGGAACAGGGTTTTGAGACACCGTAGGGGCCAAAAGCAGGGCCGAGTGTGATATGGGGCCATGCAGATCGGTTTGTGGTGCTGCAGGGGGACTTGGAGCTGCGTTTTAGGGGGCTGGAGCAGGGTTTTGGGGTGCTGTGGGCATCTGGGGCAGGGTTTGGGGGTGCTACGGGGGCATAGAGCATGGCTGAGTGTGCTGTGAGGCCAAGCAGGGCTTTCTGGGGTGCTGTGGGGGGACCCGGACCAAGGGTTTGGGGGCTGAGAGGGGTGGAGCAGGGTTTGAGGTGCTGGAGTGTTTTGGGGTGCTGAGGGAGCATGGCACATGGTTTTGGGGGGCTGGAGCGTTTCTTTGGGGTGCTGCAGAGGGTTGCCGAGCCGAGGGAGGCTGGAGCCACACTGCGGCCCCGCAGCACGCACACAGCACCTGCTGTTTTCTGCAGCTCCTCAGAGCACGGGATACGCACAGACCAGGTTTATTAGTCTTGAGGAAGGTCAGTCAAATTATAAAGCATTTTTTTTAAAAAAAGCGGCTTATTCTAACAGATCTTTTCTCCTGCTGTTCTGCAGCTCCCCCATGATAACCTCATTTCCATGGTGCACTGCAGTGCATAAACCCCCAAATCTCTCCTCTTTTCCCCCACCCTCGTGCCTCGCACCAGGAGTGAGGGTGACCTGGAGGCTCCTTCCACTGGGGTCACAAACATTACACCCAAACCGGTTCTCCCACAGCTGGAAAGCTGGTTCTTCTGAGTCTCCTCTCACCCAGGCTGGATTGCAGCAGCCTCATCCCTTCATCCTCCTCGCAGCTCCTCGCTGTCAGCAGCTTCGTAAGCAGTGACACAGTTTGCTTGTCTTCATTGCACGCTCAGAAGCGTGCTGCTGCAAACCCAACCAGCTCCTTTTATTACGGACAGAAATAAGAGACTCTCTGTTAAAAAAAAATCTGGCTTTTATTTAGATATTGTTCCCTTCCAGAATGTGCATCCCAGATATGTCTCAAAGAGGAAAAAGAAACAAAACAAGAGGAAAAAGAGCTAATAGACGGGCCTTTTTTGTTGGAGATCTTGGGAAGGCATCAACAACTTGGTCTTTTCATGTGTTACTGACTGCACGCCAGTAGAAATTAGCAGAAAATCTTTGTTGATGCAGCTCTTTACAGAGCTGGGCATCTGCGTGAGAAAAGCTGTCGTGCCATGAAAGCACAAAGGGCGGCTCTGGTGGGCAGCTCTGCACCAAGTGTTGGGTGGAAAGGACATGCTGTTCCTCACAAGTGCTATTTTAAAACTGCACATTGGCAAAACTCATGGGTTTTACTTAAATATACCCAAAACTTTCCTCAAATTTCCTTCACCAGACCTCGGTTTAGTCCAAATATTAGGATTATTAGTCTTCAAAAAGATCAACTAATAAAGCATTTTTTCCCAAAAAGAAGCTTATCCTAATAGATACTTTCTCGAAGAAGAGAAAGAAAAGGCATCAAAACTAAGAATTCAAGTATAAGACAACAAACCTATGTGAGTACCAGGAATACAAACACCCCATTTTTCTTGAAGGAGGTATTTTGTCACCCCGATACACCTTTTAGGTGTTCATTTTGCTTCAGATTTGTAACAAAATTCCTCTTGGTCCCCCAGGGCTTTAAAGACACAAAAGAAGCACTTTCAGTACTTAGATAACATCCTAAGTGCTGTGAAATTTGTCAATTTAGGTTGATTTGGGGTGAGCTGGGGGGACCACGGGTCACTGTACACTGGTGCTGTATCGCTGTGACCGGTGAGGCTGAAAGGCTCATCGCTGTCACAGCTATGGCAGGAAGAGAAGGCACAGCCAGAATGCAAGAAAATGAAGGAAAAAAACAAGCCACTTGGATAAAAAGCTTAAATTGTTCAGCTTCTAACCCCCTTGACATCATCACATAGATTCTAAACCCCAAAGGGTTAACGATCCATTTGATTCAGCTCCTGACTTGGGTTTAACGAGCTTATTCAACAGTCTCTCAGGTTCTCCTGGCCAGCTTCTGTACTGAGCATCTGACGGCTCTTTTCTCCTTTATTTTGGAGCCAACCCAGCACAAAAGGCCCAGTCCCATGTGGCTGCTCAGAACCGGGCGGCAGCCAAGCCCCCGCGCACGGGAAAAGCTTCACAAAGTCCTTTATGTACAAGTTAAAGCCCAAAAGGGATGGGCTGCAGAGGAACAGTACAAAGCTCGTCTGGAAACAAGAGGGGACACAGCGAGGTTGATTTGGAGCATTTATATCCCTCTGAACAAACCCCGGCCCCTGCGCACGTCTCATCAGCGAGCTCAGTTGTCCACCTCTTCCTCATCGTTTTGCTCTTCTTCCTCCATCCTTTCGTCATCATCATCGTTCTCTTCCTCTCGGCTCTTATCTTGCTCCTCCGAGTCTGCCTTCTTGTCTTTATCTTTCCTGGCTTCTTTCTTTCCTTTCTGTTCACGCCTGTAAACTAAAAACGAAAGAGAGCACTAAGAAATTGCAAGGCAGTGTTTCCAGAGCATGAACAGCCCCATAGCCGGAGTCCAGCATCCACGTGCTCTCTGGGGGAGCAGCGAACTCGCAGCAGCAACTCACAACAGTATTTGAGCTGTGCTGACCAGCCCCATAGGAATCGAGTTAAGTTGCAGCAGAAAAATGCTGAAAAGGACACAGGAGTTCACATTTACAGGCAGCACCTAAGGCTTCCTTTAAAAAATGTAATAAGGGAGTGACAGCAACTAAGACTTTCTCAATCCTCATCAGTTGTGAAATGATGTTATCCCAGCCCTGTTAAGGTGCACATTATTTATTGCCCAGGCAAACTGCAGCGCAGGACGCTGGGCAAAGAGAAACAAGACAGGCAAGTGAGTGCTCCTTGTCCAGCACTCGAGGAAAGCGGGACTTGGTGCTGCTTAGAACCGCTGCCATGGACTGCGGACGCTACCTTCCAGGGATTCCTTCAACGGGGCTACAAATCGCTGAAACTCCATCTCCTCCATGGCTGAGAGAACATCGCCAGCGTTCAGCGTCTTCCTCTTCCCCTTCATGGCAAAGTTATTTGCACTGGTCAAAAACAAGGAGGAAAACGGAGTTAATTGGCACCGTCATCAATTTAGCCTTGCTTATTAAAGTCACAAGGAATTTAAAAAAACCCCACATCCTAAACATTCGGGAGTTTTTTAATCACTTACTAATAGTAGTTTAAGGTATTGTTTCACGTACATTGGCTGTTTGTACTTTCACCTCATTGCACGGCTTTGCCACGACATTAGTTTGCTGCTTACATGGATCTTTTCTACAACCCGGGTAAGAAGGTCTGAACTTTGGCTGTAAAGTGACAGCTCCACAAAATCATGCGAGTCCTGATCCCCAGAGAAGTGACCACTGCACAGCGTCTTCTGAGCCACCCCAAAGACGTCCCCGTGTGCCCTGTGACCAGCACCAGGGCTGGCGGGGTTGGTCCGTGCTTGCCCTAATGGGGTGTGAGCAGAGGGCTCCCGCCTTTGCCAGGAGAAGCCGTGCACCATATTCTAAGGTAACAGTGGTTTGTGAGCCCTCTGGGCCCTGGTGGCGTTGGGGCATCTCTGTGGTTCACAACTCTCTTCCCAACAGGTTGTTACGGGCTGCCCAGACCCAGCTGCTGGGCTCTGGCAGACTACACTGGAAATTGTTTTATTTCTATACACAGACAAAACCGAAATAAAAACTCCAGGACTGCCAGCAGAGCGTGGAATGATAAAACAACTGCACTGGTTATCCGATGCAACAAATTCTTACCACGATGTCGCATAAAGCACAAACACGCTTGCCGCGCGAGATATTGCGCTCCGGGCTTCTTTGGAAATATTTACTCCATCAGGAAGCTGAAAAAGAGATTCAACTTTTATCAGCAGCTGCCATAAATGGCTTCAACTTGCATAATTCACATGTTGGCTCTGCTATGGCATTCAGAGGGCTCCGCACAACTGGAAACTAAATGTTGATCTCGCAGAAACCGTGATGCCAGCTGGAAGCCGCGCGCAGTTTCACTGTGTTCTCTCCAGTGCAATAAGCCACAGAGAGAACAAGTAACCTGGGGATCAGCGGCGGGTCTGGCAATTCACCCCATGACTACTGAATTCCTGACACAGACACATCACCTGGATATCTATAGAATCATTTTGGTTGGAAAAGACCCTTAAGATCATTGAGTCCAACCATAACCCAACTCCAGCACTGCCCCATGTCCCTGAGAACCTCATCTAAATGCCTTTTAAACCCCTGCAGGGATGGTGACTCCAGCCCTGCCCTGGGCAGCCTGTTCAGTGCCCCACAGCCCTTCCCGGGAATGCATCCAGACTCCTTCATTGGTTCTCGTGGCTCAGTACCAAACATCTCATTAAATTAACTACTGGGGATTAATCGAGACGTTTAAATGGGCAGGGAACCGCTTCTGCTCCGATGGTGGGAGCCGGTTCAGGCGTTCAGTCCCGCTGGGCTCCCCTGCCTTTGAGCGGCACACTCGGACGTTCCTCGGGAGGTTCCCGCGCTCCGGACGGTCCCTCCCGGCCCCGCACCGGGGGCCGCGCTCCCCGGGACACCGCGACTCTCCCGGGAGGGTCCTCCCGGACCTGCGGGCAGCGACACCGGGCACAGCGAGGCCTCCGCGGGGCTGCCCGGGGACCCGCCCGGGGGTCTTCCCGGGGAAGCTGTGCCCGCCCGCGGCCGCCCGGGAGCCCCGGGCCCGGCACCCACCGCCTCCTTGATGATGCGTGTGATAACGGCGTTGGGCAGGTTCAGATCCTCCGGTCTCTCCGCCATCCTGGGCCTCCTGCAAGGCAAACGGGGCGTCACGGGCCGCGGTGCGGGCCGGGGGAGCGGGGGGGCCCGGCCCGCCCGTTACCTCGCGCGGAGCCGCCGCACCGGAGCGCGCGCTCAGACGCTGCCCTCTCACCCCTGACCCCTCCCGGCGTGCAGCGCGTGCGGCCCGGCCCGCCGGGGCCTGGAGACGGGGAGGGGGCGTGGCCGGCAAGGAGGGGGCGTGGCCGGCAAGGAGGGGGAGTGGCCGGCGAGGCGGGAAAAGCGGCGGGAAGGCGGCGGGGCCGCTGGGAGCGTGGGGGGCGGTTTGTGGGGGGTTCGGGGCCCGTGAGGAGAACGGGGCGGCTTGTGAGGGAGTGAGGCCTGTGCGGGGGAAAAGGCCTGTGAGGCCTGCGGGTGTTGGTGGGAGCCTGCGGGGTGTGTAGTGGCTGGAAATGGGAGCCTGGAGCATGTCTATGTGTGGGAGATGCAGGCAGCGCGTATTGGGGTGACTGGGTTAGACTGGGGAGAGTTAATGGGGGCCCTGAGTGCAGAGGGCTGGTGCCCATGGGGTGGGTGCTTCACAGAATGTCAGGGGTTGAAGGGCCCTGGAAAGCTCATCCAGTGCAATCCCCCCATGGAGCAGGAACACCCAGACGAGGTTACACAGGAAGGTGTCCAGGCGGGTTGGAATGTCTGCACAGAAGGAGACCTTCATTTCGCCCCCCTAATGGTTGGTGGGCAGTCTCTGTGGTGCTGCGTGAGGGCTCAATCTGACCGTCTGTCTGTACCTTCAGCAAAGTCATCCCTGGCCCAAACTTCACCAGCCTTTATCCCTCTTAATAACCTGACAAGGTAATTAAAGCAAGCTCAGAGTGCAAGAAGGTGGGTTGGACTAGCTGATCCCCAGAGGTCCCTTCCAACCCCACCCATTCTGTGTGTGATACTTGAAATTAAGAATAGTCATTGACAGTGCAGCTTTTTCCTGTAGAAAGTGCGTATCTTCCAGTAGCCAGGGCAGTGTTATTGTAGTGGGGATAGTTTACAGGCAAGTGAGACAAGGTAATTGATTGTATTAGACATAACAGTCTGCTGGGGCAAGTATATGGTGTTTTGAGTGCGCAAAGGTCAGACCCAAAGAAGGGCTTGTGTGGGGGGGATCTTGGTGACTTTTCATAGTGATTGGATTAATAAAACCCGTCACTGCGTCTACAAATCTTGTCTCCTTTTTAGCAGACTTTAGTGGATTCTGTTGTGGACCCTGTGGTCCTTCATGGCTCTCGGAGGTGAGATGCTGCCGTGGGCATTGCGTTATTTTTTAATGAGGCCACGAGTGACTGTGTGGGATAATTTCTGGAAGCATATGGACATCTGTGCAGTGACCCAGACTGAATCGAGCTGATCTAGGCTCTGTTTTCCCCCAACCATTCTTCAAGGAGGTACAATAGATGTTCCAAGTGACTCTGTCCACCTCTGCCCCACCTTGTCGACTGAGCTTTCTTGAATCAGAGAATGCAGAAGAAGATACTGTTGTCAGGAGAATGACACCAAAAGCCTATCTGAGTTTTAAGCCTACGATAAGGGTGGGCACTCTGATACCCTGCTTGTTTTTCTCCCAGTTTCACAGAAATGTTCCATTTGTGGTCCAGCTGTAGTGGCCACAGAGCTTACCAGGTGGTGTTTGTGCTGTGCAGAATGTGCTGTTAGTACAGCTGGGTTTGAATCTTTACTTTTGTGAAAATGATACTTCACTACTGCAATGGCCAAAGAAATAATAATAACAACAGGTTATTCCTGTATAGAGTAGTGACTGTGGAGCACTTGTTTCCCGCGTTCTTGAAGATGTATCACAATAGGTGCAATGCAAGTCCTGTAATGAAGAGGTTACTGCAGTAAATTAACCTCTTCCTCTTAGGAAAATGGAGGGAGTGTGCCAGAGGGTACTACACGTGCAAGTTGGTGTTTTGATCTGCAAAACCTTTGCTCTGGGCGCTCAAACCAATCCTGTTGGGGCTGCTGGGAATGTGCTGGGGTTGCAAGCTTGCATGCAGACATAGCTCTGTGAGGTCTTGAGCCTACAAATGGTTGAGCAAGTTACTAAGCCCTGGGAGTCACTTCACAGCTTTTCCCCCTCATTAGTGCCACCTGGATCCACCCTCAGCTGCTCTGGAGAGCAAGTTGCCAGCACAGGTGAGTCAGAGGGGCAGCAGATGCTCCAGGGCAGGGTGAAGTGCTGCCTTATAGCTACTGGTGTTGGTAACAAACCAGGTGCAGACCTGGTGTTCACAAAGGTGAAGGCAGGGACAGGGACCACATTGTAAATTGGAGTGGCTGTGGTGTGGGATGTTGTTACAGGTATTTGTGTTTTCTAGTTTAAATTTGTCTGGGAGACTGCCCATGACTGCCTTTTTTTTTAATTATAGAAGAAGAAAGAATTTTAGACACTTGGTGGTATCCTTTTTTTAAAAGAAAACAGCTTTTACTTTGTGTTTTCTAAATTTTCAAGTGCATCTGTCCTCAGCCTTAGCTCTGATGCCTGGAATCATTCCCTCTTTCCTTTCCCTGCAGACAGAACAGTCAGTGCAGCGAGGAGCCCCGTTCCCAGAGGAGAGCGCTGCTGCGGAGATGTCACTTGTGCACCCCCTGCCTCGGGTCTTCTAAGGTAAGATATCTCTGACAAATGGTCTCTAAATACAGCAGTCGCATCCTGAAATATCTTCCTGAGATCCTTTTTTTTTACTGTAAACTAATTCAGCAGTTTTTACTATCAAAAAATTGCCAACCTGAACTTCTACTGATTGACTGGACTTTCCTGTCTGACCTAAGAACCATATTTTGCACAAATTGTGTGTACGAGTTAAGGAGCTATTTTCAGCTGCAGAGACCGACTATGACATTAAAGCTAACTTAGTTAACTCACTTTGGAAAGTGCTTTGGAAATGAAACCTGCAGGGTAACCTCTGATTTACCTTTCATACTGTTCATTTGCATTTGTTTCCGCATGAATCTTGCTTCTATTTGTGTTGTGGTTCAGAAAGACCTATTTTTCCAGGCCTGAGGTCTGCAGCAGGGTCAGGCATTGTCTCACCTCATATTCTTTAATAACCTTGTCAAAGTGAGTGCTTTCAGCTTGGAGGGAGGGAAACGCCTTTCTGACTGCAGGGAATATAATAATTGTCAAACAATATGTGCCATAATCGGGCTAATTGATTTAGAATGCAAATTAATCCGCAGAGGTGGCCTAAAGTGGCCTCATGAAGGCTGAACTAATGGTGTGCCACCATCCAAATGGGATCCGACGCCTTCTGTGGCTGCAAAATGTGCAGTGAAGTCGAGTTGACCCTATTGTAGTGGAAAGTCTTTGAACTGGGAATTGTTATGGGCTGGACAACTATTTTGGGGAACTGTCTGTCTCATGTGCCTGCCGTATTCTTGTGTTCTCCCCTCGGCATCGCCCCCAGACTGCTGCCAGAAATGGGAGGTTGAGCTACACAGCCCTGTGTCTGACCAGTAGGTCTGCTCTTATGTTCTTAACTATTCTGAAATTCCGTTAGGAAAAGGCTCTTCAGCGAGAGGGTGGTTGGTCACTGGAACGGGCTCCCCAGGGGGTGGTCACGGCACCAAGCCTGGCAGAATTCACGGAGCGTCTGGATGATGCTCTTAGTAATATGATTTAATTGTAGGTAGTCTTGTGAGGAACAGGGAGTTGACCCCAATGATCCTTATGGGTCCCATCCAACTCAAGAGATTCTGTGGTTCGATGTGCCCGTTCCCACTCTTCTGCAAAACGGGAGAGTCGGGATCATACACTTACGGGGAGGGAGAGAAGGCGGCTGCCCTTTCAGCAGCAGCCATCAATTCAGCTACTTTAAAATGAACATGAAGGTGTAGGAGAACTTCAGTACATTTTACTTTTCATTGTGCAGGCTAGAAGTGGGCCTTCACCAGATGATAAAGGACATCTCTGCCAACAAAAAGGGCAGCTTACCCATTTCCATTGTGCCATTTCCTGCATTTGATCTCTGTCTGCCCTCGTCACGTACCTTGGCCAATTCAGTTTGCTGTGCCGGTGCCAGAAATAGTTTATTTTTTTATGAAATTAGTGAGCTAAACTGGCTCACTAGAGACGGAATCGTGCTGGAGCCTGGGTGAAGGCCTGGAAAGCAGCCATTTCATGTAGATGTAGCTTCAGACTGTGCACACAATTCAGCTCAGGTGATGTGCAATAACTTTTAAAGCTGTTTTAACTTAATTACTTTGATCCCTGTGACCATACTAAAGCAAAACAATCACTATTCCCAAGAGATCTTTTGCTGTCTTGAAACTTATCTGTTTTATGAGTAATGTCACTAAAACTTTTAAAGACTTAGTTTATTATATTATTTTTATTGCATCAAAATAAGTTAACAGTGACTTTCTACTTAGCATTTGTCAAAATCCAGTAATCCACAGCAGCACTGTGGGCTCAGAAGAGTGTCCCTCTTGAAGTGTCTAATTGCACCCTCTCTGAGTGTGAGCTTTGAGTGTTCAGTTTTCCTGAGGCAGCTGCTTCGAAGCAGCGTTACTGTTCAGACAGTGGAAACCTGGTTGTCAAGTTGGTCCAAAATAGATGTAAAAAATATCAAAAGCCTGACTTTTGCGCAGGAAGCGGTGCCGGGGTGACGGCGGCACAGAGCTGGATCGCAACTCCGTGCGAGGGGCTGGGAGCCGAGGAAACCCCAGTGTCTGCAGAAGAGTTTCCAGGTGGCAGCAGCTGCACCAGTGACCTGTGGCACTGGGTTGTCCTTGTCCGGGGTTGCTGCACCTCATTGCTTGCTGTTGAAGTTTTTGCTGTGCTTCCACTGTATTTATTTTTCGCGTACGTCGCTGCTTGGCCTAGTTTGCCTTGTTGAGCTGTTCAACCCCACGGCTGCTGCAGAACTGGATGCTGAGGTCAGATGTTCCCCAAGAGACCTGGAATGTCTCATGGTGCTACTTTTTGCTGATGTAATTGAGGGTTCAGAATGTATGGGGCAGGATGGTGCTGTGAAGTTTATGTATTGTTGTAATTAGCTGGCTTTTTATCCACATTAATGCTGGAGGACGAGTATGTGTTAAACATCTCAGTTGTGAAAGTCCCACCGCTTCAAAGAAGTGCTGAGCCTTGGCGTGGTAAGATTGTGCAGCGTTTGTGTAATGTTCCTAAATGAGGTGTGTGCCTAACCTACTGCTATTCTGCAGGCTAAAAATGGCAAATGGGAAAAAGAATTAAAAATATAAGAATAGTTTCTGGTGAGCTGTTGTGCTGTGGGTCAGGATCTCCTCTCAGCCTTCTGGTGTGGATCGGGCTGTGCTGTGTTCCCGATGAGCCCACAGGTTGCTCTGATCACCGATATCTTCTCTGCCGTTCCACACTGGGAAGGGAGGCAGTGGGAGGCTTTGCCAGCCGCGGGAGTTTTGTACTGGAAGCACTGGTGTGCGTCAGAGGGATCCCTCGGAATTAACCTGGGGTGTCTCCCTGACCAGCTGCAGGGCAGGCGGGGGAAGCAGCAGGGCAGTTTCTGTGGCCTCAGGGTGTTCCAGTCAGGTGAAAATCTTTGAGATCTGAAAATAAAAGAAGAGCTTCTGGCTCTCAGCAGTTTCCCTGTGTTCTGTCTCCCGGAGAGGGGCTGATTTATGGAGTAACTAACACAAACCACAGCCGAGCTGTAGCTGCCTTTAGTCTGAACAATTTCAGCCAATTTAGCCTTAGCAATAGAAAGGGGTGAGGGACAAGATGAACCTTTTTCAGACTCCAGCAAGCTTGGCCCTGCTGAAAGATGGGATTGGCACAGCAACAAGTAGCTGTGCACACAGGCTGTTCTGTGCTTGCATTCCTTGTGGGCAGCTGAGGAGGTTTGTAACAGCTCCTGCTCACATGGAATTTGTTGTGGATCCTCTGCTTTCCCTGCAAGTACTTGCATCTTGAGTCCTTATGGCAACACCTCACCAGTGCAAAGCCGAGGATCAGCGTGGATTAGTCCCTTTGCATGTTCAGACTGTTTATTTTTCTGAGGAAGGAGCAGTGAGAGCTGGGTTTAGAAAAGTGCTCGGCCAAAGAAATTTGTTACCCAAAGCTATGGGTGAAAAATGTGAAACACGTTGGGTCCTGGAAAAGCGAAAATGCGGTGTTCTTATAAAACCTGGAACACTGCAGGAACTCTGCTGCTGAGCTGAGTGCTGGGTTGGGATCCTGTGCTGGCTGCGGGAGATGCTGAGGAGTGAATGGGTGGCTTTGTGCTTTGGGCAGGAGCAGCTCACGAGGCATTTGCCAGCATTGGGTCAGTGCCGGTTCAGTGACACAGAATCACGCCCAGTGCAGCGTTCGTTCCCTGCTGGGAGGTGCGATTTTGCAGGAGCACTAAGTCCCAAGTGCATCTGTCTTGACAGGTTGTGCTGCGAGCAGCCAGCGCTGCAGCAGCGAGGGACGTGCTGCTGCGGTGCAGCCACGGGTGTCCCACAGGTCTGGGCTGTGACAGGCTGCGCAGACTCTGGGATGCAAGCAGAGCAGATGTGACGTTTCCAAAGACACCCTTGGAGCAGAGAAAACGTTTCTTGGGTCCCGGAGTGTAAAATGCTTCAGTAATCAGCCCGTTTGTGTCTCTGTTGGGTTCCTCACTGGTGTTTTTCAGGGAACTGCTCAGCTGTGCTTGCTGCAGGGGTGGTGTTGGGGACAGGAGCTCGATGCTGCTGTAGACCCTGGGGATGAGGGGCTGCAGCAGCCTCACTGCTGGGGAAGTGCTGGGGTTTGTGTGTCTGCCCCGTGTGTCAGGCTTTGCTAATCCCAGAAATCTGCCCGCAGGATTGCCCAGAAATAGCACTAACCCTTTCTGTTCCAATCCTCTTACCATTGAAGTAATTTTTCCCTGTCTGATTTAATTTCTCTAATTTCAAAGCCAGCTTCAATCTCATGGATTTTCTGTTTGTGTGTTACCCTTTTGCCTGGAATAACTGTCTAAGCACGTGTTTAGATTTGAATACCCAGCCAAAGGCAGATCCTGGTGCTGGCAAACTGAAATTTGTGATGGAGAACTGTGTTAAATTTTAAAAGAAAGTCATTAACTCCCGAGCCAACCAGCTGAATGTGCAGTTTGCTGGAGACTCTAATAGAAATGCGGGTTAAGGTCAGTCCCCAGGGGTTTGAATGTTAAGAGGGAAGTTAAAGAGTTGGCACCTCGCTGTTGGGAGCCGGTAGAGAAAGAGGCTGTTGCATGCATCACCACTATCTCTTCCCGGCATGCAATTTAATTTGTAACTTCCCAGTAGTGGAGCTCTGCTTGCTTGGAACATTTATATACTGGGTTTTGGGTTTTTTTTCCCTCCTCCTTTACAGTGGTGCCAAGGTCAAAGGCTCGTGGCAGCTGAATCGCAGCTTGAGCACAGGACGCTGGTGGTTGACATTGCTGGAGAGAGTGACCGTCCCGCGTGGGAGCCATGGAGCAGCTGGGGCTCACGCAGGAGTGCTCAGGTGATTTCTCTGCTTGGTTTGCAGTGCTGCTCTGTCTGCTGGGTGAAGGATGGATTGTGGCTGTGCAGGTGCCTGGTTGTCACCCCTGAACCAGGCGGCACTTGGAGTTGAGGGGCTGTGCGTCCCGCATGCCCTTTGCGGGATGTTGGTGATGCCCAGCGCCTGCGGGATCGTGATTGACCTCGGGGCTCCCCACTGGTGCCTTGTGCTGCAGGGTGGAGCAGACGTGGTTCTGCTGGGTTTGAGAGTTAAGAGTGATTTTTACAAACAGTGAGACTCTGGGAGGAGGATGTGGGGGAGTCGCAGAGTCCCACAGAGATTCTTCTTTACCTTTTCTGTTAGTATTATTATTATTTTTAATTTTGAAAAACCCTACCTAGTGGGATTCTTTTACCCAAACCTGTGAGACTGCCTGCTTTAGAGAGACAGTGCTTTTTGCTGCTGTCCTGTTTGTCTTTCCTTTTGCCTCTTAAGAGCATTTTGCAATACAGACCTGGAGAGGGGAGGCTTTGTGTGAGCCTGGGGAGCTCCTAAGAGATGAGGTGACATATTAACACCACTCACCACTGCTGTGTGTGCTGGGGAGAGCTGCAGGCTCAGCAGTGCCAGAGAGAAACAGCACAAGTCGTGGTCTCAATGCTGTTGCGGGATGAGTGGTGAAGGAGGGAAGGACATGGCAAGGCTGGGTTGTGCACACTCTGCTCGTGTTAACAGAGGTTCTGCAGAGCTGGGACTGCAGGGTGTGTTGTTTGCGTGTTCCCTCAGTAGAACTGCTTGGTTTTGTGTGTCCTGTGGTGTGGGATGTGCTGGATAGCTGGGGATACTGTGCACTGAAACATGCAGTCCCAGGCTGTATTTTACTTCAGGGGCAAGTAAATTGACTGGGATAAAGCTTTAATTTTGATGGGTGGCAAGATGAAGGTCACTGAGAATGTCAGCAAATGGATTCAGCTGAATAAATGACAGGAAGAGTTTTTTCGAAGCCTGGAGGGAGGAACATTTTGAAGGCCTTAGAAATGACCATGTATCCCTGGGCAGTGCCCATCCCACATGTGTGCTCGTTCCTGGTTGTCCAGGACTGTGATTTAACACCATTTACTTGTGGTGCTCAGGCATCACCAGGGCTTCCGGGGCTGTGGCAAGGGATAGATGGATGATTGGGATGTTTGTTCATAGTTAACTCACCCCTGATCTCACCTGGTGCGACAGGATGTGCTGGAAGAAGCCTGGCCAGATGTTTCTGACCCTGAAGAGTTACTGGACCGTGCTGGTTCCCTCACTGTGTGCTGTGGCTGGGAGATGTCTCTCCCTCCAGGCTCCCATTTCTGGGTCTGTGCACTTTTTTCTCCATCAGTGAGGGATCCCGTGGCAGGTTCCTGGGTGGTGGTTTGGCTGTGAGCAAGGAGGGGCTGGTGTGCTGGGTGCTGGTCACAAGGAAACTGTCCCGTTCCTCCCTGTGCAGAGCATCCCTGCTGCTCTGAGCCTGAGCGCTTCAGGTTGTGGACTGGAAGCTGGATCTGAGCCTTGCAAGACTGTCCTGAACACCCGGCAGGAGCTGGGCAGCATCTCCAGTGTCCTGGAAAGCTGCTCATGGGCTCATTAAACCGTGAAGGGGCTGGCTGACTGTTTTAAATACAGCAAAATATAACGGTGCTGAGCAGAGGATGCCCTTGGTGCTGGTGTGTAAAGGGCCAAGGTGCAGCTGAGACACGTGCCAGGGGTGACTCCCGCTGAACGAGGGTCTGTGTTCTGCTGTGGCACTGGCCCCGGTGACTCACCATCACTCCTCTGTCTTCTGCACCCAGATGGGGCTGGGCAGGGGGGCAGTGGGGGACAGAACGGCCTTGTTTGTGCAGAGCTGGCCAGGGGAAGCTCGGAGCAGAGACCTGGCAGTGTGGTCTTCTGGGGAAGGCTGGGACGGGGTGGGGACGTACCCTTGTGGCAGGTAAAAACCATGGGTGCTGCAGAGCCTCTGGTGTCCCCCATGTCCCAGCTCCCTGTCCTGCTGTGTCCTGTCCTCATCTCCTTTTTTCTCTGGCAGGGACAGGGCAGAGTTCCCAGTTGCTGGAGCGTCTGCCAGCCCTGCCGAAGGGGAGATGTGGGGCTGTACAACCCTCCCTGCAGATGTCAAAGGGACCATTGGGGAGCAGGAGGAAGATCAGCCACGCGCGGGTGAAGGGGAAAGGTATGTGTTGGGAGTGTGAGTGGGGCTGTGGGGCAGCCAGGGACTTGGCGCTGGCCAGGAGCGTGTGGAGGGGTGACCATGGGGAGGAATGGCCGAGGTGTGTGTCCCCTGGACTCTACAGATCATGTCCTTTTCCATCCCAAAGACGTCAGTATATTTAGTATTACTTCAGCAGGCTGGGAAATGGAGGTGCCTGTGCAGCACTGACAGCAGCTGTCTGCAGTGGCAGCATGGCCCTGTGCTGGGCTGCACCCGTGTCTCTCCCAACCTTCGCTTGTCAGGGCTGAGCTCTCCCGTTACCCAACTCTGCCTGGGCCAGGGCAGCGGGATCTGTGAATCGGCTGCTCCCAACCACAAAGCCCGCACAGGTCTGATCCAGACTCCCCTGTGCTGTTGTGGACCCGCAGCCTCGCAGCAGTGCCACGAGGAACAGACCTCGCTGAGTGTGGCATTTCCCGCAGCATGGGGAGTGTGGGGACAGATCTGCTCTGCCAGGGGTCAGTCCTGTGTGGGGTCCTGCGCTGTGGGGAGCAGGGCTGCAGGGATCCTGGGACAGCCCAGCCTATGGGGAGGGGGTTTCATGGAGAAACCATCTCCATAATTCCTCCCCACTCTCCGGACTTGTGCTCAGCTCTGGGTGCTCCCGCTGAGCTGTGGTGCACTGTCTGGAGCTGACGGGTGCATTGTCACCCTTTGGGGCATGGGAAGGGCTGCTTGGGGTCTTGCAGAGTGACCCCATGAGCCTGGGGGGCTGTGTGCCTCTTTCCTTGTCACACGAGAGCCAAGCAGGTAACCCTTATCTGGCCATCCCTCCCTTTCTTGCCTCACCCCCACAGACCAACTCTTACAGCCTTTCCTTGCCTATAATAACTTCCCCAGAGCTGCCTCATGCTGCTGTCCCCTTCTGCTCTGGTGGGGCAGTTCCCCAAGCAGCTGAGTGTTTGCTGGCAAACCTGGTCGCACAGTCACGGGGTTACTTACAGCCTGCCGTACTGCAGAGGAGAGGAAACGTTGCAAAGTTTTCCACTTTTCCCAGGAACTCATTCCTGGTGCATCAGCAGGGTGGCTGTGGGATGGTGCCGGTGCGGGTCTGGGGTCTGCAGAGCGCTGCCCGTGTCCTTGCACATGGCTGCGGCGCGGGGCTCGGCCTGTTTGCTCAGGCAGGTGCGGTCCCTGTTCAAATCCGCGGGGCCAATGGGAGCCGCGCCGTTCAAACGTGCGGCGGTTGGACGCGTGTCCCATGGAAACCCGGCTGCCTGTCACTCCCGGCTTAAACGGCTGTTTGGCTTTCCCAGGCTAGGCTGGGAGAGCTCCAATTACTGGCTAATTAGAAGTGTCCTGCCATGGAGCCCGGCAACATCCACAGAGTCTCGCTCTGCACCCGCCAGGCTGATCCCCTGGGAAGCTCTTTCTACCTCACCACGTTTGGTAAGCGTTGAGCCCGCAGCTCCGGCGAGCAGGGGGTGCCCGGGGGATGTGGCCAGTGCAGCACGGGGAGCCGTGGCAGGTCATGGCCAGCGCCTGGCTGGTAGGAACAGGCTGGAGAGCTGCTCCCCAAAGGCATTAAACACTGAGCAGCAGCCTGCTTGCATCTGCCTCGCTGAGCTGGAATAATATGTGGCTCCATCAAGCTGGCGAACTGGAGAGCACCCTGAAATCAAGCTGCCGCGGCCAAGGCGTGCTGCTGTGGTCAGCCGGGTGCCGAATACCCAGGTGGTTTTGCACCCCTGGATGGGCAGGAGCTGGGATTCCTGTGCAGGGCTGGCCAGAGCCCAAACACCCCGTAGGACAGAGTCCTGGTTTCCTTCTCTGCTCCTTGTGGGTTTTGCTGGAGCTGCCTCAGTTTTGCTGTGAGGGCTTGAAGAAGCCCATGGGTGGTGGTGACTTGGCTCTGCGGGCTAGGCTGCAAGCCCTGCACACCCACCTGCGAGCTGGTGGGTTTGGCAGCAAATGTTGTAGAATCTTAGAATCATTTTGGTTGGAAAAGACCTTTAAGATCATTGACTCCAACTGTTAACACTGGCCATTGTTTGTGGCTGTCAGCAGCCGTCCTGCGCAGAGGGAAGCTGGGTGCCCTTCCTGGGTGCCACTTATGCAACCATTTTCTTTCAGAAACTCTTTTGAAAAGCTCTTGCTTGTTTTAGTGAGCAGGGTGGGCAATTGTGCAATGGGCTGTTGAAGAGGCTGCAGGGAAGCAGAGAGGGTTACGTGAATGGAGCAGGACATCTCTTCCCTGGGCAGCCAGGGATGCTGCTCCCTCCCCCTTTTGACTTGTTAACATCAAACTGCTCAGGACAGCCTGGAAGATGAAATCCTCCTGTCTTTGCAGGACTTATTTGTGCCAAATATTGTGAGGTTTGTGGTGCCTCTTGGATCTGTAACCAAGCATCATCTCTGCAGCTGCAGTTCCCTTCATGGGCTGACCATCGCTGACAAGACCTGGTGTTGGGTGCTCTGAGCAGGAGAGAAGAGCAGTGGCAGGGCCAGCAGCCCTGTGGTGACCCAGGTCCTGGGAAAGGCTGGTGCCAGGGCCCCAAGTTGTCCATGGTGATCTTGGGGTGCTCTGCCTCGTGCCATGGGGACCTCTCACCCAGGCACTTACTTGACATTACTCTCCTCTGGTCAGAATTCCCCTTGCCATGTACACTGATGGCTCTTGGGTGTCCCAGCCAGGGTGAAACTTGCATTTTTCCTGCAATAAAACAGAAAAGCATTTAAGGAGAACATCACCAAATTTTCCATTTGTCAGAGATGATCAGTAAGGGACAGATTTTCCCGCCTGCTGGGTTTGCTCCCAAAGGACACCACCATTCATGTGTCCCCTCCCTTGGCCTGGCAGACTTCTCTCATGGGTGGGAACCTGTTTGCTTACCACCTGGTGCTTGTTTGTACCCGGATTTTCCCTGTTCTCCTGGTGCCAGCTTTGTTCAGCAGCTCAGATCGCCTCTCCTGCCCTGTGGGGTCCAGACGGACAGGGTCTGGGTGCTGAGCCCTGCCAGCCCCACTGAGCCTGCTCCCTGTGAAGGGGGGTACACCCAGGAGCTGTCTGCTCTTTTGTCTCCCTCTGGCCTTTCTCTGCTCCTATTTTCATTTACATGAACCTTCATGGAACACAGGTGACCTGGAGAAGCTGTGTCAGGGCACCTCTGCTGAAGCTGTTTCCCTTAGTTCATGTTAGGGATGTGTAGAAAGAGGTAAATCTAGGGGATAACATTTAGAATCACAGAATCATTTCAGTTGGAAGAGACCCTCAGGATCATAGAGTCCAACAGTAACCTAACTAGCATTAAACCATGTCCCTGAGAACCTCATCTAAACACCTTCTAACCCCCTCCAGGGATGGTGACTCCAGCACTGCCCTGGGCAGCCTGTTCCAATGCCCCACAGCCCTTTGGGGAAGAAATTGTTCCCCAGACCCAACCTCAACCTCCCCTGGTGCAACTTGAGGCAGTTTCCTCTGCTCCTGGCGCTTGTTCCTGGGGAGCAGAGCCCGACCCCCCTGGCTCCAAGCTCCTTTCAGGCAGTTCAGAGATCAGAAGGTCTCTCCTCAGCTCCTGTTCTCCAGCTGAACCCCCCAGGTCCCTCAGCCGCTCCCATCACACTTGTGCTCCAGCCCCTCACCAGCTCCTCTGCTCTCTCTCTAGTACCTCTAGTTTCTCTGACTCTCTGCTTCAGAATGAGGTGGAAATGCAGCCCAAGAACTTGTCTTGATATAGGGGCTGTGTTTCAGCCCCTGCGGTCTGAGAAGGTGTGACTGCTGCCCTTGAGCCTGTCCATGTGCAGATGCTGGGACAGCACATCCCTCCCACCAGCTCCTGCTGGGTCGGCTCTTTCTGACAGCAGCTTCCCTCTCTGTTCCCAGCCCCACGCAGGCTCTGGAATTGCTCCAAAGCTGCAGAGCACTCCCCTGGCATGAGCCGGCTGGGACCCCTTTGGGGTCAGACGGGCTGGGAAAGCCCTGGGGTGTGTGGTTTGTCACTTCGTGTGCTTTGGAGATCAGGGGAGCTAACGCATTGACAGGGACGTCACCTGTTCCCCACAGGAAGGAGAGGCTCTTTCCCACCGATACTCCCAAATCCTTTCTACTGGGGCCAATTTGTGATATTTCTGAAAAAGGCCAAAATGCCCATTTTCTCCCTGCTCTCCTCTGGTGTCACCTGTGACACAGGTGCCAGGGGCGCTGTCCCTGCACCAGAGCAGCAGCGCTGCACGCGGTGCACGAGGCCACAGGCCTGTCTGACCTGATCCCTCCTCGTGCAGGAGCCTTGTCCCCGTGTGTCCCCCAGGAGTGGCCCCAGCCATCCCCAGCGCTGAGCACAGAGCTTCCTCCCCCCGAATTTCCCAGCACAAAAGCTTCTTTCTCCTCCCCAGAGCCCATTCATTACCGGGCTGACTCCTTGTCACGCTTGGTTAGATGGGGCATTTTGCTTTTGTGTTGTAAGGGTTGTTACATGCTAATAGTGGAGCAGTGCAAAGGTTCCCACAGTGTCAGCGATCTGGAGATAGCGGAAGGGTTAACGTCTTGGTCTAAGAGGCTGGGGTGGCATGGTGGCACCAGGGGACAATATTCTCCCTGCTGTAAATCAGTGTTGGCTTCAGTAGCGCTGTCCTGATTTGCCTCACCTGGGTTGTCTTTGCTTTCTCACCTTGCACATGTGCCCATGCAGATACAGACTTGCATTTCCACATCTGCACAGACGTGTGCTCCCAAACACGCAGATGCACACATGGACACACACTTGAGCTGGAGTGAGATTTAAAAATTCTGTGGGGTTTTTTTTTGAGTGAAAAATGAGTTCTCTGAGCTGTTTCAGGTTAAACAATCCCTTAAGATATCCACACCCCAGCAAACCTAAGCCCTTGGGTGCATCTCCTGCAAAATGAAATGTTGGTTTTGAATTTGAAAGATGTTTAGGTGTCCATAAATGGTGTTTACAAGTTTTTGTGTTTTTTTTGTAAGCTGGAAAACAAGTCAAAATGGGATATCTTGCTTTGGACTGAATGAAATGTTGTGCTAATGCTTTTGGACTTTTGATTCTCCCAGAACACAGGGAAACGTTTAGTTTTAGGTTGGCCTGGAGCAATTACACAGATTTCAGACCCTGCATCACCCTGAAAATCTGCACATCGTATCCCAGCTGGCAGGCGGCAGCTCCTTGGACCCCCTTGGGAAGGTGATCAGAGGGGCTGCACACCCCAGCGTGTCACCGCCACCCTGGAAAATGCTGTCGGCTGAGTCTTCGTGCCAGCCTGAGCATTGTGGATGGATTTTCGGGCTGATGCAGAGTCGCTAGTGCATGGGACAGTGAGTGTATAGCTGTGAGTGAGCCGGCAGGGCCGAGCTGCTGCCCAGTGACCAGTCCCCGTCCCTCGCTCGGCGGGTTCACACGTGCGGCTCTCCCGGGCGCTGAGCTCCTGCGCAGGGTCTGCAACCACTTGGGTTTCCAGTGCTGTGAGTTGGTTGCTGGTAGGTGGGTCCAGGCAGTGCTGAAAATCGCAACTCGCAGCTCCAGATGAGAGGAGGGAGCTTGGGGATCTGGCACAGGTGTTTGGAAAAGCAGCAGGACCTGCAGGATTTGTTTGGAGCTGTGCAAGCACTGGGTTTGATTCCCAGCTCTGCTGAAGGGCTCTCACCTCTGCACAGAGCGCGCTGCGAGCAGTGAGTTCTTCTGCAGTTGAGGGCGCTGTGTTTTCAGGTGGTGGCTTTACGTGTCACCTGCCAAAGGTGTGTTTGGGATGCTCCTTCCTTTGCTCTTTCTTTATAAATAATCCTGCTTTTTGTCCTTGCACCTCTTTGAGGGGTTTCTGGACTCAGAGGCCTGCCTAAGCAGGGTTTCAGCTGAGCCTGTCCCAAGTTCATGAACACAGAGGTTGGATCTGCCTGCATAGTCCACACTGAGAGCAATTCCCCAGGAGGATGCTCCAGCTGAACTGACTTACTCTGGTTTGACGCTTCTCTGGCTTCATCCCTCCCACCTCCTCTCTCTGTTCCGAGCTCTCCCTTCCCCTCTCGCCTCTGTGAGCTGAAAAGGCTCTGATGGGTGGAAGTGTTGCCTGCTGAGCTGCACAGGGCTCTGCAGCACCCGCCAGGCACTGCTGGGTCCCACGGTGAGCTCTTGCTGCTGTGCTCTACCAGTCTGTGTGTGGAGAAGTATTCTCCTTCATGGCTGGCTGTGCTCCTGTAACAACTCAAATCAACCTCCTGCTCCAAGGAAGATCCCCTCATTTGCTGCAAGCACCAAGTCTTGGCACCTTGAAATCTCTTTCTCTCCTGTGTTCTCTGCCCTTTTGAGGGACAGAAGTGGACGCCCCTGTGCTCTCATTAAGATCTGCCCTTTTGGCCTGCTGATGACTGCCTTTGATCTCAACTGCGCTCCTCACTCTGCTCACGATGCCGATGGGGAGCCGGGCACCCGGGCAGGTCCTGGCTCAGTGGGTGGCTGTGGGTAAGGCAGAGCACCGGGAGTGGGGGATCTCCATCCACACCTGCTCCAAAGTTGGGTTTCTTCCATGTAGCTGCTCCCAGCTCTCCCCTACCACCTTCTCCTCCATCAAGAGCTCTCAGTGCTGTTACACCGGGAGCCAGGCAGTTCCCCGGGGGTTGTGTCACTGGGAGCCAGGGTTCTGTTTGGTCCCAGTCCCCCCGGGTCTGCGACAGAGGGATTGCAGGACGATGAGCGTTGCTGTTCCCTGGGGTTTGGCTGCTTCTGGCCTTGTTGGCCACCTGACAATTATTCAGTGTCAAAACACATGACTGAAACCATTCTTGTTTAATCCTAGATTAAAGCAAATATTGACTCCTGGTTTTAGGGGATGACCTGTCTGCTCAGCAGCCCGTCCCATCTGGGGTCCCCAGGAAATGCAGGAGGCTGCAACATGGGCGCTCTTGCTGTGCTCCCATTCCTGGGGGGTGGATTTGTGCTGTGTTAGTCCTTGTCACTGCATCTTCTCTGCTCGACAGTTCTGGTGATGGGTGACAGTGATGGGAGGCAGCGGGGGAGCTGGGTCTGGGCTGGGGGGAGGATTTGAATAGCTGCATCCCCCTGTTACACTGTGGTTAATTCATCCCACAGCGACTGTTCATCCTGCTGCTCTGACTTCCCTCTGCCATGGGCTTGTGCCTTATGCTGGTGGAATTTACTGTGTGCTGAAGAAAACAGTATTTGGGTATTCCTGGGATGTTTTTACATTTTTTCCAGTATAAGTTGGGGAATGACCTATCAGAGAGCAGTGTAGGGGAAAGGGACCTGGGGGTCCTGGGGACAGCAGGGTGACCATGAGCCAGCACTGGGCCCTTGTGGCCAGGAAGCCAATGGTACCTGGGGTGGGTTAGAAGGGGGTGGTCAGTAGGTCAGAGAGGTTCTCCTGCCCCTCTGCTCTGCCCTGGTGAGACCACACCTGGAATATTGTGTCCAGTTGTGGCCCCTCAGTTCCAGCAGGACAGGGAACTGCTGGAGAGAGTCCAGCGCAGCCACCAAGATGCTGCAGGGAGTGGAGCATCTCCCGTGTGAGGAAAGGCTGAGGGAGCTGGGGCTCTGGAGCTGGACAAGAGGAGACTGAGGGGGGACTCATTCATGGGGATCAATATGGAAAGGGGGAGTGTCAGGAGGATGGAGCCAGGCTCTTCTGGTGACAACCAGTGACAGGACAAGGGGCAATGGGTGCAAACTGGAACACAGGAGGTTCCACTTAAATTTGAGAAGCAACTTCTTCCTGGTGAGGGTGGCAGAGCCTGGCCCAGGCTGCCCAGGGGGGTTGTGGAGTCTCCTTCTGTGCAGACATTCCAACCCGCCTGGACACCTTCCTGTGTAACCTCATCTGGGTGTTCCTGCTCCATGGGGGGATTGCACTGGGTGAGCTTTCCTGGGCCCTTCAACCCCTGACATTCTGTATTCTGTGACTGGCTTGGTAGCAGAAAATGTTTTCTCCCTGATTTTCCCCTTGGCCCCTGAGTGATGCCCATGCCTGGGGTGGGGAAGCAGGATGGGCTTGGGGCCTCAGGGATGTGGGGGGAGCTGTGCCAGCCCTGCCTCCTTCATTTCTCCTTCACCATCCCTCCTCTCCTTCCCCAGGCCAGCTGAAGCTGTCTGTCGAGGTGCGGGACCGGACCCTGGTGCTGCACAGTGAGTATCTCCCTGGGGCATGTGGGGAGGTGGCCCCAGTGTCATGCTGGGCTGGTGATGGGGACAGCACAGTGGTGCCTGTTCTTCAAACTCTTTGGAGCTTCGTGAAAGCTGTTGGGAGCAGCTCTGTGGTGGAGCAGCATGATGGGGGCTCTTTGACGTACAGGCTAAACTGAGATTTCTAGAGATGTTCATTTGCAGATGATCATGGTGTCTTTTGCATCCATGTGTATAAATTTTTTTTCTTTAACTCTATGTGAAAAGAAAAAAAGCAAATATAATTTGGAAAACAAAAGCTGAAGTGCTTTATCTCCTCTGAAACGTCTTTTACATTGGCCAATACCATTTGCGACATTTGTCAGGACTTCTAAATCATTCAGTTACCTCCAAACACTGCAATTTTTAAACACCAGCATTATTTCTTCAATAGAAGTATTTCACCTGGTCCAGGCCAGGGTTGCTGTCCCTTACACCATGGCACGTTTCCTGGGGGACAAAAGATGCTTTTCCTGCTTTGGGGACTCGGGGCTGGCCACCACTGCTGGGTACCGGACAGTGATGCACCTGGGATGGTGGCTTCTTCACAGCCATGAGGCAGGTCCTGGGGAACTGTGGCACTGCAGCTTTAGTGGTGTGTGTTAGAAAGGGCACCGCTGCCTTGCTGGGCTTGTTAGGACGGAGCTCAGCCTTGTTCTGACAACCTGTCCTGGGCAATCGCGACTCTGCTGCGCATCTGTTGCCTCCAGCCATGGGGCTGGGAATCCACTGTTCCCCACCGTGGGGCAATGGCGAGTCTCTGCTGGCAGAGCTGCCATCAGGATGTGCCCGTTGATATTTAACTTGATGATACATTTGGCTCCGGGGCAGGGAGCCCAGAACTGTGTCAAGTCAGGCAAACAAAATGCCATTTGCCAGCCGGATGCTGAACTGCATCTGCTGCCAACCTCACCCATAGATTCTTGTATTTATAGCGCAGTTGTATTAAAGGCAAAAAACATGATAAATCGCTTCACCTGGCTGTGGGTGCCCAGTGAGACCAGGCTGCTGGGGAGCTGCGTGCGGATCCCGATGCGGTAGGAGGTGTGTTCGGCCCTCCGAGGACAGGACACCCCATCGAACAGAGCACCGCGGTGTATGAAGATGCTTTCCCTGCCACTTTGGGGCTTGATTGATTTGTTTCCTTTCCAGTCATGGAAGCAAAAGGGCTGATGGGCAAGGAGTGCCGGACATGCGACTCCTACGTGAAGGTGGGTTTTCCTGGGGCTTTGCTCAGGGAGCTTTGGCTTTCTTGGGTTTTGGGTTTGGCTTTTCCAAGCATGTTCTGGGCTGCCTGTCCCTTCCCCTTCCTCCTCTGTCATCTGGCTCAGCATCCCCAGCATGCAGGGAGGCAGCTGCTCTCTTGTCCAGTGCTGGAGGTCTCCCTGGTTTGGTTGGCACAGTGTCTGCGTGGACCCAGAAAAGTGGAGGATGGGACCTTGCTAAGGGCTGTGTCAACCCCATGAGATGCATCCCAGTGGGAGGCAAGAGCAATAACACATTTAACTTTCCATTTAGCCGTAGCTTCTATTCAGCATGACTGTGGATAAAAGTAGCAGCAAACAATCAGAACGGGCTGTTGGGCATTGGAACAGGCTGCCCAGGGCAGTGGTGGAGTCACCATCCCTGGAGGGGTTTAAAAGACATATAACTGAGGCTCTTAGGGAAATGGGTTAGTGCCAGAGTTAGGTTATGGTTGGACTCAGTGATCTTCAGGGTCTTCTCCAACCAAACTGATTCTATGAATCATTGAAGGTTAAAGAACATTTAAGAATAAGTACCAAGGCCTCATGTATATTCTGAAACTGACTTCTGTTTAATTTAATTGTGCAAGAGCATCCCCCTGGCTGCCAAGGGCTGGTGGTGTGCACCATGCAGGAAGCATCTCCCCTACAAGGGGGCTGCAAGTCAGAGACCAGCCAGCGGCATTTGTGTGCATCAGTCTTTGATTTTTCCGCTCTTTTCCTTCCCTCCCCTGCCCCAGGGGGTGTTGTAATGCAATGACTTGACATGCATAGGGTAAAATGATCTAAAGCACGCATTAGCACGGGCTCCGCTGGATCTCCGAGGCTCAACCATCCATAACAGTGGCCGTGCTGGTTTCCTGCCACCACAGCGGCTGAGGTGGCAGCTGGGTGCCAGCGCTTGCTTTGAGTGCTAACACACTGCTTGTTTTCCTCTGTAAAGACGTCGATCGTGCCAGATGCTGACTGGAAATGCAGGCAAAAGACGAAGACTGTGCCAGACAGCAAGAATCCTGTCTTCCACGAGCACTTTCTTTTGTGAGTATGACGGGGCAGGGGAGGCTCTGACCCATCTGTCAGCGCTGTGTTCACGTTGGGGGACACACACGACCGCTGTCCGGGGATTCCCTCTCGAAGCCAAGACCCTGTGTTTGCTTTAGCATTACGTCTATAACAAACACATGTCACGCATGAGCAGGTCTGCTGCTGAGATGAGGAGTGACAGACATTATTCTGCTGGTTTTTATAGCTGAAATGCCTTGAAATTTTGGGCAGAGCTCTGCGGAGGCTCACAAAGCTGTCGACATGCAGCATGGCAGCAGCGCTCCCGCACACTTGGACTTTCTTGCTGGGCAGGAGTTGGGCAAACACGCTCCATTTCCTAGACCTTACACCTGCAATAGTATGGGCATCAGTGTGAATGAGGAAGGTAAAAGGATTTCCTATAGCTACAGCATGTTTCTGCATGGGAAAGGAGCTGTTGTGTTTTGGTAAAGCTTGTTTCGCTGGCTAATCAGCCTGTGTCAGACCTCTGTCCCGCTATGGCATTTAATTTGGCACAGGATGGTTGTTTCAGAGTGTGAACTGTGGCACGTTCCTTGCATTTTACCCTTTGATATTGGAAGCGTGTCTTTCTGCAAAATTTTGTTCCCCTTAAACCACCTGAGCGATGTCCCCAACACTTGCCCCAGAGATGTCACATCCCTGTGCAGCTTTCTGTGAGGAACGAGAGAATTAGTGCAAGGGTGGCTCCTTTGAGAAGGTGACCATTTGGGGTGAGAAAACCTGGCTCTGAGGAGGATGAGGAGGCCCCGGCTGTGAGGGCAGCCCTTCATGAGCGCTGCTGGGGAAGATGGGTGCTCACGAGCTGTCTCCTCTGCTTGTTACAGCCCAGTGCAAGAGGAGGATGAGCAGAAACGTCTCCTGATCACAGTCTGGAACAGAGAGAGAAATTCCAGGTAAGGGGCTGCCAGCCTGCCATACCATCTGTTTCAAATGGGGCTGATGTGGCAGCAAACCTGCTGTCTGCTCTGGCCACCCCACGTGAGCTCCCCAAGGGAGCTGCCTGAACAGAGGCTGTGGCTGGTGACATTGGGGAGCTGAGCAACAGGACTGTGACCTGCTGGTGGGATGTGTCAGCCAGGGTCGTTCCCCAGGGCGGCCTGTGCTGGTGAGCACTGCGGTGAGCTGGTGAGCTGTGTGGTTACACCAGGATTGCTCCTGCCTGGAGAGGGAGGCAGAGCCTGGGCACTGCCTGGCTCCCAGCATGGGCAGGGGTCACAGAATCACAGAATAGTTTGGGTTGAAGGGACCTTCCCAGCTCCCCAGTGCCCCCCCTGCCATGAGCAGGGACATCTTCACCAGCTCAGGTTGCTCAGAGCCCCGTCCAGCCTGGCCTGGGATGTCTCCAGGGATGGTTCATCCACCACCTCTCTGGCCAGCCTGGGCCAGGCTCTCACCACCCTCAGGGTCAAGAATCTCTTCCTCATGTCCAGCCTGAATCTCCTTCCTTTAGTTTAAAACCATCACCCCTTGTCCAATCACAACAGGCCCTGCTAAAAGTCTGTCCCCATCTTTCTTATCGGCCCTTATCCGGAAGGGCCATAGTAAGGTCTCCCCAGAGCTTCTCTTCTCCAGCTGAACACCCCAACTCTCTCAGCCTGTCGTCCCAGCAGAGGGGGATATTTGGGGTGTTCTGGGAAAGGGCTGCATGTGGGGAGCTGGTCCTCTGGGAGTTGTGAACAAGCACGTGCTGATGGTCTCTGGCTCTCCCGCAGACAGAGCGAACTGATCGGCTGCATGAGCTTCGGTGTCAAGTCCCTCCTGACCCTGGACAAGGTACCTCTGTGCTGGGGTGCAGTGTGTAGAATGGGTGCCTTTTTCAGGTCGGTGTGTGGATGTTGTCACCCTCAGGGCAGGAGCAGGCTTCTTGCACCATGGGAAAAAGATGCTCTGAAGGTGCCCAGGGAGTTCCCTGGTCCCATTCCCAGTATGAATGGCCACTGGGAGACTGGTGTTGGTGTGACTATGGGAGGCAGAGATGAAGAAGGATCTTGGGACATGGGACCATCACTCCCTTCTGCAGGGACACAAAGAGAAAAGCAGCAATTGGGGGTGCAGAGGGGCAGCCCCAGCGAGTGCTGCCTGGGAACAGGAGATGGAGTCAACCTCGCT
Source organism: Streptopelia decaocto (assembly GCF_964273445.1). Lineage (NCBI taxonomy): Eukaryota > Metazoa > Chordata > Aves > Columbiformes > Columbidae > Streptopelia > Streptopelia decaocto. The sequence goes on along the minus strand of NC_138672.1, from coordinate 2,578,963 downwards.
GGCACGTGTCACATCTAACAAGTGGCTGCTGGGTGGTGGGGACACACTCCTCTGAGGGCTCTGTCTGATTCTCTGCGCTCAGCAGCTGGGGGTTCAGCTGGGGTGATGGGCAGAGGGCACACGCAGAGGCTTTGGGCTGTTCCCAGGGACAGTGGTGCTGTCAGGCTGTGCCCCAGCCACAATCTGTGTCCCCACTGCTGCAGGTTTGGTCACAGTACTGCTGCCCCAGCCTGGCTGCTGCCTGGTAATACACATCAGCAGGGTTTGCTGTTCTAAGGAAGCCTGTGAGGCTGCTGCTGAAATAGCTGACCCCCATCAGCCCACTGAAACGCAGAAATGTTCATCCCAGCTGCCAGGGGTTGGGGATTTCATCCCTGACAGCCCTGCTCTGTTGTCAGCACATCAGAGCATCTCAGCAAGCGAAAGGATTTGTGTTAATACATCACCTGAGATATGGAAATTTGCTCCCTAGCAAGAAGGTAAAAATGAGTTATTTGTGGCAGTGACCTGAGAAGAGGCCAAGAGGTAGTTTGAGCATGGCCTCCTCTGGAATCTGCACAAGCAAGATCCAGCTTTGTTATAACAGTGGAGAGAATTGGGCAGAGCAGCTCTAAACTGCAGCTCTCCCCAGGAAGACACTCTGCTCTGGTCATATTTGTTCTCCACAAAGATGTCCCCTCTTTGTCAGGCTTCGGCAGTGAGCTTCGGGAGATGTTGTTGTGTGCAGAGAGGATGGAGTCCATGGTGTCGATGTGCACAGCGCCCTGCTCTGGCAGGAGGATGCTGGGGGTGTGTGGGACCTCAGCTGGGGCTGAGATGAGCTGGCCCTGTTTCCTGGGTGTTGTGTGATGCTGCTGGAGTATCCTTCCCTCTCCTCAGTTTCCTCACTGTGGATTTGAAACACTCATTTTAAAGTGGGTCCCTTCCTCTGGCCGCTGGGAACGTGGTTCCTGCAGCCCCAGCTGGCTCCTGGTCTTGGTCCAGGTGGTTGGTCCCCCCAGCTCCTGTCAGCTGCCTGGGGAGCGCGGGGAGATCACGGCAGCTGCCTGGGAGGGAGGCGAGGGATGGCCCAGGTCACCTCTGTCCCCTGCGCTGTCCTGGCCCATGGGAGCCCCTGAGGAGCACCCAGCACTGCTGGAGGCTGGTTTGGGTGTACTCCTCTGGGGATGAGGCTGGGGCTATGTCTCCCTGCGAGGCTGCCAGCTGCTCAAACACAGTATGGGCAGTTTTACTGAAGACTGTCTGTTTTTCTGCACCTTGTATTTCTCTACAAACCTAGAAGCTTGTTACTTCAGTGGTTCTTGGTCCCTCCTTGCAGGAGGGGTGGCATTTTAGCTGGTGCCGTATCCCAAGAGAAGGACTCCAGGCTGTGCCTCTGTGTGCAAACACATCTGGGCAGCCTCTACATATGGGCCTGGGGCACCTCCTGCAATGGGGTTATGGGCAACCAGACTGGCTTAAATGGGGGTGAGGATCTGCCCCTCCATCCACAGCTGCTTTCCTCCCACACAGGAGATCAGCGGCTGGTACTACCTCCTCGGGGAGGACCTGGGCAGGACCAAGCACTTGAAGGTGGCCACGCGGCGGCTGAAGCAGAGCAGAGGTGTGTGTGTCCCTTGGGATGTCCCAGGGAGAGCTGGCAAGGTTTAGATGAGGAGTCACCTCATGTCGGCCCATGTGCTGGTGGGGAGCAGCCCCCAGCATGAGGCAGCTCTGCCCTGTGAGCACTTTCCACCTCTGCGACAGCACCGGGGTCCCAAAGGATCAGCGTCGGGGATATCCTGGCCAGTTCAGTGGACACTACCCAGGCACTGGGCTCTGCCCTTCAGCCCTCGCTCCTGCTCACCTGCGGCTGTCTGGGGCTCTGGGTGCACCCCAGCTTTGCAGCCACGTCTCTCCCTCTTGCTGATTCCTGCATCTCAGACCTGGGGCTGATCCCGCAGCTGGACTGTGGCTCCTGGGGTCTGTGCAGGATGGTGGGAGCTTCTCCTCCTTCCCTGATCTCCTTGCTGTGCTGCCAGGGTGAGGAGGACAGAGTCCCAGAATGTCAGGGGTTGAAGGGCCCTGGAAAGCTCATCCAGTGCAATCCCCCCATGGAGCAGGAACACCCAGATGAGGTTACACAGGAAGGTGTCCAGGCGGGTTGGAATGTCTGCAGAGAAGGAGACTCCACAACCCCCCTGGGCAGCCTGGGCCAGGCTCTGCACCCTCACCAGGAAGAAGTTGCTTCTTGTATTTAAGTGGAACCTCCTGTGTTCCAGGCTGGCACAGAGCAGGGTGGGACAGCGGTGCCTGGCCCAGGTGTGCAGCCACCCGCAGCCTGGAAGAGATGTGCCCATGCCATGGAAGGATCTCATATATAGTGTGTAGATGCAGTGTGGGGGGAGAGGGGCTGTCAGGAGATATGCTGTTGGGCTCATATGGCCTTTACCATTTTATTTATCTTCCAGAGATGGTGCCGGGGAGCCAGGGTGCAGCGCAGGAGAGCGGGGATGCTGCGAGCATGGAGCAGCTGAAGGTGGGTGTGACAGGGCTGGGACCCACCAGGCTGCGGACACGTGCGGTCGGGAGCTGGCTGGCAGCATGCGGGGGTTTCAAACGAGCCGAGGGACAGAGTGTTGGTGCGGGTGATGCTGAGGTGGGAGCTGTGTCAGTCTCCTTGTCAACACCGTGGCTTTTATAGGCAATTAGTTATTCTCATCAAGGACAAAATGATGGAGGTGGGTGATGTGGGTAGTAACCCCACGCTCGCTCCCCCTTGCCATTCAGGGCCCACCTGTTTTTGTGGTGTATTGCCACAGAGACAAAGCAGCAGCCGTTGGCTGGGAGCGATGGGGACTGGACGTGATGGGGACGGGGCTGGCCGGCTGCCTGCCGCACAGCATCAGTCCTGGCCGGCTCAGTGTCTCCGTGGACGGGTGCGTCTGCTCCCCTCCTCCTTCCAGGGCCCTTTGCTCTGGGAAGAAAAAGGCCCATAGTGGAGCTTCAGTGATTTATGGGAAAGGCGAGGGTGGGAAATGGGAACACAAACACATGGCCTGCATCGGAAATGGGGCTCAGCCGGCCCCGTGATTTATCTGTGCCGAATTCCGCTTTGCTGCTTCCCTCAGCTGCATTTTCAGTTATTTGTTTTAAAGTGTAGAATTGAGCAAGACAAACAAAGCCAGCGCCCCTCTCCTCCCTTCCTCTCCGACAGTCGCCACGGACTTGAAAGATGGTGGCTGGGAAGGAAGACGGATCCTCCTTGCAGCCCCGGCGCGGCGCTGCGGCAGGCGGGGACCGCGCGGAGCAGCCCTGGCCGGCCCCGCCGGGTCCCGCGGGAGCACTGGGGCTCCTCACACTCGTCCCCAGCTCCCCTGGCCCTGCCGCCCCTGCTGCCGTGTGAGGGAGCCTGGGCTTTGGGTTCCCTTGAGCCTTTCCTCTCTTTTCCATCCCCGTGCTGGAGTGTGGAAGGTACTTTCTTCTGCATTGCAACCTCATCTCCAAGGGGTTTTGCCACAGCGCTGGCAGCCGGGGCTGCACGGTGCGGACCCGCCGAGTCCTGCTTTTTGCCCTGTTGCTGGCTGGGTTAGGAGTTTGTCTTTCATTCCAAAATTACACCACGGGTGCAATTCAGTTGACCTCTCAGCTTCCCCCCCGTGACTTTGTGAGCACAAAGCGCTGGGATGTGCGTATCCTCTGGGTCTGTGCTTTCAAAAACAAACTCTGCTTTTTTCTTTTTTTAAAATCTCTCTTACCCTTTATGAGCGTAATGAGTGCAGGCGTCTTTTTAATGAAGTGAAGCTCGCACAGCCGGTGCCTGTGAAACGCCGCTTAAACATCCTCACAGTGTTTGTGAGAACGTTGCAATAACAAAGTGCTCCGTGCGGCTGAAGAATGCCGCGGGAACAAAAGCCACATCAACAGAGCAGGGACTAGGGAATACTAAATAGTTGACAGGAATTTTAATATAAAAACTCTCTCTCTTCCTTGTCTGTCAGGGTTCTCAGGAAGCCCTCTGGCTTATCGTAGAGCGGCATACGGCACAGACAGGGGCCGGGGAGGTGAAAGGTGGTTTCCTGCCATTCTTCTGCGGAGCTGGGTTCCCATGGGCGGTCATGCCAGTTTGACTGGGGTTTGTTCCACACTCGTGTGATACGAGGAGATCGGGATCACGGCTGCTTCGGGAGACGGGGCTTTCATGGGCTAACGGCGAGTTTAGGGTTTTCCAGCCATGAACCGCTTCAATGGACTCTGCAAGGTGTGCTCGGAGCGGAGATACAGGCAGGTCTGTATCTCCCATGGAAAACAACCCCTGTGCCAGCATGTGTGTGGATTGCTGCAAGGCTGGGTTAAGTTTTGAGGGTCTGTGGGCTTTCTTACCATTTTGGGGCTGTGTGTGTTCAGTTTCTAGGGTTTCAATTTGCTTTCATTATGATTTGTAGATTATAATATTGGGAATATAAGGAAAGCATCTCCAGATAGGTGTTTCTGGCTGATCTCTGCCTGGTGCTGCAGGGTGTAGATGGGAATAGAGGGGAGAATTCACTGTGCAGCTTGAGTGGAGCATGATGATGATGAAAACTGCAAGGCGTTGTCTCAATTTACCGCTCATTAGAGGAGAGGCAGGCTGCTACTATCTCTTTTTAAAGTTGTTTTAATGTGAATGTATTTGGGAATCAGGTGTTGCTTGAGGCTGGTCACAACCGACAGCCGCTGTGCTCTGTCAAAGCCGGTGCAAGTTCTCTTGGCCCCACTCAGTGCGCGCTGGTTTTGCTTGTGCGGGTCCCAGTCTCCTGCACTTTTGAACACAATTTTCCCTCCTCGGTTTAGATTTGGGCTCTCGGCTCGTGTTCAGCTTTTCTCTGCGCTCCTGTGCTCATCTCTAGTGTCTGTTAAAGCCGCTGCAGGGGACAGTGTGCACTGGGAACTGCACCAAGAACCAGCTGAACTGAAACTGCCCGCTTCTCCTCAGGGCTGCGGTGACCGTCCCGTGCAGGAATGCTGCTCTGTTTTGTATTAGCGCCAACTGACTGCCATTTGTGCCTTAGACCTCAGTTTTCTATTTTGACCATTTCTTCTGCATTTTTTGACAAAGTTATGGGCACAGTGAGCCTCCGCCGTGCTGGAGTCTCACACCATCTGCCACCCATATGTCAGGTTCTTGTGTTTCTTTCATGCCCAGTGGCAAAAAAAGGATGTTCAGCTCCCACCACAGGGAAGGGAACCATCAGCAGCCAGAAGCTGATATTTAGTGGCGGGGAAGGTGTCTCTGGTGGCAGACAGGAGCCAGCCAGCTCGGGGAAGAGAATGAGAGAGCTCTGGGTGTGGGGGAGCTGTGGGCTGGGAAGGGACCAGGGGGTCTCCGTGGTGGCAGAGATGCTGGGCTGGCTCCGAGGTGCCACTGGTGACGCTTCTGGACTCGGGTCCACTGTGCTTTATAGAATCATTTTGGTTGGAAGAGACCCTCAAGATCGTTGAGTCCAACCGTTCCCCCACGCCTGGCACTGCCCCATGTCCTGAGAACCTCATCTCTGTCTGTCCAGCCCTCCAGGGATGGTGACTCCAGCACTGCCCTAGGCAGCCTGTTCCAATGCCCAACAACTATATTGAGTGTAGTGGGACTGGAGCTGCTTTCTGATCCTTCCAAGGAAAGGCAGTTTCTCTTTCTCAGCCTGATTTTTCTGCTGAGCAATCGAGCGGGGTCAAGGTGCAGAGAAATGAAAGCTTGCTGCGTTTGCCCTCCCGTGGCAGAGGAGCGAGGAACCACTTCTCCTCTTTGGCAGCTTCTGCTGAATTCCTCATCTTCTCTCTGTTCTCAAAATAATACAGGTCAGATGTTGGATTTTTTTTTTTTCATTTCTCTGCCAGTAAAACAAGGATCTTGACAAATCTCTTGGGGGAATAATCAGGTATTTACAAGAACTGTCATGCTGAGCTGCTGCTGGAAGCCAACATCAAAAAATAAACATCATTTTATTAATAAGCCAAATGCTTCATGAATCAGGAGGAGAAATGAGCCTAAATCAACACAGCATCCATCCTTTCTGAACTCAGCAAGGGGAACGCGCTTGGCCCAGCCGAGGGGTGATGCGCGCAGCTGCTGTGCAGACAGGAGCGCCGGGTCCTCGCAGCTTCACCGGAGCACAGCAGAGCTGCTATTTCTGTTACTCAACTGGAAAGGAAATGTTTAAGAGATTCGCTTAGAGAAACCGTGTTAGAAATCAGTGTCAGAGCCAGACTGCCAGGTTTAAGCTTTTGTTTCTAATGGCTTATCAGACCTTTTCTTATATTTGCAAGAATTGCAATTGGAGGCTTGTGTATGCTCAATAAACGCTCGTTTTGCGGAATTCCTCTCTGTTGATCCTCGGCTCCGTTTCATGTTGCTTTTTAGCCCCCTTTCCACCCCGCTTTGGCCGCAGCAGAGACCTGTTGTCTGTGGGGTTCATGGTGATGGATCCTTTGGGCTCTGTGACCGTGTCTGGAAGCGCCGTGTGTCTGCGTCCGCAGGGGCGATGGGGGATGCTCCCTGCTCGCACACAGCGGCTGCGTTCCCACTGAGCAGCCTGACTCCGCTGTCTCTCTCTCCAGATTACGATCCCTCGAGGAAGCGATGGCTTTGGCTTCACAATCTGCTGCGACTCCCCAGTCCGTGTGCAGGCTGTGGACTCCGGTAAGAGATCGCATTGTTTTTGTCCCTCTTGTTTTGAGTGAGTGACCCTGTTCCTTTTGCATCTCAATGCATGTTGTGATTCAGAAACTCCCAGACCTTTCAGGACTCCAGTTACCTCCAAGAAACTTCACTTAATGAATTCTCTGCTGCCTCTGATGAGGTCAGAGGCCCCTGCGTTAGCACTGTGTCACTGTTTTTGCAGTTTTTGGCAGTAATTTGCAGAGATTTTGTTCCCTGGGACTCCTATGGATGGGAGACCTCTGGAGAGCATCCATGGGCTGTGTCAGACAGGGACACAGCAAGGAGAAGCATCACAGGAGCCCTCAATGGCCTGAGTAGATCCTGTTGGTGTGGACCTGCAGGAGGGACTTGGTGTCTGTGTGACCTGGTGCTCACCACCGCACACCAGGAAACACGGGAGGTTCCTGCAATAGCTCTGAGAGCGCGTTCATGGCTTTGTCGCAGGCGCCGTGTGTGCATGTTGGAAAGTGAAGCTCCAGGCTAGCAGGCCCCACTTGACTTCCAGGTGTGGATGTCAGAGGAAACAGACTGGGTTTGGAGGAGTGAGTGGTGCAAGCTTTGGAGCTATTTTGGTCTCTCCTGGCCCTGGGGCTTCTCCTCCCCCTTGTACTCTCAGCAGGTGACTGGCATTTGTCTCTTCTTTCTGCAGGTGGCCCAGCAGAAAAGGCAGGTCTGCAGCAGCTTGACACGGTGCTGCAGCTGAACGAGCAGCCTGTGGAACACTGGAAATGTGTGGAGCTGGCACACGAAATCCGGTGAGTGTTCACCCAAAGCATCAGCACAGGGCTCTGGGAGAGACGGTCTGAGGGAGCCCAGGGCAGCAGCAGCTTTGGGTGGCTACGGGAAGGATTTCAGGGATGCAGGAGACTGGGAAAGGATTCTCTGGAGTAGAAGTAAGGGCTGGGGAGGGCAGGAGAGGGGCAGAGGTGTTAGAGGGAGGAAGGAGTGCAGGTCTTATGGCTGAACAATGCGGGTGCCATGTTCCCTTCTGCTCCATCTCTGACTTGCCCCATGCTGCATCTTTCAGGAACTGTCCCACCGAGATCATCCTGCTGGTCTGGAGGCTCGTCCCGCAGGTCAAGTCAGGGCACGAAGGCATGATCCGCAGATCGTCCTGCAAGTCTGCCTACGACCTCCAGTCACCGCCCAACAAGCGGGAGAAGAACAGCACCGTGCCCCCGCGGCCCGAGCAGCGCCGGAGCTGCCATGTTCTGTATGACGGGAGCGACGGGCTGATGCTGAACGGCTGGGAGAGGTACACAGAGATCGGCAAGCTTGGCCAGAACACCATGCCAGCCCTGTCGCGGGTGCCCTCTGCTGCAGACCAGAACTACATCATCTTGGCGCCGTTGAACCCCGGGAGCCAGGTAGGGCTGGTCTCCAGCCCCGCGCTCGCGTTAGTGTGGGTGGCTGTTGGCTCTGCTGCCTGGATCCTCTCTTGGCCTGTGCTTCAGCCTTATTGAGCTCATCTCTATATATAGAGCAAAAATGATTTTTAGTTCTCTGGAGCGCTTGGGCTTTGCTGGCGTTGGCATGCCAAAATTTGCAGTTGATTGTTGGAAAGTCTGTCTCAGGTGACTGTGTCCTGTCTGGGTTGTGTCTTACAGCTGCTGAGGCCTGTCTATCAGGAGAACAACACTACCGAGGGTAAGTTGTTGATCTGCTGAAAACACAGCTCGGAGCACCTCACAGAGCTGAACATGGTTTTTCTAGGACTCACGAGTCCTTGTTCTTAGGCCTGCAATGGAGTTCCTCACATTTTAAGGACAGTGGCAGAACTCTGGGGCTTTTGGGTGGTATAATCTTCCGACTTTCTGTGTCAAACATAGAAGTGAGAACCCTGCTCCACAACCCAGAGCAGAGCACAGCTGCTGGTGTCCTGGCTGAGCAGGTCTGGGGGAGCAGGGACACCCCACCAGGGACTTGATGAAAGCACAAAGTGTGACAGGACTGAGCATTATTGGTGTGGCTATTGCCTAGATGTGTCTGGGCCCTCTCTGTGATGTGTTCAGCTTTTCATGCCTCATGCTGGGCGTGCTAATTGTATGGTCCCTGCTTTGAGTTTGATTACGGAGGGAGTGAGGATGGGCACGACTCAGATTGGTACAGACATCAGTGCAGGTTGAAGTGCCAGGTTTGGGAATACTCATTTCCTGGTCTCTGACTGTCTCTGGACCAGCTCTTCTTGAAACTCCTTTGAAGCATAAACTCATTTTCTGCAGCTTGGTGTTCCTGGAGAACCATGTATGGATGGTTTGCAGGAGGAGTGGGGTGAGGCGTGTGCCAGGGCACCGGTGAATCCTGGCCTGAACGAGAGGCTGACCCAAGCTCTCCCTGAACAGATATCACCAGGTCACTGTCATTTCCAATGGGAAACTGGGGACAGAAACAACCCAAGAACACTGAGTGCTCCCTGGGGTGTTCACTGGGTACTGTTGAACTTGCAGTTACAATTCCACCCCGCTCAGCTCTACGCACAACCCCTTCTTGCCAGTTCATTGGTGCTTTGGGAGACCCCGCGAGCACCCTGCTCTGCTGGGACACCCTTAGGACGAGCTGTGTGTCTGTGTGTCCTGGGCCTGATCTCGCAGAAGTTTCTTTAGTGCCTCCCTGGTGCGGGCAGACCTATCAGCACAATTCCCAGCTAGAAAATCTTGTGCTGCCTGCAAAGGTGGGACAGTGTCCATGGAAGGTGAAGTGTGGGGCAGGCGAAGTTGTAGTGGGAATGCCGAGAGCAGCACGGGTCAGAGGTGCCGTGCCTCGGATGCTCCCAGTGCCGAAGCCCGGGGATGTTTTGTACCATGGATAATTGCAACTCCTTCCTGCTGTTCTTGGCTCCTGTGAAAAGATGGGCTGGACCGTAGGGATTTGTTCTTGCAGCAGGGTGGAATTTGAAAGGTTCTGGCTTCTTCCCTTGATAAATCTTAGTGACCGTTTTCAGTATTTTAATATTCAGGCTTCAGAGGGAAGAACGCACTCGTTAACCTGAGCGGTGATTAAGCGTGGCGATGCGGAGCTGACCTCCCGTCACACAGTGACACTTCGGGCAGGCTCGGTGCGTTTCTATGCCAGTGTGCAGCAAACAGGCCTCGTGCAAGTGATGAATTCCTCTGATAAAATGAGGTGATTTAGGGACAAGAAGAAAAGCAGAACCCGAACAGCCCCGACAGATCGTATCTGTCCTTTGTTGAGCTGTCACTCATGTCTTGATTTTATCTGGCAGTGCAACCATGAGAAAGGGAAAAGAGAAAATATCAGGATTATTACACTTAGGGGCGGAAACATTTTATTTCAGGAGGCCCCCCTGCTTTGCAGAGGCAGGCTGTTAGACCAGCGGTAAACAGCAGCTCTGCGTTGCCAACAGAGCTCGGTCTGGCTCTGCCAGCACTTATCTGAAAGTAAATGTGCTATTTCCTAATACTTAATGGAATATGTAATGTTGGGTAGGTTTGTATGTTTGCTTTGGATGAGACCTTATCTGCTCTGAGCCATGGTCAGAAGTGTTTTGGCTGGTTCCTGCGTGGGAAGGCTGTGTGGACCCGTTACAGTGTGAAGGCAGAAGCTGCTGTGTGGGGAGCAGGAACGCCCGGGCTGCAGGAGGGTTTGCTCATGTGTGTTCCTGAGATGTTGCTGTGCAGGAGAACCCTGGGCTAATGCTCCAGTTTCTCACCTGGATGCATTAAAATCCAAGTGGAGAGTCCTGCCCGCTGGACCCAAGCTGGTTTGGTTAGAATCACAGAATCATTTTGGTTGGAAGAGACCCTCAAGATCAAGTCCAACCATTAACCCACCCCTGGCACTGCCCCATGTCCCTGAGAACCTCATCTCTGTCTGCTCAATCACTTCAGGGACTGAGAAGGTCTCCCCTCAGCTCCTGTTCTCCAGCTGAACCCCCCAGGTCCCTCAGCCGCTCCCATCACACTTGTGCTCCAGCCCCTCACCAGCTCCGTTCCCTTCTCTCAACTCGCTCCAGCACATCAAGGCCTTTCTTGGCATGAGGGGCCCAAAAGTGACCCCAGGATTAGAGGTTTGGCCTCCCCAGTGCTCAGTGTGGGGGACGGTCACTGCCCTGGGCCTGCTGGCCACACCAGTGCTGATTCATTTCTTGTTCATTGACTTCAAGGCGGAGGGAGAAAATACTTCAGTTTGTCAGTGGGGCTTCTTTTGAAGAAGGGATGAATTTTTTGTTAGAGACACGCTCAGTACCTGTTGGAGTTATTGCCTGCAGGATGTAGGACAGAGCCCAGGTTGCTGGTGCCCATCAGGACATGGTCTAGGGTTGAGGGCTCCTGGGGAAAATGAACCTGTCCCACCTTCTGTCCCCAGCCTGGCAGGTCCTGCTGCTGGGATGGGAGTTTGCGTGTGGCAGGAGAGACGAGCACCGTGGGCCTGGGACATCAAGGGTGGCCAAAACTCACCTACACAGTAGCTACCAGGGAAAAATGATGATTATCGATAATTATCAATTACACTTTTAAACACAGGATTAACAGTTACATTAGAGACTCTGGGGCTGGTTTGCTGTTCCACCTGATGTCCCCTGGCCTCCAGCGGTGCAGGCTGGCCGGTGTGGAGCGGCCACGGGAGCTGCTGTTGGCTCACTGGGGAAAGTCCCAGCTCTGCTTGGCCGGCTGAGGTGGCAGCAGTGAGTAAAGTAAAGCTTTGGTGTCATCCCTCCTTTGAACGAGGATCACGGCTTTCTGCCGTGGGGAGGGACAGAGCGAAAAACCAGGCAGGCTGCTCGGACTTAGTCCAGCACCGAAATGTAATTCTGGGAAGCAGTGGATGATGTTGTGCCAGCCTCATGCAGAATGAGGTCATCCTTGAGAAATACACCCCCGTGTCTGAGTAACCATCACATCCCTGGGAGCGACTTGGAAAGGCACAGGTTCGACCTGTGTGCAGGAATATGTTTATCACTTTTGTCCTTTTCTCCAACACCTCCAATCTTAGTATCTCCTAAAAACTCTGATTAACCTACCACCCAGCACCGCATGATGTGAAATTCCCACACTTCGCTAACTCCCATGCCCAGAATCCAGAGCAGGCTGGACTTGTGTGGATACAAATGTCCCAAGCTTTAAAATTCCAGTGTTTTTTTTTCCCTACCCTGAGTTAGTCCCAGATGGTTTTCCCCTCCTTGGAAAGGGAAGGGTCAGGGCTTGGTGCCACAGGCAGGTGTTCCCCAATGGTGGGAACCTCCTTGATGCTCCTGTGATACAAGAATGACCATTTAAAGTCATGTTTGGGGTTGTTCTCTATTTCTTATTTCCTAGTACTCCACGGGGAGGTGTGTATAATAGCACCACATCTCTTCCTCCACACCACCGTATTCAGAAATGGCACGGAAGGCAGCGTGCACCCATCCAGGCAGATGTGCTGGCCGGCAGCTGTGCTTGTCCCTGTCAAGGGTCATCTTGCTTTGCGTTACAAAAAATGAAGTTGTTGCTGTTATTTGCTGACTCTCTGGGAAGTTTTGGTAGCAGAGTGCTGGGTGTCCCTGCAGCGCTCGGCTCCGGCTGTTCCCCTCGGGCTCTGTGGGCCCCGAGCGCAGCAGCTCTGCGGGAGCTCTCTCCTCATTCTGCATTTCTTCCTTCTTCCTCTGCCCACCCAGGAAATGCGTGTAAAGGGAAATCGCACGTGGGGTCTGGGAGAAAATCCAGGCTGATGAAGACTGTGCAGACGATGAAGAGCTGCGGGAACTACCAGAACCTCACCATAGTGAGGCCGCACATCCCGCACTCCAGCTACGGCACCTACGTGACGCTGGCTCCCAAAGTGCTGGTGTTCCCTGTCTTTGTTCAGGTGAGTACAGACAAGGATCCAGAGCAGTAATGGTTTGACAGAGGATGTTCCCACTCCCCACTTCTTTCTTAAAATGTAGCTCTGAATTTAGTGGTAGTAGATCTAACTACCTCTGTGTCTTCCCTTTTGTGCTTCATATGGCCAGAATGGCAGAAAACCTCACCTGATCCTTTATATTTAAGTACATGACTGATGAACACCATCCCTGGGGCTCTGGAACCATCCGTCCTCGGTACTCGTGTCAGCTTGGACGGGTGGTTTCCTGTGGACCCAAACCCATGATCCATGTCTGTCACTCTGGCCTCAGCCAGACAACTTGGGGACAAACGTGAGGCTGGGGGACATGCCTTATGTCCTCCCCAACAGCACCTGGGTGGCCGTTTACACTGGCACCAGTGCATTCAGCAGCCAATTTGCTTTTTGGTAGGGACACAACTGGCACTTCTGTCCTTCAACTCCCCAAATTTGTATTTGGGTTGAGTTTCTGGCACCTCAGGAGCTGGTTTTTATACTTTGCGCTAACACTGCAAGGCCCTGTGCAGGTGCCCTCAGGTGTTTGCTGGCCATGCTGCTCGGGAGGATCATCCTGGGCTGGTTTTACAGGGTTTGTTCTGCAGCCATAACACTGTAGAATCATCTTGTTTGGAAGAGACCCTCAAGATCATTGAGTCCAACTGTTCCCCCACCCCTGGCACTGCTCCATGTCCTGAGAACCTCATGTCCATCTGTCCAGCCCTCCAGGGATGGTGACTCCAGCACTGCCCTGGGCAGCCTGTTCCAATGCCCCACAGCCCTTTGGGGAAGAAATTGTTCCCCAGACCCAACCTCACCCTCCCCTGGCGCAACTTGAGGCCGTTTCCTCTGCTCCTGGCGCTTGTTCCTGGGGAGCAGAGCCCGACCCCCCCCTGGCTCCAAGCTCCTTTCAGGCAGTTCAGAGATCAGAAGGTCTCCCTTATCTGAACTTCACTGATACTGAATCTCACCGTTAGAGAAGGTGCTGACTGGGGAGCTGAGCGTGCAGCGTGGCATGAGAAAGGGCAGCTGCTTTAAAGTTGCTGTAACTTACTGTGAGAGTAATCCATAAATTAATGCAGCAAATACTCTTGTCTGAGGGACGTGAGAACCTGCCGTGCCACCGCTGTGGTTGTATTTCCTGCTAAAAAGCGCCCATAATGAAGCCCACGCTGTGCAGAACAGTTAACGTGCAAAGAGGCGAGCGGCTGATTGTCTTTTTATAGCTGGGGCTGACGTGGGTGTGAAGCGTGAGTCTCACTTTGTGCCGTGGGGCTGGACTGCAGCTTTCCGTCCCTCCGGGCGCAGTGCGGGGCGGCCTCTCCCTCAGCCAGTTGCACCTTCAAGGGAGGACAAAGTGGGTTTGGTGGGTGGAAAGCTGTTCTGGTGAACCGCAAACCACAATTCCAGTGGAAGGTTTGACTGTTTCTTTCTTTTTCTCTTTTTTTTTTTTTCCATTTCAAATGTAGCCCCTAGATCTTTGCAACCCAGCCCGGACTCTGCTTCTGTCAGAGGAGCTGCTGCTTCACGAGAGCAGAAGCCGGACTATGCAGGTAAGACTTTCCGTGCTCTCTGAACCTCCTAAACACCCTCTTCTGCAGTCCTGTATAGTTGATTGAGAAGGGGAATGTTTTATTTTGCAATACTTATATTAATATGATATTTACAAAAACTCGTCAGTTTATCATGGGATAAACTAAATATCAAAACTCTTCTCTGCTAGAAATCCCCTTTTTTCCTCTTCCGTCCTGCTCACAAAGCAGCAGCTGCGCATGGCAAATCCTTGCCGGTTACAGCCCAGCAGCTGAGGCCACGGGCAGACTGGGAAAGACGGAGTTCAAGAATATTTTGTGCCAGGTTAGAGAACGAGACCGAGAACTTGTTACGGGGGTTTTCAGAAACTTAGTTCCTGCATCAGGTCACATGTCCAAATCCCTCTTTTTCAGCTTATTTTCTGTAATGTTATCACAGAGTTGTTAAAAATCTGGGGAAGGAACTAAGCTTTGGCTCCATGCTGTACCTGTGTATGCGACACCTTTCAACAGCCAAACTGGCAGAGCCGAGGTGTTGATTACATTTGCTGCTGCCTTCCCTTGCACCCAACTGTAAAATCAGCAAAACCCTGGAATTTGGGACGGGGAGCGGCAACTGGGAGAGCCCACACGTGCGTTGAGTTTCTGCTGTTCCTTTTGAGGCATTTTCAGAGAATCTCACCACTGTACAGAATGATTTGGTAGTGAATTTAGCTGGAATGAACAACGCGTCATCTTCACAGAGCCATGAAGGAATTTTTGGTTGATGCATTTTAATTTCTGGGTGACACTTTCAGAGACATGTGATGTCACCGCCCTGTACAAAACAGCACAAGATTGTGTTAACTGAATCCTCTCTCTGGTTTTCAACGTGGAATTCATCCCTTGCTTTGACTTGAGTCACATTTGTTTTGTTAAATATACAAAAAATTGCATGACCCGTCAGGAAACTTGTCACTGATTTATAAATCAAGCTCTTCCCCGAGGTGAGCTCGTGGCTGTGCAGCACAGCTGGGCTGCGCTGGCTCAGACGCGGTGGCCAGTGTGAGGTCGGATGCTCCTGTTGGCTGTTTTGGAGCTGTTTGCTTTCAGCTCAGACTCAGAGGACTCAGCCAAATGTGCAGTAATTACGAATAATTAATGCTGTGTGGAGCATGTGTGCGTTCAGGGTGTTCATGTTTAGAGGATGGAGAGCCTCGGGATGTGTTTGGAGAAGTGCTGCTCTGTCCCCAAACAGCGACAATGGCCATTTCAGAGATGCAGCTCTGGGCAGATCAGAAGGATGGGACGTCTTGCAGAAAGGGCTCTGCTTGCTGACGATGCCCTAAGGATGAGCGGGAGGCTGGAAGAGGATTTCCCAGCTGGAACTGGCCAGGAATGAGCCAGCGTTTGGGAGCAGCGGTGCGTTGGGGCCACGATGTCTGTGTGAGCCTGGCAGAGGGACAAGGCCAGAGGTGGTGACTCAGCGTAGAGAACAAATAGAAGCAGGGAATGGGAAAGGCAGGAGTGTTTCCCTTGGTGTGAACCCCGGCGTGGCGCTGAGCCCCCTTCTGTGGGAGCTGATGTTGCAGGTAGTAACACCAGGACATGAACCATGACCCTGGGGAAGGGCTTTCTCATGCCTGCCCTGTGTCACCGGGTCACTGCAGGCTCTGCAGAGCTTCAAGAGACTGCTGCAGGTCTCTCTGGAAAGCCAGAGACTCCTCCTCTCCAGTGGAGTGTCTGCTTTGCTCCTGAGATAACAGAACCTAAAATTCCAAAGCCAGCAAGACCTAGAATGGCCTGGACACAGTGGAGCTTGCCCTGGTACATCGGGCTCTGACTTCTCTTCTTGCTAGACTTCAGCTCACTCCCTCTCCAGCCTTCTCCGCCGCCCAAACAGCGACTCTTGTTTCCGATCGGTCCTTTCTTCCTTGCTCCATGTGCTGTTTCCATTTTCCCACTGTGCATCCCATCCAGCCTCTCTCAAACCGGACCACTGCCCCATGGTTTGCAGGGCTGGTTTTGGGATGTTATTCTGCTTTGGCAAAGTGGGTCAAGAGAGGAGAGCCTGGGTGCTAGGGCTGGAAATGGAGGTCCTGTTTCTGTTTTGGTTTGTGTGTTTGTTTGGTGGTTGGTTTTGTGGTTTGGTTTTGTTTTTTTTTTTTTCTTTTTAAAAAATTATTATTATTTTTTAAACCCAGAATCTTTTCCCTTTAGCAGTTCCCACACCAGGCACTGCGTCCTCATCACTAATCAAACTCTGTCCCATCTCCTGAAGGATCAACCTGTCTCTCTGGAGGCTCGCCAGCATCTGTCCTTTCCCTGACCTCACCTCTGGGGCAATCCTTATTCAGCCCTTAATCATATCCTGTCTAGACTTTGCAATTCCCGCTTTTATGATCTTCTGAAGTCCTTCTCGCCTGCAGAGTGCCAGAGGAACCAGCGTGATCCAGGCGATTGTGCAAAAGGTGTCGAACACGGGCCTTGTCCTTTTTTGGTCTGTTTCTAATGTACCCGGAGGCAACTTCCCAAAGCCCTGAGGTACCTTCGCAGTGGGGGTCGTACTCGCTCCCTTCTCACCTCTCAGGTTTGCCCTGACCCATCCTGTGTCGCTGGTGCTCCACTGCAGGTGACAATTGCAAACTCCTGCTGTGACCCCAATGGGGTGCACGGGTGAGCAGGAGAGGACGGGCTTAAGAGGAGAGGTGACTATTCTTAATACTGAATGTGAAGGTACTTTGGATGCAAGGTTTAATTTCTGGGCACCTTTTCACGTTTTAGTGACTGTATTTTGCTTTCCAAGGTGTGGTTATCGCTTCCCTGTCCCTGCTGTTGGGGCTCTGCAGCAGTCTCAGCGTTGATCTCCCGATCCTGGGGGAGCACACTGACCCACTGCTCTCCACCTTCCCTCCTGGCCCTCGTTTTCTCTTGTTTGCTTTTAGGAAACACTTTAAACATTCCCCTTCCTTGTGTAACAGTGTTTTTCCAGTCATATTCTGTAGTTAGTCAAATCTATGAGTGTAAGAGGCTTTGCTGTTTGCTGTGGTGCAGAGCACACCCAGATGAACAGTGTCCAAGACATCGGTGTTGCTTCTGTAAACACTTTTCTTTTTTACCCCTGTAAAATCCATCCCCCCCTCAAAATGTCTGTGTGACAGCGGCCCGGTGGCCCTGGGCACTCTGGTGCTCACACCGGTGTGCCTGTCTCTGTCTGCATAGGAGACCTTTCATCAGGCCACTTGTTCTATTTCTGATTTTGGGGTAGGAAATCAGTTCTGGGAAACACACGAAGATACTCTGGTTCTCCAAGGAGCAACTCTGGTGGATTCTCTGTCGTGCCTGGATGAATTCAGACACCGTGTTTTCTTTTTCGTTTGCTCTTTTGCTTTTATGAGCCCTGTGAGTTTTCAGGGTTGGTACCAGATCTGTTTGCCAAGGGCTGTTAGAGGCGTGTTGCAGCTTGTCCGCAGTGCGATGGCAACTTGAGCTCTGGCTTTCTCTCTCCAGCCCTCCCTGGGCTTCACGGCGCTGGGCTGCTCTTATAGAATCACAGAATCATTTTGGTTGGAAGAGAATCTCAAGATCGAGTCCAACCAGAACCCACCCCAGCACTAACCCATGTCCCTGAGAACCTCATGTCCATCTGTCCAACCCTCCAGGGATGGTGACTCCAGCACTGCCCTGGGCAGCCTGTTCCAATGCCCCACAGCCCTTTGGGGAAGAAATTGTTCCCCAGATCCAACCTCAACCTCCCCTGGCGCAACTTGAGGCTGTTTCCTCTTGTTCTAAGGCCCTGGCTGTGCAGGTGGAAGGGACACCCTCTTTTTCTTCCCCAATCAGCAGAGGAACTTCTATAAACACTGTGTGGAGCTGCTCTGAAATCAGGACTCTTTCTGGAAGCAGCATCTAATAGATGCTCTTACAAAACCCGCACTGGCTGTGCTTTTATGTTCTCTGCATCCTGAACTCAATCAGTCCCATCTTCCCATAAAAGCACAATGTTACAGAATCCTGGACTGGTTGGCGCTGAAGGGACCTCTGGAGATCACCTAATCCATCCCACCTGCTAAATACCCTGTATATACTCTCTAAATTCCCTGCAAATACTCTTTGTGTGTTTCTGTTTCCGTAATTCCCTAATTAAATCTACTTGCTTTTGAATTGATATTTTATTTCCTGCTGATCCTTCTAATCTTTTTTCTACCCTTTAAACTTCCATGTGTATTAGATCTTCACTTTCCTCCATTTCCAGCATGACCACTTGCTGATCGTGCTTTGATCTCCTTCACTTTGCTGACTTGTTATTCTCAAAATCCATGAACGTCCCTTCTTTAAAGCTGAGAGACTTAGGATGGCACCAGACATGTCCCAGAAAAGGTACCTTTTGGAACAAGATGGGCATGGAGGAAACTTTATTGTACAGTTTGTACTTCATTATTCTTTGTATTAATAATAGGGTCAGAAGTAATGTAGAGGATGAATGTGGGCACTGGGTAAACAGTCTGTTGTGAGCCAAGGAGGGGGTTTTCCAAATAATATAGAGAAAAACAGACACTCCCTGCTTTCATTGTCAATTAAAGCTACTCTAGTAGCTCTGTGCTTATTAAAAATCCCACAAAAATGAATTTGCACAGCAGGGAGAAATCTTGTGGCAAGGGCTTGATTTTGGTTTCCAAAGCAGACACTGCTGCCCTGACATGAGACTCCCCACCCTGCGATAAACTGTTACCCCATGACATGTGTCCATCGGCTGCTGGGCATGGGGACAAACTGCCCTGGCAGCGCGTCCCCGTGAGCGGTGACTCAGTCCCTGTCCTGAGCAAAGTCACCTCCCAGAGTGTGACTCGGTGGCGGCAGCAGTGCCAGCTCCCCGTAAGCCCCTGGGATGCTGGGCTGTTCTCTGACTTTTGCGAAAGGGTTGCCAAAAGGCCATGAAAACCTTTGTTGCTGTTGCTTAGTGTTGCAAAGTGGCTTTCCCTCCGCTGAGGAGGCTTTTGGGAGCATCCTGAGGAGCGGTGGAAAGCGGCCCCGTGCTCACACGCTGCTCCTGTGCTGAGAGCGGCGCGTGGTTTGGCAGTAGCGCAGAACATCCAGCATCCGCCGTGCCCACCAGTGCGGGGCAGCCCCTTCCCGGCATCTCCTGAGCATCCTCTCCTGACTTCTGCCGGGCTCAGCCCTCAGCCGCTGGCACAGCGATTGCGCTGGACTGCGCCCCTCCGACAGGCTGCTGGGTCAGAAACTCCCTCTTCTTGTTTTAAAGATCACACTGATCCATTCTGATTGAACCAGGGACCTCGGGCAAGAGGCAGAAGCAGAACAAAACCTACATTTTGAGTTGTGAGCACTCGCCTCTGCCCCGGAGAAGCTCCCGGCTGCCGTGACACTCGGGTCACAGCTCGAGCACAGAGCTGGGCAGGCGCTCGGTTCGGTTTTTGCATTTCACCCATCAATGTGGTTTAAAGGTGTCAAGCTTGTTCCCTGCAGCTGCCCTTGTGGGTGCTGCTGCTGTAAAAGCCAAACTGTTGTTTTCTCAAGGGAGCACTGAGAACAGTGAGAAGCTCCTGAGTGTGTTCAGGGAGATCACGTTTGCCTTTAGGCTGCGACTTCTCCAGTGCGCTGGGATTAGTTGGCAACTTATTCCCTCCTCCCAATCCTCTGATTTATAATTTATGTAAGTGGGAAGTGACATGAGAGAGCAGAGGGTGTGTTTGCGTGGCGTTAAACTGTCGGGCAGGTTTATCCCTCTTGTCACGGGACTCCACAAGCCTCAGCAGGCGCCTGCCAAGTGGACGAAACCTTGTCCGGAGGTGCTGGGAGCGCCCTGCAGGGTGTAGCAGCACCCAGCCCCTTGGGGAAGAGATGCCTGGGCTGCCTGGCACAGCTGGTGCATCTCCCCAGGGTAAAGGACCTTTCCAGGACACTGTCTTGGTGCCAAGAGGTGAATTCCTTAAATTCCTCACAGCTTCTTCGCTGCTCTTGTGCTTCCAGGTGACCCTCTTTGTCTACTCCGACCTGCTGCTTTTCACCAAGGAGGACGAGCCCGGGCGCTGCAACGTGCTGAGGAACCCTCTCTACCTGCAGAGCGTCCAGCTCCAGGAAGGTGAGTGTCTGCAGCAGCACCTGGAGACATTTGGGGCATTTTTGGGGCCTCTGGCCATAAAGGTTTCTGGCCAGCAGCAGGCGAGCACCCCACTATCCCATTGTGTGTAACAGCACTGTCCAGCTGGTGCTGCCAGATCATCCTTCCTTGGGGTACAGGGCCAGCATCACCTTTCCCATCCTTGTGTTAACAGCTTTGTCCCTTGGGACACCTCGGGGTGCTCAGCATCGCTTTTCAGGGGTTTTTGGGTGCATCTCGGGGGTTTTGGGCTGGTGTTCCCCAGGGTCTTGCTGCGCCAGGCTGTTCCTGTTGCTGGTGTCACTGTGCCCACCGCAGGGGCTGGTTGAGACTGAGAAAAGGAAGTGAAGTCTTGAGGTTTCTTGCCTTGAGAGTTCAGAGGTTGTCTTCAAGGCTGAGCCCTACCGACCTTTACTTTGCTATTTCTCCCTTCAGCCGCCCACAGTTTTCCCCCACGCACACCCCGAGCGAACAGTGGCCGTGGGGAGGCTGAGGACCGTCCCTTGCTCTCTGCACCTTGGCTGGGTTTTCACATCCAGCGAGCGCTCAGGGAGGGCTCCCAGGGCAGGGGGATGATTTATTATGAAATCAGTTATTTCAAGTTGAAATGCGGATGCTGTATGAGAGATGTCCTTTAGCTACTCAGGGTCAAAAGAGGAATGAATGAATTGCTCTGCACATCCTATTTGCTACGGTGGAGCCACTTCAGGGCCCTGGACCCAGTCCCACCTTGTTCTTTCTTTGGTGAGGACGCTTTTTGGCTACAGGCTTGTTCCGTGCAGTTGCCTGACTGTGTGAGCATGGGGCTGGTGTCCTGGCTGCTTCTGGAGCCCAGTGGTGGATGTCGCTGGACTGGGACCCTGCCTGGGAAATTGTGATTAGATAGAAGGAAACGCTTTTCTGTGGTGAGGTTGCTCAAATGTTATGTTGCCCAGAGAGGCTGTGGGATCTCCATCCCTGGAGGTATTCAGGACTCGGGTGGGCATGGTCCTGAGCACCCTGGTCTGGGTGCTGTGGGTCAGGGCTTGGACTAGGGACCACCAGAGCCCCTCCAATGTGAATTACTCTGTAGCTGTATCAACTGACATCTTTATGCAGTCCCATGGCCCTGACCAAAAGGGATGAATCCAGATCTGGGCTGCTTCTCCAAAGGGATCATTTTCTGGATGAACTTTGCCACATCCCATGACTTTTCCCGGCTGAGCTGTGAGCTCTGTGGATGAGCTGCATCTTTCCACGTGCCCCACATTGTTGCGAGCCTCAGGGCTGGGCATCTGCAGTGCTGTGTTGGACACCACGGGCTGCCTGTCAGTTGGTATTTCCCATTTCCAACAACATTTCTGCTCCCAGATCAATTCACTGACCTATTTGGTGGGTGCGGAAACACGGCGAGGCAGACGAGGTGCCAGGGCATGAGCCGTGCAGAGAGCCCTTTGAAGCTTCCCTGGGGTTTGTTGAGCTTGTTCTCAGGGCTGCTTATTTCTAAGAAACGGACAAAATAAATTGTTCTTCATTGAAGTGCTCGTTGGTCGGTGCTCGCTCCGGGAACACGCACGCGTGTGCCGCCCCGCCTGCTCTCCAAGGCTGTCGGATAAGCCTGCGCAAAGGTCTGTTTGCAGCTCAGCTCAGGAATGTTCCTCATAACCTCGGGCAGAGCAGTTGGGTTTTGTGAGCGGTTTTCTGCCGCTTATTTCCTTGTTACCATAATGACTCGCCTGGCTCACATCTGGAACTGCTTAACAAGCCTGTCCGAAGGGGATATTTGTCTCTGCAGTGCCGAATCGCCCCCATACACCGGGAATCCAGCGCGGGGGGTTTGCAGGCAGCTCACCCTCCTGGGCTGGGCAGAGCTGCTTCAAAGGTGGGTGGAACGAGCAAAAAGATGTCTGTCCCTTTTGGCAAAGAGTTTCATTTGGTCTCCGAAAGAACTGAATGGCACATTAATAGGAACAGGCGTATTGCTGAGTATAACAATTGAGACATCTCCGGTACACTGAAGACCATTGTGATGTTTCCTGTTTCTGCCGCTCACCGCACTGTGCGAAAGCAAATCAGTATAATCTGCTTTACAATGCTCTGTCTTCCTGCTTTAGAAGCCCGGCATGGCTGATGAGCAGCACGCCGGCCAGCGTTTCCAGCGTGGCAGGGCTGGCTTCCTCACTAAAGACTGTGGGAATTTCCAGGCGGAGGTTGGCGCCGCGCTGGGATCCTGCCCCTGGGTGGGTGCGAACAGCTTTGGGACAGGGAAGAGCACTCTGCTCCTGTTGTGCAGCTGGGATGAGGATCCAGGGGCTGTAAACCCCGTCCCCAGCTGGGATCCTGCAGACAAGCACTTTTCATGTGCTGTTTCTTGCGGCAGTTGGCCCCGAGATAGTCAGGTGCCCAGAGTGTGATTTATGGGGCTTCTGCCCCACAATGGCTTCTCCCCACTGCCCCAGGGGTGCTGGGAGGTACCCTGGGCTTGCACCCTCCCTGGGGACATGCGCCACAGAGGGTGACAGCCTTGTCCCCGCTCAGGAGCCATGTCTGGATGTGCACAAGTGGCTTTTTCTGTCCCTGTGCGCCCAGGTCCTGCAGCACCCTGCACTGTGAGCTCCTCTTTGGGTGCCCAAAGCAGTTGCATCCTTGCTGAGCAGATGCGAGGGGCTGGGGATGAAGGTACCTGCCCTCACCATGGGCGTTGTCACTGTCCCCTGGGCCGTGCAAGGAGACTGTGGAAAGAAGCAGGACCATCTCTCTTTTCCCATCTTTTTGACCCAACACCCAGGGTGCACCACCCAAATCCTGCAAGCAGGGGGTGTTCTGGGGTGACCCGGGGAGGGGGCAGAGCCGGGGCAGTGCTAAAAGCTGCTGTTGTGCCGGGAGCTGTGCAAGCACCAGCCCCACGTGTCAGCGTGGGTGTGCAGGATGAGGCTTGGCCAGCACAGGGGACGTGTCCCCACAAAACTCACACTCTCCTCTTGTCTGTGCCAACGGGTCAAGTTACGCTGAAAGAGAAGCCAGTCCCCATCACAAAGCATCAGGAAGAGTTTAAATATCTTAAAGTGAGTTTTTTTTTTTTTTACTGCTGCTTATTTCCTTTCAGCATTTCACTCAGTTTGGCTGAGAGTGTGTGCAGTTCAGCTGTCAGGAGAGGTGCAGGTGTAGCGCTGGTGAGGAACGGAGCCCTGGGTCAGCGCGGGCGGCTGCTGCTTTCGCTGCACGAGGTTGTGCCTCTCCCCTGGCCGTTGGTCACTCGTGGCTCTGGTCCGCGGTGCAGGAGGTGAGCAGCACGCTCTGGAACACAGCAGGCTGACCCTCTGGAAGAAATCCCGTCAAACCTGGTTTGTGCTGAAATCTGCACTCAGGTCTGTCTGTTCTGGCTCTGCCTTCACTCTCCTGCCTTGCTGGAGACTGGCACTGGCCAAACACGCTGCTGGGCTGGGCAGCCAGGCTCTTGTTTTCTCTCTGCAGGCAGTTATGGGTAGAAAATGGGATTTCAGTGGTTCCTTAGCCTGGGTTGGCTCCCTGTTTGTGCATCCCATGGGCACTGGGCTGCTTGGCCATGTGCAGCGGTGAGCCCTGCAGCGGACAGGAGCTGCTGGCGGTGGAGGCTGCCAATGCCAAGATTTGTAGCTCAATGGAGTGGAATTTGGAAGGGAACTTAATTCTGATGGTTTGGGGCTTTGTCAGGATCACAAAAGGAGTAAAGAGAGACCCAATAGAACCGGGGTCATTCCCAGGGCCGTCACACTGCGATGTCACTTTTCTTTGCTGAGGGTACCTGTCTCTAGAGGGTGATGTGTTCAGCTTGGGAACATTGGATTAAAGTTGGATTTCTGGAGGAAAAGCGACTGAGACGTGTTGGTTGTCTGCAGTTTGCTTTGCAAGGCAGCCTGGAGAGCTTTGCTCCTGGTGCGGGGAGGAGCAGAGAGCCCAGTTGAGAGGATGAGGTGGTTTTTGTACCGCTGACCCTGTGGGACATAGAAGCAGCAGAAGGGGATTGGGGACTCATGGTTTGCTGGCAGCAGGACCAGATCCTGCCCCCAAAACCTCCCTCGAGGGGAGAAGCACCGATTGAGGGGCTCCCATGGGGAGGCTTTGGCTACTCAAGGAAAACGTTCCGTGCTGGTCCTGCTGGGATTTACAGATGCGTGTGCTGGAGAGCTCGGGCAGAGCCGTGGAGAGCGATGGATGGTTGCTCTGGTGCAGAGGTGGGACACAGGCTCCCAGACGGGCGGTTCAGTGAGTGCTCTCGGGGTCCAGCACCACTCCTGTGCTGGAAGGGGAGATTGGGGAGCAGTGCTGGAGCCCTAGGGCCAGGCTGCTTCCCAAGCCTCATGTCGCTCAGGGTGGAGTAGAGCGAAGCTCCTGAAAATAGAGGGCTCCTGATCCATGGCATCTGCAGGAACGCTCCTGCTGGGGCTGGGCTGCAGCACCCTGGTGTGTCCTGTGTCCCCATGGTGATGTTCCAGCCCGTTTTCTGCAACGTACACTAAAAACGAAGCTGGCAGCGGAGGCCTGTGCTCCCCGAAAGGGCAGCGGGAAGGGGACGTCCTGCAAGTGGCTCCAGGCCATTGCGCTTCTTTCCTGGGTTTCACATTACCATGCAGTGAGTCAAGAGGCATCCCAGGCCCCCAATGGGTCACAGCTCTTATCTCGACATTTGGGCTGCTGCCTGCAGCAGAAGAATTGCTGTCCCCAGGGAACAGGGTGTTTCCACCGCTGCACAGAGCCTGTTCGCATCGTTAGCGCGGCTCCGGCTGTTGAAGTGAAGCAGAGCTTGTGCTGACACCACCTTGAATAGGATCTGCGGCTGTGCCCAGGCTGCAGGGCTGATCTCATGGCAGAGATAACGACATTAAAAGGGTTATGAAAGCTGCGTGCTACCAAGGGCGAAGCTGGCGCAGGGCATGCTTGTGTGAAGCAGTGAGCTGGTTCCAGGAGATGGCATGTGAGTTGGAGTGACCCTGTGGCAGCTTCATAGAGTCACAGCATGGTTTGGGTTGAAGGGACCTTCCCAGCTCCCCCAGTGCCCCCCCTGCCATGAGCAGGGACATCTTCACCAGCTCAGGTTGCTCAGAGCCCCGTCCAGCCTGGCCTGGGATGTCTCCAGGGATGGTTCATCCACCACCCCTCTGGCCAACCTGGGCCAGGCTCTCGCCACCCTTGTGTCCTCCTGCGAGGCTGATCTGTGCCAGGAGCTGGCTTCCCTTGTGGCTGGGGACAATTATGTCTCACCAGCAGGGATCGAAGATGAGGACAAATCTTCAGGAATGCCTTTTTGTTGGGCACAGGGAATGCCAGGCCTGCAGTAACCAGCCTGGTGGGGCAGCTGGAGGGTACCACATCCCCTGGGACAGCTGGCAGCAGGATAGTGAGCTGACCTGGGCTGCTCATGGGCGACATGGGTCGCAGTGTTGGTCATTGCTTTGCCTCCAGCAAGTGCAGGTCCCTTGGCTGGGTCTCCAGATCGGTGCCAGGCTGGTGGTAGCTTGGGGGGTTTGTCCTCAGCCCAACAGAGCCGGTTGAGCTCCACAGCACCCTGGGATGCTGCTCCATCTCCCTGGAGAGACACTGACCCCAAATGTGACCCCGGCCATGGGCACTGATGGAGGCTGGGACAGATGGCCCTAGACAGAGCTACCACCAGCCCTACCAAAGGCTGGGAGGGACCGAGGACGCCGGGACGGGAGCTGCTCTGCTCAGAGCTCAGCATCCGCAGAGCTGCGATGTGGAGAGACCCAGCCCTGTGCCCAGGATGGCTGGTTGGACTCTGCGGCACCCCTGCCGCTCCCAGGAAGGAATCGGGGTTCACATACCGGGGCAGGTCGGGCAGAAGAGCCCGTGTGAGGCCTCTGGATGAAACAAACCTTCGTGCGAACGGACAGACCCAAAAGAGAACCCGCGATGGCGCAGCAAGCCCACGCAGGACGCCGGGGCCCCGCAGATGCGGCACACAGCACTGCCTGGTCACAGCCTGGTACTGCGGGATGACAACAATAAATATTCATTAATCGCTGCCTCTCGGTCAGTTCCTCTGCCAGTGTCTTTCCTTGCACTTGTAGCTTAATTTTTATGCTGTTTTTTCTTCTTTATAGGTTCAGAAGATCGGAAGTTCTGCATCCTTTACCTCGCAGAGGTGAGTGCTGCTGTTTTGCAAAATAACTTTCTAGTGGGAGCTGAACATGTGCTGACAACTCTGATCCTTTCTGCTGGGGCAAGGACCACTGAACAGGCTGATTTTAACTGCCTTTTTAACTAATTTGCTAGAGGTCTGGAAAGGACTGCAGCCAGAATTCTGTCTGTAGCCAGAATGTATTAAGAAGCTGCTGAAAGGAGCTGGTGAACAGGGAGGCTGAGCAGCACGGAGCCAGGGTCGCTTTTCCTCCTCCCCACCCCCGGCGCAGTAGGTGGATCTTCCTCCCTACATCTCATTTTCGATTCATCTTGGGGTTCTTTCACCTGGGGGCAGATTTCCTTGCTGCTTGTTTAGTCTTTATGTTTTAGGCATCTTGCTTTTCTTGTATTCAAGCAGCCAGGCTTGAAGCCCTCAAATAAAATCAGGAAGCTCAATTTAAAAGACATATAATTGTAGCTCTAAAAACACACGTGGCCGGTGCGTGGCTAAATGCTCTAAACAGATTTGTGATCACTTAGACATTGGCACAGTTACTTTTGTGTCATGAAGCAGCCAAGGAGACTGCAAAATTGGTTTGTGGTGACTGGACCTCCTTAATCATTGAATGCTGCAGCTTTCTTTTCCTTTTCCAGTGACTTTACGGTGTTCCTGGTTTCAAGGCCTTGTATTCTCAGGGTGGAAATTTGGATTTGTGAAAGATTCCCCAGGGCACAGAGGAGAGAGGCAAACGTTGCTCAGCAGCACCGCCAAATAATAAGCTATTGTGAAAGTTGGATGCAAACGTTCAGAATAAGAAAGTTATTCACCTTGAGTGGCTGGGATTCGGGCCAAGGCACGACTCACTGCGTACCCATGGGCCGAGGAGTTCCCTCTCGCCTTTCCCTCTTGTTCCTTCCTTGTCCCCTGTGTTTCTTGCCGGGGCGGTGGGGCAGGAGCTGCATCACGTCAGACTCGCGTGATCTCTCCCTGCCCGGCCGATCCTGTGCCGTCACTCGGAGACGCTGTGATGGGTGTTGGGCAGCGACACCCGGCAGCGGGGTGAGGCATTCCGGCGTTTTCTCCTGCATTTGGAGCCTGACATTGAATTTAGAAGCTTTGGGCTGAGTAGAAGTGACTGAAAGAGAACTGGCTGCGATTCATGAGATCTTGAGAAGTGAAGACTTGTCTTTGTCAAGATGAAGTGCTGAGCGTTCTTCTGATGGGCTTAAATGGCTCTCACAGCTCTGGTGACCGAAGTCTGTGGCATCCACTGCAGCTGGAGTGTAGTAGCCGTATAGAAAATGTGAAACATTTGCTTTACAATGCATATGCTCCCCCATAGAGGACAGTAGGTCTGGACTGGCCACACTTCCAGACTTCTGCAAACCCCTTTTTGTTCTGTCTGTCCGCCCAGGGTATTTTGGAGCAGGTTGCAAGTGGAGAAGGAGCTTCCCGTGTGTCTGCCACAGCCCTGTACCCCAGGAGCAGCTGCTCACACGCTGCGGTGCCAGCCCGTGGCTTTCAGGTGACATCAGGGCAGCCCCCCACTCAAAGCCGAGCAGGATGTTCCCTCCTGCACCCCCCAGAACTGCTGGTGCCGGTGTCTGCACTGAGCTGGGGAGATCAGGCCGATGGGAGATCCTGCCTGCGGGTAGGAGGTGATTCTCCAGCTGGGTTTTTGTTGCAATGAAAGGAGAAAGCGGCTTTTCTGTGAGTACGTAGCACAGGTAGAAACAGCTTCGAGGGCAAGGGGACAGTTGCACTTGGAGCCATAAGTCTTGTCAGACTGTCCGGCAATGGGCAATTTTGGTTCAAAAGGGAAGCTGAGGCACAGAGAGGGGGACATGGCTGTGAGTCGGCAGCGAGGACGGTGCTTCCCGACTTCCCCACGGCTCTTCTGGGAAACGGGGACCTGCAAGTCCCAGTCCTGAGGGGGGACCAGGCTGCAGGGACACAGGCCGGTGGTTAAAGCGTGAGAGCAGATATGTCTGACTTCTGCAGTGCAGGGTTTGTGTGACTTAATGATCTGTCCTCGGTGGAGACTGACCTCAAGTGAACAGCGATAGGCTCTGAGATGCTGGGATACTGCCATGGGTGCCAGTCTGGGAGCTTTTAAGCATCTTTTTCTTGCAGGGAAGCTCAGAAGAGAGTCGCCTTCAGGTCATATATCTTTTATTCTTTGTGTTTGCTTTTTGGGAGCAAAGCTTTAGTTACAGGGTTGTGGGGGCGTCACCAGGAGGTTTTAAGCCCTGGCAGCCTGTGGCAAGGAGGGGACGGTCCCTCTCAAGCCATTATTGCATGCTGGCTGCACACAGGGATGTTGCGGGGGCTTAGATGCTGGTGGGAGCATCTGTTGGGGGTGTTTGGGTTATATTTGCAGCGGGGTATATTCAAGGCATGGCCTGCTGTCAAATGACAGCTGGGATTTGGGCCCACTGAAATGGAATTCTTGTGTTTCAGTGGGGCTGTTGGGGGTCTCTGGGCCAGCCCAGCGTGACTCTCCCCATTGCCCGATGGACGTGATGTCCCAGCTGTGTCACCTCCTGCCCTGGTACAAGGCTCATCCTCCTTCCCGACTATGGGAACCAGAGGGTTTCCCCTCAAGGATGGCTTCCCAGACAGAGGGGCTGGCTGTGCTTTGGGGCTGAGCTCAGGCTGGGGGGGCTTGGGGGACACCCCTGGTGGGGTGCTGGCCTGGGGACACTCCTGGTGCCATTGGGGTTCTACTGGCAGCTGTGACTGTCCCACTGCTTGCTCCCCAGTTGAAGAAGGACAAGGAATTACTGGAGAGAGTCCAGTGGAGGGACACAAAGATGCTGAGGGGTCTGGAGCATCTTCCTGATGAGGAGACACTGAGAGAGCTGGGGCTGTCCAGCTGGAGAAGCTGAGAGGGATGTGATCAATGGGATCAATATCTCTGGGCGGGTGTCAGAGGATGGACCAGACTCTGTTCAGTGGTGCCCAACGCCAGGGTGAGGGGCAACGGGCACAGACTGAAACACAGGAGGCTCCATGTGAACATGAGCAGAAACTTGTTTGCTGGGAGGTGCCGGAGCCTGGCCCAGGCTGCCCAGAGCGGGTGTGGAGTCTCCTTCTCTGAGACATTCAAACCCCCTGGGCCCACCTGTGTGATCTGCTCTGTGACCCTGCGTGAGCAGGGCTGGGCTGGGGATCTACAGAGGTCCCTGCAACCCAGCCAGGCTGGGATTCTGTCTGCTGTGGCAGCTAAGAAAGCTTTGTGTAAGGATGCATTAGGGAGGGATGAGCATGTGGACGTGGCTCTTTTTCTCCTGTGTCACCCTGAGAGGTCTCTCCCCTGTCCTGCTCTATCCCTGGCTTTGTCACTGGCAGTTTACCCCACTGGGAGCCTTTTCTGCCTCAGCTCCACCGCTTGGTCCTCTCTGGTGTGGAGACGATGGGTCTGGGGGGGTTTAGTGGTCATTATCCAAGCTCTTCTGTCCCCATGACATGGGCAGACACATCCCTTGCGCTGCCGTGATGGGGCTGGGAGGTTGGTAGAAGCTCTTGTACCGCGGTCTCTTACCCACAAATCATCTGCTATGAGCAGTTAATGTATTTAGAGCTGCTGCAAGTTGAAAGGGAGCCCACGGGGCCGGGCTGGCTGCATTTGCTGCGGGAACAGCTCTTTGCCAAAGCCTTCAGCTGCCGTCTCCTGCTCCTGCTCATCTGGAAGGTTTGTGAGTAATGTTCTGACCCATAAGGTCACATTTTTGTGTTTGGATCTGGCGTGATCCTATGTAGAAGTGTGTTTAAATGACTGTGAGTTGCTTAATTTATTTTAAACAAGAAAGAAAATTCCAACCTTCAGGGAAACTGGAGTGTCATAAAAAAGATACTGCTGGTCATCTTGTCTAATCACGTGGAAATAAATCACTCCACAGAGTTTAAGTCCTGTGCATTCTGGTTATTTACAGTTGGAGAGCAAACAGTAATCTTTATAGCCTGGTGTAGCAGAAGGGACGTTTATTTTACAGGCTCTTCAGAATATGAAATGCACTGTTTGGAGGTCCTGAGTGGACGTGGCCCCGATCCTGGTGGCACATGTGGCCTCCTGGAAGGAAAGGGGTAAATCGAGGTTAGTGTTGGAAAGAATGCAGCAATAGTGAAGGTTCCCCACTGAGGTGTCTGTTCCTTATGGTGGTCGTGGGGTAACTGCGATAGTCACAGTGCATAAACCAGCCAGGATTTTGGAAGTGAAGGTGCAACGTTTTGATCTGAGGAATGTGTGTGTTCCTGGGACCTTGTCTCATCTGTGTGTTTGCCACCTGGAATGGGAAAAAGTGCTGCCAATGCTTGCAAACCTGGTTTAGTCTGTTTCACTTCAGTATCTCAAATCCAAATGAAACAGTTTAAAGTCAGTTGTTCAGGCTTCACCTGTGAAAGCTTTGGGCTGATTCAGCTTGAACCCGTGTTTCTGCACCCCAGAGAATATGGGGTGTGGGGGTTTGGCCACGTTTCCCCCCACCCCTTCCCTGCAGGGCACAGACACTCCTGTGATGTAAAACCTTTGCTGTGTGGTGGGAATCGGTGGCCTCACCAGGAACCAGCCCGGCGACAGGAATGTGGTCCAGGGCTGAATTCACACCCTCCCGGCTCCGGAAATATCCTACTGATAGGAAACTGCAGATCAGTGGTTTATTGCATTGTAAGAAGTTTGTGATTCCAACCCAACATCTTCAGACTGAATTGACTTCGAAATCAAATAGCGCAGTAAGTTTTTCATTTGAAAAGCGCTAGCAACATTGATCTTACTCTCTGGAAGTTTTAATCTGCAGACATGGGAGTTTCTTTGGGGAACTGTTCCAACAGAAAATGTTTCCAGTAGCAACTCCTTGGCCTGCTGTGATGGGAACACTCGCAGACTGTAGTGAATTGATGCTTTACCTTGGAGATGTGCATCCGAACTCTGTGCGGGAGATCCTCCAGACAGGTGTCAGAGAAGTGACGCTGTCCCCTGTTGTCCCCCCTTGTCCCATGCCCTGGCTCTCTGCAGACCCATCCCTGCATCCTTGAGCTGTGTCCTGGCTGTTGCCAAGGCTGTGATTTGAACAAATGTTCTTTAAAATGCACCATTGCTGTAGTGAGGGACGATATTGTAGCTTGTATAAATGTGCTTGACTCCATAGTCTTCACTTGGTCCGTAACAGAATTAATTGCCTGAAGTGTTCTTTGCAACTCCCAGGGCTGAGTGTGACTAATTGAATGCTCTTAGCAATGTGGCATTGCCCGTTTCTGTTCTGCAGGAAAAGAGGGAGGAGAACCGAGGTTCCCATCTCCGTACAGGGGATGTGAGTGCTGGAAAATCAGTTTACAGAGGATGTTAAGGCTCAGGGACACACTGTGGCTTGGTGGACATTGTGCATCTAGGTAATTTTTGAAGTCAGCTGTTCTGGATGTGTCATCTGAAGAGTTTGCAAGGAGCTTTTTTGGGGCTCTGTCCTGGCAGATCTAGAGGACACTGAGGTGGATGGTTTGGTGATAGGAAACGGGGCAAAAGGACAGACCAGGAGCTGACATCAAACCTGCCCAACCACGTGAACACCTAAGGTGAATTGTTTTAGTAAAGACCTTAAAGTAATTATTAATAAAGAGTACAGATGGAGCACAGCTAGAGCAAATGTCCTCCCAGGCACTTGGCTTGATGTGACACAACATTTGGCCTGAAAACCTAGAAAGATAGGAAATTGCTGTGGTGCTTAATAAAGAGTTAAAAGCTCTGGTCTGAAACCTCAACATCATCATTTGTGAGTATCGCTCTGCTTGGGAAGCCTTGGCTCTTGTTTAATTGCAAAATCATCGTTGACATGGTAGAAAACAGCAACTCGTGGCTGATTAAGTGTGCGTATGACTTGAAAATTGGAGAAGTAGGAGATAAGGAGGGTAGGTCAGTGACAGAGCGGTGAGGGTTCGTTGGTAAGGTGGGTGAAAGCTGATGATGTGTTTTCATGTGATGGTGGGGAAAAGAGAAATGATACGCACAGCTCTGCGAGGGTCAGAAGTGACTGATAAAACCTTGTTGCGGGAAGGAAAATCAGCAGCCACGAGCTCCTGCAGCGGGAAGACACCATCAGTGATGACAGAAGTGTGGGATTCAGTCAAATTTCCCATTCCTTTGTTCTCTGACCTCAAAGTGACAGCCAGCAGACTTGCATTTTGTGTTGGATTTGTTTCCAGCAGTAAACGGGATGGTTTTGGCAGGGGACCAAAGCAAAGGAAGTTGTTCCCTTTTCCCGTTTCCCAGCATTCAGGAAGATCTGCTGCCCTGGGCCGGGCTCTGCTGTTGTGGTTTCCCGACCCCAGCCCGGTTACTCCGCTCCCTGTGAGATGTCTGATCCCTCCTTTGCAAATGCTCCATTGATACTTTGGTTCTTAAGCACAGGAGAATACCCACAAAATGCAGTGGTGAAAAGGCCAGTTTAGAGACATGAGCTTAGAAAAACCTCAAGGCTGGGAATGAGACGTGGAGCCACGAGTTGTGCCCGGATCTGGCCCCAAAGCCAGGAGGGTTTAACTGCAAAAAAAACGTGGTGATTTAGGAGTCCCCCAACCTCACTCTGACACAAAATCCTGAATTTTGTGCTCTGACAGTCCCCGCGGATGCCAGAGCACTGTAGGGTGGAGGTGCAGGGGGTTTGGAACTCCTGGTAAGAGAAAATCAAGCGTCAGCTGCATCGGGTGCTGTGTGCGGGTGGGAGGAGGTGGAAGAGAGAAGCCTGTGTCTGTGAAGTGGACTGCGTGCTGTGTTGAAATTGTATCTCAATTTCTTCTAATGTGTAATAGGGAAATAGATAATATTTGTCAGATCTGTGGGCTGTTAGTTGTCAGATGGGCTCATCCTGCCGCAGCAGCTGAAAGATCCTCTGGGCTGTGGTGGAGACGGCACCGCAGACAAGGCTGGAAGTGTCGGGATCGGTCAAGTAGAGCAAAATCCAGACACAGCCCTGCTGCTCTCACCAGTTTCATTACCTGGATTTGAAGGTCACAGAGACCACGAAGTCTCTTCCTCTGCTTTCCTCTTGCTGCTCCCACTCCTGTCCAGCCTGGGTGCTCCTTCTCCCCGAGCTGTGCCACTGGTGCTGCTCAGGAGATGTCACCAAATGAAAAATCCTTTCCTGCTCTCTGATATTTGCTTTGCTTCCTGTGTGTCTTGCCAGCAGTGGCTTATTTCTGGGATGCTGAGAGGTTCACTGGGCAGGGCTGTGTTGGGTTCACCGCTATGGGTCACCCAGCTGAGGTAAAAGCTGGATGCTCCATCTGCACACGCCGAATCCCTCTGCCATCACACCTGCAGCAATAGCTTTGCTCTTTCCTGAAGAGAGGTTTCCATTTTCCTCCATCCAAAGAATGCTTGGTTCCAGGCCCTGGATTTCTCTGTGTGTGATGTCAAGAAGTCTGAGCTGCAGCCTGTGCAGCCTGTTGCCAGATGAACCACTTAAGGACAACCTGCAGCCTTGCAAAACCAGACCGAGCCCTGTGTCCTCCTTGGCTGCTCCAAAGCAGGTAGAATTGGTTCTTCAGGCTGGCTTTTCCTCCTGGAGGCTCAGCACCCCCCAGGCTGTGACGTGATGCTCCCATGGAATCACTCCTTCTCCTTCTCTCTCCTTAGCAGCAGCATCAAAGTGCAACAGGGGCAACTGGCCTGGGGTGAGCTGGAGTCACTGGTGTCTCCACACCCCAAAGTGGCAGCTCCGCTTTGCTGTCTTGGTGCTTCTCCCAGTCCATGGGTGTCTGTAGGACAAGGAAAACCCATTTCCAAAGAGCCAGCCGTGGGTGTCTCAAGAAAGGATGGGCACATCTATCCTTCACCTTCATCTAAAGAGTCTCCCTGGTCTGAAAACAACCCAGCCAGCAAGGATCTGTGCTTCTCCGTGGAGGTTGCTGTGCCCTTCTGTGCACAGCATCAACCACCCATGAGATTCCGTCACCTTTTGGCCATCCCAGCTTTCAATAGGACCCCTGCTGGTACTGCCAGGGTTTGCTTTTTGAGCAGCACCAGCATGCCCAGCCATCCAAAATCCACAGGAAGAGCCGTGGTGCCCATGGCCCCCCCGCACAGCTTCACACAGGAGCAAACTGAACTTTCTCATCAGACCTTGCTCGGCGGGTTATGAAATAACCAGCCAGTGGTTGCCTGTGTTTTGTGCACAGGATATTCCCAGGGCTTGCTGTTTCGCCGGTGGAAGGTTTGCTCTGCGATTTAAAAGCTATTGTAGTCTGGAGCCTGTTTCCGAGGTACTTCCCCTCTGGGATCTCTGTGGGGTTTGGCCACGGACCAACGGTGAGTGTTGGAGGCCGGGGGAGAGCTGGGCTGTGAGCCCTGGCCCTGAACCGCTGCCCGAGAAACCCTGCGGAGGAAAATGTGAATTTCTCCAGGGTGGGTGTCTACACAGGAGGCTCCATGTGAACATGAGCAGAAACTTGTTTGCTGGGAGGTGCCAGAGCCTGGCCCAGGCTGCCCAGAGCGGGTGTGGAGTCTCCTTCTCTGAGACATTCAAACCGCCTGGACCCACCTGTGTGATCTGCTCTGTGACCCTGCGTGAGCAGGGCTGGGCTGGGGATCTGCAGAGGTCTCTGCAACCCCAACCAGGCTGTGAAAGGAGCAGAAGTGCATCCCCTGGTCTGCGGGGGGAACATCCACCCAAGGACCTGACCACCCCTGGGCACACGCCTGCGAGGACGAGCTGGGGAGGCGGCAGCGAGACGAGAGCAGCCCCAGGCTGGGCTGCTCACTGAGCTCGAGGCTTTGGAGGCAGCAGGCTGAGTTTGGCTCATGGTTATTACTATGTCTTGGCTTTGCAGTGGCGTGTGAAGCCACACTTGTGTGCCAGATGCTGTGGTGCTGGGTCCTGCACAGCAGGACGTGGCTGCAGTGTTGGGTGTTGGTGTGTGGGGTTATGGTCCCTCCTGCACTGTGGTGCTGTTCTCCAGGAGGTCCCTGGCTGACTGATGGGCTACAGGCCCAACAGTCCCCCTTGGGCTGGTGTCTGTTGGGGTGACCAGGAGCTCTCCCTGACCTGTCACCTGCCCATGGGTGCTGTTGGGCTTGGGTCTCACCCTGGGGGAGCATCTGCGGAGCTGAGCTTTTCCCATGGAGCAAAAGGGACCTTTTCCTGCGGATAAACCCGGGCTGTACCAGGGCCCATTAGGGGCTCCTGTTGGCTTTTTGGGCCTCCTCTGTGACACACACCCTGTGTTTTCCTCCTGTCAGCATGGGTCATAAGTGTCATAGAATGTCACAGGCAGCCCCAACCTAGGCTCTTGTGCTGCTGCAGGGTCCGGCGCGGAGCCGCAGGCTCACCAGGGCCTCCCGCGCCAGCCGGCACCCAGCACCCGCAATAACATGTTGTTTCAAGCGCTGGGCGAAGGCAGTCAGAAAGCAACTGGCAGCCACTTCAGTCGCTCGCTTTATCTGGTCGCAAACGCCCCCTTCACGCCATCTGCATCCTCCTTTCCCAGCACTGCGAGATTAAGCCCTGTTTTCTCTTTGTAAATATTGGCAGGCGAAGCGGCAGCCTCCCTGAAGGAAAACAATAGCGGGGAGGCCGGTTCCCAGAGCCATTCCAAGCGAGGAGCGTGCGCAGGGCCCGGCGTCCACCGGCTGCTGCTGCAGCCTTGGTGCTCGGTCCCCTGGCCGGGACTGGGCTCAGGGCACACGTGTCACCGGTGGAGCTTTATCCCATGTATCAGTCTGTCCTTCCCCCATCTGCCCTCTGTCTGTCTGCATCCCGAAGGGCTTTGCAAACAAGAGCCTGTGCTGTAGAGGCAACTGGTGTGCGCTCAGCCCACAACACACAGTTGCACGTTATTTGTGGGGAGCAGGTTGATGGAAAAGGGAGAAACAGAACTTTTCCATTGGGAAATGTGTTGGAGAGGTTGAATATCACTGTGAAGGAATAAAATGCTGAGATCGCCGCTGCTGTAGCGCAGAAATGATAGTAAAATATGTACAGATTGGATAAATGCAATTTTGGCCGCTCATGTGCCCCCTCAATACCCAGGACACACATAGGGGTGGTGACTTTCTCCTCTGCCGTTGGACCAGAGGGCCATCTCCTCTCCTGGCTTTAATATTCCCAGGGGGTGGGGGCCGGGCAGCCTCACCAGCTGAGCCTGGGCGGGAGGGAGGGGGCACTTTGCTCTCAATAGCATCGCTTGATGCTCAATTCAATCAAAGAGATGGGGACTGTAATCGAATCAGCAAGGGGCTGCAGAGTGGGGGTAGGTGAGCTGTGCATCCGTCACGAGCCAAGGGGATATGAGATGCCCTTGGAATTGTTTTCAGCCTCGCTCGCGGGAGCTGCAGCGTGTGTGGTGGTCATGGCACTGGGCTCCTCGCAGCTGCGCTGGGATCTTTTAGGCTCTGCTGAGCCCTTGCTGTCATTCACTTCTGGCCCTGAGTGTCAGTGGGGAAATGGCAGTGTGGATTTCCAGCCCAGTACATCGGTTCTCGTCCTCTCCTCCCAAAGCAAAAACGCTGAGGTCCCTTCCCAGGGACCGGTGGGTATCGCAGTGGTAGAGGCTGGAGATCTGCTGGCACGGGGCTGGGGGAGACCGAGACGTCTGTGGTGGGGAACAGCCCTGTGACGCTCCGGGGGATGCTCAGAGCATCACTGCAGCTCAGAGTCTGGGGGCGAGAGGAGCCCCATTGCCTTGTGTCCCTGAATCACAAACCCCTGTTCCATTTTGATAGGGATCTGTAAGCCTGAGCCTGCAGTTTCATAGAACCATCATTCTTGTTGAAAAAGACCCTCAAGATCGTAGAGTCCAACTGTTAACCCAGCCCTGGCACTGCCCCATGTCCTGAGAACCTCATGTCTGTCTGTCCAACCCTCCAGGGATGGTGACTCCAGCACTGCCCTGGGCAGCCTGTTCCAATGCCCCACAGCCTTTTGGGGAAGAAATTGTTCCCCCGATCCAACCTCAACCTCCCCTGGCGCAACTTGAGGCCGTTTCCTCTGCTCCTGGCGCTTGTTCCTGGGGAGCAGAGCCCGACCCCCCCTGGCTCCAAGCTCCTTTCAGGCAGTTCAGAGATCAGAAGGTCTCCCCTCAGCTCCTGTTCTCCAGCTGAACCCCCCAGTTGGATGTTTAAGCCTGATTCTGCTGTGGGAATAGATGTTGTGATGTCCAGACATCAGAAAGATCAAACCTTCTCGTTCCTGGAAGTCTCCTTGGAGGGTCAAAGATCTGAAGTTAAGATCTCTTTTTCTAGAGGTGACGTGGGAGGTTCGTTTATTTACTGCTTTCATAGGGATTTTGGATTAAATGTGAATGAATTAGCATCCAATGAAAATAGTGGTTTAAATGATGTGATGAAAAAGCGTTTCCCTTTTTGGTTGTATTGTGACTTTGGAGTCACAAAGCTGCAAGTTCCTTAGTTCTTTCTGACCTTTCTGGGAAAAACAGGCTCTGGGAGACCTGCCCTTCTGGAAGGAAATCCTAGGGGGAAATGAAAGGCCTTTGTCATGCCGGTTAGTGGAAGAGTCTTTTTTCCTTTGCACTTCTGTCCTAAAGCTCTGCTTGCCTTTTATTTTGATTTCCTATCTGGCCACAGAAGGAGATGATCCAGTCATGGGCGTTTCTAGACTTTTTCTGAAGCAAAACCTGCAAAATCACAGTAGGCAGCAAATGTTACTAATGCTTAATTCATAGCACAAGAGATGAGCGGTTTAAGGGCTGGGAGACGCGGAGAAAACTTGGTCAGAAGGCTTCTTAAATTAAGGGGATTTGGCCCAAAGAAAACCGGTCCAAGAGGAGCAGGTCCATGTCACAAGGGTGTGCGCAGGGACGGGCTGGGGCTCAGCTGGGTGAATTCCCATTGTTTCTCTGAATTCCTTCCTCACCACACGTTGCTCACAATGTGTGACCAGAGCTGGAGCATCACCCTCAGAACAGCCCCGGCTGCTCTAAGCGAGGAGCAGCAGAGCCAAGGCCGGGCTGGGGCTTCTCCTGAGCTCTGCCTTGTCCCACCCGCCCAGCCCAAAGGTGCTTGTTTGCATCGGTTCATGCTCCGGCGCCTCGTTACTGTTTGCGTACAGCAAAGAGCAATTTCCATCCTCTAAATTAGCTTAATAGACACGTTTCCGTTTCCACTGTGGTGGCAGAGGGTGCAGAACTGCTGGTGCTCTGCCTGTGCCTCGCTGCTTGTTAAACCAAAACTCAGCTGCTCTGCACTGCAGCCGCCTCTCGCCCTCTGCCACTCTGTAGCTGATTTCCCATCTATTTTGCTTTCTCATGCCCGGAGCGCAGGACACCGGTGCGAGCTCTCCTGTCCTCCTGACATTCATCTGATACAGCGTGTTGGAAGCAAGTAGTTTGCAAACAAAGCCGGGGCCTGCGACACACAGCTAATGACCTTCTCTCTGCCTGTGTTTCCTTTACGTCAGAAGTCGGAGTGCTTATTAAGTTTGGAGGCTTACTCCCAGGAGCAGAAGAAGAGGATCTGCTGGTGTCTAGCTGAGAACATCACCAAGCAGCAACATCCGGCACCGGCTCCTACAGAGAACAAGGTAAGGGACGTGTGGGAGCTCAAAAACCCCGCTCAGAGTCCTGCAAGGCTCTGCTTGCAGCAAGGGCTTTGCTCCGGTGATGCTCCTGCTGCGTGAGCTGCTCCAGGGGCTGTTTTTTTGCCGGGTGACGAGTGAGTTTGTATTTGGGCGCTGCTGTGTCTGCAGCTTCCTGCCCTGCTCGGGGAAGCAGTTATTGCGTTTGCATCCCGGAGCCCAGGCAGACTCCAGAGAGCCGCTTCTGACGCCTCCCAGCATCTGTCTTTGGATAGCTGAGGCCACCAGCCCAGTGCACAGCCCTCCCGAGAGCGCGGCTCTGGGGCAGGACGGGATGCAGGGCGAGAGGTTCAGACCGTGATCTCTGGGTCTTGAGTGAAAGGCTGAGGTCATGGGAGCAGCGGTGCGAAGATTTGCCCCTTCTGTGCACTCAGATGGGCTCAGGTGTTTGATCTGGACCCCACACATGGCCTGAAGCACAGCAAGGTTGTCTCATGAGTGCTGGTTTTTGTACCTAGCGAAGCAGCACCAGCACTTGTCCCACGCCGAAGAGCTTCAGCCTGACCCAGAGCACAGTTTCAGCAGCACTGGCAGGAGAAATGTGCGCATGGAGCGGGTTTGGAGGGCTGTCGGGTGCATCTACACTGTGTGGATGTGGTTAATACCTCCTGTCTGCCTGGCTTTGGGGCTGGGGCTGCCACCACCGAGCTGTTTGGGACGGTGGAATGTGTGTTGGAATCATCCTGTCCCCCAGGGGTTGGCTTTGGACCGTCTGCTCTGGGACGAGAGAGAAACACTGTGCTGAGTGTGGAAGGAGCTTTAAGTGAGGCACATGGGGGCCCCGGGGGTAAAACCACCCCGATACATGCCCTCGGCTGGTGCGTGGTGGTGCAGCAGCTCCTGCCCCGGTCGCTGTTGGGTTTGGCCTCGGTGCGGTGGGTCTGGCTGGATGCAGGTGACGGTCACCGTACGCGTGGCAGGAGCTGGCGGCTGCGCTGCGACGTGGCTTTTGCTCTGCACGTCCCAAACTGGGTCAGCGCAAACATCTCCGCAGGAGACAGAGCCTCCAGATTCCTTTTGCTGCACGTTTCAGACAAACTAAAATAGCAACAAGATACAAAGCCTGAGAACTAACCCAGCCTCTGGAAATGCAAATAGCCCAGGGCAGCGCATTCAATGAGGGGACAAGACTCTGCCACGTCTCCTGTTACCCTGTGATGCATCTTGCTGGCAGGACACAGTGCCGGGGCAGGGGGTCCTGGACAGCTCAGCATGGGGGGTGTGCCATGGGGCTTGGTGGGGCTCTGCTCTCGGTGGGGGCATCCTCTGGGACAAAGCTTTGCAGGGCCACGTTCAAATCTGAGCATCTAAAGCCTTAAAGGGGAGATCTTGGCAGCTCCCCATCACGACAGGTGCTGTGGTTTGGGTTTTTGCGTGATGTTGCTGTTTGCCCTCCCCACCCCAGTCTCATTGTTCATGGCAGGGTGTGGGATTAGCTCTTCGCTGACTTACAAACCCTATGGCTCAAAGCAAAGCCCTGAAGAGTGTCTGCTCCCTGTGCTGTTGCAGGTACTGGCCACTGGACATGTGAAAAAAATACTCTAGAAGCCAGCACAGACCTTTCAAAGGCTTTTCTGTGCCTCAGTGTCAAGGGGGTGCTCCTTGGGTGCAGCAGAGCCAGCGTGGGCCCTCCAAGGCTGTGATAAGTGGGTTTTGTCTCAGCTTGCCCAAGCTGGCAGAGATCCCACTGGTGGGATATGGGACTGAGAGGGGGACAAAAGGAGCATTAAAGCAACCACCAGGCACTTAATTGAGTTTATAGCACCATTTCCCATCCCACCAAGGAATAAACTGCCCAGGATGCAGTTTTAAAGGCGAGGATGCTGGGAGCAGGGTGGGCGGCTGCCCCGGGGCTGCCGGGACCAGTCTGCGCCGCAGCTGGTGTGTCGGGGCAGACATCCCTGGGGATGTCGGTGCAGCGGGAGCTGGGAAAATCAGTGGCTTTTTGTAAGGGAGAAGTGATCCATTAGCTTCGCTTGTTGCTTACAAGTCATTTGATACTGGGGCTATTTGAGGAAACAGAACAGTGTCTGTGCTCTGCGAACAGACAAATTAAGCTCAAAATACCAGTCTCGGCATGGCCAATTTCTGCTCCAAACAAGAATTTGTTTTGCGAAGCCTTCAGAACTGCTCCAACTTGGCAAGACAGCTCATCGCCCTGCGACGGGCGCCCAGCCGAGGGTCTGCAGGCTTTGCCGTGCGACGGGAGCAACGGGCCGGTGCAGCCGCGGTGCCAGGCACAGATGTGCCATGTGCCAGCTGTGCGCTGGAGCTGGAAAGAGGGACAATGTCTGAGCAGAGAGCAGCTCCTTCTGCCAGCTGGGAATGGCTCTGCCTTCCACACGCTAACGCTGCTGTTAATGCCTTCCCCGAGTCCTTCTCAGAACAAGTGGCCTGCGATGGGGCAGAGGATCCCCAGTGGGGATCGTGTCTAGAAAGGAGGGGCTGAACTGGCCGCTCTGGAGCTTGTGTGGTGCCAGCTTGTTGGAGCTGTGGGAAATCAGTCGAATTTGTGGCTTTGGGATGGCACCTCTTGCTTTCCGCTCCCCTGGGCCGTGCCCGGGTAGGGCAGCTCGGGGACGTGGCTCTGCAGAGCGGTCGCTGCCACCGGCAGCAGCTCCTGGGAGGACAGTGACACGGCTGCTGCTTCCAGAGCAACTGCTGTTAGAGCAAAGCTGCTGGTTTCTGGGAGACACAAGCATATGGTGCGTGTAGCATCAACTTCAGGGGCACAGGAGGAGAAAGTTCTGAGGGATACGGCTGTGATGGTCCAGATGTGCTCCCAGTGGGATTTTCCTGCCAGGGTCAGTGCAGGAGGAGCTCTGGGATCACCGTGGTCCAGCTCTGCAGCCCGGTTGTCCCACAGACACGGTGGCAGTGGGGCTCTGGTGGCTTCCTTGCTGCCACTATAAGACTTGCCTGAACTTCACGGAGTGACAAACCCGTCCTGCCCGCAGCAGCAGGTCACAGGAGCCGTTCTGTGGCTGTTTTCTCCATCTGCAGAGCCGTCCCCCCCTCGTCCTCAGGTCTGGGTCTGCCCTAGGAAGCTGCTCCCTGAGCAAGGATCTGTAAAACACATCACAAGGGTGACCCAGCCTGGTGACAAACGTCCCCAAACGAGGAGGCGTGGAGCCTGGAGGTGGGCTGGGCTGCTGAGGAACCGCAGCGGCAGCAATGTGATTATAGCGAGAGCAGCTTTATGAATTAATTGAGTTAGCGAGGCTGCCTCCTTGGGCAAATAATGACCATTTGCACAGAGCATGGTGCTTTTTTTAACCTTGCATCGCTGCACTGGTCCTGTTACCAGCCCGGCTCCGCGATGAATTGCATTAGCAGTATTGAAGAGATGGCAAATGCAGAGCAGGGAAGGACGCGGCTCCGGGGGCTGGAGCTGCCCCAGCTGGCTCGGCTGCCCAGCAGAAATTAGCAGCACGACATCCTGATTGTAACGAACCTGCCACCACCATCTGATTCTCACTGCTTGTTTCTTTGTGTCTTCCACACTCAGAACGGCTGATTGCTCTTCCTTCTGCCTCCGTGACCTGAGATCACTGCGGGGATGATGGCTGGCTGTGTCTGAAAGATGTAGAATATCTTTAAGCTAAAGAACGATGGACACTTTGTGGC
Source organism: Streptopelia decaocto (assembly GCF_964273445.1). NCBI lineage: Eukaryota > Metazoa > Chordata > Aves > Columbiformes > Columbidae > Streptopelia > Streptopelia decaocto. The sequence continues at coordinate 2,536,533 of NC_138672.1, read as the reverse complement.
GCGGACTTTGGGCCGTGGGAGTCCAGGACGGGCGCTCCTCTTGTTTCCCAAGGGAGGTGGTGGATCCTCAGCACTTTCAAAGCCGGTGTCACTCCCGTGGCTGCTGATGGTGCGAGCGTGGGCCGATCCTGCCCCAGCCCTTCCCGGCAACGCTGGCTCCGGTGCTGGGAACAAGCTGCTGGGGGGGCCCTGACCGGCCCCTTCCTGCCCATTCCGCTGCTCAGGAAGGGCAGGGCTGTTTTTCTCACTATTTACAGCGTGCTTGACAAGTGCAAGTAAATGTGCTGTCGACAAAAGCAAACACAGTGTAATCGAGGGATGATTGAAACCAGGGCCGGAGCGGTGGTGCGGGGGGGTTGGAGGAGGTGCCGCGCTCCCCCAGGCACCTGCAGCGTGGGGGGAAGCGAACGGGGACAACCCCTCTCCTGTGCCGTGTTCTGCCTCCTCTTGCTCACCCTGAGCAACCTGGTGTGCCCCAGGCACCCCCTGCTGTGTCCCCCTGTTCCCCAATATCTCTGTTCCTGTCCCTGGGCACCCCCTGCTCCCCCACATCTCACTGCCTTCAGCAGCACCTTTCACTTTGCTCTGGGTCATGTCCCGTTTGGATGGTGGCCCTGTCCACCAAGGGGCCACTGGAAGTGCGGTGACTGTGACAAGTTGAGGACGAGTGGGGTGAACTTCCCTCTCTCTGATCCAGCGGGGAGTGTAGTCAGAGGGCGATCGGCTGTTTGATGGGGAAGGAGGGGAGGAATTTGCACCTGGTCGCTTTCTTTTTGGCTCAAAGTCCTTCCATTTTGTGCTGGGAACCTGCTGCCCTGTCTGTGCCAGCTCTGTCACCTCCTGCCGGGGCACAGACTGGGCAGGACATGGCCATGGGTACATCAGAACTTGCTCTTCTTAGGGGGATCATATCTTAGGGGATCTGATCAATGCTGATAAATATCTCCAGCGTGGGTGTCAGAGGGTGCACCAGACTCTGTTCAGTGGTGCCCAACGCCAGGGTGAGGGGCAACGGGCACAGACTGAAACACAGGAGGCTCCATGTGAACATGAGCAGAATCTTGTTTGCTGGGAGGTGCCAGAGCCTGGCCCAGGCTGCCCAGAGCGGGTGTGGAGTCTCCTTCTCTGAGACATTCAAACCGCCTGGACCCACCTGTGTGATCTGCTCTGTGACCCTGCGTGAGCAGGGCTGGGCTGGGGATCTACAGAGGTCCCTGCAACCCAACCAGGCTGGGAGTCTGTGATTCTTCCACGGTGCCAACATGGGAGGCTGGGCAGGGCCGAGCACGTCACTAAAGCATCCGAGGACCAGCCTGACCGAGCCACACACCCCCAGCACCTCCCTGGTGCTCTCAGGGTGCTCAAAATGGAGAGAAAACCTTGAGGTTTGTTCCGCCCCAATAAGGGTTAAAGTGTCAGCTGGCAGGACTGATGAGCCAGGTTACAAAAGTAAAGCAAATAAGTGTGTTATTCCACACCAGTGAGCAGAGCCCGGCTCTTGCCTTGGGCTGGAAAAACTCGTTACTGAGGATGGCCAAAGGCAGCTTTGGTAACACCACGAACTTGGTGGCTGTGGCACTGGAGACACTGTCCCTGTGTGAGAAAGGCCCCAGTTCAGCTCCATCCACCGAAGTATCTGGAGAAGACTGTCCCTGCCAGAGGTCTGTGTCCCCTCAGAGTGAATGGGACCCTTGAGTCCACGTCGGTGACCTTGATGTGTGGTGGCACATGGATCTCACCCTCGTCACCTGACAGACCAAGAGAAGGAGAATGTGTTGACTTGAATTCAATGGGGACAGGTGTTGCAGAGACAGCAGTAGGTGTGAAGAAGGCTGCAAATATAAAAGGAAATGCAGTTTGAGCTGCCCTGGACTGATCCATTCTGAGCCCTGTTCTTACTGGGGTTGTAGCTGTCTGTCAAGGGAACAAGCCTCACATGCAGTGGGGTCACCCAAGGTTATGTGTGGGGATTTTACAGCTCCCTGTGAGGCTCCATGGCATGTCTCAAATGTCCCTTTATGAATTTAAGGAGCCTCTTATGCAGCAGCCCATCCATTCCCTGCAGGTGAGCCTGGCTGGGTGCTGAGTGTCCTGGGCTGATCTTCCACCCCATCACTCCCTTTGTGCACATCACTTGGGCTCCAGACACAGCACAAAGCCCGGCAGGGGGGTGAATTCGCCTGGTTGTTCGCGTGGGGCTGGCCGGGGTGCTGGGCTGGGGTACGGGGATTTTCTCCCCTGGCTCCCTCTCGCTGTGTTCCCAGCCCTGCCGGCTCTCTGGCACGGCGGTGCCCGGGGCTGCCGGCCCCGGACAGCTGCTGGCTCGGCCCCGGTGCCGCTGGCTCACGGCTCCCAAGGGACGTTGTGCCGGGAGCGAGCGGGGCGGGACGGAGCGGATGGGCAGCTGAGAGCTGCAGCTCCGGCTTTGTTTGTTCGCTTGCTCAGCTGGACTCCAAAGCCATTAGCAAAGCAGACCTGTCCCCTTGGGCAGACACCCGCTCCTGTTCTCTGGCACCGTGCGATGTTCTCCAGCTGTGTCCAGCGGCACCAGTGATCCTACTGCACCCCCCCCAAAGCAGGTGGTGTAGCGGGGGTGCAGGCGGCCGCTGGCACTTTCACCGTGGCCAGAGGCATTTTTAAACCCTTGAAGGTCTGTTTATTGTGAATCCCCAGAAGGGCTGGTAAGAGCGAGCATCACGCTGCAGAGCATCTCCCACTGCCTTTTCCATAGAAAACAGTTTGGGGAAAAAACCCAACCACGAACCTGCAGCAGAGTTTCTTTAGCAGGAAGCGCCGGAATCGGTCTGTGCTCAGTGTCGCTTGGGGGCAGGACAGGGCAGGAGAAGGGGAGCTGTAAAAGCCAACACGGCAGGTTCCAGGGTGATACATCATAGCTCTTCCTCAAGGCAGAGCGGCCATGGACTGTTACCAGCAGGTAATGGTGCCTCCAGGGATTGCTGGCAGAGCCGTAAATAGCACGAGGGGCACGAGGGAGCGGTGGCTGGGAGAGGCTGGGGCGGCTTCGGCTGCCACTTGACACAGACATTAATAACGGCAGCGGCAGAGCCGGCGCGGCACTGGCGGCTGCGGAGCCGCGGCTGCGGGCACACGCCGGGGCCGCTCGGGAGGTGCTGCTCACTCGGCCCATGCAGCTGGGATGGAACCGGGAGCCCAGATTTGGTAGGTTTTGCTTTCCAAGATTGCAACCCGGGGCTCTACCTGTCGCTGGGCAGGATCTGGCCACAGGTGGAGGACACAGCACCATTGGGAGCACATTTAGATCCCTTTAGGTCACAGACATCTGCTCCGCTTCCCGTGCTGGGCTGGTCCCTGCTGTCCCCTGGGGAACCTGTGGCTTCATTCACTGCCAGGCTGGGTTGGAAGGGTTGGTATGAACAGTACTGGGGAGAGCAAAGGGGCGTTTGCCGTGACGGGGACTTTTTGAGGTTCCTTTGCAAATCTGGGCTGTGGGTGGCTGTGCCGGCTCTTGCTGCGGGAGCCGCATTGCAGCGTGCTGACAGCGCGGGCTTGCTGCTTTTACAGCCTTTGGGAAACTTTCTGTTTATTGGCACTAGGGAAGAACCAGCAAATTCAGCTATTGCCACTGAAATCAGAGCTGTGTGTGCGGGGTGGGGATGGAGGGCACCAGGGAGGGGGCGGGGGAAGTCTGAGCTGGAACTGCCAGAGCGGCTGCAGTTCAGGGCTGGCAGATCGGTGCTGCGGCGACAGCGAGTCTGTGTGAACCCCAGCTGCTCGGCGTAGATGAGGTTCTTAGGGATGTGGTTTAGGGACAGCGTTGGATTAACAGTTGGACTTGATGATCTTAAAGGTCTTTTCCAGCCAAAATGATTCTGTGATTTTAAGTGGTTTTGCCCCAGGTTGTTTGCCGACACCTTCAGCAGCTGCACCCGAACCGCGGGGCGCACGCTGCGCCTGCAGACCGCGCTCCCTCCCGCACACCCGGTGCTGCAGACAAGGTTGTTGCCTCGATTCAGCATCAGCCCCTGTTCAATGCTGTGTCTTGGGCTGGAGCAGCTCCGGGAGAGACACAGATGTGGCCACTGCAGCGCCAGGCTGGTGATGCCCCATCTGGCCCTGTTTGCGGAACGATCACCTCGGGGTGACTGTAACGGGGTGATGGGATCAGCGCAGGCTGCTGGCACAGGGTCATTCCCTCCCACAGGGGAGGATTTCTCCTTCCAGGGCTCCGAGGTGTTCCAAGCCCAGGGTTTTTTGGGTGGTATGAACATTCACACCCCCACAGGTGTCTCATTGAGGTGTAAATCCACCCTGACTGCCCCGCCATGGTGCACCGTGCTATCCTGCTGTTGGGGTTTCTACATCCACACTTGCTTTTGCTGTTACAGTAATTGGTCTGTATCAATTATTCATTGATGCAGTAATGAAGCAGGGAACGGGTAGAAAACGCTGTTGCATGGTGATCCCTTGGCTTCCGCCGTCCCGCAGAGCCGCTGCGGCCGAGGAGGGCGAAAGCGGAGCCGCCCGGGGATGCTCCTCCTGTGCACTTTCAAAATTACTCCCATGGACATTTCCCCAAGTTCTGGTAGTTCTGCTTTGCATTCTGGCTTCGTTTTCTTCCTCTCAGCCCTGCGCTGTGTATTAGATGCCGCTTTCCTGTAGCCGTGTGCTTACTTGGTTCTTAGCAGTCACTTTTTAAATCTCAGGGCGGTCATCATGAATGGTTTGGTAGCATTTCACAAGGGCAGTTAGAAGTTTCTATCTGATGGATCTGGGCATAGTTTGTCCTATGTTATGAACCGAAATTTAAATTCCACCTTAGGAAAAACCTGCTTTAGAAATGTTGATGTTTCCCGTGTTGATGTAGGCACTGATTTCCCCGCATCCCATCTGCCCTGGGGAGGGATGTTACACGGTGCCAGGAGTGAAACCAGCTGCATCCTCCCCAAAATCCCTCTGGAGAGGGACTTGGTCTCATTCTCACGGAGTTAAATGCTTTTGGGGACAGATAAGACACCTTTGAGCAAAGGTGGATTTAAGGGCAGCAGGAGCCAGAGAGGTTTTTCCATGGAACCAACGAAGGATGGTGCTGCCATGGCCTGGGGACAACCTGTGAGCGCAGCTGCTCCAGTGGGACCTTGGGAGGTCCATCAGCTCCTCCAGCAACACCTTGGGAGGTCCATCAGCTCCTCCAGCAACACCTTGGGAGGTCCATCAGCTCCTCCAGTGGGACCTCAGGAGGTGCATCAACATCTCCTGTGGCGAGGGCACGGTTGGAGCAGCGCGTCCTTCTGCTCGGCTCCACGTCCAACAGTCTGTTACCTGCAGGGAGTTCCCTGCTTCTCCCAATCCCAGATTTTGGCTGAGGAGCTGCCTGGGAGCAGGTGCTGCAGTTCTGGGTGTGTTTAACCTCCTCTTCCCCAGTATCGCCGCACGTCAGGAGTCTGAAAAGCCTGAATCCCATTTTCTTGTGTCCAGGCTTTCCTCGAGCCACAGCAGTTCCATGACTGTGAGCAGAGGTTTTGAAATATTATAAGAAGCTGGAAGCCTCAAAAAAATGCCTGACCTGCCAGAGCTGGGGATTGCAGGAGGTGCCACATGTCACGGCGCTGCTGGCAGCACCGGGGAAGGCCAGTGCCGGCTTTGGCTCACAGCTGGGCCGGCTCTGTGGCCGGTGTTTTCCCAGCTGGAAGTCCCGGCCGTGGCCACCAGAAAGGGCACATTATTTATAGAAATGCCGGAGAAGTCGAGGCCACACTGACAAACCCACAAATGTTCCTTGAAATTTGCTTTGCTGGCGTAGCAACCAGAAAAACACTGATCAAATTATAGACTGAAGAGCAGTGCTTCTTCCCCATCCCAGTTTCAAGAAAACATTTGAATGAGCAAATGATGCCCGAAGGCAGCAGGAGTCCAGGCAGAGGGATACAGCTGTGGAGACTGGGGATGCTGAAGCAGACAGAGCAATGTTTGGCTTTTTTGGGGGGTATGTTGAAGCCTGTTCAATGGGGAAATCGATATTAGGGACTTTATTGTTGTTGTTCTGGTCTCAGATCAATGATCCTCTGTCCCTGAAATGGCCCCTGGGAACCGTCCTGGGGCTTGGAGGCAGCTCGCTCTTCTGCTTTCTCTTCCCCTTCTTGGAACATGCTGCCTTGGGCACTTAGTCTGAGACAGAAACTGAACTGTGAGTGTGAGGTTGTCCAGGGAGGATACAGTGAAGCCCCTGGGCCATCCCGGCTCAGGACAGGGAATCCCGGATGTTGAGAATGGGGGGAGCAACATGTTGAGGATGGGGAAACCCAGATGTTGAGGATGGGAAGGTGTGTTATGACAGGCCAGGGGGTGATGGTTTAAACTAAAGGAGGGAGATTCAGGCTGGACATGAGGAGATTTTTGCCCCTGAGGGAGGTGAGAGCCTGGCCCAGGTTGGCCAGAGAGGTGGTGGATGAACCATCCCTGGAGACATCCCAGGCCAGGCTGGACGGGGCTCTGAGCAACCTGAGCTGGTGCAGATGTCCCTGCTCATGGCAGGGGGGGCACTGGGGAGCTGGGAAGGTCCCTTCAACCCAACCCATTCTGTGATTCTATGAAAATGCTGAGAACAGAGAAACCTGCACATTGAGGATAGGGACACCCAGATGTTTAGAGCAGTGACATCCAGATGTTGATGATGGAGACATTTAGATGTTGACCTCTGACTCCCGAATTACTGCTGCTGGCCAAGGCAGAGGGACCTGTGCTGCAGTGAGGCCAAGGGGTGCTTCGGCTGAGTCCTTGCGGTGGAAGGACAGATGTCCCCTTCCTCTCCCTGCTGAGCCAGCGTCGGCACTGCCTCCAGCTGCTGCCTCCTCCAGCAGCCCCTTGGCCACCATGATGCTGGAAAGGCCACCTGGCCACAGCCCTGTCCTTGCTGGCCCAAATCAGCTTTGCCCAGCGAGGTGGCTCTTGGCTTCTTGCTGTCAAAGTCCCTGGTGCCCCCAGCCATGCTGATGTCCCTCCCACGTCCTTCCCTGTTGTTCCCCCACCACCAGGACACGTCCCCAGAGCTCAGCCCTGTCCTTTCTGCGAGGACGGGATTTCACAGCCCTGGTGACTCTTTCAACCCCAGATGGAAACCTTGCTCGGTGGAGAGGCTCCTGCTCACATCCTTCGTGCCACTGAAGAGCAGCAGAGTCTCTGATTCAATTAGCGCTGGGATTTAATTTAATCCCCAAATGCTTCCCATTTTAAAGGAGCCTGTTCATTTCCTTCTAGGGCCTTATCTGATGTGGGCAGCCAGCAATATTAAGCAGAAGGACTGGACAGATAGGGAGCTGCTGGGGAGGGGAGGGCTTTGTGGGGACTGGCTTGAGGGCTGCATGGGTTTTTCCTCTAATTATTTAATGAAGTAATGATGACAGTGATTGCCATACAAATAAGACACAAGCAGCATCATTAAAACACACACTGGTGCAAATAGCATCCTTGCACGGCAAGTCTGGAAGCATTCCCTTTTTACAAGGAGCGACTGCGGAGGGGGTGAAACAGCCCCAAGGACGGGGCAAACCGAGCATTCGCTTTGTGCCTCCCACCAAATCCAGCTGCTTTGGGGCTGGGGCAGGTGGTGCAGATGGGGCCGAGGACACGGCAGTCTCTGAATTTTAGTCTTCAGGCTCGTTTGGGCAGTTGAGGTGAAGATGCTGAGTTGCTGCTGACAGCAAGTCAGGCTGGAAGGGGACAGAGCGGGTCCCCTCTGTGCTTGTCGGTGTAAAGGGGCTCTTTTGGGTGTGATAAACAAGAACAGGGCACAGTGGGACATGGGTGAGCTCCTCCACGTGCTGCCCAGGCTGCGGCGCTGAACCCAAGCAGCTCTTTGGAAATCCGTGCCGCTTTTTGGACCCGTTGGCTCAGGCGGTGCCTGCGGATGCTGCCGGTGCCGCACGGTCTCTGCACCGTCCCCTCTGTGCAGAGCAGCTTGTGCCCGAACCCCTGCAGGATAGTTTTTGGAGATGACAGCATCTTTTGCAACCCGATATCTGCGTGAAGCTCCCTCCTGATACCCAGGGTGGGTTATAACCCCTCACACCAGCTCTGCTGTTCAGCAGCAGCTTGGCTGTCCCTGGGACCAGGTCGTGGGCTCTGCTGGTACAAGCCAGGGCCACCGCGGGGATGGAGCCCCTGTCCCCTCTGTGACTGCTGCTCTACACGCTGGGGTGTGATGGATGGACTAATTCCCAGGGCCGTGGGTCTTTTTGAAGCTGAATTCAACCTCATTTATACAGGGGTGGTGACTTTGTTGGCTCCAGCTTTCTGGTTGCCATCGGGCTTGTGAAAATCCTTGGGTCTTAACTGGGAATACAGTGACATTTTGTGCTGGGTGACTTGTTACCTGGGCTGGGCCTGTACAATAACCCCCACTGTGCTGCGGGTTTGTGCAGAGGGGAAATGCTTCCCGGGGTGTGGTTTTCTCTCTGCTTTGGTCTCTCTCCCCTGCTGAGCTGTTTTTACCCCTTTGCTCCGACGGGCTCTATGCAAATGGAAAATCACATGAAAGAGAGAATACAGCTCTGTCAGAGCGGGGGCTCATTGCTGGCATCCCCTGCTTGCAAAAAAACCTTGGAGGTTTTTTCCCTTGGCTTTTCCCTTTGAAAGGGTGGATCTTGCTCCGGCCTTTCCCAGCTGCAGAGGAAAACTGGCAAAAACCAGCCCCAAAGGCTTAAAAAACCAAAATGTGCTGGTGGGCGCGGTTGTGATTTTCCAGGACATGACGGGGCGGCCGTGGGGAGCCCCACAGCCAGGGCACCTGCTCGGGGAGGCTGAGCTGAGCTGCTGGGCTGAGCTTGGGCGAGCTGAGCTGAGCAGAGCCCAGTGCTTCCCTCCTGCATCTAATGATGCGGTGCAGGAGGGGCTGGAGCTGCGGGATGAGAGCTGCTGGTTTTCTCTGCTGACCTCGGGGAGGATTTCTGCACAGCTCACAGGGAAACGGGGGAGCCAGCGGGGTGAGGATGATGGTACCAACTGAGCCACCAGCCCCCGGCTTCCTCCAAAAACACCAGTGCAGGAGATGGGAGCTGGGCAGCCCCATCCTGCTCCAGTTTACTGCTGGTCTGGGGACCTGGTGCTTCGGGAGTCAGGACCAGCACTGGGTGCTGTGGGAGCGATGGGTGATCTGCCACCACTCGGGGACCTGGGGATGATGCTGTTGCCCCACCGGCGCACCGTCAGGGCTTTATGAATTGGAGCCAGCCTTGTGGTTGGGGTGTTAGGAGTGAGAGGCTCCCAGGAAGGTAGCCAGTGAGAGATTTGGGGTGCTCCTGCCTTCATCTGTCTTTCTTTATCTTCTCTTCCGAGCAGATGCTGGAGACGGATGCTGAGAAGCCGGGACCAATGCACTCAGAGGATGGGAAGGTGGTGATGGGTGATGCTCCTCCAGCTGCAAAGGCATCAGCTCCATGTGAGCCCCAGGAATCTCTGAGAGCCACCCGGGGTCCTCTCCTGGTGGAAAAGCAGCCGGTGGCCACCGAGAAGAGAGAGGAGCAGCCCAGCTCCCTGCCAGCCTTCATCATCCCCGAGCTGCGGCTCGACAGCACCTTCAGCCAGAGCACGGCGGGCACGGCGGGTGGTACCACAGATGGTGAGGATGAGGAGGAGGAGGATGAGGAGGAGGAAGATGAGGAGGAGGAAGATGATGAGGGGGAGGACAGAGACGAGCACTACTTGGAGAGGAGCGACACGAAGCGCAGCAGCATGATTGAGACATCGGGCTGTCAGCCCCTCTACACGCTGAGTGTGCAGAGCTCCCTGCGGCGCCGCACCCACAGCGAGGGCAGCCTGCTGCAGGAGGCCAAGAGCCACTGCTTCACCTCCGACACCACCCTCAACTGCTCCGACAGCCAGGCCGCCACGGGCCACTGGGCCCTGCCCTCCCCCAGGACCCTCAAGAAGGAGCTCGTCAAAAACGGCGGCTCCATCCACCAGCTCTCGCTGCTGTTTTCGGGCCACAGGAAGGTACGTGAGCTGACAGCTCTGCGGGGTGGTGGGGTCCTGCTTGGCCGTGGGGATGGGGGAGCTCCTGGGGTGGTCGTGTCCTGGTGTCTGTCCCCTCTGGCCATGGCAAAGGTGGCATTTGTGGGTGTGAAGAGGATGGACCAGACTCTTCTCAGTGGCACCCGATGACAGGACGAGGGGCAGCGGGTACAGACTGAAACACAGGAGGCTCCATCTGAACATGAGCAGAAACTTGTTTGCTGGGAGGTGCCAGAGCCTGGCCCAGGCTGCCCAGAGCGGGTGTGGAGTCTCCTTCTCTGAGACATTCAGACCCCCTGGAGCCACCTGTGTGATCTGCTCTGTGACCCTGCGTGAGCAGGGCTGGGCTGGGGATCTGCAGAAGTCCCTTCAACCCAACCAGGCTGGGATTCTGTGTGTGAGGGCTTGGGAAGGTCCCTCTCACTGAAAGTCAACTCTGGGGCGTGCTCAGCACCCAGGGGATGTCACCTGTCACCTGTGGGTGCTGTGGTTGGGCATCTCCCACCAGCGCCCCAGACCCTGCAGGGTCCCTTGTCCTGCTGTCTGCTGAGACCGATGGAAGGAGAGATGCACCCGTGTGTCTGCACTTGCAAAGAGCTGCTGGCAGCAGCGAGGACAGGGACAGTTCAGGCTCCAGAGAGTCTGCGCTGAAATAGTCGCTGGTGTGCTTGAGCTTGCCAGGAGCAGTGTGGCTTTCTGCCCTGGCCAGCCTCTTGCAGGGCTTTCACTATGCGGAGGGTGCATCTCAGAAAAAGGTTGAGATCAGCAGCGATTTCTGACCCTGACACGCAGAGAGGAGCAGCAGAGGGATGCAGAGCCGGAGGGGCTGGATTGCGGCCCCTGGTGCAGAGCTTGCCTTGGCCGTGCTTGTCATCACAAATATTTACAGAAACAACGTGCCATTGCAGACACTGTGTGAGAAAAGCGCTGCTTGCCCCATTCATGGTTTAGTGCCAGTGTTGGGTTAATGGTTGGACTCTGATTTTGAGGGTCTCTTCCAACCAAAATGATTCGATGATTCTGTTGTGCAGCTCAGGACTGTGTTATATGGCTCAGGACGACATCATGCTGCTCAGCACCACCTTGTGGTGCTCAGGACCATGTTCCATGCTGCTCTTGGGCAGGAGAACCCGGTACAGAGCCCTGCACACCAGCAAGCAGGGTAGCACAGCAGTGGTGGGGTTAAACCTTTGATGGGGTTAACCCTCTGGCTGCCAGGCTCATGCTGCTTGAAAAGCCACCTCTAATGCTGTTTCCTGAAGCACCTTTTGGGCTCGGAGTCCCCCAGCCAGCTGGCAAGAGCCCTTAAAAGTCTCACAAGCCGATCAAATGGAGCTGCTGTGCCAAAGGGGAGCCCAAACCCACCTGGAGGCTGATCCCAGCAATTGTGGGCTGGGGGGTTCTGCCCCCATCCCAGATCCCATCCAGAGGGGTCACCTTTGTGGCAGGGACACCTCCTGCATGGCGTGGATGCAAAGGAGGTGGTGGCAGCGGCGGTGCCTGGTGCGAGTGTCCCGTCAGGGCTGGCGGTGCCGAGGCTGCTGGAAAGAGGTTGCACGGCGCCGCTGTGCGAGCGGCCGGGAGCACGCAGCTGCGCAGCCCGGCTGCTGCAGCGCTGGAGGCACGGCGAGCTGTCCCCTGGCTGCTGGGGGACAGCGGGGACAGACCCTCCTCCTGCCCCGCAGAGCCCCTCCCTGCGCTGCTGGGCTGGGGGATGTTTTTCAGCGGGGGCAAACAGAGCTCCTGGATTAAACCACTCCAGTGCAGACGAGATCGGGAGGTTTTGGAGCAGAGAGCGGGGCAGCTGGTGCCGATGGGGAGAGCAGTGCAGCTGGAGCTCCTGCTGCTCCCGGTTCCAGCCCTGCAGCAGCTCTGGCTCTGCACAGACAGTGCCATAACCCGCTGGACATAACACCCTGGGGCATTACCTGCCTGCTCCCCTTCTCTGCCACTCTGGCTGCCTGTGGTCCTTAGCGGGCAGGGCAGCCGAGCATGGTGCTGGGCCACAGGGATTTGGGGGCTGCTGTCACCCCTCTGCCTACACTTTGGAGTGACTTTTGTCAGCTTCTGCCTCTTGACTCGTTCAGTGAAACTCTCCAAGGTTTCTGGAGCAGGACACTGATGTCCAGTTCCCCGATGGATCACCTCCAGCACCAGTGATATCTGCACCTGGTGGCCTCAGCCACAGTGCTACAACATCCATCAAGGTGCTTGGGATTTTTCCCCTCTGGCAGCATTTCAGAGGGGTTCATTTTATTAGCCTTTTTAACACTGTCATGCCCAGTGTGCCTCCCTGCTCCCTTCCTGCCTGCGATCAGAGCTGGGAGGTGGTTGTTTTAAGAGCGCATTGTGGCCGGGAGCGCTGGGACTCCTCGGGCGAGCTCCACGGCTGCCTTTTGTCCCCCAGCGTGGCGGAGCACGGACAATGGCAGGAAACGTGCTCCGGCTGCGCGTCGCCCGGCCAGCCCGCCTGCCGGGCCCGATCTGCCTGGGGAAGGTGCTTTGCAGGGACCGCATTGTTTGGGGCCGATAAACTCCGGAAACCCGGGTGCAGAATGGAAGGAAGTGTCCAAAGCCTCGAGCCCGGGGCTGCGGGGCTGCGCAGTGGGTTCCCACGGCACAGCCGCGGGGCAGCGATCCTGGAAAGTGCCCCTTGGCCCCGGCAGCGTGGGGATGAGCTGGGTGTGGGCCAGCTGCGAGCATCTTCTGGTCTTGCTTGGGAATGGATGAACTACTAAAGCCCCCGAGCTGTGGTGGTCCCAGGAGTCCCCTTGCCTGGCCCCAGGCTTTGTGGCTTAGAGGCTGCGCTGATGCTGCCCTGAGCTCGAGGTGCATCTGTGGTCCCCTTGGTTTGCCCAGGTCGCTCCAGGGTGACAATCATGGAGTGGAGCCCTCTGGGTGCTCCTTGGGCTTGAAACCTGCTGTGATTGAGAGCAGCCCTGGGGAGGAGGGCTTGGGGGTACTGGGGGATGAAAGGTGGGTCGTGAGCCGGCAATGTGCACTTGCAGCCCAGAAACCATCCGTGTCCTGAGCTATGTCACCAGCAGCGTGAGCAGCAGGTGCAGGGAGGGGATTCTGTCCCTCTGCAGCATCACCCTGCTCTGGTGAGACCCCCCTGCAGTGCTGGTCCAGCTCTGGGTCCTCAGCACAGGACACACATGGACCTGCTGGAGAGGGGCCAGAGGAGCCACAGAATGACCCGAGGCTGGAACAGCTCTGCTGGGGGACAGGCTGAGAGAGCTGGGGGGTTCAGCTGGAGAAAAAAAGCTCTGGGGAGACCTTATTGTGGCCTTTCCATAGTTAAAAGGGGCCGATAAGAAAGATGAGTATGGACTTTTGAGCAGGGCCTGTTGTGATAGGACAAGGGGTGATGGTTTTAAACTGAAGGAGGGAGATTCAAGCCAGACATGAGGAAGAAATTGTTGGCCCTGAGGGTGGTGAGAGCCTGGCCCAGGTTGGCCAGAGAGGTGGTGGATGAACCATCCCTGGAGACATCCCAGGCCAGGCTGGACGGGGCTCTGAGCAACCTGAGCTGGTGAAGATGTCCCTGCTCATGGCAGGGGGGGCACTGGGGGAGCTGGGAAGGTCCCTTCAGCACAAACTGTTCTGTGATTCTATGGCTTTTCCTGCCTGGGCGCTGCTGCAGGACCCCTGATTGAGGGATGTGAGTGTCCTCCCCATAGGAGGCACCACTGTCAGTGTCTTGAACCAGGAAGGTACCCGGGCCACTGGCCATGGCATCTCCTGAGATGCTCCAGGAACACCCTGGACTGGGGGCGGCACAGGCCAGGCACGTTCTCATGCTGGAGGGGAGAGGAGCTTCTTCCGTTGTGGCAGCTGTGGTGGTGGGGAAGGAGCCCTGTGGATGACGTGGTTCTGGGCTGTGGGTACCACAGGGGACACTGGCAGGTTGGTGACACTTGGAGTGCCACCATGGGCATGCACCAGCACAGTGATGCAGACACTGTTTTTCTGTTCCCCCCAGCTGAGCGGAGCTGAGCCCGAGTGCAGCTGCGACGAAGGGGACGAGACCTCCCGCAAGAAACGGAGCAAGAACCTGTAAGTGTCACACCGTGGTGGCATCAGAACATGCGAGGGCTGTTTGCTGTTTGTAAACATCTTGGTTGAGCCTCGCTGGTCCAGGCATCCCTCAGGGCTCCTCATCTTGTACCCCTGAGCTTTACTGGGACGAAAGCAGCAAATACCCACGTGAACTAAGGTCTGACTTCAGATGGGAGTTGTGATTTTCGGCCAGGAGGTTGGGACACGTGCTGGGGACACCGCACGGCCCAGCTGGGAGCAGCCCTCGGTTTGCCTTGCTTTGACACTCAGGACGAAGGAGTCGGCTCTTGCTGGTGTCATGGGGAAAACAGCTTCTCCGATGCCGGCAGAGCTGCGTTCCGGCAGTGCCAGGTTCAGGGAGGGGACGTGCAAGCGGTGAAATGTGAGCTGCGGCCTCTTCCCACTGGCCCCCGTTGGAGGAGCCATGGGAGATTTGCCACCATGGGATGGGTTCCAAGCCCTGGCAGCACATCCTGGGAGCACCCAGCACTGGGGCCACCGAGTGATGCTCACAGCCCCACCACCTGTCCTGGTCAGGCTTTGGGGCTGCCAAAAAGTGGGTCTGGGCAAGGACGAGGCAGCCGTGGCCTTTGCTCCCCACGAGCGCAGCTGCAGCTGCGGGACAGGCATGTTTTGGAATCAGCCAACTCCGGTTTTGCAAGGCGGGGTCCGGCCGGGTGTCACGGCCGCAGGGAGCCTGGGGATGGGTCTGTCCCCGCTCCACGTGGCTGGGGGCAGGCGGAGAAGCCGCACGTGGCTTGAGCGGCTCAGGTGTGCGAGGGGACAAGCGCGGGCTCCGCGCTTCGCCTCTGTGCTGCTGCCAGCGAGCGGCACTGTCGGCCCACGTGCTTCCCCGCTGCAGCTGCCTATTTTTAGCTCTTTTCATTATTTCCCCCCACCCAACGCTTGAAATGAAAATGAATTTCTCTCAGGCTGCAGCAGGGACGTCCCCCCATCCATGTGTCCCTGCTGCGCCGGGGGAATTGGGCTGGGGGGGGAGGCTCAGCGGGGTCAGGGGCGGTTGCAGAGGGTTTTCTGCTCACCTTGAGACGCCGGCGGATGCGCTGGGAGCCTCTCGGCATCACACCGGCTGGCTATTGGCTGCGCAGCGCAGCTGCCGACCGGCTGCAGGGAGTATTTATGGTGCCAGTGGCTGCTGGGGTCTGGCACTCACCACCCGGCACCGCTGCCGGCCCCGCTCACCTGCCGGCACCCCCAGATGTACCACGCCATGGTGGACTTTTCCGAAAAATACCTGGAAAGGTAGGACTCAGGCTTTCTGCGGGGAAAGGTGACGCTCTGTGCAGGGGAGCGTTTGCATGTGGTGCAGGGCGATGGGGTTGGACGTGGCCTTGCTGCAGATCACTTTGTAATGGTGACTCCCAACTAGGACTTAAGAAATGTTATTTTTGATTTGATGTTTTACACCGCAGACTGGCCGCAGCTGGGGGCTGTGTGTGCCCGTCGTACTGTGGACTGGTTTCGTGCTGCTTGCTATTTATTTACAAGCAGGTGCAAGAGGAGCAGCGGGTTTTAAGTTGGGAAACTTCCTCGGGTGGTGCTTGCTGGTGTATCACAGCTGGTAAAACTGCCCATGAGCCATGATCGCCTGCGAGCCCCAGAGCCTGGTGTGGGGCAGAGCCCCCGGCTGCAGCAGGTGCTGTGCAGGGGGTGGCACAGCTGGGGCGCACACAGGGGCTGCTGGGCGCTGGGGACACACACAGGGGCTGCTCAGAGCTCTGCCAGCCCTGCTGGGCGCTGGGGACACACACAGGGGCTGCTCAGAGCTCTGCCATCCCCGCCGGGCGCTGGGGACACACACAGGGGCTGCTCGGAGCTGTGACAGCCCCGCCGGGCGCTGGGGACACACACAGGGGCTGCTCAGAGCTCTGCCAGCCCTGCTGGGCGCTGGGGACACACACAGGGGCTGCTCAGAGCTCTGCCATCCCCGCCGGGCGCTGGGGACACACACAGGGGCTGCTCAGAGCTGTGACAGCCCTGCTGGGCGCTGGGGACACACACAGGGGCTGCTCAGAGCTCTGCCAGCCCTGCTGGGCGCTGTGGACACACACAGGGGCTGCTCAGAGCTCTGCCAGCCCTGCTGGGCGCTGTGGACACACACAGGGGCTGCTCAGAGCTGTGACAGCCCCGCCGGGCGCTGGGGACACACACAGGGGCTGCTCAGAGCTGTGACAGCCCCGCCGGGCGCTGGGGACACACACAGGGGCTGCTCAGAGCTGTGACAGCCCCACCGGGCGCTGGGCTGTGGTGGTTGCCTTGCTAAACTGGGAATGCTGCTCCAAGTGCTGCTCGGGCTGTGTGGAACGGCCCAGCCCGGTGACGCCTGGTCCCCATGCTGAAGTGGGAACGGGAGGCAGATGGTGTTTGGAGCGGGAGGCTCCGTGTTTGGAGACGCTTTTCCTGCATTGGTGCTGAGCTGGTGCCTGGCAGCTGGCAGCAGTGGGACACGTGTCCTGCTGAGCCCTGCGAGCGCACAGGCTGCACCACGGAGCAGGTGTCGATTGCTTGGAGCAGTTAAAAAGATGCATGGATGAGGTTATTTTAGGGACACGGTTTAGAGGTGGACTTGGCAGCGTTGGGTTAATGGTTGGACTTGATGATCTTAAAGGTCTTTTCCAACTAAAACAATTCAATGATTCTATGGTTCTGTACTGCTCTGGCTCCAGGTGCTCAGCACCTTGCAGGACTGAGCCCTGGGGTTGTTGCAGCTGTTTATTTCTGTAGGCTGCTGTGTTTTCCCATCCTGGGACTGGAGTGGCTGTGGGTCCGGATGGCATCACTCAGGGTTGGGTACGCTCGTGTCCCCAGCCAGCCCTGGGTACAGCCTGGCCAGGCAGAGTTGGCATCTCTGAGTGTCCCTGCACAGACCCCACAGGGTGGGACCCGTGAGGGGCTGCAGGGGGTGGCCTGGTCTTGTCACCCTCAGGCCATGTCCCCCCGGGTGGTACCGCCAGCGCTGGTTCAGGATGAGAGTCCCATGCCACCTGCGTGTCCCCTTCATGCCGTGGTGTCATGCAGGGGCTGTGCCACGAGGGGACAGCATTGTCTGTGCTTGTCCCCATCCGTCACCTCTTCCACCTTCTGCTCCCCCACTGTGGCCCCTGGGGAGCCCTCGCTGGGGCTGGGATGGGGGTCCCACTTTCCTGTGGCATTTGCCAAAAATCTTTGTCACAGTTTGTCCTGGTGGCAGTTTCCTGGGGGAACTGGGAGCCCAGTGTCTGGCTGGATGTCAGTCTGTCTGGGTGCACATCAGTCTGTCTGTTTAGGAGTGTCGGAGCAGGGTCCCACGCCCAGTGGCAGTGTGGGCTGTCTGTGCACCCCACTGTGCCACACATGCCTGTCCCAGCCGCCCCTTACGGAGATGTCCCCTTGTCCGTGCCTGTCCTGGGCTGGCACCAGGGAAACGTGAGCACCAGGGGGTCACACGTGGGCTCCCAGCCCTGTCCCCACGGGCCGGACACAGCGAATCGCTGCTGTCCCCGCTCAGCCCCACCACCGGCCCCACGGCTTCCCTGGGACGCCTGCGCTCTATAAATAACCTCATAAATCCCTGCCGTGATTATTTTCCCCGCCGTCTCTTGAAAGGCCCCACTATCCACCCTTGGCGTTGATTTTTCCACCTTTCCTTGAGTTTCCCCAGCAACGGCGGAGCCGGCCGAAATAGCAGCGGGGCTGACACAGCCCTTACTCACTCCCGCTCGCTCGCCCCACGCCGCATTTAAAGCTCCTCCGGGCTGGGCCCTCCCACTTCCGCGCTGGCCGCCCCGGTTGGGACGCGGCACCGAGCCGGCGGCAGAGCCAGCCAGCGTCTGGCCGTGCCGGGAGCCGCTGCGCAGGCCGTCCCAGCAGCCATGCCCTTTTTCCGCGACCTTTCCAAGCCCCAGCCGCTGGAGTTCCACGCCGAGATGCTGCTGGGCATGCAGAGACCCCACACCGGCAGCCTGCAGCGCCGGCACACCATGAAGGAGTAGGTGGTGGGCACGGGACGAGGCTGCCGGCGGGTGCCCTGGGTGCTGGGTGTCCCCCCAACACTCACCCGCCTGCTAAAACTTGCTCTTTCTTCTAGAGCCAAAGACATGAAGAACCGGTTGGGGATTTTTCGGCGGCGAAACGAGTCCCCGGGTGCCAACCCCTCTGGCAAGCTGGACAAAGTGCTCAAGTCGCTCAAGTAGGTGCCGCGAGCGGGTGGCGCGGGGGTCGGGGACCGTGGGGTTTGGGGCTGAACTGTGGCCAGGCTGAGCATCACCTCCAGGCAGGCTGGGGTCGCCCCGCTTGGGGAAGCTGCGGACAAACAGTTTTTGTATCTGCAGGAGCATTAAAAACATTTGTCGGCTGAAAATTCCCCCCGAGGCGGGTGGGAGGTCTGTGCCTGGGGGTGGCGGAGCAGCGGCTCAGGCTGGAAATTTCCCTTATGGCTGCTTTCTCCCAGTGCCTCTACATGAAACTTTAACTGGCTGGAGCTTGGTTTGAAAAACCACGTTGCTCTGGAGATGCTCCAGCAGCCAGAGACCAGCTCTCCTTGCTCTCGCACCTGATGGCTTATCTGACTGCAACTGAAATCCCCACGATCCCGCAGCCCCTGGGCTTTGTCTGGAGATTTCCCAGTTCTAGACACCCCAAGTGGCACAGCTGCCTGCACAGACCTCTGTACAGCAGATTTTCTTCCTGCCGATCTAAACACAGAGTTTTTCTTCAGCAAAGCCACCCCGGCGCTGCCCAGTGCAAAGCCCGGCTGTGCTGGCGGGTGCTCCGGCGGTGCTGGTGCCGCTGTGGGACCTGGGGCACGCAGCTGTGCTCTATCGGCTGGAGATGGTTTTTTTGCTCGTGCTGTGTTGTGACAGGCAGCAAACGCAACTTTCGCAGCTTCTCTTTGCCAACGCACTGTCCTTCTCCTGCAGGCCCACTCCCGAGGAAGCTCTCAAGTGGGGCGACTCCCTGGAGAAGCTGCTGCTGCACAAATGTAAGTGTTTGCCCGACTCTTCCGCCTCTGTTTGCTGCTGGGAAATATCCAGGCACGTGCAGGGATAAAGCTGGGATTTCCTCTGCTAATCCCTTCCTGTGTTTGGGGGCTGACAAAGAGAAATGAGGCTGCCCTTTGCGTGCACCCCTTCTGCTCCTGCCTGTGACGGGGACCAGGGACAGCCACGGTTTGGGGCTGCAACCCCACTCCGGTGTGGGGGGAAACGACAGCGATTTGTGTCTGAGCCCGACTCAGAGCTGTGCAGTGGGTCTGTGGAGCAGGAGCTGCTTTGGGCCATTCCCTTTCTTGTGTGTCACTGCTGGGACACCCACGTTGTGGCCATGTCCTACACCCGTCCCCATAGCAGTGGCCGGGGATCCTCTCCCCAGTGCTGTCCCATCTCCAAGCGCAGCCCCTTGGCTCTCCGCGCAGCCAGGCTGAGGACGGCCCATTCAGCGCATGGGTAGATGGGTTCCATCGCCGCCTGCTTTGCACGGGGCTCAGGACGGGGTTTCAGGGGAGGTAGTTTAGGTTGCACCTTTCCGAGGTTGCTGGGCTGAGGGTCTTGTGGGGCCATTCCCACCTGTGAGCCGGGAGTAGAGACGTGTCCCTGTCCCCACAGACGGACTCGCTGCCTTCAGGGCCTTCCTGCGCACCGAGTTCAGCGAGGAGAACCTGGAGTTCTGGCTGGCCTGCGAGGAGTTCAAGAAGATCAAATCCCAGTCCAAGATGGTCTCCAAAGCCAAGAAGATCTTTGCCGAGTACATCGCCATCCAGTCCTGCAAGGAGGTGAGGGCTGGTTCCCGCGCTGGTGCGTGGCTCCGCGGCCCCGAGCTGCCCGGGAGCCGCTCACCAGCGCTGGTGTCTCTGTCCCCAGGTCAACCTGGACTCCTACACGCGGGAGCACACCAAGGAGAACCTGCAGAACATCAGCCGCAGCTGCTTCGACCTCGCGCAGAAGAGGATTTACGGGCTCATGGAGAAGGACTCGTACCCTCGCTTCCTGCGCTCTGACTTGTACTTAGACATAATTAACCAGAAGAAAAGCAGCTCCCCGCTGTAGACCCAAGGACTCTTTCGGGGCAGGCTGGGAGCTATGTGTTTACATGGAATGGAGTGGCGGAGGCCTTTCTGGGGACGGCAGGAGCGTGCCTCCCGCTGCCGTTCGTGCCCCCAAGCCATATTCCTGCAGCGGACACGTGTGGGGCAGCTGGAGGCACCAAGCACGAGGCTGAGGGGACCAACAAGCCAAGCAGTCTGGTACTGCTGCATCGCCCCGTCTCACCAGCGCTGGTACGACGCCTTCGGGGTGACTCCGACGGGGTTTTTGCCCAGGAGGGAAGCTCCCACTAGACTACTGTGAAGCACGTGCCTGAGCTGCGCGTTGCTGGAAGGTCACGAGTGATCCCGTCTTGGTGAGGAGGGACTTTTGTGCAGTGCTCCGGCAAGGGGACAACAGCACCCACACGAACATCCTCCCTGGATAACAGGCTTCAGAACTGGACCAGCCCCACGATGCTGCTGTGCTTCCCGTGCCGGCGACTCGCCCCCCAAGCAGCTACATGGCAGGAGCCCCCGGCGCTTCCTCCGCTCGTGGCGGGTCCCCCAGGAGCAGCGAGCGCCGCGTCCCTCCCCGCGCCGGCGGCGTGTGAGCAACCGCCTCCCGCTCCCACCCCTGGTTTATTTATTGACCTCCTATAGCTGGACGCGTTGCTGTGTAATAGGAAATCCTCGTGTCCTTTCCTCTTCTGAAATTACAAGTGCAATATTTGTGTGTGTCGCGGCGGAATTCTCCGGTGGAGCGGATGCCTTTTTGTTTTTTGTGGGTTTTTCTCTGAGTGCGTACAACATTTTCTAAGTTAGCAGGTTTTATTCGACAAAACGCGTTCCCTGGCAGCGGGCCGCTGGGGGAGCCTGGGTGTATATATCATACCCTGACGACGGAGGGTTTCGTGATGGAGAAAAGCAGCTCTGTGAATCAGACGCTCTCCGTACTCTGGATAACTATGTTGTATTTTGAGACGCAGGGGTTATTGCTGAACGCGGCGGAGCTGGACGGACTGCCTGCCTCCAGGCACCCAGTTTGCAGTGCGCAGCATCTCTGCAGCTAGCAAAAGTACATTGTCATGGTCATAGGTAAATAAAAGAAGAATATAATTTCTCGTAGCTGCCTTTTCTTCATGGCATGTTTCCCAGCGCTGGTGGAGCCGGGTGTCCCCCGCCTCACCGAGTGGCGTAAAATCCTGTTACTGCGTGGCTAAAGATGGGAAAATCTGGTTGCTTGAATACTGGTTGCTTGAACGTCTGAGCTGTTTTCTCTGGTGGAGCAGCTGCTGGGTGCTCCTCAGGCCAGGCCCAGTGTAGCCCTGCAGGAACACAGAAAGTTTTGCCCAAAATGAGACCGTTCCCAGGGACAACGTTTGCTGTTTAAACACTGCGGGGCATGAACCTCTGAACGTGGAAATGCCCAGAAATGTAAGTGACCTGGTGTAGCTCTCGGTCCCTTAGGGACACACCAAAAGAAGCAACACAAACCCCAACAGGGCTATTTCGGGTCCAGGCTTGGCAGGGCTGCTCCCCGGCAAAGGCAGCGCTTTGACAGCTCTGACGGATGATGAAAATGTTTTGTAAAGGCTGTTCACGGTGTGTTTGGTAGTTGAAATATCCTGTGCCCGTCACCTGCCTGTGGTCGGCCTGGGGTGGCTCAGGGCTGTGTTTTGGTGTGACAGGGCCGTGCTGTGCCGGGGCACAGAGGTGCTGCGGGTGATGCCCGGGGACGGGGGTGCAGTCCCAGCCCAGCTCCCCCCAGCAGACACCGTCTGTTCTGGGGAAATGTTGGTGTTTCCCTCCTTAAGCAACCAGCAGCTGATGGCCAGGTGGGGAAACTGAGGCAGAGCTGAGGGTTCCCCGCAGGGGTCGGCTGGAGGCAGCAGGGTTGGTGGGTCGCCTGTGTGGATCCTGGGGACGCTTTTGGCCCCTCGGGGCTGAGACCCATGGGCTGGTGTCCCAGCTGTGACCCGGTCACCAGCCCCGGAGCTGCCGGGACCCAGCGGGTGGTTCAGCCTCCCCGTGAGCTTTGCCCCAGCTTGCTCCTTCATGCCAGACCCTCCTCTACCTCCCAGTGATGCTAAGAGCTCTCATCTCCTCTCCTTCCCAGCCAGGAGGGTTTCTCTTCATATCTGGCCTCAACGCAGATTTTCTTGCCCTTTCCCCCTCTCTCCATCACCCATGTGTTCTTGATCTCCCCTCGCTCTGTTCCAAGCCACCAGCGCTAGGAAACTGTTGTCACAGGGTGACTTGTTGGCCCCACTTCCCCGTGTCCCCAGGCTCCCATGTGAGGGGACTCGGCTCAGGGGACTCTGTGGGTACCGGGCAGGTCGGTACCTGCCGTCACCTTCCTGAGCGCTGCGACCAGCGAACCCTCCCATGGCTGCTGCTGATACCCGGGAGTATCCGACCCACATAACCACACCTGGTTGTGAGCCTGCCTTGGTGACAGGAGGGACCCGAGCCCACGCGGTGGGACAGGCAGAGAGGGCTGGGGCTGCTGTGGGACGTGCGGTGTGGGAATCTGGTGCATGACTTTGAATAAACGCCACTGACCTGCCCATGGAGAGTCCCTGTGGGGGACAGAGGCACCGGTGTGTGCAGAACGGGAGAAATGGGGTCTTGGGGACCTGGAGAAATGGGGACCCTGGAGAAAATGGAAATAGCCCCGTGTGAGCGATAGAAATTTGGTTGTTGCTGTAGCAGAATTTATTGCTGGCCAGGTTTGCATGAGTTGCTCTGCAAACACTGTCCCTGCGCGCTTGGGAGGTGCTGGATTTCTGGGAGAGGAAGGGCTGGGGTGGGAGGTGGGAATGCCGGGTGCCTGTCCCATGTGTTCCCAGGCCAGGTCTCACCACGGGCTCTGCGGTGACACCAAAGCCACAGCTTTGTCCCCTCCATGCTGCAGGAGCAGAGCTGTGCCAGCTTCTCCAGGACTTCGTGCCATGGTGAAGGCTCCGAGAAACTTGGAGCATTGGGGGGGGATGCTGGGTCACTAAGGGGGTTTGTTCTGGGGGCACATTGGTGGGGATGGTCCTGCAGCCCCCCCTCAGCAGCTCCTTTTGCAGGGGGATCAGGGGACCGGGAGCTGCTGAGGTTGTTGTGGGGTCACGGAGCTCACAGCACAAACAGAAGTGGGACAGAAATGTCCTTATTTAGCACAAAATAAGATGGCCAAGGCAAAATACAATCAGTCTGCATGGGATGTGAAGAAATGATTGAGTTGTTGATGCCAGCGCCATGAGCTTGGGCAATGAAAACGGGAATTAGTTATTCCTAATTCCTAATTTGAGGCGTGACCTCAAACCGCCCAGGATTGCAGACAGCGGGAGGGACGTTCCCAGGGCAGCAACTCTGAAATCACGGGGGTCACCTGGCTGGGGGTGGCCCTGGGGAGGGACAAGTGGCCTTTTGTGGAGACAAAGCCGTTACCTGTGCCCAAGCCACTGCTGCCGTGGGGGTGGCAGGTGACACGGGTGGTGACAGCGAGAGCCGCCGCGTCTCGGGCCGCTTCGCACAGTGGCCAAAGGTGATTTCCCAACGCGGAAACCGGCGCCTTCCAAAACGGGGAGGACGCTGCAGCGGGTCTTATCTCAGCAGATAACGAGGAGTTATCTTGGGGCTAAAAATTAGCGGTTGCTGAGTTGCAAGTAGTCACAACTCCCTGTGTTTGTCATGCGCAAACAGGGTAAAGTCCAGCGGGGCGCGGGTGCTCTCGGGTCGGTTGGGATGAAGTTCGCCAAGCTGAAGGCAGGCACGAGGCAGAAAGAGCTTAAGGCTTTGTTAGGTTCAAAAAAAATGCCATGACCCTGTAGGTGCAAAAGGTTAAAACCAGTGGGAAAAATGTCCTCAGGTCCTGGGTTTAATATCATGATTTCCCTGCACCCTCAGGGATGAGGAGGTTGGGATGAACCAAAAGGTCTTGGAGAGGCTGGTAAATCACTTACCTGGCGCAGGTGATGACCCAGTGTCCCTCAGCTCAGTATTTCATCAGCTCTGACCAAGTATTTCATCAGCACCCTAGCGAAGCAGCCAGAGATGGGTGCTGGGGTCATCTGGGATTTCCAAAAACAAGTGAAGTTCTGAAAATAGCAGCTGCTTGAAAATATAGTTCAAGTTGCCAAGCGCCTCTTGCATACAGACTAGTTGGGAGAAGCTCACGAGCAGCGTGGGTGTCCCACGCGGGGATTCGTCCCTCGTGCACACGATGAGTGTCCGGGGAGCTGCGAGGCTTCCCAGCCAGCGGCGCTTGGGTTGCAGGGGGATCTCATTTCGGAGCTGTCTGCCATCTGGGGGTGTAAAGCCTTTCTCTCATTTCTGCACAAATGAAGTCTGCCTGTTTTACAGGTATGCGCCCATCCCCGAGACACTCAGAGATGCGCAGCTTTTCTTGGGCTTTTCCAAGGGAGTATAAACTTACCCAAATAAACATAACTTTCTACTGACCAAATAATTCCTTAGACCCCTGATTAGACAAATATTCCCAGAATAGAAACAAGGCTCCTTTCTAGCCGTAGACTAAACATAGCTCAACAGCGAGATATTAAAACTGCAGACACAAGAATTCCTCTGCCCTGGTGAAACAGCTGACTCGCTGGGCGAGTCCCTTAACCCCGCACAGAGACCTTTGGAGGCTTATCAGGAGCACAGCAAACTGATTTGTGCCCAGGAGCCGACGGGAGACCTGTGCGGGAACACTCGTCTTGGGTTGTCTGCATGGCAGGGGTGGAAATCGGGGTTGGTTTGGGTTTGTTTGGGCACTTTTTGCTGCAGTGGGTCTGATAAGGGCCGGGGGTGCAGAGCTGTATTCGAGGGTTCTTGTCCTTGCAGACAGTGACCCGGGGCTGGGCTCAGAAAAGCCGACGGGGCAGTTAAGGGGGTGATGGGGGTACCCGCTCAGCGCTGCCGGGTGTCGGGGAGCAGCGATGCCCTTCGGGTGCATCCTCGACCTGAGGCTGCGAGGACAAGTGTCAGCAGCTTCTGTGCCTGGCGTTAGCAATGTCACTTCTCAACAATGCAAGGGAGCAGAGAAGAAGAAAATAGAATGCTTCCGAAGCAAGAATAAAAATAGTCAGCCTCAGACGCTGTCTTTCAAGGAAATAAAATAAGCTCAGCTGGGCTGCTGCCAGGACAGGAAATCCAGCAATGGCGAGAGTCCCCCGAGTGCCACTAACTCATTCGGGAAGCGTTGTCATGACCCTCTCATTGCTCATTTTCTGATTCTTCTCCTCATTAGGTAGTTTTTACTCCGCTCATCCAGCTCACACGTTTCCCGGTGCTGGGGAAGGAAGGCGAATAATGCTGATGCTGGGCCCGTCGTGCGGCGCTGGGAAATGCTGGAGAAAAGGACGGGGAAAAACCCTTTGTTGCTGAGCAGACCTGCTGGGTCTCACAGGGAGGACAAGTGGGACTTTGTCCCCTTGGTGACCCCCTGCAGCATCCCCCCCCTGCTCTGGGTACCACTGGGCTGTGCTGAGCTGGAGGTGCTGAGCTGGATCCTCGCCTTGGAAAGATCCAGGAACCCCCTTCCCTGCCTTCATCCCTTGGCCGAGGTGAGGAGGAGGGAGATGGGGGAGAGGGAGAAGAGCCAAGCAGGAACACGTGGGAGCTGGGGATGGGGTGTTTGCTTGGGAGCCATTTGCAAGTAATTTATTGTCCCTTCCTGAACTAATAGAGTAATTATTTCAGGAGGACACACATGTTTCTCATGGAAAGTTCCACCCGGCCCGTGCGTCAGTTCATCGTGTAGCAGCCCTGTTCTCCCTAACGTGATCACAGTGTTTCTAGACAAAGACAAGTGGGTGAAACCTCCTGCCCCCGGGACTGGGGACAGTGGTGACAGGTCACAGAGCACCAGACAAACCTCCCGGTCCAGGGCAAATCAACAGCTCAGCAGCAAATGGGCTCACGTGTTGAAAGCTGATCCGCAAAGCCGAGCAAACACCGCTCTGCTCTTTGATGTAGCTCCCGTGCTTGACATTAGGTGTTTGGATGAGTGCATCTGATTTTGTACCCTGTTCCCTCTATCCAGCTCAAGAGATATGGAGAAATTGGAAGGGTCCTGGAGGGGCTACTGAGGTGGTGATGGACTACAGACATGGGACCTGTGTGGAGAGATGGAGAGAGATGGGGTCTAACAGCATCCCACAACTTTGGGAAGCACAGCTACAAAGGTGATGGAGCCCAGCTCTTGGTAGCACCAGGTGACAAAATAAGCGGCAACAGCCACAATGAGTGACAACTTTTAGACCTTAGACAACAGGAAAAATACTTTTGTTGTAAGGCTGATACAGTAGAAACCCCCAGAGAGATAGGGTGTCTGTCGTTGGAAATGGTCGAGACTTGGCCAAAGTCACAGCTGCCCCGATGAGGTGCTGGTGATTCCCCTGGTCTGACCTGACCCCTGGGGATGCACCCTTGGCACACCGAGGAGTCTGGCTCTTGTTTTGGGGTGGACATGGGCAATGCCCTCCAGGACACAGGCACGGAGCCCACAGGAGATGTGGGACAGAGGTCCAGCAGGCCAAAGTCCTCATGGGAGCAGTGGACAAGAGTCCTGTGTTTTTCTATAGGGAAAAAAGTGATGTGTGTTGGTGACAGGCCCATCGTGTTAGTGTTGGAGCTGAGGGAAGAGCTCCTCCCTTTTGCCCTCTGACCAGCTTTGGAACGGTTTGATTCTGGGTAAAAGATGAGAGCTGAGTGCCAAAAATCGGGGTGGGATGGCCTGTGGGATGGTGATGTGGAGCCCAGGGTGACATTCTGCTGCTCCCAGCTGCCCTGTCCCCCGATCGGACAAGCTCATCTCCCTAAATGATGTGACTAGAAAACTTTGATCTCTGGTTTGCTTTTTTTTGGCCCCACAAACATGCCAACCACCCAACACCCTTTCCCTGATAACTGTGCAGGGATCACGCATGGGATGGGGATACTCGATGGCTTTTGAAGCTGCTGCCCAGCATATTTCATTTAATTTGCCATGTGAATGCAAATAATTGACTTGATGAACTAGATGATCTTTCAGGGAAACAAAGTGTTGCTACAGGTAGGAAGTCTGATAAGTTAATACAGCCAATCTTTCCTCTTCTAAAATAAACGGAGAGGAAGGAAGTCGGATGGGAGTCCCTGCAAACCACGTTTTAACAGAGTGTCAACTTTTATGGCTCAGCCATAAACCAGCAGTTCCTGAAGCACCGGCACAGCATTAATGAGATGAGAATTGTGCATTACTGCAGCTTCATTACAGCCCAGGAATCGACTCCGGGAATGAGCATAGCGGGTTGTGCTGTGCCCGCACTTGTTTGCTGCCAGGGAAGCCATTGCCCAGGAGCGTGTCCCACCAGCTGAGGGTCTAGCTGGACCAACCACAGGATGGACAATGTTCTGGGTCCCTGTGGGTGGTTTGGGGATGCACAGCCCCGCAGACCCAGCGCAGCAGCTTGGAACACGGTTGCAGACTGATCTCCATGGAACAATCCTCTTTCTCTCCTCTGCAGCAAGAAGCCTGAGCAGCAGGTTTAGGGCCACCACTTGAAGACCCAGAGGGGTCCCAGTTTGGACCTGCCCATCCGTCGCTGCAGCTGGAAAGGCTTCAAGGGCACTGGCCCCTCTGTCGAGGAGCGTTTTAGAGGGATGAAGGTTTGCTGGGAAATGTAGTGGCTCCTCATTCAGACACACTCCTGCTGTCTAGAGCATGCAGGTCTCCATCTGAGCTGGTCCATCAGAGACCTCTGCAATCTGCTGAGAGACACAGACCTCATGAAAGAGTGATTTAGTCATTCCCCTGCAAGGACCTGTGTAAGAAGAGATGACTACAAAGGACAACGAAGAAGGTGCAACAAAGAAGAAGGGAACGGAGCTGGTGAGGGGCTGGAGCACAAGTGTGATGGGAGCGGCTGAGGGACCTGGGGGGTTCAGCTGGAGAACAGGAGCTGAGGGGAGACCTTCTGATCTCTGAACTGCCTGAAAGGAGCTTGGAACCAGGGGGGTCGGGCTCTGCTCCCCAGGAACAAGCGCCAGGAGCAGAGGAAACGGCCTCAAGTTGCGCCAGGGGAGGTTGAGGTTGGATGTGGGGAACAATTTCTTCCCCAAAGGGCTGTGGGGCATTGGAACAGGCTGCCCAGGGCAGTGCTGGAGTCACCATCCCTGGAGGGTTGGACAACAGAGATGAGGTTCTCAGGACATGGGGCAGTGCCAGGTTAATGGTTGGACTCAATGATCTTGAGGGGCTCTTCTAACCAAAACGATTCTATGATTCTATGACTCTGTGATTCTATGACTAATGTCCTCATGTACTGCTTTGCCACCACAGAGAAGGACAAGAGCTTTGAGTTCTCCTGGATCTGGAGAGGCAAAGCCCCCATGGAAGGTGGGAAGATGCTTTTCTGCTGATGTCACTGGCCACACAGGTTTGTGGAAGGGATGGTGTCAGACACTGTGGGTATTTTCCAGGCTCTAGTTTTAGACACTCAGGGTTGGTCTCTTTTCTGGGTCCATCCTCTTGGTCTGCTCATCTCCACCATTTCTGGGGATGGCTGAAACTCCTGCTGCTGGGTGAAGACAGGCATGGGAAATTAATCTGCTTTTTCAACCCAAGGGTCCTGTCTCCCCCACCATGCTTTCCTTTCTTGGGTGGGATTTTTGAAACTGTTGTATATGTGTTGCGGTCCTTGGTTTGAAATCCTCTCTGCCCTGTGCTGTGTCTCTCTGGTTGAGGTTCTCTGGATGGGCGTCCTCACCCCTGGGCTCAGCCTGGGCTCCTCTCCACCGCTCGTCTTGGTTGTTGCTCCTCATCCCATCTCTGCAGGGTCCTCACCCCCTTCTCTATCTCTGCCCATACTTGGGCTCCATGCCTCCAACCCGCCTGTGACAAAGGGAAGAGCTGGTGAATCCAGGGGAGATGTGGGGGCTTCTCACTTTTGTGATGCTGCAAGACCCTCCCAACGTGGCTCTGCATCTGGCCGCCACATCTGGGCAGGCTGGGGACGCTGCTGGGCCTGTGCCACCAGCTTTGTGCCTGCACAGGTTTGTCTTTAGTGCATCATGGCCAAATTTCAGGTGGGGCTCAACAAAAACAACAGGTGCCTGGGTCCTGATCTGGGACCAACCTCCACCCCCAGCACTGCCCCACGCGGCCCGAGTTCAGAGTCCTCTGCTGTCAGGCTCCCCGCTTGCTCTGCTCCACGACCATCCTCCTCCTGTCCCCACCTTTCCATGGCTGCGCGGAGTCATTAATAAATGTCAGTCTCCTGCAGCGCGAGGAGACAGCGCTGGAAAACCCCGGGCCTGCTCAGAGCCCTCCCGGCTGCCCCGCTGGCTCCTGCCGCGCTGCTCTCCGTTATTTCCAGCTGTGGCTTTTGGAAACCTTCGGTGCTTTTGCCACTTTTAGCTCTGGCAGCCCAGTAACTGCTCCTGGCAGAGCCGCCGCTCCTCGTTTTTATGGAAAAACCTTAAAACGCTCCAGAGTGTCAGAAGAATGGTCAGCTAAGGAAAAACAAAAAGCTAGAAAAACAAACCCCAGTCTTTTTCCAATCAAGCTACAGTGTTATTTTTTTGTTTTTTAAAAAAAACATATCTGTTTTTTTTCCTGGAGCAGACTGGCCCCTGCAAATGCACTCCTTATTGTGCCGAGCTCCTAAAGGAACTGCAGTTGCTAACGGAAATAAAGCCCTGGGAGAACCACTCATTCCCATCTCACCATCCAGCCTGGCTGATGTGCTGCAGACCCCTGTGCGGGGTTACGGGTCCATGGGACTCAATGGCAGCACCCCTGTGTGAGCGGCACACTGAGCTGCTCATCCGCAGAGACAGGTGTAGATCAAACTCAGCACAGACACGGCCAGCACTGGCCAGATGGGTTTGTTGGTGAGTCCCAGCAGCATTTAACCTCTTCATCTGCAGGAGGTGACAGTGCCGCAGCCTTGGCCAGGGTGCTACATAGCCCGGGGGCTGCCTTTGGGTGTGGGGTATTTCCTGGGCTCCAACCCCTCCTACCACGTGCAGCACAGGGACATACAGCCCTTGGCTGAGCCAGCGATGCCCCGACTAATTTGTTTGGACATGGGAGTGCAGAAGATCTGCGTGTTCCAGGTCAGGAAAACAAACAGTCACAGCACTATTCATCTGTTTGAAATCTTGCAAATAGTTGTTTGATCACTTTTCATGAAATATCTCTTAACTTGGTGCTGTTTCCCCAAAGGGATGAGCTGCAAGGCCGGGGGCTGGGAGGGGGCAGAGCCAAGGCTGGTGGGTCTGGAGGTCTGGTCTGCAGTGGGGTACTGGGATTTGTGCTATCTCCCAGAGAGGAGGGCAGAGGACAGGGAGGGTTGTCCCACTGATGGATGGTGACTCCTGCCTTGCACAGACCCTCCTGAGAAATGCCCTTTTCACGGTGGCACAGCTCTGCCGTCTGTTTTCTGGAGATGTGCCTGGCCAGCAGAGCTTTCTTCTGCCCTGCTGCTCCATCCTGGCACTGCCCTGAGCACCGGTCACTGCGTGGACCCTCCACGAAGGGCTGGGGGAGCCCTGCCTGCAGCTGCCTGTGCCATTTTGGGGGCTTTCAGGGTCTTTCCATGGAGCTGTGGCCCCGTCCCACAGTGGCACTGAGTGTGTTTGGGCTCTGCTCTCACCTCAGCTCCTGACCGGTCCATGTGGGACCCCCAAGCCCCAGGCAGGGGATGGCTCAAACCTGACCCTGCTGCCTGCTCTTGCACAAGCACGCTGATGGGGTGCTATTTAAGACTCTTTTTCCAATAAACTACAGAAATCCTCCAAAAGTGCAGAGTCAAGACCAGCCTCTGCCGAACTCCCTGGGGAGGATGCCTTGGTTTGGGGCCATGGGGGCTGTGGTTGCCTGTGGCACGGGTGAGCTCTGCCAGGGCGTTTGCGACCAGAGCAGCCACTATCAGAGTGCTGAGATGGGGCTGCTCCCATCACCGCTGCCTCCTGCTTCCATGGCCCGATCAGCGCTCGAGCTTCATCCCATCTCAGCTCATCCTGTCCTCTGTCTCACAGCCTCCCTTCCCCACGAGATGGGAGGGCAGCTTGGCACGGTGCAAGCTTTGGGGGTAGCATGGCCCATGGTGGAGGGGCTGGGAACAAGCATTGTCCCCGCTCAGCCTTCAGAAAACAGAGTGCGGCTCCCCAGAGCATCAAATTGCTGAGTTTTCTGCAGGGGCTGGTTTAATTTTGAGGGTTTATGGGTCACCTTTTCACCACTTCCTGCTAACCCAGGTGACTGGGGACCGGGCAGGAGCCGACATTCCTGCTCCAAATGCTGGGGGAACTCACAGAAGTGCTGGGAGGTGGCGTGGAGAGAGGTGGCTTTGCCCCAGGCTGACCCAGGTGCGCATGGTTGTGATGCATTGTCATGGAGAATTTTGCCTCCCAGGTGAGGTGAAAGCCAAGGACAGTCCTGCCTCCAGGCTGTGGCATGTGCCACCATCCTGTGCCATGGGCACCAGCAAGATCTTCACACCTTGCCCTGGAGCGGTGGGGCTGGCCCTTTCCTGGTGGACTGGTGTGATGAGTTTGGAAGTTCTGGAGTCTGTGTCACTCAAACCCAGAGGTCTCATCACAGCCAGGGCTGAAGCCTTGAGCATATGTCCACCAGGAGCAGGTTTTGTGCAGGACACCCATGTCTCTTCTTGTCCTTCAGCCAAAGTCTTTGGAGAACAAGGTGGTTGGCCAAGGGCTGGAGCTGCTCCTGGGGCACATGTGGCCAAGGGCTGTGGACCTGTAGGAGCAGCTTCTGGTGAGTTCACTTCTCTGACAATTGTATTTCTCAATGCAAGAGGTAGAAAGAACAGCTGTGCAGAGAGTGAGGTGGCTGTTTTCAGCACAGCTGCCTGTCTTCTGAGGGTGGGCCCAGGGGAGAGACCCCAGTGGCTCTGCTACCCATGAAAACCCAGCTGGAGCAAGGACATGGCTCCTCTACCCTTCCATTCGTGCCCTGACCCTTCTGAAGCAGTCATGGTCCTCCTGGCAGCAGTTTCTGGTTTGGGGCTGGATTCAGTCCATTGCAGCGCGTTTCTTAGAGATCGCCGCAGCTTCTGGTTTAGTCGTTTCCCCGCTGCGTCGCTCCTGCCTCCTGGCTCATCTCCTGCCGCCGGGGCTGTGTTCACCTCACACACTCTCATTTCTGCAGCCCGGGATCGCTTCTGCGTGGGCTGGCGTGGGGGTGGGGAAGATAATGACGTGGCTTTAGCTGGGAGTGCGCAAAGGTGAAGGGCTGGACACGCCGGGTCGCCTCCCGCGCTCCTGTCCCCAGGTGACGAGGCTCCTCCTGGACATGACGGAAGGTGACGCCACTCTAAATGCCCAAACCCTCGCCATCCTTTGCCCGTGCCCCCAGGGCGGCTGGCCTGCAGCAGGATTCCTCCAGAGGTGGAAAAAAGCATGAGTCAATATTGGCTTGAGGTGTAGCTGCTGTCACCCAGGGCTGGGCAGGGAAGGGAGTGGCAGTCCTGTCACATCCTATGTGGTGACACTGTGGCATGAGTCACACATGGCATGGCATGCCCAGGTTCACAGGAATTCAGTGATTCAGCCCCATGAGCTTCTATTGCACTGTCTCCTGCCATGTGGCCCAGTGCTGGGACAGGACATGGAGGCGACCCTTGGTCTGCAGAAGACCTTTAGTGAAACCACAGGCAGACCAACATGGTGGTGGCGGCAGGATGGAGGTCGAAGACTTGCACCAGCCTCTCAGCAGGGATGCTGATTACTCCCAGAGAATCCCATTGGAGGTGATCTCCTGACCACCCTTGGGTGGAAAGCACCTGTTGGGTGCTGTTTCTCCTTAAAATGATGGGCTGTAAAGTGAGGTGATGCAGCAGCTGCCTGGCAGCAGGGTAGTGTAGAGGCCAAGGACAGGGATCTTGAGTGATTCTCAGATCCATGATGACCCAGTGTCCTGGTGGGTCCATCCTGAGTGGGGGTTTGCCAGCATCTCCTTCTGTGGCATGGCTGAGGGGAGCCTCTTTTGATTGGCATGTGGAGGCACTTGGTGGGGTATGGAAGATCAGGTCCTTGACTGATTGAGGAGGCTTTGTGGACCATGCACAGAGCAACACCTTGGCTGGTGAGATGGAAGAAAAGGGGATGAGGTTTTCGGCTGGATGTTGAACCAGCAGGAGCCTGAGTGAGCCTCAAGTTGCAGCAGGGAGAGGAGAGTTCTGGTCCCTGCTGCAGGGACTTCCAGCGCTGTGTGTGCAGCTGACAGCCTGCTGGCCCAGCTCTGCGTGGGGCTGCACTGCGTGTCCTTCTTGTGGCTCTGTGCCCCAGGAGGAGCAGCTGAAAGCGACCACTCCAAACATGAGTGACTCTTGGCCATTTGACGCAGCACTGTGGGCAGGAGACAGCGCTATGTGATGCAAATGTCCCCATGTTGGACCTGCACCCCCTTGATGTAACGAGTCTGAGAAATGCAGCTGCTGCTGGGGTTCATGTGTGGTGTAACCCCAGAGGACCCTTCCCAAGCAGCAGGACATGGCAGTGGTGTCAGCTGTGCCGACATGGAGCTGGGGTAATTCTGACTGACATACCTTAGCTTGAGTGAGACCTGAGCCCATCTCTGGTGACAACGTTCTCCTGCCACCATCCATCCCTCCATCTGCTTTCTCTTCCACCTGCTGCTGGGGACGCTGGTGTCTCTGTCCTCTCTAATCCCTCTCCTGCAGTCCATGGGCTTCTTGTGCTGCGGCTGTTCCTGCAGCCTGCTCTCCTGCTGCTTCGTTTCTCAGCTTTTTCTGGAAACATGAACTAGGCTGGTGGCTTCTGGGGGTTTCTGCAGGGAGGAGACTTCATCACATCATTTTCTCATATTCTGCTGATGGCAAGTCTCAAACCTTTGGAGGTGAGGTTTGTGTTTGAGTGTTACCAAAGCAACCCCTGGCAGGCTGAGGAGCGTTGCTCGTCTGCGGCTACATCTGTCCAACATCTGTTTCCAGGCGGGCTGTACCTGCAGGTTTGATTTCTGCCAAAGCACAGGGCTCTGCTCTGCAGGTCCCTTCTTCAGAGGGGAGGTACCTGCATGGGAAGCCAACAAACAGCCTTTGCAACTGATTCCCTGTTGCCTTAAGGATTGGAGCAGATTCTGGAAAGTGAATTTACAGAAAAAGGCTGAACTCAACATAACGAACCTGGGTACAGGCGGAGGGAATGGGACCATGCTGGTCCGCATGGCTGGGTTCAAACGCTGCCCACAGCAGAGCTGCTGTGCCCAGAAATTGCATGCAATCAACTCGGAGACTTGTACCAGGCATCTGGGTTTCCATGTCGATCCTTTGCTGGGACCCCAGAGCTCCCTTTGCAGCACTTTCCAAAAGAAATAGCCTCGAGCTTCGCAGCTATGCTCCAGCTAGGCACAAAATTAAAGTCACGCTTGGGCGAGAGGCCAGCACAGGGCTCCAGAGCATCCTCTGATGTTAACCCAGCGCATGCAGGGGAGATGACTGGGAAAGAGCCCTGGGAGTTCGGGTCTGTTTGTGGCTGGGACCTTGTGGGAAAGTTCCCTGGAGTTGCCTGACTCACAGCAGTTTTCCAAAAGCTCTTGCAAGCAGCACATGCCATTGTGCACATGCAGGGGCCAAATAAAGCCTGGTCCTGTGTCTGCAGGGGAGGAAACAGCCCCATTCCTCTCGCTGTGTCAGTTCCCAACAGGAAGGGAGTGATTTAAAGCACATGCCATGAGCCGCCAATGCAGACTGCTGCGGGAGCTGGGGGTGTGCTGCTCCTGCCCCCAGGATTCTGACCAAACAGGGATGTGAGATCCATGTTGGCCAGGTGAGAAAGCAGCTCTGGGCTGGATGTCTGTGCGCTGCAGAACCCAGCAGGGCTGCAGGCAGGAGGAGCTGCCTGTCCTGCCTGTCCTGCTCCTCCGTGCTGCGGCTGCTCCAGAGAAATGTGCTGCTTGGTCAGGTTGGGTCCCTGGGATGTGGTCGCACTTCGTGCTGGCTTTGCAAGAGCAACAGTTCTGGTGGCAAACAAGCTTTCAGCTACATGAACCTGCCCCAGACTGCAAACTGGATTTACCGCGAGCGATGCAGAGGAAAGGACTTTTATCGATGGCTCCTGGGAGGAATGAAGGTGTTATTCACAGTCACTTTCAGAGGATTCCTCAGATACTTTGCAGGGGTGGAAATTTTCTAATAGCTACATTTCAAAGAGGTGCTTGTCTGTGACGTGGGTCTGTGTTTGAACAGGAGCAGCAGAACCACCATGAATGAATAATTATAAATTTTTAATGCTAGAAACTTGGGGAATGGAAAAAAAAATTACCCTCAGTTTCTCTGGGCTCTGTCCCAACTCATGAGGATTCACTGGAACAAGCCGGGACAATTAATTCTACATTTCTCCTGAACACACTGGATGTTCCCTTCTTCTGCAAAGGCTGCAGAAGATAAGAACCGTGACCTGGCACCAGCTCTGGGAGCAGAGGAATTTCTAGCCTCCTTTTCTGATAAAAGCACTGACAAAGTCTTCCCTGGGATGGTTTGAAAGAGTCTTGTTTTCATGAGTACTATGCAAGGTCAAATCATTTAGCAAGGACCACCCCATACTTCTGCTGAGCAGACCAAAATAATGATTGGAAACAAGGCTGTGGCATTGCAGAGCCAGGGAACAGGCGCCCTCCTTGCAGTTTAAGCAACATACAGGTCCTGCTCACCCAGGAGAAGCAAAGGGAAGGATGGTCATCAGAAGGGGTAAAACTGCAGTATGAGACACACACAATGTCTCCATGCAGGTGGAAGGCACTGCTACCCCATGGGTTGGTGTCACCCACCCTGGCCAGCAGAAATGGGCTCCTGTGTGTCTGGAGCAGAGCAATATTTGTTGGCTTTAGGCTTGATTAGAACCAGGAAACTTCAGAGTAACCGTCCCTTCCCCCCAGGTTTTGTGCACAAATCCATCATTTGCACCTTCACAAGGGGAACACGGCTGCTCCCCTGAGCAGGGTGAGGAACGGGAGTCGTCTGGCCAAGGAGAGCTGTCCGTGTGTCTTCCGCTGCACATTGATAACCTGACTTCCAGCCCCCCGTGTGTGCTGCATCAGTGCTGGTGTGATTCAGCTCAGTTCCATGAACTGACTCGATTATTTATCTTTCAAGATGCCCTTTCTGCACACAGCTCTGTTGCACTGCTGCTCTGTGCTCTCTTTGCTGGATTTCTGGGGACAGACGGCTCGTGCCGAGCGGTGCAGTGACCCCGATGTCAGGACGTGTCGTGTGCTGAGTGGCAAGTGATGCCTGGTCTGGTGTCAGGGGAGAATCCTTCCTGCTGCGAGATGCAGGAGGGAGAAGCTGGAGTGGGCAGGAACAGGAGGACACACCAGGGTCATGCATGGCCTCTTGTGCTGTGGTACCATTAAAAGGTGGTGGAAAAATACCACTGGCCGATAACTATCCAGCAGCTAGAGCTGTTGTATCCTGGAAAGTGTGGTTTCCACCCATTTGTACCTGCCCGTCCAGCTGAAAAAGTTCTTTGTGTCTCCAAGAGACTGGCTGTGTAGTGGGGACTTATGCAGAAGAGGACAGGGAGTCACCCCCTTTCAGAGGCCTCGGTGTGTTTGTTAAAGGAGCAAGGGGAGAACATACGTGCCTTGACTGGCTAAACAAACAGGCACTCACAGGACAGGCCACAAGGTCCGGGTCTCACCCTGCCCTGTGCTGGCTGGTGACAACTGCAAGGAGCAACATGCAGCAGGACACCCGGGTCCCCTGGGTCCCACCACCTGGGAGGGTGGCAAAAGGGGCTTTGGGACTGGCAGTGCTTTCTGCTGCACACAGGCTGCTTATTTAGGAGCTGAACCAGTAAAACACTTGAGCACAGAGGTACGATTGAGTTCAGAGGGACTGTGCGCCTCCTTGAAGGAGGTGCTTGTGTGTTTGAGGCTGCAGACCAGTGAAGGTTTGCTGGAGCAAGGGCTCAGGGTGTAACACAGACTGCAGGATACTGAAATGCTTCAGCGCTGAGATCACTCTTGGCCCTGTGAAATGACTGCAGAAGATTTATTGACATTTATCTTCACTGCTGCAGAAAAATGAGTGGTGTGTTTGGGCCAGAAAGCAAAAATCAGGCTCTTGGAAAAGCAACACCAAGTATTTCCAGGGCTGCTGTGCACTTTAACAAAGAGTTTCCCCCACCCCGACCCATGTGATGTTCCTGCTGCAGCTGGGTAGCGGGTGGGCAGGACCACGGGAGCAGAGGCTGCAGTCGGGGATGCTCAGTGGACCTGAGGCTGCCTCTGATGTGCTGCTTTCCCAGAGGCTGCCGTGGGGCATGGAGACCTGGTGAGACCCTTCCCCTGCAGAGGAGAGTCCAGGAGACCCCAGCGGAGGCTGCCCGGGGAAGAAGAAGTCACACCTGGCATCCCAGGTTGCTATGAGGACTTCCTGTCTTTCCCTTCTGGGGGATGCAGCTGGGCAGAGCATCACCAGCACCATGTCCTGGGCAACCTCTGTCCTCCAGTGCCACAGCTCAGAGCAGCCCAGGGGCTTGGCTTTTGGCCACGTGAAGTGACGGCCTTAAATTCTAGACAGATAGTGTAAAGGAACAGCTGTGGAAGTAGGAATGGAGTGGTCCACAGGGCTTTAGTTGATGGGAAGCCACCACTGTCATGTGCACTATTTGTAGGATGCTCCTGAGTTGGAGAGGGGATGAAGGGCATCTCTGAGACCTGCTTGGCATGGCTGATGCTGATCCCCTGCCATTGGCAGTGGGATGGCTGAGGGCTGGTGCTGAGGTTGGGCTGGTGGTGAGGAGATGCTGGACCTCATGCTGGAAGGCTCTCTGGGAAGCAGCAAGTACCCCAAGGTTGGGTGCTATGGTGGATGAAGGAGTGGTTACAAGGAGGATGACAGTGCATGTCCTACATAACCACTTTGAGCTCCACAGGCCCATCCTGCATCAGCAGAAAAGGCATCTGGGGTATTCAGGAGGCACAAAGTTTTGTCTGAGTGGAAAAAAAGAAAAAGAAAGAAAGAAAGAAAGAAAGAAAGAAAGAAAGAAAGAAAGAAAGAAAGAAAGAAAGAAAGAAAGAAAGAAAGAAAGAAAGAAAGAAAGAAAGAAAGAAAGAAAGAAAGAAAGAAAGAAAGAAAGAAAGAAAGAAAGAAAGAAAGAAAGAAAGAAAGAAAGAAAGAAAGAAAGAAAGAAAGAAAGAAAGAAAGAAAGAAAGAAAGAAAGAAAGAAAGAAAGAAAGAAAGAAAGAAAGAAAGAAAGGAAGGAAACTGAAGCAGCTGATGGCTGGTGCAGCCTGCTTGGCTGGAGGCCGTTCCTACCATGTGGCTCTGTTTCCTTGGGCTTTCCTCCCTGTCTGCAGGGAGCTCTGAACAAACCCCACCACAGATACTGTTGAACACCAGGCTCTGAGGAGATTCCATGCTGACCCTTTCAGTGGCTCCCTGGTAGGGCCCAGCAGTGCCCATCAGTGCCTGCCCTCCGCTCCATCTGTGCCAATTGCAAGGGGAACATCTGGTGGCCACCCTCCGGGGAGCAGAAATGTGCTGCTGAGGAGGGAATCTGTCCCTCAGAACCGAGGGGGCAAAGGGGACTCTTCTCTATAGACACACCATCCCAGGCCTGACATCCTTCACAAACATCTGGAGATGCTCTTGGAGTGTGGTCTGGTGCTTTTGCATGTCTGAGTGCTTTGCTAATGCCCTTTGCTGCTCTTGCGACGTCTCGTTGCTTCTTGCTCCAAGGCGTATTTTTAGCACGGAGCTGCATCTGGTCTGGCCGCAGCTCTTCTTGTGAGTCCTCCAGCGCAGATAAGGAAGCAGGGAGGAAACAATCGTGTCCTCAGTTATTTTTGGCTATGAGAAGATCCTTATTAACAGCATGACTTTTTAATAAACAAAATAGTCCTTCATTCAAGGCGAAGGGGAAACAATCGCTCCATTTATCCCCTGCACTAATGAGGTTATGGAGAAGAAGCTAATGGGAGCTCAGTTGACGAAGCAGACAAGGGGCTGCAGAACAACAGGGCTATTCTGGGGAGGGCAGGAAAGGCTGCTGGGCTGGGATTCTGAGTTTCCTCTCCATCCCCGGGTCTGTTCCCATCTGCCAGCGCTGCCTCCATGGCCAACTGGGAGAGAGCAGAGCCATGGATGCCCATGGATTGGAGCCCACCTACCCCACAGGGTCTAATTTGTTGCTCTAAGAGGTTTTGGGGACGTGAAGTCCCCCTGGGTCTCCTCCCCACCCCAACACAACGTGGGCTGGGGCCACCAGCACTGCTGCTGGTGGCCGTGTGGGTCTGCAGGGATCTCCACACACTGGAGGGTCTTGGCCATCCCATGCTTCACCCAGGGATGGCTGTTGGCACAAAGAGCCTCTTAGAGCCTCTCACCTGTGATCCCAGAACCAGTCCCCCCAGTACACCCCACAGACTGGGAATGACTGACTGACCCATGGGGTCAAGCAGAGCTTGACTCTGCCATCTGCAGCTCCATCCTGGCTTGGCCATACCTCACTCCCTGCCCCCGTGTCCAGACACTTACCCCTTGAGATCTCTTGCAGTAACCTGTGGTGGGAGGCAAAAGGACTCAAAATGCGGAAAAGGTCCAAATCCCAAGCCTGGTGCTGAGCCAGAAGTGAGGGAATGGTGATTTTTTGGAGACTGCTGAGCACAAACTGCTCCTCTGCTGTCCCACAAGTGCTGCAGGAGGTGGCTGATGTGACCTGGCAGGCTTTCCTGGTCCTTCTAAACCCAGTATCCCACCATGTCTGTGCTGGAGGACTGGAATTTGGAGCCCTTTGGGCTCTTCCTTTCTTGCCAATGGCTCTTTGAGCAGAGTCCTGCAGTGGATGCACAGGACATAGTGGCGTGTGCGCTGGCAAAGGCAGCTGGAGGTGCCCTCTGGTGACAGCACGCCGTGTCGGGGACCTGCGTCTGGAGCGAGGTGCGGGAGCTGTGGCTGCAACGCCAGCCGGCGGTGACGATGTGGCTGGAGGGGTAGCAGGTTGGTGTTCTGCACCTTGTGCTACCTGGGACTCGGTCTGTGATTTCAGATCTCTGGTTTGGACCCTGTGTGCTGGCACAGCAGGGAAAGAAGCACTTCCCATGTATCCCAAAGGGCTTAGAGGGCAGACCCATTACTTCCCCGAGCCCTTCTGCTGGGTGGGCCTTTCCATAGGGCAGCAGAAACTGCCTCTTGTAGAGCACTGCAGGAGTGTCCCCAGGATGTGATTTGGGGAGATTTTGGCTCTGCAGGAAGAGCAGCCAAAGGAGGCTGGGTGGCTGCCGTGGGTGGCACAGGGACATCGGCCAGGAGAGGGCTGACTGAGGACAGGACTGTGCCACTGCACCCACGGGGCTGTTCAGCTCCCACACTTGTCATGCCCTTGAACACTGGGCCAGCTGAAAGTTATGCAGCCATGCTCAGGGCAGGCGAAATCACCGTATTGCTGTGCTTGCTTCCTTGGTTGTCTGGAGATTTTAGGATACCCTGTGGTTTTCTTGCTTGTGCTCCACAAGGGAGGTTGGCTCCCTGGGAATGGCTTGTGAGGGAAACACAAGATGAGGACATCTGATTAATGTGTTTAATGGTGAGGAACACCAGTTTCTGGGACCGGGCTGTGTGGTCCCTGTTAAAGTCCTCAGGAGACGCCCTTTTTGTCAGTCCTGCGTCTGGCATCAAGATGTCGTGGGGCACTGGGACACGGGCTCTTTGCCCCAGGAGCCAGAGCAGCGGGAGATGGGGTCTCTGCTCCCAGCATCAAACCCAGGTCTCTGCTGAGTTGCTCAACTCTTTCCTGTGCAGTTGGCCGGTGTTGAAAGACGAATAAAGTCTCCTCTGGAGAGACGTGACAGGCTTATTTATAAACATTTTCATCTGCTCTGGGCTCTGCAGATGAAAGGGATTGTCGAAGTGCAAAGCATAGTCTTCTTGTAGATGCATTAACTGTTTGTCTGATGTACAGCTCAATTTACCCTGCTACGTGGAGTTTTCCAGCTCATTTAGATTGCTCTGACGGCTGATGGTTGCAGTCAGAAGGACCTATGGCCATCCATAACAGCAGTAACAACGCACTGCAGCAACCAACCTCCTCCTCACAGTCTCATTTCAGTGGCACTGTCCAGAGATGGTTGTGTTTCCTGGGAAAGGGTGATTCTTGGAATAAGAAAAGCAGCCAGACAGGATGTTAAAACAGGTTTTACTTGTATTTACGTGTCAGAAATGGGACAGTGGAGTTTTTGCACTGCATGGGATCCCAGGCAAGTTGTATGACTTGACATAGGCTTGGCATCTTTGCTGGAGGAACAGGCAGACCCTGGACTCACAGGTGGGACCCACAGCTGTGCAACACCATCTCTCAGGAGTGTCCTTAGCTGTGTCATCCAACTTTGCCAGGCATTCTCTATGTGCTGGTAAAGCTGCTCCTGCCATGAGCTGTTTGGGTGAGTGGCAGCTCTCCCAGTGGTGACCTCCTCACACGTGGCATCTGTGTGACATCTCCAGTGAAAGCTGGGGTCCACCACAGCGACTGGAGGAACAAGAGAGAGCAACAGAGAACTCAAGTAGGGCCCAAGTTGTTATCTGTTTGCATCTGCTTAGTCCTGCGCTATTCTGGGAGTCTTAGATGTGGTCAGGGCTCTGGAGGAGGTGGGGAGAGCTGGCAGGCACACAAGCATGACTGGAGCTCTGGGGATGTAATTTCCAATCAAGTGATCCCCCACAAGCTGGGTAAACATCCTTTGATTTGAGCAATGCTCCAGCAGACAAAGAGATCCTGTCATTGTGCTGTACCGGCTCAGCAGGTCCCAGCACCATCGCGCTGTTGTTCAAGTTCCAGCTCAACCCAAATCTGACCCTCCCAGTACAATCCACAAAAATAACCCTGAAACTCAGAGCTGCTAGGTGAGCTCTAGAGGGAAGGGAGGCTTTTATTGGTTTTCTCCCAAAAGGATAGTGAATGGGACAACGGTTTTCAGAAACGTGGCTGGTGGTGTGAGAGGCTGTGAGAATGGAGCCCCACAGCACAAGTCTCATGGCCACTCATCCATGGAAGAGCAGATGTTTCCCATCAGAAGGTTGGGATTGTGGCGTGGGTGCTCCTGTGCTTCTCCAGGACAACCTTTTCTCCTGGCCCTGGCTCCAGTGTCCCCTGGTCTGAAGCCTCTCGGGGTGCTGGGTGGGAGCTGGGGGACAGCTGACTTGCCCCCCTACCCCCCCAAGACACTGATTTTGACCAGCTGAGCTCCTGCCTGGAGGTCCCTGGGTCAGTCCTGGTGTCCAGGCTGTCCAGAGGTACCTCCTGGCTGT
The DNA here is from genome assembly GCF_964273445.1 of Streptopelia decaocto. NCBI lineage: Eukaryota > Metazoa > Chordata > Aves > Columbiformes > Columbidae > Streptopelia > Streptopelia decaocto. The sequence continues at coordinate 2,494,194 of NC_138672.1, read as the reverse complement.
TGTAAGGTGACCTATATCCATGAGGGATAGGGACAACTTGTATTTCCTGTGTTTCGCTTTCAGCTGGGGATATTTGTGCCTGAACACCCCGGTATCAGACTGTTTCATGCTGTGGATGTTTCTGTTCCTTCTCCCTCACCTCCCACCGTGCTGGCTGACCTTCACCCAGGCTGAGGAGGAAGCTGTGCAGTGTAATGCAAAATACCAGGTGGGAAATAAAACCGGGGTAGGAAAAACAGCACTGCCATGTCCTTGGGGAAGCAGAGTGATACACTCCTTCCTCTGACAGCCTGGCGAGCAGCCACCTCTGCAGAAAGGAAAATGTGTTGTACATCCCCAGCCAGGGTGAGAACAGGGATGATGATACAGCTGCTGGAGATGAAACATCCTGCAGTTTGGGCTAATAGCTTGGGCATCGCTCCCCGTGTGTGAGGTGGCCACCCTCACAGGGCAGGGTCTGCCTGGGTACCAATGTCCCACCACCTCTTCCTCCTGCAGTTTCCAGGTTCAGGATGCCCAGGCCAGGAGGGACCCGTGGTTGCACAACCTGCTTTGTGAGGCTTCAGTAACACCTCCGTTGCAGCAACTAGGACATGCCTTTCAAACAGACCACAGTGCAACAGCTCCAGATGGCCACCCGACATCTGCTCTGGTAACTTGAGGTACTGTGTTTGGGTATGATCATCTGGGGAGCTGTATCCAAGCCAGGGCTGAGCTTGTGGCCCTGATTCTGGGTCTATGGGGCTCATGCACATAAATATTGGCATTTCATGCCTTCAGAGGTGGCCTGGGCTGTCCTACCTGACTTCCATCTTCAGGTCAGAACTGTGGGAGCCTTGAGCTGGGTCATGGGTGCTTTAGCTACCCTAAAGTGTCTAAAACAGCACTGAGTGCCCATGTTCGAGCAGCTGACTCCCACCCCAGGTCGCCAGACTGGATGTTCTCCATGTAGAGAGTCCATTGTTTGACAACAGGGAAAGCTGGAGAGGTTGTAATCAATGTAGGTTTGAGCCTGTAGGGCATCAGCAAGGTTGCTTGGTCCCTCCAGTTCATTCTGCATCAGACTGGAGAGGAAGGGCTCTTTCAGAATGAATGAGCAGTAAACTTATAACAAAGGAGAGGAAATGTTTATCCACTCAGCGTGTGCACAGCCTGAGGAACTGACTCCAGAGGAGCCAGTGATGGATGCTGTCTTTGCATTGGAAAGGAGGTTGGAGCCTCTAATGCTGCATTCCTGGTCCCACAGTCTCCCAGAGTGTTAGCGCGTCTCCTGGCCGTGACCGGGGAAGAGCACGTCTCTGGGAGTCCCACGGCACTTGATGACCAGATGGGGAGCGAAGCATCATTTCTCTGCAGAGAGACGTGTCAGCTGATGTCACAGCATCCCTCCAAGGTCAGGATGAGGGTCAGAAGCTTCACCCCAGTGTCACCAGACAGTGGGATGTTGCTGTCATGGTTGGTCTCAGGACAACATCATGGGAGCCATCTGAATTAGTCCTATTTGCAAGAAGGCACAATGTACAATTGCTGAGTTATGGGGTTTTTATGAAGAGTTGGGGGATGAAGTGGGGAAGGATCTGAGATGGAGCATGAACATAGTCACTCAGGGGGAGAGGGACGTTTCCAATCTAGTGAAGCATGAGGGCAGTTGATAGCCAGTTGTGTGGAGGTAGGGAGCAGTGCTAGAAAACATCCAGCTGAGGAAACAACTTAGGGAAGAGGGTAGATGGTCTTTTGTTCAGACTCATCTCAAAGAAGGGAACGTATATAAAGGTGGGGGACTGATCTTAGTGCTGGGTCCTGCTCAGTGTCTGAGCCTGAGAGCAGAAAACCTGTGCAGGAGTCTTGGCCCCACGCTCAGCGCTGCATGGCCAGCGGATAGTGGGGAATGAGAGAAGCCTTTGGCTTGTCTTGGAAGAGCCAAGCCTGGCTTCCTTTCATTTCTACCTCTTCATGCTATTTGTGAATGTGTTGCTCCTATTTGACTCCTGAGAATAATTTGCTTGCGCTGTAAACCTGGCTTATGCCAATGGTAACTTCCCAGCTGGCTGCCAAACTGAGTCATCCCATCGCTCCGGGCACAGCAATCCCTAAATCCAGGGGCTGGGCCTCTCCCACAGCCCGGGCAGCCCAACGCTGTCTGTTGTGGAGAGGCACAAACTGCCCAGCTCCACTTTGGGAGCCCAGAAGCTGGTGCTGTGCAGAAAGCTGCTGGGATGGGATTGCTCCCTGCTGAGCTGTGGGGCAGCAGCGTTTTTTGGTCTTGCTCCAGACCTTGGATTCCCCTGTAAAAGCCTTTTGGAAGCATTTTAGCTCAGGTGGGAGCTGGTGGATGCCAGGGACAGGGCAGGTTTGGCCAAGACTGCCACTGCCATCCCTGTGAACCATCACCACGGAGTACATCGCTGCCTGTGCTCATCCTGCCCAGCACCCGGAGCAATTCCAGGGCTGGCCAGGGGTGGAGGAATGAGAAGAGAGAAAGCCCAGTGCTTCCCAGAGGAGATGGAGTTGTGGGCAGCTGGTCACGCAGAGCTGAGCCTTGAATGACTATTGGGGTTCAGTGCTGTGGGACTGGGGGTGCAAAGCGGGGTGCGGATGGAGAGGGGCAGCGTCTCCGGCATCGCCTGGGCTCCTTGCTCCCGTGTCACTGCTTCCAGTTCATCATCCTACACAACACAGAGGCACGTGATGCCGGGTGACCTTCTCAGCTCTGGATGGCCTGGGGATGTCTCAGCGCAGTGCTCAGCACCATGGCCACATGGTTGGGCGCCAGAGAGGAGGATGTGACAAATATCCAGCCAAATTCCCACAGCTCCATCTCCTAAAGTATTGTCCCATCAGAACCGGGAGCAGTGAGCCTGGAGAGGAGTCCCAGGAGCACAGGATACATACAGTGCAAAGCCAGCCAGGCCTTGGCAGGACCTGGTTTTAAGTGTTTTGTGCCACTTCAGCACAGGGAAAGAGATAAACTGCAAACTTTCCAATACTTTGCATCAATCTATCACCTTTTTTTTTTTTTTGTGAGTGAGAAGACAATTATAGCAGTGATAGGCTTCCTCCTATTCATGCTTTGTCTTTCTCTGCCATCACAAACCAAAGAAATGGCACCTGTGATGAGGGATCAAGCTGAGACTGCTGTGCAACAGCTTGTCCTTACGCTGGTGCTGTCTTCACCTAGAAATGGAGACATAGTGCAAGTAAAGGCTTGAATGACAAGGGCTCCCCCAGGTGCTTTAATATTCATAAAAACCTAACACTATTACCTGCAGAAAAGAGTGTGAATGTCTATTGTAAGACACCAGTTACTAATTAGGATCATCATAATGCAAACCAGTGCTTTTTAAACAACTTTCTGTATGCTGTATGGTAGATAGCCCCTGCAGCAGCATTGCAGCATCTGCGTTGAAAGGATTTCATTGAGTCCCTGTGCTGGATGTTTGGTGAAGGCTTTGCAGTTAAAACTGGGTGTCTCTTACCATACGGCAGCTGCGGCACAGGGATTGCTCTTCTCATCCATTTGCCAGGTAGTTTGTTAGCTTGTATGGCGGTCCAGGCTTTAAGGCTGTCATATCAACCTGCCTTCCTCCTCAGGGTATTTTGGATCCACGTTTGCTCAGCCCTGAATGTGCGACTCCCTTGACCGTGCTCAGGGCTGAGTTCCCAAGCATGTAACTCTCAGTCCACGGAGAAAGACCCTTTCGAATGCCTCTGTTCACTCGCTCTGCCAATTAAAATGAAATGAAAACCATAATGCCATAAAATCTGGGAAACATCCAGAAGAGGAATTATGAAATCATTTCCTCTTGGTTTAAGTGAGTAATCAATCTCTCTCACTGAAACTACTTGTAATTTTTATATAATTACACTGCTTTTTATGATGCTAACTAACGATCCACAGCATATTTCCTACCATGACTCTGACTTGTTATTGCTTTTGATGTGGGAATTTTTTCTATTTCTTTTGAAAACACATAAATACGGTTGGTTTGATACATAGATTCTAAATGTTTATGTATTTCAATAGCAGAACTTTGCTCATTGCAACTTTATATCATTGCAAATCATGATTCCCCTCATATATGGCCCCTGACTCTGCTTTCTACACAGAGATGGATGCTTCTGTCTCATTTCTTCCCTGGTGACTGGTCCAGAACATATCTAGCAGCTACTGATAAAGCTGAAAAAATAACTAGTTTGGTGTTTATTGCATTATAGGGCCAGGAAAAATTGCATAAGAGCAGCAATAACACACCAGGACTCTGAATTCAATCCCTGGCCTCCGGAGGGGTTATTTCTTCAAAATTATTGGGCAGCAAGTTGTAGATGAACAGACAAGCGTCCTGGAGATGAGCATCCCTCCTGCTGAGCGCAGGGTGCTGGGCTGTCCCTGTCGATGCACTGGAAATGCAGGGTGGGAGCTGGACGCTGTCTGCTGGGGGCTTTCTAAACTCAGAGCTTGATTCGAGAGCACTGCAGGGGAATTTGTATGGTATTTAGAAAGATGGTGTCCCAGATTGTTGGTAACGTTCACTTCCACTCAATAAATGCAGATTTTCATGCTGCTTTCTCACCCTGGGCTTCCTGGGTGTAATTTCTACCTTGTTTTCCACAGCTGCAGTTTCAGCCTCTTTGCTGAGATCAGCCAGAGGCTGAGGTGAAGGAGAAAGTTGGAGTTGGGGAGGAAGAAAAACAACAAATGGGTGAAATTATAACATGTCTCTGGAGAAGAGGCACAGGGGCAGCTCCGAGAGCTGGGAAAAGAAGGAAGAAGCCGAACCTGACCAGAAATTGTAACTGTTGATGAACAACGGGAGCCAAAAATAAAGGTATTATTGGACTATTCTATGCTATGATTGAGTGAAGTTCTAAATCCAAAGAAAAACCCCAAATGTTGGTGTTTACCCCAGAACAGATATGATAACAGATTTCGACTCACTAACATTGAGTTGTTTCTTTCTTTTAACGTCAGAACATAAACACTAATGTAATCAGAAGTCAATTTAGCATATACCCAGAACATCAAATTTAATGTACTGTCGACTTAGGATGTTATTATTAAACCGTTAATTTAAAACACCAGAATGCATAGCCTATAAACTCAAAACGAAACTTCCCTGCCACAATGAGGAATTAGAAATCAGTCGTTTCATTTTGGCCTGTTCTTAAGAAAAGGTTTGGTTCCAGTGTGACCACACTCTCCAGTGGGAAACTTTCTCCCAGAAGAACTTGACTGCGCTGTGGTGAAGGTTTTCTCCTGGAACCCGTTTTCCCATGTGCTCCCTTCCTCAATTTGTGGTTCCACCTGAACTTGAGGGAAGGTTTCGGGGCAGAGGGTGGTTCGCTCTCCGGTCCTGCAGCCTCCTCTGCCAGTGGTGGGCAGGCTCCTCAGCCCAGCCTGGCTTGGATGCACTTGAGAGACCTTGTACAACTCCTGAACGCTGGGCTGAAAACCACAGAGCTCCTCTGCAGAGCTTGGCACGTCCTCAGGGTTTAGTCAGTATTATGGTCACCTTTCACTGTCCCTTGCTTTTCTAGGTACAACCTGAAGAACGAAGCTTTCCTACATGGCCATGATCTGTTACGGAACAACCTTTGCAGGTGCTGCCACTTCTGGATGGGAAGCGTGTTTGTCAGGTACCAAGGGTGGAGAAGTGTCTTATTTCTGTTCCTGTCGCAAGGAGCAGACTTTTCTGCTGGCTGCAGACTATCTACCCTTGTTTTCACCATCCAACCCACCAGTCTGGGGCCAAGATGTGGTAATCCAGCACTGCGGGCTGGCAGCAGGAGCCATTGCAACTATGCTCACCACAGAGCAGACCAAGCAAATGTGGAAGTCATAGACCTACTTCTCTGCTCTGCAAGGGTGGATTAAGGTTGAGGTCCAGGCAAGACAGGGCTTGAAGAAGATGTTTTTGTAGCAGTTCTGGTCATGGGGAGAAAGATCCCAGACTCAGCAGTTGCCTTTGGTGTTCACCAGCTGCTTTGCCAAAGGGCTTGGCTGGTTTGCTGTAAATAACTTCTGGAGCCTGACTGTCGTGTCCAAGCCTGTGACGGCAAAAGATGGTAACTGACTTGGAAGCACATGATCTCGCTGGCTCCTGTCCATCACAAAAATACTTTGTGAAAGACCCATTGATCAAGAACTTTCCTGCGTAGTCGGGTCACTTACAGTCTCTTACAACACACAGACAAGAGCAACCAGACATTATCTGCCCACAAAACACTGCTGCTGAGGGATATTTGGAGTCCAGCCAAATCCGCATGACCAGGGCAATTGAGAACTGAGGCTGGAAGCCTGGCTTCTGCTTCATTCCCAAGGAGCATCCCAAAGACAGGACTTTCAGAGCCTCATGCCAGGCAGACAGCATTGGCCAAGGGTTGTCTTCTCTCACGCCCTCTGTGTCAAAATCTTTCTCACCTTCTGTAGATCCTTCCTGCCAGGAGGCCCCTGATTCCTCCTCTCTTCCCACAGAACTCATATCTTGCAGCAGTTGTCAGCAACACTCCCGACTCCGCTCTGCAAAAGCTGGTGGTGGAGGGAGGTTGCTCTGGTCACTGCTTATGCTGCTTCTCCCCTCTCTGATCATTTCCATTCTTCATGGTTGTTCCATGGGTTGCTTCTCTGGAAATGAGTTGCTGGACTTGCCAACTATTGCTCTCACCATGACATGATAGCCAACTTTCTCTTCTAACTTTATTCCAAGTAGCAGAAAAACATCAAAAGACCCTTCAAACCCCACAGTCAGCTCACATCATAGGGGCTCAGTGGGAGACCTAAGTCCATCTGGGCTGTGCCCCATTCCTAAGGAAAGGAATGAGAAGGACTAGAGGATGGACCTGAATTCTGAATCAGCCTCATCTCCCCTCCCTATGGATTAATGTGAAGTTCCTTGCTCTGGTTTTTGTCCATCTAGAGGGCGCCAGTTCTTGAACAGCATTTTAGGGATTACCTGTGGGAAGGGGCAACCAGATTTGGAGGATCAGAAGATCTGTCCTGTTCTCTACCTCCCTTTGGTATCCAAACTTCACAAATGCTCAAAAAGTCGGGTTGTCTGTGAAGAAGAACTTGAAAAAGCCTCTAGAAGTCCCTTGTAAGAAGTGACATGTCAGAGATACGCAGGTTGCGGGTGTGGATGAGGGGCCTGATGTGCACTGATGGAGATTGGACTGGACAGGACGAAAATGGCAGATGGTGGTCAGGGCAGGGTTAAAAGATGCTGGTGACTGAGAAGAGAGGGAGTTTCCACGGTGCAGCCTTGCGCTTCACACCGCCTGTACCCAGCCTGTGATATGAATTACTCGCTTTCACCAACATTAGAAAAAATAGACCACTCCCCCCCATGATTTAATAATCACAAAATTCAACAGCTCCAGTTTAGCCAGAGCCAGAAACCCCATTCTAAAAATACTGCTCCATTTTTCAAAGTCTTTATGCCTTTCAAACCAGCTCTTGACTTTACGGGGATGACTCTCCCTTCCCAAAGAGCGCTCCAGCGCCGTCTCCGCAGCCCTTCTCCCAAACTGCATGAATCACTCTGGCCTCGGGGAACTGCCACAAGTCACTTGAGCAACTAAAAATATCTCAGAGGAAGCAGGACAAAAATACACATTTCTGCTGCTGTAATGCTGGGCTCAGGAGGACTCGCACCAAATTAACATGTTCCTTTTTCTGCTGTTTCAGTCCCTGCAGGTCTATTGATTAACGAAAGCAGATCTGAACAAACACAGAGGTTTGTAGGAGACTTTTAGGAAAGTTGCTCTTTTGGGGACAATGGGTGGTGAAAAAAACATTTATGTACTTCAAAGGTGGCCTGCAGCTCTGATTTCCAGCATCTTTTGGGCTCAGGGGTCTGCAGTATGAGGATTTGTGGGAAGTGGTGGAGTCACCATACCTGGAGGGCTTTAAAAGACATATAGATGAGGTACTTAGGGACGTAGTTTAGTGCTAGAGTTAGGTTATGGTTGAACTCAATGATCTTAAGGGTCTCTTCCAACCAAAATGATTCTGTGATTGTATGATTTCTTCCAGAGTGATGAGTGGAGTCTTGCTCAGCCAAAGGAGCTGAAGCACAGCTTCTCTGGTCTCCTCTTGGTGACTGATGGTCCTGTTGACAGTCTGCCTTGGTCTTCACCCCTGGGTGACAAGAAGTGACAGCTGTGGCTCACCTCCACCATAGCTGCCTTCCAGGAGTGTGTGTGTCTATCTGAACTGTTCCTGCCTGGAAGATTTCATCCCAACAATGGTTAAATGAGAAGCCACTGGTAGCAAGGGGACAGAAGGGACGTGCACAGCCATGCCTTGTGTGCGATGAGCCACCCTGCAGATGCTTTGCCCATTTGCTGGTACCCAGGCCCTGCAATGAGTTTCTTTGTGTGTCTAGGGGCCGATGGGAGTCCAGTGTCCCACATGTCTCAGTGGGTCCAAACCAGCCAGAAATAAGCCCATCTATCTGGAAAATACACTCTTCTTTTCTTGCAATATTAAATTCCCTTCCCCAGACCAGACTCAACCAGGTCCAGCAACATCCAGTCTTGGATTCAGGGTCATCAGTATCTGTAAACACTTGTGGGTTTTTAAGAGCCCTTGGGCACAGGGGGTATTATCTCACCCAGTGCCCACAGGCAACCTCCAGTTGAAAGCAGATTTCTCCCGTGATTGCTTCTATTTCATCTTATACCTTGATTTTATGGTGTAGTATTGGTTTCCTCTCCACTGTGTTTAAAAGGAGCCTGGACTTGTAGCTCTGATGGAGACATCTGCATGGGAGATGTTACAGTCAGACTGATGAGTCTGTCCCCGTGTGTCCCCAAGGGAATCTGTGCTGTAAAAGACAATGTGTCGTCACTCACAACAATCCCACGTCAGCACTGGGAGGCAGCCAGTACAGCATGAAATCAAGTCCATAGAATCCAACTGTCCTACGTGCTCTGAGAAATGCCACCTAAGCGATGAAAGGTCAACCAAACGCTGAAGTCTGATGCTGCATGTGTAAACATGTTTAAGAAAATGTTTTCAGCAGAGGATGGACGTGAATTGTTGTTGCAGTGGTTATAATGCACGACCACCTACGCCAAAGACAACACATGCTCTCAATGCTGGTTGCTGTATATAGAATACATACTTAGGTTTTATGACAACTTGGAAGAATGTCATGTCCTAAATGGAAACTAGTTACAGTGAAGTAGGTTGGCAGTTCCTCAACTTCTGAGGCAAGAGATGCTGAAATGATAGGGGAAAGATATTAAGGTTGGGAAAAGTGTATAAAAAAATTGTGAGTTAGACTGCAAACAAACCAAAGAATAAAAAAAAATTGGGAACAGTCAAATAAACATCCTCCATGGTGATATTTCCAGACACTAGATCTATGGTCCAAAGCTGGTTTGAACTTGTTTATTCTGGAAAGAGTCATATCTGAATTGAGGATTATTGCATTCTCTTCCAGAAATAGCTAGAGAATACAACCACAAAACATCGTCACTTGTGCAAAGGTTACATCTGCCGGACAGGCATACCAGAGATCCCCAGACAGCCAATGCCCATGGACTGATGTCATGAACATCAGCGTTTCGCTTGACATTGCAGGAATATATATTTGAGTACAAGATGCCTGGTGTCAACTTATAGGAATTTGGGCAGATGATTAAAATAAAGCTTATTTCACTGTGATTTTTAGCTGATTCCACACATTCTCCATCTTAGTTGCTGGAGTTATTATTTCTTTTCTCCAAGTCCCTTGTGAGGAGACAAGTTCTGAGTACACTGGGACAGACCGCGGGATCCTCGGTTTCTCCAAGAAAACACCACCAAAATAGAAAGCAAAGCAAAATAAACCGTTTAAGCCCTTTTAACCCACTAACATTTGCTTTATTTAGGCAGCTCTTGATTTCCCCTCCCCAAAAGCAGGTGGGAGAGGGGCCGGAGCTGCATGTCCCACTGGTGAGCTCAGACCAGCTGGTGCTCACCGGCACATGGGCAAGGAGCCCAGGCACCGGCCTGAGCAAAAAGAATCGAGATATGCAGGTCCAATCTGTTTGCCCCATGCTGGCCCATGGGAGAGGGGTTTTTTTTCCTCAGGAAGAACTCACTGGGATCAAGAATGACATTAATAAGCCAAATGGAGACTGTCTCGCTTCACCGTGCTGCCTGGCTCCTTTCCAGCCCAGGCTGTTATTAAATTACCCAGAAAACAGGAGGAAGGAGCCCGGCATGGCAGCTTTCTCAGCAGCCTTTGTCTCTGATTTGTGCCAATCACTCCTGAAACAAGAGTCAGGCAGCAGGACACCTCCATCGAGCTGTAACGTCCTGTGTGGGGACGTCCCCGCGGACCCCACGGTGCAGAACCAGATGTCAGCTGCAGATTTGGCTCGTGGTCTGAGGGGCTGACTCCCCTGGGCAATGGCACTGCCAGAGCTTTGACCCCAGGGGCACAAAGGGGACAATTTGGTGCAAATTGGAGTGAAGCATATCGGTCATCTCAAATTCAGGTTTCTTTTCCGCGGTGCAGCTAAGGGACTCTCCAGCTCACGCACCCAACGTGCTGGGGGTGTCTCTGCCGGTGGCAGCTGCTCAGGCCAGGGACAGGGCATTGGGGTCCCCTCACCCCGCCTGGGCCTCTGCTCCCTCTGCAAAATGATCTGGGCTCAAAAAAGCAATTTGGAGGTGATGGGGTGTTTAATGAACAACTGCAATGGGCACATTGCGGGGGGGGTACCTGGGAGGGCTCACTGGGGACAGCGGGCACCTTAAGAGTCCTCCTGCCCTTTGATACCGTATTTAAAAAGTCCATGGGTGTGATGGCAGTGAGGCTTCTATTAATATTTTATATATTTTTCTTTTTTATCCATCCATAAAACACTCTATACAGACAAATGATGTGAATTTGAGGCCTGTCCTCTGGCAGGGTCAGTATGCAGCAATGCTGTAGTCTGTCCAGACCTCCTTATACACGGCACACACCGAGACGTCCGTGACAGCTGCAGGAGATCCCTGAGGTTTTGAGTAACAGAGAGAACTGGGATTCGCAGTTTCACAATTAGACCCTTCCATAATTCAAGGCTCATAAAATACATGCGTACTCCCTCTTGATACACAGAAGCCTGCCCTAAAATTTCAACACTTTTCTGATGCTTATGGATTTTAAAAAAAGTCAGCATATATTTCAGGGAAAATGATTGAATCAGGTTAAGTGAATTCCATTTGCTGGAATCACTGTGAAGTCAGGTGTTTGAAAGATAATGCGTACAGACAAACGAAATCCTTTTCTACTTACTCTGCTCCGCGATGTTGTTGATTTTCTTTCAGAGACGGCCAGTGTTTATGGCCAAGGAATTTATTGTCAGTCCTTGGCTGTAATTTATACTTCAGTGCATGCATGTTATAAATTTTGGCATGGAAAGATTGATGTAGTCTCATTTTAAAAGTATTATTATGCATTTAAAAATTATCATTGAAAACCTTCAGCACTTGCATACCAAGCACTTTCCATCTCTCTTACCATCTGTATTGTATTAAAGGATATAGAGAGTTCAGCTTTATGCCATTCCTGCTGAACACACTGGGATAACTTTCTTATGAAGAGGGGGATATTTTATGATGGGCTGCCTGTACATTTCATTGTATTTAATGTGAAAAAAATCCCAAATCTTCTGCAATTCTTCAGCCCTTTGCTGGGGGAAAGAATTCATAAGCTTCTCTTACTCAATACTGAAGATCACAGAATGAATTTACACCAGATTTTGCTATGTTTTGCATATGTGAGTTGAGCAACTAGGAGCAAATATTCAGCCTTTTCTTTTTCTCTTTAATTTCTGGACCAAATGGTGACTTTGACATTTTGGTGGTAAACGATGAATCATCATCAGAATTCAAACCATATGATCGAAGTACTTTTCACATTTTCAAAGTGCTGTTTCCTCCTTGAAAATAATTAGACAATAGGTTGTTTCTCTCTTAGCTAAGTTGTAATGACCTGTGTGAAATGCTTTGAAATCCACATGGTCTGAGACTTTAGTAACCACAAAGAAAAATATGAATACTTTAGCCAAGTCTTGAATTATTTTCTCCAAAGAGTAGTTAATATATTATTGGTAATACATGAAGCTTTTGTCCTACCACAGAGTATTATTTTAGCCATGGAAAACAACTGTATTTAATTCACTGTCAGAGTTGAGTATCTCCATGACTGATTATGAGCAGTACTATGGCACACATCTGTGCCTTCTGCAGCGGTCATTTGCTTATTTTTTATGTTTTGTTATTTCTTAGCAACAAAAGGAAGTTTGAAGAGCTTTTCTTCTTAGAAATTACACTATAATTGTTTTTATGATCCTCTTTTGCACTTGACAGTGTGCCACGAGCATCTGAGAAATTTCCTTTGCTCATACTGTGAAATGCCTTTTGACTGTTACCACCATCATATTCACCCTTGTGCAATCTTTTATACATGGAAAACGCGACGTCACTTTCAAGATCTTAGTTAGTAGATTGACAGTTCCCATTGTAGCCAGTCACAGTCTAAATCACAGTATATGAGACCATCACTTATAGAATCAGAGTATCACAGAGCAGTTTGTGCTGAAGGGACCTTCCCAGCTCCCCAGTGCCCCCCCTGCCATGAGCAGGGACATCTTCACCAGCTCAGGTTGCTCAGAGCCCCGTCCAGCCTGGCCTGGGATGTCTCCAGGGATGGTTCATCCACCACCTCTCTGCCCAACCTGGGCCAGGCTCTCACCACCCTCAGGGACAACAATTTCTTCCTCATGTCTCCTCCTTCAGTTTAAAACCATCACCCCTTGTCCTATCACAGGCCCTGCTCAAAAGTCCATACCCATCTTTCTTATCAGTCCCTTTTAAGTCTGGAAAGGCCGTACTAAGGTCTCCCCGGAGCTTCTCTTCTCCAGCTGAGCCCCACAGCTCTCTCAGCCTGTCCCCCAGCAGAGCTGTTCCAGCCTCGGGTCATTCCTGTGGCTCCTCTGGCCCCTCTCCAGCAGGTCCATGTGTGTCCTGTGCTGAGGACCCAGAGCTGGACCAGCACTGCAGGGGGGTCTCACCAGAGGAGGGCAGAGGGGCAGAATCTCCTCCATCCACCTGCTGTTCACGCTGCTGGGGATGCAGCCCAAGGTATGATTGACCTTCTGGGCTGCAAGCGCATGTTGCCAGCTTATGTCCAATCTTTCATGTCCCAGTTCTCCCAAATCCTTCTCTGCAGGGCTGCTCTCCATCCCTTCATCCCCAGCCTGGATTAATACTGGGGGTTGCCCTGACCCAGTTGTAGGACCTTGTACTTGGCCTTGTGGAAGCTCATGAGGTTTACGTGGGCACACTTCTCGAGCTTGTCCAGTTACAGGTGCCCAACCAGTATCTAATGCAGCCTTTGATCTTGCACAAGGAGCTGACTGACCCCCATACACTGGGTAGAAGATTTAATGCTGTGACAGCTCCAGTTGCCATTGTTTGGGTTGGGCTTGGGTTGGCCTGTAGCTTAGACATCCGCTGAGCATTGAGTAGTTGAAGTGCATCTGCTGGATGTTTCTAGTTTTCTGACCTAGTCTGAGCCTTTGGTCAGCATAAGAAACAGCATTTTTTTGGCAAAATATATAGGCATACTTTTTTTTCTGTAGCAAAAGCACCTAATTTTTGATTTAGAAGTGCTGTCCTCGGGACAGTCCCCTGGCTCAGGGCCCATGGGGACACACATCGAGTCCAGAGAGGACAGCGAGATGGGAGGCGCGCTCCACTGCCCCACTGTGCTGTGGCAGGCTTTGCTCTTGAGATAATCTTATTATCAATCAAGAGTATTTCCAATTTGGGGGTGTTTGACTTTTTTAAAACAGACCCCTTCCATGGTAATGACACTGTAAAAAATGAGTGTTTCTGGGAAAAAAAAAAGCTGTTCTGAGAGTTATTTCTACCCCCGTGGCTCCAGGGACCCTTGCAAAGCCAGCACGCCTGCCTGTTGTTACCCCAGAAATGTGTAGAAACCGCTCTGGGGCTTTCACGCATGGCTGGAAAACCATTTGCTCTGTAAATCTCCCGCATTCCAGCTTGTGAAGGTCACAGCGAGTCTCGTTCCAGAGACATCCTCCCTGCACACGCCGCCCCGGTCCCACGGGTCCCCATCCAGCCCCACGTCTTCGTGCTGGACCCAGGTGCCCTCACAGAGCGCTGGCCTCACAGGGTAACTCTTCTGCTCATGGATTTTGGGGCAGGGGAGCTGGCGGGAGGTGGTTCTGCTCCATTGCATCCATGCTGCTTTATGTCAGTGGAGAATCTCGCCCTTTGTTTTCATCCTGGCTCCTCCCTTCCTGCCTTTCCAGGCTAAATGTTCCCAAAATATCTACTGTTCCTTAATCAGAGAGACAGAAGGTAACCCTGCTCCTGATTTGTTTTGCAGACAGCGGCAGCTCCTCCTCATGGCCTCAGAAAGTTTCTATAAACAGCTGTTAAGCAAAGAAATCACACTAAGATGGTGATTTTTATTTATTGATATATATTTTTAAAAGAGGAGATTTGGGATTTCCCCTGCTGGGACTGCATCTAGTGGAAGAAGGAGCGATCCTTCTTCCATCCCTTGCTCCCCCTCACTGGAGCCAGCCCCATGCAAGCCCATCGTAGGGACCACGCTGCACAGAGCTGCTGTAAATCAACCTCCAGCAGCAATAACGTTTGACAGCACCAAAAGAGCCCCTCCTTGGCTCTGCGGACTGGAAATGTCTGGCCAGTGGCAGGGTTTGTATTTATGCTTCTTGATAATTTGTCTATACATCAGTTTATATGTTTATTTATATATTATAGGCAGAGCAATTGCCCAGAAAGACTTGTGTTTGCTTTGGCCACCCTGAGGGTCTCTCTCTGTTTGGTTTCCAAAGCACACACATGGAAAGTGAAGGGGCAAACTGCTGCACCAGGAAGAGTTACTCATTTGTCAGCACGGGCGCGGGGATTATTTTTCCAGGTGGATTTTATAAGAGCCGTAACGCAGGAGTGGGTACTGTGCACTGAGTCGGACTCCTGGAGTACATCCTTGACCTGTCCTTAGGACATGATCCTCTCAAGTCTGACAGTATCACAAATGCAGCAATTTGGTTAAAAAATGCACCTTTGGTTTCCTTCCTAGGGTGAGGAGGGCGGGTCCAAGGGCTGCAGGAGATTTCGGGAGTTGGTCTCTGCTGGTTCTCACAGGGCTGACAGCTGGATGCTGCAAAGCCAGGAATGCAATGGCATTTGAACATATCCCAGGTCTCCCAGGGGGGCAGCACTTTGGGAACGGTGCCTGGTACCTCGTGGGGAGCACAGACACCCCGAGGCTGTGGGGAATCCTCATTGTGGGTGGGCAAATGTGTCTTTGGCCAAAGCACTGAGACCATCATTTATGAGCTGGGGGGAATCATGGCCCCATGAAAACTGATGGGAATGTTGCCACAGCTTGTGGCAGAGCCAAAATTTCAGCCTCTTTCCACGTGACGTGGCCATAAGCCCAGGTCTGGCACGTGGCCATTCAAGCAACTCGCTGCAGACCTGAGCTGGGACCTGCTGGTTTCTGAACTGGCAGGTAAGGGGCACTGAACTGGGGCATCTGGTTGCCTAAATGCAGGTGACTTGGGCTCCAAGGTACCTGAGGCATCTGCACAGGCCTGGAAGATCCAGCAAAGACCCATAGGATCCCCTTTGGGATACCCTGGGGCATCTCCAAATACCAACAGAGGCAACTGTGTCCCTTCCTGGATGTCACTGGGCAAATGTCATCAGCATGGTCTGGTACCTCTCACATTTACCATCGTTAATTCCCCAATTTGCAGCGCAGACCAGCCAGCTCTGCCCTGAGCAGCCAACAACGTTCAGCCAGATCTGAGCACTAATGCAGAGGGACATGGAGCCAGTCTGGCTCTTGGCTGAGCTGGCTGACATCCAGAGCTGCTGACCAAGGTGGAGTTGTGCCAGACTGATGGGAATATTACTGAAATCTGTGGTTCCAGATTTATAATATCCTTGTCCTGTCCTCATCTGTGCAGTCCAGGACCATGCTGAGGGGTTTGAGCAAACACTGCTTGGTCCTACTGCAGGAGTAGACAACCGACAGTAGGTGCTTCTCCTTCTGGACTGCAGACGTATCATTGTGGCCAAGGACCTGCTCAGCTGGAAATCCCCTAATTCGAGCACATACCCCAGTTCTTCATATAGTCATCCCAGCTGCCTTGACAAGGTGGCAAAAGTCTCTCCTTTCACAGTGACCCACCATTGACTTTCCAAAGGAGCTGCTGTTTCTCATCTGCAGATGGTCTCTGCTGGCTCTCAGCTCAGGGCACAAATCCCCCACTGATGCTATTCTGAAGGTTACTGCTGCTCTATACATTGCCATGGGATGCTTGTATAATTTTTTACTCAGTCCTATGTAGGCCACTTCTTATTTTTAAAAGGGAAGTTCAAAGTCAAGCTCCTGCCAAAAACTCCTTGAGAAGTGTATTAAGGTGTGACCTAGTTTCTTACAAGTTCTTCAACTAGAACACTTCCCCCCATGTCCTTCTCCAGCCTTCCCTCCACCATAGCACCAACAAGGAGCTCACATCAGTCCCTGTCCGCCTGGGGACCCACTCCATCCCTCCTGTTCCCACCAGGTGACCTAATTATATCTGTGTTGGGAGCAGGTAAGTGCTGTAGGGAATACTGTGATGGCGAGCTGTCTGGTGTAACCTCTTTTTTTCCCTGCTCAAGTGATAACTGGAAAGAGCTCTTTGTCTTCCAGAATTTCCCTCTGCTAGTGAAACTTTCCCCATGTCAAAGCAGAAACGGGCAAGGATGTAAGAGCAGATGGCTTGTGTGCTGGGCATTGGCCTTCAGGCAC
This sequence comes from Streptopelia decaocto, assembly GCF_964273445.1. Taxonomy (NCBI): domain Eukaryota; kingdom Metazoa; phylum Chordata; class Aves; order Columbiformes; family Columbidae; genus Streptopelia; species Streptopelia decaocto. Next base: position 2,477,353 of record NC_138672.1, on the reverse strand, counting down.
CATGGTGGACACTTGGGGGTGATTTGCTGCTGACAATACGGTGGCTGAATCCCACTGTGAAAGGACAGTTGGCTTCAGCAGAGGATCTCCAAGAACATCTCTCATCCTGCACGGAGCGTCTACCCAGTTCTTGAAGGAAGAAATGGCCTCATTGCACATGGAGATGGTCACCCCTTCAGAAGGGACTCTGTAGGTTTGAGCCATGCTCTTGCTCACTCTTTACCCTTGAAAAGTCTGTTCAAACTGGATTTAGATCCTAAATCCTGGTTCACTACTGGTTTCTACCTGAATTTACCACTTTCTGCAATGAGGCAACAGCAATAGCTCCAGTCCCTCCTGTTGGGTTTAGACCGGTGGTCACACTGGCAGCCCCGTCCTGGCCTGTGCTGTGCCAACGTGCCTGGCTGGTCTGAGGGACCTGAGAAGGCACCGTCCAACTCCAGGGGCGGGAATGGCCAAAAGGTAGGGAGAGACCCATAATTACATGCCCTTCTGTGAGCAGCTCCCCAGAAGCAGCAAGATCACATCAGGCGGTGGAGAGATTGGAGGGGCTGCTGGAGGTCAGACCCACAGTTCTGCGCAGTCTTCTGGACACCTGTTATGGGTTAAGGATGGACACAAAGTGGGACGAAGCCTTGATGCAGCTTGGCACTCCAGTTTCTACAAAATCCCAGCAGTGCTGCAAATGTTTCAACTATGTAGAGCAGCATCACTTCTGCCAAGATAGTATCTGGAGTTAATATGACAAGTCAGTCTAATTTGAGTGGGAGAACGTTGCTTCTTTTCAGCCTGAGCAGATTGTCTGCTGGTGGGACCTTGTTAATTTGCTTCCATCAGAAGAATAAATAATCACCCAAGTCAGTAGCACTTTCCTGTTTTGAATTTGTATTTGTTTTGTTTTACTTGTTTTGTGCTGTCTCATTAGTAACTGGCACAGGGCACAAAATTGTATTTCCCTGGGCAAAACTGAATCAAACAGGAAGAGGCAGGAGGAAGGCTGCGCCTAACGGGTACGAGAGGCACATCCAAAACCAGCATTTGTCTGCCAGCCTCCGAAAAACAGAAGAGATGTGACAAGGCCTTGGTGTCCTTTGTCCTCCATGCCACTGTGAGTGATCCTGGGCAGACAAGTGGGGCACATGTGTCCTGGTGACAGCGAGTTTGTGGGTATGAGAGGATGAGTGAGATCAGCTGGGTTTAAAATAAACCCCCCTGTCTGTCTAAACAGTCTGGCACTGAACTTGGCTGTGTTTGTTGATTTTTGTTGTTGTGTGCCTGGTGAGGAACTTCATCCACCTGAGCCTCCAAGTGGGAAAAAACCTTGGGAGATTTGTGCGTGCATTCCCCAGTTCACCCATCTGGTTATATTTCCATGCTCAGGATGACATATCTGGCTGTAGGCTACAGTAAAGGAAAACACAAGAAGCTGCCAGAGCTGGCTTGGAAGGTTTCTTGCAGACCTGAACTTGTTCTTTTGATTCTGACCACTGCACAGTTTATTTACAGGGTGGTCAGCAGGACATGTCGTGCACCCATTCCCAACAGCCTCATCCCCTTGTGCATGCTGGATGTTCACCATGATGGCTACACAGATGTGCTGCCCCACGCCTGCGGAGCAGCACGTTGAGGATTTAGTACAGCTCAAGCAGGAAGAAGAAATGTCTTTTCTCCAGTGCTGAAGGGAGACCACAGCAGAGCAGGGTGGCTGTAGAAAGAAGCCATTTCCACAGTCTTACACTGAACAAAGTGGGTTTTGCAGCCTTTAACTCCCTCATGCCGTGTTAGCAGGCACAATGACATCTCCCCAAGTGCTTGCTCAGGGTGCAGGTAGAGCCATAGGGAGGAGGACCAGCCATGGGGCCAGGGCACCATCCCTGGCCAGGCCCAGACCCTCATGCCTGGCCCATCTGCACTGAGATATGGCCCTTGCTCTCCAGTCAGCAGCTCCCAGGACACAGCCTGGAGCCCACAGCCCCTTTGTGGCCTCAGCTATGTGAATTTGAGCAGGTGTTGGGCAAAGAGAAAGTGGGATCAGAAACAATCTCTCAAGGAAATGGAAATGGAAATGGACAATCTGTGCTATGCTGCAATTTTCCAGCTCTGCAAACTGGGAGCCGGTGCCAGGATGAATTTGACTTTTTTTCCCCCAGATCTATTTATGAGTTTCCTGGCTCGAGCAGTTTGTGCTCCATTGAAGATCAGCTGCACAGGAGATATGACTATTTTCCTCAGTGCTTGAGTCTTCCCAAGGACAGTGAGAAACCTGTCTCAGGTCTGTGGGACAGAATCTGTTCTTTGCAGCAAATCTCTCACCAGTATAAACTTGTGGGTATGATGAAGGCCAAGAAAAAGTGGGTCCTTTTAATCCATGAAGTCAGGAGCAGCAGGCCATCCTCTGCTTGGATGGAGAGGATGATTTGTGGGTTAAAGACCTTGACTTTGGAGTGGATTCCTGGGTCAAGATGTCTGGGTCTTTTCCAAGGTATCTCCTTCCCTCCAGGGACGGGGGCTAGAGAGAACCGACTGGTGACATGGGGACGTGAGCAGAGGTGAAGGACCTGGCAGTGGGGGCATGTGCAGGGATCTGATCTGTGGCCCTGGATTCAGGAGCACCTTGCAGTGCACGAGGATGAAGGTGTCCTTGAAGAGGTGAACTAGAGCAAACACCTGACTTCACTTTCCAGCCATGTAGCTTCCTTCCAGTGTAGATCTGTGGTTACTCTGCTGTTCTGGGTTCCTCTGGTGTATTTAGTGTCTCTCCCAGACCTGGCCATCAGCATTCCTAACATAGATGTGCCAGATAAGAATAAGGATCTCAGAAAGGAAAGAGCATGTGTGATGTGAAATGCTTGATCCTCCTCAAAGGAGATCTTCCTGTTGGCTTCCAGGGGTCTGGGTGTCACTCAGCCATCACAAATAGAAGGAAGACACTCCCTAGAGGGTGGCAAGCATGGACAGGTAATAGGACTATTAACAGCTAAAACCATTATTAAAATTATTATCATCATCAAGTTTATTAAAATGCCTCCAACTAAATAGACCTGTGTTAATAATGGCAATACAAACAAGGCCGGAGCGCTTGGGCTGACTCACAAGAAGTCAAGAGTTTTCTCTCTCATGGCAGTGGTACCAGGCCCAGACAACCACTTGTTGCAGGACAAGTGTGCCAAAATCTGTATCATGGAGAAAATTGTTCGTGAGAGCCAGAGAGTGAGTCATGGTTGCTGTTGATACCTACAAGATTTTCCTGAATGACAGTGGATGCCAAAAATAGAAAATACAGTTGAGGAGAGACTGAAACAGATAAATCACCCCAAAGCCCTGATTCATCACTTTTTTTGGCCATTAGCTATGTGGGAAAAAAGTCCTTGGCCTTCATTGTGTCTTTAACAATGACGTAGCTTAGGAGAAACGTTTGAGCCGACACAGAAACATTCAATTGTGTGAAGCCAAAGCTTGTCTCCATAGCACTGTGTATTTTTAGAAGTGGCAGGAATATTATCCAGACACTTCAGATACGTCTCCGCATTCTCACCCTGCTCAGCGCTTGGTGAAGCTGCAGCTCCCGTGGATGTGTTAGAGGGAAAGGGGGTGCTGTGTGGTTCGGGGTTCACTTGCATAAATTCTGGTGAATCTTCCTGGTAAAGCCTGTTGCCAGTAAGGAAAATCATACTTTCCAGCACAATTTTAAGGAAAGCAGGATGGAAAATCCTTTTCGTTGTCCCTGAGGTCCCTATATTCCTGCAAATGTGGGCTCCAGAAGAGGTTAAGCCTGTCCTTTCTTCCCTTGGTAGTCAGTTGGGTTTTATTTTGTTTTCTTACTAAATCGGCACATTTCTTCTTCGATATAAACCAGTAATTTTCAGCAGCAGCTGCTCTCTTTAATGCTAAAATCAGGTGGCTAGTTATGGAGATTGGCTTTTTTTGTCTTCTTATTTAGTGAAAATACCTAGATTAGCTGTAGAGAATAAGTTATGGTCAGGGTAGCCATAAAGGCAAAGAAAAGAGACTGAAGTCTGGGAAGACGTGGTTTCTGAGCTAGTACTGTGCTTTTGTTCAGCAGATATTTAGCAGGTGAGCCTGAGTTGTGGCAAAACCTGCTGGGTGCTGTCTATGGGGTCTGAGATGCTCTGCAAGACACAAGTGCCTGGAGAAGGAAGAAGAATGGTTTCCCCTCCATGGGCAGAGGCTGCAGAAAGCTGTACAGAAAGCCCCCGTCCCATCCTCGGTCCTGCTTTATGCCAAAGTCAGGGTTTCTGCTGCTCTGGCCAACGCCACTTTTCAGAGGAAAGTTTATATCAGGCTGCTCAGCCCACTCTGCCCACAGATATTTATTTATTGATATTCACCACCACATCAAAGAGAAACATTCTCTTAATTAAACTGACCCCAAGTTTAGAAGTAGCTTGTTGACTTACCCCTATAGCAAAAAGCCCCTGACCGCCAGGCTATGTTTCTTGTCCACGTGTCCATCTAATCCATCAGCTGTGAGACTCACCCCAAGCAAGGACCTTGAAGCCAGGGTCTCTCTGGACACAGAGCAGTAAGTGGCTATTTACATCTCAATCTGCTAAATTGTTTTAAAAATCAGCCCTTTATTCCTTTTTGTTTTCACTAAGTCCTGAAGTGCTAAGCCCAGGTTTGCCAGGACAGACGAAACGTCTAAGAGACATATTAGGCACTTTCTAAACCGTTTCCTGAAGGCCAAATGCCCACTAAACCATGCTGTGCTGTGCACAGTCTCTTCTTTTTCTAAAATAGCAAGAGATGCCCAACTTGTCAGCAAAATGCACTGCTAATTCCAAAATTGTACTTACTCTGTTTCTAGGAGCCCATTCCTTGGCACTTCTTAACAGGGTTCGATATGGTGTCAGTGTTATTTATTAAGTTCTCCCGGAGCGCCGGGGTGAGTCCCGCGCAGTCTCAGGAGCACGCAGCTGCAGGCCCTGGAGCTGCAGGAATTTGCTCTTGTTGAAGGTCCAACCTTTGCCTTCATTATTAGCTTGATAATTACTTCATTGTAAAAACTCGTCATCCTTGGAAGTAATTAATTTCTTGGAACCAAACACAACAGATGGGCTTCTAATTTATTTGGAATCACGTAGGAAGCAAGGGAGTCTCTGCCTCAATTTGATAAATACAGTGTTTTAACCTGACAGTTTATTCCCTTTTAGAGGTCTTTGGAAATATCCCTTTGGGTATTTGATGTTGACTCACCACAGGGCTGAAAGGCTCAGGATGTGATCAATTAATGAAACGTGGACTTGCTTTAATACTTTTGGGCACATTTCCTCTAGGCAGGATATGCAAATGGCACCATAGGAGCCACCCTGCTGTGACGGCACTTGCTGGCTGCTGAATTCGCGACAGATTTATGGGGTTGGCCAGGTGCAGAGGTTCCCTGCGAACAGCTGGAGCTCTCCCTTCCCTTCTCGACAAGGGGGATTTCTCACATGCAACCGGCCTTGCTCCAGCCCCCCACCGCCCGGTAATCGCTGCTCTCGCTGCAGCCCCGCAGGGCTGTGCATGTGGAATTGCTCATCCCCTCCTAGGCAGAGGTTTCCATTCACACTGCAACCTGCCCATCTGTTCTCCGCCTCACTGAGTCCCAAGCTTGCCTTCCTGCAGATTAAAAGGACAGCTGAACTCTTGAATATTGGGGCTGGAGAATAAATAGACAGCTGAGAGAGAGCAGAGCCCCCGGCATGTAAATCAAGAGCTTGATAGCTTGGTCTGCACTGAAACGATGTGGGGAACAGACTGGAGACACCTTGGGGTCACTGAGCAAAACCTGCGTGGGGATGAGCCAGTGAGGGGCTAAACCCCAATTGTCACATGTGGGGAAGAGAGGTCTGGAACGTGGGGATCCCGTGTCTCGATGGGGATGCAGCTCGTCGCTCTGCTCTGCGATTTTGACTCCTCCAGGCCATTCTGCTGGAAAAACCGTGATCCCATAACCCGGAGGGTGTAGCGGCCCGGCCGGACGGGGCTCTGAGCAACCTGAGCTGGTGCAGATGTCCCTGCTCATGGCAGGGGTGGCACTGGGGAGCTGGGAAGGTCCCTTCAACCCAAACCATTCTCTGATTCTATGATTCTATGTCAGAAATGCTGGTAGAAATTTCTGAAGAAAATCACAGTGAAAATACCTACTTTTTTGGGTATTTTTTGTGTTGGTTGGTAGAAAAATATCTTCCTTCCCCCTCCCCAGTTTTCTAACATTTCTGCAGAAATCAGACCTCTTCCAGGAATTAGGGTTTTTTTTCATTTTGTGTAAATCCAGCTTTTCCCCTGGCAAAAGGTTTGTGTGGGAGGCTTCCGGACAGTTGCTTTCTGTCTGTCAGGAGTACATGAACCTAAATCCACGACTGTGTGCTGGGGGCAGATGATAACCAGAGGCTCCTGACAATGTGCAATCATTTAAGGCACAATCGTTAAACATGCAATCATTAACAGGGAGGGGGGTGAAGGCCCCCGGGGTCCCAGCCCAGCAGGAAGAGACGGGGTTGCACATCCCAAACATCAAGGCTCTGCTGGCTCGTGCCACCTCCTGCGGATGTTCTTTAGCCTGGAGGAACCATCCAGCCAAGAAGCCACCGTGTCACCGCAGGGGTGGTGTCACAGGGGCTCTCGCCTCCCCCACCCATTCATTTAATCCGGGACCATGTGGGTGTTGGAGCTTGGTTTGCCCATAATGGGAGAGAAAACCAGGGTGCAGACCACTTGAATCCCTGACATTTTCTCCCCGTTCTTGCTGGGAATGACCTAATCCGCACTATTGTTTCCTACTCCACTTGAATTTCCACTTATCCACATTTCCATTCTTTCCGCAGTTCTTAAAATATTTTTCGACCTTTTTAGCAGGAAAGAGTGGAGACCTGACAATGGCGTTCTTGTTTGGTTTGGGAAAAGGTCATTCCTCCACAACATACTTCTTGTGCTGTTTATACAAAACTTAGCAAAGAGAAGAAAAATGTGGAATTTGTTCATCCTGAGGAAAAAAACAGATTTACATATTACAGCCCTTGCTCAAACAGGCATTAGCCCTCAGTGTCAGCTGTGCTGCTCTGTCCTCTCTGCTGCCCTTATTCTGGTGGATTAAGACTGATATGGACCTGCCTACCTTGCTTGTGAATTTATTTCCTAAAAGAATAGGCAGTTGTGGCCTTGGAAAGACGGGCAAGACTTGGCTGTATGGTCACCTTCTTGACACTTTGCTCCAGGTTTTCCTTTCTGCTGATTCCAGCACTCAAAGATTTCTCTCTGGCTGGGATTTATTAAACGCTGTTGTTTACCCTGCTGGGAACTCCTCCTTCAGCATCACTCATCCTTTGACCCCAATCCATCCCAATTTCTGGTGGCATTTTTCCATAGGAGCTCAGTAGCCCGCGGCTCCTTGGAGAACGCATGCAAGGGCAACTTTTCCAGGTGGTCTGGATCTCTCTCCATGCCCCTCTCTTTCCAGCCCCTCAATGGGGTGGCAGGGACCCACTTACCCACTTCAAGAACTTCACTGAGGTGCTCAGGTCTGAGCGAGACAAGTAGGCTTGTGGGGCTGACATGAGGACCTGGGTTCACTAAAAATAGTGTGTGGATCCATGGTGATGACAGGAACCATGGAGACCTCTGCTTTCCTCGGGGCTGCGCCAAAGGTCCCTTCGCAGTTGCTCCCTTCGCAGGTTTGAATGGACAGAAGAGGACTGATTTATTAAATCTTGCTACACTTTCTCAGGCAAACATTTGAGGACGCATCAGCTGAACTTTGCGCAGCATCAACATCTCTGACATCGTGACAATCTGCCCAAGTCTCCTGTTCACTGGGGCAACGTCCTTTATTTTCTGGTCTTCCTTTGATCTTACATATCTGATAGTGCAAGGCGACTGGAAACCCCACACAGCACGAAAGACCGGGGATAATCCTTGTGGGATTGTGCATCTGATTTTTCCTGCCCCAGATTCCTGTAGCAGCTTCCAAATCTCCTTATACTTTGGCATGATAGAGTTAAAGCAGTTGTCTTGAAAGGAATCACAGCATGGATACAGTATAAAATCAGACATGGGATATAAAAAGCAGGCTTCTAAATTTAAACCTCTGTTAAAAGCTAATTTAAGCAGCTAATTATACTAAAAATGCATGAGCCCCAAATTTGCCAATTAAAAGTTAATTAAACGAAAACTCAGCAAGCTTCAATTTGTCAGTTAAATCCATCTGCTTCCTGCAGCTTCCTGCAGTCCCACAGCTTCAAAGCTCTCCCTCCAATGGGAGCCGCAAGCAGACAGATGTCCAAAACCCTAGAAAAAGCCCAAGGCTTACTAAAACCCAGGCACAATTAGCAGCCTCAGCCTTTGGGAATCTACCCAAACATCTCACAATGGATGTGGCCGTTTAGGAGATGAAGACTGGACAGGCTGGCTCGGTGCTGCAGCCGCTGTGCTGGCTGGAGCCCTCCCCAAACCACAGACGTGCGGACAGGGTGACAGGTACCGCTGCCAGGGACCACACAGTGGACAATTCAGCAGGTCTGCGAGTGGGCAGCCCGATTAATGTGACTGCTCTCAGGAAAACTCCTCATTTTTCCAGCTTCAGAAGGACAACCCCATCCTCTGCCTGCAGAGAGCAGAGTGGTCCCCCCTGGATATGGGACACCAGCTCGCATGTGCTGTGGCCACGCTGTTGCTCCCCCTGGTCACCTGGTCCCTGCACAGTGCGGGATGCTGTGAGACCCTGGGTGATGTGTTGTTGCACCAGGATAAAAGCCCGGAGTCGTGGGGTGGAGGATGGTGTTGGCTGCTGTTAATGGGCTCAGCCAAGCTGAGCCGCACGTGACCAATGACTGCAACACGGGGCAATGTTCTGGGGCTTTCACAGCGGTAATTGGCAGCTTATTACAGTTTTTATCAACCACACCTGGTGTAGACTTTCTTATTGTGTTCGTTAAATAGACCAGCACTTTAAAAAGAAAACCGAATCTAGATACCAGCACGTGCACTTACAGGAGGGAAATCTGTGAAGCAGAGCTGCCACCCGAGCGGACCGATGCACCGCGGGGCAGCCGCGCTCTGCCCCGCTCCTGTCCTCTGTGATGGGTATCAATGCAATGGAAAGTGAACAGGGTGCTCAGTTTCTTTGCTGCTGAGTCCAAGGAGCTACCATGGTTCAAGGGTTTGGCAAGCTCAGCTTTCAAAATGAAATAAAAACCCCCAAACATTTCTGGCCATCCCTCTCAAAATCGTGCGGCCCCTGCTCTTCAGAGCAGAAGAAAGATTTTCACTAAAGTTGCCTGAGCTTTATATTAAATTTCAAATGAATGCAAATGAATGCTCCGCAGTCCAGTTTCTGCATTAGTACAGCCTTCATTTCTGCAGAGCTGGGTATTATGCTACCACCTCCAATATGTGGGCATCTACCTGGCATCTATAGCCAGATGGGTGACAGCCAGCAGCTCTGCATTTCGGGCAGCTGAGTGACTCCAGGGTCACACTGGAGGCAGCTCAGCCACCCCCCATCCCACCCACCGAGGTGTCTGGGCTGGGACGTGGCTCCTCAATTTTCAGCACCTGCATTTCCGCAGCTGTCACCCCCCAGCACCATCAGTATATTCAGGGTTTTGCTTTGATCTGTTTTTGTCTTAATTTTCTCAGCTGCCCATGTGTTTCCCAGCTGCAAGTCGTCAACTTTCTTTGTGACTTTTCCCCACTCGTTTTCCCCCCTCACTGTGTAAGTACTTCTATTCCAGTCCCAGCTGCGTCTGTCTTTCGTGTGACCCATTTTGTGCTTTGTTTTCAAACAGCAGAGGGATGGCTGGCTTGTTAGCTACACAGGGGGATTAGGATGTGCTGTGGTGATGATGGGAGGGAAGCAGCTCCTTGGGGTGGCTGCATGAAGCAGAAAACATCAACAAGGTTGGGCACGTGCTTCATTCTGTGATTCTGTGATTCCCCAAAGTGTCAAAGCAAACCTCCCAAAGCCAGGGCTCCTCAGAGCATTAATTTAACAGGGTTACAGCCTCTGTACACCAAGGTAAACCTCCCCATGCAGCACTGCAGGAGCCCCCCATGATGTCCAGGAGGCTCCAAGTCCCCTTGTGTTCATCATTGCATGAAGATCTATCGCACGTTCATTCGCCATGTCATGTCCATGGATAACATCAGGGCAGAGCAGAAGTGCAACGTGCAGAGGACTTTCTCCTGGGGAGACCCTCTGGCTGCAGCCAGGTCAGAGACCCCAAAGAGCAGGAGAGCAGTGAGACCCTGCAGGGTGCTCTGGAGAGAGGGACCAAAGGTCTGGCCCAAAATGCACCACCATATTCTAACCAGTGCCGTTTTGTAGTAACGTTTGGAAGCACTGACACTGTAGGGAGGTGTGAGGTTGAGTGGAAGAGAGAATATAATAATATAAAAACATAAAAGTTGGGACCAGATGACTTGTGCATTGGGTTGAGTGGTGACCAAGACATGTAGACCAAGCAGGTCAGTGAACTCAAAGTGCAGAGCCTGAAAAGCCTCCAGCCAGAAACCACAGGAGAGGATCAGAAAGAGTTATGGCTTCATCCTGAGACAGAAGCAATCTGTTGTGGTATCCTTTTCCCTTCCAGTTATCTCAGTGAGTATCAGTGTCACTTCACTTTCCCAGGTTCCTTGGTGCACCTGCAGATGGTGATCCCTCAAATGTGCCTGCAGGCCTGGTTGCAGCTAGTCAAGTACAAGAGTGCAGAGAGCTGTGTTCTTTTTCCTTTGGACTGGCAGCGGGGGCTGTCCAGAGATCCATCCCTTCTCCCAGGAGAGCAAATAAAGCCATCAGAGCAGCTCGCCATTCCTCTGGCACGGGCACGAGTCCAGGCTCCTGTCTCTGTTCTGTGCTCTGCTCCTTACGAGAACTGATTAAATAATCGAATAACACAGTTGGAGGCTGCAGCTCTTGCTTAAGTCTGTGACAAGCCTCTTTAAGAAAAATTATTATTAGTAGACACAGAGAGGGCTGGTTTGTTTTACAAGGCTTTAGTGCAGTGTTGGCTTTATAAATGAGGTTGTGAGTCAAATCCTTCCTGACTCTTTATGAAAGACAGATCTAGTGGAAAACCAGCTACACTTTGTTTATGTAAGCAACCTTATTGCCCATGGTGATGTCTTAGAGACACGTATTTGATCCTAAATTCTGACCTTTTATAGTGGCAGCATATCGGAGAGGCAGTGCAGGACATGAGGACGGCCATCAGAAATGCTATTTGTATCTGCACAGAAACATGTGCGCTGGCACCTGAACCCAGTGCCTCATTCCCACTGAGCGCCCTGTAGCTGCTGCACCTGCAGCAAACCTGGATTGAGACACATGGCTGTTCTGGAAGCATCTTCTTTAGATTTGCAGTGCTGTCTCTCAGCAGCCTTTCTGCTTTATCGAAGCGATCTGTGAGCTCAGACCTTCAGGATTTAGGGCACTATTCCTCCAAACATGTTGTTACAAATCTGAGTATCAGTGCAGCATTTTGCAGACATGCCTCAGCTACTGTCTTTTTAGGCACCGAATGTCTGAGAGCTGTGGAACTGTTAATATAACCCCAAATTGAGGACAGTCTACTGTAGAAGTGCAAACTGGTCTGCACTGGGGCTGTTATGGTCTTCTCCTGTATCCAAAGACCTGTTCCTCCCTTGGCCTGGCGCAGACATTCCGCCGAACCTGGATGAGCTGGTCAGGGAGCTCAGCCTGGGGACAGCCAGGGTGACAGCACAAGGAACATGTCCCTGGGTCACTTGGCTCCTCAGACCAGCGTGGCTGTGCTGGGTGGCAGCCAGTGCCACGCAGTGCACAAGGGAAGGGGCACTGCTGGACCAGGTCTTCAGGATGGGGCAAGGAGGATCCATGGCTGACCTTTTCTAGAGAGCTAGCAATGGACAGCTGCCCTGAGCAGGACGTGGGGCAGGGACCTCCAGGAGCGCCTCCTGACCAGCTTTTCTGTGATAGTACCTGGACATCAGGAGTACATTGGCAGCTGAAGCTGGCACCAGACCGCAAGCATAGGCAACACAAGCCAGGGGAGACACCATCCCCTGAAGCACGAGTGTGGTCATTGAGTGACTCTGGGAAGGGTGGTTTCCCTCCCAAGGGTACCAGGGGACACCTTTGCCTTTCTCAGCTGCAGCCAGGGTCTGCAGCAGCTGGTGAAGGCTGGGAAGGGTCCAGATGAGCCTTTCCCATGGCACAGTTTGATTTTGGAAGGGCTGGAAGGTACTGGAGTTTCACTCATCTTTGATCAAAGCTCAAGTTCATTGTGCTTTTTGCTGAGTTTTCTCTGAAATTGACCATCTTTTCTTTGCCAGCCTGGTTATTGAGGGCAGCACAGATGTTACTGGAATTACCATTCTGCCTCCTGTGCAGACGAACGCCTGTTTGAGAGGAGAATTCGTGTTGTTCAAAGAAGTACAGGCTTCTGCTAAAACGAACATCAGGCTTTATTGACAGAAGAAGTAAATATTGACCAGTGGAAAGTTAAAGCCAATATTTACTCTTGAGTTTCCCTAAATCCCACTGTTTACAGTAAGTGAAATGCGAAGCGCTGATCCACAGATTCCCGTTGGTGACATGGCAGGGCTGACGTCCAGCCCCCTGGTTCTACAGACTATTATATTTGCATCCTGATCGCCAGACATTTCCAAAGAAGGCTCCTTCTGTGGCTGTGGGCTTGGGCATTGCTTCAGACCTATATATTAAACAAACATCTTGCCAGAGAGATGAAATCAGAGATGCAGAAAACTGGAGACTTAATTATTTCCAGTGTCAGAGTAAGGAATTTGATCAATATATGAGATAAATTCTTTGCACAGGAACACATGAAGGAGAACAAATGGAAATCACAGAATCATAGAATCACAGAACGGTTTGTGTTGAAGGGACCTTCCCAGCTCCCCAGTGCCCCCCCTGCCATGAGCAGGGACATCTTCACCAGCTCAGGTTGCTCAGAGCCCCATCCAGCCTGGCCTGGGATGTCTCCAGGGATGGTTCATCCACCACCTCTCTGGCCAACCTGGGCCAGGCTCTCACCACCCTCAGGGACAACAGTGTCTTCCTCATGTCCAGCCTGAATCAGGTTGGAGAGGAAACGTAGATATCCCAGTGTGTCTGCTTTCAGCATCACTGAAAGAAGGTGGGAACCAGTGCTTGGAGTGCTCGGTTGGCATCCACGACATTGTTGCCTCTCCAGCCACCCTCTGCATGTGTAACACACCAGTCAGTGGCTGGTCCCACCTGCAGGCTTGAACCTCAGAATGGCCACGCTACAGCTCGAGGCCAGGGCCCAAATCCTCGGCAATAACCAGGTCCAAATCTATCTGAAGGTGGAGTACTGGCAGTTTGCCCAAGGTGACAAGTGGCAGAAATTTATTCTGCTCTAGGGACTCAGATGTGTTTTCTTCCCACCGGACAGTCCATCTGTGTGCTGCAGGAGCTCTGTGCACTCTTCTGCTGCTGCTTCTCAGACAATGGGGTCTGACATTCATACACCTTCTATTTGTACAAAACTGCCTTTCCCTGGTCCTCCACCTGGGCACGGTGGAGACAGTGGAGATGAGCATTTGTAAAGAAAGGTCCAGATATCTCATCGGGCACCCAAACCCAGAGATCTCTGCTTCCAGCAACACCCACATGTCTGCTGAGCCTTGAGGTACCAGTCCTGTCTCTAACACTGTGATAATCAGTTTTACAGAAGGAAAAGAGAGTGATCCTTTCACAGAGATCTGTGGGCAGATTTTAGTCTGAAATCCAGACGAAGATGCAAATCTTGCCCTGTTTCTCAGAATGCATTATCTTGACATTGTGAGTCAGCTTTCCTGAAACACTGGGCTGGGAACTGGATTCTGCAAAGGGCCAAACTTTTGGGACCTGATAGACACTTCTCATCTGTTACATTCTGCAAATGTTGAGATGCTCATGCTGAAATCCGTATTTCTGTGTTCTCAAAACAAAATATAAATACTCAATCTGTATAGAAAACATCGATTGCATCTACACATTCCTGCCACGGTTTGCTCTGGGTGCATCAGCGTTTTCTCAGTAGCTGAGCATGGCCAGAGCAGCAGGAAAAGCCCAGCTGGTCAGACCTACGGGGACCTGCCCTGTCCTATGTTTGGTCTGTCTCTGCTCATCACCAACATTTGTCATATTGCCCGTGAAAACCACTCCATGAACAGATTCCAGCAGCTTATGGAGAGATGTTTTGGTCACCCGTGTGCTGCTGTTCCCAGCTCCTGAAGAAGTTTCCCTGGAAGATGTTGGTGTGCTCCGGGAGCAGACGGCTTCTCCTCAGCAGGATCTGTGGCCACCAGGGATGATGTTAGGAGGCTTGGTAAGAATGTTAAACTGTTTGTGACTCCTCAGGCCCTTTTGTGTTGTTAGCCCTGCACTGGTGGTCTCTGTGCCCTGAAAGTCGCTCTGTTATTTAGTCGCTTATTTCACAGATAAACAAGTTTCCCAAGGGGATGTCAGGGGTTTGAGCGACAGCATCACCCAGTGTAGCACCTGTGACATGAGTAATTGGGTTTGTCATCACAGACAAATTCCTATTAGAACCCATTCTATTGCATTTTAAGTGCTCTTATTCTCTTTACCCTCTTAGAAGTGGCACCTCCATGCTGTGAAAGTGCCCAGCCTTAAGCCTTCTTGATCCTTCACCTTTCCATTAAATTCCCTGTTTCTTTTTGGCTCCCAATATTTTCCACACAATCACATTAATCTAACAAGCCTCCCCTCCTGCTGCTATTTACGGCCACAATGTTTTGATTTCCATGTCACAGATGTTCTTTTTAACGGATATTTACAGTTGAAAGAAATGGGGATCCAGCTGTGCTGATGGGACAGAAATAGAACCACATTATCACTCCTGCATCCAGGCATGAAATGCACAATCAAACTTGCAGCGGAATACCTGGTTTTAATGCAGGCAAGGTATCCTGCTCCGTGTTGAGTTCAGTTATTTGTTATCAGGACAAGTGCCTGACATGACCTCGTATTTAACAGTCACATCTAGGGACCTCACTCATTTTTTTGGGCATATTAAAATGGCAAAACATTAGCATGCAGCTGTTAGGAAGTGACTAAACACAAGTAACTAAAACCTTACGCTCCATATTGAGATCAGAGTTGGGCTCCAGCCCTGTCCAGGTGGGTCCAGAGCCTTGTTTATCAGGGGTGGCTGAAGGATGAATCACAGAGTGTGTTTTAGCCCACACCTGTATTTTCTGAGGTAGGGATGAGTTGGGCTGTGGCTGTTCCTGCATGGACCAGGAGGCAGCTGCAGGCTCACTGCTGCTTCACTTTTTTTGCTGTCTGAGGACTCAGCAGCCAAGCAAAGCTCTAAATTTTAAATGACTTTGGGAAGATGCCCACAGCGGAGGTGCAAGGCTCATTGGATGCTCAGTACGTTTTGTTTGGTTCCTGTAAACCCTTAGGAGCAACATGAGCATCACTGGAGCTGCCGTACCAGCCCCGCCAAAGGCTGCACGAAGCGTTGGGAAGTGATCTCAGCATCTCACTGTGGGGATCTTCCAGCAGCATTTAAAATTGACTCCTTCCAGCTGGCTTCTCAACAGCTAACAGCACTTAATTGTAGGAAGAGCATTCTCAGGACCTGGCAGAGTGAGCACGACTCCTGACCTCTGTCCAGCGCTCTGAGGCCACCGGGGATTTGTTATGTGCTGCCTGCAAGCTGCACCATGTCCCTGCTGGCTGGTGTCTGGGGGAAAGCAGGATGGGATGATGGACACCAGAGTCCAGAGGTCACCAGTCTGATGTTTTTCTGAGCAGAGTGGGGAACAGCCACTGTGTCAATGTCATCATTAACTGCAGAGCCTGGGACTGATGAGCACCCTGGGGCTGGCCAGGGCAGCCTCAGCTACTTTGTTCAGGTCTGGGACTTCATAACACAAGCTGTGAGTTTTGAGGTACCATCTGCAAGCACTGAGATAATTTCCAATGCTCCTTTCTATCCCCCGCTCCCAAAGCAGTGCTGCTCCTTTCACAGAGCTGCTGCATGATGGAAAGTCGCATGACAGGCTTGAGTCAAAGCAAAGGCAGCCAGTTTCTTTTCC
Source organism: Streptopelia decaocto (assembly GCF_964273445.1). Classification (NCBI taxonomy): domain Eukaryota; kingdom Metazoa; phylum Chordata; class Aves; order Columbiformes; family Columbidae; genus Streptopelia; species Streptopelia decaocto. Next base: position 2,461,279 of record NC_138672.1, on the reverse strand, counting down.
AGGCTGGTACCCTGCTTCACAATGGCCAATGGCGCAGGGAACAAGAGAAAGAAAAATCTCAAGAAGAGAGTGATCCTTTCCTGGGTCACCCTGTTTCTGGCCAAAGTAATTTAGGGACATCCTGAGCTGGAAGCTGAAACCAAAAACTTCACTTTATTCAGCATGTCCTGGCCCTGGGGGCCACACACTGTTACCATCTTCCTTCCTCCCACTTCATTACCAGGCTTCTCCCATGTTGGTGGCCTTTCTACCTGCACCCGAGCTGCTATCAGTCCTCCAGCAGTGACAGGAGACATCTCAGGTCTTCAGGACAGAGCTGCACCTGGCTGTGTGCTAGAGACATGGGACCCTTGGTTTATCTGCTTTGACTTGTCTTCCTGGGCCAGGTGCTCATATGAGAAACGAGCAGCACGACCTGCACCAGGCAGCACTGATTTTGAGACACTACAAGGCTATTGCAGTGAAGGGTCACTCTCTATTTGCCTGCTCTTACAATTCTTTTATCCATGATTCCTCACGACTGCCTAGTGCTGGCAGAGTGACTGGGGGACCAATGCTGGACATCTCCTTGGCAAATGCCACCCCTTGTTTTCTACTCTGGGAACACCAGGAGCCCCACACTGATTTCCCACCCACTATATCAGAAGTGACCTGTTTCTCCTTTAGAGAAGCTTAGGGAAAAGTCTCCTCTAAAAATTTCCAGGAGCCCTCTGAGATTGACTTCCCAGAAAGTCCAGCAGAGTAGAGTGCGGGAGAATAGAGGACACAGAGTTTGGGGACACCTCTCCTGGGATAAGAAGCCAGTTGAAACAGAGCCAAAGACCCCATTTCCTAATCTTTGGGCTATTATTTTCCCTCCACACTTAATTCTATACGTGTTCTTGTTGGACCATAAGGGCAAAGAAACAGTTTTTGTCCAACGTCTAAGGCAGAAGAGAAGCAAATGGCCCAAAGAGGAACCTCTTTGAATGGTGTCTCCATCCAGACAAGGGCAGGAGGACTCAGTTTTGTCGGCTTGCATTTTGGCCAGTGCAGCCCAACTGGCTGGTCGCACACAGCAGCCAACCAAGCTCCATGCACACTCCAGACTGGATGTAGAACACCTTGCATTTTGGCTGGGACACCTCACAGGAGCTGCAGTGTGAAGGTGCCACTGGAGGAGACTGGAGAACAGACCTGGATGAGTCCCCAGCACACAACTTCATATCTTCAACCGCTCACAAAGACCTTGTAGGCTAATGACAGATTCTTGCTGACCTGGCCTAGGTGGCTCTTGGACATGCTGTCCTGGAGGGTATGAGATCACAACCCAGACTGTCCTACCACACCCCATCTTTCTCACCCTTCTTTTCTTTGTGTCGGTTTTGGTGACTTTGTACCATGTCCTGTACTGCTTCAAGCAGTGAGATGATAGAAAACAAATCCTCAGACTCATGTAAAAATCTTCAACTGATTGTATGAAACGCAGGATTCCTCCCCAAATAGCTGCTGACTAGTGATGTGCAAGCAACTTCTCAAACAGCAGAGATGTTCAGGGAAAGAAAATGGCCATGAGGATACCATGGTGCTCAGCGTGGGCCTGGGGAGATGGTTCATCTGTGATAGAAATAGGTTGGGTCTGAACTTTCTGGCAGGAAAAACTATCAGTACCAGGGCCTGCAGGGTACAAGCCACTGCTCTTTCTCTCACTGTTCCTCACACGCTGTCCTGCACATCTCCTACCAGTGCAGGGACTGGATCAAATGTTAAAGAGTACCAAGAAAAAGTTCGAGAAATGATCCTGTCCTGTTCCAGTGTACAGCTTTTGCAATGTAAAAGGAGATTGCTTTTTGCATAAAACAAACATGCTCTTGACTTTTTCCCCTCAGGAATGGATTCCATGTCGAGTTAAGAGAGTAAACAGAGCCAGAAAAAAACTCCATGTGGCAATAAAAACAGTCTGATATTAACTATGCTCCCTCTGGGGCTCCTGTGAAAATTCTCCCACTGCCTTTATTACTGATTTAAGAAAAAAAAAATTACACTAACTCAGTACTTTTCTTTTGGAAAAGTATTTCTGGAATGTCTCTTGTTCCAACAGATTACGTAAAGCGACTCCAGCAGCTTTGTGGAGTCTCAAAGGCTCAGCTGGAAAAGACCCATTAGGTCATTGAGGCCAGAGCGAACCTCTTGCCCACAAGTGCAGCCATCCCCAGCTTTAGGACAGGCTCTGGTCCACCCACCTCTGCTTTCTCCTTCTGCTTGTGTCTACATGACCCATTTCTTCTCTTTCCCACTGTTTCTGGGATTTATCTTGTTTTCATCCCTTTTCTTACCAGGAGCTTCTGGCTCATCCCATCCCTGGGCATCAGTGCCATGTCTGCAGGCAGCGCTGTCCTGCCTGCCCTGCCAGCCCTCAGTTCTATGGTTTATGTCATGGTGGGGCTGATCTGACTGCTCAGATACTGCCTTACCTTCCTTTTGTTTTTCTTTTAAAATATTCCTTACAGTTCTGTATTCATAAAAAATGGAACTGAGAATGAAATAATGAGAAGAGCAACTGTGATGGCAGTGGCAATCGCATGATGAACAGTAAAAGCTGCTTTTGTCACACTTTATATATGTGTGTTTGGGTACCTCTGCAGCCCAGGGATACAGAAACACAGATAAAGAAACAGATAAAGAAAAATCCAGCTAGTTGTGAATTTTATTTATATTGGAGATTTCCTAATGTGAAAAGGGCTTCCAGCAGGCTCTGATTCAAGTGATTTGAGATATGCCCTCCTGATCCAGCAAGAGAAAGAATAAGCACACTGTGTGATTTCTAAGGCTCTCCACACCATCCTTTCTCCTGTTTTAGTGAACTATTAGGAGGTGGCAAGGAATATGTTAGGGCAAGGTCCAGAAATAAATCAGTTTGTTCAGATGGGGTTGAGGATGCCCACCTGCACAGGCTCCTCTACATCCCAACATGAGGACCTGAGCTCTCCACTCATGCACCTAAAGTAAGGGAAATTTGGATGCTGTTGGAATAAACAGCTGGTCCTGAAATACAAAGTGCAGCTACTCTGTGCAAGAGCAAAACCCACAGATGTGAAGCAGCCAGGACAGCAGCTCCAGCTGAGTAAAATTGTTCTGAATTAAAAAGAAACACGCAGCCACAGTTTTGGTACAATGATTTGCTAAAATTTCCTGAAGATAAGACCATGCAAATACACCTTTAATCGTTAATCTTTAATAAACAGCTACAGCTTTTAGTGCAGGTCAAATATAAGGTCAGTGATGTTAATGCCAGACTGCTTCTTGCTGATAAACGGATGCTTAAGATGCAGTGATTGCTGAGACTCTTGTAGTGTGTATCAGAGGAAGAACACAGGAGGATCTTGAAAACCTTAATGAGGAAGTGTTGCTTTATATGCTAAATACTGGAAATCCTTGCAGAACCAGAAACACAACAGATACCTTCAATGTTCTATATAATGCAAGACCTGAGTCTGCCCTGTGTGCCCGGTCTCTTCCACCTGCCGTGGGGGTGTGAAACATAGCGTGCTGTAGACACACATATTTTGGATGCTATAGTTAATTAACCGAACTTGATTATCTTAGCTGAGTGTTTGTTCTGAGCACGACTCTCCTCAGCCTTGGAGCTCAATAAAACAAATTTTTGGTCATACAGCAGTCAAATTGCTGTAAAAGCACTAAAATTTGTGGTTTTATTTTCAAATAAAATAATAAAACCTATCACTTCCAATTTCCTTTTCCACTTTTTTTTTTTATTTCCCCACAAACCCCCCACACTTTCCAGTACAGTGCGTTGTGGAAGCAGGAGCCGAGCCATCTGGGATGGAAATCATCTTGCCTAATGGCCACGCCATGCACATCTCATAATACCTTATTTATCCGTGTCCACTTAAAAACTTCACTGGGGCATTCCCAGGTCTCTTGGTGGCATCTGCAGGTCTCGCTGTGGGGAGATGACAACGATGCACTATACAGGCAGCTTCCCACCTCATATTTCCCTCACACTATAAGAATCAGAGCCTGTGCAACGAGTGTGACAAGTAGTATATGAAATACGCTATTTAAAAAATTGTCTACTGAAGTGTAGCTCTTCCCCCTTGTGCATGGGAATTGTCACATACTTTAATCGCATGATCATGTATTTTGATTTCTACTGGCTAATTGCTGCTTAACATTCTTATTCTCAGAGAGTTTCTCTCCTTTGTTCTCGTTTCAATGAAACTGAGACAAGAAGATGTCAAGAAATACCAAAACAAAAGCAAACCTTCTGTAAATGAAGCATTTAGGTGGCAGAGTTGACAGAAAAAAGATGGGGAATGCGCCATTATGGATTTAGCGTTGCTGTGAAATCACCTTCATTTCAAGTTGTAGTTTCTGTGCTGTTTTCTGTTTGTTTGATTAATATTTTACAAATTCTGACAGCAAATGCATCCTGTAAAGTACAAAAAATAACATCCAAAATAAACAGCCTACTGAGTCTTCTGTGCTTTTACTGCAACTGACTAAAACAGCACCGACTAAACATCAAGAGGTATTTTTGCACGGAAAAGTTATAGTTATGTATAGGAGAGAGTTATTTCTAAGTAACTCTTGTTGGTTTTATTCATAAAGGCTCAGGCACAGAACTGAAAATAGATTTAAATGATCAGATATTTCCCCTGACTCGCTTTGAGTGGCTGGAAACCTGGGAAAGTGTCAACGTGCCGTGAACAAAACTGCGCTTCGTTTGTATTTCGAGTGCCTCCTGGAACACAAATATGAAGTGCAAGCAAAAAAGCACCTGTATTTGTAACCTTACATCCAGCACAACTCCAAACGGCTCTGGCCTGGTGGCATCAGGAATCCCATATTTCTGAGGCTACTTCTACAGTAACCTACTACAACGCAATGGTTAATCGTATCTAACCTTAATACCAGCCTAATCCTTCAAATGTTTTCAAATTTAATTCCAACCCTATGGCAGTTATCTCTTTAAATTTAAAATCTAAGTCTTTGCATTTAATCATCTCCATAGATTTAACCCTAAAACTTATCTAAACCTACAGACACACAAAAAACCTGATTGTATACTTTAACCTTAAAAGTAACCCCTCAGTAATTATAGGTCAGTACCAAATTCATATTTTTATCCTAACCCAGATTAGCTGCAGCTGTAATCCCTAATCCTGATTTAGAATTTCAGCCATAATGTCAACTATAACCTTACCCTAACCTAAATTCACTCAATAAAATGAAAACAGCAAAGGAGAAAGCTTATTTTCCAGCTGGATGTTGCACGGAGTCAAGGGAAAGATGTAGAGAGCTTCAGCTCGGCTTTGAGGTCTGGGACGATGTCCCTGTGTCCCTCTCGTGCCGGGGAAGGCACGCGGAGGTGAGGTCTCCGCAGGCATGTGAGACAGAGGCCAGTGCTGAGCTGCAAGCAGGAATAACTTCAGTACACAAAACGAGTCTGTTTTCGGAGCTTTTTATAGCTACTGCAGCTGCGGCTGTTGGAGGATTCACGTCAGCCCCTGCCGTGGTTGATGGTGGGTCTTGGCCAACTTCTGCACTGAGAAATGCCCAGATCCACCGGCAGAACTTCAGCCTTGGCCAGGAGGGTCCCTGGCACCCACCTCCCTCCCTGCTGACCCAGCTCCTGTCCCTGTGGTCAGTTCTCGGGGGTCTCATGAGGGTGGGAACCCACCCCCAGGCTGTGGAGTGGGGGCGCCAGTGCAGGCACGTGGAAGAATGAAATGTCATTTTTCATCTTGATTTTCTGCCAGAAATTACAACCCTCCTCCAAAGCCTCCCTGGCTCCCAGTTTACTGAACTACAATCTAACCACGAGATACAAATATCACGGAGATCGCTGGCCTCAGCACCTCATTGGAGTCATATCTGTGGCCTTTCCACTACATTAATTTGCAATGGTTTGAAAGATAAAACTCACTTTTCACCCAGCCCCCAGCAGCCTTGGTATGTTTGCGGTGAAGCCCCCAGTGACAGCGATGGGTCCGTGGCTGCTGGTGGGTGCCACATCGGAGCCACTTGCCGAGGTGGGCTATGATAGACAAAAAGAAGAAATGGAACCGTCATTTGCTGATGACCTGATTTTTTTGAGGAAAAAAAAAAGGTGACATTCTGCAATTAGTTGCTTTTTAGTTTTTTTTAGCTGCAGGTATAATTTATTAGGCTTGCTCTCATTTCCCATAAGAAGGGAGCTTGCAGAATACCACCCACAGGCACCATGGGGCTGTATTTAATGCAGTTATGTCGCTGTTCACAGGTGTGGTGGGCGATTGCTTTCTAATGCGTTGTGGTTTCTGTGCATTAACTGACTGCCTTCGTTTTCCTGCCTCTGCTGGAGTCTGCTCTTCAGCTGCTCATTCCCATTTTTCTGTGCTTGGGTGTGGAAGCAAGTTGATCTGTTTCTGTGCCCGTGTTTGCCAGGTCTCCAAAGGCTGGATGTCATGGCAGCCTGGGCAGGAGGGAACAAGGGGGGACCAGGGTGTCCTGGTCACCCTGCACAGATGCTGCCCCATCTCCCCTCCCAAAAGTCCTGCAGAGCAGAGCTGGGAGGTCACCACTGCCACACGCCGCTGGTCGACAGCTGGACATGGGACGAACAGATGTGACAAGCAGGATGAAAAAGCGGTTCCTTGCTGTGGAATTTCACTTATTTCCGTGTTCACTTCATTTGAGCTTAGGAATCTCAGATGAAGAGATATCGCTCCTGATACCCCCTCAATTCCCCCTGAGCCTCCCATTTCCACCATAGGAAGCGTTGTCCTGCCTGCAGCTGCCCTCTATTTGCTTTTGAGTTTTGTTGTGAAGCGCCTGCAGGGAATTTTTTTGAAGCCATGCAGCTGCACCGTGGGGGTTTGCAGGGCTCTTGGCGCTGCTGCCTCGCAGTTTTAGTGCTAAAAGGAGACACGTGGCCCAGCAGTTTACAACGCGGGGCTGTGAATGGGGCGCCGCGAGCTCTGCGGCGCTGGCTGGGCCGCACACCACGATGTCACGGGTCCCTTGCAGAGCCAGCTGGACGCGGTGAACTACAAACGCCAGACCCTCTTTGTGACAGTGGGTCCCTGATTGACCGGCCATGGTCCACCTTGGGTCATCTCCAGCTCAGGGTCATTATCAGTCAGGGTTTCCCGTGGCTGAAGGAGAGCTCAGCAGAGCTGGAATGAGCCCTGAGGGGGCTGGGGACGGGGAGGTGCGATGCACAGGCCTCTTTCTGCGCAGTGTTCTTAGGGACAATATTGTCTCCTTGGGGCACAAGGGAGTTCTGCCCTACAAGAGGAGGGACAATCAGCATAGCCAGTCACCCCCAGCACCTACACAACTGTGACTATGACGGAGACAGTTCTCAAACTGGTGTTTTTAAAGGTTCAAAACATCTGCTACGAGGAAAAAGAAAAGAAACCGAGCAAAAACCTTTTTGTTCTGCAAACTGAACTTCAAGATTATAGTGAGGCTGCAAGGGATACTGGTATCCACTGGTTTAAAATAGGGACACATTCCCCCAGGTCATCAGTTTTGCTTTAATATGGTATCATCTCTTCAGAGAATAGATCTTGGCTTTTCCTTTACCTTCCAGTTCCTGTGTTTTCGGGTTGCTGCTTATGTCATATTTTCTGTGAAAAGTTCTTTCTCCATTACGAGAAAGTTTTTATTTAGCAAAAATGAAGAACCTTGTGTAATTCTGTAACTCCTGGAGAAGAAGTTCAAACATTGCAGGAAAACACAAGCCTTGGCAACAGCCTTCACTTTTTGAAGCTTTCCAGCTTCCAGCATTTCTGGTGCTTCTGTAACAAATGAGTCTTAATGGGAAAAGCTGATCCAAGTCCGTTTGCTCTTTTTGTGCTTCCTTCCCTCTCGTGGAATTTCTCAAAGCCTTTCCCCTCCTAAAGCTGCACTTGGGGCAGCACTGCACAAACCCACTCAGCTCTTTCTTGACACCACTATCTTAAGAGGCGTCAAAATCCCATCTGACACTTCACTGCAGCCTTGTAAAAGGACTTGTGCACGTGGCCAATGTCTCAGTGCTTTCTTTTTACTAGTGGACTGTTTCAGAAGAGAAGGAGCACCCTGAGCAGCTCCCTCCTCCCACCGCTTCCTTCCTTCTCCCCATGGACAGCACAACCTTCCCCATCCTCCCCCGTCCTAGAGTTTTGGGTAAGAGAAGGTGCATTGCTGGGAAGGGATGGAAGGAAGTTAGCAATAGGACAAAGGGCCATGGGCTTCAACTCTGCCAGGGGAAATTGAGGCTGGAGATTAGAAAGCAATTCTGTGCAGAGAGAGTGGTCAGACATTGGAATGGCTGCCCAGGGAGGTGCTGGACTCACCGGCCCTGGAGGTTTTCAAACTGAGACTGGACATGGCACTTAGTGCCATGATCTAGTCAATGGACTGGAGTTGGACCAAGGGTTGGACTGGATGATCTCTGAGGTCTTTTCCAACCCAGTCCATTCTGTGATTCTGTGAAGGAGAGCAGCCTCCGTCTTCCTCCTGCCTGGACAGAGCCTGCTCAATGTGCTGGGATTGACGGGATGGGGAACCCAGCACCGCAGAGAGAGGCAGGGCTGAGCCCCAAGCGCAGGGAACAGAACAACTTTTGTGGGGACACCAAGAAACAGCTGAAATGTCAACTGCCACTAATCTTGTTTCACACTGATATGTGTCGTTGGTATCTCCTAGAGCCTCAGGGTATCATCTCTCGGACCCGTCTGCAGCTGTTGGGCACATTTCATTGTGCTTCGATGGGGACAGCTCGAGCCGTCCCCGGCACCTGCCGTGCAACGTGTCGATGCTGTTGGCAGCGCTGGTGAGGAAGGATCTGCTGGTGCAATCGGAGCAGGGTGCCCGCGGGGTGCATCGGTTGGTGTGCTGCTGATGGAAAGCTGGTGGCCTTCTGTAGCTCTCCATGGCAGCTGCTCACTCTGCTGCAGGGAGCGAGAAGGGAGGAAAAAGGACCAAAAATGAAGAGAAGGAGGGAAGAGGAGCGGTTACAGCCAGACTCCAAAGAGAATAGGCAGGAGCTGCTGAACATGCTGCTGGACTCCATGGGCATGTCTAGAAGCTGTGTGGAGGCTTTTGAGTGTAGAGAGGATGGGTTGTAGATGTGACCTGCTCAGAGGTCACTCTGGATCAGAGGAACCATGCATTTAGGAGCAGGTTTCTAAATGAAAGAGAAAATTAAATGGAATACATGGGTGGTTTGCAGGCTGATTAGGTAAATAGCTCAGTGCTCTTCAAACATACACTGAAACCATGAAGTAAATCCACGAGATTTGGACCATGGTGCAATATAACAACACAGTCCTGCCTCGCAAACACAGCACTGGTCCGATCCTTGCTGCCAGTGGACTTGCTCCAGTGAATCACAGCACCACTGAACAGCCACGGTTGGGAAAGACCTCTGGAGGGCTCTAGTCCAACTTCAAGGATCATGACATGGCAATCTCCCACAGACAAACCCCAAGAGCAGCCACCTCTCTGCTGCCAACCAAGTCCTGGTCCTCATAGAGGTGCTTCAGAACTCCATGTGCCCAGGTCTTGCCACCCATGCCTGGCTCTGGCACATCTCTTGGCCTGCAGGATGCACCTGGAAAATTGTTTTCCACCCATTCTTCTGCCTTTGTAACTGCACAGCAGCTTGTAAAAGCACCCAAGGCCTAATGGCATTTTCTCGCTGGCTAAGGAATTCTTGGCTGGTGACATCCTCCATCCGCTGCCCAGCACAATATGGGGAAAGGAGGCAGGTGGCTGCATCAGCCTGAATAGCCCAGCAGCAGGAAACACCCACAGGGGGGTTTTAGGCTGTAATGCCAGGAAACGGGGCTTCCATGTTCCTGAGTCATGACTTCCACTGGCCATATCTCCAAAAGCCCACATTGGCTCTCTCACTGCCCCTGGGCTTCTGCGTCCCCCTCCTGCTGCGCTGCAGCCCTTTTTCACCTGACTCCTTCTCTGCTGAAGATCCTGCAAGCTGCTATGTGTGGTCAGAAACTTTAAGGATTTCTCATTGTCTCCATTCTCCTGTGCCTGCAATGCCCATACTTGTTTTGAAAAGATGCGGGGCTGCTTTCTGCTGCTCCCACCACCCCCTGCACAGCCTTGGGCTCTCTCATAACCACCTACAGATGAGCTGCATCTTTCTCTGAAGACATCTGAGCTTCTTGGGGCATCTCTGTGCGCTGTGACACGATTTAAGCAGGTTAAACACTTTTCTGAGCAGTGGCTGGGAAAGGCCGAATCGATTATTCTTTGAGTGTTGACCTCACTATGATCATTTGTGCTGCATGTTTTGTGTTTTGGTGGCTGCTTAAGACACCTGCTGCAGCTCCCACAGACCTCCTGCCACACGTAGCTACTCACAACCAGGTCAACTTCGGATTTGCTCAGTGAAGTATTTTTGCTTTTGGTTTCCTTGCTCCATGCAGCTGAGTTATGCTCAGCTTGTCCTGTGTTGTGAAACATGCAGTCCTGTTGCATTTGGTTTCCCTGTGTGATGATCTTCACCCCCAGTATCCAAACATTGCATGGGGACGTTCTGGTGAAGCAGCAGGTGCACAGCCCACTCCTTCCATCCTGGACATTTTATCTCAGTATTGGCTGTGAGCTGGGAACGCGGCGTGGGAGGTGAAGGAAAGGTGAGTGAATGAAATCCCAAATGCCAGAGCTCTCTGTGGTCTGCAGAGAAACCTGAGATGTTTCCAGCTGAACTGGTTCTGTGAGGTTACTGTTCTCAGGAGTCACATTCCAAGAAAATGAAGAGAAAACCCCATGGGCACTGCAGAGTTGCTGGACAGCTGTTTTCCTGAGTATTGCTCACAAATCTTTTTCCTTTCTCCATTTGATGCTCAAGCTGAATCAGTCCCCAAGCTGGGCTTGCTGGTTGGTGCAGGTTCACATCCAAAACATCCGTGTGCTCTGGCAGTTTGAGGAGAAAACCTGTCCCCAGTCACCCCTACATGATTTTACAGGCTTAGGCACTTGATACAAGCCTTTGAATCAACACCTCGGTTCCTAGATGCTTGTGTGAACCCAAACCTTGGTGTTGCCTCCGTTCTCACTCCAAGCACAGCTATAGTATCAGCATCTCGCTTGCTCGGTGCTCCTGTCTGGTGATGCTCTGCAGCTGAACTGCTTACAACTTGCACCCCGCTGTTGTCTGTCCTTAGATCCTCCCCTGGGTCACTTGCTGCTTTGCATTCCCCGAGTCTCAGGCTGCTTCGCTGCCAAACCGCGTGTCTGTGTATGGGGCGACCAGCGTGTCTAGGTGAGAAACAACCAGGGTTTTCTTGACCTATACCTCCCGCATGTGGAAACAGTGGTGGACGCCAGCTGAGTGCTGTTTGTCCCTGCTTTGCCTTGTGCACCCAAAACTATGTCCCTGCCTTTCATTTCCAGACAATCAGATGAGTATTTCTGCTTGAAGCTTAATATAGTAGATGGCTCATGATCTTTGCATGTGACACCAACATCTTCCCCCATGAGACCCGAAGGAGAACTTGTTTGTATTCTAGGTGGTGAGTGTGTTAAAGTAGCAATTTCTAGTATGAGTCACTACCTCGTTGTTTGATTAATTCTCTACTTCTGAAACTCTGATGAAATTAAATGGTTGGAAGCCCCAAGAGAGACCTATGGTGCAGCAGAAAATAGAAGCTGTAGAACAGAGTGTAGCTTAAATTAGTGGGGCCAGAGGAAAGGACATAAACTACTGGTTGCAATCAGAATAATTTCAGCTCTCACTCCTCTCACCTTACAGAAAGGGCATGACCTTGTCCCAGTGCCTGTGGAAAGGCAATAGAGGCTGTCCAGCAGGACGGGAGGAATTCTGCCTGAGTCCCACCAGTAATGTTTGCATGGGAAAATCTTCCCACTCAACTGCAAGCTGAGCGGTACATCAGCATCAAACCCAATGGTGTACGGCACATATGGACCTATGGGGCACGGCGGTATCCAGCACCAAAAAAAGTGTAACTTGGATCAGGAGTGGTTCCAGTGCCGAAGAGATTCTGGACAACATCCAGGGTCTGGACTAGGTCCAGGACTGGGCTCAGGACTGCAATGAGGGTAAAATTAACCTTGTGGTAAAGGCTCAGAGTATACAATGTTTGCACTTAGAAAAGCAGATCTCCAGCCGAGGGAAATGGCTGTAGAGTCTCAAGTTGTGATGGTGCACACCAGCTGAGGCTCTGCCCTGAGGCTATAAAAGGGGTTGAACTGGAGCCAAGGCTGCACTTTGGCCATCTGCTTGGCTGGGGCCAGGGGGCTGAATTTGCCATTAGTGTTCCATGAAATATAAAACAAGAGTTGAGGTCGTCTCTGGACTTCATTAACACTTTGAAATGCCAGAGGGAATATCACATTTGACTACAGGACCAGCCCAAGTCAGCAGAGAATCTAACATTTCAGTTCCCACTCAGAAAAACCCCAACAGCTTCGTTTCAGTTCTGAGTGTTGATTCCAAAACCAACTGAGACAACCAGTTACTGTGAAAAAAGTTCATTGCCAATGAAACCATCTGAAAAAGTTAATTCAGTTCTCTTTGGGGATATTCACCCTCTTTTGTTTCTGCACAGTCTATGAATTTTATGGCAGAAAATGAACTCCTTGAAACTAATCCTTTAACTTCTCAACCCCTCACATTCACATGTTGTTGGTGTAAGATGAACTCCTCCTGGTCTCAGGCTTGAAAAGGACATTGGATGGATCCTCAGCTGACGTGCCCAGCAGAGCATCAATGGTAATATATTTATGCATTTTCCACCAGCATAGATGCAGCTGCACAGTCACAGTCAATTGTATTTGTATCAGGAAGTTCCTGTATGGTTCCCAGGAAAATTACCTCTACAAACAAAAACAGAGTCACCGCTAGAACGTGGTTTCCTTCAAAAGTGAATGTGCCACCCCCTGGAAGCACCCAGGTGGACATCCATAGGATGTACAGAAATTGCCCTTTTGCTTTCCAGCCAGAAACCCCGAAATATAGAGAGCAGCTCTATGAACACACTCTCTGCACTACGGCATACCCTGAGTGATTCAGTATCGTGCTGTTTCTCTGCAAATTGCATCCTGATGCTCCCACTACTGCAGGAGGAGGAGACAAACAATGTAAAATAAAGCAAACGTACACCTCAAGCAGCATCGCCTTCCTGAGAGAGGAAATTTAAGGCTTGCTCGAGAAAGGAAGCAAATACCAGGCTCCCTAATCGTGCTGTGGGCTTCATGGTTCAGGTTTGTTACTGGTGACGAGCTGGGGAATTACAGCTGTGGGTGGATAGGAAACCAAAGGCCTGACCGGAGACTTGGACTCGTAATCCCTCTCCGGTCCCCACAAATTCTTGAAATTCTTTGGTTACAACAGCTGAGAAAACAAAACAAAATGTGATTCACCTCCATTCTGAGCAAAAGTAGGAGAATTTCTTGGCAATTTGAGATCCTTTTGTGAAACTGGTTATACAAAGAAGCAAACAGCTCAACTGTAAAGGAAAGCTGTGTGAAGGGTTTAGTTTGGACTCACCATTTGTATAACTGAGTCTTAGACTTGAAGAAAAAGAAGAGACTTCTTCCCGGTGAGGGTGGCAGAGCCTGGCCCAGGCTGCCCAGGGAGGTTGTGGAGTCTCCTTCTGTGCAGACATTCCAACCCGCCTGGACACCTTCCTGTGTAACCTCATCTGGGTGTTCCTGCTCCATGGGGGGATTGCACTGGATGAGCTTTCCAGGTCCTTCCAACCCCTCACATTCTGGGATTCTGTGAATTCTCTGTAGGCTTGCTGAATGTTTTCCAGGGAGCTTGATGCATCTTTGTTGGAAACTCAGTCCCCAGAACTCTTCCAGAAAGTCCAAGTGCTGCCCTCTCATGGTAATGGACAGAGCCCCAGAGCTGACTTAGTGCAACGGAGGCCAGATCAAACTGTGTTAGACTTTCAAGACATCACATTCGATACTGGTGCTGATTCTCCATCTCTTCTGTAACTGTGGGTAATCTGAGAAGCGTTGCTGGGCACGATAGCTGTGCAGGGACAAGATTTCTGGAGCTGAGTGGTTGTGCAAGGCTCTCCCACCGCCTGCTTGCCCTCGGTGGAGGACTAATGCCTCCTGGTGGTCCCAGACACAACTCGCTGACTGCAGAAGTGATTCTGTGCACCTTCCACTGCTGGTGAGGTCTGCTGGGACGCCTGGGGAAGCCCCAGCTGGCACCTACAAGTGCACACAAAGACACACAGGTCATGAACTGGGAATGCTCGGCAAGGGGGAGTCAAAGCAAGAAGGCAAAGGCTGGGAAATGAGGACATGGGAAAGGCAGAGGGTGGTGTGGGTCTGTGGATGGACCATGGAGGCACAACAAAGCTGGAGCCCATCAGAGAACTGATAAAGAGCTTCAGCTGTGGAGAAACTCCAGACACAGCTGTGACCAGGTAAGAGGAGGACTACCACAGAGCTGTGAATCTGAAGCTTGACTAATGAAATCCCACAGCCTGCTGCTTAATGAGGCCCCGCTCAGTCTGGCAGAGAGCAAAGCTACCGTTGTGGCTTCAGGACTCGACTGTCGCAGTCCTGTTTCACCCCACAAAGGGGAAGCTGTGATGATAAATCTGAGTCTTGACACACAGACAACAAAGAGGAAGACCTTTCCCCCTGCTTGGACATCCCCCAGCAGCTCTGCAGGTAGAACAGGCCACTGGCTTTTTCACATGGAGATAAAAACTCTGCTTAGGATTACAAATATTGTAGAAAATTGGGAAAACCTGGAGATCATCTTCTGCAGTACAAAAGATGCAGTTGTGCACTGCAGACCACAGTGGCGATAGAAACATAGTGGTAGCTATGATGGTACAGAGATCTGTGGGATGAAAGGGTCGGAGAGTATTTCATCAGACCGGTTGTATCATTTCCCACAAAATTTAATAGCTGGCCTAATAGAAATACTTAGATGGTCATATCTGGTGAGAGGCAGTTACGGAATGAGCAAATTAAGTGTAGCCAGCACCATCTCCTGAGTTTGCCCTTCTGCTGCTTGCAGCTTGTGATCACCAGACTCTGGGCAGAGGACTGAGCTGCTGTCCTGGCAAAGCTGTACAGCATCGAGATCATTTTACACTGTCCCTGTTCTGCTTTTACAAGTTTTAAGGTAAGCCAGGCTCATCTGACCCAGAAGATAGAAAAGAACTGAGGGAAAACAAAGAGAAATTCTAAGCTTTCATCAAAAACCTGTTAAAGTCCCTATCATTTACTCTGAACACATGAAATGGCCTTTATTATAGTCATTTTTTCCGAGCACAAAAGCTACTTTCAGTAACACAGGAAGGGAAAAAATCATTACAAACTTGCAAGAATCAAGGAGCATCTTGCAGAAACTCTTTGTCATGAAACAAATTATAAATGGCTATAAATAGATGACCATTATTAGAGCAACTGAGCTCACTAACTAGGCTCGCTGCACAGGGAATGAACTGTTGCCCTCACAGACCGGGGGAGATGAGGCAATCAACAAGTCCATCACCAGCTCTCCAGGTGGAGGAGAAAGCAGACCTGAAGTCATTACCTCCTGCTTCTGGAAATGGAAGCAGCATTTGGAGAAACAAGTTATTTAAAAGACTGAAAAAAATACAGATGCATACACATGAGTATTTAGATAACACAAGACGCTGCTAAACTTAATCAAGGTCATATCACCAACAAGCAGGTTACAGGATGGGAGTTGTTGGCTCATGGCATCTACCTGTGCTGTTCAGCTCCTCCATAACCCGCTGGTCTCCTTGCTGACCTCTCGTGGGGTTTCCTCCTCCTGTTGCTCAGACTGCTTGAAAAAATGACTCCACAGATAACATTGGAACAGTCTGCCCAGGGCAGTGCTGGAGTCACCATCCCTGGAGGGGTTTAAAGATGAGGTTCTTAGGGACATGGTTTAGTTCTAGAGCTGGGTTATGGTTGGACTTAACAATCTTAAGGGTCTCTTCCAACCAAAATGATTATGTGATTTTGAGAGATTTTTTTTTTTTCATTTCAGCCTGATATATTCTTTCATGCTAATGACATAGTTTAAGTATTCCTTTCTCCTTTTAGTTGTTTGCCCCTGTGGTATTTATACGAGCTAGTCATGTCTACTTTCAGCCTTCCTGTAGCAAGACTAAACACAGCAAACCCCTTACATCTCCTCTTCTCAGACAGACCCTGTTCCTCTGCTGGATCCTCACAGCAGACTCCTACCCCCATCCTGGGTCTGCCTTTAAGTTCGTATTTGCCTGGCAAGGTGCCTTGGTGAAAGAAAATGTGGTTGGCTTTTTATAGTTTGGTTAAATTTTCAGTAACTGAGTCTTTCATTGAACGTATGGCCTATAGGAAGGAGCATGTTTGCTGGGAAGGTAACCTCATATTCACACTGCCCTGATCGGGTCAATGGTGTCTCACTGATTGAATCCAGAGAACTAGAAGGCCAGTGGACTATCCTGAGAAAGACAAGGTCTCTTAGTCTGTTTAATGTATATGGAAATCATAAGGGTGAGCACCACAATCAGTAAGAGACTGGGATGCTGCAGCATTTCCAGAAGAAAAGTGTTGTGCAAATCACACTGGATGCTGAGGAAGAATCGTGCAGACCTGCCCCATCTGCCTGTGCCTTTCAGACACGTTGTCAGTTGTCACCTGGTCATGGGTGCTCTCATCCCCATGTGAAGTGCTGTCTTGGGGTTTTCTCCTTGAATCACGGTGTAATCCTTTCCACACGTTCATGCCGAGCTATTTGTGATACGGTGATATCAGCTTTTGATTATGAGGTATTGTGTCTGTCTTCAGCATGGAGATGACCTTCACCAGCTGCCAGAGCTGCTATATTTGTAAGAGGCTCACGTATTTGAAAGAAAAGAGGAGTTAGTGACAGGTTATCAAGATTCTCAAGGCTTCTGTGAAGATGCCATCTAAGTATGTGGTACCTGCAGCTTGGGGAGCACCAAGGCCACATTCAGATGCGGTTTAGTGCATGGTGCCTTTGCATTCAGCCTTTCTGGGCAGCCACAAGGTCTCACTGAAGCTGTTGCATTACTAAATTTTATGGTAATTGAGTTTTATGGCCTTGGAGTTGAGGAGAAGCCGATTGCATCGGCTCCAAGAGATTATGATCTCCCTGGGAAAAAATGTGCACTGAGGTGATGGGGAAATCTCCAGTGGCCGGGTGTGGGTGGCTGATCTGTGCGCTGTGCATAGACAACCTGTGGATGCTGTGGAGCTCCCTGTGCCTGGCAGACAGGTACACAGAGCTATAATATGATTGAAGAATGTCTCTGTCTTCTAGTCAGGAGGGAAACTTGAATTCTCTGTGTTTGAAAGAGATACCTTGGTCCACGGCCACTGCCAAATGTGGATGAACCTATCTGCATTTCTTACCTCTCTTCTTTTTTTCCCAGGGTTTGTGTTTGATTTCCCCCAAAATGCCGGTTTGGCTGTCACAGAGGTGTCAGCAGAAG
The DNA here is from genome assembly GCF_964273445.1 of Streptopelia decaocto. Taxonomy (NCBI): domain Eukaryota; kingdom Metazoa; phylum Chordata; class Aves; order Columbiformes; family Columbidae; genus Streptopelia; species Streptopelia decaocto. The sequence goes on along the minus strand of NC_138672.1, from coordinate 2,443,826 downwards.
GATGGGGAGACCAGCAGGTGGGTTTCCTCCCACCCAGACATCCATAACGAAACTGTCTCCAGCTGAGCAAGGTGCCCAGATCCCCCTTTGCACAGCTGATTAATTTGGTGTGTGATTTACCTGACTGTCTGCAGACGCACAGTTCAGGGTCTGTAGGAAAGCTGGGGGATTTCTCCCTACTTTGAATTGTGCAGTTCTACTGATTTTATTATAATAGGTATTTTTCCTCTGGGTTGACGCTACAAGGCTGCCATTTGATCCTTTTGTATGTTAGTTTTTAACATTAGCCTAAATTGTATTTCTAAATCTAAATCCTCTGTAAACATGGGAACATTTTCACTGGCTCTTGCTCAATGTTTCCTTCTCTGGATTAAATTATTTATTGGTTGTTTCCCAGATGACTTAAGAAATGGATTAATTGAGGCATATGTGGCCTTCACTAGAACTGAACTAGGGGCAGAAATGCAATTCTGCTGCACGGTCCTTGGATTCAAGGAACGGCCATGGGCACCTCGGTGATCCAGGCTGCTGGGGCACAAAGTTCAATGTTGTTTATATCAGAACAAATAGTTTCTCTGCCCAGCTCGATGCAGCCCTTGGAGGGAGACTGAGGAATGGAAAGCATGCCAGAGCAATGCGCAGCATCTGGGGTGTTTGTTAGAAATAGAAATGGCATTCTGAAGTTTTCAGGAAAACATGAAAAACAAGTTTCCTAGGGTATACAGGAAGATACCTTTAAATCTCCCTAAACAAAGCAATAAATGACTCTCTAGATCTGGATTAGGGAAGGTCATGACTTTAAAGAGCAACTGTTTTCCTGAGTAAAACCATACATGGACCAGACTTAGAGCGTCTCTGAACACATACGTGGTGTTTCCATTTCACAGGTCGACAAAGATGAAAAGTTGCCCTTTGTCCCTCCTGCATTGGCACGGCCTTCAGGACATGGATATAAATGACTTTGCCCTCTTGACTGCTCCTGTCAAGCTCTGTCTTTGAAAATCCCTGTTTCCAGCAGAGAAAAAGATGATGGATGATGGATAAAAAGGGATTTAGCTAGGACAGGGCCCAATCTTTGCATGAGGCCCAAGTTTAACAAGTAGCATCAGTAGGTTGGGTGTTATGCATTGCAGCAGAGTTATTGGGGAGAGGAGTTTTTACATTAATATTAAGTACCATGTAGATTAAGAATTCAGCAAAACATACCCTAAACATTTGTTGTTTTTGCATAGAGATGAAAGATGTTAATTTTTCAAACGACCATTTCCATCACTACCAGGCTCAGTCAACTTGAAACCATGAGCCTGATCGCAAAAGTGAACTTGAACCACAAAGATCTTTGTTGGATATTGCTCAGCAGTGTCATATGAAAGCAAAATAAAGAGAGAAGCTGGAATGAGGCTCAGGGTAAATAGACTTATAGCCACAACAGTCTAGAAACAAATTCATTTTTAGTAAAACACATCTTGCCATTTTCCAGTATCTTGGGTTACAATAACAATAACTTGTGCGAGTTTATTAGGTTGCAGATTAATGGGAACCCTGCTGACTTCTGTTTCTTTAGCCTTACTGTGATATATACAGAGGGAAGCTGGGAAATTCCTGCAGGCCACTTCTCATGTGGAGAAAACACATCAACCCACCAAAACTGTAATATTCTCACTATTTCGGAAAAACAGAGCTATAAGGACACAGGCTGAAGAGGCGACCCAAGCACCATGTCCACTGGTACCCAGCGTCCACCCCCAAAAACCAAAATAATTTCAGGCTTTTGAGCCTTCATTCCCTCAAATGGAAAAGGCCCTTTTCAAATTCAGAAATGTCCTTTTGCAGCACTGGTTTGAGTAGCTTTGATGGAAGAGGACGTCTATTTGAAAATGTGAAAAAAAGAGTGGGAAATGTGCAAAGGCAGAGTATGAAACCTCGCAAATCTGGACTGCAACTCATTGAACTCAAGATGCAAAATAAGTTAATTCCTCTGTACGTATGTTTTTATTGAAAAGAATAACTTTCTAGCACCTCCCAGCAGAACTCTGGAGACCAATGGACCAAAGTTACTGTTCCTTCACAAACCGTATTTATGATTATTTTTTCCAGCCAGCTCTGTAATCACTGAGCTCTGGAGACATGATTTGATTGTCCTGCAGAAGCATGAAGAGAAGAACCAGATCTCACTGTAAATATCTAGCAGCCATTTCAGATTTGTTAATCAATGATCTTCACAATGTCTGCGGGGTTCAGATGGCTTTAAATGCCATTATTAGTTATTTCCTATCTCTGATTGTTATACTTTAAAAATGTTTTGAGGCATTTTTTTTTCAAGGGTTTAACTCTGATCTTGCTATTTTTCTCTGCTTCTTGTGACCTGTTATTCAGTATACGTGCTATATGTTTGTATTTCACCTAAGATGAGGTGGATGCTCCAAAAAATGACAGCAGCAACATTTTGGAAAAACCAGAAAGACAAATGCAAGGATCTTTGCAGGGGGCACAGAGCCCCCAGGCTCCAGTGAGATTTGAACTCACGACCCCTGGTTTACTAGACCAGTGCTCTACCCCCTGAGCTATGGAGCCTCTGAATTTTGCATCATTTTTCCTTTGCAAACATTTCATATAATAATTTTCTCTATTAATTCTAGAGTGAAATGAAACCTGCACTGCTACATCGTGCTGCTCCAAGGATTTTCAATTCCCTTTCCAAATGGCACTGAAACAAACACCAGAATCACAAAACTAGCAACACACCAGGTCAGCCCAAATCTCGATTTTACTCTCTTTCAGTTCATCCCTGCAAAGACATCAAGAGCGATACACGGCTCCCCTTTCCCCAGCCGAGTTTGGGAAGTTTACAAACAAGGAGCAATGATATTTTGCCTCTTCATAGCTGTTGCACTAATTTATCAATGAAGGAATTTAAGCTTCTGAAAAAGAACTCTTTATATCCCACTGCTTTCATTTGGAAATCAGCTGTGTGTTGGTCTTCTAGCTCTTGGGTATCCAAACATATTGATTCTTTCCTAGGGGTCCATGATGCGCGTTGGGCACTATGGTTGATGTGTGCACTTTCATGTTGCCAAGCTCTTCTTTGGTGTCTGAATTTTCAGGGTAATCTCTCCTGCAGTTTCATTCTTCACCGAAGGTAGTTCGAAAGGGATGTCCTGAGACACACTCCCAGCACTCATTCTGTTTCCTCCCTCATTAACACATCTGTTACACATTAAGAGCACCGGTGGCTCATTTGACCAGATGTTGGACAAGAAGAATCCCTGTCCTTTCCATGAATGTTGGTGTAGAAGTGGTAGATACAGGCAGTGCTGGGCTGATTGGGGGACTTCATATGGAGCCTCAACCTTAGTGCTGTCACTCGGATGATTTCCAGGCACAAAAGAGAGTCCCTTGTGCACCGTGCCTTGGCTTCTTCATGTCAAGTAGACAAGTCCTGCCGAGCTGGGGTAGAAATGCCCAGTCTAGAGTATTTCAGGACAACATTCGTGGAGACCCTGCCAGGCTGCAGAAAGCCTGGGAGAGGATGCTGGTTGTGCGTGAAACCTTCAGGCACAAAAGCGTCTCATGGCAGGGGAAAACATAAAGCAACTGTTAAAGTGGACTCTTTGGATGTCAGGGTCTTAGTTGGAAGCTACACAAAGAGAAAACACCAGTACAAATGGTTAAAGGGTGACTCAGAATAAGCCACATTGTATCTATTATTCCTGGTCTTTTTTGTGGAAGAAAAGTGCTCTCTTTGAAAGAAATCGGAAATTAAGACCATCCATCCTCCCAAGCGCAGAAAAACACAAACCCTCATTAGGTGGGCTGAAAAGCAATTCTCAGGCCTTTATCTGACAAGCTAAGAGCATGAATCTGTCTATAGCATTTAAGGAGAAATAATGAATTACCTGGCATGGGTTCAGGGCCCGAGCTTGGCATTGGGGAAACTCACAAAGAAGCTTGAAGCCAATCAAGCAACCTTGTACAAATCCTGCTGGAAGCAGCCCTTTGGGGGCACGCGGTGAGGACATCTACCAACAAAATAATTCTGAAAATAATAATGAATGTCCCATGCAAGAACACGTGTTTGGAGCATGGTTTACAGGAGCAGCTGGGCTCGTAGCCTGGGAACACGTGGCTGAGCCATGAGAGACACTGGTTGGCAGAAGGGAATAGGGGAAACAATTTGGTACAGGCTGTTTTCAGAATCTGGTTTGAAAAATAATATGGTTTAAATGCATGCTGATGCTGGAAGCACTTTGATGAGAAATAAATGCTTCTAGTAATGGAAAGCAATGGAGTGGTGTGAATGTTGCTGGTGCTGGAAAAGCTGTCTCATTGCTTTCCCAAGTTAAACCTTGCTACAACTGCGTTTCTCAGTCAGTGTTTCCTGAGATATGTATTTTCCCCTTGGGAATTGCAATGCCGAGAGCTGTCCTGGAAAGGAGTTGTCGCTGCTGACTTTACGAGCAGGTCAGCTCACGTCCCTGGAGCTGCCAGTGCCACCCCTGTGCTTCGCCTCTGACGCTTCTGGGGACGAGAAGAGCTGGTGCTGTGCCCCGAGTTCAGGTTTGTGTGACCTCTGCCACTCTTTGTGTGACACTCTCCAACCCCTGCATCCCACAGATCTCTGTACCATTGTACCTGCCTTCTCTCACCACTGTGGACTGCAGCGCACAACTGCATCTTTTGTACTCTAGAAGAGGATCGCCAGGTTTTCCCAATTTTCTACAATATTTGTAATCTGAAGAGGAGTTTTTCTCTCCACGTGAAAATGCCGGTGGCCTGTTCTACCTGCAGAGCTGCTGGGGGATGTCAAAGCAGAGGGAAAAGTCTTTCTCTTTGTTGTCTGTGTGTCAAGACTCAGATTTATCATCACAGTCCCCGCTTTGTGGGGTGAAACAGGACTGGGAGAGTCAAGTCCTGAAGCCTCTGATGCTCGTTATGAGCAACCAGTGGCTGCTGGGGCCTGGCCCAGGACAGGCAGGAGAATTCCATCTTGCCTTGTCACCGATGGTCCAGGTAGAAGTATACCTGCATCCTCAAATGAAGTGCCTTAGGGGTGCAAGACTGGCAGTTGTTCCATTTTTACCACTAACACTCGTGCAAACAGCCACTTCCCACAGCCTCGAGGTGGATCTGCCTCCTGCATGGATGCAGTGGACTCTGGCCCGGTTAGGTAGATGATGTTAGTCCATCCCAGGCTTTGCCCATGTTGGAAAGCTGCGATAAAAGGTCCAAGCTGGCCAGCTGTATTGAGGCAGTGCAGTTGGGATCCGCAATGAAGGACACTTGAACACCCGCCCTGCCACACAGACCAGGGGAACCAAAGCATAACTGCCTCCTGCAGGGACTTCTGAGCGGCCCTGATGGGAGTGCTGCTGTGGAAAGTGAGGAAAAATAGGAGGAATGGTGATCTGTTCGCTAGGTTCACGCCACTGCTACCAGCAGGCTTGATAATAAAGAAACTTCCTGCTGGTGGAGTCTGAAGGACCTGAAACATCTTACCCTTAAGTCTTTCCATACAGTGTGGTGGCCAACACCTGATGAAAGGTTTGTCCCGAGTCATTATGAAACGACTGTTGATGAAGGCATTAGACTGGATTTTCCTGTTCATTGGGAATTAAGCTGAGAAACCAATGAAAAAACATCTCGATTTGTTTTTCACAGTCTGTTGTCTGGATCTAAGCTGTGTTCATAGCCAGATGCTATTATTTGGCTTCCACTCTAAGAAACACTTGATTGTCAAGAAGATACAGAGCTCTCCCCCAGCCTTTCTACATGAGGCACTTCTTCAGTTCAAAACCAGCACCAATGCATTACATGTGAGCCCAGTGCGGGGCACCGAGAGCCGCAGCCACCAGCTGCCAGGGCACAATTAAATTAAGATTAAGAGAATTTGGTGGGAGATGGTGACAATTGGGAGGGCTGAGGAATTCAGCAGGGTGGGGTATGGGAACTTAATACAACTGAACAATTTTGGGATAAATGTATATTCGCTACTGTCTCTATCCCAGTGATCCATGTCTTGCTGAGATGTTTATCTAATAGAGCTGGCTTTTCCAGCTCTCATGATTGAATTTTGCCCTGGTCATTCCCATCATGCTGGCTGCTATTTGCTTGTGGACCAGCATGCGTTGCACTTACCCATATTGGCTACTGTCAAACTTTACCTGTCTAGCTGCAACAAACTTAAATATTGTCTGACCATTTTGGCAATACCAGTCCAGGGTAGATCCCCAAAGCTTATTGCAGATTCCAAGCACCAAAACCATTATATTTTAGATTATTTCTCCCATCGGTGGATTGCTGTTTGCATGCCTGTTTTTTCTGATCCAGACTGCTTGACAATGCAGCTGAGTTGTCCTAGTTTTACCTATGAGGTGCGGAGTATGAAAAGCAAAACTTGACAGTTAAAATGCTTCTGCTCTTCAAGGAAAATAAAAGCTTCCACTGTGTTCTTTTCTTTTACCCAGAGATCAGGGAAATTGCTACAAAGTGGAAATGTTTGTGCACAACAAATTAGGGCTTATTGGCATGAATCATGGATAATCTTAGCAATCTTCAGAAATACTCTCTGAACAAAAGACATGCAAAGGGAGTCACAGGACAGTGACCTCCCACGGCTATGTAAAGGCCAAAGCGCAGCAATGGGCAGCGTCTCTTGCAATAAAGCAACAAAGCAAAGCTGAGATGTTTGTTTTCCATGGCTGGAAACATCCATCCTGAAGCAGCTGTGAGCTTTGGTGACATTATTTACAGGTCCATTTATCTACAGCAAAATAAATTGTTATGTCATGTTGGATTTCTAGCAAGCCAACAATAACAGCCCACCAGAGCACAGGTTTCAATTCCGGTTGTGTGATACTGTGGATGAGAAACTGCCTCACCATACAAAAAAAGGCTTGACAATGTGATGGACTCTGTATGTGGCACGAATAGACCCTGTTAATGATTCTAGCGAAAGCTAATAAGCTTCATAATACCAGTTATAAGAAAACTGGCAAATTTCAGCAGATCTAATGCATGGAGAAAGAAAACATATTTTGCTATTGCTCTTGTATCCATATGTGAAAGATATTTTTTTTATCGTTTTAACAGTGGGAAGATGGAGCTAGGTAAGTGAAAGCTGAAAAGGCGAACACAGCATTGCATGGCACGGGGTTCCTTCTGGTCTTAAAATGAACCTTGATGTCTGGATTGACTCTCCCAGGCTCTCCTTGCCTGCTGCTGCTTGTGAGAAGCCCATTATCTTAAAGTTTCTGGCTTCCTTTAAAGTACCCTTCTAAAGTTTTCTTGGAAGCCAGGAGGAATTGCTTCAAGCTCTGAAAAAGAACATCAATCTGTTGTTTGGAAGGAAGGGTGCCCGTTTTATTCCCTGTGCTGAGAGAACAAGAGTTATTTCTGGATTGCGGTTGTCCCTCTTTAGGCTGCTGTAATTTCTCCCTGGAGTCCCCCTTGGAATACAAAGTTGGTCAAAACTTTACCCTTGACCCCCTTTGAATTAGCAAAGGGCAAAATTCGACTTGTTTGTAGAGCCAAGTGTAGTTGTTAGTGCTGTGCAGGCCTAAGGAAGTCAAATTGCCTTTCCAAGAATTTTCAAGAACAATTGTGAAACATAAATAAATTTATATTTCTTAGTATCGTATCGGCCGCTTCTAGTCCCCCAAAGCGTGGGGTTCTGTGCTCCAGCTGGAAATGGGCATCTCATCTGCCATGGGCACCGCAGGCCCTGTGGGAGCCCAGGGACCTGCTGGCCCCCTGGTCCCAGGAGGTGTCACTGTCTCCAAAGAGCTTTATCATCATCTGGGAACAAAACCACAGCTAATGGCCCCCATTAGCACCCTCAACAGCCCTGACAGAGGAGCATGTTTTATAGACCGATGCTCTTAATTACAGATGAGTTGCTAAGCTACAGGAGCTTAACCATTTCTAAGCCGTGTCAATGGCCCCGGGACCCTGTTAACTGCAGAAGAAAAATTACTTCAGTTTATTAAGTCTCAGTGCTGATCTATATGTTAATCATAACAGAAGAAATAAAAGTAATTTCCTGTCCTTGGGATAAGGGGCGCAGTACATCACAGGTTCTCATGCCATAATTGATAGGATAGGTTAATGATGGAAGTGCATAAAACCAGGGCTTTACACTTCTGTTCTGATATAAGTAACTACTTCAGCAGAAGCAGAGGTATAAGCTGTACTGTAAACCACAGTATTTCAGTAAGTAAATAAGCAAATATTGCTGCTGTCATTTTGCTGTGTCACAAATCAGACCTGACAGTGTAAATCATACAGACTAGAGCATGGCGAAACTTCCGTGCTGGTCCCTAGCAGCATCGGTTCTTGCTCCTCATTTAACTCTTCTCCAAAAACCCAGGTTGTCAAGACTCAGGTTTGGGGAAGCACAGCACCACTGGCAGTTCAAATACTCATCACAGCTCTGTAGAAAGAAAAATGCAAATGCTAAAAATGCAATAAATGCAAATAACTAAACAGTAGAAAGGTATGCTGTATGCTAGAACCTCCTCTGGCTGGATCTGACAAACGGCCTGCTTTCCTGCAAATAGAAGCTGATAAGAAATGAAAGCAAGAAGGGTGTGAAGAGCTCAGTAGTCCTTGGATACAGGAGAGAATTCTTGGCCCGGTGACTGGAAATCTCCCCCTGTAAAACCCACAGCGGTGAAGCCGAAGGCTGCGGCAAAGTCTCCCCCTTGCACTGACGACCTTCACATTGCCGCTCTACAATATCCAGTGTAAGGGAGGAAACCAGCACAGATGGTCTAATACAGAGCTACATATTTAACGTGCCGTGAGATTTACACTAGATGTATGTTAGGAGTGATGCCATAAATGTCCAGCTGCCCGACGATAAGGATCTCTCATACCATTTAATTTCCAGGAGACTCACTCCAGATTGTAACTGCTGTAGCTGTGACAGAACCACATGGTAAGTTTGCAGAATTAATGGCATTTCAAGAGGAGATTTAAGACTGTGTGCTATAAAAATGTCATTGGAATGTCAATGTTGTTGTCTTAATTTCACAGGCTCAGATTTAGCTCACGGTGGCCATCAGGAGCACACACTTTAGGGACAAAAGAGGTGGGATGTGACAACAGGAGTTAGTTTGACCAAAACTTCATCATGACAAAACACCACTCTTTGTGGTGCCCTGGTGAGGATTCATTTACTGAATGTTGATTCCTGCCTGAGAAATGCTGATGCTGATTGGGATGGTAGGAGACAACTTCTTATCTGCAGCAGAAAAGACATACGAGCTGAGCAGTCTGAACTTGACTTAATGTTGGGTCTGAGAGGGCTGAGTAGAAAAGACAAGGTCCATGACTACTGTGGCTGAGGGTATGTTTCACTGGGCCCTATTATGGACCCTTGGCTACTTATTGGACACCAAGCAGATGCAGAACCATTGATTCCTGAACAAATATTTCCACTCTGGCTTATTGCAATTGCTGGAGATAACATCTTTCTTAACTACTCTCAAGCAAGCACCTTTGTAGGACTAAGCAAGCTGTTGTTCATCCAGAATGACCAGGGTTAGACAGAGGACTGGTTTTGGGTGCCCTCAGGAAGCTGTCTCTGAAATCTGTTTCCCATCAGATGCTCTAATAGCATACAGTCTTATTTCTGGTCCTATACTGAGCAAAACTCCCTCTGGGTTTCCTAGAAAGGCTGTTCATTATTTTTCAGGGCATTGCAAAGAACCACCAGCATGTTTTCTCTTCCTGGCTTGTCCCATCCTAGTGAAACTATTGAAAAAAAACCTAAACAAAGAAAATCAGCACACCTGAATGACTGGTAGGGATGAAGAAGCTAAAGGAGTGGAGTTTTTTGTCTTGTTTTGGTTTCTGTCTCCATTTGTTTAGTTGGTTGTGCAGAGTTCAGTAGTTTCCAACACAATCCATTGTTAATCTTGTCAATTAGTAGATAACATACTGCAAAAATCACCACAGACGTTCCATAGCTGTGCTGTTCACACCATTAAATCTGTGCTTGAGGGGGTCTGGCTCATATTCATTTGGACAAGCAACATCTGGGGACAATTAAGGAATCTGAAAATCTGCCCCTGCGTTTGGGGAAATTTCCTTCTGAGAGGCACGATAGCTGCTGTATCCAGAGCTTATGCAACACGCTGGCAGCACCCAAAATCCAGGCCTTTTTCATTGCCACTATCACATTGTGGCTTGGGTGACTGTCAGCATGGAACTGCCGCAGCTGTCTTTCTCTTTTGCCATCCATTGTAAACAAATAAATAAATTTAGTTAAGTAATAAAGCAATTTAGAAGAAGTATGTTAGTAAATAAAGTAATTCAGGGGATTTAATGAGCAAAGCATGACAGCAAATTAAATGTGTCTTGCTCACAGTCATCAGGCTTAAATTATGGGAAAGAGACAGTGCGATTTTCATGTGAAAAGGCAAAGAGCAGACACTGTTCTCTGGGAGGTGCCCTTGCAGTTCTGATTCGAGCAGGGTTACCCAGCGCAAGCTGAGCGCGAGGGTTTTCATTTACAGCGGGTACAGCCTGGGGAGGTGGGACCTCTCTTTTTGTGGGTGCAGCTCTCAGCAAACGGACGGGGTAATGAACGACCATGCTCACAACAAGCTATCTACAAAATAAACACTCAGGGACTAACCCGAAATCAATAACTCTTCATGTAAGCAAAGAAACAGATGGTGTCTAAATCAATTAGAAGGTACTTAGAGGTGTTTGCCTGTCATTTGAAAGGCAAGGTGATAGGATTGCAGGGATCTCAATATCTCTATTTAGACAGACCTCTGCAATGTTGGCTGTGCTGACAGCTGAGATTCAGTATGTTGGCTTCTGCAAGATGAGCTTAGGTCAGCTGTGACCCTCACATGGGGATGAGCCCTCCCAGAAGATCTCCCAGATGACGGAATCAAAAAAGACCTCTCTGTAGCACCGGAGGAGGGTGGGGAGAGTATCCCAGGCCTTACGGACAGCACATGGACTTGGCATGTCAGGCTTTTCATTTTGCTCCTGTGCTTTGGAGGGGCTGGTAGGGTGCACTTAACTGTGCAGCCACAAGTGCTGGAGCTTTAGGGAACATATCACCAGGTTACCATATCTGCTTCCTCAGAGATGCTTTTCTGTCGGGTTGCCTGCTAAGGTGGCTTTATATGTTAGCTATATTTTGGGACATATTTGCTTCCTTCTGCAGCATTGTATCATGGTGTGACTAAGAAAAAGCGGTGGCATGACTGCAGAATCCAGGAGGGGGGTGTTAATATTGAACTCTCAAATGTTACAGTGCGAGAGTCTATGTGTGTCCAGTGCCACGGCCTCATCCCAGCACAGTGGTTTAAGTACTCAGAGGAGTATGGTCTGGGACAGATCGGCAGGCTCGGTGCATCTTTGTCCATGAGGCAGAGCAGGACAGTTACTTTCTGACTGCATCTGCACAGTGTTGTTGTGTTAGACTCACTCACTTGTACTTAAAACACTCCCATGTGAGTTTCATGTGGCCCCATCCTTTCTTTTATTCCAGATCTTTTTCCTATTTTGCCTTCATTTTGTGAAATGAGACTTTAAAGGAAGGAAGACACTCTGAATCCAGTTTGCCCTCTGATGGGTCTAGAAAAGCCAACAGAACATGCTTTGCTCTTCCAGTCCTCTGAGCTGCAGCATCTGGCACCTGGATGGCACCAGCTATGTGTGTCCTTTGCTCATGACATCCAATGGGTTAGAGCTCACCCTTTTCTGGTCAGTTGAGCTGGATCCTGCCAGCTACCAGCGCCTGGTGCTGCTGAGGCAGAGTGAAGCCCCCCGAGACACGGTGGACCTCAGCTTTGCAAGTTCATCAAAAAACAGCTGGATCTCAGACCTGTCCCTCTGTGCTGATCCTCTTTGTGAAGGAAATAGCATTTTGCACTTGTCCAGTCCCATTCAGAGACATCAGAGCTCCCCACGCTGACTGAGGCAGCAGATGAACCATCAGCAAGACCTGTCACCCCCCTTGGCTGAGCCCTGGGCCTTTCTTCTCTCCAAGAACTGCTGTCCTCCCACCCAGCTGACTGAATGGAAAAGTGGTCTTTCTTGTGAAGGAGCTATGTCTTGCTGCTTCTTGTGAAAGAAACCTTGGCTGCAAGGGACAGAGGCACCCAGCTACGAGCAGTGAGGGCTGGCCAGACCGAGGAAATCTGGGTCCCTAGGTCATGTCCCGACCTGTCACCATCTGAGCTGAGAGGTCTTGCTGCTTCCCTTGGGGTTGTCTTACATGTCCTCTGTAATGTCCAGTCCTTCACCGCCATACATTGCTCCGGGCCTGAGAACTGGCTTGATGGAGCTGGACCAACTCTTGGCTACTCTGCTAAAGTGCTAAAATCCTGAATATTTCTCCCTTCCCATCAGGTCAAAGCTTCCCAAGGCTCTGTTGGTGCCAGGCAAGGTTGGATGGTAGACACACCAGCCCCTGGCACCTCTTAACAACAAAGGCTTGGTATTAAGTTTTGTGTTGGCTGTATTGTACCATCAGTCTGCTGAAAGGGGCCTACATCCTTTTGGCTATGACAAGACTAACCCGTCTCCTTCACACATCCCCTTTGTATATGGAGGTCACAAGCACCGGCTGCAGCCAGTGTAGGTGAGCAGCCTGCAAGATGGCTGGAGAGACAAGGTGGCACTGGTGTTATTTCTGTGTCTCCTTGTCTCCAATCCCCAACTCATCTCCAGTCTTTCCAATCCCAACTTCTACCTCCTTAAAATAGATTCCGAAATGTCCCAGGAAATGGCCAATGATTTGGGCAGGAGACCTGCTTGTACTCCAGGTGTTCAACTCCAGCCCATGTATGTGAATCCCACCACAGAGAGACCAGAACCAGACATCTGGCTGGCTGGAAGAAGGTCCTTGAATCTCTTCTGCAATGGCCTGAAAGGACAAGAAACCCAGAAATCACCGGTTTGTGAAAGCAGCTACTAGCAAGTAGGAAACAGGACTTGAGGGATGGACAGAAGATGCCGACCTCTCGGTAAGGAGGTTAAGCTTTCAGCAAGGAAAAATAATGATCAGAGGTGAATAATTGTCATATCAGAGAGAAGCAGCGCCTGTGCACAGCTATGGGCTTCTGTTCTTGGGACTATCAGCCGAGAAAATCTTCTTTCTCTTTGCTCCAAGCAGGCTTTCCTATTAAATCTCTTATCAGTCGGTTTGTGCCAGCACAGCACAATGTGTGTCTGCAGCACGAGCTGCTCAGGAGACAAGTGTTTGCAAACAGCCAGGGGTAGAAATCAGCCATGGGAAATGAGGTCTGCAGATGGGTTCAATGAAAGGAGCTTTTGCAGAAGCCCAGAGAGCAGGTTTGCTGAGACCTGGACTCTGTCAGACGCAGGCTTAGAGGTGGGGGAATAATGGATCAAGCATAGCCCTAAAAACCCCTGCAGTGAGAAACACTTGGGCCCATGGACTCAATATTTACCTTTTACTTCACACACCAGCCAGGGCTTGTTTTGACTTTAGGTATAGAAATTTGCATGTATTGATCTACCAAGCTAACTTGTCTGCCTGTTGTATTATACACACAAATCCCCATTGCTTATTCCAGCAGGAACCAACCCTCTCCCCAGTGCAAGCACCGCTCATCTGGGGAAGCTCGAGTTTTCTCAGCTAATGCAAGAAGTGTTAATAATGAAGCCATTCAGTCAACAGATTCCAGCTTCTTGGGAAACTAAAATGTGATCCTTTATTCTTCTTTATTAAGGCAGCACAAGGATTTATTATTCTATCCCTAAAGAAAGGGCAGGGCAGAGGTGATTAAAACAGAATTTTCAGGCAGCAGCACCAGACTCCGAGAGGCAGCTCAGATGGATCGGTCGCCTCAATAAATAAACTGGCTGCAGACAGGAAAGTTGTTGTCTAACGCTCAACAGAGCTGTGCAGGAGATGTGATACGGGGAGTGTATGTGCCATGCATAGTTCACATCATCTGAACTAAACCCTGATACCTGATCCCTGTGGGACGGGATTTGGGCAGCAGATGCGAGATCAGGCACCATGTATGTGGCAAGAACTGCGTGTTGTGGGGGTGACATGATGGGTCCTGACACAGAGGGTTGCTGTGGTGTTGAGTCCTACTGAAAGATGGTATGTGAACATCTACTCCAGTGGAAGAGAGACTTTCATACTCTCATGAGGTTGCCTTATTCCCAACTGGTGGTGATGGCCCCTTGGGTTTGTCACCAGTTGGACCACTTTTATCTACAACAGATTTCTTCTCCTATTTCATTGCCTGTTCACACAGTTTGGTAATGTCCTCCTAAAGCTACTCACATTTTGCTCTTTTCCTTACTACCTTGAGTAACTTTTTATCACTATCAAATGCTGGCACTTTGCTGCTCACTGCTTTCTCCAGGCCATGAATGTGCTGAACAGCCCAGAGGCCTCAGGGTCTGCTGGGGACCATGAGAGGTGACCACTCACCTCTGCCTCCTCTTCACCTGCTATCAACTACCTGCCCATGCCATGTCCTCTGTTCTCCCAATTTCCTTAAAACTTTTGATGAGGATATTGTAAGAAGCCTTTAGGCATTCAAGTAGAGTTTATCAATTGGATCACCTTTGGTCCACGTGCTTGTTGGCCCTTTCCAAGGTCTCCAGAAGGTTGATGAAACAGCATTTCCACTTAGGGCAGCCACATTAACTCTTCTTGAGCAGATCATGTTTACCTAGGTGTCTGCTCATTTCTGTAGGGGTCTAACATGGCAGGTCAAACCGCCCTGCTTGGCCCCTTCACACTCCTCTGACCAATCTGGAAGCCTGATCCAGCCCAAGAAATAGTAAGCTCCTACCCTTGTTTGAAACCCCTCATGCAGACAGAGCTGTCACAGACTCCCAGCCTGGTTGGATTACAGGGACCTCTGTAGATCCCCAGCCCAGCCCTGCTCACGCAGGGTCACAGAGCAGATCACACAGGTGGGTCCAGGGGGTTTGAATGTCTCAGAGAAGGAGACTCCACACCCGCTCTGGGCAGCCTGGGCCAGGCTCTGGCACCTCCCAGCAAACAAGTTTCTGCTCATGTTCACATGGAGCCTCCTGTGTTTCAGTCTGTGCCCGTTGCCCCTCACCCTGGCGTTGGGCACCACTGAACAGAGTCTGGTCCATCCTCTGACACCCACCCGGAGATATTTATGAACATTGATGAGATCCCTCTCAGCTTCTCCAGGCTGAAAAGACCCTTCAAGGATGATGAGATCTGCACTTCATGCATCTCCATGCAAACTCCAGAAGGATAATTTGTCAGGGAAGGAAGGAAGGAAGGAAGGAAGGAAGGAAGGAAGGAAGGAAGGAAGGAAGGAAGGAAGGAAGGAAGGAAGGAAGGAAGGAAGGAAGGAAGGAAGGAAGGAAGGAAGGAAGGAAGGAAGGAAGGAAGGAAGGAAGGAAGGAAGGAAGGAAGGAAGGAAGGAAGGAAGGAAGGAAGGAAGGAAGGAAGGAAGGAAGGAAGGAAGGAAGGAAGGAAGGAAGGAAGGAAGGAAGGAAGGAAGGAAGGGAGTGTGGGGTTTCTCCATAGCAGCCCCTCTCTCCTCATGGAGCAGCCGTGCTCTGTGTGCTCTGGTCCCACTGCACCCTTGCAAACAGCCTCAATTTTTCTGGAAAGCATCGCAGAACGTTCGCATGGCAAGAGTGCCCTCTAGTGCAGACCCAGAGCTCGCTCCGTCACCCCAGCCCCTGGGCGCCTCTGAAAAAGGGACCCAAACCCGACCCCCAAGAGCTCTCCTCATGGGCCATCTGCACTGACCGAGCTGGTGACATCTTTGCCATGGGAATGGCAAGAAGAGAGCCAGGGAATAGTTGTTTTAAAAGTTGTCCAGTGCTTAAAAAAACCTCAGCCAATTTAGTAATTTTTGAATAGGTCTGAGATTTCAGCATTGTTATGGAAACTTCATTTCTGATTATTTGTTTCAAGTTTTGCACACAATGTCTGGGAAGAAAACCAGGTGAGAGAGGTCCCGCATCGGGTGTCACTGAATATTTACGTGTAAATATCAAAACACGTCACATCAGCAGGATGTCGCAGCAGAAACCAAGATCATCTTCTGTGGGAGAAACTCCCACCGAGAAGAGCCCAGCTCACATGGGAAGGCTTCTCCAAAGGGTGGCTGAGGCACCCATGGCGATGGCTGCAGGGCAGAGCTGGGTGCCAGGCCACCTCCATCCCATTACCGCCCCTGTGGTGACAGTGATGAGAGTGACCGAGTGCGCAGGGCTGAGATCCTGGATGTTCCCTCAGATAAAGCGTTGGGGCACACGGGGTGCATGGCCGAGACCAGGTGTCACCTCCTGAAGCCCCAGTCACCCAACCAGTGCACAATGCACCAGGACCGGCTCAGAATTTTATTGAGACTGGCATACTCCCAGCTCTGAAGCCACCTGGCTCTGGGGACATGTCCTCAGGTGCAAAACTCTGAGTCACTCACGGCCCTTTTTACTTTCTGCTGATACTGATGCTTGCAGAACGGTATAACTCTCCACATGGGCTGTGAACATCACGCAGTGTCCTCCAGGGTGTTTGGGGGACAACTACCAATGAGCTTCATCAAGATGTTTTGGGTTGTTTTTGTTTTCTTTGCCACACCAGTTCCAAGACGTGGTGCTGCCAGTGAGCATTGCCTGGTTACCGGAAAGAGAAGACTTTAAAAAGCATGGCCAAGGCAGCAGGCCAGGGGAGCTGCTTCTCCTCCAGAGGACCTGTCTGAAGCTATTTTCCTCTGAGCCCGGGGCCCTGACCTCGGAGCGATGCCAGCGGATGAGTTCAGGCGGAATGAGGTAAGAGCAGACTCTTCCTATGCAATATGGATGATTTGTCTACACTGATTTTTGACAATTCCTTCAAGCAGATTTGGCTTTCAGGGCAAATGATATTTTTCCTTTTTTCTTTTTTTTTTTTTTTCTTCTTAATCAAAGCAAATTCTAATCTGCTTTGCTTTTTGTGAGCTGTTTCTCTGTGGCTATTTCAAATACCCCTCCTTATCCAGCAGAGACAGGACAGAGATGCAGGACCCTACCAGCAAAGGTTGTGTTCTCACCTTGCTTCTCATTGCCGTGGGTTCAGCCTGGGCTTAGGGAGGCTGGGGTAGCCCTTGGATAGTCAGGGCAAGCCAGTTTCACTCTCTGCCTCATTTGCAAAGTAGGATAATAGCCCAGTCCTGTAGCCCAAAAGTGATTCTCTACAGCAGGGATCCAAGGGCTTTAGCTAAATTTCCTTCAAAAGTCCCTAAATGAAGCTGCCCTAAATTATACCATTTAGACTAATATGACAGCGTCCGTGAAAATTGCATTTTCCCAATTGTTGGTTCCTCCTGAATTTAGGAGCTTGTTAATTTTCTGGAGCAGCTAAATAGTTTCCTCTGATGATTAAAAAACGAATAATAACAGCAGTGCCCGCCTTCCCGAGGCTCATGTAGGACTTACCAGCAAGAAATTAAACACAGTAGGAAATTCCTTGAACGACTTGGAAAACAAATGATTGATACGATCTCTCTCTCCCTCCCGGCTCTGTGATCTGCTTTTAGACTGATTATTAAACACAGCAAAATTCATTTGGTGCTGTAACATGAACAAGACAAATTACAGTCTCTGGAGCTCAGTTAATTGCTAAAGAACATACTGACCCTCTGTGGGTTCATCAGTTATGGTAAGTAATGACAAGGAACGTAAGCCTTGCTACGTGGGTCTGCGGCAAGACTGCCCTCCCACTGCATGCGGAGACAGGTCCACCCTGTGTGCTCTGGGGTAAATTATGTGAAACAAAGAATCTGCACCACCTCACCGGGCAAAATTAAAGGATGTGGATGCCCAGGACCCGTTGAAGGGGTGAGCAGTTCAGTGATCAGACACCCACCCTTGCTTTGCTACATCTACCCGAAAGGGTCTTGCTAAGACGTTGAGTCTTCCTGAGGTGGGGTTTGTCTCACCCAACGTTAGAACACTGGAAATAATCCAAATTGTCCACTGGCTTCACCAACAACCAGCAAAGCCTGTGGGCACCTTCTGTCCCCTGCCACCCACGGGCAGGCAGCAGCTGCTCTGGTGGTTCCACACATTTCTGAGGGTTTGCCGGTGTGATCCCAAATCTCACGACAAGTTGACATTGAAAGGTCATAAGATTGCCCTAAAAATCACTGGGTAATGTGTAGGGATGGGGGCAGTTCAGGCCAAATTCAGGTGATCGTTTCTATTTTTTTAGCATCACCACAGAGGTGGAAGTTTGAGATTTACATGTGGAGCCTCAGTGCTCAGCACAGGCAAAGTCACGACAGGGTTCGTGATAAATCCCTGAGCACTGACAATGCTGCACACAGGTTCATAAACAGACTCATTTCACCGTCTTCATCAAAACATGCCCAAATTATTTTTTCTTATTTTTTTCCTTGTTCCCAATTCTATTGTATTAGACCAAGATGTAAAATTAATAGAATAGTCCATTAATTTTATGATATTTCATTATTCAATTATTTCCTCCATTATTCTTCCACATTAAATCTGAATAATTTATTCAGTGAATTTTGCAAGCAAAATGTTCAATGCATAATTTTCTCCTTTGTTAATATTCTCCTGGTTCTAATTGTCCATGAGAATTTGATCTAATGCTCTACAGCAGAGCAACCCGAAGACAAAAGGCCCAACACAGTGCTGTGCTGAGCACCGCCGTTGGTGGTTGTTCCCCCTTTAGGCTCCAAATGCACCACGCGGATGCTATGAGCCAGCAGAAGGAGGCACCGGGCTGCTCCTGGCACAGCAGCCAGCAGTAGCTCGTGCTACACGTGAAGCAGTGTCACTCCATTTGGGAATACGGTACAAAGCCTTGAGAACAGTAGAGTAGGAAAGTGGTGATGTGCATGACTCCTTGCTCCCAACAAGGTCCTCTCTGACCCTGTGCAAAGAGCTCACAAGTCCTGGGGTGATATCAAAATGAAACAGAGTCACAGAATCCCAGCCTGGTTGGGTTACAGGGACCTCTGTAGATCCCCAGCCCAGCCCTGCTCACGCAGGGTCACAGAGCAGATCACACAGGTGGGTCCAGGGGGTTTGAATGTCTCAGAGAAGGAGACTCCACACCCGCTCTGGGCAGCCTGGGCCAGGCTCTGGCACCTCCCAGCAAACAAGTTTCTGCTCATGTTCAGATGGAGCCTCCTGTGTTTCAGTCTGTGCCCGTTGCCCCTCACCCTGGCGTTGGGCACCACTGAACAGAGTCTGGTCCACCCTCTGACACCCACGCTGGAGATATTTATGAACATTGATGAGATCCCTCTCACCTTCTCTTTTCCAGGCTGGACAGCCACAGCTCTCTCAGCTTTTCTCATAAGAACTTCTTTCCCACCCTATGCATCAGCTCTGTGCTGATCTCCACAGGAAACCTCAGGAAGAAGAAGCAGGTTGACCCTCCAGGCTTCCCCGGGGACATGCTCTGCATGCAGCCCCCAGCTCAAGCTCACCTCAAAACACTGAGCTCCCATGTTGGCTTTTGGCCATGCTGGAGTTCCCCCTGTGCAGTGTGTGTGGGTTGAAGATGCTGTGCCCAGCCCAAATGTGTCCATCTGTCCCCCCGCATCAGCAGTGCAGTTGTGTGGTTGTGGACTGCTGGAGTTTGCAGCTTGGGCATATGCAGCCCAAGCCATGGGTATCCTACAAAGAATCATTTTAGTTGGAAGAGACCCTTAAGGTCATCGAGCGCAACCATAACCTGAATCTAGCACTAAACCATGTCCATAAGAGCCTCAGCTATACATCTTTCAATCACCTTCAGGGATGGTGACTCCACCACTTCCCTGGGCAGCCTGTTCCTATGCTTTACAACCCTTCCCATGAAGAAATTTTTCCTGATATCCAATCTGAACCTTGAACCTGATAGAGATGCGCAAGACCGGGTCAGAGTGTGTGATGGGCTATGATTCACCTCCTGCACGTGCAGATTTGGGTCCAGCGAGCGTGGACTGTGTCCACATGGTACGTAAGTCCTTTCCTGTGGAAAGCAGACAGTACAAGCACAAGGTAGTGCTGATGTTAAGGGCAGGATTAGCACCATCTGATTGGGTTGCCCAGAGACCTTTACCATCAGCCCTGAGAGAGCAGATCTTTCTGCTGGTCACTCAAGACCATTGAACTCTGCATCAGGATGGACTAACAGCGCTCTCCAGGTACATCTGTCTTTCCCATAGAAGGAGCCTGTACAGACGACCAGAGACCAACCTTTGATAAAGCAGAATTTAGGTGACTGAAAACCTACTCCATAATGAATAACATCGATGACTTCTTTGCAAACAAGCAGTTTTAGCTTCAGTTAAGATTTGTTTCCCAGTTTCTGTTGTGCACCTTTCAAAAAGACCCTCTCTCTGTCAGGTATCTGAGCAGCGACCAGTTTGCCTGGAGGAATCCCAGTCTGGGGAGAGCTCAGGTGCAGGGATGAGCTGGGGAGGGTGAGACTCCTGCAGCACACAGGCTGCTTCCTGAAATCGGTGAATGAAATGTTTTCAAATGACAGAGTAGAAAATAGTAAATAAGGAATTTTTAAGTCAGAATAATCTTTTGAGCCAAATTTTTGGGGAACTTTTGGAATTCGTTGTCATTTCCTTGAAAGCCTCAGCCATTGCTGGGATGTTTTTAGCAAATATGTTGAACTCTCTCAGTTTCCCAAATGAAAACCATGAGCAAACTGAGCCCTTTTGTTTTCATTGAAAACCATGGATCAGCCAGTCACCTTCACTGTTTACTGAGCTCAACTGCCTGTGCTGTTTTATAGACAATATCGAGTAAAAATGTGACACACTAACTCCATATTAAGAGACGGCCAGAGCCATGATGAGCTCAGCTTTGGCATCATAACAGTTACAATTCATAGAACAACTTTTTTTCTAGCCCAGTCAATAAATTAGTGGTAGAAACAGTGGTAAAAATAGAGTCCCATAAATGCAAGTTTTCCTTGGTAAAAGCTAATAACTACTATTTTCTAAAATAACATTTTAGTGCATACCAGCTCAGCAGAAATATAGGGAGTGTATCGACCCACTGCAGGATCCCACCAACCCACATGAACAGAGATTTTCCAATCCATTTGGGCAAAAGTCTCCAGAAATAGACTTACCTCGAATCGCCCAGAGGTAGGTGCACTTGAAACACAAAGAATAATGGGGCTGCAGTGAAACCCAAGTGATTCAGCAACCTGAGGAGCCCAGTCACCAGTTGCAAATACCCACACCAAGTCCTGCAGAGCATGAAGGCAACATCAGCTTCAGACCCTGCTCTCCATGGAGGAGAACGTCACCCAGAAATTTGCTGAACTGCAGTTGTGTTATCCCTTGGTGGTTTGAGGTTTGTAATGGCCATTTGGAAGGGACAACAAAAACCAGCCTGGAGCCTGTATCTGTGCAGGGAACTCTAGTTTCTGCCCCGGAGTGTCTGGCTGAGCCATGGCTGGTGCCACTGGGTTAGTCCCAATGGGTGTTTCTCTCAGCAGATCTGGGACTGCCCTTAGCTGTGCAAGGGCGAACTTGGGAACCTCATTCATGAAGGTTTTTTTGGGGTAGTGAGAAAATCTTTACAGTGAATGCTGTTTCATCAGTGTTTACAGCTCTGGGGATCCTGCGCTGGATGGAGTGGAGGGGCCAGGAGACCAACGGGAAATGTTTCTCATGCCCAAGACAGGATATCTTGTTCTTTCACTCCTGTGGAAGACTTGTCAGGGCAGCCTTAAAGGTGTTTTCGGGTGGTTGGACTGCCCTTCCTCCTGCCTTGTCCAAAACAGATGGAAAAAAATTGGCCAAGGAAAGAAAGCTCATTTAAAAGCTTCACACATTGTCCCTGCCAAAACCAGTGTGTTAGGATTGCAACCAAATGCAGCCCATACACCACAGGCACTCAGAAACAATGACCTAAATTCCCTCAGTAGGAAGCCTTGTATTTTTAGGAATCATTAAGAAAACACAAAGTGTAGATTAAAAATAATATTTTCCATGTAACACAGAAACCACCTTAATTCTAACCTTGTGCAAGACCTGAGCAGAAGACCCAGTGGAGTGAGCAAAGAACACAGTATGATGGAGCAGGGGTGTTCACAGTGGGCTTCAGGTGGGGATATCACCTGTGGTTGCAATGCCCCTAAAAATAGTTTTCATACCCAAGCCTAGGCATGGAGCTCATAGCAGGGCAAAAAGCCAAGAAAATAAATAAAGCTTTTTTTTTTTTTTCTTTTTAAGTGTTACATAAAGTGTGGAAAAAGTGAGACAGTGCTATAATAGTAATGTCTGATGAGTACTATGACTGTAGACACAAGGACACTAAAAGGAAATACTGGCTTTTAAAAAATGAAATAAAAAAGCAGAAAACAGACTTGATACTTATTGGATGGTGAAGAGAACTTGGGAATCCACCTAGTACTTTGCAGCCATTAATTATTGCTTAATTAGAGCAAGGAGCATTTGCAGGATATGTGATAGCAGTTAATGGCTGATTCTCCTGAGAGACATAGATCTGGGTACAGAAACAGCAAATTCCTTATACAAAGGCCAGCTGATTTTCTTGGGAAAGGAAGAGCAGTGGCTGATCTAGTGTGTGTTCATCCATGGGGTATATGTTCATGTGGCAGAACCACACCAATCCCAGTGAATTGTTTAGAGCAGGTGTGTCAAATTCATTTTCACCGGGGGTCATGTCAGCCTCACGCTTCCCTTCCAAGGGCTGAATGGCATTTGAGGACCTTATAAATGTAAGTACTCCTACATCCATTATCCGTGCCCCCCAAGTGAAAATGAGTTTGACACCCCTGGTTCAGAGAAATCAAGGGGAAAGGGAGGTGACCTGCAGGAGAAGGTCTGGTGCTGGCACTGAACATACATCCCTGTGGAGCATGGAGAAACATCCCTTCTCATTTAAGACGTCCTTTAGGGAAGCTGCCACCAAGAACCTGACTTCTGTGTGGTCATCTTGATTTGGGGGTGAAGGTCCCCGTGCTGGGGCCAGCACCGGTCTGTGTGGTGATTTGCTGCATGGTGAGGGGTTGCCATGGGATGAACCCAGCAAGAGCAGCAGTCTTGGGTTCAGACTCATTCCTGCTCAGCTCTCATCAACGGCGCAAGCGAAAATCCTTTCTGGACTGTCATTATGGGTATTCTGGTGTCCACCAGGCCTGGGCAGACGACGGCAGGTGATGCTGGGTGAGCTGGACATGGGACAGGCACAGAAGTTGCTGTGGCTGGTGGTACATGGTCCAAAGCTGCCCAGCAGACCCGAGATGAAATATGGGGCTCCAGGGGCCAGGCACCACACTACACCCTGTACAAGCCATTTTGCATCTTTTATGACACGGTAATAATGTTAATGTGACAATAGAAGCAGAAGATCGGATAAAAGACTGCAAGAGCGAATAAAACAATCTTTCATTTGGAGTCAGCTACAGCTGTTCTCTAAGTCCCAATGTACAGAGACCATTTGGATTTCCTCTCAAGGAGAGGAAAAAATATTTCTTGTTATTCATCAAAACCCATCTATTTAAAATGGGTTATCTCTTGTGTAAAAGTCAGACCTCTGAGTAATGACAAGGCTTTGATTTGCTTTTTTGGAGTACATGTGTATACTTTTCCTACTGCTTTTTAGAATAAGAGGGTACAGCGCGCTTTGTCCCATCTGCGCTCTCTTTATCCATCACCTTTATCCCTTTAATAGACGTTTTTACAAACAATGGTGTGTCCTATCGCCATGGCTCCTGCTGACAGACTTACATGACTTGACTCCTGCTGCTCGGGAACAACTTCGAACTCCCAGCCAAATCTGTTCTCAGTTGTCTATACAGTTCTGTTCTTGTACTATCATTGCTCTCTAGAAATCCCTTCCTTCCCTTCCCTAAAGTTTATTCTGCTCTTTAATTTATAAAGATCAATCACTTTTCTTCCAGCCTGGCTTCACAAGCCAAGCTTTTCATCTGCTGGAGAATGGACACTTCATGCCCCTTTGTTGCACTTGCTCCAATTTCTGCTCACCTTTTTGAACCGCAGCTTTACACCATGTTTCAGATGAGGTTTGATCAACAGCTCGTGCAGCAATATCAACATGCGAAACCTCCTGTGGAAACCGTTTATCTGTTATTGCCTCATACCTTTCAGAGCTTTCACTTACATCACAATACTGGCAACACAATAAGTGTATTTGAGTATTTCTCTACTTCTCGTGCTTCCAGCTGGAAGCCCTATAATATAGCAAAATTCTGGTACTAAGTCCACAAATGTGTGACCTAAGGCCTTACTTGGGAATTTCATTACATTTCTACAACTCCAGTCCTCAAAGTCATCAGATTCTTCAGATCCTCCATGGAACCACCCTCACCTTCCTGTTCTGTGTCAGCAGTCATTTCATAACCTCACTCCTGCTTTCTCTGCCAAGATCACCGAGTAGATCAGTTTGATCTGGTCCGGGTTGAGTCCCGACACCTCAACGCTCCCCTCCCGAAGCCCACAGCTCCCTTTTCAGCACAACGCTTGTGTGTTTTTTCCAGCTAAGTCTGTAGTTCCTTACAATTCTTGCACTAATCCTCATCTTTTCCAGCTTAAATAATAATTTCCCAGGAGGCTCTGTATCAAATACTTTACCGAGGTCCATGCAGATGAGAGCTGCATTTCCTTTGTCTAGAGTATCTGGTCTCTAATTGAAAGAGGGTACTGGGTTAGTCGGTCTTGAGCTGCCTTGGGTAAATAGGTGTCTCTTTTCCTCCTGTTTTCTACCTTCATATCTATCATCTTTTTTTTGAAATATGTTTTAAACTCCCATGTACTGTGGGGGTCAAACATCATCGTTCCTGCAGTTTCCATGCTGCCTTTGAGCTGCCTTTGAGTCATGCTGCCTTGTTCAGTTCAGCATAGAAATTCAGTGTAATTACTTACTGTCTTGTAGCCCCACACATTTCCTCATCCGTCTGTCATCCATAAACCCAGCACCACCTTTTTTATTCGTATCCCATAACAGCACAGCATGACGTGATCCTCCTCTGCTGTCGGCTCTCATCACCCCTCCCAGGGAGCCTCCTTTGCTCCCATCCTCAGACCTCACCACTCACTGTTCACATCCTTCCTGTGGTTGTTATTTGTGGAGTCACCTGGGACTCTTCCCTACCCTTTCCTGCCTGCTCCATTGAGTTGCAAATTCCATGTTTTTGGACCTTTGACTTAAAGAAATCCCACACCTCCTCCATACGTAACTCCCTGAGCGTCTGTGTATGGTTGACTTCCCGAAATAGTTTTCCTAGTTTCTCCTAACTTGCCCTTTTTGAAACCAAAGCCCCACTTACAGGCTTTGTTTTTTTCCTTTTCCTTCCCTTTAATTCAAACTGAATCAACCCCAATCTTGCAATCCAAGGTTATTTTCTATAACCAGCTCCTGTACAGAGTCTCCATACCTCGCCAAAACCACATCTAAAATAGCATCCACCTCTTATTGTTTCCATGACTAATTGATGAAGAAAGTGGTCACTGTTCCACCCAGGAATACCTGGCTCCTTCTGTTCATAGGACCATTTATCCTTCAATCTATAGCCCATAAGATTATGCTTCCTGCTGTGCTCTTGCTACCAGAATTTTCAGCTCTCAGACTGAGATCCATAATTCTCTTTACAGAGAATCTTGGATGGATTTTATGTTGATGCTAGCTATGTAGGAAGATACATTTAAGGAGATCTACAAGAATATCTACAATTGCTATCGTGTTTTCATACTAGAAAACTACTGAAAAGAATGTTCGAATTCATTTGAATAATCTATCTCCCTGTCACAGCTTTGCAATGAGATAGATGGTGACAGATAAGCTTATCTGCAAAGAAAATTCATTCACTGATAGCCTTGAAAAATTATAAATTGTCATTTTAGACTCTGAAATGTACAGTGCTTTTCCAGCAGAGTGCTTAACTAAACATGCCTGTGCTTAAATCACTCGCCCATATTGTCTTGTGCTGGACACAGTGTCCAGGAGAACACACAGTTTGTCAGTGCAGAAGGGCAGGAATCAGCCTCTGCTGATTTTAAATATGACATTTATTAGCAGCAGTACCAGGGGAAGATAAAGTTCAGGTACAACGACCATGACTGTGTAATTTTAATAGACTCTTAATTTCAGTTTCCCCAGCTTAACAGCATTTTAAATGACACTTTGACTTTATGGCCTAGTGATTTCTACAACCACAGAGTACAAAACCGAATTAGGTTGTTATTCCATGTTTACTGTGCCTTGTGGTCTCAGAACCACGAAACAGGGACTGACAGCTTTGTCATGGGACATCACCTGCCTATTCCCATGTTTTCTGGGGAAAGAAACAATATTTGAGGCAGACACTGTGACAGTCTCTCTGCAAAGGGCTCAGCAGATGGATGGGTTGGATTTGTACCCAAAGGATGGAGCTGTGGGCATTCTCACAGGTGGTGCTGCCCACCCATCATTCCTGCACACCGGCACCTGTGGAAGAGAAAGGGACCCGAAACACCTGCAAAAACCTTCACTTTTTGAAAATCTCAGATTGCCTTGGGACCACTAGAGGGAGGTGCCTGTGCTGATGCGAACTCAGCCCAGCAAGTGCTGTGACTTTGAAGCGTTTGTAGATAACATGAAAACATCAAAAAGGAACGTGAATCAGTGTTACGGGGCTGACAAACGGCAAATGAAATATAAAATAAAAGCTGTCAGCTAACAAACGTGGTGCTGAGGGTATGGAGAGCTATGGAAGGAGTTGCATGGGAGGGGAAGGCTGCGGGTGCAGCTCTGCTGCTGGGTGACAGTGGGAAAGGAGCTGGGGGTGTCTCTGCCTTGGGAACAGATGGGAAGGGAGGCGGATTTTAAGCAGAAAAGGCGCCAAATCCCCAGAAATTGCTCTGCAAATTCCACTTGCTGTCAGGCGTCTGGTCTGGAGCACTGGGAGTCCTCCAAACACCAGGTTATTCCTGCCTTCGTCCCCCAAGATGTCACAGCAAAGCTGTCCCCAAGGCTGCAGGGTGGCTGGTGGGGTGAGAGCTGTGAACTGGCCACGCAGGGAGCAAATGGGTTGTTGGCTCAGATCTGGTTTGTTCTCAGTTTGGGATGAAGGGGGAACATCACTGAAGTGTGTGTGAGAAAATGATTTGGGCAATTGCATTTCTCCCAGAACTTGAGAAAAAAGAGGACTGTAGTGAGATGGGCCAAGGAGGATTTGTTCGTGTCTGCTCTGGTGAC
This sequence comes from Streptopelia decaocto, assembly GCF_964273445.1. Taxonomy (NCBI): domain Eukaryota; kingdom Metazoa; phylum Chordata; class Aves; order Columbiformes; family Columbidae; genus Streptopelia; species Streptopelia decaocto. The sequence continues at coordinate 2,416,631 of NC_138672.1, read as the reverse complement.
CCTACTTTAGCAGGTGGGTTGGACTGGATGGTCTACAGAGGTCCCTTCAACCTCAACCAGTCTCACGTTTCAAAAGTGCTGTGGGGAATTGTGCTGGTTTGACTAAAAGCAAGTTAATTTTCTTCACGCAGGGTTCATTTTCCTGTTGTGGCACCTGACACTCGATTTTATCAAACTATACATACTTGTGTGAGTTTACCTCTTCATGCACTTCACCCCTCCAGCACGGGACAGTGTCACTGTCACCACGTGTGCCCCGTGTGTGCCGGTGCAGGGGTGGAAACAGGTGCTGCTGACACGTGCTCCCTCGCCACATCCACTCGAGCAGCCCGGCCTTTCCTTGTCTGCCACCTTGTTATGTGGAATGTGCGGCAATTAGCATCTCAGACTTCTGACTGTTTCCTGGTTTTTGCATTTTCTTTCATATATTATTCATTTTTCTTACTTGTATTAGATGTTCACAAGTCTTCCGTCTTTGAGCTGTGAAGAGAGCATTGGGCTTGAAATGCTTGATGGTGGTGACATCTTGGATTTTTTATGTTAGTGTTTGCTTGAGCAATTTTGTGTATGAAAGTGGAATTGATGAGCCAGAAAGAGAGGGGTGGGATCTGCAAACCAAGATCCATCACTGCTGTGAGCGCTCCTGGCTCCCACCGAAGAACAGTCCAGGACTTGCTCTCAACCCACCCTGTGCACCGGTTCCTTCCCACCCCAGGCCGGGTCTACCTCGGAGATGCAGGATGATGAAGAAGAATGAGGCTTGAATGTTTTTAGATAATGAAGATTTTTTAAAATATACTTTCTGCAAGGTTACCATCCTAAAAGGCCCCTTGTAATGCGAAATACTCAAGTAATGTGAAATACTCAAGCTGTGTTCACCCAAAGTACAAAAGACTGAGCTCTGTGTCCTGTGGCACTGAACGAATTTGTTAATTGATTTGAAGTAGGTGGCTCTCACTTCTGCAAAATCCTTTTATGTATTCCTGAAGGATCTATTAAAAAAATGGATAAATACTATTTTTTTTTTAATTATTTTAACTAGTTAGCTCATGTTTACTCGCTCCTTAGCATTTCCCAGAATCTCCATCTGAATGTGCATTTCCATCACCCAAAATGAGCCTCTGTGAGGTGCTGGGGTGAAGTATTTTCTGGAGGAGGTTGACTGGATAGGCAGCACATCCAGCCAGAATGGCCGAGAAGCACATTTCCAGTCTTAAACACCAAAGCTAAGATAATATCAGAAGGAATATTAACAGCACAGACTCCAATATAACTTTAATTTGGAAACTGCCAGGCAGTGATTTCAAAATACAGCATCTAAAAAGATGTCTGCATTTCAGCATTTAAACAATGATTTTAAATTCAGTTCACACATCAACAACGTCCTTTGAACACAGGACCTGACATTTATTTCACCTGGAGTTGCAAGTGCTGAGCTCTTGTGGAAATAAGGACTCAAGAGCAGAGCTGTCCACAAGTGTATTAAAAAATCTTGCTCTTAAATTTTTGAAACATGCTACATGAGTTTTGAAGGGTCTGCCTTCAGTGCTAGACATATTCGATATTCCTTTAAAAACTGATTATGGCCCAAGCATCAACACCCTCCTGTTTCAAACAAAGATTGTCAGACAACAGGAGATTTTTTCAAATAATTTTGAAGGCAGCTCTTGGGGAGAATTCTTGCTTTTGTCATAAGAATGAAAAGCCAAATTTCAGTGGGTTTTGGACAATGGATAGGAAGGCAGAGATGTCTGATTTTTCGGAAGAACCAAACCAAATTGCTGCAAACGACCCATCTGTACAATGTCTAATTTGATCAAAATAGGAGAACACTCCTACTCAAGCATTTTCTTTCAGTAATAGTATTGCTGGTACTTTTTGCTCTTCCAGGATAGTATTGGAAGCACTGATACACCTATTATTATTTTAGTTATATCAGTGTTTTATCATATCAGAGGGGTGGGTTTGTCCATTCTACTAAGATTGTGGTTAATGTATTTGGGTCTGGTGAACTCTGTTGTTATGTCCCTGAAACCTCCTCTGGGAGGAACCAATCCCCAGAGACAGCGATGGACAAATGCAATGAGTCAGTCTCTATACATGGATTATAGAAACACCCATGAGGACTTTGCTTTTGTCAGATCTGTCCTGAAGGAATAATTATTTCAAAGTGGATCAAATTGTGCCATAGGGGATGGACTGAGACGCGAGACCGGGATTTTTTTGCCGATCCACAGAAATTCAGACCTGTAGGGAACCATTTCTATAGTGATGGGCAGACTGACTGGCTGGTGCTACCCGGCAGGTTTGAGAGCAGTGAACTTCAGGGTTTTTTGAGGGAGATCAGTTTTATATCTACCACTTGTCCAGATGCATTTTATTACAGTTGCTTTGCAGTCATGTAGGAATTTTAAGTAGGATGGAGACTGGAAGGACCTGGCAATGATAATTAATGTGGGAGCAGGGACTCATCTGCGTGAGAAAACAATAACAAAGTTAAAGCATTTCAGCTCTGTCTGTAGCAATCTGCAGGCTTGGGATAATTCTATTAAAAGGCCTAAAAAAACCTTCAGCAATAGATGCTCTTTGTCATTGTATCCATGCAAAAACAAAGGAGGAAGAGAGGATGTCCTAAAAATAACAAAAACCAATAAAAATCTACATTTGCTTTTCTGATGGGAAATAGTAAAGAGAGCAAGAGAATTGTGTTGAAGATGTCCCTGCTCATGGCAGGGGGGTTGAACTAGATGACCCTTGAGGGTCCCTTCCAACCCAAACTAATTTTCGATGAATCTTCGAAGGATCCCGTGGTGGAGAGCAGAGGAGGTGGGACAACTGGCGAGGACTTCTCTGTATGTTGTACAACCTGGTGGGCATCACAGCTTTGGTCCTTGCTCTACCTGACCGGTCCTGCACGGAGCAAACTGGAAGAGGTTCCTGACCTGTTGGGCTTGTACCCATGTAAGAGGACATCACCTGATCTGTAGTTTCATGCAGGTCTTGCACTACGTCCCACCATCTGCAGAGTGAAAAGCAACATGACGGAGAAGGTCAGCAACAGCTCAGACCCTGAAAGTCCTCAAAATGGAGCAGCAGGGGATTCAGAGGCCACTTTCCCATCTTTGGAAGAAGACGAGGTGGGGTAAATCTACCTATAACAAAATGGGTAGGTTCAGTTTGAGTCATGGCACCGGTCCACAGGCTCCATCAAGCAAGGTATGATGGTGAGAATGGACTCTCCTCTACTGGGGGAGCACAAACCTTTTAATATTAATGATCATCAGGGTTTTGTACTCGGTACAGACGTGCCTGGAACTACAGAAACAGCTCCAGGGAGTTGCAAGGTGTACAAAAAAAAAATACATTAAAAACTGTCCAAATTGGAATAATTTAAAGAGAGTTTAAAAAGGGTATTCAAGAATAGACTTGTTCTAAGTGTCTCCATGCTGATTTCACTGCCTCCAAATGTGAGGTACAGGTATTTGCGGAGTCATAAGTAGGTCAGTTATTTTTGTCACTCATTATTACTTGTGAAAAATGTGTGTAGCAAACGTACTAACATACAGTAGCAGCTGAATTTGGGACTCTAGCATTTCTTTTACACATTTTTAGGATATGTCTAAATGACACAATTTCCTGATTGCAATGTAAAGCCCGATTATTTATAATGTCCAACTTATTGGGACATGCCATATGAAACCCCATTTTGCTATCACAGAAGTGCCTCTGAAAATACCTCTTACTTTGCTGTCCTGGGGTTCTCAAAGGAGCTGGACGCACCTGCTGAAGCTTGGCCCTGAGCTACAGGATTGTTTCTTTTGCTGTTATTTACAGAAATGTGTTCAGCCATTCACAGTACACAGTACTCAGACCCCTGGCAAGGCATCCGTAGTGTCATAGTAGGAAACACCTCCTCTTGCTTCAAACATCTATGCTGGCTGCCAACATAGTCAGCAGAGAGACTTGGGCACTCTCCAAGGGGAATCCACCTTGTTTGGAGGTGGCGGCTGAACCTTCCCCAGTCAGCTTTTATGTCGCTATGGTCTTGGCATCTTAGATACTACCTGTTAGGCAAGATGAATCTGGAGTCTACCAACATCAGCAGGGATACTTCCAGCAGCTGTTGGATGCCCTTGGTGTTCACTCTTTACAAACACCCTGTTGTAGCTGCATGCTCTAGTTATAGCATAAAGAAGCTCAAGTCCATGTCCATCCACCCACAGCTGAGGCTCAGGTGTGGCTGGAAAACTCGCTCATACCTGTAACGTCAGGCTAGGTTGGGATGCCTGGGGACAGCTCTTGGACACCTAAGCTGGTGGCAGAGCTGAGCATGTTGGGTCAATGAGGTGACACCAAGGGCTCGTCACCTCATCACTGAAGGACGACGGCTGTGGGGAGACGAGGTGCTGCCACCTGAATGTCTGAAGAGCAAACGGGGACAGATCAGTTTGCAAGGCTGTCCCTAAGGTGTGTGGGTGGCCACGGGCTAAAAATGAAATTCTGGGTCAAGTGGTGTGGTGTGTTGAGTTGGGCACCTGGGTAGGGCAAAACTAAAATGGCAGCTACACTGATTCAAGATAAAACAACTCTCTTTGGAAAGCTGCTGAATGTGTCAACTTGTGCTCTTTGTTTCTGCTCCTTCCCAAAGATATGATGACCAACAGGTCACAGAATCCCAGAATCCCAGAATGTCAGGGGCTGAAGGGCCCTGGAAAGCTCATCCAGTGCAATCCCCCCATGGAGCAGGAACACCCAGATGAGGTTACACAGGAAGGTGTCCAGGCGGGTTGGAATGTCTGCACAGAAGGAGACTCCACAACCTCCCTGGGCAGCCTGGGCCAGGCTCTGTCACCCTCACCAGGAACAAGTTTCTTCTCAAATTTGTCATCTCTCACATCCTCACATAGGGGGAACTATGTATCTGTTCACAGCCAGGAAAGAAATTTTTTGCTCTTTGTTTTCTTTTAAATTACAGTGGATAACAAACATGTCTCTCTTTGGTTGGAATATCCTGACAGAGAACTCCCTCTTGCTCTCTGACTGCATCTATTTCTCCCCGAGCCCACAGCAGGGCTGACAAATGGAGGAGAAGGTCTTGTGGACCTTCCGCGTGTTACACAGTCCCCACCCACGGTCCTGGATCCGGGGAGGTGGAGGAATGGAATTATGCAGTGAAAGATTATTTTGTGAAATATCCACTTCTGGGACCAAAAGATAAAACTAAGCAGCCGTGTTCAGAAAGGAGCTAGAAACATTCTGAATTTTGGACATGTTATTACCCCGATTTAGTGTCCACAGTGAGTGGGCTGAAACGTCATGTTGAAGCTGTTGGGCTTGCAGTGTCTAAAGGAAGCAAAACCTGCCTTGAATCTGTATTATGCTACAGCTTTTAGAAATAAAAACAGAACAGACTAATTCCAGACATCATTCCTTGTTTTCAAATGGGGCTTTTCTTTGCCGCAGCCTTACAAACCATTTTTAATAACTGAGATGAAACATCAGACTGCAACCTATCACATCACATTGCATCAGTCAGATTGTGTTACATCCAATAATAAACTGCTGCAACTGATGTTACCCAACATGACAAGCCAAATATAAACCCAGAGCTGGAGAATTCAAAGAAAAGTGCAGTTTTGATAAGCCAAGATCTTAAAAATATCTGAGCTGCTTTTGATGGTGATTCTTAGATTTATTCTGAAGTCTAAAACACTTGGAGAAATTGGACTGGCTGTGAGCAGGCATATTTTTCTAGGCAGTTTTGAGGATATGTGTCCTATAATTACTTTTAAAATAAACCTCAGCTACTGTTTCTACAGAAACAGCACTTCCTTGTGCTCCAGCGGGATCTGGAGCAACAAGGCAACCAGGACCTAGAATTCTCTCTTGAAATTTAGGGTGGCAATTGTATCTCGTCTTTCTTAATCCAAATATCCAGTTTCAGGATGCTCCAGGCTAGTGGTAGATGCCTGTCACAAGAAGAATGGGTGAAAATGTATGGAAAAATCAGAGCACTTCTGGCTTTTCATTCTAATGCAGTTCAGTTAGAAATTTAGTTGTATGGGAATTGTTACTAAAGGGAAGAAAATCTCATCAATCAAGCCAAAACAACTTGTTCGGGGTGAAGTGTTCTGGTGATTTTGCATTTGAAGAACTTTGTTGTTTTAGGACATACAATAATCTTGTTTTCCTACACCCACTGTATTTTAAGGATGCGCACAGGAGGTACTAATAGGAGGACAAATGACAGGGTCAGATCTGTGTCTAGTTCAGTACAGTTATTTCCAAAACCTACATGTCTTGGCATGGTTTAGCCCAATTTGCTCTTAGTTACTTTTGGTCTGGTTTAGTTCCATATTTTGTCATGGCTGAAAAACGTGTACTCTGTAGCAGTACCATGGTATAACCAGGAATAATCCCATACCTAGTAGGCATCAAGAGTAGCATTTCAAAAGTATCTACTGTTGTGAACACCTTTCCATCTGCATTTGAGAGAAGCTTATGCATTCGAGATGTAGATATTTGCTCATTATTACCCATTAAGGCCACTATCTAAGAGTCTAAATCTCATCAGCAATACATTCTGGTCTTTCTGACCAGCGGATCAACAAGGATCACCAGCTATCACAACATTGTCATGATTTTGAGCTGTGAAAAAGTCATGGGATGACCCAATTCTGTTGTTAAGTGCTGTTTTGGGTCAAAAACTCACAGTAGCTTTCACACAACATGGTTGAAAGTCTGGGCGATAAGGCCATGAGGATTATACATAACAAGTCATGAGTCATTCAAAGGGAAAATCATATTAAAGCTCAAAGTATTTTACTGCTAAAATGAATCAAAAATTGGAAACCCCCAAATTTTGAAATATCTCAGTCTGTTTACTGGATGTTTTGATATTAAACAAAACTCTATCAAGTTGCATCTACTCTTAATATTTCTGTGTTCATGGGGATAAAAATCACACACAGTGTATCCACTGTTTCTTACTCCTTTTCCTTTATTTCACACAAAAAGAGAAAAGAGATTGATAGAGCTGAAATGTGAAGCCAATCTCAGGGGATTAGTTTCATTTCACTTAGTTTCCTGTAAAGCTTCTGGATTTATAGTTATTTTTAAAGAAAAACTAAACTGAAGGTTGAAAGCCATTAGCAATAACTCACTTGGATTTTAACTCATTCTGATGTTTACTGATTTTGATTTTAATGTACTCTGATATTCTTATGCCATTTGTTGGCATGTTTCCCTGTTTTTGAGAAGCTGAATTGTTCTTATTTGCAATACTGCAAGCAAGAAGGAATACAGAGTTCCAGACCCACCAAATCAGCATATTCCTTAAGATTTAATCTATCCATTTAATTTATTTTGATAAAGATTTTGACTTAAGCCCTTCAGAAATTTTGTCTTCATCCCATCTGATACAAATGCCTCCAAATTCATTGAAGAGTTTCTTGAAGGCCATAAAATCAGACTGAAAAGCCACAATGACCAGAAGCATTTTCTTGTTTGGTGTAACCATGAAGGGCCAGGCGCTGATGCCGATGCTGCTGTGTGTGACTGCAGGGTCTCCACTTGTCCCATGTCCAGGTGGCACTTTTCGGATGGCAGCACGTCAAGTCACAGAGCAAAGAGAGAGTTGTGAGATGCCGTCTTCAGTGGGAGGTGGCAGGAATTGGCGTTCAGCACAGGAGGTTTGTCGAAACCCTGTAAACCCTGTTTGTAAAACAACGGCGCAGGTAACAGGAGCTGTGGGTGCTCACCAGTTTCACCAGGAGCAGAGGATGGGTGGGTTGTGTCGAGCACTCTGACTCCAGACCACGTGCAGCCGGAGGGTAATTCCTGGCACTGCTAATGAAAGCAATGAGCATTAGAAACCCGCGGGTCTTGTCACGCACTGTGAACAGTGACGATCTCTCCCATCCCTTACACAAAATGTACCAGAAAGCTCAGAGGATCCTCAGCTGCAGGGCTGACAAACAATGCACACTCAGCTTTGCCCTGTCGGGGAGGATATTTTCAGCCAGTAAAAATGCTGATAGTGTTAATGTGAAGCCGAAAGGTCCCCAGACAAATCTCCACTGGTGTCCCCATTGGATTACTTGAGTAAGGGCCTGTGCTTCTGATGCTGCGATCACACAAGAGTTTGGTATTTCAAGGGAGCTCAAGGCTTCTTCCACTGCCAGTGTGTCTTCTGCTGGTTCCACAGCTCTGGTCCAGCAGAGGAGCAGAAGGATTTGCTTTTTCTTACTGACAGGAGGGTTTGGCAGGGCTGTTCCAACACCACATCTCCCCCACTGCATCACCCGAAGCCGTTCCTCCAGCACAGACCCTGCCCAGCTCTCCCACGGGTCTTCTTCAATCATTTCTTATGGCTGCTTTGGAGTAATTTGTAGGAAAAAATGTTATGCTATCTTTACAATATGATATTGGGATGGTTTTGAGTCGGACTAGAATATCTAGAAGAGTTGTAGAACCTCTTTTTGTGATATAGAGATGTGGGGGAGCAGGGCAGTGCACACTTGGTCAGAACATGCCAACTGAGGCGGCATCTGCAGGTCCCAGCTCTCAGGAGTGGGAGGACGTGCCCTGACGTGCACTGTACTTCAGGAAATTGGGACCAAGGACATGCACATCAACACCAGTAGCTTGTCATTGCCCAAAGGTGATTTTCCAAGGAGACAGCCGTGGCTTGTAGACATTAGGAGATGACGGAACCAACACTTTCCCATGTGGCTAGCTCCGGTAGTTTATGTGCCTCACAGTTAGAAACTTGAGCTTTATTTCTCACTCCAGTTAAGCCTGGTTTCATCTTCCAGCCACTGCTTCAAGCTACATCTTTGTCTTCTAGGCTAGGAACCCCTTGCTCTTGCTACACAGGGCACCTCCCCACGAACAGCACAGGGAAGTCACTTCACCATCTTTTATAAACCAAGACCACAAATCCTACTGGACACATTTGTCTTCGATGTTGTTCCTCACTGCATCTCATATTTTATTAAAGGAACTGATAACATTAAGCACAAAAACCCAAAGCTGAAACAAAAATTTGAGCCATCAAAGCTATTAGACTGTAAATGTTCAGAACAGAAACCTGTTGTTTGGACCTTCGATTGTCGCTACCTGCAACTGCTTGCCATGAACCTTCTCCTTCTGCCATCTCCAGGCTACCATGGCCACTACATCACTGTTATCTTACAAGACTGCTCAGTGTTACTGATCCTTTTAACACACACTGATATCCCTGGGTGCAGTGCTTTTTCCAAATGCCACCCAGCACTGCAAGTAGTGCATATGATTTGAGCTGTGATCTCACCCGATGGGAGAGCAGCATAATCAAACCAGAAACTAAGCTCCAAAATCTGCTTGGAAACTTAGTAAAATACTCATAAGTCTTCCAAGCTGAGCTTCACTACCTGTTCTTCATCCACTTAATTCAAATTAGCTTAGCCTTGACTACATCACCTTCATTGCACCCCTGGGTTGCAATGTAGACACTGGCACACAGTGCTCCATCCATTACACCAGCTGCAATCACATCTGCAATGCAAGAAAAGGAGGAAATCAGGTTTGTTTGAAATGGTCTATTTTTCCATAAAATCCTGTTGATTGGCATTTGCCATTTGCTAGCTCTACTTTCACTAGCAGCTGGAGCTGATTCTGCCTTTTGCATTATTTTACCAGGCCTGGTGTTAGTTTGCAGTTTCCTCGGGTACCCTCCCTGCCCTCTTGGTATACAATTACCACGACTGGTTTCTAGATTTGTTCCTTGAACTCCCAGATGAGTCAAAAAGGCACATCTGTGAGCCACAGATCTCGGTCAGCTTTCTCAAGGCTTTTGGTACAAGCCACCCAAGACTGTTTATCTTAAAATCTTCCTGCACAGCAGATATAGCATAATGTTTTATCTCTGGTTACTGATGATCTTGTAAATACTTCATTGACTTTATGTGGGAAAAATACATCACCCTCCTTCTTTCCAAGCACATAACAAATATTTATTGCATATCGCCATTCCCATTTTTAAATATCCTCTTGACAATAAATAACTACCAAAGTAATAAGTTTTTTTTTAAAGTACCGCTGTTGGGCAGTCTGCTGGAAAACAGGCACCTGTGTGGTTGTCTCCGGGCAGTGTGGATGCAATTAGCACCTCTTCTTTTTGAGATGTCCAGATTGCTGAGGCATTTCTTGCAGAGAATACAAAGCTGTGTCCTATGTCTGTCCCACCGCCTCACGCAATGGTAGAAATACTCCGGTGTGGTATCACCGCCATACTGCCCTGCCTGGGGTTATTGTCTGCAGCATCGATTGCTGGAGACAGAGGAGGATATCAGGATGCAGCATCTAATATCAATAAGGAATAAACAGCAAGGCTGCCAAAGAAAAAATCGTGCCAGGCAAACCTGATGGCTTTTACTTTGTTGTGTGGTGGAATTGTTCTAGTTCTGTGGGATTTTTTTTGCTAGGTAAATGCATCTTTTTCAAGCTTTTACAGCGAAGGTCATAACACAAAATGTTCAAGACAAGGCTTCTCCATACTGGAGTGATCTGATCAACTCAGGGAAGAGAATCAAGAAATTGCGGGGGGAAATGTTTAGAGGGATTTGCTTTTGGAGAAAGAGCGAAAGCACTAACTTCAGTAAAATACTTACATGAATATAGTAGTATTACAGTCTAGATTCTCAATGTGTCATTTCAAACATGAGTAGTGAAATCAGCTACAGAATTAGAGTTCTGTAGATTTACATCATCAGCCTCCCACAGATAAGAGACAATGTGATTGAGTGCCGCTCTCCTGAAGTATTGTTTAAATGATCTCCTGCACAATTCTCTGCTCAGATTTTGGCAGCAGACCAGAGCTTGGATTTGACATCAACAACAGCATAACACAATGGCTTTTCCCAGCTTGAAAAGCCAATTGGATGAGACAGACTTTTGTCTAATTGGTGTGAGAGCGAGGGTGCACAAAAGCTATCAGACAACACTGATATAGGATACACCAGATGTTTGATTTCTGACTCCTTTCTCCCCATTGCAGGGTCAGGATGCGGCACCCTCTGCTAACGGTGGTTTTGCCACAACAGCTCTAGAGGAAGCGCGTTCAGGTGCCACGTTGAGCTGTGCTGACTGAAGGTGTCCACTCTGCAGATGAACAGATCCACAAACTTTCACCTAACCTGCACATTCTCCAGCCCTGGTCTATTGAACTGTCTCTTCTGACTAAAAAGGGATTAAAACTGTCCTTCTTTAAGCACAGTCAGGCACCCTCTGGAGTTCCATGCATAGTTCCCAGTGTCTAAGATCATATGGTATGTGCAGTCAGAGTCTCCACCAGGTGAAAATGAAGAGGTTCACACGCTTGTGTGGACATCATAATCAGTTTCAACCTTGCTCTGTCACTTTGGCATGAATAACAGGTGCTCAAATTATCATGATGAAGGGGAAACCCATTCAAGAGTCTGTAAAAGTTGCACCAATTTAACCAAAAGCTTAAAAAATTGTGTCTTTAATCGGCAGAGTCAATTCAGTATGCAAGTAAACCCACTGATAATGGGCTGAACCATGTTGGGGCAAGGATACCTCAGAGATGGTATCTGGGAGCTTCACTCACCTTGAACAAGTAACAAGTGTCCTCTGGTACAGCCATGCCGATGTGGCAGAGGTGAGGACAAGACCTGTTTGGTTGTGTCAGAGCTGTCCTGCCGGTGTCATAAACGAAAATATGGGACATTATCCATTCACAGAAGAAATCCGAGCAGTTGGTTTCCCTCCAATTCAGAATATGAACAAAATGTTGAAACATCAAACGAACTGGAAATTTTGGCCAGCTCTGAGGGGAGCTCCTGCTGGTTCAGCCCAGCCTGCAAGCAGAACCATAGACGTGGTGCCAAGAAAAAGACACAATTAGTGAGAGGTATTTCATCTTTTGGTGAGACGGAGGACATCCTCCTGCTGCATGCAGGATGGTGAGGGCATCTGCCATAGAGTAACACAGCTGGAATGACAGTGTCTGTCTCCAAGGTTTAGCAAGTCAGAAAAGGGAAATTCCTGCCTTGACCCATGAACAGCTCTTTACTTCACCTTTTAACTCAAGCCAGTTTTGTACTGCAGTCCCTGTTGTGCTGTGAGGAGAGACTGAAGCTGCCACTCCCAAACTTATCGCATCCAAAGAGCTGGGTCCAACCTGGTTTCAACTTTCCCGTCCCCTCACCCAACTGCCCTCTGACTGAGTGCAATGGGAAGGAGCAACAAGGCAATTATTGTTCTTGGCAGCATATTCACCTGGTGTTCCTTTAAGATACATAGAAATTGTACAGTGATTAATGTCAATGATCAGCACCAATTTAAGTTTAGGAACTTCCTCAAGTACAGTGTTTCTACCTCTGATATGTGCCAATAGCTTAAAGAAGTGTACATATGCATTACACTTGATGAGCTGTAATCTTCAAGGTACTTATTTTGGATGGACCTTGATCTAATGCATTTCTGTTGTGAATTATCAAACTTTACCTTTTCCTTGCTGTCATCTTGTTGGTCTGCTTGTGACTGATGTTCATAAGATTCCCCCTGGCCCTGCTGCTACGGGGAACAGTCAGCCCACGTTTTGCTATTTCTATCTAAAAAATCCCTTGTCAAGATGATCACCTTAATTATAATTGCAGGAGTACCTAATGCCTTGTGAAACACTGAAATAAATGGGAATTGCAAGTTCCTGTGGTGCCTCTGACCTCCATGAGCTCTGGAGAGCAAGAAGAGGTCAGAGAGGCTTTGGAATAGAGCAGAAGCACCAGAAGGGCCTTTTGGAGCATCTCTGCTCCATATGAACTCTTCCTGTCCTTCGATCCAAACAGATCTCAGGATTAGCCCTACTTGACTTTCCTTTAGACAAGGGAGTTGGACTAGCTGGTCTGCAGAGATCCTTCCAACCTCAGCGGTTCTGTGATCCTGTTATCCTGCATACTTGCTTTCTTTAGCTCTCTTCATCCCATTCCTTCTTCCCCTGTCTCCTGGCACAACTGAGCTAATATGCTGAGATCAAGCTATCAGGTTGCTCTAAGACCCATCCTCCATTTATAAAATGAGCATAATAAGTGTCTTCTGCATGGCAGGAGAAGGTTAGTTCATTACAACAGTGTCCAACACACAGTAAATCGCCTGCCTCTATATCCAAACGTGTAGTAACAGCTCATGCAAAGCACTGAGTTGGCACTGAACACTTTGCTAGTTCCATTTTCTTGGAGACTGTTTACAGGGGGATTTTGCCTTAGCAGGCTCTCTGCCTGACCTGTTACTGCCCGTCCCGCAGCCAGCAGAGAGACAGCACTAACACAGCATCACAAGGGCTGGTTAATCCAACAGGAATGTGATCAGTGCTCACACTTGATCTGGACCAAACCTATAACGAACGGTGAGCTGAGACTGTACAGATCGCACTACTAGACACAGCCTGGGAAACGTTACTCAGCTTGAAATTCAATTAGGTTAAACCTTTTTTTAACTAAAATATGGACATTAGGAAAGCCACCAAACAGATAATTACCAACAAACATCCTTCAGCTGCACCCTATTACTTCAAATGTTCACCATCTTAGGACCAGGTCCTGTCCAAACGCTGCTGGCAGAAAGTCTGACCAGCCCAGGGGGCACCCGTGGTTCATCCCTATCAGCTGTTACAAAAACCTTCCTGTCACCAAGTCATGTGGGCACATCCACCACCCTGATCTCTGCAAACAAGATGAAAGCTCATCTTCTCAGAGTGCACCGGGAGAATTTGCCAACACCCTGTAGAGAACTGAAGTGTACAAAGTGAAGAAGCAAGTTGCAAAGCCACCCGCAGCAGTTGGGGTTGGAAGGATGGCTGAATGCTTTGCTTCTCCTCTGAAGTGCTGTCAGTTCCCACTGAGGCTGGAATCTCAAATAAAGTGAACTAGTTTCTCCTGTCTGGAAACATCCCAGGACTTCCAAGTAGTCTGGTGTCATGTTGCCAGCAGAATTGGGCAAATGATTTATTCCACAGTTTTGGTCTCTTTTTTCCTCTTGCAACATCTGTGAGTAGTTCAGGATGACTTCACATATATTGCCTGATCAGGTTTCTTCAGTGAAATGATGGCAGGGCTTCTTTTCCAGCCCGTGATCATTCTGTGAGGAAAATCAGACTTCTGCCTTATTGTGAGCTGTGTTGCAGTTTCTATTCCCGTACAGTTTCCTGATGCCCTCACAGGCTGAATTAAGATCCTTTAGAGGTTACCCTGAGTATGCCAGGGCAACGCGTGCTGGGATTTCGGTTGCTTAATGTATGTAAATCACAGTTGCTCAAAGCAAAAGGAGCAGTTTTCTTGGCTGAGCCCAATACTGCCCCATTTCCCCTTGTCCCATTTGGGATGTGTGGATGGTGTGTTTTCAACCTGAAGAGTTAAAGTCCAGGGCTGAAAATGCACTGGGGCTCCAGAGACCTGTTCAAGCTTGTAAAGTCCCATTGAAATATTTGGGGAACCGAGAAAGACTTGATGGACTTGGCCCAACCATCCATTCAATAAACCTAAAAAGTTATGGCGTTGTCTACCTCATGACTCCAGGAAAAGAAAGAAAAAAAGAAATTAATTAGAAGCTCACTGAGGAGATTTAATGAGTCTGTGAAGTGAGGGGCAGTGCATGTGGACAAGTGAATGCTAAATCTGTATACAAGGTGGGGGAAGCGGTGGAGGCAGCTGGAGGTTGTTAGTCCTAGCTCAGAAGACTTCAGACTTCAGAACAAACTAGAAAGAAAGAAATATTAAAGGTGTGGTGGAAAATTGGATTCCATGCAACAAGGAAATTGCCTTAAAAATAATTTGATCTACTCTTTAAATGCTTGGTGTTTCAGACAGTAAGTTGCAGTGAACTGTTTTAGAAATATATTTCATTGGAAAAAAAAAATCATACGGTGCAGATAAGTGTTTCCCTCTTGGCAGACAGCTAAAGAAAATTCACTAAACAAAGAGCAGAGAGTGGCCCAGCAATAAATGTAATCCAAGTGAACAGGTTTAAAGTAGAAACCAACAATAACTTCAGGCAGCAATGCCTAAACGTGCTGACACTTCCCATTATGAGACTTGGTTTTCACTTTTTGATAACTTTGCTACTTCAATTCGCTCGAGCTGCAGCTCTCCCAAACAGGCTCTGCTTCAGACTGGGTTTGAAAAATTGCTGCTATGGATCAGGGCTAGAGGTAAGGGCTTCATGAATTTATTAGCCCTGACTCTGACAGCAGCACATATGAGAATGACTCCATGTTCTTCTCCTCCGAAAGGTTTAAAAATCGGGAGGCTCATCCAAACATTACATTAAAAGAAAAGTGAGGCTTTAAGGGGAAGCACCAAAGAATTTGTAAATGGCAGTGAGGAGGTTGCCCAGATCTGTTGGCCACATCGCTGAAGAGCATCAGCTTGCCTGCCAGGTAGGACGATTTTGTAATATCATTGCAAGAAGTCAAGAGATCATAATACCATATAATACCAGATTTTCCATTTTAGCCTGGGAGAGAAAAGTTCTGTAAAAATAGGACTTTCATATTACAATTTCATTTGAAGTATTTATTGCTGTTTGTGCACAGCTTCAGCAGTGGAGACAATCTCCCATTTCAGGTTTGTTATGACTATTTCAGTGAGGGTCATCAGTTACATCCACAAATGGCTTTTGGTGCCTAAATATCCCTTCGGCTGTTTAAATGCAACACACGGTCTCTGCTGACGCTCACTAATGCTCTATTTAGCACTCATCTTCTCTTGGAGAGACTCAGACCTTCTGTGCTTCACGGGCTGACCCATCCCAAGTCCTGGCACTACCTCTGTGCTTATGACCCTGGTTGGGGTCTGCTTCTGGGTGAAACTCAGCTTTAACTCACGGTGTCTGAACCAGACACATGTTCAGAGCTTTCCCAACTCTGCTACGAGATGACCAGAGGGAGACCCAAGAACCAGCAGAGAGAGCTAAGCAAGTGTTTCCTGTATTCTGCCCTCATGTGGACAGGTCAATGTGGACAGGTTCTTTTGGTCTCCCGCACTGGAGAAGATACTCACTAGTCAGAAAGAAAAAAGCCTGAGATGCTTCTGGTCCAGCTCAATGGCTTTGGGTTTTGCCAGGGATTGAGGATAGCCAGGTGGGCACCTCCTCCTTTCTTATGGGGAGGGTTGTCCAACACTGGAGCAGGTTGCCCAGGTAGGAGGTGGACTCTCCGTTCTTGGAGACACTCAAAACCCGGCAGGACTCCGTCCTGGGTGACCTGCTCCAGCAGGACCAGGTCATCTCCAAAGCTCCTCTAAGCCTCAGTGTTTGTGATACTTCACAGTTATCTCGGACTCTTGTCCTCTGAAGACCTACATCGCACTGAGGAGTGAAACCATGACATCCTCTATTTTACACAGACTCGACGAATTCTTAAAATTTGAGGTTTTTATGAAAAAGCACACGCTAGTGTTAGATGATGGGATTCTGGTATAATATGAGCCAAATTTGATTTTAGTCCTCGGAACAGAACTTTATGACGCTCAGAACGCTGTTAAATCACAGGCTGACCTCCTGAGATTTTCAGCTTCTTGGTTCTTCTCACGCACAGTCCCACGGTGCAGATGTGGGTGGACATCACATGACACACTTTTATTTCCATCAGTTTGTTCTGTATTGAGGCAGTTTTGGGGTCAATAGTGGCAGGATGTGGCCCTTTACAATCACGTTAATCTGCCTGACACTGCTCTCATCTGCAGAAGAGCTCCAGACCTGCTGCTTATGTGGGTATTACCTCTACCTGGCATGTGTTCTTAGATGAAGT
The DNA here is from genome assembly GCF_964273445.1 of Streptopelia decaocto. Classification (NCBI taxonomy): domain Eukaryota; kingdom Metazoa; phylum Chordata; class Aves; order Columbiformes; family Columbidae; genus Streptopelia; species Streptopelia decaocto. The sequence goes on along the minus strand of NC_138672.1, from coordinate 2,399,824 downwards.
TTCAGTGCAGATCCCACTTTTCCTCAGACAAACACGTTCTAATCTGTTCTTCAAAAGGCTGCTGACCTCCACATGTAGCTGAGGTGCTTCCTTGGCAAGTCATGTCCATTAGAAAAGCACAAACTGGTACGTAAGTTTGAGGTGTGCTCCAAACCAGCCCTCTAGTAACAAACAATAGTGGCTAAAAGAGTTGCCAGAGGGTGCTCAGTCCTAGGAACACCTATTCGGATCACTGTGAAGTCAGAAGAAATCTCAGCACTGCTGCTGCCGGTTTCAAAGGAATCCAAAGATGCATATGGCTGTAGGCACATGGATTTAGTCTACTTGCATAGGAAAATTCAGTAGCTTAACTCTACCAGGGTAATTATACTCCAACAAGTACAACGCCTCACATAAGCACTTGTGCGCAGCACAGTTTTCTGTTTTATCTTGCATTGCGTTCAAAGCAAAGCAAAACAAAGACGCTAAACTGTAAAAAGCGTCTGTAGGAAAGGATCTGAGTGGGAGTTGTACTGGTAAAATTATAACAGTGGTATAATTATCCTGATCAATTTTCCATATAAAACAGACTTCAGAAGAGCTCATTTCTTAACCTGTGTAAGCCTCAGCCTTTACTCTCGTGGCATCTCTGTTCACCAATCAACATAGTGAACATAGGCAATTAAGGTGCACCAGAAACCTGGTTACGTTTCCTAAAGGCATTTCCAAATGTCCAAATGCTTGATTTGCAAAATTAATGAGCTGCTAAGGTCCCTTGGTATAAATCAGTACATCTCCACTGACTTCAGCTGAGCTCCTCTTACACTTACCGGCTAAAGGTTGGGTTCTTTGTAAGTCATGTACTGCTCTGGGAAGCAGAATTATGGTTATTTTCAATATTTACAATTTGATCCTAGAAGTTAATTTGGACAACGTAACCAGTGATTGAATTAAATAGCAGCCTCGGCACAACCACAAGCACTTATGCTAAGAAAGAAAATGGCAGTTTCCTATGGGGTGAGTTCAGCTTAGTGAGGTGCCATTCAATGCCCAACCATAATGGTCAGGCTTACAGCCCCCAGTTTCCATCCAAGCAAATTTCTTCCCAGAAAACTGCATAAAATTTGCAGAATTTAGCCCTCCAGAAATCAGGAACCAGCACTGCCTCCTCATTAGCAGTAGGGTATAATAGTAGCTGTGGTACATTTGCCATTTGCTAGGTGAATACCATTTAAATGTATAAAATATTCTGGTACTTGATTGTTCAGCAGCAGAAAGTGAATGGATGTCAAGTCCTTTGCTCACAACTGTGTTGGCTAATGCTGCCCTCAGGGGGTGAGACTTTCTAAAACCTGAAGTATTTATGGCTGATTTGAGCGAAAGTGATTTACTCAAAAACCTCCCTGTATTTAGCAGTTTTAGCATTAAAGGGCCGGCCCTACTCCTACAAAGGATCTGATTTCAATTCTGTTACCAGCACTTTGTTCCAGAAAAGTGTCGAGAGGAGAAAGAGCGCAAGGAGCGGTGTCGGAGAGGCGGCGAGTCCTGCCTCAGCAGCGCCGTGACCCACAGCTTCATCACCTCTGCTCTTACACCCGCACTCACGCTCTTGAGCAGCAGTTATTTGTAGGGAAAGATGCTGCTGGAGACAGTGGAGGAGTCTGGGATCCGAATTTGGTCTGTAGGCACTGGCTGCATCCCTACCCAGGGATGCTGACATTCCTTGGACCTGTGTTTAGGAGGTACCATTGGGACAAGATTGATTATCGGGCTGCCTTCTCTGCTGCTTATTCTTATTGACAAGGCTCCAGGCTACGCCGCGCTAATCAAATATCATGCAAAGCAGGGATTTTGTGTCCCGAGGCAACTCCCTAACTTCTGAGGCAAGAGTTTTGGAAATCCTAAAGGAGATGTGTGATTGTGAATGGATGATGAATTCTGGCTTTCCCATGAACCTGACTATAGGTCACTGCTGGCATGTCTGTCTTGTGCCATATCAGAAAGGTGATTGCAGCTCTGCAGCTGAGCTACTGTCATAGAACAGAACAGAACAGAACAGAACAGAACAGAATAGAATAGAATAGAATAGAATAGAATAGAATAGAATAGAATAGAATAGAATAGAATAGAATAGAATAGAATAGAATATTTCAGTTGGAAGGGACCTACGATGATCTTCTCGTCCTACTGCCTGACCAGTTCAGGGCTGAACAAGTTAAAGTGTGTTATTAAGGCCTTTTTCCAAATGCCTCTCAAACACAGACAGGACTGGGGCATCGACCACTTTCTAGGAAGCCTGTTCCAGTGTTTGCCATGTAGTATAGTGAGGTGGCTAGGGGACATCCAAACCGTGCTTAGGGATGAATATCACAACATAAGCTTGCAGAGCAGTTCTGTTTGCCAGCTCTCAAAATAATCTGAAAATTAGGGCTCACATGCTGACAATGAAAGATAAATTCTGCTGTGCAGCTCACTGCCCCAGAGTATCACTGAGGCCATGGGAATAGAAGAATGAAAAAGAATTAGAAACTACTCCAAATATTATACAGATCATTAGTGGCTCTTAGGGGAGTAAATCTGATTGCGATAAGCGTTTATGTTTCTGGGCACATTAAATCACATTTAGAGGCTGGTAGAACTTCGCTAATGTCATTATGGGTGCAGACATCCTCTTCACCTGGCTCATCTCCTCTTACAAATGAGCCTCATTTCAACTGGTATCAGACCTGGTGGACCAAAGTCTGAAATGTTGCTTCACGGAGAGTTACACTGTTGATGTTGAGGTTTATTTCTGATTGGAGACACCATTTATTAACAGCGTTGACAGAAAGTGAGGGCTTGGATTCTAAATCTTCTACTAAGTCAGGAATCTTTACTGTTTTCCTGAAATACCGGCCATGCCACAGAGAGAAATCAGAGCATACAAAAAAAGCTCAGAAACATTCAGTGGCAAAATTTCGGTTTGCTTTTGACAGCAGCTGTTACATAACTGCTCTGAAGGCTGGGCTATTAGGAATAACTCCATTAGAGAAGATGGGTAGGCTGGTGGAGGACAGATGAGACAGTGATACGCAACAGAAAGACATTTTCCTTCTACATTAGTCACAAGAAAGATCAAGAAAAGGTTTGATCCGCTATTTGAGTAGAGTGAGAGATATCAATAGGTGTCATGAAGGTGACCAAAACATTTAATGCCTCTTTGGCATTCACTAAAAGAGTCAAATGCAGTCAGGCAGAGATCACAATTTAAATCGGTGTTAAAAGGAAAGTCCTTAGTCTTGGATATTTCAAGGACTTTTAAGAGAAGAAGATAGATATTTGTATTCAACAAGAGCACATTGTCTGCTGTTCATTTAATTTCATTCTACATCTGCGAAAGGAGTTGTGTGGACAAAAAGGTATTGCAGACCTGTACTTTAGGGACATGACTTTCAAGTGACCCCATTCTAGTGAGCAAGTGAGAAAAGCAAGGTCTGAGTGAATCCACGACAAGTGGGCGCACAGTTGAGTGCCGAGGAAATAGTGACCGATGACCACAGAGGGATGTGCTGAGAGGGGCTCCCCAGACGTGTGCCCGAGAACGGGATGGTGAGGTATGAATGCGCATTTCAAAGCCATGGAAGACACCAAGTCCAAAGGGTCTGTTCACATGTCAAAAGACATGGTTAACTCTCAAAATTTATTTATAGACTTGATAAACTGTCTGGAGGAAAAATAAAAAAGGGGTATTAATAGTAGTGTTTGGCAACGGTAGTCCTGGGCAGAACAGCTGACTGGAGAGCAGGATTTAGGAAGAGATGGAGGAATACACGAGCAGTGGTATTCTCCTGCTAACAAAAAGACCAAACTACATACAGGAACATTTCACCTGCTACGTAAGAACCACAACCCTGACGTTGTTCTCAGCGCTGGGGAGGCCTCAAGCAGAGCTGGGATCCAGACTTGGGCTCTGCCCTTCAACAAAAACATGGGACAGTTGGCACAGAGGAGAGGGATGAAGGCAACTAGAAGCCTAGAAAGCTATGGGTTATTTAAACTATAGTAGAGAAGGAGGGACAGGGACAGAAGCAGTAGTGTTGAGAGCATCTTCAGAGAGGTCTTGTCCAGTCTGTGGAGCAGGCAGGATGAGAAATGGGGGCTGGATTTGCTCCAGGGGTGATTCAAATTAGCTGCTGCAAAAGCCTTCCCAAGGATAACTAACCACAGAAGCTGCTTGTGTTGAGGACTGTTCAGTGTTTATCTTTTTTAGTCTTACAGAAAGACAAACTTCTCTTGAGTTTCACATAGACGGAGCTCATCTGGTCCTAGGGCAGGGGATGGCCCAGGCAGGTCCATGAGGACACCAGTGTAAATGTTAAGCACTCAGTTGTTTGCCACAACAGTCTAACATGAGTTTTGTGATCCTGTCTCTGCACGTGGTCATAAACATAGATAGACACACATGCCTGTATGGCTTAAGTATTTGGCTCTGCAGGGTTCCCACCAGCAGGAAAGCCTGGGAGATCAGCTATCAAAGATCCGTTCAGCAGCAACGGGACTGAGGCTGAGGGCTGAGGATGGTGCCTGGATCAAGAGCAGAGCTGCTGCCCCACTGTGAAAATGCATCCTTGTTGTTCCAGGAGAAATTGAGCCACGATTCAGCAGAAGCACAGAGACTTTTTGAAGAATGCTACACATTTCCAGAAAGAATTGCATTTCTTGCAGTGTGTAAACAGGCCAAACTGAACGTCCTTCACAGAACAAGGACACTGAAGTATTTCAAATGCAGAATTTAAAGCATTTTTAATGACCCACTCTTTACTCACATTCATTATTCAGGTCTCACTGTTTCAGAAACCTGACTATTTCTCCTTATTCTTAAAGACAGATGCTGATGCTGAGCTGCAAGTTTTTCATCTTGTATTTACATCGAGTTGACCTCTGTCTCTCCTCCTGGCATAAACACTGAAATACAGGAAGAAAAATCCAGAGTCCTCATTCTGTTCTGAAGGGCACAGAGGCTAAAGCCTTTCCTATCAGTGATAAATCGGTGTCATATGATTTATATCTTTATCTCACTGGGCATCTGTCTCAGCCTCATCTCTTTGTATCATGAGTGCCTTATAGCTCCTCAAAGTCCACCCTGCTCTGTGGCACCGTCAGACCTCATCTAACACTCATCTGTTTTTCATAAAGCAAGATGAGCTGTAAATACTGACATGTTGTCCCTCAGTGACCACCCCAGGAATAACGCACAGCCCTGTGTTCTGGAGACATCCCAGGCCAGGCTGGACGGGGCTCTGAGCAACCTGAGCTGGTGAAGATGTCCCTGCTCATGGCAGGGGTGGCACTGGGGGAGCTGAGAAGGTCCCTTCAACCCAAACCATTCTGTGATTCTATGTCTGCACAGCACGGTGTCATCAAATGGAGGGTCCAACGACACCGGAGACTTTGAGACGGTTCCTGCTGCAGTGACATATATTAAATAGTGCCTGCTCGGGAGGCACCGAGCTCAGCTGCAGACATTGTTGTGTCATGGTTACTGTAATCACCACATACACTGAAAGCAAATATTCACCCATCAGCCTCCAAATTTTCTGCAGCAAAAGCTCAACAGGCAGGGACGAATCCTGCCGTTGGCTGCACCTCTGGGTTTCAGGGGTTATAATGGTTTAAATGGGGAATAATTTGATCTCTTACATGCTGTCTGGAGGCGGGTGCGGGGCAGATAGAGGGGGACACCGAGGTTTCTTTGTATAGCCAGTTGTTTTAGCCCAAGTTTCTCATTTTACAGGTTTTAATGTGTTCATTCTGATTTCTTGCTCTGGCAAAGCCTCTAAAGGTTGCACGTCAGAAGTATGCGTAGGAGAATGTCAATCTTGTGCAGATTCTGTAGATGGAGAGAGTGTTTTCTGACCTGAGTCTGGGAGGGAAAGACAGGGACAAGTCTCATCCTGCATCTGCAGGTACGTAAGAAAAAGCCTTTTACCTTTATAACAAGTCTGAGCTGCAGCCTGAATTCTGGAAAAAAAAATGACTGATGGGGACCTAGCAACCTTTGGTATTTTAGTTCTCATTTTACAGTATCCATAAGCAATTAACATTCTGCCACCTCCTTTAGAAGCTCTTGTGCTCCTTTACGAATACTCGTGTTCTTTTTGGGGAGCTGACAGGCTTACTGCATCACTTCCATTCAACATGTTCAGAATGTTCCTGTTTTTGAGCTCTGGGGTATTTTATGGCCATAGTCCTAAAAACCACAAAGGAAACTGGGGATATATATTGTAGGATCGCATTCACACAACAACTTCTTGGCTGTTCAAAGGAGACTGACAAAGGCAAATAAATCTGTTTGTGGAATTTTGTTGGCAATGCTTTGGTTTTGCTGCTCCTGATGCCTCTGTTTTGATTTTATATTAAAAAGTCAAGTCCTGTTTAGTCCACAAAAGCCTCTGGGGCATTTGGAAATAGCTTAATAGGTGTAACAGCCTAGAGAATGGAAGCTGAGTTATCATGAAGAGAAATCAATGCTGTAGATGTGTAGAAATAAACAGAAATGTGCACTAAACTGTGAGATCAAGCAAGAGGAGACATTACATTTTGGTAAAAGCAAAAAAGAAAAGCCCCTCCTTGTATCTCTGTAACCAAGGAGTTCTTCTTTGTGTGGGTCAAAGTGGCCAGTACAACTTCTGGCTTTGAAAACATATAAAATTTCATATCTCTGTGGATATCAGACTGGACAATATTCTGCAAAGTCATTGTGAAGAGGGACCAGGAAACACACGTGTGAATTCCAGAGTCAGTAAGTACATAAGTACAATGGCATTGACAACGTGAACAGGTTGCTCCCCTATGGGTTCCCCAAATGATAAGATCAAGGACCACAGTACCTCCCTAATAATAGATTTTCCGAGAAACCTCTGTCTTTACATAAGACTGAAGCCTTCAGAAGCATAGCTCACAATGAGACACAGCCTGCTGCTGCCACTTGTTAGTTTTGCTTTATTTTCCCAACAAACCGACAGACCTGAGAACCCGCAACTACACACCCAGGGTGAAGGACTTGGAGGCTGTATTTCTAGTCTGAGTCAAACGTGGCTGAAGCTGTTTCAGTCAGATCCATTTCAGGACCTCAAGCCTGAAATTCTAGGGGGAAAAAAAATCTATAATGATTTCTGCTGAAGAAATACATCAAAAATAAAATGAAAAATAGTGGACAGGCTTCACATACAGTGTAAGGAGCTGAATGTTAAAATCTCTTTAAATAATAAGGAAAATGTTGTGCTCAGGTCTGTCTCAGTCACAAATGCTGGAGCTGGCTGTTTGTGCACCTCGGTGGGGGCACATACGTCCCACGGGGCTCTGTGTGTGCAGGTGGTGAGTACCAAACGGCTGTAGGATGCTGCCAGGGTGTAGCTTCACCGACACGTCTCCTTGTGCCCTTGGATCATGTGCCTGGACCTGAGAGTGCCCAGTGCCCCTCTGCCCACCAAGCACCAGCCCACGGCTTTCCTGGTGGCAATGACTGGTCCCCTGGTCAGCTTCTGAAAATTAAGGGTGAGAAAATGGCCTCAAGTTGCCCCAGGGGAGGTTGAGGTTGGATCTGGGGAACAATTTCTTCCCCAAAGGGCTGTGGGGCATTGGAACAGGCTGCCCAGGGCAGTGCTGGAGTCACCATCCCTGGAGGGTTGGACAGATGGACATGAGGTTCTCAGGGACATGGGGTAGTGCCAGGGGTGGGTTATGGTTGGGCTTGATCATCTTAAGGGTGTCTTCCAACCAAAATTATTCTATTATTCTAAGGGTGAGGAAATTGATAAGATAATGTCCCTAAGCTGCACATGAGCTTTTGTGGAGCCATCTTCGCATATGGTTCAGTATCACAGAAACCTGGGCTGGACCAGGCAGGTCTTCTCTGGTACTGGAGGATGTGACCTCATTTTGTTAGACGAATCTCCTGCTCTCCCCAGATCAGAGAGGTGATGTTCCCCAGGGAAGGAGCAGATGTAGAGTCCAACCACATAGTGTCATACAAAGAACAAAGTCTGGGAACAGTAGTACAAGCCCAGACCAGGTTTGGTGTGAGTTGTGTGGCTTCAGACTGAGGACTGGTTGGTTGTTGCAAGGTGTTTGCCTCCTATCAGGAGAAGAGTCCTCTCCAATGTCCCTCTGCTCTGCAGGTTTCTCAGAATTTCTGTTTTATGGGTGATCACAAGTTTCCATGTTTCTGGAGTGCCACATTTTCCTTGAGCCCTTTCCTTCCTACCCGTCTGCCCTATTCACTCCAACAGGTGCTGGAGATGGGCAACTGGCAGAAAATTCCTGTACACCCTGATTTCCTTAAGTGGCTTTCACTTAATTAGGTCCTCATTATTAGTACCTTTGTCCAGATAGCACCTTAGAGCCATGCACATCAGCTTCCTCTCCTTACTCACAGGTAATGTTAAACTTTAAGTAAACATTTTTGTATCTATAAGGAAAAAAGCTAGGGAGTGAAATGACTTTTGAAGCAGAATTGAAGGGCACAGAGTGGGATAAGGAGTGTGTAAGGCTTTTGTCTTTGGTGGCTGCTCTGTTTTTTGAGGCTTGGTGGCACTAGCAGGGAGGTTACCCCAGCAGCTCCTAATCCCAACGCCCCTCTGCAGCACTGACAGTACCTTGTCCCTTCTGCCTCCGACCTACAGGGGGGCATTTCGGCAGCCCAGGGAAAACGGTGTAGTTGGGATTCAGGGACACAAATGGATCAGATGGGTCAGAAATATTTAGAAGTGAATTAGACACACAATCCATTCCAGTGAAAGCATATGTCTGTTTTATATGGCTACCAAAGCTTTTGGAGACTTCAGATACAAAGGGAAATTCAAGACATGAGAAGTCAGGAATGTGAAGTATGTGCGATGTCAGGTAGAATGGTATTTAGTGCTCTGGACATTTGATGATGCAGTTTGAGGCAAAAGGGTTTGATTCAGTGTTTACTCTGTAAAGAGGAGAAGGCTGGAGGGAGGACAACGGACATCAAAGGGTGTTGGGAGAGGTGGCAGCATCACTGTTTCCAGCCTGGATGTGCAAACATCGACTGTACTGGCTGGAAACCCCCATGACGGGAGGTGACCTGCTCCTGGCAGGACAGGGTGTTGGTTCTGTTTGTCAGGTTATTCAGTACCTGAGATAATGGGCAGTTCCAGCCGTTCCCCGTTTCACTGGGTGTGCCAGCCCAGACCTGTTGTTGTTGCACCGCACCAGCGGTGGCTTCTCCTTCCGCTATCGCTGGTGACTTTTGATGCCACTGTCATGTCAGCATCAGGCTGACAGTGACTTGGCGTCTGCTTTTGGAGAAAACTGGCTGCACCACCTCATTAAATACTCACCCAACTTGAATGTGGCCGTTAGTTATTCCTGTATATTTGCAAGCATGTGCCCTGCTCCAGCAAAGGTCTGTTTCCCCCATCCCCTCCGCACTGCTACGCTCTGATGTGATTTCATCTTAACCAGAGCAAAACCATGCAATTCTCAGAAAATTATTTATTTCAAAGGGAGAGCACAGAAGCCCAGTGGCTCACACTGCAATATTGTACATGTGAATTGAAACACAAAAGGGCAGACGCTGAGGCACAGCGAGGCCTTGGCATTTAGGGGTGAAGCATGGAACAAGCAGAGTGCTGCCCCCCATGGCCCTGAGCATCCCATCACCGTGGCTGTGAACAGGGGACACTGAGTCCCGTCTGGTCACAGCAAAACCCGGTTATTGCCACTCCCTTCCCATGGGAGCAAGAGGAGCAGAGCACCCCAGTGATATTCCCTCAGGGCTGCTCATCCCCAGACCAGACACTCTGAAAAAATGAGACATTTTTGGATAAAATGCAGTTTCTGTCTTGTGAAGGACCAGCAGTGCCTCCCAAACCAGGTGCCGTCAGTGCTCATGTTCACCTCCGCTCTGCTGCCGACACGACTGAGGTTGCCCAAACTAGCACAGATTTTGTGATTGCCACTAATTGTTGTGCTGTGGTAATCAGGCATGTTTTGCTCTTTCCCACAAACCTGCTAACTTGATTTGCCTGCCTGTTTGCCTTTTTCATATTAAAGTGTTTAGCGGTTGCGCTTCCTAATTCTTACCGCTTTTAGAAAATAGATTAATGTACAAAATAACATCATAAGCAGCAGGGATCTGATAAACTCAATTGGCTAAATGAGTGATGGCAGTGTTTGTTCCTAATCGGAAATCATTATGTAAGGTACAGGATTAAATGAATAGTGAGGTTCAATGGTATGTTGTGTATGTGCAAACGTGTGTGTATGTATAAGCACTTGTGGGTGTTTTTTTAAATCAGCTCAGCATGCAAATACATATTTCTGCTGAAATTATGTTCAAACAGCCAAAGTAGAAACAGATGTATTGAAAATATAAATACACAGCTTAATAAATATTTTATCATCAAATATTTCAAAAATGTCATCTTTAAAAACATGAAAATTCAGCCTCAGGAGGACCAAAATATTTAATCACTCTCAAGAAATTCTTTAAAGGGAATCTCTTTCTATCAGATTCCTTCTAAATAGAAGAATGAATTTCCAGGTGCTGTGAGCTATATTTATTTTAATCAAAATCAGTCAGTCAGTTAAAGGAGATAGAATAATCAGTGAGGTCATTATTAAGTGAGATAACAACTTCTGAATGAATGTTCTCATTAATCTAATTATAAAATGGAATAGTATCTTACTAATCAGGCTGTTAATTGAATCACTGAAAATGTAAGGCTGTAATCACAGCTATTTGAACCACGCCAGGCTGCCGACACCGATGCTGTGGGAAACGCGCAGGGATCACGTTCACGGCAGCGATGCAGGGACACCCGTCCCCACCTGCACCGGCGCACACCAGTGACACGGGCACCTGGTGGGTGGGATATTAACTGCAGCTCATCTTCACAGAGCCCAAGGCCATTTGAAAATCCTCTGAAAAATTAATAATTATGAATTCTGCATGTGCAGCACTCAGTGCCTGGGCTGTGTTTGGAGGACACACGGGCCGATGGTCCCTTCTGAACCTCTGCCTCCTGCTTTACCTCCACCATTATCCTGTGCTTCGGACACAGAGCAAGACCCCATGAACATCCCCAAGCACCAAGGGTCACCGGGATCTCCAGCAAGGCCCATATCTGCTCTGCAGAGCAGGGGTTATAGCTGGGGGCTTGTTGGAAAAGGTAACATTTTTTTGAGTGAGTAGATTCAGCAGGTGATGAGGGCTCTGGATGGCCACCTGGACTGCAAAACGCAGTGTGGGATTCACAGTCAGGGCTCCTGCCACACCAGCTTCTGTTCAACCTGGACAGATGCTTATAGACAGAAATACCTGGGTATCATAGCATCATATCAGCTGGAACAGACCCTCAGGATCATTGAGTCCAGCCATAACCTAACTCTAGCACTAAACCATGTCCCTGAGAACATAGTCTAAACTCCTTTTAAGCCCCTGCAGGGATGGTGACTCCCCCACTGCCCTGGGCAGCCTGTTCCAATGCCCAACAGCCCTTTCTGGGAAGGACTTTTTCCTAATATCCAATCTAAACCTCCCCTGGTGCAACTTGAGGCCATTTCCTCTTGTCCTATCACTTGCTACTTGGGAGAAGAGACCAACCCCCTCCATGCCTCAACCTCCTTTCAGGTAGCTGTAGACAGCGATGTCTCCCTTCAGCCTCCTGTTCTCCAGGTTGAAACCCCAGTTCCCTCAACTGCTCCTCATCACACTTGTGCTCCAGCCCCTCAGCAGCTTCATCACCTCCTCTGCACTCTCCCTAGTGCCTCAATGTCCTTCTTATGATGAGGAACCCCATGGTTTTTACAGTAGGACTTCAAAGACCCTGGTGATCTTCATACAACACACCGGGCATGTTCGGATCCTACAGCTCCACCTACCCCAGTACCCTTGGCTTTCATTTTATGGAATCATCCTATTTTCTGTGTATGTTAGGTATTCAATTAATTTTTGAGGGGTTTTCCAGTATCCAGACAAGCTGTCCCCTTGGCCTGCCCTCACCAGGGGCATCCAAACCCTATCTTAGCAAGATTCACCTTGTCTGTCACTGTGAGAAAACAGCATGAGGGTCCTGTGGACCGGGATGGGTAGGGGTGAGTGGTTTCTTGGGGGCTCTGACCCCGTGTCTCCTGCAGATCATGAGCAGTTTTCTTCACCAGCTTTTCTCTCTAAGTTGGTGATGGATGGCCATTTACTGGTGTCAGTGCTCCTGGTCCACATAACACCAGGGTGAGGGTGCATCAGTAGGAGTAAACACGCACACATGGAGCACTGAGCTACCACTGAGGCACATTGATTGGGTGTATTGACTCTTCTTCAACCAGAATTCCTAAAGGAACTTTCATCTCCCATTGCTAAAGCAGGCTGGTCAGTCTTGACCTGGCTGGTCATCCTGCAACATGACGGTACCTCTGGCTTTTAAGGGTGCAAACAGGTAAGTTTTTTGTGAAAGTGTTTGTGTTTCAGCTCGAAACCCTTCACCCAGCCTTGCACACAGGTGTTGCACCTCTTCGCAGCTCCTCTCCTTGCTGTTTGCAAGGCAGGACAGTCTGGAGCAGAAAATGCTGCCAGAACATCCCACATTGACCCAAGTCACCCAATAACCCAATGGTGACAGCCCTGCGAGTGCCCTGCTGGGGAGGGAGAGCTGCTAATCATGCATCTATCACTGATGCTGGGTGAATGAGGAATGCTTCCTTGTTTTAAAATGTGTACTAACAAAGACACGCATTGGAGCTTGATGAAAAGCTAAAACGGTATCCCCCTGAGTGAGCTTTCCAAACAGTTTAACAGGTTTTTAAATATTTGAGAAGATAACATGGTACAAGTGGCATAAAATGTATGCAGCTGTACCACCACACCAGCAAGGAATGCATTTCAAGGAGAGCAAAGGTTTGTTTCTTGTCTAGGCGTTTTCATAAATCTTACCCAGTATCTTTCTGCATTTTTAGTTCCTAAATTCTTTTAAATTCTGTCATAATAATTTATTTCCTTGGGGAGAAAAAAAAAGAGAGAAAATATTTTTCTCCTAGTTATTAACGCCTGCTAAGAATTTTCACAGCTATTTGTAAAAACACGGTATTTTGTTTCACTTTAGCAGACACAGGAGCCAAGTGATGTCCTACCAGACATGTTTTGAAATTTCCAGTAAAAATACTTTGCCACAAATATGGAAAGTACAGTTCGTTACAACACTTTATTTTCTGCTGTCCATATAAATGTCCTACAGCCAAGTGCATTCAGATTTTGAAATATAAGATAAATTTTAGTTTAAATTAAGTAAGAAAGGTTCCTTGGAACCTGTTGCAGAAAAAGTCTTCCTTCCTAAAAGTTTCAGGTCAGCTCCCCTGGATTATGGGAAGAAGGTCCCCAGAGAAGTGGAGCATGTGAGGAAAGAAGAGCAGGGGTCGGCTGAGGGATCAGGCTATGAGTTGCTCAGGGGTAGGGCTTATTTTCTGGAACAGTGATAGACATCATTATTTTATACTTTCTTAGACGAATAGCAAGAATTACTCAGGTGGTTCAAAATAAGTGCTTGTTTTGGGGACTGGCCAGGACCAGACACACCAGAGGAAGGTATAAGATGCCTTTGCTGGAGGATGCATGTCAGCATGTGGAAGATGCCACATGATGGGGCAGCAGGTCTGGTCCTGCACGTGGAGCTCCTCCTGTCTCAGACCTCTTAATCACTTGCAAGCTCTTATTTCAACTTTCCATTAAGGGGAAATTTTCAACCCTTCATAGCACCTCTGCTTTCCATAATTTCACGCATCATGCTACACTTAGACAATATCTCGATCACTAGTTCAATGGAGGATGAATTTACTGAGTGACCGAGGGAGTTTTCATGAACATTTGGAAAGTCATATGCCTGAGTTAAGAAAGCGAGCAGTGTCACCCTCCTGTGATCCTGCACTGATGCACATCACTTTCTAATAGTGAAGTCACTGTCATTCAGGCATTTCCAGAGGAGATCAAAGCTGCAATTCAGAAACACTGGGTGCAGTTTGAGAACATTGAAATTCAAGATATGAAATGGGAGCATTAGCCAAGTTGTAAGCCTGATTGCCCAAATCAGTGCTAATCTATAGAGAGAATTATAAGTCCAGGTTTCTCTTGCCAAGCTATGCCCCAGACCCTGCTGAAAGCTTGAATGTTTCCATGGAAAGCATCCAGAGGCAATGGTCCAAAATCCAGACTGATTTCATCTGGCTTGTTGAGAGAATGGACTTCCAGGCTGTGGTGGTTTCTTACTTAAAATAGCCAGAGATGGTTTTAGTCTTACTATAGTCATCTACCATAATCACCCCTGCTCTTTGGGAATTGGTACCACTTGTGTGTTAGTGTATAACACAATAACTGACGGTGGGAATGTCATCACCCTTAATAAGTTGGAAGGTTTCACCCAAAGCAACCTGACTTGAATTGTCATGAAGGTGCCACACAGCCCTGCCATGTGATGGTGAGGCTGAACAGATCATACAAAAGTCAAAGATGCTTCAGAAAGAATTGCCAGACCTTGGTGGGATCTCCATTGCTCATCAGGCCAGTTTTTGACTGGTGGAGCGAACCATGTTCATCTGCTTATAGGCTGGTATCTACAGAGTCACAACTCTCATCTGTCTAAACCCTGACATGAATAAGATGCTTTTTAGTGTTTGTTGCTGTGCCCCTTGAGTTCCTCTGCATTGCAGCAATCTTATTTCCAGGAAATGATGGATTTGGAATACAGTAGAGTCCTTCACCATCTAGCATGGCCTTCACAGCTGTTTCGTTAAGGTGTACACTGAGAAAGGCAAAATCCAAAGCTGTTACACTGGTCAGGGAAGAGCATCCTTGGGCAGCACTGCTCTGGAGGAGCACCCAGCAATGCTGTCTGAGGACACACTCTCAGTACCCAACACAAATCCTTCCAACATCATTTTAGTGCCTGCTTTGTAAGCAGAGGAACAGCATACAGCCTGAACTCCCTTGGAACCAATGCAGGGGCTTAGCTCAGGTGTGACACCACACAAAACCACCATTCTCCTTGTGCAAGGTGGAGTCAACATCCTGGTGTCCACGTACCAGCACCTGAGCTGGACTGCTCCAGCAGCAAGGAGTGTCCCCCCGTACCATCAGCCCCCTCCAACACAGCACTTCGTAGCCTCAGCCCCACAAGCGATGCCTCCAGCCCCACTGCAGAGCCTCAGCCCACTTCATTACCCCTCCCATCTGCCCCAAGCCCCCTCCACCTCTGGGTCCCAGCCCCTCCAGTGCTCTTGGACTTTCCCGCTCCCCTTGTTTCCAGTGCATGTCCCTTGCCCCAGGCCACCATGGAGATGTCCCCTGCTTGTCCTGCCTGCCCAGACAACCCTCGCAGCAGCACCTGGGGTGTGCATCACCCTCCTCCTGCCTCACACCCCACAGCAACACCCCTCTGCTCCTGTTTGGTGGAGGGGAACCCCGTGGTGGCCGCAGTGCTGGGGCTGGGAGCCTGCAGCACCCGACGGGGCTGCTCCGCCTGCGATGGGCAGCATCCGAGTACCGACACCACGGAAAAGTTTCTGCAGAAAGCACTGAAAAGGCACTCAGGGCCAAATCCCCATGTGTTTGCTGTCATCAGCTTATAGCGGCCTCGCTGGAGCGGGTGTGTATCTACTAGATGAAGGGTGAAGCACTTAAGATAAAGAAGAAAATCCACCATTATTAAACATTCCCTTCCACCATTTACCAAATCACATAATACTGATATTCTCACTATTTCGCCCCAGGAAAAGTACGGTGGGTTAAAATTAACAGCGATTCTATATTCACTGCAAGGTCCTAATTAACTCGGTTGGGCCATACTGCTTCAGCCAGATAATTCCCCAATATTTAGCCATTAGTTCTTTCCAATTTGGCCTGCTGATGCTTCTGGCAAGTTTTGTCTCATAAACAATTACGTTGAATGCCAGATGTCCCAATAGACTGCCCGACTTTCACTAGCGCTGTCTCATCAGGCCAGTTCTGCTGAAGCTGGGGAGACAGTTTGACATTTGACATCCGTGTGTGTATAAAGCTACGGGTCAGCCAGCATCCCAACGAGGACTTTTAATTACAGCAGCCTCACGGGCTGAACACACATAGCCGTATAAAAGCTATTTTCTGACAAGCCAGCGCCCACGTTTCATGCTCCGAGGAGACCCGCTGTGCATCCAAGCTCCCACCATCCCCTTCTGCAACTTGATTTGTACAGGAGAAGGATTTGGAGATGGTGACCTGGATAGGAAGACAGGGCACAGTATGTGTCAGTATAAAGTTGCTGTTTTGCTCTGCAGAGGAAAATAAACTAAAAATGCAGAAAACCAAGGCCCAGACACTCTTTTCAGCTATTCTCCTGTGTGCAAGAGCCCTTGAGGAGCCCCAAGTCTTTCACCTGCAGACCCCCAGCAGAACCATGTGTAGGGTCATCTTGTGGGCAAGATTCACCTCTCCAGAGCAGGATGTCCCCAGTCTGGCCCCATCTACAGCGGGGCTGAAACTGGAGCTCTGGAGACCCCCATGTGGGGCCACCTGAGTGGGGCGCGGTGGGTGACACCTTTCACATTTAATGACACTTCCCCAGACAGAGGGATGTTGCTGAGAGTCCGGGATGTGTCCTGTGGCCAGTTTATCCCAAAGTGGAAATGCACAGAGGCACCGGGGTGGGTGGATCCTCCTCTGTGCCCTTCACAGGAACGTCCTCCGTGCACAGAGATGCTCGCAGGGCCGGGATCTCCACCAGCTCAGCATCTCCACCACCCTCGGCCACGTTTCTCTAGCCCTGCCTTGGTGCACCAGGGTGTGCGATTGCAGCTTTTACCGCAGGAACACAGGAGATGCTGGGCCAAAGAACTGTTTTATTGTTTATTTTAAGGCAACTTCACTAAAGGGTTGCGTATTACATAAAGACACTTTTATAGTTGAAAAGGCTTGATTCACATTAATGCGGAGGAAAGCAGTTGCCAGCCAAAATTCCCTGGAAGAGAGTCTCATGAGATTCAGAAGAGAAGCAAAGAAATATGCATTTTAATATAATATTCTTTCAGATTCCCACATAAAACGCTGCATGTTTTTGTGCTCAGTGTGGCAGCTTACTTTTATTTTAAAATAAACAAGTGCAGGTTTAATGGAAGGGCACTTGTTGACAGACACATTAATTTCTCACTGGAGAAACCGAGAAAAAGCACAGGTAGATTCCTGAGACAAATGTGTTTTCAGATAAAAGGCTAATGGCGTTTCATATTCCTGAGTTGCTGCTGTACATAGCTGAGATGAATTCATCGAGGTGGAATAGTTCAGGCTGACTCTGGGGCAAATAATGCGGTGGCACCGATGGGTGCTGGCCATGGAGATGCAAGGGTGGCACACAGGAAAAGCAAACTCTTCCGAAATGGGGTTTGGCTGTGACATTTTGCTGTGATTTTTAAGCAAATGAGAAATAGAGGAGCTTTTCTACTTTGTTGTCATTGCTAAAATACTTCACTGGTGTCTGTCCACCTCTGTCCTAGACCATACTCCCAGCAAACCAAAGTTAGTAACACTCCTCATCATGAGCATCTTGAAATTTAGGTCCTATTCTCAGTCTTGGCTATTTGCAGAAAAACAGTGAAGGCCTTGAAATGGCATTAAATGTGCTTCTGAGAAAAGACAGGTACACCTCTGTGGTCCTTCCAAGTGACGGTCCTTTCTCTGCCTCTTAAATCAGGTTCTTCTTTGAAAGCACCGAAGGGAAATGACATAATAAGCCAAATGAACTAAGATGGCTGTCCTGAGCATCTCAGGGACATAAGTGAGGAAGCAGTGGGAATGTGTTGAAATCAAGTATGCGGAAGTATCTGGCATGGGCTTCCAAAGCAAGTGGAAAAAACGTGGAGGACTGGGTTCCAGGTTTATCATAATGAATAACTTCATCCTTCCCCTCTGCTCTGCCCTGGGGAGACCACACCTGGAATATTGTGTCCAGCTGTGGCCCCTCAGTTCCAGCAGGACAGGGAACTGCTGCAGAGAGTCCAGCGCAGCCACCAAGATGCTGCAGGGAGTGGAGCATCTCCCGTGTGAGGAAAGGCTGAGGGAGCTGGGGCTCTGGAGCTGGACAAGAGGAGACTGAGGGGGGACTCATTCCTGGGGATCAAGATGGAAAGGGGGAGTGTCAGGAGGATGGAGCCAGGCTCTTCTGGTGACAACCAGTGACAGGACAAGGGGCAATGGGTGCAAACTGGAACACAGGAGGTTCCACTTAAATTTGAGAAGCAACTTCTTCCTGGTGAGGGTGGCAGAGCCTGGCCCAGGCTGCCCAGGGGGGTTGTGGAGTCTCCTTCTGTGCAGACATTCCAACCCGCCTGGACACCTTCCTGTGTAACCTCATCTGGGTGTTCCTGCTCCATGGGGGGATTGCACTGGATGAGCTTTCCAGGGCCCTTCAACCCCTCACATTCTGGGATTCTGTTAGAACCGAACAGAGAGGCTGCAAGGACAGGAAGAAAGAACTGAGCAGCAAATGAACCTACGTCTTGAATTTCAGAAAGTGTAGGAAAAAAAGTGAGAATTAATAAAAGTCAAGCTGAGCTAAAAATGAATTGAAGCAAATTCTACAGGACTCATTCATGTTATGAATAAAAAGAGAAGAAAGACAGGGGTTTGCTGATCAGTAACAGGGAAGATTAAAGATCTTCTGGATGTAGCCCCAAAACTGCATGTATATTTTGTGTCAGTCTTCACTAACGAAGAAAACATTGAATGCAGATGCAACAGCAGGATCCTGCTGTGGATGGGTCTGTGTAAATGGAGCTGGTCACGTCCACGGAGGAGCAACTTCTGAACAACTCAATGCACCGGAGCCAGAGGGTCCAATAATCTCAACCTCAGACATCTAAAAATAACCAAAACACCAAATTGCAAGTCCAGTAATGATCATTTCAAACAAATCTACTAAGTTGAGGATGGCACTGGAGGGACGAAGAGTAGGCGGGAGAGTTCCCAAGGCAAAGAGTGAACTGGCATCTACCAGCCAGCTGGTTTGATCCCTTCAGTATCTGAGCTGTTTGGACAGAAAAGAACTAGAGATGTGGGAAAAATGAAAAGAGATTAGAGCTCAGTGTGGGTTTATTGAGCTCTATGGTGCAAGACTAACCTGACAACTTTGAATGAAGTGGTTATCTCAGTAATGAGATGGAGTACCTCTAACCACTCACACTGGAGGAAAGCTTTTGATGCTGCATCATATAGGAAAAGACTAATTAAAGTACAGTAAGGGGCAGTCAGGACAGGTCTGAGAAGGTGCTGAGCAGACAAGTTAGGGCAAAGCTGCAAGGGTTGGCTGGAGGGAAGACACTAGGGAAACTGTTCCGGATTCAAATCTGATATCTTTGTTAACGAGTAGCACAAGAACCAGCATGTGATGTGACCATGGACAAGGCAAATGTGAGGCTGGGATGGATTCAGGAGAAGTCAGGAATTAGAGGCGGGATGTGATCAGACACACTGGTTGCCACCTGCAGAACTTGGTTCAGGCTGTCCCAGAGCCACAGGGGCAACCAGCCACCTAGAAAAAAGAGACGACACAAACTTGTGTCACCATGAAGAAAGTTGATAAAAGATGGGGTTATTTTCCCTAAAGACAATGGGGAAAGATAATCAAGTAGGAGAAGAGTGAGTTTGGGGACAGAGGAGCAGCAGCACGGGAGCAGATGGTGTCAGTCAGGGAAAACTTGTCAGCTGTGTATTGGAAAAAGGTTTGTCCTACAAAGAGTGAGCTCTGAGCATGGTCCTGGGGGGGCAGGGGACACAGTAGGGTCTGAAGGGACCTCATGGTCCATGCCCCGTGCCTCTAGAACCCTCACAATCCCAAAACTTTCACCCCACAGTCTCATCATGCTCTAACTGGAAACCGCTCAGCCCTCTGTCTAAATTTGAGCTGGTGTTGGTTAATTCAGCAAAAGCCACGCTTTCGGGGATTCTGCCAGAAATTCTCTATGGTTTCTCTACCCTTTCGCATGCTAAGCCATGATCTATGTGTCTGCCTGAACTGTTTCCTATATCTGGTCCACTCCAACCTGGCTGCAGGGTCATCCACAAACCTTGTCGCAAATCCTCACCTCAGATGTTCTCAGCCTGTTCATCTCATTTGCTCAATGTAGAATAATTTTTCTGCTTGTGCTAACACTGCTTTTCTGTTCTTTCTTGTAAGAAATGCTTTGTACGTGCTCACCAGCCTACTCAGCATGTCCTCAGCCCAGCCCCTGCCCTCTCCTTGTCATCTTCATGGTAGGACATCTCCAAAAATCTCCAAAGCCCTTCCTCATCCTCTTCCTGAGCAATCTTCCACAAATTTGTTTTGAGACTACCTGGATACGGCAGCTGAGTTTTGTGAATCTCCTTCTGTGATCCTGATGCATTTGTTTAGAAAGCCAAATGCAGTATTTATTAATAGCACCATATTATTTACTGTATGTCTCCATGTGAAAAATCACATTGCTGCAGAAGTTGCCTCTGCACTGAAAAGTCACCTGGATGGAAAAAAAATTAGCCAGTTCTGTTTTCAAATCTGTGATGTTTAGCATCTGGATATCAGTGTTGCAAATATTTTGTCTTCTAAATATCTCCCTAGATAGCTCAGCTGGTTGCAATGCAGTTACACAACCTCCTCCCTTGATATATCTAGGGCGTTGGTTTTTATAAGCTGGGTTTATAAACTGGTTGGTTTTTATAAGCTGGGCTTATGAACTCTATCCAGAGTTCATTGGTCACTGCTTGGTTTCATGGCCCTGAGGCTATGGCAGCGTCCTGCTGGTGGAATTTCTTACTAACACCTCTCAAGCTCCCTCAAAATATTGCTGCTGGAGTGAGCAATCAGATTTCTGGGCACCCTTGTACCCAACACTGGGCCGATTTCAGCGCTGCCTTTGGCGGCTGTTGTCACACCAGCTGGAGGATGCTGTACCCAGGGTACCACCTGCAGCGTAGGTCTCTCCTTGGGCATCACTGGTTTCTTTATTTCACCATTTTCAACAGGAGTCCTGGCTGCTTGCAGGGATTTGAGAAACAATCAGACAAAAACATATATTTTTTACACTAGGACTGTTTTGTCCCAAACTTTTTGTTAGCGCTGGCCCTTGGAAATGCTTTTCCCGGTTCAGGAGCAGCTCTCATTGCTCAGTTAACAGCTCCTTCATGTAGTGGGAGGATCGAGGACACGAAACCTGAAGAGAAGCCTCAAACAATGAGGATCAGCACTGCAGTGGTAAACCGGCCGCAGTATCTATCTTTGCCCCTGTTTTGTCTCTGTTAATACTATCTTCTTATTAAAAGAGGGAGAAATAATTAATTAACCAATTAATTAAACTTTCTTTGCTTTTTATTCCGGTTTGACTTGCAATTTAAAACTGGCATAGTAGCTAAGATAACAGTAATTAGGAAGGCAGCCAGGTATATACCGGGATTTCAATATGAACTCTGCGACTTAAAGAGAGAAAAAATTAAAACAGAGGCCCTCGTCTGCTTTATCTGAGTCATGTCATTCTTCTTAGGGCTCAGGCAGCATTAAAGTACCTGTATCACTACAGGAGGCTAAATTGAGAGGCGACCATATCTACCTTTCTGCAGAGAGACTCAATGGAGCATGTAGGAGCACGGAAACTCAGTGTGACAGTTGACAAACACAGGGTGTGTTCCCCAGCTAAAGGCTGGGTATGAACGCTGGGTGCATCCCTGCAGACCTGTGCATCACCTGCACCCTCTGAGCCAGAACTAAGTGGCCTCTTAGTCTTAGCTGGGTTATGAGAGGGTTAATTTTACCCTGAATATTTTTCTTCAACATCTTGCAATTTGTTTCACAAACAAATTTCAATCACTGTTGTTACCATATGCATTTTAACCGTTTGCAATTTCTCTGTAGATGGAAAAATTATTTCCTCCCCCCAATAGTACCATGGTGGGTGAAAGTCCATAGAATCACAAAATTGTTTTGATTGGAAAAGACCTTCAAGATCATTGAGTCCAACCATAAACCTGAACCTCATGTCCGTCTGTCCAGCCCTCCAGGGCTGGTGACTCCAGCACTGCCCTGGGCAGCCTGTTCCAATGCCCCACAGCCCTTTGGGGAAGAAATTGTTCCCAGATCCAACCTCAACCTCCCCTGGCGCAACTTGAGGCCGTTTCCTCTGCTCCTGGTGCTTGTTCCTGGGGAGCAGAGCCCGACCCCCCTGGCTCCAAGCTCCTTTCAGGCAGTTCAGAGATCAGAAGGTCTCCCCTCAGCTCCTGTTCTCCAGCTGAACCCCCAGGTCCCTCAGCCGCTCCCATCACACTTGTGCTCCAGCCCCTCACCAGCTCCGTTGCCCTTTGGACAAGTTTCAGCATCTCAGATGTTTTCCTTGCACTGAGGGGCCATGTCATCTTCCTGCCATGTCTGGTGATAATGATCCTATGTCCGTCACACTCTGATATGCTCAGAGCCCACTCACTGATTAATGTCAAACTAACAATTCCTGTGCTTTTTGCATGCTTGAAAACTTTTCAGAATTATGCTATCACCAGTAATTATTTTTTTACCCTTATATTTATGCAACACATCACAGTGACTTTAAAATTAAAATGAAGATGGAGTTTAGGACCGAGGACATTGTATAATATATTTACTCATCTACATATTACAATTCATAAAGCAACAAATTATCATTTATTTTTATGACAAGAGGAGTTGGCAGAACTGCTTTACGCTTCAGGTTGCCTGACAGGTCCATTTTAAAACATTGTTCTCCATCGCTTAAAACCTTGCCAGATCTTGAGCATTTTGTCTGAAACTTTCCAAGTTGAGTTCCTGTCTCAGAACGATGCTTTTAAATATATATATTTTTTGGAAACTGATTCTCAAACAGGTCAATCATTTATTTGGATGCAATTCAGGGAAATATATTACTAGGCTAATGTTTAAGCTCTTAAAGTTGTTTTGTTGAACAGCTCTAATACCTTTCTGGTTTGGAGCAACAGTTGATGTTGGGAGGGATGGCAGTCTGGCTGGGTATGTGTTTTATTTTTCCCATGGACAACAGCCAGATTTATATGTATTATAGGCCACAGGAACAAAAACTCTTATTTTTAACAAGTTCATGAAAGTACCGTTAAACTGTCTGGAAATCCACCCGTACAGTCCTTGCTGTCTGCAGAGCTGAGGTGGTTGCAAATCTTGTCTCCAGGTGCAGTGAATGGTGTGGAGGTGAGGACAGGCATCTGTCACCTGCATCCCTGTGTCCCCATCAGGGGGTGGGACTGGAGGGCACACAGGGATCTGGGGACAATGGAAATGTGTGGGGCTCCCCATGCAGGCTCACTGCCTTCCCACTGCCTTCCCAGGGCAGGAGCAGCATGGAAAATAGAATCATAGAACCACAGAATCCCAGAATGTCAGGGGTTGGGAGGGCCCTGGAAAGCTCATCCAGTGCAATCCCCCCATGGAGCAGGAACACCCAGATGAGGTTACACAGGAAGGTGTCCAGGCGGGTTGGAATGTCTGCAGAGAAGGAGACTCCACAACCCCCCTGGGCAGCCTGGGCCAGGCTCTGCCACCCTCACCCCGAACAAGTTTCTTCTCATATTTCAGTGGAACCTCCTGTGTTCCCATTTGAACCCATTGCCCCTTGTCCTATCACTGGTTGTCACTGAAATAACAGTGAATGGTCACATAGCAGAGGTCTTCTCCAAATGGGTGGGGAGAAAAGGCAGGTTTTCACTTCTTTTGCCCCAAAATGCTCTTTGCTAGGCATTTTTTAATAGGGGCACTATTCACCCATCCCTGCTGCCTCCAGGGCTCTGGTCCATGACAAACAAGGTGACTTTTGCTGGAAGCTGCTGGTTATGCTGCTAAAGCTTTGTCATGTTTTTCTTGTTGTCATGCAGCTGATGATGGGTCTTCCCTGTCGATGCCAGAGCGGGGCTGGGCAATCACAGACACCCCCCAGCTTTGACAGCCACAGGGGACAAGCAAACACAAGCTGGACGGTGCAGCCGGTGGCTCCAATGCATGGAAACCCCCAGAGACAGCCTGTTGCATCTTCCCTGCTCCGATCTCCCTGCGAAAAGGAAAATCTTCATTAGCAGCACAAAGTTGATTGAAGAAAAGCTTTCTTAGAGTGAGGAGAGGGGACAGTTTGGCTGTGGAGAATTGCTGCGGTCACTGCCAGTGGTTTTCTCCTCTCCGGATGCTCCAGGGAGCTGCTGGCAGGGCTGGAGGGGTCGGTGCTGGGGCTGGGAGTGGGGGCTGCCCGCACATGGGTCTGCCGGGGGATCAAATGCAACTTCTGGGTGTTTCCTGCAACCGCTTACCTTTTTATTTAAAAACGACAAACCCACTAATTAGGATTTTCTTTCTGCATTTGGCTTTGGAAAAAAAAAAAAAATTAAAAATGTATAAGCCCCTCTGTACTGCGTATGTATATTTTATTGCTGTATAATTGGGATCTTCATTAGTACCCTGGGTGGTGAAGTGACAGGCTTTTCATGTGATACAGACACTAATGCATTGCGATACAGTTCTCTTTTTTATTGAGATGCTCCTTCCTAAACACATGCAACGCTCCCTAATAAGGACTTAAGTACAAAGCCCCTTTTTCGGGAAGCACTATCTACTGCAGCATCACTGAAAGACGAGACTCTGATTGCAGCAGAAGTGGGGGCAGGGGGGACATTTGGAGATCGAGAAAGTATTAATCACATTAATCCCAAACCCCAGGGTATAATTGCCGCTTCTCTCAAACAAAATGTTACTTTAATCTAAATTACTAAAGTGGGAAAAGTGCAATCGGGTTTAATTTAG
The DNA here is from genome assembly GCF_964273445.1 of Streptopelia decaocto. Lineage (NCBI taxonomy): Eukaryota > Metazoa > Chordata > Aves > Columbiformes > Columbidae > Streptopelia > Streptopelia decaocto. The sequence continues at coordinate 2,375,024 of NC_138672.1, read as the reverse complement.
CACCGGTGCTCCCAAGCAGATGGGCAGAGCTCTTGGCACCAGCGCCGCTCCCATCGATTCAATGAGTTTTTCCTGGTCCAGAGGCAGCTGACCCAGCTCCATCAGAGACTGGAGGGAGAGAGAAGGATGGAGTCACCTTCTAAGAGTAAGGCTACTGACCCTGGGAAGGAAGGGAGACTCCCAGCCCTCTTCTTTTTCCCTTTTTCTGCCAGAATTCATGACCCTGGTTCCCTGAAGAACCCGAAGAAGGCTTTTCCCTGCAAGTTGCTGCGAGCAGCTCTCCATCAGGCATGTTTCATGTTCCTCCTGGCAGATCATGCCTTTTAGACACTAGTCACTGACTGATGATTTCCCTGTTCCGAGGCCAAGAAAAATTGTATATATGCAGCTCAGAAGTACATATTTTTAGGTAGAAGCTGGTGAAAAATTCAGACCACCCCCACAGGGATGCTGATAAGGCAGTCCAACCCGGACTTAGGCATCAAGTCCCTGGATGCAGCAGCATCTCTCTGCTCATCTCCCCGTACTGGGATTGCTGGTCATCTCCCATCTCTAGTTCTTCCCTCACCCCAACTCATCAGGCTATGGCCTCTCCAGACTCCTGGTCCAAGCCTGGTCATAACCAAGCTCAGATCTCACCGAGTGAGACTTAGATGCCTCCAAGAGCCACAGACGACTAACTCGCCGTGCAAAAATCTTACCCTTTATTATTTCAAGTGGGTTTGAGTTAGTTTGGTGAGGCTCTGGTGTCCTATTACATCGTGATATTCTTTTTTTTTTAATTCATTGTGATAAGCTCTTAAGATACGATATGGTTATGCAAGACATACTCTTTTCCTGACAAGACCTGACCAGGATCAAACTGCCTGGGAGAAGGAGCTTTCAATGCAACAGTGTGAGGAACGAAGAGGACAACCAAGGGACTGCGGACACGGCCAAGGGCTGGTCCTGTCCTCAAAGGATATGTCAATGATGCTTGTTCGGTGATTCATTATAAGCTCATTAGAACATGGAGCTACTGCAAAAGGAAAGCCTCCACAGCAAGAAATACGCTCATGTCACTGTTGAATCAGATGCGACACCGGCATACATTTTAAAAAGCACATTTTTAAATTCTAAAACACTGTTGACAAATATGTGTCCCAGTTTTTTTAAAAGACTGACTGTATTTTTAATTCCCTAAACAGAATAAAGATCAGCTTTTCCCCATTGTTGTCAGAATTCTAATTCACTGCAGTCCACTACTGTAGTTAGTGCTTCTGTTAAAACGCCTGACTAAGAATCCTCACCCTGTGGAAGTGACTAAACTCACATCAAGATAGAATCACAGATCCTAGAATAGTGTGGTTGAAGGGCCCTTCCCAGCTCCCCAGTGCCCCCCTGCCATGAGCAGGGACATCTGCACCAGCTCAGGTTGCTCAGAGCCCCGTCCAGCCTGGCCTGGGATGTCTCCAGGGATGGTTCATCCACCACCTCTCTGGCCAACCTGGGCCAGGCTCTCACCACCCTCAGGGACAACAATTTCTTCCTCAAGTCCAGCCTGAATCTCCCTCCATTAGTTTAAAACCATCACGCCTTAATGTATTAAGAATGGAAGAAGGCACATCCTGGGTCAGATCCATCCTTCCCATTCCCCGCCAATGGTCACCACAGGATGCCCAGAAGAACCGGGACAAAGATGAAATGGCATTTCCCTGGGGACTCTCTCTGCTGCTGGCAGAGTGGGGCAAAGGATTTTTTGCTGAACATTGTTCTGTGTCACCATGTTTCAGACAACATCCTTCTCATCCACAGATCGGTTTCCCTACTTTCTGAACCTATTTGTACCTTTGGACCCCCTGACATGCTCAGACTTCATATTTTGTGCAATTATGCATTCTCAGGGGATGTTTCCTTTACTGGTTTAAAACTTCTTGCCTGATAATTTGAAATGTTGATTGCAGAGGTTTGTGTTTGGTAAAACGGAATAACTGTTCTCTACTCACTGTTTCTATGTCACTCACGATTCTGTAATACTTTGTCCACCAGGGTCTTTCTCTTACCTGTTCCACCATCCTTCTTCCAAGCTGAGGTGTGGTACCCCTCTAAAATTTCCTGCTACGAAAGTTATTCTAAGTATCTGGTAATCCTTCTTGCCCATCTCTGAAGCTCTTCTAGTTTGTCAAAAGTTTTTGGGGGTAGTTTTAATAGGAATGTATATCATATCCAAAATGGGGTAATTCCATGGATTTATACAAGCTATTATCTTCTTGCTCCAAATGTCTTCTTTGTTTCCCAACATTTCCTTTATGAGCACTACAAAGATTGTGTTGATGTTCCCAAGAATTCCGTATACAGATCTAATTTTTCTACATCTTCATATTACACCTATGGGGAGAGGCTGAGGGAGCTGGGCTTGTTTAGTCTGGAGAAGAGGAGGCTTAGAGGTGAGCTCAGCACTCTCCAGAACTACCTGAAGGGCAGTTCTAGCCAGGTGGGGATTGGGCTCTTCTCCCAGGCATCAGCAATAGGACAAGGGGCCATGGGCTTCAACTCTGCCAGGGGAAATTGAGGCTGGAGATTAGAAAGCAATTCTGTGCAGAGAGAGTGGTCAGGATTGGAATGGCTGCCCAGGGAGGTGCTGGACTCACCGGCCCTGGAGGTTTTTAAACTGAGATTGGACATGGCACTTAGTGCCATGATCTAGTGAACGGACTGGAGCTGGACCAAGGGTTGGACTGGATGATCTCTGAGGGCTTTTCCAACCCAGTCCATTCTGTGATTCTGTGATCTTTATGCATCTTTACATTGCACTTGGCATGACACGTTCACACCTTGTACTAATGCTTCCCTACCCTCCAGGAAAGGCTGCTCATACCCACCCTGACCACTGGAAACTCCCCTGGGCTGCACCGAGTGCCCTGTAGCGCCTGTGAGGTGGCTGGAAAAAACAAGCCAGAGGCCAGGCTAAAAAATTACCAGTATAAAGCTGTAATCAGTGAATTCCCCTGTTTACTGTTGCAGGTAGATACCCCTGACTCCAGCACTGGTCTCTTGAGACATGAAGGTTTTTATTCCTGCATTTTTTTTCCACGTCATTTAAGTGGCCATTATACCATACAAGGACCTTTCATTTTATCTCATAACTGCTTTGGGGGCAAACCTTATTGGAAGCTTTTTGGAAACTCAAGTACTCAGGGCTGCATCTGTTCCCACCTCCAGGATCCAGGACTGCTCTGTTTGTCACTTTTGGAGGAGACACCGTCTTGTTCTGCCTTATGTGCCCACTTATTTTGCTCTTCATTATAGTGCCTTCCAGCTTCCTTGTTAAAAATAGGCTTCCCATCTCACACTATTCTATATTTCCCATTCAACTCTTTTTATTTTTAATAAATTGGCAAGAAATTCTCCACCTTCTACTTTCTGGTGTCTAGGTAGATTAAGTGAGAGATTACCCAGTACAGTTAATAGACTGGAATTTCATTTTTTTATTCCTTCGCAGGTCTTTGGAAAATACCATCTGGTCTTGATGAATTTTTATTATTCGATTTTTAATTTCAAGCCTAAAATAGAAAACAGTTCTTTATACTCATCCCTTGTAATGAAAATTCCCCATGTGGGAACGTTACTGAGTTCCTCTGTTTGTTTAACTTTCCTGCTGTGCCCTTTCTTCCACTATTCTCCCACTGAACTCTGATCTTCCATGAGCTGTACCAGCCCTACAGCATATGGTCACCTTCTAATGCTTGAAAAAAATGTTATTTTTAGTTTTTATGCCTTTGGCAAGTTCTTTCTCAAACACATTTTTGGCTCTTGTTAATATGGTTTTACATTAACTTAACAAGAGTTTATTTTCCTCATTTGAAAAAAATCCGTTTAGTTCTAGTTACTTCTTTTATGCTGCTGTATATCCATGGCCAGAATTACTTTTGTCCATTTAAAGTTTTCTAATAATGTTTCAGAGCTTCTAATACAATGTCTTTCAAAAGTATCCCCACCAATTTCAATCATTTTACCCTTTTCTCCATTCCTTTCAATTCCCTTTTAAATAATCTCCTCATTTCTTTTTTCCATTTCCCTTTAAACTTTATCAAAGTGATTTCTGCTTTTCCACCCCCCTCCTACAGAGTATTGAACTTCAGTCTATTACGGCCACTCTTGTGCAGCCACTTTTTGATGGTTAGACCTTGAACCAGGTCTCCTGGACTCCTCCACACTAAACCAAAGGCTGCTTCTCCTCTTTCCTGTTCTCCAAAGAAACAGTCACTTCCACTGCCTGAAAATGTAGTCTCAGCACCTCGCCCCTTTGAAACAGCCACTAATCACCATGGGGGTAATTGAAGTCTACTTTTATTTTCATGTTTTCTACCCTGAGAGACCAATTAATATTACTCAATGCTTGACGACCCTGTGCACCACCACGGAGTTGTCACCTACCCATAGAGGACAGCGTGTGGCCACTGCGTCCTTTCTTCCCACATATACATGAAATTTCAGTCCACAGGAATTGCACACGACTTATTGATGCAGTGAAATTATTTTCCTTACTGACCTCTCTAACATCTTTGCTCCATGGATGCCAGTTACTCTGTTGTTACTATATGAATTACATCCTGGTATGAATGTCCCATTGATCACTATCTCTCTGTCAGGTCTCTAGAAAGTCTGTTTAGTCAATTCCTTCCTTTAGAATTGAGTCTTCAGTTCACCTACCTTGATTTTCAACATTCCAGCATTCAAATAGATACTTGCAAATATAGGGCATCAGTTCAATATTGGATTTTTGTTTGGTTGGCTGGTTGGTTTGGGTTTTTTTAACTACATTCTTAAATGCCATTTCCAACCAAGGTCTGTTTTGATCCCATGTGAGCCGCCTCTCATGGGCACCTTCCACCAAGTCAAAAAATGTATTCAGTTTCCAGCAGGCCCAGATCCTGATCCCATACACATTTTTTTCATATGTGCCTTGAGACTTCAACTTCATCTGCTGCGTACTTGGTTCTGAGAACATCTGGGAAGCTTTACAGTTGAGATCTTGCTACCTTTATCAGCAAATTAAACTTCTCTCGCATTCGTCCTCAGCCAATGGCACTCACACAGACTTGTGTGACTTCATTGACTTCATGACCCTCATTGACTCTACTCAGCAGCAGAAGCCCAGCTACACACCTTATGAGGTCTGCACCTTTGTGTCTCACCCTATAGTCCTCCCAGAGCCCCTGTCCAAATGTCCAACAATGGGATCCTCACCACTGCATCTCTCATTCAGGACATTACATCTCACGGTTGGTATTTGGTGGTGTCCATTGGGCAGGTGTCCCTCATCTGCTGGATTTCCACATATATCTCTCAGATAGTGATAAGGGAACAGAGATCCTCATCTTACTGGAAAAAACAAAAATTATATGTGTGTTCTTGGGCTAGGTTTGTTCGAAGTTATTAAGAATGAATATGAAAAATCAGAGTTAATCCCCCAAAATGACTAGCTGCAGCTTTCTCAAAAGCACTTGATAAGATTGAGAATTTTGATGTCCTGCCAATATTTTTTTCCAGCAAAAGATCATTTAGAAACTGAACCAAACCACTATAGAAAACTCTGTGCTATTTCTAACAGTTTTGTGAAGAACAGAACCCTAACTAGTTTCACTAGGGAAAACACTCCTTTCTTGTACCTCTATTTTTATATTTTTAATATTAGGAAATGAACTATTGGCTTACTGGTACCAAATCACCAAGGAGTAGAAGAAATTAAGTCTGGAGATCAAGTACCAGAAACTAGTCTCTATACAGGTGACTTACTCCTATATTAGGACCACAGGAGAATCAGATGCAGTGGAGGTGGTGGATGAATTGGATTCCCAGGGAGGTGGAGAAGTAGGAAATGATGCCCTTAAGTGATAAACCACTGTGATTTTAAGGGAAAATTTTTACAAGTGAAGATATATACACACAAACTAAGGTGGCTGAGGGACCTGGGGGGTTCAGCTGGAGAACAGGAGCTGAGGGGAGACCTTCTGATCTCTGAACTGCCTGAAAGGAGCTTGGAGCCAGGGGGGTCGGGCTCTGCTCCCCAGGAACAAGCGCCAGGAGCAGAGGAAACGGCCTCAAGTTGCGCCAGGGGAGGTTGAGGTTGGATCTGGGAACAATTTCTTCCCCAAAGGGCTGTGGGGCATTGAAACAGGCTGCCCAGGGCAGTGCTGGAGTCACCATCCCTGGAGGGTTGGACAGACGGACATGAGGTTCTCAGGACATGGGGCAGTGCCAGGGTGGGTTATGGTTGGATTCGATGATCTTGAAGGTCTTTTTCAACCTAAACGACTCTATGATTCTATGACAACGCATGCGCAAGCACGGTGTCAGGAACAGAAATGCTCAAAGATTAAGCAAGTGGGCAGTTGCCTCTCGAAATATCTTGGTTAAAACCATCTCTCAAAAGTGCTGCCCTGACCTTTCTGCTGCCACCCGCAGCCCATCGCAAGAGCTCGGTCTAGTGGTTAAACACTGCGATGCTTCACTGGCTTTCTGTGGAAACAGGCAAGGCTTGTGGTGGTTCGTAAAGCAGCTGGAGTGACATGTCAGCCATTTATTCCGTGATGTCTGAGAGAAAAAGAAATCCAGCATTAAACTCTGGACAGTTTGGTTTGTATAAATGTGCTTTGTTATTACAAATGTACTTATCACAGGAACATATTTCTGTCCATGATGGCTTTTGAACTATTCACAGTGGTATTTTTCTTCCACTCCTTATTATTTATGGTGAATAAGCCATCACATAAGTCACCTGGTATCGCTTTGGCTCCATGACTAGGTGACTGAAATGTTTATACATAGGTGGAGGGAGAGCAGAGGGTTTTCAAGCTGGCCAGGTAACCGCACGCAGAATGAATGCCAGCGCATGTGTACTGCAAAGGGAGTCAGCACAACGTGGCTGCTTGTTGCTAAAGAAATTGGAAATATGCTGAAAATCTCACAGCACAACAAAAATACTATACAACTTGGGCAATAAAAGCTGTCTTATTTTTTTTAATGGAGGACGATTTTAACATCAACCAGCGTGAAATTAAAAGGGGTCACTAAATAAAAGCATAAATAGGATTGAAACTGTATAAATAAACACGGTTCAGTGCATGCCTGTGTCGCTGGACTGGTGCTGGTTTACATACCTGGGACTGGACCTTGGGAAGGGGCGTGTCCACCTGCTTGCGGGGTCCAGGGAGGTTCAGCTGCATCACTCCAACCGGGACCCCGGGCTGACAGCTCTTCAGCCACCTCTGCAAACCCTGTCCACCCAAACACATCAAAATAATCTTTCATTAAAGAGGACCCTGTACCCTTGGAACATCCAGGTGGGAAAGCAATTTTCCCCAGCAGTTTTCAGCCAGGAGGTCCCGCTGCCTTGTTGAGATCCATCCCTCACTATGAGAAAGGGCTTTTCCCCTGCAAAAAGGCAAATCCTTGATGTTTCCGTAGAGCATGCCTTCCAAAAGACAAGTCTGGGCCTGAGCTGAAGCTATCAGAGTCAAACAACACTCACCTTCCCTCAGGACTTCATGCCAGTCTTTAATCACCTCCATTGTTAAAACCTTGTGGCTTATTTAATCTGAATTTCTCCAGCTTCAGCTCCCAGCCATTAGTTCTTATTATGCTTTTCTCCATTAAATTAAAGAGCCCTTTGGCACCTGGTATATTCTCCCCATGAAGGTACTTACACACTAATCAAGTCACCTCTCACTCTTCCTTTCTACAGTCTAAACAGATTGTGCTTTTTCAAATCATTCACTGTTGGGCATTTTCTCCAGTCCTCAAATTATTTTCTGTGACTCTTTTCTGAACCTTCTATGGTTCCTGTACCCTTTTACATGTGAGAACATCAGATTTGGTGCCCCAAAATCCGGGCTTGATGTGAGTGCTTGCATGTGGAGGGAAGAAATCTTTCCTTACTCTTACTCATCCCTGTGTTAACATACACCAGGCAATGTTAACTCTTCATGCACTAGCAGCTTACGTTTCCTCACTTGCCCACAGTGATCACCAATCCATTTTTGGAGCTGCTGTTTTCCAGGAGGTCCTTTTTGCCTTGCAATGGATGAGCTTGCACATGGCTTCACATTAATCTGTGTGAATGGGTCCAGGTGATCCCAATCACTCAATTAGATGCCCTGTCAGGTGCAATGCAGACCTCTGCTGCATCCAGGCAAAATGCTGCTCAAATCAACTCCCCGTGCCAGCAAGCAAGGAAATCAGGCTTAGTTTACAGGATCTAATTGCTACAAAACCACATGGACCAATATTTATTAATTTTCTAGGTGTTCAATCAGTGGTGGTACCGTTAGGACCTGTGCCAGGTTCACTTGCTTAGAAATAACTCACATTAGCCTGGTAGCCCTGCTTGAACACACCACTTGCAACAGGTATTCAAAATCAGCATCAGTGTGAAAAAAATCCCCTCAACTTGCTATTTTAGGATGTTGAAGCATAAAGTGAGAGATATGCCTACGTTAAAATATTCAGATCTAATAGATTTTTGTCTAATATTACCCTGATATATGAAGGGACAGAAAAAATACATTTGCTTGCCTAGACATACATCTGCACTGAGGGGTTCTGCGTCCACTCACGCTGTTTTGCTGTTCGAATGCATATTCAGTGTGGGCATCTGGAAAGGAAAACAGCCAGCTGGAGTCTTCCTGTATGCCGTTTGTAATTCTTTCCTTATAGAACAAGGCTGACATGACTGAGTGCATGACAGAGAGGATGTCAGACGGGCCCACGTGAAGGTGATGGTGGTGGGGATGAAGCTACAAAATCACTTGCTGGTTTTCAGCCGAGCAGCTCCTGCAGAACACGGTTTTCATGCAATGCTGCTGGCTCAGTGTCTCTTCAGACTTCTCCCTCTCTCTCGAAAAAGAGTAAGAAAGAAAAAAAGTGTATGTATGAAAAGCATTTGTAATTATCATACAGTGCAGCACATTAGTACAGATATAGCTACAGTCCTGTCACTTTGTAGTGATAATAGTATATTTTTGGTGTTGTGTTTCTCCTACAATGACAGCACTAAAGGAACGCTAATGCCTGGCAGCCCAGATGTGAGGATACGGCATTATTTTACTACAAATATGGGGGTAAACACAATAGATTTATGGTGTGTACAACGTACACTGTTGGATTCAAGAACAACACAGTCCTTCTTCCTTCTGCTGTGAGTAAGGCTGTGGGAAGAAATGGTGAATATTCCATGTTTTATAGATCCCAATTGCTGCAGAACAACACAGCAGGGAAATGTGTGTATTGACCAAGCACTTGAATTACAAAATAAATGTGCGTTATGCAGCAAGGCTGATGTGAAAGACCCACGGGGATGGCTGAACAGAAGAAGGGACTATCACTACAGCGGAGGAGAATGAACCCAGAGTGGCAAAACGGCGGCCGCAGGTGCCAAGCAGACCCTGCTAGCTCCATGCTCTTCTTGGGCCAGGAGGCTGTAGCAACACCTCACTTTGCCTCTTCTTTCTGCTCTGCCCTTCACTGGAACCTCTTTCCACTTCCTGTGGGTCTTCGAGCATCCCGTGGTTGCTGTTGGGTCCTCAGTCAGAAAGGAGAGAGGATCCCAACCCGGGAGCTTCCCTTGAGCCCGGCTCAGAACAAGACTTAGGGATCTTCCACAGCAGCCAGTCTGGGCTTTCAAGATCCCATTCCAGTGCTAGAAATCTTACTTTTAAAGAGGCTGTGAGATCCTTATAGGATGACGACAGCACCATCTGTGCAAAGCCTTAGCTCCCACTTTTACTGAAATGGACTATACTGAAGGAAAAGCAGCTCTACATGTACACTGTGTATAAAGCTGCAATGACATGACTCTAACTAGATTCCTGTTGTGCCCACCAGACAACAGGAGGGCCCACAGACTGTGATTTATTTATCCTGCAACCAGTGCTGGTATTTATTTTACCACCTTAGCACCAGGCATCCTCAGGACTGACAACAGTTACAGGCTGAAGGAGAAAATGAACCTTTGCAAGGTGGGACCGTGGCTGCTGGCAACCAGGAGCTGCTGGGAAGAGGAAGCCCCAGTGCGGTCCAGCACCATTTACTGGTCCCCAGTGCCAGGCTGGGCCAGAACCTGCAGGTCGAGTAAGCTCCTGGAGCAGCTCGGGAGGCAGAAACCCAGTGTGAACAACCTGCAAGGGAATATCTGTTTGCATTTTCCCAGACTTTCCTTGCTTCTGTTAGCAACAACGTACAATCCTGACAATCCTGAGGAAACTCCTCACGCCTCCCTCCATCCAGACGTTAGCAAGGCTGTGGCTGCTGTACCCCATCCACCCGTTCTGCCAAATAACTGAGAAACATCAACTGTATGATTTTATTTTAGAGACTTTCTGGGAGTTCGACTGTATCTGACGCAAATTTTTACAGCGTGCAGACCCCAGATCTTCACCGAGCATTTGACTTTCCGCCTCTTTCAGACTATTTCTACACTTTCAGCTGCAGGCAAGGTCATCAGGACTTGTTTGATGGGCAGAATCACTATTTTCTCCTGACACTTGATGCCAGCTGCACTATTTTTGTAATATTCTTAGAGGAAACCCACCTGGGAAAAGAGCCAGAGCCTAGAAAATATAAATCCAAAAGATTTTCAGCTGTGTCCAGCCATAAATCTTGGAAAGCTTTGAGCACAAGCCCTATGGGGAGAGGCTGAGGGAGCTGGGCTTGTTTAGTCTGGAGAAGAGGAGGCTTAGAGGTGAGCTCAGCACTCTCTAGAACTACCTGAAGGGCAGTTCTAGCCAGGTGGGGATTGGGCTCTTCTCCCAGGCATCAGCAATAGGACAAGGGGCCATGGGCTTCAACTCTGCCAGGGGAAATTGGGGCTGGAGATTAGAAAGCAATTCTGTGCAGAGAGAGTGGTCAGGATTGGAATGGCTGCCCAGGGAGGTGCTGGACTCACCGGCCCTGGAGGTTTGTAAACTGAGATTGGCCATGGCACTTAGTGCCATGATCTAGTGAATGGACTGGAGCTGGACCAAGGGTTGGACTGGATGATCTCTGAGGTCTTTTCCAACCCAGTCCATTCTGTGATTCTGTGAAACAGGAGCCTGGAATGGCAGGGTATCAGTAGCCTGATCGCACTCAACGGATTCCTGCTTTCTCTGTGCTCTATGGACTCTAATACCAGTATTTTGCTGATTTAGGGTGACACAAAGCCAGAACATGTGTAAAAAGAGCAGAAAGAGGTGAGGAAATGTCAGACAACTCTTCTGTCCAGCTTCATTCTCACTCTTTGATACCTCTGAGAAAATCCTCACACAAGCACCATGGATGGCTCTTGTGTCTTCATTCTCTTGACTGCGCTCTTCAGCCTTTCCTGGCACCCTGCAGCTGCCTCGCAACTCCATGGGCTGCTGCCTGTGGCAAAGGAAGGGAGCATAAGACATCTTTAAATTATTTAGCGCTCTGATATTATGTGAGCTCTCCCTTCTTGTGCCCTCTGAACCAGGGTCATCTCTCTGCGCCTCACTTGCACCATAAGCTCTTCTGAATTGCTGCTTCTTCACATGAGTTTTCCTTCCTCAAGGAGTATGTGAGAATTTTTTTAAGATGTAGGTAAAATAAGGAGGTTTGGCATCCTCACCATCCCATTGGAAAGGTTAAATTTTTCAGTGGTGAGTTAAGATTGATTGATCCAATTCTTCTGGCATTTTCCAGCTGCTTTGTCACACAGGGTCACTTCTTCGGCACGCTCATGCTCAGCCTTCATCTTGCAACCCTGCTGCCAGGAATTCATTATTTAACAAGGGAGTTTCAAAGCAAGGTCCGGGGTTCGCTGCGCCACAGCCTCTGATGGGTTTTCCAGTCGGCTGGTGACATTTTCCTCCTGCAGCTCCTGCAGCTCGGCTCTGGAGAGCTGCAAAGGGAAAAACACCAGGCAGCTTTCCTGGCGTGGGCTGTCTGAGCTGCCACAGCCTGCTCCAGCTTTCCAGATTCAGGGAGGACCGAAGAAACAGGGATGCTCCATGCTGGCCTTGCATCCATCCTTCACATTGACACAGACAAGTACTGCAGTTTATCACCACTTCTCTCAGCTGGAGCCTAGTGGCCTCTGCATATGTTAAACATAAATGATAAGCAAAGAAAGCTCAAATGTACTTACTCAGTGGTCTAGAGCTGCTCAACATGGCCACAGGTACCAGGGCAGGAAGGGAGGACATGACACAATGAACACTATTTCTATTGCTGTTGCCATTACACAATGGGTGTGCAACATAGGCTGTTACATTTGAGGGAAGTGGCACAGATCTTGCCCACCAGTGTCACGCCTTGCTGTTGCAAACCCAGGTTTCTATTTCAGGGTGCACCCACTGACTTATTGGCCAGGCTGGGGGGAGATCAGGTCTGCAAGTGTGTCACACGTCGCTATGCAATGAAGGTGAAAGCAGCACATCTCCAGGCCATTGAGTATACGAGCTATGGAGGTGGCCAAGCACCCTGGTGCATCCTGACCAACAAGCCAGATGTGTCCCAGCAGGTCTTGCAAACTTGCTGACCCCAACTTGTTTCATGCCTTCCACACCTTTTCCCCTATACGATGCAATCATCGTCAGCATGGTCTCTCATTTCTCCCTGCCAAGCCATAGCATCACCGTTCTAGACGCCAAGGAGACCCCATCTCAAATTAACATCTGGATCAAATGACAGCTGTTTGATGCTTCCCATTGTGTTTCCTTGTAACTTTTCCCTCCAGAAAGATGAGGCAATTGCAGCTGAACTGTTCCAGGCAGTTTTCCTTAGCCCTAAACAGCTGATCTGAGAAGTAATCGGCCCATATTATGCCTAAGTGCTTGGTGTCTTTGTGGAGGGGGCAGTCAATGGAGATGCACAGACCTTGGAGGTCAGGCCCTTACTCCCAGGTCTCCCTGTGAGATTTGGGGAGCCAGAACACTCAAATCGAGGGAGCGCACTTCCTCCCACCACAGACCTGGGGTTCAGCACAGGAGATGCCCTTGGCTGCTCTGTCCTCCTGTCCATGGGACGTCAGGTGAATGTCCCCTATGGGGCTTGGTCGTGCTTGGACTTGTGCCCATTTAGTGTAAGATGGTCATGTCAACATGATTCCTTTCAACCTGAGGAAAGCTGCAGGGTGTACTCTCTTTTCCGTATCAGCCAGGCCTCTTTCAGCTTACCTAAGACAATGAGGAAGCACCTTAAGCTCATTTGAAATAGGTCACTGTAACCACACTGAAAATGCCTTTGCACTGGTTCGATTGATTTAACCGGACTGATTTAACTCTACATGGTAGCAGCAACCTAAATCCTCCTACGTGAGAATTTTTGTTTCTTCAAATGTTCCAGAGCAGAGAAAAATAAGGAAAGCAACATGTCTCAGTGACATTCAGGGAGATGTATATCCTGTAAATAGCCTGTAATCTAGAAGAGACTGTATACTGAGCCATAGAATTACGGTGTCACATGATGTGCTCCTATAATTAAAGTGTTTCCATTGTAAACTCAATTTTTAGGGGTTTATAACTTTTCTTAAGAGAGTGAACAGCAATGACCTGTTTCTGCATTCTAAGCAGGTTTTAAGGTCATTATGTGAGTGTTAACGTTCCGCTACAGTATATTGTAATGAAATGAGTCTTTCAGAGTAAAAGCATTTCATAGTATTGGCAAAAATGAGCATATTCATCTTAATTTTTGCATCTACTTAATTTCAGGAGCTTTTATAATTAAATGTTTGGTTGCACTGGCAAATAAAGGCAGCAAATCCTTGTCATCATGAAAACAACCCTATGCCATCTGTGTGCTTTGCTGAGAAGGAATGAAAATAGCTTTACATGGAACTTCTCCTTAAAAAGCCAAACAATTATTTGTCCATACTGGAGGTACAGGTGGTTATTTCCTTAGTGTACTCAGAGGCGTTGGATGCTGCTCCCCAGCTGGTGTCCAGCAATCACCTGCTTGGGAATCCTGCACTTCCCAAGGTAATTGCATGTTTTCCTGCACTGCTGGATGGAGTTCTGCTGCAGCACCAAGAGTGGCCAAGCACCCCCAGGGAAAAGCCACTCCTGAAGTTAAAACAGAGCTGTGAGGAGATGGTGAGTGAGAAGTAGAGTGGTGATCCTGGGGATCAAGCAATGCCCCTGCTCTTTACAGCTGCACAGGGGAACCACAGAATCATAGAATCATTTCATTTGGATGAGACCCTCAGGATCATCAAGTCCAACCATAACTTAACCCAACTCCAGCACTAAGCCTTGTCCCTAAGAACTTCATCTAAACAACTTTTAAACCCCTCCAGGGATGGCGATTCCACAACCTCCCTGGGCAGCCTGGTCCAGTGTTCTGATACCGTTACTGAGAAGTTTCTTCTCAAATTTCAGTGGAACCTCCTGTGTTCCAGTTTGCACCCATTGCCCCTTGTCCTATCACTGGTTGTCACTGAGAAGAGCCTGGCTCCATCCTCCTGACACTCCCCCTTTCCATATTGATCCCCAGGAATGAGTCCCCCCTCAGTCTCCTCTTGTCCAGCTCCAGAGCCCCAGCTCCCTCAGCCTTTCCTCACACGGGAGATGCTCCACTCCCTGCAGCATCTTGGTGGCTGCGCTGGACTCTCTCCAGCAGTTCCCTGTCCTGCTGGAACTGAGGGGCCACAACTGGACACAATATTCCAGGTGTGGTCTCCCCAGGGCAGAGCAGAGGGGCAGGAGAACCTCTCTGACCTACTGACCACCCCCTTCTAACCCACCCCAGGTACCATTGGCTTCCTGGCCACAAGGGCCCAGTGCTGGCTCATGGTCACCCTGCTGTCCCCAGGACCCCCAGTTCCCTTTCCCCTACGCTGCTCTCTAATAGGTCATTCCCCAACTTACACTGGCACCTGGGGTTGTTCCTGCCCAGATTCAAGACTCTACACTTGCCCTTGTTATAGTTCATTAAATGTTTCCCTGCCCAACTCTCCAGCCTGTCCAGGTCTCTGATGGCAGCACAGCTTCCAGTGTCACCACTCCTCCCAGCTTGGTGTCACCAGCAAACTTGCTGACAGTCACTCTATTCCCTCATCCAAATTGTTGATGAATATATTGAATAGTACCGGTCCCAGTACCAACCCCTGAAGGACTCCACTAGATACAGGCCTCCAACTGGACTCTGCCCCATTGACCACAACTCTCTGGCTTCTTTCCTTTAACCATTTCTCACCCCTGGGAAGGGATCACTTGGTTCTCTGGGCAAACGGTAGAGAAAGAAGCAAAGAAGAGTTTGCACTCACGGGTGCAGGAAGGGGTGTCTCAGGGCACAGTCCTGCCCATTTTTGTAAAAATTCACACTAATTCCCTGGGTTCAGACCGAGCGCGGTGCAGAGCACCATCTCTATTCAGACGTTTATCAGAGTTCACATGGTTAACTGAAATATTTCTGCTCCTCCAGCTTTAATTCATTCAGTGTAGTTCAGAAGCTTCTGATAATAAGACCTAATTTATAATTAAGCTTTATCAGTAATCAGTTAATTTGTAGAACCCTAATTCTCACGAAGGTATTTCAGAGGCTTTGCTTATTATATTGTGGAGCTAATGCCCATAGACAACCACATCACAATGATAGGATGGAAACAAATTTCAGGGTAATCCTGTTCCATAACTACCCTAGTTATTTACTACAAATTTCATGCAGTGAGTGTAATACCGTGTCTCATTTATGCAGGCAGCCAGGGGCAAGGGTACTTCATTCGAACAAATAGCGTATCAATAACCGGTAGCATTCCGTGTGCATTTAGCCAGCAGTTGCCTCCTGGGGGTTTCCAAATGTCTGACATATGCTGAGAAGTGAATCCCACACAAGGGAAGGTGCTGGTAGGGCTGGATGGTGAGAGACATCACCTCCGAGTCTGGATCGACAGCCCATGAAAACCAGAGAGAGCTTCTTAGAGGCTCCAGGTCTGATGGTTCCAACATTGCCAGCCTAGACTAGTGCAAGTTCCCAAAAATTCCCAACCGGTGCGATATTTCTGACAGGGCTGATTCCCTAGATGGATGGTCGCTGCTGTCTATGGTTCTTTAAGGTGCATTCCCAGGTTGTTTCAGCCTTTCCTGCAGACTCATCTTTACCCTCCCATCAGCTCTCTGCATTCTTTTAGACCTTTCCACAGCTCTGATTTCTGGTTTCTCACCCAGCTAGCATGTTGCTCTCACATCGTTCCCTCCAAAGCACTGAGAAAAAGTCAAGACAAACCCTCTCTCTACATCTCTAGGGTCTTTCAAATCACACTGCTGTCCATTCATGCTTGTTTCTCTTCCAAATGAAGCACAATACACAAATATTCTTGCCGAGCTTGCTTTCAGAGACTTGATAACTATTTTAAGACCAATCCCAAGCCCTAATGAGCCCAGATTGTTGCCTTGCAGTGCAACCCTCTCCTTGGCTGATGGTCATTTCTCGAGCCCTTAAGCCCTCTGGGAGCTCCCAGCCAACAAGTTTAAATTAAATTTCAATTAACATATCTGAGTGAAATGTTATATGCTAGGGAGTCACCAGGAGGGCTGCATTAAAGCACAAATGCGAGCAGTTCACCCCAAGGCACTCGCTTCTGGGGCTGTGTGGCCATATGAAAACCTCCTTTTCTCTGAAACCCACGGCGGTTCCCAGCGGCAGCCGGCTTGGTGGTGGCGTGCGAGGGCAAGGTCGGTGGGAACTGGAAGGAGTCACCGTCCCACCAGGGGACGCAGAAGTCCTGGGCCAGCACGTCGGGTGATGCTGCCCGTAGGCTGCTGGACCGGGGCACAGTCCTGTCCCCACTCCAGGAGGATGCAGAGCCCTGCGTGGGTGGCGAGCTCTGGTGCACACTATCCAATACATCCCTTTAGCTCCTGACTTCCCTTCGGGTTTGTCTTGTGAGTGCCTCACTCATCATTTGTATTTGTTTTACTGAAATTCCCTACATGGAGAGAGATTTTAGTAAGTCATTCAGGGTCTCAGCTCCTGCAGCTGTGAGTCACCGTTCATTTAATCTTTCTTCCACGGGCACTGCTTTCCCCAACGTCCTTCTCCCACCCACCAGCCCATGGGATATTTCTATTCTGCACACGTGCAATGGCAACGCAGATCATGCTGTTGTTTTCCAGCCCCTGCCTTCTCCCTTTGAACTCCACTGTTTCTTGCTCACATCCCTCCCACTCCCCAGTCTACTTCTAGGACAGGTTTTCTTTTATCCTCAAATCTGAGCCGCCTTTTCCTGATGCCACATCACCTAATTCTCCTTCCTTGTAGTTGCAGAGGAGCTGCAGTCTGTTGTGCTTTAATTAAAGTGTATTAGTAGTGGCATGTTATTGATTTACTATACATTTGCATTAGCTGAGTACTTTACACTCTTATCTGATGGGCAGAGGACTGATACGGTGCACTGAGCCTCCCTTGATGAAACACAAACAGGAGATGCAGAAGGCCCACCTGGGTAGATCTGCAGAGCACAGGCTGGTTGGCGGTAGCTTCTGTTATTGCCAGCCCCAAATCCAGATGATAGGGCATGAAGCTTGAAAAACAGTTTTATTTAGACCGGCAAAACGTTCCAATCAAAATCTTTCACATCTCGTGCTTCTGTCTTTATTTCCCTGCTTGCAACACAGAAAAATGCTTTGCCCCTTCACACAGGGTGGGAAGTGCCCAGCACAGTAAAATGCAGAGAAAATTGCAAGTTCATCCCTTTAGTGTGCGGAAGCCCCATTGACAAGGTTCATGCCTTACGGTTTTGTGACCATTAGGATACCCTCAAGGTCTGCAGGGAAACCTGGTTTTGTCCCCACCAAGATGAAAAGATAGTTCCTGTCCTCCAGTGTGTCACTCCACCAGCAGCACCGCTGAGCCAGAGCCACCTCGGTACTGTGCCATGGACTGGAGCTTTACAGCCTCCTCTTCGCATCCCAAAGCCTTCGCAGAGATGGGGCCCCTTCAGGCAACATCCCTTCTTGCCTGGTGAATGTCTCCGCTCTTCTCCATCACGTGCTGTACTCAGCAGCCTATTTATGTGGCAAAGAGAGGAAGGGGACAAGGCACATCTCCATGAGCTCAATGAACCATACCCCACACAGATGAGACAAGATTGGCAAGAGAAAGAGCACAAACTGGTCATTCTGCTGTGATTTCAGTGCACAGACAGGCTAGGGCATGCCAAGCTGTGGATGGGGCTCAGGGCACCAGAGAGGGTCTGTAAAGAATCCCAGCTGACCAGACCTGGGCGCTTGGAGCTGGGCAAGCTGCACGTTGCAACCTTTGCTTGGTGTCATGGCCACATGTCACACTAAGCCAAGCAGAACATCCTGGCCAGCATGGGGTGCGTCTGGAGTGCTCTTCTGCCCAGCCTCATGGGAATCCATGGTGAAATGTGTCTGTTTGCCCACCCACGAATGTGCTGGCTGCTCCAAGGAGGCCGAGAGCAGCCCTGGCTGTCACCAGGCTCCACCAGTGGCAGTGGGTCTGGTTTCCAGCAGTGGCTAAATTGCACCAGGAACTTGACCTCGGACTCAAGGAGGGCTCCCAAATCCAGTGTGGCAACAACCTCAGCTTGCCCAGGTTCAAGGCACAAAGGCTTTGTGGCTGGTCTGGAGGGAGACAGCAGCTCTCCAGACAGCACCCTGTGCACTGGTACAGCCCGCCTGCTTTCAGACAGGGTGGTCTTGACCACGCCGTTCCCTCCAAGAAAGAAGCCAAACATTTGACAGCTTTAGATCTCCAGGGTTTCACATGTACCATCTCCCCTGGGGCAACAATTTAGCAGCAGAAGCGAACCCCACCCCACTGGAAAATCCCAAGACACATTGGGAAGTCCCATGTAACAGGGGAAATCTGCAAAAAAACTTGTGGACCTGCCCATGCAATGGCAGCACGGAGAGTCCGCTCTGCACCCTCTCCCAGCCCCGGTGCAGCCTCCTGCCCGCACGTGTCCATGGCATCTCACAATTGTCTCTGGCAATGCCCAGCTGAGCTGCAGGGAGGCCTCCAGCATCATCCTGAGCTGCTGCCTGCTCCTGGTAGAGCGACTGGAGTCCTGGGTAACTCTGTGTCCCCAGCGGGATGGAGATGGGACGATGGTGACCAGCCGCTACCACCCCATGACCGAACCCGCAGCTTCTCCCGCCACATCAACTTTGAGGCCAAATGAACAGCAATCAGGCACCTTCCTGCCACCCCTAGAGATGCTCTGCCGCACTTAGACCTTTGGGAACACTGATATCCCCTGCTCGCCCAGGTAGGGCTTCCTCACAGCTTGGGTGTCTCACCCCTGCGGTCCCCTCTTGGTGCCCCAGCCCACTGCAAGACTCGCTCCTTTTCACAGGTCGGTCAAGGCAGAGTCTGACTCCATCCAGTTTGCAGTGATACCAATTGAGTGACTGTAATCAAATGCTCAGAGAGTTGTATACAAACAAATCTTCAGGGTAATTCAAATGAAAACTGTAGTGAGAGTTGGCCTATATTAATCTCAACGAGTTCTCAGCAAAAATATATGCAAAAAGCACATCCCCATATGGAGGCTGTTTCATTAGTTGACAAAGATGAGCTAAATAACTCAGTCTCTGCTCTTCGCCACAGATCTGGCAGCTGTTTTAAGTATTTGGGAGTTGAGAGTTAGCTGCTCCTGCACCTTTGTTTAAATTGATTTGCGACGGTGCTTTATTGACCTCACTGTATAAAGCAGCTCAAAGAAAGTAAAAGTGTTAGACACTCACTAGAAGACCCGGAAAAAGCATCAGCCAAACAGAATTACCCATCCTACCACCTGGAGACACCTTCAGCCTGTGTTTGCATCTATCTTATGGTTTCACTTATATTTCACTAACTCTCTAACTCAACTACCATCCTTTTTCTTCTGTGATCCCATTCAGAGATATTCCCTACCCTAATTTTTAGCCCTGCCTTTCACAGCCCATGTGCCACAAATGTTCTAGCTGAAGTAACTGTTTCAACCTCCATGAGAACACTCTGTCTTCACAAAACTTGTACCTTTTCCCAAAATTCTCCTCTTGGATTGAATCTGTTTTATGGAAAGTTGGAGGGAAACCAATTTGGCCACATTTGCATCAGGAGAGAAGGGGAAAACCATACTATTTTCCTAGCTTGGAAAAAAGAAAATAAACCCACATTTTTCATGCAATGCAAACAGCTTGAAAATCATGCAAGTCTGCATTCTGCCTACCCTGCCAGCGCTGAGGGGACCAGCAAAAGGAGGACAGCAAAGGGCAGAGATGCAGAGGAGGAAGAAAGAGAAACACTGGGCTGAGCGTTCTGATGTTGTTTGTTGGACACCAATGTGATAAATCAGGAGAAGAAAAGAAGAATGAACTGATGAACAGATAAACAAACCTTTAAAGGCCCCGATGTAGCACTTACAGAATCACAGAATCGGCTGGGTTGGAAAAGACCTCAGAGATCATCCAGTCCAGCCCTTGGTCCAACTCCAGTCCATTGACTAGATCATGGCACTAAGTGCCATGTCCAGTCTCAGTTTCAAAACCTCCAGGGCCGGTGAGTCCAGCACCTCCCTGGGCAGCCATTCCAATGCCTGACCACTCTCTCTGCACAGAATTGCTTTCTAATCTCCAGCCTCAATTTCCCCTGGCAGAGTTGAAGCCCATGGCCCCTTGTCCTATTGCTGACTGCAACCAGTTCCTTGGTTTCTACAGTCACATCGTCAGTGTACATACCTACTTATCTTTGTATATTCCATATATTTTAAAGGATTGGCTGTTCTACCTGGATACACATAAGCATTCTCCCAGCAAAACAGATAAAACTGCAATATCCCCAGTTCCTTCCCAAATGCCAGAGAGAAGAAAGGAGGGACAGATTCAGAAAAGCCTTCGGCAGTGTATAATAATTTGAAGACACACCAGTAAAAATCTCGTACATCACCTGGCTTGACCACGAGACCAGGACAGGGAGGAGCTGGGAGATCTTCAGGGGGGGTCTTTCTCATTTCCTTGCCCTTTGTGTGCTTTTCCCATGCGTTTCCACTGCAGCAGCAGCAGTCTCATATTCCAGGTATCCC
Source organism: Streptopelia decaocto (assembly GCF_964273445.1). Classification (NCBI taxonomy): domain Eukaryota; kingdom Metazoa; phylum Chordata; class Aves; order Columbiformes; family Columbidae; genus Streptopelia; species Streptopelia decaocto. The sequence goes on along the minus strand of NC_138672.1, from coordinate 2,354,014 downwards.
ACAAAACACAGGTCTTCTCCTTGTGTCTTACCAGAGTAGAAACGGTCAAGCAAACATCAAGCTTTCTTCAAGATTGTGCTTCTCTGAACAACAGTTATATTCTGCATTAAAAATCTCTGCTAAAGTCCACTTCCCTTGGTGGTTTAAGATAAAGACTCTCTCCCTCCATGTTTTGTCTTTGGTGGTTATTAAATAATGCAATTCTCCTCTTGCTGCCTCCAGAATCCTGTTGGTATTTTCCTCATGCAATCAAATCTTAGTGGGAAATGAAGACTTCAAAATGTTTCCTACTCTAACAAGGACAACCCAGAATTGTACAGTGTTTTGTATAAAGCTCTGCAAAACCCCTCACCTCTCATGCTGCAAGAGTTTCTGTCTTAGATCCCACACATCCCAGCTTCACCCTGTGACCATTGAGCTGAGACCAGTGGGTTGTTGGACCAACATCTCCAGAAATGAGCCAGTCCTGAGCAAAAAGGACCAGTAAAGAAAGAGCTCAATCTCTTCCTTAAACAACTCATCCCAATGATTAATTGCCCTCATTGCTAAAACTTGTGCCTGGTTTCCAATGCAAATTTAACTGACTTCAGCTGTTGGTGGTGGTTCGTTTCATGTACTTCTCTACTAACCTAAAAATCTCTCTAGTACCTGATATTGCCTGTGTGCACACGCCAGTACAGCAAGTCTGGACACACTGTGAGTCAACACAGTTTTCTGTTTGATAAATCCCAAATTGCTGTAAGAAAATTCAAGTATTTGACTTACCTCATAGAGTGGACTTAGAGCATGCAAAGTGCCCTGTCAAATGAAATTAAACCAGAAAATGTGCCCTAGCAACATTTGCTGCTCTCCATCCACTAATGTGCCACAAAACCACACTAGAGATAGTCCAGAATAACCCCACCGAACACACACAGTATGGATGCTGACTGTGCTGTGCCAGATGTTTCACTCTGCACATTTGCTCATATGGAGTCACCATCCCTGGAGGGGTTTAACAGATGCGGAGATGAGGATCTTATGGACATGGTTTAATGCCAGGCTTAGGTTATGGCTGGATGCGATGATCTTAAGCATCTCTTCCAACCAAAATGCTTCTATGATTCTATGATACTGAGCTGTACAACTTGTTGGTGTAACAATTCCCCATTCTCCAGGTAGGCAGAAAATAGCTCCAGTTTGTTTGGGCAGGGTGTCTTTCGGAAGAATTTAAAAGGGTGGCAAACATACACTGTGCCACGGGGAAAGAGAAGACTGGAAGCCTCTAGGTATGACTTTCTGGCTGGTGGCCAAGTAGCTGAACACAGCAGTGTCTTCCACTAGTCCAAAGAGTCTGGTGGTGTTCAAAGGTTCACCCTCTGGAGAGGGTGAAGGCCCTGTCTGCGTGGCCATGGTAAGATCGCGAGACTTCTGGAAAGACAATCTTCTTCCGGTCTCTTCTCTCTCCAAGTGGTTTGTTCCTATGGACATCATCTTCTTCACTGGAGGTTTATTGGCCGCCCTATCAGTGGCCACAGGAGAGGCTGTTCCAGAAGGTGCTGGGGGACTGTCCTGCTTTACGGGTGAGCAGTGATGGGGTTTCCTGGCAAGCAGGCAGAGGCAGATGACGATGGAGAGTGTGCAGTGGTGTGTGGAGGTGGAAATGGATTCAGAGGAACCACCAAGGGCAAAGCTTCAGCTGTCCCAAATCATGACATGGGTGACTTGGGATAGAAACCAACATCGGTGTGTCTACACTTGTGTCTGTCACCAAAAGGTATTATTTTGCCTTAGCTTAAACCAGTTTGTCTAAAAATAAACAAAGAAAACTTGGTCCCATATTTAATTAAAGGATCTATAGGCAGACTTTCATGGTTGAAAGACATCATTCTGAAGCCATACAATGGCCTGTATGACTGGGTTTCATCAGCTTGACACAGTCCAAAACTTTTTTGGTATGTCCTTTGTTTGGAAAAAAATATGGTTCACAAAATGTGATGCTCCAGCTGTCATACAAGTAAACACAGACCTGCCCAATTACTGTGGCTTAATGAGTTACCACTCATCAGCTGAGCTACAGGAACTGGGCCTGTGTGTACCCTCTTTAAAGCGTAATGTACTCATGTAAGCAACCCTAAGAGGCTTTCGGTAGGGATTCTTTTTTGGACAATGGCTGCTGCTGGGATTGTCAGGAATTAGGTGGTTGATTTGCTAATATTTTCCTCCTGTCCTTGCCTCCAGTTGAGTCTTTACTTCATAGACTAGCTCTAAACAGCATCCCTGAGCTTTTATCTGCAGGTGACAAACAGAGGCATACAAACTGGATTGGCAGGAACACAAAGAAAGCTTTCATCTCATCATCGCACGAGGCACTTACAGTAACTTCTCAAGGAAAAAAGAGATTATGCATCAACATTGTGAGCATAAAGACAATTTAAAAGGGATGTTAAGAAACTTCATGTCAGGAAAATATAGAACATCTGCAAACAGATGAGTATTCAGTAATAAGCTACATCAACAATCTTGGAGGAAAGAGCCTGTTTTCTTGCAGTGACAGGCCCATAGAATATCCCGAAGGGGATTTTAACAGGCTAAAGTGCTCCTTGTGGTCAGAAAAATTAGCCGGCTGCCTGCCATAGTCTGGGTTGTTTGGCTGGGGTTGTTTGGGGTTGTTTCACCTGCTAGAAGCTCGTTGCTGCCTGTCTCTGCCACATCTCCCAGAGCTGGGTTCACCCTCGGTGTGAGGTGGTGTGAACATCCATGGCAGTTGCTGTCCTAGAAGATTTCTGGACTTGACATATACGCTGCCACATGGTTTCATGGCACTTACGGTGTTTTCCCAGCCTCCTTGGTGGGGCTGGGGTGAAAGAAGCAGCAGAATAGTTGCAGACTGTACTGTTCTCCCTTCTGGATGACGCTGTGACCAGTGGTGCTACACGGGAGCACCCAAACTAATAGTTATTATAATAATCCAGGATGACAGGGAAGACTCAAACACTAAATAAAAAGCTGGTTTAACTGGTTTTTATTTTACTAATTAATGGATAACTAATGGTAAGACAGTTGTCAGTAAACACTTCTGACACTTCTGCAGGTGACACTTTAGAGGTGCTCCCATCCACCAGCGAAGCATTGAGCTGAATCCATGCACTACACAAATGCCGCCAGACCTGCCAGGGTGAGCTGGTGTCTGGGTTTCCTGGCTGTCTTCACCTCTTCAGGGCTCTGTGCTCTTGGTTGTGCCAGATGGATACAGCCTGTGTGCCAGCTGGGGGATTTCTGACTTCTCTGGGATGTGCCTCTATCTGAGCTTGTTGCCTTCTGCTGCATTAGCAGCTGATGGAGAGCTGGCTCGGAGGTTCACTGTGGTCCAGGGTGTCACCACCAGGCTGACCTGAGGCCTCCTGATGTGAGCCATGCCCCACAGTGCAAGGCGTTTCATTACATCTGCACTGATGACCACTTGCAAGTCAAAAGTGGCCTCCATGGGTAGAGTTGGCCAAACGGCTGTTGATTTTGTAGTATCATTTGTGACACTCTTTTTCAAATAGCCCCTACTACTGCACTGTGCCAGGGTGCCAGACGAGATGGATGGTCCTGCACTTTCTCCAGCTGCTCTTTTAACTCAAGGCAGCATAAATGACCTGGCAAAGGAGAACTGGGGGAAGCCAGTGGATTTTGACCTGTGCAATATACAGAACTTTACCTCTCATGCTTGAGGCCAACAGGTTGGCACTGCCACTAATCCTTGGGTTTTAAGATGAAACTATGTGAGATTTGGGTCTCAGCACAGTCTGGAGCCTGTCCCACCAAAGCCCCTGTCTGCAGCCCTGAGGAAGGTATGAAGTCCATAGTCTCTCCTGCTCTTTGACATTCCCATTGCATGAGGTGTTCCAGTGCTCAGCGATTATGGTCCTGCCGGTCACAGCCCCAGAGCCTGAGCTCTGCGGTGTGGGCATCTACCACAGCACTGCAAAGTCCACACCCAAGTCCAGGTGCTGGATTTCAAGCACTGGTTGTTGTCACGAGCCCTCTTGAGCAGTACGTGCTCTGCTTCTGTGGAAGAAACAGCTACTCCATGTGAAGGTCTTGTCACCTCCAGGCACTTGTCACTCCCTGTTTGTCCCTTCCACTGCCACTCTGAGGTCGAAAGAACTGTGTTAGCTCGTTTTGGCTGCAGTGGATTTGGGAGTGCACCCACTGCCCCTGCATTTGGTGGGGATGGTCCATGAGCAGGAACAAGTAGCTGGCAAATGGCCACAGTTTTTGCCACTTCAACCATCTGAAAGCAAGCTCATACCTTTCAAGGAGGACTGGTAGAGCCAGAGGAGCAGCAGTGGAGGGGACCACACAAACCATCTGAGCACAAGCTGTTTCCTGCATGAGTTGGCTCAGCAGAAAGCAATATTTCGGCTGAAACGTTTTAAATTGCAGTGGGCATGAAGGGTGTGAATTATCTGACTCGCGGCAGACGCCTGGTGTTGTCTTAAGCACCTAGATGTTTGGCAGTGATTCCTCTCGACTACCCCAAACACCAGCAAGATGTTGCTTCTGTGAGTGACTGTGTTTAGCACACTCTGCGCAGAAAGACGCCTGCGCCGTCTGCCACGGGCTGGCTCACCGCAAACAGCCCAGGCTGAGACTCGCTGAGATTCACCTCCTCAAGACGTCTCCCATCCCTGCTGATTTTCCAGCCACCTGCCACTACTTGTCAAAACAACCATTTCTCCCCAGATATGAGCTTGTAACTTAAGGGGTGCCTTTCTTCGCTCAGGCTGCAAAAAAAGCCATCTGCTCCCGACCCAGGCTTGTGCCTTCCCAAGGACAGTCTGAAAGCGCACGCCTCACCAAGAAGGCAGGAGCTGCACTTGTGCCCTCTGAGGGGGGTGTGTGTGACACCAGCCAAACCAGCCCCAGTGGTGACACACTCAGTACGCCCTTTGACGGCAAAGCTGCACCTTAACTTTCGGCAAGGTCTGGTCCTAAGGCCGCCCTCCTGCCCTGGTACCTGGTGCTGGTGGCTTATCATAGAACCACAGAATCACAGAGTAGTTTGGGTTGAAGGAACCTTCCCAGCTCCCCCAGTGCCACCCCTGCCATGAGCAGGGACATCTTCACCAGCTCAGGTTGCTCAGAGCCCCGTCCAGCCTGGCCTGGGATGTCTCCAGGGATGGTTCATCCACCACCTTGTAGGGCTTGTCTTGTGTGGGAGCCCAAGGAGACACAGCAAAGATCTCCTGGCAGAAGTGACTTACAGCTGGTGCAATGGAGGAGGAGGAGTGTGCACAGAAGAGTGCACACAAGGAACTGTGTGTGCTTATGTCTGTGAAGGGTTTTATTGACTTTTGACCCTCTTGTGAGCATCTTTTACATGCAAATGGCTGCTGATGTCCACATGAAGCAGACTCGTCTGCATGAGAACCTAGACAGCTGAAAAGCCCTTTGTGGACCAGCTGGTCAATATATCTGGAGCACAAACAGGCATCTAGTTTGGAAAAGTAATCTCTTTTCACTTGGAGAGATTCCACACAAAGTAGTTACATCCATAAGCACTGCAATATGGATGTATAAACCTCTTCCCCTATGTTAATTGTTTGGGGTTCTTCCTTTCTAGACTGAAATGACACAGATGAAGATCTTAAGTACATGGTCCTTCCTGCCATCAACTGCTTTCCCCAAGTTTTGACTGAATTTCTACTTAATTAATCCAGCTTTGTCATTTAGGGGATGTTCCGGCAATAAGATATGACAAGGTGTGAATTATAGTACAATAATTCACGCCTGGAGCATTGTCAGGCACAAGGCTCAAAGCTGAGTGCCGTCCATGCAACTCAGTGTGAATTATTGCACCATAATTTAAGCCCTGAGGAAACAATAAGGGTCTAGTGAGAGGCTATCAATACAAAAAAAAAAGGGTTAAATCTATTAATTTTATTCAGGTTGCTGGATTAAGTGGAAAAAATATGCTCTTTGCAACATTTCTTTCTGTTCATTCCCATGTTTTCTTTGCAGAGAAGTCAAAAGCCCAGCTTAATGTGAAATGGGAGAGAGGACTGGCCTGGCTGCTGGAGCGGAGAGCGATCAGCTGCAGGCAGAGCAGCTGGCAGCTACCTGCTCGGTTTTCCCCTTCCCTGCTTTAAATATTCAACACCTGTCACTCGATCCTAAAGCACTTTACAAACTTGGCACAAAGAACAGGGATCGCTTCACCTGCCCGGGAAACACGGGGGGTACGGGGGGCGCAGGTGGGAGCGCGTTACCCGAGCTGGGACCTGCGGCCAGGGACTGGTCACACACAACGTGGATGTGTTGAGAGTTGTGTGTGAACCTGGAGATGACCTTCCCCTTCATCCAGGTGAAAAAGCCTGAGTGACTGCGGAAAGCAGGCTAAGAATTGGCCAACATGGCCTCTGGTGTAGGTCAGCCGTTGGGCTTCTTCCATTTTTTACTGCCTTTTGAAGCCCGGTAAGGTTCTAGAAAAAACCCTCTAGGAAAGGGTTTGCTGAACATTTTAAAGCCTGTTTTTACAGTTTTCATGTAGTCAGTGCACAGAAGATCACACTTGTGAAATCTTTTTCTTTCTTTTTAATCGGAGAAGACAGCCCTCAGGTTTATTCAGCCCTTCCCAGAAACATGCTCGAGTCCAAAAATAAACCAGCCAGCTTTGCAGGGCTCTGTGAGAGGTGATCTACCTCCAGGAGCCTAGTTTGCAGTAGACATGATCCAGCTTGACCCTGTTCAGAGTCTATAAATCCAAATGCCCTAAAATTTCCTTCCAAGATTGAACAAGGAGGCAAGTCCTCACCCTGCAAGATGTGCTTCTCTCCACAGGTCTCCTGATATCTTTGTAGGGGTGTCTCCAGTCCCTCCATTGCAATGAGAGACCTGGGACAGCCCTGACCAAGAGGAAGAGCTTTTCTTCCCAGAGTTGGCCTCCTCTGAAACCAGGGCAGTTGATGATTGAGGGTTGGATGCTGACTGTGGTGGACTTGGGGTGAAAGGCAATTTAAGGTTATCCAGGGCAGATTTTAAGTCGTCATTTGGACCTCAGTTGCCCAGTCAGTACAGATCTCATTTTGAAATGTCTCCAGGTCAATTGATTGCTGTTTCAGGCAGTTATTGATTTTCAAATAATTATTCCAATTATTTTTCATCTAGCTATCTCTCTAGCCCTCTGTCCAGGCAGCCTGACAGTCTTGAAAATATTTCCTTGCAGAATCCCACACAAGGGGCTGATTTTTAGCATTTTCATTTGCCAGTGGGACACTGAGACAGAGCGATGAGTAAGGGCGGAGAGCGACCTCTTACCCTGCCCTTGGAGGGGACACACCATGATGGTTACCAGCTATGGAGCAGGTGACAACACAGAGCCCCTGCCACGGGGCTGCCAAGGCCCGGTGCAGTATTTGTCATGAGTGGAAGTGGGTGACGTGCTCGTGTCAGCTCTTTGGACATCCAGGAGAGATGCTCTGCATGTTGGTTTCCACCAGCCTTGGGAGAACCCCCCACTGGAAGCTGGAGAGCGCAGACGGGCTCGGCTGCTCCTCACCTCCTGGGATCACACGTGTCCTGTCCACATCAGGACAGAAGCTTCAGCAGATTTACCCCGGCCTTCCCGACTGCAGGAGACAGCAGCTCTATTCCAACCCTGGTTCTGCTGATAACCCTGTGAAACTGAGTATTACTATGACATTTTTTATTTTACCCTTTAAATATGCCAAACAGGAACAGGACTTCTTTCCCAGTATCTGCATGGAGAGAAGATGCAATCTCAGCTCCAAAGACCAACCACAGTCTCTTTTCAGTCTAAAACCAACCAAGAGAAATAACAATGGATGAAAATACAATGACAATGTTAATTTAAAAGTCAGTTATATTCAATAAGATTGATTTCTTAAAATCACTGGCTTTCATTACACTTCTCAAAATTTTGAATTACCCTAACTGATCAAAAATATTTCAAAACATCTTTATAAATCAACCCATTACAGGTGGGCTGGCTGGGATTCCCTCCATTATTCTGGTAGAAACACAATTGTGAAGCTCTTCCAGTCATGCCCATAGTTTAGTGCTAGAGTTAGGTTGTGGTTGGACTTGATGATCTCGAGGGTTTCTTCTAAACAAAATGATTCTGTGATTCTATGATTCTCTGATGGTTTGTGCTTGCCTCGTGTTGCACAGTGAAGGGGATGAGGTAAGTTGGAGGGTCTTATGGAGGGTGGGAGGATCTTCACAAGAAGAAACTCAGCTGTCATGAGCATATTGAAGCAAGACAGGAAGGAATACAAAGAGAATAAATAGTTGTGCTATCTTATCTGGCCATAAATGAAAGAAAAAAATCAAAACTAGTGTGGTCAGCTGGACAAGGGCAGTGATCCTTCCCCTGTGCTCTGCATTGGGGAGGCCACAGCTGGAGTATTGTGTTCAGTTCTGGGCCCCTCAGGTCAGGAAAGAGATTGAAGTGCTGGAGCGGGTCCAGAGAAGAGCAACAAGACTGGGGAAGGGACTTGAACACAAGCCCTATGGGGAGACGCTGAGGGAGCTGGGCTTGTTTAGTCTGGAGAAGAGGAGGCTCAGAGGTGAGCTCAGCACTCTCTAGAACTACCTGAAGGGCAGTTCTAGCCAGGTGGGGATTGGGCTCTTCTCCCAGGCAGTCAGCAATAGGACAAGGGGCCATGGGCTTCAACTCTGCCAGGGGAAACTGAGGCTGGAGATTAGAAAGCAATTCTGTGCAGAGAGAGTGGTCAGGCATTGGAATGGCTGCCCAGGGAGGTGCTGGACTCACCGGCCCTGGAGGTTTTTAAACTGAGACTGGCCATGGCACTTAGTGCCATGATCTAGTGAATGGACTGGAGCTGGACAAGGGTTGGACTGGATGATCTCTGAGGGCTTTTCCAACCCAGTCCATTCTGTGATCCTGTGATCCTGTGATTCTGTGAAGTGGCAGTTGTTGCTATTTTGATAAGCAGTAATATGCTCATGGTGCAATGTGTTAACTCACGTTGTGGGAAGAGCCTGGGTGCGGGGTGGTTCGTGCCACTATTCACCATGGCGGGGGCACCTCTCCGTGGGGCATCAAAAGAAAAATGACCCTTTTCCACAGGACATTATTGTGGGAGGTAAATGTTGGAGACCTCCTGCAGGCAGTAATAAAACATCAGTGGCATCTCTAAAAATTATATATGATAATTTCCTAACAGAAACGGGATGGCACCTAACGTGAGGTAATTCTATTTTAGATCTTATTATGATGGATAAAGATGAATTGATCACTGAACTAGAAATCGGTGGTTGCCTAGAGACCAGTGATCATGACCTGATTACATTAATTATGGGATAATAAAAGACAGTCCCAAGCAGTAATATATACCTGGTGCTTCTCCCTAGATCTGTGAAGATGAATAAAGAGATGAGTGAAACTCCCTGGGAAGAAAACCCAGCACATAAGTAAATGAGTGAGAAATGAAAAGTTCCCACAAAGAGTTCACAACCTGGCTAAAAAGTTGTGTTTCTGCTATAATTTTAAAAGAATGGTGTTTGATTTTGAGATCTCTCTAGGTGAAAATGAAAGCAGCAATTAGAAAAGGAAACAGCATATAAAGAATGGGAAAAGAGGGAAAAATAGTAATCAAGATAATTTAACATTTCTGAGTACGTAGAAAATTGATAAGGGGAGCCAAATGCATTAAAGAAAAATGTAGCTGATGAGTTATAGATAATAGGAGCTGTTATTATCAACAAGAAAAAGAACCCTAATTGCGGTACGTACCGACTACTTGAAAAAAAAATGTGATAAAAATGATAAAATTAGATCTCAAAATTAATAACAGTGACACAGAGAAGATCCAAAAATGTCAGTGTGTCATTATCTTGGTCAAGCAGCTCATGAACTCCTCGGGGCACTGGAGAAGCCTAAATTTAGAGACTCTAAGAGAGTTTTTTTCCTCTGAGAGCTTTCTGGTGCATCACATGTTGCCCGGACCCTCGGACACGGGGCATTTCCCACCCTTCGGTCGCGGCTCTGAACCGTGCCACAGAGTCCCATGTTTCCTCACCTTGTGCACTGTCATTGTACTTACAGTGTTTAAAAACCATGTCTTTAAAAATCATGGCAAATTGCCCTCTCGGACTTCGTGTAGATTTTACCCAGGGGCAGCTGCTGGCTTCCGGCCTGCTGTTGCAGAACAGTTTGCAAAAAGCAAACAAAATTATGATTATTTTTAATCTAAACCCAAGATTATTTGTATAAGCACCATTATTAAAGTAGCTGAACCCCTTGCAGTCTCTGATATATTTACCCTTGCAAGAAGCAATGATGTAGAGAACAGGGTTGGCGTGGGTCTCCACCGCAGCTCACACGGATGGGTTGTCCACATGTAGGATGGGTCCCGCTCCTGGTGAAGCCACAGCTGTGCCACCACCACCACTGTGCCCATGCCCAGGTGTCTACCTGAGCTTGTAACCAGGTTCTCCACGCTGTCCTGATCCCCATGCTACCACAGTCATGGGCACTTGGGCACTGGCCTTGTCCCTGAGCCGCAGCAGCTCCAACAGCCCAATGCTGTGGGCAGAGGGTGGGATGGTGATGGGGCATAGGGCCCTTGCAGAGGATTTTGGTGGTTTTGGTGTTGTTCCTCCACAGACCCAGCATGAGACAACAGTCCCTCGGCACACAAGGAACTTGCAAAATGGATGGAACTGGATTCAATCTGTAAGCCCACAACTGTATCACCATCCAACTACGGTGACTGTGCAACTGTCCAGCTGCAGAATGAGTGAAGATGGATCCTGCACCCACAGACAGCCACAAATCTCCTTCTGAGTTAAAATTTTACTACTGTTTTATTATTTGCATTTCTACAATATCAGGAGATCCCCCTTGGGAGCAGGGCTTCCTTGCCAGCCCTTGCACAAACATCATAGAAGATGGTCCCTGTATCAAAGAGCCTCCAATCTCTCCAGCAAGTGGAGAAGGAAGGAAGACAATTGCTTCAGAAACTTGTTGTATTTAGTAAAATGTAACATTGCTGATTTTTGCCAAGTTTTTCAGCTCTCTGGATAACCCAAATGAATCCAAAGCATTTCAGAGCAGGTTTCAGTTCCAGCTGCTGCAGGTGGGGCAGGTAGCAACACTGCACACCTTGGAGCTGCGGGGACCATCTCCTGTGGAGCTCTCTGATTGCAGGGAGGTTTTCAAACTAGCAGCTTTGGAGACCTTGAGGTTTTGGTGCCTTCCCAAAGACATATTTATTGATTGACTGATCAATGTTTATAAATATCACCAGGGTGGGTGCCAGAGGATGGACCAGATGCTGCTCAGTGGTGCCCAACGCCAGGGTGAGGGGCAACGGGCACAGACTGAAACACAGGAGGCTCCATGTGAACATGAGCAGAAACTTGTTTGCTGGGAGGTGCCAGAGCCTGGCCCAGGCTGCCCAGAGCGGGTGTGGAGTCTCCTTCTCTGAGACATTCAAACCCCCTGGACCCCCCTGTGTGATCTGCTCTGTGACCCTGCGTGAGCAGGGCTGGGCTGGGGATCTGCAGAGGTCCCTTCAACCCAACCAGGCTGGGATTCTGTGATCAACTGTTTAGCAAATACCAGGATACACTGATCCTCACTGGAGAAAACCAATCTGATACTTGTGTTTTGGAGTCGTGCCTTTTTCATAGAATCACGGAATCATTTAGGTTGGAAAAGACTCTTAAGATCATCGAGTCCAACCATAAACCTAACACTGTCAAGTCCACCAGTAAACCATGTCCCTGAGAACCTCATGTCCGTCTGTCCAACCCTCCAGGGATGGTGACTCCAGCACTGCCCTGGGCAGCCTGTTCCAATGCCCCACAGCCCTTTGGGGAAGAAATTGTTCCCCAAATCCAACCTCAACCTCCCCTGGCGCAACTTGAGGCCATTTCCTCTGCTCCTGGCGCTTGTTCCTGGGGAGCAGAGACCAGCTCCCTCTGGGGTCCCCGGTAGCAACACAGGGGCAGAGATGCTGAGCCCGAAGCTTCCCAACCACGGGACAGTGTGATCCCGGCAAACACACCACATTCACATGTCATCCTCTGCGGACTAAGCCGGGCATACAGGTTTATAAATCCTCATTATGATTTCTGAACTAATCACTGGCAGCGCTGTAGGGGCAGGAGATCCCCCCATCCCTTGGGTACCCCAGGGCTGGAGCCAAGGGCTGCAAATCTCAGCATCCAAAAGCAAGGGGCCAGTTTAAGATTAAGGGACCACTTGAGGATCAAGGGACCAGCTTAGGATCAAGGGGCCAGCTTAGGACCAGAGGCTGCAGCCGGATTCCAGCCCTCGATTCGTGCTTTAGCCCCTAGAGGGGGCCGAGCGCCGCTCGGTGCTGCCGGCGCTGCCCCCCCGGCCCGGCCGTGCGGTGCCCGGGACCCCCGGGCGGGGAGCGGATCGGGGGGTCTGGTCTTGGCCTCGGGAAGTGTATTTTACATTCCTCTAGAACGTAAAACACAGGTTTCCAGAATGCCAAAAAGGTAATTTAAATGTTAAAACATTTGTGATTGCATAAATTGCATGTATTATTCCAATTGAATTGTAGTGGGATTAATCTGACCTTAATAGAATACTACTAATAATTTATATTATTATCTTTAATAATATTAATTCTACTTAATTTTTTTCCATTTACTTTGTTCATTTAAGGGCAGCTCCATTGAGCTCCGGAGCATTTAGCTCTTGCTATGCGGCAGTCACTTATCATTTGCACAAGTGGGGATTCCACTAGGCAATTTGCAGAGAAATAAAGATCATCTTTCAGTGAAAGGAACTTTAAAAAAATTATAGTATTAAATGAGTAGATATTAATATGTCATATTTAGAATATAAAACAACCCATAATCTGAGCTGAAGTCTCTTCCACCTAAACATATACTTTTTTCCTTCTAGAGGGATCTTTTATTCTGCTGTTTAACTTATTAGGCGCTACCGTTCCAACTGTTAAAATAAAATTGTTAAGATCATAATGTCAGGGAAATAAAAACCTTGGCAGTGTGATAGTGCCTTCTGAGCAGAGCATCTCAGTTTGTCGGTGATGAATTGGAATTGCACATTTCACTACAATTTATATCACAAGCCAAGGGATGAAGCATTATTTCATTAAGTATCTTGAAATTTCACCAACCTAATGAAGCTGTCAAAATGCTATTAATAAAGCACTGGAAATATTTATTTGTTTATTTGTTGGGATGCATTCGCTATTATTTAATGTTGCGTTTGCAGTTTGTTAATGGGAGGGTGAGAGCCGAGGGGCTGCAGCTCCGCGGTTGAACCGGAGGGTCCCGACCGGCCGAGGAGCCGCCAAGACGGGGCGAAGATCATAATTGCTGCAAACTGCTAACACACAGGTGCTCAGGGAGCGAATGGGATTCTCTTTATCGAAGCCGTTGTCATTGGGAAACACAGCACAGTTCGCTCAACACGCCGCCGCTTCGTTTCTAAAATGCGTTGTTCAATGTGTCCTTTTCTGACATACCTGATTTTACCTTTTCTTTGCTCTGTTCATCCTTAGAGATTAATTTAGAGTAACAAACTTCAGTAAGAGCTGAGTAATACTAGTCATTATTACCATCAAAGAAATCCCAAGTTTTCCTCGGTGTCTTTCATTGAACACCCGCAATTTTCTGCCACTTGCACAACCGGGCTGGGCGCAGTCCGGACTCACCCGCAGCGGCTCAGCAGCTGTGACGGGACAGTAAATGACAATAGGTTACGTTTTGGTCGGGCTCTTTGTCTCGAATCAGCCCGTGGAAGTTTACGGGCTGTTTTTAGGGCGACGCTGCCTGTGGTGGCGGCACAAAGGGTTTTACTGGCATGTACCTGCGATGGACACATTACTCAGCAAGGCCAAGCCGTGAGTGGATGGTGTGAAGCACCTCAGATGAGTGCTAATGAAAATAATTACACCAGCTCAGCCACATATTTAGTATATTCTACCTGCGATGGTAAAACATATCACAGAATCCCAGAATGTCAGGGGTTGAAGGGCCCTGGAAAGCCCATCCAGTGCAATCCCCCCATGGAGCAGGAACACCCAGATGAGGTTACACAGGAAGGTGTCCAGGCGGGTTGGAATGTCTGCACAGAAGGAGACTCCACAACCCCCCTGGGCAGCCTGGGCCAGGCTCTGCCACCCTCACCGGGAAGAAGTTGCTTCTCAAATTTAAGTGGAACCTCCTGTGTTCCAGTTTGCACCCATTACCCCTTGTCCTGTCACTGGTTGTCACCAGAAGAGCCTGGCTCCATCCTCCTGACACTCCCCCTTTCCATATTGATCCCCAGGAATGAGTCCCCCCTCAGTCTCCTCTTGTCCAGCTCCAGAGCCCCAGCTCCCTCAGCCTTTCCTCACACGGGAGATGCTCCACTCCCTTCAGCATCTTCGTTGCCCTATAATAGTTATAATTGCCCTATAATAGTTAGGAAATACTTCACTTTTTCAACCTCCCACCCCATGGCCCACACACAATGTACCAAAGGTGTTATAATGACTTTAAAAGACAGCTTGTCCTCATTTTTCAAACTAATGCTTATGGGCCGACTCTCCCATGTGTCTGGCTGCTCCATGTCGCTCCAGAGCAGCCACAAAGCTCCAGAACTTGCTGCTCCATGGAGCTTCACTCCCGCTGAGCAACAAGAGCAAACAGGGCTGGGATTCCACTGGTGACCCTGCGCTGGGGACCAGGGCTGGAAGGCAAATCCGTACGGGAATCTGAAGGAAAACCTCGCAAACCAGCTTAATAAACTTTCAGCAGTGAAGTATAATCTCATAAGAGACCATTCGTTGTAAAATAAATTCTCCAAGTGAAATTTATGTATAAGGACTCAGTATTAATTACACAGGAAGGTTGCAGGGTCTGCATTATTCTGTTAATAGGATCTTCAGGAAAAAAAAAGACAGGTCTGACACAATGCATTAGATTTGTTAAAGGACTGATTTTTAATTAGTTTTAACTGATAAGTTAATTAATGAGTTTGCAAATACGCGGCCAGGACATGTATTCGATATTCAAAACGCAGATGCTGTGGTTTTGCAGGGAACACTCTTTAACAAAGAGATTCTGTGCCTGCCTGAAGTGCAAAATTCAACATAGCCGTAACTACGGATCCCTAAATAGCGATTTCCATAATTACACAATTAAAGTAGAAAGACTCAGTTTAAGGCATGCAAATATTCCTAATTCTGCTCTGCCGTGACACTGTAAAGAAGAGACAGATGAATCTGATTATGGGCCCAGAAAGCTACAATTCCGCTCTAATGCTCAGACGACGGTTGTGTGTTATGGCAGAGCGGAGTCAGGAATTCCTCAGTGAACTGCCGGCGCTTCTTTTAAGTACAACTTTAACTTTCAATTTCTTCCGTTTATACTGCTTAACATGGGGATAACTGCAAATCACTTTAATCTAATTTACCCCAAAATAGTGGTGATACATCTCTCAGTATAAACTCTTTCTTAACATAACAAGTCTTTAGGAATATTGATGCTGCATAGCATTTTTCAATTAAAGCAGAAACTCAACCTTTTCTGTCTGAGGAACATTTTCTTATCTTTTTCTAAGCTTACAGCACCTGATGTGCGGATAAAAAATCGGTCCTCTGGGGATTTTCAGCTAAATCTATTATTTAAATCCCGTTTATGAAGATTCTTTGCTTCGGTGTCTGAATTTTCTCGGGCACCTTTTTCCTGCCAAACACAATCCCCGGCACACCGCGCAGCCCAACACGCAGCCCCGTCACATCCGTGTGCCCACGCTGAACATCTCCTGGGTTCTCGTCCAGGTTGGCTGCACTCGGGGGGTTTCATCCACACAACGGGACCTTCTCCTCCAGCCCAGCCCGTATTTCCAGGACAAGGTGGAGCTGCTCAAGCTCTGCTCACAGCCCTCACACGCAGACCTTGGCTCCGCTGCAGCCCCCAGGAGAGCAGATGGGCTCCGAGCATCCTCCTCCCATAAAGGGTGGTGGCCAAGCACCCATCTGGTGAACCCACAAGTGGGGACCTGCTGCCTGCACCTCCAGGTAAAAGCAGGGAGGATTCCCATGTTGGGAGGTGGCTGTTGCTCTTTGTCATAGCAATAAACCTCTCCCCAACAGCAGAAATGTGTTGTACCATCATTAAAGAGGTGCCCCACAGCTTGGGGTTTTATTGCTTTGCAGTTTGCTCCGGAGAGTGTCGTGTTTATACAATTTTAATGCTTTTAAAACCAAAGGTTTCTTTTTTATACATAGGTAAAATATGCACTTGCACGCCTATAAATGCTCTCACACCCTTGTGTTTGCTCCTGAAAGTCTGAGATGTGCACAGCTCTGGCCTCTTCACAAAACCTCTCAGAACAGGGGACCAAAGCACCACGTGTGTCCCAAATCACGGCATCGGCTCCGCGCTCTGAGGCTACAGAGCCGATCCTAACGACTCAGCTGCTATGATTTCTGAAGAGGCTTTGATGCAAATGTTAATCATCCTGCAGGGAAAAGTATAGGACCTAAAACCGTATGGTTTTGGGGCTCCTGTTCCACAGAGCTGGTTATTTGGTATGTTATTGGTATCAGCCCACCACAGAGAGCACCAGTGTGGGTTGGAGATCAGATCATCGCAGACCCTTCAGAGGGACCTGTGGGCACTGACAGCCCGTGCTCAGAGCACAGACGGTCCCGGCAAAGGAGGGGACGAAAAGGATCACGGCTAGAGAGGGAAGGAGCAGTTCAGTGCTGACAAGGACAAATACAGCCCAACATTTCCTTTTATGTAACCATTGGCAAACATTTCTGATGAGCTTTAATGCCTCGAAGTGGAGCAAATAGACAGCGCTGGGGTCAGGAAGAGTGAAATGGGGATTTTTTTTTGCTGGTCTCACACGTATCTTTGCAGATAGCGGTGATTATAAATAGTGCTTTTGCCATTTCCTGATTGTGGTTTGCCGACTCTGCCTTATTTATGGCAGCGTATAAGCAGTGTTCAGCATTTTGCCTTGGCGTGGGGCTCGACTTCAGTGGTGCAGACGCAGAGTTCAAACTTTGGAGTGGGCACCAAAACAGAGGGATCCCCCGTGTCAGATAAGCCAGTGCTGTGGTGGGATGAAGAGGGTCCTGAGATCTAGATTTACACCTCGAGCAGACCAATACCAATAATTTTCTCCTCCAAACTACTGAGCACATACCCCTCAAAGAGACTCCTTGCTGGAAACAGAGCACAAGTGCCTCATGCAGAATCCTCATCGCCTCGCCAGGCTTCACCTCCGATGTGACACAGCTTTATCCTCAGCTGTACTTCTGCAAAATGGATTTAGTTGTGCGCTGCAACACCCTTTCCGTGAGCTGAGTGGCATCTCCTCCTGACTCTTGTTCACTCAACAGCCTTCTCCTGTTACCAAAGTCCTGAACACAATAGTTCAAGCACAAGTCTACGCCGCAGCACCAAACTCCCCGGGTGCTCCGTCACTCATGACAGATGCTGTGCGGGCTGCAACGCTCGTACAGAATAGAAACTTCTTGTGCCACCTGGCTTAAAAACACATTAGGGACAATACAGGCAAATACGGCACACAAAAAATTATCAAGCTTGCAGAACCGGCCCTTGTATGTATGCGTTATGTGTTATGACAGTCTAATCATATTATCAAATTGGTTTATCGCAGCTGGGACCCCAGCTCCTCAAGCATGTGGTTCCCACCACGATGGCATTCCCAATCTGCAACGACCACAGAGCTTCCTTGGGAATGGGGCATCATTAATGCTGCCCCATTTTACAGACAGGAAAGCAGAGAGAAGACACTGAGTCACCGGTGCCACATGGACGCTGAGGTCCTGGGAGGAATTCAAGGCTTCCAGGGGGTGAGTCCTGCTGTGCCCTCCACCTGCAGACACTGGGAACTGGAATAAAGAGAGAAAAGAGATTGATCTTTATCAGAGTCAGTTTTGAAATGTGGGGAGGAGACCTCCCAGCTGGAACGGGCCCGTCAGTAGTTGTCACCCAATGAAGGTCTGAGGGCATTGAAAAAGTAAGGATAAGGGTTTTCAGGCTCTGGTCACTGGTCATGAGGAAGTTTTGAGAGATAAAGCAAAAACCAGTGAGGGCAGAAGAGCCCGCCGAATGCTACTGGAGTGGCAGGCTGGCATGGCTGAAACTTCTGTCCCCAACACACAGGAGAAAAGACCAGCCCATCATGAGGGACTTCAGCCTGAGTGACACAATGGCTGTCTCCTCCTGCCAGGATTAAAACCTCCTTGGAACTCCTTGAACCTAATAAATAGAAATTTCCTAATTCAAAATGCCCCAACTTGTAGAAATTCTGCATTAGACCTCCCCCTGACAGAGGGGAACGGGCGGTTCTTCAGGGATCACCACTTGAAGCTATTTGTTGTGTGCAAACTGCATGAAATCCATGCTGAGCAGCAGAAACACCTGCTGGTTTTGGAGGGCTGGTTTCACAAAGCCAAGACCAACCAGCAGCCAAATCTTGGAAGAAAGGCTTCAGACTCTGAGATCTGACCACGAACTGGCAACTCTCTCCTGCGGAGCCCCAAGCCCACTGCCCAGCGCAATGGTAATGTTAATTGGACAGCCAAAGACTGTGAGGCAATCTCAAAAATACACATGAAAAAGAAGAGCTGGGTGCTGCCTCTGGCAGTTCCCCGGCTGCTGCTTGATTCCTGCGTCTCTTCTGTGTCCATCGTCAGAAGAAACGGGAGAAGGTTTGGGCTGAGGAAGATTGGAAAGCTCAAACGCTGCCCTTCCACAGGCAAGAAAGACCTCAAAAGAAGGCAAAGGGATGATTTACCTACACGGCTCAGGGACACGGGGTGGAAGGAGGCTCTTCCAGGTTAGACACACGAAATGTGAGCCAGGCAGGGTTAGGCTAGACCCGAGTCATGGTTTTGTCTTTCAGCAGTGGAGGTTGCTGAAATGGTTGGCCAAGGAATGGTTGGCCAAGTCACTGAGTCGTGATGGATTCTCCACAGCTGAAGCCACTTAAAAGCACAAGGTGACTGCTCCAAATGGGCCCTTAGACGTCCTGGTACACGGAGAGGTGGAGACCTTTTCTCTGCAGGCTCCGACTTTGTTGAGGAGGGCAGTGAGCAGGTTTCCCAAAGGCTATCGGTGGATCTCTTTGTGCCTTCCTATCCCCCAAGCTCCACAGGAGAACGGCATTTCTTCCCCAACCTCCCTCAAACGATCTGCTAAACGCCCTGCTTTACTTTATTGTGGCCCACAGGGGATTCCTTCTGGCTCCTCTTCACACTGACAATGGGGGTGAAAGAGCCTCAGGAGAGGTTTTTGCCTCTTGACTTCCCACATCCCTTCTAAACTCATTCGGAAAACATTTTCCCCTGCCCAACGTCTCCACCAGTTCCCCTGCCCCTTTGTTTTTATTTAGCTCTGTAATTACATTATCTGGCTGTACAGCGTTTTGGAATGAAATCTGCAGGAAAGATATTAAGAAAAATAAAATCCGTGTTTTGCAATATCTCTGTCGCTATCTTTAGTCTGGGCAACAAGACCAAAATCAGCGTTTGACTCCCCACAAACTTCCAGCTTTGTGGAGCTCTTGGGAAAGAGGGTTTCATGGGCCGGGCCAGGGGAATCCATGAGTTCGGATTATTTTATTAACACTATTAATAACTATCTCTGGCAGTACTTCACAAGGGAAGAGAACACCAGGTATGCATGAGATGTAATTATGTTTATAGCTAGTGCTTTATGTTTTCAAGAAAAAATGCACTGCATTGTTTTTTTCTTTTTGGTAGAAAACAGCAAAGTTTGCTCACAGAGCATCCTGAGCACATGCTGAGGAAAAGCTCTTTGCGGAGGGAGTGGGTGTCGGGATGAGTTTCACTTAAGTATGGGGACGCACTTTTCCCCCGTTTTGCATCATGGTGAAACAGCTTTCGAACACCTGGGGGGACCAACATCTGGGGGGACCAACTGAGAGCGCAGACGGTGCTTCGAACGATGCGTGTTCTGCGAGGGGAGCGCGGGCAGGGCCGGTGTGCCCAGAGCCTTCCGCCGGCCCGTCCGTCCCCTCACTGCCTATTGCCCCTCGGGTCCCGCTTCGCGCCAGGGCCTCCGCAGGCCCCGTGCCCGCCGGTGCCGCTCGACGGTCACGAGGCACGAGCGGCCCTTCCCGAGCAGCCGGGGAGACCCCGTGCCGGACCCCGTGCTCGCACCCCGGCCCCAGCCCGCCAGCTTTCTGCCGCCTCGACGCCAGGCCGGGGCCGCACTGGCGAGCGGTGGCCCCGACCCCACCGCCCTGCCCGGGCTGCTGGGGCACTGGCTGCGGGACCAGGCCGCCCCGGGGCCCGGGCCGGGGTCCGCACCCCCCTCCGACGTCTCCCGCGCGGGGCCACCCCACGGGGGGCGCCGCGGCGGCGGCCCCACGGCGGGGAGCGGCCCCGCGCCCGCCGGGCGGCGGCGGCGGCCGGGCTGTGCGGCCGCGGCGCGGCGGAGGCCGGCGCGGGGCCGGGCCGGGCCGGGGCCGCGCGGGGGCGGAGGGCAGCGCGGGGCCGGCCGGCGGCGCGGCGCGGTTCCCGCGCTGGGCCAGACTCAGCCCCTTTCTCCCGGCGCCGCTGGCTGCGAGCGCGCTGCGGCTGGAGCTGCCCCCAGAGCGGCTCGTGATGGCGGCGCGGGCTCGGCAGCGGGAGGCGCCCGCCCAGCCCTGCGCGCCGCGCCGCTAGCGGCAGCGCCCGTGCCCGCGGCGGCCGCCCCGGCCCATGCCCCCGGGGGGAAGGGGGGCTGCAGCAGCCCGGCGAGCCGCCCACCCGCGCAGCGGGGGCATCGCCCCCACTCGCCGCTCCTGGGAGGGCGGAAAGGAGGCAGCGGCGGCGGCGCCGGCATTGTGCGCGGCGGATCGCAGGCCCCGGCGGCGCGGCGCTCGCCTGCCTCCCGCCCCAGCCTCATGAACCAGCCGGACGGCTCCGCTCCGGCGGCGGCGGCGGCGACGGGAGCTCAGGTAAACGCGGCGGCCGGGGCGGCGTGTCCCCCGGGGGGAGGCGGAGGGAGCGGGGAGGAAGGGAAGGGAAGGAGGGAGGGCGGCAGCCGCAGCCGCCCCGTCGCGGAGCCCCGGCCGGCGGCGCTTTGGCGCAGTGCGCGGGGGGCGCCGCCGGGACGCGGCTCCCCGGACCAGCCGCGGCCCGCACCGGCCCCGCCGCCCCCTTCGCACCGGGGCGGAAAACAAAGCGGCGCCCAGCAGCCATGTCGGCGGGGACGAGCCGCCGGCCGCGGCCCGGCCCGGAGCCCGCACCCCGGCCCGCCCGCCCTCGGCCCGGCCCGCCCGGCCCTGCGCTCCGGGCCCGCCGGTTCCCTCCCGCCGCTCCCCCGCTCCCCTTCTCGGGGCTTTTTCTCCCCCCCTCCCTTTTTTTTCCCCCTTCTTCTCTAATTTTCCTCCTGAACGGTAGCTTTTTTTTTTTTTTTTCCATTAAAACGACGCCACCTAGAGGAGACTATTTCGTAAATAAAAAAAAAAGGAAATTAAAATTTAAAAAAAAAAAAAAAGAGGAAATATTTCGCTATTTCTTATTTTTCAAGAAAGTTGGGACCGGGGGGCGACTCGGGGCCGGGGTCCCCCCGCCGTGGTCCCCGGGTGGCCCCGGCTCGCACCACAAATTTCAGTTCTGTGCCTTAGGAGGCAAAGCCCAGCTCATATGTAAATGAAAATTAAGCTGGAATTTGAATGAATTCAGGTTTTGCCCCCCACCATCCCTTTTTCTGGAGGAAAACGGAGCCTGGGAGCAGCAGAGTACTTGGAAATGGAACTAATTCAAGTTTGAGGTGGGCAGCCCAGGATGAGCCGCAGTGAAATGAGGAGTTTGGGAAAGTGGGAGAATTGCTGTTTCGGAGCAATTATGAATTGTACTTCATTGTAATTTTGAACTTGTGCAGCACGCTGTGCCAAATAGAATTTTTCGTCTATCTTTTTTGCTGCGGTGCTTAAAGTTATTTGTTCCAAATGAGGATTTTTTGCAGGAAAATCAGAGCATCGAAAATTTGCTGTGGACACACCCAAATTTTTTTTTTATTTTTTATTTTTTTTGGGTGATTTTTGAATTTCATGCAAAACTGCCCTGAAACAATGAGGTTCTAAACACAGGCCAGGAAAACACCAGGACAAGCAAAATGAAGAGTGGGATGGCAGTTTTAATTTGGAATTTCTTGGCTTTTCTGATGGTTTCTTCCAGCATAATTAAAATAGAGTTTCCACATCAGATTTCCCACTTCTTTTGTAAAGAAGAAAATTTCCATAGAAGGGTTTTTAGTGTTTTTCCTTCTCTTTTTTAAACACACTGTAACAACTCCGGATACTGTGGATCACAGAAACCCAGTATTTACACAGCTTTATGATAAGGTCCGCCATGATATTAGAAATATGCATAATTAACAATATTGTGAAAAAATAATTGCAGATTTTGATTTTGATTTTATTTTTTTAAACCGATAAAACTTCAGTGCATTTAAAGGGCTGAGCCATGATCTTTTCACAATTTCAAAATCCTTTTTTCTCCTTGATTCTCACTATAAAGCTGGAATTGAATTGAAAAATCTTGTTTTTCCTAATTTTGTTCAGGTTTTGTTGCTTTCCTTAAACGCTGCCGCGTTGCTGTTGTTTTGCTGTTATGGGGGCTCGCGAGTGCGGGACTGTGCACACACCGGTGTATTATTTTAGGGTTGCCCTTGAATCCTGGGGTCTTGGTATTGATCCTTTTCAAACTAAATAACAAAAGAGCACCAAAACACGCATTGTTTCAAGAAAGAAGAAAAGCAATAGGAGAAGAGAGACACGGCCTTTCCACCCAAAACTGGGGGAGGGAGAGGAAGGGGAAGATTAGGTCAACATTGAGTTTTACCAACCTTGACACAGTCTCCTCTCTAAAATGGGGACAAAATAGCAAGATGGCTGGCTCCACAGCTGCAGCACTTGGGTTTCTTTTTATTGCCTTTTATTTTTGCTTTATAAAAAAGGCATTTTTGGATTTTGACCTCAGAAGTGTGTTTGCAGACGCCCGCAGGCAAACGCCGAAATCCAGGCGCTGAAATTAAATTTCAATCCGGAATGAATTTTTCAATCTGAATTTCAAACCCTGAAAAGTTGTGGGTTTTTTTTTTTTTTTTTTTTGTTTTTTTTTGTTTTCTTTTCTGTTTTGATTTTATTTCAACATAACTTCATATTTGCTGGAAATTAAGCAGGAGTGACTGGTGAATTCAGGATTTGGGGGGTGTTTTTCACTTCCCCCCCCCACCCCTTGATTTGTTTCACATTTTGGGTTGATCGAAGTGGGGGGGTGATGGAAAAAATTTGTCAAGCAGGATAACTCCTGGGTGGAGGAGAAAATAGTCTGAAATGTCAACTTCATATTCTTATTTTTGCATTTATCCCCCCCCCCCAAGGACCCACCCTCTTCCTGAACCTCTTTTCTAGCGAATAATGAAGCGAGTAGCATGGTGACAGAGCAGCAGTGGTGCAGTTAGAGCAGGGTGGCACATCTGGGTAAAAAATGACACACAATGCTCTAAATTGGATTAACCAGTCCTGGAGAATATTTTATTCATGGTTTTATCCAGGAAGCTTTAACGTGGTGGCTTTTCCATATTATTCTACTCCAAGAATCCCCATCTTTGAGCTGCACCCCGTAACTTTCACTTACTCTGATTATACCCAAAGAAACTGTTCAGCTGTCATTTTTATATATTTTTTTAATGGTTTCATACATTTTTCTCCAAACAGAGATGTTGTGATGCTGCTTTTTCTCTCCCCACACCCTCACCCTGAGACCTGGGGAGCGACACCGTGGCCATGGGGTAGTGGGGACACCGATGGGTGCCACATTTTAATTACAAATAACACCATATATTCCATTTTGGCTCACAGTGATATCTTTAAAGTTTATCATACTTCCCTAAAAAAACCCAGGAATTGAAACTCGAATTGAAACCCTCGTTTCTATCTGGTTTAACCTGTTTTCAGCCGTTGTGGGAATAAGTGAATTTTCTGTCGGCAGCAGCAGTGGGTTTGCACGTCGCACGGCTCTGCAGAGATGAGGACGCGGCGCCGTGGCGCTCGGCTGCGAGTTGTGGGGATGCTGTCATGCCGTAGGTGTGCGTACCGCAACCTTTACAGTCTTTAACTCTGTGTAGATCAGTTTCTTTTAAACAACGGCTTCCATTATCCGTTCCGCCGGCAAGGAGAAGCCACGCTCGAGGTTATAATGTGTTTCTGAATCTAACCTTCCTTTGCGCCCGTGTCCTTTGAGGGGAAACCTCCTCCTGCTTGAAAATTTATTTAGTTTGGGAATATTTTGCATCGCAGTCTGTTTTCAGGAGTATCCATTTATTTATTTATTAGTTAGTTATTTCTGGGAAAGTTGATCAATATTTATCATTTTACAAATTGCTCTTTGGCAGCCTGGGAGGGGGGTAGGGAGGAAGGGAGCCTGACGGAGCGATACCGATAGATTCCTTGTGATAGAACTGAGATGAAAAGGATGAAAATAGACATAATATTATTAAAGTAGTAGATAATGTTTACGCGAGCGCCATATAAAACCTGATGGCGCTATTTGTGTAACTCCAGAATAATTTAAATATATATCAGTGCTGTGATGCAACGCTGTGAGCAGTTCAGTTCGCGGGTGCAGTTGCGTGGCCCCCGCGATGCACAAGTTGAGTTTGCAATGATGCGAGTGCGGTCGCGAAATTAGCGTTCTAAAAATGAGATTAATTTGTGTTTTCCTTTGGGTTGAAACCTGTGCTGATGCGGATTCAGGATTTGCGCCCGATTCTTTGGATCCCTCTCATTTTGGGGACTCCATGGTGTGGGTTTATCCGTGGAGGGGAGCGCGTGGCCGCCCGAGCTGGGGGTTTGGTGGGACTCCGTGTGTACGTGAAGCGTGTTGCACCCACCGAAGGGTTTTGTGGATCCCGCCGTGACCTGCTGGTGTTGCCCAGTTCATGCTCAGATCCATGGGAGCAATTATTATCATGCTGGGGGCTGCGAGACGGGCAGGGGGGCCCGCGGTCCTGGAGCTGCCCATGGAGAGCGCTCTGATCAGAGGTGCCATTCACAGGATTAGTTTGTACATAACGGGCCAAGCGGGGAGCAAAAGAGGATGGCGAGCGCGACTGGAGGCTGTGGTTGGTTTTTGGTCGGGAGATATTTATTTTCTCTAATTTCTAAATTTATGAGCATCTAGCATTACGTATATTTAGAATTTCACGTTTACGGATTCAGTTTGGCCATACTGTGTTTTCTGGGGAAGAAGTTTCTAATTTTTAGCGGTCTTTTATGGATTAATTGCTAGTCATCTGCCTCCTTTTTGCTTTTGTTTGGTTCCTTGAATGTCTCTTGATTATTTGGTACTATGTGACGCCAATTTAGTGGTTAACTAGTATGCAAACTACATCTGGACGTGTTGACTTTGCATTAACAATCATTGATTTGTCTGGAGCAAGGGAATAGAAATGAATGACGCTGTTTACCATGGATAGTATGTGAAAAATAACCATTTGCGATGTGTCTTTCATCAGCGGCGCATGGCTGTGGTGTAACTTGTCACAGCGGCTGCTGTGCGAGAGCTGAATTGTTAAGCCCCGGCACCAGGAGTGGGAAGAGGGAGCAGGGAGGAGGCGGCACGTGGGGTGCGGTGGAGGCGTTGAGCACGTGCCCTGCGTGGGAGAGACACAGGACGTGGTTACCCCGGTTGGCGCTGGTGAGAGTGGGGTGAAGTTGTAGCGCAAAGGGAATGGAAATAGATTTATATATATAATATGCAGCATGTAAATAGAGAGGGCTTTTCATTTGGGGACATAATAAAAAATTTAATGATCATAGATAATGAGTTGCTGGGTGGCTTCGGTGGCAGCTGGTTCTCCACAAAGCCGGTGGCCGCGGCAGTGTGTTCGGCTCTGGCTGGAGCAGCATCTGGTTCCTCCCATCCCCGCTGGCTCCTGGGGAAGCTGAGATGCACCTGTAGCTGCTGCACGTTCTGGCGAGTCCTGGGATGGATCATTGCTACACGCTCGTGTCTTAAGAAGAAGGGAAGGGATGGAGGAGATGCCCTTTCTGTGGAGCAGGTCGCTTTCCAAGGTATGTGCTGGAGACATCAAAGCTGCCATGTCCCCCTCCTTCGATAGGGCGTTTATAAAGGCAGGGTTGCTTTCCCTTTGTTGATGTTGGATATTTAGATCTTGAATCTGTCTTCCTGCAGTCCTGGGCCCTGTTTGTTGTCCTCTGTTGAGCATTCTCATTGCTGTTGGTAGGACTGCAGTGGTGTGTGGAGTTGAGCTTGAGCGTTGGTTGTCCCTTCAGTCTGGGTCAGCAGTCTGGGCTCTTCCTATGGAGAAATTGCGTTGCTGGTCTCCGAAGTCTGCATGTGCTGGTCCGGTACTAAATGATGGGTGATCTCCACTGACACCACTAAGTGTGTAAATGCACATGGAGGTTCCGGGCAAGCTGCGTGATGGCTTTCCTGAGTTACTTGGGTTTTATTTATTTCAGTCTCTGTTGCTCCCCAAGTGAGCGGTGTGAGACCTGGCAGAAAAAAGAGGTTAAGCAGAGTAAATCCTCCTCCATACTGTTTGCAAGTGCAATTGCGAAGAAGTTTCTTGTTTGGAGAGCCGTATTTGGGGAAGGATACGCTGAGGGTGTGAGTTATGTAGAAGTGATATTAGCAGGTCAGACTCTGTACCCCGACTTAAACCACCTCTGTCCGCACGTAGGAGGGTTCTTGTGCTCTACATGTGTAGTTTTTTGGCAGTTGGGTGGCAGTTAGCTCAGGTTCACTGACCGCGCTCTGAGCGCTCGTGCCAGCTCCGGCTGGGATGCTGTGTGAGGCGGCTGCGTGTGGGGCCACAGGACACATTGTGCCCCCCCTGAGGAGGCTGAACCAGCTGAACTCCCGGGCTTGTGCCCCCACGTGTGCGGATCCAGTCCCCAGTGACTCTTGGACAAGGCCAGGGCAGAGTGTCAGGCTCCTGCTGGGGGATGAGACTTGGGGTTGATGGAGTTGTGCCACCTCTGGAGAAGCTGGAGGCCATGGGGTGAAATTGCAGAGCTCTGGGTCAGGGCTGGTGGGTGGGGGGCTGCGCACACCCCCATGGCTGTTGCCGTGTGAAGGGCCTGGGATGGTGTTTGTGTGATGGTGTTTGGTGGTGGGACTGGGCTCACCGTACCAGCTTCTCTGCTGGGGTGACTCTTCTTGGGTCTCCTCTGTCTGCATTTCTCTCACCTGTATTGCCAAGGCAACTTCAGGGTGCGCTTGGAGCGGTTTACCTGATGTACTGTGCCTGTAAGGAGTTAATTACATAGGCAAGGTCTTGCTTGTAATTTACAATATTTCACAGATTCCCAGAATGTCAGGGGTTGAAGGGCCCTGGAAAGCTCATCCAGTGCAATCCCCCCATGGAGCAGGAACACCCAGATGAGGTTACACAGGAAGGTGTCCAGGCGGGTTGGAATGTCTGCACAGAAGGAGACTCCACAACCCCCCTGGGCAGCCTGGGCCAGGCTCTGCCACCCTCACCAGGAACAAGTTTCTTCTCATATTGAAGTGGAACCTCCTGTGTTCCAGTTTGAACCCATTAGCCTTACTTCAGTTTGTTTCCCATCTATATTTGGCTGGTGTAAAGTGAAAAATAAGGCTGGAAGTGGAAAGTGGTGACTGGAGATTTTACCTGTGCTGGTAATGGGCTGACACAGGGAAACGTGAACATTGGCACGTGGAGCAGAGGCTGCCGAAGCTGTTGAGGAGTCACTGTGTGCAGGAGGGATCAGTACGTGTGTGTGTGTGTGTGTGTTTCTGCATCTGGACATGTCTGAGCGGCTCAGCGGTGGAGATGTGTAGATCTCTGGTGGGTCTGGGATGCCGCGTGGGCTGGTGGGTCCGAGCTGGCGAGGGGCTCAGCAGCGCTGGGGTCAGTAATGCAGGAGCTCAAGGAGCTGTTGGTGTGTTCTCTGCACTGCTTCAGAAATTAGGGGTGTTATCACACGAGGTTCAACTGATAGAAGTGAGAACAGCCCTGTTTGTCAGACCTCTGCATCAGCGGTGAACTGAGCAAGGCTCTTGCGATGGGCCAAACGCGGTCACGTCCCGGTGCTCATGCCCCGGTGGCACTGCTGTACCTCCAAGGTCTTCAGGTTTTAATACTTGTTGTGATTTCATTTTACTAGATACACTCAGGCAGCGAGGAATTTTTTGAAAGTTCATTTTTTCCTCCGCGTGGGCGCAGGTATCCTTTCCCGCCCCAAAATAGCAGCACAAGTGAGTTTTCAGAAGCTGGGCGGGCTTGCGTTGAAGGCCCGTCATTTAGGTGCTGCTTCCAGTATGTCGAGAACAATTTTAGTACAAGTATTTAATTGCCTTAGACCTATTTTTAGAAGTATTAAACCTCAGTTTTCAAAACTCTGCAACCGCAGCCAACAGCTCTGCCGGTGCGGGAGAGCCGGGAGGGGATCTGCAGGAAAACCCCAAGCGACGTGGGTTGAACCGTCGTGGTCCTTGGCCAAGACTCAGGGTGCTGCGGAGGCTTTGGGGTGCACTCTTGTCCGTATTTTGGTGAGGGTTTTTTAATTACTATTTTAATTACTTGGCTCCACAAGGGGAGAAAGAATGAAACCCTATTTCAGCAGATTTGTGTGACTTATTCATTTTTATATTAAGGCTGCAGACTGTTGGGTGTAGTTTGGAAGCTGAACTGAGAGGATCCCGGTGAACAGGGTGCAGACAGCCCCGGTGGGTCCCGAGGTTGAAACCCAACAACAGCTGCCGCTTTCTGGGTGTAAATCTGTCACTTGAGGTCTGATCCTCTTTAGTCTGTGGGCTGCAAATCCTGAGTTTTTACCGGAATTTGTGATATTTGTCATTTTAAGGGTGGGGAGGGAGGGCTGGAAGGACACAGGAAAATTATTTCCTGGAAACAAAACAACTTTTTGAATTTCTGTGTGTGTTTTTGAGACCTGTGTAGGGAGGCACAGCAGGATTTGGATCGGGCTGGCAGCAGAGGGGAATTGAAAATCTTTGCAGTCGGGTGATACCGTTGACGAGGGCCCACGATGCTCGGGTGCATCCTTGGTCTGACCGCAGTGGCAGTGACACCAGGGGACGGGTTGGGACATGGCATTGGTGGCCCTGGGGCTGCTGGGATGAGTGCTTGGCACTGGGTGGGACTGATGTGGGCTGGCAATGAACTTTGCCAGCGAAGGAATTAATAATTGAACACCAGGAGGAGCATCATTGGGTGTATTTTGACTCTGTCATCTTTAGGCTGCTTTGGGGCATGTGGCTTCAGTTATCAGGTTATGGTTAATACCATTGAGACGTACTACATATTAACTCTGAGGGAGGGATATTTTTACCTTCTTATCTGTCTTTATTTTAGAGGCCTGTAAATTAGGCTGGTTGGTGATAACAGCTGTTGGAATTAGCGTTTCTCCTTAATGGGGTTTGTTAGGACAGTGCCAGAGAGGCGGCCCCTGCTGCCAGCCGGGGAGGACACTGGGCAAGGAAGAAAACATGCGAATCTAGGCAAATAAATTACTTTAGGTGGAGGCAAAATAGTCCGGAGTGTGTTCACAGGGTCCGAGATGTATCGCGCACGGTGTGAGGGCGGCGATGCAGTTCCCGCTCCTGGGAACTGATGGTGGAGGGATGCAGGAGTCTCCCGGAGCATCCTCGCTGGAAACAGTGGCACCATTCATAAATGAGCAAAACCACCCCCAAAATCAAGAAAAATAAGAGGACCTTTCCCTGAAACCATGTATTTAAATTTTAATTTGAATTTACGCCTCAGTCTTATTTGATTTAGTTGTTAAAAAAGAGATTCGCTGAGAATTCTCCATTTGCTTTTGGTTTCCGATGGTGTGGAGGAGATAGAGTCACACGCCGTGGATGTTTGTTTGTCTGATTGTACATATTTGAGCTTTGGCCTCCCTACCCCAGCGTAAAACAGTGTTTGTGATTGCAGTTCATTACGTGATATTTAAAATAGATCAAATGAAATGTTCCTGTCTACTTTAAGCAGACATATGTCTACGTTTTACAAATTAACCTAATTAAATATATATGTAGACATTTATGCTGTTCAGCTCCCAGCGTAAGGTACACAATTAGCATCCGTGGAGCCAGGAAGGAATTTTCCATTTGTGTCTTGACTTTTCTTCATAGGATGTGTGGGGTTTTTTTTGTTTTGTTTTGTTTTTTTAATCTTCAATGCTTTAATTTTTGTTCTGCTTAGGAAGTCACTCACTGACCAGTCCTGAGGGGATTTAGGCTTGTGCTTCACTTTCCCCATAAGTGGTGAAGTCAGTAAAATGGTACCTAATTACAGGATCCCAGAATGTCAGGGGTTGAAGGGCCCTGGAAAGCTCATCCAGTGCAATCCCCCCATGGAGCAGGAACACCCAGATGAGGTTACACAGGAAGGTGTCCAGGCGGGTTGGAATGTCTGCACAGAAGGAGACTCCACAACCCCCCTGGGCAGCCTGGGCCAGGCTCTGACACCCTCACCAGGAACAAGTTGCTTCTCAAATTCAAGTGGAACCTCCTGTGTTCCAGTTTGTACCCATTGCCCCTTGTCCTGTCACTGGTTGTCACCAGAAGAGCCTGGCTCCATCCTCCTGACACTCCCCCTTTCCATATTGATCCCCATGAATGAGTCCCCCCTCAGTCTCCTCTTGTCCAGCTCCAGAGCCCCAGCTCCCTCAGCCTTTCCTCACACGGGAGATGCTCCACTCCCTTCAGCATCTTGGTGGCTGCGCTGGACTCTCTGCAGCAGTTCCCTGTCCTGCTGGAACTGAGGGGCCACAACTGGACACAATATTCCAGGTGTGGTCTCCCCAGGGCAGAGCAGAGGGGCAGGAGAACCTCTCTGACCTACTGACCACCCCCCTTCTAACCCACCCCAGGTACCATTGGCTTCCTGGCCACAAGGGCCCAGTGCTGGCTCATGGTCACCCTGCTGTCCCCAAGACCCCCAGGTCCCTTTCCCCTACACTGCTCTCCAACAGCTCATTCCCCAACTTATACTGGAACCTGGGGTTGTTCCTGCCCAGATTCAAGACTCTACACTTTCCCTTGTTCTATTTCATTACGTTTTTCCCCGCCCAGCTCTCCAGCCTGTCCAGGTCTCTGATGGCAGCACAGCTCCCAGTGTCACCACTCCTCCCTTGTCCCTTCAGCCAGTTCTCAGTCCACCTCACTGCCTGATCGCCCAGACCGCACTCCCTCAGTTCAGCTGTGAGGATGCTGTGGACTTCAGCCTGTCCCTTTGGCTCTGCAGGACAGGAGGATTTCATTCTGTTGAGACTATTATAATGAGCAAAATATCATTCTGGAGGAAAAATGGCTTGAGAATATTTACATTTTTCAAGCCTCTTCCTTCCTCCCACCCAAAAATAGCAGAAAAAATTCTCGGTCTTCTCTGGATTTGTGTAATTTTCAAGTGTTAGGCCAATGTTGTTTCCAAAACAGTCCCTGTACCTTAACACTCTCTATGGCAAGAGAGCCCTTACACAACAAATACAAAGAATATATTCCATTAATACACGCTTTCATTTAGAAATCCTCTGGCACCAGGAATAGAACATTTTAGTTTCTTCGCTGCCAAAGGGTCTTTTTTTTAATATTTAAAGTTCGATCGTGTTATAATAGTTTGTTATATAAATAATCATTTGGTCTATTTTGCATATCAATAGTTGAATCCGTTTTCTTCACAAAAAGCATTTTATTTGCAAACCCCCATTTTACACACACAAACATGGCCCCTGTTCCACTCCAGAACGTTCTCTTTCTTAGCAAAACCAACCAAGTAAAAGACATTCCCAGCTCAGCTATTTTAATGATCCCACAAACCCAAAAAAGCAGTAGGAAATGTTTTAAAAGCAAACTGCAGAAACTGGTGGTTTTTTTTCGGGACACCATAACTTCTAAACTTTTTCCCAGTTATTTTTGTTATATTTTTCTGGTAGCGAGCTGGAAACTCGAAGAATTTGGGGCTGTACTTTCTTTCTGGAGATAGTTTAGGGGTCTCAGGTGTGACCCTGAGCTGACTTGAGGAGCGTCCCCCAGCGAGGCCGCTGGCTCCGTTACGCATTTCTGTGTGAGAACTATTAATCATTCTGCGTGGGGAAGGTGAGATGTTGGATCGCAACCATTTTTCCCCTCTTGGACACCTCTCTGAATCCATCCTCTGGTATTTTCCTTCGACTTTGCGGTGCTGTGTTACCCTGTCTCTGTTTCGAGTCAGAGGGAATCTGTCCCTCCTCACCAGCTCCTGCCCCGTCCCGGGTTGAGGTTCTTTGTTTCTCTGACGTTCCCTCGATGGTTTTGTGTCCTCTGCCCTTTTATACGAGATGCTGAAGCCGTTGGCAGCTTTGGTCCCGTTCCTCCATCCCCAGATGTTGAGTGGCGACTGACTACTGAAATTTGAAGAAGAAAACAGGATTGCAAACTCTTTTCTGGGTTCTTTTTGTGAGCCTGCAGCCTTGCCAGCAAGGCTGTTCCTATTCCCTGTGTAACTCCAGGTACAGGACAGGTGATTTACTAATAATAGCTTTATTTTCCACTCTGGCAGGTGTAGCATCAAGTTCTTTGTCAGGTCTCTGCCCACCCTTTGAGCATCCTCGTATCTTGTCCCAGGACACGCTGCAGCCCCTCGTTACATGGATTTTCAGTTTTCTGGGGTTACCAACTGCCGAGGCAATGATTTGGATAATTGCAGCAATTTATTTAGGCAAGCAGGAGTGCAGAAAATATTTGCTTTCCCTTGCTTGTGGGGTTTATTTTGGGGGTTTATCTTTGTGCTTTGGGAAGCAGCGGCCAGGTGTCCTCGGGGACACCCTGTGCAGACACCCTTGTCACCCTCCTTTGCTTCCTTTGCTCCTGTTTTATTTCTGCCATGGCTTTCAGGCTGAACACACCAGAACCACGCACAGCACTACGGGCGCAGCTTTATGCATCGGCACATTTTCTGTTCCTTTACTCATAATGAGTTGTTGCCTTGCTGGCGACCATCGAACGCCGTGTTTGCGCTGCTGGAGAAGTGCCCTCAGTGTCTCCTCGATTGCTTTTCTGAATGCTAATGGCTAATTTAAATACCTTTGTTTTGTGTGTGTTGGTATTTTCCCCCTGTGTTTTCCTTCACCCAAGTCTTGGCGCACAGAGCAGATGGCTGCAGGACCCCACTGTGATCACCAGCTCTTTCTGCCCTTTATTTTCCATCTTTTAATCAGTTGTTAATCAATGAGACGATTTCTTACTTTATCCTGTGTATATGAAAGTGTCGTGAGTGTATTTGCCGTTAGAAACTTTGCGGAGGAAACTTGTCTAAGGCTTTTTGGAAATCCAGGTGCGCGTCACCGCTCGCTCAGGCTTTGCTGCTTGCACATTGACTCTTGCCAACCGTCGCCATCGCTCGGTGAGTTCTGACTCTACAGAAGCCGTATTGATTCCTGGTGTTTCCTTTTTATCTGTATGAACACTGATTTTTTGTTTTTTGTTTTGTTTTTTTTTTTTTTAATTATGGTTAATACTAATGTTTCTGCTATAAAATCGAAGCTCTGCAGTTCGCAGTTCGTTTGATCCCTTCCGTGGCTCTTCTGAAACGGTGGGATCCCATTCATTACTTTCTGGTTTATAGGTGCAGAAGTTGATACCAGTGATTCTGCGGCAGCCAGGTGACTTTAATAGCTTCATGCCTTTCAGACTTTTGGGCGCATACTGTTTGTCCCTGTAGATGTTTCTTTGGCTGTTGATGTGCTGGGCAGGTCTGCGTCTTTCCCTGCAGCTGGAGCAGACGCTCAGCTCGTTCCTGACGAAGGACGAGTCCGGGAGGGGAATGGCTGAGCCCCATCTCGAGTGAGCGCTGGTGCAAAGAAGTTGAATCGTTATCCTGTGGTTGTATCTTTCCTTACTGCTTGATTTATACCAGAACCTGGCCGACTTCTTGTACTTGTGTGCTTGATTTGTTCTCTTCTTTTTTTCAATAAATTAAGTTTTACTCCTTCAGCGACGTGTTTCTCAAAATCTTTTGTAGATTGTCTTTTTAGGGCTTTAAGTGTAGCTTCCTTTGGTTTACTTTCTTGTCATTTTTATTTCTTTCTGAGGGTATCGAATGGCATTTTTCACTCAGCTGTTAAACTGTTTGTTTAACGAGCCCCCTTTGGTAGATGGTGACCACCTTCTCCAAGTTGTCCACCACACCTGCAAGCCCTTTAGCTCGTTTGCCTATTTAAGTATAGTTTTCTTTAGTTAAGTGTTAGCGTAATGGGCTTTTTTTGGTATGGTTTTTGTGTTCTGAAGGCTTTTGGCTTTGCTGCCTGGTGGGCTCTGCAGAGGGGCTGGTTTTGGTGATAATCTCTGGGCCTGGCGGCAGAGGGTGCGGGGCAGCAGGGCTGAGCTGAGGGCTCCAGAGAGCCCGTTCCTCATAGAATCACAGGATCATTTTGGTTGGTGGACACCCTTAAGATCATTGAGTCCAATCATAAACCCACCCCAGCATTAACCCATGTCCCTGAGAACCTCATGTCCGTCTGTCCAACCCTCCAGGGATGGTGACTCCAGCACTGCCCTGGGCAGCCTGTTCCAATGCCCCACAGCCCTTTCTGGGAATAAATGTTTTTCCTCCAGCCCCGGCAGTGCTCGGTTTCCTCCTGGTTGTACCAAGGCTCATGGTCCATGAAGAGCAGATCAGGACTCACAGGCAGACTTTGATGGGGACAGACTTTTGAGCAGGGCCTGTTGTGATGGGACAAGGGGTGATGGTTTAAACTAAAGGAGGGAGATTCAGGCTGGACATGAGGAAGGAATTGTTGCCCTGAGGGTGGTGAGAGCCTGGCCCAGGTTGGCCAGAGAGGTGGTGGCTGAACCATCCCTGGAGACATCCCAGGCCAGGCTGGACGGGGCTCTGAGCAACCTGAGCTGGTGAAGATGTCCCTGTCATGGCAGGGGGGGCACTGGGGAGCTGGGAAGGTCCCTTCAGCACAAACCATTCTGTGGTTCTATGGCAGCTGCATTCCCTGACGTGCACTGGCGATGTGGGATCTAGAGCATAATTTCTACATGAGACCTGCTTTCACATTTGCAGGTCTCTGTAGGATTAACTGAATTCTCCTGTTATTGAAATGGTATTTTCTGCCTTGGCAGAAACCTGCAGCCTCTCTGGTGTTCCTTGACATTTTGAGCATCCTTCTCCCCTCCCCAGTGCTGTAGCTCTACGCTGCCTTTCTCAGATGAGCTTCCAGTCCAGAAAGGTTCCCGGCTACCTACCTGTTGGCATCATAATCATGTTTAATTTATTGGGCTGCACTTTGCTGCTGTCAACACAACTCTGTCATTCCTACGCAATACATGTATGGACTGTAATGCCTTGAGTCTTTTGTTTCCTACCTGGATTTGTATAAAGTTTTTCAGGAATGCAGTACATGTGTGACCTCATACAGAGGGTTTGATTGCGGGGTGACAATAAAACCCTGGCAGAGGTATTTTTAACCCCCTCTCCCTCCCTGCCTCCCCCTTTTGTCCCTCCCTCTCCCCCTTCCCACTCAGCACAGGCGATCGGGAGGGAAAGAAGGACAGAGAGAAGAGAGTTGGAAACATTAAAAATGTTTTACTGATGCTACTAGTAAGAATAGGGAAAATAATACAAAATATACAAAACCAATCTGGAAAGTCCCAGCCACTGCAGAGCCGGCAGCCGAAGTCCTGGACTGGACTCTGCAGCCAACCGGAGCTGGATTCAGTCTGTCACTGGCCTCAGTTCGCGGGGACAACTCGCAGGGTCCTCTCCTGATGTCACCATAAGGAAAAGGGAAAAAAAGGACGAGATCCTCGTGGTCTCCCACTGTTATATGAAGTATCATGTGAATGGGATGTTATACTCTGTTGGTCAGTTCTGGTCACCTGTTTCTCGTTGCCCCTCTGGCGACATGTGAATCTGTCCTTATCAATAACCTCACATTCCATTGCTGTGTTCACCAAAACATGCATCTGGTTCTCCAGGAAAATGCAGCTCATATGAAGCTTGAGCTGACAGGCACATTCACTAAAAGAGAAACTTGTTTTTTAACTAAACCAGGACACCTCATCAATAGAAAATACTTCATGTAAACTGGGTGTTCCTTGCCTTGTTCGATTCTCTTAGGTTTTATTTTAAATAGGCCTTTATAGGCTGGCGTCTGTTTTCGTTTTAGTTTTGACGGCATCTGGCTTTCTCGTAGGGTCTCCATTGCCTTTGACATGAACCCTCCTTCAGCTCACACCTTGCAACCCTCTTAACCTGCCTGGGCCTGCAGGTGGGTCCTCATGGTATTTCACAAAAAGGCACCATATGGGTCCTGAATTTTACTTTTTTCGGGATTTGTTGGGCTCTGTGTCATTCACGGGTGCTTTTTAGCAAGGGATGGGCACCGCCATAAAATGAGAAGCCTGGTCTGGGTTTAAAATTGCTCTAAACCAGGAGGCTGCGCTCTCCCGCTGGCCGCCATCCTGCACAGACAGGCTGAGCTCACGCGTGAGCTTGGCAGCGCTGCGCTGGTGAGAATTGAAAAGGGGAAAAAAAGGGAGAATAATAAAAGGAAGAGATGACAGTTATCCTTGAGTTAGAAGTTATCAAGTGCAGAAAATTGATAAAGGAAGTTAAAAACACAAGGGAAAAAAATCTGTGGCTGTCAGTGCAAGGAACAGTAAGAAAGTATTTGTATTAGGAACAAAAGAAATTCTAATAATGGTTTGTGTAGACTTATCACGACTGAGGAGAGGTAAAATGCGTAATAAAGCAGAAAAACTAGACATGTTTAATAAATATTGCTGTTCCCTGTTTGTAAGGAGGAGGTGTGATATTCAGCCCCGGTGCAGAGTTGCTCCCGGGTCACCGCGGGTGCTGAGTGGAGGGTGGGAGCGCGTTGCAGCTGCTTCGGTGGGTGCTGCTCCCTGGGGACCCCCGGGGGGAGTTTAATCTCTTTTCCCCTCCTGTGCGGCTTGGATATAGTGAGAATATTCCAGAAACATTGGCGAATGCTGTTGTTGTACCAGCTTAGCCTGACATCAGCCTGGGGATGAGGACTGACACAGCGAAGGGAGGAGGTGGGAGGAATATAACATTTAATTTGTTCTTTAGAAGAAGTGATGGAGGATGTGTCGCTTACCAAGCCAGCAAAATGTTTTGGTGTCAAGCACCGTAACACCCGCTGGTAGCATCAAACTGGTGTGAAACAGGTGGTGAATGGGGTCTCGGGTGGTCAGAAGTGTCGGTGCTGATGGCCCCGTGGGTCCCGTCTCCATCAGATAAACTTTGATGTGGTGAATCCTTCCCCTCTACCCTGCCCTGGGGAGACCACACCTGGAATATTGTGTCCAGCTGTGGCCCCTCAGTTCCAGCAGGACAGGGAACTGCTGGAGAGAGTCCAGCGCAGCCACCAAGATGCTGCAGGGAGTGGAGCATCTCCCGTGTGAGGAAAGGCTGAGGGAGCTGGGGCTCTGGAGCTGGACAAGAGGAGACTGAGGGGGGACTCATTCCTGGGGATCAATATGGAAAGGGGGAGTGTCAGGAGGATGGAGCCAGGCTCTTCTGGTGACAACCAGTGACAGGACAAGGGGCAATGGGTTCAAACTGGAACACAGGAGGTTCCACTTAAATTTGAGAAGAAACTTGTTCCCGGT
The DNA here is from genome assembly GCF_964273445.1 of Streptopelia decaocto. Taxonomy (NCBI): domain Eukaryota; kingdom Metazoa; phylum Chordata; class Aves; order Columbiformes; family Columbidae; genus Streptopelia; species Streptopelia decaocto. The sequence goes on along the minus strand of NC_138672.1, from coordinate 2,316,368 downwards.
GAGGGTGACAGAGCCTGGCCCAGGCTGCCCAGGGGGGTTGTGGAGTCTCCTTCTGTGCAGACATTCCAACCCGCCTGGACACCTTCCTGTGTAACCTCATCTGGGTGTTCCTGCTCCATGGGGGGATTGCACTGGATGAGCTTTCCAGGGCCCTTCAACCCCTGACATTCTGGGATTCTGTGATTCTGTGAATCGTAGGATTTGTGCATCAGAGGTGAGAGCTGGAGTGTTTTAGGGATGGGGAGACCAGAGAAGAAGCAGCGATCAGCGATGCCTTTGGGGTGGGAAAGGGACAACTGCGGCATCAACAAGGACCGAATCGGTGGGAATGGGGTAATACAAACCACGGGTGTGCAAAGGAAGAGAGGTGTGTGGAAACAGCTATTCTGTCTTCTATTTTGCTTATGCTTTAATACAATATCCCTGTTTTCATTTCTCTCATTTTTGTAAGAGATGTTAAAAAGGTGGAGAAGATACAGACTATGTGAGTAGAGCGAAGTGATTCGAGGAGTCAAAGGAGTCAAACAAATACTCCTTGGTATTTGTTCCTAAACATCTGGGGATGTGCCCCATGTTTTGGGAAACTCCCCCTGCCAATAAGAGTCTGGAAAAAAGATCTCACTTGTTGATTTTTATCTGCATGGAGCTACTTTTGTATGGGTTTAACAAAAAGAAAGGAAAAAGAAAACCGGGTACCAGAGCCTTTCGTTTTAGTAAACTACATAGCAAGAAACAATATCTGGAAGCTGGATCCAAACATTCAGATGACAGAATGAAGACACAAAAATGTTTGTAAGAGTAGGAGGTGGAAATTTTGAACAGCATGGGGGATCAGCTATTAGAACAAACTGCCAGGGGAGACGGTGGACGCTGCGTATCTTGATGCCGTTGCTCATGCTCTTCGTCTGTGGAATATGTGTTGCAGAGTCTTCTGGCAGAACTCAACAGTCGGACAGGGGAGAATTGCTGTTATGTTATAAAGAATTACTATTCTGTGGCTTAAACAAGAGGTCTTGCTTTCCATCTCTCTCTGTTGGTCTCCTGTTTCGCAGTGTCCAGTAGCAGATGGTTGGGGAAGGATTATAAGGAAGAGAGAAAACATTGAGCGAGCCTGCCTTTAATATAGTCTCTCTCTCTCCTGCCATATCGACCTTACATTTCTCTTGAGTTCCCAACCCTAAAGGATGCTCCAAAACCTCCTCCAACAATGTTGGACCACACAGCCCCCCCGGTATAAGCCCTTGCGTGAAACCAAAGCACTTGCAACTGTTTTTTTCCTCCTCGTAGAGATATAACTAATGAAATTCATAGGTAATCTCCTGTAACAGTGAGCACAAAAGGCTATTTGTTTACTTTTTCAGGCAAGAAATGATAATGAATAAGGTAGTTAGGGAACACATGGGACTCAGTCATTAATAATCTGCTTAATATTCCTAATGCAAAAGTGATAGGCAAAGCAGTGGAGAGAAGTGCGCCTAAAGCAATATATAAGGATATCAGTTTCTCTCGAAGCACTTGATGGTCTAGACGAGGCTTCCTTCCCTCTCCCACATACAATGGAAACATATTGTAGGAAAAATGGGAGGTATTTACAAACTGCTGTAGAGATCAGAGAGGAAATTTCCCCTGGTTAACTCTGAAATCAGGCAAAAAGCAGCAACAGAGCTGAGGTGGCTGAGTGAAGATGTAAACAGTATTAGAAGCAGTAAGCAGTAGGCTTTTAAAAAGTATAAACAGTCTGGTAAGGAGGAGGATAGGAAGATCTATTAAAATAAGCAGAAGGCAGTTAAAAGGATAATTAGGAAGGCAAAAAGAAATAGAGAAGATCTAATTGCTAAGAATATTTTGACTTCAAAGGGTTCTTTAGATATATTCAGAGCAGGCAGAAGCTAGCAGAGGAAGCTTGTCCACTGGAGACGATGGTAGCAACTGGAAGCAGGAAATACGGGAAGAGCGTATTTGTGAATGAGCTATCTAATGCCTCTGGTAGGGGGTTTTTGCCTCTGGGAGGTGTGTCCAGGATCCAGTTTGTGTCATCCCAGGAACTCCATGATCAGCAAAGGGAGTTGTGAAACACTTGGGCACATTCATTTTGTGTAGATATCGTTTCTAAAGTAAGTGGTTTGTGCAGCTTGCCAAGAAGCTTGAAGACTTACGGTTGCACAGCTATATATATATATATATGCATCTATTTGTGTATGTTGTGTGTGTATAAATATTTTGTGCAGAAACACAAAGCTTGTCATGTGGAGTGGACATTCCTTGTAAAAACGGCCGTTTCCACATGAGTGTATGTTCTATGCTTCACCTCCCAAATCTTCCCTAAGTTCAACAGGCACATAAATCAGAAAATAGGTAATGCCGCAAGCGAAATGCATTTTGGCTACAAGTTCTTAAGTCTGTGCATGAAAACCTGGGGACAACGTATGCAGTTACATGGAAAGCTCGCTAGATTTTCTTTGTTATGGTCTATAGAAGGGGCTGGAAGCTTTGATCAGAGTTGCTTTTCTCAGCAAGCTGCCCCTGTGGTAGAGCTGGAGTGTTACAGACTCCTTTGTATGTGTAATTAAGAGCCGCCTTCTATCTTGGTATCACACTGTGGTTAATGTTTCATTTAGAAAAATAGATTGACTTTAACATGCTGGGAAAGTTGGCGATTCTTCTGGTGGCTGATGCAGGGGCAGATGGGGCTCTGGGCTCCTCTTCGCCTGCTTACCCTGGTTTGGAGAGTAGGATTAGCAACGCCAGAAAGTCTTGTTTCGTTCTGTTTTCTCTGTTTATGAGGCTGTATTCCATGTGTTCCTACGCCAGATAAGTTGTCCCAGCCTGTGACAGGGAAGCTGTCCCAGCAGTGGACACCTCCCGTTGGGCCCAGGCCCCACCGCTGGCTGCTCAGAGACATTTCTGGAGTCCAGGCTTTGAATTCTTGCTTTTCACCCAGCCACCACCATAATCCGAATTTCAACAGCTTTGGGAGGAAATCAGCAACGTTTCGGGCGGCTGCCGCGCGTGGTCTGGGGCTGTGTTCCTGGGGAGCTGTGGCCGCGCGGGCCGCGCGTCGCCAACAGGCCGCGCTTCCATGTCAGCGAGCGCCGGCTGCCTGGTGTCACATCTTGACTGCAGGGCGGAATTCGCCTTGTCGGGAATGTGACCAGATCTATTGTTCGTGGATTATGGCTTGTCCCTTAAAACATTACAACATTTACACAGAGTGTCGCAGGCTTGCGGCCTTGCCGGCGTGTGTTTAGCTGGGGGTTGCCAGCTCCATCTGCTCGAACGAGGTGTCCAGCTGTGCGCGGCGCTGGTGCCGCTCGCCGCGCAGCTCGTGCTGCGTGTCCTCCTCCCAAACAGGCCCTTGGGCCTCCTGGTTGCTCTCCCCTTGCACAACCCTTCCTCTCTTTGTAGGTTGTGAAATGGGAAGATCCTTCTTCAGCATAAATGAGCTGGTGGGGTGGGAACGTGGCAGCGGATTCACACCTTGGGGCTCGGGTGTAACCAGCAGATAGTCCATTTTGTGATGGCAGCAGGATGGTATTCTTTAAACTGTTATGTATCTAATGGAGTGGATCAATGTCCTAAATATTGAATATTTAAGTTTTCAAATGGGATTTGAGAGGTGTCGTATTGAACGTTATTAGCCCAGATACGAAGTTATATAGTCTTTGGAGTGAAAGAGCTCCCTCATATAGAGAGCGAGCTTAGCATTGATCTTGGCATGTTCCAACAGGCCCAGAGTGGATGTTTTCTGTGTGATCACACTGTTTTCATATTAAACCTCTTTATTTTCACCTGCTAATGAGAGGAGGGTGTCTCCTGGGCTGAATGGGAAATAAAGCAAGGCCAGAGCGTCACACATCTGTTGTCGTGCTCTGCTTTCCTCTTTTCCTCAAATCTGATATCCTTCAACTTTGTGTTTTATTTGACCAAATTATAATCAGAGGGAAATGGTAATTTGATTCAAGGGGAGAAAAGTTAAATTAAGTAAAAAAACAGTATGTGGGAGATATTAGTGCAAAAGTAATGTAACTCTTGAGGAAAAGCTTTTGTAAATCAGCAGATGTAGTTGGTGGCAAAGGAAGTTTTGTGTTGTACTGGAAAAGGACAGGAGGGCTGCGGAGTCCTGGAGCCACCAGCCCAGGCAAAGAAGAGCTGAAAACCAGAGATGCTGATGGAGGGAGCGGTTTGCTGATGAGATGTGGTACCGCACCAAGGCTCGCTTGTGCTGGAGCTGGCACCGCTGCTGTTTTCAAATCACAGACTGCTTTGGGGAGGAAGGTGAACAAATTGCGTGTGAGTGTGCCTGCACAGCGGCCCTGCTCGCGTTCCAGCTTCTCTGAGTGTGTTTGTGTGGTGCAAACTTATGGAGAATGAATAAACCTTGTGGTTTGTGTTCACATGTGATATTTGAGGATCAGCCTTATTGATGGAACTCATCAGTTTGCGTGGTGTTCAAAAAGAATGTAAAAATGAAATCTCGTCAGTGCCGATACCTCTGTTTTCTCCCCATGTGCTTCAGTGGGAAATGTCCTTCCCATCAGTCCACATGCAAACGAAGTGGGAAGGAAGGAGATGACTCAAATGAATCTCTTCATGGTGTTGCCTTTGTGATCATGGCACAGGTGTGAGTGGTTCCAGCAACATCCCTTTGGGATGCAGGAGGCCCTGTTGGGACTCCTTGCTCTCAGACCTTGCTCTGGGAGACCCAAACCCATCCCCGGAGCTCAGGTCCTGGCAGAGGAGAGGTTATTGTGTAGATCTTCTGCCCGTAGGACTAGTCACAGTAGATGACACCGAGCCGTCACCTCAGGTTCCCTCCATGAACTGTTATGTCTTTTCTCCTCTGCGCTGTTGGTGAGAGATTTTCCAGCAGTCCTGTCTTTCAAAGACATTTACTTCGAGGTCTTGCTGGTTTTGATCCATCCCAGTTACTGGATTTGTAGCGAAATGTTATTCCTAAAAATAAGAAATCTGTTCTTTCCATTTCTGGAGATTAATCCTTTTGCTTCACCAGTTCTTCCATGAGAGGATTGGTGGGAGCCTTTAAAGGCTGGATAATGTGATTTTCAGTAAAATTGCCATTGCGGTGAGCTTTCACTAATTGAGCTGTTTGCATTAACTCTTACAAAAGCAAGCAGAACACTAATAACAACACCCACAATCTTGTGCATTGCTCAGCGTGACGTGCAGAGCGTCATAACAGCCGTGAGCCCTGCGCGGGGTTGTGTGAGCCATTTCTGACCCCCAGCGAGCAGCTGGTGTGTCCCCTGGAGATCCTCCTGCCATGCTCCTGGCTACACTCTTGTGTCTTTTGGCACCCGGCGGCGGGACCGCGGCTTTGGCCGACGCTCCAGCCTCGTTCCCTGCTTGGCTGCTGCCGCTCGAGGGGCGTAACGTGGTGTCAGACAACCAGATCCAACCCGTCGACTCGTTGGCTGGACGTACCTTCGTGGCTGCCTGCTGCCTTCACCTTCACAAGCATCCAGGATTTCCTTTAAAAATAGCTTCGCGCTTTTTATGAGGAGTATTTTCCAAGCGCAGTCTGAAGACGGAGCAGCACGTTATAGTCTCCTTAAGTTTGGCAGCAGCGTGAGTGGGTAACTCGGGGAGGTGTGAGCTCCCTCAGCCCGCGTTTGTTGGATGTTAATGACACCGCTAGTCATCCCGTGGGAGGGAGGAGTGGGTGGCGAGCGGAGCCTGCAAGATGGGGCATGGAGCCTGGCCAAGAGCACACCGTCGCCAAAGACGGAGGTGCTGGTCCTGTGCCTTCTGTCCATGCTCTTCTGCTGCTTATTTCATGGGCTAGTGTTTGCAGGAGCCTTCTGTGAGCTGATTTATCTCCTTAACCCATGAAAAGCACAAAGCTATGGAGCAGAGGGAAAGGCAGGGCTTTCTGCCAGGTTGGTGAGTACATTGGAGTATGGAGGGTGCAGTGAGGCGCAGGGAGAGGAGGAGGAAGGCACCACACTGTACCATTAAACCACTTCAGACACTCAGGGACTCACCTCCGCTGTGCTGTAAGGGGCTGAGGATTGTGGCATTAAAAAGAGAGGATTGAAGTTCAGTAATGGTGTGAATGCGAAGGGAGAGAAGCAGCTTTCAGCAGCTTTCCCTGCAGCGTGGTCAGCAGCTCACGCAGACGTGGTTGAACCTGCTGCAGCTTGTGGTGTTGCTGTGGCCTCGGCAGGGATGTCACCGCAGTGTCATTCAGCTAAAGCCAGCAACTTGTGTCTTAATTTCCCCACTTGCAGAGTAGAGGGGTGGGAGAACCGCTCTTGACCTGCATTCCTGCCACGCACTTTAAGGCATGGTGTGGTTCAGGCTCAGCACCAAATCTGGAGTCGTCATCCCTCTGTGGTCACAACGTCAAGTGTCCAACACCATTTTCTGGCCTGACTGGATGACGATGGCTCTTTGACTTGTGTTGCATCAGCTCCTCAGTGTGCTGGCTGAGCTCAGGTCTCATGGAGCCGAGCACTGTAGAGTCACGGAGTGTCTAGTGTGGTTACAAACGGTTGAAGAGTAAAGGGTTCCCAGGGTGTCCCAGAGCTGCGAGCAGGAGCAGGACCTGGGTTTCCGGTCCCTGGAGCAGCGACACGTCCCCTCGGTCGTGGGGTCATCTTGCCGTACCCACCTTCACCCGGCTTGGACCAGACCACGTGCGAGTTCCCGTCACACCAGAGAGTCCTGGGACAAAAACATGTCAAGCCACATTGTCACCCTTCCAGCTGCTGCGTGGCCTCCACTGGAGTTTTACCACATTAACTGTATTTGGACAGTCAGCTGTGACCATGCAGCGCCCATTGGGGTCCTTGCTTTCCAAGAAGCTGGTGGATCTTACTTTGAAGATGAAGTTAAATGGAGAAGTTTTAGCATGCGCTATATAAAAATGTTTGTGCTTTGCTATCTTCCTGGTCCCTGCAGTCACGGATGTGCCAGCTCTGGCCCTGAGCTCCTTTGCAGCCCCAGGGCTGTCCTGAAAAACTCTGAGAAGACACGTGGAAACCCTCAGGCTCGCTCCCATCGCCTTTCCAGCCCTCCCCAGAAGTACTGCAGCCCTGTCACCTGCTAATCTGGAGCCTGTGGGCCAAGGACAACCTTCATGTCCTGTGGTCTGAGTATCTCTTTCTGTTTCTTCCCAAATTTTCAATGATTTCACAAGCTGTAGCTCACCAGAGTGTATAAAAAGTTGGTAACAAGAAACGAGATGAAATCAGCCTTCTGTTCCTGCCTTTGAAGGAGGCTGGTGCACCAGAGCGGCCTTTGGTCAGCACCATTCCTCAGGAAAAAGGACAGAATCCCCGAATTGGGTAAATCCTGCACTTTTCCTGAGCCGTTGTTCTTTATGCAAAACCTCTTTATCAGGAGAGTGTCAATGGATTGCAACACCTAATTTCACCAGGGACCAAACTCATCTCTGAGCAAACTTTGCTGTGTTTGCTGGTGGTACCGCAGGGGTGGATGTGAATGAAGTAGCTGGGTTTTCCTGTTGCGGTAGAGAATTTATTACGGTGTTTTATTCAGCCTGGCTTGCAGTGCCGGTACCTGCCTTACCTTCCCCGGTAATTCCGACTGTGCCGTGAGGCTGGGACTGTTGATTCCCAAGCGCTGGAGATGCAGGTAAAGGGCCTTTTGCCTCCTGAATTTTGAAATAAGGCACACTATACTTTTAGATTTTAGGGTGTTTTTTTTTCCCATAATATGCTGGTGGCCAGAGCTACATGTGGCTACATGTACAGTACCTGAAGTATTGCATCTGATGGTTTATCGAGACACATTGCTCTGCTTAAATTTACGTTCAGATTTCACTGTGTTTCTGGGATTCTTCTGAGCCAAACTGTAAAATGTGAAAATAGGTATTACTGGTTTAAAGCTCCACTATGTAAACTTTGTCTTTTAAAAGAATCAAATAAGCTGCTTGAATATTTAAGAAAACATATTTTGTACTTTTCTACCCCATTTCCCAAGTAACAAATACTTCATACTCCTGTGTGAAGTGCCATTGCCGTGTCCCCTGCCTCTGCACTGGGCCCGGTAGAAATTTGGCAGGGTGGCCGCAGTGCTGGAGTGATGAAGTAGTGAAACTCGATGGATTTCCGTTCCCGAGGTCAAACAACACATAATTCATCCCCTGCTTCCTTTCCCTCTAACTCAAAGGACGCTCCCCGTGAGCCGTAATGGGACTGAGTGGTACAAAATACTGGATTTCTCCCCGAAGTGAAATGTCTGCGTGGTGCCCGGGGGAGGAATGGCTGCACGTTGGGGTCTGCACTGGCACTGTGGTCCTTGGGGGTGTCCAGGGTGGAGCGTGAGAGTGAAGCCACCCTGTGCTCACACCTGTGGTGCTGGATGGTGCCGTTAAGCATCTCTCACCCATTTAGAATCACAGAATGGTTTGGGTTGAAGGGACCTTCCCAGCTCCCCCAGTGCCCCCCCTGCCATGAGCAGGGACATCTTCACCAGCTCAGGTTGCTCAGAGCCCCGTCCAGCCTGGCCTGGGATGTCTCCAGGGATGGTTCATCCACCACCTCTCTGGCCAACCTGGGCCAGGCTCTCACCACCCTCAGGGCCAACAATTCCTTCCTCATGTCCAGCCTGAATCTCCCTCCATTAGTTTAAAACCATCACCCCTTGTCCTATCACAACAGGCCCTGCTCAAAAGTCTGTCCCCATCTTTATTCTCAGCCCCTTTGAAGTCCAGAAAGGCCACACTAAGGTCTCCCCGGAGCTTCTCTTCTCCAGCTGAACCCCCCAGCTCTCTCAGCCTGTCCCCCAGCAGAGCTGTTCCAGCCTCGGGTCATTCCTGTGGCTCCTCTGGCCCCTCTCCAGCAGGTCCGTGTGTGTCCTGTGCTGAGCACCCAGAGCTGGACCAGCACTGCAGGGGTCTCAGTGGAGCAGAGAGTTGTGCCAACTCCTTTTCCCCCATTGCCTTTTCTGAGCTAGAAGGTTTTAGTTCATTTTAGCTCTGCTGCTGATCTTGCTCTCTGTCTTCCCCAGAAGCAGTCTGTTTTTTTTGGACAGGATAGGCAAACCTGTGGGCTGTGTTCAAAATGCAGGTGTGGTAGGGACGTGTAGATAATGCAGTTGTGTTTTCTGTTTATTTTGCCTTTTTGAACAATTCCTTCTCTTTTCCTCTTTGACCACCAGTGAACATTATCTGATGTTTTCCCTGCACATCATAATGGCCAACTAAGATCAGGTTCAACCCTTTCCTAACTCAAAGCACGGATTTATTGCCTCTTTTTTTTGTAGTCTCATTCAAGCAGTTTACTTGATTTTTAGTGGTTTCTGCCCACTGTTCCCACTTTGGATCTTCAGTCCCCGGCATCTCCACCTGCAGTCATGGGTGCTGCTGTGGCTGTGCGTGGGCTTCAGCCCCAGGTGTGTGACAGTCACCCTGTGCCGCTGTGTGCCTCGATGACCTTCGGACGGCACTGCTGCGGGGGACACATGGCATGTGTCGCCTTGCAGCCTTGCGGGACCAAGCTGGCAGGATCGGCGTTACCGCAGCACAGTGGGAGCAGGAGCTGCTGGGTCCTCCTGTGTGACATGGGAGTGAGTGTCCAGAGAGAGCTGACACCAGCTCATCAAACTGCTTCCCCCAGAAGCCTCCTGGTCCTCTTCCCTGGGCCCTTCTGCTGGGCACAGGGCTGCGGGAGGAGGCAGCAAGTGATCCCCGCTGCTTCCCTGCTGCATCCCTGCTGCAAAAGGGGCTTGTTTGCACCGTGACGGTCCCTCCACATCCGGAGCTGCCGGCAGCCGTCCAGACGTGCTCGGCGGACGTGGTGGTATGTAAAACTACCTTTGCATTAAGCATTAACAGAAAGGCGGCCTCGCCGCCAGCTGTGCCGGTGAGGCAGCGCGAGGCTATTCCTTTTTTCTTGTAAGAGCGGATGCCTGTGCCTGTTCCCGCAGTCATGTTGCTGCTTGTGGTCTCGTGTTTGCCAGGGCTGGGATGCAGCTTGTGCTGTTTGTAGCTAATCCGCTTCTGCTTGTACTCTTCTGCTCTCCTGCAGTGGAGCAAGAGGCTCGTCTGATTTTAGACATTGACAGGTGGCCGAATATGAGCCAGAGTGTGCCCAGGTGGCCAAAAAGACCACCAGCATCCTGGCTTGTATCAGGAATAGTGATTGTGCTGCTGTACTTGGTACTGGTAAGGCCCCACCTTGAATCTTGTCTTCAGTTTTGGGCCCCTCATCATAAGAAGGACATTGAGGCACTAGAGAGAGTGTGGAGGAGGGAACGGAGCTGGTAAGGGGCTGGAGCACAAGTGTGATGGGAGCGGCTGAGGGACCTGGGGGGTTCAGCTGGAGAACAGGAGCTGAGGGGAGACCTTCTGATCTCTGAACTGCCTGAAAGGAGCTTGGAGCCAGGGGGGGTCGGGCTCTGCTCCCCAGGAACAAGCACCAGGAGCAGAGGAAACGGCCTCAAGTTGCGCCGGGGAGGTTGAGGTTGGATGTGGGGAACAATTTCTTCCCCAAAGGGCTGTGGGGCATTGGAACAGGCTGCCCAGGGCAGTGCTGGAGTCACCATCCCTGGAGGGTTGGACAGACGGACATGAGGTTCTCAGGGACATGGGGTAGAGCCAGATTTAGGTTATGGTTGGACTTGATGATCCTGAGGGTCTTTTCCAACCCAAATGATTCTATGACATCCCCCAGCTGAGGGGACTGATGCTCTGTCCCATTGACCAAGACACGACACCTCACTCCAACTGTGCTGGTGCAGCTCACTGTGTCACACAATGCACAACCCTCCTTTGAGACATCTGAGTCTCAGCTCTGGTCCTGTTGGTGCCAGTACAGGTGAGGGGATGCTGGCAGCGTCCCCAAGGCTGGTGGCACCTTTCCTGGTAGCAACCAGGCGCCCATGCTCAGTTCGTACATGTGCTTTGCAACGCACCCTTTAGCCATGAGCTCACAGAGGGATTTTTCCTATCTCCTCCTTCCACAGATGGACAGTTAATTAGAAATGTGTCATGACTGTCCCTAGGAACCAACTTGGATAGTGGCTGAATGGCGGTGGGTGAATGGGGTGGGGATGCAGGCAGGGATGCAGACGGGGGATGCAGGCAGGGGATGCAGGCAGGGTTGCAAACGGGGGATGCAGGCAGGGGATGCAGGCAGGGATGCAGACGGATGCAGGCAGGGGCTGCAGGCAGGGAATGCAGGCAGGGATGCAGACGGATGCAGGCAGGGGCTGCAGGCAGGGAATGCAGGCAGGGAATGCAGGCAGGGATGCAGACGGATGCAGGCAGGGGCTGCAGGCAGGGAATGCAGGCAGGGATGCAGACGGATGCAGGCAGGGGCTGCAGGCAGGGATGCAGGCAGGGAGAGGAGGCGTCTAGCTCTGAGCAACTGCTGTTTATTTAGGAAGGGAAGCACTCCACGTTGGATCATGCCCTTTAGGAGCGTGTCCCTGTACAGGTAAAAGAAGCTGGTTGAGAGGTTGGATTTTTCTGGACTGTACCGCGAGTGATTTGAAACTCTTCTTGAAGTTTTATTTGACTGGAAAGCATTTAGGAAGTGATTTTGAATCCATTAGGTTGATTCACTGCTATTCCTGCAGTAGGATGCAGAACAGTGATTCTGTAATTAATTTAATTACGTGCTTATTCAGTCTTTCCTAAACTAGTAAAATTTCAGAATGCTTTCGAATTCAATGGAATGTGATGTTGAGGGACGGGAGGAAGGGAAGGCAGGGAGGTTTTGAGTTAATGTGTTTCTCCCTGGCTCGATGTGCAGCCGTCCCTCCCGACCCTGGACCCGCCGTGGTCACCTCTGTCCCCAGCAACAGGCACCGCCGGCCGTGTTTCACTCTCCTGCCAAATTCCTGCCTCTGCTTGGTCCTTCCCAGCCACAGGGAAACCTTTCAAAATGCTTCATGAATAAAACCAGAAAAAGCCTTTTCTTTTCCTCCTGTCCCTCACCTCTTCCATCTTTGCCGTTACCCAACGGCCATTTCTCTCGCTGCTTCTACAGCCTTCGAATTTGGCCAAAACAATCTATTATGTAATTGGGCTAATGAGTTCCACTCTCCATCTCCCCATCACGGCACAGCGAGCAGCTAATCTCTTCCCAGTTTACCTCTTTCCCTTTTTCGGTTGTTAATTTAAAAGTATAATTGCCAAATCTGCTGCTCCTCATCACTAAGTCTGGTTTTTATATTGTTTTTAAACTCTGCAGAAGGCCTTGAATGAGTAACCGAGTATCTCCTGGGCTCTGGGATTTAACAGCCTTTGCCCTTTGTTCAGCTGGGTCAATGCATGGATTCACAAGTTACTAAATTAAAAAGGAGAAAAAAGGCAAATGTCTGATTGCGGATTGGATTTCTATTTTTTCCCCCGAAGAAATGAAATACAAAGAGGAACCAGTATTTTCAGATGGTTTAAAAAGTAGCAATTCATTTTAAAATCTAGTTGTACCAAAGCCGGTTTTCAATGCAGAGCTAAACATTGAACTGGTTTTCTAAGGAGAAGATGCTAAAATCCAACTTTCTGTATTTACAAAGTTGGAAAATTTAAATCTCCTTACAGCATAAACATGGGAAGACTGGACAAAAGTTTGCTGGGCTGAGGGTATAGCTGGAGCATAAAATTACCACGATGTCAAGATGGTTTCCTTAATTTTTTCTGCTTGAAGAAGAAAATACTTTCAGTCTTAATGTCTAAGAAGTGCGGGTAAAGCAGCGGAGCAGGGGGTGCAGCAGGTCCTGTGCAGGGACAGCCCCAACAGGCCTCCCTTCCAGTTTGTGTGAGTGTGTCTTTATAAAAAATAATAGTAAAAAATACAGCAATGTATCAATTTTAATAAAAAGAATCGAGGGAGAAGCTCTGGCTGGTGCGAACGCGTCTGGTTTAGCCCAGCTGAGGGTTTGGCCTTGGCTCTGGTTTTCTTGCTGAACTGGGAGCCGTCCCCTGGCCAGGATGGCTCCTGCTGTGGGAAATGGTCTGGACTGGTGACCGTGGCAGAAAAAGGGTGTCAGGGTTGCTCCGTCTTTGTTGCTGCTCTTTGTAAATGTGAGAATGCTTTTCTGGAGCGTTGGGTGAAGTGCAGCCCAAGCAGAGGTTCCTTGGGAGGGCCTGGAGGAGCTTCAGGCTTTTTGTAGGGATCCCAAGGAGGGTGTTGGTCTCTTATCCCAAGTAACAAGTGACAGGACAAGAGGAAACGGCTTCAAATTGTGCCAGGGGAGGTTTAGGTTGGATATTTAGAAAAAATTCTTCCCAGAAAGGGCTGTGGGACATTGGAACAGGCTGCCCAGGGCAATGGTGGAGTCACCATCCCTGGAGGGGTTTAAGAGGCCTTTAGACAAGGGTCTCAGGGACATGGGTTAGTGCTGGAGTTGGGTAATGGTTGGACTCGATGATCCTGAGGGTCTCTTCCAACTGAAATGATTCTATGATTCTGTGTACAAGATGGGCTTTATAATCCCGTAAATCTCCACAAATGACTTACTCGCACATAACAAGACTCATAAACCTCAGCAAGTTTATCACTGGGTTTGGTATTTTTTGGGACAGATCCCTCAAACTTCTTGCTCCCGTGTGGCATCACGAGGCGATGGCGCTTTGCGTTGGGGTGGTCACCGTGGCGGTCTGAGCTCCAGCGGTGCCCTTGGGGGCTGCATCGTGCTCTGCGGCTTCGCGATATTCCACGTGTTGGTTGGAGACACCTCCCACCCTCCTCCCGGTGGCTTTGGAGTCTTCCTCAGCTCCAGTTTCTTAGGAAGACGAGTTCCAGGCTGCCTCCTCATCCCCCTTGTCATTGTCATCTCTTGGCAGTTTTAAGTTGAGCTGGCTGGTGGCGACAAGCAGAGTTGGTCACATTAATGGCCAGCGCCATCGCAGGCTCAGACAAGTGGCAGCGTGACTTGAGGACCATTGGATCTGCCGTGGGAGATGGTTCAACACCAAACTTTAGTTTTTTTCATGGAGCAATGGCAGGTGATGTCTGGCAACGTGTGCCAAGAAGAGACTTGAAGCTTGGGTTCTCTTAGATGAAAATACATTTTAGTCATTAAAATAGCTGTTCCCAATTTGGGCGACTTTGGCTGTTGGTTCCCTCAGCATTGCCTTTGAGAACTTTTTGCATTCAAAATGACAAACGCAACTGGAGACCTTAAGTGACCTTAATTTCCCCAAATTGGGCGCCTCGTGCCCAATGTGACAGCCTCAGAGTTAAAATTAATCTAAATTTTGTAAATCAGTAGCCTGACCTTTTGGTGAACTGTGAAGAAATGTCACATTTCTGGGTTTTTTTCCCCCCTGTAATCAGCAGTCTGTAATGAATGAATTATTCCTAATTTCAAGATTGTAGCTCAAAAGGGCACTCGAATGGCTGAAATCCCCTAAGAAAGGCTGACCTTTTGGTTGTCTCTGATGAAAATTCAAGATTTCCCTTGAATGCAGCAGCCTGTAGTGCACGGCCCGGGATGCTGCTGGAGCTTGGCAGGAGCAGCTCCCCGCTTCTTTTCTTGATAGATTTATAGTAACACCATATGATCCCCCAAAGCACCTTCACAATCCCGTAGGAGCATTCAAGGCATCGTTAAGATTCGGTGCCAAGGCTTCTCTTTAGGTACAAAGCAACTGTGAAATAAATGGTTCCCCTCCTGCTCCATGAATAACTGTTTATTTGTCAGCCCCTGCGTTGGGCACAGTGGCTGCGATTTCCCTGTGTGGTGGTGCTGGGTCATTCACCTCTCTCTTGCTTCAGATAAGAGGACTTTGAGGTCTGCAAGGAGCAATAAATCTGTATTCCTTGCACATTGCCAGCAACTGTAGATCAGTTTTTGCTCAGAAGCTGCTGGAAAGAGTTCTGGGTTTGGAAAACGCATTTATCTGATGGCACCGTCGTGTACGAGCAGGATCGTGGGCCGGTGAGCGTGTGTTGGGATGCATCTTGCCAGGAGGAGTTTTCTTTTGGGCATTAGGTGGGAAGCTGGGTAATAAGTTGTATTTATTTATAGTACGTCCTCTGTGGTACCCAAGTGTGCTCTCGGATGCAATAACTTCCGTAGCTTTTTGGCTTCTGAGTGCCAGCCAGGTTTGTGGGTGATGGAGAGATGAGGAATCACATGTGCTTTGCCTTCAAATCTTTTTCCACGGTCTGTGTAGCACGGGCTTCCCTTCAGGTACAGAAACACATTTTGTAATAGAAAACAACTGAGTTTAGTTTATGGAGAGAAAAAGTTTTATAAATTTCAGTACTGGGGCTGGTATTATTCAATATATTCATCAGTCATTTGGATGAGGGAATAGAGTGACTGTCAGCAAGTTTGCTGATGACCCCAAGCTGGGAGGAGTGGGTGACACTGGGAGCTGTGCTGCCATCAGAGACCTGGACAGGCTGGAGAGCTGGGCGGGGAAAAATGTAATGAGATAGAACAAGGGCAAGTGTAGAGTCTTGAATCTGGGCAGGAACAACCCCAGGTTCCAGTATAAGTTGGGGAATGAGCTGTTGGAGAGCAGTGTAGGGGAAAGGGACCTGGGGGTCCTGGAGACAGCAGGGTGACCATGAGCCAGCACTGGGCCCTTGTGGCCAGGAAGCCAATGGTACCTGGGGTGGGTTAGAAGGGGGTGGTCAGTAGGTCGGAGAGGTTCTGGGGCTGGAGAAGAGGAGACTGAGGGGTGACTCATTCATGGGGATCAATATGGAAAGGGGGAGTGTCAGGAGGATGGAGCCAGGCTCTTCTGGTGACAACCAGTGGTAGGACAAGGGGTAATGGGTACAAACTGGAACACAAGAGGTTCCACTTAAATTTGAGAAGCAACTTGTTCCTGGTGAGGGTGACAGAGCCTGGCCCAGGCTGCCCAGGGGGGTTGTGGAGTCTCCTTCTCTGCAGACATTCCAACCCGCCTGGACACCTTCCTGTGTAACCTCATCTGGGTGTTCCTGCTCCATGGGGGGACTGGACTGGATGAGCTTTCCAGGGCCCTTCAACCCCTGACATTCTGGGATTCTGTGATAAAACTCACCGGTATTGTGAAATGCTCAACCACATGGGGCTGGAGGAGCTGGCTGGTGTCGCTGGTGTTGTCCCTGCAGTGACGGTCCTACTGCTGGGGTCCAGTAGCCCCAACCATGACCCCCCTGGGCTGACCCTCTCCGCAGAGCCCGGGGTCCCTCTGTGCTCCCTTATTTTGGTCCCTTCCCCGGTGCTCGGGGTCCCTCCCAATAGCTGCAGGAAGCAGCAGGTGGTGCTGAGCACGGGGCTGACACGGTCGGGCATCGTTTAGGATGAGAGGAAACAGCCTCAAGTTGCACCAGGGGAGGTTGAGGTTGAATCTGGGAACAATTTCTTCCCCAAAGGGCTGTGGGGCATTGGAACAGGCTGCCCAGGGCAGTGCTGGAGTCACCATCCCTGGAGGGTTGGACAGACGGACATGAGGTTCTCAGGACATGGGGCAGTGCCGGGGTGGGTTATGGTTGGACTCGATGATCCTGAGAGTCTCTTCCAACGAAAATGATCCTATGGATCTAACACTTCTATCCTATAAAACTCCCTTTTGCATCTCTTCTAGAGATCGAAGCAGACTGACATCACTTTTGCTTTTCATTTTCTGGTTCTCCTCCACAACTAGAACACACAGCACATAAAATTTTGAAGGCCACACTATGAAAGCAATATTTAAACTTATGCCTTGTTTTCATTTTAATTTGATTAAATTGTCAAAGTATTTCTAGTAGAAATAGATTTTGAAATAGATTTTGAAAACTGTACTGCCAGCAACTTTAAAATAGTAAATGTTTAATTATTTGGCACTATTTCGGAAGTGTCCAAATGCTGGAGAGTGGGTTGAAACTTGGTCTCCCATCAGCCTTTTCAGCTGTTCCCGCAGGGAATTGAGATTGTGAGCAGTTTGGCAAAACATTTTGCTTGGTGAGGTGCTATCACATCGGATCTGAACTAAAAAGAGCAAAAAAACAAGAGCAGAAGGTTTAATGTCCTGATTTGAATTATTTTTTGAGCCTTAGCTGCAGGTGTGCTCTTAATTACGCTCCCCCCAGTGGTGATGGCCTGATGTGTTGGGTGGGATTTGTCAAGTTGTGCACCAAGAAATGGGTTTTGATGGCTCTGCTCTCTCCAAGTCGCCTTTCAGTCGCTCATTCTCTGTTTCTTTTATGCGTGTGATGTGTTGACGCTTCACCAAGCAAGACGTTTCAAATGGTTTTTATGGGAATGCTTCAAGATTCTTCCTCCATGTCGCTTTTTGAGAGTCTGGCGTTAGGTTTTGTATTCAGAAACTTTAGGAGCTGTGAAGTGGTGGAAGTTAAATACAGAAAAGTAAAACCTGGAGTGAGTATTTGGCTCTGAAAAGAAGAATGTGAGTAAGACATTGAAGGTCTGTGTGGCACGTGTAGTTGCCCTTTCCATCAGCTTATTTTGGTTGGTTTGTTGTACAGTTCACTAAGAAATTAGTGCTCATTCCGACTGACGTTAACAAGTGACATCCAGAGTTTGAGGCCCTCAAAGTTTTGGGTAATTACAGCCGGTGGGAGCTGTTTCTGGTCCTCAGCAGTGTTTGCCAGTTAGCTCAAAGCTATGGAAGGTGGTCAGAGAAAAAGAAATCTTGTACCCACCAGACACAAGTGGGCTGAGATTTACGTTGTGTTCAGATTTTACGTTTTCCTACACATTACTGGAGGAAGACAGTAGTTGCGTTGGCTTCACAAGGACGTAGACTAGAGCCTTAAGACCAGACGTAGCTGATCTGGCAGTTTGCAGGACAAACCATGCGTGTTGGCCAACGCTATTTGATGTGTGGCCAACGTGCCTGGATGCCCAACCACCTCTGCAAGTGTCATTGCCCGCCGTTCCTGTAGCGGTACTGTCACCACTGGCCATAAAAGCTCGACAGTTGCCTTGTATGGCTGGACAGGAACTGAAGATACCTCCAGTGGCCTGAACAGCAAATCTACTTGATGGGCTGGGAAGTTATTGTGTCAGGGGATGAGCTGGAGCCTTGGCTCTGGCCATTTGAAGACTGGAGCTTGGTGGAGAGCTGGCGAGTGCTCGGTGGGTGGCTTGGGGGATGGAGTGAGGTCTGGGCTATTTGGTGGTTAACAAGGAGAGGCCAGAACAGGCTGGGCATTCATGTATTTTTGCCAAACCCAAATGTCACATTTGGAGGAAACTGGAAGCTGTGGCAACTTTCAGATGTTTCTGCTTGATGATTTGGTGTTTCTGCTCAGCAGCTGATCACAGTGTTAACGGCCACATGGGAACACTTTAGGAAACGTTTGGGGTTCTTTTGGAAAAAAAACCCCAACTATCAGCAGACCCCAAAGAGCAGGTCCTGGTTATATATCGTAGTCTGGAGGAACACACTTGGGATAATGTTCTCCATCACAGCATTCACCACCTGGATCCCTCCATCCTGGATCGCCCTTCTTAGCTTTGGGAAGCAATCAAATGGCCCTGTTTTCATTTAATAACAATTGCAGTAGCAATAAACTGTTCGGAGTGCTCTTAATTCTTTTCCTTTTACTGGCCAGGTTGTGTCTGTTGGCTTTTCGATGTTTTGGCTCCCCAGCAGAGGCTGGGGATGACCCCGGGCACTTAGATAACCTCTTCAAAACGAAGGAATGATTTGGTGAATAAAATGCAGGACTGAAATTCAAGAGATAAGCGTGTGGTTCTCACAAAATCTTTTTTCTGTAGCTCTGGGCAAGTTGTATAATCTGTCTTAGATTTCCCAGCACAAGAACTAAAGAGAAATTACTTCATCAGCTCACATCAGAATTGTCAGTATGAAGTAGTGTTTGGGCGACATCAGGATGTTTTAGACGTTTTGGTCGGTGTTTCTTGTAGCTTTGACTGGGTAGAGCGATAGAGTGAAGTTTGCTTGAGCCTCTGGAGCCGTCTTTCCATAGAATCTATTTTCGTTTGCCTACCTTCAGTGATAGAAAATTTGCCTGCTCTTTAGAGGGAGAAAAAATTGCCGTTTCATAGCTTCGAGGTGGCTCTGTCCTGGTAAACTTGACCAGTTTTCTATGGGCTGTAGATAAGCAACCAGCTGAGCATCAGCCAGTAGATGTAGCAGAGACACTGAGGATTTTGGTTGACAAGGAGATCAATCGCTGTGTCATTATAAAGGTGACGATTTCCAGGTCAGAGTTGAGGTCCCCAACTCTCAAAACCTTGGGTATATTACGCTCAGTCTGTAGATAAGCTCCTTTTTTATTGCCATCAGTCCGCCATCTTTCACTAGTGTTGAATTTTCTTCCAAAGCAGCAATAAATAATAATAATTTTTAAAAAGTTGCTTCTGTTTTGTTTCTCTGAGCGCTGCCAACAGCCTTTGGAGAAGTCCGGGTTCCTTTCCTAGGAGGTCGCCATGGCTACTCCCCGTGCGGCGCCCAACAGCCGTGCTGCCTAATGCAGCAGAAACAGATTGGGCTTTTCCTTTTGGATGTAATGAATAGCAAACTGCTGCGTGTTCATTAAGTGAAGCAACTTGCCGAGGTTAAGTGTTTCATTTCTGGAGCTGCCATCTAGGGCAGTAATAAAAAAATAAATTGGGTAAGCAAGGAGGAAAAGGGGTTTATAAGACATAAAGTGGGAAGAAAATAATTGCTACCTCATTGCTTCTTTCCTTCCTTGGGTCCTGCAACTGTAAGTCAGGATCTCGGCGTCTAAGCTATGCAAGTTTTTTGTTAGATGTGATCAAATCTGTGGGAGAATTAGCTTTGTCTTTGACAGAAACCCATCTGACTAATTCAGCAAAAATAAACAGGCTCTTGGACTGCGGTCATCCAGTCCAGGAAAGGTTTAGGAAAATGGGGTTGGCTTTAGCATCTGAACGGCACTGCGGTGATTGCAGACGATGCTCTGTCCACCTTCCGTGGACGTGTGGTTTTCAAGGCTGGAAAGGCTTGTGTCATCTCTCCCGAGCAGCAACTCCTGAGGCAAACTCATGGGTTTTGTTTGGCCTGAAGTTTATGTTCAGGAGAAGGTCTGTAACCCTGATTTCAAGGCTCTGGAAATGGTATTAGTCTGCCCTGGTTTTAGATGTCCATGTCCATAGTCAGTGAGGAGGGATGGGCAGATTTCAGCTACCTGCTGTAGGATATGAGAAGTTGGGTGGTGGATTTGGGCTACGAAGATGCTGAGGGGTCTGGAGCACCTTTCTGATGAGGAGACACTGAGAGAGCTGGGGCTGTGCAGCTGGAGAAGGTGAGAGGGATCTCATCAGTGCTGATCAGTATCTCAGGGTGGGTGTCAGAGGATGGACCAGACTCTGCTCAGTGGTGCCCAACGCCAGGGTGAGGGGCAACGGGCACAGACTGAAACACAGGAGGCTCCATGTGAACATGAGCAGAAACTTGTTTGCTGGGAGGTGCCAGAGCCTGGCCCAGGCTGCCCAGAGCGGGTGTGGAGTCTCCTTCTCTGAGACATTCAAACCCCCTGGAGCCACCTGTGTGATCTGCTCTGTGACCCTGCGTGAGCAGGGCTGGGCTGGGGATCTGCAGAGGTCCCTGCAACCCAACCAGGCTGGGAGTCTGTGATTGGCCTCTTTCCCATCTCGTTTGTGATTGTTGTATGAGAAATGGAAACAGCTCAAATTAATGATGTCGCTGATGGCGTCAGTACATTGCACAGCCCCATCGTCCTCTTCTTGCCACCCCAGCCACCTCCTCCATGGCCTTACATGGGCAGCAGGACCCCCTTTGGTCTCCACCACAACAACTAAGCAGTTTCCATCCACTCTTTCAGGACACCATCCATCTGCTCCATTTCTTTTTTTCTAGTTGTACAATCTTGTGTTTGGCTGCATAAAAATGCATCTTGTTTAAATGAGTCCAGTACGCCCATTGATCCAGATGGCATTATATTAGTGCCCTGTCCTCTTTAATTATGTGCCACTAATTTTTAATTTTATATTCTCTGCAAACAGGACTGAGAATGATTTTCTAGCTGCTTGTAAATCATTGATAGATATTGAATTCTTCCAGGGCTTGCTTTCTCTTGGAAGAAATGAGGATTTTCCCATTACAGTTAGTTTTCAAAATTTATCAAATAGTTATTTTTTAATCCACTTACTGTGTGTTTACATTGATTTCTGTTCTGGGGCTGATATTTTTTTTTCAAATCAACATCTTGTGCAATAATAAGCCTTGCAAAAATCTAAGTCCCTGATGCTAAAATAGTTATCTTTCTCAACCAAAGCCATAAATCTTACCGGGAAGTAATGCCAAATCTGCTTGACAAGGCTGGTTTTCTTCTTTCTTTCCTGTATGAAGACATACAGGCTGATTGTCTTGCTAAGACGTTTTTAGCCAGGTTGGCACAAGGTGTTCACACCTGCAGAAGAGTTATTTTGAATCCTTTCCCTGCGTTTTGTTGTCTGAGGTGTGTTCATTGTATCTGCCGTGGCTTTGGGAGTCTCTCTCTGTGGCAGCATCACGCAGTAACTACCATTTCTTCATAACTGTTTTTTTTCCCCTCTTTTTTGTTAGAGGGGACTATGTTACGTGGTCCTTATAGAAACAGACTGAACTGTGAGCTGTCTGGAAGCTCTATTTATGTTAAAAGTCCGTGTTACTGCTTCCTTGTGACCTGACCTGTTGACGTTTGGTGTGGTAGGACGTGGTAGGGATGTTCATCAACAACCCAGTCCTTGTCTAGGAGTCTGAAAGGAGCTGGAGGAGGAGGACGTGGACCTGGGAGTAGTCCAAGGGGACAGGCCACCTACTCATGGGCATGGCCACGTTTTCACAAATGGATCGACCACAGCGGTTTCATGTCCATCAAATGCATGGGCATGGGGGTGGCATGGTGTCCCCAGGGATCATGGCAGCAGGGACAGTCAGAGCGGTCACCTGCAGCTCCTGATTTCACCAGCAGAGGTGAGGGGTGGACCTGCTGGAAAGCAGCTCTGCATAGAAGGACTTGGGAGTTCTGGTCAACAACATGTTGACCATGAGTCAACAATGTGCCTTTGTGGCCAAGAAGGCCAGTGGTACCTGGGGTGCATTAAGAAAAGTGTGACCAGCAGGTTGAGGGAGGTTCATCCTCCCCCTCTGCTCTGCCCCGGTGAGGCCCCATCTGCAGTTCTGTGTCCAGTTCTGGGCTCCCCAGTTGAAGAAGGACAAGGAATCACTGGAGAGAGTCCAGCAAAGGGACACAAAGATGCTGAGGGGTCTGGAGCATCTTCCTGATGAGGAGACACTGAGAGAGCTGGGGCTGTGCAGCTGGAGAAGAGAAGAGAGGGATCTTATCAATGTTTATAAATATCTGAGAGTGGGTGTCAGAGGATGGACCAGACTCTGTTCAGTGGTGCCCAACGCCAGGGTGAGGGGCAACGGGCACAGACTGAAACACAGGAGGCTCCATCTGAACATGAGCAGAAACTTGTTTGCTGGGAGGTGCCACAGCTGGGAAGGGATGGAGAGCTTGGGTCTGCTGGGTCTTTGCAAACTGAGACGTGAGAGTTTATGTGCAGGAGCAGGGTCCAGATCCTGTGGTGTGTGTGTCCTCGTAGGTCCCTGGTGAGCAGCTGACCCTACTCCCTGTTGCAAATACGCGATACAGTGCCAGGAATCAGCGCCGGGACCTGATTTCTAGATTTGAGTAGGACCCTAAGGCAACAAAGAGCTTGGCAGTAGGTGCCAAGCCAAAGCACAACCCAGTTTGTGTGAAGGTCTGTCAATAAACATTTGTTTTTCATGCATTGGGCTGAAATGCTTTGTTGCCTTTATGGGTAAAATGAAGCCTAGTGGTGAATCAGTCCCTTTAAAATGACACATAGTGCTGTAGATACAGAGCCTCCTGCTAAAAAAACTGATGGTAAGAGTGTCAGAATTTTGAGACCTGTTTATTTGGATGCTGAAAGCTTCTGTGGTTAATACAACTCGAGTAAAAGGTTTTTATTAGCGAGAGAAACCCACATGTAGTTTGGGGCAAAAGTCAGCCACCGGCTGATCAAATTAAGCAGAAGCATCCTCATGCACGAGCTGGTCTGTAATTGCTCACTGCAGAATTTCTTCGCCTCTTTCTCCTCCCAGCCGAGGACGGCACAGCCGGTCAGGGCATCGCTGCTGCTGCCGCCGTTCATCCCACGGCTGGTTTGTGCCGAGGGGACAGCGTCTCGGGACGTGAATTCTGGTGATGCTTTAGAGGAGATAATAGACTTGTGGGCCAGAGCGACAGTACAAAAGAGGGGAGTTGGGGTCTGTGGAGGCAAAAGCAATGGCTGGTTGAAGAAGAGGTACCGTAGGCAGCCTGAATGAGCTAACACAGAATCCCAGTGGTGCAGAACTTCTGTGTGATTCTTGACAGGACCAGCAGATTGGACACTAGGTCCATGGAGTGCAGTGCGAGTCTGTGTAGGAGTTCTTGTCGTGCTATGTGGGACATTTTGGACCTGTTGGAGAGTAGTGTAGAGGAAAGGGGCCTGGGGGTCCTGGGGACAGCAGGGTGACCATGAGCCAGCACTGGGCCCTTGTGGCCAGGAAGCCAATGGTACCTGGGGTGGGTTAGAAGGGGGTGGTCAGTAGGTCAGAGAGGTTCTCCTGCCCCTCTGCTCTGCCCTGGGGAGACCACACCTGGAATATTGTGTCCAGTTGTGGCCCCTCAGTTCCAGCAGGACAGGGAACTGCTGGAGAGAGTCCAGCGCAGCCACCAAGATGCTGCAGGGAGTGGAGCATCTCCCGTGTGAGGAAAGGCTGAGGGAGCTGGGGCTCTGGAGCTGGACAAGAGGAGACTGAGGGGGGACTCATTCCTGGGGATCAATATGGAAAGGGGGAGTGTCAGGAGGATGGAGCCAGGCTCTTCTGGGTGACAACCAGTGACAGGACAAGGGGCAATGGGTGCAAACTGGAACACAGGAGGTTCCACTTAAATTTGAGAAGCAACTTGTTCGGGGTGAGGGTGGCAGAGCCTGGCCCAGGCTGCCCAGGGGGTTGTGGAGTCTCCTTCTGTGCAGACATTGCAACCCGCCTGGACACCTTCCTGTGTAACCTCATCTGGGTGTTCCTGCTCCATGGGGGGATTGCACTGGATGAGCTTTCCAGGGCCCTTCCAAACCCTGACATTCTGGGATTCGGTGACTGTGACATTGCCAGAGGGCTAGGCTAGATGATGGGAGAAAGGCTGGAGAAGGCTTTATACCCAGTCTTTGGGTATTTCTTTGATGAATCAGAGAAAGAAGTGTGAAAGAATTCAAGCAAAGGAACGTTGCCAGACGAGCGTGGTGCAGTACGAGGCAGGAGAGGGCTGGTGGCCTCTTGCGGGAGGAGCTTGGGAAGATGCCGATGCTCCGCGATTTCCAAACTCGCAGCTGCCATCAGCGATGACGCAGCCCAGGAATCATGGGAACTTGCCCGTCTCCTGCCCCGTGGCGATGGAGATGTGCACAGATGCCCTCAGTGGTGCTCTTCCCTGAGCCGCGCACAATACTTCGCCATATTAAATTTTTACTTTACTAAAATGAATATCATGGGCTTCTTAATAGTCATAGGAGCATAAAAATCTCAGTGTATCACAATTCATCATACTTTAAAAATTGAATTTCTGTTGAATTATGCCTTGCTGCTCTAGTGCTGTGGAAAAGCTCTTATTATTCATAACTATAAATACGGTGATGTCAAGATTTAACTGGTGCCTGAAGGCTTTATGCTGTACTTTTGTATTGACAAAGCAAACAGTCTATGGATCAGTTTAAGTTTATGGGACCGGAGCCAACTGAGCAGAAATCCTCCATTCCAGTCATCTCGGGGGCGGCAGGAGGGTTTGGAACCATTTTGGCCCCTCAGGACTGAGATAAATGGCAAAACAAAAGGAATAAGATCCCTGCTGGGTGGATGCTCGTCCTCCTGGGTTCTGGCTTGGTCGTGCTGCTGTAGGACACGTGTCGGGATTGGCACCAACTCAAAGGAGCGTTGGGTTTGTAATAGTGGAGAGCAGGTTGTGTGGGCTGACGGACAAGAAGGAAGAGCTGGAGGATGAGATGGATCCCCAGGAACTGTCTCAGTCACCTGGGTCTTCATCTTCATCAGTGACTGGACCTTAATTAAAGGCTCTTTCCCTGGGATGGTTCTCGTGTGCTCTCCTTGGTGGGCATCAATGGAAAATGTCGTGTTCCTCCTCGCCCCAGCTGAATGTTCAGACACCCATACGTGCGATGGCCCATGAGGACAGACCTGGCTGGGGGGAATTTTGCTCCGGTTCACATTTTGCTTTGCAAGCATCTATTTTGGGCCTGAAACATGGAAAAGTCGCGTAATTCGGTGCTCAGCCCGGATTCGAGCCCTTCGCATGGAGTTTACTGTAACACAAAAGAGGAGCGAGTTCGTCTTTTACAGGAAATAATTAACATATGGAAATAATTATTAAAACTGTGATTGGGTAAATTTGATCTCCGGGGACAAGGAGGGAAAGATTCTGATTGGATTTGGAGGGATTTTTTGTCGTCGTTGTGGTTATAATTAGAAATTTACACATAGCTGAAGAAGCATTGCTGTTGGATGTTGGCTGTCGGGGCCTCTAGGTTGTTCGGTTGTTTGGTTTATGATCTCTTTTCTTAATATAGCGATTGGGCCTTGCAGAAGTTTGGCAGTGGCATGTTTAACTTTTGACTTAGTTTAGACATTCAATAGTTTTGTTACAAAATAACTCTGCTGGTTTTTTTTTTTTTTTTAATTTTTTTATTTTATTTTAATTAACTGTCTCTTGAGAACTGAAATTCTGCATTTGAGAAACTGCAAAGCCTCCATTTTGGGCTTCCTTCCACTGAAAGCAAAGCAACAAAATCGGTGATTTCGTAGTAGTTGTATTTTCTAATGCATTTTGAAACTAGTTTCCACGTAGGCGTACAGAGAGGTACAAAAAAGTGCTAAAAACCAGATCCTGGAGTGTTTTGCCCCATATCAGGTCTAACCGAGCCGGGGCACAGGGTTGGGCTCCGTCCGGCTCTGACGCCCCCGACTCGCTCCCTGCGCAGGCCCGGGCGGTTGGGGTGTGTTTGGAGGAGGATGAGGATGGTGGTGCCACTGGCTGGGCAGGAATTCCTCCCTTTGTTTTTGTGTGAAAATGAGTGGTACCAGGAGAAGTTTCTTTCCTAGTGAAGACCTTGAACGTGCTGGACGGCGACTCCTGAGGCAGGAGGGTTTGTGCCGCTGTAATTCTCACTTTAATGTGATGCTGCTCGAACAGGAGGAGGCTTGTGCACGTGGCTGAGCACAGCTCGCTGGGCTGGACCAGACTGCCTCCTCCTCCCTCTTCCTCCTCCCTCTTTCCCCTCTTCCTCCTCCCTCTTTCCCCTCTTCCTCCTCTCTCTTCCCCCTCTTTCTCGTCTTCCTCCTCTCTCTTTCTCGTCTTCCTCCTCTCTCTTTCTCCTCTTCCTCCTCTCTCTTTCTCCTCTTCCTCCTTTCTCTTTCTCCTCTTCCTCCTCTCTCTTTCTCCTCTTCCTCCTTTCTCTTTCTCCTCTTCCTCCTCTCTCTTTCTCCTCTTCCTCCTCTCTTTCTCCTTCCTCCTCCTCCTTCCTCCTTTCTCCTCCTCCTTCCTCCTCCTTCCTCCTCCTTCCTCCTCCTTCCTCCTCCTTCCTCCTCCTTCCTCCTCCTTCCTCCTCCTTCCTCCTCCTTCCTCCTCCTTCCTCCTCCTTCCTCCTCCTTCTTCCTCCTTCCTCCTCCTTCCTCTTCCTTCCTCCTCCTTCCTCCTCCTTCCTCCTCCTTCCTCCTCCTTCCTCCTCCTTCCTCCTTTCTCCTCCTCCTTCCTCCTTTCTCCTCCTCCTCCCTGTGGCAGCCCTACCAGGACACAGCACTTTGTGGGGAGCGCAGACAACTTCCCTGGGGGTGACGGGACATTGGGCTCCCACAGCTGCCCACGCTGGCACGGGCACTTGAGACACGGCAGCGGTGGGTGCCCCCGGTTGCTTTGGTGTGTCCACATGCAGAGGAGAAGGCGGCGCTGGTGCAGGTGGTGTCATTTGGTGTCATTTGGCATCCAGTGCCCCCAAAGGGCGGTTTCTGCTGCATTTCCCGCGCTGCACCGCATCTGCTGCTTTGTGCAAGTGCCCAGTGCTGTTTTCCCCCCGTGCTCGGTGCTGACCATTAATTTGAAGGAAAACAGGAAAAAGTTGCTCAGTGCACGTAGGGAACTTGAAAATGAGAGGATGAACGTACCTGTGCCTCTAGAAATGATGAGATGGGGGGCCTGGACCTTCCCTGCTCCCCCGTGTTCACATGGAGAGTAATTTGGGCAGGATTTGCACAGGCTCTGCGCTTCACCCCTTGGTAAAATCGAGATCAACTAAAAGGGTAAATGCTGTTGAACGCGGGGCTCCAGCTGCTCCCAAAACCTGGTGCTTTGCTCAGGCTTTTAAAAGACTTTTTTTCATTAAAGGATGTGGGTTTTCTGACTTGCGGGACTTGCAGCCTTGGAGGAGCCGGGAGCCACAGGGTGCGCACACCAGCGTGGAGAAAGGGCAGGTTGATTAAATGAATCCAGATAAAGTAGCTTGTCCTCAGGGTCTGGATGGGGAAGGGGGGAACTGTGGTGGGGAGACACGCTGTTTCCCATGGGCAAGATGTGTCAGCATCCGCTGAGACCGGGACACCTCGGCCACATCAGCGCTCACTACTTGCTCCCAGAACATCTTTTAAAGTCAGGAGAAGGCGATAGATCTGTGTTTTGCATGTTTTGGGGTTTTTCCATGGGAACAGACACTTTATCAGGCAGCGCTGGTTCCTTAGGCTGTAATTTCACATGACTTTCCCCGGTGAAGTGGGTGTGTGGACTCGGTGCTTGTTGGCCTCCCTGGTTAATGATTGCCTGGGACTGCTCTTGACTGAGTCAAGTTAATGTCTGGAGTGAGCACGGAGCCAAACCTGAGCTGGGGACCATGTTCTGGCGCCTGTCCCGCATCCCAGCACAGTGAGCATCGCTTGGGCAGGACCAGCGTGCTTGGGTTTTATCCGACTTCCTTCCAAAATTGAGGAACAAAATCAAGACACAAGTGTGATGGGAGCGGCTGAGGGACCTGGGGGGTTCAGCTGGAGAACAGGAGCTGAGGGGAGACCTTCTGATCTCTGAACTGCCTGAAAGGAGCTTGGAGCCAGGGGGGGTCGGGCTCTGCTCCCCAGGAACAAGCGCCAGGAGCAGAGGAAACGGCTTCAAGTTGCGCCAGGGGAGGTTGAGGTTGGATGTGGGGAACAATTTCTTCCCCAAAGGGCTGTGGGGCATTGGAACAGGCTGCCCAGGGCAGTGCTGGAGTCACCATCCCTGGAGGGGTTTAAAAGGTGTTTAGATGAGGTTTAGGGACATGGGGTAGTGCCAGAGTTAGATTATGGTTGGACTCGATGATTCTGGGGGTCGCTTCCAACCAAAATGATTCTATGATTTGATTCTATGATCTAAAGTCGGTACAGCGGGCCCCAGTGATTCAGAGTCTGCAGATGGAAGGAACTGGAGAAATGTTGCCCATGTTCCAGAGCGGAGCATCGGGTGGCAGCACCCGTGATGCCGCCTGGTCCCTGGCGCATCAGCAAGCGGACGGAGGGAAATGCTGTGAGCCTTCACTTGCAATATCTACTTTAAATACAGAGTTTACTCATTGCAAGTCTGCTTCTTGCAAGAGAGAGGGGCCGGGTCTCCTAATAGACTTTTTTATTTATTTAAAAAAAAGTTTATTGTTATAGAGATGCTTATAATTGCCTGCAGACGTGTGTGGTGGGGACCCGGTGCAACTCAGCGTCCCCGTGCCGGGACCCAGCACGGTGCAGGGCTGAACCCAAACCCGCGGAGCGCCCGGCGCTGCTTTCAAATTACAGTCACCAAAGGCGATTTTATTTTGATCGATTTCCCAACAAACCGGTTATTTCAGAAACGACTGGCTGCTGCTGTTGGCCATTTCTGGCTGACCGGTTGGCTCCGCGTCGCGTGGTTTAATGATTGCATACTTTGTGCCGGTTAAATAGCGCTCAACAAGGAAACGGGAGAAAAACCACACTGGGATAATCTAAGAAAAACAAGGATTATAAAAATGACTCTGGGGTGCTGACTGCTGGAAGCGAAACCTATTTTGTGGGTTTGCTGCTGCACCTTTGCTTAAAGAAGAAATTTGGAGCCGTTGTTGCACTCGTTTTCTCAGCAGATGGGCGACTCCATTGCCGGCACGTTCACCCGTCTGGAAAGTAATTATGTCGCTTGGCCAGGTCTTGATTTGCACTTTTATTAGCGTGTGCTTAACTATTACTGCCTTCGCAAGATAGATTAGTTCTCCTTTAAAACCAAAAAACAAACCCAAAACCAAATGCGTGATGCTGCGCCACAGAAACATTTCTTTGTTTAAAAAGAAAAAAATTGATTAAAAATATTTTGAAAACTGTTGTAAGCTGACCTTAAAATGTAGGTAATTGGTGCCAATGCAACAGGAAATGTAAAATATGACCTATCTGTGTGTGCCATCTCCACTGCCTTTCTTTACAGCATCGCTGGCCGTGGGAAGTTCTCCTTGTGTGGGTCAAGAGATTCACCATTAATGTTTTATGTTTAACTCTTCTCTTGTTGTGGGAAGGACGTGATTCATGGCGGAGACATTCGCTTGTTGCCAGCAAGAGCTGTAGTAAAATGCTGTTAAAAGCTGTCAGCATGTGTGGGGGCTCCAAAAGTGGCCTGGACAGGGACAGGGATGGGGACAGGGATGGGGACAGGGACTGAGATCTCTCCGCTCCCCATCGGGCAGAGGATCCTTTCTCCCCTAAATAGCCTTGCACTTTTGTTTCTGGTGCCAGCCAATAAACCAAAATACGGGTGGCTCAGTAGATGGGTGTTCCATGGGGATGAAGCTCCCGGTCACTTATTTTAGTGTATTTGCTAAAACTTTAATAGAAACTACAAAAAAAACCCCAACTCATGTAAAGCCCTAAGTGTTTTAAATATTTATTTTTTAGAGTGCAAGACTTCATGAGCTCGAGGTATTAAAGGCTTTCCCAAAATTCCAGTGCGCTGGTGTGTGGGATGGGATTTGCACAGCACCTGTGCGGTGGCAGCCCGGGAGCGGGGCCGCGGGGACGGGCGCTGCTGGCACGTGGGTTTGCACCGTTGTTTAATTTCTTCCCTGTTTCCTTATTGCCCAAACATCTTTTCTTGTTGTTCTCCTGACGGCTGCGTTGAGAAGGGCACGGGCTAGCAATGCTTTTGTATTTATTTCCTAGTTGTGTTTGAAAAATAAATGAGCGGGAGTTGGTGGTGGCTCCACAAGGTCAGCGGGTGTGTGATGTATTCATGATTCATTAATGCAATTTCTTCTTCACTTCGGCAACAAAGGAAAATAAATTATACAAAAAGCCCTGAAAAGGCCCATTTGGACTTGGTTTGCCTTATCAACACTGTCTTGTGTTGGTTGTTCCAGCCTCACGTTGCCCTTAGTTCTGCAAACAGTAAAAGTGACTTGAATTAACTGCTCACAAGTTTGCTGATGACACCAAGCTGGGAGGAGTGGGTGACACTGGGAGCTGTGCTGCCATCAGAGACCTGGACAGGCTGGAGAGCTGGGCGGGAAAAATTTAATGAAATATAACAAGGGCAAGTGTAGAGTCTTGAATCTGGGCAGGAACAACCCCAGGTTTCAGTAGAAGTTGGGGAATGACCTATTAGAGAGCAGCGTAGGGGAAAGGGACCTGTGGGTCCTGGGGACAGCAGGGTGACCATGAGCCAGCACTGGGCCCTTGTGGCCAGGAAGCCAATGGTACCTGGGGTGGGTTAGAAGGGGGTGGTCAGTAGGTCAGAGAGGTTCTCCTGCCCCTCTGCTTTCCAGGTCCCTTCCAACCCCTCACATTCTGGGATTCTGTGTGATTCTGTGATGTGCGGCCCAATTTTGGCTTTCCTTCATTTCCCCAACTAAAGTCAAGCTTAGTGCTGGCTGGGCTGGGCCTAGGCCGGGTTTGCGGGAGGGCCTGTCCCGGCTCTGGGGGCTGCAGAGCCTCAGCCCAGCGGCTGCTGATGGGAGGGCCCATCTTGTTTGGTGTATAATAAAAGAACTACTTTCTTCATTACCTGCCGTGACTGGCAGCCATTTTACTCATCACTAATAGCTCTACTTAATCTTGCAACAAGACTTTTCCCATGAGATATCTGTAAACCAAAGCAAAACAAATAAACCTTTCTTCCTTCAGTATCTCTAACGTGCCACCTCCCTCCCAAACAAACAAGAAAAAAATCCCGATTCCTGCCCTGCTCTGATGAACAATGAGTCATTCAGCTTATTTTTTTTTTCTTTTTTTTTAAATGTTTTTTATTTAATGTTCTCATTTTGGCCTTTGCCTCCCTCGAGTGGCTGCGTTGCCGGGGGAGCTGGCAGTGCCGCCACGGGTGCGGATTGCCCAACTTCCACCAGCCTCTGCGTTCAACCCTTTATAACTCTGCCAAAACTTCTTCAGCGTTCGCGACTCAATTTTCCAAGCCAGGTGTCTGCCTAAGGGGGGAATTTGTTTGGAAAGGCTGCAGCAAGAGCTGCCGCTGGCCTGGCTGATGAATGAGGCTTGGAGGAGGACGGCTTTGCCCACGCTGAGCCCAAAATTTGCCGTGGGTGTTGGGGAAAGCGCCTTGTCCTGGACCCAAGTGGTTCTGGGTCCCTGCCCCTCTGGGGTCTTTTGTTGTCAAGGTTTAAGGAATATTTAGGAATCTTTAGGAATTTTTGTGGGTTTTGAGACCTGGGCCAGGGCTCTGCAGCCCCCAGAGCCAGGACAGGCCCTCCCGCAAACCCGGCCTAGGCCCAGCCCAGCTGGCACCTCCTCCTAAGCTTGACTTTAGCTGGGGAAATGAAGGAAAGCCAAAATTGGGCCGCACATCACAGAATCACACAGAATCCCAGAATGTGAGGGGTTGGAAGGGACCTGGGAAGCTCATCCAGTCCAATCCCCTCCTAAACATGGTTGAACGTCCTGCTGGCCTCGGGCAGCTCGTGCAGTGACCAAGTGCTTTGCTCCAGGATAAGCAGCAAAAACCGCTGTTGGACATAGAGTGGAAAATCGGGAGAACTTCTTGTATTTCAGGGTTGTGACGCTGGGGGAAAAAACACCGTGATCTGGCTGAATTATTAACCTCGGGGAGTCCTGGAGCTGCAGACGCTCAGCTGGGCCTCGAAGGGGCAGCCGGGGTGGCCGGCGGCGCAGAGCGTCCCTCCTGCGTCCTCGTCCCCGCGTTACCCAACCCTGCACACAGGAAAAACAGTGAAAATAAGTCTATAATTGCTGCTGAAAAATATTCTAAAAATTTTAATTCTAAATTAAAACTTATTATCAGCGAGCATTGCAGAATCAATGACCTGATCATCCAGCTGTGGCCCCGCCCGGTCAGTCTGGCCACTAGAAATTTTATTTATTGGCCGTCATTTTGGTTTTGTTTCTAAAGCAAAGTGAGCGCTGGAGGAGCTGAGGTTTGTGTGGAAGAAGCAGCGTGGGTTTCAGCAGCTCAGGGCTGTGTCACAGCGCGGGACAGGCTGGCGGCGCATGGCACAGGCTGCATTCCACCCAAATGTTGGCATTTTCCCACTTTTTTATTTGGCAATGGTGCTATTTTTTGATGTGCTTTTAATGTAATCTGTGCATGATGTTAAGTTTCCAGTATAAGCTTATAAACACCAATTGTTTTGATGATGCTGTTTGATACCACTTGGTGGCCGTGATCGGTCGGACCCGCTGTTGGACTCCCCAGGATTTATGAGCCTGCGGTAGATATATCCCCTTCTTTATTTTCTCTCACGTTATCTTCTAATTTCCAAATCCTTCCCCATTTTCCCTTTCAACCTAATGTCTTAATTCTGCTGCTTTATGAATCCATCTAATTATGTTGAGTTCAAGTTGTTTGAAATCCACTTATGTCGGTATAGGAAGTACTTACTATATTAATCAAACGATCTGAGGTGGCTTCTTCTCTGAAGTCCGTAATTTGCGCTATACATATTCCTCCTCATAATATCGAACTTTGTAACAATGCACGTTTCCTCCGTGTTCCCAAGGAGACACTGAAATGCATTAATTCTCTTGATTTTTCTGAGTACACCAATAATTCATCCAGGATAGCAATGTTCTCCTGCGCAGCAATCTCCAAAATCACAGCCATGGTCTCACCGCAGGCTCTGCAGAGGGCTGGGGGGAACAGCTGCTGATTTTTAAAACATAACATAGTTTTCTTAAAAGAGTTCAGATATAATAATATTTAAATAATAAATAAACACAATAAAAAGTTTTCTTACATATGTCACTATTTGGTTTCAGTCAGCTTTGAGGAGGGACAGCCCGGGTGAGGGAGGGCTCTCGTTTTGGGGGGAAGGCATCTCTTTTGCAATCACCATTTTGTTTCTGGGAAATCAAGAAGATGGTGGCGCTCGGTTTTGCTCGGCGTGTGTTTGTGAGCAGACGCTGTGGATGACGATTTGCTCCATCTCTGCAGGAGCAGAACGGTGTTTCCCATGTGTATTTGTTGAATTCCATGAGTGTTTTCCCTTGCTGGTTCATACCAGCAGTGAAACCTCATGAAGGTAGCGGTGGGGTTTTCCCCCGAATTTTGTGTCCCCCGCGTGGCTCAGGTTGTAGTGAACGCTGGACAGGGGGCTGGTCATCAAAAACGTGCAGAAACAGAGTTTCTGAGTCAAAACAGAGGTTCAGAGTGGGGGATTTAGCTCTGGTTAGAGCTGTAATTCCAATAAAGCAGTCAAACTGGGGAACAGAAGCGCTAAGCTTAATTCCAGGTCTGACAAAACCCAGTGCTGGAGAAACTGAATCTATAGAGATGAGTTAGAGGAGCCTAAAAGTGCTCGAGAATCAGCACCTTGTTTGCTGAGACAGTGGAGATAACACCAGCCTCGGCAACTCTCCATGAGAGGAGAAATGCAGAAATTAGAGGCTTTCAGGACCCTAATGGGTGCAAACTGGAACACAGGAGGTTCCACTTAAATTTGAGAAGAAACTTCTTCCTGGTGAGGGTGGCAGAGCCTGGCCCAGGCTGCCCAGGGGGGTTGTGGAGTCTCCTTCTGTGCAGACATTCCAACCCGCCTGGACACCTTCCTGTGTAACCTCATCTGGGTGTTCCTGCTCCATGGGGGGATTGCACTGGATGAGCTTTCCAGGTCCCTTCCAACCCCTGACATTCTGGGATTCTGTGACTCTGTGGATGAAAAAAGGCTTAAAGTTTTTGGTGGTGCCTGAGCGGTCTGTCCCACCAGAGCGTGTGATGGCGCAGGTGGTGGTGCCATCGGCAGCGCCCACCTGGCTCTCCAGCTCTGCTCTGCTCATCAACAAGCTTCACCCCACGCTTTTTTTGGTTCTGGCGTAAAATTAGTTAAACAAGGCAGCGTAAACACAGAAAGCTTTGAAGATTTAGTTCGGCGTTTCTAAATAAATACGAAAGACAGCGCAGGCATGAGCTTGAGTGGGAGAGGATGGGTTGGCTTGTGGGGCGACACGCATCCTTCTACCTTTGCGTATTGACACCGGTGACATCTTTTTAGATGGCAGCTATTAGAATAAGGGCCAGGTAGCATTATTTTTCTCCCCTTGTGCTGTTTGCGACCCCCTGTCTGTGGAAAATGGTTGGTTGTCCTCTGGGTGATTTGGGAGTGGGAGTTTTCCCAGCTGGCCTGGTCTTGGCAGCATCGGGCCCGTACCAGATAACAGCCCCTGTCCTTAGTTTAAGTGTGTCACGCCAATAATAGCATTACAGTTTCAAACTGAAGGAGGGATACTTTTTTTTCTTCTTTTTTTTGGTGGTTACTGATTAATTAGGTCAAATTCTCCAAAATTAGACTGCTGGAGAAAGAATGGGCCAACAATGTGCGTTTTGACAGAAAGCGATGGGGGCCGCTTCCACCTCCTCCCCTGCACACTCCGTCCTGTGCCCCAAACTTACTTCTCCCCAGAAGAGATTCATTTTTAAAATTGTATCCATTAATATCCCAATTTCCCTTCCCCCCCCCCCTCTTTCAAATCTTGCATTAAACCCCTGTAGATTCTGCTTTAAGTAGGCAATTAAGCTAACAACGTAATTATATCCCTTAATGCTCATTTTAACTGGTTTAGAGAAGAAACAAAAGGGGAAAGCAGCTTCAAATATGTGGAAATAAAAGCTCCGTTGTAAAGATATTTTTGATACTTGCGATAATTTGTGCAAAGTGCAGAGTTTGCCCATTAGTGACTGCGGGGGAGCCCGGAGGTCACATTTAAGAGCCTTACAGGCAACGTGGGGTTTTACCTCCTGAATGTCCTTTCTCTGAACCCGCTCCCCACCGCAGATTTTGGGGAATCCCAGGAGGCTCAAGAGTACGTCCACTTCATATTGCGATATAGTGGCTGCATAGCTGTGGCCTGGTAGGTTTTTCTTTTATTACCTAAGCAATTAGTCACCGGAGACCTATACACTGAGTCCGCAAGCTGCCGCCTTACCGTATGTGTTAGCAGAAAATAGAGCGCTGCAAAATAACATGGATGGAGAGCGATGGTGGAGAATCTGTGTCAATGTGAAGCTCCTTTGCTGCCCAGCAGACCCGCCGGGGAGCCGTGCCAGCGCGGTTACCAGCAGAATAACTTTAGTGGTTTTCTGCAGAGTACACAATTCTGCAAAAATTGTTGGCAATGCACAGAGTTTTATGAAACCCCCCCGAGCTTGGAGCTGGGACGCTGCTTTGGCATCTGAGGTCTTGCCAGGGAACCCAAGTGCTTGGCTGGAGCTTGGGCTCTGAGGTTGGCTGGAGGCTCTGAGCCGTGGTGCAGTGCACTGTGGGCACTGCTGGGCTTTGCAGAAACCTGGGTTCGTTTTCACTCTCCTTTGCCCACGCTACTTCCAGGAAGGGCATAGAGATGCTGTTCAAAGAGTTTGACCCATGACTGTGGATCGTGGAGAGACCGAGGGAGCTGGGGCTGTTCAGCTGCAGAAGAGAAGCTGAGAGGGATCTCATCAATGTTTGTAAATATCTCCAGGTGGGTGTCAGAGGATGGACCAGACTCTGTTCAGTGGTGCCCAACGCCAGGGTGAGGGGCAACGGGCACAGACTGAAACACAGGAGGCTCCATCTGAACATGAGCAGAAACTTGTTTGCTGGGAGGTGCCAGAGCCTGGCCCAGGCTGCCCAGAGCGGGTGTGGAGTCTCCTTCTCTGAGACATTCAGACCTGCCTGGACATCTTCCTGTGCAGTCTACTCCAGGTGTAACTGCTTTGGAAGGTGGGTTGGGCTGGATGATCTCCAGAGGTCCCTTCAACCCCAAGCACTGTGATACTGTGATCTCAGAGCTGTGTGATCCCATCTCTATGTGAGCAGCAATGATGGTCTAGACCTACTAAGGAGCATCAGCTCGATCATCTCTTCTGGATCATTCAGGTGAACATATATTGATTTTAATTTCTTTTGTTGACTGGAAAACAAAGGATATAATTTTGGGTTGCACAGTTGAACAAAATCTGGGGCTTCTAAGTGCTTCGTTTAGATTTTGAACACATAGTTCTTGCTTTATGAAATAAATAGGGCAGATATTTTGCCTGTATGAGTCAGGAAATTTTAAATGTCAGACTGTGTCACTTTTCAAAAATGAGAGCCCTGTTGTGTTGTGTGAATGGTTCAGCAAAAATTACACTAATCCGTGCGATGGTCGGTCTTGCTGGAGCTACACTTCTGCCTGAAAATAATTTCCCTGCAGCAACATAGCCTCATTTTTTCAGCTCCGTGAACTATAGGGAATTGCAGGTCACGCAGGTCGGGTCGGGGTGATGCTTGTCCCATGCAAATTGCTCAAAAAACGGTTTCTTTAGCCCAAGCGATTGCTGAGATGGTGATTTGGGGATGCCAGCAGCAAAGGTCGATGGCATGGGGTGGTGTCCCGCTCTTCCCAGTGCCAGCTCCGCTTTGGGGACTCTGGTGAGGTTTGTGGGGTCACTGTCCCCTCTGCCTGGGGACAGTCCTTGCGATGTGTCGGCAGGATCCTTCCGGCAGCCTTGGCGGGTTTACACGTACCCAGGAAAAAAGCTGGTTTTCCTCTTTCCCTCATGTCCCAATGGCCATAAGTCTTGGGAAGACAGCAAACTGGTTAGTAGGTCAGAGAGGTTCTCCTGCCCCTCTGCTCTGCCCTGGGGAGACCACACCTGGAATCTTGTGTCCAGTTGTGGCCCCTCAGTTCCAGCAGGACAGGGAACTGCTGCAGAGAGTCCAGCGCAGCCACCAAGATGCTGCAGGGAGTGGAGCATCTCCCGTGTGAGGAAAGGCTGAGGGAGCTGGGGCTCTGGAGCTGGACAAGAGGAGACTGAGGGGGGACTCATTCATGGGGATCAATATGGAAAGGGGGAGTGTCAGGAGGATGGAGCCAGGCTCTTCTGGTGACAACCAGTGACAGGACAAGGGGCAATGGGTTCAAAACAGGAGGTTCCATTTAAAGATGAGAAGCAACTTGTTCCTGGTGAGGGTGGCAGAGCCTGGCCCAGGCTGCCCAGGGGGGTTGTGGAGTCTCCTTCTGTGCAGACATTCCAACCCGCCTGGACACCTTCCTGTGTAACCTCATCTGGGTGTTCCTGCTCCATGGGGGGATTGCACTGGATGAGCTTTCCAGGGCCCTTCAACCCCTGACATTCTGTAACTCTGGGATTCAAACCCAGCCGCCCTTGCGAGAGCAGCCAGGCCTTTTGGGGCTTTTTTGAATCTTGGAGGATTGTTTGTTTATTTATTGATTTATATCTGCTCGGGGAGTCAATCTGGTGATATTTATAGGATTTGCGGTTGGCTGATGGGAGTTATTTTGCAAGCAGAATTTCTAAGATTTCTACTTTAAGCCTGCTTTTTCCCAACCTCCTTCATTTTCACCCTTCTCTTTTTTTTACTTTTCCTCTTTTTTTACTCCTTTTTTCTGTTTTTTTCTCTTTTTTTCATATTTGAGGGAGCCAGGCAGACTAAACTCTTTCTGAATGAATTTTCCCCCTGTAATTACTGCTCTTTTTTAAGTTCAAAAAAATTATCCAGCCTTACGTGCCTTCCCCCCTTCTTACATTTAGATCAATGTGGTTTGTCTTCTTTACTTTTTTTCTCTTTCCAAAGTAAAATTACCACTATTTGCGTCTATTAAAAGTCATACAGGGCTGGGAGAGGAGGCGACATCCCATAGTTACCCAGCGGTAAATGTTTGTTTGGTTTCGGCCTCTTAGCCCGTCTCTAAATGCTACAAGGGATTTGTTTATAAAAATAATTGGTTTTATTTTTCAAAATGAAAACTTTCCCTATGGGGAAAGGATGTCGTGTAGACTTGGGTACCAGCATTGTAAGGGACACTTGGCTGACACTGGTCCTTATGGTCCTTATGGTCCTGACACCATCTCACTGATATTTATCCAACTATGCATTTTTTAAAATTCCACACACTAATTTTCTGCCTTGGATTATTGTGTTTTTGTCAAACGTTTAATTTTTCATCATGTACCTCGGATTTAAGCTGAACATCGTCAGAACTTTGCGTCCACACCACATTGTTCATTATGGAGACACCCAAAGCATTCTCCAAAATTTACCAAGAAAAAAGATGTAAATCCAACTCCAAAATGTACAATTCTGCCCAGAGATCACGTTGCTCCCACTGAAACACAGATGACTTACCCATGAGCTGGAGCAGCTCCTCTGGGACGTGTTTCACAGCCTCTGCACATTTAAAGGGCAAAGTTTTCATCTTATGAAAGCTTCTTCCAAGAAGTGCCCCATCACTGGGCTCCTTCCTGGCCCCGACACCCCGGACTCTGTGCCGGCGGTTGTCCCACCAGTGTACATGATCCTCCGAGGATGTTCTTGACATGAGTCGGTTTTGCTTTTGTTCTTAATTTTTCCGCACATCTTGGGTTGGGGCTTCATGGAGGGACCAGCAGGATGATCCATGTCAGACACTGTCCTCACGCTGGTGACAGCGATGGGACTTGGAGGGTTCATGGCCAGATGGGAGATTCCCACTTTGGAGATGGTTTTTGCTCTAGATCCAGGCTGGGCTCCCTCTTTCCCAGCATCCTTTTTAACACTCGGAGAGCAGGATTTGAGCATCTACAACAGCTGGTGATACAGGTGGGCTTGTGGCTGCTGGGGCATCTTGCTCTCAGCTACTTGTCCTGCTTTACCGTGGCGATGACAGAAATGCTCCGAGTGTCTGTGTCGCAGTGTTGCTCCTGCAGGTGGGTTCAGATTTGGACGTCCTGCTGTCTGAGAGCCTGGGGGGTCTCCAGGCTAGTCTGCACTTGGGCCCAAGCATGCCGAGCTCCAACCACCCCCTCCAGGTCAGACCTGCTGGGGAGGTTGTGCTCCCCAACACCTTTCCAACCACTGCAAACCCCTGTGCTCGCTGTCACAGGATCACAGAGTCCCAGCCTGGTTGGGGTTGAAGGGACCTCTGGAGATCATCCAGTCCAACCCACCTTCTAGAGCAGTTACACCTGGAGTAGATTGCACAGGAAGGTGTCCAGGGGGTTTGAATGTCTCAGAGAAGGAGACTCCACACCCGCTCTGGGCAGCCTGGGCCAGGCTCTGGCACCTCCCAGCAAACAAGTTTCTCCTCATGTTCAGATGGAGCCTCCTGTGTTTCAGTCTGTGCCCGTTGCCCCTCACCCTGGCGTTGGGCACCACTGAGCAGAGTCTGGTCCATCCTCTGACACCCTCACGGAGATATTGATCCCATTGATCACATCCCTCTCAGCTTCTCTTCTCCAGCTGCACAGCCCCAGCTCTCTCAGTGTCTCCTCATCAGGAAGATGCTCCAGACCCCCCAGCATCTTTGTGTCCCTCCGCTGGACTCTCTCCAGTGATTCCTTGTCCTTCTTCAACTGGGGAGCCCAGAACTGGACACAGAACTGCAGATGGGGCCTCACTGGGGCGGAACAGAGCGGGAGGATGCACAGAGGCTCATTTTGGGATAGATTAAACTGTTCCTGGTCAACTTCTACCGAGTTCTTCCAGGTGCAGTGGAGCTGGGCTGGTTTCTCAGGTTGCCTCCCATCAGCTGAGCCCCTGCACGTGCTCCAGCGAGGTGGTTCATCTTAAACTCAGCGTTCAGGTCTTTCCCACCACATCGCGTTGGCCACTGGTGGGGACGGGCCGGACCTCTGTGGGTGGGTGGTGGCTCCAGGTGGGTCCTGCCATGACGCGACACCTGCAGTGGGACACGGTCACAGCCAGGACATGTGTCTGCTCGCAAATGCCTGGACAAAAAGTGTCTGGTGGCACTTCTGTAGTAAAACGTGTGGGATTCCATGTATAAATAAGTCCCTTTTATTTTCCACGCTGTGCGCACTTGTAGCTGGTGAGATATGTTTGTTTTATCAAGTTGGAAAAGTGCCTATAACGGGATCTTAAAAAATTGATTTCCTGAGAGTTTCCTGTGAAACTGGAAACCTGGAGAAACGGGTGGATTTCTGCAGGGCCGTCGCGTGGCTCCTTCTCCCTTCTTCTTCTCCCCAAGTAGAAAATAATCATCCCCTCCTCCCCCTCTAGGTTTCATTTCATATACATTTATTCTTTAAAAATATTTCCAGCTGTTTCTTCTGCTGGGAAACTCATACCATCTGTAAACAACCGCTTGATGCAGATAATTGTGTTGTTTTGCCTGGTCACTCTTATTTTCCAGCTCTTAGGAGAGTTCAGAAGTAATCAGTAATGCCTTTTGTCCTCTTCACCCTCAATTTGATTATTTTCCTCATAAAGAATGGAGTGGGAAGAGCACTGAGCAACAGGAGCTGGAGAAAACATTTTGATTACTTTTCAGTTGTTTGTAATCAAGGAGTAACTCTTTAAATGCAGCCCAATTTACTACATTGATTTAATTCATAATTTTAATTTCATGACTGCTTTGAGGAAAAAGAAAAGGTACGTCAGGTTGAAGATTTTAAATATTTGTTTGAACATTTGTAGTTTTAAGTTAAATTTTATGTTCTTTTTCTTTGGGAGAGTGCTGGCAAGTGCTACTTGAATTTCCTTGAGCTGCCACGAGAGAAAAATTGCAATTCAAAGCACAGATTCTGCCAGTGGTTTTAGCAAATTCATAAAATTACTCATATGAATATTGCCTTGATTCAAAGGCAGCTGCTTGCAGCCCTTACAGAATCACTGAATCCCAGAATGTCAGGGGTTGGAAGGGCCCTGGAAAGCTCATCCAGTGCAATCCCCCCATGGAGCAGGAACACCCAGATGAGGTTACACAGGAAGGTGTCCAGGCGGGTTGGAATGTCTGCACAGAAGGAGACTCCACAACCTCCCTGGGCAGCCTGGGCCAGGCTCTGCCACCCTCACCAGGAAC
Organism: Streptopelia decaocto; assembly: GCF_964273445.1. NCBI lineage: Eukaryota > Metazoa > Chordata > Aves > Columbiformes > Columbidae > Streptopelia > Streptopelia decaocto. Next base: position 2,275,129 of record NC_138672.1, on the reverse strand, counting down.
AAGTTGCTTCTCATATTTCAGTGGAACCTCCTGTGTTCCAGTTTGAACCCATTGCCCCTTGTCCTATCATTGGTTGTCACCTTAAACACGTCTGCAACTTTCTGAAGCATCGGGAGCCGCGGCGGGTGGTTGGTGACACAGGAACTTCGGGTCCTTCGCATGCAGATCTTTCCCATTTCAAAACATGCAGCACCTGGCCAGGCCGGGGCTGCTTTTGTGCTGGGATTTTTCACTACCTCACCACGTTTGGTGTTTGCACATCTTAGCAAAACTCCGCAGGTGCTTTTTCCAGCACGGATTCGACCTTTTTAGTCTCAAACTTTGTACAAGAACTTGTATTTGTGAGTTACTGAGCCAGCTCGAAAATTGAGCAGATGCATGCAACACACCCAGATTATTAAATTAAGATTATAAAATGGGAAGATAATAAACAGTAGGCAAGAACTAAACACAATGGAACTGAATGAGAAAAACTTCTAGATTTTAATTGTGATTTTTTCTTATCATTATTATTATTTGCCTACTTACAATGTTCACCTCTGTGCTGCAACTTTCTCTGCCCAAGATGAGGATTTGGAGAGAAGTTTGAGCAAACCCAGTGCAGCCGTTTGCAAGATGAAACAATGGGGTGGAAAAAAGATGGGGGGAAAAAATAAAAGAAAGAAGTTAAAAGAAAAATAATTCTCCTGCCAATACACAGAGAATTGAGATCAGTGTGGAGAGGGCCCCCGGGGAAGTGAAACTCCAGGAGCGGAGAGGATCCCTCCCATCTCGGCTTTTGCAGAACAGCCCCAACCTTTGCATTGGGCTGATCGACCTCCAGGCTGGTCTCGTCATTAGTGTTTGTTACTAATTAGTATTTGGGAGGCACTTAGCGGCTTCGAGGCGACTGGGAAGCTGCAGGAAGATGAGCGGTGAGAAATCTTGTCAGTCATTAGTTATCCCTGGTACCGTGGGACAGACACCGGGAGAGGTGGGTCACCACACACCTCAGTGGTGGGACCAGAGGAGACCCCGCTGCAATGGGGACAGCCGGACAGGGGGCGAGAGCATCTCTTCTGCCACTGCCACGGGTGTCCTTGCTGAGCATGGCCATCCTGCACTACCATTACCCTCGGTGGTGGTTTTTGCTGGCTTAGGGTCTTCCTTGATGTGTGTGCTCCTTGGCCACCAGCAAGATGGGGACATGGCCAGGGGCCTGGCCAAGCTTAGACGGTGCTGTATTCCCAAACCACTCTGATTTCTTTTTATGCTGGGCAGCCGTCTCCAACAGGCATTTATTTGCATGAGGAAATGTGGTGGGTGAGGTGGCTGCTCAGTGAACCTCGTGAATTCGGGTCTGCTCAAGCATGCTCCAAACTCAGGATTTAGAGCAGCCCTGGGGGTGACGGGCTCCCTGTGTCCCCAGGTGCTGATGCTCCGTCTGTCCAGCTCCGGCCACGTCCCTGTTGGTCACAGTCACCTTGGCACCTTCCCATGAGTGAACCTGGAGAATCTCAACATTAAAACAAGTCTTTATGAAGCTGAGTTTAAATAATACATATGCCTGAGAGCAATGAGCACCTTCCTCTTACACTGGACACTTTCCTGTATGTGGCGTTAGAACCCAAACTCCTCACACCAATGGGTGGTCCATGGGTTTTTGGTACCACTGTGTCTCCGATGTCCCCGTGCTCCAGCACTGGAGGTGTTGGGCATCACCTGTGCGCGTCCGCGGCAGGTTTGGTTTATTCCCGTCATCAGCGCCTCCGTCATCCTTCTCGCTGCTGGAAAGCTCATCCTTGGCATGGCAGGAGCTGAGTGTCTGCGGCGGGGGTTGGAGTCACTGCCTTTTTATTCTGATGACCTCAAGTAGAAAACGCTCCCGCTGTTCTCATCTCAAAGGGTTCAAAATCTCAGGGGTTTAGTTTTTAATATTGGGTTTTCCTGAAGAAGCATGGACCTCAGCCCATCTGCGTGCTGTCTTTTCCCCATGGCTGAGCAAAAGGGTGATATTCCCCTGGATGCTCACGAATAATTTTGACACTACTATTTTTTCCAGTTGTTACCGGCATCCCCAACGTGCATCTTGGCCATGTTGCCCCACGGGACGGGGGGTTTTACAGACATAGATGGGTGAAGGACCCTCACTCCCGGGGCTCAGCTCTGCCCTGGGACCGCAGAAGACTCCTTGGGTAGAGCTCATATTTCCTCCCTGCAGATTTCTCTTTTATTATTCTTATTTTGGTTGTTTCTTGAGGGGAAGCTGCAGCTGAGGAAATAGGCAGCGCATTCCTCCGGCCCAAAGAATGAACTTGTTCCCTGGTGGAAAATTCATCCCTTTTGGAGGGATCTGCAAAGGGTGAGGATGGGCCCAGCCTGGAGCACCAAGGATCATTTGCCTTCGTGCAGGGGATGCCCAGATTCCAGGATGCGCCCAACACGCGTCCTGATCAGTTCACCCTTTGGCTCTTTATAAACTTTGGGGGACATCGCTGAGCTTTGGGGGGTCAGAAGGACAATGGAGGGTGATACAAGGGACCGCGGTGCCACGCAAGTCGGGGGTTTGGGTTTCCTCGGCACTGCTGTGTGGGCAGGAGGAAACAAAGATCCACAAGAAGAAGGGACACGGGTGTATTTATGGGTCCTGTTGCTCTGCAGATGTTTTGGTGTGATGCGGGATTGTTTTTTTTCCTATTTAATGAAGATTAAATAGGAAACGGCCAATGTCTTGGCCTTTGTTTAAAAAAAAAAGGAGAGGAAAAAAGGCACTTCCTGCATTTTCTCTTGCTCTGAAGTGAATAATAACAGACAGCGCAGGTAGGCAGGCCTGCAGTTATTTTTACGGCGCATTCCTTTGTGAGACCTGTTTTCAGTTGCTTCTCCCATTGCCAAATATTAATCATTTGGGGTGAAATTTTCCGCGCTGGGTGCCCGTGGGTCCTTTCTAAACCACATGTGTGTTTTTGTGTTTCACCCACAATTATTCAGCTGTCTTTGGGAAAAGTAGGTTGTGGGGCTTTGGGTTTTGTTTTTCTCAGGTAAAACAAGTAATTTAGCCCTTTACAAAGCATCTGGAGAGTTAAATGTGACTTTCCCTGCTCTGGGAGAGGAGCTGGAGTGAGCGGCTTCCGCGCCCCCTGCGAACCCCGGGCAGGTTTAGGGGCATCTCCCCTCAGCAGAGCCAGGGTGAAGTTTGGAGGGAAATCATGGTTGTCTGCAAATAAATACATGGATTTAAAGGCGTTTTCCCCTTGGGGAGGGCTTTGGCGGGGCAGATGGGGGGGTCCTAGCCCCCCATCCCACGCTGGGTGTCCCGCCTGTGCGAGTGGGTCTGAGTGCGGCCTACGCGGATGCAAATCCGAGTGGGTCTGAGGGCGGCCTACGCGGATGCAAATCCGAGTGATTTAAATGATCGATTTTAATCATCGTTTAAGTGATCAGGCGGAAAGCCCATGCTTAAATCCTTCAAAATCTCATTTAACGTTTTCATGGGTTTGAGTTATTTTGTTGTTTTGCAGTAACTGTTAAAATATTGCGGGTTTTCTCCTAATATAGTGTAGCCCTTTCTATAAACATGCGTTTCTCGGGTCAGTTATACATCTGCTTGGACTCCTAATTTTTGACACTTTATCCTGTTAGAAGATGTTGACTGATACATTTCTTATTTATCACATGATTTACTTTTCACTTACAACTTGAGCATATGGCCAGAAACCACATTCTGCTTTAGTGCATTTTAATTTAATAGATATTTATTAGCTCTAGTTAAACAAAAGTACTTTAAACATACTTGATACGTACAAAAGCAGCTCTAGGGAATCATATTTTGAATTGTAAATAGTTTTACATGAGAGATTGTGTGAGTAATTATCATGCCCGTGTTTTGGGGCCCTGGTCGCTGACTGGTGGGAGGACACAAACTCTGCTCCTCTGCTTTCTCAATTATCAATTAAGTCGCTGAATTAAATTACCTGGGTAAACTGGTGTGCAGGAGATTTCTCTGCCCTTCCCAAAGACGCTACTTTGTCAAAAGCTGCTCTGACCCATTTTTGGCACATTCTGGTTGCTGGTGGTTACATGGTTATTTCCAGGATTCACCACTTGGGCTTGCTTAAGGTATTTGTAGGCTTTAAATACCACTTTTTAGGATTTAAATGCAATGTTTTATTTTAAATGGATTAATAGCATAGTCTGCAAAAGGCATCATCCCTTCACATTTGGTTCCAAATGGGCTTACTGTAAAATAAGAGGAGAAAAAGCTGCTTTCAGCCAGATTTTTAGAAATTATGTGCATGCGTCTCCTGTTTTTCCCTGTGCTGAAGGTGGGGAGAAGGAGGAGGAGAGAGGAGGTCACCTTTGGGTTGGGGGGCTGGTGGACACCATAAGCACATCCATCCATTTGAGTCCATGGGTCTTTGGTGTTGAGGTTATTTTGAGATTTGCTTTACAATTACTGAGGGTCGGAACCACCTAACGAGGCTCTGAGCGTCGCGCCATGGTGGAAAGGTGGGAGTGTCAGGAGGATGGAGCCAGGCTCTTCTCGGTGACAACCAGTGACAGGACAAGGGGTAATGGGTGCAAACTGGAACACAGGAGGTTCCACTTGAATTTGAGAAGCAACTTGTTCCTGGTGAGGGTGGCAGAGCCTGGCCCAGGCTGCCCAGGGGGGTTGTGGAGTCTCCTTCTGTGCAGACATTCCAACCCGCCTGGACACCTTCCTGTGTAACCTCATCTGGGTGTTCCTGCTCCATGGGGGGATTGCACTGGATGAGCTTTCCAGGGCCCTTCCAACCCCTGACATTCTGGGATTCTGTGATTCTGTGACATCGATCAACTTATACACGCTTTCCTGCAATAATTTGGAGTTTTTTTAAGTATGTACTTGTGTTTATTTTGCAAAGTTTGAGGAGAACACCACAGTGCTTCTTTATTACACTTTTTCACCTTCACTTCCCATGTATCATCAGAGGAAATGATCTTCCCACTTCTCGGCTGGACACTCCATGATCCAAAGTAGTGCAAGTGCTGGTGATCTATGATTAAACCATCTTGCAGCCTTAGGATGGGCTGGGATTTGCTGTGCTTGGTGCTGCAGAAGTGCTGAGCTGAGCTCTTCCTAGAGAGTTTGCAGCCCTGACAAATTGCTGGCACAGAAAATTGGCCGGTTCATTGTGTGTTTCGGAAGCGGAGCGTGTGTGAAGGTGTGTGAAGGTGTCTACCGGTGGCAGTTTGGTGTGGATGGGCTTGTTGAAGCAGCCAGGAACCTTTAAGACAGCTCGATCTGAGTTTATTTAGACTTGGCTTGATGTTTAGGCCTATTGATCCAAACAAAGAAGTCAGCCATGGGCTTGGATCAACCAAAATCAACTGCACCAGCTCTGCCCAGTTTCTTCTCAAATTCAAGTGGAACCTCCTGTGTTCCAGTTTGCACCCACTGCCCCTTGTCCTGTCACTGGTTGTCACCAGAAGAGCCTGGCTCCATCCTCCTGACACTCCCCCTTTCCATATTGATCCCCAGGAATGAGTCCCCCCTCAGTCTCCTCTTGTCCAGCTCCAGAGCCCCAGCTCCCTCAGCCTTTCCTCACACGGGAGATGCTCCACTCCCTGCAGCATCTTGGTGGCTGCGCTGGACTCTCTGCAGCAGTTCCCTGTCCTGCTGGAACTGAGGGGCCACAACTGGACACAAGATTCCAGGTGTAGTCTCACCATGTCATTTATTGCCAGCAATTCATCCGCTCAACTCCAAATACAAATACGAAAAGGAACATAAAATGATTGACATGCGTGATCCTCCGCAGAGGAATAGCTGCCTCAGCCTCGTGGTAAATCACAGCGGAGGCTCCAGCTACCGCCCGTGTGTTACCAGGAATAACACACAGCGTCACGGTCCCTGCACGATGTGTTCCCCAAATGAAGTTACACCTAAAGAAATTCTTGCTTCTTATATCTAAAGAAATTCTTGGATGATGAATAACTCTGCAATCTCAGACAGTTTTCCAGAGTTGAGATTGGTTACGTGTTTCCCAAATGGAAATATTTTAATTTTTGGTAATATTTAGGTAGGACTTTGTGCTGCGGCTGGAGTGGGTCCGCAGATGGTACCAAGGTTGTGCCTTTAATTCTGGCTTCTCTGTTATGCGGCTTTCCTGAGCACTTGTCCAGGTGACCTCTTCTTTTCTCTTCAGTGGGTGTTTTTCATGTGGAATTACGATTTCAGGAGCCCGGGCAATGTCCCTGCGGTTGGGAATGTGGCTCACAGGGGGACCTGAGAGGTTGGGTTGTGCAGGAAGGTCTTTGAGTAGCCTGCTTCCCTTCCCTTCCCTTCCCTTCCCTTCCCTTCCCTTCCCTTCCCTTCCCTTCCCTTCCCTTCCCTTCCCTTCCCTTCCCTTCCCTTCCCTTCCCTTCCCTTCCCTTCCCTTCCCTTCCCTTCCCTTCCCTTCCCTTCCCTTCCCTTCCCTTCCCTTCCCTTCCCTTCCCTTCCCTTCCCTTCCCTTCCCTTCCCTTCCCTTCCCCTCTTCCTCCCTCCCTTCCTTCTTTCTTCCCTTCTTTTTTTTCTTTTTTTTTAATTAATTTTTTCTTCTTTCTCTTTTCTCTTTTTCCCTGCACACATCTCTGATCCTCTAGAAAATGCCCCGAAGCTTTGAACCATCCACCAGTTTCTACCCATTGCAGGAACCCATACAGCTCGCCCTTTTTTTTTTTTCCCCATTGTGCAAGCATGACAAATCATTAATGTTTGATTGATTGTTTGAATTACGGGTGCTCCGCCATCCTTTCTGCACCGAACAGCTGTATAACAAATGAACATATCAGTGCTCACAAAAGATCGGAGATCTAACAGCAGCAATTACATCGTCAGCTCCTCCCTCCTGGCTCTTCCCGGGCAGTGCAGGGAGGACATTTTTGAACAGAAATTCCTCAAGTGGCCAACAATAATAACAATAATAACTAAAAAATACCTTTTTGTAATCAAATTAGATTTCAATCTCTTCGTTTCCAGTGGATTTCTCCAACATTCACAGGCCAGGCCGCGTTTCTGCCGCGCGGAGCCTGCACGATCCCTTCCAACAAAATTTTACAGCGAGAATTAAAACAAACCAACCTCAAATTGCAATTTTTGGTTGCTATTCCTTTAAGATTTCCGAATTGCACTGAACGTGACCTCCATAACTTTTAAATTAAGAATTTATGCCGGCTTGAAATTTATGAAATATTTCAGCATGAAAGCAAGCCTTTTTCCCTCAGGAAAATTGAGCAATAAATCACAGCGCTCTCCATTTACTGCCCTCCAGCCAGCCAAAGAGAGGAGTTTTCCTTTCCTTCCCCCCTTCGTTCTGAAAAATAAAATGCAATCATATCAGACAGCTTAGCTGCTATCCTCCCACTCTCTAGAATTTTTAATTTCAGCTGTTTCTGCTTGGATTTATTTCCAATATTCCTGCTCGGCTTTTCAATTTCCTCAGTTATTAAATTTTAATTCAGTGCATTAGCATTTAAATTAAAAAAGGGTTTATTTTCTCGAAATCGTTGGCCAGCCCCCATCCCGCTGCACACGAAGCGCCTGTTTCTGCCGTTTGCGCAAAATGTGAAATGCGGCTAATGGCTTCGCACTTGTATTTGTACAAATTCAGAAATAAAATTTCAGAGTTTGGAATAATATTGGCTTTCCAAGGAAGCGTCTGATCAGAAAGCCGGGGGAGGGAGGCGGAAAGGACGACATGCTGGTTACTCTCTGCTCAGCCCCTTCTGCCGGCCTGGGGGGGCTCAATTAGGCAATTCATGGCTAACGAAGGGAGGTGCGATGGACCCGCCCCTCCAGTCCATCTCACCTTGGGCGCAGTGTTGAATTTGCCTATTTCTGCCGTATTTCCCTCCTGCAAAATTGCCTATTTTTGCACCGGGGGGGGATCGTCACTTTAAAATTCGGTAAATAAAATAAATGGCGCGGGAGCAACCGGAGGGAATCGGCTCATAAAGTCACCTCTGCCGTGGGGCCGTGTCCCGCAAACCTCCGCTTGGCGTTGGGTGCATGTGTCCCACCGGCGCTGAGCGCGGGGCACGTGTGGAACTCAGAGTGGCAAACCCCGGTTTTGGGGTTCAGGAAGAGCTTGGACAGCAGACTTGCCTTTCTTAACCTAAAACACCTTTTTTTTGATGTCTTTTGCCCCCATAGGCTGACGAGAGCAACAGCATTGGGCAGAGGAGCTCGTCCAGCAGGTAGGTGGATGGTTTTCTCTGCTGGGGTGGGGTGCGGGGGGCAGATGTGGCTCCGCTCGGGTGCTCTTCATCTTGGAGATGGGTGGTGAAGAGGGATGAGTTGGGAGCTGTTGGGTGCAGCATCTAGACACCCGTGTTTGGATTTTGCTAGGAAAATGGATGCAAGAAGGATTATTTTGGGCTTTGGTCTGCATACAGTGTGTGGTGGTACGGCTGAGTCCCCCCAGCCTGGGCCCGCACTGTGGTGGGAAGACCCATCACGGGATGAGGTTCTTGGATGAGACCTTGGGCCATGGTTGGGTGCAAGGGGGTGTCCCACCACCCCAGCGCTCTCTGGTCTTGCTAAGGGGTGTCTCTGCAGCTCCCAGCTCCCATCCCACCATGGGGTGTGGGATGTCCCAGGTCCCACCCAGGGGACTCTGCTCCAGGTGGTGTCGAGGCCGCTGCCACCCCCAGTGTGTGTGGTGGTCGGCATGGTGGTGGGCATGATGCCCGGGGAGAGTGGCAGCCCCTGGCCGGTGTGTCCTGGTGGGAGGGACACAGCCTGGGCACCAGCAGCGATAGGAACGCCTGTCACAAAGCAGAGGTGGTGGGCTTGGTCTGCAGGCCCTGTGGCCTCTCATCTCCTGCTGATGCTGTGGGGCATCTTCCCTTGCTGGGCGTGCTGGAAGCTCTAAAGTTGCTGCTGCTTGGTCGCTGTCCATGCGCGGAGGAGCAGCCAGCAGCCTGGCCCGAGTGGGCGATGGGGAGTGCCCAGCCCTGGCATTGCTGTGGTTGAGCTGCACCAGTGCTGGGGTTACCGAAGCAGCTCTGAAAACCCAAAAGCGTTGGGTGTGTGGTGGCCTCCCCCCTGCCCAGGGTGGCTGCGTGTCTGTGGTAGGTGGGTGATACTCACGTGGGTGCCTCCAGTGATTGCGCGGACCTGCTGAAAAGTATCCTGCGGCATCCACTGTCCAACGTCTGTAGCTGGTGAAGTCAGTCCAGAGCTGGGAAAGTGTGGAAGAAGGGGCAGCTTTCCTTCCTTGGCCAGGCACAAATTCCTTTTAGCTGGGCTTTCTCTGCTCATACAAACATAGAATCACTTTGGTTGGAAGAGACCCTCAGGATCATTGAGTCCAACCACAACCCAGCTCCAGCACTACCCCATGTCCCTAAGAGCTTCATCTAAACACCTTTTCAACCCCTCCAGGGATGGTGACTCCAGCACTGCCCTGGGCAGCCTGTTCCAATGCCCCACAGCCCCTTCTGGTATGAAGTTTTTCCCAATACCCAATATGAGCTTTCTCTGGCACAACTTGAGGCCATCTCCTCTCATCCTGCCGCTTGTTCCTTGAGAGCCAGGAGCAAAACGTGGCTTTGGTGACACCTGGATTTACCTGGTCCCATGTGTGCTCAAAGCTGGTTCCTGGTTCCCAGCCATCCCTGAGCAAAGTGAAAAGCTCATCTCCCAGGTGTAAAAAGGTTTTGTGGTAAAAATAGGTGGAGATGTAGGAGATAAGAGATACCGGGCTGGCAGTGGGGGCAATGGTCAGATACACCATGGAGGGGAGCGTGTGGCCCAGGATGGGGAGTGGGTGCAGCAGAGCATGGAAACATCCACGAGAGCTGGAGAAGATGGTGAGAAAGTCATGGAGGTACTTTCATGTGGTGGAATGATGCATAGCTCACTGAGGGGACCACTGGAGCACCCAAGGCATGTTTGTGGGTTGCATCAGCATGGACAGGGGATGACAGACAGCAGTTGGGAGCTGAGGAAAAAAGCCAGCGTGGTATGGGGGGCTGCACCCTGTCCTGGCATCATCTCCGTCATCTTCCTCAGGGAGGGGGCACAGCCCGCAAATGCCACAGTGGCACAAGTGGTGAAGCTGTGATGGTGGGGGAGAAGCCACAGGGCCACCAGCACTGTGTGGAGCAGACGCTGGTGAGACACGAGGCTTTTCTCCGGGCACCCACCGCCCTTGCAGCGAAGCAGCGATCCCCAGCGCTCCCATCCAGCGCTGCCTCCTTCACAGCTCCAGCAGCCTTTCACATCCTCCCCTTCGCGCTGCCAGCGATGCCGTCTCTCTGCTCTCCATGTGCCCGTTCCCGCTGGAGACCTGAAGGTGCTGCTGAAGTTTTATCTGTTGGTTGAAGCGCATCCTTCCACATTAAAACTCTGCTCCTTTCTGATCTCCACAATGCTGCACTGCGGGGTCCTCCCCTGGCTCCTGCTGCTGAGCATGCACCGAGTGCTCCCCCCGCAACAGCCCCGGACCCTGCCCGGCGCCCCGGCTGCACCGCTCACGGATCACAGGATCACACAGGATCGCAGAGTGTCAGGGGTTGAAGGGACCTGGCAAGCTCATCCAGTGCAATCCCCCCATGGAGCAGGAACACCCAGATGAGGTTACACAGGAAGGTGTCCAGGCGGGTTGGAATGTCTGCACAGAAGGAGACTCCACAACCTCCCTGGGCAGCCTGGGCCAGGCTCTGACACCCTCACCAGGAACAAGTTTCTTCTCAAATTTAAATGGAACCTCCTGTGTTCCAGTTTGTACCCATTGCCCCTTGTCCTGTCACTGGTCGTTACCCTCGTTACCAGCAGCTTTTTGGTCCAGCGGTGCTGCCCGGCACCGAACGCTTCTGGGGCGCCCGCTGGGTTGGACTCAGCAGGGGTGGGCGGGCAGATTTTGTCAGTTGGCAGCAGCACCAGCGTTTTGTGTCTTACACAGAGTAAAATTGATCTTTTCTCATTTTTGGGATGGCTCATGAGAGTGGTCAAGCAGCACTTGTTCTGGGACACTGGGAGCTGGCCTGGATGAAACCTTGAAAGGGCGCAGGCCGAGGAGCGAGGGGAAGGGAGCCGGGCATCGTTTCCTTTCCCAAACTCTTTATTCTGGCTTTTAATTCGATTTTGTAGCTCTCACCAGAGCATTTTGCAGAGGAGGTGGGTGAGCGTGTTCTCCATGTGGGGTGACCCTCGGTGTGTCCCCTCTGGGCCTCCTGAGGTGCCCTTGGGCCCAGTGCCTTAGTGTCACCTGGGCCTGAGCGATGGTGTCCCCAGGGTGGACACCTGAGCACCCATTGGGGTGACAGAACTTCCATTATCACTGTTGTTTTGCATGTACATAGAGAAGAAGTGTGAGCCTGGCCATCAGTTTTTCTTGTGGAAGAGTGGAAACAAAATCCACTTCAGCATCGGCTTGATGGAACAAAAGATGGCGAGAAAAAGGAAAACGACCAAGTCTGTTTACAAAAAAATAAAATGCAATAAAAAATGTAATATTTCAGGAAAGCTCTGTTAGTGATGAAGGTTGAAAACTGGCTTTGATGAAATCTGGGAGGCCATTAATGGCTGGGATACAAGGTAGATGTTTTTCAAAGTTGTTGCTGCTTGAAACTCTCAGTAATTACAAACTACCAAGGAAGTTGTTAACGACTAATTTATATCAGTCAAAAATACAAGCGAAATCAGGTTGCCAGGACAACTTTACCTTTCCACAACTGTTTTTTTCCTTACTGTAGTGTGCTTGATCTTGATGTGGTGACGGTAGTATCGGGTCGATCCTATTTTTATTTATTTATTGTATTGAATTGATTTTATTCTGTTTCAAGTAAATGTTTAAAGCTCTGCAGCCACAAGTTCTTTATGATCTTCTCACGCCGCGGCTCTGATGGGGCCTGGCTGCTGCCTTTGAAATCACACGGCTCAGCTGTTTGCAGCTCAGAATGAGCGGTGGCACAACGCGCGCGCTGTTCTCCTACCTTGTTAACGCCTGTGTGCTTCCTGGACCTCACCGTATGCTTATTAGTGGGAAATTTTAAAAGTGAAGACAATTATTAGGAGCATAGAAAAAACCCCTTTCCTTTAGGGGAGCTGGAAGAGGGATGGCTGTTTGCCTTGGAGAAGGTGACAACTAAGAGACGACGTGACAAAGCTGCGCGTGGTTTTGAACGCTCCAGAAAAGGGAGATCAGAGGCTTCTCTCTTCCTTCCGCCAGACAAAAAGAGACAGTCGAGAAAATTAAAAGGCAGTGAATTAAAAGCCGATAAAAGGCAGGGCGTTCTGCGCGACGGGCACTCGGCTGTAGCGCATCGCCCCGAGTCGGGCGCTGGAGGCGGCTTATAGGGGATGCGACTGGAAGGTGACATCGGGAGGTGACACGGGCACTGGTGGATGAGGGACATTCCCTCACGCTGCTGACGTCTGCTGGAAGTTTCTCGAAGCTTCTTCTGGAGCCCCTTCTGCACGAGGTGGAGCAGATCGGATGTCAGGTGCTGGTGTGAGTCTGTGTGACAGTCCGGGAGGGACTTGGGGGACATGGGGACAGCGCTGGCAGCTGCAGACCCCGGGGTGATCATTGGGAATCTCCGTAATGCTGTTGTAAAACTAACTACTTACCAGTAATTAATGTCAGCATTCAGATGGTGGGCTCTGGAACTTGACGAGAAATAATTGAAAAACCAAATGTGCAATTATGTCTGACAAGCAGCGTGTGCTTTTCTTGGTCACCAGAGCCTTGTGTAGTCATGTGTTAGACACGGCTTTATATAATTATTATTGTTTATACGGTGGGTGTCAGAGGAAGGAAGAATTTTAGCTTCAAGTCCTCTGTTGGCTATTTATTTTAAAGTCATTAGATTTGTTTTCAGACTTAACTACGCTTAATGTGCGAGACTCCTGCTGAATAAATCAGACCCTGCTATAGGAGCTGCATCTGTTTGCGGAGGGAACGGCGCCAGCTGGAAGCTCAGGGCCCGTCTGCAGCCGGGCTGTCACCAGCCGGGAACCCGCTCGCAGCACAGATGTAGCTGAGCAGGAAAGTGTGTTCTGCTCCCGAAACGGAGGGAAAATCCCAGACTTTAGGTGTTTGTGAGCTGGCTCTGAGGACACAGATGGGTCGCGACTTTATTGCAGTGTTAAGAGCACTGCGGTAGAGGTCATGGAAGGGGCGGGAGGTCTCTGGAGGTGGAGGTCCAGCAGAGTAGAATCACAGAATCATTTTGGCTGGAAGAGACCCTCAACATCATCGAGTCCAACCATAACCTAAATCTGGCTCTACCCCATGTCCTGAGAACCTCATGTCCGTCTGTCCAACGCTCCAGGGATGGTGACTCCAGCACTGTCCTGGGCAGCCTGTTCCAATGCCCCACAGCCCTTTGGGGAAGAAATTGTTCCCAGATCCAACCTCAACCTCCCCTGGCGCAACTTGAGGCCGTTTCCTCTGCTCCTGGCGCTTGTTCCTGGGGAGCAGAGCCCGACCCCCCCTGGCTCCAAGCTCCTTTCAGGCAGTTCAGAGATCAGAAGGTCTCCCCTCAGCTCCTGTTCTCCAGCTGAACCCCCCAGGTCCCTCAGCCGCTCCCATCACACTTGTGCTCCAGCCCCTCACCAGCTCCGTTCCCTTCTCTCAACGCGCTCCAGCACCTCAAGGCCTTTCTTCTTGTGTCTCTCTTGTCTGAGGGCTCTGCGCTGCTGGCCTGGATGGAGGCACAGCCCTGCACAGCTGTCCAGCGGGTGCCTCAGGCTGGGACATGGAGGTGTCAACACGCCAGACCAAGCCGTGGTGCTTAGGTAGTCTGATCATTTCAATCTCTAGCTTCAAAGGTGAGATTATCCAGCTGGAGGAGATGTCGTGGTTGAGACGGACAAACGACATAGACCAAGTTCTTCCGGGATGAAAGCAGTAGATGCCATTTATTGCCACAAGTGCATTTTTATACAGTTTTACCAATTCATGTGTCTCTTCACTATTGGTTACAAGTTACAGCAGTAACATCTCATTGGCTATTTTTCCTATCATCAATGTTACTCTTCTACTCCCTTCTCTCTCACGGGTACATCCTTAACATCTCCGGATACTCCTTTAGTCCCATCTTTCTCACAGGTAGGCCTTCATATCTTCAAGGCTAATTTCTGTTCCCATGCCCTCCGTCAGGGAATCCACGGACCCACTGTAGTCCCCCACAAGGAGAAGGTACGGAGAAGTGGTTGCACTTACCTCCTTCTCAGTTCACCCTTCTCCAGCCTCACCGGTGGCATCTTTCCCTTTCCTCCGCACGGTTCTGCTCTGTGCTTTGTGGATATGTCCTCCCAAGCAGCTCTGCCCTGGGATGGCCCCAGTTCTTCAGCAGACTCGTCTCCCAGCTGACCAGTCCTCACCAGCTCCCCAGCATTTGGGGAGGACAACATCTGTGCATGCCCAAGCTGGGCATTGTGGTCCTCCTAACCTTGGGAGGGGGCTTCGCACCCCATGGAGGGACACACCAAGCGCTCAGCGTTTCTCAGAAGCAAAACCATTTAAATTGTTTCCCCCTTCTTTAAAGGGCCACCTGTGGGATTTTCATTCCTGGAGCTTGAAGAGCTTTGGACTCATCCTGCGTCAGAAGCAGAGAAAACTATTAATAACGAGGCGAGGTATTTAATAAGCCGTGGTGCTCTCGGAAGGACTCTCACCAGCCATCTTCACAAACAAACAAACCAACCAACCAAAACCCCCACAAAAAGTCCCCACTGGCCAATTTAACAAAGTGGATGGTTCAGTTCTGTACTGCAACCAGCACAGAAGACGTGGGAAACCCAGGCAGGTTTCCTTGAAACCCAAAAAAAGGTCGAATGTACACGTATGAAGAGATGACAGCGCCCAGATTCGTCCCGGCTCCCATGGGACCGGTGTGTTTTCTGTGTAATCCACGCAAATTTGCCAAACACCAAAGCCTTGGAGATCTTTGATGGTGCGATGTGGAGAAACATCCCTTTCTGGAGCCATAAAGTACCAAGATGCGGTAGCTGTAATGTCTTCAGCAAAGCTGAGTAACCAGGACATCATTTTCCTTGGGTCAGGTCCTCTCCTGGCCGGCTTGGGGTTGTTCTGGTGACGCTGCAGAGCCCCATAGCTTGTGTCCATCAAACGCACGTGTATCTCCAGCAGCAGGACGTTGTCCACCTCGTTTGCATTGCTCCTCCTCATCTTGGGGGGTTTCCCAGTCCCGAGGTCCCGTCTCCTTCTCCATCCATCTTTTCCCATTGCTCGTTTGATCCCCTTCATCTCGTGCCGGGCCGTGGTTCTGCCGGCGGGTCAGTGACCGTCTCGGGGGACCTGTGGACATTTGCAGACAGTTGTCACCCCCTCAGTCACTTCTTAATCAAGCAACATACGGTTCTTTCACCAATATAAATAAACCCTTAATCTATTCTCTTTGGTTTTCGCTGAATTTCTTTGTTGACATTTCCACGCTTGAAAATTTAAAGACGCTGGCAGCTATTCTATTATCATCTTAAATTTCGTTTTTAACCTGCATCACTTACATGTCGCCTTTTTTATCTGGCTGAATTCTTTTGCTTTTGGCAAACAGCGCACATTTGTTTTTTTGTTGGATAAGCCAATTTTTTTTATATATTTGGTTAGACTTTCCTCTTCAAACCATCCTCAACATATTCCTAATAAGGACTGAAGGGAATTTGTTTTGCTAATACCTTAGGAATTCTTTGCGGCTCTTGACTATTGTTCTGGTTTGTATTTTAATGTTTAATTTCTAGAGGAGAGGCAGCCTGATTTGGTCCTGTAGTTCACCTTTTTTGAGGGATTTGGAGCTGCCGAGCATCCCTCGAGGAACACACGCACGATTAAGTTCCTCTTACACGTACTGAAGCGCTGTTTGGTGTCAGGAAAGGTTGTGGGCTTTAGTAGACCAAGATAATTGGAAAAATTATGCTGCATTGTTTGTTTTCCCCAGAAATTTGAGAAGCAACTTGTTCGGGGTGAGGGTGGCAGAGCCTGGCCCAGGCTGCCCAGGGCGGTTGTGGAGTCTCCTTCTGTGCAGACATTCCAACCCGCCTGGACACCTTCCTGTGTAACCTCATCTGGGTGTTCCTGCTCCATGGGGGGATTGCACTGGATGAGCTTTCCAGGGCCCTTCAACCCCGACGTTCTGTGACTCTGGTTGTGGCTCAGTGCTGGAGGCAGGGGGGATCCACGCAGCAAGTGTGGCGCCACTTCAGCAAAATAATTATTTAGAGGAGAAACCCTGAATTGTGATAATTACTCCAGCTCTTCACACATCAAAATCAAGACAGCCTCTCAAAAAGAGGCACTGGCCGAAGCTGCAGGTGTAGTTTTGAGAAGGAACAGCTCTGCGCTGGGACCTGGAGGGTGGGGTGGATGAGCTGGTTGGTCTCTTTGGCTTTAATCTGAACGCTGAAGCAGGAGGAATGGAGACTCGGAGCGCTCAGCTGTTACACTGGAAATAACAGCTCCCAACTTTTCTGTCTTCTAGCCCTGAACTTCAAAATCTTTTGGCTGGGTAAGGTCTGCAAAGGAGATGTCTCTGATGAAGGACACCAGGCTGGTCCTCTGCTTCCTGACCTGCTCCTCTGGGGAAGGGGGAGGAAGGCCACCACAAATCATTTATTGGACAAGCAGATTTTAAATTTACATTTTTTTTTTTTCCACTTGCATCATCTCCATGTAAAACACGAGTTCATTTACGTCTGTTCTGCGCATCCCACTTCCCCTGGCTCCCATCGTGGCAGGAACCTTCTGGTTCTTTTGAAACCCTGGCAGACATCTGTAAATGGAGCCCAGTTTCAGCCTCCTCAGTCATTTGTTTCCTTTTCTTCCTGACAACCGCTGCCTTTTGCTTTGGCATGGAGGGCGCCAACTGCACACGGGTTTCAAGAAGATGAGTTGTAACATCGTACTGATGATGCTGTCGTGGTGGGCTCTGCAAAGCGTGTTCCACCAGGCGCCCGCTGCACGGTCCTCATCACTGTGCTCTTCTGAACCTCGAGACCAGAAGAGCGCCCCAGGGGCTGTACAAGGGTGTGTTTCAGGAGTGTAAATGGGCACCCAGCATGTGGATTTGGGTATCACCATCACTGATACCATCGAGGCATTGGTGATGTGTCGCTGGTTCCTCCAGCTCGAGTGGTGTCCAGGAAACATCTGAAGATGCTTCGCGTTTGCTGGTGGGGCAGAAGAGCTTTGTTTGTGGGTGTTGGTTCAGAGCGGTGTGTCCTCCACCACATTTGCTTCCTTTTCCTCTCCTTTTGAGGAGAAAATCCACAGGAGCTGACGTTGAAGACTGATTCTCCACTGATCTCACTTCGCCCCTCCCCAGAAGCTCAGCAGGATGTGTGCTATAAAAATAGCCTCATTAGAAGCCATCTGAGTACACATGCAATCACAGATCACTCAAAAGGGAGCACGGAGCACGCATGTTTCTGTTGCTGTCTTCAGAGAATTACATGACAAATTATTCCTAGCTGGAAGAAATGTCCTTTTATAATTGGGTTTTTTTCTCATTCTTTCATAAGGGAGGAGTGTGTGTTTTTTAAGTAGCTTTTAGTCACTTTCATTATTTATGAGAATGCTACTCCAGATCAGAAAAAGCAAACTGCAAACGCAACTTTCTTCTGGCTGCAGCAGCTGACGGGCCTCGTTTGCTTTCAGTCATTGCCGGTTCCGCTGATCACAGCCAGAAAGAAACTCTCGCCAAAGATGAAAACAGCACCAGATTGCAGCTCTTTGGTTTGCACCGCCATCCCCTCCTTTCCTTCTTCCACAGGAGACGGTGGGAAGGGGGAGCCATGAGCTCCGTGGGTCAAGTGTTACCGTGCAGGGACTGGTGTGAACAGTCAGTTGTCTCCTTTCTGTCCTTCCATCTGGAGGAGCTCCTTGCATTGCTCTTGCTTTTCTCCTCGCGTTGGTGCTGGTGAGGTGTCATCAGTCTATTGAGCTTTAAAGCCAAAATTGTACTTCTGGTATAGTCATTTGTCCATATTGTGCCTCATCATCTGTCTGTGCTAAAGCCTTGAGCCTTCATAGAGTCATAGAATCACAGATGGTTTGTGTTGAAGGGCCCTTCCCAGCTCCCCCAGTCCCCCCCTGCCATGAGCAGGGACATCTTCACCAGCTCAGGTTGCTCAGACCCCGTCCAGCCTGGCCTGGGATGTCTCCAGGGATGGTTCATCCACCACCTCTCTGGCCAACCTGGGCCAGGCTCTCACCACCCTCAGGGCCAACAATTTCTTCCTCATGTCCAGCCTGAATCTCCCTCCTTTAGTTTAAAACCATCACCCCTTGTCCTGTCACAACAGGCCCTGCTCAAAAGTCTGTCCCCATCTTTCTTATTGGCCCCTTTTAAGTCTGGAAAGGCTGCACTGAGGTCTCCCCAGAGCTTCTCTTCTCCAGCTGAACCCCCCAGCTCTCTCAGCCTGTCCCCCAGCAGAGCTGTTCCAGCCTCGGGTCATTCCTGTGGCTCCTCTGGCCCGTCTCCAGCAGCTCCATGTCTTCCCTGTACTGTCCTGAGCTGTCATGGCTGTAGGACCAAGGGAAGCTGTATCTAAATGGGTCCAGGAACCCATTTTTACCACTACCTTTCCAGTTCCTCACAAAGAGTCTTCATCAAGGCCTCCTTAAATCTCTTCTGCCTTCACATGCTTGTATTTGACATGAAAGTGGCCGTAACATCATCGGAAGATGAAAGTCTGATGATCAAAGCCGGCGGCAACGTTGAAATGAGCATTGTGAGATGGCAGAGCTGGTAATACAGTAATTGGCTACGTGGCCTACTTAGTCACAGGAGTGATACATGCAAGTGTGATGTTTATTTGCCTCTTTAATGTTTGAAATCTGTAGAGTCTGTTCTGGAAAGTGAAACAGAACCTCACCTGTAGGAGCAACCACAGATGCCACTGAGCGATGGTGTGAGCCGTGTGTGATCCCAAGGCTTCTGTCTCCTGAGCAAGGAATCCACAACTCAGTGAAGACAAGACATTAAAGAATGCAGGAGGTTGATATTCCCCAGGAAAGCTCAAAGACATGGAGGAGTTCGATGCACCCTGGGAAGGAGGTCAGGTTCAAGCCAGTTGTACCTGTGCACTCTCCTAATCTCTGGTCAGATTTCTCTGAGAAGCTTTTGTCCTATGCAGACAGTGCTTTGTTTGAAGAATGTCTTCTTCCCAGGAGGTGTCATGTCGTGGATGTTAAATGCAGGTTGGACCTGCGGAGCGAACTGCAGCTGATCCCTGGAAGGCCACACTTGAACACTGTAAAATTGCATTTTTTCACATGAGGCTGGGCACTGTGTCCAGTGTGGGTCTGATGGGAGCAGACGGGATGTCTGCTGGGTCCCCCGCGCACCTTCTGTCACAGAACAGTTCAGTCCCTCCTCTTGTCCCTCCGGCGCTGGGTCCCATGTGCTCCCTGATGGAGCCCACACTGGGACACCCACCCGCTGCTCCTCCCAAACTTCTGCTGTGAAGCAAATTGCATCGTTACGGTGAGACCATCGTCAGCATCATGGTGTGTTCGTGAGTCTTGTGTTGATCACAGAATCCCAGAATGTCAGGGGTTGAAGGGCCCTGGAAAGCTCATCCAGTGCAATCCCCCCATGGAGCAGGAACACCCAGATGAGGTTACACAGGAAGGTGTCCAGGGGGTTGGAATGTCTGCACAGAAGGAGACTCCACAACCGCCCTGGGCAGCCTGGGCCAGGCTCTGCCACCCTCACCAGGAACAAGTTGCTTCTCATCTTTAAATGGAACCACCTGTTTTGAACCCATTGCCCCTTGTCCTGTCACTGGTTGTCACCCAGAAGAGCCTGGCTCCATCCTCCTGACACTCGCCCTTTCCATCTTGATCCCCAGGAATGAGTCCCCCCTCAGTGTCCTCTTGTCCAGCTCCAGAGCCCCAGCTCCCTCAGCCTTTCCTCACACGGGAGATGCTCCACTCCCTGCAGCATCTTGGTGGCTGCGCTGGACTCTCTCCAGCAGTTCCCTGTCCTGCTGGAACTGAGGGGCCACAACTGGACACAATATTCCAGGTGTGGTCTCCCCAGGGCAGAGCAGAGGGGCAGGAGAACCTCTCTGACCTACTGACCACCCCCTTCTAACCCACCCCAGGTACCATTGGCTTCCTGGCCACAAGGGCCCAGTGCCGGCTCATGGTCACCCTGCTGTCCCCAGGCCCCCCAAATGTAAGACTCTGTTTACTCATCCTGGTTTTGACACTTTCCAGCAGTTGTGCTGCAAGCAGGGGAGAAACAGCAGAACCAGGTCTGAACACAGGGCCAAATTTCTTCCCTGCACCAGGCAGTGTGTTCTCTGCCACTGTGGCTCTGAAGGAGATTTTCTGGACAAATATGTTCTGGATCTGCTACTGCTTTATTCTCATCTCTAATTGGAAGCTCTTTGTGCTGCTCAGAAGCTGGGAAGGCAAAATCCAGCATGGCACCAAGCGAGTGTGGTGTTCTGGGCTTGCAAGCGATGCAGCATCTGAGGACCAGAGGGGTGGTAAAGAAATGATGCTTCATTGGGTCAGATCTTTTGGGTCACATGTGTGTTCCCTCCCGGCTTGCTGGAGTCTCTGGTGAATGGTGTCTTCTGAGTGAAACCCGGTTCTGCCGCAGCTGTGCTCGTACCCCTCTGCGTCCCACCTGAAGTTTGCCAGGGTTGGGAATTTCCTTTTCTTTCCTGTTTTTCATTGTTGTGTTGGTCCTGTTCCCCCAGTCAGACCAGGAGGCTTCAAACTCTGCTGTCCCATGAGGTTTGTTCCTTCAGCCCAGCTCCCTTCTGCACCCTGGGAACAATGATACCCAGGTCGGCACAGCGTCACCTCAGCAAATTGGGTAAATGAGCTTCAGACACAAGAAGCCTGGGCTGATCCTGCTTTTGCTCTAGTCACAGGAGCACTAACTGGGTTTCCTGAAGAAAGTGGCCTCCGTGGATTATGCTCTGGCCAGGAGAGCTGTCTCTCCCCACACCACTGCCTCCTTCTCTCTCCAAAGCTGTGTAACCTTCCGTGGAGGCACCAGCTGCACTTTCCAGGAACTGTCACTGGGCAGTGTCACTGCTACACTGTGCCGCTGGGGACCATTTTCTCTGTCACTGCTGGCAAGAGGATGGTTAAGATTCAGTCCCATCACCGGCCAGGATCTTGTTGTGCGGTCTTCAGACACCTTCTCCGGTGCAGTTTGTCCATCAGTCCTTTGGAGGCTGTAAAGATGCACACAGAAGATACTCGCCAGATGCACAGAAGGTAGGAGGGGTCCATCACCTTCTCCTGCTGTTTTCAGCAGCTGAGGATGCTCCTCTCATGCATCATATGCAGTAATCCTGGCTCCTCTGTCCCCTGTGTAGCACATCCGAGGTGAGGAAAGCAGGGCTGGGGCTGCGTTGCTGTTTGATTCCACTTATTTTAAGGTATTTTGCAAAGCCATAATGTTCCTCTGGACACAGAGCTGGAGAGAATCAGTAGTTGAAACTGGGCTGAACTTGACATCTGCAAGATATGAAATAATAAGAGTGACATGAGAAACACAGCTTTTCCTTCTTAAGCGAAACAGAAGAAGGTGGCTAAGACTAAGCTGTGAAGAAGGTCACTAAAACCGCTCTCAGGTGGTGTGGGACCAGTTTCAGGCTGGTGCAGGTCAGCAGCAAAGCCTGCGTTCAGGGATGGCGCTTCCCGCATTTTGGCTCACACAATCCTGACACTGGGGCCCCTGGTGCTGTGAAGTGGGATCTGGCTTGTGCAATAAAACGCCGACACCTCAGGGTGTCAGCAGAGAATGTGTCCTGGGGCTGCGGCGGCAGAAGGGGGTCGGAGCGGGGGCGACAAGGGGATGCTGCCGAGGTGCGTCAGCCCTTCTTGTTTGTATACATGCACATGTATGTGTGTGTGCATATACAAACACACACATGTACATATATAGGTATTCTTATAAATACATATGATCTGAAAAATAACTTAATGCTTATAATTGATTTCCTGTTCCCCACGCTGAGCTCCGTTCCCCGGGCTCTGTGTGGTACGTGGGTCTGCACGGAGCTCTGTGCCGGTGCTGGACGGGGGTGCTGTGGGTCTACCACCCAACACACACACTTCTGTATCCATTCTGGAACCTGGGAACATCTGCCTGCTGCCTTCATCTCTCTTAGAAAGCATCTGAAGGCAGAGAAGGTCTCTGTTGTAAAGTTGTAGGAAGGTTGTTGTAAAAATCCAGCAGTGCTATGGTTTTTATGGTTTTGCGTATTTTGTCTTTGAGATGACAGGCAGGCATCTTTCAGGGCTTCTGTGCACTGAGTATCTGCTCAGGCTTAGAACATATGGGGCAATATCAAAAGAATAGTATTGCTTTCAGTTAATAATTGCAGGTTTAGGTCCAACCTAAGAGCAGACAGCCCAGCCGGGAAGTTACTTTCTTGGCAGAGATGGGTCCAGAAAGTCAGAGTGCGTGAAGAGCAAAGGTTTTCGGAGTCCATTGGTCTGGTCTATTATCGTAATTTATATATTCCTACAGCTTCAGGACAGCAAGTCTGGCCAGTGCACATGTGTGCCGAGCCCAGGAACCCGGGGCCAGCCAGACGCGGATGCTCTGGCTCTGAAGAGCTGGAGAGGTTTGTTGTCCCTGAGCGCGTCCTTTGGAGGTGGCTGTTCCATTGGACCACCATCCGTGCTCGCGTTTTCTGCCTCATTTCAGCTGGTTCCAGCTCCCAGCAATGAGCTCGTACTCTACTCCTCCCTGCCAAATTAAGGCCAGACAGTATTTCCTCCCCATGAAGATGATAATATGCTGCAATCAAATCATCTCTCAGTCTTCCTTTTGGCATGAGAAACAGATTGAAGTTATTTGGTCTTGTAAAGTCATAAAGTCTCTTTTTCCAGTCTCGAACCATTTCAGTGCCTCTTTTTTGAACCTTCTCCGGCTTTTCTCGTCACCTTTTAAAAATGAGGGTGCTCGATGTGTCTGCAGCACGCCGGGACTGGCTTCACTGCGCCTTCGTACGGGCAGAAAATTACCTGCTTGTTTCTCAGGTGCATGTATCTGAAGATTGTGTAAGACCTTGAGGGCAGGGAGTGGGTGTCAGGGTGCAGTTTGTGGGTGCACCCGTGTTTCTGGACATGTCTGACTTGGCTGCAGCTGCTCAGCTCGGGCACAGGTGGCTCATGCTGTGATGGATCCACTGATGCTCGTGGCTCTTTCAAAGGCCATTGCTCTCCAGCCCTCTGTGAGTTACCTGGAAATTTTAGCAACACTGATGTTAAATTTAATTCCAGAGCATTAAAAAAACCTGTCCCACATCAACCGTTTCAGGAGCCCTGTGGAAATCACAGACTCCCAGGCTGGTTGGGTTGCAGGGACCTCTGCAGATCCCCAGCCCCACCTGCTCACGCAGGGTCACAGAGCAGATCACACAGGTGGGTCCAGGGGGTTTGAATGTCTCAGAGAAGGAGACTCCACACCCGCTCTGGGCAGCCTGGGCCAGGCTCTGGCACCTCCCAGCAAACAAGTTTCTGCTCATGTTCAGATGGAGCCTCCTGTGTTTCAGTCTGTGCCCGTTGCCCCTCACCCTGTCACTGGGCACCACTGAACAGAGTCTGGTCCATCCTCTGACACCCACCCTGAGATATTGATCCATTGATCAGATCCCTCTCAGCTTCTCCAGCTGAACAGCCCCAGCTCTCTCAGTGTCTCCTCATCAGGAAGATGCTCCAGACCCCCCAGCATCTTTGTGTCCCTTCGCTGGACTCTCTCCAGTAATTCCTTGTCCTTCTTTAACTGAGGAGCCCAGAACTGGACACAGAACTGCAGATGGGGCCTCACCAGGGCAGAGCAGAGGGGGAGGATAAATCTCTCTTGATCTGCTGGTCACGCTCTACCTGATGCATCCCGGGGACCATCGGGCTCTTGCCTGTGCTCGGAGCGGTGCCCATTGAGGACAGCGTTTTGTCTTGCAGCACATGGCCCATTGCTCACTTCATGCCATGTACTGCTGATTTGTTTTACACCCGAATGTGACATGATGTAAACCTAGGTGCCATCAGAAGGTCTCTTGTATTCTTACCCCATTTATAATCTCCTCAGAAAGCTGTATCTTTAGCCTCAGCACTAGTAGTATTAGCTTTTCATTCCACATCACTTGGCTCCTGCATTGATTTTCGTGTTGTTTTGTCCAGGATTGGCAAGTACAGGTTGCTGTAGTGTCCATAGCTGGGGCATTTTGCCTTCATTCGAGGTGCAACGCTGACTTGCCGTGGCTGCTTCCACCTTGCTGCCCACCAGTGGGATCGCGCCGCATTGACGTTGATCTTCCTCCACCATCCTCCCCAAAGGAGGGATGGTTGTCCTCGCCAAAGGAGGGATGGTTTTCCCTCCACCCCGTGGCTTTTGCTGCTTTTCTCCGTGTTTTGCACTTCACACCTTCTCAGTTTGATTGATTTGCAATTAATCACGTCCGTTTCTGATTGCTGAATGTTTTGTGCTTGGGCTCCTGGCTGCTTCCTTGAGATTGATGGACTTTTGGCCATCCAATAATATTACCATACAGACCGCCCAGCTTTCAGCCGCATTTTTCTCTGCCTTAATTCATCTTCCTCACTTGTAAAAGTCCCGTATGATTTTGGGAGCACATGGGGAGTACGTGTGAGGAGGATGGCAATGAGACAGGTCAAGGCAAATTCTCTCTGTTTGGGCGCTGTTAATTACACATTTCATTCCATAATGAGAATGAAGGGATGAATATTAAATGTCTGACGGTGCGGTGTGACTGACCCGTTTTGAAACAGCCACGCCGTGTCCGAGGAGGATGTTGTGCAGAAGTTGTTGCAGAAGATTGTTCCCCTCGTTCATCTGCTCCTCTCGTCTCCATCACCCGGGATCTGCGTTTTGATGTGTCTGTCGGCTCCGTAACCAGTGTCAGAAACCATTGCAAGTGTTAGTTTTCTAACATTTAACTCATATTTGTTCTTTCTATGATGTTCCAACCAATGGGATTTCATTCTCTTTTGCTATTGCATGGTCTAATAACTCTCATCTGTGGGTTCAGCCCTTTTTGCAATTAGTTTTGTCTATTACTTCTGCTTAAAGTGTTCTCAAACACCTTTGGCTGTTCGCAGTGTTTGCACGTCTCTAAATATGTCACAGTCTTTAAAGTCTCTGTTTCTAGGTAGTCTAAGCTATTGTTATATATTTAGTTCTGATTTCTGCACAGACTGAACGAGCGATTATTTTATCTCTGCGTTGCATGTTGGAATTTATTAACAACAGTCTTAAAAACAGGGAGCCCACAGTGAGTCGGTGGGATGGTGCATTTGGACTATTGCCTGGTCCTTGTCTGTCGCGCCCCAAATCCGTCATCCTTGTGCCACTATCGCACTTGTTGATGCTGTTTTGCAGCTTTGGGGTGTCCCGTTTCCTTCCTTTTCTTAAGGGGTTTTGAATATTGATTTATTATTCTTTTCTCCCATGAATTTCTAGCTTTCTCTTTCCAAGATGAAAACAGATACTGTTTCCTTGATCTGTTTCTAAATACGCTGGACCCCTCCTTTCTTCTCTCTGCCTTTCCTCATCGTCATGTTTTCTCTGTTGTCTGTGATAATTGTATCTGTCCCTAACATAATAGTCACCCTACATACCATTATACTACATATGATATACTACATATGATCCCCTCTGGCCATCACCATATTTATGAAATAAGGCCACACGAATACCATAGGATGAGAGTTAGGTTGTTTGAAGGGTTAAACGAGAGGCTGTGATGGGAGATGAACGCATGGAGAAGCGCACAGGGGTGGAGATAGCTCCAAATTTGAAATGTCAGGAGCATACGGTGTTTCCTCTGCATGTATGGACTAGGCTTGGCTTAATACTTGATGTCAGGACTGCTGGAGTTGTGGTGAAATTCTGTGCTGTTGCTGCGGGGCTCGCTCTGTTTATGATTGCTGCTATTGTTTGTGGTGATTAAGGATATTTTCATTACCAGCAAATGGTTTTATTACTTCTTTTCTGGTTAAAATTTAATTACCGTATATGACAGACACACATACCTACCCATACTTGTTTTAAATAAACTGCATTAAACCAAAGTACCTTTAATGATGTCCTAGTGATGCAAAAACACTCGGCAATGAGAATTCATGTTTTCTCCTCTTTTCTCCCCGTCCAGGGAGTGTTTGAAGAGGAGCCCACGGAGCCCGAAAGCAGAGGGCTCCGATTCGGCGACATCTCAGTCCTCACCCAGTGAAGAGGCTGGAATGATGACTGAGGTGAAGGTGAAAACAGAGGTACCAGATGACTACATCGAAGAGGTGATCTGGCAAGATGACACCAAAGATTCCAAGAATAACATAAAAGACGGGCCGGGAGATGTTCCCGCGGAGATCTGTGTGGTCATAGGTGGGGTCCGCAACCAGCAGACGCTCGGTAAGCTGAGGGTAACGCACCATGAGTGGGTGAGAGTGGGGAGAGGAACGAAGCTCTGGAGAGCGGTTCCTGGAAGCTCTGTCAGAGGGACCAGAGCCAACATGCACATCAATATTATGCTTATAATGATGATAAATGCTGATCAGTATCTCAGGGTGGGTGTAAGAGGGTGGACCAGACTCTGTTCAGTGGTGCCCAACGCCAGGGTGAGGGGCAACGGGCACAGACTGAAACACAGCAGGCTCCATGTGAACATGAGCAGAAACTTGTTTGCTGGGAGGTGCCAGAGCCTGGCCCAGGCTGCCCAGAGCGGGTGTGGAGTCTCCTTCTCTGAGACATTCAGACCCCCTGGACCCCCCTGTGTGATCTGCTCTGTGACCCTGCGTGAGCAGGGCTGGGCTGGGGATCTACAGAGGTCCCTGCAACCCCAACCAGCCTTGGGATTCTGCAATCTCAGGGCCCTGGCTCAGGATTATTGACTTTCTTTAACTTTTGCTGTGTATGTGTATCTGCTCACCCCTAAAGACTCAACCAGGATCTGGGTAACCATAAGAAAAAGCTTATTATCTTCTTTTGATATGTTAAATGACTTCCCATCAGTCATGTGCCAAATTCATAGGGAACCCAGGCCTGGTGGTGGGTGTGTTGGGTGTAGGTGAGGAGGCAATCAGGAGGAAAACCTGAGAAGAAGCTGCAGTGTTTTGAGAAAAGTTGCTTTGAGGAAAGCGGCTGCTTTCTTTGAATGATTAGAGTGAGCTCAAAACCCGGTTTTACGGGTTTCTGTTTGTTTGTTTTTCCCATCGCTAGTAACATTGTGGGAATAATTCTGACTTTTGGCTGGCTGTGGTGTTCCACTCCCAGAACAGTGAAACAGCGCTTCGTATCCCCACCCCACCTCAGGCAGCCATGAGAAGAAGCTTTTTCTTTTTAAATTTTCGGTGAACATCAGGCTGTCCTCTCCTCCCACATTGGGAAATGGGCTTTCTATGGGATCCTGGGGTGGCACCGCTAAGGGACTCATCCATTGACTCCAACATGGAGCGGGTCCCAGCAGTGACTCTGAGAGCCAAAGCCAGTTGCTGATACAAAGACAAAAGAGCACTTCACTTGGACCATGTTTCCTTCAAGGGGCTCAGGAGAAAGTTAGAGCTGCCCATTGTTGCTGTTGGGGTTGGTTTGTCTTGCAGCTGGGAGCACAAAGAGGTTCCGATGTTAGATTGTCTCCTGGTTTTTGCTCAGTCATTGCCGGCGCTGTTGGAGAGAAGCCCTGGAAGGTGTTGTCAGCTGGTGACTTCCTTGGGAACATCATTGTCCTGCCTGTCCCGGCAGGACAGTCACTAAGGATGGCAGGGTGGGAGGTCACTGCCATTTACACAGGGTCCAAACATCTAGGGAAAGCCTAGGAAGGCCATAACTAACTCCAGCTTAAAGATCTTACCATTTGGAGGACATGATGGTGGAGTCACCATCCCTGGAGGGGTTTAAAAGGCATTTAGGCAAGGTTCTTAGGGACATGGGTTAGTGCTACAGTTAGGTTATGGTTGGACTCAGTGATCCTGAGGGTCTCTTCCAACCAAAATGATTCTATGATTCTGTGTTCTGTGTATATTCAGAGCTTTTGTGTCCCCACAGCTCTTGAGAGGTTGGTCACTGCATGGGCAGCCCTGAAATGCAGAGGTGTCCCTGACACCCTGGTGGGATGGGTGGCAACAGGAGTGGTGGCCACCAGCCCTTGAGGAAAGCATCTGCAGATGGGAACTGTCACGTAGGACCCCATTGTCCCCATGGCTTCTGGCTGGGCAGCAGCTGCTCTGCAGGTGGAGTCCCCTGAAAACGGTGTTTCTAGCTCTGGTTGACTGAATCATTGTACAAAGTGGGCAGCGGGCTGTTGCTGTTGGCTGGCCTGGGTGTACAGCAACGTGTTGTACCTATGGAGAGTGCTGGGGACAGGCTGGGCTGTGGGGGGACATGGTTCAACACATAGGCACCACTGGGAGAGGGACAGCAAGTTATTTACGAGTTAACAAGTGGTGGTTGAAAGCCACAGAAAGTAAGCTGGAGAACTATCTGGGAGCGCCTTTTCAAATGAAATGTGCATCGTATTTGTTATTTTATAGCCTTGTGCTGGGTTTCTGTAAAGGCAACTTGGTGCTGAGGCGATGGGCAGCTGGCGGCCGATGCCTTTGTGAAGAGGGGCCTGTAAGTGCCCCCATTCATCCCGCCATCCACAAAACTCCTGCTTGTTGGGAAGGTGGCTCTGAATAACTTTTCTGTTTGGCCACCAAATACTGTGCTCTGTGTGGACCAGCCGTGGTGCCCGGATATCAGTTCCTTGTGGTTTCTTGAACTGGCTCCCAGTCAATTCTTCTGGTCCCCTCTGTCCCCCCCAGAAACCACCAACAGGTTCTGTTGCCGTTGCCACAGACACAAGAAACGTCCCGTGCCTGTTGCTTCACCGGTGACTTCAGCTGCAGCTCTGGAACAGCACAGAGTGTGAAGAGCTGAAGGTGCAAAGGCTTTGTGCTCGCTGCTGCTGCTGCCAGGAGTTTTCCTCCCTTTTTCCCCCCGAAGCCTTTCTCGTGATGTGATCTGGTAGCCCAGATCTAAATCACTTCAGCTGTGCAGAAAGGCCAGGCTTTGGGAGGGTTTTCTTTGCCTTCATCAGAAAAACTGAGATTGGAGGTGTCGAAAGTGGTTGTTTTTTATAGTGATTCGTGGCGCGGGATGAAGTGGTGAATCAGAGGTAAATGAATCCCTCTCCTTCACGTGGAAATGCCGACCCGCGGGCTGTCTCAGTTCGTGGTGCGCTGGGGACGGTTGGTTAAAGAGGACACAGAGGTGGTGGCTTCGGGGCGCACGCGGCTCCAAGTGACAGCGATCCTGCGGCGCTCAGCCTCGGGACTTGGCTGAACCACGCATTGCAGGATTTATGTTTCTTTTCCGAGTCACACGTCTCCTGCAGGAGTTTGCTGTATTTATATTTGTAGCTGTTACTTGGAGCGGTTTATAACAGGGATTCCCAGCTCAGTTGCTGCTGTTCGCTTGCAGCGTTTTCGCCCAATTAGGCCTGTGTGTGCTGCTTCCCGTTCAGCCACATGTTTCTCCTGACTCTGTTCCCACCCGTTTGGAGCAGCCCAGACCCCGCGATGGGTGACAGCACGTCCAGCACAGCGGGATGGGCGCTGGCAGTGCCTGCCGGCCCCAGCCCAAGAGCTGTTTGTCCTTTTGGACCGTTTTCCTCTCGTTTGCATTTCCACAGAAGTCTTGCAAGCCCCGTGGGGCTCCCCTTTGGGCATCCCGAGTGTAGAAAGGCAGCGGAGCGGTTGGCTCTGGGTCCCGTCAGCAGCCGACGGGTACTGCTGCTCCATCCCCACCCACCCGAGGTGCTGCACTGCTCGCCCTGCACCGCAGTATTTCCTCTTCTTCTCTTTTTCTTGCTAGCTTGGTGTGCTGGCCTTGGGCCAGGGTCATTTGGAGAGGTCCAACGCATTAACATTCCTCAGGGCAGTGGTGTCAGGGAAAAAGGCAGAGAAATTCACCATGAAACTGCCTAAAAACAGAGGAAAAGCAAACAGCACTTGTGTTGTAAATCAAAGAGAAAGGGGCAGAGACTCTTTGGCTGATGTGGATAATTTTCTGATGGTAGGAATAGCATTAGGTCCGTATTTGTGTTTTGGAGGACTGAGGTACCTGTGAGTTGATCAGGAGAAGTTTTATACAACACTATTTAAGCTCTTGATCTGGGCCGTGCTTTACGAGAAACATTCTGTAGGGGATTTTTGAAGTAATGCATTAAGTCAGAAATGTTTCTAGACAAAGTGAAGAGGGAATCCTTCTGTTTTGAGCCTCTCAGTCTTACGCGCACATTTGATTGGTGCTGTGATGCTGATGTCTCAGCTGCTCTGCACGTAATTCATGAGAACTTTGGGTTCTCCTTAGTTATACCAAATGAAATAGTGCTGCAGAAGTCTTAAGAAACTCAGTGTGACCTCTGACATCTTGTTGCCAAGACACAGGGAGGGGCGAGTCTTGGAAATTTTTATAGGCTTCAGCCGTCATTATTCTTTGGAAATGGATCCACCTCAAGGGCTCTATTCTAATCTTTTTTTTGCACGATTTAGATGGAAAAGCATTGGAACGTGGCTCTCCCGTTGGATACACGCGAAATCGATATTCAGGGACCTGGATTTTTGACCATGCATTGAGATACACGTCCGGTATGTGATGGAAGGGTGTTAAAGTCTAACCAGGGATCAGGGAGCAAGGGAAGGCTCTGGATGCGACGCGTGTGTTGCCCAAATTCCAACCGCGAGGCTTAGGAAAAGCCTGGCAAAGCCGAATGCACCGACTAACCAAAAACCTTCCCCATCTGCTCTCCCACTTTAACCTGCATGATACATCCTGATGTGGACGAAGTCCAAGATAAACCATGACCACAGTGGCATTGTCCGAGGCAACACAGGCATGTCCTTTGTAAGGCCTTAACACATAGTGAGTGATGTCTTCTTTTTTTCCCCACTTCATCTTTCCTTCTCTCTAATAACACGTTTATTGTGACAAGTCATCCCTCCCTTCTCTAATATGAGGATCTGTGCCTCTGCCCCACAGATCTTGGTGTGCTGCTACAGAGTTGTGGCTGTTGAGTTGTCTCACTGCCCGCAGGACTGTACATCAGTAACTCAGCCCCGCAAAGCGCTGCCTGCCCGGAGCAGTGAGTGCAGGGTGGGGACAGAGGTTCCCCCTTGAAAAAGATTACTCCAGCTTTTCATAGAATCAGCAGTTTGGGTTGGAACCTTCCCAGCTCCCCCAGTCCCCCCCTGCCATGAGCAGGGACATCTTCACCAGCTCAGGTTGCTCAGAGCCCCGTCCAGCCTGGCCTGGGATGTCTCCAGGGATGGTTCAGCCACCACCTCTCTGGCCAACCTGGGCCAGGCTCTCACCACCCTCAGGGCAACAATTTCTTCCTCATGTCCAGCCTGAATCTCCCTCCTTTAGTTTAAACCATCACCCCTTGTCCTATCACAACAGGCCCTGCTCAGAAGTCTGTCCCTGTCTTTCTTATTGGCCCCTTTTAAGTCTGGAAAGGCCGCACTAAGGTCTCCCCAGAGCTTCTCTTCTCCAGCTGAACCCCCCAGCTCTCTCAGCCTGTCCCTAGCAGAGCTGTTCCAGCCTCGGGTCATTCCTGGGGCTCCTCTGGCCCCTCTCCAGCAGCTCCATGTGTGTCCTGTGCTGAGCACCCAGAGCTGGACCAGCACTGCAGGGGGGTCTTTACCAGTTCTCCCAGTGCCCCGTGTGGGCCCAGCGCTGGTTCGGGGTGCGGGTGGGTGTCAGGGGCGGTTTGCTATTGGTACAGCCCAACCTGGGTGATCTCAGGGGGTCGGTGGTTGTGGGACCCCGGGATGGTCAGTGCACTCATCTGTTGGTGCTGCTGCCTTGGGGCTCCAGCTCGAATAGTTTTCAGGAAGGGGTTTTGGAGGTTGGCGGTGGATATAATCAGTCCTCGAGCGTGGAAAAGGACGCTGCCAACCTTCAGATATCCAGGATTTCACTTAAAAAAGCCTGTGTGGAGTGACCGTGGGTGATGACTATCCCATATATGTGCATCTGTGTATAAAATACAACTAGCTACGATACTTTAAAGGCTATGGAGCAGATCAGACATAGTCAAGTGAATATATCATTATTCTAGAGTATTTTTTCAGGTGCGTATTCTAGTGTATCAGACTGTAGCGAATTGCCTCTTTCAGCATCAGTGACCAAGCAGCCTCCCCAGCTCAAAGCCCGTCCCAAGTGATGGGAACAGCGATGGACGGGGAATTCAGCGCTGTTGGGGGCTGGAAGGAGGGGTGTTTTGTAAGCAGTAGGGAATGGGAAGGGAAAAAAAGAACATGGGTATCACCTGTTCAGATACACAATTGGTTTTATTCTTGAGTAGCGCTGGGTAAGTATTGCCATAAAACGGCATTTGAGAATATTCATTTGGATGTGTGTGTGAATGTTTTATTCTTGTTTGTGGCTTGTCCCGGAGTTTTCCTGGTTTGCACGGTCGGGAGGAGATTGTTTCAAGGTTGCATGAGGAAGCGTCCATGGAAATGAAATGCTATGTTCATACCAAATATTCAGCCTTTCTTTCTCCCGCCTCCTCTTTCAGCGAGTGCTGCTCCCATCCCCGTGAGCAGCACACAGGATCGCAGTTACTTACCTGCTGATGGACAGCTAAGAAATGCAGCACATATTGCAAGTGAGAGCTTGGAAGGTGAATTTATAGCCTGTTCACCAAGAGGGAGTGAGGCAAAGAAAGGTCGAATCAAATAACAAATCAAAGGAAATTTCTGTCTGCCTGTCCAATAAACAGAAGAGGCAAAATTCATTGCATAATTTCATCATTACAAATGATTCTCCCAGCTCTCTTTCTCTGGTTTCATTGCAAATGGCTGTTTGGGGATGTGTGTTTTCTGGAATTGGAGACGCAGATTGAGAAGGGAGACTACTGTGGTCATGTGCTTTTCCTTAAAAAGGTCAGAAGTTCTATTTGTATCTATTTGGTTTCCTCCGGGTGGATATTTACCAAATCTCTATGGGTTTCTTGAGAAATTTGTACATTTCTTGAGAAATGTGGAGAACTCCTTGCCTCACATAACACGCTGCCTGCTCTTTGCAGTTGAAAAGCTTTTTTTCCCATATACGAGGAACTTACTGAAAAGTAATTCAAGGTTATTTCTGTCCATAGGAAATATTAGTCATGATTATAAAATTATAAGTCAGGTTATTTTGAGAGTGGCCCTTCATGTCAGCAAAGTTAGAAAGATGTACTGAAAATGAAAGTTCAGGGTAATATGCCAAGGAATCTTAAATAAGGCTGAAAAAATAATTGAGTCTGGGATAGTGATTTCCTGCATTTATTTCCATGAACCTTCCAAAAATTACTTTGCTGCAAACGGCATTCTTCTGTTCCCAGTTTATGGATAAGTATGCGGTGAGGTTGTTTTTCCCGATTTAACACGGTGATGTATGCTTCTCTGTCTTGTTTTCCAGGGTCTTACGAGTGTGGAATATGTGGGAAGAAATACAAGTATTACAACTGTTTCCAGACCCACGTGCGAGCGCATCGAGGTATTTCACTCCTCCTCCAGTCTTTGGGGACCCTGGGGTAACATTCAGGCTCAGGGGGTGTTTTCGGGAAGACCTTGATGGTTGCTCTGCTGCTTCTCTGTTCGTCACTCGTGTTTTCGGGTGGCCCATTCGCAGGACAGACTTTGGGGCTGATGCGGTTTGGTGGTTCTCTACTCCAGTGGTATTTTCTGCGGTCGGGAGCAGCCGTTGTTGTGTTGGGTGCAGTATTGACTGCCCGGGCTCTCTGGGGGCATCACTGTACATTGGGAGAGCTGCAAACCCACAGGTTTCTCCTGGCAGATGCCCCAGCGCAGGGCCGGGCACGTCCCGAGGTGTCCGCTGGGTCTCCTCGTCCATCCCCGGTAGGTGGGGACAGGAGGATGTCAGGTCAGATATCGGCATCGCTACACCGCTGAATTTTTATGTTAAAATGATACTTGAACTCACTGTCCAGGTTTAAGGCAAGGCAGCAATAAACCGTGGCAGATGCTCCCTATTATCCCCTCACTTCCCACCACCCCTCCTTTAGATCAGAAAGATGACTGGAAAGATAAGGGGAAGGGAAGAGAGACTTAGACTTCAAGTTGGAGAGTTTTAAGGGCTTTACTAATGCTACTAATAAATAGAGAATACATACAAAATGCACAAACCCAGTCTAAGTGCTGGACGTGGCGCTGGCATCGCTCAGCGGCAGAGCTGGGGCTGCGGGGCTGGCGGCTCCAGCAGCTGCAGCTCAGGCCCCGGGAGTCACGGGCGGGACTGCACAGCAAACGGAACCTGGGTGCGAATCAGGGCCTGAGGGTCACAGACAGACAGACAGACAGACAGACAGGGGCCTCTCTGGATGCCGGCCATGGGCGAAGAGAGAGTGACCCTGTGATCACCCTCTTATATAGGGGTATGACCATTATGGGATGGAATACTTAGTTGGTCAGTTCTAGTCACCTGTTCCATCCACCCCTCCTCAAACACGCCCCCTCACAACAGAACATGGGAAAACTTATCAGTCTTTCTTGGCTACCATAGTAATAGATCTAAACACGAGCTTCTTCAGCATCCCGTTGGTCTCCTATCAGCACCGAGTGCAGCATCCGAGGAAAAATATGCAGCTAAAACTCAGAAAAGTACAGCCACCTAAAGAACTGAGCTGGAAGAAAAATCACTAAAAGGGAACCAGTCTTGTTTTTAACAAAGCCGGGACACTCACCCCGTGTCCCTGCCGTCAGCTGGGGTCGCTTTCCAAATGTCCCGTTTGTCCGGCGTATCCCGTGCTTAGTCAGGAGCGGCTTTTATTTGAATTTTCTGCAAGTCTGGCCAATTTGATGTCGCTTAATTGCAGAAATGGGAAAGTTTTCCTTGGTGTTTTGTATAATTAGCGTAGCTTGTCTAGTTTGGAGATGCATATCTGAAATGACAACGGGGACATGAAACAAGCTCACGAGCCTCTCAGTGGCTTTATTTCACCCCAGTTGAGCGCTGGAGTCCGTGTGTCAGATTTACAGGAGCTTTAGCTCCTCAGGTGTAACCAGCGGCATCGGCGCTCGTGGTCGTCAATGAAACGCTTGACTGGGATGGCTGGAGGAGCATAAAGAAAACTCCTCGTGAAAAGTTTGGAAATCCGGGAATAATGGAGACTAATCCAATATAAACTTTTAAATGCGTGAACTCTCAGTGCACAGCTGAAAAGTGAACGTGCATCCGTAACTTCCCAGAGTTTTCCACAATCTTTAATTGCACGGCTGCATATTTGTCATGTGCTGCTTAACATCACAGAGCCGCTTCTGTACCCTTAGATACCTGCAGAATTGTTTGTCAAGGCTGGTGTTCCTTCTAAATACCAACACAATTCTTAAAAGTCCTTTAAATGTAACTACAAAGTAGCTTCACTCTGCATTTTAAGAGGAACATGCCTACAATAGTGAGCAGCAGTAATTTGCTGACGTGCGGAACGCTCTAATGTTGCATCACAACATTGCAAGATTTTTGCAATAATAATTGCAGCATTTAGATTTGGGACAAGGATTGCTTTTCTTTTACTTCTGTACCCCAAGCACTGTAGGATCCTTAATACAGGTGGAGTTTTAGAGCTGTATTAGTGTAAAGTCATGTCCATGTGATACAGTTGATTTGTATTTATATATTTATTTATATTTTGATCATGAAATCATGCTGTGCTATATATGAAAAGGTGTGGATGCATCGACACACACGCCTGCGATCAATAATCCATAGTTTTGTCATAAACTCAGGGGAAACATGACTTTACCTTTTGCTTCCAAAGCCTTTCTAATGTGTAGCTATTATTAGTAACTTTCATATCAGTGCTAGAGAAGCACAATTTATGTGAAACTTAGAAAACGTTGGTTTATATTGCTGTAAAGTGATGCGTGTAGTAGTAACGTTTAAAGAGCATTTGAATTGCCTTAAGACAATAAGAATCAAAATGAGATATTTATTCATGTACACTCCTCAGCAAGAAATCAAACTGAAGCTCAGTGCAAGTCTGTAAATGTGATTCTCCCAGAAACAGAACCGGAGCTGGCAGTTGAAGCAGTCGGGAAGGATACCTGTCTGCCTTTGAACGTGCATGTCATGTATAGTTAGGAAAAACAAGGATTATTTGGAGGAAAGGCCCATGTGATACAATGCAGTGAGAATGGTGCACAGAACTGTACCAGTATCACTGCTGGAAATAGTGTGAGAGTGCAAGACTCGAAGAAATTTTTTGCGAGAGATGCTTTTATTGCCACGCGTAGGTTTTGTGTAAAGAAGTGGCTGGTATTGCAGCATCATACCAAACGTGAGAGAACTCGGTGGAGACGCGCACGCCGGGGACGTGATCCTGCACTTGGCATGTTCTCCCTGTGTATCTTCAGTCCGTGTCTTGGATAAATCCGGACATTGCAGGCAACCCAGCTCCCCTTGGGCTGCTCGTCCTCGAAGCGCTGGAAATGGAGCTCCCTTGGCCGACTCCGTGCGGTTACCAGCTGCCAGAAACTCCGATCCTGAGTGCTGTAGGCACTTCTCTGTGGCTGGGCGAGGCGGGAGCCGGGGCGCGGTGGCAGGACCTGGCATTCCCTCTTTGCCCGCTGCATTTTCCGAGCGTCAGCCGTGGTTCCCCGAGGTCTGGGCCACCCATCAGTCACGTAACATCTGCCTTACCCTGCAAGTTTGACTGATCCTGGGTAAACTCAGCATCACAGTAGCTTAAGCAAACTCAGGCCCTTTTTTCTTCTCTTTAGGTGTTTTCTTCCAGGGCTTTTTGGGCATTCAAGCAGGAATATCTGCTTTCTGTGCTTTGCTGAAGGACGCAGCCCTTCTCCTTGAGCAGCCCTCTGCTTTTTGCTTTCTTGTTGGCTCCTGGGTCACTCATGGTCCTTGGCTGCACTGCGGTTTGGTCCTCAAGATGGACAGAGCTGGGGATGCAAACAGTTCAGCCCATGGGAGAGCAGATAGTAACCATGTTCATTTGGTTTAGACCTTTGGAGCAGAACAACTGAAACAACCACCTGTCTATTCAGTGACACAACTTCTGTCCCCAGGACGGGAGGTTTGGAGGTCCCACATTTTCCTTGCCTGGAACTGGGTTGTTTCTAAGCTGGGTTCTGTACATGTCGCTGTGCAGTGTGGAGCTGGGAGCTCTGCTGCCCTCGCAGCTCTTGCACTCGGTCCTTACTTGTCAGTTCTCTCTGGTACATCAGTTCCACATTAAGACTCTCACCTGGTGCCATCACGGTTTTCTTTGTAATGATCATTTTGGGGAGAAATTTCCTAGATGTTTGGGGTCTTTTATAACCGCACGTGCCTCTTCTCTAGATCTCCATGGTAAAGAAGCCGTGACGGAGGTGACCTGTGTTCTTTAGGCTGATTTTTCTTCTCGTCTGCCTTCAGGAACGGGTGGTTTCTTATTGGAAAACGGGGCATTTTCCTAGTTCCTTGAGTCCTCCCCGTGGTGCTCAGTGTTGGCTGGAGACTTTCAGGGAGCGACTGCTCTGGCGGTTCTCGAGCGCAAAGGGCTGGGGCAGCTCTGCGTCGGGATGAGAGAAAAGGCGGGGAAAGCTGAGCTGCAGGCACAGAAAACCCCACGTGAAACCTTCTGCAGAGGAACAGAAACGCAGCTGAGAAATTGTGGAATTGTGGAGCTGAAAGGCTCCTTTGTGAGCTGTTGTGCGGCCCCGCGGGATCGCGGCTCCGTCCTCCCGCGGAGCTGCCGGCGTTCGGCCGCAGCAGAAAAGCTGCACATTCCTGCTGGCGCTGGGAGGCTCAGTCCCGGCCGCCGCGCTGACAAACCTTCCCGCTTCGCCTACGTGCAACCCAGGCCTGGAAATTGTGTTGCTTACAGCGCTTTTTGTCGAGCTGTGTGAGGTTTTTCAAGTCGTTAAAAGGTTTGGATTCTCTTCAGGAGTTCGTCAGCTCCAAAGTTTTGTTTTGTACTGTTGGGTTGTATTTAAGCAACAAAAGGAGCAAAACATCTGCATGTTTGGAGTGGGGAAAATTATTTCGCTTTTAGGTAACTCAAAAGAAGGCTGTAAAATTATTTCACTTTTAGGCAACTCAAAGAAAAAAATGGTTGGAATCACTTTATTGCACTTTTAAAAAATGAATTTAAAAACCTTTGGGCTTACGGAGGTTTTTCCCCAGAGGAGAATTCTTCCGAAAGCAAATGAAAGCAAGGCTCCAGTTTAACCCTCGCAGGATATATCGCCTCTGTTCTCATAATTGGTGGAAGTTCTCTGTTTCCAGATAAGCTTTTCAGGGCTGAATGATGATTTTGCTGGAGTTGTTTTGCGTTATTATTTATTGAGATTATCGAGGTGCTGCAGAGCGATCGGCTCTTGTTACCGTCCCGCTGGGCTGTGCAGCCGGGGGCTCATCTGCCACCACAGGTGCTGGATGAGCTGGAGTAGGATTGTTTACTCACACAAAGTTTCTGCTTTAACTAATTGTTCAAAAACTTCTCAAGGCTTTTGAAGTTACGAGTTGATATTTTCCAAGAATGAGTTTTGCTGGATTCCACAAATACGAAAAGGAAGATGACTCGTTGGTACTGGAAAATGGCGCTTTGCCAAAGTGCACATTTTTTGAGGCTGAGTTGGAGCAGTTCTGTCACTGAAATGATTGGGAGCTGAGAAGTTGAAAATTAATAGCGAAAACAACATTGCTGAGCAGAGATGGTGTTTCTGAGCTGAAGATGGTTGGGTTTCATTTGTAGATTATCTGCTACTGAAAATCTATGGGATTTGGGGGGGTCCTTTGCCCTCTGTGCGGCATCCCAAGCATCCATCTTTTACTGGGTACATTTCTCAGTCCGCAGATTTTTACAGATGCAGCAAATGACTTGAGACACAGGAGTTAACTTGCTTGTTCTCCAGCCT
Organism: Streptopelia decaocto; assembly: GCF_964273445.1. Lineage (NCBI taxonomy): Eukaryota > Metazoa > Chordata > Aves > Columbiformes > Columbidae > Streptopelia > Streptopelia decaocto. Next base: position 2,236,259 of record NC_138672.1, on the reverse strand, counting down.
TCCTGCCAACCTCCCTACTCTGACTGACTTTTGCAACTTTCTCAGAAATTGGTCTTTTGTTTTAAGGCTGTAATTACTTGGTCTCAGCCCAAATGAGATTTAGAGTGGGCTGTTAGGGGATTTTTAGTTGGGTTTTGTTTTAATTCATGAAGACTTCAGTCTGTCTTATGACTAAGAGTAACATTTCTTAAGCCAGTTCAGAAATGGCTACTCCTTAAACCTTTGTGTGTTGCTTGGTAATCGTTAAATTTGACTAAAGTACTTGTTAAAGCTCTTTAAATGACAGGAATGGCCTGGTGCATGCACAGTACATATCTTTTATGGTTTATTTATGCTGTTGGCTGGGAACGCCAGGCCAGCATTTTGCAGCGCTCCATTGTGCCACAGCTTGCTTTTTCCTTGAGTGATAGGTGGTAATTCAAACAAATAGCAGCTGTGGAAAATGCAGGGTTTGACTGGCGAGGTTTTGCGTACGGCACTGAGGGTTTCTGCTCTGGCCCCTTGCTTTGTGAAGTTGTGCCAAATTAATATCATCGCCTGGAAAAAAAAAGTGTTTGAATCAGGCAGGTTAAGCAAGTAGAAATATACAGATTCACAAACCCACAATCTTTTGGTTTTATTGTTTTTAAGAAATAAGGAAATGAAATGCAAACACTGCTCATTACTTGAGGTTGCAAATTTTAAATTCAGAAACGCTGTGACGTTCTGCAGCTGTGGCTTTCAGAGCAACGCGAGCACTATTCCAAGAGACATACGGAATATTTTGAAACGTAGTTATGTTATTAGATAATGTGACACAGAGTATATGCAATTTAGATGAATATTAAACGCTTCAGACTGGCTTGGAAATCGTATTCGTTTATGATCCTTGACTTGTAACGTTGGGTTTTCCAGCTCGTAGCTTTGCCCGCTGCGTTCATTTAGGGCTCGAATGTGATCTTTGCTGGGTGCTTCTTGCGTGGTACAGCAGAGAGAGCTTTCTGTCCATCTTTTCAGACGTGTCTTCAGTAAGAGGAGGGCGGAGCAGCCCTGGGGGGATTCTTGCGCCCCTCTCGGAGGCGTTGCCATCGCTGTCTGTGAGGGGTGCCCGGCTGTGCCGTCTCCCACAGGGGCTGAGCTGGGTGCACCGTGCACTGTTCGCTTTCCCGGGTTGACAGCACTTGCGCAGGGATTAAGCACATGGGCGATTTCAACAAACCTTCGGTAGAAGTGACGAAACTCATCGTCACGAGCTCCATGGATGACAGTGGGACTGTTGGGGTGTGTCAGTCCGGTCCGTGCACACCTCAGCCAGGGCCCGAGGTGAGAGGAGGTGGTACCGGGGATGGTGGCTCCAAAACCTTCCTGGGGCTCCGTGAAGCAACTCAGAGCCGGCTCCCTGTGTGCAGGGCTGGGGTACGGGTCCCTTCTAGCTGTCCCATTTCAAACCCAGGCCCCTGTGACAGTGTGGGCAACAAGAGCCCCAGGTTTGGAGGCTCTTGTCACAGAATCATAGAATAGTTTGTGTTGAAGGGACCTTCCCAGCTCCCCAGTCCCCCCCTGCCATGAGCAGGGACATCTTCACCAGCTCAGGTTGCTCAGAGCCCCGTCCAGCCTGGCCTGGGATGTCTCCAGGGATGGTTCATCCACCACCTCTCTGGCCAACCTGGGCCAGGCTCTCACCCACCCCATTTTTTACCCTCCTATTTTTTTACCCTCATGTTTCGCCTCTTCCAAAGGACTGCGAGGTGGCTTGGCTTAGCCCCACAGGGCTGCTGGCCTTTCACAGCCCGCTCCGTCGGCCCCCGGGGAGCCCGTGTGTTTACCGAGGCAGCTGCTCCTGGAGCTGCTCTTGTCTGGGCAGCACAGCCCGTGGTGGCGGGTGCTGTGCTGGAGAGCTCGGCCGGAGCAGAGTGAGCCGGGGCCGGCCGGGCGCAGAGTCGGCCGTCAGATCTAAGTGCAGTTCTTTCTCTTTGCAGACACTGAAGCTGCCTCAGGTGAAGGAGCCTCACAAGGCAGTAAGTACTCCTGGGGGTGCGCAAGGGGGGCCCGGGCTCGGCGTGCGTGAGCGCTGCGGGTGGCGCGGTGCGCGGGGCCCGCTCCCCCGGGGGCACGGCCAGACCCGCTGCCCGCGGCGCCCCCTGCGCTGCTGCGGCCGGAGCGCCGCGGGCTGTGGCGGGCGGGGACACGGGCCGAGGGGCCGGGGCTGCGGCGCGGGGTGCGGCCGGCAGAGGGCGGCCCGGCCGCGGAGCTGCGGCGGGGCCGGGGGGGAGCGCGGGGGCTCGGCTGAGGTGTGAGGGGAGCTGGGCGGTGTGAGGGGAGCTGGGCGGTGTGAGGGGAGCTGGGCGGTGTGAGGGGAGCTGGGCGGTGGGAGGGGAGCTGGGCGGTGGGAGGGGAGCTGGGCGGTGGGAGGGGAGCTGGGCGGTGTGGGGGGAGCTGGGCGGTGTGGGGGGAGCTGGGCGGTGTGGGGGGAGCTGGGCGGTGTGAGGCGGCGGCGGCCGCGGGCAGAGCTGGCGATCCGCTGCCTCAGCCCTGGCAGGGGGGCGCTGGGTGCTGCGGTCATCAAGTCTTGTAGGATTTTTGAACTTGACACCTGAAGTTGGGGGTGTGGGGGGTGTTTCCCTGTGCGAAGGAAGGATGTTGATAAAACAGAGCCCAGGTGCGGAGGGGCTGGGGCAGCGGGTCTGTGCGCCGGGGTGGTGGCATCAGGGGGAACCTGGTGGCCCCTATGAGGGTGGGATGGGGAGATGGAGGCAGGAGGTTTGGGGTGGAGAGAGGATGAGAGATCATGAGCAAGAAGTGGAAAGAAGAGAAGTTGTTGAAGGAAGAGCTTTTCCCTGTGCTGTGGTGCAGGTTGGCCCAGAGAGGCTCTGTCTTCTGCATCATGGAATCCCAGAATGTGAGGGGTTGGAAGGGCCCTGGAAAGCTCATCCAGTGCAATCCCCCCATGGAGCAGGAACACCCAGATGAGGTTACACAGGAAGGTGTCCAGGCAGGTTGGAATGTCTGCAGAGAAGGAGACTCCACAACCTCCCTGGGCAGCCTGGGCCAGGCTCTGCCACCCTCACCAGGAACAAGTTTCTTCTCATCTTGAAGTGGAACCTCCTGTGTTCCAGTTTGAACCCATTGCCCCTTGTCCTGTCACTGGTTGTCACCGAGAGGAGCCTGGCTCCATCCTCCTGACACTCACCCTTTATATATTTGTAACCATTAATGAGGTCGCCCCTCAGTCTCCTCCAGGCTAAAGAGACCCAGCTCCCTCAGCCTTTCCTTGGAGGTTTTACAAGACCAGTCTGGGTAAAGTTTCAGGTACCCGAGTCTGAGCTCAGAGCAGACCCTGCTTTGAGCAGGAGGTTGGACCAGAGACCTCCTGAGGTCTCTGCAAATCCAGACTTTGCTATGATCATATTAGGTGAGAGCCAAAGGTTCCATTGCAAAGGTAAGTTACCAGCCTTGGTGGTTACAGATGGCAGGATCACCAAACTTACCCTGGGTGGATATAAAAATGTTAGATAAAAGAAAAATAATAATTATAAAGTGCAATCATGCCACCTTCTTTGAACTGCTGTATTTTCCAGCCCACACTGTGACAGGTGGAGAGCTGGGCTAAGCATAAGGGAGTCTGGGCGTTCTGTTTGCAGAAGGAAGCAGAACTGACTTTGCTGCAGGTGGGGAATGAAAATCCTGATCCGAAACATCTCGGTAGCAACCAGCCATCACTCGGTCTGTACGCACTGCTGGTGCTCAGTGGAGGGAAGAGGGGCTCTGCAGCCGGGCCCTTCCTCTCTCCATTGACCCAGTGACATGTGCTGTCCAGCTCCCGGCAGGGAGACTCCTTTCCAGGCTCCTGTCACCTCCTTTGGTGTCTCATTTTCAGTAGGTGCTCTGCTGCTCATTGGTGTTTTACTCATCCTGAATCTTTCCAGGCTCATCTCCTGGTCCCCTTGCTCTGAATTATAGCTCTGGGCCCTACTATGTTCTGGGCTTTGCTCTGTGCATCCTGCACTCATTATTTGGTATTTGACGTAGTATCCTTTTTGCCAGAGCTTGGGAACCACCTTGTGCAAAGAGATAAGTTTTTCTGTAAGTCAGCTTTTCCTCTTCTTACCTGTCATTGGAATTTTTTTGGCTGAGACAGACAGAGCAGAGTGAGGTATAGAGAGTAAGAAGGGAAAAAACCATGAGGGTTCATGCCTCAGCCGCGTGGGCAGACCCTGTGTTGTTCAAGCCATAGAAGGATTTCTGTCAGTATAAGTGGCACTTCTGTGGTGGCTGGATCTTGGGGAGGGGGAGAAGGGAAGGTCACAGGCAGAAGATGGCGCTGGGAGAGGACAGTGACAAGCAGCTGCTCCCTGCGCTGGGCTCAGAGGAGCTGCCGCGGTGGAGATGGAGCCGGCAGCAGCGAGAGGGGTTGGGGCATCTTCACGCAGGGCTGTACGAGTCTGGCCCCCTCCCCAGAGCAGGAATTGCTGAACCCCCTTTTTACCTGCCACACTCATTGCTATCCCGAAAGAGTCTCATCTACCTGAAAGAGCTGGAGGCAAGACCACAGCACCAGAGAAGGGAAACAGTGATGGGCTGGGGATGGGGATGCAGATCCACAGCCATCCACACTGATGGAACAACAGGCTGTGCCTGTCACCTGTCCCACAGAGCCACCGTGGAGCTGTACAGACGGTGCTGCTGTTCCTAAGTGCAGATGGTTGTAATTTCCTGACAAAATCACCTTCCTCTTCCCCTCCGTGCTGCAGTGAGATAGTTCAGCTGTCTTCTTTCCTCCCCGTGCCTTCCCCTCTGGGGCTGGATGAAATCCCTGGCCTACCCTCTGCAGTGCTCTTCTCCTTTTTCCACTCAATGGCTCTCTTGTTTCCTTGTCAGTCTGTTTGTTCCTCATATATTTTAGGAATTTTTTATTTATCTTTCCTTTCCTGCTATTTTTGTTTTGCCTGCTGCTCCGCTGCTATTCCTCTGTGACCCGATTTGGCTGTTTACACCCTTTCTATTACAGATGTCTGTATTGTTCAAATCTTCCTCTGCTATTTTGGTCTCATTGGGAACCTCTAGATTCACGGGCTCTGCAGGCATGGTTTGCTGCCTTCTAAAATTTCTCAGTATTTAAGGGATACAGCAGGACCTTGTTTTCCCTCATGTGCCTCTCTCTAGGGCACAGGTTGTGTCCATCCCAAACTGGAGTGGATGAGGAGCTCCCTTGACCATCCGCGGGTCTTTGGCGTTAGTTCAGATAACTAGAACTGCAGCTTTTTAAAAGCTGTTCAGGTTTCTCTGTGGTGAATTTTAAGGGGTATGTGTAGCTCACAGGCACAGTGGGCACCAGCAGAGTTTTGGTGAAGGCAACGCCGTGTGTCAAGCGGGGAGACATCTCGGGTGCCAGCTCTGCAGAACACACCAAGGGCACCTTGGCTTGGTCACAGGAGTAATGGAGCGTTGGTGACAGTTACCTGGGTTGTGCTCCGAGACTTATCCTGAGAGCCACGAGTCGTGCTTGTTCCTGGGAGGCAAAGTTTTCATCTCACCATTCTGGGGCTGAGAGCGAGTTGTGCTGGGCCTGTCGGGAGGGTGAGTTGCTGACGTGGTGGGTGAAGCTGTGTTGCCTTCAGGTCCGAAGGTTCGACTGCAGGAAGGGCTGGCCCGGCCTTTTTTCCTGGGAAGAATGGAGCCATGGGGCAAACTGGGACGCAGCTGAGCCCAGTGGTTTGGTTGCTGCTTGCTTTAAAGAGGAGACAGTGGTGTTTAGACTTTCCAGCTGGGAAGGCACTTTGAAGACTCCCTTGAGGAAAAACTGTTGCACTTTGTTGGTTATTTCCATCCTTTGGGGTTTTTGGTCTATAGATCGTGTCTTTGGGACTGCCTTTTATTTGGCCCCATTCTTGAAGGGACACAGATGTGTGGTATTGAGCAGAGGATGTGCTCATGGGGACATGTTTGCATGGCTTTGGGAGTTACTTTTCTAGCCTTGGCTTAGGGTCCAAGACCAGAATTCCCACATGTAGAGAGAAGAAAACAATGCAGCCCACAGTGCTAATGTGTTAATAAAGAGACTTGTCTAACTGCTCCCAGCTTTAACTGGCAGGGAGGAGAAAGGGAGGAGAGGCATTTGAAATAAACTTTCTATTTGATATTTTTTTCCTAGGCAAGGGTGGCCAGTTTGACACGTGGGTCGCTGAGTCTGTCAGGCTTTTCCGAGATGCTCGTACACCTCTGTGCTTTGCTCTAGACTTTTGGAAGTCCTCAGGAAGAAAGTTTGGGCTAGATCTGGGCTGTCATTCTCCTTGGAAATTCCAGTCATGTTTAGGAGAGTTACAACCTTTGTAAAAACAATCTCCCTCCTGCGGCTCGCATACCACAGGAAATTCTTGGCAACCTGACAGCGAAATACAGCGACGGGCAAGCAGGGGTCCACAGGGCCGGGCCTGGCGGGGACAGTGTGCCAGCGACACAGCTTTGGGAAGCATCACCTCAGATCTGAACAGATCTTTGCACTCTGCTGGGTCATAGAATCATAGGATCATTTTGGTTGGAAGAGACCCTCAGGATCATCGAGTCCAACCATAACCCACCCCTGGCACTGCCCCGTGTCCTGAGAACCTCATGTCCGTCTGTCTAACCCTCCAGGGATGGTAACTCCAGCACTGCCCTGGGCAGCCTGTTCCAATGCCCCACAGCCCTTTGGCGAAGAAATTGTTCCCCAGATTCAACCTCAACCTCCCCTGGCGCAACTCGAGGCCGTTTCCTCTTGTCCTATCACTTGCTACTTGGGAGAAGAGACCAACCCTCTCTATGCTCCAGCCTCATGATGCAGGTTGGGTTCAGTGCACATGTCACAGTTTGGGGACAATAGTTTTCAGCGCTCGGCTGGCACCAGCGCTGGGTCAGCAGCCCTGCCCATGGCGGTGCCTGGACCTGGGAGCTGCCCTTGGGTTAGGAAGGAGCCCCCAGGTGGTCTCCCGGCTGACAGGTTGTTTCTGGGCTCGTCCCCACGAGGTAGAGGGGGAGGCTGACGTTCCACCAGCACAGCCGTGGTCTCCAGAGCGTGGCAGCCTTTGCTGGTTCCAGATCTGTCTCTCTGCTACAGGTTATGGATTGTAATATTCAGTCTGTTGGATTTTGGTATTATTATTTTCTGTAGGAAAGAGGAACTTGTGTATAAGAACATCTCCAAAACAGGTTATGGATTGTAATATTCAGTCTGTTGGATTTTGGTATTATTATTTTCTGTAGGAAAGAGGAACTTGTGTATAAGAACATCTCCAAAATAACCGTAATGGCTTGCAGAGCTCAAGGTTACACTGTGAGTTTTATGGTAGCCCATGAAGCTTTAATTCATCTGGGCATGCATAAGCACTCACATGTCACTGTTGCTTTTTCTGATTGTGTCCCTACCTTTTTGAACCAGCCTAGGACAGAATTAACGTTGCTCTGGCAACTCTCAGTGTGGCACGAGCCTAATTACGACTTCCCAGTGGTCTTTTAATACCTGTTTTTGAAATACCAGATGTTAGCATATACACCAAATCGCACTCCCAGTCCCTAGTACTTCTGAACCTTTTCCTGGCTGGCCCTCGGGTGACTTTACCGAGGAGTTTGCTGTTCTGCAGGACGGAGAGAAAGTCACTTGGCAGTGGCCACCAGCGGGCGAGTGGCGACGGAAAGGACATGAGTCGCTGGGCGTGCAGCCCAGTCTCTGTGCCCTGGGAAAGAAAGCACAACAGCAAAGGTGCAGAGAAATGGGGGGGAAGAGTTATTGAAAGCTGAAGCTTTCTTAAAGTATATCTGGTGTATTAACTTCATGTATGTCTGGTGAGCTCCTCAGGGGAGAAGTCCTGAGGCTGACGAATGGTGCTGATTAGTATTGTGGGGAAGAGTCTTACCATTCCTGGAATTTTTAAATAAAATCTAGTGTGTCGGCCAGGTTGGCTGAGTTCAGGTGAGCTGCTGACAGTGTGGTTTGCTCTTTTCTTTGCCCTTGTTACAACTTTTTTGAGGATCGTGACAAGCAAGTTGTAGTTTAAGAGCAGGTAGTGCCCATGAGTGTGAAGGTTGCTCCGTTAGATTGTTAGCATCCCATCCTTATGGTAAAAGTGGCACTGACATGACCCTCAAAGGAGAAACTCCAGTCCCAGCTCTGTATGTGATGAAACCAGCGGGACAACCCAGTATCTCTCAGTTTTTGTGTTATGGGCTCAATGCCATCGCCATCCCTGGCTCAAAGCCCGACTCCAAGCTTGGGCTTTGCCATAGCAGGCACTGGAACAGGCTGCCCAGGGCAGGGCTGGAGTCACCATCCCTGGAGGGGTTTAGAAGGTGTTTAGATGAGGTTCTCAGGGACATGGGGCAGTGCTGGAGTTGGGTTATGGTTGGACTCGATGATCCTGAGGGTAATTTCTCTTTGCCAGATCTTCAGTCTCTCTTATCAAGTACCTCAATGTAGTGAAGTGTTTATGCCTCAACGCAAGACCTGTTTGAATTCTGATCGTATCCCAACTCCTCATAGCTAGCTGGAATTCTTATCAGACTCATGATGGGTCCCATCTTTGAAAATAAAATATCAACGGTGCTGTCATCTGTGAGCTGTATTTCCTCCTTCCCCATTCACAGTAGGATCTTATCGTGTGCTAGTTTGTGCCTGGATGCTGAACTAAGATCCGCTGCTTGGTGCGGGGACACACACTGACTGTCATCGGGGTCTGAGGATGTTGTAGGCTGTAAACTGAATGTTTTTCTTTGCAGTTTCTTGGCCAGAAGCATTCAAACCCAGCACCAGTGCACAGGACGGCATCCACGAGGAGCGCGTGTCCCCACTGTGGGACACCATTTACTTACAAGGAGAAAAAAAGGAAAATTGTGGTTTTTTTCCAAATGGAATATACAGTAAATATTTCACAACCCCATACATTAAAAAAATGATTGGCTTCAAATCTTAAAAATGTATTTCCCTTTGGGTTCTGACTAAGCATGAGAAAGCTCAGCCTAAGAGGGAATTTAGCTGAAAAAGCTTTGCAAGGTTAGAAGCGAGGCTGTGGGCTGGAATGCTGTGAATTGAAACCATGAAATGAATATATTCAAAATTAAGGTTTTATTGCCCAGACCTTACACATATGTGGTGATTTTAGTGTTCTAATGGAAAGATATGTGAGTTGCTTTGCTGGTGTTAATTTAAAGTTAAGGAAGAACCTTTAGCATCTCCATTTTTTTGATTAATTTTCAGTATTTGAATTTGCAACCTTAATGTTTCCTTAAAGTCAATTTTAGCTTTTGATTTCCTTTCATTTTGGGGAGAGTGACAGAGCAAAAAATGGGAAGTTCTACTCTTGTGCTTGGTCTTGCCCAATTAAAAGCGTAACGCAAACGATGTGTGTGTGTGCAGACCCACGTACTCACGCCGAATGAACAGTTAGTCATTTACAACTCTGTGATTAATTTCTGCAATGTTCTTAGTTAATAATTCTCCCACTTCTTGGGGAGAGCTCTAAAAAGGGATTTTATTTTTCTAATGTGTTTGCGTTTTAAGCAGGTAAAATCCCTTTAGATTCCCATTTGCCTAACAAGTAGATGAGTATGTTCATCTTCAAATTTAAATGACCACTGGGCTGAGACCAAGAATGATGAATTTCGGTGAAGGAGGAGGACATTAAGAAAATAATATGGAACTTAGTTCTGGGAGCTACAAAATGTTGACCTTAAGGCCTGAGATGTTTTCCTTCAGTGCTTTAGTTGTTGCCTTTCACAAAATGTATTTCTGTGCAACTCTGGCCCAGGGTTATTTGTTCTCCCCTGGAACAAGACGTTTTTGGCACAGGTAACACAGGTTACTCCTGTCTTGCTCGTACATTCTCCTTCTCTGAGCACATTGCAGGACTGGGATGGGAGAGAGTTCCTCACTGCAATTTCTCAGGTTTTCTGTAACACGGGAGATCCATTTCCCTTTACCTTTCTTTTATCCTTTGTTCCAGTTTTGACCCAGCGCCTTCACATCACAGCACCCATGTCTTTTTTGAGGCTGGGTGAAACAGGTAACCATTCCCGGACCTGGTTTTAACAGAGTAAATTTGAAGTTGCTCTTCTGACATACTGGTTGCACTGAGGGTTCTTTTTGGCTGTTCTCAGTTCAGGTGTCCTGTTGGGTGTCTTGCCCTGTGACGGCACAGGGTGTGCTCAGGCCCATGGCACACGGGCCCTCACGCTGGAGGATTTGACATTCATGCGAGTCCTGCGGTCCCACAGCTCTGGAGGGGTTGCTGTGTCTGTAGTTTTAATGTAAGGTTTTAGAAAAGGAATCTTTCTATAAATCTGTGATCTTCACATTGTCTCTAAATTGGAGAGACACAGGTTGGACAGATGAATGAGGAATTGGCTGGATGGTCGCACTCAGAGAGTTGCGGTCGATGTCTCGATGTCCAAGTGGAGACCAGTGACGAGTGGCGATCCTCAGGGGTTGGTATTGGGACCAGTGCTGTTTAACATCTTTGTTGGCAACATGTACAGCGGAGCTGAGTGCACCCATAGCAAGTTTGCATTGTCAGCAAGCCGTGTGCTGCGGTCGACACGCTGGAGGGAAGGGATCCATCCAGAGGGACCATGACAGGGTTGAGGTGTGGGCCCGTGCAAACTCCATGGAGTTCAACAAGGCCAAGTGCGAGGTCCTGCACATGAATGGGGCAACCCCAGGCACAAATACAGGCTGGGCAGAGAATGTGTTGAGAGCAGCCCTGAGGAGAAGGGCTTGAGGGTGTTGGTTGCTGAGAAGTTCAACATGAGCCAGTAATGTGCGCCTGCAGCCCAGAGACCACCCGTGTCCTGGGCTGTGTCACCAGTCCCATGGGCAGCAGGTTTGGAGGGGATTGTCCCCCCACCCCGCTCTGTGAGACCCCCCTGCAGTGCTGGTCCAGCTCTGGGTGCTCAGCACAGGACACACATGGACCTGCTGGAGAGGGGCCAGAGGAGCCACAGGAATGACCCGAGGCTGGAACAGCTCTGCTGGGGGACAGGCTGAGAGAGCTGGGGGGTTCAGCTGGAGAAGAGAAGCTCCGGGGAGACCTTAGTGTGGCCTTTCTGGACTTCAAAGGGGCCAATAAGAAAGATGGGGACAGACTTTTGAGCAGGGCCTGTTGTGATAGGACAAGGGGTGATGGTTTAAACTGGAAGAGAGGAGATTTAGATTAGATATAGGGAAGAAATTGTTGCCCCTGAGGGTGACGAGGCACTGGGACAGGTTGCCCACAGAAGTTGCTAATGCCTCATCCCTGGAAGGGTTCAAGGCCACAACCGTTCCATGATTCTATGATCTTATATAGAAAATTTCTAGTATACCCATAAAAGTTAAATTTCTGCCCTTTTCCCAGACACTGGCCAGGTAGACCGTGTTCATAAAAAGCTGGATGTTAATACTCAGCCAAAGTGATGGAGAAATACATTTACTCTAATTAAAAAAGGGTAAGAATTGTAGTAATCCCAAATTGTTCCAATCATCCATCAGTTTGTCCTGAAGATGCCAGGAGAGCTTTATTTAAGAGAGAAATACATCCTTCCGCTGTTCATCGGGATGTGATACACTTTCTGTCTTCCAGCATGGTTGGAATTTAGCAAGAGAAAAGGTGTTCAGACAGCATTAATTCTTCCAGATTCCTCTTCCAACCTGAACCTGTGTCTGCCGAGCTGTGTGCTGGCATTTCAACAATAAGTCTGAATAGCACACAAAAAAACATTGAAAGCTATATTCCAATCATTTGTAAGCCAAGAAAATGATCAAAAAGATGCGTCCATTGAATAATCCAGCTGGCCTCACCACTCTTCTTGGCTTTTTCACTTCTAAGGATCTTTATAACCAGGAAAGGCAGAGCAATACAGGGGTTTCCTTCTTAAGATTTCTTCCTTCCAACTGAAGCAAAAGGGTTCGAGGTCTTGATTATCTTGGCTGATTGTAGAGAGGAAGGTTCTGCGTCCTTCCTAATTTATTTTAAGTTTAGTTTGTTCTTGACGAAGGTTTATGGCTCCATGATCTCTTTTTCAGTGCCACTCCGTCGTGTAACTATCACTCTTTTATTTCCATTTTGGGAGTGATAGTCCTGTGAATTCCCATCTGGAAATGGGACAAAATTTCTAGTGAGGGACAAATGAATAGGAAAAAAGTCAAGGTGAGATTTGCTTTTCCTTTATGAAACTCTCAGCACTACATCATTTAATCTGAACGGTTGTCATAAGTTGTGTATAGTCCCAGCCAAACCATTTTCATTCCAAAAGGAAGTTAAAATGAAATAACCTTAATTGTGTGTTGTGTGTGACTCCACATGATGGAGACTCAGCATCCTTATTGATAGAAAACATGCATCTCCTGCATCAACAAGTGAAGTATATACCATTTTTCTTTAAATTATGCAAGGTTGAGGATTTTTGTTGTCAAATTGCTGGTAGTAACACCTTAACACACTCTTTTCACCTTTTTTTATCTTACACTTAGTTACAATGTGAAAAAAAAGAATCCAGCACTTGAAATGACACCAGAATGAAGAAATAGGAAACTAGACCTGCTGGATTTAATTATTTTGCCTGATCTGTCTGATTTTGTCATGGAGTGTGAATGTCCTGCTTCATTATGCTGATTTTGGGGATTCTTGTAAAACACCAAAAAATTTTCACTTTGAATTGCTGATATTTGCTGTCTGTTTGGATTTAACTTTAGCATAGTTTTAACTATGGGAGAAGGAAATTAATGGATTTGTAACATTCTGAGAACACCTGGGAAGTATTTTCTGTGCCAGCATCTAGTGAGTGGTACCCAAAACACCTTTCCCCCAAAACATTTTAAAAAAAATTACAGTATGTGACCATCAGAGTATTGTGACAAGCGAGCTGTCTTCAGAAATGAATTCAGGATATTCCCCTGGTATGGAAGTTCCTGCCAATCTGGCCTCAAGTTTCCAGACCTGCAGGGATTCTGTCCAACCCTGGATGGTCTGCACTTCAGTCTCCATCACCGAATCCCAGAATGTGAGGGGTTGAAGGGACCTGGAAAGCTCATCCAGTGCAATCCCCCCATGGAGCAGGAACACCCAGATGAGGTTACACAGGAAGGTGTCCAGGCGGGTTGGAATGTCTGCACAGAAGGAGACTCCACAACCCCCCTGGGCAGCCTGGGCCAGGCTCTGCCACCCTCACCAGGAAGAGTTTCTTCTCATATTGAAGTGGAACCTCCTGTGTTCCAGTTTGTACCCATTGCCCCTTGTCCTGTCACTGGTTGTCACCAGAAAAGCCTGGCTCCATCCTCCTGACACTCCCCCTTTCCATATTGATCCCCAGGAATGAGTCCCCCCTCAGTGTCCTCTTGTCCAGCTCCAGAGCCCCAGCTCCCTCAGCCTTTCCTCACACGGGAGATGCTCCACTCCCTGCAGCATCTTGGTGGCTGCGCTGGACTCTCTGCAGCAGTTCCCTGTCCTGCTGGAACTGAGGGGCCACAGCTGGACACAAGATTCCAGGTGTGGTCTCCCCAGGGCAGAGCAGAGGGGCAGGAGAACCTCTCTGACCTACTGACCACCCCCTTCTAACCCACCCCAGGTACCATTGGCTTCCTGGCCACAAGGGCCCCGTGCTGGCTCATGGTCACCCTGCTGTCCCCAGGACCCCCAGCTCCCTTTCCCCTACACTGCTCTCCAGCAGCTCATTCCCCAACTTACACTGGAACGTGGGGTTGTTCCTGCCCAGATTCAAGACTCTACACTTGCCCTAAACATGCCCATCGTGCTGATCCATTCAGCTGAGACGTGGTTTGGATCAAGTGTCACAGAATTCCTAGAATTCACTGGTCGCCTCCTTGAATGCAGCTTAAAAAAATACTGTAAGGAGTCAGGGCTGTGGCTACTGGATGCATCCAGCTCTTCTTAGGAGCTGGGGCTGAGCTCTGAGATGCTTCAGGGGGAGATGGGACACAAGCCCGTGGCTCCGTGCTTCTCACTTGTCATTTAGCATCTTACCAGCTTGAAGGTGAGCTAAGGTCTTGCACTACTTTTTGGTCATTTCAAGGGATTTGGCCCCTCTGTGTGAGGCTTTGGGATTGCCTTTTCTTGGCTCGGAGCCTCCTTTGCCCCGCACGGGAAGCACTGTGCTAGGTGAAGCCAGCATGGGCCTAAATGTCTCCTGTGTTCCCGATAAAGGCCAAAGGTTTGTGGGAAGGAAGCAAATGATCGTGAAATGAATGATCCTGGAATAGTTTTGCCCACAGGGACAGTTTCTTCCTAACCCTTACTTAGGAGCTGGCTTGTGCCTTTGTGTGTGAGGGTTTCTGTCCTTTCCAAATTTCTGGATTTTATTATTATTTAATCCTTACTAATGTAACTCTGGATACTTTAATCCTCTTAAGGAGTTGCTGCTGACTTTGGGCTCAGTCCTGCTCCCTTTTCAAGGAATTTTGCCATTAGACACCTGATGTAGATTGAAACTGATTTTACTGGCAACTCTCTACTTGGCTGTAAAACGTGGTTGTAAAGCTCGTAACTCCTGCGAGGACACGGTTTGAAGGCGGAGTGGCTGGAGTTGTACAGGCAGTGAACTCTGTCTGCAAACTCCATCCTACCTCTGCCAGCCCAGCAGGGAGAAGGAAACCCCTAAAGATGCCAAAGGGTCAGGTCAAAGGAATTGTCCGTGAACCTGCGTGGGGAATATCCCGCTAGCTTAGGAAACCATCCATGTGTTCCTTTCCCTCCAGGTGCCCCTCTGGCTGCTGAAAGGGAGAAGAAGCCTCTCTCCAGAGCTGTCTTTGTGCTGCCCCGGGTGGAATCCACAGAAGCAAGTGAGGGTCCCAGGTTTTGTTTTTTCTCTGTTCTGTTGTAAGGAAGCAAGAGCTGCACTTTGCTTTTCCTGGGGAGGCTGCTCCAGTAGCCTGTGCACTGAATACGGCTCAGGAGGGTGTTTCCCAGGGACACATATCTCAGAAAGTGCCGGCCTTTCCTCTTTCTTTGTATCGGGTGGTTTAGTCGTGTTGGCTTTGGCTTTTCCTGGGGTGTTGGCGTTGCTCATGGTTCTTTCCGTGAGGCCGACATCCCAGGGAAGGTGGTGCCATTCACCAGCCCCAGCGCGCTGCGTTTATCACCAGCAGGACTGGTAAGAACTCCAGCATCCCCAGCAGATTTCCAGGAAACAGTTAAGGAATATGAAAGCATCAGAGCATCTCATGGACTGTCCTGCGATCCACTGGCCGTGGCTGGAGGGATGATGCCGACACCTCATTGTCACATAAGCCTCACTGTGAAAGCCTGGTTGCAGGGAGAAACATCACAGCCTGAAATAGATGACAGATAAATGTATTGCAGCACACTTACCTTTAAGAAATCCAGCTGTTTTCTGCTTTCAGAGATGCTGCTGGGCTTTATGAACTGATTGGGAAGTGGTGTTTCCCAAGGTGAGCCAGGAATGCGGAATTCCTGGAGTTTGGTTCTTTACCATTCTCAAACCTTCTGGTATAAAGGTGCCACGCTGACCATGGAGCAGGACCAGTAGTGCTGGGCAGACTGCCTTCTTATCTTTCTAATTTTGCTGGAACACTGCTGGATTTCAGGAATAATTCATCAGGCTGTTGGAATCTATTTACATTGAGCAGTTTTGCCCTTCCGCATTTGGAGGCTGTCCCTACTGGACAGCTATTTCTGCCGTGCTCTCTAAGAATAGGATCACTTAGTATTCAAGAGTATGTGCAAAGTGCCGAGTTGCTGCGAAAGCTCCTTTATCAAGTGGCTTTTGTGGCTTCTTCCATTTGAAAGGTCAGTATGAGTTCTGGGTCGGGGGAAGAGTGTTCTTCACCTTGGAGAGGTCCTTAAGGAGCTCCCACAGCCCACTGTGTAGAGACCCCATCACTTTGTACCCTTCTGTCAGCATTGCAGGGACGTCATCTGGATGATGGATGTAACCGTTGCCAGTTTGGGTTTCTGTGATGCTGCGCAGAGCTCTTTGAGCCCGGTGGGAACTGGTTTGTACGTAGTTTTTGTGGTCTCGAATTCCTGCACTTCCAAGGGTGGCTTAAGTGATCTGTATTTTTAGCTTGTGATACGGAAATCCTGACATTTCAACACATTTTCAACTGCTATAGTTCCCTTCCTGGGTTTCTAAAACAAAATCCACTGAGGAACTGGAACAAGTGCCCTGAGGAAAGAAGCTGCTTCTTCTGCCTGCTGCTGATGGGCATGTGTTCTCTGCCCTCCCTCTTTCCTGCTAAAATGAAATATGTGCTTTCTTCTCTGCTGAATATTTGAAGCAAAACAACAACAAAAAGATGGAAATATTGAATTTCTGGGAAGGAAGGTGTGCTGGCTGGTCATCCCTCGGGCAGGGTGTTTCAGCAGCTGCGAGTCGCTGCTGAACAGGGACCGCAGGACAGGAGCTGCAGCAGCCCCGGACACGCTCCCCATCGGTCACTGGATGTGCACTTGCAAGCAGAGTGGTCAAAAATGCTTTCGGGTCCCATGGAGTTATTTCTTGGGGTGCTTGAAAAACCTGCCTGTTTGCCATCTCAGTATGTCCATCCTTTCTATCTGAGGAACTGCCTTGTGTCCAGGCTCTTCTTGCCTTTTTTTATAGTAAAATGTGATGCTGTATCTTGATTCACAAGATGAAACGTGGGCTGACTGTAAGGCCATTGCTCCTTAGACCTGTTTCTGGAGTCTCAGCTCCCCTTGGAAAGACTCATGGGCATGAAGAAAAATCGCTATTTGCTGGAGTTTGGGTTTGAACCAGCTGTCTCTGAAGCATTTTGGAACTCTAAATTCACAGCAGTGTATCATGGCGATTGCTCAGCTCGCAGCAAGGATGTGTTGCAGGACTGTTGCCTGAATACTGGTAAGAGACAGCACTGAACCCCTGTGCTAGTTAGTGGGCTAATTAGCATCTTTCCCTGTGTTTTTCCTGAAGTCCTGATAGTGCAGCGTTGGTGTATTTTTGCTGTTTGTGGAGCTGCACTGCACTAATGCCAGCCTGCTGATGGAGAGCAGAGCTGCTGAAGCAGCACTAGTTTGGCTGCGTCTGGTACCATCTCTGCAGAGGTTTGGGGATGGGGAGCAGAGGGATGCCGGGTACCCCTGGGCACTGGGAGGTCCCTGTAGCCCTTCCCGATGAAAGCTGTGTTGTTATTACATGCACTGGGTATAGTGCCCCAGCTGGAGAGCAGGTTTCTTGCTAAGAAAGCTGTGCCTGCTGGGAACAGCACTGGAAATATTGGGCGGCTGTCGGCAACGAAGCTTTAAAGGGTGAGAAGGAAGACGTCTGGCACTCGGGCACAGCCCTGGAAGAGCGACGGTTGTTCAGAAAGGGCAAAGCTTCGCTACACATCGGCAACCTCCTGATACTTTCTGAATTGGCTGCAAAGCTCCTCGTCTCTCAGACCTGGCACCATTTGCTGGGCGTTATCTCCTTTAAAGAGTCGAGGAAGAGATTAGTGCCAACACCAGCTGGGACACATTCTTGCTTCTCCTAACAACTTGTTTCGCTATCATCTGCAGAGGTCATTCTTCCTTAAGGAAAGCAATCCCCTAACAAAACAAGCAAACCCCTCTTCTCTAGGGGTGTGCTGTTACACTTTTTATCGTGTTTTCATTTCCCCACGCTGCCTGGGGAAGGCAGTGGCCATACCCAACATGTGCTACTCAAGTCTCTGCTGGTGACAGCAAAATCCCCCCAATCTTTCTTAAGTTACAGACAGAGAGCCATGTTTGAGTCTGTGCAATCGTCTGCCTCTAGCATTTAGTTTTATTCTGCTCTAACAACTTCATTTATTGAACACTTTTCTTCCAAACTAAGGCCATAATAGTTTTCTTCCTCCAAATGGAGGTCTTGAAAGTGCTTGGTGCTTGGTATTCCTTTGAAGAATTAGTCTTTGGTTCATCTACCACATGGCTCATTACACTTCAAAAAGGAGGTTGGCTTCTTGTCTTGTAGGCCCAGCAATGTGGGACTGATAGCTGATGACACGTTATGCATTTTCTCTGCTAATAACTGACTGGATTTTATTTGCAAGAAACATACAAGTATTCCCCGACCATCATTACATTGTCTTTGTTGTCACAAAAGGTCCAGGGCAGATTGAGACCCTCAGCGCTGTTGTATGACTGCAACCCACCAGTGCTTTTAGCACTTGAATTTTCTCACAGACGTGTTTTCCTTCTCCTCCTGCTCTCCCTTCAGCACTGCACCGTCTGGAGCAGCCAACCCTTTTCATCTCAGTATAGATGCCCAGGGTCTGTCTCACTTGTTCAGCCTAAACTTTTAAAAATCCTTTAGCTCTAGCTTAGCATTGCTGGGCTCTGATTAAGATACAAATATATTTTGGTAGCAGAGGTCAAGTTCCAGTGCCCAGCTGTTTAACACCTTTGATATTTGGCATATTTCTCTTCTGGATCAGCATAGCTTCTACTTTCATTCAGAATAAAGGGCAGAAAGTGATTCTACATTTAGTGTTGAAACCCCACGTGCTGGTGGACTGCAGCAGCGAGCCCAAGTGAGCAATTAGGTTGTACCAACGTATACTAGCTTAAAAGGTTTATTTATTTTAAAAACAAAATAGCTGAGAAGTAGAATAAAAGCGTACTTAACGTGCATACTCTAGTGTGTTTGAACATGGTGTGAAAGAAGTAAAAAACATAGAATCGTAGAATCGTTTTGGTTGCAAGAGACCCTCAGGATCATCGAGTCCAACCATAACCCACCCCTGGCACTGCCCCATGTCCTGAGAACCTCATGTCCGTCTGTCCAACCCTCCAGGGATGGTGACTCCAGCACTGCCCTGGGCAGCCTGTTCCAATGCCCAACAGCCCTTTGGGGAAGAAATTGTTCCCCAGATCCAACCTCAACCTCCCCTGGCGCAACTTGAGGCCGTTTCCTCTCGTCCTGTCACTTGTTACTCAGAAGAGACCAATGCCCTCCATGCTCCAACCTCCTTTCAGGTAGTTGTAGAGAGCGAGAAAGTCTTTATATATAAATATATCTATTGAAGATATAGATATATTTATATATAAATATGTAGGTCTTTACATATAAATAAGGCTTTAAGTTTGCTAATCATATAGATACATGAATACAAACACCGAGCTACCCCCGCTGAGGTTCTGAGCAGCTGCCTGGCGGTGCAGCCGCGGTAGCTGCTGCGTACACTCTGTGTGCTCCTGTGGTGGGTAAAACACATCAGTTTCTAGATCCTTTGTGGCTACACAAACTGATGTGTTTCACTTTGCAGTGGGCTGGTAGCACACAGCCCATCAGTGACATGGTGTGAGCTGTGGGGTGTCCTGTGCAGGGACAGGAGTTGGACTCGATGATCATTGTGGGTCCCTTCCAGCTCAGGACGTTCTGTGATTCCGTGTGCTCGGCTGACAAGTACAAGGCTGCCGGTTGCAGCGGGGTGAGTGCTTCCGGTGTCAGTGTGCACCCCGAGGCGGGTGGCAGACATCAGAGGCTGGAAAGACCCCACCATGTTGACAAGTGAAATTTTCCTCCTCCCCTGATGGGACAGCTGAACCACAGATATTCACTGTCCCTGGTCAGACCAAAACGAATTCATAAGCATCTTGAGCTTTGTTGCTTCTGTCTTCCCCATGCAGCTGTGGTGATGGGGTCGGCTGGTGCTGGGATGAAGAGAGGGGGTTGAGGGTACAACCATATGGATATTTTGTACTTAGACTTCAGTAAGGCCTTTGACACCATATCCCACAGCATCTCCCAGGGAAGCTGCAGCTCATGGCCTGGATGGTGTATCTGCGATGGATAAAGAACTGGCTGGAGGGCCGGGCCCAGAGTTGTGGTGATTGGAGCCAAATCCAGTTGTTGGCCGGTCATGGGTGGTGTCCTCAGGGCTCAGTATTGTGGCCAGTTCTGTTTAATCTCTTTATTAGTGGTCTGGATGAGGGGATCGAGGGCACCCTCAGTAAGTCTGCAGATGACATAAGTTGGGTGGGAGTGTTGATGTGCTGGAGGGTGGGAAGGCCATACAGAGGGGTCTGGACCGGCTGGATCGCTGGGCTGAGGCCAGTTGTCTGAGGTTCAACAAGGCCAAGTACTGGGTCCTGCACCTGGGTCACAACAACCCCAGGTAGCTCTACAGGCTCATGGAAGAGCAGCTGGAAAGCTGCCTGGCAGAAAGGGATCTGGGGGTGTTGATTGACAGTGGCTGAACATGAGCCAGTGTGTGCCCAGGTGGCCAAAAAGGCCAACGCGTCCTGGCTTGTATCAGGAATAGTGTGGCCAGCAGGACTAGGGAAGCGATTTTTCCCCTGTGTTGGGCACTGGGGAGGCCAAACTGAATCCTGGGGTCAGTTTTGAGCCCCTCACACGAAGAAAGCCCTTGAGGTGCTGGAGCGGATGGAGAGAAGGGAACGGAGCTGGTGAGGGGCTGGAGCACAAGTGTGATGGGAGCGGCTGAGGGACCTGGGGGGTTCAGCTGGAGAACAGGAGC
This sequence comes from Streptopelia decaocto, assembly GCF_964273445.1. Taxonomy (NCBI): domain Eukaryota; kingdom Metazoa; phylum Chordata; class Aves; order Columbiformes; family Columbidae; genus Streptopelia; species Streptopelia decaocto. The sequence continues at coordinate 2,215,837 of NC_138672.1, read as the reverse complement.
TGAGGGGAGACCTTCTGATCTCTGAACTGCCTGAAAGGAGCTTGGAGCCAGGGGGGGTCGGGCTCTGCTCCCCAGGAACAAGCGCCAGGAGCAGAGGAAACGGCCTCAAGTTGCGCCAGGGGAGGTTTGGATTGGATATTAGAAAAAATTCTTACTGGAAAGGGCTGTGGGGCATTGGAATAGGCTGCCCAGGGCAGTGGTGGATTCATGATCCCTGGAGGGGTTTAAAAGGTGTTTAGATGAAGTTTAGGGACATGGGGTAGTGCTGGAGTTGGGTTATGGTTGGACTCGATGATCCTGGGGGTCTCTTCCAACTGAGATGACTCTACGATTCTGTATGAAACCAGGCCCCGTCAGTGCTCCGTTCACTGAACACCTTACTGTCCTGTGTGCTTTGGATTGCTGATTCTCTTTGGTTTTGTTAGAACATGCCCATATGGGATCTGGGGTGCGGTTGGTGATCACTGCGCAGCCGCAGTGAGAACCGGGTGTGGATCCGCGTGTAGGCACATCCAGCCCAGGCTGTAGTCAGCGTGTTAAGTTCAACAGCTCATCCTTGACTCTGGGATTGGTTCTACTGGTTTGTCCCATCCCACCCAGTACTTCCAAAGGAGATTTCAGCAGGGCCTGCTGCTCTGTATCTTCATTGCTGTGGGGTCTGTGGAGGCTGTGCCGTAGAGATTTGTCTACATGCCGCAGAGATCTGACAGAGCACGTGGGGCGGGTGTAACCGCGTGGGGTGTCTGATGGAGCAGTGTTGTCTGCAGTGCTTGCCGTTTACCTCCAAGTTTCTAAAGTGGCCTGTTTTCTTCTTCCTACAGACAATTTTAGGTACACGTGTGACATTTGTGGGAAAAAATATAAATATTATAGCTGCTTCCAAGAACACAGAGACCTACATGCCGTGGATGGTGAGTACTGTTTTTGACACTCAGACACCCAAGCTAGAATGAGAAGTTGTTGGGGAAGGCAAACTGTGGTTCTTGCGGCCAGGACATGGCACAGCACGGCTCACTGGGCTCCGGCAGCGGAGCCACGGCCCACAGGCTCTGCAGGAAGAGATTCACTGCGCTCGATTGTCTGTGTGTGCATCAAAATAACACGGTCTGCGGGGATCTGTGGTCCTTGCACTCCTTCTGTATTAAGGTTCATGGTTAGGATGGATGTGCTAGAACGGAGCGTCTGAAGGTAAATTGTGAGTCTGGCTGCTCACTGAGTGAGAGTTGTTTGCCTTTTGGTTCTCGACTTTACAGGTTTGTTCCCAACGTGCTCCTTGGTGAGAAACCACATTTCAGAGTTGAGAGATGTTTTGTTCTTGTTAATCACTGTGGTAGTGAACCGATGCGGTTGTCAGTGGACTTCACAGGCCAATTGTTCCTCTGTGAATGTAGATGTGGCCGAGGCTGGTGACACTCAGGCAGAAGCAGACACCTCCTTCTTAATTCTATACTGGGGGAGATAGAAGCAACAAGCTACTGTCTTTGGCTTGCCCCTTACTTACTGGGCATCTAAAGCTCACAGATACATCTAATACTCCAGGCCCTCACTCTGTGTGCTCCAAATCTGCTGGGACTGCTCCTCACTTGCCCAAGGACAGAGCCCTGGCAGAGTTTTAGAAAGAGGCTGCTTGGAAAGCAGAAGGTTTTGAATAGCTGAACTGTCTCAAAATAGCAAGTGGTTTTTCACAATATGTGGTGTCTAGAAAAATTGCTGGTTTCAACTGAAAGGTGCGGACATCTGAACGTGCTCTAAGAACGGCTCCCGCAGCGCAGCGCGGCAAGTCCCGTGGGGGCCAGAATTCAATTACGGGGACTGAAAGTCACCATGAGATGGACCTGTCTGCTTCTGTCAGAAATGTGTCCCCATAGCCGTGGTGCAGGGAGCTCTGTCCAGGGTTATGAGAGGGCTTTGGAAACGGCTTCCACTTGGGTCTTGCACAAACACTCAGTCTCTCTGAGGGGCTGGTCAAGTTTTAGCAGGAACAAATGTAAGGCAGCTGTGTCTGAGCTTCACCTGGGGCTGTGTCAGTGTCAGAACAAAGGCCTTGAGAATCTGCGTACGTTAGGGCTGGGCACGCTGGAGTAGTTGTGTGTGGATGCTGGGAAGAGGAGGGACTGGGGCACAAAGCCTGGTCTATTCTGTGGGGCTGAAATAAGCTGAAGCCGTGTGTGAAATGCAGGAGGAAAACAAGGCCGTTGAAGAGGATTTAATTTCTGTTTTGTTTCTTCCCCTCCTTCTTCTATTCTGTGTTAGTTTTTAGTGTGGAAGGGGCCCCAGAAAACCGGGCAGGTAAGCCGAGATCCTTCGTGTGCTTTATTTCACCAATCTTTTCAAGCATTCAGTAGTTCAGACACAGCAGGTCCGATTCTGCCCTTGTAAGAGTCAGTTTTGTCCCTGATGGCAGCGGGACAGGGAGCATCCTCCCTCCCTCAGTGTCTACAGCAAGTAGATTGATGCCCAGCCCTAGTAGATACCAGGCTTTTGTTGTCCACACAATTGATCAGGCTTCTGAAAATCAAAGAAGCAGGTGTTTCATGTCCTTGGTGATGTAGTGAATTGCTCAAGGCATCAATTAAATGATTTTCTCAAAAGGGTTGGGTTCTGATTTGTTGCTAGCTGTGCTGTTAGATGGGAGAAGGTCACTGCTCTGTGTTTGTGAGCTGACTTGCTTGCAGACTGCGTTACCGTGCCCGCTTTCAGACAGCGTGACATCATTAGACAGGAGATGCACTGGAAAATAATCAGGCTTTGCAATGTGTTTGTTCAGTCTTTCTCTGTTTTTTTTTAACCATTATATACCTACAAGGCATGTTACTGGGCTGGAAGTGGGGGTGATCCTGGGGCAGCTGAGGAAGGGGAGGGCCAAGTCAGACAGGGGGGTGATTTGGTTTGTAATTCCTGTCTTGAAATCTTGTTACAGATGGAAATGTCATTACAGGTGCAGGAGCATTCAGTGCCCGTGCAGCTGTAGAAGGAAAACCTGAGGCTGTTGTCATCCCTCTTGCTGGTTCTGTTCTCTTGCAGACCCCTATGACCAGGCTGTCATAGCAGCAGATGAAGTGAAGGAGGAGGAGCCGGAACCCTTCCAGAAGATTGGTCCAAGTATGAGACATTATACAGCTTAAAATGTGACAGAGAAAGCATGAGGGTGTAAAATCTGGCATTAGCTGGGGTACCTCTGGGAAAATCAGAAAGGACTGTGTTACACAGAGGTGTTGGGACCTTATGGGTGCTGAAAGATGTCTGTAGGTTCAGATGAACACCAAACACCAACAGCCCTGGCCAGAAGACATGCAGCTTTGTGGTGGTTTCTGCTCAGGAGCTCTGCAGAGAGAAGGGGCAGGAGGGGCAGGAGAAAAGCAAGTTGGTAGCGATTAGGGAGGGTCTTCAGGTGTACTGACAGATGGCAGGCGATTGCATTCACACTGCCTCTGCGGTGGGTTCATCAAACTGAAACAAAGACCAGACTTTGCCAAAACGTTTCTCTGAATTCTGCATTTTGGAAACAATTGATTAACCCTGGATTTTCCTTTGGCTTGCACCTTGCTGTCGGTTCTGTACTTCCCAGCACTGGCAGGAATAGGAGGTGTCTGTATGTAGTTACACTGCTTCATTATTTCAAGTACCCCCAAAGCAGGAATTACCACAGTTGTTGCAGAAAAGTCCCTCCTCCTGCAAGAGAAATCTACAATCCCAATATGAAAGTTCTGTAATTAAGACTTTAACTTGACAACTTGTTTCCTGTTGTCCACAACATCACAGACTGTCTGTAATCAGCAGACAAAACTGTGTCATCTGTCACATAGACTTGAGAAATGGATTCTCTCCTTTGTTTTGTACACTTAAGTGCTGTAGTCTTGGGATCATCTCCTGTAGCTTGTTCAGTTCTACTGGACTTTTAATGTGTGGTCCGTCCCTCTGGATACTGTTTGATCTGTTGGGAAAAAGGATGTGTGAACTACAGCACAGGGAAGTTCAAGTGCATGAGGAACAGGCTCTAGTTTCTGTCAGCTGGCCAGTTTCTGTGTAAAAAGTCAGGAAGCCAGTGATGGTGTGAGAGGGTGCTGCTCCCTTCTCATCTTTGCCTTTGTTTCATCTTCACAGAAACTGGCAATTACACCTGTGAATTCTGCGGCAAGCAGTACAAATACTACACTCCCTACCAAGAACACGTGGCGCTGCACGCACCCATCAGTGAGTATCCTGCTGGAGATCCGGTCCCTCGCAGACTGTGATTTACTCTGGTTAAACGTGAGGGTCGCGGGAGAATCGTCCTTGTGGATCCTTCCACGGGACCTGTGGGACGGCAGGTGGCGGGACATAGATCTTGTGCTGAGCACTGCAAAGCCGAGCTGGAATCTCCTCTCAGAGGGACACTTATTGTCAGGTCTATAATGCCACTCAACTTCTACCAAGGTCCACAAAATTCTACGTATTTCCCTTTGGGGTTTGATACTTTATTTTGTTGTTTAACTGAAGTGATGCACAAAATTTTTGGACTCCCCTAAATAAGAAGGGAACATCCATGCTAGGGAAGAAGCATCTTTCTTATGAGCTTCTGAGAAATTATTCAAGACAGTGAGTTAAAACTACTTTTCAAAATCATGTAAATTACCGTGGCAGCTTGCTACTAAATCACAGGCAATAAACTGTTGCAGGGAGCTTGGGAAAAGGCAGTTCTGAGCATACTACGTGACACTAGGATCCACACTCTGGAGGGACACTACGATCTGCACTCCCCAGACAAAGGGCAGGTTTTAATGAGCAATTAAATGTAATTCAGTGCAAAATTCTTAATTCAGAGAAATTCTTAACTACATGCTGGTTTTGAATGCTTTAAAAGTATGCAGAAAAGTTCCTTACACCTAAACTTAATGCTTCTTTCGCAGCATTGCTCTGTGCTTTATTGCAGTTTCAGTGCTGTGAGCCAGCATGGCTGCTCTTTGCCCATGTCTGTCCGGCTCCAGCGTTTTGGCTGATGAGGATGGACCAGCTGAGCTCGTTATCATTAGCTTAGTGGGTTCGTTTGTCAGCTCATCCGCAGCCAGCAGAGGGAGCGAATGCTCCTTCTGCACCAGGTTCAGCTTCACTTAGGTTTTTAAGTTACTATCATAAAGCAGCTTTGATTTCAGGCATGTATAGAAATAAGCTGGAAACATAGTCCACCAGACTATCACTTTTAAGGTGGGTGAAGGCTTGGTGGCTCTTGACAACTCCCATGCAGGTTCTCTGAAGCGTGGGATGGACCAGGATCATGGTGTAAGGCATAAAATACGTCTACCACCATCACCACAAAGCTGGTGTTACCTCCCACCTGCCCAAGGGGAATAACCCAGTGCTTATGATGGCACATATAACAGTTATTCCTAAACACCCCTGCACCCCCAAACTCCACCTCTTAATTCAGGTGTTGGTGGTGATCAGCAGTAGGTCAATCTCCTAATACATGATAGATTAATAATAACAGATGGGGCCGCAGACACCAGGGCTTTGGTGTCTGCTCCATCCCTGTACGGACAGTGAAGGAGCAGCATGCTATAAACACTGCATGTCGAATCTCCAGGACATCCCATTCCAAGGGGCTGTATCACTATGATATCTCCCCATCCTCCCAACCAGCTGCAGCTGCTGGTTCCAGCCCAGACTCTCCAGCATAAAAGCAAACGACGACTGTTCTTGCCTGAGAGGCGTTGCCTGCAGTGGGCCCTGCAGGTCTGGCTGCAGGTACGGAAGGTCCACGCAGGTGCTGCCCTTCTCCCCGTGCAGGGGGCAGCTGCGGGCTCCTCATGCCCCATTTTGCCTACCAGAAGCCAGTTTTGGAGGAGAAACGCACTCTTTTGAACACTGGGCTCGAAGCCATTCTTGTGCCATGGTTTCTGCAGTAATCTTTTGTGAAAGCAGAAGCAGCTGCCCCTGCTGCGGACTAGACCAGCAGTCACTGCAATGTGCAGATACCGTCATTTCAGCAAATATCTTTAACTATGCAGACACTTCAGATCAGGATAATATTTCCATAAGGTTTAACCCTCTCCTCATAAACTTTTATTTTTCCTTTTTTTTATTTAACCTTTTTTTTTTTCCCTCCCCTAGCTCCAACAGTCAATAAGATTTATGATTTAGAGTGACAAACCACTAAACCTGATGAACATACAGGAGAGGGCATGATTAGCTCCCAAGACAGCCTGGCCAGTACATCCTCCCACCTTTCTACAGCTCTAACTCTTCCTACAAACCAAGGTCCTGTGAGGCAGCTGTACACACATGACTTTGGAAAAGCACAACTGGCTTTTCTCAGCCCTAACAGTCAAGTAAAGCCCCGACTGTGTCTTTCTGCTGGTCTTGTTCTTGTGGTTATAAGGCAAATGCTGAAAAATTAGCCATTGAGGCGGTGGGTAAGGAAAACACTTCAGCATTTCCATTCAGCTTTCTGGGTCTCTCTGTTTGAGTGCAAATTTCCCTTCCGGAGCCTGTCTTTCTGGTTTTCGGTGATAATGGATAAAAAATGATTGAAAATGGGCTAAAACAAGGACTTGTTATCCTGCAGGGACAATAGGACCTTGCAGGATAATTTGTGGTCAGTGCTGCTGGGGAGCTGCTGTGTGGAAAAGAGCTCTGCTGCGGGGTTCCCTGGAATTGTTAATGCCAAATGTCTCCTGCGAAAGTTCCTTTCTTTAGTGAGGAGTAGGAACTTTTTAATATGCTTAGAACTGGGCCATTACTCTTTTAAAATACATATTCTTATGCTGCTCCTGTCGGCCTATTCACTCTTTCTAAGAAGGGTGTCAGAGGCTGTTTCCAAAAAAAGTGGCTTGTAGGCACATTTATTGTCCCAGTTTTAGAAACATCTCTGAACGGAGGTGGAGATGGGGAGGGCTCCGAGGTTTCTTTCTGTCTTCCTTGGTCTGCTCTGTAAGGTGGAACTGATTTAACCCATTTGCAGGTGACTGGGCTGTTGTGATTGCTCTTAGGTGATGTGTTTACAGTGCAGAGAAGACCTGGTGTGTTTGGAACGTGGGCTGGCTCATAAAGCCACCGAGAGTGGGTTCTGGCTGGGTAAGTCCCAGCTCCAGAGTGTGCACTCACTGCATCCCCTTCTGCAACTGCAGATGAGGCCACAGACTCCCTGGTCATGGAAGGAGGTGGTGAGAGCACTAAAGTCTGCACAGCTATCCATGTCCATTGCTTCTGAGATGAAAATCTAAAGTGGGGTCGGGGCCCTGAGTGCACTAATAGGTCCTCATGGCCCTGACCAACCTCATGTGCAGCCTACATGCACCTTCCAGCTCCCTGTTTCAGCTCAGCTCTGGATCTTCAGTCCCGACCTGAGCTACACTGCAGGATGTTGGTCACTTGTAGACATGCCCATGCCTGGCCGTGGATCCCACTGGTCTGTACCCAATACACAGCCTGACTTCCCAGCTTGCTGTCGACCCTGTGTCATCACTTTGGAGCTCCCTGAGAATTGCTGGTTTGTGTCTGACCCTGGTTGTCCTCACCAGACCTGATCCTGTCGCTGAGCTCTGGATTGACTCTCTAACTTGACCGTGGACCTCTCATTGCCATGAACTTCCTGCTGATCTGGACTCTAGGCTGAACCTGGCTGTGATCTCTGGTCCTGCCTTGCTCAGCTCTCTCGGGGGCTGTGGGATGGGCCCTGCCCTGCCAGCCCCATCATCCTGCTTGGCAGGACAGACAGACCTACATCCACCCTGACAGCCGAGGTGCTCAAGGAGGTTCATCAGGCCCCTCTGCTTCCTAATCATGAAGGACACTGGGTACAGTTTGTTTCTCTAAAGTGGTTAGATGCAGTGTTTCTTAAAGGCAGGTGCCATCGTGGCTTTTTCTCTTAGGGAAAGGGATCCTCGTCTGGTTTCCACACAGGTCCTGTCTACCTGAGGAAGAAGCAGACCCAGATTCCAGTCAGGTGGTGTCTTTGCTTCCTCCATCTCAGCGAGTGACATCTGTGAGTTCAGATCTTTTTCCCGCTCTCCAGTCCCATAGTGCATTAGCAACAGGCTCCACTGGCAATAATTGTGTGTATAAAGAAGCACATTGAGAATTTGATAGATCTGAGCACAGGGTTTTTCCTGTGGAGAGACCTGTGTCCAATAGCAGAGGTTTCCTCTCAGCATATTGAATTTTAGGCCATTGTTAAGGAGTCACTCTTATCATATTCATTAACGATAGGTTTTTCTCCAGTGGTGATGATACAATTCCATCTGAACCATCCCAATGTTCCTTACCCATCCTGACAAGATCCTCCTGAAAGAAATGTGATACACAAATTATTAGCCAGAATTTTTACCTGGGAAAAGTGAAGTTACTGACAATCCGATCTCTGTGCTGGTGCTGCATCATGGTGGTGTGTGGATTTTTGTAGCTTTTGAGGAGTCACAATGAAACCTCTGCCAGATTTTCTCCTCCGCTCTCTTGCCATTGACGGAGCGTGCAGGTCTTACCAGAGGCAGGAACACCAGGAGGGACCACTGTGACCTCTGGGCTGACCGGAGTAACGCATGCTGTAAGATTGCCTTGATTAAATACTCATGTACATGTTGCAGAGAGACATCTAATCTTGCTGTTAAGAGTGATAGAAAATACATCAGCCTCTTAAGGTAATTATTTTGATGAATTATTACCCTTACTAAGTTAAGACTAACAATATCCAGCTGTAGCTTTGAGACAGTGGATCCTATTTATAACTTTGCCCGCAAGATGAAGGAGGACTAAGTTAACAAATTCCTGTCCTTGCTAGACCTTTCTCTAGTCTACTGTTGAGTCACTTCCCAGTGACCAACCTCCTAGTTAATCCGAAGGAGTGACTTGATGTTTCTGTGTAAGGTTTACTGCTTTTCATTTATCCTTTTGCCTTCTCATCTGAAGATTCTCAAGTCTGCTAACAGCCTTCGTGAGGGGCACACACCAGCACTGGGTCCAGTGAAGGAACTTCAAGTTAACGTTGTCCTCCCAGTCCCCTTTGGGGGTGCCCTGATTGCAAACCACACAGCACCTCCAGTCATTTTAACTCCATCATTGCCCCTGGAGCTCCTCGACAGCCATCGTGAGCGAGCACGGCCAGGAACAAGCTCTTGGAGTCCCCCATCTGTTAAGTATCACCTGTATCATCTGTGCTCAGCGTATCACGCTGTGCTCAGTTCACCAGGTGACTGGAGATCATTCAGTGGGACTTACCCTCCACGTTACTCCTCTCCTGCCTTCTCCAGTACATCAGCCTCAACTGGGGTGTATCTCAGATGCTTTCCGAGAAACTTTTAGAAACTTCATAGCAGCAGTTACGGAATCATCTGTCCACAGTGCTGTCTCCAGCTTGCTGTTTAGCTGCAGATATTGAGGCAGGAGATTTTTGTAACCACTCAGCAACTCGGTATTTTCATTTTTGAAAAATATCTTGAACTTGGCCTTTTCATCAGCCTGAGGCAGTGAGTTCCATGGTGAAGGTGACTCTTCAGGAGCAGAACAGAGGAGCTACGTGATCCTCTCTGCCTGTTTCACATGTCTTCAGGGAGACTTTGTCATCTGGTGAACTAAAGACTAAAACCTTTTTTACAATGAATTATTAGCATCCTCCAGACTGCCAGAACTAATGTCTGTCTTGTCTCACTGGCTCAAAGTCTCTGCCTAAGCTCAGATGGAGCAACCTTCTCTCTGCACCTGAATTTGGAGACTTAGGATTTGTTGAAGTTGCAGGGGAAAAGAAGCAATTTTGGAGGTCTTCATAGCATTGAGACTTTTTTCTTGACAGAGAGCAGTATCTGGACTGCAGAGGATTCGTGATGATGATAGTTCCATGATAGTTTCTGACACTGAATAGTTGGCTGGTTGCTGCTTCTCTTGGTGTAGATGGGGAATAAAGCAGCAACTGGTGGGAATGGGCCTTGTGGGAAACTGTGTAAGACATAAGCGGAGAATTGTCATATCTGACTACATTTTTGCTGGCTGTTTGGCAGCGACTGGAGGAGGATGATCCATGGGGACTGAAGGGAAGCATAGGGAGCAAAAGCACGGCTCCTGCCTATTCAGCTGGCCAGAGACCAAGCAGAGGAAAAGTATCTTGACCTAAACTGTGAGAAAACCTCGTGCAGAGTCTCCTGCAGAAATACAGTAATATTTGCAGGAAACATCATCTTGGATCATCTTGGATCTGTGTCACAGATCAAAAGAAGCAAAAAACTTGTTTCCTTTGAGTTCAGGCCATTTGGAATGCACACGTCCTCACTCTCCAGTGCTGCTGACAGGGAAAGATTTGAGGTGTATTTTGTCCTGTGGAATTTTGGAAATGAGTGTCCGGTCTCAGCCTTGGGTGACATTTCTCCTGGCCTGTTCCAGAGGCAGGTTGTGGTGCTGCCGTGACAGCCCGTGGTGGAGAACTGCTCAGAGGGGTGAGGGTTCCTGAGTTACGCTGTGTAGGATGAACAGGTGCTAGTGGTACCATCCAGCATCCGGCACACTAACGTATCACCCTGTGGAAATTACTGTCAGTGAGCTTGGGCTGTGATTTATATGAACCTTATTTCTTACCAGTTCTTCATGGCAAATGGTTGGGGCGGGACTTGGGCTTCAGGAGTCATATCCAAATTTCCATGGAAGAAGCCACTGAGGAATGAAGGGGGTTGTTAGGTTGTTTCTCCACTTCTGTAATTGTTTTTTAATCCATGTGGCCTAGACAGAGGGCTGTCCTCCCGAAGGTTTTTCATATGACTTTTGGCATTGAAAATTCCTGGTGAACCTCCCTGTGCATCGCAGAGACCAAAATGTAGATACATTCCAAGAGCATGTCCCAGTAGTACTCAGAATTTCTCCACGTGTCACCAGTAGGAGATGGCAGCTAAAAGACCTTTCCTGACTTGCAGGATGAGAACTCTGCCTCCTAATTCCCTTCCATTACCAATAGCACCCTTTTTATTTGGTTAACGAGACTAGGAGGATAGCTGGAGATCTCCAGGATTTATGCAAGACTCAAGTAACAAAGATGTAAACTTCTCCCTGTTCAGAGCTCTGAGTATCACATTAGAAACCTGCTTTCAAAATCCAAACTCTTAGATACATAGAAATGGAGGACAGAGATGCAGGGGCAATCAAAGATGGATGGATGATGGATGGATGGATGGATGGATGGATGGATGGATGGATGGGGTGATTCCTGCTGGAGGAGGAATGGGTTGGTCAAAGGTGTGGAAGGGAACTAACCAGCTTCAAGAATCTGTCCCCTCGGGTGAATGGGGAAAACGATGTTGTTACATGGGATCAGTGGATCCACAGCTGCTGCAGGTCCCCACGCGAGGGGTTGGTGAGCGTGGCTGTTAGACAGCAACCCTCCCAGAAGGCACACGGTCTGGGAGCTGACTGACTGTCCAGGCACTAGTTCTGAGTGTTCATATCCAGAGTTCTCTCGATCTCCGCTCTTCGTGGCAGTGAAGACACAGGCGAGCCAGTCCAGCAAAAAATCACCGGCTTCAATAAACCGATGTTCTACCCTCCTGCACCGCACCCCCTCCGGTGTCCCACCGGCGTCCCAGTCCCAGATGTTCCGCACTCCAAATTCTGGATCCCCAGGAAGCAAGGCTATTACAGGTACCAATTGCCTTTCTACTGTCAACTTTCTGAACCTGCCCTGGGTTGGCTTTTGAGGCTCCTTGGACTCAGTCTGCTCCATCCATGACTCCCAGAAAAGCTACTTCCGGAAGCAGTTGAGGGGTAGATCCTTTGGTACTTTATAAATAACAATTTAGATAAGCAGTAGGTCTTTATAACCTCTTCCCAGTGATAAGTTGTGGTTTTTTAAGCATCGTGCTAACCACGAGGTACAAAAGACCCTGTTTCAAATCCTGGTGTCACAAACTGAGAAGAGCTTCTTTACAAGGGCTGGCGTAGCGGCTTGTCAGGTATGGGGGATTGTTTAATTTTCAGCTTCGTTTGGCATTCAGTGTTTGTTCCCCTCAAGGTGATACTTTCCTGTGCCTGAGGAAGTGAAATGGAGTACGGGTATTTTCACAGTGCTCCACTCCTTACCAGAACCACTGAGAGCTAAGCTGGGCTCCAGCAGCAAAATTAATGGTTCCAAACTATTACAGAGGTGTTAGAAGACTCAGGTTAAGGCTGAAGCTCCCATAGCACCTATTTCCTCCTTCCAAACAATGTAAAACCTTAAATATATATATATATATATATAAAAATTTTAAAAAAAGGAAGACAAAGAGCATTGAAAAATAACTATTAATAAATAGGATGCGAGACATAATGTTAAATGTCCAGGCAGCAAGGAAGCAGTCTCTGAAATCTATGGGCTTGCTAGGAGCATGTTCCATCTCAGTGCAGAAGAAGGGCTGGTTAATCAGCTGGCGTTTAAACGCCCCTGAAACGTTGGGCATGGGCAGTGGTGGCTGTGGGGCTCTCCAGGCCATGGGATGCTGAGCAAGGATGCTTTTTGTTAATGACACACATCTACAGCTACCAGATGCTTCCATGAGTGACCTGTCTTCTTACAGGACATGTGAGTCCTGACATTCTATATTGTTATTGCACCTCTTAAGCATTTGTATGGTTTTATTACTAATTTGAGGACCATACAGTCCAACCAGGTTAGGAGTTAAAGCTGAGAAACCTTTTTCGTTAGTTACTTAAGCTTGCAACAACTTCTTGCAGTTTCATATCTCCTACAAAGGTGGAAAAACTGGGAGCCTTCCTGGGTCAGAGGCCAGATTCACCTGAGCAGTAACTGGGAGATGGTTTTTGCCAAGGCACTTTTTTCCCCCGCACTTCTCTAATCAAAAAGTACATCAGTACATTGGGTAAAAACAATGAGCTGTTTTCTTCCTGTACGGAGGAAGGAATCGCATGATGCTTGAGCCTGGTAGGTTGATCTTCAAGAAACTAATATTAATCTGGTGGTCCTACCCTGTCTGTGTGGTGGCGTCATTTCCATAGTGTCCTGTACAAAAGAAATCTGAGCGGCTGCTTGAATTTCTGGTACAAAAGCATTGACAGTACCAGCCATCAGGAAGACAGTCTCCAGAAGGGATGGATGCCGTCCCAGTGCTGCATTTAGAGGTGTTCTGCTGTGCCTGGATGATCCAACAGACAACGCGGTACCGCTCCGCTCACAGGCTTTGCACAGACACTCAGTAGCATGGCACTTACATTCTCTATACAGATAATTTTGCTTTGCAAAAGGTTCAGGTATGAGGAGAGAAAGGGAGAAAGGGAAAGGGAGAGAGAAAGAGAGAGAGAGACAAAGGAAGAAAGAAAGAGGACACAGTAAGTCCAAGGAGCTGCATTAAACCAGGTTTTATTTTTAGTGCCAGACTAGGAAAAAAACAAAAAATAATATAGGGGATGAGGACAAAACTACTGCAAATTTTATCCAGTGTTTTTGGAGGCCTCCGTCTCAGTTGTGACATACACCAGGATTTGAACCTGGGTCTCTTTCCCACTGTGTTCTCTGATGTTCTAGTTACTTAAGTTCTCTCATTCCTATTATTTATCTGTTGGGGGGATGGACTAGACAACGTCTCCGGTTCCTTTTCAAGTCTGTTTTATGTGGTTCTGTTTTAACTGAATTGATTACCAGGTTTTCCTATTCTGCATTTTAGAATGAGTCAGGAACGTAGTAGGTAGAGAATTTGAGAAGCCCGCTCAGGAGTTGGAAGGATCCCCTAAGGATTGGCTGGACCAAAATTAATGGGCTGGGACCTTCATGGTCTTTTATAGGGACATCGGACATGAGCACAGAGAGGCCGGGAGGCTGTGGGACCTGGGGCCCCTTTGGAAGTCGTGGCAGCAGTTCTGACCGCTCCGCTGGTCTGCAGAAATACCTAAGGAAATAATGATCTGATACCAATTTGCAACAGCCCCTGTCACTCCTGAACGAGAGACTCCTTTGTCCCCTCTCTCTCTGTGTACAGTTTGCTGAGCCCAGCAGAGTTTTGCTAAGCCGCGTTCAGATGAAGCCGCTGGGTGCCAGTGGACTCCGTAATGAGTCTGTGCGGCACAGACCGTACACATTAGTTTGGCCAGTTCACCTTTCATTTGTTTTGTTTCCTTTTGAGTCACTGCAGTAAATATATTTGCCTAGATATTGCAAACCTAGTTGAAGTGAGGTCAGACCTCACATAGCGTGGCCAGCAGGCCCAGGGCAGTGATTGTCCCACTGTACCGGGCACTGGGGAGGCCAAACCTCGAATCCTGGGGGCAGTTTTGGGCCCTTCACGCCAAGAAAGCCCTTGATGTGCTGGAGCGAGTGGAGAGAAGGGAACGGAGCTGGTGAGGGGCTGGAGCACAAGTGTGATGGGAGCGGCTGAGGGACCTGGGGGGTTCAGCTGGAGAACAGGAGCTGAGGGGAGACCTTCTGATCTCTGAACTGCCTGAAAGGAGCTTGGAGCCAGGGGGGTCGGGCTCTGCTCCCCAGGAACAAGCGCCAGGAGCAGAGGAAACGGCCTCAAGTTGCGCCAGGGGAGGTTGAGGTTGGATCTGTGAACAATTTCTTCCCCAAAGGGCTGTGGGGCATTGGAACAGGCTGCCCAGGGCAGTGCTGCAGTCACCATCCCTGGAGGGTTGGACACACGGAGATGAGGTTCTCAGGACATGGGGCAGTGCCAGGGGTGGACTTGATGATCTTAAGGGTCGCTTCCAACCAAAATGATTCTATTTGTGCTGTTGAACCTGTGCTAAGGGTCACCAGCTCGAGAAGGGTGGGAGGCACCGCAGCTGTGCTATACAGTGACATTTCAGGACACTGCAGCTACTGCCAGGTCAGGAACCACCTCTGCATGCTGGAGGACTCCTCCCAGTCCAGTTACTGGGAGATAAATTGCCCTGTGCTGTTGCTGCAGCGTGCGGAGCGGGAGATCTGCCCAGGGCAGCGGCCGGCAGTGCGAGCACAGAGCAGGAGCTGGGCCGGCTGCTGGGCCGGGGGCTGAGGCAGCGAGGCCACCCTTGGGAAGCACGGAGGGTCAGGGATCTGCTGTAGCTTCTCCAGACATTGTGGGCAGTGCTGAGCTCATGAGTCCTTCACCTGGACCTGAAGGCACAGGGGGAGCGGGCACAGGGTTCTGTAGGTGACGCTCGACATGTTGTGAGGCCCCGAGTTCAGTCTGCAGACCTGCTCACCTGTGCCAGAGGCTTTAATGGCTGCTCTTTGCCTTAAAGAAGAGGAAGATAAGGGTTGGGTTTTTTTGCAGGGAAGGAAGCCATGACCCTTCTGGTTCAGTCAGGACTGGTGTTCATGGGCTCCCTAAGAGCCAATCCAGGCCACCTCAGCCAGAAGGCATTCAAGAAAAATATCTACCTGTTATCCCTCCAATGAATCTGGCCCATTTGCCTCCAAAATGAGGTATTTGACCTTTCTGCTTTATTCAGGGTTTGTGGCGCAGGAGCATGTTGTCTTGCCTGCTGTCTGTGTGTTTCCATGTCCACTCTTGACCAGTCACCATCTCTGCTTTGTTCTCCACCCAGCAGAAAGTGCTTTCAGCAGGAGAGTGGAAGGCAAAGCGCAAAACAACTTTGAAGAAACAAACAGCAACTCCCAGAACTCCAGCGGTAAGTGTGTTCACCCGCTCCTGCTGTTGCTTAGCACATACGTCCCCCTCCAGCACAGGATTGGTGATTGTAGGTATATTTGGGGTATCTGCTTTAAGCTTGCAGACAGGTAGCCTTCCTGGGGTAGCACCTTCTTCTCATTGCTCCCCAGGTTCCTGGATCTCCAGAGCCCATAGAAAATAGTGATGTGAGGATCCTGCTCCCAAGATCCATGTACTTTAGCACAGATTTTTCAATGAGGAGCAAAGGTGTAGAGAAAGGGGAATATGGGTGGAGATAAAGCAGTACTCGTTCTTTGTGCATCAGTGAAGTCCTTGGGACGTGAAGCCATTTGTAACAAGCAAGAGAAGTTTGAGCACTATGAGTAGAACAGCAGTTTGGATATTACCGCAGTGGTAAATGTGGCATTTACATGTCACTGTACCCAGAGTCCAGCTGCTTGTGACTTTGCTATATGGAGGTCACAGCACACCAGATGTGGAGATGGGCGGCCAGAATGCATGTGCTAGAAGGAATTCAAATTTACCCCACTTCTGGAGTTTGCTTTGAGTTTTAAGTCCAAGTGGTGGTAACTAAACGTAACCACTGGCCTAGAAAATTTTGGTTAGTTACACCATTTATACAGTTTTCTTCACAATATTCTTATCCTGCCTATGTATCCTGCTGCCTTCACGTGGGACAGTGCCATTCTGTTGTGCTCGCTAATTGGAGCATAAAAAGCAGAGCAGATTAAATGTAGTTTTGGCATCCTAATGCAGAGATAAATAACATGCCAGCAGAAAAGGCTGGCCTCCCTCCATTCCCCATGCAAGAGTCCCAAAACACGTGGTGTTCGCAACGCCGGTAGCTGGAATGGACAGGTAAGGGAAGAGATTTCTCCCTGGAGCAGGTTCCACAGTGTCTGTTGTGGGGGGTTGTGTCCTCTCTGAAGCAAATATGGGGCTTTCTAGAACCATGTTGGAAAGGAATGGTGTTGGAAAACCCATGTGCAGTAGCAGAGTGGGTGATAGCGAATGGGAAAAAAGTTGTTAGTAAAATACTGCATATTATGTTTTGGGGAACAATCTTGTACTAATCCAAGCATTCACCACAATTACAGCTATTCATTCGGGGACAGAAAAACCTAAAGAAAAGCGATGTAAGCAGAATCCATCAGGTGAGCTGATCTCTGTGTTTCAGGCCCTTGTACTCTTTAGTCGTGTTCTCTTGGGTGGCAGCAGGTGCCCAAGTCCACCTTGTGTCAGCCCGCCCAGGCTGTTCGACATGACACTAAATGGTGTAGGAGTGTCACGTAGACGTGACAGTGTCTGTGTATGTAGTCATGTCGACATGACGCCAAAAAAATTATCTGCTGAGTGTTACTGACCTGACTCGCTGCGCTGAAAGTGGCCACTCGGCTCTCGGCCGGTCTGCTCCTCACGTCTTGGCTTCTGTGGGCAGTAGGAGTGGTTTGTCCAGACGGTTTCAAAGCCTTTCAGTGCACATCTTTAAATGCCAATATACCGTTTGGCTTCCTGACTCCTCTGGGGGCCTTTGAAAGCAGCAACTGTAGATTGTTCCTTTTTTATTCCTGTCAAACTCTTTATAGCCTACACAGGAATGACAGAATTATCTCCCTTCACATCAAACAGTTCATCCCTAAACCCAAGAAATCTGCATTATAAAACCTTCTGGCTGCAAAATTCCTCTTGTTAAGTTTTGCAAGAGGGGAAATGAACCTGTATCGTGGGGTGTGGGGTGGGAACCACTGACGAGCGTCACACGCACACACACAGAGCGGCTGTACTGAACAGTCCGAGACTTCAGTTCTGTCTGCACTGCTGCTAAATACCCATTACTGCTGTGACACATCTCACAGATCTCCCTGCCATCTCCTACCAGCTCACATCACACTCATCCTCCTCAATCTGTTTCTAGCTGAACTACAACATTTAAAAGCATGTGAGTCAAAGCTTGAAGTAAAAATCAAAACAAAGCCAGAAATTCTTAGAAAATTACTAGTGATTTTTTTATTATTTGCTGGTCTTATTTTATTGCGAGAAGTGCTTCAGTCTGCACCACATGTATGGGCAGTTTATGTTAGTGGCTCAGGACCTGCGGGCTGCAGTGTGCTCCCTCTACTTCTGTGTGCGCCAGGAAACCTGGGGAAGCGGAGGGGCAGCTCGGGGCTGGTTGGAGGGGAGCTGGGCTCTGGCTGGAGCAGTTCTGCTCTGCATTAGGCAGCTGACACACTCCCCAAAGCCGGACCGGTGCATGGGGATGTATAAACTCCTTCCCTTTTCCCCCTTCCCTTATCCATCCCGCGCTTTCTTTTCTTTCCCAGCCTGTTTCTCCCACCTTGACTCCATCTTTGTGCTGCTTCCTCTGTGTCCCGTTCAGTGCTCTTTTCCAGCTCTTGCACCAAGCCGTTTCTTCTCTTTTATTTCTTCGCGTTCTCAGGAGTCGCTCTAAATGTTCTCATTGGTACGAACTGCAGTGAGCATCACCATGTCACAGTGTGGATGCCGCTGGTGATTAGAGAGGCCACGGCAAGCTCTGCAGGCATCTGCGTGCTTGGGAGTCCAAGCAGAGCTCTCAGTAACTCCCTTTTTGCAGAGCTGACATGTCCTTACCTCCCCGTTTTCCTTCTCTCCATGGCCGTGTTTCAGCAGGTGGGACAAACTCTGCGTGGCTCAGTGTTCACATGTGTGGTGTGGACTCTGGGGAGTAGTTCTGGCATTGCTGGCTTGTCCTCTCTTGTGCTCCAGCCAGCACATCTCACACAGGCAGGGAAGCAGATGGAGATTATGTGGTTGGGAATGACAGAAGGAGGGACACTTACATCCTCCCCGCTCCCATCTGCTGCTTATCGCCAAACTCCTGCTGCTGTAAAGAACAGTCCCCAGGTTTGGGAGGTAAATTCACGTCCCAGTTGAGCAGCCTCAGAGCTGTGCGACCTGCCCTTGTTAAATGCTTGAGTCCTTGCACCGCTTGCTCTTTGTGGTTGTGGGTTTTGTGTCACAGGCTCATTTATAGTGATAACAAACAGAGCAGTGGTATTTTTTGAAGGCCACATGGCCGGGTACATTCTGCTCTTTCCCTGTGTCACAGTGGCACAACCCACTTCGTGTCTGGAGTGAGGGGGAGGACGAGCAGAGTGGCAATGTCAGCAAGGAAAAACACCTAAAATAGACTTGGATGCGACTCTGTGGGGAGTCCTGAGTGGGAATGAGACAACTAGAAGGGAAAATGTTGGATTTGTGATGTCTCTTCCCTGCATCCAGCCCAAACTCTTGTGAATGCAGGTACCTGGTATCTTTATCTGAGTAATGTGGTATCTTAGTGCCCACAAAACTGTTCTCTGTGGCTGCGTTTGAGTCCATCTGCTATAACAGCAGAAGCTCCTTTTCCCAGCGGGGCACAGTGGAGCCACAGAGTGGATGGAGAGGGACGGTTTAGCTTCATGATTGGGAGGGAGTCCTCTGTGTTAATAAGAAAAAGTCTCCACAACCCCTTACATTTGTTTTTTTTCATGAAATCTGGGAATTTCTCAGTGCTTCAAAAATAGTATCTGCTAAAACATGCAGGTTGCTTCTTGGTGCCGCTTCTGGAGCGCGGGCAGCGGCCGCAGAGCTCCCGGCTCTCACCAAGCTGGGGATTATTCAGTGCTGAGCTAAACAGGGTCCGGAAAACAATTAACATGACTTGATGCCAAAAGATGGAACTGACTGGTTGCGATGCATGAGCTGGTGATCATCTGCAGTTCTGTAAAGCCGCTTTCAAGAAAACACTCCTTGGTGGGCGTCGTTTTTCTGAGTTTTGACATGTGCAGGGTTTTTTTGTACTAAATTCCAACAAACTATTTGAAGGCCGACTTGTGAAATATTCTCCTTGCAAAAGCTGGAGATTGTCAGCCTGAGAATGGGAAGGAAACAGCCCCAGAAGGGGGCAACAACCATCTCTAAGTGAGTGTTTCTAGCCTGAACCACCCTCCGTCTCTTGGTTTGGATGCTCTGGATGACTTCAGTAAAATGACACATCTGCCGTTACACCACCCGTAGGCCAAGGGGGTGCAGGAAATTGTGAGACCTTACGGAAAAAAATCAAAGCAAAAAGGCAATTAAAAAGTTCTTTAGTTTAATACCTTAAAATACAGCTATCAAAAGAAAAAAAGTGATTGAAATTGGTGGTATTTCTTGATGTCTAAACTTGCTAAATGTTCTGAATGTGAAAGAGACAACATTTAAAACTACGTAGGGAATTGGGAAATATTTTTAACGTTCAAGGTTAATTTAAGCTGTATAAATATGTCTCAATTTCATCTGCTGCATTAGGTAACTATTACTGGCATCAGTTCCACTGGAACAAATTTTAGCATTTGCAGTTTTGAAAATGTCAGTGCTTTTCATTCCTATTTCCACGGGGAAGCTTTTCCGAGTGGGTAGAGGGGCAAGATGAAAATGTACATAAGCAGCATCCTGCAATATATTGTGGGTCCTAATTCCCATCCAGTTGTAGCATGGAACTATTTCAAGCAGAAGGATAATTAGAAATGTCTCATTCGCCTCTTGCCACGTAAACCCAGTATTTTTAGCGTGTGTTAAACAGGGTTGTCTCTCAAACAGAAATAGGTTCTATGTCTTTTTCACTTAGCAGCTGCGCAGAACCAACCTTTAGCTTTGTGGAAAGCAGCAAAAAGACAGAGTGCAGATCAGCGCTAAACTGACAATGTAAATCTCTTCTCAAGCTTTGTGTGGGTCTGATGGGAGCAGACGGGATGTCTGCTGGGTCCCCCGCGCACCTTCTGTCGCAGAACGGTTCAGTCCCTCCTCTTGTCCCTCCAGCACCGGGTCCCGTGTGCTCCCTGATGGAGCCCACACTGGGACACCCACCTGCCGCTCCTCCCAAACTTCTGCTGTGAAGCAAATTGCATCGTTACGGTGAGACCATCGTCAGCATCATGGTGTGTTCATGAGTCTTGTGTTGATCACAGAATCCCAGGATATCAGGGGTTGAAGGGCCCTGGAAAGCTCATCCAGTGCAATCCCCCCATGGAGCAGGAACACCCAGATGAGGTTACACAGGAAGGTGTCCAGGCGGGTTGGAATGTCTGCACAGAAGGAGACTCCACAACCCCCTGGGCAGCCTGGGCCAGGCTCTGCCACCCTCACCAGGAAGAAGTTTCCTCTCATATTTAAGCGAAACCTCTTGCGTTCCAGTTTGCACCCATTGCCCCTTGTCCTACCACTGGTTGTCACTAAGAAGAGCCTGGCTCCATCCTCCTGACACTCACCCTTTACATGGATGATCTCGCTCTAGAGTGAGGATGTTCAGATCCTCAAACTGCCAGCTAGTCCATAAAATCTGTTTTGCACTGGAAATGCAGGTCGTGGTGCATGTACAGGAGGAGTCAGCCAGGTGTGTTACAAACACTGGCGTCTTCCTCCTTCTCTCTTTTGGCCGTACATCCTCCCCTGCCATCATCTTCATCCAGTGATGATATAGCACATCCAAACCTGGCAGGATTTCTTCTGGGAAGACATGACTTTTAGGCTTGTATTTTCGGTGGTAAATACAGCTTTAACGCTTGAGGCATGTTAGTTCTTGATTGTTGGTTGCGTTGTGATGTTAGCACAGCCAGCCCTACGCCTTGCCTTCTGTGACACACCCAGCCAGCTCGCGGGTTGTGTCAGCTGGACCGAAGCACAAAATACGATTCTTCAGTTAAGAAAGTGTCATTTGCTCCGTTGCATACATAAGAGTTGCTGTGTCCACTGGGCATTTGCTTGGAATCGAGGTTGATTGTGGCAGGAGTATGAGCAGTCAGCAAACTTGGGAACAACCAGCCAGTGATACGAGCTGTGGATCGGAGTCTTCAAACACAGATGCTGTGCTGGGCTGGAGCAGGACAGGACATGGCAGAAGGATCACAGATAGACCACAGTATGGGCAGAAAAAGTTGAACTCCTTCTTCAGTTTTGCCTGATGAGCAAATCCCTAAAGTGAGCCAACTTATTGTTAATCATTCAAAGTGTGACACTTATGACTCTTCTCTGAGTAGTTGCTTTATTGGAGCTGGCTGTGCTGAGACGGGGGCATTACAGTGCATGGGTAACAAAATGACCAATAATAATAAGACCAGAAAAATCCCAACAGTCTTTCTTTGTTTAAAATACTGTAGTAGCAGCATTTAGCAAGTGGCCTGGACTCCAGTTGCAAACTGACAATGGTTTTCATGCGTATAGAAGTCAGGCCTAAGGAGGAGACTGCTTCAGCACTGCTGGCTGGAAAGCAGCACAGAGTATGTTGAGAATCCGTCACGGTGCGTTATGGGGTGTCTGCCGCTGCCTCTTCCAGGTCAAGGTGACTTCTAGGGGGATGGTAAAATGCCAGGTTTTGGCCCTCACAAGCTTATTGCCTCTGGGGTGCTGAAAGAGCCCTTTAGAGCCTGCAGCCATGGGATGGTCTGGTGAGCATCCTTGCGTTCACTGAATCCATACACAGCTTCCCAAAGCAGAGGCAGTGAGCACACAGAATGGGACCTGGAGGAGCCTGCCCTGTCAGCTGCTCACTAGGACCACGTGAGGAACTTGTTTCAGTGAAGATCCTCCAGATGCAGACCTGATGAGCTGCAGCAGCACTCTCAGCGCAACGCCGGGTCACAGAAGCGTGTGCAGCGGTCAGCAGGGCTCTGTATGCAGCTGGTGCCTCCGGCCGTACCCTCACCACGGCACCGTCTGCTCGTGCCTTTGCCAGGCAGCACCCATGCCTTCATCCTCATTGCTTGCGTGCTGGCCCTGCATCTGAATGCATCTTCAAGAGCACGGGTCCTCATCGTGTTGAAATATTTATCACGAAGCCTCGCTGTGCTTCATTCACTTAGGAGGTTAATGAAGTTTTCCTTCCAAGCAAACCAGTCTAAGTCCATCAGCCCCGAGAGCCTCAGTCACCGATGCATCAGTTCAGAACTTTGGACTTGGGGCCATTCCATGAACTCACTGAACTGATGGCTGAATATTGAACACTGATGGTTTCTTCCCCTCCGCAGGGGTTTGTCACTCCAGGGCTCACCTGGGAACGGTAAGAAACTGCACAAGGTGTGAGGTGCTGAGCTGCTCCCGGGCACCACAGGGGGTGCAGAGGGCCCCTGGTTGACCAAGGGCTTGTGGAGCATCCAGTGTTTCCATTCCTTTCAGTCACACGTTAAAGAGACACAATCCGCAAGCCATGCTCCACAGAAAATGTGCATTCTCAGCCTGAAGTGACATGCGCTGCTCAGGAACTCTCTCTTTGGCGTATCATCCAGTGAGGATAAAACACCCTGTTCTTCCTCCCCAGCTTCATTTTGAAGAAGCTCCACGGTGAATCTGGAAATGTGCATCTGGGCTCCCCAAAAAGGCATTTGTAAAAGGTTTCTTACCCCAATAGCTTTTCTTCTGCTGGCCCTCACCACTTGCCTGTGCCCATTACTGTAGCATAGGGTGTACGTTAAAATCTCTGGACATTTCCAAATGGGAAGGGAAGATGCAGATTCCCAGCCATGAGAAACTTGACAAGGCACGGGGAGAAAATTCACAGCTGGACATGTCGGAATTTGCGGTAAATGGAGCCGCAGTCCTGCCACAGTTGGGTGTGGAAGGGCAGAGCGAGGATGAGGACGGTGGGCAGGCGGCACAGCTGTGTCGCGGGCAGCGAGGTCTCTGCCAATCCCAGCATTTAAATCTCTCTCTTTGTTGCAGAAACCACAAGTCCCCTGATTTCAAATCCTTTCCCACTTTCACAAAAGCAAGTGCGATGGATGTCTGTGGTGCGCGAAGGCGGGGACTTGCGCCCTGCGGCCGTGCTGGCCTGCCCGCATAGCATTTTTCATGAATAAATGGGCTTTTATTATTAGCCCATGTGTCAAAGACCAAAATACCTCATTTTTGTGGCTCTGGTTTTAGATTTAAAAGCATCAGAAATCCTTTAGGTTGTTTTGGTGCAGTTTGTGGCAGCTATACCATTCTGACTCACTCTCAGCCTTTGGAGAGTTAAGTTTTGTGAAATATACCAATAATATATGTTCCGAGAGACTGCAAATGAATCTATGCTGAAGTTACATTTGTGCACAGGAAGGTTTGTTTTCACGGCTCAGCTCACTAAACCCCTTTGCAGAGACAGGGGAGAAATGGGAGCCCAGGGCAGGGTGGCAGGTTTGGGACGGGCAGACGCACGTGGCCTCCGCTCGAGGTTCTGCCCTGTGGAGCTTCTCCATCCTCTTAATGCTTGGGTTGCGTTTGCATTTTAGGGGTGATCATTTCTGCACCGGCCTCATAACCCAGGGCTGCTGTCCCTCGGTGGCCGCAGCGACAGAGGACGGTTTTCATGAATCTTCCACTTATTTGATGCATGATGGTGTTTTTCTAGGAGGCTGCTGCTGAGCCACATGTATTGTTTCATCGGTTTCTGTCAAAGGAATGGGAAGATGCAGTCACGCTCTTATTAAAACTAAAGCCAATGGAAACAGCGGGTGAAAACCCTGACAAGTTTCCCTTGCAGTTCTTCTGCATTTGTTTTTCATCAAAATGCGGAGAGGGGTGTTGAAATGTGGGTCTGTGCTGGTGAGGCGGGAGCTGCCTGGGGCTCCCCGTTCCTGGCTGCCTGATGGGTTTCGCTCGTGCACAGGCAGCCCAGGGCATTTTCTGTTGAAACTGTCTGTTAAGAGCTCTCAACTCGTGTTCACTCCTGGCCTCAAACCAGGCTCTGCTATTTTCTCTGGCTTAGATGTGGCAATGAGAGTTAACATGGGAATTAGAGTGATTTATTTAACCTAAGCACAAATGCTGGTTTTTCTCTTTCTTGGCTTATACAGCCTTACTCTGGAGCCTTGTTCACTGCGTATATATAAAGCACTAATAAAAGTGTCTAATAATAGCCCTGGGGAAAGATGTTTTAAATTGTGCAGCCAACTGTGAGTGTTAGTTCTGTGCGGGTCAAGAGACTGAAGAGGCTTCAGCGGCCGCTGGTGCTTTAGGTTTCTGTAAAGGTGTTTTCAGAGAGTCCCTGGGCAACCAGTAAGGGTGACACGTTGTGTTCAGAGCAGAGACAGACCTGTCTCGCAGAGGGGTGGGTTTTTCTGGGGAAAAGGAGTGCGTTGTGCTCAGCCGCCAACACCCAGCGCACCACAAATGTCTCTTCTTGCTGGGGAGGAAAGCTCTTTGGTGTCTGATAGGAGAATGAAACACCATTGCTTGGGGATGCTGCAACGCCTGAGTTGCAGACAGCTCACCGGAGGCTGCTGAAGTGCCCTGGGAGGGTGTTTGCTGCTCGCCCGTCACAGGTTCATTGTGCTTTCCACTACGAAACCCTTCCACGTTGTGGGAAAACACGAGAGCGAGAGCAGTGGGCTCAGCCGCTGTAGAGCAGCCCTTCTCTGCCGGCAGACACGACATGTTCAGAGTGACTTTCTCCTTCCAGATTTTCAAATACTTTGCCTCAGAAGAGCCGTACAGAGTCAGGATCCTGGCTCAGCACAGTGGGATCTCCAGACACCGTGCTGTGCTGCTCTGCATGGCCGGTGGTGGCAGGAGCAACAGAAAACCCTGCTGGGTCTGTGCCGGGAGCTCTGAGTGTCAGGGGACAGGGAGGAGGAGGAGGCACCGCAGGAGGCGGGAGAAGACGGGGGGTGGACAGATGGTGGGGAGCAGCGCAGGTGCTGCACAGCAAGTCGTGTACTCAGTGTCGTACCCTCTCCCCTTCCCCAGTGCTGTGTGGACAAGTCTGGCCCAGGCAACATTTGCCAGTTCGTGCACACACTTTCCGCTGGCAAATTTAGGCTGCAAGCTTGCAGAAGCCTTCTGAACGTGCAGCAACGACACAGGCCCGAAGAGACAGCGGGACTCACGTGGCAGCCTGAACTCACTGGGGGTCCAGTTGATCTTCTCTTACTCTTTTGTGAAGTCTCAGAGCCTGTTTCCAGCCCTTCTGCAGCAAAGCCTTATGTATGCAGGTCAGCCATGTGTGAGAAGAGGCAGGACATGGAGGAGATGCCCAGAGCCTTCCTCTGCAAGGCTCCTGGCCCAGCAGCAGGTGTCGGGGTCGGGCAGAACCGTTTCCCTGCTGCTGCACTGGCTCTCCAGCTTCTGTGCATTGTAACCGTGGCTGAACTTGAGCCCATGGGAGAGCTCAAGCTGTATCCCAAGACCTGCAGAAAATGCAGCATCTCTGACTGCTGCCCCAGCTTCACAGCTCTGGTCTTGGCTGTGTGAAGATCGTGCTTTCCAGGAAGGAGGCTGGAGCATGGAGGGGGTTGGTCTCTTCTCCCAAGTAGCAAGTGATAGGACCAGAGGAAACAGCCTCAAGTTGCGCCAGGGGAGGTTGAGGTTGGATCTGGGGAACAATTTCTTCCCCATAGGGCTGTTGGGCATTGGAACAGGCTGCCCAGGGCAGTGCTGGAGTCACCATCCCTGGAGGGGTTTAAAAGGTGTTTAGACGAGGCTCTTAGGGACATGGTTTAGTGCTAGAGTTGGGTTATGGTTGGACTCAATGATCCTGAGGGTCTCTTCCAATCAATGATTCTATGATTCTAGGTGGGTAGAGGAGTAATGGTCTGGCATTTCGTCTTCTGAGTTATTTAGTGATACGTGAGAATACTGTACTACAAGTTTATAGAGTTGACCGCTGCAGGATTTTGATGGGTTATTTGCTAACATGACATTTTGGTAGGATGCACTGGGGACAGTCAGTAGTAGCGAAGCCACACGCTCCTATGTGCAAACTGCAGGACCTTGTGCGTGGGCCACAGCCTGGCCAGCAAAGCCAAAGCAACCGGAACTTGGGATTTCAGCCTGTGAACGGGGAGCGCTCTGGAGCCAGCCCTGCTGAGCTCCCGGCCCATCTCATTCCACCTTCCCTCACTGTGTATGCTGAATTTTGGGCGGTTTTCACGCCCTCCCTTCCCATCCCCACAAGTGGTGGCTCACGGGGGTATCCAGAGCAGTTTTGACAACTTTGTCCTTTAAGTTGCAAGCAGAAGTCGAAGGGAGCGGGATTTACTCGCTGTGTGTACCAGCCCACATGAACAATTCTTTTCCAGCGGTGGCTTTTTTTTTCCCCTCTCTTCTCTCCACCTTCCAGATCCCTCTCCTGGCACGGGTCACCCACCCTCCTTCCAGCCGGCCTGAGTCTCTTACGCTGTGGAGCGTAAAGGGCTTAGAAGCTGAAATCTCGGCCGTATGAGGGTTGAGAAAGCCCTGGGAAGGAAAGCACGTTCGTTCAGTCCCACAGGGATTCCGCACATCCTCCCGGGCATCCCTTCCCTCCTCCCTGGGAAACACTTGTGAATTGTTGGCTGAAATTAAATTTTATCCCTAGTTTTAATTATCTTTTTTTTTTTTTTTGGTGGCAAACTGTAGATTTCTATGACTGTCTCAAAAGTATTTAGAAAATGTGTTAGTATTTTCAGAATGTGAAATAAGCTTTTGAAACTAGACAGTGGATTTGTTCCCAGAAGTGGACGTTTCTGTAGCAGAACAGGGTGGGAGGCTTTTGGAAATGGGATGAAAATCAACATGATTTTTCTGAGAAGTGTCACGAACGAGAGACGTTTCAGAGTCAGAGAGCACAGCACGTTGTGGTGGCAGAGAGAGGAGCTCGAGCTGAAGAACCGTGGAGACCTTGATGGTCTCTACGTGATGGATGGAGATGGGGAGAGCCCAGAAGGGACTGGTTGGGAGCGAAGGGGATAACCAGAAAAAAGACATCACGGCTTTATGCTGAGAATATAATAGGAGGAAGGTAAAGCAGCTCATTGAAACAAAATAAGCTGAGAAGGAAACGTGAGGATGTGGTGAAACACAAGAGAAACACGAATGAGCGACGTGCTGCGTGGGGACCGCTGGATGTATGTGAGGATTTGCTTGAACTGAGCTCAGCGGGAGTCGTTCTGGCAGCTGCTTGGAAACCTGCTTCTGGGGTTAATTGTGGAGTTTGTGTGCTTGTCTGGCAGCAGGGGGGGGTCCTCGGGCTGCACAGTGAAGGGTGGGTTGCTCCACCACTGCTTTGGCCAAGGGCACTACAGGCAGAGATGGCAGAGGGGAATGCGTGTACCTGCTTATGTTTAAATGGCACGTGGAGACCTGAAAGTGTCGTGGGGAACTGTGGTGTGACACCTCTAAATGTCAGACTCTGAAACCCTTGAGATGTGCAGCATGTTCTGTTCTCCCAAGTCATGGTAGGGGAAGGGGCTCCAGCAAAGCAAGGGGATGAAGAGCAGGGCTGCTGGCTTTGTGAGCTGCAGCACCAGAGCTCCCTGCCCCTGCCAGGAACCTGTTGGCAATGTTCAGCAGGCTCTTTGAAGGGTGATTTCTTGCATTAGATTAATCAAATGCTAATTTTGATGCTTGAAGAGGGGGTCAACCTCCTGTCCAGGTTGCCTAAGCAGCAGAGGCAAATAGGTGCATCTGTAACACAAGTCATCTGACGTTGAAATATGTATCTAAGAGTGATGGTTTGCACTCATGTGGGCTTGTCTTCTCACTGATAATTACAAAAGGAGTGTAAACAACTTTGTGCCTTTTGTGGCATTTTACCACAGCCAGCTATTTCACTACTGATGGTTTCAACAGAAACAGCCAGTTTATGTTCATTCCCCCAGTCCCAAAATTCCTGAGTGTGCCACTCAGCTACCAAAGTCTTCCCTTTTCTTCACAAGCACAGTTACTTAAGTGCGGTGTTTCCAAACTTCCTCACTACAGCAAAACACAGGAGCGGCATCACCAGAAGATACAGCAATTTAAGTAATGCACTGAGCTGGCTCCATCGTTTCAGAGGCTGTAGGAGCTGAGGGAAAGGCACAGCAGGGTCTTTAACCTTACAGCATATACGTATAGCTTATATGAATCATTTTATGTTATGAATCTTATATGAATCTTCTGTGTTTTTCCTCCCAGCTTCCTGTAGCCATCTGATGAATTCTGAGTCTTGCTACCTGACATAAACATCTTACAGATGATACCCAAGTCAGGCTTGTGCCTTCTTGTATTTTGGTTCTTCCATCCTGGATGCTGGTGCTTTTGCATACGTGCAATAGGTTTCTTAAGTTTCATTGATGCAGGATATTTTTTTTGCTTTAAATACAGATACAGATTTCTGGTATGTTGTAGCAATGGACCTTTTTCTGTGTGTGTGCGAGGCATTTATATGCAAAGTCGTTTGTACACCAAATGCCTGCGTTGTGCATTCTGCTGTTACAGAACAAAACGCCACAGAATAGACGGCGGCAGGGTGCTGGTGTATCTGGAGGCACAGAGGCAAACTGCGATCTTAACGTATTTCAGCCACTGTAGTTTGACGTTACATCTGTCAACTAATGCTGTTTAGATGAGCAGCTTGAAACATTTACTGTTAGGTTAGTTCGGTGGAAAAACACACACATTGAACACACTTGTTAGAACAGAACCGATGGCCGCTTTTGGCTCCCGAGGAGCTCTGCTCGCAGCTCTGTCCTGGCTCCAGCTCCTCCACACGGCTCTGGCCCCACGGCTCCGCTCTCGGCCCCGGCACAGCCCCCCTGCTCCCTCCCCACCTCTGCTTATCCCGGCGACCTGCGGCCGCCCAGCCCGGTGCCATCACCATTCCCCGCTCTCGCTGCACAAAAGCCGAGCTGAGTTCACTCCTGGCACTTCAACTTCGGAGCAACAGGATTTTTCACAACCCGATGCTCCTTGTCTTACTCGGGAAAGGCGGCAGAGACTGGAATTTGACAGTCAGATTAGTTCGCTATGCTTTGCTTTCAGGCTTGACAAGAAGGGTGTGCGTGAAGCAGCCTGCAGCAGGCACGAGCTGGGAAACCGCAGTCAGCGTGTAGCTCAGATCTTTGTGCAGCTTCACCGAGTTCCCCCCAAAACGCACCGGCAGGAGCCTCGAGCTGTCCCTCTGCCCTCCCGGCCTTCTGGTGGCAGCAAAGCGAAGCACGTGCACCCCAGCCCAGCCCGCGGGGACGTGCCCCTGGCACCTCCCAGTTCACAGCCGAGCTTCTCCAGAGCCGCTGTGACGTGCACACGGGGGCCGAGGTGACAAGGACCAGGCTCTGAGGCGCTGCCCCGCTACTGTACAAACTGCACGTGTGCTGCTTCCCTCCATACCCTGTGTAATTCTTCTGAACTGATTTCTCCCAAACAGAGCCTTACACCTGTGGAGCTTGTGGAATCCAGTTCCAGTTTTATAACAATCTCCTGGAGCACATGCAGTCCCATGCAGGTAAGCTGGGCACTTTGACTCGCTTAAAGCGGAGAATTAAATTCTGCGCTGATACCTGATCTTGACCCCGTTGTGTGTCAATGGAGCTTGCTTTGCTCACGGTTTCCAAAGCCCCAGTCATTTTACCTGCGGAAAAAAAAGATACTCAGAGGCTGGAGCACATAGTGGCTGCACCAACGCAAGGCTCACGGTGTATCAGATATATTGCTCCTTTCCATAGGAAGAGAGGAAAGGTGCCGTGCTAGCACACAGCACATCAAACTGCTCATTCCCTCAGTCCAAATGGGAGCGATTCCAAGGGAATGCTCGTTGTGTAAGCATTAATGGGTGACTCCTACAGCAGATTAAATCCCTCCTCCGGCAAAAAGGGTGGTTCTCATGGCAGCAAACCGAGCAATAATGCTCGCAGGGCAGCAGAGCCGTTGCCCGCACGAGTCCTGTTCCGTGCTTGTGTCTCCCGGAGTTCTGCAAAGGACCGGAATGTGTTCTCAGAAGGAGAATTTGCCATTTCATCAGTTGCGTTCATTTCTTTCCCAGCAATCTACAAAAGAAGATTCTGAGGAGCGGTTGCACCACTTTGTTTCTAAGCCACATTTTTGGTTTTTATTTCAATACATGAGATGATTTTAAAGTTTCAAAGCCAAGGCTGGTTCAAAGACATATTAAAAAATGTAGAAATAGGACTTTTTTTTAATTTTGGCCAATTTTTTTTCTTTTTTTTTCCTCTTGAATGTAAATTCAAGTGAATTAACACAGGTATACAGATTAATTGACCTTTGAAAGACCTGTGTTCTCTGCTCTGTTGAGGTGTATGTTCGGTGCTTGCATTTGCCCTCAATTTACAGGCGAGCCCTGAAGGGCAAGAGGCTTGAGGAAAAGCACGTTGTCCATTCTGCAGCAGTAACTCTAATCAAAGCTCTTACCTTCTTCTGTGCGTTAGTTTTAGCGCTAATTTTAATGAGCGTCCCTTGAGTTCCTCACCCGCGCGGTTCCCCAGTCCCAGCTGAGTTCTCACTGGTGAATCGTAGCGCAGGCTTGGTGTGTTGTTCAGCAGCTGCTTTATTTATCATCTGTGTAACGTTATGAATAGACACTTCGGGTGGTTTGTTATCCCGTGGTGTGAGGTTTGTGGATGTTACGTTCTGTTAGAGCATAAGCTGGTTGATGTGCAGTGCTGTGACTGCGCTCGGGACGGCGGCCGCCGTCGCTCTGTGGTGCTGGGGTCTGCTCCTGTGTCTGGTGGTGGCGATTTCTGCTCGTTTCCACACTGTGTCCTGACCATCCTCTTCCTTCTTCTGGTCTCTGGTACTGAAAAACGGCATTTTGAGTTATAGCTCTTGGTGACACTGAGTAGAGGGGCTGCGGAGGAGGGACCAAGGCCAAGGTGTCAAAGGGAAGAGCAGCAATTCACTGGCAGGGTGTGAGCTGTTGAAAATGTTAAGCTAGTGCTGTCTGCAGCTTCTTCCTTCTGTGTTCTCCACAAATGACCCACGGGCTCTGGGCTCGGTCACCTGGGTTACACAGAGATGGTTGCAGGGAGCAGGTGTTGGTGATCCAACTCGTGGAATGTCAGCATCCAACTCAGGATTATCCCTGTTAAACTCTGGATTTTCTCATCTCTGCCCGTTTGTAAGTCACCGCCTTTGCTTTGCTGCTTCCCCCACTGGTCCAGTGGCAGCAAGCTTGTCCATGTCTACTTGAAGTGGTGTCAGCGAGGCTGCCCTGGGAAAGCAGCCGTCCCCTGCTGTGCCATCTCTGCCTGGTGCCTTTGCAGCCCTGTGCTCCTGCCTGTTCCTCGGGAGGGAACAGCAGCCTTTCCTCCAGATGGGTGCTGCTGGGGGCAGGCAGCACCGTGTTTATGCTGTGGGCTGAGGGCAGAACAACGTGAAGAGGTGTGAGAGCTGCAGGCGGCTTTGGGAGGTGTCCAGTTCTGGATATTGTGCTTAAGCAGAGCACCAGCACAGCTTACATGGGACTTGCAGTGACTCTGGTCGCAGTTTGTTGCCTTTTAGCCTGTCAGAGCATGGGGATTTCCATATCCAAGATGGGCCCAACATCTCTGAGGTCTAGGGGTGCGGAGACAGCAGAGAATCCACATACTGGGGACACTGGTGTAGGAGCCATTTAGACCGGTCTGTATGCCTGACTCAGTGTCTCACTGTGGGGATGCAGAGATACAAGAAGCCAGATGGGTCAAATATTCCCTCAGTCAATGTGTTCAGGAGTCCAGTTTGGCTTATCGTGTCTGACGCAAAGGGCTGGTCTCTTCCAACTAAATGTGACACATCCAGTGGGCTCCTTTGGTGGTGACTGAATGCAGGAACAAAAGTGGGGACATACTGGCTCTTAAGTCATGCAGAGGGCTGAGCCTGGAGGCTAGAAGGTAATAAGGAGAGATTATAGCTCCATAAAACAGCTACACAATGAGAAGAAGCAATTAGAATGTAAATTGGAGGCTGAAAGGCAGAAATAGAACAGCAGAACACCAGGCAAAGGAATTTGTTCTGTAATTACAGTGTACAATATACAGCTCTGACTCCCTTTAGAGTACTTTGTTCAGGTCGAGTGCTACCATAGAATGCCCTTCCTACAATCTAGAGCTGAAAAATAAAAGGACGACTAGGCTGAACCTGGATTAAAGGATTGGAGGCATGAAGAGAAATTAAAGAACCATGATCTGTGTAGTTCACAGACTGCTCGATAAGTAAGATGAGGCTGAAATGCACAAATCTCATTAATGCCATATTGAATGTCAGTGGGTATTTGTACATTATAAATCCCCTGTTACTGTGAACTAGATAAAAGAGTTGGGTTGATGAAATATAGAGGGTTTCTCCCCCCACCTGCCCCTCACCAAAACAAGGAAGGCCTGAACCATGAGCAGAGTTAGTAAGCAACGTCGATCGTTTTCCTTTGCCTACGCACAGACGTTTGGAGCTGAGGACAATGATAATATTGGCTCAAGAGCAATTGGTCTAAGCAAACGCTGGGGGAAAAGTGATGTGTTGTATCCGATCACTGGCATCCACTGGAGCACCCCCTGCTCCTCACGGCTCTTCCACACCTGCACACACCGACTGTGGCTGCGGTCCCGGGTACCTGCCAGGAGCAGGGACTCAACTCACTGAGCACATACAGAATCCCAGAATGTGAGGGGTTGAAGGGCCCTGGAAAGCTCATCCAGTGCAATCCCCCCATGGAGCAGGAACACCCAGATGAGGTTACACAGGAAGGTGTCCAGGCGGGTTGGAATGTCTGCAGAGAAGGAGACTCCACAACCCCCCTTGGCAGCCTGGGCCAGGCTCTGCCACCCTCACCAGGAAGAAGTTTCCTCTCATATTTAAGCGAAACCTCTTGCGTTCCAGTTTGCACCCACTGCCCCTTGTCCTGTCACTGGTTGTCACCCAGAAGAGCCTGGCTCCATCCTCCTGACACTCCCCCTTTCCATCTTGATCCCCAGGAATGAGTCCCCCCTCAGTGTCCTCTTGTCCAGCTCCAGAGCCCCAGCTCCCTCAGCCTTTCCTCACACGGGAGATGCTCCACTCCCTGCAGCATCTTGGTGGCTGCGCTGGACTCTCTCCAGCAGTTCCCTGTCCTGCTGGAACTGAGGGGCCACAACTGGACACAATATTCCAGGTGTGGTCTCCCCAGGGCAGAGCAGAGGGGCAGGAGAACCTCTCTGACCTACTGACCACCCCCTTCTAACCCACCCCAGGTACCATTGGCTTCCTGGCCGCAAGGGCTCAGTGCTGGCTCATGGTCACCCTGCTGTCCCCAGGACCCCCAGGTCCCTTTACCTTATGCTACTCTCCAACAGGTCGTTCCCCAACCTATACATCCTTGAGATGCTCCCAGCATCTGCCCTGGTTCTGTCATAGCCCGGATTGCTCTCAGGTGTTGATCCAGCCTGTGCAGTGCCCTGACCTAATAATAACTGTATGATCTGTGCATCATCGGCCAGGTTTGTGAATGCCCCAGCAGTTGAGCTGCTTAGATTCGAGAGGACTTGCTCATATGCAAGAGGGCACTGAAATTTGATCTCATCATTGTTTGTCTCTAGATCCTTGGGGGTCTCCCTTCTCTCCCTGGTCAGTGCTGCACACAGAGAAGAGCAGCTTTACCTTCTGTTTGTTCTGCCCAGCACCACATCAACCTGTGTGTGCTGTAGTAAGACATTTCTCTGCTTCGTGCTCACTCTCTGGAGCACTGGGGCAGCATTCCTTTCACTGCATGCTGGTGTGCCTAGGCTGTAGATAATGCCACCTGAGCCGGTCAGCTTGGAATCCCTTCAGAATCAGTGGGGAAGAAGTCCCCATATTGAATGTGAGTGGGTGACATTCCCAGGTGTGGTGGGTTCACCCAGTGGGTGAACTCCAGGTGAGTTCAGAGCATGATGGATCTCACACTGCAAGAGGCATTTAGTTCTGCCTGGGTGAAGGAATCGCACACTTGAGCCTGTTTTGCACCACTGTAAGAGGAGCCCCAAGGGGCCACTTTGAAGAGAGGCATGTCTAATGGAGGTAGCCAAAGTTAGGTGAGATGAGTCCAGCTGTGATGAGTAAAGGACTTGTTTTGTCTTCTTTGATCTTAATTCCATCCTTCTGTTCAGCTTGGTCATCTGTCTCTCCATCTTTCTCCTTCCTCTTCCAGCTCTCTTCATTGTGCACTTTACTGTTGCTTCACAGCCTGTTGCAGAGCACAATTTCATTGTGAAGCATACTAAGAATTAGAAAATTTCCTCTAGAGGTTGGGGGGAAGTTCTTGGGGAACAGGGGGGGAAAGAACGTGGATACAATACAGAATTTCCCGATCTTTATTACATTTCTGTGAAAGGCCCCATCCGACTGGCAGCCAAAGTGTTTAGCTCAGTTCCATATCTAGAAATGGGAGCATGAACACAGACCTGCAGAGCAGTTGGTATCTTTGCAGCCATAGGGAGGAACAATCTTTGATCACATTGGTTTATTTTCATTTTGTTTTCAATGCGAGGCGGCAGTGAGCAGCCCGAGAGGACATTGGCCCTTTCTACAGTGGGAGGAAACCATATGTGAAGATTGTAATAAAGTCCTCAAATACAGAGGAGTTGAACATAGCTTGAAAAACAAAGTACTTAGCAGTAAAGCAAAGGGAAGCCACGTGTGGTGCAGAAAGAGGCAGTGAGGTAAAAGAAGGATAAACGCTTGTTACACCTACTTTCATTTTGAAAAGAAGCAAATCGCACAAGTCGGGCTGCCCAAGGAACATCTGTTCCCTGGGTGTGCAGCTTCAGTGCACTGGGAGACATTTCTCAAGATGTGTTAATGGCATCAGTGTCACTGAAGCACAGAAAAAGCCACTGTCATTTCAGCCCCATTTTGGGAGGCGATAGGCTGCAAGTCCACAGACAGTTCTGCAGGTTTCTGGCAGTACTGTGCCATCTCACTTCTCACTGAAAACTGCTTAAAAGCTACAGAGAATGAAGCAGGTTGGTGTCACCTTATTTAAGGGAACCCTAAGGAAATGGTGGGTGCTGTTTCCCCCTCTTTGTGCTTTAAGCATTATTATCTTGTGCTTCTAACACCTGCCTGTCTCTTGCCCCACAGCTGACAACGAGAACAACATTGCCTCCAGCCAGCCCCGATCACCTCTAGCCATCGTTGAAGAGAAGTGGAAACCACAGTTCCACAGAAATAATGCCAACAACAGTACGTAGCGGTGTTTGCTCTTCCGTCCCGGGCTTACCCCCCCGCTTTGAACAAGTGACTGCACAGAGGGTGCAGCGGTGCTGGGCTTCGCACAGGGACATGGTCCTTGCCCGACTGCACTTGATTTCATCTGTAATTCATGTACCGTCCTGCAGAGCAGAGCACACATTGCCATTACAGGAGTGCTCATAGGCAAGAAGTACTGGGAGCCCTGGGGAGGGGGGAGGAAAGGTTTGTAAGGAAGATGCATTTGGGAGCTCTTGGGGAGAGTTAACTTCTGATCCAGGGTCAGATCTCCTGGCCTGGGGTCAAAACATTAATCCAGTCGTTGTGCTGTGACGCAGGCGCAGCCTGTCCCTCGCTGTGCTGGCTTTAGCCCCAGCTCGTCCTGCGGGCTTGTAATTCACCAGGGGAAAAGGTAAAATACAGCCTGGTGGGAAACCAGTTGCAGAACATGGGAGCTGAGCAGCCTCGGGAGAAAGGTGATACAAAATTGTGGTGCTGTTGCATTCTGATATCACCAAAAATGACATTCACCCTGCCCAAAGTCAGCCACAAGAAGTAGGAATGGTGGAGTTCAGGGAAGAAATGGAAACTTGGGCTTCAGCATTATTTGAGATGGTGGAGGAAGTAACTCCTCTCAAAATAACTCTCCCAAAGAAAAGGCTCAAATCACAAAAATAGAAGTCCAGCTTTCCAGCTGGGCTAAGCTGTGACCACCAGCCTGTCGACATGGATAGTGAACAACGCTCGTGGTTATAACTTGTCTGGGCAGTGAACACCACACAGGTGCCATCGGTGAAGGCACCAGATTGCGAGTAGCCGGTGTGTGCTCGGTCTCAGTCCCCACACCAGGGACGGCGTGCAGATAAACTCCTTGCTGCTCTAAGCAAGAGCAAGGCCTGTTCCCAGAGGTTCCTCTGTCCAGAAACCCCTGGGAGAAGAAATCCAGGGTTGGAGATGTCTCTTCCGTCATCTGGGCCTGTTCCACCTCTTTGGGTCTCTCTGGGAACTGTTTTGTGACTTCCTCCTCTGTCCTGTCGCAGAGGAGCGATGCTCACATGGTGCTTTCTCTCCCTCCTTGTATTTCACTGCAGTGTCCACGAGCGGTTCGGTAGGGAACAGCGCGATCCCGGAGAAGGAGCGGCAGAACATTGCCGAGAGGCTCCTGAGGGTGATGTGCACTGACCTCGGGGCCCTGAGCGTGGTGAGCGGGAAGGAATTCATCAAGCTAGCGCAGACCCTGGTCGATAGCGGAGCTCGCTACGGTGCCTTCTCTGTCACCGAAATCCTTGGCAATTTCAACACACTGGCTCTGAAGCATTTGCCTCGGATGTACAACCAAGTGAAGGTGAAAGTCACCTGCGCCCTGGGCAGCAACGCTTGCCTTGGCATCGGTGTCACTTGCCACTCGCAGAGCATCGGCCCCGATTCTTGCTACATCTTGACAGCTTACCAGGTGGAAGGCAACCACATCAAGAGTTACGTCCTGGGAATTAAGGGCGTAGACATTCGTGATAATGGTGATTTTATCCACCACTGGGTACAGAACGTGCTGTCGGAGTTTGTGATGTCAGAGATCAGGACGGTGTACGTGACAGACTGCAAAGTCAACTCCTCTGCGTTCTCCAAGGCAGGCATGTGCTTGTGTTGTTCGGCCTGTGCCTTGAACTCGGTAGTGCAGAGTGTGCTGAACAAGCGAACACTACAAGCTCGCAACATGCACGAAGTGATCGAGCTCCTGAATGTCTGTGAAGATCTGGCAGGATCCGCGGGCCTCTCGAAGGAGACCTTTGGCTCCCTGGAAGAGACCTCTCCTCCGCCCTGCTGGAACTCGGTCACCGACTCCCTCCTGCTCGTCCACGAGCGCTACGAGCAGATCTGCGAGTTCTACAGCAGGGCCAAGAAGATGAACCTCATCCAAAACCTGAACAAACACCTGCTCAGCAACCTGGCGGCCATCTTGGCGCCGGTCAAGCAGGTGGTGATCGAGTTGAGCAACGAGAGCCGGCCCACCTTGCAGCTGGTCTTGCCCACCTACGTCAAACTGGAGAAGCTGTTCACTTCCAAAGCTAACGATGCTGGCGTGGTCAGCAAACTCTGCCACCTCTTCTTGGAGGCGCTGAAGGAGAACTTCAAAGTTCATTCGGCACACAAGGTAGCCATGATCTTAGACCCTCAGCAGAAGCTGCGGCCCGTCCCACCGTACCAGCACGAAGAGATCATCGGCAAGGTCTGCGAGCTGATCAACGAGGTGAAAGAGTCCTGGGCAGAAGAAACAGAATTTGAACCTTCAACCAAGAAGCCTCGGGCAGCAGGGGAAGCCACAGCAGCTCAGGAAGAAGATTGGTTCGGGAAAAATGAAGTCTATGATTATTTGCAAGAACCTCTCTTCCAGGCCACCCCTGACCTGTTTCAGTACTGGTCATGTGTTACCCAAAAGCATACAAAACTAGCCAAGCTAGCCTTTTGGCTCTTAGCAGTGCCTGCTGTTGGTGCCAGAAGCGGATGTGTAAATATGTGTGAGCAGGCTCTCTTAATCAAAAGGAGACGACTACTCAGTCCAGAAGACATGAACAAACTCATGTTTTTGAAGTCCAACATGCTTTAAGACTGTCTTTTAATTAAAACAAAACTTTAAAACACTGTTCCAAACAAAGAAAAAGAATTTTAAGTTCTAAACACTGTGGACCTCATTATGAATGCCCCTGGAAACCAAGTGCTTTTTTATATATATATAAAAATATAAATATATATAAAATTAAGTTTGAAAGGAAAGCTGAGCACGTGAGAGACACGGCCCTCTGCCAGAATGTGCTCCTTTCCATAGATAGTGTGTGGACTTGACAGACTTCCTAATGTTTTCAAGTGGGCAGACCAATGGGAGGCTGATGTTCTAAAGTCTTCAGGCAGCTGAGATCTAAAGTGACTTGAAGTTTCTTTTGTTCCTCCTCCACCCCACCTTTCCTCCTGTCCCCTGGGCCATCTTCCCATGGATAATCAGACTACAGTGAACAGACCAGTTCTGCACTGGCCTTTGCTCCTCTGAAGAGCTGTACACCTTGAGGGCGTTTGTCTGCATGTTATCAGGGCAGCTGTGTTTCATGAACACACCGTTATCTTTACAAATCAGGAAGGGAGACTTTAAAGGGGTTTTTTAATTTTATTTGTAACTTTTTCTTATACATTTTTCCCAAAAGTTACACTGCTGTCTCCACTCCCAGTTCTGAGTTCATCAGGTTAACTAGTGATGTAAAGTTTTATTTAAAACTAAGAGAAATGGTTCGTGGCAGAAAACGTCTGTTACGTTTCTTGGATTTATTTTTTCCAGCATAACTTCTTTTCTCAATTCCCAGTGTTGATCAGCTTCTCTGTGAATTTTGCCCATCGGGGCTTCTCAAACTTGTTCTGGAGTAGCCCATTTACAATTTAATAATATCCTTATGGGAACCACAGCAGTTGGTTTTATGGAAAAGCTAAAAACCAGGCAAATGAAGCGAGTGGTGACAGCACAGGTGTCTCTGGGCCACCAGCAAGCTCGCCAGGCTCTGCCAGCTGCCATTGAGAACCCTCGTACCTAAACCTGCTGCAAAAAGGTTTCTCAGAACAACCCTCCCAAGGCCAAGGACAAACCAAGGTGTATGATTTTTCAGGGGAACAAAGATCAGTTTTGTCAAACTGGGGTTTGAAGGAAGCTTAAAGAAGTGCATGGGCTCAAAAATCCTTCTGAATGTAAGTGCTCCTGATTGAGTGCAAAGAATACCTTCCCGTTTTATTTCGAATGGTTCCTCTAGTAGCACGAATGTCTTTTTAATACCTACAGTGCATTACACTACTTGTTACGTTGCCGAGTCGTTCTGGCTGGGAAGGCCACGGGCCCTTGAGCGTTCACACTTACTGGCTCACCCCAAATGCAATTAGAGATCATCGTAACCCAGAAACACCTCAGTCACTCTGCTGTCCCCCCGGCCAGGGCTGCGCTGTGTCCATCAGCACAGCTTGGGGGCTGCTGGATGGGATCTCTGCAGGCTGGCAGGTTCGGACAATTCCCAACTGCTGGTGCCAAACTGTTACTTTTTCATCACTGGGACTTGTATCCTGGAGGCAAATTGAAGCAAATTCTTATTTTTGCAGTTGTCTCTGCTGCTTGCAGTAGTGTGCTCCAGAGCTGCCGTCCCAGGGGCCGCGGCAGCGTCGGGGGTTCGGGAGGACGGGCTCGCTCGGCTCCGAGCAGGCTGGAGCCCTCCGGCAGCGCTCGGTGTTTGCTGGTTGCTGACGATGCGGTGGTGAGACCGGGACTCTCTTATAAGTGCTGCTCTTAAACAGGTGTTAAACCAAGATCCCACCTGCTCATCTCTGGTTGTAGTGAAAGTTGCAGGTCCCAAGACATAAGAAATGGCAAATCTAATCTCTCAGGCTTTGTGTTCAGATGCCTTGAACCTGACAGGCTCTGCCTGACAGCTTCACTGCCATGGGCTCAGCCAGGGGCACAGTTTGTGTGCTGGAAACCTTCTCTAGGTCAAGGTTACTGAGGGTGGCTCTTTGCACCCTTTTCAGCCTGGAGACGACCTACTAGCTTTGGTCTAGCACTTGTGTTGACCTCTCGGCACCGTTATTGGCATCAGGGCAAAAACAGTTGTCTCCTAAACGTCAGTTTTGCATGTAGACACGGTCTGCAAGCCCACGGGCAGCTGCAGGGGCACTGGAATTTGAGCAGCCAAGGCGGAGGCACTTGGGCATCTGATTTCTCTGGCAGTGGCTTTGGCAACTGGAGGTGTTAGTTGTAGGGCCAGCTTCTCTTCTTCCTGGTTTTATTTTCTCCGATACAAACCCTGCTTGCCCGGCTACTAGTTGGGCCCATCTGTTTGCACTTCTAGTGCAGGAGAAACCAGTAACAACCAATAACTAAGTCTCCAACTACAAACAAAAAACCCAAGTGAGATGTGTGCCGGTACCAGAGCGTTTGTGCTGTGCTGCTGTTCCCACTGAAAAGCACAGGGTATCCTGTGGAGAGAAAAGTTGGCATCCGTGAATCCAAAGCAAGATTAACTTCTGAGGCTGCAGAGCGTGCACCGTGCGGCTCAGCTGATGGGCAGGACGGGGACAGGGTTTGTAGTTTTTTCTCCTGATGGCACATTACCCCTTTTTGCTTGGTTTACCTGAGACCTTGGGAGACACGGGTTCCCTGATGCTCAGGCAGACGTGTAGAACCCTCGCACTCCTTTGAAAAGAAAGCTCCAAACCCTAACGCTCCTTTGCTAAGGGACAGGCTGGTAACTTCTGTGGGATTTGCTAACTCGGGCTTGTTGTGTTGTCTCTCTGCAAGGCATTAAGGGTGGGACAAAGCAGAGTTAGCGGAGGTTTAAAGCCCTGGAATTGAGAATGAGGTAGAATTGCGGTCATTCGTGCAGCCGTTTGATGCCAGGCTGTGCACAGCGGTGAGCTGGACCTGGTTACACAGCCAGGTCTGTGAATGGGGAGGACACAGCCACCCCAAATCCCAGCCTGTCTCCCCTAACCCTGTCTGCAGTGTGGTTTTGGTTGTGGTTTTCTTGCTGGGACAGCCAAATAGACTGACTGGCCCTGTCTCCCATCCGAGTACCTGCCCCTGCACTGCAACTGTGGTTATAGTTGCACTAGTGATGGATGTTAAGCAAACATGCAGCGTTGTCTGGTAGATGCGATTCTCCTGAAGACTTAAAAACTCAGCTTAGCAGCTGAAAAAGCAAAGTAAATCCCCAAGCCCTAAAATGGCACGATCTGGAAAGTCAGTGAGAAGAGGAGCTGGTCGGCCACCCCCTTTGCAAGTCTGTGGAAGGAGCCGCAGCTCTTCCCGAGTCTTAGACGTGGTGACAGGGTGTTCTGCTCAGAGCTGTTCCTGCTGTGTCTGCTCACTGCCCGACTTCTGCGTGATCAACTTAATGCTGCTTTAAAAGGAGAGAAGCACGTCTGGAGCACACGTATTTACCCTAAATGCTTTTGCTCCTGTTTCTCCTTCCCTCTTCAAGACTTGGATTTGCATTCTAGGGATCATGGATACTTTACCAAGGTCTGAATTTTGGAAGCTTTTAATTTGCCAGGTTAGTCCAGCCCAAGCTCTTCTGTGGTTCTGTTCTGTGATTGCCTCGGTGGTGTGGAGCAGCACTGGTGGTGGACAACCAGAGGGGAAGAGGGTCTGCTAGTCTGCCCAGAGCTGCCATGAGGTCCTGCTCCCTTTGAGCTGGGAGGAGAGCTCCTCAGAGCTGGGATCATCCTCTGGTAGGTCACATTGGGAATTTGTCTTCTGCTTGTTGCCTTTACTTGCGCTGGAGAAATGTGTTGGGATGAAAAATGGTGTGTGTGTCCTCCAGGCATTCCTTTTGTATCTGCCGACCTTGCAGACTTCTCTTGCTGACTTCACAGTTTGCTTTGGGGGGTTATGATCTTCAGGTGGGGAGCAAGCACCAACAGAAGACAAACTGTCTTCCAGTCCTGTCTGAAGATCCTTGTTACTAGAAAACCGAGAAAGTGGGATACAAAGGCAGAGCTCTTTGAAGCAGAAGGTTGTTTCTGAGTGAGTGTGGCAGCCAGAGGGTCAGTGGAGAACACGGGGCCCAGATTTGTCCCCTGTCTGTCTCTTCTCGCCGTGTCTCTAGCAGTTGATAGCAGTTGTGCTCTGGCTTGCAAGAGGGGCTCAGTATCTTGCACCTGGGTTGGTTTCAGATGGAAGTAAACCTGTTAAAGCTCTGTGTCTGTTCTAAGAAAACTGATTTGGTTGTGTTTGAACTAGTGCAATCTGGAGAACTTTCTGTTAAAGCCAACCATGGGCTCAGGTTTTGTCTAATTTGTCTGTTAATTGCTGGTTAAACCAGTTTAACTTAGATTGGTTTAAGCATGAACCACCTGCACTGGTGTAACTGCGCTTGCTGGGTGTTCTCCCACTGGTCAGAGAACGTCCCCAAGCAGCTCAGGGAGTTGTGACCCTTCTGTGGATTTTGCAAATGAAGTTGTGGCAGATACTCTCAAAGCTTGGGAATCACTGAAAGTAGAGGGGAGACACCTCTAGAAGTTGCTTGAGCTCTAAGTTGCGGTATCTGAGTTAATACAGCATTGAGATGTCTCAGGTTGGCTGGTTGGGTTTTCACCGACTGCTCACAATAACATGGAAGGTTTAGCGTGAGAAGTTACGTATGTTCACCTTGGTGGGTGAGTCCCCTCCACCTCGCCTGCTCTGAGGGACCTTTTCCACCTTTCGATCCCGCGGTAGCCGCGTCAGGGCAACGTGTTGCACAGGAGCAGGGCGACTGAGACTCGGTGCCGCTTGGAGAACGCCGTGTGCATTTCCAGGCAGCACCAAGTTATGCTAAATCAAAAGACAATAAAAAGGCAGCCAAAAATTTATTCAAAGGCTGGGAGCGCTGCGTTGTGCTGAGGAAGGGCTGATCTCTAATTGCATCTCTCTGGCTGAAGGAGGAGAGGAGCTCCCGTGGGCATTCAGAGGGAGCACACACAGGAGGGGACGAGTTGTTGCCTATGGAATAATTAGAAGGAATGGGATGAAAATTAGCCAGAAGACACTAAAGGCAGGTTCTGGGAAAACTT
Source organism: Streptopelia decaocto (assembly GCF_964273445.1). Taxonomy (NCBI): domain Eukaryota; kingdom Metazoa; phylum Chordata; class Aves; order Columbiformes; family Columbidae; genus Streptopelia; species Streptopelia decaocto. The sequence goes on along the minus strand of NC_138672.1, from coordinate 2,172,800 downwards.
TACAGCGAGGAGAAATCCGTTCATCTGGAGGAGTCTGTTACGGGAGCGTTTTTTGAGCCCAGGCCGTGCGGCTGCACGGAGCACACTCCTTCGGGCACAGGCTGCTTCGGGCCTTGCCAGGAGAAACGCGGCTGAGCGATGATTCCTGCGTGTCGAGTGCCGTCCTGCCCTGAGGGCCCAGGAGGGTTCACAGAGCATCTTCCTCTGCATCCTCCTCGCCACCGGCACCAAACCCCTCCCAGCACTCCAGTACGTACATGAACCAGGTTTCAGAAAGGAGGGAGGTGGCTGACGGGCAGAAGGGGCAGAGGAGCAAACACCAGTTGAGGAGCAAACGTCTTGTCAGCCCTTACACTGCCAAGGTGGACGAATCGGGGTGGGGGAGAGTATTCAATGTTTTGCTGCTTCTGCTGTGCATTTTCTGCGCTACACCATGATCTTGGATCAGTTGGGAATACCCCGAAACACTGGCTGAGACTCCAGGTCCTGTGTCAGGTACTTTGACGATGTCACCCCGTAGCAATAAGAGCTCCCTTTTCCCAGCGCGGGGCCTGTCCCCACGCCACGGGCTGTCCCCACGCCACGGGCTGTCACCTCCCGAGGGCCTCTGGAAACATTACTGAGCAAAACGAGCAGTAATGAAGATCCGGAGAGGTAAAGCCAAGCACAGCTCCGAGTCGAATGCCTCGTTAGTCCTGTGGGATAGTGTGCTTATGCTAGGCCAGAAATGGTGAACCAATGAGAGTGTATTGCCCTGAAATTTAATTTTATATATTAAATGTTTGAGGGATTTCTGTTTAATTTTGGTTTCTGTTTGGCTGGTTAGTTGGGTTTTTTACTACTCCTTTGTTTTATAACTTGACGGAAGAGTTTTGCTCACATTAGACAACAGTGTAGACCCTTTAGGGTTAATGACCTGTAGGCAGCTGAGTTTGAATTTTTTAGAATAGCTCCTGAAATGGGTCACAGAAACGGCTCATGGATGCACAACAGCGACCACTGACTGAAGGATTCTGTCCCGTCCCATCGCTGGCGCGTCCCTGGCAGTGGTCAGCGTGTCCGGTACCGGCTGAGCGGCGCAGCCTTGACGAGACGAGTATCCGGCAGTGAGTTGATGAGAACAGGCATGTCAAACCCTTGCTTTTTACAACCAAAGTTCCTTAAAAAGACACTCCCAGCCTCATCAGCGCTTGTTTTCAGTCTTCGGGGGGTTCTTGTGGCGGTCTCTGCAATGGCTGTGTATTCTGGAAGGTGCAACAACCTTAGAAGCTGTTTTCCACAGTCCCTTTGAACTCATTGGGACTTTAATTTTATTGGTTTTGTAATTATTTAAAAGGAAAACTGATACCGGATGAACTGAAGCATTGGTGACAGGTGACTAGCCAAGGCTGTCGGTGCAGGAGGAACACGCAGCGTCCAGACGGCAGGACTCCGGTCCGCGCCGTAGCCAGAACGTGTCGTGCCGACAAACCGAACCATCAGGAGATCCTTGTTTGCAGCCAGTCCGAAAAGAGAACCTGTTCCTCGTTGCTGTGTTCGTTTTTCCGAACCTCCCGTTGGGAGCTGAATTCTTGTTGTTTCATCAAGCAAACAATTAACGTTCTCCTCTCCCTCCTCCCCAGCCCTCCCCTCGGTGACTTGTGTGCGTTTCCTTCCTTTCTGTAGATGCAGATGTTCTAGGCAATACCACAGATGCACCTGCGTGTGTCTCTACCTGCGAGTGCAAGAATCTCATGTCATCTTAAAAAATACAAAAAAAAATATACAAAAAATATACAAAAAATATCTTTTTTAGGCCAGAGTTTTCTACAGGTATTAATGAATATTTTTCTTAATCCTTATAAGTTTTATGTGTTTAATATTTCTTAATACCGGTAGCATTAATTTATACTTTTGTAGCAACACAATATTTTTATAAACCGCCACCGCTGGCTTTGTCTTCATAACGGGGAAAAGTGCGGGCAGCTGGCCCCGCGCTGAACCATGTACTGTATTTAAAAGGTTATCTAATGTCACACTTGCTGTGTTAATAAACAAAACAAAACCTGTTTGAAGTCTCATGTATTGTTGGTGTGGATCGAATGACTCAATAGAGAGCAATATTGCACGGGGTTGAGTTGCTGATTTTCGTTGTGATATATGAACGCTTGAGGCCAACTCAAGTTCTTCTGGTTTTCTTTTTAGGATTTTGTTTCGTTTCGTTTCGTTTTTTTTTTTTACAGCTAAATGAATTCAGTGCTGTTTGAAACTTAGACTGACGACAAATGAAAAGGATTATTAAAGAAAAAATAAATCAAGGTGTTTAAATGTTGCTGTTTTTACAAGTCTGTTGCTGTCTGAATGGAAATATTCCACAAGAGAGGAGGAATAGTTCCACTTAGTTTCCAAACGAGCTGAGCGCTCCGGGCTCAGTTATTTGGAGATAACTTAGAGACATGTTTCTGCAACATTCTTTTCAGAGTTGATGCCAAGGCAGAAGACAAACTGTAACTGTAAGAGAGCATCCGTTGCTTGAGGATTTTCATGTCAGTGTTGTATTTATGGTTTTACAATAAAACAACCTTTAGGAAAAAAAAAAGTGTCTGGGGTTTTCTATTTTTCAAGCACGTGAATGGGGCATCACCCAGTGCCGAACGTCTTGTTGGGAAGAGGGAAAACGGCCATGAAAGCGGCATAAATCTCAACACGGGTCTCTGATGGACCCTGTCGGCTGTAAAACCCCACGGCGGGTTCTCCCCCCATCCCGAGCGCTTTCCGGAGCGTCTCGTGCCTCGCGCTCGGTCGCCGGTGCGGTGAACCTGCTCCTCTGGTGCCACTGGGACCCTCATTGCAGCAGAACCTGCTCCAGGTCGGCTTGGCCGACCAGAGGGGTTGGTCGGTGTGTTGTAATGCAGGATTTGTATTCACACCACCAGGACAGGTTCGGATCAGCTGGTTTTTGTGCTGCTAAAGCACTGCAAGCTGATACCAAGCAAGGTAGTCTTAACTGACACACCATGTTTCTGCCCAGCTGGTCAGAGGTTGTCATGTGTATCAGTAGATCCACCTGCAAATTGCTTTCAGGCCAGGAGAACAGGTGTATTGGGGCACTGAGTGGGCTCTTTGCACAAGGCGAAGCCCTCGGCAGCTGTTTATAAAGAGCCAAAATCAGAAGGGCACAGAAACCTTTGCCTAGAGGCTGTATCAGCCTTGGCCTGCATTGGTGTCTCATGGGGATGTGCTGCTGAATGGGGTCCCCGCAGGAACTGAGTCTTGCTGATGCTCCTTGGAGCTCCAAGACCCTCCTCCAGGTGAACCAGAAACAACCAGGGGATCGTCCCATGTGGAACAAGCACAGAGACCAGGGTTTGGCGGAGGAGAAGACCAGGCCGACTGCTGGACAATCCAAGGTGCGTTGTCTGTTGCCCTTCTTGTATCCTTCTCTTTGACCTACTTTAATATCCTGTGGGGTTTTCTAACCTTGCCCCTCACCCCCCTCAAAAAAAACAAAGTTTAAAAAAGGCAAGGAAAAAATAACTCTGCTTGAGAATTAGGAAATTTGTAGTTTGTTAGCTGGAAGAAAAAAAATACATGGAATGGTGACAGGTCTGGCAGTTGGATAAACACTCTTCGTTACTAGTGAAGTGTGAAGATAAGCCACAGTAATAACTACAACGATCAGAATATAATGATAAGAATGGCCATAGCTTTGCAGTAGGTTTGATGTAAAAGTGATTTCACTAAACAGTGAGATGAGGTCTCTCACACCCTAACCAGATAGGAGTTAGGATTTGTTTGAAAAATCTAAATATGGCAAGGGGATGATGTGTCACCAAAAGGCACAGAGGACCAGAGGACCGTGCTCCTTGGCACGCCACGGTCTCCTCGCACTGAATCGTACTTTTTGCTGGACCCATTTAAAGGGATAAATAAGATTGCAAATGGAAGCATTAGAGGCTTAAGCTAATCCTGTGTTACTTCCCGGTTCTCTAATTTCTGCCTTAATGTGACACAACTATTTTAGCCTTAGTGTGAAAGGAAATGGTGGCTCAGAATTCAGGTTCTCAGGGTATCCTGTAGTTTCCTCTCATTTCAGAAGGACTGATGAATCTAGCAGAACTAGATTTTAACTAATTTAACTCGCCATTTCTAATTAGATCTTTGACAATTTACCTTCTGTGGAGTTTTGTTCGTGCTGAGATCCCGTGTGGGAGCACAGTGAGGAGCGGGATGAAAGTGCCCAGGTGTGTTACACGACAGCCTGCGACGTGCTGTGCAGGTAAAGCCTCTGTACGTGTGCGGGGTGGCCGTGTGCCCCCGGGACGTGTGGCTGAGCAGTCAGTACATCCTGACCCGCTCTGTAGTGTCTCTGACGCAGTGTTTGCAAATCCTGCTTCTTGCTGCTTCTCCATCACCCGCCAGCACGAGGGCGGCTGCTCACAGAGGGACCCCAGCGGGGTCCCAGCAGCCTGAGTGGGACGGGCAGGGCAGGCCCGGAGGTCCCGGCCCGGCTCCACCAAGGGTCCAGAGCTTGGAGCACGATCCTGGTGATGAGGCAGGTCTGGGGTCACGCTGGGGAGCCGACCTGCATCTCAGGGGTGGGATCTGGTGAGGGCAGCCGGGGTCAGACACAACCGGGCCCAGGGTGGTGGGACAGGGTGGAGGTCAAGCTGGGAAGTGACTGGTCAGAGGTCAGGTCAGCCGGGTGTGGGCTGGAGCGTAGCTCAGGACAGCGACTGAAGGTCCAGAGCTGAGCTGAAATGGTGCTCCTGGGCCACGGCAGGGAGGGGACGAATGTCCCAGGTATGGCTGGTCAGGGCCACTAAGACATGTGAGCGCTCTCAGGTTCCTGAGAGGCTCAGGCTGTTGGGTTGGGCAATGCCCCTCGTCCAAGCTCCTGCTGTCTTAAGTTCCTTGCTGAAGATTCTCTGTGGCTCCTGAAACAAGACAGCGTGGGCCAGCTGCAGAATTGCTTCTCCAGTGCAAGAACACCCCACAAAACAGTGAAAAATAACAACCATGAACGTGAGATCAGTTTTAAAAAACGTTTAATAGTGAAATGCTGACAGCGCAATAGCCAGATGTGAATGGCAAAGGCACAGCTGCACTTTGTCTGGGGCGGTGGGCTCCGGTCTGGCAGAGGGCTGCGGTGGCACATTCCTGCTCTGGGGGTTAATGGTGAAGGAGGAACCAGAAGCCTCAGCAAAGTGCAGAATTCCCCAGCACAGGCAAGCGCACAGCACGCGTGAGAGCAGCCGCTACCAGCCTCCCCGGAAAGCTCCAGCATTTGAGCATTTGCTCTTGATTTTGGCAGAGATTAACTGCCAGGGTCCTGCTCTTATCCAAGGCTCAGCCTAGGGAGGTGACAGGTTTCTCCAGGATATGCAGCAAGGCAGAATTAGCCCTCCAATACAGAGTGCCTAGGCACAAAGCACAGAGGAATCTAGACTAGTTTTGGCCACATTTGCAGCCTAGTTTCCCTGTGTCAGCCTCATTTCTGATCGGTGACAGTAGGTGACACCTGTGGTCTTGCCATGAGACACGAATTTTTACATCCAACTGTGTACCCAGGGTATTGCTGGAATCCAGGGGCTACCCAAGCAGGATCTTATTCACATCCTTGACCTACAGAGCTGTTGTCAGTCTAAGTGATTTTCTCACCAGGATGGTCCCTCTGCTTCCCATCTGGGTGCTCTGTGAGGAACTGACTCATGCAAGAGCTGGGTAGGCTTGAGGAAACCAGCAGGTACAGTAAGGGCATGGTGGGCAGCTGAAACCCACGCTGCCCTGCTGCTGCTGCCAGAGAGACGGAGGACAGCAGATGTCTGTGGGCTTTGCAGTCACAGCCCTGCTGCCGTGCAGACATCCCTGGTAGCTGAAACCTGCCCCGGCCAAAGGGATGGTGCAGCAGCAACAGCAGCTCTGGCTGGGAAAGGACACTTCAGGCAATAGAAGGCCACTTGAAAAGCTTTTCATATAACTACTCAAAATGATAGCAGCAGCGAGAGACAAAGGCACTTTAAAGACAGTTCTGGCAGGTTCCGGCTCAGCTCATACGTTGCAGCACGGGTAGAAGAGCAAGCATGTTTCAGGCTTTGCTCCCTGTGCCAGCACCAACATTTCTAATATTGCTCATGCCTGCCCAGGGTGGAAAGGAGCTGTGTGAGAGCCGAGGGCAGCGAGGTCCTCACCAGTCCAGGCCCCCCTGCGCTGGGAGCCCAGTGCCCTTCTGGCTGTAGAACTGGCCGTACCAGCGCCGGTGCCGCTGGATGCTGGAGTCCTCCTTGACCAGCAGCGGCTTGGGCAGGTACTGTTTGTTGTTCCAGATGGTTATATCGCGTTCAAACTGGGGGGAGAAGGGTGGTCTCATTCAGGTGGGGAAGCCGAACCAGCAGATTTGTGCTACCTGCATGCTAGGATTACTTTTTAGCATTTCCCCCAAATGACCCATGTCAGACTGCTGGTGCTGTTTGTAACTTGTAACGCTACTGCTCTCTGTCTGCAGTTGGGAGATGTTTAGCCCAGCAAGAAGCCGCTTTCATCTTAGAGTACCTTTGTCATAGGAGATACTGAAAAAGAAATGGATGTTGTGTAGGTAGGAGCTGCTCCACCTGAGATTTTTAGATTTGCTGCACAGCTCCAGCCAACCAGGGCTTTACAAATTAAGCATCTGCATCTTAAACTCTGCTCAGATACACGTGCAGTAAGATTTATGGAGCTGTCCTCTGTGAAGAGGTCTCCGCAGAAATCAGTGCTGCTCATTCACATCAGTAAGAATGCAAAATAATAAGCCAGCATTTATACAATATGAGCTAGCACAGCCAAGTTGGATTTGGGGTAGGGTTTTGGCATCTGAAAACAATCTGGTGGCAATTTTTACTACAGGGTCAGACCAAACGGTTTCCAAGCTTTAGCCCCTGACAGAAGGGAATGACATGAACCCTTCTGACTGCTGGGAGGGAGTTACAGGGGTGACAGAGTCTGAATTTTCTTGGCAGTTCCAGCTGTTGTAACAAGGAGTAACAGCCACAGGTTGCAGGTTGGTTTTCATGTCCATTCTGAACTTCACAAAAATGGACAGTGTGGGCAGAGCAATAATAGAACGGGTCACCCGGGGAACTGGAGTTCTCTGAAGGAGGAGGCCTTCAAGGCCATGCCTGACCTGAACTTGGCAACAGCCTTGGGATATTGAACTGGAGATCTCCAAAGGGACCTTTCACCACTTCCATGGATCCCTGGGGTAAGGACCTGGAGAAACCTCTGTCAGGAGTTGCCCAATCTCATGATAAATTAACAGCGAGAGGATCTCTTGACTCAGTTCTCACTGGGGGAGACAGAGTGATCCTAAAGCACCAGCCTGGGATGCTGGAAATCCAGACAAATTACTGGTTCTCTCTAAGAGGTCCTGTGGTTCGGCAGAGGTTGCCTAATCCTTGTGCCCCAGTTCCCCCTGTGCAGGTGAGGGATGGCACCTCTGCCCTCTTCAGCACATAAGCCACTGCAGGGACCCTCTTTACTAAACCTCAGTTTAGTTCCTTGGACCGCTAAAACTGAAAGACCTTGCCAAGCACTGGAAGGATCTTGCCCATAAGTGCTTGTCTCCCATGAGCAGCTGAGCCCACACGGGCAACTGCTCTTCCTCCTCACACCTCCGAGCCACCAAGCTCCAGGTGACCACCTTTGGCCGTGCTTCTTCATAGGCCTTACCTGTAAGCACTCTGCTCTCAGGAGGAACTTGGGGATTACGGCCGGTACGTTCTTCTGGTAGTAGATTGTGTGAACAACTTTCTGCTGGAGAGGTTCCAGGGGAGTCACCGACTGCAGGATGATCCCACGGCCCAGGAAAGCGTGTTCAAGGATGAGGAAAACCAGCGCTGGCCCCACCTGCAGAGCAACGGAACAGCCTGAGGAACAGTCCCCAGCGGTCCAGCCGTGTGGTACAGCAACTCCCGCGGCTTGAGATGGCTCCTAGGCTGTGCTCCAGTCCCCATTGCTCTTTCATCTGATCATAGGCTCAAAGTCAAGCTACACCTCAGGGCCATGGATCACAGACCACTTGCTGCCTGCTGATGGATTTCCCTGACCTGGGAAACAGCAGAGCCGTGCAGCCCCGGTTGCCTGGGACATTGTGTCAGGGCTGGGTGGCTTTGCTGTGAGCCCAAGGGAATTCATGAGGATTTACAACACTCTACTGGTCCCCCAAAGTTTTAAAATCTAATCTAGGAAATGCTTCCAAATTGTCCCTTGGTCTTGTTGTTCACCACATGAACAGCCTCCTTGGACTGGTGACACAAGTCCTGGGCACTGGATCTCAGTAGCGGTGATTATGATGTGAGTATGGAGGTAACACAACAGCCCTGCTCCTGCTCTGGCTTTTTCCTTTGCAGCCACGAGTCACATCAGGTTTTGGCTGAAGGGGCTCAGGTTCTCCTGTTTGTCTTGCATGACATGAAGTGCTTGTTCCCTGCGCTCTGATGTGCATCCACACACATGGATGCGTGCTCACACGCTTGGTTCTTCGAGGCAGTGCAGATATTACTGGGGTTTTTGTCTACTTGATTTACTGCTCATTTAATGTTTGGTTGGGTACAAAGTCTTTGTAAGGTTGTTTTAATGTCTTTTTTTTTTTCTCCCATTCCTTGATATCAGTTCTAAATAGCACAGATTTAAAAACTCAGAGATACAATCAACATACACTTTGTGATAATTACCTAATTACACCAAGATCTATCCCTTATCATTACTTGTTTTGCTATTGTTCTGAATTTGTAATATGGAAATATGTCAAATGCCTTCAAAACTGTACTAGAACAAAGATACTGGTTTTATCAGGCAAGCTTCGCATTTAATCAAAAGAAAACCCACAACCAAAACCGAGAGTGTGAAGATCCAGTTCCCAGCAATTCATGTTTAGTGGCAATTTTTTTTTTCTATTTTCCTTTAATTCTTTATCAATTATTATCAACTATTTTATTGTTATTCAGAGCTGATCTTGTGCTACAAGACCTATTTTTGCTGATTTTCGGGAAGTGGAGAGGGGAAAGAGAAGTGTGGTTAATAAATGTGTATCCAAACCGAAAACCAAACACACAAGAAAGGAAGAAAATAAGAAAAGGAGCAAACTGCAGGAGGAGCTCTTGATTAGTATGACTTTGTTTTTTTAGTGTAAATGTTCATAAACTGACAAAGACATACCTGCCTCACCGAAACCTTCAGATCCAACGCGGGGATGTGCTTCCCGAAGATGCTTGTGGAGTGTAGGAGCAGCAGCTGGGAGCAATGCTCGTTGGGCTCTGGCTCCGGACACCATTCCCCCTGGAGACGTGGAGAAAATCAACTCAGTCCAGGACTTGGGGAGATGGGAGTTCAGGGTGAGGGATGATAGCAGTGATGTGGTGACAAGAGCTGATTGTGAATCATGGAATCACAGAGTCATTTTGGCTGAAAGAGACCCTTATCATGGAGTCCAGCCACTATCCCACCCCTGTCCCTGCCCCATGTCCTGAGAACCTCATCTCTGTTGTCCAACCCTCCAGGGATGGTGACTCCAGCCCTGCCCTGGGCAGCCTGTTCCAATGCCCCACAGCCCTTTGGGGAAGAAATTGTTCCCCACATCCAACCTCAACCTCCCCTGGCGCAACTTGAGGCCGTTTCCTCTGCTCCTGGTGCTTGTTCCTGGGGAGCAGAGCCCGACCCCCCCTGGCTCCAAGCTCCTTTCAGGCAGTTCAGAGATCAGAAGGTCTCCCCTCAGCTCCTGTTCTCCAGCTGAACCCCCCAGGTCCCTCACCTGCTCCCATCACACTTGTGCTCCAGCCCCTCACCAGCTCCGTTCCCTTCTCTCAACTTGCTCCAGCACCTCAGGGTCTTTCCTGCAGTGAGGGACCCAAAACTGAGCACAAAAGACCATGTAGAGATGAGCAGAGATGAGGGAGGGCAGCTAAACCCCTCAGAGACACACAGAAGAGCCTAGACCTGGCGACGGGGGAATGTGGGCAAGGGGTTGAGGTGCGACTGATGCTTTGTGGCAGAAAGGGGACCTGGTTTGAAGGACTTCATGGCTAAGAGGGGACTCAGGGTCTTACCTTCCACCTGTGCTTCATAAACTCCCACAGCCTGGATTTTGAGTATCTCAGATCAGATCCACCCAGAATAGCTGTGCCATGGAGAAAATCCAGGTGAGCTGCATCGGCCGCGTTCTCAGGGATTTCCTGCCGTTGGGGAACAATTTGCCATTGGTGAGAGCTGAGTGGGGTGCGAGCTGCCTGTATTGAACAGCAGCACAGCAGAGACCCGACAGGGCACAAGGCGGCCGAGCGCGGGGAGGAAGGAGCCTCAGCACAGACCGACTGGGGACTGGTTCTTAATTAGTGCATATGGATCATTTAAACAGGAAGCTCTTAATATTCATGGTTAATTTTAAGCTCACAGGAGTCTATGCATGTTAACTTCTGCAGCTGCGCAAGCTGAGACTCCAAGTCCTCCCTTTGGCCCCGCAGTAATTGTAAGGAATAAAGCATTGTTGTGTATGTGCTCCTAGACTAGTTTTCACATACTTTTAAAAGTTTAAACCCCACTAGGCTGCCCACAATATGTAACTTTTGGAGAAGTTTTAACTTCTCTATTACTCAACTACACAAGCTTTCCACCAGCTTGGCAAGTAGCACAGACTGACCCCAGTACAGACCTGTGTACAGTGGCTTGCACTGAAAAGCAGACATTAAATAAATATTACTATCTCTCCCATCAATCTCCCGAATTCTCCCGGCTTCTCCCAACTCCTCTTCCCACTCCCAGAGCTTTATCTTCTGTGTCTCCTGCATCTTCTTCATTTCTTCTAATAATTCTTCGTTTCTTTCTAACCCACTCACCTTAGTCGTGATTTAGTCAGCAGGCAGGCGCTGCCTTTGGAAAGAAGCGCACTTTAGATTAAGCGTTGTTTTTGTCACTGATTTTTACAAATAGAGGTGTTCTGGTCAGTGGCAAGTACATAAAAATCTCCCAAGGTCCCAAATCCCAAGGATTTGCCCATTTTCAGCACTGCTGCTGCCTCCCATCGCCTCCACCCACGCTTGCCCCCCGCTCCCCCGGGGACCACGGCCACGGTCCCTTCTGTTTAGTGCCACAAAATGGTTCCACTTTTCCAGACTCATTTCCACCAAGAGGTGATGGAGGCAACAGCCATTTTGTTCTCTGTGGCACATTTGTCAGCGTATGACGGTGATTATGAAGATTAACAGCAAAATAACTGTGCATTTCCATTTTGGTGACTGATGAGTTGAAAAGCCTCCCGACACTAAGTGCCGCAATTCTTAGAGAATCTTTTTTTAAATTACATCAGTTATAAGTCAAAGCAAATTAACAGATTCCCTTTAGGTACCCAGAACATCTGCTGTCTACTCAAGAAGCCCACGATGCGTGTTTGGGGAACATATGTCGTATTCTCGGTACACAGCGTAGGGATGTATTTCTAGGTCTGAGCTCTGCCGGTGGCAGCGGTGGCACTGGGCGCAGGCAGAGCCCTGTTAATCGGGAGGGAGGTGTCCCTGAATGGGTAAACTGGGAGGGGATGTCCCTGAACCGGACTGTAGGAGAGGATCCAGGCGTGGACGCGCCCCACGGAGGGACCAGGCTCCCTACCTCGATGTGCGCGTCCACCAGGTGCTTGGTCTGCCCACGGAACACCCACTCCTGGGTGGCGACCTCCCGCTGCTCGGGCACTGCCCAGGTGGGACCGACCCCTTCGCGGTGGTACCAGACCAGCAGCATCCCGTTCACCTCGCAGCACGGCCAGGTCCGGATACTCGCAAAGTCCGGCACTGGTGGGGGACAAAAAGGAGTCAGTTAAAAGTGGCATCTCTAAGGCTGACACTGGTGCTGAGGGTCACCTCATCCGGAACCACGGCTCAGGGATGGTCTTTATGGGAGATACTCATGTAGCACAGACTCCCTGGTGATGCTTTTCCCGCTTTCAGGCTGATGAAGAAGGACAACGGCTTCTGAAGTTCATAGAAGAGAGTTTGGTTAAATCAGTTTTATTTCAGCTGGGTGTTTTGCAGAAGTCTTTCTAGGGAAGAGGCACAGCTGGTTGCTCCTCAGCCTTCTCTCTCTACTCTTAAAACTGTTCAAATAAGTAACTGCTGCATCGGCGGACTCACCTCAAGTTTCAATGAGCTAGAAGGAGATGCTTTTAAATAACTCAAGGTAAGTCTGTTTGCTGGTTTCAGCCACATTTAGAATTGGTGGTTTAAACTAATTAGTGCAGCTAGATCAAGTAATGGCTACATGTGAACTTTAAGATATTCTTCCTACGCAGTCAACGTAAACCATATCTAAATGGTAGGTGTGTGCAAAGAGCTTTCCTGGATTCTAACCAAAAGTTCCCTTCAGACCTTAAAAGGAGAAAGAATTGTCATTGGGAGACTATTCTGTCAGGCTAACATGACAGATTTAAGCACTGACGTGGTATAAGCTGTCAGTATAGAGTACAGAATCATTCCTGAAACCCCATAGCTCCTCAGGATCTGTCCCTGCTGATGATAACTTGGAGTTAAAAACCTTCTTATTTTCATACCTTGCTTGCTGAACACAGGAGTTGTAGGACTATCAAAATCAAAAAGGGTTATTATTTAACCAGACTAAAGTCACAGTTACCATCTAACATAGAAAAGGGCACTGGAACATCATGCCCCAACACATAAAACCCAGGAGGAAAATTAGGGTGCTGCATGAAATAGGGGAGCCAGATGGAGTGTGAATTATTATAAAGACCCCTTTTCCTTAACGACGTAGCTTTTAATGAGGACACACAAGGCACTACTGTTTCTGCAGAAGCTCTCTGTGGATTTGGGGGATACTCGCCTTTCTCAGCATACGGGATGCGGGTGCATTTTCCATCTTCTCCTTGAAACTGCCAGCCGTGAAACGGGCACTCGATGCAGTTGCCCACGACGCGCCCGCCGGCAGCGAGGTTGGCGCCGAGGTGGGGGCAGTAAGTGTCCACCACGTAGGCTTGGCCGTCCTGGCCGCGGAACACAGCCAGCTGCTCTCCTGCAGAAATACGAGATTGTGGGGTTGCAAAGACGTTTCCAAATGAAGAGGGTCAGGTAAGACAAATGTTGCTCAGCTTATGAACAAGCAGCACCAATGGGCACCTTTACCCGACGTTGCCTGTGCAAAGACATGCAGAAATATCCTGCTAAAAAATTCATATGGGACTTTTTCATTGCTTTCCAGCAGAAGAGCCGTGGCAGGACAGCAATCCGGCTGCTCCGGAGAGGCTGTTTAACCAGGAGATGGCAGCAGGCAGCTGCCGGAGCCCGTGCTGCCCGGCCAGGCAGGAGCATCTGCTGCCCGCACCAAGGGCCGTGCAGAACCGGGCTGGCGGCTGCTGGAGCACATGCCGGGCTATGGCAGCTGGCACGATTTCTCCTGGTTGTCTCTAAACCCTCGTGGCTCTGTCCCTCAGCCCTGGTCCTTGAGCTCTCAGAGCCTGTTTCAGCTGCAGGATCAAAGGTGCCTTCACAGAAGTAGTTAAAGATTTCAATGTTTCCCCTGCTGAGGGAGGGATCCACACGTAGCAGAGCAGTAGCTGCATTTAAAGCCTTTGCCTCAGAGGTGTAGAGGAGGAGCACAGGCTCATACATTTTGGGAATCTCTGCTAATTGTAGTAGGAAGGAGAAGCCCTTCATCTGTTTGCTCTTGAACTCCAAGGACCATCTTCACTGCAGCTCAGCAGCAAATCCCTTCCTGGAGCAGGGTTGGCTGGTGCTGCAGGCTGGAGAACGGGCACATCCTTAGCAAAAGGGAGTTTTCTGGTGAAGCAAAGGGAAGTGCCTGACTCTGGTTTGCTCCAGGTGGGGAGTGAGTGAGAGTCGATGCTGGCATGGGTTTGTATTGCCCCAGCACTCAGACTTGCTTTTCTCCATCATTGGACCTTATTCCTTGTGCTCCCTTGAAGCAATGTGAGGTCTGCCCTGCTGGGATCTGCCCCTGCTCAGTTCTGGGATCATCTTCTTCCTCCCCACCCTCAGGGTAGCACTGTGTTTGCTGAGCAAGGAGATAATAAAATGGAGAGAAAGACAGTACCTGGGCTATAGCCAGAGGTCTGTTCATGGCACTGGTCCAGCCAGCTGTGCAAGGCATCCACAGCTGGATGGCATGCCACATGATTACCTAAATCAATGCTCTTCCTGGAGGGCCTGACTAGGTGCCAGGTGCTTTTCTGGCTAAACACAGAGCTGCTCCGAGGGTGCTGCTGCACTGCAGCCCTCCCAGCACCCACATCCCTGCCAGCGGCTCAGGGAAAGGGTCTGATCCTGGGTGACCTGGCTCTAATGCAAAGCTAGACCTGCTCCAGTGTCCCCTCAAGCCATGCCCTGGCTGGAAGGGCCGCAGCTGCTCTGGGAGCTCAGGAGCACTCGGGGGCTGTTCGTACAGATGCAGCCACTGAGTTAAAGGCTGGGGTGCTCCGAGGTCCTCTCTCCCATACTGTGCTTCAGGTTATGCATGTATTAATTCAGATTTCATCAGCTTGCGAAATCTGATCATTATAGTAGTTGCTGTAACTTAAAGCTCAACTGGTAAGAAATAAAGCCGAACTGAATTTGAGAGCCAGGTTCTGTCTGTATTTTCCCAGACAGCCACACTGATGACAAGTGACCCAGTGTCAGCTATCCCACCCAAAACCGCTTTCCTCTGTTGAAGTTTTGTGTTCTGAGCAAAGAAAAGAAAACCCTGCAAACTTTCCCAGCTTTCGAGCCTCGGAAGCATTGTTTCTGGTATCTGGCAGACATGAGTTGTCGTACTGCAGAGCCTGAGGGTCCCTCCTTACCCAGGACACCTGGCTCTGTTGTCCCTGCAGTCTTTCTGGAAGGTTCTCACATATCTGCTGGCAGCTGGCACAGGGGAGTGGAGGCACCAGTGGTCCTTCCCCCTGCCCCAGGTACCAGGGATCCATTCTGGAACATCAGCATTTTCCTCTCTCTCTGACCTGCCTCTCCACCTGACCTGAGGTTCAGGGCAAAGGGGGGAAAGCAGGGAAAGGGTTTCTGCCTGCTGGTGGTGTTGCAGGTTCACCAGGAGCAGCCCTGAAGTCTGGTGCTTTGTCCACTGAAGGTTTAAGACAGTTTTATTCCAAGAAGCTCCCATCTCTAGAGCTTTCCTTCATCCAGGCAGTTTGGAGCTCTTCTGCCTTGAAGATCTGAAGCAGTGCCTATGGTCAGACCCTTGCTGGGCTGCCTCAGAACCTCACCCGGGACCCCTGAGTGAGTCCTGCTTTTGTCTCCAGCCTCTGGGACCAGAAGAGAAGCTG
Organism: Streptopelia decaocto; assembly: GCF_964273445.1. Classification (NCBI taxonomy): domain Eukaryota; kingdom Metazoa; phylum Chordata; class Aves; order Columbiformes; family Columbidae; genus Streptopelia; species Streptopelia decaocto. The sequence continues at coordinate 2,157,511 of NC_138672.1, read as the reverse complement.
ATCTTTGCTCTGGCTCATGCATCAAATCTGAGGTCTCTTCAGTTTGGATAGTGTCCTGGCACATGTCCTGAGAAACTCTGCTACATGTGAATATTAGAACATCAACAGCCACAATCACAGAATCCCAGCCTGGTTGGGGTTGAAGGGACCTCTGGAGATCATCCAGTCCAACCCACCTTCTAGAGCAGTTACACCTGGAGTAGATTGCACAGGAAAGTGTCCAGGGGGTTTGAATGTCTCAGAGAAGGAGACTCCACACCCGCTCTGGGCAGCCTGGGCCAGGCTCTGGCACCTCCCAGCAAACAAGTTTCTGCTCATGTTCAGATGGAGCCTCCTGTGTTTCAGTCTGTGCTTGTTGCCCCTCACCCTGGCGTTGGGCACCATGAACAGAGTCTGGTCCATCCTCTGATTCCCACCCGGAGATATTGATCCCATTGATCATATTCCTCTCAGCTTCTCTTCTCCAGCTGCACAGCCCCAGCTCTCTCAGTGTCTCCTCATCAGGAAGATGCTCCAGAGCCCCCAGCATCTTTGTGTCCCTCCAATGGACTCGCTCCAGTGATTCCTTGTCCTTCTTCAATTAGGGAGCCCAGAACTGGTCCCAGTAACTCCAGATGCAGCCTCACCAGGGCAGAGCAGAGGAGGATGAACCTCCCTCAACCTGCTGGTCACACTCTTCCTGATGCACCCCAGCTGCCATTGGCCTTCTTGGCCACAGGACACATTGTTGACTCATGGTCAACCTGTTGTTGACCAGAACTCCCAAGTCCTTCTCTGCAGTGCTGCTTTCCACACTGTGCTTTTCCACAATACTGATGCTTTCCTTTTAAATTAGCTGATATATTTTATGGAAGTCAGGTGGCAATTATAGCAAGACTAGCACATGATATATAAAAAGCCCCAGGGCCACCGTGCAGTTCCAGGCACTTGGCTCAGAGGTTGCGCTCTGGGGTTTCTCTGCACACCAGGGTCTGAGCAGCTCCCCTGCAGGCAGTGCCTGGGCAGCGGATCAGAACAGCTCTGCTTTCACAACCTCAGCAGAGAATAAGGCTTTCCTGAATGCTCAGTGCCATGTTTTGGAAGGGATCTCATCCCAAAGGGACTGAGTCAAGTGATCTCTGTTCTTTCACCACCTCTGGCTCGTTGCCTTCCAGGCTATGCTCGCAAACTCCAAAATAAATTAGACACGCACAAACCTGGAGGCTGCAGGTTGTTTAACTGTCTTATTTACTGATAATCTCCCTGGCACTGGCACGCTACTGTTACGCTGCCACTAGAAGTGATTTTTACCTGCATGTTTCAGCAAGACCCAGAGGACTGGGTGCCAGGAACCGGGCTTCAGGCAGACAACCAAGGGAGTCATAACAGGCTGGTGAGGGTACTCTAGGATGTGTATGTTGAATTACATAGGTCCCATTATACAAAATAAACAACACCAAAACCAACAACAACTTCACAGGAGTGCATGGCTCTTAAAAACAGAAAACATCCCACCCTTTCATCACTGAATATGAGGGATTTCGATGTAGATACATCCCTTCTGATGAGGAAGACACCAGCACAAGTCCAAACCCTTCTTCAGGGTGAAAGCACCCTGGACAAGCACAGTTCTCCTTTGGATGTGGCTGTGAGACCCCATCCTGATCTCCACAGGACATGGGGAGCTGCAGACAGCAATGCCTGCGAAGAGAGCCCAGGCAGCGAGATGCTCTGTTGTCCCAGCAGGGACCCCAGACGGGGTGCCCTGCGCAGTCTCACGGAGCCTGTGCCATGGTGTCCCCAGTGCCCCAGCAAGGATACTCAACGCACATGCAAAACTCAGGCTGTGACACCCTTGTTGCCCCATGGGGTTGGGGGCTGGGGTGCTCTGAAAGGAGTGCATGGGCAGAGTTGTCCCAGTGCCACAGCAGAGCCCCAAGGCAGGGATGCCCTGAACACTGGCAAGGAGCCCAGGCAGGGACATTGCTGTGCCACAGTGCGGGTGCTGGTTTGGATACCCCAGTACCCCAGCAGGACACCTAGATTGGGGTGCACCAGCTCCCCGGTGAGGATGTTGGTGTGAAGATGTCAGTGCCTCAGCAAACTGCCCAGGCAGAGATGTCCCTGTGCCCCAGCAGGCACGTCTGGGCAGGGGTGCCCTCTTTCCCTGGCAGGGGTGCTGTCCAAGATTCCCTGGTGCCCCGGTGGGGATGTCCTGGTGGAGTTACCAGCTGGGATGTCCCAGTGCCTTGGCAGAGGTACCCAAGCAGGGATACCCCGGTGCACCGGCAGAGATACCAAGGCAGGGATGCGCCGATGCCCCGGCAAACGTGCCCGGGCGGGGATGCCCTGGCAAACGTGCCCGGGCGGGGATGCCCTGCTATCCCGACAAGGATGCCGGGGCAGGGATGCCATGCACACCGGCCAGGATCGCGAGTCTCATCACCTCGTTGCCCGGGCGGGGGTCGGGGGCACTCACCGAGCAGGGAGAGGCTGCGGACAGCGCCGCGGGGCAGCTGCGCGGAGTCGAGCAGGCGGTACCAGCCGTTGGGGTAGGGGGGCGGCAGAGCTCCGGGCCGGCGGTAGCGGCGGGCGCGGCGAGCAGCCTGTTTGCGGCTCAGCCCAGGGACCGGCAGGTAGCCCACCTGCCCGGGGCCGCGCCGCACGACCAGCGGCCGGGAGCAGCCCCACAGCAGCAGGACGAGGAAGAGGAGGAAGAGGGGGAGGAGGAAGAGCAGCCCCCCGCGCCCCAGCCCCGCCAGCAGCAGCGCAGCGCCGCACCGCTCGATCTCCATAGCGCGGCCGGCCCCGCCGCTGCCGCCGCCCCTTATAGCGCGGCCGCCCCGCCCGGGGAGGCGCTGCCTGGGCCGGGGGGACGGGACTTCACACCCCGGAGACCCCACGGGCAACCCCGGCTGCATCCCGGGCTGCGGCGGCGGGGTCCGCTCTGCTCGGCCCCGGGGAGCTGGCGACACGGCACAGCTCCCGCTGCCGGGGCTGAGCGGAGGGGGTCGGGGGCAAATTGGGAGAGCAGGGGCGGATACAACTGCAACCTGCCGCCAGGTCGAGGGTTGTGGAGCAGAGGGAGCCGGGATCTTCTCCAAAACACAATGAACACAAGGTGCAGCAAGGGGAACTTCACTTGCACATAGGGAAAAAATGTTGCCTTGAAAGAATCGTAGAATCATTTTGGTTGGAAGAGACCCTTAAGATCATCGAGACCAAGCATAACCTACATCTAGCACTGAACCTTGTCCCTAAGAGCCTCAGGTATGTCTTTTAAACACCCTCAGGGATGGTGACTCCACCACGTCCCTGGGCAGCCTGTTCCAGTGCTTCACAACCCTTTCCATGAGTGGTCTTAAATTCAGTAGGTATGTTAGTTAGTTTGGTAAATACCCCAGCATCCTCCTGAGCTGCAGCCCTGGGCTTAGAAAGGGGGAACATGGTGTTGGGGCTGGCTTTGACATTGCCAGCTGACAGGACACTGACAGGTCTCTCAGAGTTTAAGAGAAGCTCAGAGATGCCAGCACAGAAAACAGGAATAAGAGGGGAGTTGGATCCCCTCCATGCAGAGAGGATAAATCAGGGCCAAGCCAAGGCTGGGCTATTGGAGCATGGCAGCTGAGGCAGAGAAGTAATGCTTGATTTAGCCAGAAGAATTGCACAGGTTCCAGAGGTAACTGTAGAAAACCACGTGTTGCCTATCATGTAGGCAGAGATTTCTAAGAGATGCAGCAACTGAAAATACCCACCTAGTACAGACTAATCAAAAAGGGAAAAGTGGACAGAAATGGAGCATCTGACTGAAGCAAAAGGAACAACTAAAAGGGTGAATTCAGACAGGGTGAATTGCAGGAACATCTCATGTGAAAGGTTTGGGTAAATATATATATGACCTATTGGAAACCTGCTCTAGGAGAAGAATGCTGGTGTACTTATGCAGAAGACTGAACACAACAATTGCAAGTAAACAGCCATCCCTCAGAGAGGGACAGGTCCTGCTTGACCGGGGGAAAGGAGAAATGCAGCAACACTTTCAAGTGAAGGACCAAGTCAAAATAAGGTAGGTCAAAGATGAATTTTTAAGGGCAACTTGCTAAGGGCATAGAAGCACTTGATAAAAACATCAATTGCACAAAAGCAGAGACCTGGGGACCAGCAGAGTCTCAGTACTGCACTGGGCAAATCCAGGAGACCCTGCAGTGAAGGGCAGAGAGGCACAGGAACGAACGTGCTCTGCTGGAGAAGAGTCAGCCCCCTGTTTGCACCCAGAAGTCACATCTCACAGATGTATCTGAGGAGTCTGTGAACAAGGGAACAAGTTTGTTCATCAACACTTTGTTCATGTGGCTTTTCAAGACACTTCCTCTATAGCACCAGTACTACTCAATATATTCATCAATGATTTGGACGAGGGAATAGAGTGACTGTCAGCAAGTTTGCTGATGACACCAAGCTGGGAGGAGTGGCTGACACTGGAAGCTGTGCTGCCATCAGAGACCTGGAAAGGCTGGAGAGCTGGGTGGGGAAAAATGTAATGAAATATAACAAGGGCAAGTGTCTTGAATCTGGACAGGAACAACCCCAGGTTCCAGTGTAAGTTGGGGAATGACCTATCAGAGAGCAGTGTAGGGGAAAGGGACCTGGGGGTCCTGGGGACAGCAGGGTGACCATGAGCCAGCACTGGGCCCTTGTGGCCAGGAAGCCAATGGTACCTGGGGTGGGTTAGAAGGGGGTGGTCAGTAGGTCAGAGAGGTTCTCCTGCCCCTCTGCTCTGCCCTGGGGAGACCACACCTGGAATATTGTGTCCAGTTGTGGCCCCTCAGTTCCAGCAGGACAGGGAACTGCTGGAGAGAGTCCAGCGCAGGGCAACAAAGATGCTGCAGGGAGTGGAGCATCTCCCATGTGAGGAAAGGCTGAGGGAGCTGGGGCTCTGGAGCTTGGAGGACACTGAGGGGTGACCTCATTAATGGTTATAAATATGTAAAGGGTGAGTGTCAGGAGGATGGAGCCAGGCTCTTCTCGGTGACAACCAGTGACAGGACAAGGGGCAATGGGTACAAACTGGAACACAGGAGGTTCCACTTAAATACGAGAAGAAACTTGTTCGGGGTGAGGGTGGCAGAGCCTGGCCCAGGCTGCCCAGGGGGGTTGTGGAGTCTCCTTCTGTGCAGACATTCCAACCCGCCTGGACACCTTCCTGTGTAACCTCATCTGGGTGTTCCTGCTCCATGGGGGGATTGCACTGGATGAGCTTTCCAGGTCCCTTCCAATCCCTGACATTCTGGATTCAGTGATTTTGTGACAGCATGTTACAAATGGTCCTTAAATAATCCTGAAATAACAGGGGGAACCTCTCTGCTTTTGTAATTGGATAGAAGATAGGAACCAAGAAAGAGGAACAGACGCTCGGCTGTTACAATAGAAAGCAGGGATCTGTATTTATTTCCAAAGAACCTGGGACATGGGATAAACATGTCTAGATCATCTGATAAGGTGATTCTGAATTATTCACCATAGTAAAATGTAAAGTTGACTGTGAACTACTGCAAACGAAGCCTTACAAATCTCTCAGTGACTGGCAGGCAAACAGCAGCGTCTGCCAGGTAAATGTATAATAATGCACGTGATGAAGACCCATGGGAGAGGATGAGCTGGTGATTGGCACTCAGAAAGAGATCTGAGTGTTACTTGACTTAGTCTGTTAATACATCTGTTTGCTTGTCCATACTGCTCAAAAAGACAAATGCAATGTTAGAAATAATTAGTATTAAAGCTTTTGTGGGCATGGTGATCTAAGCATATACAAGAAAAATGGTCTTTAGAGGACAATAACATTAAATGAGCTGATACAGCTGGAAAAAAGTTGACAAGCTTTCAGGCATAATAGCCTTCCTCCAAGAATAATTAGGAATGTAATCCTACTGCAAGGTGTATGTAATGGTGGCCACCTCACCTTGCATGGAGTGAACCTACAGGAGATACAGAGAAACGAGAGTCAACAGAATCAGGGAGTGGTGTGAACAGAACAGACTTGAAGTCTTGCAAAACAGAAGGTGACTTTACCCATCCAGCACCAGTCCCCAAACTAGAAGGGTCTTCTTCTCAATCTAGCACTTTCCTTTTAAGCATGTATTTGACCCCTTTTTCAAGTTTGAAGGATTTATAAGTGGGCAGAACTGGGTCAGGTGAGAGGGAAATCAAAACATGAAAGGACAAACAGGAGACACGGGGAGCCCCAGGGTGTTGCTGCATGAACCCAGCAGCAATAGTTACCTCCATGGGTAGGAAGGGCTGAGTCCAAGAACTGGCCGGCCAGAACCTTGATGAACACTTATCCCTTTAGCTTTGTTCTTTTCTCCCAGATATCTTAAACATCCTTCTTCCAAGACGTCTTAAAGGTGCAAACAGGAGGGCCAGGGCATCCACAGCATCCCTGGTGGGACACACAGGGGGTGTCCCCTGATGAAGCATTCCCCACCACTGGTGAAACATCAAGGGTTACTCTGGGCATATCTGGCGTGGCCCTGTGGGAACCTCAGGGCACGAGTTGAGTCAGAGAACAGAAGTGAAGGAGCCCTTGAAGTGTGAAGGCTGCCCAGAAGCCTGAGTGTTAGAGACTGAGTGTAAGAGGCATTTACAGATAGATATCACAGGCCTAGGATAGCATGCTGGGTGTTCCTGAGTGGGGTGATGGCAGGAGCATCTGGGAGCTCATTGAGTGATGCAGGACCTCCACAGACACACCGGGCGTGCATCTTTACCTTGTCTGCTCCTGCTTTCTGAGGTGCCTGGTTCAAGGATGCTGCAGTGGGCAGTACTGGGATGCAGCACACCCCATGTGAGAAGGGAAAATAGGGCACAGTGCAGAGATTTTTCTCATTCTTAACTTCTTGGGCATGCCAAGGCAGCTGGGAACTGGAAAAGGAGGAAACTGGTACATTTGAGTCCAAGGAGCAGTAATTGTTTCTGTAAATTATGTAAACTAAGTATAATTAAGCATTGATGAGGTAACCGTGGCTTCTGTAAGCTATTATCTCTGTATTTATTTTTAAGATATACTGAGAGTCTTTTGACTGGTACACAGCAACCTCAGTTGTACTAAAGCATTTGTTTGGGGTTCAAAGTATCTGTGGTTACAGATGCTGAACACTTTTCACCTTGAACAAAACCCCAGATTCAAGCACTTCTGAGTTTGCTGAAATGACTGCCTACAGCTGAAATGCTTCACTGCCCGGGTTTGACACATACAGGAGCAGTGGTCACGGTAGAGAGGATTCGTCTGCTTCAAGAGGTTGACAACATGAAGTTTGACTCTACAGAAAACAAGCAAAGCAGAAATGTGGTGTTTATCTAATATTAGAAATCCTCGGACCGGCTGGGACTTTCTAGCACATCTCTGCATTAGATCAGGGCTGTGACCTGACATGGCAATGGAACTGGGAAGTAAAGGGCAGTTCACAGGATTGCAGGAAGCCTTGGAGAGCTGGGTCATGGGCCACAAAGACCCTCAATGACATTTTCCACCAGGTAACCCTGCCTGCCCACCTTGAGACTGTGTGTCTTGCCTTCCAGACGTGCTGACTTGTAAGCACATTAAAGATACCTTCAGAGAAAGAGATGAGATAAAGAAGAGTGTTTTCTTCAAAACCAGTGCTGTTTGGCCTTGTCTCCTCATGTTTTTATTTGGTTTTAAGCTGGTTTCATAATAAAGCTTGTGCAATCAATTTTTCTATCTGTCCTCAGCAATAAGGTTTTGATCCAGCAAATATCCATCACACATGACAGGAGGGCACAGCCCTCACGTGCTGTCACATTCCCGCCCTCTGGATTTTGTGTTTGAGCCTTAACCCGTCAATTATCCGTGCTGGTACGTGTTGGAGCACACCCAGGCCCTGCTCTCCAGCCTGCCAGCTGGCTCCTGGGGTGAGATACACCAAGTGCAGCTGAAAGTCTGGTGCCACTCATCTCCTGCCCATACATGCCACATTGACACAACGGGGCCAGCTCTGGCATCATCTGGCTCACTCAGCATCCTCCAAAGCTGCTCCCGAGGCTGTATGCCTCTCATTCGTTGTGCTTGGTGTCTTTGAAAGCCACATCTGGCAGGTTGGAAAGCAGCCCTCTAATTTTCCTGTTCTCCCAAAGTCAGAAGTGTTCACATGGGAGCTGCACGGGTTGGGAAGCCCCTGGAGCTGGTTAAACATTTGCAAAGACATGAAAATTTCCCAGCAGTAGCATGAATTGTAGCACGGAGGGTGTTGGTCTCTTCTCCCAAGTAGCAAGCGATAGGACAAGAGGAAACAGCCCTCAAGTTGTGCCAGGGGACGTTTAGATTGGATATTAGGAAAAAATTGTTCCCAGAAAGGGTTGCCAAGCCTTGGAACAGGCTGCCCAGGGCAGTGCTGGAGTCATCATCCCTGGAGGGGTTTAAAAGGCATTTAGACAAGGGTCTTAGGGACATGGGTTAGTGCTGGAGTTGTGTTGTGGTTGGACTCAATGATCCTGAGGGTCTCTTCCAACTGAAATGATTCCATGATACTACGAAGTTCTGAGGACTGAGTTGTCCCGGGCGCTGTTCACTGCGGAGGGGCAGACCCACGGCTGCTGGGGAGCTCTGTGTACATGGGGGGCTCCTGAGGGGGATGGGGGGCTTGGCCATGCACACCAAGGGGCTCTGCAGAGGAGATGTTTGCTACAGCTCTCAGAGGTGTGGAGCTGGGAACTCTTGCACATTTCTGTGCCCATCACTGTGAAGATGATGTCCTGTCTTTGAGGATACCTATCTCTGGAAGGGTTGCAAGCTCCCGAGTGCTTCATTTGTCACTGACCCCCTTTTTCTTCCTCCCTTTTTTGCCTCATCCCAGCCCAAAGCTGTTGGGCATGGCCAGAAGTCTCATTTTCAACTTGATGAGGCACAACAAGGTGACACCTCTGCTTACCAATGAAGCCTGTCACCACCTGGACTCTGCTGGGGAGACACAGCCACCTGGAGAAGCTCATATGTCCCCTTTCCCAGGGAATTAGGCCCCTCCAGCCTTTTTAAATGGTGGGACCATTTCTTCTTGAGCAAAGTGCTGCACAGGCACACCTCACCACATCTTCCAATGAACAGGGCTGCAGGTTATCGGTGCAATGGCAACCTCTGGTGTCCCAGTGTCCCCAGAGAGTCCCTGGAGATAAAGGAAGTGAATCTGACAGCCCTGGGTGTCAGCTCTGGCACCCATGTCCCAACAGAAGCTTCCCCGTGGACACCCCAGCCGTTGGACTGAGCTCCAGTGTGGGCTGTGTGTTGGGGAGCACAAAGGGCTTCACAGGGGCTGATGTTCCCCAGCCAATCTGCACCAGTGACTGCATCACCGCGTTATTGGGCCTGCGTCCTAGTGTCCTCCAAGGTGAAGATGTGCAGGAATCCCCCAATAAGTGACCGATCTCCCCAAGCTCCTTTCCAGCCTCTGCTATGGAGCAGTCCCAGGAGCCTGGAAGTCCCCAAGGACAAGTTGTTCCATCTCCTGGGACACAATGTGCAGGCAGTTGAAACCCAGCCACCTCTTGGGTGGTTTTGCAGCAGAAAATTGGGCTTTATCAAAATGAAAGTTTCCCTACAGAGCATTTCAAACATGTGAATGCTGGTTTTCCCTTAGAAACTTAATAGAGTGGAAATTGCCACCCACTCCTACCGCACGTCAGACCGTGTTCTGTGCAGTCAGTTCCTTCTGATTTCACAGAAGCTGTTTCTGTGTTTCTCATCATCTTTACCTCTGCCATTGGTGTTTCGTGTTCCATCCTCTTGCCAGTCACTTGAATATCTCCCCACCTGCTGAGGAATCGCTTGGTGTCCAAAACCCAACCTAACTGTCTGTCCTCTTGTTTTAACTCCACCCAGCCCTGTGAATGCCCAGCTGCCTTGGATGAAAGCAAAGTGCGGGTGGATGATGTGAATGCTCCTGTGCGTGGGTGATGCAGTGATGCAGTAACTTGAGAGTGGAGGGGGAAAGATACCTCAGTCCTCATCACTTGGCATAGGATGCTGCTGCAGCTTCTTCCTGTGATGGCAGGGACTCCAGAGGTGACACACACTGTGCTCAGGAGGGTGGCAAAGGCACTCAGAGCCCTAGATCTCATGCCCTGTGAGGAGAGCTGGGTAAAGACAACGTAGATGTCCATAGCAGAGCAGCTGTGTGCTGCACCAGACAGGGAGCTGTGCTGCCTGGTGACTCTGAACTGTGAAGTGCACTGGGCTGAGGCCCTGTCAGCCGGGAAAGCATTTAGGGAGAGCACACCACTTGCTCAGGGACTGCTATCCATCGTGGTTATCATCTGGCAGAGAGGTGGAGACAGGGCCAGAATGTACGACAGCAACAGCTCAATCCAAACAGCTGCTCAGACACTTTAACCTTGGTCTCCACTCCACTGCTCCCTGCAGCTCCCCCACCACAAAATTAATGCCTTTGGGCACCTGACTCTCTGCAGACACCAGCCGCTGCCTGTCAGTCTGGCTGGATGGCAGATGCTGTGACAAGGACGTCCTCCTGCTGCATCCCAGCTGCTCACACAAATCACATCCTGCAGAGCACTGATGGTGGGAACAGACTGCACCAGTCTCCAGATGGGTGGTGAGGAGCTGCGGACAGTCCCTGCACCCCCTTCCCTATCCATCGCCCCTGCCTGCTGTCCACCAGCACCCCCTGCCCACCTGAGTTTAGTGCCATTCTTCATCCCTGCCCACAGTCATCCTTTTGTTGGCCACACGGCAGAAACCCACCAAGGGCAGGTTTCCTTTACCCAGGGCATGGGACTCCCCTGGGGGGTGTCCAGATACCTGAGCAATAGGAACATGAGATGTGATGAAACTGGGGAGGTGGCTCTGGCCACCGCAAGGAGGCGGTGAGAGGAGGAAGAGGAAAGTTGCCTTCTTCCAAATTCACCACTCTGTCCACCCCAGCTGCACTGGAGTTTGCTGGCACTGAGGGAGCAACTCCAGAAACAGCTTCTCCAGTGCTCAGAACCCCACAGAAAGCACCTGCGCAGGGGCGGTTGTCTGTCATTGCTCCTGGTCGGCAACGCCTGATTCCTCAGGCAGCGCACTCTGACTCATCCCATCTCATCTCTTCTCATAAGAAGTTTTTTCTCCAGATACTCTCAGGAGACCTTTTGTCACTTTTTTCAACCTCTTTGTAAAGAGTGCGATCCCCAGGTCCGTGCACAGCTTTCCCATCTGGGACTCCCCAGTGAGTCAAGGCATTGTCAGCAGCTGCTCTGACCCCTCAGGGACACATCCAAGGACATCGCTGCCTCCTTTTTATTTTGAAATCCATGATGTCTGACCTCCTGGTCAATATTAGAGACCACTGCTCCAGTCAATGCTTCAATTGCATACACAGTTCTGTCCAGGAGGACCAACGATACTTGCTTATACTTACATGGCTCTGCACTGTCTGTCTAAAAATATATTTCAATACTCTGTGAAACAATTCAAATTATTTGGCATTGTTATTTGCTATCTCACAGTTTTTATCATCAGTGATTGCTTCTGCAGCAGTGGCAGAAACACTAAGTATCAATCACATTGCAAATCCTTTCGAACCTGTAGGAATACCTGCATCCCATTGCAGTTCTGCACTAACAGCTGCTCTTATGGATCTGTCATGGCCACTCAGTTGGTTCTTTACTTAGTTTTATACCTTAGATTTAACACTCTTACACCTTGCAGCTGTACACAAGCATTTCCATAGCCTGTGTTATAGCTGTGTAGTTACTGCTATCAGTTAAATTTTAACATCCCCAAAAAAGAATTTATTTTATTTGGCAGATCCGTGATGACTGGCACAAATTACATATTCCTAGTGCTTGATTTCCTCTTTTATGAAACTCCATATTATCTTTGCCACCACTGGGACTGATGCCTTACCCCAAGGCAGATGGAATTTCCAGCTTCAGTGCTACTCCCCTGATGTGTCTGGGCTTTACACTGACTTACTCTGGCCACGGAAGGAATTACACCATTCAAAGGCAATGGGACACTACACAAACATCAGTCCCATGTTCTTGTCCAACTTCCCTGCATCCAGAAGGTGCCAGACATAAAGACCAGGATCACACTACGCACATGCTAATTGCTAATGGGCAACTGTGTCAAGTTCTTGCGCCAAACCATGGATAAGAAGGTTGCCGTGATATGCGAAGAGGCAACTTCAGGAAGAGCAAAGATCCAAGGATCAGCTGGTGGATGCTGTGGCACCTGCCATTTACACAGCTTCCTCCCTGGGAAAGCCCTGCATGCCCCCATGGCATTCAGATGATCAAAGAGCCTGAGGGCACAGCAAGAGTGGAAGTTGTGCGGTGACAATGTCTGTGCTGGCTGAGCCCGGCAGCCGGAGGTTGTGATCTTGAGGCCAGGACAGCGTGGCTCGGTGGGAGTGTGACCGGAGCGGGAAGCAGGCGTTTCTCAGATCTCTGCCATGGTGCCAGGAACAAGAGTCTCTGGAAACAAACAAACAAAAAGAATGGAGGCACAGAGGGAAGACCCTGACTCCTGAGTGTGATCAGCTGGGACTCATGGGTGACACAGGAGAGGCTCAGTAGCTGTACTCCTTCTTCTCCCAACAGGGAACTTGAGATAATAAGGAGGAAAGACCTTTTGCACTCCAATGTGAGCAAGCCAAGTAATGTTTCAAATCATACCTCTTTTCCTTCGTCTTCTCTGCTCAGACCCCTGCTGTGGCCAGCTCTTACCTTTATTATTCTACTGCTATCACACCCACCAGGGTCTGGGTCCGCATAGCTCACTTCAATACATTTGATTCCCAAACAACCTCCTACAGATGTAGCTGGTAGGCAGAGAAGAGGGACAAAGTCAACTGTGTGCAGTCTAAGGGTATGTATGCAACTTTCTTTAACTTGCACCTTTTGTCCCCTGAAGACAGCATTTGGGTCCCTTGGGGTAGACAGAGCCACACCATGAGTGCCACAAGGCCCCCACCTCTGTGTGTGGAGGAGCAGGAATGACACAGTGACACTGAAAAGGGTAAAGCACATCTGGAAGCCTGTGCTGAGAGCACAGAAGAATTGGTGTGGAGCTCCATCTGAAGCACTGCAAGAGTTAAGGCAAGGTGGGGCCATTTTTCTTCTCTTACTGAGTGCGTCATAACTGCCATGGGTTTCATTGCTTTCCCAAGCGATTGTCTGCACCTTCTCTGAGAGGGTCTGGTAGCTGGGAGGGTGCTATGGAGCACAGCAGTCCCTCATATGCTGAGACCCTGCGGCACTACACAACGGCCATTTTGCTTCTGTAGCTTCTTCTGAGTGCATGTGTGCAACGTGGGACACAGACAAAATGGTTTCCATGGCAACTTGCACTTCAGAGATGCCAGTGAGAAAATTTGCGTTGGGGGAAGAAAATTCTGCTTCAACTCACGTTGCAAGCAAGCACAGAGGTGGGTTGCGGCAATACCCTAGAAATGGCTCGTGTAAAAATATCTCCGGTGATTTTTCTTCTGCAGTGCTCAGCCTGTGCTCTCCTTGGCTGGCACACAGGGGCTGGCTGATGGCATTTGTCCCATGCAGTTACAAAGCAACACCCTGCCGCTATCTGCAGGCGCTTTGCTTTTCCTGAAGAGGCCAAAGTGGCAGCTTTGGGGGCCATGTGCTCTTCTGGCCACCTCACTCCTCAGGCCCTGGAATGGAAGAGACATGGTCCAGGCTTGAAGCTCAGTCCCTTTCAGCCATGGAGCTGGACTGTACTCCAGACATTGGCCACTAGCTGCTGTGCTCCATTTCCTTTGGGAGAGGCTAATGTTAGCCCAGGGGCAAATGGATAAAGAGAATCCCAAGAAATCTCCTCAGCAGACAGATCTTGAGGTCATATCCTGGAGTCATGTGGAACTTAATGGAGGAAAATGATCAGTTGCCTGTGACCCAGTGTCTGGAGGAGTGGTGGCCCTGTCTGGACAGACAGAGTGAAGCCAAGGAATCGAGCTGAGTGTCTGCTGAACGTCTCAGCCCAAGAGATGTGTTGGTTAAGGGGGGGTTCTCCAGCACTAGAGGAAACACAAACCCTCATGGCGTTTATGTCACAAGCAACTCTCCAGAGCTGGGGAAGCATGTAGTTCAGAGATGGTGCATTACTGGGAAAATTTGTTCCAGAGAACAAGTCCTGAAGTGTCTGGTTTACCCACCAAGCTGGTGTGATTATGCCTGGGGAAGACCCTGGTTTAGCGGTGTGATTACACCTCCCAAAGCAATGGCAATACTTTGATCCTAAATGGACACAGGTGGAAAGGAATTTCTTCCCAGAAAGGGCTGTCAGGCATTGGAACAGGGAAGTGGTGGAGTCACCATCCCTAGAGGGGTTGAACAGACACGCAGATGAGGTTCTCAGGGACATGGGTTAGTGCCAGGGTTGAGTTAACGTTTGGACTCAATGATCTTGAGGGTCTCTTCCAACCAAAACGACTCTACGATTCTGTGACAGAGTCGGACCCCGAGGAGACACTGTCCACTGCAACCAGAGGCTCAGCCTCAGACCAGCGCTGCACCCCCTGCACAAGCGACACTTCCAGCCCCCGGCCCGCAGCCTCTCTCCCCGGCCGCCCGCGGTGTCCGCGGCAGGAGCCGGGGGGGCGGTGTGAACAACCGCCCCCTCACCAGCGCCCACCGCTCCGGGCGGGGCTCTGCCGCAGCGCCCGGGGCCGCGGGGTCCCGCCGGGGGCCGGGGGCGGGCGGGGGGCGGGCGCTGCGGCAGCGCGCGGCGGGCGGAGCGGAGCGGGCGGAGCGGCGCGGAGCGGCGCGGGCGGTTCAGCACCGCGGAGAGCGCCCCGCGCCGCGCCGGGCCGGGCCCGCATGGGGCCGCGCTGAGCCGGGCGGCCCCGGGCGGCGGCGGCGGGGAGCGGGCGGGCGGGCCCGGCGGGCTCCGGGCCGCCCGTGGATGAGCACCATGCGGCTGCTGCTGCTCGCCCTGCTCTTCTCCTCCTCTTTCGCCCGAGCCGGCTGCGACCCCAAGATCGTCAACATCGGCGCGGTGCTGAGCACCAAGAAGCACGAGCAGATCTTCCGCGAGGCGGTGAACCAGGCCAACAAGCGGCACGGCACCTGGAAGCTCCAGCTCAACGCCACCTCGGTCACGCACAAGCCCAACGCCATCCAGATGGCCCTCTCCGTCTGCGAGGACCTCATCTCCAGCCAGGTACCCCGGGCCGGCGACTCCCCCACCGCCGCCGCCACCGCCGGGCACCCCCTGCCCTGTCCCTGAGGGGCGCCGAGCCACCGCTCCCGCGGCCGCTGCGACCCCAGCCCCGCGGAACCTCCCGGGGCTCGGGGCGGGCAGAGCCGCGGCGAGTGGGGTCCTGCCCCGGGGCCCCGCTGCCCGCATTGCAGCCTTTATGTAAGAGCGGCCGGGCAGCACGCTCCGCTGCACGGGCACCCGCACACACGCCGGGGCACACACGGGCTCACACACGCACCCCAGGCTGCACACAGGCACCCGGGGCACGCACGGGCTCACACGCATAGACCCGGTCTGCAGACGTGCCCAACCGGTACCATGTGTGCAGACAGCAACATGCACGCACCATGCACAGACACACTTCTTCATGGGCACACACAGAGCTCCATGTGTACATGCTGTGTGCACACATGGGCACCCACACACTGTGGGGAGCATCATGCATGCACACGCACAGTACACTCACATATCACTGGGGGAATGGGCTGCCCTGCATGTGCACACACACATCGCTGTGCAAACATGGGTGCGCATGCAGAACACTGCATGTCTACACTCATATCAGCGTGCAAACACACTGCTGCACACATGCTGTGCCACACACACACGCATCCATGAGCACACACCACACCAGGCACATAAATACACATACTGCCACACAAACACACCCCACTGCCTGCACTGTGAACACACACACACACACACACACACACACACACACACACAATGCTTGTACTCACACCCTTCTGCACACATCCCCCCAGTCATACACTTGCATGACTGTGCACCACAGCTGCACACACCCCCACGGCACACAGCACCATAGCCCCCAGCACCACACAACGCATGAAGCAGGCACACAAGCACACCCACTGTCACACACACAGGAGACACTGGCACACGCCAGCAGAGACTGCAGACATGTAGTCACTGCATGCACACACTCACACAGACACAGCCGTGGACAAGCACGCAGTGCACGCGTACCTGCACACACAAGCACAGTGCGCTCCTACCTCCTGTCTCCATGGGTCACCCTCAGCGCACACAGGGGAGCAGTCAGAATCTGCAGCAGTGGTGGGTGCAGCCTGGCTGCCCCCCCATCTCTCCTGTGCGTGCTCTGGGTGCTGAGCCCAGCTCACCAGCCCCATTCCCCCCACCTGGGGCCATCAGGTGGGCAGACAGGCAGGTACAAGCCCACCTCCACCTAAAACACATCCATGCACATGCAAAAGGTGTGCACGGACCCACGCATAGGTACAAACGCACACACAAATTGTATGAATGCCTGCACAACAGAGGCTCACACATCCTGGCATACACAGATAAATGCAAGTATGCACCCAGGCACATATAAAGCCAACAGGGGGGGAGGGAGCTGGTAAGGCCAGAGGTGCACAGTGGAGCAGAGCTGACACATTCACAGCTTCAGCTTCCAATGTGGAGATGGAGGATGGCTGGAGACATCCCTGGGGATGGTGGCAGAGCCAGGCAGGAAGCGCAGCGCAGGCTGTAAAAGATACCCGCTGCCTGGCAGGGAGCAGGGACAGGGCTCAGTCGGGTCCCTCGCTGAGCCAAAGCTCCATTTGAGCAATGCAGCTGATGGATGCCTGTGTCCATGTCACCTCTAAGCCTTGTCCCCACGGCAAACCCCAGAGAGCCCTGGGCTGGTGCAGGGAGGCAGGTGCTGGCACATCTCTGCGGGAGCGGTGGGACATGGGAGGCAGCTAAGTCAGGGTGCAGAAGGAGCTGCGGATACTGGGGTCAGGGTGTGGAGGGGTGGCCACACTGTGCCAACCAACAGGGGTTCTCCCAGCCCCACAGCCCCAGCATGGGGCACAGCCACCCTTAGACCAGGCTCTCTGGTGCAGTGCCCAAGCAGGGGGCTGTGAGGCAGAGGAGGGGCTGGCAGCCCGTGCGTGCAAAATGGCTCCTGTTGGTCAGCTGCTGCGTGGCGCAGCACAGCCCTCGCCCCCACGCAGCCCCCGGCCTCCCCCAGCGCCTGGTCCTGCCCCACAGCCCTTCTGGTGCAGGTCATCACGCACCCTGTGCCAGCACAGCACTGGGCACCCCTGTGCAGGGCACTCCCCTCCTGCCTCCCCAGGTGACTTCCCCAGCTCCTTCCCCAGCAATTCCTCCCTTCTCCCATAGCAGGGTCTCCTGCCCCAGCTCTCTCTGCACCCTCAGTTTGCTCCCACCCAACATCAGGCAGGATGTTCCCTTCCTCCCACCCCACCCAGTCCCCAGGTCCCCTGCCCCAGGCACACTTCATCCTCCTCTCCCGTCCTGGAGAGCTGTTCCTCCAGCACAAGTGCAGAGCATGTCCCGGGGCTCAGACAGATGCTTGGAGGAGGAAGAAATGTTATTTTTTCTCAGACATCAAAGTCCTTGCACTGATTCACCCTAGCCGGAGACCTGTCACCAGCTGGGGACATTCCTTGTGCTGTGAAAGGCATTAGTGTAACAAAGGATCCAGCTCCTTCCTCTCCCTTTGACACAAAACAGGATCCTGCTGGAGACCAAAATCCCAGCCCTGTATTAGCATCAGGATCTTGCCGAGATCCTCCTTCCCCATTTCGGTGCAACCCAGATCCCCTGCTCCCCGTTGCCCCCGCATGCTGAGGGCAGATCCCAGCTCCTGCCCCCCACAGTCCCCACAGCCTTCTCATTTCTCTGCCTGCTCGGGGCCAGATGGCTGATCTGCTCGGTGGCTCTGTGCTCCTTCCCCTGCTCCGAGTCCCAGCTGACCACTTTGTTTGTAATAGTCCTCGGAGGGGAATTACAACCGAGTATTAAATGTGTGGTTAAAGAAATCGCATTACACAGTGTGACTGAGAGGGAGATGTTTCCCTTTAATCTGTAAACCATGAAAGTTATTAGTTTAGCGAGCGGAGCGTCTGGGCACGGCATTTCCATTAAGATATAACCCTGAGCAGACCCATCACCTCCGCCCGGGCTGCAGCCCGAGCCGCAGCACGGCTCCCCTCGCTCCCCTCTGCCCTCCTTGCTTTTCCATTCCCGATTATTTGAATGCCGATATCATGTTAATGTGGGACTGTCTAACATTGCAGAAAAAAAAAAGGAAAAAAAAAATCACACTCGCTGGCCGATGTGCTCCTGTGAAATAATGTTTGTGTCGTGTATCCTGTCCTACAGGTCTATGCAATATTAGTTAGTCACCCTCCTGCTCCCAACGATCACCTAACACCAACACCCGTATCATACACAGCTGGCTTCTACAGGATTCCTGTCATTGGTCTGACAACACGCATGTCTATATATTCTGATAAGGTAACTGATGCATGTTTCTAGTCTAGTACCTCATACGTGTGATGTAAATCAAGAGTGCCCATCAGGAGGGTTAATGATGTCTGCACTACCCTGCCTCTCTATGTGTCTGTCTGTCCATCCAGTTAAACCCGCAGCTCCCTCTCTCTCTCCCACATTCCCTGGTACATTATTTTTTTCGCAGCTGCCAGTGTTGACCTACATAGTGCTGGATGATTTCTGCAGCGTTTCTCTGCCAGGCTGCTGGGCTCGCTGCTCTTCAGCCCAGGCAAACGCACAAACTAGCTCCTGCTCTGCTCGCTGGTGACAGCCGGGGGGTCCTGGGTGCTTCCTGGGTGCGGGGGGGCTGTGAAGGGGCAGGAGGATCCTCGTGGAGCCTGAGCATCAGGCAGGAGCTCTCCATGGGTGGTTGTTTGCTTGCATTCATCTCTCCGGGTGTATGTGATATTGGTAGGGGAGATAATAGAATTGACTAACAAGTTATCCCGAGGCTTTAAATGACATTCAGTCCGGCCAGCACCCAAGAAAGATTCGAATTCCTGTGTTTCAAACCTCTGTCTGCTGTCCCTGTGGAAACATGGAGACTTCCAAGCTGGATGAGGTCCTGCGCTGGCCTGGGGGATGAGCTGGGGCTGTGGCCGGCTCTCCCACTGGTGCTCAGCTCACAGACCACCTTGCACAGACACTTTGTGATGAGTAAAAGCAAAAGAAGCAGCTGAGCAGAGCCAGGCAGACCACATGCCATTGCAGCCTTGGTGGAGGTTTTAGTCCAGGTGCACGAGTTTAGTGGGTGAGATCAGCCTAGTTTTGAAGCACGATTCGGCCTTTGCTTGGAAAATGTGAATATTCACGAATGCAAATGTTCAGTGCAAAAATAGTCATTCCGCCTACATGCTAAATTAAGTCAAATTTCAGGAGGGAGGAGCAGAGGCTCCCGGAGATGCAGCCGCAGGACTGGAGCAGCAGCAGTAAAACCCTAGTGGGACAACCAGCAAGCCAAGACCATGACAGTGACAGCAATGGTGGCAGGCAGGGCTGAGGACCCACATGCCCTGCTGTGGTCTCATCAGGCACTGCTAGAAGGAAAGGGATGATAACAGAGCTGGCAGACCTGGGGAGAGGGCAGGCAGCAGGTAGGAAACCTCCAGGGGGAATTTAGTTCGTGCTGCCTTGGGGAGGAGATGGGTCTGATCAGCCATGTCACCAGGAGGGACCTTGTCACAGTGCACATGATGGCAGGGAGAAGGGACCCTGCATGCTATTGGTCCAGCTTCATCTTGGGAGAGCCATGCTCACCAAAGCAAATTGGCCACCTTTTCCCCAGCACGACCTTGTGCTGGATTTGCGTGCTCACCCTGAGGGGCTGGGAGCTTCCCTGGCACACTCTGCTCCAGCCATTGCTTTCCTGTTTAAAACATGTTTTCTGCAAAAGTGGTTCATAAAAACCACCTGACTCACTCAGAGCTGGAGCAGCAGCCCGCTGCAGCAGTGGCAACCCACAGCAGTGGCAGGGAGGTGCTGCCCATGGAATATTTGGGGGTGTTGGGCAGGTGCAGGGCTGTGGGGTGCAATTGCCTGGCAGAGACTCACCACAGCGTGTGTCCCACCCCTCTGAGATCTCCTGCCTGGCTTGGTCCCACGAGACAGCTGGGGCTTGAGGACTTTGAGGTCTCTGCAGAGCGGGGAGCTGCAGGCAGGAGATGGGCAAAGGCAGGGACTGGGTGGGACAGCGGACAGGCAGGAGCTGGAGGGGACAGCAAAGGTGGGAGTGGAGCGTAGGACAGCAGAGCAAAGGGGTGTGAAGGCAAGTGACAGGATGGTGCAAGGCTCTGCAGGCCCGCGCAGGACAGGCTGACATTCAGCTGCTTCCCTTTTTGCTTTCCAGTGATCAGTTTGCCTTTTTTTTTTTTTTTTTAATTCAGGAAATTATATCTTTCAGCTTAGTTTCTATGGAAACAAGCTTGTAAAATCACTTCGTGTGTGTGCCCCTGATTGGTTTTGAAGGCATCAGCCAATTTTAGCTAAATTTCACAGGGGTTTGAAGTCTCAGAGTTGATTATGGTCCTCCCAGGACTAAGCTGCCAGCAAGAGGAAGGTGTGGGCCTCAGCACAGACGGTGTGCTCAATACCTTTTGATGCTCTCAAAGCATCTCCAGTTGAGCACAGCGGTCCACAAGCTGTAGCCAGTTTTTCAACAAAGCCATTCGAGGGAAGCAAGCCTTATTGCTCCTAGTATTCAAAGAACTGTTTGTTCTAGAAATGGTATATTGCAGCTACCAAGCTGAGCACTTTGGCTTGGCAGCCTTTGTTTGTCCTCCTTCTGCCTACATCTTATGAAGTCATTACTTGTTCCTCCACCGAGATCCTCACGTCATTCAGCACAGTCCTGCCTGCATGGTGGGGGTGTCTCTGAAATCCCGGCCACCTCTGAGTGGGGGGAGCGGGGAGCTGTGGGAGGGGAGGGTCTCACGGTCAAGGCAGCAGAGCCGTACCCATCTGCTCATAGTGCCCCTTGCTATGGAGAGCCCTTCATGGGCTCCTCGTGGATGGGGCATTGCAAAAATCACACTCTGACTTTCCCATGCCAGGCTACCTGAACGGACAGGCCGGACTAGTGCTTTAGTTCTTCTGTTCCCCATGTGTCGTTGGGGGTTTTTTATCTCCTTCACATCTCAGCCAGAAAAATGAGATGACGTTGACTTCTTCACAATATGACAGATAGGAAATGACACGGAGAGTGTGAAAGCAAAGCTCATGGGGACATGTACAGCTCAAGAGCGGGGAAGGTCTGGTGCTGTTCATCACCACCATGTGTGACCACACCTGTGTGATGGGGATGAAGGGACATGCTGGGTGCCCCAATGTGCTGAGCCGCACACCATCCACCCATCAGAGATGTGGTGTGTTAGGGGATCAAGGGTGGCTCTGAAATGAGACCTGCTCTGCTGCTGAAAGAGGTGGAAAATGGAGCTTAGTCATTCTGCACTTGGAGAGGCATTTCAATGTCCAGCAGTTGGTCCTGGCAGTTGAAATGACGGCTGTCTCTCTATTTCTCTGTCTCTCCAGCCTGGGCCTTGGGATGGCTCTTCCCTCTGGTTCCTTGTCTCAGTATAATTACTCCATGCCCTCCCGGGGTTACTGCTCACTGAGAGGAGGATTTTTCTTGATTACTGGTCTCACTAGTGACCGATGCTCAGCACAAACAGTGCTAGTGGTGTGGGAAGCTGCACTGAAAATGGGGAGAAAAGTGATTCCCCTCAACGGAGGTCAGGGTCAGGACTCCTTCACCGGCACCTGAAGTGACTGAAGAGGCTGTTTAACAGGACATGGAGATGTTTTCCTCAGGAATGGGTTTCACAGTCCCCACTGAGCAGCACAGCCATCCGCAGGGGTGGCCTGTGGTGTGTCACAGTGGATGAGGGGCTGGAGCCCACGCTGGTGGCAGTGATGGAGCCCCCTCATCGCAGCGGAGGAGAGCCTTTCACAGGCTCTCAGGATTCAAGCTGGGAGGACAGGGCAGCCCCACCACTCCATAGAGCTGCTGCTGCCATGCTGGGCCGTTCCCCAGAGGCTGACAAGTCCTTTCCTCCATGTGCTGCAGAGGAAAGGCAGACGATGCATTTGTGCCTGAGCTCCCCAAACGTCTGCCCCCACTAAAATCCTTTCCAATGCATGTCTAAGCTATGGCAGAGCTATCTTAGCTCCCTCCCATGCCTGCAGCTATCCTGGGGGGCAGCGGGCAGGCTGTGTTTTGGGGGGGTCAGCGACATGTGTGGTCAGGCTGGGCAGAGCAGCTCAGGATCCTTCCCTGGGGTCACAGGTCAAGGTTTCTTTTCTGTACTCAGCTAGTGATTTTTGCTGCATTATCAGGAACTGTGTATTCTAGATCTCTGTTGATCTTGAAAATGCCCAAACATCTCAGTTTTGGGACATATCGCTAAAAGAGAGGCTGTTACATGATTTCTGTAGGCAATGAAACATTTCCTCAAGCCTGTAGGAGAAATTACTCTACCAGCCACGGACAGTGAGCTGTGATGAGCCCTTAGGCAGACAGAGGTAAAGAAGACAGCACTCCTTTCACTTTCGGATCTCTACATGGTCCTTACATGGGCACACTAGTACTACCTGGTGGCCCCATAGCCATGCCTGCACATTCCCTATATGTCCACACATCCCCTGTGCACACAAACTCCATCAACAGGCTCCCACACGTGTATGTGCTCACATTTATGCACACACAGAGTCCTTACTTGCACACATGTGTTCACACATAGACATGATCTACTAAAATTCAGGCCCTTTTCACGTACTCATGTCAACCAAGTCAGTACCACTAATAAATTGTGGTTCCCAAGATACTGGACCCAGCACATGTCCCCATCCTCAGAACCACATTCCATCCCAGCGCGTTTAGGTTCCAGCCTTGTGGGTTTCTGCTGAGCTGACTCCGCTTTGAAGCCTGGATTCCATCCCAACCCGTATTTACTTACTTTTGGCTGAAATAGAATTTAATGAGGAAGCACAGGGCCGAGGACCTGGGGTTTGGTGGCACTAGGAAGATGTTGCAGAAGGCTGTTCCTCGGTTCGGGGTTGCTGTTGGCAATTCTCTGCCCTCCTGTCTGGCAGCAGGCACACTGGAAGGAGGGCAAATAATGCAAGTCCTGCAAAACATCTTACAAAGTGAACTGCTGATTTGTAATTAGGAGCATTTTTTGCTGCGTGTCTGACTGGAGGTGAACGGGTCATGACCCATGACAGCTCAGAGTTAATGCACTTGTAGCTTCGGGGACAGTGCTGGTGAGTAGCACAGCTGGAATGAGTGAATTTATTCCAGTTATTTGCCTAAAAATGGACTAACTAGGATGTGTAAATCGCAGCATCCGGGTGCTTTGCAGCACAGCCCCGTGTGTCCATGTCACTGGCCAGGACAGCTCTGGGCTGGATTTCAGAGGAACTTCCCAGAGACCTGTCACTGTGTACACTGCGATAGGGGTTATCAAATCACATAAAACCTGATGCCCAACTGCTTCTGCACATCACGAGTTGGACCCATTAACCTTTCGGGGACTCTACTCTCATTTTTCTGCCAGTCTTTGGGCTCTGTGGAGAAGTTTGGACGTTCCAGGTGCTTCAAAAGCTGAGCACAGAATGTGAGTGTTCATCCCGAAATCTAGACTCAGCAATTGCAATAATTTATTCCTCATTATCCTACTTAAAAATAACAATAGTGTAATCCGAGACCTGAGACACCATCATAGCAAGTCCATGACCCTTTTGACACCACCTCAGAAAGCAAATTTGCCTGAACTGTTAAACCAAGTTGCTCTCCAATAACTTAGCAGGAAAATTTGTTCATCTGAATCTAGTGATATGGATTTACAAAAATTAAGAAAGCCACAATCAGCTTAAACAGCATTTTTGCAAGCTAGCTGGGAAACTAGAAGTAATTTAATAGAATATATGGAATTTTTAAAGATGTTTTCATTTCAAAAAGGGATTTAAATAATTTTAAGTTAGAATTTTGATTTTTTTAGCCTGTATTTTTCTTTTTTTTTTTAATTGTTAACTATTCTGTTCTTTTTTCATTTATCTTCTCATCTCTCCTCTGATTTTTTCTGTTTCCATTTTCATTTTCCCTGGATTTTGTTAAACCAGTTAAAATGCTCAGGGATTAAAATCGCTCAGGCCCACCCTGTGTGTCCCTGGTCTGAGCTGTGCAGCCGGACCTGGAGCTGCCTGGGCATCTCTGCTGACTCCAAAGAGCTTGAGCACCGTGCTGGTGTGGAGACCACGGTTGTCCTTCCATTGCTTGTCCCTGCGGGGTTCTTCCCAACCCCATTGATTAGTAACTGGGCTTGTGGGGTGAGCAGCATTTCTCCTACTCTTGGTTTAATTAGGAACGTTCATATCAATCATACAAAACTGCAGCTCTGAGATGCTCGTCAGGACTCTCCAGGTTCATTTCCTCCTTCGATTAAGCATTCACAGTTCTTCTCAGTCTGCAGTAATTAGGAGTTGTTTCCAGTGCTTCGGTGGTTTTGCTGCTGCCTCCATCATTTCTGTGTTTTGCAGGGGAACATACATGCTGTCCCACTGCAGAGACCTGACCACGACAGGGTTTTGCAGTATTTTCTATATGTTGCATGGTTTAGTTTGATTTTATCACCATGTTGAGTAGGAGGAAAAGGCATTATCTGGTCTGCCCACTCCTCTTGCGTGGGTCCGTGGTGGACATGATGCTCCTTCTCTTCCAGCGTGAATTGCTTTGGCCCATTTGGGACATTTCTGACCCATGCTGGGTCAGGTCCCTGGATGAGCAGGTCTAGACAACCCCTGTCTGGTCCAGAGGACCATCTCAGTCGTAAAAAAGAAATATTACGATGCTTTCCTTTTTGTCCTCCACTGCTCAGACCTGTGCCTCCCTCCAGCACGTAGCTGGTGTGTCAAGTAGCGTCCATGCTGAGCATAAGCACTTTCATTTTCTAATATTTGACTCTAGGGCCTTTTGGAAAAGCTGCATTTTTGAAACCTCTTTGTCAGCTACAGCTTTTGGTCCAACTGCTCCCCAAAGAGTGCTGTGCTTAATTAGTCTGGAATTGCTCTTGCTCAATCATCCAACCATAATGATGTATTTAACCAAATCAGATCAGTTGCTGGGGCATGAGTCCAGAGCTGCCTCCTCTGTGTGCCGCTGCAGAACAGCCTGACCTAGAAACAGCCAAACAGCATATTATAAAACTGCTTTTCTGCGCTTCCCTCATGACAAATAACTAATATATGCCCGCATGTACCTGCAGCTGCTCCTTGTCAATCTCTGAATGGAATTAATTTTCTTTTTGATGTCCATTGCTCAGTAATATTTTCAAAAACTCAAGAGGAAAGGCTCTATTTGCACTGAATGTTGCAGACAGCGGCTTGCTGGACAGGCATATCTTCACCATGAATTACAGACCACAAAGCAAAACACCTCTCTACCATGTGCTGGAGTAACCAGAGAGGTACAAAATTGTAGCCAGGGTTTGCTTCTCAGACAGGAGAAAGGAGTGTGGGTCCCAGAGGCTAGTTCAAGGCGTGCAACCCAGAGGTCTACCAAATATTGCTGCTCTTCATCATTGGCCTTGCGATCCCCGTCCTGTCCCTGCAAACCTGACCGGTCCCCGAGATACCCCCTCGCCGATGACCCAACCAATCTATGTTTAGTTCTTGTTCTTCCTTGCAGAGCATCCACCTGTCCTTTTTGCGCACGGTGCCACCATACTCTCACCAGGCCAACGTCTGGTTTGAGATGATGAGAGTCTTCAACTGGAATCACGTCATTCTGATAGTCAGTGACGACCATGAAGGTCGTGCTGCACAAAAGAAGCTGGAGACCCTCCTGGAGGAGAAAGAGTCCAAGGTCAGTTCCTGAACATTGTCTTGTAGCATTGTTTAAGCAACAACAACAAAACTAGAAGTCTCGGGCTGTTGTATGTATGTAGATTTCTGTATGTAAAACACCTTTTCTTTCCATTGTAACATGGCTAACATGCTTAAAGCATCAACAGTGTCTGACTAGTACCTGACAGAACTTTGTACTTTATTCATTTCACTTGCTTTGCCATGGTCAAAATCTCCTACATGTAAATCGACTACAAAATGAAGGGAAGGATAACCTGGAGCTCTGCAAATGCCTCGCCCAAGAGTCCCACCTAAGGAGAGGACCAGTCGCTCAGCTTAGGGAAGCACCTGCCCCGTTACAGCCACTCCCGGGCCAGGCAGACCCAGCAGTGCCAACCCAGCCCCGAAACGCAGCTTCTGAATTGGCGAACCGGAGCTCACCGTAGGGGCTTAGTAGGGCAGGGGCAGCCCGTGCGTTGATGCACGGAGGTGTCACGCACCCTCTCGGTACAGCTATCAGCTCTGCTGGTGGCCCCTTTCCCATCTCCATTGAAGCACATGCCCAACGCTGCTTTCCTGACACCCCATCCTGTGACGAGAGGGAGGTTGCGGCTGGCGGGAGCAGCTTTGTGGAGGAGGTGCACTGCGCCTGTGCTCGGGGCCATGCCGGGGAGCAGGGGGAGGCAGAGGAGGTCCCCGAGCCTGCTAGAAATTCAGGAGGACTATCATAGACCTGCTGCCATTGAGTAAAAGGACCAAGCGAGTGTTCAAGACATGCATGGAAGGCGAACACAGGGACCCGCTCAGATGCAGCGCTTCAAAGGCAGGCACCTGTCTGGGAGGTGAGAAACCACCTCCTGCCCTGTGGGGCGATGTCCTAGCATGTCCTCTTGCCTGGGGCAGGGCGAGGTCCCCTTCGGGTGGGCAGAGTCTGAGCCCATCTCCAAGCCTCCAGCAGCATCAGGGCCGGCACCTGTTCCTGGCTGTTCCCTCCTGGGTCACAGGCAGGGACCACAACCTGCTCTTCTCCAGCCCCACCAGCAGCTGCTGGACATTTGGCAGCCAGCTCTGGAGGAGATTTGGCCGTAGATACTTCTTGTGCTTGGAGTTGGAGGCTGAGCTGAGAGAACAGTGAGACCAGCCTGCCCTTGCTCTTTGTCACCTCTTGTCAAGCCACTGGAGCAGCAGCTGGTGCAGGGGTGCAGACTGGCACAAGCCACACTGTTTTTGGTGGTGACTTCCAAGAATTTTCATCCCTGCTGCATCCTGGGCCATTGTGAGACACCGGCGTGCCACCAGCCATGGTGGGATCCTCCTGCCTCCAAAGGCAGCGTCCCTCTGGGTGACAGCAGGCCAGTATTTCTCTCCAAAGCCTCTTCCCAGCACAGTGTCCCTCACCCAGGGAGAGCTGTAGAAAGGTTGTTCCCACTGTCAGTGTGTTGTCCCTTTCTTTGCATCTTTTGAGTTCTACTTTCTGTTTTCCTGCAGCTCTTGTGCATCCTCTTTTGCTGCTCCCCCTCATGCCTCCAGTCCTTGCTTGCTCCATGCAGTTGTCCCAGGTGCAGCGTGTATTTCTTCTTCAGCCTGCCCATCCTACAGGAAAGCCTTTGAGATCTGGGGCTTGAGACGAGGGAGGGAGGGTGTGTCCTCAGACCTGCCCTGCATTTGTACTGCATCTACAACGTCTTGGTGTCTCCTGGCAGCCCCTGGGCTCCTACAAATGCCCTGGCTGTCCTCCAGCCTGGGGCATGTGCTCTGTGATGGTAAGTCATCTTGTCTTCCCTTCAAGGTGTGCCACCACATCTTGATTCTTTTTCCTTTGAGGAGTTTGATCTGATCAAGCTGACTGGTCTGGCTGGTCTTGAAGGTTGTAGATACCTCTGTTGGGGCTTTCCTGTATTCCTTAGTCTCTTCTGCTGTCTAATTGCTCCTCTAATAACTGGTGTGTTGACTTTCTTCATACCATGAAGAGGTACCCTGGACTCCTCCCCAACCTTCTCAAGGGCAGCCGGGGCCTTGGGGAGGGAGCAGGCAGGAGACCTGCTCTCAACCTCTTCAAGGCTTGGCTTACAGACCCTGAGGACCTGGGGGATCTGCTATAGGGTCACAGGCTCACCTGCCCACCTGAGGTCTTAGATCTGAGTGTGTCTTGTCCCTGGAGTCCACACTGGCCCTGGGTGTCACTCAGGCACCTTTACATGGATTTGCACTTCGAGCAGGCGTTCAGAGCCAGCACTTGGGCCAGGGTGGCCAGCCCTGGGGCACCCCACGTGCCAGCCTTGTCTTAGGTCTGTCTGCAGTAGTGCTCAGCCTGGAGCAAGCGCTTCATCCCAGGACAGCTCTGCTCACTCGTCTGGGCAGGCCACCGCTGCACCAGCGCTGCTCGGGTTCAGAGACAGTGCCAGATGCTGTGAAAATCCAAGTTTGTCCACATCAGAGGCGGCAGGTCCCTGGTGTGCTGACTCCCTTTCTCTGGGACAGTGCTGTTCATGAAAGTGCTAATTTTTTGAGTAAATGCTGGAGAAAAAGGTGGCAAGTCAATTTTGAGTTTGTGGGTTCTTGTGTGAAACGTGGGCTGAGGAGCAGGAAAGGGCTTGCAGGACCACATGGAAAACCAGGAAAGAGAGCAGATATTACTGATCTAGTTCTGGCAATAGGGATAGAGACAGGGAGAGGCAGAGGTGATCAGGCCCAGGTTTTCTGCACCCGAGACTCTGCTTCACTTTGCTGACCAGTTTGGGTCTACGTTCCAGCACACCCCAGTCACACAAGGCAACTCGTGGCTGGAGGCTGCAAGATGGATGACCAAGTTTCTCGCTAAACTGACAGCGCCCGAGGAAAACTGGCCAATATATCATCACATTCTGTCCTGCTGCAGCTCTGCTCTCCTTGGAGACAATTGTTACTCCAGGTCTCACTGCAATCTGAGCAGGGTCTGGGAAGCCATTGCAGAAATCCTCACCATGGATGTCATCAGAAGTGAAGGCAGACCTGGGCTCCAAGCAGATTTTACCTCCTAAGATACCTTTCTTTGCAAGAACCCAACTTCTTTGAGCAATGAAACACATGTCAGGCTGTGTCCAAGGAGAAGAAAGAAAAGACCACACAGCTACATGGAAAGGAGACCTGGCAAAATGTCCTGCCAAAGACTGGTCTGAGTGCTCAGGAAGAGGCAAGCTATTTAGTTTGGAAAGGAAGATGCAGAGATAAAACCTGGCTGCCTAAGGAACAACCTGGAGACATGAGCCCTTGCATTACTGAGGTGCAAAGGGTTGGGCTCCTGGCAGGCATCAGTTACCATTGCCATAAGATGCTGCAAAATGGAGATTGTAATAGAGTCATGTCCTGTACCCAAAACACACAGATTGGGGGTGCCCAGCTGGGGTGGGACAGGGCCAAGAAGAAAAGGTCAGACTGTGTCTCACCAAAACCTGCCAAGAACTATCCTGCAGGCCCTGCCAGGTTGATGCTCTTGGCCTCATCAAAGGGGCTGTTTCCAGGAAGATGCACGGGGCTCTGTGAGTGCCACAGCAGGGTCAGGGCTCCTGAGAGCAGAGGCTGCTGATCCTCAGCACGCTGCCTGGAGGAGAAAAAACCTCCAGAAGGAGGTTTCATGCCCCTGGCTCCTTTGGGGCCAAGCAGCAGAATTGGCTCAGACAGGAGACTTGGGGGAGCAGCATCTCTGCTCCAGTCCCTTGTCTGCAGGGTCAGCGCTGGCTGAGCCACCTGCCCCTCGTCCGGTGTGACTCTCCAGCCAGGAGCATGGGGACCACCAAGCAGTGAACCCATCAGCCATGTGTAGGGCCAGGTCATGGGCGCTGTGGTCTCTGGCAGCTGCACCTCCCAGGGCCACCCACGTGCTGCAGAGCCACGAGGTGCCCTCAGCCCTCCCCGAGCACCAGGTAGAAGCTGCAGTGTCATCCCATGATCACCATTGCTTCATATCGCCACGCTTTGAGCCAACATGGGATGTAGCAAGCTTTTTCTTTCTCTTTTGGATGGCAACAGCTCCAAAAAGCTGCCTCCTCCTTGCAGGAGGTGAGAGGCTCAGCTGAGACACCTCACTTGCTGTGAGCTCTCTTGTGCTGATAATAGTGACGGTAGTAACGCTGATACTCTTAACTGTAAGAGTTTGCGTTTATCCAGCACTTTCCGCACACAACATTTTGTACTTTGCTTCCACGGTAATTCCATGGAAATCACACCACTTAGGCCCTTAGAGACGCCTAGATTGTTTCTGAGCTTAAGATAAAAAATTTCTTCCTGAAGATTTCCCCAGTCCCACAAGGGAAATGCAACCACATCGCACCAGCCGTGGCACTCAGGCTTTGCACCGTGATGCTCCCGCGAGCACTGAGGCCCTCTCTCCTGATAGTGGTTTTTGCGAGCTCCAGCGTTATAGAGACCCTTTAGCAAACAGTGGAGGAGGAGGTGGATGTTGGATTGCTTTACTACACGTCATTTTCAACTGTTTATAATATTCTTCTGTGTCTACATATTTTCTCTGTGCACATTATTCATCAGAGTAAAAAAAGGAACTATGAAAACCTCGACCAACTTTCCTATGACAACAAGCGAGGACCCAAGGTATATATGCATGGAAATGCACGCCGCCCACCAACCTAACTAGCAAATGAAAAATAGCCACAGCCACCAGAAAAATAAAAAAGAAAAAAATAATAAAAACAGAGAGAAAGAGAAAAAAGAAAAGAAAGAAAGAAAAAAAATAAAGATCCATGACTATGTTTCTTGGTAGCACGTTTTTATGTTGAGATAGTTTGGTTTGGACTTGAGAATGGAAACGTAGCCAGCTGGTCCTGGAAGGATTTCTTTTTGAAACATGCATGTGAACCAGTAATTAACTTGCAAGTTTTTTTGTTTTTTTGTTTTTTTAAAGTTGAACCAACCCCCTTTCCTCCCCAAAGGAAACGGTTCCTTGGTGTAAGTTGCTCACTTCTGCTCCCAAAGGTTAACCCTGTGAAATATGTTTTTTTCATTTCCCATGTTTTTGAAAAACAACACTCGTTTGAGTTTTCAATTGCATTTCAAAGCCTTTTTCTCTTTCCTGTTCAATGCACGCCTCTTTTTGGGTCTTGATTGACTTCAGTTTGCATGCACAGTGCAAAAAAAGAGAAAAGAAAAAAAAAAGAGAAAAATAACAAACCAAAAAGCCAAAACCTTAAAAAAGAAAGGAAGGAAGGAAAGAAAGAAAAGAAAGAAAAGAAACTAAAAGACAAAAATAGCTATAACCAACCTTATTTAGCAGACTTTTGTGCAGTTTAATGAATTCTCTTGACCCTTTTCTAGATAGCATGGCTCTCACAAGCAGTCCTGGGGCTCCCAGACTAACCAGCCTTGCTCACACTAATCACAGGCTGAGAAAGTGCTGCAGTTTGACCCTGGAACCAAAAATGTGACATCGCTGCTGCTGGAGGCCAAGGAGCTGGAGGCTCGTGTCATCATACTTTCGGCCAGGTAAGGCAGAGCCGTCCCTTCCCCTCCCTGCTCCGGTTTTCTCACTTACAACACTGCCCAGCGCTGGAGTCAGTGCAGATTTGGGGCTTGTTGTCCTTTTGAAGAGTGTGGGAGAAAACCCATGTAAAGCCCCATGTCCCAGGAAGGTCCCACCACACTGCGCTGTGTGTGCTGCTGGCCAGGGAACTGGCAGTCACCAGCATGGTTGAGATGTCTGGCTGTCCTGCAAAGTGCTATCAGCTGCAGAAGCAGCAATAGTTGCTGACGATGTATCCTGATCCACCTGTGAAGGAGGGGAATCTTATTGCCCCTGTGCCTGTAGCAATAAGGAATGGGCCAGATTTGCAGATGCTCAGCAGTACTGGGTGCTGTGGGATTATTCGGTGCTGGTGAGGCTGCACTCTGAATCCTGGGTGCAGTTTTGGGCCCCTCATCATAAGAAGGACATTGAGGCACTAGAGAGAGTGCAGAGGAGGGAACGGAGCTGGTGAGGGGCTGGAGCACAAGTGTGATGGGAGCGGCTGAGGGACCTGGGGGGTTCAGCTGGAGAACAGGAGCTGAGGGGAGACCTGATCTCTGAACTGCCTGAAAGGAGCTTGGAGCCAGGGGGGGTCGGGCTCTGCTCCCCAGGAACAAGCACCAGGAGCAGAGGAAACGGCCTCAAGTTGCGCCAGGGGAGGTTGAGGTTGGATGTGGGGAACAATTTCTTCCCCAAAGGGCTGTGGGGCATTGGAACAGGCTGCCCAGGGCAGTGCTGGAGTCACCATCCCTGGAGGGCTGGGCAGATGGAGATGAGGTTCTCAGGGACATGGTTCAGTGTCAGGGCTGGGTTAACAGCTGAACTCGATCTTGAGGGTCTTTTCCAAGCAAAATGATTCTATGATTCTGTGATTACATGAAGCTGAGAGAAAGGTTCCTGGTGCATCAAGTCATTGCCAAGGAGAACCAGTGATCACAGGAGGGCTTGATGGGGATGTGTTTTCCCTGGTGCTGCCACCCCCTTGGGACCTGATACAGGAGAAAAGGGGCCATCCAGCACCTGGAGCCACATTGCCGTTCCCTTCTTCTCGTTGCAGTGAGGATGATGCGGCCACGGTGTACAGATCAGCGGC
Organism: Streptopelia decaocto; assembly: GCF_964273445.1. NCBI lineage: Eukaryota > Metazoa > Chordata > Aves > Columbiformes > Columbidae > Streptopelia > Streptopelia decaocto. The sequence goes on along the minus strand of NC_138672.1, from coordinate 2,125,054 downwards.
CATGCTCAATATGACGGGCTCCGGCTACGTGTGGCTGGTGGGGGAACGGGAGATATCGGGCAATGCCCTGCGTTATGCCCCTGATGGTAGGCACCCGCCGGAGACACCCGTCCTGCTGTCGGCCGGGCTTGGAGGAACCCGCTCAGAGCTGGGACGAGCGGCACCTGCCCTCCTGGGACCCCTCGGGCTGGGGGAACGCGATGCCATGGTGGTCCCAAGCCAGTGGGACGTTGCTCTCCACATCCTTTGCCCACATGGGGAGACAGCAGCCTGGCAGCCCTGGCCATGCTGCCGTGCCCCACATCGAGTTCACTGGGGCTTTGCGAGCTGTCACCTGAGGGAAAGGTTTGGGTGATGCAATGTGGATGGAGCAGAGGGTGTCAGTGGTCCCTGGACACCCTTTGGCAGGCAGGACGGTGCCAGCCCAGCACCGCTGCAGCCGCAACCCCTGCCTGCCCCTGCCCGAACCTCAGGTAACTTCCCAGCTGCATCCAAGGGCTCCTCAGACCATAACCATGTTCTTGTCCCCAAGCCCTGTGCATGGGAGTAACACTGGAGCGGCCAGTGTACCCAGGGGTGCTGACCTGCCTTCTCCCCTCTACACATGGCAGGAGTGATCGGTTTGCAGCTCATCAATGGAAAGAATGAGTCAGCCCACATCAGTGACGCTGTTGCGGTGGTGGCCCAGGCCGTGCATGACTTGTTTGAGAAGGAGAATATAACAGACCCGCCACGGGGCTGCGTGGGCAACACCAACATCTGGAAGACAGGACCCCTTTTCAAGAGGTATTTGGGGAAGGGTCCTGCTGGAGGGAGCAGAGGACGTGCTGGGGGAGAGCTGGAAAAGGTGGGAACATGTGGACAAGGGCAGCATGGTGGCTTTGTTCAGACTGTCTCTAATTTTTGCAGCATGTGGCACAAGACTGCTTGGATTCTCCTGCATGATTCGAATGTGAGGGCTACAGCCCTCCTAGAGAATTAACCAGGACATGGGCTTGGGCATTGGCTCACGTTTTGTCCAGGCTGTTTAGGTGTCATCCTGGTGTGTGGCCACCATGCCAACCCATGCTCTCCTGGGCAATGCTTGGGCAGCTGGGATCAGTGTGGGCAGGGAACAGCTCCAGGAGGAAGAGATCTGAGGGCCATAGAGGGATGGTCTCCTGTGTTCTGGAGCTTGATTCTCTGAGTGGAAGAGGGGAGAAAGAAGGTCCTCTGTCAAATCAGCGTAGGGGGATATTTCAGTCAAATTGGAGCTCAGTGCTGTGGACACATTTCTTGATGCACGTTTCAGGGCTGCAGTATGTGTCAGTGTGCTGCAAGCAGGACTTGAGGGCAAGAGATCTCCATGCATGGGACAGGCTTGCTCTCCACTGCTGCAAATACTGGTGCCTTGTTTTGGGGTGGTGGGGTCTCAGCAAATCAGAACATGCGCATGTTGGATCTCGCTGCCGTGGGCAGTGTGATCAGCAGATGCTGCAGGCGTTCCCCAGAACCCAATCTTTGTGCTGCGTGGAATTTTGTGCTGCATCACTGCAGATACTGGAGCTACCAGGGCCTCTTCTGCAGGCTGGATCCTGGTAAAGCAGCAGCTCCCTTTGCAGCATGGCCCGGTGCAGTAGGGCTGCTCTCTGCAGCGTGCAGACTGGCACCAGGGTGTTGCTCTTGGCAGTGAAATCTTTGCCAGCAGTTGCTCCCTGCAGACGTGGTTGTGGTGTCTGTGGGATGCCTTTTCTGTAGATCTGGGTTCTGTTGAACCTGGGACCTGCAAAGCCTGAAGCTTATTTTAGAAAGATTTCTGGCAGCCTCTGCAGTGACACAAACTGTGGCATGAGCTGTTGGAAGTTGTTCTCTATGGTGCACTATGAGTGGCTCAGGCAATTCTTCTGTGTCTTCACAATCATCTTTCCAGGGTTTGGGAGCTGGTTCTCCCCTTGGAGGTGTATGTGCATAGCTGGGCCACTGCCCAGGCTGTGATGGGCTGGTGCCAGACAGAAGCACCAGGAGCAGGGGCATGGACACAGCTCTTAAGGGACACCCAGAGGAAAGTGTCCTTGGGTGCTGTGGGACAGGTCATTCCTTAAGGGAATGGGACTGATCTGGCAGAAAAGAGGCGACAATGACAACAGATATGGTAGCATAACTTTTGGAAAACTGACTCCACCCACCAGGAGGTGATGACCACAGGGCTATGAACAGATCGTAGGTGGCCTTGACTGGACTTCTATAGGGTTGTGGGCATATGGCCAGCAAGTAGGAGAAAACTTTGACCTTTCTGACCTCTTCTTAGGTGTTCCAATGGCCACAGCAGGTTTTCTAGGTTGCCCCCCTGTGTTTCTCTCCATAGGGTGCTGATGTCCTCCAAGTACTCAGAGGGTGTCACTGGACGGGTGGAGTTCAATGAGGACGGGGACAGGAAGTTTGCCAACTACAGCATCATGAACCTGCAGAATCGGAAACTGGTCCAGGTTGGGATTTACAACGGCAGCCATGTACGTACAGGCCTGGACAGGTTGGGTAGGAGGGACGTGTGTGCTGGGGTGTCTGCCTGTGGCCTCATGTCTATCTGGGATTGATTGCAGGTCTTGACCAATGACCGGAAGATTATCTGGCCAGGGGGAGAAACTGAGAAACCTCAAGGCTATCAGATGTCGACTAAGTTGAAGGTAACAACAAATGTCATTAGGGGGTGGCAAGTGTCCTCAGCTCTCTGCATGCGGGGCTGTGAGTTTATCCGCCTCCCACTTCCAGTGGTGCCTCTGCAGCTGTCAGTGGCATTTGCAAACCCAGGGCACCTGCCATCTCAGAGAGGATATAGCAGAACCACTTAGAGAAGGGACTGGAGGGTGTTCCTCACCTTAGGTGTAGGGCGAGTAAATGTTCCCTATGCCAAAGCCATGTCCCACTGCTGGGCTGAGTGGTCTCGTGCTGAGGTGACACCATGGCCTTTTGGCCATGCTTGCATGGAGAAGGTGGCCCAGCTCTCTATCCAGGGGAGATAGCTCTGGGTGGGGATGGAGACAAGCAGGTGATTGTGCTTCAACACACAGATCGTGACCATCCACCAAGAGCCCTTTGTGTATGTGAAGCCCACACAAGCAGATGGGACATGCAGGGAGGAATTCACCATCAATGGAGACCCTGTGAAAAAAGTCTTTTGCACTGGACCCAACGAGACCATCCCAGGTAACTTGGTCTGGTGGTGAGTGCAGGGGCTTCCCCAGCCCACCCAACTGATGAAGACCCATGAAGGGGTCGCCAGGCAGGGTGCTCAGTCACACAGGAGACCCAGAGGATGAGGCACAGAAAGGTGACAGCACATTTAGCCTCTGGACACCCTCCATCAGCTCAGCCGCACAGCAGTGCTGGGGTAACTGGGCACTCGGATTCAGGTTTTTGACCCTTACAGATGACTTTCCTGCTGTCCCTCTTCTGGGCGGGCTCCAGGGCTGTTTGGGGGGGTGCATCCCCTGTTTCTGTCTCCTGACATGCTCCAGTTCTCTTTGCCTTGATCTCAAGCAGAAGCAAGAATCATGAGGCACTGGTATTAACAGCATCAGTTTCAAACCCTTTTATTATGGAAAGCCTGTTTCAGGGTTAGGACTGAGCACCTGGCGGGGACTGTGAGCTTTGTAGCAAGGCCAGGCTTGCCCAAACCCACCTGAACTGCATCCCCTTGGCCCATCACACTTTCCTGTGCACAACTAGCTGCCCTCCTCAGCCCAGACCTGTGTCCTGGGCTGTGTTCAACATGATGGGTTCCTGTTGGCCCTCCTCCAGCACAGCATGCATGCACCAAGTCCCCTCCATCCTGTGCGGTGGGCTGCTAACACCAAATCTCAGCTCCCCTAAATTGGGACATGGCAAATGAATGAGTTCTCATCACCCCTGCCTGCCTTCCTCCCACACCCGTGTTTCCCTCGCACCCATGGGTGATGGAGGGAGTGGGACAGGGTGGTCAGTGGCAGATGGCACTGCCTGAATAACGTGATTACATCTCATATGAAACCAGAGCGATGCAGGGGACTGCTCTCGCTGGGGACAGCCACAGATCCCACATGGGGTCCCCGGCAAAGGGCTGCCTCCACTTGCCCCCCCCACTTTTCTCCTGCCCACAGGCCGCCCCACCGTGGCACTGTGCTGCTATGGCTTCTGCATCGACCTGCTCATCCGGCTGGCGGGGGTGATGAACTTCACCTACGAGGTTCACCTGGTGGCTGACGGTAAATTTGGTACCCAAGAGCGGGTGAGTTTGGGCAGCTTGCGATATCTCTACCTGTATCATGTGTTGAAACACCTCCAGGCCCCTCTCCAGAGCAGGGATGGGGTGGGGGATCCATGCAGGGCACCTGCCAGGTGTTGAGGGGCCATGGCTGGTGGGGGACAGGTGTCAGGGCGGTGGGCTGATCCTGCTCTGGCTCTCTGGCAGGTTAACAACAGCAACAAGAAGGAGTGGAACGGGATGATGGGGGAGTTGCTGAGTGGCCAAGCGGACATGATTGTGGCTCCTCTCACCATCAACAATGAGCGGGCACAGTACATTGAATTCTCCAAGCCCTTCAAGTACCAGGGTCTCACCATCCTTGTGAAGAAGGTATGGGCTGGGATGGGACAAAACTCAAACAGGGGACGTGCCCCTGGTTCCCCAGCTTGCAGGCACGTGCCATGCCTGCACTGTGCCCAGCTCCCCCATCTGCTGGCCCTGCCCACCCCGGGGAAGCTGCAAATCCCAGCCTTTGCTGTGCACTGCCAGCCTCCACATTGCTGGGTTTAATGCTGGGTCTTGTCTCAGCCATCCTGAGCCTTCCTGTGAGCAGGAGGAGATCGGAGCAGGGCAGGGGCCCCAGTGACTCCAGCCGGGCTGGCAAGGTGCAGGCATAACGGGTGCCAGCACTGTCCCTCTCTCTCCTGTCTGCTAGGAAATCCCCCGCAGCACCCTGGACTCATTCATGCAGCCTTTCCAGAGCACGCTGTGGCTGCTGGTGGGGCTGTCTGTGCACGTGGTGGCAGTGATGTTGTACCTCTTAGACCGATTCAGGTGAGTGCTCCTTGGATTACCCAAGGGCTGGAGGGGACAGGGACATGCTCCTGGGAACTGTCACCTGGGTCCTGCCGTGTCTTGCACAGCCTTGCAGCCCTTTGGGAGGCTCTTGCAGGAGTTAGTTCTGCTTTCTCTGCCCCACCAGCCCTGGGATGAGGCTCCTGACTTCTCTGGCTGCTGCTGAGCTGAGAGATATGGATATGTGAGGTACTCGGCACCTGGATTTGTGGCAATATGCCTGTCAGACCCGGTGCCACATTGATGCTTGACCAAGGGGACTGTCAGCTCCTGAGTTAGTCCCATTCCTTGAGCCCAAGGCAGCTCCTCTGAAGGATGGGGACCCTGTCTCCCCTTTAACCTTGTGCCCAGAGGCTCTTGCCTGCAATCTGCAGGGACCCCTCTATGTTGCAGTGGGAGAGGCTGGAGCTGGCCAGGATCAGATGGTCTTTCTGGCCTGGAGAGACAAGTACCAGTGTGAGCTGGACGAGGTTGCAGATCAGCAGAGAGGACACATAGGGCAGCAGGACATGAGAGGTGAAGAGCTGTTTGGGGCATAGGTGCAGCCTGTAGGGGTGAGTGATGTAAGTCTGCACCAAGACGCTTAGGGTACAGCAGAGAGCCCCAGGAACCAGGATAAGTGACATCAGAAGAGTTCTCTGTCTTGTTTTCCAGCCCGTTTGGCCGGTTCAAAGTGAACAGCGAGGAGGAGGAGGAAGATGCCCTGACCCTCTCCTCAGCCATGTGGTTCTCCTGGGGAGTGCTGCTGAACTCCGGCATCGGAGAAGGTGCGTTACAGTGTGCAGAGGGGCTGCTCTGCCCTGCGGGCCTGGCCCTGAGCCGTGGGAACACTGGGCTGGGGGAGAAACCCTTGCCCTCTTCCACTGCCTCCTGTCTGTGGCAGGGCTGATGCCCTCAAGCACCATGAATGGGTGCAGCCCTTGTCCCTGCGCCTTCCCTGCAGTGGGCTGGTGGGGGATTCGGTGATGGTGCTCCCTGTGCAGACCATCCTACCACCTCTCACCGTCAGGAATGGGAAACGGATCCTTCTTGGGCTGCTCCTTCTGCCCAGGGTCACCCATTAGCTCAAGATGAGACACATCACTCCCTGGAAGGAGGCATGTGTTTTTCTTGGTGTGCGCAATGCAGGACCTCCTTACGTGGCTGTCAGCAGAGCAGATAGATGGGGCACACCTGCAGTTGCCATCAGCCTCACACGGGATGGACGTGGCTTTGGTGACCAAGCCAAGACCTTGTCGCACCAGTCTGATCTCACCTCTCTTCCTCCAGGTGCTCCCCGGAGTTTCTCTGCTCGTATTCTTGGCATGGTGTGGGCTGGCTTTGCTATGATCATTGTGGCTTCATACACTGCCAACCTGGCAGCCTTCCTGGTGTTAGACCGGCCTGAGGAGAGAATTACGGGCATCAACGACCCCCGGGTAATGACCCCTCACTTATTTTGTCCTTCCCTATCCACCTCTAGGCAGAGATGCAGGAGATGCCTCCAGTGGGTACCTCCTGGCTCCTGTAATGTGGCTTGTAGTAGCTGGAGCTCTGCTTTCACAAGGCTGTGGGTCTGTGCCAGGGGGTCAAGCCCCAGGTAGCTCTGCCTGGGGCTGTTGCTGGTGGGTCTGAACCCCTGTGCTGAGTGGGAACAGATAGACACAGGGAGGGATCAGCATATTGTCCAGAAATAGAATGTACTCAGCCAAACTGCCTGCCAGTTCCTGGAGAGCCTGTACTAACCAACGAGGAAACAATTCATTATGGATGAGTTATAACTAATGAAATTGTCCCTGCGGTGCAGTCAATACTCTCAGCAGATACCAGCGTGCCTCAAACCCATTTCCTGCTCTGGCAAGGACACAGCCACAGCTTATCAGCTCAGGCATGTAGGAATGTACCCCACAGCAGGACCAGCCCACAGCATCCCACACCCCACTGTGTCCTCTGCCCACAGCACTGCCAGCCCCATGGCATCCACAGGCCTCCTGCACCCTCAGTGCCACAGTGTCCCTGTCCCATAGCATCCCCTGCCCCACCGCCATGGTCCCAGAGCATCCACTGCCCCATGGCACCTTCAGCTCTGCTGAAGAGACTCAAGGTCTTCTCTGGGAAACAGGTCCCTAAAGGGGATGGGAAATTAGGAAACGTGGCTTTGGAGTGAGCCAGTTTGGCTGATAAAGGACAGGAGAAATAGGAGGTCTGGCCTTGCCTTTCAGCTGCGCAACCCCTCTGATAAGTTCATCTACGCCACGGTGAAGCAGAGCTCGGTGGACATCTACTTCCGACGGCAGGTGGAGCTGAGCACCATGTACCGGCACATGGAGAAGCACAACTACGAGAGCGCTGCCGAAGCCATCCAGGCAGTGAGGGACAAGTGAGTGTGGCCAGCACCTTGCCTGGCCATGCCGGGAGGATTTTTGGGGATCTGCAGTCTGGTGGAGCAAGCAGGGCTGATGCAAACCTGGAGGGAGGTGCAGTCAAAGCATGGCTTGAGGAGACCTGCCTAGTCGTAGAGTGTGCTAGGTCTCTGGATGGGGAAAGACACAGTCAGACCCCTGGCCATGGCCTCCCTTTCTGGCCTCTGCGCTTGCTTCTGTGCGAGACTGGGTGGCTCCAAGTCCCATGTAAACCCCTCACTCTCCTCCTCCAAAATTTTGCCTCCCAGCAGCACAGATACTGCTGGGAGGAAGGTGATGCTAATCAGTGCTTAAATTAGGGCTGGGAGCACCCTCGCTGCTCCCAGGATGGCTGCAGGCAGGCTGGGCTCTGTATCCTCACCTGTCTGTCCTCTCCCGGTGTCCAGCAAGCTCCACGCCTTCATCTGGGACTCAGCGGTGCTGGAGTTCGAGGCCTCTCAGAAGTGTGACCTGGTGACAACAGGGGAGCTTTTCTTCCGCTCCGGCTTCGGGATCGGGATGCGCAAGGACAGCCCGTGGAAGCAGAACGTCTCCCTGGCCATCCTCAAGTCCGTACATGGCTCTCAGCACGGGGCTCGCCCCAAACGCTGCATGTGTTAGCACGCAAGTAGCCTCGTGTCAGGCACCACCAACCCCTTCTCCAGTCCTCTGCAGGGACAGGCTCTGGGGGCTGCTATGTCATGCTCGATGGAAGGGACATGCCTGAGTGTCCAGGGTGGGCACCCACGGTGTCCGCTCCAGCTCGCAGGGCTGGGGCGCAGCATGGAGCTGGTGGGAGGGCAGAGCAGAGCGGGGCAGCGGTGGCGGGCAGGGGCAGAGGCAGAGCTGGCAGGGAGCAGCCCTGGGGCTGCAACTCCAGGCCCTGTGAGCAGGGCACAGGCTGCAGCAGCAGGCAGCGTGCTGCCATGTCCCCGCTGCTCCCTGCGAGCTCAGCCTGGCTGATTGCATTGTGTTGCCCTGGCCTGATCTTCCAGGGGCTTTTCTTTCAACTCTGGTGATTTCTGTCAGGCAGACGTATGTCAGGACCCCTGTTGAGTACAACTAAGGCTTTTATACCAGAATTATCCTGCAGCATGGGGTGCCATAAGTCAGTCTGATAATATGGGTAAAAAGGGATTTCCCTGTATGAATTTGGAAATGCCACACTTGTTGCAGACAGAAGAATGTGGTGATGGAGTAACAGGCAGCAGGGAAGCAGCAAGTGGAGGGAGGGAGATATGTGAGATTAATTTTACAGAGAGATGGGGCCAGAACCCACCAGGGTCCTGCCCAAGATCCAGAGATGAAAGGCCTGAGGAAGAGCATGGACAGGATGGGGATGACCCAGGCAGGACCCAGGGTAACATAAGGAGCCAGAAGAACCCGTCTGTGGGGTGGGTGACAATGGGACAGGTGGGATTTAGGACAACAATGCAAGGAGCCTGGAGAGGCAGGAGCCCTTGGTGTCCTGCTGGGAGAGGATGGGGAGGCCCAGGGCTACAGATGGCCCAGAAAGGTGGTGGGGACGTGCCAGGAACAAGAGGGAGGAAACTGCAGGGGGACCCACGGTGGGACGTGTGCTCTGTGCCCACCTCCATCCCCAGCAGCTGTTCAGACAGACATGGGCACTGCAGGGACATGGTTGGTTAGTTCTCAAGATGTGACACCAGGTTGTCGGGGAGTCCCAGCCCTTGCTATGCACAGCAGGGAGCTGCCAGGCAGCAGTTTTGCCCCTACCCTGATCTAGAGGGGGCTGGTGATCATCACAGTCTGGGGTCCAGCATTGCCTGAGCTCCCAAGTAGCTGTGGCAGATGGGGGGATTACGCAGGAGGGCAGCGGGGACGTGGTTCATGTCAACTCCTTGCAGCCTCCCTCCCAGTGCTGCCCACACCCATCAGCTCCATCCGTCCCCTTGGGAGCCAAGCTTGCACATGGCTCCCTTTGGCAGCCGCCGGGCAGCTCTCTGGCTCTCAGACAGGGCCAGCGGCACCTGGCAGCCGGGGATGCTGCGTGCACTGCTGCGCTGTGGCTGGTGCAGCGCTAGCTGTGCACACGCAGTATGGACACCCACTGCAGACAGACCACACATACACATACTTCCTACTCAAAAGCTGTGCGTCCACATGCATGTGAACAGGTCAGCCAAGTGTGCACACACAAGTGTGCACACACAGACATCATCGGTTTGTGTGTTTGTAGGCTGCAGGCAAGCACAGCGTCCTAGGATGGAGAGGAGAATGTGCCCCAGCATGTGCCCAGCAAGTCCCCAGTGACTACTCTGTCCTGTCTCCTTGTGCTTTCAGGTCCCACGAGAACGGCTTCATGGAGGATTTGGACAAGACTTGGGTGAGGTATCAGGAGTGTGATTCCCGTAGCAATGCCCCAGCAACACTCACCTTTGAAAATATGGCAGGTTTGTTCTGCAAACCTCTTTCTTCCTCTTCGCTGGGTAGCCTGCTTTCGCTCAAGACATTCTCCTCTCCGGGGCTCTCCTTTCAGGCCAAAGCTCTGCTTCTTCTGGGTTTGTGCTTTCCTAGCGCTGGGAGGCTGCTGTGTTGGGCCCCAATCCCACCTTGTCCAAAACAGCTCTGCAAAGTTTCCCCCAACTTCCCTGGGGTGGCTTTCTCATCAGTGGGGATGTCCTGCTTTGAACATTGCTCACCTCCCTCTGCTCTGGCCAAACTGCTGCTGTCACGGTGAAATCAGAGCTGTCGCCAAGGCAGAGAGAGGGAGCAGCAGCTCGGGGGAGGCGAGAGAGGCCGCGGAGGCACGTGAGGACCCTGCTGCAGGAGGGGGCTGGTGGTGAGGGGCGGCCCCCAGCCCTGAGGAGAGTGTCCTGGCTGCCCTGAGTGGTGGGCAGTGGGCAGGAGGAGGAGAATTGATACAGTGGGGGGTTTCTTGGTCCCTCTTTGCAAAGTCTGCAAGTTCCCCCAGATGGGCTCTCCCTTTGCAGCAATGTGTTGCTGCTGGTCCTTCATCCAGCCAACGTGGTAATGAGGGGTATCCGATGGGACCTCATCCTTTCTAGCACCGCAGGCCAGGGCAGAAGCACTAAGAGAAGGAGCACTTTGCTCCATCTCCTCAGGACACCACTCCAAAAATGTCAGCCCCAAGGGTTGCTGTTGGACGAGGGCAGCACAGAGGGCTCTGTGCATGGCTGTCCTTCCCGATCGGAGGAACGGGAGCCCCAGAGCTGGGTTTCTGGTGCAAATGACCCTTCAGGCCCAGGGGATGGGGTCTGCCGTGGTGCTCAGTGCAGCACCCAACATGCCGTGCCTGCCCCCAGCATCACTGCAGCGCAGCCGGTGCCCGTGCCCGACCGACAGGAGCTTGCACAGACATCCAGCACCCGCCACCTTTCTGCCCATCACCACAGGTCCCCAACCTGCAGCGCCTGCCCTGCTCTGCTGGGTTCCCCTCCCCGGCCACTCCAGGATGCAGGGGGATGGTGGGGGGCCAGGGGGACCCTGGGTTGTCAGATGCTCCTGTTGCTCAGCGTGATACAGAGGAAATGAAGTGTCATGGTGCAATTTCCATTGCCCCCTGTAACTTTCCTGCTTATTTCAGGTGTGTTTATGCTGGTGGCTGGAGGTATTGTTGCCGGGATATTTTTAATATTCATAGAAATAGCTTACAAAAGGCATAAGGACGCGCGGAGGAAGCAGATGCAGCTGGCGTTTGCAGCCGTTAATGTGTGGAGGAAAAACCTGCAGGTAGGACAAACCGTTTTTAGAGCAAATCTCCAACAGGTGCGTTTTCCATTCCTTCACCAAATCAGTGAATGTAGAGCTGTGAATTGGCATGGGGCCCTCTGTCCCACATCCCACAACCCAGTAACTCCAGTCAGGTGTTACTGGGTGGCTAGCAAGCCATAGGGTCCCTGCCTTGTCCCCAGGAGCTGACCTTGGTTGTTGCTGTCTCTCCCGGGAGGTGTTGTACACAGCTCCAACCGGGACAGAGACCTGGCCCAAATGCCCCAGTGGTGCTTGGGACACAGACTTTGCTCTGCTGGGGACCACGTGCCGGAGCCACATCCTGCCGTGGCTGAGCAAGCAGTGCCAGCACGGCTCCCTTTGCGGGGGCTCAGCCCGGTTCCAGACGTGCTCACCAGCAGACGGGAGGGTTGATGCGCTGCCGCTGAGCATCCCTGCCCGGTGCGTGCAGAAATGCTCCAGGGATGGTTTCCATCACCTCCCGCTCCCTGCCCACTCCCCGGGGGTGCGGTAGCCCTCATTGCACCCGGGACTGACTCCAAAAAGAGGTGGTGCGTGCTCTTGTCCTTTGCAGACAAGGACATCTCCCCAGGCGGGGCCAGCAATGTCAGTGCCCAGGCTCCCCTGCGCCCCTTCCCCGGGGCCTCTCCGCAGCCTGTCCCATCCCTGAAACACCTCCGTGCTGCTCAGGTGGGGGAGCCCCGGGGGGTCGGTGGCGCCGGACAGTGACACTGAGCCATAGGCATGTCTGTGGGCCACCAGCCTCACATTTCCCTTACCCTGTTGCTTTTGGGGCTGAGCCCCACGGTGCCCCTGAACCCCAGTTTAGGGCAGCTGGAGGCTCTCTCTGAATCACCCGAGCTGCTTTTCTCCCTTGGGGAAGCAAACTGGCGTTCAAAGAGCAAAAGATCCTTTAGGTGACTAAAGGACACTGCGGTTCGCAGCAGAGCCAGTGAACGAAAGAGAGAGAATGAGGCTCGGGGACCCCAAAAGGAGCCCAGAGTGGTGGTCCTGGGGGAGCAGCGCTGGCTGGGGCGTGCGGGGGGCTGCCTGGGTGGAAGCACCTGCCCGAGAGCAGCACGAGGCCGGGCTGCTGTATCCTGAGAGCTCGTGGGGTTCAGTTCACTGATAAGAGTCTCGGAAAAGTCATTTCTCAATCTTTTTTTCCTTTTTTTAATTTTTTTTTCCTTTGCTTCCGAAAAGCAGCAGCACCGAGGGGGTTAAGGCTGCTGGGACAGAGCACACTAGTCGCACTGCCATTTTTCACTTGCCAACCTTCTAGAAAATACTGCACTGGGTCCTTGGGCAGAGTCTGTGGGACTGAGAGCAAAGCATGCTGCCCTGTGGGGGTAAACAGCCTCATGGTAAAGAGCCGTTTGACATTGTAAGACTTTTCCACAGGAGGAAACGTCAGAGCACTAGTATCTGGTACATTGCTAGAAGGTAGGCAAGTGGAAAGATTTATTTGTTAAAACAAACAAACAAAAATAATGGTTTTTGGGGTCACAGTTTTGCCATGGCTATTTCCTGAGATGCCATGGAAGAAAAAGACATTTCATTCCATTCATCTTGCTTTCCTTTCCGTTTGTGCATGTCCGCAAAAGAGAGAACTGAGAAGGAGGAGCAAATGTATCCCCGAGCATGCTCTACGCACCAGCGGGATACATTTTGGTTACCCCCGTGCGGTAGCAGAGCCAGACCTGGTCACTCCGTCCCCCGTCGGAAAGGTCACACTCATTGGCACGAAAGCAATTGGGGAGGACTCGTTCTCAGCGCCCGCCGCCGAGCGCAGCCGGTCCCCACGGCTCGCTGCCCCCGCACCATGGCGGCTGGTGCTCCCAGCCTGCGCTAACCAGGTCCGACTCGCTAACTCCAATGCCTACATTTTTCAGTTCTGTTTCTCTTTGAGTTCATCCTGACCCCGATGACATCATAGCGCTAATGCTTTGCCTCCTCCCTTTCTTTTCCTTTATTTTTTTTCCTTTTCTTTTTCTTCCAGTTTCTTTTTCTTTTTCTTTTTTTCTAACCAGTTTTACTTTGAGCGACAAAAAAACCAATCCACCACCAACAACCACGTTCGGCTTTGCACAACTGCATCATTTAAATTTTTGAATACATTTTTTTACAGATTATTCATACAATGACTTCTCTTTCAATGCAGTCCTCTCTCTCTCTTGTGGCACTAGGATTCAGCCTCAGAAAAGGCCCTGAGCCAATTTTCTCTTTTTTAGCGGTAGGCGCAGCATCTCACGTCTCGGTCTAGCCAGGCTGGCGGTGGCAGCGAGGGGCAGGGTGCCAGGCAGAGCATCCCCAGGAAGGCAGGTCAGCCGTGCCGGCCTGGACACAGACACCCAGGAGCACAGGGCATCTCCCCAGAGGGGTTTCCAGCACTCCAGACGCGAGGCCGGCCCCGTAGCTGTAGCAGTTGGTGGCCATGCCATAGCCGTGGGTCATGGTGGCCCCTGAAGGACTGGGAGTGACAGGACACCTCCAGTAGCTTTCTCACCTAAATGAAGGACATGACACGGGGCAGTATTCAAATAGATTTAGCGTTTCCAACAACACACTAGAGATCTAATCACTTATACATATTCATTTTAGGATAGAAAAAGTGGTAGAGCAGAACCTGACCCTAAAAAGAAAGCCACTTTTAGGTCCATCACCTCCACCCTGGCCTCCAGCTTCAAGAGACGTAGGTCCTCCAAGGATACGGTAAGAGGAAGAAGAACAATTCTGCCCTCTCTCTTTCTCTCTCTTTCTCTCTTCTGCCATCCCATCGACTGCCACACACCCATCCCGAAGCTGCCAGTGTACATGCATAGCTCATGTTCGTCACCAGTCAGTCAGTCAGTCATCCCGTGTACCTTCAAGGATGCTGGGATCCTGGAGGGCAGGCAGGAGGTGGCTTGGAGTCCTGTGATGAGTTGGGAGATGCAACCAAGTTTTTGTTTTGTTTTTTGTTTTCTTTTTGCCTGGATGATTTTTGATGTTCCTCTCTGTGCTTCGCTCACCTTACCGGTGCTGACCTCTTGAAAGCGATGACTTTTGGTTTTTTTAATTATTTTTCTGTTCCTGAGTGTTCCTGTACCTGTTTGTCATTGTATGCCTAAAAACTATCACCTCAATTTAATTTGGGCACCGTGTCACCTCACCGAGAGCCATGCGTGTCCCATTCTCTACATGTGATTTTTGTTTGTGACGATTAGCATTCGGGACGTAGTCTTCGGCACAGGAGTGGCAGCTGTCTCTGGTTATTGTCAGCAGTAACGCAGCTCTAGAAAAGAGATGCAAAGGCTTGAAAGAAGAGGTTGTTAAAGACCTAACCTTGGTTCGAACTTGTGCTTTCCACCTTGGAGTAAAACTGCTCTCATGTAACCAGAGAGAATTTCCAAATTGCTGCTTCTAAAGCCAGCTGTTTCCAAATGTGCAAACGTGTCTGCTCGTGCTGGAGCTTCAGACACTCTTCAGCGTCAGGTTGGGCTGTTGGTCTGTCGGACTGAGCCGTGTCCCTCTGCATGTTGCCGTCTGTTGTATGACACTCTGCACTGTGGCTACTCTGTTGTCTCGTGTGGCAGCGGCGGCTGCGTTTTGCTGCCCGACCTCCCGGTGCAACGGGCTTGCCGAAATCGCCTCCCCGGGGTGACCGGCGGGTTTCTGCCCAGGGTTGCTCAGATCAGGTTCCCCACCAGGCTGCCCAAGGCATGGCGGGGACGGGGGGACAGCGGTGTGGGGAGATGTGGCCCCCAGCATCGGGGTGGCCTGTCCCCAGCTGCAGCTCGGGATGCCTCGGGGAGCAGCATGTGATATTACAGGGGGTCTCGGGGCCACAGCTCTGTAGGCGAAACGGAGGCAACTGCCTTTGACACCAATGCAGGCTCCATCCTGAGAAGCTCCTGGAGCACCCCTGGGACACAGCCCTGGGGACAGCAGAGCCCTTGGCCAGGCTCTCCTGCCACCATCTCACACAAAGTGCTGCTCTTGCTGTCACCTGGAAACCTGGCAGGCACGAGGCGGGGACCCACGCTCTCCCCACTCATCTCCCGTAACCAACAGGGAATTCAGGCATCCCTGTCACCTCCTGCACTGCTCCCATGCTCCTTGAGCAGCACCTTGTCCTGGTGATGCCCCCGTGTCTGGGATCCCCCATCCACACCTCTGCACCCACCGAGCAGCACTGCAGAAAAGTTGCAGGTTGTTGTCTTGGTGGCCTGAGCCCTGACCAGGGGAGGGAGAAGAGACCTGGGGTGGGTGATGCAGGGACGAGAAGATTGGAAGAGTGAGAAGGTGGAGGGGAAGGTGGGATACACAGAATAAAAGGGGAGAAAAAAAATGCAGAAAGAGTTGGCAGGGGCGACCATCAGTGTGTCTCAAGCAGACACCATGTTTTTTTAGTGTTTGAGCCACTCCATGATTAGGAAATCAAGGGGCTCTGTCCTGGGAGATCAGGAGCATCATGGTGAAGTGGGTACCTCAGGACACCAGCACCCACGTTGGGCACAGGAGAGGGGGAGAACCCAGGAACAACAGGGCAGCCCTCCCACATCGCTCTCTCCTTGCGGGGGCATCCTGGGTCTGGTCCTGCTCCCTGATGTGACATCCATGCTACCACACGCCACTCCACAGCGCTCTCTGCCCCAGGGTAGGCGCACCCCAGTGCCCCTAGCTGGCCAAATCCTGGGGCCGTCTGCACCAGAAGTCCCATGTACGAGCAGTGGGGCCATGCTCTCCCCTCCCCTGGTCCAGTGGAGACCAGTGCAGCATGGGACTCCCATACTTTCGGCCCTGTCCACACTCTTCTTGGCATGTTGCTCATGGGCAAGTCACGGAGGAAGATGGTCCCACTCATCCCAGAAGATGGCCCCCGCTTTGGGGGCAGCTGCATCTCCAGGGCAGATATGGGCAATGATGCTCTGCTGCCCGGGAGCCTCTCAGAGTCCACTGCCTGTCATGGGGTGACACAGCTGGGGTCCCAGGACACATTCCCCAGTGAATCAGGCTAGATGGGTCAAGAACAGGGGCCAACATCCAAGCCAACAGGGCCAAGATGGAGGTTAGCAGACCAAGGTCCGCCTACTGCAGGAGGCCCACGGTGACACAAGCTTTGTCGTGATGTCGGGCAGACCTGCTGGTTGCTCTGCAGGGTGAGCAGCCAGCAGGAGGGTGCTGCCACCAGCTCATGTCACAGCCTGCTATTTGGTGCCCTCCGCTTCCAGGCAGCAGCCCTGGCTCAGAGACCCCAATGCCCTCCTGCTGTGGAAGGCCCCATGAGTACGTAGCATGCTGGGACACGTTGCCTGGGGTCCTTGTAAAGATGAGAAAGCAGAGAGGTGCTCTGTTTCATGATGCTCGGCAGAGCCGTGGGCCCACACCAGGTCTCAGCTGGGCAAGGCTTGAGAGCCCATGGGGCTGGAAGGCCAGGCTGACCCCAGCCCCATGGGCTCTCCTGGCTAGTAAGCAAAAGACGCAAAGCTGGTGGCCTTGCTTCTTTCCCTTTTCGTTGTCGGGAATTTTAAAAATGGATTCTGCTCTGCAGCCCTGCAGAATGGTCCCTCAGGAGTGCCAGAGAGACAGGCTGGCACCATGGAGCCAAGACAGCCCTGGGAAGCTACCACCCCACTCTGAACGTCCTAGCGCCCACCATCACCCGAGCTGCACAGCCTCTCCGCGGCACATCATCCCCACCGCCCCAGGAGGAGATGCATGTGTTCCCCATAGGCAGCTCCTGCAACTCGAATAGCACTCGTAGAGCTGACGTACTGCCATCCATCGCAGCCACCCACGATACTGCAACCCCACAGAAGCCATGTGAGACGCATAAACCACACAAACACCTTCCGAGCCGGCACATTTCGTACAGACACGTAACGAGGCGCACAGATCCCTTAGCTTCCCCCCACCGCAGCCGTCATCAGACCCCGCGGAGCCACGCTGCCAGCCCGCGGGCGTCCCCCCAGGCACAGCATGACACACGTCCCACGTCACCGCAGGCGAGGGCCCGGCGCTGCCAGGCAATGCTCACCCTGCAGCCATGGGGATGGTGCCAGAGCTGGTCGAGAACCCAGGGGGTTCATGGAAAAGGTCACCTTTTCAGTGAAGGATCAGCCATCCCAAAGCCAAACGCTTCTTGGCTGAACAAGAACCTAGTTTTTGGCCCAAAAGAACCAAAAGTAGGTCAAAGACGACTATTTTTTTTTTTTAAAGGAAAGTTGACATTTTCTACAGCAAGATTGCATTTAGCTGGAATCGTAATTTTTAATTGAAAACAAATAAAACCAAACAACAATGAAAATTCTTCCAGAAAATCTTCCACCAGCCAGGGACTACCATATGAGCCCAGATTAGGTTGAAGTCATTTTTAAAGACATATTAATTTCTTGTCTATATTTTCTTCCTGGTTGTCATTTAAAGTTTTTGGTGCCTTCACTTCACTTCCATACCTTAACATGTTTGAGTCTCTTCTACGATTAATATTGATTAATTTCTTGGCTTTATAATGTTTGGTTTGGGGATAATTGCACCATCCCTGTAACATAATTTGCCCTAAATTACTGATATGTGCTTTTAGCATTGGTTCTACTTTAACATAGTTTTGATATGACAATTTTCTTGCTTTTTTTTCCTTTTCCTTTTGTTTTTGTTTTTTCATTTTTATTATTAAAATTGCATGCATGAACTCTACACAAAAAAAAGAGTAAATGAGAATGTTACCCTGTGATAACTCTGTGATTGGAGGAGATATGCTTTTAAATCCAAAGCCATGCTCTTGTATTTTAATTTTGCTGGCCAGATTCCCCACTTCGCTTGGTTATTTTAGCATTTCCCACCCCCGGAGCTGTGCAGAGAGGCCAGAACGCCCCCGCCTGCCCTGCTAGATCCCAGCTTTGCAGCGCAGTGGCGCACACACACTGAGGCACACGCACACACACACACACCTCTTTCCCCCGGCCGCTTGCGTCAGGCAGGACATTGAACAAAGGACCTTTCTTCTGCCCGTTCCTTTTTGTATCTCAAGTTCCTCCTTCTTCTCCACCAGTGAGTCACCAGCCTCTCCCCTTTCCCTGCCACCTCTCCTTCCCACGGGAATCAAGCCACATCCCACCAGTGCACACCTCCCGCCTGTTTTGCTGTGGAAAGTCTGCGTTTAGCTGGAATCCTGATTTTTTGCAAGGAGGGCACTGTTGCACCCATTTTGGGGAGGGGGGTCTTTTTGGTGGGCTGATGAATTGCCACAAAAAGCTCCCCCCCGGGGCAGCAGAGCGACTTTGGGATTGCCTCGGCCGTTCCCTGCGCAAACGGGTGACGGCCGAGGTGTTGCCACTTAGCACAGCAAGGCCATGGCAAGGAGTTGCTCAGAGGCTCCGTTTTAACGTCAGCCAGTCCCCTAAATGAGTGATCCCATGAGATGCTCCCCCGGTGTCAGCACATCCCCGGCACGTGTACTGGTGAGATGGGACCGTCCTGCTGCCACCCCCGCCCCAGCAGCTCCCGCCGAGGGTTCCTGGGGAAGCACAAAACTGGGCAGAGCAGAGCAGCCCCGGGGACCCCATGTGAAGCTCGGGGGGACCCCAGGCCTCCCCGCGGCAGGAGGCAAGGTGTAGGGCCACACAAGGTAGCCACAGTGCCAGAGCCGCCAGCAGCACTGCGGGGGCCACAGTCGCCACTGACCAACGCAAGTCGGGTAAAATCCTGCCACCTAGGAGCCCCCCAGGAGCCCAGAGAAATGGCAGCCCTCCTGGGAGCCTGGTGCAAGAGCCACTGGAGAGGGTCCACATCACAGCACCTGATACCCACCGAGACCCTTTCCTGCCCTGGCACAGGTTCAGGTCCCCAGACAGCAGTGCAAGGTGCTCCGTGCCAGCCACTCCCGCAGTGGGGCTGGACAGGGCTTCCAGGTCAGTGTTTGGAGTCAGGACAGTGGAACTGGGAGAAGAAGGGAGCATGGAAGGAGGAAGGGAGACAAGAACTGCCCAGTTGCAAAGCCCTGCCTGGGGAAGAAGGACTTTTTTTTTCCTTGCCCATTGAAAGCTATTTCCGCTCTGACCATTTGCTTGCTGATGGAACTGCGGCTGGGGAGCATTTGCCAAGCCCCCATCCGCAAGGAGCGCAGAGCCCCAAACCCAGGCCACATGCTCAAAACACGCTGTATTTTCACATTAGCAATCGACGCCACATTTTATTGCAAGTCAGCCACACCGCACATCTCACCTGCATGACAGGATAGCCAAAGCAGAGTCAATCAAGCAGGGAGGTGAAACGCCCTGGCCTCAAAGCACAGCTTGATCTGGCACGAGAGAGATGCTGAAACCCAGCCAGACCCTCCAAACACAGGTTCAGCCGTGGGTTGGGCTGATGAGTCACAGGCTCTGTCTTGTAGCTCTCCCAGAGCAGAGAGGGACTCGCTCCGCAGGCGACGTGGCTGCCGCGCTCGGCACGGGCTGCGCCGCGCTCCCGGGCGTCCTCCCTGCCCAGCCCTGGGGTGCTTGGAGAGTGTCTGCAACGACCTCTGCACAAGCCCGGATTGCACTGGGAAGGGGACCCCAGCCAGCAGTAGGTTTTGGGCTGTTGCATCACCCGTGAGAGATTTCCTGTAGGGACACATAGGGTGTAAGTAGAGGCGGGGGCAAGTGCCAGAACTGCCTAACGCTTCTTTCTCCTTGTCTGTGTCTTTGTGTGTTGCAGCAATATCATCCCACCGACATCACTGGCCAGCTCAACCTCTCCGACCCCTCAGTCAGCACTGTGGTGTGACCTTCTCCCCAAGGGCCATCAGTCCTTGCCCAACACAGTCGGAAGGCACAGCCAGGACTGCCTTTCAAGGGACACTGATGGGTTCTTCTGGGTGAGATGGGAGGAAAGCATCCTTCATCCATACACAGTGACTTCATTGTATATCTCCCTTCCCAGGCCTGCTGCCATGCTCGTGCTCCAGAAAGCACGGCAGAACCAGGACACGGTTTGGACTTCACTGTACAGAGATAATTGCTCCCAACCAGTGCTGTTGAGAATCAGTATTGACCCTGACTGGCTATGTGCGAGGGGAAAGAAAGGACTTTGAAAGGCACATGGTTCCTGCTCTCCTACGCCAGCGGGGAAGAGGTGGTGCCAGGCTACAAACATGTGCTCCACTTTGCAGGCTTCAGGCTTCTCAGCACATCTACAGCCCCTCAGACGTGTGCTCCATGTCTCCCACCACCCCAGAGGGCTCCAGTGTGACGTGCTCGTGGTCCTGAGTGGCTGAAGCAGCCAGCGCGGTTCGGCAGGTTGGACACGTGTTCCTGCTGTGCTGAGCAGGGACTGGAAGATGTGTGCTCTGTTCTCGCTGGGGGATGAACCCCCCTGTTCCTCCCTTCCATCAGCCTGTGCTCAAGGCTCATGACTACAACTCAGCTCCTGTACATGGTCTGTTTGCGGCAGGAGAGCTCCCAGCCCTGCAGCCCACGCTCCTGTGCTAAGCATGGTACTCTGGAGGTCATAACATACTGTCAGCCAAGATTCTGGCTCCCCATGTGTCCTCTCCTGCACAGAAGACATCCCCAAGGCCCGGCCATGGCCAGCATGTAGCTCTCACACCATGGCTTTCTTGGCCAGGAGCATCTCCATGGGGAATGGCTCTGGGCAGTTGCATCAACTTCTAAACAAGCTCCACACTGCCTCAGCACCAGCAATGCAAGGAGAGATGCTGCTGCCCGGCCGTGGTTTGCCATGTACTGCTGTCTCTGCAGTGGCCACCCAGCCTGCCTGCAGCGTCGGGGATCACAGCAGGCGCTGGCAGCCTCCCGGCCTCACTCACCTGTGGTACGAGCTCGCCAGCACCTCCCGCAGCAGCCCTGCAGCTCCTGTGGCTGCACCAGGCATGGAAACCAGACCCCAGCTCCAGAGATGGGAACCAAATGAGATGGTCTGACACTGTTACTCCCCACACCTTCCTCCCCTCAAGCCTATGTGCCCATGTGCCAGCATCCTTGAGCACCCTCCCTGTGGATGCTGCGAGCAGGTGCGGATACATGAGATTTGGGGAAGCATCTGGTAACGGCCAGGCTGGTGATGAGCAGCTACAGCGTGTGCACGGGCAACATCACATCCTGCCTCCTGCGAAGGCACAAAACTCACCTGCAAGGTGATACCAAGTCCCAGCAGCATGAACTGCCTTCTCCTTGCCCCAGACAAGCAGAAAGGGCTTCTCCCTGAGGGTCTGCAGCCTTTGCAGGCAGGATTTTCAGATGGCAGCTGAGGTCTGTGAGCATCATCCCACTGACTGCAGTGGCTCCATCAAATTCATCTTGCTCCAGCTGAGAAATCGGACCCATTATACTTTATACGTCAGTGTAACATTAATACAAAGTTTTTGCAAGAGCTCAGTAAAGTCTAGACTGGATCATGAAGCGGTTTATTCCAGTGCTGTGTGACTCTTTCCATCTCTGCCTTCTGGCAAATCTGGCAGGGAGCCCTGTGCTGAATCAGAGCCTCACCCAGCACTGCTGTAGGGTTTGTAAACCGTAAAAGGTGGAGGGATGGGGAGGGATGGAGAAACCAGCAGGGAGAAAGGCTACAGGGAAGATGGGGAGGGAAGGTCATCACCCTTCCAGGACAGCCTGAATGGCCAGTGTGGGGGAACAGGCCGGGCAGTGGCAGGCTGGGGACAGTCCAAACTGTCCAAATGCCAGCACTGTGCCAGCTGGCTCTCACCCATCTCTGTCCAGGTGAAAACCAGCCCCTGGCACTGCTGTGCACCCCAGCTCTGGGGAGCCAGCATGGGGCAGCTCCAGTGGGGCTGGCGTTGGGAACAGAGGAGTGAGCACAGGGGTGAAGGCACCTGGGGAAGACCCTGCACATCAGCCCATCCTAGGTAGGTGACCTGAGGGATTTGCAAAGTGCAGCTCCCCTGGGCTGAACTGAAGCCACATCTCTCATTCACAGCGTGCTCCCCGTGTGCTGAGACCACCAGCCCATCCTCCACGGGGGCCTCAGCCTCAGGACGACTGGGGAGCAGGAGTGGGCCTCAGGTGCCCACACAGGATGCCAAGTGAGGTCCTAGCGCCACATGGGAAGCCCAGGCCTTCTTGGGAAGGACTGAATGCTGCCACTAGAGAGGGTCTGGGGGAGCTGGGATTGCTCCTGGGAAAGGTGCTGTGCAAGGCGCTGGTCCTGCCAGCGGTCCTGCTGCCGTCCCGGGTGCGGGGCTGGTGGCGCTGGAGGAGCTGCTGCTTGCACCAGCTCCCCACAGCCCTCGTACCCCTCGCTGGGGAGAGCCACAGCGGGACGAGACGAGCGGGAATTGAGCAGCACGGCAGCATGTTGGGTTGGTTTCTCTCTTGAAAATAAAAATGGGAGCAAGCCACAGCTGAGGTGACATCCGGTTTATTCTCTGCATGATTTATTTAACCCTTTCCGAGAACTTGCCAAAGGACATATTGACTCCTGCCATATCCCTGGCTTGTCTCACAGCTCTTAGAATATAATCATAGAAACATTTTATTTGGAAAAACCTTCAAGATCATCAAGTAGCCTACCTCTAGCACTAAACCATGTCTCTAAGAGCCTCATCTATACATCTTTTAAACACCTCCAGGGATGGCGAGTCCACCACTGCCCTGGGCAGTCTGTTCCAGTGCTTTACAACACTTTCCAGGAAGAAATGTTTCCCAATATCCAATCTGAACCTTCTCTGGTTGAGGCCATTTTCTCTCATCCTATCATTTGCTACTCAGGAGAAGAGACCAACACCCTCCATGCTACAACCTCCTTTCAGGTAGTTGTAGAGAGCATGGGCAAAAGATTGAACAAATGGGGAGGCTGGTGGCCACAGTCATCATGGCTCTTACCATCTGGCAATGGGTAAGAACTCATGCCAGAAAGGGCTGTTGCTCCTCCTTCTGTCACTCCAGCTTGTGCTTTCCTCTGGAGCACAGCTGCAGCTCCTTCCAGGCCGTCTCCCTGTGCACTCACTAAACATTTCCATGCAATGCCGGGGAGAAATGTTTCCAAGGGAAAGGCAGGAGGTGGCAGGGCAGGAAGATGCAGGGGCAGCCCCTGCCCCTTTTCGTGGACGATGGGAGGTGAGGCAGCAGCAAGAGCTGCAGGCTCTGTGCTGTAAACCCACACGGGCTTTTTTGTCCCCACTCCCATCACTGAGCTAATCAGGACCTTGCCCTTGGATGAGCTTCAGCCCATGCAAAATGCTGTTGGGGGAGGAACCCTCGGCCGCTCCGTTGCCAAACCACATAAGCTCAAGGCTTTGTCTTTCCAACCCTCAGCCTCAGCCTCACCCTAGATCGCGGTGGTTGGTTGGCTGGGCCTTCTCAGCACAGCAGCCCTGTCTCAAGGGAAAAAAAAAATATAAAACCAAACTACCAAATAAACATTTTGCAACCTGCCCTGTCCTTGAGCAGCACATGGAGGTGCCTGGGGCTTTCTGAAAGTCCCATGGGGGCTTTGGAGTGCCCCAAAAGCACCCAGAGATCCTCAGGTGCACCAAAAAGCACACCAAGAGGTCTGGGGCACACCAAAAGGCACACCAATGCCTGTCAGGACACCAGAAAGCCAAACAGATGGCATTTGGATGCACAAACAGCCAAGCCAAGGGGTCTTGAGGGCATGGAAAGACACACTGAGGCTGCTGGGGTTGCTGAATGGCAGATGGGGAGGACTGGGGCACCAAAAGGCCCAAGGAGGGCTTGGGGGCAAACTGAAAGGCACATAGAGGCTCCTGGTCTGCAGCAAATGGCAAATAGAGACTTCTGGGGTGCACTGAAATGCACCCAGAGGAATACAGTGTGTCCTGGGATGTCCACAGGGGATCCTGGACTGCACCGAAAGGCACAGAGGGGTACACTGTGCATCCCAAAAGGCATACTGAGACCCTGGGGAGCAGATGTGGCAGGACAGGGTGAGCCAGAGGAGAAGGGGTGTGCAGGTCTGGGGGTGTCCTGCGGGACCCTCCCAAACACAGACAGCAGCTGGGTCAAATCAAGCTGCTCCCCCCAGCAGTGGGGCAGAGGGAGCTTGGCATCATCTCAGGGGACTCCAGGAGGAGGAAAAAGAGTGAGTTCCAGAAACAGAGCATCCTCTCACTGGTCCACAGGGAAATGTTTGCAACAGGGGTGTGCAGCCAGCTGGAGAAGGTCATGGACCACCGCCCGCCCAGGGCTAAAGCCTGGTTGCCCTGCTGCAGCGGCCCCTGCAGACACGGGGTCTCCTCCAGAAGTGGGGCTCCTTGCACAGATGGTGGTAAATGACTACAATGTAACCCATGAAGATGCAGAAGAAGATGCTCGCCATGAAGGAGAATGGTCCGATGATCAAGAAGGCGATGTAGTGCCGGACAGACAGTGGGACCTCCTGGCACTGCCTGAAGGACTCATTTCCAAAGGCCATGATCGGATACCTGTTCATCTGCTCCGGGACTCTGCAGAGGAGTGAACTCTTATCTGGAAGAGAAAAGCAGTGCTGATGGGCACGCTGGGCAGCTGGGGCAAGGCGGGTGTCAAGCACAGAGAGGATGGCAGGTCTGTATGTGGCAGATGGGACCAGGGCAGCACAGGGACCAGGTTGGCCACGATCACCCAGAGCAGGGTAAAAAGAAGGGTAGCAGTCAGCGTTCAGGGCTCATCTATGTCCTGCGCCCTGGGGAGTGGAATGGGATAGTGACGTGGGCATAGTGCTGGAGGGGGCACTGGAAAATGGGTTTGGGGCAGGATAGGATGGGGTAGGATGGTAGATGGGACAGGTAAGGTGATGGGCCTGATTTCCAGGGGACAGACGTGGGCAGCAGTGAGCAGCCAGTCTGGAGATGCCACAGAAGGTCCCAGCCAGCACAAGGCACCCAAGCTAGAAGGAAGCAGGAGTGGGTGGCAGCAGAGGAAGAGACACCACTGGCAGAGTTGTCTCTCACCCAGGTTCATGAAGGAAGAAATTTAGGATCAAACCCATGTTCACAAAGGCACTGGGGCAGGGGTTGAAGGCACTGAGTCCTGGCTAGGTCAGCGGTGATGCCCATCGTGACACACAGTTTCATCGTGCCCCCTCAGGTGCCCATTGCCCTCACCACGGCAGGACTGGTGCCACTACTGGGGACAGCACTGGCTGCCTGTCCAGGCAATCTCTGCTGGTGACCAAGGACCAAGGGAGGGCAGCAGGGACCAGACCCAGGAGTGAATCTATCCAAGCAGGATGCTGCCATGGCCTCAGGACAGGTCCCGGGGAAGCTCGCTTTACCCTGATGGGCATCAACTGCACAAGCCCACGGTCAGCAGGCATCCATGTGCTGAGTCCTGCCTCAGCACCAGTGGGGTGACCAGCCAGTGTGGAGCAGGTGGGGGCTTCGGGACATGGTCCTCCGGGCACTCACCTTGCACTTTCTCCCTGTTGTGGCTGAGCCAGCGCCAGAGGGGCAGGATGTCACAGCTGCACGCCCAGGGGTTGCCCCGCAGGAGGACGGCTCGCAGCTGGGGCAGGGCGCCCAGCACGCCCGGGTCCAGCTGCCCCAGCTTGTTGCTGACCAGGTTGAGCGTGGCCAGGCTGGTGAGGGGCAGGAAGGTTTCGGGGCTCAGCGTGGTGAGGTGGTTGTTGCTGAGGTCCAGCTCCTGCAGTGCCCCAAGCCCCAGCAGCGCCCGGCTGTGGATCATCCCCAGGCGGTTGTGGGACAGGCTGAGCAGCCGCAGCCCGGGCAGGGTGAGGAAGGAGCGTGGCCCCAGCACAGTGATGAAGTTGTAGCCCAGCCACAGGGTGCTGGTGTTGGCCGGCAGGCCCTGGGGCACCTGGCGGAGGCCACGCTCGCTGCAGTCCACCTCCTCGGCAGAGCAGCGGCAGACAGCGGGGCAGGCTGGCGAGGGCAGCGGGTGCAGGAGGAGCAGGACAAGCAGGCCGGCCAGCACATGTCTGGGTGCCCCCCAGCAGCCCATGGCTTCCCACTGAGGCAGCGAGGGCTCCCTGACCTCCGGTGCTGGGATTCCCCCACGGACAGGATCCCCGTGCCTGTCGCCTTGCCCAGCCACCGTCCCTGCCCTGCGCTGTCTGTGCCAGGTGCTGGGCAGTGCCGGCTGCAAGGGGAGCAGGGGGACGCGCTCGGCTCCGTCCAGCCGCAGCGTTGCCCCTGTGCCGCTCGCCGCCACCCTCCGTCTGCAAACCCGGCGCAGGCTGCGCTCCCAGCCCAGTTTTTCTTGGGGTGGAGCTGTACTTTTTCAGCAAATATTTTTGCAGCGATGCCTGCCCTGGCAAGGTGTGGAGCTGTGCCCTTGTTCCCTCCCTCTGCCAGGCACTGTTCCAGCCAGGTAGGCAGCCAGCTCTGCATGGCCTGGGATTAACTGCTTGTGTGCGCTGCAGGCTGGAGAAAAGCAAAGCCAGACCCATCTCTTGGCCTCCATCATCCCCACAGGGCATCCTCCATGGGTATGCTGCCTCACCAGCCATGTACGAACAGCCTCTCCTGGTGTATGGAGCTAGAACCCTCATAGCTGGCTTGGTTAGGACAAAGTTTGAATTGCATTGTCAAAAGGTCTAACCCCACCTTCTGTACTGGCCCACCATGCCCAGAGGTCCTCAATGGGAAGCTCTGCTGGGAGCCATGGGCCACCTCACTGAGCCCATCTTTTGGCCAGGTTCTGTTTGCCCCTGGCATGAGAACACAAGCCACGCCAAAATGAGGAGGGTTGGGATGTTAGTCCCATGGGCCACCCAGCTCCTCCCCAGCAGGATCACAGGTCTGTGTGCACACAGGGAGACACCCAGGAGCCCCCACATGAGCAGGTATGGAAAAGGTGAGCTCGCTGGGCTACAGGCGCCCAAAACTTGTTTGTCCTTGCCCTGGCACAGCAGCTCCAGTACAAAAGGGCTCAAAGTCTGCCCCCACCCTGTTTACACCTGCTCCAGTCTCAAAGCTGTCTGCAGCCCTGCAGCAGAAGGCTAGAGATGAGAAGAGTCACCCCCCAGCACCCACCATCCCTGGCAGAGCTCAGGGGACACAGGGGGACCAGGGGACATGGCTGGCAGCACCTCATCCCCCTGGCAGCCCAGAGCAGGGACCTGGAACAGACACCATCCTCCACTCACACCCTTGCAACTCCTGTCTCATTTGGGACCCCAGTGGTCACGGTCATGGAGAAATCACTGTCACCTCTGCCCCATGGCCAAAGGGCTGGAAGGGCAGGGAGGCAGCACACAGCTGCACCCAGGACAGGACCTGGATGTCCCCAAAGCCAGGGCAGAAGCAGCAGGGAGGAGGTTTATTAATAGCATCCAGAGGAGCTTTGGTTTGTTTATCTATCCTACAGCAAACTCGGTTTGCTGCATTAATCCCCATCTGGAAATAATTCAGAGGAATCCTCCAGCCCAGCCCAGCCCAGCCCCGGAGCAGGGCACAAACCCACAGCCACGTGCAGCTGTGGCACCAGCTCATCCCACCCGCAGCTGCAGGCTCTATGGGGACCTGAGTTTTTAGGGGGCCCTGTCTCAAAATGCTCTTCCTCCCCAGGGGTCTCATTACCCACCGCCTGCAGATATCCAGGATCAGGTGAGAAGTGCAAAATTCCTCGGGGAGGGGAAAAAAAAAAAAAACAAAACAGAAAAGAAAAAGCACTATTAAAACTAAGGCCATTTCCAATTTTTGTTCTCAGAATGCCCCGGAGGCTGCAAACCCATCTCAGCTCCTCCGCCAGCCCCTCTCTGTCGCCCCACTGCACACCCCCATGGCACATGGCAGGAGAGCTGACCCCAGTGCCTTGCCTGCCAGGGACACTGGACCAGTGCAGGGCTGGTGCTGGTTGTGCCTCTCCATGCTCCTGTTTTTCGTGTATCAGCTGCACCCCACTGCAGTCGCAGGCTGGTGACACTTTGGGGTGCTGTACCCCAGCAGAGCCACCACTGTCCCTTCACGCACACTGCCAGTGCTCAGCAGAGCATGGGTCCCTGTCACTGCCCCCCTCTTTGGAACAGGGGTCCCAGCACCATGCAGGGAGAACCCAGGCCCCTGTCCCCAGCCAGGGATGCACCCACCGGTGCCCCCCTCCCCCGCTGCAATGCCTCCTCCTGCAGTTTTGGGCTCCACATGGAACAGTGCAGCCCGGCCCCGGGGCCAGCACCAGGATAGGCTGTTCGGAGCATCCGCTGTGCTCGAGGGGACCATGCTGACTGATGGAGGAGTCCCCCAGGGCACAGGGCTCAACACCAGCCCTGCTCTGGCCGAGAGGAGTAAATCGGGATGCCCAGCCATCATGCCAAGACTGTTCCCACAAGGAAGTGATGGAGGGGCAGATGAACTTCTTCAGAGACTGGCCCCTGGATGGGAGCAGCAGGGATGTGCACAGAGGCACACAGTGAGGGCCAGGCTCCACAGCATGGGCCTGGTGCTGGGGGGACGTGGTGGAGCAGGGATGGGAGCATGGAGACAAAGACCTGGCTGTAGGGACAGGGCACCATGGGTCTTTGGCATCACCATTGAACGACCCAAGGTGCTGGGCTGGGCACAGAGTCCTGGTGGCACCTTTGTACGGAGCTGTGCCCGCAGTCAGGATGGGCCCATCATAGACTCTTCCCTCCGCTCACTGTGAATTACCAAGGGACAGTGAGACCCTGGGCAGGCCTGGGGTGCACATGAAGATGGACAGGAAGGTGCTTTAAGACTCTGTGTCAGCTTTTGGCCCATCCTTGAAGCCTTTAAATTACTGCATGTTTTCATGTAATTAACGATCCAAGACAGGCAGATGCCAGCCCCATGGAGTCCCTAAATCACACCATAGCTGGAGCTCCCCAGCTTGGGCTCTGCTGCACACGACTCAGAGCTCTGACTTTCTTACAGCAGGTGACACCAAGTGGCAGAATTGTGCATGGGCGCTGAGCATGGTGTGGGTGCTGTGCATGGTGTGGGTGCTGTGCATGGTGTGGGTGCTGTGCATGGTGTGGGTGCTGAGCACAGGGTGGGTGCTGTGCACAGGGTGACTGCTGTGCACAGGGTGGGTGCTGTGCACAGGGTGGGTGCTGAGCACAGGGTGGGTGCTGTGTGCAGGGTGGGTGCTGTGTGCAGGGTGGGTGCTGTGCACAGGGTGGGTGCTGTGCACAGGGTGACTGCTGTGCACAGGGTGGGTGCTGTGCACAGGGTGGGTGCTGTGCACAGGGTGACTGCTGTGCACAGGGTGGGTGCTGTGTGCAGGGTGGGTGCTGTGCACAGAGTGACTGCTGTGCACAGGGTGACTGCTGTGCACAGGGTGGGTGCTGTGCACGGCGTGGGTGCTGTGTGCAGGGTGGGTGCTGTGCTGAGCATGCTGCATACAGTAGGGGTGCTGTGCATGGGGGGGTGCTGTGCACGACATGGGTGCTGGACTCAGACCACAGCCCTGGCACTGGATGCTGGGGACAGCCAGGCACCAGGACTGTGCAGGGGACATGAGCTCACTGCTGGGCACGGGCTGGGGTTCCCTGCTGAGCCTCAAGGTGCAGCCGGTGGTGCCTGATGCTGAGAAGTTGCAGGAGCTCATAAACCACATGGAAAACAGATGCAGAAAATGGACGCAGAGGAAGAATCACAAAAGCTGCCCAGGCAAAACCAAGCCCTGCTCCAGAACTGTGTTAAATTCCCCCGATGCAACCCAGTCCTTCCCCATTTGGCCTCTGTTAAGCCCACACTCGGCTGTGTGGGCTCTCGTCTTTGCACTCCCCGTCTGGAGTCGGGCAGGGAAAGTCATGGAAAGACATGACCTGGAAAAGCAGCGGAGAGGCTTCTGTCCAGGCTCCAGGCTGTGTGCAGGCAGGGATGTGGGGAGGGCCAGGCAGGAAAACCAAACCTGGCACAAGCCACGGAGCACAAGACCAAGCCAGAGCTCCCACAGGCTCTTTCATCCTTGATTTCAACTGTCCAGCTACCCCAACACCCAAATTTCTCATGCAAATGGCCAGCAGAGCAAACGCTGAAAGGAAAGCAATGCGGCAGGGATGGTCAGTTGTCCCCGTCCCACTCCCACCGCAGGCAGGGCTCTCCCCGGGCTACCTGGGGCTTGTTGATAAATCTGACCAAGACGTGCAGCCCAGCAGAGCCAGCAGAGCCTTGTTTAATAGACATGAAGCTTTCAGGGTGCCACACACTCCCCGGAGCATCCCTGTGTCACTGCTCTGTGCCAGGCTCCCATGTCCCCTACCTGGGGGACACTTCCAGGGGTGTCCGTGCCACATGCACGGAGAAGCCAGGTGTGGGCAAGCCCTGGGGACATCCATGGTGGCTGGACCGGGTTTCTGAGTTGTCAGAAGGGTGGGTGGGCAGGATGACAGTGTGGGGACATCCTCATCCCCCCCGCATCGCACCCCAAATCCCGGCAGGATGGACAGCGAGCCCCGAGCAAGCTGGAGCCCGTCCCAGGCTGCCAGCACAGCCCCACCGCTACTGTCCACACCTGAGTCTGGGGCATGGCGTGAGGTCCCCCAAAACAGTCTCAGACTGCACCGCAGGAGCTCAGCTGCCTGCACCCCCTGTGCTCAGCTCTCGAAGGCCGCTGTCACCCCACAGCACAGGCACGGTCGGCAGCAGCTGCGTCGGGGGAATGGTGCTGGAGGCACCATGTCTTGGCACAGCCCCACTGGCTGTTGGGTCACCACCTTCTCTTTGCACAAGGCCTTGGTGGCCGAGTCAGGCTGGGACCTACCAGCCACCCGGGGATGCTCCTTGTCAGCCTTGACAGCAAGGAAGGTGGCCAGGTCGAGGTCGAGCATGGCGACACCACCACGCGGCGTGGGGGTATTTTGGCGGCACTGCGGGCAGGGGATCCAGCGCTGCTCGTTGGCGATGGCATCGAGGCGTTTGAGGCAGGCTTGGCAGAAGGTATGGCCGCAGTAGAGCCGGCGTGGCAGCCGGCTGCACAGGTCGTAGGAGGAGTAGCAGATGATGCACTCAACCCGCTGGCTGCCCCGGCTGGGGGTGCGCGAGTGTGCCCCAATACACGGCCCTGCGTCCTCTGCCCTGGGGCTGCTGCTGGCCTGGGACATGCTGGGAAGGGGAGGGGAGGGTGAGACGAGCCAGCAGACCCATGACCCAGGTGTGGGATGTCACCTCTTGTTGCATGCGATGTGTGGGAGAAATGGGGATCAGCCCACGTGATGGGGGCAGCAGCAAGTTTCTAGGGGCATAGAGCTCCCTGCCCAACATCCCTGCCTGCTCCTGCCTGCCCCATGGCCAGCCCTGCCTGGGAGAGCAGGACCCTGCAGCTACACTGTGCCCTTCCCACTTCCCTGGGGTGTGACCTCCCTGGTTCCACCCTGCATCTCCACCAGGAGCTCTGGCAAATGCCCCTCACACCACATGGGAGGTCGGAGGTCTCAGCCTGCCCAGGCGCTGGGCCAGTGGGCAGCAGCAGAACAGCTGGGGGGCCGGGGGGCAGCGCTCAGGGGACCCGGCAGTGCCACAGCCCACCCTGAGTGTGCCAGGCTGCCATGGATGGCTGTCAGCAGCAGAGCATGGGTGTGCATGCTGCCTGGGAGGAGTTGAGAGGTCCAACCTCATCTAAAGCAGGGTCTGGTACCAACCAGGGTATTTACAAACTGTTCCAGGAGGCCACCACATCCTCACTGCCTCTCTGTCGATGACCCCAAGTATTCTGATACATGCATGCATCCCTCTCCTCCTCTCCCCCGCTTTTCCCCAGCCCTACCTGTCCTGAGATGCTCCCCAAGTTCCCCAGGGAGGTGGTAGAAGGTCTGCACCGTCCAGGGGGCTGTGGCAGTCCCGTGGGGAGCATGGGGGGCCCAAGCCGCCAGCAGTTCCCCCAGCGCGGTCCCAGCAGCTGCTGATGGCTGTGGCAGTGGGAGGAAGGGGCTCACCTTTCAGGGACTGGCACGCTATCGGATCCACTGCTGGGAAGCCAAGCCTGGGAGATTGGGTTACAAGCACGCAGATAACAAAGACCTCCGAAATCTAAGCCCTAGGAGCAGTCATTAACCGTCCATCTCTGCTTCATTAGCAGAAGAAACTGTCCTCGTGAGGCCAAGGAGCTCTGGGCTTCACTGTGGGCAGGGAGAACTTGGATATCAGCTGTACCTGGGTGGCAGCAGTGGAGTCTTCCACACCTTCAGCCATACCCCATGGCCAGGAACATCTGGGCAGATGTTGGCCAGTGGACACACCCCATCACATTGCAGCCTATGCAACCCCAGGTGGTCCAGGCTGCAGGGACGCACTGGGGGCTGCGTTACCCTCACCTCTACCAGGGCCAATGCTTGACACCAGGATGGGGTGAGCCCAGCACCCCTGGATGACACCTGCAAGGTTCATGCATGGCCTAGGGGAGCTGACATCACCAGGGTGGTGGCAGATTCAGTCCCTGCAGCCACCAGCCCCTGCACGGCCCTTGGGCCAGCAGCAATGCCACAGCCTCTGTACAGAGGGTTTTCCGAGCAAGGGAAGATTGAAAAGTGGGAGTGTAGTACAAGGACAGATCCTGGACCCAGGACCCTGGAGGAGAAAAGCAGGTCCTGATGCCAAGGTAGGACTGCAGGGACACCCAGCAGCGTTTCTGCGTGGAAGCAGGAGAGGGCAGCAGCTCCTGCTGCAGGCAGGAGCAGGCAGCAGTGCAGGCAGGGAGACAGGCTCCCCTGTGCTGTCTGTTACCAAACATTTCAGCAGCCTTCGGGCCATGTTTCCAGCACTCCTTGCCAGCAAGAATTGGGGATTCTGGAAAGTGAGAGTCCCGCAGGGTCACTGGGCTCTGCAGAAAAACTCAACCCCTGGACGCCGGTGCATGGGAGCGAGGCAGCAGAACTGGCAGCACAGCACCTGCGGGGACACAGTGGCCGTATCCTGACCCAGGATCCTGATACCTCCTTTGCCACGGTTCTCCCCAGGCCATGCACATGGGGTGCATGTGCCCACGGGTCCCCAGGCATGGGGATGTCACCCCATGGCAGGGCTTTGCCCTCGCCTTGCAGGTCTGGCAGAAGGCGAGGGATGGCAGGCGGCTTGGGACAGGGCTGTGCCAAGGAACTTGGTTTTGGCCAAACCCACCAGCCGAGGTGGGGCCAAGGGCCGTGTGCCCTGGGCGGAGCAGGAACCAGCTGCGTGGGATTCCCGCTGTGCCGCGGCATCTGAGGGCAGCACCCTGCGTGCCCGCGGCTGGCTGGCAGCACCCGGGAGCCCAGGGATGAGCAGGCAGCAGGTGCCTGGGGATGGCCACGCATGTCCCAAACCTGGCAAGAAGTCACTCTCCCACCCAAAGCACAGTGGTGGACTGGCTCACCTGAATCATGGAAGAGTTTGGGTTGAAAGGGACCATCAAAGCTCATCCAGTGCCACCCCTGCCATGAGCAGGGACATCACCAGCTCAGGGTGCTCAGAGCCCCGTCCAGCCTGGCCTGGGATGTCTCCAGGGATGGTTCATCCACCACCTCTCTGGCCAACCTGGGCCAGGCTCTCACCACCCCCAGGACCAACAATTTCTTCCTTATGTCCAGCCTGAATCTCCTCTCCTTTAGTTTAAAACCATCATGCTTTGTCCTGTTGTAAAATGCCCTGCTACAAAGTCTGTCCCCATCTTTCTGTCCCCACCTGCTGCAGGGCAAGGTTCAGAGCAGGTAGGTGTCAGTCCCTTTGGGCCATATGAAGCTCTGCCTGAAGACTGTATGGGTGAGAGGTGCTTGTCTCTGTGCACAAGTAGGGGTATGCCTGGCACTGCCCAGGGACAGTGACAGCCCCTTGGCTGCAGACATGCCCACACACACACCTCCTGCCCTCCTGTCCCATTGCAGCCCCTGCCCATCAGTCCTCGTGTCCCCTCCCTGATGCCAGCAGAGCTGCGTCCCAGCAAGTGGTTGTGCCCACCTGCCCTCGGCCCCTGGTGCGCGGCCACGGACCCGGCTCATCTGCTCTGCACCCCGTGGTGACATGGGCTGTGCATCTGCCAAGCCACACAGGGTGACACTGAGGGCCACGCTGCCTGAAACCAAACTTCAGCCTCGGCTGGGCTCTGTGAGCCCTGGTGAAACACCCAAATCTGGGGACAGGGAAGGCGTATCTGCAATCAGCAGCAACACGCCATTTGTGAGGAATGTCTTTTCCTGCTCCCAGGACTCACCCCCGAGCGCTGCAGGGACCTTTGGAACAGCAGGGCTGGGAGCAGCACCCGCAGGGGAGCACAAAGGTCTGATCCAGATGAGCCAGCGCCGTGCATCAGCACCCACACCCCAGACGCAGGAGGTGACAGTCACCCAGCACAACCCTCCGCACCCCTGAGCACCCTTCAAAGATGAAACCCACCCAGGGAGCACCCACGGGACCCTGCATACAGCTGCTCATGTCACCCAGAGCCCCGTCAAGGTCTGGGGCAGCACCGTGTGCCCTCCCCTGCTCACAGCCCCGGCTTTCCTGCTGCCTCCAGCTTAATCATTGCCCAGGTGTCTGGCAGGCAGCGCTCTGCCCAGCCTCTCCCGGCTTGTTTGCCATCGCCCCAAGGTTAGGCAGAGCGACAGGCAGCGGTGACACACGGCACTGTCAGCAGATGCTGCACCCTGCCAGCACCCT
Organism: Streptopelia decaocto; assembly: GCF_964273445.1. NCBI lineage: Eukaryota > Metazoa > Chordata > Aves > Columbiformes > Columbidae > Streptopelia > Streptopelia decaocto. Next base: position 2,090,415 of record NC_138672.1, on the reverse strand, counting down.
GCCCGGGTCATGCCAGCTCATCCCTTGCCCCTGGCACCCCCTCGATGCCAGCCCCAACAGCCCCCATGGTTCTGCCAAAGGCACCACATACCCCTTGGGGTGTTTTCCCTCCCCAAACCGTGTTTGTCCCCACAGAGCACACAACCCCAGTACAGAGCAGCCTCTGTGGCGTGAGTGTTTCAGCCACACCACCGAGGTGACAGCAGGTCCCGGCCAAGCTCTGCGGCAGGGCTGGGCTGGTGTTCGGGCCGTGACAGCAAACAAGGGGTGGATCTGCCCGTCCTCACGCCAGCACTGCCCGCAGGCCAGGCAGGGAGAACAAGAATGTTCCTTGTGCAGGGCAGCGTGGGGCTGTGTCGCTGCCAACCCCCGCTGCAAGTTGCACCCCCCCGGCCACCCACCATCACAGGACCTGGGCCAGGCAGAGGAGCCTGAGCTGGGGTGAAATGAGGAGCTGCACATCTGCCAGGCCACTGCCACCCCAGCCCAGAAGCTCCCAGGGGTGGTGGGAATTCGGGGGATCTCAGCGATGGTGCCTGCTAGGGGTGATTGGCTCCCAGTTCTGGAGGAATGTCCCAGCAACACTGGGCTCCTGGTTCTGGTATGTTCCCAATTGTGGTAGGATCCTAGTGCTGGTGGAACCCTGGTGGTGGTGGGCTCCAAGCAGTGGTGGGCTTCCAGTGCTGGTTGGCGCCCTGGAGGTCATGGCCAGCTGAGGCAGAGCCACAAAGCCCACCCAGCTGGCCCAGCCAGGAGCCTACGCCTTCCCCAGCCCCCCCAAAGCCCAGTTCTCTCTTTCCAAAAGACAGGACAGCCATCCAGCTTGGCAGGGCCGGGCTGAGCACCAGCCAGGTCCCCAGGCGGGCAGGAGCAGGCTGTACTGGAAACGCCGTGTGAGGGGAGCGGTGGGCCCATGCAGCAGCGAGCTGAAGAGCTCAGTGTCCCAGCACTGCTGCCACAAGTCAGCAGTGCAATAGTTAAGCTTGGTTTTGAGTGGGGAGAGGGCTGTGTGCCCCCTGCACTGCCCTTCCACAGCCCGCCAGGGTAAGCAAGAAGTAACACAGGAATCCCGGAAAATCCAGGGCAGAGGGAAGAGGCGTACCTTGGCAGGGGAGGAGATGGCTGTAATTTTATTTGCAGCACCCTGAAGTCATCTGCTAACACACGCACTCTTTCCAAGCCCCTGCAGCCCAGGCAGTTCCTGCAGCAGCCGCCGGTGCTGACGCAGCTGCCGCCTGGCAGCACGGCCGCCCATGGGACGCCAGCACAACGGCGGGCTTGTTCCAGGTCGGTGGCGCCAGCCCCAGCCGAAAACCCAGCCTGGAGCCGCCCTGGTCTGCTGCGAACAGGCCAGTGGGCTCCTCGCTCACCCTCCTCGGTGCCCAGGGGGTCGCAGAAGGTGAATGATGGGGATCTGCATCCCAAACAGGGTGTCCCAGTGCTACCCCGCTGCTGGAGCTGGGCCAGCCCTCCACACCGGCCCCAGCGCAATGTGGATCCCCAGGGTGGGATACAGATACTGATGGCGTGAGGGGCTGTGCCCAGCTCTCCCTGAGCCTGGCAGGAGGAGCTGAATGGGGCCAGGGGTTTCCCGGCTCTGGGATGCTGACACACACACCCATGCCATGCCATCAGATGCTGCCCTGGAGCACGGCCCCACACTTTGCCATGCTTTGTCTGTCTGTCCTTCCCATCTCCTTCCCTCTGTCCCATAGACAGTGTGATGCTGTGAGCATGGCACCACTCAGTTCTGGGGAGGTGGGTCCCCACCCCAGCTGGGGACGTGTCCTTGGCTCCTCTCCACCGCTCCGAGACAGCGATGATGATGCACTCCTCTGTCACACACACAGGGCTGCCACCACCCAAACCCACCCTCCAGCGGGCAACGCCTGCACCTTCCCCGGAGCTGGAGGTTTCCCAGCAAGGGCAGGCTGGCAGGGTCAATGTACAGGATTGCAGGCTCAAAGTGCTGCCCCCATCTCCAGCGTAGGCACTTCTCGGTGGTATCTGCGTTGGCACACATAATCCCCAAGGCTCCTGGGCTTCAGCGGGGCAGGAGGACCTGTCCTTCTCCCTCATGTCCCACACTGGGCTCTCAGGATCTGGCAGGTGCCCATCACCAGCATATCTGGCTGCAGAGGTCCTGGGTGAAAAGCAATGACAGAGTCCAGCTGGTACCACCTCCCAGCTGCCAGGTCTGCCAGGCACCGGAACAGCTCCCTGGGGTGTTTAGGCCACGTAGACATGTTCTTGTGGGGCCATTTGGCCCTGTCCCATGGGCAGCAGGTCCCATGGGTGCAGTGAGGGCCCTTAGGAGATGACACAGCAACACTTTCTGCAGGGGCAGCACTTGCAGCAGCCACACAGCCCACCAGCCTCCCGCTCCTGGCCCTTGGGTGGCTTGTCCAGGGTGACAGTGTAAAAGGAGCTGGACGATTCCCCGTTGGGCATCCTCAGGCTGGCATAGGGATTGTAGGGACGGGACCAGGACTTCCCGGTGGCAATGGTTGGGCTGTTCCGGCTGTCAGCAGAGCCTGCATGCTCCTCCACGCTGTAGGTGGGCACGGCCGCAGGATTGGCGATGACAGTGGCCTCGTCCTTCAGGTAGCGAGTGATGAAGCTTTGCTGGAACTGCTCCCGCGGGATGTTGACACTGGCGTAGGGGTTCTCCAGGCTGACGCCACGATCCATCTCCCTGCTGATCGCCAACACGCGTGGCCCAGCTGGTGGTGCCCACCTCCTGCAAGACAGAGACCCCCGTCAACCCAGAGTGCAGGGGGTGTCAGTGCTGGGGTTGTTCCCATGGCATGGGGAAGGGACCCCCCAGCAGACCCCACTGGTTTGGGAGCAGCGTGGAGAGCTGTGCAGCCCCTCTCCCTGTCAACCCCAGGGGACCGCGACATGCCACCATTGGCTGTGTGGCCCTGAGGAGGTGACACCTGGGCAGGGTGACATGGGGGTGGGCAGGGTGCTGAGGGGTGGAGGAGGGACTGGGTGGGAGACATGGTGCAGGCAGGACAGTGGGGTGGGGTAGAAGCTTCTGGGGGGAGACAGGTCTCAAAGGTGGGGGGCGGGCACTGGGGAGAGGAGTGGGGAGCAAGTGCGTGTGGGGGAGAGGGAGAGGCAGGGGAAGGAGGGGAGAAGACAGGGGCAGGAGGGAGGGGGGCAGGGGGTGGGGTAGGTTGTGGGGGAGTAGGGGAACTGCGGCCCGGGGCAGGGAAAAGGGGCTGGTGGGGGAAAGAGGGAAGCAGAGGGGGGCAGGCGGGGGACAGGGAGGGGACAAGAAGGGGACAGGCGGGCGCGGGCAGCGAGTCTCTCCCGCCACTCACCGAGTGCGCGGCTCCGGCCGCTCTGCCGCCGGCTGCGCTTCCTCCTGCGCGATCGCCCCGCCCGGCCCGGCCCGCCCCGGCCTCGGCCCCGACCGCCCCGGTACCCACTGGCCGGCCCCTCCCGCCCGGCCCGGCCCGACACCCGCCGCTCGGTCCCCGCAGCCCGGCTCGGCCCGGCACCGATCGCCCCGGCACCCGCCGCCCCGCCCGCGGCTGCACGGGGAACGGGGCACCAGTACCGAACCGAGGCAGTGGGCAGGGAACACCGGGCGCTGGCGAGACACACTGGGCAGGGGGACAGCAGGCACCTGCACCCACTGCACCCCTAGCACCCCTCGGAGCCACCTGCCAGGCTCTGCTTGTCCCCATGGACACCACGTCCCTGCAGCCTGGGGTCCCTCACACCTGCCTGGCTGTGTCCCAGCTCTCCAGCCCTGACACCCCAATGCCAGGACTCCCCTGGGGTCCGCATCACTGGGCAGCCAGAGGGGCACAAACCAAGTGTGCTTGACCTGGTATGTCCTGGGCATCAGGAAGATCTGTGGTGGGATGCTGGCTGTGATGTGAACCTGGGCCCACCAACAGAGCTATTTCCAGGGCAGGGGGGAGGCTGCCCTGTGCCTCCCCAGGGCGTCGCAGGGGGCTGGACGGAGTGAGGACGCGGCTGGTACAGGGGCATGGAGCAGGATGCTGGCACATGTGCCAGTCCCTGGGACCGGAACTGCTGCAAGAGAAAAGATACAAACTTACAGCCCCCTCTACCTGCAACTAGGCAGGCGAGACGCAGTGCGAGCCCCAGCCCTCAGTCCTGCTCTGGCGTGAGGCTTTTTGGAAAATCCCAGCTGAAAACCCAGTGCAGAAGCCAGGTGCTGTTGCCTTGTGGCCCTGATCCTGCCACACTCCCATCACTGCAAAGCCAGTGTCCTTGTCCCCACCAGCTGACAGGACTGCTTTGGTTCCCTGGTGTTGCCTTGTCCCACTCACTGGTACCTGCTGGGCCCGTGGAGGGGTCCTGGGGCAGCGCCAGCCCTGCGGGGACAGCGGAAGGGCCACAGGCAGGGCAGTGCTGCGTGCCAGCTCCTCAGCCTCCTCACTTCCCACCAGCGCTGATGGAGCTGGGCCCAGCACCAGTGTGAGGACACAATGTCCCCAACCACCGGAAGCCAGAGCTGCTCCCAGCCTTGCCCAAAGCCCCATGGGCCAAAGCCACCCCCACAGCTCCTCTGCAAGTGGCTGTTCTTCTGATGTCCCCTCCTGCCACCCCCACCCAGGGTCAGGGTTTTCATCCTGGACACCTGCCCCATGGCTCCTTGAGGAGATGGCCATCCCCAGAGGGATGGAGCTCAGAGCAAGAGCTGAGTCTTGGGGGGACAAAGGGAACCATGAGGACCAGCCTGCCAGCCCAGGCAACTGGGTGGAAAGCAAGACAGCAGCATTCCAGCCCCACATCCAGACCTGGCATCCTCCTTTGGGGCAGTGGGAGGTACCAGCCTGGGTCTCCTCGGTGCTGCCAGGTCCCCAGGGAAGCTGCAGGGAAAGCAGGAAGGTGAAGGACACCAGCCTGGCCTAGGGAAACAAGGCTTGGTGGGGACATGGCACCGCCACAGCTTCACTGCTCCACCCTGGGCAGGACACCCACATGTCCCCTGTGTGTCCCATGCGGGTTCTGAACGGGTATTTTGCTGAAGGTTGCAGGACTTTGGGATTCTCAGGAGGGTCCTTACTGCTGGGTGGCCACAGTCAGTCCTGCCAGGGCCCCCAGTGCACCATGTCCCTGCTTCTGGGTGCTTGGGGACAGGGTGGGTTTTGCTGGGAGCCTGTGCCTGGCCTGGTGTCCTGTCCCCAGGGTGTGGGACACAGCTCCTGTCCTTGCAGCTGGACAGTCTCTCCTGTGCTGGTGGCTGAGCATATTGTGGGGTGGGACAGGGCCACCATGAGTCCCCTACTCCAGCCATGTGCCCGCTGTGTGACATTGCTGTGATGCCCTCAGCCAGTGTCATCCTTCTCATCACCACACCCCCAAAACTGGCTTGCGCAGAGCCCCAACATCTTCTCACAAGCATTTCTGTGCAAAAACCCGTCTCCCCCAGGAGCTTCATGGATGCCAGGGACAGGGCTGTGAACAGGGGGCCGGGGCAGCCTGGGGACAGGCACAGGGCAGAGGTTGTCCCAAACTGCAGCTGAATCCTGCTGGGATTGAATTATGTTTCCTTCAGCACTTTGCAAAGGGAAAAGCTGCTTCCTTCTGGCCATCGCAACCAAAACCTACAATTCTCACCTGCACTGAGGCGCTGGGGCTGCATGGGCTGGCTGGATCCTGCTCACAGCAGTGCCACCACTGCCCTGCCTGCCAGCTGAGTGAGGACGCTGGGCTGGGGGCTGCACCCTTGGCACCCATGGACCGAGCAGGAGGGCTCTGGTGGGTGACAGGACCCTGCCCAGCCCTGGCGGCACTGTCCCTGTGACGGGGGAGGATGCTGGTGGGTGCTGAGCTGGCCGGGCACCCAGTGGGCAGAGCGCCCTGCTGCCTGCGCCTGCCTGCAAGCCCCACTCTCTGCCTGCCGGCTGCCACTGGTGCCTTAGTCCTGGATCTCGCTGGGCTTCCAGCTCCAAAAGTGTGGTCTGCCCTGTAAAGAGACTCTGTGACCTCCTGGGGTGGAGGGATGTGAAGATGGAGCCCTGGGAATTTTTTGGGAGAAGGTGGGAGGACAAACGTTCCTCTGACCAGCTCTAGCACTGGGAGAGGGGCCCCGTGCATCTCTGTGCCTCAGTTTCCCCACTGATGACTGAGAGTAAGGGTGCACCAGAGCACGCACCATGCATACCAGCCTCACAGCACCCAGCTCTTGGGTTTTGAAAGCTGAAAAACACCTGCACAGACACCCCGGGGCCTCTCTGCTCCCGCAGGGTTGCCCAGAGGAGAGCTCCCGGCAGCCCCTGCCCCTTCACTGGGCCTCCCTGCTGCCAGGTTTGCCCATCTTGAGCTGTCTCCCCAGAGAAAAACTCACAGATTTTACCAAGCAGCCGTACAAGAAGAGACAGCATCCTGCCGGCTGTCCTGCCGTAACCCCGGCCCGGCCTGCCCGCGCACGGCGTGTCCCCACTCGCGCAGGGGATGTCGCTGTGGCACTCTCCAGCACAGAGTTCCTCCTCCTCCCAGCGCCTCAGGACTTGCTCGTTTTGGCTTTTTGCCCCGGATTTCCCCGCGCAGCCCTGTTGATAAGCGGCTGTGCTCGCAGGGAGCTGCGAGGCTGCGCACCAGGCACAGCTCAGGTTGAGCACCCTGTGTCCTTGGTGCCTTCCCTCTCCCAGAGGGCTCCGAAGTGCAGCTCATCTCTTAGCACCTCTGAGTTTTTTGGGCAGGGACATCCCACCCACTGCTGCCCAGGGCTGCGGACCCCACGCAACCTCTCCGAGCAGGGTGGTGGCTTTAACCTGAAGTGCCTCCATCACGGCTGATGTCCCCCCCTGGCATCTCGCTGCAGCAGCTCCCATCTCGCAGGCGCCTCCTGGATAATCTCATTCCTCAGGCTCTGGCGCCAGCTCTGCAGCAGCTGGGCTGGCTGCGGTCTCATCCTGGGAAAGCCCTTCCAGCCTCCACTGCTGCTCTCCTGGTCCAGATCTGGCCATTTTCTCCATTCCAACCTTAATTTCCTGATGGCCAATTTGTTCTTGGGCCAACAATGTCTTTAATAGCTCCTTTCCTCCTGGCCGTGGGTGCAGCGGTGATGTACCTGGAACCAGTCCCGCAGCAGCACGTTCACAGCTCTGCTGGTGAGGGCTGGGTTAAGCCAGGTCCTCTGGCAAGGAAAAGGAACAGGAGCAACTACATCCTCTGTAGACCCTATAAGGTCCCTGCCAGGCCAAAGTGGCCACTACAGCACCTGCCATTTGGGCAAGCTGTCCCAAAGCGTGATGAATTCAGGGTCATGGCAGCATCCCCCCTTCCTCCTCAAAGCTCACCAGCCCCAGGGAGCTCTGACCCTCTTGTCCCTGTCGAGGATAAACTCCCAGGCACCAAGGCTGGGGAGGGCACTGCCACCAGAGCCAAGGTCCTGGACCCTCCTGGGGTTTATTCATCCCCCCGGGCCCATTGACCCAGCTGACTGTGATTCTCATGGCAGCAGCAGCTCTGGCAGGTTCAGGTGGTCCATGGAAGAAGTTACAGCTGTGTTTTCTTTCCTCTGACAGGTGCTGACAATGTGGAGGAGGATGTGGAGGCTCTGGCATATCAGGGGACCATGGGGACATCCCCTCCCAGGCTGCTGGGGATGTCAGGGACAGTGCTGAGAGCCCTTGTCCCAAAAGGTCCCTGTGGCAGAGACCCTATAAACGCCCCAAGTGCAGCGAGGGCTTTGCACAGAGCTCCCACCTGCGAACCCACATGGGACAGAGCCCCTATGAGTGTCCCACCCATGAGGACAGACTCAGTGACACCCTCATCCTCCTCAAGCACCAGCACACTCTCCCCAGTGCCCATACCAGTTGCTCCCAGTGCTCCCTTCAGCCTCAGCACCAACCTGCTGCAGCACCAGCGGGCACACATGGGTGCTGCTGTCGGACAGAAGATGCATCCAAACCGGGAGGAGTGGTGACACTGGAAGCTGTGCTGCCATCCAGAGACCTGGACAGGCTGGAGAGTTGGGCGGGGAGAAATTTAATGAAATAGAACAAGGGCAAGTGTAGAGTCTTGAATCTGGGCAGGAACAGCCCCAGGTTCCAGTGTAAGTTGGGTGATGACCTGTTGGAGAGCAGCGTAGGGGAAAGGGACCTGGGGGTCCTGGGGACAGCAGGGTGACCATGAGCCAGCACTGGGCCCTTGTGGCCAGGAAGCCAATGGTACCTGGGGTGGGTTAGAAGGGGGTGGTCAGTAGGTCAGAGAGGTTCTCCTGCCCCTCTGCTCTGCCCTGGGGAGACCACACCTGCAATATTGTGTCCAGTTGTGGCCCCTCAGTTCCAGCAGGACAGGGAACTGCTGGAGAGAGTCCAGTGCAGCCACCAAGATGCTGCAGGGAGTGGAGCATCTCCCGGGTGAGGAAAGGCTGAGGGAGCTGGGGCTCTGCAGCTGGACAAGAGGAGACTGAGGGGGGACTCATTCATGGGGATCAATGTGGAAAGGGGGAGTGTCAGGAGGATGGAGCCAGGCTTTTCTGGGTGACAGCCAGTGACAGGACAAGGGGCAATGGGTACAAACGGGAACACAGGAGGTTCCACTTGAATTTGAGAAGAAACTTGTTCCTGGTGAGGGTGGCAGAGCCTGGCCCAGGCTGCCCAGGGGGGTTGTGGAGTCTCCTTCTGTGCAGACATTCCAACCCGCCTGGACACCTTCCTGTGGAACCTCATCTGGGTGTTCCTGCTCCATGGGGGGATTGCACTGGATGAGCTTTCCAGGCCCCTTCCAATCCCTGATGTTCTGTGATTCTGTGATCCAGTGATTCATGGAGCAGCTGGCGTCACTGGGGTCCATCGTCCAAAAACAGGACACCTTAGAAATGTGGGTTTGTCTGTAACAGCAGCTGGGAATGGGGACACCCATGAGAGAGGGAGGTTGTCATCACATGCTGCCAGCAAATACTCTCGGCGAGGCTCAGAGACTGGGACTGGTGCCCTGGCTGCTCTGGTGATGCCCCAGGAGCTGTGCCCATCACACATCATCACAGTGCCAGGCAGACCTGCATCCCCACAGCTCAGGGCCCCTGGGCACTGAGGATGGTCCAGCCGTCCCCTGGCCGGAGAGGACAGACAGCCACAGTACCAGGGGCAGGAGGTGGCTCAGGTCTCACCTCTCCTCACTGGCAGCGAACGATGGGCACCAGCCCCTCTCCCCAGGAGTCGTGCAGTCTCCACAGATGGAGCTAAATAAGTCCTTCAAATTCAGCATTATTCCCTGGTGGGGGGATTCGGAGGTTGAAAGCCTAAATCTGACCTTTTCAGCATTGCAAAGCATCATTCCCTGCTCCTTGTCCCCAAAATCAGTCCGTCCTGCAGGAGCCACAGGGGGAAGTCTGGGCACAACAGAGCTGTTCAGTGTTCGTCCATCTGGCGCAGGTGATGGAGCAGATTTGTGTCAGCAGAGACCCAGCCTGAGCAGAAACATCTCATCTGGAGCCTGAAGTTCAAACATTTAATTTCTTGGCAAGATACAAACTCCCAGTTGAGCTCCGAGAGCCACATCCAGCAGTCTCATATGGCTCTCTGGAAGGTTTATAGACGATGGAGAATCTTCAGATGGAAAAGCTGCTGCACCCCAGCCCAGGCTGCTGGTTTGGAGTCGCCCCGTGCGGGACTCGCTGAGCTGGGAGCCAGCGGGCACTTCAGAGCTCTGCACCCTGAGAATGGAGCAGCTGAACTAACGCCTAGTTATTTGTTGCTTAAAACCAGCCTGATTTCCTGCAATTGTCTGCAGGGAAAAAAAATAAATTCAACAGCAAAAAATGCAAACACCCAAACGCCCAATGCCCACCCAGGCGACGTCCTGTGCCAGGAGCGGCGGTGGAGAGGCTGGTCCTCACCAGGTGCCACGGCCTTTCCACAGAAACATGCTGCTGAAGCCAGGAGACAACCTCTGCCATTTGAGGAGGAGCCTGAGAAAACCATGAGAGAAACTGGAGAAAAAGCGAACCTTTGCTTTCCTTTTCTTTTTAAGTGAGCCATGAGCCCGCTGCAGCCCACGCCGCCTCCCACCAGCCCCAAAGCGAGAGGGCAGCCCCGCGGAGGGGCCGGGGTCTGGGCAGCCAGCACGGGGGGTGAGAGCAGGGCTGGAGCCCAGCGGGGCTGCCGGGCTGGGCGTCCCCAGCCATGGGACGTGCAGCCGGGAGGAAAGTGCTGGGCTCAGCGATTCCTGCAACAGGCATCCAGAAAAGACCTTGGGTCCCCGCAGCCGTACCATGGCAGGGTACCCACAGCCCCCGAGCCTACATGACCAAACAAACTTCTAGGGTTTTTTTGCAGGATACCAGTAACCACAGTGATCTCATGGGATGCCTTGACTTGCTGGTGCCTCACACACAGCAAAATGAGCATTTATTTTGGTGAAAAAAACCAACCAAACAAAAACAGTCCAAAGCCAAACCAAAAGCCACGGGTACATCCCATTACTGGGCACCCTTCCCCTGGGGACAGGCATGTGTGTGGCATCAGCATCGGTGGTGCTTCCCCAGCCCCAGCTCCTCGCAGGGGCTCTCCCAGTCACCAGGACACAGAAATTCATGGACAGGTTGTGTCTGCTGAATACTCAGTGGCTCCTGGGAAGACATAGTGCTGTGGCGCAGGCGCAGGAGGGTAATGATGCTCTTTCCACCCCATCATCACCAGAGGAGGATGCAGAGCGGGGTTTACTAGAGGGAAAGGGTTTGCAGTCGGCTGGGTCAGAGCGCCCAGCACAGCTCATGGCTTCTCACCAAACCTTGGTGAGACTGAAGACTTTTCCAAACCTAAGGAGAGCTCCTGGGTAGACGGTGCTTGAAAAGGGTGCAGGGATGAGTTGGGCCAGTGCAGCAACAGGAAGTCAACCCGCAAATTCAGGTTGTGCAAAACAAAACCAGACAGGTGGGGTGATTTGGGACATCATGGGGCTCCCTCCGTGGGCTCCTCTGTTGTGTGAGGTTTGCCCCAAGGCATTTGCCTGAATTCTCAGCTGCCTCCTCATTAAGCAGCAGAGTGAGGCCCAGGGGATGGTAGAAGGACCGTGGAAGACACCAGCATCCGCAGGGGGAAGCCCATGGGGCTGGTGCTGCCAGGCACAGAGGATCAGCTGGGGAGGAGGTGTTGGGGGCTGCAGGCATGAGGGTGCTATGGAAGGGACGCTGGTGCATCTCTGACGGGTGGCAGACTGGTGCACGGTGACAAAGGTGCCAAGGGTGCCAGTTTTGGGGCAGCACAGCCCATTTCCAGCACTCTGGGTGGAAAACCCCAGCACGGTGCAAATATCCACTCGTCCCCCCGTGCCAGGCTGCAGCCCCTGCTCAGTGTCCTGTCCCAGAGTCCTGGCGCTGAACCCGCTGTCAGGGCAGCACGTGGGCACAGCCCAGTGTGGGTATGTGACCTGTCAGCCCCACGGCCATGCCCCATAGCATGGGGCCCCGGCAGCCCCACATGCCCCATGTCCACGCGCAGAGCTGCAGCCCTGCACTGCTCATCTCCAGGTGGTCTGTCTGCGGCATGGGGTGAGTTGTTTCAGTTAGAATCACAGAATCATAGAATCATAGTATCATTTTGGTTGGAAAAGACCATCAGGCTCATCAAGTTCAACCATAACCTAACTCTAGCACTAAACCACATCCCTAAGAACCTTGTTTAAATGCCTTTTAAACACTTCCAGGGATGGTGACTGCACCGTCTCCCTGGGCAGCCTGTTCCAATGCCCAACAGCCCTCTCTGGGAAGAATTTTTTCCTTCTTGGTGGCCTCTTTGGGAAAGTGATGTGTTCCCAAAGGGCAGCAGCAGCAGCTTGTAAAGCCAAAACAAAGCCTGGAAATGACCTGCAAAAGCTGCTCAAAGGCGGGGGTTGCCCACGGTGCCAGGATGTATCCTGGGGTCAGTACACGGGCTGCATGCAGTGGGGGTCCCTGGGCAGCACAGCCACTCGTCCTGCAGCAGGCCCAGTCCTGCCCTCGACACCTGCGATTCAGCTCCATAGCGAGGGGCAGCGCAGGCTTCTCTACAAACCTCCCAATGTGCTCACCCTGCAGCACGAGCACATCCCCAGGAAGGGCTGGCATCTCCTCAGATGTGACAGAACCCAGCACTAGCTCTGCCCTGTGCATGTTGCACTTCCCTGATGTGACATCTCAGCCACGCTGCAGGCCCAGGAGTGGGGGACAGGGATGCCAAGAGCACCGTGGGGCAGTGCAAAACGCAGGCAGTGCTGGGTCTGGCCAGGGTACATGTGCATGGGTAGTGTGTGTGGGTGTTGAGCACCCATCCATCTGCCTGGTTCCCCGTGTGCCTGCGGCAGGGGCTGAGGACTCCGCAGAGGCACATTTGCAACAGCTTGTGCATTCGGGCTCCTCCACGCCTGCACTGCACGTCATCCATCGGCACAGGGGATGCTCAAGCTTCAGCCACAGTGCCCAAAGCCTTTCCAGTTTCAGCCCCACTCTGCCCTGGCAGGGGGATGCTGCACTCCTCAATGAGCCAGACAAATTACCTGGTGTCTGGGCTGGCACAGCCAGAGCTGGTGCTGTGCGAGTCGGCTGGTGCCTGGCCTGCTGCCTGCCTCTGCCCTGCTCGCACCAGCCGCAGGAACCGGGACAGCAGCCGCTTTCCTTATCACCCTCCCACACTCACCCTCTGTCCCTGTCCCCTGCGGCTCCCTGGCCCGCCAGCCCCTGGGTCATGCCGGGGCTTGGCAGCGGTGTGGGGGAAGCATGCATTGTGGCTGACCACTGCGGCTCAGCTGGAGGAGAAAGCAAGGATTTCCTGGCCTGGAGCAAGTCCTTCCCGTCTCCTCCAGCTGAGCACTTTGGGGCTGAGGATGGGCCGTTCCCGATGGGCTTTGAACCAGGAGCCAGCGGCTGCCCCTGCACAGAGATGCTGCTGAACGTGCCAGCAAGCACGGAACTGGGGCGCTTTGCTTGACATCATCCCCCAGTTCCAAAATCTCCCACCTCCATCTCTGTCCCCCCCACGTGCAAAATATCCGCTCAGGCAGGTACCTCCAGCTGGCGCAGAGATGTCCCCCTCTGCACCACAGCATCACCCCAGGGCTCACGCGTCCTCACCTGCCACGTGCCACAGGGACAGGGGTGCTGCGGGGTGGCCTCGTGCCATTGCACGGGGACTTTAGGAGGGGCAATTCACCTGTTGCAAACCTCAGCCCAGCACGCACGGCAGCAAACAGCCTGCGATGTCTTCCAAGGTGAAACACCCGCTCACACACAGACATCTGCAAAAGAGGCAGTGAAAGCCCCATGTGGGGACACCCTGTTGGGCAGCCCACATGCACAGCCACAGCTTTCCCTCCTCAAAGGTCACTTGTCCTTCCTGCGAAGGAAGAAGCCGGGCTGAGGCGGGGGCAGCTGCTGGCACGCAGGTCCAACGGGCTCCCTGCAGGCACCGCTTTTGCTTGCACTGCAAACAGCCACGCTGGGTGCTGCTGTGGCTCCCGCTGTGCCATGACCACATGGAGATCTCATGCAGCAGCTACACCTGCCCATGATTTTTTTAGCATGATGGGTTGATTTCCTGCTATTTTTCTGCAACTGAAAGTTTCCAGTCCCGGGGATGGCTGCAACAGAAGGGCTGTTACCTGTCTCCTGGCCTGGCGCATCCGCAGCACTTTGCCATCCTCCTCTCTTTGGCCTCTGCCCCAGGGATGGGTCAGGGATGGCATGATCCTGCCCCTGGTGAAGGCTTTGCAGTGGCAGCCCAGGATGCTGCCATGCGGGGAGCAGGCAGACCCGCACAGCACCAGCTCCCAGCTGATCCCTTGGCTCCGGCTCTCTCCAGCAGAGCTCTGGTTTCTGTCCTGCCGCCTGCTTGTCCTCCCTCGCTTCACACAGTCCCCGTTTGTTTGGCTTTCACTGTCGGCTGGAGCCGGGGCTGTGCGCCTGGGCTGCCTGTGCACAACGGCTCCTTGTTCACCGCCTCCCTCCCTGCTTACCCCTCGCCTGCTTTAGCAATTATCCCAATTAGCTGTGCCTTCTCCTTGCTCCCCATCTGCACCACAGACCCTTGTCCCTCCTGCTCTGTGCTGGTGGCAGCCACGCTGCTGCCCACAAGGGGCCATCTCCGGGCCACCAGGATGTGGGCACCGGGGTGATGGCTGCTGATTTCCAGGAGGGAAACAGGCAGGTTGTGCAAAATCCAGGTGTGTGGGATCCGTGCTGGATCCTGGGGCTCTCTGAAGTATCTTCAGGGCTGGAGGAGGATGAGGAAGCTGTGCCTGGATCTGCAGCTCCTAGGGTGCCAGCCCTGTGCCACTGCTTTCTGCCCCTGCTCCCCCAAATCACCTTGGTGGGTACTGCCTGTCCTGCCCCAGCCACGCGGGGTGCTCCTCCGCCTCACTCCCCGGAGAGCGTGGGTGCAGCCCGCCGGCTTGCTGCACACCACCAACCGTGTGCCACGACCGCGGCACCGTCCTCCCACGGCCGCCGGCTCAGCGAGAGCCTGAGGCGAGTGGTTGCGCTTTCCACGCGCTGATGCAGGCTGGGGCTGCGTGTGGCCCTGTGGAGCGGGGGCTTTCCACTGCGGTTCCCATCGGAGCTGCGTTTTGGGGCCACCTCTGCACCCGTGAGTTCACAGAGAAGCCAGGGTGCAGTCCCTGGGGAGGTGCTGGGCGCAGAAGCATCCCCGTTGTCAGAGCCCCATGGAAGGAGTGGGACCATTTATTCCTGCACCTGACAGCGGCTTGTACATCCCCCCGGATCGGAAGTCCAACACAGGCAAAGCCCCACGTCCCCTCACCGTGGCGCGGTCCTGAGCCATGGCTGGCCCCTGCCCTGGTCGCTGCAGCATGGAGGCAGCGTGGGCAGCCCCCAGCAGGCTTCTGCCAGCAGCACCGCGCTGCAGTCGTCTGGGGACACAGCACTTTAGCAGGGACATCACCAGGCAGGACGAGCGACGGGGCTGCCGCTCCCGGGATGGCTCTGAGCGCCCTGTCTCACACTGACAGCAGCCCCGGGCTCCTGGGGTTTGATCTTTACCGCTCAAGCCAGCCTGTCTGATCCCATTTGTGTCTGCGGTGCTGCCGAGGATGCGAGCGCCAGGCTTGCGCAGCCTGGCAGCTCCACGCTGGCACACGTGCAGCTGCTGGGCAGGCAGCCCCTGCACTGGTGCAGCCTCCTCCGCAGATCCCCCAGCCCCAAAACCCCACACGTAGATCAAGGTCCTGCAGAGAGCCGGGGCCTGGGTGAACCCCAGTGGGTGTGGGGATCCCAGAGACCCCTTCTGCCTTGCTGGGGAACAGCCCTCATCCTTGAGCCTGTGCCCAAAACTGCACCTTCTTCCCCATCCATAGGGCCATGAGCATCCTGGGGTCTGTGTGCGTGCTCAGTGCCTTGCACATCTTCGCATCCCCTAAAAACCCACATGTGCCCGCAGCAGACAGGGACATGGCTCACGGTGGTACCAGTCTCTCTGGTTACCCTGTCCTGTCCTGGGGACAAGGCACTGCCCTGATGGCACCATGACAGCTCCCCCAGCACTCTGGGTATGCCAGGTTCCCTGCCAGGCTGGAGCACAGGTTCCCGTTACATGGAAAGGCTTCACCGCCCCACGTCACACCGGGGATGGAGCTGGTTCCAGTGTGACCACTCACTGCCCCTCAGCCTGCATGGGAGCACCGTGCTGCGGCAACCCCCTTGTTCCCAGGGATCCCCCTCCAGCCACGGCCCCAGCCAGGGGAGTGAGGCCACAGGGTCCTCTCAGAGCATCCCATGATGGGTCCTGCCACCAAATGTATCAGCCAGACCCTTGGAGGACTGAAGAAAACAGGGAAAGAAGTGACGGAAACCCCAAGGCCAGATGATGCTGTCAGCCCTGGGAAACCTCTCCAATGGCTGATACAGACCCCATCCCTGCCCTGTAGGATGCAGCCCCCTCCCATGGACCCTGTGCCAGGGGCTCTACATGGCTCCCAGCTTTCACCCAAAGCGATGCCAGGGAGTCCACCAGCTCCCGTGTTTCCTCGTGCCTCCCCCAGCCTCCCGCTTGCCTCTCCCCAGCTCTGCAAGTCGCTGCTCAGAGCAAGCGGCAGCTCAGCTCCGCTGTGCTCAAACCACAGCAAAGGGCCGTCTGCCCCGGCGGCCCCCGCGCAGCCGCGGCGCCGTGCTGCAGGAAGCTGCCGCTGCGCCGGAGCAGGAGCCGTGCAGGAGGCAGCTCCCAGCCGTGCACCCACAGAGCTTCCAGGAGGGTTACAGGCACGCAGGGAAAACTGAATCCTTGGGTCAACACTCAAATTCACCCAACTGACCTATGAATGCAACCTTGGTGCTCCATGTGAGAGCATCAGTTGCCCAAGCTGAGCAGAAAGGATGGCGGGAGACACAGGAACTGTTCCAGCATCTGCGAGCAGGGATGGGGGAGCACTTTGTGCCCCCAGGTCCTGTTGGGAACCCTGGGACAGCCACACCAGGACAGCAGGATCCCACCACAGACTCGTGTGGGGCTGCGTGCAGAGCAAAGGGCTGCAGCAGCCCCATCCAGCAGCCAGGCAGGGCTCAGTGGGTCACACCCACTGCATTTGGGGAAGTTTGCCTGAAAAAACTGAAATTCTGCTGCAAAAACAAATTGCTGCTTCAGCGTTGGGCTCCTCTTAGGAGCTGTGTCCCAGCCAAGATAGCACCTGGTCCTGCAGCCCTGGGGAGGGACGAGCAGGAGCTCGGGCACCTCTTCACCCACACCAGGACCACCTTGCCCCAGCACGCTGCTGACGGGCATCTCAAAGGCTCATGTAGTCGCCGCCTCCTTCTCCCTGACCCAGTTTGTGTCTCGCCGCCGCATCCAGGCGAGCAGCGCTGTCAGGTTACAAGCGCAGGCAGCGCTGGGCTCTCCCAAGGAGCCAGCAAAGCAAATGTTAAATGTCATCGCAATTACAAGGCGTCTGCCTCAGCCCCAGCATCGCCGGCACCCGAGCTGCTCCACCAGCCCTGCACCCGCCCGACCTGGAGAAGGAGGGCTGGGAAGAGCGGCCGTATCCCTGCTCTGGTACATGCTCTGGTTTCTGCTGAGCCTCGGATCCCTCGGGCTCTGTTAAACCCAGCATCAGCTGGGCTGGATGGGAAGGTTTCTGCATTTCTATTTCTGGGTCATCCCTGTCCCATTTTGTCTGAGCACAAGGTGTTTTCTAAAGGACATGGGTCTCCCTTGTTCCCTTTCACCCATGAAATGCAGCTCTGGTCTTTGTGGCCACCATCTGCCCAGGCCAGCAGCCCCAGGGAGCTCCAAATCCCCCCGTCAGCCCCTGTCAGGACCAGGAGGGACCTTCTGACATGACTGCGCTGCTGTGGGGTCACCAGCAAAATGTGAAACCCTCCTTGCCTTGGGAGTGTGTGGGGTGGGAGAGATGCAGCCCCCAGGTAAAGAAAGGAGCTCTGATGGGAGCTGGGGACCCCACTTACCCTGCAGGGACTGTGGCTGGTCCCAGTCCCACAGCAGAGTCCAAGGCCCTGCTCAAAGCATGGCCAGGGAGTTGTTCTGGAACTTGCGCATCTCCGAGGCTGCAGATCCCACCACCTCTCTGCACCTTAGTCCAGTGTTTGACCCCCCCAAGTGAAAAAGCTTCTCCCTGTGTAGCTATAGGGAAATACAGCTGGAATTTCCCATGTTCCAGCTTGTGGCTGTTGATTCTCTCCCTCCTCCCATGAGGCAGCTGGGAAGAGCAATGAATTTTCCATGAGTTTTCTTTTCTGACAGCTGAGCAACCCCAGATCTGCAGGCAGGGAGCTGGTAGGGAGGGGAATGAAGGTCACTGTGTCCAAGGAGAGAGGAGATGGTGTCTCTGGCCCTCCTGCCTTGATGTCCCCCCACCCTACGTGCATCCCTCCTCCTCCTCCTTCTCCTCCCCTCTGCCCTCCTACTGCCAGTGCAGCACCAGCAAGGCGGGCGCACACTTCACACCAAGGGCTCCCAGAAATGGCCACACTAAAATGAATGAACAGTAAAAACAATGATTACACCCCTTGGGATGTGTTCAGGGCTTTGGAACGTACATAACCTTCGAGCTGGCCAGACCACGCGGGTCTCATGCCGTGGAGCTCCTGATTCCTGTAATCTCAAGGTCTGTGTGTGGTAGCATGTGGAAAAGCCACAGGCTGTGGACCATTTTGCAGAACTTTGCACCATTTTTCTTATGGTAGAGTCTCTGTAGGGGGCTGCAAACCCAGAAACCCCCATTTAAACCCCCAACAATGTGTTAGGACTGTACTGCAAGAGCATCAATGGTCAAGCCCACACGCTTCTGCTGCTTCCAACAGCACCCAGAGCAAGCAGCTCTGCAGCAGCTGGCTGCATCCTTCAGCAACCAGCCAGCAACAAGCCATTCTGCTGGATTATTGGCAGGTTTTTAATAGCATCCCTACTTCAAAATGGTGTTTGCTCTTCCTGGGCAAGCTGCACATGCCAGGAGCTGCAGAGAGCTCCTGCCATAATTCTGGCGGAGCCGTGTGGCAAAAGTGTGGTGTGAGAGCTGCCCCACTTTCCACTTCTGCTGGTGTCCGCACCAGCCATTGCTGGGCTGATGCCACCTCAGCCAGGCCTGGAGGGTCCCGGCCTGGAAGGGTGGCCATGGTGGCACTTGGAGTCCCTTCTCCTGATGCTCTACCCCAGGAAGGAGAGACAATCCTGAGAGGATGGAGCATGGTGCGATGGGGCATGGAGGATGAGAAAACTTAATATGGAGCGTGGGTACCACATCCGCATGGCCCAGCTGTGCTGGGCTGGGCTGTCCCTCCGGTGCTGAGAGCACCAGTGCCTGACCCGCTACAGACCTGTGATAAAGCTGCTGTGTGGAAAGATGAAGAGGAGCTTGGGTTTTTTGTGGGTGAATTATCTGTGTGATGGGTGATTCACCAGTGCAAAACAAGATCATTGCAAGAAACAGGCTGGATTTTGGAAAGAGTGGGTGTGCAGGACCAGGTCAAACAAACTCTGTAACAAGAGCAGCAAGCAGTAAATACAAGTGTTGTGAGTCATTGCAAAAGCACCTGAGGTGCTGCCGCCAGGATCACGGACGGCAATCACAGTGCTAGGTCTGCACACATTAAATGGGATCTGGGACGTGGGGCAGGAAGGTTTGGAACGTGCGGAACTGCTGGCTCACCGGGGTTGAGCAGAAAGCAAAGGTGTGTGTGGCCACAGCACAGGGTCAGCACCAAGTGAGGAAGAAAACATCCTGCTAGAGCTGGTCCTTCTCTGCAGGCACTACAAATCCAGAAGGGCAATAAAATTCTGAGCGTGCAGCTGCACGACTGAGCTGATGATGGCTGATGCAGATGATGAGGAAGAAATTTAGGGTTGAATTATCTTCTGGCATCACCATTCATCTCAGCAGAGCTGCAGCAGAGACTGGCCAGTGGTGTCACATCTCTCAGTGCATCTGTAAACCAAACGTTTAGAAAGGAACCATTTGTGACACTGGAAAGTAATGAGTTTTGAAGAAAGGAGCTGTGGTTGCATGCAGAGTACCAAGGAACAACCACCCACTACTTGATTATAGAAGCAAACCTTCATTTGTCTGGATGACATGGAGTGAACCCACTGTCAAAGCTGCTCCTGCATGCATGTCCAAGTAGAGCTTGACGCAGGACATGGGGAACGGTGGGTACACTTGAGCTTAGGAGCTCCCTCTGAACCCAAGACATGCTTGGACTGCTGGATGGCTCTGAGAAAACGGTAAAATAAATCAGTGCTGTTTGTAAAACCCAGCAAAACATGCCATATCACATCATCATTGCTCAGAAGACATGCTGAGAATATCCACATCCAGCATAATGATGTACGCTTATAACACATAATACAATAGATTTTTTTTAAAGATAATGAAGCATATATGTATATATAACAAAGTTAGGCATTCAACCCAGGAATAAGAATACGGCCAGAGACAAAGGCAAATGTTACAGATGGCCACAGGGGCTGGAATTTGGTAGGGACATCACTTGAGAGCGTGGCCACCCAGGCCTGGCTGAAGATGGAGCGTCTGGGCTTTGAAGGATGAGATTATTTTCAGTTTGGGTTGGAAAGCAGAGATCTTGGTGGACCAACTCAGCAGAGAAAAGAGAAAACTCTACACCTCAAAAAGCAAACCTGGGAGAGCTCTGCATGTCTCATTGAGCACTCACATGTTGGGATGAAAAGCTGGGGACAAAGCCTCTCTGTACAAGACTTAACAAATGGCATTTGCTGCCAAGGACCCCATCAAGCCTAACACAAGTTCTGGGAGAAAAAGAAGTGCCAGGCTTTGACTTGGGCTGCAAACTGCTTCACAAGTACCTGGAATAGGTGGAGGAGAAGCCGAGAAGCGCTGCTGGGATGGGATGATCCAGTGCCACATCCACCGAGCACATGAAGCAGAGACCAGCAGAGCTATTGGGGTAACACGAGGATCCCCAGCATCTTGGCACAAGCACATTCTTATTCAGCAGAAAAGACGCCTGATATGATTTATGATTATTTTTAAACAGAGGTCTTGCTTAACTCACCAAACAGCAGTGTAATAATACAGTGTAGCTGGGTCAGCACGGGGATGCCATGTGAATTAATAACAGAAAATGGCTCGTGCTCACTCACTTCCTGCAATTTCCTTTGCTCTGTGAGTTCAAGCGTAGTATATCGGTTCTTGCTATCTGCATCCAGAAGCGTCAGCCGGAAAGTAAGCAAAAACTGACACAGGGGAAGGTGAAGGGAATCCCTGTGTAGCACTATTAGGGTGCCAGACAGTAGCAGCCTCACACTGATTTCAGCAGGTAAGCAGATCAAAGAATTACACTTAGAGGGACTAGAGTCAAAGATGTTACAAAATCCCTTATCCCGTGGGAAACCAGAAGATTAAAAATATAAGCGTTAACATTGTCAACGGGAGCATGGGCTTCCAGGTGGAGGCAGCCGGTGGGTGAAGCTGCATGGTCCTGGGGAAGCCACACTTAGGGATGGGTCCAACCTGAGGATGGAGCATGGCTGAGCCCTTGGGGTGCCAGGGCAGCCCTCTGGACAGGGTGGGTTTGGTGATCTCCTCCAAGCCAGGCATCTGGGTGAGATTTTTAGCATCATTGCCTGGAGCTTGGATGGTCGGATCATCTGTGGGATGTGTAAGGCCTGAAGGAGCTGAGCTTTCCTGCAGGCTGACAGCAGGATGCAGAGCTGTTCGTGGAATACGTGAGCTCCAGCCTCTGTGTCTGTCTCACTGATGGAGGGGACAGGGAACAGTGATGGCATGAGCACGATGTGACTGTGCGGTCACGGTGCAGCTCCAGGCCCCTGCAGACCCCTTGTTACAGGGGCGAATGGTGGCCGGGTCTGTGCTGCAGCAAGGCTGGAGGGTCAGCGAGGGGGGCTGGGCAGGGAGGGCATCAAAATCCAGGCAAAAGCCTGAGGCCAACTGAGCAGTATAAAGAGCTCAAAAGTGGCAGCGGGTGACAGGAACAGCGAAGCCCCAGCAGTACCCAAAGGAGGACAATGAGCCCCCCCAGCACTCTGCCCCACATGAGGTAGTGCGGAGGGATGGAGCATTTTTGGGTTCGGGTGCACACGCACCTCGTCACTGTCACGGGGTGGGTGGCTGTGAGCTCCGGGTTCAAGCATGGCTGGGGAGTTGGGGGCTCCATGTAGGGCTGGCTGCCCATTTTGGCTGCCTGCCTGTGGACTCCCCATGCTGGAGGGACCCATGGTGGGGGGAGCAGGCAGCCCAGCTGCTAACATCTGCTGGGGCATGGCAGGTGCTGGGGAGTACAGACCAGGAGTCGTCCTCCTGGGGTACAGTGCAGGGTGTCCCCAGCTCATGGCCGCCTGTCTGCCTGTGCCAGTGGAGGGGTCAAACCAGCAAGTCCACGGCAATGGATGACGTTCCCCAGTGCTCCCCAGGGACCTGTCAGCACTGCTGGTACCCAGTGGTGCTGTGACCCCCACACACACCCTGCTGAGCCCATCGCATCGCCCAGGTACCAGTGGGGTCCTGTGCCCTGCTCCCCTCTCTCCAGAGCTCAGTCGGGCTTTGATCACAATGTGGGGGGAGCCCCTCTGCTGCTGGTTTGGGGTCGGCACTGGTGGTGGGGCAGAGGTCCCTTGGGACATGGTGGGGTGCATGGCAGATTCAGCAGCAGCAAAAAGTGGTGGTAGGGGGCATTCCAGGTGTAACGACCTTTCCCCAGCCCCAAAAGCTGCGGGGGCTGCTGGCAGGGGTCCCTCTCCCCGCTGCCACATGCTCTGTGATGCTGGCCCCAAAATCGCTACCCCCGGAGCGGCATCGCCCGCGCCGCGGAGCCATTTCCAGCGACGGATGCTGAGTCACTGCAGGCCCCTCCGAAACACCTCGCAGGGACCCGGGGGGTGGAGAAGGAGCGGGGCCGGGCCGGGCCGGGCCGGGAGCGGAGCCGCAGCGGGGCCGGCCCGGCGGGGCGGGGGTGCGGGGGGGTCTGTGTGTGTGTGTGTGTCCGGCGGGCCCCGGCGCTGCTGAGCGAGGGAAATGTGAGCCGGCTGCACCACTGCGGCGGCACTGCGGGCGGGGCGGGAGCGCGCAGGCAGCGCCCGCGCCCGCGGGACAGCGCGGCCCCTGCCTGCTGCCTGCCTGCTGCCTGCCTGCACCTGCCGGAGGGGGAACGGGGGGTGCCCAGGCTGCAGCTCCCCCCAGCCAGCCGGCAGTGTTGCATCAGCCCCGCGCGGAGCGGCGGCTCCGCGGCCGGAGGAGGCGGCGGAGGAGCCGGGGGAGGGAGAGCGGGCGGAAGGTGCCTCCCCGGCGGCAGCGGCGCTACCTGCCGCCTCCCCCCGGCAGCTGCTCCCCGCGGAGCATCCGGAGGAGCCGGCGGGAGCCCGGCGGCGCCAGCCCCTGCCTTTGTGGCCGGTGCCCTCCCCGCGCCGCCGGGGAAGCTGCTGGAGGAGGCGGCGGGGCCGGGGGAAGCGGGGCCGGGAGCCGCGGCCCGGCCGGCAGCGGTGGAGACCCGGCAGCATCCTTGGGGAGCCGACACTTGGCACGGGCAGCGCCTGCATCCCTCTGCCTTTCAGATAACCTTTAGCCGCTTGGGCCTCCAAACCTTTCCCGGGGACGGAGCGGGGTTCTGGAGGCTCAACTGGGGACACGGCCACAGCGGGATCCCCCGCCCGAGACACCGCGGACCAATGCAGGTAACGACCGGCAGCGACCGTCCTGCCCAGGGGCATCACCTTGCGGGCGGGCAGGCGCGGGTGCGTGCGGGTGTGCACATCTGTGTGCACATCTGTGTGCACCGCTGGGCTGGAGCGTGCCAGCACGGCGTGGGGCTGAGGATTGCGGCGGGAGCTCACTGGAGGTGGGTGCTGTGTGTCGGGGGTGCTGGGGATGCGGGGTACGGCGGGGTGCTGCGCCAGGGCTGTGCATAGAGGGGTGTGCCGGCGTGAGCGTGGAAAGGCGGCGGGTGTGCACGGCGGCTGCTTGGCTGCACAGATCCCTGTGCCCGTCGGCGCGCTGCGGGTGAGTGTCTGCGGGAGACCTGCGAGCAGAGAGCCAGCGGGGCTGCTGCTGTGCACGGCGAGAGGAATATACACTGCTTGTGGGGTGCACGACGTGAGTGCAGGATGTGGGCCCATGATAGGGGATGCAGGACACGAGGCCTCCATCCCCAGGGCAGGTATCACAGGATGCTTGCAGGACCCCAGTGCCACTATGGCATGTCCCCCTGGAACAGCCCCCTGCGGTCAGACAGGGATCCAGCCCCTCACTGGTCTCGGGCATCCAGGGCTGAGCCCCCCCAGCCTCTCACTGTCCCCAGGGGCTGCTGCTACAACCAGATGGCCCCCTTGGGCCCCCTTCACCAGGCCTGGCAGGGCTCAGCAGGAGCAGGCATCCCTCTAACAGGATTTGCAGTGTGATGGAGGAGAGCGCCTTCGCCCTTCTCAGAGGAGAGACAGGCTGTCACTGGGGCTGCTGAGGGAGAAAATGGCCACGGGCTGACTGCCTGCCCCCCATCTCCTGCCCCCAAACGTGGCCCATCCTCTCCAGCAGCCCTGGGACAAGGGCAGGGAGCTGGGAAGGGGGAGAGGAAGCCAGAGGGAGGGATAATAACAGGGACAGATCAGGAGCAAACCATGGAGGTAAAAATAGATCCACCAAGCAGAGGAGGGGCTAAACGTGAGAGAAAACCCTGAGCAGAGGCAGGCCAGCGAGGGAGCCCCCCAGGAGGGGCCCTGCATCCCAGTGGGGTGCAGGGGGTCCTGCCCTCACAGATCCCCAGGGCACAGGGGGCACCCAGCACTCTGCACCTGGGGCTGCCGGGAGCTCCCTGGGGGGAAATACCTGCCCACTCCCACTTCCGCCGGCCTGAACGCGGGCGGATGGACAGGACCTGCAGGGCTCAGTTGCCAAATTGCCGGGATGCAGGCGGGCACGCATCCCAAGGGAGTGCTGGCAGCCGGCAGTGCCCTGGAGAGCCTTGGATCCAACCCCCCCTCGCTTTTCATTTCCAGCGAGCAGGAAGCTGAGCTGGGAGCAGAGGTACCAGGGGCGGCAGGGGGAAGGTGCGCGGCAGCGCCGTGAGCTGCCCTGCGGCGCGGGATGTTCCCTGGGCCCCTGCCCCGCGGGAGCTGCCGCTGACAGCAAGTGGCAGAGCCGGGAAGTCAGAGCAAAGGAATTTGCGAACACATTCTTCAGCGCCACGAGGATCCCACGGCGTGTAAACAGGAATAAAGGCCAGGCAGAGGCCGGGGTGAGGCGGGGGCTGCCCCCAGTTCCTGTGGGACCGCTGCGGACTGACCTGCCCTGGGCAGCACCCGTGCCACAGGCCCCAATTTACCCTTCGTGACTGCAGCTGGTCCAGCGCAGGAAAAGCCAGCGAAGAAGCAGCAGCGGACTGCTGAGTGACGGCCAATGTCACGTTAACATCCCGGCGAGGCGCTGCAGGGAACCGACGCTTTAATCACCACCCTGAGCATCCTCCAAGGTGGGCAGGATGCTGCTGTGAGCCCTGCCTTCCCCTGCCCGCCCTGGCCTCGTGCCCGGCACCCTCGGGGCTGGTTGGAGAAGAGGGGCGCGGGGCCCGCTGGCGCTGCCCCGGCTCCCCAGGATGCTCCCCCGCGCCAGCGGCTCCTCCCCGTGCTCCTGCTCCGCGGCCAGACCGAGATTGAAAGCTCAGCAGGCTGCCGGCATGTTTTAGCCTCATGCAGGCGTCCCTCGGAGACCCCAGAGCAGTGGACAGTAATGTGAAAACAATACTCATGTCGTGTCTGAAAGGGCAACAGGTCATCATTAAAATGGAGGCGATGAAAATCATCCACCCGGAGAAGTTTTCGGAGCTACAGGCCTCGCAGCCGCGCTACGCACCAGCCCCCCGCCGTGAGCCGCCCCTCGTGGCCAAACGCGCGTGGCCCTCCGAGTCCGAGATCATCGTCAACCAGGCGTGCGGGGACATCCCTGCCCTGGATGCCACCCCCGGCCCCCTGCCGCTGCCCCGGACTCCCCCCCTGCCGCGGCGAGAGCGCGGGTACCAGAGCCAGCGGAAGGGCAGCTCGGAGGTCTGCTACCACCGGCAGCCGCCGTCGGACGAGGTGATCGTCAACCAGTACGTGCTGCACCCCTCGACGCCCTGCGAGCCCCTCGAGTGCCCCACCTGCGGCCACATGTACAACTTCACCAACAAGCGGCCCCGCATCCTCTCCTGCCTGCACTCGGTGTGCGAGGAGTGTCTGCAGATCCTCTACGAGTCCTGCCCCAAGTACAAGTTCATCTCCTGCCCCACCTGCAAGCGGGAGACCGTCCTCTTCACCGACTACGGGCTGGCGGCGCTGGCCGTCAACACCAGTATCCTCAACAGACTGCCGGCCGAGGCCCTGGCCGCCAACCCCGTCCAGTGGAGCAGCGACACCGACCGCAGCTGCTACCAGACCTTTCGCCAGTACTGCGGGGCCGCCTGCACCTGCCACATCCGAAACCCGCTCTCCTCCTGCACCATCATGTGAGCCCCGCGCCCCTGCCCACGCCTCCCAACAGCGGGGCGGCCAGAGAGGACGGTGCTGCGCCGTGGCCGGTCCCCGGTCCCTTCTTTGCCCGTGGCACAGCCCAGAGATGCTCCGATCCTCACCGCAGCCAAGGACGTGGGACCGGTGTCCTCACCAGTGCTGGTGGGGGGTGATGGGGACGCTGGGACCTGGCGGCAGCCCCCTATGCCCCGGTAGTGCCCAGGAAGAGGGATGCTGGGATGGGGAGCGTGTCCACCAGCACATCCAGGGGCTCTGTCTTCTCCCATCCTGCGGCAGGTGCCCCCACTGTGCATCGACCATCCCGCCACGTTCCTTCCCCAGGCACCTTCTCCCTCCTCTCTCCCCACGGCTCCCAAGAGCAGACACTGGGTCCCGGCCAGAGCGATGCTCTCCCCATTGCCCCGCAGACAACAGCAGCGGCACGGGGAGCCCTGGAGGTGCCCGGTGCCACGCTGGGTCACCCACCTGGCATGGGAGGCAAGGACAGGTCCCCAACTTCCCCTCCCGCCCTTCTCTGTAAGTTATTTGCCAAAGCTTTCATCTCAGCGGCCACGCCGCCATGCGCCCGAGTTGTAGCCACGCCAAGCCGCTGCACCGGCCCCTCGGTTGAGAGCAGACACGCGGCCCGTTTCCTCCACAGGCCCTTGAGGAAAGCTCCACTTTATCCTCGTTTTGGAGGATTCTTGTTTTTTTCCCCAGCCGTCCCCGGCCACCCCATCCCAGGCCGCTACGCATTCACAAAGGCATTGAGCTGTGTCCGTTCTCTGCTGCTCCAGCCAGGGCCCCGCACCGATGCCCCGTGGGATGGCTCGGGGGTGCAACACAGGGTCTGATACCCCAAATTTCCAGCTCCAGTGAGGGGGTTTGGCTGGGGAAGGAGGCAAAGATCTGGCTCCTGCCCACGGTTGCGTCCCCAGAGCAGCACCTCTGCTCTCCCCCCGTGCGGCAGGGCTGGCAGGGCGGCAGCTCCCTGTGCACAGTCTTGCTTTCTCCAGGGCACCTGGAGGGGTAAGTTTGCTGCCAAAAAAAGCAAAAAAATGAACCTAAAAAAATAAAGAAAAAGCCATAATTTGCAAGTGCTCCCGCAGGGCTGAGCACCACAACTTGGCACAACGGCGGCACCAGCGGCACACGCTGCCCAGTCCCACAGCACCGGGGCTGGGAGAGACAGAGGGGCCCCACAGAGCCCCCACCCTGTGGGGAAGAGCAGCCCCTGGCACTGGCCGAAGCCCAGGATCCATCTGGGGAGAGGGGCCAAACCATCACCCCGCCCCGAGGGAGCAGGCGACGCCCCAGCGCAGCCCCCAGAACCACCTGCTGCCGGTGACAACAGGGGCGGCACCACCGTTTCTGTGTTGCTCTGCCAATGCCTCCCGCTGCTGGTTGTGACAATGATCATGTTTTATACCCGGCCTTGTTCTAACCCTCATCGGTCTCCCCAATAAAGGTTATATTGGAACGAACGGCGAGCTGGTGTCTCGGGGCGTGCCGCTGTGGGCAGGAGTGGGGCCCTGCTCGGTCTGTGGGGCACGTTTGGGGGCAGATACCCAGAGAAGGGGCTTTCCCTGGGGAGCAGGGGCTGCCACCTCCCCTCCAACCCAGCTCCTGGCTCTGATGCGGCTGTGTCCCCTCTGCCCAGTCCTTGGTCCCACCACACGCAGATGGACACTGTGGGGTTCTCCACGGGGGGACCCTGCCCACACTGGGCAAACGGTCCCCAGCCGCACCCAGGGCTCTTCAGTACCCCTTGGATGTCCCAATCCTCCCTGCATGGTGCAGTGTACCGGGGGAGGATTTTCCAGCCTGATCACAGAACCACAGAACGGTTTGGGTTGAAGGGACGTTCCCAGCTCCCCCAGTCCCCCCCTGCCATGACAGGGACATCTTCACCAGCTCAGGTTGCTCAGAGCCCCGTCCAGCCTGGCCTGGGATGTCTCCAGGGATGGTTCATCCACCACCTCTCTGGCCAACCTGGGCCAGGCTCTCACCACCCTCAGGGACAACAATTCCTTCCTCATGTCCAGCCTGAATCTCCTTCCTTTAGTTTAAAACCATCACCCCTTGTCCTATCGCAACAGGCCCTGCTAAAATGTCTGTCCCCATCTTTCTTATTGGCCCCTTTTAAACATGGGAAGGCCACAATGAGTTTTCCCCAGAGCTTCTCTTCTCCAGCTGAACACCCCAACTCTCTCAGCCTGTCCTCGTAGGTCCAGGTGGTCTCAGTGGCACCCACTGGTGAAGGGAGCCAGGCAGGGACACGGGCTGTGCTGGGCTCCCCTGTCCCACTCCAGTGAGGCAGATGCCCCACGGGCCCTGCCAGGCTCACGGCCTCTGCACCGTCCCCAGCTGCGCGCAGGGACTGCCACAGGGCAAACGGCATCGGTGGGGAGCACCAAGTGGACCTTGGGGTTGCCATGATGGCAACTCTCCAGCGGTTCCCTGACGCATGTGGTGTGCGTGCAGGCTGGAGTGTGCACACGTGTGTGCAGGGTGGAGGGGACATGTGTGTGCACACTGAGGCTTTCTGTGCACACACAGCCCCACCAGCCCAGTGCTGGGCCCCGAATTCCCTTTCTCTGGGAGCAGCGGCTGCCTCTGCCCTCCGCTATGTGCCACTGCAGAGCAGCCACTCCCAAAGCATCAGCACGTCCCCGGCTCATGGCTGAGCCCTGGGGGCAGCCCCCACCCCAGGGGTGCAGGTTTGCAGGGGGGCTCAGGACCCCTTGTCCCTGGCTGCAGGTTCCCGCCTGGGAGGGTGTGTATCCCCAGAAAATGAAGCCACATCCCAGTCCATGGGTGCTGAGTTACAGCATCAATAATGCAGCCGGTGCCACATCCGGCCCCGTGTGTGCTGCTGCCATGACCTGGCTCCCCGGCCCTGCACCCACATCCCCACCGACCTCAGTTGTGGGGAGCACATGCAGCCCTGGGAACAGTGCTGGGGGGCTGTCACGGCATCCCCCCCTGAGCCCAGTGATGTGGCTGCTCAGGGAAGCTGGGACAGCCCCGAATCCAGGCTGAGCATCTCCAGCGCCCCAAAGGCTCATCCCAAATCCATGACGAGTATCTCCATCTGCATGGCCCCAAAGACACCGAAGCAACGGGCCAGGCAGAGCAGAGTTGGCAGCAATTTTGCCCTCAGAGTGGGAATTTACCCTTTTTATTACATAAGAATGAAGGGTACAGTGTGTCCTCCCCACCCCCCACGGTATCTCTTGGGCACAGAGTAAATTTAAAACCGCTAATTTGATCTTGAGTTGCAATTAAGGAAGAAATGGGCCTTTCAGGAATAAGTGCTGGGCGACAGCCCATTTCTCCAGCCCTATTAACCTGGAAGGAGCGCTCGCAGGACAAGGGACCTGGGTGTATTGCAGGGGGACGGGGACAGCGGGGCTGTGCCAACCCTCGCATTGTGGCTGCATGTGAATTCAATGTCTTTCAAAGTCACCCTGGCATCCCAAGTCCCCAAACTCTCCCATGGCTGGTGTGGCCATGCTGAGCTTCGTGCCTCCAAGTTGGGTTTCCAAAGCACTTCAAGTCCCACCCGCTGCTCAACCATGGCTGGGACATCACCGTGGAGCCGGTTTTGGCACAGCAGCTCTTGGGTGAGCAGGTTTTAAAATCTGCTGGTTGATGTAATGTCTGTCCAGGGCTGAGATGAAGCTCTGGGCTCTCCCAGTCTCTGCACTGGCCCATGATGGGAAAGGGGACGTGGGGAGTTAAATGGTTCCTGGGGATGACAGTACCCCAAGCACTCATGGTTTGGATGGGGAAGGGCCATGAACAGGCGAGTCTCTGCCAGGTTGGGGTCAGCCTTGGCACGGGTTCGGGGATGACATTTCCCAGCTGTTCTCCCCCAAACCAGCTCCCGCAGCCTGGCCAGTGCTGGGGGCCGTGCCAGACCTGGCTGGCTCCGTGCTCCTGCTGGCGATGGCAATGCCGAGGCCGATCCCCATGTGTGTGGCCCCACCGGTGCCCGTCCGGCCCCACCGCCCCGCTGGGAGGTTGCACAACGGGACCAGTTCCCCATTGGTGTGAAGTGGGGGGAGGACGCGGCCCCAGCCGAGGGGCTGAAGGCTGCGCTGAGCTCCACGGCAGCGTGATGCTGGGAAGAAGGTGGCCAAGCATCTGGGCTGTGACCTCCTTGGGGACATGCAGCCTTGAAACCTCAACCCGAGGAGGTCACGCACCGTTTAAGTGGAGAGGAAGCTGCTTGCGACGGCTTCTGCCAGCACCCAGCTTTCACAACGGGGTGCAATCCTGTGATGAGACGATAACGGGTTGTGGCACAGAGCCCGAGAGGCTGTGACAGGTCCCAAGGGCAGCTCTGGCCCCACGGACAGGAGGGATGGCTGCGTTTGGGAGCTTTCCTGGGGTTAAATCCCGGCGAGAGCTGCCCATGGATGCGGGCACCTGCTCCCGCTCACTCCCCATCTCCAC
This sequence comes from Streptopelia decaocto, assembly GCF_964273445.1. Lineage (NCBI taxonomy): Eukaryota > Metazoa > Chordata > Aves > Columbiformes > Columbidae > Streptopelia > Streptopelia decaocto. The sequence continues at coordinate 2,060,044 of NC_138672.1, read as the reverse complement.
GGTCAAGGCCAGATTTTGGTGTGGGAGCTGCTCCTGGTGCCCCACGGGTTTTGTGCCATCCCCTCAGCCACAGTCCCTTGGCCTCGCTCTTGAGGGTGCAAGATGGGGACAGTTCTGTCACGTCCCCAGTGCAGGGCTGAGTGGGGCAGGGGAGATGCTGGTGTCAACAGCGGGGGGATGCTTGTGACCGTGGCTGGATGGGGCCCCTGACTCCCTGACCCCCAACACCCGACCCCTGCCTGCCCGGGTGGGTGAGACCAGGTGCGCTTGGTGCACTGCTGGTGCTGCCAATGTCCTCACTGCCAACTGCATATGGCTCAGGACCCACATGTGGGGGACACATCGGGCTTCAGTGGGACGAGAGATACAGCCCTGCAGAGCCCTGTGGGAATGGGGACAGCCATGTCACCGGTCTGGGGATGCGACTAAGCATTTGGGTTGCAATGGGATGTCAGGGACTTGTGCGAGGGGACCAGGTCGGGGAGATAGGGCGGACTTGGGGTTTGTGCTGGAGTGCATAGTGGGGGGGAAGAGGGACAGGGTGGGTGCATGAGGCAATGGGGGCAGGAAAGGAGAGCTGGGGGGCTGGTGAGAAGGTGGATGGGAGCTGCATGGGGGTGTACATGCTGAGTCTGGGGTGCCAGGAGGGGCGGTGGGGTCTGGAGGAGGGTGGAGGGGGCTGCAGGGGCATGTGCATGGGGAGACAGGGTGCACAGGGCTGCTGGAGGGTGCAGCGGGACTGCAAGGGGTCAGAGGGTGCATGTGTGGGGCTCCAGAGGGGCTCTGGGGGGCTGTGCAAGGGGACAATGCCCACAGCCAGAGCCCTGCACAGCATCCTGCAGCTCTCCATGTGCCACCCCCGGCCCTGCTTGCCGTGCTGCAGCGCAGCTCCTGTGCCGCCCGATGCTGAACACAACCGAGTCCTTCCAGTGGCCATTGCAGCCCGGCCACCACGGGGCCTGTCTGTGCCGCAGTCCCCCAGGGTACATGCCCTTCTATGGCTTTGAGCACCCAGAGCTGCCGGCAGCGGGAGAGGGGAGGGCGGATGTGCTGGAGGCTGCATCCTGCTCCATCGTGTCCCCATGGGGACAGCTATGGCCTGGTTTGCCCAAAATGCAGTCACCCCCCTTCATGCAATGTAGAGCAAGGACACATGCCAGACCCCCCAGGTGTCTGAGCTCCCCCTTCCCCACAAGCCCCATCCAGCCAAAAATGCCCCTGGCCTGGGCTGAACTGATGCTTCTCCTGATGGAGCTGCTCTACTTGGTATAAATAAATATTCTTCGGTGCAAAGGGGGCCAGGGGGGACTCGCCCGCCACTGCCTCCTGGCCTGACCTGTTTTGGGGCGTCCTGCTCCTGCCGCTGCCTCCCCTGGAGCAAAGCCCAATGCTGAGAGCAGCTTAAGTGTCCCAGCAAAGCCCATGGCCCAAATCTCTGTCCCCGTGAGCACAAGGACACGGGTTTCCCACAGGGCTGTGTGGGCAGGGGAGCATTTGCTTGGCCCCTCTGACCTGGCCTCCTTTGCAGGAGGAAGGGGAAAGGGTGTGTGGAACCCACAGTCCCCTGCAGCCCTGGGGAGGTGCACACAACAGGGGACAGGGGCAAAGCCAGGACACGCAGCTGGTTGCACAGCCCTGGCATGGCCGGGCAGGGGGACGGGGCACGGCGGTGTCAGCAGCCCGCGGCAGGGCCAGGCAGAGCGGAGACAGAGTGGGGAGACAGCAGAGGGTGATTTGGGATGGGGTCTGCACAGAGCTTGGCTGGGCACTGAGAGGAGGCTGGCAGGGACAAAGAAGGAGCAGCACAAGCCAGGCTGCTAGGACAGGTGCCAACACTGCAGGAGACTGACTCCCCAGTGGGATCTTAGGGAGGTCACGGGGACCTGACACCTCCCTGCCACCCACCGCCAGCCCAAAGTCGTCCCCCTCCCCTTTCCCTCAGCATGCAAGTGTCCCCAATAATCATCTGCAAGCCCTGTGCCCTGCAGCATGGTGGGGAGCAAGGGTGCAGAGGAGCCGTGCCATGGCCTGGCCATTGCTCCAGGGCATCCTGGGGAGCGGGACATCACACCTGGCTGGGACGCAGCCCCACAGAGCAGCAGAGCCCACATCCCACTGAGCACTGAGCTATTCCTGCATGTCACAGCCACGGGCAGGTCCCCTGTGGTCACAGCCCCAGTGCCGTGCTTACCCGGGCTCCTCCGCCTGCAGTGCCTGGTTGAGGCCAAACCAGCCTGTCCCCAGGCACTTATGGCCCCACTGGCTGGTCCTGCTCGGTGCTGCCAGCACCATGGCACAGGCACAGAGCCCTGTTTGCTCTCTTATCACGGCACAGGGAAAGGCATGAGCACCGGCTGGCACTGCTTGGCATGGGCTGGGAGGTGCCACGGTGGGGGCAGGCAGCCCCTCCCAGGGTGGCTGGGGACACTGATTGGCCCTGTCCCCTCCCTGTGTCATCACTGCGCCCTGAGGGGACACACTCAGCCTGGACCTGGCACTGAACTCACAGATGCAGCTGTGGTACAAATGCAAGTTGTATTTCCAGTCTGTGCTGGGGAAGCCCGTCCGTCTGTCCCAGGCGCAGCCCACAGCACAGCCCCGCTCTGCCCGCAGAGCCGCCCCCGTTCCCAGCCCCACGCCGGGGAGGTGCCCGCTGCAGGACGGGCTCCTGCTCCATCTGTCCTTTTGCTGCTGTCACGCTGTGCCACTCGGTGCCTCACGGGACACAGGCGATGCCTGACTCCAGGGTGACCTCCCTCAGTCACTCGTCCCGGCTCCCCCGCTGCCTCCCCTGCTCCAGGCTCACTGGCAGCACCAGGGCTCCCCAGGTTCATGGGGCTCCCCGGGTTCATGGGCCGCTCCCCGGCTGGCATCACCGCCAGCACCAGCCTTGAGGGAGAAGCAGGATCTGGGCCTCCTGTCCTCATGCATGGCCCAGCCTGGAAGCACAAACCCTGTGCTATTTATCGAGGATGAGGAAAAGCAGCACCATCAGGATGATGGGGAGGAAGATAAGGAACAGGCTGAGTATTTCGGCCGCCAGCAGCAGTGCCAGCAGCAGGAGGTAGCAGCAGCGGCAGCGCCGCTCCAGCCGCCCCAGCGCGCGGATGAGGCAGAACGGGTAGCGGACGCAGGGCAGGCAGCCGAACATGCGAGTGGTGTGGAAGCGCACCTGGAAGTGATGCTCGAGGGCGCCAGCGAGGCCCGGGCGCCGGGGCGGCAGGGCAGGGGGCCGGGGGGTGGCCAGGGCGCTGGAGGAGCCGTTCTGGGCGTGCAGCAGGAGCAGCTCCTCTTGCAGCTTGCAGATCTCCCACTCCAGCATGGGCGTCTTCTGGCGGCAGATGGGGCAGCTCACGCGGCCGAAGTCGGCGGCGGTGGCCGTGTCCATGATGGCGCGCAGGCAGGCGCGGCACAGCCCGTGGTTGCAGTTGAGCAGGGCCGGTTTGTGCTGCTGGTCATCGTAGGGCTCCGTGCAGATGGGGCACTCGTCCTCGCTGCCCGCAGGCACACAACACGGCTCTGCTGCCACCACCTCCTCGTCACTTGATGTGTCCTCTCCCTCGCCGGAGAGGCTCAGGATGGAGCTGGAGGCACTTTCCAGGCTGGATGACCCCTCCTGCAGCACTGGCCTCTCTCCGTGGGGCAAGACGGGGCTGGTGGCGGCAGCAGAGGGAGGGTCCTGCCCCACAGGCAGGGAGGCACCAGGGGCCGGTGGCTCATCGTGCCCAGGCAGGAGTGGCTCGGTTGTGTCCTCCGCCAGCAGTGGGTTCCAGCAGCCCCAGGCAGCAGCAGGTACGTCCCCACAGAGCCGGGGCGGCTCCCCAGGGCCCTCCGACCCCACCGTCCCGCTCTCGCCCTGCTGCCTGGTACAGCCCTCCCTGCCAGCCACCTGCGTGGGCTGGGGGCCGGGCTCTGCCTCCTCAGCTGCTGCCGGCTCCATGGGTGTGGGTGCTCCACAGCTGCCCCCTTCACCCACCGCCCCCCGTGTCCCCTCGGGGCTGGGTGCGGGACCCAAGTGCTGCTCCAGGGCCCTTCAGCAGGGCTGCCAGGAGGGCTTAAAGGCAGCAGTGTCCGCGCATTGTCCCGTCATCCCTCCAGCACAGTTTGGGACCCCCTCCCAGGCCAACGGGTCAGGAGCCCCCACAGCAAGGTGTGTCCCCATCACCCTCACCAACAGGCTGTGCCAAGAGAGGTATCGTCGTGAGCATCCAGCAGCCACTTCCTTCTTCTCCTCTTCCTCCTCCCCAACGCGGTACTGACCACCACAGTCCAGAGGAGAGGGCAACGAGCCGGGCGCTGCCCGCTGCGCCGGCAAGGGGTGCAGGCGTGGCAGGCACCGTGCAGGCAGTGCTGCCTGTCCTGGGCCAGGCAGGGCTGGGGCCGAGCCTGGCTCTGACCAGTCTGGTTTGTCAGCTTCTGGAAGCGACTCAAATGCCGGCAGCCCGGGGCAGGCGGCCATGCCTGTGCCAATCAGCTCCCGCGGGAGCCGGGGAGGAGCTGGGCCCACGGCCGCCTCTTCCCCTCACCCTGCAAAAATGGAGCCACCTCTGCGGGCAGCTGCCACACCGCTGGCTGAGCGACAGGGCAGCACGGCCCCTGCGCTGCCCCAGTGCAGCCCCCAGCTCACACCCAGGACAGCACACCAGCACGGCCCCTGCGCTGCCCCAGTGCAGCCCCCAGCTCACACCCAGGACAGCACACCAGCACGGCCCCTGCGCTGCCCCAGTGCAGCCCCCAGCTCACACCCAGGACAGCACACCAGCCCGGCCCCTGCGCTGCCCCAGTGCGGCCCCCAGCTCACACCCAGGACAGCGCACCAGCACGGCCCCTGCGCTGCCCCAGTGCAGCCCCCAGCTCACACCCAGGACAGCACACCAGCACGGCCCCTGCGCTGCCCCAGTGCAGCCCCCAGCTCATCCCAGTCCCTGCGCTGGGCCACCTCACCCTGCCATGCTCCATAAGCAGCTTGCAGGGCTCAGAAGGAAGAGCACAACCTCGATAGGGCCCCATGCAAGGGGATGGTGTCACCAGTGCGATGACTGCCATGCTGTCCCCAGGGTGTGGGGACACCAGCCCAGCTGGGGTCTGCAGGTGCAACGGAGACTCCAAACCCATGCCATGCCCACTCCCTGCGGTGCCGCAGCCCCAGCAGTGCCCTGGGGCAGCGCTCACCTGGGCAGGACCCCACGATCTGGCGCGTGGGAAGGCGGCTGGGTCACAGGTGTGGTGTGGCACCACTGTCCCTTCCTGTCCCAACCTGAGCCCAGGGACTGTCCCCGGATGATTCATGCCCTGGGCCCTAATTGCTATTTACAGTGGCACCAAGTTCACCAACTGGGTGAGGAAGACGGTGGCACTGGTCCCAGTGGGGCAGTGGCAGGGCCAGGAGGGCACATGGCGCTGAGACTGCCAGGGAAAGCGCTGAGGCTGCCGGCTCACCCGGCCCTGGCTGGAAGTGGCTCCCAGGATGGGGTGAAGGACAGTCCAGCAGAGCTGGCGCCCAGGGAATGGGGAAACTTGGGGGGAACTGGCCCTCGGGGAGCTCAGACCTCCGCATCGAGCAGGCTCAGGAAGATGAACTGTCAGCAGAGACAGAGGGATGGAAGCTTCCTTCTGTGCCCAGCCCTGCTGGCCTCAGCCACCAGAGACAGGGGGAACAGGTCTGTCCAGGCAGCCTCCTGCAGCGAGCGCTGCTGCCGCTGAGTAACGCCAGGGTGGAGAGATTGCCACGCACAGATCACTTCCTCTGTGTCCGACCACAAACAACGGCCACTGCCAACGCTGTAGCTCTAGCCATGCCTGTGGGTGCTGCTCACCCAGCACGGGGACCCCAGGAGCTGGGGCAGGCAGGACAGCAGCTCAGTCCCACGCAGGACGACAGCTCAGTCCCACGCGGGACAACAGCTCAGTCCCACGCGGGATGACAGCTCAGTCCCACGCAGGACAGCAGCTCAGTCCCATGCAGGACGACAGCTCGGTCCCACACAGGACAGCAGCTCAGTCTCATGCAGGATGGTAGCTCGGTCCCACACGGGGCTCAGTTTGGTCCCACGCGGGGCGGCAGTTTGGTCCCATGTGGGAGCCAGCAGCACCCACCACCAGGAGCACTCGCCTCCGCCCCAGTGTGGTATGGGCACAGGGAGCCAGACTTTACCCCTGCCAAATCCATCCCCCAGGAGAGGGGTTCCCCTGCCCGCCATGGCCCTGTTGCCATCAAGGAAGGGCTAGTTGGTAAATGCAGCCCTTCTGCCAGGCCCCTGCCCTGGCTGGGGTAATCTCAGCCCAAGGATGATGCCAGAGGCAAATCTCTTTGCTGGCTCCTTTATTCAGGCTGAGTTTGGGGGAAGGGGAGGCAGGGAGCCAGGCTTACGACCAGGTTTCAGACTGGAAGCGCTGGGACCGTTCCAGAGCTGCTAAATGCTCCTCTGCTTCCGAGGGCGACAGGCCACCTTCCAGCTGCAACACCGACCGCAGGGCTTCAGCCACGGCTGCTGGCATCTGCTTGGAATTCCTGAAAAGAGAGTAGGAGGCACAATGGAGGGTGAGCAGAAAAAACAGGGCCATGTCTGCATCCCCAGTGCTCCGGTACGGCCCAGCAGCGGGCAGCAGTCCCTGCGGCCGAACCCACCGCCCCGGCACGGGCTGCGGCTGCAGCGGGGCGGTGGAACCCACCTCACCCCACAACACGGGCTGCCTGGCACGGAATAAATGACAGGCTTGGAGAGGTGGCTCGTACCACTCCCTGGAGAGCAGCCCCGTTATCCACACCGGGCTTCTCAGCGCTGGCATTTGCAGGCAAAGACTTGGCCTCAGTACACGGTGCCTGGCAAAGGAGCATCACAGCTCAGTAGCCTTAACTCCAGCCCTTGTAGTGCTCCATTTCGCATTAGAGGGACACAGGGAATATGCACAAGTCACAATTCATCAGCAGGAGGGCAGGAAACTGTCCTTTCATCTCAGGGGAAACACTCAGTGGAAACATGTCGGATCCCAAGCTGGGTAAGACGACCGCTGCAAAGGAGCAGCCGCTTCCGTCCATCGCTGCCTCCTTTCAAGAAATAGGACGTGATTGTTTTGATGGCGACATTTGTAAGCAAAGCCAGTTCAAACCTCAAATTAAGAGAAAAGGTGAAGGAAACATAAGCTCCTGTGAAGAAAATTCCCAAATAGGATTCGACACTTTCAAGCACAATTATTTCTTATGGGAAATAAGAAATTCAGACTTTTTCTTGGAGAGAGTTTCATTTGATGAACTGACTGTGTGACAAAAAAGCATCTAATAAAAAATTTCCCAGGCTGCTCCAACTGGCACAGGCATCTGGCAATGTCCTTGCTGTTCCCCAAGAACGAGGCAGAATTCTGACTTGCGTTTGAAGTTGATTAACATCCCAAAATACGCAGAAAGGAGGTCTTCTTTTTTTGGAAGAGTCGCATTGTTTCTGAGTCAGGCACTGATATGCAAGTGTGAGATAATGTAGCTGGGCTTGTGATGGAAAACATGTCAAGTATCTATTTTTTGCAGAAAAAGAGAGACACTTTCAAGCATTTTGTCCCCGGGTGGGATAAGCTGGCACAGTCACTGAGCAGATCCAGCCCCTGGGAGAGCAGACACACGGTGCTGCGGAGCCCAGGCCCCTGCTCGGGGACACACAGCCCAGGAGCCACTTTCTCCATCTTTCTCTTAGTTTGGCTGAAGCTGTGAATACTGTTTTTAGCAGAAAAAAAAGGCCATTTTCAGGCAAGCCCACCTGCACCTTCCCATTTGGCACCTGACTGGCAGTTCAGTCTGTGGGAAGGGAAGGGCATTGGGATCCTGGGTGTCTTTACATGTGGTGCGGGCTGCTCAGGATGGGGGGAATGTGTCCCCTGCAAACAGGACAGTTGTCACTTGTACAAGGTGGACAAGGTTCTCACATCCTACCTGCCCAATCGGGGTTGAGAGCCACCCCATGCCAGGGACAGACCCCACTGAGATGGGTCTCGCAGCAACCCCAGTGTCCAAAACACCATCCTCACAGCCACCGCAAACTCCCGCAGCGGGGACTGCTGTGCAAGCCTGGCTCTTTCCGAGACACCCATCCTTTTCTGGCAGCCCCCAGGGTGTTTCCATCAACACCAGAGAGTGGCAAAGAGGATGGACAGAGAGGACAGAGCTATCAAGACACCGTGCCCACTCATCACCCAAGCAGCATTTGGGCTGTGGATGGAGGTACAACCCCAAGTCCCAAGTGCAGCTTGATGGAGGAAACCAAACCCGAACCCCAGATTCGCGGGCAGGAAGGACCAGTTTGGGGTACAGGCCCCGGGAAGCCCCGCGAGGCAGCGAGGGGCGCCAGAGCAGGCGGCAGCGCTGGTGCAGCAGCGACTGACGGAGCGGTGGGCGGCCTGGCCTCCGCTTCCCGGGCAGTAAACAAAACTCTCCTTCTCCCAGGAATGCAGCGAGGCCAGTCGCACCCTGCGAGGCACCGGCGAAGTTCCGGCTCCCGCGGGGGACAGGCAGGAAAGAGCCTCTTGCAATTGCTGCTCGTGTCGACAGCCAGGCACAGGCTTGCAGTGCTTTCCAGGTCACGGGGTGCACGACAAACACCAGCGCCAGCCTCTCGCCAGCTCAAGGAGCCCAATGCATTTCACAACACTCACCCCAGGCAGCCAGTGAGCAGCCTCCTCCCTGCCACACAGGCAGCGACAGGAGCAGGCAGGTTAAGGGCTTTGCCCAGGAAAAGAGTCACAGAGCTACGAACGGAGCTGCAGATGCTCTGCCTCCAAAGGCCAGACCCCACCTTTTGGACAACAGCTCAAGATTTCCAACCAGCCCAAGGCAACCAAGGAGGAAGGTTGTGGTGCAGTGCAGCTCATCGTTGTCCCCGGAAGGCAGTTTTGGATGCAAAGAGCCAGCAAGAATGTGCCAAGGGTCTCAAAAACTATTGCTCACAAGTCCCAGCACCAATGGAGCTCTGGTATATTGCGCTTTAAAATCCTCCTGCCCAGCCGAGCAGCCACAGGAACCACACAAGCCTTTATCTCTGGTTTCACCAAGCCCTGCCGGAGGAGAGGGGTGTGAAGGAGGCCGGTGCTCCCCCATGTATGGATTTGCCATGGTTCAGAGGCAGCTCGCTTTCAGGTGATGCCAGTCACGGGCACTGGCAGTTGGAGGGACGGACTCACCGGGTCAGCTATAGCACCTTTACCACGGTGCCAGCTCTGCCCCTCCTAACCAGAGCATGGAGTATGTGAGAAATGGCCCTCTGAGCACAGGGTTTGTGGAGCAGGATGTATGTAGAGAAGGAAAGAGCTGGTTCTTCTGCAGTGGCCAGTGCACCCCAGAGACCTTCTGCGGTGCAGGGTGAGCTTGCTCCAGAGGCTGAGCCAACAGGTGGAGAAGCAGCAACGTGCAGCCCCACTCCCCAGTCCCTGGGTAGAGACCTCTCACTCACCCAGCCAGGTAGACATGAGCTCTCCGGCTGCTCAGCAGCTCCCACACCAGCCTTCGGTTCTCCTGGATGCGGTGCTGAACATAAATCTTCTCCTCCTGTGGGGAAACACGGCGCTGAGCCCATCAGCCCTGGCAGCACCCCCAGGGACTGGTCCCAGGGGCTGTTTGCAAGAGCTGGAGGCAGCACAGCCCCCAGAGCGGGGAGCACTGGGAGAAGCAGCTGGATCAACCATCACACAGGGAAGGGGATCCCCATACCTCATATAAGCACTCTGGGAGGGGCTGGTGGGAGATATGTGCAGCAGCAGTGGGGAATGCACCCCAGGTAGCCCCCTCAAATCATTTGGCTGCTCCCTGACTGCTCCAGCACTGGTGAAGAGCCATGGCCAGGAGCTGAGGAGTCCCTGCAAGGGCTTCCCCTCTCCCTCTCCCTCTCCCTCTCCCTCTCCCTCTCCCTCTCCCTCTCCCTCTCCTCTCTATCGAGGGCAGAGGATGCTCAGTGCCCCCCATGCCAGGACCGCTGCAGGGCACAGACCCTTCCCCGCATCCCCCGCTGCTGGTCCCAGCCCTGTCACCTGCTGGAGGCCTGACACAGCTGGGAAGGGCAGGGAGCACAGGGGACAGCCCCAGGTCCCCTCCTCCTGCCCCTCCGCTGTGCTTAGGGCCTGCCTTTCGGCACAGCACAGCCCAACAGAGGAGAGTTCCCAAAGGGTTAACCCACAAGATTTCAGCTTCCAAGCAACTGCCCACGGCCCTGGCTTCTGCCCAAAAGGGACACCATTACCAACGTGCCTGAATTCACTGCCGGCCCTGACAGCTCCTCCATGACAAAGGTGACACTGTGATGGAGGCCAGGCACACTACCGCATGTCCCACCATGCACAGTGGGGAGCTGAGCCGCAGGAGCAGCCTCCTCCCCTTCTCCCATCCAGCACCAGAGGCAACAAGGCTCTTGCTGCAGCTGACGCTCCCTGTGTGTGGCTTTGGAGGTGTGTGTGGGGACCACCCCGAGCAGGAACCAGCTTGGCTGTCATAGAATCACAGAATCACAGAACAGTTTGGGTTGAAGGGACCTTCCCAGCTCCCCCAATGCCCCCCCTGCCATGAGCAGGGACATCTTCACCAGCTCAGGTTGCTCAGAGTCCCATCCAGCCTGGCCTGGGATGTCTCCAGGGATGGTTCATCCACCACCTCTCTGGCCAACCTGGGCCAGGCTCTCACCACCCTCAGGGACAACAATTTCTTCCTCATGTCCAGCCTGAATCTCCCTCCTTTAGTTTAAACCATCACCCCTTGTACTATCGCAACAGGCCCTGCTCAAAAGTCTGTCCCCATCTCTTTATTATCAGCCCCTTTGAAGTCCAGAAAGGCCACACTGAGGTCTCTCTGGAGCTTCTCTTCTCCAGCTGAACCCCCCAGCTCTCTCAGCCTGTCCCCCAGCAGAGCTGTTCCAGCCTCGGGTCATTCCTGTGGCTCCTCTGGCCCCTCTCCAGCAGGTCCATGTGTGTCCTGTGCTGAGCACCCAGAGCTGGACCAGCACTGCAGGGGGGTCTCACCAGAGCGGAGCAGAGGGGATAATCCCCTCCCTGCACCTGGTGCTCATGCTGCTGGGGATGCAGCCCAGGACACGGGTGGTTTCTGGGCTGCAAGTACACAGGGCAGCTCACGTACCATCTTTCATCCCCCAGCACCCCAAAGTCCTTCTCGGCAGGGCAGCTCCATCCCTTCATCCCCAGCCTGGATTGACACTGCCGTGACCCAGGGACCTTGCACAAGAGCCGGTCACCGCACGGTCAGCAGGTCCCACGTGGCTTCACTGGCTGCATTGCACAGGAGAGGCCGGTCACCCCCAGGCATGGCCCCACAGCTCCGACCCAGCTGCCGGCCATGCAGGAGGTCAGCAAGCTGGTCACCAGCACTGACACAGCCAGACGGCAGCTCAGCTTCAGCATCATTAGCATTAATCAGCCAAGTGCTGACAGAGGCTCTGCCGAGGATGGGGCTCCGAGCAGGTCACCTAAGGACCTGCAGCCACCTAGAAACCAGAGCACCCCAGTGACAAACTCGGGTCACGACGTCTCAGCTAAACCCCAGGGCATCCTGCTGAGAATTAGCAGCAGCCGCGTGAGGCCGGGATCAATCAGTCTGCAGCACAGGGCAGACGTGATGTGACAGAAGGTCACTGCAAGGGGAACTTACAGAGAGAAGGAAATCCTGCTCAGCTACAGAGCATCCCAGCTCCTGCCAAGCTCTTTGAAACTAACTTTTTGACAAGTTAATGGCTGTGGCACCTCCTCGAGACGCAGGTACAATGACCCAATGTGACATATCTGGCTGCACTCCCGCTTGCCTCCCTTGTGCAGCACGGCAAGGACTTGGTGGCAGAGGCACTCATGACAAACGGCTTTGCCACACGGAGCGGGCAGAGCTGGGGGGCTGGGCGGCACACTCCAATGCCAGTCCTGTCCCTCCAGACTCTGCGAAGGCAGCAGGAGGCTCTGAGGCCGCTCTCCGGACTTGGGGAGCAGTAGATCCCCCTTTACTGTGTGAACCACCAGAAAAAAGGCAGACTGGTCACCCAACAAACCTCTGCAGTGCTGCTCCTGTTCATCAAAGGCTTGGAAAGGCTTCACAGAGGCATTCAGCTCATGCCTTACAAGCGACTGGATAAAAGATGCTGGCTTTGTGTCAATGCCTGCATACAGTCAGGAGAAAAGGACGGGTGCAGCTGAGCTGCCTAGAAATCCCCATTCTCACTGATCCTTGTTATCAGATCTGTTTCAAAGGCAGGCTGAGCTCCCAGTGCCACCAAGGGACAGGGCAGTGAAACAGACCCGCTGCTCACGGAGCCTCTGCAGCGATGTAAAAAAACACCCCACAGCCCAGAGGGGCTGAGAGCTGCCCAGAGACACTGCCTGAGAAAACGGGGCTGAGTTGTGGGGGTGCCTGTACCTCCAGGGAGCTTTGTCCTGCACGGGGAGAGCTGGCACAGAGGCCGAGCTCCTTGGCTGCAGTCAGCGATCAGAGGGACACGGTGGGGAGGGTGGCACTCAACCAAGAAAGGTTACTGCCTGGTGACACCCCCGGAGAGGCTTGGGAGCCTTTTATCACTCACGTGGTCAAGCCAAACAAAGCTGGTTAATGCCTTATCTGCTCCGGCACTCTCCAGCCCCGTCCCAGAAACCTTTCTAGCTCAATTCAGCCAGGTGTGTCCCGGCTGGGCAGTGGCACTGAGGGGATGTGGGGGAGCGAGGTGAGCACTGTGACAGCCCACCAGGCCCTTCACAGGCCATGCCAGCAGGTACAGGGGCCAGAAACACTGACGGAGTCCCATCAGTGCTACTCGAGATGCTTCTGTATCCACCCTCCTCCTCTGGGAACTAACCTGGTCCCTGGAGAAGGCCGTGAAGAGCGTCAGGAAGCCCTTTGTCACCAGCTCTTCCCACTCCGCCTGGCAGTAGAAGTCCTTGGATTTCTGGCGGCAGCCAAAGAACAAGTAGTTCCCTGCAGAGCAGAGTACAGGGGCTGTGCTGGGGGGACCGAATGCCCTGCTGGGGGCTGTTGGTGGCCACGGGACCTGTGGCCGAGCCCCAAGGCTCTCATCTCTCTGCTGTGTCTGGCAGAGCCAGGAGCCATGTGAGTGTGAAGCCAGGTGACCTGTGGCAACCAAAGGCCCCTGTGTGCTGGAAAAGCAGGAGGTGGGGGACAGGCAGGGCAAGAAGAGCCCCCCAGGGCTGCCTGTTCCTCTCCACCAGCCTTAGCTTCCTGCTGAGACCCACAGCTGAGCCAGGGGCATGAGGACAAGACAAGGGTGGAGGCTTGATTCCTTGTGCAGCTGAGGATGAACTCAGTAACTCATCTCCACTTGCAGAGAGCCAAGAAAGCGCCTCTGCAAGGCCCTACCCCAACCCATGGAGCAGCCTTGCAGCACAGCCTGTGAATAACCCCCCAGGATGCACACACCAGGCTCCCCTCCTCCCCTGCCCTGGAGCCCAGCTTGCTCCCGCTTAAACACAGCAGAGCCTGGGCCCATCAAAACCCTCAGGAGCTGCCAGTCCCTCCTTCCCCTCTGCTGAACACAGACCTGTCTGCAGCAAAGGGCATCCTGAGACCCTCACCTCCACGTCCTTGCGCCACCCGCTCCTGAATCGCTGCTCGGAAAGGTGCCACCCCTGTGCCAGGGCCAATCATGATCACGGGGGTCTCAGGGTCCGCTGGGAACTTCATTCCTCCTTTCTTCACCCAAAGAGGAACCCGGACATCACCTGCAAAACAAACAGAGCAGCTAGAATCATCCCCGCACTACTGCACCTCGACACCCTGCAGAGGGGGAGCCGGTCATCCAGCCCTTCCAGGATGCTCCGCAGATACAGGCAACACCTGCCTCACCCCCACCCCAGCACCGAAGCACCCCTGGAGCCACAGACACACTATGCGTGTATGAAAAGTGCTTCAGCTGTCTCAGCACGGTCCCTGCAAGCACCCAAGTGAAGCCCAGAGCAAGGCAAGAAACGCACAGCACACAGGCCATGGGACAGCCTTCTCCCACACACCTGGTGCCAGGGAAGGCAGTGGTGGAGGCGAGCAGGGATCTCAGCCTGGCTCTTGAGTAAGGAAGAGCCAAACTTGCTTCCTCTGGGAGTCTGAGTACTCTGAGGAGACCCAATCTCACCCTGAAGTCATATAGAGCAATTATCTGCCATCCTGCAGCAAGAAGACCCCATGATCTTGTCACGTGTGCTTAGGGATGCAGCTGGAGGGGTTTTGTGGTTAGAACAGATGAGCAGCACACGCAGGTTTTGGAGGACAGGATGGATGTGCTCCAAGGAAGGACTGTCCTTCCCAGAGTTGGTGGTATGGGGCCGGAGGTGTCCAGCAGCCGGAGCACGACCAGCTCCAGGACACCAGAGCAGCTCGTGGTAGGACAGCTGGTGCTTGGGGCAGGAGAGTCGAGCAGCTGGGAGAAAACCAAGAGCTTAGGGTTCTCAGGACAAGCTGGAGGAACACACCATGCTCTGAAGATGGGAGCAGTGAGGAAGGAGTTCAGGAGGCTCAGTTTTGGGCCCCCTCACTATAGGAAAGCCCTTGAGGTGCTGGAGAGAGTTGAGAGAAGGGAACGGAGCTGGGGAAGGGGCTGGAGCACAAGTGTGATGGGAGCGGCTGAGGGACCTGGGGGATTCAGCTGGAGAACAGGAGCTGAGGGGAGACCTTCTGATCTCTGAACTGCCTGAAAGGAGCTTGGAGCATGGAGGGTGTTTGTCTCTTCTCCCAAGTAGCAAGTGATAGGATGAGAGGAAATGGCCTCAAGTTGCGCCAGGGAAGGTCCAGATTGGATATTAGGAAAAATTTCTTCATGGAAAGGGTTGCTGGGCACTGGAACAGGCTGCACAGGGAATTTGTGGAGTCACCATCCCTGGAGGGGTTGAACAGACACAGAGACGAGATTCTTAGGGCCATGATTTAGTGCTAGATTTAGGTTATGGTTGGACTTGATGATCTTAGGGTTGTCTTCCAACCAAAGTGATTCTATGATTCCAGCTCCTCCACCCAGGGTCCAAGCAGCTCCAGCACATAGCTCCACTGCAGCCCCATGGAATCAGCTCTGGTTGCTGCAGCAAGCACACGGGGTTCTCACAGAGTCCAAGCAATTACCTTGCTCTGGGTTGAGAGAAGCCAACCAGGTAGAGCAGAGCCCACGGCGGGGTTTGCTGAGCCGCGTCTTGTACCGCACAACTGCCACGAGGATCTGGATGCAGTCAGGGTGAGCCTGTGTCCAGACAGCAGCCATGAGAAATGAGAAGACATGCAGCGCAGCTCTGCCCGAAGATCCCAGTGCCTCCTCCAGGACAAAGTCTGTGCCCAGCCCCTGGGAGGGCATCTGCAGCACTTGTCCCAGCCTGAAACAGCCACGCAGACACAGAACAGAGCACATCCTTGCCCAAACCTTTCCAATAGGGAAGGGGGTTTTTCCCAGAGAAGCACTGCTGCGGGAATGCTCTGCACAGCTGGCAACAGCCACAGAGACTATCAAACCTGAGGCCCCCATGGAGGAAAAATGCCACTGTGCGTGGGCTGACATCTGCCAAGCCACCGGGCCAGGTCCCACTGCCACCTCCCGGCAGCAGCAGGAAGCAGCACTGTCCCCTCCCACGGCCACACCAGCCAGGGATGCTCCCAGGCACCAACTCCCACAGCCCCACAATGAGGACACCAGAGCTCTGCAGGGCCCTGGGCCAGCCCCAGCACTCGTAGGGCTGCAGGAGGGCAAGTACCTTAATTCGGAAACTGGTACAGCCTGGGGCTGATATTAGCACATGGATGGGCCACACACTCACAGCAGAATGGGGGGTTCGGGTGGGCTGTGGGTGCTCAGGGGGCCTGGGAAACCAGCTTGAACATCCACGACATGCCCTGGCCCTGCCAGACCCTTAGCTCAGAGCCTGCCATGTGGCCAAAAAGGGCTGAGCTCTCACCAGCGTGGAGGAGGCGATGGAGAAGGCGCGGGGCCTGATGCGAGGGATGAGGTCCAGCAGGTATTCAGGTGGAATGGCACATGTGGTGTGAGGGAAATCCCAGAGGGCCTGCAAAGCCAAGGTGGGGTGAGAGCTGGTACTCCCCAAAGGCAGCCAGCCTGCTCCAGGGGCTCCAGGGGGTCCCACACTGCTGTCCCCCACCAAAGGCACCGCTCTGGGTACCAGTGAGCACCAACCGCCCCATCCCACTGCCCTCCCCTCACCCCAGGCTGCAACACAGGGCACATCACAGAGCCCAGAAGGATTCGGAGCAGGTCTTAACTGTCAGTGGAAGTCCAGGTACACTTTGAAAGTGAAGTAGATTAAATTCTCACGCCAAGAAATCACGGCTGATGATCTCTCTACATTACGCCATGGCACAGCCCGCACGGAGAGGGTTTGCCAGGCTCCCCCAGCCTTACCTCGAGCGTGGTCCTGCGGGGCCGGTTGCAGTAGCTGTACAGCTCCTCCTGGCCCTGGGCAGAGCTGAACTCCTGCAGCTTCTCCCGCTCCAGCTCATTCGTAGAGAAGTAGGACAAGAGCTCGAAGAAGGAACGCCGCGGCACGCAGGAGATGTCCAGGTAGTGTGTGACCAGGTGCCGGATGGTGCAGGGCTGTGGCAAGAGGGCAGGAAGGGATGTGCCTGCAAGGCAGCGGGAAACGCTCAGGGCCAGCACCAGGACGGACGCCCCAGCACTGTGTGCCTGCTGTCCCTGCAGCTCTGACGTCCCCAGGATGGGGCAGCATGGTGAGCAATCTGACTAGTGCCTTCAGGATCCTTCATGCTCTGTGCTGGGGGGCCAAAGACACAAGGCGTGCGTGCAGCCCAGGCACTGCTGGGTCCCTCCCACAACTCGCACTGGCCCTAATGTGGGATGCGCAGGCACAGAGCGCCAGGAGGGAAGGTGAGCCCCCACACTGTGAGACAGGCAGAGGTTCTGCATCTTTCAGCTACTCGCAACGCCCCATTTACTGTGCCTAAAGCAAAGGAAAAGCAGAGCTCCAGGCTGGGCCAGAGCTCAGGGGCTGTCCAATCCCAGCAGGGACGGAAAGGAGCAGCGGGTAGGACCTACCAGGCTCTGTGGGCTTCAGCACAAAGCGTCTGTCTGGATCCAGGCGCAGCAGCTGGCAGAACTGCTGCACGTCTTCGGGGCAGTTCTGGGGTTGGACCATCACCACGTCCCCCGCGCTGAACCTGCAGATGCAGTGGGATCTGCTGAGGCGGCCAGGGGCAGGCCCAGGGTCACAGCACCGCCATCCCCACAGCACCCGCACCTGGGGAGAGGCCACAGCTCACCCAAACTGCCAATGTCACTAACATTGTGCTCTCTAACCTGACAAGGCAAAGAGAGCTGGTCCGTGGGCAGGACCCAGGCTGCCATATGCCCCTGGCTTTGTCATGGAGGGGACAGCACAGCAGGGACCATGTCCACAAGGCTGCAGCCTCAGATATTCCTGACTAAGGGGAGTGGAAGAGGAAGGCAGGCTACAGAACACCCGATCCCGCACTGCAAAGTTTGGGGGAGTCAGGAAAATACTCACGTGATCCCTGAGCCTGTGACATCAAACTCGATGAGCCGGACATCCTGGAAATGCGACTCTGCCGTGACCCGCTGGTTGGACAGCACGCGGGCTGCGAAGGGATGCAGCTCGGAGGGAACAGCCCTGGGGGCTGCGGGCTGGAGCAGGTCACTGTCGGGGTGCGGGGCGTCCTCAGCGAGGTAGTGCAGGGTGTATTTGGGGGGCAGGCTGTGGGCAGGAGAGCAATGCAGTTACCTCCATGCCACAGCTCCTCTGCTGCTGTAGCACCAGAGGCTGGAGGCAGGGACAGGCCTGAAGTGTCCCCTCTGTATCCACCACCCCTCGTCCCTGTCCCCTGGGGCTGGCCTGTGGCACAGGAATGCAATGCAGACTGCCAGGACTAGACCCCACAAGCTCCGGAGCAGGCAGAGGGGGGCTGGCACACACACCCAGCAGGTCTGCCAAGGGCAGAGGGACATCAGGACAGCAAGAGGAGCAGAATGCTGCTGGGGCAGCTGACACACACACCAGGGGACACCCCATTCAGAGAGAGATGGGCCACCCATGCCCAAAGTTGAGGGGCTACTTGGGACACCAGAAGCTGTGTGAGGAGGCTTCCGGGTCAAAACAGGGCATATCCCCACTTCATGGAACAGCCAGGGAATCATTTCACACCAGGCAGCTCCAGCAGTGCCTGCCTACCTTCTGCACTCACCGTGCATCTGGACTGATGATCTCAAGGCCAGGAGGGAGAGGATACAAGGCGAGGATCTTGTCCCATAAGGCCAGGAGCCATGGATCAACCACTGCATCTGGCCTGCAAGTGGGAAATTCAGGCTGCAGCAGAGCAGCGTCATCTCTCCAGGCTCAAGCACTGCTACCCCGGCACCCGGACAACGCTGGGCCACACCTGCAAAGCCACTTCTGCTTCTCTTTTGCTGCACAGTCACTCTGTGCTGTTCCCTTCCAGCTTCAAGGCTGCAAACATGTCTCAGCCCCTCTAAGCTTTCACTCACTCTCTGGGGCCCAATGTCTGAGCAGAACCACCAACCCGCCGAGCACAGCTGGCGACAGTCACTGCCTGCAGGTGTGTGACACAGTGTCCCCTGGTCTGAACAGGGCTGGGCAGAGCCAGGAGACCTTGGCACATGGTGGGGGACATGGGACACTCTGGAGGAGCAAGTGATCCAGGATCTGGCACAGGAGAAGAGTTCTGAGCAGAGATCAGCACATTTACCCAAGGCTGGGGTAAAGAGACTGAGGGGCGACCTCATTCATGGTTATCAATATGTGAAGGGTGAGTGTCAGGAGGATGGAGCCAGGCTCTTCTTGGTGACAACCAACAATAGGACAAGGGGCAACGGGTGCAAACTGGAACACAGGAGGTTCCATTTAAATATGAGAAGAAAATTCTTCCTGGTGAGGGTGGCAGAGCCTGGCCCAGGCTGCCCAGGGAGGTTGTGGAGTCTCCTTCTCTGCAGACATTGCAACCCGCCTGGACACCTTCCTGTGTAACCTCATCTGGGTGTTCCTGCTCCATGGGGGGATTGCACTGGATGAGCTTTCCAGGGCCCTTCCAATCCCAACTATTCTGTGATTCTGTGAGAGCACACACAGCCCTGCCAATCAGCCTGAGGACAAAACTGCACCCCGGGGCTCCCCACTCCACCGGGCTCTTACCCCAAGTCATGCTGGTCATCTCCCAACGCCACTGGCAGCAGAGGGTTGCCCCCAAGCTGTAGCACCCGTTTGTGCAGCTTCTTCGCAACAAAATTAAACCTAAGCAGAGAATAAGGGCAGCTGCAGAGGGCAGGGCTCCTGCAGCAGGACAGCAGGCACTGGCTACATGAGCAGCTGATGCTGCCAGGGTTATGCCAGAGCAGCACGGAAGCAGGTCTGGCCAGAACCAGCACACAGTCCAGCCTTGCACCCTCCCCAGCCCACGCTCCATCCCAGGGCAGCTCAGAGAAGCAGCTGGGTGCCACCTGCTGGGCCACACAGGCTGTGCCCAGCTTCCCAGAAGGGACTCGGGGAGGTCAAGCCTCCCCTCAGGGAAGAGAAACACTTCCTTCTCTCTAGCCCTCCCTGCCACATGGAGCTCAGGCACATTCCCATCCCTCCCACCACAGCTCTTTTGGGCACATGGGAACAATCCTTAGGGAGAGAACTGTGACCAACAGGGCTGGCTGCCACCTAAAACTCTGTGTTTCATGTCTCCTATTGGCTTGGTCCACTGAAATTGCTGTGGTACAGGCCTTCCTGCAATTCAGAGAACTGCACGGCTGTAACAACTGACTGAAAAATGAAGTCTGACACACTGCAGTAAAGCAGCTGCTTGAGGAGGCCAGGAGGAAAGAAATGGGCACAAGCTCAGTTTCTGGGGTTTAGGAGGGACACGGGCTGGTACAGCAGGATTGTTAATGCTGGTGGGAATTATGTTTTGTCTGAGCTGCTGTTCTAGAGTCAGGCTCTGTCCCCCCTTGCCCCTTCATTCTCCAGCCACGCTGGTCTCACCACGGCCAGAGCTGTGAGGAGCAGCTGCCACGAGCAGGCGAGGAGCCGCAGAGCTGCTTACTTGGGATAGGAGGAGTCGCCGAGGCCCAGCACGGCGTAGTCCAGCTGGCACAGGGAACCGAGTGGCAGGTTCTTCCGGAACAGAAACCGCCAGAACATCTACGAGGGACACAGCCAGGGAGTCATGCTGCTGCCGAGGAAGCCTTTCCTGGCTGCCTGTCCCTCGCTCGCCCATCCACTGAGTCCTCCCTGCCCTGTGCTGAGCCCCAACAGAGCAGGGAGCATGGCCTTCTGCAGAGGGGACCCCTGAAAGTGGCCACCACTGCCACCTGCCAGGAGGACAATGCTCTGTGAGCCCTCACATCCCCATGGCTCTTGCAACAGCAGAGCCCCTCTCACTGGTTAAACTGCTAAAACCTCACCAGCTCCCTGCCTGTGCCCCAGCAGTGACACAAGATGTGACTGGTGCTGCTCCAGAGCTCCCCCCTCCAAAAATAACCATAGCTCAAGCTGCTTCAAGAGAGAAATCCAGTCACTGGCCCAGGAAAATAAACATGGAGAGGAGCACATCCTACCTTCATGTTGTCAGGGGGGTCACCCTGGCCGGTGGTCGCACACACAAATACCACCAACAGCTCATTGATGAGGTTGGCCTGTGGGCACAAACACAGAAAGGCCCATTCAGGTCAGCAGCACACAAACACGTGTCCTGGCTGTCCTGATGTGACTGCTCACATCAAGTCGAGTCCATGGACAGACCACAGCAAAATAAAACCCGCAGCCCCCTGTGGCACAACCTCCTCTACAGGCACATGCTGCCCGCAGCATCGGCTCCTCGCCTCGCAGGGCATGGCTGAACGTCTGTCATCTAACACGAACTCTATTCCACGAGTCATTGCTCAGTTTTCACGCATTTTCAGCTGAATTAGAATCATAGAATCATTTTGGTTGGAAAAGACCTTTAAGATCATTGTGTTCAACTGTTAACCCAACACTGTCACTAAACACGCAGATTTTGCAGAACTGTTGCTCCCAGGAGAGCAGCAGAGCGCAGGCTGGGCGGGCGCCCTCGCTCCGTCCCAAGTGTCCCTCCCCGAGCCCTGGGGACATGGGCTGGGACACACTGTCCTCTCCTCCAGAACGGTGGCAATGGCCACATGTGGCTTCACCGACTGTAAATGGTGATAACCACTGTTTCATTTCAGATCGGGAGATCCATGTGTATGTGCTGGTTGGACTAAGGAGAAATGTGGTCTTTCTGTAGGAAGGGGGTGGGGAGCAGTGGGAAGAGAAGGCTGAATAATACCCAGATGTGAAAACCTTTCAGTGCCCGTCAAAATAATAGAATCATAGAATTATTTACGTTGGAAAAGATGCTTAAGATCATTGAGTCCAACCGTGACCCCGACCCTGGCACTACCTCATGTCCCTGAGAACCTCATCTGTTCAACCCCTCCAGGGTTGTAAATCCTCCTCAAAGGAGGAAGACAGGTCTAAAACACCTACAGGACAGACCTGTGTGGACAGGTCTAAAATACCTGCCTGGTCTAGGAGTCTTGTTCTGAATGCTGGTGGCTGTGTAGCGTGGTGCCTCACGCAGCACCCACCAGGGCATTGTCCCTGCATGGGAACCGCCTGCAAATAACTTCCCTTCCTCCCCAAACACGTCCCCACCCCAGCTGTCTTCTAGTTACCCTGAAGAGAATCCTGAGCGACTGCCTAAATACTGCGCCAACGCCAACTACATCCTCACACTCCTCCTCGACGCCTACAAGTTCAATGAGACCAGCTGGAACAGCATCTCCTTCCAGATGAAGGTAGGCAGCAAGCCCACCCTGTGGGCAGGAGTACCATAGAATCACTGAATCATTTTGGTTGGAAGAGACTCTCAAGATCATTGAGTCCAACCCTAACCCACCCCGGGCATTAAACCATGTCCCTGAGAACCTCATGTCCACATCTATTCAACCCCTCCAGGGATGGTGACTGCAGCACTGCCCTGGGCAGCCTGTTCCAATGCCCCACAGCCCTTTGGGGAAGAAATTGTTCCCCACATCCAACCTCAACCTCCCCTGGCGCAACTTGAGGCCGTTTCCTCTGCTCCTGGCGCTTGTTCCTGGGGAGCAGAGCCCGACCCCCCCTGGCTCCAAGCTCCTTTCAGGCAGTTCAGAGATCAGAAGGTCTCCCCTCAGCTCCTGTTCTCCAGCTGAACCCCCCAGGTCCCTCAGCCGCTCCCATCACACTTGTGCTCCAGCCCCTCACCAGCTCCGTTCCCTCCTCTGCACTCTCTCTAGTGCCTCAATGTCCTTCTTATGATGAGGGGCCCAAAACTGACCCCATGATTTAGATTTTGGCCTCCCCAGTGCACAGTGTACAATGGCACAATCACTTCCCTGGTCCTGCTGGCCACACCAGTGCTGGTACCAGCCAGGATGCTCCAGCCCCTTCATCACCAGCCACCCTCGGGAGGGTTTTGTTGACATCCAGCAAGGACACGGGATGCCCAACTACCTGAAATACGGATGACGGAGCTGAAACACAACCAGAAATACCCGCCAGCACCTCACCGCGCCATCACTCACCACCTCATAACCATCCAGCGCCTCCACCCTGCACTGGAAATGCCGGCGCTTGGCTTCTCTGCCGATTCTCTCCGCTGTGTCTTCAGCCGTCCCGGTCTGGCTGCCAAAAAGAACCAGGAGCTTCCGTTCCACCATCTGTAAGAGGATTTTCAGGGGGGGGTGGCGCGTAAAAATAGAGCTGGGGGCCGAAGCCGGGGGCCGGGGGCTCGGGGACGGGGCAAAGCCCCGTCCCCGAGCCCCCGGCCCCCGGCTCCGGCCCCATAGAAACACTCACCATGCCCCGTCGCCATGACACCACTTCCGCGAACGTCACCACCCGGCGACACGCTGTCATCAGGCTGCGCCGCCGCGGGGACCGTGCCCCCGTGGCCCGGTGGCGGCGATGCTGTTCTCGCTGCGGGAGCTGGTGCAGTGGTTGGGCTTCGCCACCTTCGAGCTGTTCCTGCAGGGGCTGGCGCTCCTGGCCTTCTCCGTGCTGCTCGTCCTGAAGGTGGACGGCCAGGCCGCGCTGTCCTGGTGGCTGGTCTTCGTGCCCTTCTTCGCCGCCGACGGGCTCAGCACCTACTTCACCACCATCGTCTCCGTGCGGCTCTTCCAGGACGGGGAGAAGCGGCTGGCGGTGCTGCGGCTCTTCTGGATCCTCACCATCCTCAGCCTCAAGTTTGTCTTCGAGATGCTGCTGTGCCAGAAGCTGGTGGAGCAGAGCCGGGAGCTCGGCTACGGGCTCATCATGTCGCCCATCTTCATCCTCCTGCAGCTGCTCATGATCCGGGCCTGCCGGGTGAACTGAGGCAGCGGGTCCCCGTCGTGCCCTCGCCGTGCCCTGGACTCCTAGTGACACTCATCGGGTTCTCCCCACCTTTGTTTCTGTGCAGAGCGGCGGGTCACGCAGGTCCGGTGCTGCGACAGGAAGGCTCTGTCATTAAGGACACTGCGCTGTTTTATGGCATCGTATTTCTTCAGAAGGTCCTTTTGTGCCGCATCCTTATTTCAGCTCACTCAGAGCTCTTGGTGTTTGTTTTAAAGTATCCTGCCCTGCAAAGCGCTGTTTGATATGCCGGTTGTTTTATTTTAAAATAAAAATACATGGAAGGATTAGTTTTATTTATAACATTGTTTTTCTTTAGAAAGCATTTGTACTTAAAACTGCTGCCTGGAGAATGGGAGTTACCTGGAGGGGGGTGGTTGCTGTAGATCTCCTCGTACACCAGAAGCGCCCCAGCTGCTGCCTCCCCTGCCCGTCTGAGCCCACATTTGGAATGAAGCGCCAGCTTCTGCAGCAAAGCTGATTTGTGTCCATCTGTCCTCTCACTTACCTGAGCGCTTTATGCCTCAGTGGCCTGCATGGTTTTATGGGGCTGTGCTTGGAGCCAGAGAGAACTGATATGTGTATTTTTGAACAGAAATGTGTTTTTTTTAAATTTGTATTTCCAATCTATTTGCTAAATATTGAGATAGGTGTGTTGGGAGGGTGAGATATGGGGACAGGAGTATGCGTGGCTGGTGCTGGTTGTGGAGGAGGGGGAGGGACAGGACTCACAGCCTCAGCTCTGGGGTGAAGCTCTGTCCGTAGACCCCCAGAAAGCACGAGTGGTTCACTATTCCCCGGGGGAGTGTGGATCAGTGTGTTAATGCCAATGGTACAGAGAACTCCCAGCGCTGAACACACTTTGGCGTCACTTGTGCTTCACTGTTGGGAGCAGTGGGTCTGCCCCTCACCTCTCTGCGAGATGTCGAGGGCTGCTTTGGAGCCCAGGCCCAGGGGATTGGTGTCCTGACACTGAGTTTTACAGCCCTTTGTACTCTACTGATGATGCTGACTCTGCTAAAACATCTCCTGGTAGCCAGGGCTTCCCCTCCAACCTCAGCTGCTCCCTGGGCCACCCCTGGCTCCTCCATCACCCCAGCTCCTCCTGCTGCTCTTGGGATCTCTTTTGTGCAAATCGATCTGGAGATGGAGAACCACTGTGTCACTGGCTTTCCAAGTCAGAGCCTGAGGAGCACCAGGAATGTGTTCATGGGGCTGAGCTTCCCTGTGAGATGCTCTGATGAGAATGAAACAAGCGGCTGCTCCTTTTCTCTCTAGAAAGCACATAGACAATGCGAGGAAGTTTCCTGTAGGTGACAACGGGTGTACCTTGATGCTGCTGTCAGCTTGTCCTGGCTGTCACAGAACAGCGGTGGGAGAATGGCAGCATCCATAAGCTGACACAGCTTTAGCCCAGACTGGGCCATACGGGGTCTTAGCTCCTGATGTTTGCTGTGACCTGCTCCCCACCAGCCTCTGCTCAGGTGGCACCTGGCTCCAGCCCTGGCTCCATGTCCCCTGTGACTGTAGGTGGCCTGTCCTGGGCTGGTACCAGGGTCCCCTGCTGGAAGTAGAGGATGGGAGCACCCATCTTGCTCTGTCCTTGCACGCCCATAGGTGGTGCTGGACCCAGAGCACTGGGAGCTGCCTCACATGAGCTCCTCGGCTCCTGCTTCACCTTGTGATGTGGTTTTCCAGGGCTTAGTGTCACCAAGGTGTGGCCGTAATGTCCCCAGATGCTCTTCTGGTCTGTCCACTTGGTGCCAGCCATTTGCTGACACGGGCTAAGCTGCAGCAAACCGAGGACACATCAGCTGGGAGGAGGAGAGCTGGCTGCTCCGCGTCCTCTCCCACCTCACACCAGCATGAGTTCATCCCCACTGCCGGTGTCCCCGTGCTGCGGTCTGGCCCACAACATGCCTGGTCACTCCAAGCACACAAACCAAGGATGTTGCATCACCTGCAGCCACAGGTATTTACAACAGGACTCAATGATCTTGAGGGTCTTTTCCAACCAAAATCATTCTGGGATGCTATATTCTGTCACCAGCAGCCACAGGGTCACTCGTGTGTGTCTGGGGAGGGTGAGGGCTGGGGAAAGGGGCAGGGGAGCAAGGCTGGGGCAGCGTGTGGGGGCCCAGCCAGTGTCTGCTGACGGGCACGAAGAATGGGAGCCGCAGAGGGTGTGGGATGTGGTGGGTGAAGGCAGAGAGGAGCAGGAGGAGCAGCAAAGCCTCTGAGTCAGGAGGGGACACTCACCGAGGTGTTTTTGGACTCTCCCACAGCTCCCCAACCACTCAGCTAATTAAACCAAAGAAGGGGCAAACAAATAAACAAGAAAAGATCGAAGACGTGAACACATCCTTCCGCCTCGCTGCAATACTTGGCAGAGGAATGGAGCCATTTTCTGGTGCTGAGCCCCGGCGGGGTTTGCCCGGCTTTCTCAGCATTTTGCAGCGGCCTTGGAGAAGAGCCAGCACCCTGCTCCTCCAAGGTAAGGCACCCTACCAGGTGAATTTGGGGACGTGGGCTGGTATGTTGCCAAACTGCAGCACTTGGGGTGCTGCCCTCAGGGGTGCAGGAACTACCTGTGTGGCTGGATCACCTGGCAGCCAGGACCAGCTGAACCCTTTCCCAGGTCTAGCTCCTCATGCCAAGGACTCACCTGCTATGCCCAGGGCCACCAAGTCCTGCAACAAAACTCCCCAGGGCCTTTGCCCTCATGTCCCACAGTGTGATGCTGTGGCCAGGGTGATGCAGACCAGCTGCAAAAGCTGCTCCCACCCTTCTGGGAGCATCCCCCTTGGTGAAATCCTGCTGGACCCTGTGCCAGCTGACACGGCTGGAGGGCACAGCCCCTGACACCCATCCCTGCCCAGTGTGAGCCATGGGGCTCCTGATGCTCCCTGGCTTGGGGAAGGAGGTTCCTCAAGTCTGGGGCCAGCAGACTCTCCTACAGTCTGGAATACGCTCTGGCAAAGGTACAAATCTCACCTCTATGTTTATTTTTGTTCCTGTGGTGGGTGAGGTGGATATCACTGCCAGCTGGGCCTTTCCCAAACCCAACTGCAGCTCCCCAACTAAAAGTACATGTTATAGGAACACCCCAGCCCAGAGGTCTGGCCTTGCGGACACACTGCAGGAGCGACATGGCTTCTGGCTTCCCTGTGCCGGTGCCACGGACCCCGGTGGGTGCCACAGCCCTGCACCCCTCCAAACCCCCAGGGCCAGGGGCAATGAGCCTCCACACGGCCTCGTCTCACCCTGGCCCTGTGCAGGGAACCAGAAGTGCTGAACCAGCATCACTGTACTGGAGGGACAGTGCCAGCTGTCACCCCACTCCATGTGTTCCAGCTCCTGCTGGGGCAGGGGCAGCTCTTGGAGACACTTGGAATTTGGAGATGGCTACAATGGAGGGAGATGACACTGGTGTCCCCATGTCCCTATGGCATCCCCGTAGCAGAGCCCAGTCCAGAACAGCTCAACTGGGCTTCATGTGTGAGAACGACAAGCGTCCAGCATGACCTGAGCTACCACGGGGGCATGAGGGCTCCCAAAGGAGAGAGTGGGGAACGGATGGTCCCAGGGACCTCCGCCTTCTTGTGGACATTGGCAGCACCTGGGGACAGTGCGACCTGCTCAGCACTGTGGTGGCTTTACCATCGTGACATGGGGGTGGCTTCTGGTCAGGAGCTGGGAGCTGCTTCGCTAGAAGGACCTTGGGGTGGTGGGCAGTGTCCTGCCTTGCCCAGAGCTCATGGGGACAGGAGGCACCATCTGAGGACAAGGCTGTGCGAGGAGCAGCCACACGTCCATGGGGGTGGCTGAGAGGAGGATGGTGTGGGACAATGAGAACATGACGTGGCTGGGGGTGCTGTTTGTCCAGCATGGACAAGCAGGTGTTGGGAGATGTGGACCACCTGGACTGGGTGTCACCATTGGTGCCACGGCTTGGTGGCTGAGCCCTGGGACCTGGAGGTGGGCTGTGGCTCTGGAGTGGTCCTGTCATGCAGAGGTAGCTGGCACTGCCCAAAAATTAAAGCTAAGTCTTGCAAGTCCTAACTGGGAGCAACTGCTGAGCATCCAGGAGTCCATGTGGAGGGGTCTGGGGAGCAGGGAATGAAGACGGACAGTTGGTGAGCCTGTTCCTGCCTCAGATTCTCACACTGGGACTAAAAACTTGCTACACTGGATAAGATGCCTCCAAATCCTTCTCAAGGCAGATGCTGGCCAGTCTCATTTCAGCTGTGGGGACTGGCTTTTGCTGTTATCACGATTGGCAGCTGTCACTCATTTCAGATGAGTCTTTGTGAGGTGCAGATTCAAGTTCAGGTCCCTTTTTGCCATGTCCCAGGGACTCAATGCACCCAACACCTCCCCAGCCACCGGGGAGACACAGCCTCAGTTTAGTTGAGCATTAAGGCTTAGCATAACCATCTCAAGTATCTGCACATCTTCTGCTGTAAGCCTATCCCTGTGAGAGGCTGGATGCGAAGAAGGGCAGATTTGCCCTCAGTTGCCCCAAAACTCTGTGCAGAGCCTGGCTTTGTGCTTTGGGAACCCTCAGTCTCACAAAGGTGGTCACGCCGTGGTACCACCACAGCAGTGCTGGGCTCACAGGGTGTGAAGTGCTGCCATCTCCCAGGACTCATGGCTGGAGAGAGGAAGGGGTTGGTGCTGAGCGGGGGCTGAAAACACTGGGTATTTCTCCTGGCCAGGCTCCAGAGATGGTGTCAAGCCCATGCAGGGTCTGGGGGGTGCGCTGGGCACCTGGGACTCCTGGCAGCTCCCACCTGTGGCTTTCTCAGCACCTACATCCCCTTCACCAGCCTGTGCCTTCAGCTGCAGCCCTTTGCTGCTGAGGGACACAGGGACCATGGCCAAGACACACGTGGATGGAAACTGGGAGTGGTAGAGCATCTTTCAGAAGGTTGTGGAGTCAAGAGAGTGGCACCAAGTTCAGAAAGTATTGTTCTGTTTTATCATTTGTGCAACACGTATAGACAACACATAGGTGTCAGGATTGGGAATTGCATGAAGTCCTGGATAGTGGCTGATTTAGCAACCCCAGAATATGCCTTGCATTAGCCGTGTGGGCTTTTACAGCCTTCCCTGGGCTGGAGCTGAGACACAACGACCCACGGCAGGGACCACGGCTGCCCACGCCTTAGCTTTTCTTGAATCTTTGATAACTTCCACATGCTGAAAGGATTCACAGCCAAAACATGGACTCCACAGCCAGCTCTCACCCAGGCATGTCTTTTAGGAAATGGCCTGATTCGTGCAACTGAAAGTTAGATTTTTATGGCTAGATTGTCTGAAACATGTTTGAGCCTGAGAGCCTCCCCTGTGCTGGCTCTAACACTTGGTTTGGGGTAGTAAAAGCAACATTTGAAGCAGATCAGGTCCCTGGTGACTTCCTCCACCAGCAGTACACGGGCCTCATGTGGTCAGTGCCAGCACCGAGTCATGGTCTGGGATGTGGTAACAGTGTGGTCTGGTTATCTCACACACAAACTAATTCCCTTGACCAAGATAAGAGGCTTGGCTGCCTGTGCAGGTCAGTCCTGCTGGGAAAATGAGAGAAACCGGCAGGCCTGCTGAGAAAATGAGAGAAACTGGCAGCCCTGCTGAGAGCAGCCGCTCAGTCCTGCCTGTGGGTCCCGCTGCCCGGCGCTGCCTCCGCATGGGCTCCCCACAGAGCCACAGACCTGCCTGCACTCCAGCTTCCCGCCTCTGCCTGAATCCCCACCATTTAGCTTGCTTTTTTTCTTCTTTCTTTTTTTTTTTTTTGGTGGGTTTGTGTGTTTTTTGTTTTTTTCTTTTTGTTTGCCAATAAGCTCTGATGTCAGAGACGTCTTACATTCATGAATGCAATGGCAAACTGCAGTGCTCTTAGCTCAGCTTCTAACTGCTTGGAACATTGGGACAAGCAGTCAAGAAGTTATTGGAGAGCACCTAGAAAATGAAGAGATAAGTAGCATTTGGTCTAGATTTGTCAAGAAACCATGCTACCAGCCTGACAGCCTTCTCTTTGGGTGACAGCCACTCTGGAGCCGAGCGAGAGGATAAGCCCAAGGTACCACGGGCCCTTAGGAAGGGGAACATGGGTCAGCCGCTGGGTAGGTGGGATCCAGAATTGGCTTTGGGGTGTTCCTGGCTGATACCCAATGTGTGCAAAAGCAAATACCACCTTAGGAGCACATGGGTCTCTGTCCTGACTTGAGTGCTCTGAGCTGCCGCAGCCCCCAGTTTCAGGGCTGGTTTTCCCAGGACCTCATCTATAACTTTTATGGAATAATTTAAGAGAGTTGGCCAGGTTGTGGTTAAAAGCACAGACCCATTTTGAGTCACCACTCTTGGAAAGGTGATGAGAAGTGTGGAGCAAGTGCTGAAAGCCCAGAGGGGAGCAGCCAGGATGGCGGGGGCACAGGAAGGAGGAAAGCCTGAAGGACAGGAGGCTGCAGCAGCAGTGACCTCCCTGGAGCAGCTTCTCAGGAGCTTTGCCGAAACTTTGGGGAGAGTGAGGTATTGCAGAGTGCCACAGCTCAGTGACATGAGATGAGCTAGCAGGGTGAGGGGATATGGGGTGTCTGGCTGTCCACAGCTCACCCACCACTGTGGCCAGGGGAGCTGGCTCCATCATAGAATCACAGAAAGGTTTGGGTTGAAGGGCCCTTCCCAGCTCCCCCAGGGCACCCCTGCCATGAGCAGGGACATCTGCACCAGCTCAGGTTGCTCAGAGCCCCCTCCAGGGATGGTTCATCTACCACCTCTCTGGCCAACCTGGGCCATTACTTTGCCATCCTCAGTACTCTACCACCCTCAATTTAAAATTCTTTAAAATGTACATTATGCTGCTAGCTGCCCTTGTCCAAACCAGTTTGGCAGCTCAAGGGAGACCTCCCATAGCCAAAGGGTTTCCTGTTTTACTGCAAATAACCTCCAGCATTTGCTGAGGGACACCTCCATCACGTCACGCTTTCAGCTTCTGCCTTGTTTCCTTATGGCCCTGCTGATTGTGTTGGAGGCAATCAAGCATCTTTAGAGCTGGTTGCCTCAGTCTCCCTCCTGTGCTGTTCCCAAGCACTCACTGTGACACTTGTGAAAGGGAAAACCTGCCCTGAGGGTGTTTCATCCCCATTTCCCTGTGCTCCCTGATCTCAGGAAGAAAAAACCCTCAGGATGCCCAGGGCCCGAGGAGAACCCCTGTCTGGGGCTCTCAGGAGCCAGATCTGAGAAACCCCAACCTCACCTTCAACCTTGATGGTGTCATCCCCCAGTGACACAGCTGGAGAGCCAGCAGCTAACAGCCTCAACCTCCTGGAGCATCCCTGCTCCATGTCCCTTCATCTCAGCACACACGGAGCCCATCACCGCAGCATCAGGCAGCTTATCCTCATCCCAGTAGGTGCCCACTCCCCAGGCACCGTCAATATCGAAATACTGATATTTTTATTGATATCATTAGTCTTGGAGATCTCACAAGGATGGCGCTAAGCCCCATCCAAGCATCCCAGGGCCAACAGCCGCTGTGCTGTAGCTGTGCACAGGAAAGGGGAAAGGGGAAAGGGCTGGGGTATCTGTGGTGGCACAGGGCATGTCCCTGCCCCAGAACACCCACAGCTGAGAGGTGGCACCGAGACAGTCACTGTCAGGGCAACTGGGGCATGTGTTCCAATGATACACACCGGGAAAGATGGTAGAGAGGAGGAAAGGTCTGGTCTGCTGTTTGCCAGCTGGGAACAGCAGGTGTGGGCACCTCAGAAGCAGCTTTAAATGGCCCCAGTTCCACCAGTCTTGCTGGAATCGGGCTGGAAGGGAGGGCTGGAGCTGGTCCTTGCTGGGACAAGGTGCAGCAAAACCCAGGGTCCATCTGGAAGGGAAATGGGAGGCAGGAGCATGCGACGCAGCTCACCCAGAGACGTGGGACCTGCACAGAGCCACCGACTGCACCTCCCAGCCAGAGCCGGAACGACCTCCTCGTGCAGAAATTAAATGGTGGGGAAGTGAGACACTCTGTTGTGACCCTGAGTCAGAGTGTTTTCCTTTCAGAAGGCGCAGGGAAGACGTTGGCAGTGGAGGTGATCTCACTTCACAAACACCAGTCACCCCAGTGACTGGCAGTAATGGCCGGGCTCCAACGCCGCAGCGTCTCCATTCCAGCCCGCAACTTCCTTCTGGGTCTCAAAGAGTCATGTCAAGGGGCATGGACAAAGAAACATATGCCAAAGCAGATCAAATAGGGGTGTGTGTGTACTCTAGTCGTACTTCTCCGTAGCAGATTTGCTCACCTGCAGTCAGAAGAATGAGACATTTAGGTCACTTTTTCAGTTAGGAGCAAATAGCACATTTAGCTCTCACCGGGGCATGTCCCGAAGGCAAACAGGGCTCGTCAGCACCGAGGGCCCGCGGGGAGCATGAGAGCGGGTGCTGCTCTGTGCTGGGCACCGGCTCCACGCTCGGGCACCGCGTCGCCCTGAGACCCGGCCCACGCTGCAGCAGGCAGACACCCCTCCGGGTGCGATTGCCCAAAGAAGATTGAGGACCAGACTGTGCGTGGCACAAAGACGGCGTGTTGTCACCCTGCCAGAGCCCAGCATCGCCTGGGAGGGGGTGCAGGGTGCACATGGGGCAGGAATGAGGGGAAACAGCCTTCTGCAACGTGCAGTGCCACAGTGGAAGGAGAAGGGGCCAACGCTCAAGCTGTTCAGCAGGAGGAAGTAAAAGTTAAGGTAATTACCTAATTAGGCTATCAAGGGAGCAGGTGAGGGTGCAATCGGGACTGTGTGCTATGCCAGGTGCTGGGGACATGATGCAGGTTTGGGAAGATGGTCTCCAGAGAACCTTCTGCTTGGTGCCGAGGGGGCTCACGGGCTCTGCCTCCCCCAGCTTGCTGAACCTCCTCCTGGCACCACCTTTTTGTTGCCCTAAAGTTTTTGCAGGGAGGATTCTGTCAATAAGTTATGAAGCCATTACTTGTGACTTGGCTCAGGAATGTCTAGTGTAAACTGAAGAAGTACTACCTTTTACCAGATTTTTTAACTAAACTATTTCTAAATAATGTTACCTCACCTAGCGAAGCCTCTGTCCTGGCTCCAACCGCTGTATATCCAGCCTGGGGGGGTCTGTGGGATGGCAGATGGGTTCCAGGAAAGGGGATGGTGGGACAATGGGCGTTCCTGGTCCCCCTGGGACGGGCAGCTCAGAGTGTGCAGCTCGCGCTGGTTTCGGGGACAGGGAGAGCGGCAGCAGGCGGAGGAGCGCCCGAGTTTCCTTGAGCCCAGACCCAGCGGTGCCACATGCCTCCTGCTCAGGCACAGCCCCATCCCGCAGCTCTGCTCTGAGCCCTGCCAGCCCTCCGGCGCCCAGACAGGCTGTTTGCTCAAGGAAAGTGCTGGTGAAACTGGTTCTTCTGCTTTTGCACATCCACATTTCCTCCCAAGAGGAAGGTGGACGCTCAGGACCCCAGAAGCTGGATGAAGGGATGGGGGATGTCTCCTGGCCTCAGACATGGCTGTGAGGTGTGCGGCTGCTCTGGAGGGAGCGGACACATCTGCCCACGTTAAAGGAACCAGTGTGCCACAAACATTGGTGAACAAAGTACCACCAGGTGTGGTTGCCTGTGTTCTGCTCCGTGGCGTCCACAGGGTGCTCTGAGCAGCTTGGCCCCAGTTTCCAAGCCTCTGGGGCTGTGCCCATCCCAGGAGCTGGGCTGAGTCTGGTCCTGCCACCCTTGCTAGGCCCAGGTCCATGGAAGGTGGGTGACCAAGGGCTCTTGCAGTTCCCGAGCATCAGGGCTGCTCCAAGGTCCCTTGGAGAGAACACAGCTCCTCAAGGGACCAGATCCCTGAGGAAGGAACACAGACCACGGGTGGGACCACGGTGCCATGTGTCCCTGGGATGGCACACGTCCCCACCTGCCATTGTTGCACTCACCACGTTCATGAGGGGTCCTTTTCTCTCAGAGGCTGCAGTGGTGGACCTGGAAGCATTGCAAAGGTTGCATTTGGCATGTGGCCTCAGCTTCACCCCAGTTCCCTACTGGGACGAGCTCCAGGCTGGATGCAGACCCGGGGCCCTCCCATCCACCGCTTCTTTGGACAGCCCAGGAGAGCCTGTCATGGACCATGGCCAGGGACTGCTGCGTCACCTTAGTCCCAGCAAGTCCATCCTTCACTGCCCTTGCGCTCACGTGGCCCAGGGCCGTTCCCCACTGGGCTTGGCCTGGCTGGTGGCAGCACGTTTGCCAAAAGGCTGAGCCTGGCAAAGAGACCCAAATTCCTGGGAACGGAGACAGAAACAGCAGCTCAGACAGTCCCGCTGCCTGGGAAGAGCAGATGGAGTCACCACAAGTTGAGGGAAACCACAGCTCCCTCACAGCTAGGCAAATCATTACCTGTCCTCCTGGTGTGAGAGGAAATTAAGATTTTATCACATCACCTCTGGAACTATTTATTTACTATAGAAGAATCAGGAAAAGTAAACTGGAAACTGAGTAAAAAGTAAACTGAAGCTGAGTTGCTCAGCCCAGGTTTGGAGGCAGCAGCCAGAGGGTTTGGTGGGCTCTGGGTGCACACAGCCATGGTGCTGCAGGTCCAGGAGGGACCAGGGCTGGTCAGTGCTGTGTGTCCTGCATGGGGACGAGTCCCTTGGCTCAGGACAGCCCTGGCCCAGCTGCTGTGGGGGATTTCCAGACCTGGGAAGGCAGCAGACACTCATTGGACCCCTTCCAGTGAAGCCATTTGAGTCCAAAGGTTGTGTGCTGTGTGGAGGTGGGGATGCAGGGATGGCGGCACCCTCTGCCCTCCAGCCGTCCATCCCGCCAGCACAGGAGCCACACTAAGGATGTTGCCGTGGGGCGAGGGACTGGCCTGGAAGTCCGAGCCCCGGCTGGCCTGCAGCAGGGCCCGGCACAGGCACCCAGCTCGGTGCGAGCTGCAGAGAGATGTGACCTGAGACAGAAACCCCCAGGGACCGCCGCAGCCCTGGTTCTGCAGGGTGGTGCTTTGGTTTCCGTGCACACAGCAGGACCTCGGAAACCACCGTCCCTCCAGTCGCAGGGAAGGAAGGACACATGCAATGAGCGCTCCCCAGTACGCTTTACCCTTATGGCATCCCTGTGTTTGACTCAGCTGAGAGAAGGCAGCTGGGAACTGAATCTTTTCATCCACGTCACCCGTGTGACAGCCTCGGAAGCCTCTTGTCAAGGAGCTGAATCAGTAGGAAGCGGCTTTGCAGTGTCACCCAGAGAGAGCAGCTTCCCGCATCCACCAGCTTTCCCTGTCCCGGGGGCTGGGGCTCTGCAGCTGGATGTGACACCCCCTGTGGCTGGATGTGACACCCCTATGCTGGATGTGACACCCTCTGCAGCTGTTTGTGACACCCTGTCTGTGCCCCTGAGCCTCTAACACATGTCCGGGGAGATGGGAGGCTGCTGGAGGCTGCAGGAACCTGAGCCCCCCCTCACTGCCCCGATTCTCCTTGGGGTTCTCAGGTCTGAGGGACCAGAAGCTGGGTGACACATGGGGAAGGGGTCACCACAGTCCCAGCTGGGCTGTGAAGACTTCTTGGCCCTCTTGGTTTCTTGTGTGACCCCTGGCAAAGCTCAGCAAGTGTTGCTGAGACCCCCCTGGTAGGGCCATCCTTCTCCTTCTCTGATGGGATTTTCTTTCTCGTTGTAATAAAACTTGTTATCAAGACACCTGCCACTCTGTGTGTGATTTCAGGGCATTGGATACTGCAAATATCACTCTCACCTCTTATAGACCTCGTAGAGACTCGTAATGGAAATATTAAGACTGGTGAGAGCAAAGGGAGAACAGAAATGAGAGCGTGTGTGTCAAAGTACAAAGAAGCAGGGAGATAAGGGTTAACAGGAGAGGTGTGTGCTAGTTGCTGCAGGGCTCCTATGTGTGATTTCATTCAAATGAGGAGGAGGAACTAATTGGCCAAAGATAAGGTGTCAGGAAGATGCTGAGCTGAGCGATAAATATACCTGTAAGACAAACAAGGGAACAGATATTAAAGAGTTTTGGCTAAGGCTGATAAGGTCTGAGATAAAATAATGGGGAAAAGATTTTCAAGTAAGATCTACTTCCAAAGGATATAAAAGACGAGTCCAAGGTGGGTTTGCTGCTGGCAGTGGAGGAGCACAGAGCAAGGGCTCACCCCCCAGGTGCGCGGCTCTGGGTGTGCCGGCAGGTGAGCTGACCTTTACTTACTTAATGTAAAATAAAATCACCTTTCCCATGCCCTCCTCTGCTTGGTGCAGTGTTCCTTTTGCTCCTTCCTAGTAGTGTTGACCCGGGCAGGAGGGGCTGCAGGACCTGGAGCACAGATCCGACCCCATCACGCTGTGCCAGGCTGCTGGGCCGCCAGCCCCTCCTTCCTCCAGCCCCCTGCTATTTTATCCTGATATTGCTTTTCCCAGGCAAAGATCCGATTATCTACCAAGATTTCTGAGTTACACAGCTGGAGACACTGTCAGCCCAGGGACAGCCTTTGGAGCTGATCTGGCAGCTCTCACTGCCTGGTGTTCCCAGCTCTCCACGTCCAAACACCTTTCTCCTGGGTTTGAGTTTGCAGGAGGTTTCACCGTGATGTTCACTAACAAGAAGCACTTCTCTGCTGCCATCGTCGGGGCGCTGGTTGCACTCTCCATCATTGCCCTTGTTCTCAGCCTGGTGAAGATTGAAGATGTCACCCTGCCACCCACAGTCAAGGTGAGCCCAAAAGGGGGTCCCTGAGCACCACTGCAGGCACTGGTCACCTTGGGCAGGTTCTCAGAGACAATAGCTGATCTTCAGGGTTAAGAGGTGAAGGAGGACTTGGTAGGACCTGCCTTGTAGTAGCTGGGTGGTTGCCATCTCAAGATGCAGGCAGAAGAAATACAGCCTGGTCACCTCCAAGTCAGGGACGGAAGCCTCCACTGAAACTAGCCACCATGCTGAGTGTTTGACATGTTTTGAGGAGCTTACTTTGGGGCAGATGCGGAGGGCACAGCCCTGCCCCACTCCCTCTGCCCTCCCAGGACGCTGCAGCACAGGGTGACACAATTCCCCATGGCTCGGCTCCTGCCAGCTCCCCCCAGCCTGTCCCACCCCGCTCACACCACAGCATGAGCATGGCAGCTGCTCCCCGTCCCTCCCCTGCAGCTTGGCAAACCACCTCGGCTGCTGGAAGAGGTTTTGGGGTGAGATGGGGGGCTTTACGGGGAGAGGCACACGGCTGGGTGCTCCTGGACCAGCATAGACACAAAATATATGTGAGCAAGAAAGAATTTTTTTTAAAAAAGCAGGAGGGAGCAACCAATAAAATATTTGTGTGAGCTGGCGTTGCTGTACGGACTTCAGGGGAGGGAACACAAAAGTCCCTCAGTCGCTGTGACCAATGCCCACACTGAGGCCACGCACTGTCACCACTCTGCTCTGCCACGGAGCAGACAGCTCTGCCTTACAGAGGTGGTTTTGGGGACATCTTGTGGCCTGACCACCCTGGCCGGGCTGTGGTGGGGCCAGGGGTGTGCTGCTGCTCCTCCCACCAGCATGGTGATGATGGTGTCACTATTTTCCTTCCAGTATGGGATGGTGTTTGACGCAGGTTCATCCCACACCTCTCTGTTTGTCTACGAGTGGGATTCAGACAAGAAGAACGACACCGGCATGGTCAGCCAGAGCTTGTCCTGTGATGTCCAGGGTCAGTGTCCCCCGGCCATGGCGCTGCCCCATGTTTGTGGAGTGGGTGGGATGACCTGGCCTCCCCCTTGCTGACCTGTGCACACTGGGCAGCTCAGTCCGTTGGGCTGTCACTGCTGGCACGGTGGGGAGCCCGGCTTCAGGCAGGGTGGTCCCTGACTCCCCACTGGCTTTGCTCATGGTTGGAGGGCACTCAGCACCATGTAGTGCCCACGCACTTGGTAGAATGGACGCACATTAGTGTTGCTCTGGATTTTCATTCCTCCACCTTGGACTGCCCCCAGCCACCCAAGCTACTGTCCTGGCTGGGAAAGGTCTCACCCACAGAGCTGGGGACACTGCTGAAAGCATGGGAGACATGGGGATCCATAGGACAGGAATGTGAGCATGGGTCAGTCACATCTCAGGGGACCCTGGAAAAGCATGCTTGGTTGCTAAGAGGTGACAGCCCACACTGCTCTGTGCCTTCTTGCTCCCACATCCCTGTCCCCGACTGTTCCCTTCAGCCTGTCCCAGCCTGAGTCTCTTCCAGGGAAAGGCATATCGAGCTATGCCAACGATCCCCCAAAAGCTGGTGATTCCCTAAGGGAGTGCCTGAATAAAGCCCTGAAGATTGTTCCTGCTGCAAACCAGAGGGATGTCCCAGTGTATCTCGGAGCAACGGCAGGCTTGAGGCTACTGAGGTATCGCTGTGGGGTGTGGGGGTGATGGAGCAGTGACCGCTGTCAGGACACCGTGTTCTGCATGGGACTGGGATGCCAGGAGCTCCCAGCTCTCATGCTGCTGTGAGCAACTGGGGATGGGGACAAGGCAGCCCAGTGGGGACACTGGAGTGGCTGTGCTGTCCTGAGCTATTGGCCCTGAGGCTGCTCAGAGGGGTCCATTGGCATCCCCACGTCCCAGGAGGGTGCTGCAAGCCCGGTTCCAAGCAAGAAATGCTTCTCAGAGCTCTTTGCTTGTTCTTCATTATTCCTTAAATATGAGAGAGTTGAGATGGCACCAGGTGATGTGTCATCTGCCCAGAGGGATGGGTGCTGGGGTTGGAACGAGGCAGAGTTTGGAGGCAACAAGGTGCTGCAGGACCTGCCTTCACCTTTCACCAGCCCCTATTAGCTCTCTGCAAATGCCAAGCTTCATTTCATGGCTCTTGGTTTTATGGTTACAGATATCAAAACTTATATCTGTGCCCTGGCAATCAGACCCCTTCCCTGGGAAGGAGCTGGGTCATAGCCTGAAGGTTACTCGCTTCAGAGGGCAAGCAAAACCAGCAGCCCCGAGACATCTTCCCTCACCCAGAGGTCTGAAAACAGACCAGCACCTTCCCAAAAGACCCACTGGAGCTCAGAAGCCAGCCCTGGCTTTGGTGCGGTCAGTGGGTGATGTTCAAACATGGGCTTTGCAGCACAATCCGCTCTGGCCTCCAGCACTATGGAGATACTTTGTTAGGGAAGGGTGTTCTGGCAGAGCTCTGTGTGACTGGGATCAAACTGCACTGCAGGGAAGAGTTGCTGTTCCTCCCGGATTTGTGATGCCAAGTCTGGACAGCTGGGGTTTATGCTGTATGAGCAGTTTTGACAAGTTATGCAGCAGGAAACATCACTTCACACAAACTGCTTGTTGTAAAAAAACTGGAGTATGTGGAACTGGGAAAGAAACAGACTGTTCCCTGTGAGTACTGATGTAGCTGGGTATGTATCCTGACCTTTGAGTCCTTCTTAGGGAACAGAACAGCTCAGCCGCAGACCAAATCCTGGCCGAAGTCGCTAAAACCATGCGAGAGTACCCCGTGGCTTTCAAAGGGGCTCGAATCCTCACGGGAGAGGAGGAGGGGGCGTATGGCTGGATCACCATCAACTACCTGCTGGACTCCTTCGCTAAGGTGGGAGAAGGGTGAAACGCCCGCTCCTTTGCTGATACAGTTTTTCTGATTTTTCTGAAGCTTGCTGGTCACACTAGGAAAGTTCTGGGTTCGTGGCTTTCAGGAATGACCGTGGGGAGCAGCTGGTTATCCTCTGGCTTGCCTGCAGTGAAAGAGGGGGGAGAAATTAGGGATGGGGGTGTTCCTAGCAAAAGCTGAGGGCACATCTGCACACCATGTGGCCACAGGGTCTCCTGGGGACAGCGAGGGTGGCCATGCAGCCCAGTTTGTTTCTGCCAGGTTTGGCCTTGTTGCCTAGGAAGGTCCATCTCTGGGTAGGACGGGGAGGCCCCAGATCTGGCTCAGTGTGCTGGTCTGAACAAAGCTTGAACCAAACCTCTTCCCTGCCACGCTCTGTCCCAGCACTGCCACGGCTCCCCGCGGTGCCGGCACCGTCGGGCGGTTTCTGTCCGTCTGTACCTCTGCAACTGCTCTTCGGGAAGGGCAGCCCCCCAGGCCAGGTCCCCACCAGCACTTTGGTCTGGGGACCGGTGACTCAGAGCCATGTGAGCCCTCAGCACGCTGCACATCCAACAGACAGGTCCATCTCTGTTTTTAATGGCTCTAATAAATGGCCAGGCTGGTTGGGCAGGAAAGACGGTGGGGTGTCACCTGCAGAAAACGTTGAATTGAACACCTATTGAATTTAGTAACAAAACCCTGTTGACTTCAATGGAATGAGGATTTTGCTCATGCTTAGACCAGCCGTGCACTACTCCTCTTCCTCCCGTCTTTCTTTGGCAGTACTCCCCCAAAGCACACACGTGGCTTCATCCAGAGGCAGCCAACATTCTTGGAGCGCTGGATCTTGGAGGAGCATCCACTCAAATCAGCTTTGTGCCCAAGAGTTCAGTGATAAACTGGAATGAAGCCTCCAAGCTCACACTGTACGGGTATGACTACGACATCTACACACAGAGCTACCTCTGCTACGGGCAGAACGAGATGCTGAAACGCCTGGCAAAGGAATTAATTGCGGTGAGAGGGGAACAGGGGGGTAATGGCACTCTGCTCTCGTGATGCCAACCACAGGCTTGTTAATGCATTAATTAAGAACAGGCTCTCTTCCAGAGAGCCATCAGCAGGAACTGAGGGCAGGGACAGACTCTTTAGAGCATGGGATGTGGAGAAGGGAAGCAAAAAGGGCGGCTCAGGAGAGATCTTCTGGCTGCGTACAGCTGCCTGCACAGGGGGTAGAAAAGGCAGGACCAGGCTCTGCTTGAAGGTACAAAGTGACAGAACAAGAGGTGACGTGTGGAACATGAGAGTTTCTGACCAGATGCAGGAGAAAACTTTTTCTCAATAAGAGTGGTCTAATATCGGAATATGGCCCAGAAATGCTGTGGAGTTGCCTTCTCTGGAGATATTCAGAACTTGACAGGACAAGGCAGTCTGATCCAGTTGGTCATGGAGCGGGTTGGCACAGGTATCCCTATAGCTCCTCCCAAACCTCAACTACTCTGTGACTGCACAGGCCTGAGAAAAGTGGACCAAAGATCTTTCTCAGGGCATTTTTTGGAATGTCAGAGGAGAAGAGGGTCTTCATGGAGCTGCGTGTTACCAGGAGGAGCAGCCTTGGCAAGCTGCTTGCTCATGCTGCACTGCCAGGAAGGTCGCAGGCGGTGTCCCTGCCTGGGGCTGGAGCTGGAGCTGGGCTGGAGAGGGCTTTGCGTGCCCCAGACATGTCCTGCTGGCCAGGGGAGAGGCATGCTGAGTTCATGAAGTTGGTCTGTCTCCGTGGGAGAGGGAATGACACAAAGCAGAGTGAGAATTAGTGTTGAGCTCAGGCTGGGACTGCAGGTGGCCGACAAGAGCAGGGTCACAGCAGGAGAAGGTGCTGGGGAGGTGGGAGATGTGCCTGTGGCTCAGGGGTGGGTCCTGCCACCCGGCACGGCCACCGAGAGGGTCAGGAGGCGGCTGCAGCTGCGATTTTACTGTTCCCAGGAGTCGCCTTCCAGCACGCGAGTCGATCACCCGTGCTACCCAAAAGACTACAATGAAACCGTCTCGCTGTCTTCCTTCCACACCAGCCCCTGCACAAACCAGAGCGACCCACGCCTGGCCCTCGGTGACAGAAACGTGACCCTGGAGGGCAGGGGTGATGCCAGCGGCTGCCTGGCTGCCGTCAAGAAGCTGTTCAACTTCTCGGCGTGCGGCCAGAGACAGAACTGCACCTTCGACGGCATCTACCAGCCCCCGGTCAGCGGGCCGTTCATCGTAAGGCAAATCCCATCCTCCCACCTCCCCAGCAGAGCATGTCCCCAGCTGCTGTGGTGTCCCCATGTGCCCCATGGCGCTGTCACCTCCCTTGCAGCAGAAGCAGGGGAAGAAGCTCCCAAATGACCACTGCCCCAGGACTCACCAGGGATTGCTGGCATCTGACTTTCCAACCAGATCTCCAAAAATGGGATCACGTTAATGAAACAGCTGCTTAGTCAAGTTTTCAGTGAAACAAACAGCTTAGTGAGCAGCCTTCAGGCTCTGCCCGTGCTCCATGTGCTGCTGTAGCACCTGCACCTCCAGCCCTTTACCTCTGGTGGGACATGGACAATGACCCCCTGGGACTATATGGTGGAGGGACAAACCCAGGGAAGGACAAACCCCATCTCCTCTACCAAGGGAGACAGAGGCAGCTGCCGGGGGGCGTTCTTCACTGTAGCTCAGTGACATTTCTGCCTCTTGCCTTTCAGGCCTTCTCTGCCTTTTACTACAACTTCAAGTTTCTCAACCTGACCGAGGGGCAGTCACTGGCCACTGTCAGGGCAACCATCGAGCATTTCTGCAGCAGAAGCTGGGCAGATGTACGTTCCCCATGACGGGAGGCTGTGGGGGAGTCCTGGGGTGGGGGAGAAGGAGCGGGGACCCATTCAGGACAAGGCTCCTGGTTGCAGAGCTGTGCCCGACACAGCAAAGCTGTCCCTGAGCTCCATGTGGGAGCCAGGACCTTCCTGCACCCACCCTTGGGGACCCTCCTTGCTCATGTAACATGGGAAGGGGCAGCCAGGGCAGGTGAAGGTGGCGAAACCTCAGCACAGGAGCTGGGGATGGAGATGGGTCTGTAGCACTGCAGGATGCCGAGAGGAGAGCCAGCTGCTGGCACCACACTGGGGATGAGTCAAATGGGGACAGATAAGATGTGCTGGGACCACCATGGAGCAGAGAGCAGGAGCCCATTGCACGGGGAGGCTGAGATGGGAGAACCTGCAGCAGGAGGAGCTCCTGTATGTCTGTTTTCACATGGAGTGTAAATCCTCCTTGAAGGAGGAAGACAGGTCTAAAATACCTACAGGACAGACCTGTGTGGTCAGGTCTAAAATACCTGCCTGGTCTAGGAGTCTTGTTCTGAATGCTGGTGGCTGTGTAGCGTGGTGCCTCATACAGCACCCACCAGGGCATTGTCCCTGCATGGGAACCGCCTGCAAATAACTTCCCTTCCTCCCCAAACACGTCCCCACCCCAGCTGTCTTCTAGTTACCCTGAAGAGAATCCTGAGCGACTGCCTAAATACTGCACCAACGCCAACTACATCCTCACACTCCTCCTTGACGCCTACAAGTTTAATGAGACCAGCTGGAACAGCATCTCCTTCCAGATGAAGGTAGGCAGCAAGCCCACCCTGCGGGCAGGAGTACCATAGAATCACTGAATCATTTTGGTTGGAAGAGACTCTCAAGATCATCAAGTCCAACCATAACCCACCCCTGGCATTAAACCATGTCCCTGAGAACCTCATGTCCATCTGTCCAACCCTCCAGGGATGGTGACTGCAGCACTGCCCTGGGCAGCCTGTTCCAATGCCCCACAGCCCTTTGGGGAAGAAATTGTTCCCCACATCCAACCTCAACCTCCCCTGGCGCAACTTGAGGCCGTTTCCTCTGCTCCTGGCGCTTGTTCCTGGGGAGCAGAGCCCGACCCCCCCTGGCTCCAAGCTCCTTTCAGGCAGTTCAGAGATCAGAAGGTCTCCCCTCAGCTCCTGTTCTCCAGCTGAACCCCCCAGGTCCCTCAGCCGCTCCCATCACACTTGTGCTCCAGCCCCTCACCAGCTCCGTTCCCTTCTCTCAACTCGCTCCAGCACCTCAAGGGCTTTCTTGGCATGAGGGGCCCAAAACCCACCCCAGGATTTGAAGTGGGGCCTCACCAGTGCCTAGTAGAGGAGGACAATCTCTG
This sequence comes from Streptopelia decaocto, assembly GCF_964273445.1. Taxonomy (NCBI): domain Eukaryota; kingdom Metazoa; phylum Chordata; class Aves; order Columbiformes; family Columbidae; genus Streptopelia; species Streptopelia decaocto. The sequence continues at coordinate 2,016,892 of NC_138672.1, read as the reverse complement.
CTCTGGTCCTGCTGGCCACACTGTTCCTGGTTCGAGCCAGGATGCTGGTGGCTTCTTGGCCACCTGGGCACACACTGGCTCATGTTCAGCCACTGTCACCAACACCCCAAAGTCCTTTTCTGCCAGGCAGCTTTCCAGTCACTCTTCCCTGAGCCTGTAGTGCTGCCTGGGTTTGTTGTGACGCAAGTGCAGGACTCAGCACTTGCCCTTGCAGGGGCAGTGCTGGGGAGAAGAGCCGGCTGCCCACACGGGGTGCTGTGAGCACCGGGGTGCAGACAGCCCTGCCTGCCCCCATCCCAGCGTGGCACTGCGTGTGGGGGCAGCTTCTGCACCCCGCTGGGGCCGTGCAGGAGTAGGTGGCCCTGTGCCATCGCTGTGGCTCCTCTGCAGTGATAACTCATTGTCCCCTCTCTCCCTGGGCAGGCGGGGAGTGCCGACGTCGGCTGGACGCTGGGCTACATGCTGAACCTCACCAACATGATCCCAGCAGAGGCTCCAGCACAAGTGAAGGGGCACGTTCCTTCCCTGTGGGCTGCAGCCATCACCTTCATCATCCTCACACTTGCCATGGGGATTGTTGCTCTGCTTCTGCTCCTGTGGGTGTAGGAGCCTGGCAGCGTTTTGGAGCCTGCCAAGTGTCATCAGGGCTGGAGGGTCATCCGTGCTGGGGTACCCTGTACTCCTACCTGCAGGACTGGCAGCCTGAGGCTGGGTCAATGACACTGAGAACATTAACCTCTATGGCACCAGAAAACTCAGGTCTGACCTCCCATGGGACTGGCCCCACTATGCAGACAGGCACTATGTGAGGTTTCCAGTGAGCTCCAATCTGTGGAGACCTGCTGGGATCAGCCTACACACCACAGAAACCTCAGCCATGTCTGTCTGCCTCCTGACACCACTACGCCTGGTAGATGTGGCCTCCATCCCACCGGCTGACACATGGGGCCGTGGAGACCCAGCCTGGCCGTGGCAGAACCCCCCGGGCACTGGATGGTTGGTGCAGGGCTGCAGGCACATGGTGACATGGTGCTTTCTGCAGTGCTGGCTCTGGCCGCGGTGGCCAGCAGCAGGCAGGTCCCTGGCAGCTCCGCCAGAGGGAGGATGTGCCAGGCTCTGCGGTACCCGCTGGCTCTCCTGAGGGTGCAGCGTTTGGGCTTGTCTGATGGGCTTGGAGACAGAAGGCAAATCATGGAATCATAGAATCACAGAATCATTTTGGTTGGAAGAGACCCTCAAGATCATCAAGTCCAACTGTTACCCACCCCGGCACTGCCCCATGTCCCTGAGAACCTCATGTCCGTCTGTCCAACCCTCCAGGGATGGTGACTCCAGCACTGCCCTGGGCAGCCTGTTCCAACGCCCCACAGCCCTTTGGGGAAGAAATTGTTCCCAGATCCAACCTCAACCTCCCCTGGCGCAACTTGAGGCCGTTTCCTCTGCTCCTGGCGCTTGTTCCTGGGGAGCAGAGCCCGACCCCCCCTGGCTCCAAGCTCCTTTCAGAGAGCTGTAGCATCCAAAGTTGGTAGCGTGGTCCGTGCCTCCCCAGAGGGTTCATCTCATCCTCATCTCATCTCATCATCATCTTTCTTTTCTTCTGGGATAAATGGATCCATGTTCCTGATCATCTTCTTGGAGACAACATTGTCCCATCACGTCACAGAATGGAATGTTAACACTGTTTTGGTTTAGCAGCACTTTGAAATTGGTTGTGGTAGATATATTATTTCTACTAGCACTTAACAGCTGATTAACAAAATTATTTAAAACAATTCAATGGAATTTGTTACAATTAAAACAGCAACTTGATTATAGATTCATTGATGTCAAGGGTCACACTGTACTCACAAAATAGAAAGTTACATCACTTACATACAGACACACACACACAGGTATGATTAAAAGCTTATGTATGAATCTATAAACACACACACACATTAATCCATGGATGTTTGAATATATTCATACACACTAACCTATAGCTTTGTGCGTATGTATGTGGAATATAGGTGGAAGTATACCTCTAAAATGTCCTTCCCAAGCAAATTGCTCACTTCAACGCACTGCCATTCCTCAATGTGTGATTGATTGAAACTCGAGGAATCTGTCCTCACCCATGGCTTCACAATGGCGGTTCATCGCGAGATGTCTCTGAGGGTCTCCCACCTCGAGAACGAGCCCACCACGATCCAGGAGAGCTCACAGGATCTCACTTCGGGATCGCTGTTTATAGGATCGCAAGATCGTTTACTTCAGTCAGTATTTGTTCACTGTAGCCATCCTTAGGATTCCTGAGTTCACATTCTGGAGCATCCAGAACTCTCTGGCCGGTATTGTTCCGGTACCATTTCTCTCGGGCTGAGTCCCGGGTGCACTGGGCTGCCAGCAGTGACAGATGGTCACCACCTTTCCCAGGCAGAAACGGGTCTGTTCCCATACGTCAGGAACTCCAAGAGCACCAGGAGCGTACCTCCACATTGTCTCACCACACTTGTGCCTCAGTTTCCCCACCTTCCGTGCACTTACACTATGGGGCATTGTTCTTGGCAGAGCAATGGAACATGGGGGGGTTGCCTCAGGACCCCATCTCGCCGCACTTGCACAATGGGAATTGTTTTCCCCAAATCACACCTGAGCGCCCTGGTAGCTGGATGGTGGAGTGGCCGAGGAGGGCAGGGGCTGCAGCCCCAGCAGAAGGCCTGGACACGGTGCTGTCAGGCTGAGATTCCAGCAGGATGCTACTGCTGCCCCAACCCTGCTCCTGCCTTTGCCTTCCCTTCTGCTCATTTCTTATCTGCCTGGGGGATGATTCATCTCATTTGCCTGCTGGCAGCAAGGAGCTGACCTTTGGCATTTCTGCAGAAAGGCAGGTGTCTCTCGTCATCAAAAAAACATTGTAAAAGGCAGCACATGGGGAAATGCCCATTACTTTTCTCATGTACAGTGACGATTTGTTTGTCTCCCAGATAAGGGTTGGTGATGACGACGGGAACTCGAGGGAGAGTCAACACAGCTCAGTGCTACCGGAGATGGCCCTGGAGACCTTGCAGTGCCAGCAGGGCATGAGGACAGGCCTTTTCCTCGAGAGCCAGGGTGTCCCACCTCACCCATCCACTGTCTGCCAGGGGAACTCCCCGGATACATGAGGGGGGCCCTGGGAGCTGCCCCTGACATGTCCCAGCAACGTTCCCAAACCACCCCGTGTATTGGAAAGGGAGGGTGAGATATCTGCCAGGCACAGATGTGGCATGCAGCTGGGCCAGAGGAGCCTTGTGCAGCAGAGCAGGGGGCTGCTGCCACCCCCACCTCGCAGGGCTCCCCACGCCTGGGCAGAGCCCCCGACCCATCTCCTGGGCCAGCATCTCCCCACAGTCCCAGCACCACTGCCATGAGTGACACAGACGCTTGTCCTGGGATGGGTCAGGACATGTCCTGCTGCGGCTGTAACCAGCCCTGTGATGATCCCATTGCTGCCGGATCCTCCTTCTCCCTCCCTGCCCCACCATCTCCAGCCACTCTGCGTCACTATGGTCCCCACGTCCCCAGCAATGAGCCCCTGCCCCACACAGCCGCCGCCGCCACCACCTCCCTCCTAGAGCATCTCCAACCAGCAGCAAAGGGAAAGGAAAACCACACAGCACACAGCTACAGGGAGGATTTTTTAAAGCCTGTGCCGGTTCCAGCTCAGCAGGCCAGGACACAGGTGCCCCACATTCAAGTCCCCAGCTCCTGGACAGGTGAGGACAATTCCCCCATCTGCAGCTCCTCACACCAGAGCAGCAGCAGGGCTAAGTGGCTCCAGCAGCCTCTGCAGCCAGTGCTGCTAAACCCTCTCATAACCGGAGAGGTTTTTCTGGCAGCATGTGACTGTGAGCAGGCAGAAGATGAGGACGAGCATGACGGCCAGTAAAACTGTGGCTGCAATCCAGTTGCTTCTCTGGAGCCCTACGACTCTCTGGGGAGTCTCTGAGGGAATCATGTTGGTGAGATTGAGCATGTAGCCCAGAGTCCAGCCCACGTCTACATTAGCGACCTGTGTAGACAAAAAGGAAGAGAGGCTACAAGGTACCAGGCAAGCCAGACAGCTAGACAAGACCTTTGCTGTTGCACCCCCAGGTCACAGAATCATAGAGTCATAGTACAGTTTGTGTTGAAGGGACTTTCCCAGCTCATCCAGTGCCACCCCTGCCATGAGCAGGGACACTGGCTCCCTCCGCATCCCCTGATCCCCACTCAGGCAGGGGCAAGGTGGGCGCCACCATTTCACGGCACAAAGTGGAAGCTGGGGGCTACCAACCACTCTCCTACCTGCTGGACAAAGTGGATGTGAGGCCATGTTGTGTCGTTGAATTTGTAGCCTTGCAGGAGAAGGCTGAGGGTGTAGGCGCTGGCTGCACAGGTGTCGCGAAGGTGGGTCCTGTTCATGGTGGGGAACTCCTTCCGCACCTGCAGCGGGGGAAGAGCAGAGGGGCTGCTGGCACAGAGCAGAGCTTGGGGCAGGTAACGGCCCCATGGAGCAAAGACGGGGAGTGCCTGGGCTTGGGGGGCAAGGAGGGGCCAGGCGGCTGCAGGCTGCTCTCCCAGCTCTGCCTGCCCAGAGATCTCTGTGCAGCAGAGGATGAGCTGTGCATGAGCCCTCAGGCAAAACATGGGCAGGGGCTGGGACCTCCTAGGTGGGATCTCACCTTCTCCCAGCTGCTGTTGCAGAATTGCCAGATAGAGGCATTGACTGCGCTCAGGGACTGCACTCCAGTCAGGTTCAGAAAGTGAAGGTTGTAATAAAGCCCTGAAAAGGCCTGCGGGTGTTCAAGAGCAAAGGCAGCAGGTTAGTGAAGCACCCAGGCCACTGCCACCCCCGGCCCTCCCTCGGGCTGCTCCGCAGGGGTCCCCAAGGCCACTCTCAGCACCGCAGGGTGATGTGGGCCGACCCGCTGGGAGGGAGCCCTGGGGCTGCTCCCCACAGCGACAGAGGCTGGTGCTGTGACAAGAGGCCAGGGTCTGCCTGGCAGGCTGGGGAGCACCCTGCCTGTCTCCGTGCATCAGGCATGTTCCAGCTTTCAGGGCTGGCACTATTCACACTTTCCTCCTACAGCAGTTTTCCCGGGGTCTTGGCCAGCCCCTGGTGCCCCAAAACCCCACACCCCCACCACAGCCACGCCAACGGAGGCTCCTTACAAAGAACTGTCCCCGCACGGGCGGCTGATAAACCCCGTTGAACCCGCACGTCCTGTTGGCCCCACAGCTGATGTTGAAGACTTTCCGGACAGCGATGCTGCATGCCCCTGGGTCCCCTGTCCCCGTCACCGTGAGGACCTGCGCAGGGCTGGATGTGTGTGGTGCATGGACACAGGGACTGTTGTAGAGTTCTGCTGTGGTGACGTTCTCCTGGTATCCGCTGGGGTAGCAGGGGTGTGATATGTGCTGGGAAGACAGGTTGCCCTGGAGAGAGCAGGAGCCATTAGCATCACCCTGGCACTGAGGATGAGGATGGAAAGGAGACAGAGCCCACAGACAGCCCCTGTTCCCACACTCAGGTGCAGGACACTGCCATGCTGGCACCACCACCCATGGAGTCTCATCCATGGGACACAGACACAGAATCCTGGTGACAAGCATGGCACAACCCCACTGTGGTCAGGGATCAGCGACACTGACAAGTCGCATGGCCAGGGCCTTGTGGTTTTGTACCCTGTGCTGCATGTGGACCCATTTTGTCCCCACTCCTCCTTTGCAGGGTCACCAGACTCAGGGCAGAGCCAAGGCTGAGAAGCCATTTATTCAAAACCAAAGCAGACACTGAATTCTCTTTGCACCGTGGTCTTTTGCCCATTCCAGCCAGCACAAACTAGTGCTGAGCCCTTACCCACAGCCAAGCTACAGATATGAGTATCCCCTGTGCAGCAACAACACCTCCCTGTACTCTCCCATGCCCAGCGCTTACTGCTATAGACCAGCATGTTTGGATTTCTACCCACAAAACCAACTTACCCATTGCCTTACTGGTGCTAAAAAGTCTCACTGAGTCTTCCCAACCTCCCAGCACCCAGCAGGTTCCATTCTCCAGGACTGGCCCCTTCCAGCCCCCTGTGGCTGATCTGACACAGCCCCTCCGTCTGGACAGGGACGCAGATCTGGTGGGTAAAACGGCCCCCACCATCCTGGCAGCAGCCGTGGCCAGGCGTTCTGCTTTGCAGTGTCCATCTCCATCTGGGCTCAGTCCTGCCCTGCAGCTGGGACACCCCGGGATGGCTCCTGCCATGGTGCCCCTGTTGTACCCACCATCCTCACTGGGGGCTGCACAAAGGCACCCAGCCCAGCGCCCGCCGGCCCAGCGCGGTGAGATCAGGGCTCAGGCTGCGGCGGAGGAGCAAAAGGCTGGAGCTGGTTACCTGGTGTAAGGATGCCACCAGCATCTTCAGGGCTTGCTTTTGCCCATAGCAGAGGTAGCTGTGGGTGTAAATGGAGTAGTTGGTCCCGTACAGCCGAAGGAGGGCTCTTGTGCTGCTGTCTTCTATGGTGGTCCCAGGAAGGAATGTGATCTGGGTTGAAGCGCCACCGAGGTCCAGAGCACCCACCAAATCTTCTGCCGGTGGGTGGGTCCACTGGCCTGTGAAGGAGAACTGCCCCACACCAGGAGTTACCCAGGGGGACCAAGCATGGGGCAACCACAGCCCAGACCACGGCACAGCAGGGAGGGGGACACCCTCTGCCCGATGCCCCAGCCCGCACCTTGACAAGGGTCTCCAGGAGGTAGTTGACGGTGATCCAGCCAAAGGAGCCCTCCTCGTTCCCCGTCAGGATCCGAGCTCCGCGGAAGTCCACGGGGTACTCGCCAATGGCTTTGGCGATCTCGGCGAAGACCTGCTCGGCCTTGGTGCTGTTCTGCTCCCTGCGCAGGGAAGGAGATAAACCCCATGCAGTGCAGGAGCTGATGGCCGGGGAGCTTTCAGTGCACGGCGAACAGCAAGAGGCTGCCGCCTTCTGCCGAGGAGCGGAGCTGCCCAGAGACAGGCGCATCCCCTCCATCGCTGCCCTGCCCGCGGTGCCTCTCCTGCAGCCGCCAAATCCCTCGGCCGCTGTGCTGGGACTCTCCCTAAACCGCGGCCTGCGGGCTCAGCCTGGGCACATGGGAAGGTTCAGGCAAGTCTGGCCCAGGAGGCTGATCCAGCCCTGGGGCTGCTGCCGGGCTGGTGCTGGGGGTTTCCCCACGGGCACAGCTGCAGATCCCTTGGACACCCCGGCGGATGCAGACATGGATGTTCTGCCCTTCGCCGTGGCCTGCGCGGGCAGCAGTGCCCTGTGCCCCCGGCCCCCATGTCCCCAGCCCCCCGTGTCCCCAGATCCCCGTCCCAGCCCCCTGCACCGGCTCCGATGCACAAACACAAGGTTGCTGGGGCAGGGGGAGGAGGTGGTTGGCACCGGGCAGGGCCGCTACCTCAGCAGCCGCATCCCCGCTGTGGCCCCCAGGTAGGTGGGGGTGTCCCGCTGCTGCTCTGCCGGGACGATCTCCATGGCCTTGTCCAGGCAGGGCTTCAGGCTGGCTCCAGCCCCAGCGGGGTCGTCTGCGTAGCTGGAGATGCCGGGTCCTGCAAGAGAGCAGCGGGGATGGAGCGAGCTCAGTGCCAGCCAGAGTGTCCTCCCATTGCCCAGGCCAGGGAGCTCTCTGGATCTTCTTGGCAATACCCAGATGTCCCTGTCACAGCCCAAAACTCCACTGTGTTTGGTGCTTTACAGATACCAAAAAGGGAACTGCTGACCCAAAGAGCAGTTTGGAACCATTTACAAAAACCAGCAGAAACCCAGTAATGTTTAGGGATTTTTGCAGAGGTTTTAGGAGGCCCCGTGGGAACATGAACCTGCATGTTATGAAAGCAGCTGTGAAGAGCTGTTGTTGGAAGAAAAGTCAAGGGAGCAGTTACATGGGAGAAGGAGCAAACTCTGCACATCCAGCATCCCATGCTGTGAGCCACTGGCTCCAGGAACGGAGGTAACTGGCAGTCAAATTCCTTACCCAGGGACAGACACATGTGGGCACACTCACCGGACACGGTGCAGGCTTCAACCTGGGAGACGATGCCGGTGCCGTTCTCCTTGTCCACAGGCCATCGGTAGATGTAAAGAGCCGTGTGCGTGGAGCCGGCGTCGAACACCAGCCCGTACTGGGGAGGCAGAGGGGACACGGGGTCACATTATGCTCAGGGCTGCACCAAATGCCACGGGGGTTTCTGAGAGGTTCTACTCTCGCCTTCCCGTCCATGAATGCAAGCGGCGCAGTTTTAAACATCCATCCTCCCTTTAGCAGCCCCGCTCCACCTCTCACCCCCCTGACTTAGCCACTCAAGGGAGTTCCAGCTCAGGCAGGGAAGACGGGCAGGTCAGCAGGGTGATTTGCAGCGCGGGGGGGATCCAGTACATCCCAAAGGGCTCAGGCTGCCAAAGCTGCTCCCAGACCTTGGGAAGTGGCAAATCCCACAAACCCTGACTATTTTTTAACAGTCTGCAAAAGTCAGCAGAAAGCAAGGAAAGATGTAAACCCACCACGTGCTCTGGACAACTGAAAACAGAGAAGAGAAAGTGTCTGGGGTGGAAAACAGAGCAGTCCCGGGAAAAGGGCTGCTCTTTTCTTTAACAAGGAGGTAGGACTGTGTTTTAGGAGGGGTGGTTGATCTGCCCAGTGCTACATTGATTAGGTTAAGCTCTGAAAAGCTGTGCTGGTTATAGGCAAGCGGAGAGGAAGGCAGGGCTCATGAAGGATTAGGGGCGGAAAGGGGCTGATGGTCACTCCCAAGCTCCCCCAGGTCCCACCGGGCACCTACTTTGCTCCTTGTCGGAAGGGCAGCGTCCTTGGCCGGGGTCAGCACCAGGAGGAAGGCGGCCACCCCCAGCGCTCCCAGCACGGCCGCCGCGCTCCAGCCCAGCGCCCCGAGCGGGCCCGTCCGCATCCCGGCTGTGGGGAGGGAGGGTCTGTGCCAGGGCAGCCCCAGCCCGCCTGCCCCCGCCACATCTTCGCAGCCCCTCCCGGGCTCCCCTTGTCCCGGGACCCGCACATCCCCCAGGGACACGGTGGGGACACCATGACCCTTGGCCGGCAGCAGCAGCCCCGGGCCAAGCGGGGCTGGAGCCGAGCGCTCCCCCGCCGGCAGCGCCGGGACGGGGCAGGGCCGAAGGCTCCCTCCTGCTCGGCCCCCGGGAGAGCGGCCGCGGTCCCGCTGCCCCCGCCGTACCTGTGCCGGACACCCTGCTCTGCTTCCTCGGGCGAGGGAGCGCCGAGCCCGCTGCTCCCGCTGCTCCCGCTGCTCCCGCTGCCCGCACCCCCGGGCACAGCCCCGGGGCAGCCCTGCCCGCGCCCGGCCCCGCGGTGCAAAGCGAAAGTGCGGCCTGGGCCGGGCTCGGATGTCCGGGTTGGGGCCGGCCGGGCCGGGGCGGGGGCTCGGCGCTGCCTGCGGGCCGGCGGCAGCTGCTGCCTGCGCCTCTGCCCTGCCCGCACCCCGGGCTGCGTGCCCGGGCTGGGCACAGACAGGAGCCTGGCCAGGAGGATGGGGCCCTGGCTGTGGGGACAGTTGGGACCCTCGACATGGGGACAGGTGGATCCCTGGCTGGGGGGACAGACAGGACACCGGCCGTGAGGATGGGTCCCTGGCTCTGGGAGTGGGTCCCTGGCCATGGGGATAGATGGGACCCTGGCCATGGGGACAGATGGGCCCTGGCTGTGAGGATGAGTCTGTGGCTGTGGAATCAGGGGGACAGGTCCCTGGCTGTGGAGATCAGGTTGCTCTCTAGCTGTGGGGACAAGCCCCTGGCCATGTAGGTGTGTTCCCAGCCGTGAGGACGGGTCTGGATCTGCCAGGTCCCTCCTGTGTCTGTGCTGGCCCCTCTGCCAGGCTGTCAGTGCCTGCGGTGGGGCGGCGTGGGGCACGCAGAGCCCGGTGACAGCAGGGCTGTGCGCTGGCAGGCTTGGCCCATGCTTTACCTTGCGGGGTGTTTCTGCAGCAGGTCTGGGACAGGGATGTTTGTGGGGCTCTCAGATCTCAGCCGCTGCCCTCACCCCAGGCCCAGCCGGCTCACAGGCTCCCCAAGGAGCAGAGGTTTGTCATGAGCTTCTCGAGGGGCTGTCCCCGGCTGAACCCCACCAGGTCCCCCCAGCAGCCCGTGGCTGGAGGTCTCCCCGGCAGAGCCACTCCTCCAGCAGCGAAGTGGTTAACACCAGGCACCACTTCCACCCCAGCTCTCCAGCCTCGGCCTCGCTGCCTCCTGGCCAAGCGCTCTCCTGGGCAGGTTGCTGGTCCGGAGCCAAGGGGAGGGCCAGAGCAGGGACTCGGGACAGCCTTTGTCCCAGCAGCGGGCTCTGTGCTCCAGGTACGCGCTGACACGGGGCGAGCGCGGCTGTGCTGGCAGCAGCAGCCAGGAGAGCTCGGGTGAGCTGCGGGCCGGGGAAGGGGCTGGGGAGCCCCTCTGCTTGCTGGGGTGGTGGGGTCTCGGAGCTGGGGGTGCCCCAGGCAGCAGCAGAGCCAGGTGCTGGGGATAAACACGCTCCATGGGCTGGAGGGGCAGGAGGGAGAGGGCTGGGACAGCTGCTCGCTGCATGAGGTGCCCAAGGGGGCAGAGGGTCAGGGAGGGGACATGGACAGGGCATGGAGGGCACTGCTGAGCCCCGGTGCTGGTGGGAGGCAGGGGACTGCTCTGCCTGGTAAAGATGCTCCCAGCATGCACACTTATCCTCTTATAATCTCAAGTGCCTTTTGGACTTCCATATCCTAAAAGTGCATGGTGGGCAAGTCAGCTTCCCATTTTCCCAAGCAACAGCCAGTTTAGATCCAGCAACGCCTCTGCACGGTTCCTCCCGCATGTCGCAGCCCCCTCTGTCCCTCCCTACGAGGGACACGGCATGGCGAGGGACATCCCGCGGATGTTTGTAGAGCGCTTGGGTGGGCAGGGTCGTACGCAAACAAGTGCGGCAGCAGCCCAGGGGCTGTGCACAGCTGTGACCCTTCCACACATTGCAGTGGCCAGGCCCTGCTCCTTGCGGTGCTGTGCAGCAACGTGCCTCTTCTTTAGCTCTGGAGGCATCACCACCACCTTCCCGTCCCTGCTGCTCAACTGACCCAGCAGCAGGCAGCAGTGCTGGCCAGCCCCAAGGTGCCACTGAAACACCGGGCACATCAATCAGCTTCTCACGTGCCTCTCACCGTGTTTTCCACCCTCTGGGCTCCCTGCCCTGCTCTCATCCCCAGGCCCCGCTGGCTCTCTGCTGCCTGCAGATGTTGCCTCCTGCCAAGTCAAAATGGAAATTAGTCCCTACCTGAGCAGGTGAAGTTCATTTCCCACCCCCTGCCACATGCAAGACAGTGCAGTTTATCACCATTTTGTATTGTTCCATCGTACAGTGCCTGGGACAGGACTTTCCAGGATGTGGGCTGGGCTGGGGATTTTTGCTGCTGCTTTGTTACCTGGAATACGGAATCACATCCCAATGACACAGCTATATCTGGGCAAGCTCTAGCAGGGCTGATAGGACTGGAGATGTGACAATACAGGAATTCATTCATTGATCCATATGATCCCGCCTGGCTACCACACAGGGGAGGGGACCTGGCTGTGAGATAAGGTCTGATAAGGGTTTCCTGGAATCCTGTGTCCCATGACACGTGCCAGAAGAGAACAGCTACTATCCCTCACTATACATCTCATGTCCCACAGGAGATTGGTCACCCACGTTCGTCACTGGAGATGCTGACTGTAAAACAGAAATCAGCATCTCCTTCAACCTTGCCAAAGGTCTTTCCTCTCCTTTTCAAGCCACCAGCCTGGTCTGGCCAAAGGAATTTCTCTGTGTTTTTATGTGCTCTCAAGAGAAATGAGTAGCCAAGTGACAGCCCACGGGTGCCACCTCAAAGCAGAGGTTGGGTTAAGCCGCTTCTCTAGGCTGTGTCCGGTGGCGCAGAGCAGGGAGAGCTGTCATGTGCAAACCACATCTGGAGCAGCTGTGCAGTGCTGAGCATGTGGCCGCATCAGCTGCCACGTGCTGAGGCTGTTGCAAGGAACCAGACGCTTTGCTTTGCTTCTCCGCTGCAATTCTCACTGGTGCCTCAGGGCTGGTTGTGCCGAGCACTGAGCTCCAGCCGGATGAGGGCAGGTGCAGAACTTGCTCTGTTCCGCACTGGCCTTGGCTGCCCATGCAACGCTATCACTGTCAGCATGCCAGCTTGGCTATGGGCTGTGTGTACGCAGCTCAGCAGGAGTTTTCTGCCTCTGCCCTTCTGCCTGCCCTTGGGACTGCAGGAGAGGCTTGGAGATCTCCTGCAGACAAGGACACTGGCCCTGTGTGTCTGCTTACCTGCTGTGGCATCACCAAGAGCTGAGGAGAGCTGAGCCAGGCAGGACACATGTGGCTGGAGATGCCATTCCCTTGCCTGGAGCAGCCAGAACCCTCACAAGGGCAGTCTGGGACTGCTGGGCAACAGACGTGACCAGATGGTCCTGTCTGGTGGGACGGGTTTTGCAAGGGAGCAGGGTATGGTGGCATGTGGGTGCCAGAGGGATGCAGCTCTGCATGCGTCCCGGGAGGGGATGGCCACACTGGGAACCTGCCAGGACATGGTCCTGCTCTCACTCTGGGTCTCCTGTTTGTCTCTGCTTCCCCAGATGATGCTGCTGGGACAGGAGATGCTGACCTGCCAGTTTGAGTAGGGCAGAGGGATGGGGCACGCAGAGAGGGGCCTGAAGGGCTGCAGTTGAGAAGGCAGGGCTGAAAAAGCCATGCTGAAAAGCCCCCAGGGAGGGTGTGTTCAGAAGGAGAGGGTGTCCTAGGCCTGAGACTGCCTAGACCCTCCCATAAGAGCAGCCATGTACTGGAGCACAGCTTCAAGCCCAAGTTAGGGAAGGGGAAAGTCCCATCTTGACAGGTCCCATAACCATCCATGAGATTTGCATTTCAAAACTGGCCTTGCAAATGCAGAGATGTGAGCACGTGGTTGGGGCTGTTCTTGCAGGTTGGAGGAGGAATGGACTACAAAGCCAAGGCCGTTGCAGGTCTCCTGGCAGCCACCTGTGTCTTCAGCATCATTGCCCTCATTCTGAGTGTGGTGCAGGTGAAGAACGTGTTCCTGCCTCCCAGCACCAAGGTAGGGTCCTTGGGAGGCGCGCAGCTCCCAGCTCTCGCTGAGTGCTGGCTGCCCCTTGGTATTGGACTTTCCACAGGTTTCAGGCAGGCTGTGGTGTTTGTCACCAAGATGGGGACAAACTCCCACATAGGCTGGCTTGCCAAGGTGGGTCTGGCAGAGTTTGGTCACCGTGATTGACCCTATAGCATTTTCATCGCAGAGCATTGCCAGCTCAAAGGGCGTGTGATGGAGCCTTGTCCCTGACACAGCTGGTGACTGCAGTGCCACAGGGCTTTCCCTGCGCTGGGGACACTGTTTGGTGACTCGAGTTTCCCCTGCGTACCAGGGGCTCTGCTGACTCTCCTGGAGCTCCCCTGGCTCTGCGGCGGGTGACGCTGCTCTGCACCCCCTGACACCCTGTGTCCCCTCTGCCTTCCCAGTACGGGCTGGTGTTCGACGCCGGCTCCACACACACGGCTCTCTACATCTACCAGTGGCCTGGGGACAAGGAGAACGGCACCGGCATCGTCTCCCAGGTGGAGGCCTGTGCCGTGTCCGGTGAGTGTGCCAGGATGTGTCTGTCCCTTTCCACTGCCCCTGCTCAGCTGGGGGACATGGGGACTGGCCAGCCAGGGTGGCTGTCCTGCAACACCAAGGCGAGTTTGCTGACTTATGCCAGGGATGGTAAATGCCCCAAGGGCACTTATTTATTGGGCATTTATAAATATATGAAGGTGCTGTTTGGCTTCTGCACAAGGACTGGTCCCTCTGGAGGGTGGGACCAGGCTAGCAAGGAGAGGTGAGGTCAGCTGGATGGTCCACGGAGCTGGGCTGGGACTGTCAAAGGCCACCAGGCCAGGGCAGAGGTGCCTGCGCAGGGGCAGGGGGGCTCAGAACTCACCTCAACCACAGATCCAGGCTCTGCGGCAGCTGCATGGCAGTTACTGGTTAACTGCAAAGGTCTGGCAAAGGACAAAGTGTAACGGAGAGGGTGCATGAGCTAATGGCCATATGGTGTGCAGAGCTCAGGGGAGGGTAAATAGTGATATTTCCACCCCAAAGCCTGTCCCTACCCACCGCAGGACCATGCTGGGTGCTCAGATCCAGTGCCAGCCTCTAAAAATAGGAACTCAAACAAGCTGTGCAGAGGGCACTTCTGCGTGTGCGTATCAGCTCCGCACACCCTCCCAGCAGGACAAAGGAGAGCCTGACCCTTCCCCAGGGAAATAAGGAACGGCTCTGTTTGCCAACCAAGTCCTGTGGGACCGGCTGGCTGCCTTTGGGCAGTTCGACCTCCCTGGGATTATGCATGTGCCCAACATCACAGGGCTCACACCGCAGCCCTCCCCATCCATCCAGGGCAAGAGCTCCCTCAGTGTGCCATGGCTGTGGCGTGTGAGCAGTCTCCAGGCACGCAAGCTCTGAGCGCTGCCCTCCCAGGGACACCCTTGGCAAGGCCAGAACTAGCCTGGGTGTGCAGGAAAACCCCTGGGGCCTTTTGGGGTGGACGTGTCCCACGTTGCCCTGTCCCTCCTGGCTGGCACTGAGCTCTCTCCATCCCCGCCGCCCTCTTGCAGGACCCGGCATCTCCAGCTACGCAGACGACCCCGCTGGGGCTGGAGCCAGCCTGAAGCCCTGCCTGGACAAGGCCATGGAGATCATCCCGGCAGAGCAGCAGCGGGACACCCCCACCTACCTGGGGGCCACAGCGGGGATGCGGCTGCTGAGGTAGTGGCCCTGCCCGGTGCCGACCACCTCCTCCCCCTGCCCCAGCAACCTTGTGTTTGTGCATCGGAGCCGGTGCAGGGGGCTGGGACGGGGATCTGGGGACACGGGGGGCTGGGGACACGGGGGCCGGGGGCACAGGGCACTGCTGCCCGCGCAGGCCACGGCGATGGGCAGAACATCCATGTCTGCGTCCGCCGGGGTGTCCGAGGGATCTGCAGCTGTGCCCGTGGGGAAACCCCCAGCACCAGCCCGGCAGCAGCCCCAGGGCTGGATCAGCCTCCTGGGCCAGACCTGCCTGAACCTTCCCACGTGCCCAGGCCGAGCCCGCAGGCCGCGGTTTAGGGAGAATCCCAGCACAGCGGCCGAGGGATTTGGCGGCTGCAGGAGAGGCACCGCGGGCAGGGCAGCGATGGAGGGGATGCGCCTGTCTCTGGGCAGCTCCGCTCCTCGGCAGAAGGCGGCAGCCTCTTGCTGTTCGCCCTGTGCTGAAAGCTCCCCGGCCATCGGCTCCTGCACTGCATGGGGTTTATCTCCTTCCCTGTGCAGGGAGCAGAACAGCACCAAGGCCGAGCAGGTCTTCGCCGAGATCGCCAAAGCCATTGGCGAGTACCCCGTGGACTTCCGCGGAGCTCGGATCCTGACGGGGAACGAGGAGGGCTCCTTTGGCTGGATCACCGTCAACTACCTCCTGGAGACCCTTGTCAAGGTGCGGGCTGGGGCATTGGGCATAAGTGAGCACGGTATGAGCTACACCCAGGTTTCTTTATCCCCAGAGGACAGAAAAATGTAGTTTTGGGGAACTCGTCATCCAAATAGACATAGCCTGTTGTTGTGAACTGCACACTCAACTCCACTGATGTGATTACTAGAATCAAAGGTGTTCGTGTCCAGCTCAGCCTGGCCCTGTGCTCTCCACTTACATACAGGTCAATTTTGGCATCACAGGGATGCAGCATTACCAGGCACCAAATGAATGGTTATTCTTTCCCTCCTCAAAGTCCCTGGATCGAAGCTGATGTGCAGCAGCCAAGGGACCAGTGTTGCATCGAGGCCTGTGTGGGCCAAGGAGGATATGGGCAGTAAGGGATTAAACAGGGAGATAGGAGAAGGAAGGTCCCTCAGGGGCTTCTGAGCCCACAGAACCTTGATGGAAGGGGCAGGGACTGTGACTCCTTCCAGTTCAGACTAACGCTTGCTGTCTTATGGGTCCAGTTTTCCTTTGCAGAGAAATGGGAACACCCACAGGACACTGAGGTTCTTGGAGCTCTGGACCTTGGAGGTGCCTCGACACAAATCACCTTCCAGCCTGGAGTCACCATTGAGGACGAGAACACCTCTGTCTCCTTCCGGCTGTACGGCACCAACTACTCCCTGTACACCCACAGCTACCTCTGCTACGGGCAGACCCAGGCCCTGAAGATGCTGCTGGCAGCTCTGCACCAGGTACCGCAGCCGCCGCCCACCAGGGGCTGCTCAACCATTTCCTTTTGCCATGAAAAACGTCTTCCAAAAATGTTGGGCATGCCTGTGGAAAAGGCATTAGGGAATTGAGAATTTATACAAATTCGAAAACCTGAAAGAGACTCTGAATTTTTCTGCGGAATCAAAAACTTCTCTCTCATTTAGGTGGAAGGTGGTGGTGGTTCCCTTACAGGGCTCCCTTCACTGCAGATGCTGTCATGTCAGGGCATTTTTCATCATTTCCCAAGCCCAGCTATATCTTCAGCTCCTTCCCTGTCCCCTCAGGCATGGGCATGAGGTGTTTCCTTGGCTGAGTAGTTCGCAAGTGTCAGCTTCATTGAAACACAAGTGGTTTGAAAGGCCACCAAGTCCTCTACTGGACAATAGATGCAACATCCAGATAGGAGAGGACGCCTGGCTGTGCTTGTTGAGTCTCCAGTCTTTACGGCCCTACATGTGGCAGCAGGTGTGGCAGAGGACTGAGACTGCACGCAGCTCAGTGCAGAGCTGACAGAGAGCTGTTCATGATGAGCAGATTAACTCACCCTTCCTCAATTTCTGCCCAGGAGAGGGCTCCCAGCACACCTCCTGCACAGCACTCTGCCACTAACCAGCAGCCTCCCGTCTCACCCCGGGCAGAGCTCACAGCCCAGTGCTGTGGGGACGGGGCTGCTTGGGGCCGTGCGGCGGGATGCGCCTTTGGTTCTTTCTGGGCTGGGGCCTGCACGGTGCGGTGGGACAGAGTGAACGCCAAGAGCAGCAAGCTCTCGGTGCAGGCAGAGGGCACACGCTGCCCTCGGGGCAGGCTGCCTTCCCATGGGGACGCCCGGGCTGGCGGTGGCATCACCACCCAGCACAGTGGTGCTCAGTGGTGGAGCCAATGGCAGGACCAGCAAAAGCCGCGAGCAGGTTAGTTTTGCAAAGGATGGGTCCTGATTCTCCTCAAATCCTCCTAGGGTCCAGACTCTGCCTTTTGTGAATGTTGAAGCACAGGGTGGGCTGTGGGGTAGGGTTTCACTGGCATCCCATGCCCATCTCCACTAATGGCTCCTGCTTTCTCCAGGGCAACCTGTCTTCCCAGCACATATCACACCCCTGCTACCCCAACGGATACCAGGAGAACGTCACCACAGCAGAACTCTACAACAGTCCCTGTGTCCATGCACCACACACATCCAGCCCTGCGCAGGTCCTCACGGTGACGGGGACAGGGGACCCAGATGCGTGCAGCATCGCTGTCCGGAAACTCTTCAACTTCAACATCAGCTGTGGGGCCAACAGGATGTGCGGGTTCAACGGGGTTTATCAGCCGCCTGTGCGGGGACAGTTCTTTGTAAGGAGCCTCCGTTGGCGTGGCTGTGGTGGGGGAGGATGGAGGGTGGGAGCTCCTCTGCCACTGGCTGTGGGAAAGGGTGGGGAGAGAGGGGACCCCCGAGCTGGTCCCATCTGCAAATCTTCTGTGCTGGGAGGTGAGTTCTGCCTCCTGCCATGTCCCAGCGCTCCCTGAGGGAAATGGGAAGATCTTGTCCCAAGGAGCAAGCCTGACCTAGCTCAGAGTGCAAGCAGCAGCCCCAGGGCTTGTTGACCAGCTCCAAAACTTTCCGATGGACCATCAAGTGGGTACTGGATGCAGAACCCTAGGAATTGCATGAGACTGTCCTAAGGCAAGAGGTGCCCCTGGGTCTTTCCTCTGGCTGAGGAAGGAGATGTAGTTTTGACCATTTCCCCTTATCCCCCAGGCCTTTGCTGGGTTCTACTACACCTTCCACTTCCTGAACCTGACCAGCCAGCAGTCTCTAAGTGATGTCAACCTGACAGTCCAGGCCTTCTGCAAGCGGCACTGGGCAGAGGTGAGCGCCCTGCGAGGGGCAGCGGGGAGCCCTGTGCTTGTCCTGTCCCCAGGCCCTGCTGTTCCCTGGGCCAGGGAGGGTTTCTGAGCAGCTGTTTCATTCTCCATTGCACTGTGTCCCCTGTTGGCCCCACAGCTGGTGGAGACTTTCCCGCAGCAGAAAGAGAATCTACACACATACTGCTCTGTGGCCATTTATATCTTGACGCTGCTGTTTGATGGCTACAAGTTCGACGAGCACACGTGGAGCAGCATCCAGTTCAGGCGGCAGGTAACCCTGTGCGGCAGGTAACCCTGTGGGGCAGGCAGCAGCGGCCACATCCCTGCCCTGACCTGATGGCACGTTGGGGAGCAGCATCCTTGGAATCTCCTGCATCAGAAATGTGTCCCCACCTCGTGCCTGCCAGCCCATGATCCCAGCACAGCTTCACTCTTTTGTATCTGCCCCCAAACCTCTGACACCAGCTTGTTTGTCACTCTGGTGTGAACATAAGCTCAATTTTAAGGGGGTCAGCGAAGAGCAGAGTGGGATTGGGCCACTTTGGTCTCTGATGTTGGGCAAAATTGACTTGAGCATCAGAGAGGTGATGGTGGCCCCATTACCCATTTGGGCCAGAATATGACCAAATTTGAAGGATCATAGGGGAGCGTGAAAGCTCAGATCCAAAATCGTGTGCTGGTCACGCAGGCACATCTGGCGCAGAGCAGTCACCCGTGTCCAGCTGCCCTTTAGCCCCGGGGAGGGGGGCACAGGAAAGCTGCCTCTGTAACTGGTCCTGGTAAGATCAGATTCACCACAGGCAGGGCCACACGTGAAATCACAGCTGGGGCAGCTCATGGGAGAGATGCCCTCACGCCAAAGCTACCGGTGCCTGGGAAAGGCACTTTTGGATGATCTCTTCTGCTTTCTCACCTCAGGCAGCGAACACTGACATCGGGTGGACACTGGGCTTCATGCTGAACTTCACCAACATGATCCCCACAGAGGCTCTGGAACACGTCAAGGGGCACCAGCCCAGCCTGTGGGCAGGCGCCGTCTCCTTCATTGTGCTGGCCATAGTGGCAGGCCTGGTGGCCGCCGTCCTCCAGTGCTTCTGGAAAACCAAGTAGCTCCCAGCCTCCTGCCCACTGAACCAGGCAGGGAAGTGGTGAAAAGGAAGGAGGAAGGGGGAGAAGGATGAGGGCATTATACCCACCTCCATTGCTCAGGAGGTCTAAGTGGGTCATCTCTGTAAAGGTATTGAACATGACAAAGGTCTCTTGAGGTCTCCAAGTACTCCAAGAGGAAAAGGCTCTTGACTCCAGAAAAGACTTCAATCTGGCTGACAAAGGCTGACTGAGACCCAGTGGCTAGATGAAGCCAGATAAATTCAAACTAGAAATAAAATCCTTTCTTTGTTTTTCAACTGCGAAGGTCACTAACCAGGCCAGCACGGTTTCCTTGGTACTTCAGTCCCACTGGGCTGCTCTCCCACCAGTCACGGGAGGCAATCGGTGCTGGAGAGCAGTGGTGGCCACCTAAACTCTGAGGAGAAGGGTGACCTCATCTGTATCTTGCCCTGTGCAAGACTTCCGTAGTACGTGACAGAATATCTTCCCAAAGACACTGCCAGCTGTCCTTAAAAATATTTACTGGCATATCTCAGCAGAAAAATACAAGTGGAAGTTGATTTAAGAGCTGCCAACTCTGGCTCAGGGTTTATTTTATATTCAAGTTACATAGCCCAGCTTTGTCAGATACCAAATTCCTAGCAGGTTCCAGCTCCCAGCCCTTGAGTGGTTTATTTAGATGAGCAGAGCCCAGCACAGCTCAGCTGTAGGAACCAGACAGACATTTCAGTCCCTCCAGCTCCAGCCAGCGCTCTCCCCAGCCCCACCAAGGCTCTGCCAAAGCCCAGGGCTGCTCTGAGCAGGTTCACAGCTACATCCCCTCACAGCATGAAGCAGTGACATCCAGGCAGGAATTAAGGGTTTAAGAAAAGAACCGGAGGCATCTGTGCTGAGGGATGCTCAGAGCCCTATAGCTCTGGCAGGTCCATGGAGTATTTGCTGTGGATGATGATCCATGGTGGTCCTAACGCAGGTGTTGTCCCATACAGCCCACTGCAAACTGGTGACAGGGGCTTCCCAGAGAGCAGCACCTCTTGGAGATGAGAGAAAGAGGAGAAAGGCCAGGGGAGGCCACCAAGATATACACAGGGCTGGAACAGCTCTGCTGGGGGACAGGCTGAGAGAGCTGGGGTGTTCAGCTGGAGAAGAGAAGCTCTGGGGAGACCTTAGTGTGGCCTTTCTGGGCTTAAAAGGGGCTGCTAAGAAAGATGGGGACAGACTTTTGAGCAGGACCTGTTGTGATAGGACAAGGGGTGATGGTTTTAAACTAAAGGAGGGAGATTCAGGCTGGACATGAGGAAGGAATTGTTGGCCCTGAGGGTGGTGGTGAGAGCCCAGGTTGGCCAGAGAGGTGGTGGATGAACCATCCCTGGAGACATCCCAGGCCAGGCTGGACAGGGCTCTGAGCAACCTGAGCTGGTGAAGATGTCCCTGCTCATGGCAGGGGGGGCACTGGGGAGCTGGGAAGGGCCCTTCAACCCAAACTGTTCTGTGATTCTGTGATTTCCGTCTGGTGGAGATAAGGATAAGTGGCCCAAAGGCCCGGGGAACAGGGCTCTGTCTCCTGCTCACAGAGGGCTGTCTGTGGCTTCCTTAGAGTGAGGCTCAGCCTTCCCAGCCTGAGCTTGAGCAACAAGGGAGGGGGTGACAACGTCCATTCAGAGGAACCTCTTCCCACCCAGCAATCTGAGCCCCTGTGCTCTGAGCTGCCACATGGACATTTCCCATGGACAAACACCAAATCCCTCTTGCTTCTCTCAGCCCTGCATAAGCACATCTTTAGCAGCGTAAGCCCAGAAGTAAAAATGCCAGGTCTTGGAACAGGCTGTAGAAAATGCTGTGGGACTGCTGGAACTGAGCCCATGGGGTCTGGCAGTGGCGGACATCTGTGCAGGTTCAGCAGAGCTCCGGGCTGTGGCTCAGATGAGCTGGGACGGGTGTCTCCCACCCCTCAGAGACCAAGCAGCCGGCAGGAAAAGGCTCCTGTTCGCTATAGGAAGGTGGCATCACAGCTGGTCTGGGTTGCAAAGCACTTGGGGAAGATGCCAGTCTGACCATTGCAGCGTCCTTCGAGCCAGTCCTCGTTCACTGGGAAAACAGAAAGGAGCAGGGTGAGTGGTGTCAGTGAGAGTTTTCATGGGTGGAATTTAACTCTGGGCAAAACCCAGCACAAGCCTGTACCTCCTGAGAGAGCACTGGAGGGGCCATGTACTGCCCAGTCCCTCCCCACAGCAGCCTCCAAAAGCCTGGCCCAGTACAAGCGTGAGGACAGGACTGCAGAGCTACCTTCGGAGAGGATGTCCAGCACGTCTCCCTTGCTGAACTCCAGGTCCCCCGGTCCCTGCGCGAAGTACGAGTGCCGAGCCAGCATCCGATAGAGGACAGGTCTGCCTGAGTGGGAGTCCGAGTCCTACAGGAGAAAGTCGTCATGGAGGGTGAAAGGCGAAGCAGAGACTGGATTAGAGTCCAGCACAGCAGAGAAGCTTTCACAGCCCACGCACCTGGCAGCAGAGCGTCAGCCGGCCATCTGTCAGCTGCTGCCACATCTTCTGTAGATCCTCCTCTCCTGAAACTGCACCCAGTTCTTTGCCATCCGAATGTCTGTAGCTGCAAGGGTTCATTAACACGGCTCAAATCATCTCACTTAAAGCCAAACTCTGAGGCAAGCCTAGTCCTCTACCACCTTCAGTTTAACAAGTCCCCCCTGTAAGCCAGCTCTGAGCTTGTCATCTTGCACAGTGACACAGGGCACTGTTAGGGAGTGGCCCTGTCACCTCCTCACACACTCGAGGAGAAGATTCTAAAGTGTCCTGAGTACACTGCGTGCCCCCAGGGCTGTCACAGCCAGGGAGAGCTCACCCCAGAACCAACTCCCAAATCGCTCTGCGTTGATCCTTGTGTATCTCAAAGACTAGCTGAGGAGGAGAAAAGCCAATATAGGGCAGCCGTCTGTGCACAGAGTTTTTCCTTCTGCTCCTCCATGTCTTGATCACGGTACAGTTTCCTGGGAAAGATCCTTCAGGCTTCGAAAGCCAAACACCCAGCTGAGGTTACACAGGAAGGTGTCCAGGCGGGTTGGAATGTCTGCAGAGAAGGAGACTCCACACCCTCCCTGGGCAGCCTGGGCCAGGCTCTGGCACCATCACCATGAAGAAGCTTCTTCTCATATTTAAGTGGAACCTTTTGTGTTCCAGTTTGAACCCATTGCCCCTTGTCCTGTCACTGGTTGTCACCCAGAAGAGCCTGGCTCCATCCTCCTGACACTCCCCCTTTCCATATTGATCCCCAGGAATGAGTCCCCCCTCAGTCTCCTCTTGTCCAGCTCCAGAGCCCCAGCTCCCTCAGCCTTTCCTCACACGGGAGATGCTCCACTCCCTTCAGCATCTTGGTGGCTGCGCTGGACTCTCTCCAGCAGTTCCCTGTCCTGCTGGAACTGAGGGGCCACAACTGGACACAAGATTCCAGGTGTGGTCTCCCCAGGGCAGAGCAGAGGGGCAGGAGAACCTCTCTGACCTACTGACCACCCCCTTCTAACCCACCCCAGGTACCATTGGCTTCCTGGCCACAAGGGCCCAGTGCTGGCTCGTGGTCACCCTGCTGTCCCCAGGACCCCCACACACTCATGCACCAAGAGCACGGGGGTACCTCAGCTCTCCTCGCTCTGCCTGCAGCCCGAACCGCTCCCTCAGCAGAGCCCGCAGCTCCGGCAGTGACGGCACCTCGCCCGCCCGCACCACCACGGAGCACTCGCAGCGCGCTCGCAGCACGACGGGTCTGTCCGGGCTGGGTGAAGCTTCTCCTTGGGTTGGTGGGATCTGCTGAGAGATGTGGCACTGTGGTTATTCAGGACTCTCATATCAAGAGGTGACACAGACACAGCCCCTCGGCTCAGTGCTACCACATAACAGTAGTGCAGCATCAAAATGCAGATCTGAATATGAGAAGAGGAACTACAAATTCGAAGCCTGGGATCGAAAGCTCCTCCCATGACCCAGGAGGCCTGTTTCTGGTCCCATCGCACAGGTATCTTGCAACCCCAAACCTATATGAGCAGGGCCCCAGTTCCTCCAGACTGCTAACAAAAAATTCCTCCAAAAGCCCTACAAAAAGGGAGCAGGCAAAGACAAAGGGAGCAGAGCTGATCTGCAGCTGGCACTGCCAGAGAGGTGCTGTCCTCAAGTGGACACAAGAGAGATTCCAGCTCCGTCACACGCAGTGGTGGGTAATGACATGGAGCTGCATCAGAGGACATCATCCCAGAAGAACACAGATGGGAATGAATTGTGGTACCCAGACTGACACCGACAGAAAATACCACACAGGAGGATGGGAGAAGGGACCGCAAGCAGTTCTAAGTCAGCTCCCTCTTGCAAAATGGGCTGAAAAGCACGTGTCTGAGAACACTGGCACGTCTGGGGCTCTTGGCTCCTTGGAGGGCGGCGAAGGGCACTGCCCTGGTGAGCCTCAGCCTTGGGCTGCCTCACAGAGCTGTATGGGCACGGGCTTGGGAGCGCTGGAGGAAAGGCCACCGGGGAGCCTCCTCAAAACAGGAAAATGGGCAGAGGAAGAGTTTTTTTCCAGTGATTTTAGGGCAGCTCAGGAATTTTGGAGGATCTGGCCAGCAATCTCACACTTCTCACAACCTTGATCTCTTGAGGCTGTAGCAGCTTCACCTGTGAAACATTTTACCTTTACGTCCATTTGGGCACCAGCATCATTTGCAGAGGCATTTTCTCCCCCAGGAGATTCTGCAGAACAAAACAAGAGCAGAGGAGCAGCACCTGCAGTCAGCAGAGGCCTCTGGCAGCTCTTTGGCGACCCGCTGGCACACAGGCAGCCACGGCCGCCCTGGGCAACCAGCACCCTCCCACCCCTAAAGCAGGGGTTGGACACAGCTTCACGGGGTACCCACACAGGGCCCTGGCCCCAGGGAATACCTGGGTTATCTGGGTTCTGCTTCACGTGGAGTCGGCTGGGAGGCACCTGGGCAGGAGGGAGGGGAATCCCATTGCTGATCTTCTGCAACAGAACAACATCAGAAATGAGTGAACAGAAGACACCGGAGACTGGACAAAGCTGGTGTGCGTGAGACAGGCTGCAGCCACTTCTGGGTATAACCCCAGAGGGAGCCCCAGGGAGACCAGTTCATGAACTGGCTGCATGACACAGCGGACTCAGGCTCTTAATGGCTTCTGCAGCTCTCAGGGTTGCAGAGTTACAAGAGATTCAGTGGGACTTCCTTGGGCTCCTGCCCCTCACTGGGTTGGTGCTGGAGCAGAAGGAGGTTGCTCACATTGTGCTGAGGGCTCTGCCCATCATCTGTGAGCTCACCTGGGAACTTGGGCTGGTTCACAGCGAGACAGACATGGAGCAAATGCCCAAGTGTCTGTTATGGCCACGGACTCATTCAGAGAGTGAAAAAAAAATCATAGCAATGTCAGAACAACCATGTGCTTCAAAAATCTCTCACAGGCTATAAGGGTCTGACTTGCACCTTTCTACACTGGTTCAGATTGAAAGTGATGGGGACCATGTGTGGATATGCCTGTGGTGGAGACAGGAGATGAAGGAAGTTTCCCAAGTCAAAGGTGAGGGTTTAGAGCTTAGGAGCATGGCCTTGAGACAAAGAGCAGTGCATGTTTAAGATATTACCATCCTACTGCAGGAGATTAACCTGCTCTCACTCTACTGGTGAACTAGAATAAGGGAGGACTTCTCGCCTGCTGCTGTGCTACATCTAGTGGCTGCAGACATCACGGGAGCAGCCTGGACAACACGCCTCAAGCCCTTAAATTCACAGTGTGCTCCAGTGCCTCAGCAAGTTTCAGTGGGTCAGGAGAGCCGTGGCAGCTGCTCATCTTTGTGTGCCACATTGCCCACGGCGGCGAAGAGACAACAATAGCTAGGACAGCTAGTGATGCAAGCCACTGTGGCTTGGGTACGTGTACAAGTCCTCAGATTTTGCTGTATTCAGTGTATATAAAAAAGTACGGATTTTTCCTGCTCTTAACTCTTCTGTCATTCCTGTTCAAGAGCACCTGGTCTTCAGTTAAGGTGTCTCAGTGTTTCACACTCTGTTTCTCTTACACAGTTGTCCTATCTTGTGATAACCTTACAAAGAAATGTCCTGAACGTATCTCTTGGTCCCTTTCCCACCCCTGGTTGCAAGGTTGTCAGCTCACCCATTTATCCATCTTCGAGGCAGGTTCCAGGAGAGAGCTGGGTATGTGCAGCTTCTGTGGGACACAAAGCAGAGCAGGATGAGACAGGAGCTGCTGCTGGAGCCGACGCAGCCCCAGCCTCCCCAGCCCCGCTCTGTGCTGCTGCTGCCCTGGCAGAACCGCTGCAACGCCCGTGTGCCCATGGTCAGGTTCATCAGCCCATGTGGCTTGTGCTCAGAAAGTGCTGAACAAAATCCAGTGGTCCCTTTGCACGTTTTTTCTGCTGAAAGCGGTGCTGTGATGGAATGGCTGCGATGCAACAGACCCAACACCCAGCAAGCCCAATACCCTGCTCCTAAAACGGGTGCTTAGGAAGGGAGCAAGGGTGGTGAGAATACCAGTCCAGCAGCATTGCTGTGTCTTCTCAGCCACTGCTATTGATTTCAATCGATAGTTGTGAGTAATTATGTTTTTATTTCCCCCAGTGTCTATTATTTTACTCTTTTTTGGCTTTGAATTTCATCTGACACTTCACTGAGCCATCAACCAGCACATTCAAACACTTCTGTAATTGTTCACTGTTAGCCCCAGATTGTCTGCCACGGAACACCATCACCTTAAGAAGCACTAGATCAGTATCACTATTACTATATCACTTAGGAATATGCTAACTGCCTAGGACACAGCAGATTCTGTGTGGGGACATCCTTTCTTAAAACAAACAAACAAAACAAAGCACAGAGCCCACAAACAACAAACACCACCCCAAACCTGTTCATTTATGCCCAGCCTTTTTTTCTACATTTCCACCTGTTATTAGTCCTCAGAGCCCTGCCTCTCTTGCTCAGACAGCTCAGTGTTTTTCTTAGTGGTCTTGTGAAGAATCTTTTGACTTTTTTCGGAAATACAGGCAGATTATATATTCACTGGCTCTTTCAAAGTACTTAAGTAGACACGTGAGAAATGGCTTCAGTCAGCATGTTGTCATATTTATCTGTTTCCACTATTGTTCCCTAGTCTGCAGAAGGATGTCAGATTTGCTGGGCTTTAATTCCTTAGGTCTTCTCCAGAGCCCTTTATAAAACCTTCCTGTACAGCTGAAACTCTCCCAAAACCTCCCCAAAGTTAATTTAACAGAGGCACTACACACCAGATAAGGACTGACCTATCTGTTCAGCTCTTTAGAGCTCTCAAGTGACAAATACAAGCTCTAAATGGTGCTCCTTGGTGAGGTCTGTTACCCTAGACAATTCCACCGTAGGATCCTGTATGGCAGAGAGCACAAGTGCCCCAAAAGATGCTCTTGTGGAGCTACAGAGGAGAATGGGAGAAGCTGGTGGGAGTCCAGCAGCATTGCTGAGAAGGACCTGGGTGTCCTGGTCAACAACAGGTTGACCATAAGTTAACAATGTGTCCTTGTGGCCAAGAAGGCCAGTGGTAGCTGGGGTGCATCAGGAAGAGTGTGACCAGCAGGTTGAGGGAGGTTCATCCTCCCCCTCTGCTCTGCCCCGGTGAGGCCCCATCTGCAGTTCTGTGTCCAGTTCTGGGCCCCCCAGTTCAAGAAGGACAAGGAATCACTGGAGAGAGTCCAGCGGAGGGACATAAAGATGCTGAGGGGTCTGGAGCATCTTCCTGATGAGGAGACACTGAGAGAGCTGGGGCTGTTCAGCTGGAGAAGGCTGAAAAGGGACCTTATTTATGCTGATCAATATCTCCGGGTGGGTGTCAGAGGATGGACCAGACTCTGTTCAGTGGTGCCCAGCGCCAGGGTGAGGGGCAACGGGCGCAGACTGAAACACAGGAGGCTCCATGTGAACATGAGCAGAAACTTGTTTGCTGGGAGGTGCCAGAGCCTGGCCCAGGCTGCCCAGAGCGGGTGTGGAGTCTCCTTCTCTGAGACATTCAAACCCCCTGGACCCACCTGTGTGATCTGCTCTGTGACCCTGCGTGAGCAGCGCTGGGCTGGGGATCTACAGAGGCCCCTGCAACCCAACCAGGCTGGGAATCTGTGATTCTGTGAAGTGTCAGAGGAACCTACAATTAGCAACTGCTCTGTGGAAATGAGCCCTGACCTCCTCTGCTCTGCAAAAGCCCCAGATGGGTCCCCAAGGAACGTGCTCAGGGGGCTGCAGCAGGCTCCTGCTCACATGCAGGGCTGTGGTCTCTGCCGGTGGGGATGGGCTGGAAAGCCCCTCTGGTTTCCTTACCTGCCCATCGTGAATGGCTGTGGCCCAGCCATCCCCTCCTCTTGCCAGCACAAACACCAAACTGCCGCCTTTCACTGCCAGCTTCTCCGAGCCCTCAGGGTAATACTGGGATGAAACTCGGTAGTAGCCTGATTCACCGTCTCTGGAAAGAGAGAATGGGAATGACAGCACCTTTACAAACCCTGGAATTCTGGTGCTGGATGGCTTTGATCCAGAACACTGCACTGATCCAAAGTGGCAGGTGCCAAAAGTTGGGAAGTTATGATTTCCATTGCTACTCTTTGGTCCAACTGGGAACAAAACGAGCTTGGAAAACACTCAGGTTTCCCAGATGCAACTGACTCATTTTCATTATACCAATGCCCTCCAGGTCAAAACAATTATTAAACTCATCCCTGAATTACTGTTGGCACAGTATCACCAAATCAAATGACTTTCATGTGGTTTTGAACCAGGACTGACTTTTGGCTCAGCACAGCAGGGCTGGGAGTGATTTCTTAGAAGCCTTGTTCTGAGAATTAGGATGGGACAGCTGAGCATCCTCTGCCATGGATGTGTGCAGGTCCCACACCACTCTCTGCTTCCATTCCCCAGCCATGGCATTATCCATGCTTGCCTCCCAAGACTATCGAATCAGCTCCTGCAAACTGCCCTGAGACTCTTGCACGAGAGGTGCCACTGAACTGCAGCGTCTTTTGCAGCTGCAGAAGCCTTTGCAGGTTTGTCTTTCACCCTTGGCGAGAAGTGGGCGTGGATCCCACAGAGTCTTCAGACAAAGACAGCAGAGAATAAAACATGACCTTCTGAAGAGAAATAGTGAGAGTTAGACCATGGCGGAACTGAACACTTACCGCAGAGCATCAGCACTGGGTTCGTAAAAGCCCTGTTTCTGTGGGAGAAACAACATCTATTTATAACAGTACCTTATACAGCAACAGTGCCCATTTATTTACTGTCCCTTTGAACAGGTGTTAGGATCTGAGGCCCTACCTGGAGCTCCATGACAGCTCCATTCCTCCTTTCACAGCTATGTCCTGCTCACCTGATGCCTGAGAGGCTCGAAGCCAAAGTACTCATCGTTGGGAATGATGGACGAGATCACCTGTCGGAGGACAAAGAAATTACTGAATCCAGGCTGGATGAAGAGCCTCGCAGACTTCATGCAAGGTTATCTACTCAGACCCATTTCACTCCGACATCCTAAGGTCAGGCACAAAGTAGAGCCACGCACATAGTGAAAAAAGCAGAGCTGGGTTCCTGAAACAACTTCAACAGGTTGTGTCTCTGTTTTTTTAAGTCTTTCCAAGTTTCTTTAAAAGCACATGAATTAATTAGTTTCCCTTCCCGTTATTCATGTCAGTGCTCCCTGGCCTGTGGCACGTCTGCTGACTGCATTGGTCACAGAAGGATCAGAGTTACGTTCAAGGATGTGACAAAGCATTTGTCTCACAAGTGCCTGCCCATCCCTCTGGGAACACAGCTGAAGGAACGTGCTCCTCCTGAAAAGGCCATTGTCAGCAAAAGGACAACCCCAGGGCTCCCTAAGAACCTGTTCAGCTTTTTCAGAGTTTAAAGTGACCAAGACTTGGAAGTTTTTTTTAGCACCAAAGTGTAGTTTTAATAGAAGAGGTGGAAATTCTAACAAATTTTGGCTTCTGTGTCCCAGATGCCTTGGGTGGCTGCAAGTCCTGACAATGCTGCTCTTGGGTCAGCGATCGGCAGAGCGGCCAACAGTAATGCTCACTGGAGAGAGGAGAAAGTGGGATTTTAATCTGCTTGCTGGTAATGTTAATGATCACATGCTGTTACCTTGGGTTTACCCAGGAAATCTTTTGAATCCAGCTGTTCAACTTCCTTCTTCCGTGGTCTGAAAAATTCCCCGAGAGGAACCTGCATAGGCTCTAAAAACAGACAGTCCTAGGGCAGGGAAAGCAGATAAGAGCCATCAGTTGATATTAAATGAAACATAACAGCAGTGAAAAGCAAGTATAGCTTCCCTGTGTGTGCAACAGCAGCTCCAGGAAGACATTGGGGCAAAAATGATGACTGTGAACTTGAAAAAGGTCACTCAGGTTTAACAAGCACATGCAAACTAGGAGCTCAGCAGCCACTACCCAGCATTGAGTCAAAGACTAACTCTGTTGGGATGGGATGGGTAGGAAGGGAGGGCAGTGAAGTAAAGTTTATTAAACAAATCTCTAAGCATTTTTCCTATTTGACTTCAAACATGGCTTTTTTCTCCTGTGTTCAACCACTGAGTAGCATGCTAGTAGCAAATATAAAGAATATACTAATGTAAGGCACAAACATGATGCTAGAAGAGATTATCAGATTAAAAAAAAAAAAAAAGGGATAATCTCTTAGAAAGGATACAAATAAGAAAAGGAAGTGTGGAGGTAGCAAAATAATGAACCCTCCAGGAGGAGTTAATTAGAGATCTGCAAGTTGCTCCTGATCATAAAAGAGTCTAACAGGAAACTATTCTTTAGAACCAACCCCGGAAATAACTTTTACACTCTACTTAAGCTCTAAATGTGATCGTCATTAACATCTGAACTGCCAAGGGGATCTGAGGCCAAAGGGATTCAAAAAGTCAGCCAGTGTCATGAAAAGGGAGACCCTCCAAATCTGTGCTTGCAGGGGTTCTGCACTTAAACCCTGCACGAGGCAGCTTGGTTCGCAGCACAGGTACCAACAGAACTGGGCTCCTGGACACAGGGACTAGGAAGCAACATCCCAACCTGCGAGGTTGTCCCGTCATTTTCCACTGCGGTGTTTCTGTGCTATGAAGCACCTGGGGGTGACGGAGCTACTTGATTAGCTGAAGCCCTAGTTTAGTAGAACATCACAACAACTGGCTTAGATTCTGTTACCAGATTTCCAAGGTGGGTAGACAGGAAAACCCAAACATACAACAATTAGGACATTCTTATCTTGTATTTCTTAACCTGAGCCCAATACACGCACCTAGGAACCCACAGAGGTGTTTTTACCTGCACGCGCTCGAGGGCCATGTCCAGGATTGCTGTTCTTCCCTCAGGTCTCCACACAACGGCTCTTTCCAGGGTGGCCCTGGCCTCCTGCCACTGCCGCAGCCGGCACTGCGCTGCTGCCGTGCTGTACAGCACCTGGAGCGGGCGAGGGCAGCAGCACTGAGGGCTGAGCAGACACCCAACACAACGCACCCAGCCGCACCACGGACCCAAACAGCACACACACAGCAGCACCGACCTGCTCCCTGTGCGCCACAGGGACGGCGCTCCGAGCAACACCGCCGAAAAACTCCATCAGCAGGGTGGAAAGAGGGAAAGCTGCACCTCCAGGCCAGCCCCTGGGCGTGCTGGAGCTGCCAGCGCTGCCCCAGGCCAGGGGAACACCAGATGAAAGCTCTGGTGCCGCACACATTTTAATATTATCCTTGCACTCGAAAGGCCAGTAAGGATTTTCTTGGCAAGTCGCACAGGGTTTTTTCTGTATGCAGCTAGGTAACATTTTTTGCTCTGCCAGAGTAATTCTGATTCCCTTTTGCAGCAAAATAACTAAATGTCTTTCACATTGCAGTGGGCTGTGAATGTGCAAGTTGTCAGCTGTAACCTGTTACCCTTTAGCAGCACATACATTGGTGAAGCGGCAAAGGGTGGGAGTGTTACACACCGCATGTTGGGAAGCCTTGACCTATATGCTGAATGTAGACCGGGAGATCTCTCTGGCCAGAGGTCAGTGTATGGAGAAGCGGCTGGTCCACAGGCAGGAGTGTGACCTGACAGACCCACTGTCACATATCTTGCTGCCTTACACAACAGGGTGACCAGCTTGTAAATTGTTTTGTGGTATTGTTGCTAGACAGGCCAAAAGACCTGACCATGAGGCCTACTGGAAAGTTACTATTAGGCTAATAATAGATGAGATGTCTAACAGTAATTAACTTTCAATTGTAGAACAAAACCTGTCGTGGAATTGAGAAGTCAGCCACGGACAGGTGATTGTGTTGTGATTATTGCCAAATTTTGTGGATGTGCTAAACCTAAAGTAAACTTTGCTCATTATAATATCATTTTAATACAAAACCACACCTCTCGGTCGAAGGTTACCACCTCCAGGACCCCTACTCACCAAGCATAAATATACGTAGTAAAAATACGTAGTAAATATATAAAACTTGTATGCAAATACAAGTATATAACTATATAAATATATACAAGTATATAAATATATAAAACTTGTATGCAAATATTGTAACCAATGAGCCCTACAGGACTGCCCTGAGGGTGTGTATATACCGATAGGATTTTGTATAAATGATCAAAACGTTTGTGTCGCTGGTATGCTGGTTTAATCTACATTGTACAACTCTGTAATAAAATCAATGTTTCTGTGTGCAGAATTTGGCTCAGTGAGCACACGTGTCCTGACAATGCCCAGAGCACGTGGAGCTGCACGTTCACCCCAGGACATACCAACGTCCTCCTGCTGCAGCCCTGCGCCGTCCAACGGGAACCTGTTGTTCCCGAGTGTGTGTGAGCTCAGAGAAGGCAGCACTATGGCACTGAAACTGTTAAAACCCACGAGGTTTGGGTAATACCACAGATGCCGATGATAGATTCTTCCTGCCAGGTATAAGGTGCATGAAAACTGACCTGAGAAGGAAGGACAGGTTTCTGGCCATGCTTGACTGGAGTTACACAATGACTACTCACTCTTGCGGGAATCAAGATTTAAATACTCTTTTCTGTGTGTGTGGACTCAGAACAGAAAACAAAATGAACCCCTGCAGCAAAGTACAGTTTCTAGGAGTCTTTTACATTACAAATACTTATAATCAATTCAGACTTCGATCTTGTTTTGAACTGGATGAGGCAGGCTGACTCCATCTACCAGTGCAGGAGCGAGTGAAGTGTTGCAGAAGCAAACTCCAGCGGGCAGCCCAGTGCGAGGTGAAACCCAGAGGTAATGTTAAGACCATTTGCTACAGTTGAAAAGACAGGCTTTCATGCACATCAGTTTCTTAGAGTCTTCATTATGGACCAACTTTGTTCCCATCTGTCTATACCCCAACCTATTTCAGCTTTTAGAGCTGAGTTCACAAGACTTACATGCATATTTCCACCCAGGTAAGCCTAAGTATTACAGGCACAGATAATTCCCGAGCATCTGCTCTGAATGGTTTTGCTTTTCAAGCTGTGTAATTTGCTAAACTCTTCAGAGACGACATTGTTTTATGACTCTCATGATTAAGTGTCTTTAAAAAAAAAGTGCAAGCAGAATATTTTACTGTTCCAGTGCACTGTCTCGAGAAGCTCTCGGGTTACCAACGCCTGCTGCGGAACAGCCCAGCAGAGGGGAAGGGCCGCTCAGACAGACTCTTACCTCCCATGCGTACAGTATGTGCCTCAGCCCCAGCTGCTTGTAATCGATGAAGGTATTTTTTCTTAGATGGCTAAAGGCCATTTGATAGTCAGAGCGAGCTTCTTCATACCTACAATGCAGAGAAGACAGGAGAAACTGAGACAAAAAAGCTGAAGACTCTGAGAAGTTCAAAAATCAAGCTGGCACAAAAGGTGTTCTTCTCTGTAGCCTGGGTGAGGAGAGCTGCACCAGAGCTGTGACCTCTTGTGATCACAGGAAATCCCTGTCCTCTCCTTGATGGTAGTTAGAAAAAAATGAATGTGGTGTGTCTGGAGTCACCTGCACAGTTTTACTGATTGGGATGAACAGTAGGTTTTGATACCTGAAATAGTTGCAGTTCCAAGGAGAAGAAAATGTAAGGAACGGAGATTAACAAACGCCGTGGGCTCCTTGCCCAGCTCGCTGCTGGCACTTTTGTCCCAGCAGATATCTCAGGCGAGAAGTGAGGGCTGGGAAACCCCTGATTTCAGCCTGGAGAAGCTCCAGGGAGACCTTACCGAGGCCTTTCAGTAATTAAAAGAGGCCGATAAGAAAGATGGGGACAGACTTTTAGCACGGCCTGTTGCAAGAGGACAAGAGGTGATGGTTTTAAACTAAAGGAGGGAGATTCACACTGGACATGAGGAAGAAATTTTTGTCCCTGAGGGTGGTGAGAGCCTGGCCCAGGTTGGCCAGAGAGGTGGTGGATGAACCATCCCTGGAGACATCCCAGGCCAGGCTGGACGGGGCTCTGAGCAACCTGAGCTGGTGAAGATGTCCCTGCTTATGGCAGGGGGGGACTGGGGAGCTGGGAAGGTCCCTTCAACCCAAACTGTTCTGTGATTCTGTGATTTCCGTCTGGTGGAGATAAGGATAAATGGCCCAAAGGCCCGGGGGGCCACTGCATGAACCTGAAAGGTCCCTTCAACCCAAACCGTTCTGTGATTCTATGATGAGTGTACATGCACAGCCAGAGCAATGTGAGGAGAAGTTTAGAGAAAACCTAAGGATAAGGGATTTAGTCTGAATTTATACCAGCTCTGCAACTGAAATCAATACAGGTTCCCATTCAGCCTGCAGGTGTGAAACAACGGGTCCAGGAACGGCTGTGCAGCATCACCCGGCCAAGAGAAGGTGCCTGGGTGAATAAGGGAGTAGAGCATCTCTGGTATGAGGAAAGGCTGAGGGAGCTGGGGCTCTGGGGCTGGACAAGAGGAGACTGAGGGGGGACTCATTCCTGGGGATCAATATGGAAAGGGGGAGTGTCAGGAGGATGGAGCCAGGCTCTTCTCGGTGACAACCAGTGACAGGACAAGGGGCAATGGGTGCAAACTGGAACACAGGAGGTTCCGCTTAAAGATGAGAAGAAACTTGTTCCTGGTGAGGGTGGCAGAGCCTGGCCCAGGCTGCCCAGGGCGGTTGTGGAGTCTCCTTCTGTGCAGACATTGCAACCCGCCTGGACACCTTCCTGTGTAACCTCATCTGGGTGTTCCTGCTCCATGGGGGGATTGCACTGGATGAGCTTTCCAGGTCCCTTCCAACCCCTGACGTTCTGGGATTCTGTGATTTGTGGGTGGGAGCAGCATCTGATGAGGGAAGGAGCCAGGGGGTGCTGGGGGCCGTCACCTCCCGTGGCAGGGGCAGGTCTGCCCGCAGTGCTGCCCTCCCCGCCTGCACAGCCTGTGTGCTCGGGACACACTCGCTTGGCTGCTGCCGGCCGTGTCACAGCGCTGGGAGCGGAGCGAGCAGCTCCATCGCGCCGGCCGGGCTGCAGCATCCCTGAGCACAGCTCTGCCGGCACAGAGCGTGTAGCTGCTTGACGGGCTGTCTGTGACTGCAGAACTGCTCACTTTTGCTCCCTCACACAGCAATAAATAAAGTCACTTTGTGGAAACAAAGGTCTGGAAAGTATAGGGAAAATACCAGGAAAGAGAATACCTGAACTTTGGATGTGAGAAAGGACCTGTAATATCCTCCGCCCACCTCTGTGAGCAGGACGTCAACGCAATTTAACCCTGGAAACAATGAGTAATCGATCCTGTGACACTAGTGGTGCAATCTCAACATGAAATCAGTGAGATGAAGATTAAGTTCTTAAAATCTGCTGTCAGCAGAGAGTGAGAGTCAGACCCTGGGGGCAAACTGCATTTTTAGGAAGGCCAGGTTTGTGTGGACCATGCAATGATACACCTAGCATCTCAGTTATATTCTTTTCATTCCCAAAGAAAACCTGAATGGCAACATAACCTCCTGGCAGCCCCACATACAGAAGCAGCTTCTTTCTCTCTGTGTATGGGGTGGTAATGCTATATAGTAGCCACCTCTGAGGCCACAGAGTTGTACAAGCTCATATCTTCACAGTGTTATCAGAGGTAAGACTTGCTGACCTGAGACACTGTTTCTAAGGACAAACTGGACCTTACGAACTGTTAAAATTGCGGGACAAAGTGCATTTTAGAATTACAGAATCATTTACGTTTAGGAATAAAGTATGACTAAAAGCAGAAAAGCCAAGACTGAAATGGGATGCGTGCTTCACTCACATTTCCAGCTGCAGACGGACGAACCCTCTCTGAAAGAAGCCAACGGCTAAGGAGTTGTCCTTCGCAAGGGTTTTATCAAATGCCTAAGGAGAAAAACACAGACACGTGGCAAGGATGAGTTCGGATCTCTCCTGTTGATGCCTGGGTGCATGCACCCAGCCAGTCGTGTCCAGCTGCACTTGCACTGGGTGCAGAAGCTGTTTCTGGGCTCGTGACCAGCTCCTCCGGACTGCCGACTGCCAGGCTGTGATCTGGGCTGAGGGGCAGGAGACAGCTCCAAGTCACCTTTTAGGTCTTGGCTCTGTATGAGCTGAGCTTCAGGTTTTTTTCCTTCCTTGGGAAAATGGACAGGACATAACAAATGAGCTACGTTTGCCATCCAGCATCTTGTGATGAGAAAACCGTGTTGCCTGGACCAGAGTTTGCCCTGACGGTGGGAGCAGTGGGACCAGCCCAAGCAGGGAAGGCTGTTTGAAGCAGCCTACAGTGATGAATATGAGAAGGTACAAGGGAGAAAGCCGACAGGCTTCACGCTGCACATACAAGTCAATATTTCTGGTCCAGTTTCCCAGCTAAAAACAGGAAAGTATTATCAAAGCTGGTAACAGCTTGTGGCTGATGGTTCAAAGTAACAACGTGCTGGGAAAACTGTCTTAATGTCTTTCTGAGAAAGCTGGGAGGTATGCTCCTTCACGTGTCGTTGTGAAGAGATGGCAGGTAGATAATAAACTTTCGTGGTACTGGCTAGACAGGAGTGGTAGCATTGCACGGGTGAAAATATGTTGCAGGAGGTCAGGGAGTGACTGCACCTCTTGGTGAGGTGGCAGCTGCTTCTCCCATGGCTCCAACAGCAAACCTTGTGTTGTCTGCTTTACTGTGCTATAAGAGAGTAAAAATGAACAACCAACCGTTGACCTGTGTGAAGCATAGTGAGCTTCTTCCCAGCCGTGCCCATTCATCAGGGCTAAAAAGTCTCTGTTGGGCACCATTGTGCTCTGCTCATTGTTGTCCCTTATAGCAATATAAGCTCATCTAAACATGAGGAGAAACCGCTATGAGGTGCCAGAGCCTGGCCCAGGCTGCCCAGAGCGGGTGTGGAGTCTCCTCCTCTGAGACATTCAAACCCCCTGGACCCCCCTGTGTGATCTGCTCTGTGACCCTGCGTGAGCAGGGCTGGGCTGGGGATCTGCAGAGGTCCCTGCAACCCAACCAGCCTGGGATTCGGTGATTCTGTAACTGCCCTGCCCAGGGCTCCATGGCTCTTCCGGGCCCCTCCAGCACAGCCTGATTTCTGCTTACTGCTAATTAATAAACAGCTTAAATGCATCTCCTCGCTGGGCAGCTGACAGCTGGCCAGCCAGATGTGCAGACATGCTGGGTGCTGTAAGATAAAGGCCTCTCCTCAGGGTGTTTGCCTGCCTGCACCTGCTCCCCGGTTCCAAAGGGTTCCCAGCACAGATGTTGCTTTCCGGCAGCCTCGAGCGCTGGAGCAGGGCTGTGGATGGGCACACGGGGCTGCAGGGCTCCATTTGCATCCATCACCGCTCACACCTGTGCTTTTAGTGGGATGTGCAGGACAAGAAACTCTGGATTTTAATGAGAGTTTCGTAGCATCACAGAACAGTTTGTGTTGAAGGGACCTTCCCAGCTCCCCCAGTGCCCCCCTGCCATGAGCAGGGACATCTTCACCAGCTCAGGTTGCTCAGAGCCCCGTCCAGCCTGGCCTGGGATGTCTCCAGGGATGGTTCATCCACCACCTCTCTGGCCAACCTGGGCCAGGCTCTCACCACCCACAGGGACAACAATTTCAGCATTATTAGTTTCAGCCATTATTCCCTAAAAACCCGCAATGGCCAAGCGGTGCCACCCGCCCCGGCGTCCCCCCGGCCCGCCCCGCGGTTCCCCCGGCTCGACCCCGCTCACCCGCAGCGCCGCCCCGGGCCGCCCCGCCAGCAGCTGCACGCAGCCCATGTTGAAGCAGATGCGGGCGGGCGGCTCCGGGATCCCGCCGAAGATCTCCAGGGCGCCGTCCCAGTCCCCGCTGTCGGCCGCCAGCACGCCCTGGTGCCAGCGCCTCACCAGCTCCCGGTACGCCATGGCCCGGGCTCACCTGCCGGCGGGCGCGGCCCCGGGGCGGGGAGCGGGCGGAGGAGGAAGCGCCGCTGCCTCCCCCCGCCCCTCCGTCCTCAGCCGCGCGGGGCAGCCCCGGGGGTGAGTGGCTGGGCCTCTGGCGGGGAAGGGCGACTGAAGAGCCGCCCGCAGAAAGCCCCTGGCGCAGCTCATGATCCCAGCCTGGTTGGGACCTCTGCAGATCCCCAGCCCAGCCCTGCTCACGCAGGGTCACAGAGCAGATCACACAGGGGGGTCCAGGGGGTTTGAATGTCTCAGAGAAGGAGACTCCACACCCGCTCTGGGCAGCCTGGGCCAGGCTCTGGCACCTCCCAGCAAACAAGTTTCTGCTCATGTTCAGACGGACCCTCCTGTGTTTCAGTCTGTGCCCGTTGCCCCTCACCCTGGCGTTGGGCACCACTGAACAGAGTCTGGTCCATCCTCTGACACCCACCCTCAGATACTGATCCCATTGATCACATCCCTCTCAGCTTCTCCAGCTGCACAGCCCCAGCTCTCTCAGTGTCTCCTCATGTGAAAGATGCTCCAGACCCCCCAGCATCTTTGTGTCCCTCCGCTGGACTCTCTCCAGTGATTCCTTGTCCTTCTTCAACTGGGGAGCCCAGAACTGGTCCCAGTAACTCCAGATGCAGCCTCACCAGGGCAGAGCAGAGGGAAGATAATCCGCTCTCGACCTGCTGCTCACACTCTACCTGATGCACTCCAGGTGCCATTTGCCTTCTTGGCCACAAGGACACAAAATGCTGTTTTGGGTGGGTTTTAAAGGTAATAGTTATTTTCGCGGCCCTACAGGAGTTCGTGTTAACTACAGTAAGTACGGTAGGCATAAGGATGCCGCCGCGCTCTGGTAAATACGGTAAACTCGGGGCTCGCTGCGTTGCTGCGGGCGACACCGCCCCCTGCGGGCGCTGTGCGTCGGTGCTGTCGCAAAAGCGGTCCGGTGGGGCGCGCGGCAGCGCACAAGGGGTTCCGGACCCGGTCGGGTTTGTGGCGCGGAGCAGAGGCGTTGGCGCGCCGGGGAAGATTTTAAAAGGAGGACTCCGGAGTTCCCGTCGCTGCTTCCGGGTCGGTGCCAGGTGAGTGGCAGCAGCCGGCGGCCGCACCGGGGCAGCGCCGGGCCGGGAGCGGCTCCGCGGGGCGCAGGGCCGCGGCGGGGCCCGGTTCCTGGAGCAGCCTCAGGGTGGGGGAAGGTGTGCCCGGGCCCGTATGGAGGAGCCCGGCGCGGCGCAGCGGACCTTGAGCCTGGGAAGCCCGAGAGGAGCGGGGCGGGGCGGGGCGGGCGGGGGCAGCGGGGCCGCTCCGGGTGTAACGCGCTTCGCAGCCGAAATAAAACCACGAAGTGTCTCGGGCTCCCTGGGTGGCGCCTCCCGGCGGAGCTGCGCGCGGGCGCCAGTACGGTAGCGGGGAGCGCACCTGCCGGTGTGTACGGTATTTACGGTGTGTACGGTATTTACGGTGTGTACGGTGTTTACGGTATTTGCGGTATTTACGGTATTTACGGTGCTTACGGTGTTTACGGTAGGCTGCGGGCGGCCCCTCAGCCCGCGCTGCGCGGCCCCTGAGGCGAGCGGGGCCGGCGGGGCTGGGCCGCTCCCCGCCCGCGTCTGGCTCCTGAGCGGCCCCTGCGGAGCGGACCCCGGCCGGGCCCGGGCGGAGCGGCCCCTGGAGCGGCGGGAGGCGGCGGCGGAGCTGCGGGAGCCCGGGGAAGCGCCGGGAAACCCGGGAGCGGAGGGAAGAGCGGACAGCGAGTGCGGGCCGCAGGTTCATAATTACAAGTAGTTACATACTTTACAGGCTTTGTGTAGCCACCATACATAATTGTATGGCTTACAGGTAATTGGAGTGAATTAATAACGAAGTATCACTGGAAGCCAAAGGAATCTACGGCCGGCCTGTTACAGGAACGGTAGAATCGGTGTGTTTTCAGGTAGCTTAGTTTTAAAGGAATGGGTTGAGCTCCCCACCACTGATTTTAAATGCTTTGGAAAATGGGGGGAAAAAATTCACTGGGTTTGGAAGTACCACAGATATTGTTCACATGCGTGGGAAGATGAAATGTGGTTTATCAAAACAAAAAAAGCAAGTTAACCTGACATTAATAGCAGGAATAAAATACAAGCTTGTAAAACACTGTAATTAGATACTACAAATGCAATGAATGTAGAGATCAAGGACTTAACAAAATACCCTCGAAGAGGAGATTCCCCCACCCCCGGTGTTCCTTCTTGAGGGGATTTCAAGGTCTGGTTAAGTCGGTTTTGATATTGTTTGAATCACATACTTGAAACTCCGAGGAATTTGACTCTAGTGTGACCTGGCAATTTAATTAACAAAGGTGATGCCGTAGGGCAGCGAGGTGAAGTTTAAGAATGAGCTTAGGAACAAATCCTGCATCTTTATTGTTAATTAGAAGACGTAAATGACTGGGCTGTTTCCAGTCAGCTCCTCCACTTACCAGTTCTTTGTTCAAATACTAATACTGGCTTAAATTTTCCAAAAGCAGGTTTATACCTTTGCTGTAAAGTTTACGGAAGACAGATAGGTGAGATGATCAATGGCAAGATGTTACTGCTGTAGCCTGGTCTGACCTTCCTGGTTAGACGGCTCCAAGTGGGAGAAGGATCTTAATATAATGAAAAAGGCAACTTTACGTCTAGAAACCATGACAGGTTCACAACACAACCACAGAGGTGGCAGAGAGTGACCTGGAGGATTTCGTTGCATCAGTGACACAATTTGAACTTTGCTGGTGTGGGAAGAGTTTATTTCATTTGGGATTTGACTAGATGATCTTTCGAGGTCACTTCCAATCCCTAACACTCTGATTCTCTGATTTTGTTGCTTTTTTTTTTTTCTTTTTTTTTTTTTTTAAAGGGAATCATGTTCATGGTATTGTTAGAACAGACTCCTAGGACTTAATCTCCACTTAGAGTAGCTGTCAAGTAAGATATGAAAATACCCAGGAGTCCAGAGGAGGCCACAAAAATGCTCTGGTTCTGGAAAACAAGCCACATAATGGACTAATGAACTCAGTTTATTCAGGCACATCCAAGAGAAGAGGGTTAAGAAGTGACTCAGCCGCTCTGTGGAAATCCATGCCGATGGGAAAGTTATCTGATAGCTGAACATTTCAGTCTTTCCAACAAAGACATAGTGAGATCCGGTAACTGGAAGTCAAAGCTACACAAATTCTTTTAAATATGACACAATTTCCTAGCAGTG
Organism: Streptopelia decaocto; assembly: GCF_964273445.1. Classification (NCBI taxonomy): domain Eukaryota; kingdom Metazoa; phylum Chordata; class Aves; order Columbiformes; family Columbidae; genus Streptopelia; species Streptopelia decaocto. Next base: position 1,975,996 of record NC_138672.1, on the reverse strand, counting down.
ATGGAGGTTAATTATAGGAATAGTTCACAGGAGATGTTAAAGGTTTGCCATTATTTGGAGCTCCTAAGCTGAAACAATAACAATTTTGAAGATAGGCTTAAACCTGGAACCTTGGGCAACTTGCTGGTGCAAGTTTGCCCTTGTGGTTTGGGGGAAATCAGGGAGATTATCAGTGGGTCGCCTGGGATGCTGTACTGCTCACTCTGCTTGGCTGCAGAAATAGCAGGAGTTTTTAAACTTGCTTAAAGGGCTGTAGTTCTAAATTAAGATAGGTTTAAGTGATCTTGTGCTTGTGGATGAACATCTGCTTCAAGGGAGAATTCTGCTGTTCTTACAGGGGAAAGTTAGATTAAAGTAGCGTGTTTCCTCCTCCACTGTTCTTTAAATCATAGAGCTTGGCCACAGGGAGCAGACACTGAGCTGTGCAAACATGTCTCGTACCCATTTGGACAATCCCCTCCCTCATTTACTGTGTCTTCCCAAGATGTTTGCGGTGCAATCCAGATGTGAGGTCAGGAAGGGATTTCCAGCATCATACCAGGTTTTCACCTTCAGCAAGAGCACAGTTCTCATGCTGCGACTTTCTGCTGGTGGAGTTTTTATCTCACCAGATTCTTGTAAAGGGATTTGGGGATCTCTTTGTCTCAATGTATTGTTTCAGTAGGACGAGAGTGCTTTTTGGGTAGTAGGTTTTATAGAAGGGTATTGGATGATGGCGTCAACTAAAGGATCTGTTGACTCACTCTAAATTGTGACTTTTTAATTAAAATAAATCAATCAATCTGTCTGTGCTTCTGTGAATGGTGAAACTCTGCCTCTCGTGTAGCACTGTCCATTTTGGTGTTCCGAGGGCTTCTGGTTCCCTATGGAAACAGGCACCTGCCCGTGGCTGCGTCAGCTTTTTGGCACGGGTGTCCCTAACAGCCGTGACTTCTGGTTCTGTGCATTTTCTCACTGGACGCAACAGAACAACAGGGGAGGAATAATAACCTTTGAGCATGTGGAGTAGAACTAGCGAAGTGCATATTCTGGAATGTAAATGATCCATCAGAAAAAGTGCTGTTTGGTCTTTTAAGGCAATAATACTGTTGTTAGCAGAAATCATAACACCCAGCCGCACAAAGTTCTGTTGGTGCCTCCAGTTCAGCAGTTGTGGTGGGTGAACTTTTCTCAGCTCTCCTTGTTGGGACAGTTGAACACGGTTGGTAAAACAGCAAGAGGAAGAGGTCTATGCACTTACACTCTTTGACAACAAAAGCAGTTGCTCATGTGAGTAAATAATTTTCCTCAAACTTGCCTTAAATCTCCTGCTGGTGTGTGAAGTGATGGAGCCTGAGAGGAGAAAGGGATGAGGGGCACAGGCCACTCTGAGCTCAGAAACAGTTTGGCAGAGGCATTCTGTTGGAATTAAGAATGTTCTCCTGAACCAAGTTTTAATAATTTGATTCAAAAAGCTAATTGCTAAGCTTGTGTAGTATACCAGTGCCTTTAAAATAAAAGCTCTCTGAGGATGCTTGGTGCTATGGCAGCCTCCTCAAGTAATGAGGTGCAATGGAGGAAGGGATGGCCGGACAGGAGCTGAGTGCTGTGCGAGAGGAATAGAACTACAGCAGCAGAAATAGGAGATACACTAAGTGCTGAACATCTTGCTGATTTACATTTTCATCTTTTAATTGAATTATGTGTAATAAACTAATGTAGTCTAGGAAGACCTATGGTAGATGTCCATGAGAAAAGTCTGGAAAGCTCTTGAGGGAAAAATGAAAGAGGGGAGTGTGTTGTGTGGGACGAGGGAGGGCTGAAGAGAAGCTCCAGTTAGATTTCCATCAGAAGTCTGGAAAGATGTTTTACCAGAGGATAGAAGTCTTGTTTCTCTTGTGGATCCGTGTGGTTTGGTGTTGCAATGTGACCAAATGGCATTAACTTGGGCCTGGAAGGTGGGAGTTTGTGCGGCTGTTTGAGATTAGGAGCAGGACGTACATTCCCAGCTGTGTTTACTGCCTGCTAAATGATTTGAGGCAGATGATGCTTTATGGTCTACAGATAAAAATCAAGCAAGAAAACTCTGCTTACGTAATTAATAACTTCTTTTGTCTCTGCTTTGCCAATTGCTTGGTATGATGCTTTGGCCATAGTCCATGTTGGCTCTAAGTGGAACTAGAGCTGTTTGAGGGTCGAGGCAATCACTATTATTAAAGAAAAAGAAAGATCATGTTACTAGTTCTTACAGAATAATCATCTTTGCAGTGTCTTCTGCAAGAAGTAAGTAGGCTGATGAAGGTTAAGTGTTTTGAAACCTGAGCATACCAGAAGCAGCTAAAAATCTTTCAACCTTTGTCTAATTACCTATAAAACATGAGATTCCTGTTCCTTTGACTAATGTGTGTTACCTGCACTTAAAGTTGCAGCACTGAATCTGGAAGGAAAAGGAAATTACTAATGAAGAAGTAGATATAGAACACAGAAGAGTTAAACACGTGAAAGAAAGTTCTAATTTATGTTGTATAAACGTTTAAATAGCAATATCACTAGAAAAAATTCTGAAAACTAATATATAAGTGTGGTTAACGTTGTCTTGATACAGAGCTAGGAGCTGCTCTGCGGACCTCACCGCGCACGAGGGGAGCCACTGACATCAAAAGTGCTGTCAGAGTCTCTTTATGTCACAGTACAGAAGCCAGATTCTCTGCTCAGTGTTCGGTATTAACCATTTCTGAGTCTGTGAAGGCATCGCTGCAGATTCCTATTGCCATAGGTGAGATCTGACTCCTGTGCATTTTCCTAAGCGCATGTTGCGAAGCATTATCGTGATTCCCGTTATACATTGCCAAGTGAGAGCAGAAGAGCCTCTAGCTCTAAATACATTTCATGCATTTAAAGGCACTTAAATAAATGCCTCTTTATTCCATCTCCAGCTCTGCCAAGGCTATGGTCACACTTTGATGTGTGGCTGCTCTCAATTTAGACTGTTCTGTTTAAAATAATGCTGTTTTTTCTCTTTTTATGGCTAACTAAACACATACAATGCCATTTATTCTTGACTGTTGCTCTCCTTGCTTTCAAAAAGCAGAATACTTTACAATAGTAGGGGGCTTCACTTATAGCTGTGCCCATAACTGTGTGGTTCAGTTACTAATTTCAAGGGTTTTTTCCACATTTTTCATGCTGTGCTGCAACTTTCTGCTTTAGGATTCAAAAGACACTTTCTGATCACTTTTGATTTTCACACAAATTCATTGAGCCTTGTTTGGGTTACATGTTATTGAAAGAAAGGTCTTTTATTCCAAACATCCAGGGCACCGTCTGTCTGTCCACTGCTGATCTTTTTAACGTCAAACTCTGTCTGACCTCCTCGAGGAATAAGCTGTTATGTCAGAAAATAGTTGGCTGGAACACAGCAGTGCTGGGAGGAATGTTGAAAATGTGGGAGAACACACAGGAGGAACGTTGCACTGCTTGGGAAATACTTTTTGTATCAAACTGCTCCATGGGGGCTTTCTTAGGTTATACAATTGCCTGTAAAGTTTTGGAGAATATTTCTTGGGGACTAAAATTCCCCCCCTGTTACAAACCAAAGGGAAACGGGCTTGGCTCTTTTTACGAAGAGGAGTGCAATTTTGCTTTATGTGATGGATCCCTGCTGTTTCAGACTGCGTAAAGCAGATTTTATTGGCCGTGTAGCTGCGGTGTTGTTTGGTTTTTGTTTTGTGAGCGGTGGTTGCCACTGGCCCATTGGGCTGGATGGGAGGGGAGGTTTCCCAGTGATGTTCTGTTCAAGGGGGTAACCTGCGTGGATCAGAATAATGGCTCTCTGAATGTTTTACAACATCGGTATATGGTGTTCTATCAATCTTTTGTGACTCTTAGCCATGTGAGCTTAACATTACAGTAAAAGCATTTAGCAGGAAGGAAAAATGTTGGCAGGTACGTAAGGCTCCATTTCAAGAAAACATTTGATGCCTGCGAATCTCTCTCTTGCCAAGACAGAACTTATCATGGGGCCGAAGTTCAGGTGGCGTCAGTGGGGCCCAACTCTTGTGTTGGGAAGTGTCCCGAAGCTCCGCGTGTTAACAGGCCTGTTTGCTTCCCCGCAGCTCTGCGCTGGCAGCAGATCCACTGGACGGCCCTCGGCAGATACCACGGTGACCGGGCTCCTTCGGGGTGAGTGTGTGTGCTGGACCCGAGTCTCTTCCAAGGCGTTTGACAATATGGGGGCAAACTCCACATTTGCAGGATGGGGGCAGCGCAGCTTAAGGAATTCCTGCCCCATTACAGTCTTGTTTGGGCTTAGAAAAGGGTCATTTTTGACTTTGATTACTTTGTTGATCTCTTTCACCTTATGCTCGTAGCTTGGGTGTTTGGGGGAAGCTGAGGATGGGGCAGCAGTTGCACCGGCTGCTGTGACTGTTCTGATCTCCCAGGAGAAGTTGTGCCCTCATTGTGTGTTTTCAGGTAGATATTTAAGTGGAATGTTCCTAATCTGACAATTTGACGTCTGGATTATTAAAATGAATTTCTGTTCTGAGGATCAGTATCAGCTTTTCTGTGCGGAGCTTGTCTCTGAAAGTAATATTCTTTTTTTCTTGATGTTTTATTAGTTTATGTAGGTAGGTGAAAGGGAACTTGGCAATAAACCGAGTACCAGTCATACAAACTTGTAGCAAATACTGTCATTTGTGTGACCCCTCTTAGATGAAGACATCCTTTCAAATAAGCAATATTTTATGGTGCAGCAGTGTATTAGAGAATAGATTTATAAGGTTTCCATTTTGATTTGTGAACTTCATTTGTGATATTCCCTTATTTTTGTCAAGATGGATTTTATTACCTCCTATGTTGCAAAGTTACCCAGCAGTTCCTTGCAGGTAAAGTAGATTGTGTAGAACTCAGTTTATCTTAAAAAAGTTATACCAGGTTAACTGCCCTGGGCCCTCATGTGAATCAGTGTAGGTTCTGCTCTCAGAATGCGAGAACTGAGTTTTCCCATCTTTCAGGTTAGTACTGCTGCTCGCTGGGGTATTTACCACTGAGGGAAACAGCAGATGTCTGTGCAGGAGCAGTCACCACTTAGTGCACATCATCTGTGCTCCCCTTTTATTCCAACAGATACAAAGCTTGGTGTTTAATGAGAAATTTCTGGAAAGTCTCATTTTGGGTTTTTTCTGGGCTCTCTTGTGTGTGTTTGGAAATGCAGCTGCAGCTTCGTTAGAGGGCACTCTTGAATAACTTGTGAGGACGCTGCTGCGGGACACAGCACCCCGTACGCTGCACAGAGAGGTCCAGATGTGCTGCTGCGGGACACAGCACCCTGTACACTGCACAGAGAGGTCCTGATGTGCTGCTGCGGGACACAGCACCCCGTACGCTGCACAGAGAGGTCCAGATGTGCTGCTGCGGGACACAGCACCCTGTACACTGCACAGAGAGGTCCCGATGTGCTGCTGTGGGACGCACCACCCCGTATGCTGCACAGAGGGGTCCCAATGTGCTGCTGTGGCACACAGCACCCCATACACTGCACAGAGAGGTCCTGATGTGCTGCTGTGGCACACAGCACCCCGTACGCTGCACAGAGAGGTCCTGATGTGCTGCTGCGGGACACAGCACCCTGTACGCTGCACAGAGAGGTCGTGATGTGCTGCTGTGGGACACAGCACCCTGTACGCTGCACAGAGAGGTCCCGATGTGCTGCTGCGGGACGCACCACCCCGTACGTTGCACAGAGAGGTCCTGATGTGCTGCTGTGGGACGCACCACCCCGTACGTTGCACAGAGAGGTCCTGATGTGCTGCTGCGGGACGCACCACCCCGTACGTTGCACAGAGAGGTCCCCATGTGAATGTAATTTGCACCCCGGAGTAGAAGGAAGGATGCCTGCCGTGGATTACCCTGTAGAGTTCGCTGTCACACCGTGCAAGGCAGGACTGACCACACTGTGGGCTGATTGAATGCTGCGTGTGGAACAGAGCAACAATCTATTAGATAATTCACTGTAGTTTTCCAAATGTGGATTAATGAATGTAAATGACTTGCTTTTCTCATGGCCTTTACCCCATAAACTGCCTTTATCCTAAATGTATATCCAGTTTGGGACCTTATTTTTGTATTGTTGCTATCATCTTAAAAAACATAAATCCTTTAGAAACAGTAATATTGCTTCAGAAACTCTGGGTTTTAATTCCAGCCCTTACATCAGTTCCTTCTGTGCCTTTGACAAGTAGCTTATTGTGTCTTCTTTCACTTTCCTTCTGTAATAGAAAAGCTAATGATTTTTACCTTGGGAGAGTTAATCAACATATATAAACACACTTTGAAATTTGAAGTGGTTTAGGATTTTTTTTTTAAATATAATTAAAATACTGAACAGGAGTCGGGGAAGTAAAATTTAAGACCATGATTTTTGCTCAGCTGCTTTGGAGCCTCTTCTGTTCTGGCAAGTTGACAGAGCCAGATCATTTGCATTACTTTTGCCTCTTCTTGATGTTTGTGTTTTTTTGTCCAAGGAGTAGAATTCTTTATATGCAGGAGTCAGATTGTCTGTAAACATAAACATCATCTTAACCTTGTCCAAAACATACCTTGTTTTGCTTTTCAAAAGGCATCCCAAACCGGTGGAACTGGAAACATTTTTCTGAGCAATTAGCACTGAATCATACCCACACCGCCTGGGCTTGGCAAAACTGCCGTACATGTTTCCCATGCTGGAACCGTGCCTACACAGCATAAACCTCAGATTTAATGTATTGCTTCACTTAGCCTCTAAGTTCCCGTTTCTGCGTTGGCGTTGCCGCTGGTGGCTGGTTCTGCGGAGCCGCTGGTCGGTGGTGCTGCGTGCGTCGCGTGGGGATGTGATTTGGATGGGCAGTAACAGCTCTGAACAGAAACCAGTTGTCTGGTCGTCTCCATACTGGGAACTGTTCCTTCCAGCTGGGACTGCCAGGGCTGGTTTTGAAGCAGGGGTTCAGCTTTACTGGGAGGTGACAGCTTTATGGGCGGGGGGTTCAAGCTGGTGGGTGTTGACAACCTGAGAATTTATCAAGGCAGATTCTCTGCTACAGCGGGAAGATGAGAGTTTGCTTGGTATCCTAAAGAACTATGTTGTGCTTCCATGAACTCTAATGGCCATGAGACTCTACTTCTCCAAAATTAAACCAGAATAATGAGTACTTGTCAGGCCGTCTTTTTCCTCTCCTAGTTTTTAATCTTACACCTCCCATTTCTGTCCCACTAATATGGCTCCTTGTTAGTGCTACTGGCACAGAGTTGTTTGCTTGGATTAGGGAAGGAAAGCCGAGCTGTTCCTTGTCTGTCCCCAATAGAGGGTACGTGAGGAGGCAGCAGAAGCTGAACTGGGCTGTGGTACCGTGTGGGTGGCAGCGCGTGTGTGGGACACACACTGTGGGGAGGGTCCTGCAGGCTGGAGGACACTGATGGCACCAGGCGAGCAGCTCGTCCCACCAGCTCTCGGCTGGGCAGCCTGACAGAACAGCTGTTGGGCGAAACGCAGGCAGAATAACTCGGACACTTCCCATGTCCCACCAGCCCTGATGGCACCAGCAGGTTCTGTGGGCCGGGGGCAGCCCAGCCCTGGCCCTGGGGCTGCCTGGCGGCCCCGGGTTGTTTCGGTGGGTTGGGGGCCGGGCAGCAGGCTGGGCACTCAGGCTGTGGCAGCATCAGCTCTGCTTCCTGAGGAGACCTTTATTTGCCAGGCTGGCAAATGGAATTTAAAGTGAAATAGAATAAATAAGGACTCCTGGTAGAAAAAGACAGTTACTTACTCTGAAGCATTTTTGTCTGTGGGGCTGGGGCTTGTGTTTTTAATGGTTTTGAAGAGCTTGGCTTATGTGATTTCTGTACATGATATTAGGAATGACTTTTTGAATGACAGACGCTTGAGCCAAAGTCTTCGCCCCCTCAGTGTTACGCTCTGTCCCATATGCAGAGGCCCTCTCCTAGTTTTACCACACGTACTGTTGGGTGCTGTAGAAAATAATGGTGATGTAGCAGCCAGGGGCTTCTGCAGAACGTGCTGGAGAGGAGCTCCATGCGCTTGGATGAAACGCTTTCTTCCAGCATTGAGTAGCATCTCCTACAAATACTTTCTCACACAACATTTCTGCAGAAGTGGAGGTTTATGCTGATTTATGTTTTGGTCTTTGTCGTTCTTTGCCGACTAGCTGGAGCTGCGTGGTGACGTGTTTGCACAGGTTAGCCAACGCCATCTTCGTGACGCCATGTCCCAAGTGTAGTTAGTAGATGCTGGTGTCATCTTTGCTTTAGCTCTGAAATCCATTCCAGGTACCATCTGATGTTTATTAAAAAAGTCGGTTGCAGTTCTCGGGCCCATCTATAGTTACAATCAGTGTCGTACTTGAAATGTTCTGCCAGGTCTCCCTTATTTTTCCCCGTGCAGCGGTTTGTATTCTTGGGATCTGGAGACCGAGTGCGTGTTTCTGGGCAGCGTTTGGAGGGTGGCGTTGTGACCGCAGGGACTGGAGCACCTCCACACTGGGGTTCTGATGTGGCACCTTGTCCTGGTGGCCTCAGAAGACGTTATGGGACAAACTGGTGTCCGATATGGGTCGGTAGCAACGGCTGGCGAGTGCTTTCTGCTTCAATAATAGAATTAAAGGGAAGAAGTAGAATATGTGTTTATAAAAAGACAAGAGACAAGCATGATAGGGGAAAGCATAAATTTAGGCCAGTCTTCTGCCTGATCTAATAATGTAAAAGGAGCAAGCAACTTTCGTCTCGTTTCCTCGTTTCCTCGTTTCCTCGTTTCCTCGTTTCCTCGTTTCCTCGTTTCCTCGTTTCCTCGTTTCCTCGTTTCCTCGTTTCCTCGTTTCCTCGTTTCCTCGTTTCCTCGTTTCCTCGTTTCCTCGTTTCCTCGTTTCCTCGTTTCCTCGTTTCCTCGTTTCCTCGTTTCCTCGTTTCCTCCTTTCCTCCTTTCCTCCTTTCCTCCTTTCCTCCTTTCCTCCTTTCCTCCTTTCCTCCTTTCCTCCTTTCCTCCTTTCCTCCTTTCCTCCTTTCCTCCTTTCCTCCTTTCCTCCTTTCCTCCTTTCCTCCTTTCCTCCTTTCCTCCTTTCCTCCTTTCCTCCTTTCCTCCTTTCCTCCAGTTTAGCTAAGGCCTGATGGTGCTGGCTGACCAGCTTGTTATAGGTTTAAGCGCCAAAAAGCAAATATTTTTAAGTAAAGCAAATGCAAATCTTTGGGGATATAGTTAAAATTAAAAAAAAAAGGCAAAAAATCCCCCCACAAAATTGAAGAAACCCTTTTGTGTACAGTGTCCAGAGCAAATTTAAAATGCTCTTGTTCCCTGCCTAAACAAATGGTTGTTTCAGCCAAAGCGAAATCTTTCCTATTGATTTATTACACCAGTTTAGATATAAGCCCTCTGTGCAGGATTGTCAATTTAACAGAACAACTTTCTTTCTCCTTTCAGATTTAATCCACATGTTGTTGTATCAACAGAGCCTTTGTCTCTGCTCAGTTATGAGTTATGCTTTTTTAATTAAAAAGAAAAGAAGTGAAAACACATGTTTTTTAACAGCCCTATTCCAAAAATGTGTAGGATGCCACAGGGAGAGGTGACCATCAAATAGTGAGCCCGATTCGTAGGTAACTTCAAAGTGGTGCTGCCAATGGGAGGAGTGAGGAACGGCCCTTCCAGCTCTGCCGGTGGAATCCTGCAGCCTCTCTTCAACCAGCATTTCTGAGGGGTTATTCCCCCCAGCTTGTGCGGTGATGTTAAACACACTCTTTTGAGTTAACTCTAATTTCCTTCCTTTTTAAAAGGGGGACTTATCCAGAGGTGTATGTAATTCGCATTTCCTTCCTTCCTGCCTCCCTCCCCTGCAGAGAAGGATTTCTTTCTTGGACCCCTCCTGTTTTCCAAGTGTAGAGGAATTACTCTCAGGAAACTCATGAATTTGGTATTATTTCTATACTTGGTTTTGTGAGAAAACATTTATTACAGTATCAGTGCTTACGTGGTAGCTACATGAGGGTTCAGAGGTGCATGTTAGAGCTGCTCAATAAAGCAGCTCACTACATTGTTCAATTATAACCTTTACTTGAACCTTATCGCGCAACCGAGTCCTGTGGCGTTATGAATTAGTTCCGCAGATGGACTGCAGACCATCCTGGGGGTCGCAGTGTCGACGTCTTTGGTGCTAACCTGCCTTGTCTCCAGCGTGTTACACCCCTGGCACTCAGCACTCTCCCTTCATGCTCTTTCAGGTGTCAGCACAGCAGAACCCACCTCAGTTGTCAGTAGACTTATTTGCAGTAGTGCGATTTTAAAAGAAGCTCATCATAATGCGTCTTCAAGCAGAAGGAGCTTGTCTGGCATTTAAAAAATGTGGCATGATCCTGTTCTACTTCTGAAAGTTACAAAAGAGAGTAAGGGAAGATCCACCTTAGAGGCTTTAGGAGCCCGCGATGGTTGTATCCTGGCTGCCTGAAGCATTCGCAGGCCCGGCAGGGATGTTGTAGCTCTGGGAGGGACTGTTCTTGCTGGATCAGGCACATCGCTTGGTCCACCAAGCTCTTGCAAAAACCCATGGAATCCTTGGCAGCGTGTGTGCAGACACTGGGAGCTGGTCGAGTTAAACTCTGTAAGGTTAAACTGGTCTGGCTCTCAGAGGACAGGTGGCCAGGCGGGGATTCGCAGCCTGAGCTAAAAGGAGCAGCCTGGTGGTGTTTAAGGCAGCTTAGATACTGTCGGATTCTCTGCATGGTAACTCTGCAGTGTTCCTTGCACAAGAGGAAAAACCCTCCTTCCCTTTGAAGACTGTGGAATGCAGACTGACCGGACCCGTGTTTGTTTTCCTGCAGACCGGCCCTTTGTCAGTGCCTGCCTTTTTCTTAGGAGGCCTGAGCACACCTTTCCAGCACAAGATAAAACGTGGATCTTGGGAGGATTGTCCTTCCCAGGCTCTCGCAGCCAGTCTCCTGTCCTCAGGTCTGCATTCTACCCAGTTAAGCTCTCCAAACCTTGGTGCTAATGGATTTTTAAATTAGGTTTGTTTCCTGCTCAGTTTATCACTGTTCTCCACGGCAGCAAGCCCTTATAACTTCTCAAAACAGCCTAGAACTTGAATCTTCGCAGAGCAGCGGTAAATGAAAGGGCTGTTCCGCTAGCAAGAACCATTTCTGTATATGTGGATGTTGCAGGGCACTGTACTATGTTGTGCTTTCATCTAAAATATCCTTGGGCGGCCTCATCCAACTGTGAAGTTGACCATTCCTTTAGCAGCCGCTTGGATTGGAAACCTCCCGAGGTCCCTCCCGAACTCACTCACTGTGATTCTGTTTTCTGGTAGAGTTCTGGCAAAGATGCTTCTTTTGGCTTCGGTTCTGTCTCCCTGCATGCTCAACAGCTTTCATCATGTTCCCATCATAAGCAATTCTTTAAACCGAAGTGATGTGTAAACATCAGGAACAGTTACTGAACTGTAACATGAGTTTCCTTCCTCCGTAGTTAAGACTGTTCTTTTTATACTGCTATACTCAGATGATATAAAAAGTCAGTTTTCTTTTATTGTTGTTTGTTAAGATATAATAGCTTGGGTTTTGTCCTCAGACAAATATTTTGCCATGGGGACAATATAGAGGATAATTTTCTAAAAGCTAATGGGTTTTGTTCTTAGGTCAGCTCCATTCCTTTGCACTCTTTCTTTGTTGGGCAGCTGCAGAAGAAGGAAACACAAAGAGAAAAGAGCCTTGTTGTAATTTGGGATTTATAAGACTCTATCATTACTGCATTTTGAGTGAGTGTTGCGTTTTTGAGTTAAAAACTGAAGCTGAGAAAAATATACTGTTTTTATGGATATTGGTACCTATTCAAACACTTCAGCTCATACTTCATTTTGCTTAAAATTGAAGCAATTGCTTAAGCACTCAGGATAGTAATGATCTCAGTAATGTGTCTTAGCAGTTCAGAAGCTGTGTGCTTGCCAAGGGAACGCTGGCCGTTTTGTTGCTTGGATTTACGATTTTCTTCGGAGGGCAGAACAGGACGGTGGAGCCATTAGATGCAGTTACATATACCAAATGTATAATTTATCACATATGTGCTCAAATCTGAAGTTGCCTAATCCCGTAGCTCATGCCTGCTGCATGTTCAGACTTTAACCCCTCTGTTTACATTGCCGACGTGGTGCCAATTAGTGGGACTGCGGTGTGGACGCGGAGCTCGGTGCACAGGGCTCACGAACAGCCAGCAGATGTTCCGCTAATGGCTCTTGGCTACTACCAGCCTGACTTGGATTTCAACCCAGAGGTGAAAGAATGTACTTCTCTCCCATTACCGTTCCCCTTGGGCCACGAGCACCGAGAATTCCTTCAGCGGAGTCTGGGGCATGATGGAAACGTTTCCCCTCCCCCTTAAACCTGTTCTCACGGTGTCGTGTATCTTCCTTTGCATGTTAATTTGCCTTCTTTGGTGTATGATAGTCTACTGGTGGGCTTTATGATAAACAGTAAATGAATATGTAAATATTTAAACACACAACTGAAGTTCTTAAGCGGAGAAGCGTGTGCTGTGCGTGGTGTGGTTCATGTCCTGGAGCTCAGAGATGTGGCAAACACCCTGTCCTAGGATTCCTCTTACTACTTTGAGTAATAAAGGCCATAAAAGTGGTAGGTCTGGCTTGCCCAGGCTCCCGCCTCTCTTTGTTCTCATGGCTGGTTGTTATACTCTCAATCCCTGTAAAAGTGTAACTGCAAGGCCTGTAGTTTTTCTTCTAGGGGTGAGTCAATGCTGAGTAACTACCTGGCAGATTGCGCGGCTTCTCTGGTGTGATTTAGAGCGGTAGGTGGTAGCTGTTACTCAAATAGGTGTAAAATACAGTGTAATAATTAGAAAACATTCATGTCTTTATTTTTCTGTGCTCTTTCAAGTGATAGGCATGGTAAGGGGTCTTTGTCTATATAACCTTAGCAGCTTCAGGACCAGAGGCAGGTAGTGGAGGGCTCACCTGAATGAAATATCACTTCAATACTTATTGATGCCTAAATCCTGTTTTATAACTCACTGTATAGTCATCTGACATGTTTAATCAGTGTGGGTAATATTAGGTCTGATGTTTTTTGTTCTCTCACTGGTAACTTTGTCTTTCCTTCTGTGAGGATTTACCTGTTGACCTAAAAATGTTGTCTGTAACGTTACGTCCAGCTTTCAGTTGTTGAGCAGTTCCTTTACCTCGCTCATTTTATACTTGGGTAAAAGGCAGCAGTGTTCGTGCAACAGCTGTTTTCCAAAGAGAATCACACTTAATGAGAAGTTTTCAGTCGTAGGTTTTGTACCGACGTGCTGGTTCGTGTCCGACACGACCAGCGTCCCCGTGGGCCCCGCGGGAAGAGCTGGTGGGGGTTACAGGACCGGCAGGGGGCTGTTCAGCAACCACTGAAAATGAACCATTTGCAAGGTCCTGTTGCTGTTCTTGAAAGCTCTAAATCAAATTTTTCAAACTTCTAAAGAGAGTAATTAGTTTTAATTTCTTGAGGTGAGCCGAGTTGTTTCTGTCCTGTGGATTCATCTGTTTGATGTTTATTATTTACTAACAACAACATAACAGAAGTAATGCAAACAGTTATTCTGTACTTAGATAAAGAATAAGAGGTAGATACTAATTACCTTTCTTGAAGAGTAATAAGTTTCACATTTTCTGTAAACAGGGAAAACGCGACATGATAAATGGAAGAATAAGCTGAACTATCCTCTTTTCAAGAGCAGCAGGTTATCAAGTGTCAGGTTTTGGGTGATAGGAAACAAAATCCAACAGCAGTTTGTTACTACATTTGCTGTTCTCTTTTTCAATATCTAAATAAATCACTTAGGTGGATGTAGCCGTTCTGCAGTGATTTTGCTGGCTTTCTTCCCCTCCAGACTCCCATGTATAATAAATTACTCCCTTTTCTTTTAAGAGACTGAAGAAGTGCTGATGACCAGGTTCGTTTTCGTGTGTATTTTAGTGCACATGATCAGGGACACACTGAAATAATAATAATAATGATGTGGAAAAATTTCAAAGTACATTGTCATGTTTGTGTAAGTTTCTCAAATATATACAAGTTAACCCCAAACTCAAGGCACCAAAAGATCTCCCTCCTTCCCCGGCCTTGCTGGCTTAATTAGTGTATAGGGATTGTGTCTCATCTGTAGTGAACAGCAGAAAATGCACTTGCTGGTTCTCTTTTCCTGTGCTACAAACCTGTAGCCTTTTTGTGATGGCAAATAGGGCAGAAAAACTTCAGAAGTCCAAATGAAACTAAATGCTCGATTCAAGAGTTTGTTATATAATTGTTCAGGTGACATCTCTCAGCTCTTCTTGGATGCAGCTGGTTTGTTTTATCACTAAAACTTATACCCACCATGTTCACTTTGTCATTGAAAATGTTCATTGTATGACGGACAGCTTTTCCCCCTTAGATTAGCATTGGCGTAACATGAAAAAAGTAGAAAACGGAACCAAATGTGTGTGTATTTCCAAACAGACTCCGAAATCTTAAGAAATAAGGTGGATGACCTGGGGAGTTGTGGTTTTATGTGAGACTGTTGAGTGGGGCTATAAGAGAGCAGTGCAGGGGAAAGGGACCTGGGGTCTTGGGGACAGCAGGGTGACCATGAGCCAGCACTGGGCCCTTGTGGCCAGGAAGCCAATGGGACCTGGGGTGGGTTAGAAGGGGGTGGTCAGTGGGTCAGAGAGGTTCTCCTGCCCCTCTGCTCTGCCCTGGGGAGACCACACCTGGAATCTTGTGTCCAGTTGTGGCCCCTCAGTTCCAGCAGGACAGGGAACTGCTGGAGAGAGTCCAGCGCAGCCACCAAGATGCTGAAGGGAGTGGAGCATCTCCCGTGTGAGGAAAGGCTGAGGGAGCTGGGGCTCTGGAGCTGGACAAGAGGAGACTGAGGGGGGACTCATTCCTGGGGATCAATATGGAAAGGGGGAGTGTCAGGAGGATGGAGCCAGGCTCTTCTGGTGACAACCAGTGACAGGACAAGGGGCAGTGGGTTCAAACTGGAACACAGGAGGTTCCATTTAAAGATGAGAAGCAACTTGTTCCTGGTGAGGGTGGCAGAGCCTGGCCCAGGCTGCCCAGGGGGGTTGTGGAGTCTCCTTCTGTGCAGACATTCCAACCCGCCTGGACACCTTCCTGTGTAACCTCATCTGGGTGTTCCTGCTCCATGGGGGGATTGCACTGGATGAGCTTTCCAGGGCCCTTCAACCCCTGACATTCTGGGATTCTGTGATTCTATAAAAACGATGGAAGGAAAACACCAGCTGGAACAACCTAATACCTGGTTATAGGTGACAGAAAAATGCCAGAGTGGTTCAAACCCTTGGGGGAATAGTATCATGTCTTAAACCGTATTAATCACAGAGTCCTTAAGGTTCAAAACTCTTGGCATTTGTAGATAGAATGGAACTGGCTCTCTCATTTGGAAGGGACCTCCAGTGATCATTTCATCCAACTGCCCGACCAGTTCAGGGCTGAGAAAGTTAAAGTGTGTTACTAAGGGCTTTTTCCAAATGCCTCTCACACACCTGCTGGGGCATCCACCACCTCTTCTGATGTTTGACCACTTTCTCAGGGAAGAAATGCTTCCTAAAAACATTGGGAAAAGTGTAGAATAATAAACAGTGTGTAGCTTTAAAGTAGGAAACACAATGGGAGAAGCTTGGCACCCCAGTCCGCTTACACATCAGGAGTGACGCCTTTGGGAGGATCTGCTCAGGGAATCCAGAGAGAGGGACGTACTTTTGACTTTCTCCTGGGAATTGTGCACAACTCAGTACAAAATTGGGCTGCCGGTGGCCCCTGTATGTGTGAACATCAGGGAACTTACAGCCTTGCAGAAGCCAAAACCTTCAGTGAAGTGATAGATGATTTCAAAAGGGAAAGTACCTCAGAGCCAGGAGGCTTGTTAAAAGGAAGCTGAAAGGGCCAGTGAAAAGGATGAAATGGTTGTAGGTAGTGTGAAGGTTATTTAAAGGCACTACACTGCAGAGCAAATGCCCCAGCCCTATCAAAAGCCAATTGAGAGCAAAGTTATGATGTGAAACAGCGGGGGAGAAAGGCTGTGGAGTCAGGGGCATCCTTCCAAAAGCTGAAGTCATGACCAAGTGAGGGAGACAGAAAAGAACAAACACTTTGAAATGCCAAAAACTTAGAGGAACAGCTTTCAGAAAGTATAAAAAGTAACAGTTCTTTTCCAAATATGTTGGGAACAAGAAGCGTGTCGAAAAGCTGGAGAACCCCCTTGAAGAGCGGCTGTGAAGGAACCGCTCGCGGAAGGGGCGGCAGAGGAGGCGGCGGCTCGGCCCGGGCCGGGGTCGGGTCCCTCGCGCGGCCGCCGCTCTTGGCTCCGTTGGACACGGCGGAAGCTTCTGGCATCTCCGCACAGAAGCCACCCCTGTAGCTCCCCCCAGCAAAACCTTGCTGCGGAAACCCAATGCAGAAGCAAATGAGTTTCTGAGGCATCTACATTCCTCACCAACCTACACGTGGTTTACCAGAACCCAACTCAAACCCAGCTGTTAATGGAAGAATTTAATAACACTGTGAGCTGCTTGAGGGGGCCGGGATGTTAGAGCCCAGGAGGGATTCAAGGGAGAAACTGTTGAGTTATTAACACAGTTAAAACCTCCTCAGCCCCGTTAGAGAAATAGACAGGGCTGATGCGATGCCAACTTGCAAAAGAATTCCAGGGAGCTTGGGGAGCAGCGGACAGAAATCTGGCTTTGTATTGTGCGGCGTTGCCAAAAGAATCATACAGATTAGAATTATTTGGCATATGGTTTTATATGGATATGGAGGAGTCGTGTTTTTTGTAAAAGGAAGTTGCACTTGATGAATCTTCAAGGGCTCGAGAGGCTCAGCAGACAGCTGGGGTCGGCTGTTCAGGGTGTATGGTGCGCTCGGCTTTTCAAACCACGGCTGACACGGTCCTTGCCGCAGCTTCCTAAAGCAACTGATCTTTCTGGGGACGGGAGGGAAGGGGCTTTAGTGACCAGTGACTGGTTAAAAGGTGAGAAAATGTGTAGCAGTTGTTGCTGTGCCGGAGGGTGGTTGGTGGTGACCATCAGAGCGACATAGGAGTCCTACGAGACCTTTGCTGCTGACGCTCAGATGCTCTGAGGCAGGCGATGGATAGAGAAACAACAGAAGTTGAGTGATTTAGAAGTACTTTGGCATAGTCAACTCTACAACTGCTGAAGTATCTACCTTGTGGTACTGTGTGATTGGAAAATAAACTAGGAGGCTAAACTCAGTGTCAGTAAATGTACAGCGACGTGAGAAAATGGAATTATCTCTGTTTACAGCTATGGCTGAAAGTAGTACCGCCTCCCCAAATAACAGATTATGGAACAGCTTGCAAATGAAGACTGTCTGGGCCTGAAGAGAAGATGCCTGAGTGGGACAGAAGATAAGCAGTCGTTCCCCATTGCTCTTTCATTCCCTACCAAAAAGGCAGGTACAGCAAATAGAAGTAGGAGGTTCAAAGTAAACATGAAAACAAAACTTCTTTGCATGGTGAGCACACCGTGGCAGCTGTGGGAACAAGGCTCTGGTGCTGAGAGTTTGTATGAAAGTGGTTGGGTATGTTCTTGGAAGAAAGATCTACACAGTCTGGTTCGTACCAGTGCAGAAGACCTGGCACATGGAATCTTAAGCTACAAGTTGTTTTGAGGTCGGGATGTGTTAGAGAGTATAGGTGCCCAGTCTCTGCCTTAGCACTGGCCAGTAAGACACGATAAGGGCGAGATGGAGATGTCATCCTCCTTGGTGAGGCTCATCTCCGGCGCCTTATTCTCTTTAATTGTATTTTGCTGTCTCTGTACTTTGTTCCAGCTGCTCCCTCCTCTCACAGATGCTCCTCACACAAAAGAAATGAAGTTTGTTTTTTATGAAAACACACTTTTTTGTCCTTTCTGTTATTTTTTTTTTTCCTTTTGTGTAGTACATTGAGTTGTCATGTGTGTAGCTTAAGTTTATGGTGTTTGTCTACAGACTTCTTGGACAGAAACTGGAACTGCTGCTTAAGCATTTCCATATGTGTTCAGCTATATTGTTCAACTATATGCTTCACCTGATGTAAAAATAAACATGTTTGAAGTGTTATTTTTAGCCCGTGGTAAAGAGTTAATGGAAATAGAAGACGTTCCAGGTTGGTGTTGGTCCCTGCTGTGGATCATGAGAAGGTTGTGTCATGTCCTGCTAGTTTTGAAGCAGCCTACAGCTTCATCTCTAATAATTTGAAGGCAAATTGTCCCTCTGGGAGTCTTAGTCGAATACGATCCTCCTGACATTTGAACACAGCAGAACACTTGAACGTTAGCAAGTTTTCCATTTATGAGCGAGTTGTTTGTTAAGAGTGGAGAGAACAACCCAGACCGTGCCAGGTCCACGCGGGGCCTGCGCAGCCCCGCGGCCTCACTGGTAACGCGCTGTCACTTTTGTTTTTATTTCGGGCAGATTTGCAAAGCTGGTGTGTTGATGGAGACATACGGGATGGTGTGATATGTCCCATCTGTTTTCTATATGCTGTCTTGCACAGATGGTACGCTTTTGTATATATATTTTTTGATTTCACATTTGAAGCTGAGGAAGCCGGATTTGAGGAGAGGTGCTACATTAACTGAGTGACTTTTGAACTTGAGATGGCTTGTTGGTGAAGGGGAAGGTGGCAGGGAAGAGTAGTCATCACTGTCTCCTGAATTAGCCCATGTCTCCCCATTTCTTCCCATTAAACAGGTAAAACTTGGTCTCCCGTTTTGATTCCATCTGTGGAGTTGAACCATTTAGCACTGTAGGAAGAAGGTGATAAGAGTCCTGGCAGGGAGAATGTTCCCTCCTTGCTTTCTGTGTGCAAAGATGCTTATATAGGAATGAAAGCTGTGGCAGTTGCTCTAATTTTGTCTGCTTTCTAGTTCCCAGCTTTTCCGAAATAGGAGCAGTGGGGTGAGGCTTGAAGAGCTCAGGATTGGAGAAAAGTCTTTATGTACTAGAAGAAAACAGTTCTGGACTCCTGCAGGGTGTGGGAGGGAACTTGTGATGGAACCTGTTGATCATTCCTGGCTAAAACTGGCCAGCATCTCCTGGTGTGGCTGTGAGAAGTGAAGAAAGCAGAATGGAGACAAGGCCGTGGAACGTGTGACACTCCAGCGCATTGGGGGCTTTGGTGACACACGATCGCCCTGTGACAGTGTGTCAAGAGCATGTGTGACTTTGTCCAGGTTCTTTGTCCAGAATTTGTCCAGTTGTGGCCCCTCAGTTCCAGCAGGACAGGGAACTGCTGGAGGGAGTCCAGCACAGGCACCAAGATGCTGAAGGGAGTGGAGCATCTCCCGTGTGAGGAAAGAGAGCAGTGTAGGGGAAAGGGACCTGGGGTCCTGGGGACAGCAGGGTGACCATGAGCCAGCACTGAGCCCTTGTGGCCAGGAAGCCAATGGTACCTGGGGTGGGTTAGAAGGGGGTGGTCAGTAGGTCAGAGAGGTTCTCCTGCCCCTCTGCTCTGCCCTGGGGAGACCACACCTGGAATCTTCAACCCCTGACATTCTGGGATTCTGTGAAGTCAAAGAGATGAAACCGGGAGACAATCATCAAAATGAGAACTTGCATGAGAATTCCAGTTGGGTTTGGAGCTTATTATTGTTGGCACTTCATTTGAGGGAAGTTGCACAGAGCGCTTGATAGAATCAGGTGTGCTGAAGGAGTGAGGGTATCTGAGCGACCTGGGAGAGTATCCTGAAAGGAAATCCTGTTAAAAGCACAGTTTATTAGTAATGGGATGAGAACACTGGCTGAAGGGGCTGCGCTGTTGTGCCAGGTTCTGCAGGGGAGGTGCTTTGGGTGCCAGCGGGAGGGAACTGGATAACGTGTGGTTTAGCAGCCCCTGCCTGAGCTCGTCCTTTGGCTGCAACCCCAGACCCCGGCGCTCGCTCAGCACTGAGATCGGGCGGCAGGAGCAGCACTGCTGTGGCCTGTGTTCCATCTCTGCATTAACAACAGCTGCTGCGTTTCCTGCCAAAGGTCGCTCCATGGTCAGGACCCTGCTTCCCCGAAAATAAGACCTACCCTGAAATGAAGCCCCAGCGTGATTTTTCAGGATTTTTGAGTATGCTTGAAATATAAGCCCTACTCTAAAAGTAAACCCTGGTTACAGTTCATTTTAAAAAGTCAATTTAAATAGTGTCCAGGCAGCTATACGTGTAAAAAAAGGCATCTTTTGGAGCAAAAATGAATATAAGACCCTGTCTTATTTTTGAGGAAGCAGAGTATCAAATCATGCAGTTGGGCCTATGCTGTGGGGCTCGGGTGAAGGAAATCTCCTTGTTCTCTAGTAAAAGCAACAGCTGAGGTTGCAAAAGAGGTTGCAGGGCCTTTCTTGTGCTTAGCAATTAAATGGTTTTATAGTTCTTCTGCAACTTCTCAGACTTCTCTTTGCTCAAAGGTAAAAGTCTTTTAGAAATACCAGGACAGAAATCCTTCTATCGTTTCTGCAGCATTTAACATGTAAGTATGTACCCACATCTCTTAGATCTCCAAGAAAATGGCAGAAATTGAAACATACTCTTGGAAAGCACCGTGGAGGGAATTATTTTTTCTGATGAACTTAAAAAGTATTGGCCTTTATCAGATACAGGGATTCTGAAACTGGAAATGATGATTAGAGCAATAATTTCTTCTCTAGTTTGCACTGTAACTTCTTTTAAAAGGTATTTAGTCTTTTTATACAGGCTTCCTTTACTATTTTAGAATTATTTTTGAAAGGCAGAATCCTGCTGAATCACAGGATCCCTGTGTCCTCTTTGTCCATCTAACAGGGATTTCTGATAGTAATTCAGAATCCT
Organism: Streptopelia decaocto; assembly: GCF_964273445.1. Classification (NCBI taxonomy): domain Eukaryota; kingdom Metazoa; phylum Chordata; class Aves; order Columbiformes; family Columbidae; genus Streptopelia; species Streptopelia decaocto. Next base: position 1,955,138 of record NC_138672.1, on the reverse strand, counting down.
ATTGAACTACTTTGCTTTTTGTTTTCCTTTGACCTCTCAGATTTGTCAAGATCAGTTTGCTGCTTCTTCCCGTCTCCCCGTACGCTGACAGTGGGTGTGATTTGGTGTGATTTCCAACTTTAATAATCATCTCCTGGTTTTCAGGCTAGGGTTGTTGTGACTCTGATGTGCTGTGAGTGCCGAGCCGTGGCAGCGATCCCCACCAGCTCCGTTGCTTTGCCAGCGTGCGGCATTGTTACCACCTGCCCCTTTTTCTTCCCTCTTGTTCTTGTCATTGGAAGAGAAGCTCTTTATACTCCCAGCATGCTGCATTTAGGACTCTGAAGACGTTTAAGTTGGGCCTTCTAGTCATTCTCTGCTGAGCATTTGCAAATGAGGGGTTTTCTGCAGCTCTCAGCTTGGCCTTGATTTGCAGAGATTTTAATGAGAATGGCAAAAACACATCCGGGTATGGAAAATGTACGTGTTTCAGAGATGGAGGAAATGCTTATGAAGGAATTTTATCAGGTTATTCAGTCTGCAATTGCCATAAAGGAAATATCTACCTAGATAAAGTTTTGTAAAATTACAAGGAATTTCAAATCAGAAGTACGTTACGATCCTATTGTTGGGGTTCTGTAAGACTGGTCTATAATGGTGTGTGACTTTTCTAGAATGGAAAATGTATGAAATCAACTACTTATGTGACTATACTACCTTTACATTTTCATCATTAGCCTTCTGCTGTTTGTTTTGTGGGTCTCAAGCTGTACCAGGGAGGTTGAGGTTGGATGTGGGGAACAATTTCTTCCCCAAAGGGCTGTGGGGCATTGGAACAGGCTGCGCAGGGCAGTGCTGGAGTCACCATCCCTGGAGGGTTGGGCAGACGGACATGAGGTTCTCAGGGACATGGGGTAGTCGTGGACCTGGCAGTGTTGAGTTAATGGTTGGACTCAATGATCTTAAAGGTCTTTTCCAACCAAAAGGATCCTATGATCTCCCAGAAGTGCCTCTTTATTTTGACAGCAGCATTAGCTGTAGGAGACGTGGGGGACACAGAGTGGTGAGATAGAACCTGCAACCAGCACCTTGTAGAAAGGAGAGAATTAGAGGAGAAAACAAGGTAACACACTCTACCTGGCTAAACCCCAACAGATCTTCTCAGATGTTGCTATTGAGTAATCAGGCTGAAATTGTTTGCAGGAGCAAAATCCTTGAGAGCACTTTACCCTTTTCTTGTTTGTTTTTGTATTGGTTTCCATTTCCTATATTCTTGTTACAGCACTTGTCAACGAGCTGTTGAGATTTAACTGTGGACAAGCCAAACTCTGCCATATGGATACAGATATTTGCCAGGACCCCCCAGGCAGGATGGTGTGCAAAGCAAAATATGCTCATCTTTCCTCTGCCGCCTCCCATCTGTGCTCACACCGACCCCCAGCGATACCAGTTGGATCACCCCGTACAGCAGGAGCTGGACAGGATCCCTGGTGACTTTGCTGCCCTGACGGGGGCTGGACAACTGTGGAGTCCAACAGGAGGCTGAAAATGTGGCGAGTACAATCTGTTGGAGCTGACTAAGCCTGCATTATCTTTTAGCCAAAATTTTGCAGTAAATACATATACTGAATCTCTTCAAATGAGCCCAGTGCAGTTTTTGAGCTGAAGGAGACATCCTTCCCTGGTCATCAGGGAACGTGATCAAGAACTGAACAAACCCGTCTTGTGAAAACGAAGGTTGATGTTCCCTGCATTAGTGAAGCTGAGATCTGAAACTTGTTTTCTTGAGGGTTTTGGACCCGTCCTTGCCAAAGGTAATGGGATAAGGAGGTGTACACCGGTGCTCATAAAGCTTAGTTTATACTTACTGGCCTTTGTATTGCCAAAAAGAAGCTGGCAGGTATCCAAGTGCCACTGAACCATTTGTAGGAGGAAACTACATTTCATTCTCGGGGAAGATGGATATCTTCTCTTTCCCATTAGCCCATCCTGATTCTTTGCGTTACCAGGAAATGTTTGTGTCATTCATAAAATGCAGCCATAGATTGTGGAGAATTCATAAATATTTAAAAATTTAAAGGAATTTGAAGAATAAAAAAATGGGGAGTGCTGTAGAGTTCTCGCTCTCTATGTAAGAAAATTGTTGCATGTTTTCCCCACTCCATTCTGGTTTGTGGAGATGCATCCAGCTGTACCAGTGCAGCAACAGCAAATCTAAATCATTCCATTACTCAATTTAATAATTACGGTATGGAGTAAATGTAGGATGGAAATAAGGTGTCTTTTTCAAATATCCACTTCTATTGAATGGAGAGAAAGAAAAGCATGATGTTTTAGTGAACTTTTACTATTTAATGCAGATTAGAATCTAGATTTGAGCCTGACCTAATAGTGCCCCTACGCCCGTGCTTTATTTCAAGTATTTCTTAACTTGGGACTTTTAAAATAAATGTTGCAGATAGATACAAGGTGCTTTGCTGGGACCTTGAGGAGCGTGTTAGAAACAGCAGGGCATGGGAATTGTATAAAGTGTTTGTTTGACTTTCCTTTTTCGCTCGGTGACAGTTGCACAGACAATACTTGAAAGCTACCGTGTCTGTTTAATACAGTCCAGTTTTCCCACTCTGCCAAAGCAAAGTCCAGAATCCTCCTTTCTTAACTCAGCGTTGCTGAAGATCAAGTACATTCTCAGAAGAAGGGCTGTCTGAAGTTTCTTATTCACACAGGCTGGGCGACGTGTATCCGTCGCTGTTACAGTGGGTGAGCGCGGCGTCGGTGCCGGGAGCTGCGGGTCCACCGGGCGCCAACCTGCTCACCACAGCGACCGCCCCGCTGCCGAACCCCCCGAGAGCCCTCGGCCTGGTACCCGGGGAGGATGAAGGATACGGATGTTCCGGGCACGTGCTCTCATTGTTCTTAGAACTGGAAAGGGTTTCAGTGACAATCTCCGCTGGTGGTTTGCTCATAGCTCTCCTGTTCATTTGGTATTATTACTGTCTTCAGAAACAGCAGCATAACATTTAGGAATGTATGCCATTATGTTTCTCCATACTTGAGGCTGAGGACTCCTTTTCCATCATTTTAGGCAATAGGTTAAAAATAGTGATTAAAAGGTATCCAGGGGCTCAGCAGATTTATTTAATTGAAGCCTTTTCTGCCTTTGAGCAGATGACCCAGACGAGTTTAGTGGGCCATGTTACAAGAAATGCCTGATGGCTCTACTGTCCTATTGATAACAGAATGTATCCCGCTGTCTCACCATCTACTGCTGAAATGAATGTGAAGGAGAGCAGGGTCTGAAATCTCTTAGAGGCACCACCAGAGCTCAGTGTTCGTGTCTCCGAGTTCTTTGGAGGTACCGGTAGGTGTGGTGAGCCCTGTGCCTGGGATACTGGAAACGCTTGTGCTCACCAGTGCTTTGGAGACCGATCTGTGTTCAAATTCTGCTTGCCCACAGAAGTGGGTTTATTTAGTATGTTTGTGTCCAGTTATATTTCTGGAAGCATAAGAACAAAATAAGACGCTCTAGTTTTTCAACTGAAATAAAGGAAATTTCCCCAAAGTCTTGTATTCATAAAACTGAGTCTTCCAGCATCCCTGAAAGATCTATTGATCCAAACTTGGCTCCTCTGAAAAACTGACCAACCTTAGGAGCCTGTCTGTTCTCAGCATCTAACTCTGTTTGGTTTTTCCTCTGTTCTCAGCTGCTTTTCAGCTGTTATGACAAACCAGTGGGATGGTGTTGGGGTTTGAGACAGGATCCCAGCTGCCGCACACTTTGTATAGTTGATCATTAGTGAGCTGAAGAACAGGAGCAGGGAGAGACGGGAACAATCTCTTCTAATACAAGAGCTGCGGAGTTCAAAATAACAGTGGAAAGGTTTGCATCAAACACGAGGAGATTCTTTTTAGTGCATCATGGGTGAGTTCTGAGAAGCTTTGATGCAAGGTGCTGTGAGTGCTACAGCTCTTGTGAATTTAAGAAGCAACTGAACAGATTAGTGGAAAAAAAAATCCGTCCAAGACTTTCAGAAGCCTCCGACCCCCTGTGCGGCAGATTTTAGGAGCTGGAAGAGCATGGCAGGGAAGTACCGCTGCTCCATGTTTGCAACGCACCCTTGGCATCTGCTGTTGCCACCTGTGGGGACAGGACGCCGGCCAAACAGTCCTTCAGCCCCATTGCGCTCCAGTGTTCAGAAGGCAAACGCGCTTCTGTCCCGTGGAGCATTGTCAACGTCCATCTACTACACAGTGACCCAGCCAGGAGCTGACAGAAAGACAGGTAACTTTTGGGAGCATTAAAAGAAATTATAAGATGACAAAAAAATAAACATGCGACACAGATCAAAGAGAGCCTTATGCAGGATCTCTGGGCAAGAAGATAGTCCTACTAACCAAAGTCTTAAATATTCAGTTAAAAATTGTTATAGGCTTACGTGAATCCTCGGTGTAAAGAAGGCGGCCCTGTTATACACCGTGACAGTGTAAAGCTCTCCTGGAATACTTACAGCAATGTGGAGTGATGAGATGGGGTTCGTATCTCTGTGCCCCGTTTGAACGCGGTGCTGTGGGTCGGTGCTCTGCCCCGACGGCCGGCTCCAGCGGCTCGGTCGCGTCTGTGCTGCTGTTAGCAATCAAGGACACATAACCACGGGCGTAGTTATATGCGGTGCTTTATTTCAGCGCTGGGAAACCAGGGGTTCGCACCCAAAGCTGGCTTCCCTGGTCAGTTTAAGTTACACAGTATTTATACAGTCCATTCACATACATATTCATATATTCATGAAGATACGTAACGGTTACTCAATATTGATTACAACATCGATTGCTACATCTTGGAACTCTTTTGATCATGTGCAGTGTCCTCACTCTATACGTATTTAGGCTAAGATAAAAGCTAGGTTGTTAAGATAAGTGTATCCTCGAACACGATATGCTTGAACATCCTCTCAGGGACAGTTTACAAAACTGATTCATCCTTTCAGGAACATTTTGTAAAACTGGTTCGGTTACTAACACTGCTCCACTGAGGGGCCAACACGGTCAGTGTGTAAAGCTGCCCTGTGGGGGACAGTTCATTCTTCCACGGGTGGAAGGATGTTGTAACTGGATAGTGTGTGTTTGCAGCGGGCTAGTCTCTTGATTAAACAGTTTATCCTTTTGCTAAGCTCCTGTTTATTTGGGTGCTGTGGCCAACTCCTTTTAGTCAACCAGTGAAAGGGAAGCTCTGCCTTTTGGTTTTTCCCACGGCTGCATCTGAAGCAGCTGCTCTGATTTGGAAATACAAATGATAAGGACACAGAGCAGGTACAGAGACCTGATGGGATGCTGGTAGGTGCTGAAGTCGTTTCTGTGGCTGTTACATTGGTGGGAACCCTCCCCGTGGAAAAGCTGCTGGTGCTTCTGCTGCGCTTCGGTGAACTGGGGTGAACTGGAAAGGACGAGGCTGATACAGAGAAGCAGTTTGGCCAACCAGCCATTTTCAGCGTTTCCATCTGTCCTTGGAAAAGAGTCGCTTTTCCCCATATGTGTCTTCAAATGTTCTGTTCCTCTGGCTTATTTTTCCTTTTAATCAAGTTCAGACCTCTTGTTTTCACCAAAAGCTTTATTCTGTGTCTTAGTTTTCTGCTTCTCAGTATCCCTGGTGAATTCTGCCTTACAAAATCTGTGGACATCAATTGACCCATCATTAATACAAAAATAAAATAACAATGAAGAGACACTCCCGGATCCCATTCAGTCTTTGGTGTGGTCTGTCTTAAGACCGTCCCCGTGCCAGTGAGGGACTTGGGGCTTGGACAGGGCCGCGCTTAATGGTAACACCACAGATCCAGTGCTGAGGTCACGGTCTTCTCTTCACAGAAATCGGATCTGGAAATTGTCTTGCAAACACGTTTAATCCATTTCCTCACCATTGTCTGGTTCTTTCCTGCAGTACATTTGTTGGTGGGATGCCCAGTCTCTCATAGAATACCCACGCAAAAGCCTTTCCACTGTTTCCCAGAGGAATAATTCCTTATATTGATTCTCACTCTTCAAGATCTTTTCTTCCCAGATGCTCAGCCTACCTTTTGCTGTTGCTTAATTCCACTGCTGCCCGGGCAGCCTGTTGGGGTGGTCCTGGCATTGTCTGGAAATGGTTTTACTCCCAAGTCTCGCACCCTCCCGAGCAGCTCCCACTGCTGTGACTGTGCTCGAATGCTCCCGATCCTGTGTCCGAGGGTTCCCCGATCCTGGCACTGTTGGTTCAAGTAACTTGTGCACCAACCAGCGTTTTCCTGGTAAGACGCTGTGCTGGTTTGACTGAAAATGGGTTAATTTTCTTCATGCAGACAGAAACCTTTCTTTTCCATAGCCAGCACGGTCAGTATTTGGACTTAGTTTGAGAACAAGAGATAACAGCCCAGCACAGAGTTAATGTTTTGAGTTGCTCTGGTCTGAGAGCCAAGGACACTCTGAGCTCTGCCCGCAGGTGTGAAGCAGCGAGGAAGGGGATGGACGGACAGAGCTGGACGGACACGCAGACTGAGCAGTGAGACTGTACCAGCCCATTGGCGTCAGGCTCCAGATTTAAGGAAAGCTGGGATCACCGAATCCCAGAATGTCAGGGGTTGAAGGGCCCTGGAAAGCTCATCCAGTGCAATCCCCCCATGGAGCAGGAACACCCAGATGAGGTTACACAGGAAGGTGTCCAGGCGGGTTGGAATGTCTGCACAGAAGGAGACTCCACAACCTCCCTGGGCAGCCTGGGCCAGGCTCTGCCACCCTCACCAGGAACAAGTTTCTTCTCATCTTTCAGTGGAACCTCCTGTGTTCCAGTTTGTACCCATTGCCCCTTGTCCTGTCACTGGTTGTCACCAGAAGAGCCTGGCTCCATCCTCCTGACACTCCCCCTTTCCATATTGATCCCCAGGAATGAGTCCCCGCTCAGTGTCCTCTTGTCCAGCTCCAGAGCCCCAGCTCCCTCAGCCTTTCCTCACACGGGAGATGCTCCACTCCCTGCAGCATCTTCTGGTCTCTCTCTCTCACATTCTCTTTGCTCTTTTCGTCGGAGCTGGGGGAGTTTAGGTCGGGATGTTCAGTTCAGTCTTTTGCCGTTTTGCAGAGGCCTCTGGGCCTTTCTGCCTTTTTCCTTTTTTGTCTCTTCAAGATCAGCCATTGGGACCAGGTGCTGCTTCCTGGCACTGGCTGTTCGGTGTGGACAGAGTTCATGAGCAATCGCTTTGAATATCTTTTATATTCTATTTTATATGTATTTGTATTGGTAGTGTACTAGTAGTTTGTTATTTTATTAAACTGTGTTTATGTCAATCCAAGTTTCTCCCCTTTCAATTCCATCCCCTATTTTTGGGGGTGAGTAAGCGGCTGTTGTGGCTGTGTTGCCAGCTCAGGTGAAACCATGACAGATGCCAAGATGTCAGAAAATGCATTATCACGTAGGAGAGAGAACTTGACAGACCTCGGCGATCCGTGTCCTGGGCACTCGTGCCTGTGCAGACCAGAGCACACGATTCCAACACACCCGTGTCCACATCCTCATCCTGCACACCCCTGGATGCTCCGCACACCGGCTGTTCTTGGTTATCCCTGGATGCTCCGCACACCGGCTGTTCTTGGTTATCCCTGGATGCTCCGCACACCGGGCTGTTCTTGGTTATCCCTGGATGCTCCGCACACCGGCTGTTCTTGGTTATCCCTGGATGCTCCGCACACCGGCTGCTCTTGGTTATCCCTGGATGCTCCGCACACCGGGCTGCTCTTGGTTATCCCTGGATGCTCTGCACACTGGGCTGTTCTTGGTTTTCCTTTTATTTAAGAATATTTTTCTGCAGTACATTAGTTTACCTTTTTCCCCTCAGACTTCCTTTATTTTTCATTCATACGCATGAGGTTCCGCAGGGTTTCTCTGTTTCTATGGGCTTCTGCAAAACATTTGAATAAGGATGACCTGCACAATATTTAACATAGTTACCAGTTGTTCAGGGTTGTTTAAGAAAGATACAGCCAAACGGCGTCTCTCCAAAGGAATCTAAATAAATATTAACCGCGAGATTTTGTGTGATGAGGCGCATTTTAGCTGGATTTTGCAGTTCTATTAAAAATTATAGTTAGTCTGGTGAGGTTTATTTTTCATGAACTTCTCCGTGGTTCACTTAAATCCAAAATGTATGGAGGCCAATTGCAAACCGTAAAGCATTAAGCTGTTGATACTGTTTCTGTTTTTCTCATCATCCAATTTCTAATGTAAATCTCTTGCTAAGACCAGGAATATTTTCCTTTGTGAAAGTGTCATGTCCCAAACTCAGTATTAAAGTGTTTCAGGATTAAAACAAAAAGCATTGGTTTTGAAACTCACCTCTGTGTTGCACTGACGTCCGAAAGTAGATCAGTGGGGAAAAATGGAGGAGGTGAATGTTGAACCCATTTGTGTGTTTTCTGTCCACAGGTGGGGACAGAAACAACCAGCAAATGCTCACGAAGGCAGAATAACCCGCCGTTGTTTGTAGCATATGTGTTAAGTTAATATTGTTTTCAGGAGGAGGAATGGTGGTGTCTGAGCCTTGGGGTATGGGGCGAGATTTATCTCCCTACATAATATTTCTTCCTTTTGCCGACAAGGTTAGATAGTGAAATAATTTTCCCTTTCAGTTTATTTTCTTTTTACTGGTGTATTTTATTTCTGCTTTATCAGGTGGTGTTTCTGCAGGAGGGACAGGGGTTGGCTGAGATTATCAGCATGAGCCGCGTGGCAGATGTGACCTGGAATCCCGTTTGCTGCTCTGGGGAGCTCAGGCTGCGGCTCGTTCTCACTGGATCGGTGCCCGTCCGGGAGCTGGTGTGTGTGTGTTCGGTGGAAATCCGTGGGTTTGGGAAGGGAATGCAAAACCTGTGTTGTGGAAGTGACCTTGAGGTTCTCAGTTTGAAGGGAATGATGCAACAAGTGTATATGTCTGTGCTGGAGCTTGCAGAGCCCCCGGCAGCCAGCGGGGGCCCTTGTTACCCGAGGACTGTGGGGGCTCCTGGGGACCCCCTGCCCGCAGCGCACCCGAGGGACGGCGAATAACGCTGTTCACGTTCTGGACTTGAGGTTCTGTCCCCGGGTTAATGAACTGAGCCAACCACAGGTTTTGATGGCACAGTCGTTAAAATAGTACTTCAAAACAATGCCCTAATGAACCGTGATGACTGTGATTCTGATGACAGTCAGATTAACCGTCCTCCTCGTTGCCATAAGAATTCAACTTGCATCATTCGCTTTGAGAGGCAGCAGAGTCTGTAAATACAACTGGTTTAGATAAACTAAACTGTTACTTTTCTTCAGTGGTACCTTGTTTGCAGGAGGTGCAGCTGGACAAGGGCAACACCTGTCCCTTGCTGGGGAGCCCTGGTACCGCCTGTGGGAACCTCACACACCGATGCTGTGCTGACCTCAGGAAAAGGGGATTTTCTGTCGTTGGAGGCCCCGTGGGGCTCCCGCTCGCCCGCACTGGCAGGTCACGCTGGCTCCCCACTTTGCTCCTGCTCGGCCATAAGCACAGGGAGGGGATTAACAGGATGCAAACTCTCCAGTCGAGATGCTCCTGATAATAACTGTGGTTTTCCGACCGTCATTTTGCTCAAGTCGCTGTGGCGTCACCACCGTTATGGATGATGTGCAAAACAGAAAAAGGTTTTTTACCTTTTACACATACCCATTCTTTCTTAGAACAGTCACACCAGCCGCTGTTAATTCCTACTAGAAGAAGTTATTTGTGTTGAAATTTCATAAATACCATCCATACATTTTTAAACCCCATTACTTCATTCCAATATAATGTTATTAACTGCACAATTTCCAGTCCTTCACATGTAGGATGCGTTTCATTTATTATATACTTCTTATGTCAAACAACTGAAAATTGAGCAGTACAGAGCAGGATGATTCTGAGCTGGAGCTTGAGCAAATATTCCAAGATTCACATGAAATTGTGAGAGTTGGTAAGAATAACCAGTATGAGTTAGAGTTAACTTTAGGTGGAGTTGTGTTGATCAGATTGGAATTACATTGTGAAGTTTCTGTAACACTCCTAAGCATGGTTTTGTAAATATTTTCCTAGGGTATTGGTTTTTACAGTGATAATCTAATATTGGTATTTCTGGAAAGGTGTTATATGTGAGATTCTGCTCAAGCCTGGAAGTAGTTTTTAAAAATTATGTTGTGGCCAAGTCCTTAAGGCGGAAAGCAAAATAAAGCAGCCGGTTGCATTCCGCGTTCTAGAGGCTGGAAAGCTGAGCTGGTACAGTTTCTAATAACCGTCTGTGAGTGAGATCCAGAGGAGTCGGTTCTTGGCTGAGCCGCTCATGTCAGGCGAAGGGCTCTCCAGGAAGGCGCTGGAGTCGTGTCAGGACACCGGAGCGTCTGTGCGCATGTGGCCTGAGCGGGGCAGAAATCCCGGCTCCTCGCAGCTCATGCGGAAGAGAACATCGTGTTCTCTTTACGAGAAGGCCACTCAGAGCACAGCTGCTCGGCAGCGCTGCGGTGCTCGCTGGGCATGCTGTGCATCTGGAAAGAGATCATTCTGGATTTTTTTTTAATTAAGCTGCGGTCTAAACTCATTCACATCGGTGTTTGTACAGTCTTGTAGTAAGTCAGCAGCACAGTACTTGGGTAGCACAGAACTCCACTGTACCTGCTTGACACCTTTTCGCAGCCTCCTTTTCTGGAATATTGTGTCCAGTTGTGGCCCCTCAGTTCCAGCAGGACAGGGAACTGCTGCAGAGAGTCCAGCGCGGCCACCAAGATGCTGCAGGGAGTGGAGCATCTCCCGTGTGAGGAAAGGCTGAGGGAGCTGGGGCTCTGGAGCTGGACAAGAGGAGACTGAGGGGGGACTCATTCATGGGGATCAATATGGAAAGGGGGAGTGTCAGGAGGATGGAGCCAGGCTCTTCTGGTGACAACCAGTGACAGGACAGGGGCAATGGGTTCAAACTGGAACACAGGAGGTTCCACTGAAAGATGAGAAGAAACTTGTTCCTGGTGAGGGTGGCAGAGCCTGGCCCAGGCTGCCCAGGGGGGTTGTGGAGTCTCCTTCTGTGCAGACATTCCAACCCGCCTGGACACCTTCCTGTGTAACCTCATCTGGGTGTTCCTGCTCCATGGGGGGATTGCACTGGATGAGCTTTCCAGGGCCCTTCAACCCCTGACATTCTGGGATTCTGTGATTCTATGGAATAGTTGTGCTTGACCTAAAAACTCCTCCCTGTGTCCATCAGGGTGGGGTTATTGAGGAGAGGGCACCGTCACCCGCCAGCCCTGGTGTGCTAAGTGTGCAGGGCTGAGATCTGTCCTGGTGAGCAGCTCCTTCTCTGCTCTTTGCCACGTGTGCAGCAATAGCTGCTCTTCCTAATGAGCTTTTTGCTTCATGAATTTTTCTTCTTCCGTTCAGATCAGTTGGAATATAAAGTTGGGAAGAAAGTGCGCGAGCACATTGCCACCCATGCCATGTACCTGGAGAGGAGGGAAATTATCTGAATGCTTAAACTGCATCACGATGATTCCTTGGAAATATACTGCAACATACTTTTTAAAAAGTCTTTTAAGCTTTCAAATACAAAATCTGCCTTTAATTTCTGAAGGTAAGGTTGGCCATCTGGTTCGGTTCAGGCTTTTTTAGGTTGGCACTGTAACTTCTCAGTTGATAATTAACTATTTCTTAATTACCATAACCATCCTTTCTATAGTTGGATTACTTCAACACCTTCACTTAATGCTTTAATTTCCTCCCTTAGTCTCTGCATCTCTCAATGCCGAGGCCCCGTGTGTTTTGCTGAGGAGGAGGAGTGTGAGACAACATCCGATTGCCCAGTGGATGGGTCACCTGCCTTTTAGTTGCACTGGAGACCAAAAGCTGTACAGAGCCTGAGTCTCCTTTGGGTGCTCATACGAGCATGAGTGGGATTGAATTATCGTTTATAAACAAATTAGCCTCTGACAACCCAAGTGAAGGACACATGCGTGAACATTTTACTGCTATGACATGCCTGTTTTCCAAGGGTTGTTTCCCCCCTTGATTATTATTATAAACACACTAATTATCTGTTTTTCTTGGCCAGAAGAACAACTGTTCGTTTATAAAGACGAAAAACAATAGCTGATTGTGTGCTGCTTGCCGACTGATCAAGGCAATAACACAACACCATCTTGTTTCTGCAGAAGGATGTGAATTTGGAATTGGAAAGATATCAACTAAATGTTTCTTTATGCTTTTAGGATTTATTTTTTGTAGTTTTTGAGATTCTGTGGGGATGATGCTGGCTGGTGCAACGCACAACTGACAATTCACGCCATCTTCCGCAGTAATCTTCAAAAGCAGCTTCCTAAGACAGCCCAAATGTTTTGTCAGAGAATGACCAATTTTGTTATATGCAAGAAAAAATGAACAAATGCATACTGCCGGATTGTTAACAAAGCAGATACATGTCATGTTTTACATTTCTCGTTTGTGGTCCTTCTTACCAAAGGATTAAAAAAAGGACAGTCACCTCATAATTCCGTTCTTACCTGTTGCTAAAGCTTTTTTCCTTGTGTGTCAGGAACCCGGCTGGTTTTGTTACCCCAGCATTATCACAGGGTTGGCACCAGTAGGAGCCTCTTCCTCTGCCTGACACCACAGTGAAGGGGACAGACTTTAGCAGGGCCTGTTGTGATAGGACAAGGGGTGATGGTTTTAAACTGAAGGAGGGAGATTCAGGCCGGACATGAGGAAGAAATTGTTGCCCTGAGGGAGGTGAGAGCCTGGCCCAGGTTGGCCAGAGAGGTGGTGGATGAACCATCCCTGGAGACATCCCAGGCCAGGCTGGACGGGGCTCTGAGCAACCTGAGCTGGTGAAGATGTCCCTGCTCATGGCATGGGGGGACTGGGGAGCTGGGGAGGTCCCTCCAACACAAACTGTTGTGTGACTCTCTGGATGTGGAGCAGGGGGTCTGACCCCCAGCCCGGCTTCCTGGGCAGGATCTCATGGTCGAACAGGGCATGGCTGCCCAGAACTTCACTGACGAGCTCATTGTGTTAAATGGAGTCTGGGCTGGTCGGGTGCTTTGTCCCCACTGGCTCAGCTTTGCTTTTGTTGCAGAGTGTCCTGGTTTTGTTAAAAACAAGACCAGTTTCTCTTTTAGTGAATTTGCCTTTCAGCGAAGTTCCTCTAACTAACTGCGCTTTCCTGAAGTTAGCTGCGTATTTTTTTGGCCACTGTGCTCGGTGCTGATAAGATGAGCAACAGAACGCAGAAGAGCCCCAGATTTAGATTTATTACTATGGTAACCAAGGTGAACTGATAACGGGATGTATTTGCAAGGAGGGGCAGACAGAACAGGTGACTAAAACTGACCAGCTGAGTATTCCAGCCCATAAGCGTCATACCCCCTGTATAAGAAAGAGATCGCGAGGGTCTCGCTCTCTTCCACCATGGCCAACATCTAGAGAGCGTGACTGTGTGAGCCAGCGTTAAACGCTGCTACCCGGGGCGTTCCAGATCGGGTTTGTCTGTTTTGTGTCATTTTCTCTAAAAGGCTTTAAAACCTTTCCAACTTAAAAGTCTCTCTTCCTTATTCCTCCTTATCATCTTTCCTATCAGGAGAGGCTGGGGAGGGATTAACAGAGAGCGTCTGCCATGGTTTATTGTTGCCTTGCTTTAAACCTCGACACAGAGATTGCTGATGCAATTAATAAACTGATGCAGTTAATAACCTTCATTAATGATTAAGTTTAACTGTATTGTCAATTCCAGTTGGCAAGAAAGGAGAGAGAACTAAGAGAAGAGTGAATCTTTCACTTACAGGGATCTCTTGGACACCTGTTTGCTGCTAACTTGGGTGAATTTTGCCCCAGTACCTCTGTGATCCCACCTGTGTGGACACGTTTGGCACCTTGGCTGGCATAGCTGGATTTAATCACGTGCAGCTCGCTAAACAACTATCATATGATAAAATACAATGGTAAGGTTTGTCATGAACCGTGAGAAGCTTTGAGCAGGCAGGATAATCGTGTTAACATTTGCTCTCACGTACACTAGCAACTAATTTAACACACCATTGCTAGTGAAGCACTCAGGATAAAAATACTCCAAACTGCCAACTGAGTGCTCTGAATTGCTTTTGAAAACCGGTTTAACTCTTATACTTTCTTCCCTAGTACTTTAACAATATATCCGTGCAACACCACCAACAAAAAGTACCACCACAGGTAATCAGAATGAAGATAAACTGCTAGAAAGTGTTTCTCTCTTCACGTAGAACATAACTGACTGTGTACTTCAGTGTTATTACGGTACATAGAATTACTATATATCTCATGTAATTTATTAAATGCAGATGTAATTGTTTCTGCGTTAGAAAATCCAAGTGCTCTTGTGACATTTCAGTGATGTACAGCCATGCTAGAACTAGAATTCAGTTGTAGGGAGGAAGGTGATAAACTAAGTTTGGAATGATGAGTGTGCCAGTGCGCTGAGTATAGAATTTAAATAATCTTTTGAGAGATTGGAGAAATGGGCTAAAAAGAGAAGTTGTTCAGTGGTGGTGCAAACAAGGCTCTGCATTTAAACAGGAGTTACCGTGTTTTCAGGCCGGGGATAAGTGACAAGCCAGCAGTTGTACAGACCTCATTGACTTCCATCCGCTCGGTGATGGATGGGCCACAGCCCTCGGTGTCCTGCGAGGGGACAACCCGGGGCTGGCTTTAGAGCCCGGGGGATGATCCAGCGGGCCATGGAGACGCCTCTGTGCCCAGCTGGGGATGGCGCGTGTCGGCAGAACTGGGGCCACTGGTTAAACAGCAAGAGCCCAACAGTTCAGAGGTCCAGAAAATGAGATTTGAGACGAGGTGGAAGAGGAACGAATGGCTCTGAGCAGGGGAGGGTGTCACAACGCTTGTTAGCGCTTCGGAAGCTAAAAGAAAAGGAAGCTGTTGTTCCGTACACTTTGAACAGAAATAATGAAACACTAGAATTCCTTGGTGATTTCTTGAGTATCGGAGTTGGGAAGGTTTTAAGACTGGATGTAGGTAAGTATAAGTTGAAATGGAGGAGTTACAGTTGGTTGTCTTACGGCACAAGAGGAAGACTGGATGAGCTCTTAAGGGTCCTCCCAGCTCTGCTTTTCTCTGACTCCCTAATAGAGCCACATGTTTTCATACCATTCATCACCATCATCAGCACCAGTGCAACTGAGAATGTATGTACCACCAGAGCAGTGTTGCCAGGCAAAAAATGTGGGATTTTTTCACACTCAGTACAAGCTTATTGCCATGAATTTTCCAACCTTTTCCAGCATGGATAAAATGAAGACGAAGCTAGAGCAGAAATTATATCTGTATTCCATTTAAAATTGGGTCAAACTTGGATTCATCAGAATTTGAGAGCAGAAAGGATGTGGGAAGAAGGGTATTGTCCACCCAGCCATCTGGAGGAGGATGTGGAAGGTCCCTGGAGATGTCGTGTTGTGCAATAGCTGAAGCTCATGACTTACCTTCAAGAGCTCCAGATAGAAAACATGTGGAGGGTGAAAGGCAGAATGTAAACAGTGAGCATGAAGGAAAGAATAAAGCTGGCCTGGGTGGAGCGTGATGTTCTGACCGCGAGATCCAGACAGTGGGGATCGTGTTATTCAAACAGGAAACTGGAGGAATGTTCCTCTAGTACCATCTCTCCAGATCCTGGAAGCTGAGCATTATCAGCTAATTGTGAGGCTGTGCTGATAACGAGGAGGCGTTTGTCGTCTTGTTGAAGCGTTGCCATTCCTGGGACAGAACCACAGATGATGTGCAGTTCGCGTTCCCTCAACAGTCCAGCGAGCGCCGGGAGCTCCTGCTGTTCTGTTCGCTGGGACAGAACCACGTCGGAGCCGCCGCTTCGGTCTCTCTTGGAACCTGGAAGAGGTGACCAGAGCTCAGCCCCAAGAAACGGAATCTCCACCCGCCGTTTGGGCCGGTGGGGCTGCTCGTCAAACCAGATGGGTCATTAGGAGGCCAAAGAGAGCAGGAATAGGTGCCCAGATGGTGAAGCTGTACCTGTCATGTGAGTTATGCAGAGAAATAGGAGCTTCTGACTTTTTTGGCAGTTTGCTTATAATTTGACACTGGGAAATACCTAATTTTAAAAAGGCTGAATTCAGTGCTGCAGTGATTGCTGTTTATTTTATACCCTGTGGTTTTTACAGAGTCCTTTAGTGCCAGGCTGGTGGTGGCTTTGTTTATCCTTTTGTTTGAGCCTCCAGGGTGACAATAAATACCCTCAGTGGGACCTGACATTGGATAGTTGGGGGAAAGCTCCTTAGTAAAGATTCCAGAGTTGACCATCGTGTCCCTGGAGACACAGGGAGGTGATTTCCTTGAAGGGGACCATGGTGAAGAACACAGCTCCTGGTGCTCCATCTTTGAGGGACATTTAACACACTCGGAGTGAGCCTAAAACCTGCAGGGCTTGCAAACAGGAGTGCTTAATGGGTAACTAAAGTCATATTTGCGGAAGAACCTTTCAACACTAAATAATAATCGTGTAGTTCCTGAGGCTCAGCAGGCAAATAAATCAAAGCTGCAAATGATCTTTATAAGCCCCCTCTTAGCAAAATGAATTCTCTTTGCCCACTCACCGGTCCTGTCAAGTGATATCTGTTACATTAAGGCAGAGAAGTCAGACTTTGGGGTTATTTCAGGCAAAGCTGTGTCTGGGCATGCGGTTGGAATTGAGTTTGCTGTCGCCGTCAGCCTCCACGTGCTTCTGAGAACGTCTTGCAATGGGGTGTCCCGCTGAATACATAGACAGTGCAGTCTGTGTTATCTTTGGACATCCTGGAGCTATCGTCTGTGTTTTATGAGTAGCGGGGGAGAGCTGTAACAGAGAAATCACATCCTATGAAGCCCCGCACACAGAGCTGCACGCCGCTAGCACTGTGAGGTGTATTTTGTTGCCTCCTTTATTTTTTGCAATGTGCTGAATGTTTATTTTCTGCCAGTCAAAAGGCTTGAGTTGCGTGTTAGGTCGCCAATGTGCCCAGAATGGCTTTAACACCTACTGAACGATCACAGCTGAGCAGAGGGCAAAGAAAGAAGAGATGCGCCCTGGTACCTACTTGCCTAACACTATGAAAAGACGATTTCTGCGAGTCCACGTGTGGCAGACCTGTTGGTACAGGGTCACCCGAGCCAGGGTGGGTAACCTGCTGCTGGAGGGTTATAATTGCTTCTGAGTTGAGCGGTGGAGATTCAGTCTGCCCTGAGGGGTGTCAGTGCAACCTTTGTGGTCTCTTTCTATCTTTAAACCTCCCATTATCCTCTTTGTCTTGCCTGGCTTCAGTTTCGCCACCTTCCCTTAACTGGCTCAGCTAACACGCCTGTGAGTCTGTTGAATGTTTCGTTGTCAGAACAGGACAGAATGGAGATGAGCTGCCACGTGTTATCTGTGTGTTGATAATTCTGCATCCTGCCCATCCAGTAACACAACGTGGTAACTATGGGGAGTCATTAATGAAGATCATAAAACAATAACATGCCTTACATGGAAAGGGACCTCTGGACCCTTGCCTCATCTTCTGGACCAACTATAGTCATCCCAGGCTCCTTGGGGCCTTGTGTCCTCTTGTGCCTGTAAGGATGAAGATACCACAGCATCTCCTGGCAGCTATTCCCATGTTTGACAACTGCTCTGGATTTTTTTCCCTCTAATATCTAATTGGAATTTCCCTGGTTGAAACTTGAGTCCGCTGCTCTTCATCTTGGAAGAGAAGCTGTTGAGGTTTCCAAGCAGAAAGATAAAAACTGCAGAAAAGCAGCCGTGTCCGTGCCCTGTTCACACGTGGGTCCTCCAGCTGGTGGTGCCAGCAAAGCTTCAGTTGCATCCACCACCAGCGGG
Organism: Streptopelia decaocto; assembly: GCF_964273445.1. Lineage (NCBI taxonomy): Eukaryota > Metazoa > Chordata > Aves > Columbiformes > Columbidae > Streptopelia > Streptopelia decaocto. Next base: position 1,937,273 of record NC_138672.1, on the reverse strand, counting down.
AGAACATTTATGAGCAAAACCATTCTAATTCCCTTATTTTGGTCAGGTGTGTGGGTCACCAACAAAGTTTAAGGAAACGGCAGGGAGCTGGGGCTTGTTACAGGGTGAGCGATGACGGCCTGACCGCACCCTCGGAAACTTCACTGTTCTCCACTGCCTGGATTATCTGTATTACGTGCGGCGAACCTGGCTGTGGAAAGCAAGAGCAGGAATTGCCCTGCACCTGCGGTTTGGATGGATGTTGGGGTGAGGTAGAGGCTGGGTCTGCTTTGGGCTCCTGGCTCTGAGCAGCGCGGGGGTCTCCATCGCAGGGCAGTACGTGGTGATGGTGCTTGTCGCGGTGCTGGTGCTGTGCACAGCTCTGGGGCAGCCGGGCTGTCTTACTCGCACAGCCTCTATGTTAGAAGAGCGGTGAGGTAAACAGTGATGTGTGTTGTGCGTTAGCGGTTCTTACGGAGTCGGGATCGCTCCAGAGAGCTGCGCTTGCCCACCGCTCCTCCTCAGCGCTTCAGCTCGCAGCCTGGGGCGCGGAGGGCAGACACGGTCTCGTTCCTGGCACGCTTCCTTTAAAGGCTTTAACCCAGTCCTGTGGCTCAGATGGGAATTCCTTTCCTGCAGCTATACGAAAATGTCTCTTCAGTTTTCCCTGCAGCCCCTTGGCCAAGTCCCCTTCTCAGGAGTGGGAAATTACATCAGTCCTGTTAGTAGGGGGCTCACCTTCCATTTAACATGGTGAGGCTGATAGAAGGGGAGAGGTGCAGAAAATGGTTAGTGCTGTATGTTAGGATGGAAGTTTTCTGTGTCTCGTAATCGTGTGTTGGACACTGCCGAGCATTCTTATTTTATCAGGTAGTTACTGTTGTTTCTGGTGAAATACGGCTGACGAAACGCACAGCTTGGCTTCTTGTGCAAAGGGAGCCCGGTTAGGAAGCGGGGACTCCTGCAGCATGAGTAACTGATTAGGACCGGATTGCAAGAACTCGTAAAACGCTTTGGAGTTGGTTGGAGAAGTAAGAAATAAAATAAGAAACTCGAATGAATTGCAGATGTGCGCTGTAGATTTTAAACTGGGAATCCTAAACCCACTTGCCTAAGTTGAACCACATTAAGGGCTTGAGAAACACCAGGTCCATGGGAATCCTGCGCTGCTTGGCATTGTGTCCAGAAGCCTCTGTTTTTCAGGCTAGACACCACATTTTCAGCCAGAGACTGTTTGTGTTCCAAGCAGATTTTTTTCATTTTGTTTTAAGCTAAATAAAAAAAACCTGCAGCCAGCAGCCAGGAGAATATTTGGCTTGTGTTTCTTTACCAGCTGTTTTTGTTCTCGGAAACTCATTTTAGCTCCTGGTGTGTTTCTCCAATTTGTAGCTTATGAATTGCAGGAGCAGATGAGCCGCTGCCGAGTGCACCCTCTGTATGGAGCTGTGTGAGAATGGAGCGGCTGTGTGTTAGTGAGGGCGGGCGGACAAGTTGTCATTAATTCCTAGAAAGAAGGAGCCTTTGGGTGAAGGTCGCTAGACAGGATCTTGTGACGGAGAAGTTGGCTGCTTTCAAGAAATCTTGCTTTGTAAGAAGCCTTTAATGAGCTCCAGACATACCTTGGCATTTCTCATGAGCGATGGGCAGCGCCTGCTGCTCCGGAGCCCGTTACCCCAAAGCGTGCAGAGCAGAGGCTGGATGAGGTCTGTACGTGGAGCTCTTCTTTTCACCTTCTGTTTCTGGTTTGGGAAAGCTGCTCGACTCCACTCACCCTGGGTTCTGGCCTGAGAGCTGCTGTCCCTGCTCACAGCCTGGTACCAGTCCCGCTCCCTCAGACCACACCTGGAATATTGTGTCCAGTTGTGGCCCCTCAGTTCCAGCAGGACAGGGAACTGCTGCAGAGAGTCCAGCGCAGCCACCAAGATGCTGCAGGGAGTGGAGCATCTCCCGTGTGAGGAAAGGCTGAGGGAGCTGGGGCTCTGGAGCTGGACAAGAGGACACTGAGGGTGGACTCATTCCTGGGGATCAATATGGAAAGGGGGAGTGTCAGGAGGATGGAGCCAGGCTCTTCTGGGTGACAACCAGTGACAGGACAAGGGGCAAGGGGTACAAACTGGAACACAAGAGGTTCCACTTGAATATGAGAAGAAACTTGTTTGGGGTGAGGGTGGCAGAGCTGGCCCAGGCTGCCCAGGGGGGTTGTGGAGTCTCCTTCTGTGCAGACATTCCAACCTGCCTGGACACCTTCCTGTGTAACCTCATCTGGGTGTTCCTGCTCCATGGGGGGATTGCACTGGATGAGCTTTCCAGGGCCCTTCCAGTCCCTGACATTATATGATTCTGTGACCGCTCTCTCAGCCCAGTCCCGGTCCCAGTCCCACCAGCACTCCCTGGGCTCTGTGTCCCCATCACCTCCTCCACCAGGCCCCAGGGACCCCAGGTTCAGGGCGGGGGCCGCACTCTCGCCTCCTCGCCGCTATAAACCCAGAAGCCTCGTTACATGTTTGTTGAGATGCTTCTTATCTGGGCCATTGTTTTACCTTTCCTGCTTGTTCCCTTAACAACGGCTTTTGATCCAGCTCCATGGCGACTGCCCGGTCGGCCGCCCACGCACCGAGGCATGCATCATCGGCAGCGAAAACAATGCCGTTATCTCCCAGTTACTGCTGATGGCGTCAATATTATTCTTCATTTGTCTGGTGTAAGAATGAGAAAGAAAAAGCCCGCGTTGGGAGCTGTGCTGGTGTGAATGCTGCCTTGTCCTTTCCAAGTCCATTTACTTTAGTTTCTTCTCTTTGATCTCAGCCCTGTGTGTTTTCTCTGTCGCTTTGGTTTGTTAAAGCGTGTAGTGCTCTACCATGTGCTTAATTCCGAGCACAGTGAGAGCGCTTATGTGCTCGAGCTCGTTCACAGATGTGTTTCTGCCTCAGGAATGGTGTGTGAATGAGGAGCGAGGGATTGCGGCTTAATTCTAGCAAGGGATCTCGCTGGGTTTGCATTCCAAAGAACTATTTTTTTTGAAGACGTTACTTTTTCCGTACAGTTAATTTATGGCGCGGTGTGATAAAAACGTTATTTAGATTCCAGATGCAAGTAGCCTAAGATGAGGGAATGTCAGAGTTAAGGATGCCTGCACAACACCAACCTACCACAACGTGGGGGTGAATTATGACAGTCTTTAATTACGTGACCACATCCCAACTATTTTTTCCCAAAGAGCTGTTGCCGTTCACAGTGTTGAAGACAAATGTGCTCTGGGATGGGTCGTTAAGAAGCTCTTGTGTGTCAAAGCTCTGTCCCACTTGTCACCGTGAGCGCCGGGTGCGGAGGGAACCCAGCAGTGTGGTGCAGGAGCAAAACAAATACCGCATTCCTCCAAGAACTTGGGTTCTATTGCTATTTCCTCCGCAGAGGTGTCGTACAGAGGCAGCTGTCTTGCAGCCAAGCACGCTCAGAGCAATTGTTTAGCATTTCAATTAAATTACCTCTGAAAGGAAAAGGCGATGGGGCTTGTGGGATAAAGAGGAGTGAGGGTGGTGTGGGGGGAATGGTGAAGGAGACGGTGATGAGGGAATCCCAGAGGAGTTTATAGCCTGGGCAGCATGATCGGTGGATAGAGGAGGAGGTTTAAACAGCACAAAATCCCTTCTCCTGCTGTATTACCAATGATATGCTTCTCTGCCTCAAAGCTGTTGTAATTTTTCCCCCCATCCTGGTTGGGACAGTTTCATGACAAAGCCAGGACAACATAGCTCCTGTGTGGTCAAGCTGAATGCTGTAAAAGAATAAAAATAACCCCCAAGTTCCTGAGGTCCCAAGGTGTGTGCCTCATGCAGTGGAAATGCTTGTCTACATCTGTGTTTCGGTTTCCCATCTGAAAAGCAGAGATGACACTGCCCGGTGCGGCTCCTGCCCCGTCCCGTGGCTTCTGCTCTCGGCACTCTTGTGCCTCCATGTTTTGCAGGTGGGGATGCCGAGCAAGGAGGTATTTTGCAGAATCGTGGTTGTTCTCTCTCAGGAGAATCCAGCGCTGGTTTCTGAGCAGGAAAGGTGCTGAACGCCCGTGCTGGTCGTCGCATTCGTGGGCTGAAAGTTGCTTTAAATGCTCCTGTCTCACTTCTGCTATTGCCTCTAGAATTACAGTCACCACAGCCCTGTAATTACCGCGCCACGGATAACGCTGGTATTTATTACACTGTGTTTTATGTCCTGTTTCTCCGTTGTTTTAAATTAAATATTTTTATAAGACCAAAAAACCTCCAAATCCCACAGATCTAAGCTTTGAAGAGAGCTGCACATTTTTGCCATCTTTGGCAACGAGTTTAGTTTGGTTGGTTCTAAATTTCCATCATCTCTTTGTGCGGCAGGTGTGCTGGATGCACAGCACACTGTAGCTGCTTTACATGGCGTAAAACACTGTGTAAATGCAACATCGAGGAGTGGAAAGATGCTTTTTTTTCAGGGATAATTTACTTTTCAAAAAGAAAATCCAACCACAGAATCACAGAATGGACTGGGTTGGAAAAGACCTCAGAGATCATCCAGTCCAACCCTTGGTCCAGCTCCAGCCCATTTACTAGATCATGGCACTAAGTGCCATGTCCAGTCTCAGTTTACAAACCTCCAGGGCCGGTGAGTCCAGCACCTCCCTGGGCAGCCATTCCAATCCTGACCACTCTCTCTGCACAGAATTGCTTTCTAATCTCCAGCCTCAATTTCCCCTGGCAGAGTTGAAGCCCATGGCCCCTTGTCCTATTGCTGATGCCTGGGAGAAGAGCCCAATCCCCCCCTGGCTAGAACTGCCCTTCAGGTAGTTCTAGAGAGTGCTGAGCTCAGCTCTAAGCCTCCTCTTCTCCAGACTAAACAAGCCCAGCTCCCTCAGCCTCTCCCCATAGGTCTTATGCTCAAGTCCCTTCCCCAGTCTTGTTGCTCTTCTCTGGACCCGCTCCAGCACGTCAATCTCTTTCCTGAGCTGAGGGGCCCAGAACTGAACACAATACTCCAGGTGTGGCCTCCCCAATGCAGAGCACAGGGGAAGGATCACTGCCCTTGTCCTGCTGACCACGCCAGTTTGGATACAGGACAGGATCCCGTTGGCCTTCTTGGCCACCTGGGCACACTGGTGGCTCGTGTTGAGCTTCCTGTCCATTAGTCCCCCAGGTCCCTTTCTGCCTGGCTGCTCTCCAGCCACTCTGTGCCAGCCTGGAGCGCTGCAGGGGGTTGTTGTGGCCAAAGTGCAGGACCCGCCACTTGGCCTTGTTGAACTTCAGCCCACTGGAATGGGCCCATTTTTCCAGTCTGTCCAGATCCCTCTGCAGAGCCCAATAGAGTGGTCCATTTAAGCTTCTTAAAACTGTTGCAAAAACCAATTTCCTCATTTGTATTCATTTTTTTAATGTGTTGGGTTTGGGGATGGATAATTGCTTAGCAGCAGAAGAACATCTATAGAATTCCATATCACCTCTCCAGCCTTTCACAGCCTGTCCTGCGATCCCTTTGCTCCGCACTCCGTCCCTCGGCACCACAACAGGGAGCTTTGTTGGGTTTTTTTGGATGAACACCAGCTTGTAATCTTTCATTTCAAATTCTTGTCTGTCCAGAACATGTTCTTACTGAGGCTTGGGCAGTGTGGAAAAAAAAAACGATGAGCAATTTACTTTTAATTTTTGTCTTACTAAGCCTGATTATTGTTTTAATTATCCATTGTTATTGTTAGTGACCTTCCACTGGAATTGTTCAGTGTGAGTTTAGAAGAATTCCTGCTTTTATGTGAAGAGGGTGTGACTGGGAGGAAACGTTTGTTCAGTTGGGTGGCACAACTTATCTTTCTGGTACTTTCTTTGCCGGACATTCGTCTTCAGCTGAACGCTGCAGGGGTGCTTATTGAGTTGTTTATCGCCTCCAAAGTGAAAACGGTGGTTTAGATTTCGTGGATTGAATTGTCTGGTCCCCTAAAAGCTCCAGGTGATCCTGAAAGGCTCGAAGGACACAGAGATGCTGTTAGCACTCGACTTTTAGCATATAGGCGGAGAAGGAAGGAGTTGGCAACCCGAGTCTAGAGGCGCTGCCTCTGCCATGGAGATCCTTTCCATTTGGACTGCACAGTGGAGCAATGAGGCAGGAGCTGAATGCACTTGAACGAGGGAAGTGTTAAAATTGTCCCTCCCGTGGTTTGTAGCGGTGCGTTTCTGGTTTGTGTCTGGAGGGGTTAAATTCCTGCGCGGTGGAGTCGGGGTTGACGCGACGTTGAAAAGCAAACGCAGCCAAATCGGAGTCCAGGACTTCAGCATTGGCGGCCCCACTGCGTTATCAAGAACGGTTCAAATGCTTTATGGCTATAGAACTAATTTCCTAATTTAAATGCCTATTTAAAAGCTCTGCTTTAGTGTTTCATTTTTTAGTGACCTTATTGTGCTGAGGGACCGAGTTTCAGCTCATTCTCCCCAGATGTACCACGGTGCGTTTTAGCACTGAGGAGGAAAGGCAGCAATGAAAACCACTCTTGGTTGCATACAAACTATGTGAGATACACTTGAGATTAGAAAATGTTAAGTGTATGGCTGAATAACGATTATTCTGGAAGCTCTTTAGCTGCGAAGCTTAACCACTGTGCTACAGACCTATGTATTATTAATACAACTGTTTTCAAAGTGGTCATTTAATCTAATGCAGATACTTAGTGGGTGCACTTGTTAACATGTCTGATATATGAAGTCTGACTTCCAGCTTTTTCAGTAAAGAGAACTGTATAGAAACGTATTTATTATTTATTATCCGTGCACCTTGATATTTAGTTTGTGAACAGTAAGTACCAATTAGTCTTCAAAAACCACTTGCAAACGGTTTCATGTTTCACATCCATGAAGGGTTTGAGTGATTTGTTTGGGACAGCAAACAATCAAAATAACCAGAGAGTTGACATTTTTTTAAGGTAAAGCTTTCAATGCAATTGCTTGGTATATGTTTATTGTTCATATAGTAGTGACCAATAAAATATATATATATATTTGAACAAAACAAAGACGGTGAAACTGTGAACTACAGAAACAAGTGTACTGGTTTAGACCATGCGCATTTTGAACAGGTTAATGTTCCAGCTTCTTGAAACCATCACCTCTTGTTTTAATCAGTAGCATGCCCGTTGAAAATAAACCGAACCTCCTGGGGGGAAAACAAATGCTTCATGCCCCACTTTTCATTAGAATCTCGTTAGTTTTGCAGTTATAGGGTATAAATCAAAAGCCATGAGCGAAACCAGCAGTTCCCAAGCACCGCGGCTCAGGTTCCCGCTAATGGGTGTCTGGCTCCTACGCTCTCAGTCTGTGATTCCGGGGGGTTTTGGGGCTTGCTCTGGTTAGTGTGGACAGCAAGAGAACCATCCATCTGTTAACGGAAAGGTTCCAAAGCAGTTCTGATCCATGGAGAGGTGAATAGGTGGGAAGTCTGCTCGCCAATGCGTTCCCAGGGGTTTGCACGCACGGCGTCTTTGAGCACTTTGTCTTGGCCTGGAGAAGATGCGTTTTTAAGGAGTTTCTGCCGTGATTGTGAAAAACACGGGTTTCTTAATTGAAACTTTTTGTCTTGGTTGTGTTTTGCAACGCAGCTATTTTAATTTTAGTGAAATATGGACATTGTGAAATGACAGAGATCTGAAAATGGGCATGAAAATAAAGGAAACTTAAAATGTGTTTCCTTCACACGCAGTTTTTGCAAGCTGATGTTAAACCGGATAGTCTCAAAAGCCGAGTGTGATGGTTCATGACTTAAGCAGCTAATAAAACTTGCAGAGGTGCAGACGGGAGGCGCTGCTTCCCGCACAGGAGCTCTAGTGCTCTCGGGGGAAGAAAATCTCCTGCTGTAATAGAAACATTGGTTTAATTTCCGAAGCTGACTGTGGTGCTGTGCTCTCTGGATGTGTCCTCCCGGACATCAGCTCTTCTCCGTCCTGTCCCACCACTGCAGCTCGCAGTACCCGTTTCTTCTGGGATCAATGGACTGTGCAGGGGTGCAGATCCCAAAGGGGGAGCGGGGTCTGTTACACGGCCCAGTCACTGGGAGGCAGCGCAGGGAGCAAATGGAATCATAAAATCATTTGGGTTGGCAAAGATGCTCAGGATCATCGAGTCCAACCATAACCTAACCCTAGCACTAACCCATGTCCTGAGAACCTCATGTCCGTCTGTCCAGCCCTCCAGGGATGGTGACTCCAGCACTGCCCTGGGCAGCCTGTTCCAATGCCCCACAGCCCTTTGGGGAAGAAATTGTTCCCCACATCCAACCTCAACCTCCCCTGGCGCAACTTGAGGCCGTTTCCTCTGCTCCTGGCGCTTGTTCCTGGGGAGCAGAGCCCGACCCCCCTGGCTCCAAGCTCCTTTCAGGCAGTTCAGAGATCAGAAGGTCTCCCCTCAGCTCCTGTTCTCCAGGCTGAACAAATAACAGGGAGAAAGTTAGGTGACACAGTCAAATCACTGTTATTAACATCACAGATTCAGAAGCAGCCTTGCTTTGGTGTCACTGTTAACCAGATCTGGGACCGGGACAGGCATCATCTCATCGCAGGGAGCTGGAGTGTCACCCCACTGTGTCTCCCGTTGCTCCTGTGTGGCTGTCTGTGTGTCCCTGCGCTGCTGTCCCGGAGCACAGGAGGTGGTTTGGGGATGTGAGAAGGGTCTGGCCAGGCTGTGCTTGTGCCCTGTGGGAGGTGACGCTGCCAGAGCGAGGTCCCTGCCGTGCTGGGGGCAGCGCTGCTTGTGCCACACACCTGTTTGGGTCCCCAGGAGCTCATCTGCAGGTGGGCTCAGCCCTGGGGCTGCGCTCTCAAACAGGTGAAACGGCCCCACATGCAAAAAAACAAACCAAACCCCACAAACAACACAGACACAAAACAACAAACCAACCAACCCCACAAACAAACAAACCCCACAAAAAGTTGAGGAGGAACCTGACGGTCTTGTGGAGCAGGTGGGTGGATTAGAAGGGGGCGGTCAGTAGGTCAGAGAGGTTCTCCTGCCCCTCTGCTCTGCCCTGGGGAGACCACACCTGGAATATTGTGTCCAGTTGTGGCCCCTCAGTTCCAGCAGGACAGGGAACTGCTGCAGAGAGTCCAGCGCAGCCACCAAGATGCTGCAGGGAGTGGAGCATCTCCCGTGTGAGGAAAGGCTGAGGGAGCTGGGGCTCTGGAGCTGGACAAGAGGAGACTGAGGGGTGACTCATTCCTGGGGATCAATATGGAAAGGGGGAGTGTCAGGAGGATGGAGCCAGGCTCTTCTCGGTGACAACCAGTGACAGGACAAGGGGCAATGGGTTCAAACTGGAACACAGGAGGTTCCCCTTGAATTTGAGAAGAAACTTGCTCCTGGTGAGGGTGGCAGAGCCTGGCCCAGGCTGCCCAGGGGGGTTGTGGAGTCTCCTTCTGTGCAGACATTCCAACCCGCCTGGACACCTTCCTGTGTAACCTCATCTGGGTGTTCCTGCTCCATGGGGGGATTGCACTGGATGAGCTTTCCAGGTCCCTTCCAACCCCTGACATTCCGGGATCCTGTGAAATGTTCTCCCCCAACTGCTGCTGGTACCACAGCCCCCGTGTCTGTCAGTCTGGCTGTACGGACTTGTCTCACACTTAGCCCAGAAAACGCCTGTTTGGTGGTTGTTTCCATAAACACGGGACCCACGCAGGCTGCTGGTACCTGGGGAGCCTTTTCACATGGGGCCTGTAGGACAAAGTGAGACTTGTTTGCTTTTGATGGTTGTGTCTGCTTAACCACATGGCTTTTAGTATAAATATAGTAGATAATGTATATGGCGGTTCAAGGAGAGGAAAATGCCTCTAGTTGAACCAAATTCTGTAGAAACTCAATTCTCCCTTTTATTATTACAGCAAAAAGATAAGCTGCTTGCATTTATGTAATCCTGAGCATGTGTCATTTAAGTGGTACCTTCTTTCATAGAAAAAATGAACTTGCTGTGCCCAAACAGATTTAATAGCTGAGATTGGAGGGTGCATGCAAGTCTGTTCAAAATCTGCTGTAATTTGACATGAACTTTGATTTCCTGCCAACCTGAAAATGTAGGTCAGGAAAAACAGGTACTTGTTTCTACAACAGCCGTTGGCTTGCTGTGGTGTAACTTGCAGAAGTGTTCTCCTTTTTTTCAAACAGATTTGCATTGATTTATAAATCTTTACATTTAGAAAGGCAAAGCGGTCTTTCACTTTTTCCAGGAGTGCTTCGTTCTTTTCCCAACATGTGTTTGCAGCTCCGAATGCTCCTTTATTGGAGAGCAGGAGGGCGCGGTGCCGGCCGGTTTGGAACATTGTGTGTACAGAGCGTGGTGCGGCTGCACTAACACTGTTCTGCACCCTCCACAGTGCCCCGGGATGCCGTGTGGCTACTCCAGGAGCAGATTGAAAGCTGCTGTTTTCATGGATATCGTTTAACACTTGGCTGCTGTGATGAGGTGGGAGAGAGCAAGCAAAAGAGCCTTAAGGCCGATATTGCCAGTTGTTTTGTTACAGCTATGGAAATCTTTGCATATTTGCTAGGATAACATCATTTTGGCTTTGATATATTCCATTCGGGATGTCTTCTTTACACTTGCTGAGTTTAGCTTGGATTGAGATGAGAACTTGTTCAGATTTGAGCCTGGCTTTATAAAGCCTCTCTTGGTGGTAGGTTAAAAATAGAGCAGTCTTGCATTTTTTTCCCTGCTGTGGCCTAGACAAGGTGCAAAGAGAAGCAGACGTTGGGCTGTACGTGCTGTGTCCTGGGTTCGACTCTGTCCTGAGCGCAGGACTCGCTGCTGTTGTGTCTCCTGGAGCAGCTCTGAGCCAACCGGCAGCTCGGCCCAGGTGGGGCTGAGCGTGGTCGGACAGACGGACACCTGGAAACCACCGGGAGCTCCTCGCTGGGGTCTGTGTCCTGCTGGTGGATCTCAGGCTCTTGCTCTGTTACATCTGTGGATCTGTGACCCAGTGGGGCTGTTTCATGAAAGGCTGAGAGAGTTGGGGTGTTCAGCTGGAGAAGAGAAGCTCTGGGGAGACCTTAGTGTGGCCTTTCCAGACTTAAAAGGGGCCCATAAGAAAGATGGAGACAGACTTTTGAGCAGGGCCTGTTGTGATAGGACAAGGGGTGATGGTTTTAAACTAAAGGAGGGAGATTCAGGCTGGACACGAGGAAGAAATTGTTGCCCTGAGGGTGGTGAGAGCCTGGCCCAGGTTGGCCAGAGAGGTGGTGGATGAACCATCCCTGGAGACATCCCAGGCCAGGCTGGACAGGGCTCTGAGCAACCTGAGCTGGTGAAGATGTCCCTGTCATGGCAGGGGGGGCACTGGGGAGCTGGGAAGGGCCTTTCAACCCAAACTCTTCTGTGGTTCTATGATTTTATGGTGTTCACTCTCTGTCTTAGCCAGGAGCAGGGTTCTACATAGGCATTGAATATGTATGATATGTGGGTTTGAGTATTTTGTAGAACAGCGGGAAAAGTGGTTTATCCTCCAGGCTGGGCTGTGATGGAATGGAGTTGCTTGGGAGAAGAAAAGGTTGTCCTGCTTCTACTGAATTTTTCATCCTCTGCTGTTTTCTGCATGAAATGGTACTGTCAGGTACTGCCTGGGTTGGTCGTGAAGATTTGGATAATCTAGTATTTCTGACAATGCAACTGATGATGGATTAGTCTACAGAGAGCCTTGAACTTTCTTTAGGACCAGAGGAAACGGCCTCAAGTTGCCCCAGGGGAGGTTGAGGTTGGATGTGGGGAACAATTTCTTCCCCAAAGGGCTGTGGGGCATTGGAACAGGCTGCCCAGGGCAGTGCTGGAGTCACCATCCCTGGAGGGCTGGACAGATGGACATGAGGTTCTTGGGGACATGAGGTAGTGCCAGGGTTGGGGTAATGGTTGGACTCAATGATCTTAAACGTCTTTTCCAACCTAAAGAATTCTTTGATTCTATTATTTTGATGGGCACTGAAAGGTTTTCACATTTGGGTATTATTCAGCCTTCTCTTCCCACTTCTCCCCACCTCCTTCCTACAGAAACACCACATTTCTCCTTAGTCGAACCAGCAGATCCACATGGATCTCCCGATCTGAAATGAAACGGTGTTTATCACCATGTACGGTCGGTGAAGCCACATGTGGCCATTGCCACCGTTCTGGAGGAGAGGACAGTGTGTCCCAGCCCACGTCCCCAGGGCTCGGGGAGGGACACCTGGGACGGAGCGAGGGCGCCCGCCCAGCCTGCGCTCTGCTGCTCTCCTGGGAGCAACAGTTCTGCAAAATCCGCGCGGTTTAAAAGTGAGTCATTTTGGTGTCAGGCTGCTGCATTTGAATTCAAAATTTCAATACTGGGCAGTCTGAATTTCCTATGGAAAATAAGTCCAGATTGCTGCTGGTGTTGGAAGCAGGAACGTGGAAACTTGGATGAAGAAGAGCTGGGACAGGCTCTTGTCACGGTGATGTCTGTGGGGCAGGGCAGCCGTGTGGCTCTGTGTGACGGGGTGACTGGGGCACTTTCCCCAAAATCTGCTGTGGAGGGGACACCCCTGCGGTGGGAACAGAGTGAGGGGACCCTGCGGAAACACTGTCCTCGTTTCACAGATGGACATAGTCACCCTCTCTACTAATTCCTGTTAATGGTGACATTTCCACACAGCGAGCGACCCCGAGCTGAGCCGTTCCCTTGGGCGCCGGGGGCCGGAGACCAGCCCTGCAGGCGGCGCTTTGTGAGGCCATAGTGGTGCTGAGCAGCTGGAGCTGCTGTGCGGTGCAGATGGGCACTCAGCCCCACGCAGCTGAGCAGAGCGGGATCATTTACAAGCTCTTTCTTCGCTGGGACCGAAGTCAAAAGAGCGTTCTGGAAATGTCTTCGTTTTAGCATCTTTTGCCGTTTGTAGATCAATATAGTTTTAATTGTCAATTCTACCCAGGAATCGCTTCTTTTTCACCTCCTAATTGTTCGCTCAGCCCTTGGGAGGCCTGGGGACTCTTTAATGGCCCAGTATCAGCTTGACTGCTGCTGGATGTGAGGCGTCATTGTCCTGAGCTTGGCTTGGGATGCTGCGTGCCGCGCTGCATCCCCCAGCTGGTTAGGAGAGCCCGGGGAGGAAAAAGGGAGAAAGGCAGATTATCCCGTTATGTTTACAGGGCATCGGTCACACCAACAATGACTGTCCGCTTTGACAAGAGGATTGTTTAATTAGTTAAGGGGTTGATAAAGAGATGACTGAACACGCGGGGCTCTGAAGGCATCTGCCTTTTAGTACAGCGGGCACGTCCCGCCAGCGCCGCGCTCGGCTGCTCCCGAGGGGCCAGGGCTCTGTTCCCATCTCAGAGCTGCTTTCTTTGAGCGTATTAAACTGGGATTCTGTTATCTGAGAAACAAAATTACAGCTTATCTGCCTGTGAACTAGTTCTGAGCATTCAGGAAGAATCAGGAGATGCAGGTTATACTTGGAAGGACATATTTTTTATATGTTCTGGTATCCTCGCTCCTCTAATGTTTGTAGCTTTTCCCTTGCTCCTTTTCCCTTAGTTTTAATCTGTGACAAGCATTGCCATGTTAGATTCTCTCCAACAGACTCTGAACTGGACCAGAATGAGAATCTGTGTAAAGAAAGTATGAATTATGCATAGGTAAAAGGATTATTAATTTTGCATACGCAAGTTGGTGTGAAACAGTGGAATTGAAAATATTGCGTGTGGCAGTGGCCTTGAGTGCAGCATTAAACTGGCTTCACCTTGCTTCTGAATTTGACCATAAAATCCCGCTTGAAATACAGAAATAATAAATAGAGAGCGAATTCAAGCCGTATATGTGTTCTATTCTGTGTATCTCCTCAAAACCAAGGAGTACACAGAAATAAAATCAACAGGAAAGTGTTCCATCTTAGCCATGAAATTTAACACATTTAACATCCTACTGCACTTCCAGTGCTTTGCCTAGTTCTAAATTGGCACCTGCCTTTGTAAACTAATACTGACAAATAATCTCATACAACTCAATACAAAATAATATTGTGGCAAATAAGACTTTTCTTTTTATGGAAGCTACCTAGAAGTGTGCTGTTGGTGTGTTGCACTCTTAAGCCAACACTTAGAAGCTGCTTATTTCTTAATGTCGAGTGTTGGTTTTGAGTTTCGAGCCTCCTGGCATTTTTTCTTGGAGGCTTTTCATTCTTTGTAGCATTTTGTCGCCACAGAACAAATACTTGGAATCTATCAGAGCGTGTGTGTCGTGAGACGTTCGATCACAGCCAGAGCCGGTGTGTGTGGAGCACTGTAAATTCACGGGGGGTCGAGCCGGTGTGTGTGGAGCACTGTAAATTCACGGGGGGGTCGAGCCGGTGTGTGTGGAGCACTGTAAATTCACGGGGGGGTCGAGCCGGTGTGTGTGGAGCACTGTAAATTCACGGGGGGTCGTGCCTGCGGACTGGGCCGCACGGCCGCTGTGCTGCGGCTCTCGCTGTGGCGTTTCCCGCGGGTGACCGGCGGGGACCGCGCCTGCGTCAGCTCCTTCCGGCACACACGGCGTGTCCGGCAGCCCAGGCGGCGGGGAGGCGGCGATAAGCTGCGAGCGCTGATTTCAGCGCAGGCCAGAAATGCCTCCGGCGCTGATACCGGTGTTTATTTTCACAGTGTTCCTTTCTTAAAACAGCTGGGCTGTGAGTTTGCCCCAGCCCTCAAGAAAAGGGGCTGTAGCTGCCTTTCTTAAGATGAATGAAAGTGTACAAGCTGCAGCTCAGGGCTCCAAAGATCTGATCTGGGCACAGCCACTGTGGCTCTTTGGGCCTCTTTCTGCTCACTCCTGTAACCCCAGCCCAGGGTTTGATGCCCTGTGTTGCAGGACAGCAATGCATTTACAACTGACACTGCTGCCTGCAGGTCCCACAGACGTTTGTGGAGTCCCATGTTAGTGCCTCACTTTCCAAATTTCCATTACACCTTCCTAGGGGGATGCACAGTGTTCTGAAAGATGTTTTCCTCCCAGTAAATAGCAAGCAGCCTTCAGTTATCGTCAATGAAGCGATTTACCCCAGGTTCTAGTATAGGTTGGGGAACGAGCTGTTGGAGAGCAGTGCAGGGGAAAGGGACCTGGGGGTCCTGGGGACAGCAGGGTGACCATGAGCCAGCACTGGGCCCTTGTGGCCAGGAAGCCAATGGGACCTGGGGTGGGTTAGAAGGGGGTGGTCAGTAGGTCAGAGAGGTTCTCCTGCCCCTCTGCTCTGCCCTGGGGAGACCACACCTGGAATATTGTGTCCAGTTGTGGCCCCTCAGTTCCAGCAGGACAGGGAACTGCTGGAGAGAGTCCAGCGCAGCCACCAAGATGCTGCAGGGAGTGGAGCATCTCCCGTGTGAGGAAAGGCTGAGGGAGCTGGGGCTCTGGAGCTGGACAAGAGGAGACTGAGGGGGGACCTCATTAATGTTTACAGATATCTAAAGGGGGAGTGTCAGGAGGATGGAGCCAGGCTCTTCTGGGTGACAACCAATGACAGGACATGGGGCAATGGGTGCAAACTGGAACACAGGAGGTTTGACTTCAATATGAGAAGAAACTTCTTCCCGGTGAGGGTGGCAGAGCCTGGCCCAGGCTGCCCAGGGAGGTTGTGGAGTCTCCTTCTCTGCAGACATTCCAACCCGCCTGGACACCTTCCTGTGTAACCTCATCTGGGTGTTCCTGCTCCATGGGGGGATTGCACTGGATGAGCTTTCCAGGTCCCTTCAACCCCTGACATTCTGGGATTCGGTGATTTCCCCTCCTGCTGCACCCGTGTGTCTCTGGTTCAGGCCAACGTTGGCCCAGGCTGTTGCTTTCTTACTGTTTTCCACAAACTCTGAGGCTAAAGGAGGTGACAGAAGTGCCCTGAACGAACCTCAGGTCCAGGATCAGGTCGGCACAGGATGCCGCTTCATGTTTTCATACCAGTGAAGACTGAGTTTCTCTTCACTAGGAGCTGTGGCCAACTTCACCACCCACAGCTTCGACAAAGGGTATTGTTTCAACATTTGAAGTGATTAATAATTGTTGAGGAGGTTGCAATTTTCCATTTTCAGCACGATTTCCTCTTTGTGCCCCAGAAAGCCCTGGGGCAGCGGAGGGGCCGGGCAGGAGCGCTGGGTGCGCAGCTTTACCTGCCTGCGGGAACGCTGCAGTTCTTCCCAAAGTGCGTTGTGTCCGTCCAGCGCAGTTTGAGAACAAAGTGACCGGGTTCCTCAGCTTGCAGCGGAACATCCTCGCTGGGGCAGGGAAACCCCACTTCCCACAGGACGTGTTTTTTTCTCAATTTTTAAATATTTACAGGGATGTGTTATGAAATGCTGCACCTTGGGCAGTCCCTCTGCTGTTGGCCTTTGCAGCACTGCTCTATTGTAGATTTTCTTCGTTTTTAAGCAAATAACATTTTCCTTAACTGCCATCAGGCTGTGAGAAATCACCTCTCCAATAACGAGTTAAAATAACAACTTTCCTGCACCTTATTTCCATTGTTAGCCTGATAGAAGTCCTTGGAGAGAGACTGCAGGAGCCCACGGTTACACACAGCTTTAAGAATCTGAACTGCACTTCTGCAAATGGTGCAGCCGGTTCATCTCTGAATCCAAAGGTACCTGAAGCAAGATGAGGGACATGTGGGCCAGCTACAAGCATCGGTGTTCCCTATCATAGAATCATAGAATGTCCTGAGCTGGAAGGACCCACACGGGTCATCGGTTCCAACTGCTGTCCCTGCACAGGACACCCCACAGGTCACCCCGTGTGTCTGGGGACGGTGTCCAGTCTCTCCTTGAACACTGTCAGGTTGGGGCCGTGGCACCTCCCTGGGGAGCCTGTTCAGTGTCCAGCACCTCTGGGTGAAGAACCTTTTCCTCATGTCCCACTGCCCCTCCCTGGCTCATCTTCTGCCGTTCCCTGGGCTCTGTCACTGTCACAGAGCAGAGCTCACCCTGCCCCTCCTGCTCCTGCTGAGGAACCTGCAGCCCATGAGCTCTGCCCTCAGGCTGCTCTGCTCCAGCTGAGCAAACCCAGGGACTGCAGCCGCTGCTCATCCGGCTTCCCCTCCAAACCTTCCCCGACTTGCTGTCCCTCCTCTGGACACTCTCCAGCAGCTTTATCTCCTTTTCTCCTGTGTCCCCAGCCCTGCACACAGTGGATGCTGCAGGTGAGGCCGCCCCAGCGCAGAGCAGAGCGGGACGATCCCCCCTGCCCGGCTGGCCGTGCTGTGCTGGGTGCACCGGGACACGGGGCCCTCTTGGCTCCAGCGACACTGGTGGCTCATGTTCAACTTGCTGGTTTGGATGAGAGCATGCAGCATCCTCATCTTTAACTGGGCCACTGAAAGCAGGTATCCCACAGCATCGCCTGCAGTATGGCAGCAGTGCCGGCTGAACTGGCAATGCCAAAGGAGAAGTCGTGGTTCCCTTTCAGTTCACTTTTCAGACCCTGCAGTTTCTGGTAGGCAGCTGCAGGTTCGCCAAGCCTTGCGGGGAGCGCTGCAGGGCCACATCTCTCTCCGGCGTTGACTTTGATCAAGCGTGGACTTGTGTGTACGCTGTGTTGGAGTGGGGCAGATGCACGGCGTCTCGATGGAGCTAACGTGCTGCCCTGTGAGCAAGGGAATGAGATGATAACATCCCAGAGCAGACATGGCATTTCATGTTGAAACGAAAAGGGAAAGAATCTCAGTCTTGCCAGCGGCTGCCCACAGCTTTGCTGGTTCACTTTGAATTTGTTGCCAGTGCTCAGATGCCAAATCATTTGGCAGATGTAAATCAGGTATTCCTGCCCATGCCTGAAGGAGAATAATATGTTGGTTCTAACATTTGTATTATTTTATGGGTCGATTCATCATTGCTTAAAGGTCTTTCAAAAGGTGGTTAAAACTATGCATAAACTGTAGTACTTTCTCAAAAATTAGGCCATGATTATTGCAACCCAGAGCTGCAACTAATAAATCATAGTGAGAAAAACACATGCCTTTCAGGTTCATAATATTGTATATGGATGCGTAGCAGTCCAAAAGCTGGCTAATAATACAGCGTTTTTTCTGAACTTCTGGAGATGATGGTAGAGACTTGTGTAGCTATGGCCATGTCCTGCTCTGGGCAGACAGTTTGTGACGGTGCGAGTCGCGGCTCAACGTGCTGCTTGAAATTAACCTGTGACCTTGGGCACCCTGTTGTGAGACGGTGTGACCCGGCTGGTGGGCGGCGATTCCAGAGGAGGCTGGATGGGAAACCATTGCTTGTTGATCATGATAAGAACCAAGGGGTCATGAGAAGGTTATTGAAGACCCATCTTCCAGTAACATGGAAAGACCTGGCTCACTACCCCGCGGTTTTAGGAGCGGTGTCTCGGTGCCAGCCCTCCAGAACAGAACAGAACCTCAGCTTCAAAACTCTCCTTGTTTTGGACAATATCATCTCCCACAAACCTGATGACAAGTTGATGGCCCATGTGAAAGCCATTCATGCCACCCAAGAGGACCTTGTTAATCCCAGTGATGGCTTCATCCCTGTGTTCCAAGCCTGCTATCTGAGGAACACCTTCTCTAAGCTTATTCAGGAGATGAAGGATGAGGAAGAAATCTCCTCAAAGGAATTTTGAAAGCAATTTATTATCAGGTATGGTGTAGATAGCACTTGGGAAGAGATCAAAATTCAGCACACGGTGTGTGGTGAATAATGTGACTCGATTTCATTCTTTGTGAGATTTGCCGCTATCCCTGCGCTCCAGGAGGATGTTGTTTCTCGTGCTGTGGGTGCAAGCACAAAGAAGTCTACAAGGAGAACATGGTGGAGTTGCTGGCTTCATGCTCTACAAGCTCAGCAAAGACTTAATTGACTTTGATGAGCAGCCTTAATTGACCTTGATGTCATCTGGTGATGACAGTGCAAATGCAGCTTGTTCAGAAGTAACCGGTGAGAGCCGGTACCCTGGGGGCTGGATCTGGGTGCCAGTCCCTTCGGTGCCAGCAGGTGAGGTTGTTCAGGACAGGTCTTCTCAGGGAGCGGGAACCAAGGCCACCATGGCCTTGTAAGGTTTGATCTTGTCATAAAGAGATCTACTGGTCAGAGTCTCAAGCCATCATCCCTTAACTTATATTTCAAGTAGCAGTTGGGATCTTCAGCCACAGCAAAGTCTCCTCCAGCTTTTCGGTCCTGACCAGGTTTGGCCGTTGAGCTCTGGTTGCCGCAGCTCCTCATGTCATCCCGCGTTCCTGCCCCCTTGCCACCTTCTGTCACAGCGTTAACGGAGAGGATGTTCCCTGAAGGACATGGCAGCACCCACAGGCAATGATGCGGGTAAAGGAGAAACAGAAATAAGAGGCAAAACTTGCTACAACAGGCAGCGTCTTGTTGATGAGGTGTGTCAGGTCTCAGGTGAGAAAAAACTGTGAAGAAAATCTAGGTCAAGCCTGATGAGATGACCTGGGAATTACAATACCAATAGTTTGTGGGACTCCTGAACTGTGAAACTGTTTAGGAGGTGGAATCGCTGTGGCCTTGGGAGACGGCAAAGGGGCCCGGCCGGGAATGGAGCGTTGGCGGAGCCGCCGTGACCGAGGAGGGACCACGAGGAGCTGCGGACAGCGGGGCCTGGGGGGTTTGCAGACAACAGCGATCGCAGAGGAAACGTCGATTTGGGAGGAAATCCTTGGATCGTTCTGCTTGGGTTCTAATGGTGTTTAGACACGGGTTGGAGTGAAAGGAATCACAGAGAAATCAACACTGCAAAGTTTCGGCTCCTTTGGGTGAACAGAAAGGGAGATTAGCAAGGGAAGCAGATCCAGGTGAAGAAAATGTACTGGATTGCTGGAATTTCTCCTCCATCCTCTAAAAGCTTTTGCTTTAGCGATGTGTCTGTAGGTAGAGCTATTCAAGCAAAGATCTCAGTAGAAGAAAAACTCCATTTTGTCAAAGCCAAGCTCTGTTCCCTCCCCGTGTCCCTCCTCCTGTGGCTGCCGGGATCCTGAACATCACACCGGCCGGTCTGGGACTTTGCTTGAGCTCCGTCAGTCAGGAAGGGATTGTTTCTACTGCACTTTTACTGACAGAACTGCACTTCAGAGCTTTGTAGTGTAGATGTGACTGAAGAGTCTCTCTTGGTGACCCCTTGGGAGCAACCCCCGAATTGGAAAGTTGGGCAGGAGGTGGGAGTTGAGCTCCCGTTCCCGCACACGTCGATGATCCGCGTGTGGGTGCGTCAGACTCCAGGAGGACACTGAATGCATTAAATGAAAATAAAGAAAGTGAATATGTTTATGTAAGAGGATAAAGCCTCCAGCAATCCAGGAGAAGACGTTCCGGCGCTTTCTGTTGCAGAGCACCGGACGGCTGGTGATGCCGGGTCCTCAACAGCGGTGCCTGAACTCGACACCGGGATGCTGGGGTGCAGATCAAGTGCCTGAAGGAGTCAAAACGAAACAGCCCAGGCTCTGTTTTGGGAAGTGGGAAGTCATATTGAGTGTGAGAACTTTGTTTTACACTTTGATTCTGATTTAAATTCTGCGTTACATATTTCCAAAGCTTCCTCAGTGTTTGTTAAGGTGCTGGTTTGGAGGTGGAATGATGCTTTGGGTTCTTTCTGCTTCAGTGGAGATTCTTCGGTAGGTTAAGAACAACCTGCACGTGGACCAGACTGCCCAGGGGGGTTGTGGAGTCTTCTGTGCAGACATTCCAACCCGCCTGGACACCTTCCTGTGTAACCTCATCTGGGTGTTCCTGCTCCATGGGGGGATTGCACTGGATGAGCTTTCCATGGCCCTTCAACCCCTCACATTCTGGGATTCTGTGTTTGAAAGAGCGTTCAGTGTGAGTTTGTTCAGAGGGCAGCTGGCTTTGGGTTACCCGGCGTGTGCTGTCGAGCAGGACTTGTTCTTCTGGCCTTTCCTTCACACGAACAAAGAAAAAACAAAAAGCAGAAAAATGCAGACAGTGACAAAGCTGAAAATCAGTCTCTAGAGTGAACACATCTCATGTTAGGTTTCCATTTGGCTGTTGGCTTTATACAGAATATTCTGTGATCTTGGTGCTCATTGTTCCCCAGGGACCTCCCGGTGCAGCACAGCGGGGCCGGGATGGCTGGCGTTAGTGACGGGGTGAAGCAAACCCCTTCACTTCTGCTGTCTGGGTGGCACTGTCCCCTTCACACACCTCGGTGTCCCTTGGTGGGAGACACCCCGCGCTGGACACGCTGCAGGATTGGTGCTGGATACGTGACAACGGCGCGTGTGGTCACGTCTCCATGGGCGCCGGGTGGCACCGGAGGAGGGGGAGGCACAGACACCCTGCCCGGAACAGGGACACGGAGGGGACACAACGCTACAGGTGCTGGGTGAGGGGGTGGGGACCGCTGGGGGAATCAGGGATCAAAACTGGAAGGGTCCACACCGTTCCCTTCCAGGGATGACACCTGATCAGGAACATGGTGCTTTGGATCATTGCCCTTTTCATTCTCCAAATGGCTGTTGCAGCTTAGGTCACCTCCAGGTACAGACGTCTTCAGAAAGAAGGAAGAGAGTAGGTGCTGTATGGGGTTGTTGGTAGCCGGAAAGGATGAGGGTTTAGGTAACAGCAGAGGCAGGAGCATGGGGCACCATCCTTTACCCGGAGCGTCAGTTACTGCAGCAAACCAAGGGGGAGAAGGGGATTAGCATAATTTTATGGAAATATCCGGCCAAAAAAATAAGAGAAAAGAAATGTAAAGTTACAAAATGTTCATCTAGAAAAGGTGTGGGTTTCATTAGCAGAGCATGACCCTTCCAGCCTGAAACCCCTGGGCATCCCCGGGCTCTGGGTGGCCAGGTCGGGGTGGTTTGTCAGCAGAGGGTGCCAGAGACCAGCAAACTTGCTCTTTCAGCCTCCAACGGGAAAAGCCAAGTGTGAACCCCAGCACCTTGTGTTCTGGAGCCAGCACCCCTTCCTGGGGCTGCGGTGGGTGAGAGAACCACCTCGGACACGAAACACCCGCACAGCCTGGCCCAGCGACTTCAGCTGTGCCGCTTGTTTCCAGGGTGAGTTTCCCAAGAGACTGAAGGCACTTGGTGTGTAAGAAGAGCAAGAGAGCAGGGAGGGCTTGGTCTGTGGAGTGGTCCCTGTGAACCACGGGGCTTCTCACGTACTCACAAGGTGCAGGCGGGTAAGGAAAGGGAGCGATCGGCAGCCGTCACCCCCGCGGGATGTGCAGGCGAGTTTGTATCTGTGCGAGCTGCCGGCCTCTGGGTGGGAGTGGAGGTTCGCAGGTGCCGAGGGTCTGGGGGCCCCAGCAGCCGCCGGGCCGGGCGGTGTGCGCAGGAGCCTGCTGCTGCTTCCTCTCGCTGCAATCAGCCTCTTCTCAGCTGCTCTGCTGCCTTCAGCTTCCCGGCCCGCAGACAGCAAACTGTCTCCCGAGGAGCTCTGGGCAATGCGGGGATACTTAGCAATCATGCAAACTATTTATTTTGTCCTACCCATCCGTGACTCTTCAGGTCTACAAGAAGGGCAAATGTTATTCTTCCCAAGTGCCCCAGTAGGCAAATAGCCCGTGTGTCCCTGGGCTCCTTTCCCCTGACTCACTCGTGCCTGGGGAGTCACCGTGTCCCTGCAGCTTTGGGGCAGCGGTTGCTGAACCATCACATTTAAAGGTCTTCCTGGGCTTGCAGAAACTGAAGTCCAAGCTGTGATTTTTTATTTGTTTTTTCTAATTCTTCTTTTTTTCCTCCTTTGGGAAGGAGGACTCAGCTCACTGCAAGACGTCCTCTTAGATTTTCCCTGCCCACCCTCTGGAATAACCCTCCTTGCTGCAAACGGAATGGAGTGGGTTGTTGCATTAAGTTCAGTCGGATGCTGCTGGTGAAGTGTTTATCCTGGCTGGGAGGGATGCGGTGACCCAGCCGTTTGAAGTCGCTGCTTTAATAATGGAGGGTCAGCTCCGCTGTCAGGAGTAAAATACACAGAACTGCGCTGCTGGCCTCCAGTTTGCACCGTCAGCTCCAGGTTGGGAAAGGCTGGCTGTGAACTTCTTGCTTTCAAATATTGCTCCACATGACTGGTACCCGCAGACGAGGATTGTTTCTTCCTTGGTATCCTGTTGATGCTGACGATGTGCTGGACGCTCTGTGCATGCAGGAAGACACGTTCCTGGGGATACGGGGCTTTCTCCATGGCCTCAGGTTTTATTTATGCCCTTGGTGTCACAACAATTTGCTTATTGATGTTTGGAACGTGGACAGGAACTTCCCGTGAGAGAGATGCTTGGCAAGCTGGCGGGTGTCACCACGCCGAGGGCACAGCCGTGATGGACCGGCGGACTTTGAGAGACATCTGTTGATATTTTGTCAGCTGCTTTCTAGTTTTACTTCAGAACTGACGAGGTGGAGGGTGTACGCGGACTGCGCAGCGCTGCCGGTTCGCACTGTGTTTGTTCTGGTTTGAGCCTTCAGCACTTCCACCGGATCTTATTATCATAATAACGGTATGAAATGATTCAATGGGTCCCATAAATGATCAAAAATCAATAATAATTTAGTAAAAATTCCTTTAAACCAAGGCAGAAAAAAGGAGTCTCCTTAGAATGAACTCAAATGAAATGAATGGATGCAGCAGGTGTGTTCAGTGGCAGGTCTGGTCCTGCGTGTCCCATCGCCCCGCAGCGCCGGCTCTGCCTGCAGGGACTGCCCAGCGGCTTCTGCTGCCTCTGTTTTTCTTTTTTTTTTAATTATTTTAAGTTTTTTTTTTGCTGGAGTCAGTGCTTTTTTGCTATATCCTTATCACAGAGAAATTGCTATTTCTGTGTAGTTAAAGATTTATGTGATAACGAAGAGGTGGAACTGCTATTTGCATTTCAAGCTGGGGGATGAAGAGGCCACAGGCCTGGGCGTCACTTTTTCCCCCTTTGAAGTCATAGAATAGAATCATAGAATCATTTTGGTTGGAAGGGACCCTCAGGATCATCGAGTCCAACCAGAACCCAACTCCAGCACTGGCTCTGACTCCTGGATCTGTGTAGATCTATTGAGATAAATTCAAAACATGTAGGCAATTAAAAGTAATGCAGAAAGAATGAGAAGGTGATAAATTCAAATACCAAACCGAAAAGCAGCAGCAGTTGCTTTGCCTGAACCTTTCTGATGTCTCTCCATGTGCTGTGGGACAGCAAAGCCAATATGTTCAGCTCTGGGGGAAAATCAGAGGGCGGGATCCAGCGGGTTGGACAGAGATGCCTGTGAGGTGGCCATTGAGAGAAATGGGTTACTCCATGGATGTCTTGTCCAGGTCATCCCTGTCCAGGTGATCTCCCTAGAGATGTCTCCGTATCTCCACAATCAGCAGGAATGCTCAGGTGGGATGCAGGTGTCTGCCCTTGGAGGAGCTTTCTGTCCCAGAACTGCACCGGTTCTCCCTGCGCTGGCTTTGGGAGGTGCCTCTGGTGTCACTGGGGATCCACGGGGATCAGGCTTGGGGCTTAATCCCAGAATCCCAGAGTGTCAGGGATCAGAAGGGCCCTGGAAAGCTCATCCAGTGCAATCCCCCCATGGAGCAGGAACACCCAGATGAGGTTACACAGGAAGGTGTCCAGGCGGGTTGGAATGTCTGCAGAGAAGGAGACTCCACAACCTCCCTGGGCAGCCTGGGCCAGGCTCTGCCACCCTCACCAGGAACAAGTTTCTTCTCAAATTTAAGTGGAACCTCCTGTGTTCCAGTTTGTACCCATTGCCCCTTGTTCTGTCACTGGTTGTCACCAGAAGAGCCTGGCTCCATCCTCCTGACACTCCCCCTTTCCATACTGATCCCCAGGAATGAGTCCCCCCTCAGTGTCCTCTTGTCCAGCTCCAGAGCCCCAGCTCCCTCAGCCTTTCCTCACACGGGAGATGCTCCACTCCCTGCAGCATCTTGGTGGCTGCGCTGGACTCTCTCCAGCAGTTCCCTGTCCTGCTGGAACTGAGGGGCCACAACTGGACACAAGATTCCAGGTGTGGTCTCCCCAGGGCAGAGCAGAGGGGCAGGAGAACCTCTCTGACCTTCTGACCACCCCCTTCTAACCCACCCCAGGTACCATTGGCTTCCTGGCCACAAGGGCCCAGTGCTGGCTCATGGTCACCCTGCTGTCCCCAGGACCCCCAGGTCCCTTTCCCCTACACTGCTCTCCAACAGGTCGTTCCCCAACTTATACTGAGCAACCAGAGGAGCCGGTGGTGGGGAACAGAAGCTCACAGGTGTTCCTGTGGGGTGGCTGCCCCCAGACCAGGCTCCTCGGGGGCTGCTGTGTCCTGTGGGGGGACAGGCCTGTCCCCAGCTGTCCCCCTGCCCTGCGCTCTGCTCTCGAGGCAGCAAGTCCTGTCTGTGTGTCCATCCACAGCTGCTCCAGATCCGTGAATGACCCCAGGACGCTGCAATGGAGGGTTTGGTTCCCTGCCCCGCAGGAGCCGGTGCTGCCGGTTACTGGGGGTGTCCCACGGGATCAACCTGGAAACCCAGCGCTTGCCAGTGGGGAAATTCTGCTCCTTTACCCACCTGCTGAGCGGAGCCACATTCTGCAGAGTCCTGGACCATGAACTCGCCAGTTCAGAGTTTGTGTCCTCAAACAGATCACAGATGAATTACAAGAATTACAACCTTTTTTTTTGTTTTCTAAGAGACCAATGAGGTGAACTGCATTTGGGTTAAAAAATATTTGTTCCACTTCTGGTATTTTCCCCCTGGCTTTGCTTTTTCCTTTTCCTTTTCCTTTTCCTTTTCCTTTTCCTTTTCCTTTTCCTTTTCCTTTTCCTTTTCCTTTTCCTTTTCCTTTTCCTTTTCCTTTTCCTTTTCCTTTTCCTTTTCCTTTTCCTTTTCCTTTTCCTTTTCCTTTTCCTTTTCCTTTTCCTTTTTCCTTTTTCCTTTTTCCTTTTTCCTCTTCTATTTCTCTTTTCTATTTTCTCTTTTTTATTCTCTTTCTCTTTCTTTCTCTTTCTTTCTTCTCTTTATTTTTCCATTTTCTTCTTTTTCTTCTTTTTATTTTTCCTTTTCTTCTTATTATTATCATTTTTCTTCTTTTTCTACTTCTTTTTCTTCTTTTTCTTCTTCTTCTTCTTCTTCTTCTTCTACTTCTTCTTCTTTGTCCTCCTTTTCTTTCCCTTTGCTAAACACCTCAAAGCAAGCGCAGGCGCTTTGCTGGTACAACACACTGAGGTTCATCCTGACCTGCCGGTTGCCACAGTGCAGCTGTTTGCGCGGAGCGCGGCCGGACGCTCCCAGGTGACGGCCGCGGTGCCTGGGAAGAGCAGAAACCTCTCGCCCCCCAGTGACACACAGCTCCTGCCAGACCTGGGGAGCCTGTTTTCCAAGCTACGTGTCACCCCCAGAAGAGCGAGAGCCCATTACTGAGGCTGTGCGGATGCTGGCCTCTGCCCGTGGTGCCTCGCACCGCTGCTGACAGCAACCCCGACACGATGGTATTTCCCTTTAGCCCGTCATACGGTGGCTTAAATCACTTGTTGTTCTTGCTGCTCCGTTTGTACTTTTCTCAGCGCTCGTGTTCCTCAGTGCACGTGGAGTGGGAGCTCTCGAGGGGGAATTTCCTTCCTGATCAACAAGCCCGCGCTGTGATTCAGCAGGAAGGATGTGGTGGTTGGGATCTGGGAGACATGGGTTCTGTTCCCAACCCTACCACAGGCAAGATGTGCTGAGGGGAAGGGTGAGCAAACAAAGAGGAGGAGCTGCTCAGCCGCGGCGAAAACACACTGTACGTGGATGTTTGACCAGTTTGGAACTTAGATAGGTCTGGTTATTTGTTTGGTTAAACAAGTAAACAGCGTCAGAGACTCCTGTTTGTGCAGTTCAAATCCGACAGCTGATCTTGACCTGCTCCAGAAATGCAGATGTTTTAACCACGTGTTGTTTTAACTTGCATGAGATTTCAGATGCCTCTTTTTAGTGTTTCTTGCTTGACCTAATTCAGCAATTCACCGTTCGGTTCTCTGATCTTCAGGCAATGTATTATACCATGATTTCTGTGCTAAGCTGTATGTGCACACAGTTTCTCCACTGTCTTGCTTATATTGAAAGGCAACAGACCCCACACAAGATGTTCCCTTTGTCACACAGGGTGAAGTTTGTACAATTTAATAGTAACACGACATTTCTTCTTTTCAGGAGGAAGAGCTTGTGCTGCCAGCTCAGATCTGCAGACCCCTCAGCTCAGCACCCTGACCTGGCGCCACCTTTGGAGGATGAATCAGGACAATGACTCAAGTGATCAGCCCACGGGTGAGTTTTCTGCTTATCCAAGTGTTTGCTTGTCTTCTCCTGCTCGTTCCACATGATTTACTTGCCATTTATTTTCCTTAGTGCTATTGGAAGAGAATGTTGAGTCACACATAGAGCAAAACCCATGAATTGAATGCTAAACTGCATGCCGTGAAGGTTATTGGATCTTTGAGGTCTTCTGGTCCACATCCAGCCTTCTCAGAATTGTATTTCAGGTTGAGAACACCTATAGCAATTGTTTTTATAACTTCTCACCAGTTCAGAAGAACACATGATTTTTATTACTGTGTGTTACACACCTCATTCAGATCTTATCCATAATTTAGTTTTCTTATTAATTGCTATTGTAATTGCTTTGCCCTATAAAGTAAGACCTGTGGAAGATGCGCACACATACCGTTGTCACGTATGTCCCATGAAGTTTCCATGTCAAGGTCCTTGCCGGAGAGATTGAACGGACAGGAGTTTGTTACTTATTCTAGCTCAGTCCTGCCATAAATTTCCTCTCCTCTTGCATCCCCATCTTTGGTTATTGGAATTCAGTACCATCTCATGCTTCTGGCAGGTTCTGCAGTGAGAAGGGCCTGGGAGACGCGTACGCCAGAAGCCCTGAGGGCCTCCCAGGCTCCTGCTCCGCTCGCTCGGGGCTGTGTTGGATGTGTATTGGACATTCCTTGCTCTGACGGGAGGGCTATTTTTTGACAGTTCCCATTGTTCCCCACTCTTTGTGAATGGGTGAGGTCTTTTTGTCCGATTCCTTTTTCAGAAGCAGAGACTGTTCTGAGAACTCTCTGCTCACAGGTTTGGGATTTTTCTTTCATTGTTGAGAGTCCCGAGAATTCCTTCCTCCCTTTTTCAGACTCTTTTGGGCAAACTCATCCAGCCACTATCAGCCTGCGGGACATCCCCGTGGTGCCACTGAGGTTGACGTTCTGTCCTGGTTTTGTTAAAAACAAGTTTCTCTTTTAGTGAATGTGCCTGTCAGCTAAAGCTTCATATGAGCTGCATTTTCCTGGAGAACCAGATGCACGTTTTGGTGAACACAGCAATGGAATGTGAGGTTATTGATAAGGACAGATTCACATCTCGCCAGAGGGGCAACGAGAAACAGGTGACCAGAAACTGACCAACGGAGTAGAACATCCCATTCACGTGATACTTCATATAAAAGTGGGAGATCACGAGGATCTCGTCCCTTTTCCTTATGGCGACATTAGGAGAGGACCTTGCGAGTCGTCCCTGGGAACTGAGGCCAGTGACAGACTGAATCCAGTTCCATTGGCTGCAGAGTCCAGTCCAGGACTTCGGCTGCCGGCTCTGCAGTTGCCGGGACTTTCCAGATTGGTTTTGTATATTTTGTATTATTTTCTCTCTTCTTATTAGTAGCATCGGTAAAACACGTTTAATTTTTCCAACTGTCTTCTCTCTGTCCTTCTTTCCCTCCCGATCGCCTGTGCTGAGTGGGAAGGGGGAGAGGAGGTTAACAATACACCTGGCAGGGTTTTATTGTCACCCCGCAATCAAACCCTCGACAGGTTCTGAGCACCTGCCTACACCAAAGGTGCTGCTGTTGTCTATGGGTTTGAATCTGGGAGTTCAAGAACGGAAAATTTGACGGAAATTCCTGTGGTAGCGTGGAATGTCTGTTCTGTGAAACTCTGCACGTGTTTTTATTGCTGTGAGCAGGTGATGGTTACCCATCAGGTTGTCATGCAGGTTCATGGATCATCCAGAAAAGGATCTTTGGAAAAAGGCATTTGAGGAAAGTCTCTGTAAAACAAACCGTGCTGGGTGCTCATGAGGAACGTGTGGATCGCAGAGTCAGCACATTCACAGATTGCTTGTTGCAGCGATATTTTTTGCAGGGGTAATAAACATCATGCTTTGAGTCTCGATCCGCTCTCTAGAGCAGGCTCAGGAATGCAGACGTCCGGAGGGACACATTTCACACCTTCTGTTGAAGTGCTTAGTCCTGCTTACTCTTGGAATCACGACTCTGGTCAGACAGGTGTGATCCAGTGCGGATTTATATCTCGGCTGAGGATGCGGACCTTCAGCTTTGGGCCTCCTTGTGTTCAGCTTCCAGCACCAGCCCTCTGCAGCCACTCATTTTGTTTTACATTGTTGGTTCATTTCATTATCGAAGCGTCGCTACCACTGTAGCTATACTTAGAGAGGAAGGATATTATAATCTTGTGAAAGATTAACATGTTTTTACTGTAATCCAGCTGGAAGGGGAGCATGTTTCTCAGGGCGAGAGGCAGCCAAGGTTTCTCCCGTTCCGTCCCCCCGCGGACGCAGGAAGGAAGTGCTGGCCAGGGCGCGCGGCTTCCTGCCGCATGGGGAGCGCGTTCGGACACAGCCCCCTCCACCGTCCGTCACCCGCCGGCCAACAGCCGGGGAACAACAGCGCAACGGGAAGAACACGCGGCTCGCGTGAACACCTCGGCGGCACCGCGAGCGCAGACCGCCCGATTGACCTGCAGATGTGTCTGGCAGCAGGTTACTGGGGGTTTTCTTCCTTTAAGAATCGAGCATCTCAATAATTGAAATTCCCCTTTAGAAGAAGCAGGTTAACCAAGAATAAGAGGGGAAAAAGAGGGAAAAATAAATTTGAGATGAAGTGTCTTCACGGTGAGGGTGGCAGAGCCTGGCCCAGGCTGCCCAGGGGGGTTGTGGAGTCTCCTTCTGTGCAGACATTCCAACCCGCCTGGACACCTTCCTGTGTAACCTCATCTGGGTGTTCCTGCTCCATGGGGGGATTGCACTGGATGAGCTTTCCAGGGCCCTTCAACCCCTGGTATTCTGGGATTCTGTGGAAAGGGCTGATGTTTAGTAAAGAAGCTCCCGCGCTGACAGGTTGTGGAGTTGGGCCAAGGGAAGGACCGGGGATGCTCTCTGGTCCAGAATCACAGAATCATTTCAGTTGGAAGAGACTCTCAAGATCATTGAGTCCAAGCACAACCCACCCTGGCACTGCCTGTGTCCCTGCTATTAGGGGTTTTTGTTTGGTATGGGGGGTTTTCTTTGGTTGGTTGGTTGGTTTGGTTTGTTTGTATCGCTTTAGCATTCCATGTTTGGTTCTGATAGCAAAAGCCTGCAAAGCTGTTGAAAGGTGATGAACGATCACTGAAACACCTCTCAGGTTCACTGTATAAACCTGTTGTACAAATGGATATTATGACAGGACAGCAAGAGTCTAACATGATGGAGAATCAACTTTTCAGTACTTGAGGCTCAATTTTCTTTACCCTTGGGGGTGGAAGGAGGGGACGGAAGGACTGTGAACCGCCCCAGCAGCCGTGGCGCGTCCCGGTTCACATGGTGCTGCCCACGGGGATCGTGTCTGTCCGAGGCCACGGGGGCCCAGCCGAGCGGGCCAGCCCCCCAGTGTGGAATTGAACCACGTCCCTGGCTTGGCTGGGTCAGTGAAGCTTTTGGAGTAAAATTCAAGTCACAGTCTAGCTTAATGGTAAATTATACTTATGTTATGAGCAACTGCTGAAATTTCAGGGTAAGAAAATAATATTTAGTGGGGTGGCTTTTTTGCTGAATTAACTGACACTCCAGGATTCCTTCGGCCGTTCCTCTGACTTTGCTCTCTGTAAAACGCAACTGTCAGTAATTTCTGCAGCGTGACTCTTTGCTATGTGCCCAGTGCACTCAGTGTCAAATAGTATTTACTTAAGGCTGCATTTTGGTGAAGTTGGGGTGAAACTGGAGTATCAGTGTCTAGGATTAAAGAAAGAGTGCGTTGTTTTAATGGTGAGGTTTTTAGGCTGTAGTTGTGGAAACAACCAGTGAGGACTTTCTGGAGGCAAATCGTGTACTACTGAAATCATAGAATCACTTAGGTTGGAAAAGACCTGTAGGATCTTTGAGTCCAACTGTAAATCCAACAGTGCCAAGGTCACACTAAACCACGTCCCTAAAAACCTGGGTGCTCTGACCCCACACGCATAGTGGCCAATGTGGTGGTTGTATCCGTAACACGTCTTTCAGTGCAGTTTGTGCTTGTTATACTTTTAATCATATAAAACACAGTGTGTAACTCTTAATGGTCTTGATAATGAGAAGCTCCCCAGCTCTGTGCCGTCGCCTGCACAGCCCCTTGTCTGCCCGGCCACATCTGCCTTTCTGGGCTTATTTCATCCCTTTTCATTGTGCTTTGGGCTCGCAGCAGGCGTGGGGTGGGGAGTGAGCTCCTAAATGCCTTTACAGTACTCTGTGGGACAGCAATTATGTTTTATTTAAGGTCGCTACAGCATTATGGATTCCTCATTTGTAATCTGAAGGCACTTCTGAAATGCTAACAGTTATATTTAAGTCTACCAGAAATGCGCGCGAGCTAAACACCAATTGAAAAAGAAATGAAGGTAAACTTTCCTGGGGGAGGGGAGGATAATAAATGTTTATGAAAAAAATGACAAAACCAAAAAGCCCATCAGGGCAACGGCCTCAAACTGGGGGAAGTCAGGTGTCCCCGCTGGTCAGGGCTGGAGGTAGATGCTGTCAGTTGAAGGTGTCAGCTTTAGAAGAACAAAAGCAAAGCCCAGCAGCCCAGTTTCAGGTCCTGCTGTGGAGCCGAAGTCCCCGGAGGGTTCGCGGCACTGGGCAGTCTCATTTCCCTGTTCTGGAAAGAATTCATCTTGCCCTTTGTGAAGCTCTTGACTGTGCATGGGAAAGCGCTCACAATAACAAGATGTGAAACTTCTTAATTTCCTTTTAGAAAATAATTTATTGGCTCTTTGCTCGTCCCGGCCATCCTGTTTGGAGGAAGAAGACGTCGCTCTAATGAGCAGCAGGTGCAGTTCTGCTCAGTTCCTGCATGCACTGATCTCTTATTCATTTTATTGCTCTAATTCTGCGCTGCGACAGCAGCAGGTTAAGCAGAGGGACAGAGCTGTGGTTCGCTGACAGCGTCCCTCTGGAGGACAGGAGTGCCAGCTCAGAATGCACCTCCGCACGCTCTGCGCGACGCGGGGACGCGGGACGGCGGGAGCACGGGGGGGTTTGCTGAGCCCGGGGAGCAAAGGCTGCGCTGGGAGAAGCTGCGGGCGCGGGGGGGTTGTTGAGAGGCTGTGGCTGGGAGGACGGGTGGTTCTCAAAGAACTGAAAGCAGGCAGGGACTTGGGAGCCCTTCTGGCGGTGCTGGTGGCTGTCGGTTCACAGCGCGAGGGACAGCAAGTTGAAGTCTCCAAGAAGTCGAAGAGGCAGGCTTGTGATAATACATGCTGCTTGCCCAGGGTATGAAAACAGTGTGACTACGAAGAATTATGTGGTCATACAACATGAACTGGTCAATAACCAAGAAGTTTTCCACGAATTTCCTGCTGGTCTCTACATTCCTCTTGGTAAAAAGGGATGGAGTATAAGAGCTGTTTCCTCTCCCTCTGGTTCTTTCACTTGCATCTGGTGATGACAAGGGTCAGGCTAAATCCAACAGTCCCAAACAACCTTCACAAGCAAGGGCCAGGTAGCAAACATTGGAAGAAGAATGTACTGGGAGATAAAACAAGCACTAGTGATGAGAAAGGCTGGAGGTGGAACTGTGTCCTACAACCCAGGACTGCGTTATCGCCTCATGGTGCCTGGTACTGTGCAGCACCCTGAGACAGAACAGGCTGTGCTGGCTGCTCTGTTCGTGCCCCACAGCCCTGAACCCCAGTCAGACCATGGAATCATAGAATGTCCTGAGCTGGAAGGACCCACACGGGTCATCGGTTCCAACTGCTGTCCCTGCACAGGACACCCCACAGGTCACCCCGTGTGTCTGGGGACGTTGTCCAGTCTCTCCTTGAACACTGTCAGGTTGGGGCCGTGGCACCTCCCTGGGGAGCCTGTTCAGTGTCCAGCACCTCTGGGGGAAGAACCTTTTCCTCATGTCCCACTGCCCCTCCCTGGCTCATCTTCTGCCGTTCCCTGGGCTCTGTCACTGTCACAGAGCAGAGCTCACCCTGCCCCTCCTGCTCCTGCTGAGGAACCTGCAGCCCATGAGCTCTGCCCTCAGGCTGCTCTGCTCCAGCTGAGCAAACCCAGGGACTGCAGCCGCTGCTCATCCGGCTTCCCCTCCAAACCTTCCCCCACTTGCTGTCCCTCCTCTGGACACTCTCCAGCAGCTTTATCTCCTTTTCTCCTGTGTCCCCAGCCCTGCACACAGTGGATGCTGCAGGTGAGGCCGCCCCAGCGCAGAGCAGAGCGGGACGATGCCCCCTGCCCGGCTGGCCGTGCTGTGCTGGGTGCACCGGGACACGGGGCCCTCTTGGCTCCAGGGACACTGGTGGCTCATGTTCAACTTGCCATTGACCAGGACCCCCAGATCCCTCTCCGCAGAGCTGCTCTCCAGCCTCTCGTCCCCAGTCTGTGTGTACAGCCAGGGTGACCGTCGGGCTCGGGGGGAGCAGAGGGGTTCACCTGCAGCACGTCGCTGCAGATCTTCTCACCCAAGGTGTCTGCTCCTGAACAAAAGGGGTTGGGAGTCAAAATGCAGCTTCTGTTTGTGTGTGGGGAGGGAGGAACCTCTCTGGTGCTGCAGGGATTCATTTGTGTTTCAGTGGGAACTGTGAGGCAATAGAAATGTCCTGCCTGGAGTCTAAAGCAGTGTTTGCTGTGTGTGATTGTGCGGTCTTTTAAATTAAACTATTTTGCAAGCACTTCCTTCCTGCATTTCTCAGAAGGAGGGAGGGGGGTGTGCAAAGAATGTTTCACTGCCTTTGACGGAGGAGGAAAGCTGAAGAAAACAAGAGATGCAATCCTAACTACTGACCTTTTACTTGAGCTTGGTGATGTTTTTCAGCAGCAGGGCCTCCAGGGAGTAACAGCATCCTCCTTGCTATTGTGCTGCCTGCCCAAAAAGGGGGCTAAAGTTCAGCTTTTATGATGTTCTCACTCTGGGCTTGTGGGAAAAAGGCCACATTCCCTTTCTTAGGTCATACGAGTGCAAGAGATGACAGAGTCCTCCAGTCTAACCCCAGGGCATTAGGCCAGTTCAGAGTGAGACGGGGATAGACAGCTCGGTAAATATGCAGCCCGCTTTTTCTCCTTACGGAGATTCACAGCAGGTGGGAGGGTAATTTACATTGTTAAATTAAAAGGCACTGATTTATTTTATGTTGGTGTGTTATTGTTTCATAAAAGCACACGGGTTGCCATTACTCATAATGGACTCTTGCACTTTATTGTTAAATGCTCCTTTTCCACTTTGGTTGACAGTTACTGGAAATGAATGTTATCCACGAAGACAAAAACAAGAGGCAAATAAGCATAAAATGAACCCCCAGTCTCTTCGCCAACAGAGCCCAGGTTTTCAGGGAGCCCCCCACAGTCTGAGGTTGGAGATTGTCGCGGTTGACGTTCTCCAGTTGTGCTCCGTGTCCGTCAGACTGTTCTTCTGCTCAGCACTGGGGCAGGATGACTGTCACCGCTTCCCTCAGCATCTGCCGGTGTCTCCATCCATCAGCTGAAGTGTCGTTCAGCACATACTGTTTCTAAATGATACAGTCCTGGCTACGGAGAGATGGTTGTGTGTCCCGAGGAGTTAAGGAGGAGGTTCTGCCTGGAAAGGCTGCCTGTCTTAAGGATAGACGCTGTTTTAAAGTTGCTTTACTGCTTAAAAAATCAACCTGGCTGATGCTGACATCAGTCTGTGCATCTGCATCCTTTCAACAGCACGTCGGCTCCTGCTCGCGGTGCTGCCGCACCTTACCCTGGCCATGCGGTGCTGCAGCACCTTACCCTGGCTGTGCGGTGCTGCCGCACCTTACCCTGGCTGTGCGGTGCTGCAGCACCTTACCCTGGCTGTGCGGTGCTGCCGCACCTTACCCTGGCTGTGCGGTGCTGCAGCACCTTACCCTGGCTGTGCGGTGCTGCCGCACCTTACCCTGGCCATGCGGTGCTGCCGCACCTTACCCTGGCCGTGCGGTGCTGCAGCACCTTACCCTGGCCATGCGGTGCTGCCGCACCTTACCCTGGCCATGCGGTGCTGCAGCAGGCCGGGATCCTGCCTGGAGGAGTTTTACCTCAAGTTGGAGCCTTGTCTTTGTGTGGTAGAGCGTATAAAACCCAACACTGGACCTGCCTACCCTGCAGTTCATTGAGAAACGTGTATTGCTCCTCATTATATAATTAATAATGTGTATCTGTATATGTTATAAGGACAGAGTGTGTTTTGGCAGAAGGGAGCAAATGGTAAATACAAATATCTAGTTACCTGAGGTATGCAGGCAGAGGTTGGGTTGTGGAGGAGAGAAACAAGGTACTTGGAGTCCATCAACTCTCTGGCGTTTCTGGTTATCACGGTGAGTGGTGGAGTACAAACCGGTGCTGGGAGGACGGGCTCGAAGCCGAGGGGGGTTTGTTGGGGATTTGCCGCAGACGGGCGCGTTGTGTCCGTGATGTGACACCCGCGGGCAGCAGCGTTCGGTGGCCCCAGAGCGGCTCAGATCAAGGCAGAATGGCGGGTTTTTAGGCAGCTCAAAAACTGCTGAAGGTGAATCTGTCTTTCTGGCTGGGGAGTGTTGATTTGCACGTATAGCAGAGGCCTGTGGCGCGTGCTGTGCCCACACACGCTCCTGCCGGGCCCAGCGGCCACCGTCCCTGTTGGATTCCAGGGAGCGGTGCTGTGTGACGGAACTGGAGCCTGTGGCTCTACGGAGCATTCATTTAACCTTGTTTAATTTTGCCTAAGTGGAGGAAGGCTCTCTTTTCATGTTCTTCTGGATGCTCTTTGTACTGAGCTACACAGACATTGGGAGGGAGAAGAGTTTTTCTAAATTGTTTTTTCTTGGGGAAAAAGAAATGAAGATTTATTACCGGTTCTTCCTGTCCAGGGCTATACCTCAGAAAAATCTTCTGTAAAGCAATTTTCAGCTTTTACTTCAAGAAGTACGGAGCAAGCGATCGGTAATTCGGCATAACAAAAGTTCACGCAGTTCAGAGCTTTCGTGATTACAGAGGAGCTTATTTTGGGATTTTTTAAATGTCCTAGACACAATTAACAGAATTTCTCAGCGAGGGGAGTGCAAGCCGGGGACTCTTCAGCAGATGTAATCACTCAAGGAAAGCTTTGTTTGGCTTGGCTGGGTCCTGCCTTCGTTCCACGTTCTTTCATCCCACCGCCGGGCTTTGGCTCTCAGTCTATTGCAGTGTCTGTCTGTCTGTCTTCGTCCCTGTCTTTCTCTTGCCCGACCTGCCCTGCGTTCTCCTGTGGGCCGAACGGGACAGCGTTAACCTGGGTCAGATGGACAGAGGGGCCCTCTGGCTGTCAGCGCCCTCGTGCTCACTCACGTCCTGGAATTAAAGGCCAGGGGTTGGTCTGTAAACCAGCCAAACTGGAGACAATGACTGGGGTTCCATTTTGTTCCTTTGATGCTGACTTAAATATGTGCACCAAATGGGAAAACAAAAATCATGTGAAAGTAAGTAGAAATCGCTTTGTTATACACATCTGTTCTACCCTGTGTCTTCTTGATGGAGTGGAGCATCTCCCGTGTGAGGAAAGGCTGAGGGAGCTGGGGCTCTGGAGCTGGACAAGAGGAGACTGAGGGGGGACTCATTCCTGGGGATCAATATGGAAAGGGGGAGTGTCAGGAGGATGGAGCCAGGCTCTTCTGGTGACAACCAGTGACAGGACAAGGGGCAATGGGTGCAAACTGGAACACAGGAGGTTCCACTGAAATTTGAGAAGAAACTTGTTCCTGGTGAGGGTGGCAGAGCCTGGCCCAGGCTGCCCAGGGGGGTTGTGGAGTCTCCTTCTGTGCAGACATTGCAACCCGCCTGGACACCTTCCTGTGTAACCTCATCTGGGTGTTCCTGCTCCATGGGGGGATTGCACTGGATGAGCTTTCCAGGGCCCTTCAACCCCTGACGTTCTGGGATTCTGATCACAGGTAGCAAAGCTTGGCCGGTGTTTCCTAAAGGACTTTGGAAATCAGGCCTGCTCTGGGAGATCTGATTTGTAAATGAAACCCGTTTGTGGTGTGGGGTTTTGGTAGCCCTGAGAAGATGCGGCCCGTGCAGCTGGAATCCTGTGGGTAAGAGGAGGCTGCGCAGGTGGCAGCAGCTCCAGGGACAGCTTGGGGGACACGGAGAGTCCCCGTGGCCCCTGGTACCAGGAGGGTCTGTGCCTTCACTGGGGGCTGCGAACTGGCTTTGCTGAGCTGCTGGTACCTGGCTAGAATAAGTAAGAACTATTTATTAACAGATGGATCCATACTGATGCAAAAAAGAGGCAGGTGAGGATCGGGAACCTGTTCTCGTTTCCTTGGGGTTCTGCCAGGAGACTTGGGGTAAATGGTGTCACTTCCCAGTGCCCGTGTGTGGAACAAGTGCAGCATCTTCCTGCTGTATGAACTGTCACCTATAGCCCAAGGTGCAGCTTTGTGAGGAAACCAACACCTGCGCAGTATAGAAAGGGAAAAATACAAACACAGAGAGCTGTTGTCTTCGGATTGTACGTGCTGTTGGCAGCTCGTGCTGATGGTGCTTCGTTCAGGGCTGCTGCTTCGGGAGACATCTTGGTGGCATCATTGACGTGCAAGAAAGTGCTGAAGTGGTCACAGTACGGACTGTCGGAGGATTGCGTTTGGGCGGTCAGCACGGCCTTGGCTGCACACGAGTCTGGTGGGGAGGTTCCGGAGATCTTTATTTCAAGTGTCTTTGAAATGAAACTGTGGTGGTGGAGGTGAGCAACCACTCGGAAAGGATTTTGTGTAACTGCAGCTCACAAGCACATGCAGTGTTGGGTTGTCCAGGTGGCTCTGTGTCCAGCTCGGTTATGGTTCTGCAGTGCCGGGAGGGCGGTGCAGACGTCCCGACGTGTCTCTGGTGCTCCCGGAGGAGCGAGGCCGACTCTTCCGAACCAGCTGCGAGCTGTTCCGGCTCCTGGAGTCTGTTGCAACTCCCGAATGGGAGATTCTCCAGACAGCACAAAGAACCGTCAAACGTAGATATTACATCCAGTCATATCTCACAGTGCGCGATCCCGTTTCGGGATGGAGCTGTTGTGACAGCGCACAGGCACTTTGATCTTTTAATCCTTAGCAACTGCGTGGTGCTCTCCTTGGAGAGCCCTCTGTCCACCTCCCACTCCCTGCAGCTCGCTGGTTCTGTTACTGAGGCTGCGTATTTATTATCCTTCACTTCAATATCTGACTGTACTCGTTTTCTATTTTAAGACTTCTTACATTCTCTGTTAGCTCATTATTATTCTAACCATGTGCTCAAATAGGTCTGTGGTACCCAGTGTGCTATAAACCAAAGCATTGTTAACAGGAGGTGCTCAGCGCCGGGCCGTGTGTCTCACAGTGCACAAGGACACCATTGTGGTGCTGAATGACCGCAGCGCTGTGGCGTGTGGTCCGGTTCTTCCATGGGCTATGATGACATGCAAAAGGCCTTAATGGATATTGTATTTTAAATTACATTAAATAGGTGACGCTATGAACAAGAAAGTACGTGAAAGGTTGTTCAACTTCCCAGTTAACAGCTAATTCTTGGGCATCCCAAGCCAAAATATTGAGCAGGTTTATTTTTCCTGTGAGGCTAAAGACTGAGGAGACTTTAAATCGGGTCCTCGGTAATTCCTGAACAGGAATGACCCCTCGGGAAGTCAGGCTGAAGCGTGATGTCCTTCTCCTTCGTATCTTGTTTGACTCCATGTGAACCATTCCACTCTGAGTGGTTTATATGCTCCAAATATCTTCTAAAACACAGAGGGATGTCCCACTTCCAGCCTCCCACTTACCTGTTCCAGATTCCTTGCTGCTGGTCCCATTCGCCCTGCTTCTTCTGGGCTTCTCTAATGTACCTGTCTCTGCGTGCACCTCAGCCTTTCTCCGTGCTCCTGAGGATTTCTTCTCTTTTCTGCAATTAAGTGATATTTTAAAGCAGATGCGAGTTGACACTGGCTCACCTGTGGTGTGTTCAACCAGTTCCCAGTTACATTCTCATCATCTTGATCAGTACCCTGGGCTGTGTCACCAGCCCCGTGGGCAGCACATTTGGGGGATTCTGCCCCTCTGCCCCGCTCTGTGAGACCCCCCTGCAGTGCTGGTCCAGCTCTGGGTCCTCAGCACAGGACACACATGGACCTGCTGGAGAGGGGCCAGAGGAGCCACAGGAATGACCCGAGGCTGGAACAGCTCTGCTGGGGGACAGGCTGAGAGAGCTGGGGGGTTCAGCTGGAGAAGAGAAGCTCTGGGGAGACCTTAGTACGGCCTTTCCGTACCTAAAGGCACCTACATGAAAGCTGGAGAGGGACTTTTTACAAGGCAACGTTGTGACAGGACGAGTGGTGATGGCTTTGAACTGAAAGAGGGTGGATTTAGGTTAGATACATGGCAGAAATTCTCCTCAAGGAGGTGCTGAGGCCCTGGCCCGGAGCAGCTGTGGCTGCCCCATCCCTGGTGGGCTCAGGCCGGGCTGGACGGGCGCTGAGCAGCCGGGGCTGGTGGAGGTGTCCCCTGTGGCAGGGGTGGGACTACGTGATCTTCAGGGCCCTTCCAACCCAAACTGTTCTGTGATCTTGCCCTGTATCTGGATGTTTCTAGCTGGGTGCATTGCCCATGTGTACGGGGGACAAGAGCACGGGTGTGAAGACTGGTGCCTTTCCAGAGGTGCCCCTGGGATGATGTTGCACTTTTGCGGTGTGAGCTGGTTGTCAGCTCCGAACCGCAGTGTTGTCCTGGGCTGTACCAGCTCGTGTTCGTTAGCGGACAGCAGTGATTGCGGCTCCGTACTCTGCTGTGTGATTTGGGCACGCTGCAAATTCCCTTATTGATGAAACTGTGATGAGGAGTGAGAAGGTTCCTTCTCAGGCACAGATGGACTTTTAAAATGCTCCAAAGCACCTGTGATGTTTACTCAGGTTGAGTGAAAGCCCGTGGGCCTGAGAGTTGCCTGTGCAATGGTGCTCATTGCCACAAACCACTTTACAATCCTGCCGGTGTAGCAGCAGGGCCGCTGAGCACCCTCACTGTGTACCCCAGCCCGGCCCTGAGCTGATTATGGTTTCCAGAGCAGCGGGATATTGCACACTAAGCTGTTTTTCTCCATTTTGATTCAGCAGTGTAACTCAGTATCTCACACTAAAAAGACTTTCCATTGGTATTCATGGCTCATATAACAGCTCCTCAACTGTTTCCTGCGGGTCGGAGGGAAAGGCTCTTTCCATGCATAATTTAATCACATTCAGCAGTGCAGCACTTGGAGGGTTTTTTTTTTTCCCACAGAAAATCTATAAGATCTTGTTGGTTAAATTTTACACTTTTAGAAATGTCCGTGATGTTGCTTATCTTGTTCATTCAGATAAACACCTCTCAACATCCTGTTTTTCTTATGTCGTATGAACAGGAAGAGAACGATTGTTCGAGATGTGCGTCAGTCAGAGGGGTGAGCAGGCGCCGCGTCACCCTCCCCGTTGCCATAAGAACCAACAACCCCCCCAGCACGCTGCTGCTGAGCTGACAGGTATCGCTTCTCCTCTGCCCGACCTCCCAAGAGCTGGGGCTTTAAAGTCATGTAGAGGACCTCTCAAAGATTTTTAATTGTATCGAAGAGGGTGCACCTATAAATTTTACATATGAATAGCTATTGCTACTTTGATGTTAAGTGACGGTGATATCTTTTATTCAGCCTTGTATCTAGTTTCTACACTGAAAGAACCCAGCGCAAGCTCTTCAGTCGGTGGGAGCACAGCGTGAAGTAGCGAGCAAGTTTTTGGCAGAGCCCGCGTGTGCCGTCTCTGGTGTGTTCTAGAACAGAACGGCTTGAGCCAGCAGCTGGTGGAAAAGCCTTTGGCTGTATTGGCCACCAGTGTCGCTGGAGCCAAGAGGGCCCCGTGTCCCGGTGCACCCAGCACAGCACGGCCAGCCGGGCAGGGGGGATCGTCCCACTCTGCTCTGCGCTGGGGCGGCCTCCCCTGCAGCATCCACTGTGTGCAGGGCTGGGGACACAGGAGAAAAGGAGATAAAGCTGCTGGAGAGTGTCCAGAGGAGGGACGGCAAGTTGGGGAAGGTTTGGAGGGGAAGCCGGATGAGCAGCGGCTGCAGTCCCTGGGTTTGCTCAGCTGGAGCAGAGCAGCCTGAGGGCAGAGCTCATGGGCTGCAGGTTCCTCAGCAGGAGCAGGAGGGGCAGGGTGAGCTCTGCTCTGTGACAGTGACAGAGCCCAGGGAACGGCAGAAGATGAGCCAGGGAGGGGCAGTGGGACATGAGGAAAAGGTTCTTCCCCCAGAGGTGCTGGACACTGAACAGGCTCCCCAGGGAGGTGCCACGGCCCCAACCTGACAGTGTTCAAGAAGAGACTGGACACCGTCCTCAGACACACGGGGTGACCTGTGGGGTGTCCTGTGCAGGGACAGCAGTTGGAACCGATGACCCGTGTGGGTCCTTCCAGCTCAGGACATTCTATGATCTGTGATTGCAATCCCCTGATGATGACCTGGAGGGAGCAAATTTGGGGCACATTTGAGAGGAATTGGTCTTGTTCCTGGCATCTCAGCACAGGATCTTCAAAAGCAGCTACAAGAGCAAAGATCAGTTTGAATAATGTAGTATTTGAAGATTCTTGTTTTCTCTGGCAATGTTAAGTGTCAGTACTGG
Source organism: Streptopelia decaocto (assembly GCF_964273445.1). Taxonomy (NCBI): domain Eukaryota; kingdom Metazoa; phylum Chordata; class Aves; order Columbiformes; family Columbidae; genus Streptopelia; species Streptopelia decaocto. The sequence continues at coordinate 1,895,480 of NC_138672.1, read as the reverse complement.
AGAGAGAGCATCAGCATAACACTGTGAGATGTAATTAGCCATGGGAAGAGGTAGTTATTTTGCCATTATTTTCTTCAATGTAAGGAAAATAGCAATTGCACTCTGCCTGTGGAGAGCTTGATTTAGCCTGGACAAATGGGTCTTCTCCACGTTTTTTACTTAAGTCTTTAAATTACATTACTTGTAACCTGAAGGGAAGCTGAAAAGCTACTTTACAAGCCATATTTTTGATGAGAAGAAAGCTATGATGTTTTCTCAACTTGGCGGCTCAGTTTGGTTCAATACGCTGCAAGAGGGGGAAAAGTGAATTTCCCCGCGCGGAGTTCAGCGGCTCCTTCAATTCCACCCTTGTCAAGCGTTGGACAATAAGAGCTGTGGGCTTTTCCCTTGCTGGAAAAATTACTTTTAGTAGTAATTGCAAGATGTGAACCTGGTTTCTAATACCCACCGTTAGCTGGAGTTTGTCCTTGGCTGACAGCTCCAACCTTTGCCAGTCAACCTGTGAGCAAAGGCAAGAATTAGAGCTGGTACCATAACCCGACTGCAGAAAGTGGCAGAAAACCTGGAGCTGCTACACTTTCGTTTTTCCTCCATAATTTTCTACCTGTAGGAAACTGGTCAGTGTGTTAAAAGATCTACAAAAGCAGTTTTTATAAAGAACAATGGCCCAAACTCCATGGAAGGAACATCAGAAAGAGATCTGTACTTAACGGCATGCACTCCTGCCCTCCCTGCCTCTTCCCTGCCTTTCGTTTTGTTAAAGCATTTCACGGTACAACGTTATAGAAAGCTCATAGGGACCCTAACTTAGGTGAAACTTCCCTTAATTAAAGCATAAATTAAGCATAAATTAAAAACTGGATTAAAATTGAGGATGTGGGCCCAAGCCCAGTGAAATGCTCCTCTTTAGTCGGTGTGCATGGAGATTTTGTGTCAGCTCCGTTGGGTGAGAGCTCCGTCCATGGAGCGGCTCCCTCAAGGAGATACTGAGGGTTAAAGCTTTGACTGAAGTAAGCTGGTGTTGCTCAGGATGGGATAAAATACCTGAACGTCTTCACTGGAGTTCTGAGCCGTTGTGCTGGCTTCTGAAAGTGGATCCATGTTTTTAGCTGTGCACTTTAACGTGTGCTTGAACACAGACTAAATACTTTACTAACATCAGCTCTCAGCATGTAAAAGCTTCTATTTCAGCTTCTATTTTTAAAAGCAATTTAGTTCTTATTGCGATAGCTACAGAACAAAGTTTCCTTGAACCTGCTTACCTGTCGTCAGTGATCTGAATGGTCTCAGCTAGTCAGAAAAACAACACAAAAGTGAATTCCTGCCCTGGTGAAAGGGTTATTTTAAGATGCTTCTGAAATGCCGGCAGAAAAGCTGACGTGTTCTTCAGCCTCAAGCGGTGTTTCTCAGGTCTAGATTTCTTCTGACGATTGGGTTATCCAGCCACAGATGGAAACAAATTCTGTGGCTGATGTTAAACACCAGGATCAGCTGTGTAGGGAACAAAGCAGAGATGCTGGGATCTGGGTCGGGATGCCCTTGGTGCCCTTCGCTCGCTGCTGGGATGAAGCTGCAGCACGTTGGGTTCTGTCAAGGGCCGGGTTGGCTGGTCCATACCTGGGGTTCAGCCCCGGGACCTCCCAAAGGGAGATGATCTGCTGATGCTTCCTGGGGACACACGAGTGGCAGCGGATGCCGGAGTTGTGCAGATGAGGTTCTGGGGGACACGGGGCAGCGCCAGCCTTGGGTTATGGTTGGACTCGATGATCTGGAGCGTCTCTTCCAACCAAAATGATTCTATGATTTGAAGAAAATGTGGGAATGGTGTTTAAGCAAGAATCGAACTATTGTTACTGTTCTACAAGGAAAGTTGGATGGCTTCAAAACATTTTTAGTATCAACAGTTGTTCTTTTTTTTCATGGAAAACTACTTAGGATAGTTAAAGGTTCTTTGGCTTAGAACTCGGGGATTTCCAGAGATGTCTGGATGGGAAAAGATCTGTGTACCTCTTGAGCTCTGTGACACTCCGCATCTGCTGCTCCGTTCCCAAACCGCAGCCCAGTCCTCTAGACCTGCTGCTGTTCTCACAGTCTCAGTACCAAGTAGACAGAAAATAATGACATATGTAAGAAGTTGCCCCTTTTATCCCCAACAATATTAGTTTTCTACACCTTTACAGGCTTAATAAGCTTGAAGAAAGAAGTTGTTCGTTTTCCAGAGTGCTGGAACAAAACCCGTTTATCTTTATCATTGAAGAAATGCGCAGAGCTGTTGGCTAAAGTAAGTAAAAGTAGCTTGGCTGAATTTTTGGTGGAAAAGAAATAGATATTTTATGATGAAACTGTGTTTTTTGCTTTACGAACACAGGAACTCGAGATGCGGTTTTGGCGGGATGGGGATGGACCGAGCGCCGTCTCTTTGGTCACCTCCCTGTTCCTGGAGGTGAAGGTGCGGGAGAGGGTGTAAAATGGGGACGGGAATGGGGGGTGCAGTGCTGTCCCCCGACTCCCATCAACCTGCAGCTCCGAGTCCCCTGTGCCGGGGATCGTCTTGGTGCTTAATAACGGCGCTACTGTAACCCATGATGGGTCATGGCCCATCCAGCAGATGAGGAAGCCATTAAAAGTGTTGCCAATGACTTGCAAAAGGTTAACGATTGTTATATTTTTAGGCCTTTATTAATATGGATTTCATTACCTGCCTAGAAAGCAACTTCTTTGTATTATTGTTAGAATTGCCGCTTGTGTAACAATAGGTGTATTGAAAGTATCCAAAACTGACTATTTGTCTGAGGTGGTGACCCCTGTGTGCGTTCAGACCAATGTGTGAGACGTTCTCCTTCGCCGCTGTGTGAGGGCAAGGGACACTCTGTCCCCCAGGAGTGAAACACAGAATGTGCTGAGCTGGAAGGACCCACACGGATCATGGCGGCCAAGTCCTGTCCCTGCACAGGACACCCCACAGGTCACCCCGTGTGTCTGAGGACGGTGTCCAGTCTCTTCTTGAACACTGTCAGGTTGGGGCTGTGACACCTCCCTGGGGAGCCTGTTCAGTGTCCAGTGGGTCGTCTCGGGCACCACGTGAGGATGTGCCCGAAGCTGGGAAACTTCTGGGGTCGGTTTCATATCATTTCTTTAGTTGGCACCAGATCTGCAGGGCATGTTCTGTGCGTGAGCTGCACGCAATCCCTGCGTGATGGTGCGCTGGGGGGAAAGTGGGCGCCCTTGGGGCTGCGCTGGGGGACGAGGGTCCCGGTTTGGGTGCTGAGCGGTCCCGCCTGCCCGGCCCTGTCTGCTCAGCAGCTCTCCCTCCTCCTCATTGACAAAAAGTGCTAACAAAATAATAGGAAAATGTTATTGGCTGTTCCACTCGGACAAACCAGCCTTTTCTTTTAATGAGGGCGCGTTTTGTTTGATCTGTGTTTTTTGGGGGGGAAATGATGAATTTTAGCCATTATGAAAACAAAAGCCATGGTTATTTGTAAGGGTTGTTTTATAAGAAGCATATGTGTGCTTTATTATTCTTTTGCTTGAAGTGTGGGGATTGTTTTCAGTTGGGAGGCGGCGTTAGAAGAATGTGAACTTCTGACTCACTGAGAAGAAGAGCATGTATTAGCAAAATTGTGAGGTTTCCTATTATGTTTTCATAACTCGGATTTCTCAGAATGGATTTCTTGCTCTTAGTTAAAAGAATGACTTTTACTGCCATTGAGAAAGACCAGATTCTTCTTCTATAAAAGCCTTTATTGCTTGCAATATACTTTTACTCTATGTGCTGTTCTTCATCGCCCTTTCTTCTCTCCGGCGTGGCAGTTTCTCAGTGTCCTGCCCATGCGGCTCATTTTCCAGATGTATTTCTGCTTGCCCTCTATATTTTGACTTCTGAGCAGTGGTGCCGGCAGCACAGACCAAGGTACAGCTTAAAATAGTGATCCCAGGAAGGGGTGGGCTCGGCTAATGGCATCTGAGGAATTCCAGCTTTTCTCTAGAAGAATCAAACGAGAAACATGAAATCAGCGTTGAATGCGTGGCCGGATGCTTTGTGATAAGCTTTTGCAAGGATGTTAGAGAAAACACAATGGGTCGAGCTAACCCTGTTATGTTATTGCTGTCACGTTAATACAAGAGATCAAACCCCGGGGCTCCAGTTGGGGTTTGCTGGGCGGTACCTGCAGGTCCACAGTGCAGTTAGGTGTTTCTATTAAATCAGGGCTGTCTGAAAGGTGGTTGAACAACAACCAGAAGAGAAACTCGTAGATACTGACCTCCCTGCTAAAGTGAAGCGAAGTATTTTCTACTGAGTGAAACAATTGTCTTGTTTGAACTGAGAGGAGGTTTTTCCCCTGCTTTGGATCCAGGGAGGAATGGGGTAGGGGAGTTGTTTTGGGTTGACCTGGCTTTTCCATCCGGCCTATGAATGGAAACACGAGCTGGTTCTGCAGTGGGAGCCGCTGCCGGGACACACGGTGGTGGCGCGTTCGGTGGCGTCAGCGCCTCTGTTCCAGCGGTTCATGCGCTGGAAGGGCCGCAGGGAGCCCAGCACGGCCCGGGCGGCCCAGGGTGCGTCACAGCACCCACAGCCCGGCCACCAGTGGAGAAATAACGAACCACTCGTGTTAAATGAGGATTCTGGCTACTGAAAGCGACCTGATGTTCATAAGCAGGTGATTACAAGTGAGGAACGTACCGAGTTTTGTTGTTTGGTTGTTTTTTCTCCTTGTTTCCCCTCCTGTGGGATGCAGATATTCCACCGGCTGTGTCAGCGCGGAAGGCGAATCCCAATGTGTGAGTGAAGAACTGGAGGAACAAGTGATGAGCGCTTTTCCCCTGGTGAACCAAGACTCACAGACCTCCCAAAAGGCTGAATCTTTAATGGTGAAATTACAGGGGAGGTGTGTGGTGTGTGGAGGTTTCCAGAGGTTTTCAGCTGCGTGTGGTTACTTCCCTTCTGAGATCTGGAGCCTTCTGTGCGGTGCAGTTCAAAGCTCCGTCGATTAGAAAGCTGCAGCTAAGACTGGAAACCGAGCCAAAGGCTGGAGCGAGCCAGACATACCTTATAAAGAAGGACCCTCTCCATCTCGTTCCTTCATTTCCTTGTTGTTTGAATTCAGCTAAACCCACATAGTTATACATTTTAAAAGCATATTTATCTTTTGTGGGAGTTAAGGAATTGGTAGCTGGGATGGTGAGTGAGTTTTGGAGGCCTGGAAATGGTACTAAAGCAGAGCAATTTATTGCTTCTGAAATGAAATAGTTTTGTGACATCTGATCCTCTTGTAAATTCTGCGCTGGAGGATTCAGTGGCGGGATGTAATTAACATTTAAATCGATCAGCAGCATTCCTGTGCCTGTCTGCGAGCGAATAGCTCGGGGTGCTTTTCTTCTTGGTGGGTGTCTCATCACTGCAGTCGGTGGAGATGGGGATGAATCACGGAGTGGTTACTCCTTAGTCACAGTGTTCTTGGAAGTGAACTGCTGTCATTCTTGGAAATGTCTGTTTTTCCTCTGCCATGAGCAAGTATTAAAGAACCTGTGACCCCGTTGGTGCAGGCGCCTGTGCAGGAGGGGACACACTGTGAATGAAAATCCTCCCCGTCCCCAAGACGGTGCCAGTTTACATTTAGAAGTAACGTGCAAAGGTGGAGAAAGATGCGTTGGAAGTTTGTCTGGGCCATAGTGAGGCCTTGGTGAGGCCAAACCGTAAATCCTGGGGTCAGTTTTGGGCCCCTCACGACAAGAAAGGCCTTGAGGTGCTGGAGTGAGTGGAGAGAAGGGAACGGAGCTGGTGAGGGGCTGGAGCACAAGTGTGATGGGAGCGGCTGAGGGACCTGGGGGGTTCAGCTGGAGAACAGGAGCTGAGGGGAGACCTTCTGATCTCTGAACTGCCTGAAAGGAGCTTGGAGCCAGGGGGGGTCGGGCTCTGCTCCCCAGGAACAAGCGCCAGGAGCAGAGGAAACGGCCTCAAGTTGCGCCAGGGGAGGTTGAGGTTGAATCTGGGAACAATTTCTTCCCCAAAGGGCTGTGGGGCATTGGAACAGGCTGCCCAGGGCAGTGCTGGAGTCACCATCCCTGGAGGGCTGGACAGACGGACATGAGGGTCTCAGGACATGGGGCAGTGCCAGGGGTCGGTTATGGTTGGACTGGACTATCTTGATGGTCTTTTCCAACCAAAACGATTCTGTGATTCTGTGGTGTTACTGGGCTGTGAGTGATATTCCTGAAAAAAATCAGTCTCTGATAAAACACCTGTATACAGCTGAACTGGTAAAGACACGATGTCCAAGAACCATAGGCCACCTTGGTTCGGGTGAACCTGCAGCTCCGATGAGGAGATGACGTGGACACTGGTTGGATAACGGGCGGTTGGGCTGCACGCCCTGCACAGCTCTGCGGTCACCTCCCTGTCCCCAAGAGCACGTTTATTGGGGGTGATATGGGGAGACCGGCCACGGGCACCGGAGATGCGAGGCAGCAAACATGGTGCTGCCAAAAGGCCACTGCAGCCCTTGCTTTGGGCCCGGTCTTCTTACCGTGGTTTCTTGGTAGTTTGCAGCTCTACCTTCTTGGCTGCTTGCTGTTTGGGGAAAACGACATTTTTATTTACCTCTCCGCTGCCAGTTATAATTTATTTGGTACGGCGCCATGTCTGTTAAGCAAAACCCTTTGTGACTTTTATATTCAGAAGGTGAATTGAATGAGAACGGGGCAGAACGGCCGTGGGCCTGCAGCGGGCACCGAGCCGCCCCTGCGCCGTGCGGGCGCAGAGCGAGCGGCGGCTGCATTTCATTGCGGGGGAAGTAAGAAACGTGATCCGTGGCACTGTTTGCAAAAATACAGGCAAATTACGGCAAGGCCATTAAATGTCATTTAGAACACGTGTTCCCAATCAGAGTGGAGAACGGGTTGGGACGCGGCGGGTGAGGCAGCGATACCCACAGAGCCGTTCCCAGCGCGTTGCACCCATCGCGTTGTGATCGGCTCAACAGCCGCGTCCCACCGTGTCCTTTGCAGCTTCTGTTGTGTGAATTACCCTTCGCTCTGCCCTCCCTCTGGAGCCAGGGAACACGGTTACATCAGCCCTGCTGCAAGGTGATGGTTTAACTGGCTATACCTACGATGGAGACACAACAGTTACCCCAAAAGTGACAGTAATAAGCCAGAATTTGCCCAAAGTTCCCAGCTCTGGGGAACAAGCCTCGTTGGGATCCTTGGGGGTGGTGGATGGTCTCTCGTCATCTGAATTTCAAACTGTTTCCAGAGAGGATTCCCGGTTTCAGTCGCAGGTTTGGTGGAGGCCTCAGGTTGAACAGAGGGTCAGGCGGCTCTTGCAGGCGACGGTTCAGCACGGGACGGGGCTGGTGCGGCACAACCAGAGCTATTGCAAGAGCAACCCAGAATTTCACAATACATATTACGTGGTACCTATATCTTGTAAAATTGGGTTTGTATCTTTAAAATGTTATTTCATGTTATCAGGAGAAATTCCATGTGGAATTGTTTTCTCAAGTTCAAAAATACTTAGGAGTGAAAGGTTTATTTATATTTCATGTACTCATTAAAAGTAAAGACAGCAAAAAAACTCCAGAAAGTGTGTAAAGATCTGTGAGTTTCTGTCAAGGGTCTGATTGCGGGGTGACAATAAAACCCTGTCAGGTGTATTGTTAACCCCCTCTCCCCCTTCCCACTCAGCACAGGTGATCAGGAGGGAATGAAGGACAGAGAGAAGAGAGCTGGAAAAATTAAAAATATTTTACTGATGCTACTACTAAGAATAGAGAAAATAATACAAAATATACAAAACCAATCTTGAAAGTCCCAGCCACTGCAGAGCCGGCAGCTGAAGTCCTGGACTGGACTCTGCAGCCAATGGAACTGGATTCAGTCTGTCACTGGCCTCAGTTCACAGGGACGACTTGCAAGGTCCTCTCCTAATGTTGCCATAAGGAAAAGGGATGAGATCCTCGTGATCTCCCACTGTTATATGAAGTATCACGTGAATGGGATGTTATACTCCGTTGGTCAGTTTCTGGTCACCTGTTTCTCGTTGCCCCTCTGGCGACATGTGAATCTGTCCTTATCAATAACCTCACATTCCATTGCTGTGTTCACCAAAACATGCATCTGGTTCTCCAGGAAAATGCAGCTCATATGAAGCTTTAGCTGACAGGCATATTCACTAACAGAGAAACTTGTTTTTAACAAAACCAGGACAGTTTCCATGGAGGAATTTTGTATCTTTTAAATTAAATCAGCTTGTTCTTAGAGATTCAAAATTCGTCACCAGGAAATGTACAGGTTCATTTTCTGAGTCCTCAAAACGATGTTGTTTCTGTTCCTCCTCAACCCCGTGAGCACACGCTTGGGGTGAACTACAGCCCTTTTCTGCAAGAAAATGAGACAAGATACATTCCGATTAGAGACTTTGATTAATTCTTAATCCGCATAACATACTACATTTTTGTTTTCGGATGTAATTTAAATGTCACAGTGTTGGGTGTACCTGTCGTACTAAAACAGGAGGTGACTGAACAGCTCTGCCCACCCCCCCAGTTGATGCATCGCCTGTACATTTCTATATATTTTAGTTTTGAAGTGCAAATAGGTTGGCTGCACTTACAGAGAGATACATGAAATAGCCAGAATGTTAATTTTCCCTTCAGAAAAATATCTCAAAGTCTTGTTCAGACTAACAGGGATTTATTGGGTGAAGGAATTCACTGATTGTTTACTGGGTGGATTGGATTTGTTATATATCCCGTTCAGTATTAATTTGCAAGGCAGAGGTGTACGCTCTCTGCCTAAAGAAGACTTAACCACTAGCATGTTGTTCTTTACCTTTCCCACCCATGAATTTCAGCTGGAATTGGCTGGTTGGTGGATGGGATCATGCATTTCAGTCACATTAAGCCTCTGCGTCTTTTAATTAGTTGACTGTAATTCTTCCAGGTCTGGGGCTGTGCGTCATTTAACGGCTTTTGTCACAAAGAGAAAGTGTTGGGAGATGTGTCCGTTGCTGGGTCCTGCTCCGGGGTGGGTGTCCCTCCTTGCCAGGGCAATTCAGCAGGATGGGTGAATAACGCAGCCGAATTTTGCAAGGACACAAGGCAAACCGGCGGCTCTACCTGGATCCAGCAGCTCTGAGCGGCGTGTGCACAACGGGCAAAGAGGATCAACAGAAAGTAGTGTATGGCTTTCCTCAAAGGCACTTTTCTAACTCAAAAATATAAGCCTTGTGGTTTATATGGTTTTGAAATGTAACCACAGATACTGAGGACTGGAAAAGATTTGATTTGGCGTCTCCTCTGATTTGGTACCAGATTCAGGGCAGAGGAAATTTATTTTCAGAATGAGAAACATTGAAAGGAAATATATTAATGTCAAAATTCTGAAAACAGGAAAATACTCTTATATTTGGAGACACTGTTGGATGAAGAAATTGAGGCCTCTGGCTGGAGTGGGTGCAGACGTGTCTCTTTGGGATCACCGCGGGGCTAGAACCTGCTTGGGTGAAGCTCTGCAGGTATTTTATGGTCTGCAAACCCAGTTTGGAGCTGCAAAAGGTCCAGGCCAGGCTGGGGATGTTCTCTTTGGCCTTGGTGCAGGAGCTGGGTGGCATGTACAATGAGGTTCTTAGGGACATGGTTTAGTGCTCAGTTCTGGTTGGACTCAATGATCCTGAGGGTTTCTTCCAACCAAAATGATGCTGTGATTCTATAATTCTGACAAACTCTCTACACTGGGGGTGCTGAGGCCCCGGTTGCCCCGAGCAGCCCTGGCTGCCCCAGCCCTGGGAGGGTTCAGGTCAGGCTGGACGGGGCTCTGGTGACCCAGCCTGTGACAGGGGGCTGGAAATAGATGATCTTTAAGGTCCCTTCCAACCCAAACTACTCTGTGATTCTCTGGATGCCCAGGTGTCGAGGGTTTGATTGCGGGGTGACAATAAAACCCTGTCAGGTGTATTGTTAACCTCCTCTCCCCCTTCCCACTCAGCACAGGCGATCGGGAGGGAAAGAAGGACAGAGAGAAGAGAGTTAGAAACATTAAAAATGTTTTACTGATGCTACTACTAAGAATAGAGAAAATAATACAAAATATACAAAACCAATCTTGAAAGTCCCAGCAACTGCAGAGCCGGCAGCTGAAGTCCTGGACTGGACTCTGCAGCCAACCGGAGCTGAATTCAGTCTGTCACTGGGCTCAGTTTGCAGGGATGACTTGCAAGGTCCTCTCCTAATGTCACCATAAGGAAAAGGGACGAGATCCTCGTGATCTCCCACTTTTATATGAAGTATGATGTGAATGGGATGTTATACTCCGTTGGTCAATTTCTGGTCCCCTGTTTCTCGTTGCCCCTCTGGCGAGATGTGAATCTGTCCTTATCAATAACCTCACATTCCATTGCTGTGTTCACCAAAACATGCCTCTGGTTCTCCAGGAAAATGCAGCTCATATGAAGCTTTAGCTGACAGGCACATTCACTAAAAGAGAAGCTTGTTTCTAACAAAGCCAGGACACCAGGGCACAGCTCAGCCCCACACGATGGCCCCACGGGGGTGCAGGGTGTGCTGCTCCCCTCCTGCCACGGTGCATTTTTATGCTGGTTTATGTGGCCTTGTCCCTGTTTGGTTTGTTTTGCTCATTGAATGGCCCTTGCTAGTCGCTGGAGGTCTATTCAGGATGTGGGAGTCTCCGCAGAATTTAACTTTTCTTTAGAAGTGCAGATTCTGTATGTTCTTGGTGTGATGTGTGAAGGTGTTTTCTGGCCTCTGCAGGCACTGTTCTGTCACTGCTCTTGCACCCGTATCTCAGTAATTGCTGCTCTTGCTCTTACTGCAGTGGCCAGAGGTCGCTCCAGAATTTTCCTGTTCTTGTCCTCCGAGTTGAGCCCAGATGCATTCGTGGTTCGGTTATGACCATTTGGTTTGCAGTTGCTGTGCTTTGTTCTTCCTTCCCTTGTATTTCTTCCTCTCTCCCTTTTGTGTTGAGCAATCGTCTGCTCTCCAGATTTGCTCTGGGAGACTTATGAAACTCCTTGTAAGGTCCTGTCCTTTCCCCTCGGATGTCCTGGCATTAGTTTTATGCTGCTTCTCTGTTTCCTTCTCGGGTGTGGATGATCAGGATCCTGGCTGGTGTTCCAGCGGGAACATAACAGCTCTGTTACTGTTATTTAACCCTGGCCCAGGTTGGCCAGAGAGGTGGTGGATGAACCATCCCTGGAGACATCCCAGGCCAGGCTGGACGGGGCTCTGAGCAACCTGAGCTGGTGAAGATGTCCCTGTCATGGCAGGGGGGGACTGGGGAGCTGGGAAGGTCCCTTCAACCCAAACCATCTGTGAATCTGTGATTGCTTCACAGTCCCTGCCAAAGTCAGGCATTTCTACTCTTGAGGGTGCCAGGAGAACCATGAGGAGGCCAGTCCCCCAAAGAAGTCCTGTGGGAGAAAGAAAAGATTAGATTTCATTCATTTCCAGAGCCAAAATGATGTGGAGCTTCCCATTTACATCTTATGTTCTTGCTGGAGAGTAGCTGGATACAATCACTCAAGGTCCATGAACTGCAGAGTCATTCCACTCTGGTGGAAAGTCAGTGTTCAAGAAGAGACTGGACAACGTCCTCAGACACACGGGGTGACCTGTGGGGTGTCCTGTGCAGGGACACGAGTTGGAACCGATGATCCTGGTGGGTCCTTCCAGCTCAGGACGTTCTATGAAATGTACAAAATGGAGTAAAAGTGATTTGACCTTCTATGGAATGGTGGGAAGCGGTGTTCCCCCTTGGACCTGAGGATGAAGGAAGAACAGCGCTGGTCCGACACCAGTGCTAATAGTTCAATGTTCTCCCTCCCTGTTCTGGAGAATCAAGTGGGAATTGCCTCTTCCCTACACCCGACTGCCCGGGGAGCAAACCCCTCTGGTTGGGGTGGATGGTTGGCCTTGTCCTGTCCCAGCAGTTTGGCGCTGGGCATAGAGATGTTCCACAGAATAACGATGCGACGGGGGCGTCCGTGCCCAAGGTCTGAGCAGGGAAAAGCTGTTCCCCACGCACCGCGACGGCAACGTGTTGAGTCGTTTAACGTTGACTGGATAGATGGTTTCCATGCATCTGCGCATCCAGACGCCGCTGAGGTCAGGTTTCAGTTCGGGGAGGTAAGGCAGGGAAAAGTCACGTAAGAAAAGGCCTCGTTTTGTTGATTGAGGCTGAGAAAGCTCTTTCAGCAGTTGAGTTACTGGCTGTGTGTGCAGCGCGGGGCGTTCCGAGCCGCTCTCATTTCCTGGATCGGGCTCGCTCCCTGCATTAATTACAGTGCAGATTTACAGTGTATTTGGTTACACACTGGGTTGCATTCTAGTATGTGTGTATAAATTTCCTTGGGAAGCAGGCCAGGAGCAGAGTGTGTGTGTGCACACATACGGCCTGAATTCCACTGGTAGTTGCTAATTTTGTGGGGAGCAGGGATCTGGATTTTCTTCTGTTTTGCTGTAAAAAGAGACTTTTCTTTTTCCAAAGGAGACGCGGGAGCTGAGAACAAGCAGCGCTTGGCGAGTTCGAGATTTCAGAGCAACCAGAGACGAGAGAAAATAGTAGTTCATGAATTGTAAAGGTGGCGTTTTTAATTTGGCTGGTGTTTCCCAGAGCTTGGTGGCTAATGGGAACACTGTCGTTCTCTTGGCTTGACCAGTGATCAGCCTGCTTCTTGAAATATTTGATCAATGAAGTGCTTTGGAGTTTAGTTGGATGAGGTGGAGCTTTTCACAGTTGAAATAACTTTTTGTGACCTGAAATATGAAGTCAGATGGGACACTAAGAAACCCAGCGTTTGGAAATGAGCTGTTTGGGAAGTGTAGAACGCAGAAGGTGATTGAGGGGATGTTTCCTTTTCAGTTTAACGTTTTTCTTTTGGCTTTATGAAAACGTAAGAGGAGCACTAAATATATGAGGAGAGCTTTTGGAGAACTCATTCATGTTTTTTACATTCATTCTTCACGTCTAAGCTGTTGATACAGGAGATTTTCATTCAGAATATTCTGAGTCACGGTTTCGTAAGTAAATGGGAATTAAGTAGAACCAGATATCAGTAAAAGTTACAGTTTTTAAAATGAAATATCCCTAAGCATTAGTTTCAGAAATACTGATGTGATGAGTAACGGTCTGATGAATAATACTGGTGTGATGAATGATAATAGATCAGCTGAATGCAAGTTCTCAAATAACCAGCTGAAAAGTCAAAGAGAAAAGTTCCAAATAACCTTCTTTTGAAATAATTGATCGCTCTTGTATATTTTTAGCCTCGCCACTAATCCCAGCAGCGCTTCCTCTCTCCTTCTCTCGCTGCCGAGCACCCGGACTCACTCAGCTCCCCGTGATTCACCCACTCGCACCTTCACCCAGGGGCTGCGCGGAGGTTGGCGCTGTGCAGCCCTTCCATTGAACAGCGGTGTGTCGGAGTGCTCTCCAACGTGTGCGAGGCGCTTTCCCTTCCCGCACCGGCCTGCTTTAATATTCCACAGGGGCAGCGCTGGGGGGGCTGCTGGGGATCCATTGGACGCGTCGCAGCACCGTGATTTAGTTGTAAATGCCCCAATACAGCTTTTCAGGGTCCGAGCCCGCGTGGGTGTTTAGTTAAGCCATGCATGGATGATGACTGTTATTTTGTTAGGGTTTCAGAGTGAGGGATTTGAGCACTTTAATCCTGACTGACAGTTGGAAGGTTGGTGGTTTCAAACGCGGTGGCGTGGAGTAGCTGATTTGGGTGAAACAATGCACCAGTGTGTCTAGGCTGCCTGTATAGAGCCAATAAATCTGGTTTGTTTTGTTTTTCTCTCCCCCTTCCCCCTCCTCCAGGCCAGGACCCGCTTCTATTGCTGAAAACCCTTCAGCTCCTCTGGACAAAGAAGGAGATGAAGAAGGTAAGGCCGAGCTCCCTCATAAGCGCATGCAGAGCATGTCCAGACACAGAGCGCTTAGGTCAGCCCTGCAATTCTTCAGCAGCGCTTTCAGCCCCAGCACACGGGGGAAGAGCCGGCGCGTTCGCAGCGAGGACTGGAAAGAAAAGGTGGCTCTGTGTGATGTGAAGCAGCTCAGGGGCGCATATAAAAGAGCTGAAGTTTGCAGGGCTGAGCTACAGAGAGAGAAAAAAAACCCAACGAAGTTGCTTTTGTTTTCTTTTAAACACTTTTTTTGTCCATTAAATGGAGGATCTTTGGGGGAGGGGAAAGAATATTTCTAGGAGCTGAAGAAAATGAGGGTTGGAGTCAGGAGAAAAGTGCTCTTTGCCAAGTGGAGTGATATCAAAGCCTTCGTATTTAAAGTAGTTTCACCATTTTTTCTGCTTTGGTTTGGTTTTGTCTCTTAGAGCAGTGAATGCAGCTCGCACTGCCTGTCTAAAATTAGCTGCTGTATTTTTATACGGTGCCCTATGGGCTCTACATGGAGACTCCTCATAGGGAGCAAAATTCATCTAAATTTAGGAGCTAGAAAACTTAACAAAACCAGTAGATGCATCAACTTGGTGCTAAGTTTCCCGTGTTTAACTCTGCATTGTTCAGGCAGGTTCGCAGCCAAGATTTCTTTCCTACAACACCCAAAAAGCTGCAGCTCACCACGTGGAATGTGTGGCTGTGCAGTGGCCGGTGTGGCTGTGCACGTCGGTGTCCACAGCGGGCGGTCATTGGCCTTGTCCACCGCACGTAGGCTTCGCATCGCTGATAGTCTGTGCTTCCCAGCCAGGATAATTAAACAGCTGGAAACAGTGAGAGAGGTGCCTTTCCAAACGGTCCGTCCCCGACGTAGACTCGAGCTCAGCAACTCGGAAGCCTTGAGCTTTCTGTCGAGTTTTCTTAAGAGCTAGAGGAAAAAAAAATATTTATTAGGTCTTGAGGGCAGTTAATCCCACAAAACAACAGCAGGAATGAGTGATCATCAAAATCTCTGTACCGTGTACCCTGGGATGTGTGTGGATTGTGAAGAAAAATACTGTGAAGAAGACAGAGCTTCCCATCGACGTGTCCGTGGGCAGAGAGCGCTGCAGCGTTCCTGCTGGGGCTGGAAACGTGAGGGTCCCCGTGAGTCACACTCGCAGCTCTGCTCGCTCCATGTGTTCCTTTCTGGAGCGACCGTCCCCACGCGATGGTGGTTTTGCAGAGTTTGGGTTTACAGCTCCCTGGGGATGGGGACAGGTCTGTCCCCCTGGGTCCCTCCTTCAGGTGGGGCTGCAGGCAGGGGCAGAAGCGTGGTCTGAACCTGGAGGATGCATTTCTGAACCACGACGATGCGTTTCTGCACCATGACGATGTGTTTCTGCACCACAATGGTGCGTTTCTGAACCACGACGATGCGTTTCTGCACCACGACGATGCGTTTCTGAACCACGACAATGCATTTTTGAACCACGATGATGCGTTTCTGAACCACGACAATGCATTTCTGAACCACGACAATGCATTTTTGAACCACGACGATGCGTTTCTGAACCACGACGATGCATTTCTGAACCACGACAATGCATTTTTGAACCACGACGATGCGTTTCTGAACCACGACGATGCATTTCTGCACCACGACGATGCGTTTTTGAACCATGACGATGCGTTTCTGCACCACGACGATGCGTTTTTGAACCATGATGATGCGTTTCTGCACCACGACGGTGCGTTTTTGAACCACGACGGTGCGTTTCTGCACCACGACGATGCGTTTCTCAACCATGATGATGCATTTTGAACCATGACAATGCGTTTCTGCACCACGACGGTGTGTTTCTGACCCACGAGGAAAGGCTGTTCAGAGAGGTGCGGATGCTGCGGTGGGACAGGCGGCAGCTGCTTCCAAGGAGGGGAGCACAGCGTGGGTGTCCCCAGCGGTGTGTGACACGTGCCTGTCCTGCTGTCACTGAGATGGGCTGATCCACGCTCAGGGCATCGCTGGCCTTCAGATCTGTGATGCACGCACAGCACATGCAGACACTTTGTTCAGGGGCAGCTGCCGCCTGCTCTGCGATGCTCAACGTGCTGCTGCTCACATCCAACCGCCCGGCTCAGAGGAGGGACAGAAACTGGCTTAAACACTGCTCAGTCTGCTCCAGTGACGTTAAATCATAGAATCACAGGGTGGTTTGGGTCGGAAGGAACTTTAGAGACCATGTATTTAGAGACCATGTAGAGACCATGGTCACCTTCCACCAGGCCGGGCTGCTCAGAGCCCGGCCAGCCCGGCCTTGCACCCTTCATGGGGCAGCCACAGCTGCTCCGGGTTGGGAGCCTCTTTGCCTTTCACACAAGTCAATACCCTCTGTTAACTTCTGTGAGTCAGCCTGTTGGTCTCAATTGAGTGACGAAGAGCGGGAGGAGGGTGTCTGTCCAATGGCCTGAGCTCGGTTCTGGCACACGGCTGTAAGAAGCGCTCATTTCCTACTCAGGAAAGACAGTTTTAAAATAGAGAAGCATCAGCAGATTGCTCTGAGCTGTGTACCTAGAAATAAGGGACCAAAACGGAGTGAAGGAATATGTAGTTTGAGCATCAGCAACATTTTCCTATTCCCGTGATCTGTCAGACTGTAGAAATCCCCCAAGGAGCATTCCCTGCCATGGGAATCGATGGAAATGGAAATGGCAATGACACGTTTGGGAGGAATCCTCTGGCAGAGCGACCGGCCGGGCAGCTCAGCACTCTTTCCTCTCTGATTTAGGTGTCTCATGCCTTTTTGTTACTTTTCCCTATACATAGTCTTTAGATTGCTGGGAAGTTTAGCAGAAGGTTTGTCCGAAGGCAAGGCTTGGTCTAGATAAAAGCAGTTGGTGCTCTGGGCTGTTGTGTCAGTGCTTGGAGATGCTCTGCTCTGCTCTACCTGGTATCTGCTGAGCCCGACCTGCCAAAGCCAGGCCTGTGAGTCCAGCCCAAGGAGGAGCTGAGTGGTGTGGAGAAAGCTCTTTGTTCAGTCTAAATGTGCTGAAGTGGGGCTTTGGGGGGAAGGAAAGAGAAAGAGAGACCGTGTATAAACAGTGCAATTTAGTTGGCGAGTTGCTTTGTTTTCCTTTGGCTGTTGTGCTGGATGTTTGTGGTTGGGGAAGAACTTGCCTGTTCCTTCTGCTGGATCTCCCAGTGAAGCCGGAGCCCTGTGTTTAACGTCGCAAATTCTTGCCACAGGGAAAAATACTTACAGGCAGAAATGTGTTATCTAAAGTCACATCTTCGTTAGTCATCAGCTTTTTCATGCTGTGTTTGATAATCTAGTGAGAAAGAAACAGTTTCTGTCTGAAACGATACGTTTTGTGGTTTTTCCAGACATGAAAGGCACTACGGAAAATAACTGTCTTTGAGGAAATATTGTCAATGAATAAAAAAGAACAAATTAATTGGCAAATTTTCCTGTAGATTTTCTCTTGTTTTCCATGTCATTCTTCAAATGATATGTTGTTTCCATTGGAAGCTACGTCGTGTACAGTAAATCACAAGCGCTGGCTGCAGGCGGGAATGAGCATCCTTGGGGTTTTGCTGTTTAGCCAGCAGAGGAAGAGCAGCTGCTCGGAGCGTCCTGCGCCGTGTCCGCCGCGCTGGGGCCGCTGGGGGCTGCGCGGTGCGGGCGGGCGCCCCCAGCGCTCCCGGCGCCCTGGAAACTGCTCCTAGCGCCGACATCACCCCGATACTGCTCAGGGCGGCTAATTTATCACTTCTACCAGATGGGTAGTAAGTAGCCTATTAACATTCACAAAGTGAGTGTCCAATTCCTTCACATTTCTAAACACGTCACCATGGGATTCCTAAGATTTACGGCGTGGCGTTTTCCCATGTCCCGAGCCCTTGGGACGGCCGCCGGCCCCGCCGAGGGGTGCGGAGCCTGGGGAACGCACCCTGCTCAGCTGGGCTTGGAGAAGAGGAGCGTAGATCTGCAGGATGGTGATCTAACAGAGTTTGAACTCTGATATTTCGTTCTTTTTAATCTTGTGTGTAAAATGCAAACTATGTAGATACCCCTAACTGCTCCTGTTATGGTGAGGAGCATTATGCCGTTGCGGCTGAAGTGGGTATAAGGTCAAATATGAAAGGCTGTGGTACAAGAGTGAGGAGGAGATGTTTATATGCGTTATTACTAGTCTCTTAGAAGATGAGTAGGATTTTGAGCCCGGTTCTCTACCTTCAATATTGTCATTTTCCCAATAACACCCCATTCTCCAGCTCACTTCTTTCCTCCCCCTCCCCCAAATCCCAAGTCCCTTTGTCTGCCCCACAGAACAACTTCTCTGTCTTTATGGGATAATTAGTGTGGACAATTGCTGCTTTTCCCATTGGGTTTGAGGTGCAGTGAGCCATGAAGGAATCTGTAATGACATGAAAAGTCACTGGAGGCGTGGATGGTGGCTGAATAGCAACAGTTACCTCTCTGAATAGATTAAATTAAAAAAAATACAGCTTTGTGTTCAGCTGGGGGGAGGGAGGATTCACTAATCTTTTTGTCCATGACAATGTGGTTTTGTGTCTCGCAGCTCAAGGAAGAAGCCCGGCGGGGCTTTGCGGGGCTGGAGGAGCCGCTGGCGGGACTCCTGGCCATGCTGGAGGGCAGCGGCGACTGGAAGGGGAAGGGCCACTCCCTGGGGTATTGCATCGTCACCGAGCTGCAGCTCTGGATGAAAGAGCATCCTGCTGCTCAACAGGTTAGAGAGAGAATGAGAGAGCGGCGAGAGAGGGCAATTGATCGTAATGTCCCACAAGTGTCCCCGAGTTCACTTTTTTCCATAGTCCAGTAGTCTCATCCAAACACAGGATCCCAGAATGTGAGGGGTTGAAGGGCCCTGGAAAGCTCATCCAGTGCAATCCCCCCATGGAGCAGGAACACCCAGATGAGGTTACACAGGAAGGTGTCCAGGCGGGTTGGAATGTCTGCAGAGAAGGAGACTCCACAACCTCCCTGGGCAGCCTGGGCCAGGCTCTGCCACCCTCACCAGGAACAAGTTTCTTCTCAAATTCAAGTGGAACCTCCTGTGTTCCAGTTTGCACCCATTGTCCCTTGTCCTGTCACTGGTTGTCACCCAGAAGAGCCTGGCTCCATCCTCCTGACACTCCCCCTTTCCATATTGATCCCCAGGAATGAGTCCCCCCTCAGTCTCCTCTTGTCCAGCTCCAGAGCCCCAGCTCCCTCAGCCTTTCCTCACACGGGAGATGCTCCACTCCCTTGAAACACTGTATGATGAGGTGTGAAATTCACGCTGGGACGGCATTACCTGGCGTTACCTGCTGTATGCGGGCCTGGAGCTCAAATACTCTTAAGAGCTGTGGTGCGAGAGCTCCGTTTCCCCTTCCAGGCTGGGATTCCCGTCTTTGCAGGTCAAACTGTGTTGACCAAGAGTTGGTCTTGCAGCCTTTGCCGGGCTGGGGGTTTCCCCTGGAACTCGCGTCCCTGCTGTCAGCATCAGAGCCAGCGCAGTAATCTACTCTGCATATTCTTCCAGTTCTGCAAATAGCAGCCAGTTACTGTTTGATGGCTTAACTCCTGCCATATGCTGGGGAGCTTTTATCATCGGGAATGCAGAAAATGGTACCAGTATGGCTTTCAGCAGCTGAACGATTAGCTTTGTAACATCGAGTCAGTGGGTTATACATCCTAATGTTTACCATTCCTTATGCCTTCAAGTGTTCTGACCTACTGAGATGTTATCTCTTTTTTGGTATGCTTTTGGCTCTGAACTGCAAGATACTTTTTATATTTGTTTTGTTTCATTTCCCGTGTTTCCAAATGGCTCTTTAGAGGTGTTGAGCTCTGCCATTACAGCATTTGCAAAGTGCAGTGAAGTGCTTCTGGCACTGAAATTCCTGTGTCGCAAGAGAATAATCGTGTAGGAACGCAAGGACTAATCCATCTATCTGTGCAGCTTTGGATGATGCTTTTGCTTTTCCTGCGCTTCTTGCACCCAGGAGCAAGCCTGGGAATGCAAATTGGATCCTTATGCCTGATAGGTGAGATCTCCTGCGAGGGGAGCCGCTGTGTTCAGAGACTCTGCTGGGAGCCAGAGGGGAGAATTTCTGAATCGCTGCGTTAGTAAAAGAGGGCGTTTCTCCAGTGTCATGTTTTACTTTTGCACAAGGCCATATGCCTTTTCCACAATTATCCCACTAAATTTTTAAATCGGATTCTGTGCAAAAAAACGTGTATCATATTGTTCTGATTTCTGCTCGCCGACTCCATGGGGAAAGTGGAGAATCCCTGCCCGAGGAGTTGGCTTATTCCACTGTTTAAACAAGCTGCGTCTCAACTGCCGTTGAATTGTGGCCATCTTTACTAAATCTGTGTGTGATTTTTTCATCCTCCAGTCTGGCATCACGCTGAAGAAGCTGCAGGCCCGTGTGCTCAGCATACTAGCCCAGTGCCCAGCTAATCTGCTTGACCCTCTGATCAGCATTTACCAGCTCCATACAGCAGACCGGAACTATTTGCTTGGACACGTCAGTCATCTTTATCACAGGGGCGATTACAAAGAGGTGGGTCATGTCTTTCAAGTAAATTTACCTACCCAGCTCTCCAGTTCTCTGGGAACGTCTGTGTCCTTTTTTGGATGCATTTCAATGTGAATTCCGTTTCATCTCAGCAGCTGCACGCTGTGAATGGCTCGGCTTAGCCCGCGCTTCCCGGGTACCCGAGCAGGCTGCGCTCAACCTCATTTTTCCTAATGGCTGAGTACAGAGTGCCAGTGAACCCTCCTTCCATCCTGGTTTTGACCTTTGGAAGTAATAGGTTAATAGGGTTTAATTTGGAGAATTTAAGAGGGTGGTTGTGTTCTCTTTTGTTTTCCTTGGCAAGAAAAGAAGGGATTTTAGTAGTCGGTCCTAGACCTGCTGTGCTGTCTCCATTCTGCATGCAGCGAGGACCGGCTGGAAAGTCTCTGTTCCCATGTGGTTACCCAACCAAAGGGTCCTCAGTTTGAGGAGTTTCGAAGCCCCTTTGCCATGGAGGCTCATATCAAAATGTGTTACCACTCGTTTGAGTGGCCGACACGGGCAGTTCACCCAGCCTGGAGTCTGATGTGTTGTGCCCTGTGGTTCGGAGCACATGCAGCATTCGTGGTGTCACCGCGATGTCTTGGTACTTGAGACTGCAAAACTACAATTCTGTTAACGGGGTGGTTTGGTTTTCTTTCCTCTTTCTTTTTGTTAAATGCAAAAAACTCAGGTTTGTTTTTCTCGAAGAAAGGTGGTTCACGTTGATGGTGTAGAACAGCTTCATCTTGTGTAGCAAAAGCAAAAACCCAAATAGAATTTTAAAATCCTATTCTTCCATAAAGTTGAATTCCCAGGTGAGACTGTGGAATTCCATCCTCGTTGGTATCTTTGAATACTGAAAATAGGATATTTCATGTTTGATTAGAAGTTCACAGGTGGCTGCTTGAAACTTACTCTTTTGCTCAATAAGCTTTTAGATGTGTTTGAAGAACCTATCAGAAGTGCAGTACTTGACTATATTCAAATGTGATTTTTAAGGTCATGGCTCCAAAGACATTTATTGTTTTCATTAGAAATGCGGTTCTTTCTAGATCTGACTTTGGAAAGCTCCAAATTCTTGTTTTTGTGGAATTGTTTTTCTGTTCTCTCTTCCCCAGCAAAGCCCATTCACCAGTCATTCCAGTGTGAAGAGCAGGAAACCTCAGCTGCTGCTTGTCCTCAGCCATAACTTTCTTCTGGTTTTGCTTTGCTGCCAGAAGGATGGATGGAATTATCTTCGAGAATAGCAGGAGATCTTTGCCTGCCGTGGGGACTGGCCTTACCTATGTTCACATGAACCAACCCACCAAACCTGGGCCTGGGGCTCTCACACTTGCTGGGATGTGTCTGTTTGTCCGGCTCTTCCCCATCGTTCGGATGGGGTAGTGAAGCACACTCACAGCTAAAACAGGATTTTGGGCTCTTCTGTCTCTCACCTGGAAGGACAGAAATCCCTATAAATCCTTGCTGTCACTATTTATTTTCTTGCTGTATTTACAATAAGACAACAAGCATTCATTCTGGAGCACATTGTACCCTTTGCCTGTTTGAAAGCATTTCCTGGTGTGTGAACCGTAGAGGTCCCCTGCTCCGCTCCTTCCCCCCGCAGAGCTTTTGGAGGGAGGTATCTTCAGCACACGAGATCCCAGAGATCCCTGTGGACGGTTGGTTATTGGTTTCCGAAGTGCATCTGGCCCTCCCCGAGCGCCTTGTTTTAGTGGAGATGGTCAAAATGCTGAGCCAGTTTGTGGGTCCCTCAGCAGGGACATTTGCAGCAATGCTGCCCGATGGGTGTTTTAGACCCTTGGCTGTGTGCAGGGAGCTGGGTTTGGTGGGCGACGCCGCAGGTGCAGTCACCTTATTCTGATTTAGCAACTGACGAGCACCTGGCAGGAGCACTGGCCAGAGGATGGCACTAGTGCTCCCGCGATGCAGAAAACAAGCTGATCCAGTGGCAGTTAAAGGAAGAAGCAGAGATGTATCAGTGGGGTTTGAGGTGTCTGGCCCGTTTGGGGTTTATCCATTCTGTGTGAATGGCGTTGGCAGCTGCAGGGAGCGCGGCAGCGCGGGGCCTCGCAGGGCGCGCTGGGCCGGGCGAGCGGCTCCCCGCTCTGCAGCCATGGCGGGGAGGGACAGGCGGGTTTGACATTCCCGCTCAGGTCGTTTTGGGTGAAATGGGGTGGCTTTGTCCCCTTCTAAGAAGTCCTCTGAACCCACAGGCTCCACACCAGCTTCGACCCAGGCTGTCGGTGGGGCCATGGGGTGGATGGAGCTGTGGGAAAGGCCATGGTTGTCAGGGCAGCTGTGGGGTGGATGGAGCTGTGAGAAGGGCCGTGGCTGTCAGTGGGGCTGTGGGGTGGATGGATGGAGCTGTGGGGTGGATGGATGGAGCTGTGGGGTGGATGGAGCTGTGGGGTGGATGGATTTTGCTGTGGGAAGGACCGTGGCTGTCGGTGGGCTGTGGAGTGGATGGATGGAGCTGTGGGGTGGATGGATGGAACTGTGGCGTGGATGGATTTTGCTGTGGGAAGGGCCGTGGCTGTCAGTGGGGCTGTGGGGTGGATGGATGGATCTGTGGGGTGGACGGATGGATCTGTGAGGTGGACGGATGGGGCTGTGGGGTGGATGGATGGATCTGTGGGGTGGATGGATGGATCTGTGAGGTGGACGGATGGGGCTGTGGGGTGGATGGATGGATCTGTGGGGTGGACGGATGGATCTGTGGGGTGGATGGATGGATCTGTGGGGTGGGTGGATGGAGCTGTGGGAAGGGCCGTAGCTGTCAGCGGGGCTGTGGGGTGGATGGATTTTGCTGTGGGAAGGACCGTGGCTGTCGGTGGGCTGTGGAGTGGATGGATGGAGCTGTGGGGTGGATGGATGGAACTGTGGCATGGATGGATTTTGCTGTGGGAAGGGCTGTGGCTGTCAGTGGGGCTGTGGGGTGGACGGATGGATCTGTGGGGTGGACGGATGGGGCTGTGGGGTGGATGGATGGATCTGTGAGGTGGACGGATGGGGCTGTGGGGTGGATGGATGGATCTGTGGGGTGGACGGATGGAGCTGTGGGGTGGATGGATGGAACTGTGGGGTGGACGGATGGGGCTGTGGGGTGGATGGATGGATCTGTGGGGTGGACAGATGGGGCTGTGGGGTGGATGGATGGATCTGTGGGGTGGACGGATGGGGCTGTGGGGTGGATGGATGGGTCTGTGGGGTGGACGGATGGAGCTGTGGGGTGGATGGATGTTGCTGTGGGAAGGGCCGTGGCTGCTGGTGGGGCCGGGACAATGCGGGGATTCAGCAGACCGGGGGTAATGCAGCGCGAGCGGGTCTGTGAGCGGCCCTGAATAGGCCAGGCTGTGCTTGAGAAGAATGAGGGGTAGGCAGAAGGCAAGCTAGTGTTTCATGGTCATCTTATGTTACACTTCAGCCTTTCAAAGAGTGTCTGGGGCTGGTTGAATGAACCTCTCTTGCACTGCGAATGCGGGAGCCTAAAGACAAAGGGGACTCTTGTCACTCGCAGGCCCCTTTCGGGAATAAAAGCCATTGTCACATGAACAGGGGCAGTCTGGCAGGCTGTGCATGCTTCAGTGCCCCATGATATCGCTAAGTCTCAGCAGAAATCACATTCAGGGCCCTGTCAGCTTTGATTAGCGGGGTCTCATGACTTAATGTGCCGCGATATTTCATGTCTAAGGGTGGCGGCTGTCTTTCTGTGGGATGAATGCCCTCTATTGTCCACTGAGTTATTTTATTTACATTTTTTTAAACAGCTTATAAAGGTAAAAAGATAGCTGCGCTTAAAGAAGAAAATCACATTCCTTTGCTTCTGGATCAGCGGTGAGCGCTGGTCGGGTCACATACAGTGGAACTTGTTTTCGCAGTCAGCATCAAAGTTCTCGTCTTGTTTAACAGCTTTATAGTCCATTCTGAACAGGTGGCAGTGGCGCTGGCTTTAGGAAGGAAACAATAAATAATCTTTTTAGCCTCTGACAACCAGAAATATTCTTGGGGCCGAGAGAGCTCCCTCTCCGACCTCTCTGCATCAGTGGCTAGCGGCACTTTGCTCCCCTTCCTCAGTTTGGTTCTTAAAGGATTGATGGCACAGGGATTTTGTTGGTCGTTGTCTGTCCACATTTCTCTATTTTCAAAAGCAGAGTATATTTTTTCAACTAGTGTTTCATCCTATAATTTCTACAAATAATGGAGCTTAATCCTATATGTTAAAGTCAGTGTTTGCCCTTATAATTAAGATAATGTGGATTATCTTAAAATCCAGTTGTAAAAATTTCTCATAAGTAAGTTGGAGTATCCAGAGAAGAAGCTCCATAGACACAGAATTCCATGTTTTATCAGCAATACATACCGTTACACAAGTGATTTGGTAATTTGGTAGAGTGTATGGTTGAGCAAAGAGTTAAAGGGGTACAAGTATGCAAAGGTGTAGAAACACATAGTTCAGGGAGCAGCACAACGTTTGATTGTCAGTGCAGCGATGTTTCGAGCACCAGTTCTGCTGTTGTTTGCAGTCCCGCTTCATACATGGTGCTGAGCACACGTGGTGTATTTTGGCAAATCTGCCCATGCAGATCAGTGTTGAGATTGGTTGAGCACATTAATGGATACTCGGATTTTGGGTCTCTTCACTCTGACTTTTTTGAGCTGTTCTCAGGGCAGTGAAAACATCTCTCATTCTGCTTCTTTCCCCCATTCACCGCCTTAATTACAAAGGCTTCTTCAGCTCTTACTGTATTTTAAAGTGTGTGCATTTGAATTTCCGTGTTTCTTTTCAATTAAAAATAATAATTGAGAAGAAAAGCAAGGAGGATGTTACAGGGGATGTTTCTGGTGTGAAGATGATGATGTCTCGACCCGTTTTTCCTGTGGACCGGCTGTGGTGCTGCAGCGCAGCGTGGACGCCGTGCGTTGCCGGCCGGAGCAGCCAGCATTGCTCACTGCTCACTGACCAGTTAAACCGGGTCTAAAACTGCTTGGAGTGACCTTAGGAAGACAAATCACAGAAATGCTTGTTTCAGTTTACCTGTGCACACACATATTCCCACCTCGACTTTCTCACTCTACCTTAAATTCTTCAGTTCTGAGTAACCTGTCACAGCTTCAATGTGACGGTCTCACTCCTTGTGAACTATGTTCATGCGCTCTTGAAAGTGGACCTGGGAAATCTCATGTTTTTCTCATTTCTGAAGATCTTCCTGAAGACAGCTGTGTGTATTGTATGCTCGTTAGGCAGGAAGTAATTAAACATCTAACCTGATGTCATGCACTATGCAGCGATGCACTCGGAGAGGTTGAACGAAGCTGATTAGCCACAAGTTTGAAATGAGTGATTCCAAAACACAAACCAGATGTTCCCAATGATTAATGCTGGTGTGCCTTTTACTCGATTATTTCTACTGTTATTATGTATCCAGGCTTTGATCACTGTGATTTTGTTAGGATTGACGTTGGCTTTTCCTCTGCAAACTCTCGTTCTGTTGTTCAGTCTGTTCTCTGGCTTTTCAGAGATTCCTTCCCCGTTGGTTCAGAAATACCGCACAGAGTGAGTTACGGGCGTATTTACCTCTGTGTTGTCCCAACTTGCCTACAGCAAAGTAATGCAGGAGTCATCAGAGCCCATTTGTGTGTCCTGCTTCACCGCTCCCAGCGGCGCCACCACCAAGAGCTGATTCCTCTGCTGCGAACCCCCCCGTGGGAAAGCTGCCCGAATTCTCGGTGTAGACACCACCCAAGCGCACATGCCCTTGCAGATAACATCTCGTGTGGCTTCCTGCGCCTCGTACTGTATATGGCAAGAATAGTCATTTTTAGATGAGACAGAGCCAGTTGCGTTCTGCACACGCAGAGAGGGGCAGGTTCTGGGCTGGGGTGCTCTGGGTGTTCGCATCACAACACTCCCCATTTTCCCATACTCTTGTTTTTGCAATCGTGTGACCAGAGGAGTGCTCCGGTGCTTGTGGCTTGGCCTGAACGCGTCACGCTTGGGCAACTTCCCCCATCCCATGGTCAGTGCACCTCCACGCGTTTTAGATACCATTTAATGTGGTATCGCCCAGCTTTGGATTCTTCCCCATCCTCATCCAGTGCTCCTGTGCTGTGTTTTTAAATGTTCATGCATGGGGAACAAAACTAGCACAGAATGTCCAAATATGATTTTTGCTTTCACCATAATTAAATCAAAGAGTGGCCCAAAATTCCCCGAGGACAGTGAGGGGACTCACAGACATTGATGGATTTGGTTCAGGCAGTGGGTCGTCACCTTCTCTCCTGTACTAAGCGGTGGCTTCATCACATACCTGTCCCACGTCCACCTGGGGACACACGGCAAGAGAGGGAGCATCCTTCCCGCATCGCTGTTAAACACTTCTATCTGTAGCAATAATGCTAATTCTTTGCTGTTATCAGATCAGACGCCAGGAACTCTCTATGTATGAAACATATTTTTGTGAAAAGACAACTTGTACCACCAGTCAGGACTATCGCACTTTGTCTTTATAGTTTGAGGGAGGGTGAGTAGACCCTGATAAACTGATGTTAGTGTTCTCCGGAGCTTTTCCATGTCCCTGCATCCTAACTGGGATCTTTCTTGTGTTGATCAGCTGATGTGGGGGAGGTTGCTGCTGCGGATTTTTGTTGCCCTGCTGATCCAAGCCGAGATGGGTGATCTGCGGTTGGATCCACTGGGTTGTGTGCTGGCGCGGCTGGGGGATTCAGCACCGCGGTGGAAATGCGCCTTTCTTGGCTGGGGAGGGGGATTCTCACCGCGTCGGTCACAGCACGCTGTCTGCCTATCCAAGTGTTTGTTTTCTAACTCCAAAACGAGCCTGTGGATGTGGTGTTGCTTTTCTGGAGATCTTATCGCCTACAAACAGACTGTTAAAAATAGGGTCGTTTTACACAAAACTTGTTTGTGGAGCGAAACAATTCGAAACACGATAATAACAAAACAAAATCTTAAAATAGCTCAAAGTTGAGACCACAGGCACAGCTGCCAAGCACTTTCATCTTTATTACAGTTACTCATATCTCTTCTCTTATTATTCCTATTGTAAACACGCTGATGTTATCTGCGTTGGCCTCGCTGCTCAGCCAGCCCGTGGAGCCACAGCCGGGCCGGCTGTTCCTGGGGCGGCTCACGCGTCTCCTGCCGCGTTTGGCTTCGCGCACGGACGGGGCTGCGGGACGTTTCTGCCAGCACCGCGTTCCTCTGCTCCCTCAGCTCCTTCAGCTGGGTGACGGTAAAATGGTGATAAAAACCGGCTCGTGGGGTTTGTTGGAAGAGGAACATTGACAGCAGGACGGTTCCTCTGAGCCAGGTCTGCAGCACCTGGGCTGGGGAGGTGATGTCTCTCCACACTTTGGTTATCCCACAGCATCTCCCGGGGAAGCTGCAGCTCATGGCCTACTCTGCAGACATTCAAACCTGCCTGGACACCTTCCAGTGTAACCTCATCTGGGTGTTCCTGCTCCATGGGGGGATTGCACTGGATGAGCTTTCCAGGTCCCTTCCAACCCCTGACACTCTGTGATTCTGTGATTCTGTGTATCCGCGATGTGTAAAGAACTGGCGGGATGACCAGGCCCAGAGTTGTGGTGAATGGAGCCAAATCCAGTTGTTGGCCGGTCACAAATGGTGTCTCCAGGGCTCAGTATTGGGGCCACTTCTGTTTAGTCTCTTTATCAATCATCTGGATGAGGGGATCGAGGGCACCCTCAGTAAGTTTGCAGATGACACAAGTTGGGTGGGTGTGTTGATGTGCTGGAGGGTGGGAAGGCCATACAGAGGGGTCTGGACCGGCTGGATCGCTGGGCGGAGGCCAATTGTCTGAGGTTCAACAAGGCCAAGTGCTGGGTCCTGCACCTGGGTCACAACAACCCCATGAACGCTGCAGCTGGGGAAGAGCGGCTGGAAAGTGCCCGGTGGAAAAGGACCTGGGGGTGTTGGTGACAGCGGCTGAACATGAGCCAGCGTGTGCCCAGGTGGCCAAGAGGCCACCAGCATCCTGGCTGGTACCAGCACTGGTGTGGCCAGCAGGACTAGGGAAGTGATTGTGCCATTGTACACTGTGCACTGGGGAGGCCAAAACCTGAATCCTGGGGTCAGTTTTGG
Source organism: Streptopelia decaocto (assembly GCF_964273445.1). Classification (NCBI taxonomy): domain Eukaryota; kingdom Metazoa; phylum Chordata; class Aves; order Columbiformes; family Columbidae; genus Streptopelia; species Streptopelia decaocto. Next base: position 1,866,886 of record NC_138672.1, on the reverse strand, counting down.
GCCCCTCATCATAAGAAGAACATTGAGATACTAGAGAGAGTGCAGAGAAGGGAACGGAGCTGGTGAGGGGCTGGAGCACAAGTGTGATGGGAGCGGCTGAGGGACCTGGGGGGTTCAGCTGGAGAACAGGAGCTGAGGGGAGACCTTCTGATCTCTGAACTGCCTGAAAGGAGCTTGGAGCCAGGGGGGTCGGGCTCTGCTCCCCAGGAACAAGCACCAGGAGCAGAGGAAACAGCCTCAAGTTGCGCCAGGGGAGGTTGAGGTTGGATGTGGGGAACAATTTCTTCCCCAAAGGGCTGTGGGGCATTGGAACAGGCTGCCCAGGGCAGTGCTGGAGTCACCATCCCTGGAGGGGTTTAAAAGGTGTTTAGATGAGGTTCTCAGGACATGGGGCAGTGCCAGAGCTGGGTTATGACTTGATGATCCTGAGGGTCTCTTCCAACCGAAATGATTCTATGATTCTATGAAATGAATCTTCCTGGCTCTGCAGTCTTTGGTGCAAAGTAGAACATACACCCAGTTAAACGGGAAAACCTGACCTGACACTGCACATGTTCATCCGATTAAGTCACCTGTACGGTTGATAGAGGTGGAGATAAAACTATGCCATTTAGATAGCAGTTCTGCAATTAGGTTAATCTGAACATGCGTGTGAACATTAAAAAGCTATTAGGGAAACCATTGTATGCATGCATGTTAAAATTAACAAATAATTGTTTAATGAAAGGTGCTAATGAGATCAAATAGTGAAACAAGACTTGGAGAGTTGCAAGTGTTTTTTAAAGATAAAACCAGCTACCAAAGCTTGGAGACCCAAACCCCTTCATCAGGTCCAAGACAGAAGCAGCAACCTCCATCTTGCATACGGGTGTAATTGCTCAGCTTCAACGTTGTGGTGTTCATCTGATAATCTGAGAGAAAAGGTACTTGATGCTTGTGGAGCTCCGCAAAGCGGCCTCTGAGCGGGTGGAACAGTTGTGAAGTGTGGAGGTAACAGCTGGGCTGGGAACCGACGCTGGGCCTGGTTCGTAGCGCACGGTCACGTCAGCGCTCGTTCCTGCGTTTGTCACGTCAAGCTCTTCTGCTGACTTCTCTCTGTGGGATGAAGTGTCGACCACCAGGGGCACAGTGTTCATTTGGTGTTCAACAGACAACCCAAAACCTCCCAACCCCCCCAAAAACAAACCCAAACCAAAACATATTAAAAACAAAAGCGTTTTCCCACTGATAGCTGGGTCTGCAACACCTGGGCTGGGGAGGTGATGTCTCTCCACACTTCCCTCTGTTCTTTCTGGACATTAAGACTGAACGATTGAACTTACGTGGTGAGCATTGGTTGTTGCTTTTGTACACTCGGTCTCCAATGCAGTGGGTGAAATACAAACAGGGATTTCCCCCGAGGTGACGTGAACTGGATTGTGCCGTGAGCACCACTGGGCTGACAAACAAATCCTTCAATTTCATGATAATTCTCTCTAATCAAAATCAATTGCAGATAGCAGAGAAACCCAATAAAGATAAGAGCTTTTCCTCTGAGCCCTAACGTGCTGGTTTTATCCCCATCTGAGTAAACAGGCATTAGTGAGCTCAGTTGGTGCCGGACTCTTGTCCTGTTGGTGCTCAGCGTTAAACGCCGCGGGAGGGTCAGAACGTGGTGTTTTCAGATGCTGTTTACAACCATTTTGGAAAATACAGCCTAACTTTGCAAAATAATTAGAAGAACACTTCACGTAAAACATCCTTGCCACCCACTTCACAGTGACATCAGTACTAACACACAAATGTGCGAGAAGGCTCCTTATTAATCTATTTACTGGAACAATACACTATATTAAAGAAAGCCATTATATGCTTATTTTATATTTGCGATCCAAGTATTTTCACACACTACAGGAATGAGACACTGTTCACTGCTGGAATCCCCATGGGTTTCCATCCCTCGCGAGCGACGCGCGGCCAGACCTCCCTGCATCTCTGCAGTCGCGGGGCAGCGGCGGCTGAGCCGGTTCTGCAGCTCAGCGCAGCGGAGCCTCCTCAGCTGCAAAAGATACTAATTTGGAGTTAATTTGTGAACGTGGCAGGTCTCGGCTTATCAAAGATTTGTAGATACCACAAAAGGGAAAAATAAACGTCTTTCTGATGGCGGTGAAGCCGAGTGCTCTTGGGTGTGGAGCTGAGCAGCGATTTTAAGCACTGAGACCTCTTGATTTTAGAGTCTTTTAAGTCTTGAGTTGCTTTCAGAAAAGGCAGCCATGTGGCCAAATGGAAAAGGCACAGCAAGATGGATAACGTTAACTCAGAAAGATGTCGTGGGTCGGGTGGTTTATACAATTTAATTGATGGGAAATATCAGTCTCAGCTGGTTTTGTGCGAGCACTTCGCTCCGTCCCGTTCTGCCACACAACCTCAGCTCCAGCGTTGACTCCGGGCCGTGCTGCTTGGAATATGCGGCTCTGCCAGGAGCGTTCTTGTGCATTTCTAAGTGGAATGTATGTGGCCAAATGTTTATATGATTTATTTGTACTTGATAATGTAGCAGACATCATTAACACATTAAAAATTTGTATAATAGCATATATACTTCTCTTTGGAATAATACTCATTTATCCACTGTGGTGTTCTTCTCCTAAACAGACTCTTTTTTTTTCTATTTTCCAGGCAGCAGTGCTGAGCATTAAGCTAAAATTACAGCCAGATCAAGATGTAGAGAAGGTGAGTCATTTCCTCTGCAGGCTCCTCTGTCATCAGACCCACCTTCTGATCCATCCCGGCTCTCCACACTGTGCTGCCTTTCGCTGGAGGCTTTCATTTGTTCCCAAGAACTATCTGCTGCATCACCGATGTGCGGTTTCATCTAGGGAAGCCATAGAGTTGATTTGGTTAGACCCCAGTCCGGTGTACTGGACTGTCTTTCCAGCTGCTGTTATACAAAATTGTAGCTGTGCTCTTGACAAGCGGTTGTCGCTGTGATGGAATTTAGTGCTTTTGCTGTTTTGAAGCTTTGCTAATTGTGTTGAAAATGTCACATGGCTTTTAGGCAGCACTGGGGGGTGAAGCGGGGTCTGGGAGTTGCCGTGTGTGAGCAGGGGACGGGCCAGCTCCGCAGTGTCACAGACAGGATGTGCGCTGTGCCCTCTGCGAGCTGCCCAACACCGTGACCAGCGCCACCGTGCTCTAAATGTCATTTCTTCTCCTAGATGTGCACGCCGCTGCTGCTCCAAGATAAAACGAACTTGGTGGAAGATTACGTGGGAGACTATCCCGAGCTCCAGAGCAAGCTCTTGCAGATCCTCGACACGTGGTGTGAACCTGGTTTTAATATCAGAGACATCACAAGGTAGAAATGCTTGTTGACTTTCTGAACAGCTGGGGCCAACTTGCTGTCAGAGGACAGTGTGTTCTCTGCTTGTCTGTCTGAGATTGTTTCCCGGAGTAATGGAGTGCAATATATCCACTTTTCAGCTGAGAAAGGGGAAATTCTGGTGTCTGTGCCAGAGGCTCCTCCAGCACCTCAGTCCATAGGAAGAGGTGTCGTTCCTATTGACAGATGCTCAGCTCCTGCTGGGAGAGGGGAGTGCAGAATGAAACCTGTGCAGTAGATCTTAGCAATACATTAATAGCAATGTCAAAGCTTCCTGCAGGAGGTTGGAGCAATCAGACTCTCGTGCTTTGCTGCAGAGAAGGGTGAGTTTCAGTATCGGTTGTACAGGTTTTGCAGGAAGATAATTCTGCGATGAAGTGGCAGAAAAACAAGAGATGTGAGTGGTTAACCTTCATATGCTCGTGAAATAGTCGTGTGTGTTTTAATTTATAAATTGTTTCTTGCTAGAATAGCTCCTGTCATTCACAAAGCCAACAGCACAGTCATACAGGGTGAATGTAATAGTTGCTGTCTTAGTTTTGAAAAAGAGATGTGAGGGAATCATTCCCTTTCTCTTTCTTTCAAACAAGCCTCTGGACTTGGCTGGGAAATCCGTGTGGTTGTGTAGTTGGCTCTTTGCTGTCACTCAGGGAGGGCAGGGGACCGTTGTTACCAACACCCGGCAAACCCCAACACCTCTGCTCTTCACTGTCTGCTATGAGAGAAATGGGCTTCAGGCAATTCCACAGATGTTTGTGATATTGTTTGTTTGCTTACAGCCAATATCAAGGCCTGTCCGGGTACAAACCAGAGAAATTTAACCGCAAAATGCTGAGCAAGCTGGTCTTCAGGCTCCTAGACCGATTTAATGCAGATCCAGGTATGTGGTACTGCAACACATTGTGGAGTTATCTCACCAATAAAGAACAAATGAAGTCAATTTGTCTTCTTCCATGTTCAGCAAGGAATTTCTGCTGTGATTTATCGCGGGGTATTTCAAGGTTTAATTAATGATATTGAAAACCAAAGCTGGTAAGTTATGGGAATTATCACTTTGTGCTGTCAAAGAATGAAGTGCTTGTGACTAATAGACTGCTTCTTCCATGATGTGAAATAAATCTTGACCTCAGAACGGCGCTACGTAAACACGCGATGGTCAGCGTTGAGTTATGCCTCCATTCCGCTCACGCAAGAGTCAGGTCATTATTCATCCGGGATCTGTTCTCGTGAGTTACGGGCCCGTCAGCTGGGAGGAGATAACCCTTGGCAAGCAGGAGCCTCACAGCCCTTTGTGTTCTTTGCATAGACTGGGGTTGGGGGTAAGGATTTTTAAGGCTCTCAGCAAAGTAACACATTTTGCATCACTGCATAGATCTGCTTCACCACCACTTACCTAACGAAATCTGCTTTGTTTGGCTCTGGTTGTTAGCGGGGATTGTTGATTGTTTCTTCTCTTTGGGACCTTGCCTCAGACACCTTTCGGTGCACCGTTAGTTTTTACCCCGCGAAGCTTTCCGTCATCAGCCCGAGATATGCAATTTTCTCTTCTTGGACTAAAAAGTGTTTTCTAACCACAAATTGTGGGCTTATTACACCTGGCAGCAACACTATATCGCATATTAATCTTCACATCTTCAGACTGGTGTTCAAAAGTTAATAGGATAATCCTTACAAACCCTGATAGGAAGATAAGTAAATATAATTAAACTTAGTCAGTTGGTGTGAAAGCTGAGACATAAGGGGGGCGAAGTATTTAAAATCTAAAACCCTCCCAGGAGTTTACTAGTCTTCAGTAATTTCTCCTCCCTTACGAGGTGGATCAGTCATTAGGCTGTATTGTCTTTTATGATCTGTAAGGGATTTGTGTTGTTCCCTTTCCTTATGAAAGGTACACCAAAGGTATTATATTAACTGCAGAGGTAAAATGAAGGGATCGTTCAAATGCAGAATTCTGAGAAATTAAAAAAACCCAATAATCTAGGAGAGGAACATGTAGCTGTTGATCTTGGGTGCTGTGTGTGGGATCTCGGCCTGGGGATGCTGTCCCACAAGTTGGAGCTGCCGATAACAATGGCCAGATCAACACATTGACTGGTGAGGAGGTTCCCTGCGGTGCACACAGGTCCCGTTCCTGCGCTTCCAGAGCGATGGATCCCGTGCAAACCGCGGTGTCCGCAGCGCAGCGTACGGCACCTCTGCCCGTGTGAGGGGATGTGCGGTACTGACTGAGACCGGTGCCACATCTGGGGCAGCAGCAGGGATGGATGACTCTCATAGTCCCATATATGAAAGCAGGTGTCACACTTAATTCAGAGCAGGACTTCACGCTTTGCTCAACTGCCTTAGTCTCCTTTGAAATGCATTGGAAGGGGATGAATCCCTACAGAGGAATTTCTGCCTTAGCGCTGGTCCTGCTCGAACTGCCTTGGGGAACGGTGGTAGCTGGAGTAACACGGCTTCCCTTCCCTTCCCTTCCCTTCCCTTCCCTTCCCTTCCCTTCCCTTCCCTTCCCTTCCCTTCCCTTCCCTTCCCTTCCCTTCCCTTCCCTTCCCTTCCCTTCCCTTCCCTTCCCTTCCCTTCCCTTCCCTTCCCTTCCCTTCCCTTCCCTTCCCTTCCCTTCCCTTCCCTTCCCTTCCCCTGAATTTCAGGGTGTTCTTCTTTTTCTGAACCATATTCCAATACTACCACACAAAACAGCGCATGGTCAGTGGAAATTTTCTGCTGAATCCCAAAGGTGTCCCAATAAACTCTGTGGGGATTCCATTTAATTGGCTCCACTGGGGAAGGAGGGAGTTGGACAGAAATGGTATGTGATTGAGGAAACTGAGTTTTAGAGTGTCTTTTCTCACACGTGGGGCGGTATACCCTGGTTTAATGAGCCTGTAACTTTTGCAGGCTAATTACTTGCTGCTCTTTGGAGGCTGTGTGAGAGTCAGTTCTATGTACAATAGCTCCCGGAGGTGGGGGAGCTGACCTTACCTGGGTTTGAAACGCTCACATCTATTTTCTGTTGTGTTTTTGCACAATCCACATACCCCAGAGAGTTCAGTGAGGTAGAAATGATACAAGTACAGCTGTCCTCATATATCGGCCCTTAGTGCCTGTGTGACAATAAGGCAGATAATGGTGTTGATAGCAAAGAGACGGTCACCGACCGGACAGTCCAAAGTTGTGGTTTTCCTGGAGCAGTGTAATTAATTAGCTGAGCACCTGAAGTTCTGAGTGCTTGCAACATGTTTTTACCACTGTCTCTGAGAAGTTTTCTTAGCATAAACTAAGAGAAATGTTTCTCTTCATTTGTCCACCAGGTTTTACTTTTAATTTCAGTTGGGTATGCATGTACCTCATGGTGTGTGAGCTCAGCGCGCCCAGTGCCCAGTGGCGGGCCAGCAGGGGGCAGGCGAGGGCTGTCCCCAGGGAGCCCGCTGAGGGGACACGGCCGGGCTGTCCCCAGGGATCAATGTGAGGGGACACGGCCGGGCTGTCCCCAGAGATCAGTGTGAGGGGACATGGCTGGGCTGTCCCCAGGGATCAATGTGAGGGGACACAGCCTGGTTGTCCCCAGAGATCTCTATGAGGAGACTTGGCCGGGCTGTCCCCAGGGATCAATGTGAGGGGACACAGCCTGGTTGTCCCCAGAGATCTCTATGAGGAGACTTGGCCGGGCTGTCCCCAGGGATCAATGTGAGGGGACACAGCCTGGTTGTCCCCAGAGATCTCTATGAGGAGACTTGGCCGGGCTGTCCCCAGGGAGCCCTGTGAGACCCGGGGGCCACACTGGGCACTTGCAAAAGACACTGTTAGAGAGAGAGGAATCACTCTGGCTCTACAGGAATGCATTTGGAAGGAGGAGATTTCAAATGTTCTTTACCTTCTCCTTGTTAAAACAGCGCAGGAGGTTATTCCTTTCCTTGACATTTCCTTTACAAGGGTTGTTTCTTGGTGATTTTTCTTCAGAGTTTTTTAGCTCTGTATTAGATATCAGCACCGTGACTGAGAAGATCGTCTGGGCTTGGGTGTTGGAAGGCAGGACCCGTCTGCTCCCGGGGCTGCAGGGTCATGGTGCTGGACAAAGGACAGGACACACCGGGGTCCTTTCTGGGCCCTTCTCAGCTACGTTTTTATCTACTGAGGTACAGACATTAGCCTGTGATCTGCTCTGGGACCAAGAGCAGCAGCTCCAAGCTTCTCTTTGAAAAGCTGTCACCACCCTTGCCGTTCTGAGCATGAATTAATTATATCCAGACAAGTGTCTGAAGACCACACCGGAGCACTTTGCCTTCAGGATCAAACCCCTTGTGCCGTGTGCTCTGTTCTTCTCAGGGCAGCAAATCCCACAGGTCGCTCAGGGGTTTGAGCCTGGTTTGGGGTTTCTGCTGTTTCACCAGCCTTTTGAGGACCCTGATCTCTGACGGCACAGAGTGTTTTATGAGAGACAATAATGCACCTTGGAGGTTACAACAAAAAGAGGGTTTCTTGAGTCCAGCCCTACCCTCCACTAATTTGCACTTGGGAACTAATCTCATAATACACCAAGAGACAGCTCGTGTCTCCTCGGATTCCCCAGCAATCCTTAGCGATACCAGGGTAAAAGCCTCTAGCGTTTCAGGTACTTTTATTAAAAAAAGACTCCATTACTTTGTCCCCAAGCAAAGTATAGTTTGTGTGGGGCCTTCTTCTCTGCCAGGACAGGGTAAGGAGTCTCATTGTGAAGGGAAGTCGAGCTCTGCACGTGTTGTAAAGAGAGAATCGCGTCCACGTCCCAAGTCAGGAGGCACCGCGTGTCACCTGGGAGTGGTGACCATGCGCCACACCTAAAAATGTATTGCACCACGTCCCCCGTAGACACATCCTACTAATGTTCTACGAGTGAAAGAGGTGTGTATTGCGGGTTTCATAACCCGTGTGACAAATAGATGTCGTTTTCAGTTCCTCTCCGGTGCTGATAGTCGGCTAAAGGGCAAAAGCAGAGGGGGATTTTTGCTTCTGTGAGTCCCAGATGTGAAGTGTAGCTCGGCTGTTGTGGTGCTGCTGCCAGCTTGAGAGGTGACACATGCCCAAAGAGGTGCCTTCATAGTATGATGCCACTTGTATTCCACTAGTGCTCCAGAACCCAATCAGGATCCCAAAACCCTGTTATAGCAACACTGCAGAGAAGGATGGTCCCTGTTCTGGAAAGGTGAGGACATTGTCTTTGCCCTGACCAACAGAACACTGGGTTTGGCTCCGGAGACCTGAGTTCCAACTCCTGTTCGCTCTGGTGTGTGACCTTGAGTAAGTTGCTCTTCCCTCAAGCACTTGGATTTCTGCACATATAAGGTGTGGGTGGTTGTGAAACTGCAGGGGAAGGGTCTGGCAAAGCCTCTGCGGTGCCACCTGCGTCACCATCCTGCCCCAGAGCCACAGCAGCTCCTCCCGGTATCTCCGACAGATGTGGAGTGTGGATCCTGTTCTTAGAGCCCTCTGAGGTGCCGTCTCCTGTACGCACTCTGCCGGTTCTTGTCTGGCCTCGCCATTACACTGTTGGTTGGTTTTATCCTCCAGCAGGCTATCTGGAATTCCTCTTGCCTTTATGGCTTTTGGTAAATGCATCTCATGTTTTACTTTGGCCTTTCTGATTTTCTGTGTTTGTGCTGTTCTTTTCTATGTGTGTGATGCAGTTTCCACCTTGTTCTTGTGTTTGAGATCAATAAAAGGTTGTGATTTAGCAGAATCCCATTTTTCCATTGCCAGCTCTTCTTTGCTCCTTTTCCCTTTGCAAATGGCTTCCACATGAAATCTTACCTGCCAGTCCTCTGAGTTTATTCAAGTCCATTTTGTTGTTATTTTGCTGTTCTTCTTAGAGCTTTTAACTCTCAGTTTATTGTCTCTTATCAAGTTACCTTTTATCTTCATGTTTTCAATCAGTATTTCTCAGGTTTTTTGTAATAAAATGCAGAAAACTGGATTCAAGCTCAGTTCCTTTGCTCCGTCAGAATAGAAGATGTCACTAGTGCCTTCAGAATGTTTCCAGTCCATCTGTGTTTCTCTGTCCTATTCTCTGCACAGGTGGGCACTTAAATCCCTCCGTTCTGCCGCTTTGGATATTTCCCGTGGAGCTCACAGAAAAACGTTCAGTGGATCTTTCTGGTGACCTGGAGAAATCACACTGTGTTTCTTTCTGAAGTGCTTTGAAATCTTTAATTGATTATATTAGTAGTATTTATGTTCTTACCTTCGTTAAAGTGTGTTACTTTCTGTGAGCTGATGATTTTCCCCTGGATATTGGGTTTATATCCGGAAGAAAGATCACCGTATTTATTGGGATAATATCCTGTGGGATAATTGCAATGATTTCCTCAGATCCTCTGAGGGCAGGGATATGTTGTCACACCGTGGAAGATTAACTCCAAACTAACAGCTTTGGACATTTCCACTTGAGCTGGAAACGTTCGAGTTGTGAAGTGATGCAGTGAGCAGTGGGACCTCCGTTCATGTCCCTCGGATTCCAGGCTCTGCCATTCATCCATCTTCCTTCTTTCTTGCAGTTCTTGATCCCCGGACGTGCCGCGTGTGGGCAGGGAGAGTGTGGAACTCGGGGGCCCTTTGAGTGTGTCCTGGGTACCCTGATTCAAGGGAGGCAGAAGAGAATTTTCCCCTCCCTGGTTGCTATTCCCCTTTCCCATAGCTGGTCCTGCTCCCTCTGCCCCCCGTGCGATGGGGCTGGTCACTGCAACCCGCTGGAGGCGCCGGGGAAATCCCTGTACCGGCACCCAGCAAGAACCGACACATACCTATGCTAATCCTGCTTCATGGATTTTATCTCCTGCGTTTATCTCTCGTTGCGCTGGATTTCAAAACAAGGCACGGTGTGAAGATCTTGGTTTTTGCAGTTGTAACAAGGCGTATCTAATAAAGATGGCAGTAATAATAATAATAACAACAACTGTTGTTTGCTAGCTCAGCAAAACAATAATCACCACCCTCTTTGTGTGGATATAGAGTCTCTTTCATGGATATATGTGTTATCGGATAAACATTAGCCACAAGTTTATGTCCTGAGTAACATGTTCAAAGCTGCTTCAAAGAATTAACAGCACAGGTTCCAATTAAATGGAAAAGAAGGCGACAGCCTCTGGAGCCTGGAGGTGATATAAGGATGCTGCCTGATGAAAGGTGTGAAGTCATTGATTGTGGAGCATAGTGAACCAGCAAGAGGATCTTATCGTTCAGGGGTGGCACAACCAGAGATAGCAGCAGCTGAGGATTAGCATTGCTAATCATGGTTGAAAGTGTAAATAGCAGTTTATTGTTGAGATAAGCTGACAATGTGCGAGTCTGCCTGTCATTGTTCCCAGGGCGATGGCATCCTGCCTTCCGCGGGCTGAAACTGGGGAAGGAAAACTGTCATGTCTAGACAGTGAAACTCGAAGGAAGTTCAGCGATGCTGTATACTTAAACATCTCTTTCCTTCTTTTAGCTCTCTGCCCTAATGTCGTAAATCAGCGGCACTTGAGAACTCTGAATTATCTCTTCTACAAGAGGTTTGTTGAGGTACGTTTCTGTTTTGTGTGTGGCATGGGTGTTTATTTTGCATTTTGAATAACATCACTTACATGATTTAGATGTATTGATAGTATATGAGCAAGTCATTATTATTATTATCGCATAGAAATGCATCTGATCTGCCACTGGGCCTGTTTCACCTGTGAGCGAGTAGCCTGTGTGTCCGTTCGTGTTCTGATGCGGCGGCTGCTCGGTGCTCGTTGCCCTCGGCATCCCCGCGGTGACGGGCGCGCACGGTGGCTCAGGCCGCGCTCTCCACACCTCCGCCTGCCCTCAGCCATCTCAAATCAGCAGGAGCCTACTGGCTAAAGACTCTTTTGCTGTGTTTGGGTTTCTTGGGGGTGTTGCGTGGTTGTTTTTTCCTTCACTTCAGTTTGAAGCAGTCCGTGTCGCTGGGTTCTTTGCAGGCGCTCTGGTTCTTGTGGCCTGGCTGTGATGGGGGTGGCCCAAACCTGCCGCAGAAGCTTTTTTGTGCTAGCAGCCTCGTTAATGCTTAGCACAGAGGTAGTATTCATCCTTTCAGCTGCCGAACCTCTCCTTGAACTAACTTTACTCTTGTCCAGCCTCCAGGTTCTCTGTCCAAATACGCCGGTACTTGTCCTGGCACCGAGGGTTTGCAGAAGTAGGAAGGTGCCATTAATTCTTTCCAAGGAGCAGGTCTCTAGGAGGCTGACTGTCTGCGGAATGACGTGACGACGGTTTCTTGTCCCCTCTCATGAGTGTACGGAGCCAAGTCCCTGCCCTTGGGGTGCTCCGGAGCACCCTGCATTGGGCAGCACAGTTCTCTTCTTGTTCACAAGGCAGTTTGGGTGTTTCTCTTGATGGTCCGGCATTTATCATTATCCTGTACCTGGAGACAGATTCTGTCAGCTGAGAGTAAGTTTTGTTCTGCCTCTTCTGGAATAAAACAGTTAGCACATGTTTTATCCAGGTGTATCAACTGGACTGTGAAGCACAGGGACCACAAGAGGCTGAAAATCATTGCAAAACATTTCCATGTCTTGAATTTTGAATTGTCAAGCTGTATTTGCCAAACACTGGGTGCTCTTTCATCTGCACTTCACAGGAGACTTTCTCCTTTTTTAACACAGCTTTGACACAGCCCAACAGGTTGTTCAGACATTCCTCCATACGCCGCCATTGATCCTGTCTTCAGAGAGCCAGTCTCCAGGAAATGAGACACCTCCTCCAGAAGCGCCTGTGCTTTTGCTCGGAAGAGGATTCGTTTGATGTCCTGACAGCAGAAGGCAGACGCGTGTGGTTTTTCTGATCCCCACCCCCAAGTTCTCAGAATGAGAAGAGGGGCTGAGCGGTGGGATCTGATGGGACCGCTGTGGTTCCGCTCCCCAGCCCCCCGGGCTCTGCCGCATCCTGCCGGCGGACCAGGGAGCACCCAGCGTCCTGCGCCTCAGCCTCACCACGGGCTGACAGCATTCTGGAGAGCGCGGGCAGCTCAGGGAGAGCAGAAAGCGATTCTCCAGGTGTATTTATTTAGCAGACGGGAATGGATTCTTGATCTGGTGTTCTGCTCTCTCTGGCTTTCCATTTCCTTTGTTTTGGAGTATTTGCTTGATTTAAAGTATCCAAGCTGGCCAGTTACTTGCGTTAAGGTACATTTGGCAGCCGTTTCTGGACACAGTCCCTTCTGAGAGCTCTTTGGTGTTCTCTGTTTACCGTTCTCAGCTGTGTATGAGGTCTGGCTAAATGGCTCCTTTATCTTGCTAGTATTTAAATTACATGCTTGTATATCTCAAAGATGTTTTCCTTGAGGCTCTTACTCCCTGTTTGCTCCTGTTCCTTGCCATAAAAGTGGCACCAATAATCACTGGTACATCTGCCAGGAGTGGGGAGAGGCCCCGGTGGCCAGTGGGTCTCATGGAACCCGTGTGCTTGGCCGAGCGGAGAGCGGGTCCCAGCCCGAGTGCCTCCCCAAGGCTGGCTCGAACTCCACTGGAACGGGGATAGTGACTGATCAGTTTCCTTTCCCAGACCTCATGGTTCCAGAGGATTTTTCATGACTTGGCTGTTGTGAAAAGTTTATCTTTTTCTACTCTGAAGAGATAGTCCCTGCGAGCGCTTCCTCGGCGGGAACCTCTGGGGGTGGCTCTCCACGGGGCGAGCTGTTGGGTGGACTGACTGCACATCTCCTGAGGGAATGGCAGAGGCCACAAGCAATGCATTCCCCAGCCCACGGCCTGTTCCAGCTTTGCTCAGCCGTGTCTGCATTGCGAGAGCACCAGCTCAGCTTTGAGCCAGCCAGAAAAGCTGCTGCACTTCGCACAGCCTTGTGAACGTGATTAGTTTCCTGCAAACGAGCCCAGGACCCAGCTGTGGGTAATAATGAGAGTCCAGGCCACTGCTGGGTAAGGGCCCATTGCCTGCGTGCTTTGGTTGCGTGTGGATTATTTTTTTGTGTTACGTGCTGTAGTCTCACAGTTGTCTGAATTACTTCACCCAAGCCGTGTTTCTCTGCCGTGCCCGGCTGGTGCCACACGAGAGGCAGAGGGTTCCCCTGTGCTCCAGATCGCATTCCTCAGCCGGTGCTGGTGTGTAAGGTGGCGTGTTGAGTTCCAGCTCGCTGTACGGAACGTTCTCCCTTCTCTCAGACCACTCAGAAGTGATTTTTTCTTTTCAGAAAACCATGACTCAGGAGAACTGGACAGATCACGTTCAGGTGAGTGTGGATTTCCCTCTCCCATTTTCTCAGGGTTATTTCCTTGGAGGTTATTTTAAGATGCTCAGAATATCCAGCTCTGGATATTGTCGTCCCACTATTACCATTTTGCGCTTCCTCATAACTTTATAAGCATACAGCAAAATTGTACATGCAGCGAAAAGCAAGGACAAAAGTTTAAATTCCTGTTATGCCTTTAAAAATGCTCTAGTTTGGTTGGAGCATTTTGATAAGATTATGAGGTATGTTCTTTTACTTTCATACACTGATTTGTAAGTGAACACTACAAACATTTATGTTGATACATTACAAGGAGGGAGGAAAAAAGGAGTTCTCTTCAGGCCACAAACAGGGTGGGAGTAAATCAGGACAAGTGTTAGATTCTGTCTGCATGCTCTGATCATTTTCAGCAGGTTTATTAGGTGACTGTTACATATTATGACTTCTGTATCTTGTGCTGTAGGACACAAGTAATTTTAATAACACAGGGAGAAGCGCAACAAGGGTTTTTGTTCTTGGTGTATAAACAGGAGAGTTCATGGGAACCATGTTGTGGCCTGGTACTACAATAAATAGATATGTGACAATGGAAGGCCACAAAATTCCACGGTGACAAACCATTAGTGATAATTTATGTGTCCACGGTGTCCCTATGGATTTGCAGCCTCATGATGAGGTAACTGCAAAGTGAGGTTTCTGTAACTCCTCTCGGTTTGAATTCTGCAGCTATTACGGGTCTGGGATCATGAGCTGCCTTTGCACACCCATTGGAAGGGTGAGCGAGGGCCTGGGGCGGCGCCGGGCCGGTCCGCTGACTGGTCATCTCCTGCGCTGGAGATCGCGGGCGCTGTCTGTGCGCACCAGCAAAATGGCTCAAGTTGTTCCTTCTCTCTTTCATGGGCCATCAGGAAAAAGAGCAATTCAAAGACAGGAGGATGTGGGTTTTAAGACAGAGATCATTGATAAAATGCCCAGCATCACTTTGTGGCAACTGTTCAGCCCACTAGGTGTTTCCAATGGTGAATATTCAACTTCTCCATGTATGATAGTTGATCACAGCGATGCAGGAGGACGGGAAGGGCTCTTGCCTCTTGATCTCAGTGATTCTCTCCAGTGAAAGACCTTTTCAGGGTTCCCTTTGCTCTCACAAGCTTAAAGGCCAGCATGAGTCTTAGTGCCTCGCTGGATCAAGACCCGAGGTGGGATTAGCCATGAAACATCTTCCTCACACCTTCTGGATGTACTTTGGTGTGTGTGGTGCAGGGGTTTCTGCTGGTGTGATGGGGAGAAGAACCTCCATTTAACACAATTGCAGGTCGTGTCAGTCACTTGTGGAAAGAGGAGCCTTGGGAATAGATGCTCTCAGAAAAGTGCTTGTTTTGTGCCTGGTAAGAGAACTACACCGATGGACTGTGGCAGAAGGTCGTCTTTGCTTTCCCAGAGTATTCACGGTATCACAGTATCACAGTATGTTTGGGATTGGAAGGGACCTCAACAGATCATCCAGTCCAATCCCCCTGCTGGAGCAGGAACGCCCAGGTGAGGTCGCACAGGAACATGTCCAGGTGGGTTTTGAATGTCCCCAGAGAAGGAGACTCCACAACCCCCCTGGGCAGCCTGTTCCAGTGTCTGTCACCCTTACTGAGAAGAAGTTTTTTCTTAAATTTAAGTGGAACCTCTTGTGTTCCAGCTTGATCCCATTACCCCTTGTCCTATCATTGTTTGCCACCAAGAAGAGCCTGGCTCCATCCTCGTGGCACTCACCCTTTATATATTTATAAACATTCCAAACTTCATATTTTCTGCGTGCTGCCAACTTAATATATTTTTGACAACTATGTGCTTATCACTCGAGTAGTGCTTAAACTTGCCTGTTCTCCGTTCTGCCCCCGCGCTATCAGTGATCGCTGTCCTTGGCAGCACTTTAAAGCGATCGGAATCTGTACCTGTGCATCTGGAGGAAGCTGAAACATCTGCATGTGCAGAGGCTGCTGCCTCACGCTGCCGGCAGCGCGGCTGCTCCCAACAAAGGAGACGTTGCAAAGGAGAATCTCTGTGCAAGTTTTAGTTTTTGGTGCAAAGACTAAGGATTTTGGGGACTTTATTGGTTTTGAAAGATTGGGCTTTACATGAGGGAGAGGTTCAACTTGCCACTCAGAGCTTCACCTGTGACCTGACATATCTCCTACACTCCTTGTGGAGCTGGAGAGAGCGGTTGCTGGTGTTGTGCCTCCCGTCCTGTGTTCAGTTCAAACTCACAGACAGTTTGTATCTCCCAGGCTCTGCCTAGCGATGCGATATTAAAGACACGTTGTGCTGGGTAGGAAGTGGACGATGGGACCTGAGTCCCCTGGGGAATGGGAACCAGAACTCCCCAAAGATTCCACAACAACAAACAATCAGAATATTTTGGATAATTTTTTTCAAGTTTAAGTCCAAAGAGGTTGACAGTCTTCGTGGATTTAAAGCCTGGTTTTGTTTAATTCTGTGCTGCAGTCGTAACAAAACACTCAGAGTCCTGGTGAGAGTGGTATCTCCTCGTTCGGTGGTGCTGGCCGTGCCACGTTTGGTGTGGCAGGTGACAGACATTTCTGGGCTGTTATTGCTTTTTGTTGGCCCTGAGCAATACAAGGACAGAATTTTCCTGTTCCTGCCCTGTGGGAGGAATCGAAGGTGTGATCCCGACTGCTCCTACAAAAGGCAGAAACCGGAGTTAATTGTGAGGCCCACAGAACCTGTTTGCAGCCCTGTAGCAAACTGGTTTTGGCCCCTGCGCCTGCCAGCGCCCGCGCTGCTGCTCCGTGACCGGCCGGGGCTGCGCGGCGGGGGGAGCCGCAGCAAAGGGGCAGAACGGCTGCGCACCCCCGGGAGCCGGCCTGGTCACCGCGGCCTGCTGGCAGCACGGGACCACAGGACAGCTGCCGCTTGTGTCACCTCCTCCGAGGAGAGCCGGGGGCTGAGGGAGGAGTGCTGCTGCACACTGTGCCAGCTGCTCTGCCATTCATCGCTTGCCTAACTGATGCGGGGCTGCGTGGAAACGCGCAGCGGAGCGCCTGTCCTCACAGGCAGAGGGGAAGGTGTGTAGGGTATCGATGGTAGATAGGCTGGAAAATAAGAGGCAGGCTGTGAGCCAGTTGTCTGCTCTGCTGTGTGCCAGTTCTGCGTGCTGATGATAAAGATGCTAGAATTGGGTAGAGCAGCCGCAGAGCAGGCGATACGTGGCAGCGGTCAGATGTGTTCAGGAAGGGTCATCCTGCTGGTGAGTGTGGACTGGACTCGGCCAGCAGCAAGAGGGGTTTGGTGAATGCTGACTTTTCCCTGGAAATTCTGCAGGACAAAATCGCTTTGAGGCTGAAAAGCGTGGAAGGTGTTTTTCAGTCATCTGCCAGGCTTTCAGAAAATGAGCACACAGAGCAATAGTATCTGTGAGGAGCATAGTAGGGAGGCGGCTCTGATTGCAAAGGTCACCTCTACCAGTGATCTGTATGTGAGGTGGTATCTGAGATACTTGCATGAGGTTCCCAACGTGACATGGGACTGACCAGGCTACAAAGATGCTGAGGGGTCTGGAGCATCTTTCCGTTGAGGAGACACTGAGAGAGCTGGGGCTGTTGAGCTGGAGAAGCTGAGAGGGATGTGATCAATGGATCAATATCTGAGGGTGGGTGTCAGAGGATGGACCAGACTCTGTTCAGTGGTGCCCAACGCCAGGGTGAGGGGCAACGGGCACAGACTGAAACACAGGAGGCTCCATGTGAACATGAGCAGAAACTTGTTTGCTGGGAGGTGCCAGAGCCTGGCCCAGGCTGCCCAGAGCGGGTGTGGAGTCTCCTTCTCTGAGACATTCAGACCCCCTGGACCCACCTGTGTGATCTGCTCTGTGACCCTGCGTGAGCAGGGCTGGGCTGGGGATCTACAGAAGTCCCTGCAACCCCAAACACTGTAATTCTGTGATTGCCAACTCGGGTGGCAGCTGGAGTGCGAGGACGCCTCACGTAGCACCTGAAATTCTTCCTCCTGGTTTAACAGAGGCTTTGGGAATAGGCGGCTCTGATATTTGCTGCGCCACTTTGAGCGCGCAGTGTTCTCACTGCTGTTTCAGAGGGGATCTCGCAATTTGAGACCCAGCTTGGTTGGTCAGTGCCACGGCACCTGTTTTGTGTGAAGTCACCGCAGCCTCGGGGTCTGCTGGGTCCCAGGAGGGAGCTGCCCGGCCCCCGAGGGGCTGCTGTGCAGGAGACAGGCCGGGCTTGGCGAGGAAAGGCCGGGGTGCTTGTGCAGGGAATGACAGAGTATTGGGGGTGTTTCCGAGCAGTTAGAGCCCAGAAGGCACACACTTGCTCCACGATTCTAATGTCCAGAGTATTTTTGCAGGGAATAGTTTGACTGCAGCAGAGCTGACCCATTGGCACAGTTTAAAATGTTATCTCAGGGTACTTTGGCTCAAGAATTACATGTGTGTCTATTTAGACGTTCTGCTATGGAATTCCTTCTCCCGTGGAGCAGAACAGCAACACAGCTCTTCGTTTGGGACAATAACTAGAATCAGTGTTGGGCAGGGTTAAACCAGTCCGTTCTTTAGGGCTGTCTGTGTTCCGATCGCCTGTTTTGCACCGTGTCCGGGACAGCGACGGGGTAGAAATGGTACTTCAGCTTTTACTGACCTTGAGCCAAAGAGCCTTTTGTTGCTAAATCAAAGACTTTCTGTGCTTGCACGGGCGAACCCATCCCTTCATTTCTCAAATGTAAAAGCTTGAACCTTTGCAAACGTGCTGCGGTGAGGTTCTCTGGGGCGCTGCTGGGCTGCGGCTCCGCCAGCCCCTTTGGCAGCTCATGCCTGGAACCGCTCTGTGCGACTGCAGAGAAGGGCCGGGGATACAGCATCGAGAAGAGCGGCGGTGGTTGTTTCCAGGCCCCGTCGCGCAGCTCTGCCGGCCGCTCTGCTCCCCCGGGAGAGCGGCGCAGACGAACCTGGCGCCAGCTGTTGGGCGCGGGGAGAGGCCGCAGCTGATCTCCTCTGCTCCTCCAGCTGTGACACTGAGATAACTTATTTATATGGACATCTCTGACCGTGAAAATCAGACACTGTGCCAGCTCGTTCTCTGGGTGACCGGGCGGGAGATGTTGGTAATTTGCAGCAAATGTATAATAACTCGAGTTCCACTAATATTCTAGGGTTGTTATGCTACTTCACAGATAATACTCAGAAATCTGCCTAAAAATAAGGTGTAAAAGTGAAGTGCCCTCCTTTATGTGCAATACATTTGAAAAACTTTGACCGTTCCTGGTCCTTAATAGGTATAAATAGCCTTACACTACAGCAAGGAGTTGGTGTAATCTTATTTAACCGCTTAGTTTCTAAATGACAAACAGCCTCAGCGACTGGTGCTGAGATCCTAATGGGCTCTTTCTGCACAGGACCATTTTGACCTCTATTAAAATGTAACAACCTCTGGAATAAAATGTAATAGCTGTTATGCTTAAGAAGGTATTTTTAAGGGGAATTTAAAGGGCAGAATGCAATTATTTTTAAAAAACCTGTGGCTAGAACACCTGGCCAGTAATCCTGCTCTGGGGAATCTTTAATAAGGACAAGAAGTCAAAAAGGCCACTTTGCAAATATCCACATCTTGTGTCCTTCCCTAGGACTCCTGAGTTTAGGCAAACTTTTAAATTGACTCAAGATTGTTTTGAGTGCAGCAACTTCCCTCTAGTGTAAGGAACTTAATATCTGTAGGGAATTAAGCAATCTGTGCAATGCAAATGGGAAGGATATTCAGGAGGTGATTAATAAATGACATGTCTTTTGGTATAAGTCTGCATGTCAAATTATCTTTCGCTCTGTGTTCGAGTGAACTGTTTATTCAGGGATATAATGGATTTCATCACTCAGACGTCAAATCTAGACTGGCTGTTTTCCTGGAAGGTAGAAACCAAAACTCGTTTAACCAGCTGTGGTGTGGAGTCCCTCGCTAGCATTTATGGCCTCTTCTGAAGGAGGAAATTGGAACCAGGGGGTGATTGTTTTTGTTCCTTCTGGCCTTAAAAGTCTCGGGGAGGAACCATCAGCTGAAATAAGTGTTTGTGGTTCCCACAGTGTTGCTGCAGCCGAGGCAGCTCTGGGTACCGCTCTGGGTGTGAAGATGCAGGAGCTGCTCCTTGGCTCTGGTTTCCCTGCAGCTTGCCTGGTAAACTGTTTGCAAAATAATTGCATTTATCTTTCCACAACTTTAAGCAGCTCCCGAACAGCTGCCATGTAAAAAAAAAAGAGAAGATTTATTTATTTTTTTCCTTATCCATTTCCCTTTTGCAAAATAGATGGTATTTAGCCCTGGACTAGTGACAGGCTTGAGATCTGGTATCTGTCTTGTGAAGCCAGGGTTGAGGGAATTGCTTTCTGTCCGTTGAGAACCGGCCGTGTTTCTTCGCCTGGCGGCCCTGTTGCTCCTTTCATTGCTCTGCCCGCGTTTTGACCCCCGGTCAGGGACGGAGCAGAACCTCAGTGTTGGCGATCCCTCTGCTCCTGCCTGCGCCTGTCTCTTTAGACTGGGGGGTGGTCAGTAGGTCAGAGAGGTTCTCCTGCCCCTCTGCTCTGCCCCGGTCCCTCAGACCACACCTGGAATCTTGTGTCCAGTTGTGGCCCCTCAGTTCCAGCAGGACAGGGAACTGCTGGAGAGAGTCCAGCGCAGCCACCAAGATGCTGGAGGGAGTGGAGCATCTCCCGTGTGAGGAAAGGCTGAGGGAGCTGGGGCTCTGGAGCTGGACAAGAGGACACTGAGGGGGGACTCATTCCTGGGGATCAATATGGAAAGGGGGAGTGTCAGGAGGATGGAGCCAGGCTCTTCTGGTGACAACCAGTGACAGGACAAGGGGCAATGGGTGCAAACTGGAACACAGGAGGTTCCACTTCAATATGAGAAGAAACTTGTTCCTGGTGAGGGTGGCAGAGCCTGGCCCAGGCTGCCCAGGGGGGTTGTGGAGTCTCCTTCTGTGCAGACATTCCAACCCGCCTGGACACCTTCCTGTGTAACCTCATCTGGGTGTTCCTGCTCCATGGGGGGATTGCACTGGATGAGCTTTCCAGGGCCCTTCAACCCCTGACATTCTGGGATTCTGTGATTCTGTGACTGTTCTCGTTTGAGGGCTCTGGGGAGAACACGTAGCCACGATGTGATGTAAAAGTATGTTGTACCTCAGGGAATATTAAACCATGGATAAACCAGACAATAAAAGTAGCAGGCAAAGTATAGATTTCCTTCTATTTTTCAGTTTGGTTTGTAAATGGTGTCGTGTATTTATTGATAGCTGAAAGAGTTGCAAAGCACAAGGACCAACTGATAGGGCCAATGCAGAAAACAGGCACATCTGTGAGTTTCTCAGGAAAAGCACAACATAATTCTTCAGTTCCATTCTGCTTTCTGGACAGAAAGCAGTAAAATATGCATCTGTACTAATGAAGTTAGCACTAAAAGAAATGGGAACTTCTCATTTAACAAACCCACAGCTGTTGTGGGAGAAGTACACGGGAAAAGCCAAACGTGCAGTGTGTTCCATGCCTTACTATCTAAAGGAGAGTCTGTCAAAGCATCTGTACAGTTAAATGTAAATACCTCCATGTACCTCCAGTGTGGATTATTTTCTGTAAGGCCTGGAGGGCTGCTGTGCCTAATGATAATGATGATAGTTTTATTTCTAACAAATCCAGCCATTCCTAGACACATAAATCCTGGTCAAGCACAAACATACTAATGAATTCTGGTGGAACTTTACAGTAGGTACAAAGAAGCAAAGAAGAACTGCTGTGGCTTTCTGAACTATCTACCAAATTGTCAAGAATGTCAAAAACATTTTAAAAAATCAGACAAAAATGTCTCTGGAGTGACGGAAGATGAGTTTGCTCAATAATCAGCTCACGTTTACTTAAGTGTGGACCTACAGGGCCAAGCTCTGGGGATTCAGCAGAAGCTTATGGGAGCTGGGTCTTTGTCTTCTGCTTCAGTTGGTCAGTGATTCCTTTGAAAGCTCAGGACCTCAGTTTTAAAGTCGTGGCCAAATAGCCTTTATCTGCAGACATATTAACTACTGGAGAGTGAAGAAAGGAAAGCGGAGAGAGCCCCCGGGGGAAAAACATCTCCTTTAAATTGTTTCGGTGTGTTAGAGATGCTTTCTGACCTTAAACCCCCTGCAACCAGCCAGGGCTGCTGAGCAGTGTAATTACATTTCTGTCACTAGCATGCAATCATTTGAAAGCACAACTTCATCAGAAAGAGATTTGGTATGGTATAAAAAAGGCTAATTGGCTTATGGCTGTAGGTTGAGAGGTCAGTGTTATTATAGATTAAAGAGTTAAGAGCATCAGCAAGCGGTCAGACCGAACTGGAGTGCCCGGTGGTGTGTTCAGTGCAGCCGAATGAGAGGAGCATCTTAGGAGTAGGAAACAACGTAGGAAGGACTATCATCTGAAACTTTATAGGAATGAGTGGGACACCCAAGCTCCTTAAAAGCTACATCAGAAGTCTAATCTAGTGGTTTCCAGGATACTTGTTACTGACTCCAAACTGCATCAGCTGCAGGATTGTACACCACAAGGTAGAAACGGGGACCAGCTCCCATAGAACGAGCAAATCCTCGTGTTCCTTTTGCTCTAAGACAAAGGGAACCCCACCAAGGGCTCTGACAGTGGCCTCTGCAGAGAGGACGGAGCTGGTGCTCACACAGGAGGGGATGTGTTCGCCGCCTTTTTGAAGTGGGAACCAAACAGGTCGTCACATATTCCGTCTGTGAGTGGGAGACGACTCTCATTTACAGCTCTGACATGAGACAACACGATGCTCTTGCTCAGCAGTAGTTTCTGCTGGGGGACCTGCAGATGTGGGAGGCCACATTTGCCCGGTTTTACTAAAGCCTTGTACATCCTTACACACATGCACAGATCCACTTTTATGTTCTTATCCAGTCAGCAGTAAAACTATCTGGTCGTTCAGTAATCACCACAGGTTATTTAAAACCCCTGTAATCGATCGGTACCTGAGTATTCCACACACAGGTATTGGATTCTAAAGGCCTGTGCAAATCAGCCGCCTGGCACGAAGATGGTTGGGCTATTTGCAATTGATAGTTTGGCTGTATTATACTTTCAGGCGAGATTAGTTCAGCAGTTCCTGCCAAGAAGAGAACCACATAAACAGAGGATTGTTTAGAAACAAAAAGAGGTCCTCTTGACAGAGAAGTCATGTAAATGGGAAGAAACAGGAAACTAATCTTCCCTTGTTTGCTCGGAAGGAATGCATATCTCTGAGGAATGTTGTAATTATGGATTTAGGAAATCAGTCCAATTTGCCGGGGTGTGAATTTCAGAGTTCATTCAGTCAACCCTCTCAAGCATTTCTCCTTCAGAACAAAAACCACCAGGAGTTTAAATGTACCAAAAGAGATTAAAGGAGAGAATTATCTACTGCCGAGATTTGCTTTTGGTAATGATCCTGCAAAGATACTTATTATTGCTTTGGCTGTGAGCCAGGTGAGGTTTGGGCATGGCAAAAGAGAAATAAGTGGTAATCCATGTTTTTCCTGTAGGCATCTACTTTTCATAGGCTGATGATGGGAAGAGTTAGTGCTCTTGAGCAAGTATTTCCTTCGTGGAGAGTTTTGCTTATTCATTTTGAAGACTTTAGCG
This sequence comes from Streptopelia decaocto, assembly GCF_964273445.1. Taxonomy (NCBI): domain Eukaryota; kingdom Metazoa; phylum Chordata; class Aves; order Columbiformes; family Columbidae; genus Streptopelia; species Streptopelia decaocto. The sequence continues at coordinate 1,843,630 of NC_138672.1, read as the reverse complement.
AATAGAAGAATGTCCCCTGCCGGGCATGCCACATTAGCACGTTCTTAGAGAGAAAAGAACCTAAAACAAGTCCCAGCCCTCTGCAGGAGGCCTGGGCTGGATTGGGCCCGTGAGCGGAGCGGGGAGAGCTCTGGGCGCGGGTGCCACGGCGGATTTTAAGTTAATCCCAGTTCAGAGCTCACAGGCCTTTTAATTCAGGTAGTGATCCAGGTGAGAACATGGAGCTCTCTGCTGACCCACCTTTCATGCAGCGATTTCCACAAGAGAAGTGCAGATCTGAGGGAGCTGCCGTATGGCAGGAGCGAGAGCAGAGTCATGGTGCATCCTGGGCAGGACGACCCCTGTGGAAAGCTGGTAAAGTAATCGGAGCCAGGACCAAGTAACAGGAGATTCCTGTTTTGTTGTTTGGCCTCGCAACTTGGAATTTGACCTGAGCAGGGAGAACGGAGTGGAGAGAGAACAAGAAAGAGGTTTCTGAGGCTCTTCCCCCGTCTGCAGATCCTCCTCCTGAAGCTCAGCGCTGCCCGTGTGGAGCTGACTGGGCTGGACCCGCGGGGTGAGTCCTCCTGCCCCGCAGGGGTCAGTGTGCTGGAATTCCACGTCTTTTGGGAAAGGAAAATCGAGCTTCTGAATTCTCATTATGTATGTGACTGGATATGGGAACCTTTAATTGAGTGATTGGTTAATCGGTATACTGGTTTAGCTCGTTAGGATTAATATCAGAGCCATCCAAGACGAATGGGAAGGCATCCCGGTGGCTTCAGCTCATGTACATCCTGACGAGCGGATGAAGTGTCATCCTGCGGGTTCATTTAGCAGCAGCAGAGACGCAGCAATGGTGGCTTCACTCCCACGGGCTCTTTCTCTTCGCGCCCCCGCAGCTCTCGCAGCCCTGTGGTGAAGTTGTACTTCGGCTTGTGCCCGTCCCAGCGCAGTGTCACCGCGGTCCCTGCCGGGCCCCGACTCAGGTGGCGTCCTGCAGACAGAGCACGAGTGCATGTCCTGCACCGCCGCTGGGCTGGATTGTGGAATGATCACCTCTGATAGTAACTCCTTCAGGCAGCCTCACAGCTTAGCAGAAAGTCATGTTTTCCTTGTTCGGGCTTCAAGATACAAACTACAATAGAGTTACGTAGTGGTGACTTGTAGAAAGTTTATGGAAGTGCTTGGCAATTGTATAAATCTTCTTAGGGCTGAGAGACCAGAGGAATTCGGTGGGTTCTCTGAGGACCAGGCTCAGTGAAGCTCAGGAGCACCCAACGCGCAGGACGCGATGGGAGCCCTCGCTTCCTTAAACGGGAGAGCGCAGTTGGGCGTTTGCCGCCGTGACACGTTGTTTGTGTGTGTGTGTGACACAATGACAAAGGGCGAATAGATAAATGCTACTTCAGAATACACTGGGAAGATAAGGGTTGCCAGTTTGTCTTCAATGCACTGTGTTATTGGACTCAGACAAAGCATCTACTGTGATAAGTAACACGCTGCTTTGTGCGCTGAAAGAGTTTGGCCAATTTCCCCATCCTCATTCATCTTCAGTCTTGCCAAGTGCTGGAATGCTCCCAGAAAATATCTGCAGCCTGCCATCGTGGGACCGAGAGGTGTGAGAAATCTGGAGGCATGTCAAAACTGTGGCTTATGTATTCAGAACGAGTCCTTGGGCCTTCGCTGATCCCTGCGATGAATAATATTCAGCAGCTCCAGGGCCAGGGTCAGGTTAGAATTCAGAAGACACCTCTGCGGGGATTGGGAGAACGGGATTGCAGGGATTGCACAGACCCTCGGGACAGACAGGAGAAATAAATTATATCGTAAAAAGCAAGCAGGGTAAAATTACCTCGGCCTATTTGTTAAGTAATTTTATTTTTGTTTTTTTATGAATGGCATGCAATTATTTTTTCCTCCAAAGAAAGATTATTTTAATAGAGTTAAAGCGACTCTGTAGCTTATTAAAGACATACATCTATGATATTCCCTGGGCGAGTAGTGGAGGGGAGAACAAGTAGTGCAGGTGAATGCACTGTAATTTTGTGTATCAGCATACCTGGAATTGTTGTGGTACGGAGTTGGGGAAAATGAGTTAATTGTGGGTTAAAATAAAAAGGAAAGTTCTGATCTTCCCACTGGGAAAGTCCCCAAGGTGTCAGGCTGCACCTACACTGGTAAACAAGAGCATGAGCCGGTCTGTGACCCTGCAGACGAGTGGCACTGGTGACTCCGCAGCCTCAGGCCGCCGCGCCTCCTGCAGGTCTGTCCCAGAGGCCCTGGCTGGTCCCTTCTGCAGGCACAGCAGGGCCTCGTCGGGGTCAAAGACCATTTTCAGGACAGCATTTAGGTGGCTGCATTTGTGTGGTGGTGGGTAACATGAGTCAGGGCAGTGCTGAGCATCACCATCTTACAGATGCATCGTGGTGCCTTCTGCACTAAATCCTCCAGCGTCCTGAAGCATCTTGTGTGCCTGCAGTGCAGTTCGGAGCACTCTTGTTGGGGAGTGTGACACCTCCGTTAAGCCTCAATTTCTGTCTGGATTTGTGCTTTATCCAGCCAAGACATGTCGGTGTCCATGTTCTGCTCAGCTGCTGAAGGGAAATCCAGTAATGCTGTCAGGTCCAGCACAGTGAAGCGCCGTGTGTCGAGCCTTTCATCTCCCTGTAGGAAGTGTCGTGTGCCCTGGGAAGCGGAGCCGTTGCCTGCAGACGGTTTATCTGTTCTGTGGCTCGCGAGCTGGGTGAAGGTTGTATGAAGGTTGTATGAAGGTTGTATGAAGGACGTCCAATGCTGTGTTTGAAAAATGTCTCAACCTCTTGCTCAATATTTTTTTGAAACGCTCTCTCCTCAGATCGGACTTTGAAAGCCGAGTTCGTTCTTTACCTCTGCTGTACACCTCCTCTCATCTGTGGCAATATGCGCAGATTTTGGAGACATGATGACTTCATCTGGCAAAGATGATTTCCCTTAGGGGCTGCCTGACAGAAATTTGGAAGGAATCTCAACACAGGAAATGTATTTGGATCTCTGTGTAGTATTGTTGAGCATGATCAGGACCATCCTGTATTCTGGGTAGACGAGATCTTGGGTGTTCTTTGCCCGGGAGGTGCTTGGAACATGAAAGCAGCAGTCGCTGCAAGAAGCCGCCTGTCTGCGTGGAGACGAGTCTCAGAGCCGGGGAATGCGCCGCGGCGCTGATCACAGCATCGGAGCCTCATTTCGGTTGGAAGGAGCCTGCGGAGGTCTCTTCTCTGTCCTCCTGTGCACAGCAGGGCCAGCGGAGTTGGACAAGGTGATACAGGGCCCTGCCTGGCTCCACGGCCCCTCTGGACCCATTGCAGTGTTTAACCACTCTCACTGTCACCTTTTTTCGTTTTTCTTTAGGCCTGGATGAAATTTATGGAAGGTTTTGACCCATCTTCTCTATGATCCTCCATGATAAAATTGAAGAGAGTGATTCTGTTCCCCTGTATCACCCACTTAGCCTTCCCCAGGCTGAACAAGCCCTGCTCCCTCAGCCTCTCCTTTTGCACCAAGTGCTTCAACACCCTCACTCAGCCCAGTGGCTCTTTGCTGAACTCCTGTTTTTCAGCATCTCTGACACTGGGGTGCCAAAACCAGGCGCCGTGTCCAGGTTTGGTGTGACAAGGGCAGGACGTCCCTCACCCTGCTGGCTGACACACAGCTGGCTGTGCAGCCGGACGGTGCGTTTGACAGATGAGCTGTACGTTTGTTTTATTTCTGGCAGTGGTGTCTGGACTTGAGAGTGAGAAATTGCATTGGTAAGGTTGTGTGAGCCAGATGCGTCTCATCACACCATGTTGTCCTGGGGACTCACCAGGAGCGAGCAGCTTCAGTCAGGTTCCCCAGAAACAATAAGGTCCTTGTGAGGAACAAAGGCAAGCTGGCTTTAAGAGTCGCCTTTGCCTTGATCCCTTCGAGCGATATGGTAAGTTAGACTCCTCTGAATTGCCTTTGGAAGAGCTGATTGCATGGGCAGAGCGGAGCGGCGGCTCCTGGTTCCCAGAGCTGAAGGTGGGCAGTGTGAACATGCCCCAGGGAGCCCCGGTGCCTGTGCTGTTGAAAGAGAGCAGAAAACCCACTTCCCCGCCATTGATGTGGTCGTGGCCTCCAGAACACCGGAGTGTGGCTCTGTCAGTGACGCACTGATTGCTATCTGAAAGTCACTCTGCTGGGATGTGAATGGAGGCTATTTTGTTCTTCCGCAGCTCATAAATGAGCGCGTCTGAGCGGGCAGCGCCCGTGAGCGGGAGAGCAGCTCGAGCGGTGAGAACGCGGCTTTCTCATCCTTCTGCCTCTGTGCCGAGCAGCCCGCAGCTCCCACAGAAACCCGCTGCAGGAGCCGGTGCACGTGGAGGCGGCAGCTTCTGTCCATGTGCCGTCCGTGTGGGGTGCCCAGGAGTCGGGGTCCCGTTTCTGTCCCAAACAGGCGGTGACGCTGGGCTGAGCTGGCGCTGGGGTCCCAGCTCCAGGACTTGGGTGATGCTGCAGCCGCTCTCCGTGTAGTCCAAACAACACTAACTCCAAAACAAATCTTGAGTAGGAAAAAATAAAGAACCAAACTATAATAACACAGCGGGATGTTCCAGGGCGTCTTGGAACAGGTGTGTGCGCAGGACGTGCGGCACCGCGGCGAGTTAGAAATGCTGCTCTCTGCCGCTTGCGCTGGTTTTGTCCTTTCAAGCTCCACGTTTCTTTTTTCTCCTTAAGTTGCTGGCTCTAAAATATTCTGCTTGACATTTTCTCTCCACTAACAGGATTTTTTTGGTGGATCCTGGAAGCACTTGAGAACAGCGGAAATTGGCCAAGACATTCAAAAGTTAAATTAAAATCTGACTCTGCAAATAGTCAGTGTCAGCAGTGTGAATGATTCCCCTCTCTGGTAAAGGATGCTGAGGGAAAGCAGAGAATTGTATTGGACAGAAATGCAACTTTACACATAGAGATAAAAGTAATCTAGGGCTGGCTGGGGTGACTTCCAAAGACCATATTGGATACTTGGATCCAAAATTATTGATAACAATGGGGGAATTGCTGATGCCATGGGTTAAGATCAGGACATTCCTAAGCTTGCTCTGCACTGGTGCTTGTGAGCTTTGTAAAGCGCTCGGCTGGGTGAGAACAGGATTTATGGGTAGGTAATCACCAGCAGTCATTCTGGAAGGCTTTAATCATGGATTATTGTTGGTGTCAGGAGTTTTTGTGTGCGCCTATGGATTAAAGAATGTATGATATGTGTAGAATTCAGCGAGGGTTGTAAACAAGCCTCGTGGTATATGGAATCTTTTCTGCTCGGAGGTGTTGCTGATGTTGATCAGAACTGTGCCAGGTTCCTCTTGAGAAGCGTTCGTGTACTGAAAACAAAATACACGAAATGTCATCCCTAGTGAAACGTTTGTCTCCGCATCTGTGCCCACATCTTCTGGGGCCAAAGTTTCCACATTTCTGCTTCTCGCAGAGCTGTTGCGGTGGAAGCCTTTCCCCTTTAGAGCAACGTTGGGTTTTTGCAGTAAAAAACAAAGCAAGCTATTTTCTGCTTCAGAATGCAAGATGTCATATCTCTGGAGAGATTAACCTTCTTTGCAGAGTTGTTTTTGTGGTTGAAAGAATAAATCTGTTATCATTAAAATAATAAAAAAAATCTGCACCTCATTATTTCCAGAAATAAAGCTGACATAATGAGGATTTATTAAGAACTGACTCTGGGTGAACTGAAGAGACGTTCAACCCCAAAGACTTTGTGTTCTAGAAAAAAGGCAGGAAGACAATGGAACGGACACAGGGGATGCTAGAGGAGGGAATTGCGCTGTGATGTTAATAAGAAAATATGTTCTTTTGGGGAAGGCCTCTGCGAAGCGGCCTGGCACACGGCAGGAGCTGTTCCAGCCTCCCCCGGCGTGGGTGCTTGGCTGAGCTGGGCCGCACGGGCAGAGGTGTGGGAGATGCACCAGGTGCCGGGACTGGCACGGCCGGGGGGTCGGGGAGGGCACGCAGGGGAAGAAGCGTAACCGTGATCGCCGCTCCTGTCCTGCTCACCCTTCTCTGGGGAAGAAGCATAACCGTGATCGCCGCTCCTGTCCCGCTCGCCCTTCTCTGGGGAAGAAGCGTAACCGTGATCGCCGCTCCTGTCCCCCTCGCCCTTCCCTGGCCGACCGGCCCCTGCTGTGCTGGACCCGTCCCATGACCCCGGCTCCTCGCTGGGCCACCAGCCGCTGAGGAGCAGCAGGACAAGCATCCCTCCACATAGCCCTGAGAAGAAAATGTGCTTGGGCGTTTGGCAGAGTCGGGGGTGCAGACTTGGTGCCGAGGCAGCAGTGTTTATGAGCAGGCTGGCTCCGCGCTGCCTGGGATGCCAAATTTCTCTGTGGCTTTTCTTCCAAGCCTCTACCCCCCTTGCACCTCTATGGGGTGGGTCATTGTTTTGTTTTGTTTTGATTTTTTTTCTTTTCTGCTTCCCTTTTCCCTCGGGGCCGTCAACAGGTTTGTTTCCTGGTCTCTGTGCAGGGTGTCTGCTTTGAAGACGACTTCTCACCTTTGAGTTACTGAAGGAATGTGAGGAATGAGGCCCCGTGGCCCCAGCCTCCCACCCAGCTGTGTCTGTGCACGCAGGGGAGGAAGGTGAGGAAGATGAGGTGCCTGGGATCAGACTCCGACCCTGCAAGTGCTGCTTGGTGGGCAGCGAAGGGGAGATGGCAGTGGCGTGTGTGGATGGACTTTAAATGCATATTGAGCATTTAACTGCACTGACAAATCCTCATTGTTAGTGCCGGCAGCAGTATCGCCGTATAGCTACACATCCTGATCCACCATGGGGAGTCTCAGCTTGCTTTAGCAATTAAGTTCTCTTGACAACGTTAACGTCTAAGGCAGATCCATGAGTAAATGGGTCTGGCAGGAGGATGAGTTGCTGATCTGGCTGCAGAGGCTCTGGGGTATTTCAAGTGCAGGTGGGTCGGCTGACCAGGGGGAGAGGGTCATTCCCACCCCCACGGAGCTGCTGTGACTGTTGCTGTCACCGTGTCCGTATTTCTCTTGCAACTGCGTCTGCCAAGCGGGTGAACAAGACAGAAGAGCTTTGGTGAACCCCGCGGTCGCAGTGGTGTCTGCCCAGCCCTGCCCGTCGCTGCGCCCTCAGCCGGGCCGGGCAGCGGCCGTGCTCCGGCCAGGCTGGCTCCCGGTGGTGTTTGGGCTGGAACCCCCGGCAGCCGCGGTTTGTGCTCGTGCCGCAGGCTCTGCGCTGCGCCGGGGCTTCTGCCGGCAAACAGCCGGGAACGGGGAGTGTCCAAAACTCCCTGTTTGCAGGTGCACGTCACAGCGACACTGAGATCGTTGTGTTTGTTTTCTTACGGGGAAAGGCTGAGAGAGCTGGGGCTGTTCAGCTGGAGAAGCTGAGAGGGATCTGCTCAATGGATCTGAGGGTGGGTGTCAGAGGATGGACCAGACTCTGTTCAGTGGTGCCCAACGCCAGGGTGAGGGGCATCGGGCACAGACTGAAACACAGGAGGGTCCGTCTGAACATGAGCAGAAACTTGTTTGCTGGGAGGTGCCAGAGCCTGGCCCAGGCTGCCCAGAGCGGGTGTGGAGTCTCCTTCTCTGAGACATTCAAACCCCCTGGAGCCACCTGTGTGATCTGCTCTGTGACCCTGCGTGAGCAGGGCTGGGATGGGGATCTACAGAGGTCCCTGCAGCCCAGCCAGGCTGGGAGTCTGTGTCCGTGTGGCTGAAGCAATCATCCAGTTGTCATGTCCATGCAGGCCTTGAATCGACACAAAGGGAGGAATTTCTTGTACCCAGCCCTAGTTCTTCACAGCTGAAACGACTGGTCCAGGTTCCTCTCGTATTCAGTGGGGCTCAAGCAGGACTTGCAGAGCACAGTTTATACAACTCTTTCCCAAGCGGGTGACACCGTCCCCATCACCAGGCTGTGTCGGTTGCTCTGGTGTCTGTCACACCAGGGGCTGTGGCATCGTGCTGGGGGAGGGACCTTGTCCTGGTGTCCCAGCGTGCGGATGGGCTGCGGCTGACAAGCCTCTTCCTCGCCATGAACACCAGGCCGGCTTTGCTGGTGTGTCCTGCCTGTGACCCGTGTGTGACAGGCAATCCTAGAAATCCTGGAGGGGACAACACGCGACCAGCTTACCTGGGGGGAGACTGAGCCGTCCTGTTTTCTCTCCCAGGACATCAAGTCAAAACATCATTTCAGTGCCATGTGCAGGCACAAAGTGGGACTAAAACAATCCAGGCTCTTACCCCTTCCATAATGATGTGGCTAACGAGCCCAAAGCCCTTTACTGGTCAGTGAGTGGTTCTGATTTTGCTTAATATAAACAGTATCTGAGCAAATGACGTGCTGGTTGTCAGTCAGGCTAAATGGTGTTTTTCTATCCTCCTTTCTCTGTGCTGCACCTGCAAAATGGTATTCCCAGAACAAATAGCCATGCTGGCGGGGGACCCGCGTACCCAGTTAAAGGATGTGTTCTTCATCCCTTGGCAAGAAGGGCAGGACTCACTGGGTTTGAACAAAATCCCTCCTGCGGTGGGAGGATTGCTGCTCCTCCCTGCCCGCCCTGCAGGACGCTGTCTGCTGGGGGGGTGCAGACACCCCGATGGGAATGGCGCGGACAGTCTTCCTTTAGCCTTGCTTCCCCTTTCAGAGCACAGTCGGGGAGAATCGATGGCTTCAGGGGCACCTGATGCAGTTGCTGATGCGTTACTGTGATTTGAAAACAGCAGCGAGATGGGCACAACGCTGCAACCTGCCCAAGGAGATGCTCCCTTACGGAGTGGCTGAGGAGCTTCAGAAGCTTCAGGAGCGAGAGAGGTAAGTACTCTGTTTTGTGCCTCTTCAACGTAGATTACTTGTTATACAGGGCCTACATATTTGCTTAAAATAATCAGCCATAACACTTCTTTGGGGAATCAATTTTGCAAAAACTTCCTCAGTGTGCTCAGGTCACATCTTGGCCATGTACATGCTGCATTTGCTTTTTGTAAGCCAAGTGGCTGTGAAAGGGACATTTTAAACTCGTGCCTGAGTGTGAAGCCCTGTGAGGTTGCTTCGTGCTGCAGGGGGTCTCCTGCCTCCCTCCGCCAGACCAACAGGGCGAATGAAATGATGTGGGTATGGCCTGAACATGTGTCTATTTTACTGAGTGGATTACACATCTCTCAGAGTTTTCTATAGACTCTGCATCCCCCACTCTACTGTAGTCTGATTTAATGCCTTTTAGCCATAGGTCTCCTATGGCCAAGAAAATAATTTTAAAGTTCCTTAAATTTTTCCAGTTGTCTTTATTTTCCTCCTCCTTTGACAGCTCATAAGACATTTTTCATCCCAGTCTATACCTTTGCCTCATCCAAAGCTTCAGGAAGGCAGAGCCTGGAAGAGTCACATTAATTGAATATGGGATGAAACTGGGCTCCTGAGCACAGATTTACCAAGTGATCTTAACAAGCTTTAGTCTCTTTCCCCTTTTCTAATGCAATCTCAAGAACATGGTGCTGTTGTTCCTCTAGTGCTTTGGGTTCCCCGTGTTGGATGCAGCGGTTGCTGCAATTCCTCCCCCCGCGGGAGCTTCAGCCTGTTGCATCACCTGAAACAGGAGTACGAGGGCAGAGCTACAAAAGAAAGAGCTGAAAAATCCTTATGTTAAGAAGGAGTCTTACAACTCCTTGATTTCAAGTGCACAGAACTGTGCAAACAGCCCCAGCCGGTGATCCGGGTGAACGTGCGGGTGTCGAAGGGTGGAGGGCAGAGCGTGGGCCGTTCTCTGCTCTGCCAAGTTGAAAAGAGGCTCCAGATTTAGGAAGGCACATGTGCCACCTGCACTGTTGGGAGCTGTCTGATCCCCACAGCAGGCGACACCTGGAGGAGAACCAGGGCTTTGTAACGCTGGTTCTGGGTGTTCTGTGCTGTGTCTCTTCGAGAAAATGGCCCAGATCATCTTCTTCATGCAACAGTAGCCCAGGCAGTTGCTCAGCTCTGCCACGTGGAGGAAGAAAGACTGTATTTGAAAAAATGACTCAATGCACATGGTTTGCTGAACCCCAGTAGTTCACTTCTATACTCATGTGAGTGATGGTGTATCTGTCCTGCTTCAGTGACTCTGTCCACGAGATGTTTAAGCAAGTTATTTAGAGATGGCTGTGGTGGCACCCTTTCATACACCTTTATTTTTCCTGCAGAGAAAGGCTCACACATATGCAGACTGCTGCAAGTCTTGAGCAGCTGCAGAGCCTGCAGATGATGCTGCATGAGGGCCTTGTCGGTATCTGCAGGACTGCGCGGGAGATCTGCAGCCTCGGGCGGCACGTGGCAACCCCGTCCCCGCAGCCCAACGTGCTGGTGACCCCGAGGCTGCGGGCCACACAGGCCTTGGCTTCGCAGGAGTTATACAGTGACTTGCTGGCCTGCTGCGATCAAGCAGCATTTTCTCTGCTCATTCTTGTGCAGGAATTCACCTAACTGGATCCTGTGCGGAGAAGAGGAGTGATCCCTGAACGCTGGGTGCAGGTGCAGGATTGCTCGGGGCTGTGTTGTTGCAGTCAAAGCTCAAAGCCTTGCTGACATTCGAGGAGCAATCAGGTGTTTCCAGATAGAGAAGAGAGGAAGCAGAGATAATTTTTGAGTTCCCTAGGACTCCTCCATTGTTGTACACATCAGTGACCTTATTCCAGGGCATTGTGCTTGGCTGGACTTGGCACCACTTGCCCAGTGTCTCTATCTTGCCCTCACTGGTGAACTGTGTTGGGTTGTTTTTTAGCCTGGAGTTTGGTGTTTCGAGTTCAAATGCCAAGTGAGATTAGAGGAAAGTTTGTGGGAAAATCTTGACCGCTCCCAAGAGGTACTGTTTACAGCTCTGTGCGAGCTGATAGCCCGTATCTTCAGCATCCTTCAAACACAGCCCTTAAAACCTCTAATAGGAGGAAGTAGCTTCCTAGTTGGAGCTGAACTTCTCAGTCTAGGTGATGGAAATCAGAATCCGATTTGAAACGGACTGTGTGTCCAGGGGAAGTTGATGATGGCGTCATCCATTGTCTGTTTGGTGAGGAGTAAAGCCAGCAGAAAGTCTATCATCACGGCTCCCTGGGAGACGCTGGACGCTCTCAGGTCTTGGTGTGGAAGCAGAGACAGGGTCCCCCCTGCAGGTCCCCCCTGCAGGTCCCCCCTGCAGGTCCCTCTCGGTGTGGCTGTTGCACGGGGGCGCACACTCACGCTCATCTGCCGCCTGGCGTGGTCCGGGGCTTTCTGCTGTCCCTGCAGAACGTGCAGGTGTGTGCAGGTGACTTGGCCGCTTCCTTGTGTCTTACGTTCCTAGTGCAGAGCTTCCCTGCCAGTGTTGTGTGTCAGAACTCGGAACCCCAGCTAACACGATCTGTCACCACCTGTCTGGTTAATGCCGCCACCTCACCAGGGGATAAGGAGACCATTTGAAGGAGACCAAGTCTGGGAGTGAGCAGGGTTACCTGCTCTAACAGGTTTATCATCAGGTTTGTTGTCTTCAACACTACAGCAAATTTCCATGTCCTGGAAGAGGAGGTTGTGCAAAAACTGCACCTTTTGTAATAGACATTGTGGGTTTGGAGCATAGATTGGACAAACTTGGATTGTGTAGAAGGTGAATGGGAACACGATGTATTATTATTTTTAATGAGGGTGGTTTTGTGATGGTGTCACAGATGGCCGTGAGTCGTTCATGTGCTGAGCTTCAGAGATTTGATCTTTCTCCTAGTGCAGATCTGCACTGGTTCATGTTCAAGCCCCATGTAGCCTCAGGAAATACGACACAGCTGTAATCACCCTCGAAACACTGTCTGCAAAGCCCCACTTCTCCAGATGGCACACGGCTTTCCCGGAGCACAGGAAGCTCTTGTCTGTCTCAGACGTGATTCTGCTTCGCTCAGAGGTGCCGGAGCTGCCGTCTGCCCCTCCTGCAGCTGCACCGGGAGCCAGGAGGTTTTGGGGTGAGGTGTAACCACTCAAACAAAGGGGCGGTTAGCAGGAGTGTGACTTAGCCACAGACTCCGCATCTAGAGAGGGAAAAAGCATCACTGCATCCCTCTACTCTGGGGGTCCTGAGTCGGGGCTGAGTGGAGCGCAGCCACACCATTAGGATGGGCTGCGCTGGTCGGGAGGAGTTGTGACAGATGAGTTAAAGCCTTGGTGCCCTGGTTTGCTCATCCAGTTGTGGCACCTGCTGAAGTGGCCGCTATAAAATCAGCGGAGCCGTGGAACCTAATAAAACAGTCTGTCTGCCTTATTTATTGAGCTAACAAAGCAGCAGGTTCCCAGCGCTCACACTGCAGAGAACAAGGTGGTACCAGCGTATCGGTGCCATCAGCTGTGCCGCGGGTCACACCGCGTGTGGCTCCCAAGCTCTGCAGGTGAGAATATTCCTGGAGACCTGAGACTGCACACCTTCAATAAATATTTTACACAAATATTGACTTCCCCATGCACGCAAACCCATGGAAAAGAGTGTTTGTACAGCGAAAGCTGCTGTGCTGCAAAATTAGTCACACAGTCCCCTAAACATGAAGTTAGTAAATAGTTTCTCAAATAACAAACTATTTTGAGTCTCTATGGGAAAGAGACTATCCAGAAATTTGTGACAGGTCCAAAATAGCTGGATATTTTTTATTAGTTTCTTTCCTCTGATTGCATCATCTGGCTGAGCCACCACAGCAATACGCTGACCTTCCAGTCACAGGGTCATTTCAAGACTCTGCTGCCTTTTGAAAGGAAAATGTGCTGTGTAAGATCCTGTTGTAGGAAACCAGCCAGCTCACTTCTGCAGGCCCCATGCAGCATTCCCAGGGTATTAATACACAGATACTGAACGTCTCTTAATACACAGATACTGAACGTCTCTTTGTGGTGCCATCTGAAGCCGAGCGGACGGAGCAGCACGAGCAAGGCGCGGGGTCCGCGGGCTCAGCTCTCTCCCCATAAATAGAGAAGGTTTTCAAACTTTAGTTCTGAGTTTTTCTCATTTCATCCCTGTGCAATTTAGAAGTGTTCTTGTGCAACCTGCATGGACGTTTTACAGAGCAAGGGGATGGAGGAGAAGAAGCTGGATGGGATCAGGAGGTCTGTGAAGCTGTCCCAAGCTGTTGCGCTGTAGAATGATGAGGCACATTCACCCGTTCCCAGCTGGTAGCGATCTCAGCAGCCTGAGAGGCTCTTTCTGAGCCAGTCGATGATGTGGGGAAGCGCAAAGCTCCTGTTTGGACACAGGGCTGCTCAGAGCTGACTTGTGTTATGTATTGCACCGTGGGAGCTTGCAGACTTCCATGTTAACCTCGAGGGCAAAAAGCAGTAAATCTAAAATGTGTTATCTCTGACTGTGGAAACAGCTGCCCAGCGTTGTCATCCAAGTTACATCAGGTCTGGGAAAGAGAACTGAGCGTTGAGGACAGTGTTTTGGGATGGGTGTTCTCTGTGTGTGCGCAGTGAGGGCTCGGATACGGGGCCATTTCTGTGACAGGAATAAAAAGAGAGGGTGAGTCTAGAGGAAAGAGACTGAGATGACAGAGAAAGAGAGGAAAGAGAGGGGAGGAGGAAGAGTTGAGTGGCTTGAGGAAATAGAGGGCCAGGATGAAATATATGGCTTAGAATCACAGAATGGTTTGGGTTGAAGGGACCTTCCCAGCTCCCCAGTGCCCCCCCTGCCATGAGCAGGGACATCTTCACCAGCTCAGGTTGCTCAGAGCCCCGTCCAGCCTGGCCTGGGATGTCTCCAGGGATGGTTCATCCACCACCTCTCTGGCCAACCTGGGCCAGGCTCTCACCACCCTCAGGGCCAACAATTTCTTCCTCATGTCCAGCCTGAATCTCCCTCCTTTAGTTTAAACCATCACCCCTTGTCCTATCACAACAGCCCCTGCTCAAAAGTCTGTCCCCATGTTTCTTATCAGCCCCTTTTAAGTCCGGAAAGGTGCACTAAGGCCTCCCTGGAGCTTTTCTTCAGGAAGCTCAAGGCTTCCTGATGTTCCTCTAATCCAGGGTTTCCTCTCTCTGCATGTTGCATCGGATTCTGTGCAGGGTAGAAGAGGCTGCGAAAGCAGATCATCGTGAAGAGAGGAAGAAGGACTATTACCAGCTTCCTATTCCACGGGCAAACATTCACTTCCTGCAGACATGGGAAGAGACGCAGCGGTGCTGGGAAAAGGTGCTGCGGGTGAGTGCTCCTCTGGGATTTGCTTTGCAGGGACAAGGAGCAGCAGCTCCACACGGGCTGGATGTGCCACGAAGCGCCTCCCTCGCCAAGTCAAGAACAGCTGCTTCCTTTCGGGTTGTCTGATTTGGAATCACGCTGGGAATTGCTGTGCCAGGAAAGGTCCCTGTGGGGTAACTCGGGTGTGCTGTCCCTGCAGCAGTTCACACACTAGCAAAGAAATGCAGTTGTTGGAGCGGAAATGCTGGTGCTGCGGCCAGGGCCTGTCCATGCTGCCCTCCAGCACCGACCGTCTCCAGGTGAAGAAGGCTTCTGTCTGTGTTGCAGCCGGGGCAGGTTGTTGGCATTGACATGGAGTGGAAGCCGTCGTTCGGCATGGTCGGGAAGCCCCGTGTGTCCCTCCTTCAGCTCGCTCTGCACGATGAGGTGTTCCTGCTCGACTTGCCACGGCTCCTCGAGCAAGCTGTGACGGAGCCTGAGAAGGAGAAGCTTCCCCATTTCATCCAGAGGCTCTATTCGGATGCAGCCATCACTAAACTAGGTAACACGCATCTTTTCTCCCTGCCTCAGGTCTTTACACAGCTTATTTTGTGCAATTCCTAGATCCTCTTGGGGTTTTCATTCTCTACAACCCCTTACCATGGAACCAGCTTTTGTTCAGATACTGCCATGCCAGGAGCAGAGTGAGCAGAGTGATTGGGAATGACAGGAATGTCTCCCCAGTTCAGGTCAGACCCAAGATTTCTGATTTCGCTGCCCACCTTGGACTTGGGATTGTCTTAGTCCCACACTAAACCCCAACTTGCACCCATTCTGCAGTGGCCTGGGGAAGTGCCCTGTCCCAAAGCCGCTGTGCTGGACACCAGATTATTATACCTGGTTATAGATTCTGTTTGGAGGCTTTTGGCAGGAGTTCCAGGACAAATTCATAATTGTCTTTCCCCGACTTGGCAGTTTTTAAGTAAGTTGATCTTAAACTCAGCATTTTCAACCACCTCTTCTCTCCCAACCTCAATACGCAGGAGCATCTTTTCGGAACAGGAGAGACAGGAATCTGCCTTTTTCCATATCCAAACAGTCTCCCCACCAATGTTCATCCATGTATCGTCAGCATTTTGATTCTGAGCTAGAAGAAGCTGCGGTGCATTAGCTGTGATTTGGGTTTTCCTACCTGTGTGATTTGGGCTTGTGTTCCCTCCAGGTTATGGGATGTCTGGAGACCTCAGCAGCCTCGCGGCCACGTGGTCAGCTTTGAAAGACACGGACAAGCAAGCACAAGGTGTGGTGGACCTGCTCACAATAGACAAACAAGTAAGGATGAACCCAGGAAGATATGGAAAGTTGTGTCTCCTGCCTGTGCTCATATTAATAAATACCTGTCGTGAATTGACAGCATTGTCTTTTTGGATCCTGTATTGGCAGGGAGATGGCTAAATGGGTAAACAGACCTTTTCCACTTGTGGTTTGAGAGTGATGTGATTCTGTAAGGAAACACAGAAGTGTTTAGTTTTCATCAGCTACAAAGTTAGAGCTCAATGCATACTGACACTTTCCATAGCCTTTATAAAAGCTATGTTAAAGCAATTGGAAAGGAGACAGCTCCATTCAGCTGGGACAAAGCTTCTGAGCACAAGTCAGACTTGAAGGCAGTAAGTAAATTCTTGTAGAAGTTTGGATATTCCAAGATGGCGCAGTGTTGAAGCAGATACGGAGTTGGTGGTTTGCAGAGAACTCTTGGTGTTCCTAGGAGGGCCGCTGTGGTTTCAGCACAGGAATTCATGTTCAGCTGAAGGACAGCTGTCTCTGGGCCTGCACACAGCAGTTCTTACCAGTTTGCAGAAATGTTAAGGACAACCATTTTAATGAGTAAAATTTGCAGAGTGTATTTGAGGCTGTGGATTGGGGTGAACCCAGATCTTTGGGACTGATAGCTTAACCTGGGAAGTGCTGCAGGGTCTGAAGTACCTGCCAACAGCTATTGCCTCATTTTAATCTGAGAAATGGCAGCTGCAGAAAGGCCTCTGCCCACCTTTCCCCCTGGAACTAGGAGGAGGAAGATGCTGTTCTACCGTTGCTGTTGGGTTATTGAGTCGGTGCCCAACAGCCTCCAGCGCGGCTGAGCACCCTGCAAACTGCGCACCCACAGCCCCGCTGCCCTCACGCAATGCTGTACCACAATGCGCTTCTGTTTCCTTCCCTGGCTCCGAAACAGATTTCTTTCCAGCCAGTGTGTTTGTTAAACAAATAACCAGACGCTGTGTTTATCTAATGCCATCCCTGCCCTTGTCTGAGACAACGGGATTCAGTATGCCAGGCAAGAGATAAAATGATAGGGTTGCTGCATGGCCTCACCCACTGGAATAGGTGCTGTTGCAGAAGCTGTTTGATAACCATGTGTTTTATATCCTTTTCTCCCCACCAGCTGCAGAAGGGCTCCATTGACTGGAAGAAGGGCGGCCGGAAGGTCGACGTAGTGTGCCCAGAGCAGAGCGACGAGGATAGAGGGAGCAGGCAGCCAGAGAAGGGACTCAGCCTCTTGGTGCAGCACGTGCTGGGGAAGCCTCTGGATAAGACAGAGCAGCTGTCCAACTGGGAGAAGCGGCCTCTCCGGGAGGAACAGATCCTGTATGCAGGTCTGCTCGCTGCGGCAGGGTGCTGCACATTGGCCATTGCCGGCTGCGTTTGTTCTCTGTCACCAGGAAGATTGTTAAGTAGCACATGCAGAAAATGGCTTTGCAGATTAGTTCCTGTTCAGAGAAGCCAGCACATGTTATGCCTGTCCTTTTGTGGACATGGCTTTAATGGTTGAAGTTTAAACTGTCCAGTGATTCATTATTTCCCTTATGAAAGAATTCCTGTGCTTTGCAGATTTTGGCTGGTGAAATATCACCTCAGTGGAAACTCCTCTCAGTAAGCGAAAGGAGGAAAGTCCACTTCCTTCTGCCTCATTTCACAGCCTTTCTGGGAAACAAGTGCTGTGTTCATTTGTCAGAGCGCAGCGGTTGTTAAAAATGGGTACACACGGAGTCAGAAACTGCAGCACAGAATTGGTGCTGTGGAGGGACCAGTGGAGTTTGTTGCTGATTACCCCAGAGTCAGAAGTCTGGGTCTAAGTCTTTTTCCTGGGGCATCAAAGGACAGTCTACTGAAGCGAACCAGCCCTTTGTTAGATCCAACTATCCTTGAAGCTGACACAGTTCCCACAAAAATTAATCACTAGGACTTGTAAAACTGGCTTGGAGACTTAGAGAGTTCCCGTTGCAAGGAGCAGGAGCCGCATGGCAGTGCGTGTGGGCAGGCGATTGCAAACAACTCAGTTATTACTTTTTAAGATATTACATCTAATGGGGAAGTTACCTTCCCATAGCTGAGATGTGGTGATAAACCGTGGGCAAGCCACTGCTCAGTAACAATGGAGAGTAAAATGGGTTGGCTGAAGCTATCTCACGTGGTGGTTTGGACGGGCAAACTACAATTTGCATTACATTAGAGTCAGCATTACATTAGGCAGCAGAGGGCCTGTCGCTTTTTGAGCTCTTTGTGATGGCGCATGAGGCTGTGATGCTCACTGCTCAGTGAAAGAGCGCGGGGTATGGCATTAGTGAGCTGGAGCTTCACAGGCTGGTTGTGTTCAGTGGTGTTTCCAAAGCTGAGGGCTCTTCCTTGCGTCAGGAAAGCCTCTGGTTTACTTTTGAAAGAAATCAGCTGAGGCTCATACTCCCTTATTTTCAGCTTCCGATGCATACTGCTTGCTGGAGATCTACGAGAAGCTCTGCAAGGATCCAGAGAGCTTCGGTCTGAGCTCAGACCTGACTGGGAGTCTGGTGGGAAAACCAAGCATGAAACCCAGGGCAAAGAAGCAGCTGAATAAACAAGAAGTCCTGTCACCTTCTGGACAGGTTTGTAAACATCTTCAAAGAGCTGCATGTTGCTCAAGACCCCTGCAAATCATATGTTGCCCTGTCTGTCAGTCGCACTATGAGCCATGCCTGGCATGCCTTTTCCTGGCCTGTTCTCAGGACTGTTGCAGCAAACATCTTCCTCTCTCCTCCCCTGGGCTGGTAAGATGTGGTTTGTCCTTTGTCTGCCTTGGTTCAGCTTTCCCTACAGTTTTAGGTTCCTTTGTCTTTGAAAACGCCGGTGCAGCCCTGTGTGGCACAACCCAGCTGACCTTGCTGCTGGAAAAGCTCCTTCACGTCTCCTCGGGGGTGAGGGTTTGAACCCTGTGACCAAGGTGTTGTGTCAATGAGGTTTCAAAACTCTGACTTCCTTACTTTTGCTTTTAACTGAGCTTCTACGCTTTGGTGTCACATTGGGAATGCCTCCTTTATTGTGCCTGGACCAGAACTCTGCAGAGTTAAAACAAACAAAACCAAAGCCAATCCATCACAAAATCCTTTCTGCCGATGGCTGGTCTCCGTTCCCATGAGCACCACCATGCACTCCAGGACTGGCCTCCCCTTGTCACGTACACTGTGTCAGGGCCTTAAAACTCCACCTGCCATAACTTGGAGCTGTGTGACTCTGCTTAAATATTTTGGAACGTGACCAGTCCCTCTCTCTCAGTAATAAAGTTTTGCTTTTAAAATGCAACCATCCAGTTGTTTATGAACTATGAAAACATTGGCAGAAAAAGTTTCATTGATTAACCGAGAAGACTCACTATGTGCATCCTTCTGAGTAGTCCCAAAGGTGTGTTTAGCTCCTGAAGTCAATCCTGCCTGCCTTGGTTGGATGGAGATGCTATTGCTAATAGCCACCTCTGCAGGATCCTCCTTACCAAGTGTGTGTCAATGTGCAGTATCCCGTTAGTCCTGGGCAGGCAGTAAAACACAAAGCTGCTCAGTAGTTTCCTAAGAATTCTGTGTTCATGGGAGTATTATTGTGTGTTAAAACAGATTGAACTGGCTGCTCCAGAGATGGGAAAAGTAAGTACTTGAGGCTTGAATTACCTTGTGAACTCACGGGTCATCTTTGTGTTCGCACAGTCACATTCATCAGCCAAGAGGGAGTTGCTAAAACCTGGACTGGGACTCAAACCAGCAGATTTCTCCTGCATGACTCCCAGTTCTCTTTCCCAGTGTTTCCTGGTCCGCTGTCTGAAGTGGGGCTAATGACACTCTTCTCCTGGATAAGCTTTTTGCTCTTTGCTGGCATGAAACGTGAGAAAAAAGCTACAGATGACATTGCTGGCCATGGAATAAACACTAGCTCAGAGCCAGCTGCTGCTCCTTCACATCTGTTTGAACAGAGGCAGCAGCACAGGGTTCGTGTCTTCCAACTACCACAGCATCGGCGGGTCAGGATGGCCCGTTGTCACAGTGCACTGATGTCCCAGGGCAGCGCTGCGGCCACCACGGTCCTCGCAGGAGCTGGTGACAGTGCAGTGTGCCCCGTTCTGGGGGTGCAGGTCCCAGCTCCGGGAGGTGCAGCGACACGCAGACTGAGCTCTGGGCTCTGAGCTGGTTCTCATGGTCAGCCCAGGTGATCTCCGTGGTGCCCGCAGCATTTCCAGCCCCAGTCAGCTCCTGCAGAGCTCAGGGACGGCGGTGACTCTGGTTGCACAGGCCACGTAGCAGAGTTGGTGGCTGTGTCCTGCACTCATCCCAGCTCATTCCAGCTCCTGGAGGCAAAGCTGAACATTGGACATTCCTTCATAACTTCCCTTCTCCGTGAATTTAGCTATTGTACTTCTGGGAGTCTCCCAACGACAAAGTCTCCAACTGCAGGAACTCCCCCGGCCACAGACATTTGAAATAAAATAAACAGAATTCAGGCCCTGCCTATTTTTAAACTTCCAAAGATAACAAAGCTGACGTGGTTGCTTTCTCTACCTGTTTCTCCCTGTGTCTGTCAGATCTCCTTCCCAAATCAGCACTTTGGCATATGTATATTAATTGCAGTCTAATTTAATAGGGGAATAGCAGTCTTGAAGATGTGTTTCTGTGACTTGATGAAAATGAATGTCTGTGTAGAGCACAGGAGGCCAGAAAGGACTTGAAGAGGGAACTAGAGGTGTTGCAGAGCGTGAAGGAAACTGTCATACAGGTGGACAGGGACAGTTGGATTTGCCATGGCGGGTGATTGCAGGGAGGCAAAACACGGATGTCCTGGAAATCAGATTTCTGTTCTGCTGCTTATGGGTCTCTTGCCTTCCTGTAGCAATGCGAAGGACACCAAAAGGAGACCTCGCGTCCCCCTGCTCCCATCTCCCCGAAGGAGTTCAGCGTGGTCTGCGATAACATGCTGCAAGGCCTCGGGCGCTATCTTCGCTGCCTCGGGGTGGATGTCCAGATGCTGGAGAATGAGGATGACCACAGGAAGGCTGCTGAGGTCAGTCACGTGTGCGTGTGTGTGTGTGTGTGTGTGTGTGTGTGTGTGTGTGTTTTAGCTCCCGTCTGTGCTCCCTGGTGGGCACCTGCTGCTGATGGTGGAACTGCACTGGGTGGTCACTGCGCCAAACAGCACATAGAATCAGGGAATCAGTTTGGTTGGAAAAGACCCTAAGGATCATCAAGTCCAACCATAACCCACCCCTGGCACTGCCCTGTGTCCTGAGAACCTCATGTCCGTCTGTCCAACCCTCCAGGGATGGTGACTCCAGCCCTGCCCTGGGCAGCCTGTTCCAACGCCCCACAGCCCTTTGGGGAAGAAATTGTTCCCCAGATCCAACCTCAACCTCCCCTGGCGCAACTTGAGGCCGTTTCCTCTGCTCCTGGCGCTTGTTCCTGGGGAGCAGAGCCCGACCCCCATGGCTCCAAGCTCCTTTCAGGCAGTTCAGAGATCAGAAGGTCTCCCCTCAGCTCCTGTTCTCCAGCTGAACCCCCCAGGTCCCTCAGCCACTCCCATCACACTTGTGCTCCAGCCCCTCACCAGCTCTGTTCCCTTCTCTCCACTCACTCCAGCACCTCAAGGCCTTTCTTGGTGTGAGGGGCCCAAAACTGACACCAGGATTTGAAGTGGGGCCTCACCAGTGCTGGCTGCAAGGGGACAATCACTTCTCTAGACCTGCTGGCCGCACTATTCCTGATACAAGCCAGGATGCTGGTGGCCTTTTGGCCACCTGGGCACACTGGCTCATGTTCAGCCACTGTCAATCAGCACCCCCAGATCCGAACGCTTCCTCCCCTGCCCGTGCTGAGACCCAGTTCTCTGGTCCAGTGTGAGAAGCTGTGCCCGTGGCAGCTGGGATGAGCTGGTCCCTGCACCAGCGAGTGGGCTTGGTTCCCCGTTTCCAGGAGAGGCCGTGAGCAGAGAGGGCTGTGATCTCAAGTCTTACTTGTGTCATTGGCAGCTGGGATGTTTCAGGTCATTAGAAGAACACAAGCAGAGTGTAAAGAGGTGACCTGCAGTCTCAAGTGTCTTTCATTAGGAGGTGGTGGTGTGTTTGCAACATGGCAAAAATCAGAGAAAGGAACCCAAAATTCACTTAGGTTTCTAATGGACTCCAGTTTGGGCTTACAGGGAAGGTATCTGCATGCCTTGGGCCTGGTTTAATCGAGCAGAGCAGAGCCATAATCGAAATGTGAAAGGGAAAATTTCCATAATAAATTCCCATAGAGCATCCACCTTATGAGATGACTCAAAGGTGATCAGCCACAACTTGCAACGAAATATCGGGGAAAAGAGGAGCCTCTAACATGCATGGGGACAATGAACATTGATCTGGACTCCCATAGCAGCTTTGACCCTCTGCCTCAGAGCAGAGACACATGCTGCATCATTTCAGGCAGGTTTCTGCTGTGCCACAAGTGGAGATCCCCAGCCCACGCAGTGCGCCGCTCTCACGTGTGCACGGGGCGCCCGGCCCGCTGCGCAGGATGTTTCCTCTTCACACGGCTGTTTGGCCTCAGTACTGGGCAGGCTCTGACTTCTGCAGAAATAATTAATATCGCGTCTCTGCCAAACTTGCACAAGTCATTTAAACAAACTAGTTCTCACTGCCTCCCCCCGCAGCCCCGTCTCCGCTTCTCATCCTGATACCTTATCGTGCCACGGACAGGATGTTTTACATTGCTTTCTCTATGGTGACTGGACAAACATCCTTTCGCTATCAAAAGCCCTTGGAGTGTTACTGTATTGCAGAGCCTTTGATCTGTGCTTGGATAATCAAAGATAAAAATAGACCCCTCCCGCCCTGCTTTATATCTGGCTAGTCCTGATTTAATAGAAGTTGAATGTTGACCACTCTGCACCCAAAAACTTGTAAATGTTATTGCAAAGGCCAGGAGAAGGGTTTGCATCCTGGTCCCTGAGTACAAGACAGACGGTTTGGGTGTTGTCCCAACACAGTTTGAACTAGTGTCACCAGGAACACGTCAGTGTGTACAGAGTTAGTGTTTGTTCTTCATGAAAGTCATTTCACTAAAATGATTTATCAGTTGTGTTACACATCTCCTTGTGCCAAGAACTCCTGAATCGCTTGGCATTTGCTCCTTATTGTTCTCATTCCTGTTGCTTGTTAAAGTGACTTCAAGTATTGGTAGGCAGATGGGTCTTGTGCTTCAGCGTCTCTTATTTGAGATCAAACTTGAAATCCTGAGAGCTTTGTGGGTTGTGCTTGGGCAGCTATGGATTTTTTTATTTTTGCATTTCAGCTAATGCGGGTGTCAGTAATTGGGTTGAGAAACCCCATTGCCAGGCTGAACGTGAGGTCCATGTCCTGTGTACTGCTTCGCCTTGCACTGCTATTATTGGCCAAACGTTTTATCTTGGACAACAGTTGTCGTGGTGAGTTTGTCATGCCAGGTCTGCGATCTTAGATGCGCTGTCCCCCACCACGAGCCAGCGTATCCCCCTGGTTCGGCCATATTTAGTTGCTGTGAGATGACACCAGTTTGCGTTCTGTGTATTTAAAGGTGCCATTTAATTCAGACTTGACTGGAGAAGTGACTGGTTAAAAGTTACTTATAAATGCAGACAGTCTTTAAAATGGAAAAATAGTAGAAACTCATACTGGAAATTTCTCTTGTTAAATCTGTCCTCGTGTCGAAGGCAAAGAATCAAAGAATCCCAGAATGTGAGGGGTTGAAGGGCCCTGGAAAGCTCATCCAGTGCAATCCCCCCATGGAGCAGGAACACCCAGCTGAGGTTACACAGGAAGGTGTCCAGGCGGGTTGGAATGTCTGCACAGAAGGAGACTCCACAACCCCCTGGGCAGCCTGGGCCAGGCTCTGCCACCCTCACCAGGAACAAGTTGCTTCTCAAATTTAAGTGGAACCTCCTGTGTTCCCGTTTGCAGCCATTGCCCCTTGTCTGTCACTGGTTGTCACCAGAAGAGCCTGGCTCCATCCTCCTGACACTCCCCCTTTCCATATTGATCCCCAGGAATGAGTCCCCCCTCAGCCTCCTCTTGTCCAGCTCCAGAGCCCCAGCTCCCTCAGCCTTTCCTCACACGGGAGATGCTCCACTCCCTGCAGCATCTTGGTGGCTGCGCTGGACTCTCTCCAGCAGTTCCCTGTCCTGCTGGAACTGAGGGGCCACAACTGGACACAATATTCCACGTGTGGTCTCCCCAGGGCAGAGCAAAGCTCACAGTCCATCCTTACAAAAGCACTGATGAGCACCCGCCTCTCTAGGAGGAGCAGCTTTGTGTCCCAGTTTGGGTGCCATGTCATTTTCCACGTCTTCCCTTTCAGCGAGGTGGCAGGAACATTTTAACCATATTAGGTTTATATCCGAGCTGTAGTGCACGTGGCCGCACTGCTCCAGCGCTGTCCTGCCGAGGGCTCCAGCTCTGTCTGTCCTGAGCTGGGCCGTGCGCGTCCAGCCAGTCCTCACCAGCACCTTCTACCCCGTCCCGAGGGAAGAATGGCTCCAGCTGGGAAAGAACGCGCGATGCCGTGTCTCTTGTGCCCGTCCTTCCGTGTGTGTAGGTCCCATCACTGGGGTAAGCTGCCCTTTGCATTTGCACCGATTCCTATAAGCAACATGTTACTTCCAATTAATACATTTTTCTTTGCTTAAATCACATCCTGTGCGTGTTTGTTTCTAGCCAGCACTGCAGGTTTGTCTTCTGTGAACTTCTCTTTGCGGAGTATCTTAAACCTGTCTTTTGGGCCTTCTAGATGGGTAAGTGGAAGGAGGTGGGAAAGTTTCGGTGGACGTTCCTCTTTTCTCTGCAGTTTTGCAGAATCAAAGAGCAGTGAGAAGCTTCTCAGACTGGCCTTAAAGGATCACCCACCAGCCCGAGGGGACCACAGTACATCCTCCAATGTTGTACTTCAGGAATGGAGCAGAAGCTTATAAAAATTTTGGTAGTCTCCTAGGTCACTGATTTCTAAGAAGAGACATGGTGGAATCTCAAAGCCCCTTCAGTTGAGTTGTGGGCTGGTTTATTTATTTAGTGGACTGTGATCTTGGTCTTCAAAATCATCCTTATCTCTAGGAATAATTTGCACGCTAAGGCAAACTTGGTATCTTTAAAGTGTGATGATAACCAGCAGGCTGGTGGAATTGGCTTCCTGCAGCTGCCGTGGTGTAGAAGGTTTCCTTGCAAGGTTAAACCTGCTCCCCCAAAACTCCGTGTGAACCAGCGAGTTGGTGAGGAGGGCCAGGCCTGGACGGGTCTCATGAGGTGTTGAGAGCAGCAGGCACCTGGATCTAAATTGCCCTGGACTGGTTTGGAGCCATGGGACACAAAGGGGACTTCTAATACTGCAATGAGCAGAGCTTCATGTAATGGGCCAATCTAATCTCTGGTCTCATCACAGCTTTGAATGGCTTTTTCCATATTTTTGATGTAAACTACATTCTTCAGGTTTGCTACTCTTTCTGCCTCCCGGCCA
The DNA here is from genome assembly GCF_964273445.1 of Streptopelia decaocto. Taxonomy (NCBI): domain Eukaryota; kingdom Metazoa; phylum Chordata; class Aves; order Columbiformes; family Columbidae; genus Streptopelia; species Streptopelia decaocto. Next base: position 1,818,660 of record NC_138672.1, on the reverse strand, counting down.
GCGTGCGGAGCGGGTTCGCAGAGGACGGATGAAGAGCTGTTCTGCCTTTAAGATGAAGACTCTGCTTTTGGTGCTTGGTCAGCAGGAGGAGACTTTCATTGGAGACTTTGATACAAATGGATCTACATTAAGAAACAAAACCGAGTCAGTGGTTTTAGAATAGAATCAGTTCAGTTGGAAGAGACCCTCAGGATCATCGAGTTCAACCATAACCTGACTCTAGCACTAAACCGTGTCCCAAAGACCTGGTGACATGGTGTGGTACTTAATGCCATGGCACAAAATCATGCAATAACTCAGTACAACGTATGTTCTTCAGGAACGCTGAAGAGAAGTCTGGGGTTGTAATACCAGCAGTCCAGCGGGAGCACTGCAGGGCTGGCCTGAGCGTGTTCGTAGTGACTAAGGTCTTGCTTTACTGTCTGTTCTGGAAGAGCCTGAGCTGACAGGTCGGGGGCTCAGGGTTGCATTGAGGTTTGTGATCCACTTCTCTAGTAGATCCTTGTCTGGTTGCTTTCCCAGCGCACATCGTGGGGCAGACGCGCTCTGTCCGCTCCCTTCTTGTCCGAGCTGGACCTTGCTGGCTCAGGATCACTGTGTCACCTCCGCCACTGCCAGCGGTGTCACGGCTTTTCCTGGCCCGCTGCCGTGTGCCTCCTCACGGACACATGGCATTGCCCAGCACGTGTCATCCACGGGCTTGGCAAATCCTAAATTACAAATCTACAGCCTTGTGCTGCTGTTCCTTGAAACCTTCTTTGGCCTTATTTCAAGATGGTTTAGGTCATCACGAACCATTCTGCCGCTGGTGCTGGCCTCGAAACGGGGTCTGTCTGTGCCCTCTCTCATCAGTCGTTGCCCTTCCGGGTCTCCCTTGTAATAATTCATTGGGGTTCATTCATCTCTGCAAGATGAAAGTTGGCCGAACAGACAGGCATGTTAAGGGCTAAATAATATACCAAGCTATCAGGGAGTGCTTTCTATCCAGAAGGTCTGAGCCTTGTCCAGAGGAAGTTGATATTATCTTTTGAACAGATTGTGAAACTGAGGCCAGTGCCCTCTCTGCAGCGCTTGGGATGGAGCACAAGCCCCTGACACGCGCCCCGACACGCTGTTCTGGTTGTTCTTTTACTTGCATCTCCGAGCACACATCTCCGGGATGGTCCCAGCGCCACCTTCCCTGATTTCTTTCAGAGGAAGAGAAGAAATTGTGCCCTTTTTGCAGCAGTTTGCTCTGTGGGCCCAGTCAGATGTGTGCTGTCACACGGCTCCTCTGGCTCTGCGCTGCTCCCCGTCCTCATTCCAGAGGCAGAAAAACATGCTGGAAGAGTTATTGCTTTTCTCCTTTTTATTTGATGTTCTTTGCCTGTCTCTGCAGAGCCATTTAGATAAGGGGATTTATCAAGCTTGAACTAATTAACCCTGGATGCAGGAAGTCAGAATGGAGTGTTCCAGCTGTGAAATCCTCAGACTTAGCCCGAAGTTCACATGGGTCTGAAGGAATTTCACATCTCTTCCCTTGCTGGCAAATCACAGGGGTGAACTTTTGCTCCCGCCGTCCCGGCCTCGTTTCGCTGCTGTGCCGTGAGGGTGGGTTGTCCGTCAGGACCCCCGGCTGCGGGCAGGGCGGTCGCGTACAGCACGGGCTGCTCTGCTGCTGCTGCAAGGGTTCATTTTGAAAGGTTCATTTTGAAAGAAATGAACTGGTTCATTTTGAAAGGTTCCTGGTTCATTTTGAAAGGTTCATTTTGAAAGAAATCCGGTAATTTTGCCTGTAGGAAGATGCTTTAGAAGTGTTTGCCAATCGCTTTCTCAGCGCAGAACTGGCAGCCAAAGAGTGACTTCACAACAAAGGTCAAGATAGGAACAAAATGGGTTCTTAGTTGGCTGCACAGGGAGTTTGTGCCTGGGAAACATCACCCTCTTGTTTCGTGTTTCCATAGGGCCAGCGGGTCCCAAGAGAACAGCTGTCCAAGACAGTTCCAAAGTCTTGGTTTGGTTTTTGGGTGTTCCTGGCGGTGCTTGGTGTTGCCAGGCTGTCTGGGAAGTGCAGCAGGACTCTGATCCCAAACGTGTCCTCCTGCCAGGGGTAAAGAGAGATCCAGAGAGAGCTGTGAGACTCTGATCCAGAGGAGAGACCTCCGTGACGCACATCTGGAAACACTGAAACATACAAGGGCTTCCAACCGAATCCAAGAAATAACCTCGTGCCTACCTTGAAGTGCCGATCTCTTGTCAGCAGCAGCGGCGCCGACGTGCTGGTTCACATGGGAATCCTCCCACTGCTACGGCCATGAGAATATTTCCCTCCTACCAGAGGGGCGAAGGGCTGGGAGGGAGGGACTTCATTTAATCAAATGAAGATCAGCCACACTTTCATCCTGGTAAAGAATTGCACTTCCAGATTTAGTGTCCCCTTTTGGCACTAAACCATTTGAAAGTGTCTCTTACTCTGTTGCGAAGGTCAGAAGTGCGGGTAATGCGTCCCCTGGTAATTCAGCACAGACCTTTCCCTTGAAGGACAAGACCTTTGATAAAAGCGCAGGATTGCAAGTCAGAGCGTGATAAACTCTAATGGGGATGTTCTTTGCAGCCTGGAAAGGGGCAGAATTTCTGCATGTCTGCTTTTGGGCTGCTGAGAGAATAACGCCTCGTATCTTCAAGCAAGTGGAGTGTTGTTCTGTTAATGTCTACAAAATCTGCAGACACATATAATGGTACATTTTATTTGCTTGGGTTATTTTTTCCTTTCTCCCCTGTGCATTGTTGTGCGAGCAGAACTTCTTGCTTCTTTGTGAAGCAGACTGGGGAAATAGAAATAGCCTGTGTTAGGGGAAAAAAACCAAAGCTAGGAAGGTTTTTGATAGGGCTGTTTGAAGGTGGATCGGCTCCCTGGGCCATCTGCAGCGCAGATGCACGAGTAGCTGGTTCCAGCGCACGTGAGGCCGGGCGGGGATCAATGTGCAGGGAGCGAGCGATACCTGGCGCTGCGCTGCTGTCGAGTGGATCGCTGAGCCAGACCCACATACTCCTGGCCCAGCGTATGGCGACGCTGCAGAGAAGGACTCGGTAGCACCAGTTCATGTTCTCTCTGCTTCAACTGAAAGTTTGAATCTAGTGTGACTTCAGCCCATGTTCTTTATGAATTTTACTGTTTTTTCCAGATTGCCCGACAGGAAGGAAGAGTCATTTTAACCTCCGGACTCCCGTATCACACTGTAAGTGTTCAGAGCTTCTGGCATTTTTCTGGCGTTGTATCATTGCGTGGTCTGGGATGCGCAGTGTAAAGTCAGATGTGAATGCAGCAGCTGGCTTGGCTTCCCCATGTTTTCTGCACTAAAAACGACATCAAGGGTCTTGAGAGGTTTGCTGTTGTGAGTGACCAGAGCTTGGGGTGAATGTCTGTTACGCTCAGCAGTGGGGAGCACGATCACTCGCCACTGGGGGTGGGGGTGGAAATCAGGCCAAGCAATCCAGAACAAAGTGTTTCTGTTCGGTTGCACTGGCAGGTGAAAGGCAGCTCGATTCCCATGCTTTTTATCACAAAGTTTCTTGTTTACTGACTGGCTCCACACTGACATAGTTTCAACACTTAGAGATGTTTCTTCAGCCTCGGAAGGGGGATGGAGGCCGCCAAGCATGGGTGCCGCTGGAAGATGCAGAGGTTTTGTGTTCCTGTGGATACACAAAAAAACCCAAAGCAAACCCAGCATTCCCCTCAGCACCAGATGTTCAGAGCCCTTCACGGGACTCACTTCAGAACGGAGTGTTGCTGGGTATACACTGACCTTGTCAAGTTCTGGTGCCTGCTGCAGGTCCTTTGCACTTTGGTACTGCCCTAAAATTCATTTGGAAGAGCAAAACTCCTCTGGGTGACACACATGAGCCAGAGTGCGAGACTTCTTTGTTACAAACTATGAGTATAAAAGCTCCCAACCACTCAAGCAGCTAGTTGGAGTATTTCAGAACGGAGGCTGCTCATTTCCTGCACAATAGCTGAGCACTGAAGGAAACTTCCCCCACGATGAGACAAGTGAGGCAAGCGCCGCTGTGCCCCGTTCCAGGTTCCTGATCCAGACTGCGGTTCCTTGAGCCGACAGTTGATGTAATAGGTAATTCAGCATCCAGCATAATCTTATTTGGCACAGCTTTAACTTCAAAGCACCGTGTAGGAATTGCAAAAGGAAAATAACTGATTCCCAAAGTACGATAGTGTCCTGGGAACTGTCTGGTTCCCCGTGTTCCTTTGCCGTTGTGTGTCCCACGCGAGGGCAGGATGGCGCTGCCATCGGCTCCTTGACCTGCACGTAGCTGATCCCACCTCGCTGTGAGTGCTCATCATGTTCTTAAAGATGGGTCTGGAACGTCCCAGTGCTTGTTCCCAGATACAAACTGCTCTGCTGAACGTGGAGCGAACACTGGGGGAATGTCCGGCCCGACCACTTCAAATTCATTGGCCATCCGTGAGCTGCAGGTGGAACGATGCCTAAACTAGAAGGGCCGAAGTGGCAAAACTGTCACTGAACATTGTCCCTATATTGGGCTTTCACGTGCTGTGTGTAATCTGGTTGGGTTTCCTGTGAAAGCTGTGATTAAATTCAGTTTGGTCTTGCTACCCCGGTTAGCACCACACTGCCTGATTACAAGCTGAAGGGGACTTGTGCAATCGTTTTTCACACCTCAACACAACGCTGCCGTGCTTCAGCAGTCTCAGAGCTATTGCAGCAGCAGATAAGTGTTGAATTACCAGTTGTGCTTCGTAGAGCAAAATTTAGACTGTAAGCACATACAAACTACAAATATGACATGTAATTAAAACCAAGTGCATTAGGAAAATACCCATGGCCCATGATGCACAGAGTGCGTCATTTATTGTCTTTTTATGCCTTGTCTTTTGAAGCTGCGGTCCCAGGTAGCAGAAGGAAGATGTTTCTCTGTGAACTCCTCCGAAAAGGCGAAGGAGCAGGCCGTGCAGGTCCTGAAGCACTTCAACGTGCAGGTGTCCCTGGCCGATATCTTCAGCCGCTGCCAGGTAGGCCGGGGCGCGCTGGAGCTGCGCTGCTCGCTCGCCGGTTCCCGCACGGCTCCGTGGGTCTTGCGCTGCGTCTGCTGCTTGGCTCCCAAGATTTCTGCTTGAACTTGGGCAGCATCTCACAAAGCTGCGAGGAGTTCTGAGGGTTCTAATGCCCGCCCGAGTGTTGTGTCGGGAGAGCGGAGGCGCCGCATCTGCAGCTCGGCTGGAAGCTGCTGGTTTCCCGATCTTTGGTACTTGGCATGTGTTTTTGCATTGACTATCACAGCTATAGTCTCTTTGTTGCTGCGTTCTCTGTCTAGGACACATGCTGTTTTCATTATAAAGCATGTTTAATTATGGCTCTGTGATTCTGATAACACTTAATTACTTTAATAGTAAGATTTTTTTCTTTAGGACTATTTTATTTTCAGAAGCGATTAGGTTAATTCATGTCCATGCTGGTTGATGACTGCAGATTGTGTTTGGCACTGGATATCTGTGGATCGTTGTTAAGAAGAGATTTTAATTGTGTTAGCTCAAATCGCCATCTCTTCCAATTTCACTCTGGTATTTGTTACAGCAACAGGCTGAAACCTATCCCTTCAGAAACCGTAATATAAACCAACTTGCAACTTCAACTTCTCTCGTCTTATCAGTGTTTAAAGAGAGAAAAAAAGAAGAAACTGCAAATCTGGCTGGAAAAGGAGCTTTCTCATAGGAATAAACAAGCCAGCTGAAGGCTGCAGCAGAGCCTGGCTCGCTGCCTCGTGGTCGAGCTCGCAGGAGCAGCACAAGCGTTGTAGGAATTGCAGCGACTCCTGAGCAAACACGCCAGAGAGTGTTTTCTAGACCTCTGCTTGTATCTGATGTCGGTTGTTGAAACTGGATCTGTAACTGCTAGAGAAAATGAGAGTTGTCCAGCTGTGCGGGTTGTCTGTACGATGAGGATGGTGTTATACCCTGCAGATTGGATAGGCTTAATGTGGGTTGATCTTAGTTCAGGATAAATAGATATATTCAGGTATTGCCTTCAGTCTTGCCCTTTTCTTGTTCTGAGGACAGATTGCAGTTGTTATGTAGTGGAATGCAATTAAAAAGAAAAAAAAGAGTTTGAAAAAGCTTGTGGATGCTCTGAGTCCCTGAGACCCCGTAAGATAGCAGCGTTCTTCCTGGTGGTTGTTGAAATGCCACAAGAATAAGCACGCACACAAAACCATACTGCAGAAAGCTCTGTGATATCTGTAAGAATTGCAGAACGCTGTGCAGCATACGATATAAAACTGACCCCTTGCTCACGATCTGGAGTCTGGAACTGTTTAACTCTATGGCTTTTTAGTACGTGCTGTCTTAGTTTACATTATAAATAGGGGTAATCAATCTGGCTAGGAATATATACTAAGTATTCTCTTACTTCCAGGAGAAATGCCTTCCCTGTAAATTGTGGTGGTGGAACAGCTGCATGTTTTACACCACTAGGCATGGGAAGATGTTATTATTTGTCAAAGTGCTCTGTGCTCTGAATCATTTATTTACCTACATTTAAGGCTTTGACATTTAGGAGCTGATTTTGTTCAGCTGTCCTGTGCAGACCGTGCGAGGTTCACTAACACGTTGCTGTTGCTCTCGAGGAGGATCCCGGCTCGTGTGGCCGCTCTGGGGCAGGATGGTACTGCAAACTGCAGCGCAGGGACTGTTCTCCTCCAAAATGGCAAATTTCTGCTTTTAAGAGGGTGCTCTGGGGCCACTGTGGCCAACAGAGACCTCGGCACTTCATCTGAGAGTTCTTTCTAAAACGTCCTAATTCTCTGCAAACCTGAGAACAGGAGCTGAGGGGAGACCTTCTGATCTCTGAACTGCCTGAAAGGAGCTTGGAGCCAGGGGGGTCAGGCTCTGCTCCCCAGGAACAAGCACCAGGAGCAGAGGAAACGGCCTCAAGTTGCGCCAGGGGAGGTTGAGGTTGGATGTGGGGAACAATTTCTTCCCCAAAGGGCTGTGGGGCATTGGAACAGGCTGCCCAGGGCAGTGCTGGAGTCACCATCCCTGGAGGGTTGGACAGACGGACATGAGGTTCTCAGGACATGGGGCAGTGCCAGGGGTGGGTTATGGTTGGACTTGATGATCTTGAGGGTCTCTGCCAACCAAAATGATTCTATCATTCTAATCAGCCTTAATTAGGAGGGAGGCTAGATCCTGAGCTGTGCCTTCCATCCCACCTGCTCAGGTTTTAACTGGGTTACAGACCTCAGGGCTCACAGGCTGCTGTGGGATCTGCCACCTCCTCGCAGAGCCCCGTGTTGCTGAGGGGTGATGTCCCTGCAGGCCCAGGCCCCCAGGATCACCCCAGTGCTGCCCACACGTGCTCAGCAGAAGGAGAGGGACAGGGGACACCCACTGGTGACCAGGACCGCGCTGCTTCCCCCCAAGGTGGAGCTGGGCCTGACGTCTGTGCCCGCTGGGGCAGGAGGGACATCCCGCCGTGCTCTCCCGCCCTGGGGACGGGTCATCGCCTGCGATCGTCCCGCCGAGATAAGGGGTTGTGTGTGTGTCGCAGGAAGCGACACGGCATCCTGCCTGCCTCGCTCTGTCTGCGGAGCGAGGCCTTGTTTTGTCTCTTGGGCTTCTGTTCTGTAAATGATTTCAGCGAATATGTCAGCAAATATTGTTGCTGTAACAATTAATGCGTGTAGTGCAGAGCACACGGTAAAAATAGGTCCCAATTCAATGTTGTACCCGAGATTTCTGTAAAATATGTTTCCTCTGTCAGCTCCCTCAGCAGGGATGGATGCTCCCTGTTTTGCAGATATAAAGAATGGGCTTGCTTTGTAACCCTGCCAAAATACTGCCTTTTTCTGTTAAAACAATGGCAAATACCAGTTACCTCTGTCTGACTTAGAGCGGCAAGTGCAAGAAGGATTTCACCCAGGGGTTTCCCAGCATTTCTGCTTCCAGTTGTGCTGGGCTTCAGCTGGGCTGTTCGGCTGGGGGCTCAGAGCTGGAGGTGCTGCTGGCCGCGCCGTGGCCGGTCGCCCCGCTGCGTCCCTGGGGCGCTGCATCCGGAGGACTCCGGTGGCCACGGAGAAGCCACCTGTGTGCAGCAGCTTTGGCCAGGCCTGGTGTTCCCTTTGCTGAGGAGCATTTTAGGGGGACTGAGTGAAGATAAGATGAATTCTGTCTCCTGGTGACATGCAACCCCTTCATTCCTGCCCCCAGAAAAAGTCATACATTTCCCAGCCTTAAAGTCTTTGAAATAAACCCATTCCCGTGCCTTTTGTCTGTCACCTCTGCATGCATTTGAATATCTTGTCTACAGTTTTTCTTGTTTTCAGATATCCAAAAGCAGCTCCTTCAGAAAGGGGTGATGTGAACCGCATGCTGGGGGCTGTTCTTACATGATAAATTCAGCACATTGGACCCTTGCACTTGTCAGGAAGATCTTTGTGGAGCTGTCAGGGGCTGTTGCCAGTAGCCATAGGGTCAGCAACCAAACTGTATTGAGCAGAAGGTCAGTGATCATCTGTTCCAGGCAACCTGGGGGAAGTTCTGTCACAGAGCTTCAGTTTGACAGAGAAAAAACCCCAACCCAAGGCGGTGACCTGCTGGATGGCTGCAGTTCTGGATACAAACATCTGACACCGTGTCATTTCACAGGGGTTGACATTGGCTCCTTCGGCAGGTCTGTCCATTCAAGGTTGTCTCTCGTGCCTGGGTCACGTCGGCTGCTTTGGCGCTCGGGTGTGGACAGCAGGAGGACACCAACTCCTCTCCAGCCTCCTAAAGAGACACTTAAACATGGACATCTTGCCAGATATTACCTGCATGACTGGCTTGGCTTTTTCCGTCTTGTTTTTCCGCGCCGTCTGATTGAAGATCCATCAGCAGCAGGTGCAGGCCGTGTCTCCCGGCCGGGCAGTGCCTCTCCATGCACTCTTGGGGAGCCCGCGGTGCCCAGCACAGTTTGCTTCCTTTGCCTAGGGCACGGTGTCTGGCCTGGCCGACTTTTGGCAGTGAAAAACACTTAAGTCGAAGCAGATAAATTCAGGAAAGGGGCTGGCAGCCCTCAGCTGTGAGTAATGCCACTCTGTGCGGCACTGACAGGGGGAAATTATGGCTTGAATGGTGATAAACTGAGGAGATAAACATGGCAGGTTGTTAGCTTTAAACCTTTATATTGCAAGTGTTTGTCACGACAGTTTGAAGGGAAAACAGCGTCTTTGGTGTTGTAGGGGATCACTGATGAATTGCTCCTGTTCTACAAGAACCTCGTCGTTAAAGGTTTATAACTCTGCCGTAAAATCCGTGCCGGTATGAGGCTCTGCAGGCAGATCTGGAGCCAGGAGGGCCCGTCCGCCTTCAGAAGAGCTGAGCTGGGCTTTACTGGAAAGCCTGACTGCTGCTCAGCTTAACTTGGACCCCAAGCTGTGCTCTGGTACGAGGGAGTGAGCGGGATGGGGGACGGGACCTGCAGCTGTGTGTCTGTCTGTGTGTCTGTGTTTCTGTGTGTCCATGTGTCCGTGTGTCTGTGTGTCCATGTGTCCGTGTGTCTGTGTTTCTGTGTGTCCGTGTGTCTGTGTTTCTGTGTGTCCATGTGTCTGTGTGTCTGTGTTTCTGTGTGTCCATGTGTCCGTGTTTCTGTGTGTTCATGTGTCCATGTGTCTGTGTTTCTGTGTGTCCATGTGTCCATGTTTCTGTGTGTCCATGTGTCGGTGTGTCCGTGTGTCCGTGTTTCTGTGTGTCCATGTGTCCATGTGTCTGTGTGTCTGTGTGTCTGTGTTTCTGTGTGTCCGTGTGTCTGTGTGTCCGTGTGTCCTGTGTCTGTGTGTCTGTGTGTTTGTGTGTCCATGTGTCCGTGTGTCTGTGTGTCCATGTGTCTGTGTGTCCATGTGTCTGTGTGTCTGTGTGTCCGTGTTTCTGTGTGTCTGTGTGTCCTGTGTCTGTGTGTCTGTGTGTCCGTGTGTCCGTGCCACCTCCTCGCCCCCTCGGGCCTCTCTCGCCTTTCCCAGCCCCTCTTTGCCTTGACCCTTTGGCCTTTAGCTGCCGGGGCAGGGAGCCTGTTTGAACAAGACCGAACACAATGGGAGGCTGATCCCAGGTGAGGTTTCACGGCTTTCCTGCGAGGAGAAGTGATTGCAATCACATCCCTTGCAAAAATAAATGTGCACAGTAGAAAAAACTCTCCGGCTCCAGCTGCAGTTTCTGCAACTGAACAGCCCTGCGTTTATTATAGGATTATCTGCAAATTCAAATAGGTTGTCTCTTTCACTTCACTGAACGCTCTGATCCTAAATAAGCAAATGACATCACCTATTCTGATGTCCTGTTTAACTTATGACCTCAGCCCGAGCGCCGCAGGATGTGAGAGGTAGCTGCTGCATTTCATTGTCTGGAGATCTGATATCTTCCCCCCTTCCCTGCTCTTTCGGTTTCAAAGCTGCTGTCCCCAGCCTTTGAGAAAGGTGTTAGCATGGGGTTGGGAGTGGGCGGGAGGAGGGGGAGGAAGAGAGGAAACTACCCTTTTTTTTTTTGAAATTAGGTGCAAAAGTGCTCTAACAGTTGCAGCAACTGTTTCTGGTTTTTTGTGGTTAAGGTAACGAATTTCATCGCTGCGAAGCTCATCATGTGCAAGCTGATTTACGCAGAGGGAGCCCGCTCTGGAGCAATCCATTTAGCAGGGACAAAGAAAAAGGCCTTATGATTAGATGAAAAACCCTGTGCTTGGGGCATTTTGTGAGAACCTTTGAAGCCAGCCTGGGAACTCCAGCAATATTAGTCGATAATTAGTAATATAGATCCCTCAAGCTGTCGTCTAGGTTGAAAATGTGCATGTCTCTCATGAGCCTCTGTCACACCAATCTGATCAGCAGGCTTTTTTGTTCCTTTTATGTGGGTTGCTCTGTCGGTCCAGATGATGATGAGAACTGCCAGACGCCATCGTTCTCACTGCCTTGTGAGCCGCGCAGCTATCTCCCCGCTCCGCCGTGCCACGCCGCGGGACCAGCGCCGTGCTGCTTTGTGGTCACCTTTCCTGGCCGGAGCAACAGCCCACTTATCCTTTTAATGCACCAGTTGTCCTTTCCCATGCGCAGTGGAAAACCAGCAGAACTTAAAGGCGGCGTGTTTTGTCCGATGTTTCTGCCCCAGCAGACAGCGAGGGGTTTGTCTCAGGAGCTGCTTAGGACAAAACGCATCTGCAGCTGAAATGGGGCTGAGGTGACCAGCAAAGAATGTCGACAATGTCAGCCCTCAGAGCCCATATTTCGGCTTTTGAGCTGCCATCCACTGACATAACATCGCGTCCCCATTTGCTTCCTTTCAGCCCTGAAACCTCCTTGGAAAGGGCCGTGTCGCCGTCTAAATGAAAAATTAAGAAGGGTCACGTGCCCTGGATTTTGTTGACTTGGGAATGTTCAGAAAATGAATATCGTTTTGAAACCCTCTGTGGTTTAATAAAAGGTTCATCCGTAGGATGCAATTTGTCAGCGCCTACAGGTCAGGAAAACCTGTGATTCAGAGCATCTGTGGTTTCCCCAGCTGTGTGAGTTCGCTGCTCAGCAGGCCGCGCAGGCAGCCCCGTGCCCGCCCACCGCCCCGGCCGGGCCGCCTGCTTCAGAGCGCGATGGTTCAACACCAAGGGTAAGGCCCTCTTAATCTTTTTGTTTATCCTGGGCTTGGCAATTTAGATGTAATCTGCAGCTTGTGCTGCGGAGGCTCTGGCCAGGAAGCACAGCTGGGGTTATTCTGCCTCTGCAGACGTTCGAGGGAGCGAATTGACCTCAAAAGGTGCTTGTCCCGGGACTGTCTGAATGTGAGTTCAGTCCTGAACGCACCTGGCGTTTCCTCCACAGGGATGTAGCTCTTTTTATTTGGAGTGGCTCTACACGACACTCCCTCAATAGCTTTGTGATCATTTGTGGTAGCCAATTGTGCCCCTTGCGAGTCTGCAGTTGAGATTTTGATTTGCTGATCTCTCAGGCTTTATAAACCATAGCGAGGGCTCAGTGTGAGCGGTCGCTGTTGGGGACAGGGACACGGGGACTGCCGGAGGGATGCGAGATCCCAGTGGGAGCTGAGCAAACCCCAGCTGGTGGTGCTGGGCAGGAGGGCCTGTCTGGCTTCACTGTGGGACATGCAGGAGGGTCCCCAGGACGACACCCAGGTCCATCAGCACCCATCAGACCCCGTCCTGCAGCTCGCTCAGCTCTGCGCTGCTGCCCCTGCGGAGCTCAGGGCCCCCCCAGAAAAGGGCTCGACTGGGCCTAATTCTCGCCAGCGAGCCCGGACAGCGCTGCCTGGTTCCCACAGACTGTACACTTCCCTGCCAAGATTTCAGTATCTTCAGAAATCCAGCGGAGCATGAAGGTCACAGCGAGGGAAGAATGACAGCCTGAGACTTTTTCCCCCTTTCACCAGCTCGGCGCAGACTGTTGTCTCTGCAGCGTGTTGACTGTTTTCTTAGGGTTAGCGTGAGGTTTATGTTTTACACAGACTAGTGGAAATCAGATATGGGAATGCAGCCGATCAGCTGTGTTTCTTCAAGGAAGACGTCTCACGTTGCAGACTTTCTTTCTCAGTGTCTGCAAAAGCTTGATTTCCAGTGACATTTCCTTTACAGATCTTTGTGTTTCAGTTCTTTTTGCAGGTGTATGCGAGAGAACGTACCCAAGGTTTTGATTTGTGTGTTTATTTCCTTTCTTATTCTCACTTGCAAAGCTGCAGGCGAATATTCAGCTTAAGGGGGGAAAAAAGCTGTTAACTTTTCATGGTGTTACGTATTACAGCGCTCAAAATAATAATGCCACATTAGCCATTAGAGGTCAAGCCTCCGCTGACAAGCAGATGTTGTCTTTTGAGAAAATGATCCTTATTCCTGGGAACCGGTTTTGTTCTCCTGTGCTAACTGCGAGAAGGGTCTGAATGTGTGTTTTTTCCTGGAGGGTAACACTAGCTGGAAAAATGCTGGTTTTAGCCAGTGGAAACAGCACAAGCAAACAGCGATTGGCAGGGAGAACAGCACTTGTATTTAGCCTAGCAAAGAAAAGAAGACACAGTGTAGTGCAGAGTAAATGTCCTTTCATACAGTTCTGTACAAGACTTTTCCTCCCTCTCGCGGGTTCGGACGGACCGTGAAGTGCGTTGGTCAGCAGTGGTGCCGCTGCACTGGGAGAAAGTAAAGCAAGGTCAGTGGGTGACAGTGATGGAGTGACTGCAGGGACGGCGAAGAGCTCTCTGGAGGAGGCCGTGACACAGCTCGAACTCCCCGGGGTCCCAGAGAAACCGTCCCCATGTTTTCTCTCAAATGTCATGAGAAAACAAGAGATTTGTAGCCAATTTAAGTTCTGTTGGATTCCAGTCCCCCGTGCCTCCTGAGGGCAGAGGTCAGTGTATTGACTCTGTCAAGAAGTCAAAATTCCCATGTTTTATACACTGTGGAGTTTCTCCTCTTTTTTGGCATTGGTGCCCTTATAATGGTGTTTGTTTGTATGTCATGGTAAGGATGGGGTGTCCCCCTCCGCTGTTTGAATAGCTGTATATTTATACTGGTGGGTTCTCAAGATGCCAGTCCTACAGCAATACAATTAGCGAGTCTCATTATTTGAGAGACCTTGTACATTAGAAGTCAAATAATGTCCAAGTTCTTGTTTTCTCAGTGGAGTGACCAGATTCATTATTAGTTCAGGTGAAATTAATTGATTTGAACCCATCCAGGCAGCCTCCAGGCCTTTATTTTCCCTTCACAGCCCAAGACGATTGAGTGTGGTCGGAAAGGAGCCTGTCACCTGAGCGGTTTGTCATGGGCCATCGTGCACACAGGTGTTATCACGGCAATGTCTTCCAGGTCCCGTGGAGAACCCCGCACGCAGCCCTTGTCCCGTGCCGCGGGCGGGTTCAGCGCTGCTCGGTGCGCAGGGTTTGCCGTCTCCTGCGGTTTGCAGCGTTTGCAGCGTTTGCCTGCGCGGCTGCTGCTCCCAGCAGCAAAGCTTTGTTCTGCGGGAGAGCGCGGGAGTTCGTGGCATTTCTGAAGCTTTGGTTTGAGTCAGCGTTGTGCACTGAGCTACACACACTCAGCTTCGATGTCGAATTTTGCCAGACAGCGTTTATCTGAAGACCTTTAGGCATTAAACTGTGTAACTTCCTATTGGCATAAAATGAACTATATCTATTATTCATAGTTTTAATTGTATGACATTACACCCTTCACCAAAACCATATGTCCACGGACCCCTGCGGGATACAGGACATGATTTCCTTCTTCATCTGCTGCTGCGAAGACATTTTCAGCCAATCACAGAATCATGGAATCTACTGGGTTGGAAAAGACCTCAGAGATCATCCAGTCCAACCCTTGGTCCAACTCCAGTCCATTGACTAGATCATGGCACTAAGTGCCATGTCCAGTCTCAGTTGAAAAACCTCCAGGGCCGGTGAGTCCAGCACCTCCCTGGGCAGCCATTCCAATCCTGACCACTCTCTCTGCACAGAATTGCTTTCTAATCTCCAGCCCCAATTTCCCCTGGCAGAGTTGAAGCCCATGGCCCCTTGTCCTATTGCTGATGCCTGGGAGAAGAGCCCAATCCCCACCTGGCTAGAACTGCCCTTCAGGTAGTTCTAGAGAGTGCTGAGCTCACCTCTAAGCCTCCTCTTCTCCAGACTAAACAAGCCCAGCTCCCTCAGCCTCTCCCCATAGGGCTTGTGTTCCAGTCCCTTCCCCAGTCTTGTTGCTCTGCTCTGGACCCGCTCCAGCACTTCAATCTCTTTCCTGAGCTGAGGGGCCAGAACTGAACACAATACTCCAGGTGTGGCCTCCCCAATGCAGAGTACAGGGGAAGGATCAGTGGTGAGGATGGGAAGCAATATATGCAGGGTTTGGGCTTTTTAATAAGACCTTGTTCCCATAAGGTGCACGTGCCCTAAATGACTTACTTGGTGTAAGAAGAGACAATTTTGTGCTTGTGTAAACCCTTTAATCCAAGGGTCAGGCGTCAGTCTTGAAGGAGTCGATATTTTGCAGTTATCTTGATGAAACACAGCTATAGTGTGTGCTCTAACCCCAAGGCAGGGTTTTGCTGAGCTAGTCATGGATGCTGTCAATGAATCAGTCATTTTAAGAGGCTCAGGATAAATTTTTCTCTCCCCTCAAGAAGGAAATAGAAACCCCTTGGTAGCAGAGAAGTTTTTTATAGTGAGCTTATCTGAGAGTGTGCTAATCTGTACCAAAACAGTGGGGGTAAAGGCTTAGAGGGGGAAATGACAGCGCAGAGTTTTGGCGAAGGTGGAAAACAGAACATTCGGGGCGCGCTTCTTGTGAGTCGTTATATTTTCTCCAGACAAGTGAATTTAGATGATTTACCTGTCTTAATTGATGATACACCGTGTGAGTGGATCATTCCTTGTGCGGGGAGGTGCGGGGGAAGGTGCAGGTGAGAGCCTGTTTTTCTCTCATCCCCAGTAACTCCGTTCCCACCTCACCTCGGCTTTGCTCTCGGTGGTTTCTGGGGGAGCTGCTCCTCCTGAGGCGTTCTAGTGAAGCGGGAGAATATCGTATGTTTAAGGTGAGCACAGCCAGGGTTATGTTCCTAATTCCCCCTTGAAATGACTGTGGTCACAATCGGGTGTCTGGCTGGCCCAGCACCCCCGTCCCCTGCCCACTTGCCGTGTTTGCCGCTCGTGCTTGGGCAGGGGGCACGTGGGGAGCCAGATGTTGAGACGGATCCAGCCAAAACGGGGGTTCCCATCTGCAGCTGGGTCCGTGCCCTGCAGTCCCAGGAGCTGCAGGAGCAGGTTACGTCTCGGGTGTCCGGTGACGGGGACGTGGCAGCGAGCGGGTGTCCTGCAGAGCGCTCATCTCTGCGCCTGCGAGGGGTTTCATTTGACAGGCTGAATTCATGGGCTTGGAAGAAAGGGAGATGAGTGAGCTGGGTCCTGCAGGAGGAAAGAGCTGGTGGTTGCGGAGGAGGAAGCTGGCGACAGAGGAGGCAGAGGAGGAACACGGTTCCCTACAAACAAGGTCATGTGAATGGCTGTTTGGTGACAGGATGGAGTGATGGATGTGCGAGGATAATGGGTCACTGGGGAGTTAGCCTGAAAGCTGAAGCCTCTCAAAATGTGTCGGACATTGTGGAAAAGAAAGTTAAAAGACATCCAGTAAGGCCAGACAGCTCCTTGCACAGCAGCCGGCCCCGCGGCTCTGACCAGCCTGCTTCCCTTGGCCGATTTTTGCACGCTCCAATTTCTGACTATATAAATGAGCTGGGCACTAAAATGTTGCTGGTGTTTCCTTCTGTGCTGACAGCGGCCTGTGCCGAGGGGCCGAGCCCGCGCTCCGAGCGCGAACCCGACCATCGCCCAGCGGCCTCCGGGCCATCCTGCCTGAGCGGGGCCTTCCCGGGATCAGCGGCGTTCCGTGGCATTTACTGGAGGGCTCACATTACCCCAGTGAAAATAATCGGTTATGCAAAGTTACACTGTTTAGATTGGGTTTCTTCAGTGTGGGCAGTGAGGTGTGAAAGTCAATCTGCTCCGCAGACCCCGAGGGCAGTTCCTCTGCGCTCACTTGATATGATAGCGGCGGGTTTGGGCGGCGGGAAAAGCTGGCGCTGCGTCGGGTTCAGAGGGACACAGGCGCGGGTGGGTACGGTGGGACTGGGCTCCTAAATCCGGCCGGGGCCGAGCGAGCCCTGGCCTGGCCAAGCAAATGGGTTGTCCGAGAGGAGGGTGCGAGGTTTGGGTCTGGTGGGGCTGCGGAGCCGGGAGGAGGCTGGCGAGGGCCGGCCATGGCTCCCGACCGAATATCTTCATTACGGGTTTGTCTGTTCGCTTCTCTTCACAGACTCACCAGCACGCACTAAACAATACTGTCATTAGTAAATTCCCGTGGTCTGGAGAAGGACTTGCTGCACCACGAGTGGTTCATGGTATCCATCTTATACTTTTATTTTTTTTCATGATCATGCTCCTTTTCCCCTTGATAGAACCACAGGTTTGGAGGTCCGATGCAGAAAAGTCCCTGTGGACCTACAGCCCCTCCTGACTCTTCGTTGCTGCCGGCTGTGGGTTCTGTGTCGTTTCTGCACACGGGGACACGGGTTTGCTCCCAGTTTGAGCTGGTGTGTCAGCCCGTGGGGACGCTGCCGGTGACCAGCACCGCTGTGCCACTAGACCATCTGTAACACCACAGCAATGGCACCTAGAACTCCGCGTCAGGGGCTCACCGGCTGCTTATTGATGTTTATAAGCACCAGAACATCCCAGGGTAATGAGGGATGGCCCAAGGGCTGCTGTCTTGGCCAAGTAGCCAAAACCAGCGGAATGGGAGCCGTTCGGAGAAGCAGCACATGCGCATTTAATTGGGTGTCAGTTTATGCTGTCGCTGATCTGTGACTTGCCGCAGTAACATTCATATTCAGCTTTAGTGCCAAAAACAATGCTCAGCTGCTTGCTTACTTCTTAATGAAAAATACCTCTTTAGGGTTTCTTTGAAGTCCCCACCCCCGAAAATCCCCGCTATATTGTCATCATTGTTACTGTTAACAGCCCCTGCCAGTGTGGGAGCCTTTCCTGACAGATAGCTCTGCGGGGGCTTTGTCCCACGCTTCAATTCAGCCCTATGCTATAGACAGTTTTAAATGGCTAATGACAGGCCTCCCGGGGGATTTCTGCCAAACTCTCAAAGACCTCCCAGGTTCAGAAGTGCAGGGTGTCCCTTCCCTGGGGCCAGCGCAGGAGCAGCGCACGCATTCTCCTACCTAAGCTGCGTCAGCCTAGTTGTTTTTTCAGTTGCAAAGCTCATCCATGGGTATATAGCTGGTTGCCGGGCAGAAGAGAGATAGCTGTGTCAGTCGAGGACATGGAATAAATAGAGGAAAAAGGTTAGGTGGAAAGTATCCCCGCTAGTTGGAGGCATTAGTGCATTTTAACATTTAAAATGTCCTTTTTGAAAGTCACAGTTAAATATGAAAGATGAAGACAGGTTCTGAATCTGAGGTGCAACAAGATTCACTCTTCCCCAGGCTGTAGCGATGGTGCAGTGATATTTCTGGGTTACAAATAGGAGTGATGTCTGAACGAGCCAGGCTGCTGCGAGCCGTTTGCAGAGGAGAGGCACAAACGCTCGAGTCTGTCGGAAATGGGACGGGGACACTTGTGCTGTGATTTCCTGAGAGTTTTGGGTCTGTGCGCCCCGTCTCACCTCTCCCCACCCCGGTGCCTCTCTGAGCCCCCCGTGCCCCAGCACAAGCGCTGGTTTAACTGCAGGGTGGCTGCATCGGGGAACTGATCCCAGTTGAAATGGACCTGTCAAAACGAGCTGGTTCATTTGAACCCAGCTCAGGGGGTGCTGACACTGCCCAGGGCCCTGTGGGCGCAGCCCTTGTCTGTCCAGTCGCAGACGACGGAGAATTTGGCCGGTGCCGCGCTGTGCCGGGACGCGCGGCCTTTAACAGGGCTGCTGTGACTTTAACAGGGCTGCTGTGCCTTTAACAGGGCTGCTGTGCCTTTAACAGGGCTGCTGTGACTTTAACAGGGCTGCTGTGCCTTTAACAGGGCTGCTGTGCCTTTAACGGGGCCGCTGTGCCCTTAACAGGGCTGCTGTGCCTTTAACGGGGCCGCTGTGCCCTTAACGGGGCTGCTGTGCCTTTAACGGGGCTGCTGTGCCCTTAACAGGGCTGCTCTTGCATGGGGCAGCTGAGGCTTCATTCAGCCTGAATGAAAAACTCGCTGCCTGTTGCTGAGAGGAAACTGGTGGTGGATGATTTACTTGGAAAGCCCTACAGCAACAAGGTTATAAATGAAGAGGGGAAACACCAGGAGCACTGTGATCTGAACCAGAGGAAATGCAGGAAGCCTTGAAGTGACCTTATGTAAATTCCTAATGATGAGACTTAATTGAACTCATTTTTTCCAGGGGTTGTAAAGATCAAAAATAACAACAGCCTTGAAATGCAAAGGCCTCTACTTAATGCATATGAATGTATGGTTGCATACAGGCGAAAACTGCCCTGGGTTTGTGTCCCCAGCCCGCCCAGCAGCTGGAGACTGGACCCGGATTTTCTCTGGGAGCTCCGAGCGGGGCAGGGGGGCTGCTCGAGGTGCAAAAGCGGCGCCTGAGTCCCGCCATCCACCCCGGGTGGTTGTTCTGAACCCCGGCTCGCGGGGACCAGCACCCAGAACCAGCCACGGAAACCCCGGCGGGGAGAAACAGCAGCGCCGGAGGGGTCACCGCGCTGTGCCCTTCTCAACGAGGCTGGTTCTTGACGTGAAATAATGCAGGCATGTGTTCAGTGTGAGGGTGTCGGAAACTGATACGGAGACTGTCAAGACCAAATTGCTGTGCTGTTTCTAGAGCTTGAGATTTTATTCCTCTGTGCTTGCGTTCAGCTCTAGGATTCATTCTCCTCTGTTATTTTCATGCATTGGCGGTAACGTGAAGAAGTGCTGATCTGGGGAGAAAAAGCAAGTAGTCACTGCTGTGAAAAATACTGATTGTGGTTCCTAAATTCACTGGGCTGGTGTTTCGCAAGGGCTTGCAGAGTTTGGTACCCATACACGCTGAATGTCTGAAACACCAGGTGCCAAAGTGTCCCGAGTTTCATTCAAATACCAGATTAATTGATCTATTTAGATTCATAAACACCACTAAAGAGCCAGAGGCTCTGACCCAGTGAGAAACTGCGGATGTGGCTGTGAACAACAGGCTAATGAAGATGAAAAACCTCCCCTGTCCAGAGTAATCCAAACACAGCCTTACGGACGAGCCTGCTGGCCCAAGTGCAGCTGTTTGTCTTTGCAGTAATCTGAACCCGGAGCAGAACCCTGAGAAGCAGAGGGGACGGTGGCTGTTTGTACGTGGCGAAGGTCGGGTGTGCTGCTGCCTGCACCCAGGAGGTCCCCGCGGCGGAGGTGAAGCCGGTGCCACCGCGGTGCCGCCGCGGCTCCAGGGCCAGCGCAGCCCGGCTCCCCGGCTCCGTCCGACCCAAAGAGAGAGAACAACCCGACGTCTTCCCTTCGGAGGGAAGCTGGAAAGTCTTCTCTGTATTTAAAGTTCCCATGGCTGCAGTTGGAGTTTGGCACACAGTTGGCCACGGGGTTATCTGAGGTCATGTACTCAAATAGTTGTAGATAAAACAAGGGCCTGTTTGGATTGGAAATCTCCAGAGGGCTTTTCCTTTGCGCGCGGGTAATGATATTGCAGGAGGACGTGAGCCAAAGTAAAGATTCGGCTCCGTATGCAGTAGCTCAGTAAAATCAAATGAGCAATGGAAAAAAATTAAAAAAAAAAAGGAAGAAAAAATAAAAATAAAATACTGTTTTCATTACGTTATTTTCTGAACTTGCTGTTGGGATGGAGGAATTGCAGCCAGGGAGAGGGAGCCCTGCAGCACTTCAGGAAACTCCCTGAGCTGCCGAAATTCACTTTTCGGCCACACGGACCTGCTGGCGGCTCAGCCCATGTCCCCCCCCAGAGCAGCGGACACTGCTGGGTCCCCCCGCTCCTCTGCTGAGGGCATTGCTGCCAATACCCCTGCCAGCTGGGCGCTTAGAGGAGGGAGAAGCTAATGGGGTTTGGAAGTTAAAGCGGGAATAAGATTCCGTCAGTCTCTTTCACAGGCCCTTGGGTTTTGTGGGAAAATATTTAGTCCCTGCTTAACGGAAGACTGCAGAGCAGAGCACATTTGGGCAAGAAACATGATTCAGTATTTTTCCAAGCTGCCATTAGAGAAAAGCGTGTGCCTGTAACAACAGCTCTTCCTTGCGCGCCGCCTGTTGCAACCATCTTCATGGATTCTCAGCCGCTTGTTACAAAAATAATGGAATTGCAAAAGCAAAATTACAAAGGTGGGGAGAAAATGAGGCCTTTGGGGACTTTCTGTGTCCCTGTGGTGGACTGTGCTGTGGTGATGGATGCTGCTGTAAAAGCATCGGCCAACAGGGAGCGAGGAGGTGAAGATGAGACAGGAATGAGGAGGAGAAGCGGGAGGAAAAGGTGTTCACCACACTGCACAGGGTGTGCGGCTCAGGACGCCGGGAAAACCCAACCAGGACGTTCCTCGTGGTGCTGTGACATCCTGCCCGGGCCTGGGGACAGCGCAAGGGCCGTGGGGGCTGCGCGGGCTCGGCTTTGCTGCCTGTCAGGGAGCAGCTCCGTGTCCTGCCCGGTCTCTACGGCTCGAGCTCTCAGCTCCTACAGAGGGGTCTGGTACGAGGAACCCCTGCCCACACCTGAGCTCCCCGTGGAGCACGGTTGGGCAGGTCCTGCCGAGGCGCTGCCCTTCGGACGCATGGCCGTGTGCCGGTGGCGTGTCGGCAGCGCCAGGACACGCTGGTCACGAGTGAGGAGTTGCTGTTTGAGAAGAGAGCATGTCCCACACCATGCGGGGTCACCCAGACGTTGCACTGACCTGCTGCGTGTCCTTCAGGGCATTCCTCTGAGAAAGAGGAAAACCTGGTGCAAATACAAATTTCATTTCACAGAATCACAGAATGGTCTGGGTTGAAGGGACCTTCCCAGCTCCCCAGTGCCCCCCCTGCCATGACAGGGACATCTTCACCAGCTCAGGTTGCTCAGAGCCCCGTCCAGCCTGGCCTGGGATGTCTCCAGGGATGGTTCATCCACCACCTCTCTGGCCGACCTGGGCCAGGCTCTCACCACCCTCAGGGCCAACAATTTCTTCCTCATGTCCAGCCTGAATCTCCCTCCTTTAGTTTAAACCATCACCCCTTGTCCTATCACAACAGGCCCTGCTCAAAAGTCTGTCCCCATCTTTCTTATCATCCCCTTTGAAGTCCAGAAAGGCCGCACTAAGGTCTCCCGGAGCTTCTCTTCTCCAGCTGAACCCCCCAGCTCTCTCAGCCTGTCCCCCAGCAGAGCTGCTCCAGCCTCGGGTCATTCCTGTGGCTCCTCTGGCCCCTCTCCAGCAGGTCCATGTCATGTGTAGAAGTTATCTGAAGACAGCTTGCAGCTTGGTTACGCTTGTTTATTGTGTTGGTTTTACGATTGCTTGCTGAGGAACTCCAGACGTGATGTTTTGTTGGTGGCTGTGGGTGCAAGGAACCCAATTCCTACCAAGTTTAGTGGGATTTGCATATCCCGCTCCTCTGGCTGCTGAGAATTCCACCTCAGCCAACCAATCTTTACCTACATCTTCGTTAGAGTTCACTCAAGGTGCTCCGTGGAGACTCTGGGAATTTGAAATGTTGTATTAATCAATCGATTTATTTCTGTCCCGTCTGGATGGAAACAATGTAGGTTTCTGGCCAGTTTCTGGAGTTTACTTCCTCACGATTCAGTTTCTGCTTGTAGATGCTTCGAAAGTATATTCACATTCTTTCTGTGAAGCCCGTTTGTTAGCAGGGAAGGAGTCACCAAAAGGTCACATATTCATCAGGATTCATTTTTAGAAAAGGAACGAGGCTACGTGCGTGTCTCCTTGGAGCATTGGCCCTGCTTTTCTCCTTATAGGGAGTATTTTAATAATGGTAACACTGGAGTATTTCAGCTTATGGGGATGTACAGCCATGTTCCCAGTGAGCCTTAGTTGCCGTCAGTGCCACCGGCCCCTTTTCTCTCTCTTTGCATCCTGTGGTTTTATGTGGCGCATGTTACTACAGCCTTTTCTGCACCTTGTAGACATGGTGGTTTTTAATGTGCTTACGGTGTGCTTTTAGCACTTATCTCCATAACAAATTGCTAATCAAATACTTTAGGTCTATAGTATTTCATCAAAAAGTCCTTCCTGACCCAAGGAGGGAAAGCAGGAGGGCTCAGCACTCACACGGTCCTTCTGGCGGCGTACAGACCTGTGTGCACATTAACAGTTTCTCCCTGGAAGCCTTGAGCACAAATCTGCTTTGGGTGAGGGTTGGAGGGCAGCGACTCGTTCCCGGTTCCCGCGGGGGCCGTGTGTCTGTGCTGTCCCTGCAGCCCCGGCAGTGTCACCCGTCCCAGCGCCGGCGGGAAGGGGACAGGGGGACTGGTGTGTCAGGAAGCACTGACAGGCCGTGCCCTTCCAGCTGAAAGCCAGATGGGACAAGTTGGCTTCCATTTTTTACATATTTTGTAGGAATATGAACTGTTTCCCTAATTTTGTGTTGTGTTAGTGCTTCGTGTCGTGTGCCTGCGCTGCCTTTGAGACCGGAGCAGAAGCTTTGCTGCTGCATTTGCATTTCTTATGGCCCCTTTTAAGTCCGGAAAGGCCGCACTCAGGCCTCCCGGAGCTTCTCTTCTCAGCTGAACAGCCCAGCTCTCTCAGCCTGTCCCCAGCAGAGCTGCTCCAGCCTCGGGTCACATATAGAGACCTGCTGCTGACATTGCAGCCCGTGTCTCTCACCTTTCTCAGGGCATAACCCACAGAATGGCATCTGAGTTTAGCAGATATTTGGCTATCTGGCCAAATATTACTTTTACTATACTATTGCTATCTAGCTAGCAATATTACTTTAGCTCCAAAGACTTGACATCAGTGCCAAGGGCCTGGTTTGCAGCGCACCAGTAAAACCGGAGGCCGAGGGAGGCATTTGTCACCTGAAGGTCTGTGTGATTTAACTGAACACGCACATCTGGCAGTTTTACGACGGTGACATTTTGCATTTTTTTCCCCAGCAGTAGAGCAAAATTAATCAGAAACGCTTTGGAACAACAACTGTTTCATAGCGATGCGGCGCGGGCGTGCGGGGAGGCCTGTCATCCTGGCAGCTCGGAGCTAATTTGCTGAGACATTCAACCGCCTCTAAATCTCCACTAGAAAATTTTCGCATTGCTGGTCGTGGGTCACTTGTGCTAATTTGGCATCTCTCTTAGAGCCATTTACATTTTTCTTTCAGCACAAACACTTATCGTCTCTAATAATGAGAACGCTCCTGTGCTGGGTTCTGGGGGTGGTGGTGAAAGTCGTTCAGATCTGAAGAGAGGCAGCTGTTCTCCTTGGCTCACCAGCGCGTTTCAGGCATTTGTTGAGCCTACAGAGGAAACACATTCTTAAAGTCTGTGTCAGGAAACCGGCTTCGGAGGCAGAAAAGTCGTGTGAATTTTCAGTGTTCCTGTAAGACCTATAATTTGTTACAGCACCGTGGGTGCTGCAGTTTGTTTGTGGTGTAGCTTAGTGAAGCCTCACGGGATTTACACTGCAACACATTTAGCAGATTTTAATCTAACGTCGCTGAGCTGAATGAGAAGTTGACGTATGAGACGGTTGGGTTGGAACGTGTGGTCATTAATATATAGAGACCTGCTGCTGACATGAGTCCAGGACCGTGGGTTTCAGTGTAACCTGGCCAAGAAACGAGCTCTTGTTGGTGCAATACAAGTAAGACTGTTCCTAAAATAATTGAACATGAAACGCGTGAAGCAAGTCGGAGACCCTGCCCTGTCCTGCACATCCCAGAGGGGGAAGAACAGCAAGACAGTTGTGCCTGATGCTGGTGGGCTTGAAGGTGCTGGAGAGACCATTTACCAGGGAGATCTGAAGGATGTTTTATTTGGTGCAGATGATGAAGGTGCCAAGACCTTCTGGAGGAGGACAGTGGTACAGGAGGGAGACTGTGAGGCCTGTGAGAGCTCTTGCACAAGTGAGTGCACAGCAGGGGCCGGAGCAGAAGTGGCCGAGCTGAGCTGGGCGCTGGTGGCCCAGCCGCCCTCTGCAGAGTCCCAGAGGGGCCGTGGGCCTCGGTGCAGATGGAGAAGGAGATGGTGGGACTGAACCTGGCTTCTTGAATAGTCTTTGCAGATTCCCCCTTCTGTGCCAGCAAGCCTTGATTTCAGGTTTAAAGTAAAATCCTCAATTCAAGATCAATCCTTCAGGCCGAGGTAACGTTTTTCCAAAACATAAAAGTCCAAACCAGCTACTTCCCAGGAGCAGGAGACCTCTGAGGGGGAGATATTTGTGTGTTGCTTGTCCAAGTGACAATGATTAAAGGTTTCCCAGCAGGCTCGTTCCCTCGTTAGAGATTTGAGCCTCTGCTTTGAAGTTCCATCTCCAGCTGGAAACTCACACAAACCTTTGGACCAAGAGCACATTTTCCTCTGAAATATTTGGTATTGATGCTTCGGTACAAATCTACTGTTTGTGTGCAGCTTCTGCTTTGGGACTCGTCTGCCTTGGCACAACACAGCACTGGCAAACTGGGATTACTGAATGAGGGAAAAGTCCACATTGTCCTGGAAAGGTGTCTGGGGACCTCAGAATGTCCAGCTTTGAGATGAACTCTCATCACAACCATTTTGGGAGATGGAAGTATTTTGTATTCCTCCCCTTTCTTCTCTGTGAATACAGAAGCTTTTAACTCTCCTCCATACCAGTGATGGATCTCTTGGAAGTACAGAGCATAATCCTCTGTCTTTTTGGAACTAGGGAATTTTTGAAACACAACTGTGGAAGGCAGCTCCTGTTTCGGCAGCTGGATGGGGGTGCAGGCGCGGGTGTGAAGGTGACGCCGCGTGCGGCTGCGGAGGCCGAGGCACACGGGACAGCGCTCCTGCTTGGGGCAGTCGGGGGAGGGCATCTGTTTCTTCTCTTGAAAATGCATTCCTAAGGAACCCAGGAGAAACGAGTGGCCTGCGGACAAGGTCACACAGAACCGCAGAATGTGAGGGGTTGGAAGGGCCCTGGAAAGCTCATCCAGTGCAATCCCCCCATGGAGCAGGAACACCCAGATGAGGTTACACAGGAAGGTGTCCAGGCGGGTTGGAATGTCTGCACAGAAGGAGACTCCACAACCCCCCTGGGCAGCCTGGGCCAGGCTCTGCCACCCTCACCAGGAACAAGTTGCTTCTCATATTCAAGTGGAACCTCCTGTGTTCCAGTTTGCACCCATTGCCCCTTGTCCTGTCACTGGTTGTCACCGAGAAGAGCCTGGCTCCATCCTCCTGACACTCCCCCTTTCCATATTAATCACCATGAAGGGGTCACCCCTCAGTCTCCTCCAATCTCCAGAGCCCCAGCGTCCAGTCGCCCCTGGAGGGACCTGCAGGTGGTGGCTGTGGCCCCTGCGGTCCAGCGCACACCTGGACTCAGTGTTGGGAGACATCAACACCGCTCATGTGTGACCCCGGCACTAAATGTGCTCTCATTGCTGCCGCTGTGGTCGCCCAGCCGGGCCGGCAGGCTGGGATGGATGCTGGATCGCTGCATCTTGCTTACAGGGCTGCTTGGTAAAGGTTTTCAGAAAGCATTTCCATGGAAGAAAGTCCTGTCTCATCGTCCGGCCCCCACCCCCAGCCACAAGCATCTTTGTGTAGCCCTTCCTCATCGATGTTTTCCCATGGCAAGAAGTGCCTAGTTCAGAAAGCATCAGCCCCAAGCCCTTTGATCTTTTCTTTCTCAAGAGAAAAAAGATTAAAAAGAGACAAGAAGTTAAGGATTTGTGAGGGGGAACGGAACATGAATAGCAAATTCTGCTGCGGAGGTCGCTCCCCCCGGCTTTCTTCCTGTGCGATGGGGAGGAGGGAAGGGTGCGGGGGGTGCTGGGGACCCCGGGAGGAGGGGAGTAAATTGGGGGCAGAGCAGTGGGGGTGGAGTGGCGAAGCCCTTCAAAAGGAACAATGCTTGCAGGCTCCTGCATTGTTAGGTGGCCCTTTACAGAGAGTGCCATGAATACAGGTTATAAATTCTTTGGCCATTGAGAGAGCTCTCCAAACCTGACTCCATCCTGCACTAAACCGGGCCTGGGCCCTATCAGTTGCATAGCAATGAATTCATTTACATCTGGATAGTTAATCTCCAATTCACTGACAGTTTATCTCACCCTTGGAGGAGCCGTGCCTGCTCCATTGTGCTGCAGCCAGGCCCAGCAGCAGCCAGGGGAGCGCCTCTTTCTTGTGCGCAGCATAGATAAGGAGGGTGGCTGTTGCTATCCAGCTTATGAAAGACGAGGTTATTACCCCAAATCGCTTGATTCTGCGGTACTTTCACTTGACATCCTCCCCATCTTTACCCTTGGTCTCTTCAATGCGGAAATGCCACATCCCTCCCTCGGTTATTGCCGCAGTACAACTGAAGTGCCGCTTTCCTAACATCAGTGTCATCAGACGAACGATTTTCACAATCCAGAACTGTTTAATTTGTTCTCATTCGCTGAGGTCTCCGGTTTTGCACCGATTTCGATCTGGCTGTTCTGCACAGCTCCCGAGGGGGAAGCGCTGCATGTGCTCAGCAGAGCGGCCCTGGGGGGCCGAGGGCAGAGCCGAGGGCGGCCCGCGGGGACGGGGCAGGCGGCGCTCGCCCAGACCCCAGCAAGAGCAGGCGGGTCTCTGTGAGCCAAGGCCGTTGAGTAGCGCTGGTTCAGCCCAGAGTGACCGAAGAAATAATTAAAGTGCCACACGTCTGTCCTGGTTTTGTTAACAAACAAGTTTCTCTTTTAGTGAATGTGCCTGTCAGCTAAAGCTTCATATGAGCTGCATTTTCCTGGAGAACCAGATGCATGTTTTGGTGAACACAGCAATGGAATGTGAGGTTATTGATAAGGACAGATTCACATCTCGCCAGAGGGGCAACGAGAAACAGGTGACCAGAAACTGACCAACGGAGTATGACATCCCATTCACGTGATACTTCATATAACAGTGGGGGATCACAAGGACCTTGTCCTTTTTCCTCATGGCCGACATTAGGAGAGGACCTTGCGAGTCGTCCCTGTGAACTGAGGCCAGTGACAGACTGAATCCAGTTCCAATGGCTGCAGAGTCCAGTCCAGGACTTCGGCTGCCGGCTCTGCAGTGGCTGGGACTTTCAAGATTGGTTTTGTATATTTTGTATTATTTTCTCTCTTCTTATTAGTGGCATTAGTAAAACATTGTTAACTTTTCCAGCTCTCTTCTCTCTGTCCTTCTTTCCCTCCCAATCGTCTGTGCTGAGTGGGAAGGGGGCGAGGAGGTTAACAATACACCTGACAGGGTTTTATTGTCACACCGCAATCAAACCCTCGACAGCGTCCGGCTGGGCAGGGATGTGGACAGAGCTCGTTGCCGTGAGGCTGCGTGTGCACGTGGAGCTGAGAACACGGCCTGTTTTGGCAGATCAACCGGCTCCCTGTTCGCGTTAGGAAAGTGGCTCAGGAAAGGAGACGTGGGGGTCAGAGGACGAAGTTAAGCATGAGAATTCCTCAATTTACGCATATTTTTAAGGTCCAACTTTAGTTTCCTGCAGTCAGTATTTGTATGTATTTGATGTGGTTTGGACATGAGCTGTAAAAGGGCCACTCTAAATTAAAATATCCCTCTTCTTTTATCTGGAGTGGCTGCGGATCTTTAACCGGTCTTTTTGTTTCTTCTAACACACAGCACGCTCAGTTCTGCTCCGGTCACGAGAATTGTGTCTGAAAGGTTTAGTGTGGTTAACACTAAACAGTGAAAACCAGTGAGATAAAGCAAAAAGTGATGTGAATTTAACATCTAAAGTAGAGGCGGGAAAGCAACTTTGGCTTTTTCTGTAAGTACTAAAGGATCTTTCATTTGTCTGCAACCAGGAAAGTCCAAAATGTTTCCTTTGGTGATGAAAGCTCAACTTGTCCCCAAGTCACAAGCAGCCGGGTGGCTGAAACTGGAAGTGAAGCTTCCAGAGGTTCGTAACGAGCCTGAATGGAGCGGGAAGCTCACAGTGAGCGGTGACTTACCCAGAGACCTGCGCCCGCCTGTGCTGTGAAACATAATGGGGTGGATATTGCGCTCTTGAGGAACACTGCTCGTAACATTAATAGTACAGTGAGCACCATACAAGCACAGGGCAAAAGGCAGATGCCCCATCCCACAGGATTTATCCTGTAAGTACAAAGATGGAGACAGAATGGAGAATACGAGGGGGCTGGAGCACAAGTGTGATGGGAGCGTCTGAGGGACCTGGGGGGTTCAGCTGGAGAACAGGAGCTGAGGGGAGACCTTCTGATCTCTGAAAGGAGCTTGGAGCCAGGGGGGGTCGGGCTCTGCTCCCCAGGAACAAGCGCCAGGAGCAGAGGAGGGGGCTGTTGGACGCCCCGCGGCTGTAGGTTGGAGATCAAGTCAGGAGGTTTTCACAAGAGGACACAAAGTGGAACTTGTTTTTTTACACTGAATTTGTATTTTCTTTAAAAAGGCCTGTTGTGCTCCAGCCTGGCCCATTTCCCATTCCTTGCTTTACCCAGCTTCAGTGCGCTGTGGTTCTCCTGCTGCTGGAAACCCAGGTTGTGTTTCCCCTTCCGAGTCCCCAGCGGGGACAGCAGAGTCCTTGCAAGGTTTGAGCTGTTGCTATTAGCAAACTGGCGTTTATTTCTTTCCACTTCTTGTGAGATCAGCCATTTAGTGTCAAGGTGGGAGAGTCTGGGGTAGGGCAGCTGCTGGGAACGACCCGCTGAGAAATAACGTGATTAATCGCCAAACAGCTCCAATACCAACACGGTGCATCCTCCGACCCTTGGGTCGGTAGCCTGGGATTTAGTGTCATCTTGGTGTGTGAGAGCAGAACAAGGACTTACCCAAGCCAAATTATGGTTTTAGCCTGAAAATCTAAATTTCAGGATTCAGTGTTTGGTCAATAAATTAACGCATGTGAAAAAGCAACATCTGTTTCAGACCATTGAAAAGAGTGGTTTTCCTACAGAAACGAGACAGGGTTGTGGGTTTTTATGCTTCTTTTTTGTGCTCAAGTGGGAGAGTGAGGGCTCATTCCGTCCCTACTCGGCCTTCACAGCTCCTCATCTAGCGAGTAAAGGCCTTTTTATTGTTCCGTGGTGTAGGAGCAAATTGCTGTTCCTTGTTTTAGAGCCTAATGACCCACAGCCATCTCTCCATGTGAAATACGTCTTCTATCTCTCTTATCTGGTTTGTGGCTTTTGTTTTTAAAACAGCCTAACACAACTTATTTCATTTCACTTCTGTGTACATGTTTAAATAAAAATAAATTATAATCAATAGCATTCATGTAAATATTATGGTTAATATTTAAACTGCACACAATTAGGATGCTCAAAGTCGTGTTTTCCATAGCAGCTAACGAAGCCCCTTGCTGCCTCGCTGTATCGTCTGTAGAGTGAACACGGGCCCGTCGTGCCCGTGGGATGTGGACGGGACGGGCTGGGACTCTGCACTTGGCACATTTGGCATTAGCACATCTGAAATTGCAGTCGTAACTTCTCACTATCTTGGTTGCTTGTGTCTAAGTTCCTTGCATTTTACTTTAACTAAAAAACCAGCTATTTTCTTTCTTGTGCTGAAGCGGAGCGTCACGCGTGCCGGGTGAGCGCAGGGCGGTCGGCTCTGGCCGCGGCGTCACCGTCTGGCCGCGGCGTTTCCTGGTGCGGGCACAGGGATCAGTGTTGCGCTCAGGGCTCTCCAGGCCGAGGCCAAAGGTTTGAGTTCTGTTGGTTTTATAAGCAGGTTTAGAATCTACACTCGCACCCAGGATTGTCGAGGGTTTAGATTGTCAGGGGAAAGAAGGACAGAGAGAAGAGAGCTGGAAAAATTAAAAATGTTTTACTAATGCCACTAATAAGAATAGAGAAAATAATACAAAATATACAAAACCAATCTTGAAAGTCCCGGCAACTGCAGAGCCGGCAGCCGAGGTCCTGGACTGGACTCTGCAGCCAACCGGAGCTGGATTCAGTCTGTCACTGGCCTCAGTTCCCAGGGACAACTCGCAAGGTCCTCTCCTAATGTCACCATAAGGAAAAGGGACGAGATCCTCGTGATCCCCCACTGTTATATGAAGTATCACGTGAATGGGATGTTCTACTCTGTTGGTCAGTTTCTGGTCACCTGTTTCTCGTTGCCCCTCTGGCGAGATGTGAATCTGTCCTTATCAATAACCTCACGTTCCATTGCTGTGTTCACCAAAACATGCCTCAGGTTCTCCAGGAAAATGCAGCTCATATGAAGCTTTAGCTGACAGGCACATTCACTAAAAGAGAAACTTGTTTTTAACAAAACCAGGGCCAGGATGTATCTGGGAAATGTCTTACTTAGCTGATGATCATCACATATTCGTGCTCAGCTGTCTGAAAACCAGCCCTATGGGTTGCATGAAATGCTTGTGTTTGGGTGGGTGTTTGTCCATGTCTGGGTGCAGGAATTGCTGCTAAATTTACTCCTGGAAGACCTGGGGCTGTGCTGGATTGTGCGGGAGTCCTCTGCAGAGCCTCTGCGAGTATCTGTTATCTGCCATGACGAAAGCCAGATGAATAATTGCTGCTACTTATACTGTTGAACTTTCCTAAAGAAATTCTCCACTGGGTTAAGAACAAGCATGACAAATCTCGACCCACAGGACTGGAGGCGGGGAGTGGTAACTTATAAGCCATGAAAAACAGGATTTCTGTATGGAAAATGGCTTCACACCGTAACACTTGGCACTCACCCTTCCACGCTTCAACCTGCGCGGTCGGCGCAGCCAAGAGAGAAGGGGGAGTGAGTCGATGCCTTCAGCAATTACAGTAATTGCCCTTCCCCGGTGCCAGATGCAGCCTGCTGCTGCGTGGGCTGCGTGACGGCGCGTTCGGCAAGCAGACCACTGTAAACCAGCGGCTTTTTGGCCTGGGCAGGGGCGACCTGGCCCCGGGCGATCCGCAGATGGAATGAACCACCTGGGCGCTTGTGGGGAGCGCTGGAGGCCAAGGGCAGCGCGTCGCTCGAGGGGCTGCAGACCCCCCAGGGCTGAGCGGAGCTCTGGTGGCTCTTTGGTGGCTCTCGGGGGTTTCGAGGGCTCCTGCCTGTTTTTAGGGAGCTGCAGACACGAGGGCAGAGCTGCCAGGGACACGGGGTGCTGACGGAGCCGTGGCCGTTCATGGAGCATCCCGAGCGCAGCGCTGGGGATGGTTCCAGTGCGGACTGGGGGTGCTGCGGCTGCCTTGGGGTGGCAGTGGAAGAAGACACTGACATGAGCCGTTGTCCCCCCCAGGCCATCGCTGCGGCTGCCCTGGCGCTGCCCCCAGGCCTGTGGGCAGAGTGGGGCCCTGTCCCCACACCACAACGTGCCACAGTCCCAAAGCCGCCGCAGGACCCTGTTCACACGTCCTTGCTAATGGTGGTGGGAACGTGGCAGAATTTTCCCACAAAGCCCCCAGTTCACCCCGACCCCCCCAGGAGACCCTTATTCCTGCCTGTATTCCCCCAGATCTCCCAGGGCCGCGGTACTTGGGGGACAGAGGGAGGTGTCACCCAGGTGAGGGTGCTGGGTCCTTCAGCCACCATGGAGGTGGTGGAGTGGGGGGGACGCCCCGTCCTGGCTGGGAAGGGTTAACCAGAGGGGCTGCTCATGGTGCTGCTTTGCTGTGGCTCTGAGGGCTCTACCTGTGACCTGCTCCCTGCCTGCCAAAAGTGGGGCTACAGGCAGGATTCAGACCTCACAGGAATACACCAAAAAACAGTGTTTTCTTCTTGAACTGATGCAAAAAACAGAAAGCTTGTTTCAGCGCTCGCCCGCTCTTTCAAACTGGATGGGATCCTGGAGTTTTTAAAAGAAAACAAAGCATATTTCAAACACAGGCTTTCTTTTAGTGTTTTTTTTTTCCTTCCAGTTGCTTTCTGTGTGCTGACAGAGAATTCAGAGCCCTGGGGAAGGTCCATCTGCCAACGATGATCTCGGCTCTTTGGGAAGCCCGGGCCTGTGCGGGGGAGCTCTGCCCCTCGCTCCTTCCCAACCCCGCGCGTCCCGGCACCGCTCCCCGGTGAGGCTGTCACCTCACGGCACGGGAACAGCCATGGGGCTGTCACCTCACGGCACAGGAACAGCCATGGGGCTGTCACCTCACGGGATGGGAACAGCCATGGGGCTGTCACCTCACGGGATGGGAACGGCCATGGGGCTGTCACCTCACGGGATGGGAACAGCCATGGGGCTGTCACCTCACGGCATGGGAACAGCCATGGGGCTGTCACCTCACGGGACGGGAACAGCCATGGGGCTGTCACCTCACGGGATGGGAACAGCCATGGGGCTGTCACCTCACGGGATGGGAACAGCCATGGGGCTGTCACCTCATGGCACAGGAACAGCCATGGGGCTGTCACCTCACGGGACGGGAACAGCCATGGGGCTGTCACCTCACGGGATGGGAACAGCCATGGGGCTGTCACCTCACGGGATGGGAACAGCCATGAGGCTGTCACCTCATGGCACAGGAACAGCCATGGGGCTGTCACCTCACGGGACGGGAACAGCCATGGGGCTGTCACCTCACGGGACGGGAACAGCCATGGGGCTGTCACCTCACGGGATGGGAACAGCCATGGGGCTGTCACCTCCCAGCACAGGAACAGCCGTGGGGCTGTCACCTCCCAGAACAGGAATGACCATGGGGCTTTCACCTCCCAGCACAGCAACAGCCATGGGGCTGTCACCTCCCAGCACGGGAACCGACCATGAAGCGGTCATCTCCCAGCACGGGAACAGCCGTGGGGCTGTCACCTCCCAGCACAGGAACAGCCATGGGGCTGTCACCTCCCAGAACAGGAACTGGCCATGGGGCTGTCATCTGGGTCAGACGGGGAACCAGCCATGGGGCTGTCACCTGGGTCAGAGAGGGAACCAGCCATGGGGCTGGATGTACAAGCCCTAATCTGCTGTCTCCAAATCCCGTCTTCTGTGGCAGCTCCAGGTGCTTATGGCAGACGTGACGCTGTGTTCAGTGAAAGACTCAGGCAATTCTCGACAGTTGTGGACACCCCCCTTTGCTCTTGACTGCTTGGCCGGACGACTCCGCTTTTACTCCTGGAGGAACTGAGGCAGGGAAATGATCCGTCTGGTGGGAACACCAGTGGCAAAGTCCCGGTTTCCTGGGACACACCGGCTGGAGACGTGACGTGTGAGAGCCCTGTTGTGCTTGACATTGACTGCTAGCCAAGCAGCTCGGCAGCCAGCAGAAGCTGGAACCCTAGCGGTGCCCTCCTGTGCCGTATCAGAGGAAAATAAATCTTGAGTGATTAGGTTTTTTAAATGAGAGTTCTCAGCAAATAAACGAGCTGCCTGCACGGTGATAATAGGCTGTTTGGAAAGCGGGTCTGTGGAGCGTACACACGGCTGTAAGTCATCAAAACCATCTTATCCTGTGGAGTCTCCTGTGCTGAACTCGTGTTTACATTATCAGACAGAAAAAGGAATTTTTCAATGGATATTTTCTTATAATTTGTTCGGCGCAGCAGCAGCGTGGTCAGGGCCTGTCTGCGTAGAGCCAGGTGTCCGTGCTGGCTGCGGACTCTCAAACTCCTCTCTCCATCCCGTTCTTACTATTTTGACACATGTTGCTCTGCGTGCTGAGGTTTGATGGACCCTGGGCATCCTGCGAGGAGTTTGCTGGTGGTCCTGGGGCGCGATGCTGAGGAGGACAGGCTCCTGGGGACACCCGTCCTGCCCTCGTCCCTTCCCAAGGCTGCCCCGTGTGCAAGAGGAAGCCAGCGGGGAGGGGTGCGAGTCCGTGCGCTGAGCGAAGCTGCTCACGGTATTTCTTGCTGCGATTTAGAAGCATTGACAGTTTATGCACCAACTACTTTTTTGCTTATTTTAAGAAGTTCTCCTAATTAATCCTACCGTTCAGTTGCCAGTTAAAAGCTAAGAACAGCATTTCAGACGATGGTCCTAGGTAGCTGGCTGTAGTTCACCACACCAATCATTTCCCCTGATCTTTGCCTGTCTCCTGCCTTTCCTGCGATCTTCTCACCCATAAAGATCCCTTTGTACGGTTTCTGCTAAAGTCAGTGCTGGGTAATTGGCCGATTTCCTGCACGCTGGCGGTTTTGTGGGGTCATTGTGCTCGCGCTCATGTCCCTCCAAGCCAGCACTCGGGCCTGGTGGAGACCCCGCCAGCGCAACAACGTGTGGCGGGCACGGCAGCGTGTGCTCAGGGATGCTCAGACTGTACTTTGGGAGAAACGTTAGCAAAAAAACCGTGAGGTGACTCGGATCAGAGTGCTGGGCCCCGCGTTAGGTAACGTGGAGAAAATATAACTTGAACTTGAAGCCAGATCTCCCAATTGTTTGTGTGTGTGAAATCTCTTGGCATCTCACATCTGCTCTCTGAAAAGCTGGTATTTTTAGATTTATGACAGGTTAATTTTTGATGCTGGAGGCCTTGAAACTGTTCTGACATGAACCTAAGCTATTCTGCCATCCTCAAAAACGAGCTCTTAAATGAGAACGGAAACTTGTTGAGCTATACTTCAGGTACAGTGAGCAGAGCACTTTACCACGTGCACGGAAAGGAGCCCGGGAGGAAGGGGCACGAACGTGGCGGTGGATCAGAACGGAGAGCTCTCGCGAGGAGTCAGCCTCGCACGCGGGCCGGCGCCGTCCAGCTGTGCAACTGCTGGAATGTCAGCCGCTCTGCAGCGTTCGCAGGCGCTTCGCATCTGTGTCTGTGTCTGATTAGCCGGGGTTGCGCAACGGCGGCCGGCGGCGGTGCCAGTTCTGCGTTCCCTACCTTGACCCGCGGTTTCGCTCCTTTGCGCCTGTTTAGGTTTGGCTGGAGCCACCGGCCCCGCGTGGGCTCGGCCGCAACCGCACCGTGCGCGTTCAGCCAGCACCGGCTGCAGAGGCTGGATGGTG
This sequence comes from Streptopelia decaocto, assembly GCF_964273445.1. Taxonomy (NCBI): domain Eukaryota; kingdom Metazoa; phylum Chordata; class Aves; order Columbiformes; family Columbidae; genus Streptopelia; species Streptopelia decaocto. The sequence continues at coordinate 1,783,152 of NC_138672.1, read as the reverse complement.
CTTCTGATTCCCGGGATGGTCGTTGCGCAGGTGACAGTGTGACAGCCACCTGGGGTCGGGGACGGTGAGCTGGAGGTGGCCGTGAGCCCAGGCTTTCTGTAACAGGATTTTCACGATGATTTGCTTCCCTGTCATGTTGTTTCAAATTCCTCACAAGCCATACTTTTCACAGTCTGGGTTTTCTCTCATGAATTTCTCAAGGGGCTATCTGCAGGGGAAACTATTTCTCACCATAACAAACAACCAAAGCCTTCATCGTTAAAAAATAAAGCACCAACATGGCCCTACAATGGACCCCTTTGTCGAGTCACATCTGTTTAGATCACCAGAAATGATAAGCCTTTACTTTTGAAAGTAACTTTCTTTTATCAAAATAGGAAAGAGGACTGCAAAACATCCAGAAAGAAATGTGCATGAAAGCCGAGCCATGTGACAGTAGAACTCTGTTTTACATCGAATAACCCAATTGCCTGTACATATAAATAGCGGACTTAGGCTCTTGTAGCAGAAGCTATAGGTGGCTCCAGAGCACAGGGCACTGGTGTGCTGGTGTAAAACCAGGGTGGACAGAAAAGCTCTCATTTCAGAGCTAATACAGATCACCTTGTTTTTAGCCTCCAAGGGTAAAATCTGTTTCCTGGAAGTTGTCTGCCAGTGATTGCCAAGTTGCAGAGCGAGAGGATTCGCTTGGGCAATGATGTAAAGTACTATGTGAGGTGTATTTGATCATTCGAATTCAATGATCTGCAGAGAGTTGCCCCCAAGTAGCAGAAGTACACGCGCCCCCTGAGGAGGGTCCACGTGCCGCTGTCCCCACGCTCAGCCGATACGCAGCTCTCACTGGATCCTAAAGCTTTCCTGGGTGCTTTTGAAATCCCCAAGTGTTGGGGCTGAATAGTCAGGTTTGAATTGTGGTGGGTCTCTGAACCAGGGCTGTGGGCAAAGCCCAGGGGCACCGAGGGTTGGGGGACGCAGATGAGCTCCGTGCTGAGCAAAGCAAGCTCTGTGGGTCTGCGTTCCTCACACAGAAGTATTTGGTGGCAAAATCCTGCTCTCTGCCTGAGGCCCCGTCAGTCTGGCCGTATCGGGGCGAGGGACAAATCTGCTGGTTTCCGTGGCGCAGCTGAGACACAAACCGCGCTCGCATGTTTCACTGGCAGCTCTCAAACCGCCTTGGCCGTGTCACCACAGAACGTTTCACCAGCAGAGACCGAAACATCCCCTTGTGTCTGATGGGAAGCTGGAAATAAACTCCAAATTCACCTGTACTCAGAACTGAAGACCCTGTGTCCATGTTGGGTGTCTTCCCTCCACCAAAGAGGGGAAGAAAAGAGGCAAATGTGTCTTGGTGGAACTTTCTTTTTCCTCTTAGAAAGTCCTTTAAAGCCTTTTTGGGGGCACCATCAGCAGAGATGAGTTACAGCTCATTCCTGTGCATCTGATAAATGGAATGGTTGTAGAAATTCCTCTAATTACGTATAGCTGGTTTTGAAATTAAGTGATCTGAAATTCCAGTGAGTGCCTCTGAGAAGGATTACTGGCTGGGAAGGAGGGGCAGCCTCTTGGAATGAGATAGATATGTGGAAGTAATTACGGCAATAGTTAGCTTTAAGCATTATGATACTAGAATAAATGAGGCTCGTTTAGGTCAATGCATGCAGAGAGTTTCCCGGTTCCCTCCCGCGCTGCAGGGACCGTGTTCTGGCAGCTCTGAGTGACAGGAGTCCGTTCGGCATCCTTAGGGAAGGAGACTGAGCAGCGTGTGCTGAGGCTGCAAGACGTCAGTCCTGCGGATTTTTAATGGGAAGTGATACAAAGCAGAGCTGCCTCTTGCCTGAGCTTTCCCCGAGCGTTTGATTCTGTCAAGTGGTTTAATTCATTCATAAATGGACTCAACAGTCATGCCAAATATGCAACTGGCTGGATGAAGATGTACAAACAAGGTGTGCCTGATTCCTGCATGTAGTTACCGTAGCAAGTGCAAACACGCACCAGGAATTTGAATACAGATACCCAGATTAGCAAAGAATTTCTAAGTGCAGAGACCCGATTTGAGCAACAAGTCATGGCATCCGTACATGTAAACGATGTGTGCCGTGGCGCGTGAATTTCGAAACTCCGTTTCTAAGGAATAGAGGTATTTCTATGTATTAGACCACAAAGCTTATCTGAGTTCCCCTTTTTAACCATAGTGATGAGATCACTGGAAAAAGAGTTACCCACTCTGATCACCCTTCCTCAGTTTGAGCGCCCGTGTGCTCAACATCGCACAGTGCTTGGTCCAGGGCTGGGATATCTGGGGAAAACAGGATCCAGGGCTGGAGGTGACGGAGTGAGGGAGCTCACAACCTGTGGAGCGTCTCTTACGTGCCAACCACAAAGAGATGGGAAAAATACAGAATCCAGCTCCTGAGCTCCGGGAGCCTCCAGCCCCATGGGACGGGTGGTCGGTGTGGAAGGACAGTTGTTCCTCCTCACACCACCCACAGCCTCCCCCTGCAGCAGGCTGGGGGAAGCCTGGGCTCGTGAAATGATGGCAGCCTTAAGGAGACTTGTCCAGAGTATCCGTGGTCACCAGCCTCCACCCATTCAGTCCCCACAGGGCTCTGACCTCTTGTGCTGGTTTGACTGAAAATGAGTTAATTTTCTTCATGCAGTTAGAAACCTTTCTTTTCCATAGCCAGCACGGTCAGTATTTGGACTTAGTTTGAGAACAAGAGAGTTAATGTTTTGAGCACAGAGTTAATGTTTTGAATTGCTCTGGTCTGAGAGCCAAGGACACTCTGAGCTCTGCCCACAGGTGTGAGGCAGCGGGGAAGGGGATGGACGGACAGAGCTGGACGGACACCGGACTGAGCAGTGACCGTGTTCCAGCCCATTGGCGTCAGGCTCCAGATTTAGGGAAAGTCGGGATCTTCTGCTTTCTCTCACTCTCGTGTTCTCTTCACTCTTTTTGTCGGAGCTGGGGGAGTTTAGGTTGGGATGTTCAGTTCAGTCTTTTGCCGTTTTGCAGAGGCCTCTGGGCCTTTCTGCCTTTTTCCTTTTTTGTCTCTTCAAGATCAGCCATTGGGACCAGGTGCTGCTTCCTGGCACTGGCTGCTCCGTGTGGACGGAGTTCATGAGCAATTGCATTGAGTATCTTTTATCTTATATTCTGTTTCTATTTTATATATATATATTTACAAATGGTGTATTAGTATTGTGTTATTTTATTAAACTGTGTTTATCTCAATGCAAGTCTCTCCGTTCCCTCCTGGAGGTGGGAAGGGGGTTGAGCGAGCGGCTCTCGTGGCTGTATCGCCAGCTCGGGTTAAACCACGACACCCCTGGCCGGGCCGTTGCGCTTCAGACCGTACCGGTACGTGCATCTTTCCTCGGGCTCTTCCCTTATCGACAAAAGGCCGTTGCCCTGTGTGGGCTCCCAGCCCTGCGCTGCACCCTCGTCCATCACGGGCAGCGCCGGCGCTTCCCGCCCTTGTGCGGTTCGAAAATGTAAAAACACCCGCTAAGTCACACCGGCCCAGGTGCAGGACGGACAGACAGACCGAGGCCATGGCAGCCCGGGCCCTGCGTGCATTTCCAGCTGAGCTCCCGGCTGTTCAATTCAGCGTCGGTGCTGACCGAGCTGCTCTTCTCTAGCAGGAGTCGCCTCTTCCATTATCACCGTGCTCTTCTGACGAGGACATGCCCGTTGCCTTTTTTGGAGCTTTTAAAGAATCATATTTTCAAAATCGTTTTTAGAAACTCACCTTGGAAAACGGTGTTTAATGAGCAGGTGCTCGCTGCCACCACACAGCTGAACAATGGGGAGAAAAGCAAACTACACGTGGCCACTTAAAGCATGCAAAAGAAGAGATTAAAAAAGAAAAAATCCATGAAGCACAAATAATTTATCTATTTTCAGGGTTACGTGCAACACAAACGAGTTCCCTGAGTTGTTTTACCCCATCAGCCAACAAAGAGCTGTGTCAGCAGAAAGGTGGGAGCAGCGTGTGCTGGGCTCACTGTCCCCTTTTCCTTGTCACTTTGCTTGTGTAGGAGCAACCTGGGGACATGGGATGTGACCCCCCTGTAACACTGGGTGCTAAGCTGCATGGCAGGTACCTGGAGCTCATGACTACAGCTGGTTTTATATTTTCTCCTTATTTTTTTCATCAATTTACTGTCTTTTAAGCCCCCAATGTGAGCACAGGTGTCAGTGCAAACTGTGACACTGACAAAGTGTAAGTGCTGCGGTCCCCCCGGCTTGCTGCGGTGCCGCCCAGTCCGCAGTGGGTGACATTAACTGGTGTCTGGAGAGCGTCTCCCGCTCCCATGGCTGGGCTGGCCGGCGGCGCGATGGGAGCAGGATCAGATACATGCTGTGTTTGGGGATTGTCTTTCTCCTTTTTCTCCCAAAGCACCGTACCGCTCTTGCTGCCATCGCTGCAGGGCAGGGTAATGTCTCAGTAGGGCTGACAAGCCTCCACAGCGTTAAACCAACATCAAGGTCCAGCCAGCACTGACAGAACAGGGGAGAGGAGCTGCTGTTGCCTGGGAGTGAATTGGGGCCACCTACAAGTGACAGGGACAGCAGGGAGGGTGCGAGAGGCTGTTGCCTTAGCTGGACGGGCTCGCGTCCCTTGGTGCAGCTCAGCACCCGGCGGGGCTTCTCCAGACACCGTCTGGCCCTCCTGGCCGCAGGCGCTGGGCAGCCCAGCTGCTCGCTGCAGGTGCTTGGGTGTTGTACTTTCTGGCGTTTGCACATCTTTTCTTTGGAGATGACTGCTGTGTGTTGCAGCGTGTGCCAATGCGCTGGTTTGGCACGAGCTGCTGTGTCTCCCGCCGGCTCCGCGCGGAGTGGGACGAAGGTGGGCGCACGGGGCCGAGCACCGCGGGGTCCTGCGTCCCCACGCGGATGCTCCGGTGGCTCCATCCCGGTGGGACCCCAGGGAGCCTCAGCCGTGCACAAAGCGGATTTCTGTGTTAAAAACCCGTGTTTGCCCCGGGCAGAGGAGCCGTGGCAGCGAGGCGCACAGCGCCTTCCAAGGGGCACACTCTGCACCGGCAGCCCAGCCAATCCGCAAACATAAATCCCTTTTGTTTTTATTATCCCCATCAGAACTCATTAAAAACGCAAAAAAAAATGTCCTCAGAACCAGTAGCCAAATTTCTGCCTGTTTACGTCTGATGTTGGAGACTGGGTAATTTGGGGAGATTAAGGCAGTAAACACAGTTGTAAAGGGAATAAACCTGGATAGCGTTGCAAAGGGTAACCCTGTTAAATGTTGTTCTTAGTGTCAGTGTAATTTGTGTGCGGTTTCATTTAGTTTATAAAGTCAGCGCAGCGATTGGATATGCTGGATGAGATAATTGGAAAATGCCTTACTCGCCAGGATGTCTTCAAGGTTTAACTCTAAGCTTAAATTCACTCCGAATTGCAGCCAAGCACTTAGGCCTGGCTTTTAAGCGCGGGTGCAGCGAGGGCTGTTTCCCCAGCGGTTCGGGGGCTCGGCCGCCGTGGCCGGGAGGTTGGGCTCAGATTCTCAGGCTGTTTTTGCAGCTCGAGATGCAAGTGGAACCATCGCCTCAGCATTTTCCCACACCCTTCATGTGACACAGGACTGTGCCCAGTCATAGGACTCTGGCCCTAGGACTTTAAAACCGTCACAATTTCACTTCCCTTGTGGTTTTCTTTTCCTTCCTTTCCGGGGGCAGCGGAGTTGGTTCGCTGCCCCGATGGCTGCCTGGGGAGCTGCCTGGTACAGCTCCTTTTCAAAAGATTACTTTCTTTGCGAGATTCTCGCCAATTTTGAACCGTTTTTGCAGGCAGGTAGTGCCCTTTTCACTCTAGATGTGTTTCGCACCGGCTGTTCCGTATCTTGAAACACAGAAACCAACTCTAGGGTCAGAGAAAGCTTTAAGCATTTTATATGTGTTTTCCACCTTGATGCAGTTAAAGTCAACATTTATAAATAATAAAATGTACAGCGATTTGCATCTTTGTAATGAAATGGTTAAAGAGAACCGAAGCCCAGCTCTTGCAGGCAGCCCTTTCCAACCACAGCTTTTGGATGTCGGCACCTCGTCCCCTTCGTGTCTTGCTGTGCAAAGGGGGAACTGCCCGGCAAAGGTACGTGGAGAAATGGGCTGTACAGAAAACGCTTCAATTATACGTAGAAACCCCAGACTGCCCAGGGAAGGGCCTGTTCTCTGATCTGCTTCAATTACAGTCAGTCTGGGGATTGCTGGGACAGCAGTCATTAAAAGTGCTCCATCAGCTCTGGGAGGTTTAAGTGGATGGTATTCCTTTAATTCTAACGTACCATTAGAATGTTAATTAAAAAAGCATACCAAAATGAAATACTCCTTGCAGAACCAAGAACCTGTCATTTGCGTGAAAACCCTGGATTATAAACTGCTTCTTCCACTTTTGCTGCCAAATATGCAAAGTGAATTGCGCAATGTCAGGGACCCAGTTGAGCCGCTTTGTGATTTTCTTTCTCCAACAGAGAAGAAACATTTTCTTGCATTGCAGAGGGACTCATTTGTTTTTCTTGCGCTTAACATGTACGGGCTCTCACCAACGTTAACACAATCACTTTGCCACCATTCCTTATCTCACTTTATCATGACGTGATTTTTCTAAGACACGGATTGTTTGTTTTGTTTGCTTGCTGTAATTTCTTAGTTATTTTTCTAAATAAATGGAAGTGGAGTGAAGTTTAGCAAGAAAAGCAGCGATCGCAGTGCCAAGTCTTATTCCCACCCCTGTGAGAATGTTCTCAGTCAGTGGGACTGTTCACACCCAAACTTTTCCTTAGTTGTCAAATACCCAAATCATTTACCCCAACTTCATCCATAGGCCGCAACATCAACTATTGCTTTATGTCAGACATTGGGATGCTTTCTTATTTCCTTAGTGCTTCGCTTTAATTGCAAGATGATCAAATGCTGGGTGTTCCAGCAGTGTTGCAGTTTCCCCGGGAGAAAGGGACAGGGAGGCTTTTACAAACCTACCTTAATAAATCCTTGAATTCATGCGCCTGCAACTCGGTTGTTGAGTTTCTGAGCGGAGTCTCCTCAATGGGAGAGGCAGATTGAGATCCAGATGTGTACGGGCCCAGCTGTGGGGACAGGAGGGAGCGGGTTGGCACAGAGATGGGTATTTCGTGGGGAGTGAGGCGCTATCACAAAAAGCTTTCAAATATTTTTAGAGCATATAAATCTGAAGGACTTTTGATAGCTTATGTGTTAATTATATAAATCAGAATACTTGGGGTGTTTAGTCACGGTCCCTATATAGGCAAATTGTGTTAATCACTCAGAGGTCACCAGAATCGTCCCAGCCTTGTCTCACGGGTGGGACATCCAGTTTCCCATATATGTCACCTCTCCAGAGTAATTTTTCCATTTTCTGACGCTTTACTGTCCTCATCTAAATTGTCACTTTGGACTTTAGTTTTGATTTCTCCTCCCAAAGCGACACTCGGTATTTCAGGTCCGGGCGGTGCCGAGGGGACGAGGGCGCGTGTTGCCCATGGCGGCCATGGCGGCCGGGCCCAGCGCGGCCTTTCCAGCTCATGTCCCGCCCCAGGGACCTGTCTCAGCCCACGGGAAGGTGTGAAACATTCGCCTGTTCTACGGGTGATGGTGACCTCAGTGTATTTGTCCCTAAAAAGCTTTAACAAGTAAAAGAGGAAAATTATTTGGAATCCTTAGAAAGGGCCTGTGGGGTCCCTGGGGTTGCTGCGGGGTCGATATTTGATTGATGTGTCCATCGAAAACAGCTGTGAGTGGTCCCATGAAACGTTTCTCTCTTGGGGCCCATCTCACATCCATGTGAAGTCAGTGCAGAGGCTCCTTTGACATTGTGGCAGCTCTAGGATCCTTGCGGTGACATTCATGTCCCTGAGCTTTGGGCTCCCAACAACGTGGTGGCCGCTGCGAGCTCCTGGAGGACAGACGGGTGTCTCCAGGGCCGCTTCCCCCAGCCCCGAGGCACATGGGGACATGGGTGACCTGTTGCAAGCCCCTGTCTCTCTCCACCAGCTCTTGGGAGAGCCCCTGTGAGGCACCCAGCGCCTTGAGACCTTCAGGTGAGAGGGACCTTTGCCTCAGGCGCCTGACTGCATGGAGATCACTTCATTTGTTCTTGCCGATTTCAGAGAGAGTGTTTGTGAAGAGGGGTTGTAGTCTGCGATAAAACAAGCGACTCGCGGGTCCAGCGCAGCTCTGAAGGATTTGCTGAGGCTCGGCGCCCAGGTGTCATTTCACAGTCAGGGTTTTCCTGCTCTTAGACTCCTACTTGTTGCTCGAGCGCAAGCGGAGAAGAGCCCAGGATTTAAGCCCAGAAGCTGAAAGCATTAGACTGTTACTATAACGTGGACTTACTTGCTCTCAAAATGTGTTTATAGACAAGAATTCGGGAGTTTCCAGGGAATCCACAAAGAAGAGGGAAGGGCAGCATCTGTGACACACCATGAAGTGCGAGCACAGCAGTGGGAGGCAGCTGGGTTGAGCTTTCCGAGACTCCTTTCTGCTGCAAAGAAAACCAGGGCTTAAGAAAGCTGTACTGGTTTTGCAGGCAGGATTCAGCCCCCACCACAAATGTTACGATGTCGAGAAGAAAATCCCTTGCAGAGCGGTGGCAGTAATCTCTACACCGATGGGCTGTAGAGTTTTATGACCCAACATTTTTGCAGGGAAAAGCTTTTTCTTTCAGGGCAAAATATCAAGATATGTGTTCAAAGTCTGAACAGACGAAAAGCCAAACCTTTTGATTTGTCAGCATTCTCCGTGTGTCTTGGGGTTTCCTGCCAGGTCCCTGTGGCAGGTCTGCGATGCCTTTTGCCCTCTGTGCTGCTTCTTATCATCGGGCCCCCAAAGAAGGGGCTGCGGACAGGGCTGGCCGAGCCGCCCGGGTGCCAGCAGGACGGGAGGCAGACGGGGCTGCTCTGTGCCGTCCTGTGGCCGTCCTGCAGTGCAGGATCCGTGGCTCGCACGCAAAGCCAGCGCAGCCCGGACCTTGGGCCGATGGCATTGCCGGCGACCCGGGCAGCCCCGGCAGAGCCCACCCACCTCGGAGCCCGGGCTGCTCTGCGCCCTGAGCTCGGCTCTGTGCTGCTCTCCTGCCATCACAGCTCGCCTGGGTGGACACCAGAGATCCTGACAGCAGCCCAGGGTACCCCACAGCAGCATTTCTGGATCCAAAAGCTTTGTCTTTCTACAGCCCAGTATCGCTACAGGGTGAAAAGTGAGGGCTGTGGATGAAGGCTTTATTCATAGCCATTCCCAATCCAGAAATATTGGGACAACACAGAAACTGAATGTGTTCGCATGTCTAGACAACTAGACCAGAGACATGTTAGAGCCAGGCCTATTGTCATTAAAGCTGGTGCCAACACCTCTTCTTGACTAAGGCGGGACAGGAATGAGCTGTCACCCCTCAAACACAACGGGGCGCCGGGAGCGGGGGCAGCCTGGCACCTCGTGGGCAGAGCAGGGGGTCACATCCCTGGGCTTCACCAGATGCTGCACTTGAAAACCTTCCCTGGTTTGCAGCCAAGTTCAGCATCTCAGCCTGCTGTCATTTTTTGAGGACGTTCAGTGGGGAGAGAAGAAATATTGTATTGCAAGATAGTGGCAGACGCTCTGGGGCTGCAGTAATGGTGCTTCTGGTGTCCAGAGCCTCGCTGCAGCCGTCTCACACATAATCGTCTTGTAAAGCTGATGTCGAGCTCCTGACAGGCTCCTAATCCGTCCTGACATGCACACAGATGCTCAACTGAGTGTCATTTCCTGCTCGGAGGAGCCCAGATTGCTCCTGACTGGCCCTTGGGTTTGAGCAATCGGTTTAATTTTTCTCCCTGTTTTATTTCCTTTGCCTGAGGGAACTGTGCTTCAGCCCCCTTCTGTAAATCTCCTTATCGTGTGACATACGAAATATGCACAGCAGGGGCAAGGGCCGTATTTATGAAGGGAGCTGCAGCTGGGTTCGGCGGTGCTGCCGTGCGGGGGGTTTGCTCAGGCTGCATTGCTGCTCCTGGCTCTGGTTGATACACGCAGCTCCTGCGGGAGGGATAGAGGGCTCCAGCCCATCAGTGTTGAACCCAGACAAGGCTTAGGCTGAGCAAAGAGCAAGGTGCAGCTCCTTTTTGGGTTGTTTCTGCTTTCACGCCCGGGCAGCTCAAGGCTTGCCGAGAGAACCGCAGCGTGTCCGCGGCTGCAGCGCGGCAGGCACAGCGGGGCCGCGGCAGCAGATGTTTTGGGACAGCTCTGCCTGCTCGCGTTTCAGAAGGGAACACTCCACTTGGAGTCCTTTCCGAAGCAATTTGAGGTTAATTAGCAACTGCTGGCTTCACTATCTAGCTGGTCTGTTTATCTTTTGTCTGAGCAAGTTCTCTTCTCTTCCTGTTGTTGTTCCTTCTGCTGGAGCGAAGGGGGGCCCTGCAGACACCCGGCCCGGCCGCGCTCGGGGACGTGCCGGCCTGGGCAGGCTCCGGCTGCCGCCTCCTCCGCGCTCCCAGATGTGCAGGCCGGTCCTTGCCTTCTGAAATGTCTCTCCTTCCCCGTCTGACCCTTTAGTTTTGCTTCAGCCTCAAGGAGGCCCGTTGCAGCGCGGGGTGATGGAGGCTGAAGCACGGTGCTGAGAGCTCAGGACGCCACAGCCAACTGTGCCGGCTCAGAGGTTTTACCTCCCACGAGCTGCCACGAAGCACAAACACGTCGACCGTCCCGGTCTGGACCAGCCCTTCGTGCTCCGGGTCCTGGGCTGCCTGGGGCCCGCGGGGCATCGCCGCAGCCCGTGGGTGGGTGCTGGGGCGGAGAGCCGACATCTGAGCCGGCCTTGGCCGCCGCTGGGAGCCCAGCTGTTAATGCCCATGGACACGATCCAAATACCAGCACATGGGCTCCCGCTAAGCCTTGGGGTCACCCTCGCTTTGCAGCAGGCATGCACCAGCCGTAAATATAGGCCACTGTGTTACTAATGCACCCACCGTAAATGTTTTATGTAACCTCATAAACTTCGAGTAGCTGTAATCTCATAAAGCCTCTGGCCTTTTCTGGACGGGCATTTTAGGCAAGAGGCCTGGGAGAGCCGGGCCATCTGCACTGGTAATGAGTTTCTCATCCTTTCAGAAAGAGAATAGTCCCTCGGTGGCCTTCCCCGTGAGGTCTCATGTGCTGAAGGCTGGATGAGATTTTCCTAACTCGCATGTCAGCGAGGATCTAGTGGTGCGGCAGGGAGAGCCCAGGGTGAAACTACTGAGCACGACCCTTAAATTCATCCATCAAACCGCTGCCGTGGTAAGACAGGTGAAACAACAGATACCGAGGAAGGAAAGATCATCTGTATGCAGAGCAGTTATGCAGTGTATAAATGAACCTCAGATCCGTGCAAACCCAGAGGTGCTTCTGAACACAGATGTTAATTTTAGGCTGAATTAAGCTTTCCCCTCCCCTCTGGGAGCGCAGGCTGCCGGACGCTCCCTGCGGGCTGGGTGGCAGAAGGTGCCACCGAAGACTTGCCAGGGACTGTTTCTTATCTCTTAACACCTCCATTGCTCTGTCTTGATCCTTTCTGACCTCTCTTCACAGAGGACTTGACCCCTCTTCCTACCTTCCCATTCTCCGCCACAGGGTAACCCAAGCCCTGCAGCGATGATTATTGCAGCAAGACCTCCACCAGACTCAGCTCCCTCCATCTCGTGGGAGACCCTGCCTCCCTCTCGACCCTCTCATCCTGGAAATCCTTCCTGCTCTCCTCCTGCTTGTCCAGCCCGGCGCGGGCAGATGGTTTCTGTTCCAGCTGTCAGACCGCAGCTGCATCGCTGAGCCTTGAGACGGCCGCACAGTAGCTCTGCGCATCCCCCCGCTCACCCCATGCCCAGCCTGCCCCTGCTCCTGCCCCTGCCCCTGCTCCTGCTCCTGCCCCTGCCCCTGCTCCTGCTCCTGCCCCTGTTCCTGCCCCTGTTCCTGCCCCTGCCCCTGCTCCTGCTCCTGCCCCTGCCCCTGCTCCTGCTCCTGCTCCTGCCCCTGCCCCTGCCCCTGCTCCTGCCCCTGCCCCTGCCCCTGCCCTGCTCCTGCTCCTGCCCCTGCTCCTGCCCCTGCCCCTGCCCTGCTCCTGCTCCTGCTCCTGCCCCTGCCCCTGCCCCTGCCCCTGCTCCTGCCCCTGCCCCTGCTCCTGCCCCTGCCCCTGCCCCTGCTCCTGCCCCTGCCCCTGCTCCTGCTCCTGCCCCTGCTCCTGCCCCTGCCCCTGCCCCTGCTCCTGCTCCTGCCCCTGCCCCTGCTCCTGCCCCTGCCCCTGATCCTGCTCCTGCCCCTGCCCCTGCTCCTGCCCCTGCCCCTGCTCCTGCTCCTGCCCCTGCTCCTGCCCCTGCCCCCGCCCCTGCCCCTGCCCCTGCCCCTGCCCCTGCCCCTGCCCCTGCTCCTGCTCCTGCCCCTGCCCCTGCTCCTGCCCCTGCCCCTGATCCTGCTCCTGCCCCTGCCCCTGCTCCTGCCCCTGCCCCTGCTCCTGCTCCTGCCCCTGCCCCCGCCCCTGCCCCTGCCCCTGCCCCTGCCCCTGCCCCTGCCCCTGCCCCTGCTCCTGCCCCTGCTCCTGCCCCTGCCCCTGCCCCTGCCCCTGCTCCTGCCCCTGCTCCTGCCCCTGCCCCTGCCCCTGCTCCTGCCCCTGCTCCTGCCCCTGCTCCTGCTCCTGCCCCTGCCCCTGTTCCTGCTCCTGCCCCTGCCCCTGCCCCTGCTCCTGCCCCTGCTCCTACCCCTGCCCCACCGTGGGTGATGCGCTCTGGGTAACACGGCTCTCAGCACTGGCTGCGCGGGTCTGACTCTCCTCTCCTTCACACCAGCTCTGCCTGCACAAGCGAGCTGGGTGGCTCGAGGAAGAGGCATGGTGCAGAACATTCCCTTTATTTCTCAATGGGTGAAGTCTTCACCCCAGCCTTCAAGTTTAAGCTTTGAGTGATTCTGCTGGGTGTTTCAGGTCTCTTGCTTTTGTGCCCATCAGTAGTGACCACAGCAACACAGGACCATGGCCCCTGTTGGAAAACCTGCCGTTCCTCCCGCACTTGGAGCACGGCCCCAGCGATTGCCTTCCCGAGGGCCTAAAATGTACTTGGGGTGATAACACCCCAATAAGAGGATAACAAGGGAAGGGCAGTGCCAACTGAACAGACCCTCCCTTCCTTCGGGGGCTGGGCAGAAAGCCACTTTCGAAGTACCCGATGAGAGATGTGCGTGGTCGTGCATCTCCCAATATCAGATGGTTTGTTCCTGTAGCCAGTCATCTGGTCACACAGAAGAGAAGGCGTCTGTCTGGAAATCTCATTTTCACACTCCCACTGTCTGGGTTTTCAATTCAAATACTGCCCCAAACATGCATCTGCTTTCCCTCCCATTTTTTGGCTGTTACTTCTTGCTTCCTCCCCCGACCTTTGAAGATATTTTTCTGGACTAAGGTGTTCAGCCAGGAATAGTGGGGGTTCTTGGTTCCTGAAGCCCTTGCCTGGCCCTGGGCAGCCACCGGTCCCGCACCCACGGTCCCGCCAGCTGGCCCAGCCGGGGCCACTTGCTTCTGGTATGGAGCCCAAATCGTACAGATCCCTCTGCCGGGATGAACCCAGGCCTGTTGGTCCTTACCAAACCACTTTTCTCGGAAATCCAAGTCATGAGAAATATGTGCAGATGCTTTCCAGCCTCCTACTTTTCCCCGTTACCCTCAGGCTTCGAGCAGCAGGCAGTGCCCATCTCTGCCCGTGCTGGGCTCCCCCGAGAGCTGGACCCTGTCCTTACATGAAGAGCCACCGAGCAGCACTTGTTGTGTGTTTGCTGAGCAGGTGAGAGACACCAGTGCTTGTTCTCCCCGCTGCCAGCTTGGCTCGGGGCCGGCTGTGCTCTGAACACTGTGTCGAATGTGCTCCGATTTCAATGGGATTTCATTTCCACTCGTAGCAGTTCACATGGTGCAGCTCAGCCTCTGGGCTCGGCCCCGCGCAGCTCCGTGCCAGAGAGTTTGTGTCCTGCAGGGACGAGCCAACTCCAAACAGTACGTGGGTCTGATATCATTGCAACCGATCTTGGCCCCGTGCATGGGAGAAACGAGTCTTGGCAGAGAACTGTCCTTCGCTCCTCTGTTTTCCTCCCCTCTGCCGATTCTCTCCCGGCGCGCTGCGCCAGGGCCCGGCTCCCTGCGCTGGGTGGCTGATGGAGAGCTCTCCCTCCATGAGACGAGTCCTGAACCCCCTGAGAAACCTCTAGGGCGGTTTGCTATGTGCAGGGCTCCCCAGTCCCCCAGACCCATCCATCCTCTCTAGAGAAACACCAGAGCCTGCGCACGAGCCAGGGCGGCAGCTTGAGCTTGTTTTGGGGAAGGGGCTGGAGGTGCATGGAGCAGGATGACACCTCTCAAGGCCCCACCACGCGTGACCGGCTTCCCGCAGAGCATCTCCTGTGCCCGGCTGTGCTGACCTCCTGCCCGCAGCCGGGAGGGAAGGGTGGAGGTGACCGAGGAAGACTTGTCCCGGCTGGGAGGTGGGAGCTTCCTTCCTCTTCCTCTCCTCGGGAGCGGGAGGTTTGCACCGTGAGCTTTCGGAGCAGGTCTGGAGCTGTCGCTCTCCTCCACCTCACAGTGTTTTGGCTCTGGGGAGGCACTGGGTGGATGGCAAGGTGAGACTGAGCCCTTCAAGGAGGTTTTCTTTGCTGGAGCCTCCCCAGGCGAAGGGATCGGAGTCCCTCAGGCCATCAGTACGTGAGGAGGGGAGCTGTGCCGCGGGCGTGGAGCTGGCCCTGACCCAGCGGGGGGTGGAAATCGAGACCCGCGATGGAGCTGATGGAGCCGGGTCAGGGGAAGGGCTCCAGCCCACCTCCTCTGACCAGTGCCTCCAGTGCCTCTGAGAGCAGCGATCAAGTTACCGAGAGGAAAACTGGAGAGGAGTCGGTGTGGTCTCTCGAGGACTGAGCCCACGTTAACCCTTAGAGGTAACTGAATGAGGTCTGTGGCTCCTTGCTGCAGGTCGTGGGCTGATTGTGCTGTTTCTCTTTTCTCCACCCCTCTTCCAGGTCATTAGTGGGAGAGACTATGAGCCTTACCATAGCCCCAGCCCACCTGCCAAGTGTGGAAACTCCTCTAATGCTCTCTCAGCTGCACCCATAAACCGTTAACAGAAATACAAGAGCTGGTAGGAGACCAGATTTGAGAAGTCCTGGGTCTGCAGGCAGGTGGGAATGTCCTCTGGAGACAGCCCAGGTGTCAACGCGGGGTCAGGATCTGCCTTTGGAGGTGACACATGTGCAGCTGTTCCTGATTGCAGTGCCGTAACTCACGGCTGGGAAAATCCCTGTTAATTGGTGGAAATTCGGATCAAGTGGGTTGCGAATGGGAATGCTAGCGTGCCAAGATGAGCCGTTCTGTTCCTGAATGTTCAAGTATGCACTGGGCAGAGTGGGAAAAGCAGTTTACAGGTGGAGATGTGCACCTCTCACAGTCTTTGTGTGCAGGACGGGGCTCACAGCCAGCCTGTGCCCTGCCTGCCGTGCCCGCTCCACGCAGGACGGGCCCCGGGATGCTGCCCCGGGCACCGACTGCGGGCAAACCCCCGGCCTGTGCGCATCGCTTCTCTGCAATAGCTGTGGGAGCTCCTGAACGTGTGAGCTGCTCGCTGCAAGCTCTGCCTACGTGATGCTGCCTGACCACAAATTACGAGTATTCAACCAGTCGAATGCGTTTCCGTTCCCATGCTGCTGTTGTAGCTGTCTTGGGGCAGGTCAAAAGGCACGATGCCGTGATTTGCAAAAAGCCCAATGACTTGACATTTCGTTCTCGGCGGGAGGGCAGATGCCCCGTGCAGAGGTGTGGGGAAAATAAACAGAGCAAAGCTGAGAGGAGCAAATGCCGGCGGGCACGTGAGACACCCAGCCCTGCCCTGGGCCTTCGTCCAGCAACTGTTACCTATGATTGAGAGTCCGTATCAATCTCGATGTCATGAAAGTCACCCAGACCGTGAAATCCCCATGTTCGGTGTGGAAATACGGCATTTGATGCATTTTTGTTTGAAATGCGTTAAATCTGCATTAGAGGGGCCACAGGGAGCGTTTGGGCCTCGTTGGCCGGGAGGAATCGTGCCGTCTCGCTCCCTCGCGGGGCAGGACGCGCGGACCCCGCGGTTCCCAGCGGCTCCTCCGTGACAAACGGCAGAAATCGCCGAGATGTTTGCCACGGTCGGCCTGTGAAATCAGCCTCCTCTCGAGGAATGAGAAGCCTCCGTAGCTGCCATCCAGGGCTGCCCTGGCCTGGGGCTGCCCTGCCAGGGAGCAGCTCCCAGCAGTGGCCAGGGGGACAGGCAGGGGACAGGCAGGGGACAGGCAGGGCTGCACAGCATCCAACATGCAAGGGGAATGGGAAAGCAGAGTGAAAACAAGATGCTACAGTAGTTTGACACCCTACTTGATTAACCTGGCACTTGAACATGGTGGGCAGGGGGTTTCAGCACCCCTGGCCTTTCATTCATGAGCTTTGTGCGGCGCGGGCTGCAAAGCCACTCTTTGGGTGAGACTCTCTGCTGGCAAGTTCGCCGTGTTTTAGCAGCCAGATGGCCCTGGGGATGTCCCCGGCCGCTCCGGCCGTCCCGCGGGATCCCCGCTCGCACCTGCAGCCGGGGGGAAGCGCTGCAGCCTGCGCCGCTCGCTGCTGCGCCGGGTTTCCTACCGCTCTGCTGCCTGGGGCCGCGATTTCACAAACGTGCTGATTGATAACTCTCTGGAGTGCGTTTTCCCTTCCTTTCCACATAATGTCCCAAACTCAGCTCTCTCTTTGACAGTTCCCACTTGTGCAGCAAAGATGGGGGGTTTTGTCCAAAAAAGGGGCATGTCAGAGAGGCCAGAAGCAGATCCCTCGCTGAGCACGGGGGCCTGGCAGCGTTTGTTTGTGCGAGGTAGAGTTCTCACGCTCTAAATATACAATCTGTGATAAGGGAAGGGAAAAAGCCCAGCATGGAAATATTCCTTCTGTAAGAGAAATAATTTGCTGCTGCTAAAAATATGTATTTGTATTATTCCTGCCTTGGTCTCTGGCTTGATGGGAGAGCGCGCACGCAGGCTGCCCTCAGGGGACTCGGCTCCGTGCAGGGACCCCAGGCGCTGGGAAGGCCGGGTGTGCGCTGGGGCCGCAGGGATCGCAGGGGGAGGGAAGGGGCTCCTCGTCTTCGCAATGGTCTGTCATCCCCATCTCTTTCTCAGGGCAGTAAAACCGTGATACGGGGTTACCCCGAAGGTCGTAGGAAGTAACCTCTAAGCAGGTGCTGACAGTGGGAAAGGAAAGTGATCCGCGGCGTTCCCAGAGCAGCTGGGAGCCCGTTCCCAGCCCCGCTGCACAGAGAGGCAGGAACAGCTTTGTTCGAGGGGGACGCATGTTTGGATCGGTGGGATATGTGTAATCCCTTCCTGTCTCATCTGCAAGCGTCCCGGGCCTGGTGCTTCCTTCCCTTATTGCTGCTCCCGGGTGCCTGGGTCCCCATTCACATCTGTGCCCGTGGGCCAGGGGAGCCCAGCCAGGGCGAGCGGAGTCACCCCATGGGGCAGCGCCGGATTTCCCAGGGACAGCCCCGGGCTGGGAGCCCTGCCAGCACTAGAGCCCTGCCTGCCCTGGAGCCCTGCCTGCCCCAGAGCCCTGCCTGCCCTGCCTGCCCCAGAGCCCTGCCAGCACTAGAGCCCTGCCTGCCCTGCCAGCCCCAGAGCCCTGCCTGCCCCAGAGCCCTGCCAGCACTAGAGCCCTGCCTGCCCCAGAGCCCTGCCTGCCCTGCCTGCCCCAGAGCCCTGCCTGCCCCAGAGCCCTGCCTGCCCTGGAGCCCTGCCTGCCCCAGAGCCCTGCCTGCCCTGGAGCCCTGCCTGCCCCAGAGCCCTGCCAGCACTAGAGCCCTGCCTGCCCCAGAGCCCTGCCAGCACTAGAGCCCTGCCTGCCCTGCCTGCCCTGCCTGCCCCAGAGCCCTGCCTGCCCTGCCAGCCCTGCCTGCCCTGCCAGCCCTGCCTGCCCCAGAGCCCTGCCTGCCCTAGAGCCCTGCCTGCCCTGCCTGCCCCAGAGCCCTGCCTGCCCCAGAGCCCTGCCTGCCCTGACTGCCCTGCCTGCCCCAGAGCCCTGCCTGCCCTGCCTGCTGTGCCCGCCTTCTGTCCACTCAGCTGTGCTGAGAACTGAATGGCATCTGCTGCTGCCACAGCCTCGGCTGGCAGAGCCTGGCACGACTGTCTCGAAGCCACTTAGGAACATCTCTGTGTAGCCATTCCTGTAAGAAACAGGTGAACTGTTCGGCATTTCCTTGCAGCGGTGTCTCCGCGGTTCTGCAGGTGGATGCGGTGGCTGCTCGGGAGCAGGTTGCACCGCTGTCAAGGATACAGGCGAGGAGCTGAGCGGGCAGAGGCAGTCTCGCTGCTGCGGAGCTCTCACTACGGACGGACCTTAAACCCTAGCAGACCTTGCTGCAGATTTTGTAAATCATATCTTGCCTTGGCGTTGCTTTTATGATGCTTAGAGAACTTACCTCATTTGGGGCCTAATATCTGTCCCCAGAGCATCCCATGACCGTTATTTGTGAAGCTGCATTAATTTCCAGGTAGGTGATTGTGATAGGAGATGGTAACAGCATAGTTTCAGTCCAGGATCCAGCAGCTGAAGCACTTGGCAGGGAAAGCATCACCATGAATACTGAAAGATGCCTCTTTTTAGTACATTGTCATTCAGACACCCTTTTGAAACTCAAATGTACCCTTAAGGATCCAGCACGTTCATGGGAAAGACCATAACCAAGGTTGTTTCAAGCGGATAATGAAATAAATCTTTGCTGCTCAAATGTGCTCCGGAAAGCCCTTTGCAAGCTCTGTGCTGGTCTCTGGATGCTGTTGGGAAGCGTTGCTTGCTGTGCCAGGTGAGCTGAGGAACCCCCAGCTGCTTGGGGGTGACAAACCCTGGCTGGTTGGGGTGACAATCCTTGCCCAGTCTGCTCCTCTGGCCCAGGGGGCTTAGGCTGGCTCTTGCAAAGCCCGCAGGAGAGCTTAAAGGGTTTCTCCTCTGGATTTGCTTAACGTAAATGTGACATTGGTGGAAGTGCCAGCTGAGAGCCCGAGGCACAGGAGGCCACATTTGGTGGTGCAGAGCGTCTTGCACCCTGGGACGTTCCCCTTGTCCCCCTCTGTCACCCAGTTGTGAGGGTGCTGGGGGGGCAGAGCCGTGGTGCATGGGCACAGCGGGGCAGCGAGGAGGCTTTGCCAGGGGTTTGTAGAGGAAACGTTTGTGTGCGAGGTGTGGAGCGGATGCTCTAATCCCTACAGTTGGAACTACAGAACAGCACAGCATGTTTGAGCTCAGGTTAAGCACTGGGAGAAATGCAAAACATCAACCTCAAAGCAGACCTAGTGTCAAGCTGCTCCCAGCGCGTCTCTATGGACTTTGGGGGTGTTTTGTGAGGCAGGACCGGACTGGGTGAGTCTGACCCGGGTCTCGGCGCTGGCCGGGAGCTGCGGGTTTGCCCCTGTTGGACCCCCCAGGATGTGTCCACCCCGCGCCGCATCAGGAGCGTCTGCGTGTGCCAGGCAGGGCGGGGGCATCGCCACCCAAAGAAAGGGAAGAGCTGCCTCCTTGTTTTTCCTGCCTCAGCCCCTGTCCCGTTGCCGGGCTGGGAAGGGCAGGGCTCGCCCGGCTCAAGGTTACGTCCTTCTGCGGCCTGGCCCCGGGCCAGCGGGCGTGAGAGCCAGCGAGACACAATAACGGGTATGTCAGACACGGGATCGCTTCCCTGCAGGCCCAGGCGAGTGTGTGAGCAGCGCTGGGAAGGGCTTAGCAGGACAGGGCTAGCGCAAGGCTGAAGCATGGCAAAGCTATTAAATAGGTTTTGTTTTGCCAGATATTCTTCCAAAAAATAGACCCTCCTACCTCTGCACAACCAGGTTTTGGTGTGCAAAAGTTCTCTCCCATTGGTAATTCTGCTGCTCGCTGCGATGCAGTGGAACGGGGGGGTTTTGCAGAGCCTGGGTGCAGCCTGCTTTAAGCCAAGGAGGCGAAAGGAGCGGCTGGGGCTTCTGCCCAGCCTGTGATACAGGCGGCCAAACGCTGGCAAAGGCCCGTTCTCCTGCCCAGGCAGGATTTGTCTTTTGGATGCTTTGGCTTAATGTAGAGTTTGGTCTTAGGTAATAGATAAGAGCAAAATCGCATCAGCTGCTGCCCCAGCCAGTCAGTGTAGCTATAACAGCATGTTATTGAAGGTCAGTTTAAAATAACCTTTATCTTGCTTCAAACACAGGGAAGCTCTGAATGTGTGCAGATGTGGCCAGAATGATTTATCGGTGGCTGCTCAGGCTGCTGCTGCACTGCCCAGGAAAATGACTTTGCTGGGGGTTTGCATATTTGTAGATTTTCTTTTCCTTTCTCAGGAATTTTCTGAGATTTTCTTTTCGGCGTTTCTCAGTACGGATGGAGTTTGGTTTGGGAATGGGGCCGAGGAAGAGCGGGGGTCCTCTCCCCTCCCTCTGATCGCCGACCGCCGCCCGGGACCAGCAGCACGTTGGTGGGTGCTCACACCAGCACTCACCGAGACGAGGGAAAGGAGACGGGACTGCTGGGGCTTAAGGAAGGCTGCTCACCCGAGTATTTGGGGTAATTAAGGAAAGGTGATGTGTTCAGTAGTGAGAAGGGACTGCTCAGAGATTTCCTTCCAAGCTCTTGGACGGTCACTGTGGTGCTGCCTCACTGGAGCTGTGGGGTTGTGTCTCACCTGGCTCCGGCAGCAGCCTCAGCCGAGCGGGGTGGGGGTGGGAGCTGCGCCCTGTCCCGCTCTTGCCAAAGGAGAAGTGTTGAGGTGTCGGCCGGCAGCTGTGCCATCGTGGCAGTGACTCTGCGCGGTGGGACCGCCCCGGCAGCCCCAGTGAGCGCTGCTGGCCCGGCCCGCTGCATCCGCACTGCGAGCTTTGCCTTGTGCAAGTGTGCAAAAAGGCGGAGGAGAAGACAGTGGTGGGTGCTCAGATAGGCCAGTCCCATGCGTACCTGGCAGGGCCAGGAACCTGCAAATGTGTGGAAAACACAAACGTCTTCTGCAGAGAGGTGCGGAAGCAGCTGCTTTTCTGACAGTTCGATGCATTTTTGTCTTTAATTGCTACTTTCATTTCTGCCTGCCCTCCCCTGCCAAGTGGAGATGGGGAACCCGTGTTGTTGGACTCAGCAGATGACAGGGACACACCTTGTGACAGTGCGTGGGTCAGGGAGAGCAGTGGCTTTGCAGCTGGGAAATGGGGGACATGATGCATCCGGATTGACAGGAGCCAGAGCCAGGCCTGGTCTTTTGAGCCCTGCTTTAGTGTCTGAGCCTCCCGGTGCTGCTGAGGGTTACATCTTTTAGGGGAGGTCCTGGCAGGTCTCAAGTGGTCACCCTGTGTGCCACCGTGGTGGACAAGAGCAGGACGAGAGGAAATGGCCTCAAGTTGCACCAGGGGAGATTGGATTAGATTGGATATTAGGAAAAAATCCTTCCCAGGAAAGGGCTGTGGGGCATTGGAACAGGCTGCCCAGGGCAGTGCTGGAGTCACCATCCCTGGAGGGGTTTAAGAGGCATTTGGATGAGGTTCTTGGGAACATGGTTTAGTGCTGGAGTTAGGTTATGGTTGGACTAGATGATCCTGAGAGTCTCTTCCAACCAAAACAATTCTATATAGTCCATGGGCAGTCCCATCTCGTGTGCTCCTCGAAAGCATTTTCAGACCAGAGGGTCAATCCAGGACCCCGGTGAAGTCAGTCTGGCTGCCCCACAGGACCCACAGGCACAGTCCATCTCACGCCCTTCCCACCATCACAGCTGTGCGGGAGCCGCTCCAGCCGGTGCGCGGGGTTTGGACCTGGAGCTGCAGCCACCTGTGCTTGGCACGTCCATCCTCCCTGCCTGCGAGCAGCTCGGTGCCGCTCGGACGTGATTCACTGTCACCATCACCTTGCAGAGCAGCCCCAGGTGTGACAGCTCGCACTCCAGCAGCAGAAACCTGGCGATGCGTGGGGCTGGCTTGCCTGCCGGTCACCCCGGCTGCGGGCATCTTGCTGAGACCCAGGTAGAGCAGGGTTAATGCCAGCGAGTGCCCCTGTGCAATGGCCTTTTTATCTGATGCGACGCAGCGCGTTTCCTGGTGCAGTGGTTTGCGTCCGGTTGTTCAGGCTGCTTGGCAGCGGCGCAGAGAGGAAGGCTGGAAGTAAACACAGCCGCTCTTGGATCGGTAGCTGGGAAAGTCAGTGACAAGCTGCATGGGATTGCCGTCTCCAGAACCTCCTTGTTTCCTTGCCTCGCAGACAAACGGCTTCCTGCCAGGGACAGCGCACACAGCGCGGCACCGCGGCAGCGCCGGCCCGGCCCGCGCCCGGCACCGCGGCTGCCAGCCCTGCCCGCCGCAGCAGCTCTGCCACGCGGGGGGATTTCCAGCGTCTTGCACCCATCAAGGACTTTGTGGGGTTTGTGTGCCCGGCTCCACGGGAGCTCACGGAAAATCCTGGGCTGTATTAACTTCAAGTATTGATCTGTGTTGGATCAAGAGTATTGATCTGCACTGCAGCAGCAACAGCCACATCTGTGGTGGCAGGGACAGGGAGATGTGCTGCATGGAGCGCCGGTGGCTGAGTCCTTGCTTAGGTTCGGGCTGTTTCACCTTGGGTGCACGCGTGCTCCCAGCCGGGGGATGACTGGGGGATTTTGGCTGCTGAAGACCTAATTTCTAAGCTTTCACCTTTCTCCTTTGACCCAGATATTGGTTTGAGCACATCCTGAGATTTCCTAGAATGAGCAAAAGAAAAGTGTCTCTGGATCGCAGCCTCTCAGGGGCCGGGTGGGAAGACATCATCATTTGGAACAGGCTGCCAGGGCTCTGGCGGAGTCATCGTCACTGGAGGGGCTTAAAACATGTTTAGACGAGATTCTTAGGGGCATGGTTTAGCGCCACAGTTGGGTTCTGTTTGGACTTAATGATCCTGAGGGATCTCCCAATGGGAATGATTCTATGATTCTATGATTTTGAGCAACTCAGAGCTGAGTCACTAAAGAGGGCTTGTCTCTCCCACAGCTCACGAGGTGCTGACAGCAAGACCCAGTCCCGGGAGCTTGGCTGGAACGGCGGCAGCTGAGCTGTGTTTGGAGGGTCCGTGTTTGGTTTGGAGCGGTGACGGTGCCATCACGCTACTGGGGACTCACTGGTGCTCACCTCACCCCTTCAAGCTTTTCTTCTTTCCTAATGCCCGATGAAAAGCTGTGCTTTTCATGGCTACTCCTTGGATTTGGGTGAATGTAAATGTACAAACTCCAAGGCTGACAGGAGATCCAAGATTTTCTTCCAGATACTGAGACAGCTACAGAAATGCCCAACATAGAGTAAGGAACAGGGGGTTGCTTGAGTCCACTCTGAGTATGTTTGCCAGGAGGGGTTCCCAAATAATGAAACCCCGTTCACCTGTTTCTGCTCTTCTTTATCTTGTACACTTAAAAAAAAGGGGGGAAAGAGAAGAATAAAGATAGAAGGTTTGAGGATGTTCTTAACATCTCTGTATTAAGTGATGTATCTTGTGTTTGACTGCAGAAAGAAATAATCCATCACAAGGAGCTGAAGCTGGGGCTTGGGGTCCGAACATTGCAGAGGAGGGAAGCAGCCACCCAGGCTAATGCAACAGAAATAGCCTTAGTTTCTCATGGAGGCGTGGAATAAAAAGGAGCCTGTTTCCTCAGCCTGAGCTTCCCACTTTAAGGTCAATAATCGCAAACTGCACCAGACTGGAGGGTACTGGGATCCCAGTCACAGCATTTCCCGTGTCGCAGGCTTGTTCTGAAGCCTCTCTGTAGCTGTGAATGGAAATCGATAATGACTTCACTCGTTTGCAATGTGGTCGCTGCCGCCCATGCGAACGGAGCCTTTATCCTGCGGTGAGGTTCCCTGCAATTCCCACTGGGGCCTCCTTTCAGTTTCATGTCTCGGTGCAGAAGGGCACTTGGCTGATTCCGTGTTCCCACTGTCTCAGCTCCATGAATTGTCCTGGATTTTCCCTGGAAGGAGAGTCTGACCAGCCGCTTTCCCCTTTCTTACAAGCCAGTTCTGCTTCAGCCAACTGCTGGACGTGTGAACGACCAGTCCGCGTGTTTGCGTGAACGTGCCGGCAGCCTGGAGCTGCAGGGGTGTGCTCACCGGAGCTGTTGCGGGGCACCGCAGGTCCCACGGGCCATCCTGGTGGACACCAACACCAGCCAGCGGGGTCACGCAGACACTGGCACTTGAGGCATCAAGACTGAAAGTCCATGTCCCACACAGGTGATGCGCTGGCTGCTGAGCTGAGCACTCTCAGTCACCACCAGAAGAAGGGATGGGCTCATTTTTGTTGTCCTGCAGAAGTCCAACAAGGCCACGTCAAGCTGAGCTTTTTGCTCACCCCCACGGGTTGTGAGATCTGGCCTTTGCTGGTGGTGTTTGCAGCATCCCCAGGAGGGGGTGGATTCCTCATCACATGAAGTTTTTGAGTCAAGATCAGATGTGTCTTGCTCCTGGTACCTCTTACACTGTTCTGATCTGTGCTGAGCAGGATCCCTTCAGCTTGTTATTGATGCCCAGTTCTTCAGTCAGGCTGGGTGGTGTCCAAGAAGCCTTTGTTCAAACACGCAAACCAAGAGCTTTCTGTCCTTAAATATCAAGGCTTCTGTGTTTATTTAGAAAGAGCGAAAGGCTTTGCTTGCCCAGGAGATCTGCAGCACTGTGTTACTGAGAGTTTCTCTTTGGTTTAGCATGATGGCAGGATTGTTTGGAGGAACCATTCTGACCCCAGACGTGTCCATGTGTCTCTGAGGTGAGAGGCAGCTGCAGGGCGCCGGGGCTGAAGGAGCACCATCTCTTTGAGACCGAAATGACATGCTCAGCATCCTTGTGTTTCAGAGGAAAATCCAGGCCTTTCCCTGTGTTTCTGCCCCTGTTTGGATGTTGGGGATTACAGCCGTACCCTCTGCTTTCCCAGCAGCTGTCCCAAACCCAAACCCAAGCCTCGCCTGAGTCTGTCTCTGGCTTCCCACCACTCCCACTGCTTCCTCCG
Source organism: Streptopelia decaocto (assembly GCF_964273445.1). Lineage (NCBI taxonomy): Eukaryota > Metazoa > Chordata > Aves > Columbiformes > Columbidae > Streptopelia > Streptopelia decaocto. The sequence continues at coordinate 1,758,098 of NC_138672.1, read as the reverse complement.
GGGCCTGTGTGGTCCCATCCCAGTGGATGTTCACAGGAGATCTTGCCAGGCTCATGCATCAAAATAAAATATTTGGAGACTTAGGTTTTCCATGCGCGTGTTCCCCGACTGTTCACAGGAGGAGCCGAGTCCCCGTGCCGAACAGCCTCCTCGCTGGGACACGCACACACTTGCTGCCAGCTCCGCGTGTCCCCCGGCCCGGCGAGGCTCCGCACCCTGCGCTGCGATGTGCGCCCGGAGCCGGCGCTGCGTCTGCCTTCCTGGGTGAAGGGGGGATGTTGTGCAGACACGGCAGGTTGCTGTTGCACGGCAAGAGGCCGGTGTGAGGCTGAGGGGGACTCAACAAGGCAGTTGTCCACCCGAGGGATAAGATGAGATACGCTGAGCACACCACGGATTGAACAGGAGATGGTCAGAGGGGTCTTTCCACGTGTTACAAGGGACACGTGCCCTCTGATGGGGACAAGCCCTTAAGAAGTGACATCCTTCCAGCACTGCACCTCACTGCCCTGCTCGTGACCGCAGCCGGGGTGACAGCCCCTTTCCTCAGCAGCTGTAGTTCCCAAAGAGCCGCCTCTCACCGAGGTGTCCCCGGTGCTGCCGTGAGCAGGGGCTGTCGTGTGGAGGGGGGGGTGGAGAACCAGCTTTGTGGCTTCACTGCTTTTGTAAATAGAAGGAAGCAGGAGAGACTCGAAATCTCTGATTATCTTCCAAGGGGACCCCCATCCCCTCCAAGGCATGTCTCACACTTGCCGCCGGCTCCGCGTGTCCCCCGGCCCGGCGAGGCTCCGCACCCTGCGCTGCAACGGGGCGCCCGGAGCCAGCGCTGCGTCTGCGTCCCTGGGTGAAGGGGGGATGTTGTGCTTCCTCGGATGAGAAAATGAGTGTCAAAGGCTCTTTCAGCCCATGCTGCCTTGCCGTGGGTTCCTGTCTCTGCACATCAGTGCTGGAATAGCCTCTTGGCTGGAAAATAGTCCTTGGCATGACAGTGAAGAGAGCTGGAAAGCCTCCACCGCAGTGCCAGGGGAATCTGTGGCACTTAAAGCCTCTTTCACTCCTTTCCCATGGTTTGGGCGCTGGGGCTGGGGAGGCCCAGGACAGCCCCGCTGTGGACTGGCAGCATTAGCCAGCACCGCAATGTCCCTGTCGGCTGTTCTGCCAAGTGTTTGCAACAGGGACTGAACTTTCCTTCCGAGCCGAGTGCTGTGCACCAGCCTGGGCTGTGCTCACCTCTGGTGTGGCTCAGCACCAGCCTGCTCTGTGCTCACCTCTGGGGTGGCTCAGCACCAGCCTGCTCTGTGCTCACCTCTGGGGTGGCTCAGCACCAGCCTGCTCTGTGCTCACCTCTGGGGTGGCTCAGCACCAGCCTGCTCTGTGCTCACCTCTGGGGTGGCTCAGCACCAGCCTTTGGCAGCTCTCAAGCTGCATTCTGGCCACTGGTTAATGAGCTCTCTCCATGCCCTTGAAAGGCAACCAGTTTCCTATGGCCGAGTAGAGTTAAGGAAGCGACGCACAGGGAGGTGAAGTGGTGTCTGTGTGCCCTGTCAGGTGCCAGGGTACTATATGTGTCTCTTGACTGCCCTTAGCTGTTAGACCCAAGTTGTTTAGTCAGTGTTTGACCTTTACTTTGTATAAACATCACCGTGACTATAGGATGCCATCAGGCTCTGGTTATGCCCTGAACTTGTGTCTGAGTTCTCCTGAGGAATCTGAATCTGTTTCTTTACCCAACACGGACGTAGCCCAAAGACCCCTGGACTTTGTGAATGGAGGGATTTCTGTGCCTATGAGGTCAACCCATGAAGCCAAACCAGGAGGGGATGTCAGTAGGGAGCACCGTCTGTGCAAACGCCCCAGGCCCTCCCCTGCTATAGGGGTTTCGCTTGAATTTCTCCATCCAAGAGCCCTTCCTGGGAGCCCTCGGCACCTTGCAGGGAGGAGGATGTTGCTCTAGCTCTGGGTCCCATGCAGCAGGGAGGATGCATGGCCACCCGCATCCCTCTGCTGTTTAACTCTTCTGCTACTGGGTGCAGAGAAGTTCTGTGTTAACTTTACTCTGTTTGCAAGTGCAAGATCCGGGAAGTGTTTGGGGTTTTTTCCTCCAATTGAAGTAGTGAAGGGAGATGTACGGAGAGGAAGGGATCTCCCCCGCTCACACACAGAGGCGAGGGCAGACAGCTATTCAGTGTGGCTGTTAAATTATCCCACTGGAGAACATCCCTGCGATGCAGCTCGCCTGTTGCAGGAGCACAGCTGCAGCGCGGTCGTGCGGAGCAGACATGCTGCAGAGACTGAACGCTGGACTTGTGGGTCCGGATGAGCCCTTCCCGCCCGCTCCTGCCGGCGCAGCAGGCACCGCTGTGCCCGCAAAGCCGTGACGGCTCGAGGAACAGCAGACACGGCAGGTTGCTGTTGCACGGCAAGAGGCTGGTGTGAGGCTGAGGGGGACTCAACAAGGCAGTTGTCCACCCGAGGGATAAGATGAGATACGCTGAGCACACCACGGATTGAACAGGAGATGGTCAGAGGGGTCTTTCTACGTGTTACAAGGGACACGTGCCCTCTGATGGGGACAAGCCCTTAAGAAGTGACATCCTTCCAGCACTGCACCTCACTGCCCTGCTCGTGACCGCAGCCGGGGTGACAGCCCCTTTCCTCAGCAGCTGTAGTTCCCAAAGAGCCGCCTCTCACCGAGGTGTCCCCGGTGCTGCCGTGAGCAGGGGCTGTCGTGTGGAGGGGGGGGTGGAGAACCAGCTTTGTGGCTTCACTGCTTTTGTAACTAGAAGGAAGCAGGAGAGACTCGAAATCTCTGATTATCTTCCAAGGGGACTCCCATCCCCTCCAAGGCATGTCTCAACTTCCCAGCCAAGGCTGGAGCCATTCCAAGAGCTGCAATGTTGCTCGTCCTCTTTTGAAGCACTTTCCTTTGCTCCTCTCCAGTAAAAAACCTTCTCGGGTAGCGGGGCGCTGAGCCCGGCTGCAGAAAAGCCTGAGGCCGGAGCACAAGTGACTGACAGGCTCGGTGGAAGGGAGAGCTGTTCAGGAGAGCTGCTCCGGAGCAGTGACTGAATGCAGAGCTGCAGGTTTGCAGTGCTGCTCCCGGGGGCTGTGCTGTGTGCCGGGGATCCGCGCGCGGGTGCGTGGGCAGCACCCTCTGGCAGCGCTGCGGCTGCACGACGGGCGTTTGTCGGTGACCGGGGCGCTCTTCCTCCAGCAAGGCGTGCTGGTGCAGAGCTATTTCCCTGGGCGAGTTCCTGGGGTTTCCCTCCTCCCACCTACCTCTTTCCTCCAATTTTGTGGATATTTGTGGGTTTGCGCTGTGCCGTGTGGCTCAGCAGAGCCTCAGCCTGCTCTGGAGAATGGCTGAAAGGAAAGATCTAAAAATAATAATGATCCGATTCCAAGTGTTGATCCCGGCCCCTTGAGCTGCACCGGGCGTGAGCACCTGCCCCAGCCGCTCCTCTGGCCGCGTGCGGGCTCTGCCCCGCGCCGCTCCGGGGGACAGGGGCCTTGGGCTGGCAGCACGTCTGCCCGCCCGCCGGGGCCCAGGTGGGATCAACCCCTCCGGCAAAGGCTCCCGCTCCCGGCCCAGCACAAACAGGATGGTCGGTGGGCTCGCAGCCAGGAAGGCCGTGAGTCACCACGGCTCCCGGGGGCGGCTGCCAGAGCCCTGCCCGCCCCGCGGCGCTGAGCGCGGCCCTCGAGGGGCTGCAGGACACGGGGCAATGGGGGGTCAGGGGGCCTGCAGGCAACCAAGACCAGTACCAAAAAGCAAATCTTTGCCAGTTTGTAAAGCAAGCAAGTCTGAAAGTGAGGCAGAATCCAACCTTGATGAGGTTATTAAAGGAAATAGCAAAAGATGGGTTGCACAACTCTTGGAAATTGTCCAGCCGTATGAATGAAAGGGGAAGCAGGAAAGAAGAAGTGGGGCTGGTATGTGCTGAGGATGGGACAGAGACAAAAGATGATCTATGTATAGTCCTGAAATAAATGAAATGACAACTTGTGCCTGGGTTTTTGGTAGTGATGGGGATGCTGGCCAAGGGGCAGAGGCAGGATGAGGGTTTATGGGGATGGGAAATGCCACGGCAGAGGTCAGAGCATGTGAACAGGTAGGACCAGCTCACTTCTCCTCCTGAAAGGAGAAAGGGCTGGCACAAAGCTGACGTGGCAGAAGAAGGGTTGGTAATAAATCTGTCAAATCACAGGGGCTGGATAGTCTGGCTAGATAACAGCAAATAGAGGTCTATTTATTGGGCAGGGAGAACGTGTTCTTGGCGCACAGGAGTCCCTTAGTCTGAATCTATTAGCATGCAAAGCTTTAGAATAAACATTAAAATAGAGAATAATTAAGAACATGGAAAATGGATAAGAAGGGATAGAGATTTTCTGAAAGTAAATGATGCTGGAGTAGATAAAAAACCTGATACTCTTAACAAAGCAGGCATGATACAGCTAAGTTGTCTGGTCTTCAGTAAAGTGGAAATACTAAATCAAAAGGTGCTGGGCTGCAAGGGCTGTGCTAGGTGGGTTTCTCCAAAGTTGGCCTTGGAGATGATGTTGTTTCATATTTTTAATGGCCTTGGCACAAAACATTGAAATTGCAAATGAAATTGGGTAATTACTCATAATTGGGAATCATCATCAGAACAAAGGAGTTGGGGGAAATTACGCACAAAGAGCTGGATGCCCTTCAGGACTGGAAAACAAGGAGTGGGGAGAAATGACAGAGTGGAGGGGTCGTGCACGGAGGGTTTCACAGTTTGGGTTTCTGCTCCGGGGGAGCAGACCCTCCCTGCAGCCACCAGACACAGACAACGGGCGCACGAGTCGGCCCCGGGGCACGGGAAAAGGGCAGAGGAACGGTGAGGAAGACGTGCTCCTGCGTGGTGCCTGGTTGGACATGGAGCCCGTTGCGGTGCGATGTTGTAGAAACCAAAGATGCGGTGCAGAAGTCCTGCTTTTGCTTGTGGGATGTGGTGACGGGGCCGTCTGCGTCCCCCCATGTTCTGAGCCTGTTTGTTCTTGAAAGCTGGGGAGGATTCACTGCTGAGTGCCCTGCTCTCCCGTCCGTCTCACAGTGTTTCACAGGGTGACCTGACTGACTGTACCACATCGCTACAGCCCAAAGGGAAAGGCCCCACTGCACCCACCTCTGCTGAGCTCCGGTGGTTGCTGAGGCTCCTCTGACCAGCCAGGAAGCCGGTTCAGGACACTGCAATAGCAGAAAATGAACCAGACCAGAAAAAGGAGGGGGTATTTCCATGTTTGCAAGCTGAGTGGCTCCTGTGTGATCTGACATTGTGCCAAGGGTGTGCGCAGCACCGAGAAGGGGCTCAGGGGAGGGGGCTCCAGGGCTGTGCCCCCAGGGAGCTTTGAAGCTGCCACGCCATGAAACGTACCCCAAACATCAGCACCCAGGAGTGTCCAGGGCGGGTTCCTGGGCTGCAAGAGGCTTTGCTCTGACTTCACCCTGTGTGATGAGTGTCTGGTTCTGGTCCACAATGGCTGAAGTCAGATGGTTCTGCAGGCAGGTCAGGGAAATGAAGATGCTGTCGTACAGGAGGAGACCCAGCGGAGCCGGGCGTGCTGGGCTGAGCGGAGGGGCTGTCCCTGCTCCCAGGGGTGACGGGACACGGGACACGGAGCTGGGACACAGCAGCACGTGGGAACGAAGGTGCAAAGTGCCGTGAGTGAGGCCAGGCTGGAAATGAGAAGGAAGCTCCAAATCCTCCCAAAAGCAGGTTTCCGCACCTTGTCCAGTATGAGCAAACCGCAGTTGGGTTCCTGCGGGGGCTGGAGGACACGGCAGTGCTGGAGCAAAGCAAGGCCCTTCCCATCCGCGTTCAGGACTCTGGTGCGTGTGATCTCCCGTAAGCGTGGTCTGCCTGTGCAGGAGACACCTTTGCTTTTGCCTTTACCCATTAATGAAGGGCCGCATGCTTCTGCCCCTGCCGTGTGTCCTTGCTTGTGCTCCTTATGTGCATGTGAGTATTGGCGCTTTGTTCCGTGTCCTGCTATGCGGTTACATCTCCTGGCTACGCTGCACTGCAGATCGCGAGTAATACTCCAGCCTTAAAACAATCCCTCCTGGCTCTTATTTCCGCAGTTCACCAAATCTGTTTGCGCCGTTGCCATTTGTATCGTTTGCTTCTTGCACCGTTTGCCAGAGTCCCTGCCAGATCTTGGCACTGGCAGAAAAAAAATGACGATTTGAGCATGTCTCTTTCTTTTTTCTAATAATCCCATGATACGGTATTTTGTGTTGCAACACAAAGAATCACCTGAGGCGGTAGAATGGTGAGAAAATAAGCTTATTAAAATGTTGGAGCTTACTTAACTCTCCGACAACATCAGAGGATAACTAGTAAGTTTTTAGCCAAGTCTGTGAGTCATCTTGTCCTGTACAATTGTCACAGCTTGGCTCATCTCTTCAGTGTAATTGCTGGGGGAGAACCATGGTGCTCGAAACAGCAAAGGACACACAATCGGGTTCTTGGTCAGCAAGTCGCTGAAACCTAGTACCTAAAGTTAAATAAAACCTGAACACTTTGAATAGCTGAGATGGGAACCCATCAGGAAACAAAACTGACGAGTCTTACGTCTATGTGAATCTTTAAAAAATTGTATTATCATTTTATCATTTGTATTATCATTTTGTTTTAGGAGCTTTTAGCACTGTTTGGATCATGTCCTATCTCAGGTACTGGCATAAAGCCTCCAGCCTTCCCTTGTAAAGTGCTGGGAAAGTGGCCCATTCATCGCCAGCCACTGTCAAGTGTTTTTTCAGCCTGCTCCTGATTAAGCAGTGTGGTATCAAGGGGGTAATTGCCGCTTGGAATTGATCCCAGAAGAAAATCATTCAGTTCTTTCTTATCAGGTCCTTTCTCGCAGGGCAAGATACCCGCAAGACTTATCTCCCTCTTCAGTGCAGGCCTCTAATTACTATTTAAACAGCTCATTAGAAAAACCTTCATTAACGTGTAATAGTTGAAGCTGGAAATAACCGCAGGCTGGTGCTGCGGGAAGCGCTGCCTCCCACGCACAGGCTGGGACACCCCGCTCCGCAGCGCTGCCCGCGGCCGTGTGGCACACACCAGACCCGTACGGCACACACCGGACCCCTATGGCACACACCAGACCCGTACGGCACACACCGGACCCCTATGGCACACACCAGACCCGTATGGCACACACCGGACCCGTACGGCACACACCAGACCCATACGGCACACACCGGACCCCTATGGCACACACCAGACCCGTATGGCACACACCAGACCCGTACGGCACACACCGGACCCCTATGGCACACACCAGACCCATGTGGCACACACCAGACCCATACGGCACACACCGGACCCCTATGGCACACATCAGACCCGTGTGGCACACACCAGACCCGTATGGCACACACCAGACCCGTACGGCACATACCGGACCCATACGGCACACACTGAACTCGTATGGCACACACCGGACCCATACAGCACACACCGGACCCCTATGGCACACACCGGACCCGTACGGCACACACCGGACCCGTACGGCACACACCGGACCCGTATGGCACACACTGAACTCGTATGGCACACACCAGACCCGTACGGCACACACCGGACCCGTATGGCACACACCGGACCCATATGGCACACACTGAACTCGTATGGCACACACCGGACCCGTATGGCACACACCAAACCTGTATGACACGCCAAACCCATACGGCATACACTGAACCTGTACAGCACGCACTGAACCCACACAGCACACACCAAACCCATATGGCAACACACCAAACCCATATGGCACATACCGAACCCATACGGCAGACACCGAACCTGTATGGCACGCACCAAACCCGCATGGCACACACCGAACCCACACAGCACACACCAAACCCGCATGGCACACACTGAACCCGGTTGGCACATGCTGAACCCAGACAGCACACACCGAACCCGTATGGCACACACCGAACCCGTTGGCACACACCGATCCCATATGGCACACACCGATCCCGCACGGCACACACCGAACCTGTATGGCACACACCAATCCCGCACAGCACACACTGATCCCATATGGCACACACTGATCCCGCACAGCACACACCGAACCCGTATGGCACACACCGATCCCGCACAGAACACACCGAACCCATATGGCACACACTGATCCCGCACAGCACACACCGAACCCGCACAGCACACACCGAACCCGTATGGCACACACTGATCCCGCACAGCACACACCGAACCCGTATGGCACACACCGATCCCGCACAGCACACACCGAACCCATATGGCACACACTGATCCCGCACAGCACACACCGAACCCGCACAGCACACACTGAACCCGTATGGCACACACTGATCCCGCACAGCACACACCGATCCTGCACAGCACACACCGATCGCACATGACACACACCGAACCCGTATGGCACACACTGAACCCGTATGGCACACACCGAACCCGTATGGCACACACCGATCCCGCACAGCACACACTGATCCCACACAGCACCCACTGAACCCGTATGGCACACACCGATCGCACACGGCACACACCGAACCCGTATGGCACACACCGATCCCGCACGGCACACACCGAACCACTCGCCACTCGTCCTGCTGCCAGCCGCCCCCGGGCCGTGCCGTCGCGCCAGCCCTGCCGTGTCCTCCCGCTCAGCCCGTTTCCACGCCCGGCGCTGCGTTTCAACAGCTGGGAGACATTGCAGAGTTCTGGTTACAGCCTAGAGGGAACGAGCGACCACGGCAATCCCGTTTTAAAGCAAAAAATGATTTTTAAAAAATTACATCCACAGGAAATGTTTTTGTATGAATTTATTTGCTGATGAAGTGTTCACGAGCCAGGGCTTGGAGTGTTCTCTGTGTCTCCGAGCGGGTCAGCACTAGCGCAGGTTTCCCCTCTCAATGTGCTGCAGTCCTGGCCAGGCCGGGTCTTATTTCTCTGGCTGTAAAACACGCTGGGAAGGAGCGGACACGCAGGCTCTGTGCTTCCCCGTGTCCTGGCTCCCTGACAGTTTCATCCCAGAGGAGTCGCTTTTTGGCATTCATCTTTCACTGGGTTTTTCAGCAGGAAAACCACAAAATTTTAATAAAAAATCATGGCACAAAACGTGCCAGGCGGCGCCCGGCGAAGTGTGCGTGTGTGCCCTTTGGGCTGGCGTGCGTGCTTTGCAGAAGTGGGCCCTGTCAATATTTTCTTGACATTTAGGAAGTTCAGAGAAGTGTTTGTTATTTCCCTGCCAACTTGACAACACCGTGAAGACAGGAGATGCGCGTGGCCCCTGGCAGTGCCGCCGGCCGCCCCGCTCGGCAAAGCGCTGCCGGGGGTCCGTGGAGGGCTTTGATCTGCTTTGATTGAGGAAACCAAGAAGCTGCAGCTGGTGTGGGGTCGGCATGCTCCTCATCTCACAGAATCACCGAATCCCAGAATGTCAGGGGTTGGAAGGGACCTGGAAAGCTCATCCAGTGCAATCCCCCCATGGAGCAGGAACACCCAGATGAGGTTACACAGGAAGGTGTCCAGGCGGGTTGGAATGTCTGCACAGAAGGAGACTCCACAACCCCCCTGGGCAGCCTGGGCCAGGCTCTGCCACCCTCACCAGGAAGAAGTTTCTCCTCAAATTTAAGTGGAACCTCTTGTGTTCCAGTTTGAACCCATTGCCCCTTGTCCTGTCACTGGTTGTCACCGAGAAGAGCGTGGCTCCATCCTCCTGACACTCCCCCTTTCCATATTGATCCCCAGGAATGAGTCCCCCCTCAGTCTCCTCTTGTCCAGCTCCAGAGCCCCAGCTCCCTCAGCCTTTCCTCACACGGGAGATGCTCCACTCCCTGCAGCATCTTGGTGGCTGCCCTGGACTCTCTCCAGCAGTTTCCTGTCCTGCTGGAACTGAGGGGCCCAGAACTTCTGCTATAGCAATTCAGGGTGATGTGATAATTTGTTCACCCCCTGCGTTGGCTGCGGAGCTGCTCGGGGAGCTGTAGGCGTCTTGTCCTGGGGAGCAAGTGTGGCTCAGGGGACGCTTTTGGGCACAGCTGGCTGGGCTGACCTCCAGTCAGGCATCTCCGAGTGGAAAACCCGTGTCCTACCTGGGGATGGAGTCAAAGCCCAAAGCAGAGCCAAGAGTGTTGGCAGCTATGGGCACCATGAGCTTTACGAGCTCCTGAGTCCCTTCGTTCCTCTCTGCGCTCAGCAAGAGGCTTGTTTTTTGCTCCCACTTCATGAATCTTGTGGAGTTACTGAAAACGCTGAAATACAGAACTCTTGCAGATACAGCAATGTGACTGCTGACCTGTCACTTGGACACCCGGGCATGTGCAGCCCGCGGCCGGGTCGGTGCGCAGGGGCTGCGGAGCTGGCGGGGTCAGTGGTTCCAGGAGCAGCCAGATGCACAGAGGAACCTGCAGCCATCCCGAAAGCCTCATTTGGGGAGGGCGGGATGATTCCTGTGGGGCCAGCGTGGTACTGTCACAGCACGTGTTGGCAGCTGTGCGGTGAAGAGATGCAGGAGTTGCAGGGGTACGTCTGCTGGTGTCCGCGGTGCTCCAAGTGCCGCTGCCACGGAACCACCTTGCTGCGGAGTGGAGGGAAGGTCAAGCTCTGTAAGGGCTGGTTTAAATGCTGTTACCAGCTTGGTGAGGAATTTACATGTTCAGCAGTTTCTGGTCCAGCTTAAACTGAGTGATTCTGCACTGGGGTCCTTTCACAGTATCACACAGTATGTTTGGGATTGGAAGGGCCCTGGAAAGCTCATCCAGTGCAATCCCCCCATGGAGCAGGAACACCCAGATGAGGTTACACAGGAAGGTGTCCAGGCAGGTTGGAATGTCTGCACAGAAGGAGACTCCACAACCCCCCTGGGCAGCCTGGGCCAGGCTCTGCCACCGGGAAGAAGTTTCTTCTCAAATTTAAGTGGAACCTCTTGTGTTCCAGCTTGATCCCATTACCCCTTGTCCTGTCATTGTTTGCCACCGAGAAGAGCCTGGCTCCGTCCTCGTGGCACTCACCCTTTATATATTTATAAGCATTAATAAGGTCACCCCTCAGTCTCCTCTTCTTCTTTGAGGCTGTAAGTGAAAAACTGGCTGTGACCTGACACTGAAATGTTATCACTTCTCTTGATTCTCAGAAAGCTCATTTGGGAGCCCTTCTGTCTCTGGTTTGGACACACACATCCCGGCTCGTCGTTCGCTCCCGCTTCTGTTGCAAAGCTGCCCAGTTCTCAGCAGCCGCACAGTGCGAGGCTGGGGACGCTCAGGTTTAATGAGCTCCGAGCTCGTTAAGTGCCAGCTGTGTGGTGTCTCCCTTCCTACAGTCACACTTGTAACGTGGTGTAGACAAGTCTTCTGCATCTTTCAGATCTGTCTCTTTTAGACACAGCCCAGCAAGTGAATTAATGCTGGAAACTCCTGTGGGCTGGCAGTTTTGTTACACTCTCAATTCCTTATATTTTGATTCTCAATATTTTATTTCTGTTTTTGCCAGAAGAGCAGCCCATGCTGGAGCTGCTGGGCTGATGGAGAGGGGTCCTCCCCGTCCCAGCGGGTTGTAAAGCGTCACATCAGGCATCTGTGAGCTTTGTCCCTGTCCCCATTTCTGGCCACTGGTCTTTCATACTCATTCCTTGCAGTTTATTTTCTCTCTCAGTCTTTGGTTCAGCGCCTTATAAACAGACTCAGGCGTCGCCTTTACTGTGGGTTTCTGTATTTGACCAGCAGGTTTGGTATCTCAATAGAACGATAGCCATGATGTTGCGCTAGATGTGTATTGAACAGAGAAGGAGGCAGGTGCAGAAGCTAAAAATGACATCAAATAATTCATGAATTAAATGAAGAGCCTCTGTTTCATGAAGACCCAGCGCCGGAGCGATTCCTCCCGGCCACAGCACAGGGAGGAGGAGAACCCTGGTGGACATGGGGCAGGGGGAACGTGGCTGTTCGTGGGCTGTGCGACCACGTTACTGAGTGCGACTGCTCTGAACCACCCAGTGGTGTGAGCTGCTGGGGCTCCTGCTCAGAGAGCCGAGTGGGAAAATACCCCACGCGTGACGCGTGCCCGCCTGGACAGTTTCTGCGGGAAGGACCTTCCACCCCGCACCCGACCCCGGAGCGGTGCTGCCCACGTGAGCGCCCGGAGCCTTTCGGGAGAGGCGGGAAAGGGGAGAAACAGGTAACCGAGACTTCCCAAAACCGCTCGGGCTGCATGGGAGCTGGAAATCACCTCTGGTGTTTCCAAAGGCCCACGCTAGACACAGCCGGTGTGATTAAACCTCTGTCAGCTGAGAGGGATGAATTCACCAGGCTGCAGGAGAAAACAGCCAAAGTTTTAATTAGGTGCTGCTCTCTCTGGATTTTAATGGGAGCTCATCTGCCTAAGTGGGCATTTTTACATATTAGTTGTTTTTCTGACATGTAAACACCAACGTTTTCTACCTCTTCCTAAGGCAGTTGGTGCCGCTGGAGGAGAAATCCACCGAAACATGGCCCCCATGGACACCCCGAGAGCACGTCCCTGGGGACCCCGGCACGGGGACCTGCGCTCCCTCGGGGTTCGCCAGACAAAGAACCGGGGTGCGTTTAGGGGCTGGGGTGGCAGCAGCTGGGTGACGGGAGGTGTCACAGCCTGGGCCCAGCGCCGCGGGACGAGCCCCGTCCTGGGCCGGGTCCGTGGGCGCCGGGGGGACAGGTGACGGGTGACAGGGGACAGGGGACAGCAGCAGCGGGGCTGTGCCAGCGCTGGGCGGGAGGCCGCGGGGCTCAGCCAAGCGCTTCCTCTCAGCCGGGTTTTCTCCGTGAAGCAGATTTCTCATCAGACACCGGCCTTGTTCTGGGAAACTGCGTTTGGGTGCAGATCGATGCCCCCGGTTTCCAGACAACACAAGCAACCAACGAGATACATTCAAATGTTTTTAAGCAAATACGCTTTAATGAAAAGTATTTCTTAAAATCAAAACATTTCTAGCAGAAAGGATGATTTCTGCATTGTCAAAGTACCGAACCATAATATCTCTATTATCAAGCAATATACAGCTGTAGAACCAAGATAAGATGGCAGCAAGTGTCGTGAGTTCCTCTTGTGCCAGATTTATTTGGAAATCTCCTCCCAGGTACATTTCTTTCCAGGACTTTTCCCATATACATGTATAGATACTGTTATATATAAAATGTATAAAATATATGCATTGAAACGTATATACTCTGTCTGTATAGTATCTTCTGTTAACAGAATGAGTCTAATCGCATGCCCACAGCGTTGGGAAGCAGCAGCGGAAGCTCAGCCCCGTGGCTCCTTCTCTCCCGTTGAACTTTCCTCTGTTATTCTTGGGGAAGCTGAGCAGGGGTCAGGCCCAGGCAGGGAAGTGAGGTCTGGGGCTGTGGAAAACTCGGACCCCAGAGCCACCTCCTATTATATAGATATAAATGGAATGGAAAATTATTTCGAATAAAAGTGCACTGCCCTCTGAGAAATGTTCTCACAGAACCGCCTCTGAGAGCGCCTTAACTCTTTATCAGAGCACAGCGCTGTGCGGCGGGGGGACCTCGGGGCAGCGGTGACAGCGTGTGCAGCGTGACAGAGCTGGGGACGTGACAGAGACGGGGACGTGCCAGAGCTGGGGACATGCCAGAGCTGGGGATGTGCCAGAGATGGGGACATGCCAGAGCCAGGGACATGCCAGAGCCGGGGAGGTGCCAGAGCCAGGGAGGTGCCAGAGCCAGGGATGTGCCAGCGCTGAGGACATTCCAGAGTCAGGGATGTGCCAGAGCCGGGGACATTCCAGAGTCAGGCATGTGCCAGAGCCGGGGATGTGCCAGAACTGGGGACATGCCAGAGCCAGGGACGTGCCAGTGCTGAGGACATTCCAGAGTCAGGGACATGCCAGAGCCAGGGATGTGCCAGAGCCAGGGACATGCCAGAGCCGGGGACGTGCCAGCGCAGCCGCTGCAGGCACAGGACCGAGCGCCATGGCCAAGCAGTCTGCGCTGCTTTCCAAGCCCGGCGCAGGAGGGTGGTTCCCTGTCCCTTCCCTCTCCCTTCGTGCCGATGGTGACTCTGCACCCCTGAGCCGGCCAGATCCGAGTCCCCAGGAAGGGAACAGGACTCAGCTCCAGCTTTCGGCATCTCCACGGGCCTGTGGAGCAGCGCAGGGACAGCTCGGTGCACAGTGTGACCCCCACGCCGCCGTCTGCATCCAAATTGGTCTGAATTTTTAACATCATCTTAATTAGGGCTGCAGTGCTGGGCTTGCACAGCAAGGCACAAACCAGGGACACGTGCCAGCCGTCCTCGGCCTGTTCCCAGTTCAACACCAGTATACCTGCTTCTCCCTGCATGTGAGAGCGAAGTGTTCACGCTCACAGCAGACGGAGGCAGGGGAGCCGGCAGCTGGAGGCGGCGGGGCGAGGATGTGCCGTGTGAGCCGTGGGTGTCCCACGGGGTGCGATACGCGGCGGGAGGAACAAGGACAATGTGACACGGCAGTGCCCATCGCTGGCCTTGCTTCTCCTTTGTCACTTGTCACTGCCAGCCCCGTCACCTCCGCCTCTGTTAGTGACAAGGCTTTGCAAGAGAACTGGTGCCAGGGCCTGGGGAAGCCCCGGGGACGAAGGGCAGCAGGGCGGGGGATGGGAGAGGCGGCTGCACCCACGGCAAGGCCTGGGCCCAGCCTCCCCAGGCCCGGCTTTGCGGCCGAGCGCAGGTCAGAAACAAATCACTCCAAGGGCTTTGCAGCGCTCAGCTCCGTTTTCCTTCCCATCTGCAAGTCTGGACTCGGTCTCTCCCGCTGCCTCCCAGCACCTCCTAAAATCATGGGGGTTTTTTCCACATTTAGGTGCTGAAACACAGCTGCATTGTTCACAGACTGTAACTGTAATTACAGCCTAGGCTGCAGAATGTGAGGGAGGTGGAACAAAAGTCAATGAGCTCATGCACACACACATGCAAAATAAAGCAGCTGCAGAGATATTCCGTTTGCTTTTCAGGGAAACATTGTTGAAACGGCCACTTAAGGCCTTCATCAAAGGCAAAAATCAGAAATCTAATGGGCCATTCATCCAAAGCCTGTGGCAAAATGCTGAATCCTAATTTAATACCCAGGAAGAAACTTGGTTTGGTTCATTAAAAATGAATGTGTAAGTGCCCGGGCGATAAGGCCGAGATACACAGCAGGCACTGGGGACTGGTGAAGAGCAGCCGCACAAGCCAGTCCCGTGTCCATTCTCCCATCCATCTAAGTGACCTGCTGGACAGCGGGAGGACACACGCGATACGGGGCTGAGCCTGCAAGCGTGCTCAGGCAGACGTGGTTGAAATGTGCTGTGCCAGGATTTTGGATGGACAGACATCAAAACCTCCCACCAGGGCACTGGAGGACAAGACCCTTCCACCTGTCCTCATCAGGCGGCATCTTAATGTGCCCTGTGCTCTGGAGATCTGCAGGTGGTCTGTCCCAGGTCTCCCGTGCCCTCTGATGCCATAATTAGGAATGCATCTGCTGAGGGATGCAAATCATTCAGGATTTGGGCAAGAGAAGCCACTGGAGAATCAGCCTGAAGTCACTAAAACACTTCCAGTCTCTCATTTCTCTCATGAGACAGAAAATGAGAGGGCTACGGAGTCTGGCTATCACTAGTTTCTTTGTGTATGTTTTATTTCAGTCTTGAAGAGGAGGACAGATGTCAGACATGAGCTGGTCCATGGGTTTGGGAGCACCCTCCAGCCTAAATTCATGAAGACAGCCTTCCTGGGCTTCCTGCAGTGCAGGAGGAGCGCTGCCTCCTGAAGCTGCTTGTTTCTGTGCTTCTTTGCATTGCTGTTATTGTTATATGTGTAAGATGCACACTGGGTTTTAATTATACCATAAAGAATAGTTTCTGCAATATTACATATTTCTAAGTTTATATCCAAAGAAAGTTCTGAAGTTTGGGGAATACTTTCAGTGCATTCTGTGTAGTCACTTCTATAACCCCTTCCACTGAGAACTTGGGAAGATATTCAATAAAGTGATTTACTGGAATACTAGTATTAAAGTTTGAAAAAAGCAAACGGATCTAGAAGGTAGAAGGTGAAGACTATGGGGACCCACCTCCCCACATGAGGGACCCTGCGGGACACCCGTCTGCCGTCTTCAAACACCCATCTTGGGCACTGCGGAAAAGAACATCGAGTATGGGCAGGGCAGGCTGGGGGAGATCTGGGCGGCGGGGAGGCCGGGTCACAGGCCGGTCCCAGCCCCGCGTGGGGCGCTTGGAGCGAGGAACTTCTCCAGAGCCCCGTTTTCCCAGTGAGAGCTCATCACGGCGCCTTTGGAGAGCCCTGGACGGGGCAGGTGGCGCCCATGGCCCTGCAGAGCCGCAGCCAGTCCCTCCACAGCCATCAGCTCAGGCTGCGCCCACAGGAGGCGCGTCCCTGGGGAGCGGGCAGCGTGCGGGCAGCGTGCGGGCAGCGTGCGGGCAGCGTCCACGCAGTGTGCAGACAGCATGCAGGCAGGGGTTCGGGAGGGACCCAAATAAGGGACCCAGGAGTTTGGGGAGGGACCCAAATAAGGGACCCAGGCATTCGGGGGGACCCAAGTAAGGGACCCAGGAGTTCAGGAGGGACCCAAATAAGGGACCCAGGAGTTCGGAGGGACCCAGGAGTTCCGGGGGACCCAAATAAGGGACCCAGGAGTTCGGGGAGGGACCCAAATAGGGGACCCAGGAGTTCGGGGAGGGACCCAGGAGTTCAGGGAGGGACCCAAGTAAGGGACCCAGGAGTTTGGGGGCACCTAAATAAGGGACCCAGGAGTTCAGGGAGGGACCCCGGAGTTCGGTGGGACCCAAATAAGGGACCCAGGAGTTCGGGGAGGGACTCAATTAAGGGCACCGTGCAGACAGCATGCAGGCAGTGTGCGGGCAGCGTGTGGGCAGTGTCCATGCAGCGTGCGGGCAGTGTCCATGCAGTGTCCATGCAGCGTCCATGCAGCGTGCGGGCAGCGCTCCGCTCCCCTCCAGCCTGGCGAGCGGGCAGATGGACGGGCTCATGAGCGCTGGTGGGAGCACGTTTTTTCCCAGGCAGATTACGTAGCCTTTTTAGCTTCATCCCCCCTCACTACACCCCCCTTCCTCTGTTATTTTGGTGCCTTTCCCCAAGGGAAACAAAGTTAGCTCAAATGCTGTTCCCACCAGAAAGGCAAAAGCTCCCCCCCTCTTTCCTTCCTCTTTTGGGTTCAGGGTAATGTGTCCCATGACAAAACAAGCCCAGAGCCCTGCACAAAGCGCTTTGCCTCTCTCCTTAAAGGGAGACTCTTTCTTCGGGGCCCCAAGGGCCGCCAAAGTGCCTCTTGGATGGAAGGGCCATCAAGTTGGATTCTTTTTGCATCAGCAGTGAAAGCAGCCTGTGCCCAGACATGGGGGGCAAGGTTGGTGGGTGGAAACAGGTCTTGTGGCTGAGTAACATGGAGTGGGGAGCAGAGAGGACCCAGGTCTCCTGGCTGGGCTTCAGCCATCCGTGGTGGAGATGTCTCCATCAGAGTGGGTTGTTCAGGCTCCGCTGCAGCCCAAGGGCAGAGAAGGTCCCTCCTGGGAAGCTAAAGCAGAGCAGGGACTCAAAACATTTCTCTCCACTACCTGTAGGAATGGTGGGTGAGGAGTTACTCATCCTTCCCACTGCAGAGCAAGGTGTGAGGGGTTCACGTGTCGGCAAAGACACCTCAACCCAGCCAGCCAGCCTGGGGCCACCGGCAGAAGCATCCGGGCAGGTGGCTCTGTTATAGATGTTTAATTGGAAGTGGCTGATATTGGGTCTGGATGAGCATCCCGGGCTGCTCACCGCTGCCTGCAGTCCCCCGGGCTGTACCTGCTGCAGGAAGCATTTTAAAGGGACTTATGAGTATGGGCTTTCCCCACTACTTTGGGAAGGCAGTCTTCTAGTTTTCTGGTAACTGATCCATAAAAGCTCCTTCTTCCCAGAAGTCATGGATCACCGCTTCCCCGCCTACCGCATCACAGAAAATTGAAGTGACTTTTGGTGCCCGCGGCGTCCTCCCCAGCCTGGGAGCCGAGCACCCTCGCTCCGCAGCGTCCCGTTGTGTCTGTACAGGCGCACGGCAGAGCAGCCGCTGGGACGGTTGTTCACAGTTTGTTATCCATACCACAGTCACATCCCTGCGCCCCCGCAGAGGGAACCAAGACATCCTGACGACCATTTCTCCTTGTAAATGCTGTTTTCAGGATTCCCTCCACCCTTGGATTTCTTTTACCAATTTTTAACAAATGGGATTTTAATGCATCCCCCTAAACAGAGAGACTGTAGCTGCTTGTGTTACCCATACAGGCGGTAAGTGAGTGGTGGGAGCCTGGGGACAGAGGGGTGTCTCCTATTTTGGCAACTCAGTAATTTGACATGATGAGACCTTGGCAGCTTGTTCTTGGAACCCCTGCAGTGAGGTGTCTGAAAGGGAAAAAGAAAAACAATTAAATAAACTCCAAAAAGCTAGTGATGAGAAAGGCAATTAAAAACGTAGTTTTGATTTGCAATTTTTGTAAAAAAGAAAAACATTTGGGTTCAAAGACGTTGAAACCAGGCTATCTTTTTATTTCAGATGTCCCCAAGGAATGCTGAACTTGGCAACGTTAGGGAGGTTTATGGTGAGGGTGGGTTGTCCTCTGACACCGTTCACACCGTGACAGGGTTTCACACCTGGGGCAGGGTTTGCTGTAGCCCACGCAGCGCCTGCTTTGGGTGAAACAAACCGCCCCATTCCCTTCACCGAGTGCGCGCGGAGCCGCGGCGCCGAGCCGGCCATGGGCATCTCCAGCCTGATGGAGGTGGGTGAGATGGGCCTCAGGTCTCCGCTGAGTTTCTATCTGCGCATGAGAGCCAGCGGGACAGCGAAACATCCACTTGCTGCCGAGATCATTGAGTCCTGTAGCTGAAAAATCTCCCTGCTGAAAATCTTACCTGCTGCCACACGGGTCCAAGCAGCGATGTGGTCCCGGCCTGGTGCTGGCTGTCACATCAGGGTTTCCTTCCCGTACTGTGTCCAAGATGGTGTTTCTGCCTCCAGAGGTACCGTCCTGGCTGGGCCGTGATGATGAATGGCTTCCAGTCCCAAAGGTGTGGATGTGGGAGTGAGAGTCGCGGAGCGGAGGGAACACGGCCCTGGCATGGGGTCGCGGCCGCCTGGCTCATCCGTCGGGAATGCCGCGGTGGAGGGGACGTTCCAAGTGTGTTCGGCATGGGAAAATGTTTTATCAAAGAAGCTGAGAATAAAAAAAAGAAATTAAAATCTAAACATGAACACTTGACACAGTGCCACAGGAGGGCTATTTTTAATTTCCTTCCTGATCATTCCACTTGTTTTCATCATCGTCAGCTCTTTGAACGACGGAATTAGTCACCGTATATGAGATGAAGTAAACAGAGAGCTCGTGGTTTCCGAGTCAGCATCATCTTAACTCTCCTGAGGGCCCTGAGGGCCGTGGTGGCCGATGCCATGGATCTGCCACCAGCCATGGGTGACCTGGTGGCACCCAGGGCCGCGTGCGGGTTGGGGTGCTGGGACAGTGGCACCACGGGGGCTGGGATGCGGCCGCGCAGCAGCTCTGCTGCCAGGACCCGCGGTGTGGGTGTCGGATGCACTTTTACGTCTTTCTTTGGGGAAGGTGCTTTGTGTGTGGTTGCTGCCACAAAAGAAAATGCAGGTGTTTTTAGAGATGGGGAAACAGGCTTGTGCTCCGTCCTCACCGCTCAGTGTTTGTATCCTGATTACTTCTGGGTGTGCGCTCACCGAGCTGGAGAAGCCCCTGCTGAGGGCCTGACGCAGTCCGGCTCCGTGTCCCTCCCGGTGTGGAGAAGGGAACAGCTGAGCTCAGCTCTGCGGGTGCTGCGGCAGCTCAGCCCGGGCTGCGGGCCGTCCTGGGCTGGAGCGGGGCCGTGACCGCCGGGGCCCCTCGCACTCGGGGTGACACAGTGGCGCCCCAAACCCCGTTTGCTCTGCGTGCTTTCAAACTGCTGCGTGCACGGTACATTTTCTTTCTGGCTGTTTGGTTTCTTAATGTACTAAACTCAGGGCAAGACTAATTTCTGGTGGCGTGGCTATGTCTGTGCTCACCAATTTCTTGACAAAATGAAGTATTGGGTTGATGTAGCTGGAAAATACTTGTGGATACAACTGGACACGTCTCATTGACCCCAGAGAAGCGTCCCTGTGGCCATCCCTGTGACAGCACAGCTCAGTTACAGAGCACTTTCCATTTTCCAGACTTTAGCTGATCTATTTCCTAATCCTCTGAGCTGAGCTCCTGAAGTTAAAGGGAGTTGCTGGGAAGCCTAAGGAGGAGTACATGGGCTAATGGCTTTAGAGCTGGACTAGAATAATCCCTGTTCATTAGAGACATTGTATTGCTTGGGAATGTCTTTCGAGGCAAATTCTGATATATTTAAAATTTTACTTCTTAACCACTGTGTCTATTCTGAATATACCTTAGCAATGACAAAAAATGATCCCGTTGAAATGCAATACTAAACCAAATACCTGACTACCCACTTAGGGCATTGAATCCAATGCTGGCATTGCCTGTGCCATCGGCTTTGACATGAAGTGATGTCCCAAAGGATTAATAAAGCTCACCTGATGCAATGGCACTAGTCCCTTCAGTGGCTTTCTGCTTCATTCTAAGTTTTGGTGGAAGGTGCGTGGTGGGTTTGGGCCGTTGCTGTGAGGAGGAGCCCCAGTCGGTGTGTGTGTCCCGGACAGAGGCCGCGGTGCCCCCAGAGCCCCGTGCCCGGTCCCCTCGGCCCTGCCAGCCCTGACAAGCCCCCAGGTTACAGAGCAACATGAAAAATCATTCGGTTGGCTTTGGCTTACTTAAAAATAAAATCTCATACGCAAACCCGAGACTATTTGTTTTTATAGAAGTCTGGAGTTTCCCACAGTGGGCTGTTCCATTTGGGGACTATTGGAGCCAACGTCCGTTTTTTTCCTAAGGTAAGGAGCTTTCCTTACCGGGATTGTTAGGATAGTAATCATGACAGACATTTCCTAATTAGTGGTTAATCATGGGCCGGCCTTTCTGACACATTCTGGGAGCTGACGCTCCTGCCAGCCCTTCCCGCCCCCCGTGCCGCGGTGCCCGTGGCCGGGCTGTGTCAGGCCACGGGGGTCTCCAGGCCGCCAGCTGGATGTGCTGCGCAGGACCTGGGTCATACCACCATTCCTGGCCCAGAGAGAGGGGCAGAGAGAGATGGAGGCTCTGGGAGGATGTTCTATGTCGTCGAGATTTCCAGAGCCAGGTGGGTGAGGATGAAATACCCACAGTGGGACTCACCCAGCCGAGCATCACCGCCACGGTGAGGAGCATCATCACCATCTCACTGATGCACCAGTCTGGTCACTAACGAAGCTCCCGCCGGGACTGGACTCTGTGCTCTCTGATTTACCAGGTTTCCTCATTGGCAGCACGTCCCAGCTGTCACAGGACGGTCCCACACCACACGCGAGGGGCTGCGCCAGCAGGGGCGATGGGAGGTGACCGGTGTCACCGCGGTGTGCTGGGCAACATCTTCACGTGCCAGCTCTGCCTTTGGCCGTGGCAGCACCGTGGCGTGCTCCCAGCCGAGATGCAAGCGCGGGGCGGGCAGGAGGGCAGAGCAACCTCCCCAACCCTCCAGCCTCCCGGCAAAGAGCCGCAGCAGGAGCCATTTCTCACCGCCGTTCCTTCCCCCCAGACCTGCCCTCGCCTTTGTGAGCGCCCGAGGCCGCGGCAGCGCCGGGTACCCGCACGGCCCCGTTCCCACACTCATAATCCGCGGGTCACAGGAGACACAAAGGAGCTGCCGCGCTGCTGGGAGCCGGGGCGGGGGCAGGAGGGGCGGCGGGCAGAGCCGGCTCCGCCGCCGTCTTTCTTTCTCACTGGGGACCACCTTCAGTTTTCTCCCTGCTAATCCCTCCCTTTAATCCCTTCTCCTCTACTCGCCTGGGTCAGGGCATTTTCTTGTCATCCCCCTGCTTCCCTGGCAGCTCCATCCCAGTTGCTGTCGGTAGAGGCCAGATCCAAGCCACGATGTCTCCATCACCAGCATCTCGCTGACGGACAGGGACCAAAACGGGCTGCTGGGACGCTGGAGGTGCTGCTGGTACCGCTGGGCTCTGCTCGTGCTCGGTTGCCCATGAGATGTTTAGAGGGGTCACTCGGTGGGGATCCCGAAGCCCAGATCCGACCTCCTGCCGAATCCCGGCTTGGGAGCCGAATCCTGTGGGGCCCCTTTGCTGGGTGGCTGAAGGAGACGTGGGGCGGAAATCTTCCATTCCCACAGGCCCCACGGCGATGCTCTGCTCTCGGGTTTGTTCCTGGGGGCCTGGCTGAGCCCCCTCCCCTGCCCGCCGGGCCCTGCCGGGGGGGGCTGTCACTGAACCATCCTCAGCACCGGGAGCCACGGGCGTCACCTCCACCAGGCTCAGCTCCTGCATCAGCGGGGTGTAACAGCCAGCACTGGGGTTTGGGCAGAGCTTCCACACGAGGCTATCCAAAATGAGGGGCCCAAAACTGACGATTTTAAAGCCCTTTTGGCCCCCTGGGGCTTTAGCAAAGAGGATGGCTTCCACCGCCGGGCAGGAGCTCCTGTCACAGCACCTGTGCTCGGGTGCCCACAGCCAGCGTGGAAGCGTCCGTGTGGGGTGTCCCCATGGCCCGACCCCTCCTCGGTCAGCTGTGTGCGCAGAGCCCGGTGCAGCGGTGTCCCCAGCCTCAGTCCTGGTGCTTCCATGAGGCAGATAATCAACTTGATGAATAACAGCAAACTGGGTTCATTGCAGTTTGGGGACCATCAAGAATTAGAGCTGCGGTGCTGGTGCAATAAGGGCGTTACTCAGAATCTGAGCTGAGATTCACGGTCTGACTTTTGGTCCTGATTTGTGAGAGCCTTGGCTGTAACACTAAAACATCAGTATGTTCTCTATTAAACTGTCTAATGCAATCGATTTCCAGCCCATGCTACAGCCATTACATGAAGTGTTCGGCAGCCACGAGAGTGAAGGAAGTCAAGAGTTGTGTTTTTATTGGAAATCCAACCGTGGCGTCCACATTTCCAGGCTTGTGTAGGGAGCTGGAGGGCTGGAAGGACGGGCGAAGCTCCGTACAGAGGTGCCTGCAGACTTTGGAGCCGTCCCTTTTTGTAGCTGTTTTTGGAAGTGCACCTGCAACTCATGGGCCGTTAGTCCTTTTTGTCTGGGATTTCAATATCTCTAGTCTTAATACTTTGGCATGTAGTATGGTCCTTACCCACCAATGAGTTTGCTGCTGCAAAATCTCTTGTTTCGGGACAACTGTTACCCGACCTTGTCTCCGATACCCAGGCTGGGGCTGCCTGGGCAGAGGGCTCCTGCCAGCACACTGTGGCATCTGCCGTCCTTCTGAAGGGCCTGGGAACGTGCCCGTAGGTTTATCCTGGTGATAACATAAATCTCTTGGCACGTTCCAGGCACTCAGGAACTCGGTGGTGTTTCCAGAAGGGCTAAGGCATAGAACTGACTCATATCGTGTCTTATAGCTTCAGGGACCAGTGGAAAAAACAAAAAAAGCAAGGCTGTGGCAGGAGAAGCAACTTTGGATGGGAGATAAGGTCTTCCTCTTTCCCACAACACCCTGGGTTTCTTATCTCCAGTGCCGCATATAAAAAACACGGACCCAGCGAGGCTGATTCCCACACTACGGCCAAGACGCATCAGCATCTGTTTTGCCGGCAGCTCCCGTGTCCGTAGGAGGGTGCCCGGGCTCTAGGTGCTGGTGAGATGTCGGCTCAGTGGGTTTGCTCTCCCGGTTGGCCGGGGGCCCTGCGGGGTCCCCTCCGTGTCCCCAGGGTGGCTCTGTGCCTGTCAGGCCTTGCAGCGTCTTGCGCAGGACGGTCCCCAGCACCGCGGGGATCCTGACGCCGCAGCCCCACTCCTGGCACCCCACAAGCTTCTCAGCAGCTCCGGGGATGGAGGTGCTGCCGCGGCCCTGCCGTGTGCTCGGGCGGGAGCCTGTGCCACATCCCAGCGCAGGACCCGTCCCCGAGGGGCTGAGCTGTGTCTGCGAGCACTGGCGCCCAGGAGCCCCGTCTGCAGCCAGGCAACGCTCACAGCTCTCTGCTGGGAAGGTTGCAATACCTGCTCGTTATTGCATGGAGTTTGACAAGGGTTTGAAACTTGGGATGTCTCGTTTAGCACCTGCACTAAGAATAGGGCAACTTATTTTTGCACCAACCTCTTCAAAATGACGGTGCTTCTCTCATTGACCTGTTTGCATTACTGTTACTGGAGACCCATACGATCTACAGTCCTAATGGGAAAAATGGAGGTACTGCTGGCCTGGAATAATTTTATCAAGTAAGATTTTGCTTAATAAACCCAAGGACGGGTTGGCTGTTTGAGCCACATCTCCCACTTCCCAGAAGAAGTCAGGGACATTGATTAAACAAATCGAAGGTTGCACTGACATCTCAGCACAGCTTTGGCCTGGGGTGGGTCTGACCGCACAGGGTGGAGCGGGAGCAGGACCCACAAACGCTTTTCCTCTGGGAATTTTTAAGCCCAAAGGAATTTCACGACAAGAGGAAACAAAGTGGTGGGACAGGGCTCACTGGGCCAGGCTTGTCCTAACAGCGGAGGGTTTGCTCTGCCCCTTAATGAACCGCAGAATCACACCATGGCAAGGCTTTTTAAGTGCAACAATGTCAGAAGCTTTAAGTAGTTGTACAGGCTTTAAAGGTGTCTAACCTTTGACTCGCCAGCGAAAAAAAGCAGGGAAGAGATTCCTTTTTCCGCTGGAATAAGTCCAGATTGGCAGCCTGTGCCCAATTAGCAGCAAAGCCACTAACGACACAGCATGTGCAGCTCCAGCCTCCAGCTCTTCTCACAGACCTCATGAACTCTGGGACTATTTTCTTTACAGCCGCCCTTGGCCAGCAGGACCCAGGCGCTGGATGATCCGTCAGCAGCTCCACTGGAGCCTGAACTTTTTTGGGGAAAAGTGATGGTTTCTGGGTGCCACAAGCAGGGGCTGTTAAGAAAATCCCCTTCCCTATCTAGTTAGCAATCAGTCTCTATAGTATGAAAATTTACTAATGTTGTTAATATATATATTAGTTCACGTGATACACTGTAATGTAAGGAGGACAAGGGGCCATGGGCTTCAACTCTGCCAGGGGAAATTGAGGCTGGAGATGAGAAAGCAATTCTGTGCAGAGAGAGTGGTCAGGATTGGAATGGCTGCCCAGGGAGGTGCTGGACTCACCGGCCCTGCAGGTTTGTAAACTGAGACTGGCCATGGCACTTAGTGCCATGATCTGGTCAATGGGCTGGAGTTGGACCGAGGGTTGGACTGGATGATCTCTGAGGGCTTTTCCAACCCAGTCCATTCTGTGATTCTGCGGTTGTAGAATTTTATTGTAGACTTTGATACTGTTCATGCTTAAGTAAAACAAACTGAAGGGCAGCCTGGCCCTGGAAATAAAGTTTCCCTTCACTGAACAGCTGAAGGGATGAGGAATGGAGGGATTTTTTGTCGGGAGCCTGGCTGCAGTTTGCAGCATCTCAGGCAGCCCATGGCTGGTCGCTCGTTCTTCCCTCGATGCGCCTCCCGCACACGCTGCGGGGCCGTGGCACCGCTGCTGGCGCTGTCCTGGTTCCTCTGGGAGCCCTCACCCTCGGGAGAATCCCCAGATTCCCGTGGGTCACACCGTGGGTCTGTCCAGGGCCGTGGGCTGGTGCCATCAGTTCCCGGGAAGGTCCATGGCTGGGAATGACCGTCCCCTTCGGGACTGCAGGCTGGAGCAGTGCGACCCTGCTCAGGCCCGCTCCTTCCAACACAAACCACTCTGGATTTTCCTTTTCCCACAACTAATTATATTTCCCGGTAGCCCCTTTTCTGGGTTATTAATTACCAGTTTCCTCCCTGCTAATGGCTTTGTGTCACCGCTTCTCCCAGGGGCTGCTCTCCCCGACGTGCCCGGGGCGTTCCTGGTGGGCTCTTCGCATGCAAGGGGCGGACGTGCGGCTCCAGCACAGCCCCTGCTCGGTCGTTGTGAGCTTGGCAACACATCTTCCCCTCCACCGCTGGGTGAGGAGCCACGAGCTAACGACCCACCAGCCCAGGGCGCGGGACCCCAGCTCCCCAGGGGTGGAAGGTCGGGCCCTGTGCAGCTCACATCTCACCCAGGTGGGGCTCATTTCAGTTAAATAAAGTGAGGAGGGTGCAGGCTTCTCACCCGGGAACAAAAACACTGGGTCAGCGCAGCTTGGACTTGACAAGAGGACCATACAGGGGCCTGGCCTACACACCATCGTTTTTAGCTGATTTTCTCCCCTGGTTCTTTAAAACCAAGCACAACCATGGACAGGGTGCTGGAGCTCGTTTCCGTGCCGGGACTCGGGGAGTTGCTGCCCCATGTTACTCTCTCCAGGGCTTTAGGCTTTGCTGTGCTTGTATATTAATTTCTCAGAGCCTTGCCTTTCACCAGCTGCTTTCCCTGGCTTGTTCCTCCTTTTCTGCTCCTTTTCTGCATGATTTGTCCCTAAAATAAGGGTGGCTCTCCCAACCCTGCCTTTTCCCACTCGCGGTGCCCGGGGCAGGTGATGCTGGGTTGGACCCCGGGAAGCAGAGCGGAATCGTACTTTATTAAAAACCCTAGAAAGTGATTTTGCTGAGGCCATTAAACAGCAAGGCAGCTAAAAGCAGATAAATCTACTAATTATTTACTCATTTTAAAAGCCCTCCAATAAATCCCTTTAAGGTGATCCCATAAATCTCTAACATCATTAAGAGCAGTTGTCTTCAATTCTTATCTCCCCCCAGGGAAGCCTTTAATGGGCCTACAGACACAGTGGTATTAGGATTTGTGTTGCAGATATAACCGAAGTTCGGTGAAATCGTCCAAGAGAAGTGACCCTCTGTTGTCTGTGCGGTGATCAGGGAGCAGCAGATCCTCCCTGGGGAGGCAGATGGAGCCCCTGGGACTGGTCTGAGACCTCAGCTCTCATCTCACGTCTCCACCGCTGCCGTATCCCCAAGACAAGGTTTCTGGAGGGCTGTATAGACACCGAGGCTTGGCCAGTGCTGCTACAAACACCTTTTCCTGGCACTGCACAAGAGTTCGAGCACAGGACAGCCTGTTGGCAGCGGTTGGGCCTCCTGCCCTGGGTGCATACAAGGATTTGCCCAGCAAAGGGCTGGGGATGGGACCTGCCATGGCCACACTCGGGATGGAACCCAGAGGGAAGGGGCCTCTCCACCTAGAGCTCGGGTCTGGCTGTGAGTGTTCAGGGGCCGTCTGTGCAGCCCAGGTCACTTTGCTGAGCTGTTAACAAAAAGCAAGCGGGTGGCTGAGCCCCTCTGCACAATTCGGCTGTGGATTCGGGGAGCAGCCCGGTCCCCAGCCAAAGGCCAGTTCCCTGGGGCATATTAAAAACCTGCAGAAAGAGCATCTCCCAGCCACCCTCCATGGGCATTTGCCCAGGAGCAAAAACACCCTGAGACCTTGAAATGGATGCAAGAGATTTTTAGCTTGCAAGTTGCCGGTGGAGGGTTGTTTCCTGAGATGGTAGCGGGTGCCTTCTTCTGCAGCACTTCCACCGTGGCAGCGTCCTTCTTCACTTTCTGTGACCGTGTCCCCTGTCCCCAGCGCCACTCGGCCCTGGCACCGCTCGCTGCCATCCCAGCGCACCCGGGCAGGAGCTGGCGTGGGGGAGCTGGTGTCGGTTCCTGCTGTGCCGTGCTCCTCTCTGCCGTGCTGGCGTTACCTGCAACGCCGAGTTCACAGACCCTTCATCTTAATTTGCACATTGCTGGTGTCTCAGATAGAGACCAGGACTAACAGGTGGTCCCAAGCTCAGGAGATCTTTCTTTCTTAACCAAACCACCTTTGTGCTTTTGGGCACAGGGTGAGTGGCCAGGTGGCATCCCCACCGCCCCGCACGCAGCCACCCTGGGCTGGGAGCCTGACGAGTACCAGACATGACAGCAGCTCCTGGGGACTCACTTTGCTTATTACTCCAAGTGATTAATTAGCAGCTGCCTTGGCTCAGGGCTTGCTGGGCAGGAATGGACACAGCCCCAGCGTAGCTGGGAGCTGAGCAGCTGCGGCTGTGCCGTGCATGGGCCCAGCTGGGCTTGACGAGGACCCTGACACCCTCGGCTGGGTCCGTCACCCGGGGTGATGCTGTGGGAGGGCTGAGCATCCTTGCGCTCCAGCACCGCACCACAGACCTCCACCGCCCGGCCACACGCCGTGGAGTGAGGAGATGGAGTAGTGCAGTAGGGGTGGAAAGGGCTGTCTGCTCCTCTCCATCCTCCAGCAGTGTCCCTGTGCTGTCACTGACCCGTTCCCTTCCTTCCCAGCCCTGGCAGACAGGCTGTGCTCATCATCCCCCCTCACCCCCCGGCCACACTGCGCCGGGGAAGGGGCCCTGCCTGGCAAAGCTGCTGGCTCGACGCTGGTCGCTTGCAGTACACGCGGAGTGCAGCCCCTCGCTGCCAGCCCGCGGGCTGGGGGCCACTCCAGCAGCTCTTGGAGCAGTTCCTCAGGGGCCTTCGGTGTCCCGGCTCAGTGCCAGCGCTGCTGCCCAGTTACCTGCATTCACCTAACAGGCTGGATCCAAAACAGAACAGACATTGGGTGAAGATCCTGAGCTTTGGCATCCGGATGCTGTATGTAAGAGGGAGTTTCAACTCCCAGTGGTCCTGGAATTTTGAGCAAGGGAAAGCTGAGTTATTTTTCCCCTCTCCCTGACAGTGATTTTATTGTCTGATTTTAGGCTGCGGGTTTTTTTGTTTAACGCTGGTGGCTTCCCAGCAGTCTTCAGGGTGTGTTTTTTTCCTTTCTAGCTGTAAGTTGGCGGGCCAGCGGTCGGTCGGTAGCTGCAGCGAGGTCTGGGTGCCGTGAGCCTGGCTCTATGGTGTGGGCACAGCGCCGCTGCCGCAGCCCTGGAGGTGCGGCCGCGCTGAGCTGTGTCCCCCGGTCACCCCGCGCCCTCTCGCCCCCCTCCCGTGGGTCAGGGAGCGGTTCCCCAAGCAAATGGCACCAGCAGCCTCATCTAAACTGACAGTGGTGCAGAAATTCAGATGTGAGCCCGATGCTGCCGCCCAAACCTCGCCCTGTGTCCTCACCCCCTGCTTCTGCTCAGGCAGCGGTCGCTGCCTGCCTTTTATTTTCAAGTTTTATTGCTCTAAGATTACGGGTCATGCAAGGAGGTTGTTTCTAACAATCCTTCTTTTACTGAGATGATGTGTCATTTGATTTTATGTGTGTTTTCCTGATGGGCTGTGCTTTCTGCCTGTGAAAAGCTTTGCATCTCTTTTATGGAGTCAGGGCTGTTCAGCCAATGCCACACAATCCTCCACAGGCACCTGGCACCCCTGTCCCAGGCAGCTGAGAGTGTCCTCACTCCTTCTGAAATAAAAGTGTAGAAAATGTTTCATTTTGCATCTGAGATCTTGCAAAGGCTCCAGTCTCCAGGTTGGGCGATCCTGGCTCTCCCGCAGGATGGTACACCCCCCGCAGTGTGCCCAGGTGGCCAAAAAGGCCACCAGCATCCTGGCTGGTACCAGCACTGGTGTGGCCAGCAGGACCAGGGCAGTGACCATCCCTGTGCTGGGACCTGCAGAGGCCAAACCCTGAATCCTGGGGTCAGTTTTGGGCTCCTCACGCCAAGAAAGGCCTTGAGGTGCTGGAGCGAGTGGAGAGAAGGGAACGGAGCTGGTGAGGGGCTGGAGCACAAGTGTGATGGGAGCGGCTGAGGGACCTGGGGGGTTCAGCTGGAGAACAGGAGCTGAGGGGAGACCTTCTGATCTCTGAACTGCCTGAAAGGAGCTTGGAGCCAGGGGGGTCGGGCTCTGCTCCCCAGGAACAAGCGCCAGGAGCAGAGGAAACGGCCTCAAGTTGCGCCAGGGGGGTTGAGGTTGGATCTGGGGAACAATTTCTTCCCCAAAGGGCTGTGGGGCATTGGAACAGGCTGCCCAGGGCAGTGCTGGAGTCACCATCCCTGGAGGGTTGGACAGACGGACATGAGGTTCTCAGGGACATGGGGCAGTGCCAGGGGTGGGTTATGGTTGGACTGGACTATCTTGAGGGTCTTTTCCAACCAAAATGATTCCATGATTCTATTCTATGAGTCTATCTTTATAGAAAACTACCATTTTGTGAGCCCGTTGACCCGGGGTGATGCGGGTGCCAGGGTGCACCCAGGGGCACAGCCGGTGTGTTGCTGCGGCAGCGATGGGGAGCGGGAGAGCAGCTGGTCCGTGCTGGGTGCGGTGGTGGTTGGGTCCCAGGGTGGGGCCTGCAGCCCCCGGCCCACTCCCGCGGTGACAGCCACAGTGACACCGTGGCTTTGCGTTGTCAGTGTCACAGCACAGCTGGAGCTGCGGCTTCTCCTCCCCGTGCATCTGCTGGAGCGGCCGTGGGGCTGCCTGGGCTCTCCCCCAACCCCGAGCTGCCTTCCCACGGCGGGACGCGGCCCCCCCGCCCCGTCCCCTCGGCTCCTCTCTGATGTGGCTGCCGAAGGATGTGGTGACAATAAAAGTGTGGGGACAGAGAGGTGTGAAGGGAGGTGAGGCCCTTGGTTTCCTGTTAGCACCAGCGCGACAAGACATGGCTCTTCCCCGCTGCCGGGAGCAGCCGGTTCCCAGCCCACTCCCCGCACCACAACCTCCATTTACAGTTATTTACTAAAACAACACAGAGTGTGTGAACTCCCTCTAGGCCAAAAATAACTGCCGCCCCATTAACTCGAACTGTTTGTTTGTTTTGGGCTGTTTTCTGCCCTTATCGCAGGCAGGGAGCCTGCCTGCTGGGGGGCCGGGAGGGGCGCGGGGTTATCACCCCCCACCCAGCACTGCTGGGGAAAAGCTTTGGGCTCCGAGACCCCTCGGTCCCTGCTCTGGGGACATTTGCTTGTGCTGGGTAGAAACCAGCAGCGGCCGCAGCGTGTCCGTGGGCTGGGTGGGTGTTGCTTTCTGGTGTGCAGTGGGAGCTGCTGCAGGGGACGGGACAGCTGGCTCACCGTGAGATGTCCCGGCTCGTCTCCCACTTTCCTCCACGGGTCTTTGGGGACCTGATGGGCTGTAGGGCTGTAGCAAAGGCTCGAGTCTGCCTGTGGCTGCAAGCATTGGGGAATGTGGGCAGCAAATGTCCCCGCAGGTATTAAGCGGGGTCTTAAGCAGGGTCTCAAGCGGGGCTGGGCAGACTGAGCTGGGGCTGGGGTGGGAGCAAGTGCTTCCCGGTCCCTCTTAACCCCATCTGCGGAATGGGTTTTGTCCAGTTTTCCTGAGATACGCTGTGGAGGGAAACTCCCAAATAGGCATTAATTCCAATTCTTAGTCTTTCAACCAAGTTTCAGGGCTAAGAGTGATGGGTTTTACCCTCTCTGCCTCAAATATTCCCGGGACACCCCCCTTGGTTTTCAGCCAGCTCTAAAGCAAGGTGAAGGCCTTCAAAATCAGAAGTCACCGTGAAAAATGCCTCAGATGCCTGGATGGAGATAAACTGCTTTAAAGCCAAAAATAGCACTTTTCCCATAGTTGCCTGTGACAATGTTGGCAGTTCCCATCCCCGCTGATGTCCCCGGTGCTCCGTGCCTCGTGCGTGTGTCAGCCCCCTTGAGAAGGCATTAAATGTGCATCTCTGCCTCCTTGTGCAATGTTCTGCCCTCCGGCTGCTTTTCTTTGGGTGCAATCTGATTTTTCTCTGCCCAGGATTTTCAGGTCAGTCTATGCATCTTTGCTCCAGGTTTTATACAACATAAGATACATTTTTTCCTTTTTTTGTCCCTCTTTTGCCTTTGGCAGTGATGTTTATTTAGGAGGTTTGGCTTGAACTGAAGAGCACATGCGTATTGCAGCCTGCCCCGTGTCCGTCTCATGTCACTGCCACGGTGGGGGGATTTAGTAAATTCCTCCCCATTGCTCTTGGGTCTTGTTGGGACGGTGAGGGTGGAATTTGGTAGTAGGGAGGGCTGCTGGAACCCCACGCACCACCGGTGTCCACAGCTCTCCCTGGGAGTGGACACTTCACCATCCCTTTAGGGACCAGAATGCAGCAGGACCGCACAAGTGACCTGGCTGGGGAAAACCAGGGAGGCTCACAGCGCAGTTGAACTCCCTGTTTTGTCACTCCCCAGTCAGAAAGTTCCTTCAAAGCCCCGTTCCACGCCCAGAAATAAGAAGCTGGGTCTGTCACGAAGGAGAAGGGAATGTTCTGTAGGCTGGGTGAAGCCGGAGCATGCCGTTGCCACGCAGGTTGCTGTCTCAGCCACTTCTGCACCACGTCCATGAGCTCTCGCCTCCGCACTGTGCTTCTGCATTTGGCCGCACTGGTTAAAATCGCCACCATAGGCAGCCGGGCTAGGGAATTCAGTAAACACGTCCCCGCCGTGCCTCCTCCGAGGATCTGCAGGTACAGAGGGCTCTGTGGGGAAGGGTGCAGTTCTCCACCCTGGCTGTGAGAGATGTATACGTTTGTCAAAATGGTCTTTTTGCTTCTCCAAGGAAGATCTGGCCTCGCATAGAAAAGTTACAGCCTTGCCTGAGTGCCAGCAGTCCCGTCGCACTTCCCCAGTACAGACCATCGCGTGCAGTCGCTGGTGCATGAACATCCGTGTGATACCCTCACCAAGATAAAGTGGAAAAGTCAATGAGGAACTGATGGAGCTGAAAGAAATATTATCGGGAAGGTTATGGGCTGTTGTAAGTCACGGAATGTGGGGCAAAGCCCTTTCTTTGGCAATAGCAGTAGCTGTTCAAGTTGATTCATTTGGGCAGGGAATGCCCCAGGCTACGAATTGTCATCCAGGGCCATTTTATCTCCGTTAGTATGTCCGTGGAGGAGGTTAATAGCACCAGAGCTGGAAAACGGGCTTTGGGCTGCAGGGAGCACAGCAATACAGAGAGTTTCTTCCTGCTCAGAGTAACCAGAAGATTTTGCAGTTTGGGGTTTGGATTATGCAGAACGAGCCACCAGCTCAGGTGTTTTATTTGTTGACCCTACTGAACCATTTACAGCTGTCACCAATGTGACCTTTAATTGCAAGAGGTTCTTTCCAGTATTCCTCTCCCCTTCTGACAGTCGGAGCGTTTTTCCCACCCAGCCAGCTTCCTCTTACGTGACAGATGAGGACAGTTGCTCACAGCACGTGAGAACTTCTCACCACATTGTTTTACAAATGGTCTCTGGTTCAGACTCGGCAGGTGCCCCCCTCTTCTTCAATCTGTTTGCAATGAGGTAGTCACCCTGTCTTAATCACGGAAAGCCTTTTCCTGTGCTCTTCAAAGATCTCCTCACAAAACGTTTGACATCTCGCCCCCAGGTTGCCCTGGGGAAGGAAGGGGTTGGCTCTGAAAGCCAGGGCTGGGCTGTCCCGAGGACACGAGTCCAGGGAAGGTGTTGGGTGAGAAGCCACCAGAACCCCCTTGCTGCCCCACACAAGGCGAGTGGGCAGAGCTAGGGGTCTGCCAGGCTCCACCAAATCCAGCTCATCACTGCCTAATTATCACCATGGTGGAAACCTCTCTGTGACCACCCACCGCGTGGCCGCGGCCTCTTGCTCAGCCCCCACCTCCCCATGGAGCCCAACTGCCTTACACCCCCCTCCCAGGCACGGGCTGTGACCAGATTCCCCCGAAACCTTCCCCAGGGTAACCTAGGTGCAATTTTGTGAAAAGATCTTTCCTCATGGACAAGGAGGAGCTCCCGTGGTTGAACACAGAACTCAGAACACCATTTGAGTCGTGTCCCAGGGGCCTCCGCTGTGCACAGTGCAGGGGGAATTGGGGAAATGGGCCAGAGAGCTCAGCCAGTGTATGTGGCAGTGAGTGCACGTCACCACTCGCCCTCTGCCAGGCTGCTTCTGCGGGCACAGTAAGGGGAGAGAAGGGGGAAGTGGTTTATTTCTGCCCGTGGCCTTGGTGCGGAGCACCTCACCAGCGCGCGTGCTGGAGGAGCAGCGGTGCCCACCGGCGGGACGCCGGCCCGGCTCCCGCAGCTGCCAAACCCGGCTGCAGAGCCCAGGGCGAGGTTTACCATTCGGCTTTTCTCTGGGGGTTCCCGACCACAGCGCATCCCTGCCAGGGGGAGCAGCACTGCGCTCGCTCTGGATGCTGCTGTGGCTGCCAGCCCCTGGTGTGAGGGTTGACACAGCCAGGATGCCTGGTCTGATAGAGCAAAAACCCTCATTTGGCTGCCACAAGGAATCTGAGCTCCTGCCACACAGCAGGCTTGCTCTGCTCTTTCCTTTTGTCCCCTTGCTGGCTTCGGTGCGATCCTGCTCGCCGAGGTGTCTCTCTGCAGTGTAGCCCACAGCCCCGAGCCTGGGCAGTGGGCTGAGTGAGGTGACAAATAGCTGGACCCCAGGACTGTTATTTATGTATTATTGCAGCCCCAGGGGCCCCCAGCCAAGTCTCTGGGCGCTGTGGCCACTGTGTGGTTTTGTTCCGTTCTTCACATCTCCTGTTTGTTTTGAATGCTGGGGGGAACGGACACACGACAGCAAATTCCCATCCTGGATCACGCTGTGTCTGCCGCCTGCACGACATGGGACCGGGGTGTGAAAGCACCAGCCGAGAACGTGCTCACGCTGCAACAGCGAAACCAGGCGCCTGCAGCTCTTCATGTGGTCACGGCGGCTGCGGCCCCGGGGAGAGGAGCACGAAGCAAAGCGCCTCCGGAGCCCCGACTCCGACACGCGTGGGCAGGCGCCGCAGCTCCGGCAGGACCCAGCTGCAGCGTTTCGGGGAGGGCTCGCAGCTGCGGCCGCAGGGAGGAACCAGGTGCTTCATCTGCAGGGGGATGGGGACAGGGAGGTGGGAGCAGCCAGGGTTGCTCACCCCAGCCAGGATAGCGCCTAAACCTTCTATCGGCATGATTTTATGTTGGTTTTAAGTTTCCTCCCAGCCCACCGTGGCTCCGTGGCCACTCAGTTCCTGTGGTTTGTTGCCAGCAAGTGCAGCTGGGTGGGGGTCAGGGCTGGGCAATGGCTGGGTGAGCGTGGGGGACCATTGTCCCCCAACAAGCCACAGCTCTGGTTGACAGGAGAGTGTTGGGCTGGAGAGGGAGGGGGCTCTGCAGGGCTGGGCTGCGGGCACTGCTGGCCGTGCTCTTGCAGATGTTGCTTGAGCAGGGGGGCAACTGTCCTGAGGCTTCCCACAGGATTGTCCTGAGCTCTGGTTCTGGATGGTGCTCAGCCAGGCTGGTAGCACTCAGAGGAGCACGTCCCGCCAGGAAGCCCCACCAGAACCATCTCCTCGTCCTTTATCTTCAAACAACACACGAGGAGTTTCATGCCAACCTCAGCAGCTCCTGCACAAGGTTGCCCTGTGTCTCAGTACTAATGCAGAGAGTCCTCTGGGGTCCAGGCCTAAAAATGATCACTTTGGGGGCTTCCTCACAAGGGGAGGAGAAGGGGCAGGCGCTGATCTCTTCTCTTTAGTGACCAGTGACAGAGCCCAGGGAACGGCAGAAGATGAGCCAGGGAGGGGCAGTGGGACATGAGGAAAAGGTTCTTCCCCCAGAGGTGCTGGACACTGAACAGGCTCCCCAGGGAGGTGCCACGGCCCCAACCTGACAGTGTTCAAGGAGAGACTGGACACCGTCCCCAGACACACGGGGTGACCTGTGGGGTGTCCTGTGCAGGGACAGCAGTTGGAACCGATGATCCGTGTGGGTCCTTCCAGCTCAGGACATTCTGTGGTTCTCAGGGTTGTCCTCTGCCTCCAAGGTCACTGAGCCGGGCTGGGCGCGCTGCCGGGGGGGATCTCCTGCCATCCCAGCCGCTTCAGCCATGGCAGCCGTCCCACCTCTCCCAGCTGGGCTCCCTGGGCCACACTCAGGACCTCCTCCCTTTCCTTCCCACGTCCCCTCCCGCCGTTCGGGAGCAGATCCTGTTTGTGATGGACCCCTGAGAGTTTCGCCCACCGGGCAGTTCCTTGTTTCCGGCTGCCTGTGTGTCAGATCCGGTCAGGATTGTTGGGTTTTTGGTCCGATTCTTCATACTTTTGTGTTTTCATTCCTGTTGCTGCTTCTCCCCAGGTGGCCTGCGGAGCAGCCCAGCAATGCGCCGGGGTAGAGGCGGCTGCAGGCGTGCACAGGCGGGCAGGAAGGGCAGGGAGCCAGGTGCGATGGCCACCGAGCAGCACGGCACATTGCCCTAAGCAGAGCCTGTGGCCCTATGCTGGCAGAGATGGGCACACAGCCCCTGCCAGCTCTGCCTGGTGGAGGACACAGGGACAGCGGGATGGGGTCACACAGGCTGGAGCCTTCAGCAGGTTGGAACTCCCCACAGGGGACCTTTCTGCAGAAAGCTCGAGGAAGGTGAGGTTGGGTCTGCAGAGATGCAGCAAGGGAGCTGGATTCGCTCGGCCAGGATTTGTCCCCAAATCAATGTCAGCAGGTGCCTGGGGAAGTGGGGTCACCTGTGCCCGTGCTGGTGGCACAGGTTGGGTCCTGGCCGTGCCTCCCCCAGGGTACTGGAACCACGCTGGGGCAGTTCACAGCAGTGTGGGCAAGGCAGGAGCACCCAGGGTGGCCTGAGCACCCTGCACTGTCCTTAAGTACCCAGCCTGGCATCAGCACCCACGCTGATGTTGAGCACCCAGACTGGAATTAGCACCAGACACCCAGGCAGGAGCGCCCAGGCCCACAGCTCCTGGCTCCCTGGATTCAGGGGCAGCAGGTTGGGGTCGGGCTGCAGCAACGCGTGAGCTTAGAAAAGGGTTTTAGTTGTATTGGGTGGAGCTCGCAAGAGAAAGAGAATGGCCCTGGCAGAGCTGAGGTAAACCTGGACAGGTTTAGAGTAAAGCCAGCAGCTCTTCACTGATTTCTATGGGGTCCTGGGCATCTGACAGCATGTTACTGTCCCCCTTGGAATCCTAATGTCCCCCAGTAAGATGAAAGTGCCCTCCTCCAGGGCAAACCCCCTCGCTGGGGTGCCACAGGGCACAGGACAGCTGCCACGTGGGTGCTGTGCCCAGCCAGACCTGGATGAGCCCTCCAGACTAGCTGGGCTGTGGGGCGTTTGGCATAGGGGGTGCAAAAGATGAGCACTGGGAAGGGATGTAGGGCTGGGGGGACAGCAGCCGTGCTGCCTTGGGCAGCTCCTGCGGCACTGCCGGCTCCCTGCCTGGCCGCGGGGGACAGTGTCGGCAGGGAAGTGGTTTGGGCTAATCCGAAGTGCCTGTCCCCAGTGCCACGGGGACGCTTTCTCAGCTCCTGACCCCAAGAGAAGCGAGAGGGGCCGTGCTGCGGCCACTGCCACGCTCACCTGCAAGTCCAGACCCTCCAGCTGAAGCAGTTTCTGTCTCCGTGGGATTTCGGGCACTGCTCCCGTTCACACCCGCGGGCACAGAACTTCCTGGCAGCCTGACAGCCCTCGCTGGGGAGCGGGTCCCGTCGGCTGCGGCACGTCCTGCCGGTGGCCGTGCTGAGGCTGCCGTCCCCAGCGTCCTCCCCAGACGGGCCAAGCGCCGGGGGAGCTGCGGGGTGGTTTTTGGGAGGGGATGCCAAGGTGCTGCGGCATCGGGGAGTGGCGGGGTCTCTCGGTGTGTCCCTTTTGGGGTGCCTCAGCCTTGCGCTGCCTCTGAGGAACTCAGCAGCCTGGAGTGAGGCTCGGGGGTTTCAAACTGCGAGACCACCAGAATCATAGAGGGTTAAACCCCACAGTACCAGCTCAGCCTGGAGCATTTTTACCACTTTACTTTCTCCCTGCTCTTGCAACACAAAGAGCAAAGCTGCTGGTTTGCCCGGAGTGACCTCTGTGCCCTACAAACCTAACCCCTTCCTCGGAAAGACAAGAATCCCATTGCCTTGCACCTCCATCTGTTTAGTGAACAGTTTAACCTAACAAGATTAGCATTTGAGGTCGTCTCTTCTTCTTTTACGTTTTTCCCCCGCCGTTTGCAAAGAAAACAGCATTGGATTTAGGACAAAAGCTTGGAACCCCTCATTTGTAAGTAGTGCAGCCTTTGGAAACTGTTTTGTTCCAAAGTTATCTGGGGAAAGGGCTTGCCAGTCCTCCCCTAAAGCAAACAGGAGTTGGCCAAGGGGCTTGTCCCTGGGAAGGACGGAGTGAGAGCCCAGCACAGGTCACCTGCACCCGCTCTGCCTGCTGTGTGGTTGGGGAAATTTTGTTGGGGTGTTCCCCCAAAGGACATTTGCAGAGAGATGGTTGTGGTGGCAGAGAGAGGCTGCGGTGGGGTGGCTGGAACAGGAGGGACTCGGGATTCCTCCATAGACACCCTGCGGTGACGCTCCGGCGCACACCTCGTCCCTGCTGGGAACGTGAGGGAGCGGGGCCGCATCCTCCGAGGTGATGGATGGAGCTGTGGCAGGAGGAGGGTCACGAAAGAGCAGCGAGGGTCAAGGCCAAATTAACCTGCAAGGGGACACAAGTGGTTTTTTTAACGTGTGAGCATGCTGCTTCTTTAAACACCATCACATCCCACCGCCAGCCCCTTCCAGCTGCCCGCTGCCGCCTGGCACTGCCCGGCGGGGCGACGGGGGACAGTCCCCAGGGAACCGTCACTGGGGAGGGGGCAAAAGGTAAAGGGTTTGGTTTTCATTCTTTGGGACTGTTTTCCCCTCCCTCATCTCCCGCCTGCCCCCTCCCTTTTCACCACATTGTGCTGAGCTTGAATCAGACCTTCACAAAGGGGATTAGAGGCCGGTTGCTGATAAATAGCAAAGCAGGTTGGAAGCGTGGGAACCAGCCATGGCGCAGCGCGGAGGGACATTCCTGCTCCGGAGGGCCGGGCGGGAGCAAAAGTCCGGGCTAACCCTGGGTCACCCGGGGGACCCAGCGCCTGAGAAGATTTGTTCGGACACTGGCTTTTGTTGTGCACAGTTCCGTGTCAGCCCAGCGTGTCTCTCGCTGCTATTGATGGGGAAGGAAAGCGCTATTGTCAGGCGCCCGAGGGCCCCCCTTTCACTCCTGCACTCTCGGGGTGACGTCAAGGTGGGACGTGGGAACCCGGCCGGCCGGACCGGAGCAGGACGAGCGGTCCCGGCAATGCTCCACGTCTGCCGGCCTGCTCACGAGGCGAGGAGAGATGCTCAGGGGGTCCCCAGGAGCTGAGCATCACCTGCAGGGCCAGGAGCCGAGCTTTCCCCGGCAGGATGTCCTGGGAGAGCCGGGGCTGGGCAGGACGGCTGCTCCAGCAGGCAGCTGCTGGGAACGTCGAAGGCGTTTTCCTTTATCTCAGCCCCGGCGTTATCAGTGAAATTTCCCAGAGAGTGGGGGTGAGGCAGGATCGTGCCAAAAATCCATGCCGGGAAATGGCTGCTGGGCGAGATCGTGGCCGCCGGCCCTGCCAACCCCAGGGGTGTCTGCGGTGTCCGCTCTCACCCCACCTGGACACCTGCTGATGGGCTGAGTGTTTCCCTCATCCTCAGACTCTTATTTGCTTACGTGTTTTTAATGTCCTCCTGGAGACCCCGCGAGAGGCGGGAGAAGGGCCTGGATCTGGGTCTGGCCCACCCCTCAGTCCAGCTCCTGCTCGGGCCTCTTTTCGGGAAGAGGCCAGGCGGGGACTTTCCCCGAGGACGCGCTGTGGGTGTGCGGTGGAGCTGCCCCGAGCAGCTCAGTGGAGCTCAGCTGCTTTGCATCTGGCGCCGAGGCTGCTGCAGCATCGCGGAGCATCTGGGGACAGGCGGCGTGCCAGGGAGGGAGCCTGCTGGGAAAATCCCTTCATCCCGCCTCCAGCTCTTCCCCCTGTGACCTGACAGCGAGGAGCTGCAGGTGACCTTGAACCCTGCAGGCTGCCTGGTCCTGCGTGGGGCTCTGCATGTTTCTCCTGCCATCTCTTGTCTCAGAACATGAGCCAAGTGCCAAGGCCGGGCCTTGCTCCCAGCCCTCGTTTCTCTGACACCAGCTTGTGGAGAGCTGAGGCTCCAGCACCCTGTTGTCCGGGGTCCCTGCAGGGACCGCAGGGTTGGGGTGACTCCAGAGCTGCCCCCAACAGCTCAAATGACTTGAAGCCAAACTAAATAGCCACATCCAAGTGTGACCCACAGGCTTTGAGTCCGGCAGGGAGGCAAATGGGGAAGAGCAGCAAATGTATTTGCTGCCGCCAGGTCCTCCAGCTGCGTCCCGCCACGTTGGAAGGAAAAACAAAAGCCTCCTCTGCAGGCCGGGATGACCCCGGAGAAATGAGGCAGCGGGAACGCGGCTGCTCTGCCGCTGAGGACACACGCTGCCCTTCCTGGGAAAGCTGTGTGGGCAGCCCTAGAAATATTCCTGGAGCTCGCCGGGGAGTCCAGGAGCTGGAGCGGCACTGCAGCTCTGCTAGGGCTGGGCAATGGCCAGGTTTTTTTTCAAAGAGCCATGAAAGAAATGGAAAGAGCTTCCGAGAAGCAGGATTTTCAGTGTGCACCAGTCTGGGTCTTCCCTGGTGGGTGGAAGGAGTGAGCTGCCTCCTGGGCATATTTTTGGGGCCTTGTCCAAAATGCTTCCCTGGCCCCATGCATGCCCCAGGGAAAAGACCCTCCACGCCACGTGCCAGCACCACCGCTCGCTTGTGCCCAGGTGCTGAGTCAGCACTTGGCAAACCTGGGGTGCTCCTGGTGAGCCTGGGAACGTGGGCAGGTGTGGGATGAGGATGGGGATGGGGATGGAGATGAGGATGAGGATGGGGATGGGGATGGGGATGAGAAGGATGAGGATGACGATGATGATGACGATGACAGTGGGGATGGGGTGTAGTTGGGCATGGTGATGGGTATGAGGACTGGGCTGAGGATGGAGACAGGGATGCTCTCCTGTTCAGAGCAAATGGGTTGTTTTCAGACACACCACCCTTGGTCAGGTTCCTGCACAAAACCAGACATGTTGCCTGGACTTCTCTGGACACCCACCCTGTGCTCTGTGTCCTTCTCCTGCACAGAGACCTGCAGGGCTGGAGGTAGCTGGGGCTCGAACAGCCAGAATCTGCTGAGTTCTGCACGTCACAGGGTTGTGCTGCACGTTGCAGGGTTGTCCTGCACATTGCAGCGTTGTGCTGCACATGGTTGTCCTGCACGTTGCAGGGTTGTGCTGCACGTCACAGGGTTGTCCTGCACGTTGCAGGGTTGTGCTGCACATCGCAGGGTTGTGCTGCACGTCACAGGGTTGTGCTGCATGTCGCAGGGTTGTGCTGCACTCGCAGGGTTGTGCTGCACATTGCAGGTTTGTGCTGCACGTCACAGGGTTGTGCTGCACGTCACAGGGTCATGCTGCACGTGCAGGGTTGTGCTGCACATCGCAGGGTCGTGCTGCACGTGCAGGGTTGTGCTGCACATCGCAGGGTCGTGCTGCACGTGCAGGGTTGTGCTGCACGTCACAGGGTTGTCCTGCACATCGCAGGGTCGTGCTGCACATTGCAGGGTTGTCCTGCACGTGCAGGGTTGTGCTGCATGTTGCAGGGTTGTCCTGCACGTGCAGGGTTGTGCTGCACGTCTCAGGGTTGTGCTGCACGTCTCAGGGTTGTGCTGCACATCGCAGGGTTGTGCTGCACGTCTCAGGGTTGTGCTGCACGTCGCAGGGTCGTGCTGCACGTCACAGGGTCGTGCTGCACATCGCAGGGTTGTGCTGCACGTCTCAGGGTTGTGCTGCACGTGCAGGGTCGTGCTGCACATCGCAGGGTCGTGCTGCACGTCGCAGGGTCGTGCTGCACGTCACAGGGTCGTGCTGCACGCTGGCGCGTGCCTGGCTGCACACACACCGTGGGCATGGAGGGGCAGCTCCCAGCACCGGGAAGGGGGTGATGCTCTGGGTGAGGATGCTTCTTCCACCCTCTGCCCTTCGGGTGCCCAGCCTGCTGCAAAGGCATCTCCTGCGCCCTCCCTCGGCCCAGCACCCACCCGCCAGCCCCAGCCCCCGCCAGGCCAGGCTGAGTCCCTCCGGGCTGCTCTGATGAGCTGTCGGGCATATGTTATCTCCAGCCTCTCCCACCATGGCTCAGCCCTGCAGACCTGCTGTGTGATGGGCTGCTGTTGGGTTTTTCTATAGAAAATAAGTAGTCCTGCAATAGCAGGGGATTTTATAATTATTACTGTTATTCCCAGGCTATCAGAGTCGCCAGCTTAGCCATGCCTAATTGAATCCAGCTGTTTCCTGTGCCCTCAACAACAGGCCTGACACTCCGCTGTCCTCCTGGACGGTTTATTTAGATAGGTAAGATCCGGATTTCTGGAGCAAAATAAACAGCACCGGACACCTGGACCCCCCAGCCCTGACCCCTCTGCACCCCAGTGGTGGCCCTGCTGCCCCTCTGAGCCTCCGGTCCCCTTTGGAGTCCCTCTGCCATCCCAGCTGGGCAGGGCCCCTGGAGAAGGCGCCTGTGGAGGTGCTGCCAGTAGCCAGTTTTATTCCTTTATTCCAGTGACGGGAAAGAGCCAAGGACAATTGTCCCCTTGTCCCAAAAGACCACATTTCTCTGGCAAAGTCTTTAATGCACTTGTCTGGGACACCTGAGGATCAGAACTCTCCATCAGAGGGATGCTAAGCCCACGTGCCCCTCACCCAGCTCTGCAAACCCTGGCACTCTGTGTCCCAGGAGGGAAAAAATGCCCAAATTCAGCCTGTCTGAGGAGTTGGAAGGATAAACAGTAGATGTGAGAAGAGGAGAGTAGCTGGGATGGCTGGGTTTGGTGGGGGAAGGCAGGCTGGGAGCATCCATGTGTGTTAATGTGGACTGTCAGGTTTTGCTGGGCTGAGT
This sequence comes from Streptopelia decaocto, assembly GCF_964273445.1. NCBI lineage: Eukaryota > Metazoa > Chordata > Aves > Columbiformes > Columbidae > Streptopelia > Streptopelia decaocto. Next base: position 1,715,371 of record NC_138672.1, on the reverse strand, counting down.
TTTGTGACTGTTCTGAAGGGGTAGATTAAATTTGGATGGACATTAACGTTCCAGTTGCTGCAATTGTGCAAAACAATTCAATTAAAAACAGGTGCTAATCACTTCCTTTTAACTGATGTTCAACATTTGAGCAGCCAGAAAGCAGGCTTGAAAACTCTCTTTCCGAGAAGCTGTGTTGGGACTCAGAAGGTGTGTGAGGCAAACTCGCCGGGTCTTCTAAACATGCCGGTGTGGGAGATGTTGGCCAGCATGGACAAGGCAGCGCGCTGTGCTTGGGCATGGACACGTCCTCGTGCGGGGCTGGGTCAGGCCGGGGAACGGCTCCGTGGTCGCCGTCCTGCCGGGACTCCCCTTGCCCATCACCTGCCCCACCACAGGCAGGTTTGCAGCTCCCATGGTGCAGCTTGGGAGCAGCACCCTGTGCCGGGAGCCCCGGCAGCTCTGCCGCGGAGCTCAGGGTGCTGGGGCCGCTGCAGCCCCCGGCCGCTCAGAGCCCCCGTCCCGCCAGCACCACCATTCCCACGGCTCCTCCCTTTGGCTCTTCTCAGAAGTGCTGTTTGGTGGTGTGAAGACTCTTTGGTGTTCATTACTGGCTTTTTGGGTGCAGTTACATGGCGATGCTGACGTGTCCTGACACCACGTGCCTACATAGTGTCCGTCCCGGCGTTGCGCTCACCCCAGCGCTCGCCCCAGCACCGCCGGCCCAGCGCACGCAGCTGCAGCGCCAGGGACCAGTGTCTGTCTGTAGGATGTGGCTGGGGCTCACTGGGTCCCCCAGCGGGGAAAGGGTCCGGCTGCTACCACAGCCCATCTGTCCCCAGGCCCGATGGCCCCAGTGGCACCATCACTGCTCCCTGTCAGAGCTGGCGCCTGCAGTGACGCTGCTTGGCATGAGCCCAGGCCGAGCCATGGCCCGACAGTGCTTTTCTTCTTGTTATTCTTGTTTCTTTTTTCCTTTTTTCTTTCTTCCTTTTTTCTTATTTCCCTTCCCTTCCCTTCTTCATTTTCTATTTTTCTCTTTTTCTTTCTTGCTCTCATTCTCTCCCAGCTTTCCACACTACCCAGCTGTGTTCTTTTCAGTTCATACCCCTCAGCCGTCCTATTGCTGCTCATAAGGATTCCCAGCCCTCAGCAGAGGTATCGCCGTGTGCCCCTGCCCTGACACCCTGACCTGTGTTGTGATAGTGAAGCCTTGTCACCAATAAACCAGAATCCAACGAGAGGCCGCAGCTGGACCGTGAGCTGCAGGGTTGTCTGCCAGGATGGTGATGAGCTGCTCATCGTGCCCGGCTGGAGGTCAGGCAGGGCAGCTGGGACGGTTCCTTCAGTCTGTAGGGCTGGTGACCCCTCGTCATCCCTGACGGGGCTGCACTGGGACCTCTGCCTGCTCCCCATCCCGGCAGGCTGGTTTTGCATCAGCACGAGTTAACAAAGATGAGCTGAGTTTAAATAAATGTGAGTGAGAGCTGTCACAAGCCCAGCATTGTCTTATTTGCAGGGAAAACTAGACAGAATCCCGGTGCCTTGATTTCTCTGCAGGCACGTGGGAGCAGCCAGATTTTGGAGTCCTGAGCACTCTGCCGGTGACTGCAGAGGTGACAGAGGTGACCGGTCCCCCTTGCCACCCCCTCCCAGCAAGCTGGGCCTTGCAGGGCCGGCCAGGTGACCGGCCATTTGGTCCCGGCAGCGTCGGGCCAAGCGCCGATGCCGCTGCGGTGAGGGCAGCGACTCGCACCTCCGGGCGGAGATGAAAGAGCCGCCGGCACTGGGAGATGAAAGAGCCGGCGGGGCCGGGGCCGGGGCGAGGACGGGAGGTGAGGGGAAGCCCCGAGAGTTGTTTTTCTTCTCATCTCTGCTGCGCAGCGGGACGGCGGCAGCCAGTGCCGGGCTTTCCCAGGGCCGTGCAGGGCCGGTCCCCGTGTGGAGCCCCCGCCCGCAGCGCCGCCGTGCCCTCCCCGTCCTGGCTGAGATGCCGGAGCAGCGGCAGGACTCACTGAGCATCCATGGAGGTGGAGGGGCTCTGGGGGTGTTTGCTGAAGGAGAAGGGGCGCAGGGGGAGCGTTACTGCATGGAAGCAGCTCCTGGCCCTGCCCGTGACTGTGCCAGCTGCTCAGGGTCGTCCTTGTCACCCAGTGTCAGCTGCCAACACGGAGTGGTGACACAGCAGTGACATAGCTTTGGACAGAGTCTCCATCTCTGGTTTGTGCATGGTGAGGCTGGGGACAGGGCTCCGCGGCTCGGCTGAGTGGCACAGGCATGGCAAACCTTGCTGTCCCCAGTCCCTGGGGCTCCTGTCCCCAGGCAGGAATGTTCTCCCGTCACAGCACCGCGGTGCGGCAGGCGGTGCGGTCCCTGCCCGGTGCCATGCTGCCGCTGCGCCCCACGCTCCCTTTAGCTCAGGCCTGAGGTTTTGGGTGCAGGTGCGGATTTGGCTGTGCCGGGACCTCCAGGGTGCTCTCCAAGGGGTGCCCGTGTGTCCGGCTGGTCCTTCAGAGCATCCTCCTCAGACTCTGTAATTCAGCAGGGCACAGGCAGCACCGAGACAGGTCCCCTTTTATTATTAATATGTATGATCCTTTGGCCAGGACTAAAGCTGGGGGAGCAGGATCCCTGGGGGCGGTCAGAGTCACCGTGAGCCGAGCGGGCGTCTCCTGGGCTGCCGCGGGTGGTCTCCTTCAGATATCCCTGTAACCTTCTGCATTGGTGCAGTTTGTCCCCGGTAGCTCATGCAGAGCGGTGAGAGCAGAGGCTGCTGCTCCAGAAAAGCTCCCAGAAAGCCTGGGACTTGCAGGTTTAGAATTCATGTTGCCTTGGACGTTGAGGTTGAGCCTCCAAGACCAAACCTCAAGCTGCTAACCCCCAAAGACTCTACCCAGGTGCCTGATGTAGGCCCATTTTTCATTTCTATGTGTTGTTTTTGTATGCAAGAGCTTGTGCAAGGGCCTGGGTGGTTGCTTTGAAGAGCCTCAGCCTTGCAGGTACCCGTGAAATGGGGCTGAACAGAAGCTCCCACCCAGCTGCTCCCTCCCTGGGTCGATACCAGGCTGCTCCCCCTGGGGCTGCTGAGGCAGAGCTCCATGGATTTCACCCCCCAGCCCTGGCCCTGTGTGTCCCGGTGCTCTGCAGGAACCCCAGCAGGCCGGTGGCGGCCAGAGACTGACCGGTTATGGTCACAAGCAAAGGACAATGAGGAGAATCTCCCTGAGCCCCCTGGCATGACAAGTAGGGACCAGCAAGGCTTGGAGGACCCACAGAGAATGTTGGGTGAGGATGCTGATGGTGTCTGGCTTGGCATCTGCATGGCCCAGACTGCGATGTGCTCATCACTGCATGGACTGAACTGAAAAATGGGGGGGGAATCACTTGTTTCAGCTTAAGCTGTTGCATTTGAAGTTAATTTTCATTGCCTCGGGGTGGCCTGGTTGGTTCTGAACCTCTTTGAAACGGTTGGGTTCAGGCAGACCTCAGGCGACAGAAGCGGCAAATCTGGAGCCGTCCCCTAAACCGACCTCTCCGTTTGTGTCTCCTGCTGCTCTCCCGGCAGGTCCAGGGCCACCGCCCACCCTGGGGACCCGTGTGCCCGCTGGGACCCCGCTGCGCATCGCCCACGCTGCACCCACGCAACGTGCGGAGCTGGGGAGGAGCTCTGGGGAGCCGGGCTGGGCTGAAGGCACCGGACAAGCCCTCCTGGCTGCTCTGCTCCCGCAGCTGCAGCGAGTCCAGCAGCGCTCTGCCTGCCCCCCCCTGCAGAGCACCAGCCTCCTCAGGACCCAGGGGACTCGACTGGTGCTGGGAAGCCTGGGAACGATGGCCAGGGGGACGGGGGTCCCCCCTCAGCTCTGTGCCTCTCCTCTGCACCAGCTCGCCCTGCTCCTGCCTTGTCCGCCCCAGCTGCTGGGTAAGGATCGCTTCTCACCTTGCACAAAGCCTAATGCCCACGGCCTTGGCTCGGTTTGTGTCTCAGAGGCACCTCTGAGCCACGGACAGGCGGTGAGAACTCACCCGCATGCTCGTCTCCATCACATGGACAGGGGTGTGCGGAGGAGCTGCCGCGGTGCCGGCGCGGTGGGCAGGCTTCACCCTCGCTGCCGCAAGCGCCAAGGCACCCGTGTCAGGCGGTGAATTAAACCTGCTGCTGCGCTTCCCGCACGTGTGCCAGGCACTGCGAGTGGACCGAGGGGTTTGAAACCAGCCCAGAAACGCACCGGGAGACAGCCTGCGTTCATCATGCTTCTGCTTTCCCCGGAATTCCAGTCCTCTGACATGTTTATATCAAACCTGATGACCCAAATCTGACTGCAGCAACTGAGAAGAGAAGTGACCCTCTGAAAAGAGCAGCTGAGCCAGCCCGCGTGTGTTTCGGGCCACCCTGGGCCACCGCACCCGGCCACGCCATGGAGAGGAGCAGCCAGGCAGCACCGAGGTGTTCCACCAGGGTTAATTCAATTACTTCGCAAAACAGCGTGTAGCACCACCGACACCTTCACGGCATCTCGTGGCAGCAAAACAGCTCTGGAAGCTGTCACTGATGGCCGGTGCGAAACACTTTAGTGGGCTTGGGCCAGGAGCTAATAAACGTGTGTGCGATGTGAAAAACACCTGCCTATTTGCTACGGGACCCGCCGAGGGAGCTGGGGGGGCAGAGAGTGACCCCGTCCCTGCCCCACGCCAGGGCACTGGGAACGGGCCAGCAGCTACTTGGGGGACCTGGAAAAGTCCCCCAGCCCGTGGGGTCGGGGATGGAGCTGCTGTCACAGCCACGGGCAGGGCACGGAGCAATAGAAGGGGGAAAAAGGGAAAAAAGTAGTCACGCATCCCTCCTTCCTCCTGCTTTCCTCATTAGAAGCGTGGAGCTGGTGGAGGCTGCAAGTGAATGTGGAATTTGTGGGGTCTGGCAGCCCCGTGGGAAGGCAGGGATGTGTCCCAGCGTGGGACTCCAGGCATTCAGCACCTGCCGTGGCCCTGAACTGTCAAAGGTCTCCAGACAAAAATGGGGCAGAGCAGATATTTTTAAAGTGAAGAAACCTTCTTTATCTCAGCATCAAGCAACTGTGATGGGCAAAAGCTCAAACTGTCTCCCCAGGCAGGTCTCCTTTCCTTAAAAGCCTGAGCAAAGAGGATGTCACCCCAACTGTTCATCTTCTCGGGCGGTGTGTGCCGGTGTCTGGGACAGGGAGATGTGGTCGTTTGTGATGCACGTCCCGTCTCTGCCACAGCTCCCGGGGAGCGCATCGCCCACCCTGCTCGGTGCTCTTCTCATCTGGCTGCTCCAGAAGCTGCCCTGGGCTCCAGGCTGTTGCATGGGTGGGTTTTCCCCAGCCCGGTGATGCTTTCTCAGTGTCTCTTCCCACCCTTCAGCGTAGCCTGAAGGGAAGTGGGAGTTTCCAAGCTTGCAGACCCCACCATGGTTCGGTCAGCAGTGTGGGAAGGACCAGCCTGAGCACTGTGAACGGCCTGGGGGGAGCCGGGGGGAGCTGCAGCCGCTCCAGGGGCTGAAGGGGACTCCTGTGTAGGGGACAGCTGAGCCAGCGTGCCCTGATGGCGAAGGGCTCCCTGCTGCATAAAGCCCAGGGGAGGGAGTCCCCTCCACAGCCCAACACACAGCCCCATCCGTCTCTCCTTGGTGGGGGGCCAGGCGGAGGGCACCCCAGCCATCCCGGGCTCTGGAAGAAGGACCCTGACCCTGGCGGGGGTCGCACTGCTCTGCTTCACCAGGGCTGCATGTCCAGCTGGCCCCCCACTCATGGAGCCCCGTCCCCCCCGGAGCATCCGTGGGCTGGGCAGGGGCTGCGTGGGGCCGGGGGGGACAGCTGGCCCCAGAGCCCCCGCTAAGTGCTTGTGGGTTGGGTTTTTTTCCACTCCTGGGAACCAAGCGTCAGCTTTTGTTGGCGAACAGACCGTAGCTTTCATGTGAAAAGGTTAGTACAGTATGTTAGTTCCTAATGAGGGGATAATAGAGTCTGATTCTCACACCCCGGGGACTGCGAGGTGACAGCAGCACGGGAGAAGGGTATTTAACACCTTCACCCTGGGAACCTTTTCCCTTCGCAGACGAATCCCCCGGCCTTGCCCAGAGCAGTGAGGAGGAGGAGGAGCGCAGTGCGGGGCCTTTGCCCCATGTCCCTCTCGCACCCCGATCCCGTCCATCGGCGCACGTGTCCTCGCAGCGGGGGCAGCCTGCCGAAGAGCCTGGGAAACAGTCCGCCCCTTAGTCCGGATTTGGCCCCAGATCACCCGCTCAGAGTGTCCAAATCTCCCTGGCCATGGGCACCGCAGGGAGGCCGTGGGGCGCAGGGCCTGGGGGGATGCGGTCCCAGGGCTGGTGTGGGGGGAGGCGGGGACCAGCCCCTTTGGTGTGTGCGCTGCCCGCGTGACGGGTGCCCTCGGTTTGTGTCCCCATGGCTGTCACCTCCCTGGCTGCTTTGCCGCCGTGCCTGTGCCAGGACTGGGGCTCGCCGTGCCGCCCAGGGCGTCCTCGCTGGAGCAACATTTGGGAGTGGACATGTCCCGCAAAGCCTGGGCACAGCCCGCGTGCCATGCAGCGGAGATTTAAGGGCTTTTCCTAGAAAAATCCAGGTTCCTTCCTACATCCAGCCTCCCACCCCATCCTGCTGCAGTGGCTTAGGAGGGGGACAAGCCCTGCAAGTGCGTGGCACCTGGGGACAGTCCTGCACGTGGCTGTGGCACCTCCGGGGCTCTCAGCCACGTGCCATCCCGAGGCAGTTACCAGATACAGGGCAGTGTTGGCATTTTCTCGGAGGTCAGAGCATCCAGCGAGGACAGCCCAGGCGCCAGGGCGAGGTTTCACAGGGACAGTCTCGTGCCCGATGACAGGACCTCGGCCGCGCTGGCAGCTGGAGGCCGGAGCCCCCGAGGAGCTCGCTGCTGCGGCTGCTGGTCGGGCTGCGGCGGCCCGAGCTGGGTCAAACCCCGTCTGCTGCGTTTCTTGAGGGAGTTCAGTCAGACTGCTGTGCGGGGAGCTGGAATGTCCTCAGAGCTGGAGAGACCAGTTTTGCCAAATTCCACCCCCACAGGATGCCAAATTACGCGTGTCATTGCCTGGGCTGTCAGTTCCCTCCAAGCCTTTCAGGGCAAGACACCTTCTCACTACTTAGCGGTCTTAGAAATGGCAGATTTTGGTAGCAACCCTTTCCTGGGTGACCTGTTTCTAACGCTGAGGTTGCACATGGGAAACCACCAACTTGCACACCCCAGTGGGAGCCGCTTGTCCTTGGTTTGCTGCTCCCACTGAGTCACGCCTAGGTGGGACAAGTGATGCTGCAAAGTGGTGACACTGCTGCGTCCCCTCCGCGTGGCTGGGTCAGACACCAGAGCGGGGGTTGGTGGGGTTATTTGGGGGTACAGCCTGTGCCTGCTAGAAAAACCACGCTGAGGAATTACTGCAGTAATTACAACACAGTCAGTGTTGGATAACGTGGGAGGGTCGGCTCCTGCGGCACTTGCCAGGCTTTGCTGTACCCGTCCTGGGCACCCAGGTCCTCCAGCCACCGTGCCCCTCTCTGCTCCTGCAGGGTGGCGAGTCCCTGCTCCCCCTCGCTGCCGGCAGCTTCACTGCTCAGCTCTTTTGTGCTCGTTTCTTTCTCCTTCATTCTTTAACATAGCAGGATGCCAGCTCCAGCCTCGCTGGGTTCTCCGGCAGCACCCCTTGAAGGCTGTGTTCTCTGGCTCCCACATCTCAGTTTGCGGTGACATGCAGTCGGTGGCAATGCCTCCCTGTCCTCCCCAGCGGTGCCCAGTTCCATGGGCATGCGGGGTGAGCAGCAAAGCCCTCCGGGGGTGTCAGGCCTGGGCTGTTACCTGCTCCCCAGCAAACCCAGAGGAAAACAAAGGGCAGGTTTTTGGCAGGAGGGGGGTTTTGGGTTGGATCTTTCTGCAGGGACCCCTGCATCCCAAGGCTGGTCGTCTCCTCCAGCCTTTTAGCTTTGGAGGTTCCTGGGTCAGACAGAAGTGTGGGAGCACCTCTGCTTCGCTGGGGAGGCAGAAAAGGGGCTCAAGCCCAATTTTCCTTCCCAGACATGGAGGAGGCTGTGGGGGTTGGATGGCAGAGGCTGGGAAAGCAGTTCCTTGAGACCAAACAGAAATGTCACAGCGAGGTGTGATGATGGCCAGTGCCTGCGGGTCAGCATCACAAAGCACCTAAAGAGTGAGAATCAAACAATTTGCCTGTCCGTTGGGTTCCTTTTTAATGTCCAAACCTCTGGAGCAGGGGAGCAAACCATGGTCCAAGCCTGGGGAGGGAAACCAGTGGCCCCAGGGACCGGCCATGAGATTGATGAAGTTTGGTGAGAATTTGCTTTACTGAAGAAGAGGCAGAGACCTGCGAGCTCTGCAGACAGAGCCTGTGGGTCATGCTTGACCTGCTGTAAAGTACCACGTTCAGTATTTTCTGGGATGGTGGGTTGGAGAGGCAGTGACCATGCTAAGGCACCACACACATGGGCACGGCAGAGTCACAGTCCATCTTCAGCAGTGGACAATTTCTGGGTCCTGAAGGCCAGATTTGGGGCTATTGGGGAGCAGCTGTCACCCAGCTCTTCTTTGCACCAGCCTGACCCAGGGCAGGCAGAGCTGCCTCTCGCTTCTCTGGGTCGTGGCACCAGGGCTCCCCGGTTCCGTGGTGGCAGCCGCTGGCGGTGGCATTGCCAGCGCTGTGCCCGGCGGCACGGCCCCTTCTGGGGCTGCTCCAGCCCAACCGCATCCCCCAGAGGAGAGGGCAGCAAGCAGAGCCCTCGCTGCTCCGAGGGCGGGTGGGTGGGAGCAGGTTGCCCACCTTGGTACATGGGTTCGCATCATCCCTGGACCCACAGGGCATCTTTCTGGGTCAACTTGCATGAGCTTGTTTTCACTGGAAGGGATGTTTTCCAGCTGAGATGGCCTGAGAAGCAGACATTCCCTCGCTTGAGTGTGCTGAAATGTTTAATTAGAGTTTAACAGCAGCCTGGGAAAAAGGTGTCTTGTCATATTTCTGGGCTGCATTTTGTTGTTGAGCTGCTAGCCCCGTATGAGCACAGCCGAGGGAGACCTGCCGCACAATGAGCCCTTTATGTGCCTCTCCCGTGGCTCGCCCTGACCCTGAACTTTCCCATTAGCTGTTGGCGCGGTGCCCTCACGCATGTGCCCGGGACGGCACGGGGACAGGAGCGCACAGCGACACAACAGTTTGGCCTCTGTTTTTGGGGTTGGTGTTGCAGGAGAGGGGACAGCGCGGGGTGTCCGGAGGAGAGGACATCCCACTGGCTGTGCTTGGGTGTTCGGGTGAGCCCAAGGTGCCCTGCCAAGGCTCCGGCACGTGGTCAAAGGGATGCAACGTGACGACCGTGCACGTGGCAGGATGCTGGGGTGCAGCAGGATGGCTCCTGGGGACATGGCGTTCACCTGTGCGGGACCCTCACCCAAGTGTTTCTGAAGATGCTGCCCACATAGATCAAAGGTTTCCTTTCTCGGACCCCAGTGGGGATTCCGACCTTGGTCCCACCCCTCTCCCCTTCACGAGAAGGGAAGATGCTGAGCCCTGCCCGGCTGGTGGAGCCAGGGAAGCTGCGGGATGGGATCCTCAGCCCTGGGCACCTGGGTGGACCCTGGGGAGTGCGGCCGCATCCCGAGGGAGCTGGGCAGGAGCGAGAGGAATGGAGCACGCACCTTCCTCCCCGACTTCACCTCCACAAAAAGCCCATCAGTATTTTCCACTCATGGGTATTTTTTTTCCATGGGGTGAAATCAGAAGGTTTGCTGCCACTTGCCTGCTGGTGTCCTGCGCATCAGCCGAAGAGCAGAGCCTGGTTTGGTGGGGCTGCATCGCTCCTCTTGCCACTGAAACAGTAGAGAGCAAATCCTTTGGGTCCAGCAAAAGCCTAAAAATATGCCACATATTTATGTGTGTATTATTACCCCTTTTTACCCTTTTTCTTTGCTTGACACAAGCGTGCAGTGCTCCAGATAGCTCCCCAGGCCCTGCTGCAGTGAGAAGACGTGGAGGTGTTGGGGTCCCCCGGGATCACTCCTGTCGCACTGCGGTGACCTCATATGTCACCAACACACTGAGGTCGCGTTAGCACGTCTGGGAGGTGTCGGGCTGGGAACGTGAGGAATTGGTGCACAAGGTCTCCCGGGGTTTCTTTTGCTCCGGCAGCAGCAGCTCTTCCCCGCACTGCTCCCGAGGCTTTCATCGTGTAGGTCCAGGCTAGCAGCTGGCATGGCTTCTTTCTGAGACCTTTTTGGGGTGTCCTTTTGGAGAAGTCCTGCAAGAGCGAGTGCTTTCCCTTGAGATGAGGTGCACACGGTTGTTCCCAAAGGAGATGGTGCTCCCTGGGAGCTCTGGGCTGGAAGTGCTGGCAGAGCCCAGCTGTGCAGCTTCACGCTCTGCTCCCGTGGATGAGCGTACTCCGAGGCCAACCATTGCATCGGGTGGTGAGACCCTTCCAAAGTGCTCGGCACCAGCCTGCTCCTCACCAGAACTCCTGCTTTTTCCACCCTTGTTCTACCAAAGGTTTCTCCGTAAGCTTGGGGCCCCTGGGGCAGCACGTAGCCCGTCCACCTTCATTCACAGCATGTCCCACAGCCATCCCAGTCCACCTTTGGTGCCAGAGGTGACCAGCCTTGGTCCCAACTCTGCCAGGAGTTCCTAGAGAGAGGAATGCTGACAGAATGGATTGAAAACATGTTTCTGGGTGTTAAAATTGCTCCCTATTGCCTGTATTTCCCTCCATGCAGGCAGTTTGGGCAGAGGCGGGAGGTGGTGCCGTGGGGACCTCCTGCTCCTCCTTCGGGCACGGTGACAGGCATGATCTACAGCAGGGACCACCCCAGAGTGCTGGGAGGATTGTGCGGTGGGACCATCACTGAATTCACTGGCAGAACGTGTTATTTCTGCGGTGACATCCTGGCAGAGTCGTATGACCAACAGCACTGTGGTCCCCTCCACTGCTGCCCCGTTGGTCAGGAGGCTTCCCCAGCCCTGGCGGTGCTGTGTGAGCAGGGTCTGCACCCGCAGTGACCTTCTCCCCAACAGCCTTGGCCCGTGTCTGAGCTAATGCAGGCGATGTGGGATTTCGATGCTCCCTGGGAGGACGAGGACAGGTCTCGGCTCACAGCAGGGATGAGGAGTCGGGTTAGATTGAGCTGCTGCCAGGCTCTGCGTGAGGCTCTTGCCAGGCTATCGCTGCCATAGGTTGCCCAGAGACACCAGGATTAATGAGTGGCCCATGCTCTGGGGACACTGTCTGTCCCTCAGCCCACAGCGTGGATGGGGAAGCTGGTGCCCGCAGGAGCAGCTGCCAGATCAGCATCACCATTGCAGGGGTTGGGGTCCTGGGTGCACAGCCTGTGCCAAACACGTCCGGTGTGACCTGTCCAACGTCACGCAGCGCTGAGGCAGATGGGAACCTCTTCTGTCAGCGGGAGCCCCGTGGGAGCTTGTTTCCCCACCGTCCGCAGCGTCGCTCCTTCCCCTTCTGTTCTGCAAAATGTCAAATTTGCTCTCAACCATTTTCCCCCCACAGGTGGGTGTTTCTCACTGTCCCAGCCCCATGGGGCTGCAGCTCTGGGCTGGAGTTGGAGTTTCGGGCCGTCTTGTGCTTGAGATCGGGGGCCTGTGGGCTGAGGGGTCTCTGTGCCTTTTCTCATCACTGCCACTGGGTTTGACAAAACGACTTTGCGTAAGGGCTGTCTCTGCTCATCATGGCTTTTTGGCATAGGGCTGAGTGCAGGCACAGGGCGCAGGTTGGGCTGTGCTCTTACTGGGCTTACTATGCTCTTCCCCGCAAGTAAAATTAATGTTGCAGACCTTTTGGTTGGGGGAAAAAGAGAATGGGTCAAAAGGACTGGATGGGTTTTGCTAAGACCAAGAGGAGCAGGCTGCTGGGAGTGACAACGGGACTCGGAACAGGGCTGAAGGGAGGAATGTTTTCTCTGTGGGGTGGCTGGTGATGAGAAGGTAACAAAGGGAAATGGTCTTGGTGTTGGGGTGCAGGCGGGTATTGGCAGGACAAGGGAGCCGGAGCAAACACGTGAGCAAGAAGTGAAAGAACTGGAGAGCATCGGGGCAGAAATGGTTCCCGAGGTGGAACAGCAGAGCAGGAGGGAAATAAGAGAGCGGGGAAGAGCCGGGTGTTAAATACGGGTCGGAGTGGAGGTGAAAGGAGTGGGGTGACCAGACCGGGGTGATGGGAGCAGGGCTGGCCAGAGCGGGGTGAGCAGACTGGAGGTGACTGGTGTGGACATGGTGGTAGCGGGGTGACCGGGTGGTGGTGGGAGCAGAAGACACAGGTTCTGTCAGGGGGCTGGTGCCACCCAGGCAAGAGCAGCGGCAGGTCCACAGGGACCCTGTGAGCACAGGCGGGAGTGCAGCACCGTGGTGCTGAGCCAGCAAACACCCGGACCCTCCTGGGTCACTCCTGCAGTGCTGAGGATGCTGCTGCCCTTTTGGCATCTTCATCTCAGAGTGAGGAGGAGGAGCTGATCCCGGTGGGTCAGCTGTGCCAGGGGTTCTGTACCCATTGTCCTGCCCTGCTGGGGAAGGAGCCGTCCTGGGGAGGGATCCCCAGCTCCGCCGCCGAGCAGCGGGCACTGAGCACCAGGCCTGGGCTGGTTTCCCCTGGGCTTGGTGGGTGATAACATGCAACCCAAGACGTGAAGTGTATCCCTCCATCAGGCTGCTGGCCAGCTGCCCGAGGGGCCCCTGCTGTTGCAAATGTGGTATCTCTGCCTCAGGAGCTTTTCTTTATTAAACTAAAGGCTGGCTTTGGATGTCAGGGATCCGGGGCTTGTCTCAATGCACATCCAGGGCAGTTACACCGCAGCGGATTTTTTACGGGCTCCCAACAGCAGTGCCAGGAGCCTGAACCCATTACAAGACCTTGTCAAGTGCCGAGATCAGCACACGTGGGACCCCAGGGCAGCTTTTACTGCTGCACATGTCGGGGCTGGTGAGACACCCCCGCCTGTGACTGGAGCCCGGAAACCCCTGCCTGCCCCGTGCAGTCATCCCGAGCCGCTCCTGCCAGGTACTTGGGGAGCGCGGGGCCCCGTGAGCCGCTGGCAGAGCCGGGGGGGCGCTGGGAACCAGCTGCAGCGCGCCGAGGGCCCGCAAGTGTGTCAAAGCAGAAGAATGTGCTGGGAACAGCTTTGCCCTCCCTCCTTCGGCTCTTCCTGTGCACGCCGAGCGAGGCCAAGCCCTGGCTCAGGAGGGAGCGCTGCCTGCTCGCCCTGGCCAGGCCGGGCTGGGCTGGGGGATCTGCAGGGTGCTGGGCAGAGCGGGGCTGGCGGGAGCCTGCCTGCTCCCCAAACTGTGCTCATGGCACAGAGGGTTGGACCCAACACAGCCACTAAGGCTGGGACATGTTCCCAGGGGGCTGCGGGGAGCAGGTCTGGTGACAGTGGGACTTGTTTGCAGAGCCGGGGCTGGAGGGAGTTCAGACCCTCAGGTGTGGGAAGGTCCGTGCAGCTCACGGTGTGGAGCGAGGCAGTGGGTTTGATTTTAGCAGAGTTTAAGCTTCTGCTTCAAAGTGGAAGTGTCCGGCTGTCCTGGCTGCAGGAAGCACAACCCCCGGTGTGTCCCAACCCCCTCCAGACAGCCGAGGGACCCATTGCACCCGTGCCGGTGTCCGGGGCAGAGGAGCAGCCGCTGCACCATGCGGAGCTGGCTGATCTACAGGGGCCTTCCCCCCTTCAACCAACCCATCCCACAGGGTTTGCCTGCAGGGTGGGACAGTCGGACACCCTGCGGCTGGGAGCTGGGGAGGTGACAAGGTGCATCCGTGGCCATTTCCCCAGGGGGCTACATTCGCAGTGGGGTGGCTGCTCAGGCCCATGCTGGCTTACGGGTGAGCGCTGCAGACAGTTTGTTAGCTCTGTAAAACCCAGCGTTCCCTCCCTCACCCCCACCGCCAAGCTGGCAGAAGCTCCGTGTCCCTGATGGGCACCATCCAGGGACTCACATCGCAGCGCCCGTGGGCTCAGGCAGCCCAGCTGGGGACACAGCTCTGCTGCACTTTGAGCCCAGCCTGGGGGTTGAGCCCAGCCTGGGGGTTGAGCCCAGCCTGGGGGTTGAGCACAGCCTGGGGGTGAGCACTGCCTGGGGATCTAATCTCAGGATAGGGGCTAAACCCATCCTCAAATCTAAATTCAGACTGGGTGCTAATCCCAGCCTGGATGCTGAGCCCAGCCTGTGTGCTGAGCCTGATCAAGTTGAAACTGAATGCTTAGCCCAGTTTGGGTTCTAAACCTAACCCAGCTCAGCCTGGGTGTGAGCCAAGCTTAGGGCTGAGCCCTGCCAGACCCAACCTGCAGGAAAGCTGCTGGGCCTTGCTCTGTCCATCCCTGGGGGTGACAGCCCAGCCTGGGTGAGGGGCGCACACCCAGGATTAGGAGATTTTCCCCAAACCCACTATGTTGGAGGCAGCTTGGGCACCAACTGCAGTGGGCAGCAGTGCAGGCAGCAGCGCGGGCAGCAGTGGGGCAGCAGTGGGACAGCAGTGGTACAGCAGTGGGTACAGCAGTGGGTACAGCAGTGGGGCAGCAGTGGGACAGCAGTGGGACAGCAGTGGGTACAGCAGTGGGGCAGCAGTGGGGCAGCAGTGGGACAGCAGTGGGTACAGCAGTGGGGCAGCAGTGGGACAGCAGTGGGACAGCAGTGGGGCAGCAGTGGGTACAGCAGTGGGGCAGCAGTGGGACAGCAGTGGGGCAGCAGTGGGTACAGCAGTGGGTACAGCAGTGGGACAGCAGTGGGACAGCAGTGGGGCAGCAGTGGTACAGCAGTGGGGCAGCAGTGGGTACAGCAGTGGGGCAGCAGTGGGACAGCAGTGGGGCAGCAGTGGTACAGCAGTGGGTACAGCAGTGGGTACAGCAGTGGGACAGCAGTGGGACAGCAGTGGGGCAGCAGTGGGTACAGCAGTGGGTACAGCAGTGGTATAGCAGTGGGTACAGCAGTGGTACAGCAGTGGTACAGCAGTGGGGCAGCAGTGGTACAGCAGTGGGACAGCAGTGGGGCAGCAGTGGGTACAGCAGTGGGGCAGCAGTGGGACAGCAGTGGGTACAGCAGTGGGTACAGCAGTGTTACAGCAGTGGTACAGCAGTGGGTACAGCAGTGGGTACAGCAGTGGGGCAGCAGTGGGTACAGCAGTGGGGCAGCAGTGGGGCAGCAGTGGTACAGCAGTGGTACAGCAGTGGGACAGCAGTGGGTACAGCAGTGGGACAGCAGTGGGTACAGCAGTGGGTACAGCAGTGGGACAGCAGTGGGGCAGCAGTGGGACAGCAGTGGTACAGCAGTGGGTACAGCAGTGGGACAGCAGTGGGTACAGCAGTGGGACAGCAGTGGGACAGCAGTGGGTACAGCAGTGGGGCAGCAGTGGGGCAGCAGTGGGACAGCAGTGGGTACAGCAGTGGGGCAGCAGTGGGACAGCAGTGGGGCAGCAGTGGGTACAGCAGTGGGTACAGCAGTGGGGCAGCAGTGGGACAGCAGTGGGTACAGCAGTGGGTACAGCAGTGGGACAGCAGTGGGTACAGCAGTGGGTACAGCAGTGGGGCAGCAGTGGGTACAGCAGTGGGGCAGCAGTGGGGCAGCAGTGGGTACAGCAGTGGGGCAGCAGTGGGTACAGCAGTGGGGCAGCAGTGGGACAGCAGTGGGACAGCAGTGGTACAGCAGTGGGTACAGCAGTGTTACAGCAGTGGGACAGCAGTGGGGCAGCAGTGTTACAGCAGTGGGACAGCAGTGGGGCAGCAGTGGGACAGCAGTGGGACAGCAGTGGGTACAGCAGTGGGGCAGCAGTGGGTACAGCAGTGGGGCAGCAGTCGTACAGCAGTGGGTACAGCAGTGTTACAGCAGTGGGACAGCAGTGGGGCAGCAGTGTTACAGCAGTGGGGCAGCAGTGGGTACAGCAGTGGGACAGCAGTGGTACAGCAGTGGTACAGCAGTGGGACAGCAGTGGGACAGCAGTGGGTACAGCAGTGGGTACAGCAGTGGGGCAGCAGTGGGACAGCAGTGGGTACAGCAGTGTTACAGCAGTGGGACAGCAGTGGGGCAGCAGTGGGTACAGCAGTGGGGCAGCAGTGGGTACAGCAGTGTTACAGCAGTGGGTACAGCAGTGGGACAGCAGTGTTACAGCAGTGGGTACAGCAGTGGGGCAGCAGTGGGTACAGCAGTGTTACAGCAGTGGGTACAGCAGTGGGACAGCAGTGTTACAGCAGTGGGTACAGCAGTGGGGCAGCAGTGGGTACAGCAGTGGGTACAGCAGTGGGACAGCAGTGGGGCAGCAGTGGGTACAGCAGTGGGTACAGCAGTGGGTACAGCAGTGTTACAGCAGTGGGTACAGCAGTGGGACAGCAGTGTTACAGCAGTGGGTACAGCAGTGGGTACAGCAGTGGGACAGCAGTGGGTACAGCAGTGGGACAGCAGTGGGGCAGCAGTGGGACAGCAGTGGTACAGCAGTGGTACAGCAGTGGGGCAGCAGTGGGTACAGCAGTGGTATAGCAGTGGGTACAGCAGTGGTACAGCAGTGGGACAGCAGTGGGGCAGCAGTGGGTACAGCAGTGGGGCAGCAGTGGGACAGCAGTGGGTACAGCAGTGGGTACAGCAGTGTTACAGCAGTGGTACAGCAGTGGGTACAGCAGTGGGTACAGCAGTGGGGCAGCAGTGGGTACAGCAGTGGGGCAGCAGTGGGGCAGCAGTGGTACAGCAGTGGTACAGCAGTGGGACAGCAGTGGGTACAGCAGTGGGACAGCAGTGGGTACAGCAGTGGGTACAGCAGTGGGACAGCAGTGGGGCAGCAGTGGGACAGCAGTGGTACAGCAGTGGGTACAGCAGTGGGACAGCAGTGGGTACAGCAGTGGGACAGCAGTGGGACAGCAGTGGGTACAGCAGTGGGGCAGCAGTGGGGCAGCAGTGGGACAGCAGTGGGTACAGCAGTGGGGCAGCAGTGGGACAGCAGTGGGGCAGCAGTGGGTACAGCAGTGGGTACAGCAGTGGGGCAGCAGTGGGACAGCAGTGGGTACAGCAGTGGGTACAGCAGTGGGACAGCAGTGGGTACAGCAGTGGGTACAGCAGTGGGGCAGCAGTGGGTACAGCAGTGGGGCAGCAGTGGGGCAGCAGTGGGTACAGCAGTGGGGCAGCAGTGGGTACAGCAGTGGGGCAGCAGTGGGACAGCAGTGGGACAGCAGTGGTACAGCAGTGGGTACAGCAGTGTTACAGCAGTGGGACAGCAGTGGGGCAGCAGTGTTACAGCAGTGGGACAGCAGTGGGGCAGCAGTGGGACAGCAGTGGGACAGCAGTGGGTACAGCAGTGGGGCAGCAGTGGGTACAGCAGTGGGGCAGCAGTCGTACAGCAGTGGGTACAGCAGTGTTACAGCAGTGGGACAGCAGTGGGGCAGCAGTGTTACAGCAGTGGGGCAGCAGTGGGTACAGCAGTGGGACAGCAGTGGTACAGCAGTGGTACAGCAGTGGGACAGCAGTGGGACAGCAGTGGGTACAGCAGTGGGTACAGCAGTGGGGCAGCAGTGGGACAGCAGTGGGTACAGCAGTGTTACAGCAGTGGGACAGCAGTGGGGCAGCAGTGGGTACAGCAGTGGGGCAGCAGTGGGTACAGCAGTGTTACAGCAGTGGGTACAGCAGTGGGACAGCAGTGTTACAGCAGTGGGTACAGCAGTGGGGCAGCAGTGGGTACAGCAGTGTTACAGCAGTGGGTACAGCAGTGGGACAGCAGTGTTACAGCAGTGGGTACAGCAGTGGGGCAGCAGTGGGTACAGCAGTGGGTACAGCAGTGGGACAGCAGTGGGGCAGCAGTGGGTACAGCAGTGGGTACAGCAGTGGGTACAGCAGTGTTACAGCAGTGGGTACAGCAGTGGGACAGCAGTGTTACAGCAGTGGGTACAGCAGTGGGTACAGCAGTGGGACAGCAGTGGGTACAGCAGTGGGACAGCAGTGGGGCAGCAGTGGGACAGCAGTGGTACAGCAGTGGGACAGCAGTGGGACAGCAGTGGGTACAGCAGTGGGACAGCAGTGGGTACAGCAGTGGGACAGCAGTGGTACAGCAGTGGGTACAGCAGTGGGACAGCAGTGGGTACAGCAGTGGGGCAGCAGTGGGGCAGCAGTGGGACAGCAGTGGTACAGCAGTGGGACAGCAGCGGGTACAGCAGTGGTACAGCAGTGTGGCAGCAGTGTGGCAGCAGTGGTACAGCAGTGGTACAGCAGTGGGGCAGCAGTGGGAGAGCAGTGGGACAGCAGTGGTACAGCAGTGGGAGAGCAGTGGGACAGCAGTGGTACAGCAGTGGTACAGCAGTGGGGCAGCAGTGGGTACAGCAGTGGGAGAGCAGTGGGACAGCAGTGGTACAGCAGTGGTACAGCAGTGGGGCAGCAGTGGGTACAGCAGTGGGGCAGCAGTGGGTACAGCAGTGGGTACAGCAGTGGGACAGCAGTGGGGCAGCAGTGGGTACAGCAGTGGGGCAGCAGTGGGACAGCAGTGGGGCAGCAGTGGGGCAGCAGTGGGTACAGCAGTGGGTACAGCAGTGGGTACAGCAGTGGTACAGCAGTGGGGCAGCAGTGGGTACAGCAGTGGGTACAGCAGTGGGTACAGCAGTGGGTACAGCAGTGGTACAGCAGTGGGGCAGCAGTGGGTACAGCAGTGGGGCAGCAGTGGGGCAGCAGTGGGTACAGCAGTGGGGCAGCAGTGGGGCAGCAGTGGGTACAGCAGTGTTACAGCAGTGGTACAGCAGTGGGGCAGCAGTGGGGCAGCAGTGGGTACAGCAGTGGGTACAGCAGTGTTACAGCAGTGGTACAGCAGTGGGTACAGCAGTGGGACAGCAGTGGGTACAGCAGTGGGACAGCAGTGGGGCAGCAGTGGGTACAGCAGTGGGACAGCAGTGGGGCAGCAGTGGTACAGCAGTGGTACAGCAGTGGGTACAGCAGTGTTACAGCAGTGGGTACAGCAGTGGGTACAGCAGTGGTACAGCAGTGGGGCAGCAGTGGGTACAGCAGTGGGGCAGCAGTGGGGCGTCCTGTGCAGGGCAGCGCGCCCCGGGCAGGCCGGGCTCATAAAGGCCGTGTTGTTGTGCGGGCTGGGAGCTGGGCTGAGCCTGCCCTGCCCCCTCCCGCCGTTCCCAGCCTATTCTACCTTCTGTGTAGGAACTGGTTTTTCTTCCTGGCTATTGTTTCCGCTGGATTGGTTAGATTGCTCCAGGCCTTGCTCAGATTTCCTTTCTCACGCCTTTTTTTTTTTTTCTTATATTCCCGTTTTCTGATGCAGCTTCTGTTCTCGCCCCAATTAAAGCAGCAGGCGCTGCCAGCCGGATGGGGGTTTGGGGGTCTCCTCCCGGCTGTGACCCAGTGCTCACTGCGATTGCCCCGGACGAGGGGCCGGCTCCAAAATGGTGTTCCCGTGCTGGGCAGCCTGCTCTCGGTCGGAAGGGGCAGCCTGTGCCCTGCACAACCTGCGGGCTACACAAGCTGCTCAGGCTCAAGCTGCTCAAGTTTCCATCTTTCTGCACCTTAGTCCATGAAATCAACTCTTTTTGCTTTAGTAATCAAAAGTGAGGGCTCTGGTGCGTGGCTCCTGTGGAGCCCCACGTGGGCTGCGAGCTGCAGGGTGGGATTGCAGGGGTGACCCGGGGTGGCACCACGTCACCCCCAGCCCGGCTCCCTCCTGCGATGCTGCCACCCAGCATGGCCCTTTTCCCTTCCCAAGACTGAGCTCATCCCACTGAACTTCAGCTGCTGCATCTGAGCAGAGTGAGGAGAATCCTGGCCCTATCCCATGGCATGGATTTAAGGGCAGGCTTGAGAAAGGACAACCTGCGTCTGGCCGTTGAGCCGGGGGCTGACATGGGAGGGGGCTGCTGTGCATCTCCGGAGGGTTGGCTGTGATGGAGTGATCCCAGCCTCAACCTGTGAACCGTGCCCGGAGGACATGGCCCCGGTCCCCAGCCCCTTCGCCCCCGCTGCACCGCACCGTGGGCTGGGCAGGGTGCGGGCAGGATGCCTCGGTGCCTCCGGAGGTGCTGTCCTCCAGCAGGAGGTCTGGCGCTCAGGGAGGGGCAGGTAGTGCAGATGGTATCTGGCTCCAGCTGGGGAAGGCAGCGCGGCCCCCGGGGCCTCCGCGTTGCACCGCGGGCGGACTTGGGTTCCCAGATAAAAATAGAAGCTGAAACGTGAGCCCAACTTCCCCGGCCGCTGCCGTTGCCAGCTCAGCCTCTGCCCGCGCACCCGGAGCCCCGTCCCGGGGGCACCAGGGCCTCTGACCCCCAGGGTTCCCCAGGGAGGACAGAACAGGAGGAGGGGATGGGGGTGAGGATGCTCATGGACCAGATGGCCACACAGCCACCTGGCCCAGGGTGGCCTTGGCCACTTGTGCAGGGCTGAAATCTGCTCTGGGGAAAAGCGGTGAGCTCTGGGGGCACAGCTGGCAGCCGCCATGGCTTTGGGGGCTCTGTACGGGGCAAGGGGAGGAAACCTGCCGTATGTGATACAGGTGGTCCCAAGAGCTCAACCAGAGGAAGGACAGCTGCCAGGGGAGGCCAGAAGGAGCAGGAATAGGGGTAGCTGTTGGCTTAATATGTAATAGATTATTTTCTAAAGCTTGCCCAGCACTGGAAGTGGAGGACACAACCACCCATACAGTTGCATGTTCAACCAGGAGGGTGGAGCGATGGAACTGGGGCTTCATCTGCAGTGCTGGGGTTTCGTGGGACCTGGGTCAGGCATAAAACTCAGTTCCCAGCATGGCCAGCCTGTATTTGGGTAGCGAAGAGCAGTGCCATGCCTGACTGTTCATGATCTGAGTGTTGGACTCGTCTATAGAAAGCAAAGTTTCAATCCTTTGTAGTTTCCAGGGCTCTGACTGTCACAGTCACAAAATGTATCTCTGTGATCCTTCCCATTTCTGGTGCCAAGATGTGATGCTCCTGAAGGTCTGCTGGATGCTCTATAGACAGACTTCCACATGCGTTTTAATTTTGGGGTGAGACCCTTTCAAATATGACCTGACAGGACATGGACCCTTGCTCTGTTTCCAGTGCTGGGGTGATTTCAGAGCTGAGGTTGGGTTGGTTTTTCCAGCCCTCACATTCACCACCCTCCAGCATCCTCTGGCCAAGCTCTCACCTCCAGCTGGCTCAGCAGCTCGGTAGCTTGATGCAGAGCAGCAGTGAGCCCAGCTGCGGGGAGCTGCCGAGTTAACCCTTCTCCTGCCGTGGTGCAGGCTGCCTTGGGGTGGCTCAGGAGCAGAGTGGGGCGGGCGGTGTGTGCCTCAGAGCTGCACGGTGCAGGTTTGCACACCCAGAAGGGTTAACCCTCACCCCAAGGTGGATATAAAGCACGTTTCTGCAGGCAGGGTGGCAACGGGCTGCAATAGGACTGGAGGAGTGAAGGCAACCTCAGTCGGGCAGGGAGGAGGTTGAGAAGAAACAGTTCACCCCCAGCTCCCAGCAGCTCCTGGCACAGTGCTCACCCTAAAACGAAGGCTTTGGGGATGCTGCGTAACCTCATTATAAGGCAGTTATTACTGGTTTGGCTTTGTTATTAAACTTGTAGGTGCTGGGAGCCTGTCCTGGAGCAGCACCACGCTGTGCTGGGTGCTGTATAAACAGGGCTTGAGGCTACAGTGAAGGTTGGGTCAAGGGTGCTGGGGCAGCTCCAGCTCTCTGGAGGGGCTCAGCCCCCATCTCTGCAGCTCACAGCCCAGCCGGGAGGAAAACGAGTGAGCCTCGAGACGTCTGAAAGGCAGCTGGAGGCGGCACAGGGACTTGGGGGGATGTGTGCGGCGGAAGAGGGGGTTGAGCATCAGTTTTTTTTCCCCTGGGAAATTCAGCTTTGCATGTGGGTTTAGGTGTAGTGCCGGCTGAGTTTCTCATCACTGCAAAGGCCTTGAGGTACTAAAAAGGGCTTTCGGTGTCACTGACGATTAGGCGCCGACTACCCCAGGCAGCGTGACGGCGGGCGGCGGGATGGGGTTTGCGGTTGGGGACCGGCAGCCGTCTGCGCGGAGCTCGAGGGAGCGCGTGTGCGCCCAGAGGAGCCAAAAGCCAACATCACAACCCCTGGTGCCGGCCCTGCCGGATGCTGAGCCCGCAACGGCACCTCCGCTCCTCATCTGAGGATGCGCTCGTGCTTCTCCACCCATCCCCGCCCTCCTCCGGGGGAGATGATGGACCCCTCCAGCCCCAAAATCACATCATTTTATCCTGCTAAGTGCAGCTGCAAACCGACAAGTGAAAATGGAGAGGGGGTTTGCCCCAACACAGAGCTGATGGGAGCTCCATAAAAGAGCCAAGAGGAGCTGGGGTTCCGGCGGGGCCTCGGGGCTCCATCAGCTCCGGCCACTTCTCTGCCCCAGGCTGACCCCATCCTCGTTATCTCCCCAATCTCACCAGCAGAGCAGCTCCGCTAATCTGCCCGTTTCAGCGCCGTGGTTCATGCTCCCAGACAAGCGAGGCCCTTCTAGCTGTCAGGTGAGCCTTTCCCAGAGCTTATGCAAATGATACTAATTAAAGGCATTCTTATCTGTTCGATTTCCCACACCTTTTGCCTCCGAGGGGGATAGAAAACTTCATGTTTTAACTCCGTATTTCATGGCACTCGGAAGGACTGCCTAGGGAAAGTGTTGGGAAATGCAGCGGGTCACTCCTGATGAGAAGAGCTGGCTTATGCAAGTGTTGAAACACTTTATTATGCATGAGAAACCTTCCAGAAACGGATGACTAATAGCAAAGCGGGAGCAGAGAAAGCAGTGGGAACGCCGTACCAGGCTGGCATGGGATCCCATGTCATCTTACCAGCTTAGCAGGGTTGGGCTGGGTCAGCACTTGCCTAAGAGACCTCTCAGAGTACCTGGCTAGCGATGAGGGAAGTGATGTTAATGATTCAATAAACAGAGCCCTTCCCTCTTTGTGAACCAAAATTCCCCTGCGTGATGCCAGGAACCAACCGGCAGCCCCGTATTTCCACCAGCTGCATGCTGCTCAAGCTCAGTGCCCATAAAAATACCGGTGGTCATGGCGCAGGCGGGTTTGGTGGAAGATGCCCAGGCTGCAGGGCCATGTGCACCATCATGGTCCATCTCCTGGCACAGCTCTTGCTGTCTGGTTGGCAGACGGGGCTCCCCGGGGTTGGTGGTCGCTGAAGACTGTTGTGTGCCCCAAGAGCCATTGCTCTCTGGAAGGAATCACAGCATCACAGCGTTGCTTTGGTTGGAAAGGACCTCCAAGATCATTGAGTCCAAGCATCAGCCCAACACTGCCAAGTCCACCCCCTAAGCAACCCCGTGCATCTCATCTGCTGCTTGGGTGGGTTTGCTGGTGCCCAAGGACAGATGTTAGACCATTGGTAACAGAGCAGGAGCAGCAATGTGCACCTTTACAGTTCCCTGGTACTGGTGATAAGAAGGTCAATGAAGAAAGCTCTTGGCATAAAGAGGAAGGGAAACATGCTGGCCAGCTGCTTTCTGAAAACCCCCTGGGAGGTGCAGCCATCCCCGGGCCTGGCTCTGCACCCAGAGACGGCCTTTGCACCCACAGGGTGTGGGAAGCTCTGCTGGGTGGAATCGCTGAGGTTCTTGCTCTTTGTGCAAGGACCTTGAAGGCGCTGCAGGGCAGAGAGGAATCCAGCCCCGGGCGCCGCTGGAGGAAGAGGAGGGTGTCTGAAGGTCAAAGCTGCGAGCGCAGCAAGGAGGAGCTGGAGACTTGGGAAAAGCGTGTGAAAATATACACGTGGGCAGATGAGCGTGATCAGCTCCTGGCCTGTGTTTGGAATTTGCCATGTTGTTACCTGAGTTTTTTTCACTGTCCTTCGCACCATCTCCTTTCTGAGTGCTTTCTGCTGTGGGAGGTGGGAGGCAGAGCTGTCTGTCTGTAACGCCGGGGCTTGGGGGTGCATGTGGGTGACTTGTGCTGGGGAGATAGCTGGCTGAGCCCGGGCATCCTGCGTGCCCATTCTGGGGAGGTTTCTAGTCTCAGTAAGTCCCCGAAAGAAACTCTTGGATGCTCAAGGACTGTGGTTTCACAACCAAAATGAGAGTTGCAACCTCCATCCGGAGGAGTGGCCCTTTCACCAGGTGATATCCATCTTGGAGAGAGAAAGAAAGAAAGAAAGGGAAGAGGGTAGGTGGTGAGTAGGAAAAGAGATACCGCTCCAGGTGGCTGTTGAATAGTCCTGTGATATGGCAAGCAGAAGACGCCCAAGGAATTGTCCTGACATGAGCTGCCCGGAATTGCCCCAAAGAGTTCACTCCGGGCACTGGTGTCCTTTACAGCCAATGTGATACGCTGAGGATTTCCCAAGCCAGAAGCTCTCCAGGCAGAGGGCTGTGTCTCACCAGTAAAGCCCTGCCAAGGAGATCCCTCGGCTCTGCTGAGTGATGTTGGCCCATGGCATCTGTCAGCAGTGCAGGCAGAAGGAGCCCTGCGAGCCCAGAGACCGTTTCGGAGCCACCTGCTCCGGCAGAGCTCAGCGTCACCGAGGTGACTCTCAGAGTGCTTGGGAGATGCAGCTTTCAGGGATGTCGAAGGAAGGACCAAAACTGACTCCCCTGCTGCCTGAACCAGTCATCTTCTACATGTGTTGGGCACCAGCCTATGGACCTACAGCTGAGCTCAGGCCACTGTCTTCAGCCAAGCTCATACTGGCTCCTGGGGCCCTTTTGGAGTCCCAGGAGGTTTGGCTCCTCTTCTCTGCTGGACATGAGTTTTCTTTGAGCTTCTCAGCTTCCTGGGTGGAGGCCCAGAAAGGGGGTGGGATGCTGAGATGTCCCCGAAGCTCCAGGCTGGAGCATCCAGTCCCTCGAATCCTGAGAGGCTCGTGCGTCACAGCTGGTGAAATCCCCACCCAGGAGGGCTGGGAGAGGCAGGGATTGTCCTAAACAAAAACAAGCCGCTGGACGGGCTGCCAGGGTTGCGAAAGGACGTTTCACCTGCCTTGTCCTCCTTGGCATCGCCGGCAGGACAGCCTTGCTGTGGGCAGCTGCCCGCCCCGCCGGCCCGGCTGGGGCTGCTGGGGCTGGGGACAAGCACCTTGCTGGGCTCAGGGACCACAGCAGCACAGAGAGCCACACCAGTGTGACATCACAGAGCTGTGACATCACAGAGCTGTGACATCACAGTCCTGGGCCAGTGACATCACCCCTTCTAACCTCCGTGTCACAGCTCGGTGGTGACAGCACAGAGCAGGCTGGGCTGTGGGGTGTCCCCAGGCGCGGTGGGGGCTGCTGCACATGGCTGGGGGGGTGACAGAGCCCAGCACTGCTGTGCAGCACCTCAGCCAGGATGGGCACAGGGAGAGGGAACAGCGGTGAGGGGCCACAGCGGGACCGCAGCTTCGTCTGAGATGGGTCGCACCTGCTCCGCGTCTTTGAGGTGGGCATGGTGAGCAGAGCCTGGGGAGGCAGGGGGGTGTCAGAGCCGCGTCCCCCTGCCCAGAGAGCTTGAATTCGGCCTTGCCGGCCCTCCTGCTGAGCTGGCACAGCGGGGGGATCGCACGGGGCTGTGCTCTCCTGGCTCTGCCCAGCCGGCTGCACGTGTGCGTGCGGGGGCACCCAGCGCCTGCCCGGGCCCAGGCTGATTCACACGGGGCGCTGGAAGCCGCGCTGCCGTGGGAAAGCGCGCCCGCCATGGCTCCCGAGCGCCGGGATTGCTTCAGCGGGGGTGCAGCCAAGATCCATTTCACAGAGGGCAGAGCAGATCTAGGCTGGGATTTACCAGTGACTAAGCGTGTGCTGGCAAGGGCTGCCCTGGCGTGAGAAAGGCAGCGTGGCTCCTCCTCCCAGCTGTGCCTGCTGCCGCCCGCAGCCCTCGGGACACCGGGACACATCGCGTGTGGCTGGAGCACAAGCGTCATCAAACCAGGGGTGCGATGGGGTCCGCGGGGGGTGCAGCTGCCCGGCCCCCTCCTCTCGAGCTGAACTCACCTGTTTCCTCCCCCATGGCCCTGCCAATGTGCAGGATGGTGTGAGCAGAGCCCCTGCAACTCAGCCCCCTTGACACATCGTCCCTAGGGCAGGGCTGGGATGTGGGGCAGAAGCCGCCATCCCCACCCCAAGCTGGGTGCAGGGGCCAGAGAGACCCCAAGATGTTGCAGGGATGAAGCCAAACCCTTCACTGCCAGGTCATAGCTCCTGCTCACAGCAGTTGCACCCACAGGCAGTGTTCAGGGGTGTCTCCATCTCCTGCTGTCTCACCACGGTGAGGATTTTTGCCTTGACATCCACCTAAGCCTGCCAGAATGGATCCACGTCTAAGCCTGCCAGAATGGATCTGGGGAAACCAAACCTTCCCAAGGAGGAGAAACCCATCCCTTCCCCAGCAGAGAGGGTCCCCGCTCCACTACCCTTAAAACAAAAGCAAGACCCACACAAAAATCTGCTCCACACCCTTGGGAGGTGATGGTGAGATGCAGAAGACTGTGAGGATACGTGTCCCCTGGCAGGAGCCAAACACCCAGCCCAAGGCCACCACTCAGCCTGGTCTGTCGAGGTGGCAGGCGGCCCCGCTCGCTCCATCTCTTCTGGCTCGTTTTGGCAAGGCGTTAAAAAACGTTAATCATAGTTTTTTATTACAGCTAATTGGTGCTTCTGCTAAGTGGCTTATCTGGCTCCTGAGCCCGCCCCGTGTTTTGGGGAGGCTGAGGGTGGTGAAGGCCCGAAGGCTGGGGAGATGGCGTGGGACACGGAGCCTCATGGCTGGTGGCCCAGGGCCAGCGGGCAATGCCGGAGCAGCCGCGGGCTGCCGGGGCGAGGCTGGCCCAGGGACGTGTGTTGCCCCTGGTTTACAATAGTGCTGAGTTTCAGAGAAGCAGATGAGTTTGCCCGAGGTCTCTCCGTGCACCCGAGCAGCAGCCAGGCCCTCATGCCCGGCACCTGGCACCGCTGCCCGGACACCGCGCGTGCTCCACACTGCCAGGGCTGGGTGTTGCTGTGGATTTGTGTTGGTATTGGAGGGGACATGAGCCTGTGCCCACACGGGGTGCCTGTCCATGCCTGGCAGGACGGGGGAGGGGTTCATGGAGGAGGGGGCTGCTTGCTCCGTGGGTCCCCGCTGTGCCCATCTGGGTGGCAGCTCGGTGGCCAAGTGATTTTGGACGTCTCTATGAGCCACGCGCACCCGCAGCAGCCATTGCCTCCACCGTGCCCGGGAGGTGCCACCCTGCGTCTGTCCCGCTGCCAGGCTCCATGCCCTTCTCCGGTGTGCAGCCCCTTCCCCTGTTGTCATTGTCACAGGGCATTGTGGCCAGCCTGGGCAGCGCCCGGCACGCGTCCCTGGGAGCTGCCTGTCGCCTCTGCCCGCCTGTTGTAACCTTGTACATCCCAGATGGCACCCTGTGAGCCACACGAGGGCTTTGGGTGGTGACACCTGTGACTCCAGGTCCGGCCTGTGCAGGCTGGGACCTCCGTGAGCTTCAAAGGGACCATCGCAACCCACAGCATCAGCACTGACTCTGGCATCGACAGGATCTGTCCCATGGCTGCGGGTGACCTCCACCCTCAAAGAAGGAGCCCATCTGTCTCCTTTTCCCTGTGCATCCCTGGATCCATCCATGCTCCTCTTTCTTTTTTCATTAGCTGGGATGGGTCTGACCCAGCTAATCATGAGCTGCTGGTGCAGAGCTGAGGGAGGGGAGGCGAGAGGCAAAGGTGTGGAAAGGAGCCAGTGAGCTCCAGTCCTTGTCAGTCCAGAGAGCTGGAGCCTGGTATTGGCTGGGTCCCGCAGGCTGCAGCGTCACCTTCCCTTGTGCGAGGCTGATAGCAAACGCTGAAGTGACATTTCCTCTCTGATCTGGTAACTGCTGATCTGACTCCTCAGAAACTCAGGTTCGATCAAATGAGATCATCTTGCTGCTTCCTGGGGTTTTCACCCAGTTTCCTTTCCCCAGGCACCTGGGTTCGAACATGTGAGTGAGGAGGATGCTGTGCCCTGCGCAGGGTGGGGGTCCCGGGCACGCTCAGCCCCTGCTCTTGGGGAGCTTGCAGCTCGCTGCCCACCCGAGTGAGACGGGGATGGGCTGGTGAGCCGGCGCAGCGCAGGTTCTGACCCACGTTTGCATGAGGAGGAAGCATCTGATGCTTGCTGTGCAAATCAGGGAATTGCTGCAAAATTCCCTTTTAAAAGTGATACAGCGACTTCCGCATCATTCGGGTGCTTCCAGAATCACTCCTTGCCCATCTCCATCTGTCTGTCTGCGCTGCCGCTCTGCAGGGCTGGAGCACCCACAGGCGCAGCGGTGGCCGCGGGGGCGGCAGAGCCCGAGCGCAGCGCAGGAGGAGGACACGGGGGGTTGCTGTGTGCAGGGCCCGAGGAGCAGCCGCGACTCGGTGCCTCGGCCCCCTGGGCACCCCAGCGTGCTGTGGCCGTGCCGGCGTGGCAGTGCGGGGCTCTCGCGCCGCCTGTCCCAGGCTTCAGGAACCAGAGCCTGGGCACTGTTTGATGACCAAATCATGCCCAGGCTGGAAAGCATCTGTTGGTTTTGCAGAGGCTGATGGTGGAAATAACCTCCTGCCGGGCCGTGGCACTGAGCTCGTTTTCAAACAAATTGGCTTCCCCTTATCCTCCTTCAGGCAGCTCTGTGGGAAGAAGGGGCATCGCTGCACCTCGCCATGAACCCAGCGCTGCTCCAGCTCACACGCCACAAACCAGCGGAGCCGCCGCGGGCCCGGTCAGGTGGTGGAAAAACTTTTCTGGTTTCAACAGGCTTTGGAGCAAAGCCCCAGGCAGGGAGCTTGTTCTAGGCGGTGAAGTTATGCGCCTCTCTCCCTGCTTGCCTTGGGTGCAGCGTGCTCAAAATGCTCCGCAAGCAGAAAACAGTCCCTAAAAACAAATAGCTGGTGAAAGGAGTTGTGGCACATCCCAGCACCCAGCTCCCATCCAAGCGGGAGGGAGAGAGGAAAGCGAAGCTGTCAGGGTGCCGACTGCGGTGCTCTGGGAGATTCGGTGCTGATGGCTTCTGGGCGAGTGCATTTGGCTGCCGGCTGTGCCCTGGGCCCAGCTGAGGCTCCCGGCTGCGGCTGCTCCTTGGCGCTGGGGTTTGAGGAGCTCCTGGGGGGGGTTTGGCTCCATAAGGGCCCGTAGCTCTGAGCAAGTTGCTCGGAGACCTCTGCGGGTGTATTTTGTCAAACCAAAGGTGGGGTTAGAAAATGTGACTTGGCACTCATGGTGTTGCAGCAGAGCTAGGCTGAGCAGAGCCAGCCGGGAGCCCATGGTTTTGGGGTCTGCTGCCATCCTCCACGGCTTCCATGAGACAAGAGAGAACAAATCTTGAAGCCACAGCCTGAACTTTGGGCATCTGCTCCATGTTTTAAGGCAACCTCAGTTTCTGGTGTTTCCTGGCATTGTGTAGGGCTGGGGGTGAGGTCTGCCAGGGGCGGGCAGTGGGACTGGCACCCTGGCGTGAAGATGTGGCTAAGCACATGAGGAAGGACTGCTCTGGAGAACAGGCTCTTGTGGCTTGTGAACCCCAAAATTTCTGCCTGGTGCTGTTCTGCCACCCCCACCTCATGATGAACGGGACTGGGGGCTGCCTGGGGTGCCCATTGCAGGGCAGGGGGTGTCTGGGGAGCCTGGCCACGCTCTCACCCACCTCCCCCTCTCTCTGCTTCCAGGTGTGCAACTGCAACAAGTACCTGAAGGTGCCGAGGGAGCGGATGCGGCAGCTGGTGGCGGGCGGTGGGCAGGCGCCGGGGGACAGCCCCACAGGTGAGCGGGGGGCACTGGGGGCCGGGGGGATTCTCTGTCCTCAGCCCCCTCGCTGTGCTGCCCTGGCAGAGCAGGACCGTCCCGCTCAGGCTGGGGGGGCTGTTGGAGGAGGAACAGGGTCCTCTGCCACCAACCTGCCGCTGGGTGCTCACCAAGCACAGGCACAGAGTCGCGCATGGGATTGCCCAGCCTGGGGTGGTTGGTGACATGCCAGCAGTGGCTCAAGTGACAGCCTAAGGCCATTGCCACCCGATGTGGAAAATTCAGCTTGGGCTGCAAAATGCCCCCCAGCTGCGCTGCTGATGGTGCTTTTCCCACCCTGGGTCGGGCTGCGGGAGGAGAGAGTTGGTGCCACCTGCCTGGGGAGGCTCAGGGGGCTCAGGGTCGGGGAGAGGCTCCTCCATGCCCTGACACCGGCTGCATTAACCCCACAGGGACACATGTTGTGTTGGCGAGTGACAGTGACCGCAGGTATGCCAGGATGGGAGCGTGCCCCGCTTGCTGTCACAGCCCAGCCCAGGCTCTGCCCCCAGCCCTTGCCTGCATCACTTGTCGTGCCTCAGTTTCCCCATCTGCTTGATAGGAGAGAGCAGTGCAAAGCAGCGGCTGCCAGGTGCTCCCAGCCAGCTGTGGCTTTGCTGGGAGCTGCGCGTGTGGTTCTGGGGACAAGGGACATGGTGGGGGGGCTTTTCCCATGGTGCTGGCAGACTGGGAGTATTGCTCTTCCCAAAAGGCCGGGACATCCTCCCCTGCGGTTTCTCTGGTGAGGGCACTCACTGTGTGTGTACCCAGCGACCAGCTGGGCCTGTTCAGCCAGTTTCAGAGTATGGGAAATAGAAATGCTGTGGTTTGCGTTCAGCTGTGTGAGCGGTTTCCCCTTCCCCCTTCGGGTTGGGGACGACGGAGCTTGGGGGGGCGCACACAGCACTGTTGCTCCTCCATGCAGACTCTTCAGGGACCACCTTGCTTTACGCTTTACACCGTGTCTGCAACACCCCATAGCCCCATCGTGCCCTGCAGCCTCTTGCCAGGTCCGTCATGTCCCCCGGGGGTTTCATAGGGCAGGGCCCCCGTCCGCTGGGACAGGGAGGAGCCCTGCGCTGGACACGCTGGGCATGACCTTCTCAGGGAGCATCCTCCAATGGGAACATCCTCTGACATGGAGCAGTCAGGGACCACATCATCCTCGGGAGGTGGGTGTTTTGTTGCGAGAGAGACATGCAGTAGAAGCTGTGATTCCTGGGCAGGTGGGCACAGCTGGGCAGGTGGCACCTGACCCAAAGTGAAGACCCCTGGGGACTTGCTGGGGGGCGGCCCCTGTGCCCCAGGGCTCCAGCCACCCTGGTGTTTCCATTTCTGTTGAGATGCTGGTCGGGGCTGCTGGGATTGAGAGCGTCAGCATGAGTTCAACTCGGTTGTCCCCAAAAAGTGCCACTCTGGGTGGAAGAGTAACAGGTGAAGGGTGCGATGACGATGTCCTGCTGTTGCTTGGTGGGGATAGCAGTGGTGATGGGACAGGCTGGGCACCCGGAGGAGTGGATTCATAAGGAAAATCTCAGTCGTTCCCTGAATTTCCTTTGCATTTTTCTCTGGAGGGGGCTGGCAGCAGGGACCTGCTCTGCCCTTGGCTGTGGTCCAGTGCACAGGGGGCGCTCAGCACCCACAGCCCCCAGCTGCTCGCCCACACCGGGACTGGCCCCCGCTCCGTGACTCCAGCCCTGTCATCTCATTTGTGTCATTGGGCACGGATTAACCCCCGGGACCATGGCCAGATGCTGCTGCTTGGCAAGAAAACGTCCTTTCCCCAGGCAAGGGGGGAACCTCCTCGCGGGGGGCATCACCCCTCCAGGAGGAGCAGGCGGGTGCAGCGGGACCCGCGGGTGCTGCAGCACCATCAGCTGTGGATGGGGACAGATCCTGCAGGACCAGCCCCTGACCCGAACCCGCAGCTGCCCAGGTGCTCCCGAGTCCCAGGGTCTGGCGGTTGACAGCCCAGGGCTGCTCACGTTTTGACTACAACACTTGGGCCAGTGCTGCTCCATTTGGCTCCCAGGTTTTTATGGCAGGGCTTCCAAGTGATGAAAGGCAAATTATTCACCCTGTAATAGCTCACTCCAACTTGGACCTAGGACTTTCCCAGGTTTTAGGGAATGTTTTCCCTGACACAGCCATATTTTCCCTGTGTGAGGGATTTGATGGACATGCTGGAAATGGTTTGAAGCCTGGACGGCTTTGCCCTGTGATGTCTTTTTGCCAGTGGGATGCTTTGAGCTGCCCGGGTGCCTGGAGCAGGCAGGAGATGGGGCAGAGAGGGGCAGCAGTGCTGTGGGTCACCATGTAGCACAGGCAGGACCTCACTGGAGGCCATGGGCAGCGTGTGGGCTCCCAGATGACCCAGGGGGATGGGATGTGGCATGGGCTTTTGTCTGGCCTGGGGAAGCTTCTTGCTTAGTCAGTGTGGTAAAACCAGCTGGCGTGGGGCCCCAATGCTCAGGGGATGCACTGCCAGATGAAATCTGGTCCCTGGGAAAGATGAGGATAGAGCCCATATGATCTGGTTGGATTCGCCAAACAGAAAAGTCTGTTTGAATCATAAAATCACCCCTTGCCATCCGAAATATTTTGCAAAATGTGAAAACAACTGGTTCTGCTTTTCTTCGGGCAGTGCTGCTAACCATGCTGGAGAGAGGCAGAGGAAAAGGCACAGTGGCCAGGGACCCCAATGGGGACCCCGATGCAGCAGCCTGGGGGGCCCCAGGTTGTGTGAACATCGTCCCTGAGCAGCTGCCAAAGCTGGTACTCAGGACCAGTGAGATCTGCACTACCCATCTTTTCCTCCAATCTCGCATCCCACAAGTGCAGGGTGAGCCCCGGGCAGCCCCACGGGCAGCTGGAGGAGCAGCTGGGACACCTCTGTGAGGGGCAGCAGGACGGCATGGGGCTGGTGGGGCTGTGAGCAGCCCGACCCGGGCACCCGCTGTGCCCCAGCGGAAACTCAAGGTTTCTGTACCGGGTCCCCTCTCTGCAGCCACCACCCTAGGACAGCTGTGGGCATGGGCTGGTGGGACCCACATGCCTGGGCCAGGGCTCCAGTGCAGAGCAGGAAGAGGCCACTGCCGCAGGGGCGATCCCTGTGCTGTCCCAGGAGGGGTCTTGCACCATGGAGCAGCCTGTGCACCCTCACTGCCTCAGCACCCACCCTGCCGTGCAGGACAGGCCAAGGCACCCAGACACGTTGGGCTGCTCTGCACATTCCTGCAGGGAAGGGGACAGGTCCCCAAGGGGCTGCACCCCTGGACCCAGGGGCTCCCTTCACCCTCAGACAGGACACCCCCATGTATTCAGGCTCTCTTCCCTCTGAGGTGCAGCAGAGTGACAGGAGCATCTTGTCTCCAAGCAGGGTGGGGATGGGGGTCAGGGAAATGCAGCACAGGACTGGGGTGGGGGCTGCGATGGTGAGACCAGCCAGAAACACCCCCTGGGTTC
Source organism: Streptopelia decaocto (assembly GCF_964273445.1). Classification (NCBI taxonomy): domain Eukaryota; kingdom Metazoa; phylum Chordata; class Aves; order Columbiformes; family Columbidae; genus Streptopelia; species Streptopelia decaocto. The sequence goes on along the minus strand of NC_138672.1, from coordinate 1,682,206 downwards.
GGCTGGGCTGTGCTCTGCCAGCTCGCCCTTTTCAGAAGAGTTTTGTTTGCTCATATGAAAAACAACTGCTGGGCTGAGAAGCCAGCGACATTTTGGTGGCTGCAGGTCTGCAGAGCTCCGACCCCAGCGCGGTGCCGAGCGGGAGGAGCTGGGGACCGCTGGGTGCTCCCGCGCGGCGCTGGCGCAGGAGCTGGCCGGGTTTTCTCCCGCTGTGGCACGGGGAGATAACAGCAACTGAAGGTGCCTCTTGCCTTGAGATCATCCTCCCCCCTCCGCCCTGGGAACATCTTAAGATCGTGGCTGGGCTGCAGCCTGGGTTGCACAATCCCAGGTCCTTTGTCCTTTGCTTATCTACCTTATTGAGGAGGAAAAGATAACCCAGCATCTCCAGTGCCCTGCAATCGAGTGCGTTTCTCAGGCTTGTAACTCTTCTTATCGGGTTCGATCTCTCACTGTGGCAAGGTTTCCCATGCACCTTTGTACTCCAAGAATGCTCCCAGGTCTGCTTTCAGCCTTGTGCAAAGCCTTTACGATGTGCGCTTTCTCCAGAACACCTCAGCCTTAATTGCCTAATTACGGACGAGTCTCCCATGTGTGCTGTTGCGCTGACAGCTGGGTGCGGCTGCCGGGCTGGGAGAAGGGCTCTCAGCTTGCACAAGCGCTGCCAGACCCCGCTGCCTCTCGGGAGGTGGCAGGAGGCTGCGGTTCCCACTGCGGAGCTGTGGGGCCAGGGCCAGGTCCCCGCCTGAGCCAGCTGGGACAAGCACCTCGCCCCAAGGCCTTGGTCTTAGATGGGGTGACACAGAGGGACCTGGGCTAGAAACAGAGCCTTTGGGGCAGGGTTTTGTGCAGAAGTACCCGGCTCCCACACGGAGTTTGAATTACAAGATAGTTCCCCAACAAAGAAACCCCGAGGGTGCCCAGGGCTCACGCACATGGGGACGGGTTGTTTCCAGCCAAACCGGGGCTGTGTGGTCTAGGCAGACGAATGGGCACAGGTTCACAGGAGCTTTGCCCTGGTCCTGCTCTCTCCTGGCTTCCCAGGCCCTGCTGTGCCTGGTCCTGCAGTGAGGGGTCCCAGCAACGCCGACCCAGGATACTGCACTGCGCTCAGCAGATTAGGCTGTAGGGACTACAGGTCACCAGTGTCACCGTCACAGTGGCCTCTTAATATGACCCCTGCACCCCTTAGGGCCTCTCTGGGGCAGGGGAGGGCGAACATCCTCCTGCCCATGACGGGCCCTCCGTCCCGTCTGCTGGCCTCAGCCCCAGCAGCTACAAGCAAGACCTTGAAGTGGGACACGTGAAAGACACCTGGTTTTTGGGCACCAGGAACCGTGCAGTGCCCTAGGACGGGAGATGTGGCTTTGCCATGGGTCCCCACCACCTCAGTGCCAGTGGCTGGGGCTGAAGGGAGCGGGTCCCTCCCGGGCCGGCGCGGCTGCTGCTGCACCCCACCTGAGGCACGTGGCAGCGGCTTGGGCACAACGCGGGGCTGCTGCAGACCTGAAAAGAGCATCTCCTGGGCTGCAGGGTTGGGGTCCCACTGCTGAGGGGGGCCTTGCTCAGCCGGGGGAGGAACTTGCTGCAGAAACTGGGGTCCTGCAGTACCCCCTTTCCCCTGGCTCAGCCCCCATCAGGCTCTGTCATCCCCAGGGTGACCCAGGCAAGAGGGGGAGAGGTGAGCAAGAGGCAAAAGGGCTTTTTATTTTTGAGATGTTTTATAATGGGATTATTAGTTCCCAAGAGGTGTTTCAAATTGATTTGGTAAGGAAGCGCTTTCATTTCTCCTCCTCAGAGATGCGGTGGGAATCCAGCCTTTGGTGCGAGCCCTCGCAGAGCTCTGGAAACCATAGATCTGAAAAACTCCGGGCACGCTGGACGGACACACGCGGCTCCCCCGTCCCCACGCACCCCCAGGTGCCTTTTGCTCCATCTCTGGCGATGTGCAGCATCCTGGTGAGCGGCTGTGCCTTCACTGGGGAGGGCTCTGCCTCTCTCAACGCGGGGAAAAACCTTCTTGAAAAAATCCCCCTTTTCCCCAGGAAAACCCTTTTATTCTGGGGGATCTGACCCTTTCCCAGCACGGTTTTCCCTGCGTGCCCGGCTGGCACCCAGCGCCTGGCGCCCGGTGGCCCTTTCACTGCAGCGGCGAGGGGAGCACAGGATCTTCAAAAGCTCTGGAAAGAATTTGGTGGGAGGGGGAGAAAGGGTTTTACAAGCTCCCATTCAAAAATGGTCACTTTGAAGTGATGTAGCATTTTCAACCCTTTGAAGAGCCACAATTAGGAGGGGGCTGGTGCAAGCGAAAGGCAAAATTACTGGGCGACCATCACGGCCTTTCTCTCCCTGGGCTTTTAAGGGATGAACTTTTCTTCCCTTTTTCTCACAGGCCTGGGGGGCGGGATGGGGGTGTCTGGGGGAGCTGGAGGTTTCCCACACCCCCGTGGCGGGGAGGAGGGGGCCTGCATTTGGCTTTGCCCACCAGCAGCTCGGCGGCTGGTGGAGCGTGTCGGAATGGAGAGCAAATTGCCCAGGATTCCTGCAGGAATCGAGTGTCCCTGCGCCGGCAGGGCTGGATGTGCCGCCAGGTCGGGCTGGGGAGTTTTGTAGGCTCCACGGTGGGGAAAGATGCTGGCCATCGGTGCTGGCCGCTGGCAATTGCAGTTGGAGCTGAAAGTCCCAACGAAGTTGCAGGTCCTGGAGGCCGATGCAGAGGTCTGGTGCGTGAGAGCAGGCGCAATAAATAGAAAAGGGGAAGAAAGGCAGATTTGTGTCCATGTGTAATAAACTGAAGAAAAACAAGTGGTGGCCCAGGGTTGTGCAGGGAGCCTGTGGTTCCTGTGCTTGGAGGCGCATCCTGCAGCTTGGGCTCCTCAGCGAGCCGGTCCCTCCATGGCCAGGCTGAGGCCACCCTGTGCCACCGGGTCACCCAGGGCAGAGGGGGCGAGGACGGGGTGAGGGCAGAGGGTGACGGGCTCTGTCCAGGAGAATCCCCTGGGAACGGGGCTCCTCCTCAGCATCCCCGCTCGGGCCGGCTCAGGGATCTCCTGAGAGCAGACCAGGTGCTTCACTACATGCCAAACACTGGAGAAAATGGGAAACTGAGGTCATTCTTTTTCCTCTGAGAGGAAAGGAGGAGGAAAGGATGAGGCGCAGAGGATGAAGGAAAGGCACGTTTGTGAGCAGGGCTGTGGGGCACTTGCCCAGGGCACAGTGGTGGTGAGCCCAGCTCTTGGCCAGCGCCTTGGACTGAGCTTGGGGCTGCATCCCCTCATGTTGTGGCAACAGCCCCCGAGCCTGTGCTGCTCCTGGGCTGCGTGTTGGGCTGGGCTGGGCTGCAAACCCACCCTGAGAATGTCTCCAGTGACAACCTTGACCCTGCGTGCGGCTGTTTGGCTGCTGGGAATGGGGGTGACCGTGCCCCACCAGCTTGGACTGGTCATCTGCTCTAGGGAGGTGTCAAAGGTCTTGGGGGGCCCTGGGGAGCCCCCCTGAACCGGGGCTGGTGGGAGCTGAGCCCCTGCGCCTTTCCCTGGCTCAGCTCTGTCTGCTCCTGCGGTGGCAGGTCCAGGCCCTGCTGGGCAGCCAAGGGACGGCTCTGCTGGGATGGAGCGGCCGTTGCAGGGCTGTCCGCAGCCTTTCTCCCAGTAATCCCCAGCATGTCCCAGCTCCGGACGGCACTGAGGTGCAGGGAAGAGACTGCCAGGAATGTTCGTGTCCCTCTCCAGCACAGCTGGCTCCCGACAAGGCTCCCTCTGATCCTCCAAAGGGGCAGGCTGGGTGCTCCGGAGGTGCCGCTGGAGGGATGCAGGATGCCTTTTGTTGTCTTAATTGATGCCTGGGCAGGTCAAGAGACCCCCTGTCAAAATGAGTCATCCCACAGCACGTGTCCCCGGCTGCCAGTGTCCTGATGAATGGCGGCAGCTCAGCCCTCGGCTTCCGCTACCGGATCCAGCGACCCGCCGTGCCCCGGCGGCAGGGCCTGCACCGGGCTGCCGGCAGTGCCGGCGTGGCTGTGCCTCTTGGTTGGTGACGGCAGCGGTCTGCCTGCCCAGCGGGCCGGGCTCGGGGGTGTAGGGATGACTCAGGGGACACGAATCCACATGGTGCCCACCGTGCCCCTGGCCTGGGATGTGATGGGAGGTGGGTGTCACATGTACCCCAATGCCCAACGTCCCTGGGCTGGGCCAGGAGAGTTGTGGGTGTTGTGAGCAGTGCAAACAGCTATTAATGGTGGGTTTTAATTAAAGCAGCAGTGAGGGCTTCCCTTGCTGTTTGCTTGCTCTGTAACGCAACCCAAGGGGGACACAGCCCATCTTGGGGACCAGCCTTGCCCGACCTGCCGCAGGGAGGCAAAACCACTGCACCCGGTACAGCAGCAGCGCTGGTGTGGTCACCCAGAGCGGAACAGCTCCCGAGACCACGGCAGGCCCTGGCGGTGGCAGGGCACGGTGGAGATGTCAGAGGTGCCGGGGGGTGGCTGGGGAGCAGGAGGCTGCACGGTGCCACGCTCAAGGCAGGCAGGTGGTGGGTTCTGGTGGCCACGTTCTCCCAGATTTATGAGGTGCTCCTCCCTGGGATGCACGGCAGAGCCCGGACTCGCTGCAGGGATGACATGTCCCACACAAGGGTCAGTCATGCGGCTGAGCACAGACCGCACTCATCACACGGATGGTTTACCTGCTGTCTCCCCTCCCCACAGGCTGCCTGGCGAGGAGCGAGGACGAGCCCGGCCAGAGCTGCGGTGCTGCCACCCCGCACGGGGGGCGGCCGGAGGGGCCGGAGCAGCGCGGGGCGGCCGCAGCGCTGGCGGGGGGCACAGCCCTGCAGGTCGCGGCCATCCCCCCCGGGGTGCTGGACAGAGCCGAGCTCACCGACTTCTACTGCTGCACCCGCTGCGGAAAGGTGTTTTGGGAAGGGTCCCATTTTGGACGCGTCGTCTCCCAGTTTCAGGATGTTCTTGTTGCCACTGGGGATGAGCAGAACATCTATGAGCTGAGCTGAGGGGGTGTGGGGGATCAGGATGGCTCTGCAGCAGGACGGGGACCACAGGGATGTGCTCCTTGGTGAACGTCAGGAGATTTTGGGCTGTGGGTTTGCAGTGCAGGGCTGGGAGTGGGAGCGGTCTCCTTTCTGCCATGGAGGGGACTGTCACGTATGCACTGATGGTTCACAACAGCCCAAAAATACATGGCCTCCATGAGATCATTAAATCAGAGGTTGATGGAGAATGGACCCTTGGCTTTATTTCTGCCTCCCTCCAGGCTGGGCATGGCAAGAGGGTGGCAGATCTCTCCAAAACACTACCCAGACAGTGCCGACGCCACGGCACCCATCAGGCTGCAGCACCAGGAGCCACGTCCCCAACAGCGGAGCAGGGCCAAGAGCACCTCCAGTGCCCTGAGCTCTCCCCAGCCTGGGGACACATGTCACGCCATGTCCCCAGCACCCCCTCTCCCCCTGCTCCTGCTCTCCCGGGAGCTCTCCCGGCGTTCCTCAGGGACCATGGGGGGCACAGGCCTGGGCGCCGGGGGGTGAGCACTGCTCAGCACCCACAGGAAAACCTCTGGGTGCAGCACAGTGCCCACCGGCACCTGCATCACCCTGGAGCTGGGCCTGCCCAGCAGACCCAGGCTGGTGTGGGGGGTCCCATTGCCTGGCAGCCTGATGGGGAGCAGCACCCCCTGCCCACCCTGGTTGGGGCCGTTGAGTGCCCAGGGCTCTGTGCGACACACACAGGAGTGGCAATGAAGTGCGTGGTCCCGCCATCGCCAGGACCGGGGGCCGTGGGGGGAATAGCTGGTGTCCAGCAGAGGCTGTGGGGTCGATGCAGGGGCCAGGCTGGTCCTGCTGCTCTGGCTGCTGCCGTCAGATGCCTCCTGGCCCAGGAACAGGATTAAACTGCTCCACCTGCAACTGAGGAGCATTTGCAGAACTCTTCCTCTAACCCCGGGTAACTGCCAGGTCCTGACGTTATTGCTGGGAGGGCCCAGGGGGCTCTTGGCTCAAGTGTGACATTTACGGGCCAGGGAAGCGCTGCCTGGGCAGCTTACGCTGCAATTCAAGACTCGCTTTCCCTCTCCCAGTGCTCCTGGCCATGCAGTGCCAGGGGCTCCTTTCTCCCCAGGGACATCTCACCTCCTGGCTCAACCCTGTGACAAAACTAAACTTTTTCCTCCTTAAACATGCCTTTTTCCACGAGCTTCTGCCTGGGTTTTAGCGCAAGGGACACTGAATGGTGGCTGTCCCCACAGCTACACCCGTCTTCTCTCCCCAGTAGTCTCTGCTGAGCACTGGCCATGGACTCAACCCCCTGCCACCATGGCACAGCATCCCCGGTGACACCCCCCATGGTCACAGTGTGCTGTTTTGTCCCAGTTTCCGTCAGAAGATGGCAGAGAGCAGCAGGACCCCTGTGCCCACCCCTCCATCCCCATCTCCCTCACAGACCTGCCAGGACCACCCCCCGCCCCTTGTTTGCTGCCACTGAGCCTCATTTCTTTCAAGTGAAAGCAGAAAATAACCACACATCCTTCACTGGAGCTGATTGGCGTTGCGGTGGGTGCTGGCAGCACCACAATGGCTGGCACTGTCACCATGGCCACATGCGCAGCTGGCACTGCCTGTGCGTCGAGGTAAGGCCAGGCTGTGGCAGGGCAGGGTGCTGAGTCTGACCCCTTCCCATGAGGACACGCTCAGGTGTGAATCTGGGTCTGGCCAGATTGGTGGAGCTTGGACAGAAAGCCTCCTCCCTGGCTGAGCATCACCATCATCACCATCATCACCATCATCACCATCATCACCATCATCATCCTCACAGCAGCATGTGCCGGCCTGTGCACAGGCACCAGTGAGACCCCCCAGCCCTGGCTCTGCTTGCGGAGTGACAGACGCTGCAACACCGCAGTGCTGGGGATCTTGACACCGCCTGCTGCACATTTGCCTTAAATCCACTTTTTCCCTCCTCCCAGCCTGGTTTTGGGGATCGCAAAGCGAAACCTCCCTGGTGATGGCCCAGCCGGAGATGTCCATGCCCAGCACCATGCAGCCCCTACGCATGGGGGACTTGGGGACCGTGTCTCCTGCTGCCGAGGCTTTGGCTCTGTGGGGACACTGGGTCTGGGGGCATTCCCTGGGGAGTTGCTGCAGTCTGTCTGTCTGTCCCCTCTGTCCCCAGGGCCCAGGGAGCTCCCATAGCCCAGCCATGCAGCACCACTGCCCTGGGGGCTGGGGGCCACTCACCCCAGGCCGGTGGTGCAAGGCACTGGGACTCGCTATCCAAAAATGGTCTGGTTGAGTGCAAACTTCCTTCCCATCACCTTCAGCTCCTCCTTCCCCATCTCTCTTGGTTTGCGCTGGAGATGGGCAGAAGAAAAAGGGATTTTCCCGCTCCGCTGGAGGCTCTCAGGGCCCGGTCCACCTTCCTGCATTGACACCTCCAGCCATGGTGATTATTTCTCCTAATGGGGTTAAAATTACTTCTGCTAAACTCACCCTCAGTGGCCATCATTTTTCCATCCATTCTTTCTGTTTCCTTCCTCAGTTGTCTACATTTTTACATATAACCTGAAGGAGTTGTTTCATGTCCTGGTTTCCCAGCCCTGTGCTCTCTCTAGGTGTTAATGTGTTTTTCTTAATTCCCTCTTCATCTAAAATGGGAATTTCCTCTCTGCTCTTACCCCCAGGTCATTTTTATCACGTTTCTGGTGCAACAGTTTGGGCCATGCAGTGTCAGCAGAGGACAAACTGTGTTCTGCTAAACTGGCATCTTTAAATATACCTGGCCTGGAGCACTGGCAAGGGCTTGTAGGGTTTCTGGGGCTGGAAAACTGGTACGTGGATAAACCAAATATCCACTTTGCAGGTGATGATACAGCCAGATGGAGACACAGACTCTGGTTTTATATGTGCTGGGCGAACCTCCCTGTCTTTGGGCCATACTTGCCTTGTCACTTCATCCCTCCATCCTTCCACCCCTTCATCCCTCCACCTCATCATCCCTCCATCCCTGCCCATGGCCAGGCTGGCTGCCTGAGGTTGCCAGGACAGTTTTCTCCCTTGAGCCCTTCACAGAGCCCTCAGGTGTCTGGGCTGGGTGGCAGGAGACCTGCAGAAAGGGACATGTGGGATCCCTGCTGGGGGACACTCAGCACCCACCTGGGGCACCCACGGCCCTGTGGCTGCAGGGATCTGGCCCCTCAAGGATGTTTGACCACTCTCAGCCTTGAGCTGGTGCTCTGGCTCTGGGGGTTTTCCTATTGCTCCTGTGTGTCCAGGTGACCTGTTCACTGTCTGGAAGCAGAATGTCCTTACATTTACCCACCTCTGGTGCCAGGACCCTTGATGCTCTGCAGAACAACCATGGCTCCTGCAGCTCATCAGGTGCCTCCTCGTGAACACTCGTGGCTCGTGCTCTGCCATGTCTGTGTGGGCAACCAGACCCCCAGCCCCCCTGGGGACCACCTGGGGACCCTAAAGAGTGTCCTCTGAGCAGAGGGAGGATGAGGCTCGTCCTTTGCCAGCAGCCCCTCTACACCAGCGTCTGGTGGAGGCACCGGTAGGGTCACCCCAGCTGCTGAGCATGGGGCGGCCAGCGCCGGGGGCTGAGCAGCCCCACGCAGACTCATCTGTGTGTCAGCATCCTGCTGCTTCAGGGTTTGCTCTGGCAGGGCAGAAACTGGGGATGAAGTAAAGCAAAAGTGCTGCAGAGTCCCCGCAATGAGAGGTGCTTCATGGCGCCATGAGACCAACCTCTGCAGACCCGCTTTGGGGCCAGGTTGTGAGTCACACCAACAGCTGAGTTACCGCGGCCCCAGCCAGGAGCGGGGAGGTGGGAGCTGTGTCCTCGAGCCTCCAAACAGCTCCTCAGCCAGCCCGTGGGCGTTGCTGGGCTGCGCTCGCGGGGTTTGGGGAGCTGGGGTTTCACGTCCGTCTGCTGCTGTTTCCATTGCGGAGGGGAGCTGGTGAGGGGACAGCGGCGCACGCTGACCCTGTCCCTTGCCCTGGGGACAGCTCCTGGCCACACAGCTGCCTGGAAGGGGCCCTTCCCTCTGACCCCTGGGGACAGCTGGGTCACCTCCTTGCCACCTCTGGGACTTTGTCTTCCTGCCATCTCCATCAATTTGGAGACAAGCTCTTGGGCTTACTGCTGGCAATTGACTGCACTCGGGCAGGGTCACCATGGTGGGACTTGTTTTAGGAGAAGACCAAGCCGGGGCAGATACCGCTAGGTCGTGCCTACATGGGGGCACGGCACAAAGCAGCTCCCAAGGGGCTCATCCGGCTCCCGGGGATGGAGCAGTGGCTGAGACGCAGCACAGCACCTCCCTTCGTGCTGCCCGCAGGAGGTGGTGCCAAGGTGGGGTCTGTGCAGAAAGGTCATCTCCAGTCACAGACACAGTCAGCATCGAACTCCGCATTGAACCGGCCTTGAGCGGCATCCAGGAAGCAATAAATTGTCCAGTTTTGAATGGCGGATACAGATCAAAGGGAATTAAACCAGCTGTTTCATCACCCTACAATATTATTTCCCTATCTGATTACTTAAAAAAAAAAAAAATTAAAAATCCCATTGTCTGTGCCATACTAATGTTTAACATTTATTAGGGCAGTAATGAGCCCTCTGGTTTTTATGGAGCCGTTTGGTGGCACGTTGGAAGGGCAGCTCCCACAGAGCTCTTGCGGGGTGCAGCTCTTGGGGGGCTGCACACACCAAGAGCCCTTCCAGCCCCAGGTCGCTCCACCTGCGCTCAGCTCCTGCCCCTGCACTGCAAACCAGGGTCACGGGGGACCCCGTGATAAACAGAGCTAGAGAAGGGGGTTATCTCTGTCACACCAACCTGAATGAGACCTGAGCAAGCAGCGTCTCTCAGCCTTGAGAAATCACACGCTGCATCGGATGTCGGGCGGGTTCCTCTCCTCGCCTTGTGTACTCCTTGCATATCCTTCAGAGTCTGATGGGGACAAGGTGTTTGGCACTCGGGCCAGCTTTAGTTTACAAATGAATATATCAACATTGCTCCTCATCAGGCAGGAATGTGCTTCCCTCCCTTCTCCTCCACCTTATCCCCATCCCCTTCCCAGCAAACTTCCTTCCTCCTGTAATCTGGAGCGGAAACCTCGTCGCATATTTGACTGGCTCAGAGAAATCAGCCTGGTTTTCCCTGGCGTGACTTTGTGGCTTGAACTAGGGCTGGTTAGTCCCTAAGGCAGAGGAGGAAGAGGAGGAGGGCCAGGGCCGTGCTGCTGCCCGTCCTCGACACAGAGCCGCTCTTCCAGCCGGATGCTCCGATTGAGCTCCCAGTTGCTCGGCTGCCGTTTTCAAACAGACCGGCGTGTTTCTGGGCACGGACCCAGGCTGCAAGCTCAGGTCCTTGAGCTGCCCCACACCGCGGGCCGGGGGTCACTGCTGCTGGCCCTGGCCGGGGCTGGGAGAGGAGAGAGGTGTCGGTGCCACGTGAGGACAGGGATTTGCATCAAGAAGATGTTTGTTCCCTGGGAAATAGCCCAGGACCGGACCCTTCCCACCAGCCTGCCAATATGCAGGCGCAGCTCCCAGGCAAATGAGCGTCTCGCCGCTCACCAGGTGTCCCTCGCGGTGTGTTCTGCCGGATTTATGGCTGTGTCACCCCCAGGACTGCCCCAACCCCAGGCATGTCCCCACGGAGCGGTCACCCGACCCTCGGGCCAGGGCCAATGGGCTGTACCGTGTCTTTTTGGGGGAACTACATGGCGGGAGCAGTGGGGTGATGTGTCCCATCCCCAGGCCACCGCAAAGGAGTGACCGTGCAGTGCAATGGACCACATGTCACAGGAGACACAGGCTTGAGCCGAGGCAGTTTGGTCCACGTGTGCGGGCTGGAACGGGGACATCAGCCAAGGCAATGGCACAGGGCAGCGCGGCAGCACCAGGACAGGGCAGCCGGAGATCCCCGCCTGCGGCAGGGGCAGGAACAGCTCCGCACCTCCCAGGGGTCCCAGCTGGTGGCCTTTTGCCCAAACAGCATTTTCCCACTGTCAAAGGCAGAGGCTGGATGTTAGGGGCAGGGTTTGAACATGAGAAGAGCTGCAGCATTTCCAGCGGGATAAGGACTGATGATGGGCACTAGAATAATTAAAGACTGAGCTGTGTTGTCACAACCCAACCTGCACAGCCCAGCACCACATCACCACAGCCTATGTGCAGGGTCAGGGTCCTCAGCCTGTGTGCCCCCCGAGGACAATGACCACATGTGAGTTTATGACCGTGCTTGAGTCTCACTCAGGTCTCAGATCCTGTTTGTCACAGGCTGGGAGGGAGGGAACACTCAGAGCAGCATCCATGGTGTCATTTGCAGGAAGCGGCCATCCCCAGCCCACGATTCCATGGTGGTGCCCCCCATGGTGTGGGTGTTCCAGGAGGAGGGGGAGGCCTGGAGCCTCTCGCTGTCCCCAGGGCTCCCCTAAGCTGCCCACAAGAGCTCTACTCATGGTGCTTTGCTCCCTGCAGAGGACACAAGGCACCTGCACCCATGTCCTCATTGTGTGAGCATGGGGCTCCGGGCACGAACCCCAGCATCTGGCCTCAGGAGCTTTCTGCCCACAGGACGGGCAGAGGCTCAGTCCCCGGGCACGGCTCGTGGGTTTGGGATGTGCCGCGTTACCTGGGGGGCAGAGCGCGAGGCTGGTCCCACGGCCCGTCCCCCGCTGCGAGCCCGGAGCTCTCAGGCGGTGCACAGGAAGGTTTCTCCCTGATACCCCTGGCAGCCCCCTCCCTGCTGCCCCCTTGCCGAAAGCAGCAGCCTGGGGACGAGTTTCCCTTTCCTCTCACCCTGAGGTGGGTGTCTGCAAGGGAGGCCCTTCCCACGCAGCAACCACAGCCCCCAGCACCCCGGCCTCGCGTGGGCTCCCCTCCCTGCCCACATCCCGCGTCCTCACGGACGGTGTTGGCCGAGCCCCGCGTTTCCCCACCGGGGCTCTGGCAACCGCTTTGCCAAACAGCCGGAGGCAAAGCGGCGGCGGGGCCAGCGGCGGAGGAAACCTCTGCGCTTCCTCCGCTCGCAGGAGCCGGCGGGCGGGCCGCGCTCCCTCGCGCGCCTTTTGCTGGGTCTCTGCGCTGGGAAGAAAAGCTCTCGTCTTTCCCACGCTCTCCGACACATTTTAATGAATTAAGTGGGGGCACGCCCCCTCGCCGCCTGCCCCGGATCCGTCCCCCTGGCTCCCTTCAAGGAGGCCTCCGGGGGTGGCTGGCCGCTCGCTGGCTTGTCCGCCTGGCCAAGGGGATGGGCACTGCCCGCTTGGATTTTTCGGAAGAGGGCTGCAAGTGCCCAGCCCCACACACCAGCGCAGCTCTGAGCCCCCCCGGCAATGCCGGCAGCAGCCATTCCTTCTCTTCTCACCCGCAGGTTCTCATGAGCGGGGGAAAATTTGGTCATCACATCCCTTGAGGAAGGGGTATTTGGTGTGCGCCTCTCGGCGTGACTGTTTGCTAAAGGCATCGCAGAGCTGGGTCCCTCTCCCCGCCTCCCGCCGCCGCCTGCAGCACCCGCGCTGGCCACGGCTTCCCCTCTTCTCAAAAGAGAACAGACAGATCGCTGCCCGGGGTTACTGGCTTAGCAGGGTCCCAGGGAGCCGGCACCGGGGGGGAAGGACAGGGACCCCGCGCCCGCCGGCCCCTGCGCAGCCCCCGCCTGTGCGGGGAGCCTGGCCCGGCCGTACCCCCGCACCCGGCTCCTCTCCGGTTACAGAGCTGGGGCGCAAATTGGAACTGAAATGCAGGGTTTCAAAACTGCCTTTTTATTTTCCTTTTTTTGGTTGTTTTTTTTTGCTGTTTTCCCTTCCTCTCTGGCGCCGTTCCCAGGCCGAGTCCTGCCCCCACCTGCCAGCCCTGAACATTTGCGTGGCTGGGTCCCTGCCCAGCCTCTTTATTTTTCTCACCAGTGTCACTGGTAAATGCAGATTTGCTTGCAAGGATGTAACTCTGGCCAAGCCCCAGACCGGGGAGGTGTGAGCAATTCCCACTCTCCCACGGCTCACTGAGAGGTCTCAGCACCTCACGGGATATGGCCCGTAAACGCTCAAAATCAGCTGTCCCGGGATGTTTAGGAGGGGAAAGGATGGGGTAAGCCAACAGGACTGGAGCCCCCATGCCCAAGCCACCGCAGCCATCGTGCTGCCCTGCTCCAGCAGAGCCCCTGCACAGCCCTCCACTTTCCCTTGGCCGGTTTTGCCGCGGTGGGTTTGGCAGGTTTAGTGCTTGGACTCCCCGTCGCTGTGGCGCAGCTGCTTGCATCGCCGAGCAATACCGGGCCCCTGGGCACAACTGCCCGTGAGTCACCGTGAGTCAGGGTACATCCCACTGCTCACCCCGCAAAGTGACATGGGCGAGAGGGCAGAGGTTGCCACTGGTGTCCCCCACTGCCACCACAGCTGGGGTGATGGGGGGCAGGCCACCACCTCCTGCCCAGGACGGGTCCCTCGGGGGGACAGGACAGGCAGAGGGTGCCTTCTCTTCACTGTCCTCAGCAAACCTGGCTCCTGCATGGACCCCGAGGCCCCAAGCCCACCTCCATGCCCTGTGCCAGCACTGTGGGGGCTCCAGGCCTCAGTGGCATGGGGATGTCCTGGGAGAAGCTGCAGGGACACTGGACACAGACGGGGAGCATCAGCAGCCCAGCAGCCGCAGTGCTGCGCCGGCCTCAAGCTGCCGACCACGATCCCATCCCAATCACCCCTGTTCCGTGAGAACAATGTGCTTCAGTGTGCTCACATGAGAAAGATGTGACTGGGAGAGCTCGGGCTCAGGGAAACCAAATGGGCTGAGACATGGAGACCAGACAGGGCTGGATGGGGATGGGGATGGGGATGGGGATGGGATGGGATGGGATGGGGTGGGATGGGATGGGATGGGATGGGGTGGGATGGGATGGGATGGGATGGGATGGGATGGGATGGGATGGGATGGGATGGGATGGGATGGGATGGGATAGGGCAGGAGATGGGGATAGGATGGATGGGAGCTGGATGGGGCCAGAGATGGCATGGGCATGGGACGATGGTGCAGATGGGAATGGGATGGGGATGAGAAAAACTATCTGCAGAAATTGACCCAGAGAAGTGGACTATTATGTGAGGAGAAACAGGAGCTGCTCTGCTGACTCCTTCCAGCTGAACCAGGCTGGTTTAACCTCATCAAAGAAAGCAGCAGAACCCAGCGCGGGCAGGAGCAGAGTCCCAGCCCCAGCCCCAGCCGTCCCCGCCTGCTGCGTTTCCCTGACTACCCATGGGACAACGCCATGGGGCAAATCATGCCCCGAGCCCCTGGCGACTGTCCTCCAGCTGTGTGATGGATGGCTCCAAGACGGCATTTCATCAATTGGGGCTGAATTTAGCAGTTGGCTGATTTCTCCCTTTCCATCCCCAAATGGACGTGCCAGCACAGCCAGGTGACAGCAGCTTGCTGGCCAGCTGCCCCCGGCACGGCTGCTGTCACCTCATTTTACGACACGCTCCTTCCTTTCTTCCCGCACCTCCTGCCCCGCTTCAGCCGACCAAATGCCCGGCAGCCGCAGCGAGTGCCGGCCCAGGGCTGCTGCTCCCAACAGCCTCGCCGTTTGCTCTCTCATGGGCCAAAAGAGCATGGGCAGGGCCCCTCCGGTGTGTTTTTGGGTCGACGAACTATTTTCATTACCTTTGTACCCGTTTTCCTGCCTACTCATGGTGTCCACACCTCCCGGTGCTGCCACCCCAGGAATGTGGCCACAAGACGGGCAGCGGATCTGACTCCAGATAAAGTCCCGTGCGACTCAACTGGGTCACTCTGGGGCTGGCGGGACCTGCTGGGGGCTGAGTCTTCTCTCCTCAAAATCAGTTCCACCCATGGATCCTCCAAACCTCCTGCAGACACCCTGTGTGCCAGAGGGGCTGAACCCCCCCACCCCTGCCTGTCACCTGTCCCAGTTTTGCTCACAGGGACACAAAGCCCCAGCAAGAAGGGTGTCACCCCCAAGCTTGAGAGTGTTTGCAAAGGACTCCCCGCAGCACCTTGGTGAGCCCCAACCCCGCGGCTTTTGGGGCCACCGGCTCCCGGCTGGGGGGAAGTGAGGGGGAGGCGGGGAGTGGTTGGGGACGGGCACAGCCCGGGTGCAGCACAGCGCGGCGGGGCGCCTCGACTCGGCTCGGCACAGCACGGCTCGGCACGGCTCGGACGCGCACGCCTGGGCGGTGGTGCCCCCTGCCGAAACCCCGAGCCGAGCCGAGCTGAGCCGAGCCGAGCCGAGCCGAGCCGAGCCGAGCCGAGCCGAGCCGAGCCGAGCCGAGCCGAGCCGAGCCGAGCCGAGCCGAGCTAAGCTGAGCCGGGCCGTGCCGGCAGCGCCCCCCATCGCCCCGCCCCGCGCACTCCCGAACCGGGGGAGGGGGGCGTGGCTTCTTGCTGCGTTCCCGCCCCTCCCCGCCCGGTCGTTCCAATGGGCGCGCGGTGGCGTGGCCCCGCCCCTCGGCGCGGCGTCACGGCCGTGCCATTGTTATGCAAATAAAAGGGTGGGTAAAAGGCGCGGCGCGGGGCCAGCTCCGCTCCAGAGAGGCCCGGGCGCGGCGGAGCGAGGAGCGCGGAGCAGCAGCAGCGGAGCGGCGGGGCCGGGGCGGCAGTAGAGGCCCAGCAGCAGCAGAGGCCCAGCAGCAGCCGCCACCGCATGCCCGGGCGGGCGCAGGCGGCGCCGTCCATGCGGGACGGCGGGGCTGCGGCGGCGGCATGAGCCAGAGCGAGGTGTCGGCGGCGCCGCCGCCCAGCCAGCGCGTCTTCCAGGAGGCGGTGCGGCGGGGCAACACCAAGGAGCTGCAGTCGCTGCTGCAGAACATGACGAACTGCGAGTTCAACGTCAACTCCTTCGGGCCCGAGGGGCAGACGGCGCTGCACCAGTCCGTCATCGACGGCAACCTGGAGCTGGTCAAGCTCTTGGTCAAGTTCGGCGCCGACATCCGCCTGGCCAACCGGGACGGCTGGAGCGCGCTGCACATCGCCGCCTTCGGGGGCCACCAGGACATCGTCCTCTACCTGATCACCAAGGCCAAATACTCCGCCGGCGCCCGGTGATGCCGGGGCCACCCCCCCCCGCTCCTCCGGCCGCCAAAGCTGCTCCCACCCCCGCCCGGGGTTTATTTGGCGAAGATTTGGGGCCCCACGCAAAACACGCCACCGTTTGCCTGCTTTTGTTTTGTTTTGTTTTTCCTCCCAAGGGTTGTTTTCCTACTGTAACGTGTTGGTTTTTTCTTTTATTTTTTTTTTTTTCCATCTACCTCGGCTGCACTCACAGTATTCACGGTTTGAGTTTGACATCTGGGCAGATGCTTTAAAGGCTCCCCCGTCACCTCCCCGCTAATATTTAATCCTCCCACCCCGCTCCCCTCGCTCCATCCGATTTAAAGTATTCTGGCTCAGAACCGAATTTCATTTCAACGCTCCCCGAAGCGCCTCCCCCGCCGGACCGAGGGCCGGGTCCCGCTGTCCCGGAGCGGAGGAGCCGCCCGGGCTGGGGCTCCGGCTCCCGCCGCCCTTCCCGGCGAGGAGCACCGGGAAAACCCTCCTCCTCTTCCATCTTCTCCCAGTGTTTTCCCACCAGATTTTTTTATTTCGAGGCGACTCCATTGGAATATGACACTTTTTTTTTGTTTGTTTTCCCACCCCGATCGCTCCTTTTTTTTTGTTGTTTTCTTTTGCGCTGGGTTTTCTGCTTTGGTTCTTTTTCTTTCGGGGGGGTGTCTGAAGAAAGTCCATGTCCTCACCCGCTCCTTGAATCCATTTAGCACGTGTGAGATCCCAGGAAGAGACATTGAATCCTTCTGGTTTTGTGTGTAAAGGGGGATTAGTAAATCCTGGACTTATTATTTTTCCTTGAAAAATAAAGTGAAATAAACTCTAGAGGCAGAGGATTTGCTTTTGCACAGAAAGGGGCGCGAGCGCTCTCTGCTGCCTGGAGAGATGCCGGAAAACTACTGAAAAGAGTTTGGGAACTTATTTTTTCTTTTGGTGAAACTTGGATAACACTTCTCAATGCAGAACGATCCATTTAACGTGTGTAGATTCACCCTCCTTTTATACGATATATATATGCCTCAATATATATATATTTATAAAAGAAAGGGAGGAAGAAGAGGAAGCCACCCGAAGTCGCATTTTGAAGTGACTGCACGTATAATTGCGAATGCTGCTTTTTATCGCTATGGCACAAGAACATCCATTTGGAAAATGCGGAAGGTTTCAGAAGTCTCCTTTCTCCCGCTGGTCTTTCAGCCCTCTGCTCCTCGTCTGCACTAAACCATCCGTGTCACTGCCGTCTCCCCGCTCTCTCCTCTCTTGCTCCCCGCATCCCAACCATTACGATTAAAAACAGAAAAGAAAGTAGTTACCTGCTGGTTTATTTGGGTTGTGTCTTAACTATTTATCATGTATGTATATATTTGTGGGTGAAGATTGTGAGCCTGGTTTTGTTTGAAGCTGGTGGCGAGTGTTTCAAAAATGTGGTAAAACTTGAGTCTGCCGTTATTTCCCATTGCACTGAATATTCTGCTTTGTCTCTGGTTTCACCTGCAATTTGGTTTTGGTTTTTGCCACTTCAACGATTTGAGATGATCTGAGAAAGCTCCAGCTTTAAAGAAGAAGGAAAAAGCCCTGTTGAGAACATCTACTGTTCATGCTGTAATCTGCAAGGAACTGCTTGGCCGACGTCTTTCTGTGAGCATGGAAGGGGGTGTCCAGCACTTCCACTGGTGCTTCTGTGCGATAGTTACGGGGTGGGAACAAGATCTTTTCTAGCGAGGTTTTTATCGTCGTTACCAGATGGTTGCACATTTATATATTTTCTTTGACTAAATGGATTTGCCACGATGAAATGTCATAACATTTATGACATGGTATTAAAAAGTGTATTGTAAAGCCAAGTTCTAGATGGATTTTTAAAAAGAAATCTTGGTTATAAACCCAGTCTAAAGGGAGCTCTGTCCAGTGTTGTAAAGACAACATGATGTAACCCATATTTATATTTTTATAAAATACCTATTAAGACTGTGAATCTCCTGTGTGAATTGCTGGGTGAGTTGTTTAAGAAAAGTATTGTTCCTTTCCAGCCTCCTGGAGCTTTAGACATGCTGAGATTTTGGGAAACTGTACGTCGGGGAAGGGGGTTTGCTCTGAAATTGTGAGTTGATGTATTTTTACATCCCTTTGTATTTTACTGAAAAGCTGCTGCCCTTCCTAGTCCCTAGAGTTTCAATTTTCTATGCAACCCCCACGCCCCAGTCTCTCTTGATCCTGAGAAGTAAAAGGGATGCAGATTGATTCAAATTGAAATGAGGGTCCCCCCGCCCCCCTTGTTGGCTCATCGTGCTGCTGACCCTTCACGCCAAAACGGGGAGAACAAGGAGAACTAAAGAGGCAGGTGGGGGAGGCTCTTTCGTGCATGACTGGTCCCCTTCCGGCAGTCATCTTTTTAATTATTATTATTATTTTTGTAAGAAGAATATATTGATAATGTCAGTGAAATAAGCAGACATTGAAGCTGATGCACAGATTGCTCCAGAAAGGAGTTTTTCTGTAGATTTTTCTTTAGATGCGAATACCTTTTTTAATTATGTTAATTAATGTTAAGAAATTTTAGGCTTATATTGAAGCTGTATGTGGGTCACTATATGATCATTTCTAACTGGATAAAGTCTGTACAGTACAGCATATTCCTGAGTGTATGATATAGACGTGTAGCCCCAGAGTGCGAAATTTATAAATAAATTTTTCATTGATCTTTTTATAAAAAAAAAAAAAAAAAAGGCTTTTTTGTTTGTTCTTTCTCCCGTGGTTGTGGGTGATGCTCCCGTGGTGGGGGGGCTGGTTCCTGTTTCAGTGCCCAAACCTGCAGCTCTTCTGGGGTTAAATGTGTCTCCAGAGGGTGAGGGTTGGGGTGGGTTTGGGGAGGCTCCTGGTTGACCCCATCCTGGTGTCTGAAGGCTGGTGGAGCGGTGCTGGCTCAGCCCAAGGTGGGTGCTGGGGGTTGTGCTGGTCCCAAAGTTGCCAGGGGAGTGAGATGGGAGCCCTGGGGTTGGTCCCAGCCTGTGAGAATGGGGCAGCTCTGGTTCCCAGCGAACCTTCTGTGCTGGGTTTATTCACCCCTGGTCCCCAGCAAGGGTTGGAGGTGACCTGGTCCTCGCCATCCCTTGGGCTGTGATGCTGGGGTCACCTCCAGTTAGAAACTGCTGGTGGCTTCAGCCACCCCCTGGAGGGGCACGGTGAGGGGTGGGGTGGGGTGAGGGTCTCTGTCCCCAAAGGCGCCTCCGTCCCCTCGCGTGGCTCAGAGCAGCCCAGTGCCCACAGCCTGAGCGCGGTGTTCCCAGCAGGATCCAGCTGTTGGGAGAGCAGGGGCAGCCCCCCGCCTGCGCAAACTGCGGCACAGGGTGCAGGGCAGCTCCCGCACTGCCAGCACCATGGGGTTTTGAATTAGGCTTTTTCTATAACGATAGTTTTGCCACCTCTGGAAATGCCTAAATGCATGGGTAGTTTGTGCCGTGCCAGGGTGTGGGTTCCCCAGGGTGCCGGGACTGCTGTCCTGCCAATGGCAGTGGGGAGGAAACCTGGAGAAAAGGCCCCGTGTGACCTCTCCAGGTTGGCCAAGCACCGCTGCCGTGTGCCAAGCCCCGCGCCATCCAGCGCCAGCACGGGACGGTGCCTGGGGCGGCCGCGTCCTGCCCAGGGTGCCCTGAGGACACGCAGCCCGCCCGGCAGCAGCCCAGAGTGGGCAAGTCAGGCACCGAGTGACCGGTTGGCTTTTAGCAGGAAAAAAAGATAATGCCACAACCATCAGTCACGACCGCTGGTGGTCCTGCAGGTTTGTCACCCGGTGTCTCACAGCAGCCTCTGACTGTGGCCAGATCTGCAGGCTGTGTGTGTGGGGCTGGCACCGCTCCCCTCTCCCACTGCAGGACGATTTTGTCCTGCTTGGGCACGGCACGACACCGACCTACCGGCGAGTGCCACCAAACCTGCCCCCATCGAGGGGCTCACCGGGGCCCTGTGGGGTCAGCCCTGCGGGTGCGGCTCACCCCCACTGCATCCCTGGTCTTGGCATGATGTATAAAGCTCACCCAGGCACCCACTTTGGGTGGCCCAGGGCCAGGCGCAGCCCCGTGGCTTCTCCCGGGTCACTTTGGCCCAGGGACCCAGCCACAACCTCAGGACAGGTTTATCCGAGGAAACTCCGCATTCCTGCACTCCGCTGCGCTCTCCCCGCGGCAGACGGAATGGGCTGGGGCCTGCGGCAGCCCCTTGGCAGGGGATTTGGGTTGGGAGGTGAATACAAATCGCATCCCCGCAACACTGCCCAGTGTCCCAGGCTCCCGCGTGTGACAGCCCCGCAGCGGGGACGCACGAGCGTGCAGCCGGACCCTGAGCCCCGCGCACAGCCACGGCCACGCCGCTCCGCAGCTCCTGCTGCAGAAACCCCATCCAAGCAATCTAGGAACTGCAAAGACTTGCTTTTTTTCTTGTTTTATTTTTTTTTCCCTTTTCTATTTTTGTTCCAATAAAACAAAAAGGATTGTTTGGTGGCGTAAGCACATTCTTCTGGGCTTTTTGCGCGTCCCTGGCTGCGCGTTTTTGTCCGCCGGCCGCATTACGTACGTCCAAGAGAAACCAAAGCAAGAATTTGAACTTTCAAGTGCTTCCTGCCATTGTCTTTTGCTTTTGTTTGTGCTACTGACTCCAAACCAGATGGATCGGGCTCCCCTCGGGCCGCGGGGGTGATTGGAAGTCAACACAGCCCGGCGAGGTTTGACAGCTTTGTCTTCTCTTCTCTCGCCCTTCATCCGTCAAGCCCAGCCATCGGAGCTGAATCGACCAACGCATATGGATGGGGGGGGGGAGGTGGGATTTTATTTGAATTTCAGGGAGCTTAACACAGTAAGGAATGAATGAGAAAGAAAGACAGCGAGCGGGCGAGCGAGAGGGGACGGGCTGTAATCAAAATTCAGTACATTTTAAATAGATGCTTTGTTTGGCACTTGTATGACTATGATAATGGCGCAGACTGCGGATCCGAATAGGAGTTACCTTTTTAAAAAGAAAAAATCAGAGTCAGCCACTGTTGTGTGCTGGGGAGGAGCGGGCGGCAGGCTCTGGCCTCCTCTGCACCATTTGTGTTTTGCCCCTTCTCAATGCTTTCTGGGCTCCATCCCCACCCGCAGGGTGAGCCCCCACTGGGGGCCGATGGGTGGGTGGGTTGGGGCAGGGGGTGGCCGGGCAGGCGGTGCTCAGCAGCGCTGGAGGTGCTCAGCATGTGGCGCAGGATGGCACGGCTCATGGTTTCAACCATGCTGTGGGCTCAGTGCACTCAGTGCTGCTGTGGTGTTTGGTGCTGGGACTTGGTGCAAAGGTCCCTGTCCCCAGGATCCTTCCCAGGCTGGTGCTGGAGCTGCCACATGGAGTTTGGGGTGTTCCTGCAGCGTGCATGGCCCTCCCGTCCCGCTGCGAGGTGGGAGCCGGGGTGTCAGTGCCAAACCCCCATGTCATTCTGCAGAGCTCCATGCTCGGGGGGCTGTGTCACCCCAGGGATGCTCCCAGGTCTGGGGTGCATCAGCACAGGGACCAGAGGTGGTTCCTGCTTCCCTTTGGTGGCAGCAGGTGTCCCGGGAGTGACAGCACTCCATCGTGTGGGCAGGAGAAACATCTCTTCCCAGAAACTCTTCAGCCACCGTGTCCCCATGTCACCAAAGTCACCCATCTCTTGGGGTGCCCAGGGAGAGGTGACCTCTGGGTCTCACACCAGCTGGGATGCAGACCTGTGGGTGCAATGTAGGTTTTGGCTTCTTCATGTTGGCACGTTTCTCTTTGTGACTCTAAAGAAATGTCAGAGCAGGGCAACATCCTGGTGTGCCTTGTTTTGAGAAAGGCGGTGGACGGGACTGGTGTCTAAAGGGCTGGAAGGCTGCGGGGACGGAGGGACGGCTGGGGAGGAATGGGGAATGGCTGGGGGGAGCTGGCGCAGAGCACTGGGGACGTGGAGGGTGCTTGGGGAATGATGGGAAAATAGAGGCGATGGACTGAGGGAGCGGTAGAAGAACGGACAGAGGCAAAGCTGGACTGCTGGATGGATGACAGGCTGGGGAACAGCTGGGACAACTGTTTTAGCTGGAAACTCCTCGTCCAGCCTGAATCCAACAGTGTTCTGTGGCAGGAGCATCTCTGAGCGCAGGCCAAGGAGAGCAGCACCGCTGGCAGCACCTCACGAGGGGCAGAGCTCAGCCCAATGGAGCTGGGGGTGTCCTGCTGCTGCTTCCTGGGAAAAGGCTCCCCAGAAGGTGCCTCCCCCTTCCCCCAGGATCTGGGCAGCGGCCCTGGCAGCCGGCAGTGTGCACGGGGCACAGAGGGCACCCGCGGGCACCGGCTGTCGGCTCCAGCAGGCTGTCCTGAGCCACAGCACTGGATCCACCCTCCGCATCTCTGGTTGCTCAGAGGAGGGAACGGAGCTGGTGAGGGGCTGGAGCACAAGGGTGATGGAGCGGCTGAGGGACCTGGGGGGTTCAGCTGGAGAACAGGAGCTGAGGGGAGACCTTCTGATCTCTGAACTGCCTGAAAGGAGCTTGGAGCCAGGGGGGTCGGGCTCTGCTCCCCAGGAACAAGCGCCAGGAGCAGAGGAAACGGCCTCAAGTTGCACCAGGGGAGGTTGAGGTTGGATCTGGGAACAATTTCTTCCCCAAAGGGCTGTGGGGCATTGGAACAGGCTGCCCAGGGCAGTGCTGGAGTCACCATCCCTGGAGGGTTGGACAGACGGACATGAGGTTCTCAGGGACATGGGTTAATGACAGTGTTGGGTTAATGGTTGGACTCAATGATCTTGAGGGTCTTTTCCAACCAAAATTATTCTGTGATTCTATGATTCTGTGATCCAGCCCAACACCAACCAGCTTCACTTTTGTCCCAGGCAGGAGGGACTGGCCATGGCTGGCACTGCTGTCCCCTGCCATGGTGTCAGCCCCGCCGCAGGCCTGGGGACCCCAGGGAGCCCAGCACAGGGTGCAGCACGGAGCAGAGTCAGAGCTGACCCAGCGAGCACGGCCACATGTGGCCCTGGCCAGAGGGACACTGGCCAGCAATGGCTGCCACCTCTGCTGAGCCTCTGCCATGGAGGTTTGGATGGTTTGTGCCCTGGGAGGCGAGGGCACATCGAGCAGACTCGCTTATAAAACCATAGAGAGCATCTGCCTGGAAACAGCAGCTCTGCGGCCTCCCCGCCCCGGCAGGGCACTGCAACCTCGGGTCATGTTTTCTCCAGCTGAAAAAGCACTTTCTTACCTATGCCTAGTCAGCAGCAATGCTATTGCACATAATGCAATTGCACGGACTCCAAATGTGCCCAGAGCTCCCCAGGTTCGCGTCCAGGAGCAGACCCCTGCCCGCACAGCCCCGCTTGCTCGGTGGGCTCTTGCTGGGATGTCTCAGTGTGGTCATCCCCCTGTGAGCAGGGGCAGGAGCGGTGTCACAGCTCTCTGGACACCCGATTGCCTTTACTTATGCCTAAAACAATCACGGGGTGGTTGGAGGGGTCTGTGGAGGAGCAGTGGCTGCCCCTGCTGCCCCCTGCCCTGCCCAGCCTGCCCCATGGGGCCGAGCGGGATCCTGCAGCAGCCCAGCACCTCTGGGAACAGCCCGTTGCTGTGACACTTGCTGGGAACAGTCCCTGAATGCTTCAGTTCGGAGGTCACAGCTGGGGACCTGTGGCCGCAGGAGGCTGGTGCTCCCCAAATCCCTGCAGGAAAAGGGGTGCAGGGTGCCCGAGACAGCCGGGCTGTGGGTAGAGGAGGCTGCTGGCTCAGCACCCACTGCCCTCCGTGTCCCCATGAGCAGCGCCAGGATCAGGCCCTCGTCCCCCAGCACAGCACCGGCCAGGATGACTGTCCCCAGCAGGTCCTCGTGTTTCACCCTGCTCACATTCACAGTTACAGTGACAACTCTGAGCCACCCCCGGCCCCTTTTCCACTCACAACTCCCCCTCATTCAAAGCCTCTGTCCTTTTAAGCTATTTTTTTCCCCTCCTATTCATTTCCCGGCCGCCTCTATCCTTTTCTCTTGCCTAGCCCCTCTCCCGGAGCAGCTGCTATGCTAATAAGCATGAGGCAGAAAAGGGAGCAAGCCTTTGCAGTGGCTGGGGAGGAGAGAAAGACCCCAGAGCCCTCCAAATGCTAAATAAATCCAAGGCTGGAGCAGCATCCCTGAACAAAGAGGCCTGGCCTCCCCCCTCTTTTCCCCTCTTCCCAATTCCACCACCTTTTCACATTCAAATCCATTAAACAGCGAGCAGAAAGACCCTGAGTATTCATAGCATTGCATTAAAGAGAAAGCCCCGTGGTCCCTCTCCACCGGCCGGGCGGAGGGAAGGGCTCCATCCATCCCCGCCGGGCTGCCGGGGCTGCGGGCTGGGAACCGCCCGGGACAAAAGCCCCGGCTATCGCACACGGAGATGCCTTTCACCTGTGCTCCAGGTTTCTGCCCCTCCTGGGACCCTTGGGCTCCTACGTTGGGATCCAGATCCTGGTTCCTGCAGGCAGCGCTGGGTGGGAACCGCACAGGAGGGAGAGTCTGCAGTGCAACAAGGCAGGAACCCCCCGTGTGTCCTGCCTGTTGATGGTGCTGGGAAGTGTTATGGCAGTGACGGGGCGATGGGGACACCCAGATCTAAAGGGGCTCACAAGACAGATGGGGACAGACTTTTAGCAGGGCCTGCTGCAAGAGGACAAGGGGTGATGGTTTAAACTAAAGGAGGGAGATTCAGGCCGGACATGAGGAAGAAATTGTTGTGCCTGAGGGTGGTGAGAGCCTGGCCCAGGTTGGCCAGAGAGGTGGTGGATGAACCATCCCTGGAGACATCCCAGGCCAGGCTGGACGGGGCTCTGAGCAACCTGAGCTGCTGAAGATGTCCCTGCTCATGGCAGGGGGGAACTGGGGAGCTGGGAACGTCCCTTCAACCCAGACCATTCTGTGGTTCTGTGATCTTAGGGTGGTGAAGATCTCCCACAGTCAATCCCAAAGGGCAGGGCTCCTGCAGGGCCAGGCACAGCCCAGGGCCACAGCCACTTGCCCACCAGCCCCTGAGCAAGGACCGGTCACCGCAGCCTCACCGCGGCTGGTGCTCAGCCAGCGGGCCAGGTCCCTTGTGCTGGTAACACATTTCCTACCCATTTTGCCCTAGAGTCAGAGCAGCTTTCTGGCACAAAGACCTCAGACCTCACTCCCTGAGCGAGAGGATGCAGTAAGGGACGTGGACATGTAGGTGGGCTCCATGTCAGCTACTGGGGCTGGGGGCAGGTGGTGGAATGCCTGAGGAGATGTGACTCTTCTGTGGAAGAAGAATAGATGGGCATTTTTTCTGCCTTCTGGGATGAAAATGGAGACACAGCTCCAGGAAGCATTTAATGTTCTTCTCTGGTACCAAGCTTCTGCTGGAGTCACAGGACTCCAGGAGATTTGTCTTTTAGTATCAAATATTGAAAAATGTTTTAAATTCAGGGATTTTAGCGTGTGAGGATGGAAGCGGTCTGAGTGATGCTAGCTGGACCACGGAGACCGTGATGGTCACGTGAGGTGGCCAGGAGGCAGCAATAACGGGGACCCAGCCCGTGCAGCTGGGTCAGTGGGGTGGAATTCAGCTCTGGCCCTGGGGTGTCCATCCAAGGTGGTGTCTGGGTTCCTCCGCAGGCTGTGAAAGCAGGGGAGGGATGGCAGCTTACATCTAAACTCCTGCTGCTTGAGATGTCCTCACTTGTCCTGCGTGGCCTCTGCCCCAGGGTCAGGAGGCCATCCGGTCTCCTGTACCTGCACACATGTCCCGGGCACCCTGGGGCATCTCAGCAGGCACAAGGTGACTGTGTTTTGGTGCCCAAATCCTGCTCTGTAGTGATACAATCAAGACTCTGGAAGGTGATTGAGGCTGCCCTAGGAGGCCACCTCCATGTGCTCAGCCATATCCCACCCTGGGCTCCTGCAGCCACATTCACATGGTCACCAGGGCTCCATCCTGACCATTGCAGGTGCTGCACAGCCTTGGGGTCTGTGGACCAGGCCAGCAAGAGATCTAGAGCAGAAGATGGGGAGAGGTGGGACTACCCTCAGGAAACCTAAAATGATGTTAACCCCTACATGGGACATGGGAGCTCAGTCCCCGGCCTCAGCAGTGCAGGGTCCCCAAGCTGTGTGGACGG
Organism: Streptopelia decaocto; assembly: GCF_964273445.1. Classification (NCBI taxonomy): domain Eukaryota; kingdom Metazoa; phylum Chordata; class Aves; order Columbiformes; family Columbidae; genus Streptopelia; species Streptopelia decaocto. The sequence continues at coordinate 1,655,992 of NC_138672.1, read as the reverse complement.
TGCCCTGTCCGTGCGTGGACTCTGTGCTCCCCGGGGTGCTCCCAGCAGCGTGGGATCCTCGGGCTGTCTTCATGGCTGATGCTTCAGCGCTGTAGGACCTTCCTGGCCCACCCTGCCCTTGCAGGCCACCGGCTTCTCAGCCTGGAAACGTCTTGATCACATCAGGGCCTTCCTGGGCTCCACCAGGGACATGTTCCCCCAGAAAACAGAGCTCTCTGGGGTGAATGTCAGCAAAGACCTGGAGAGGTTTCCAAGAACAAGCTCCTACTGTCTTGCAAAGGAAACCAGCTCCAGCCAGGTGTCTCAGCCTCAGATCCCTGAGCCACAGGGGGCTGTTCCCAACCCTACTGTGTGCAAACACTGAGGATTGATCCAGCACCCTAATAACATGGAGGGGCCTGTGCTGCTCCAGCTTTGGTGGACTGGCCTTGCCTTGGCAAGGGGGTGTCCTTGGGCAGAGACGGTGAGCACTGATCCTGCACTACCCCAGCCAGATGACTCAATTCTGCCTGCTCCTCACCTGAGACAAGTCACAGAGGGACAACCTGGCACAGAGGGTGCAAGAGGCACAGAAATACTCAGATGCCACCGACACCACCGTCATGCTCCTCGGTGACTCCCCATGTGTCTTCCCATGGATTTGGTCAGTGACAGGTGGTCACTGCCCACCACTGTGCTTGGGGGCCCCACACTCCTGGTGTGAACCCGAGCCCATTCTCCACCATCTCACTCTGTCCCAGCCCTTCCCAAGGACCAGCCTCAGCACCAAATTCCACCCTGCCCCACACCTGCCTTCGGAGCAACACAAAGACAAGTCCAAGCATGACAAGTCCTTCATTGCGCACAGGCTGGTGGCATGGAGTGAGTGGGATCAGCGGGAGGGATGAACGCAAGCCACCGTGCCCCATCTGCACCCAAACTGCATGGCCATGGGGTGCTGAGAAGGGCAGTGAACACCATGAATTTTTTGGGGGGGATCTTCTGTGAGAGGCCGTGGTCGAGAAGCAGGGCTGCACCAGCCTCTCTGACGCCAAGGCAGTGGCTGGAAGTGTCGCAGCCCTTCTCCAGGCACAGGGCTAACCCTGCAGCAGGCTGCAGCCTGCCTCTGAGCGCCGAGCAGCAGCGCCTGCCTCACCCTCCGGCCTGCAGGATGAGGCCCACAGTGCTGCTGGGGCAAGGACTGGGAATGTCCCAGAGACCTGAATTGTCCCACGTTGCTCCCAGGCTGGTCCGAGAGATGTCCTACCAGCCTCCTCATCCTCACGGGGCTGGCTGGAGACCCTGTCCCGACTTGGACAGGGTGACCCAAGGGACCTGCAAGCACCGTAGTGCTCTGGTCCTCCATGGTGGCTGCATTCCGAGGAGCTGCAGCGTGGTGGGACCATCCCAGGCAGGTCTACCTGCAGCGGCAGGTGGGACGGGGGTCCAGGGTGTCCCTCTGATGGGCGGTCGGGAGAAAGGTCCCTGCTTAGCAATGCAGGAATGCAGGTCGGGCTGAATGCGGCGGAGGCGGGTCTGATCTGGTGCCCCACTAAGCCCCCATTCTTTCCCAGCCGGTGCATCTTGTATTCAGGCTGCCTGCTCCTAAGCAGAGCGTCTTTAATCCTTCCCTTGTCTCCTCCATTCCCTTTCAGGCCTTTGGCCAATGGGAAGGGGATGAGCAGCTCTCTCCAGGAAGGAAATTAAAAGCGAGGAGGAGGGTAGGGAGGAGGAGAGCGCGGGGAGGGGGACTTGGAAGGGGAGACAATCCTGGAGTGGAGATGCCAGTCATCGGGGTCTCAATAGCCCCATTCACCCTGCCCAGCCACACAGAAAATCAGGGTCACCAGGATCCATGCCCTGCCTGGAGACAACTGTTGCTTTATTCTTTTTAATTGCTGGAAAACGCAGAAAAGTTCACTTGTGTGTGTGGCTGGCTCCGGTGGGGGCTGCGCCGGGGGGCGCGGGTGGCGGAGGGCTGGGAGTGACAGGGTGAGGCCGACGCGCAGCGAGAAAGGACACAAAAAGCAGCCGCACGTGAGGGTGGAGGCTGCGACCCGGCGCGGCGGAGGAGCCATCTGTACGGCTGGGCAGCCGGAGCAGCGGGCAGCGCGGGGACGGAGCTGCAACGGGATGGGGACGTGGTGGCTTCACCCCCGGGTACGCACGGGAAGCGTCTCCTGGGGTTTCGGGCAGAGGGAGCAGCCCCAGGCCAGCAGCCAGGCAAGGAGGGAGCTGTGCAGACAGACACGGGTGGGTGGGTGGGTGGGCAGGTGTCTCCACATTTGTGAGCACAGAGATATGCAGGCTGATGCTTCTGGCTGGACACACAGCGACCAGGCAGCTCAAAGCACACGCACCCACATGTGGCGCCCAGCGGCACATTGCCACCCTGAGCCCAGGATGCCAACACACCTCCCAGACGGACTCACGGCCCTGCCACCTCCACGTTCAGCCCCTGCTCCAGGTGGACAGCACCGTGCAGGGACGTCCTGGAGGGTGCATGTGCATCCTTGGGGCTCTGAGGACCTGGCTATCCCAGCAGCCCTCGTGCTCTGTCACCCACCTCTCTGGCTGTGCCATGTACTCATGTGGCTGAGCACCAGCCTTGAAACACCGGCCACCATGGGTCGCGGATCAGCGGCCCAGCAGGTCTGCACCGGCATCCCCACAGCTTCCACCCAGCTCTGACGGGTGCTGGGCGCCAGGGGATACTCTGGGAGCAGGACACAAGTGCCTGGGTCACAGATGGAGTCAGTCCCAACTTGTCTCCATCAGGGACATCTCTGCTTATCCTCCTCCAGTCCTCCCATGAGCCTAGGCTGATTTGTGCCTGTCAAAGTCCTCAGATTTGGGTTGCACTTCCCTCCCCAGTCCAGCCTTTGCCCCGCTTTGTTGAACACTCAACTTTTCTTTCTGAAGAGCATGAGAGCTGTGCTGGCCGTGCTGGTGGTGCTGCTCATCCTGCAACTCATCCTCAGCCCACAAGGTGTTCCCAAGCGCTGTGACCCACAGCATCCCATCTCACAGATGAGACAGCATCTTCTGAGGTTTCCACGATACTCCTGCCCCCTTGCAAATCCTCACCTCACCTCCCCTGTGCCACCAGCCCCTGCCCTCCTGGCCGGCATGGGGCTGGCGAGCGCGGTGCAGGGAGATGCAGGCAGCTCCTGGCACAGCACCCAGCCTCCGAAGCAGGGGAGATGCCTGCTGAGCATGGTCCAAGCCTCCAGCAGGTCTCCTGACCAGCCCCACCAGTGCTGTGGGGTGTTCACCCTCAATACAAGGCCCAGAGACACCCCCCTGCTGCAGCTGGGGTGAGGGAACTCAAACCCCTCAGGATAGAAGCAAAGCCCCCATGCTAAGGAGCACCCAGTAAGCAGAGGGAGGAGGAGGAGAAAGAGGAAAGGCGGGTTTGTGGAGCACGGAAAGGAAACCCGCTGCAGAGCACGAGCATCCCAAGCTGTTCCTGGGCAGAGGGGCTGCGGGACACATCACCCTCCCAAACCCAGCCCATGCGCCTGCAGCCTCTGCGCCCTTCCTGGCAGCTGTTATTGTAAAGCCATAACTGCAGCCATTTTAAAACCATAACTTGACCAACTCTGATCAAATGCAAACAGAGACCTTTCCCAGGCCACAGCCTGGGCAGACTCAGACGGAGCGCAACCACAGCTGGGGGACAAAGAGGCATTTGGGAGACAACCCAGGCCCTGGATGTTCAGAGCGTTTGGAGAAGGACACGAAGCAGGGCAGCACTGGAAATGCTTTCAAACCAGCGCCGATAGCGCAAAGGGAAATGTAAAGTTTGGCAGCACAAGATAGCATCATGTACCAGGACAAAGAGACCTGCGGGAAGGAGGGTGCCGCTGTGGTGTGGTGATGCCAGGCTGGCAGTTCCAGAGGAACGAAGTGGAATCGTATAAACAGTGTAGGAAAAAGGCATGTGAAGAAGTCTCTGCAAGGGAAATCCCAGTCACAGAGGAGCCAGAACAGTTTGAAGTACATCTAGAGGAAGCCCCAGGCTGATGGGATGAGTTTGCCATCAGTGTGTCCCCAGGACACGCGGTGTTTGCTCAGGTTTGGGAAGAACTTGTCTGTGACAGCGGGAGGTGCCGGCTGCAGCGCGGTTCCTCTCCTTCCAGCTGGGCAGCGGGCTGGGGACGGTGAAACTGTCAGCTACGGAAACGGGGTCCTGGGAGCTGCGAAATGGAGATTCTCATTGCTGCAGCACCGGTGAGACAGCAGAGCCTGTACAGAAGGGTGCAATGGCTGAGCGTGTGGCTGGACACAGAGCTGGGAGAAGCTGGTGGGGCTCCTGCAAGGAGCTGTCTCAAACAGAGAGGGTCCAGAGGACATCATCTGCCTTCTGATGAGGCAGCGCACCCATGATTATTAAAGAAACAAACTTGCTGTGGGGGCAGAAGAAAGGCTCTTTCATTAACTGGAAGGTGGTTGAAGGATCACAAGCAACACATAGGGCTCTTCAGAATGGAGGACAGTCAGCAGTGGGGTCCCCCAGATACCAGCCCTGGGACCAGTTTTATATTTGAGATCTTCATCCGCCCCAAGGAGAAAGGAGTGAACAGAAATCTTCAGGTTCATGGGTTACTTTGAGCTCTTCTGGATGGCCAAGGCTGTGTTGATGGCAAGGAGTTTAGAAGGATCTCAAAAAGCAAGAGGCAAAGATGTAGCCGGTGAGCTTTGGTGTAGAGAAATGATGATGCTTCCAGGGAGAAGCGATTATGGTGGGACATCAGCATGGAGCTTGGACAGGTGGTTAAACTCAGGAGGAAAGCTGGGAGCTGCCACTGACCTGGTGATTTCAGAGAACTGTTCATGGGCAACCACAGCCATAGAAGTCATCACGATGTTGTGTGATCGAGAAGGGTGTTGGGAACAAGATAGAAAACCTTGGTGAGCCCTCATCTGGGGTGCTCTGTGCTTGAGCTTCTGTTTTCACAGCTCAAGGAGATAGAGGAGTTGACTTCCTCTGAACCTGCTCTGAAACAACCAGGGAGGTGAAGTGTCTGTGATATGAGAGAGGTCTGGAAAGGCCGAGACTCCCCTGTCTGGAAAGGGGAAGGTCAAGGATGTGACTGAAGCTTGCAAAATCATGAAGGTGGTGGACAAGCTGAGCATGAAACTGTAGCACTGCAACCGTCCTCGGAGTGAGGAGTGCTGGCAGGCCAGGGGTTTAAAACAGAGAAGAGGGGTTTAAAACAGAGAAAAGGTAAAACTTCCTTACATAGTGTGTTTTGAGTGTCTAGAGCTTGCTGCTGCGGGGGGAGAAGGAGCCAGGCCACACTGGTGGGTTCAGGAAGGGACTGTCTGAGCTCATGGATAACAGGTTCATAAAGGGACACTGAAAGGACAAGGCAGGAATTTCTCCTCTAATCTGTAACACAGCTGGTGGGGAGTGGGTTGGGGGGGGAGTCAGACCCATGTAAATAAATAGCATCTCCTTTTCCCACTGTTGAACACTGAGGCCCAGTGGCCCTCATCTTCACGGGGCTCTGCCTGATGTGTCACCAGCCCCCGGTCAGGGCGTGTGGCCTCGGGATGCTGCTCGTGGTGCCTGGTGGTCCCCAGGCTCTGCCATGCATCTTGCCTCCTTGCCCCCTGCTGTGCCCCCACAGCGCTGCCCGGCCCCACGGGGGCTGCTGGGGCCTTTCAGTGTCAGTGGGGCCGGGGGAATTTGGTCTGCAGGAATTTTCTGGTGGTTTCTCCCTACATTTGGTTTCTGTCCAAAGTGGTCTGAAACCAAAGGGTTTTCTAAACTTCCTGAAAACTGGCCACTGCTCGCGCCCCACAGCTCCCGCAGGGCTGAGCAACCCACAGGAACATCCTTCCCCGAGTACCTGGAGCCGCCTGCCCGGGCTGCTGCCACCCGTGGGAGCCCAGAGCCCAGCCGGGGTGCCAACCCCCCTCCCTGCAGAGGCTCCACCATCCTGTGCTCTGGCGTCATGGGGAGTTTCTCCATCCCTGTCCAGCGACCCCAGCCACCGCAGCCTGAGGGAATGAGGACAGTGAACAGGGGGATGGAGGGGCTGCACCACTTCTACGGTCTTTCTCAGCACAGCCAACGTGCATGAGTTTTTTGCAGCCAGTACAGCTGCTCCCCAGCGTTCTCACTGAGGATGGTGCCCACAGGCCCACGGTCACAGCCACACACCATGTTCTTGTGTACAGAAGAGGAGAGGACTGGGCTGGATGTGGCCCATGCCTGCAGCTTCCCCAGCTGTTGTCCTTTAGAAGGGCACAGCTCCCTGCGCTCCCGGCTGCGGAGGAGGGGAGCCAAAAGCAGCTGAGGGTCACGCATCCTCCTGCCTCCCCTGCCAGGTCCCAGCATGGGGGGCATATGCTCCCAGTAAAGCAGACTGGTCCCCAAAGAGGATATGTAGGAACGTGTCCTGCATTGGTCACACCCGGGGACTTTTGCCCCACGGGGCATTTCTGTACCTGATGCCATGGCCGTTCCTGCATGGGCAGCTGCCGCTGCATGGCTGACCTGCCTGCCGCCGAACACCGGTCCGGCTTCGCAAAGCTCCCGGGGCCGGTCCTCTGGTACTGCCCGGGGACCTGCCCGGCGCTGCCGCCGAGGGAAGGGCCCCCCGGGGCACAGCGGGGCTCCCCCGCCCGCTGCAGCGCGGCGGGAGCGGGGCGGAGCGGGAGCGGGGCCGGAGCGGGAGCGGGAGCGGGGCCGGAGCGGGAGCGGGAGCGGGGCCGCAGCGGGGCCGCGCTGCCATTCCTTGCCGCCGGCTGCCACCTAGCGCTGGCGGGGCGCGGGAGGGTCCGGCCGGGCATCCCGCAGCCCCAGCTCGGGGCACTGGAGCCCAGGGCTGGGGCTGGCCCGAGGTGGGCTCCTCCGGAGACAGGGAAGCACAGGGCGGGTTAAGGAGGTGGGCTCATTAAAGGGGTCTCTGCCCCACGTCCGAATTTCCCCTGTGCTCCCAAGGACACCCCAGATGTGCGCTAAGACGTGTGTGTGACGAGATGCTCAGGCCTCCCCAGCAGCCTGCGCTGCCCGGGCAGCGCATCCATCGGTCCTGCGCGAAGGGCCGGTTGCTGGCCCCCGGTGGCGAGGAGAGGTGAAGGTCCGGCTGGCTCCTGCAAGCGTGCCGCGGCTCTGGCCCTTCTCTGCAAATATTGGGCTGGGGGCAGACCGGAGAGGGGCTCCTGCCCTTTGCTCTGTTTGCCGTTTCCCTCGGGCTGTTTGGTTTCTGTTAATCATCCTGTGAAGGCAAACAGTGGTGGGGAAGGGCGGTGTGCCCCGCGCCTCCCACGCCTGCCAGGCTCGGGTGACACCCAGATGGCTCCAGAGTATTCACACCAGCTTGGAAGCCCCAGGACGGGGAGCAGGCAGCACAAGCTCCGCTCCTCACAGACACTGGTCAGGATTAGGCAGCACTGTGGAGCCCCCAGGTGCTCTTCTCTCTGCAGGGTCAGGCTGGTCTGCTGGGGCTGGGGGCACCATCAGGGCTCTTTGCAGAACACCAGGGCGGGAATATGAACCTCAAGGTAGAATAAAGGAGAATAGGCAGGTCCTGACCCCACGTCTGGGCCAAGCCGTGGTGTAGAAACAGGTGAGGGTGAGGAGTTCAGCCTGGCACTGCAGGGAGATGCTGGTCTCCCTTTCTGCACCCCACATCAGCTCTCTGCAGATCCCCATGGCTGAGGGCAGTGGCGAGCCCTGGGGCCACACAGCTGTGACCACGCAGGGTGACCAGCTGCCCACGCCCCCCGACACCCCCGGGCAGGCCGGCTGCCCCGCTGGCCGCGGTCTGAAGGTCACGCTGCTGCGCAGTGGGGACAGCGCAGAGTCCGGGATCCCGCGGGTGCGCTGGGGCTCAGCAGCACTCCAGAGCCACCAGCCAGAATGATGCGGGGTCTCCTTGCGCTCCTCCTCTTCACTGTGGCCAGCGGAACCCCCATCGGGGACCAGGATGAGGATATCCAAGTGCAGGAGAATTTTGAGGCTGAGCGGGTAACAGCGGCTTGCGGTTCCTTCACTCCGGGGGCAGAAGGGATGGGGGAAGGCTTTAATTCATTACTCCTGCCCACATCAGGCTGTGCAGGACAAGCATCGACAGCGTGGCCCTCCCTGGGCACTGGTTGGGGGGTGGCTTCACCCCACACCTTGGCAGGGCAGCTGCAGCCCTAGCAGCTGGGCAGATGAACCCCACAAGACATCTATTGATCTGCCCAGCCTAAGGGGTGCGGGCAGGGCCCGCAGGCATCCCCACAAAGAAGGATTTCTGTGGGATGCAGAGTGCCTGGGAGATCTCCCGCAGGCAGCCCTGTCCCTGCCAGGCTCTGCACAGCCCCACACCTGTGTTTGGGTCTGGGCTCTCCCGGAACACATGGGGGGATGTCAGTCTGACAACCCCAGCCCTGCCTGGTGGTCAGGGGACCCAGGGAAACCCTGCTCGATGTTGATCCGCTTCCCAAAGCCCGCAGCAGCTCTGACCCTGGCACTCTGCGCCACCACCCCGCAGTTGCTCTCTTGGCCATGAATATTGCAGTTCTGCAGAAAACCAGCTGTCCCACTCTGGTGGAGAGGGCTCATGGTGGAGACACTCCTTTCTTCTCCCCCCAGATGTATGGGAAGTGGTACGACATCGCCATTGGCACAACCTGCAAATGGATGAAGAACTACAAGGAGAAGTTCAGCATGGGCACGTTGGTGCTGGGCCCTGGCCCCAGCGCTGACCAGATCAGCACTGCCAGCACCAGGCTGCGGTACGGGTGCTGCCGCGGATGCTCGAGCCTGCCCCACAGCCACCCCAGCCAGGGCTGCTCTGTGTCCCCAAGGCTGGGACAAGATGTGGGGGTTGCTTGCTCTGGCTGGCATCAGAGCCATGAGGAGGGGCTGGATTGGGCTTAAATACCCAATGCCTTGGGCAGGGGATTTCGAGGGTCCCGTACCATGGCCTCGGTGCCCCTGAGGTGATTTTCATGATCACTCCAAGCAGCTGTTTTTCTCCTCCCTCCAGGCAAGGTGACTGCAAGCTCATTGCAGGAGAGTACCACAAAACCAGCACCCCCGGCAAATACACCTACTATAACCCCAGTAAGTTGGGCTCGCTGCCAACCTGCTTGGCCCCGAGAGCTGCGATGTGGCCGAGTGACGGGAACCAGTGCTGGGCACAGCTGAGGCTGGGGAAGGGTTCAGGAAAGCAAGGTTCAGAAGCCGCTCCACAGTTTGGGTCACTTCCAGTCAAAGTCTGGAGTTAAGCTGGGGGAAAGGGGCTGTTTCAGCACTGGCCCTGCATACGCACAGGACTATGAGTTGGTCCAGCAGATCCCTCCTGTCCCCAAAGTCCCAAGTCGGGGCCGGGACCCACCAGCCACATTTCCAGAGCATTGGTGGTATCTCAGTTGTCCACGACTCTTAGTTTCCAGTTCCCTTGACTAAGAACAAGCTGGTGAGCCTAAAGGCAGTAGGAATTGTATCAGAGCCTCCTTCCCGAAAATCAGGTTTTTTTTTTCAATTAGCTGCCTGATTCCAGGCCCCAGCTCGGGCTGCCTTACACTGCCCCGCTTCTCCCTGGGGGCAGGAGTGATGTCCCCTGTGTCTCTGTCTCATCCAGAATGGGATGTATCTATCCAGTCCTACGTGCTCCGCACCAACTATGAAGAATACGCTGTCATTCTGATGAAGAAGAAAAGTAATTTTGGCCCGAGCACCACTCTGAAGCTGTATGGTATGTCTGGCTATGGCACTTGTGGGTGAGCAGGCTCTGGTGCGGGCCAGTGTGGCTCAGAAACACCCCCCAAGGACATCTTGGCCTTGAGGGACCTGACCATGGTGCTTTGGACCAGTTCATCTTGGGCACTGCGGTGGGTGAGTCGTATGGCTCAGCCTAGAGCCACGTCACACAATGAACATCCAAACCAGCCCATTGTTTGGGGTGAAGGTGGCAAGATCTGCTTGGAAGAACCCCAGGCCCTGAAGTGGCAGGAGGTGCTGTCTTTCAAAATTGAGAAATATTAAAACCACTTTGTCCAAGCCCTTGGTCAAGGCTGGTCACGAATACCAGAGGAGAGGTTGGGTAGGACCAGGAGGCTGCAGTTGCCTGAGCTCTGCAGGCTGGCGGGTGTTTGGGGGGCTGCATGCAGACCCCCTCCCACACCAACCCTGCTCACAGCCCATTCCCTCGCCCAGGGAGGAGTCCGGAGCTGCGGGAGGACCTCATCGAGTCTTTCCAGCAACTGGCTCTAGAGCTGGGCATCCCTGAAGACTCCATCTTCGTCCTGGCCAACAGAGGTAATGCACACACCCCTCCTGCTGCCTGTCCCCCTGACACTGGGGCTGCTCCATCCTGGTGTGCGAGGCTGTGGAGAAAGTGGGACAGTCAGGATGGATGGAGGAGAGGCAAAGACTTTGCTAGGATGGGACGGGAAGGAGACAAGGCCATGTATCAGTCAGGTTTCCACCAGCTTCCAGATGGTGGGATCCTTACCAGTCTGCCAGGTCAGTGCACCCCAGAACACTGTGCTGGGATGAGGGTGCAGGGCACCCATGACTGGGTGCTCCCAGGAGCTGAGGAGCTCCTTGCTCAGCCTGGGGTTCAGAAGGTGCTAGTGTGATGGATGTGGGTGTGGGGATTTTAGGGTGATGCTCCTGCAAGTGGGAGGTAGAAAGCAGCAAGAGGGAAAGAACGTTGGGGTGAAACTGGGAGGGTGTCCCCTTCCCCAAGGTCCCATGTGTGCATGGTGCAGGACCACGGTGACATGAGTCTGTCAGGACATCTCCCTTCTCATGTTGCTGGTTTTCTCTCCTGTCATCTGGGCCAGGTGAATGCATCCCCCAGGAGACGGCAACTGCCCCCTCGGTGAGTGGTCCAGCCGGGAACTCCTGAGATGAATCAAGGCTGGTGACATCCCATCCAACCCAAATCTACTGGAGACCTGGTATCTGGGGACCAGGATCTGTGGGCAGTACACAGAGTCCGTGGAGGTGCACTGACTGCCCAGGGAGATGCTCTTTCATCTCCATCAATGGACTTTGCCTGCAAGGATGGGGGCACAGGCGGGTGCAGGCTGCAGGATGAGTGTCCCAAGGGCCAGGTGGGCACCAGGGCTCGTTCCCAAGTGGAAGGCAGCAGCCATTTCCTACTCGGATTTTTTCATGGGTTAAAAGTTGCCACATGTGGAGTCTGGTGTCTCCTTGCTCCCTGCCTGTGGGTACCCCAGCCAGCACATGGACCCCTCCTTCAGGGATGGGGAGGCAGCTCAGCACCCCACTGCCCCTTCAGCTGTAGTCGCCCAGCACCTCCTGATCTCACAGGGTTGCGTTTAGAAGGATTTTCAATAGGGAATGGGACTTTCATAGGAGAAACAACCCAGTTGACTTGAGAGCAGGTAACACACCACCTTGCATCAGCAATGGCAGAGACATGTCCCCAGCACAGGCCATGACTGGGGAACTGTGGGTGTCTTTATCCAACGCACATGATCCTGTCACCCACCCGGGATGAGCACAGGGCTGGGGAGGGATCACAGCCTGTTGACCCAAGAGCAATGGCTGGAGATGTGCTGGGAGCACCAAGGGGGGTTGGAACCTGCATGGGCTGCAGCACCCAACAGCGCTGCCCCCAACATAGCCCGTCCTGGGGCAGCAGGGGCTCAAGGGGAGCTCAGCACCATGGTGGGGAGTGATGGGGCGAGTGGCAGGTCCCACAGGCAGGGGCTGAGGGCAGCTCGGTGCTTTCTTCCCCGTGCAGAGGGCGCGGAGAGCAGTCCTGCCCACTGAGGAGGGCTCGGCCGCGGGACCCCTGCCCACTTACGTGGGCAATAAGGAAGGTAGGTCTGAGTCACGGGGCTGCATGGGTGCTCCCCTGCGCCGCATCCCCCTTTGCCTGTGACAACCCGCGTCTCGCTCGCCTGCAGACTCGTGTTGGCTGAGCCGGGACCCCGGGCCCTGCAGTGGGATGCTCTCCCGCTTCTTCTACAACTCCTCCTCCATGGCCTGTGAAACCTTCCTCTACGGCGGCTGTCTGGGCAACGGCAACAACTTCTACTCGGAGAAGGAGTGCCTGCAGGCGTGCCGGACAGAGGGTGAGCGGGGCCACCAGGAGATGTCCTCCAGGGCACAGGAGGTGCCTTCGCCGAGGCATCAGAGCAGATCTGAGAGTGGCCTCGAACCCCACGTGTCCAGCATCCCTGTGGGTAGTGGAGGGCTCTGAAACCCCTGTCCTCAGAGCAGCCCCTCTCCCTGCAGCTGCCTGCAGGCTGCCCATCGTCCCGGGTCCCTGCCAGAAACCGGTGACGCGCTGGGCCTTCGACGCTGCCCAGGGCAAGTGCATCACGTTCAGCTACGGAGGCTGCAAGGGCAACGGGAACCAGTTCTATTCAGAGAAGGAGTGCAAGGAGTACTGCGGGGCTCCTCCACTGGCAGGTACCCACACCCTGCCCGCACCGTGCTGTGCCGGGGCAGCCGGGATTGCAGCCTGCACCATCTCCTGTCCTGCTCCAGGCTGGGGCTGGGTGTGCTGGGTCTGCCCGGGGCTGAGACTGGGCTGTCCTGGGTCTGGGGTGAGTTTAGGATGGGTCTGTTCTGGGTCCGGGATAAGTCTTGGATAGGTCTGTCCTGAGTCTGAATGGTTTTGGGTCAGTCCCAAATCTGGAGAGTCCAGGACAGGCCTATCCTGGATCTGGGATAAGTCTTGTATATGTCTGTCCCAGGTCTGGAATGGCTCTGGAATGGGTCAGTTCTGGATGTGGGATAAGTCTGGGCTAGTCCTGTCTCAGGTCTGGAATGTCCCTGGGATGGGTCTGTCCTGGGTGCGAATGGGTCCAGGATGGGTCTACTCTGGGTCTACGATAAGCCTGGAATGGGTTTGTCCTGGGTCCAGGAGGGGTCTGGGATGGGTTTGGGCTGTGCTTGGGATGAGTCTGTCCTGGGTCAGGTGCTGGGATGGACTGAGGAGTATGGTCATTAATCTACAGACAGGATCACCCAGGGGACTGTCCAGGCTGCAGATGTACTGAGGCCAGGAGTCAGCTTCAAAGTCCCTCTTGATAAAAGGGGGAACGGCCCCGAGCAGTCTGGGGGGCAGTGGGGCCCAGTGGGTGTGACAGCACCCAGGCAGGGGATGCCAGTGTGGAAAGATGGCGGGGGGGTGGGGGACCCTGACAATGAATAAGGACCAAACTGGGGTCCCCGTAATGGGGGTACTCTCTGTGTGACACCTGCCAGACCCTCCAGCTCTAGTCAGTGCAGGGGTTTCCATATTGAACCTCTGTGGGAAACACACTTTGCCCTTGGGACAGATGGACAAGAAGGTTTTCTGGAGTGTGGCAGGGGAAATCTATCCACATAGAGGGCTGAGCTCGGGGGTCTTCAGCTACAGCCAGCCCGGGGCAAGCCTGGTCCTGGGGGGTCGGAACCGGGGGTCCATCATGCCCCCACGGATGGGAGATGGGGCTAGAGTCATGTGTCTTAAGGCAAAGCTCATCTTTTAGTATCCCATCACCAATGTAAAGTGCATTAATGCCACCGCGGTGGGTGGTGGGACATGAAGTGACATCCCAGGACAGCAGGAGGTGTGTGGAAGGTCCAGACAGCTTCCCCCAGCACTGACAGCAGGGACAAAGTGGGAAGCATCAGCCATCGCCGTCTGTCTGTGGGGCGAGGAGGAGGTCTGTCCGTCACCCTGTGCCTCTCTGCTTGCAGAGGATGAGCAGTTTCTGCATCTGTCAAACTGACGCGGGCGGAGGACGAGCTGCCAGCACCCCGCACCCGGGCCTGGCCGCAGGCTGCGGCAGCTGCCGGTGGCAGCGCAGGAGATGCCTCCAGCAGTAAATGTCTCTGATGTGACCCATGAACCCAGTGTCCATCCTCAAGCTGGTGGGGAGCGGGGTGGGTGTCCAGGAGGGGCAGGGGATGCTGTGGGGTCCTCACTGGCCTCCCTGATGCGATGTCCACCCCCCTTTGTGGGGCTACCAGCTGCTTCCCACTGAGTCTCTGTCCCTGCCCCAGCCACACTGCCCACATAGGCCTGGGGTGGCCAAGGGGGGCACTGGGGGGCTCAGGGCATCCCGAGGGATGGGGTTTGGGCCCCCATTTCCCAGGGGTTGGTGTGGGGCAGCTGGGAGGGGGGCAGCAGGGGGAAATGGGTGCCTGCTCCTTCCTAAAGGTGAACATTTGCTGCATCAAGGTTGTACTGGGAAGGGCATTGTGGGACCTGGGGAACCCAGTCACGGACCAGGATAAGGATAATGGGGAGGGATGACGACCACAGGGGGTTACAACAGGGGGTTATGGGGTGTCAGAGGGGACCCTGAGGGGTCACAGGAGAGGGCTGTGGGGTTTAGGGGTCGTAGGATCTATGGTGGGTCACAGCAGGGAATTAGAGATGTTACAGTGGGTCTCAGGGCGATTATTGGGCGTCACAGGAGGGAATTACGGGGCTGTGAGGATCACAGGGGGAAACTGGGGGCATCACAGGAGGGGGTCACAGAGGTTATGGGGATCCCGGGGGGGCTGTGAGGGTCCCAGAAGAGGAATGCAGGGCTTGGGGGGGTGGGTATAAGCGTTCCAGGAAGGGATTACAAGGGTTGTGGGGGCACAGGTGGGCTGTGGGGGTCCCAGGAGAGGACTGGGAGTGTTGGGGATGCTGGGGGGTCCCAGGAGGGGATTACAAGGGTTATGGGGGTCACGGCTTGAGGGGCTACGAAGCTCACAGGAGGGGACTGCAGGGGTCTTGGGGGGGTCACAGAGCCCTGGGGTCCCACGGGGGGATGTCGGGGGTCACGGGGTCACCCGCCGGGGGGTCACGAGCGGCGCTGGGGTCGCGTTCCGGCCCCGCTGGCCCCTGTCGGCCGCCGTAGCGGCGCCGCGCGCGGCCCGGCCCCCGGCGGCGGCGGAAGAGGCAAGATGGCGGCGGCGGCGGGAGCCCCGTGCGGCCCGCGGGCCGCCCGGCGGGGCTGAGCCAACCGGGCCCGCTGAGCCAACCGGGCCCGCCGAGCCAACCCCGGCCCGCCGAGCCAACCCCGGCCCGCCGAGCCAACCGGAGCCCGCTGAGCGAACCCGGTCCGCTGCCGGCAGGACCCCGCACTGGCCGGGCCATGCCCGGTTAGCGCCCCCGGCACACGGCGGGCCCCGGCTGAGCCCCCTCCCTGCCGTGGCGGGCCGGGCCGAGCCCGCGCATCCCGCCCTGCCCAGCCCGGGCCGCCCCTCATGGCCGGAGCAGCCCCGGCCCTGCGCTGACTGAGCCGAGTCCTCCCGCCCTGTGCCCCCGCAGCCCGTCGCCCGGCGGTGGGGCCGAGCGGGACCACCAAGATGTTCTCGGCCCTGAAGAAGCTGGTGGGCTCGGAGCAGCCCCCGGGCAGAGACAAGAACATCCCCGCGGGGCTGCAGTCCATGAACCAGGCTCTGCAGCGGCGCTTCGCCAAGGGAGTGCAGTACAACAGTGAGTCCGGGGCCGGGGTGCGGGGCTGAGCCGCGTCCGTCCGTCCGTCCGCTGCCCGGGGACCCGGCGGGACCGGGGCATGGAGATGGAAACGGAGATGGAAACGCTTTCGTTGTGCGTGGCGGTGCCTTTGCCAGTGTTCCCCAACGCCAAGTTTGCAATTAAACGTTAGAGCTTAGGGAAGCGTGGGAGGAGTGAGGGTTGGGAAACTTTTATCGTTCCGTGCGGGACTCGGGAACCTGTGGTTCAGCACATGTCCCAAACGGCTGCGGCTTTCTGCTGACGCGGCACTAGGCACAGTTCCTTGTAAATCAATTTTTGTCAGTCAAAGCATCAAGAGAGTAACTCCCCTGAGTGTGGGGGTGACCTTCCTGCAGCCCAGGATAATGGTATTTGTAATTAAGCTTTAGTGGTTATATGATAAGGGTCTTTTGAAAAGCTCTGCCCTGTCAGGCTTTAATAAAAGGTGAGTGATGTGCCCTTGATGCATAATTTCATTCAGACCTTATGTTTCTGCAACTGATACGTTTGCTCTTTTCTCAGGGAACATTTTCAGAATTTATTTCCTTTTGATGTTGAGGCTTAGGATCAGGTCTTTCCCTTGAAGCTCAGTAAAGGTCATTTCTAATGTAATGTTTCAGGAGGACATTACACGTATGTGAAATACATCCCAAAGTAACAGTTGTGAGATGGGTACGGTAATTATGTCGTCCTTGCTGAGAACAGAGATGGTACCAGCGAGCGCTGGGAGGACCAGCTCGTCTGCGTGGGCCCGGGCAGGCGGGGAGGTCAGACTGCAGCAGGCCGGGAGACTGGCAGTTTGTAAAGAGA
Source organism: Streptopelia decaocto (assembly GCF_964273445.1). Classification (NCBI taxonomy): domain Eukaryota; kingdom Metazoa; phylum Chordata; class Aves; order Columbiformes; family Columbidae; genus Streptopelia; species Streptopelia decaocto. The sequence continues at coordinate 1,639,766 of NC_138672.1, read as the reverse complement.
CTGATTCGTAAATGTGGCGCTGGATAATATCTGTAAGGACACACATATTGTAGAAATAGAGCTCATAGTGGATCTTCCTCTGAAACAGAATGTGAAGGCAGAGGTTCGCACACTGGGGTTTGAGGCTTTTTTTGCTTTGTGTAGGATTATCACTGTTGACAGTGCTTTTGAACGGATGTTTTGAAGCTCTCTGTTTTACTAGGGAGAACATTTGGTGCCTTTATCCACAGCACATCTGTTAGATATGCCAGTAGTGCTTAATTTAAAAAATCAGCGTCTTAGCAAGCAGTCATGAATGTGAACAGAAGCACAGTGCTATTGTTGAGAGACTTCCAGTGACAAACGGGGTGAGGATGGGCCTGTTGTGGCTCGGAATGCAGCACTGCATCCTTAAACACCACCTGGAGATCCGGGGAGGGACCGCGGATCTGTGCAGAGGCTTCGTGCAGCCTACAGACCAGAACACATCCACCCACTTCCCTGCTACACGGCTGAGAGCAGGCACCTAATACCAGCCTGTGAATTATGTAAGAGAAAGGAGCTGACTCCTCAGACAGCGAACGCTTGTGCTGCGGGCGGTAGCGGATCGGCTGCGTCCTGCTGGCACGGCGGTCGACAGGGACGACTCTGTTACGTGTTGACTAACTGTGTCGTTGACAAACCTGTGTGGATGTGTACCTGCTCCCATTCACACAGCAAGGCCACCAACTGTAGCTTTGCTGCTTTTTGTCTTGTTGCTGAAAGCCTTGGGAAGGCTTTTTGGTTTGTCCCTCTTTTACCAGGATTTGTGTTCTAGTTACTGCTTTCATATCTGGAACAGAACTGCAGCTTTCTGTCACTGCCTTAAGGGAAGCTTTCCAATCTCCATAGTAACTCTTCCCAGGATTGCTGAGAGATAATATTTATAGGAGATACAGGCAGGCTGACAAAGGGCTTCGAAGGGCCCTGCACAGCCCCGGCGCTGGGTGGGTGGGCCAGGTTCCAGCATGGTGGTTATAATGGTCTTGGTGGAAGGGGGGTGTGAAGGAATGTCATTACAAGGGCCATTGCTCAGGAAGGAGAGCTGCAGATCCTGTGCATTGCCAGTGCGTCTTTCTTAGCGAACACATGCCGTTCAGCAGAGGAATGCCAAATGTGTTTGGTAGCCACCTTTACACTCACAGATCTTTCAAGCTCGTCTGTTCCTCTGGAGTTGCCTAAACCTAAACCAAAGGGTGTTGTGATGACTGGTTTTACAGAAATGTTTCCTTGCTTTCACAGGCCGTTACCAATCATGAGCTGAAGCTTGTTTCATTCCCAGATACATATTTAGTGAGTGAGAATGCCTCAGGTTGCTTGCTGATAAAGCGGGCAGCACGTGGCCGGGACACGGGCCTTATCACCTGGCTCTGGGTGCCTCCACGGGGCCCAGGACCTGCTGTGCTGCCCTGGCCTTCACAGCCCTCACGTACGTTTTGTACCCAAACAGCCCCCCAGTTTGAGGTGATATTGAAGATCATGTGTTTTAATGGCACTGAGGATTACAAGCACTGGGTAACATCCACCTCTGAGTTGAACCAAAATTATTTGCACTGACAGTGTGGCTCCCACTCGGTTCAGCTTTGGAAAGGAAGACGTTGCAGGGTGGGCAGGTTTGGGTTTCTGGTGAGAGCGAAGGCTGGTGTTAGCCCTCAGCAGCAGCCGCTTCCTCTGCGGGGACACCCTCTTTCTAAACAAAAGCACTTTCATACTGCATTCCCAGCACACCCCCCTTATTTGCTCTTTCTCATCCATACGGGGCTCTTCTGTCTCACGTACCACGGCCCAAATAAGATCAGTGTTCACCAAGTGCTATGGAAGGCACAGAGATAAAGATGTGTCAGTCTGTACCATGTTTGTGATTACGAGAGCTCATGGTTCCCTGGATGGGAAACCAAACTTTGGAAAAACTTACTTGCTTGGGTTTTTCTGTGTTTTACTTTTTCCTGCTTGCGATAGCTTTAACGTGGAGCAGGCCTGCTGCATCCCCGGCTAGCACAGACCAGAGCGGGTGAGGGTGCTGCAGAGAGGGGGAGGTGGATCTCATTCCTTGGGAAGCGGTGCCACAAATTCCAGGAGTTACCAGCACCAGGTGACTCAAACGTGAAAGTTTGTGTGAGGCGATGTTGGCCAAACAGTTCTGGCGGGGTTAGCCTGGCAAGAATCCCTGGGAGTTATCCACTGGTGACAGGAGCAGAAGATGTGGAAGTGCTATAGGTCTGGATCCATCCGTCCTGTTTCCCAGAACATGGTGCAGCTTCTGCTCTGGACTCGGCTCCCAGCGCCATGTCCCGCTTACCCGCAGCTGGCAGCCCCAGTGCTGCGCATGGAGCACGGGCTGCGCTCCCAAGAGCTGCCCCGAACCTCCCAGTGCTCAAATACCAACGTCAGTAGCTCCAAGAGTTCCCCCCAGTCCCTCCCCTTATTACTTTTCTGTCTAAAATGTGATTTAAAAGATGAAACTTAATGAGTACCATGTATCCTTTTGGTGAGTATTGTAGTCCTTCCTTTGAGTTGTTTTGGAGTAGTAGTTCCCTGACTCTGATGTAGTCCTGTTAAGTATTTTCATTCCGCACTACTCCCAAAAGAAAGGCTTCCCCTCTTCATGCTGCTTCCCACCTTTGCTCGTTTTCTCCTCGGGCTGACACGGGTGTTTGTGCAACGTGTGGCGAAGCTGCTCTGTCCGCTGTCTGTCCTGTTCCTGGGGTGTCTGCAGATCCAGTGCGCTGCCTTTGGCAGCAGAACCAGCTTAAAGCATTTGAGTTGCAGCCTTATAGTCACAGTCCCGAAGACCTTAATGAGGACGAGGTTGTGACCCTTCATGTCTGGTTTACAAGCACCTTTGTTGCGGTTTGAGTTCTTCGGTGCTGCTGTGTTCTGGAGGAACACGTGCAGAGCTGGAAGTTTCAGGTTTCTAGTTCTGAGTTGGTCCGAGTGCTGCTCTCTGGGCCTGTTTCTTCACTGCGCTGCTTCCATTTCCTCATCTGGAGAATGGAAATCGCCCTGTTTTTCCTGATGCAGTGACACTACGAATAAAGTGGTTTGTTAGCTTTTTCCTCACATCTTGATCTATCCCCATCCCTGCCCTTCTTCCCACAGGTGATTCTCCTGTCTTTGCTACAAACCTTTGCCTGTGTGCAGTCAGTACCGATTCAGCTTAGAATCAGAGTAAGGCAGCAGTTGTTCCAGTGCCATGGGTACCAGTACAAACCTCCCCTGTAGTTACTGTCCCGTTTCCCGTTGAGCCGCAGCCCGGCCTGTGCTGCACTCCCTGCCTGTGATCTCACTTGGCTCCTCCTGTCACCGAGCAGACCTGCCCCAGCCAGAGGCCCAAATACAGATTTTGTTTTGCTAAAAGCGACTCACATCACCTGCCTTCTTCCTGTTCTGTTTTTAAAGACTTTTTCTTTCTTCAGGGAAAAAAGCCAGTGAAAATTCATGCGCAGTGTAGGAGGAAAGAGATCCTGCCATGGAGAGCGCTGGAGCTGGAAAGGGCCATTGGGCCTGTTCAGACTGAGCATGTGGTACCGGAGCTGCTGGTGTGGGGGGGATCAGGTTCCGCTCCAGCCGTGCCCCCCGTGTGCTGCTCCTACAGCTCACGCAGCTGGGCGCTGGAGCTAGAGAAGAAATCTGAAAATGCAGAATTTTGGTGTTATTTTTCAGCCCGTTCTGTTCCTTGATGCCACTCAATATGTAGCTGCACAAATAATGCTGTTGGCACTAGGAAAGTCCAAAGAGTTAAGATTTGCCCCTTCTGGGGAGAGCTCACAGTCCAGTTTTCTGGGAGTGATCCTGAGCTGCACCTTGAGAACAGCCTAACTAAGGCAGGTCTGTTCGTCCCTCAAAACTCACTGTTTCGGTCTCCCGTGCTGCACTTCATGGGGGAATATGAATTTTAAAAGGGCTTTCTGTGGTAGGCAGGGGGACCGTTGAGAAGGGTTTGGGTTTTACCGGGGACAAACGGCACGTCATTCTGGCTGTGCCATGGGCTTGCTGCATTAATTGAGAAATTTCAAAGGAATTCTCCGTTGATTATTTCATCATCTATAAGCAGGAAACAGAATCACACACAGAGCGACAGGAAACACGAGAAACCGTTTGTTGTCTCTGCAGAGATGCTCTGGGACCTGTGAGTGCAGTCAGCCTGTACATACTCTGTTCATTTTTGCCTTTGTTATTCTTTTGCTGTTTTAATAAGTAACTTTGTAGAAGAACAAGCAGCAGTACCTCTCAGTGTGCAACAACGAATGCACAGTGGAACTGCAGCACAAAGTTTCACCAGACAAGACTCTCCCACGGAATATGTGTATGTTATCTGTTTTACCTTCAAGCTTAACTCTTAAACCATTCTCTGAGATGCCTGCAATAACCTCTGATGTACAGCAGAATGCAGCCCTCAGTCTCGGGTTTCCTTGTCCAAATGATGATGCGCAATGTCACGCTAATCACCTGAATCTGCCATTAGGTGTCCCTGAGTGGCCCATTTTCTAGGGGATAATAGCTCCTGTTCAAAATGCAAGCATAAAAATTCTGTTTGAGTCAGCTTATGTTTCCCAATAACCTTGTGGAATTAAAAAAAAAATCCCATAATGTAACAAAATTTAAATAAGTGTTTTCAGAAAGAACAAGTTAACATTAGGGTAGACTCAGGGAAGTTCATGATATTAATTAGTACAGAAATTACTTCGCCGGGGCGTGTACAGTTGATAGTATTTTGGACACTTCTCGGGAGGGTTTGGGTGGGTTTCTGCCTTGCCGGTCCTTGCTGTGGGCGCGTGCGAGCGCAGGTGGTGCTGCTGGCCCGGGTGAGGCTCTTGAGCCTTCATCGCCGGCTGCGGTTTCTGAGAATGCTCCGCACTGGCTAAACCCAGCCCAGGGCTGGGACTGTCCCTCCGACACGTGCAGGACCCACAGAGACTCACTTTCTCTCGGTTTTATTTCACTGTTGTTTAAGCGGATTTATCTCCACCAAGGGAGGTGCTTGTTTTGGTTCAGTTTAGCTTGTTTCTAATGCGTGTAAGATAGACCAATTTGTACTTAATTTGAATCAAACCGTGGCCATCAACAGAGGCAGCTTGGTTAATTTATTGGAGTCGCTTTATGATGAGACCTGTGTGAACATAAAGTACCTTGTCCCTGCCAAGGGTTGTCTCCTCCCCACCACCATCTGCGCTGTGAGCTGGAGCAGCTGAAGAGCAACACACCGTCCTGTGCTTCCCTTGGGAAAGGGGATGCTGCCCCGGTGTAAGGAAAGCTGGGAATAACGGAGAGCTTAACCCTGCGGTGCTGTTCACCAGGAGCTGCCTCTCGGCTCTCCCAGCACCATCCTGGAGAACAGTTTCACCAGTTCACCATCAGAGTCACCCTGCTGTGGGATGGAGGAGCAGCAGCTCTGAACACAGGACCTGCCCCATGGGCTGGGCTGAGAGCAGGGGGTGTGGGAAGTGAGCAGGGGGCTGAGGGGAGACCTTCTGATCTCTGAACTGCCTGAAAGGAGCTTGGAGCCAGGGGGAGTCGGGCTCTGCTCCCCAGGAACAAGCGCCAGGAGCAGAGGAAACGGCCTCAAGTTGCGCCAGGGGAGGTTGAGGTTGGATCTGGGGAACAATTTCTCCCCCAAAGGGCTGTGGGGCATTGGAACAGGCTGCCCAGGGCAGTGCTGGAGTCACCATCCCTGGAGGGTTGGACAGACGGACATGAGGTTCTCAGGGACATGGAGCAGTGATGGACTTGGCTGTGGGTTGGACTTGATCTGAAAGGTCCTTTCCAACATAAATGATTCTACAATTCTGTTTTCTCAAGGAATGAGGCGTGTTCAAGGAGAAATGGGGATGATAAAGGAGGTGATGGAAGGAGCAGCCTGGCGAAGAGGCGAGGAAAGGAGGGGGCAGGGCGGGTGGGAGCAGAGCGGAAGGTGCAGGAGCAGAGCCTTGGCCGCTGAAGTTGTGCAGATTCTGAAGATTCAGTCTTGGTGTTGGTTCTTTCTGCTGAGCTGTGTGAGTAGCTGAATAAACACTAATTGTAATGACTGAGGCTCATGATTTTAACAAACCCCATCATGCCTGTGTTATATGGGAGAGCTAATTGCATCTGAGTAATGCTTGCAAAAAGTTAACATGCTTTTCAGAGCATTCTTCAGTTTGTTTTTAATCAGCTTTATTTGTCTGCTTGCTCTTTTCCCCAGTGAAAATTGTCATCCGAGGGGACAGGAACACCGGGAAAACCACACTGTGGCACCGGCTGCAGGGAAAGAAATTCATTGAGGAGTATATTCCAACTCAGGAGATCCAAGTCACCAGCATCCACTGGAATTATAAAAGTAAGATGGAAGAGGGTGGAGGGAGTGACAGTCATGGGATGGTGCCTTGGGGATAGAAATTCCACTGCGGCCTCATTTGCTTCTTTATTCTGTTGTCTGCTTGGGAGAGAAAATGGTCTCTCATCACTCTTGTTATTTTAATTTATTATGTATAGTTTCTCAGTCATGTTCTGAATAACTTCACTCAGAAACTATAGAAGTGCTAAAGGATATGTTTTGGAAGCCACAATTCAAGGAACGTGTTGGATAGGTGAGCCAAAAGATTTGAAATATTTGTGATATGCTTGACTTGTTAATGAACACAGGTTTCTTATGGAAATCTGTCTCCGAGGCTAGCCCTGCTTTTGCTGTTACTGTGGTGCAAAGAAGTGAACAGCGGGAAGGTAACTAGTTTTTCACTGCTTAGAATATAAAGAGCATCCTGTAACTGGTGAAGGTGACGTTTTCAAAATGATTGTAGTACTAATAACTCTTACTGAAGCACAGGGGTGTGGTATCAGTGGGTTTCTTTAGTGCTTGTTGGAGTCTGAGAGATGAGGTGCGAGGTTTTTTATGTTCCCTGTCTGCTCTGACAGTGCAAAGGGGCTGCGAAAGCCCTGGATATCACTTGGAAAAGACACTGCAGGCCTTTAAATTGCATAAGGCTACGATTCAACAGTTCATTAAGTCCAGCTTTCAGGTTCCTGATAAAAAATGCAGCAGTCTCGTGGGGTGAACTACTGATTCAGTATTAACTCACTCTGTAAGACTGATTTTGCTTTAAGAAAAGGTCAGCGGTTAGTTTGCCATTGTCAGACGTTGCCCGTCTGCACCACTCTGACCTCCTGTTGAATCAGGTCCCCTCTGCCTCCTCGCAGCTGGAAAAAAACCCCATACAGTTTGGGTAAACACCAAAATCGGGTGCTTCATCTCATTCACCATTCGCATTTGTATTGCTGGATGATCCTGTGATGCTCAAGTCTTGTGCTGCCGATGGTGGAGCCGCGGGGAGAGTTCAGCAGCGTCTGCCTCGGGCTGGTGTTTTCTTACCCTCCAGCTCTGGCTCCAGCCCCATGAGGCAGCTCTCTCTTGGCAAACGTTGAAAAGGTTTATAAGGATGGATGGTTGTGATTTGCCTTGGATGTGCGAGACAAACAGGTCGTCCTTGCTCAGTGTGACTAGAGATTTTCTCTCATTCAGCATCTGACGTTGAGCTAAGCCTGGTGTTACAGCTTCTCCGATTCTTTCATGGGGACTCTCCATGCAAAGGTGATGCAAAGGGGCACCTGTTGGCTTCTGCATGTCTTCATAAAGTATCTTTATTTTGGGTACCGTCTTCCTGATGTTCTGCCCATCAAGTGGCACAAGGTGTTGACAGATCTGCAGTATTCATGCAGTGGTGATCCCCATCTGCAGCAAAACCTCCAGCATGTCTATTACAGCTGTGGCGTTGTTCCCCCACACTCCTCTTCCTCTGTTTCAGAATATAACACATCGGTCATTCATGTGTCAATGTGGAGCATAAAAGTTGTTCGGATGATGGAAACTATCTCCAAAATGAAACCTGAATGCTTCAGCCTGGACAGACTTAGATCAGAATAAGAAATTAAATACCTCTTTCTTAGATATCCAAGTTCAAAGAGTGCCCTTGATGTGAATTGTGGCTTTCTGCAATATCACGGGTAAAAACATCAGAGTTTGTTTCCTCTCCAATCAATGTAGGTAATACAAGTGCTGTTTGTAAATTCAGCCTGGGATCCTGGCATTTGATTTCTAACAGGCTTATCTGTACCTATCGCTTTTGTGTACGTGGACAGGTATACAAACTGCATGTATACAGGCTTTTCTATACACGCAGAAAGTTGTTTGGAGGAAGATGCAGTCCCCTCCTGTGTTTCCGTGTATTGTAGGGACTGTGTTTTCTCTTACTGAGCTGAGGCTTAGGCACTGGCGTTTTCAACGTGGATGGAAAACAGCTACACATCAGCCTGGCTTTTGCTGATGGGGTAACTACAGGTGCATTTGTTATTTCTAGTGCTTAGTTCTAACACTTCTGTGATCCATTTTTGTAGGGCTTGCTGGTTAGAGTTGACAGCAATGTGTGCATGTGGTGATAGACTTTCCTGGAGGTGAAGTCTTGCCAAGCTAGTCGAAATATCTGGAAAGCTGCACATCGAATTGTGCCTTTCGGTTGTGTTTCTTTTACGTTGTAAAACACTGTATTATTTCCTTAGTAATAATTTCCATCAGTATAGGAGATTCTCCGTTGACCTTATGAAAACTTGTTTTAAAAAGTAACCTCCTGTTTTAAAGGCATGGTAAGGAACGTTTCCTGCTGTGGAACTTCCCGTGGCGGTGGGTGCTGTGGGCACGCCGGGGAGCTGGCTCAGCTCTCATTACCGCCCCGCCGGCTGAGTTCATCTGCAGAGGAAGAATGGAGTTTGTTCTTCCTGTGACGATGCTCTCAAGCCACCTTGATTAAACATTATGAGGTAGCTGGCAGCAAATATTTACGGATGTTAATGAAATCGCTGTCAAATATTGAGGGATTCTTACAGTGTTTGGTATTGGAAGAGTCACATTTTAAATGTGGAACATACCACCTTGTCATATGTTCAGAAATTTTATTCTGGAGGAATTAGTAAAGGTAGAGGAATTCTTTGTACTCAGAATGAACAAAATTACTTCTCTGTGTCAATTGTCTCCGTAATGGGTATCTGTAATTTTGGAGTCCAAGTAAGGAGTTACCATTCCTGACCCTAATGAATGTTCTTTTAGGTTATGCTAGTCACCAATTTAATTCTGTTTGGCAGTCTCAGAAGGAGAGTCTGGAATAAAAACTGGCAAATCCTTTTGTTCAAATCCTTTGGATGGTTTGTAGCCAGGTGTGAGGAATGGCAGAGCTGCTCTGCTCTGCAGGACCTGGGATCTGAACCGCATGAGAGTAAATATGTCTGAGGGCCTGTGAATGATGAACCCACCCATAAAGCAACGATTCTTTATTGAAATGAGCTTTCTTGCAGTTGGAGTCTTCTCACACCCCTGGGAAAGCAACGTCTTAGTGTGGCACCGGCTGCAGAGCGCTCAGCCAAACTGCAGCTGAGCGCAGATCTTTTGAGTGGTTTAAAGCCTGGTTTGTGCTAATCCAAGTGAGAGTTAAAGGGATGAGTTGGCACTCTTTTTGCTGCGACGCGCCTTCCAAAGCTGTTAAGGTGAAACACGGCTGTGTGTGAGTCATACCAAAGCCAGCACAGCAGCACTAAAGTAATTATCCTCTTGTGTGTTCAGGATAATCAGGAATGAAGCTGGTGATGAAAAGGGAGAACTTCCTGGCTACGAGCCAGCAGGAGCATCGGTGCTAACAGGAAAAAAAAACACATGGAAAAATGGTTTTCTTGGATCTCATTGGTCAACTAATTGTGAAATTCTGTGCTTCCCCTCAGACAGGTCAGTGTAGAGCGGGTCTGCCTGGGGCAGTGGTTCAACTCCTCAACTCCTTGGTCCCTGGAGCCAAGAGGGCCCCGTGTCCCGGTGCACCCAGCACAGCACGGCCAGCCGGGCAGGGGGGGATCGTCCCGCTCTGCTCTGCGCTGGGGCGGCCTCACCTGCAGCATCCATTGTGTGCAGGGCTGGGGACACAGGAGAAAAGGAGATAAAGCTGCTGGAGAGTGTCCAGAGGAGGGACAGCAAGTTGGGGAAGGTTTGGAGGGGAAGCCGGATGAGCAGCGGCTGCAGTCCCTGGGTTTGCTCAGCTGGAGCAGAGCAGCCTGAGGGCAGAGCTCATGGGCTGCAGGTTCCTCAGCAGGAGCAGGAGGGGCAGGGTGAGCTCTGCTCTGTGACAGTGACAGAGCCCAGGGAACGGCAGAAGATGAGCCAGGGAGGGGCAGTGGGACATGAGGAAAAGGTTCTTCACCCAGAGGTGCTGGACACTGAACAGGCTCCCCAGGGAGGTGCCACGGCCCCAACCTGACAGTGTTCAAGGAGAGACTGGACACCGTCCTCAGACACACGGGGTGACCTGTGGGGTGTCCTGTGCAGGGACAGCAGTTGGAACTGATGATCTGCTTGGTTCCCTTCCAGCTCAGGACTTTCTATGATATTCTGTGATATTCTCTGCAGAAGCCCCTTGTTAAAGCTGGGAAGAACCAGCAGCCTTTGGGGCTGCTCCTGTGCCTCTGCAGAGGTTGCCATCTGAGAGAGGAAAATCTCCTGTCCTTTTGCAGGAAGTCTTGACTGTTGAAAGCACCAGGACTGACTTTGCTCGTCTGTCCGTCCCCTTGTCCCTCGGGGGCAGCAGCAGCAGTGCCGGTCCCAGCTGCAGGTGTGGATTTGGGGCAGACCCCCCGCAGCTGGTCCCGGCGCACCCTGAACGGACCGTGGCCCGGAGCAGCGCACGGTGCACGGCAGTGCCGGCTGTGCCAGGGCCTGGTGTCAGCACAGTCACACAACCACTTCATTTGGAAAAGACCTTTACGATCATCAAGTCCAGCCGTTCACCTGGCCGGCCGTAAGCTCAATGCCAGGCGGGTGAGTCATGGGGAGCGGTTGGACTTCAGTCTGGCTTGATGGTTTGAGCAGAGTTTTAAGGACTTCGGGCTGCTGTACATCTGCTGTGCTTTTCGTCCCTTCTGAGCCTGGGGTGCACAGGTCCCCCTGCAATTCTTTATTGCAACTACAAATCCCAGTTCATAACCCTACATTGGACACTTTCTTGTTCAGCCTGACGTGGCTGTGACTCCTGCATTCACCTTTCTTGTTCTAAAATTTTGTGTCAGAGGGAGTGATCCTGCTACATTGCATCTCTTTAGATTGCTTTCCATGTATCCTCACCCATTCCTGTGTCATGGGGGGACTATTGCACACTTAGGGACACACTTAATAACTTAGTCCATTGGTCACTGGAAATCACTGTCTGTAGTCTGGGGTGTCTCTTACCTCTCTGAGCAACCCGGGCCAGTGTTTCACTCCTCTTGTTGTAAACAATTTCTTCCTCATGTCCAGCCTGGAAATAACAGGACTTCTTCCCCAAGCTGGTCCAACTGCTGTGCAAAGCACCAAAGCAGACAGAGACTCCAGAGAAGGTTGGGACCAGCAGGATGCTCTTTCCCAGCATGGACCACAAACCCGGGAGAAGCCACAGACCCACTGATGGGTCCAGAGCTCCTGTGGGAAGGGATGGGCTGTAGGGGGAATGTGGGCATGTGGGGAACATGGAAGCAAACCTCGCATGGCAGCACACGCCGAGCAGCACCGCGAACAGGAAAATGAGACAAGGCTCAAGGGAGATTAAAAGCAGAGGAGGGGAAATCCCAACCTATAAAATGACAACGTGGGATTAAACTTGGGAAAGTCAGAGCTGATGCAGAGGGAAGGGAGCGGGGAGGATGGGCTTGTCCAGCCCAGTCTGGGAGCAAAGGAACGTTTCTGAAGTTCGACCCAGTCCGAAGATCAGCACTTGTCTGTCTGCTGTACCCCTGCTGTGCTCCCAGCCCCGTCCCAGCCTGGGCTGCACGAGGCCCGTTTGCCCTGGGCCCTGCTGGCAAAGGGGAAGATAAGCGGGAGTCTCTGGGAGGAAAAACAGAGGCTGATTTTGCTTCATGCATAAATATAAAAAAGGATCATTCTCCAGAAGGAGAGGATCAAAGTTTTCCTTTATTCATAATCAGTCTTTGCAATATTTTGAAGCATTTGTGTTAAGCCAGCAGTGAATTCTGCAGAGGAAATGTTTCCTGGCTGGACAATACTGCTTAGCTGAATTCTCATGAGATTATTTTCTCCTCTGAGACATTATCCTCCTGTTCCATTGCTTTACGTTCAGAGCTGCTCCAAACACAAGCTTTTGCTTTGTAGTCTATGGCATTTCCAAAATGCAGCTGTTTCTTGGAGCAAATTCATGAAGACCAGACTGATCTGGATTCAGTAGAAACATTAAGCTGCCCACTCGTGCCGTTGGAGGGTGAAGCTGCCAGCAGCGGTGTCTCTGGAGCTACAATTTGGATTGTCCTGCTTCAGGTTTTAGCAACTCAAGTATATGTCGCTGCTTACAATTTACTGATGCTGCAGCTCGTCAGGAGGCGAAATCGCTAGTAATATCTTACTTTTCACAAAACGCGACTTGAAATTTGCAAAGAGAATGGATTTCTGTATCCACAGCCTGCGCTGTTCGTCACATTGACATGAAGATGCTGGTAGTAAGGTTGATCTTTCTTAAATGTGTATATTCATTTTTTTGCAGGTGTGTGCCTTGCTTGTAGGCCAGACTTCACTATCTGAATTAAATGTATATATAGATTTGAAAGAATATGGAAACCTTTCTGTGTTATGAAAAGAATCTACACAAAATATTTATAACGTGTTTCAAATCTGACATAAAAGATCAAGGAAATCTCACTGTCACTTGTGTTAATAAGAGTCTTTAAGAGAGAGCAGAGTTTTAGTGCACAGTTTGGACCTTCAGCAGCCTTCTTGTTATGTTTGGGGGTTTTTCACTCCAGAGTGACCTCTCTTTTGACGTTCGCCTGCTGCTGTGGCAATGTTGGCTTTGGCTCTGCTGCCTGTTGGTCATTCCACTGAAACCCTTTTCTAACACGTCGTGTTCTTGTTCTGCTTTCAGCCACTGACGATATTGTTAAAGTCGAAGTGTGGGACGTAGTTGACAAAGGTAAGATTTATCACTTTCTAATGGAGATTCATTGTTCTTTCTCAAGTTTAATTAAAAGCTTAGATGGAATTCAGAAATACATGCTTCTACTTTAGACAAATGTCTGTGTTTAGTTTTGTCAAGTGCATGGATGTTACTTTCTGAGAAAATGTGCAAAGGAGAGAGGAGTGTCCTGTGCTGGAGCCTGTTATTTGGAATCTGCACTTCAGATCAAATCCAATGTTCAGAAACGGTTGTTCCATGTGCTCTGGGACAGATGAAATAATCTGCTGCTTAGGGTATTAAGATTCTCTGAGCTTTATTCTAAACTTCACTGTCACAGTTTTATATAAGTTTAGACAGCTGCTGAGCTCTTTATTCTGTTTATAAAAGCTCTTGCCGAGCTGTGTTTGTGAAGGAATGCTGGTGTTAAATTGATAAAATGTTATCTGCAGTGAATAACGTATGCAGGACGGAAGGATAAAAGAGAAGCCAATTACTTACGTTCGCCTCGCACAGAAGCTGCAATATGTTAAATCCAAAATCTTTTTCAATGTTTAGCCAAGGAAAGTGTTATGATGTGTAAATACTTTTGTTGTTAGTTTTCCATTTTTGTCAGAGTATAAAGTTCTATTTCATAAAAAGTCAAAACAAACCCCAGGAACGTATGTGAGGGCAGGATCTGGATGGGGCGGAACCTGTTCCTGGAAGGGGTTGTGGTTCAGGTGTAAATCTCAGCAGCCCCAGATTCAAACACCGTTTGGCTTTTCCGAGGCGTTTGGTACCAGCCACGCTCCTGCTTTAAAGTGTGAGTATGATCAGGAAACCCATTTTACAAGTGAGAGTCTCTTGCTCTGTGGGTCCTGCTCCTTGCTTGTGTGTTTCTGTTGGTCAGAAACCATGACCACAGTCATTGAAACTTCAGACTTCCCTGGTTTGGCTGCTGCTGCTTTTCCTGCAGCTGCGGCTGCAATCTGTGCTGTTCCACCCGTGGGGCTTCACAGGCATTAACACCGAAAAATAAGGAGATAAGTACAATAGGAAGTGGGAAAAGGACACATGTAATTCTTCCTGTTAGCTAAATTGGATTTAAAATAGTAAAAAAGTCACTTAGACAGCAGCACTGGTTCAGCTGCATAATAGAGCCTTTGGGTTAAACATGAGCCAGTGACTTGAATTGAAAATCCTGGGGACTTTAGGTTTTTATTCTTTTAAAGGCCAGTTTCACAGTGTAGACAAAACCTTATGTAGGCCAGAGTCCCCACTGAAGTCAGTCTGATCACAGCCCGGCCCTCAGACCCGGGATAACATCTGCAAGGCTGGAACCGGAAAAAACATCTGTTTTCTCGCTGCCTTGCAACTTTGGTGTGAATAGATAGGCAGTTAATTCGGGAATCATGTGGTCCCAGCATTTATTTCTGTGAATAGCTTCTCTGAGCAGAGCTGTCTTCTCAACTAGAGACTTGTCTTTTGGGTTTTTTTGGCAAAACGGATTGTGTTTGACAAGTGCAGATGTTGATAACAGCTCTTCTGATGCTGCTTTCATTTCTGACAGTGGAGCATGTGTTGGAAATCTCAAGGGACTCTCTTCCCTCCGCTCTATATTATTTTGAAATAAAACTTGTTCTGTTAAGATCCCCACTTATGCACCACCAATATGTATTTTTATGTAATCAAATGTACTAAACGCAGTGTAAAAATTCAGATAATCACGATGTAACAAAATCAAATAATTTCCCATTGCCATAGCACTGTGGATCCTCAATAATTACAACTTTAGGAAAATGTGCAAGTTAACCATTAGGAACTTGCTCATATCTACCTTTCATCTTAATGTTATCTCATGATGTTTCTGTTCTTCCTCTTGCATGCTTAGGACAAAAAATCCTCCTGCGTGATGCTTTTGGTGAGAACAACTCCAGTCTAGACCGTAGCCATTGAGTGTGCAGCGGTGCTGCGGCACAGCGCTCACGCGGCCCGACCCTCCTCGTTTCCTTTCCTACAAGATCCCAGCTGTGTGCACATCTAGAGTTGTGCAGAACGCTGCGTTTATCAGGCTGGATTTGAAACTGCCAAAAACGAACGTGCGTTTCTGAACATACATTGTTTGCTAACGCAAATTTTTTTGTCAGTGTTCCCTCATTTTGGAAGAATTATTTAAATTAAGATGTTTGAAAATGTATTAAAAGCCCGATGTAGCCAGACTGTCCAAACAACGTACCCGTAACCCGCAGTTTTCAACTCCAGTCTCGTAAAGCAGCTCCGGGCTCCCCTCCGTGGCGCTGCCGTTCCCAGCCAATGTGCAGCTCCGAACTCGCACCCTGCAGAGCTTCGTGTACGTTTTGGCCCTGGAGTTAGACGTGGTTGTACTTGGTGGTGCTTCTCCTGGCGCCTCCGGCAGCGTGTGCCTCCCTGTCCTCAGCAGCTCAGCATACACTTCAGTTGGTAGAATCGTAGAATCATTCCCATTGGAAGATCCCTCAGGATCAAGTCCAACCGTAACCCAACTCCAGCACTGACCCATGTTCCTGAGAACCTCATCTAAAGGCCTTTAAACCCCTCCAGGGATGGTGACTCCCCCGCTGCCCTGGGCAGCCCCTGTTCCCTCCAGCCGGTTTGGGAGGCAGCTGTGCCGGCCCTGCGCCGCTTGGGCCTTGATGCTGTTTGTTTAGCTTATCGATGTTAATTTGAGGGTGTGGGGAGAAGATTTGTTATGAAAGCTTAAGGTGGGGGGATGGCAACCCCACACTGTGCTGTTCCTCTGCCCTTGTCCTTGAGTCTTTGAGATTTTTGGTTTTAATGTGCAGACTGACTGGCCTGCGGACTCTCCTGCAGCCGCTGTCCTCTCCTTGGGCCTGCTCAGAGCGCTGGGCCCGTTTGTGTGATGACGCCGTTTGTTGGAATCTGAACAAGTAGAGCTTGCCCCCAGCTACGGATTGTATTTAATGTTGTGTGGTGTGTCTAGTAAATACCATCTCCTTTGCTGCCCTTGGGACTGACAGAACACAGGAAAGACCTCTCAGCAAAAGTCACAGGCCTGACTCATCTTTCTGGCTTTGCAGCAAGTTGTGTGGCTGCTGCAGGTCGTAAAGCTCTAACAGATCCTGAATGCAAAGGAGCTGCTGGAATGCAGGTGATTCGAGAACAGTTTGGTTCCTGCGTTTATTCCCATACACTAACTGAAGGGATCAAATCACATTTTTTTTCCTGTGGCCCCCAAAATAGTATCAACTCTTTCCCTCATGTTGGAGATTCCTCTCCCTGCCCCTTCACCTTCTCCCTTGAGACATGCTGCAAGAGGGAGGAAAGATCACAATTAGTATTTCTCTTACTTTGAGGTGTTATAAGCTACATAACACTGGGGATGCAGATATTCTAACGTGTGTGTTCGAGTGGTGGACAGGACATCTCCCTCGCGCTGCAGCAGCGTTTGTGGGCGGGTGGCCCTGGCTCCTGCTGGTGCCGGAGCTGCGGCGGCTCCGGGTGCTGCCCTGGGCCCCATCTCCTCCTGTTCCAAACGAACTGTTCTGGAGACTTTGGGGCGCTGCTGGAGGGTTATTTGATTTCGGTGTCACTATTATGCCTGCAAATAGGGAGCAGTTGTCATTCTAGGTAGAGAAGTTGAGCAATTGCAACATGAAGACCCATGCTTTCTAATTGAGGCTGCGAGATTACACATCAGCGCAACCTTAAACACATCGTTCATACAATAACTCAATCTTCATTGTGCACTTGCCTATACAGGCTGAATCGCATCTTTTCTCTATGTACATCTTGCCTTTATCTGGCTCATCGTGCGGTTTTTGTTCCAGAAATAGACACTGTGCATGAATACGTGCACACATGCGCTTTCCAGCTCTGTTACTCCTGTCTGGGTGACCTCCTTTACAGCAGCCATGAGCATCATCTCACAATATTACCCATTCCTCTTGATGCGCACATAGAGCCAGAAGCGGGGAGAGGCGTGCGAGTCGTACATTCAGTCTCAAAGCATCGGTTGTAAATGTGTCCAGCTTATACCTCGATTGCTCAGGACGAGAGGAACTATGAAGAGTATTTGTGGTTGCTTGGGCTTCTGTTTTAATACCTCGAAATTCAGGTCATGCCAAGCACAATTTAGCAGTAACTGCAGAAATAGCGATATTTTGACATTCAGACGAGCCACATGAATGCCACTGACTTGAAATGAATTTAATTGAAGTGGGAAAAGACGTGAACGTCCTAGACATCCCACAACTTTGTGGTGCTGGGAAAAATCAGAGCCCGTACGTGGATCCTCCAGGGAAACACAACATGTGAATGGGGAAGGACCGGGATTCATAATTCTGCTGCTTTCGGATGTTGAAGGTCAGATGGCACGAGGGCAGCGAACTCTTGTCGGGGATGCGCAGAAGCACCAGCAGACACACAGTCAGGGGGCCGAATCTCCCACCGTATCCTGCAGCAGTCAAACTTTCGTGAATAACTCTATTTTATAACAATTTGGCCTTGACCTGCATGCAGAAAGAATGAAACACTGTGTTTCACATGCAGTATCTGACAGAACCATGAATTTTACAAGGAGTTGCTCCATTTTGAACACTTGGCAGAAGCCAGTTTGGTCCCGGTGTTGCAGAGTCTTTTAAAGAGTCGATGGGAGATGTTTTTGCAGGTAGATCTGAGCTGCCAACACCTCCTGCTGTTGGGGACACGGGGAATTTCTAGAAATTACGAGAAGGAATTCCAAGTCTCTACCATTGCAATTTAGTTAACTCATCATTATTTAGACCAGGAAAATACAGAACGAAGTTAATTCAGAAGTAGTTTTTAATTGCTGTCGGTAAGATCTGGCAGATATTTGATATCCGTACACTCCAGATCTCGTAGGGTTATTTGTTGCGCAGTGCTCATCATTTGATACAATTCTGGAAACTGCTGTACATGGAGTTTGAACAGTATCTGGGGGGCAGAGACAGATTTTTCATGGCATGACCCCACTAAGCTTGTTCAGCAGGAGGTGAAAGCTGTGCTCCCTTCGCATGCTGAGACTCCCGGCAGTTCTTAGCACTGGGTGGCTACACCAGGAAACCCCATTAGCTGATCACCACTCACCGATCCTCCCAGCACACCGCGGTGTCTCCTCCTCCATCTGCTGTGGCTGCAGGATTTAAGATTTGGAAACGTGGTTACGGTGCAACCGATGTAACACAAAACTTTCAGAAAGCCTCGAGTTTCAAAACACCGACTCTTTTTCTGGTGATGCTGAGTCAAATGCCAGTGGTGCTTTAAAAAGGCAGCTGGTGAACTTATCCAGTACTGGTTGAAGTGGTAAGAAAAGAGAGAAGTCTCAGGAGTTCTGCCCTTCAGGAATAAGGGCTGTAGTTCAGCGTGTGCCCCAGGGGAAGCAGAGAAGTAGAGCAACGAAGATGCTGGAGGGAGTGGAGCATCTCCCGTGTGAGGAAAGGCTGAGGGAGCTGGGGCTCTGGAGCTGGACAAGAGGAGACTGAGGGGGGACTCATTCCTGGGGATCAATATGGAAAGGGGGAGTGTCAGGAGGATGGAGCCAGGCTCTTCTGGTGACAACCAGTGACAGGACAAGGGGCAATGGGTACAAACTGGAACACAGGAGGTTTGACTTCAATATGAGAAGCAACTTGTTCCTGGTGAGGGTGGCAGAGCCTGGCCCAGGCTGCCCAGGGGGGTTGTGGAGTCTCCTTCTGTGCAGACATTCCAACCCGCCTGGACACCTTCCTGTGTAACCTCATCTGGGTGTTCCTGCTCCATGGGGGGATTGCACTGGATGAGCTTTCCAGGGCCCTTCCAACCCCTCACATTCTGGGATTCGGTGATTCTGTATGAGCTGGAGAGAAACCTGTGGGTTCCTCCAGAAGGGGTTGTGGCTGCGGCACTGCAGGGCAAGTCTCTGTAGTGTCTTCTCCAAGTGTTTAGCCTGTTGGCTCTCACACTTTCCTGTGAGCTCCATCAGAGTTTTACCTGTCCTCTGTTTTCTGTGTGTGTCTCCGGATGGTGCATCTGAAGGATTTCCTTTCCGCGCCTTCGCTGGCGGGGCCTGGACCTGCCCCTTCACACACATGTAGTCATCTCTCTGCTCCACAGCCCCCTCGCCACAGTGTCTGTGATTTTGCTTGATTTCCCCTTGTATACGTCCTGCCTTTTGCCTGTTCAATTCTCACAGTCTCCTTGCCACCACCCCCCCTTTTTTTTCCTGGTCAAGTCAGCGCAAACACCCGATGGGCTCCGAGGTCACGTTGATGTGCCCGACTGCTCGCGTCAGCTCAGCGACATCGCCCAGCAGCGTCACCTCGTCCCTCGGGAGGCCGTGTCTGCCCTTGTGCTGTTCAGCCAGAGCAGCCCCACCATCTTTTGCCTCTTTAACGCAACAAAAAGTGCAACAAAGCAGCTTCCCTTTGTGGTCAGAGAGTGCACCAAAGCCTGTGCTATTCAGTCACTGGGACTTTATGCTGTGCAGAGCGTGGTTTAAGCTGCCCCAGACTTTCTTCCCATTTCTCTTTGAATTAGACTAACTGGTAATCTTGACCATGGCAGCCGGCATTCCTCAGCAAGGCATGCCTGTCCCACCCCTCCTCATTCCCCATGCTTATACAGGTTGGATCTGCTTTAAGGTCGTGTTCAGGAAGCTGTGCTCCTGCCTAAACTCATCCTGGAGTTCTCTGCCCAGTGTAATGCGTTTGTTTTTTCACATTTCTTTTTAAGGAAAATGCAAAAAACGAGGAGATGGTTTGAAACTGGAAAATGACCCTCAGGAGGTGAGTCACCTTGAACGCAGATGTCTGCCTGTGTTCCACCTTTGGTCCGTGGACAGTAAGTTCTGTATTTGTTTTTGCTGTAATGCTGGCCTGGCAGGCGGATGAGGGGCAGCATGATCCTTGATGCTCTTTGTTGTTTTGCCCGTGCACTTTAGCCTTGTTCGTGCCCTCCCCACAACTTTCCTGCTGTTTCCCATTCTGTCTTTTGGGAACAGCTGCACCCCAGATGTTTTCATGTGGCTTTGGACCTGTGTGCACACAGGCAGTGACAGGGAGTCCTGTTGTCATGGACTTCTTGAGAGAGCTATAGGAGTCACTTGATGCTCTCTGGCTGCCCCTTAAAACTGGGTTAACAATCACCTTGTAACACCCTTGGAAATACAGAGGAGGAAGGGGCAATAGGAGTGTTACCTGGTACGTCAAAGTAAAGAGAGCAGCTTCCTCAAGGCTTTTGCACGAATGTGTCTCCTTTGGACGTTCTGCTGCAGAACAAAGTGCTCTATGGGAGACCATACATTCCCCAAAGCGCTTCGGGTCTGCCAGTGGAATTCCGTGGCATCTCTTTCAAAAGATGTCTGATTGAACCCTCAGGAAAGATTCAGTGTAAGGGCCCTTGATCCCGTGATCGCTGCTGCAGCTCTTAAAGAGCTTTACGTCTCCCGTGGCTGCGTCAGTGCCCCTCGGGGCTCAGTGCGCAGGCGGTGCTCTGCTACTCGCTCAATAACCGTTTTGTTGGAATTGGTGGGAAAGGCAGCGTCACGGATGCACAGAGAGCTGAGCACGCGGCTCTGGGACGGGCAGGGAAGAGTTACCTCTTTCACCAGGGCGCTGGTCCTGCTCCATCTGTGCGGTCAGATGAGGAGAATTTCCTTAGAAAATGTTCTCCTGTGGGAAAAAAGCCTCTGTGAGAACAGAGATCACAGCTGCCGCTTCCTTCACAAACACGGGTGCATTTTCCACTCCTGGGAAATGAGTGAGAATTGTTCCATGGGCACCAAATGGCAGCAGGAGCTTCGGATGTTGAATTATGACCAGAACTGTGCAGGGTGCACATTCCAGTTAATGAAAAGCAAATCAGGTGCTAATAAATATGTTCAGCCCTGAATGGGAGAAACTCAGTAGAAACTACATCCTGGCTTTATACACCAGGAGCATTAGTAGTACAGTCAATCTTTGGGTCAACAAAGAGATGGGACGGGAGCCGTGTCCTCTGTCCTCCATCCTGTTGCTTATATGGAGTTACCTTGTCAACGCAGGATTTGGGAAGGGGAGGGGCTGGGGTTTAGTGTTTGCTGTCAGATATGGGTTTTTCAGAGACTATGGGGTGCTTCACATCCTGCTCCTATGGGCAAGGAAAGCTCTGAACCACCAGGTATCTTGCTTAAATTATGGTGATGTGAAATCCACAGATAGTTCTTATAGTGACCGTCACTTCAGAAAGTTTGCCTATTCAGCACTGTATCAGCAGTGTTCTGTAGAAGCCTGAAGTTGAATCACATTATTTACTGCTTCTTTTGCCTTTATTTCCTCAGGCAGAGTCAGAAATGGCTCTGGATGCAGAGTTCCTGGATGTCTATAAGAACTGCAATGGCGTGGTGATGATGTTTGACATCACCAAGCAGTGGTGAGTCATCTCCAGCCCCGTGCAGCACACGGTGCTCCTTGTTCAGTGAAAACTTCTAGACCTCTTGATTCCCAGATGGACCCTGGAGCTGATAACCAGCCTAATGAGTTGAAGCAAGTTTGTGTCCTTTAAAATAACAGCTTTATCTGCCAACATGTCTGTTAATATCTCCTCTCCTGGGCTTGTTTCAAGCAAGCAGTGTCCCCATGGGCTCGCGTTCTGCCGTTTCTGATATACTGCTGGCTGAGGCTTCATAATTAGCGCTATCGCAGGTGCAAAGTACGCAGGCATGTTACAAATCCCTGCTCTCGAGAACACAAGGGAAAGGTGAATGCTAGTGAGAAGTTCCCAGGAAGGCTGGTATTAGTAAGGATTATCTGGCGGCCTTAGGCTGGGTTAGTGTACAGGAGTCATGAATGGTTCGTTTTTCACATCTTCTGAGGAGGGTGAGAGACATATGGAAGCCAGAGCGGAAGGAGGAGGTGGTGAGAGTTTCTGCTTTCTATTTAAACTGTTTTACAGGTTCGATGTGAGTCAGCGAGCTCGCTGACAGCTGAATGGAGGGAATCCTCCTCTTCTGCTGACCCCTCACAGTTTTGTACCACCAGGGGAGATATTGCTGTAGGAGATGTGAGGTTGCTGGTGGAAGTGGATTACTGAACTTGTCAAGTTGTTTTTGTATAAAGAATGATACAGACATATTTACAGTTAATGTAATTCTCTGAGGAGGGCAAAGAAGCCACAGTCTTGGAAGGATTTGGGGAAAAACATTCTTACTTTATTTTTCTGTGATTTGTGCATGAAACTTCTCACAGGATGATGTTTCCCACTCAGCTGCCTGTATCTTTCTCTCCTATGGTGAAGGACATTCAACTATATTCTGAGGGAGCTTCCTAAAGTGCCGACCCACGTTCCAGTATGCGTGCTGGGGAATTACCGCGACATGGGGGAGCACCGGGTCATTCTGCCTGGAGACGTGCGGGACCTCATCGACAACCTGAACAGGTAAGACGGCACCAGGGTCCCAGCCAGGGGAGCAGAAGTTGGCTGCGCTCCCCCACCAGCTGTAGATACTGCTGCTGTGCTTCAGATGTACATCACGTTCATCCTGGGACCCTCTGCTGAGCTTTCATAGCTCAGACTGTCCCATACAGCAGCTCCTTTTCCTCCAAGAGCATCCACATGCAGCAGTTACTGGGCACCTCCAAGTCATACGCCTCCCTTGCCAGCCAGAGTTTCCCTTATGCACACATCTGAGACTCTCTGTTAGTAGAAAATACTATTTGTTGGTCAGTATTCAATAGATTTTACATTTTTGTGTGGTTTTATGTTTTTAAGTCATTTTTTCATTTTCCTGATCTCTGTTTGTGTCTGTGTCAGGCACACAGCAATGGTATCAGTTTTAAGGCTTGATTCTGTAATGTATATAATTTCTTTACAAGTTCATCTCTATAGGTGACTTAGCTGAGTTTAGTGCCCACTGCTGATGCTTGTGACTTAATGTGGGTCTGTTTGTGGTTTTGAAACAAAACCATCACTGAGAAGTGAACAGCTTGTACAGCTGTAACACCCTCAGTTTAGTAAAACAACAGCCCGGTGTCCTGACACGGTATTTCTCAGGCTGGCAGCCGCGTGACGCTGCAGCACCTTAGATTAGAATCACAGAACAGAATAATTTGGGTTGGAGAAGACCTTTAAGGTCATTGAGTCCAACCGTTAACCCAACGCTGCCAAGTCCACGACTGCCCCATGTCCTGAGAACCTCATGTCCGTCTGTCCAACCCTCCAGGGATGGTGACTCCAGCCCTGCCCTGGGCAGCCTGTTCCAATGCCCCACAGCCCTTTGGGGAAGAAATTGTTCCCCAGATCCAACCTCAACCTCCCCTGGCGCAACTTGAGACCGTTTCCTCTGCTCCTGGCGCTTGTTCCTGGGGAGCAGAGCCCGACCCCCCTGGCTCCAAGCTCCTTTCAGGCAGTTCAGAGATCAGAAGGTCTCCCCTCAGCTCCTGTTCTCCAGCTGAACCCCCCAGGTCCCTCAGCCGCTCCCATCACACTTGTGCTCCAGCCCCTTTCCCAGCTTCATTTCCCTTCTCACACAACCACAACAGCCGTGTTCTACCATCCTTCAAGAGGTACAATGTGTGAATGTTGTCTGTAAACAAACAAGGAGGCCCTGGCAGGATGACCTGCTCACCTACATTTGGGGACCGAGGGTTGGCTTGGAAATGAGGACAGTTCATGGTGTGTAATTCAGCAAGTGAGTACGCAGTCCGTGTCCTTTGTACAGTGCTGTTCTCTCTACCTCTCTGGTTGAGACAGGCCTCCCGGCTCCTCGTATTTTCGCTATGCTGAGTCTTCCATGAAGAACAGCTTTGGCCTCAAGTACCTGCACAAGTTCTTCAACATCCCCTTCTTGCAGCTGCAGGTAAGAGAGAGGGTGATGTGCTGATGTGCTGGGTGGGTGGCACAGACTTTGTTTTTTCCATCTCTGAGGAGGGAATTTGACACTTCTGGTTTCATGTGTTGTTAAAGGATCCTGAGTAGATTTTTGCTTTCGTAAGAGTTGTTAACAAAGTTATGTTAGTACATTGGTGCCTGTGGTTTAAACGTGTCTGCTTGCGAGAGGACTCTGCTGTGTTCACAGAAGTTTACTCTGGAGAAAGGCTCCAAGGTGATGAATAACACTGGCAGGAGAGCTGCGTCCTGCGCTGTAGTTACCAAGTCAACAATGTCACGTATGCACGTTCGTTAAACTTTGTATTTCAATTCTGTTCAATGAAAACTCCAATGGGAAGAGATTTGGTCTGAACTGAACAGTTCAGGGACAACTGTTTGCTGAAAATCTTTGCCCTGACGATAACCGATGTGTTTGGGTCCTGTGCACAGGGGTCCTAGTCTCATATTTCCTTCATAATTGAGACTTCTTGTGTGGATGGACTGAGTGGAAAGGCAAAGGCTGAACGGTGGAATTCACAGCTGTGACCCTTTAGCAGGGGGGGATCATATGGGGGTCTTTTGGGATCAACATCATATGCTCTGGGGGTACATATGATGTTGTGTCATTCTTGTCTATTAGATGGAAAAAACAGGCAGTTGATCTTAGTTATCTGTCACCGGTAATTGGGATGTCTGTGGTTTTCTTTCAATACAAATAATCCCTACTGAAATGCTAATTCAGAAGTTCAGATATTAGTGGGTGTTACCACAGCCCCAGGCTGCAAAGGAAAGAACCAGGATAAGAAAACTGAATGCATAAAAACCTAGGAAAACAGGGCAAACAGTACATTTTTGAGGAGGAGGATGTAGAAATCTGAGATATAAACCCAGCTTGCTGTTCAGTGGAAAAGAATGAAATCTGCCAGCGTGGCGTTGGTTAAACATTTGGTTTTGTAACCTCAGCTCCTATGGTGAAGCGATGGGTTGTGGAAACCACGCAGAATAATGAGTTCCCAGGTTACTTTTGTCAGATTTGTAGATTTGTCCTTTTCTTCTCAAATAGATGGTGATAAGAGAAGAAGACATTAGAACAGGCTTGCTGCCTGATTTGTTTCTGGAATGCTCATAATGATACTGCTCACAGTCAGTGGATGCAGTGATTTTTCTAGCCATGGATATAAGCAGGAAATACAGAAGCATTTGTAGCATCAGGTTTGCTTGGAAGCAGCTTCAGGATGTGAGTGTAACGGGACCTTTCATTTCATGTGCTGTGTATAAGTGAACAACTCAGGGTGTTTATAAACCAGTTTGCTCCCACGTGATGTCAAACTTCACAAAATCGCAGAAACATTTGGGTTGGAAAAAATCCTTTAAGATCACTGAGTCCAACCGTTTGGTTTTGGTTCGTGTGGTGGTGGGGTTGTTGTTGGGTTTGAAGCTCTTTCCAAGGCTCCCACAGCACAGACCCAGGTCCTGTCCCCCTCGCGGGTTCCACCGGGTCCTGCACTGATGAGGTTCTTGCCTTTCTGCAGTGGGAACCAGAACTTCTAGTTTTAAAACCTGTTATTGGTGTGCTGTTCAAATGACATTCGTAGGTATTTAAATGGCTCTTAATTCCTTAAACCATAAGGTTGGTAGCAAAACAGGAGAGAAAAATCTAAAACACGCTGCACAAAACATTGAATAAATACCTCTGAGTAATGTTAGCAGCTTAAATAACTGCATTAATGGTCCAGAGACGGGAACTCTTCCAGAATCTCTGACCAGAGCTTGGGGTTCAAGGGAGTTACCTTAGCAAAAGAAAAGTCACTTTATGAAAAATTACATCTTTACAAAAGTGACACGCTTTGCAAACTTCAGCCAAGACACACTGCACTTGGTTTTTCCAGCACCGCTTGCATTTGTACCACAGGTTTGCTGGAGGAGTTTGGTGCTGCCCCGCGGAACCGGCTGCTGGCGGCTCCGGGTGTTTCACTGCTCCTGCACACCCCGGGAGCGTCGGCTTTGGGTGCCCGGGGAGCCAGGGCTGATCAACAGCCAGTGGGATGGGAATGTTTATAGGGTGATGTTTGTAGGTAGCACTATAAGTTGGGGAATGAGCTGTTGGAGAGCAGCGTAGGGGAAAGGGACCTGGGGGTCCTGGGGACAGCAGGGTGACCATGAGCCAGCACTGGGCCCTTGTGGCCAGGAAGCCAATGGTACCTGGGGTGGGTTAGAAGGGGGTGGTCAGTAGGTCAGAGAGGTTCTCCTGCCCCTCTGCTCTGCCCTGGGGAGACCACACCTGGAATATTGTGTCCAGTTGTGGCCCCTCAGCTCCAGCAGGACAGGGAACTGCTGGAGAGAGTCCAGCGCAGCCACCAAGATGCTGCAGGGAGTGGAGCATCTCCCGTGTGAGGAAAGGCTGAGGGAGCTGGGGCTCTGGAGCTGGACAAGAGGACACTGAGGGGGGACTCATTCCTGGGGATCAATATGGAAAGGAGGAGTGTCAGGAGGATGGAGCCAGGCTCTTCTGGTGACAACCAGTGACAGGACAAGGGGCAATGGGTGCAAACTGGAACACAGGAGGTTCCACTGAAATTTGAGAAGAAACTTGTTCCTGGTGAGGGTGGCAGAGCCTGGCCCAGGCTGCCCAGGGAGGTTGTGGAGTCTCCTTCTGTGCAGACATTCCAACCCGCCTGGACACCTTCCTGTGTACCCTCATCTGGGTGTTCCTGCTCCATGGGGGGATTGCACTGGATGAGCTTTCCAGGGCCCTTCCAATCTCTGACATTCTGTGGTTCCATGAAATCAAAGTCAGCCCTATTTCCTGAAGGTTCTGCTTTTGCCCTCAGAGAGACTGGCCAGTAACAGGCTCCAGAAAGGGATCATTTCCCTGGTGCTTTGGTGCAGAGCAGGATTAAAGGAGGAGGAACGCTACGAGGCACTAAATACACGTGTGATTCAGTCAGTCTCAGTGACCTCTCTGTGTCTCCCTGTCCCTCAGCCCCGCAGCTCGCGGGGAGCAGGAGTTGTTGAGCTGTATGCGAGATTCCGTGCTGCGCTTCCGCGGGGCTGGTGTTGAACGCGTTGGTTTTAAATTCCGCATATCTGTGCCCAGCTCCCAGTCATGCATCTTTCATGAAGCAAGCGGTGCCTGAAATTCATACCCCCAGTATACAGCGCGTTCCCTCGAGCAGCCCAGGCTCTTCAATTATTTATGGGTTCCTCTCCAGGGGAAGGACGTCAAGCCTGACAATGCGGTTTAGCTGTAGGTGTTGCAGGTGGCCCATAGAATGTGCGGATGCGGTCGGGTCAATGGGGCCTTGGCTGCTGCGCTGACGGAGCCGGGATTGTGCCCGCAGCCGAATGGCCTTTCCCAGGAAGCTCTTGGTAGTGGCGCTCAGCCAAAGCGCTGCTCTGCCGCACCGCTCGTTCCGTCCTTCGGGTCATTGCTACAAATAAGCTGTTCCTTTAGGATTTTAATACCAGCCTGGGAAGATAGAATTGAAGTATTTGGAAGTCCATTATTAGTGAATTTTTACAAAATTAAACGCAACTCTCTCGTAATTAAATCTAAGTTCTTCATTTACTGCGATCTGTGCAAATTGAAATAAATGAAACTCTGGTGTATGTCTTACTGCCCAAATATGAGAAAAGGCAAACCGCTTGTTTAATAAAATCATTATCTAAGTGCCTAAGGTGAGCGATGGAGAGCAGTGTCCCTTCTGTGTGTTTATTGAGCTAATTGCTCAGGATTTATTTCACTCATTTTATGAAACTGAGGAGAAAAACTGCTCTTTTTTGTCTCATTTTTGCTGACTCTGTATGAATAACATAAAAGAATGAAAGCTTTTACTTGTAAAACTTTACACTTCTTGAACCTTGAATTCTAAATCTAGAATTGGAATTCTAATTATTTCTAAAATCTGGTTAGTACTTCTGTTTAGTGGAGCAAGTTTCAATATGTGCAGTGTGTTTGCTGAAGTTTTGTTGTCTGTACACCATAAAAAAGGGATTTCGAGTTAACTGATGTCTTCATAATTCTTTGTATACGTGTTAATTGAAGTCAAGTTTCCATCTGCATGGAGCTTATGAATATGATGAATAAAAATTACCTGGCAAAGGAAATATGCATCAGTCAAAGCTCTTAACGGCGAAGGTAAAAATGGAGAATCTAAATGTCTGGGAAGCAATAAATTAGCTTAAATGGTCATCGAAGCTCTTAAATTTCAAGACTGCATCTTCCAGTAAATTAGCATGTTTAAAGGTTATCAGGCGCTGTGAATCACCTGGTGTTGTAATACAAAATAAAAGTGACTTAAAGCTTGTTACTGACGGTAGAATTTGCTCTAGGCCAGCGTGCTCGCTGGGGCTGGGGCTGTGCCCGGCCGGCGCTGTGCTCTGATGCCACTTGTCCTTCAGTCTGCACTGTGCACAGTCCTGCCGGAACGGGGCTGTGCTGACTGCAGTGCACACACGTGGAGCCTGAATGCCATTGCTTTGGAGAAATGTTTGTCTTCCCATAGGCTGTTATAAAACCAAAATCCTCTGCAGTTTGGAGGAAAGCTGGGGCTCCTCTGTCTGCTGGCTGGGCGGTGGAGCAGCATGGCAGCCGGTGGCACCTGGACCTGCTGCAATGGGTCACCCGGGCGGCTCCGCACGTCCCTATCCCTGTGCCACTCTGTGTAGGCCCTGGGAGAGGGAGCCCTGACAGCTTCAGGCACTGGGCACGGTGACATTGTGGTCAGTGGGGCAGAGTCCAGTTGAGGCCTGTATCCAGTGCAGTGCCTCAGGGGGCAGTACTGGGACCAGTATTATTCAATATATTCATCAATGATTTGGACGAGGGAATAGAGTGACTGTCAGCAAGTTTGCTGGTGACCCCAAGCTGGGAGGAGTGGTGACACTGGAAGCTGTGCTGCCATCAGAGACCTGGACAGGCTGGAGAGCTGGGCAGGGAAACATTTAATGAAATATAACAAGGGAAAGTGTAGAGTCTTGAATCTGGGCAGGAACAACCCCAGGTTCCAGTGTAAGTTGGGGAACGACCTATTAGAGAGCAGCGTAGGGGAAAGGGAGCTGGGGGTCCTGGGGACAGCAGGGTGACCATGAGCCAGCACTGGGCCCTTGTGGCCAGGAAGCCAATGGGACCTGGGGTGGGTTAGAAGGGGATGGTCAGTAGGTCAGAGAGGTTCTCCTGCCCCTCTGCTCTGCCCTGGGGAGACCACACGTGGAATATTGTGTCCAGTTGTGGCCCCTCAGTTCCAGCAGGACAGGGAACTGCTGCAGAGAGTCCAGCGCAGCCACCAAGATGCTGCAGGGAGTGGAGCATCTCCCGTGTGAGGAAAGGCTGAGGGAGCTGGGGCTCTGGAGCTGGACAAGAGGAGACTGAGGGGGGACTCATTCCTGGGGATCAATATGGAAAGGGGGAGTGTCAGGAGGATGGAGCCAGGCTCTTCTGGGTGACAACCAGTGACAGACAAGGGACAGTGGGTTCAAACTGGAACACAGGAGGGGCCGTGCTCCCAGCTCTGCTCTTTGCCAGAGGATCCCAAATGGTGTTTCTGCAGCCGTGGAGGCTGTGCCAGCCCTGTGCCCGGGGCTGTCACGGTGCGGAGCCGGCGCTGGTGCTGCTGGCCGTGCCCGTGCCGTCTCTGTAACGCGTGTGGTTATTGTTCTATTCTTGTTCCCATCCAGGCTATTGTGGAGTGTCCCACAAGCATTTGCAGTTGATTTTGAGCCTTTTAAGCCTTTACTTCTCCTCAGCTGAGGTTTTTGCTTGGGTTCTGTTGGAAATATGGAAGGGGAAGGACTGAATTAAGCTGCCCTGTGTTACATTAGTGAAGCAAACTCACTTTATTGCACGTTTGAAATGGGCTGGAGCGTCTGTCCCCCATCTGCAGGGCAGCAACTGAAGGCAGAGGGCAGTGACTCCTGAAGCGTCACTGAGTTGACAGGTTGTGCTCACTTACCTACCTTGACAATAAAAAGAAAATGATTGTGAGGTTTTGCATCAGCTCCTGCTCCAGGGCGGCTGCTTTAGCACAGGGAAACAATGCAAGACCAGAATGAATGGGTTGCACAGCTGTTCTCCAAAGGAGTTGATACTGTTCTCCAAATGCAACCGTCGATGCTGTGTCTGAAAGTCATACCTTATTGATTTATGATTAAGTATAGCTCGCGGAACAAATTACTTTCTTACACACAGATTTCTGGATGAATGTACTTTTGCTACCGCTTCAGCTTCCCTTTGTGCTTCTGTATTTGAACTGAACACCACGCGAGGGACCAAAGCTCCTGTTTAATTCATGGCAGCGGGCAGAGCGGTGACACGAGGTCTCGCTGCGCCCCGTGAGCACAGAGATCTGTTACAGTGACCCTTCCTGCTCACACCGGCTTGTTTTCCTTTCCCCAGAGGGAGACCTTGCTACGGCAGCTGGAGACGAATCAGCTGGATATCGATGCGACTTTGGAGGAGCTGTCAGTGCAGCAAGAGACCGAAGATCAAAACTACGAACTGTATGTCATTGAGCCATCTTTTCTAACTGTTTTCCTGCAGTCGAGGTGTGACACCTGTGGGCAGCCCCACCTGTGGTGTGTGGCCAGATGGAAGGCTCCGGGGAGTGACATTTAGTATTTCTTTGGATCTTGTAAAATGTCACTTAAAAGTGGCGTCACCTGGAGTAAAGCGTGTGCTTGGGGATCCCTGGGAAGGGTCTGGTTCCTGCAGGCACGTGGGCGCTGGAGGTGGAGCCGAGCAGCACACGCTGAAGCGGTTGTATTAATAGATAAGAACGTTACAGCCTCTGATGCTGGAAGGGGATATTTTCCACCTCTCCCACTGCTCAGCTGATTCCTGGCTGGTCCTGTGTATTGTGTGTCTGATGATAAGCAGAAAGTAATAGCAACAACACTGTTGTCTTCTATTCTCTTTGAACACTCCTCGATTCCTCAGTGCGTTTCTGGTTTGGAGCAGTGGCTGGTTCCTGCTGCCCTGGGCTTGCTCAGTGCCCGTGTGTTTGCTCGCTGCCTGGAGTGACGTTGTGGCAGGTTTGGCCCTGCACAGCCAGCACATCTGCAGCACAGCGAACAGGAATCCCTTCAGATTAGTACGTTGTTAACAAATGTGTCCCATGAATTCCCATTGCAAAGGCTTTATTGTAGTGATGTGCAATCCCAGAATAAATTGGAAAAAAATGCTTTACAGGCAGCTTTATTTGGAAGTTGGAGTCGATGATTATGAAATATTCATGCACAGCCATTTTGAGAAGCATTTTTCAGATGCAGTTTCAAGTTCTATAAGCTTAGTGTGTTTTCCTTCGTGAGAGCATTGTAATACCCCATATATTCACAAAGCAGTACTGTTACCAGAGCATTCACCTCATTCCTTTCCTTAGTCTGCTTATGCCTTCAGCAGTTCTCTTGATATCCCTGCTCAAAGGACTGGGCTGTGCTGTCAGACTCTTTTCTAATATTTTTGTTTTCACTGCATCAGTAAAAGGAATCAAGGGCTGGCAGAGTGGTTCTGGACTCACACCAGCAGATCTTGCTGCGGAGTCACCTCTCACACTTCAGCTTTAGCACTTTCTGGACGCTCACATGAGCCAATTCAGTTCACAAATCCAGCAGAAAACTCTCTTCTGCCTCTGGGTCGATCTGAGCTGGGCCGGCTCTGAGGAGCATCTGCTTAGAACTAGAGCTCAAAGGGAGCAGCAGCAGTGTGGTGATAGCAAGACCTGGTTTCAGGAATGGACATGGGCTGGATTATTCCATCCAGTGTAACCACACCAGCGTATACCATTGACAATACTGGTGTGCTTCCATGCCAGAGAGCATTGCAGAAATCCCGTCATTACTAAAGAGTATCGTTTGCAGCATCCAGACCCCAGGGCCAGACCGGTCCCGTTGCTCTGGGCTCTGCGCACTGACAACTCAAACAGCCCATTCTTGCCTTTTGCAAACTCAGAGGAGCTTTTGGTGCCATCAGTGGCGGCTGCTGGGGAGGGCTCATTGCACCATTGTGCTGCGTAATGGGCTGAACATGAAATACCTTAGCAAGTCCTCTTCTGTCAGGTACCACGGCTTAAGTTTTAAGAGCAAGAATTTTCCCTAGGGTTCTGCTTTAGCAAATAAACCCATAATTTTATGCAGCTGGCCACCTTCTGCTTTCACTTCAGCTACTGCACATGTATGTCTGTGCACTGAGACCAGTGATCGTTGCTTTCACAAAATAGCGCTTCTTTATAGAAAGGTCATTAAAATATCCCTGGATGCTTCCTGGCTTGAGCCTCTGATCCCAAAAGAAAAGGACCAGGCTGTGTCACATCTGAGTGCTTTGATCACACAACTAAGATAGAGTGCTATTTTAGGGGTTTTTTAGGTTTTTCTCCACATCCCAGGTAGAAACAAAGAGTCCATTTGTTTCAGCAGCGTCTCTCTGAAGCGGATGAACTGCAGAGCGGTTACTTCAGCCCTAGAGTTGGAAAGTATACTCTTCATACACTCATTTTTTTATCCCTGCAAGAGATTTTCAGGCTTGGCTCTTCACCCAAAGTCCCGATTTAAAGAAATAAGCACTCTCCTATAGCAGGGAGCTCAGGTTTGGGTGAAGTTCCAGTACTTAATGAACAGTTCAGGCTGGTGAACACATCTGTGGACACAGTGACAGTGTCTGTGGACACAGTGACAGCAGCTGCTGGCAGTTGGGAGGCAGGGCTGCAGTGCTCCTTACTGGGGCCTGGGAAGGTCCTTGCATTCATGCTAATCAGGTGCCCATAATTTGGGGATTGTCATGTTTAACATGCTACTGGGGTGGTTGTCAAAATGAGCACCTGGAGCGTTGTCCTCTGACACTCCCCTTCTTACAGCTTGTGCATTGGTGCAGGGTGACTTGTTGACCCTTGGCAGATGCGAAGCCCTTGTGTTGGTTCATAGAATCACAGAATCAGTTTGCTTGGAAAAGACCCTCAAGATCATTGAGTCCAACCATAACCCAGCCCTGGCACTGCCCCATGTCCTGAGAACCTCATGTCCGTCTGTCCAACCCTCCAGGGATGGTGACTCCAGCACTGCCCTGGGCAGCCTGTTCCAACGCCCCACAGCCCTTTGGGGAAGAAATTGTTCCCCACATCCAACCTCAGCCTCCCCTGGCGCAACTTGAGGCCGTTTCCTCTGCTCCTGGCGCTTGTTCCTGGGGAGCAGAGCCCGACCCCCCTGGCTCCAAGCTCCTTTCAGGCAGTTCAGAGATCAGAAGGTCTCCCCTCAGCTCCTGTTCTCCAGCTGAACCCCCAGGTCCCTCAGCCGCTCCCATCACACTTGTGCTCCAGCCCCTCACCAGCTCCGTTCCCTTCTCTCAACTTGCCCCAGCACCTCCTGTCCCCAGTGTCTTTACTGGCAATTCTGCAGTTGGTCACCATGAATTACACACAGTGGAGGTGTCCATGGGCCCTTGGGGTGGCTGCTGCAGCTCCTACTCCAAGGCAGTTCCTGCTCTCCTGCCAGAAAATCAGGCCATGGAGTAAGGCACGGTGACAGGCCAGGACATCTCAGTTCCTCCGTTCACCCCTGTGCACTTCTAGTAGCTGCTCTGTCACAATGACCGGTGCTAAATTTGGATCAGAGAACAGAAAGAGCCCGAGAACTCTTCCTCCAGCTGCCACTGGGCACCCGAGGACAAAATGTCACAGCTCCAAATGTGGATCCCCGAGAAGACACGAGGTGGCACACGACGCTGCCTCCGCCGCGTTATGTAAGTCGTCCCTCGCTGGGCTCTGCCCTGGGAGACGCGCTGAGGCGCTTCCAGCTCTGTCCCCCTGCCGAGCCTCCTCTGCCTGCCGCAGCTCTTGCTCTGCTGCTTTCCCTCCGGTTTCTCAGATTTCACATTTTCAGTGCTGCTAAAAACATATTTCAGTCCTTTTTGAGATGCTGAATTCTTAGTAAACAAACAGCAATGGTTTTACTGTTCTGAATTTGTACTTAATTCGCTCAGTATTGCCATCTTTCATTGGATACAGCTTATCTTCTGTCACAAGGAAAACTACATGACTATGTTCAGTGTGCCTGTTCCCTCACTGAGTGGTGCACACAGAGAAATAGTTTTTGGGAAATTGTAGCAACTCTTCCTGCATATTCATTTTTTTCAGGAATATGCTGTTGGTGGAAACATTCGCAACAATTAATAAGAAGGAGATTTAATGTACGGTTTACATGAGCTTTTATGTTTGGTTGCATTTTTTCTAGTATTATGCTTTTTTTTTAATATCAAAAGACAAAATTTATTTTCAAGGGTTAAGTAATTAACTTTTTCCTCCTCCAGAGATTAAGATCAGTTAGTCAAGAGGAATACTTACCTTCTTGTTTGTGAGATATCCCATCTTCTTTCACTCTCCATTTTGAGAAGCTTCGGGAAATGGTCACCTATAAACCACTGTGTGACTGTTTGGTCTGTGAGCACTCGAAGTCCAACTTCTTCACAGGAATTGTTCGTAGGAAATGAATTCTTAGATCAGTTACTCTCTGTGTGTAAAAGCTCTTACACAAACTTAGTCAGACTTTGTACAAATACATTCAAAGCAATTGAACTTGAGATAACCTGAGATGGTGTGTGATCCCAGGTGCAGCCCATGCAGCAGCAGGACCTGTCCCAGCAGTGCCGGGTGCCCCTGGGTCCTTCCCAGCGGTGCCACTTCTGTCACCGGCCCATTGGGATCCAGCCCGGCCAGGCCGGGCAGATGCAGAGCAGGGACTGCAGGAAAGTGTCGTGCTCTCCTCACGAGGACTCTGCTTCTGGGAGACGCGCTCCCTGCATCAAACAGCTCCGTTCACTACAAAGGCATGGGTATGAACAACCCCAGGTTCCAGTATAAGTTGGGGAGTGACCTATTAGAGAGCAGCGTAGGGGAAAGGGAGCTGGGGGTCCTGGGGACAGCAGGGTGACCATGAGCCAGCACTGGGCCCTTGTGGCCAGGAAGCCAATGGGACCTGGGGTGGGTTAGAAGGGGGTGGTCAGTAGGTCAGAGAGGTTCTCCTGCCCCTCTGCTCTGCCCTGGGGAGACCACACCTGGAATATTGTGTCCAGTTGTGGCCCCTCAGTTCCAGCAGGACAGGGAACTGCTGGAGAGAGTCCAGCGCAGGGCAACAAAGATGCTGAAGGGAGTGGAGCATCTCCCGTGTGAGGAAAGGCTGAGGGAGCTGGGGCTCTGGAGCTGGACAAGAGGACACTGAGGGGGGACTCATTCCTGGGGATCAATATGGAAAGGGGGAGTGTCAGGAGGATGGAGCCAGGCTCTTCTGGTGACAACCAGTGACAGGACAAGGGGCAATGGGTGCAAACTGGAACACAGGAGGTTTGACTTCAATATGAGAAGCAACTTGTTCCTGGTGAGGGTGGCAGAGCCTGGCCCAGGCTGCCCAGGGGGGTTGTGGAGTCTCCTTCTCTGCAGACATTGCAACCCGCCTGGACACCTTCCTGTGTAACCTCATCTGGGTGTTCCTGCTCCATGGGGGGATTGCACTGGATGAGCTTTCCAGGGCCCTTCAACCCCTGACATTCTGTGATTCTGTGATTCCTAGACTGGGTTTGGGGGTTTGATTTGCGTGTCTGTTTTTCCGCACTGAGCACAGCCGGCGGTTTAGCTGAGTAACAGCAGCACCGTGGCAGCAGCACCTGCTGCTCCAGCCATTCTCCCGTATCTTCAGTTCTTTTGGAGCACAGGGCCAGAATTGCACCCGCCAAAGGCTGGATTACCAGTTAGGAGAGCAAAACCACTTTTGCTCTCTCACCCCACCTTTATCATTTCCACTTGCTGTGAGTCACTGTTGCCATCACACAGATCATGAGCCAGCGTGTACTAGATGGGGCTCTAGCTCATGGGTTTGTGTGTGGGACTGCATTAAGAATTAATTGCAACTAACCCTATCGTCATTGATCTTGCTAGAGAAGCGGAGAACATGGAGCATGTCTTGGATGTTGTGAAGGGGGTTTATCTGCTGCATCCGTTTTGTGTCGGAGGAAAAGTGGAGCAGCTCCCTGGGGGGCTGAACCCCGCTCGGCAATTAGTGTCACATTCAGGGACCTGAGTTTTGGGGGGAATCAGGTTCAGTACCTTTAATGAGCCCATAACAAACATGTAGAAATCCAGCCCTCAATAACCCCAGTTAAATTGATGTCACACGCCCTATTAATCTTCATTTTCACCATTAATAAAATGACACCAAACATTTCTTGCCACACAAAATACATTTGAAAAATTGATTGCAGCACGTTAGAACCAGGAGCCAAAAAGCTTCAGGCTGCTCCTGTCTTAAAGAGTAAATGAACATGAGCACTGACAATTTTAGGAGCTGTGAGGCTAACAAGTCCTTTTGTGCTCCCTTTTGTTTGCTCGGGGAGCAGAGCAACAGTAACCTCAGGCCCTGCTTAATTTGTGTTCCCGTGGAGCATGTTCATCTTGAAAATTGCATGAAGTCTCCTCTTGGCGAGCAGCTCCAACTGATGGTGAATTATTCAGGCGTTTTGTGGATGTGGGTTTGTCACACGGTGTGAGCGGAAGGGTTGGAAGGCAAACGCGGAGCCCGTGCGGTGAGGACAGGTGACCCCTCTGGACCGGTGTGGCACATTCGCCGCCTCCAATTCCCAACCAAAACACGTGTACTGAGGTCACAGCGTGAGTTCGTCCTGTGTTTTAATAGACCTGCTCTGCTACACCTAGAGTGGGCATGAAGCTGCTTGTTTCACAGTCAGATTTTGAGTGAGTCGTTTTGCGGAGGGCTGGCAGAACCATAGAACAAGGAGCACAGCGGCCAGATTGTGTAGAATATGAGAAAAAACAGACACGTGGCAGGTTTGGCCCGGTGTCTTCCCAAAACAGCCACGCTTGTGCTTCTGAGGAGTGTGTGTAAAGCCAGAGAAAGCATTCATGCATTATGTAGTATTTTTGAAGTGTGGAGGATGCTTTAGACACCTCCACCCTGGAAATTACTGAGAGCTTGCTGGCAGCGTTTTCGTAGATGCTGTTTTTCCACCCACCTCTTTCACGGAAGAAGATACGAATGTGAGAGCTCAGCAGAGCTGTTTGTGCAGCCCGTGTAAAACCGGTATCAGCCCATCCTTATCCCCGCGGTGTCCCGGCACACGGCACAGAGCGTGGCCCACGTGGCTGGTTGGGGATGAGGAAGGTGCCGCGGAGCACACGTGCCGCAGATCTCCGAGCCTGTGTCATGCTGTCCCCAAATAACAATTGCATTTCTCCTAAAAATAACTTGTTCTTACGCCCTTCACATCATGTAGGTGAACAAGGCATAGGAGCAGGTGCAGAAGAAGCCCGCATGTGTGTTATTCTCCAGACTAGCTGAGCTGGAGGGAAGGATGACACTCTTTATATTTCAGTTATTTAGCATTTTTTTCCTCCAGCTCTTAAAATTCATGTGTTTCTGCAGGAGAAACAGGTGGTAGTCGCAGCCCTCCCTCCCTCTGGAGGTGGCTGCTTGCCCAGAACAAACCAGGTTGTTTCCAAAATGGGCAGCTTTGGTAGTACAAAGTGCAGTAAATCTTCAAATACCCTGATATTGTAAAGAGTGTCCTGTGCTTTGTTGCGTCCAGCTTTAAGCACTCTTTGAGCTTCATATTCTGTATCCTAAAATGACTGTGTATGTGCTTCATATAGGATCCTTGTTCCTTAGTCTTCGGTGTATGTGCGTCTTACCCTACCCGAATCCCCCCAGTTTCCATGATGGTGGGACTGGGCATCCTGATCTCAGCTCAGAGGCTGTTCGGGTCTGTTTTCATGTGACGTTGGTGGTTTGGTGCTCGCAGAGGCAGTTAGAGCCCAGCCCAGGAGAGCGGGCAGCGCTGCCATCGCTACCGTGGTGCTGGATGCGGCACTAGCCGAGCTCGCAGGCCGTTCAGCCGGGGTTGCCGTTGCTATGAACAGGAGCAGGGGTGCATGTAGATCAGCTGGGATTATTCCCTCTTCCCAGTTGGGAGGCAGGAGGCTTTAACCCTGAGCAGGGAGGAGGAGCGAGTACCACAAAGCAGAGCTGCTCAGCCGTCCTCGCCAGGAGCCCTGGATAAAGCTGGGAGGGGAGGGATGACGGAACGGAGCACTCGGTGCTCCTGGCGCGGATCTGCAGAGCCGCGCGTCCCGTGCCAGCAGGTCTCGTGGACGGCATTTTGGGGCACAGGAATTCACATGGCTTCGTGGATTCAGAGCATTTGCTTTGTTGGGCTGGATTGCAGGTACCTTGGTTTATCTTTCCCTCTCCACGGATGTCTGTGTAATCTACCTTGAGCGATGCCGAACTGCACATGTGGTGACCCGCTCCTCGAGTAGCAGTGATGGGCAATTGCTGGGCCCTGTGCTGAAAACGCATGGTTGTGTTCTTGCGGCGTGCGTGACACATTGAGCACCTTCCAGACTAACCTAGTGCAGCCTCCACAGAGCTCAGTGCAAGAGTTAAACCCCTTTATGTTTTCTCTTTGGTGCATGACAAATCCACGCATCATTTGCAGCGGAGCGTGTTGTCGCGCAGCTCACCCCAGCTACCAGTCCCCTGAGAGGGAGGATGCTGGAATGGATGATGCTGCGTCACACGCTCTGATCTCAGCTCTGCCGAGAGCTGGTTTTGCTGTAGCCGGTCTGGTGGGTGGAATAAGCCCCTAAGCCTTGCCCCAATCCTGCTGGAAGCTCCAGTGAGGCTACCACAGCACGGCTCTGATTTAGGTG
This sequence comes from Streptopelia decaocto, assembly GCF_964273445.1. Classification (NCBI taxonomy): domain Eukaryota; kingdom Metazoa; phylum Chordata; class Aves; order Columbiformes; family Columbidae; genus Streptopelia; species Streptopelia decaocto. Next base: position 1,601,284 of record NC_138672.1, on the reverse strand, counting down.
CCTTGGCAGCGGTCTCGGGACAGGCGCTGGACGACCGTGTGACAACCAGGCTCCTTTGCCGCTCGTCCCAGGCAGCGCCGTGTCTGCAGCCTTTAGTCCGATCTGGAATGAGGGAGGCGAGTCCTTCTTAACCATTCTTGCGGGGTGAACTTGGAGCAAGAGCAATTGTTCCCCAGCCCTTGAGCAGATGACTGTTTGCTTTGTACTGTTGAATTTTTTCCCATTTCTGTTTTTCAGGATTATCCAGTTCTTTCTGTTTCTTGTCCCTGTCCTCTTCTCTGTCGATGCTGCCTCTCAGCTTGCAGCCTCATGAGCATTTCCCTGGTCTCTGTGCTGCTTCATTGAAAGGCCGAATTATATCTCTAGGCTAATCCTTGAGGAACTCTGCCAAGGATTTCTCTCCTAGCTACTACTGCTTTTTGGTGCTACCCTTTATCTCCACCTTACCCAGTTCCTTAGTTAGGAAGGACTCCTGGTTTTCCAGTTCAGGTAACAGCTTCCTGGAGATGTTGTTTTCTAGGGCTTCAGACGTTGCTGGTCACAAAGTACGTGAGTTTGTTCCTTAAAAGTGTATCAGGTTGCTTCTTAAAATAGGAAATGATATCTCAAGGGGGTTTCGAGTCTTCTAGCCCCTGCTGTTTGCTTTCTGCTTAGCAGCCGTTCCGCTGGAGGTGTCTGTGTGGCGCAGGCCCCTGAAGGACGGGTTGTGTCTCTGTTTTGACACACTGGAGCACAACCAAGTCTGTCTGTCTTGCAGTTGAACCCAGAGTCCCTGTGCACAAGCTCGTTAGGCTTAATGAAATAAGAGGCAAGACCACAGCATTTGCTAGATTTTATACATGACACTTCATTTTGAGCGTTCTCTATATCTCTCAGATGGGCTGCATGGAGCAAATCTTATTTTGAGCCCATTTCAGAGTAACAGCCTGTCTTTCTGTTAGCATTGCTTTGCATACAGCTTGTGAAAAGACTGCGAACCACACGGGCTGCAGAAGGAGGCTGCGGCGGAGCAGGCTGGGCTTCATTTCTGAAACAGAGCGTTTCACCCTCTGTAGTGGCACAGGCTTTAACGCTCTTCTAGTCAGGAATCCGGCCAGGACCACAACTCGCTTCAGAGCTGCTGCTGCTCAGCGTCCCTGCCCGCCCGCAGAGCCCAGCGTGCGCAGGGACAGCCCGTGTGTCTGCACATCGCGAGATGGATCATCGCGGTGCGTCCTGCGAGCCCTGTGCATAGCTCCTTCCTTCTGACGTTCAAGAATTCTCTTCTCAAATCCATTCTTGGCTGAAAGAGGTTTTTATAGCATTTGAGTTTTCTTGAGCGCTCAGATCTCTTCTGCAGAATCTAAAAGCGTACCGTTCCTCTAGCACTTACTCCCTTCGAGACATATGCCCAAGAACTCACTTAAGGTTGTGTTTCAAGCCCTGGCACGTTTTTATAGCCTGTCTACCCAGGGAGTTCCCAGCATCTCTGCAAATAGAGGTTTCATCGTGCAGTGCAAAGGAGGTTGGGATTCTCCACACCTCGATGCAGATGGGGTGAATTTAACTCACGTGGGTGAACCAGATTGACTGTGGCCCAGGGAGTCACAGCGTCACCCAAAGCAGACCCGTACCCTCCCAGCTCAGCACGTACCCCGAGCAGCCCAGCGCTGCGCTCCGTGCTCTCTTGAGCATGTTTTCTCCATTCCTTATATTGCAATTTATCTTCCTGCAGCTTCCTTGAAATGATGGAAGCCCGAAGTCGAGGACACACATCGCCTCTAACAACTAACGGGCAGAGCCCTTCCTCTGGCTCGCAGTCCCCCATAGTACCTCCGAGCTCCACGTCCACGGGCAGCTCCAGCCCCGGCACCCCGCAGCAGCCGCTTGCCGCAGGCTCCGCCGTCTCTCCTGAGCCGCCCCCATCGTTTTCACCAGTGCCTGCACCTGAAGCCCAGCAGCCACACGCGCCTCCACCAGCTACAGCCTCCCCGGCACCTCCGGCTGCCGTCCCACCGCCAAAGCGCAGCATTATTTCCCGTCTGTTTGGGACATCTCCTGCGTCGGACCCCGCTCCTCCGCAGCCAGGTGGGTGTTGGGGTGCAGTGTCACCTGTGGGTGTTTCTCTGCTTTGCCTTCACTGTGTTCCCTGTGAGAGGCTGAGCAGACAGGTGTCTGAGGAACACGGGCCCTGTGTGTGTGCCAGGAGAGCTGCGCTGTCACTCTCTGTTTCTCTCCTGTTTCTCTCATTGTGGTTTGTCTCTGTGCTCGGATGAGGACAGTGTCCAGCCAGCTGCGTGCTGCCTGTAGCGTGGTTCAGGAGAAACGTACTGGACACGCAGGGGACACTAATAAAAGAACTGTCAGCTTCTTACCAGGAGCACATATGCCTCTCAAATAGCAAGAAAAATTGTTAGAGAACCTATTTGAAGCTCTGTCTTCACAAAAGTCTGACAGCTCCAAGGGGCTCCTGTGTGTTAGCGGAGGACAGCGCAGTGCTGGTTTTAAAGGTTATTCAGCCAGAAATGATCACGTAAGTCCAGGCCGTGCAGCAGAGTCCCCCGGGGCAGTGTGTGCTCCTTGGGAGCACTCGCGGTTGGGGCAGCCCGCTCGCTTGTTCTCAGCGCGGGGCACACAGAGCAGAGCGGCGCTCGGGCCGAACCGCTGCCCGCCAGCTTGCAGGGCAGGGGCATCGGAGGTTTTGCTGCATGCACTTTTACTGATCTGGACCTTAATTTGCCTGTCGCAGTTGCTTTGTTTGCAAAGCCAGCTGGAGCTGCAGAGCTGGCACTGCCTAAAAATCATTAGCGTGACATGGTCTGAATCACCCGTTGGAAATACCTTCCCTCTCAAACCTCAATCCCTCAAGCTCACAGGGCTGTTGAGACACCCACAGAAAGAAAGGAGGAGGTGCCGGGAACACAGTTTGCAGTTTCAGATGTTGAAATCTTTCCGTTTTAGATCTGCACACAATGTTCTGCATCCTGAATCCGTTACCAGGTATGACACAGTACACCCATTGCCATTTTTGGTGACTCTTTCCACCCAGAAACAAACAAACAAACAAACAAAGAAGAGCAAATGATAGAAATCCCTTGTTGATAAAAAACCCTTTGTGGTATTGGTATGTAGAAAAAAGATGTGTTCTGCTACCAGTGTTACAATCTTTGGGGTTGGTTTGTTTTCTTTATGTTCTTTTTTTTTTAAATAAAACACCTTGAGAGCTGTTTCAGGCTTGTGACCTGCAGTTCTGCTATCTCAAGGGGGCTTTTTGGGAGGATTACAAAAGGCCGCAAGGAAAAGCCGATCTGTCAGTGTTATTGGGTTTATGTAGTGTGCCAAGTGTCTGCACCTCTCCTGGAACATAGCTAGGGATTCGCTAATTGGAAAGCGGTTGAAAAATCACCGTCACAAAGGAATACTTATGTTTTATGGGAGCTGCTATTTAAGCTTTCCCTTGAAGTCTTGCAGTAGTAATTCTTTTGGCTGTGTGTTTTCTTACACCAACGCTACTCTGTGGCATTAGCAATAGTGTTATTTGTGTGCAAAAGTGATTGGGAAGCTGTACTAGTAGAGAAAAACCTAAAAAAAAATCCATACGAAACATGTTCAGCCAGAAGAAAAGAGCCCAGAGGTGACGTGCTGTCTGGGCAGAAGGAAAAGGTTGAACATTGCGAATTCCGAAAAGGTTAATTGCTTTAGGCTTCTTGGTTATGCTAATTTTATGAGATTTCATCCTGATACCGTGAAGATGGGTAACGGTGTCTGTACAAATACGTTGTATTGAAACGAGTCTCTGTTTGCTCGAGCTTTTAGTTACACAGGGCATGTACAGCAGAGTGTGGAAAATCCTGCCTTTGAGTTAGAGTTGAAAAAGCGAGAGGAGGTGAGTGGGTGAACCGAACAGTCTGGAAGAGGTAAGAGAATAGCGAAGGGCCATCAGACGGGAGCAGCGCGGCCAGCAGAGGTGCAGTCTGGCGGTGGTGCAGGCAGTTGTAGTGCTTGCTGTAGAGCAGTCGGTTCCAGGTTGGAGAGTTTTTAGACTATTTAGCAGCCTGGGTCAACCTGGTGCATTCCAAACCGCAGCAGCCGTGCGTGTTCTGCGAGCACCTTCGTGTGGGATTCCAGCCTGGTCTGAGTATCCTGTTCATAACCTTCCTCTTGCCCTGCTGGGTACCAGGGTCCATGGCTGCTGCCACCCGCGCAGGATAGAGCTGTACAAAGCGAATTTCTGACCTGTTGGTGGTGAACCCTGTGGTTTACAGCTACTGTTGGTCATGCAGATCCTGCTGCTGCCGCGCCTCCTCCCCACCCTGAAGCCCCTGCGAAAGTGCAGAGCGTGGAGGACTTTGTTCCTGATGACAACCTGGACCACAGCTTTCTAGAAGACCCAGCCCCACAGAAGGACAAAGGGAAACTGCAGACTAAACGCCGTGTCGATAGTGAAAGGTAAGGAGAGGAGGGTGGAGGGAGGGTGAGGCAGGGACACACCTGCACATGCAGTCCGAGCGGTGAGTCGGGCCTGGCTGACCTGTCGCAGCTGTCCAGGAGGTGATTGCAGAGCAATTAGCTGCCCCTGAGCCCTTCAGGCTGTGGTACAGCCAGTTGTAGTGTTCAGTGTCTCCTGTTTAATGTTACACTCTGCTCCCTGGGAACGAGGAACAGCAGTAGAAGCTGGTTATCACCTTCCTGGTTGTGCGTTCTTGCTTTGATGCTCAGTGTTAGGCCATTCGGTTGCTTTGAGTCAAGAAGGGATTTCCCTTCTGGCCAAACATGCTGAAGCTTTTGAGATATTTTCCTTCTGGAACTCAATGCACTTTGCATGGATATTATGCTTTGCCTAATAAATACTTTCCCGTTGCAGAGGCCTAAAGCACGGCCAGACTATGGCCGGTTGACATGTGGCCTGCTAATGCCGTTCATGAGTCATTATAAAGGGGTTTGTGTTTGTTGGAGGAGTCCTGGAGGCACTCCGTGGCTCACTGGGATTCTGGAAGGAAGGATGGAGAGGGTCACGCTCCCTTGGGAGTGTCCCTGCATGCTTGCCTGCAGATTTCAGGAGAGTCTTAGGGGAGACCTTGCTTCTTCTCTGTCCGTTTCTCCTGTTCCTTCCGAACATTTTCTCTCTAAATTGGAGAGATACAGATATGATGGATGGACTTTTCTATGGATGAGGAATTGGTTGGATGGTCATACCCAGAGGGTGGTGATCAATGGTTAAATGTCTGGATGGAGATCAGGGGTGCGTGGTGTCCCTCAGGGGTCCGTACTGGGACCAGTACTGTTTAATATCTTCATCAGTGACATAGACAGAGTTTGCAGATGACACCAATTGAGAGGTACAGGTGACACATCTGAGGGACGGGATCCATCCAGATGGTCCTGGACAACCTCGAGAAGTGGTTCCTTGTGAACCTCATGAGCTTCAACAAGGCCAAGTGCAAAGTCCTGCACCTGAGTTGGGGCAATCCCCGGTGTCAATCCAAACTGGGGATGGATGGATGGATGGATGGATGGATGGATGGATGGATGGATGGATGGAGCAGCCCTGCAGAGAAGGACTTGGGGTGCTGGGAGACGAGAGATTGGCCATGAGCCAGCAATGTGTGCTTGTAGCCCAGAAATCTACCCGTGTCCTGGGCTGCATCTCCAGCCCCGTGGGCAGCAGATTTGGGGGGGAATCTGCCCCACTCTGTGAGACTCCCCTGCAGTGCTGGTCCAGCTCTGGGTGCTCAGCACAGGACACACATGGACCTGCTGGAGAGGGGCCAGAGGAGCCACAGGAATGACCCGAGGCTGGAACAGCTCTGCTGGGGGACAGGCTGAGAGAGCTGGGGGGTTCAGCTGGAGAAGAGAAGCTCCGGGGAGACCTTAGTGTGGCCTTTCCGGACTTAAAAGGGGCTGATAAGAAAGATGGGGACAGACTTTTGAGCAGGGCCTGTTGTGATAGGACATGGGGTGATGGTTTTAAACTAAAGGAGGGAGATTCAGGCTGGACATGAGGAAGAAATTGTTGCCCTGAGGGTGGTGAGAGCCTGGCCCAGGTTGGCCAGAGAGGTGGTGGATGAACCATCCCTGGAGACATCCCAGGCCAGGCTGGACGGGGCTCTGAGCAACCTGAGCTGGTGAAGATGTCCCTGTCATGGCAGGGGGGGCACTGGGGAGCTGGGAAGGTCCCTTCAACCCAAACCGTTCTGTGACTCTGTGATTCTGTCCTGCAAAAGGCAGAGAGCTGTGCTTATGTTCTAGGCTGGAGTTTCTTTTTCTTTTCTTTTTCTTTCTTTTCGTGGCTTTGATGTTTTTTAACCAAAAAAAGGGAAAAAGGATTGTGTACACTGAGCAGCTCAGACAAGGGGACGTGCAGCCAGCTGTCTGAGAGCAGACTGTCACCGTCACCGAGGAGGTGACCCGAGCTTGCTCCCAGGCATCCCTCTGCTTAGAACAGTCCTTGCTGCTGCCTCTTGTCATCAACACTGGATTAACCGGGAGAGTAATGAAACGCTGATACAGCTGATCTGTGAATGTGGTGGATTCTGCATCTTTTGACATCTATGTCATGATTCGGTGTTCTCTATTTCAACCACAACTTTAAGTCAGCGCTGTATGTGAGGCTTGATGCCCGTCTAATGCAGGTCAGCCTGAATCATCATCCCTTGTGATGGTAGAACACGTGGATGTTTTATTTAAAAAAAAGAAGAAGAAGGGAAAACAGTGGAGGTTGTTATAAGCACGCCAGCCTACAAAGCTGCTTGCTCGCGGCTGTGGCTGAGCTGGGATATTGTTCTGTGTTTAACAAGGAAATGTCAGGAGAGCCAAACCTGACCTGCTGGGTTTGCTGAAGGACGGGTCCTGGAGCGCCCTTAGAGCTCTTCAGCTGCAGCTCTCCCTGTGGGTACAGCGCTGGATGCTTTAAAAAGGCTTCTCTTCTCCAGAACATCAGTGTTGGAAGCAAATGAGTGTTAAACATCTCAAACAGTGGTGTGCAAGGGCCTTGCTCCTTGGTTGTAGGGTTGTCCTGTTCTTGGCCCTGTGTGCCCTGCTGGCTTTGTGGCCTCCCAGTGCACATGAGCTGGTGGGGGCAGAATGAGGAGGGACCTTTGGGCTTTCACAGGGCTGAGAGGACACGTGTTCACAGCATCGTCCTTTGCTGACAGTGGGGACCATCTGCAGTTTGACCAGCTCTGTTTCCCTAGGAGAAGACCTTGCAGCACATCCCTGCAAATTCAGGTGCTCATTATTTCTCTGCAGCTTGGCATCCATGTCTTGCTCTGGTTTTTATGTACTTCACACAGTTCTCTCAGTGGTCTGGCAAATTTACCTTCAGTTTCTTGCCAAAAAGGCCCTACCACAATAAACCGGATGTGCTGAAGTTCGGAGATGTAGATATGGTTCTGACCATCACCTGCGATAACTGATTTCCTTCAGGGTGCCAGTTACAACCCCATGATAGCCAGGAGCAACACAAGACTCGTATAAGCACCATCCCTAATAATCAGCTTCTACTGCAGTGAGTAGGTGGTTGTAGCGCAACAGAATCTACTGCTACAGAAATTTGTCTCTGACCCAAAGAACAAAAATGTTCAATGAAACCACTGAAACCTAATGGAGATTTTATTGGCTTTAAACAATGAAATACTGGAAGCTATTTTCCCCTTGCATCTGAGTGAGGAACAAAGCTTGAGAACATACTAGAAAGATGTGTTCAGCTCTCCTGAGCATTTTTAAGCAGATATCTGAGTGCTAATCTTACACAGCTTGCCAGCATTTCTTCTGCTTGTGCTGCAACCAAGTGTAAGCTCAGAAACTGAAGAGCCATTGGAGATGTGGCAGAAGACTGGGATGTGTACTGAGAACTTGTGAAGATACTTCTCTTACTCAAACAGGAGGAATCACCTGGCTGTCAGGGGTCTTGCACTTAGCTCATGTGGAATGCCTTAGTGCACAGAGCATTTCGTGTGTGGAGCAGAGACAGTGGCATCCGCAGAACCACAGAATGGCTGGGGTTGGAGGCACCTCTGGACGTCATCTACTCCCACCCGGCCACCCAGAGCTGGTTGCCCGGGACCATGTCCAGGTAGCTTTTGAATATCTCCATGGATGCAGAATTCACAAGTTCCTGGGCAACCTATGGCAGTTCTCCATGCAAAAAGTGGGTTTTGATGTTCATAGGGGTCCTCCTGTGTTTCAGTTTGTGCCCATTGTGTCTTGTCCTGTCACCAGGCAGCACTGGAGAAGGCCTGGCTGCATCTCCTTTGCACCTTTCAGGTATTTAAACTCACTGATACATCCCCCCAGGCCTTGTCTTCTCTAGGGTATGCAGCCCCAGCTCTCGTGAGCGGGCCTTCCCTCATGTGAGGGATGCTCCAGTCCCTTTATCACCTTATTTGCCCATCACTGGACCGTCTCCAGTACACCCATGTCTCTCTTGTACTGGGAAGCCCAGAACTGGACCCAGCGCTCCAGCTGTGGCCTCCCCAGTGCTGAGCAGAGGGGGAGGATCCCCCCCTTGACCTGCTGGCGATGCTCTGCCTAATGCAGCCCAGGGTACCATTTGTGTTCTTTGCAGCACAGGCACCTTGCTGGCTCGTGTTCCACTTGTGTTCCAGCTGGGTGGCCCCAGCACTGGGGTTGTTCCTCCCCAGGTGCAGGACTTTGCCCTTGTTGAACTTTGGGAGGCTCCTGTCAGGCCATTTCTCCAGCCTGACCCTCTGGGGCATCAGTCCTCCTCCCTCTTGGTGTCATCTGCAGACCTGCTGAGGGTACAGCCTGCCCCATCGTCGGGTCATCAGTGAAGGTGATAAACAGGACAGTGTTGGGTTAACGGACTCGATGATCTTAAGGGTCTTTTCCAGCCAAAGGGCTTCTATGTTCTATGATCCTGTGGCTGGGCACACCGCTGGGTACTGACCTCCAGCTCGACTGTACCGCTGTTCATCGCGCTCTGGGCCCAGACAATTCAACCAGTTTTCAATCCACCTTACTGCTCATCCAGCCTGTACCTCAACAGCTTCCCTGCAAGGATTTTAGGGAGACAGTGCCGAAGACCTTACTGAATGAGGTATCCACTGCTCTCCCCTCATCTACCAGGCCAGTTATCGTATCATAAACTTTTTCCAAGCTGATCAAGCATGACTTGCCCTTGGTAAATCCATGCAGACTACTCCTGATGATTGTCCTGTCACGCATGTGCCTGGAGATAGTTTGCAGGAATAGCTGCTCCACCATCTTCTCAGGAGTCAAGGTGACTGGACTGTAGTTCTCTGGGTCCTTCTTCTTGCCCCTTTTGAAGACAGGAGTGACATTTGCTTTCCTCTTCGGGAAAGTCTCCAGGCACATCTCCCAGTCGCTGTGATTGATCAAAGATTATCAAGGGTGGCCTTGCAGTGGCACCGGCCAGCTCCCCCAGTGCTTACGGGTGCGTCACCATCAGGGCTCACGGACTTATGCATGTCCAGTTTTGCTTTGTCCAGGATCCCTGACCTGATCCTCTTCCACCAAGGGCACATCCTTACTCTGTATTATTCCTCTGGTCTCTGGGATTCCTGAAGACCAGTCTTGCTAGTGAGGACTGAGGCAAAGAAGGCACTTAGTTCAGCTTTTTCCATGGTCCCCGTTCTCATTGAGCGATGTGCCCACATTTTCCTTAGTCTTCTTTTCGTCACATATGTATGTATAGACGCCCTTCTCATTGTCCTTGACATCCCTGGCCACATTCAATTCCCTTTGGGCTTTAGCTCTCCTAATTTCATCCCTGGCTGCTCAGACAATGTCTCTGTATTCCTCCCAGCTTGCCCGTCCTTGCATCCATTCCCTCTATGCTTCCTTTCCTTGTTGGAGTTTGTCCAGGAGTTCCTTGTTCATCATGCAGACCATCCATCCATTTTTGCCTGACTCCTTACACATCGGATGGACCGCTGTTAAGCTTGGAGGAGGTGATCCTTGAATATTAACCAGATTTCTTGAGATCTTCTTCCCTCCACAGCCTTATCTCACAGGATTCTTCCAGGCAAATCTTTGAAGAGGCCACAGTCTCCTCTCCTGAAGTCCAGCTTGCTTTTACCCTCCTCCCCGCCCTCAGGATCCTCAACTCCACCAAGGTTTCCTTTGGCCTTCACCCTCCCAAGCAGCCCTTCGCTTTGTGTGAGCAGGAGGTCCAGCAGAGCGCCTCTCCTTGTTGGCTCCTGTATCCCTCAGGAGTTATCACCAGTGCGCTCCAGGACCATCCTGGATCGCTTACGTCTTGCTCTCAGGTCCCTCCGGCAGACATGGGGGTGGCTGAAGTAATGAGGACCAGGGCCTGTGAACATGAGGCTGCTCTTGTCTTTTTATAGAAGGCTGGATCCACTTGTTTTCCTGGCCAGGAGCCTGCAGCAGACACACACTGGTGTCACCTTTACCTGGCCTCTCGAATCCTCTCCCGTAAGCTCTCGGTTGGCTCATCCATCCGCAGTCGGAGCTCCCAGCTCTCACGTAGGGACCACTCCTGGGGAGGAGGGGAAGGTCTCGTTCCCGTTGTTGGAAGCAGGGTGATGTGTAACTGAGCTGCTTCCTGAACCCAGGGCTGTGTTTGCTTCCATTTGTAAGAACTTGTTTTCTCTTCTGAGCTTCAGAAAGAGGTTGCAAAGTCTGGTATTTCGTTGTGTGTTTTGGTGACGTAGGGAATTCTTAATGTTTTTGCAGTGACGTTGTGTGAGCTCCCACTCCCTTCTCCGTAAAATCTCTGAACAATGGAGCAAGAGTTGACATGGAGCAGTAATGTCAGAAAAACCCGCTTTCCTCTGACGCATGCTGGCGGTGAGGAATGCGCTCGTGCCATGGAACAAGGCCGCGCTTGCCCAAAGATCAGACAGCTGCCGAGACTTTCGGTGCTTACTGACGTCTCTTGGTGTTGCTGCAGCTAAATCCCAGCACAGATCTACAGAGATTAATGGAGTCTTGGGTTTTGGTTAGTGACACGTTATGGTTCTCTAGCTTGCAATAAAGAGAACTCCCCAAATCAGTTTCCTTACTGGTTAATTAGGAAGGCAGTTCAGTCTCTCAATTTGCTGTTTCAGAGCTTAATTTGCTGCTCTGTAGCCGGGTGCCCTGAGCCGGTGTGTGTGACCACACTGCAGGAGCTGCTCTGGCTCCGCGTGGGCTCCCGTCGTCCCTCGGCCGGCCCGGTGGCTGCAGGTGTCTGAAACCCAGCCGTGCTGTACCCAGCAGTGCTCCTGCTCTGTCTTCCCAGCATCACTAGACATTTGTCTTTAACGTTGATTAGATTTCCTTGTCCTTACATCTGAATGACTCTGAACTGGTTCTCTAGTTTGGTGGCTTCTGTGATTTATGTCGCATTCCCCAGCTGCACTGGACCAAGAGAGGGAAGCTGAGGACACTGGTTTGCACTAGGAGATCCCCATCTTCTTGAATATAGTCGTGCAGGCTCATCCTGTGGATATGAGTCCCTCAGCTTATCTGCTTTATTAGAGTTTGGGTTTTTCCTCTTTCTCTAGCCCCAAAAACTGATGCGGCCAGAGGACTCTGCTGGCTGCCCGTGGGTCAGGGCTGGTGCAGCACGGTCCGTCCGGCTTTCAGAGCGGGTGCTCCTGTTGCAGCAGGATTTGTTTCATCCCCAGCAGCCGTTCTGTGTCCTCGACAGACAGCTCACTGAGGAAACCCCGACAAGCTCTTTGCTCAGTAGCTCAGACGCAGACCCCGGCAAGCGTCGTCATTTTTGGTGGGTACCTGCGCCTGCGAACACGTTGGCTCATCACTAGCGCAGCCTTGGCAGCGCGTCAAGTGTTGGAGAGAGTGGTGCAATGTGCTTGTTTTTGCATGCTCTGAATTCCTTCCAGCTGGAACCTCAGGACCACAAGCTGATACTCATTTTGCATTGTCAGACCTTGTTTATATTGCAGCAGTGATTTTCCTGACGTGTATTCACTCCATTGCTTTGCTCTTAAGCTGTCGCTCAACAATTTGTGTGGAAGCTGTGGATGGAGGCAGCGTATTCGCTGCAAAGGGAGATGACCCACTTTGTGCGGTGTGTGTGCACACGGATGGTCTGTTCGGATGGCTTTAAAGGCTGCAGGTCTCGTGTGGTGTGCAGTAGGAGGACAGTGCCAGTGGCAGCAACCTCTGAAGAGTCCCTGTGCTTAATAGAGCAGTGATGTGTTAAAGAAATGCAGTGTCACTACTTCAGAATAACATCCTGCCGTTTTTAGGATGCAACTCCATTTTCTTTTCAGTGCATCACAAGAGGAAACCCTGCCAGTGCTTTGCAGAGCTCAGAAACCGCTCACTTGTAATTCCTCCAGCCTTGGAGGCTGTTCTGGGCACCGGTTTTCTTCTCCTTTGTGTGGGACGGGCTGTGCGGCTGCGTTCTGGCTCGGCCCGAGAGCAGCAGTGTTGTGGTGAGGAGGCTCTTCAGCATCCTGCCTCTTTAGCTGGGAGCTGCGCGGGGGGGCCTGGAGGCACAGGGGTCCCCACCGACCGCGGGAGGAGGGACTGGACACTCGCACTGGGCTCAGCACTGACCCAGACAAGCGCTGATCCAATCGCTCTCGATGTGCTGCACCCGGTGTGATACGTGTGGTGTCCCCTATGTCACACGTAACCCCATCATGGGCTGGAAGGTGCATTAATTCCTCAGAACTAATTTGTAAGGCAGTAACTAGCCTTGAGAAGAGCCAGAGTGAGTAGTACAGTCAGCTGGACTGTGTCGGGGCCTCGGCGTCTCCCTTCCCATCAGCACAGCATCCTCCACTGCCCGCGCCAGTGCTGGCCGTGTGCTGGGGGCTGGCAACACCTTCTTCTGATGAAGGATTTTGTGGGTTTGTGATTCCTTTTGTGCCTCTGAAATCTGATCTGTTCCAAGCTATAATCGTTTTCTTTGTCTCTGCTTGATAATAAACGCAATACAATACAATCTGTATTGAGTCATTAAAAGGACAGTGAATATTCCATATGATATGTTTTCAAGAAGGAACTGGATATCTGTTGCAAATAAAGCAAGTAGAATGAGGAAAGGTAATGCAAAGGCTCATCAGCTGAGACTGGGGAAATCTCTTTATTCCTGACATGAGCAAATCCTTCAGCAAGTGTTAAAATTGGTGAGTCCCCAGGACATGCAGACAAAAATCCTCAGCTGGTAATTTCAGATGCCGCTGAACACGTAACTGTGTTAGTCCAGGGAGTCTGATGGACTCCTAGCTCTGAACGTGTGTCCTCAGGTTAATTTAATTTGGGGGATGTTAAAGCACGGTTGTGGTGTATGGGTACCTGCCTTCTTCAGGGAGCACCAAGGAAACAGATCATTCCAGGATAGCTGCAGGTGAATTCCTGTAGCAGCAGCAGTGTATGATCAGGTTTAATTGCAGGCTGTGGGGATTAAGGGAGCAGTTCCCACGGTTTAACTGGCTGATCCTCACGTGTTGGACCAGAGATGTTCTGATAGAGCTGGAGCAACGGGCTGCTCTGGAGCACTGCAGCTCACCTTTGCCAGCCATTTATTTTCTGTGCCAGGTCCTGCTGGGGCCTGTTTTGTCCAGGGCTCATGGCCCCCGGCAGCCAGGGCAGCATGCAGGGGACGGGGAGGTGCAGGGGATGGGGAGATGCAGGGGACGGGGAGGTGCAGGGGATGGGGAGATGCAGGGGACGGGGAGATGCAGGGGATGGGGAGATGCAGGGGATGGGGAGATGCAGGGGACGGGGAGATGCAGGGGATGGGGAGATGCAGGGGATGGGGAGATGCAGGGGATGGGGCGGTGCAGGGGATGGGGTGGTGAGGGGATGGGGAGATGCAGGGGACGGGGAGATGCAGGGGATGGGGAGATGCAGGGGATGGGGCAGTGAGGGGATGGGGAGATGCAGGGGATGGGGAGATGCAGGGGATGGGGCAGTGCAGGGGATGGGGAGATGCAGGGGATGGGGCAGTGTAGGGGATGGGGAGATGCAGGGGATGGGGCAGTGCAGGGGATGGGGAGATGCAGGGGATGTGGAGATGCAGGGGATGGGGAGATGCAGGGGATGGGGAAATGCAGGGGATGGGGCGGTGAGAAGATGGGGAGATGCAGGGGATGGGGCGGTGCAGGGGATGGGGAGATGCAGGGGATGGGGCGGTGAGAAGATGGGGAGATGCAGGGGAAGGGGAGATGCAGGGGATGGGGTGGTGAGGAGATGGGGCGGTGTGGGTGTCCAGCCACGGGGACACTGACCCTGCAGTTGGCCGGAAAAGCCAGGTGAGCGACAGTGGGGCCACACGTCTGTCCCAGCACAGCCTGGGGTGCTGTGTCTGATCATTGTCTGTTTGGCAGCGACGGAGACGCACCCGGAGGGAACCCCATGGTGGCGAGTTTCCAAGATGACCTGGATCTGGATGACAAAATCCCCAGCAGAGCCGTGCTGGCAGCAGAACGGGTGCCCAGCAAGAACATCACCCTCTCCAGTGAGGAAGAGGAGGAGGTGAAGGACTCTAAGGTCGTACTCATACCTGATGAAGACATCGACACAGAGCAGGGGAAAAAAAGGTACAAAGCACAGCCTGAAGCGTGGGGTTGTGCTGGCAAACCTGGGCCTCGCTCGGTCCTGCCGCTGGCTTGTGTGTGACCTCTGGGAGATGTTGGTGTTTGTGTCAGCCTGCTCCTTCACCCGGGGCCGGGTTTTCTTTAGGTGCGAGTGCTTTGTGCAGCGTTCTCTGCACCGCACCTCGGCAGCATTGCCCCCGAGCACTGTGCTCTCTGGGACGGTTTTGCTTGGGAATGGCCCAGGGTTTTTCTCAAGTTCAAACAAGAGGCTGTAAGCTCCTGAATGTGTGCTCGTAGCTGTGTGAGGAGGACAGAGAAGCGAAATCTTGTGGTGAGGGAGCGTCAGTCATTCACCACACCCTGTGCTGGGGAACGATGCACTGGATCGTGGTTCTCCACATACCGTATCTGGTGGGTAACAGCCAGGTGTGGCCCACTGGCTCAGCCACCTGCGCAGCAGCATCCCCAGGGCCCAGGACCATCTTCGGCTTTGGAGGGGTATGAGTTTGACCACACACCCACCTGGGATGAACCGCCTCTCCTGTCCAGGTGCACGTTGCAGCCCTTGAGGCGGGCTCAGCTGTTAATTGGTGTTTGTGCGTTGCTTCACAGCGTGGTGGTGTGGACAGGCTCTGACAATTTGTTTCTTTCTTCTCAGGTCTTCCAGAAATTCTCTGAAACCACAGAGTGAAACAATTTTGACCAAAGCAACCGACCCGAAGCCTCCTGACAGTTTACCTCCGCGTTCTGGCTCCGATAGAAACAGCAGCAGCAAGCTCAACGCTGGCCTGCCGGCTGCTGCCACCAGCCCAGCAGCAGCCCAGGCCCCAAAGGCCACTTCCCAAAGCAAAGGACACACTCTCAAGCAGAAAGTGGTCAAAGAGGAAAAGCCTGAGGAGTCTGACAGTGACCAAGAGGGACCAATAGCCACTCAGATGCTCTCATTTGTTATGGACGACCCAGACTTCGAAAGCGAGGATTCTGACAGCCAGAAGAAGAAAATGGTAAATAACATGCATGAATCGCTGTGTGCTGCTGCGAAGCTGAGCGTGAGGTGCTGGGACATCTCACTGCGCAGAGCGTTCGCCGGCTCCCCCATCTCCCGGTGGCGGTTGCAGCACGGCAGGCGCTGAGCAACCCCAGGAGACTGATACAGGCACTAACGCACTAGTGCTGTCATTGGTGAAGCCGCATGGCAACAAGGTTTGTGCTTACGGGTTTGATGTGCTCTTTATTCTCAGTAAGTCCAGAGCACAGCCAGTCCAGTGGTGTGGAAGGTATGAAATACAAGTGTAGTGGTTTTTCACCCAAAGATTAGTGTGTAGAAGCATGTGCATGCCAGAGAGAGAGAACAAGTGAGCTCCCTACAGTCAATCCAGCAGTCAAAAGGCCGTAACAAAATTTGCTTGGCAAATGTCCTTACTGACATAGGCAGATCTGCCTGCAAAGGCTGTTCCAGCGCAGCCTTTCAGTGGTCTGCACTCACAGCCAGAGAGCAATCTCTATAAACTGTGATCTGAGGTGGGCACTGCTGTTCAGGGGTCCAACCGGTGTCTGGGTTAGCTGCTATTCTGGTCTGGTTTATGTGTTTGCATCATTCCAGAATCCTGCAGGAAGGACAGTTGTCCCAGTTTCTTTGACCTTGCCTGGATGTCATGCTGTTTATTGAGGAATTTTCCATTTGTGTAGCAGTTTCAGTGCCTGCTTTTTCTGGCACTTTAATACAAAAGCAAAAGTATTTGCAGCAAGTTTACTTGTCTTAGCGTGCGAGGATGAGAACCAGGATTTGTGAAGGAACTCGCCATTGCGACAGTGCTGGGGGGGGCTGCCCCACAGCTTGTGAACGCTTTTCAAGTTCAAGGTTACCAGTCAAGCAAAGCAGTGAAACCAGCAGCACGAGCAAGGAGGGGGCATTGCCGGGCTCGAGCGCAGAGCGGGGCCGGGTTTGGGCAGCGGGGAGCGTATGAAGAAAGAGTGGTTAACAAGTTGTGAAGAGGATCAGCTGGCAGGTATCGGAACATCATGAAACTTCATTTCCATTCCCATCATGCAGAGACAGAGGATTTTTGGGGTGATACCCAGCACCCTGGTTTTTGGACCGCATTGACGGTGCAAATGTGTCCTGGGAGCACGTTCCCTTTTGACTCTATGAAGGGGTTATTGTGCAAACACAGATGGTTTCCCTGGCCCTGCTGCCTGTTGCCTCTGGCACGCGGGACCTCACGCAGCTCCCCAGGAGAAGGGTTTTGTCCGTCAGCTCTGGAGCTGAGTTTTCAGCTTCAGTTTCCTAATGATTTGATTTGCCCCAAAGCAGCGGTGCCTCTCTAGGGCAGTTAGCAGCTGATGCTGTTGAGCTAACGCAGTTGAATGTCTCATTTCATCCCTTTACGTCAGAAATTTGATTTTGGTAACGCAGATGTTCGGTTATCAGAGCACATTTTCCAGTACCAATGCTGCTGAGACATTTTACCAGGGCGAGAAATAGATAGAGCTTATAAGATCAAGGGCATTGATTTCCAGGCAGTAACAGCTCGGTTCAGCCTTTCCTCCTCCCTGCCTGCTGACATCTGGCATCTTTGTGTACAAAATGCTTCGAGCTTTTGGTTGAAAGCCTTGGCTGTGTTGTCTGCCTTTTCTTGTCTCTAGGATGAATTCCCAGTCCGGGAAGATCTCTCTGAAATATCTGATGACGATACCTCATTGGCAAAGCCACCCCAGCCTGTGAAACCAACAGTCCACTCCTTTAAACTGAAAAATGACTCGGATCTCTTTGGTTTGGGTTTGGAAGAAACTGGTCCCAAGGAGAGCAGCGAGGAAGGTAAAGGTCACACCGTATTCCCACTCTTGCTGATTTTGATTGTCAGGCATCTGTTTTGTCCAGAATGGTTCCAGGGTGCAAGCAAACCAATTTGCACTAAATATAATACCCTGTAACTTCATGCAGTGCCCTGTGTGAGTCTTTAATGAGGTTTAACACAACATAACTAACTTTCTTTAAGCTTTTCCCCCCTGAGGAAGGGGGGATAGGGCTTACCCGTCGCATCAGCCGTGTTCTCTTGCTGTCCCACCTGGAAGCAGCAGAACATCTTTCACAAGCTGCTTCCCTATAAGGCTTCCTGCTCAGCACGGCCGTGTCCACCCCCTCAAGAATTTGGATCAATTTGAGCAAAATGCTCCGACATACCCTGCCAGTTTGCTCTTCTATTTTTGGGAAGGGTGGGGCGGGGTTCTGATCACAACCTCAGCCTTCCTCGGGCTTTTCTGTTTTTTTTCCCTGTCTGCTGATGGAACGAATCATACCCACTCAAATAATTTCTGCCACTTTGGCATTACTGCAAAGCGACTTCCTATAGATCTGCCCCTGATGTCACCATGAAAGATGAGAAGTTAAAAGACTTAAGGGGAGGAAAAGCTGTAAGCAGCACCAGGGAGAGATCTCTTTGAATAGCTGTTCCAAAAGTGTAAGCAAGATGTCACAGGCTGCGATGGCTTCATCGGCTTGTCGCTTTGAGCTGCTGAACAGCACAGCTTGAAATAGCAGAAGTGCATCTGCAGAGGCCCAGGTCAATAATTTAACTTCAGTTTAGTGGCTTTAATAATTCAATGTGGGTTCTTCCTATCTCTTTCTGCAATAAATATAAAAACATGTCTTGGTGTAGTCAGTCAGTTGGAACTTGACCAGCAATTAGACTTCTCCATGGCTGCCTTCTATTTACAGACCAACCAAGGAGAAGAATGTGTAGGTAAGACTGACAATCAAATTCCACAAGTGAAGCACGGTGCAGTTTTAAACCCTCCTGTGAAGGAGCCACGTAGATCCTTTCCTGTTCAAATGGAGGTTCTGTGCGAAGGCAGTGGGCATTCGGCAGTCTAATTAGCAGCTAAGTCATCCACCAACCTGGGACAAATGATTTGACGGTGCTGGACTCTGGGACTCATTTGATCCAGCGGAAGCAGCCGCCCCGTAGAGCAGGGACGCAGCTCTGAGCCTTCACCCCGTGGGGATCTCATTCCCATCCCAGTGTGAGCAGCGGCGTCTGGGTCACTCCCGTGTCCCGAGTGGTCCTGCCATACCCAGCTCCGCTTGCTGAAACACAAACCATGCCCGCTAGGATTTCACTGCCTTTGAATATTTAGTGCTCAGAGGGAAACGGTTCCTAGGAGCATTTCTTCACTTCTGGAAATAATAACCTGGTCCCCAGTTTGGCCTTTGGACCCAGTCTGGATTTGTTTCTTAGTAGCTGTGGTACAGTGACCACCCAGGTCAGCGTTGACAACACAGTATGATATAGATAATACCGTGCTCATAATTAAATGAGATGTATATGGTGAAGGGAGGGTGTGGGTGCTGGGGCCCGTGTTGGTTTCCGAAGGACGCAGTTTGGCTGGAGGAGTCGGGGTCGCCTTTGCACGGGGCTCCAGGATGGAGCATTTTGCTCTCAGAAACCAGAACAGGGCAGAATTGCATCTCTCACAGGTTCGATTGTTTAAAAACAATGTTGTTGTTGTTTTTGTTTGAACAGATAAACAGGCTTCTAAGGAGAAAAAGAAGAAGAAAAAGAAAAGCAAAGAGGTACTATTTAATTCCTTAGAGCTGTTCTGCCGTATTATCTGCGGGCCGAGGAGGGGGCGGCTGTGTGCGGTGCACTGTGCACCGGGAGCCTCTCCCGTCCTGCGGCCAGCCTGCCCTCCCGCGCTCTGCAGAGCATCACGCCTGGAGAACAGTTGAATTTTGGAAAGGCGGCGTGTGGATTTGTAAAATGCAGGACTAAAGGGAGCAGTGCGTCTCTGCCGGGCTGAGCCTGTTGGTGTCACCGTGACTTTTTGCACGCAGAGGGGTGTCCCCAGCAGCCCTCCCCCCAGCCTGCGGGAGGCTTGGGCTTTGACATTCTGCCTGTCCAGTACTGTGGCATTGTCAGCCACGGATAAACCAGATGGTCCTTCCTCTCTCTGTCCAAACGCACAGAAGGGTCTTCAGGAATTAACTCCAAACCCGCCTTGGTAGGAGATGCTTCACCCCAAGCAAGGTGCTCAGTTTCGGGTGGTATGTGTTGGGTTACTGGCGCGCTCTGAGGAGTTACTAATAACGTTTTTCTCATTTTGCAGGAAGAGGAGAAGTCTGTGAAAAAGAAGAGCAAACACAAGAAGAGCAAAGAGAAGGAGGAGAGCAAAGAGGAGAAGAAGAAGAAAAAGAAGAAGAGCAAGGAGAAAAACAACGAAATAGATGAACTGGAGGCTTTTCTCGGAGGAGGAGCCAGCATGAGCAAGCCGCGGGGAGGTGGGGACTATGAGGAGCTGTAGGCGGGCGCCTGTGTGCGCAGCGGACTCTTCTCTGTGGCTGTCTCCATCTTTTCTTACGAGTCACACCAGGGCAGGTGCAGATGTGTAAAGCTTTGCCCATTTGCCATATATTCTGTCAAAACGAAGCTGGCAAAACGAAAGCTTCACATCTGTGTGCGCTGCTCTGGTGCATTTGTTACACAAGGCAAATCCAGCTGAGATGTACTTGAGTAAGGGGAATGTTCAGGACACGGTTTCCAGGCTGTTGGTTTTTCTCCCTCCAGGATGCCCCACGGGGCAGCTGGTGGGGCGTGGGGGACAAGGGGACCTGCCTCCCGCTCCCCTCCGCTGTATTCCACTCCTGCACACCTGAAATTCCTGTCTTGCTAAAGGAGTGCAACAAAACATGCTGCATGAACGCATCGTGCTCGCCTGTCTCAAGTCTTTAACTTTTTATCCTTCCTATTTTTTTAATGAGAAAGGTGGTATTGGCCGTTGCTGCACCCAGCAGCTGATGAGCGTTAAATCAAGCAGATCATGCTATGGTACAGCTCTCTAAAACAGCAGCCGCAGGGCCAGAGTGAGAGAGTGCATGTGATTTTGGGGTCCTTTGAATGGGACCTTCCTGCACAGCAGCTTAATTAGCACTCACTGGTGCTGCTGTTGGAATTCATGAAGCCCCATTGATTTCCGTGGCCCCAGTGTCTCAGACACTACACGTAAGCTGCTATGCAGTTTGGGAAAACAATGCAAAGTGCAAAGCTAACCTGAAAAAGAGAGAGGAAAATCAGTGCTTTTCTGCATTTCCCACCCTTGAATTTGCATATACTAGAATCCCCTCCCTTCAATACCTCTCAGGGACATGACTCTCACGTGGAAATGAAGATATCCAGAGCTTCAGAACTGTCTACAGGGCAGTGTTAGCATGGCAAGGCATTTGCTTCTCAGGCATTTTACAGCCAGGCTGCAGAGCACCGGCCGCCCCTCTGCACTGGGGGGGACGAGCACCGTGGCCCTGGCAGCGCCGGTCCAGCCCGGCTTCCGTGGCTGCCGCAGCCGCGTCTCCCGCGCCGAGCGTCCGGCAGCCAGACGCTGCCCCCCTGCCCGGCGCAGAGCCCGCCTGTCCCAGCGCTTTGGGAAGCCTTGACCTTCGTGCTTTGAACGTAGACCCGTGGATGGCTGGTGCCGGCTCCGCAGCGCCGGTGGCCGCTGGATGGGCACCACCGGGCAGCCCATCACGCGTACCCGTGTCTCAGTCCCTGTGCTTGATGGAGCTTGTTCCTTCTCCATACCCCGTTCTGTTCTGGTGCTGGTGTCCGTTTCGCAGCTCAGATGGCGAAGCTCCCTCCAGGCTGTGTGTGTTACATTACCCTGTTGCTTGCAGGTTGATTTGAGGTTTGGTTTTGTTCTCACTCCCCCCTTTTTGTTGTAAAATGTCAACCATGAAATGTGAACTGGGGTTTCCTTCTCCATCCCTATAAAGCAAGGTGTTCTTTTGATCAGTTAGCCACTCCAGAGCTGCCTTGGACAGCAGGTGGTTATCTAGTCCATTTTTCTTTTTCCCAGCCCCCAAAATGCACTTGTAACTGTTTCCCTGTAAAACAAACTGATTTTTTTGCTGCATGAGCAGTACATTGTTGAGCTCTGTTTGCCATTAGCATTTGCCTACTGCGCATTACTACATTTCACACAAGACTGTAGGGAAATCGCATGGGACAGTTCAGACTTTGCACTCCAGGGAAGGACCAAGCGGATGGGGATGCGACCGGTTTGCGGCCTCTCGTGAGAAGGCGCTGGAGCCTCAGCGGGCTGTGTTCTGAGAGCGCTTCTGTCCCGGGAAGATTTTGGGTCATGTTCCATTTTGCATCGAAAAAACCTGGTACAATCCACTCTGACTATAAAGCTCTGTTGTACAACTGCCTCTGCACATCTTCTTCTCCAGCGCAGCGTCTGCCCGGGCGCGGGAGCGCCGTGTCCCGCGGGCTGTTTCGCCCGCTTGCCCCTCCTGCTGCTGCTGCATTCTTACGCTTCGTGGAGCAGCATGCTGAATTAAAAATCCCTCCCAAAAAACCAAAAGTTGAACATAAAACCCATGAGTTCTTTCCCCAAAGCTGAGAGCTGTCCAGGGAGAGCTGTTGTTTCACACACATGGTGGTTTTGCTCAGCTCTGCTCCCTTGCAGACTCCGCTCTGGGGTAGCAGGAGGCTGCACAGGCACCGAGGCCCCTGCAGACACCGGTGCTGGCGTTGGTTCGTCTGTCACCTGGACCAGATTTGGCCACTGTGGGAGCCTTTACGCTCCCTGTGGCTCGTGTTCCTTGTCAGAGCAAGGAGCTGAGGCAAAAACAAGCGAAGATGAGTCATTGTGTCCAAAATACTCCTCTGAAAGAGAAAAGCAGATGCGGGAGCTCACACCGGAGCCCCAGGAGGGTGTGCGGCACGTTTTGGCTTTGGCAGCAAGGCCAGAGAAATCCCACCCTGTGGGTGAAGTGGGAGCATGGACGAAAGTAGCAAAAAGGTGCTTTTTAGACTTAAACATCTCCCTTTTTCAGGGAGTGTTGAACTGGGCAGGGCCACAGCATGAGGTGTAACCCAGCGCCAGCAAGAGGGGAGAAAGAAACAGAGCTTGTGTGAGCTGGGCTCTCCCGTGCCCAGTCTTTCAAATAAGCTAAATATAACAATTATGTGTACGTGCGTGTCATTACGGGGAAGCTTCTGCAGGATCACATTGATATAAATAGTTCCTCTGAGCATCTCTAGAGGTACCAGCGTATTTGCTTTTGGGTTTTTCAGTCGTCCAAAAAGAAATCAAGAGCTCGAGGCTCAGGAGCTGCAGTTCCTTGCAGTCAGCGCTGCCCAGAGCTGCATGCTCCACAAGGCCTCCGTTAGTTTAGCGCAGCAGGAGGGAGAGGTGCAGATTTATGGCTGCATTTGCAGCCTGCCAGCTGGGCCCGGCTCCCGCTGCAGCACGGGCAGCGCGTCCTGGGCTGCTGGAGCCGCCCGACCCGGCACCGGCTGCGGCTCCTGCTCCACAGCAGGGAGCCGCGGGGCCCTCGGCCGCGGTGCCGCTGCAGCCAGGCTTCCCCTGCGCCCGCTCGAAGCCGGAGTGTCCACAATAAGGCATGAGAGGTACCTCCAAGGTCCCTTGTTCCCGCTTTCTCCTCCCAGCCGGGATCACTGGGCTGCTGCCCCGGCTCTGCAGCTGCGGGAGCTGCCCGAGGAGCAGAACCTGGGGCGAGAGGGGACGGTGCAGGGTCTGCGTGTCTGGGGGCAGCAGGTCTGCTGTGACGGGCGGCTGAGGGACCTGGGGGTTCAGCTGAGAACAGGAGCTGAGGGGAGACCTTCTGATCTCTGAACTGCCTGAAAGGAGCTTGGAGCCAGGGGGGTCGGGCTCTGCTCCCCAGGAACAAGCGCCAGGAGCAGAGGAAACGGCCTCAAGTTGCGCCAGGGGAGGTTGAGGTTGGATCTGGGGAACAATTTCTTCCCCAAAGTGCTATTGGGCATTGGAACAGGCTGCCCAGGGCAGTGCTGGAGTCACCATCCCTGGAGGGTTGGACAGACGGAGATGAGGTTCTCAGGACATGGGTTAATGCCAGGGGTGGGTTATGGTTGGACTCGATGATCTTGAGGGTCTCTGCCAACCAAAATGTTCTGTGGTTCTATCCTGGCTGTGCCGCTAACCTGAGATGTGAATGGGAGCTGCGCACCCAGTGTTTATTTTGGGGACTGTTCCTTGTTGTACCCGTCCCTGCAATGGGACGATCCAGCCTTAGCAGCTCCTGTCCCTCTTGGCAACTCCCGGCGTGTGACTTTGTGCAGCTGCTGTGAGCAGCCGTGGCCGCAGTCACGCTCCCCGGGCAGACTGGCGCTGTGGTCCCCGCAGCTTCACACCTGCTGTGCTGCCGTCCCTGGGGCTCCCCAGCCGGGAGCTGATTTTAGCACCCCAGGGTCCTGGTGCTGACCGCTCCGTGCTGGTCTGTCCCCCGCCGTGGGCTCCTCCTGCGCAGGAGCAGCATGTTCACAGCGTCTTTCTCCTGATGGCCCAAGTCTTCTTAGCACAGGTGGCTGTCCCTGGTCACTAAAGCTCTTGCTCACGTTAATATGTTTGTGGCTGTCACAAAACTCATCCCTGCAAGAGAGTCGAACTGTTCAGCACTGCTGCTGAGACGGGCACCCCAGCCCCGCATGGCACAGCCAGTGCCAAAACGACCGTGTCTCTTCATACCCAGCCTGTGGCTTCTTGCCCCCCCTTGACAAAATACCAGGTAGAAAACCAGCACAATGCCAGCCTGACCGGCCCTTGCAGCTCCCGCTGCCCCCAAAGCAGCTCGAGTTCTGGCGTCCCTGCAGGAAGTGTGTCCATCAGGCACCTCGCTTGAGGCTCGGGAGCTGTCTGATAATTGCCAGCCAGATTTATTCCTGGCCACTTTGTGCTTATTTGTTCCTTTGCCAGCGCTGTTGTTGAAATCCTGCTCCCCGCTCCGAGCCCTGTGCGACGGGCTCGTTTCCCTGCTCTGCTCTTGTTCTGCAGGCCAGGCTGTCCCCGGCTGTGCCACCGGCCGTCCTTGGCACCGGCTCCCTTGCAGTTCATCTTCTGTGGCTGTGCCAGGCCAGATGAGATCGTGCCAGGGCTGGTACTTCATGATTCCCACACAATCCATCTCCCGCTGCGCCCGGTGCTGGGGCCGCCCTTTTCCACAGCCTTACCCTGCGCCGGCCTCACCAGCACACCAGGTCGTCATCATTTCCCATCGTTTATGACAAGGGCCACATGCAATGATCCCGCCCTTCAATGGATTCAGCTTCACCCTCTTTCTGTTGCTCCTGTAAGGTCATAACCACTTTTCCCTGGCTTGCCAAGGCCCGGGGTTAGGATTTGCTTCCTTCCCTCCAGCAGTGAATGTGAAAAGGTTATTGAAGCTCGGGTTTTAGCAGGACGCAGAATGAATGTGGGAGCTGGCGGGTGCTCTGGGAGGAGCCCTGTGCTGCAGGGCCCTCAAACCCCGGGCTGGGACAACCCAGCACGGGCCAGGCAGAGCTGCAGGGAGGGCAGCGAGCAGGCGGGTGCCGGATGGCTGATGGCTTTGTGCCTGAGAGCCCCCGCAGCCCAGGGTCCTGCCTCTCTGAGGGATGAGCTGCTTACCTGTCCCTCTGGGATGCCCCCGAGCTCACAAATGAGTGATGCTGGGGAAATCCCGCAGTAGGATGGGCTTAGGGAGCCTTGCTGTAGCCTAGCAACAGTCTCAATCATGGCATAATGTAATTAATCCAGTGTTGGCTCAGTCTGCTGCTTCAAGATACCAGGGCAAGTGGTTGAGTCTTTTTAACTTGTGTGTTTGCCTCCAAAACAAGCCTTCAGCACCTCAGATGTGTCACACGTGCTCCAGGCCCTGGAGCAGCTCACGGTGAGTATCCAGTCTTGGTCTTTCACTGCTTTGCAGGGAAGTTGCTGAACGAAGGGCAGTAAGTCCCTGGCACCCCCGGCGAGCCGCGGCTGAGCCCAGCGGGTCCCGCGGGCCCGGGCAGCCCTTGGGCCGGCGGCGGCGGCGCAGCCGGTGAAAGCTGCAGGTTCGGGCAGCCTGCGGGAAACCAGAGCAGCGTGACAGGTGAAGGCGGGAGGAGTTTGCTGTGCGCACATGTGCTCTGCTCGCAGCTGGATGCGGGATGCTGCCGTGGGGCAGCAGCCAGCCTGGGAACCCCTAAAACTCCTTGTTATCTCTAGATTGTTGGCAGGCTCTGCCTTAAGGCGGGAGCGAGGAGGGGAAGCAGTGGTGTGGCTTTGTGGCAGTGCAGAGGTGAGATGAGGGCAGGAGGAGGGGGTGCTGTGTCCCCTGGCAGCAGGGGACACCTGGGAGATGCTGCTGTCCCCTCTTCCGCACGCTGTCCCTGCGCCAGGGCGGCGCGTGTGGGCGGGGGGAGCTCTGCCTGCGCCCGAGGTTTGGTCTGGGCGGCAGCTGCAGACGGAGACCGTGCTGGCGTCTGCAGCCTGTCTGCGGGAAGGAGCCAACAGGCTGCGAAAAGAGCAGCCGTTTCCCTGGAGCTGGTAGGAGAAACACCCCTGACTGCGCCATTGGCAGCGAGCGGCTCCTGGAGGGCGCGAGGCTGGGGGTCCTGGCCCGGCCTCACGGCCCCAGCGCTCGCAGTGTCGGGGACCCCAGCCCAGCACGGGGAGGTCGGTTCGGGTGTCATTGCGGGGCTGACAGCTTCGAGGCGTCGTTAGCGAGTGATGCTGCCACGTGGCACCGCTGGGGAGGCTGGAGCGGTGCAAACCCTGCCCGTGCTGGTGCTGCGGGGACACGGCTCCCACCGCACACGGGTGCTGCATCCCGCTGGCCGGGCAACGCCGAGATCCCTCTTCGGGGGCACCCCAACCAGCGTCCCCCTGCCCCCCACGCTGCTGTGGGGCAGCAGAGGGATCCCCTGTGCTCAGGCTCAGGACTCATTGCCTGCCGGCCTTTGGGGATGGACTCATTCCAAGGAGGCAGACAGGAGGGCAGGAGCCATGACCCTCTTTACAGGGACCCCAAAGCCTGCAGCTGCTTTACAGGCTTCACGCTCACCCTTTTCTGCCAGGAAAGTGCTGGGAGGGCAGGGCAGGGCCAGCTCCCTCCCGAGCCCCCGGGTGGGCAGCAGGGCCTGGCTTCTCCCTTGGTTCAGAGCTGAGGGGAGGTGATTTGGGGGAAAAAGGAGGAGAGAGGGAGGGCAGAGCCTGCTGCGCCCAGCCCGGGCGTCACGCTGAGGCCAGCCAGCTCGGCTGCTGCTCACCTGGGGAAAATGCGTGAGCATCGCCCAGGACAGGAGCTGCGGGTGCCCAGGGGAGCAGCCAGGGGCACGGGAGCAGGCAGAGCGACAGCGAGCATCCCATCCTTCCCATCCTGTCCGTCCCATCCATCCTGTCCCATCCCGTCCCATCCATCCCGTCCCATCCCATCCCATCCCATCCCATCCATCCATCCCATCCATCCATCCCATCTCATCCCATCCCATCCCATCCCATCCCATCCATCCATCCCATCCCATCTATCCCATCCATCCCATCCATCCATCCCATTCATCCCATCCATCCCATCCATCCATCCATCCATCCATCCATCCATCCCATCCATCCCATCCATCCATCCCATCCATCTATCCCCTCCATCCCATCCGTCCTATCCCATCCATCCTACCCCATCTATCCCCTCCATCCCCTCCATCCCGTCCCACCCCATCCATCTATCCCTTCCATCCCATCCATCCTATCCCATCTATCCCATCCATCCCATCCATCCGTCTCGTCTGTCCCATCCATCCATCCATCCATCCATCCATCCATCCATCCATCCATCCATCTATCCCACCCCATCCCAGCTCTGCTTACATCTGTGGGATCCCCACATTGCCTTGGAAACGGGATTTTGCTCTGTCCTGTGCACCCACCTCACCCGCCTGTGTAGTGAGGACCGCAGCCAGGGACTGATGAGCCCAGCGTGAAGGGAAGGATCAGATATTAATCCCTGCTCCACATTCAGCAGCGTGGGAGGGAGCAGAACAACGTGCAGCACCCCCCGCACCTTCCCAGTGCCACCCCCAGTGGCACACAGGTCCCTGGACGAGCTCTCCCCAGGGTCCTGGCAGCACGCCAAGGTGCTGGGCGTCCGTCACCCCCACTGCCCATAGGGTGGCCATAGGTGGGTGCCACAGCCCCCCGTACCATTTTGGGGTGCCCTGCACTGTTCCCCTGGTGCTGGAACCCTCATGCTGGTGAACGCTGCTTCAGTGGCCACAGCAGCCGTGCAGGGACCCAGCGACACGCTGAGCCTGGGGCCGGCAGCCACCCCAGCCCGCCCGCCGGGCTCTGCCTGCCCATCCCAGTGTCACAGGCCGCGGCTGGCGCGGCGCGGATCCTGTGTCCCCTCTCAACACTTGGGACAGGAACCCGACCGGCCCCTACAGCTCACCGGGGTCGTGCGGGTGTTTCTGCCTCGCTCGGGAAGCCGAGTGAGCCAGGAGCTGTCTCCTCGCCTACCCCACCAGAGCTGTTCGCATGTGACTCGAACAGCGCCCCGGCCCCATTTCTGGCCAAGCCGTCACCCCGGGGGTGCAATCGCTCTGACGCCGGGCTCCGTCGCACGGGTGGCCCCGAGGACAGGCTGGCGGTGCCTGTGCTGCGCTGTCACGTCCCATCACGGTCCCCGTGCTGAGCTGCCCAGCCCGCGCAGGGGCCGCTCGGCTCCCTCAGCTCACGGCTGCGCCACCGGGACCGCCCAGCCCTTTGCTGCCAAAACCCACCTGGGAACCTCCCTGCCAGGCAGCGGCGGGTCCTGAGCTGCTGGTGGGGACCTGCCACATCGCACCCCTGCTGCCCCGAGCACCCGTGGGCCGGGATGAGCTGGGCAAGGGCACCCATGGGAGGGCAGCTTGTCCCCCATCACCCTAGGCTGGGCATTTTCGGGACCTGCTGCCTGCTTGGCATCTGCCAGCCTGTCACATCCACTGAGCAGGTCCCGGAGCGTGCCTGGCACTGGCCTGGCTGCCCGGTCCCTCAGGGTGAGCCAGTGGGTTTGCAGCTCAGCACAAAGGGCCGTCTGGGTGAGGATGTGCCACCTCTCACCAACGAGCCCAGCGCACATGGCAGACGTGAACATCAGTTCTTGGTGTTTAACATCCTTGGAATTACTTTTCCTGGGTTGATTTCTGAGCTTTTCTGAGGAATCAAATCCTTTTGCTGTCAGAGCGGGCCATGCCGGGTTCCCCTGACACCAGCACACCAGTGTCCCCATCCCGCTGCCGTGTCCTGCCCGGACCTGCCTCCCCGATGAGGCTCTGACCCTTCTGGCAGTGATGCGGCATTTTGCAAATGTCCAGAAAGGTCTTTCTACCTTCAAAACTGCCCAGTACTGGCACGGCCAGCACTGTCCTCCTGCACCCGTGGCCGGATGGTCCCCACCAGCCTCCCCTGTCCCTCGCCACGTTGCTCTGGCTCTGCAAGTCCCCGCTCTCGGTGTGGCAGCCCTTGGCTCGGCAGGTCTGGGGACTGTCCTGTGAGCCCCAGCAGGGGCAGCAGCCCCAGGGACGCGCTTTGGGAGGCTCTGAGGGCCACGGGGGCTGGTGCTCAGGAGACTCGATATCCTGAGGCAGGGGGTGCTGAATCTCCTGAGCGAGCGGGTCGCTGGGCTTCGGGCTGCCGGGCGGCTGATGAAACCATCCACCCTGAAACCCTCGGGGTTTTTTCCGCTTTCCTGCGCCGCAGTGCTGGGGCCGGCTCTGCCGGCTCTCCCCCGGCCGCTCACCGGCGGCACCTGCGGGGATGGGCTGCTGGGAGGAAGGCACCGGCGACGACGTGCGGGACAGCTGGGGACGGAGCGGGGCTCTTGGTGACTCTGGCACCAGGACCGGCATGATGGCGGCAAAGAGGCGCCCAGCTCCTTTGTGGCCATGGCGGATGGGTGGCGTTGGAGGACAGTGGTAGGTGCCCCGCAGGTGCCGCCTCTCTGCATGATCCCCCAGCCCTGCGGTCCCCGCTCTGCACGGCCCCGCTGCTGCTCCTTGGGGACACCTGGCGAGTCACCCCCCAGCGTCGCAGCCTGTGTGGGGCAGGCGTGAGCTCCCACGTGCCCCCCAGGCCGAGGTCTGTCCTGCTTTGGGGCTGGCCAAGTGCCCAGCGTCACCACAGACCCCCAGTGTGACCTGTGGGCACACTGTCCCTCTGTGCCTCAGTTTCCCCCTTGGCCAGGGCACGGCAGAGCTGTCACACGCAGACACGCTGCATGTGGTGATGTGCACAATCCAAGCCCCCAGCCCCAGCTTGTGCTGCTCAGTGTCCTCCCCGGCAGAGCTGGCACCATGATGCCCACAGTCGGTGAATGACCAGCATGAGCAGCTACAGCTGCCATCGCCACTGCCAGCAGAGCCCGGGGCAGGAGTGTGCTGCTGCTGGGGAAACTGAGTCACGGGGATGCAGCGCACATCCCGGCCCCGCTCCCTGGTGCGTTTGGGGAGAACCCAGCCCTGAGAATGCAGAAAGATGGGTTTGCCCCCGCACCAGCACAGCCCGCCTGCTCCTGGCCCTGATGGCAAGTCATGGCGCCACGCACCCCAGACATGGGGACAGAAGCTGCTCCAGCTTGAGGACAAGCGCTGGGCTGGCCTTGTTCTTGCAGGGCTCCCGCAATGAGCCCCGGCTCATGTCATCCCTTTGGCTGCTCACGTGTTCCCCGCCAGCAGGACAGGGGCCCTGGCGGTTCAGCCTGGGACAAGCCTGGACCTGCACAGCCATGGCGGGGACCCAACACCACCGTCCTCGGCGCAGGGGTGGGGGACGGCCCTGGCCCTGCCCACAGAGCCCTGCTGCTCATGTGGGGCTGCTGCAGGGGGTGTGCCAAGGGGGTCCCCCCCATCCCAGGGGCTGCCACCCCTGCGGGCAGCAGGCACAAGGCCAGGGAGCAGCTACCCTGTGCCATAGGGCCACCCCTGGGCTTCTGAGCAGCGGCAGCCTTCAGCTCCATCCTCCTCCTGGGGGGTCTTCTCCTCCTCCTCCTCCTCCTCCGCCTCCTCCGCCTCCTCCGCCTCCTCCTCCTCCTCTTCCCCAGGCTGTTCTTGGCTCGAGGAGGAGGAAGAAGAGGAGGAGGAAGAGGAGGAGGAGGAGGAGGAAGAAAAGGAGAAGGAGGAGAAGGAGGAAGAAGAGAAGGAGGAGGAGGTGGTAGAGGAGGTGTCCACAGCCCCACTGACCTCAGCACATGCCATGGCGCTGCTGTCTCCGGTGGCGTGGAGACGTGCCCATGGTCCTGTTGGATCCCTGAGCCTAAAATAGCAGCCGCGCGGCAGGAGCAGATGGTCCCACCGCCCCTCGCCACAGGGCCTGGGACACGTGGTGCAGCCCGCTCGTCCCTGTCCCCGAGGCAGCAGAGGTCCCGTGGCCGTCCCGAGGCGCAGAGGGCTGGATGGGTTACCTTGATCTATGCAGGCGTCACCCAAGACCACAGCTGCACAGAGGGTGGCACTGCAGGGGATGCCCCCAGGGTGGGCATCTCTGTGCCCACCTGGCAGCAGCACCCTCATGCTGGGACTCTGTGCACTCCCATAGGATTTGGGCTCCTGCCTTGTTTGGGTGGCTGCACCCACGGGGGATGCTGAGCCCTGGCACGCGCTGGGTAGCGCGCTGGCCTGACCCACGCCCCTGTGTGCATCAGCGCCCATGTCACAAGCCTCGCCAGTGCTCAGCTCTGGCACGGGGCCGGCTGGCGCGGGGCCGGCAGCGGGGGGAGCAGATGGAGCAGTGCGGCTGGGGCCGTGGGGGCTGCCGGGGTAGGAAGCCGGGGGCAGCGGGAGCAGCCGAACCAGCAGCCTGAGTGCCGCATCCTGCAGGGAGGAAAATGGAGGCGCTGGGGGGACAGTGGGACCCGACCGAGTGAGTCCCCAGGGCTCGGGGGCTGCTTGGCCCCATCTGTGCAGCGGGCAGAGCTGACCTGGCTCCCCATTCCCCCCCGCCTGGCTGTTGCTCCCCACTCATCTGTGCAATGAGTTCCTGGGGCTCAACCCGCTGCTGGGCCTGGTGGGCTCGGCTGTGTCCACAGCGTCTCTGGGAGAACAGGGGGCGTTTGGGGGCAAAATGCACCAGCCCGGGCTGCATTCCCGCACGAGTCACAGCAACACCCGTGTGCTGCTGCCCCCACGCTCACCCCAGTGCTCCTCTGCCCAGCGCAGCCACGGGAGACTGTGGAAGGATGTTCCCAGTGCCACAGCAGAGAGAGGTCTTGGCTATGGAGGGGTTTGCAATCAAGCAAATCCCGGTGCGCACCCGCCGTGCAGAGACACGGGGTGCACGGCCGAGCTCAGCTCTGGGCTCGGAGCCATTGGCAGGACCCCAGTGCTGAGACTGGGGCACCCACAGGTGTAGGGACCCTGGGCTGCAGCAGCGGTGCCTGCGGGGCTGTGGGCACGGGGGGCTGGCTCAAGGAGGTGGGAGATGGGGAAATTGAGGCAGAGCTCCAGCGTTGGGGCTGTTGTGTGCTGAGAGCCATTGGATGCTGCCTTTGCCAATCTCGGCATGTTGCCCGTTGCATTGCTGAGCATCCATCCCCCCACGGGGCTCTGGCCGCCGCAGGCAGAGACAGCCCCAGCGCCTCTGGGAAAACGAGGCCACTCCACGGAGGAGCTTATCGGGGGATTTTGCTGCCCGGTTGGCCATGGCTGGGCAGGGCCGCGGTGATGTGCCAAGGTCAGGCAGGACGTGGTGCCCGTGGGGACGAGCCCGGGGGGTGCTGGCACTAGAGGGCTATTGGCAGGAGGGCAGGTGCCCATGGGGACAGGGCTGGTGGGCTCATGGTGCACGAGTGGGGCTGAACCATCTGGCACCTGCACAGGAGATACTGGTGCCTTGTCTGGGGCACCAGGGGTCCCGTGGGTGCCCACACCTGGGGTGCGGGGGGACCCCCCTGAGAGACGGTATCAGGTGCGCCGGGGGTTCCCCAGACCTGCGGGGGTCCCGCAGTGGGCGGGGGATGGGGACCGGGGCCGAGCGGAGCCGGAGCGGGGACGTGGACCGGTGATGGGGACCGGGGCCGGGGGCGGTGCCGGTGGGTGGCTCCCGGTCCCGGCCCCGGCCGGTAACTCCGCCTGCCGTATTTATGTGAAAACCAGCGGCGGCGGAGCCGGGGCCGCGGCGGAGCGTCGGGCCGAGCCGAGCCGAGCCGAGCCGAGCCGAGCCAAGCCGAGCCGGATCGGGCGGAGCCGGGCCGGGCCATGGCCCCCCGGTTGGCGGCAGCCCCAGCCTAGCGCGGCGGGGATGCGGCGTGGGGGCCGCGGGGGCGGCGGGCGCGGAGCAGGTAAGGGGGCCGGGCAGGGAGCTGGGGGCTGGGGCCTGTCGCACTGCCGGGGGACACCGACCGGGCCATCCCCCCGCGACCCCCCGGATCATCGCACCCCATCCCGCCATGCCCCCCCCGAGCTCCCATGTCATGTCCCCGTGTTCCACATCCCCATCTCATCCCCCTGAGACCCTCCTGGGCCATTCCATCCCAACCCCCATGCGCCCCCCATGCCCCCTATCCCATCCCCCCAGTGCCCCACATCCCCGAACCCACCCCATCCGCCTGTGCTCTCCCCATCCCATCCTTCCAGCCCTCCTGGGGCCACCCCCATCCTGCGCCCTGGGGCCGAGTCATCGCAACCCACCGCACTCCATCTCCCGGTATCCCACATCCCCATCCCCACCCTCACTCTCATCCCCATCGTCGTTCTCATCCTCATTCCCATCCCATCCCGATCCCATCCCGCCGCAGTCCCCGGCCCGGGCCATTTCTCCCCGGTTCCGACGATGCCGGTCCCGGGGCGGGCTCAGGGCCCTGCGCGGCCCAGCGGGCCCGGTGCCGCCCGGTGCCGCCCGGTGCCGCCCGGTGCCGCTCGGTGCCGGTGCGCAGCGCGGGGGGCGCCCGGGGCTCCCCCCTGGGCTCCGCGGGCGCGGCGGCGGCAGCTCCCGGAGCAGCCCCGCTCCCCTCGGCGCCTTCCCGGGGGCCACCTCACGCACCCCCCAACCGGCCCGGGCTTTGCAAACCCACCCGCGGTCCCCCAGCCCCCCGGGCCCCCTCCTTGCCCAGGGCGGGGGCTGGCTGGGGGCGGGGTGTCCCTTGCTGCCCCTGGGGTGCTGCTCACCCCTCACCCGGGTGCCAGCACCGGGGGGAACCTGCTGGGCTGGGGCTGGGTGCTGCCCCCCCCCGGCAGGATGAACCCCTCCAGGGGTGCAGGCAGAGCAGGGGGTGCTGGGGCACCCAGGGGGGCTGTGGCCATGCAGGCCCGTGTGCAGGGAGCCTGGGGGCTCAGGGAAGGGGTGGAGGGGGTGCAGGGGTGCCAGAGGCACACAGCTGGGGTGCACGGGCAGGGGCACAGGGCTGGGGGGGCACAGGGGGTGTGTGGAGGAGCAGTGCCATGTGCATGAGGGGGCAATGCTGGAGGGGCACGTGGCACAGGACACTGTGTGTGTTGGGGGGGGCCCTGGGGGTGGCAGGGGGGGGAATGTCTATTTGTCACATACACAGAGCAGGGGCCGGGGCAGTGGGTTCTGTCGCTGTGGGCAGTGCCTGTGCGGGCAGTGCCCGGGCAGCGTGTCACAGCAGCGCTGGCTGTCAGCGTCCTCCCGGTGCACACACGGAGTGACAGGCCCGTGCACAGCAGGCTGAGGGCTGGCAGTGCCCACGGCACAGTGTGCGCAGGCACTGCATCCGCAGCAGTGCACTGGCAGTGCCGCCGGTGTTGTCTGCGCCAGCACAGCGCTCACAGTGCACAGGAGATGCTGCTCTGGCCGGATTTCCAGATGTGGGCACCACTGGCACGCTCAGGGCAGCTCAGGTGCCACCAGCGTCCCGGCAATGCCGGCAGGGCCACGCACAGGCAGGAGCTCAGCGCAGCGTGCTGGCAGCGTGCTCAGTGCACTGCATGTGCAGGCAGAGCCGGCAGCATCCCCAGTGCGCTGTGCCCAGGCAGCGTGCAGGCAGGTAGCGCACTGCTTATCTGCTCCGTGGGACGCGCGCAGGCAGCGCGCAGGCAGGGCGTGCAGCGATGCCCAGGCAGCATGCACGGGGCAGCGCGCTGGCTGTGTGCTCAGGGCAGGGTGTGCAGGCAGCACCCTTGCTATGTGCATGGCACAGGCAGGCTGCGGGGCAGCACACGGGCAGGGGGCTGTGTGCGGGCAGCTTGGGGCAATGCACAGGCACAGCGGGGACAGCGGCTGCCCATGCGCGGGGCAGTGCCCTGGCACCGTGCTCCGTCCAGCGCGCAGGCAGCGGGAGGGCCGTGAGCTGGCAGCACGTGGCACTCCGGTAGCGCATGGCAGCGGGTGCAGGCTTGGCCAGTGCCCTGGCAGTGCTCATGCAGTGCGGGCAGTGTGCTTGGTGCAGCGTGTGCAGGCAGCGGGTGGGCAGCACGGTGTGCACTGGCAGATCACCATGCACCCCCCAGCGCAGGCTGCACGTGCTCCATGCCGGCAGTGCCCCAGGTCCTGGCAGCCTCCATGGGCTCCGGCAGCCCGGGGTCGCTCCCAGTGCCCAGCACCCAGGGCAGCAGTGGGCGCAGGGCTGGGTGCTGGGGGCGGGCAGGCTCATGGGTGGCCCTGGGCTCTGTGGGGATACCAGGCCAAGCTGTGGGGTGGTCCTGGGGGCTGGCACAGAGGTCCTGCTGGGAGCCACTCAGCAGCACTGCAGACATGCCGGAGGGTACGGGCTTGGAAGCAATGGGGGCATGGGGGACTCTGCGACAAACCACCTGGGCCCTGGCTGGGGTGGAATGTAGGGACAGGGCTGGCTGTGTCCCCAAGGGCTGTGTGTCCTCAGGGGTGGCTCCTGTGCTGGCAGCTCCGTGGGCACTGGCAGTGCTGAATCCACTGCCAGGTGGTGCCAGCATCCCGGGGGTGACACAGCACGGAGACCCCAGGCAGGGAGACCAGTGCCTGCTGAGAGCACCCAGCACCTGCCAGCGGGGGCTGGGAGAGCAGAGGGGATGTGGAATCCTCTCCCTGTGGAGGGGACTCACTGCGGGGACAGGTGGGGTGTGGGACCGCGGTGGTACCAGCAGCCTTGGTGGGGCTGTCACCGCTCTGCCCCCACCATGGGCAGAGGATGCCCATAGCTCTGCAGGTGCTCTGCTCTCGCTGTGGTGCTGCAAAGCCCCCGTCTCCCCAGCCCCCGGTACCGCCGCCCTGGCAGCCTCCCCGCGCACCCACGCGGTCCTTGCAGAGGAGGAATAATTTGGAGAAACCATGGCAACCCCAGGCGGTGCTGGGGATGCCGGCAGCACGCTGTCCTCGGGTCCCCCCACACCATGGCCTCGTGGGGCTCTGCGGGTGGGGAGCACTGCCAGGTGGGTGGGGGGATGTGCCAGTGCCCGTGGGATGCAGTGCCCATGTCCCCAGGGCACAGGGATGCGCCCAGTGACCTCGCTGGGCTGCAGTTCGGTTTGGCTCAGCAGGGCTGCAGCTGCAGGGGG
This sequence comes from Streptopelia decaocto, assembly GCF_964273445.1. Taxonomy (NCBI): domain Eukaryota; kingdom Metazoa; phylum Chordata; class Aves; order Columbiformes; family Columbidae; genus Streptopelia; species Streptopelia decaocto. The sequence continues at coordinate 1,565,565 of NC_138672.1, read as the reverse complement.
GTCTCAATGTCCCCACAAGGCACCCCATGGCCCCAGCCGCCCCTCTGCCCTGGCCGGGGGTCTCCCAGGACCCTCATGTGCCTCTGTTATTTTACAGTGCTGGGATGGAGCCACCGTGGGGCCCTCGGCCAGCTCAGCCCCACCACCCCCTCCCTGCTGCCGCCGGACCAGGTAGGACCCTGGGCTGTGGTTCCCTGCCCCCCAGCCGCCCCGACACCACGGGGATGGGCTTCCCAGTGCTGCTGTCGGCATCACTGCAGCGTGGGTGCTGCTTCCCAGACCTGGCCCAGCTCCCAGGCGCTGGAGGCACGGGGGTCCCCGTCTCCTCCTGGCATCAGGCTGCCCCCTGCCCACCTAGAGACAGACACCCCAGCCCCACAGGCTTCACCTCAGCTCCCATGTCTGTCCCTCCTGGCTTCGGGGGCTTTTTCTGGGTAAAAAGGGAGGACCCTCCCCATTTCTGCATAGTCAATACTGCATCTTGCCAAATAAAGTCAATTCCTTTCCTCCCCCAAGTACCTCCCCTGTGGTCTCCTGCTGCTGTTTAAAGCCAAAAGCCTTCTGCTGGCCTTTGCTGCGCACCTTTAGTGTTTCATGGAGCAGCTCACCCCACAAACAAGCACCCAGGGGATGTGATGAGTCTCAACGCCGGGCAGGTGGCCCCGCTGTGCGCAAAGCCGGTTGTACAGTCAGTTGGTGCCGCCGGCAGCCGGCAGCCAGCTCTCGATGGGCTGTTGGTGAAGATCAGCACCACAACCCACCAGGTCCTGTGGGCAAACCACTTCATCTGCTCCCCTGGTCACTCTGGGGGCTTGTGCTGATGTTCCCCCTCGTCACACAGCTGTGTCATGCACGTGGCTGGGGACGCTGCCCGCCCTGGCCACTCCTGCAGTCTCATTCTGGAGCAGGCGGGGTGCACGGTGCTGGTGCCAAGCCCTGTGTCGCTCAGGAGCTGCCACCGCCGTCCTGCTCGCTCTCCAGCCCAGGAGATGTGTTGTGGCCACAGGACATGGGAGGGGACAAAGCCAGTAGGTGCTGAGTCAGCACAGCACCTCTGGCATGGGGTTACTGTGGAGCAACCAGGGTCTGTCCTGCTCGGAGCTGTGCGAAGCGATGGCGGAGTCGCCGCCGACACGGGGGGTTGGGGCGCCCACCCCAGCACCGCTCTGCCAGCGCCCGGTGCTGCCCGTGCTGCTCCGGGGGAGCCGCGGGGAGCGACGCGGCTGCAGCAGCCGGGACAGTTGGCACCTGCAGGGGCGTTTGTGGGGCACGGTGGGTGCAGCCGCCACAGGAGGGTGTACAGCTCATGCCCCGCAGCGCCCCAGAGCTGCGTGGGCTGTCCAGCCGCCACGGTGGGTGCTCACGGTGCCCACCCCTGGGTGATGATGCTCCTGCCGGTGCTGGGCACAGCGTGTGCTGTGGTGTGGGTGCACATGGTCCCAGGAGACCCTGCAGCCACTCGGGTGATCACAGTGGGAGCCTGGGCACGTGGAATCCCTGGTGTTGAGTCTCCCCAGGGCCATTCAGCCATGATGCTGCAAGCGGTCCCCCTGTCAAGCACCCCCTGAACAGAGGCAGGGTGGTCAGTGGCCTTCTCTGCCCATGGTGAGCTGGCACCGCCCCCGGCTGCCCTGCGGTTCCTGCTGCACCCATGGGTGCCCTGCCAACCGCTCCCTTATTGGCACACCAGATTTAGAGCCTTCTTCCAGCTTCTTCCCCCACTCAGGATCTGATTATTAACAGAAGCAGAAGAGGCTGGGATGCCCCAAACCCTCATTTCTGAAGAGGTGGCCAAAACACCCCCTGAGCCAGGAGCTGTGGGGGTTTACTCGGTGCCGTTGCAGCTCTTTAGGTGCCTCATCTGTTGTCTTGCAGGGCCGGCTGCCTTCCTCTGAGGCTGTCTGAAGGGAAGCTGGCAGGAGAAGAGTCGCTTTTAAGATGACACGAACAGACCCACCTGACATCCTGGTGTCTACGGTGTACCAAGACATAAAGGTGGCCACTGCAGCCCCCGGGCATTCCATTGTCTGCCAGCCCCTGGCACAATGTGACGCCTCCATGTCCTCGTCCCTGCCCCGTGAGCCGCAGCCCTTCAACAAGCGCCATTGCAGGAGCTTCGACTTCCTCGAGTCGCTGGACGAGCCGCTGGGCACCCCCCCGGCCATGGAGCGCCCGGGCCCGCACCCCGGCACCCCAGAGCTCACGCCGGGGCCGCCGGGCAGGCGGGCCCCGCCGAAGCCGGACCCTTACGCCAGCAGAGCCCCCCAGCCGAGGAGCGAGCCGAAGCGACGCGCCCGCTCCAAGAGCGCGCCGCGGGTGAAGTCCACCTTCACGCCGGTGCCCATCGCCGTCTCGGCATCGCCGCCACCAGCGCGGCGCGGGCGGGAGGTGCTGCGGGTGGCGCGGGAGCCCCCACGCCCTGAGCCCTCCCCGCGCCGCGAGAGCCAGGTCCCGCTGCGGGCGCTGGCCAACGAGGTGCATCCCATCAAGCTGCAGCCGCAGCGCAGCAGCGTCAGCCGCATCTCCCCGGTCTGCCTGGGCAGCAACTGCTTCGAGGAGGGGCCGGGCGCCAAGGTGGGTGCCAGCCCCCATGTCAAGTGCCGGATGGACATCAAGCCGGATGAGGCGGTGCTGGTGCACGCGGCGCGCAGCCTGCGGGCTGCCCAGAGCCGGCAGGAACCGCCGCGCTGGCCCCGCGCGCCCGGGGCTGCCCGCAGCCTGGCAGTGCCGGGGAGCAGGCAGGCGTCTGCGTCCCGCACGCCCACCCCCAGCGACTCCTACAGCGGGGACCCCCCGCTCCTGCCCTACCCTGGCGAGTACTACGAGGCAGACCCCCGGGCGCTGGCATACCAGACAGTGCCGGTGCCGGCCTCGCGGGAGTTCAGGGAGTACCCCGAGAGGGGCTGCATGACCTTTTCGGCCCCCGGCGTCCCCACCAAGTTCTTCTACGCGGAGGAGTCGGCGCGGTGCCCCAGCCCCGCCATGCCCCTCCGCAGCTCCGGCTACGCCAGCTATCCCTACCCCACCCGCCACAGCGTCCCCCAGCACTTTTACACCGAGGACCCAGCCAAAGCCGCCGTCCACACGATGCCCCCCCGGACGTTGTACGTGGAGGAGGCGCGGGGCTACCCGGTGCAGGAGGCGCCCACCCGTGCCTTCTATGGGGACGAGCCCCGGTTTTACGCGTCTCGCGGCACCCCTGTCAAAACCCTCTACGCTGAGGACACCCGGACGTACCCGGCCCTCGGCTCCTCTGCCCGGGTCTTCTACGCCGAGGACTACGGGAAGTACCGGGAGCGGGAGGTGCTGTCGCGAACGTGCCCCCCGCCCCGCAGCACCCAGCCCTTGCACTTCGGCGACTGGTACTGCCCCGAGCGGGCCGCGCTGCCCTACCAGACCTTGCAGGTGTCGCGCTTCGCCCCGCAGCCGGCCGGGCGCGAGGCCATGCTCTCCTCCTGGCATGGCGGCTACGCCGTAACCCCCCCGCGGCTGGGCCGGGAGAGCCAGCACTATTCCAAATCCTGGGACAACATCCTGGCGCCGGCGGTGCGCAGGGACGAGGTCCTGCAGCGCGGGCGCAGCTATGAGAACCTGCTCGCCCAGGAGCAGCACCGTGCCTTATCCCCCGAGGAGCGCCGGCAGCCCGTGGTGATCAACCTGTCGAGCTCGCCCAAGCGCTACGCCGCCCTGTCCCTCTCGGAGAGCTCCATCCTCGAGAGGATGCACGCTGATGGTGGCCGTGGCCTCCCGGGCCGCTCCTGGTACGTCACACCCGAGATCACCATCACTGACAACGACATCCGCGCCGACGGGCTGGGCAGGAGCGAGAGGCGCTCGGCCAGCTGGGACGTGCTGGATGGGGGACGGGAGCCTGGTCCCTACGCTGTGCCCTGTGCCCCGCAGCCTGTCCCCAGGGAGAGCGGCTCCGGGCGCCAGCGCAGCCTGGAGCAGCTGGATGAGCTCATCACCGACCTCGTCATCGACTACAAGCCGGCACCGGGCCACCGCGCCGGGGACAGGGACAGCCTCGCCGAGCAGCTCAAGCAGCTCCTGAGCAGCAACACCCCAGGGCCCCCCCGACGGGGTGAAAGCAGGAGGGTCCCCCCCAGCGTGCCCGAGGGACCCCGACCCATGAAGGAGCAGCCGGGTCCCAGCTCCCGCTCCAGTGCCCCGCGCCCCCCGCCTGCCCCAGTGTCCGTCGGCCCCTTTGAGAAGTCACCAGAGAACTGCTCGCCTGACCTGAGCGCAGAGGAGGACGACATGATGATGTGCTCCAACGCCAAGTGCCGGCGGACAGAGACCATGTTTAACGCCTGCCTCTACTTCAAGTCATGCCACAGCTGCTACACGTACTACTGCTCCCGGCACTGCCGCCGCGAGGACTGGGACACGCACAAGGAGAGCTGCGTCTACGGGCGGGTGGGCAGCGTCTGCCGCCACGTCCTGCAGTTCTGCCGGGAGAACGCCGAGGTGCACAAGGCCTTCTCACGCATCGCCAAGGTGGGCTACCTCTCCCGCGGCCGTGGCGTCCTCTTCCTGGGCTTCCCCAACGCTGGCTCGGCCGAGAACTTCCTCCAGTTCGGGCTGGAGAGCCTGCTGATGTCCCCCACCTACCTGTCCTTGCGGGAACTGGAGAGCTACTCAGACAACCTGGGGGAGTACGCCCGGGAGCTGCGGGAGACGGGCAACCAGTACGACCCTGACGAATGTTTCCTCCTGAATGTAACCGTGGCCGTCACCCAAAAAGTGCCAGAGAGGCCATCGCCAAAGACGCAGGTGCCGACAGTCAGGAAATACGCCAAGGTGGCCTTAGCCTCCTCCAGCCCCGAGAAGAAGATCTTGAAGAAGGAGCGGGACATGGAGACGCTGATCCTGACGCCTCCGCCTGGCACGGCGGACATCGACAAGGAGGGGGAGGAGGGCCGCAAGGCGCGGGAGGTCTGCTTCATCAACATCCAGCGGGAGCTGCGCATCCGCGGCGTCTTCCTGCGGCACGAGTTCCCCGCCGTCTACGAGCAGCTCTGCGACTTCGTGGAGAGCAACAAGCGCTTCACCCCCACCACCATCTACCCCATTGACAAGAGGACGGGCAAACAGTTCATGTGCATGATCATGGCAGCCTCCGAGCCCCGCACCCTCGACTGGGTGGCCAGCCCCAACCTCCTGGACGACATCATGTGAACACGGGGTGGGGACCCCCCGGCACCCCCGAGTCCCTCCCCTTTGTAGATACATGTTGCTCTGCGGGTGCGGTGGGATGGGGACCAGGGGAGGGGGCTGTGATGGGCTGTGGGCTGCTGGTGTTGGCGGGGGGCGCTGCAGCCACAGCAGTGGGGAGCCAGGCTGGGGGCGGCCATGGGGTGACGGGAGCATGGGCCAAGGTTTGCTGTGGGTGCAGGTCCCAGCCAGCGTCCAGGCAAGACCCTGCAGAGCCTTCCCGGGCTGAGCAGCGCTTGGTGAGGGTGGGGGCACCCCAGGGACGCCCCAGCCTCTGCCCACTGGACAGCCCGGCTGCCTGCACACCCGGTGGCCCCACACCTGCCCACGCGCCCTGCCCGCACCGGGGGCCCTGCCCAGCCCTCCCCGGCCACGTCCCCAGCGCCCTGCGGAGCACCGCACGCTGCCGAGGCTGTGCAAGCCCACGGGCACTGCTGGCGGCCCTATAGCACCGCACGCTGCCGAGGCTGTGCAAGCCTATGGGCACTGCTGGTGGCCCTATAGCACCGCACGCTGCCGAGGCTGTGCAAGCCCACGGGCACTGCTGGCGGCCCTACAGGCTCTGCGGCAGGGCCCCTGTACGGTTGGCAGGTGGGAGCTGGGATGCACAAGGTCTGTGTTCCTATAGCGTCTCTGTGTCCTGAGCATGTCACTGATCTGATCCTTAGGTACTGCAGGGTCTCTATAAGGGGGTCACACCTATAAGGGTGTCTGTAAGGCACCCCTGAGCGACCCCCAGGGCCCCATGAGGTCTCTGGGTACAGGGCACGGTCCCTGCACATGGGGCGAGTTGTGGGGGCCTCTTGGTGCTGACACCAGCGTGGGGCCGTGCCCGGCGCTGGGTGCCGAGCCAGGCCTGGCCCAGGGGACAGTGGCGGCCACCGGGGAGCCCGGGCACGCTTCACGGGCTCGGGATGCCATGGGCTGGCACGGCGGGCGGGAGCCGGCGGGGGTCTCGCCGCGGCGGGGGCAGCGCGGACACCCACCCGCCGCACTCCGGCTCTGCGTGCCGGGAGCGCCGGCGGCCGGGCCAGAGGGGCTCGGGGACGGGGGGCAGCGCTGGGGCCAAGGGCAACACCGGCACCGGGACCGCCCATCCTAGGCTGCCGCCCGGCCCTGCCCGCCGTGCCCGCCCCCGCTCCCGGCCAGGCCCCCCTCCCCGCCGTTGCTTCCACCACGAGCGCGGCTCCGCGACCCGCTGCGAGGCCGAGAGAGAAGGTCCCGGTGGTCCCGGTGTCGCCCGTCCCCGCGCTGCCCGGGAACACCGGGCCGGGCTCCACCCGCTGGGGGCGGGGCCTGGGGGCGGGGCTTCGGGGCGGGCCCGGGCCGGGCGGAAGGGGCGGGGCGGGGCGCGGCGCGCGGCGGGCGCGATGGCGGCGGCGGCCGAGGCGCTGTCGCGGGTCCCGGACGTGGAGATCGATGGCGACGGCGTCTTCAAGTACGTGCTGCTGCGCGTGCGCGCGGCCGGCGGGCCCGGGAAGGACGTCGTGCGCGGCCACGGCTGGGCCGAGTACCACGGTGAGGGGCGCGGGCCCGGGGGGGCGGGGTCCCCGGGGGGGCCGCGCGTGGGGCCCCATCCCGCCCACCCGGGGACTCCGAGGGGAGCGGTGGCTCCGCGGGCAGCAGCCCGGCCCCGGGACCCCACCGCGGGCGCTGGGTCAGGCGGCGGGTCCCCTCGCTCGCTCTCCCGCCCCACGCGTGCCCCCGCCCCACGGCTCCCTCCCCCCGCAGCCGACATCTACGCGCAGACGGTGCAGGAGCTGGCGCAGCAGGGCCTGGACTGCGAGTGCCTGGGGGGCGGCCGCCTCTCCCACCGCCCCCAGGAGAGGAAGATCCACGTCTACGGGTACTCGGTGGTAAGCGAGGGGCTGGGGGGGACCCACCCCTGGGTGCAGCTGCACGAGTGCCCGTGCCGGTCCCGCTGCTCGTGGCCAAACCCGCACCGCACCCCCTCGGGAGCACAGAGGCCGAGCGAGGGGCAGCGGCGCTGCTGGGGGGGACATGTGCCGCCCGCGTCCCCCCGAGTGCCCCGGGGTGGGTGTCAGTGATGCCGGTGCTGGTTTTAACAGCTCCAGGGGGGCACTGTCCCCACGCTGAGTTGTGCACAGTCTGAGCCATTGCCACAGAGGGACTGGAACCGATCGGAGTTTCACAGGCATGGGCTCAGCAGCGTCTGTCAGAGGCTGTTGCCAGAGCGTCTGGTTGCGGTGAGGCACCCCAGGGGTTCGCCGAGCTCCCCTGTCTCTACTTCAGGACCCTCTCTCCTCTGCCAGGGCTTTGGCCGAGCGGACCACTCTGTGACTACGGAGAAGCTGAAAGCCAAGTATCCGGACTACGAGGTCACCTGGGCGGATGAAGGTTACTGACTGGCTCTGGCGGGGCAGCGGCACCAGCGTGGAGCTGGTGCGGTCGGATCTGGAGTCGGGGTGGGAGCCGCAGGCTTCCTGTGCTGGGCAGCTCACTGGGCTTTCCTGGTTTTCCTTTGTGTTGAACTCACCATCACCGGACTTTCCACGTGCTTCCCGCCTCCCCGGCACAGCACAACAAGCCCTTGGTGAAGCCGGTGGGTGCTCTGCCCCAGCCTTCCCAGTGGCGAGCGGGTTTGTCCCACGTGTGTATGTGAAAATTAAACACATTGGGGAGTGCAGCTGCTTGTGTGGTCGGGCATTCTTAGCTCAGCAGGTTCCTTCCCCCAGGTCTGGGTTGTACCCCTCACAGCAGGAATGACTCCCTGGCTGAGGCCAGAGCTGGCAGGGTCTGGGGTGGGGACAGCAGAGGGTGCATCAGGATTTGCCTTGGGAAGGGCTGAGGAAGGTGAGAAGAAAGTGACAGGTCCCCAGGGCTGGCAGAGGGCCGGGCAGGGTGGTCTCGTGGGCAGGACCGTGTTCATCCTTTGCTGGGGCTGAGCTGCCCGGAGTGTGGCTTGGCAGAACGGACCCGTTCCCACCCTGGCAGGTGTCACAGTCCATTTGGTGATGGACTCGTGATGGTTCGTTTACCTTGATCTTGAAGCGAAAAATCAAGGCAACCAAAATGCCAAGGGTTATAATGCAATCAAACAGTGTTACTTTATTATTTTTCCTGTAAAGCAGCACGCAATAGAGAAAGTGGAGAAAAAGGAAAGAAAAAGGGATAAAGAGGATTAGCTACCACCAATGAGTCCCAAGGCGTCCCTATGGGTTCAGGTCCCGAAGCAGTGTCCTGTTGGGCCTCCGTCGTGATCTGTGATCTTTTGGTGGGGAGATCTCAACAATGTCCAGTCAGGCTATCAGGGCATCTGTTCTCCTTCCTATCAGGGCATCTGTTCCCCAAGTCCCTGATGGAGATGTTCAGGCAAATACTGTTCTTCAGACCGACTTTTACAGCAGGTGGTGTCACCCTGAGGCAGAGCATCGGCCTTGACCTCGGCCGCCTGCATGTCAGGACCCACTCCTGCCCTTCAGTATTTCCCAGGGAGACTCTGCTTGCACTTCCAGCAAGGAACAGCGGGGGGAGACTGGAAAAAGCTGCAGGAGAGCTCGAGGGAGACGTGTGGGTGAGGCTGGCCGGGTGCATCCACCCATTGCCATCCCGTGCAAGGTTGGGGCTGGAGGAACATCCCCTCCCCTGCTCACAGCACTGTCAGGCTGCGATCCTGTGTGCTCACAGCTCCTGCCTGTGCGCTCACAGCTCCTGGTGCTGCTCCCTGCCTGGCCCCTCACGCTCAGGGATGCGGGTTACCCAGACAGGAGCTGGTTCCTCTGTATCCTGGGCTGTGCAGGGTTAACAGAACCTGCTGAAGTTCAGCCCGTGCTGTGTTCTGCTCCAGACTCCAAAGGCAGGTGATGACAGATGGGGATGAGCTGCGTGGGCCAAGCTGGGCGTGCAGGACTGGAGCTGTGTCTCCTGCAGAGGATGGTGCCCAGAGCTGGCTCCAGCCCTGCAAGCTGGTGGAGGGGGAAAAAAGCTGAGTGCTGTGCCCAGGACATGCACAAGATTGCTCTGGGCCCACGCTAGAAAAACAGCTCTGCTGTGCCTGGACCTTGTCTCTGCGAGCTGTTGGCCATCTCCCCTGTGCTAGGGGCCATTAGGTGACATCAGCCAACGTGTGCATTGGACACTGGTGGCCATTAGGTGACAAAGTGGGTGGGTGGGGGCTGACTGCCTTGCCCTAGTCACATGGGGGAGCACAGCTTCCCAAGTCACTGACTCGCAGAGCTTGGGGCAGCTCTGGAGATGTCCTGTCCTGTCCACCCCTGCTCGGCAGTGCCAGCTCCAGCAAGTTGCTCAGGGCTGTGGCCAGGTGGGTTTTAGCATCTCCACAGATGGAGACCCCACAGCAGCCTGGGCAACCTGCTCTGGTTTCAATGACCCTCAGAGAAAACAAGGTTTTTCCATTAGATAAAGTGGCACTTAATGTTCTTGCTTTGTTCTTGTCACCTCTTGTCCCTTCATGGGGCACTTGCTGGCTCTGTCCCACCACCCCTCCTGTCAGAGCTTTATCCACATGGGTGCCATCCCCCTGTGCCTTCTCCAGACTGAGCAGCTCCAGCTCTCTTGGCCGCTCCTCCTGGGAAGTTCGGTCCCTTCGTCACAGTCATAATCCCTGGCTGGCTCTTGCTCCAGTATGCCCACATTGCTCCCATACTGGGCGCTGAGCACCCCCAGTGCAGAGAGGAGGGATCAGACCTGCGGTAGATGCTCTGCCTACAGCACCTGGGAGCCTGGAGGCCGCTTTGCCGGAGGCCTGGTTCATGGTGCGGTGCGGTGCTGGTTGGTGGTCAGCTCAGTGCCTGCCAGGTTTCCGAGCAGGCAGGGACAGGCAGGGCTCCTGCCCACAGGCGCTGCCAGCCCCAGCCTGCCCAGGCGGGGAGGGTGCAGGGCTGCTGGCCCCTGCCTGTCCTGGCTCCTGCAGGGGCAAGGAGCTGAACCCTGCATTTTACTGCACCTGATGCAATCGTGCTGCAATCTGTTGTCCAAGGCCGTCGGCAAGGAGGGGACAAACCTCCACGCTCAGCTGTGAGCAGCGGGGCCCCAGCTCTGTGCATGGGGGCTGCCGGCAGCAGAGCCAGGAGGTCTCCGCCGTGGCAGCGCCAGCCCTGGCAGCAGCCCCCCCTACCCTGGTGGGAAACTGAGGCACAGGGGCCGTGGTTGCCATCACCAGGGAGCTCTGGTGGTGCTGTGTGGGGCTCTGATTGCTGAGCCATGCTCCTTCCAGGCTGAATGGCCCTTCCTGGGGCTCTGCTGTGGTTGTTCCCCCCAGGAATGACCTATAGCCACGTGTTTTTCCCCCATGAGCCGGGTGCTGAGATGCTCCTGCGAGCCAGGGTGGTGAGGGCAGGGGTGAGTGTTGGCTCCCACTGGTGGCACCTCCGGGTCCCCAGGGACAGCTGGAAAAGGGCTGGGTAGAGGCAGCTGTGAGCTCAGGGGAGCAGCCAGGCTCTGTGCTGGCCTGGGCACCCTTCCAAAGCAGCGACCGCATAGACCGCACGTGGCAGCGGGAGCACAGGGCTGCCAGGCTGCTGGGCAGGCTGAGTCCCCGCTCCTGCCGTCGGCACGGCCCTGGGGACTGCCCCGCCGGGTCCCTGCGGCTGGGCTGGAGCCCCAGCTTTTGGCAAAGGCAGCTCAGGCAGCTGCGGGGCCAGGCTGTCCTGCATGTACTCCTGCCCGTCCCTGTCTCCTCTCCCAGCCTGTCCCAAGTCTCCAGACAGCCAGAATTTTGTTCCGAATTTGAAGCCCCAACAGTTTTATGTCTAGATGCCTGCAGTCCTATGGATCCCTGCTTGCTGCAGCTCACCATTGCCTGGGTGCATCACGACCTATTTATACCTTTCCTGCCTTGAGGTTTGCTCTTTCCACCCCATTTTCACTGCCCCTCAACACAGCTGCCCTCCCTGGCCAGGGTGCACCCTGCTGCCAGCCCAGGCTGTGCACCCAAAGGCTCTCCCACTGCTCCTTATGCTCAGGAACTGTTTCTCCCTGTGGTTCGACACGACGCAGCCTGGGCAGCTGGCACAGCACCCCTGGCACAGGTGCCACCCTCTCCCCAAGGACTGGCAATATCACTGGTTCGGCAGAAGAAGTGGCCTTTCCCTTGCCCAGCCAATGTGTGCCACTGGCCCGTGTGAGCCGGCCCCAGCCCAGTCAGGGTGGCACCCAGCATCTTGCCATGGCTGGAAAAGGGCATTGAAGAAGGGGTTTCAGCGGGCAAAAGCAACAGAAGGTCTCCTGGGGACACACAGCTGCCAGCTCGACGCCTGTGATGCTGGTGGTGGTGCCAGGCGGCAGGACCATGGGTGACCTGTCCCAGCTCTGCCATAAACCGCGCTGCGGGGCTGGGAAGCCGATAACAGCGGGGCTGAAGTCCAACACGAGGCAGGTCCCGGGGAGCAGATTCCAGCCCCAGGCTGGCGGCGTGGCCTCCCCCACCAGCCCCGTGCCTCTCCCAGCTCCGTTTTGCCATCGCCGGAGGCTGGGATGGCCGAGCAGACGGTGCTGGTCCTCCTGCTGCTGGGTGAGCTCTCTGCCTGCGTGGGGGTCATGCTGCGGGGAGGGAGGGGACACGGTGCTGGCTGCTCCGTTTGTCCCTCCCTAGTGTGGGGTCCCGTGGGAATCACTGGTCCCCCCCACCTCAGGGGCTGCACTGCTCGGGGGGATCGGGGCAGATCCAGCCCAGCAAAACCCTCCTCTGGGCTCCACTGGTGAAGGTCAGATGGGATCACCTGGAATCAGTGAGTGCTGGAGCTGCCAGCACCCGGGCTGGGTATCACCAATGGCTTTGGGAGATGTGGGGTGCCAGGGCAGTGCGGGGGATCCTGTCCAAGGGACAATGCCACTGAGAGCTCAGCACTCCCCCTAGCAGGGTCCCAAACTGGGAAGACCAGACAAATGTCACCTGCAGGCCACATGTGCCCTCTGTCACCTGCCCTGGGCACCATGCCCAGATCCTTGGCAGGGTTTTCAGCCTCATTGTCTCTCCCATAGCCAGCACCGTCCTCCCCGCTGAGACCTTGGTTGTCAACAGCTGCAGCAGCGTGGCTGAGCAGCTCTGCAACTTCGTCTGCGACTGCAGCGACTGCTCAGACGAGAACCAGTGCGGTGAGTGCCCGGCCCTGCCCCGCGGCCCAGCCCTGCGCCTGGGGCAGAGCGGTGACGGGGCTGCAGGCGCAGGGTGCAGGTCCCTGGTGGGGGTGCAGGTCCCCAAGGTGGGTGCCGGTCCCCAGGGTGGACCCAGCCCTGCCCTGACACCCCGTCTGCCCATCCTCAGGGTACCTGCGGGGCTCGGCGGTGCTGGGCACCCCTTTCACCTGTGATTTCGAGGAGGGCGACTGCGGCTGGCAGGACGTGAGCACCTCGGTGTTCAGATGGGTGCGGGGTCGGGCCAGCCTGGCCACCTGGGGCACGGGGCCCCACTCAGACCACACCGTGGGCACCGACCTGGGTAAGTGGGAGCTGCTTGGCTGGCGAGTGGGCTCTGGGCACCCACAGCACTGTACCTCTGGGCTGTGGGTGCTGGCACAGCCATCGCTTTGGGGCGCAGGGGCTGAAGCAGTCCCACGGCTGGGCAGGCGCGGTGCCGGCCGCAGCTCTGGTGCCATCCCACAGGGCTGCAGCCCCTGCCCCGCTCTCTGCCCTCCCCAGGGTGGTTCATGGTGACGGTGTCGCCCCCGGCAAAGACCAAAGCCACGGCCTGGCTCAGGTCACCGGTGATGCGGGATGCAGCTGCCACCTGCGAGATCAGGGCTTGGTACCACCTCTCGGGAAGCGGTGAGGGCTCCCATGGCCGGGCTTTGGGGCACAGGGAAGCAATGATGGGGTCAGTGGGGAGGGACTTGGCCGTCTGCCCCCACAGCAGGGACAGAGCCACCGGCACTGCCAGACAGGTCCTTGCCATCCCGCTCACCTCTTCCAGGCTCCACAGGCAGAGCTGGTGGGACCCAGGGGTCTCAGGTCCAGTCCCCAGAGCTGGTGGGGCTCAGCTTGTGCCTGTGGGGGGTGCCCAGTGCTGAGGGCCATGTTTTGGGGCTCCCCACAGGGCTCACCCAGCCGGAGCAGCCGGTGCTGCGCCTGGCCATGGCACACGGGGACGAGGTGGTGGGGCTGTGGCAGAGCCCTGAGCGCGCAGGCGAGGGCTGGCACCAGCTGGTTGCCTACCCAGGCCGGATTGCGGAGCAGTTCCAGGTGAGACAGGACCGTGTTGGTACCTGGACACCCCCCCCGTGATCTGGGGCCAGAGGAGCCATGTGATGCAGCAGAAGCCCAGGATGCCCAGGTGGCTCAGGCAGATGCTGAGCTCGTGCCATCTGTGGCATCTTGTCGGCAGCTCATCTTCTCCCTGACACAACCCCCGGCCTGCGGGGCAGAGCTGGCACTCGACGACATCGTCTTCAGGAACTGTGGCTTACAGGGTGAGTTCCTCATCGCTGGGATGAGATGTGAGCCAGGATTCCCAGGGAAACTGGTCTGGGCATTGAAGCCGGGGGAACGCTGCTGCTGCCCGCTGTGTCTTGGGTGCACCTGCCTGGCCAGGGCACAGGGCGGGTAGCAAAAGCCTTTTCCCTCGAGCAACCCAGGGAAGGCTGTGGGGGGAGCCCAGCACGTGCTGGGGTCCCCACAGGCTGGCCAGGTGCTGATGGTGTGTCCCACCGCCCCAGAGCCCGGGCAGCAGGTCTGTGGGGAGGAGAGCCGCTGCCGCCGGGGCCCCTGCCTGGCACAGCACCGCTTCTGCGACGGCACCGACGACTGCGGGGACGGCTCGGACGAGGACGCAGAGCGGTGCAGTGAGCATCCCTGGCCCCAGGGCGGTCCTGCCCAGTGGCCCCCAGCTGTATGGATGGGCTGAGGGTCTGCCCTGGTAGGGGCCACCCCCGCTCTACCACATAGCTCTGCAGCCAGAGGGGCAAAATCAACCTGAGGGCTTTGTGGTGGGGTCAGCCCATCACAGGAGCCTCCCTGGGTCACTCTGCTGTCCCTGCCTCCCTGCAGAGTCCTTCAGGCACTGCTCCTTTGAGGAAGGGCTCTGCAGCTGGGAGGTGGAGGTCACACAGGCGTGGGAGAGGAACACGAGCCTGAACCTGGGGACCAGCTACGGCATCCCCACCCGGGACCACAGCAGAAACAGCAGAGCAGGTACGTGGCCAAGCACCAGCCAGGGGGCCCCAGAACTGGTCCCAGGGCACCACGGGCTCCCAGCTGGTTGTCCCTCCAGCTGCTGGGGCAACACAACCCTGGGCTCGGCTTATCGCTGTGCTGAGAAAACAGCAACTTGTGTCTGCACACCCAACCCGGCCCCACTCAGCCCCTTGCTGGCATTTCCTGTAGGTTTTTTCCTCCACGTGGGCAGCGCCTCGGCCACAGGGGCTGGCAGCGCCCGGCTCAGCAGCTCCACTTTGAAGGCCAACAAATCCTGCTCTGTGAGTCACGGCCAGGACCCCATGTCACAGCCCTGTGGGCATGGTGGTAATGGGGGGCTGTGGGGATCCCTGCATGGGACTGGGGTTGTGTTTGGCCCTTTGCTAGACATGGGCAGCATGTTTTGGGGAGAGGTTTGGTGGCATCTTCAGTGCCAGCTGGGACCTCTGAGCTCCAGCCCCACCGCTGTGAGCATGCCGTGGGGTGGCAGCCAAGCTGTGGGGTTCAGGGCGCTGCGTGCCTCTGCCCTGAGGCTTCAGGTCTCGCTCACCCCACTCCCCCCACCCCCAGCTCGTGCTGTACTGCCACCTCCATGGCTCAGCCACCAGCAGCCTCAGCATCTCCTACGTGACCAACTCCACCAAGCACCTGGTGAGGGAGAGGACAGGAGACCTGGGCAACTGCTGGGTCCGGGAGAGAGTGGACTTCAACGTGACGGAGAGCTTCAAGGTGGCTGGCGCTGTGCTGGGGCGAGGGGCGCTGGGCCACCCCACGGAGGGCACAGGGCTACCCCCAGTATGCACCCATGGGACCAGGGGTAGGGGCTGAACTGGGAACCAGATGCCAGAGCTGAGCCTCCTGGTGCTGGCATGTGTTACCTTCACATCCCTGTGCCCACACCTCCAATCCCTCTACCAGCCCCCCGGCCCAGGGACCACCCCACTGGAAAGGGCAGGGGAGAGGTGCCGTCATCGTCCCATGTCACCCCCTGCCTTCCCACTGTCCTGTCTGCTGTCCCCCATGGCCACCCACACAACCCGACCCCCTCCCAGCTGGCCCTGGAGAACACCCCAATGGCACCCAATGGCATCCTGAGGGCACACAGCACCCTGGGCAGCTGCATGGATGTGTGCAGGGGCAGCACCGTCACCCGAAGCCCCCATGAACCTGTCAGCCCCCCCATGCACCCCTGCCAGCCGCGGTGTCGTCCCTGTCCCCCCAAGCCCCGCCTTGGGGACCGTGTTGGCCGATCATGGGAGCTGGGCTTCCCTGGTCCTGCGGCTCCCCTGTGTCCCCCCATGTTGACAGAGCCGGCGTGGTGCTTCCCTGCAGGTGCTGATCGAGGGGGTGGCCAGTGGCACAGGGACCGTGGCCATCGATGACCTGTTCCTGTCTCCGGGCTGTGTGTGGGATCAGGGTGAGCTGGGGGGCGGCCATTCCCCATCCCTGCTCCTGCACAGGCAGAGCTCCCCAGGTGTCCTGTGCCCATGGCACGTCTCTAAAGGACCCCCTGCAGGGTCTGCCTGTCCCTCTGCTCATCGTGATGACCATCAGGGGCACAGCATGGCAAGCACTTGCCCGGGTTGCCTCGTGTCCTCGTCCTGTAGCTGTGATACCCCCCACCCCTCCACCCCAAAACCTTCTGCCCTGAGCCATGTCACACAGGGCAGCTCCCACCACCCCCCTTGGTCCCCTTCATCTGGTGGCAGTGGGCAGGGCTGGGGCACATGACAGCTAGGGAGATGGTAAGGGACAGGGGACATCAGGAGGGGCTGTGGCTATAAGAGGTGACACTGCTGGGCCCTCTCACCACTGCTTTCCACCCTGGGGTGTTTCGCCATCAGAGGAGGCTTCAACCACACTGCCGAGCCGGGCGGGTGCTGGCCCCTGTGCGGCTGGGGAGGTGCCCTGTGACAGCGGGGGCTGCATCGACGCAGAGCTGGCCTGTGACTTCGCCGAGACGTGTGCTGACGGCTCTGATGAGCAGCGCTGCGGTGAGAGCCGCGGGCAGGCAGCCGGCTCCCCAGCAGCCAGGCGGCAGAGGGGACGGGACAGGGTGACTCACACACCCCTTGGCTGGCACGGCGGGGAGGTGGGTGCCCGTGCAGCCCCCGGGCCGTGTGCTGGCCCAGCGGCGCTGAGCCTGAGCTTTTGCAGGAGCAACCACCTCCGAGGCGGGGGCCGAGGGCTGGCACGACGTCAGCGTGGGGCAGCTGCGCTGGGCTGTGCAGGGGGCCACCGAGCCCGCCAACACCGTCCTCACCGGTGAGGCCATTCCCTGCACTAAGATGCTCTTTGGTCCCCAGCCCCATGGGGGCTCCCAGTGTGCAGTGACCCCCTGCTCCTGCCCAGCCAGGGTGGGTGGGTGGCACCGAGGGAAGGGTGGGGGTGATGCCCAGGCAGGGTGCTGGGCTGGGGTGCTGCCAGGGGTGCAAGGCCCCTGCCCTGACCTCTCAGGGTGTTTCTGTGCCCAGGGGGTTTCCTGATCATCCAGGCAGGAGAAGGACAAATGGTGGCTCCTGCAAAGGCACGCACGCCTCTCCTGGGCCCCTCCGGCCCTGCCTGCGCCATGGAGATGAGCTACCACATCCACAGCGGCCCCCAAGGTACCCCCTGCCCAGCCCCGGGCAGAGCCCCCATGCCTTCCCGGCTTCACAGCACCTCCCGGCCCTGCTCTGTCCCATCACACCATCCTGGAGCTGGGGTGTCCCTGTACCCATAACTGTCCCCATCCCTGTCCCCTGTGGCTGTGGGTTGGGTGGGGGCCGGGCCCCAGGGGGCTCTCATCCTGTGGTCTGTGGTCTGTGGTCTGTGGGGACCGCCGGTCCCCACAGCCTCCGCACCGCCTCTCCTGCCCAGGCTTCCTCGCTGTCAGCGTCACAGATCACAGCACTGGCACCAAACACCTGGCCTGGCACACACAAGGGCGCGACGGCATGGCCAGGGGACACGTCCATGTGCCACTGGGGGAGAGGACCCGGCCCTTCCAGGTGCACCCAGGGGCACAGGGACCAGCCTGGTTGGCTGCTGGAGGGTCAGTGCTGGCGCTGCCAGGCGCCCCAGAGCTCAGTGCCACCGCGCTGTCCCCAGGTCGAGCTGCTGGGGCTGGTGGATTTGCAGGACTCGGCGACTGCTGGCATTGACAACGTGACGTTCGTACAGTGCCACCCCGATGCGGTGCCCCCAGGGGCTGCAGGTATGGCCAGGGAGCTGTGGGCAGGGAGGGCAGGCACAGGCAGGACGGGACCCCAGCCCCCTGCCCGCAGAGGTGGATGCTGCTCCCACAGCAGCTGCCTGGTGACTGTCACCCTGTCCTCAGCCCAGGGACAGGACCATGGTGCAGAAGCCCCGGGGCTGGGGCCAAGCACACATCCTGCCCTGGGGAAGCTGCATGGCGTGATATTGGGGAGTGGGGTGGGGGAGCAGAGAGAAAGGGCCATTTTGAGAATCTGCTTGCTTTTGGAGTGCCTTATCCCCTCTCCCTGGCTGCGGCTGCCACTCTCCCATCAGAGCTGTCCTGCAACTTCGAGAAAGGCATGTGCGGCTGGTACCAGGATCCATCCAGTGACTTCCAATGGGTGCGCAGCACAGGGCAGGGGCAGGGCCCCGACCACACCACTGGCTCGGGTAAGGAGCTGGCTCCGCACCCGCGGGCCGCAGGCCGCCCCGGGGACCCCGCAGCCTCCTGTCCCCAGGGCCCGGGCGTCCCCTGCGCACTCCAAGCAGCCCCACGCCTGTGGGGTGAGCTCGGCTGGGGCAGCCCAGAGGCACCTGGATCCGGGCCCAGGTACAGCTGGGGCACTGGTATCCATGTCCCCTCCACCCTGGCTGTCCCCAACACTCAGGCTACTTCTTGGCTGCGGATCCCTCTGCGCTGTGGAGCCACGGGCAGCGGGCACAGCTCGTCACCTACTGGCAGGAGCCCATGGCCACCCCACGCTGCCTCTCCTTCTGGTACCGCCTGGCCGGCCCGCAGATTGGTACACAGCCCCATGGCACCCTCCTGGGAACGCCCCAGCCTGGCTCTGCCCCCCTGGGCCAGTGGGTCCCCGAGTGGCTCAGGATGTTGCCCAATGCTCCCCTTTGCTCAGGGACCCTGAATCTCAAGCTGCGGCTGGAGGGAGAGGAGGAGACAGTGCTGTGGACCCAGCGTGGCACCCAGGGCAGCATCTGGCACCGGGGACGGGTGACACTGCCTGCCACGGGCCAGCGGCAGTACCGGGTGAGGGCCAGGACCCCCTGTGCCACCGGGTGCCAGTGAGGCTGTTTGACGCCTCTGTCTCGGTGGCAGGTGGCCTTCGAGGCCCTGCGTGACGGGTTCCTGGGTGACATGGCGCTGGATGATGTGGCGCTGACAGCGGGGCCCTGTGGGGCCGATCTCTCCTGCTCCTTCGAGGCAGACGCCTGCGGGCTGGCAGCCAGCGGGCAGCACTCCTGGCTGCGGCAGAGCAACGGCACCGGCACCACCGCCGGCCCCCCTGCCGACCACACCACGGGCACCGCCACAGGTACGGGCAGCTCTGGGAGAGCCCTGCCTGCCCCCAGGGGTCTGCCTGTCCTCCCTGCCCTGCCTGCAAACTGCCCTGCCTGCAGACTGCCCTGCCTGCCCCGAGGGGTCTGCCTGCTCTCCCTGCCTGCCCTGCCCACGATGTGCGCAGGGGCACCCCTGTATGGGGTTCTGCACCCCTGGGGCTCCCAAAACCCCAGGTTTTCCTAATCTTGGGGGGCTACCCAGCCCCAGCGGTGTCTGGCTGCCCCCAGCAGGGCTGGGTGGGGGTCACAGTGCGGGGGCTTCTCTCCCCCCAGGCCATTACATGGTGGTGAGCACGGGCAGGGCCTCCCTGCCGGCCGGGCACGTGGCCGCACTCACGTCCCAGCCGTACCAGCCCTCTGCGCCCGCCCAGTGCCTGGCCTTCTGGTACCAGCTGAGCGCCGGGACCCCAGGTGAGCGCCACCACCCCCCATGAGGCCCCAGGGCACCTCTGGGTGGGTGGGAGTCCCCCACTGCATTGGCCCAGGACCCCTCTCCATGGCGGGTGCCCTGGGCAGGCTCCCTCGACGTCTTTGTGGAGCAGAACGGGGTGCGGAGGAAGGTGATGAGTGTGAGAGCCATGGAGGGGGACGCCTGGCACCGCGGCCACGTCACTGTCCAGCCGGATGGGGACTGGCAGGTGAGACAGGACAGGGCGCCAGGGACCTCACATCATAGAATCATAGAATAATTTCAGTTGGAAGAGACCCTCAGGACCATCAAGTCCAACTATAACCTAACTCCAGCACTAACCCGTGTCCCTGAGAACCTCATCGAAATGCCTTTCAAACCCCTCCAGGGATGGTGACTCCAGCACTGCCCTGGGCAGCCTGTTCCAATGCCCAATAGCACTTTCGGGGAAGAATTTTTTCTAATATCTGATGTGAACTACCCCTGGCACAACTTGAGGCCATTTCCTCTTGTCCTATCACTTGTTCCTGGGGAGCAGAGCCCGACCCCCCTGGCTCCAAGCTCCTTTCAGGCAGGTCAGAGATCAGAAGGTCTCCCCTCAGCTCCTGTTCTCCAGCTGAACCCCCCAGGTCCCTCAGCCGCTCCCATCACACTTGTGCTCCAGCCCCTCACCAGCTCCGTTCCCTCCTCTGCACTCTCTCTAGCATTTCAATGTCCTTCTTACGATGAGGGGCCCAAAACCGAATAAAAAGAAAAACAGCCAAAACCATCAGGGAGGGATCAGGCTGGGGGTGCTGAGGGGAGCGTGGCAGCCACCAGCCTCAGCGTGCCACCCTGAATACCGTCCGGCAGGTGATCTTTGAGGCAGTGGGAGCTGGGAGTGACCGTGGGTACGTGGCGCTGGACGATCTGCACGTGTCGGATGGAGTCTGCCCTGAGCCAGGTGAGAGCTGACACCACAGGGTGCTGCGGACTGGCTGGGAGGGACAGGGCACCCATGGAGGCACCTGGCCATGGGGGTGAGGACAGCCTGTCCCATCCATCTCGGCTCTGCCATGGCCGCTGGGCACCGAGCTCCTGCCCTGAGCTTGGCCTGGCCAAAATCTGGGTGCAGTGGGGAGGGGGCTGAGGTTTCCCCCCTGGATGCCCTGTCTCCCACCGGGTGGAGCAGGGCAGCGGGTGCCTGCAGCTCCGGGTGTATCACAAGCCCCCCCTTTCCTCCCAGCGTCCTGTGACTTCGAGCAGGACACGTGTGGCTGGAGCAGCCCTGCGGACCCCCGCCTGCACAGCTTCGCCTGGGGCTGGAAGAATGGGATCCCCCTTGCCAAGTACCCCGGCCCCGAGCAGGATCACACCTTGGGCACAAGCGCTGGTAGGAGACACCCACCCCTCCCACAGCACCCTGGCGTGGCTGGGAGGACAAGGAGGAGGGGATCCCCCATGAATGTGTCCCCTGCTCAGTGCGTCCCGGGGGGCCTGGCTCCACGGCATCCCCATTCCCTCCTCGCCCTAGAGGGACAACTCAGTCCCAAAGGCAGTGAGGAGCGGAGCCGGGGTTGCAACCCTCAGGGCATTGCTCTGGGCAGTTTGTGGGGGAGCAAGACACATGGGGCGGGCTGCAGGATGGGGGGACACGCTGTGCTCCGTCCCTACCCATCCAGGTCGCTACGTGCACTTCGACACTGGTGTGCTGGGCACTGGGGGCACCGCTGCCCGGCTGGAGAGCCAGCACCTGCCTGCTGCTGCCGACGCCTGCCTGCGGTTCTGGTACCACATGGACATCCCAGAGCACCTCGGTAATAGCAGCAGGGAGGAGGTGCTGTCCGGGGAAGGACATCACGAGCCCAGAACGGGAACGGGGGCTTGGTCAGGAGCTGCCACCCCCCTCCCCTGGCTCCTGGGGGACTGTGGGTGGCTGTTGAGGCCGGGCACCTGTCCCCCTCCACCTGGCAGCTTGCGGGGAGCTGCGGGTGACGCTGCAGAGCGCGGCAGGGCAGCGAACGGTGTGGAGCGTGGCAGGGCACCAGAGCCGGGGCTGGCACAGCGGCGCGGTGCCCGTGCAGAGCCCCAGCGAGTTCCAGGTGAGTGGGGTGGCTTGGGGTGCAGGGTGCCCTTCAGGAGTGTGGGGTGCCCTCCATGTGCATCACCCCCCACATCCCATCTTCCCCCACAGATCGTCTTTGAAATCACCACACGGAGGTGGCCAATGGAGGGGACAGTGGCACTGGATGACATAATTTACAGCACCGGAGGGAGCTGCCATTCCAGACTGGACATGCTGGTGGAAGGTGTGTGGCCGATTCTGGCTGCGACCTCAGAAAGGTCAATTCGGTGCTGCTCGAGGTGTTGGTGCTGCGGCTGGAGCCAGTTCTCCTGGGCCTGGCAGCACCTCCTCTCCCTGCAGGGAAACCCTCTGGCAGCTTTGTGGCAGAGGTGGTGCTCAGCCTTCTCCTGGCCATCGTCATCCTGGCACTGGTGGCCACCGGCAGCTGGTACTGGCTGAAGCGGCGAGTGCTGGCGAGTGGGCAGCCAGCAGAGAGCAACGCTCCCCAGGGCTTCGACAACATCACTTTTCGAGATGTAAGGACAGGGGTTAAGGGCTCCTGCTTGCCCCCAACCACGCCAGAACAGCATGTTCCTAAAAGCTCAGCAAATCCCAGCAGCCTCCCACTGAGCTCACACTTTGGCAACAAGTCAGGGAGGTGCAAAGGGCTCGGCCTCTTATCTGGTTGCCAGCGAACGAGTGACCTGGAGCTGTAGGACTGACCTAGAAATGCTGCTGCTGCCATCAGGCAGCTGCTCCAGAAAGAGCTGAGGCTGCGATCCTCCTCCCCAGAGGCCTGCGGGGAGCAGGTCACGCAAACATTGCTCATCCTCCTCAGCCAGCAACTCAAAACCCTGAGAGGCAGCTCCAGCTGCGGTTTCCCTTGGCAGGTTTGGTGCCACGTTGTCCCCAGCAGAGCCACCAGCCCCAGGGCTGACCCACAAGGGGCCATAGAGCTCCCCGGGTGTGCGGGGGGGTTGGTTCCCTGCCGGGGTCACGGAGCGCCAGCACACGGGTTCTTCCCTCTGCAGCTTGGAAGGATTCCTCGTATTTCAAATCAGACACAGCCTCTGTTCGCTGTAACCAATTCCCGGTCACCCTTTCTTTACAGGACAAGGTCATTATATCTCCAATGACAAAAGACGGGGATGAGAACTGAAATCCTAAGGCGGCAGCAGGCGCCGCGCGCCGACCCCGCGAGGCGCACAGGGCAGAGACCATCACATCAGCAGCCCTCACGCTCCAGCAGCCGCTCCGGCTCCCGGCATCGGGGAGCAGCCGCGGGTGCTCGCCCGAGGGACGTGCCGCTGGTCCTGCTGCCTCCAAGCGCTCGGGAAAAGCAACGTTGTCTTTTGTAACATGAACTTTCTGCACCGAGCCACGGTGGTGTGCCCATGCTTTGACAGGAGCAGGAGTTTTTTGCAGCGGGCACCCCGCTGGCTCTAGGAGGCGAAGGGCGCAGTCCTGGGTCCTGGGCTGCAGATCAGTGGGTGCTACATGGAGCATGAGCACCTTCCCACGTGCAGGATGAAGCACAAGAGCTCCCAGGGAACAGCGTCCCCTGGGGAGGACACCCAGGTGGGGTTTGGGGGTGCCTGGGAGGGCAGGGGGGGCACTACACAGCACATCCCAGGGCAGGGAGCAGCCCGAACCCCACTGCAGAGGCACTCACCAGCTGCAGGACTGTCCCCACGCATTGCAAGGGCATAATTTGTATTTAGATGTCATTGGGAAAATGAAAATGTTCCTGAAGCGCAAGCCGAGCTCAGGCACCCACACTGCACCCAGCGCCAGCCTCAGCCCAGGACCCTCTCTTACCCCACAGCCTTCAAAACTGCATTTAGAACCAGGCAACCACTCAGCAGCCGCGGGCCCAGGCGGCCGGTCCAGCTGTGCCCGGCCTGTCCCAGGGGCTCGGCCCTCCTGCTCCCTGTGCCCTGCCGGTCCCCAGGGGCTCGCCCCTCCTGCTCCCTGTGCCCGGCCTGTCCCAGGGGCTCGGCCCTCCTGCTCCCTGTGCCCGGCCTGTCCCAGGGGCTCGCCCCTCCTGCTCCCTGTGCCCGGCCTGTCCCAGGGGCTCGCCCCTCCTGCTCCCTGGGCCTGCCCGTCCTCCCTCTGCCGCAGAGAACTCTCCCACCAGCTCTGTCCCACTTCGCCTGCACCACAATCAGTCGAGCACCACCCCATGGCCCAGCACCACGTCCCGGCAGCGCCCAGCAGGAACCACCCCCAGCACCGCTGCGCTCCCGCAGGGCTGCGGCTTCATCCAAACACCCCAGCGTCTCCACATCCCTCGTGCTCTGTAGAGCTCCCCAGAGAATCCGTTCGCCTCTGCAGAACATAAACCCACAGTACTGATTTCATTTCAGGGCTGCAGGCCAGAGCTGCAGCCCCGAGCGCCAGCACGGAGCAGAGCGGGGCCCTCGCCCAGGGCTCCGGGCAGTCCCACTGCAGCAGCTCCAGTCATGCCCAACCACAAACATTTACTACCATGGTGAACATGTAGCAACTACCCCGTGCAACTGAAGGGTATCAAACTTTATTATAGATCTCTTTAAAACAGGCTGGAAGGAACAAACAAAAATGTCATTGTGATGCAGTGACTGAGTCACCATTTCAAATGCAGACGCTGACCAACCCCCAACTCTCCCTAATTATTTATATATAATATTTCCCACCCATCCCCAGAATTGCTCCAATTAAATGACCACATTTCAGACCAGCCCAAGTGTCTTAAAATTAGCTGCTTAGATTCTAAACACCAAGACACACATGTTTTCTGGCAAATCAGATGCGGTATTTTGGGGGATTTAGTTCTTCAATCTCTGGGAAGGAGGAAGGAAAAACAAAAATCAGGAAAATTGCTTCTTTAAGGTTGCCTTTTTACAGCAGGTACAGATTCGGCAGATTTCCCCCCCAAAGCAAGTCTGAAACCCTCTTGTTCAGCTTGGCAATACGAAGAGAGACTCCGGTGGTCAAGGAGAACCGGCCAGGGGACATCAGTCTGAACAAACTGATTTCGAGGCTTTGTTGTCATTTCCCTTTGGGGCCGGTTTCCAGCGGTTTTCCAATGTCCTTCCCACGCAGTTTAAGGCCTGGATTAAGACAAAGGAGACAACCACCATCAGCTGCCATCCGCACTCAATCATTCACCCCATAACTTTATTTCCACAAGTTTTTGCTATTAGGAAGAGAACATCCAAAAAAAGAGGGCAGGGGAACTGGAGCTGGGGAGAATCCTGCTTTAGTTTCTAGGAGCATCAGACTAATTTCAGAAAAGATCCAATTCTTGCTTGTGCACTGTCTTCCTAGAAAAGGGCATCCGAACCGGCCTGGGAGAGTAACATCAACACCAGCGGCTGCAAGACACCTTCCCAAGTACAACCAGGTGCTCGTGGGTCTCAGTATCTCACTGATTTCGCGGGCAGGGTGCAGGGCTGGGCCCCAGCGCATGGCCCAGAGCAAGAAGATGAAAACCAAAGGAGAACAAGAGCTCCGAGTTCTGGTTTCAGTCAGCAGATCCAAGTTTTATCAGAAGATGGCTTAATGACAGCGCACCCAGGATAAGCTACAGCCAGCAACTCCTCCTGATGTGGAAAATGTAACTTAAACCGAAACGTCCCTCCTGAAAGCACTGATGGTATTTTTGAAGTCTCCTTTCTGAACTTACCAATGGCTCTTTCAATCTTGCCCATAACCTGGTTATTGGGGATTGCTCTTCCTGATTCGTAGTCAGCAATAACTTGTGGTTTTTCATTGATTTTCTAAAAAGAGAGAAGGCATCTCAAACCCCGGCTCCATACACTGCAAAGTACTCACACAGATAATTAACAGCACCTAATTATGACAGAATCAGAAGACAAAGTGCTACTTCCAGGCTTACTCCACCACCGCTATCGCCTCCCCTGGCTATGTGAGTGTCGCAGTGAAGGTGACACCACCCTGGACAGGCTTCTGCTTTCCTGCCCCCCCAGGAGGAGCAGTAACGCTCTGGGTTGCTGTTGCTTAAGACAGCAGCGAGTTTCTGACCACGGCGGCAGGCCCGGGGGTACAAAGACCCTCATGTCAGTGCTGAGCTGATGGGAGGAGTGGGAAAAACAAAACCAAACCAGCCTCCTACCAGCTCACCAGCTGCAGCAACGCTATCTCCAAGCAGGTGTTCAAGAGCTGTACAGATAAACCCCTAAAACACTTCCTACATAGCTAATGCTGCCCGGAGATCAGAGTTCACCAAACTCCCTGCTCATGACGCCGTCCCACTGCAGCTGCCCATGAGGGGCCACCAAAGGTTTCCACCTTCGCTGGAGGCGCCTGCGCCCGCTCAGGAGGGGAGGGCAGCGGCCAGCGGCCGTACTCACCGTGGCCAAGTCCTTCTGCGTCATGCCCTTGCTCTGCCGGCCCTGCTGGATCACTTTGCCCACCTCCAGCGGAACCCTGTCATGGTGCAGCTCCTCTGTTTCTCGGTCGAGCTTGGCCGTGTTCTTTGTAATAAAGTGTTGTTTGTTCTGGCCTGCTGCCCCTATCATTCAAAGCAAGAACAAAAAAACAAAGACAAACAAAACAAGGCTCAGAGCTGTGCCAAA
This sequence comes from Streptopelia decaocto, assembly GCF_964273445.1. Lineage (NCBI taxonomy): Eukaryota > Metazoa > Chordata > Aves > Columbiformes > Columbidae > Streptopelia > Streptopelia decaocto. The sequence continues at coordinate 1,539,671 of NC_138672.1, read as the reverse complement.
ATGTATCAAAGTGCTTTTTCTAAGCACTCAGCTGCCCAGGATCCCAGGGAGCGTCCAAGATTTCAACATGCCAACATCAGCGCTGACCGCAAGCGCATCAGAGAACACGTTAACGCTCTTAATGCTGATGTCTAAACACAGCCATGCAGAGCTCTCCCCTTCCCTCACTTCTCACCTGAACTTCACTCCGGACAGGCAAGATGTTGCTATTGCTTGGGGATTTCATATTTAAACTTCCCTCCAGACACACATTTGTGCTACAGCGTGGGGGGGGTTAATATCTGAACCTCTCTCTTGTTTGCTCAGGTATAAGGCAGCATGAATAAATGGCTTTTAATCAATTTTCTGATGCATTTTATAAGTAAACTCTAACCGTACTTAGCTTTGCGGAAAGCCTGTGGTTCAAAAACATGCCATTTGTTTTGTCTCATTTTAGTTGCAGTATTTAAGCCCTAGTTTGAATTCTTCCTCTCACGCTGGCCTCTGACATCCAGTCTCTTGATAAAGCTGACTAAGGTTGTTCAAACATCATCTATTTATTTATTTCCAACCGTCATAATCTCATTCCTATGGTGAGAGAACCTGAGAACTTACATCAGACAGGAAGCAAAGAGCAACGTCACAGGAAGCAGTCACAGAAACCCCTGAGCATGTTACCAACAAGAGAAATAAGCTGCAAAAATCAGGATTTAACGTTTTGTGATGGTGAAGGCTCTCCTAAGAGCTTTGCGGCCTCAAGAACACGCATGTTCTTGTTGATGTTTTTCTTTCTGTTTGCTCTGGCACCAGCTAAAGTTCAGCTCCGGGCAGCCCGGAGCTCAGGGCCGGTTACAGGGAGTGCTCCCCCGGCCCCGGCCGCTCCCCCCGGCCCCGGCCGCTCCCCCCGGCCGGGGCACCTGCCGGCTCTCGGCTTCACGCGGCCCCGCTCAGAGCGACCTTGGCCTTGGCCGGGGGTGCTGCCTCCTGCCCCCCAGCCCCAGGCGGCCGCCTGCGGGAGCGGCCCGGGGGGCGGGCCGGGGGCGGCCTGGCCGGGCTGGGACCCCCCCGGGGAACGCTGCCGCCGGGCCGAGCTGCCCAGGCCTCGCCCCCCGCCCCGCCGCAGCCCGGCCGGGATACCCACACTTCTTGGAGGTCTCCACGTCCTCTCCGCGCCGCTGGGCCGCCAAGATCGCCTGGGGGAGGAAAGGGGCCAAGGTGAGCGCTGCGCTCCCCGGAGCCGCCCCGCCAGCAGCACCGGGCCCTGGCCACGGGCTCAGCCGGGCCTCGGCCGCAGAGCTCGCCCGGGCCTCGGCCGCGCCAGGCCCGAGCCTCCGCGAATCACCCGCTGACCTGCTTGGACTTGGCCTGGGCCGCGCTCGGGCCCTTCTTGCGCAGCACCGTGACCGTGTCCCAGTCGCTCTCCGCCATGGCCCCGCACCGGCCCCGCCCGCCGCGCGCCTCTGCCCGGGGCCGCGCCCGCCGCTCAGGGGGGCGTAGCCCAACGCCCAGCCCCCGGGAGGCGGGGCCCACCGCCGCTCTCGTCGATAGGGTAGCACTCACGCCCTTCAGGAAAGGTGGCCTCTCATTAGCGGGGAGCGCTCTTAGGGGGCGGGGCCTCGGGTTGCTCAGTGGGCTGCTGCATAATAGCGTTCCAGGCGTGACGCACCTGTTCGGAATAGGCGCAGAAACAGAGCAATCAAGCGAGCTCGCTCTCCGATTGGCTAATGTACACAGCGGGCTGGAAGCGGGCGGGCACGCTTCTGTGCACGCTGAGAGGCTGCTGTCGGTGCCAATAACCCGGTGCCAAGAAGGGATTGGCTTATCTCTCGGTGCTGTCGTAATCGCTGACTAATGGCCGCGCTCAGCTGGGCGGAGCCAGGCACGCGCCGTGGCGGCGGTGTGCGGTGCCGTGGTGGTGACGTCAGCGGGGGCCGGTGGCCCCGGCGTCCTCGGTTGCGGTTCTCGCACGGCCCTGGGGGCTGAGGACCCACCCGGGCGGCAGCGGGCGGGAGAGCGGCGTGGGGCCTTCCCGCCCCGCAGCGCGGCCTGGGGGCGGGGGGTTTCTGCTCCCCGCGGTGGGTAGCGCGGGTGGTCGCTGGAAGGTCCTTCCTGCCGCCGGAGGAGCCCGGGGGTTCCCTTCGGGCCTCTCGCAAGGCGGAGCAGGCGTCCCGCTCCCCGGGCAGCCCCTGCTCCCCGCGGGGGCGGCCGCTCGCTGCCGGTGACCGGCCAAGCTGCCCCCGCGAAGGGCGCGGCGCTTCGGCTGCTCGGCGGAAAAATCCACCCGTGTGCGTGCGGTGTGCAGGAAACCCGCGTGGGGCCGTGAGAGAGGGAGGCGCTGCCTCCGAGCGGCAGCAGCGGCCCCGCGCTCCTGGGGAGGGATAAACCCGCTCGGCTCTGCGCCTGAGTCACCCGAAAAGCTCCGCAGTAAAGGCAGGAGAACCCGACCCTCTCGCTCTGGTTTCTGAACTCAGGGGCGTGGGAGGGGGACGGGAGTTCAAACCCTTGGCGGTGTTTTTGCAGGTCCTCACGGCAAAACGCAGGGGAGCAGCTTGGTTCCAGGCTACGGGAATCAGGCTTTGCGCAGAAACGGGGCACCGGGAGAGCGGGGGGGGTTTCCCTCTGCACAGTCGGTCTGTGGCTTTGTCACCACGACCGGCTGGGCTCCAGCTGCCCAGGAGCCTCGGGAGAGTGGTCTCGGTGTGCGGAGGTGGAAGGTTAATGCTGCGCGTTACTCAGTGTCACAAGAGTCGCTCCGCGGGCGCTGCGGTGGCAGCCGGGGTGTTGCAGCAGCAGGTTTGTTCAGAGCAGCCCCGGGTGGTTCGTCCCGCGGCTGGAGCTGCAGGTGAGACGTTGTTGGCGGTTCCTGCCTCTCTAGGAACAGCACGTCCTGCTCCCAGCGCCGCTGCCGGGGTCACAGCTCGCTCGGAAACGCAGAAGGGGTTTTCCTTCCCTGAATCACGTCAGCCAGCCAAGAACTTTGGTGATGTAAAGGTTTCCACAGTCGCTTTCCCAGACTAGCACAGCTGCGCTGGGAAAAAGAACGTTGCGGTGGAGCGAGTGAAGCGGCGCCAGCATGGACGTGCGGTGGTGCCAGTCCCAGGAAGCTGCGTTGTGCTCATCCCAGTGCCAACACGTGCGCAGGGACACACGTCACCCCAAGCGCCCTCAGGTGCTGGTCCCAGCTCTGCGGGAGCATCTCACCTCAAAGGGCATCGGCGCAGCCTTTGGTCCTGTGTGAAGGTCTCAGGGCCTCCCTGGGCTTGGCTGCAGCCGGCTCAGCCCATGGTGCCGCCCTGGGCCCCGCTGAGCTGCCCCCATTTGCTTCCTTGTGCAGCTCTGCTCCCGCGCTGTCCCCGCAGCTGGGGCTACCGGGACAGACCCTTTGGCTGCGCCATCAGGGGCAGCACCGAACCGGCTCTGATGGGAAGGATTTCCCCAGCAGCAGATGAATTCCCCGTGTGATAAGAACAAGCCCTCCCCTGCCTGCTCGTGGGGCAGCTGTAAAGCCCCAAAGCCCCCGCGCTGCCTCATCATGATCGTGCTGGGGACCCTGAGTGACAAAACTGGCCACTGTGACCTTTCGCAGAGTGAATTCCCCTGCAAAAAGCACCTCCTGCTGCCCTCACGGCTGCGGGACCGGCGGCTGCGATTCCCCCAACGTCACTGTTTCTCGATCACGCTGAAGCCTGTCAGCCACCACCTGTCCCGCCCAGCGCCCGGCCCGCGCTGTCCCCGCGGTGGGGCGGCCATGGCGCTCTGTGCCCAGGTGAGCAGCACCGGCCCCACCAGAGCCTCTCAGAAACATTCCTGGGCGCCCAGACCGGCTCTGGGCGGGGGGGGGCGGTCGTGGCGGGAAGGTGGGTGTCCCTGGAGGTTGGGACCCCGGGGTGGGGGGCAGTGTGCCCCTGTGCCGAGCACTGCGGTCCCGCTGGGTAGCCCTTGGCCGGCACAAGGTGTGGGTGGATGGGTCCGGGGACGGTGGGGGAGCAGCGGCGGAGGACAGGGGTCCTGGGGGTGACACGGGGGCGGTGACACTGCGGGGGCTGGCGGGGCGTGCTGGGGGGTGGTAGCGGGGGTGACGGGGCTGTGACGGTGTGGGGTGTTGGGGGCGTGTTGGGGTGTCTCGGTGTGACGGGCAGGTGACAGTGTGGGGGTGACGGGGTGGGGGCGTGGCGTGTCGGTGACGTCAGAGCTTCTGGCTCCGCCCCCGGCGCTCCCGGGATGGCCCCGCGCGAGCGGGCCCGGCGGGCGGGGCGTCGCTACACGTGTCCGGTGGGCGGGGCCTGGGCCGGCTTCCGGTGCGAAGCGGACGGAGGCGGCCGGTGAGTGCGCAGCCCGGTACCGGCCGGCGCGGGACGGGCGAGGGGCGGCGGGGCTGGGGGCCGCGGCCGGGCCGGCGGGCGGACAGGCGGGAGGCGGAGGACGGGCGGACGGGCCCTGCCCCGTGCGGCGGCGCCCCGGGCCTCGCTCCGCCTTGAGCTCGGCCCGGCCCCTCCTGGCGGCGGGCAGGCCGGGGCGCACCGGGCGGTGGGGGCAGTGGGGACGGCGGGGGCTGCGCTGGTGCGGTCTGCCCGAGCCCCGGGAGAGCCGGCCCGGCTCCTCGGCCTGTCCCGCGGGGGCGGCTGTTGCCGGCGGTGCCCGGTTCTCCCGTGTGATCCCGGGGCGCCCGGTCGCATGGCGGAGCTGCCGGCCCCGCTCCGGCCCCGGGGTGTCCGGGCCGCCCTCAGCCCGGCCCCTGTCCCGGGGTCTCCGGAGCAGCCGCCCCGGTGGGGACACCCCCGGTACCGGCGGTTCCGAGGGCGGGCCGGTTCTTTGCCTCCTCGCTGGTTTGCTTGTGCCCCTCACACCTGCGTTCTCTGGAAGCGGCCGGTCGGTCCGCGCTCTGGGCTGGATTCCCGGGCTTTTGGACAGCTGAAAACAAGCGGTGGGAGGCTGTGGGCACCTCACAGTGCCTGCGGGTTTGTGGAGGACCGAGGTGATTTATTTATGTTACTGATCAGCTGTAGGATGGTTTTTGATCTCTCTGCAGCCTGAGAGAGCTGGGGTGTTCAGCCAGAAGACAAGACTCCAGGGAGACCTCAGTGTGGCCTTTCCATACCTAAAAACACGGGGACAGACTTTTGAGCAGGGCCTGTTGTGATGGGACAGGGGGTGATGGTTTTAAACTGAAGGAGGGAGAATCAGGCTGGACACGAGGAAGAAATTGTTGTCCCTGAGGGTGGTGAGAGCCTGGCCCAGGTTGGCCAGAGAGGTGGTGGATGAACCATCCCTGGAGACATCCCAGGCCAGGCTGGACGGGGCTCTGAGCAACCTGAGCTGCTGAAGATGTCCCTGTCATGGCAGGGGGGGACTGGGGAGCTGGGGAGGTCCCTCCAACACAAACTGTTCTGTGGTTCTTGTTTTGGGTCAGAAACCTTGGTTTCTCTGCTCAGGCTGCATTTCAGGTGGCTTGGATGGGGATTTTAGTAAAGTCTGTTCACGTGGTCTCTTTGTTCTGGATTTAACTCCAAAATTAACTGTTAAGTTTTTCTGTGTATTTTTAGCTAGATGGAGGCGGGCTTGTGCCTGACGTCGGTGTGTTTACCTGTGTTGTTGGGGTTTGGGGGCCAATGTATGTGCGAGTATATGTGAAAAATGACCACCATCCAGTTATACTGAAGCAGGGAATGTATTTTTATTTTCAGGCTCTGGAGATCCAGCCAGGATTGTTTGTTCACATGGCAGCAGCAAACTCCACTCCACCTGGCTCTTTGGATCTAAACCAGCCTGGATTTGCAAAGGAGATCCTGGGAACTAAACTAGAGGTCAAATATCTCTGCTCCGATTGCAAGAATATATTGAGGAGGCCGTTTCAAGCTCAGTGTGGTCATCGTTACTGTTCCTATTGCCTGAAGAAAATTATAAGGTAACTTTTGTGCCTTCAGTCTAAAGACAAAATGCTTGAAGAGGCATTTTCAAGCGAAAAAGTAAAATCTGATTTCCATTACCTGTGTCAGACCATCTTTAAGGGAATGTGTCATCTCTGACTTGCTTTTATTTTTGTGGGGTTGCTTCAGTGTTCTCTTTTCCAGAATCTCCCACATTGTTTTTGCCATTCGTCACTGAAGGGACTTGCTCCTAAAAATCATCCTGTGCTTGTTGTGCTAAAATGTGAGAAATTTAAGTACACGCTGGCTTGCAGGAAAGTTTCCTGGTGTTCTGTCTCCTGCCTTTACTTGAGGGCGGTTGAATAAAGTGGGTAATCGGGAGAAGAAAATATATTAGAATCAGAAACGGGCATAAAAACCACATATGAGCAAAGGCTCAATGTGGTGTTTTGAAAATAAGAAAATGCTTTCATTTTATAAAGTTACCAGAAATTGCTTTATCATTAAATCATAAATCGGTCCCTTTTTGCTGTGTATGATGATTGTTTTTCTGTCTGCCAGTGCTGGGCCTCAGAAGTGTGCCAGCTGCATTCAGGAGGGAATATACGAAGAAGGAATTTCTATTTTGGAAACAAGCTCGGTAAGTAAAAATGCATTTTAAAAAATAAAGGTCACTGATACCATTAATACCACTTGCATTTCTTTTTGTTGTTTTAAACGCAAGTTCTGAGAATCCCTTGTTCCTAGGAAACATTTTCTTCAGTAGCGAGAGTTATGATTAATGTGTTGGACTCCCCAGCTCCTAAAATCCAGGTCACGTTGATGTAGCAGTGTCCTAATTAAACGCTGTAACAACCATTTGTTTGCCATTGGCAACCTCTGAGGATGTGATGTGGTGACTTGGAGAAGCCTTAATAAAGCGTGAAGAGACTGGACTAAAACTGCAACCCCTCAGTAATTTTTGTGGTTTGCTTGTTTTTTCCGTTTCAGGCTTTCCCAGACAACGCAGCCCGTCGGGAGGTGGAAAGTCTGCCCGCTGTCTGCATTAACAGCGGCTGCACGTGGAAGGGGACGATTAAAGAATACGAGGTAAAGACCAACGCGAGGCCTTCGCGGCTGTGTCCTTTCCTTCCCTCTGTGCTGGGGAAGGCCCCCGTGGTTGTGCTTGCCCGCTGGCACCGGCAGCGGTGGCCTGAGCGTTTGCCTCCCTGGGTGTCAGTGGGAGCTGGAGGGGCTTCTTGGCTGCGGTAGGTTTGTGTGCCCTGCTGAGGGCACAGGCTGGACCGAAACCGTTTCAGATTTGCACGTGATTGCGGGCACCAGGCGTGGTGGGAACCACTCACTCAATCTCCACCTCCTTTCTACTATAAAAGGCAAGTGAACTGTCAAGAAATGTGAACCTAAAACTTGGGGACAGCGGCCTGGCCAAGATCCTGTTTCCAGCCAGCACCCCCATAGCCACCAGGGCAGTGGCCGCACGCGCCTGCTGCACAGTTTGGCTTTTCCACTCCTGCTCTTCCTGAGCAGCCCACCAGCTTTTTAATGCAGCTTTCCTCAGGAGTGTGGCCTTTGGTAACGCTCCTCAGAGCCGTGTTCTTGCTGAGGGGGGCAGGGCCGCGTGCTGCCCCGTGCTTTCCAGCCCCTCAGCTCCGCTGTGGTGATCTGCGTCGTTAAAGTGCGTTGGCAGTTAGTGGTGAAGGTACATTCACCGGGAAGCTTTGGTGCTCCCGAAGGACCGTTTCATCGGTCCTCCTCACCGACACATGGAGGGCCTGAGATAAGAGGAGTAAATTCTGTTTCTGTCTCGCACTTGCCCTAGGTAAAGACCCTGTGGGCCATGGAGTGACCGAGACGTGTGTCAGGAAGGGTTTAAGCTTGGTTTATCTAGGCTGATGTTTGGGTTCTCTGCCATGCTGCTGCAAGGCGGCAGAAAGAAACAACAGCTGTGGATCGTGCCTGAGTTTTCTGCTGAGCTTGCTGAGCCTGTTCTACACAAAGGTGCTTCTGTGCCGCTGCTTCCCTGTCCTGCTCTCTAGAACCTTCCGCTGCTTTGTGCTAAGAGTTCCGTCCAAAAGATGAGGGGAAATATGGTACTAACCGGTTCTCCTGCCGTGAAAACCTCACTCACAAGTGGCTCACAGTGTGGCTGAAAACATGTCCAGTTAAAAGCAGCGGCGCAGCAATGAGAGTTTGGGAGTTCCATTTCGGAGTGCGGTGTGTTTTACTGCGGTTCCAGGCTCAAGCTGTGCTGCTGCTGTCTGCAGATTGCGTGACCCATGCTGTAATTTCTGCTGCTGACCAGTGACTCAAAGTCACTGCAGTGTTGAAAATGGTGATTGTAGTAAGTCAGCTTCTCTCTGTTAGACCAAACCAAATTATATTTGTCAGCAGCTTCCAGTGCTCTTGATTGTGCTGGGACTGATGAGCTCTTGTGAACTTATTCTCCCGGGTTTAAAAACAAATCTTAAAGAGTTCCTGCAGAGCTCAGCAAAAAGTCATCAGCTGCCCCAGGTCCTCCCTGTGTGGTCCCACAAGTGTCCGACCGCGCTGGAGTCCGGCCAGGACTTGCCCTTGGAGTTGGAAAGGGCAATGGGGTGAGCCTGTCTTCTTGGGGGCTGCGCTGTGTGCGATGCTCTGGGATGTCTGAACTGATAAGGCTGTGCCTCTTATTTTACGCTCCGCCTAATCTTCCGAAGCTCCTGGTGGATGTTTCGCTAAAACATGGTGTGTCTCCTAGAGCTGTGGCTCTGTGCTTGTGCTGCAGCCCTGATCTCAGTTTTGGTTGCTGTGGGGCGATGAAAGGGGAGCAGGATTCAGTCTCGGGTTCAGTTTGCCCCTCCTGGCCGCCTCGGGCACCGTTCAGCCTGGTGGGCTCCGGATATTCTGTGCCCTTTCAGGAAAAGCCGATCCTTTCCTGGGAACTGGTGGGAATGGGCAAGATCTGGCCGTGTCTCCTGCCCCACGGCTGCAGCTTTTCCTCGGGCTGATGGAAGGAGGCATCAAACACCGTGGTAGCCCAGGGGCTCTCGTGGTGCCCTGGGCTGGCGTTAAACCCTGCCCAGGCCGCTTAGCTGGGAGCCGCAGAGCAGAGCTCAGTCGCGCAGCGCGGGCGCGTCTGCAGCCAGCAACGTGTGTAACGTCCCGCGGCGGCTCCCGCTGCGGAAAGTCCCTCGCTGCGCTATTTCCGACAGGACGTGGAAAGTCCCTAAGGGTGAATTCATTGTTTGCTAATTTAAAAATCGTGTGCTCGTACTGAGAGAGACTTACTCGGCTGCTATGGCTGCTATCCGCTTACAAATCAAAGGATACCGTCGCTTCTGGTTTGCTAATCTTATCAGGGCATGAACAGGGAAAGGAATGTGCTGCAGCTGAAGCTGTAGCTCTTCAACTTCAAAAAAAATCAATAGAACCGATTTCAGTTTTACTTTCTGTTCAGACATACCAAGTTTCAGGTCTACAGGGACGTATAAAACAGAGAGTGCAATCTGCTTGGACGTGACTTGCACCTCTGCTTAAAGCTGTTTGAAGCATATGAAATATTTCGGTGCTTAGCACATGTCTGGGTTTATAAATGCATTTTTCAGACTGTAAATATTGTAAACACTCCGTGGCATTTGGATAAAGCAGTTTGCGGTGGGCCTGCAGGGTTTTTCCTTTTAATCAGTAACCTCTTTCCATGTGTAGGTTTCCCGATGAGTCTGCCTCGAGCACACATAGAGAAGAGCAGGCTGTGGGCAGGCGCCTTTAGATTGAGGTGGAAAGTCCGAGGAGGGCTGCAGAAACTAAAGTTAGCGCCTTAGAGCTAAAGGAAAGACCGAGAAGGCGCGTCCTGTGATATCCAGGTGGAGGAGGTTTGTGGTTCCTCAGCACTGGAGCATTTATTTTCTTGCCTTGCAGTACTTCCAATTGCCTACGTCCCTCTTCTGTTTCATTAGTATCTTCAGTTCTGTAGCTTTTGTTTGTGTGTTTCTCCTCGCCAGCTCCTTTGCCCCCGCCAGGACGGGCTGCACAGAGGTGTTCACACGGTCAGCCCCGGCTTCTCCGTTTGTTACCCACACAGAGGCTTTCACTGCCCTGTTCATCTCGGGAGACACAGAATTATTTGAAACATAAGGAAATGTAACCAAATTTTGAAAGGAGAACTGAGTTTTAAGCTTAATCCTGACACCGGTATTTAAACGAAGTTGGGAGGGGGTGTTTGTAGGCAAACAGATGAGCTGAGCCAGCGCGGTCGGGTGGCTGTCAGCTGCGGTGACAGCCTCTCCTCGTCCACACCGCAGGGGATGTGTTTGCCCTGCAGTCAGTTGGCTTTGAAGCGTTCACTTGAATTGAAGCCTGGAAGGCTGTGGAAAGTGCAAACTTCAGCACTTGAGTGATATTATTTCAAAGTATGTGGTGTTGGGGAGAGTTTCTGTGTCCCCTTCTCGGCTGCGTGGCTTCCTGGGGCCAGGCCCAAGTAACCGGGCAGTCCCTTCTTGCCCAGTGCTCCTAGTGGGAGGTGCTGGGAAGCCCCGCTGTGCCTCGTGGAGAGAAAGCTGTCCTTGGTTGTGATTTTCAGCTTAGGCTGAAAACTTCAGCTTCAGGCTTTTGCACATGGGTCAGAACAGAGCTGCTGGTCTTGGAACCGACTTGCCCTTCTTCTCATTGCCTCCCAAATGTACTTCTGAGGGTTTTATAGCCACGTTGCCTGCGTGGGATAGCACATTTTGAGCACTGTGGCAAGGCAGCCAGCCTTCTCTTTAAAAGCAGGTTCAGCATGTGTTATCTTTTTCTGAAGGTTTTGGCTCAAGTTACGGCGTGGTGTTGAAGTGCAGCTTGAAGCCGCCTCTGGCCTGATCAGCAGTTTCCCCCGGGACCAAACTACTGTCCCGTGGGAGGATCCCTGACTTACATCTGCAGGTGACCAAAAGGGCCTCCCTTTGGAGGAAGGGATCTGACACACCTTTACTTTCCAGAGCTGGGGTCCCCACACAAATCCCGGCCTCCCTTACAGTCCCTGGAGTAGAGTTTGTGCATCTGGCTCCCGAACCGGAGCAGGTTCCCGTCCGAGCCCATGCTGGGAGGTGAAGCCCCGGGGGGAGCGTGTATGGGGGCCTTGGAAAGCCCTGGCTGCAGAGGGTCTGCTCTCAGCTGCTACAGACGCCTTCTGTGGCGACCCTCCTCGTGCACAGTTTTGGCATCTGTCCCTTGGGAAGCAGAAAGCTGCAAGTCCTGAGCTGTGAAGCTGAGTGCCGTGTGTCCTGTCTAAGCCGTGGTGAAACCCGCAGCATGAGCACGGATTTGGGGTGATGGGGGCAGCACTTCACACCCAGGGAGATGTTCCTGGGGCTCCAGGTGTCTGGCTGGAGCCAAAGCCACCGTCACACACGCCCCTGGGCACCTCCAGCGTTTGGAACGGGCCAGAGGAATCGGGTTTGAAATGGCACCACTCACTGCAGGCTCCACTTCTCCAGCGCGTGAAAGACACCTGTCCCGGGTGCAATATTTGTCTCATGTCCCCTTTTCTGGAGATGCTTCAGCCTTGTGCTGTGACAGCCCCTCTGTTCCCAGCCCGCACCTCGCTGGCTGTGGGGCAGAGGAGCCGACCTTGTCCCTGCTCCTCTCTGCAGCTCCAGAGTGTGGCAGCTCCCCTGTCAGGCAGAGCACCCGGAGCCTTCATCCCCAGGCTGTCCCTCATCATCTCCGGGACTTGGGTGAAGCCCCACGTGCTGGTGGAAGGGGGTGTTGTCCTGTCCCCTCCCTGGGAATGTTGTCCCGGGGCCTGGTCGGCATGGGCCGCGCTCCCAGCGCTGCGGCAGCTCCTGCGCCGTTGTCAGCGGTCGCTGTCAGGAGTAGCTCCTGGAGGGGGATGTTACGGATGCTCCGGCGCCTGGTGTGGTTCGTGCGATTGGTGCTCACTCCCCGGTGACAGGTTGTTCTCAAGAAGTGACCTCGTTAGATGTGAACAGCACATCTTGGGCATTTTTCAGGGAACCATAACTGTTAATTGCAGCCTAGAAGACCTGCGGAGTTATCTCTGATCAGGCGTTGGCGATCGCTTTGAACATCCCTCACATGTCACCCAGCTGTTCGCAGGCACGCTGTGCAGTCCTACGCGGTAACTTTTCATTTCTTTGGCAAGCGGCTTTAGTGTTTCTGTTTTGCACTGCAGCTGTGTCTGAGGAACAAAGGGGGCTCCGCTGGCCGTGGCGCCAGCTCAGGTTCAGACTCAGGCTTATCTAAACTGCCCTGGGGGTCTGGCCCCGTTCTGTTTCAGACTGGAGTCTCCCTAGGAAAATTATTCCTCTGGGATGATGGAGGGGTTTGGAAGAAGCATCCTGGAGTGTCCCACCACCTCAGGCTCCTGTACTTCAAAGCAAACAAGGAAAGGCAGAGTCTGGTTTAGGAAATGTTAGGAAACCCCCTACTGCTTTCAAAATGTTTCTTGTACCTTCAGCCTTCTTCAAAACCAGCTCTCGCTTCCACATCTGTCTTCAATACAAGAAATGTTGCCTTGAAGTTTCTCTACCGTAAACCCCAAATCAAATGTCTGTCTAATCGCCCTAAAAGGCGGTGAACAAAACCACAGAGAGCTGAAAGCAAAGGTTGATCTGCTGGTTCTGGAAGGAGGCGTGAGCGAGGCCCCTGGGACCCCGACATCTCATCCGCCAGCTGTGTCCTCAGCTCAGATGGGCGCCGTGGCCTCGGGCACCATTGCTGCCATAACGTGCCCACTAGAGCCACACGCACTTACCGATGGGAAGTTAATCTTAGTTTTTGACATTTCTTGAAGCTTTAGTTGTTGGTGGTGCCAGGTGGACTAGCTCCGGTCCCTGTCAGCAGCGTGTCCTGGCCGCGGGAGCAGTGTGTGTGTGGGAAAGCTCCTGCTCCCAGTTGGCACCGTGGGGTACAGACTGGTTCCCGCTTCCAGCCCTGGGTTACTGGGCTCCATGCAGTAGCACAAGGACCAGGTGTGTGTTCCCAGCCCACTCCAGCTGAACCCCCCAGGTCCCTCAGCCGCTCCCATCACACTTGTGCTCCAGCCCCTCACCAGCTCTGTTCCCTCCTCTCAACTCGCTCCAGCACCTCAAGGGCTTTCCTGTAGTGAGGGGCTAAAACTCAGCCCAGGATTTGAGGTTTGGCCTCCCCAGAGCCCAGCACAGGGGGACAGTCCTGCTGGCCACACCAGTGCTGGTACCAGCCAGGATGCTGGTGGCCTCTTGGCCACCTGGGCACAGGCTGGCTCATGTTCACCCGCTGTCACCAACGCCCCCAGGTCCTTTTCCAGCTGTTCTTCCCCAGCGTGCAGCGTTCAGGGGTTGTTGTGACCCGAGTGCAGCACCCGGCACTTGGCCTCTGGCAGCAGCTGGTTCCACGGTGCATTTCTCGGCTGCTTTGTCCCGGAGCTGGAGCGCTGTGTCACGCTGCTGGATTTCCCAACATGGTTGCAAGGCCTCCATTAAAAACCGCCTCGTGCTGGTGTGGCAGGTCCTGAGCGGGGGAGCGGGGGCACCTCCTGCTCTGCAGCCGCTCTATGGGGATAGTGATTTTCAGCAGTAGCCTCTTCTGGAGTTCAAGTCAAGTTTGGCAAAGCAGGAATCAGATTAAACTGCAGTTTTCCCTTTTGTCTTACGTATGCAAGCACAGCAGAGCAGCTCATCCTGGCATTCCTTAGGAAATTATCGTTGTGTCCTCCACAGATAGATCAGCTGCTCTTACCAAATCCCACTTTTCCCTGCCCTTTGCTGCGCAGCGGCGTTGAAACGTGCTCCCGTGCTGCCGCAGAGCTCCGAGAGGGGAGCTGCCGTTCCCACTGCTTGAGTTGGTGTGAGGGGGTGACCCCGAGGGCGCCCCCAGATGAACCTCAACTGCAAATCCTGCAAATCACGTTTCTCCTTCCCTGATACCGAGGTAGGGGAGTCACAGCGCGTCCCAGGCAGCTCCCTTGGCCGCTGGCCTGCAGGAATGGGGGCTCAGCACGGCCAGGCTGGGGGACCAAGCAGCCTCAGTGTGGACACCCGAGCTCGTGGGCTGCCCCGGTCCTTCTGCAGGCAGCGGTGGTGTCTGATTTTCTAGTCTCCTGGGCGGGCTCCCAGAGACCCTCCTGTTCTGATAGCACCGTGTGACGTCCAGGCTGCCACCACGTTGTCTCGCTGTTTATTTTTAGGGAGCGAATTGATGTGCGGATCGATCGGCGGGTTTGGGTTTGATGGAGAGGGCAGAGCGAGGTGTTGCTGTGCGGGCTCTTAACTCTGCCCGGTTTGATTTTCTCCTCGTGCTGTTGGGTGCAGGACCCATGGGTTGGTCTGTGCCTCGGTTTGCTGCTGGTGTGTGCAAAGTCAGCGCTGAGGTACCTGGAGGGCAGTCCTGAAGGTCTGAGCCAGACCCTTGTGTTCCAGCTCCGCTTAACCGTCCCATTGCCACCCCCTCTCTCCGACCCCCGTCTGCCTTGGTTTCCATGACAGGTTCACTCTGGGAGGGGACTCTGCTCTCACCTCCCCTGTTCACAGCGATGACTTTCCAAAGCTGCCGAAAACCTTCACAGCGAATGCCAGAATCTCAGAGACGCTCGTCCTTGCTGCAGAAGAAGATGCGTGGGTTTGGGACGGGTGTAAACAGGAGGATTGCCCCATTCCTGGGGGAGCGGAGCGGGCAGGTCAGGCTGGAATGCCAGCCTGGGGTGGGCGGATTTCTGCTGGCGGCGATACCGTCCGTGTGTGCCGAGACACCCGCGTGGAGGGGGACGGAACAGGGGCTTCCAGAAGAGCCTGAAACCGCTTCTACACCAAGTAGATGGCTGGAGCCGCGCTGCTTAAAGCTCACGCTTCTGCGCGTCTTGATTTCCATATGGACTGGTCGTGCTGTGCGGGGCTGGTTGCCCTTCTGGTGGTGCAAGGGGGGTGTAAGCGTAAGCTTTAAATACTCCCTTTTTAAATAGTTGTCTCTGCAGGGAGGTTGGGAGGTTTCCTTCCTTCAGCCAGACCCTCTGCCGGTTTTGTTCATGGGGAAGATGCTCCTTGGTGCGTCTAGCCGAGGACTGTCAAAACTCATTTTCACCGGGGGACGCATCGGCCTCGCGGGTGCCTTCGAAGGGCCGTTCGGCCCTTCGAAGGCACCCGCGAGGCCGATGCGTCCCCCACTGAAAATGAATTTGACAGCCCTGGGTTAGAACATGAGAGCAATAGGGGGTAGAAGAAAGGATTGAGCCGCTGTGAGTGAGTGGGATGAAGGGCGCTCTGCCTCCTCCTCCTCCTCTGCCCGGTCACCCTGCAGGGACAGTGCCCTGAGGCTTTTGGGTCTCGTTGCTCATGTAAAGTATAAAAAGGAGAGAGTAACTCTGAAACCGAAGCTGAGCCGCTAATAGGTTTCGCTTTCCAGTTTCTGATGTGGTGACTGTTTAAATTGTGCGTGTTTCCCCGCGCCCGCCATTGTTTTAATAAGGAGTAAACATGACCAAGTTTTCGAGGCACCTGGTTTCACGCGACTGCGTTATAAACGCTTCTGGTTTTTTATCAGGATGCTTCAGTGTGCTTATCTTTTAACCTGAGTTTTGAACTGCCTATTCAAGGTGTTTGCAATGCCTCGTTTCGGCTGGTTGATGTGTAAAGGGAAGGTTTAAGCAATGTGGAAATGACACAGAAAGCAGAGGCGTGTTCCAGCATTCCCAGTTTAGCTGTATTGCTGGCCCCAGTATCTGCTGAGGACAGTATCACATTGCCCTGAGCGTTTCTCAGCTCCTCCGGCCGCCAAACAGCATGAGCTCTTGCTGCAGGGCTGTGTAGCGCCTATTAAATGAAACAGTTAAAACTATTCTTCTTTCTGGTTGAAAAATGGTTTTCTGATTCAAACGTGAAGATACGATCAGGCAGCTCAGCCCAGCGTGTGGGGAGGAGGCTGCGGGTTGGTGCTTCAGCGACTGATAACCATTACAGTGGAAAAATCGTACCGATTATCTCGCTGAGATCGTGGCTTACTTGACTCAGCCTGCGCAAACGTGTGTTTTCCTGGCACAGCCATACATGGAGCTTCCTGTTGATCATCTCGCCCATCAAAGCAGTAATTTGGTTTTGTCAAGAATTATAGCAGCTTTTATGTTGATGCTGAGGCTACATAGGCACCCAAAATTCTGGTAGCCTGGAGATGACACGTATGAGTCAGCACGCAGAATTATCAGCGTGACCAAGATTGGAGTCTAGGTTGGTAGAATACCACACTCTTCAGTAATATAGTGTAGAACTGCCCCTGTTGAGTTGTACTCATCGTATAACCTCATCACAGCTTTTATTTAGAGGACCAAATGTTCTCCTGTCGGTTGTTTTACAGGCTCACGACGAAGTCTGCCCTGAATTTCCACTGACGTGCGAAGGCTGCGGGAAGAAGGTTCCAAGGGAGAAGGTACCGAGTGTGACCTGCGTGCCACCACAGTGGCCTTTGGGGTCCCGATGGGCCAACACCGCGTCCTCGGGGCGGGGAGGAAAATCGGGACCATTAGGAAGTGGAGTGGGGAGAACAATTAAGCGGCAGCTGTTAGTACTGGGGTGACCATTCCACAAGGGTCAAGGCGCTGGTAGGCGCGAGTGGTCGGACTCAGCGGCGCGGATGGGGTTTGGGGGCAGAGCTGCTGTGGGAAATGCACACTCCTGGGTTTACAGGGTCCTTGCCTCCTGTGTAATGCAGTGATGTCAACCACGACCGCACTTACAGAAAGGGAGCCCATCTCCAGCTAAATGAATTCTAATTAATGATGCAATGGAATCTATGTCTCTAGGGCTCTAGTTTTGGGAAACATCTTAAAATCACATTAATCTCAAAACATCTTGCCTGCTATGGGCAAATGTCTTAGCAACGCTGTCGCCCTTGAAGCAGGGCAAGGGGGACAGAAATGGCAAAACAATGAGCAAAACATTCTTCAAACTGGGCAGCATAGAGTCATAGAATGTCCTGAGCTGGAAGGACCCACACGGATCATCGGTTCCAACTCCTGTCCCTGCACAGGACACCCCACAGGTCACCCCGTGTGTCTGAGGACGGTGTCCAGTCTCTTGTTGAACACTGTCAGGTTGGGGCCGTGGCACCTCCCTGGGGAGCCTGTTCCATGCTTTGCGCTGGGCTCTTGGGCCACGGCTCTGCCTGTGTGCAGGCTGGAGCTGGAGCCCAGCAGAGCCCAGGCTTATAGGTTCCCACAGGTGATCTATCCTGTGTTTAAATATTTACTCCCTCTTTTATCACTCTCCAAACTTTAGTTGATCAGCTGCGGCCGCTGCAACTCTGAGCAGCCTGACTCATCCAGCAAGCCAGATGGACCTAGGAGCTTTTTTAAAAAGTGGTTTAAAACCAGTTTTAATCGACATCTGTTGTAGCAGATGCGGGCACTAAATGTGGAATATGGTTGTTGTTCAGAACAGAGCATTGATATCTGATGATGGGAGGTACATCACAATCAAGATGATGATGTGGCAGTGCTTGTTAGCATTAATCATGCACTGTGTGGGAACCCAAACGAGTCATCCTGGCAGCTGGGGGGGTTAGTGCAATTCTCTGTAGAAATGTCCAGCATCGGCCCCGGCTCTGGGCGGGAGCAGCCGAGGTGCATGTGGAGGGGACGCTGCACCGGCCCGGCGCGGGTGGCCCTGCGGCAATTGCCGAAAATGCTCAGGCAGGACCACCAGGAAGCTTTTCCTTCTTAGATTTATAATGCTTAGCTGGAAATACCAATACTGCGCTGTGGCAGGTCCCAGCGAGGGTTACCTGAAGCGCACAGAGTTAAACATCTGGCAGGTCATGGGGTTGTTCCTCGCGCCTCCCCTTCCTCTGCCCTCAGTGCAGCTGGTTCCTCATGTACCTGTGCTGGTTGCTTTTTCCTTCTCGCATGTGCAGGTGAGAAGTGTGACCTCCCAGCTGTCAGGAGACAGAGAAATAAAACTTGCAGGTGTCAGTGCTAAAGTGAAAGTCACACCTAACAGAATCACAGAATGGACTGGGTTGGAAAAGCCCTCAGAGATCATCCAGTGCAGCCCTTGGTCCAACTCCAGCCCATTGACCAGATCATGGCACTAAGTGCCATGTCCAGTCTCAGTTTAAAAACCTCCAGGGCCGGTGAGTCCAGCACCTCCCTGGGCAGCCATTCCAATCCTGACCACTCTCTCTGCACAGAATTGCTTTCTCATCTCCAGCCTCAATTTCCCCTGGCAGAGTTGAAGCCCATGGCCCCTTGTCCTATTGCTGATGCCTGGGAGAAGAGCCCAATCCCCACTTGGCTGGAACTGCCCTTCAGGTAGTTCTAGAGAGTGCTGAGCTCAGCTCTAAGCCTCCTCTTCTCCAGACTAAACAAGCCCAGCTCCCTCAGCCTCTCCCCATAGGGCTTGTGTTCCAGTCCCTTCCCCAGTCTTGTTGCTCTTCTCTGGACCCGCTCCAGCACTTCAGTCTCTTTCCTGAGCTGAGGGGCCCAGGACTGAACACAATACGATAGGCAGTGTCCAGGTTTAACCACACGCTTTGGCAGCTGGTGATCAGCGAGGGCGTTCCTGAGATCGTCTTCAGCTCCCTAGATGTCAGCAAGGTGGAAGGGGAGCTACCGGGGACACATCAGATCTAACATTGCCTTCCTTCCTTTCTAGTTTCGGGACCATGTGAAGACTTGTGGCAGATCTAAAGTGCCTTGTAGATTTGAGGTTGTCGGATGTGCCGAGGTGGTAAGTGCTCATCTGTTGATGTTTATCTCGGGACTTGTTCTCAGTTCTGGCGTTAGAGTTCACCTGCAAGCTGCTGTTGCTCAAAGCGTTACAGATGTTTGCATTCAGACGTTTGAGCAAAGTGGTGTTTCAAACCCTTTGCAAATGGAGCTGAACATCATCTGCTGTCCAGAGTTTGGGTATCCAGACAATGAACGTAATGTGGAAGGAAACGTAATGTGGAAGGAAGCCTCCTCTCGAGGAACACCCTGAGTGCCTTGAGGCTGGTGGTTAAGCTGCTTTCAGCTGTAAGCAGAGAGCTGGGCGGCTGGTGTCTTCCTGTCCTCTTAGAGCTTGGGCCAGGCCTTATTTCTCCATGTGACTTAGTTTTCCCAGCTCCTACCGTCGATGTTTGTATAAATCCCTCCATGGGGGGTTACGGGAGGATTTGTCCTTTGGTGCTGTTAAATACATCTGACAGAGCCCTTTTGGGAAGTGCTGGAGACGGGGATGAACAGTCTGTATCGTTGTATGGGATTCGCAAAATTTCTGAAACAAAACAACACCCCCCCAAAAAAAACCCCAACCAATGGGGTTTTAACTCTCTTTGCTTTTTCCCCTTTATAATTTAAAACTGGTGTTGTGGCCTCAAGAGGAGGAATTTGTTCTGTGGATGGTGACAGCATAGATTGAGCTTGCTGAACGTGGGATGTATTTCTCTTCACCCAGGTGGAAAATGAAAAGCTACCAGAACACGAAAGCAAGTGCTTGGCGGAGCATCTGTACATGCTGCTGAGTTTTGTACTCAGCCTCAAGGCCGGTTCTGGAGACCTAAAGCCCCTCCCTGCCCTTTCCTCATCACAAACCAGCTCCCCGTTACTGGCAGCAAACTCTCTGTGCTCGGAGTCTGAGCTCTCCAGGTCCCTGGAGCTCTTGGGGAGGTGCGAGGCCCTCGAGAGGAAGACGGTGACCTTCGAGAACATCGTCTGCGTGCTCAATCGGGAGGTGGAAAGAGTGTCTCTGACAGCCGAAGCCTACAGTCGGCAACATCGGCTGGACCAGGAGAAAATCGAAACGCTCAGTAACAAGGTGTGTAACCGCTGGCTTGGGCTTTCCAGCACTATGAGCAGAGACTTGAAATATTGAGTATTGTTGAGGGTTTTGATTGCGGTGTGACAATAAAACCCTGTCAGGTGTATTGTTAATCCCCTCTCCCTCTTCTCAGTCAGGACAGGTGATTGGGAGGGAATGAAGGACAGAGAGAAGAGAGTTGGAAACATTAAAAATGTTTTACTAATGCTACTACTAAGAATAGAGAAAATAATACAAAATATACAAAACCAATCTTGAAAGTCCCGGCAACTGCAGAGCCGGCAGCCGAAGTCCTGGACTGGACTCTGCAGCCAATGGAACTGGATTCAGTCTGTCACTGGCCTCAGTTCCCAGGGACAACTCACAAGGTCCTCTCCTAATGTTGCCATAAGGAAAAGGGATGAGATCCTCGTGATCTCCCACTGTTATATGAAGTGTTCATGTGAATGGGATGTTATACTCTGTTGGTCAGTTCTGGTCACCTGTTTCTCGTTGCCCCTCTGGCGAGATGTGAATCTGTCCTTATCAATAACCTCACGTTCCATTGCTGTGTTCACCAAAACAT
Source organism: Streptopelia decaocto (assembly GCF_964273445.1). Classification (NCBI taxonomy): domain Eukaryota; kingdom Metazoa; phylum Chordata; class Aves; order Columbiformes; family Columbidae; genus Streptopelia; species Streptopelia decaocto. The sequence continues at coordinate 1,519,518 of NC_138672.1, read as the reverse complement.
GCATCTGGTTCTCCAGGAAAATGCAGCTCATATGAAGCTTTAGCTGACAGGCACATTCACTAACAGAGAAACTTGTTTCTAACAAAAACAGGACAAGTGTCCTTTCCATGTTATCCGCTAGCAAAGCTTCACTGCCTAGCTGTGCGCAGCCCTCTAAAGCATCCTGGAAAATACAATAATTAAACTGACCTGCACGAAGTGTTCAGATCTCTGTTAGTGATCAACTTACGCAGACGCCTGGCTATTGTTCCTGGCCGAAGTTTTGACAGAGACTACTCAGCGTTTCACTGGATCACTCTGATCCTGCGGGGCTGCTCGCCTTCTAGACCTTTCCAAAGGAGCGTGGTTGTTGATGCTGTGCCCAGCGTTGTGCCAGCGCGGCCGCGGCATCATTTGGCTTGACACATGGCAGGGTGTTGAACTCATTTTCACCAGGGGCCGCATCAGCCCAGCAGTTGTAACCGCGGTTGTAACCTGGGGCCTGGGGGTCCTGGGGACAGCAGGGTGACCATGAGCCAGCACTGGGCCCTTGTGGCCAGGAAGCCAATGGTACCTGGGGTGGGTTAGAAGGGGGTGGTCAGTAGGTCAGAGAGGTTCTCCTGCCCCTCTGCTCTGCCCTGGGGAGACCACACCTGGAATATTGTGTCCAGTTGTGGCCCCTCAGTTCCAGCAGGACAGGGAACTGCTGGAGAGAGTCCAGCGCAGCCACCAAGATGCTGAAGGGAGTGGAGCATCTCCCGTGTGAGGAAAGGCTGAGGGAGCTGGGGCTCTGGAGCTGGACAAGAGGAGACTGAGGGGGGACTAATTCCTGGGGATCAAGATGGAAAGGGGGAGTGTCAGGAGGATGGAGCCAGGCTCTTCTGGTGACAACCAGTGACAGGACAAGGGGCAATGGGTTCAAACTGGAACACACGAGGTTCCATTTAAATATGAGAAGAAACTTGTTCCTGGTGAGGGTGGCAGAGCCTGGCCCAGGCTGCCCAGGGAGGTTGTGGAGTCTCCTTCTGTGCAGACATTGCAACCCGCCTGGACACCTTCCTGTGTAACCTCATCTGGGTGTTCCTGCTCCATGGGGGGATTGACCTGGATGAGCTTTCCAGGGCCCTTCAACCCCTCACATTCTGGGATTCTGTGATCTTCTCCAGAACGACAGGGTTCAAATGGAAGCTGTAGCGAATTGCTCTACGATGCTCCGCTTCTCCTCCCGTGACCCCTGTGCGTTCTGGAGAATGTCTCTCACTAACGAGTTGTCCTGTGAGGACTCTGGTGTCTCCTTGGGGCTCACAACAGTGCGTGTTTCTAACCAGGCTGCACCGTGTGTCCCACTGAGCAGGTCCGGCAGCTGGAACGGAGCATCGGCCTCAAAGATCTGGCCATGGCCGAGATGGAGGAGAAGATCCGCAACATGGAAGCGTCCACCTACGACGGTGTTTTCATCTGGAAGATAACGGAGTTTGCCAGGAAGCGTCAGGAGGCAATAACAGGCCGCTCTCCTGCCATCTTCTCTCCAGGTTATTATCTACAAATTTGCAAAATTGCAAAAGCCTTTTGTGTCTCAGCTGGGTGGGGGATGCACAGTGGTACCTTTAGCAGGGGAGGTGCTGGTTGTTCAGATGTCCCTGTTCTGTCCTCCTTTCCCATGGAGTCTGCAACAGTTTTTGTCCCATTGGGCTAAATGAAACTGTTCTGCTGACAGAGGTGCTTTTTAGATTGCAGAAGACCTTTCTAATTGTTCATACTGGAGAATGCAATCATCTTAGCTCTGGAATAGCCCTGCGTAGAAGTAAAATACTCAAAGACCATAAAACCAGCAATAAAATAGTTAAGGAAAGGAGGAAATATATATTAGAGCCCCAGAAATATATTTTAGTGCCTAAGCCATGACGGTGCAAGAGGCAACGTCTAAATAAAGCCCAAACCGTACCTAGGGAAGTGCTCGAGTATCTGTTATAGGAAGGGGCTCTCCTTGCAGAGCTGCCGCAGCCCAGCACCGCTCTTCCTCTTCTGCAAGAAGAAAACCTTGGGCAGTGAGCAGTAGGTTGTGATCGGGCTTGTTTGCTTATGAGGGCGCTTCCCAGGCTCGCGGCTCTGAGGTGAAACCATCTCTTCAGTGTCCTCGCTCGGCGGGGAGCTCGCCTGCAACGGGGCGGCTGAGCAGCTGCGTGCAGACCTGGAGCTGCGTGCAGACCTGGAGCTGCGTGCAGACCTGGAGCTGCGTGCAGACCTGGAGCTGCGTGCAGACCTGGAGCCCGTACCCAGCGCCCGCTTCCCGGCGCTGTGGAGAACCAGATCCTGGCCGGGCCGCCAGATAAAAGCAATTGTATTTCTCAAACTGTTTTTCAATCTGTTTGCTGGATGAGGCTGTTCAGAATCCGTTTTCTGCTGAAAAACTGGAAGAAAAAACTATTCCCCTTCTTGAGGGGAACCGAACTGCTACCGAAGCTGTGCACATGCAATTAGCATCGCCTTCTAAAAGTCATCAGCAGCCCTGGAAAAACCCCGCGGGAAGGGCAGTGTTTCCTTTTTCCAAAGCGAACAAATCTGCTTCAAATCTGGTTTGTTTGGCCTAGAGAAAGGAACCTTGACGCTTGTGTCCTGTTGCCTCCTTTCCCAGCGTGGGCTGTGCCCCCCGGCTCCTCGCTGCGGGGAAACGGCTCTGGGGGTGCCAGCCGCTGTTTTGTGCTGCTGGTTGGTCTCTGCAATGTGCTGATGAAGGTCTGTGCTGGAGGGACTGGAAGGGCCTCTGCCCGACACGGGGCTGCTCTGCAACAGGCGGGACTTCTTCATTTTGATCTCACCAGTGCAAAGTACAAGGCCTGGTTTCCTACAGCAGTTGATTGTGTCATTTAGGCGAGAGATCCTCATTCCTGGGGCTGCTTTAGGAGAAGATTAGTCCTGAGAAACAAATGTTTCTTGTGGAGGTGTTGGTTTTTTTAATATTAGAAAGTGAAGCCAATCGACTAGTGCTGTTCGGTCAGGGAGGAGAGAGGTCTGGGTTGAGAATAGCATGTAAAAGGGAAATGGGTATAATCGGTTTGTATTTAAATGTAAAGATGAGGAAATATCCAATGAAATCAGTGTTAAGGAGAAGGAAGTAGAGTTACCACTCACTCGCGTTGTGAGGACACAATGTGCCGCAGGATTTTGCGAAGGGCAAAATCAGAAGCGTTCAGAAAGGTCCATCAGGGGCACGCTCCAGGACAGTCCCAAGCGCAGCTCCTGCTGGGAGCCGCGGGTGCGGGGCAGCTTGCCGGGTCTCGCTTTGCGTCCCGCGCGCTTGGCGGTCGCTGGGCCGGTGGGCGCGGGACGGGCGCCGGGCTCTCCGTGCCCGCGGCAGCGCTCGGTGTCTGCGGGTGCTGCTCTGCCTGTGCTGAGCGCCGGGTCCCGCGGGAAAACACGTCTCTGCTCTGCCGCCCGGTGCCCGCGGCGGCCGGAGCTGAGGCTTGGAGCTGAGGCTCGGAGCTCTGTGCTGCCACGACAGGTCCCTTCAGAGACATGTCTCTGTGGCACCACATGGGTCTGGAATCACAACACGGCATTCCCAGAATTGCTGGACGTGAGAGACCCGGAGCCCGGCTGTGCCGAGCTGCTGGATCCCGATGGAGACCGGAGTTGCTGGCTTGAGGCTGTGCCCCGTCAGAGCCAGCGGGTTCCCGTGGGTGCTCTGCCCCTAGACAGGCCCTTTTTGGGGTGTTTTTGTTGGTGCTTGCCAGCGGCACTGCCGGGACCTGCAGCACGGCTGGTGTTGGACGTGGTGGGATGCGGCTCCGGGCAGAGCTGCAGCTCTGGGCTCTGCGCTGGGAAAGCCGGGGGACCAGCCTGTCCTGCTCTGTCCCAGTGCAGAGCAGGGGCTGGTACCGGCCCGAGCCGGCGCTGTCTCTGGCGCCTGGCTGGTGTTCGGACCTGTTGGCTTCCCAGCCCAGCTCCGTGGTGCAGGTGTTCTTAGACCCAGACCTGCCTGCCTGGCTTCTTCCAGGATCCAGACTTTAGACTCCTCAGTGTTCAAAGGAGCCCGTTGGTGCCAGGCTTTGCCAGGGTTGACACTCACTGTTTGTTTTGCAACTCTTCGGTAGCTTTCTACACGAGCAAGTACGGCTACAAGATGTGTCTGCGCGTTTACCTGAACGGGGACGGCACCGGGCGCGGGACCCACCTGTCCCTGTTCTTTGTGGTGATGAAAGGACCCAACGATGCCCTTCTGCGGTGGCCCTTCAACCAGAAGGTAGGTTTGGGACAAAGCCCGCTGTGCCCAGCAGTGTCCCCCTCTGGTTTCGCACCCACTGGAGCTTCTAGATGCTGTTAATCTGCCCACTCAGCAGGCGGAAGAAGGAAGGACTTTGATGTGTCAGCCGCCCTGGGGATTCCCCAGTCGTGTCCCCAGTGTGTGCCAGGGCGGGGGGACGGCAGAGGCTGCGGCAGGAGAGCAGCAGCGTGTTGGGAAAGTGAGCGGAGCCTCTGCCTGAATTCGGGGTGAGGGGAGCTTGTCATGGCCTCAGCACTGGGGGTGCAGCTGCTCCTCGCTCGCTCTCAGAAGCTCAGGCTGCAGTTTCGAGATGTTGCGGGTTTATGAAACGCTCCGGGGCCGAGTGGGCAAAGCGCTGCTGCAGGGAGAGGCGCTGCCTCATTTCCCAGCGGGACAGTAGCTGCGCCTTAGCGACACCGCTGTGTGGGGTATCGGTGCGGGGCCGAACACCTCGCCGGCCAGCTGTTGGGTTTCCGTCGCTCTGACACCCTGTGCTGCCACACAGAAGCTTCCCCTGCAGGGCAGGGTGCGGGAAGCTCCATGCAGGATGTCACCGAGGTGCCATCCTCTGCTGACCCGACTTGGAGGCATTCCTCAGATATGCAGGCGTGTGTGTGGCTGCGGCTGCATCGGTACCTGCGTGTGTCACAGGCTTCAAGCCAGCGGGTCACCGGCTGGGTTTCCACGTGCTCTTTATCCAGCTGCCCTAGTACATTTTCACGTTTGCCCACAGGTAACCCTGATGCTCCTGGATCAGAACAACCGCGAGCACATCATCGATGCCTTCCGGCCCGATGTGACATCCTCCTCCTTCCAGCGACCCGTCACAGAAATGAACATTGCCAGCGGCTGCCCGCTGTTCTGCCCCGTCTCCGTGATGGAAGCCAAGAACTCCTACGTGCGTGATGACGCCATCTTTATTAAAGCCATCGTGGATCTCACGGGCCTCTAACCCTGCTCGCCTCCGGGAGCAGCGAACGCGGAGCCAGCCCCGAGCGGGACATCCCCTCTTGTGCTGCACTTCAGGCAGGTCTCGGAGCGAGGAGGGGGCAAAAAGCAGAAGGGGAAAGCCCTTCCCAAAAAGGGACCTTCGCTCTGAGTGGAAACGAGGTGTCTGATGGGAACCCTCTTCCCTGGTGTCAGAGACCTTCCCTGGGAAGAGGTTTGGGTGGACGTTCACAGTCTGCGGGGAGCAAGATCTGCAGGGACTTGGGTGTCTGAACTGCTGCTGTCTGGGCCGCCAGTGGAAACCAGATCAGCTCTCGCTCTACCAGTTTAGTGCACGTCCTCAGTGCTCTGTAGTAAAACAAGGGCTTGGTCTGTCCCAGCGCCACCTCGTGTGGACACCTGGCTCAGCTGGCAGGATTTTCCTCTGAGATCTCCGTGTTCGGGAAGCTGTGCGTGCCGCAGGGCTGCTGTCGCTGGCTGGCCAGTGCCTTGGTGGATGGGAAGGGCGCGTGGCAGACACGGTGCTGAGTGGTTTGTTGTTGATTCAATGGCATCGGTGTCTGCAGAGGGTGCTGAGCTGTGTGGCAGGCGGGCGGTGCTGCTGCCTGCGAGGGAGTGACTGTCCCTGCGGAGCGCCCGTCCTGTCCCGGGCAGGAGGCGGCACAGGGCTCAGTGAGGACTTCAGGCCCTGAGCCCCAGGCGGGTTTTACCCAGGTGCTGCCGTTCTCTGCCGCCAGTGCCCGTGTCGCCGCGGGCAGGACGCTGGCGGTGCTGGAAGCTGCCGGTGCTCTCACACAGACACTCCTGAGCTGGCGTTGAGCCCCGTCTGGGGCGGCTGCAGCAGCGCAGGCACACGGGCCCTCCCGGGCCCTCCCGGCCGCTGAACACGCACACGGCTCCGCTGCGCCCGCCGCCTGCGCCGGCCCTCTCACCCGCGGCTGCGGCACCGAGGGGCGCAGCACCAGGCCCTGCCGCTCCCGAGCTGCCCCCCCAGCGCAGCCTCCCCGTCCTCCCTGGGCTCGGGGAGCAGCCGGTTCCCAGCCCTGGCAAACGCAGTGCTCGCTCTGCGCAGACACAGCGGTAGGACCTGGGGTGGCTGGAGAAGGCCCGGAGTGAAACTTGCTGTCCCTCTGTCCCTGGGCTGCTGGCACCGCTCCGCTTGGGGTAGCGAGTGTCCAGCAGCCATGAGGTCTCTGTGGAGAAGAAACTGCTGCCCTGTCCCTGTGTCATGGGCGGCGGGTCCCTCAGGAGTTGTTTCATTGTGGCCGTGAGTGGCTGGATGGGCGCTTTGCCAGGCTGGACTCTCCGGGCTCTGCCGCCTTCTCTGCCTGTGCCTCCCTCACCCGTGTCAGCACCGACCGTGCCACAGGGAGGTTTTGTTGGTCACAGGAGCCGGTTGCTGCCCCCACCTTGCACTAACGGTCCAGGGCCCAGTCCAGCTGTGGGAGAATGGGCAGCAGCGCGGTCACCTTCCTCCTGGCCATGGGTCACCTTCCTCCTGGCCATGGGTCACCTTCCTCCTGGCCATGGGTCACCTTCCTCGTGCTCCTGGCTGCCATGGGTCACCCTCAGCCGGGAGCAGCTGTTGCTGGGCCTGGGAGAGCAAGGCCCGAAGGCCCTTTCTGCCGGCAGCTCCAGCCCCAGCCGCTGGACGCAGAGCCCGTCTGCTCCTGCTCCGCTCCAGCGCGGCTGCGTGGCCACCTTGGTGGGGACAGGGACACTGTCAGTGGAGATGAGCTGGGGCTCGGGGAGCCCTGCCAGGTCTGGCTGTCCTGATCCCTCGCGGTGACGCTGCCCTGACCGCTGGCTCCTGGGTGGTGCTGGTGTCCCCACTGCTGCCAGGGGAGCTCAGGGGTGCCTGATGTCCTTCAGGCTGGCAGGCAGCTGAGCTGGACCCCGACCGAGTGACCCTCCTGCCGCCAGGGTGCTGTGCTGGCCAGGGGCTCTCCCTGCCTGTGGATGGGTCCCTTCCAATCTCTGTGTGGGTCCTGTGGTACCTGTTGAGTGCAGAGGCCATGGCTGGGGGCAGATGGAGGCCGGGGGCTGTGCCAGGGGGGCTGGGGGCGGCTGAGATGGGGGTGGCTGAGATGGGGGTACCAGTTGGGCTGCAAACGCAAAGGTGAGGGCTGCAGTGCGGGCAGGGCCTGCCCGGTTCTCATTGGGCGGCGGGTGCGTGTGCCCGGAGCAGCCCCAGCAGAGCATGGAGCCAGCCCGGAGCAGCCCCAGCAGAGCATGGAGCCAGCCCGGCGCTGCCGCGCTTGCCCTCGGGCCTTAGGAGGAAACGAAAAGCCTGAGCAGCAGCTCTGTGGGGCCAGGCCTGGGAGGCTCCCGGGGACCGGAGAGCCCTGGAAAGGGGCAGGAAAATCAGCTCTGCTGGTGTAACAGCTGGGAATTCAGGCTGTGGGAGGGAGGGGAAGCTCGGTCAGAGCTGCTGTGAATGTCTTTGCTCTCGGGGTGCTGGACACTGCAGCCGATTCCTGCAGAGACACGGGCTCAGCTGGGGGGCTGGGTGGCTTTTGGGGGTGGGTGCGGGTCCTCCTGCCCCAGCAGGTGCCTTGAAGGTTGCGGGGGGAAGAGTCTGTGCTGTGAGCAGAGATCGGGCGCCCCTTCCAGCCTGCGGGGGACGCGGGGCTGCGCTGCTGTGCGGGGGCACGGGGCGGTGCTGGCACAGCGAGCCAGCCCGGGGACAGGCCCTGGGGCCGGGGTGTTGCTGTTCCCGCGCCACAGCGCTGAGGCAGATCTGGTGCTGCCAGTGTCGCCTCATCCTTGTTTCATTTTCTAGCAGCTCGGAGCGCTGGTTGCGGCAGCTCCTGGGGGGACGGTGCCTCCCTGGGCACGGCGCTGCCGGCCTGGCTGGCACACGGGCGTGTGGCACAGGCCAGCACGGGGTTTTCTGGTTTCCCCTTTGCCGTTCCCTGTCAGAGAACACCTGTCTGAGCCCGGCACTGGGAGGTACCTTTTGTCTTTTTTTTTGTACCTTGAGGTCAAACCCCACTAATAAAAGCGGGAAGAGCATCATTGTGGTATGATCCATGGGGTGCTGGGGTGAAGCGGGGCAGGAGCACCCGGGTGGGGGTTTAGTTCTGTGCTGGGAGCTTCACCCCCCTGCTGCCTCCTGGGGCTCCAAAACGGGGCTGTGGGAGCGGGACATGACAGAGCCACTCAGAGGGGACCCGGCCCCACGGCTGCTGGGAGCAGGCCCAGTGGCGCTGGGCCAGTGTCACCAGCAGCAGAGGGGACAAATTCACAACAGTGCTCCTGTTCTGGGTGACTGGATAATAAAGCAGCTGCTGAACTTCTCCAGGATGAGCTGGTTCTGCTCAGCTCTTACTGGGAGCCAAGTGCCTGTGCTGCTCCCGGGAGCCCCAGTTCTGCCCCTCAATCCGTGCTGGGAGCAGCAGTGCAGCTGCCTCAGTGAGACATCTGAGGGTACCCGGGCGGCTTGTGTCCCTCCCCGGAGCAGCCAGACCCACATCTCACAGGTGCAGCTGCTGGGTGATGCACCTGGGCAGTGAAAGGCTCTATGGCAGAGCTGTCAGGCTCCTTTTCACTGAGAGCCCCATGGTTGCCTCCGAAGGGCTGAATGTAATTTTTAAGACTGTATATATGTAACTACTCCTACATTGATATGGTCCTAAAATTACATTCAGCCTGATGAAGGCAACCACAAGGCTGATGTGGCACCTGGTGGAAGTGAGTGTGACAGCCCTGCTCTGAGGGGACAGAGGTTGCAGCCCGTGGTGCTGCACAGGAATCCTCCGCACCCCAGGGCGGTGGCAGCGCCTGATCCCCGCTCGCCCGGCCGGTGTCTGTGAGCGCTCGAAAAAGCTGGAAACCACGGAGCCAGAGCGCGCCAGGCCCGGCGTTGCAGCGAGACGAGGCTGCCGGAGCGGCTGCTCCCCGTGCCCAGGGCTGTCCCCCCTCCTCCCTCTGGGCAAAGCGGAGCTGGGCACTGCTCTGCCTCCCGCGCTGCCCCCCGCTTGCTGCAGGAGCGGCTGCAGGACTTCTGGCTTCAGTTCTGCTTCACTAGAACAGGACTCAAAAACAAACTCGCATTGCAGAGATGCTTTAGCAGAGTATTTATTCAATGCCATAGTGAAGAGCAAAACTCAGTACAAACATAAACCCTCAGTGCCTCACTCACTACTGCACCGAGCCAAGGAGAAGAGCTTTCACAGTCTGGGGCAGCAGGAAGGGAGAGGCCGTTCCTTCGCTGTGTGACTGGACAGAGCTGGATGTGGATCCTGTGAGCACACACACAAAGGACTCTCATTTCTGGAAGTCCCATGATGACAGAAAACCTGAGTAGGGGGGTTTGGATAAAGCCACGGGCACCGGTTGAGGCACAGCAGAGCGAGGTACGAACCCTCCTGCCGAGGGCCAGGGAGCTGTTAAAGCCATCAGGGTCCAGCAGGACAGTATCTGCTGCCTCCAGTAAGTCCATTTGCAACCCCAGGCTGTGAGTGGCACCGACAACTGCCCTGGTGCTCCCGGGAGTGACAGCGGCTCCTGGGGTCACCCCCGGCCCCGGCCAAGTCAAGATTAGGAATTTAATTTTAGGCTCTGACACTTGGGTACCTGCTGCAGGGAGAAAAGCTTCGGGGACAGACGCAGAGTAAACACGGAGTTGGTAATCGCTTCACGCTCTGAGCAGCCCGGGGAGCTGATCACCCAACCCCCAGCACATCAGCCCAGGCTGAGGGAAGCTCATTCACCTGTCGCTTCAGGCCGAGGAGGGGCCGTGTCACCCCAGTCACCTGTGGGCAAACACCTCCAGCCACCCCGGGTGCCCACACCTACCCCTGGAGAACATACCAAGAGAACCTAAAGTGCCACAACTTGAACAGTATGGGAGGGAAGTGACCACGAGACTCAGCAGCCGCTCTCACGGCTGCCCCTGGGGAACGGACAGCAGATCCCTTAAAATAAATACATTACCCATGCCATAGCTTATTGAAGTGCTGCTTTGCCAAGGACGACAGAGGCAAAGCCAGCACGTTACAACTGGGCTTCTCCCCCTCGAGTTTGGAAACTGGCACCATCAGCACATAGTTGCTCACAGAAAACAAGGGCAGGGCCCTGACTGCGCCCCAAGGGCCTCCCGAGACCCCAGCCCGGCCTCCCTGCTGCCCCCACCCTCCGGGGCTCTCAGCACACCCACAGGAGTTGCCTGTGGAGGTCTGGGACAAACAAACATTAATAAAACTCGTGTATTAAAAGAGTCCTGGGGTAAGGCAGCACAGCCCTGCACTGCAGCTTCTGCCAAGTGCTGTGCAGCCAGCAGCTCTGGTGGGATCAGCCACGTCCCCAGCTCACGCAGTACAAACGCTGGAGACTGTTCTCAGAGACCAAAGCTCACCCAGAGCGAGCTGTGACCAAGTAGCAGCGTTCGTGAGAAGCTGTGGAGAGCCCACCCTGCAGGGACCAGCTCGGGCTGCTGCCCGCCGGGCCCAGGAACTGCCCTCGGCTCTTACATTCTGTCTTTGAAGCGGCTGCTCCAAGGGGGAAGCAATTCCCGCTATCGGGGTCCCTCCCGACTCGGCGGAGGGGATTCGTGTGCCCAGAGCTCGTCTCTGTCGTGCAGCGCTCAAAGCTCTGCAAGCTCCAGAGGAGGTGGCTGCAGTGAGGAAGCTGCAGGAGCAGGTGTACCTGGGTTCAGCTTTTCTGGTTCATGAGCCAGGAGAAGAGCAGCTTCCTGGGCCGGAGCTTCCTGGCCTGCTGGACGCGCACCACGCGAGGGGAGCGCCACACCTTGATGGTGCTGTCGTCGCTGGCTGTCAGCAGCAGCTCCTGCTCCACCGGGCTGAACGCCACCGAGTTGACCACGTTGTCGTGCTGCAGTTTGGCCAGGCAGATGTTGTAATGCCGGTCCCAGATGTAGCCGTGACGATCCTCTGCCCCACTGCGGCGGACAAGACACCGGTAAGGACGTCGCTTCAGGAGCCCCGATAACCTGCTGCTCCCAACCCGTCCTTCCGCGCAGGTGGAGGCAGAGGGTGCCCAGAGGCCCCGGCCTCCACCTGCAGCCTATGAGCTTCAGCTCCTTTTGGGATCCAGAGGCTGTTTGCAGAGTCCCTTTGACCCACCCCATAGCCCCTGCTACCAACCAAGCCAGAGCCCCAAATTTCACCTTTCCTCACTGATTTCGCAGCAGGACCAGGGCGGGCAGCCTCTAGCAGTGCCCTCCAGCTCAGTCCCTCTGCTCTTTACAACCTCCCGTTTCCTGCTCTGCTCACAACACGTGGCCACTGCCAGCACAGGGACCAGCTCAGTCTGCACGAGCCGGCCCGCAGTGCCGGCCCCAAGGCCCTCAGGATCCTGCCCACCCCCGCGGCCACACACCTCGCTACAAAGTCCCTGCTGACGTCCAGGAAGATGAAGAAGCATTCCTCGTTGGGCGTGTAGGCCCGATGGGCGCGGAGGGGTCTTTTCACCTCCTTCATCGTCTTCAGGTCGAACACATGCAGATCGATCTCCTCGGCGATGGGGGGCGGCTGCATCGGGTCCGAGATGACGCAGTCCCGGGGCCAGGCACGGCTGTTCACGTACAGGTACCTTGGGGGGAGCAGAGGGGTCACCCCGCGCCCCAGCGCACGCAGCCGAGCTCACCAGCCCCAGCTGGAAACATGGTTTCCAGCGACCATGCAGGTCCTCAGCAAACCTGCATCTCAGCTCACTACAATCAGGCTGAAACACGCTGCTGAAACCCCTCTTGCTGTGTTTGGGAAGGAAAGGGCCAGCACAATTGGGAAGGTGGGCCCTAGGGGCAAGGCCAAGCGTCTAACAAGGTTTAAACCCCATTAAAACCAGCTTTAAAGATGGTGGTGTACTGATCGGCCTCGGGAACAAGACCCACTGTGCAGGCAGCTCCGCGGCTCTCACAAGGCTCCTCGTCTGGCCCTGCCCTGAGCTGGGGCCGCACACACACACCATGAGCGCTAGGACACAAACGGGACATGAAAGAACAGAGCGGGCTGTGCAGGCTCCCTGCTCCATCCACGACAGTCATTTCTTCTCCCGTTCAGCCCACAAGGCCCCCGAGCGCAGCCCTGCGCCCGCCACACTCACCTGTGGTCCGGGGAGAGGCCCATGCCGATGATGTGCCCGTGGACGTCAATGACGTGATCCAGCGAGTCGAAGAACTCAACCGAGCGCCTCTCGTCCCCCAGCACCGGCCCGGCGGTTGTCATCTGATGAGGCAGGATCCTTTTAATCCCTTGGGGACAGAAAGCAGAGTGAGGCGGTTCTGCAGGCTGCTGCCAGCAGACGGCGGGTGCTGGGAGCTCCCGGGCTTCAAGAACAGGCTCCCCTGGTGCTGCTGAGGAAGGAGATGCGGCTCAGCCACAGCTGAGGGCCGGGACAGGACTGCTGTCCCTGCTGGGCTCCTCCGAGCTCTCCCAAGTGGTGCTTTTGGCTGGGACAGCGGGACACCGCCCGGCAGGGACACGCTGGCAGGTTCAGGCGCAGACAGGGAGTTGCCCAGCGCTGGCTGTGAGCCCGGCGGTGCAGCCGCTCTGCGCCACACGCCCGCGGCGCTCGGGGCAGAGAGAAGCTGCACCGGCCCAGGAGACGCTCTGGCTGCAGAAAGGGTTTTCTCCTAAACAACCCTTGGGCTGTGCCCATCCCAGCAACATCCAGCCTGGGAAAGGCCCCGCAGACGCACTGGCTGTGGCAGCATCTCCCCTGCCACTGTCAAGTGTAGGTGGGGGTCAGCCCCAGAAAGCTCCAGGAACAGATCTTAAACCCAAACTGGGCTCAAGGGTTTTACAGCTTTTGAACTTCCGAAGGGATACAAGCTGTGGGTCAAGGCCGCTCCCCTGTCAGCTCTAGACAGAGGTTCCACGCACAAACCATCCACATCACATCCTGCGAGCCTCAGCAGCTCCTGGGCACATGTGGGATTAATCCTCAGCAAGTCCAAGAGCAGCTGGAACACGGCACATCCCATCACCACTCTGAGGGAGTCACTGCTGCACCCTCGGTCTCAGCCCTGTCCAGCAAACCAACAAGGTGGGGGTGACACGGCTGCACCTCGTGTCCGAGGCCCTTCACAACATCACCGCATGGGTGCCCGGGCAGCTCAGGCCTTCGCTCTCCCGCCCGCCTGACGTGGCTCACCAGCATCCTCTGCATTGCCGCAGCGCTGAGCTCTCAGATACGTGGCCCCGCACACACGAGCCAGCAGAACAGGCGGTTTGCCCTGGCTCAAGCCTGTCACCAGCCCAAGGGACAAGGAGCTGGAAGGAAACTCCTGAGGCAACTCCTGCAGAAGGGCTTACGTGCTGCAGATCAAGCCACACAGTGTCGGTGCCCAGGAGCACGGCTCCTACCAGCAGCTGGCGAGAACGAGCACAACAACCAGCTCTTTCAAGTATCAGCTCCTCGGGGCCAGACAGCAGATGCACACAGGCCACTCGACACACAAACCGATGGGCAAACACAACATTTTGCAGTGACTCATGGAGAAGAGCCGAGCCAGGTTTGTCCCTCCGGAGAGCCAGGCTGTGCCGCAGGCCCTGGCTGACGGCCAGGGAGTCACTGCACTTCAAAGGCACCAAAACCCACGGCCCTGGGAGCTGCGCTGGAAGTCGGCGAGTCCAAAGGCGGGCGCTCCCTCGGCACCGCGCTTCGCCTCCGCTCGCCGCGGGCCCAGCCTGCAGAGCAGCGTCTGCCCAGCCCGGCGGATCACGGCGCAGCGTCTGTGTCGGGGCAGAGCAGCCGCTGCGCGCCGGGGACGGGCCGAGGGCCACGCTGTCTGTCTGCAGAGCCGGCTGTGGACAGGGCCACGGACAGAGCTCCCCTCAGCCTGGGTCGCATTCCTAGTTTAGGCGGGCAAAGACCAAGGGACTCTTCTCCAAGTTGCCTACAGCGCTGGAACCTGCCTCTCCCTGCCTTACTGGGCTGTACTGGTGTGGGATTAACTAACAGGAAGGTTGGAGGAGCCCGCAGCAGGAAAGCAAGGCTGTAATTGTGCAAGCAGCAAAAGGAACTGAAAGTGTCTGGCTTTCCAGAAGTCTTGCCTGGAAGCAGCTCTCCTTCCCTCCCCACCTTTCTACTGATGTGTCTGGTCCTTCCACTGAACTCCTCTGCTGGCCTGAGGGGCTTTCAGAGAAACAGCCAGAGCACCCACTTCTGCTCATCACTGCACCGATTTCCTGGAAATCCAGACTCTGCCAGTCCCAATGCCTCAACTAGAGAGCCCTGGATGAGCAAGAGTCCCTAACCCAGATAAAGGTCACGGCCAGCGCCACTGCTCATCTCCCGCTGCAGCGACTGTCCCTTGTCCCCACTGACAGGGAGGCCGAGCACCAGCGGCTGCAGCTCAGCACGGAAACACCCCCAGGCAGCTCAGAACCCCGCTGGGGCAGCTCAGAAGTCCCCCCCGGGGCCTCCTGAGCACCAAATCAGGGCGGACAAGTGTCCCACTGAGGCTGAATGGTCCATGCCACAGGGTGACCCACAGCAGGCAAGGGGACAGATGGGGCTGTGTCTCCCAGAGCTGAGGGACAAGGCACAAGTGACATGCATGGGAGCTCCAGGCTGCTCAAGCTCTTGCCCTGATGGCCTCTCCACCCCCCACAAGGCACCAGGACTGAGGCCCTTCCACGTGCCCCACCAGGGCAGCCGCTGCTCTTCGCACCCACCCACCTGCAATTCCCGCTGACATCCTTCAGTCAGGAGTTCCTTCTTGATCTTTTGCTCAGCCCTCACCACAACTGTTTTTTTATGGCCTTGTGTCAAGCCTGGTAGCAACAAAACAACCTTGAGGCAAGCGCTCGCGGGGTGGAACCCCCTTCAGTGACCAGGGCGTCTCAAAAGCCTCCTGTATGGAGAGCCTGAGCAAAACTGCAGCTCTCACCACAAACGGGCAGCCAATAAACCAGGTCTTTGCCAGATTCGAAGCACAGCTGCAGCGCACACCCCGGGGAGGCTGCGTGCCCCGGGCTCACACACAGCCTTACCTATCTGGTGTGGGGAGTAGGTGAGGCATCCTGTGGTGAAGATTAAGTATTTTGTGTTGCTGTCGCTGTCCGTGGGGAGCAGGTTCAGCTCTGGCGGTTTAGTTCTGGTGCGTACAAACAGCTCAGCCACCTTTGTCTCCAACTCTGTCTCGGTCATGGCCGGCTTCACCCGGCCCTCCATGATATCATCAAAGAACTGCTGCAGCCCGTCCTCTGCCGTCACAGCCCCGTCATCCGGCATTTCCTGCACGTCTGGCTCCGGAGTCTGCTTGGGCTTGGTCTCCTCTTCCTCGCTGTCACTGCCGAGATCAAAGACTGGGCAGGTGGAGGAAGCAGCCAGCTGCTCCTCATAGTCCAGGAGCAGGTCTGGGCAGTCGTAGCGGCTGCAGTCAGCCACCATCACGGTCCGGATGCTGCTGGCATTCAGGTTCTGGATTTTGAACAGTCTCTTCACTACATTCACATTCTCAGACTCTATGCCCTGCAAGCAGAAGGGACAAGTAAGCAGGAACCACCTCACTGGAGTGTCACCCTACAGCCCAAACCAAGAGCCACCTGCACAGACCTTGAGCCTGCACAGCAGCCACCAGCCACACAGCAACCTCTCCTCACGCTGCCCCATGTGCACTGACCACCAGAACCAGCCCCAGCAGCTGCCCAGCTGGACTATGCTCCTTCTCACCCTGGAGGTGGGCATACAGAGACAAAAAGCTCCTGGGGCAGAGGACAGTGGAGCTGGGAGCACAACGGCTGGGCAACCTTGCTTGCTGCCTCCCACCAGAGGTCATAACTCACACTGTACAAGAATTCGGGGAACAGGTCTCTGATCAACACAGGTGGAGTGTGAAGTGCCGGCCCCCTGGCCCGCAGGCAGCAGGGACCTCCGCGCACTGGGGTCTGCCCGTGCCCCTGGCAGGAGCAGCCTGGTCACTGCTACCCGGCACGGGCAGCAGGTCCCTGGTGCCCAACTGCTCTGGCAGCCTGTGGCTGTAACGCACCCCATCAGAGCGGGCAAGGTCCTTCCTCGCCTGGTAAAGGCGTCAGAGTGAACACTGCAGTGTCAGCACAGCACCGAGATGTGGTTATGGGAAGGGTCTCTGGCAGCATCAATAACGTTAAAAAGCACAAAATGCCAGGATGCGCAGCTGTGACGTTGACACAGAGGCAAAACATGGAAAAGGAACAAGTCTGAGCAGCACAAGTGCCACAGAATGAACAAGCAGCCTAAGGCCAGCACACACCGATCTCCAGGTCCCATCGCAGCAGCAGAGGCAGCACCTGGCCCACAGAAACTTCAGCAAGGATGGGCAGGGCTGGGCTCAGCCTCACCGCTGCCTCTGGCTCCCAGGAACAAGGCACCGAGCTGCTGAGCGGGAGAGCGGCCACGGCTCAGGCACACACCAGACCGCAGCCCCCCCAGGCCCAGCTTCACACCAGCAAGGACCTCAGCAACCCGGCTGTGGTTCACCCGCTGTCCTGCGGAGCAACGCACGCTCCAGGGCGCTGCAGGAGAGTCCTCGTCCCAATTAATGGGGCAGGAGTTAATGGAATCTGAGAGTAGAGTTGGAATATTGCAACAGGCACCATAGCACTGAGCATGGAGAAACCACACGCCAGGCTGCCTCGAGCTCAGGATCCTGAGGGCAAGTCAGAGGAGACAAACAGGGAGGACGGGGCTCACGGCTCCTCCGCAGCTTCTCCTCCCCAGGAGCCAGCGGGAAGCCTGTGGAGCTGCAACGGAGGCTCCTCACCTGGAAAGCGTTGTTCAGCCACAGCACCGAGCAGGAGGTGATCCGCCCAATCCGATGCAGATTGCCTGATATCAGGTTGGTTTCATTCAACCAGCAGCCAAACACATCATAGGGTTTATTCCTCACCCTGGAAAGCAGCGTGAAGTTTTCTGGAAGGGAGAGGAAACACAAGCGTGAGATGATGGCTCCCGACAAGGGCTCTGGGGAAACTGAGACGATGTGGAAGTGGGTTCAGGTCACTGCAGGAGAGGCTGAGCGGACGCTGCCCAACCACCACCCAGTCCCAAACACTACTATGGAGAGAGATTATTTCTCTTTTCTATGGAGATGTGTAGGGAGAGCACGCACAAGTGAAACCAAAATACAAGGGGCAGAGCAGAGAGCAATCTCGCCTTGTGGCCTTTCTCCAAGTGTGGCCCAAAGCAGACACCCCAAGGGCAAGAACAAGCCAAACATGAACAGAAGTTCTTCCCTCCCTCCCCTGAGGCTCGGGGCCCTTCTGAAGACAGCTGTGCCCTTGGCAGCACTCCTGGCTTTTGGGCACAGTGGGACTGCAGCACAGAGACAGGGGGAGATGACAGTTGGGACTATGGAGTTTCACAGAAGAGGCGACACAGCCGCAGATAAACCTGCCACAGAAGCCACGGGAGAGCTCGGGTGGGCCGAACACCACTCAAGCCAAAACGGTGCCTTCAGGAGAACGGGTACCGGGATTACTCATGACGTGCCCAGAGCTTCGCTTAGGACAGAAGTGAGAATAAATACAGGCCACACTGCCTTTAGATGATGATGTGTGACCTGAGCAGGGTTTGGGCTATCCGAAAGGTTTACCCTACAAAACTGCGATCGGGACCCTTTTACACAGACGGTGGAAGGCAGGACAAGCAGAGGTCAAGGCCACCGCACACCTGAAGGGGAAGGGAACCCCAGCACCCACCATTTCACATCTCCCAGGAAGCCCCGTGGAGGCAGGAGCGGTATTTACCCATGCTGATCACAGCAATCTCTCCTGACGAGGAGTTGTGAGGCCCCACAAAGACTCCTGACACCAGGAGGAGAGAGTCATCGGAGTTGAACTGGGAGAACTGTGTGTAGCTCCAGTTGTAGGGCCGCATGTTGGAGCTGTGCTGCAGGGAGATGTCCAACTCATTGCTCCAGATCTACAGACAGATGCACAAACAGTCAGGAAGCTGTTGAGAAGCCTGAGGGTGATACCACTTTATCTGTTCTGCCAGCACTCACCAGCACAAGAAAAAATATCAAAGACCCTATTTAACTGCTTCCCAGTCCCGATTCCCCTGCCAGCTCATGGCTCTGGGGAGCAGCTCAATACATGGCTGCTCCATCAGCCGAGGAGATGACACTGTCACAGCTGGATTCTTCAACATGTTCAGAGGGATTTCTCCCAGGACAACCACTCATGCAAGACACCTTCAGCAGTGGATCATGATCTCCACGCTCTTTGTTAGAGCCACAGCACAGCAGGGGAGCGATTCGCACCTAGAAAGCAGCCAGAGCCTTGGCCACCGTCACAAGGGCCGTAGCTGGAACCCACAGCCCTCAGCGCTATGTTTGCAAGAGTCACTAGTTCTGCGGCTTTGAGAACAACTCGGTGTCTGCAGGAACCAGCTCAAGTCCAGGGCCACCTGCTCCAACCTCTCCACAGACCCCCCAGAGGCTGCTCTCGTGCTCAGCCCCACTAAAGCTGAGCTGAAGGGTTGCGCTGCCGCTTTACCTTCACGGTACAGTCTTTGGAACAGGATGCAAACAAACAGCCGGAGTGGGAGAAGCTGAGGTGCAAGACCTGGTCATTGTGCTCCTTCAGGGCCTGCACTTCCACGCAGGGGATGGTGTCATAGAGCCTCTGGAACTCGTCGTACCAGGAGACGGCAGCTGGAACACATGAGTGGGGACATGACACAAGAGTGTCAGTGGAGGGACGCGACAGACCTGGGCTAAACGCATCAGCCGCAGAATCAGCCTTTAACGAAGCGCAGTCTGGGCTGCTGCTGGCAATGCCGGGAGCAGCGCTGGCGCCAAGGTCCTGCAGCTGCAGCCCAGCCAGCAGAGCTGCTTGTTTTTCTCAGCAGCCTCCCAAACCCCAAACCCAGAAAATCTCTTCTTTTGGTACACACACAACTCCCCACCGCGTTACTGCTTCCTAAAGCAGCTCAGGCACTGCAAGAAACACCCAGGGCAGAGCTGCTGCCACCTAAGAAAAGCCTCGCTCAGGACAGAGCAGCTGTCAGCGCTGCAGGCATGCTCCAGCACAACGCAAACACATCTATCATGTGACGAGAGGGAAGCTGCGGCTCCAGGTTACCGGGCTCTGCTCTGATTATCTTTATCTTGTCCAACACAGAATCAAGAAGGTTCCAGAAAGGCTGTGAGACCAGGAAAAATGTCTCCATGAGATAAGAGACTAGAGAAAACAAGAGAGAAGGAGAGCTGGCTGCAGCGTGCCGGGACAGAAGAGGAGCCGGGCAGCAGAAGAGCCTGGAGCTCGCTCAGGGAAGTCACCGGCGGCCAATAAAGAGACAAATAAAGAGGATTTTTAATGAAGTGCCTGGCAAGGCAGCCTACAGACTTCTTGCAGCAGCAAATCCTGAGGAAGCAAAGAGGATTAGACATGTATATGGATAAGGGCCAATTTCCCTCATTACACTGAACAGGACTGAAGGGTTTTTGGAACTCAGTGCAGCCCAGGAGGCACCTGCAGGCAGGGAGCAGCTGACACAACCCCTCTGGGCTCGTGGTCCCGGCCCATCCAGCTGGGGAGGGGTCTGGACAGACCCCACCAAGCCAAGCAATCCCAACATTTCCACTTCCAAGACCTGGATACTATTCCCCAAAGCACAGAGCTGCCCAGGGCAGGCAGGCTGGCAGGGCTGGGAGCGAAGCCGCCTGGTCAAGCAGCCACAGGAAAAACCTGACGGGAATGTCCCCAGCCCCAGGGAGCTCCCAGGGTCTGCGCAAGCGAAGTCGCACAGCCCAAGTCATCCCATCCACATCTTGTCTCAGAGCCCTTTTGCACTGGTGTTCCGCACTGTGGGGTGGGGAGCAGCTCCTGCTGCTTCATCCTCCATGTTTCTTCTTGTGCTTCTGTAGTAACTGCAACTCAGGATCAAGAAGCCAATTCCCCCCACCACAGCTGCTGCTAGGAGCCCTGTGCACATCCTCAGGGCGGAGGACGGAGCCCAAACCCCTGCAGCGTGCTGGGAACAGGCTTTTCAGCCTCCAAGAGACACCCCTGGCAGCAAGGGGTTCTGGCAGCAGTACCCAGGCATTGTCTCAGCTGGTGCAACAGCGCTGGGTCACCCAGAGCGCACCAAACCGCTTCCAGCACCAGACACCCAGCACAGAACAGCCCTGTGATTGCACAACTCCTGCCAGCTGTACCCATGGCCCTGCCGGGCTCAGTCGATGCGACTGTTGATGGGTCATTTCCCTACTGCGAGCTGAGGATCAGATCAAGTCCAACCTGCCCCTGCAAAGTGGGTCAGTTCCTGCCTTGGCATTTACCCACCGTACAATTACACAGCCGCACACCCACCTCCTCTCCAGACAGCGGGGACATGTGCTCTCCCCCTGCAGCCAGGCTGCAGCCGCTGCCTACGGCTTATGGAAATAGTCTGATCAGCTAGTGTGCACTTGCAGCTCTTCCCGGCGCGGATGCAAAGGGACAGAGCCCGCAGCAGAGTCCTGCCGGGAGCGCCCGGGCAGGAGGCGCCAGCAGCGGCCCCCGCGGGGCCAGCGGGCGCGGGGGGCAGCGCGGGGACTCCCCGCGGGATCGCGGCGGCACCGGCCGCGCTGGGAGCACCCGCCGCGGGAGCTGGGAGCGCAGCTCTGCTGACACAAAGGGCAACTCGAAGCATTTGGATCCATTTGTTTCCCCTTCCGCAGGGCTCGGGCAGTTCAGAGCCCTCCGCACGCACATCGCCCCCACCCCCGGTACCGCGGGGCGGCTCCGCGCCCCCGGACACACACGGGCAGCGGGGGCGGGTCCCCCCCAGCAGCCCCCGCGCACCTGGGTGCCGCGGCACGTCCCGGGACACGCCGTAGTAGCGGTAGAAAAGCTCCTTCCAGAGGAACTCGTCGCGGGCCACATCGTGCCACTGCCGGCAGGCCCGCCCGGCCGAGAGCACGTCCGCGGGCTCCAGGTACAGGAAGATCTCCAGCAGGACGCTGTCGGGGACCAGGGGGCCGCCGCCCGCCGCCATCGTGTCATCCTGCCGCCGCGCCTGCAAGCGAACGGGAGTGAGGCCGGACCCCCGGGCCCCCGGGCCCGCCCGGCTCCCCCAGCTCCCCCGGCCCCTCTCGGCACCTCGGCGGCTCCGCTGCCCCCGCCTCCCTCGCGCGGCGCTTCCGGCCTCTCCGCCCCGCACTTCCGCTCCGGCTTTCGCGGGCCGCTCTGGCCGCCCGTCTCGGTGGTGTCCCTTCTCCAATCACCGCGCCGCTTCGTGCCGCAGGGCGGAGAGCTCGAACGCAAAGGAGGCCAGAGCGCGCTAGGCGCAACTAGCCGAGCGCAGCGCGCTCGCTCACGACCGCCCTTACAGCGGCAGCTCTGCCCCGCCCCGCCCACCTTGCTCAGACCCCGCCCCGCCCAAACAAGCCACGCCCCTAGCCCATTAGGCCACGCCCCTAGTCTATCAGGCTTCGTCCCCATTCGGACAGGCCACGCCCTCATTCGGACAGGCCACGCCCTCATTCGGACAGGCCACGCCCTCATTCGGACAGGCCACGCCCTCATTCGGACAGGCCACGCCCTCATTCGGACAGGCCACGCCTTACCCGAGGGGTCGGGGTGGCCGGGACCCCCGGGCTCGTGGCGGGTCCGTTCCATCCCGCTCCCCCGGGATCGGGTCCCGCTGCCCCTCGGCTCTGCGCGGATCATGGGCATCCCCAGCCCCGGGGCTGACCCCGGCCCTGACCTCGCGGCTCCCGCGGGTCCCCCCTGGCCGGGGTCCAGGTGCCTTCCGGCCCCGCCGCTTCCCGGCAGCGCGGCCCCGCCGGAGCGGCACCATGGCAGCGCTGGGCACCGTCCTGCTCCTCGGCCTGCTCCTCGCGGCCCCGCCGGGGCTGGGGCAGAGCCCGGGGCGGCGGCGCCGGCCGCCCCCTCCGCGGGACCCGCTGGAGCAGGTGGCGGCGCAGGCGGAGCTCAGCCTGTCCCAGGTGAGGGCCGGGCCGGCCGCGGGGACCCCCCGTGGGGCCGGGGCACAGCCCTGGCCGGGCCGCGGGGAGCCGGGGGGCTGCGGCCCGTCCTCCCGAGTCCCCTCCAGGCGTGACCCGCGTGTCCCCCTGCAGCCCGTCCCCAGCCCGGGCTCCCTCGAGCCCCGCACTCAGGGCCGGCGGGAGCCCAGAGCTGCCCCAGGGGCCAGCGCGGGGCTGCAGCATCGGCAGGGACCCCGGCCCGGCCCCGCAGCCACCTCTGCTCTCCGCCCCGGGCCGCTGCGGCCCCTCTGGGTTGTTTTCTCCTTTGGCGCTCGGTTCCCCCGCGCTGCGCTGGCTCCGGCCGGGCGGGGGCTGGACTCGGGCTCTGCAGTGGGTCCGGGCTGGGGCCGCAGGGGCGGGGCCCCGGAGCACAGGGGCTGAGCTGCACGGGGGTGCTCGCAGCCCCCCTGGCGGTGTGGGGTGGGGGGGCAGCCTCAGACACCCCCTCCCCACAGCCCCCTGACCCCATGGGGGCTCCTGCCAGTCCTGCTCTGTGACACCTGCCGGCTCCCGAACACGGGCGGTCATTGCTGGGGCACACTGAGGGGACAGGCGAGGGGACATAGCATAGGAGAAGAGTGCTTGGGGTGGGGGTGCTCAGGGAGCCCGTGGCTCTGTATACGGTGCCACCCCTGTGCCGTGCAGCTGGCAGGGAGGTGGTTCCTGGTCGGCATGGCCTCCCGCTGCAGCTACCTGGCGGAGCACAGTCACCGGCTGGAGCCCACGGCGGTGACGGTGACAGCCCTGGATGGGCAGAGCCTGGTCATCAGCACCTTCAGGAAGCTGTGAGTGACACCGGCCCCAGGGCAGGCAGGGACAGGGACGCTGCAGGCAGGTCAGAGCAAGGCCAGTGATCTGGGATGGGGATGGGGGACGCTGGATGGGATGGGGACGCTGCAGGCAGGTCAGAGCAGAGCCGGTCATCTGGAATGAGTACGGGGGATGCTGGGTGGGACAGGGAAGCTGCAGGCAGGTCAGAGCAGAGCTGGTGATCTGGGATGAGGATGGGGGACGCTGGATGGGACAGGGACGCTGCAGGCAGGTCAGAGCAGAGCCGGTCATCTGGAATGAGTACAGGGGATGCTGGGTGGGACAGGGACACTGCAGGCAGGTCAGAGCCAGACCCGCGCCCTGGCCATGTGCTCCAAGGAGGGGAGAGCTGCCCTGGAGCACAGCAGGGTGGGATCTCCTCTGGGTGTTGGATGGCAGAAGCCCTGGCTGTGGCGGGTGCACCTGCCATCTGCACGGCCACCAGCTCACAGTGGGCTTGGGCACGTGGTCACTCCATGACCACCCAGCCAGGGACCAGCTCTCGGGGCCTCCCCAGGGCAGCACGGCTGAGGTGGGAGGTCTTCAGCACATCTGTGGGGGCTCCCCCCAGCCCGGGGGGGTGTGAGGGGCTGAGCCAGGCTCAGAGCTGCAGGGAGGGGACAGGGACTGCTGGGGTGCTGCAGGTTTTCAGGTTCTGTATCTCTCGCTGTGTCTCCATGGGGCTCTGGGACATCCCTTCACTGCATGTGCCCTGTGGAGAAAAACGAGTCCCAAGAAGACGGGTCCGGTGTGTGCCCTGGGCAGGGGGTGGGCAGGGCTGGGGGTCAGATCCTCCCTGGCCTGCATCAGCAACCTCCTCCTCTCCCCGTGCAGGGACGGGATGTGCTGGGAAATCAGGCAGCGCTACCTCCCTGCCCAGGCCCGCGGACGCTTCCTCCTGAAGGGTGAGACAGCCCAGGCTGGGGGGCGCGGGGCTGCGGGACCGTGGGGCTGGAGCCCCACACTACTGCTCTCAGCAGGGCTTTGGTACCTGTGTCCTCCCTCCCAGTATCTCCTCTCTGGGCTCTCAAAGTGCCGCAGTGCTGGCTGGGCAGTGCTGCAGGCTGGTGGGGAACAGCACCCGGCGGGGCTGCACCCGTTCCGGCCCTGATTCTCACCCTTGTACACCCTGCCTGTGGTGAAACGAGGCCCCTGGGTGGTGCTGGGGGTAACCAGGGTTAGCTGGGACCAACTGGGGCTGCCGTCTGCCTTTCCCAGGCCGTGGCTATGGCAGCAAGGTGGACGTGGTGGTGGGTGAGACGGACCACAGCAGCTACGCCATCCTTTATTACCAGAAGGGCCGGAGCGTCTCTGTCAAACTCTACGGTGTGTGGGCCGGTGCTCGGGGGCTCACGGCAGAGGAAGGACGGGGGTGGCAGAGCGGTGGGGACCCGGCTGGGCTCAGGGGACTCCGGCCACAGCCCCACAGGACCCAGACACAGGAATGGGGTCTCCCCGAGGGTCCCAGTCCCCAGATGGAGGATTGTCCCCAAATGCTGCAAGGGGGAGCTGGTGAGGGGGGAACCAGTAACCAGCCTCTCTAAGCTGAAGGACCCTGTGGCCCCAGGGGTTGCCGTGGGGGGCACAGGGAGCTTTGGGGCAGGGACGGACCGGCTCGAGGCTGCTGACAGCGGCTCCCTCCCTGCGCAGGACGGAGCAGCCGAGTCAGCGATGCTGTTGTGGACAAGTTTGAGCAGCACGTCAGGGCTGTGGGCCTGAGCGAAGACGTGACCTACTACTTCCCCACATACGGTGGGTGACACACGGTCCCCTGGCAGCAGAGGACATGCGCAGCGAGGGCTGCACCCAGGACCAGGACCCAGCATCAGGTGCTGGGGTCTGGCCCCTCCAGCGTGGGGAGGGGAGGCACATCCACACGGGTCTGAGCAGCACGTCACCCTGTGTCACTCACAGCATGACAGCAGGGCCACGCGTGGGGTCCGTCCCCACGCTGCGACCACCCCAAGGATAAAGCTGCAAGGACTGGGCTGTGCCCAGTGTCCCTGGGGTGCACAGCCGGGGGTCCTGGGTGCCCAGGCGGGGTGACCGCCCTGGGCTCTGTCTCTTGCAGGGTTCTGTGACTCTGCAGACGAGTTTCACATCCTCGACGGTGAGTTGCGGATCCCGGGCGATGCACTGGGTCCCCCCATGTGCCAGGCTTGGCACCGCGTGGGTTCTCCCCCCGGGTGTGGGCTGGGCACACTGGACATGACCCACACCATGGCCGTGTGGTCCTGCCCCAGGAGCTCAGGGGGGCTGGGCTGGCACGTGGGCGCCCATACCAGACCATCCCCCAGGACTAGGTCCCTCTGTGCCTTTGTGTGGTGACAGGAGGTGACAGACCATCCCCCAGAATGGGTGTCATGTGCACCCTGGCAAGGCAAAGCCCAGTCCAACCCCCACATGGGTCAGACTGGGCTTAATGGGGTCTTTATTGGGGTTTCCTGAGGTGAGGGCTGGTCTGGGATGGGGTTTCCTGAGACAGGGACAGTCTGTGGTGACATCTCGGGTCCCTGGGGACAGCTCCATCACTTGTTGGTGCTTGGGGAGGCAGAGGTGTGTCTCCAGCCCTGGCACTGGGCTCAGACATCTCCCCAACCACTCAGTGCTTCTCGTTGCCTTCCAGAAACGAAGCCATAGGTGCAGGTGATGTTACCAGGAGGCCCCAGAGCTCAGTCCTCACCTCATCCAGCCACCCACAGCCACGCAGGACTGAGGCAGGGGCTGGCCAGACCTCACCCTGGAGCGAGACCTGGGGCTCCCCGGCTCCTCCAGCTGCCCTGGCAGCGGTGCCCGTCCTTGTCCTGTCCCCCTCCGCTCTGTGTCACCCCTCCGCTCTGTGTCACCCCTCCGCTCTGTGTCACCCCTCCGCCCTGTGCCCTGATGTGCTGCAATACATGCTTGGGAGAGGGGGCTGTGTCCGGGTGTCACCCTTGCTCTGTCCCAGCCAGGCCAGTGCTGCTGGTGCCCTGGCACCGGGGGTGCTGGGGGACATGCAGCCCCCTCCCCGCAGCTCCGTCGTGCTCTCCCTGAGCCTCACCCCAGCCATGGGGTTGTGGTGGTTCCCAGTTTACTCTCAGGTGTCGCAGTGCTGGTGAGTCTGCCTGGGGAGCAAGAGGGAGCCCTGAGTGCCCAGCACAGTGTGGGGAAAACCCTGTGCTTGGAGTTGTGGGGCAGTGTAAGCTTGGGGGGCACTGGAGACCAGCACAGGATCAGCCCTTCACCTGGGACAAGCCAGGTGATCCCAGAGGAAGAAACCTCAGCCCTGCGGTCATCCTGCTTCCCATCCCCAGGGCCTTGGGGGCAGCGAAATGCCCCATTCCCTGTGACCACCTTCCCCAAGGGTCTGCTGCTGGGCCGGACCCTGCCAGCGTCCCCACACCTGCACAGCCAGCGCACGGTGTCCCTTGCTTGTCCTGAGCACACTGGGGGCTCGGGCTGGGTGCAGGCACAGCAGAGGGGCTGCAGTGTCAGCCCTTGCAGGACTCCGCCTGCTGCATGTCCAGCCTGGCCAGGGCTGCTCTGCCCTGCCTGTGGGCCGGGGCGTTTTGGGCAAGGGGTGCCAGTTCCCCGGCACAGGCTGGGTGCTGGGTGCTGGGAGGGGCGGGAGCAGCCCCCGCAGTGGGCTGGTGCAGGCTGTGGTCACACCGCAGCCCCCGGGGGGGAACAGCCCTCTGCCCCAGCGCTGGAGTTTTGCAATCGTAGCACAAACTGGTACCACATGTTGTTTATCAGGATTTATGTAAGGCCCACACGTGACTCGCCTGCAGCCGGGGGGGCAGGCATGTCCGGCCATGCTCGCGGGCCCCCCAGGCAGGCCGGTTGGGCCCGGCAGAGTCGGGGTGTCCCGGATCCAGCTCACTGTCCACCCCGCACCCCAGAAGTGGCTGCGCTGTGCTGGAGCCATGGCAGGTGATGGAGCCGGGGGAGAGTTTTGTCCTCATGCCCTGGGGAGCTGCGCTGCTCCCCAAGAACCCCCCTGCACCCCAGCTCAACCCAGCCCGCATTCATCGGGCATGAACCCATTTCTGGGGTGCAAACACCCGGGTAGTGCTGAGGGTCTGTGTGCAGGCACTGCTGTGACCCACAGCCCGAGCCCCTCCATCCTGCCTGTGCCCCCACAGCGCTCAGCCTGCCCCACACCGCCGAGTGCCCCCATGTGCCCCCTGCTCCTGAGCTTGCACCCAGTTTTACCACCCAGCTGCTCGGGCTGGTCCCCTGCTTCCCCCCAGGAATGCCAGGAGAATGGGGACCTTCTGGGTCCTTTTGTGGGGCCGGAGGGTCCGGGGATGCCTGGGCACTCAGGGGGCTTTGTGTCCCTGCCCCAGTGCAGACCCACAGGGACACCCACGGGTGCTCCACGCCCCTGGTGCTCAATGGAGAGAGCTCCACCCTGCACCCAAGGGTGGGCTCAGCCCCTGTCTGAACCCCAGCCCAGCACGGGGGGGCCCAGCCGGGCTCTCGTGATGGTCAGTCCTGCCCGGCTCAGCTTTTGTTTTGTTTTGATAAATCTGCG
Source organism: Streptopelia decaocto (assembly GCF_964273445.1). NCBI lineage: Eukaryota > Metazoa > Chordata > Aves > Columbiformes > Columbidae > Streptopelia > Streptopelia decaocto. Next base: position 1,492,077 of record NC_138672.1, on the reverse strand, counting down.
GCTCTGGGGCCGGCCGGGGGCTGGCGCGCGGTGTGCGGGGCAGGCCGGGCTCGCAGCGGGCGCGGGGACGGGAATGTGCTGGGGGGGCTGCCAGAGGCAAACCCAGCTGTTGTGGAAACACAGTCCTTACGTAAAGCGCCTTGGCAGGGCCGCGCCGCGGGGGGAGCCGCCGGGATGGTGCTCTGCCCTGCACGGCCAGCCCTGCCCAAACTGTGCCAGGCCCATGGGCGCTGCTGCTGACACCCTGTGCTCATCCCCAGCCCTCACCCTGCAGGTGCCCTGCGTGTCCCCAAGTTAAGGGGGGCAGCTGGTGACCCCAAACCAAGGGGGAGGTCTCCCAGCCCCTCTTGGCAAAGGGTGCAGGGTGGCAGGGGGGGATGAAGCACTGGGGCTCTGTCTGGCTGTGCGCTGGTCCCCAGGGAGCTGGGCGCCGGGGCTGATTGAGGCAGGGGTCTGGCTCCCCCGCAACAGCCTCAGACCCCCAGCTTGCAGCCAGCATGCACCGGTGGTGGGGCGCACCCCGGCGGGTGGTGGGGCAGCCAAGATGCTTCTTCGGGTGACGCAGGGATTTGGCCCAGGGCAAAGCTGGGGGTCCTGCTGGAGCACCCAAAAGTGCCCACGAGTCCCATGGCTGGGCCAGGACATGGCAGGCACTTGATGTTCCCTCCACCTCGCCCGGGCCCCTCTCCGACCCCAAATGAGGCCGTCCTGCGGGGACAGGGCAGCTGGCGAGCCCTGGCCCCCATCCTGGCCCCCTGCCTGCGGACCGGCAGTGCTGGGATGGCCGCCGTGCTGGCTGCAACCTGCAGCTTTGCTGTGGAGCGGTTTGGCACCCCGAAGCAAACATGTCGTATCAACAGGAGGGAAACATTTGCAAGTTCCCTGCCTGCCCTTTGGCTTTGGCGCTCCCCCCTGCTCTTGCTTGCATAACGGCGGGGGGGGAGGCAGGGCTGGGCCCCCCGGGGCCGCCACACAGCCAGCCCATAAATAGGGGCTTGCCGGACACTGGGGCACTGCGGCTCTGTCGCTCCTCTCGCTCGGCTCGGCTCAGCTCAGCTCGGTGGGAGACATGCACCCCACGCTGCTCGGCGTCCTGGGGCTGGCCCTGCTGGGGACACTGCGCGCACAGGACAGCGTTCCCGTGCAGAGCGACTTCCAGCAGGACAAGGTGACCCAGCCCGGCCGGCATCGCCTGCGCGGGGGAATGGGGTGTTTGGGGGGATCCTCACCCTGAAATGTGCAGAGATGGTGCTGCAGGTGGATTCAGGGCCAGGAGGGAGGGGCAGGGTGCCCGGGGCACCCACAGCCCCGTCGCTGGGGAACCCCCAGGGCCTGGGTTCAGTCGCTCCGGAGGGGACGCAGGATCCAGGCTGCAGCCTGTGGGGCAGGACCAAGCAGGTGTGGGGCCAGGCCACCTGCTGTGCTGTGCGGTGGCTGTAGATCCACAGGGATTTTACAGAGGGGACTGAGAACACAAGCTCAGTTTGACAGGCAGCACCGAGATGGGCCGTGGACCCCTTTCCCCAACTCGAACCCCATACAGCTGCAACCCAGAATCCTCAAAACCCCAGGGCTGCTGTACTGGGGGGGTCCCACACACCCCTCTGCCCTCCCAGCCCCTGGGTGCTGCTGTGCTCAGGGTGCTCTGCTCCCCTTGCTCCCCCAGGACAGGATCCCGAGCAGGACAGCCCCAGCCCAGCTGCACGGTGGGGTCCTGGCCCCACAGCCTGGATGTCCCACTGAGCTGGGGAGGGGCTGCACTGCCCACTCCTGCAGGGAGCCCAAGGGGTCCTGGGGGACACAGCCGCTCCGGGGGGCGATGGGGATGGAGGCACTTCCTACAAGGTGGGGGTCTGGCGTGTCCTGCACGGTTGGTTCTGGCACAGCCCATCTCCAAGGCTAACAGCTCCCTCCGGGTGCGCTGAGCTGCTGGCCCTGAGGACCGGGCTGGGATGAGCTGTGCTGGCCTGGGGCCCTGGGACTCCTCATGCCCCTGGACGGGTGCAAATGGCATCTCAGAGCCAGGCAGTCCTGTTAGCCCTCTCTGAGGGAAGCGACACCACGAGGACTGGGCAGCGAAGGGCATGTTGTAAACAAGGGCTCTCCTGGCCGCTGGGTTTTGTGGATGCCGAGAGCTGTAGGAGCTCCCTGGGGGATGAGGCCCCAGGACTCGGTCCCGCTGCAGGGCTGGGGCTGGTGGAGAGGACGTGAGCTGGGCTGGGGCTGGTGGGCAGAGACCCCCGTCCCACCCGGCCGGCGGCTGAGCGGAGGTTGTGTGCAGATCACGGGGAGGTGGTACACCATCGGCCTGGCCTCCAACTCCAACTGGTTCAAGAACAAGAAGCACCTGATGAAGATGTGCACCACAGACATCTCCACCACTGCAGATGGGAACCTGGAAGTCACCTCCACCTACCCCAAGTATGGGCATGGGGAGCGGGTGGGCAAGCAGGGAGTGCTCCCCTGGGGTACCTGGGGCTCTGTGCAGGCTGGAGCAGCCCCCAGGGCCCCTCTGACGTCCTCGTGCTGTGCTCCCCAGGGGTGACCAGTGTGAGAAGAGGAACAGCCTTTACATCAAGACGGAGCAGCCGGGACGGTTCAGCTACACCAGCCCACGTGAGTGCCTGGCTCCCAGCCCCGGCTCCTGCAGGGGCCCTGATGTGCCCCCAGCCCCACAGTCACCTGTCGCTGCTCCTGCCCTGGCCGGAGCGCCGCGTCTGAGCAGTGCCCCCCATGTCCTCGCAGGCTGGGGCAGCGAGCACGACATCCGTGTTGTGGAGACCAACTACAAGGAGTACGCCATGGTGTTCACCCAGATCTCCAAGAGCAGCGGCTCCTCCAACATGGTGCTGCTCTACAGTACGTCTGCCCTGGACCCTCTGCTGCCCCCCTGCCCCCAGCCCTGGGATGTCTTCAGTGGGAGGAGGGCAGCGTCATCTCCCAAGCTGGGGTGACCATGGGGTGGCTGGGTTGGGTCCCCCTCCTGGGGAATCTGTCCCTTGCGGGGCTGCCCGCACCCCGGGGCAGCGGGACCCCTCTGGGGGCAGGGGCTGCCCCTCACGCTGCTCTCGGCTGCAGGCCGGACCAAGGAGCTCAGTCCTGAGCGCCTGGAGAGGTTCACACAGTTCTCCAGGGAGCAGGGCCTGACGGACGAAGAGATCCTCACCCTGCCCCCCACAGGTGAGAGGCTGGAGGGCGTGGGGGTGCTGGGGAGCAGGGGCTGAGGTACCGGGGGGTTGAGAAGGAGGAGACCCTCCTGCCTTCTCCCCACTGCCCTGCGGGGCTGGCACAGGGCAACCAGGGGCTGGTGCTGGGCAGAGCCCTGTGCGGGGACCCTCGGGGGCTCAGCCATCCCCCAGCCCCTGGAGAAGCTGATCTTTGCTTTTCTTCCTCCTGCAGACCAATGCATGGCAGAAGCTGCCTAGGTGAGTGCTGCCTTCTCTGGGCTCAGACCAGCCCTGTGCAGGGGCTCAGGGGATGCTCAGAGCCGCTCCACCCTGCAGAGCCGCCATCCCCTTTCCAGCCCCCCCTGGCTGCTCCCCAACCCTGCTGGGGATCCCCCACCCTGTCTCCATGGGATGGCTCTTTTGTTGCCCCAGGCCATGGGTGGTGGGTGCCCAACCACTCGGTGTGGGGCTGGCAGGGCCGATGTCCCTCCATGTGTCTCCCTGTCCCCCCCAGCTGAGCCATGCTTGCCCCCCGGTCTGCTCCAGGCAGATCCGCCCGCTGCTGCCGCCGGAGCCCCGGGAGCACCGTGAGCCGGCGGCCGCCCTGTCCTGTCCCAGCGCAGCGCACCCCCAGCACCGCAGCAGCCTCCGCTCCCTGACTTCACACCCCACATCTGTACCTCCATCCCCATTAAAACCCTTTTAAACCCAGCCCCCTGCCCTTGTCTGCTGCGTTGTCGCGGGGGGAGCCCCGGTGGGGCGATGGGGAGGGGGAAGCAGAGCCAGTGGCCGTGGGCTGGGCTGGTGCCGGGTGTCGGGATGGTCCAGGCTCCTGGCAGGGGGCTGTCGGGGTGGGACCCTGGTGCCATGGTGCTGCCTGGTCAACAAACCTGCCTGGTCCAGGGAGAGGGAGCCCCCAGGGCTGGGACCCATGGGGGACATCCACTACCCCAGCCTCGCTGCCTCAGTTTCCCTGCTGCAGAGCAGTCTGGCAGTGTCAGCATAGGCCAGTCGCAGGGGGAGTTTATCCAAAAATGTGAGGGCAGGATGGGCATGAGCCAGAACAATGGTTGTGGGCACTGGATGTGGCTCAGCCCCAGACACCCGCCTGCTCTCCGTGCCATGAGCCCAGACCCTCTCCGGAGCAGGGTCTGTGCCTGGGAAGCCACAAACCCCGCTGAGGACGCTGGGCTGTGTCTCAAACCCAGGCTAAAACACCAGTCCAGCCATCCTGCTCCTTGGGGCAGGATCCATCCTGGCACTGCCAGGCCCTGCAGCCAGTGGGCAACAATCAAGAGTGGGGCACTGGGGTCACCCTCACGCCCTCCTCAGACACGGCACAGGGCACGGGGCACCACCCGGTCCCTGCCGTGCCCTGGGCTGGGTCTCACACAAGGCTGCATTCATTCAGGGCTGGGCAATTAGAGAGAGAAGGGGCCAACACTGACACCCAACACGGGTACAAGTTATCCCTACTCTTGTGTAACCTGTTGCATAAAGCGGGGGCGGGCAGGGGGTGCTGCCAGCGGCAGGGGCTATAAAGGTGGGTTGGGACGTGGCAGATCCGCGCAGCCTCTCCTGCCCACGTCCAGCCCCCAGAGCAAGGATGGCGGTGATGCTGCCCGGCCTGGCGCTGGCCCTGCTCTGCCTGCTGCGGGCAGGGGCTGAGGTTCCCCTGCAGCCGGGCTTCGATGCTGACAAGGTAACGGTACAAAGAGCCCACCCAGCTGGAGGGGCTGCCTGGGGCAGGGTCCCAGCTCCCGGCACTGGGTCCCCACCCGGGCAACTGCCAGGATGCAGATGACTGTGCAAAACAGGGTTAGTCCCGGCCGGCTGCTGCCCACTGTGGCCAGACCCAGCGGTGGCCTTGCTGCAGGGACACAAATACCCAGGGCTCTGATGAGCCTGAGCGTGCAGCACTTCCCCAGGGAACGTGGGCCAGATGCTGCGCCGCCTGCCCGGCACAGGGCAGGGCAAGGTGTGGGCAGGTCCCCATATTAGGCTGGCAGGTCCCCACAGATGGTGGCAGTTACCCCACCACGGGCTGGCAGGTTCCTACGGTGGGCTGTTGGGTCCCGCGTATTTGGTGGCAGGTCCCCCTGGCAAGTGACAGGTCCCCGTGGCTTTCCCAGACTCCGCTGGTGACATTCTGCCGCAGTTTGCAGGGACGTGGCATGTTACAGCTGCTGTTTCCAACTGCTCCGTGTTCATGAAGATGAAGGATCAGATGAAGTCGTCCATTGCCACCTTAAGCTTCACTCCGGAGGGAGACCTGCTTATGAATTTCACCGTGCCCATGTGAGTGCCCATCCTGCTCGCTGTGTCCCACGCGGGGCAGGGGACAATCCTCTCCCCAAGGCCGTTGGGTGAGGGGCATCGTCCCGCTGCCCTGCGTCGCCTGGTCCTGCCCGTGCCCTGGCGCATCCCCGGGCAGGCTGAGCTCCCCATGCCCACCACCCCACTGCCCTCCCACACAGTGTCCAGCCACATTTGCTGTTTCCATTTTCCCTTTCCAGGCTGGACAAATGCCAGAAGTTTGAGCTGCTCTTCCAGCAAACGGGGCAGGCAGGGCACTATGTGGGTACGTGTGGGCAGGGGGATCAGAGCCAGGGACACCCTGAAACGGAGGGTGGGCAACACCGGTCCCTGTGCCCAGGGAGCCGTGGGAGGGGGGTTTGGGCTCTGCCTCCATCTCTTGGTGAGAGGTTGTGCTGCAGGGGGTGCCCGGCTCTGCCAGATCACACAGGGGTTCCCTTCTCACATCCCCCTTGGGCAAATCTGGGGCTCAGGCCTTGGGCCCCGAACCCTGGCGGGGGCTGCGGAGGTGTCTTGGCTGTGCCACATGGTCTGACTGGGCACTGTTTGGAGTCCTTTAGACGCACAAGGGAAGAAGGATCTGCGTGTGGTGGAGACGGACTACAGCAGCTACGCCATTGTGCGCGAGCTCCACCATAGCGGGCAGGAGCTCAACGCCGCGCTGCAGCTCCTCAGTGGGTGTCACGAGTGGGGACAGGCACCCAGGGCTACGGGGGTAGGGAACCACTGGGGGGACAGGGGCTGGGGTCTCCACCACCACTTGGGTCACCACATTGGCACCCAACATGCCGGCACCCAAGGAATTCAATTTGGGGTGAATGAAACCTTGTACCAAAACTACCCCAGGTCGACTGCAGTTTGAACCACCCCAGCAGGGTGCCAGTCTGGCTGTGCACCCCCAGCCCCACCAGCTGCCCCAAACCACCCCAGGCAGGTGGATCACCCGTCCCACGGGGCTTGTGCCCCTTCGCTGCCAGCTCAGGGCAGCCGTGGGGTGTGCGGCGTCCACCCTATACCTCTGTGCCCTGGCTTTTGCCCTTCCCTGGGGTCCCATCACTGCTTGTGGGAGCCAGACCCACAGTGGGCCTCCCATGCTGACCACCCCCCTCTTTGGGTGTCTGGCTGCAGTGCGGGAGCAGGACGTGAGCCCCCAGCTCCTGCAGAAGTTCAAAGAGCTCATCCCCATCGCGGGCCTGAACAAGGACATGCTGGTCGTCCCGCCCAAGTCGGGTGAGTGCCAGGGAGGCGCGGGGCGGCACACACGGCCCCTCTGCGTGGGGACGCTGCGCGGGGGCTCAGGGCGCGCTCACCCTTCGTGCTTGTCCACAGATCAGTGCTCCGAGGCCACCAGGTGAGCAGCCCCGGGGAGCCCCCGCCTGCCTTGGGACTCTGCACCACATCAGCTTTGTCGTGCTCTAACGGCTCATCCGTCTGTCCTCCCTCCCTGCAGCTGAAAGGGCCAACGCCAGGGCCGTGTGCCCTCCAGACCTGGTGGAAATGGGGCTCTGCTCCCCCTTCCCGTCCTCCCCTGCCAGGCCCTGCCAGACCTGCTGCCCCACGCCAGGATCACACCTCATCTTCCTAAATAAATAGGTGCAGAAGCTGCCCCAGCGCTCGGTGATTTTGCTGATGGGAGCAGGGTTGCTGCCATGGTCTCCAGGCCCAGCGGTCCTGGCTCTGACCCCTCGTCTCCGCACCCCAGGGGTGTTGGTGGCTCCTCTGCTGTGTTGTTTGCTGCATGGGGAAGACAGGGAGCGGAGGATGGGGAAGGTGCAGCTGCTGGAGATGCGGGCGGTGGAGGATTGAGCTGGGCCGGGCGGCAGCAGGGGGCAGGGGGAAGGTGTCAGGCTGCCCGGCCCTGCCCGCAGTGGCTCTGGTTCATACCCAGGACACCCCATTCCCTGCCCCGTCCGCCCCGGGGCTGCCCAGGTGGGAGCGGGGCTGCGCTGCGGCTGCCCGGGGTAGATGCACGGCAGGGCTGGGACCCCCACGCCTGCCTCCTGGCCCCCTCCGTGCCCCCGCTGCCCAAGGTAGGACCATGCTGCAATGAGCCCCCAAGACAGCCAGAGCCCTTGCTCCATCCCCCTCCAGCTCCTGCGGAGCGGACAGCAGACGCAGCCTCTGGTCCCCTCAGCTGTCCCCTGCCTGGGAGCAGGAGCTCCCTGGGTGCCCAGCCAGGCATGGGGCTGGGAAGAAGCAGCACGGAGCTTTCAGGACTGTGACCCCAGGAGCCTGCCAGAGCCAAGGCACAGGGGATGTAACCCCCTGGGAAGGAGGGCACACTCCCAAAGTGACACAAATGCCTTTTCCTGCCTGCCCCACTCCTGGTGCATCCCACTCTGCAGAGCCTGGGTGCCCCAGAGCAGGTGGGTGACCCTGTGCAGGGACCACAGGGTCATGCTGGCAGTGCGTGGGCACCTGGGCACAGGCACCGTCCCAGCGGCAGCCTCGGGGCAGATGGCAGCCTGGCCAGAGGGACGGGCCACTGGTGACAGTGCTGATGTGGCCCTTACCGGGAAGGACGTCCCCACTCCTCCCGGCAGCGCCCTGTCAGCAAGCCAGGAAACAAAAGCTCTCTTTGTTCTTTCACAAGCAACTCAAGAGACTGGGAAAGTCCCAAATTTCAGTGCTGGTGCAACAGCTTTTGCAACTTCACTTCTCAGCCCTTTCCCGGATCTTGCAGGAACTTCCCTTCTTCTGTAAGACTGGACACTGTTTACCCTGGGGCGACTTCAGCCCTTTGAAGCCACCACCTTGTCCCAGCGGCGCCGGTGCTGTACCCGTGCGGCTGGGCAGGCAGCGCCGGGCGGTGGAGGGGAGGAGGGCACGGCTATAAAGGCGGCAGCGCTGACGCTGCTCCCCATCCCGCCGGTGGAGCCGGAGGAGGCTGTGGGGAGATGAGGAGCGCGGTGCTGAGCCTGGGGCTGGCCCTGCTCTGCTACCTGCATGCAGAGGCTGAGGAGCTTGGGGCTGCAGGGCTGGACAAGAGCAAGGTGATCCCTGGGGAAGGGGAGGCTGGAGCTGGGTCGCTGGTCAACAGCGTGGGGACTGGAGAGGTGTTTTGGTAACTGGGGAAGCTGCAGCCACTGCTGTCACACCCAGGTGGGGCAGTGACCCAGCTCCAGCACAGCTGCCTCAGCAGGGATTTTAGTGCCCAGAGGGGACTAAACTGTCCCAGGGCCTGAGGGTGTCCTGGCTCAGTCCCCAAGGGGGGACAGCCCCTGCCTGCTCCTCCAGACTCACAGCCCACCCTCACTGCCAGATTGCAGGGAAATGGCACATCGTCGCTCTGGCCTCCGACTCCGAGAGCTACCTCCAAAAGAAGGACGAGCTGAAGATGGCAATGGCCACTCTCGCAGTCCTGGGGGAGGGTGAGCTGAAGGTCTCCTTTGCTATTCCCAGGTAAGTGCCAAGTTCTGTTCTTCATGAGCTTCACCAACTGACCTCCTCCTTGGACCTTCACCGGTGGGTCTCCACCTGGGTGCCTCCACCCAGCACCCACCAAAGCCCTGGGCGGGGGGTGAGGCAAGACCACCAGCCCTATGGTTTGAAACAGGGGCTTGGGAGAGCTGCAGCATGGAGATCACTTCTTCAGGGCAGCACCAGCCAGGAGTGGCCCCACCACGGAGGCTGAGGCATCGCGCTGCTCCCAGCAGGGACGCAGCAGGATGATGAGGGACCCTACGGTCAAACCTTTTCCAGCCTCATTCCACCAGCTCAGAGCATGTCACCCCACGGGGATGCCTGGGTGCCAGCACTGCCAACACAGGCACCTATTGCTCCAGGGGTCTCATCTGTACCCCCCGCCATGGCCACACCATCTCATTCCTGAAGAGCGAGTCCCACGCTTGGGGCAGTGACCCAGGGAGGGGAAGGGGGGTCACATCGCCCCAGCTGGAGTTCCCTGCACTGTTTTGCAGCCCGGAGGGATGTAAGAAAAGAGAGTCAATCTACAAGCCAACAGGCGTCCCGGGTGAATACCACAGCTCTGGTGAGTGGGGGGTGCCCAGGCCCTAAGACGGGACTGGGACACTTCTTGTCATCCCTGTCTGAAGCAGCAGTTGTCCCTGGGGATATGGCCCTCAGGGGTGCCTGTCGGAGGTCCTGGGGTGGGACATCCCTTTGTGGCTGGTCACCAGCTGCAGCCCAGGGCGGGTGACCCTCCAGCATGGTGGACCCCGCGCTCCTTACCTCTGGGAAGCTGCTCTAAGACGGACACATTTAGACTGATCTTAAACCCTGGCGAAAAGCAGGGTCATTCTGAAATGGGGCTGTGGATGAATGTTCCCAAGAGATGAAGCAAGACTGATTTCCCACCAGCCCAAGTGTTGATCTGATACTGGCCGGGCTACTCCACTGTCTGCAGTGACCATTCCTGACCCTCCTGTGTCCCTGTTCCCGTTTCTCTGCCCCGCTGTGGTCTGTGGGCTCCCCCCAGCCTGCAGAGGAGCCTTAGCAAGAGTTAAAACAGGATGAGGACAAACAGGACTGGGTGGACTGGCCCTGGCATCCTGATTCACACTCTTACAGCCCTTTTGCAGTGTGGGAGTTTTCAGGAGGACGTAATTAAGTTTTTGCTTTCCTCCACGTTCTTTTGCAGACAGAGGCAATAAAACGGTGCAGGTGGTGGATACCGATGGCAAGATGTACGCAGTGATCTTTGCCTCCAGAGTGAAGAACGGGAAGACCTTGCACATGCTGAGGCTCTACAGTGCGTAACCAGTGACGGTCTGACTGGGGAACAGCTCAGAGGTGCCGGGTGCTTCACCGTGTCCCGAGGAGTCAGGGCCCCATGCGACAGACCCCTCCTCACCAACACCCTCCTGCCAGGACCTCTTGTGTGGGGCAGGAGTGGGGCAGGGAAGGGGCAGTGATTTGGGGCTGGCAGGGGAGGGCTGGCAGGGCTCGGACTTCTGCACTGTGCTGGGAGTCCCTGGCCTTGGGTAAGTCTCTTGGTGAAATACGATGAGGAGTATGGGGTCCTGCTGCAAGGGGGGCAGAAATGGTAGGGGTGGGAACCAAGAGAGGAGACACTGTGCTGATGCCAGGTCCTCTGCTTCATGTTGTCCCCTGCGAGCGGTGTCTCCTGTGCCTGGTCACCACTGCCCTCCAGGACCTGCACCACTGCCTCCAGCCTCTCTCAGGGACCATTGTCCATCCCATCCTCACCCAGCAGATACAGGGACAGGCCACAACCTGGAGCTAACTCTTGTCTTTGCCCTTAGGCAGAACCCGGGAGGTGAGCCCCGAAATCACAACGCTGTTCAAGACGATTGCGAGGGAGAAGGGCTTCACCGATGAGATGATCAAGATGCTGCCCAGACAGGGTGAGCATTGCCCAGCACTGCGTTGGGCTGGCTTGGTTGACGTGGTGGGGTCAGGACATAGAGTAGAGTAGAGTAGAGTAGAGTAGAGTGGAGTGGAGTGGAGTGGAGTGGAGTAGAGTGGAGTAGAGTGGAGTAGAGTGGAGTAGAGTAGAGTAGAGTAGAGTAGAATAGAATAGAATAGAATAGAATAGAATAGAATAGAATAGAATAGAATAGAATAGAATAGAATAGAATAGAATAGAATAGAATAGAATAGAATAGAATAATTTCAGTTGGAAGAGACCCTCAGGATCATCGAGTCCAACCTTAACCTAACCTGACCATGTCCCTAAGACCCTCATCTAAATGTCTTTTAAATCCCTCCAGGGATGGTGACTCCAGCACTGCCCTGGGCAGCCTGTTCCAATGCCCCACAGCCCTTTGGGGAAAAATTTTTTTCTAATATCCAGTCTAAACCGCCCCTGGTGCAACTTGAGGCCATTTCCTCTCATGCTATCACTTGCTACTTGAGAGAAGAGACCAACACCCTCCATGCTCCAAGCTCCTTTCAGGCAGTTCAGAGATCAGAAGGTCTCCCCTCAGCTCCTGTTCTCCAGGCTGAACAGCCTCAGTTGGGGCTGCCAGCTGGGACCAGCTCAGCCCATCACTGCCACCACTTTGTGGTCTGAGCTGGCAGGAGAAAGTGCTCTGGCTTGGCACAATGTGGCTTTCACCTTGCTCAAGTTCCTTCCTGGGTTGTCTATTTTGGGTGCTAAATGGGACCAGCCAGACCACAGCCCCACACTCAGCCTTGGCCTTTGTTTTCACAGAGGAATGCAGCGTCGATGGAGCATAGGTGAGTTGCTGCAGCGCAACATGGTGTTTGCAATGTCCTCACCTGGAAATTGCCCCCCTTGGTGCACCAGCAAGGGTCACCATGAACTCCTTGAACTACTCTGGGGGCCGAGTGGTTTGAACCTGTGCTGGAGCTTGCACCCAGGTAGGACGCTTTGGAGCTGCCCCTCGGTGGGGACCCCCAGGGTGCAGTTGCTTGGTGGTGAGCAATGGCATTTGCACCAAAATCCCTGGTTCAGTGGAGAAATGGCTGCAGAGCTCATTCAGAAGCACAGACTGGGACACCAGATCTTGCCAAAGTGACCTTGGGGTTGTAGACCCACAAAACTGGCCAGAGGCTGGGTTGGTGTCTCACCATGCAAAACATGCTTGTTGTTGGCCCACCCTGGCACATGATCTTCCACCACACCAGTACATGTTCAGTTGTAGGTGTTAGCTAGAAATCCATCACTGGAAGTGGCTCAACCTACAGATCTGGGAGAACTGGAAGAGAAAGCACTGGTTATGGTGGAGAGACCTCCCGAGTCCTGTCAGTTGGCCTTGTCACCTCCAGTACTCAGCCCACCTCTCCCGGCTCTTTTCTAGGAGGTGGTGGATGCTTTTGTTGAGCAATGCAAGACCCATGGCCTGAAGCTCCAGCCTGCTGCTCTGCTATCATCTCCTGAGCTCAATGGCCAAGGCTCTGACACATCTCCTGCTCCTCCAGCACAGAGTCCCTGCTTGTTGCCAAATAAACAGAAACTCATCTTGGAGCTTCATGTAACTATCTGAAGAGAACCTGGGGTGCTTGGGCATGTGGCTCCTCTGTTGTCCTCCTGGGGTCTGTGGATGATGAATAGCCAGGGCTGAGTTCGCCCAAATGGGGGCATTTCTGGAGCCCACTGAGACTTTTCCTCCTGGGTGCCTCCAGCGGGGAGGCTCATGGCCCGGCAGAAGTGAGGCAAGGGGCGCATTGAGGCTGGAAATCCTGCCCGTACGAGGGGCTGGGTGGAGAAAGGCTGTGGGACTTGGTCACAGAGACTGAGGTTGGAGTTTGGAGGGCTGTGACCACCACCGTCCAACTCAGCTCCTGTCTGCTCGCCCTGCTGTGATCGCAGCCCCCTGGAGACCCATCACCCAGCAGCTCAGGCTGGGCCTGGACAGGGGCAAGACTCTGCCGTGGGACCCATGGTGCTGCAGGGCTGGTGGGAGGTGGGATGCGGATGTCTGAATCCTCTGGACCCAAACCTGGAGAGCTGGTGTGGGGCTGCACATGGTCTCTAACCCCGGGCACCACACAGAGAAAGCCCACCCTGGAGTCAGATTGTCTGCTGTGAATTTATATTTCTGAAGTTGCAGTCCATCCTTCCCTTCCTTCTCTCTTGAGCTCCTCAAATCCACCCAGAAGAAAAGCCACAACCTGCCCAGGGTAAACAGTGACCACAGCAAAGCTCCTGCATGCTCATCTCCAGGGCCAGGGCAGTGCTCACAGGCACCAAGGTCTGTCAGGGTATGAAGCCCCTTGTTCCTCTCCTGGGAAAGGAAGTTACTCCAAATTCCTCTCTGCTGGCCTTCGCACCTTGTCCATCCCTGGTCAGTCACCCGGGTGTTTGTTTCAGCCTGGGACCTGCCCCGCTGCCGTGTGACAGTGGCAGGGACCAAGGGAAGCTGTCCCAGCAGCTGAGTGCCTCGTGATGTTCCCAGGTGCTCCTGCCTCCTCCCAGGCACTGGGAAATACATCTGGGAAACTGCCTCTCCTGATCTTGGTACTGAGTGGGGATGGGAGATCAATGTGTCCCAGCAGCAGCGCAGCAAGGGACCTCACTGGGACTTCCCAACCCAGTGTCATCTCCGGCCTCTTTGGAAGGAGCCCAGCACTTCCAGCAGGAATTCTGTGTTGCTGTACTACTGTTCCACGAGACCTGGACAGGCTGGAGGTGTGGGCAGAAGTTTAACATGATGATGTTTAACAAAGGCAAGTGTAGGGTCCTGCACCTGGGGAGGAACAACCCCCGGCAGCAGCAGAGGTGAGGGGTGGACCTGCTGAAAGCAGCTCTGCAGAGAAGGACCTGGGAGTCCTGGTGGACAACAGGGTGACCCTCTGCTCTGCCCTGGTGAGGCCACATCTGGAGTCGTGTCCAGTTCTGGGCTCCTCAGGTTATGAAGGACAAGGAATTACTGGAGACAGTCCAGCAGAGGGACACAAAGATGCTGAGGGGTCTGGAGCATCTTTGTGCTGAGGAGACACTGAGAGAGCTGGGGCTGTTCAGCTGGAGAACAGAAGCTGAGATGGATCTGATCAATGTGATCAATGTGATCTCAGGGTGGGTGTCAGAGGATGGACCAGACTCTGTTCAGTGGTGCCCAATGACAGGGTGAGGGGCAACGGGCACAGACTGAAACACAGGAGGCTCCATGTGAACATGAGCAGAAACTTGTTTGCTGGGAGGTGCCAGAGCCTGGCCCAGGCTGCCCAGAGCGGGTGTGGAGTCTCCTTCTCTGAGACATTCAAATCCAGACGGACACATTCCTGTGCAATCTACTCCACGTGTACCTGCGTTAGCAGGTGGGTTGGAGGAGATGATCTCCAGAGGTCCCTTCAGCCCAAACCAGGCTGTGATTCTGTGATTCTCCCCAGCCGTTTGGACTGAACAGTTCAATATTTGCTGTGCTCCCAAGAGCACTGGTCCCACACGCAGGTTTGCCTCGAGGCTTGTTTTTGGTACATGTATCGATGTAGATGAAAACATCCTGCTGCCAGCAACACCCTTCGCCAAGGTCTTTGTGTGACAGGGAGTCCTGGTGTCTCCACATCATGTTCCAGCCAAATATTTCCTTCCTGCCATGTGCAGGCACCACCCTGCCAGACAGCGTGAGATCGTTTCTCTTTGCCACCAGCATTTTCTGCTCCTCCTTTTGTCCACCCATTTTCTCCCCGTGCCCCAGGGCAGGATGCTCACAGGCTGCAGCTTCTGATCTTTTCTGGGTGTGAGTCTCCTCCACGCAGAGCAGGCAGGGGGTCCCCACCTCAGCCCCCATGGCCCCTCAGCGGTCCCATCAAGCCTGTCCCTGTACCTGCTGCTCCCCGGACGCTGTGCTCCTCTGCCAGCACCTGCCTTCAGCAGCTGGCGGGTACAGGGGCAGAGAGAAGCACGCAGGAACAGGGTGTTCCCCCAGCAAACCAGGCTAGACGACATTGTATATTTAAAGACATGGGACTTTTTTTTCCTGGAATGTTTCTAAGGGTTTCCCAGGTGGCATCCTGCAGCAAGGAGCTTCACCACCGTCTCTACAATCCCTTTTGTTTCCCACCTGCAGCTCCTTTGCTGCTGCCGTGGGAGTGTGGGTGAGACGGGCTGGCCAGGACCAGGCTGGTGCAGCGGGATAACCTGTGTTCCAACGGGCTGCTGGAGAGAGCAGAGGGGTGTTGGGGCAAGGGAGGTGCTGACCAGCCTTTGTGTGTGAGGAGCAATTTGGAGACATGCAGCTGATGGTTGTGGTGCTTGCTGGTCACGTGAGACTATTGTCTCTATTCTAGATCTGAAATCTTTAACAAGTCTCTTTGCTCTCCCAGTTATGCCTTTCATCCTCTCTCCCCCTCTGCTCAGGCCAATGTCCCTGCTGGGGTTGGGTGACCAGACCTGGAC
Organism: Streptopelia decaocto; assembly: GCF_964273445.1. Classification (NCBI taxonomy): domain Eukaryota; kingdom Metazoa; phylum Chordata; class Aves; order Columbiformes; family Columbidae; genus Streptopelia; species Streptopelia decaocto. Next base: position 1,476,807 of record NC_138672.1, on the reverse strand, counting down.
CTCCGCCCAGCTGAGAGGCGCTGGGTGCAGCTCACATTTACATGGTGCCTTGTCCTGCTCCTCAGCCTTCTCCTCATGCTGCCACCTGCTGCATGCGGATGAGATGGTTTAAGAGATGTCAGCTCCCTGGGTGATCTTCCTCTCTCTTTCTGTCCCTCAGCCATTCATTCATCCAAGTGAGGATCTTCCTCCCCAGCCTATGGCAGTTTGTCCCCTACAAGGGTTTTCGTCAAAGACCAGCTGATCAACACCCATATCTTGTTGACTCTTCCAGAAACAGCATATCTGAGGTGTGATTTTCCCATGCGAAAGTTCAATTCAGTCTCCTCTCATAGAATCATAGAATTGTTTTCGTTGGAAAATACCTTTAAGATCATTGAGTCCAGCCGTTAACCCAACGCTGCCAAGTCCACCACTACCCCATGTCCTGAGAACCTCATGTCTGTCTGTCCAACCCTCCAGGGATGGTGACTCCAGCACTGCCCTGGGCAGCCTGTTCAATGCCCCACAGCCCTTTGGGGAAGAAATTGTTCCCAGATCCAACCTCAACCTCCCCTGGCGCAACTTGAGGCCGTTTCCTCTGCTCCTGGCGCTTGTTCCTGGGGAGCAGAGCCCGACCCCCCTGGCTCCAAGCTCCTTTCAGTCAGTTCAGAGATCAGAAGGTCTCCCCTCAGCTCCTGTTCTCCAGCTGAACCCCCAGGTCCCTCAGCCGCTCCATCGCACTTGTGCTCCAGCCCCTCACCAGCTCCACTCCCTTCTCTGAACTCATCCACTTTTAATTTCTCCATACATCACCCATGTCTGCCATTTATTACAGCATTTGTGAGTATCTGCCCACACTGCATAGAAGATCTAGTTGTCTGTTGTCTCTTTACCTCTGACGACCACTTTAAAAGGCAGGATATTTGCTTCTTCTGATGCTCTGGTGAAAACTAGAGTTGGCAAAGGTGAGTCTAAGCAGCTGTGAAAAGCTTGAGTTTCACACCTGATTTACTAAATGACTGAATGTCATCTCCTCTGCCTTACTGCTTGCTCACACTGCTGCGCTGGCAGCACAGACCTTTCCAAGTGTTTGCAAAAGAGATGCTCTGCCTGGGACCCACCAAAGCTCCTCCGCAGACAAGGCAGGTGCAGAGTTTCTTCACTTTTTCTATCAGCTTTTTTTCTTCGAACACTCACTTTGAATTTGACTCGCTACAGGACAAACATTCCTAAAGTTAAAATTCTTCACCCTGGTGCTTTTGAAGAAAGGAATATATATAAATGCAGATGTCATTCCTCAGAGTAGAGGAGCAACGGGACAAATTGTGGCATCTTCGTTGTTTGTCTTATGTTGTTGTTAGTTACATTACCAGGGTCGTTTTACTGTCTTCACGTGGATGCAGCTTCAGCAAGTTTAAGAACATCTATCGTATTTCTGATCAGCTCCTTTAAATTGATTTAATCGTGCTGGCTTCCATTTAGGCATTCCCTTTGCAAAGTTGTTTAAGGTTTGTATTTGCTAACGTCAGCTTAAGTGCTCAGAGAGAAGCTAAGCTGGTCTTTGCAGACAATCTCTGTGCCATATGTGATATTTAATCCTCTTGACTTTCCATTTTTTCCCCTTTTAAATGAGACTGTATCGGATCGTCTCTGGTTCTGCCTGTCACGAGAACCGCGTTTTGATTTCAGCCACGGGCAGGTCCCGCTCGCTGCTCAGGACCTGGGGGGGGTCTTGGCCACCCCAGAAACATGAGCCCACCAGTGCACATCCAACCTGCCCGGAGCAACCAGATGTAAGAGCCTCGTGAATGTCCCTGTGTGTGTGGCGGCTGCCAGCACTGCCGGCACCAGCTGCTGGTCCGGTCACCACAGCGGGAGTTGCTCCAATAACATCAGGTCTTGTCATCCATCTCAGGTGGTGCAGAGTGAGACCACGGGGTTCCCGAGTGTCACCTGGTGGACGCCACCCCAGCTGAGCCTCCCCGACCCTTTGGGATCTGGGTGATGGGCATTGGCTCTTGACAGCACAGGCATAAATGATTCAAATTCCCACCGGTCAGAAGCGAGTCACCTCTAAATTGCCAATTACTACTCATAGACACCTTCTGCTCTGAGCACCACAGAGGAATAAACACTGTTTTTTCTCCCTGGGACTAGAAGCCCCTGTAAGGGGCAAATAGAGCTCCTGTCTCCAGTGGCACAAGCTCTCTGGGGCCTTTTCAGAAGTTAAGACTGCAAAAGTTTAGAAACTTTTAATGACACCAGCTGAGACCCATTAGAAGTGAAGGAAAGAACTTGGTGCTGTGGGGCAGCAAGGTGCCCTTGTGGCCACAGCTTAATGAGGCATTGGCACCCAAAACACAACTGGCTCCAGATATTCCCACTTCTTCCAGGTGTTGGAAGCTGTTGAAAACACGTGGCTATTTTCACCCTGGATCACCTCAGGACATGGTTTGGCTCCATGGCTGATCCAATGTGGCTGATGGGAACTGTCAGGTGCCCTGAAGGTGGGAAGCAACGTGGCTGGGACTTCCCAAGCTGCCAGGGCCAGCATCTCCAGAAATGTGTGAAGGTGCATCAGTCCCCACAATGCCCAATGTCAGTGACAATGTGCAAGCTTCGGGGCTGTTATACCAGAGCTGACATTGAGAGAGGCCTGAGCAGCCCCCGGAATGGAGCAGCACAGAGCTCCTGACGTTCAGCCAAGGCAAATGCAAAGTCCTGCTGCTGGGCCGGGCTGATCCCGTGCAACTGGGCAGACTGGGCCTGCAGGGAGACAGCAGCATTGCAGGAAAAGCTCTGTGTATCTGGCAGGTAACAAGCTGAACATGAGTCAACAGAGTGCCTTTGCAGGAAAGGCAGCAGAAGCACCCAGGTCTGGGTTAGCGAAGGGCAGACATCACCCGACAGAGCACTTGTGAGACCGCGCTGGGAGAGCTGGATCCAGTTTAGGGCTCCCCAGCACGGGAACAGCCCTGACTAACCACAGAGAGCCCCGTGGACGACACAGAGCTGGTCAGGGCCTGGAGCACAGCAGGTACCAGAGAGGCTGAGCAAGGGATCTGGTCTGCAGAAGAGAAGGCAAAGAAGACATCTGTTTGCTGTCTTCATCTGCCTTGGAGGATCTGGAGAAGATGCAGCCGTGCTCTTCCCAGAGTGGTAGGATGAAGGGCAACAGGCACGAGCTCTAACACAGCAAACTCCAGTAAGACAAAAGGAGAAAGTTCCTCATCATGAAGGTGATCCTGCACTACAGCAGGTGTCCAGAAATGTGGTGGAATCTCCATCCTTGGGGGTATCCAAACTGAGGTGGACAAGTCCCTGAGCAGCCTGCTGTAACTTTAAAGCTGGTCCTGCTCTGAGCAGGAGCCGGACCAGAGAACCCTGAGGTGCCCTCCAGCCAAAATCCTCCTGTGGTTCCCCAGGCCATGGAGATGTGCAAACAAGATGGATAACGAGGAACCCAGCTGAACACAGACAGCTGAGCACCCGGTGCTCATAGAAATTATTTATTCATGGGTGACCACCCATAAATTAACTATAATTTTGGCCATTACCAGGGAAGATGCCTCCTCCAAACATGTGTGCTCTCAATGTGCTCTCGGCTCGCCTCCCCGCCCCTGTGGCCACCCCCTGTGCCAGGCAGAGCAGGGAGAGGCTGTGGTGAAATAGGAGGGAGACTCTGGGCTCCAAAACACACTTGTGTGCAGTGGAAATGGGAGGAGGGGTTGGGTTGGAGGGGCAGGGAGCAGTGCCACATCAGGGGGCCGTGCTCCTGGTTCTGGCCAGCATGCCCATTGCTGTCACCTCCCCAAAGACATGGATGTCCTCCCGCCCCATGCTGACCCTTACAGATTGGTACATCTGAAGGAAAAGTTCCTTGCGGGTTCCCGGATTTCTCAGAGGTGGAAGGTCTCAGAGCAGCTGTTCAGAGAAACAATACACCTTACGTTGCTAGAACTCCGTGAGTCACTCAAGTCTAGATCAGCTCATCTAGAAGAAACCAAGGTTATCCAGCAAAGCTAGGATGTCACAGAAGTGGAGAAAAGCTAGAAGAGCAAAGCACAGGCTGAAGAGCCAAACTCTGACCTATTCCTGGACTAAGGCTCTTGCTTAAAGATGTTTCTGAACCACTTTATCTGTAGAGCCCACCACAGGACCACTCCTCTAGGTGTCTTTAACTGCTAAGAAGTTCAAAGACAACTCCAGACCTGCCCCCCCAGCCCTGGCCGCTGGAGGTTTGGGGCCCTCAGGGGTATGTCCATGGTCACTGTCACATCGTGTTCCCTTGCAGTGTGCTTCTCTGCTCCCGCAGCATCACACAGCACTGTGCCTGTGTGGAGCAATTATGGAGTCTGCTGTAACAGGGGATCTGTTCCCAGGTGCCTGCCAGGAGCATATTGAAATCACCCCTGCGTCCCAAACAGCTGGTGCTGCCAGACACGCCTGGTGTGAAGAGAGAAAGCATCTTCAAGGTAAGCTGTGCAGGCACTGGGTCACCAGTGTCCCCAACGGCTGTGCAGGTGAGTGTTTGAGGGCAGGACAGCTGGAGGATCACAGAATCACAGAATCCCAGAGTGTCAGGGGTTGAAGGGCCCTGGAAAGCTCATCCAGTGCAATCCCCCCATGGAGCAGGAACACCCAGATGAGGTTACACAGGAAGGTGTCCAGGCGGGTTGGAATGTCTGCACAGAAGGAGACTCCACAACCTCCCTGGGCAGCCTGGGCCAGGCTCTGCCACCCTCACCAGGAACAAGTTTCTTCTCAAATTTAAGTGGAACCTCCTGTGTTCCAGTTTGAACCCATTGCCCCTTGTCCTGTCACTGGTTGTCACCGATAAGAGCCTGGCTCCATCCTCCTGACACTCCCCCTTTAAATATCTGTAAACATTAATGAGTCAGCCCCATGCCAGGGTCCTGCAAGGTCAGCTCTGCCCAGCTCTGCCCAGCTCTGCCCCGTGTCCCCTCCACAACCATCAGACATGGGTGTCCTTGCAGTTCCTCTCGTGGCCCAGCAGCCAGATGAGGACCTGGGTGCCTGGTACAGGTCTCAAAGTGCACAGCACCGGCACTCTGCTGCTCGCAGCACGGCAGGAGCCCTGCGCTCCCGCAGACCCGCTCTGCCGGGCTGCAGGCTGCCCTCTCCGCCGGTGCCGCGCATCCCTCCCGGCAGCATTCCCGCTCTGCCCAGCCTGCGGCTCTGCGAGCACAGCGGGGCCGCGGCGTTGGCCCGCGCTCCGCACACAGCAGCGCCCATCAGCTGCTCCCGGGTCCACCTTGAGCTCAGTCTTCTCATATTAGATTTGATTGCGAATCATATGCAATTTAATTAGCAGAAAGGCAAACACACTTCCAATGACTGGCTGATCACCCAGCTAGTGACTATCAGATCAACAGATTTAAATGCGAACCCCTACAGTTATCAGCAAATGAAGTGAAGACGCCACTTGCATCCCAGTTACACACCATCTTTGAGATGTCCTCTGCGCTGGCTCCTGGGCTGCAGGGCACTGCGGGGGCACATGGAGTCTGCTGAGCCTCATCCCTCCCGCCCCTCCAGCCACCAGTGAGGAAACTGGTGCCACAGAAGCCAAGCTGGTGTTCTGGTAGCCCAGACTGCGGTGCTGCCCCGGGAAGAGCAGATCCTGGGTGTGCCCTCAGCTCCGGGGAGGCCACGGGGTGCAGGGAGGGCGCTGGGGTGGGTGCCCCTCGTGCCGCATTTGTCTGTGTGCCATCTGCCAGGTGAACCAGCAGGTAGTTTTCCACCTCTGCTTCATTACATCAAGGCTCTGTGGACACCTATGTATACTTAGAAGAGATTCATTTTAGGTAAAGGGAAGTTTTAAACAGTGACAAAAAAATTTAGGAACCAAAATCCCTCCGGCCTTTGCCCCATGAAAAGAGCACTTTGAGCACCAAACCTCTGAGAACTCACCGTGTGGGACCTTGACTCCTTGTGCAAACCCTGGTGCACTAGATCTAAGGGGATGATCCCTGGGTCCAAGTCATTTTTGAGCCGGGGTTTGAGCTGCCAGCTCCGCAGGTGTGTCCGTGCCGGGTCACCCACAGCAGCATGCCCCAGCAAAGCGCTCTGCTCCTGGTGCTGCAGTCGTCTCCCTGCTTGACTTTGCTTCTCCAGGCTGAGCGCGTCGTGCCGTGTCCTCCCCAATGGCCTCTCCCCTCTCCGGCCAGCCTGGCTCAGCTCTCTTCTCCCCCAGTGCCTTCCCGCCCCTGCGCACCACCCAGCGAGGACTCACTGAAGTGCATGTCACAGAATCAGGATTTTCCCACGTGGGCTGGAAACCTTTCCTGCTGTCCCCAAGACCAGTTTGGCATTCTGTGCCACATTCACGACTTGTGACTGCTCTGGGCTGACCCGGCCACCGTGTCTCCATGAGGACCCTGTAGGCAGGCAGACTGCTCTGCAGTCCCAGGGCTCCTGTACCCACCCAGTTTCCTTTCTCTTTCTTTGCTCTCAAGCCTTGCAAACACCCGATGCTGATTCCTCTTCTCCCATCCAACCTCGCCCATCACAAAGACACTCTGCACACTCGCTGCCGGAGCAGCACCGTTCATTCCTGCTGAACTCAGGTGCAGCCACGCTCCCCTCCCGCAGCCCTGCTGACATGGAGCAGACCTCTCAAGACCCTCCTCCCTCCTTGATGCTGCTGTCCCCATGCCCTTATGTTGTCACCAGACATACTACCTTTACCAGAAATTGTCATTGTCCTCCTGGAAAACTGGGAGTGGGTGATGTCTGAGCTCCAGGCACCAAACTGAGAAGCACTGCGGGGCTGTCTGTCCTTCAACATGGCATATATAATACTATAAGTGATTTTCAAAGTTTCCCTTCACCTTTCAGTGCAGACTTTGCTTACTACTTTTCAGGCTCTTTTCTTTCCTCAAAGACTTTCCACTCTTTCCCAATATCCTCCTTGGTGTACATACACTGCTCATTTGCTAGGGGAGAATCCCTGCTCCACCAGCCTCTTCCTTACTCTTGAGAGGGAGTTCTTAGTTAGGTTTTGCACCTTTGCTTTCACAAAATTCCAGCTCTTTTCTACTTTTGCATGCTTGACTTCCCAACTGTGCCCAGCTGCAGTCACCAGCTCTCCTCACTTGTCCTGATTTGTGCTTGTTCACAGTCACAGCCAACCTTCCCATTTATGCAAAATGGCTCTGACTCATGTCTACCCTAGCTGAAGCTATTTTCTCAGATAACTCTTCTAAAAACAGCCGACTTTTCAGGAATGGGTACAAAAAAACCCACCAGCTCACATCATGCTGTAACCTAGTGAAGACATATGTGAAATGTCATATCCAAGGATATCTGGACTGACCATTGCAGACAAAGCTGTGATTTGTAACCCTCCTCCCCCACAAAAAGATACTCTTCCTGGAACAATTTTTCTCCTGGGGCTTTGTCCTCACCCCATTCTAGCTGGGGGATCCCAGCATGGTCCAGGCAGACCTTCCTTTCCCTCCTTCCCAGGGCGATTTGGATCCAGGAAGATCTTTTGATGGTGTCTTTCACTGTCTGGTGCTGTGCTACCTTTCCTCCTTGACTCCCTTGCTTGCCTTCTCCTCCTGTGATCTCCATGGCCACTGCTCCGGTCACACGAGCTGTTTGTCTGACCTCGGGGAACATCTGCTGCCATGGATGGCTCCATGTAGTAGTCTGAGTTGTTCCTCTGTACCAGCTTTGAATGAGGCCACACTTGTTTGTGTTATTTGGACTGGGTGAGCTTTGGGGGTCCCTTCCAGCCCAGGCTGTTCTATGATTCTATGAAGTCAAGCAAAGCTGACAGAGCCAAAAATGCATCTCGCTGGTGCTTGGGCAGTGGGGACCCAGCTTTCCCCCATCTCCCCCCAGAAGGTTGATCAGGGGTGCTGGTGGAGAGGTGGGCTGGTCATGAGAACCTCATCCCCACCAAAGAGGTTTTGCTACTCTTTGGGCTTGTGCAAAGCTGTGTGACAGCAGCGTCAGCATGGCCACTGCCCTTCAGGTGCTACAGGAAAGCCCTGGGAAGGACATATTTGAAAAACATCTGCCCAAGCATCCAGAGTAGGGGCCCATGTCCTGCTCTCCAGCACACGCTCCCCGGGTGGGATCCTGTCCTGCTGCAGAGGGAAACGTGGACTCTGCTCATTGCTCTGAAATTACTCAGGTTAATGGTTGCACTCCATGATCTTGAAGGTCTCTTGCAACCAAAATGATTCTCTGGTTCTGTGATTTCCCATGGACCACCTGCTCTTCCTGAGCCAGAGAAGACACCAGCCTTTTGCTGCCCACACCGCTTTCCCAGCTGCTCTAAGCACCACAGGTGCTTCCCATCCCTCTATGGTTTTGCCCTTGTGTCCCAGCTCCTACCCTTCCAGCACACCCCAAACCAACATGGAGGGTACATGCCTCTGCTCCAGCCTCCACTCTCTTCCTGGAGTCAGATCCCCGAAGGTCTCTCTGCTCCCACTGGCGTGGGTCCCTGCATGGGAGGTGTCCATGGGGGCTCCCGGTGGCTCCAGCACCCCAGCCCTTCTCGTGGCACCGAGCCTTGGGCTGGCTGGTCCCCCTCACCACTCACACGCCCCCCCTAACTGCTGGGCACCAGGACAAACCCACAGCCCATCCCTGCACCTTTGGGCTGTGGAGCACATGCCCACCATGGCGGGGTTGTCCTTGTTCCCTCTTGGGAGGAACCTGCAACGTCATGGAATCAGAGAGTCAGACAATCATATTGGTTGGAAGAGACCCTTAAGATCATCGAGTCCAACCATAACCTAACTCTGGCACTAAACTGCGACTCTAAGAACCTCGTCATTTGACGGTGCTCTGTTCCCCTCAGCCTGGCACCCATCTCCTCTTCGCACCTGGTAGATGCTCTCGCGCCTGTCCCTGGAAGGACCTGGTGACAGCTCTGGCAGCTGCTTGTATGAACCTCCGATCATCTCCTTATTGGTTTTCCTGCAGATTCAGTACTTGTAGGTTCACACTCAGAATCTTCTGTATCTCATCTTCATTTATTCCTGAGCTCCAGTTTCATGTTAGTTTCAGAGTCTTTCCTTTTTCCTTAAAGGTAGTGGCTCTGCTTTTCCTTGTCACCCTCAAGCCTTTGAATTACACTGTCACCTTCAGGTGCCTTTCCGGTCCTCCTGTGATCTCTCAGAGGTCCCTCCCTTACTTTGCTTTCTACGTGTGAGCATGAAGCTAACATCTACATTGCAATATTTGCAAGCAGACACCTTTGTCTCTAACTCTTATCAAACGTTTTTCTTTGGAGGGGCATAAGGTCTGTTCCTACAATCAGTGCTGGAGAGGGGAAGCAAGAGATCTTTCTGTATCCTCGGTGATGGTGTAAACATATTTTTCTTCCATGAAGGGCAGCAGCTGTTCAGCAAGGCAGGGTCCAACCTGCCACGTTTATGGGATCTTCAGACCACACTCCAGTTGAAGCCCAGGAAACCTGGAGCAGGGCGAGGAGCTGCTCTCCTCCACTCTCATTTGACAGTCCTTGGGGTCTTTACTCACCACAGCGGTGAGGTCCCAGCTCTCTCTGATGTCCTTCAGGTGACACAGAGTTGGGGGTTGCCCTGAGGCTCAAAACCCTATGGGCCGAGGCTCACCACCTGCCCCACAGATGTGTCCCCTGGGTGTGAGGAGTGCAGGGGACACAGCGCCAGCCCCTGCACAGCAGAGCCGAGGGCTGGTGATCTCCACAGCAGGGTTGAGCACTTCACTCTTCTTCTACCTGTGCTTGTCTCCTCCTGCTCTCCTCGTAGATGAGCCCTGAACCCCTGCAGCAGGGAAATCTCAGCAACCCCACGATGTTCCTTCTCCTGGGGTTCTCCAGTGCTTACAGAGGATGGGTGACCCTCTGCCTCTGCTTCTCGCTCATCTACCTGGTGACGGTGCTGGGAAACCTGCTCATCCTGACCCTTGTCTGGCTGGACACCCACCTGCACTCCCCCATGTATTTCTTCCTGGGCCACCTCTCCTTCCTGGACATCTGCTACTCCTCTGTCACCCTCCCCAAGATCCTCAGAGACGCCTTCTCACCACAGAAGACCATCTCCTTTGTGGGCTGCATCATGCAGATCTACTTCTTCCTTTGCTTTGGTGGCTCTGAGTGCATGCTCCTGGCTGCCATGGCCTATGATCGGTACCTGGCCATCTGCCACCCCCTCCACTACCCAGCACTCATGAACAGGAAGATGTGCCGCTGCTTAGTGGCTGTTTCGTGGTTGAGCGGCTCCATCTCGTCTCTGATCCAGGCCTTCCTCACATCCCGCTTGCCCTTCTGCAGGTCCAACAGGATTGACCACTTGTTTTGTGAGATACCCTTCTTGCTGAAGGTGTCCTGCAGCCCTAATGCTCCTCTCAACAAGGCTGCCTTATATGTTTTTGCTGGGACTATTGCAATGGGCTCTTTTCTCCTGACCGTGGTGTCGTACGTTCACATCATCGGCACTGTCCTCCGGAGGGGTGCAGGGACGCACAGGGCATTTACCACCTGCACCTCCCACCTCATCGTGGTGTCCCTGTTCTTCAGCACCGGGGCTGTCGCATACCTGGCACCTCACTCCAGCGACTCCACGGAGACGGACGAGGTCCTTGCCCTGCTGTACGCTGTTGTGACCCCCATGCTCAACCCCATCATCTACAGCTTGAGAAACAGCGAGGTCAAAGGGGCCATCAGGAAAGCCCTGTGCACAGGGGTGTCACCGGTGTGCACTAAGGGTTTGGGCACCACTGTGGAGTGACCCCCCTCCCCATGCCAGGGATGCAGCTCTTGGAGACACAACACACAAGGGCTCTGGGGCTCCGGGTCGGGTGGTGCCGTGTGGTGCTGGTGCACAGTTCGGTGGCTCCTCGCTCTTCCTCACCAACACATCAGTGCTCAGGCCCGTTGTCGCCAGGGGGACCCGTAGGCTGGGTATCTACCTCACAGCAGGGTCTCCCTTTGTGCCTGGAAGCCTCTGGCACAGCTGGCGTCAGTTCACACCACCAGCTGCAGAAAGCCCAGCTCACACAGGTGTGACCCCAGGGACATGCGCTGTGTGTCATCCCAGGAGAGGATGAGACAATGCAGAGCACTGCTGAGGTCTTCCACCTCTGGAACCGGTGGCCGAAGGATGACACACAACATCCCATGGAGACCCGAATAGATTAGGAGTGGATTTTGTAAAATTGCTAATTGCTTGGCCACAGGACCCGCCCCAGTAAGTAGTTCTGGGAACTTTTTTTCCTAAGAAATAGGTATTGCCCAGGTAGAGGAGTTTTAGTGGCCATCCACACGCTGCCCCTGATGGGACAGTGCCCTTGGTAAGCCTTAATTTTGTTAATCTTTTATCTAGATCAGGGCTTTGCCAGGCTTTCTGGAAAGAGCTTTAATGCCAAAGCAGAGCCCTTTCTGAGGTGAAACACCGGGCAAAGCACAACAGTAACGCTCGTCTGTTTGCATCTCCTCTTAAACGGTGGATAATCTTGTCTGGGCTGGACTTGCAGACACTGCAGAGCCGGATGTCCTTCCCTTAATGCAATAAAATATGTATAAGTAGGAAAACCATTGTCAGGGAATTGATCTTTATATTTTCAGGAGTCAAAGTAAGTTAACCCTGGAAACAGAGAGCTGCTTCCATATGCACAATGGTGGCGATAAGGCGGGAGTGTGGGTGGGACAGCAGATCAATCTGTTTTGTGACGTGCCTTCAGGAAGGGTTCGGGAGCAACCAGCAGCACAAGGAGCTGGGAGGGTGTTACCTGGTGGTCATAAATAAAGGGGTGTTAAAGGACGCTGTGGCGGGTGCTCAGCGTGTGCAAGAAGATACCTCTACAGGCACAGCCAAACACATCCCCCTCGGACCTCAACTGGTTGTTAGGTTGGGGTTTCTTTACAATAAGACTCTGTAAGACTCCTGCTTAGCAGAAATTATGAGAACTGGTTTCCTGCAACTGGAAACACCCCTGTCCCTGCTGGACCAAGGATTTCCCAGTAGGAATTCAACATGCTTTATCCCACTCAGCAACACATCCTCCCAGAGCACGCAGACGAGGCAGGGCTAGTTGAGGAGCCCAGCTTTCAGGATACCTACAAAATCAGCAGCTCCTTTGGAAATAAAGAAGAATTTCACGTCCCTTCCAGCCGTGGTCCCCAGGACGGGGTGACCCAGAGCCGTGTGCCACCCCTCTGCTGTCCCTGCTCTCGGGGAAACCTGCGGCTTCACGACTCCTCCTGCCAGTTGTAGCTGCTTTGGTACCTGGCCAGATGTGCACCTCTGGAGGTGACAGGCAGGGGGGAGGATGGGGAACCCCTGTTACAAGGAAGGGTCTGGCGCCGAGAGTCCTGAGTGTTCTCTGTGCTCACCCTTCATCAACTCATCCCACCGACGGGCAAGACCACACCATGACATGGAATGACAGAGCGTGGTGTAAAGACTGGAAGCATCACCAGGGGTAAAAGAAACATATATCCCTTTCATCAGGCTTGTCCGTCAGGGAAGGTCACTGCTTTCCCTGGAGCAGCCATCTCTGAAGTGGGCTGCATGCACCCCAGGGTGTGCGACGCGATCCACTGCGGTGCGGGAAGAAAGTACTTTTGGTACCATTAATAAATGAATTAAAAATAAAATACTATTTTAAAACTAGCATTTATTTAATCTTTATATTTTAATTTTTAGATTTCTATTGTTATTTGTGTTTTATACTGAATATGTATATAATTTATTTAAAAGTATAAATATTGGGGATCCACACCCAAAGGTTTTTCACTGATAAGGGTGTGTGACCAGGAAAGTTTGAAGAAAGCTGCTCTACAACACCTCATCTGAGCAAAACGGAATCTGAGGGAGTGAAGCTTTACCCACAGCGAAGGAAGACTTGGGGATGGAATGAGGATCACTTGTGCAAACAGGACCTACCCAGCCCCTGGGGCCAGGCGGGACGCACCCCGGGGTGCCGGGAGCTCACCTGGGGCTCTCATCACCCCGAGCCCCACAGAAAGCACCGGTGGGGCTGGGGCTGGCAGGAGTTCCTTGCCCTTTCTCCCTCCTCTTGCGAGGACCTGGGGCCATCGCTCTGTCTCGGAACACGCTGCTTGGCTTTTGGAGGGGGAAACCCAGCTAACGATGTCCCCTCAGCAGCGGCACCGGCCGTCACACAGCGGGAACGAGGAGGGTTCGTGGATCCGTGACGGTGACAACGGCACAGAGCTCATCTTTCTCGCTGACGTGCTGAAGATGAAGGTCATTTTCTTGCTCCTGCAGCTGACACTTCTGTTGGTGGTTCAAATCTGGGCAAACAACCCCTCTGAAAGAATATTTTGCTGGAGAGAAGGTAATGCTGCTGGAGGGGGATTGCCCATGGTGGAGAACAGAGAAGATGCTTGGCTTGGACACTGTCTCCCCAAGGGGACAGAGGTTGGACAAAACCCACCTGCCTGTTTTTCCAAGGTCCCAAAGTCCCTCAGGCCCCCTGGCATCCAACAGCACAAAGTTTGGGTGCTTGGACGCCTCAGTGGGGGAGTCACGGAGCACCTGGGCTTGGCCAAGTGGATCTCACGTTGGGTTAGCGCTGGGCTAGCTCTTCATGGCTGACCACTGCTCTGCCTGGATGAAGAGACGCTTGTCCACCCATTGGCAGCTTGGGCAGAGGAGGGAGTGAGTGGGGGCTTCCTGCTCTGTCCCTGAATCTCTTGTTGTTCTCCGTATTTACCAGTGCAGAGCCATTGTCTCTAGCTCGCTGGGAAGTGGGATACCATCGCCATAGCTCCCCACTGCAGCTGGATTGAAGACCTCAAGAAAGATGGCAAGATGTCTGTGAGGGCCATATTTCACTGCGATGGTGAAATAATCATCAAAACCTTTTTCTGATCTCATAAAAATTAATTTATGATTGTCGGCGCAAATCTTCTCATTCACTCTGGCTGTCACCCAGGGCTCATCTCCTTGCCCTTCACCTCGGCTAGTCCTTGGGTTCTTCATAAAACACACAAAGGAAGAGCTACACGTGTGCCCGGGAGGTGGTTGGTTCCTGTCCTGGTAACACGTGTGCTGATGGTTTCTATGGAGCAGAGCTGTCAAGAGCCGGCCTTTTGCCTCCAACCTGGAACGGCAATTAACCAGCTGCAGAACAACACAGAGGACATGGGAACACCTGCCACGCAGCCGAGACTTCGGGAGGTGACACAGAGTGGCTGCTGTGCCAGCGCTCGGTGCCCAGGCGGGGGATGGCCAGGAGCTGCTCTGCTGCTGGTTCGCACTGAGGTGCAGCCTCGTTTGCCAAAAACAGAGCAGGGGGCTGTGTCTGGAACCCCTCCAGCCGCGGGGGGGTTGCTCGGCCAGGTTGCAGGTGGAGTCAGACAATTAGTTCACCCCCGGGTGTTTGAAAAGCCCCTTTGAGGGGGCAGCATCGGGGAATGGATAATCATCACTAACACAGAAATTAGACAGAAATACCTTCATATTAATCTACCTTTACCAGTGCAGGTCTGTCTTCAAGCCCCATTCTGGGAGTGTATCTGGGAAGAGAGGCCAAAATCAACCAAGCTTCTTCTCAGTGGAGGTGACTGATGGCTTCAGATGCTTTAAAAACCCAATAAAAAATTAGTTTCTTTCACCTAGCACTGGCTAGGGGATCCCTGCCATTACCTCTGCATTCAGCCCAGTCAGTTGGGTGATGACCCTGTTCCTCCTGGAAAGGCTTCCACTCTTAGTTAGAAGATGAGCGATGGAAATCTTAGCATTCCCTTGACAGCTCTCTCCCAGCCACCCCTGACATTGCTAATTATGCCTTGTCTCTAATGGGAACCACCTGAGCTCAAGCCCCAGGTGCAGCTTCACGCCTCTCCCAGGATCTGTTTGGGCAACCAAGCAGCCTCTCAAGGTGCTTTTTGAGGAGCCCACTGGAAGCTGAGGGCTTTGTGTGCCAGCAGCTGGAGTACAACGGCCTTTATTTGCTCTCCAGTCCCATAGGATGTGAGTAGAGGATGATGGTCCCAAAAAAACCCTGATCAACCCAATCAATACACAGATGAGAGTACCAGGGGAGCACCAGTGAGGAGATGGGACCTGACCCAGCAGCGGGGCTTAAACCACCCCGAGAATAGGACCCCTCCATAGCACGGACATCGATTTGAGCTACTGCCCGTCGTGTCAGTGGCAGCTTCATGTGCTACTGCAAAGTGTACCATGGGGAGCTAGGGGATTCCAGGCTGTGCTCTCTGAGCTCCCCATACCAGGCTCTGCAGTGCCAGAGGAAGCACAAAAAGGCGCAGTGATGTCCAGGGAACTGAGGGGTGTGAGGGGCAGACCCTCCAACAGGCCCCACCAGTGGGATGGGAGCTGCTGGACTGTTTGTCTCACTGCTCTAGGGGTGTCATGGGGTCTGGCTGCTCTGTCAGGGCTGCATGAGACCCCCAAAGTGCTCCTGGTGACACCGCCATGGGAGCAGGAGGAGGTCTGGGGACATTCAGCCGGGCTGTAGCCACGTCTCGGTTCCTGCAGGCAGAGACACTGAAGTGAAACCCCACGTGTTGGAGAAATACAGAGACACTATGAGCCAGATGGGGCTCTCCAAGGAGAAAACCATTGTGCTGGCAGAGGTGGTGAGATGTAGAGGGTGACCTTGGCACCTTCCTGTGGCTGCTGCACTGAGGACCACGAGGAGCACGGCCCAACAACCAGGGTGCTGGTGCCATGGGATGAACTGAGCTGGAGCAGGCTCAGCCCTAGCAGGTGCTGCATGGGGTGTGAGGCACAAACGTTGGTACCGGCTGGAGTCCATGGTGGATTTTAACTGGCACATCCTTCTGAGTAGGTGCTGAGCAGCTCTCCACAGTGCTGCATTACTCCTCAGGCTCCTCTGCGGGTCAGGAGATGAGCCTCATTCCTCGTTGTCTTTGCAGAGGAATGCACCCGCCATTGGAGCAGGTGAGCCAGAGCTCCAGCTCTCCCATATGGAGTTGGGGCAAGCCCACAGCACCTTCCCACCCTCCCAGCCAGAGCTTTGGGCACAAGGACTCCTGGTACAACTGCCCAAAAGTGACCCCCAGCCTGAACCACTGTTCTGGGAAGATGCTGAGCACCAGACAAAAGAAAAGACACTTTGTCTTTTTTTCATTTCTACAAAGTAAATTGCAAGATCTGAAACTTGGCATTAGCAAGAGACGTGGCCTTAGCCTGCGTCTTGGGAAGCTGGGAACCAGCAGCTGTCTGCAATGGGCCAGACCCTTGGTGCTGGGGCTGGGCTTGTGGGGAGCAGCAAACGTTGCTCCAGAGAGGGGAATGGGAGCAGGACACGCCAGGAAAACTCAGGCTGGGGGACCTTGGGAGGTCTGTACACACACCCCTTTCCTCAGCAAGGCCCAGGCTACTCAGGCTTTCTTCAAGGGGTTTTCGCAAACCCCAAGAATGGGGACGCTGTGGCTTTGGCCAGTTCGTCTTTGCCATCCCTAGGACACCAGGTCCCAGCTCCGATGGGTCAGTGCTGGAGGATCCAGCTCAGCTCCCCGCTCTGCAGCCCCCAGCCCTGCTCTGCTCAGGGCTGGCTCCCGTGGCCCCTCCGCCTCCTCACCTGCCTCCTGCTCTGAAATAGAGATGGTGACCCGCCTCGCAGCTGGCTGCGATGCTGGGGAGTGCTGGGATCCTCACAGATTGGCTTTGGGTTCTCAGACATGCCCTGTCTGGGCAGGCAGCATGGGGTAGGGGTCGCCTCCTCTCTTTGCCATGACTCACAGTCTCCCTTGGACAGGCACTTCTACACCCCCCCCAGTTACCTCCCATCTGCTCCCACTGCTCTTGCCCAGCTGGATGGCCGCAGGCTCGATGTGCACACAGGGAAGCGGTTGCACCACCATTCCCTCCTGCCTCCCACAGATCCCCTGGCCCAAATGCCCCCGCTCAGGGCTGCCCTGGCCCCAGCTGTCGGCGCAGCCCCAGCGCTCACCGGGTTTGCCCCTGTACAGACCCACAGCTGGTTCCCAGCCATTTGCCATGGGTGGCTTTTGGCGGCTCCTGGACACAGCCATGCTGCGGACCCATGATCCAGGTCAACTTCACATCTCCTCAGTGCTGCAGATCTGGTCCCCATGTCCTCACCTCCCCCAGAAGTGAAACCATGGCCCTGACACGGAGAGGGGGACCCCCCAGCAGTTCTGGGGCCCTGAAGAGCCCATGGTGGGGCAGCAGCACCAGCTACCCCATCGAGGGTGCACAGCATGGATCATCAATGGTGCCCAGGGACCTTCCCCAGCCCTGTGGGTGACAGGTCCTGGTCAGACCATGTCCTGGAAATGCCAAACCCTGGCCATGCGATGGCACCATCACACTGCACAAGGGCCAGGAGCACCAGTCACCCAGGTGAGGATGGAGGTGATGGGTCTGGTGACACATGGGGACAGGACCTGGCAGGGACTTTGCCCACCGACTGAGATTGGCCTCCCTGTCACTTGGAAACAGGGACAACACAGGGCAGAAGAGAAGCTTGTCTCTTTCAGACCATATTGAAATCACTGAGTTTATTAAGGATTTGCATCAGCATAAATGAGACCAGTTTGTCCCTGTAACCCTTTGGTCTGGCCCAGTATCCATCCCAATAACCCTCCAACCACACCCTCATGCAAGGCAAAAAGCAGCAGGTTAAAGATGTGGTTACTGGCCCAGGCGTGGGCACTTGCCTGCATGGTCCTGGCACCATCACCTGGTGCACTCGCTGGTCCCAGAGATGTGTGTTAAAACAGAGAGGCAATTAATGAGCACAGAGCTCCAGTCAATTAGAGAGCAAAGGAAATGTAGGGTCTTTCCTTTGAAAGTAAAATCCTGGGCTTGTCCAGAGGGCTGGCAGGAACGAAAGGCCAAGGAAATTCAGGAAGAAATAAAATTTTAAGAGGTATCTATTCTGCTGGAGGCAGATGACAAGGTGGCCAAGAGCATTGTCCCTATGGCCAGCCCCACGCTGTGCTGTCACCCATCTCTGCCTGCGCCTGGTGACAGCAAGAGACATGGGCTGGGGGCAGCTCCTGCCAAAGCCCAGCCTGGAGTCCCGGCCACGCCGCACCCCCAGCCGCTCACTCTCGGCAAACCTTGGAAAGGCACGGAGCCGGCTGACAGCCTGCCAGGGCACCGCTGACGCTGTAACGGGGCTCCCGCCGTGAGCACCATGGGCTGGGGCTGAGCCCAGCCGCGTGGCAGGACACCGGTTTGGGAATCCCCACACCGAGAATTAGAGCCTGAAATGGCAGCACATGTCGGCCAGCGGGATCCCGGACAGCGGGTCCCGGCGAGCCTCACGTCGTCTTGCTTGTGCCAAGGTCTCGGGTCTGTGCCGGGAGCATGGGGCTGGAGATCAGATGCCCAGATTTTGCAAAGCTGCCTGTCTCAGCATCCTCTGCCTCTGTGGGGGAATCCCTTGTGCAGCCCCTAGCAGCTCTACAGCGCATGGATTCTCTGGAGACAATAACAGGGGACCCTGCTGGACACGGAGGTTGGTGCGACTGGGGTGTCCATGGGGCATTCCCAGGCTGTGGGGTCATGTCTCCCCAAACACCTGCTGTCCTGCAGCCAGCTGGGATGTTCGTGCTCTGAGGGGGACCCAAGTGTTGGGAAGGAAACCATAGGGTCATGAGCCTGAGTCAATGTCTGTGAAGAGTGTTTGGAAGGGAGCTCACCCCGCAGGGACCTGGGCAGGTGGCTGTTGACGGGGAAGGGAGGGCGTGTTTCGGCCACGCACAGCTCTGCCCATGGCCAGTGGCTGCCGCTGAGCTCTGACAAACTCAGTGCTTGCAGTCGGGTGCTGCAGCTGCCCCACACGTCACCTCCTGCCATCACCCTGGCCATTGCCCCAGCAGCAACTCGACCCCTGTGCGGGATTTCCCAGCCCCTCATCCCCGGTTCGTGCCGCTCCTGCGGGACTGGAGCAGGAACCCGGTCCCAACATCCACCAGCTCCCCCGACCTCTGTTCCTGGAGCCGGGCAGAACCAGCATCTCCACCGCCCCGTGCTCCTCCCTCTGCGCACTCAGGTGGGTTTTCTGGTTATGAGATTTAACTCAGCACGCAGAGACACCCCCACACCAAAAAGTGACACACAAAAAAGTGCCGCCGCCCAGCTAATGAAAGCTCAGAGCAGCAGTCGCACGCCAGCGCTTTGGAAAACGCTCGTGTTTAAAGGAGAGTGGTTTGGGGGCCGGGATAAGCCCGGTTTAGGTGTCCCAGGAGCACAACCCGCCCCGCAGTTCGGCCATCAGCGGGGGCGCGGCCATCGCCCACAGAGCCCTCGGAGGGGCTCCCCCCGCAGGCCCGCGGGGGGTGCGTGGGCGGGGATGATGCGGGGCCGCTGCGAGGGATGGAGCGGAGGCTCCTGCGCTCCGGCCGCGATGCTGCAGGAGGGGCGGGGCTGGGGGGTGGCCCCCCCGCGGGGAGCAGCTGCCCCGCCCCCCAGCCCCGCCCCGCCGCTCCCGCAGCCGCCGCGGCCCCGCGCCCGCCGTGCCCGGGAGGATGGTGGCGGCCCGGGGCGCTGCCCGCCGCGGAGCGCTGCTGCTGCTGCTCGCCGCCCTCGGCACCTGCCGCCTGCGCCTCGCCCGTGCCGGTCAGTGCGTCTCCGTGTCCCCCCGTGTCTGTGTGTCCTTCCTCCCCCGCGGGTGTTCCAGGATCCCAAGGGACCCGCGTGGCCCCTCCCACGGCGACCCCGGTGCGGTTGCTCCCCCCATCCCCACCCCCACGCGGGCTCAGCGTCCGTGGGTGCTGAAACTCGCAGCCCCTGGGCGGGTGAGCGGGTCCCTCCCCGCACCGCGGCCCCCGTGTCCCCTCCAGCCGGCGGCCGGGGCGCTACCGCGGGGGAGGGGCCGCCCCGCATCCTTCTCCCGGGCAGCGCGGTCCGCGCATCCCCACGGCCCCCACGGGTGGGAAATGGCCCGTGGGCCGCCCCCACGCAGCCCCACAGGGTTTCTCGCAGCCCAGCCAGGCCCCGCATCGCTCCCAGGGCCGGGCAGCGCGGCGCCATCGCCCTCCTGCCCGCAGCTGCAGACGCGGCCCTGGCAGCGGGGGCACCGGCGCAGGGCTGCTCCCCGGCAGCGCTGGGGGGTGGCAGGAGGCACCCACAGATGTGGGGCCTGATCTTGGAGCGGGGAGAGAGCAGGGACTTGCGGGACCAGCCCTACACTGTGGCCCTAGTGAAGCATCTTTATTATGGGGAAAAAGCCAACAAAGAACCCCAAAGCAAACACAGCTGCTGAGGTGACCAAGCCATGTCAGGGGGCCGCCGGGAGGCTGGCCAGGCTGGGGTGCCCCGTTTGCTCACCTGCCTGGAGCCGCTCCCTCGAGGGGAGCAGCAGCAGCATCATTGCGCCATGGGGCTGAATTGGTGACGGAGGCATTTCTCCTCTCTCCTGGGGCAGAAAAAATGCATGGCTTTCATTTCCCTCCCAGCAGCACCACCTTTGGCCTTCTTTCTGTTTTCTTAATGGTTGTTTGGGGGGTTTAGGGTTTGTTATTATTTTGGGGTTTTTCTTTTTGTTTTTTTGTTTGTTTTTTTTTTTTAGTTTTGGGGTCTAAATTACTGCCTTTCCCCTCCTGGTGGGTCTGGCACTGGACGGGCACTGTGGACCCTCGCTCTGTGCCCACTGCTGGGGTGCGCGGGGCTACCATGGGCATAAACACCACCCTTCCAAAAACCCCAGCCAGCCCTGGGCGTTCCTGCCCACAGCAAAACTGGAGGCTCCTCGCTCTGCCCGTGCAGGGTCTGGGGTGTCCCTGCCGGCGGCACAGCCTGTCTCGGGCAGGTGCTTTCCGCCTCGCTGCCTGCTTCAGCCAGGGAGGCCTCCTCGCTCTCAGCATTGTTTGGAGATCCCATATTGTTCTGCCTGCTCCAGCTCGCCGGAGGGGGGACGCCGGGCAGGCAGCGGCTGAGAGCCGGGGACGGTGCTGCTGGCTCTGTGGCGGGGCAAGAAGGTGCGGTATTTTTTAAAATTTCCCAAAGGTTCAAAACATCTGTGTGTTTCTGTGCCAGGGGCTGGAGGCGGAGGTGGGGGTGCTCCTGCACTCTCCCTCTTCCCATGTGTCCAGGCCAGCGTGGCCCGGCGGGGGGTACCAGTGACACAGAGTGGGATGGGAAGAAGGAAATCCGGGTGGCTCTGATGCAGCCACTGGTGATCCGGCATAATCTCCGCTGCTTCAGAATTTAAGAGATTGAGGGGTATAAGCTGGCCTGGCAGTGCTGCTGGGGTGGGACCGCTCGAGGGGCTGCTGTTGTGGGAGGGGGGCAGCAGTCTCCCCATCCCTCTCCCTTCCCAGCCCCAGGGGGCTGCTGAAGAGCTGGCAAGCGCCGGGGGCCTCGCTCCGCTGGCAGCAGCCTGCTCCAGCAGCTGGGTTAGCACACACGCTTGGCACAAGTGAGGCTGGGATGGACGGCTCAACCTCCTTCCCCCAAGCGAAGGCTGGGGATGGTTCCTTTGCACTGTTTCCAACCACGTCGTTGTACTGCCTGGAAACGCCAACAGCAGCATCCCAGTGCTGGGAGGTCGGGTTTGTTTGGCACACAGCAGTGGGGGCTCTGGGCTGGCTTCTCCTGGAGGTACCTGGAGGAGCATCTGGGGTGCTGGGCAGGGAAAGGAGTCTCTGGCCTGTCCCTGCAGCCGTCCTCCCCCAGCACAGTGGAGCAGGGGAAACCCTGGCTGTTTCTTCTCATTGTATAATTTCCCTTCCTGAGCGGATGGGGCAGAGCTTGGCTTTCTCTGGGGACAGCGGCAAGGGGCAGATGGCAGGGCCGGGGCAGCTCCAGCTCTGGGCAAGCCGGTGAAGCTGCTCCTGGCCAGGCGAGAGGCAGGGGAGAAGGTCCCAGCCCACCATACCTGCATCCTCCTGCCTCTGTGGGAGCTTCAGCAAAGCTTCTTCAAACAGGGGCTGGCATCTCTTCCTCCCCATCTTCATCTGCCGGTGCTGCACCCCAGAGGCCCTTGCAATAGGTGGCATCTCCCGGACGCAGGCAGCACATGGCACAGTGACATCCTTGTCTTGCCAAGGGCCTGGTCGAGCTGTTGAAGGGCAGCAGCCGGCTCTGGAGGTGGTGCAGTCAGTGGTTTAGTTTTGGCTGGTGCTCCTCAGTTGTAGTGGGTTTTTTTCCCCACGTGTCTCTATCCAGCGCATCCAGCTTCAGGCAGAAATGCTTCCTCACCTTGTTTTCTGGCTGCATTTCCTGGACCATTAGTGGGAGCTGGACTTCTCACCCCTCTTGAGTAATTTGGTTGCCAGCTTTCATATATTATTATTATTATAAACAAACAAAAAAAATTTTCCAAATGGGATAACAGGCAAGAACCTCTATTTTTAATAAGCCTGAAAACCGCGGCCCTGCTGCCACAGCCAGCACTTTGTGTCAGACACACCCGGAGAAGCTGTTCAGCAAAAACAGAGTGGTCCTTTCCAGTCCAAGTGACCCATTTGGCCACGTGTGACCTGCCGGCTCCTCGCTGCCTTTCCTCCTCACGCTGCTGCTCAGGGATGCAGGTGGGAGTGCAGATGCTGGTGCTGATGGTGGCTGCCCCAGCTCTGTGCTGGTGCAGAGACTTCTCAAGGTCCAGAGCTGGGCATGGCAAGGCTGGAGCTGTCCCCGTGGAGTCCTCATGGCTCGGTCTGTGGTGGGATTGTCGTCTCTTGGCTTTTTAATTTGCCTGCTTTGCAACCGCCACGCTGGGGAGGGAGCTGCGGTGGGGTTGGGGGGCAGCGGGCCGACCTTGGGGACCATCGTCCCGAGCACCGAAGCTGGGACACCTCCCAGTCCCTCTTGGGAGCATCTCGGCAGTGCTGGTGCTGCGCCCCGGCACTTGCCATGAACAGGCTGCCCTGCAGAGCTGCCCAGGGCTCTGCCCACGGCTGAGCGGGGGGTCTCCGAGCCCCCTGACATCACGCTGGTCAATCTGGAGAAACTGGATATTTCCAGCCTTGGCATTTTCTTGAGGTGCAGAGAAGGCTGTGTGAGTCCCCTTGGTGGTGCTGGGCAACGGTTCTGCCTGATGGCGTGCAGCCCCCCATCCCTTTGAGCCCCCCCAGCTGCTGCACGTTGGGGTGTCCTTTGCCACACCAGTGCCAACCAGGCATTTCCCACACAGCAGCCGGGATGCCGAGTTTAATTTCTGTGTGATTTTTATTCTTGGAGTTAAAGTTCCCCCTTGTGTTCTCTGGGGTTGTGTTTGTTGGGCTGGTTCCTACCATGAGAAAAGAGCCCTCGTGGGTAAGTGAGGTGTGGGGAAACCGGGGATGCGGTGCATGAGCATCCCGTGGGGCTCTGGGCAGGGCTCTGTCCGCAGGCGTGGGGAGGGGAACAGGTAGAAAGAGTCCCCTGATCTCCATCATTCCTGACGTGGTCAGCATCAAGGAAGAGTTTATGGTTTGTGGAAGAGAGGTGCTGCAGTTTGCTGGGGACCCACGAACGCGTGTGCCCCAGCCGTGCCCTCTGGGCGCCGGTGGGGACAGAGCTGGAGCCTGAGGTGGAGGAAATATGGTCCTGAAGCTTGGAAGATGCTGCGGTTACGCTGTGCAGGGTCAGGTTCCCCTGGCTGCTCCTGGTTTGGGGTCTGCAGGTGCTCTGGAGGGTCTGGAGTGGGACCCTGGCCTGACCGCAGGGCTGCGCTTTCTGCTGGGGACTCCCTGGGGCCACCGTGGCCCTGAGAAGCCAACCCCTCCCCAGGGTCCGGAGCCCTTCCCACAGTGCAAAGGGAAGACGAGTCTGGGACGTTTGCCTGAGACGGCTGTTCTGGGCCATGGGGGTATTAAGGGAGGAAATCGGCTTAGTGCTGCCGCACGCTTATGGGGGGGTGCTGGGAACAGGAGGGGTGACAGCGTGGTGGGGCACTGGGCACAGGGAGGATGGTGGTGCTGGGGACAAGAGGGTTGACAGGTGGTGGGGATGTTGTAGATGGGAAGGGTTATGCAGGTGCCAGGGACAGGAGGGGTGATGGGGTGGCCTCTCCCCGGGTTCAAGGCAGTGGAGACAGGAGCTGCCGTCGGTCCCATCTTTGCATTAATTCCTTGAACACAGTGCCTCAGTGCTTCATCCTCATGGGGGGCTGTGGGTCTGGTCCCAAATGGGTGCAGTGGCTCCCACAGGCCGGCTGACCCCCAAAAAGCCCAGGGCATGGCCCCAGTGCTGCTGGCAGTGCTGGAGCATCTCCCTCCCATGTCTCATGTCTGGGCTTTACTGACCGCCACTGCCACAGGGGTGACCAGAGCATCGAATGGCGGCAGCAGGCCTCTAATTAGCCGCTTCATGAGCTAACGATAATTGCAATGGGAAGAAACTGGCCGTTAAGTGCCTGGAGTGCATTTTGAATTGGAGGAAGGAAGCGCAGCCGGAGCAGGTCCCCGTCCCGGCCTCTTCCCGCTCCGGAGCGCTGGGCTGGCAGCCGTCCACCCGCCCAGCGCACCCGGTGACATGTGCTGGGGTCTGTCCTGCACCAAGGGAGGCGGGCAAGGCCTTGGCAAGAGGGAGGATGCACTTTGGCGAGGGGATCCATCGCTTGAGGCAGGTGACACGAGAGGTGACATGTCAGCTGGCTGGAGGGGACCGTTGCCTTGTCACGGCACAGGGGTCACCCAGGCTCTTGGCCACTGTCCCCTTCCTGTAGAAAGGCCATGGTGACAGAGGTGGAGGGCAAAAGGTGGGGAAGGCGCCGCTCTTGCTGTGCAGCTGTAGCACCCATGGGTGCTGCCTGGGCGCTGCAGAGGAGCGCTCCGGGGGACACGGTGGCTCTCGCGTGCGGGAGGAGCAGCTCTGCCTCGGGAGCTCATCGTCTCGCATCTGTCAGGGATTATTTCCCAGTCACCCACTAAGCCGGGAGGGGGGGCAGCCCTGGTAAACTGCCCGTAATGTGGCCCATCCTGCAGCTGTAATTCCTGACTGGAAGGGAGAAGGTTTCCCTGAGCCGGCCGCCTCCTGTGAGGGATAAAAGCCAAAATAAATCTCTGGATCCAGCTGTTTCAGCACCATCTGCAGCCCTTTTCCAGGAGCCCTAGGATGCTGCATTCATGAGCACCCCTGGGATGCAGCTGTGCATCCCATGGGCCCCCCATTTTCTGGGCTTACAGGGGGTGCCCCCATGGGCTCTGCCCCAGCAGGATGTGGTGTCCCGCAGGTCTTTATCGCTGGTGGCAGCTGAGTCAGCGTGGGCGCAGCCTGAGCAGGGTGGGGTGATGTGGCCCCTGCTTTTCCACCTGCTTCTCACCTTGTGTGTCCGTGGGGACATGGGCTGCCTGCCTGGGGTCCCCGCTCATGGGCTGTTGGAAAGCCGTAAGTGTTGCCCGTTAAAGCCCCCTGGCCCTGGCGATAAGTGCCTGTGCCCCCAGACCCCATCACCTGGCTAGTGGGGCTGGTGGGAGCGCCAAGAGCGGTACCAGCTGAGAGCAGGACAGATGGACAGGCTCCCCAACCTGAACAAAGCTGCCTGTGCTGGTGCCGCCACCTCCACGCTGCCCAAGGGTGTTCCATCAGCGAAATCGTGCTGGTGCGTGGTTACCAAAGGCTGTAAAATGTCTCCCGGCAGCGTGGGATGGCAGCGAGGTGTGGGAGGGCTTCGGCTTTGCCAAAGAGCATCTGGCCCTGGTGGGCGCAGCGGTGCTTTGCCGAGGCGCTGCAGCTCCGGGGTTTCACTCCCAGCCCAGCACAGGGGCGAGCAGGAGCTGCTCACCGATGGCCAAGCTGTGCCAGTGTGGCTGTGCCGGCGTGGCTGTGCCAGCCCTTGGCCTGGCAGCTCCTTGGGTGCTCGGCTGGGTGAGGTGGGCTCACGACTCTCGCCTCCCCACCAGCAGCAACGGGTCTGCAGGGCGAGCTCACCCGTGGCTGTGGCTCTGCTGGTCTCACCGGGCAGACCAGGCTCTGTGGGTGCTGTCCCACTGGTCGGTTGGTGCCAGGAGAGAGCCTGGACGCCAGCCCTTCCCTCCAGGCTGCTCAGGGCTTCAGGCGGGTCTGTGCTTGGAGCAGAGCTGTGAAACTCCCCGCACCGCAGGGCACTGCCCGTCCCCTGCGATGCAGCACAGCGAGGGTCTGGCACTGTGCCGCGCTGCCCGTCGGGCGGTCAGAGCGCCGCAGGGGTGTGGGGAGGGGTCCCTCTCTCCAGTGGAGCTGCCGTGCTGCAAACCGGCGTTGGCACCGTGTGCTGGTGTTGGTACTGTGTGCCCGTGTTGGTACTTTGTGCCGGTGTTGGCGCTCTGTGCCCATGCAGGCCAGCCCCACTAACCCGCCTGTGGCAGCGCTCTGCACCGGGGCCCTGACCGCAGCTGTGCTGTCGCATTGTGCCCAGAGCTAAGCCACTAAAAAAGGAATTTATAAAAGCCCAGCCTCTGCCTCCGCCCCAGTGGGTTCTGGGCAGGTATGAAGCCCGTTGGTATTTGCTTGAGCAGAACCTGATAAACAAGACTGAAAGTGGGTGGTTCGAGCTGCGAAGAGTGGCAAGGTGCTTTTCGGCATGGGATGACATTGGGGACAGCCTGGCGTCCCTGGTACGGGTGGCTGCACACCCAGCCAGGCTGGGGTTGGTGGTGCAGAGCCAGTGGCAGCTTTGGGCAGGCAGCACCAGCGAAATGGGGTACGGCATCTGGGTTTCCTTTTTTAAATCATTTCTTCTATTCCTGAATATCTGGAGCAAAGCACTTGTGGCTGGAGACAGCCCTGGCACCGTGGGGTCACACTGGTACGGCAGGGGGTGCAGCGTGTCACCCTCCCGGCCACCGCACGGCCTCTGCGGGGTTGGAGCTGCCCTGAGCAGCTGGAGGGGACAGCGAGCGGGGCCGGAGCCGGCAGCGCCCAGGCTGGGGGAGCAGGGGGCTCCCTCAGCTCCGTGCCCCCCTCACCTCCCGCAGGGAAGGTGGCCCTGTCCTCTTCTGCCTCTCGGCTCTGCCCAGTCCCTGCCGGGATCTTGAGCTGCCGTTTCCCAGAGCTGTTTCCATCCCTCTGTCCGGGTGCTGTCTCCCCTTCCCACAGCCCCCATCAGTCAGCTCCTCTTCCCATGGTGTGCCAAATGGGTTGCCAGGGCAGGGATCAGGAGGTTTTTGGCTCAGTTAAGGGGTTTGAGTAGCAATGACACAAAATCCTGCTCCCTCGGCCTGGCAGGGCCTCCCTTCTTCCAGCCTGGGATCACTGGAGCAACTTGAGACTTTGGGTCTGCTCTAAGGTGGGGATGGGCTCTGGGGTGACACTGGCGGTTGGGGAGGTGAAGTGTTTGGGGTTGACAAGGGTTTGGCATCCCCGCATCTCTGAGGAAGCCTGGCTCAGCCCCTCCTGGCCCTCCCTTTCCCTCTTGGCATTGAAGCTGGGGGGCAAGGCTCTGGGAGCCCGTCGTCATGGCCTCAGGGCCGCAGCAGTCACTGCCCTTGGCGTGGCAGCATCTCCTGTGCCGTGCAGCCCCGCGCACCGCGCCGCTGGTCCTGCCGGCGCAGCGGGGCCCCAGCGGGCAGGGCCTGCCTGCGCTGGGCGCTCGGCAGCAGCCCGCAGTGGCGTTTCAACGGGGTGACTGCCCATGGTGGCATTTTCCATCATCATTTGCCATCCTTCCTGGGTGGGGACGCTGCTGATGAGAACGTCCCCTCTGCGGGAGTACAGCGCAGCCGATGTGTTTGAAGGGCAGGCAGGGGGGTGCTGCCGGGGGGTCCCTGCAGGGACACCCCTGTCCCCAGCTTCTGGCACAGGCCAGCTGGCACTGTCCCTTGGACCATCTCTGACCTGTCAGCTGGGCCAGACCTCAGCGCCCAGCGTTCTGGCTGAACCTGAAAAGCTGGCAGCTGCGACACGCGTCCCGGTGGCCTTGGGGACGGGAAGCCTGGCGGCACGTGGCCTTTGCCTGAACAAACCTGCTGAAGCAAAAAGCAAACAAACACTTTCAGCTGCAAAGTGCTCTCCGGTGGGCCAACATGTGCCCGTGCTGCTGCGGTAGGGATGACGGGGGGGCCAGGCTGCGTGGCCGTGACTGTGCCGGGTCCTCTGTCCCCAAGAGCAATGTGACGTGGCCAGCGTCCCCCTGCCCCGCTGGGTTGGGTTGATGTTTGTGCTGATCCCCACTCTGCCACCTCTGTGCACAGGAGGGGTCTCTGTCTGCTGCATTTTCGGGGGCAGGAGCATGGCGGTGACGTGAGCAGCTGCCGGCAGTGGCGAGGCTCCCGCGGGGGCTGCGGAGCGGCGGCAGAGCCGCTGGCCAGGGCCACGGTGCCAGCAGCTGGGCCCAGGATGGGGGTTGCTGCCGAAGCCCGGCCCTGCCTGCAGCCCAGCTCCCCTCTGCCTGCGCCCGGCTGCAAGCAGCAGCAGGCGGGGGATGCAGCTGGGTCGGGAGCCCGGCAGGGCTCACTGTTGGGTCTGTCATCAGTGAGTGTCACTCACAGGCAGTCTTTGCAGCGGCAATGGTGCCAGGGCTGGGGCACCCGCCCGAGCAACCCCAACCATCCAGCCCGGCTTTTCCCGTGTTATTGTGGCCGCTGGCAGTCAAGGCGGTCGCTGCCCAGCTCACCCGAGGACGTGTCCCTGGGCATGGCAGGAGTGGGACTGGGACTGCCGGGTGCCTCAGCCCCGCTGCTGCACCCGCTGCTGGGCAGGAGCACTGCCAGGGGTGCTGCAGGCAGAGGGAAGCGAGACCTTGGCAGCGGGGCCGTGGGGCAGCGTGTCTGCCTGCCCGGGGCTGGCTCCAGCCCTTCTGAGCCAGGAGCAATGTGCGGAGCCCGCAGAGCCACGGGCAGTGCCAGCCCACAGCAGAGGCGCCGGGAGGCCAGGCAGGCACCAGGCAGGTCCCACAGCCCCCGGCCGGAGGAGGAGGAATGACCTTGGAGTGCAGCTGGCGGAGGCCGCGCTGCCGCTGCGGGCGATGGGCCGTGTACCTGGCCCTGGGCTGCAGCCGAGTGCCGGCGTGCGGAGGTTCAACATGAGAGCGGGGACCCCGGTATCCCCCATGCCTGGCATCGTCCCGTGACTGTGCCCCCAGGGGCCGTCTCACCGCCATGCAGGGCTGGATCCCCATGCAGGGCTGGATCCCCATGCAGGGCTGGATCCCCATGCAGGGCCGGACTGCGCGGCCCAGGCAGGCAGCACCTCCGTGCCCGTTGCTCTGTTGTGGCTGATGCCCAAGGGGCTCTGCCAGCTCATGCTGCTGGCACTGGGGCCCATCAGCCGCAGGCTGGGTGTGGGTGTTGGCGTTGCCAGTGTAGGGAGCATAAGCACTCAGACCAGTGCTCAGCATTAATTAATTACGCTCTTACGTTAACTTTTATCTCTCTATCTGCAGCAGTGACACAGCAGGGGCAGTTTCTGCTTTCCCAGCCACCCGGATGTCCTCCTCAGCTTTATTTTTGTTTCTTTTTCACCTGTATGTTTTGGCACGAGTGTTGAAAAACTGCTTTGCCCAGGGCTGTGACTGCCAGCAGCTCCGTGCCCTGCCCAGCCATGGCGAGATACCCTCTGTCATTTGGAGGGGTGCAGCGGGCACCCCTATTGCTGGGGCTCTGCTCGCCTTGGGGGCTGCCCCAGGTCCCCAGCATGGCTCTCCCTGGGTGGGTCTGTGGGGCTGGGGGTGTTGTGCAGAGCTTCACCCTCCGATAACCCACTTGGGGCTGCGCGTGTGCCCCTCAGAGCTCACACACTGTGAGTTCCTGCTGTGCATGGGCTGCTCCCGCGTGTCCCCGGCTCACGCTCACGTGCTGTTTGTCTTTCCGTGCTGGCTGCACGGTGTCCCGCTCACCCGCTGGCCTCGGGCTCAGCCCTGCCTGCAGGAGTCACCCAGCCCTTCCCAGCACTGGCAGCTTGTCCTGCCCACAGCCCAGTCCCCAGGGTGGCAGCAGTTGGGACCAGACGTGTCCCCGTGACTCCTGGGTGCCAGCAGGCACAGTGCCCAGCATGGCACAGAGGTGCCCACCGTTGCCAGCCCCACCAAGGAGCAGACACTGGGTTGTGGGGTGGGCTCAAAGAACAGCCCCCACAAAACCACCCACTCTGTGGGGTGCCCACACAGTGATATCTGCTTACTAACGTCGATTGATTACACATGGGGAGCTTAATTAGATCCCTGCCCGCCTGTTTCACTCCTAATCCCAGCCCGTGACAGCTGGGCAAGCACAGCTCGTTCCTCAAACAGAGATAACGACCTTTTATAGATTCCAGGCTGGGGTTTATTTAACTGGTTGCTGGGCACCAGCTCAGGGCAGCCTCCCCAGTGCCCCAATGTGGCTCCAAGGGTTGTGTCGGGGTCTCACAATGCTGGGTGTCTTCCCCCCACCAGTGAACAGCTTTCCAGTACCTGTTTTGGGGACATATGCTTGTGTGGGTCCACTGGTACCCCAGGTCTGGTGTCCCCTCAGCGCCTCTCAGGTGTGTGGTGTGTCCCCACTCTGGGGCTGCCCAGTGACAAAACCTCCTCCTGGCCCTGGATGGCCACGTGTTTTGGCTGTTTTGTGGTTTTTAAACAAAGCAGCCTTGAGAGTGAGCCTGGGGTGGGGGAAGCAGGCGGCTGAGTCCAGTTTCTGTGTTTAAACACCCGATTATTTTCCCATTAAGCATTAATTCTCCCCCAGCTGCCTGGTCAAACTCTGTCCCTCTTTGGCACCAGCAGCCGGAGGGTGACGAATGCCGTGTCCGTGGGGTGCAGTGGGGGAGCTCCGGCGCAGCCAGGGGCTGTTGGTAGCGGTTGCATCCTCCAGTGAGCAGCTTAAAGGTGAAAAAGGGCTATGCGAAGGGGGATTTGTGGTGGGTGACATCCTGCTCAGTGTCCCCCATGTGTTGTTTTGGGGTGGCGCCCCATTTGGTGCCCTTCCTGGGGGAGCAGAGTTGCCGTGGTGGCCTTGGAGCTTCGTGTCCTGATAGCTCCATCCTGCGCCAGGTCTCCACCGCGCTGTGCCTGGGCACAGCACCAGCTGCCCTGCTCGCCCCGGTCTGCTGCAGGGATGGGGATGCTCAGGAAAGCCCCCAAAGTCGGGGTGCCCCTTTTTGGAGGGGTGCTCTGCGATGTGCCAGGGATGTCCCTGGTGCTGCGTCCCCCAGGGCACAGGGACAGGCAGATGGCGGGCACTTTGCTCGCGGTGTTGGCGTGGGTGGGCGAGGGCAGGCAGGGACGGGGACAGCTCGGGGAGCGTGGGATGGTGCTGGGAGCAGCTCCTGCCGTGAGTCACCGCCGGGCCGGGGGCGGCCAGGCCTGGCCCTGCTCCCGGTGTGGGCCCCGGCCGTGCTCTGCTGCCTGCGCCTGCCTGCGGGAATCCTGTGGGCACGGCCATGCCTGCGAGGTGAAGGGCAGGGCCAGGGCAGCTGTGTGCTGCACCCCACCCAGCTGTGCACCCCACCCAGCTGTGCACCCCACCCAGCTGTGCGCCCCCATCCAGCTGTGCCAGCCCAGGACCCCGGCACATTGAGCAGTACCTGGGTCCGCACTGCCACCAGCTGGTGAGGGAGGGGTGTCTGTGCGCGTCCGGTGGCAAGCAGTGTCACCGTGCCTGGCAGCGGCTCCTGCTACTGTCACTGGAAGCCAGGACCCCAGAGGGTCCCTGTAGCCCCACGCTGCAGGTGAGACCTCTGCGCCGGCCCTGCTGGCACCGGCCCTGTCCTGGCTGGTCGTGGTTCCTCTCTCCATTTCCAAATGTGGTTTGTCACCATCACTGGCCTCAGGATTCAGCTTTGGGTAGGCCCCAGGGACTTTGCACCCCCAGGAGGTCACACTGGCCGGAGCCAGGCTGGGGGAGGCCCAGGGCTGCTCACGAGCATGTTGGCTCCGGATGAGGTCAGTGTGAGGGCCTTGTGCCTGTACCCGGGTACCGGAGAGGTCCCCAGCTCTGACATGGAAACAGGATGCCCTGTAAATCCATGCGGGAGGTTTGGGCTGTGGCGTGACACCAGGGAGGGTGCGTCCCTCCGTTTTCCCCTGCTACGATGCCAAAGGGATGAAAACCGAAGCAGCTGCTGTCTGTGATGACTTATCACAGGGTGATGATGCTTTTCAGGGGGTTGGTTTGGATTTGGTGTTTTTTTGTTTGTTTGTTTAACAGCTACCACGCAATTGTCCATTTGATGGTTGGATTTCAGCTGCCACCCTGCTCAGCCACTGCCTGCCTGGTGCATGCAGGGCTGGAGACCCTGGCTCCTGCCAGATCTGCGGGACTCTGGGTGTCCTGCAGCACCCTGGGGTTTGGGGACGGTGACATGCTAGGGCTCATGGTGTCCTGCGGGATGGCAGCACCCTAGGACTTGAGGTGTCCTTGGGACGGTGGCATCCTGAGACTTGTGGTCCTGTGCCAGAGGATGGACACTGCCTGCTCTGCCCTGCAGGCGGCAAACAGCCTTCCACAGGTCATAAAATCATAGAATATCTCAAGTTGGAAGGGACTCATACGGATTATCAAGGCCAACTCTCAGGTGATTAGAACCTGTGCTTAATTGCAGTCAGTAAGGGCTTTGTGAAGGCAAAGAGGGGCTGAGGGGCAGCTCTGGTGAAACACACCTGCACCCGTTAACTGTGGTGGGACCTGCCCTCTGCAAACGGGGCTGGGGCGGCTGGGCCCCACGCCAAGAGGCTGCAGGCAGGCCCAGGACTGTGTTTGACCCTTCTCCTCCTCCTGACCTGTGTTCTCCTGTCCCCGCAGCAGCTTCGTGTCCGCGGAGCCTGGACTGTGCCCTGCAGCGCCGGGAGTTCTGCCCGCCGGGGTCGGGCGCCTGCGGCCCCTGCCTGGCCTCCTACCAGGAGGATGACCATGGGCGATGTGTCCAGAAGCAGCTCTCACCCAGTGGTATGTGCAGCCACCCTGCTGCGGCCCCTTCTGCAACCCCCTCCCAGCAAACCTGCCCCACACCTCTGCAGCTCCAGGAGGTCCTGTGCCTTGGAGCAGCTCCCTGCCCTTGCAGCGCCCTTGCTCCCCATCCCCTGGCTTCTCCTCTCCGTGGCAGCTGTATCCCTGTGGGGACGGCAACTCTGTTCCCTCTCACCCAAGCCTCAGCTCTCCCCAGCTGTGGGGTGGTTTTGGGGCTGGTGGGAAGCACATGGACCTGACCCCACTCCTCGTGCATCATCCTGCAGCCACCCCAGTGACCATGTGTGCCGCTGCGCCCTGCCAGCACCCAGGAGTGTCAGAGCCTGGCACAGGAGGGTGCCTGGGTGGCTGCTGGGGTGCTCTGGGGTCTGTCTGGGGTGGGGGCTTTTCCCAGGAGAGGATGTGGCTGCACAGAGCCCCAGGTGTTGCAGAGCAGGGCACGGAGCCATGACCCGTGCAGACCCTGTGGCTGAGGCAAATGGCAAATGACCCCACGGCCTTGCTGTCCCACGGCTGAGCCATGCCGGTGTTTCGGATTTCAATACCTGGTTCCATCGGCTTGAGACGCTGAGCTGTGCTTTGGAGGTGCCATCTCCTTCTCTGGCGGTGTCCAGCATCCACACTGGGAGGGTTCGAGTGAACAGCCTGGCCCAAGGGCACTGAGGGCTGCAACCGGTGTCATCCCGGCTCCTTTCCGAGGGAGCTGTGGGGCTGTGGCAGCCGGGGGCCTGCGCTGTTCCAGTGGGACAGACGGGCAGAGCCTGTGGTCACCCGTGTCACCCCGCACAGGGCTGTGCCACCCCATGCTGCGGTGGGTGGAGGAGCGATCGGCTGGTGCTGGGAGCCAGGCATGGACATATTTTAGGGTGACCCTCAACTCTTCGTGAGGTTTGGAAAGCTGTAGGCAGAGCTGTTTCTCTGCACCCCCCTTGTGGTTTTTCTGGCAGATTCAACCAGCAGGCAAATTAAGACTGTAATTATGGCTCCACCCAATTATTTTTTGCTTTAACTAAAGTAGAGCGGCCTCTGTGTGTGGGGAAGGAGCTGGGACCCAGCTGTGCCCTCGCACACTGGGGGTTTCCCCTGGGACCACCTGGGTGCAGGGTGGGGGCTCTCGAGCGCCTCTGAACCTCCCCTTGCTGCAATGGGCATCGACCAGCATCTTCCTCCAGCCCGCTCCTCTCTGCCCGCTCGTCGCTCCTGCTGCCCCCAGAACCCTCTCGCTGTTTTTTCACCAGTGGGCAGAGCCCGTGGTCCCTCCTGGCACCCGGCTCCTGCCCGTGGTGGGCACCCCGCAGCATTGCCAGGCCGCAGCACAGCAGCAGCCCCCAGCACAGCCCCTCGCCCCCACCCCAAGGCCTGGGGAGCTCCTGGGCGGCTTGTCCCATGGCAGGCAGTGTGGGTGGGGGCACAAGCACTGGCCACAGCAGGACCCAGAGAGGCAGCTCCCCTCAACCCGAGCTGCTGCCTGCATGGAGGCTTCTCTGGGTTTTTGGGAGGGTTGCTTTGTGTTCTGGTTCCCATGTCTTAAGCATGACTGGGTGTCCCATGGGGTGCAGCCAGAGCTGCCCTTTGCCTGTGACTCAGCCTGTGCTCTGCAGCTGGTGGGCACATGGGGATGGCAGAGCCATCGTGCCCTTCGTGCCATCAGCTTCCTGGCAGGAGGATCCCCTTGTAAATCAGAGGGGAGACCCCCAAAGCGGGGCCCTGGTTCTGCACAGCCCTTCGGCTGTTAGAGCGGCCAGGCTGTGCTGGAATGGGGACGATGGCTGGGGGGGTCAAGACAGCGGATGGAACAGGGTTGGAGTCCAGGCTTGGTGTTCAGCAGCAAGCAGGGCTCCAATGGGCAGATGCCCTCTGAGCTGGCTCCTACATCCACAGGTACCAAACAGCTTTAAGAGTTTTGAGTTTTTTTAATGTGAAATCTTGGGAGCAAATTCCCCTTTCAGAAAGGCTGCACATATGCTGGCATCTCCATAGCAACCCCGCTCGGTGCTGGCTTCGGCAGGGAGACGTGGCCATGGTAGCGTCTTCGCCTGGCTTCAGCAGAGAGATACAGGGCCACAGTAACATCCTCAGAGAGGACGCCAGGAGGATGGAGACCATCCCAGGGTCTCTCCCAGCCCCTTCCTGTTGTCTCAAGCAATGCCACCAGCTTTTGGCAGCAAAAGTGTGGGTCCAGGGGAAAAACCAAATCCTCCCAAATCCTCTATTTTTGCATGCTGAGGAATGGTAGCATCCCGAGGATGCCCAGCTCCTTTTAACAGGGAGGCACTGGTTTTTTCGACAGTAGCTGTACCTGGTCTGGCAGCAGCACCCAGCTGCCTGCGGCAACCGGGGGAGCCTGCGAGGACACAGAGGGGCTGCGATTGCTGCATTTGGGGAGGGATGCAATGCAAACGGGGGCTGGCACAGCTTAAGGAAGCCTAACCCTTTAAAGGGCTGCCCACGTGGCTCTGCTGCTCTGTGCGTGGGCAGCCCCTTTAAAGGGTTAGGCTTCCTTGAGCCGCTCGCGACTGCCAGTGACGCTGAGCCTGGGATCCCGGCTGCCGCGCTGTCCCCGCAATTGGTTGCAGCTCTTGGCAGGAGCGTGGGCAGGAGCCGGGCCTCCTCTCCTCCAGCGTACTCGTGCAGACAGGCACTGAGAGCAGCTCTTTGGGGTGTAAAGTGGCAGTTCGGGGCCTTAGGAGGGCAATGCACGTGAGTGGAGTCCTCCTGCCATTGGTGACGGCGTGCGTGGGTGTCTCGACGTACCCGGCGCAGCACCAGCACAGAGGTGAGACGGGACGTGCGGGACCTCGGGACGTGGTGCATCCCGCAGCCGCGCTGCCCTGCCTGCGCAGGGCTCTGAGCCCCGAACGCTGCCAGCACCACGGTGCTGCGTGCCGTTGGAACGTGCCGCGATGGATTTGAGGGATGTGGTTTGGGATGATGGGTCCCACCCCTGCTCCCGCTTGTTCTCACCAGGACGGAGCCAGGGTTGAGTGCCAGGGGGCTGTGGGAAGCGCTTTGGGAAGAGGAGAAGAGGGGGTCCTGGCTTCTGGACCTGGGGGTTCCCCCTCCCCGCTTGCTGTGCTGCCAGTAGCCAGGAGGGCATCAGCCATCCCGGGGCAGGACTATAGAAATAAGTGGATTCGTAGGAATTTTGTGCCCTCCTGTGGAGACTGTCACCATCAGGCTTTCTCCACCCGAGGCAGAAGCCACATATGTCCCTTCTTGCTCCCTGCTGTCCCCAAACCCATTGTGGTTAACTGGCAAGACCCCTGTGTGTGTGGAAGGCTTGAGCACTGGAGACCATGGGGAGGGAAAAACCCCAAGAGGGTGCAGGGGGACGAGGGGCTGGGCTGCTGGGTGCCAGCGCGGCCGTGCCCTCCCTGCTGCAGGCAGGTGCTGGGACCTGCCATGAGAGGGCAGCCGTGCCCTCTGCGAGCCCTGCGAGCCCTCAGCGTGCCCTCTGCATGCCCTGTGCATACCCTGCATGCCCTGTGCGTACCTTGTGCATGCTTTGTGCATACCCTGCATGCCTTGTGCATGGTCTGCTGCACCCTGTGAGCCTTCTGCATGCCTTGTGCATGCCCTGCTGCACCCTGTGCATGCCCTGTGCGTGCACCGTGTTCTCGTGCGTGCCCGGCTGTGCCCTGCGAGCCCTCTGCATACCTTGCATGCACCCTGTGCCTGCGCAGCATTCCCAACTCCCTGCAGCAGGCTGGGAGGTCTCTGGGAGCACCCCCATCTCTGCTTCTCTTGCAGCAAGAGCCAGGGCCTGGAGCAGCCAGGCAGGAATTGGGGGCTCAGCCCCAGCCCCCTGTTCCCTGGGCCGACGGTTCAGCTGCCGTGGTGCCCGGCAGGGACGGGCCGTCAGTGCCAGGCTGCTCCTGCCCCCCGAACGCTGTGGGGCGGCAGATATCATGGCACTGCGGAACATCTCAGCTGCCAAACAGAACAGAGGCGTGGGGTTTTTAGCCACTGGAAGGAAACGTGGCAATGAAGCTGGTTAATGCAGGTGAGCAGGTGGCCCAGGTGCTGCTGGCCAAATGGCACAGCTGCCTCGCGGTTCCTCGGGAGGCTTGCGGCTGCTCTCACTAGTTTTCCAGCTTTTTTTCCCTTTTCCAGCCACCTCACGTTCATCCTCCTGAAGCGTTTGCTGTTGCAGTTGCATCCGCTCAAGGCTGACGGGTGTGGGGCAGAGATGGGCTGTACCCACAGGGGCCGCCTGGATCCCCCAGGCCTGACGGTGACACGTGGGCACAGACAGGGCTGCCCCCTGGGTCCCATGGGAATGGGGACAGGCCTTTCCCTGGGTGCAGAATGTCCTCATCCCGGGGCAGGGCTGACCCGCGGGGCACAGGGCTGTCACGCTCTGTGCCGTGACAACCCCCTGCCCACCGGGGGAGCCGGCACCACGGCACCTGAGGTGCACAGCCCCAAACCTGGCACCACATGGCCATAGCGCTGCTTTGCAAACCATTTTGGGGATGGAAATAACAGGGTGCAAAGAGACAGGGAAACATGGAGTGCACGGGATGTGTGCGGCACTCCAGCTCCTGCCAAGGACAGGAGGCTGGGGGTTCTGGGGAGATGGGGACGCAGGGCTGGGTACCTTGGCTCTTCATGCACTTGTTTAAAGCAAATGTCTCCTTTTAAACAGTTTTTGGCTTGTGTGGCTCTGAGTCACAGGTGACTGAACGGCTTTTGTGCCCAGCTCAAGAGGGAATTGGGGTTTGTTTCCAAACACTGGGAATGAGGACAGATTCCAGAGGAGCTGTAATTGTTATAACCTTGAATTATCCGGGAACCAAGCTGTCAGCGCCACCTCGCCTTTGTATGTCTTGATTTACCCTGCAGGGCTACCCGCTGGGAACAGCCTGAGTGTGGCAGCGCGGGGGCTGAGGGAGCAGGGATGGATACAGGGACGTCTCCTGCCTCCTGCCTTTGAAGTTGAGTTTAATCCTGTTAAAAGCAGAGCGGTGAGCAGCAGAGCTTGGCTCTGCTCGGCAAGCCTGGGCACAGCAGCTCCGCTCTTGTCCCACACTGTCACCCTGGGGGTGAGCACCCCCGGGCCGGGGTGCGGGTGCCCGTGCCCATTCAGGTGTCCCTTGCCTGC
This sequence comes from Streptopelia decaocto, assembly GCF_964273445.1. NCBI lineage: Eukaryota > Metazoa > Chordata > Aves > Columbiformes > Columbidae > Streptopelia > Streptopelia decaocto. The sequence goes on along the minus strand of NC_138672.1, from coordinate 1,438,975 downwards.
TGTCGAAATGGCCCCGCTGCCCGTGGTGGGTCTGCGGTTCACCCTGCCGGAGGCTGCGGGGCAGCGGGGGCTTCTCCCCTGGTCCAGCTTGTGTCCCTCCTTGGTCAGGGCAGTTGTGTGGCCCCAGCAGTGGGGACGCTGGCAGCCCTGGTGCTGGCAGCCATGGGGCTCTGCGCGACCCGCTGGCCCTGGCACAGAGGCAGCCGTGGCCGCTGCTGCTCATGCAGCCTCCAGTGTTTGTGGGGTGAAAAGCATCCGTCTCGGATTTGGGGCCGCCAGGGCGGTGGGACCCCAAACTGCCCACATCTGCTCGTGCTGGGACATGAGCCCCCTCGGGGGCGGCCGCTGGGTCCGGTGCCGGGCTGGGCACACAGCCGCGTCCCAGGGCGCCCGTCTGACGCCCGCTCTCTCCTGACGCAGGGAGGACGTCTGTTCACAGCCTGGAGAAACAAATCGATTTTCTGGCGGACATGCTGGCCAGGCAAGAGGCTCCTCGCGCCCACCCGCTGCGGGATGGTAAACCCAGGAGTAAGTGCGCGCTCCCTGGTTCCCACCGCTCTCTGCAGCGGTGCCAGAAACCCATTGGCAGCCAGACCCTGCACCCCCGGCTGGTTCGCCCTCTGGAGCTGCACGGACGTTTCTCTGCTCACAGCTCTGCCTTCTCCCGTAGCCACCCTGGTCCCCAGCGGCAGCAGACAGCGCGTGGCCAGCGGGCTGAGAGAGGGGCTTCTGCAGCGGGGTCCTGCCAGCAGCCAGGCCTCTGCCACCCTCCCCACCTCCACCACCCCTGCGGGCCAGAAGCACCCAGTGGAGGTGTCCCCCGTCCCTTCAAATGACGACATGGTGCTCGGTGAGACCCCAGGGACAGGCAGCTCGTGGGAGGGGGTTTCAGATCCTCATCAGGAAAGCGTGGGCTGGTGGCACCGTGCTGCCAGGCTCAGCCGCTGTCCCTCTGTGTGTCCCCCACCTCTGCAGGGCTGATCGTGGTGTGCACGCTGGCCGGGGTCTCGGCGCTGATCGTGGCTGTGGTCTGCTGGTGCAGGTGAGCCGGGCGCCGCTGGTGCCAGCTGGTCCCTCAGCATCCTTGTGCCCATGGGAGCTTGTTCCTGTGCTTCCTGGCTGTCTGGTGGGGTTTGGAGGGGAGGCAATAGCCGCCCTTCCCAGTCCCGCTGCAGATGTGCCACAGCCACTGGGGTACAGCATCAGCTGGCCGGGGCTGGAGGGTGGCAGTGGGACCCCCTGTGCCAGGCACAAGCCGTGACTCCTGGTTTGGACATCACTGGGTGCTGACACGCGGGATGTTGGTGCCATGTTCCCAGGCTCTGTGGGATGGAGGTGGCCATGATGAGGTCCCTGCGCACAGGCAGGGCCACCTGGTCTGGGCATGCCACCCATCATGGGTGTCATCGCAGGGAATGGGGATGTGGGTGCGAGGGCCGAGCCCCCCGGCAGGTCACTGGCTCCTATATGGAGTCGTCTGCTCCTTCTGACCTCTCTCCTCTCCCCGATCAGGCTGCAGAAGGAGGTCAAGCTGGCACAGAAAGCAGACTACTTGGCACAGCGAGCAGCCAGCCCCCTGCCCTACGACAAGATCTCGGTAAGGTGCCCGTGTCCCTCCCTGCGGGGGGGTTGGTGCTGGGTTCAGGCGTGTTCTCTGCTTGAGGGGATTCCAGCCCGGCGGGGGATGCTCCAGCCAGGCTGGGGGGCTCTGCAGCCCAGCCCCACCGCTGTCCTTGCTCTCTCCACAGCCCGGGGACAAGACGCTGGCTCAGAGCGCCCAGATGTACCACTACCAGCACCAAAAGCAGCAGATGCTCTCCATGGAGAAGTAGGCAGCCCTGGGAGCAGAGAGCAGACGCAGTTACTCATCTGTGCTCTGCCATTAACTGGGGTGCTGTTAATCATCCCTCCGGGCTTCACGCCCTCTCTGCATCTTCTCTCCCTAGGCATAAAGAGGAGCCCAAGCTGCCAGACTCAGCGTCATCCGATGAGGAGAATGAAGATGGTGACTTCACTGTGTACGAGTGCCCCGGGCTGGCTCCGGTACGGCGGGCGCAGGGCGGCTGGGGTGCGGGACGGGATCTGACACATGGCTGGGATGTGCAGTTCCTTACACGGAGCCTTTTCAACATGTCCCTGAGATGATGTAACCCCTGTGCTTCCCCGTGTACCCTGGCCAGGTCCCACTGGCTCTCCGGTGGGCAGGAGCGGGTGCCCTGGCCTGGGTGCCCCGGCATGTGGCTTTTTACCGGAGTGCGCTGCCCTGGGAGCAGAGAGCAGAGCAGCCCTTGTCAGACTCAACCTGCCACCCCTGCCATGCCAGGGACATGGTGACCTCAGGCTCTTGGGCACCAAGACTGGGGAGCTTGTCCTGCTGCCTCCCCAGCACCTGTGACCCCTCAGAGCCAGGGGGGACTCTGGTGGCTGGCAGAGGACCCCGGGGAAGGGCAGCTCCTAACAGCCCTGGGTACAAAGAGCACAAAGAGACCCGAAAGGAGCCTTTCACATGGTAATGGCTGCGGAGCCCGGCCATCAGGGCCTAGATTAAGGGTCATCATTAGGTCTTTACAGGCCCATTAAAGGGCACTTGATGGCAGGCAGGCAGTCTGGGCAAGGAGCCCCAATTCCTGCCAGCCAGGCTGGGGGTTGCTGTGCTGGAGTCCCCAGCCAGGCTGTGGGGTCCCATTCCCATCCTGCACCATGGGTCCGAGGCGCCATCATCCCATCCCAGCGTCCTCAGCCACTCCTGCAGGGAGGCAGCGCCTTTCCAGGGGTGATGGCAGGGTCCTGCTATGTGTCACCCCAGCACACAAGGCCCCCCCTCCTCCCTGCCGGGCTGGGGTTCAGACTCAAACCCCTGGGACAGGGCGGCTCAACCCCCAGCTGGTTTCTGACCTCCTGCCTTTTCCTTCCCACCATCCCCGCTCCCTCTGCTGCCGCAGACCGGAGAAATGGAAGTGAGGAACCCGCTGTTTGATGACTCCTCCTTACACCCCTCCAACCCCAAGTCGCAGCAGTAACACCCCTCCTGTCCTCCGCACGAGCTCGCTACGGACTGTACGCCCAACGCCGAACCCGGTGGGACGGCCGCGCCGGAGGGCACCCGCGGCCAGGCCGAGGGGCACAGACCCCGCTCTGCCAGACTGTTTGACGCCTGCCCAATAAACACCCACTAACAGCTATGGGAGGGGGGGATCGCCCCCATTTCCAGCATCCTTGTCCTCTTTGCTGCTGTGATCGCGTCCCTGCCTTGCCCTTCGCTCGTGCCAGCCCCATGGAGGGGCAGCCGCCGCCTTGGCACAGGAACCGGGGAGGCTGCGGTGCTGTCTCGTTGTATTTGGCTTTGAGGAGGGGCTGCTACCCTGGCTGCTGCTGGGCTGATGTGACAGCAGCTGGGAAAGGGCTGGAGTGGGGACCAAAGCGTGGGAGAGGGGCCAAGGGGGTCCAGGCGTGCTCGTGGCTGCAGGGGAAGGCATCAGGGCTGCCAGGCTGCCCAGAGCCCCTCTGCCGGGCATGGGGACTTTCCCCAGAGCAGGTGACATCATAGAATGTTGTGAGTTGGAAGGGACCCACAAGGACCATCGAGTCCAGCTCCTGTCCCTGAACAGGACACCCCACAGTTCACACCGTGTCTGAGGGCAATGTGGGTAAAGGCTGGGATGCCTGGCCTGCCCCTCTGCCCCAGCAGCTCTGTGAGCCGAGGGCAGGAGCGGGAGCGGGCTCAGGCGTCGCTCCCGGGGATGCACCTTCAGACACTCGGCCAGGAGCCCTGCCCTGCCCTGCCCTGCCCTGCCCTGCTCGCCCTGGCCCCTGCACCTTCTCCATCCCCTTCTGGGGTGCTGGGCCTTGGTGGCCCCAGGGCACTGACAGTCCCAGTGCCACCGTGGCCTGGGACCCCATGCTGGGCTGTGCGGGCAGAGGAGTCCTCAGGCAGCCCTGGCTACCAGCTGGGCTCCCCCGCTAGGCCTTCATGGGGTGAAAGCTCAGAAAAGCCCCCGGGTTTTGGTTTTAAGCCTGTGTGGCCATGGGGGAGGAAGGAGCAAGACTGGTGGAGGCTCAGGAGGCCAGGAGGGGTGGCCAAGCTGCGGTGGCTTCGCTGTGCTGCTGCTCTGCCCCATGGAGCCCATGCCCTTTGTAGCATCCCGGTGGAGCCCACCCCAGCACTTTTCCAGGTATCCCTCCGTGGCAGGGGACAGTCCCCCTGCACATCCATCCCAGGCTCCAGAGATGCCCTCCACGCTGCCGCTGCCCACGTTGGCATCTGGGCTCACCAGTGCCCACTGACAAGTCCTTGCTCGGAGCCCAGCGCCGTTCCCCAAAGCCTTCCCGGTGCATTGGCTGTGACCACTCCAGTGCAAGGCCTGCGATGAGTTGTGGGTGGGTTTTTACAGATGTGGCTTCATGTCCAGACCCTGACGTGGACTTTGACGGCCACAGGTGACATTTTGCACACAGGTGGCGTCTTGCACGGGGATGACCTTTTGTGCACGGGTGGCCTCTTGCACGCATGGGAGCCGTTGCACGCTCAAGCGTTGCTGCAGGTGCAGGCAGGCACGGGCAGGGCGGGCAGCAGCAGGGCCCTGCGCCAGCGGGTGCTGTGCGGTGGGACTGGACCCAGCGGGGTTGCTGGCAGAGCCTTTCCCTCCACAGCCCCTTTCCCTGCTCCCTCACCCACGGGCTGCCGCCCTTCTCCCCGTGCCCCTTGCTGTTGTACAGAATGTAGTTCTTTTAAAAGGAGATTTTATTAAACAACCGTGTTTGAGACCCATGCGAGTGTGTGGTGTGGGGCCAGCTCCCTGCTGCAGGTCCTCGGCTCAGGGTGCTCCTCTCGGGAGCAGGGTGGGATGGGGGAGAGGGAGGGAGGATGCTGGGGGTCCCCCATCCCCAAACCTTCTCCAGGGAATAGCAAGAGCAGCTGTCCTGCTCCTGCAGCTGGAGTAGCCTCCAAACCCTTCCCTGGGGGTTTCTCAGACCCGGGAAGAACCAGAATTTATTTTTTCGGTTCTCAGTGTTTGCCGGGAGAGGTTTTCCCAGGGCTGGGTGGGAGCCCCGGGCCGTGCCTGCCCTCACCCAGCCCCGCAGCGCCCGCAGCCCCGGGGCCGGGCCCTTCGCACCTCGGCGGGGCCGGCAGATAAGGGCTATCGAGTCCCCCCATTGTGTGGAGCCTGAGCTCCTCTCCGGCCCTTTGATCACACCAGCCCCCCCATCAGGCTGATACAATCTCGTCTCCTCCTGGTTTCGGCAGCCCGCAGGGTGGGTGCTGACTCACCGCCCAAGCGCCCGGGCACCCTCGGGGACGCTTCGCTTGGACCCACTCGTGGGTGGCCCTGGGGTCTCCAGCTGCAGCCCCGGGCAGGCAGCATCGCACCCCAAATCACCCAGGACCACCCCAAGGCTCCCCCCCGGGGAAACCCAGCCATGCATCCTCATCTCCAAGGTCCCCCAGTTCGCCCTTCCCTTGCGCTCAGAGCCCAGCAGCCCCTCAGAGCACACCCGGGGGCTTGGGGAAGCTTGAGCTTTGAGGAGAACCCGGCTGCTCCTGCCGGGAAGACCTCGCTCAAGGCACCCCTGGGGAGCCCTGTCCCCATCGCACGTCTGGGCACAGAAAAATCATTTGTCTGTGCCACAGACATCCTGGAACAGCCCAGGGTGCAGGGTCGGTGCTCAGCCCCAGCCTGCCCGTGCCTCAGTTTCCCCCGCTGTAAAACAGCAGGGAGGATCAGCCGGCAGGTTCAGGCACTGCAGTGATGTGGGCAATACCCAAATCACGCCCCAGGCTCTGTAAGGCAGAGGTCTTTTTAATGAAGGGGCAGATCTTGACCAAACCATCCTCCAGGAATTTTGGCCGGGTTTGGAAGCACCAGCCCTCCATCCCATCCACCCAGGCCAGCAGCCAAGCAAGCTGTGGTGCCATGGAGGAGCTTTGGTGTCCCTCCCAGCGATGGGGCTTCTGCAGCTGGACACGGCTCCCAGCCCCACTCGGACAGACCTGGAGTGAAGGCTCTGGCCAACTTCTGACGTTGGGCCCCCGACCCACTGCGGTATGGCTGCCCCAGGCGTGAAACGCAGGGGGATCCAGCACAGCCCCGGTGGCTCCTCCATCACCTGCCCCAGGAGAGAGGCTGGGCTGACAGTGAATAAAACTTCATCTGTGGTCATACACTCGCTTAAAATCTTGTCTCCGAGCAAACCAATGCCAAAACAGCACAGTCAGCAAAGGGAGGACAAGCAGATGTGCATCTCTGTCCCCACAACCTGATGCTATCTCAGTGAGCTGGGGAGGACAGACACATTTCTTGCTGCTCCCCTTTTCCTAGCAGGATCCCATACATCCCTGGCTGGGTTACAGACCTCAGAGCCGGGCTGAGCCTGGAGCCTGAGCAGGGTCCAGCCATGGGGCGATGGAGGGACACATCCTTCATCCTCCTGGAGCAGGCAAGACGCTCTGCAAAGGATACGCACGGCCAAGCCCTGGCCATCGGTGCACAATGACCCCACACAATAACCGGGCACCTCACACAGGCCCCCCAAAATCGTCCCATTGAAATGTATGGGGAGGCACACACCAAGAAACCCCACTGACTCTCTCCACATCCCCCAGCTAAAACCATCACTGCCACAATGGGCCCCCACTCCTACAAAGGGTCGGTTCAAAGTCAACGTCTCCCTTCCCCTCTGCCTGTATATGAAAGGGAGCAGGAATGTGTTTGAGGCCTCAGCGGGCTGAGGGGGCTGGGGGGCTTCCTGGGGGGATGGAGAGAAAGAGCAGGTTGGCAGGAGGGGGGGGTCCAGCCCGGGAACAATAAATCAAAGGGAAGGGGAGTTACTGCCCGGCCAAGGATCTTCTGAAACCTGGGCCGCAGCGGGAGCCCGGGAGGAGCAGGGCTGATGGCTGCGATTGGAGTCCTGCAGAGACACTTCCTCTGCCCGCTGGCACGGGGCAGGCAATGGGGCAGGCAATGGGGCAGGCAGAGGGGCAGGCAGGGGGGCAGGCAATGGGGCAGGCAATGGGGCAGGCAGAGGGGCAGGCAATGAGGCAGGCAGAGGGATGGGCAGAGGGGCAGGCAATGGGGCAGGCAGAGGGGCAGTCAGAGGGGCAGGCAGAGGGGCAGGCAATGGGGCAGGCAGAGGGGCAGGCAGAGGGGCAGGCAGAGGGGCAGGCAGTGGGGCAGGCAGTGGGGCAGGCAGAGGGGCAGGCAGAGGGGCAGGCAGAGGGGCAGGCAGTGGGGCAGGCAGAGGGGCAGGCAATGGGGCAGGCAGAGGGACAGGCAGTGGGGCAGGCAGAGGGGCAGGCAGAGGGATGGGCAGAGGGACAGGCAATGGGGCAGGCAGTGGGGCAGTCAGAGGGGCAGGCAGAGGGGCAGGCAGTGGGGCAGGCAGAGGGGCAGGCAGTGGGGCAGGCAGAGGGGCAGGCAGTGGGGCAGGCAATGGGGCAGGCAGTGGGGCAGGCAGAGGGATGGGCAGAGGGGAAGGGAATGGGGCAGTCAGAGGGGCAGGCAGTGGAGCAGGCAATGGGGCAGGCAGTGGGGCAGGCAGAGGGGCAGGCAGAGGAGTAGGCAATGGGGCAAACCTGCCTGCAAGGCGCCCGGGTGCCAGCATCCCTGGCAGCACGTCCCAGGGCCTGGCTCTCCCTTGGCACAGCCGAATCCAGCACCTGCAGGGAAAGGAGCCTCAGCAGGTCTGGGCTGTGGTTCCCCCAGGCAGGTCCCACAGCCCATGGCTCGTTGGGGGTTGCCCACATCCCCACTGATGGGCTTTTTGCATCCTCAGGTCATTTTTCTGTGGCTGCCCTCCCACCCCAGAGCCGCCTGGCACAGCTGGCACGGGCAGCCTGGCACGCTCAGCCCCGAGTCAGGAATGGCCTTTAATTCCACCTCACCCTCTCAGTTATTTTTTTTTCCTTATAGGAATATAATTACAACAGGGGGGCTGTTCCAGCTCTCCCGATGTGTGGCAGTGCCATGTGCTGGGCCAAGGGCTGCTGCTCACACTGCAGCCACCAGTCCCTGGGTGCCAGGGGACCCAAAGCAAGCGCTTCATAACCAGCACCAAGCGCCTTCCCCCAGGCCAGCCAGCAGCCCCATCTCCATCCCACCGCCATGGGGGAGGCTCCTCCAGCCTATCTCTTCGGCATATCTCCAGTGCGAGACGGCAGCAGGCTCCGGGTAATCCGGGTTAATCAACAGGGAGCGGTGCAGGCAGAGGGGTCGGGCCCGGCCCTGCCCTGGCTGGGCTCGGGGCCGCCGGTGCTGCCCGTACCCGGCATCGGGCAGGCGGGTCCAGCAGAGCCCGCCCGGGCGGCAGCATCGGGGTCGGGGAAGCTCCAGGTGGCGGGGCAGGAGGCAGGGAAAGGGGAAATGCCTGGAGCCGGCCCCGATAGCACCATTGTGAAGGGCAGTGTGAGAGGAAAGCCCTTAAGATAGAGAAAATATCCAGCGCGCTCCATTGTGGAGCAGATGGGCCTGATAGCTGGGGCTGCAATTAGCTCCACATCGGCACGCCCAGAGCGCCGGGGACCCTCTGCCCGCACAGGCTTTGTAGAAGGACACGCTCCCTGCGAGGCACGGCCTTCCTCTGCGGGGTGACGCAGAGCAGAGGGACTGTGGGAGTGTGAGGGAGCTGAGGAGCCCCACTTTTGCCCATTAATCAGTTTGCAGGGCGCCCCACGAAGCCGTGAGGCTCTGCCGCTGGGATCAGAGCAGCAAGTGGCGATGGCCGAGCCCTTGTCCAGCTCTCCCGCTGCACAGCGGCACCAGCCTCCCCGGGGCTCGTCCTGCGGACAAGGGGCTGCTGCAGCCCCGGGCAGGCTGCCATCCCTGCCCCTCGGCCCCGGCTCGCCAGGGCAGCTGCCCCCGTTCCCAGAGAGATCCCGGTTCCCTGCCCGTGCCCAGACCCTGCGGCACAAGGAAGTTCCCAGGTGGGGAGACGCTGGGGCTGGTACTGTCACAACATTTGGAGACGTGGGCCCACGAGCATCCCAGAGCCGTGCGGGGGGCTCTGTCCTCTGTGTCACACGGGGTGATCGGCGCCAGAGCGGTGCGAGACCCCGCAGCGGGGTCCCTCGCACCCCGGGGCCGCCCCGGCCCACTCCTCCCGCCCCCCAGGGCCAGGGTGCGGGCGGGCCACAGCCCACCCTCCATCGCACCTTCCCCCGGTGCCCCCACCCGCCCCCCCTCGGGGATCAAGTTCACGCCCGACCCACCGGTGCGGGGCCAATGGGACCGGGGCCCATTTCCATACAACCCGGCCCGGCCCGGCTCGGCCCCGCCGCCCTCAGAGGCCCCGGCGGCGCCGCAGCAGGGAGGCAGCGGCCGGCGGGCGGCCGGGCCGAGCCCCGCATGGAGCCCTAGGGCTGCGGGCAGCATGTTCAGCCCGGACGGGGGGCTGCCGGCCGCCCCCTTCGGCCTCCTGCCCGACGCCGGGCCGCCCTTCCCCCGCAGCGGCTTCGACGGGGCGGCCGCCCAGCCGCTCTTCTTCCCCTTCGCCGCCGAGCCTGAGGCCGCCCGCGACCCCGCGCCGGCCCGCGCCTGGCTGCCCCCGCCCGCCGGGCCGCCCGCCAAGGCGGAGGCGCGCCCGGGCCGGCCCTGCCGCCAGCCCTCGCCCGAGCCCCGCGCCGCGGGCTGCTGCGGCCCGGCCTGGCCCGCCCCGCCCTGGGCCGGGCCCGCGGCCCCCAACGCCGCCAACGCCGCCCTGCCCGGCCCACCCTTCCCCGGCCCCGCCGCCGCCTTCCCCGGCCCCCAGCTCTGCCCCGCTGCCCTGCAGCCGGGCTCCGGCGGGCTCTCCGGGCTGGGCAGCAGCGGCAGCTCCAGCGGTGCCGCCAGCGAGGGCGGCCACTCCAGCGACAGCGGCGACGAGGTGAGATCCGACGGGACGGGAACCGGCTGCTCTCCTGCCCTCCGCCCGGGCAACCCAGGTGCCCGGCACCCCTCGGAGGTACAGCGCTTCCCTCCGTGCCCCGGTGCCGCTGCGGAGGCGGGAGCAGGGGCCGGGCTCGCTGCCGTGCCGCCCCGTCGGGGAGGGGAGCCTCTCTGGCCACCCCGGCTATCGCCGGCTCTGCCCGGGCAGCGGCAACCGGGCGCCCCGCCGGTGCCGTCCTGCCGCGGCCAGTCGTGGCTCGGAGCCGGGGCTCGTCCCGGCTGGGTCAGGCGCTCCGCGAGGGGAGCGCCTCGGGAAGGCCGCTTTGGGCTGAGAAAGGTGTTTTCGGGGATTTGGTGAGCAGCTGTCACTTTTGCCGACCATCACTCACACGCAATGCCGCATGGCCGCCCCATACACACGGTGCCCGGTGACCGTCCCTGGTGCGCGATACTGCAGCCCGGGGCAGCGCGGCGCGGTCACCCCGGGCTCTGTCCGGCTCCTGCGGGGACTGCGGCTGCTTCCCCGGCCGCTCCCGCCGCGGCTCCGACGGCTGCCGGAGTGCGGGCAGAGCCAGCCCGGAGGCGCGGGGAGACCTCGGGGGGATGGTAGCGCGGTACTTATCAGTAAGACTGGTAGCTGTGGTTTGGGCTTATTTTCAATATTTTGAAGTCTGGACGTAACATACGCCCGTCCGGCCCGGCAAGCGCGCCGCGGGGGCAGCAGCGGCAGATGATGCCGGGGTTTGCTGTGGGTGCGTTGGTTGGGTTTGTGCGGAGCTGCCGCCGGGTGCGCGCTGCGGGGATTCAGGAGTTTCCACGACGAGTTGGAGAGATGCGAGTCCCCGGGTTCGCAACCTGCCGGGCTGGGTGCGGGTTACGAGGGGCGTTTTTTCCCGGCTGAGTGGCGGGAGGATTGCCCGAGGCGGGACGCTCCGAGCTTCTTGTTGCCGAGGCAGTAGAAGCCGAGATTCGGTGTTAGGACGGACGTCTGCAAATTCCGAAATTGTGCTGCAAATGTGGAAATCGGGTAAAAGATTGCCAAGGGCCCAGCAGCAGTTTAAAGGCTGCGCTGCGGGGAAGAAGGGAAGCACCTGGGTAAGCAGTGTTGCAGAAGGGAAGAGCTTGATTGTGGCAAAGAGGTGTTTGAATCCCACCCGAGTCTTGGGCGCTTTCATCGTTCACTTCATCTGAGCCGTTTCACCTGCCCTGGGCTCAAGCAGAAGGGCTGGCGAGGGGCTGCCCCGCGCCCCAGAGCCGTGGGGGAGGTGGTGCCCACGGCCCGGGATAGCTGAGCCCGTGGGGACGTGTCGTGGGATGCTTGGAGCGGGGCCACCCGTAAATGCGCCCATCAGTGCTGCCTCTGGTCAGGCCACGAGGGGCTGAGCCTGGGGGCAGAGGGGACATTCCCCGGACACGTTGGGGCAGAGGGGGAGCTCTGGCTGTTCCCGGGACCTGCTTTTTGTCCCCAGGTCCTTGTGCCACCCTGGAGCATGGTGCGAGCTGGCCTGTGTACACGGTTGGGGGCTGTCTAGCGGGTCCTGCGTTGGGGCAGGGTGGGGTGGGGGCACGTTGGGGTCTCTGGGCAGAGGTCAGAGGTCTTTTGTGCAGCGGTTGGGGAAAACTCATTTACCACCCACCCCATCGCTCAGAGGTGGCAGCGACGGGTGGGTGTGGGTGCTGCCAAGGGCTCAGCTGAGCCCTTTCCTGTCCCTGTCCCATGCCGACCACATCACACGGACAGACCCCACTCTTGGCAGCCTTTGGGTGTGAATTGTCCCGTCTCAGTTGAATTCTGCCCCTGCCAGGAAGCGCCAACCTCGGAAGAGCTGGAGCAGTTTGCCAAGGACCTCAAGCACAAGCGCATCATGCTGGGCTTCACCCAGGCTGACGTGGGGCTCGCTCTGGGCACCCTCTATGGTAAGGGTTTGGGAAGGGTCCTGTCTGCCCCCACACCCGGGGGAAAGGGAGAGGCCGAGGAGGGGGATGGAGCACCTGGGCAATGGAGATTTCTGCTCCTTAACGACCTGCAAAGGAGGCGGTGAGCACCAGCCCCAGGCCTCCTGGGGCTCCCTCACCCTGTTAAGTACTCGCTCAAGGTGGAAGGGTTTGATAACAAGGAACTGGTTTAAAATAGCTACAGCTGCTTCTTGAAGAGTGTTTCAGTGCTTTAAATCCCTGCTGAAGCAGCAGGGAGAATGCCTTTCCTGGTCCCCCATTCCATGCGGGGGTGTCCTGGAGGGCAAACGGTGGGACACCCCAGCATGGGGCAGGAGTCTGTGACACCGTGCCTGCCCGCACAGGGAAGATGTTCAGCCAGACGACCATCTGCCGCTTCGAAGCGCTCCAGCTCAGCTTCAAGAACATGTGCAAGCTGAAGCCGCTGCTGCAGCGTTGGCTCAACGAGGCGGAGAACACGGACAACATGCAAGAGGTACGGGCTGGGGAGCACCGGGAGCCGGGGCACCCGCATGCCGAGCCCTCAAGCTGCAGCTTCTCCCTTTTAGATGTGTTTTTTGGGAGAGAACATCTCACTGCCATGGCTTCAGTCTGGTTGTGGGGGGAACTGCTGCTGTCACCTGCCAGGCTGGGGGGAGCCCAAATGCCCTGGCAGACACCTTGTGACAAGTCTGGCAGCTCCTGTCTCAGAGCAACCAGATCCTGCTGGAATCTCAGATGAGCTGCAGGTGCAGCTTGCTGCTCCCTGGGGAGCTGGGGGGTGCAGGCAGATGTGTCCATCTCCCCTGCACCAGCTGCAGGCACTACTGGGACACTGAGAATGACCCCGGCTGCAGTGGAGTGACACTTTGCGCACAAAGCCTGTCCCCATCCTTTCCAGACCTCTACAGCCAGCCACGCTTGTCTAGAGCTTGCTGGGGACATTGCCAGCCCTGTGACTAAACGTGTGGCCTCTTTCTCATTTCCAGATGTGCAATGCAGAGCAAGTGTTGGCCCAAGCCCGGAAGAGAAAACGCAGGACCAGCATCGAGACCAACGTGAAGGGGACGCTGGAGAGCTTCTTCCGCAAGTGCGTGAAGCCCAGTCCCCAGGAGATCTCCCAGATCGCCGAGGACCTCAACCTGGACAAAGATGTAGGTTGGGAGGGTTTGCAGGGTGGATGCCCAAATTGCTGCTGTTCCTGAGCACCCACATCAGGCCAGTTTGATACTGGAAGCTGTGGCAACAAAGATGATTAAGGGAGTGGAGCACCTCCCTTATGAAGTTTGGAGAAGAGGAGACTGAGGGGTGACCTTATTAATGTTTATAAATATATAAAGGGTGAGTGCCACGGGGATGGAGCCAGGCTCTTCTCGGTGGCAAACAATGATAGGACAAGGGGTAATGGGATCAAGCTGGAACACAAGAGGTTCCACTTAAATTTGAGAAAAAACTTCTTCTCAGTGAGGGTGACAGACACTGGAACAGGCTGCCCAGGGGGGTTGTGGAGTCTCCTTCTCTGGAGACATTCAAACCCGCCTGGACATGTTCCTGTGCGACCTCACCTGGGTGTTCCTGCTCCAGCAGGGGGATTGGACTGGATGATCTTTTGAGGTCCCTTCCAATCCCAAACATACTGTGATACTGTGAGTGGCTGGGGCTGGTAGCCACCATCTGCCTGTGTGAGCCCAGCCCCAGGAGGGGCTGTGGCAGGGAGGGGGCTGTGCTGGCAGGTCAGGGTGCTGTGGAGGTGTCACCAGCAGAAGGGTCTCCCTGTCACCCACGCAGTGCCTGGGCTCGCCCCCTCACCCTTCCCCATCTCTCCCTCACAGGTGGTCCGGGTCTGGTTTTGCAACCGGCGTCAGAAAGGCAAACGGCTGCTGCTGCCCTTTGGCAACGAGGCGGAGGGGGTGATGTATGACATGAACCAGCCCCTGGTGCCCCCCGGCCTGCCCATCCCGGTGACGTCCCAGGGCTACAGCCTGGCTCCCTCCCCTCCTGTCTACATGCCGCCCTTCCACAAAGCTGAGATGTTCCCTCAAGCGCTGCAGCCTGGGCTCTCCATGAGCAACAGCAGCCACTGAACCGGGGGCTGCGGGGCCGGCGGTGGTGCCGCCCCGACACCGTGGCTGGGCTGGTTCTTGTGCGGGACAGCTGGGCAGCTCCCCCTTCGCCCCCAGAGGGCACGGCCACCCGCTGCGCTGCCTTGGGGCTTTTGGGGTGTGAGGGGCAGGGGAAGGGCTGGTAGCCCGGCATGGGGATGGTGCCTCTGCTCTCTGCGGTTGCTCCCAGCCCTTCCCCGTTGTGTGAATTTACTGGTCCCAGCAGTGTTGGCTCCCCACTCCAACCTGTCCTGGGGGGTGGCTGCTCCTGCCCCACTGCACCCATGAGTCTCCATGTCGCTGCGCGGAGCCGCCCGCACCCGGCCCCACCTGAGCCGCTCCTGCAAGACCCAGAGAAAAAGTATTTTTTTTGTTATGGTTTTTTTTTTTTTTTTTTTTTGAGGGGTGGGGGGGGGGGGGGTGGGGGTGGTTTTATGTATTTTTTTTTTTTCCAATGGTTTTGGTTGTAGTTTTTATAAAGCAAAAATCTTTGTAGCGCTTGCTAGTTTCCCAGAGTCCCCTCCCTGTCACGTAGCGCTGGGCTGGGGCGCTGGGCCCAGGGCTGGGGTCCCTGGCGGCTCTGCTTGGGCGGCCGGGCGGGGGCTGCGCTGTGGAGCTGGAGCTGAGCCCAGCAGCCCGGCCTCCCCCGTCCCGCGGCACACGAGAGCTTCCCCCGTCCCCGGGCACGTGGCAGGGCGTGTTTCGGGGGCTTTGTGCCCAGCAACACCACGGGTCCCCTGTGCTCTCCCCGCTCGCCAGCCCTGGTCCCTCTGCCCCAGCCCAGCTGCCCAGGGACCATCTTTCCCTGGGGGTCCCAGCCCAGGGGGGCCACACCGTCCTGTCCATGCTGCTAGCACCCCGTGCCTTTGAGCCTGCTGTAGTTGATGATGATTTTTATAATTTTTTTTTTTTTTTTTCTTAATCATATTCCCTCTGGTGATGAAATAAATCTCAGTTCTTTGGGGCATGAATGCGAGTTAACCCGTTCCTTGCTTCCCTTGTATTTCTGCGTGGTGCTGGCCAGCCCAGCGCCATGGGTTTGGCTGCATGCGGGGCCATGGTGGGGCTGCACTGGTGCATCCAAATCGGGTGGACGTGTCCCCATCAGCCAGCAACACCTGGCCCTGATGGACACCAGTTTGTCCAGGCACCGCTCGCCAAAGCAGAGACAATAATGAGCGTGTTAGGGTTACCTTCCACCTGATTGGAGCTGCTGTTTTTGCTGTAGCTTCTTTTGGGAAGGGTGGAAGCACAGTTGGATCTTCAGGCTGTTCGCCACAGACGAGGAAGGGCCGTGTGGGGATGTAGCAGGATTGGCCGAGCTCCCAGTGGCTGGGTGGGCAGCGGAGACATCTGGGAAGCAGGGCTGTGGGACTGCGTGAGGAACGCTCCTCGGTCCAGCCCGGCGGTGCCCGTGCCAGCCCAGGCACCAGGGTGGGCAGCAGGGACTGAGCTGCTGGGGGTCGGGGTGCCAGCCCAGCCAGGAGAAGCAAAGGGCTGGGGGCTGACACCTTCACTTGTCACCACTGTGGCCTCTGAAACCTGGTTTGCCACCAGCCTGCACCCCAAAAGGATTTTACCCCTGAGCAGAAGCAACAAAATGACCCTGCCCATAGTGAAGCCTCTGAAAAGCCGCTTTTTCAGCTCATCTGCCGGTAAACAATGGGTTTGCTCTCTGGGGTGGGCAGGAGTGGGGTGACCGCTGGCACCCTGCAAAGGGCTGGGATGCACACCCGGCTGGGTGTCCCTGCGCAGAGGGGTCCCCTGGTCGTGCCCTGTGTCTCTGCTTGCTCCCGGGTGCCCCGCAGGATGGGAGCACAGCCAGACACGGCACCCGCTGGAAGCAGCTCCCCCGGCGCTGCTGCCCTTCGCTGCCGCGCGCTCTGAGGGTGCCGGAGGCTGGCGATGGGCAGGGTTGGTGACAGAAACCCTGCGAACGGTGTCACCTCCCTGAGGTGTTTTCTCTCCACGTTTCCACTGTCTGATTTTCTGCTCCAGCAAAAGGCCAGGCAGGCAGGACCCCAGACCCCCTGCCCCAGCGCCCTGCCCAGGGCTGCTCAGAGCCGCTCCTGCTCTGTTTTCGGTTGACCCAGAAGACACAAGACGGAAATTGGAAGCCACAGAAATCGGAAGAGGGCGACGTGCCTGTCAAACGGTAACCCAGCAAGGGCTGGGCTGGGTGAGCTGGGACACAGTGAAGCACCAGCCTGGGGTGGGAATGTCCCCTCTGCTGAGGGGTGACACTGCAGACCTGGGCCTTGCTGCGCCCCGAGCGCAGGGAGCAGCTCGTGGGGTGCCAGCAGTGGGGTTGCGACTTCGGGGCTGCAGTGAGGGACATCTGTGAGTTGTTTATACTGGGGTGGGCTGATGGCACCAAGTCGAGGGGCACATGGGGAAGGGCATGAAGAAGACATGGATGGAGCAGTCATGTCCCACCCCATGGTCCTGTCACCTGACCCTGACATTGCTGCCGATCCCAGATAGGTGTTTCCCCTCAGGGTGCTTGGGCAGTGCCTGTGCCCAGGGTGTGCGTGCTGCAGGGTGTGCGTGCTGCAGGGTGTTTGTGCTGCAGGGTGTGTGGCAGGGTGCCCACAGTGCTGTGTGTGGCACGGGGTGCTGGCAGCGCAGGTGCCTGGCGTGCTGGTGGGTGCACAGTGCGGGGTGTGCAGGGGCTCGGCAGTACCCAGGGCACACGGAGCAGGCTGCCGGTGCCACAGGGTCCCCATGGGAGCAGCTTTGCTCTGTGCTTGTTGCAATGCTCTGGACGCCCCCGCTTCGCTGGCTTCCTGCCGCAGCAGGGGAGTGAGAAACCACAGCATCCCTCTCTGACTCGGCCCTGCACTGAGCAAGCTGAGATTGCACTCAGGAGCATCTGGTGTCCTGCCAGTCCTTCCTGGCACGGTGACACCCATGGTTTGAGGTGGGGGTGGGTGGGAGCAATGGGTGTGCTGAGAAGCAGCGGAGCAGAGGCTGTGCCCGCCGTCTGTGCGCCAGGGTGCTGGGGACACCTGGGCTGCCCCGAGGTAAACTCCTCCATCCTAGCCAGAAATGTCACCGCCCAGCAGAAGGTGCTGGGGGGACACAGAGCAATGGCGGGGAGAGGCTGGGGAGCCCTGAGCCCACAGCCGGCCCCCCATGCTGCCCACCCTGTGCACCACAGGCAGAGCCTCTGCAGCACTGTATCATTTACTTCCAAAGCACCCTCTTGTCCTGCCAGCACCCTGGCGAGGTAGGTCAGTGTCGGGTCTGGGGGTGGGGGGTTAGTCCTGTTTTGCAAGAAATTAAGTCACATAGAGTTGCTCAAGGTTCCAGTGTGGCAACAGCTGGACTGGGAAGAGAGGTCAGGGCTTCCGTGTCCCTCCATGCCCCATGTCCTGCTCTGTAGGAGAGTGTCCCAGGCTCCCCTCACCCCAGAAGTGTCCCTGATGGTCACAGCACACATCGCCCTGTGCTAGGCGTTGAACCAGCTCTCCAGGTCGGGATAGACGTGGCCACGGGGCAGGCTGGGGTAGGTGGTGCAGATGGTGCAGATGCGCTCCCTCCAGTCGGCATAGAGCTTCACGCTGTACCTCTTCTGCCAGGCAAAGAACTGCCGGTAGCGGCTGGAGTTCATGGTCTTCAGGAAGGTGGCCAGCTCTGCCAGGGAACCAAAGTCATCGACGTGAATGAAAGAGTCTGCAGGGACAAACTGCTCGTAGTTGGCCCTTGGAGGGCCCAGCACCACGGGCACGGTGCCGGCCAGCAGCGAGTTCCTCCAGAGCTTCTCGGTGATGTAGTCCTGGTGAATGGAGTTCTCAAAGGCCAGGTAGAACTTGGACTTGGATGTTGTTGGCAAGAGGCAGTCCTTGCAAAGCGGCTTTTTGTTTGCTTTCCCGTATATGTTAACATGGAGGTACCTAGAGAGGTTTTTGTAGACTTCAGCTCTTTTCTGATTCCTGTGATAGTTGCTGATAACCCAGGACACCAAGTTGGTCTTTGTGGGGATATTCACGGTGGCTGACCGGTTGGGCACAAGCTTGCCGTAGGGGATGAAGATGTCTGAGTCCCGCCTGTACGTCATCACCCAGTTGAAGGTCTGGTTCCATCCCGCTAGAGCTTTAGTGTTGGAAGGGGACTCCAGCGAGACCCACACCCAGTTCTGCCCTGGCGGCCTCTCCTTGGGCAGCCTGTCCCTGCCGGGCTGCAGCCTGGTGTGGGGAAACACCACCACGTCTGCCCGGCGCAGGAGCCGCCGCTCCGTGGTGAGCCAGCAGCCCGCAATGCCGTACAGCTCACGGCAAACGTCCCCGCTGATGTTGGGGACCTGCTTTGAGGGCCATGCCCAAACCAGGACCACCAGCGGCTCAGTGTGCTTGGGGGCTTCTCTGGAGACCTCAGAGGGGTCGAGGAAGCACCACCTCAGGTTCCAGAGGGTGGTTACAAACACCCCGGCAGTGACCGCCACCTTCACGCCGGGCCAGCCCCACGGCAGCCGTGGCAATGCCCGGAGCATGCTGCTGAGCTGGCTGTCACCTTCTTGGGTGACAGACCCGCACCTGGGAGAGAGGAGAGGCCACTGAGGAGTGTCAGCTCGTCTTGCCAGAGGTGAGGGCAGTGGGGAGGTGCTGGGGCCAGAGGGGATGGAGAAAGGGCTTCTCCATGAAACTGAGGCCCCAGTATCACCCCTGACCCCTCTGCTGCCTCCCATCCCTCCCCCGGGTCCCCTGTGCACCTGGTGTGACCCCGGGTGGCTTTTGTGTCCCTGGTGTCCCCAGCTCTGGGGTGAGCAGGGATGCTGCTGAAGCTGGGCACGGAGCTGATGAGCAGCAGCCACCTGTCCCCCCCACCCCAACTGCCTGGCACTGCTCCCCATTACACGCACAAGGGATGTGGTCTTGATATTTGCTCTGTGCCTCAGTTTCCCCACTTAACAAATAGTCTGAGTCCCACTCCACCCTTCCAGCTTTGCCCAGGGCAGGCTGGGCCCAAGAAGCAGCCAGCCTTGCTGCAGCCAGGGACCACATACCAAAGGGCAAGGGGTAACACCCTGAGCCCTGTCCCAACACCTCACGGTGAGGCCCCAGCTGCAAACTGGGGTGTCCCTGGGAGTGACTGGGAACTCCAAAACCCTGCGCATGGCCAGACTGGAGTGTCCTGACCAAGAAGTGCCCCCACCCCAGCACCCTCCTGAGGGTGTGACCGATGGCCGGAGCCCCGCGGGGAGGGCAGGGGAGGCAGGGGCCGTGTGTGGCTGCTGCTGACAGGGCTCAGGCCACAGGCGCACAGGAGCGTGGCTGCAAGATGCTCGCCCTGCCACGGTGCCCAGCTGCCGGTCTCAGGCCTCTGCTGGCAATGCTGTACTACAACCTGTGCCGCGGAGGGGACCAGAGAACAGTGGCAGGGATGGTGAAGGGGACACTCGGCTGGGCTGGGGACTGGTCACCAGCTCAAGCCCACCCAGCAGTGCTCAGTGCCCGTGGGCACCCAGAGAGTTCAGCACCAAAGGCAGTTTCCCTTTTGCAGTAACCTCTATAAACACGTTGGCTGCCTGAGCCCCGCGGCCAGCCAGGGTTGTGCATTCCTCTGTGATTTTTGGAACCTCCTAGAAAGCAGGGCCCTGCTTTCCCACCTCAGCTGCTGCAGCTTTGCTGTGAAAAATCCCTTCCCTGCGCTGGCCTGCTCTGCCTGTCCTGCTAAAACACACGAGCTAAATTTATGCTCCGGAAAACGCTGGCATGCGAAGCAGGGAGGGCTGGGAAAGCTCTGCTGGCTCCCCGCACCGCACACGGCAGCACCAGTGCCTCAGGTCCCTCTGCCCACGCGTCCCCAGCAGTGGGGATGCTGCCCCCGTTTTGAGGATGCTCTGGGAGGGGACACCCTGCTCCGGCAGCGCTGGTAGCCGAATCGTTTCTCAGCCTCTGTCCCTGTGCCGGGCGGTGGAGCTGAGCTCAGACTTACCGGGGAAGCGCTGGCGCGGTGGCGTGCGAGGTGCCTGCGTCTGCCCGGGCAGCTGTGCCACTGCGCTGGGGCACTCTAGGGCTTCCTCTTTTCTGCGGTTTTGCCTCGTCCTGGCCCCACGGCGGGTCCTTCCTGCTGCGTGCAGTGCTGGCACAGCGGCTCCCGGCACCTCCCCTGTGCCGCGTGGGCAGCGTGGGACCCACAGCTAGTGTGTGCCCCAAGGGCGGGTGCGTGCCCATGGCTGGGCGTGTGTCTTGTGGTTCCTGCATGTCCCATATCTGAGAGGGTGCCCAACGGCTGCGTGCATGTCCCATAGCAAGGTGGGTGCCCTGTGGCTGAGCCCCATGGCTGTGTGAGTGACCCACGGCTGGGTGCATGCCCTGTGACTGCCCCACGGCTGGGTGGTGCCCGTCACTGGGTGTGTGCCCCATGCCGGGGGGTGCTGCTGCCCCACAGCAGTGCCCTGGCACCCCCAGGAAAGGCTCCTGGTGCAGGTGCTGCTCACAGATCTGCACCTGCCCACCCCTCTGTGCTTCCCCTGCCACCCTCCAGCTACGCGGTGGCTACTTGGAGAAGGTACATGCGGCCCCACGTGGGATTTCAGTTCCCTAAAGGGGTTTCCCAGGTGCCAGGCTTGAAACTGAGCCCAAAGTGTGGCTCCCATCTGCCAAGCATCTCTTCTGTCCCAGCCGGCAGCCAGAGCCCTGATGTCCCAGCTGAGCTGCAGTTTTCCAAGGTACCCACCCCTGGTTTGGGGTTTGTGAGGTGGCCCCGTGTCCCCCCACTGCACTGGGGCTCTCCAGCACTGCCCATGGTGTGGAAGGGTCCCCACGCAAGCTGGCAGGGACTGAGCCCGTGCCCACACCAGCCACTGTCCCCAGCCGCATTCCCAGGTCCCTGCTCCCAGGGCAGAGGAGTGCCAGGGGATGGGGAGCAGGCACCGGGTGGCACAGAGGAGGGGACAGTGGGTACAGATCCCCAACCCACGCTGAGGCCTGCCACCCCACGCTGTCCCTGGGCACCCAGCCCTGCGGGGCAGGATGGCAGCATGGGCTGGTGCCCCAGTGGACTGCTCTGCCTGCCCTGCTGCCTGCCCTGCTGCCTGCCCTGCTGCCTGCCCTGCTGCCTGCACCACTGCCTGTCCTGCTGCCTGTCCTGCTGCCTGTCCTGCTGCCTGTCCTGCTGCCTGCACCACTGCCTGCACCACTGCCTGCCCTGCTGCCTGCCAGAGCCATGGCTGTGCTGTGGGGAAAGCTGCCCGATGGGGCTGTGCCGAGCCCATGGGACAGCTCTGTTAGCTGGCAGCTTCATGCCAAAGCACACCCCACAAACACTCTTCTGCTGAGACCACTAATACATCATCACTGTTTTTCCCAAAAGCAGGATTGTTGGGTCCAGCTGCACGCCCCTGCTATATGCAGCTCCTTCTGAGACCACCTGGGAACAGCTGAATGGTGAGATGCTCATTCAGCTTGGGCTCGAACCAGGTGCTTCCTCTGTGTTTGCTGCTGCTGTGGCAGAGCTGGTGGGGATGGATGGGGACGTCAGCCCCAGACCCTCAGCCTGGCACTGCCACCCAGGGCCACGGGTGATTCCCTCCTGGTGGGCGGTGTGTGTGTTGCCCAGGTGTGTGTGCCGGGCTCTGAACACCCTGCTTGTGCTGACATGGGTGCAGGCAGGGCCGTGCCCTCAGCCCAGGTGCCTCCCGTATGCCACCCACAGCCTGGTTGAAAACAGGATGCCAGCCTGACTCTGAGTGCCACTGACTCATCTTGAAACTGTCAGCTGAAGTGGCACCAGCAGCTCCTCGGTGCTGCCGGGCCCCAGGCCCCTGCCCTGGCCAGGATGCTTGCTGCCGAAAGGGGAACAGGCACACGTGTGCCTCGGCTGCGTCTGCACTGAGAGCTGCCTTCCGTGCCCAGCCTGCTCATGCACATGGTTGTTTTCTTTGCTGCCATTGCTGTCCGAGCACCAGTCTCCCTGACAGCCTTGCCAGGTGAAGAGAGATGGGGAAACTGAGGGTAAGGAGGGGAGCCCCGAGGCGTGCGGCGCTGTCCCCAGAGCTGGCAGGGGCGCACAGCTGGGAGCAGGGCCCCACACTGCTCCCTGGGGGTCCTTGGGCTGCTCAAGCACCCCTGGCGTCTGCACCCCCCATTTCACATTCTCCCGTCAGCTGCCTGGGTCCTGGGCGTGAGGACGGCCACAGCGCCGCCGGCCAGGCGAGGGGCTGGGCAGCAGCTGGGCACAGCACCGTGCCACCGTGCTGGCGTGCAGCAAGGCTCAGAGGTTTCGGTGCCACCCTGGGAGCCCTTGGAGGCCAACTGCAGCTCAGACTGGGTGTTTTTTCCTCCCCAGCCATGTCCCCTGTTTCCTGTTATCTTTTGTCACCCCCTTTCTGCATTTCTTCTGCTGCGTGACTGGTAGCGCAGACACCGGGCACTGCACTGTTCCTGGCGCCGCTGGCTGCAGGCGGCGCTCCCCGCTGCTGTCCCACCCCCCTCGCCACGGGACAGGGCCATTCCCCTCCACAGAGGACAGCATGGGGTACAGCATCCACCACGAGGTTTCCACAGGGGATACAGGATGGGTGGTGGACCAGGAGGAGATTTACCTGGCACTTGTAGCCATCACCCCCAGGTGCTGCCCCAGGACACTCTGGCAGCAGGGACGATGACCTGAGGGATACTTGCATCTTGTGGGTCCAGGCACCCTGACCCCCGTGGCGCAGGGACGTGGCAGCAGTGGCCAGAGGCTCTGAGCCAGACTGGCACCAGGGCCAGCTCTGCTCAGGTGTCTCCGGGGCCAGACCAAGGGACCATTGGGTAACGCCAGATGGCACCAGCACAGCGCAGGGAGCTTTGTGTGGGTGGGTGCTGCCACCTGCAGATGACCCTACACAGATGGAGAAGCTTGGCCAACCCACAAGAACTGCCCCCTGTCCATGGAGGAGATGGGGCAGCAGGTCCTTGGCACTGTGCTGCCCCATGGGGCGCTGCTGCTGGGCCTGTCTCTTGCTGGCCCCTCGTGGGGTTTTGTGGTCGTGCCGAGCAGAAGAGGGGCTGTGCAGCTCACTGAGATGCACCAAGGGGCAGCGGGAGGGAGGGAGGGATGTGGGAGACCCAGGTCAGGGCTTTGAGCCCATGTCACCCACAGTGCCACCCATGACTCATTCTGCTGCATCCCTCTGAGCTGGGGACCCACTCTGCTGCAGGGCAGGGCTTTTCTGAGGTGTTTCTAGTGTGGGCTGGGGACAAACCACATGCAGTCCCCTGGAAGAAGCCAAGGGTGCATGCACCCATCCTTCCCAAAGGACCAACTAACACCCACTGCTGCAGTGAGGTCTGGGGCTGGGCAGCCCTTGGGCTGAACCCCCACGGCCCAGCTTACCTTCACACCAGATATCTCCGGTATTTCAAAGCCAGAGAAATGCCAGCAAAGCTCGGGGTCATCCTGGCAGTTACTCGTGTTGGCGGGGTGCAGGTGGGATGGTGCTGAGCCAGCCCTGGCCAGCCCCTGCTCAGCTCCTTTGGATGCCAGGCAGCTCTGCTGCCCGCACACCTGCCCGCACACCCAGCCCTCCCAAAACAGCCGTCGCGCAGGGCACAGAGCCGGGGCAGCGCGGTGCCTCTGCGCCGCCACGTCCCCTCGGGCAGCCCTTGTCCTCTCTCACCTCGGCACAATGTTTCACCCAGAAGTTTTTTTGAATAATGGCACTTTGTGGCAGGACAAGCGGAGCTTTTGTCAGTGCCTGGGCAGCTGTTGTAGAGCCTGCCCAAAACGCAGTCACCCTTAGCAACACCACTCGGGGCTGGGGCAGCCAAACGCGTTATTCGCAGCTCCCGGCTGCACTTGGCCCCGAAAGCAGCATGGCGGGCGAGATAGCTAAAGACAGTTGCGGGAGAGGAGAGGGGGGAAGGAGAGAGGTGGCTATGGACGGCTGGGAGGAGACGGAGGGACAGGTCCTGGAATTAAGAGAACCAGAGGGAGCAGGAGGGAGGGAAAGAAGGATGGGTGGGTGGATGGATGGATGAAAGCAAGGATGGCTGGATGGAAAGAAGGATAGAAAGAAGGAAGGATGGAAGGAAGAGTGAATAGAAGACTGGCTGGCTGTGTGGAAGAATGGAAGGAAAGAAAGACACCTGGTTTGAGCCCAAGCTGAATGAGCACCATTCAGCTGTTCCCAGGTGGTCTCAGAAGGAGCTGCATATATCAGGGGCGTGCAGCTGGACCCAACAATCCTGCTTTTGAGAAAAATAGGGATGATGTATTAGTGGTTTCAGCAGAAGAGTGTTTGTGGGGTGTGCTTTGGCATGAAGCTGCCAGCTAACAGTTTCAAGCCTGGCACCTGGGAAACCCCTTTAGGGAACTGAAATCCTGTTCAGTTGGCCTGGTTCATTGAACCTGGCCTGGTTCAATGCTGACTGCTGTTGAGGGTGTCATTCCCTGTCTTGGAGTCACAGCTGGGCTGGGAGTGCAGCTTGGAGCAGGCAAGGTGGTCCCAGCCAAGAACACACATGGACACACCAGCACTTGTCCATGGGACTGGTTGGGCAGGAGCTGCGGGCAACTGGACCTGAGCAGGGCCAGCCGCGGCCGGTGTGTGGGGAACAGCAATGCCAGCTGAGCAAGTCTGTCCTGGAGGGGCAAAGATGGAGGAGACGCTCAGCTGGGGGTAACCTCGTTTTGTGTCTGGCCTGAGAGGCGCAGGGGCACCCCCAGAGGCAGCTCCTAGGGACTGAGGGTTCTCTGACCCGGCAGCTCCCCGGGCAGGAGCCTGGCTCCCCGACAGCCCGCACCGGGAGGCACGAGTGCTGCAGCGGCCGCCCCCGCTCCGCGCCCCGGGGGCTCCGTGCCTCAGTTTCCCCGGGCGGCACAGGATCCACCAGCAAGTGCCCGCCTGGCAGCACATCCCCGGGCCCCCGGCGCGACGGTGCCCGCCGGGGCTCCAGCGCTCGCGGGCCCCGGGCTTCCTGGGCCGGGCTGGGCCGTAGGGTCCCCCCGGGCCCTGCACCGGCTGGCGGTGCCTTTAATGGGCGGTGGCGGGCGGGCGCCCCGGGGGCGGCGCTGCGCAGGGCCGGCCCGGGCTGAGGCCGGTCCGCTCCCTCCCCGCTCGCTGCGGAGAACGGCGGCGGCCTGCTGGCTATGGCGGTGGGCGACGGGTGAGCCGTGAGCTGAGCGGGGGAGCCCCTGCGCGGGGTGGGCCCGGCCATGGGGTTCCTGCACCAGCTCCATCTCCTGCTCTGGAAGAACGTGACGCTGAAACGGCGCAGCCCGGTGAGCGGGGGGGGCGGCGGGGGTGCTGCGGGTGGGCGCTCCCCTGCAGCCCTGGGCGGGCGGGGGCCGAGGCGAGACCCCCGAGTGGGGCCGGCCCCGCGGGGCCGCTGCGTGGGACGGGGGGGGCCCGGGGGCCGCAGGGGGGTGCGGAGCCACCCCCGGGCCGAGCTCTCCCCGCTCCCCCCGCCGGCCGGGCCCGGAGGACGGGCGGTGCGTGGGGATGCGGACCTGGCGTGTCCGCTCGCGTGGGGCTGCAGGGAACGAGCCGTGGGTGCCGTGTGTGTGCGAACCCACGGGATGCCCCGGCTGTCGGCCCCGGCGTGAGCCCAGCCCGGCGGGGCAGCAACAGTTGGGTCTCCCCTGCCCCGCTCCCACCCGTGTCCGTGGGAGCTGCCCGGGCCCTGTGGCAGACGGAGGAGCCCAGGGCCGTGGGCTCAGTGCCACCTCCCACCCAACCCTCGGGCCTGGGCAGCATCTCCCTCCCTGCCACGGCCCGCGCTCGTGTCCCAAATGCTCCGGGTACGTGCCAACCCCGTCCCTGGTCCCCAGGGCTGCTCCTCGGGTGGGAGAGCTCTCCCCAGGCCCGAGGGATCTGCAGGCTATAAATAGGCTTCCAGGTGATATGTGGGTCAGAGTCGCCGCTCCTCCGTGGGCTGGACAGGAGCCGCTCCCGCGATCTGGGTGTGAGGCGGAGGCAGGTGGGGCTCCCGGCGCCTGGTCCCCGGCTGGCAGAGCAGGCAGGATGGCACCTTCGGCGCTGGGTCACACAGCAGGTGTAACCTGCCCGGCCCCTCCTGCTCCGGCGCAGGGCTGCCCTGCCGGACCTGGGGACGGGCACAGGGACCCCGGGGGGGACCCCGGGCACAGGGACCCCGAGGGGGACCCCGGCCGCAGGGACCGGGCAGCGGTGCAGCAGGGGGATGGGTGCGCTGGGCGCCGAGGGAGCCGGTTATTTTTAGAGGGTGGGGGAGGGTAGCGAACTGCTGCTCCCGAGCTGGCAATGCTCGCTCCTCTTCCCTCTCCCAAATATCCTGCAGGCCTGATCCTGCCTGCTTTCCCTCGCCAGCAGCTTGTGAGCATCGCGCCTTGCGTCCTTCCCGGCGCCGGGGCACAGGGCAGGGCTGGGGCCCGCGGGGCAGGCGGTGCCTGCTGCACGGGCAGCCCCGGTGCCCGCAAAATGGGTGAGGGGGATGATGCTCTTGGGCTGAGTCATCTCTGCTCCGTACCCCGGGCAGAGCTGCGTGGCCGTGGCGAGGGGCTGCCCGGCACCGTGTGCCGCAGGCCCCTGCCTACAAGGCTGAGCCGGCTGGCACAGCTGCGCCCCGCTATCTGTTGGCCCTTGGCAACGGACCCGGACCTGGCTGCTGGGGCTGGTGTGGTTACAGGCTGGGGCTGCACGTGTCTTTTGGGGACCTGTTTCTCCCTGACCCTCCCCAGCCCTGTGTGCAGCAGGGAGTGCAGCGCAGGATGCTGCAGCTGGAGGAGGAGGACGAGGAGCCCAGGCCTGGTCACCGCCATATGTGAGGACTGTCGCTGGAGTGCCCTGCTTGCTGCAGGCAGGGTGGCAGGGGAAGGACCAACACCTCCTCTCCCACCCAATGATGCCATATGTGGGTGGGGTGTGTGTAGGACCAGCCATGTGCTGGGACAAGAGCTGCCCGCAGTGCTGTGGGTGCTCACGGATGGATTTAGTGCAGCCCCAGGGACTGTCATGCCCTGAGGATGTGTGCCCTGTATGTGTCACTGATTTCCTCATGGTCCTGCTGTGTACAAGTCCCACAGTCACCTCGTGCCCCACATCTGCGCAGGGGCCATCATCCTGCCCCGTGCCAGAGCCCAGCCTCCTCAGCCCGTGCCTTGCGCTCCCTGGGTTGGTCCCCCAGCCCAGGTCTACCCTGGCCTTATCCAGAGTTGCATGTTTCACCACGCGAAACAAGCTCCGTATCTGGCAGGTGGAGGCTGGGGGGATCGCAGCAGGGAGGGGTAAGCACGGGACCCCTTCCTTGCTGGGGGTTCACCCCGAGGGGTCGAAGTTGGGGGTTGCTGGGCTTCTCCCGGTCTCGCAGTGTGGTGTGTGCCCTGCGCTTGCCCCGCCAGCAGCTGCCCGTGGGCACAGCTCCGTGCCACAGCGTGCTCCCCTGGGGTAGGTGCCTCCCACGGCGTGCTCTCCTCCGGGCAACGTGCAGAGCAGTGGCCCTGGTGGTGTGGGATGGGATGGGGAGCAGACACCTCGTCTTTAGCTGAGGGTGCTGGGCTGGGACTGGAGAGAGCTGGAGCCAGTGCCCTGTGCTGCCCCTGCGTGCTGGTGGCCCTGGGAGTTCCCATCATACCTGGCACCGGGGCTCTTTGGGGAGCAGCATTGCAGCGAGGCACAGCACTGGTTTTGGGACAGACTTTGTCCGCGGGCACTTGGTGAGGCTTTCACTGGGCACTCGAGGCTGCAGTGGTGGTGGGTACAGGGAGGCTTTGAGAGCGGCGTGCTTCTGACCCACGGCACCACGGCACCTGCTTCCATAACCGCTCTGTCACCAGGGGGGCTCACCTGCAGCCTGGCAAGGGCGAAGGTCTCATGTCCAACCCTTGGGAGCAGTGGAATTTGCCTGGCACAGCTGAGCTGTTTTGGGGTTGTTCTGGGGTTTGGCTGGGATTTTTATTCTTCCCAGGGCAGAAATTCAGGCAGGAGCCCTGGAACAATGGGGGTCTGAGCAGAACCGCGTCCGCGGCTCTTGGAGGGAAGGCAGGGCTGTGGGTGTCTGAGGACAGGCTGTGCCATCATCTGTGTCACCTTGGCTCTTGCTGGGACAGGGGTGAACTCAGCTTTGTGTATCTTGCGGGCTGGGCTCCCTGATGACTATTGGTAGCTGGTTTAAAGCTACATTGGGTGTAAAACTAACAGGTGATCTCTCAAAAGTTACCGCAGGCACAGCTGAGGGTGTTTGGCACCTCTCCATGGTCCTGTGTGCCCACATGTTTGGGACAGGAAGGCGACCGCAGCGGGAGCTCCCGGCTCTGAAGGCCGGTGCCAGGAGCGTGCTGCCGGGTTTTGTTTGGCCTGGGAAGGGTTGATGGTTTGGGGCTCTTGCAGAGGAGCAGTTGAGGCTCCGGGTGCAGCTTCAGTGTCACAGCGTGTTGGTGGCATTCCCGTGGCGTGGGCCCTGGGGTGCAGGGAGGATGCATGTGGGGCAGGGGAGAGCCGGACAGTGGTGTGGCTGCTTTGCCCTGTGCAGGGTTTGTGCCTTTGGCTCCTTGGTCGAGAGCCAGGAAGCTCCCACCATACAAAGGAGTTGTCCTGGCAGGCCTGCCCTTTCATCCCTTGCCAGAGGGAGCAGAGCTGTGGGGATGTTGGTGCCTACAAAATAAGAAAGGCTGAAACTGGGGCACAGGGGGTGCTCACCCAGCCAGCAGGGCGCTGGTGCAGCAGCATCTGTGCTGGGGCGCAGCGTCCCATGCCTGTAGAGCCGCTGCCAGGCCCTGCTGTCGGGGCCAGGTGGGGCTGGTGCCCGATCCTGCAGCAGGAATCGATGGGCTGGTGCTGCCCCGGCTCCGGGTGCTCTTTGCCCCCTGGCTGTTTGCAGCTGGTGCGGGGGAGGCGGGGGGGCATGCAGGGTGGTGCTGGGCAGCGCGATTGGTGGCCACAGTGGCCCACAAGGCAGGTGGCCATGAGCCACTGAGCCTGCAGGGCTCTGCCTCGCACCGTCTGCGGGGAGAGGCCGTGGGCAGCCGGCGCCTTCCTCCACACGGCGCTGCCGCACGGTCCCGCTGCTCTGCGGCCGGGCACCTTGTGCCGGTGCGGGGTGGCTGTGTCCCAGTGCCGTGTGTTGGTGTGGCCCTGGGACAGGGCGCTGCCGATGGTGTGTCCCGCTCAGCCGGGCACACTGGTGCCCAGCTGGCACAGCACCATGGGGCTGACATGGGGGAGAACCATGCGGGGCTCTCCCTGGGCTCCGGGTTCTGGCACTGTGTGACGGGCTCAGGTGAGGTGCTGGCAAACCCTGTGGGGATTTCTTCCTCCTCCAGCTCCCCCGAGGCGTGTCCCCAGGCTGCCACGCCAGCGTCTGAGGGGTTGGGTCGAGCCCTTGCTGGGACAGGTGACAGGCACAATTTGCACCCAGCAAGGCTGTGACTGGCGGCAGGGGCGATGGCAGCCTGGCCCTGGCTGTCCCCATGGGTGAGGGCACAGGCAGGTGACCTCGGGGAGCCCTGGCAGGTGTCCAGCTGGGTGGTGACCGTCAGTGGGTGCCTGTGGTGGGGCAGGGCTGGCCTGGGGTTGTGGGGTTAGCTTGGCCCCTCGGTCTGCTTGGCTGTGGGGCCTGGCTTACCCACCAGCTCTGGTGCTGCTTTAGCAGTGACCGCAGCTTCACCCAGCTGTGGGCAAGTAAGTGGATATTTAATGACGATTAAAGTCTGGAGCCATCAAAAAGTTTAAGATATTTCCACCAGACCTAAAATGCTTGTTGGAAACGTTGGGGTGCTTGTTCTCCAGGAGCTGAGCCCCATCGCTTGGGGCTCCTGTGGGCCAGCACCTGCTGGGAGGGCAGGGACGCTGGCAGGGAGGGCAGCAGCTCCCCTTCCTCCAGGGACGGCTCAGGCAGACCCTGCCCTGTCCTCCGGTGGGTGCAGGACGGGGGTTTTGGAGACCAGGCTCGCCTTGGGCTGTGCACAGTGCTGCTTCACCTGCGTTGGGACCAGGAAGTCCCCTCGCAGGTGCCAGGCGTGGGGAGAGGCTGGGTTGGGCTGCAGGGCTGTTACTGAGGTGACCAGCTTGTGGGTCTCTGGATGGGATCTCCCAGCCCCTGGCTGTCGCTGTGCTGCACGGCGCTGGCTGAGGGCAATGGCTGCGAGTGGGCAGGAGGGACGGAGCGGAGCTCCGGGTGGTGCCAGCGGACATGGAGAGCTGCGTGTGCCTGGCCTGGCTGCTCCCGCGGGGAGTGCCGGCTCAGCCGTCGGGGCACGCGCGCTGCCGTGTGCTGGGGACACCGGTGGAGTTGTCCTGTTCAAAGTCCATGGCTGTGCTAACGCTGTTTTCAGGGCATCTCCCGGCTGCCCCTCGCTGCAGGGCGGGCGCGGTGGAACCGCTGTTGGCTCTCGCTGCGTCCCGTGGGGCTGGTTGGTGCTTTTGGCCTGGCACCCGGCTGGTGCTGCTGCTTCGTGCTCGTCCTCCTCGCAGGCCCCTGCTCCCATCTGCTGGTGTGGAGTCATTGGCCCTGTGCTCCGTGGAGCTGAGCACCACCTGGGCAGGGAGCTGCCTGCCCGGGGCCAGCACCCTGCCCTCAGCACCCACCACCCTCTGCCTCCCTCACAGGGGACTCGGGCAGGATCCCGCTGCCCCTGCGTCCAGCTGGTGTGAGGCTGAACGTGGGATCCCACCAGGCAGGGGTGTACCCCCGCTCCGCGGGGGCGGCAGGAACACACAGCCGGCACTCATGGCCTCACCCTGCTCACCTCTCTGGCAGGTCCAGGGGAACTTGTGCCGGGGGATGTATGCACACGCGTATGGGCTGGATCCCTCTGGCTGCTGAGCTCTGCCACAGCCCAGGAGCTGCCCCTGGGCCCTCCCAGCCACCGTCACCTGGGCACAACGGCCCCTGAGTCCCATGTCCCACCCTGCACCCCCTCCAGGCATACATGTGGGAGCCCTCACCGTGGGAGGAAGGGTGAGAAGGGTGAGGAGACAGGACAGAGCGTGCTGGTGGGTGCAGGGCTGGCCAGCTGCTGGCAGGCACTGGCTCTTCTCCTCTCCTTGTCTCTCTCCTTCCAGCGTTTCCTTCCCTGGATCCTGGCCTTTTCTCCCCCTTGCTTCCTCACACAATCCCAAAATGTCCCTCAGAGTCCTGCACCTGCAGGCAGGGACCCTGCAGTCCCCAGGCTGTGCCACACTTGGGTGCCAGCTTTGGGTGCCCCCCAGGGAGGGCTGAGGCTCCCTTGGGACAGCATCCTTTCCCCTTCCCCCCACCGCCTCTGCCCCATTATGAGTGTGGGGCAGCCCTGTCCCCCTCACACCTGGAAAACCCCTTAGGGGCAGCCCTGGGGACCAAAGGGTCAAGATCAGTCCTGGAGGTGCAGACTGGTGACCCCCACTCTGCCACCAGTTCTGCCCATTGCCATGTCACCCCGGGTGCTGGTGGTGGGGCACAGCCTGCCCTGGCACTGGGGGATGGGGAGTCACAGGAGGGGTCGAGGACAGAGGATGTCTCTGGGGAAGGAGATGAGCAAAAGGTCAATGACCCACTCTAAAAAAATAAATAACAACAAGCAGGTCCCTCTTGTCACCACCAAGGACCCGACAGTCCCCAAAGGAGCCTGGTACAGCCCGGCGTGGGTGTGGGGGGACGGTCCCACAGGCGCCAGGGCACAGAGGCCCCTTTGTGTGCCTGGTAAACAGGCAGTGAGCGGCAGGGCGGGAGCCATGGGGCAGGCAGAACGGGTCGGGGTGTCCCTTGTCACCCCCCAGTACAAGGATGGTGACACCAGGGGCTGTGCCTGGGACCAGTGGGACAAACGGGGATCCCCTGGCACTGCTCCTGGGGTGTTTGCCATCCCCTCCAGCCCTTCTTCCTCCAGTCTCTGCCTCCCCCCACCTCAGCTCTGGGGGTGGAGAGGGCAGCGTGGGGGGTACCCCTGGGTGCACCAACCTGCCAACCCTGGTGCCCGCAGGAGAGCTGCAGCCCCGTGCGGTGGGGGCCAGGGGGTGGGGTCCCTGTGCTTGCTGCTGTTTGCTGGGCTCTGGTGACTTTTTGGCAGAGCATTTGCAGGCCCTGGGTGAGGCCATCATGGAGGTGACGCTTTTGGGGACAGGAGGGCCTATCCCTGTCACTTGCTGCTGGTTGTGTCGTTCCAGGCAGCCCCTGTGGTGTTAAAGCCCTGCTGGTGAGCCCCTCTGGCAACTGGTCACCACGGGTGACAGGACCGGTGCGGGAGGCTGGTGGGAGGTGTTGGTGCCGCAGTGGGAACCTTCCTGGCAGCGGAGCTGGGTCTGCCCTGCGCTTGGTGGCAGCTGGTGCCGGGTGCCAGCCTGGGGTCTGCTCTGTCCCTGGTGTGAGCCGAGTGTGGCTCACCTCACCCTGTGCCTCAGTTTCCCCACCCACGGTAGTTTCCGTCCACTCAGCAGCAAGGGCAACAGGGCCATGACGTGTCCTGGGCGCTCCCAGTGCAAACCAGCAGCAGCTGTGCTGGCAGCGTGCTGGGTCTGGCTCCTGAGGGCACTGATGCCCATCTCCAGGGCCTCTGGGCACAGAGCCCAGCCTGGGCTGCCCGCGCGATTGGGGTCAGGGATTCCTGAGGATTTGCTGTGATTTACCATATGCCACCGGTGGAAATCCTGTGCAGCCACAGCCTTCTGGGAGGGCACAGAGGGGTGCCAGGACCCCCCATGCTGCCCCCAGTTGCACCTGGGGCCGGTGCCGGGGTCTGAACCTGCCCCGGCAGCACTGGGGTCTGCGCTCTGCATAGCCCAATGTGTGGGACCCGGCGGTGGCACAGACGGCAGGGGGTGTCGTGTCAGGCAGCTGCCAGCTGTGAGGGCACTGCCAGCCTGGGGACCTGTGGCTCTTTGCCAGTCATGGGGACTTGGGGTTATGTCAAACTTGGGGTTTACAGCTGGCTGAACATGACCCAGTGTGTGTACAGGTGGCCAAAAAGGCCACCAGCATCCTGGCTTGTATCAGCAATAGTGTGGCCAGCAGGACTGGAGAAGTGATTGTGTCACTGTACTCAGTACTGGCGAGGCCACACCTTGAATCCTGGGGTCAGTTTTGGGCCCCTCATCGTAAGAAGGACATTGAAATACTGGAGAGAGTGCAGAGAAGGGAACGGAGCTGGTGAGGGGCTGGAGCACAAGTGTGATGGGAGCGGCTGAGGGACCTGGGGGGTTCAGCTGGAGAACAGGAGCTGAGGGGAGACCTTCTGATCTCTGAACTGCCTGAAAGGAGCTTGGAGCCAGGGGGGGTCGGGCTCTGCTCCCCAGGAACAAGCGCCAGGAGCAGAGGAAACGGCCTCAAGTTGCGCCAGGGGAGGTTGAGGTTGGATCTGGGGAAAAATTTCTCCCCCAAAGGGCTGTTGGGCATTGGAACAGGCTGCCCAGGGCAGTGCTGGAGTCACCATCCCTGGAGGGGTTTAAAAGGCATTTAGACGAGGTTCTTAGGGACCTGGTTTCACACTAGAGTTAGATTAGGTTATGGTTGGCCTCGATGATCTTGAGGGTCTCTTCCAGCTGAAATGGTTCTATTCTATTCCTCTGGGCAGCCCCAGCTGCAGTGGCTCATCAGGCTGGGCTCCAGCCCAGCACCCTGTTTGCATTGCTGGAATAGGGGCCCATCCCCTCTGTGCCCCCTCCTGTCCCCAGGTGCCCCGGGCAGGATGGTGCAGGCAGGGCTGAGCAGGAGATCCTTGGGTGCCCAGGGACCCGTTTGCCTCAGGCTCAGCTGTGATGGTGCCACCCATGACACGGGCACTGCGCTACACCGCGCCTCGGGAGCCACGTCCTGCCCACACTCCTCCTTGGCAGCCGGGTCCTGGTGTCACGATCCCTCTGCTTTGTGTCATCCCCAGTGGGTGTTGGCCTTTGAGATCTTCATCCCCCTGGTGCTTTTCTTCATCCTCCTGGGGCTGCGGCAGAAGAAGCCGACCATCCCTGTGAAGGAAGGTGAGTGCTGGTGGGCGGTGTCTGGGGCCACCCCAGGCTCTGGGGAGCCACTCCAGCCCCTTGGGGACAGCCTGGCTGGGGCAGAGGGGCTGCAGCAGCTGGTGGGGAACCAGAAGGGCCTTTTGGGGGACATGGTGCTGGGCAGGGGCTGCAGCTGGTTGCTGGTGGGGCATACACAGCGCGGCAGAGAGCCAGGGTCAGTCCCAACATGGGGGGATCCGCTGGGGGTGGCAGTGCCAACCAGCCTGTGGCTGCCATCAGCAGGGACGGTTTGTGGGGGAAATGGAGCTGGATGGTGCCGGGACAGCCACGGTCACCCTGAGTGTTTAAGGAGCAGCCAGGCTGGTGGTGGGAAGGGTCCCGAGCTCCTCATTGTGCCGGGGGCGGAAATTCACCACATGGAGCTCCATACCAGTTATGGGGAGGGTCCGGGATTCTGGGGCCCTGGCAGGTTGACAAACTGATGGGACCGGAGCTGGGGGCTCCTGGTGATGTGCAGCCAGGGCTGCAGGTGCTGGTGCCTGCGGGCTGTGCTGCAGGTGCCGGTGGTGCGGTGGGGCGGGGAGGAGGCGCCGGGAGCCAGCAACTTGGTGTAACTGTGGTCCAAGCCTGTGTTTCAGCACGTGCCGGCGAGGAGAGCCCAGCTGTGGGGTCCAGCTGTGGGCGGTAGCGGGTGCTGCCCCGGTCCCTGCCCCGGCGCTGATGTGCACTCTGTGTTGTGTGGTTTTGGTTTGGTTTTTCTTTTTGCTCACGTTTTCTTTTTCTTTCCCACCACCTCCCCTGCCTGCCTGCCCTCCATGTCTCTACTGCATGCGCCAGTCTGTAAGTTGGTGGGGTGGGTGGGTGCCTCCCCCCTTCCCCTGCCTGTGCCAGCCACATGTTTTGGGGAGAAAGAGTCCGGTTTGGATCAACTCATTCTGGCCTAATCCACATCTGTGTAACCCTGTCGCCTTCCTCCGTGGCTGGTGAAGATGAGCTTGGGCAGCACAGTGTGGCCCCTGCCTGCTCCTCCTGGGGCTGCCCAGACAGGACCAGCCATGGTGGTGTCCCCACTGGGTTGGTGCCGGGTTCCCCAGGTGCGGGGGCCGCTGGTGGCGATGTCCCTGTCCCCCCCGGCACTGCAGAGGGCTGTCCAGGCCAGGGATAGCTTGTCCTACCCCTTCTCACCTCCCTCCTGGGGCAGACCCTGCTGGGTGGTGGCACCCATGTGGTAGCCTGTGGTCACCCTGGTCTGGCCTGTGCTCCCCCCAGTCTGGTCCTCAAGGGGCTAGAGATGGCTTCCAGCCCGGCGCCACCACCAGGTCCCTGTTCTGGCCCCTTGCAGCTGGGATGGCCAGGACATGGCACTACTAGGAGCCCGGAGGCCACTAAGATGCCACCGATGTGCTGGCTTACGGCCACCACCACCTGCCCTGGCAAGCTGCTGACCCATCCGGTGCTTCGCTGCCCTGGGCTGTCCCTTGTCCCAGCCAGAAGCCCATCTTCACCAGCCGCTGCCCGCTGCGGCTGTGCTAACAGCACTGACCTGCCTCTAACCACAGGGCCGCCGGCCGGGCCGCCGTGCACAGGGCCCCTGCCTGGCGCTGCCGGGTGACAGCCTCCGGTCCCCTTCGGGCAGGGCCTTCCTGCGCTTGCCCTGTCCCAGGGAAGGATGTGGAAAGGCCCCGGCAGGGACGATGGCTCAGTGCCGGCTGAGGGGGGAAGGTTTGCTGTCCTCTCGCTGCTCCTTATTTCTTCCATCTCCCCCCACTGTGTCTCCATCTCCATCCACCTCCAGCAGCCGCTCGTCGGGGCAGCCGGGCAGGGGGGAGGCCAGGGCTCGGGGAGCGGTGGTGACAACTTTCTTCCCTGTCGTATTCTTCCTCCTCCTCTTCCTCTGGAGATCCGGCGGTGCCTCTGAGGTTACTAACAAGAGGGGCTGAGAGGCCGGGGAGGTTGGTGGCTGTCCTGGCAAGCTGCAGAAGTCGACATTGTCCTGGGGTGGGAGGGACCTGTCACCCAGAGGGAGCGGGCAGGAGCCAGGGTGGCAGGAGCTGCCCACAGCCCCAAGGGGCCACCAGCCGGGGACAGCCTTGGTTGGAAAGCTGCAGACTTCTGTCCTTGGCCGCCAGCCTCCCACGGGGCTCACAGGGCCCAGCGCACGCTTCTCTGAACTGAGTGTCTGTCTCTCCGGTGGCCCCCTGCCTCCCCCCCGCCTCCCCCCGCCTCTGCACCTTCCTTGGCCTGTTCTGCGCTCTCTTGCTGGCTCCAGCTTTCTACACGGCGGCCCCGCTCACGTCGGCCGGGATCCTGCCCGTCATGCAGTCCCTGTGCCCTGACGGCCAGCGCGACGAGTTTGGCTTCCTGCAGTACTCCAACTCCACGTGAGTTGTGTCCTCCTCCCGTCCAGCCTGCCTCTTCCCACGCTGTCACCACCCCGCTGGGGACAAGGCGCAAGCCCCTGTCCCCCAAAGCGTTTGGGTGCAGAGCGCCATGTCCCCAGGGTGCAGGGGACATCTCAGCCTGTTCCCCTGTGGGCGCTCAGGTGCCCGGTGCTGGGAGGAGGGCAGAGGTGGCCCCCAGGGGCACCTCAAGGCGCTGGGGCTCTCCTGTGTACCCCTGGCACGGTGGATTTGGTGTGCTGGCAAGGGCAGGTCCTGGGGCAGCAGTACCCAAGGCAGGCAGCACTGCTGGCCCATGCACCGGAGGGGCTCGTTCCCGCCCGGGGCTCTGTGGGAGGCGTCCCCATCCCTCCGTCCCTGTCCCTGAAGCCGTGGTGGTGCTGGGCTCTCGCAGGGTGACGCAGCTCCTGGAGCACCTCAGCGAAGCTGTGGAGCAGAGCAGCCTCTTCGACCCGCAGCACCCGGGGCTGGAGGAGGAGCTGGAGTCGCTGCGCCGGCGCCTGGAGGCACTGAGCAGCAGCGAGCCCAGCTCCATGGAGACCCACTTCAGGAACCCAGCAGGTGGGCTGTGCCCTGCCTGCCCCCCGCTGCCTGCGCAGGCAGGGCTGGGGCTGCCCACCTGCCAAGCACCGGTGGTGCGATGGCACGTGGCAGTGCCTGGCCACTGGTCCACATTGCTGCGTGCCAGGCAGGGCCGGCTGTGATGCACCCCTGCGTGGGGCCTGGCGGGCTGCTCTGAACCCCTGCCTTGCTCTTGCCAGGATCCGGCTTCACGTTGGCCTGGGCAGCCAAGGACCGGGGCGAGCTGCAGCGCTTCCTGACGCGGAACCTGTCCCTGCCCAACAGCACAGCCGAGCTGCTCCTGGGCTCCAGCATTGACCTGCATGAGGTGGGTGCCAGCCTTTGGTACTTGGTGACAGCTTTTGGATGGTGGCCTCTGGAAGCTGGGTGACAGCACAGTGCTGCAGGGCTGGGCTTTGCAGGGGTCTGCACTGCCCCAGGGAATGGGGCACCAGACTCAGGTGGGAGTTGGTGAACACCTGGCCAGGGCTCATCCCACCACCCCGCGCCAGGGTGCTGCTGGGCAGACGGGTGCCTCTGCTCCTGGCGCGCTCGGCAGCCCCGCTCCCGTCCCCGGTGCAGGTGTACCGCCTGTTCTTCGGTTCCTTTCCTTTGGTACCCGATGAGACCCATGAACGAGACCTGTGGGACGGGTTTGGCCCTGGTGAGAAGATGACGCAGCTGGAGGTGAGGAGTGGTGCCATGTGCGGGAGACTTGGTGGGGCAGAGCTCGTTCTCTCCTCGGTGTCACCCTGGGGTGTCGGTCCTGGCAGAGGGGATGTGACAGGATGCTGTCAGGTGGCCAGAGCAGCAGCAGGGATGGCTGGGTCCTCAGTTTCCCATTGCAGTGGGTGATGGCACCACCTGAACGATTGCTGTGAAGGGAGGGGGAAGATTGTGTTCTGTCCTGTGGCTGGGGTGCAGACGACCTGTGCTCCCCCCATCTGCACGTCCCCTTTTCTACCCCTCCTTGCGGAGACCATGGGCGTGGGTGCTGTGGGGCCATTCACGTGTGCTTGGTGGGGACACACGGAGGGAGACCCTGTGATCCCCCACACCACCAGCCTCCTCCTTGGTCGTCTTGCAGAAGAGCCTCCCCAGTGGCTGGAGGAGCCTGCGGGAAGGGCTGGTCCACCGGGCGCTGCGAGACCCTGCGGCAGCCCCGCGCCGGCCAGCGCTGCTCCGCCTGCTCTCCCAGGCCCTGGGCCTTGCCAGCACCACCGCAGCGCCCACCGCCCCCGACAGCCCCCAGGCCTTTGTCACCGAGATGGAGGTGGGTGCCTGGCCGGGCCAACCAGGGTGCGGGCAGCCGCTCTGCCAGGGCGGGCACTGCCATGTGCCCCTGCACCCGGTGCTGTGCCATGACAGCTCCCTGCCCCACAGGGCGTCCTCTTCACCGGGCCGGTGCTGGAGCAGCTGACGTGTGAGCAGAGCCCAGGGGCGCTGCGCCGCCTCCTTCGCGTGGCCCCCGCGCAGCAGCCGCTGCTGCAGACGTACCGGGCGCTGGCCTGCAATGGCAGCCGGGCCGCCCGCCGGGAGCGCTTTGCCCAGCTGGCCACCGAGCTCCGGGAGCAGCTGGACACCCCCAGGATTGTCAGCAGAGTGAGAGCGGGGCTGCGGGACGTGCCTCCCACCAGTGTGGGGTGGGATGTGGGGCAAGGACAGGGACAAGTCCTGGGCAGGGTCTCCCTGCTCACCGGGGATGTGTGGGGTGGAGGGCTCTGTTACATGGCACAGTCCCTCCTGATCACCCGCTTATCCCACATGGGCTCCCCTGCTGAGCCCCACAGCGGGACTCTGGATGATTCCCCCTCCTGGCACCTCCTCAGACACTGCCCAAGGGATGGGGCTGTGTGTCCCCAGCATCCTCCAAGCACATCCCCACAGGCTCCTCTCCCCAGGACTGGTGGTGTCCCTGATGGCACAGCTCCTCAAGGCTGGCTCTGAGGTCTCCCCCTCTGTGTCCTCCTGCCTGAGTCTGATCTGTCCGTTGTGGTCACAGGGGCCACCCTTCCTGCCTGAGGGACATCTTGTGTTCCTCAACAAGACCCTGCCAGCATTTGCCTGCACTCCTGCTGCCTGATAGCCACGGATGCACGGCAATGAGTCCAGGGCCCCAGCTGGTCATAGCTTCAACCTTTTAACCAAGAAAGTGGACATGCCACTGGCTTGGGGTGCTCCTTGGTCCCCTCTGCTGCAGAGCAGGGCCCTGTCACCTCAGCCACAGGTAACCCCTTGCACGCTTGTCTTTGCAGCTGAAGCTGGATGAGGTGAACAGCACGGCCGCCCAGCACCGCCTCCGCGCCCTCCTGGAGGACCTAGCAGAGATGGAGAAGGTTCTCCGTGATGTGGACATCCTGTCGGCGCTGGCCAAGCTGCTGCCCAAGGGAGCCTGTGTCAGCAAGGCCCCGCTGCCCACTGCCAATAGCACTGGCTGGGCCAGTGCCAATGCCACGGCTGGCAACACCACGGCAGAGGAGGAGGGAGCTGGGGGTGGCCCAGCCGGCAGCGACAACCCTCAGGGGCAGTTCTCGGCATTTGTGCAGCTCTGGGCCGGGCTGCAGCCCATCCTCTGCGGCAACAACCGGTAGGAGCCCCGGGGGTTGGAGAGGACTGGATCGAGGTGGTCTCTGGTCAGGCAGGGCTGTGGCAGAGCCCACCCTGCCTGTGCCATCCCAGCGGGGGGCCGCGGTCATCCCTTGATGAGCACGTGGGAGATGGGTGCTGTGCCGCATCCTTGTGCCATGGCCGGGGGCAGCTTCTCATGCTGGCACACGTGTCAGTGTGAAATCCCCTCCTGGGCAGGGGTGGGGGCTGCTTGCAGCAAGGGCTGCTGGGGCTGGAGCGGAATTGGCAGCCTGACCCCCCTTTGCAGGACGATTGAACCCGAGGCGCTGAAGCAGGGCAACATGAGCTCGCTGGGCTTCACCAGCAAGGAGCAGCGGAACCTAGGCCTTCTTGTGCATCTGATGACCAGCAACCCCAAAATCCTGTATGCACCCGTGGGCACCGAAGTGGACAAAGTCATCCTGAAGGTGAGGGTGCAGAGACTGGGACCCCCATCCTTCCTCTCCCACCTGCCCTGCCCTGCAGGGACCTCCTTGCCCAGGCAGGCCGAGCAGGGAGGCATGGCCCAGCTGCCAGGAGCCTGCAGCTGCCCTGGCCCTTGCCGGTGATGGGTGAGCAGATGCCTCTGTGGCTGCTAGCCACCCCAGAGAGCAGGGTGGCCCTGCCTCTTCACGTGCTGTGTGACCTTCCTCCCCCTCAGGCCAATGAGACCTTTGCCTTTGTGGGCAATGTCACCCACTATGCCAAGGTGTGGCTGAACATCTCCCCCGAGATCCGTGCCTACCTGGAGGAGGGCAGGCTGCAGAGACGCATCCGCTGGCTCCAGCAGGTAGGATGGTGCAGTGGGGACTGAGCCAGCCTGGACTTTGCTACCCCAGGCCAGGTGGAAAGGGGTGTCCTGCCCTGAGGCACCTCTTGGCTTCTTCATATGAAGCTCTCAGGTGCTCCTAGGTGCTCACCCTGGTGTTGTGAGGACCAGGCTGGTTCCCTGTCCAAGGTGGATGATGTTCTCCTGGCCCTGTTTGGGTCCTGTTTGTGTCCATGGAGAGGACAGGGGCTGAGAGGCAGGACACATTTCCCAACTTCTCCCTCCTGTGTCTCCCTCTCTGTCCCAGTTCACTGCTGACCTCCACAAGCACCCAGAGATCCTGAATGTCTCCGACAGCGATGTTCTCCACAACTTCCTCAACGGCAACTTCTCCCTGCCCAATGCCAGCATCCTGCTCCAGCAGCTGGACACCATCGACAATGCCGCCTGTGGCTGGGTCCACTTCATGGCCAAGGTGAGGTTGTACCCTCCTGTAGGAACGTGGATGCTGGTGCGGCAACCGCTGCCCACAGCCAGGCTCTGCAGGGCCAAGGGCAGCGGTTAGGTCTGCCCAGGCCCCCCTAAAGCCATGGGATGGGAGTCCGGGAGGACACAGGGGCTTCTCCACTAGGTCAGCGTGGACATCTTCAAAGGCTTCCCAGATGAGGAGAGCATCGTCAACTACACACTGAACCAAGCCTACCAGGACAACGTCACGGTCTTTGCCAGTACGTCCTCACGACCCGGCCCCTTCCTGGGGGTCCTCGAAGCCATGTCCTCCAGCCATGTCCTGGGCTGGGGCCGCTGGCTTTGGACATGGCTCCCCTGGTGCGTGTGTTGGGTGGAAGAGCAGACTGAGCATCTCACATTGCCCATCCTCTGCCCCTGGCCAAGCCGTGCTGGGCGCAGCACCCTGCTGCTGTCCTGGCTCTCCCACCACCACTGCCTGCTGCCCGTGTGCCCTCACATCCCATACCAGGGCCATGGCCACCTTCCCCATCCACAGCAGCCCTCATGGTGCGCTTGGCTGGGACACGCTGAACCCCTCCGCACCTGTGTGGGCCGGCTGGCATGGCCGTCTCCCGTGGTGCCAGCAGGCTCCCTGCCCACAGGTGTCATCTTCCAGACCAACAAGGACGGCTCATTGCCGCCCCACGTCATGTACAAGATCCGACAGAACTCCAGCTTCACAGAGAAGACCAATGAGATCCGACGGGCATACTGGCGGCCTGGCCCCAACACCGGTGGCCGCTTCTACTTCCTTTATGGCTTTGTCTGGATCCAGGGTGAGTGCCAGCCCCTCGCCGCAGCTGCCCACGTCCCCAGCCCCTGGCTGCACTGCCCGCTCAGCCTGGCCTCTCCTCCCCAGACATGATGGAGCGTGCCCTCATCAACACGTTCGTTGGCCATGACGTGGTGGAGCCAGGCAACTATGTGCAGATGTTCCCATACCCATGTTATACCCGGGATGAGTGAGTAGCACCTGCGTGGGCAGGGGCAGAGCCTTCCCTCTTCCCCTTTGCAGACCAGAACACTTCAGCTGGGGAGAGGGGACAAATCTGGGGGCCTGAGAGAGGCTGGTGACATTGGGAGTGCTGACCAGCCACTTAAGTTCCTTGGACCAGAGGTGAAGCAAGCAGGGGAAGGATTTAGTGCCCAGTTCACAGCTGAAGTGAGGAACTCATGGCTGTGGGGTGCCTTGTAGGCTGAAAGACTGGAGAGAACACAAGCAGTGTGGTAGATGGATGGCATGTAGGCCTGTCAGTGGTTATTGAACCTGGGGAAATCCCAGATCCACCAGCTTTCCAGGACAGGGGGCTCGATAGGGTCCCATCCCCACCAGGGTGGGCAGGGCAGTGGGCTGAGCACACGGCTGCTGCCTGCCTGCCAGGACCTGGCAGCCAGGACACCAGGTTGTTCTATGGGCTCATTGGAGAAGCTCTTTCAGGGCACTAAGGAGCCGCTGGACTGGATGGCTGGTTGTGTCCGTGTGGTGGGAGAGCCCTTCCATTGCTGTGGAGTCTCCAGAGGTCTCTGTAGTGGTGCCACAGTCCAGCTCTCCCTTCTCTCCCACCAGCTTTCTCTTTGTCATCGAGCATATGATGCCCCTGTGCATGGTGATCTCCTGGGTCTACTCAGTGGCCATGATGATCCAGCACATTGTGACGGAGAAGGAGCATCGCCTGAAAGAGGTGGGGATGGTGGGAGAGATCCCTGGGGAGGAG
Organism: Streptopelia decaocto; assembly: GCF_964273445.1. NCBI lineage: Eukaryota > Metazoa > Chordata > Aves > Columbiformes > Columbidae > Streptopelia > Streptopelia decaocto. Next base: position 1,396,686 of record NC_138672.1, on the reverse strand, counting down.
CTGGTGTCTCCGAGTCCTGTGCTGCATCCATGGGCACCTTCCCTGTGTCCCTGGGCTGTGCCCAGGCCCCACATCGCTGGGCTGAGCTGAGCTGGTCCTTCTCAGTGTCCCCAGCACCAGAGGGAGCTGAGCCCCTTGGCACCCTGGCATGAGGTGCTGTGTCCTGCCCACTCCCTGGGGGGCCCTCAGTGCTGCCCATTGCTCTCCCAGCCCCAGTGACTGAGGCAGTGGGGATCTGCAGGGTAGGGGACAGCCCTGCTGAGCCGTGTTGGCCTCATAGGTGATGAAGATGATGGGCTTGAACAACGCAGTGCATTGGGTAGCGTGGTTCATCACAGGCTTCGTCCAGCTCTCCATCTCGGTCACAGCACTCACCGCCATCCTGAAGTACGGCAAGGTCCTGATGCACAGTGATGTCCTCATCATCTGGCTCTTTCTTGCCATCTACGCAGTGGCTACCATCATGTTCTGGTGAGCTGCCCGGTCCACTCTGTGGGGTAAGGGGGCACAGGCAGCACCAGGGTCCCTGTGCCGTGGGGCGAGGGTGCTGGGAATGGTGTGGGCAAGGGCTGGGGGAGGGGCACGCATCTCCCCAGCCAGCTGATTTGAGGGACAATTTATCATCTCCATGCCACCGAAACCAAACGGTGTGGGGAAAGCCCTGGTGTGGGCTCCAAGGTGACACTGTCCTCCCTGCAGCTTCTTGGTGTCGGTGCTGTACTCCAAGGCCAAGCTGGCCTCTGCCTGCGGCGGCATCATCTATTTCCTTAGCTACGTGCCCTACATGTACGTCGCCATCCGGGAGGAGGTGGCGCATGACAAGATCACAGCCTTTGAGAAGTGCATTGCGGTGAGTTGGCTGCAGCTGCTTGGCGCCAGGTTTGCCCCAGGCACCCCAGGTCCAGTTCATAGGCCAGCAAGCTGTCACCAAGGCCTGTACAAACTTCTGCCTGTATGAAGCACCTTCCCATGGTGCTTTGGTGGCATCTCCAGAAGGTTTGGTGCCTCCCGGGGCAGGGGGCATCTCTACAGGGCTGGGTGGGGCAGCACTGGAGCTGGCCTGGGATTCCTGCTGACATCCCCTTCCCTTTGCTTTCCTCCACCTCTCCATAGTCCCTCATGTCCACCACAGCCTTTGGGCTGGGCTCCAAGTACTTTGCACTGTACGAGGTGGCCGGTGTGGGCATCCAGTGGCACACCTTCAGCCAGTCACCTGTGGAAGGAGACGACTTCAACCTCCTCCTGTCCATGATGATGCTGATCGTGGATGCTGTGGTGTACGGGGTGCTCACGTGGTACATTGAGGCTGTGCACCCGGGTACGTGTGGGCAGTGGGGCATGAGGGCATCTCTGATCTTACGGGAGCCTCTTGGCTGGGGACACTGCTGGTTCCTCAGTCCTGACATGGTGAATTTGGCACAGTGTACCTTTAGGGTCCCATACATGTGTCCTGTTGGGGACACTTTTTCATATGCCCTGACCCACTGGTGATACCAGCAGGTTCCTTGAAGATCTTCAGTCTTGTGCCTTGGTTCAGTGGCCAACCATAGCAAAGCCAGGTGTCCACAGCTGGAACACTGGTCCCCCTTATCTCCCACTTGAGGAGGAGTCTCACCTGCTTCCTTTGCTTTCCTAGTAAAACCAAAGTGTGAGCCAGGCCCAACCCAAAGCCCAAAGGACTTTGCTTCCTTGCACAGCCACGCAGTGTCACCCTGAGCCCAGCAGCCCAGGGTGCTTGCAGCCCCCACCCTGCAGTGACATCCCTGAGCTGGGGAATCCTGCAGGCCCATGCCCAGCCCTTGGCTGGCTACTGCGTGTCCATGGCTGTAGGCTTGGCCCTGACCCCGGGGCTGTGCTTGCAGGCATGTTCGGCTTGCCGCGGCCCTGGTACTTCCCCTTCCAGAAGTCCTACTGGCTGGGCAACGGGCGAGTGGAGACCTGGGAGTGGACCTGGCCCTGGTCCCACACCACGCGCCTCAGCATCATGGAGGAGGATCAGGCCTGCGCCATGGAGAGCCGGCGGCTGGGTGAGGGCAGACGGGTTGTGTGGGGTGGCCCTGGCTCTGCTGCAGGGTCCTGCGTGGACCCCTGTGTGCCCCTGTGGCCGTGGCAGGGCAGGGTCCTGGGCCAGGCACTGCTGCCTGTGGTGTGGGAGGGGGGACGCTGGTGAGAAGCCGAGGGTCAAGGGGCCATGAGCCACCACAGCCACTGCAGGATGGGGATGGGAGGTTCATCCCCCGGGGAGCCCCGCTCCATCCTCCTGTCACCCCCCAACTCCTCACCATCCTGCTCTCGTGGCAGAGGAGACTCGGGGCATCGAGGAGGAGCCAACCCACCTCCCCTTGGTTGTCTGCATTGACAAGCTCACCAAGGTTTACAAGACAGACAAGAAGCTGGCGCTGAACAAGCTGAGCCTCAACCTCTATGAGAACCAGGTGGTGTCCTTCCTGGGGCACAACGGTGCAGGCAAAACCACCACCATGTGAGTGCCGTTGGGGCAAATGTGGGATGTGTCCTTCTGGGCAGCTGCAGTGGCTGGGGAAGGTGCTGCGTGATGTCCTCGCAGGGCCCTGTGGCAACTGGTGCCGTGCCCAGAGGGCAGTGGTGTGGATGTGGGGGTGACACAAAAGGGGACAGGCAGTGGGCACAAGGCCCTGCACTGGCATTGCTCTGCCTGGGGCCCAGCAGGTGCTCCTGGAGGTGGTAGTTTGGATTGGGACCAGATGGAGTACGAGGTCCCTCACATTGTTGCCTTTCTCCACCTGTCCAGGTCCATCCTCACCGGCTTGTTCCCTCCCACCTCGGGTTCTGCTACCATCTACGGCCACGATATCCGGACAGAGATGGATGAGATCCGGAAGAACCTGGGCATGTGTCCCCAACACAACGTGCTCTTCGACAGGCTGACGGTGGAGGAGCACCTCTGGTTCTACTCGCAGCTCAAGAGCATGGCGGAGGAGGAGATCCGCAGGGAGATGGACAAGTAGGCACTCCCCCCAGCTCCTTTTGCCCCATCTGTGCGTTTCGCGTGAGTGGGTTCCCTTCCTGCTGGCTGTGCGGTGGTGGGTGATCTGGGAGCAGAGATGTCCCTGAAGCATCTCCACCAAGTGTTTTCCAAAACTTGGGGTATGAGGCTGTGGAAGCAGCAGCAGATGTTTCTGTAGCCTGGCTGCAGCTGGGCTGTCCCGGCAGCTCAGAGTTGAGGGCACCATGCGGGGAAGAGGCCTCACGTGCTCCCTGCAGACACGGGGTGCTGGTACAGTCCCCCCGCATCCCCGGTGCTTCTCCCCTGTCCCCAGGATGATTGAGGACCTGGAGCTCTCCAACAAACGCCACTCTCTGGTGCAGACCCTCTCAGGGGGCATGAAGAGGAAGCTGTCGGTGGCCATTGCTTTTGTGGGTGGGTCACGGGCTGTGATCTTGGATGAGCCCACGGCTGGCGTGGACCCCTATGCACGCAGGGCCATCTGGGACCTGATCCTCAAGTACAAGCCAGGTGAGAGGAGGCAGGCAGAGCCCGGCGGTGCTCCTCTGCCCGCGGTGGCTCTGGCCTCTCTGATGAGGCTCTGTGCCACCATCAGGGAGGACCATCCTGCTCTCCACACACCACATGGACGAGGCCGACCTGCTGGGTGACCGCATCGCCATTATCTCCCACGGCAAGCTCAAGTGCTGCGGCTCTCCACTCTTCCTCAAGAGCACCTATGGTGATGGCTACAAGCTGACAGTGGTGAAGAAGCAGTCAGACACCAGGAACAGCACAGGTCTGTGGGCAGCAGGACCAGTAGATGGGACCAGCCCTTCTTCAGCCCAGGAAAGGAACAAGAGGCCAACACTCATGTGCTCCTAGCTTGAATCTCCTTAGGCCACACGGAGGGTGAAGGGGGACGGGGCAGGGGGGTAGGAGGTGGCGTCACTCAGCCTTGATTTCTCCCACCTGCACCCCAGGTTAGACCCCACATGGTGGCATTTGCCTCCAAGTGCTGGTTCTCTGTGGCCCGTGGGCTGCAGTGCAGACCCCATCCCCAGGCCAGGGAGGGTGGCTGGGGAGCCTCCAGCACCCCACCATGGGCTATAGTGTGGACATGGTGGGTGCTGGTGGGAGGTGGGGTGAGAAGTGACTGAGCAATGCTGCCCCTCTGCTGCAGAGCCCGGCCAGCCGCACAGCCCGCTGGCCCACTCCTCCATCAGCCCCTGCTCCGAGCCTCGTGTCTCCCAGTTCATCAAGAAGTATGTGGCCTCCTGCCTCCTCATCTCGGATACCAACACTGAGCTCTCCTACATCCTGCCCAGCGAGGCCGTCAAGAAAGGCTGTTTTGAGAGGCTCTTCCAGGTACCTGTGGGGGCTGGCGGGGCAGGCGGGCGCGGGGGCCGTGATGCTGTGGGCACCTCCTGCCCTCCTCATGCAGGATTTTGCCTCCACAGCACTTGGAGCACAGCCTGGAGGAGCTGGACCTCACCAGTTTTGGGCTGATGGACACCACGCTGGAGGAGGTCTTCCTGAAGGTGTCTGAGGAGGACCAGTCTCTGGAAAACAGCGACGTGGGTACGGGCAGGAGGGTCACACGGTGCTGCTGGGGCTGGCGAGGGGCTGTGTGCCTGTGCCTGGGCTTGGTGGCTCCTCTCCCCTTGCCCGTGGCTGCAGGAGCCTCCTCTCCCAGGGGGAGGAGAGGTCTCCAGCGGAGCCCAGCCAAGGGCAGCGGCTTCTGCTCCACGCTGGGTTTGCAGAGCAGATCCGTCCCTGCTCTGTGCCACGTTGCCATGAGGGGTGGTATGGCTGGTGGCAACCCCTCTTCTTCCAGACATGAAGGAGTCCAAGAAGGACGCCCCGCAGTCACCCGCTCCGGAGCTGGGCCCGAAGCCTGAGGCCAATGGGGAGCCCTTGGCCGAAGCGGCCGTGCCGGAGAAACCCGAGGTGGAGCTCAGCAACCTGGTGACCTGCTCCAAGCTGGCGCAGTCGCAGGCGTCCCTGCGCTCGGCCTCCTCGGTGGGCTCCGTGCGGGGTGACGAAGGTGGGGCTTATTCCGAATTCTTTGGGGATTACGCACCCCTGTTTGATAACCGTCAGGACCCCGATAACATCAGCCTGCAAGGTTCGTGCCAGCGTCAGGGGCCAGGGGAGGCGTTTGGCTGGGATGTGGAGGGTGGCCGGGGCAGTGGCCGTGCCAGCGCCCATCCCTGCTCCGGGCTGTGCCAGAACGGGGCTGTGCCTGCAGGCGCAGGACCCCGCAGGGCGTCTGGTGATGCGTCCACCAACGCTGCGCCCGGAGAACCGCAGCCTGGGTGGGGGCCTGGGAATGGGTGCTTCTATCAGTTTGCACCCCCAAACTGGCAGCATGTGTGTGGGGAGGCCCCCTGCTGCGACACGGAGCCAGCGGGGGCAGCGGCGGTAGCTCTGCCCTGGCTGCCCTCGGATCCTGCCGGTGCCACCCGCAGACTCACCCCACTAACACCTGCCCATCGGGTCATCTCCTCTTGGCCCTTGGGCACAGAGTCATGTTCCAGCTGGTGGCTTCACCCTCTGAACCCTGGCCTGGGCTCCGGGCTGTCCCTGCCCAGATGCCGGGGTTGCCAGAGGACAGAGGCTGCAGGCCGGCGCCCTGAGGCTGCTGTTTTATTTACAAATCCTTTTCTGCACTATGCCAGCAGCTCTTGTCATGATTGATTCAGGCATGCTCAACCCTGCCTCGCCAGCCAGGGACGCTCTGAGCCTCGTGATTCGGGCTGCAGGCGGCAGAGCTCTGTGAGGCCCTGCTCTGTACCTGCTGCCTTGCCGGGTCCCCCCACCCACGTCTCGTCCCCCTTTCTGACTGCACTGAGCTCTCACCACCTGGGAGACCTGATAGGAAAATGGGAGGTTCTGCCAAAAAGCACCAACTTAGGTTGTCTTTTTAAAACTATTGACTCGGTTTCCCATTTTGGGCCAAGAGGAACCCGGCGAGCCAGCTGCCTCGCTTCATGCCGCGGTGCTGCCATGGTGTGGTGGCCGTCAGGGTTGGGGACTGCCCTGTCCCTGGGGGTGGCTGCGCCTGGCTCAATGCCCAGCTCACTTCCCCGGGGCCAAGGTGGGCACGGGAGCAGCTGTGCCAGGGGCTGACGTGCTTTCCCCTTCCAGACCAAGAGGTGGAGGCAGAGGACGGTGACCTGGCTGGGCAGGGGAGCTTCAAGCTGGAGGGCTCATGGCTGAAGCTGCGCCAGTTCCACGGGCTGATCGTCAAACGCTTCCACTGCGCCAAGCGCAACACCAAGGCGCTCTTCTCGCAGATCCTCCTGCCTGCTTTCTTCGTCTGCGTGGCGATGACCGTGGCGCTCTCTGTGCCCGAAATAGGTGCGTGCGAGCCACCCACCTGCACACTGGGGGCTACTGGTGGCCATTTCTGCTGGCTCCGCTGTGGCTGGTGGGGACGCTGGCTGCAGGGAGGACAAGGGCAAGGCCTGTGGGTGCTTGGCCAGTCTGCCTGTGCGTGGCAGTGCTGTGGGTGTGAGCGGGTTCTTGTCCTTGTCCTGCAGGTGACCTGCCGCCCCTCATCCTCTCACCATCGCAGTACCACAACTACACCCAGCCCAAGGGCAACTTCATTCCATACGCCAATGAGGAGCGTCGTGAGTACCGGTGAGAGCTGCCACTTGCTGATGACCAGTGTCCCGTGCCCTGTCCCTATCCCAGGGACTGTGATGGGGACAGCAAGGAGGGCAGCTTGCAGTGGGGCTGGGGCTGGCTCAGGCTTGGAGCGCAGCCTGGCCATTGCCATGTCCCCTCGCAGAAAGCAGCCTCCATCCTGCCCAGGGTGTCCCTGGGAGAGGTGCCAGCCCTGACGCCGGCTGCCATCAGCAGCTTAGCTCATGCCATGGGCTGTGCGTGCCCATTCAGCCGTGATAAGTGCCAAGGCCTAAGGGAGGTCCCACCAGAAAATGGCCAGGGTGGTAATTCCCATGTGTCCTGCTCCTTGCTCCTCCTCACCCGTTCATCTCCCCGCAGCATCAGGCTGTCTCCTGACGCCAGCCCCCAGCAGCTGGTGAACACCTTCCACCTGCCCTCCGGCGTGGGGGCCACCTGTGTGCTCAAGACGGCCTTCAACAACACGCTGGACCAGCCCATGCAGACCCTCAACCTCAACAGCAACGAGTCCAAGATGCTGGCGGCCAAGTACTTTGATGCCATGTGTATTGACTCCTTCACCCAGGGCCTGCCGCTCTCCAACTTCGTGCCGCCGCCTCCATCTCCAGCTCCCTCCGACTACCCCATCTCAGTGGATGAGGACCTGCTCCGTGCCTGGAACTCCTCGACCTTTTCCTCTGCCATCAAAGGTATCACCTGTGTTTGATGCTTGAGTGTGTCCAGGCTTGGGATCCATCTCCAGCAGCGAGATGAAGTATCTGCCCTGCAGAAGCAGTCCCAGCGACCCCTGGAAGTGCCCATCAGTTTGGCCTGGCCACAGCAGAGCATCACACCTCTGGGCTGAACTTCCGGCTCAGGGCTGGTGCTGTCCTGGAGCCCCGCTCCCCATTCATTCCTGGCAGTGCCGGTGGAGTTCCCTGGGATAGTGACACCATTGAGAGCCCTGTGGCCAACCTTGTGTCACCCTTGGTGGGCTGCTGTCCCCAGCCATTGCCTTCTCCAGCCACACTTCATGCCCCCTCTCTGAACCTTTTGTGTCCCCCTGAAGTTGTTCCCCATGTCCATTTCTTGGTCCCTCTTGGTCACCAGGACACAAAAGCTCTCTCACAGCCTGGGCTCTGGCTGTGGGGCAGAGTGCTCCCTCCCTACCTGGCTGGGACCCCTTGGTTCAGCCTCTCGCCCCATGTTGTCCCAGGCAGCCAGGACAGGCTGGAGCCTGGCTGTGACCTGTCCTCTCTGCTCCTCAGAGACCGTCACCTCGGCCCCCACCCTGCCCCACATCATCCACGAGCCCATCAAGTGCACGTGCTCCATGCAGGGGACCGGCTTCTCCTGCCCCAGCGGCGTGGGGGGCCACCCCCCGCAGATGAAGGTGGTGACGGGGGACATCCTCGCAGACATCACAGGGCGCAACGTCTCCGAGTATCTGCTCTACACCTCGGACCGCTTCCGGCTGCACAGGCAAGGGGGGAGGCTGGCAGGGTCTGCCCTGTGCTGTGGAGCTGGAGGGATTTGGGGACACCTGCCTGGGGTGCTGACAGGAGCCAGGAGCGTGCTCAAGGATGGCCCTGCTCCCAGAGGTGGGGGACAGTGGTCACAGCTTCTTGGTGCTGCCTTGTCCCACAGGTATGGGGCACTCACCTTCGGCAACGTCCAGAAATCCATCCCAGCCTCCTTCGGGGCCAGGGCTCCTGCCACGGTGCGCAAGATCGCAGTCCGGAGAACAGCCCAGGTGGGACCGCGCTGCGGGAGGCGGGTGGGCAGCGGCAGCCGTGGCGTGGGGCGGGAGAAGGGGGCAGGTGTGGCGGGGACACCTCGCCCACCGCAGCAGTGCTCTCCACGGAGGAGTCTGGGGGGCTCTTGCCCCATGGGCGCTCTGCAGCTGCCACCTCAGTGACCTGCTGTCCCCACAGCCCTGGGGCTGTCCTGCCCCATCCCATCCCATCCCTCCCTCCCAGTATATCTGCCATGGGCCTAGCTCTTTTGCCAGCTCCCACCACACCTCTCTGCCCCTCCAGGTCTTCTACAATAACAAGGGCTACCACAGCATGCCCACCTACCTCAACGCTCTCAACAACGCCATCCTGCGAGCCAACTTACCCAAGAGCAAAGGCAACCCTGCTGCCTACGGTGAGAACTTGGAGACGTTCAAGGGCAGAAGCACCTCAGGAACAGATTTAGGGCACAGTCCAACCAGGCTCTAAAGTGCAGCGTCCCTCATTGGACCAAGCAGGCCAGTGCCCAGCTGGGGCAGGGGTCCACACAGCTTGGCTGTGAGATCTGGGCTGGGGCAGAATGTCCCAAGTCCTGCCTGAAGGCATCTGGGCTTGTGATGTGTCTGCCGGCCGGTGAGGGAGGGTTTGACCTTGAGGTGCTTGGTTGCTTCGGACAGTGCAGGTCCCACCAAGCTGCAGGCTGGAAACCCTTCCTCCCACGCAGAGCCAGGACCACGCAGGTTGGGGGCAAGATTTTCTGTCCTGAGCTCGCTTTCACACTCCCGTGTTTTCTCTTGGGCCTTCCTGCAGGCATCACAGTCACCAACCACCCCATGAACAAGACGAGCGCCAGCCTGTCCCTGGATTACCTGTAGGTCCAGGGAGCGGGTCTGAGGGAGGGTGGCTGTCCTGGGCTGGGGAGGGAGCTCCTCACTGTGGTTTTGTGGGGTAGTGCCGAGGCTTCTGCCCGCAGGCCGCGTGGCAGGGACCAGGTGGCTGTGGTGCACTGGTCCCTGTGCCCAGCCCTGTGCACAGTGACTGTCCCACACCAGGACGGGTGGCCCTTCCCTGGGTAACCGAGGCTGATGAGGTCCCTGTTCTCCTCCTTGCTCCCCGTGCAGCCTGCAAGGCACGGACGTGGTGATTGCCATCTTCATCATCGTGGCCATGTCCTTTGTGCCAGCCAGCTTTGTTGTGTTCCTGGTGGCTGAAAAGGCCACCAAGGCCAAACACCTGCAGTTCGTGAGTGGTTGTGACCCTGTCATCTACTGGTTGGCCAACTACGTGTGGGACATGGTGAGCAGGGTGCACGGCCCCACTGGCTGAGCCCCCAGGGCCGGATGGGAGGGTGGGCAGTCACAGAAGTTTCTGTTTTCTCCAGCTGAACTACCTGGTGCCGGCCACATGCTGCATCATCATCCTGTTCGTGTTCGACCTCCCGGCGTACACCTCTCCTACCAACTTCCCCGCTGTGCTTTCCCTCTTCCTGCTCTATGGGTATGGTGCCTGGGTGGGCCGGGATGCACTGGTGGGTCCCTCTGATGTCCCATCTGCACTGTGACAACACGGGCAGGATCTGGCCCTGGTGCTGCACATCTGGCTGATGTTCTGCAGCTCCCGTAGCTGGTGGGCTGTGAGGGCTGGGCTGGGGAGGGTGGGACTGGGAGGTGGGCGATCCCGAGGCTCCGTGGTTGTCACTGCCTGGTCCCTCTCCTGCCACCCTGACATGTGCTCCTGCTGCTTACCTTCCCAGCTGGTCCATCACCCCCATCATGTACCCTGCGTCCTTCTGGTTTGAGGTGCCCAGCTCTGCCTACGTCTTCCTCATCGTCATCAACCTCTTCATCGGCATCACAGCCACCGTTGCCACGTTCCTGTTGCAGCTCTTTGAGCATGATAAGGTACGGGATTCACAGCTCTGCCCGGGGCTGCCAGGAAGGGAGCAGCTGCCATCGCATCTTGGGACAGCTCGGGCTGGGAGGGACTTCGGGAGATCTCTGCTCCAAACTCCTGCGCCCAGCGGGATCAGCTTTGAGAGCTGACCGGGCTGTATCTTGGTGGGGAACCTGATCCCACCATGCACTCACAGTCCTCAGGGGTGTTTCTGATGGTCATGTCCTCTCTGCGTCTCCCCGCAGGATCTGAAGGTGGTGAACAGCTACCTGAAGAGCTGCTTCCTTGTGTTCCCTAACTACAACCTGGGCCATGGCTTGATGGAGATGGCCTACAATGAGTACATCAATGAATACTACGCCAAGATTGGTATGGCCTCTCGTTCCCTCCCTCCCTTGCTCCAGGGCATGTGGGGCTGTTGGGGGACCATGGTGCTGGCACAGCCCCTCCGCCTGCCCTATGGGGCTTCCTGAGGCCCAGAGCAACCTGGAGCAAAAAGCCGGGCACGGGAACTAGACTGGGGTGCAGGAAGAGAGTTGAGGGTCAGCCATGGTGTGGTGCTGCTGATGCTGGAAATGGTTCTTTGGGCCATCCCGAACAGCAGCCCCATGGGGAGGGAAGGTTTTGAGCGCTGGCAGGGTTGTGCATCTCTGCTACTGTTGCACATTGCCCATGGTGTGGGGCCACACTGTGATGAGGGATGGGGACTGCAGGGGCTCTTCCAGGCGTGTCCCCGGCTTGCAGGGCTGCACTGCCCAGCCAAAATGAGCCTTTTGCTGCTCGCCTTCAGCTTTGCCTCTGAAAGCTCTCACTGCTCTCTGCTTCTCAAGCAGCTTCTGTATATAACCCAGGTGTTGCTGGTGTCATGAGGGATGATTTAGGGGCAGGATCTGACAAATCCGTCCAATACCCACTCTCAGTTGGGTTGATTCATCCTGCTCAGGTTGAAAAGTTAAAAGATGATTTCAGCAGCATAAGCACTGAATGCAAAGCCTTGTTGTGACGAGCTCTGGTGCTGGCAGCACCAGCCAGCCCAGGGACAGGGACAAGGGGGCAGGACAGTGTCATTGTCACAGGCCAGCCCAAGATGTACAACCAGGTTATCTTCCTGGGAACGTGTCCCCAGCCGCTCTCCTCCTCTTCCTCCCACTCAGGGCAATTTGATAAAATGAAATCGCCCTTTGAATGGGATATCGTGACACGGGGGCTCGTTGCCATGACAATTGAAGGCTTCGTGGGCTTCTTCATCACCATCATGTGCCAGTACAACTTCTTCCGGAAGCCCCAGTGAGTGTGACTGGGGAGCAGGGGTTTGGGGAGCTGGCTGCGGGGAAAAGCTTTGCTGTCAGGACCCCTTACCCAAGGGTGCCCCTCCAGTGGGTGCGAACTGGGGAGCTGCCCGTGCCCGGCAGGGATGCAGGTGAGAGCTCCCTGCCCGCATCCCACCCTGCCCCCGCGCCCTCCCGCAGGCGTCTGCCCGTCTCCACCAAACCCATCGAGGACGACATCGATGTGGCCAATGAGCGGCACCGTGTCCTGCGTGGCGATGCTGACAACGACATGCTGAAGATCGAAAACCTCACCAAGGTGCAGCAGTGGGGCGGTGGTGGCAGGGGACGATGCTCCAGGGCTGCAAGGAGACACCTCGGAGCCGTCTCATCAAGGGATGTGGATCAGGGCTGTGGGTCTGGGTTTGTCCCGACGGGCTGAGCCCCCATCCCCTGCCCCACCAGGTGTACAAATCCCGCAAGATTGGGCGCATCCTGGCCGTGGACCGGCTGTGCGTGGGCGTGCGGCCCGGGGAGTGCTTTGGGCTGCTGGGCGTCAACGGCGCGGGCAAGACAACCACCTTCAAGATGCTGACGGGGGACGAGAGCACCACGGGTGGAGAGGCCTTCGTTAACGGGCACAGGTCGGGGCACAGGCTGGGTGGGAGCTGGGGACTGCCCGCTGCCCTGGGGATGGGACAGGGTCTGCTTGGGGGTCTCCCAGGATGGAGCAGCGTGAGTCTGCTCGTGTGGCTCTGCGGGACTCTGCAGCCCTTCATCCTGCTGGGCTGACCGGCATTTGGGGGGCAGCAAGTGACACCAGTGCTCTGCCAAGGCTGCCTGTTGTGCGTTACCTGGTAGAAGATGCTCCAATATGAAGGCGTGAGAAGGAGGGTTGAGCAACGGGGTACTCCTGAAAAGCAATTCCCTCAATTCCTTCTCCCCGCGGCCCCTCTCTCCTCTCCTACAGCATCCTGAAGGAACTCCTGCAGGTCCAGCAGAGCTTGGGCTACTGCCCCCAGTTCGACGCGCTCTTCGATGAGCTGACGGCACAGGAGCACCTGGAGCTCTACACGCGCCTGCGCGGCATCCCCTGGAAGGATGAGGAACGGGTAGGGATGTGGACAGGCGATTGCTGGCACCCATAGGTTGTTGCTGTGCCGTACAAATGGCATCTCACCAGGTACCAGTGGGGACTTGAGCCAGTGCTGCTACCCTCGTGGCACTGCCAGCACGGTTGTGCGCCCACGCAGGGTGCTGGGCACATGCTCTGGCGGGCTCTCACCGGCTCTCCTGGCTGTGCCAGGGGCTGCCACGGGGCTCCCCTGACTGGCCCATGGCTTGTGGTCCCCTCGGCAGCTGTGGCACTGCCTGCTGCCGGCTCTGTGGCCGTGGCAGGGTGGTGTCAGCCCCCCCGTGCCTTGCAGGTGGTCAAGTGGGCGCTGAAGAAGCTGGAGCTGACCAAGTACGCGGACAAGCCTGCCAGCACCTATAGCGGAGGGAACAAGAGGAAGCTGTCCACGGCCATCGCGCTCATCGGATACCCAGCCTTCATCTTCCTGGTGCGGCTCCGGCTCCAGCGCCCTGCCTCTGGAGTCCTCCTCCCACCCACAGCCCTGGGGCTGGTGCTGGGCAAGGGTAGAGAAATGACCCTGGGTGGGAGCTGCCTGTCCCCGGCTCCACCATGAGCACCGTTGGGGTGGGATGGTGTCCTGATCCAGGCTCAGGACAGGAAGGGGGTGGCGGGTCCCCCCGGGTGCTGGCGTGTCTGAGGGTGCTGTCCGTCCCTCAGGATGAGCCCACCACAGGGATGGACCCCAAGGCACGGCGCTTCCTCTGGAACCTCATCCTGGATGTCATCAAAACGGGTCGCTCCGTGGTGCTCACGTCCCACAGGTCCGGGGGAGCTTCTCACTGCACCTGTGATGCACCTGGGATGGTGTGTGGGTGGGAGGGGGCTCCTTGGTCCCCAGGGGATGGCATTTGGCTGGGGCACAGGGAGCAGAGGGAACCTGAGACACCCTCTGTTGCCTTCTCTCACCCCTGGTGGTGTGGCCATGGCTGCTTAGCTCCCCAGCTGCCCCCACCGCAGCCCCGGGCACTGTCCCCCTGTGCCCCTGCTGAAGCCGGCCCTGTCTCCCCAGCATGGAGGAGTGCGAGGCGCTCTGCACCCGCCTGGCCATCATGGTGAACGGGCGGCTCAAGTGTCTTGGCAGCATCCAGCACCTGAAGAACCGGTAAGAGCCCGGTGGGGGTCCAGCACTCGGTGTGCGCTGTAAGGCGGGAGCGGCCTGGGCCCCACAGCATGGTGACAGTGTGGCACCCATGGCGAGATGTCAGCCCTTCACGTGGGTGCTGCTTTGGAGAGTGGGCAGGGGCCGGGCTTGCTCGGGTGGATATGTTGGCTGCAAGACAGCATTGTCACCTTCCGTGGGGTCAGTCCTTCCCAACAAAGGTGCACGCTGGGGGGGCAGGTCCTCATGGGACGCCTTGTCACCGTGCAGGTTCGGAGATGGCTACATGATTACAGTGCGCACCAAGTCCAGTCTCAACATCAAGGAGGTGGTGAGGTTCTTCAACCGCAACTTCCCTGAGGCCGTCCTCAAGGTGAGCTCCCGGTGGTGGCAGTGCTGTCCCCTCCTGGAGGCACAAGCAGCCTTCATCCCCCAGGGGATAGCTCTGTGAGACCCCTGTGGTGTGATGGCTGGGGCTCTGGGAGTGAGGACATGGGTGTCACCTCCATGTCCCTTGCAGGAGCGGCACCACACGAAAGCCCAGTACCAGCTGAAGTCGGACCAGATCTCGCTGGCACAGGTCTTCAGCAAGATGGAGCAGGTGGTGGATGTGCTGGGTATCGAAGACTACTCGGTCAGCCAGACCACGCTGGACAACGTGAGAGCGGGCATGGTGCAGGCAGCTGGATGCTTGTCCCCGGGAGGGTGGCTGTGCCAAAGTGCCTGGCAGCACCCACCTTTAGGATGGGAGGTGGAGGGAGGTGTGGGGCAAGTGGTGGCCCCAGTGGCACAGCTGGCAGGTGAAGGGTGACAAGGGGGTGGGGGTGTTCACAGGGATCCCTCGCAGCCTCCTGCCCCTTCTCCCCCAGGTGTTTGTGAATTTTGCCAAGAAGCAAAGTGACAACCTGGAGCAGCAGGAGACGAGCCCCAGCTGCGCGCTGCAGTCGCCCCTGGAGCGCGTGCTGAGCCTGCTGCGCCCCCGGGCCGCCCCCACGGAGCTGCGGGCCCTGGTGGTGGAGGAGCAGGAGGACCTGGAGACGGACGATGAAGGCCTCATCAGCTTCGAGGAGGAGAGGGTGAGAGGTTGTCCCCAGATCTGGGTGTCCCTAGTCCCAGCTGTGTCCCTGCCACGGGGCACCGGGACTGGGTGCCACGGCACCAGCTCTCGCCCAGGGAAGGGGACATGGTGGGTCCGGGGGTGGACTAGGGGAGGGGTGGCTGCTCCCCCCAGGCTGGATCCTGGCCCCAGCGGCCCTGGGCAGCCCCTGCCCAGCCCTGAGCCGTGTCTGTGCCCGCAGGCTCAGCTCTCGTTCAACACGGACACGCTGTGCTGAGGCCCCGGGGGCAGCCACGTCCCCCAGCTCTGAAGCCACCAGCCCCTTTTGGCCTCTCCCCTCTCTTCGCCCCGTCGAGCGGAGCCGCCACGGCCAGAAGCGAGGGCCAGGGAGGACACGGCAGGTGTGGCACCAGCCTAGATGGACCTCATGAGCCACTGCCCGCCCGCTGGCCTTTGTCCCGTGCAGTGTCACTGCGCGGTGCTGTGGGCTCGCCCGGCCAGCGCCTGCCACGGACAGAGACTGCAAGGAGGAGGACGCAGCTTGGGGCCGGTGCTGCCAGCCCTGTGCCTCGTGGTGGGGATGAGAGCTGTGAGCGGTGCCGTCGCTTGGGACACCCATCCTGCGCCCCCGGGACTCTCGGCCGCGGGACACCCGGCAGCAGCAGCACGCCAGGCCTGGCCGCGGCAGGGCCGGAGGAGGGACGGCTGCCTGCTCCTCGTTCCAGCACCCCTGGCTTAGCCCTTGGCACTGTGGGGGGCTCAGGGTCCAGGAGCTCTGGTTCTTCAACCGCAATTGACTCCTGTCACCAGGAGGATGTCACTGCACCCTCCAGCCCGTCCGAGACAGGGGCCTCAGCCCCCCGGCTGTCCTGCCTGTCCATGCTGTGCCAGGCGCGGGCTCTGCCCCCCCGGCCAGGCCTGGGCTGGGCACTCAGCACCATCGCCCTGGCAGGGGGCACCTTCCAGGGCAGGGGGATATTTCACAGGGTATTTCACATGCTGGCACCAGCTCTTTCTCCCCTCTGCCCCCAACCACGTCCCTCCTGCAGAGCCCCTTACCTGCCTCCTGTGCCCTCCCTGCCTGCTTCCCCGCCACAGGGCATTGCTGCAGCTGTGCCACCTTTCTGCTCCGTCCCCTCCTTTGCCCCCTTGCCCTGGCACTCATTGTTCAGGCTCTGGCCCTCTACAGGAGCCACTGGCACTGGTTTCTTCTTGTTGGGTCCCTGGTGGTACTGGGAGAGGGGGTGCTGCACCCCAGGATGGGAGTGACTGGCCTTGAGGTACAAGGGCGATTCAGCCCGCGTGG
Source organism: Streptopelia decaocto (assembly GCF_964273445.1). Taxonomy (NCBI): domain Eukaryota; kingdom Metazoa; phylum Chordata; class Aves; order Columbiformes; family Columbidae; genus Streptopelia; species Streptopelia decaocto. The sequence goes on along the minus strand of NC_138672.1, from coordinate 1,380,594 downwards.
GTGCAGCACAGCCTGGCCCAGCGCGGTGAGGCTGGCACTGTCACTGGGGACAGCAGTGTCACCGAGTCGGCAGCAGGTGCGCCCTGGGCCAGCAGTGCTCCTCCTTTCTGCAGAGGGCCCTGCGGCCTTGTGATCCGCGGGGGCCGTGCCCAGCGCCCCCAGCCCGGCAGCACCGCCCAGCCTGCAGCTCTCCAGCCACCGCAGCCCTGCCCAGAGCCGGGTGACAGCAGGGGCCATGGCCCTGACCCCCCATAGCCCCCTCCTTCCCAGGGAGCCCCAGGGCTGGGCTGTCCGTGTGTCCTTTCTGCCATGCTGGCCCGGTTTGGCGGGCAGCCCTGGGCACCCCGTGTGGCAGGGGAAGGTGGGTCAGGGCCAGGCCCCGGAGCAGGGGCAGCCCCGGGTGGCAGCTGACCCTCCACTGTGCCCACGCCCCCCACTCTCACCAGCCCTGTATGCCACCTGCTATAGATTGTGATACAATATACAGTATTTTCAATAGGGGAAAAACTGGGGGGGAGATAAGCTCTATTTTCAGATTTTTCAGACCATATTTTTTTTAATGGCATACTGGAAACTGGCTGGTCCTGGGGTGGGCGGATGGCGCGGGTGGGCAGCCCCCCCGGTGCCCCTTGGTCCCTTGCTGCGCACACTCTGCTTTTCCGGGTCGAGCCAGCACGGAGTGAGCCCTTTGCCCCCAGGGAGAGAGGGGACGGTGTCAGCTTTGGGTGCCCAGTTGTGACCGCAGTGGTGACACCCTTAGGGCACCCCGGGGGGGCAGGGTGCCCTGCGCTGTGCTCTGGCCAGGGCTGTGTCCTCACCCCACGTCCTCGTCCTGCTCGGGGCTCCACCCCTCCACAGAGCCGCCCCCACCCGCTGCTGTGCCACCGTCCCCATGGCTTTCCATGGTCAATGAAGATGCTTTAGTGCCCACACAGCTGGGGTGCCCGTGGTGGCCTCCCCCAGGCACAGACCCCGCTGGGGGCGGCCGTGGGGAGGGGGCGGGAGGGCATCGCCCCAGTGCGGGGGTGGCTGTTGCCTTAACACTATTGGCTTCGTTGAGTCTGGCCCCGCTTTCCTCCTCATCGCCCGCTCCACGTCCTCGGCCGCCAGCTGCGGGCACGACGCCAGCGCCACGCACGGCCCTGGGCACGGGGACCCCCGGGGTGGGGACGCCTTGGAGGAGCCTGTACATTGCAAGCAAAAGAAACAAAACAATGAAATGTGAAAATAATGATCGTTTTAAATAAAAAAATAATAACTGGAGCCAGTCAGGCTGGTGGGCGCTGGTGGGCGGGAGGGCCGGGGCCGGGTGCCTGGGAAGGACCAGGCTGAGGGCGCTCGCAGTGCCGCGGGTGGGTGCAGGGGCCATGGGCAGAGGGAGCTGGGCACAACACAGCGCCTGGCTCCTGCCTCTGCTGGGGGTGACGCTGGTGGGACACCCCCAGGGCACAGGCAGGAGCCGCCGCAGCTGGCGCTGCTGTCAGCTGTCCATGCAGAGCGGCAGCGGCGGCCGGGGCCCCACGGCAGGGCCCCACGGAGGGCGTGGGGCAGGTGTGGGTGGGAGCGGGTGCACCCCGGGGAGGAATGTGGGCTGGGAGGGGCCACAGCTCCGGCACTTGCCACAGCCACCACTCAGCCAGCAGCCACCACCCAGCATGGCCGAGAAACCCCAAATCCAGCTCTTTGTCAAGGTGAGGGGGGTCCTGGGCGCCTGGGTGTCCCTGGGGAGTGGGCACCTCTGGCTGCCACCCAGTGTCAACCGGGCTGGGGTGTCCCAGCCAACCCAGCCCACTGCGGTGCCCAGATACGCGGTGCTGGATGGGGGGCAATGGATGGGCGGCTTGGGGCACTTCTCCAGGGCATGGCGTGCTGCTGCTTGCCCCATGGACACAGGGGGCTGTGGGTGCTCAGACTGGGGTGTCGGGCTGGGTTTGTCCCCCAATCCAGGGCCGCTTGCCCAGCAGTGCAGCACCTGCCTGCACCTGCCAGCCCGTCCCAGCCAGCACCCGCCAGGCAGCTTGGCTGCACAGGGCAGGACAACAACTGTCTGGGATGGCACCTGGGGGTGACGGGGCCCCAGCATCGCTGTCGCCTTCCTCCAGCACAGTCCCTGCCGTGCTGGGCTGTCCCCTGCCATGGCTACCCGTGCTATCGCTGTGCTCAAGTCCTGGCCCCCTTGGCACTGCGGGGCTGGGGCAGCCTGTGGCCCCCTGGCCTCCCAGGGGTGCCAGGGCCAGCACCGGCTGTGCCACGCGGCTGCTCTGCCATGGGGTGTGGAGGCCCCGGAGCAGGCGGGGGCTGGGGCCGGGCACCCCGCCCGGTGTAGCGGGTGCCACGGGCGGCCAGCACTGCCCGCTGGCCTGTGGCCAGCCCAGGCTCGGCCAGGCAGTGCCACGCACCCGCCACCCCACCTGCACCCCCGGCGCTGCCCGGCCCGCGCTGCCCCCGCTGCAGCCGCCCTGGGGCAAAGGGGCAGCTGAGCTCTCCCTCTGCCCGCAGGCGAGTGAGGACGGGGAGAGCGTGGGCCACTGCCCCTTCTGCCAGCGGATCTTCATGGTGCTGCTGCTCAAAGGGGTGCCCTTCACCCTCACCACCGTGGATGCCAAGAGGTGAGTCGTGCCCTCCCACTCACGCTGGGGCCATGGGTCAGGGCTGTGGGTCAGGCTTGCCATGGCACACTGAGGGGGGAGGTGGGAGGTCCCCAGCACCTTGGGAAGGGGCATGAAGGGAGCAGTGTGGGACACATGGAGCCTGTTGTAACCCCCCAGCTGCCCATGCTGCCTGAAGGAGGTTGGTGGGCATTTTCCAGGGCAGAGCTGCCATGGGCACACAAGGAGGCAGGAGCACTGTGGGGCACCACCGTGTCCTTTGCACAGGACATGTCTGCAGGTAAACACACACGTACACACGCAGAGCCCTGGGCACTGCTGGGCATCAGCACCTGTCCCCATCTCCCGCAGGGCACTGGACGTGCTGAAGGACTTTGCGCCAGGTGCCCAGCTGCCCGTTCTGCTCTACAACGGCGATTCCAAGACTGACACCGTCACCATCGAGGACTTCCTGGAGGACAGGCTGGGCCCCCCCAGGTCAGTGGCCAGCGCTGCCCTGAGAGAGAAGGCGTGGGGCCAAAGAGGGGCCGGACAGGCTGGGGGTGCTGCGGGCAGGCAGCACACGAGCCCGCCAGCCCTGCCGCCCTCCTCGGCCATGCCCACGTCCCTGCAGGTTCCCCAGCCTGGTCCCGCAGTACAGGGAGTCGAGTCTGGCTGGGAACGACATCTTCCACAAGTTCTCCACTTTCATCAAGAATCCAGTGCCTGCCCAGGATGAGGGTGAGGAGCTGGGTGGGGGTCACCCAAGGCAACCTCTCAGGTGCCACCACCTGAAGCCCACTCAGGGCTCCCTGGGCCTTTCCAGCCCTCCCTGGGTCTCTTCAGGCACTGCCCCCTCCCTGCAGCTCAGCGTGGCCGTGCTGGGGCTCTCTGGGGAGGGCAGGGGCTGGTGCCAGCGCGGGCAGGGGGGAGGACGCGGGCAGGGGGGAGGATGCGCGCAGGGGGGAGGACGCGGGCAGGGGGGAGGACGCGGGCAGGGGGGAGGATGCGCGCAGGGGGGAGGACGCGGGCAGGCGCTGCGGGCACAGGCTGTGGGCACAGAGGGGCCCGTGCCCTGATGAGCAGTGCTGCCACCCCCTCCAGCGCTGCAGCGGAGCCTCCTGCGGGCCCTGCTGAAGCTGGATGAGTACCTGAGCGCTCCCCTGGCCTACGAGCTGGCCCACGAGCCCCAGCTCCGCACCTCCCGCCGGCGATTCCTGGACGGGGACCAGCTCACGCTGGCCGACTGCAACCTGCTGCCCAAACTCAATATCGTTCAGGTAAGCACGGGCATCCCACCGCTGTGCTCTTCCCTTTGCTCTGGCTTCTGGATGCTGTTGGCCCCACGCTCTCACCTCCCCCTGGGTGCCTGCAGGAGCCCCCCTGCTCCTCCGCCAAGCCCCATGTCACCCCGTGTCCTGACCCCTCTCCCCATGCCCAGCACGGTGCCTTCCCACAGGTGTCACTCCCCTCCACGTCCCCTGCCAGGTGCCACCCCTTGTGCAGTGCCAGGGACGGCCCCTGGCCCCCTGCCACCCTTCCTGGCCGGCTCCTGCACACAAATGCCACTGTCCAGCGCAGGGCGCTCCTTGGCACAGCTCAGGGCTGGGCAAGGGGTCACCCCATTCCCGCCCGCAGGTCGTGTGCCAGCATTACCGCCGCTTCGGGATCCCCAAGGACCTGCGGGGCGTGTGGCGCTACCTCAATGCTGCCAGCGAAACCAAGGAGTTCAAGTACACCTGCCCCAACAGCAAGGAGATCATCCAAGCCTATGGCTCCGTGGTCCGGTCACCGCAGTGAGCCGGGCACACACTCAGGTGTGTGCAGGGCTGGCGTTGGGCAGCAGCCCAGCGCCCACCCTGGTCCTGCCACGACCACCACAGCCCTGCCTGCATGCGCTCGGGAGGGCAGGGAGCATGAGCTGTGCCCCTGGCACCCAAATTCCCCCAGCTGGCACCCCTGCTGAGGTGCTGGCAGCAACCTGCACCGCACTGAGCCCACAGATGCATCCTCACCTCTTGTGCCACCCTCCCTGTCCGGCCAGGAGCCTCTCGACCTGCCCTGTGGTCCCTCAAGAATCAGGATGGGTGCAGGGGTGCCAGAGCCACGGGCACTGTTGGTAGCAAAGCTGGGCAACGCCACGGGGAAGGCAGGAGCCGGGAGGAAAGGCTGCCAGAGCGGAGGCTGCGGGCACAGCGGGCAGCGCACGGCGGGGCACCCCCAGCCCCTGCGGGGACACCGCGGCACCCGCAGCTGAGGGACCCCCGCAGGGCTGTGCCAGGGCAGGATGGCCCCTCACGCCGGGGAGGGAACCGGCACGGCCCGGCAGAGCCCTGGGAACGGAGCTGGGGGATGGACACAGCTCGGCCCCCACCGCCCTGGGTGAGGGGAGGGGGAGGGACCATCCCCAAAGAACCCACCGGCAGGAAGCTCTCAGAGGCACATTTGGGAGAGGGAGGGGGGTGAAGTGGGGCAAGTCCAAGCCATGTACCAGAGCTCTCCAAAATCAATAAAGGCTTTGCAAGTGAGACAAGCCAGAGTGACCAGCCCCAGGGGCTCTCCTCCCTCACAGGACCTCTCAGCAGCCTCCCAGTCCTTTCCCAGTGCCTTGCGAGGACTGGGCCCATTCCCCCAGCTCTCCAGGGGACTGGGGGGGCTTTAACCACTCACCCACCAACGCGCTGGCACAAAGACAGCAGGAAAGTGAGCCCCTGACCCTCCAGGTTCACTTGAAATTCGCCACAGGGCTATTGAGCAAAGAAAACGCAGAATGGATGGACAGATCTGTACTGTCCCCGTCCCCAGAGACCTTCTGGCTAAAATCAGCTTTACTGGAAATAAGTTAAGCACAGGCAATCTTTTTGTTACATGATGGTATAAAAGTTCTTTAAAAACCCCACCAATTCATGCCAAGTGAGGTAGAGAGGTGGCCCCCGCCAGCAGGGAACAAAGCCAGCGCTCCTGCCAGCCCTGCCCGCCTCGGCCCCCCCGGCCCCGCCAGCGCTGCGGCCGGGACCTGCTGCCCGCTCAGGCCTGCCCGGCGCTGGCTCCAGCCCCCAGGTGCTGCTTCCCCCGCCTGGGCACAAGGGGCTCAGCAGGCCCAGGGGGCAGTGAATCCTCCTCCACCAGCCACACAGGTGTTTGACAAGGCTTCATCAGGGCTGTCATCGGGAGGTGGGACAGGACAGGTCAGGAGTCCTCGAAGTCCACTCCAGACGGAGCCTTCTTGCTAGGAGGAGATGGAGGAAACATCACAGCCCAAAGCCCCACACCATGGAGCCCGCTCTGTGCAGCACAGCCCCAGCACCACGCCTGGGAACAGCACTTACCTTTTGAAACCAGGGTTAATTAGAGACTCCCCCGGGATCCTCCTCTTGGCCGGCAAAGCTGAGACAGCACCCCTGCTCTTCCTCGGGCTGGGGTCTGCCTCAGTCAGGACAGGGATTGCAAAAGGTCAGCTAGCGCCCAGGCAGCCCTGCACGCCCCTGCGCACCCAGGGGGAGCCTTCAGCAGCCCACCAGCCCGGCCCAGCGTCCGTGGTGGGTGAGGAAGGGCCAAGCCTGGTCTCCTCTCCCAAAGGAGCGGGGAGCCACGGACCTGCCACAGCCTCCAGTCTGGAAGAGCAGCAAAGCCTGACCCCATCCTGGAGGCTTAGTAAGCAACCTGCCTGGTGATACCCGGCATCTGACCTGCACACAGGGCATCCTGGACACTCCAAGAGCCACCACGCTGAGCCCCGGCCCCTTCTGTGCCAGGAATGGCACCAGGACAGTGGGGCGGCTGACAGCAGCCACAGCTGAGGGGACTCAGAGTGCCCTGGAGAACACATGGACACAGCACCAGCAGCCCCTGGGGAAGAGAAGGCAAACAAACAGTGGGACTAGGGGAGGTGCCCCCTGGCAACTGCCTACCTGGTAGGAAGAGCTGCTGGCTGCGGGCAGCATTCTTCTCAGGGCTGCAGGAAGATACCGCTGTCTCCACCACTGCTGAGACAGGAATCGGAGCCAAAGCTTGTGACAACGCACCCCAATGCAGCATGCATTGCACCCCAAGCCTCCCCAGCAAGCTCCATCCCTCCATAGCCAAACTGACCCACTCCCACCCAGGCTGCTGCTGCCCCAGGATCTTCCTACACCCCTAAAATAGATACTTCTGTAAGGCATCTCCTACACACAGAGATGCATATGTGGTGCTAGCCATGGGGACGAGGTTGTGTTTCTGCACAGAGACAAAACACCGAATCCTCTGATCCCACACGGGACGTCTCCTGCCCAAGGGGAGCAGGTACAGACCCTGGCCAGCCCAAGGGGAAACAGAAGGCAGCACCTCTGCTGCCCAACGCTCCTGGCCAGTTCACCCAGGACCAGCGAGGAGAGACCCCCAGGGAGGCACAGCCTGCGCTGGGTCACCGGGGCACCTGGGGTGAGGGGACAGCACCCCGAAGGTGCCAAGGAGCTGCCCACCCTCCCGCTGCCTTCACCCCTGCAGACCTTCCAGGCGTTGCTCCAGGCTCCGGACGCGCCCCGCCATGCCGAACAGCAGCGCCTGCAGCTGGCTCCTCGCCTCGGCGACGGGCAGCTTGCGGAGCCGCAGCTCCGAGCACGGGCTCTGGTCCCGCAGCTGCAGCACGGCCGGCCCCTCGCCCAGGCTCAGCGCGGCGGCTCCGCGGCCCAGGGCGGCCCTGCGGGGAGCCGGGCTGAGCGGGGCCGGGCGGAGGGGCCGGGCGGAGGGGCCGGGCGGAGGGGGACCGGGCGGAGGGGCCGGGCGGAGCGGGGCCGGGCGGAGGGGCCGGGCGGAGGGGCCCGGGCGGAGCGGCCGGGCGGAGCGGGGCCGGGCGGAGCGGGGCCGGGCGGAGCGGGGCCGGGCGGAGCGGGGCCGGGCGGAGCGGGGCCGGGCGGAGGGGCCGGGCCCCCGCGGGGCAGCACCCACCTGAGCTTCGCGCCGTGCTCCCCCGGCGGGCAGCGCTGCGGAGAGAGAGAGCGGGCACGTCCCGAGCGGCCCTTCCGGCCCGGCCCCCCCGCCGCCCCGGTACATACGCAGCCGAGCGGCGGGCGGGCGCCGAGCTCCCCGGCCCAGACCTCCAGCGCGTCGGTCACACTGCGGGAGCGGCGGCTCAGGCTGTGCCGGGGCTGCTCGGCCCCGCCCGGCCCGGCCCGGCCCCTCACTCACTAGACGGTGCCGCCGGGGCCGGGCCCGGGCCGGCAGTAGCAGAGGAAGCGGCCCGGCCCGGCCCGCAGCAGGTGGAACGGCCCGGCCGGCTCCGCCATGGCGGCAGCGCCGGAAGGGGCGGGCGGCCCCGCGGGCCCTCCCCGGCACTGGCGCCGCCGGCCATGGTGCAGCTGGGGCTGCGGCGGGTGCCGGACAGCGTGGCCGCCAGGCACCCGGTGCGCGCAGGGGCCGGGGCCGGGGCCGGGGCCGGGGGGGCCGCGGGGCGGCCGCGCTGAGCGTGTGTCCCCGCAGGCGCTGCAGCAGTACGCGGCCTGCCAGTCCCACGCCTTCCTGAAGGGCATCGGCACCTTCCTGGCAGGTACGGCCTGGCCCGGCTCCCCGGGGGTGCGGGGCGGCGGCCCGGGCGGGGCTGCAGCCGGTAACGGCGCCCGGCCCCGGGTTCCGACAGGGAGCGGAGCCGCCTTCGCCCTGCAGAAGCTGGTGGGCACGAAGCTGCCGTACGGGCCGCAGTGGAGCCTGCTGCTGGCCGCGGGTGAGCGCCCTGCCGGGCACGGCGGCTGCCGGTCCTTTCCCGGGGGTTTCCGCCCTGGCCGCTGTCACGTCCCTGCTTCCCGTGGCCCGGGGGGCGCTGGGTCGGCTCGCAGCGCAGCCCAGCCCAGCAGGTGCTTCCCCACTGCTGCCTTTGGCAAATGTTGGGAGCATCGTGGTCTCTCCAGCCACGGGGTCCGTCGCCAGCTACATGGTAACCAGAGCTGAGACGCAGAAATGCTCCGACTTCTGGATTTACCTGGAGACAGACAAGTCCCCACAGGAGCTCGCCGTGGCTGGTAGGGTGTCTCAGCCCACAGGTATGTTCACATCTCCCCCCGCTGCTTTCCCTGGGCTTGTCATGCCTGGTTCTTCCCTGCTGCAACAATTTGCTGGTCCTGCCTTATAATTAAGCTGGTAACTGTGTCATTGCCAAAATCCACATCTAAGTCCCACGTTGGCACCCCACAGCTGAGGGATGGGAGAAGGCGCCAGGGTGCCGGTGTGCCCCGAGCTCCCTGCCTGCTCTCGTGGCTCCTGTGTCCCTCTGAATGGGGTCATGGTGCGGGAGCACTTGCTTCTGCCCGCTGCCCCTCCTGCTTTGTGGATTCACGAGAGCCAGAGCGAAGGGCTTGTTTGCTGGAAGAGGCCAAGGGAATGGAGGGAGGCAGTAAACCCCTGCACACCTTGGTCACTCTGTATGGTGGGCAGAGCTGGAGAGGCCCCAGGACAGCAGCTACTTGAAGGTTCCCACAGCTGCTTGCTTCTTTCTTACCTTGAGCTCCCAAAGTCAGGCCTAACTGAAGAGGCGTTACATGCTTCACCAGGGCTCTGTGGTTTTCTGCCCAGCCCTGGTAAACACACCAGGACAGCTGAGGGTCCAGGGAGCGTGTTCTTTCTGTTGCAGAAAATCTGCCCAACCTGGAGGACAGAGAGAACGTGGCACCACCGGTGAGGAGGAACAAGTACGGAGATGTTGTGGAATAGCTGCCGGAGCACAGTGCACCATGCCTGTGTTCTGCTTCACCCCTTCCTGCCTGCCCAGCCTGCTCGTGCTTGCCTGTGGGACTGGTGGGCTCTGCGGCGCTACCCAGGAGCTTGGATGAGTTGATCCTGCAGTGAGAGTGTGGTGGAGACACCGCAGGGATTTCTGCCTCCAAGGTGGCCTCTGAGCATCACACATGGGGGGTACAATAAAAGCTGAGAGCTGAAAATACTCGTTGTGGATGAAGCGAAGGCTGGGCTGGTGGTGTGACAGGAAGAGCTGGGGTGCAGGTGGTAAATGTCACCACTCTGAGGCGACCTCTGCAGTAAATGTTGGAGCAGAGAGCTCTGGTCCCTCTGAGGCTGCGACACTCGCAATCTGACAATGCAGGCCTATGGAATGACTGCAGGCACGGACGACTCCAGGCGAAGTTGAGAGGACAGAGCTGTTGTCCTTAGCCCTGTTTCTTGAGCCTGGCCAGTCACTGTGTCCCTGTCCCCGCAGCGACAAGGCTGTTCTCACCTGCCCGAAAGTGGCTGAGCTGAGCCCTGCAGCTGCATGGCCTCTGGGGGTGTCTTCTCTGTTCCTGCAAATGGGGTGCACATGTGCCCAGAGCCCCTCAGTGCCCCAGACTGTCCATCCAGATCCATTAACCAGCCAGCAAGGGCATGGTGCTGTCTTGAATCCCACGCACCAGAAGGAGGATTAAGAAGCCTCTTCATAAACTCCAAGTCATGACTAGGGCAAACGGGCTGCTCTTGGTGGATGTCCCGCTCTGATTTAGCGGCAGCTGAATTTCTTAGAAGGCGAAGCCCAGCCTGCATTCTGGAAGCTATTGTAACTGGTTTCTTAGAGCAGAGCAGCAGTGTCTCGGCTCCAGAGACCAGAAATACACCCTTCTGTGTGAGAGCTGGAGCTGGTCCTTGAGCCACGCCAGAGGATGGAATCCCTGTGCTGGGGAGACGAGGGGCCTGGGAGGAAACTGGGTTTGAGCACTCAGAACATCATCTGAACTGGCATCACACTCGATCTGTGCAGAGAGACGAGAGGCAGCCAGCAGAGCAGCTAAAAACAAAGTGGCTGCAGGGAACGGGCAGGTTAAGATGAGCACAGTGTACTGGGAGCTCGGCCAGAGCAGGGAGCGGAGCTTGTGCCGCCTGGAAGAGCAAGGGGGGCATTGGGAAACCACAACCCTTGCTAAAGCCGCTCCTCTCTGGAGGCGTGAGGAGGAGCACGGTGGGCAGGAGGCTCTTTAAAGATGGGCTTGACGAGTCAGGACTGGCCCGGCGCAGCTGCGTGCATGCCGTGGTGGCTCTGAGCTGCCAGCAACTGCACAAACAAATTGCCAACCCTGCGGGCTGCTCTCGTACCCTGCTTGGTACCAGAGCTGGTCCCCTGGGAGCAGGGGCTCTCTATGTGCATTCCTTTCATGGGGGCTGTGGCTGTGAGCACAGCAGTGAATGCGTGGGACAGAGTCAGGTTGAGTACTGCCTGCTCACACCTTTGGGGTGACTGGACCACTAGTGCTTGGGAAACCTCAGCCTCGCAACCAGGACTGGTTGAACCTTCACCTCCAGGTGGGCCTTTCGAGCCCACCTTGGTCCATCCTGGAGAGTTCTCTGGGCCGGTAGAGCACACGGAGCCGTGACGGTGTCTCAGCTCTGGGCAGGCTGCGAAGGACTGAGGCCTCCAGGCACAGCCTGACCTGCTGCTGTGTCCAAGTGGACAGCCAGGCTTGATCAGCCCGTTTCTCATCAAGACCCACAGAGCCACAGGAGTGGTTACAAAGATTTATTTCTGATTATAAAAAAAATCCCAACCAAATAAACCGAAACCTTCTGCATGCTTGCATGTCCCTGGTTTTACTCATTTGGAAATGAAGGTGCATCCTCCCAGCTGCCTGGCGTGGGGTGATGCAGGGCTCAAACCCTAAAGCAGTGCAAAGCCCCCTCCCACAGCGAGCCTGTTGCCCCTGTGCTGGTGTGGGGCAGAGGAGGCTCTGGATGTGGCAAAGCAAGTCTGGCTTAGGAACCACATGACTGGGGAAGGCACCATGTCTGGTCCCTGAAGAGGGACCTGGAAAGCTGCCGCTCGCCCCTGCCCAAAGCCCCTGTGGCGAGGCTGGTGGAAGTCCAGGCCAAGATCTGGCCCTCAGGAAGGTCGGTGGGGTTTGTGCATTGACCAGAAAGATGGCATGGGCTCTGGGTGATGCCCAGAGCTCCCGGGAGGCAGGGCTGATGCTCCAGGGGCAGGCTAGAGAGGTCAGCTATAAGGACCAGCGTAAGTAATGCTCCCCGCTCACCCCATGCACATGAGAATAAATCCTGCTGTTGTCCGCACTCACTGGCCCAGTCCAGCCCAGCTCTGGTGGCAGAAAGATGCCCCAGGTCTAAACATCCAAATCCCAAGCCTGCTTTAGGGTCCATCCCTGAGTAGCACCGGGAAACCCTGAAGTCACTCTCCTGCAGGGCCAGCAATCCTCTCCTGTCCTCCACTTTCTGCAGATTGAGAGCAAGGGGAAGGCAAAAGGGACAGCATTCCTCTGGGACAGGCAGTGTCGGGTACTGGAGGAAGACACTTCTGAGCACTTGACGCATCCCAAGTATTCAGGCCATGGAAGCTCCAGAAGGAAGGATGGTGCTGGGTCCTGCAGACAAGGCCCACCCTGTTCCAGCCGTTAGATGGTGCTGGACTTGCTGCGCCGGAGCAGGCAGACGGCAGTCACCAGGGACATCAGGGCGGTGACCACAAAGAGCAGGATGAGGATGACCCAGTAGTTGTACAGCATGCTCTTGTGGGAAGAGGGCTTCTCTGCTGGGATCATGTTGGTGAGGTTCAGCATGTAGCCCAGGGCCCAGCCGATGGAGGTTTCTCCTGCCTGTGGAAACAACATGGCATGATCACCACCCTGGTCAACCAGCTCCATGGCCCTCAAGAGACCTTCCAGGGACCACCTCACTGTCAGCCCAATGGAGGAGAGGAGTGTCGGGGAGTCCACAGCATCTTGAGCCCTCACTTGCCCACTGGTCCAGCCAGCTCAGGGACAAAGCAGCTGGGCTCATCTTATGGGAGAAGGATCTCGTCTGCTCAGGCCAGTCCTGATCTTGCTGCCCATTGCATGGCTTGTGTGGGTGAGAGCACTCGGCAAAGGTGGGATCTTGCCCTGAGATAACTTACCAACAAGCCTGAGCAAAGAGTTGTTTGAGATGGCTGGTGCCTTGAGGGTCAAAGGACTGGAGGACCTGACTATGACTGCCCTACGGTCAGCTCAGCTTGTGTTTTTGCCATCTCCCAGAAGATCCATCCAAAACCTGGGAGTCCCATCCTTCCCCTGTTCCCTGAGATGTTGCCTCAAATTGTTTGGCACTTTGTTGGTGAGGGATCATCTCTCCTGCAGGGCCTTTTGGCGTAATGCCAAACAGATATCGTGACATGAGTATGTGCTGTGGTGTTACTCACCTTCTTCTGGAAGGCGATGTTGGGGAAGGAATGGTTGTTGAAGTTGTAGCCTTTGGTGGTGAGCAAATAAACAAACATGCTGATGGGGCAGTAATCTGGCAGTCTCTTCTCCAGCTTAGGGGCTTTCTGGAGCAGCTGGGTGAGAAGCAGGGAGGGACAAAGGGGTCAGGCCAGCAGGGCCCAGGCTTTGTTTCTGTGGCCTGAAGCTCTGCACGGTTGCATCTGGCTGGCCAAGGTGCTCCTCATACCCGTCGGAGCCTCCCCTGGTCCCACGTAGGAGCCAGCCCCCACCTTTCCCCATCTCCAGGGGTACCAGGACACACAGCCCCCTCCAAGGGCTGCGCTCGGAGCCCAGGCGATGCCCCACATGAAGCAGCCCTCTCCTCCCCGCCGTGCCCGAGGAGCCCACCTCACTCCAGCTGGTGGCACAGATGGTCTCAGCAGCATCCTTCAGGTCACTGGGCAAATGCACAGCTTTCCCCATCACTGTCTGGATGAAGTCAACCGTGTAGAAGAAGGCAGAGAAGGCCTGAGAGAGGAAAGGAGGCGGTTGTGAGACAGGCTGGGAGCAAACCCTCTCCCACGAACAGCCGCTCTGACCAGCATGGTGGGCACAAGCGCCTGCCCTTGCAGAGCTGGGGGTCTTGCTTTGCCACCGTGTGGTGCCCGGGGGTCTGGGGACACCTGCTCATCTATCAGCCGTGCCACCACCCTGCTCCATGCCAAGACTTACAATGAAGTTTCCTGACACCTTCGGCTGGAAGATGCCATCGAAGGAGCACTGGGAGAAGGAGCAGGTGGTGAAGTCGAAGAGCTTGCTGACGAGCAGAGCACAGAGGCTCCCGTTCCCGGTGCCCACCACAGTGACAGTGGTGTTGAGGGCAAGGCCGGGCCTCTCCTTCTCTGTGCAGGGGCTGTCGTAGACGCTGCTCAGCGACAGGCTCTTTTGGTAGCCTGTGGGCCAGCAGGGGTAGGGGACAGTTGCTTGGTAGCTCTGAGCCTGCTGCAGAAGAGACAGATGGGACGTGTGAGTTGTTCCGTAGGCCCAGCTTCCCCCTGCCTGCCTCCATTTCCCTGCTGGGAGGTGCAGAGGAGCTTTGGCATCTTGAGGTGACTTGGGACCTCTTGACTCTGACAGAGGGGTGCAGCACATTATGGAGAGGGTGAGAGGAAGCCTGGGGACCATGGGAGAGGGTGAGGGGAAAAACCCAAGAGCTGTCTGGGAAGGGTGTGCAACCAGCCCTTCGGGGCTGTCCTAGAGCCAGGGCTGGGGGACACCCCTGTATAAACACCAGGGTGAGGGGGCACCTGCACTGTGACAGCCAGCACCCCGCTGAGCACCTGCTGGTACCTGGAGAAGCTTTGAGAGCAGCCTCTTGAGGACCTGGTCCCTTCCATAGCAGAGGAAGCTGTGGGTGTACACTTTGTACGCCTGGCCGTACAGCTTCAGCATCACCTCATTTCTGGGGTCTTCGATGGTGTCCCTGGTTTCAAAGGTGATCTGTGTGGAAGCGCCCCCAAAGTCCATGGCTCCCAGTGTCTTCTTCTGAGGCTGGATCCATTCCCCGAGCCACCCACGCTGAGCAAGGAAGACAAGAGGGGGCACAGGGATGTGAGGAGCTGCAGGACAGCCAGGCCACCACAGCCGTCCCCGGCAGGCGAGGCTCCCCTGCCCACCTTGATGAAGTTCTCCAGGAGGTAGTTTGCGGTCACCCAGCCGAAGACCCCTTCCTCTTCCCCCGACAGAATCTTTGCCCCCCGGAAATCAAAAGGGTACGACCTCAGCGTGGCTGCCACGGCGCGGAGGACGGCGTCCGAGGCCTGCGGGTCTGCGATGCTGCGGGCCAGGCGAGAGGGCGGTGACGGGGCCGCGCCGGGTGCTGGAGCCCCCACGGCCCGCACTGCCCTGGGGGCTCGGCCCCCCGTGGCACAGGGGGTGAGAGGCAGGTGGGTCCTCGCCTGGGTACCTGTAGGAATGTCCCTCGAAAAACCCCTATAGCCCCGTGTCTGTGCTGGAGAGGGAAGCAGGTGGCAGGGATGGTGTGCTCCCTCCTCCTGAGCCATACCCCATGGCTGGGCGAGGGGGCACGGCTCCCTCCTCTATGTGCCTTTTGGGGGATAATTATTGTCACTGTGTCCCATCAGGCTTAGCAATGCGTGCAGGGGGCTTTGCTCCTGGCTAGCCAAAAAGACTGGGTGGGTTATGCCAGTGCTGGCCACATACCAGCCTCTTCTCAGGCCGTGCCCTGCAGAGCATCTCCTGCCCTGAAAGGCAGGAGCACCTCTGCAAGGGACATTTTGCTGGGCAGCTGGGAGGGTTGGGAGCTTCACCTGGCAAAGGGGACACATCACAGTTGTCCGTCACCATCTCCATCCCTGCCGCGGGTGGTGAGATGGCAGGGCGGCCCGGCAGGGCCCCCCAGGCAGCTGGCGTGGCCAGAGCAAGCACTCACTTGAGCAGGCGCATGCCGGCCGTGGCGCCCAGGTAGAGCGGGGTGCCCGCGTGCTTCTCCTTGGGCACGTCTCTCAGAGCCTGGTTCAGGCAGTGCACCAGGCTCGTCCCGGCAGTCGGAGGGCTGGAGCTGTAGCTGGAGATGCCGGGACCTGAGGAGAGGGAACAGCGTTGCTCCTTGTGGGTGAAGATGCTCGGTGGGCAGCTTTGCCCCTCCCAGGCTGTTCAAAAGGCAGGTGCTGCAGGTTTCTGTGGGCATGGAGCTGCCCAGAATTCAGCCACATCTCCATGCCCACGCCACATCCCCCATTAGCTGACAGCTGGGAAAAGGTTGCTTAAATGGAGAGTGCAAAATCATCCCTTGCTCTGCACTGGCCTAGGCAGAAGCTAAATTGTTTCCTGATAGTGCAGTGCATGCCAGGAAAACATAAACCACAGATGGGCACGGCTGCAGGCACCGAGGGGAGATGAGGGAGGTTTGGGGAAGAGGGCTGGACCACTTATAACACCTCACTGTACTGGTGAATACAAAGGGAGGCAGCTGGGCATGGCAGGGGCATTCACCCATGACGGTGCGTGCCTGCGGGGGGTGTGACAGACCCTGCCACCAGCACCGGCCCCGGGGGACTGGGACAGCTCTTACCCTCCACATCGCACATGCTGTGCTCGCCGACCACCCCGGTGTCGTTCTCCTTGTCTGCAGGCCACTTGTAGACAAACATGGCCGTGTGCGAGGACCCGGCGTCCAGCACAATGCCGTACTGCATGGAGGGAGACAGGGGGTCAGGCCAAAGGCCAGTAACCCCCAGCTGCCCCAGGCCATCCCGAGGGAAGGCACTGGGGCTCAAGGACCCACCGTGCCCGCCGGTCCTGCCCTGGCAGTGCCCTGCACGGCAGCTCCAGGAGCATCGTCCGGCAGAGGCAAGCGCCGCTCGGCCCTTGCCCACAGCTGTCTGCACGGGGCCTGCTGGGGGTGCAGCACCGGCAATCTGGATTTTTGGGCAGGGGGAACCCCTTGCCCCCTTGAGCACAGACCAGCAGGCTCTCCCCCCGCTTCCCCTGCTTGCTCCCCACAGCATCTCTCCTGGCCAGTGGGCGTCTGTGCTGAGCGGTGCGGGGGTCCCTGGGGCCAGCGGAGGGGGGACACCTGGGAGCAGCCCCTTGGGGATGCAGCTCACCAAAGAAGGGCACCTCGTCCCTCCTGCCCTTGTATGGCTTGGCCATTCTCCGGCTATAAATAACCCTGCTCCCTCCTGCCAAACTAGGTTTCCCAGCTCCCGGGGAGGGGCTGCCCCGTGTTGCCTTCAGCCCTGCCGGTCGGACCCCTCTGGCTCACCCCCTGCACCCCTCTGTGCCCCCAGCCAGAGCTGCTTCCCTGCCAGAGAGGAGCCTGCGAGTGTGCGCGGGGGGAAAGCAGCTCAGCATCTCTGGGGTGAAATCACTTGAGGCTTAAACCTGGCTCGTCCAAAGGCTCTGTCTGCTGCCTGCAGGCAGCGCCTCTCCCTGCCCAGTGCCCTGGGGCCACACCAGCCCTGCCTGGTAGGTGCCCCAGTCCCATTGCCGTCCCATCCCTGTCCCCATCCCCGTCTCCATCCCCGTCCCTGTCCCCATCTGCGTCTCTGTTCCCACCAGCTGCAGAGTGGGCTCCAGCCCAAGTGGCTGCAGGGCTGGGTTTTGGCCAGCTCAGGCAGCAGGAATGAAGTGTCAGAGCACAGGCAGGGACACCTGGGCTCCCCACTTAGAGGGAACCTGCATTTCCATGTGAAGCTGTGGCCCCACACCAGCAGTACCCCCTGCTCCCCCAGGGAACCATTTCCAATGGGTCACTCTCCCCAGCCTCTCCCGGCTCCCATTAACTGTCTTGCCAAATGCTCTGAGCCAAAAGCCATGAGCCTGCACAGAATCTTCCTCTGCAGCCAGACAAGGGCCAGTGTGCCATGCACTGGTGTGGCGAGTAGCCCCCGGCCATGATGAACGCTGCAGAGAGGAGGACGGGGGCTCAGACGGCCTCCCCCACTCAGCTGCTGCTCCAAAGCACAAAGCTGGGGAGCGGCACCTCCAGTCTGGGCCATTTCTGGGCTGGGTGCTCAGGGCAGCTCGGGGGGCTCTCAGCCGGCTCCTCTGCCCAGCACCCCATGGGCCATGCACCCCCTGGCGCTGAGTGTCCTCCCAGTCCCTCATGGCCACAGCACCTTCTGCCTCACCTGCCCACCCCAGCGCACCCCCTGCACAAGCCATAAAGGATGCTGAGCCTGCCCCAGCGAAGCTGCCTGTCCCAGAGGAAGCCTGCTGGCATGTCACCACCAGCTCCCATCCCATGGCCTTCTCAGCACGTCCCCTTCACTATCCCAGCCCTCACGAGCGGGTGCTGGCATCCCTGCGAGGGGTCCCTGGGCAGGGTCCAACCCCAAAACACCCCCTGCCCGCCTCTGCCACGCATGTGCCCATGCGCCCTGCGGCCACCATGCAGATGTCCTCGGTGTCCTCGCAGGGCACCACACCACATCTGCACCACCCCAGACATCAACCTGGTGTGACATTAGTGTTAACAGGGTGACAACGTTGTCCCCAAAGGCAAAGCATCGCCAAGTCACCCCAAACTTGAGGCTGGGAACAGCCAGGGCCCCAGGAGCAGTTTCTAGCCCCAGGATTATATGGATGGGCTGCAGCGCCCAGGGGGGGATGAGGCTGGGGATGGGGATACCTATGGGTTGGCAGGGGCTAAGAAATGGTGGGTGGGAGGCAGCGAGGCTGACCCGCAGCACAGGGGCCACCCGCTGCCACACCAGGGACGGGGCCAGCACGGCGGGAGCAGCGCTGGGGATGCCAGACCGACCCTGCAGCAGGAACGGACGTGGCCGCGGGCTTGGACACACGGCTGTGCCCAGGAGGGGCAGGGGATGTCCCGCACGCCTGTGGTGGGGAAGGGTGGTTCAGATTCCTCCTGCCTTCGCCAGGGCTGGCTCGGTGGCGCTGCTGTCAGCCCCACAGAGAGCTGGCACGGGGCGCACACGGGGGGCTGCACACGTTGTGGAGCTGTACACGGGGCAGTTGCACACATGTAGGTGCACATGTGCACACGTGGATATGTGCATGTGCTGTGTGTGCCTGCAGGTGTGCACTTTGGGGTGCGTGTGCACAGACATGCGAGTGTGTGCAGACTTAGGTGTGGAGGTGCATGTGAACGTGCACACACAGGTGTGCCAACGTTTGTGTGCACACGGGTAGATGTGTGTCTGTGCGTACATGCGTTCAGGTGGGTGTGGGTGTGCGTGAGCATGCGCCAGCGTGGGCACACGTGTGGGGCAGCCATGCTGCCCGCTCAGGCCCAGGGAGCTGGAGCACATGTGGTGGCAGTGGGATGCGGCACAGACCCGCCTGGGGGAAGCCCTGTGGGGAGGTGTCATGTTTGGGGTGACAGGGACAGCGCTGGGGCAGGCTGCAGAGCCAGCTGCCCCATGGAGGTGCATCCTGGTGCCCTTTGCTGCCAATGTGTGTGGGTTGGCAGGGCTGGTCTCTCCTCTCAGGTCCTGGTGCCTGGGTGAGCAGAGTCCATTGCTCCTGGGTGTGGGGTGGCAACGATGGGCAGCAGCTCCAGGGCTTGCGGGTGAGGGACAGTCCGCGGGACTCCCTGAGCAGTGGCGGCCCAGCCCCAGCAGCAAAGGCAGCAGCTCTTGGGCTTGGCCAAGGTGATGACATGTGGCAACACGAAGCGCTGCAGTGCAGTGGCCGCTGCAGTGCAGGGAGCGCCCAGCGCCCAGCCAGCCGCCGGGGCTCCCTCACCGCCCGCCCCAGCCCCCTCTGCCCCGCTCCTGGGGAGCACAGGATCTCGCACCCCAGCCTGTCTCCATGGAGGAGTCATCCTCCCCGGGGGCACTGGCAGCGGTGAGCAGGGTGGAAGCCACATGCACAGGTGTGTGTGCACAAAGGGGCTGAGGCAGACCTGGATGGCCAAGAAGGATGAAGGAGATGTCCCGCTCCCTCCGCCAGACCCAAGGGTACACACACGCCTGCAGCACCCACACAGGAACCGGGGACAGAGGCACCCACAGCGGGGCTGCGATGGTGCCAGGCCCTGTCCCAGCTCCTCTCCCAGCGCCTGTGCCTGACACTGGAGCTGCTGCATCACCCAGTGCAGAGCAGGTCCCCAGTGCGGGCTCGAGCTGCGGCTGAGCTGTGGGGTCGCAGGGAGCTCTGGCAGCTCGTCTGCAGGGGCCCCGCAGATGGGAAGCCCCGGGAGGGAGAAACCCGCCTGAAAGCTTCATCTCGTTAGTGATTTGCAGCATAAGCACTGCCCTCAGCTCTTCCAGACGAGGTGTCCTGCGCCTGCCAACGAATGGGCTGGAAACAAGGATGCCCTGGCACACTCCTGCGGCGGCGCCTGGCTCTTGTCCGCCCCGGCATGCTCGGCTGCTGGAACCCTGGGGCTTGGTGGGGCCTCACACGTGTTCGTGGCCCTGGCCCCAGCCCGTGGGACAGTCCCCCACCTCCTGGTGGCACAGGGGTGATGGATCTTTCTAACAGCAGGACACCCTGACCAGACTCTGGTGATGCCACAGGGCCAAAGGACACAGGGATCCCCAGTGTGGCCTTGCACCAAGACAGTGTCCCGGTGCCACCCCTGGCCTCGCTGCCACCTGGGTCACCTGTGGCCCCACAGGCTCTGCCCCGTTGGCACGTCCCTCAGCGCAGCCCAAGCCAGGGCTGCTCAGCCCTGCAGCCCCTGCAGAGAGGCCACAAACGGCAGGGACAGCCCCAAAGGCCATGGTGCAGTGAAGACACGAGCAGGGCTCAGGTTCCCCCATGAATACGCAGCTCTGCCCAGAAACATCCCACTCCCCAGGGGAGGAGGAACAGTGGGGCACTGAGAGCTGCCCGACTGGCTGCAGCCCCACACCAGGCCCCATGGCCATGCAGCCACCACCCCACAGACTCTGCGGGATCCCCCACAGCTCAGCAGGGGCTCAGCCCGGCCCCACAACACTGCATCTCTCCCAGGGGCACTGAGACCTGGGCGGCCCCCAGGTCTGCGGTGGTTGTGATGGGTTTCCTTCCCACCACAGAGCCAGGGAAGAGCCCAGCTGCCTTGTAAGAGCCATTGGAGAGATTTGCCACAAGAAGGCAAGAGCTCCCGGCGGAGCCGCAAGCCCTGCCGCGGGGACGCGGGACGGGGAACACCGCGCTCCCGGGACTTGCCGCAGGATATCCTGGCAGCAGGATAACTAATCCAGGATATTTTTAGGGCTATATTGCAAGCAAAGGAGATGGAAAGTAAAGACATGGAGCCGTAGCTCAGCAGTGAACAGCTCAGCAGCTGCTGTAACGGGAGTGAGCCAGCACAGACCATGTCTTGCCCAGGAGGGCGGGGGCAAGCCTGGGGTCCCCACAGCAGGACCAACCTCCTCTAAATCGTGTCTGCACATTTGGGGCTGAGTTAGACTAAGACAAAGCTTTACATCCCCAAAACAGCCATGAGCTCTTTGCAAAAGCACAGCCCCTCACAGGAACCGGAGCTGCCGTGACGCCGGTGCCGAGCTCTGTGCCGAGCTCTGTGCCGAGCTCTGTGCCGCACCGCGCGCACTGGGCTGGACCTCACGCCTGCTTGGAACGGGGCAAGACCCCAAATCCCCAGGCCGGGTGGTGGAGCAGGCCAGGACCCATGTGGGTGTTTGGGGATGCTCAGCCCCAAGCGGCAGTGCTGCCTGCAGACTGGAAGCTGCCAGCACCCAGAGAGAAAAGGCACAAAAAAAGCTCAAAAATGAAATATCTGGTAATGCATCTGGCTTAAAACCTAAGCTTGGAACCAGGAGGAAAAAAGGCTTTCCAGACTGACCCGAGTGCTGCACACAGGCCTCAGCGCTGATCCGTCTAATTCCCCTGTGTCCAAAGAGTCAAAAATCCGTTTTGGAACCAGCTATGGGCACTGCTCAATGTGCCCCAGCACGTGGCAAGGGCTGGTAAAAAAGGTGCCACAGGGAAAAAGAGTTGCTAGTTATACCAACAGCAGCGAGTATCATCGTGGCTAAGCCAGCTCGTCTTCAATACAGCTGATACACCAGAGAGAAGGCAACACATCTGGCATCTGGGCTGGCTCAGAAAGTTCCAAAGCAAATTGCTTGGGATGAGAAAAAGGGGATTTTGGATGAACCATTTTTCAGGACAAGAATATATTCCCCACTGAACAGCTCGGTCTATCAAAAAAGAAAAGAAAAAAGAAGACTTTTTTAAAACAAAAGACTTGGGCTGCAAAATGTCAACCGGGGGACTTGGCCAAAAAGAAACTGGTCAGGAACTTCTTTCAGCATTGAATTTACAATGACAAAGAAATAAAAAGCAGCTCATTTTCATAGGGAAGTGCATTTCTCGTCTGGCAGTGCTGGCTGGGGCAGCGCAGCTGGAAGCCGGGGTGCTGGGCGATGCTGGGTGCCCAGGGTGCCCCATCCCCAGACACACGGGAGCAGATGCTGACACGGCTGCTCAGGCCTGGAGGGGACACATCCGGACACGCCACTGCTCTGGTACAGTGTGCCCGAAAGATTCCTCTCTCGAACGGAGGTCTGAGGTGGCGGGGCTGGGTGTCCCTGCAGCCGGGGGGCTGCTCCCTGCTCCCCCAGCTCAGGCAGCAGTGCGGGGACCCCCAGCCCCGTGTCCCCGCCGCTGGGGATCCCCGGGCTGCAGGAGCCTGTCCCGCCCCGGCCATCCCGCAGATGGGGGTGTCCGCTGCGGCTCCCCCAGCCCCAGCAGCCCAGGTCCCTCCGGTGCCCGTTGTCCCCGGTGCCGGCCCCGCTCACCTTGAAGCCCGGCGGTCCCCGCGTGTCCCCGGAGCCGAGGCAGAGCAGCAGGATGCCCAGCAGGCAGCCCAGGGCCAGCAGCAGGAGGACGACGGCGACCCGGCGGGCCATGGCGGGGCCGGAGCGGGGCAGGTGAGCGGCTCCGCGGCGGCTGCGGCGGCTCCTGCTGCTCCTCCTCCCCCGCCTCCTCCTCCTCCTTCTCCTCGCCCGCCTCTCCCGGCTGAGTCACCGCCGCCCCGGCCCCCCCGGGCGGGACACCGGGCTCCGTGGGGCTGCGGGGGGCCGGCCCGGCTGCGGGTCCCGCCTCTGCCCCTGGCCCGGGCTCGGCTGCGTCCTGTCCCCCCGCCCCGGGCATCGCCCCTGCCCCGGGCTCGGCCCCATCTCCTGCCCTGGGCATCACCCCTGGTCCCAGAGATCAGCCCCATCTCCCTCCCCGAGCACAGTACTTGACCCGGGGACTCAGCCCCATCCCAGCCCCCCAGGTATCACCCTTGCCCTGGGATCAGCCGTGTCCTGCCATGCTCCCCGCTCCGGCATCACTGTTACTTCGGGGCTCAGCCCCAGCTTGTCCCTCCTCCCCGGGCAAGTCCTCTGTCCCCGGGATGGGTCTCAGCTTCCTACCCCCACCAGGCATTGCCCTTGACCAGTCCCATCCTGTCCCCACCAAGGCATCACCCCTGCCCGGGGCTCGGCCCAGAGACGGGTTTGGTGGGATGTGAGAACGCCCTGAGCTCTAAGAAAATGTCTCACCTACAATGATTAACAACTATGAATATATCTCTGCTTTTAATCATCACAAGGAGTTTGTGACAGCCCTGAGGAGCCCAGATGTATATAGAGATTGTTTTTAATACAGTCACAAGTGAATAATGTAATGCGTTTCCACAGGCAGCAATGAGCCAAGGAAGGTTTGGCCCCTGGCTCTGAGAAGGACGTTTTGAGCTTGCTTACACAGAGGGATAAAACAGTGAACAAAATAATAAACAAGAAGATATCACCAAGGAGAGGAGGCTGAAGGAGGACGTGGCTTCCAGCCCAGCCGGGCGCTTGCTGGAGGGTCACACTCCGGCTCCTCTCAGCCCGCTCGCTTCTGAATTTTTTTGAAACAAGCCACTTTTTCTGCTGCTCAGAGCTGCTCCCCCATAGCAGGCGCTGCGTCCACGCTGGGGATCCTGCAGAGCTCCAGGCCCATGGCGGTGGTACCTGGTGCGGAGGCGTTCGGGGGCGCAGCCTCTGCCAAGGGCTTGTGGTCCCAACGTGCCGCTGCGCCCTGGAGCTCTGCTGCTGGGGGTGCCAGCTGGGGGTGAGCTCTGGTTTTGTTCCCCAGAGTAGTGACTGGTAGTGGAGTCTGGGGAAGAAAATGGCTAAACAGGGCCACAGAGAGTGACCGTCACCCAGCCGGTGCCCATCATCGCAGCGCAGGGCTTCTCCGCAGCACCGCTGTGTGCAGCCTGTGAGTGTCTGAGGATGAGTCTACCTCCTCATTTTAATTCATTAAGCATTTAACCTCTGGAAATCCTGTGTCAATCAACTCCAAGAGGTTAACATACAGATTAATGTGAAAAAATTATTCCCCTTTGCTGCTGCTGCTAATACCACACGAGACCATAGTCTTGTCTCTGAGGATTAGCAGAGCATCGTTTCCACTGCTCTCCTGCATTACTGCTGACTTGAGGGCGCTTCTCAAGCTTCCATAGGGAAATACCTGCGTATTCCTAACTCTTCTCACCACCCTCCTCACCTGTCCCGTATTTCTGAGGCACATATCTGCAGCCCTCGTGGGTGTAACTGCATCAGGGATTAACACAGCAGCAGAAAGATCTCTGGATTGCACTTAAAACCCTTTCTTAATAGCTGCCAAGCCTCTGGTGTCTCCTTTTGACTGGACAAGCAGTGAGAACAGGTCTTCAGAGACTGAGAAGGAACTAAAAGTCTCTTTTCTGACTGGTGGTGAGCAGAGATGGGGTTGGGAGAGCCCACAGGGTAGGGATGGTAGGGATGTAGGTAGGAGGTAGGGATGGTCCCTTGCTCCTCATCCTTATTTTGCTTTCAGTGACTTTGGAGCAAGTCCCTTTCTGGCAGGTGGTTACTCAGTGCGGTGGGACCCTCCTGGGACTGCAGTGGAGGTGTGAGTGTCTTCCATACCTCGATCTTGCACAGACTTGGCCACCTTGCTCCCAGGTTGCCCGTGCATGGCATGGGGTGGGGGGTTTGCAACCCTTCCCATTGCAAGAGGGGCTGTTCCTCCTTCTGTGCGCAGGGTCCCATTTGCCAGTCTCTGCCCAGCCCTGGGGGCAGGGAGGGTTGAGCCGAGGTCCAAGGGAGCGTGTGCCCAGCCCTGATCACTGGTGTCCCAGGAGACTCAACCTCCAGCACAAACAGGGAGGCACAAAGAGCTGAGACATGCTGGGCTGGAAATGCTCCCAGCCACGCAAAGGGAATGACAGCCACATGAAGCCATGTACAGCCAAGAAATATCTCCATGCTGGTGCATTCAGGCATCGAGGACACCGACACCACTGTCCTGAGCTCAGCCTGGCTGGGGTCAAGTGCTGGCTGTGAGCCACCATTTCTCGTCATGCCCTGTTTACAGGTGGCACCACTGGCAAGGAGAGCAGGGAGGGAGGGCGGCAGCCCCGCTGCCCACGCGGTGACAACAGACTGGGCCCCTCGCAGGGACAACCCAGCCACAGCCCCGGGCATGGAGCAGGTGCCTGTGCTGAAGTGGCCGCCACAGGTGGGCAGTGCCTGGCAAGGAGCATGAAATCACCTCCAGGAATGAACGACTTCAGCGGGAGAAAGGAAGTGAGGGGCAGGGAGGGCTTTCTCCAAGATGCAGAATGGAGCAGACTGGAGAGTCGGGCGGGGAAAAATTTAATGAAATTTAATGAAGAGCAAGTGGAGAGTCTTGAATCTGGCCAGGAACAACCCCAGGTTCCAGTGTAAGTTGGGAACGACCTGTTGGAGAGCAGCGTAGGGGAAAGGGACCTGGGGCTCCTGGGGACAGCAGGGTGACCATGAGCCAGCACTGGGCCCTTGTGGCCAGGAAGCCAATGGTACCTGGGGTGGGTTAGAAGGGGGTGGTCAGTAGGTCAGAGAGGTTCTCCTGCCCCTCTGCTCTGCCCTGGGGAGACCACACCTGGAATCTTGTGTCCAGTTGTGGCCCCTCAGTTCCAGCAGGACAGGGAACTGCTGCAGAGAGTCCAGCGCAGCCACCAAGATGCTGGAGGGAGTGGAGCATCTCCTGTGTGAGGAAAGGCTGAGGGAGCTGGGGCTCTGGAGCTGGACAAGAGGAGACCGAGGCGGGACTCATTAATGGGGATCAATATGGAAAGGGGGAGTGTCAGGAGGATGGAGCCAGGCTCTTCTGGGTGACAACCAGTGACAGGACAAGGGGCAATGGGTGCAAACTGGAACACAGGAGGTTCCACTGAAATTTGAGAAGAAACTTGTTCCTGGTGAGGGTGGCAGAGCCTGGCCCAGGCTGCCCAGGGGGGTTGTGGAGTCTCCTTCTCTGCAGACATTCCAACCCGCCTGGACACCTTCCTGTGTAACCTCATCTGGGTGTTCCTGCTCCATGGGGGGATTGCACTGGATGAGCTTTCCAGGGCCCTTCCAGCCCCTCACATTCTGGGATTCTGTGATCTCCCGATGCCGTGGGAAGGAGAGTGCTATCTTGTTTGTCTGAGGAAACCAGGAACATGTGCATTTTCAACTCCAGCAACGCAAGTCTGGCACAAATGTCACCTCTGTGGGACCCCAATTTCTAAAGCAAAAGATGTGCCTGAACAAGTAGGTTCAATGCACAAGCAGCTGCATAGGGAGCCAGCCCAGCACAGCCCGGTTGTCCTGCTGCACAGTCACCCGTGCCACCCTGCCACCCCCCTGCACCCTGACACGTCCTTGCACTGCACAGCAAGGCAGGGCTGGATGGAGCACAACGCCAGGTCTCAGGGCCCTGTGCCCCAGTGGGCAGCAAGGGTGGCCCCAGCAAAGCTGCCCAGCACCTCCGGTGTCCCACTGTCCTCCTGTCCCCAGTGCCAGGGCTGCTCTTTGCCCTCAGCAGTGCAGTTGCAGGGCTGCTCTCCATCCATTCATCCTGCCCTGAGCATCCCCAGGGACATGGTGAAATTTTGGGGGTCCACTTCGACAGCAGGAGGGACAGAGACCCTCAACATGACCAGACACGATAACCTTAAATAACCATATAATCAATCAGATGCAGGGCCAGGGTTTGCTGTGAGCCAGCAATATGCTCCCCATGAATTAATGCCAATTTTGTGTGCTTGGAGTCTGTGTATGCGGTGTTACCTCCTTTATGGGGCCAAGGCAGAGAAGGACCAGGTACAGTAAGGGGCCCAGAGTAGCCTGTGGATGTCACAGACAGGGGGGTGCAAATCCAGAGCCCCAACTCCCAACCACGCTGGTGTCTTCACTCGCCCTGTAACTGGGTAAGCACAGAGACCTAGGTCCCAGGTAAAGCCAAGTGAAGATGTTCCACCAGCACGCCTGAGGCATCCGCAGGCTCTTGGCACGTATTTCTGCATCACCTGCAGCTGATGTGGACACTGACTTCAGCTCAGCAGCTCGGGGAAAGAGGGCTTTCCCCGCTCCCGCCGGGGAGATGCACAGGCACAGGCTCCCCAGGACAGATCCCCAGATGGGCGACAAAGCCTGTCCCCACCCTGGGGCACTTGCAGGCGAATATTCACTGGGGACAAAGTGGTGGTTGGGGAACAAAGACAAGAAGGTAGGGAGTGTGTTACACCCAGCAGTGTGGAACAGCCACCTTCCCAAACAAAGGAGAGAGGTTTTTCTAATCCACTTCTTCCAACAAAAGCGTCTGACGTGGGGCCACCTGGGCGAGGGCCGCCTGGGTTAACAAAGGACTAGCGGAGAAAGTGGAGCCAGAGAAGGGACTCACTGGCTGGTCCTGGGAGGACATACCTAGGGATGGTGGGGCTTGCTGGTGGCTGGGGCTCAGGGCTTCATAATGTCTTCGTTAACCATGGATGAGATCATCTGGGAACACTGGTGGGCGGCACAGTAGCTCCATATGTGGCTGGGAAATAACAGGAAGAGCAGAATGAGCCTGGAGACATTGCAATGGGCCGAGGTCCAAAGGGAGGGATTAGGGACAGGGTTTTCTGCTCCCATCTGCAGGCTCCTTGGCCAACAACAAGTGCAGGGGAGATGGATTCAGGAACATTCAATAATCTTGGGATTGGGATGAGCATGGGCCAACTATGAACAATGCACAAGCAGTCCCACAATGCACTCGAGAGCTGCTAGAACAAAACACTGATCTCAGCCCTGATGGGAGCCCCAGGGTGGTCCCAACCTGCTCCCAAAGGAGCACAGGAGGGCAGTGGGTGCCATGGTTGCTCTGCACAGACACCCAGGGCAAGGAACAGCAGGCAGAAAGCGGGGCTGGGTGCAGAGCAGCACGGTCCCTGTGACAGCCGGCAGCACACTTGGGATGGCAGGAGGCTGCGGAGGTGTCACCAACATGAGCACAGCTCCCGTCTGCTCCACAGGCAGCTCTTGAGCAGTGTGTGAATGAGGGACAAAGACAGGAACTTGCTCCTCGGTCACAGGCTGGGCTGGGACTGCTCACAGGGCCACACGCTGTCATCCGTGGGAGGGGGAATCCACCAGCCCTGCTCTCAGTCCCAGCTCTAGCCCCAGTCCCAACCCTAACCCCAATCCCAATCCCAATCCCAATCCCAATCCCAATCCCAATCCCAATCCCAATCCCAATCCCAATCCCAATCCCAATCCCAGTCTCAGCCCTGCCTGTGAGCAGCACTGGACCCATGGCTGGGTGGACAAGCCATGACCTGTTCCCAGTCCCCAGGGCCATGTGCAGCCCGGCTGAGCTCTGCAGCCCTCATTGGAGTCAGGAGCTGGACTGACCCGGTCATGGGGACTTGACTGAGAAATCAGCTGTATTTTTTGGAGATCACGGCCAGCGCAGGCCAAGCCCTGGCTCAAGCCCAGAGCCATCCCTTCCCCAGGGACCTCTAGGCAGGCTGAGTCCCAACCAAAGAACCTGGGCATCCGGGCTTCCCAAACAGCTGCTGCTGACTCTCTCCCCTGTGTTGCCTTGCATTAAGGGCTCCCGAAATTGCGTGGGGTACTGGAAAGTCTCCCAGCAGCCTGTCCTCGGGGGAATGCATCCCTCAGCCCAGCAGAGGTGTGTCCAGCCAGAGAAAAAGAACAGAGTTCAACAAGCCCAAGTATGACTGAGGGCAGCTCCCGCTGAACCGGTGGCTTTGCATCTACACCGGGTGGATATGAGGTCCCATGATCACTCAAGCCTTGGCTTCCAGCCCGGAGCTTTTCACTCACAGGCACTGAAGAACTGGAAGGACCCCAGTGTACCCAGGGCCATAATCCACCTCCTGGCAGAGCCACTGGCCTGGGAAGAAGATCAAACCCAAACACAAGTTTCAATTCTTGCCTTACTCTCTAAAACCTTTTGTCTCTCCCATTTCCCAGGACTGCATCTCTGTGATGCCAGTCCAGCGGGGTTCCCACGGACAGGGCTCTGCTCCCTGTTGCCCGGGCACTGAAGTGACCAGGAAACAGGCGGTTTCTCCAGAAAAGCCCCGGCCTTTTCTCCTGGCTGCCTCGCTGGGAGCCCCCTGGTAACGGGGAGAGGGCAGGGAGGTGTCTGGCCACAGGGTGCTCACACCTAGTGGGGCAGGAGCCCTCGTGGGCTGGCAGCCATCCCGTGCTGTCAGCTCCATGGCTGTGGCAACGGTGCCTGGTGAGCTGTTTCCCCAAGCCTGTGGTACGAGGCTGTGGGTCCTGGCATGGGACACAGGACCCGCCGGCAGAGCATCCTTCCCCCAGGGCAGAGCTGTGCTGGTGTGCAGAGCCGCAGGGCTGTGGCTTCATCCCACTGGCTCCGTGCAGCTGCCGCGGGTTCACCTGTCCCTAAACCTGTGGGATGGGGGGTGTGGACAGGAGGGAGCGCACGACATAATGGAAAAGAGCACGATGTGCAGAGCTACGTGGACAGCCTTGCCCACAGGGCTGATCCTCATCCTCAGACTGAGGGAGGGATGGTGGTGGGGTGGGAACAGAGCTGGCAGGATGGAGGGGGAAATCATGTTCTTGCTTGGAATAAAGCAGGGAACTGTTTGTCACTCTTCTTAGAAATGGCCAGTGCCACCTGGGGGCCCCAGTCATAAATGAGAAATCACAGTTTGCATGACCTGGGCTCTGGACCACAAGCGCCAGCCCCAGGGCAGCAGGGTGAGCAGGCAGGTGATGCCGGCGCTGAGTCCTTGTCCTGGCTCCCGGGCAGCACCCTCGCTGCAGCAGCTCCGTGCGGCCCGTGGCCACCACTGCGGCCCCACACAGAGCTGCTGCAAGAAGAGGGTCCCCTGCGGGATGCCGAAACACTCAGGCTACGCCTGCGGAGTCGTCACCAGAGCACCCGAGGGGCTCTGAACAAGCAGGGGGCTTTTGGGGGCAGCTGTGTGTCAGTCCTGGCAGGGCTGCTGCTTGGCTTCCCCAGGCCCGGAGGTGAGCAGGACCATGGGGACACTGCCATCGTCCCCCTGTGAGCAGCAGCAGGCAGCGGGACAGGCAGCAGGGCATGGGGGGGTGGGGGCGCCTGTGGCCATGACTCCTGTGCCTGGAACGGGTGCAAACACTGCAACCCACCTTTCCAACAGACTCACAACGCTTTCTGACCTGGTCTCCTATTACCCATTTATCTACATTTAACTCAATTATTAATACATGAGGGATTTTGCCCCTTGAAGGTCCAAACAGGACCTGTTTCTCCATTCTCATCTATCGCATTGGTCCACAAAGAGAATTCAAGTAACCCAGAGGGGTGCGGTTTGGTTAGCATATCTCCATTAGCTCTCCTGTGCAGTGAATTTGCTCTTTTCCCATTTCTACTGCATGAAGAAACTCTCTTTTCCGAGGTTCCCTCAACTTCCTAGTGGGGTTAGGCATAAAACTAACATTTTAGGAGGACTTGGGAATCAGGAGGGCTCAGAGGTAGAAGCATTTCTGTTAGGGCATAGCTTTCAATGGACTCAATGAGAGGTTCTGCTTAAATTTGAGAAGAAACTTCTTCTCAGTGAGGGTGGCAGAGCCTGGCCCAGGCTGCCCAGGGGGTTGTGGAGTCTCCTTCTGTGCAGACATTCCAACCCGCCTGGACACCTTCCTGTGTAACCTCATCTGGGTGTTCCTGCTCCATGGGGGGATTGCACTGGATGAGCTTTCCAGGGCCCTTCCAACCCCTCACATTCTGGGATTCTGGGATTCCATGATCCTAAGGGTCTCTTCTAACTAAAAGGATTCTATGGTTCTATGCTAAGCCACCTTCCCATCAGCATCCTGCAGCTATGTGGCAGGATGCTCCAGCCCCGTGAGGTGACATTGCTCCAGCACTCCTTTCCTGAGTCCTGGGAAGGAATGTGGGAAGGTGTCAGTTCAGCCCAATCCCATTTTGCACTGAGCAAGACCATTTTGCTTCTCTCTGATACTTGCAGTCAGTTTTGAGGACCAGCAATGCAAGAGGGTTCCCACTCGCAGAGGTGTAAATGCGTCTCTCAATGCTGTTGTGTGGTGCTGCAGCTGGAGAAGCCGTCCTGTCCCAGGGCGACTGTTCTTTCACGTCTTTGGCATCAAACTATGCTTGCGTGACGCAAGATCTCACACTGGGAACTCAACCCGAGGGAAAGGAGGCGTTTCTCCTCTTCTTTGGCAGGACGTAAATGAAAACCAGATTCCCAATGCAGGCTGAGGCTCCCTGGTGGCCTCCCCATGAGGCAGGGGACATCCAGGCATGTCCCAGGCTGCACCAGGCGCCTCGTGCTGCCCTCCCTGCCATGGCAGTGGGAAATGAAGTCTGTCCTGTGTGTGCCACCATCTGTCCTGTGTGTGCCACCATCTGTCCTGTGTGTGCCACCATCTGTCCTGCCTGTGCCACCATCTGTCCTGTATGTGCCACCATCTGTCCTGCCTGTGCCATCATCTGTCCTGCCTGTGCCATCCTCTGTCCTGTATGTGCCACCATCTGTCCTGCCTGTGCCATCATCTGTCCTGCCTGTGCCACCACCTGTCCTGTATGTGCCACCATCTGTCCTGCCTGTGCCATCATCTGTCCTGCCTGTACCATCATCTGTGCCTGTGCTTCATAGAGCCACCATGAAATCACCTGTTACTACCAGGTTCAACAGATCCATGCCCAGGCCAGCTTTGAGCAATTTATTAAACCGGTTTTCTTCCATATTTAACCCTCCCGCTTCACCACTGTTGCCCACCTGGGGCCTTTTGTACAAACCTTCCTGCTGAGATCCTGGTGCCCCTCCGGCTTCCACATCTTCCTTTAAGGTTTTTTCTCAATTGACTCAAAAATTGGAGTTGATCAGCCCGAAATCCTGAAATTTCAAAAAAGAAAGTTTGTGAGTTGTGGGGATTTTCACAGTTAGACTTTTCAGTCTTTGAACATAACTGCAAAAGTGGACTTTTGTCTTTCAGGGAGAACTGGATTTTCTGAGCTCATCATGGGATATCACCAGCTGCAATTCCAGAAAATCATGTGTTGTGAAGCTCTCAAAAGCCCTTGAGAGCCTCATTCATTTCCTTTTCCTCCATACACTACAAAACAGTGTGATTTATGAACAGCTGCATGCTCCTGAGGATGCAACAGCCTCTCTCCAGTTGCAGATGGGCATCCTCACCGCACCCCAGCGCTGCAGTCACCTGTTCCTGCCCCAGAACGGAGACAGCTCTGCGGGTTTTCTTCAGGCCACGTCAGGAAGATCTTGGAAGCAAACCTCTGAGAAATGAAGAGTGTTGCTTCAGCATGAAGCAGCACAGGGACTGCCGGGCGTCCCCTGCCCGGCCTCCACGCGGCACCCGGATTGGCCGCTCAGCCTCCCGTCTGCACTAAAGTGTGCAAAGAATCTGAAGAAACGTGGTCCTGCGAGGGTGTTACTGCTGCAGGACAGAAGAGCAAGCAGGACCCCCGCCTGGGGTGTCACAGTTAAACATTCTCCCTGAGGATGGAGCGGGTTGCAGAGGTGGTGGAGGAAGGAGAGGGAGAATAGCTGTGTCCTGGGATGATCTCTGGGGCTTTCAGGGCTGCTAATGCTTCACTCAGAGCCACCATCCTGACCTTTTAAGATAGGTTTGTGCTTTGTAACTGGGACAAAAGGGAAAAAAAACCCCACCCAGGTTCATTTGTGGGAAGCTGGCAGTGTGACATCCAGGTGATCCTCTGTGCGTGGGGATGGGGCTGTGCCCGGGAAGGGCATGGGAAGGATGCTTGTCCCGCCTTCAGGTTCGTTCCTGCTCTCAGGTTTCAGCAGGTGACTTGGATGAAACTGCCGAGTGCAATTTTTCCAGGTTCAGCTGGGTCGTGCCTTGGTGTGGGGTGGAAGGACAATCATTGCTTCGTGTGCCGCTGGCGGGAGCCACGGGGAGACACTGCCCTGCCGCGGGGAAAGGCTTTCCTCGCTGGAATGATACTTTAAGCCCAATGTCCCTGAGCAGGGCTGAAGTTAAACCCTCAGTGCAAGAAAATAGCATTTTGCGTGAGTGTGAAATTTGGCAGAGACCAGGGGTGCGAACAGCTCGCCAGAACCGAGCGCAGCAGCCGCCTGTCTGCTTCCCAAGAAGCGGCTGGCGAGGTCCAGCTCCTGAACACGCCCCGTGCTGGGTGTCAGAGGAGCTGCTCAGCCCGGTGAGTCCTCTGGAGAGCTGAAACTAGCCCAGGCGTGTGGGAAGGTGCTGCCGGGGAAGGAATGATCCTGCTCAGGGTGCACTGACCGGACTGGAGCTGGGCAGAGGCTGCTGTGGGTGAGCGACCACATCCCGCTCCCAACACATCCCCCTCTGCTCCAGCTGGATCCCCTGCTCTGCCGGGGAGACATCAGGTCCTCGTCAACGGGTTTATGTGGGGAGGTTTTGGTGGCAGGTGGCTGCAGGGGTGGTTTCTGTGAGAAGGTACCAGGAGTTGCACCCATGATGGACCCAGTCAGCTCCAGCTGGCTCCAAGATAGACCCACTACTGCCCAAAGCTGTGCCCATCAGGAAAGATGATGGTTCTCCGGTGATAATGCAGTTAAGAAAGAGAAAAAATGCTGTGGAGCAGCTGGGAGAGAGCAGTGAGAAGATGTGAGAGAGAAGGAGGTGCTCCAGGCACCGGAGCAGAGATTCCCCGCAGCCCGTGGTACAGACCATGGTGAGGCTGGATGTCTCCCACAGCCCGTGCAGGTCCATGGTGGAGCAGAGAGCCACCTGCAGCCCATGGAGGTCCATGGTGGAGCAGAGATCCACCTGCAGAGCCACCTGCAGCCCATGGAGGTCCGTGGTGGAGCAGAGATCCACCTGCAGCCCATGGAGGTCCGTGGTGGAGCAGAGATCCACCTGCAGCCCATGGAGGTCTGTGGTGGAGCAGAGATCCACCTGCAGCCCATGGAGGTCCGTGGTGGAGCAGAGATCCACCTGCAGCCCATGGAGGTCCGTGGTGGAGCAGAGATCCACCTGCAGCCCATGGAGGTCCATGGTGGAGCAGAGAGCCACCTGCAGCCTGGGGAGCCCCCCACTCCTCTGCCTTCCCACAGCAGGAGCTGCTCAGCCTCTGAGGGTTGGTTTGAGCACCAAACTGCTGCCAGGACCCTGCCTGGCTCCCACCACATCCTTCTCCCACTCATCTTATAGGAAGGTTTGCACATGCCTTGCTTCCCTTTTTGACATCCCACACATGCCTCTCTTTGGAAGTGAGCCCTGGGATCGGCACTTTCAGTTCTCCTGTGGTTGCATGAGTGCCCGACCGCAGCAGGACTTCCACAAACTGAGGCCAAGGGCAGCTGCCAAGCAGCTGCTGCGTCCAGAGCGCTGCCAGCCAGAGGCAAGTGAGTGTGAAACAGAGGAGCCGAGCCCTGTCCCAGGCTGCAGGTGCAGCTCAGGCTCCTCTCGTCACCTCACCAGACTGTCACACCTGCGGGGCGGGAGGGCAGCTCGAAGGGGAGAGGATGGAAACCCGGCCCTGTGGCTTCAGCAGCGGGTGTGTGTGCGAGGAGCCACATCTGCAGTGTCTGGAATAGCCGCGGTCCCTGGGCAGCTCGTGGTGAGGAGCTCACTGGGAACCAGGCGCTCACCTGGACACTTGCTTCAAGCTTTCAAGTAACATCCTTACAGGCACAAGTTTCACAAATAACCATTTCAGGGTCCAGCCAGAGCTCGTGCCAGCTGTGTTCATTGCTGCCACATGCCTCTTTGAGCAAACAAAGCTGGGAGCAGGTGGCATTTACACAGCTGTGATGTTCCTACCAACCCCTCCTACCACCCAGTGTTGTCCAGGGATGAGTAAGATGACAACAAACATACATGATACTTTCCTTGAGGCCTCTCCCAGTCTCCAGCTACCTTCAGTTAGGGGGATTCCCTCAGCCAGATGTGATTTCCTGATTTCTCTGTATTTACACCCTTCAGTAGATCCTTCCTCTCTGGACTTGCCAAAAAAATTCCCTTTGGGTGCAGGCAACACCTGCATCAGCACCGTCCCTCGACAGGGAGCTCCTGCCACCCCAGCATGGAGAGCCGCCTGCTCCAGGTGGGGCTGAACCCCCCGCCGGCTCATTCATGCACAGCCAGAGCTGGTGCCTCTGTCTCTCTCCAGGACGATCCTGAGTTTTCACATCCCATCTGTATCTTCCCTGGCGGGAGGTTCCTGCTCAGGCAGGAAGGTCCTTCCCACCGGAGTTTCTCAGGAACCCTTTGGCCACCACAGTGTCTGCAGGCAGGGCCCATCCATCCCTGCTGCCCCTTGTGGCCCCCACTCCTCACACAGCACCCGGGGTGCATCCCGGGGGCAGGATCAGCCCCTTGCTCTGCACTGGCTGTACCCCACAGCCAGGTCCCACCTGCATCCCACCTGGGGCAGTGGCACATTCACCATGGGACAGCAGTACGCCGCTATCCCGCAGGCTGGCCCTGACCTCCTGGATTTTCCCTCCAGCGATGTAGTTTCCACTGCATTTAAAAATAAAATCCCAGCAATAAAAGCTCTGGCTAATTTTATACCCGCGCTGCTTTTCCCAGGCTCCCGCAGGACGAGCTGCCTCCCGCAGCCCCGCAGTGCAGGTCCGTCCTGCAGCACGGACGGTGCTCACACAGCCGTGCTGGTGTCACGCGTGGACAGGGTGCGCGGGTGGATATAGGATGTGTGGGTGGGTTGGAGCACAGGATGTTGAGCTATGACAGAGCTTGTTGCCCATGGAGCAGATCCTTCCTCTTTGCCTTGCTGGGAACCAAGAAAGCTGAGGTCTCCATGTGCGGGGGTGGGAGCGCAGTTTGGTGTGATGTGTCCACGGTCATGGCGTGAGCACAGACACAGTGTGAGCACAGATACCATGTGAGCACGGCCACGGTGTTAGCATGAGTGCGACCACGGAAATGGTGTGAGCAGAGATAAGGTGTAAGCATGGGCATGATGTGACCACAGACATGGTGTGAGCATGGACACGATGTGACCATGGACACAGTATGAGCAGAGATATGATGTGACCATGGACATGGTGTGACCAGGGACACGGTGTGAGCACAGACACGGTGTGAGCACAGACACAGTGTGACCATGGACATGGTGTGACCATGGACACAGTGTGAGCACAGACACAGTGTGACCATGGACACGGTGTGAGCACAGACACAGTGTGACCATGGACATGGTGTGACCATGGACACAGTGTGAGCACAGACACAGTGTGACCATGGACACGGTGTGAGCACAGACACAGTGTGACCATGGACATGGTGTGACCATGGACACGGTGTGAGCACAGACGCAGTGTGACCATGGACACGGTGTGAGCACAGACACAGTGTGACCATGGACATGGTGTGACCATGGACACGGTGTGAGCACAGACGCAGTGTGACCATGGACACGGTGTGAGCACAGACACAGTGTGACCATGGACACAGTGTGACCATGGACAGGGTGTGAGCACGGACACGGTGTGAGCACAGACACAGTGTGACCATGGACACAGTGTGAGTACAGACACAGTGTGACCATGGACATGGTGTGAGCACAGACACAGTGTGACCATGGACACAGTGTGAGCACAGACACAGTGTGACCATGGACACGGTGTGAGCACAGACACAGTGTGACCATGGACACAGTGTGAGCACAGACACAGTGTGACCATGGACACGGTGTGAGCACAGACACAGTGTGACCATGGACACAGTGTGACCATGGACACAGTGTGAGCACAGACACAGTGTGACCATGGACATGGTGTGAGCACACAGTGTGAGCACAGACACAGTGTGACCATGGACACAGTGTGACCATGGACACAGTGTGAGCACAGACACAGTGTGACCATGGACATGGTGTGACCATGGACACAGTGTGAGCACGGACACGGTGTGAGCACAGACACAGTGTGACCATGGACACAGTGTGACCATGGACAGGGTGTGAGCACGGACATGGTGTGAGCACAGACACAGTGTGACCATGGACACAGTGTGAGCACAGACACAGTGTGACCATGGACATGGTGTGAGCACAGACACAGTGCACATGGTCCCAGGACAGCCGGGCACATCGTGAGTGTGCACATCCACAGGTGTGCTGCTGTGCCCGTGCTCGTACCTGTGTACCTGTGGCAGGGGTACTTGAATCCCTGAGCGTGCTCCCGGAGCAGCGCTGTGAACACTGGCACACGGGTGTCTGTGCAGGTGTCTGTCGTGGTTCAACCCGCGCTGGCAATACAACCACCACAGCCGCTCGCTGACCCCCGCTCCAGCCAACCCGCAACAGCGGAGAGAATCGAAGGGGAAGGGAGAAACTTGGATTGAGATAAACACAGTTTGATAAAATAACAAAATATTAATACACTACTAGTAAATATACACAATGTATATATTATAATATAATACACTATAATATATATGTATGTGTATATATGTATATGTGTATATATGTATATATGTATGTGTGTACGTGTGTATTATATATAATACGCTACTAGTAAATATATATAAAAAATAGAAATAAAAGATACTCAAGCTCTGTCCACAACAGGGCAGCCAGTCCCAGCAAGCTGCACCTAAAGCTGATCCCAGAGAGAGAAAAGAGAGGAAAAAGGCGGAAAGGCTCAGAGGCCTCTGCAAAATGGCAAAAACCAAACTAAACGTCCTGACCAAAAGTCCCCTGGCTCCAACAACAAAAAAGAAGAGAGACGAAAAATATCCAACGCGCGCAAGAGAAAGCGCCCAAGAGAGAGCAAAGAGTGGAAGGCCCAGCTCTCCTTATACATGAAGCACAACGCCAATGGGCTGGTACGGTCTCATTGCTCAGTCCGGTGTCTGTCCAGCTCTGTCCGTCCATCCCCTTCCTCGCTGCCTCACACCTGCGGGCAGAGCTCAGAGTGTCCTTGGCTCTCAGACCAGAGCAACTCAAAACATTAACTCTGTGCTGGGCTGTTATCTCTTGTTCTCAAACTAAGTCCAAATACTGACCGTGCTGGCTATGGAAAAGAAAGGTTTCTAACTGCATGAAGAACTGAATGAACATCATTTTCAGACAAACCAGCACAGTGTCTCCCCTGGCAGCCCCCACCCGCCTGTCATTTGGGGGAGTTCGAAGGCTCACGGGCTGAGCAGGAGCATCCCCGCAGCCCTTGAGCTGCAGCAGGGCTCTGCAGTGCCGTGCCCGTGGTTGGGCTGTGGTGGCTGCCACAGCCTGACGCTGTCCCACGGCCGGGACAGGGGAAGCCACCTTGCAGCCCCGCAGCCGGGCTGGCAGCTGGAACGATGGCAAAAGCTGCCCTGGCACTGCCAGCCTGCGGGGATGGAGACCTGGGCGAACAGATCCTGTCCTGCAGACCCACATCCCGAGGGTTTGCCACGCAAACGTTCCGTGAGCAGGGAGAGGCACCAACCCCACCGGGACACAGGAGGAGGAAAAGCAGCTCACGGCTGCGGGAGAACGGTGAAAATCCCTGGAAAAGCCACAGGGAGTGGAGATGGGTCCCAGGGCAGCACGGGTGGGTGTCCTTGAGCTCCCGCTGTCCCCAAGACATGGCAGGGCCGTGGTGAGAGCCGCACACCCCGCAGACCCGCTGGCAGAGCCGTCCCGTGGGACATGGAACAACGGGGGTGTTCCTGTCGGTGTGGGATCCTGCTGGGTGAGCTGCTCGCAACCTTGCAGCCCTAACAGTCCCAACGGCTTTGTCTTTCCTCTTAACCAACGTGTTTTGCAACGTTTAGATTTTCATAGCTCCTTTGGTTTCATAAGACTGGGCTCCCGCTCAAGGTGGGTGTTGCAAGGGAAAGCTCAGTGATGGGAGTGATGAAGGTTGAGGCCCCTGGAAAGGAGTAAACGCTCTCTCCTAAAAGTATTGTTTACAAGAACTGTCTTCTTCTTCTTCTTCTTTTTATTTTTTTTTCCCCTAATTTCATGCTTTCAGAAGGGCCAAGGAGGTTTATGACTTTCTGCGAGTTGGCAGCTCTGCAACAGCCTATTCATCGGAGGAAAATGTGAAAAAAGGCTGGGCTGTAAAAACTCCCCAGGATTTTGGGCAGGGAAGCACAATGAGAGCTGACAGGTCCAGGTGTCCTGGGAGGGGCAGCGCACGGGGGGCCAGGGACACTGCCAGGGTGCTGGGCTCATCCGTCCCCGCGGGACAAGCCGCAGCCCGGCAGGGACCTGTGGCCGCTGGCACTGACCAGCCACGTGGCCACCGGTCAGAAGGCGTTTGCCTCTGTGCAGGAGCATCAGAACCAGGATGTCTCTCACAAGCACAAATTTTCTCTTCCTGAGCCATCGATAATAAATATTTAATGACGGAATTGTTCCATGATTTGGTTGTTATCTCCCTGGCCCACCCAGCTGAGCTGTCTGCAGGCCGGCCAGAGCTCGTCCCTCGCGGGGGATGTGGCACAGAACCCAGACCCCAGCGCAGCTCCCGGCACAGGGGGATGTCCCGTCTGTCCCTGGGTCTCCCTTGCAAAGTGTTTCAGCCTGAGGGCAAATGGAGATTCTGAAATCTCTTAATATCTAATGAAGATTTTGGAAACATTCCAAACCAGTGGATGCTCTCTTCACGTCAGAGCTCATGCCAGGAGTACCAGGACAGGGCCATTTGTCCGTGTGGTTTTTCCATTTCAACTGGCCCTAAATACAGCAGAAGGCAAAACAAAAGGGTGTTTAAAAAGCCTGAACTGAACTCAGAACAATAAAAAATCTTTTTGTTTTGGGCTAAACAAAACTTTGGGGGCTGAGGTGATGTCTTCTGGGTTTCTTTGTTTAGTCAATAGGACAAAGACTGGTTCTTTCCCAGTTTGAGCAGCACCACATGGGAGCTGTTCATCTTCAGCAGGGATGGAAAAAGCCGTTGTGGTTTGCGAAGCCGCTCAGCGCTTTTGTAGAAATGAAGCAACACAGAAGCGCACGTGAGGCTCTGGATGGGAACGTCACCGCTGCAGGCCGAGCTGCGCCCGCCACGTCCGGCCCCGCAGCACCGAGCCCATCCGGAGCTTCTCCTCAGCCCCTTCTCCACGGGGCACACAGAACAGTTTGAGCTGGAGGTGACCCATCCAGGCCAACCCCCTTGCCATCAGCAGGGACATCTTCACCCAGATCAGGTTGCTCAGAGCCTATCACCTCACTCCTGGGGACCCTGAGGGGTAAATGCAGATAAATATTTTGCCATGCATGTGTGTACGACAGCATGAGGGACAATGCCAGCCACGCAGCTGGTGCGGGCTCCCAGTGCCGCCCTTTTCCCCCTCCATTGCAGACCTGTCCGGGTTGCCCACCCGTGAACCTGCCGCCTGTGAGGTCTTTCAAGGGACAGAGGATCATGGTGCCCATTGAGTGCTGCTCCCCCTGCCATGGCCCCGCAGCACTGGGGGTGCTCCAGGGGTGCGATGGGCCTGCGGGGACCAGGGTCCTCTGGGAGGTGCAAGGCTGAACTTGCGCTGTCACCCTGGCTTGGTCACACTGTTTCTGTGTCCCTGATGGGTCTGGCCTGTGCTGACCCTCACCCAGGTGTCTGGGCTGTGTCTGCTTCGGCAGCCTTAATTGCAGGGGCTGACACCACTGCTGTGCTGGTCCAGGCTTCCCTTCTCTTCAGGCTCTGCTCCCACTAAGGCTGGGTTTGCAGATATCTGTGAATGCACCTGCAGGGCTCTGGCCACATCTGGAAACCACTGTGTGAAGCTGTGGTCCACACTGGGAACAGCTGGAGCAGGTCTCTGCTGTCCCCAGCCAGGACAGCTCCTGCCAGCCCACCTCGACTCAGACCCTTGCCTGGGGGCGGCTGCAGGATGCGCAGGCAGCCCTGCCTGTGTCAGGTTCTTGACAGGAAGATTTGATAATGGTTGCTTTTTCTTCTCCCCAAGGAAAAGGGCCAGGGGACATCCCTACAGCCACCACGTCCCTATTTGGTATCTTCCTGGGTTTGTAGACACCCCTCAGGCATTCTCCATGGGCAGGAGATTGTTTTCAGCAGCCAAAAGAAATGAAACCTGCCTGCCTGGACCTGTCTGAGGACAGGGTGTTCCTGGCTGCCAGCAGCAAGGGACAGCAAATCTGTGGGGTCCCTCGGACCCTTTCAGGGATGCCCTTGGGGAAAATGGGGGACATGCATCCAGGAGAGGCTCTGGGGCAACAGGATTTGCTGCCTCCAGCACTGGCCCCCAGGCCCGGCCACAGCTGCAGGGTAAGCGGGAGCTGCGTGTCCTCCCTGCTCGGTCTCCACGGGTCCAGGCTCCAGCAGGTCTTGGGAACGAATGGAGGAAAAATGCTCAATCATTGAAACTGTGCGGGCACAGGGCAGCCCAGGTGTCCTGCTGGGGGCATGTGCTGGTCCACATGCCCAGTCTACAGCTGGGGAAACCGAGGCAGAGCAGTTAAACGGTGCCATGTGGATGGGTTTTAATTGTTCCTGGGCCACGGCTGCAGCCCGGCCTCCCACACAGGCTCCCTGCTCATACAGCCTTTTCTGCCCCTGCAGCTGCCTGTCCCTGCCCAGGGCCGGCCCTACTTGCCGTGATCCCATCTCATAGGAAGGGTGTCCCGATGGCAGGGAAGGGCGAGGGGGTCACGTCCACCATGTCTGCACCCACTGCTGCACTGGTGTCCTGCAAGGGGATGCTTTCAGTCTAAGGACACCCATACGGTGAGTGTGGCCCCTCCAGGGTGCTGGCCAGGCCCCCAGCCCCTGCTCCGGTCCCCGATGGCTCGTCACCGAGGGTGAGGAAACAGGGCGGATATCCGCCACGCACAGCTGCTTCTTTATGTAATGCAGGGAGAAAAGCCACGGTCCCCATGGCGTGCCGCTGCTGAGCAAAGCAGGAATTTTGGGAGCCCCACCCCTCCTCCCGCAGCGGGTGTCCCTGGGAGGGACCATATGGCTTCAATCAGCTGTACCTTGGACGGGGCTCGGCTGGCGGCGCAGGCAGCGCTGAGCACCCACGCCGGGCTGGGGTCACGGCCACGGGGACACATCGGGCCTGGCAGGATGACAGAACCGTAGAGTGTCCTGAGCTGGAAGGACCCACACGGATCATCGGTTCCAACTCCTGTCCCTGCACAGGACACCCCACAGGTCACCCCGTGTGTCTGAGGACGGTGTCCAGTCTCTCCTTGAACACTGTCAGGTTGGGGCCGTGGCACCTCCCTGGGGAGCCTGTTCAGTGTCCAGCACCTCTGGGGGAAGAACCTTTTCCTCATGTCCCACTGCCCCTCCCTGGCTCATCTTCTGCCGTTCCCTGGGCTCTGTCACTGTCACAGAGCAGAGCTCACCCTGCCCCTCCTGCTCCTGCTGAGGAACCTGCAGCCCATGAGCTCTGCCCTCAGGCTGCTCTGCTCCAGCTGAGCAAACCCAGGGACTGCAGCCGCTGCTCATCCGGCTTCCCCTCCAAACCTTCCCCAACTTGCTGTCCCTCCTCTGGACACTCTCCAGCAGCTTTATCTCCTTTTCTCCTGTGTCCCCAGCCCTGCACACAGTGAATGCTGCAGGTGAGGCCGCCCCAGCGCAGAGCAGAGCGGGACGATCCCCTCCCTGTGCTTGCTGGGTGCTGTGCTCGATTCCCCTGGGGTGGAGATGCTGGGGGTACCAGGGACGGTGCACCAGAGGCTCACCAGCTGCTGCCCCTGCGTTTCCCCACAGAGGGGAGGGCAGACCCGGTCCCTCGTCACCTGGGCAGGGGTCTTTGCTCCACCATCATATGAGCGGAAAACAACATCCTCCCATGGCAGCAGCCGTGGTGCCAGCCTGCAGGTCTGAGATGCGCCAGGCAGCCCCTTAGCCAAGACAGCCCTGCACGGTCCTTCCCCCCATACCCGTGAGGACCAGCCCCAGGACCCAGAAGCTTTTCCAGATCACCACATCCACAGCTCATCTCCCAGAGATTCACACTGGACAGGCGGTGCAGAGCGCTGGGCTGACAGCACGCTGGGCATGGGGCTGCTGCAAACCACCCAGGGCAGCACGAGCCTTTGATGGGCTGAGCAGTTTCTGACTGTGCGGCAGGGAAGAAAAAAGCAGAAAATGTACAGGCTGAGGGCCCAAGATGCAGTTTTCCTGCTGGCATTTGGGATAATTGCTCTGCTGGGAGAGCAGCCCTTCTCTAAGGGGGAGCAGCTGGGCACGCAGCCCAGCCTCCAAGGGCGTGAGAAGGGCACGGAGCTGGGCAGGAGAAGAAAGAGAAACTGCAAATAGACCTGAGTGACTGGATCCTTCCCAAACCGCATTGCCGAGGACACGGAGGATGAGATCCTGCAACGCCCGGGGCAGCTCGGGGCCGGTCATGTCTACGGGTTGAGCCCAGACAAGGGCCGAGTACAGCACGTTCCTGACACCAGCCCCCATCGCCAGGCTCCGGCAGTGGGAACCCTTGTGCGTATCACCCTGCTGCCTGTGTTAAACCTCCGGTGACATGAGGATCGACTATGTGGTGCTGCACCCCGGTTTGACAAGCTCAGGCATGGAAAGGCTGAGTCGAGGTGGGCTGGCAGGAGCTGTCCTGGCTGGGGACAGCAGAGACCTGCTCCAGCTGTTCCCAGTGTGGACCACAGCTTCACACAGCGGTTTCCAGATGTGATCAGAGCCCTGCAGGTACATTCACAGATATCTGCAAACCCAGCCTTAGTGGGAGCAGAGCCTGAAGAGAAGGGAAGCCTGGACCAGCACAGCAGTGGTGTCAGCCCCTGCAATTAAGGCTGCGGAAGTAGACACAGCCCAGACACCTGGGTGAGGCCAGACCCATCAGGGACGCAGAAACAGTGTGACCAAGCCGGGGTGACAGCGCAAGTTCAGCCTTGCACCTCCCAGAGGACCCTGGTCCCCGCAGGCCCATCGCACCCCTGGAGCACCCCCAGTGCTGCGGGGCCATGGCAGGGGGGGAGCAGCACTCAATGGGCACCATGATCCTCTGTCCCTTGAAAGACCTCACAGGCTTTGCATTGCTCCTCTTTGCCCTGTCCAGGATTTGTGGCTGCCTAAGCACCACTTGACAGACGCCCCTGCAAAGATCCTGCTCTGAGCTGTGGGTGAGCTGGCTCACATCCCCTCCTCCAGCTCTGCTCCCAGCAGGGGAGGCTCAACCCTGAGGGGTCTGCAGGGTGCACGGGGTCCCAGTTCGCCCCACCGCCCCAAGGGGCAAAGGGAGGTGACTCCGGGCAGCACAGAACCCTCATTCACCCGGCGGGTGCTGCCAGCCTTGGGCCAGGGCAGGGGGTGCATGGCGCAGCGTGCCCTGCCAGCACCGTCACTGGGAGGAGTCACTGCAGGGCACCAGGCTCACTGTGCCCACAGCCACAGGGGCCAGCTCCGAGGGAGGGGGCTTAAAAAGAAATAACAGGTTGTAAACTGCACCAGCAGTACCTGAGGAGTACGACCCCCCAGCACAGGTTCCGGAGGAGCTGCCAGGTGAAGCTGTGAGCACTGGAAGGGGTGCAGGTGGCTTCATGACCCCATCTCACAGCAGTGAGGAGAGACCGGGGAGTCCCCAGCCCCAGAGAAGCCCAGATGGGACTGGAAGGGCATGGGAACATGGGCTGGAGCAGAGACCCCCTGGGCTCCTCCTGCTCAGGCTGTGATTGTGCAGCCTCAGCTCCCCCCACAGACCATGGGACAGGACCGGCAGGAGTTGCAAGGCTCGCAGCAGTATATGGGCTGATTTAGGCAGAGACAAAAGGCTAAATTAAATAGTTCATCCCACTTTATTATCTCTACAGATCCTCCTTATAAAGAGGGTCACTTTTAATTAAACCTCAGGCAAAACAGGCTCTGGACAGCAGAGGTGGCATTATGAAAGAGAGGGAAGACACCGATGTCCAGGGGACAACTAATACCCTACTCCTGCAGACAGGCGACCCGACTCGCCATGGCCCTGCTGCTCCTCCTCCCTGTCCCTGGCACAATGCTGATCCCCACTCTGGCACAGGGCAGCACGTACAGGGTAGAGCAGGGATTCATGCCTTGCACTGAGCCTCAGGTCACGATGAACCTCAAAGAGAGAATCTGGGTGGGACAGACAGCGCTGGACAGAGAAAAACAGGAGTGAGAAGGGAATTGGTCTGCACGGTACCCAGCCCATGGCAGGGCAGGTCCAGCACCTTTGGCCCAGCTCA
This sequence comes from Streptopelia decaocto, assembly GCF_964273445.1. Classification (NCBI taxonomy): domain Eukaryota; kingdom Metazoa; phylum Chordata; class Aves; order Columbiformes; family Columbidae; genus Streptopelia; species Streptopelia decaocto. The sequence continues at coordinate 1,335,980 of NC_138672.1, read as the reverse complement.
GTGCATTGTGCCAGGAGTCAGAGCACGAAACTACCCTGGAGAGAAAGGTCCTGGTCTTGGAGCTACAGAGGGCCAGGCCTGCGCTACATGGGGATTCACAAGGATCTCCCATGGAAGCACCAGAAATACCAAGTACCAAGCCACAGTGGAAAATATTGTCCAGCTCAAGCATCGTCGCTGAGCTGGGTGGGAAGGAGAAGGTATCCTGAGATACACCAGCCTAACAAGACCCACGCTTAGACCTGGCCCCAAGAGACCTGGAGAGGGGCGCAGTTCACACTTGGATGTCACCCTGGGGAGCCGGCGTACACCATCAGCACAGGCAAAACTGCCGCTCCTTCACCTGGAGATGTGCAAAGGAAAGAGCCCATCAGCATCGACCCATCACCCACGTTCAGCTAAATACAAACCTTCGTCCTTCTGGGGAGTCAGGCTTGCGTTAGCATCCTCATGCTGGAGGACACCACTTCTCCTTTTAAAGTCATCAAGAAAAAAAATATAAGCCTGGCAGTCATAAGGAAACATTTGCCAGGTCAACCCAAATAAAGGGATGTAAAGGTGTCTGCCTCAATCTGCAAACAGCCTGAAACAGCAGCTCAGAGGTATGGACTACCTCGTTTGGGTCCATGGCTCATCAACTACAGGAGCCTGCAGACATGTAAACAGTGACTATGGCATCGCTACCGCAAACTGGAAAGAGGGATTACGCAGGGAGGAGCACCAGCTCGGCACTGCTCTGGCCCAGTACCGTGTCTCTGGCAGGCAGAACTCAGGCAGCAGAGAGGGGCCAGGCACGCCCCATCAGATTTTCAGTCTTGTCTTCTGACAGCGGGACAAGCAGGGGATCGGCCACCCTTGAATGGCCTGGCTTGCTGGAGATGCCAGCTGGAGTGTTGAAGATGCATCATCTATTTCTGAGAGCAGCCGAAGTTCAGCCTGAGTCAGGCCAAGGGCACAGGAGCGCGTCCCGCGCGGGCAGAGGCCATTCCCAGCACGCGGGGGCTCGTGGGGCTGGGGGTGCAGTCCCTGCAGTCCCTTTAGGGACAGAAAAGGAGCAGCTGAGAGCAGCACGGCTGGAGAGCCCAGCAGCAGAGCAGTGCGGGGATGCTCCCCAGGCAGGGCAGGGAAACACCTTCCCGGCTTCCTCCTGCAGCTCCAGACCTCGAGATCCGACACCTGGAGCAACGGGTGCAATGGGTTCTGGGCAAGAGTCCCACAAAACCCCCGAGGAAGCTCGAGGATGTGGAGTGGGGAGACAGGCACTAGATGAAGGTGGAGTCCAGCTGGCTCGTTTCATGGTTATTGCGGGCACGAGCCTCAAAGAGCTGCTTGATCAGGGCGGATTTCTCCTGCTCCAACTGGGTGATGCGTTCGCTCTTGTCGGTCACCTCCTGCATGGGACAGAGGAGGAAAATGCAGCTTAAAGGAGGAAAATGCTGGTGTTCGCTGCACCGTGGGTGCTGGGATGTGAACCCAGCGGTGAGCCCGGCCTGGCAGGGGCATGGCGGCTGAGCCTTCCCCGGCAGCCCTGGCGCAGACCCAGCCCTGCGCCCGCGCCCTCTCCTGACCTGCGTTTGTCGCAGCCTCTTCCCTCCGCTGAGGATGCCCCATCCCTGCCCGCGGACACTCAAACAGCTGCATGACACGGGCTCTCCAGCTGCATCCTGCACGCCCTCCTTTGCAACGACCAAGGTTGGCCAAGCTGAAGGAACACCTTCCACTGCCTCGGATTCCCACCCTGCCTCCTCTCCCAGCCCCCGAAGGGGATTTTCTCCCCCTGTTCCCCACTCACCTTGGTGAGAAGCCGGTTTTGCTCCTTCAGCATGTTGATGGCTTGCTGGGAGCCTGCTGGGGCTGGGGACGCCGCGGGGCCCAGCCTGCTCAGAGCTGAGGAGGGGTGCACCGGCTGCAGGGAAGGTGAAGGGAAGGGATGAGGCACTGACCCTCCTCCCCAGTGGCCTCTCCAGCCCTTCCCAGGGCCAGAAGCTGTTTCTGTGGCACATGGGGAACTGAGAGAAGCCCAGCACAGGATTAAGAGCCAGCACAGGGTCTCCAGAAAGGCAGGCAGAGGCGGGCAGCGTTCCTGCCTGTGTGCCCAGGAGCCTGGTGGGACAGCCAGCTCCCAGAGGGCTGACTCAGCAGCTCAGCAGGGTGGTTTCCTTATTCACTTGACAATGGCTGCACCTTTTTGGGGATGTCCTTTAGTTCCTCAAATGCCTTGAGCATCCTCCAACCCAGCTCGGGACTACCTGTGCTGTCCTTTTGGCTGCCCCCCATCCCCTGCCTCGCTGCCCACAGACCCGAGTCACCTCCCCAGAGCCCAGGGAAGCTGTGACAGTTCTGATGTCAGCCCAACTACCAGTGTAAGCGGAGGGACAGCATGGGTCCTCACACAAACCACCACAAGCTGCTTATCTGCTGCTCTCACCTTGCCAGTGGTGGAAAGAAGGTCACCCAGGCAGCGGTTCACCTCCTGCAGCTTGGGGACCAGGCGCCCCAGGTGGCTCTGGGTGCCCTCGGGGAGGAATTCCTGCGGGATGGGGGGAAGAAGAGGCTGGGGGTCACCATGGGGCCAAGTCCAGGTCCAGCCCACTTCTCCAAACCCAGACAGCAGCTCCAGACCCTCCCAAGCAGACAGGCACCCCAAGAACAAGCCCCAGACTCACAGCACTGGTTTTGTTCTTCCCCAGCAGCCTCTGGCGCTCCTGCATGAGCTGGATGTGCTGGTGGTACCACTCCCGGGCGCGCTCGACCAGCTCCAGACCCTGCAGCAGGAAATCCTTCTCCTGTTCCAGCTCCTTCATGTGCTTCAGCTGCGGGACAGAGCACGCAGAGGTGTCACCCCCTCCCCACCAAGACCATGTCAAGCCCCAGCAGATGGTTTCTTCACGAAGCACAGAGGAATATGGATACGGGCAGGGGGGTCAGTCCCTCTCCCCACAAAAAGCCGTTGAGGAGCAGGATGATGGCTGCTGCTTTGGGGGAAGAGTTCTCTGGTTTGGGAGAACAACAGAAGCAGGTAAGGGACAGTGAGGCCACCTCTGCCCTCCTGCTCCCCACTGCAGAAGCAGGTTTCTCTGCCTCGTACTTATCCAGGATGCAGCGAGAGCCGGGCCTGCAGCTGCTCCCCAGATCCCCCCAGGGCTGCATCGGCCGGCAGCACGAACACACGCGGCTCTCCCGGGCAGCAAGGAGCCGAGCTAAGTGTGCACACTGGAAGCCGGAGAAAACCTGCAGCCTTGTTTCCCCAGCGCTCTGCTCCCCTCTCTGCTTTACCACCAAGGCACCTCCAGCAGAGCAGAGCACAGCACACCTTTCTGCTGAGTCTCTGCTGGTCTTTCAGGTTCCAGCACCAGCATCACCTGGAGACATTTATAGAATCACAGAATAGTTTGTGTGGAAGGGCCCTTCAAAGCTCCCCGAGTGCCACCCCTGCCGTGAGCAGGGACATCTTCACCAGCTCAGGTTGCTCAGAGCCCCGTCCAGCCTGGCCTGGGATGTCTCCAGGGATGGGACACGTTTATGCACCTGGAGGGCTGGTACGATGGTTCCTGCAGCTCCTGTCCCCAGAGCAGCCCCTTGGGGCCAGCAGAGCAGGACCCTGTGTCACAGCACAGCCAAGGCCGCTGCAGCACAGCCCCCCCAGCCCCCGGACCGGCAGTGAGGCTGGAGCAGCGCCCTGTGCCCAGGGGACAGGGGGTCCCCTGCTCCGCTCCCACCTTCTTCTCCTGCAGCCCCCTGGCACTGTGCTGCCACCAGCAGCCACAGAGGTGGCGAGAGAAGAGAGGACAGCCCTGGGGAATAGAGCAACCAGTGCAGGGGCCCTTTCATCAGCCCTCACACAGAGAACCCAGGGCTCCCGCTCTCCTGAGCCACACCAGGCGGCTCCCCCGGCTCCTGCGCCTGTGTCTCCATGCCAGGAGCGCAGGGAGCTGCCTGCCCTGCTGCCTCTGCCTTCTCTGCCACGACACAGCCTGGACCCCACCGCCCATGGCCAGACTGGGCTCCAGGAGAGTCTCCTCCAGGCACCAGTAGGACTTGGAACACCCAGAAGCTGCTGGATGCTCAGGAATATCTCCTGCTGCTTTGGAGAGTATCTGGAAGGCGGCAGTTCAGCTCAAAAGTGATTGTGGACAGATCCCCACCCCCCGGGACAAGTGAGACCATATCAAGACCTTTTTCAGGCCATCAGCACCTCCCCATCCCCACTGCCAGCCCCAAAGCCTCCCACCCACCCCACACCAGCCACCCTTTCCACCAGGGCTGCTCTTGTCCCCACTGCTCCTGGAAATGCTCTTTGCCATGGGACAGCCCCCCGTTCCACATGCTTGGATGGACAGATGGACCAAAGGGACATACCCACAGGAAGAAGCGCAGAGCCTTGGTGCTATGCCGGCTGTTGCTGAGGGGCATGAAGAAGATGCTGTACGTGGCAAGGACCCCCACCCAGCTCGGGCTGCAGCCTGCGACCGCCTGGCCCGCCCTGGTGCCGCCAGGCTTGCCGGCCAGCACGGCAGCCGGAGGGAGAGGCAGCATCCCACAGAGCAGAGGGACGTCACCCTCTCTGCCACGTGCGGGGACAGACGGCATCTCACGGGGGGTGGGATGCTCTGGGGGCAGTGGCAGCTTCTGGGGCAGGAGGAGGACAGAGCACTGGACGTGGCTGGTGCCACCCGGGGTAGCAGGGGAGGGGACAGTGCCACAGACTGGGCTGCTCACGAATGGCAGCGCTCAGCCTCTCACGGAAGGTCTCATCCCAGCTACCCCCTGTGGCCATGGGGAAATCAGGCCGATCGATGATGGACCAGCTGAAAAACACCAGCTGAGCAGACAGGAGCTGCAGTGGTGCCGAGGGTCCGGGGGCTGCAGCACAGCCCCCACCCCTCTGCTTCCCTGCTCAGGATGAATCGGCTCCAGCGCACCTGGGGATGCAGGATGGACACCAGTGCTCCCAGTCCCCCATGGGCTTTAGGCAAATTAGCCTAATCACAGCTGAGTGCCTTGTCTCTGTGGGAGCCCAGCATCCTCTCAGCATCAGAGGGGAGGCGGCAGCACCACCCCGCACAGGGATTTGGTCCTTGCTGGACTCAAACCTCTTCTGACTGTCTCTGTATGCTCAGAAGTGGGATTAGTACCCAAAGGATCGTGCCAGGGTGCCAGGGAAGGGGACAGGGACAGACAGCCCTTCTCCAGGGACAGGAGCATGCCAGAGGCAGCGCAGCACTCGGGTACACGGGCAGGCAGGAGGAAAGGCAGAGGATCCCCCTCCCACCACCCCTCACCAAGCTGGGGAGACAGAGGCAAGGGCAGCACGGGCTCAGAGCAAGAGTGCTTGTGGCAGTGCTGGGAACAAATCCCAGCCCTCGGCAAGACCCGCGGGCCACCAGCGCCCCCTCATCAGCACCAGACGGGACCCCGAGCTCACAGCAGCGATGGCTCCAGCAGCACACACAGGGAAGCGCCTCGCCAGGGAAGGACCTTCCCCGCTCTGAAACAGCAACTCCCAGCCACCAAACCCTGAGAACCAGAGAGCCCCAGACGCACACATTTACATTTATTACTCCTTGCCAGCCCCTCCCAGCAGAGAGCCCCTCGGCCCAAGAGCACCCCAACCCCCGGCATGGCCGCAGGCCCAGCAAAGCCTGTCCTGTGCCCCAAGGCGGCGGCAGGCTGTGATCCGCTGCCTGCGCCACCAGCCAGCCCCGCCGCGCTGGGGAGCCGGCTGACACCAGGGTGCAAGGGCTGGAAGTGCAGAGGTGACAGCGGCAGCCTCAGCAGCAGCTCCGACACTGGCCAGAGCTTGTCCCGCCATCACTCATCCCGCAGGCTGGGTCCTGGCTCTCTTCCCAAAAAATGTAGCTTGAGCTTGTGAGCAACGTGCCCAGGCAGCTCTTCCATCCCACTTGGGAGCAGCACAGATCCCTCCATCCCGGCAACCTGACTCAGCCACCCCGGCTAAATCCAATACTGATTTCTCTGCATTACTGATAAACATTTCTCTGGAGCCAGGAGGATCAATGTGCTTGAGCTCTGACCTCCAGAGAACAGCTGGAAGGGGACACAGCCCAGCACCACTGCTCACCAGCGCGGTGTACCCGACCTTCTCTGGGGCACTTGAAAGGCCCAGAGACCCACCTGCTCCTACACCTACACGTTTGCCTTTCCCTGCCCAAGTTTTTGCCCATGGGGATGGCACCTGTGCAGTCAAACACGGGCTCGGTGGGCAGAGCCCAGGGGAACATGTGCCTCCTGCCAGCCCGGCACGATTCGGGACTGAAAGCACCTTGAAAGTAATGGCAGGACCTCCACGTACATCAACAGAGCTTTGTATCTGAAGTATCAGGATCTGCCCGGCAGCCCGTGGCTCACACACACACAGGATGGGCAGGGGGAGCCACAGCCCAAACAGAGCTGGTGTCAGCACTGAGGGACACCTGCAGCCCACCTGCCCCCGGACCACCACAGGCCTGTCCCCTTACCATGCTGAAGTCCACGCCGTTGGTGATGGTGTGTCTCCGGTGTTCCGCACGTCCCCGCTGATGCCTCCGAGTGTCCCCAGCCCCTGCGTGGCTGCCATCTCCCTGGGCCTGCCCAGCAGCCTTAGCATCGCCACCTGTGACACAGGACAGAGGACAGCATGAGGCCACCAGCCGCTTGCAACAAAAACTTGCGGCCACTTCTGTGAGACCATCTGCAGGGTGGTCTTGCAAATGGACATGGCAGGGAGCAGCTGAGCAAAGCACTGGCCCGGGCGCCTGTTGGTGTCCTTGTATGGGCAGAGCAGGCTTCAGCAACGACCCACGTGGCTGCGCCAGGCGGGCAACAGACCTCAGTGGTCACCTTCTGCAAAAAGCAGGCGGCTCCCAGGCACTGCTGCTTCAGTCCCAGCACAGGCAATTGAACCATTAGTGACACTGCCCACCCTCGTCCTGCCCCCACAGGACCCGCGGCTCCCACCCGGGTGGCACAGGCTCTGCCAGGACCCCAACTCCTCTGCCTGGGGATGAGCTCGGCTGTGCAAGATGTCCCGCAGGACCCTGTGCCTGTGGTTTAAACATAGGGTAAATCAGGCTGTAGGTTTTCCAAAATTTTATTAAAATCCCAACATCCTAGCTTGCAAAAGACTGATCTACTACAAACGCATGATGCTGGTGCAAATCCACGCATAACCTATTTTGGCAGATTAAGTTAGTACTGGCAGGTTTTAGGCTCGATCCTGACTGAGCTGCCTGTCAGCTGAAGCAGGTATTGGCTGAGCACCTGCAGAAAAGTCAGTACAAGCCCCACACCGCCTGCCCTGGCGAACACTCTAGAAACAGCCTTGTGGCCACGGCCAAGCCAGCTCAGATCCCCTTCTGGCTGAGCAAGGACGGCCGAGGGGCAGCGGTGCCCGCGCAGCAGCCCTGCTGCACCTCCCTTCTCGCCCCGCTCCCTGCAGACCCTGCCTGGTGCTCCCCCGGGCTCTTGCCGCTCACCCTGCCCTCCGCACACCGCGTTCCGCAAGAGCTTCGTTCCCAGCCTGGCTTTCAAACCAGAGCAGTGTGCAGGTAGGCAAGGGAAGGTGGGCAGTGAGGAGAACATCTCCTCATGGGACAGCTCCCCACGCGCCTGCCAGGCGCCCCCGCCCATCGCTGTGTCCTTCTCCCGCGGGCTGGGCACGTGCAGGCTCCCCGGCGCCAGAGCTGCCGGGCACGGATCCAGCGTGTTCCCGGCTACGCTGGCACGAAGGGCTGCGAGTGCCGGGACAGGGCACGTGGCATTGCCTGGGCTGGCACATCGCTGCCTGCTGCCCCACAAGTGTCCTGAGCCAGGCACACGGACACGATGGAAGAGCGATATGGGGCAAGAGAGGGCAGCTGTGGCCACAGCAGCCACCCGTCGCCATAAAGGCAGCGAAGTCTGGGGAGCTGCACCATCCTGGGGCTGCCACGTTTGCACCAGTTTAGCAACCAGAGCCGGGCTCAGGCGGCTGCAGGCAATGCTCCCTCGCTCAGCCTGTCACTTTGTGTCACTGGGGAAAGAAGCCACTGCGGCACAGGAAAAATCCTCCTCTGATCCATCATGATATCCTGCTTCTACCAGTAAGTGCTCCGGCACAGACAGGTCTCCAGCGTGTCAATAAACACAGTCTGTGATATCACACATCTGGTTTGCCAACTGTCTTTGGTTTCACGCACTATGATCTACCTGGGAGGAACCCAGCAAGACCGGTGCAACCACACTCGTGTTCTCCTGGCAGACCTGTAGCACATCCTGCTTGGGAAGCTGAGGAACAGCCCCAAAACCAAAGGTAGCTTCAATAGGCACAATCCCAAAGCAAAGTCAGGAGCACCTCTGGGAAGAGCTGCAGGGTAGAGACATGTTAAAAAGTTTTTCGCTGCTGGTCCTGGGAAGCGCCAGGTTGAGCTGAGCGAACCCTGTGACGTGTGCTCCCTGCTCAAACAACCGAGCTCTGTGCAGCTGAGCCGACAATACAGTGGCTAAAACAGGACCCCGGTAATGAGCTGGGATCCGCTCTTCTTAGGCAAAGAGCGGGACGAGCTCACCAGAGGTGGAGGAGACCCTGCCACGAGATGTGGGGTGGCCTGCTCCCCGAGAGCCCCTCTGCCCCACAGGGCACGAGCCCTGCGTTCCCCAGTCAGAGCACGGAGCAGACACCTCAGGGGCGTTTTACACGCTTACAGACCTGTCCTTGGCAACAGCCCAGACAGTAACAGCCACCACAAGCCATCTCCTCCTGACCAGGCCACCAGCTCTCCAGGCCAGCCCAGCAGCCACGGTGAGCGCTGTGCTGGGAGGCGGCAGCGCCCAGAGCCACCACAGAGCTCCCGGCCAAGGCGCTTGCTGCTCCGTGTCTTAACTTTCCCAGGTCCCGGCTTTCAGGGGAACCCCAAGGGTAAAGTCCTCCACCAGCCAGTGCTGTGACAGGCCACCCAGGCACCAGCGGCAGGGAAGCCATCACAATGATTCCCATGCCCAGTGACTTCTCCAATACCAGCCTCACCATCCTGGTGCCCGGCAGACGCTGTCGGCGGCGGCTCAGGGGCTGCTGGCACAGCCGGGATGGGGAGAGCTCCTGAGGAGCTGGAAGCCGGCTCTGGGCAGGGGCTTCTTCAGAAGCACTTCTGCCCATATGCTGATGGGAAAGAGGGGACAGAATCACCGCCCCACTGGCTCATTGCACCCCTGGATGCACCAGGAGATCACCTGGCCCCAGCCTCTGCCGTCTTGCCGTGATCTGCATCCAGAGCAGCTCTGATGTATGCAGATGCCCTCTGGACCAGAAAGCAGAGCTAAGGTGGCATCCTGGGAGCACCTCCTCCCCGCAAAACACAGACAGGGAGAGTCTCCTCAGACTCTTTGTGGTTAATGAGCACTGATACACCACCTTGCTGCAGTTGGTTGGGCTCTTACTGAAGCTACCTCATGAAGCTGGAGCATCACAGCCCAAATGATAAAATATCAACGGAGACAGGGCCTCCTGGGCCCACAGGCAGCTCTGAGCGCCCAGCACACCTCTCTGCAGCAAGAAAGAACCGTGTCCTCCCACGGCAGAGCCCAGCTCCCACCCAGCCAGGTGAGAACATTGACCTGTTCAACCGCAGCCGGGGAACCCTCGGTGATGGGAGGGAGCGCTGAGCAGCTGCGCAGGGCCTGGAGCTAGAACAGGTACAATAGCTCTGAGTTATAACATTTGCTAATCTGCTGAATCAACACGAAATTCAGGCCTGTTGCCAGAATATGGCCCTGCACTGTGGGAAGCCAGCAGCAAAGGCTGAGGCACTAACCCTGCCCACAGGCTCAGGACATCACTGTCACATCAGCCTACCATGAAAAGATCCTCAGCAACCAGAAAGCTGCTGCAGTCTCCTGCTCACTCCTTCTCAGGGCAGAGCTTTCAAATTGCTGGGTTTTACCAAGCAGGATTTTTCTTCAGGTTTTTCCAGATTTACACTCTTGATGACAGAAGAACCAGCCTGCTTAATAATATTCACCCAGATGAAGCTCCAGTGATTAATCTGCAGGCAAAATGGAAAGTAGAGAACCTCAGCCATGGTTAAAGTTTCCTCTCCACCCAGCAGACGATGGGACAGGGAGGGAACGAGTGGGAAGGGAAGTCAAACCAGCCCAGACAACTTTCCCAAGGTGGAGGAAGCCACCGTGCTCAAGGGTTGTGATAAAAACACCAGCTCCTCACACAGGGCTTTGTGTCCATAGATCTCAAAGCACTTCATGAATCTAGATAAAGAATTATTACCTATGCCAGATAAATCCAGAAGTCTGGCTTCCTCCTACTGCCATAGTCTCCCTGTTGCCGAGGTCAGTGTGTCACCAGGGCTGGGGGTCCCGGCAGACCCAGCACGGGAACCACAGGTCCTGAGGAAGGGGCAGGGTCCGCAGGGACCTGCCAGTGAGCTCAGCCCCAGTGCCTGGGGACAGCAAAGCACATCTCCCTGATGCCATTTTCCCATTTAATTATTGCTTAACCATTTATTATTGTATGTAGTGCTGCGGAATTATGCAAAGAAGAAAGTTGGATTGGATTTCTCTGTGTTTTTTTTGGTCCAAAACGTGGATGAAATCGTGAACAAAGCGTTTCTGTGGGCACATCGACAGCCTGGAGCCCACCCGAGCACCCGACGGCCCACTCTCCAGCGAAGCTGCTCGGTTCTCAGAGACCCCAGAGACTCTCCAAGCCACTCGGCTGCCACACCCGCCCCCGAGGAAGGTCACCTGCAGACTTTGTGCCAGGGGACAACCACAGACACGTTACGGTAAAGCCCTTAATTCTTCCTGTCACCGCTATGAACAGAGCAGCACCCACGCGAGGAGAGATGTGAGGGAAAGCACAAACCTGACACGGTCAGGGGAGCAACACGCTCACCAGCCCGGTTTACCCGCAGCTCGGATCAAAGCTAAAATTAAACCCAGCACTAACTTGCTTGCTGCTAGTTTAAGCCCATAGGAGGGACCAGATCTGCGCTGCCCGAGGACCGGGGGGAGCCGCAGGTCCCAGCCCGCCCGCCCGGCTCCCATCTCCGGTAGCGGTGCGGCCCCGCAGCCCGCGCCGTGCGGCTCCGGTCCCGCCGCGGCCCCGCTGGCTCACCCCGGCCCCGGGGCTGCCCGTGCCCCGGTTCCCGCTGCCCGCCGCTCTTCCCACGCCGCTCCTCTGCACCGCGGGGGCTCGGCGGCCTCTCCGCGCTCCGCCGCCCGCCGCCGCTCTCCCCCGGGGGGTCGGCACCGGGCAGGGCAGCGCGCAGCCCCAGGACGAACCGCTCGAAGGTCAGGTACCCGCTGGCCGGGGCCGCCCGCCGCAGCCCCTCCAGCACCCCGGCGGGCAGCTCCCGGGCTTCCGCTCCCCGCCAGCGGGACTCGATCTCCCGTAGGTGCACGTAACCCCGCCGCCGGTCATCCAGGATATCGAAAAGAGTCCGTAGGCTCTGCAGGAACACCCGGGGAAGCCCCTCGGTACCGGCGGGGAGCGACCGATCACCGCGCTCCGGTGCCATCACCGCCGCCGCTCCCGAGCGTTACTCGCCAGTGCCGCCCCCACGCTCCTATTGGTTGGTGACGGGGGGCCCCGCGCTCTCATTGGTTGGCGACGGACGGTCGCTCTGGCCATTGGCTGAGGGGGAGGACGAAGGTTTGAGTTCCAGGCGGCGCCCGCCCCGCTCCTGGCCGGGAGGCGGGGGTCGCGGCGGTGTCACCTCCTGCATCCCACCGGCCCTCCTCCATCCCACCGGCCCTCCTCCATCCCACCGGCCCCGCCTGCATCCCACCGGCCCCTCCGCCATCCCACCGCCGCCCGAGACCCTGCATCCCCGAGAACGGGTCAGTGACCCCCGCCCCGGCCCTTGTCCATCCACCGGGCACGAATCCTCATTTCTCGCAGCGCAGACCGGCCCCCGCCACCCCGGCAGCTGCACATCTCCTTATTTACCGGCAGAACTGAGGGAATCGCTGCCTGTGCCGGAATGCGATGGGTACTCCTGGTGCCGGTGTAATAAATACTTTTGGACAGTTGCATTTTTGCACCTCAGACACACTGTAACCTTTCAGAAAGGAAAGCGGCTTTAAGCAGAGATACCTGAAGACCTTACATCCCACTCCAGAGGAAATGTGATTAGGGAAGCCCAAAAAGCCCAAACGTGGTGTTTGCTCTCACTGATAGCTTTGCAAACACAGCCAAGAAGTTTCAGCGCAGGTTCTCACTTTGGCAGTGTCCCCGCAGGAGAGGGGTGTACGGCTCTTCTGCAGCAGCACAGGGAGCTGCTGTGTGCTTGACTTGCCGGGTGCTGCAGAGGAGCGAGTGCTCATAGCGGGAACTGAGCCTGGGCATCCCAGTGCTGTGACTGCAACAACAGTGGCCACCGGCCAGCAGGAGCTGGGCTAGGGGCCCAAACGAACCATGCACATGGAGAAAAGAGGAAAAAAATCTGTCAATGTTGGCAAATGTAAGAGAAACAGGATCTGGATCATGTATCTTATGAACTGGCTTTATTTAGAGAATGGGTTTCTCTAATTTGCACTGAAATTCGCTGCATCCGTTAGACTTGACAGCATGTCAGTCCTAGTGAAAGGTGCTGCCCTCCTCTGCAAACTCACTCTGTGTTGCAACAAAGCAGACTGCAGAGCCCTGGTGTCACGATGCCTGTGTCATGGGCACCACGACACACTCGAGGGGCCCTGGACGGCACCTCCAGAGCCCTCATACTGGATTGATGCTCATGATGCTGAGAGAAGGAGTGTCAGGGAGCCAGCATGCTAGAGGAGGGTGATGGCCAGAAAGGGTGATTAGCCACTGGCTGTGTGGTCAGGTTGTGATGCTGCCCATGCCATGGACACCTCCATGTGCCGTGGACACCTCCCTGTGCCATGTGCCAGCATGATTTCCTTTAGCTCTGAGTTGGCTTCAAAGCGGAGGGGTGGAAGATGTTTGGCCCTCAAGCCCGCACATCCTTGCAGCCCTCACTGTGCTTCCCTCGGATCAGTTTCCCTGTCCAGGCCGGGCGCTGGGACTCCATCCCCGGGTGCCTTCAGCACCTTGGTCCTGCTCCTGGCTTCTCAGCCTGTTCTTACCACTCCTCTTCTCCACGGAGTTTTCCAGCCCTGCCAGGCCCAGGCTGCCAGGTAATCCCAGCGGCTCTGGAGACCCGCACTGGACTGTTCCCTACCACGGTCCTGCTCTGGCTGGTCTCTGTCTCAGCCAGACTGCTCACAACCTGCTTGACTTGAAACCATTTATTTTCATGATTTTCCCAGACTTGTCCTACCTGTTTTGAGATCTCTGCTGCCTTAGTCATGTTTGACTGAACAGGTTCACAGCTGCGTAGGCTACAGGGAGAAGGAACCCGTGCAGCATCCCTCCCTTTCTGCTCCAGAAACAAGGCAGCGAGTGACGCTGCTCTGCTCTGGTAGCGTCAGCAAAGGCTACATCAGCACCAAAATGAGTTTTTCCCCAGGTTCCCCCCACACCTCTGGGCTCGCCAGAAGAGACAAGAATAACAGGGGGAATTCAAAGTGACCATAATGTCTCTTGTCCAATTTCCCTGTCTGGCAGGTCTGTGCAATCTGGAGATACCAGACACAACTCCTGGCGTTGACTGTGTGTGGTGGTTCAGCTGAAACACTCTGTCTCCTCCACGCGGAGTCTCCTGCTCTGGCCCCAGGGCCGGGACACGCGCACAGCCCCCGCCGCTCGCTCTCCCCGCGCCTCCCGCACCGAAGCGCCCTCAAGCGGCGCTCAGCGCTTCCATCCTTGACGTGGTTCTGTGAACCAGGTTAGGAAGATTTTGAAAAGTCTTGGGGAAGGTCGTGTTTCTTTGGTTGGTGGTGGTGTTAGTTTGGGCCTTTTTGTGTTTTTTGTTTGTTTGTTTGTTTGTTTGTTTTGTTTTGTTTTGTTTTGTTTTGCTTTGTTTTCTCTGTCACTGAATAGTTTCCCTTGGGGCCAGCCGAGCCTCTTCTGGTTGACAGAGTCATCTTTACTCTTTTTAAAAATTTTCTTTTTCTTCTTTTCTTTTCTTTTCTTTTCTTTTCTTTTCTTTTCTTTTCTTTTCTTTTCTTTTCTTTTCTTTTCTTTTCTTTTCTTTTCTTTTCTTTTCTTTTCTTTTCTTTTCTTTTCTTTTCTTTTCTTTTCTTTTCTTTTCTTTTCTTTTCTTTTCTTTTTTTTCTTTTCTTTCCTTTCCTTTCCTTTCCTTTCCTTTCCTTTCCTTTCCTTTCCTTTCCTTTCCTTTCCTTTCCTTTCCTTTCCTTTCCTTTCCTTTCCTTTCCTTTCCTTTCCTTTCCTTTCCTTTCCTTCCCTTCCCTTCCCTTCCCTTCCCTTCCCTTCCCTTCCCTTCCCTTCCCTTCCCTTCCCTTCCCTTCCCTTCCCTTCCCTTCCCTTCCCTTCCTTTCCCTTCCTTTATATATATATTTAACATAAACAAAGTAGTCATTCAGTTCTTCCTCCAAGCTACTGGGAAGCACCAGCTGCCATTTCAAAGCTGGCGCGGCCCTCCCCGCAGGCACTGGTGGGAACACCCGGGCTCAGGTGTGGGGGCACCCAGCACCCCAGTGCTCCTCTCTGGGGAGGACACGGGGCGTCTGTTGTCCCCAGAAGGCTGGTGGCAGGCCGGGGTGTCCCGCCAAACAGCGTTGCTTCCCACGGGAGGAGAGGTCGCAGCAGCTGCGCCAAACCCCAGCAGAGTGCTGGGGGAACTGGGTGCTGCTGGTGGAGACTGGGGCGCCTACAGGACACTGACCACCCACGGGTGATGCCGGGCGGCTGTGGCGGTAGGGTAAGCTACTTCAGCAGCACGTAGGCGTTCACATGTGATTCTTGGGTCTGCAGAGGACCACACGGTGACTGCAGCCGTGAGGTTATCTCCTGATCACCATGTCCAAGCAGATGCTGTGAGCCTCTGCGTGTTCTCTTGGGGGCAGCGAGGTCTGGTAGGGAAGCAGCCACATGTCTGTGGGCTCAGTGTGTGCTGCTGCCCGGCACAGGGACAGCGCACAGCACCGCCAGCCTCCGCAGGTTGCGCTGCCAGCCAAAGCAGCGCCGCAGACAAAGCGCGCTGGTTCCTGGCCAGCGCAGGTTACCAGACTGTTATAGTTGTAACTAAGTTTTGTAAATTATATCCAAGATTCTTACCTTATCTTGAGGCTTTGCAGGTTGTATACAAAAAGAGAACTGAAAGTTAGTCCTCAGTTAGTCCTTATCTTCTCTTGAAAGGATAGGATGTGCTGAGAATGCACATCTAAGAAATCCGAGAGTTTTACATGATTTCACAACGAACATAGGAATAGCGCGCATGTGCAGTGACAAAAGGTGAAAAGTACACGAGTGAAGAAGACTCCTTACTTCATCCTGAAGACCCCCTGAACGACCACCAGAGGACACTGTGCATGCTCAGAGTAGTTCCAAGGCGTTGCAACTGATATTGTGAAATAGTTGTGAAATCTGATGAATATGCAATACATACGTTGTAACCCTAATGAATATGTATGTAACCAAATTGTATAAATGTAGTGGAGTTCGAATCAGTGGTCGAAGCCAGCTTTGGGTGCGAACCCCTGGTTTCCCAGTGTTGAAATAAAAGCACCACATATAACTACGTCCGTGGTTATGTGTCTCGTTTGCTAACAAGACCATACCCAGGAAGGGTTGGTTTGGGCTGGGTTAAAACAGAGCAAGAGCTGTGCAAGCAACAGTCCAGATGCCAAGTTCTGGTGCCCCCATCACTGTTCAATTCATTAAGTGCAATTGGTGTTAAAACTTTCAGCCCCAAAGCTGAGGGTGTGCAGGGAATCACTTCCAACGGGGTACCGAAGTGTCAACTCGGAAATGCATCTGTCCCCAGGAAACCTCTGGACAGAAGCTGAAAAGCGAGGGGAGCGCGGTCGGGGAGAGGCAGCAGATTTTCCCTTGGGGAGGGCTGTCTTCTTTCATCTTCCCAGCTCCGAGGTGTCATCGTGTTTTCCATCTTGCTGCTCACGGGGCCTCTTGAGGACGTGCTCTGTTTGCTTTGGAGGGGCCGGGTGCTTCCCACAAAGTGACTTTTCTTTCCTCCAGACTGTTTTTTCCGGGGGGGTTGGAGCAGGAAGCTGTGGCTGCCCGAGGCCCGTGGGCTGTCACGAGGGCTGGGAGCAGGGCGGCCGGTGGGAAGAGAAAACGAGCTGCCGGGGGGCGGGTTTGTTTGCTCACCCTGCACAAGCCCGGCTCTGCAAGGCAAGACTTTGTGCTGGCAGGCAAACGGCAGTCACTGGTGTCCAGCCCCTCCAGCCGATGGGGCTCAGCACAATGAGTTTAAATATAGGGCATTGTCTGGGGCTTAAATGAAAGCATGATAGATGCTGCAAGGCCTGCGACTAGAATCCGTCCAGCAGTTGCTCTGTCATATTATGAATTCTGCTCTGCTGCTGCCAATGAAGCCAGGAGTGCCTAAGGACAGCACAGAGCATTCCGCCACAGCCATTAACTACCCAGCCTTTCATCTTATTCAGGGAACGACTGTAAACTCACGTTTATTTGGGGAATGTATTGGTAGATACTTACATACCAATGCCTGAAGCTGCTCTGCCTCTCTCCTGGTGGGATACCTCACCCCGACGGAGCAGGGTTTGCCATCCGTCTGCTTTCAGAGTGCTGGAGCTTTTTTAATGACAAATTTCCTGTTACTCCTGCACGTTTGTGTTTTGTTTGGCTCCAGTGACCTCCTTCCTGCTCTCTCAGGTTGTCCTGCCTGGTATATCTGATCCAACCTGCCACTGTTTTATTGCTTTCCAGGTTAAATTTCTACCCTCACGGGTGCGATGGGTTGTGGAATCAGCCCAGGAGACTGCAGCAGGACAAACGTGTTCTGGTGGATGGCTGGATGTGGGGGTGGCAGCACATTCACCGGCACGGTTTGCTGTGGTTGTTCTAGGAGAGCTGAGACCCCATGGCTATGGGATCCCACAGCTGCATGCTGAGGTTCCTTCAAGCCGAGGCAGCAAAGGCTGTGCAAGTTCTGCAGGAAAAGACAGGGCTGGATTTACAAGTTCGATCTGATAGAGGCTTTTCTGATGAATAGGGTCGATGGTTATGCAGGCAGAACATGTGTGGAAGGGCCTGCACCCGTTCACACAGCAGGAAGGCAGCGAATGCAACCACAGCAGGAATGTGTAAATGGGAGCAGAGCGAGGAGCTTTGGAAACGCTTGGGCTCTGCCCTGCAGGAGCTGTGTTGAGTCACATAACATAGGAAACGGTGTGACAGAAGCTCTGACAGCTATCAGGGATTCTTCCTGACCTGATCGTCACATGCGGATGGGGTCCAGCACCCGTGACTCTGGTCACACGCAGGGAGGTGGGTGTCTCTGAGCAGCTGTCTGTCTGTCTGTCTTCTCGTCTCCTGTGCAGCCGGGTTTCAACTGCAGGCAGGATGCCACGGGGACAGGCCAGTGGCTGGGACAGGGAGTTGGTGCCAGGCTGCCCAGTGGCAGGAGTGGAGTGAATATACGGGAGGTTCAAGCACAGGACATGGCGCTGTCTGCGCTGGGCAGCCTGTGGCCCCGGCGCTGGGCGCAGCGGGGCTGCCTCGCCGCGTGCCCTCTGACACCACACGGCTGGCACAGCCTCGGGCTTTGCGTTTCTGTGTCCAGTCAGCTCAGTGCTGCCAGTGCTGCGTCTCTGATGAGGAGCCAGATTCGTGAGCCGGGGGCCTGGCCCCGCAGCAGCCATCGCGGCTGGGGCTGAAGTCACCCCAAGAGCTTTTTGACACGTTTGCAAGTGCAGGTGCAAGAAGGGGTCTGAGACTTTCCCAGGTACAAAGATCCCAGCGCCCCTGGGGGGTACATTTGGTACCCTGGTCAGGTACATCTGAGCCCCCAAACACACCTCGCCCCAGCTGGCACAGCCCAGCGCGGGAAGGGGGAGACGCTGCGAGACCCCACGGTGGCGCAGACCCACAGGGTCCTGCAAACCCGAGGACCCGACCCCCGGGAGCCCGGGCGGGTCCCGGGAACGTGCAGAGCCGGGGGCCGAGCAGCGGCCCGCGGATCCCGCCCTTCCCCGCCCCGTCCAGCCGATTCCCCGCCCCGCGCGGTCCCGCTCCGGGCAGAGGTGGCCGCGGGGCGATGGGGCCGCCCGAGGAGGCGCGGGCGCGGCTGGCGCGGTGCGGGCAGAGCCACCTGCTGCGCTTCTGGGCCGAGCTGGGCCCGGCTCAGCGCGGGGCGCTGCTGGCGGCGCTGCCGCCGGGCCTGGGCGAGCACTGCCGGCTGGCGGCGGCGGCCGGGGCCCGGCAGCGCGGGCCGCCGGAGCGCCTGGACGGCCGGATGGAGCCGCTCCCCGCCTGGCTGCTGGGCAGCGCCCGCCGCAGCGGCCCCGCCGCGCTGGAGCGCTGGGAGGCGGAAGGTGAGCGGGGCGCGGGGCCGCCCGTCGGCTCGGGGCGGGTCTGGGGCTCTGCGGGCTGAGACGGGGACACGGGAACGTCTGTCCCAGCGTCGCCGGCTGCTCCCGGCGGGCTCCCCAGCGCGGCCCTCCCGCCACTCGGTGCCAAAAATACTGAGGCTTGTCCTGCAAACCAGCCGGGGCTGTGCTAAAACCGACAGCGGGGCCCGGCCCTGCCCCGGTGCGGGGGCTCGGCGGGCACGTCCATCCCGCGGCGCCCGGGGCTGCGCCTGAAGGGATCCCCGCGGCAGGGTCGTGTCCTGCGGGGGCAGCTCTGGCCAGCCCCGTGGGCTTTCAGGGTGTTTTGGTGTCAGGCATGGGGGATGCGAGGCAGGCAGAGCGGGAGCGGTTTGGGGTTGCGGCGGTAGCTCCGGGCAGGGCTATGGGGGCACTTTGGGGCTGAGACGTGGAATTTTCACTCCGCAGCGGCTGAGGCTGGAGAGCGCGTGGTGGGCAGGACTCGGTGAGGCCGTGGCTCACAGTGGAGGCCGAGTCCCCGGGGAGGGTGTGAGGGGAGGGTTCGCGCTGCCGCTGCCCTGGGAGCTGCTCTGGACACTCGCTGCTCTCCCGGGGCGCTGCGGGTGCAGAGCAGATCTCGTGGCGGTGCGGGGGCTGGCATGGGACAGGAGACGGCGCATGGGAGCAGAATGGGTAGTGTGGAAGAAGCCCAGCAAAGCCCAGCGTCGCTGATTTTTGCAGCCCAGTAGATGCTGGCGGCTTTCCCTGGTCGCCCCGTGGACGTGTGAAGGGTGGGGGCGATGGGCGAGGCAGTGGCTGGATGTGGGTGCTGTGCCCCCCACGGGACATACATCTTACACAGACATCCTGGGTGCTCTCTTGCATTTATTTACAAAGATTCAGCTTTGTCTTCCCTCCTTCTTTATAAAATGTAACAGCACTGTTAAAAATAACTGTAATAAAAAAAGGAAGCCAGGAGAACCAGCTGTGGTCGGAGAGACGCTTGCAAGTGTCTGCACAGCCTTGACCTAAACCTGCCAGCAGAGGTTGGGATGTGTGGGCAGGGGAGTAAAGGCTTCCAAACAAGAACAAAACCAGAAGTGGCAGAGTCACAGGGCAGAGGACTTTTCTGTCACGTCAGACTTGGCTGACGGGGCTGAGCGGTGATGGAGGAAACTGGTGACCCGAGGCCACGTGTACTTGATCCAGCCACGGTTTCCACCAACCATGGTGACATCTCCAGCCCGGCAGAGGAGGGAGTCAGCACCCCTGGCACCACGGCGGCCACCCAGACACTGCTGGGGTTTGATGGGAACCCACTCTGGTGGTGGTCGCTGCCTCTTACCTGAGGGTGTTGTGATCAGGAGGAAGGGAACCCATGAATTCTAGAGGCACATGGGTCTAGGTCGGGGCTGCACGGTTAAATTAACAGTTTTACCAAACTGCGTCCTGTGTGTTCCGCCCTGCCGGGCCAGCGAGGAGCCTCGTGCCGCCGTCGGCAGCAGGTAGGGCAGGCACACTGTGCTGTGAGCAGAGCTCAGAGGGGTCCAGAACGGCTGCTGTGTTTGGGACCACCAGCATCGTGCACAACTCAGCTGGTCCTGAAGTCCAGTCCCCGAGCCACATCCGTCCTGCAGGCAGGTTTTTGTGATTTCTGCCAGGAGAGGGGGACGTGGTTCTTCTGTTTCCTTTTGGTTTGTTTTTATGATCCAGTTTAATGCTGGAGATGGGAATCAGCTGTCAGAGGAGGGTAATCGGGAGCAAGACTTTGTGCTGCTAAACCTGTGCAGCACTTGGTGGGCCCCGTGTCCCTGCGGACGTGGTCTCGTCCCCGTGGGGTCCTGTTCCCCTGCGTGGCGTTTCCCAGTGGAGCCCAGTGTCACGGCGCAGGCTTTGCAGGGGTTGTGGTCCCTGAGGGGACACGGGCTCTGAAAGGCTCTTGTTTCCGTGCGCTGCTGTGGTGTTGTGCTGGCCGGGAGCAGAGGGAGCCATCCCGAGCCGTCCCAAGCTGTCCTGAGCCATCCTGAGCTGCTGCTCCACGTCCCCGAGGCTGCGGAGCTGATACAACCGTGGCTGTGGGTCGGGCTGATGCAGCCCATGGCTCTGGGTCGGGCTCAGCACTGAGCTGAGCTCATCTGCCCAGGAGGCTCCAATTCCCAGCAGCTCCCGCCTGCAGTGTGTCCTCTGCGAAGACAACAGCTGAAATGATGTCTCCTTCTTTCCCCTTCCCCCTTTTTTGCGATAGAAAATGGTGGTTGAAAGAACCAGGCAACTCAAAACTTAGTCTTGGGAACACCCAAGGTACTTTTTAATAGTTAAAAAAAGTATATATCATTGTTATTGTCTCTGAGATGATAAAACTTAGCCTGGGCAGATTTGCTTTCAGATCCTAAACCCAAACATGAAGTGATCACATTTTCTAGGCAGCCTCAGGGATGATGATACAAACCAAGCTTTTACATTCTGTGAATGTTCTATTAATGAAATCTGAGTCTTTGGCATGGGCCACAGTGCAGCTCCCCGTTCATCAGGAGGTTTGCTCATTCGTTCTGGTTATTTTACTGCTCTGCAGAATTAAGGATTTGGGGTGTTTTACTTTATACTCTTGCTGAGTGCTGTTGGAATCGGGCTGATGTGCCTGTCCAGCAGGAGAATCCAGTCTGTTCTTACAAGATCAATCTGTTCTTCCCGCAAAACTGTTTTGCCTTTTTTATTTTCTGTGCAGAATAAGACTTACAGCAGCATTGGTGTGTATCTAACAGCAGCTCATCTTCCCGTTTTTGTTTGGTTGAGCTGTTCATATTTCATATGCTGCAGAAAATAACATGGATTTTTTTTTTTAAGAGGAATAAATATTTCATTTAGTGCAGGAATGTGCAGCGAGATGAGTCAGTTGTTATGAATTTTAGTCGTGAGTATTAGCAGTTTTACAGTTGGGAAATCGGAGCAGACCTACTTATTCAAATTTTGGGGGTATTGGTTTTCATGGCAACCAAGATCAGAAACTTGGAAAAACTCTCCTGTAGTTGTAGGGTTGCACCCCAAAAACTGGGAGTGCCACAGTCGATGGGAAGGACAGTCCCCTTGCCGGTTGTTCGTGTGTGCCTGGTCTGCCATCTCCCGGGAATACGGCCCCGTCAGTCTGCTGGGCTTGGGGAGAGAAAAGGTGACCAACACCGTTGATGTTATCAGTGGTTTCGCTTTGGACTTGGGTTCGTCCCCCTTAGGTCGAGGTGCCGGTCCCTGCAGCGAGAGGCCCCTCCAGGAGGCGGGTGTGAGGTGCCAAATCACCCTTGGGCAGATTCCGTCATCTCATCACTGCGTGGAAAACATCTGAGAGCTGCCGTGTCCTCCGGGACATCCCCACTTCGGCGGGGTGATGCCAGCCCTGGTACCCCTGGTCGTGGCCAAGGATCGTAGCTGCTTGTACTGGATGCTGCATGACAAAGCGAGACCTCGCAGGCTTTTCCCGTACAGCGTTTGCTCCAGAGCTTCATGTGAGTGGCGCCCCGTGGTTGCAGCCTGTTGCTGTGCATAAACCTCTAATTTGAGATCAGTGGGATGTGATCTGTCGCATCAGGACCAGAGTGTGCATGTGGGTGTGAGCCCAGCGGTGCCGAGGTGGGGGTGGAGCGGAGCAAACGCCTGGCTCGGTCCACTGGTGGATCAGTCTCAGTTGCACCCCAAAGCAACACCCGCTGTGCTGCAGCCCCTGAGACCAGCAGGTGCTGAGTTCAGAGCTCAGTAAGGCAAGGCCTAAGTAAGGATGAGCACTGGTGGGTACGGGGCTCTGGAGCACGGAGGAGTGCCGTGTCTGTGGGGCGCGCAATGGACACGTGCTGCAGCTGCACCGTGGCTTGGTGCCTCACTCTGCCTGGTTGTTGTTCTCCACGGAGCTGTTCTCCTGGTTGTTGTTCTCCATGGA
Organism: Streptopelia decaocto; assembly: GCF_964273445.1. Taxonomy (NCBI): domain Eukaryota; kingdom Metazoa; phylum Chordata; class Aves; order Columbiformes; family Columbidae; genus Streptopelia; species Streptopelia decaocto. The sequence goes on along the minus strand of NC_138672.1, from coordinate 1,313,686 downwards.
ACTATTCTCCTGGTTGTTGTTCTCCACAGAGCTGTTCTCCTGGTTGTTGTTCTCCACAGAGCTGTTCTCCTGGTTGTTGTTCTTCACAGAGTTGTTCTCCCGGCTGTTGTTCTCCACAGAGCTGTTCTCCTGGTTGTTGTTCTTCACAGAGTTGTTCTCCTGGTTGTTCTCCACGCTCCACCTGCCTGGAGCGGTCCCGAGTGTGTTGTGGCGGGTACTTTGATTTCACTCACCGTGTGCCTCAGCCTTCAAGTTCAGCCCAAGGCTGCTCAGATCTTTAGAGAGCTGCAGGTTTGCTTTCTTGGTGGACTGCTGGTGTTCTTGATGCCAGAAGAAGGTTGTGTGTTTCACGCTGTTGCCCTTGTGACCCTCCTAACTAGAGCAGTGGGACACTGGTGTGGCACAACTGGTGCAGCCGGGAACAAGCTGTTTGTTTGCATCCTGAGGAGCAAGTAGATGGAGCCAACTGGAAGGTAACGTGTCTGTCTGTCTATCTCACCATCTTGGCTCCTCTGCCCAGTCGGATGTGCTGAGCGGGTTGCCAGCCCTGTACAGCTGCCTGTGGTGGATTCGTGCTGCTGGCTGGTACTCGTTCAGCCCTGGGTGGCTGTAGCGTGGTGACATTCAGAGCACTTCACATCGCTGGCTCTCCGGGCCCTTGTCCATCTGCTCTGGGTTTTAAATGCAATTTGGAATCACTGGAGGGTGACTCATCCAGTGTTGTCCTTGGCCATGGCAATGATGGCAAGTACAATCTCACCAGTGTTCATAGCCAAGGGTTTTCTTTGCTCAGACACCGCTATTTATCTTGCTTTATGAGAGGCTCATCGTTACTGTGAAGAGGCCAAGGTGAAGCATAAGGCTGAGAGAGCTGGGGTGTTCAGCCAGAAGATAAGGCTCCGGGGAGACCTTATTGCGACTTGTCAGTACTTAAAAAGATGGGGACAGACTTTTGAGCAGGGCCTGTTGTGATAGGACAAGGGGTGATGGTTTAAACTAAAGGAGGGAGATTCAGGCCGGACATGAGGAAGGAATTGTTGCCCTGAGGGTGGTGAGAGCCTGGCCCAGGTTGGCCAGAGAGGTGGTGGATGAACCATCCCTGGAGACATCCCAGGCCAGGCTGGACGGGGCTCTGAGCAACCTGAGCTGGTGAAGATGTCCCTGTCATGGCAGGGGGGCACTGGGGGAGCTGGGAAGGTCCCTCCAACACAAACCATTCTGTGATTCTATGATAAGGTTGCTCAGGGATAGATTGGCCCAGCAAGAGGCGTTTCCTTGCAGAGTGGTTAATCGGCTCCCTGCACTGGTGGAGCTCAGCAGGACCGTGACAGTTGTTATTCCTTTTTCTGGGATGGAGCAGGGGAAGCGAATGGGCAGGATCTTGCTCATGGCAGCACTCTGCCAAGCCAGGGGGTGGCTGCCACAGCAGTGACCTGAACCAAAGATTTTCGCTTTGGTTTCTCACTGCAACCATTTTCTCTTCCTCTCCCCAGGGTAGTTTTGTCGTTGCTACTGACCCCTCCTCTGGTCTGTAAATCCCCCCGCTCCATCCGGCGACTGTTGCTCCAAGACACAGGCACAGGCAGAGGTGATGGGGGGGCTGGTCCTGCAGGGCTGTGCACACAAGGGCCAGCTGGGAGCTGAGCACCCCAGGCTGGTGCTGAGCTGGCTCTGGGTTTGCTGAACCTCCATGAGGGGAGTAAGAGAAGGGAAAGGGGGGTGGGCTGGCAGGGAAGCGGGTTTTACCCAGGTTTGTGTTCCTCAGGGCTGCGTGGCTGCAGCGAGCTGGGCGGGTGTGTGAAGTGCAGGTCTCATCTGCACACGGCCCTCCCTCGTGGGTTTGCTGCCTCTGTGCGGGGTCCCAGTGAGGGGACGGCCACCCCCGAGCTGGGTGCTGGGAGGCCTGGAGCCATCCCGTCCCCTGCCGCCCTTCGCTTGGGTCCTTCCCTTCTCCTGCCATGTGCCATGCGCTGACAATCGGCCTGCGGAGCACGTGGGGGGGGACCGGAGCAGGTAACAGCAGCATCACTCATACCTGAGACCCCCTGCTCTGGGCTTTAAGTGTTTTGCAATGGGGAATTCAGTAGAGGTGTAAAGGAGCTGTTAACTGCTTGTGGTTTGTTGTGTAAAATTATGCTTATTTTATTTGGGTTGTCATACAGCTCACCCAGTGCTATCATCTGAGCTTTTTAAATTTTAAGTTTATACCCATCCAAGCTTTCCTCTCCATCCAAGGACCTCCCAAAGCTTTGAAATCCCAAGACTTCCATCTTCTGCACAGGTCTCCTTCTAGAGAGATCTCCTAATCCCCTCTTGAGCAGGAGGGTGGACTACAGATGTCCAGAGGTGACTTCCAGCCAGCACTTCTGTGGTCCTGTGAACCCGCGGCTCATCGTGCAGCAAACCAGTGGCCGCGATGCTTCTCTCACTGGGCCTGAACCGGCGTTACCAGCCTTTTTGGGAAGGATGTGTTTAGGCAGAAACACTGTGCTACTGCTGTGATGGGACTGACACTTGTAAGCATGGGGAGGTCAATGGTAGTACCCCAGTGTCATTGATGACTTATGTCTGTTTTTATGGCTGAAAGCTAGATTTTTGAACAGAATTAAAACCAAGCCAGGTTGTTAGAGCAGCAGTTGGTGTGGCAGATGGACCCTCTTCAGGAGGTCTGCTGCCTTCCTGGGGCCAGGGATGAGGACAACACCAGGAAACTTCCCAGCCTGGCGTGGCCCTCAGACTGCTGCCCATTACTGGTCTTTTATGTGGGTGGCAATGAAGTTGTGACCCATAGTCCAAGGGCAATTAAAAGAGACTTCAGGGCCTTGGGATGGTTGGTGAGGGAATCGGGAGCACAGGTTATTTCCTCCTCTCTTCTTCCAGTTGCAGGCATCATCTCCAAGCACATGCAGGAAGAGATGGTTATCAGGAGTAGTCAGCATGGATTCACCAAGGGGAAATCATGCTTGACCGACCTGACAGCCTTCTGTGGTGGCATGGCTGGCTGGGGAGAGGAGGGGAGAGCAGTGGATGACTTGACTTGAGCAAGGCTTTTGACACTGTGTCCCACAACATCCTCACAGGCAAGCTCAGGAACTGTGGGTTGGATGAGTGGACAGTGAGGTGGATCAAGAACTGGCTGGACGGCAGAGCTCAGAGGGTTGTGATCAACGGTGCAGAGTCTGGTCGGAGGTCTGTAGTTAGTGCTGTTCCCCAGGGGTCCATACTGGGTCCAGTCTTGGTCAACCCGTTCATCCATGACTTGGATGAAGAGACTGAGTACACCCTCAGCAAGTTTGCGGTTGATCCCAAACTGGGAGGAATGGTTGATGCACCAGAAGGCTGTGCTGCCATTCAGCGCGATCGGACAGGCTGGAGGAGTGGGCAGAGAAGAACCTGATGGGATTCAACAAAGGCAAGTGTAGGGTCCTGCACCTGGGCAGGAACAACCCCCGGCAGCAGCAGAGGTGAGGGGTGGACCTGCTGAAAGCAGCTCTACAGAGAAGGACCTGGGAGTCCTGGTGGATAAGAGGGTGACCATGGGTCAGCAATGTGGCCTTGTGGCCAAGGAGGCCAATGGTACCTGGGGCGCGTGAGGAAGAGTGTGAGCAGCAGGTGAGGGAGGTTGATCCTCCCCCTCTGCTCTGCCCTGGTGAGGCCACATCTGGAGTTGTGTCCAGTTCTGGGCTCCCCAGTTTAAGAAGGACCAGGAATTACTGGAGAGGGTCCAATGGAGAGCCCTTGGAGCCATGTTTGTAAGATGCTGAGGGGTCTGGAGCATCTTTGTGATGAGACACTGAGAGAGCTGGGGCTGTTGAGCTGGAGAAGCTGAGAGGGATCTGATCAATGGATCAATATCTCTGGGTGGGTGTCAGAGGATGGACCAGACTCTGTTCAGTGGTGCCCAGCGCCAGGGTGAGGGGCATCGGGCACAGACTGAAACACGGGAGGGTCCATCTGAACATGAGCAGAAACTTGTTTGCTGGGAGGTGCCAGAGCCTGGCCCAGGCTGCCCAGAGCGGGTGTGGAGTCTCCTTCTCTGAGACATTCAAACCCCCTGGACCCCCCTGTGTGATCTGCTCTGTGACCCTGCGTGAGCAGGGCTGGGCTGGGGATCTACAGAAGTCCCTGCAACCCCAACTAGTCTGTGATTCTGTGATTTTCCCTCTGTTGCTCATTTAAACAGCCAATTATTTCAAGATGAGCATAAACCCAACCCTGTTTTTCTTGTAATTCAATATTTTCGGTCCCTGTGTCTTTCAGTCCAAGTTAGGAATTTTTTAGTCCCAGTTACAGTTAAAGTTGCATGCTTGTCTTCTCTTCAAAGGCTGGGGTGGAGCACGTGCTGTCCGGGAGCGCGGGGAGCAGCGCCAGGCTGGGCGGTGTCCGGGGGGCTCCTTGCGTGGGGTGGCACAGGCTCTGGGAGCCGCCGCCTGGCAGAGCTGAGGCTGCTGCTGTGGGCAGCGCAGGGCCCGCGCTCCCGAGCAGCTCACAGCGTGCCCTGAGGAGAAATCTTTCTCTGGGTTGTTGTTACTGTGATGCTGGCTTGAGAGGGGCAGGGAACAAAGACTGTCGATGAGCTGGGTGTTTATTCTGTGGTCTGGTTCTTTCCCATATTCTGGACTTCCCTGGTTTGTCAGGAAAAATGATACTGGTTTTAATTAGATTGTGGGAGTTACGCTTCTGCAGGCTGGGCTGTGTTATTAGTCCTGATAGCAGCTGAACAGAAGCTGGAGCACAAGTAGAGATAGTTGATTAGGGCAGATACCAGAAGTGCCTGTGCTTTACTGGAGATTATGAGACTTTGCTTCTTTGAGATGTGGAAGTGTTGGTGATAAGGGCGCGCTGGAGTCTCTAGTCCAGCCCCTGTTTGGAACAGCACCATACCCAGCCCTAGGTCAGGCCAGCTATGGCTTTATCAAAGTAAGCCCTGAACACCTTAAGGGACATCCCCACCTCTCTGGATATCTTTTCCAGATCTGCACCATCTTCCCGGTAAAGAGTTTTTATCCTAATGTATCCTAATGTAATCCTCTTAAAGTGCAACTCATGGCTGTTTCTGTTGTTACACCATCTGCTGCTTTAGGTGAGGAAACTGCTGCATCAAAGAGGTGAAATGATTTATTTTCCTGGTTCATGCAGCATTGTCTCCTCAAATCAGATGGGCTTCATCCTTCTAGGGTATTGTGTTCAGTTCTGGGCCCCTCAGTTCAGGAAAGACACTGAAGTGCTGGAGCAGGTCCAGAGAAGAGCAACACGACTGGGGAAGGGACTTGAACACAAGCCCTATGGGGAGAGGCTGAGGGAGCTGGGCTTGTTTAGTCTGGAGAAGAGGAGGCTCAGAGGTGAGCTCAGCACTCTCTAGAACTACCTGAAGGGCAGTTCTAGCCAGGTGGGGATTGGGCTCTTCTCCCAGGCATCAGCAATAGGACAAGGGGCCATGGGCTTCAACTCTGCCAGGGGAAATTGAGGCTGGAGATTAGAAAGCAATTCTGTGCAGAGAGAGTGGTCAGGATTGGAATGGCTGCCCAGGGAGGTGCTGGACTCACCAGCCCTGGAGGTTTTTAAACTGAGACTGGACATGGCACTTAGTGCCATGATCTGGTCAATGGGCTGGAGTTGGACCAAGGGCTGCACTGGATGATCTCTGAGGGCTTTTCCAACCCAGTCCATTCTGTGATTCTGTGATTCTGTATTTGTCTCTACCACTGCCAGCCCTGGGCATTGGACTGTCAGCTTCTGGTTGTTGCTTGAGCTCTGCAGAAAGGCTCAGGAGAAGAGCATGGGGTGTTGATTCTTTTTGTGATTCTTACATTCCCTCGGGGTTCTTTCTCCTGTTCAGGCTTGCATCAGATCTCGCAGAACAAGGTGGCAGTGCTGCTCCTGGCTGGAGGACAAGGAACCCGCCTGGGCGTGAGTTATCCCAAGGGCATGTACGACGTGGGGCTGCCCAGTGGCAAGACCTTGTATCAGATCCAGGCAGAAAGAATCCGCAAAGTGGAGCAGCTGGCTGGCCAGAGACACCACTGCAAGTGTGCCGTCCCCTGGTAGGTGATATGGAGCTGTGGACCTGCTGTGCAGGGGCTCTTTGTGTTGCAGCTTGCCTGCGTTGTCTTCTAGAAGCGGTACAGAGACACGTCGGGCAGAGCTTTTTGTCGGCAGGATTTGCGATGCCAGCAGCTGGAGGAGTGTGCACAGGGGTGGGAAGTGGCAGGTCCGTGTCTGTAGATGTCAGTGACCATGACTCACTGGCCACCACCCTGACTGCTGTACCACGCTGCCTTTTCAAGCACAGTCCCTGACAACACTATAAACAGAACTTTTGAGTGATTGCTTCCGATACTTTACGAGAGATTTCATCCGTTTCTGCTGTGCTTTCTCAGGTTCCTGCATGGAGGGAGATTGCCTAGAGCTCACCTTCCGAGCCCCTGCCTCCCCTGGCCTGCAATTTCTGCCACAGCAAAAAACCTCCTTCCCTCGCAGTAATAAGTGCTCGTGGTGTCTCATTTTCAGCCACCTCCTGCTGTCGTTGTTTACAGCTGGCTGCTGTCTCTCCTGGCTTTCAAGAGCCTTCAAAAGGTTTCAAAAGAGACTATCTCTGTGCAAGGTGCAAAATGTGAATTGCCTGTGGGATGTGGTGGGTGAGAGCGTGGAAGGTGCTGCAGCTCACTTCTGCAAACGTTTTCTGCTAAGTGTTGTTCATTAGACTACAGGGAGATACATTTATGAAATCACTCGTCTGAATCAGGATTTGGGAAGAGTGAAAGAGCAGGTGTCTGAGGTCTTCAGGGTAGCACATTGTTGTACAAATTGGAGATCAAAGGTGATTTGAGTCCATACGGCGTTTCTTTCTGACGCTGTGCATGCGTTACCTGAATTGCTAATGCACCACCCCTGGTGCTGCTGGAGCCGGGACGGGTTGTGTGCAGGATGGTTACAGTTGGCTGCTGCAGTGCACTGTTCTGCAAGGGTGTAAATCGGGGGGTGTGAGGTCCGGGCTCTCCTGTGCAAGGCGTTGATTCCCCTGGTGTGCTGGCAGAGGAACCCGCATACCTGTGCCAGGAGTTGTTGAAGTGCTTGACAGGTAGATAATGAAGATGGCTCTTGGCCACTGTGGAAGGAGGAAGATAGTGGAGGGAGAGACAGCAGCAAAGTGGAGCTGGAAGGAGAGGAGGAAATAGAGAAACTTAAGATAAAAACTAATCATGCAACCAACATTTGAAAATGCTGCTGATGGCGTCTGCTGGCAGACTGAGCTGCTGGGGATTCACAGCTCGTTCTCAGCACCTTGTGCTCGTCAGTGCTTCTTTAGACACTTAACATCAGTTTGAATCTAAGGTGAATAAGGCTGTTGTATTGTCCTTTTCCTTGTTTTCCAGCTCATCTGGATATCCAGATATTCACATTTAGGGAAAGGCTCTTCTGCCCTGGCTGGCACTGAGCCTGTAGGTATCATCATGCGTGAGTTCTGGAGAACTCTCCTGCACACCGCAGGATGCCAGTGTCTCTCATTTAATGCTCTTTGGTTTCCTCCCTTTTGTATTCTGTTTGTACTTTTGTCTTTTGCTCGTGGTTTTCTTACTCATTGCTCAGCACCCATTTCTACCCAGGTACATCATGACAAGTGAGTTCACGCTGGGGCCGACGGAGGAGTTCTTTGTAGAACACAACTACTTCAACCTGGATCGATCCAACGTGGTCATGTTTGAACAGAGGATGCTGCCCGCTGTCACCTTTGATGGGAAGGCCATCTTGGAGGAGAAGGGGAAAATTGCTATGGCTCCAGGTACCCTGCTGGTCACTCTTACACGGTACAGTGATGTAACCTATGTTGGTAGTTGCTACTCTCCATCAGCCAGCCTTGGTGCACAGAGCAGTCGTTGGAGGTCAGTGTTAACGCTTCTCATTAGTGTGAGAGTTCAGTTAAATGTTTCAGGCCGGTAATCAAGAGTGTAGCAATCTCTGTCTAGTTGTTGCTGGAGATTTGCCCACAGCACGTGGGTTTTATAAAAGCCGGGGAGTACTGTCAGGATTAGGAGTGGTGCAACTGCAGATTAGGAGCAATGTGCATCGGCAGGGCTGTGCGGGAGGTCCCGGGGTGAAGCTGTTGGGAGCTGGGCGACCATTCAAGGCTGGTAGCTGGAAATGGGTAAAAAAGCAGCAAGAAGATTAACTCTTTCCAAAGTGATTGCAATATCTCACCTTGTAAAGTTCTTATCTTCTGTTAACCTGGGCACGTTAAGAGGCTGGGTGAAGGCAGCCTGCTCGGGCCGGGCAGGGATGCGGTTTTGCAGCTGCAGAGGAGTTTTCTTGAGCTGACAGGGGTATCAAAGGAGGAACTGTGAAAGGGTGATCTGTGATGAACAAATGCGCAGATGTCTTTTGTAGAGCTGCAGTTCAAACCTTTAAAAAGGCACTGGGAAGCTGTGGGGGGAAGATAAACAGAGAATACAGTTTATTTTAGTGTTTTTCTTCAAGCTGAATTTGAAATGTGCTTTTGCTCTGCGCTGGAAGAGGAGAAATGTAACAGGCTTTTCCCATCCTCTGATAATGTTTTTCCCTTTAGTGTTTTCCCTCTGCGGATCTTGCAGGGCTTCATAAAGTCTGAAAACCCTTCCCCGTGAGGCTGGTCCCTGTGGTCCCGCTCTGCGGGTGGGGGCGCTGGGCTGTGCGGGGAACAGGCCTGTGCTGAGCCATGTGGCAGAGCTGGAAATAAGATCTGGTAGCACTGCCTTAGCTAGGGAGCATTCCATCCTCTGCTGGTGAAGAAACTTTGTTCAGGACTTTCAGCTTTTTCTCCGTTAGCTACAAAACCCCCACTAGATCACTCATTAACCAGGGCTTTCTCTTTTCTCTTGTGTTATAGATGGCAATGGTGGCTTATACCGTGCTTTGGTGGATAATAAGATCTTGGATGACATGAAGCGGCGTGGAATCCAGTACGTCCATGTATACTGTGTGGATAATATCCTCGTGAAAATGGCAGATCCGGTCTTCATAGGCTTCTGTGTGTCCAAAGGGGCGGATTGCGGTGCCAAGGTGAGGCGGTGCTAATGCAGGGCCATTCTCGCCCAGGGAGTTATGGTCTGGTTGCATTTGGAAGCTGCTGGTGAGGGTGGGAGCAGATGAACGGGTGTTCGGTTGGTCCGGCAGTGGCTCGCTCCAAGCAGAGGCTGCTCGCTGCCTGCGTTGCCTTCAGAATCCCAACCTGCGGGTGTCGTCCTCCCCTCCTCCCGCAATATTGTGGAAAATAAGCTTCAGTTAGAGCAGGGAGTGTAACTGCACAGGAAACTACAAACTGTAATTGCTTCCCCTTTATGCCCTGCCCTTTCTGCGGAGGCACATGGGTATCTAGAAGCCATATTGGACTGGGTTGTGTTTTATTAATATAAATGCACCTTTAAGTCTAATGGCATTCCTTATCCCCCAGTGTGGAAGATGAGAAAAGCCAAACTAGCCTGCTTTTTAGCAGCAGGAGGCTGAGGAGAAATATATATTGCTTTAATCATGAACACTGTTCATGCAAACAGGGAGCTGAAGGCTGGTAGCTGCAAACGTTTTTCATTTAATGCCAGATCCCAGTCCTTGGTAAGAACAGTGCCCCACAGTATGCCAATTTCTTTTAACTAGTTTGTCTTCTGAGCAACTGTGCAGTTAAGCAGTCAAGTACTGGATTTTTGAATCATGGAATAGAATCATTTTGGTTGGAAAAGATCCTCGAGTCCAACTGTTAACCCAGCACCAACCTGTGTCCCTGAGACCCTCATGTCCGTCTGTCCAACCCTCCAGGGATGGTGACTCCAGCACTGCCCTGGGCAGCCTGTTCCAATGCCCCACAGCCCTTTGGGGAAGAAATTGTTCCCCAGATCCAACCTCAACCTCCCCTGGCGCAACTTGAGGCCGTTTCCTCTGCTCCTGGCGCTTGTTCCTGGGGAGCAGAGCCCGACCCCCCTGGCTCCAAGCTCCTTTCAGGCAGCTCAGAGATCAGAAGGTCTCCCCTCAGCTCCTGTTCTCCAGCTGAACCCCCCAGGTCCCTCAGCCGCTCCCATCACACTTGTGCTCCTTCCCCAGCTCCATTCCCTTCTCTGAACTCGCTCCACCCCACTTGTTGGGCAAAACATGTCTCCAGGCTCCTCTGTACCCCCAGCACTGCCTTGCCCGTGCAGCTGGGGTGCCTGATGATCAGCTGTAGGATCGCGTGTATGCGGGAGTTGGAATAGTGCTGGGATGTTCTTCCTCCTCGTCACAGCCCTCTGTCCTGTGGCTGTAGGTGGTGGAGAAGGCGTACCCCACCGAGCCCGTGGGGGTGGTGTGCTGTGTGGACGGGCTCTACCAGGTGGTGGAATACAGTGAGATCAGCCTGGAGACTGCACAGCAGCGCGGCTCCGATGGGGGACTGCTGTACAGCGCTGGCAATATCTGCAATCACTTCTTCACGGTTGAGTTCCTGGAGATGGTGGCCCAGTAAGTTCCAGCAGACCCGCTAGGCAGCTGTGCAGCCCAGAAATGCCTCCAAGAGTGGGTGTTCCTGTAATTTCAGTTATGGGTACCTCCTGCTCTGCTCTTTACCTCCTCTCTCCTCCAAACAGTTCAAAACAGCTGTATCCCCTTTTGTGACAGCCTCAGCGTGCTATTCAGGCCTTACCCAGTGAAGAGCTTGGATGCTTTGCTGTAGCTGCATCGACTGACGTACACCAGGACATGACTTTCCTGGGCCTGCAGGGGTGAGCAGCGTGGGCTGCGGTGCAGCCCCGCACTGTCGCCCGTGCCACCCCCTGGGACAGCAGAGCTGGGGGCAGGGGGTGAAGCTGGGGGAGGTCTCTGCACCTCGGTGTTGGGTGATGGGGCTGTGATGGGGCAGTGGGTGAGCAGCCCTGTGACCTTCCTGAAGAGCCCAGTCCACCCTTGTGTGAGGGATCTGCTCTGCTCCTTTGCCATCCCAGTCAGATGAGAGTTTAGGTTACCTTTTTTCTCTCTGCCCGCAATCTCAGCCTGACTCGAGGTCCTCCCTCTTGCTTTGCCCCGTCCTGTCCCAGCAGTGCAGGCGGTGCCGCTGGCCGGGCTGCTCTGCGCAGTGAAGTGTTCCCTGTATGTGACTTGGATCGATTTGGAGAGAGCAACACCCGCAGCAGCTGGGAGCTGAGCCGGAGCAGTAATAAACCAGCTGCTTCCCAGCAGTGTGCTACATTTTTCAGAGTGGGCATGAACTAAATGAACTTGTTTCTTCTCCTTTTGCAGGAAATATGAGCCGCAGCTGAGGCATCATGTAGCCATAAAGAAGGTGCCTTACATTGACGAGGAGGGAAATCTGGTAAAACCGCTAAAACCAAACGGGATAAAGCTGGAGAAGTTTGTGTTTGATGTGTTCCAGTTCTCTAAGTTAGTGGCAGATATGATTTCTTTTTCCTTCCCTTCTCAATGTTTGTTTGAATGACTGTAGGTTGTAACAGGTCTTGCCTGGAGTGAATGGCTTGGGGGTGTATTGTTAGAAAGGGAAACTGAGCACAAAGCCAACTTTTAATACGAACCCAAGTTGCAGTATTCAGACTCGCAGAAATCGAGTCTTTCAGGATTGTGGCTCCCATGGCAACTGCAGCTCTGGTTACGTGTTGGTGTGTCACGCCAGGGCTCAGCTCACACCCTCTGTGCTCAGAAAACAAGTTGCTTAAGCACCTTGGGGCTGTGGGAACTGTCAGTGTTGACGTGCCGAGCTCTAAACCAGGGCTGAGAGTGCTGTGCCATAGTGTGAGTGCAGTCGGGAGTGCTTTGTATTTAGGGAATGTGGGAGTTTAATAATTTAGGAATTTAGCATGTGTTCTTACAAAACCTAGTTTCCAAAGTTTCAAATTCAGCAGTAAAGTCTCCATTTTAGGCTTAAATAAATGGCAAAAAAAGAGACCTCGGCAAACTGAATTATCGTTGTTTGGGGATTGTATTTTTCTTTTTAGAGGATTTACTTTAGGATAGAGAGCTCAAGGTTTGAATGGGTCTCCATTTCCTGACAGGCATTCAGAAATATCTCACCAAAGGCAAAACCAGTGTGGGGGAAACAGTGCTGAGTTCTGAGCTTTGAAAGGACTCATTTGCAAGCAGTGAAACCTTGTGCTTTTTTAATAATACTTGCAGAGCCAGCTTGGCAGCTGTTCTTCACACGTGAAATGCAGAAATGCGCAGATGCTGCTGTGGGATTTTTTGAATTTGCATTTCCATTTCTGGTAAACAGCTGTACTTACCATTCAGCCGTGAATCCTCCCTTATTGCGTATTCATCCCTGGGAGCTGGTGGCCTGGGTTGCTCCGTGCCTGCCGAGCGCAGTTCTTGGCGCAGCGGTGCAGTGCTCTGACATGAGCCGCGCAGCTCGGTGCTGTGTCCGACCTCCAGGCGTTGCTGCTCTGCCCGTCCTGCCGTGCTCGCAGCTCAGGCTTTTTGCCCACAAGTCTTCTTGTGGCTGCAGAACTGTTTCTGCAGAACTCTTGCTTTTCCTCGTACCTGTGCACAGCTCTGGAGGGTTGTGAGGCCGTTATGTTCCCAAAGCAACTGGCCTTCTTGTGGTGTTTTTCCATCATACAGCGCTGGTGCTTCTTCAGCAAAGGCAAGTGTAGGGTCCTGCACCTGGGGAGGAACAACCCCCGGCAGCAGCAGAGGTGAGGGGTGGACCTGCTGAAAGCAGCTCTGCAGAGAAGGACCTGGGAGTCCTGGTGGACAAGAGGGTGACCATGGGTCAGCAATGTGGCCTTGTGGCCAAGGAGGCCAATGGTACCTGGGGCGCGTGAGGAAGAGTGTGAGCAGCAGGTGAGGGAGGTTGATCCTCCCCCTCTGCTCTGCCCTGGTGAGGCCACATCTGGAGTTGTGTCCAGTTCTGGGCTCCCCAGTTTAAGAAGGACCAGGAATTACTGCAGAGAGTCCAGTGGAGGGACACAAAGATGCTGAGGGCTCTGGAGCATCTTTCACATGAGGAAAGGCTGAGAGAGCTGGGGCTGTTCAGCTGGAGAAGAGAAGCTGAGAGGGATCTGCTCAATGGGATCAGTATGTCAGGGTGGGTGTCAGAGGATGGACCAGACTCTGTTCAGTGGTGCCCAATGACAGGGTGAGGGGCAACGGGCACAGACTGAAACACAGGAGGCTCCGTCTGAACATGAGCAGAAACTTGTTTGCTGGGAGGTGCCAGAGCCTGGCCCAGGCTGCCCAGAGCGGGTGTGGAGTCTCCTTCTCTGAGACATTCAAACCCGCCTGGACACATTCCTGTGCAATCTACTCCAGGTGGGTTGGACAAGATGATCTCCAGAGATCCCTTCAGCCCAAACCAGGCTGTGATTCTTTGCTTTTCAGATGGGAGATGGGCTTTCCCAGGCTGCATGTATCGATGCTCCCTAAAATGTATATGAGCCTTTCCCCATGAAAGTTGTTGTTGCACCAAGAGGGCTGATAACTAGCTTTATTGATCATTATCATTGTTTTCTCCCCTTTGCTGGTAGGAATTTTGTGGCATTTGAAGTTTTGAGAGAAGAGGAGTTCTCGCCACTAAAAAACGCAGACACAGCTGACAAGGACACTCCTACCACCGCTCGGCAAGCCCTCCTGGCCCAGCATTACCGCTGGGCTCTCAGGGCCGGGGCCAGATTTCTGGATGAAAATGGTTGCAGGATACCAGAGAAACTCAGGTAGGAACCTCCGTGATCTCTGCAGCTCCTCTGTGTGTGGCTGCTGGCAGGCACCGTGCTCTACAAAACTGGGCTTAGTTTGATCACAGGGTGACTTGGCATCATTTTCATTCAGCTGGTCTTTTCTGAACATGCAGAGTAATGTCTGTCACGGCTCCTGCTCTGTTACTGACTGTGATTTGCTCTCGACAGTAACTCACAGTGCTCTGGGCTTTACCTCTGGCAGAGATTCCTGCCCTCGGGGTCATGAGTTGACTCCTCATATAGGAACTCGTTAGGCAGGGGCAACCTTTTCCATCATTCTGGATTTAGCCAGCCCAAGCAATTGTAATTTCTAGTCCTCACCAGTTTTTCTGACTATGGCCCCAGTGCTAAAGCTCAGCAATATTCTCAGGTGGGCTTAAAGATCAGCTGTTACAGCAATTACCAACTCTGATCCTTCCTGCATCATGGTGGATGGGAAGCTACTTTTACTCCATGGGGCTACTGCATCAACTCCTAGTTTAATAAACCCACTAGCTGTTAATTTGACTTGAAAAGCACCTCTATAGTAGTGGTGTTCTTGTTTGGATGACAAATATTTGGGACCTTGCTAATTCCCTTCTGTTTTCACACTTTGTGTTCAAGTAATGTCTGCTGAATGTTAGTATAACGATTGTCTAAGTCTTCTGGATTTCCTGTTCTGATGATGTTTTGAAGAAGATGCACTGTTTTTTTAAACATAGCAAGAAGTTAATCCTGTGTTTTCTTCTCTAGTCTCTCAGGAACTGAAGATCCTCCAGCTGTGTGCGAGATTTCTCCATTAGTGTCTTACTTTGGAGAGGTGAGAATAACTCTCTATGGAGGTATTTTTAAGAGTGGGCAGGTTTGTGTCTGATTTGCTTCCAAACACGGGGAATTTCTTTAGTCTGGGCTTGCTGAGCAATGGTAAGATCCAGGGAACTAGGACCTGGGTTCTGTGTTATGTTTGTGGTTCCACTATGGTTACTCCTCAGCAGTTTGTTCACTCCCAGTTGTAGCCATCTGTAAAATGAGATTTGCAACGAGTCTGCACAGCTTCATTAAGACTCACAAGTACTTTGAGATCTTCTGAATGAAAAGTGCAGAATATTCAAATTACAAACCCCATGAGGTCACTGTGTGTGGTTCTGTGCCAGTTTGTGCCCATTTCCCACCGTGAGTGACCACCCAAGTGTGCTATGTGCATTGCCTTAGGAGAAACCGTGTCTTAGAACAGATTTCTCCAGCTTGTCTTCCTGAAAAGAATTGATCCTGGGAAAGCTTCTTCCATTTAGTACTGAGGAGCTTCCCCGTGCTGGGCAGATGGGATGAGAGTGGATTGCTGGCCACTCTGGGCAAGTGGAATTCATCAGACTTTCCATGCGAGGTTTCCATGTGCAGGCAGCAAAGTCATCACAATCAGTGCACTGTAAGAACAAAATGAAAACAAGGCAATTTAAGTTGACTTTTCTCTGCTAGGATTGTTGTGAGTGAAGGGGACAGCCTCCCGTGCCTGCTCCTCTTCAGGGAGGTGGTTTCTGAGCTCCGTTGTTTTACGGTTCATGGGTCCCTCTCCTTCCTGAACCCCAGGTGTGGGGCTGATCCACCTCTGATACTGGGGAAATTGGTGCTGGTGTCTGTCCTTCCCCAGCCTTTTAGCTTTGAGTAGTCAGTCGTTCTTTGAGAATATTAAAATGAAGCAGTCTGATGCGTTTTCAACCTAACGGTGCTGTTCTCACCCGTTCTCAGGGGCTGGAGGTGCACATGAAGAACAAAGACTTCCCTTCTCCCTTTGTGCTCGATGAAAACAAAGTGGAAATCCTAGGAAATTCTTGAAAAGGAGGGAGGCCTTTCCCCCCTAAACCAGATATCCGTCTGTCAGATCCTCTCTAAGAACTGACATTATTCCAATGTCAGCTATGAAGTGTGTTATAAAAAACCAAACCTGCTTTGCAATATCAGATCGATACCAAATCCCTGCAGCAGTTGTGTTTACACACACGTGTGCTCAGCAGTTCTGGTTGGTCACTTGGAGGGCTGTGCCTTTTACCTCAATCTGTTTTGTAGACTTGGATGCAGATGAAGATTAGGACCTTCTAGGTACCAAACAGATTTTATATTTCTTAATTGCTGTGCATACGAATACGTAAAAGAGCCAGTTAGGGCCTAATAAATTAGCTCTGCGTTCGGGAAGGTTAAATCTCTTCAGTGCCTTGTTAGGTATCTTGTTTGTGCTGGTGGGATTGGGGGTTTTTTTGTTTGTAATTTTTGGTTTTAAACTGTGTGCACAGCTGAAGAAATTGTTGGATCTCTTTCTTCCCTAATCCCGTGCTGGTTAGAAGATGCAGTTCAGCAGTTGCATCGTGTCTCCACAGTGCCGCGGGCAGGGCTCCCGCTGCGTGTGAGCGTCGCTCGGGTTCGGACTCCACGGCACCACAGGCTAGTTGGCTATCCAGGCTGGCTGATGCCATTTATTTTACTGTTCATTTTTCTGTTTAATATATACCGTATTCCTCAAAGGGGACTCTCTTAAAGTACCTGAATGTACTAAGAGGAACAAATCCTGATGGTAGAATTTATTGTTTAACCAAAACAACAAAAAAAAGAGACTTAATCCCAGCATAACCAGTGTAGACAATCAACCACCAGCCTCTGCTTCTAGTTTCTGGCCAGGTAGTTTTCCAGCACTTTCACTTATGAAATAATTCTTTAGATGCCTTGCTTTTAAATATATTACTAACCATAATGTAACGCTAAGTGTCAGCTAATTAAGGACGCTAATTGCCAGAACATGTGTAGCATGTGAACTCAGCCCTGGCTGAGGGATCCTGGGGCGGCCACGGTGCAGAAATGAGTGTTCCTGCTCAGCCTTTGGCCGCTGAACCAGCGCTGAACACGCCAGAGTCACATCGCACTGGTGAGGACATGGGGCGGCCGGGACGGCACTTGCTGCTTGTCCCCTCCATCAGCTGTCCAGGAAGGTGCCTCTTCTGGAATTTTGTTATTCCGAGCATCCGCTTCCACTGAGGAATCGCTGATACTATTTTTATTAAGCGTAAATCTTTTAAATAACTTGCGTGGCTTTCTGTAGTTCTTGATGTGAAGCTGTATGCAAAATGTTGAGGAGGTATAAAAATGGCTTTGAGAGGAAATACGGTTTGTGAGTAGGCTCATGTTTTCCAAAGAAAGCATCTAAATGTCAGTGGCAGAGTTTTCAAGTGCAAAGTGTATCTGTGTGCACGTAAGTAATGAGCCTTTTGCATACGCAACCAGGTAACGACAGCTCTGATTGCGTCGTTTTGCATGTGCAGCCAGCCATTCGCGTTTAGAGTACAAATTAAACATTTTTCCTTCACACTCAATTCTGTATTTTTTTCCGCAGTGTTTGCGGGTCATTTCATTCCTGTCAGTCAAGTTTTACATCTGAGAACAAATTGTGTTGTATCTTTGTGAGTATTGCTTGTCGATTCAGGCACGTGCTCATTTTCACTGTGCGATAAAGAAAGGATATTTCTTTTGAAACTTCAGTTCCCTTGTGCTTTAACCATCTGTACACTGAGCTGCTGACATGGTTTTTAAAAGCTGTTTTCAAGGAGAACCTGAATTAGAATGCTGAATGTCTGTTGGTTTTGTGTTTTGTTTTGTTTTTTCTAGGACTCTTCACATTTTAAACTGGAACACAGAATTTTGAGAGAACTTTGTTACATACAGGACAGATTTTTTGTTTTAAAAAAGTAATTTGAGTATGCATTATGAAATTTAAAAAGTACCTGAAACAAAGGGAGGTCTCGTAGTACTCCAGAAACTTTTGGACACCTAAGCATTTTTCTAATAAAGATGTTACTGTGATTTCTCTGTGTCTGTCTGTGTTTCTTGTCCATGATCTTTGTCCCCACACGTCCCAGGTGCTGTCCCCACTGGGACAGTGTCACTGATGGCCCAGGGGGGGTGGAACTGAGCGGGGGGTAATTCCTGACGGGGTTTGGCAGTGTGGGATGTATTTTTCCATCACAAACCAGCAGACTGTGTTCTTGCCTGCAACCTTGGGTTTGTGTGCTGTTTTTTTTTCTTTCAAGCTTTTCCACTCACTTTACTGTGAGCAGTTTAATTTTGGGTGGTGTGTGTTTTTCCTTTGTTTAAAGAAGATTTGCGGGAGCTGGATCTGAGTCAGGCTTTTACAGCTGCTGTGCAGGTAACGGGTACTCACTGTAATGCAACTTCTGCTCAGCTTCTCGTGACAGGCGATTTCTAATCAGGGCTGTGTTTAAAGAACCATCAGTTGGGGCAGTTGGTCATTTTTCACAAATGACAGATTGTCCTCTTCTGGGCATTTAGTTTTGATCCCAGCATATTCTTCTTTCCTTACCTATTTCATGCCATGTTTCTCTCTTCGTGCCCATGTGAAGGCTGCTGGGGTTTTTAAGGTGGTTTTTAGTTACATTAATCAGCAGTTTCCTGTGATAGGAAAATAAATATTAAAAATGCATGAATGCTTCAGATTTCTGTTAAATTGTTCCTCCAAGTGTTCATATCTTCCAGAATTATTTGCTTGCTTAGTTTTTTTTTAAATCATGAAGTGCTCAGAAAAACACCCAATTTTATCAGTTTTATCTGGAAATCTAGTGTGAGGTAGATTCTGAATGTAAAGGTTCAAATGATGCATGATAATTGCATTGTCAGGCACAGCTGAAGGGGAATTCAGTGCCAGTATTTGAAGCAGGAGTCTTAAAGCAGCTGCTTCAATGCTTTTCTTTTTCCCGTTGGACTACAAACCCGATCTAGAAGTAATGGTTATTAGAAAAGCAGTCGTGGTGTGGGGCTGAACGGGCACATCACTGAACAGCGCCCTTCCCTGTTCCTGTGCGCAGCCATCATGTCCCACCTCTGCCCTGTGAAGATGCAGAGAACTATTTGCACTATTTGCTGGGGGTCTGTGGAGAAACAGGTGAGGGAGGGAATTGTGTGGGACAAGTGGATCCTGCTAAGTACCAAAGCGCAGTGCCAGATCTTATAGGTTCATTTAGGCAACCATTTAAGTTGCTTTTCACACATCCTCTCACGGATTTCAGTTGTCTGCTCTCAGGCCCGTGTTCCCAAATTGTCTGCCCAGGACTATGTGTGTGTGATGCAGAGGATAAGGGACGCTGGCTGGCAGACCTGGCTCTGGTGGGTGATAGTGACATGAGACTGCTCTTCTCTGTCCTCAGGAGCCAACAAGTGTTTGGGGTTTTCCTTTGCCAGGCTCGCCTTCCTAGCTGGAGGAGCGATGGGGCTGTGGAGCGATGGGTCTCTGAGCAATGGGGCTGTGGAGCGATGGGTCTCGGAGCAATGGGGCTGTGGAGCGATGGGTCTCAGCAATGGGGCTGTGGAGCGATGGGGCTGTGGAGCGATGGGTCTCGGAGCAATGGGGCTGTGGAGCGATGGGTCTCGGAGCAATGGGGCTGTGGAGCGATGGGTCTCAGCAATGGGGCTGTGGAGCGATGGGGCTGTGGAGCGATGGGTCTCGGAGCAATGGGGCTGTGGAGCGATGGGTCTCAGCAATGGGGCTGTGGAGTGATGGGTCCGCAGAGCGATGGGTTTGTGGAGCGATGGGTCTGCAGAGCGATGGGTTTGTGGAGCGATGGGTCCGCAGAGCGATGGGTTTGTGGAGCAATGGGGCTGTGGAGCGATGGGTCTCGGAGCAATGGGGCTGTGGAGCGATGGGTCTCGGAGCAATGGGGCTGTGGAGCGATGGGTCTCGGAGCAATGGGGCTGTGGAGCGATGGGTCTCAGCAATGGGGCTGTGGAGCGATGGGTCCGCAGAGCGATGGGTTTGTGGAGCGAAGGGTCCGCAGAGCGATGGGTTTGTGGAGCAATGGGGCTGTGGAGCCATGGGTCTCTGAGCAATGGGGCTGTGGAGCGATGGGTCTCGGAGCAATGGGGCTGTGGAGCGATGGGTCTCAGCAATGGGGCTGTGGAGCGATGGGTCCGCAGAGCGATGGGTTTGTGGAGCGAAGGGTCCGCAGAGCGATGGGTTTGTGGAGCAATGGGGCTGTGGAGCCATGGGTCTCTGAGCAATGGGGCTGTGGAGCGATGGGTCTCGGAGCAATGGGGCTGTGGAGCGATGGGTCTCGGAGCAATGGGGCTGTGGAGCCATGGGTCTCTGAGCAATGGGGCTGTGGAGCGATGGGTCCGCAGAGCGATGGGTTTGTGGAGCGAAGGGTCCGCAGAGCGATGGGTTTGTGGAGCGAAGGGGCTGTGGAGCGATGGGTCCGCAGAGCGATGGGTTTGTGGAGCGAAGGGTCCGCAGAGCGATGGGTTTGTGGAGCGAAGGGGCTGTGGAGCGGTGGGTCCGCAGAGCGATGGGTTTGTGGAGCGAAGGGTCCGCAGAGCGATGGGTTTGTGGAGCGAAGGGTCCGCATGCAGCTGCCTCCGGGCGCAGCGTCGCTGCTGTGGCCGCACCAGAGGGGGGATCTCCCACCTTCCTGAGCACGGGTCATGGGTGGGCCCTTCTGTTAATTGTTGTCCAGTTGTTTTTCCTGATGATCTCCCATATGCATTATTTCCATTTCTTTCATGTTAATATTTCTGTGACTGGTCTCTATATTATAATCTCACAACACACAGGAAAAGTGAGGACTCCCAGCCTGTCCTTAGGTCTCATTTCCCACCTGGGGACGCTGAAGTCCTCGCTGGGCAGGGCCTGGCTCTGGTGAGGGCGGGTCAGGCGAGGCCAGCCAGGGGAGGAGGGAAAGAACTTCAGCCTCGAATGGCACCACCGCTCCGCCCGAAGGAGCTGCCCGGAACGAGCGCAGACCGAGAGCAGCGGCCCCGCGGCAGCAGCGCGGCGCGAGGCGGTGCGGGCCGCGCCGGCCGCCTCCGGCCCGCGGAGAGGCCGGCCCCGCCGTTGCCAGGGCGCGGAGCGGCTGTTGCTAGGGGCGCCATAGAGTTCCGGAAGTGCTCTGGAGCTTGAGCAACCCCCGGAAGTGGCCGCTCCGTCGCGCTCTGTGCTGGGAGCGGCATCATGGCGGGCGCCGGGCGGGCGGGCTGCGGGCCCTGAGGCGCCGCCATGTACTCGGCTGCCGCCGCCGCCTCCTCCTCTCCGCCGCGGCGGGACTTCATCTCCGTCACCCTCAGCCCGGAGGAGGCGGTGGGCGTCGGCGGCTATAACAACAGCAAGGCCTGGAGGCGGCGCTCCTGCTGGCGGGTGAGGGCGGCTCCGGACCGAGAGGGGACCCGGCCCAGCGGGGGGAGCCGGGCGGTGACGACCGGTACCGCGGCTGCTGCTGGGGCACCGGGCACTGAGGGAGCGGGCGGGGGCTGGGAGAGCTGTCCCTGGCCTTGGGTGCAGCTGGACTGTGTTCTGAGTCCTGCCCTGGGGCCGCCGTTCCGAGCTGGGGAGGGACCCGGAGCTGCGGGACCTGCGCTGGGGCCGCCCCGGGCAGTGGGGCCGCCCCGGGCAGTGGGGCCGCCCCGGGCAGTGGGGCCGCCCCGGGGCAGTGGGGCCGCCCCGGGGCAGTGGGGCCGCCCCGGGCAATGGAGCCGCCCCGGGCAGTGGGGCCGCCCCGGGCAGTGGGGCCGCCCCGGGCAGTGGGGCCGCCCCGGGCAGTGGGGCCGCCCCGGGCAGTGGGGCCGCCCGGGCAATGGGGGGGCGGCTCCAGGCCGGCGCTCTGTTCACGCGTGTTCGGGGCCGCTCTGCCCGGCTGGGGGTTTTGTGCAGCGCAGGCTGGTTGATGCTCCAAGTCGTGCTTTATTTTTTGTGAGCAGGATGCGCTTTGGGGAATCCTGCTCTCTGCTGGAGACATCTGGGGGGGCAAC
Organism: Streptopelia decaocto; assembly: GCF_964273445.1. Lineage (NCBI taxonomy): Eukaryota > Metazoa > Chordata > Aves > Columbiformes > Columbidae > Streptopelia > Streptopelia decaocto. Next base: position 1,292,231 of record NC_138672.1, on the reverse strand, counting down.
ATTGTGCTCTCTGGGCAGGAGTGGACGGGGGTGAGATTTGGTCTTGGTGCCTTTGCCCCCTGGTTTAGGGCTTGAAGGGGAAGCCCCGTCCTCTGCGCTGGGAAAGTAAACGGAACAGTTCTGGTTTCTGTGGGAAGGCTGAAATGTGAGGAGAGGGCTCTGTGCGGATGTGACTTTGTCTGCTTGGGGCAGGAGTCTTGGGCTGAGGGGGCAGGTGGGAAACGCTGAGTCAAAAGGACATGATGACCCTCCTTGCGATAGGGGATGAGGTGTTGCTACCTATAGGGGCTTCATAGGTGGTTACATGAAGCATATGAGGAACTCCTTCAGGGAGGCAGTGTGGCAGCTTCTCTATTAACAGCTGAGGACATGTGGGGATGTTTTACCCTTTTATCCTTATTCTTTGTCAGAAAAAAAAAAAAAAAAAAGGCCAGATGGTGTTGAATGTCCTTGTATGTTCTTGTGCCTCATTCCTGCCGTCTCAAGACACTGCAGTCAGTGCTTCTTCTCCCATCCTGCCCTGAGGAGACACAGGGCTGCTGGTTCCAGGTGTCCTCTGCAAGTGGGGGTGATGAGACAGAGTCAAAGGTGAAGGACTGGGATCAGCATCTTGTATATGTGGGAAGAGTGGACAGGATTGGTGTCCTGTCAGCAACACGGGAGGAAAACGGGACATGTGCTGTGGGGCTGGGCAATGTGAGTGCATGGACGGTGCTTCACTGAAACATTTGCAGCCGCTGGTTGTTATTCAGAAGGTGAGAAGCACGGGAGGTGCTGTGGGGTGTAGGTGCTTCGCAGGAAGCTGCAGGTTGTTCTCCAGTGTAGCACTGACACTAAGGCATCCTCTGTATGCAAAAACCAGTGATGAGGAGCAAAATGCTGCTCTGGGGAATTTTGATAGGACTGTCAGGAATCTAACAAAATAGTAACTTAGCGGTTAATGTTTAACTCCAACTGCTCCCTCTCTAAATGGAGGAAATGTCTGTCTCAGACTAGTGTAGCATTTGCTGTCTGACTTTTAATGATTTTGTTGTATATACTTCAGTTTTAAAAACACATTTTTGCCCAGGAATAAATTTGAAAATATCGTGGCTTGCTCTTGCTGCCTTACTTCATTTTCGTGTTGCTGCGAGTCGGTGATTTTATTTGGGGTGGCAGGGCAGTTTGGTGTGACAGTTCCATACATGTTTGCCAGAGACTTTTCTCGTCTGCTGGCCAGTCCTTAGCTTATTTGGAGCCTTCTTTGCTGCAGTAACGTTTATAGTTTTCCTACCACCTTCTGTTTCTTGTTTTGCATGTGTGTTCTGCAGCACCTCCCCAGCCAGAAGGGAGGAAAGAGGCTTTGGGCTTGTTTTGCAGTTAACATCTGGGCAGCTGTGCAGGCCGCTCACTGCTGGTGATGCTCTCTGGGGCCCTCGGCACTCGCCCATCTCTGAGGTTTTGCAGCAGGTGGCTCTGATGTTTCTCTGAACCTGCCGTGCCCTGTGTTAGTGGGTTATGTTTGTTTTCTCTGTCATCAAAGAAAATAACCAATGGATGTCTGCGGTTGGAAACAGAGGGTAAAATTAAACCTGCTTGGTTTCTTTCTTACTCTGAATGAACTGATAAAGAGTTTATTTTTGAACTGAGTAGGTTCTTGCCATCATGCTAAATATTCTAACTCTTATTTCTCTCCTAAAGAAATGGAAGCAGCTGTCTCGACTACAGCGGAGCGTCATTCTCTTTGTGTTTGCCTTCTTGGCCGTCTGTGGAGTCATTTCCTACACAAGCATGGGGGAACCGTGGAAAAGTATGTGTTCCATGGGGCTCAGAATTACTGGAATTGCTGTTACATTAAAGAGATTGTTGTAGTTCTTATAATTAGTTTTAATTTGTAGTTCTTTTAAGTAGTTTTGATTTCTATTGGCAATGACTGGGTATATCCATTAAAGTGCAGTTGTGAGATGAGTTTATGTGACGAGTTTCAATGACTTGTTTCTACTTAATCAGAAATATTTTTCATGCGTCTTTTTGTTTATCTTGACTAGAGCAACGTTTTATTTTAATTGATTAAGATTTGGAGGCTGTGAGTGTTTTTTCTTTGTGTTTGCATGTAGATATTGGTAAACAGTAGGATAAGGTCATCCTCTCTTGGTTTTGATTGTCCATCACATTAGAAATTCCATGCTTTTCTATAATGTGAAGGCACATTTACCTTTGATATTATCTACTGAGAAGCTAAAATAATAGTAGTTTAAAAAAACCCATGTGCCTCTTAGCAGCCTCCGTGTATATTGGGGAGAGTGTTAATACCAAATGACACTTTTTTATCTAACGATTAGTGTTTATCCACGTTATGTGAATGGAAACACTTTCTGGAGGTACATCTGGTATGTGAGTGCAGCAAACTGTTAGAGATGTGCAGCCGGAGCCTGACCTGTTGGGTCATTGTGCTGAGCAGTGTTTGTGTGCCCAGGTCTAACAAACAAACCATTGGATGAGCAGAAAACAGAACCAGAAATTCCCGGATTAAAGCTGGCGAATCCAGCTGTTCTCCCAGCACCACAGAAAGCAGATGCCAACCGTGGAGACTACCTGGAGCTTTCACCACAGGTACTACGGGAAGAAATGGGTTTTATAAACCTGCCAAAGAGTTTGTGAAAGCTGCAAATTGTGCTTGTTTCCAACAGTTGTTGAGGAAAAGGGACTCGCAATAAAAATCTGCTCTGGGTGGAACGCTCTCCTCTCAGAAAGGCCTTTGGTGTAGTATTTCCTGGCTCTACCTTTTTTTATTTAACTGTTCAGTGTATTATTTCTGGATCACTGGTGCACCCAGCAGTGCCAGGGCTTTAGGTCATGGTCACCTCTTTCTTGAGGCTTCAGTTTCCTGCTGTGATTAATTAGTTTGGGCTGGGAGCGCACTGGACAGCAGTCTGGCTGCTGCGAGGAGCCGGGATGGAGTATGAGATGTAGGAAACCATCAGCACCACACTGAGCGGGAACGGCTGTTCCGGTGGCTTGAAAAATAGCTGCAAACAGAACCAGTGTTAGTGGGTTGTGAAGGGTTCCGTTTGTGGGGGATGCGATGGGAAAGAAGCACGGTGTGGATTAGTGGAGCTGAGGAATGCTGGAAATACTGATTGCTCTTCATGTATTTACCTCACGAATTTGGGGATTTCCATTTAATGAATACGAAATTTTGTATTAAATCTTTCCCTCACCATGCACAAATGTACACGTAATACTGTATAGTAATTCTTGGTATTATCTAACATGGGCATTGGGTAGGATTTTCTTTTGCGTGCTTTTTGCATTTACTGTGCCTAGTATTAATAAAATGGAACCAAGTATCTTCACAATCCTTTGGCAGTGCCGTGTGTTAAACTAGTATCTGGTAGCACTAGAGGTAGTTTAAAAGTAATTTCTCTGTATAAACTTATGAACTGGATAATTTTACCAAGGGTAAGTGAAAAAGCAAGGTCTTTAGTGTATTTTCCACTCAGGGCACATACCAAAATAAGATTTATCTGGAGTTTTGTTTAACACTGGTATGCTGGTGATTTATGGTTTGAAATTTTACCATCTCTGCAACATACCAAGCATATGTTTTTTTCTTTATTTCCAGAAGCCTGCAAAGCCGCCTCATGTTCGGCGCGGTCCTTCCAACCTTCAGATCAAACCGCCGCGCAGGGACGTGAGGCCGAAGACCCGCCATGACACCAGCAGTGTTGGGCAAGAGCCGGTCCACGCTGATCAAAATGAGAAAACAGAGAAATCTGTCATCAGGTAGAAAAGTCCCCAGCAAGCTCCAGTGCTCTGCCAGCCCCCCAAATCTATCGGATGTTGGAGTGAAAATTGTGAGGGTTTTCAGTATGTGTGTGGATGTAGTTGTGTGCAGGGAGCTGTACAAGATACACTTATTCCTTATGAAAGAAAAATCATACAATTCAAAGACCCCTTACGCAGATACAGTAATATCTGTTACAGAGGGTCTGTGCTGCTGTGATTACATTTATATGGAGTTATTCCGGAAGATATTATTGACTGAAATATTTTGATTTGGGAATATGTGAAGGGCTGTAACTTGGGTGTGGAACAGACTATTACAAGTTCAGCAAAGGTTCTTAAGATTTGGAACACTAGGGGTTTTTTTTAATGTTCGTGTTCTTTTCAGCGCTGACAGCTGAGCTGATCACAGCAGCAGAACTCTGCCTGCATCAGCGTTTTGGCTGTTGGTATTATCCAGAAATCCCTCAGAATGACTGGAAGTGTTTTAGTCGTGTGCTTCCACTTACACTATAACTCGTAGAGTTCAACTGGTGGTAACAAGCAAACTCAGGAGAGCAATGAAAGCGTAGGGGAGACTTGTTTCCAGTTTGAAGAATGAAAGTAGGAAATGAAATGATGGGATTGATGTAAGTTACAAGGTACACTGACTGTGAACTGTAAACTTTAAGGCCTGTAAGCCTGGTTCCCTCAGGATGCATATCATGAACTCAAAGGCAACATATCTGTGTATTAAACAGCATGGTCAAGATCGACTGATCTTAATATGAACTTGGCTTGACTTGAAGTCCATTCTGAAAGTCTTTGCTTTCAGGAGATTCTTACTAAAACCCTCTGAAAACTGATTTATGCCTCTGTGGCGGAAGGGAAGGCTTGGGAACCCCTTAATAGTAAAGCAAGTACTTTAAGTGGCCCGTCCTTTGTGCTCGTTCATGAATTTTTGATGATCATCATCATGTGGTACTATTTAGTGTTATTGACTCTTGTAATCATTTCAGAACTGATAGGAGACATAATAAATCTAATGCAGCGTTTTCAGATGTTGTCATTCTATTTAGAAGGTCTTTTTAAAATTCCATTGCCAAGTTATTTAATGAAATTCCAAGAGCCCGTAAGACACATTTCTTAATCCAGTGAAATTTCTCTGGTGCGAATTAGTTTCTTTGAACAGAAAAAATGTCTTGTGGACAACATGGTTATTTTGATCCTTGACACAAAATCCAGCTCCTGTTTTATTGAAGTATGATGAGGGAAGGGAAATGCAGAAATAAGTCTTATTCATTTGCATTGACCTGTGATCAGATAAAGTCTTAATGACAATCCCTTGTGTTTGCAGCTGGAGAGGAGCAGTGATAGAAACCGACCAAAGCACTGAACCTCCCTCGAGTAAAATAAAGGAACCAGAAAAACCTTCATCTGTGGAAGCCGAAGACCAGAAGGAACCAGGTAAATAGTGCAGTTAATGGTCTTTTTATTTCTGTTCCCTTTTATGATTGAAATTGTGCAGTTCTTCCCCACACACCTCTACCATATTTATTTATTCATGTTAAACAAAAAATGTCAGAAAGATTATTTACATAGAACGTGCAAGTCTTTCAGTGTCCTTATTGCCCGTGACAGCCTTACTGGCTTTCAGAATTTGAAAATCAGTTGTAGTGACAAATCTTTGAAATCAGCCTTTGGGAGGAGGCAGAGACCCCTTTCCCTGCAGGAAAGGACAGTTTGACGCGCGAGGGCTGGGAAGGGGCAGTTTCCCTCTCAGCAGCGCTTTTACTTTTATTCTGCAAACACAGGGGAAGTTCCTTCCTCCCCAAATTGAGCGGAGCTATTTTTAAGGCCCCAGGAAGCCGCAGCAGTCGTCTTGCAGTTGCCGTCCTCGTGGAGTGGAGAAGCTGTTGTTCTGCTTTCTGGGTTCACACAAGGAAATTCTGATATAGTGAACATGGCACATTGCAATGTGATACATTTGGCTTGTGCTGGCTTCATATATATGGTGTTAGTTGTGCTGCTTGGTGTTTCTGACTCCAGAAGTCTTTCTTCGTAGCTTTGAAAAATGGCAGCTAATGGGCTTGAAATTGTTCGTGTTGGGTGTGTAACATAAGCTCAACTTTATGGGAAAATGTAAGCAAAAATTTCAGTAGAACCATGGAAAAGGACAAAGCTTTGTCCAAGACGAAAATGCAAATTTTCTTTCTTTTTTGTATTAAATGAAAAGTTCAAGAGAAATAGTTTTGTATAACTGGATTTAAATTTAGAAGAAAGCACTTAATGAGACTGGGCAGATGAAGAGAAAATGGTATGTGGTAATTGAGCCTAGAATCGTATTGTTACGCGTATGTATTCAGCAGCTGAATTGCAGCTGATTTAATCAGTCTGAATTCTGGTATTTCCTGACTTTCAGGTCTTTGAGCTTTACTGATACTCATCTAACAACTGCGTGTGATTATTTTAATGTTTTATGTGCAGAAGTGACTTGTTTTTTTGCCAGGGAGAGATCACTATTTCCACCTGGCAAACTGCTGACCTGAAACCCTGCCTGGTGATTCTGCAGAGGAAAAGCATAATCTGAGGATGGTTTTTCCATTACACTGATCATTTAGTTTGGAAAAAGGTTTATTTTGGGTAGGGTGCAGCAGAATGTGTTTGGTACAGCTGCATAACTCCCCTGCAGAAGTCACAGAATCCCAGAATGTGAGGGGTTGAAGGGCCCTGGAAAGCTCATCCAGTGCAATCCCCCCATGGAGCAGGAACACCCAGATGAGGTTACACAGGAAGGTGTCCAGGCGGGTTGCAATGTCTGCACAGAAGGAGACTCCACAACCCCCCTGGGCAGCCTGGGCCAGGCTCTGCCACCCTCACCAGGAACAAGTTTCTTCTCAAATTCAAGGGGAACCTCGTGTGTTCCAGTTTGCACCCATTGCCCCTTGTCCTGTCACTGGTTGTCACCAGAAGAGCCTGGCTCCATCCTCCTGACACTCCCCCTTTCCATCTTGATCCCCAGGAATGAGTCCCCCCTCAGTCTCCTCTTGTCCAGCTCCAGAGCCCCAGCTCCCTCAGCCTTTCCTCACACGGGAGATGCTCCACTCCCTCCAGCATCTTGGTGGCTGCGCTGGACTCTCTCCAGCAGTTCCCTGTCCTGCTGGAACTGAGGGGCCACAGCTGGACACAAGATTCCAGGTGTGGTCTCCCCAGGGCAGAGCAGAGGGGCAGGAGAACCTCTCTGACCTACTGACCACCCCCTTCTAACCCACCCCAGGTACCATTGGCTTCCTGGCCACAAGGGCCCAGTGCTGGCTCATGGTCACCCTGCTGTCCCCAGGACCCCCAGGTCCCTTTCCCCTACGCTGCTCTCTAATAGGTCATTCCCCAACTTATACTGGAACCTGGGGTTGTTCCTGGCCAGATTCAAGACTCTACACTTGCCCATGTTATATTTCATTAAATTTCTCCCCACCCAGCTCTCCAGCCTGTCCAGGTCTCTGATGGCAGCACAGCTTCCAGTGTCAGCCACTCCTCCCAGCTTGGTGTCATCAGCAAACTTGTTGACAGTCACTCTATTCCCTCATCCAAATCATTGATGAATATATTGAATAACACTGGTCCCAGCACTGCCCCCTGAGGCACTGCACTGGATCCAGGCCTCAACTGGACTCTGCCCCATTGACCACGACTCTCTGGCTTCTTCCCTTCAGCCAGTTCACAGTCACCTCACTCCCCGCTCATCCAGACCACACTCCCTCAGTTCAGCTGTGAGGATGCTGTGGGGACTGTGTCAATGCCTTACTCAAGTCAAGATGAAGTCCTGAGCCAGGTGCTGTTTTCCCTTTGCAGTGCCCATCAATGACCGCCAGCTGGCCGTGATCGAGGCGTTCCGCCACGCCTGGAAGGGATACAAGGAGTTCTCCTGGGGCCACGATGAGCTGAAGCCTTTGTCCAAGTCCTACAGCGAGTGGTTTGGACTTGGCCTTACCTTAATTGACGCCTTGGATACCATGTGGATTTTAGGCTTAAAAGAAGGTAGTATTTTTTTCCTCCAAATTCCCTGTTTCCTGTTGAGGCAGCGCATATTCAAGATGCTTTGAGGGGAACGCTTATTACCTGTGGTCAATAAGTTTAGCTTTCTTGTGAGGGTAAATGCATACATATATGTTTATGTATAAAAAGAAATATTTTTTAAAAAAACAACTATATTAAAGGACATAATTTTAAGCCAGAAAAAATATTCCACCATTACATATAACAATGGGTATGTCCTAGAAAGCGTGGAATGGATTAGTAAGCCTCCTGACTTTTGTTTCTGTGTGTCAAGGGTTTAGATTGCGGGGTGACAATAAAACCCTGTCAGGTGTATTGTTAACCCCCTCTCCCCCTTCCCACTCAGCACAGGCGATCGGGATGGAAAGAAGGACAGAGAGAAGAGAGCTGGAAAAGTTAAAAATGTTTTACTAATGCCACTAATAAGAATAGAGAAAATAATACAAAATATACAAAACCAATCTTGAAAGTCCCGGCAACTGCAGAGCCGGCAGCCGAAGTCCTGGACTGGACTCTGCAGCCAATGGAGCTGGATTCAGTCTGTCACTGGCCTCAGTTCACAGGGACGACTCGCAAGGTCCTCTCCTAATGTCGCCATAAGGAAAAGGGACGAGATCATCATGATCTCCCACTGTTATATGAAGTATCACGTGAATGGGATGTTATACTCCGTTGGTCAGTTTCTGGTCACCTGTTTCTTGTTGCCCCCCTGGCAAGATGTGAATCTGTCCTTATCAATAACCTCACATTCCATTGCTGTTTTCACCAAAACATGTATCTGGTTCTCCAGGAAGATGCAGCTCATATGAAGCTTTAGCTGACAGGCACATTCACTAAAAGAGAAACTTGTTTTTAACAAAACCAGGACAGTGTGCTGAGACCCAAGTGCTCTCTTTGTGCCATTGAACAGCCACTCTGGAGTTGCTGCCCACTGCTCGTAGGTCGTTAGCTGACAACCCCCAGGCTGTGTTTTATCACTCCTAACACCAGTATTTCATATTTGGATTTCGGAAGGTTGTTTCTGTAAGGAATGAATGGATGGAGAAGGGCACTGTTCAGTTCCTCCTTCCCAAGCTGCTCTGCTACCTGGATTTTTTTTCACATTTATTCTAGAAGTGACTATGTTAGAAAACTTTCTAACATTGTGAAAACTAAGCCAAAAATTCTGCAATTCTGTTGCAAAAAAAGTGCTTAATCAGTATTTAAGAGTATTGGTGCCTGTGTTATTGGTTGGGTTTTTTTTTTGTGTGTGTGTTTTGGGGATTTTTTTTAGTGGTATTTAAAGATTTCTGGAACTCGTGTCTATTTGACCTTGGTAGATAGAGCCACCTTTGTAAACTCATCAGTCATGCACAATTTTGGTGTCAAGACAGGAAGGACAGAGCTACTAGTAAAGCGACAATAAACAGCGAATGTTTTCCATGGTTTTATCTCGTCTGCCTTTGGAGTTTGTGTAAAATAGTAAATCAAATGAGAACTCGGTATCATGAGTTTGCAGCCCTAGGGCTGAACAGCCCGTCTTGAACTTTCATTGTGTTGACAGTGTGCTGCTTTTTTTCTTGATAAAAAATGCATTGCGAACTACATAGAGCTTTTCAAATAAATATTAGTAATTTAGAAGTGTTGCACATGGGTTCTTGGTGAATGCTTCATATTTGATAGCAGTTCTTTTGCTGATGGCCAGGAAAGCTCCTGGCGTTTCTTCTGGATACAAAGTGCAGTGTAAATGAAGGTTCTGTTGGAGGTCGGAGGTTCTCGGCCTGCACGGTGACGCGTGAGCTCCCTCCTGTTGGACCCTGGACCAAATCAATCACTGACTGATGCTGCTGAGAAACCAACTGTTGAATCTAAAATGGCTTTTTTACATTCCATTTGGAATCAGTAGTGCGGTAAACAACGGGTTTTGTTTCTGGGGAAAACAATTCCAGACTGTCGGGGTTTTGTGGGTCAGGTTCTGGAGGAGGCGGCAGCGCGTTGCTGGACCCATGGCTGTTAACTGAAAAGTGACACCTGCTGTCTTGGGAGATAACGGCTCTGGTTTGGAAAAAATGAAGTTCAGAAGGCTCTTGTGCAAGTGTGATAAATTGTCTGACAAGTCAAATAGGTGGACTTAAAAGATCTCAATTTCTGAACTATTTTAATAAAGAATTCCCCAATTTCTTGTATTTTTAGACTATTAGAAACTTTTTGCTGGCTATTTCTGTCTGTACGCGTCTGCAGTGCGTGCTGGATGAGAATGAAGCTGATGGCAGTCAAGCTTCTCCCAGCATGTGCTATTCATTTTACTTTTCCACCTATCATTAGGATATCTGTAGACAGCTCTAAGTAACTGCCATGGATATATGGAGCACTAATGTCTTTAGTCTGGTTGTTGGAACATTCCAGAAGTTCGTAACTGAACTACTTTTTATACCTTGCAGAGTTTGAAGAAGCAAGAAAATGGGTAGCAAACGATTTAGTATTTGATAAAAACGTGGATGTGAACCTGTTTGAGAGCACGATCCGTATCCTGGGGGGCTTGCTGAGCACGTACCACCTCTCCGGAGACAGTCTCTTCTTGGAGAAAGCCGTGAGTGACCTGTCTGACCGAGGGCCGGACTGTGTGTTCCACACTGGGCAAAGCTGAGGGAAGATTCACCAGCGAGTTAAATGTTGCTGGGTTTTAACAGCTTCATGTTTAAAGTGAAGGGAAAGGGATTTACCATTAATCTTTTAAGCCTGCGGTTCTGTTTGCTCTCTGGGTAACCTCAGAGCCGCGCTGTGCTTAATCAGGTGTTCTAATATGCCTGTTCTTCTGTTGGTGAGGAGCTGAACGTTATAAAGTTTGTGAAACAAAAAAGGAAAGAAATGGTAGGAAAAGAGTAATAGTTGTGTTTTATTGCCTTTTCTGTGCTTTTTAACAGCATCAGCCGCCTCTGTAGATTAGCTGGTGCAGTCACTGATGACAGGATTATATCATGTTGCATGGGGATTGCAGACTCAGCTGCAGCTTGGGATGCTGGGAGCAAATTAAAACTCTGTACTCATTGCTATCAGTAAATCCAGGACCCTTTTTAATTCTCGGCTTTCTTGCGACGTCTAAAGCTAAGCTGCTGTTCTTTCTTTTTCCGTCTGCTTGGTGAAATGAAGTCTAAAGGGATGTGCATGTGTGTGTATAATCATTTTTGGTTTTGTGTGTTGTTTTGTCCTGTGTTCTTGGGTTTTCTTTAGAAAGACATTGGGAACAGGCTCATGCCAGCGTTCAAGACCCCGTCCAAGATCCCGTATTCGGATGTGAACATCGGCCGGGGCACCGCGCACCCGCCCCGCTGGACGTCCGACAGCACCGTGGCCGAGGTGACCAGCATTCAGCTGGAGTTCAGGGAACTCTCTCGTCTTACTGGAGATGACAAATTCCAGGTATGGAAGTATCAGTCGATGGTTTTCTCTTTGTTCACCTCTCCACAGCTCCACCACTGACTCTCCATCAACACACTTGGTCTCTGTAGTCTCAAAGTGACGTTAAGTGAGTTGTGAAACTCTGGGGGAAGGAAAAGAAACAAAAGTGATTCAAATTATTTTCTTAAATCTCAAAAGCAGAGGGAAATAATTTTTTTCCTCCCTCAGAAACAGTTTTTGATTTAAAAACAAATGAAACAAAAATGCAAAGAGGAAACCCAAGCCACAACAAAACCAAAGCAAGCACCACCTCCCCCAGGCTCCCTGTTTTTATCACTGACATTCTCTTTGATGATAGGTTATCAGATTTTGAAAAAATAGGAAGCTGAACAGCAGAGTGTGAAACTGCGCCTTGTGTAACGTGGTTAGAGCTCTGCATGTGGTTTCTTAACACCATTATCTGAATGCAAAGAACAAAACCTTGGTGTTTCCATCCAGGGAACTAAACCGTGACTCCCTAGATAAGGGTCCAACAGCAGGTGACAGCATAAGATAAAGTCAGTTGAAATGAAAAGAATTCCAGGGGAAATAATATTTCCCACTCTTCTTTTGTTTGGCGATGTTGTTTTATTGTTTTAAACTGTATCCACATCTGCAGATTGAGCTATTGCATGATTCACGTAGCTGTTATTGTAGCTGGACATCTACTTTGCGAGTGTGTTAAGTCAGGTTATGGTCCCGTTCGAGTGGCCTTACGGGAGGGAAATAACTACAGTTATTTCACAGTACTGAATTGTACCCAGAACATTATGTTTTGAGAGTCAGTTTGAAATGCTGTATTCAATAGATTGCACGAGCTGAACATGATGTCCCTGATGCAGATTCGAGGAAGAATAGTTAAAGATTTGTTATCGATGTGAAGTTACTACCCACAGTTTTGTACGTCATCAATAGCTGTAATTTCTGTGTGCTGTTTTCTTTCTTCTAGAAAGCTGTAGATGAGGTGATGAAGCACGTTCACACCCTCTCAGGGAAAAATGATGGACTAGTGCCTATGTTCATAAACACCAACAGCGGGCAGTTCACGCACTTGGGTGTCTACACCCTGGGAGCCAGAGCTGACAGCTACTACGAGTATTTGCTCAAGCAATGGATTCAGGGAGGGAAGAAAGAAAACGAGTAAGTTCTTTCCACTTCTCATAGCGGCGTGAGCTGTAAAACCTTCTGTCCTAGTTTGCTGCTTGAAGAAAAATAATGTATGCGCCCAACAGTCAACTGAAAAAATATAGATATATTTTAAAGGAAGCTAAGCAAGCAAGTGGCCCTGTGGTAACTTCAACATGAGAGTTAGGCTTAGTCTCAAAAATAACTTCTCAGAAAGCTTTGCTTCTTCAGCAGCATCAGACGTGAGGAGTGTTACAGACAGGAGAAGAGAATTAAGTCTTTGCAGTAGATACGGAGCATAATTAGATGCTTCTGGAATACTTACGACACTTTATTTCATCAGCAATGTCTGTGTTTTCTCTGGGTTTGTTGGGGAAAGGTGAATCCCAAAAGATGGTTGAGGTGGGAGGCTTGGTCCAGAGGGAATAACTTTTCTTAGACAGAAGAGACTGAAGGTTGATGTCTGTGTAAGTTTTGATTTAGGTCCCTTATGCTTCTCTTACCTACACCGGTCAAGTGGAAGAAAACGTTTGCAAAGAGCAGAGGAATTAGAGATGTCGGAAAAGGTTTCCTTCAAAACAGGACACAAAATCTAAGCAGTTTGTGTTGCTTATAAGTGAATTATATTGGACTTGTTCATGTTTAATGCCTGCAGAGTGACAGTGTGCCTCTCTGAGCCAGTCCTTTACATCAGAGCGGATGCATCTCTACAAAGGAAGTTGGTGTCACTGCCTTTTCCAAGCCATACTTCACTGTAAATGGAGAACCGTTGTCCTTGGGAGCGTGAACGATGGCTTTTTGTGAGCCTCAAAATGGAATTATTTGACGGGGTTTTTGTCCCACATAAAAGTACTTTGAAACAAGGGAAATTCCAATTAAATACTGTAAAGCGATATTTCACAACAAGAGTGGTCAAACATTGGAGAGGTTTGCTCAATGTCATTGAATCTCTGTCTTTGGATGGACATACGACTACATCTTGGGATGGAATTAATATAAAAATGCGTGGATAAGCCCTTAGGCACCCTGATCTAACGGAATCTGCTTCAGAGCAGAGGGCTGAAGTGGAGACCTCCAAGAGGTGCAGTCACAGGGACATCATCTCATTGCAACTACAGAGCCGTGCTGGGGCAGCTCACCCGACCGGAGCGTTGTCCTGGAGGGCTCTGGACTCTTTAAGAAGGCCCAGCCAGCAAGGCGAGCTGGAGGAGTTGTACTTCATGTGAGAGAGCAACTGGATTGTATCGAGCTCTGTCTAGGAGGGCACGAAAAAACTAGTTGAGTCCTTATGGGTAAAAATTAAGGGACAGGCTAACAAGGGTGACACAATCATGGGTGTTTACCACAGGCCAACTGATCAGGATGGGGAGGTTGATGAGGCTTTCTACAGACAGCTGGAAGCAGCCTCACAGTAGCGCTGGTTCTCACGGGAGACTTCAGTCACCCTGACATCTGCTGGGAAGACAACACAGCTGAGCACGCACAGCCCAGGAGGTTCCCAAAGGTCACTGGTGACGTCGTGACGCAGGTGGTGGAGGAGCCAGCACAGAGAGGGGTGATGCTGGACCTCGTTCTAACAAACCAAGAGGGACTGGCTGGAGATGTGAGGGTTGTGGGCAGCCTGGGCTGCAGCGGCCACGAGATGGCGGAGTTCAGGATCTGCTGTGGAAGCAGCATAGATTTCAGAAGGGCGAAATTTGGCCTCTTCAAGGTCATCCTTGGAATTGGGCTCTAGAAGGCAGGGGGGTCCAAGAGAGCTGGCTAATATTCAAATATCTCTTCCAAGCTCCAGACCGATGCATCCCTATGAGCAAGAAATCAAGTAAAGGGACTAAGAGGCCAGCATGGATGGGTAAGGAGCTCCATTCAAAACTCAGGTGGGAGAAGGATGTTTATGTAATGTGGAAAAGGGGACAGACCACCTGGGAGGAATACAAGGAGGCTGTTGGAGTGTGCAGGGATGTGGTGAGCAAGGCCAAGCTCCACTTGGAATTAAATCTGGCTGGGTGTGTGAAGGGCAGTAAGAAGGGTTTCTCCCAGTACATCAGCAGCAAAAGGAAGGTTGGGGAAAATGTAGGTCTGCTGCTGAATGAGGAGGGTGCCCTTGTGACGGATGATACAGAGAAGGCAGAGTTACTGAATGACTGCTTTGCCTCCATCTTTACTGCTAAGACCAGCACTCCAGAATCTCAGATGCTAGAGACAGAAGAGAAAGTCTGGAAAAAGGGAAACTTACCCTTGGTTGAGGAGGGTTCGTTCAGAGAGCATTTAGGCAAGCTGGACATCCACAAATCCATGGGCCCCGATGGGATGCAGCCGTGAGTACTGAGAGAGCTGGCAGATGTGATTGCTGAGCTGCTCTCCATCATCTTTGAAAGGTCATGGAGAACAGGAGAGGTGCCTGAGGACTGGAAGAAAGTCAATGTCACTCGTCTTCAAAAAGGGCAAGAAGGACGACCCAGGAAGCAACAGGCCAGTCAGCCTCACCTCCATCCCTGGAAAGGTGATGGAACAACTCATTTTGGATGTCTTCTCCAAGCATATGCAGGAAGAGATGATTATCAGGAGTAGTCAGCATGGATTCACCAAGGGGAAATCATGCTTGACCGACCTGACAGCCTTCTGTGGTGGCATGGCTGGCTGGGGAGAGGAGGGGAGAGCAGTGGATGACTTGACTTGAGCAAGGCTTTTGACACTGTGTCCCACAACATCCTCACAGGCAAGCTCAGGAACTGTGGGTTGGATGAGTGGACAGTGAGGTGGATCAAGAACTGGCTGGACGGCAGAGCTCAGAGGGTTGTGATCAACGGTGCAGAGTCTGGTCGGAGGTCTGTAGTTAGTGCTGTTCCCCAGGGGTCCATACTGGGTCCAGTCTTGATCAACCCATTCATCCATGACTTGGATGAAGAGACTGAGTGCACCCTCAGCAAGTTTGCGGTTGATCCCAAACTGGGAGGAATGGTTGATGCACCAGAAGGCTGTGCTGCCATTCAGCGCGATCGGACAGGCTGGAGGAGTGGGCAGAGAAGAACCTGATGGGATTCAACAAAGGCAAGTGTAGGGTCCTGCACCTGGGCAGGAACAACCCCCGGCAGCAGCAGAGGTGAGGGGTGGACCTGCTGAAAGCAGCTCTGCAGAGAAGGACCTGGGAGTCCTGGTGGACAAGAGGGTGACCATGGGTCAGCAATGTGGCCTTGTGGCCAAGGAGGCCAATGGTACCTGGGGCACGTGAGGAAGAGTGTGAGCAGCAGGTGAGGGAGGTTGATCCTCCCCCTCTGCTCTGCCCTGGTGAGGCCACATCTGGAGTTGTGTCCAGTTCTGGGCTCCCCAGTTTAAGAAGGACAAGGAATTACTGTAGAGAGTCCAATGGAGAGCCCTTGGAGCCATGTTTGTAAGATGCTGAGGGGTCTGGAGCATCTTTGTGATGAGGAGACACTGAGAGAGCTGGGGCTGTTCAGCTGGAGAAGAGAAGCTGAGAGGGATGTGATCAATGGGATCAATATCTCTGGGTGGGTGTCAGAGGATGGACCAGACTCTGTTCAGTGGTGCCCAACGCCAGGGTGAGGGGCAACGGGCACAGACTGAAACACAGGAGGCTCCATGTGAACATGAGCAGAAACTTGTTTGCTGGGAGGTGCCGGAGCCTGGCCCAGGCTGCCCAGAGCGGGTGTGGAGTCTCCTTCTCTGAGACATTCAAACCCCCTGGACCCACCTGTGTGATCTGCTCTGTGACCCTGCGTGAGCAGGGCTGGGCTGGGGATCTGCAGAGGTCCCTGCAACCCAACCAGGCTGGGAGTCTGTGATTGATTAATACTTAAATAAAGGTTTTACTTGAAAAGTAAACCCTGTGTTGCCACATTGCAAGGGGTAACTAATTAATTTCCTGTTGATGGTGACTTTGAGGGTTTTTTGTCAGTTTTCACATTTGGTTAAATATTGTTTTTTAGACTGAAATAGCAGTCTCGAGAAGGATTGTGCTGAACGTCAGCTGTGATTAAACGTGTTCTTACAGCATCTGTGTGGGCTAACTGGGAATGATTTCACTCCACAGGCTGTTGGAAGACTATATGAGAGCCATAGAAGGGGTGAAAAAGCATCTTGTGCAGAGGTCACAGCCCAAGCAGCTCACTTTCGTGGGAGAGCTCGCCCATGGCCACTTCAGTGCCAAGATGGTAAGAAGTACAACTGCATTTAAAAAAAAACAAAATCAAGAAAACCGAAAAACTACCACCAAAAAGGGACCCCAAACATATGGATGGGCAAATGCAAAGCTGCTGTGCTGTCTTTCCCCCCCTCCCCCTCCCATGAAAATAAACAGACAAACAAACAAACAACAAAATGACCAAAAAAAAACAACAAAAAAAGCCGTGAAAAAGCCAGGACTATATATCTAGTCAGTGTGATGGCAGTGCTGAGTAGTTTGTAGACACCAATCACGTGTGCAAAACAGGGGCCTTCACCTTGAGTTACTGCAGTAAATGCTGTTGTGTTCCTATAAGGTGGCACATTTTGGTGCCAGAAACAAATCTTATTTCTTTTTCTGTTTTGGTCATAAAATTCCAGCATCTGAAACTGTTGAGGCAGTGCCTATTTTATATATCTTTTTATTTTCCATAGTTCAAAAATATATGTGGACACTTGCACACTTGGCTTTTCAGAGTTAGCATCAAAAGCAGCAGGTGATCTAATGCTGTGCTACTGGCTTAAAGGAAAAGTGTTATAATATTGGAGGGTTCTGTCCATTCATAACATTAGGTTGTTTTTCTATATGTAGGGTTAGTAAAACACATGTTAGCTGTAGGGAAAGTTGATTGAGCTTAACCCCCTTCTCTTAATCTGTGCATTCATACTTTTTAACATATATTTTAAGGTCATTTGGTTAAAGGTCTCACGCAAGTGTTGTATGTGTGTGTGGCCTTTTAAGATATGTGTTACCCACGTATGTGTAGCCTTGCACGTCGTGTTTCCATACCTGAAGTGAGCTTCAGTGAGTTCTTTGGCTTGTCTGGTTTCTTGCTGGAGTGGTTCTGAGATGGTCAGTTCTGGTTTTCAGGTGATTTCCCCCAGTCTGTCCAGACGTGCTGTGAGGGCAGAGTCTGGTTTGGTCTGGGTGGAGGGGGCACCCCCATCCCACGCTGTGACACGATTCAGTTCAGATCTGGCTCAGGTGTCTGCATGTGTCAGTGCACCTGGTTCTGTCCGGGGGTTTGGTGTTTATTATTGGGTGAAAGGCTCCCCAGGTGTTGCACCCTGACCAACTGGAAAAACGAGGGGTGTTCATCTCCTGTGTCCACGTTGACCTTCCCCACCCTCAGCCGTTTCCTTTAGGACAGGACAAAGCTTTTAAAGGTCCATCCAGGTGCTTGTGCAGTGTTTGTACTGTGGTTTTGGGTGATGAAACCCAGGTTTTCATTCTGAACTGTAAGAACCATTTGAAATTCCGTGTGATGTCCATCTGTAATGGTTACGTTCGCAACGTCAGTGCTGGATTAGCTCCTCAACGAGGACAATCAGCCTCGTATTGTAAATTGAATTTTGCTGGGCATGAGTATTGGGCATTTCATACAAGCTGTTTTTTGATGTGTTGTTGGAAAGCTAACTAAATTAATCTCGGTTGTTTAAAAATGTTGCACAGTTCTTGTAGCAATACCACTCTTCTTGGCCTTTGAACAAGTTGTTTGCTGTGGCAAGTAAAAGCTAAGAAAGAAACGGCCCCAGAGCCCTTTCATTGTGGCTGCGTTGCCGGGGGAAGGCGGCAGGAACGCTCTCCACACCCCGCCCCAGCTGCCCCGGGCCCTACAGACACAGAGCCGAAGCGGTTTGTGGAGGCGTCTGCGCTGTGAACAGGACAGGCGGCAGAGCGGGGGCTGCGCGTGGACCAGCCGCACCCCGGCTCCAGGAAAACGGTGCTTGTGCACCTTCGGTGCCTTTAGACCTGAGCCGTAACAGCTTCTGTACCCCAAATAACGCTGCCGCAAGGGCTGAGCCTTTGGACAGAACTGCGCTCGAAAGCTCACCAATGTTTTCCAGTTCTGTCAGTGGATCTAACGATCTCTGCAGCTGTTGCCTCTCCTATAGTGATGCTGAAGTGATTATTTCAGAATTATTAAAATCTCCCTCAGCTGACCTCTCCCCCTTTTCCAAAGCTTTGTTTTCTGTGGCCAACTCCCATCTCTGTTCCATTTTAGGTTTAAAATCAAATTCAGGTGATCAGTTTGTCCCTTGTGTTCTCCCTTGAGTCGTGTCTATTGAGAAATCTTGGGAGGATTCTGCCCAGGCCCCTTCATGGGCCGCTATGGAATGTCCACTTCTGGGAAACCGAAAGACACGCTCTCCCCCTTGCTCTGGCCTCAGCCCTTTCAGAAACTTGACAGAAAACCACACCATCTTGTACATTTATCCAGTGAGCGATGTCTCTGTAATGATCCTGCCTGCCTCACACCGTGTTAAGTCAGATTGTTTAAAAAGTTACCCTCAAGATATTGGTACCTGAAATGTGAAACTAAACCCCAAAAAAACCCCAAACAAACAAAAGACACACAGATGGGGGACAGAGAGGTGCACACACGCACACGCACACACACACACACGTCTGCTGTGTTATTTTCTCCCAGTACGAGTTGTCTTGTCTCGCAGGATCACCTGGTTTGCTTTTTGCCCGGTACTTTGGCGCTGGGGGCTCACAACGGGTTGACGGCTGATCATATGCAGCTGGCCGAAGCTCTTATAGAAACCTGTTACCAGATGTACGCTCAGGTAGAGACGGGCCTGAGTCCAGAGATCGTACACTTCAATCTTCATGCAGAAAAGGGCCACAAAGATGTGGAAGTCAAGGTAAGCAGCTGACTGGCCTGAACTGTAATTTGATGATTTTTCTGTATCTGTTCTGCTGTCCAAACCCCCATCTGGGTATTGGCAAAGTGCTCTGTTGTGGGGCAGCTTGTTCTTTTGCTGCCTCACTTTCTAGGTTTTTAATTGTATTGTTTAATTAATTTTATTATTCTAGGTTTTTTATTTAATTTGCTTTTAATTAACTCTGTAGTGCACTTAGAATCTGAGTTATACATAATGAACTCTTTGCGGTAGGTGGAGATGGGAATCACTACTTTTCTCCCTGCACGTGTCCTTGGGGAAGGTCCTTGTCTGAACGGTTCTTGCCTTTTCTCCCTGGCAGCCTGCAGACAGGCACAACTTACTGCGACCAGAGACTGTGGAAAGCCTTTTTTATATGTACCGCTTCACGGGTGATAAGAAATACCAAGACTGGGGCTGGGAAATCCTGCAGAACTTCAATAAATACACACGGGTAAGGTCAGCTTATCACAACCTTGTTCTGTCAGGACTGTGTTCACTTCACTCACCTGCTCTCTAACAAGAGCTTTGGAAACCTGCTCTCCTTCAAGATTCATCAAATACCTGTGGGGAAATTGATAAGAACACAGACAAGAATTGAGTTCCCGCAGTGCCGTACAGTTTGACATACGCTACTTAGCGCAGTCAGGGAAGGAGCTGGTGTTACGTTGATGCAGGAGCCGAACGCAGACTGCGCAGGGGTCTCTGCGTCTTCTCGGAAGCTGCCGGAATCTCTGCTGGCGTCTTTTTTAGAGTTCAGCGGGGCCCAGAGGACCTGGCTGGTTTGGAAGAACCCTCTGGGTGATGGTGCAAAGAAAAAATATAGCCACGAAATGGTGTTAATGTTTTAATACAGGGATTTTGCTTTCCTGCTGACTACAGAGGCATCACTCTGTGCTGTGAGACGTGGCCTAGACGCCCATGGGCATTAAATATCCGTGGTCTCTTCTTAAGAGTATAGACACGGTACTTTGAGCAACTCTGGTGTAGGAATTGCACTGGTTACTTTCTGTACATTTGTCCAGAAACTTCAAGGGCGTGTTCTTTGTGAAACCTCTTTAAATTACCCTAAATGGACATGTTGCTTCATTTGATCTTTGTGGTTTCTTTTAAAATGCAATGAGATTTTTTTTCTCAACTGAAGTTTTATATGCAAATGACAAACATGCTGATTTGTTTCTTGGCACTTACTTTCTCAAAGTGCATCTGGATGTTAACAAGTGAAAATAACCTATTTTAGATGATCAAAATATACACAATTTCTTTTTCTCTTTTTGGCACAGGTTCCTACAGGCGGTTACACCTCCATTAACAACGTCCAGAACCCCAGCAACCCAGAGCCACGAGATAAGATGGAGAGCTTCTTCCTCGGGGAAACACTCAAATACATGTTTCTGCTGTTCTCAGATGACATAGACTTGATCAACCTCGACAAATACGTATTTAACACAGAAGCTCATCCGCTCCCTATCTGGGTGCCGGCGTAGACTGGGGGTCAGTTGACCTTCCAATGGTGGCGTTCTTATCTTCAAGTCACTTTACTGTTCAGGGTTTGAGGAGAGATGCTATAGTGCACCTTTTTTTTTTGGCTTAAAACAAAACAAAACAACCTTTGGGAAAGCATCTCTGGTTTGGAGAAATCGTGTCAGTCTTAAATCTAATCCCTGGTTCGGGGATGGACAAGCTGTGCCATACTGAGCTGGTTTTCCTCGTATTGATGATGAGGTCCAGAGAATAATTGTAGCGCGGACCACGACATTCATGGGGCTCTGGTGAACCAGAACTCACATGTGTCAGTCTTACTAAACGCTCATTAAATATCAGGAATGCAGCAAGTTGTCTGACAGCACAGGACTGTCCCCGGAGAGAAGGAACAAGCCCACAGGTTCCTGGTTTATTCTGGATTCACCGAAACACTCGGTTACTGCGCCGTTCCGCCAGAAGAGCGCCCGGTGTTTCAGGTGGTAAGTGGGATAAACTAAAGAACCGTAGTGTGGTCCGGCAGCGCTGAGCTGTCAGCATTGCTGCCCACGCTCTGGTGTCATTGTGACCGAGCTCTGCTGCAGCACATTGGGAGCAGCAAAGCGGCCGTTGAACAGTGTCTTAGTTTTATAGAGCACTTTGAACCGTCAGTTCAAGCCGTGGCTGAAACGAATGATGGAAGAGAATTTGCTGCTGGTTTGGCTCAAAGTGGTGTCTAATTTTGTAGAGCTATTGCGGTTTTTTAACTTATCTGCAGGAATGCAGGAGATAATGTGAAACGCAAGTGAAACTACACATGCATTTTCTATATTATTTGCATCAGTTAGACTCAGGTATTCTGACTGAAAGCTGCTTTCTGAGGCTGGGCACCGGGAAGGCTTGTGAGCACATGGGGTGTCATTGTCAGTCCGCCTCCCTCGGCCCTTCGCACCCACCATTGCAAACAGACCTACACCTGTACCACAAACTGTGGAGAAGTTTTCTTCTTTTTTCTCCTTAGAAACACTTTGGGTAGAACTATTTTCATTAGTATGAAAAGCAGACAGTCTGAGTGTATTACAACAATTCCTGGTCCAAATAGAATTAGTGACATCTCTTCGGTTGCTTGAGGACAAAACAGACCCAGGTGTTTTTTCAGAATCTTCTGTCAGCCCTGGGACCTTTCATTTTTATACGTGCAAACAGGTTACAAACCAGGGATTTGGCAGTCAGCTTTCTGTAGTGCTTTTCCTTTTGGTTTGTGGCTACTCGGACAGTCCTGTATTCACAGATGAGTTCTCAGAAATGCACTTGTTCGTATTTCTTACAGAGGTTCTCACCAAAACGTCCTTTCCCGTCACCAGTGGGAGTGGCGGGAAGGGGCTGGTTTGTGGTGGACGGTCCCCTCCGAACCTGGGACTGACAGACGGAACTAATTAAATCTGATTGTAATGATTAACTTGCCGGTGGCTGAGGGGGGTATGTGTATTTTGTAGTATTTGTAAAGTCAGATGCATCTCTTTGTTTTATGCTGATCAATTCTGTTTGCTGGAGTCAGAAGTTACCCTTGGGACCACTATTTAAGTCTTTTAAAGAGTATTTATCATTCCCTGTACTAATGATGGCTTATGGAAATGGAGAAATTCTACAGATTCTTTAAACGCACGGTTTTGCGTCATCAGAGAACTCTGGGATTTGCAAAGCATGACAAGTTTGTGCAGAAGGTTCACGTGCCACCAGGAGCCCTGGAAGCTGATGGCTCCCGTACACGTGTCATGGAGCCCCGGGGCGGTCGCCTTGTCTGCACAACCGATCTCCTCGTAAGGCTTTTGTTTTGTTTCACATAACAGCGAAGAAGGAAAATGCTGTAGAAATGTGGGAGGAAACACCTGCAGTGGGTTTGTTTGTGGGGTTTGTTACTGAGGAGCTGGGCGCTGCCTGAAAGCTGGAGGCTTGAAACGAGATTAAACAAAACAAAGACAAAATCAGTGAAACTCCCCAGGCCCTACTGACTTGTGTTGCTTGGGCCTTCTGCCCTCAGTTGAAGCTCGTGTTGATTAATTAGTGAATCATTTAATAATGACTTTGCTATGGTTTGTAAAACTCCCAGAGTTTTTTGTAGAGGAAACAGATTTCTTAGGCAGTGGAACACATACCAATGCTCACCAAAAATCTTCTGTTGTTGAAGTCTTAATATAATTGACTCTACACATGGGACTGCGGGAGTCTGTGTTGTAATTTTTTTGCCTTATGATTGGGTTGAGAGTAATAATCCATTTCATAATGAGTTGAAAGAAAGAATAAATCATCACTTTCCCAAACACAATTCTGAGTGTGCTGGTCCAGCTGACTTCTTTTCTACCCAATTGTTCCTGGGAAACTGAGTCTCTTTGCCAACTGTGGCTTTACTGTCCTTGTCCTTTAAATCTGTCCTTTAAATTCTATATCACGTGAGATGGCACAAACCTAAATAATCTGATAAAAGCTCATTGCTTTTTCCTGTTCTTTTGCAAAGGTCACTTTAATTGCGTGTTTATTTTTACTTAACATGTTGCGTCAGGTGAGTCTCTGAGCTTCACAGCCCATCTCAATTCCACCATGTGCTCCCCAGCCCAGCAGAGGATTCGCACGTCTGTGAAGGGTTTTCTCGAGTACTCTGGGTCTTTGACCCGAGGCCTGGACTGCGGGGTCTGTCCCCGTGTCGTGTTCTGTTCTGGTGCTCCTGGAGCCCAAGTCGAATGTTTCGGGAAGGTCACCTCTATAGCAGTGCTTCTGTGCTTTTGCACAAAGAGCTGCCTTGGTTTCCCTCTGAGAGCTTGAGTGCCTTCCCTAATTAAAATAACACAGCCCAAACCCCCGCCCAGCCCGCTGTCCCGTCCACTGACACTGTGACGCCGTCCCCGACGGGCACGGCTGCCGAGGGCTGCGCAGCGCGGGACGCGCGGGTCTCACACGCGGGGCTTTAAACCACAGCTTAGAAAAAACTAGACCTGTTTGCTCAAAGCAAATTCTGTGGACGATAGGGGCACATTTAGCATCTCATCTCTGAGCTTTTTGAGAACTGAGATCTCACCACAGGTCTTAAAACTGGAAGCTTTCAAGGTCCGTAGTGTTGGCCGACAGTGGCCCAGTTTCACAGGGCTTCCCGTTACCAAGGTTTCTGACATTGCTCAGATCCAGCTGTATTTACTCCTCCTAATAGTAGCAAAGAATGCACTTTGTTTCCTGCTCTACACCAGTGTGACGTTGCAGTGTTGGATGCAGACATGACAGGTTTTTGTTTGCACAGTTTTGTGTCCTTCTCGTGCCCTTCAGGACCGATTTCCAGTGCCACGCTCCGTGTATTTAACAGGGTAGCTCTGTACTGGCTGGCACGCTTGGTGCTTCAACAGAAGGGTTAAGAGTTTCCCAACTTTGGATTTGGGGAGAAAGGCTTTGTTTTTTGTCTCCATCAAAGTCTGGAGGCCTTGGCTGCCGCTCAAACCCAACCCTGCTCAGAAATGGATGACTTGTGCTTGCCGGGAAAACCTGCGGGTTGCACCATCAGTTGTGAAGCTCTGACCTAAAGGCGTGCGAGCAGACACGCACTTCTCAGTGTTGTGTGCGCTGTCTGGTTCTGCTCCTCCCGCTGGTGACGATCGGGTGCACGAGGCTTTTCTCAGCGCCCCCCGGTGCAGCGCTGCCCCCGCGCGGGGTCCCGCCGTGGCTGCTGCTCTGGGTCTCGGACTCCGCGTCCTCCTGCCGGGACCTGCGGCTGCTGCTCGGGGCCCTTCAGCCCAGAGGGCACCGCGCGCCCAGGGCTTCCCACTTAGTTCCCGTTCCCCCTTGCCCAGAGCTTCCAAACGTTACCGATGTTTGTGGCAGCGGCTTCAGACATCCGCTGCAGTTTCTGAAGCCTGTTTTTGTCATCATTTTTAGTGCTGCTCATCTATCATCTGCATGGAAGTCGATGTATATCTTATGTATCCCTTTGCCATGGCATCTGAAAGATTTTAGTTCATTCTTCCATATAAATCAAACCATTTGTGTCCCTTGCACTATGTGGATTCCTTTGAGGCAAGTACTATCTGCAAGAGGAAAGTAAGAGATCGGTACAGTGCATTATAAGAGGATTAAAGAACTCTAATCCTTCTGGAAGGTCAAAAGGCACAAAACAACCCGCTGGCCAGAGGCGGTGACTTGCAGGTTACTTTCCAAAAGACTCATAATGAACTTCTCTGCTCTAATGCACTGCTGGCTTGCTTTAATTAGGCTGCCTGCTTGCTGGGAGCTAAGGATGCTGTTAGAAAGGTGATAAAACCAAGATGTAATCGTCTCTGTCTGCAGACACATCCAGTGCTGTCTGCTTCTTTAACGCGGTGCTAGTCCTGACGAATTGCTGGGGTACAGCAGATTTAAACTCGGGAAGGCCGGGTCCCTGTGGGCATGGAGGGTGAACACCAGGCTGTGTCTCCGTAAGCCCGCGAGGGGCAGCGCTGATAAGCTGCAGTTCCAGCAGAAAGTCCGGAGCCTGACTTGAGTCTGAGCAAAGGGGACGGTGAGAGCTCTTAGCAGAGGTGTGGAGGTTTTCACCAGCAGAAACGGAGACGCCGTGGGTCTTAGTGAGGATGTAGTTCCACTAACAGTCTTAAAGCGTTTTTCTTTGGGGGCTGGAGTTTGACTAATCGGGTCTTCCCTATGTTGTCCTTCATTTGTACACACCTGAGAGATCTGACAAGCGGCTCCATCTGTTCCTGCTCTTCCCCGCACTCCTCAGCGAGGTTGGGGACCAGGCGCTTTGGCCTTTTGTACTTAACAGGGAAGAGGCGAGTGGATCGTATGCGAAAGAACCCCTTTTGTCCACCTGACTGTTGTGAAACCCCGCGGTGGCTGAGGCGGCGGCTCGGGGAAGCAGCTGCTCCGCGGGGGCAGCGCGGACCCCGCGCTGCAAACACTCAGCACAAAGCCGCGTGTTTGAGCAACGGACCAGGAACCAAACAACGCTGAGACTGCCGTGTAAGCACCGTAAGCCCTGGAGGCTCCTCCGCGAACTCATAAAATCATGATAAATAGGTCACCTGAGGCATGAAATTGATTACCAGGATTTAATATTTTTGCAATTACGCTACTATTTATTGGAGCATAGAAATTCCAGTAGGTAAGAATCCACCTGTTTATGTGCAAAGATGAGTTTACTCCACCTGGAAAGGTGAGAAATATCCTTTTTTTATCTTCTCTGGTTATATTGCCAAGCAAAGAAATTACATCATACACTTTGATAAACTTGTGATTTATTTTAAGAAGACCTGCAGATTTCTCAAGTGAAGCGTGCTCTACTGGCCACCCCTGTGGAGACCTCGAGTGACAGCTGCACACACCACGACTACTTGCTGTAAATCTCCAGCCCAACAACTGGGGATCTCTGGTACAAGGTGAAAACACAACCAACCAACCCAAACCCGCAGCACTGGATGAGGCTGATACCACCGGTCACGGGAGAGTCCCCGGGGAACCCGGGTAAGTAACGACCACGCCTCTGCTGCTCCGCTGCTTATCTAGTATTTACGTTTTATCTAAAAATAACTTTGCTTCAGCCTTCAGGTGCCTCTGGCAACCATGCTTTTCAGAACAACGATCAATCTTGGGTCTTAAGGCACGCTCTGATTTCCACCAGTTACAATGCCTTCTCATTCTGAGCGAGTGTGAAACCCACACGGCGGGGTTTGCGCTCCAGTCAGTGATTTGGCCTTTTGCTTTTCTTTAGTGTGTTCTTAGGGACAGGTGGGACACTCATGTGTCCTGCTGGGGCCCTCGCAGCCCCGCGGAGGCGCCGGGACGTCCTGTGTGCGGGAAGGGGGGAGGCCGGCCGGGCTGAACGAGCTGGGCTGGGACTCGGGAATACAAGGGGAATTTCTAACCTCTGGAAGATGGGCAGGTGCTCTGCAGGAATACAAGGGTGCTGTGAAGTTGTGCAGGAAGAAAATCAGAAGGGCCAAAGCTCCACTAGAGCTGAGCCTGGCTTGGCTGTAAAAGTGAACAAGAAACGTTGCTATAAATACATCAGCAACAAAAGGAGGGCTAAGGAGAATCTCCATCCCCTGACGGCTGCGGGGGAAACAGAGTGACAGAGGACAAGGCAATGGCTGAGGCTTTAAACGTGAGACCAGTGGTGCTGCGGGTACCCAGGGACAGGGAGCAGAATGAAGCCCCCATAATCCAAGGGGAAATGGTTGGCGACCTGCTACAGAATTTAGACACACACGAGTCTAAGGGGCCAGATGGGATCCACGCACGGGTGCTGAGGGAGCTGGCAGAGGTGCTCACCGAGCCACTTTCAGTTACTATCGGCAGTCCTGGCTAACTGGGGAGGTCCCAGGAAGTTGGCAAAGGTGGCACCCGTCTACAGGAAGGGCTGGAAGGAGAATCTGCAGAATTCCAGGCCTGTCGGTCTGAGCTCGGTGCTGGGGAAGGTCGTGGAACAGATCAACTCGAGTCCCATCCGAGGCACACACAGCACAGCCCAGCGATCAGGCCCAGTCACCATGGGTTTGTGAGAGGCAGGTCCTGCTTGACCAAGCTGATCTCCGTCTATGACAAGGTGACCCACGCAGTAGATGACAGAAAGGCTGTGGGTGTTGTGCACTTAGACTGCAGCAAAACCTTTGACACCGCATCCCACAGCATCTCCTGGAGAAGCTGCAGCTCACGGCCTGGATGGAGTATCTGTGATGGACAAAGAACTGGCTGGAGGGCCAGGCCCAAAGAGTTGTGGTGAACGGAGACAAATCCAGTTGGCGACTGGTCATGAGTGGTGTTCCCAGGGCTCAGTACTGGGGCCAGTTCTGTTTAATCTCTTTGTCAATGATCTGGATGAGGGGATCGAGTGCACCCTCAGTAAGTTTGCAGATGACACCAAACTGGGTGGGAGTGTTGATCTGCTGGAGGGTGGGAAGGCCATACAGAGGAGTCTGGACCGGCTGGATTGCTGGGCTGAGGCCAATTGTCTGAGGTTCAACAAGGCCAAGTGCTGGGTCCTGCACCTGGGTCACAACAACCCCATGAACGCTGCAGCTGGGGAAGAGCGGCTGGAAAGTGCCCGGTGGAAAAGGCCCTGGGGGTGTTGGTGACAGCGGCTGAACATGAGCCAGCGTGTGCCCAGGTGGCCAAGAGGCCACCAGCATCCTGGCTGGTACCAGGAATGGTGTGGCCAGCAGGCCCAGGGCAGTGACCATCCCTGTGCTGGGACCTGTGGAGGCCAAACCCTGAATCCTGGGGTCAGTTTTGGGCTCCTCACGACAAGAAAGGCCTTGAGGTGCTGGAGCGAGTGGAGAGAAGGGAACGGAGCTGGTGAGGGGCTGGAGCAGAAGTTTGATGGGAGCGGCTGAGGGACCTGGGGGGTTCAGCTGGAGAACAGGAGCTGAGGGGAGACCTTCTGATCTCTGAACTGCCTGAAAGGAGCTTGGAGCCAGGGGGGTCGGGCTCTGCTCCCCAGGAACAAG
Organism: Streptopelia decaocto; assembly: GCF_964273445.1. Taxonomy (NCBI): domain Eukaryota; kingdom Metazoa; phylum Chordata; class Aves; order Columbiformes; family Columbidae; genus Streptopelia; species Streptopelia decaocto. The sequence goes on along the minus strand of NC_138672.1, from coordinate 1,264,098 downwards.
CGCCAGGAGCAGAGGAAACGGCCTCAAGTTGCGCCAGGGGAGGTTGAGGTTGGATCTGGGGAACAATTTCTTCCCCAAAGGGCTGTGGGGCGTTGGAACAGGCTGCCCAGGGCAGGGCTGGAGTCACCACCCCTGGAGGGTTGGACAGACGGACATGAGGTTCTCAGGACATGGGGTAGTGTCAGAGTAGGTTATGGTTGGACTCGATGATCTCGAGGGTCTCTTCCAACCAAAGTGATTCTATGTGTTGTATTCACACCCATCCGCCTGCTGAAGCTCCCCAGTGTTTCTCCGATGTTCTTTCCATCCGTGCGGATTTCACCCAGTGATTGATGATACTCGCTTCGAGCTTGCGCACCTCTGTGACGGACGGGGGGTCAGCTGGATTGTGTCCTCTAGAGAGAGCAGAGCAATGTCAGCTGGGAGTGGGCAGTTCCTCATATTCATCCCCTGGAAAACAAGTGACAGCATCGCCCCCCCCAGGAGGCTGGAGGCAGCTTTGAGAGTCCTGAGCGCTCCCTTGCATCAGCGCCTGCTGCCCTCTCTGCTCCGGGCCTGAAGGCTGTTGGCTAATGCCAAGAAATGCTGGACTACTTGACATGACCGATCACTACAGGCTGCCACACACTGGTGCCAATCCCTGTGCAAGAACATGTTCTAATCAAAGTGCTCAGTAATGAAAGTTCTCAGCTTAGTGCTGAGCTCTGCGGAGCCCGCTCCCCTGACGGCTGTAGGAGCGCTGTACGGGGGAAGATGTGCTGCTCTACGGTTATGCTGCAAGTCTGGTACCCAGCCCGCTCTAGGTACGGTATGTCCTGGTTCTTTGCACTGTGCCCAGCTACGATCAAACACCAGGGCAGGAGGTCTTGTCAGTACTTACCGCAGATCTAGGTGGTGAGCGCCTCCTTTAATGGTCAGCGCAATTAGTGAAGAACTGAGGCTGCTGTTTATCTGGAAGGAGAAGGAGTAAAGACAAACTCTCACCAAGTGGCTGGGCAGAACTGGGCATCAGTTCTTAAAACTGGAAGATGAGCTGGGCAGGACTGAGGGGAAGCTCAGGATCCTTGGTACGGCCGATATTGTGTGTGTGCCTTACAGTCCTAACGAGCCAAATGATCCGTCTTCCCCCAAGAGGAAAACTCAGCCTACTCCAGTACAGGCAGTTTGCAGTTGACAGGCTCCTTTGGCTGGTGCACCCTGAGCAGCTGGGGTTGCCAAGCCAGCCTAAAACAAGGTACTTGTGCACTGCAAGCAGGAGCTCAACTAACTCAAAAATCCGGCTCTGGTTCATTTTTGGTTTTAAATTTTAGACTACAGCTCTGCCACCCCTTGTTGAACCTCAACCAAAATCCGCCCTGGTCCGAGGTGCTGCCGCAGCAGCTGTTTGGTCTCACAGCGTGGAGCACGGGGGCTGCGCGGAGCACGGCGCTGTCAGCACCAAGCCCACGTCTGCACACAAACACGACAGGTTGTGCTTCAGATCCGGGTGCTGGTTCAGGAGGCTCCTGCTGTGTCTGAACTAGCAAAGCCACCTTTGCTGTGTCAGTGTTCCTGGCTCATGGACTCATTCAAATGTGTCCTAAGGCTCCTGAATGGTTCAGCAGAAAACAACCACTTACAGAAACTCAAAATGGTGAAGATGAGTCAGCAGTGCTGCTTTGAAAGGGAGAGGGGGGCGGTGTGTCACCTGGAAAAGCTGCTCGGTGTCAGGAGTGCACGTGCTTACCCCACCTCCAGCCCACGGGTCCAAGTCTCCATTTGAAAAAATAATGTTGCTTGCACTTTTCAGGTCTGAAATTCAGAAAGGTGACGTTTGAGAGGTGCCCTTCCTGCCCATTTACCCAAATCTATTTGGCTACTGCAGCAAACATGGCCAAGAACAGAAAACATGGGAGAATGAATCGAAGTGTTGGCAGTTTCTAGGTTTTCCACTTCTGCTCTAGGAGGCACAGAAGGGTCTGTTTGCTGCAGCACAAGGCTGAGTTGTGCCAGGGCTCGCTGGGCTGTCCTCCCCGAGCTCTGCTGGGCACAGGGGGCACGGCCGGACGGGCACAGGGTGACGAAGGGACGAGCAGACGGCACAACTCACCTCCGCCCCAAAAGTTTATCTGCAGCCAGCGTGCTCGGGGCCTGACGCGCCACCTGCTCCAGCAGTACTGCTCTCGCATGGCCTCCGTGAACGGCATCTCGGGGAACATGTCGGTCACGTTGTTGCTGTTGAAAGTTAAGTTGATCTCGGTGCAAACCTAAGAGAGGTACAAGAACTGTCATGGGGTGTGGGGATAACCAGGGCAGCAGTGAAAGCTGTTGGTGTCTCCAACGCATACCTGGTAGTCCCAGGCCTCGGCGTCTGAGCCGATGCCGCAGCCCGTGGGGTCGGCGCAGGACTGGTACAGCTGGTATATGTCGTAACACTGCGCCGAGCTGGAGGAGTTGTACAGCACCCCTGAGAGGGAGAACACAGCACAGAGCCGGTCAGTGCTGCTCACCCACCGATCCCGCACCAGCCTCACAGCCGGGACCGAGCCAAGAGCAGCTGTCACAGGGTCACAGAGTGTCAGGGGTCGGAAGGGCCCTGGAAAGCTCATCCAGTGCAATCCCCCCATGGAGCAGGAACACCCAGATGAGGTTACACAGGAAGGTGTCCAGGCGGGTTGGAATGTCTGCACAGAAGGAGACTCCACAACCTCCCTGGGCAGCCTGGGCCAGGCTCTGCCACCCTCACCAGGAACAAGTTGCTTCTCAAATTTAAGTGGAACCTCCTGTGTTCCAGTTTGAACCCATTACCCCTTGTCCTGTCATTGGTTGTCACCGAGAAGAGCCTGGCTCCATCCTCCTGACACTCCCCCTTTCCATCTTGATCCCCAGGAATGAGTCCCCCCTCAGTCTCCTCTTCTCCTGGCAGTGCCGGGGCAGAGCTGCACCAGTGCTGGTTCACCATCCCAACTTCATGCCAAAGCTTTTCAATGGCCTCAAGCCCATCGTGTGATCCCCTTTACTTGTGCTGTGTCCACAGCTCAGGACCCCCCCAGTGCTCGCTCGCTGTTCTCTGTGCCAAAAGCCAATGTCCTTGTGAGAGCCCGAACTTCCAAGCCCAGGTGCACGCAGGAGCCGGCTGTGCACGGCACAGTACATGAACACCCCAAACTGAATGGGCCACGGCTGCTGAGACTTGCCCACCCCCGCCCTGAAAGGAGATGTTGTCTGAATCCATCGCATTTACTCAGAGGGCCAAGGGTGTCACGTCACAGACAGGATTTTGTTTGCCTGTTGTTCAGGAAGGGAAAGGCAGCATGTGCGGGCTTGCCCAGATGAAAGAGCTCCTGACCAGTGGGCCCGGCGAAGCATGGCTGGGGAGCTGCTTTTTTGTGCAGATGGGTAGTTACCAGATAGCGAGGAGGAGGAATGCGGCTCTGCGGGCCGTCCGCTGCTGCCAGCGCCACAGCCCACAGGAAAACCCACAGACACCGGGTTTGTGTGACAACCAGCAGCAAGAGCTCCGCTTGCAAACTGCCCCTGTGGCTCTGCCGCCGAGACGGGTGGAAGCTGCAGCCGCTGCCTTTTGGAGGCTCCGTGGCGGGGGCAGCGCAGCCCCAGCTCCATAAAGCACGAAACCACTGGTTTGGCTGCAGGCGCCTGGCCAGGAGATGCACTGAGTGTGCACAGCGGGGAGCCCTGGGGCCGCTCCAGCGCTGCGCACCCGCCAGAGCGATGCTGCTCAGCTCGGCCAGCGCGACGGGGCTCGTGTCGGACACCTACCTGGAGAAACTGCTGGAGGGGCTCGGCAGCCTCCGCTCGCAGAACGCGCTGTGCGACGTGACGCTGGAGGCTGAAGGGGTTTGCTTTCCAGCCCACAAGGTTGTTTTAGCGTCAGCAAGTAATTACTGCAAGATCCTATTTGTTGGAAACTTGACAAGAGCAGGGAGCCCGGACGGCCACGTCCGGCTGAACGCCGTCAGTGCTGCTGGGCTGAGGAATGTTCTCAACTTCATTTACTCCAACAAACTAGATCTCTCATTGCAGAACATCGAGGAGACTTTCAAAGCTGCAGAAACCCTCCTGGTTCGGGAGGTGATCAAGCTGTGCTTCCGCTTTCTGGAGGGTTGCTTGAACTGTGAGAACTGCACGGATGTTCTTAACATCGCTAAGAAACTCGGCCCAGCAGAGTTGAGACAGAAAGCAATGCGCTATGTAGGGCAGCATTACAAACAGATCCTGGCTGACCCCCAGTGCTTGAAAGACCTGGACCGAGGAACCCTTTGTGAAATTTTAGACAGGAGCGACGTGGCGGGATGCAGCAAGCTGGAGCTGCTCAGAGCCGCCGTGGGCTGGCTGCAGCACGACTGCGCGCGGCTGCAACACGCGACAGACGTCTTAAGGCGCATAAGATTCCCTCTCATTCCTTTACAGGATCTGCAGAGCTACGTCCAGGAGGTGCCTCTGCTGAGGCTGGGGTCAGGCTGCCAGCGGTACCTGCGGGAGGCTCTGAATTACCACTCGCAGCTGTTTGCTCAGCCGGTGCTGCAGACCCCGAGCACGAGCCCCCGCGGCGCTTCCACCGTGCTGCTCGTTGCCGGTGGCAGAACTGCTGACAACGGTGTGTGCAGGGAGATGTGGGCTGCAGACCAGAGCTGCAGCACCTGGCACAAGGTTGGGGAGCTCTGCGTGCCCGTGTACAACCACTGCGTCGCCATCATCAACGACTTTCTCTTCATCATCGGGGGACAGTGTAAATTTGATCCCACTGGAAAGCAGCCGTCAAACGAGGTGAGTCGTGAGAAACCTTCAGCCTTGGAAAAACGGCTGAGTGAGGAAGGGAGAAGGGAGGGAATCGTTCCTCTTGCCCATCCCAGATCTCCCACGTCTACAGATTTCCCAGCGCTCTGTGCATTACGGAGCCCTCAGGAACAGAGCTGCCAAACTCTCTGGGAAGCAATCAGGCTCTGCTCCGGTGTCACCTCGCTCCTGCTGTAGATTGTCACCCTAATCTGTACGCAGCCTCCACAGCGCCGGTTCAGCCCGGTCCACATCAGTCCATCAACCAATCCCATGAGTGCCACCCCTGTTCCCGGTACTCACCCAGGGTCATGGGGCATGGTTAAATCCTACCCTTGCCCTTGGGAACTGCTCCTTCCTTCGTTTTGCCCTTGAAAGGCACATCTGCTTTAGCTCCCAGGACCTTCCCTTTATGCCAGAGAGTGAAAAGACTTGTGCAGGATTTTATGTTTTTCTCTCCCGTGCTCCCAGGGGCTGTTTCAGCGCCACAGCCCGTGCGGCCACGTCCCCGCGCGCAGCAGCTCTGCCGCGGCCGGGAGGCGGCTCGGCGGAGCGGGCGATGCCGCCGGCTCAGCACCCGCTGCGGGTGGTTCTGCACGTGCTGCGCTTGCTCGGGGACCCGGGCTTTCTAACCACAGCTGACAAAGCAAGGCTGGGGAGGTATTTACTGCTGAACTAGACACAACTGGAAACCCAGCCCGACCAGGGGGGCTGTGCCCCTGCCTTGATGCCGCCAGGAACGGGGGGAGGCAACTCCTGCCCTCCCCTGGGCAAGAGCAGCAGGCAAAGCTCAGTTGCTCTCTTTACTACGCATTCAAACAGTAGCAGAGATGCAAAATGTGCTTGTTGAAATCTCACTGGAACAGTTTTCAGTTGACATGTGCTATTATAGCCGGTGTATGAAACAGATATTTCACTAAGCCAACGTGTTTCGCCTCCTGCTTGCTGCAAGCTGAGAGCACCACCTGTTCCCAGACCCTCCAGACCTCCAGAAAGGCTGTAACTGAGCATCCAGCTCCACTGGGAGGTTCTGCTGGGTCAGCCTGTCCAGGTCTGAATATAAAACCTTCCTCAGCCTGGGGAAAATGCTTATCAATCAGTTCTTGAAGCCACAGGAGACGCAAGCAGGCGCCCTCCTTCTGCTATCACCTGTCTGCTGCCATCCTAGGTTTTCCGGTTCGATCCCCGCAACACGTCCTGGCTGCAGGTCGCCAGCATGCTGGAGAGGCGGACGCGCTTCCACGCGGGTGTCCTGTCCGATCGCATCTTCGCTGTGGGCGGCGGGACGCTGCTGGGGACCCTCACGCGCACTGTGGAGTGCTACCAGCCCGCGGACAACAAGTGGCAGTTCACAGCTCCTCTCCCCACGCCTATTGCTGATCACGCAGGCACAACCCACAAGGGAATCCTCTATATTTCAGGTGATAGAGCTTGTAGAAAGCAGCATGTTTTCCTACAGGTCTCTGACATCTCAATGTCACAGTCTAAGCCTGCACCCAGAGCTCCAGTGTCCCTTTCCTGCTGTGTCAGCACAGCCTCACTGCCCTCCTGAATGGCAGGAATTGTTTTCACAGAATCACAGAATGGACTGGGTTGGAAAAGCCCTCAGAGATCATCCAGTCCAACCCTTGGTCCAACTCCAGCCCATTGACTAGATCATGGCACTAAGTGCCATGTCCAGTCTCAGTTTAAAAACCTCCAGGGCCGGTGAGTCCAGCACCTCCCTGGGCAGCCATTCCAATGCCTGACCACTCTCTCTGCACAGAATTGCTTTCTCATCTCCAGCCTCAATTTCCCCTGGCAGAGTTGAAGCCCATGGCCCCTTGTCCTATTGCTGACTGCCTGGGAGAAGAGCCCAATCCCCACCTGGCTAGAACTGCCCTTCAGGTAGTTCTGGAGAGTGCTGAGCTCAGCTCTGAGCCTCCTCTTCTCCAGACTAAACAAGCCCAGCTCCCTCAGCCTCTCCCCATAGGGCTTGTGTTCAAGTCCCTTCCCCAGTCTTCACCAGTTCTTTCCAAGACGCTACAGGTGGCATCACCTGTTTGCCGTCCACATGCCCCTGCTCGCCTTGACCCTGCAATCCTGGCCAAATCGCAAAGCTTGGCGGTCTGAAAAGGTACAGCGCAAGCAGGCTGCCACAGTGCTGGGGATGGGATTGAACCCTGGTATTAATCTGAATGTGAGATGTGGGACTAACCCTACTGCGCTGTACAAAAAGAAGTGCAATGCAGGCTCTTACCCACTGAGCCAGCACAGCTCCTGCTGCACGAGGGATCCTCAGTCTTTACAGTGACCGTTGGTAGATGGTGCAGGATGTAGAACAATCAAGCTGCATGGGTTTGAACACTTCAGGAAATTGCTGTGGGATCTTTAGCTTTTGTAGCTACTAATTTGGACTTGAGAGATAATGTTTGGTTTCTCCTAGGAACAGCACCGTGCTGTTTGTGTTGTTGCCTCTGCACTTCCGAGTCCTGGGCCAGGCTGCCATTGCTGTGGGCTCCCCGATCATAAACCAGTCGTGACCAGCTGGGATCACTGTACTGGTCTGGTGCAGGTGAACATCAGTTGCACAGTTGCAATGAAGTTCTGCACTGTCCTCCCGAGGCCCCTCACTAATGTTTATAAATATATAAAGGGGGAGTGTCAGGAGGATGGAGCCAGGCTCTTCTCGGTGACAACCAGTGACAGGACAAGGGGCAACGGGTGCAAACTGGAACACAGGAGGTTCCACTTAGATATGAGAAGAAACTTGTTCCTGGTGAGGGTGTCAGAGCCTGGCCCAGGCTGCCCAGGGGGGTTGTGGAGTCTCCTTCTGTGCAGACATTCCAACCCGCCTGGACACCTTCCTGTGTAACCTCATCTGGGTGTTCCTGCTCCATGGGGGGATTGCACTGGATGAGCTTTCCAGGGTCCTTCAACCCCTCACATTCTGGGATTTGGTGACAGCAGCACAGGGTGACACTGCCCAGGGTGAGCCCCGTGGGTCCCACAGGGGCAGCGCCCACGGGTAACGGTCCAGATGGGGAATGGCTGAGGCTCAGGGTCAAGTCCCTGCTTGGACCCAGCTGGCCCACAGTGCCAGCCCTCGTTGGTCTCAATTCCTACCAGAGAGCAAGGACAAAATTGCCTCACAGAGCTTCAAACATACCACAGTGATCTAGGCTGGATAACACTAAACCCCTCGGGTATAATATCTGACATACCTATAGTGTGCGTTTCCTTCTCCACTAGTGGGGTGACTGCAGATGTGACCTGGCCAGCCTACAGCCCTGCCCAAGCAAACCCAACGGTTCAGAGTGTTCCTTTGGTACAAGATCTAAACACAAGCTCCACGCAGACAGTGTCCACACACAGGAAGGGGCAGCTGGAGACGCTTCCCACGGCAGCACCTTCCTCCTGCACGGAGCTTTTCACACTGCACCCCTGAAATACAGGGGTGAGTGCACAGTAGATAACAACACCACTCACAGGTTGGCTCTGAAAAAAGCTCTGAACACTTTTCTTTCAAAGCACCATTTTGTGACTGCGGGTGCTGGAAGCAGATTCCCTGAGTAAAGCTGTTCCGGTTACACCTGAAATACCCCAAGAACTTTACTGAAAAATCTGTTGTGGAAGACTATTCACACAAAGAGCTGGACTGTGTGGGTTTGGTTTTTTTTCCCCTCTTTAAAATACCTATGCAGCTCAGGTTTTAAATTTCACACTGTGTCAGCTCTGCATAATGTGTGAAATTTTAAACCTGAGCTCCTTAGCTGTTTTAAAGAAAAAAATCCAATCAGCTCTGCTGGTGCTTGCAGAACGTTGGCTGGATGTCAGAGAGGATGATGGACACATTGTCAAGACTCCTCCTTTCCTTGCAGGGGGCTTCTCTGGGGGCAAAACCTTACGAGACACTCACAGCTACCTCCCTCGGCTCCGGCGCTGGGTCGGCAGCAGCCCCATGGCGTTCGCCCGCTGTGACCACGGGATGGCCGCGGTCAGGGACGGCATCTTCTGCATTGGAGGGAGGACACTGAAAGGAGTAAGTTTGTTTGCTCTTATGATCCCCAATCTGATCTAAAATGGGGTCTCTGTATCGCTAGGCCATGACTGGTTTATTCCAACAGGCTGACCGGTAACTCCATTGTTTTTGGGCTCTCAGTGGACTGGCACGGTCACAAGTCAGGCCAGTTTGCTTATAAAGCATTTCTGTCATGACAGTCACGCACAGTAGCAGCTGCCTTGTTGTCACACTCTATCTTCTAGAGCACAAAGGCTGTTCAAAGTGCTTTTTTAAGCAGAGAAAACATATGGTGGAGGCCCAGCCTGCTAACACAGGCAAACCCAAGTGTAAAACTGGCCACGTACCTGCCCCAAACACAGTGAGCACCTGATTTCCTTGGTTTGAGCTGAGCGGGGGCAAAACACCAGCAGACGGGAAGAGGAATGAACTGCACTGACGACAGGAGCTTAGACTAAAACCCTTTCCTAAAGGAAAGATGGGCTTAAGTCCTGGAATGCAAATGAAGTCTCTTCAAAGCTGTATTTCCCGTCTCTGAAGAGGGAACGCAGTGCCCAGCCCGCTGGGAGGAGGCCTGACAGCCACTAACAGACTCACTCGAGAATCCCATTCCCTGAAGCCAAGAGAACTGAGTTTTCAAAGATCATTCAGTAATTCCCATTTGAAAGCATAAAGACTCCAGGCCTGGCCTGATTTTACGACGACAGGTAGGGTTTCTTTTGACGGAGTGCGGGCACATTACAGCACTTAACTGCTTGCCGAGGAAGGGATAGAAATCTATAAGGAAAAACTGCACATCAAGGCTGACATCAAATTCCTCCAAGTGACACAAACTCAGTTACTGTCCACAACTCAATACAATGAGATCGTTTCCTTCATCATGTGTTAAAAGTCTGGACAGCAGGCGGGACTTGGGCTGTTCCAGTTCCCACAGGTCGCTGTGGCTCCTTGCTCAGCTCACTGCTCTGATTTACCACAAACACTTCTTTAAGGCCATTCTGGTATTTTGTTCAGTTTCTTTTGAGGCTCTGATTGCTGAGTGTGGATCAAAAATCAGGCACGTTGAGCCCCACGGTATTCAAATCGCTGTTGAGACACTGGTTTCCTTTCTCATGAACCAAGTGAGCCTGATGTGCCAGCGATGCCCACTGAGGGCGCGGTACCGTGGATGAGCACTGCTCTGGTTCTTTGCAGGTGGAGGAATGGATCCACGTCAACGAGACCGAGTATTATTGCCCTGGGAGCAACCAGTGGACAACGCTCACGCTGTCCCCGTTCAGCCGCTGCCAGTTCAGCGTCGCGGCCGTGGGGCCCGTGCTCTACCTCACGGGGGGCGCGTCGCTGCAGCACATGCAGAAAGCAGCCAGCGTGTTCCTGTACGACACGGGGCGGCGGGTTTGGCAGCAAGCCGGGCCCCTGCCCAAGGCTCTGGTGGATCACGCCTCTTGCGTGATTAAACTGGCCCACGGGAACGCGGCTGCGGAGACGGGCAGAGGCACCAAGTGCTCCCCTGAAGGCAGGACAAAGGAATCTGCCCTCAGCTTGTTCATCACAAAGGAACAAGAATCCCACTCTGCCTCAGAAAAGAAGTAGGATGTGAATATGTCAAGCGGATCTTACAGCGTTTGCCAAGGTATTAGTATTTTAACAACTCTCAGAGCTGCTGGCCAAACACCTTTAGCAGTGACTTGAACTGGAATGTTCCACTGGGTGCTGTCATGGTGACATGTATAATTTGCAAAAAAAGCATTAGTTCCCAATCCTACTAAGCTGCATTAAACCCATAAGAATTCCTTAAATCAATTTTTTGTCATTCAGAACCTGTTTTTCTGAATAATGACCAATATAGAACTTATTTTTAATGAGCAACTTGAGAGATGTTATGAGGAAGTCCTCAAAAGAGCTTTGGATTCTGTCTCTAATAACTTCCTTACAAACACTGCTGGCTGGCAAATTAAGGACTCACAGAAATAAACATGCACAATGTATTTAATTCTGTCTTGCCACTGGTTTAAGACCGTAGGGCACTGTGGTGCCAACCTTGTCCTCAACAAGCAGAGCAGATTTCCCCCAGTGGGCGTGCACTGAACCTGCACTGCCTGAACCGGAGTATGGGCGAACTTCTAGAAAGAAGCAGGTACCTTAGAAGTCCACATCTCACAGACAATAAACGGGTTAAGGGGCTGCAACGGCTGAAAAACCTGATGAGGGTAAGTCTGGAAAGGTGACAATGAACCCATGGGCCACCTCAGGACATCCCGGCAGACAAAGCCAATACGGAGCAAAATGTCCCCATGGGAGATGGAGTCACAGCAGCTCCCAGGACACCCAACCCACCACAGGGCAATGGCTCTGCTTACGGGGGCTTCTGGGATAGAGCGCGTGAGATAAGAGACAAAACTGATACTACTGACTCACCAACAAGAGCAGCCAGGCCTCGGATTGGGTCTGTGTGGGCAAGGATTTGGTCACAGCCGACCTGGATGGGACACATAACAAGTAAATTGTAGGCAGTTAACAGTCTCGACTCCACAGAAGGGCTAAGCTGGAAGATTCATTCAAATTATCACACATTTTGTGGTGCAGCAGCTTTCCAAGGGCCTAATGCAAGAGGTTGTTTTGATTGTCTGTTTGTTTTCCTCCCTTTTAGCAACAAAATACATAGAGACAAGGAGACAGGGCCAGGACAAACAGTTCCCTTACCGAGTTAGGCAGCTGTGGAGAGGCCACAGTGATACACAACAGTTCCTACTTCGTACAGTCAGAACATTTCAATGCCCTCCTCAAGGGAGGGTAGAAAAATGATTTCCATCTCACAGGTTGTTAAGCTGCATGCCCAGTGGAGCCAGGGACAGCAGCTCCTGGCTCCCAGTGCAGCGCAGCCCCTACGAACTCCTGCACAGGATGCATCTTGCTCCGGGTAGGACTCAAACCATAACTGCCACAAGGCCAGAGGCAGGTCGCGTCCCACCGGCGTGGTGAGCGGCAGCACCAGCCCGACCGCGCTCCAGAGCAGAGAACTGCAACAGCAGCTGCTGATCTGGGTTCAGAGCTGGGACCTCCAAAAGCAGCTGCTGTCTGAGAAATCTTTGTCACCATGAAGAACCAGGTCCCTTCCCACAATTTGCCATCTCTGTCTTTCTTGAAAGTTTACAGGTTTTCCAGTCCCACAGCAGCAGACATTTCTCTGCATTATATTCTTCCTAGGCAATACTTAGAAAGCATCCTAATTTTTAGATCTCTATCCCTACCAACTAAGAAAAAGACATTTATGAAATAGTGTTGAGGTGGGCTACAACAAAACTACATTTTTTTAAAAGCTATAGGCTTTTAGTGTTTCAAAGCTGAAGTCAACAAGTTTGCACAGGCGTTTGTGTCTAAAGTAAAGGCAGAGCAGGGCAGGAGCGGCTCCAGCAAACCCTCCTGACGAGCCCTACAGGAATGCACTGCAAACACAGCATTCCCCTCACAGAGGAGTTTAAAAGGTGTAGGTTCACTGTGAGAGTGGAAGTGCCGAACATCCACCACTAACCCCGTGTCGCCATCACCGATGCGTGTCTGGCCGTACCCGGCCTGCGCAGCCCCCACCGGGTGCACGTCTGAAACGGAGACTCGCTCGTGGCCTGGTCCTCACCTTCACTGGGTTGGCAGGGAGGTGGCCCATGAAATCGGTTTTGTACGGGTAGTCCATCATGGCCATCATGGTGAAGGCGTTTCTAGCAAACCCAAAAAGTTGGTAAACATCCTCCTTGGTAGAGACCTTATTGCACGTGGCCATTTTGCTGCTGATTTCATCATAGGCTGCAGAAGGAAGGAAAACAAAAAGGCACAAACTTCAACAGAGGAAAATAATACCAGGCTTCAGCACCTTGTTTCACTCAGGCATAAGGAGATGCTGTAACACACAGATAAGGTTTCTAGTGGGAAGGACACGTTACATCTGAATTTGCACACACGTGGTTATTCAGGCACAGCTCCCGGTGCAGCCTCAGGGCCTGACGTGGCCCGTGGCCCAGGGGCTGCCCCTCCCAGAGCCACCGACACCCCCAGGAGTGCCGGAGGAGTCCGCACCCCAGAGAGCAGCAGTCCTGCTGGCACAGCACCCAGAGCAGCTCGGTGTCCTGCGCTGCCTCCCGCTGCGCTGCGCCCTGCAGGGCCGCGTCCCCAGCCAAGCTCTCACACAGGGCACAGCACACAGGTCCCAGTGCGATTCAACAGCTGGAAGAACTGTCAGCAAAACAAAACGAGCTCCCTGGGAGATGGGTGCATTTGCAGTAAGACTTGCCAAGTAAGAACAGTCCTCACAAAGTCACAAAAAACTCCTGAAACTTCAGGTCAGCTGGAGTCAGGAAATTTATCTTAGAAGAGATTCCTTCAAGCTGCACTCATATACCTTTGAATTTCTGCTGGGGAAACACACTCCATTTCCATTCCCCACGTTTTGGAGTTGCAGTTCCTGTCTGTCCCTGTGCGACCCTACAAGCTCCCATCGCAGCCCGGCTGTCTGCACTTGGAAACACAAGGTCTGGGACCTGCACTCACTCGAGGGCCTAAGCTTTAAATAATCCCACCTTATCCATCCCGTTGCAGACAGTGTGGCCCCAGACGGACCTTGAAGACGTTGGCTATTTAACGGTAACGTATTTCCTGCTTTGACCCAAAGCTAAATGAGGTTTTGGACCCCTGGCTCCTCTGGGCAATGGCAGGAGCAGCCCCTGCAGCAAGGCAGCCGGAGCGGCTGTCGCAAGCACACAGACCCTGCCCCGCAGCACCACAGCACAAACCAGGCCTGGAGATGGAGCACGAGCCCACCGCGACGGTTCCAACACCACGCAGGGCTCCCGGGAGACACTGCAATATCTAGTCTGGCCTACCTGGGAGACATCCCAGAGGTTTTCATCGGTCCCTGTCCTTGACATCACCTAACTGTCCACAGGTGGGGACGAAGGAGACCGTGATGGCTGCTTTGAGACCTACACTGCTTTCCAAATATTTCTCAGATAAGTCCAGTGAGCTGAGCCATGCAGCTGTCACACCCACCTGAAGAGTTGTCAATGGTGTGGGTGTTGAGGACAAATATCTGGTGAAACATGAGGCTTTGCCAGCATAAAATGACAGCGGTTTGCACCCGCAGGTGTTTTTGTACTTGTGCAGAAAACGTGGTTTCATTAACGCTGTACAAGCTTCCACAGAGATGCATTCATCTTGGTGTCAGTTACTGATTTTAATGCTAACTGAAACTGCTCACTAAATGAAAAATCAATCATGCAAGCAGAAAAAGGCAGGCAGGTGGGCATTTGCATTGATTCAGCTGAACCATCTGAAAACGTAGCTGAAGTAAAACCAAACCAGTGTTTCTCCAGACGGCCGGGCCTGCCCGCTGGCTGCCCTTGGGAAGCCGTCTCAGGGCTGGTTCTCCTCACCTCCACGCAGGAACAGATCCTTGATCTGCTGGAAGGCTTTGCGGACAGCTGGGACGCAGCCTGGGCTGGACTTGTCGAAATCCTAAAGGGACAGAAAAGACACAGGATCAGGGTTGCACAGAGATCCGTGTGGAGGCTACAGCGGGAAGAACTGCCTGAAGTGCCAGGAGGTGACACAGGTTACTGCCCATGGTCAGAACCTCATCTGCATCTCCAGGAGCAGTGACGCCAGCGCTTCTGCCTTGTCCTCCAGGCAACCAGCACGTCCCAGCAGTGACAGCAGCGCTGACAACCAGCACGTCCCAGCAGTGACACCAGCACCGACAACCAGCACGTCCCAGCAGTGACAGCAGTGCTGACAACCAGCATGTCCCAGCAGTGACACCAGCGCTGACAACCAGCACGTCCCAGCAGTGACAGCAGTGCTGACAACCAGCACGTCCCAGCAGTGACAGCAGCGCCGACAACCAGCACGTCCCAGCAGTGACAGCAGTGCTGACAACCAGCACGTCCCAGCAGTGACAGCAGCACTGACAACCAGCATGTCCCAGCAGTGACAGCAGCACCGACAACCAGCACGTCCCAGCAGTGACAGCAGCACCGACAACCAGCACGTCCCAGCAGTGACAGCAGCACCGACAACCAGCACGTCCCAGCAGTGACAGCAGTGCTGACAACCAGCACGTCCCAGCAGTGACACCAGCAGTGACAGCAGCGCTGACAACCAGCACGTCCCAGCAGTGACACCAGCAGTGACAGCAGCGCTGACAACCAGCACGTCCCAGCAGATGCCAGCAGTCTGCACTGCTCACACCAGCAGCAGCTGTGTCCCCAGGCCATGGGATGAGCTGGTGGGCACAACACTCTGCATTTAGTGCAGCCGTTAGACTGGACATGAAGCAGCAAGCAGACACATCAGCCAGGATGTGGGAAGAGCACACCAGGCTGCTACGCCCAAAAGATTTTTTTTTTTAATTTTTATAATTATTATTTTTTGTTTTTCAACACACAACAGCGTCCTTCCATCTGCACTCTGCCTGTGGGAAGGAGCTGTGGAGAGGTCAGTTATACACGGAGGGCAGAGAGCTGGCTTGGGAACCCAGACCTGCTTTCCCTAGGCTCGCCGGTGACCTGCCAGCTGGCCAAGAAGGCCATGTCCTTTTTCTCGGGAAAAACATCACTGATCCTGAAAAAGCAGTTATGGTGTGTTTGAAGAGCTATGGCTGGTTATGCTGGAGAACAAGTTGCGCCTGTCACTAAGGGGTCTAGCAATCCAAACTGTTTCTCTTCTGTCAGATAACAAGTCAGGTTCAGATCTGCTGGCAAACCATGCTTTGTAATAATAAGAATTATTAGGGCTCTTTTAAGGTTCCTTTGCCTTGCTAGAGCAATGGTTAAGTAATGACAAATCACTAGTTAAGCCTTTTTCTCACAAAGACCCAACCTCTTTAACTGGCCATCCATTTAGGGAGTTCCAAATCTCCTTCTGGATGCACTTACTGATCTTCATCTACTAATGGCTCTAATTGGAGTGTGGGGATGGATCAGCCTGGGACAGAGGAGCAGGTCTGCCCTGGCTACTGCAACAGCTGAGCTCCCGTGAGGCAGCGCTGGGCTGCTGCCCTGCCTGCCCCCCCAGGAACCACCACCCGTTCTGTCCTCACCTGCTGAGGAACCACCACCCGTTCTGTCCTCACCTGCTGAGGAACCACCATCTGTTCTATTCTCACCTGCTGAGGAACCACCACCCGTTCCGTCCTCACCTGCTGAGGAACCACCACCCGTTCTGTCCTCACCTGCTGAGGAACCACCACCCGTTCCGTTCTCACCTGCTGAGGAACCACCACCCGTTCTGTCCTCACCTGCTGAGGAACCACCACCCGTTCTGTCCTCACCTGCTGAGGAACCACCACCCGTTCCGTTCTCACTTGCTGAGGAACCACCACCCACCCCAGTCTCCCCTGCAGACCCAGGACCAGTTCAGTGGAGCTATTGCAGAAGCAGAGGCAGGAGGCATTACAGCCGTTCCAAGGAAAGCTGTTCTCCCTCCAGACTGCCAGCTTTACTCTTTTGAATCCCACCTTATCCAGATGTCTGAACTGATCTGAAGGTAATGGCCTGAGCAGCTCCTGCCTTATGGGAAGCACCAGCTGGATCGCTGGGCTGAGGCCAATTGTCTGAGGTTCAACAAGGCCAAGTGCTGGGTCCTGCACCTGGGTCACAACAACCCCATGAACGCTGCAGCTGGGGAAGAGCGGCTGGAAAGTGCCCGGTGGAAAAGGACCTGGGGGTGTTGGTGACAGGGGCTGAACATGAGCCAGCGTGTGCCCAGGTGGCCAAGAGGCCACCAGCATCCTGGCTGGTACCAGGAATGGTGTGGCCAGCAGGACTAGGGAAGTGATTGTGTCACTGTACTCGGCACTGGTGAGGCCAAACCTTGAATCCTGGGGTCAGTTTGGGGCCCCAAATCATAAGAAGGACATTGAAATACTGGAGAGAGTGCAGAGGAGGGAACGGAGCTGGTGAGGGGCTGGAGCACAAGTGTGATGGAGCGGCTGAGGGACCTGGGGGGTTCAGCTGGAGAACAGGAGCTGAGGGGAGACCTTCTGATCTCTGAACTGCCTGAAAGGAGCTTGGAGCCAGGGGGGTCGGGCTCTGCTCCCCAGAAACAAGTGACAGGATGAGAGGAAATGGCCTCAGGTTGCACCAGGGGAGATTTAGATTGGATATTAGGAAAAAATTCTTCCCGGAAAGGGTTGTCAGGCACTGGAACAGGCTGCCCAGGGCAGTGGTGGAGTCACCATCCCTGGAGGGGTTTAAAAGGCGTTTAGACGAGGTTATTAGGGACATGGGTTAGTGCCAGAGTCAGGTTAGGTTATGGTTGGACTTGATGATCCCGAGGGTCTCTTCCAGCTGAAATGATTCTATGATTCTATGTGTTGTATTCACACAGGGGCTTTCTGCCTGCAGCAGGTAGGGCAGTGGGCATATATAACCTGGTCTTACACAAATGCCTTATGCAATATCGGGTTTCTGCCCTTTGCTCACTTGCCCTGTGACCTGGAGGCTTATGAAGTGAGCTGGAAAAGGTCAGCAGAAGTCACAGAGAAAGCTGCTTTGAGACAACGCACTGTGACTCAGAGAAGAGAGAGCTCCTGCAATGACTCATGAAGGGTTTGTGTCTTCATTAGTTTTAACAGCTCCCAGGGGTTGTCTCACCAAGAGGAACAACTGAATTCAGATTTATGTGAACACACTGAATGAGGAAGGAACTACTTTGACAACAACACAAAGTGCTTGGTTTCCCAGCACAGAGGTCGGCTTAGCACTGCAGCCAGAGCATATTTTAAAATCAACTGGAAAGGTTTTTTCACGTGTAAAGGTCCAAGCCCTAATTTCAGGGGTGTGTTAATGACTCACAGTATATTCACATCTGAAGCAAGACAGAGCTCTCAGCTGGAAAGGGCTTCTGAGAAGGAATCGGCTTCAACCAGGGGAGCATTCCCACTGCAGGACCCGTTAGACAATTAAGTACTATCACATTTTTTGTTTTAAAACATGTAATTTGAAGATTAGATGTCTTTTATTCTCTTATACAGTTAGAGTTTCTAATACTATTGTGTTTGTTTTCATACGATAGTATCTTCTTTACACTTACCGGTAATGCTATCTGTCTTGTAAGTCTCTGCATTGAAGTAAGGTTTTCATATATGTAAATAAGAGCTAAAAGACCACAAATTTCATACACAGGTAGTTCATGCAAAGCCACCCGTGTCAGCCCAATCTAGAAACTCGTGTTGAAAAGAAGCAAAACAGACACTATCACAAGATTTCAGTACTACCAGGTAGTACATTTCCTTATAAACCAAGTCAGTTCTAAGCAATAACACCTTCCTCTGGGTATTGACATCAGTGCAAAATACAGCATCTGGGGAGAGAATTTGAAGAATAAGTTTCCCAAAGGGGGTTCAGCCAGCCACAAAGGAAAACTTGCAGGCTGTAATACGATCAAGTCACTAGAAATGGGGAAGTGAATCCTTAGTGGTACTGAAATGCTGGAACTGAGTTGTGCGGCTCAACAGACCAGCACCTTTGGGCCCGGTGCCACAGCTACGGCAGAGCTCAGCATCACAGCTGCTGCTGCTCCTTCCAGCTTCCCATTCAGCTGCATTCTCTGCCCAGCACTGACACTGTGAAGAAATATGTTTAAACACATGGAAAAGGAAAAACACCCAGCCTCCTTAAAGGAAAAAAAAATGCTCCTCAAAAGAGATACTACTTACTGCTGTTACATCTCTGAAGAACTGCGTGGGGTCTCCAAGCCCAGCCACAGACAGCAGAGGGGCACTGGCAGCTAATGCTCCCGACACGATGTTTGGGTACTTCATCCTCATGTAAGCACTCAGCATTCCTCCGTAGCTGCCACAGGAGAGACAAGAGACTTATTAATATTTCCTCTAACAGACACCTTATAACATGGTAACTTGAAAGTTCAGGCCAGCATTCACAGGCTCACCTAACCCAAGACAACAACAAGTTTATGCATAGCTAGCCAATGCCATCCTCACGTGAAAAGATCCAGTTCTGGGCAGCGGGCAGCACACAATGTGTTCTTACTGCCCTCTGCTCAAGCCAGCGCCGGTGGGAACACAGCAGCTCTGTTTTCTTCTGCAGCCAAACACAAATCCTGCCTGAGGATCTAACTGCCCCATCCGGAGGGTGCCCCGAGAGCTCCAGCGCAGAACCCAGTGGGGCTCAAGTGAAGCTCTTCAATGCGGGAAGGAGACACGTTTTGCAGACAGGATTATAAAGAGTAGCCAGGCTTTTTGCATAGGGTGCCTGAACACTACAGAACATGCAGCCCTCCCTAGTGCTGCGAAGTGGAGAGTATCCCCCAAATAACAGCTGCATAGATGATCAGCACTGGTGGAGGGAAGGGAAGACATTAACATATACCACAAAAAAACCTCAAAGACACCTTGGTGTCACAATGTGCAGGTATATTAAGGGTTGCTAGAAAAAGACAAAGGGACAAAATTCATTCATATGAACACCTCATTAATATTTATAAATATATAAAGGGTGAGTGTCAGGAGGATGGAGCCAGGCTCTTCTGGTGACAACCAGTGACAGGACAAGGGGCAATGGGTGCAAACTGGAACACAGGAGGTTCCACTTAAACATGAGAAGAAACTTGTTCCTGGTGAGGGTGGCAGAGCCTGGCCCAGGCTGCCCAGGGGGGTTGTGGAGTCTCCTTCTCTGCAGACATTCCAACCCGCCTGGACACCTTCCTGTGTAACCTCATCTGGGTGTTCCTGCTCCATGGGGGGATTGCACGGGATGAGCTTTCCAGGGCCCTTCCAGTCCCTGACATTCTGTGACTGTGTGATATGCTGATGTTTGTGGAGTTACTCTATGGTCACTCCTGGGGGTGGCAAATGACATCCCCAAAACGCAGGTAACGCCCAGTCTGACTTTAAGCTTCCAGGTATTCAAGTCTCCCTCCCCACCACTTCAAGTGGTTGCAGTAAATATCATTTCCATATCACCCACATGTAAAGAAATATGCATTTCTCTAACCCTGGTCTTGGAAACAGGCATTAGTTGAAGCCTATTACAAGTAATTTCAGGTTAAAGTTTGGCAAAGTTATAAGCAACAGAAGAGGGCTCTTATTCCTGCCATGGGGAATGCTGTGCTGCTCCGGCACGGCTGTGTGGCCGTGTTCTTCACGTGGGTTTAGTGCTGTGTGGGGCTGCTGTGGACTGTATGCTGATTTACACGACGCAGGCTGTCTGAGCCCCGGCCCCAGGACAGCTCCGGCCCTGCCGACACCGCTGCTGGCCCAGCAGCCACAGCACAGACACCCCCGAGATCAACAGGCCCAGCACCAGCACCGTCAGCTGGAAGCTTAATGACAAGTGTCAGCTCCAGCGCTTGTTCGCTCACTGCAGCCCAGGTAGAAGCCCTGCCCTCAGTGGAAGCCTTTTAAAGGGAAGCGCTGCTCTGCTGTAAGTGTGGGGAGCCACTCAAGGGACAAGGACATCGCACCAGCGCATCTTGGAGCTGCAGCACAGCAAGCGCTTTAGGGAAGGATTTCTGCTGGGAAGCCAGGAGCAACCAAGCAGCAGGTTGGAGAGCAGAATTATAAAGAAGCCTGCAAGGAAAATGGGTGGATGTTGCTAAAGAAGCTGTGTTTAGTAAAATGCTGGGTAGCCCCTGGAAAGAATATTCCACCAATTTTTAGTTTTCTGTATTTCCATTGTAAAATGTTCTTATTGTGCAGGAGAAATTTCTTGTTTTCTGAAGATCTGGCTGACATACACTGAAGATGCCCAGAAACATCCAGTCAGTGGTGCTTCCCCAAAGCAATCACAACCAACACTAATTCTTCACGGGAGAGCTGACTGGGAGCTGGTGATGAGCTCTGGGGAGCTCAGGCACAGGTGGATCTGCTCTCTATCCCAGAGTGTAAAGCTCAGCCTTTACAACTTGCTTGAGAGCCAAACAGATCTATGAGAACAGAGATGGGAAGGAGCGCACAACCCTTACCTGCCTCCAAAAGCAATGACAGGACAGTCCGCAGCACCGTACTGCTGCTTAAGCTCAGTAATTAGCACTGCATAGTCAGCGAGGGCTTGTTCCACGGTGAGCAGACCGGTGTTCTTCGGCTGCATTGACTCAAGTCCAAATGGGAGAGACTTCCCATAGTACCTCTGAAAGGAAAGACAGATGCTGCGGAAACGCTGCTGTCCACGTCTGGGTCTTCTCTGTTCTCACTACAGAACTGGGATAAGTGTGTACAAACAGGAACGATAACAGCACGCATGGTGTCCTCCAGTTTGTAACTGAGGAAGTGCTTTGTCTCCTGCGTCTGATAAACAGAGACTTTCAGGTCATACCCTGGAGAGGACGGACACTCCATGACAAGTTCAGTGGCTGCCAAGTGGGCCCTTGGCGTGTGTCTCCCTCATGTGTCTCTCTCCTGAAACCCCCAGCTAGAAAAGGGAACAGGGTAATCTCTTCATGCATAAGTTATGGAATAGCAGATTTAATAGAGTGGTGTGGGAAAGGTTGCCTTGGGACTTCGCAGGCTAGAGAGACTAAATATTATCCAAACAAAATAGCTTTCTAGTCCAGTGAGGAGTTCAAGGCCTGTGGAAACTCCCAACAAAAGCGCTGTTCTAAAGGAAATACACGGTGGTGTAGGTTGTACTGGAACAGCAGTCTGCGTCCTGCACTGCTGGTAGGCATAGGAAAAAACTTCAGAAGCCACGGTTACGTACAAAGCTGCTACCGTGACAGCAGCTGTACTGCAGCTTCACAGCAAGAGCTGTTAGTATTTTTCCAGACCTACAGAAAGCTGAATTTGGTAATACTGAACATGACAAGACTCTATAGTATGCATGACTAAAATACTCACATGCTCAGCAAAAATCACAAGCGCTTGCTGTTCCTCTGCTAATTCAAATATGAAGTCGGAGTTCTGAGCAAAATTCCAGATGTCACCTTCATTGCCAGTATAGAAAAAGATGGGTCCAAATCCTTTCTTCCAGAACTTTGCTGAGATAATAGACAGAAGAAAGTTAAACCCAAACCCAACCAAGCCAAAAACCCACCACCAAAACAAAACCACACATGATCATGGAATGAGGCTACTGTTGGTGAGGTTGGGCAGGAGCTTAACAAGGAAGAGCACTGTGAACAGGCTCATCCCTAAGACCCAAGCCAGGGCACGAAGGTGTCAGAAAGGCCAGGCAAGAGAAATCTCTCATTTGAGTGGGGTAAATAAGAGCTTCCATGAGATCAGCACATGGCCAGGAACTTCCACTTCTGCCTTAAAATTGCCTCAAGTTCTGCAAGGCATTTGGAAACAGTTGCCCCCCAGAAGAGCAATTTCCTACTTACATACGCTTTTCAGCCCAACTCATCCCAAACCACTTTTCCCCCGGAACGGATGTCAGGGAATCGCCTGCATCTCCCCGCTGCCCCTGCTCTGATGTGTAACGCAGAGCCGAGCTGCAGATCACAGATGGCAGAATGGTTTGGGTTGGAAAGGGCCTTCAAAGATCATCCAGCTCAAGCCCCTTCCCACGGGGACACCTTCCCCATCCAGCCTGACTTCAAACGCTTCCACAATGAGGCCTCCACAGCTTCTCTGGGCAGTGTCTCGCCATCCTCATCATAAAAAATGTCTTCTTTACATCCAATCCAAATCCACCCTCAGTTTAAAACCATCACCCCTTGTCCTGTCACTACTGGCCTTGGTAAAACATATCTCTCCATCTTTCTCCTTTAAGTCCGGAAAGGCCGGACTGAGCACCCCAGCTCTCTCAGCCTGTCCCCAGCAGAGCTGCTCCAGCCTCGGGTCATTCCTGGGGCTCCTCTGGCCGCTCTCCAGCAGCTCCATGTGTGTCCTGTGCTGAGCACCCAGAGCTGGACCAGCACTGCAGGGGGGTCTCACAGAGCTGGGCAGAGGGGCAGAATCCCCCAAACCTGCTGCTCCCAGGGCTGGGGATGCAGCCCAGGATATGCTGCTGCTGCTGCTATATCTTATATATGTAACACACACATATATATTTATCATATGACATAACACATATATACATGATGACATATGATGTGCTTCACCCTCTGATTTGTTTATAACTGAAGGGAAATTGTGCCTGGCAGGACAAGCTGTCTGATGATACAAGCACTTGCTTATCTAACAAATAGTTGCTTTAATGCTTGCTGACTTTAACAAACATTTGATTTTAGCTTATCTTAAACTGCACAGGAATTAAGGGGGATAATAAATAGCTTTGTTCACCGACAGACCCCAGACCATCAGTTAAATGCTGATTTCAACGCATTGCCACATCATCCACAGGGACCCGCCAACAGTGGTTGCCCTATGGACATGTCACACAAGGCTATTGCTATTAACAGAGATATGTGAATTTAATTCTTGGTATTCTCAACACTGACTTGCCAAAGCAGGATCTGGCTTGGAAATGGGTTTGAAACCTTTAGTGAGCAAAACTGCTGCTCTTTGTTAACAAAGATCCTGCCTGTGTTGCATTTGCTCCGGGTACCAGGTAGGAAACTCAAGTGCTGTCTTTACTCCGGCTTTTTGTCTGAAATACTTCGTGGCTCCTGCAGTAAACAACCATTTGTAGGAGCCAAAACCAAACTATATGGGTTGCTTAAAAAGGTGTCTATTTTTATACTGAAATCCTGGGGAACTGCCAGCTAACCTCCAGACAGTCAGATGCCTGGTTGTGAAATAACAGTCTCCTTCAAGTTCCCACTGATAATGTGAAAAGTCTCATATTGCACAAGAAGCAGTAGAGGTGAATGGAACTTCTCACAGGATTTTTGAGCAAGAAATTATTTGCAAACCAGCAGAAATTTGATCTTCATGTTTTGTTTCTCAGAAACATCACTGGGCTCTGCCCAGGACACACAGACAAAACACTTTAAAAAGAAAACCAAAGTCGTGAAATGCGGCACAACTAGGTGATCCTGAAGCTCTGTTCAAAAATGGCCACTTAATCGGTGACATTTCAGCCCTGAGCACGCTATCAAAAGTCACCGGTGTTCCCTGTCTCTGGGCTGAACTGATCCAGGGATTCACGCCTGGTGAAACGTCTGTGAGCGGGTGCTGGACAAGCTGCAGAGAGCGGGCGATGTGAAGGGAGCCGGCGCGTGTGCAGCCCCGCTGGGCCGCTCCGCGCTGCTGCTGCTCACAGCTCCGGCCTTGTTCTCTCCCGGGTTCCTCTGAGCAGGCAGGACTGGAAAACACGCAACAGGTCACAGGCTGCTCAGCCGAGCCTCCTCTCCCTGTCCGGTGCACAGAAGATAACTAGTTATTTGGCTAGAAAGAAAGGAGGACGCTGCCGGCTCCTTGCTGGGCGCCCTCATTGTTCAGCACAGCTTAAGCTATCTAAAGGTGCAGGGCTTTAAATAATGCAAAACCCTGACCCAAGAGCAGTTATCTTCACTCCTTAGAATGACGGGTACACAGCGTAATGTTGAGGTCACTATTTGTTTTTCCTGCAGCATTAAGAGCACTGAGCTGCACTTGTAAGAGATGCTGAAGAGAAGCTGCTGAATTAACGTACACTGTGATTAAGTTACAAAAGTGTACCCATCATTAACCAATCGATATGAGATCAATGCTTTCTGACCACCTGCAAAACGAGGGGATATTTTTCAAGTTTTAGATCCTTCTGCATGACAAGAGGGAGACAGAAGATTAAGTGATACATTGTTTAGAAGCAGAGTGCTTAGTTTATATTTAACTAATAATTAATAGATGTATTGTAAGTAAGAAACGAAACAATTACAACTAACATCATTAATCGTTTCTTAGTATAGATGTACTGTATGTCAAAATTTTCAAAAGTTGTAATGCATATGTAATAATTATGTGAATATGAGCAATGCAAGAGCGTTCAGTCTTGGGGGCACTTATGGAGGATGATCCCCAGAGTTCCCCAGCGCTGATAAAACAAAGAATGCCGCTTAACAGTAGAACTGACTCTGCTGTTCAGTCTGTTTCTCCGTGTCAGTGCTGTGGCCACCTGCAGACACGCTCGCCCAGAGCCAGCCCTGTGAGCCTCACACAGCCGCTGCTCTGCGTGCGTTCTTGCTGCAGAGGTCAGTCCCGCACCCGCGGCCAGAGCGGCAGACCGGGGGAGGACACGGTGACACCGAGCGACAGGCGCCCGGCTCACGCCGGCTCCTGGCAGCGCTGAGCACACAGCGGGGGCTCTGTGCGCGCGCGGGAGCGGGTGACACAGACAGCGAGGCCCCGGCAGAGCCGCGCGGGCTGGGAGCGGCTCGGCAGCCAGCCCAGGACCCACCTGAGAGCAGGAACCGCTGCGGGAAGGTCTCGCTGCCGTCGGGCTCGAACCTGAAGTGGTCCCGCACCTGCGGGAAGAACTGCTCCTGCAGGCCGGGCCCCGCCGGCCCGGCAGCTGGAGCGGAACAGTCACCACACGGAAACCGGCAACCGGCCCGGCCCGGCAACCGGGCCCAGCACCCCCCGGCTGGCTGGGGGCTCCCGCCCAGGGAGGCCGGTTCGAGGCCCCGTCGGGGGCCCAGGGAGGCCGGTTGGAGGGTCCCGCTCCGGGCTCGGCCCCGGGCGGCCCGTGAGTCCCGCGGCAGGGCGGGGCGGTTCGGGGCACCCACCGGGAGCGGCAGCGGCCGCCGGCAGCAGCAGCGGCGGGAGGAGCAGCAGCAGCGGGCACCGCGTTCCCATGGCAGCTGCCAGCGCGCGGACCGTGCTCCCGCGTGCGAACTCCGGGCAGCTGGTCACATGATCTCCGGAGCAGCGGCATCACGTGGCGACCTGCCTCCCCGTCACGTGACTACGTGAGGGCCATGTCTACCGAGGCGCCGCTATGTTGCCTAATGTGGCAGCGGACGGGCGGCTCCTCGGCACGGGCCGGGCCGGACGTCGCCTCCTGGGCCCCTTGCGGGTGCAGGGGGTCGGGGCTGGGGCAGAGCTGTGTCCGCGGGTCCGTGTGTCCGGGGGTCCGTGTGTCCGCGGGTCCGCTAAATTAATGTACACTGTGATTAAGTTACCAAAGACGTGCCCATCATTAACCAATCGATACGAGATCGATGCTTTCTGACCACCTGCAAAACGAGGGGACATTTTTCAAGTTTTAGATCCTTCTGCAGGACAAGAGGGAGACAAGGTGAACACATGGTTTAGAAGTGGAGTGCTTAGTTTATGTTTAACTAATAATTAGTAGGTGTATTGTGAGTAAGAAACTAAACAATTATAACTAACACAATTATTTTTAGTATAGATGTATGTAAAAATTTTCAAAAATTGTAATGCATATGTAATAATTATGAGAATATGAGCAATGCAAGAGTGTTCAGTCTTGGGGGCACTTATGGAGGAAGATCCCCAGAGTTCCCCAGCGCTGATAAAACAAAGAATGCCGCTTAACAGTAGAACTGACTCTGCTGTTCAGTCTATTTATTTCACCTTTGCAAGGACAGATGGTGGCACCTCAGGTGTGCTCCGTGATGTTTTGAGTGAGAAGGAAGAGCTGAGGAGGTGCGAAAGCCCAGACAGCGCGGGGCACGGCTGCTGGGCTCAGCACCCCGCGGGGGGCGGGGAGGGGATGTGGCACCGGAGGAAACGGGGGGATCTGCTGGGGGGTTGTCGGCTCGTGTCCACCTCTCTGGGGAGGAGCGGTGGGTGAGGGAGCAGCTGAGGGCTGGGGGATGCTCCTCACTCTGGGCACAACGTGTGTGGTGAGAACAGATCCCATCCCCATGGCGGTGACACGCTGGCAGTGACACGCTGGTGGTGATGCACTGGCGGTCACGCACTGGTGGTGACACGCTGGTGGTGACACACTGGTGGTGAAGCACTGGCAGTGACACGCTGGTGGTGAAGCACTGGCGGTGATGCACTGGCGGTGACGCACTGGTGGTGAAGCGCTGGCGGTGACACGCTGGCGGTGATGCGCTGGCGGTGACGCGCTGGCGGTGACGCGTGGTGACGCGCTGGCGGTGACGCACTGACAGTGATGCACTGGTGGTGACGCACTGACAGTGATGCACTGGTGGTGACGCACTGGTGGTGGCGCACTGGCGGTGACGCGCTGGCGGTGAAGCACTGGCGGTGACGCGCTGGTGGTGACGCACTGGCGGTGACTCACTGGCGGTGACGCACTGGCGGTGACACACTGGTGGTGACGCACTGGTGGTGATGCACTGGTGGTGATGCACTGGTGGCCCTCGGGTTGGGCAGACTGGGAAGAGAGAATCTTACGCTGCTCTGAGAGCAGCATGAAGTTGTTTAATGGGTGATTTCTCTAGGTTTTTGGTTCCAGAGATACTGCTGGTTCCTCAGCAACTACCCCAAAGAGCCCGTGGCCCTGAAGGAAAAGGGGGATGGAGAAGGTCACACTTCACACTGTGCAGGGCTGGACCTGACAGCGCGGCTGAGCTGACTCAGCAGCACCTGGGATCTGGCTTGATCTTGTGATGCCAAGTGCTGTGTAAACGTGCAAAAAAGGGCCTGGTTTTACCCCAAAGGGTCAGTACATTGTCAGCTTATTCAAAATGTTGCAGACAATTTAAAAGATGTCTGTGAATATCCCCGAAGTTTATATTTTACAAGGAAGGGTTTTAGCTCCCTGAAGGCCAAAGGAGCTGTTACGGGAGGATTTAAAGTGTCTGGTCATGGGCGGGATGCTGCAGGAGCATTTTCACATCTGTGTTACCGTCTGCAGCCACACAGAGGCAACAGCAGCGTGAGAGATCGGCCTGGGCCAGGCGGGCACAGGATTGAAAAACAGGCAGAAGTCAGATCTGGCCTGTCTGACATGGTGGGAGGACAGCAGCAGGACGTGATGAAGGGACAGCAGCAGGACGTGATGAAGGGACAGCAGCAGGACATGATGGAAGGACAACAGCAGGACGTGATGAAGGGACAGCAGCAGGACATGACGGAGGGACAGCAGCAGGACATGACGGAGGGACAGCAGCAGGACATGATGGGAGGACAACAGCAGGACGTGATGAAGGGACAGCAGCAGGACATGACGGAGGGACAGCAGCAGGACGTGATGTAGGGACAGCAGCAGGACATGATGAAGGGACAGCAGCAGGACATGATGTAGGGACAGCAGCAGGACATGACGGAGGGACAGCAGCAGGACATGATGGGAGGACAGCAGCAGGACATGACGGAGGGACAGCAGCAGGACATGATGGGAGGACAGCAGCAGGACATGATGGGAGGACAGCAGCAGGACATGATGGGAGGACAACAGCAGGACGTGATGAAGGGACAGCAGCAGGACATGATGGGAGGACAGCAGCAGGACATGATGAAGGGACAGTGCCAGACTCCCAGGACACACGAATGTCTGGCCAGGGCTTCTTGAGGGCTGATTTGTGTACTTGGGTTCCCACCTGAGGAGATAGAGAGATGCTGCCTATTTCTTGTCTGAAACTTGTGTAAGATTTATGCCTTATGAATTTAATAGAATTAAAATATTATACTCAGAGGACTTCTGAGCAGTGTTTCAATTATGTTATTTTTTAAAAAATCAATTTCTTGCACTCCCAGGTTTGTGCTTTCAGTCAAATAGCTTTATAATTAAGACTTTGAAGTCCCAGATTTTTTAAGAGCTGTTGTTTTAAAAACAGTTTCAGCTCGATGCTCCTGAACAGGTTTATTTCTGCAAAGGATGAAGCTCAGGCAACTTTCTTCCCGTCTCCCCAGAGAGAAGGCGGCTGTGACACAGGAGGCTCTTCACTTTATGAACCACTGGAGAGCTGGCAGACTTGCGTTGGTTTAAAATGTGAACTGATACAAAGGAAACTAAACATACTAACAGGAAATTATTTGATGTTGCAGTGGAGAGGAAAGGCTGTAACTGCTCCTTGGAGTGGGTCCTATATGGACTCAGGGTTGTGCTGCATGGACCAGGATTAAGATCTTGTTTTTAGACTACTGCTTATCTAAATTTGGTCCCAAAGAGCTTTGCAGATTTAGGCTCCTAGAAATGGCTGTGAGGTGTGTAATCCAGGGCTTAGGGGAAGAAGAAAGGATTTGTACTCATTGCCAAGCGGTACAAAGAGGTTAGGGAAATCCGTGAGGTGATACGGGCAAAGGCATTCGTCCTGGGCTGAGGAAAAGGTTTTTTCACCAAAGCCTTTTGTGTTAACCGATCCTAATAAAATAATGCCTTTTAGAAGGCTGTTAGTATCTTCAGAAGTGAAAATACTTGCTGCTGGATAGGACAAAGAGCCGAAGCCTTGCCAAGATCTGAACAGAAAGAAATAGTCTGGTTTTGTCCTTCTCCTGTCAATAATATTAAACTCATCCAAAGACACTAAACCAAGAAGGCGAGTCCTTCCCTGATGGCACTTTCTGACTGTCGGCTCTGGGCAGCTCCAGCTGGACGTGTTCCTTCCAACCCTGCTTGGTCGGATCCTTGGCCTCGGTGGTATGAGAGAACAGGGGGTGTTTGGAGTGACCTCTGGACCCAGACAGCACCATCCTGTATCTCTAGACTGCCTTTGTATTTTGTCTGCTCGTTTAAAATAATGTAAATCCTTGCTCCATCTGTCTGGGTTAACTGCTCCTACGGTCCTGTTCTGTGAAAGCAGAGAGATCGGGCACCTGTCCTGTCTGAACTGAGCAGCATGTCTTGTTCTAATAGCCCGTGGCACTCCCGTTGTCTGTGTCAGCTGAAGAACGACCAGTCTAAAGGTCTGGTGGTCCTAGTGGGCAGGATGGAAACACACTGATAGTAGGAAGAGGGGTTAAGCATATAGTGGGTTATAAACAGCCGTGCACGTAGTAACTGTGGGATGCAGGATCTATGTATCTTCACTTACAAAAATTCCCAGAGCTCCTTTGGATCAAGCAATGCCCGTGACAGGCTGGACGGTGCTGCGGGGCCGGGGGCTCTGGGCAGCACTGGAGCTGCTGGAAGCTCGGCTCCCTGCTGAGCCGTGAGCCACGCTGAGAGCGAGCGCATTCAGCGCCCACCCCGTGGCTCCGGAGCGGTGCCCAGATGAGAGTCCTGGCTCCTCTGCCCCGCTCTGC
The DNA here is from genome assembly GCF_964273445.1 of Streptopelia decaocto. NCBI lineage: Eukaryota > Metazoa > Chordata > Aves > Columbiformes > Columbidae > Streptopelia > Streptopelia decaocto. Next base: position 1,234,324 of record NC_138672.1, on the reverse strand, counting down.
TCCCTCTGCTCCCCACGGTGCTTCTCTTACAGCGCGGAGCAGCATCAAGACTTGGAGCAGACTCTCTGAGAGCGCGGACCTTGTGTATTTGGACACTGCGTCCTCCCTTGCTCACAGCTGACAGTCTTGGAACATCCCTGGGACAAAAAAAAAATGCAGGTTCATTTTGGAAGAGATCCCTACACTTGAGTGTGCGGAGCAGTGGAGAAAAATACAGGAGATGGTGGTCAAGGATTGAGAGAGGGGAGCACTGGACATCGGTCTGTGTACTTCTGAGGCCAAAGAGGCAGCGTGGGTGGGAAGCTGGCCCTGTAACGGCAGAAAGGCCGAGGTTACCTGACGACTTGGTCAGAGCTCGGAGAGGGGGGCACCCCCTCCCTGATCAGGTGCTTGTCACGGTGCCTCCCAGGTGTGGGTTTGAGGTGTTGGGTGACGAGCAGGACGCAGGAGCTGAAACAGTTGAAAAACAGTTTCCCTTTCCTTCTGTTGAATTAACTTTCTGAGGGATCGGTGTTCAGGTCTGGCTCACGAGATGGCACAGAGGCTGGTGCCAGCGCCGGGGAGGATGCGGCCGTGCCTGTCAGTGGCAGCTGGATTTCTTCTGGATTGCAGAACCCGCACAGCCGTTGCTGTGTGTGCTGGTGAGCGGCGCTGGGGGGAGTGACGGGGTAGCCGTGATGCAGAGGGCTGCAGTGTCTGCCTGGGGGCCTCCTGCAGTGGTTGTGCTTACCCTCGTCTTCTTTTTGACCTGTTGGTGGTCAGAGGAAAGGTTTGGCCTTGTCTTTTGCTGTAAAGCACTGGGCGGATGTTCCCGGGGCCGTGCAAGCAGCTACTTGAGCCGGAGCTCAGCGTGGCGGCCCTGGAGGTATAAAGGATCCGTGTCCTGAGGAGTGCAGCGAGCTGGGAGTTGTGGCGCTGAGCCACGGATCCAGGAGGCACTGTGTGGTTTGTGACAGCTGGGTGACCAAGTGCTAACATCAGTCTTGCCAAAGCAGGATGTGCGTGTGCTGTGTGAAATGGTGTTACACCACCAGCCTTCTGGCAAGGCTTTCAGGAGGTCGGGTTTAGTGGCACCAAGACCTCCATGAGGTGGTTGGTGAGGCGGCTGTGGTGAGGCGGCACACATGGCCGGGCCAGGGCAGCTCTGCTGTCCAGAGCAGCACCGTGCAGGGTGGCGGATCCCCGGCGCTGGGCACCACGGACTCAGGAGGTGCCATGATTGGTGTTCTGGGGTGAACCACATCTGCTAATGGCACCTGGGGACAGGCGGCTGTGGGACCCGCAGCTCCACACTGCAGGGAAGAGGGAGCACAATCTAGAAGGGCCCCCCAGCTGCTGTGTAGCCTGGGCAAAGTGTCAGTGAATACTGGTGAGGGGCTCTGCCACCAGAAATTGCACTTTCACCATTGGCTTTTCTTACCTTGAGCAGTGTGTGCACTGCTGGCAGGTGTTCATCGCTCTGAACTTATTCTGCAAGCGATGCCTCCCAATCCAGTTGGGAACGGGGTATGGTTGGGCTGTGTGTGACAGATCTGGTGGCACTTTGCTGTTGTGGTTTGCAGGAGGACATGGTCCATCCTTGAGTAAGGTTCAGGGATGCCAAAAGCTAAGAGTGATTTTCACAAGCCAGAGAACGGGAACTTGCCCGTGGGCAGGGTGGCTGGGCTGGCAGTGACAGAAGGGCCGTCCCCGCCGCGGGCGGCTCGTCACGCAGAGCAGCTGCTGAGCGCCGTTCTGCAGGCAGGAGAGCTGGGGCAGGGGTCTCCCTGCACTCGCTGCTCCTCCTGGGGTCCAGGCCTCTCCCGTTTCTGCACAGGGTGCAACAGATCCCGTGGCTGGGAACACACCAGGACGCGCGTCTGCCTGTGTTGGGGCTGGCAGGCAGGGACGTTATCAGTCCTCAAGGGTGCTCAAGGACAAGGTCTCGGGGCAGCTGCTGAGGGGTGTGCGTGGCTGGTACAGCTGTGCAGCAAACCGGGGGAGGTGCTGGTGTGGGACGAGACTCAGCGGCAACCTCAGGCTTGTTCAGAGGACCAAAGTGAGCCACGGTGCCTGTGGGGTGACACATCAACCTGATTTTTCCTTCTCTGGGGTATGGGAACGGTTTCTACACACAATTTCTCAAGCTATAAAGTTCCCCCTTCCGGCAGGACCCAATTCTGTGGCGCTTTACTCAGTGTCAACAATCCCCTGGTCATTCCAGGTTGGCAAGAGGAGCTGCTTCAGATTTTTTTGGCAGACCTGGGCAGTCTCTGTGCTGACTGGGGGCTCTCTTCAAGGGTTTCTCTCAGTTGGGAAAGCTGCTATGCTGTTCTTGGTGCCTAAGAAGGTGCAAGCTCCCACCAGCGCCTCTCCCACTGCTGGACCTTCAGGCAGCTGCTCTGGGCTGTGGATTCTCAGCTGTCTGCTACAGGCTGCAGCCCCTCCTGCACTGAGCACAAACAGGGTCTCCCTTCCCCATGTGCTGTTTTCACAAGACCAAGCGCCTCTGAGGCCTTAACTCTTCTGTCAAATGTGGCTGAAATGACAAGCGAGCCCCAAAATCATCCAAGGCAGGACAAGCAGGTGGAAGAAGTTTGATTGCACAAGTCTTTCCTAGAGCAATGAGCACAAAGGGAAGAAATATCTTGCACTACATTGAGTGACCTACAGAGTGAGATCAGGCTGTGCTTTGGAGGACGTGGCCTTCCCGTGAGTCTGGGTCTGCAAACGGAGATGCTTAGACCCATCTCGAGTGTCTTTCTGTTCCTGTATTTGCCCTTGTCTGCAGGCCCAGCTGCGGGTCCCGGAGGTCCCTTACCCAGGGGCTCTCCCAAGATCAGGGCATTCACTGAAATGCACCTGGGCCCCCATCCATCCTCAGCAGAGGGATTTTCATATGGCAGACCTTTTCTGCTGTGCTCTTTTGCAAGTGACAGAGATTCCTCTTCAGGCTGATGCTTTGGGACCAAATCCTGGCTCTGGCTGTCACGCCTATGGCTCTGTCAATGATCTTTCAGCGTCCATCTGCAGAGACCTCCAGCGTTTGGGACAGGCAGCTGTCACCCACCAGTTCCCGATGGGGCAGTCTGGCTGCTGGCTGACTTGGAAATGCCCAGAACCACTTGGTGTCCTGGGCTGGGCTTCAGATGGAAGGCTTAGTACACCCTTTGACCTGTGTTTAATTACTTCAGTGACAGCAGGCACACAGAAAAGAACATCCTTGACAACCTCCCGGGGTCCCTGATGATCCTGAAGTGATTCAAAGCAGAGCTGGAGGAGGGTGTTCGAGCCTCTGTCAGAGCAGAGTTGCTGCCTGGGGGTGCTGCTGGAGCCCCTGCTGTGCCTGGGCCAGCTGGGCTGGGGGAGCTGGGAGGGCTGGGATAGTTTAAGTCTTGCCAGAGGAGAAAAGCACCTGGACAAGAGAAGGAAATTCTTACAAGAGGCAGCGTAAGTGGCACTTACACCTGGGTGGTCTTGTAGTTTTCTGCAGAGTAATGCAGGTGCTTCTCAGCCATCAAGTCTGCAAAGGCTGTTACTGGCACTGTGTCTGCCTGAAATCCATGTTCCTGGTCTGTCTGTAGTTCGTTCACCTTGATGATGTGGACACTGGGGCCACTGAGCCATCCAGCTGGTGTTGATGGGGCTGCGTGTGTGTTGTGCAGCTGGCCTGGGGCTGAGCACGGGCACAGCACCTCTCTGCTGGGACACCCGCTGACGTTTGCTGCCCTACCCGCTGTACGGGCAGGCAGGGCTGCTCCGGGGCTGCTTGTTGCAGGGAGAATGGCCCATGCTCACAGGTGAGGCAGGACCGTGCAGCAGGGTGCTCTGTTGTGACCACAGCTGGGTGCGTCACACAGGTACCCGGCCTGTGAAGGGACGTCTGTGCTCAGAAAAGCAAAAGGTGAGAAGGGAGCTGGGGTGCTCACCTTAGTGCTGAGGATGTCGCTTGTGATGGACGTTGGAGAAGGATGGGGCAGGAGGGAGGGCAGGGACAGCAGGAGAGCTGCCGGGGCAGCAGGCCATGCCAGCCACAGCTGCACGGCAGCGAGATGTGCCTGGAACTGACCGCAAAAGTGACTGGAGATGCATCTGTGTCCGAACGTGTGCTTTAGTCATGGAAGCTTCGCCCTGCAAATTGACTTGCCTGGCTGACCTGTTGGATTTGCTGAGATTGCTGACACATCTGCCCTGTGAATGGAATTGATTTTACTCCCTGTTAATCCCTTTCCCAGTTTCCCCTAAAGAAAATGGAGCCACAGAGCTGTGGGTACCCAGAGCACAGCCCTGGCTGACGAGCTCCTCATGCCACATGTTCAAATCTGATTGCTCCCACTGCCTCTGTGGTATTGGTCATGAGGAAAATGTGCCTGACATGGTCACCGCTTTGAGGAGGAGTTTGTAGCCTGAGCTGTGAGCACCCCGGGCTGCGGGGCCCCGGGGGCGGCCACTGCCCCCAGCTGCTCCCAGACCCTGCGCTGCAGTGCAAGGACACTGCTGAACATGGTTCCTCATTGTACAGCTGCATCTTAGCAACCGTGCTTACAAGAGAGCAGTAAATATTCTTCAAGTTGGGTATCTACAAGCCATTAAGCACTTTAACAGCTATTTGTGTCTAAGTGCTGTCTTTCTGTACTAGAAAGTGGCTCCAAAAATGCATCTTGTGTTGTGAGCTGCAAAATCTTACCTTTCACGTGACCCGTGGATATCTCAGAGAGAAGGCATTTTTGTTGCTTCTCTTGGTGGTTGTTGTCATGTAGAAGTACAGAGGGCCTCAAGACATTATGTCTGAGGCTTTGGGGAGATATGGGCAAAACTGGCCTGTGGTCTGTAGAGCTGATGTTGCTCTCCACACACCAGCTCTGAGGGAGGGATCCACAGTGCTTCTGGGCAAGAGGGTCTGTGACACCCCTAAAATTAGATTTCCTGTCATATCCAGCCAGCCTTCTTTGCTCTGCCTGATTTTGTTCTTATTGAGGGAAACTCCCCTGGCGGGTTAATCCCCCTGCAGAGGGGATTTGAAGACCCTCACCCAGGAGAGCCTGTGTGGCTGCTCCCGCCTGTGTCACTGCCCAGGATAAACGCTGCCCCGGCTCCGTGTGCCGCCCCAGCGGCAGCGTGGGTGTCCCCAGCGGGAGGGGCTGAGTGCCCCTTCTTGCCTGCACCTCTCCCCGGCCCTGCCGCTCAGTGGGGACAGGAGTGCTGGGGGGACAGAGGGCCGAGCTCGTTCCTTGTCCCACGTTGCAGTCCTGGGAGCCCCATTGTGCCTGGGAGCACACCGGTCACTGCTCCTGTTCCTGCTGCGGCTGCCCGGCCTCGCTTGTCACCAGCTGCATTCCTCGAGTCCCCGCTGCCTCCCGCATGACCCACATTTTTGCTGGTTTTGTCCTAATCAAATAACCTGAATGAGTCCCGGGTGCTTTTGTAGCGGGGTTGCTGTGACCTTCACCTTGTGTTGCAGCAGCATTTGTGTTGATGGAGAAATGTGACAATGCCTGTTACACATGAGAGGGGGCTCGTCCTGCCCTCCCTGGAGAGCTGGAGCGCGTGGTGGTGGGTGCTGTGTCTATGTCTACGAGCCCCCTTATCCTGGGGCTAAAGGGATGGGAGAGCAGCTGTGAGAGGAGGCAGAGCTGCAGGAGAGTGAGGAGACTTGGCCCGCTCTCTGAGATGGGAATAGAAAATACCTTTTTTTTTCCTTAGGCCAGGGTCCTACAAGCTCTTCTGGCTTCGTGCACGTACTGGGGAGTCCCAGTGCCAGGATCTGTCACTGTTTAGTAGTCTGGGGTCTAACAATGGTGCCCTTGCAAGACAGGCATGTGCGGCGTTTCTGGAATTCGAACGGGCTCTGCTCTGAGCAGCCCTCAGCCATGGTCCAGCAGCCAGCCGGCAGGGCAAGGGGTCTGCCCGGCCAGCCACGGGCCGGCCGTGGGGACACTCCTGACCTGGAGGGGGACACGGGGGTCACAGCTGTGGGTCGCCTTTGGTTGTTCCACGGAGGAGGTTGGGGGCGGGGAACGCCCCGGGGCAGCGGGTGCGGAGCCGGACGGGAGCGGAGCCGGTGCCGTGTGCTGGGCGGGGGCAGCGGCGCTTTGTCCGGGGGGGCTGCGGCACGGGGAGAGCCCTGGGGGGGTGGGAGGGCGTGTTTCTGAGGAGGTGATGTGCAGGGGGCAGGTGCACGGCACGGGGGGTGGCGCATCGCCGGGGGGCGGGCGGGGCCGAGCCGTGCCCGTGCCGTGCCGTGCCGTGCCGGTGCCGTGCCCGGGTCGTGCCGTGCCGTGCCGTGTCCGGGCCGTGCCGGTGCCGTGCCGTGTCCGTGCCGTGTCCGGGCCGTGCCGGTGCCGTGCCCGGGCCGTGCCGTGCCGTGCCGTGCCGCTGTCGGGCCGGGGCAGCGCGTCCTGCAGGAGCTGGGCCCAGCAGGGCCGAGCGGAGCCGGTGAGTCGGTGCTCGGGCCGGGCGGGAGCGCCGAGCCGGGGCCCGGGCCGCGTCCCGCCGCGTCCCGCCGTTTCCCGCCGTGTCCCGCCGCGTCCCGCCGCCGGGAAGCTCCGGAGCTGGCGGGTCTGACCCCGGGGGACACGGGACCTCTGTCTCGCTCCCCGAGCGCCCTCGGACTCTTTCCGTTCTCCAGGAGCGGAGCCGCCGGCGGGGGAACCGGCCCGGGCAGAGGCACCACCCGCAGCCGCGGCCCCGCTGTCCCGGGCGGGCAGCCCCGGTCCCCCCGGCACTGGGGCCCTGCGGGAGCGAGCTGCGAGCGGACAGTGTTCTGTTCATGGAGCTGTGCTCGCTGCCCCGCGCCCTCCTTCAGTGGATGGAGACCGAGCTGATTCTAGTCCCGGGAGCCGGCTCTGCGCTTTGCCCTGGCGGGAGCGGCTCGGGGATGGGACCTGCTGCTCCTGGGGTGATGGCGAGGACGAGCGGCTCTGGGTTCTCCTGCCCTGGGCTGGTTCTGAGCAGAGCCAGGCGTGGTTTCCCAGCTGCTGCTCCTGGGACCTGCTCAGTGGTGCGTGGAGCCCAATGTCTCTAGCAGTGTCCCTTGGCTTAATTCAGAGAAGGGCTCTGGGTTTTTTGGAAGACTGCAGGGAAAAAGCAGATTCCATGGGTGGGAGTGTGTGTGGAATAGAATTTGTGCTTGGTGTGGGGTTTCTAGGCAGTTGCTCTGTGTCATCTTTCCCTATGTCCAAGCAAATTATGTCTGAACTGTTTAGCCTGGAGAACAGGGGGCTGAGGGGAGACCTCGCTCGCTGCAACTGCCTGGAATGGGATTGTAGCATGGAAGGTGCTGGTCTCTTCTCCCAGGTAGCAAGTGATAGGACAAGAGGAAATGGCCTCAGGTTGTGCCAGGGGAGGTTTAGATTGGATATTAGGAACAATTTCTTCACGGAAAAGGTTGTTGGGCATTGGAACAGGCTGCCCAGGGCAGTGGTGGAGTCACCATCCCCGGAGGGTTGAACAGATGGAGATGAGGTTCTTAGGATACGGGGCAGTGCCAGGGGTGGGTTATGGTTGGACTCGATGAACCTGAGGGTCTCTTCCAACCAGGATGACTCTCTGATTCTATGGAACAGTTTGCCTTCAATGCTGCTCCGATGCTGCTTGCACAGACTGTAGCCATGCTGACTTAGGTTGGTTTGCTGAGGGAAAGATCTATTTTTCAGCCCAGTTTCTGCTTTGCAGAGAAGGTCCCTCTTCCCCCACCCTTTCTTGGTGTGCCTGGCTTGGTGATATGGATCTGCCGAGAGCAGCCCGAGGAGCTGGTGCTGCCGCAGGAACGGCTCAGATCGGCTCGGGCAGGATTCTCCCACCTCTGTGGCTCAGCACCTCCAGGGTCTCTTGCTTCCATTTCCAAGCCGAGTTCAGCAATTCCAGTGCAGAAACAGTCCCCAGGAGAGAGCACGCTAGGGCTGCAGGATCCTGCCCTCAGCTTCAATCCCAAATGTATGTTGTTCCTCTTTAAAGAAACAAAACAAAACAGGTAAACAGAAAACAGATAAACAGAAAACAGAAAACTGAGTTGGAGGCTATGTAAAAGCCGTGTGCAAAGTGTAGGTAAATCTGTGGGGTAAACAAATGGTAAAAAGCCCGCACTGAGTAGTGAAAAAAATTGCTCATATCATGCAAGGTCAGTCACAGCCTGGAATGAACCTGCAAGGGGCCAAAGAGGTACCAGCTGGAGCTGAAGTGTTCGAAAGGGAGCTACCTGCATGTGCATGGTTATAAATCGTAAGGCAAGAGTTAAAGTGCTCCTGTCCCTGAACAGAAAAAGAACATAAACTGAAGCTGGGCCTGGGCAGTGAGGCTGAGGATGCACCGGGATGGGACATCAGTTCACCCTGGGGTGCCCGTTGGTGTGGGGAGCACCCCGAGCCCTGCAGGGACCTCGCTGGAGGGCTCACCTGGCCCACGGTCCTTGCGCAGGCAGGAGGCGTCAGGGCTGAGGCACTCGGGGGACCCGGCACATCTTTGCTCGTCTTTGTCCCACTGAATCTCGCTCACCGGGAATGGGCGCTTCAGCAGGAGTGTCACCACTTGCCCTTGGTTGTGTGGGGTGAGGTGCAGCCGTGTGTCCAGCATCTCTCTTGTGCCGGTCCACAAGGCACGGTCCAGCAAATCCCTCAGCAGTCCCCACTGCTGCTGCTTGCTGTTGATACGCTGTTGTTATCTTTTTCTTTAAATAATTAGCCCCGTGATCATCAGGTTTGGTGCTTTCTAGTGATGCTTCAGAGGATCCCAAAGCAATGTGTAAGCTGGAAGTCCTCTTGTAACCAAAGCACCTTTCTGCACCAGCTGGCAAAGCTTTTGGGAGTATGTTTGGTATCTTTGAATAAGTGGGAAAGCCCACTTATGGCAGAAATGATGATTTTTTTTCTGCCACCTCCTGGCCTCTTGCTGTATGGAGGAGCTGCTGCTTGTGCTGCCTTGTGGGCACAGAGGTGGGTTTTCTTCTGCCGAGGACTTGAAGCGTGGTGGTTTCCTGCAGTGAGAGTTCAAAACATCAGGGCCTTTAAAGAAAACACGTCAGGGTCATTCCTACTGTTCAAATCAGGTCTTGCACAATCTTCTCCCCAAAGGGCAGATTTTGCAATGAGAAGTTTATGTAAAGCAGCAGGCCACGGGGTTTTGACTTGAAGCACAGTTTCTGAGGCAACTTTCAACTTTGAGCATTGATGGCAATTGCTTTGGCTCCTGCCCCATCTGATCTTCAAAATGAGTGCTTAAGGCTTTTGCCACTGAACATGAAGTGTCGTGTTGCTGCTATTTAAGAGGTTGTTCAGTCTCAGCAGACCTGATCCCGCTCCCCGTGCAGCAGACCGAGCCACCGAGCCGTGCAGCTTCTGGCCGAGGTGTGTTCTGGGGTGACAGAGCTGGTGAGGGGCCGGAGCACAAGTGTGATGGGAGCGGCTGAGGGACCTGGGGGTTCAGCTGGAGAACAGGAGCTGAGGGGAGACCTTCTGATCTCTGAACTGCCTGAAAGGAGCTTGGAGCCAGGGGGGTCGGGCTCTGCTCCCCAGGAACAAGCGCCAGGAGCAGAGGAAACGGCCTCAAGTTGCGCCAGGGGAGGTTGAGGTTGGGTCTGGGGAACAATTTCTTCCCCAGAGTGCTATTGGGCATTGGAACAGGCTGCCCAGGGCAGTGCTGGAGTCACCATCCCTGGAGGGGTTTAAAAGGCATTTTGATGAGGTTCTTAGGGACATGGTTTAGTGCTGAAGTTAGGTTGTGTTTGGACTTGATGATCCTGAGGGTCTATTCCACCTAAAATGATTCTGTGATTCTAAAAATTTGTGTAGCTTCAAAAGCTTTACTGGTCAGATTCACAGAGCAAAAACACACACGGAGAGCTATTCAGTACAAATCACTGTGTCCCCTCCGTGCTGAGCTGCAAGTGGGGGCCTGGAAGGCAAATGGGCAGAGCTGGGTCTGTGAGCTCTGGGAAGGGAGGCCCTTCTCCCCTCTCACAGCTCAGACTTGACATTCCGCCCTGACACTGGCTCATCATGTTGCCTCGGGCAAGTCACTTAACTGGCTTTTCTTATGTTTTAGCTTTAGTTTTTCCATCTGTTAGCAATAGCCCTGCTTTGTGATAGTGGACTGGCATGAAAGAACCCCTGTACAGAGCTGGGATTGCCTTAGGGCTCAGTCTGCTGTGCTACATTGGTAAGAAAATGTTCATCTTGGGCACAAATTTATTTCTCTTTCTTTGGCCCTTTAGGAGCCGCTGAGTGACACCTTGTTCCCTGGAGAGAGACTGCACTGCGTTCAGTGTCACTGTCATCGGCTGCCTGTGATGTGTGCGGAGCTCTGCGAAACAGCTTGCTTGTCTTGAGAAACTTCTTATAACAGGTTCTCATGCAAATACTGCTTGTTTATATACCATTACATGGAGAAACTGATGTAATGGGTGTCAGTGATTGATTGATTTCCCTAGCAGGGGTAACCTGACTTTCGGAGGTGTGCAGGAGAGCTGGGCATCTTGTCAGCCAGCTGAAGTTCAACTTCCCACAAGTCATATCATAGAACCGTAGAATGTCCTGAGCTGGAAGGACCCACACGGATCATGGAGTCCAACTCCTGTCCCTGCACAGGACACCCCACAGGTCACCCCGTGTGTCTGGGGACGTTGTCCAGTCTCTTCTTGAACACTGTCAGGTTGGGCCGTGGCACCTCCCTGGGGAGCCTGTTCAGTGTCCAGCACCTCTGGGGGAAGAACCTTTTCCTCATGTCCCACTGCCCCTCCCTGGCTCATCTCCTGCCGTTCCCTGGGCTCTGTCACTGTCACAGAGCAGAGCTCACCCTGCCCCTCCTGCTCCTGCTGAGGAACCTGCAGCCCATGAGCTCTGCCCTCAGGCTGCTCTGCTCCAGCTGAGCAAACCCAGGGACTGCAGCCGCTGCTCATCCGGCTTCCCCTCCAAACCTTCCCCAACTTGCTGTCCCTCCTCTGGACACTCTCCAGCAGCTTTATCTCCTTTTCTCCTGTGTCCCCAGCCCTGCACACAGTGGATGCTGCAGGTGAGGCCGCCCCAGCGCAGAGCAGAGCGGGACGATCCCCCCTGCCCGGCTGGCCGTGCTGTGCTGGGTGCACCGGGACACGGGGCCCTCTTGACTGTGAGGACACACCGTTGTCTCATGTTCAAATAGGGTTTTTAATAAGCCAGTGGTGGCTGAGATACAGCAGGCGCTGGCAAGAGGCGAGCAGGGTGTTACAGGAGAGCGGGCCTGGGTGCTCGAGGCAAACTCAGCGTGGGGTGCTGCCCTGAGGCAGACAGACAAACCCTGCCCTGGCACGGCAGGATTCGAGTTCACCCTCCTTCACTCCCTGGGGAGGATTCCTGTGCTGCAGGATGTGTCCTGGGGGCTCTTGGAGCCGGGACCATCTCTCCCGTGTCCTCTCAGCCCGGCTGCGGGACCAGCGCAAGGGCCAAGCGCAGGGCGGGCTGTGGTGTGCGAATTGCTGTGAACTGGTGAACTCCTGGAAAGCACTCGCCTGCCCTGCTGAGGTGGGTCCAGTTACCTCCCTCTCAAAGCAGGGGCTTTTAAATTGTTTCTGACTTACCGATCTCACGCAGCCTCGGGCAGGTGGATTATTTAGTCCCTGTGCAGAGGTGGGATGGAGGGCCCAGTGCCCATGGGGTGCTCCCTCACTGGCCTCCTGTCCTCAGCAGCTGTTTCTTGAAGTGGGTTTTTGCTGCGTGCATTAATCTGTTGCAGGAAAAAAAAAATAATTAATATATCTATTTTTACAGTTCATAAATCTCTGCCACAGCCGAGACCTAGAGCCTCAGTCACAATTCTTACAACACAGAGTCTTGCAGCTGGTGTGTTTTCCTTGTGTGTCTCTTGGTGCAGCCAGAGGAACAGAGGTGTTAGGTTGGTGCAGAAGTAATTGCAGTTTTGGACCGTGGATTTTTAATCATTATTATCAGGCTCAAACACATCTTTATTAATCAAAACAGGAACCATTACAATCAACATATTTTTGCCAATGAGAAATAAGTTTGTTTATTCCTGTAGCATAAAAATCCATGCTTCAGGATTCGACAGACTCTTGGAAAGCATTTTCTGCATCCTTCTCGTTGTGGAAGCACTTTCCCTGCAAGAAGTTCTCAAGATGCTTGAAGAAATGGCGGTCGGTTGGCAAGAGGTCTGGTGAATATGGAGGATGAGGCAGAACGTCGTAGCCCAATTTGTTCAACTTTTGAAGCACTGGTTGTGCGATGTGCGGTCAGGCGTTGTCGTGGGGAAGAGTTTGGCCCTCTCTGTTGACCGATGCCGGCTGCAGGCATTGCAGGTTTTGGTGCATCTCATCGGTTTGCTGAGCATATTCCTCAGATGTGAAGATTTTGCTGGGGTTCAGAAAGCTGTAGTGGATCAGATTGGCAGCAGACCACCAAACAGTGACCGTGACCTTTTTTTTGGTGCAGGTTTGGCTTTGGGAAGTGCTTTTGAGGTTCTTCTTGGTCCAACTGCTGAGTTAGTCATCGCCAGTTGTTGTATAAATTCCACTTTTCATTGCATGTCACAATCTGATTGAGAAATGGTTCGTTGTTGCATAGAATAAGAGAAGGCGACACTTCAAAATGGTGATTTTTTTGATTTTCAGTCACCTCATGAGGCACCCACATATTGAGCTTTTTTACTTTTCCAGTTTGCTTCAGATGCCCAATGATCACAGAATGGTCGGTGTTCAGTTCTTCAGTAACTTCTCATGTAGCTGTCAGAGGATCAGCTGCGATGGTCACTCTCAGTTGGTCATTGTCACCTTCCGATGGCCACCACTATGCTCCTTGTCTCCAAGGCTCCCGGCCCCTTTGCGCGACTTCTTGCCCCACCACTGCAGTTCAGCAGTTCCTGGGCCAAACGCGTTGTTGATGTTGCGAGTTGTCTCCGCTGCTTTACAACCCATTCTGAACTCGAATAAGAAAATCACTCAGATTTGCTTTTTGTCTAACATAATTTCCATGGTTTAAAATAAATATAAAATCAACAGCTAGTAATAAGTCAGTAGCAAAAAAACATAAAGTGAGAAAAGCACATTAAAGTGATGTATATCATAAGCCCATTTATTTAAGAAGGTATTCCAATATCAAATGGCAGATTTCAACAATGCAAAACCCACGATTACTTTTGCACCAGCCTAACAGCCTCGGCTGTCACACCAGCTCCTGGGAAGGTTTGGGTGGCAGAGCAGGTGAATCACCTCCCGGCTCTGTGTGGTGGGAGAGGGAGCGCTTGGCTCCCGTGCCGCACAGTGCAGTGACAGCAGCCCTGAAAATGTGTTTTTCCAGTGTTGAGAAAGCTTCAAAGCAACAGCAGTCTCTGCCAAACCCGTGAAATCATTTTGCTGTAGTTTTTTGCAGGAAGAGGGCTAAGAAGCAGAAAAGTGGTTTTCTGCCCCTTATCTGTGAAAGGTTGAGAAAATTTACTCCAAGTTGTTTGTCTTTCATTAATTTGTTTTGAACTGCCTGGAAAGATCAGGTTTTTGGCTGCTGAAGACCAGAGCTCCAGCGCTGGGGATGGAGCAGCTGGAGTCGGTAGGGCTGCTGTGATTAATTTTCCACTGCTGGGAAGAATAATATCTGAGATGCTCTAAATGGATTTCAGCTCTATCTGCCGCATATTTACTACAATCCTGCTTTGGCTGGAGAGTGGAAAATGTGCAAGGGGAAGCATGTGCTGGGGGCTTCTCAAGCTGCCAAGGGGCAGGATTTCTCTCAGGGTGACCCATCTGAACCAGCAAGGTCTCATGCCAGGTTTGCCAGCCCGTCTGTGTCCCCTGCTGGGTTCAGGTCTGTTGCCCACACGCCTCTTGCGTGGGGACCCACCACTGCCTGGTCCCTGTCACCCAGCGCAGGGCGGCTCGGTCCGCGGTGCCACATCTGCAGGCGCCGCAGGGACTGCGGCCGTGCGGGGGCTGGGGCTCTTCTCCTTGTGCAGACTGGGAAATGAGGTGCAGAGGGGTTGTGGGGATGCTGTGTTGGGCTGTGAGTTGTCTGGTTAGTGCCCCAGATGCTCCTATGGATGGCAGAGGCAGAGAAACACATCCAGAGGGCAATTTGGGGCACGTGAAGTCCCAGTTCTGAGTGATCACCTTTTCACTCCCAAGGCAGCCAGACTGAAAGGGCTGGGGAATATGGATATTTTGGCATGGCTCAGCCCAGGGGAAGCTTCTTCTTATGGTGGATCAAGAGTTAATTAAGTCACACTGGAGCCGTCCCCCCAGGGAGGCACATGCATCTTTCCCTGGAGACAGGATTAGGAAGCATGAGTCAAATTCACAGCTGATTATGCAGGCTTAGGATTCAGCTGGGGGCTGCCTGCTGTGTGTCTGCTGGGGGCAGCTTTTCTCTGTCCTCTCAGCAGCTCTTTGGCTGATCTTTATCCTTGAACCATGACCTGCGAAAGTGCAGAGGGGAAACGTGGTCTCTTTAGGAAGGGAATAGGATGAACGATTTCTGCTTAACACAAGGATGGTGCTTTGGTTTTGCCTTAAATGTCGCATGCGTGGAAAATGAAGCAGAGTCCAAGCGTCACTGAACGGGAAAGGGCGTCAGGGCAAGAGTGGGAAGCCATGATGATGAGGGAAGGGCCGCACAGAGAGGCCGTTCAATGCACCTCTGTTCTGACCAGATCCAGTGGGCTGGTCATTGGCGTGAGCCTCAGTTAAAGCATTGTGTTGCATCTGGGTTTCCCTGCACGCCGATGCTTTGTGCTGGCGTGTCTGTGCCAAGCTGTGCTCCCTCAGCCGAGGGATTGTCCCCTGCCAGAATGGGGTGGCCCTTAAAGACTGGATTTGCTTCGTTTTAATTCTCAGGCTGTTTCCCTCACGTGTCTCTCAGCTGCTGTCAGCAGAAGGGCAAACTAAGGCTCAGATCCTCGAGGGTATTTGGGGCGCAGGGTCACCTCTCACCAGGTTTAATTCTCTGAAAGTGGGGGGCTTGGTCCAAGTGGTCCCTGGTCATGTTAACTGTCACTGGAGAAGGAGCAGCACTTTCCAAGGAAGACTGATCCCAGCTCCTGGGGTATCTTTCTGTTGTGTCCTCAGTACCGCTGGCAGGGTGCAGGGTGCATCCCGCCTCGCCCAGGTCCTTTTGGGTGGCAGGGGCGGGTGGGCAGGCGCTGTCCCTGAGTGGGAGCACAGCCCAACCCGCGGCTCCATTCCTCCGCCCTGGAGACACGGCTGCGCTCCCACCATCGGTCGCCCTTGGGAGCGTCCCCAGGGCACTGTGGGGCAGAGCAGCCTCCTCCCTCTCCAATTAGCGTAATGATCAGATCTCTAATGCCCGCACACAGGCATCCCTCACTCTTCTGTTGAGAGCTTTAAGCTTCCTGGCAGCCCCAGTACCCAAGATCCCAAATGGGCCACGTCTTATTTCAGGTGCCCTGTTTCAGGACAGCTGCTGCAGTTGTTTCTTATGTGCCAGTTTCACCTGAACCCTCTGCTCTGTCGATGCACCTGCCAAAGAACGGCATGGAGCAGTTTGAAGAGCTTATTCTGGTTCCCATTTGCGCTCCATTTAAACGTCGCACGGTGCCTTGTGCTGGTGCTCGGTGCCATGGCGTGAGAGCGGCGCCCATGATGACAGTGGTGCTCTTTGGGCAGCCCTGGACTTAGAATGAGAAACTTTGCTCACCTGAGAGTGGTGAATGGGACATGCAGGTGATGAACAAGTGGTTTTGATGCTTGATGAGCCAGGGGTTTATTTGCTCTCCCTTAAACTGATGAAGTACCTGAGATGTCTGAAAAATATGTCACCTTTTCCTGCATTGCTGCATGCCGGAGGTGGTGGGAAGTGTTGATTTGTAAGTGGATATGGGGCCAAAAGGCCTTTTGGAGTTGGCAGGGGCACAGCCGATGCTCCTTCCCTGGCTGGCTGCAGCTGGTGCAAAAGCCCCTGGTCAAATCACAGAGACACGGATGCTCTGTGCTGCGTCCATGGCTTTCCACCTCCCGCCTTGGCTGCAGGACGCTGCAGAGTGTGGCTTTGCTGTGGAAACAGTCTGGCAACAGGGCGCACAGGGCTGTCCCTTCCTTCCTCCCCAGCTTGATGCAAATACGGCTTTGCATGAATGTCAGCAAAGGGCCAATTTTCAGGTGCCAGGGAGCACACGGTGCCCTGGCTGAGGGTGCTTTGCATTGATCAGGAGGAGGGTGGATTAGAAGGGGGTGGTCAGTAGGTCAGAGAGGTTCTCCTGCCCCTCTGCTCTGCCCTGGGGAGACCACACCTGGAATGTTGTGTCCAGTTGTGGCCCCTCAGTTCCAGCAAGACAGGGAACTGCTGGAGAGAGTCCAGCGCAGCCACCAAGATGCTGCAGGGAGTGGAGCATCTCCCGTGTGAGGAAAGGCTGAGGGAGCTGGGGCTCTGGAGCTGGACAAGAGGAGACTGAGGGGGGACTCATTCCTGGGGATCAATATGGAAAGGGGGAGTGTCAGGAGGATGGAGCCAGGCTCTTCTCGGTGACAACTGACAGTAGGACAAGGACGCCTTCCTGTGTAATCTCATCTGGGTGTTCCTGCTCCATGGGGGGATTGCACTGGATGAGCTTTCCAGGTCCCTTCCAACCCCTGACATTCTGGGATTGTGTGAGATGAAGCTCTGGACAGACCCAGCAGCCGGGCTGTGCTGGCTCTGCACTGATCCAGCCTCCGAGGGGCTGTGCTGGAGGCTGCTCTGCCCCAGCCTGGAGCACCTCGGGACGTGCCCGTCCTCAGCCGCAGAGCTGCGGCCTCTGCTCCGGGCTGACGCTGCAGCTGACGAGCGCTTGCTCAGCACCAGTCCAGGCCGCAAAGGGAAGGGAAGGCCCATCCTGCCTGTGAGACAGCGCTGGAGGTGCTGAGGTGCAGCAGGGACTCATCCAGCTGAGAACAAGAACTGCAAAAATGTTTTTCAGAGAACTGATGCCTAGTGAAAGCGTTCAGTGTATCAAAGCAGGCATGAGATGGTGGCCAGCACAGCTTCTGTGTGGCAGGGGAAGGGGACCAAGCAGGTGCTGTTAGCTGAGGCGTTACTGTCCCTCCATGCCCAGCCCAGGGACGGAGTCCTTGTGCACAGGGGCTCCCAGGCCAGATTTCCCACTGAGATAAATGGTGGGAAGTGTTGTGGGAGCACTTGCCCCATTTTATCAGCTCTGTGCAGGTTAAAAGCTGGTCCCTGTCCTGAAGGGGAAAAGCCAAGAAGAGGAAGGAGGAGGAAAGGTGATGCCGAGGAGACGCTGGCTGGGGCTGCAGCCCGGGGGTCCTGGGTCAGCTCCTTGCTCACCGGGCTGTGCCACTGCTGCAGGGTTTTTCTGTGCCGTTACATGAATAATCTCATGGAGCAGCATGATCACAGTGGTGACGCTGGTCTCTGCCCACCTACAGATTTCAGAGACCTTAAAATGTTTGTCAGGTTAGTGTTTTCCTAGGAACAGCCTCAAAAGAACAGAGCTTCATGGTCCCTCTAGGCTGTCCCTGTCCCCAGCAGCAGCCAGTACCAGTGTTGGAGGATGCCCCACGGACCCACTGGGCTCTTCCTTCCATTGTTCACTGCGGGTCTGTGGATACAGTGTTTAACAGGAGCTGGGTCCCCATTAGCTGTCTTCTTCACCCAACTCATCCCCTTGTCTTTAAGGAATGGAGCTATGGCTGGAGCATGGGTCTCAGGTCTGCTGGGTCCTCTCCAAAATGGTGCTGGGACAGTTCGGTGACATTGAGCCATTTCCTGATGGTTTTCTGTGTGTAAAAACAAGTTGCTCCCCACCTGGTTCCGAAAGTGCAAAGCGCAGTTAATGCCCTCTAAGCATTCCCAAATGAAGTGCTTTCAGGGGGTTTGGTGCTGTTTATATTCAGTGTTTTTTTGTGGGTGTTTAGTGCATTGGATATAAGAGCTGGCAGGAACCAAGTGGTGTCCAGTGACTCAAAAAGAGAGAGACCAGGTTTAGGAGGAAAGCTGCTTAATGGGTGTAGTGATGGCTTGTGCGTGAAGCTCAGCAGAGGAGCTTTGGCATCCCTCAGAAACAGCTGGCAAAGACCATGTAGAGTTCCAGCAGCTTATTGAACATCTAAAGCATTGTTAATGCAGGTGGTTAATGCTGCGGTGAGCTGCCGGTGCACTCACAGCACAGCACATGGCCATCTCCAGCCTGGTGTGCCAGGGACAGGAGGTGGCAAGTGCTTCAGGAGGCCAAGCAAGACATGCAGGAGAGAATTCAAGGGGCAGGAAACCATGTTCTCCCTGATGAGGAGCAGTGCTGGTTGTTGCACATGGGATTTTCTTTGCTGAGATATCAGAATGTCTTGCAATACCAGCAAAGTGCTGTTACTGCCTTTTGGCATTTGAGGAGAGATGGACACAGAGGCTCATTCCCCTTGGGGTGATCACCGGCCATCATGGCAGACAGCCCGAGCCTTTCTTCCAGCTTAGGACTCTGCCCATCTGCACTGAGAACAATCCTGGAGTTACAAATCACCTCTTGACTTCTGGAAAAAAAACAGAGTGGTTGAGATTTATCTTGGAGGTGTTGGTTGGAAACCCCAAAGACAAAGGGCTCAGCTCTCACCTGCTGTGGAGCACATTTGGGTTTGCAAAGAGCCCAGCCCTTCGTGGGCTCTTTGACAGCACAGCCCCCACCTCCCTCCTCGGTCCTTCCACAGCCTCCAGCCCTCATTTCTGGGCTGTAACGAGAACAAGTGATAGCAATTGCTATCAGATGATGCCTCAGTGCTTCAGCAGTAAGGTCACGGTATCTTTTATTATCCTAATGCGTTCTTGATGGAGAGGGTGGGCTGGGGATGTTCTCACCAGCTCACACACTTGACAGTTCCCACACACTGAGCATCCTTTGAAACACCCACGTGCTCTGTTCTGCTCTTTCATTTCTATAGCGTCAATTAAATATCAGCGGAAAATGAAGTTTATATACGCTGGTGAAATAAGCGCCTTATGACATCAATTAGGGGTCCTGTACCATGAGTTTCCAGAATTAAAATAAAAATCACAGGAAATTGCATTAAGAGTGTAGCAAAGGGAGCAGAGAGAGACAATAAATGTGTGGGATTGGGCTTGTGACTGCTGAGTTGTTACAACCATTTTTTTTCTACTCTTTTCTGCTCCTTTCCATCTTAGAGGAATCTGTGTGCCCAGTGGATCACCATCCGCTTTGCCAGGTGAGCCAACTCGAAGCCTCTGCTGACCGCCCTGGGGTCACGGTTCAACCCGCGCTGGCGATGCAGCCCCCACAGCCTCACCTGCCCCTTCCCAGCCCCATCAGGGCAGAGAATTGAAACGGAAGGGAGAAACTTGGATTGAGATAAACAGTTTGATAAAATAATGAAATACTAATACACTGCTAGTAAATGTATATATATATATACACATATATATATATAAGAGAAATAAAAGATACTCAAGGCAATTCCTCACAAGCTCTGTCCACAGCTGAGCAGCCAGTCCCAGCAAGCTGCACCGGGTCCAACCAGCCAGTCCGGGAGAGAGAAAAGAGGAAAAAGGCAGAAAAGCCCAGAGGCCTCTGCAAAATGGCAAAAGGCCGAGCTAAATGTCCCAACCAAAAACTCCCCTGGCTGCACCAAAAAGAGTGAAGAGAGAAAGCGAAAGAGCAAACCAGAAGCTCACAACTCTCCTTAAATAATTAGCATGACGCCAATGGGCTGGAACACGGTCACTGCTCAGTCCGGTGTCCGTCCAGCTCTGTCCGTCCATCCCCTTCCTCGCTGCCTCACACCTGCGGGCAGAGCTCAGAGTGTCCTTGGCTCTCAGACCAGAGCAATTCAAAACATTAACTCTGTGCTCAAAACATTAACTCTCTTGTTCTCAAACTAAGTGCAAAGAATGACCGTGCTCGCTATGGAAAAGCAAGGTTTCTACCTGCATGAAGAAAATGAACCCATCTTCAGTCAAAGCAGCACACCTGGAGAGCGTGTCTTCACTTGTGCTGGCCTGTTTCCCTTCTTTCAGAACACCCACCGGGCAGTGCTGTGGCACTTTCTGAGCTGGGGAAGAGTTACCGGACAGGACCCGCACAGACCTGCACACATGGCTGGGTTCAACGTGTGCGAAACGGTACAGAACAGCCAAGTTCTTCTGGGAAGACTTGGGTGCCTGACTGTCCTTAACTCTGCTAGAGGCCAAACTGTGTCTAAGCTGCCTAAATGTCTTTATGCATCCTGGTTGATGTGTCTTTATCAGTTTCGTGGAAGCCATTTCAAGTGGGACCCTGTTCCAGGGTGTGGGCAGGAGGGAGCTGGAGGTCAGGGCTCCTTGGCTGTGTCTCCATTTCCCTGGAGACGTGTCTTGTGGGAGGGGCAGATCGGTTGCTGGAGGAGCCAGTCCCTCTTCACTTAAAAAATGTGCATTGCTATAGCTAAAATTACAGACAATCTCTTCCTTGAAAACCTTGGGGATGTACTGATTTTTAGGGCCAGAAGATCTGAAGAGCTTGTCTCCCTGTTGCAGGTAGCATCAGCCCTAGATCTTCACCTGGAAGCTTTATGCTTTTTGGTTAGGTTGCTTTCTGAATAATGTGCATCTTGTTGTCCTCATCAGATTTTCCAATGCTTAGATCCTTCCTCAGCATAATGTGTGGAATCGTTTAACTATTTCAGATTTTGAAAGGGATTTATTGTCACAGTGGCCAGTTATAACAAAGAACTATACTGTGCAGAGAACCTGCTGTCCTCTTGGATCATCTGAGTTCCCATTTGCTGGATCTTATAATTCCCTTGTACCTAGTACTTGGCATTTTCCCCTCAACAAAAGGATATTTTAGCTATAATTTCTCTCATGACTTTGTGTTGAAATCTCCCGGGGAAGAAGATTTCCCAGATTTTAGATCTCTCCTGAAGTTTCTTTCTTACCTGGCAAGGGACAGGTTTGAAATCAGAGCAGCTAAGTCAAGGCTGGGACTGCAATCCATGGTGTGATCTCGGCCGTGTGAGCGCGATGCCGTCCTGGGGGGGCAGGATTCCACCCGGGCTGTGCCTCGCAGCTGCCCTTGTTGACAGCACCATAACAGGCGCTTGCATTTCCAAAGTAAAAATCATTTATCCTGCCAGTGGCTTGCCCTGAGCTTGTAAAGTCTTACTTTCTGGGCTGTTTGTATTTTGTTTTATGAAAAATGCATTCATGCTCAAGTGAAATGCAAGTATCCCTTTATCCCTGCTGTGTAATTTACTTTGTCTTCCTGTGGCGAGAGGAATTTTCCTTCCTGATTCTGTTGGGTTTTTTTGTTTGGTTTGCTTCTGTTTATTTTTTCAAGAGATATTGTTTGGCTGTAGAGATCAAATATATTTGGATGAGCTTGAGGGAAACAGCCCAGCTTAGACTAGCTAGATGTTCCTGTGTGTGAGGATGTCCACAACAGCTGATTGCTCACTTGTGCGGCAGTTGCGCCCAGGGACAGCCAGCTGGTCCCCGTGGACGCTGGTTGATGCTGGGAGCTGCTGGGCTGTTTCGACACCCTTGCAGTGGTGAATGTCACTGTCTACATGCAAAACCGTCCCTTTCGGTGTGCAGCAGGAGCTGTGGTCTGTCTTCAACCTCCTTCCCAAGCCGGGAGTATTTGGGAAAGATTTTTTTCCTTTCTTTTTTTCTTTGTGGGTCAAGAACTCAAAAATATTGACGATATATTTTTAGGGATCAATGACATAGTACTGGGCAGCAGAACTATTTTGGTTTTGCTTGACCTGCTACATTTTCCTCATGCTACAAGAAGGTTTGCTGGTGTCAGTTATAAAAAGCCAGAATGGAAGAAAGTCCATTTCTGTTGACAGAGATAAATGCTGATTAACTCTGCGGAGGTGTGTTGTTCATCTGGCTTAAACAGATGATCTCGTCTAATGTCGCCGTCGTTATCTGGATCTGCTCTGTGTTCGCACCTGGGAGCCGCTCGGCCCTCGGCCGGTGAGCCCAGAGCCGCGGGGCAGGTCGGGGGGGCTGCAGGGACCCCCGTGCCCCCCACGCATGTGCTGCAAGAGAAAACACTCAACTCATGTGGTTTAAACCATTTGGAGAATGAAGTGATTTACTGATTTATTGGTGTAAACAACTGGCCATCAGTGAAGCGTCAGGATCAGCAACACGACAGTTAAACCCCAGTGCTAGGTGCTTACAAAATGTTAACAAGCACCTACAGATTTGTAAACATCCTTCTGTACCTGATCCCCCCAAGGCCAAATCCTGCACACGTGCACACACACACAGTCAGTGCACAGCCCTTCTCCATCAGAACGGGGGGTTACCCCATTTGCGCACCCCAGTGCTGGTTCCCTGCTGTCCTGGCAAAGATGTTTTGTCTACAGAGTGGTCCCACTCACAGAAGGTTTTTGCTGCTGTGTTACTGAGCACCAGATGAGGTTTCACAACCTGCTGCGCTGCCTGGTGCAGGGGGGTCCCTGAGGCTGGTCCAGCAGAGGGGGCCGGGGAGAAGCTGTCGACCTTCCTGATGATGGGAAGCCCTGGAAACGGTGGCAGAGGAGGCAGGTGGGATGTCTGATGGGTGAGGGGAGGAAAATTGCTGTCTAGAAGAGGGGTTTGAAGCCTGGGGTTTGCATCCTTGCAGCAGAGCCTGGGCCCGGGTACATGCTCGGGGCTGTATCTGGCTGTGCACGGGTCTGGTGGAGCTGGTCTGGAGGGTGTGCAGGTGCCTCTGTTGTCTGCAGACAAGGGAAGCCCAGAGGAAGACAGTGCCCCAGGTCTGCTTTTCAAAATGACTGCTGAGTTCATGTTTTCAATCTGTCAAGGAGTGGGTTCCCTGTGATGACAGGTCACAGCACCCAAACATTTCTTAGCTGCCTGTGAGCTGCTTCCTCGGTGCTTCTTGCCGCCCTGGGTGAGCCGGGAGGTGCGTGTTGGCTGCTCTGTACAGAGGGAACTCCTTGCTCGCTGCAGGTGCAGCTGAAAGCTTGGGGACATGGGACGTTTCCCCGGAGGATGGTGGAAGCCAGTGTCACCATGGTCCCCTCTCTGCCTCCCATCTCCCTGCCTTGAAGGGGATGAGCCTCCTCCCGTGCTCGAGCCTGGTCACCCACCAATGAGTTGGATTCAAGCTGGGATCACCGAAGGCAGAGACAGCTGCCCCAGCTCTTTGCCTGGTCAGACAAAAGCGCTGCTTTGGGTGCTCCAAACCTTGGTGGTGACGGAGGATGCGCCGGCCCGGCTGCCCCGGGCCGTGGGCTGTGCCCCAGCCCGCCCTGCCCGCTCCCGTCCTCCCACCCTCCCTCCCTGGCTCCTAGGAAACCTTTAAATAACTCCTGGCATTTTGAAAGGCCATTTTCTCCTCCAGCCTACATGTCATCATTAATCTGAGGACAAACAGCCACATTTATAAGAAGAAAATAAAGACTCAACTCCCACTCAGCAGCATAACATGAGGGGCTGTTCCCAGCATGCTGGGGGTGCTGCAGGGATTCTTTACTGGACAAAGCAGCAATTGATGAACTAGGTCATGGCAGGAGGAGATGGTACATGGGAAAAGCACTGAACAGAGAGGCCTCTCAAAGGGAAACCATTCCCTGTGGCAGGGGCAGCCCGGGGCAGCCTGCCGTGCCGAGCTGACCTGTCGCACCGGTGCCCGGGTCACTGTGCAGGCAGGAGGGGCTCCGGGTGGCTGGGCCTCAGGGCACCCGCAGACCTGCTGCTCTGAAGGGGAAAGGCTCCCCTTTCTCTTTCTTTTGTTACTGAAGGGTGCTGAAGTGGAGGGAGCGGCTTTCAGAGCCTGCTGGGTAAACACATCTCTGGTGGCCAGAGCAGCGGTTGCTCTGCCAGTGAGCAAATGGCACTCTGGGGTTTTGCCATCCACACAACACGAGGGGGCACACCTGTGTCCCAGGACTGGGGCAGGAGCAGATAAACCCTGGGAGTGCATCCTCCAAGATGGGTCTAATGCGCAAGGTGACCTCTGCCAGTCCTCCGTGTTTCATTGGGGTCTTGGCGTCAGCAGGATCTGTAGGACCCTGTCAGCATCCCCTATGTCCTGGCTGGCTGTGCAGGGTGTGGAGGAGCTCCCCTGTGTCTCGCTGACTGTGAAGCACCACTTGCTTGGCCTGGAGCTGCTGCACCTCCTGTGTCTGCTCTCCTGCTCCTCGGCCCTTCATGCTGAGCGTGGCCTTGGGCAGTAACAGCCCTTTGCTGCCCCTGCCCCCCGCCCTGCTGCACCGGTGCCCCGAGCCCTGCCAGAGCTGGGCCGTTCTGCGCACCAGAGAGAGACCCGTGCAGAATCTGGATGCATTGTCCCTGTGGGAAGGTGATACCTCCAGTGACACAGCCAGAGCGGGGTGGCTTTAGCAGCAGTGTCATTGTGTGGGTGCTGTCCCCTGCTTCTGTATGAGCTTCTTTGTCCCTTGTGAGGGTGTGCAGCACCTGGGTGCAGGCTCGATGGGAGGGTGCCGAGCACAGCTCCATTTCAGACGGTGCTGTTGGGAGCAGTGACTGTCCCTGGGCAAAAACCTCCAGGCAAGTCCCTGCAGCTGTGTCCCATCATGTTCCTTGGTTGCGTGTCCTCGGGTTAGAGCAGGGGTGAAGCTGTGACTCTGTAACCTCTTTCATCTGAGTGATCGTGGCCGCAGGCTCCGGTGTTCACGAGCAGTCCTGGGGCTTTGGTCCTGCAGGTGTCTGTGGTGCAATCAGGCCTCTGGTTCCTGCAGTCTGTGTGGTACTGTCCTCCAGTGGCAGCTTTGCGGTCTGGCTGCTTTCACAAGTCCATGCTGTTGTTCCCCTGTGTTGTAGCCCCCTGAGTTTCAGCCTGGAGCTTGCCTGCTGTTGGTGTCAGGGATCCTGCCCCGCTCAGCACCGTCTGCCTGTCCCATGTCCCAGCCCTTGGCTCCTCCTGTCCTGCTCAGCCCTGCACCACATCTGTCTGCCCACGTTTGGTTGCTCTCTCTTTGGATCTTGACTGGACTGTAGGTGATGAGGTGGCCAGTGCAAATGTTTTGTATGTGTCTCAGTGCAGATATTGCCTCACCCTGTAGAATAAAGGCAGCCATGAAATAATCTATGGGATCAGGGGATGCTGATACAGCTCCTTGTTTGGTGAAAGACCTAAGACAGAAACCCAGGGAGGACAGAGCTTACCTTTGCTCATCTTTGTTACTTCATCTGGTTGCAATCTAGAAAAGCAGCTCAGCAGCCCCCAGGAATCTAAGCACATGTTGTGAGAGGAAGGTGCTCAGGCAGCCTTGTCGTGTACCGACAGCTGTGTACAGTTATCCAGAAACTGGTGCCTTATTCACCTCACTCGCTGTCAGAGGCTCGTTTTCCACTGGATTTGCTTTCCCTGCATTTTTAGAAATAACTGGAGGCAAGTGATGCTATAAAAGGGGGAACAGAGGGAGGGGGCTGGAGAGGGAAATATGAGAATCAGAGCAGTGGAAAAAGAAGACAATTTAGCTGAGATACATGGAGCTTGAAGTCAAATTTGGGATACAGAGACAGGAGGAGGGTTGCTGGGGCATTTCCTTGTTCTGTGATTCTTTAGGGTTTGTAATGAACTGTAGGCATCTGCTAAGTGAGGACCCTTTTAAGGTTGAGTGTTTCTTGCTCGCACACTCCAGCCATGACCCTCAGCAACAGGAGCTGAGCCCTGTTGGAGGTCTGGGGTAGTGGATGTGGCATTAGGATATGGCATGTGACCTGTGCTAAGAGCCCAGTTTAGACAGTGGCTTTTAACCCAACATAAGCTGGCTAAGCAAGACAGGGTCCCCTTGGCTTTTCCTGGGCTACACTATGATGTGTTCAAGTTAATACATCCTATCTATTGTAAACCTTTAGAACATAGGAGTGACTATGTGCTAATTTGACATTTGTAGGTCCTATTCTAAAGAAGTCCAAACACAATCTCTGTAAGGCAGGCCTAGGCCCAGGGTGACTTATCCAGGAGACAGCACCCATGGGCGCTTCCAGTGCAACGTGTGCTGCAGGGCGCCTCATCTTAGACTCATAGAATAATTTCAGTTGGAAGAGACCCTCAGGATCATCGAGTCCAACCATAACCTCACTCCAGCACTAACCCGTGTCCCTGAGAACCTCATCTAAACGCCTTTTAAATCCCTCCAGGGATGGAGACTCCACCACTGCCCTGGGCAGCCTGTTCCAATGCCCCACAGCCCTTTCTGGGAAGAATTTTTTCGTAATACCCAGTCTAAACCTCCCCTGGTGCAACTTGAGGCCATTTCCTCTTGTCCTGTCACTTGCTACTTGGGAGCAGAGACCAACACCCTCCATGCTCCAAGCTCCTTTCAGGCAGTTCAGAGAGCGATAAGGTCTCCTCTCAGCTCCTGTTCTCCAGGGTAAACAGCCCCGGTTCCCTCAACCACTCCTCATAAGACCCATCTTGTCGCGTTGTCTTCTCTCCCTCTGTTCCTGAGGCTTTGTCCAGTCCTGGTCTCTAGTGCAGGTATTTGTTCGATGTCCAAGTGCTGCTGTTGGCTCACTATGAGGTTCACTGTGTTTTAGCTGCTGTCCCCATGATGTGCGAGACAGGGCTGATCGCACCGGAGCCCTCTGGCCCCACGCAGTACTACGGCGAGTCGTCCGACACCTACTGCCAGGTGGACCGCTGGCAGCGGCTGCGCACGGCTGTCCGGAAGCTGGAGTTCTGGGAAAACTTCAACGCCGAGCTGATAGGCAGCGGCTTCTTCTCCAAAGTGTACAAGGTAACCCAACACGCAGGCAGCCCGTGCCCTGTGTGACAGCAGCTCAGGGTGTTTAGATGGTGCCTCACCTGAGGAGCTCGTGCCTGAGCTTATTTCCTCATCTTCACACCTCCCAGCTTACCCTGGCGGGTGGGGTGGGGTGAGGGAGGGGCGTCCGCTCCCCTCTGTGCACCTAGCACAGAGCCTTTGGTGTGCATGTCCCCTTCCATAGTGAAAAAGGAGATGAGAGGACTCAGTCAATGTTCATTGATACTGTCATCTAGCCATACAACAGGCTTGTCAGGGAGCTAAACTGGGTATTGGATGAGATTAGAGGATATTTCTGCTCTGTGCAGGTTTTGTTGTCAAAACTGTAGCAAAATATATAGAGAAAAAGAATGTAAATCTAAACTGCATGTGTCTCCCAGAATACCTGCCACCCACACCCCATGGGGACACCAGCGCCGTCACCCTCCCTGGCTCCTGCCCTGTGTTGCAGTGATGCTGGAGAAGCGCGGGGGACCTGGGGCAGTGTCCTGCTAGGACAGGCTGCTGCTCCGTCCACTTCTGCCTCTGCTGCCCTAATGCCAGGGGACCTGTGGCTCCCTCTGAGCCAGTGCATGATGCAGATGGTGTGTCACCAAAGCAAACCTGCTTTTCTCACTGTTGTGAGTCACTTGTTGCACCAAGCTCCACTGGTGTGGGAGTTTGTTTAACCCTCTCCAAGCAAGCACAGGATCCACGATGCTGCTCTTTGCTCCCCCTCCAATGCTGCTCCTGGAACATGCAACTGCACAAAACATACATGTTGGACAGATAAACGCATATTGCGTTCTCAACAGTCTGTCTCCTCCTCTCCTGCATCTGGGCTTGGTGCTGTGATAAATAAAGCCTTTGGGTGAACTTCAGGTCCAGGGACAGTGCACTAAAGCTGTTCATGGGGAATCCCCAGCCGAAGGTCTTTGGCATCTCTTTGCAGACTGGAGCAATATATGACAAATACCTCTCCCCACCTCAGCCTTCCTTCTAGTAAGTGCTTTCTATGCATATGCAGCACATTGTTGCCATTGCCTTATTTTTCCTTTAGCGGCTTTTCATAGTAACAGTTGCTGTTTCCTCCGTATGTGGCATTTTCTCTTGCCCTGGCACTGAATGAAATTCCAGCAGTTGGCTGGAGACACAGATCTTTCATGAAAATGAAATAGTATCTTGAAGTAGAAGCAGAAAAAGAGATGCCATCAAAATGAACTTTGAATGAAATGCTATGGATCAAATACTAAGAGGACAGCAGAGGAGGACTCGGGGCAAGGACAGTCCTCTGTGGGGACTTGACATCTGTCTGAGAAATCGAGCGTGTCTGTAATCGGGTGCTGGGATGACTCCTGGTCCTCTTGGGTCAGCCAGTGCCCTGTGGACTGGTACTGAACAGCAGCACTCCTGCTGTGAAGCATCACTGGTGATGGTCCTTCGCAGCTCTTTGCCAACAGACGCTGTCTTCCAGTGCACTCCCACAGCAAGGACACAGACTCCCTGAAGTGCTGGCTGCCTGCTTTGCCATCCTTTGTCCTTCTGTTAAGCCCATTCTCAGGAGTTGTTATATGTGGGTAGGCTGAAGAAGGAGGTTTTGCGTGGTTCTGCTTGGTGACTCAGACTCAAGAGGTCTGGGCACAGCCTTCTGCTCTGTGGGTTGTATTGCATGCCCTGGCACAAGGTATTTTCCCTCTTTTTCTGCCTCATTTTTTTGATGTGCAATAAGGAACTATTCAAGTTTCTCCTGGGGAAGCATAAAGCTGCTTTCATGGGCAGCTCTCTCATACGTAGGGTCCTGAGGTGCTCAAAAGCAGGAGAGAAATGCAATGTGACTTCACTTTTTCTGAGGCTGGTCTAAGGCGCTGCCCAAAGGAGGCTCTGAGCAACATCTGTCTCTGTTGGCCCTCAAAATGCTGCACACCCATTAGGAAGCACAGTCCCACTCTGTGTCCTTCTGCAGTTTCCAGTGCCGAATTTTCACATTTCTCCACTTAAGGCTGACACAAGCTCTTTGCCCTTCATCACCCATTAGCATGAAATGAGAATGCCTTGGAGGTCCCTCTGCACCTCCCTGGTTCTCACACTGATCCAGGACAAAACTGAGCACTTTATGTGATTCAGAGCAGACCAAGGGCTGCTCCATGTCGGCCAGAGCAAAGTCTGAGGGCCTGTGTTCTTCGAAGAGGCCTTCTGAGCTCATTGCCTTTGCCCACCTTTCCCAGTACTGTTTCTTGGGTGTGGGTCATTGCTTTTCAGTCATTTCTTTGCCAGACCAGGCTGGACTGTGCATTGCCTTGTGGACAATGACTCGTCAGCTCTCACCGACTCCACCAGCCCAGGCGGTGTTTGTGAGCTCTGCTGGTGTTCACATGTAGCCTCACCTGGAAGCTCAGTGTAGCTCAGTGGCTCCACCAGAGTTGGTAAAGATGTCTCACTGAAACACACTATTAGCTCTTCTGAAAGTTTTTCAGATCTTCCAGTTTTCAGATGCTCCCTGTGCTCTGTCCTGGGCACAAGGGCACTCTCAGTCTTTGGGCGATGATGACTGATAGCATCTCTTATATTTACGTCTGTGCAATTACAGATAATAAGGAGTTACATCTGATGACCCACAGTCAGTAGTTATGAAGTCCCATCAGGTGAGGGTGTCGGAGCCCTGGCTTCCTTCCAACCCGCTCGAGCAGAGAGGCAGAGTTATTCCAGCGGCAACATCAACTATCAGGTTGCGTTCCTTCAGAAAGGAAGCTCATGCTACTCCCAAGACAGGTTGTTCTGTGACTCTGATTATAACGAACCTTTCTCTCCTTCCAGCCTGGCTGGGTCTTACATGCAGCTCTTTGTTCTCCTCACCATGGCTAGTAACCTTCTCCGTAAACTGGCTACCACAGAGAGCAATGGGTGACTTTGGGACTCAGTGCTGCTATTAAGCCAGCTCATGCCGTATCTAAACTATTTTTGCCTTAAAAAAAACCAAACTAAACTCAACAAACCTCAAAATGAGATAAAATTAAACGTGTCTGGATTCTCTGCTAGCCTTGGGAGACCTGTCAGGACATCAGTGTGGGCCACGCCTTATACATGAGTCTCCTTAAAACAGACGTTAATTGAGGGTGGAAATGTTAAAGTACCACAATGCTCTGTGATGTATTCTGGAAACTGCTATTTGATTGTCAACCCAGGTGACATGAGCTGCAGTGCAGGGGCCCTGGATGGTCGGGTCAGCGCTGAGAGCCCGGGGACCCCGCACGTCCTTGCGGCCGGCACGAACCCTGCGTTCTGTGCTGCCCGGCCCCGGGGCCTCCTAAAAATGCTTGCTCAGTCTGTTCACTGTTGTAAGATGGCGAAAATAATTTTGTTTTCTGCTCTTCAGCTTCTGGTGCCCCTGCCCAGGGGAAGCCCCAGGAGGGGAATGTCCACAGCAGAGGTTCAGTTTAGCACAGAGCTGGGTAGCAGACACGGGGCCTCCATCCTGGGATGTGAGGGACAGATAAACTGGCTCTGTACTTTCTTTGTTGTATCTATCTGGCAGAGTCTGGGCGGAGGGAAACTGGCCGTGGGCAGGGGTGCGGAAGGAATTGGGGATGAGTGAGGCCAACAGCCTTGCAGGGTCGCCAGACCCAGACAGGAAGGGGGGATGGAGACGTTGGGAAGGCTATGGTTGGGAAGGGACGTTGAACGTAACACATTGGAGGAGAGAAGGTCAGGTCTGCGACGACCCAGTGTGGTTTGAGAAACTCCACTAGCCCAAGAAACACACAAATTTTGGCAGAGAGTGTTGTGATGTGTTGGGACAGGAGGGACTTAACTGTGCCCAGCCACCCAGGCAGGCATCACTGGAGTGGAGCTTATGTGGGACAGCACTTTGCACTTGTGCAATGACTGTGCAAAGCCCTGGGCAGCAAGAACATCAGATGTGGCTGAGAAGGGATGCTGCCGTCCAGAGGGGCTGGCAGACCGCTGGAACCTGACATGTCCTGCTCCAACCTTGGCTCCAGGTGACCCAGGCTGCTTCTTGTAAAGTGATGGTGGTGAAGATCTACAAGAACGACGTGGACCAAGAGGTGATTGTGCGTGAGATCAGCCTGCTGCAGAAGCTGTCCCACCCCAACATCGTCAGGTGGGCACATCCTTCAGCCATGAGCAGTGGGCACTGGCTGGCAGGGGCTGGAGTTGGTGTCTCTAAGGCAGATCTTCAATGAAGATTAGAGGTGAACATTGATGGCTTCTTATTTTTTTTTTTTTTTTAATGTGTTCTGCTTAGGTACCTTGGGATATGTGTGAAAGATGACAAGCTGTACCCCATTCTGGAGGTAAAGGTTTTCTTGCTTGTAAGTGTGCTGTAGGCAGGGAGATAGATCATCTGCAGGCAGATGATAACCTGTAATGCGTATCTGCGCCTCTCTGACTCCTGCACCACCGAATGGCTCTCGTCTAGCAAGATTGCCTTGGAGGGGCTTCTGGTCCTTTCTGACCCACAGCTGGTCACACCTGGAGTGGGGCATAGTTACTGCAGGGCCACGAGATTCACGCAGGAGAGCCAAAAAGTGTCTCGGGTTGGCTTGGTACCACGAAAACGCCAGAATGCGCCAGCTGGCAGGGAGAAGAGGAGCCAGGTATGGAGGGCAGGAGTAGAAAGTTGTCGTGGTTTAACCCAAGCTGGCAATACAACCACCACTCACTGACCCCATCCCCAATCCCCAATCTCAGACCAGAGCAATTCAAAACATTAACTCTGTGCTGGGCTGTTATCTCTTTTCTCAAACTAAGTCCAAATAATGAGCTTGCTAACTATGGAAAAGAAAGTTTTCTAACTACATGAAGAAAATGAACCCATTTTCAGTCAAACCAGTGCAAAAGTAAAGTAGATGGAGAGCGGCAGGAGCTCCAGGGTGGTTCTGGAATGGTGGTGTGGTCTAATGGAAAAGCCTGGGCTGGTAGCGGGAAGGTGTCACCTTGCTCCTACGCTGCTGGTGACAGAACACATTCACTGAGCTGCTGCCAGGCTTTCTGCCTCTAGTTCAGTGCCTCTGAGTGAGGACCACCGCTGGCTTATACCGCTGTCCCTCAGCGGGGCAAAGCCCAGAGACCAGCAGCGACATGCTGCGCCAGGAGGGGTGTTTGTACTGTACCGCACACAGGGGCCCCGCGGGAGGTGTCATTCCCAACCTCCATCCCAGCAGAGGGGCTCCGGGGTTGGCGAGGGAGGTTCAGCACCCAGGAAGCTGCAGGGGACCCTGTGCCCAGCTGCACAGCCACCTGCTTTATGTCTCTCTTCACAGTATGTGAATGGGGGTTGCCTGGAGGAGCTCCTGGCCTGCAAAGACATTGCTTTGATGTGGAAGGAGAAAGTGGACTTAGCTTCGGACATCACCAGAGGAATGATCTACCTGCACTCCAAGAATATCTACCACCGAGATCTCAACTCCAAGGTAGGCAGCTGAAAAGGGGATGGCACCCCAGACCTTAAACCATGATGCTGCTGAAGGCAACTGTGCCATGGGACCGTACAAGGACCCCTTAGAGCTGTAACCAGGAGACCTCAGGCCTCGCACTGATCCTCTTCTCCATGTTAATCCCTGTGCAGTCAAGGAAACTTGCCAAGCAGGAAACCCAGACAGAGAGAAAAGTTCATTGCTCCAAGGGCTGTTGTTGTCAGAAAAGAAACCAGATGGAAACGCGTGCAGTATTGCACATGGTTATCTTTGCCTATCATTGCACGAGAAGCTCTGCCACATTTAGAGGCTTCCTTTCCTGCTCACAGCAAGAAGGATGTTGTTGCTACCAGGAGCTGGTCATGGGCTCTGGAGCAACTGCAGTGTGACATGGTCCCTGTCTGTTTGCAGAGCACCAGCAGAGCTCGGTAGATGTGTGTCTCCTAATTCAAGGGCAGGGAAGTTGTTCCTTCTCGATCCAGAGGGTCTGGGTCACCAATTTTAGAATGGTCACCTCCATGTGTTTCACATCCTGCCAGTGTGCCAGCTGTGATGACTGTCATCTGGAGGCCCAAAGGCACACCCTGTTCCTGATGTACTGGCCCTCTGGCTGGGAGGCTGCTTTCCTCGGCCTGGGCTGTTGCTGCTTGATGGGACAGGAACAGCAGCTGGGGCTTTGGCACTCTCAGGTCTGACCATGGGGACAGGCTTTGACGTGGCTCTTCCTCTGCCACTGGTGTGGCAGAAGGAACATGGTGAGACTGTGCTTTGTTGATCTCTCTTGGGCAAAACTATGCAAACCTCAGCTGGAGCTGCAGCATGTCCCTGATATCACAGGGAAAGGGAGCAGAGGGGTTTGCCACCAGCCTGGACCTCGTGTGTATCAGGGGACACCAGAGGCTGGCTTGGTGATCTGTGGAATTGGAGCCTGCAAGTCCTTGCAGTTGATGCAGGACAGGTGATGGTGTATCTCTTACAAGCCTTTTTTGTTGGTGCTTTGTGAGCTTTTTAAGAGAAGCTTGAAATATTGATGAAGGTTGACAGTGGGGAAGCCACTCAAGCATTACGGTCTTGAAAGACATGAGCACCAGAATGCAACTCACCTTTGTAATCTCAAACTGTTTACTTGGCTCAGTTACTAGCCCGGAAATTGCTACCTAGGAAGCTTGCAGTGATGATGGCTGAAGATAGAGAAGTGTGTATGTGCTCACTTGAAGTCTTTCCCTGGGAACAGATGCTAAGAATGAAATCCTGGGGACCTGAACAGGCTAGAATTGCTGGGATTTTCAGAAACCTTAAGATAATTTTATGGGTATTTCTCCAGAAAACCAAGTTAGAGATGTGTGGCCACGGGCAGTGAGAAGGGCTGTGGCTGTGATCCTGCCGCCTTTGGCGGAAGGGTGAACAAAGTCGACAGGCACCATTGGAGTGTCTTTCAGATAAAAGGATGTGGATCATCATGTTCATCGAACAGCATCTTCAAAGGACTTTTCCTGGCTTCAGATGTGATTGGTCCATCCCTAATGTGCCCTGTGCACTCCATGTGCTGCCAGGATGCAGGGGAGAGCTGTAACAGCGAGGTGGGGCTGAGAGCTGGGGAGATGCTGCTCACTGAAGTGTCCAGGCCCTTTCCTCCTCCCCGGGCATCTCATGCCGTGCCCCGTGGGCTCCTTTCAGAACTGCCTCATCCGCCTGACTCCGCGGAGCCGCGAGGCGCTGGTGACGGACTTCGGGCTGGCCAGGGAGGTGACGGAGCTGCCTGTGAAGGATGTGGAGAGGAAGCTGTCTCTGGTGGGCTCTGCTTTCTGGATGGCTCCTGAGATGCTTCGGGGAGAGCCCTATGACCGGAAGGTATGGCACTGCTGCTCAGCTCCTTGCTCAGCCTCAGAGCTCCCGACTGAGTGAGATGTCTCCTCTGCTTGCTGGTGGCATGTCCCAACAGCAGAAGAGGTCTTCTCTCATTCCCCAGGAAACATTGCCCTGCTAGCCAGACCTTTGCTTAATAGTGTTCCACTTAGAAGTTCCTTCTGTGGCCTTGTTAAGTTAAACTTTCAGGAAAATAGATTGCTGCCATGGGCAAACGCAGTGAAGTCTCTCTGTGGAAGAAGTTTGATGAGTTACAGCCCAGTGAGGCTGTGGCGGGTGGTGCCAGAGCTGTGGTAGCAGCACCAGACACGCTGAACAAGAGCACAGGGCCAGACTTCCCGAAGGTGGGGTTGGAGTCCAAGTGGGGCTGCGGTGTTTGTCAGGGGGTTCAGAGCCCAGAAGGAGTTTAGGAGTTTGCTGCCTCCATCTCCAATGGGCTTTTTAGGTGGGCTTTTGCATAACTAATGGAAACACCTTGTCACTGGTATTCCCCTTTCTCATGCTTTACTTCTGTGTGTGCCCTGTCCCACCTCCTGCTCTCCCACCCCTCTGCAGGTGGATGTGTTTTCCTTTGGCATTGTCCTCTGTGAAACCCTGGGCAGGATCCCAGCTGACCCTGAAGTGCTTCCCAGGACTAAGGTAACAGTTCCTGCAGCCAAATCTAATGGTGTTTTCTCCATGGTACCAGATTGTGGCTTCTCTCTGGACCAGACAGGCCTGTACACATGTACATGTTCTCACTCAGGTTTCTCAAGGTTTTTCCATGGGAAAATCTGATCTCTGGATTTTCAGTGCACAAGAGTTCAGTGCATCTATAGTTTCAACACTATTTGAGATGAAGTGCTTCTGTTTAAAGACCTCAATTCCAAATATTTCATTTCACTTTGATATTTCAGCTTCTCCATTGAAGTTCCGGGTTAAACACAATTTCATCACAAACATTTATTTTCAAATACGTTGCAGTTAATACACAGTTCATGTGGAAACAGTGGTCTTCCCTAAACACATGGCCTTTTTTGTTTTGATAGTTGCAACATTTCCCTTCCACAAAGTGGGAAGGGAAAGTATCCTGAACGGGGATGAAAAATCCAGCAGGAAAACAGCAAATTGCTGCTTTCCAAGGAGCAATGCAAAGAACCTGCAGTGACCAGAGGTCGTTCCATGTTCCCGTGAGACTGAACAGGAGCTAACTCTCCATGCGTGTTCACAAGATGAAGGAGAATTACATATCAGAGGCTCTGAAGTCTGAAGGGATGAAGCTGTCGTTATGGAAACTGCTGGCTGGGCCCCTGTAACCCTCAGTTGCTGCTGGAACACCAGATTACCTGCAGTTCCTGTACTCAGCACCTGGGGATGCTTCCTCTACTGGTTTCTGCCTTTATGTCTCTTATTGCCTTAGTCTGAGCTTTTTCAGGAGGGTACGTGGTGCCCCACGGGGAGAGCACAGAGCAAGCAGAAGGTGCTGCAGTCTCACAGCTCTGCTGATGGTTCACCATCTGTGTAAAACACCTGTGATGGAGACCCTAAAAGCTTTAAACACTGAGCATTTTGTGCCTTAACACCTTGAAGAGGATGAAAAGCTTTTAAAGGAATTTATAGCTGAAGTCTTTCCTACATATTTTTTCTCCTTCCTCACAGGATTATGGCTTGGATGTTGCTGCCTTCCAAGGGATGATCAGTGAATGCCCCAAGCGGCTGATGGACCTCGCTGCCAGCTGCTGTCGGGTGAGATTCTTGCTAATGTTTTTGGTTTTTTGTTTGTTGTTTTGTGTGTGTGTGTGTCTCTGTTTGTTTTGTTGGATTTGCATCACACTCTGTGGCAGAGACCAAAATTTTTGTGGACCCTGGAGAGCTGCTCTCGGTGCAAGCACACAGACATGCTAGCTGCAAACGAGTGGCTCTGCCACTTCCTGGGTGTGCTTCCATCCACCGAACTGTTTTCCCCCTAGGAGAAGTGTTTAGTTTGTGTATTACAGCTTGGAACATCCCAAGGTCCTGCCTGTTCCCTTGCCTGTCAACCCCAGAGTGGGCAGCAGGTTGGTGGTGATGTCCAGTCCCTCCCTAAGCCAGGGTGCAGGCAGGGACACCCACTGATCCTGCCTGGAGGGCACTGCCTCACTGTTACAGGTATCATCAGAGCACAGCTCCTCAACCTGTCTTGCTTTAGCATGAAAGGTAATGATGAAAACTAGGGGGCCTCCCCATGCTGCCCAAGGCCTTGGGAGGCCAAGCAGAGAGAAAGCGAGGATCCAAGTTAATCTCTGAAAGGAAGAGAAAACAAAGGCAGTAATCAGGCAGAGAGTGGAGGAGGTGGGTGATCATAACGCATCTAATTGTTCAAGGCAGTAAATGGAATTAAATTCTTGCATGGGTCTCGAGGATTTCTGAGTAACTTGCCCTGAGTCAGAGGAATGATTCATGTGAGCAGCTGTCTTACATTTACGTGTGTTCAGGTCTTGTATATCTGATGGGTGGCTTCCTAATGCAAGCTGATAGAATAACGAGCTTCGGCCAGAAATGGCCCTTGGGGGCAGCCCCAGGAGGGCACAGTGGGGTTGCGGGATGGTGATGCCCTGGGCCACGTCCCTCATTTTGGGTACACCCCGATGGCAATGAGAGGGCTGGGGGATCACAGTTCCCTGAGGATGAGCTGCATCAGGGAGGCAAGACAGTTGGATCCTGACTGTCAGGAAAAAGCTCAGGGATTGATACATCTCCCTGCTGGTTCCTGCCTGCAGCCTTTCCCTGCACAGCACCTGCCCCTGCACCATTTGGGTGGGTTCTCAGATGAGCGGTTCCCACTCTCTGTCCAGGTTGGGTACGTCAGGGTTGTTTTCAGCATCTCGCTGCCCATGCTTGATCTGTACCGCACCACGGGACCTGTCCTGTGGCTGCTCGGTTGCCGCAGCCTGGGCCTGGATCACCAAGGGGTGATGGCCGAAGGTTCTACCAGCAGGTGTGTGACCCAGACCAGTGATAAAGATGGATGGATACTGTTGTTCAGCCTTGGGGACCCAGCAGAGCTGTTGCAGAGCACCCACCTTCTGTCTGGGGTCTCCTCTTCAGCTTTCCCTTCTCATTCCAGGTAGAAGCATTTAAGAGACCATCTTTCTCCGAAATCCTGGAGGAGCTGGAGGATGTGGCGGAGAGCCTGGAGCCTTGGAGGGACAATCAGCTTTCAGGCTGAGCTGCCTGCCTCCTGTGAGGCTGGGCAGAGAATCACTCAAACTGTAAATGAACTGCCTGGGGGGCCAGGAGTGAAGAAGGAAAGCGGGGAAGGGAAAAGCTAAGCCATGCACTCGTGTTTATTTAATCATGGTCTCAGTATTTGATTTCTTGGATGGAAAACATGGTTAAAATGAAAAAGGGACTTAGCAAGGGTATCTTTTTCCTAGGTAAGATTTTTAACCGATGTAATTAGGACACTGATCAACCTTTGTCTGTTTGCTTGTTGAAAGCAAACGATTCTGGAGGCACCTGAATTCCCTTGCGGATGCTTTCCAAATTCCTGACAGAAACATCATGCTCTCCTGCTTCCCCATGGCCCCCAGACCCAGGGTCTTCCCTTCTCCATCCTCATGGCCTAGGGGAATCGCCTCTTGGGGGGCTGGAGTCTGTGCAGTGTGAAGGAGAGGGGCTTTGGGGCACGTGGTGAGCCTCAGAGTCACCTCCTCTTTCAAAGCCTTAAGGCACAGTCTGGCAGCCTTGCAGGAGCAGGTGTGCCCTGTGAGGGCTCTGGCGGGGTCTCCTGGCATTGCGCTGGGTGCACCCGGGCTCAGAGGCAGCCAGCAAGATTTCAGAGTCCGCTGGGGCCACCGAGGGTGCCAACCCGCACGGGCCGAGACGACGGGTCGGTGTGCCTTATTGTGGTGCAAACTAACCGACTAATATCTCCTCTCCAAAAAGCTTTGTCAGACACATGTCCCAGCATCACGGCAGTCTGGATTTCTCCCTGCCACGCTTGACCGGGCTCAAAGATGAGCACACTGCCAGCAGCTTGTGAGACTGACACGAGGCAGAGCTGGGTCCAGCATCATTCAGCATCTCTCACACTTCTCTGCCTGACCCAGCACCCATCACCTTCTCAGTGATGTGGGACACCCGTGCAGGCCCCAGGGCTCAGGCCGCCAGGGAAGGACTTGGTTCTGACACCGCGTTTCCTTCTGTGGGCCAGAGGAGGGTGCTGGGCCTGCAGATCCAAACGCGAGCTGGAAAGAATAGTAGCTAGAAATGCTCTGCATTGCAAGTTAAGAGAAAAAGATGAGGAGTCAAGTGCCTGTGCCCAGATCAGCTGATTGCTAAACCATTGGTCTGAAAGACATTTTCTGCTGGGACCAAAATGTTTGTGGGTGTAAATAGGTGTAATGTCTGTATAGTGGTGGGGCTGTGGCTTTGTTCTTGTAGGCTGTAAGCTCTTGGAGCACAGATCGTTCATCTGTCCAAGGAAAAGTATCTGTGCAGTGTTCAGCCCAATGGGCCTTCAGTCCATGGCTTTTCTCCCATACAGGGGTAGGCCTGCCTGGGGGCCCCATCTCAAGCTCTTGGAGCTGTAATTTGGTGTCACATATAGCTCAACATCTTTGTGGTGTGGTGCCTGCACAGAGGGATGTCAGTGGTGTGCTGGGACACAGGCATAGTGGAGGAGCATGGTGAATTTTCACCAGGGATCATGAGGAAATGGTACCTGGCATGAAATGCAATAAATGGCACCATGGTAATGAGCTCAGCACACCTCTAGGAAGCACCGTACTGAGCTGCTCTCCGTCATCTTTGAAAGGTCATGGAGAACAGGAGAGGTGCCTGGGGACTGGAAGAAAGTCAATGTCACTCCAGTCTTCAAAAAGGGCAAGAAGGGTGACCCAGGAAGCTACAGGCCAGTCAGCCTCACCTCCATCCCTGGAAAGGTGGTGGAACAACTCATTTTGGATGTCTTCTCCAAGCACATGCAGGAAGAGATGGTTATCAGGAGTAGTCAGCATGGATTCACCAAGGGGAAATCATGCTTGACCGACCTGACAGCCTTCTGTGGTGGCATGGCTGGCTGGGGAGAGGAGGGGAGAGCAGTGGATGACTTGACTTGAGCAAGGCTTTTGACACTGTGTCCCACAACATCCTCACAGGCAAGCTCAGGAACTGTGGGTTGGATGAGTGGACAGTGAGGTGGATCAAGAACTGGCTGGACGGCAGAGCTCAGAGGGTTGTGATCAACGGTGCAGAGTCTGGTCGGAGGTCTGTAGTTAGTGCTGTTCCCCAGGGGTCCATACTGGGTCCAGTCTTGATCAACCCGTTCATCCATGACTTGGATGAAGAGACTGAGTGCACCCTCAGCAAGTTTGCGGATGATCCCAAACTGGGAGGAATGGTTGATGCACCAGAAGGCTGTGCTGCCATTCAGCGTGATCGGACAGGCTGGAGGAGTGGGCAGAGAAGAACCTGATGGGATTCAGCAAAGGCAAGTGTAGGGTCCTGCACCTGGGGAGGAACAACCCCCGGCAGCAGCAGAGGTGAGGGGTGGACCTGCTGAAAGCAGCTCTGCAGAGAAGGACCTGGGAGTCCTGGTGGACAAGAGGGTGACCATGGGTCAGCAATGTGGCCTTGTGGCCAAGGAGGCCAATGGTACCTGGGGCACGTGAGGAAGAGTGTGAGCAGCAGGTGAGGGAGGTTGATCCTCCCCCTCTGCTCTGCCCTGGTGAGGCCACATCTGGAGTTGTGTCCAGTTCTGGGCTCCCCAGTTTAAGAAGGACAAGGAATTACTGGAGACAGTCCAGTGGAGGGATCAAAAATGCTGAGTGGTCTGGAACATCTTTGTGATGAGGAGAGACTGAGGGACCTTATTGATGCTGATGAATATCGCCAGGGTAGGTGTCAGAGGATGGACCAGACTCTGTTCGTCCAGTGGTGCCCAGTGACAGGATGAGGGGCAACGGACACAGACTGAAACACAGGAGGCTCCATCTGAACATGAGCAGAAACTTGTTTGCTGGGAGGTGCCAGAGCCTGGCCCAGGCTGCCCAGAGCGGGTGTGGAGTCTCCTTCTCTGAGACATTCAGACCTGCCTGGATGTGATCCCATGCAATCTGCTCTGGTAAACCTGCTTTAGCAGGCAGGTTGATGGGTTGGACTATATGATCTCCAGACGTCTCTTCCAACCCAAACCCTTCCGTAGTCTCTGATTCTGTGATCTGCAGCTCCTCATTCCCCAGAGGTGCCATTGTGCATTTGTGAGTTACTGACTTACTTGCACAAGAAACCTCCCATTTAACAGCAAACTGCCCCGCAGACACCTTCATCCTGGCTGGATACTGCCAATGGGGGAAGCAACTT
Organism: Streptopelia decaocto; assembly: GCF_964273445.1. NCBI lineage: Eukaryota > Metazoa > Chordata > Aves > Columbiformes > Columbidae > Streptopelia > Streptopelia decaocto. Next base: position 1,194,076 of record NC_138672.1, on the reverse strand, counting down.
GAGAAGTAGAAGACTGAAAATAAGGGAAGCTTTTCAACCCAGAGGAAAGAGAGTTGCCACTTTCTGCCTTGCACCAGTTGGTGGACTTCAGACCAATGGAGTGAAATGAACTGAACAAATGGCATTGATATATGTGTGTGTCTTCAGTGAGAGGCAACGACCACCAGCATCACAGAGATGTGTTGGACAAAAATCACAGGGTATATATTTGACTCCCAGGAGATGGACCTGAGGAGCCAACTGCAACCTCACAAGGCTTCCCAGGCTCCTCTGGGCTCTTCATCCATAGAGGAATAATCTTGAGAACGAGGAATCCAACAGTGTGTCCAAACACCCCAAGTGTTAAGGATATGAAGCCTTTTCCAAAGGCCACTATGGATGAAGCCATCCCCCTTGGCTCAGTCCCTAGATGCATTGCTTTCACAAAGCCTTTCACCAGCCTTCCCCGTGCTGCCTGGTCTGCCAAGCTGGATTTTGTTCTTCTGCCTCCCCCGCACAGGAATAGACTAAAGGAAGGCCTCTCAACACAGTGATCCCTCAAATAGCCTGTTATGGGGCGAAGGTGTCTTGTTCCAGGTCGCTTCCCTGCAGGGCTGCTCCTCTCCTGGCCACCCCGTTCCCAGGAGCAGCGTGGCTGGTACTGCTGGTGCCCAACAGACAGGGCTGGTCCTTCCCCAGCTGGACATCTGACTCTGGTCAAGCAGAGCAACAACCGTGGGGCTGGGACACAGTAGGATGTGTGTGAGTTGTGTATACTTTGGCGATGCTGTGGTATGAAGAAAGATATTTTGGTTTTGTTTATCTGCCAGGGGGTAAGAAGCCTGCTTAAGGATTAAACAGATCCAGAGGGGGTGGATATCTTCGGCACAGAGAATAGCATTAGCCAGCATGGTCTGAGCTGTGATGGATCAGAACTGTGTTTCTTCTGGGCTTGTTGTGTGCCACATCCACTTTCATGCTGAGGCCACATGCTGGATCACAGGAGAATGAAAGCTGTCACGTCTTTGCAAGAAGTTCCTGCTGTAGGGGCAGGTGACACCATCTGCAGACACCATGTGAACTGGAAAAGCCAATGTTGGGAGTCTGCAGAGAACAGAAGAGGTCTGGGAATTTGTCTTGTACATCTCATGGGTGAAGAGTTTCCCTTCACTGGTAAGAGCTGGAGGGGGAGGCAAGCATGGGAAATTCCTCATTCCTCCAGGAATGAGCCCCTGTGCTGGGCTTCCCAACACCAGTCTCATGCAAAGTTGAGGTCAGTGGTTGGATTTCATGTCTCGGAGTCCTGGCACTGAACTGAAGCAACTCTGACGGTGGGTGGAGGGTCTGGGCCATGCAGCAGGTTTGCCTTTGCTGGACCTGACCAGGAGCTGCTTTGTCTGCCTCTCTTCTCTCTGTAGACCACTTGCTCTGCAGATGCCCACAGCATGGACCTGGCCATGCTGCACCACACAGGCCATGCACTCTTGTGTCCTCCATTGTATCTTTGTTTGTTTGTTTTATAAATGCCATTTGGAAATAAAGTCTATTGGTTCTTTTCCACATCAGCCCTGGCTGCTGTGTTTCATCATCCTGGATCTGCTGAGTGGTGCTGCTGACATGCCCTGTTTCCAAGAACAGGCATTAAACACAACTAAATGAACAACTTTGTGCTCTATCAGCATAGCTGGCATAATAAACCTCTAATCAAAAGTAATTTACAGAAGAGTATTACCTATGAAAAGTGGTATTTTGAGTCCATTGCCCGCCCTGTGCCCCATTTTGTGTCAGGGTCAGCTGGTGTCTTAAGTCGATCCCTTCACTTTGGTTGGGTGGGCACAAGGAAACAGCAGCAGCACAAGCACAGTGCGAAGGGTGTTGGATTCGTCTTTTCCACCCTAGCAGCCAAAAGGACCAAACTGCAGTGAAATTATTTCACTTCCCCAGCTGCAGTTTGTTTTATGCTGGCTCGTACATGGCAGTTGTTGCTCTTCAGATGCAACCCTGTCACACGGACACCTCAGGAACTGGAGGAAGGCGTTCACTCGGCCGGGACCACTGGGTCTGCCACGTCCAAACACAAATCATAGAGCAACACTGAGGCTCAGTTCTCTGAGCTCCTCACAGGACAGTCATCAGTGTTAGGTACAAAGATCTTTCCTTCTAAGTCTGGTTTCTTGAAGTCAGTCAGCTTTCAGATTTACAGCTGTGAATTCTCTGGGCACTTGCGTGTGGCCAAAGTCCTGTGTTCCTCCCCGGAAAGAACGTTCACGCAGCCCTCGGAGGCTGGCAGTAATGCCATGGGTGGTATGGACTGCTGATCTTCCCATGTCCCAGACCGTACAGGCGCAGAATCACCAGAGGGAGCCTTGATCTGGCCAGGAGCCAGAGAGGACGAGTTTGTCCCTGCTTTTACTTTCAGATGACTATGAATCAACAAGCCAGTTTCTCATCATGTGTCTGGCTCCCTGATATGGCAGAAACCAGGTCCTCTCCCCATGCCCCATAGCCTGGCCCTCTCCTCCTCTGGTGACTCCTCCAGCCTCACTTGCTGTTATTTGCAGCAAGGGAAATGTCTGGAGAAACTCCAGGGACATTGTAATTTTTAGGCTTCAGAGTTGGCCCTTTCCGGATTTGCTAATGAGTAGGAGAGGGTTTTCAAACACAAAATGCAAACCCGATCCCTGAGCTTTCCAGGACACAGAGGAAAAGCCTTGAGCAGTGGCCAGAATCAGTCACTGATTGACTGGGGCTATTCTGCTTTTTTTCCAGGGAACCTTAGCGAGAAGATGGGTGGGATTTGTGCTGGATGAGATGCAGTGCCGGTGTGTGGCTTACTGCACCAGCTTAGGGGACACAAGAGAATTTACATCTGCAGCCAGGTCCAAAACACCTTACCTAGCACTGGTGTTGGCTCGTCATAACTGAGCATTCTCTCTATGGAGTCAGGTGGATGTCTGGGCATGTTGACTAGATGAGCTTGGGTAAGCTGTTCTTGGTGTTCTCTGAGTCCCTTTAACATTCGTGTCCTTCACAGATGAAATTTAAATGTTGGAATCTTCTGTGTAGTAAGAGTAGAGGGTAGCGGGGAGCAGAGAAAGGAGATTGATCACTTTTAGCTGGGTTAAAGCTGGGGATGTCACCACCAGCTCGTGTGTCTCTGCAGAGGTGTCTGTGGGTCTGTGGCATGCTTGGGCCTCTCTGAGAAGCTGTGGACAACAGCCTGACCGGCTGATCGGATGAGACAGAGACGGATGCTGTGGGACCCTGGTCCTGCTCTTGCTGAGGACACGTCATTCTGACTGGGAGCAGGATAAAAACAACACAGAGCTCCTGCAGATGGAGGAGTGACTACGGGACTTCTCTGCTCAGACGCACTTTCTCAAGGTACCTGAAAAGGAGAAGTGAGCACCTAGTGAATAGAGAGGTGCAAAACCTCACATTTATTTCTTAGCACGTTGCTGACCTGCCATGGTGTGCTGGGTGAGTGGCCTCTTCACTTTTCCAACCCACAAGGTTTGGATTCAGTGTTGTAGGGCTGGACCTGCCCTCGCTGCACACCTGTGCAATAAGTAGTGTGATAAACCTGGACCATTAGGAACACAACACAAATAAATACTCTGCGTCCACTGACTCTGGTCTGTCACTGCGGTGAGGAATTATCATTAGGCTCCACTCCCTTGTGTCGGCTGTGGGGAGAAGTCCAGGAGCAGAGTCCAGGAAGAAGAGATCTTTTAACCAGTTCTACTAAAACATCATACAGAGTGGATGAACTGCCTCCACCTGCCAGCAGACAGCCTGTCTTCAAATGCTACACGATGTCCACCTGTGCAAGGCTTGACTTGTTACTGCTGTAGTGTCTTGTTCCCACACGTTGCCGGACAGATTGCCTTGTACCAGCTCCTTGTCTGCAGCAGCTGAAGACTGAGGTCTAGAAGTGTGCCCTGGCTGGAGCTGCTCTGAGTGCAGCTGCAGGTGGGTCGTGGTGGGAAGTGCTGGGCAGTGCTGCTGTGGGCCCAGGAGCTGAGGTCACACCGGAGGTCCCGGAGCACATGTTGTGTGAGGCAGTGGGAAGGTGAGGGGGCGGCAGTGCTGACAGCCCTGTGCTGGGAGCTCACTCCTTTCCATGCTGGTCTACATTTTGGCTCCATCACCGCCTGCAGGGAGAGAGCAGCGGTCAGGAATTCAGTGCCCTTCAGATAGCTCTTGGGTCCAAGAGAAAAAGAGGCTGCAAGAACACTGCAGGCTTCAAATACCTGGATTGGACTGAAAATTACCAGTAATTACCACTTAAGGTAACAATATCTGAGAGCTTTACTGAAATGCAGTAGCTCTCCCATCACCTGGTCTTTAAGCCAAGGTAACACACTTTCAGAAAAAGATGCTCGGGTTGAGTCAGCATCTGTGGGGCTGCTGGAGATAGTCCAGGGTGAGTCTGGTGCTTACAGGACGTCAAACCAGCAACGATCTCTTCTGGTCTCTAAAAGTCTGCTCTAGGCTGAAGGCACAACCTGTAATATCCTTCCTGGTCCAATTTTGCCCTTGAATAACATTGTCGTCTCTTGGCTGTTGAATGGTCCCTGTTGGTACTAGTCACACACCCTTTTGCCATGTTACGCTGGCCTGAATTTCATTTCTGTTCGCTTATAGGAGTAATGGTATTCTTTGCCGGTCTTCCAGTTCATGCCATCAGCATAGCTCCCGTGAGCACCCAGCCAGTACATCCCGTTCAGGTTGGAGTAGTGGCAGTCGTTGTACCACCACGCTCCCTTGTATTCTGTGGCACAGTTAAAGGAGCTCATGTCGTTGTCCTGGTCTGTTGTTGAAAATGGCATGTCCTTGTGGTATGATAAGGAGTCTCCTGCAGAGAGTACAAGTTCACAGTTACTGCAGTAGAGGGTACAAAAGGGAACCTAACGTGTCTTTGCACCACTGCAGGGCATCAGTAGGCCTTGCTGGTTGCAAGGCAGATTTTATAAATCCTGCTATTCTCTTGACTGCCCCCGTTTCTTCCTTGGTCCTGGAGAAAAGGAATACCCTGAGCAGCTGTCCTTGCAGTTACACAGGTGTCGCTCCTCTTGCACCACTCAGATTCTCTGCAGACAAACTGAGCTCTGGACTATTAGACAGAGTTGCTATGTACAAAGCCAGATAAACCCAGAGTTCTGCTCTCAGGTGTTGGTTTCACTCATTCCTGCATGAAGGGTACTGAATTTTGCAGGGGATTTTTTTGCTTTTCAAAGAAGAGCGAAGCATCAGGCATGAAGAGGACGCAGAGCTGATGCTACAAGTACTGAACAGCACCCCAGCTCTGGAAATGCCCAACCTCACGGGCAAGTATTTCCTTGTAATGTAAGCGAAAGCAGAACCTGGTCCAGCTGCTGCAGAGCTGTTGAGAATGTTACGCTGGATGAGCTGCTGCTCAGGATCAGGCTCCACATTTGCTGCTAAATCATGTGGCTGAGCTTGTAGATAATGCTCTGGGTCACATTTCTGTGGGTGACAAGTTTCCCTGTCCTTCCCTGCACCCAGAGGTCACTTGCCACCTGGAGTACCATGGCCAGTTTTAACAATTTGACCGAAAATGTAGATGGTACAAGGAGTTTGCATGATATAGCTCTGCACTATAAATGCTGAACACTTCTGACATGCTCTAGAAAACAGCCTTTCCCATTGAGCTGCTGCTAACTTACCGGCATTTCCGCCAAGGAAGTCTCCTAGAACCAGTTTGTATTTCTCAGACTCTCCTAAAACTCTGAATGAAGCGTACTTGGCAAAATAGTAGTTGTTTTCGAAGTCTCTCAGGTCAATGCGGAGTTCACAGGGTCCTAGAAGAGAAGGGGGACAGTGGTGGTGCGGGGCTGATGGTGAGTACTCACCTGGATTTCAGGGTTTCAGGAGCCCTGAGCTAACTTGTGAGGAGCTTCCACTACTTGAGACGTTATGATTTATTTGAAATTCCTGCAGAATCTCCTGTACCTTTGATAGCTTTGTTGTGAAGCACCTTTTCTGATCCAATGTTGGGTGCTGACGGGCACTGAGAGCTACACACCCAGGAGTCCTGCACACAACTGTGAGTGCAAGGCTGTGTGAACAGGTGGCTCCATCACAATCGGTCCTGGTGGGAAGATGTGTTGGTCCATCTCCAGCACAGGTCGCGCAGCCAGCTCATTCTCTTCCCTGGCTTCTAGTTTTTCCCTTTTTCAAAGTGCATGCTATTAAGGATTAACAGTTGGGGGCCTCAGATGGATGCGACAAGTTCAAAGTCCTTTAATGACTGCATGTGGTACAGGGGTTGGATTCCCAGGGTCCCAGGACAGAGGCAGACCTTACCCAGCGAGGTGAGGAAGTGGATGTTGTCGTTCCCCAGCCAGAACTCTGTCAGCTGGCTGCCGAAGCCTCGTTTGTATGAATCCCAGTCTCGCAAGAAGTTCACTGACCCATCCCAGCGCCTCTGGAAAACCTGAGGAAAGGAGACACTCAGCCCTGCCAGACCTCCCACCCCCAAAAAAGCACCTGCAGCACCCAGGTGGCACAGCCCCGCCACAGCAAATGCTCCCCCTGTGTCAGGACACTCCTGTGGGTCTCTGGGGACCAAAGCCCAGGGGACTCCCTTGCTCACAGGCCTCCTCCGCCCGACCGTGGAAATGAGGAGGAGATGGTTTGCAGATGGAGGCCGGGAGCGGGGCCGCGGTGCCCAGCCTGCTTCCAGACACCGCTCACAGGAGAGCTCCATTCCCTGCATCCACAGGGATTCATGCTCTCAGGCTTGCTGACGTGAACCTCAGCTGTCCCCTTAGTGTGTGTTTTCCTCTCTTTTTGTTTCTGATGCCATCCATTGCAGTCTTAATAAAAACAACTGCAAGGCCATAGAAACCTCCCTCTCCCCATCCTACTCACAATCCATCCTCCACCATCCGTGTCCATGTCGCAGAAGACAGTAGTGGCGTTACAGCCTTGGGGGTAGATGGTGTACCAGCCGCTCAGGATCTTCCCTTTACCCGATAGCTCTTGGCAGTTCCTGGCTTCTGTGCAAAGAGGTAAAGAGATCAAGCGGGAAGAGTCATAACGTGCTCACTGCACCCAGGGAGCGCAGCAGCCTCACGCCCTGAGCTGGAGGCGTTAAGCTGTTCATCCTCCTGCCGGCGCATTGCGCTGCAGGACCTGGCGCACACCTCCTGGGAGCCAAACCCACTGCACCTCATCCAGGTGTCACAGGGGAGATGGGAAACTTCTACGAGCTGGTCTAAGGTGCTCAGACTCCTCTGCAATGACTCTTTTGCAGGTCTGGCTAATGGAGCTGCTCTGAGCAAGATGACAAATGTGTGATCCAGGAATTTGTCCGGGCTCTGTGGTGGGCACAGACAGTGTGTGGGTGGTTGGCAGCAAAGGAGTGGTGACACAGAAATACACCTACCTGTAATACAGAAAACAGTGCTCAGATCATCCTCTGTGGATTGGACAGACGGCACTTTTGAATATATACATATGTATTAGGTATACGTTTATTTTTCCTCCACAAACCCACACCTGATGACAGAAGCTCAGATTCACAAATGCCAAAGGATTGACTGGAACGGTCCCCATCAGGCATCCCAGCTTACAGAAGCTACACATGGCTGTGAGAAGCAAATGGGTTAACAGTGATATTTCCTTACTCCTTCCTCCACTTGTTTTTACTGCTGCCCTGTCCCGACTCCCGGCGCAGGGACCCCCCACCATCTGCTCTGCAAAGCCAATGGGGGCATGAAGGACCAAGGACGAAACTCACCCCATGTTTCTGGAAATCCAGGCTCTCCTTTCGTTCCTGTTGGACAAACAACACCATCAATTCCTCTTCACCCTTCTAAACCCCTCCCTCTCCTCCTCCAGCACTTGGCATCATTTGCATTTCAAGACAGATCCTGCTGGCTGGTAGAGGGCTGTGATGTTAGAGTGAGTGTTCAGCTCATCTCCACGCACAACAGAGGCACAGAGAGACCTGGCAAAAAGGGTAATTCAATACATGTTCTGCTCTGGCCATCCCCGAGCCTGACAGATGAGACCCACCATCCCATCAAAAGCCCATCTGTGCAGGTGGGAGCTCCAGTCTCAGCCTCCTGTGATTAGAGCTGTGACACCCAGCACCCTCGGTCACTGGGGCCAGCTCTCCGGGTCACACAGCAGGCTGCCACAGGAGTGGGACACATCGGAGATGCACAGGGAGCACCAGCCTTGACTCTCCTGGGCTGCTGGACATGGCATGATATATTTTCCCCTGACTGGGAGGTCCAAACAGCAAGGCTGACACAAGACGTGTCTCTTCTGGACCTGGCCGCCTGCTGCTGGCCAGCCCATGGAGTTGGGTACCACCGTTTAGTGCCAGTCAGTCCCATTGGGCTGGGACACATGGCACAGGAGCAGACGGGTGTGGGAAGGAAGAGGAAATGCACCCATGGGAAGGCAGGGTCAGAAACGCCAGGAGGGAAATGGTTGCTGCTGGCAGAGGGTTTTAGTCAGTAATTCGGGAGCAGCTGTGACAGCTGGAGCAAGTGTGCCAAAATAGCCACCAGATAGCAGCTCTTGGCCCCCAGCTGCAGTGGGGGAAGCCGCAGTGCAGGCCGTGCTCAGTGATGGGTGCCAGTGGCCCTCGTGTGCAGGATGATGGCATCAGGAAAAAAACCAAACCTTGTTTTCCCCCTACTCTATTGCCAGTGCTAGTAGAGGGACACGCTCCTCTGGTGTGCCCAAATCCGGCCGCTCCCTAAGGCTGGGGCACGTGAGGCCCTGCGGTTTCTGCAGCTGCGGGTGCTGGGCAGCAGATCAGGCGCCCCAGCCCGCGGCAGCCCCGTTGCTGAGCGGCTGGTTTGGAGACGGGCTGTTCACCCCTCCCGGCTGGGGCTGAGCCTGTGATGAGGCACAACTGCCACCAAACAGCCCCAGCCGGGACCAGCTCTGGCACTTTTATTTCTCCATAGCTGCTCCCACCTGGTGGGTTGTTCAGGACAGCACAGGGTGGAAGAGTCTAAACCAGCTCCCATGATAAATTCAGCTCAGCATGATTTACCTTTTAGTCCTGGGAAGCCAGGCTCTCCAGCTGCTCCTGCAAAAGAGGAAAATGCTCATCACGGATGACTCAGTGTGAATGAATTACTGTGGGTCCCCAACTGGCCGCCTCCATACGACCCAAATGCACAGGAGATGCTGGAGCGAAGCCCCAGCGCTGTGCTGGGTGTCCCCCTCGGCTGCTCTGGATCGGCAGCGTCTCTGGGAACAGCAGGCAGAGCAAACACGGGGAGAGAGCGATACTGCAACACTGCTCCGCCTGCTGGAGCGTGGGGGTTCACAGCTCCGCTCAGTGATATCTTGTGGGGCCTTTCTGTTTTCAGTCAGGTACCTGTGAGATTCTGGGCAACAGCTGCTTTTTCAGTGGGTTCATCCATCCCAGGCTGGGGTTTCAGCTGAGGTCTCAAGTGCTTTTGGCCAGGAAACAGCGGTTTGTGCAGCACGCAAAGGGGCTGTTTTCCCAGCCAGTCGGTGCACCAGTGCTCAGTGCCTCGGTGCCGCCATGTGGTGGGAACTGCTTTATTTGGAGAGACACTTTCCAGGGTCTGCAGCACACAGATTCTGCTGAAGACCTTAAGCACAGCCTGGATGGAGTGAAAGCCGATTTCTCAGCAGACACCTGGCTATTGTCAGGGGCTCATCCCATTGCAAAAACAAACAAACAAACAAACAAACAAACAAACAAACATCCCCTCCATGCTTCACCCTCTGCCAGCTGTTTCCTGGTGGTTTGATCCCATTCTTCTGGTCAAACGGGCTCCACTGCAGGTTGAGTCCCAGCCCGGGGGCTGCTGGCAGCGCTCAGCATCGTGTCCGTGTGTCAGTGCTCAGCATCGTGTCCGTGTGTCAGTGCTCAGCATTGTGTCCGTGTGTCAGTGCTCAGCATCGTGTCCGTGTGTCAGCGCTCAGCTTCGTGTCCGTGTGTCAGCGCTCAGCATTGTGTCCGTGTGTCAGTGCTCAGCATCGTGTCCGTGTGTCAGCGCTCAGCATCGTGTCCGTGTGTCAGCGCTCAGCATCGTGTCCGTGTGTCAGTGCTCAGCATCGTGTCCATCTGTCAGCGCTCAGCATCATGTCCGTCTGTCAGCGCTCAGCATCGTGTCCGTCTGTCAGCGCTCAGCATCGTGTCCGTCTGTCAGCGCTCAGCATCATGTCTGTGTGTCAGTGCTCAGCATCGTGTCCGTGTGTCAGCGCTCAGCATCGTGTCCGTGTGTCAGCGCTCAGCATCGTGTCCGTCTGTCAGCGCTCAGCATCGTGTCCGTGTGTCAGTGCTCAGCATCGTGTCCGTGTGTCAGCGCTCAGCATCGTGTCCGTGTGTCAGCGCTCAGCATCGTGTCCGTGTGTCAGCGCTCAGCATCGTGTCCGTGTGTCAGTGCTCAGCATCGTGGCTGGAGCACCAAAGCTCCTCAGAGAGGGGTCACTTGGGCAGGTTTGTTGTGATGGAGGCAGGTTAGGGAGGGAGTGGGGAATGGGGAAGGGTCTGATTTTAGGGGGCTAGTAAGGGCCAGCGGGAACTTCGAGAAGAAGAGTAGTTTCTTTCTTTGTGATGTGGTGCAACTCAAGGACACTGTTTCTAGTCCTCACCCCATGCAAGATTCATGCTCCCAAATCTTGCTTTCCTACTTCAGGGCTGTTTCTTGGACCACGGCCAGCTCTATAACATCTCTGCAGACCCAGTCCCCCAGTGCATGTCCTGAACTTGGGTAGATTTATGGATTGGGGCTGAATATGTCATGCATTACCTTTTATACCAGGTGGTCCTGCTTTTCCAGGGAGTCCCTGGGCTCCCATTTCTCCTGCAAGGAAAGACTCAGTTTGTGTGCACACATTTCAAACTGACCCGAGGGGAGATGATACAGAAGCACAGGCAGTTGGGCCTTGGCTTTCACAGGAACAAGGATGCTTGGCTTTGTTAATCAGGTTCTATCTTGCAACATAGTCTTTTTATTCTACCGAAGCTACACTACACAGGTACTGCCAGTCTTAAGTCCTAATTTGCAGTTCACATATGATTTCCTATGAGTTTTGTACAGTTTGGATCCAGTCCATGGATTTTGCGGTGGTGGATCTGCTCTGTCTGCTGATGTGAGTCCCCTCCTCCATGGGCTGGCATGAAAACCCTGCAGGACCCCTCACCTCCTTCGCTTACTGTGGTGAGTGCCAGCACAGTTGCCATACTGACCCCAGCAGACATGCAGGAGCATCACGACCTCCCACCCAGACTCTTAAATAGTGACTCAGAAAATAACTAGATATTTTTACTGCAGAAAAAAACAAATCAATTATGACACTTCACACCCCAAGACCAACTTCAGACTTGTGACAGAACTCAGGGAAAAAACGGCGACTCTGTGTGTACCAGCACATGTCTAGATGGGGTGTTTTCCACTCCTATGTGACTTTCCAGCTGCTCACTGAAGCCAGAGCTGGGCCGGCCGCTGCTCCAGCCTCAGCCCCAGCCTGCTCCTCACCCTGCTCCTCACCTGCTCCTCACCCTGCTCTTCACCCTGCTCCTCACCCTGCTCCTCACCTGCTCCTCACCCTGCTCCTCACCTGCTCCTCACCCTGCTCCTCACCTGCTCCTCACCCTGCTCCTCACCCTGCTCCTCACCTGCTCCTCACCTGCTCCTCACCCTGCTCCTCACCCTGCTCCCCAGCCTGCTCCTCACCTGCTCCTCACCCTGCTCCTCACCTGCTCCTCACCCTGCTCCTCACCTGCTCCTCACCCTGCTCCTCACCTGCTCCTCACCTGCTCCTCACCCTGCTCCTCACCCTGCTCCCCAGCCTGCTCCTCACCTGCTCCTCACCTGCTCCTCACCCTGCTCCTCACCCTGCTCCTCACCCTGCTCCTCACCTGCTCCTCACCCTGCTCCCCAGCCTGCTCCTCACCCTGCTCCTCGGCTCCTCACCCTGCTCCTCACCCTGCTCCTCACCCTGCTCCTTGGCTCCTCACCTGCTCCTCAGCCCGCTCCCCTCGCCCAAGGCAGCAAAGCCATCTCACGTTGCAGTGCTCACCGCTGGCTTTTGTGGCCTCACCTTTTGTCCCCGGCAGACCTGGTTCTCCTTTAGGGCCAGAGGTGCCTGGGATCCCTGGGCATCCTTGGAGAACGGCGAGCCGGTCGGCATCACCCAGCCCCACTATTTTCACATCTGAGGGAAATGGAGACAGACTTTGTGGAGATTATTAGGGCTCTGAAATGTCTTGGAGAGGAAACCAAACCTTCTGGGGTTCAGGAACAGTGCAAACCAAGTGAACGAGAGTGGGAGTTTGGCGGTGGTGTGTGGGTTAACAGATAGCGTTGAGGGGCTCCCATACTAAAGGAGCTAGTCACTAAATCTTTCTGTCTTCCAGGGAGTTCATTGGGAGAGAAGGCTGTTATTTATGATATTACATGCATGACAAATGTACTTCATAAAACAAAAGCAGAGAGGTGCCCTGGGGGGTATTGACAGCAGAGTAAGTGACATTGTTGGATCTGTGGACAGTAAAGGTTCCAACCAATTTCTGGACAGCAGGTCAGTTTGAAATCTCTCCTATTGCCTTCCCGAGGAACACAGACAGAAAGCTGTGCTGTGCAGCATCCCCGAGCTGCCGGCTGCCTGGCACCCAGCAAGCACCTGACTCACCCTTTGTATTGCTCTGCATGTTTCAGTAACTGGGCCAAGGCACCTTGAATAAAAACCCGTAACCAAGATGGAAAATCTGAACTGGGACAGTCTGTTCCTAGAGATCCCACTGCTGAGTGGGGGAGGATGCTACACCTTTGGTTGGAGCCAGCAGTTCTGTGAAGCGGCTGTTGAGATTTCACCCCCCCTTACCCTTCTCCCACATTCAGCTGAATTTTAAAAAGCACAGAAGGAAAAAATCATCTATTCTCCCCTCCCCCCTCCACCCCAAGCTCCTTGTGTTATGGGGGAGATGAAACAGGCTGTCTCAGGGCAGGATTTGCGCCGCACTCACCTGGGCAGGTGTTCTGGGCATCACAAACAGCTGCTGTCAGGCCGAGCAGGACCAGGAGGGCTGGGGCTGCCGCTCCCATGGCCGGCACTGCTCTCTGCTCTCTGCTCTCTGCTCTCCCCTCGGCCGCGTCCCAGGCGCTGCGGTTGGCATTGACCCGCGTACGCCTTTTATACCAACAGAAACCCCAGTGTCAGCTCCACCCCCGCGCTCGCTCCCTGCCTGCCCTCAGGTCTGGGACTCCGGCTGCTTCTCCAGCTCTTTCCCGGATCAGCCACTTTCCACAGTCTGATGGAAAGCGCTTGCCCGGCTGCCCCAGCCTGTCTCACCTCCGCTCTGCAAAGTTTGGATGCCTTTCCCCTCCCATGTTGTATTTCTAGAGGAAATGAACCAGCAAAACCACAGCTTTTGCGAAGTGCAGACAGCTCCCCTCATCCTGCTTGCCAGTGGCCATTTGCAAAAAGCAGAGCTTACTGTGTGGATGGGGAAACTGAGGCACTGGGGATGGAAAGCCCGCGGTCAGCCGAGGCCACTGGCAGGAATGCCGCACAGCTCATGCTCCAGTGCTCAGGGTCACTTTGCAACCCCTCACGCAGAGGTTTCAGTCTGCACATGATCCATGACTGACACAGAATTAAAACTCCGTGTATCCAGGCAAGGTTAAGGGCGTGGAGCATGTTTGATTTTTTCCCCACCTGCTTTTTCTCCAGTCCCTGTTCATTGTAACAGGGAGCAGCACCTCTGTTTTGCTTCGCTGTTGCTGTGCCCCACGCTCTGATCATTTTTGGCAGAATTATTAGAGGTCCAAACTGTCTCATCAAGTGGAACCCCCACGTTACCTTCAGACACAGAGCCTGTAAAATTTATGAGTTTTACCAGAGGGCAGAATTTATTGTTCTTTCTCCTTATTGTTGCATCCCAGTTCAGAGCAGACCGTGATTTCTTGCAGCATTTCCCAGCTGTCAGAATACCAGAGGGAGAACACAGCTCTCCCTCAAACACTCACTTCTATTGTGAAGTCCCTCTAACATCTGAAATTCCAATGATACATGGCAATCTATCTTAATGCTAAGCCAATGGGAGAAGAATAAATGCTAAGCCAAGAGGAGAGAGAAGCATTTGGTTGTCATTTATATTCTGTGTCCCCCAAATAGCCCATACATACACTTGTATACACATTCTTATACATATTCATATATGCATGCGTATAAAATAATAATCCAGTAGAAGTTATTATTATTGTTGTTCCTGAGAACCAACTCTGGCAGAGAAATGCACACCTTACTTTCCTGCCCCCATCTGTAAAAAGTGAAGGGAATTCAGAGGGATTGTGATCAGACTTGGTTGCATTCAAGTTTGGATTTTGCTTTACATGGCAAAAGGTATCTCATTGGTGGCAAGCGCTCTGCACACAATTCCTGGGGAGAAATGAGAGCAGCTTCTTTTTTCACCTTTCAGAAGGAAGGAGAAGCAGGATGACCACATGTCTCTGAGCTGATAGGGAGGGAGAGGTCTGTGCAGGGTGGGTATAGGGTGACCAGGGACTTGGTGTGAAAAATGCAGTTGTGATTCGTGCTAAGATGTTTAATGTTTACAGATATAACCAAATGAGGCACGGGCTCTGAACCTGGAAAAAGGTGGTTAAGTTCTATGTAAAAAGTTATGAAACTTGCTTATGAAGTTATATTGACAGAGGGAACTAACATTTTAAGGGTTAACTAAACATATAATGGGTGCCTGCTAACGAACTAACACTTTAAGGCTTAGCCACACAATAAATGCTTAGTTTAGAGCTTTATGTTAAGAAGAACAGAACCCCATTGAATGCCAAGATAAGAAGTTTTACTGCACCAGCTGTAAACTTGAGGAGACAAGATAACGAAGATTTACAGCAAAAGGGGGCGCCAGTCTGGTTTCATTCAACTTGGCAGCTTGGGTCCCAGTCAGTTCAACATAATGAGCCAAAGGTACAAAGTTCACTGTGATGAAGCTGAAGGAGCTTCATCCACAGACCCCTCCTCAAATTCACCAAGTGGCACTGAGCAGGCGCAACAGGGGAGGGTCTATGGAAATGGTTCTCTGAGACTCATTTTAATCAGAAGCGGGGAAAGGTTATGAATATGTACAGGCATTCCTGGGGTCATTATGAATATGTAATACCATACTGTATTTAAGCACACTTCTTATTGTTTAAAGGTGTGCGTGTTGGGTGGAGTGAATCCCCCGCGCACCCAGCGCTGTTTTGCTTATGCTCTAATGAACACGTGTTTAAGGAATACAAGGAATTGGATTAAATGTTGTTTATCCATAGAAAAAGCGTAAGTTATTTATTTCATTGGGCACCGTCCCCCTTTGGATGGGCCTTTGTTCACCCCATGGGGCAGGCAGAGATGAAAAGAGCCTGTCCCTGGCACTGAGGAGCCTTCTCCTGCCCGGTGCCTTGTACCCTGTGCTCTGTGCCTGGAAATGGCTGCAACACCCTGTTCCCACTATCTGGAGGCAAAAGCTGCTGCCCTCAGCTGTTTCCCTTGGTAAATCACTTCAAAAAGCGGCGGCAAAGCTGGCCTTGCGGATTACCCCATTGTTACAGTCTCTGAAGGGCTCCAGGCTGGACCTGTCCTGCCATATGCAAAAAGGAAAAAAAATACAAGTAAGAATGGGTTTGCCCAGCTGTTCCAGACGCTCATTATGGGATGGGCAGCACTGGGCTGAGCTGAGAACTCATGTTGTGGGCACAGCTGTGATGAGTCTGCCCAGCACTGACACGTTCCCTTGGGTGTTACCCGCTGTGGGCTCATCCAGCCTGGGGAACACCCGGAGATGTCAGCCCAGTTCCCTCTGAGGACAGCAGCAGTGTCCTGTGCATGCAGCTGCTTTGGGGAACAGGGAGGAAACTGCCACTGAATAAGCTCAGTCCAAAGTAGGTCAGGCCCCCAGGGGCAGATTTTGAAATTGGCCCAGTGATCAATATGTCCTTAATTGCTTTTCCTCATCCCAGGGCCCAGTGGAGATCGCAGGGGCCCAATTGTTTACACCATCAGCAATTATTTTTTCTTTGCAGATTCTTCCTTGAGCCCTGGGAAATGTCCCCTGTGAGGCTTAAAAGTCCGGGATCGCTCTGAGGATGACAAAACGAGAATGTTAAGGACACTGGGTGAACGGGGAGCACCTCTGAGCACCGTGACCCATCACTTCACCCCTAGAGACATAAATGCCCGGAGTGAAGTTCCCAGAACTGAAATGATCTGCAAATCCCCAAGAAATGAAGCTTAGCGTACCAGAAGGCACAACCAGATGACAGAAGTGCTTCCAAAAGTTCATGTTGGAGCATCATAACTGTGTGCAACGGGGGACTTAACACTGAAGAATGCAAAATTGTAGGTGAAATCCTGGCTTCTGGTGGGGTCCTGGGGCTCTGCTGCCACCGGGACGCTAGAGCTTTGTAGGGAGGATGGGACAAGCTGCAAAAGCCATAAGTACCTAAAACAACAAGCAGTTTCCCCAGTCATTGCATTCCTCTGATCTGTGCCAACCTGTGGCAGCACGCTAAGATCAGGCCTGTGAGAAACTGCAAGAGTCGACAGCGTGAGAACAAGCATTAGTGGAAAAATACAAAAAGCATGTACTGTATGCTACGTGATACATCAAGGACAGGGGGGGAGCTTGTGATAGACCAAAAAATACTTTTATGGCAGTAACTTTGGTGAGAACACAAAATACAATGCTTATGTAATGACTAACTTAGCAAATCAGAAAATGCTTGAGCAAGCATCATAGCGAGTATAAATGCAAGCCTGACTTTGTAATAAATGTCTCTCATTTCACCTTACTGAGAGCCCATCCCTCATTCACTACACTAAACCAAGTGTTGTCATTACCACTTAAACAAATGACTTCTGTCTGCAATTGCTAACCTGACAATATGTAAATCCTTCCAATTTTAGGTCAGTCTGACAAAGATAAGGGTGACTTGCAAAACACCTTATCAGAGAGACTGACCTTGCAGCTTTAGACATTTTGGAGCCCGCACAATTAGTTGAGTTTTGCTCTGACACATCTCAAGACCGTTGGATGCAGTGTCCTTTAGCTGAATGCTGCTCACTGTGTGTTAAAAGGATTATGTAATGCAATATGCAAATATGTAGCCAATTGGCTTTTTAGAACTGCCCTGAGTAGTGATAAGATTTTGTATATAAAGGCTGTTATTTTCTTTCTGGAGTGCTGGCTCTATTCCAACATCCAGGCTTGCACAACTCTGTTATAAACAATATCTCATCTCTGTGTGCCACCATTTGGTTTTTTGCACACCAGGTGGCAGAACCCTGGTTTTGGGACAACGTAAGGACATTGCCACGCAACTGCTAAAGCTGCAAGAAGGGCAGACAGTTGGCGCTGGGAGCTGGGAAGGAGCTCTGACAGATCTAAGTGATGTGACATAGGAGCTTGCCTGGGAGTCAGCACCAGTGTGGGTGCGCAAGGGGAGCTTCCATGCACTTTGATGTCAACCTGCAAGGGTAGATTATCATCCAAATCAGCAAGGAAAGGTGTTCTTCTGGCTTAGCCTTTTGTGGGCTGTGCTATTTATAGCTTTTAACTTTTTTTTTTTTTTTTTTAAATGAATATCTAAGGGAGAATTTCTTCAGCCCATAACCAGTCTTGCTGTCTGTGCTGGGCACATTTGTCCAAGCTAAGATAGTAGTTTTTTCAAAAGATGTCCCTTGTTTTTCCCTTTCTGTTTATGGGTTTTGTGAACATACGGCATCTTTGAGTGCCCAAGCCCCTCAGCACTAAGAGCCCTACTTCACATTTCCTTACTACAAAACCAGTTCCAAGGAATTAGCAAAGCTCCAAAAAGGCACAGGTAGCTCGTAGAGTTTCTAAAGACAGTTGTCCTCACCAGGGAGGGAAAAATGTGGGGAAGAAGAGGGAGGAGACTTTCTCCTGCTCATCCCTTGGGTTTCTCACACTGTGCTGCTGAACAAGGCAACTTCACAGGGCAGCTTCACTGGGAACTCCTGGCTGTGAGAAGCTCAAGCTGCTTGTTCCACTGGTCTTGACTGGTGCCCACAGGCCCTTCCTGCTGGTCAGAGCAAAGCCAGCCTGTGCCATGGCTGGTGCTGGCTGAGCACATGGCTTAGAACTGGCCAGCCAGGCAGGGCAGTGATTTATGAACACAGAGCACCCACTTTGAAACTGCATCTAGTGGTTCCTGTGCCACATTTCCATACACTGGCACAGTGATTTCCTAATTTCAAGAGCCATCAGGACGGGTCTCTATCAGTTGTTGCACACCAGCTGCACGTTCTTGCTGAACATTTGGTTTGGCATTTGCTTGGTTTCCTCTAGGAGCTGATGTTGGAAAGCCTTTGCTTAACTGTCTTTATGGTGATATATTGAGACAGCCCACCCAGAAAGTATTTAATTTTAGTGGTTTCTTCCCTACCAGCCTCTGCTTTGACAAGATATTTGCTGCTTCATTCAATTTCTAACTTATTTTATAATCTCTGTTAACAGCTCTTCTGCTCTGTGAGATGCTGGCAGCTATTCCTCACTGAGAGCAGACAAGACAGGCAGAGACGTGACTTGTGGGACAGGCAGAAGCTGCTCTGCACCCTCCCTGTTCAGATGAACCCTGAAGAGAGGAAAGGCAATGCCCAAGAGCATTTTCTTTGCTCATATTAACTTTCCCATGTACAGAGCAGTGGGACGTAAGTGGGACTGGTTGCTCTGGCACAACTGGTTGGATGAGGAATGTGCTCAGGAAAGGGGCAAAGCAGGTTCGCACTGCAGGGACATCTGGTGAGGGTATGCACACCAGACACGCAAGGATGGCAAAAGCCAAACAGCAGAATAATTCTTCCAGCAATTTGCCTGGTTTTGGACCAGACAAATGTCACACAACTGGAAGTTATACCTGCATGACATGACTTATTTGGTTCTTGATGAAGGTTTTACATATATTTCTCCTATTACTCCCATTTCTGGCCTCAAATGTCTGATTTTTTAGTGACCGCTGCATAACAATATTTCCTTCCTCTCCACTGGTGGTTTTTCCTGCTCTCCTGACTTTCCTCCAGTGACTTTACAGAGTTCAGCAGCTGCGAAGCTGAGAGCAGGAAGCTTTCCCTCTCTGCAGCGCTGTGTGTCCAGCACAGCTGCCCAGTCCAGGTTTCAGTCTCCCTCTAGACATTGTGCAATACAAGCCATAAAAACATGCTGGACTTCTTAATGTGGAGAATGAGAACTGGATTTTCAGGAGAGCTGAGGGACAGACTTCCCCGGTCTTCTGCAGAGCTGGGCTCTGTTGTATTTTCTTTATTGTAAGTCCTTTCAGGCGGGTTTCATAGTATCATCTACAGTGACGGTGTTCAGCTGAGCCTGGAGGGGAAAGGTGCAGATTCAGTGTTAACGATTTGGTTCATGGGCCACTCAGTCCAACACTTTGTTTGCTGATTTGATATCCGTTGGAGCTGTGTCCAGCCTGCCCATTTTCCTGGGAGTTTCTCTGACGTTGTCTCAACCCCCAGAGGTCCTCCTGGCATAACTTCTATCTCAGAGCACTTTAATCTTTCACACACCCCAATGAGATCCAGAGCTTTCAATAGGGCAGTGGATGGTCCTTTGCCACCTGTTGTGCCCCACTGTGCCTGTCCTGAAGTACACACTTGGTCAGTGCTGGCAGTGACAGCCCTGGGGCACAGTGACTCCTCATGTTCACCTGTCATCTCCCCGCTGGGATGGCAGGAGGGGTCAGACCGCCTGTCAATAGAGCCAAGGAGGTGCCCAGGCCCAGAGAAGCTTCTGGACCATGCTCGTAGTGACCAGAGCCAGCGCCTACCAGGCTATGAAATGGGCCCCCTGCTGCAGACCCCCCTGGAGTGGTCTTGGAGCAGCGGGACTGTGAACAGGCCCTCCCCTTAGATCAGGGACGCCATCTAAGGAGACTTCTGCAGGATGGAGAGCCCTCATCTTCTCCTTGGTGACTGATTATTTCTTCTGGATATACCCCTGAGTGAGCACTTGCCCTCCGCGACCAAGCAATTATTTCTTCTGGTTACCCTTGTGTGAGAGAGGCCTGTTCTTCTGAGTGGGTGTGTGCAGGATCATCATTCTTGTGTGGTTGTGTGGTAACGATATCCCCAACTGGTACATCAAACCTGAAGTTTATTGAATGTTGCTGGAGTGCTGACTGATTTTGGATCCCCCCCCACTGCTTGCATTGGTTTCTGTTATTTGGTTTCGGTCTGTCATTTGGTTTTAATTCTCAATTAAAGTTGGTTTAAGCTTAATATTTGCTTGGAGTCATTTTGGGGTGCCTCCATGGCACTCAGCAAGACCTGGGGATGTTATTTGCCTCAAGCTTTTGTCCAAGAAGTTCTGCTTCTTAATCCATGTTGCAAAGATGAGATATCTTCATGGAAAGGGTTGTCAAGCACTGGCACAGGCTGCCCAGGGAAGTGGTAGAGTCACTGACAAATTAATGTATACTGTGATTAAGTTGCGAAGAACTTACCCGTCATTAATGAATACATATGATGAATGCTTTCTAACTACCTGCCAAACAAGCGGATATTTTCCACGTCTTAGATTCTCTTGCATGACAAGCTAGAGACAGAAGATTAAGTGCTATATTGTTTAGAAGCAGAGTACTTAGCTTATGTTTAACTAGAAATTAATAGGTGCATTGTAAGAAAGAAACTAATCAATTATTTATGTAAGTGACCACTAACTGTGCTTGTGCGAAAAGCTGCCAACGTCAAGATGTCAATCAGCGGACACCTGAGAAGACCCTCAGAAGCCCCTGAAAGAGACTGTGGTACCAGTAAAAGGACGTGAGATGGCAGCAAAGATTGTGAAATAACCAACTCCACCTTGTTCTTATGGTTTTGCAATCATTGCCTGGTACAGCTGTATTGTACGTTAAAAATTCTTTTAAAAAATTGTAATTAATATGCAATAATTGTGTCGATATAAGCAATGCAAGAGCATCCAGTCACTGGAGCACTTATGGAGGACGATCCCCAGTGCTCCCCAGCACTGTCAATAAAGAATGCTGCTTAACACCTCTCCTGTTCTCCATGACCTTTCAAAGATGATGGAGAGCGGCTCAGCAATCACATCTGCCAGATCTCTCAGCACTTGTGGCTGCATCCCACCAGGGCCCATGGATTTGCCTAAATGACCTCTGAACAGATTCTCCTCAACCAAGGGCAAGTCTCCCTTTCTCCAGACTTCCTCTCTCAACTCCAGGTCTGGGATTCCGGAGGGCTGGTCTTAGCACTAAACAGAGAAGCAAAGAAAGCATGTGGTAACTTCACCATCTCTGTATCTTCCATCACCAGGGCACCCACCTCATTCAGCAGTGGACCTACATTTTCCCTAATCTTCCTTTTGCTGCTGGTGTACCTGAAGAAGCCCTTGAACAACTAGGACAACAAGAAGGGCTCCTCAGGAACAAGCTGCTTCTGTTTGAAACTTCCCAGAAGGGTGCGACCTGCACCCCTCAGCTGTTTTCAGGGATCAGAGGTAAGGACAGCAGTCACCTTCCTTAGCATATGGGCTGTTGTGATAGCCAATACAATCGTAGTTTCATTCAGCAGGAAAGAGGTCATTATTAGTAATAGCTGTGAACATTTCTTAAGAAGAAACTTGTTTAGATAATATTCTTAATGTAATGCATGCTCAGGATAGCCTCTGAAAGGGCCTTCTGCTCTTCCCACACAGGCCTCATCCACTACAAGAATGTTCTGAGCTAATTGCTGGAGCTTTCTATGCAATCCAGTTATTGTTATTCCAAAATGAAATACCAGAGAGTGTAGAAAATGTCACATAGTGTTCAAATGTGTCCATCTTATAGAAAAGAAGAAACTAATTTATATTACAACATGGCTCACTATTGCTCTGTAGAAAGAGATGCTCACCCTTGCAGGAATAAGAAGAAGACCAAATTATTTCCAGAACTGCTCACTATCACGAATTTTATTGGTTTATACTGATGTAAATTCCCAAAGTATTGACTTCCAGGGTAACTGCAAGACATATTTCCTCCCCAGATTGTAAAGAAGTACTCTGAGGACAGGTTTTATTGCATGCAGTATGTTTTGGAATGGTTTGTTTTCCTTCTACTTTTTATTATGGAAGCTGCTGTTGTTTAGCAACAGCCCTACTGAATTCCTCACCCTGGGGGCTGGTGGGAGAAACATAAACTTAACCAGACATTCTCCAACTCTCTGGTTCTACTACAATGCTCAGAAATGACCAAAAGAGGTGGTCTACAGCAGCAAGACTAACAAAACAACAACAAAACCACAAAAAACCAAAACAAGCCAAAACCAAAAGATAAATTAATCACTCTAGGTAGTCTTGAAAAGTGTAAGGCAGCATCCTTAATAACATGGTACAAGACCTCTCACTGGTAAAGATACGTGCCCTGTAGGAGCTGCAGCTCAGCACAGGAATGACAGTGAAGCATCTTTTGTCGGAGTTTGGGAGCATCAGTAAGATTTTGCTTTCATTCGCTCCAGGCTCAAAAGTCCAGCTTGTGACTGGCAGACAGAAGCCGTCTAGACTGGGAGATGAGGCACTTCATAGAGATGATGAGGGGAGGGAAGGGCATGAGATCTTGCTGGCCAGGTACCACTTTATTAACAAAATAGTGGGGAGACGGGGAAATTTCCTTGCACTTTTTCTGATGAGACTGGCAAGTGGGCTCAGCAAGTGAGGTAAAAGTCTTCTTTGAAGCCCTCTGCCCATCTTCCCCAGATCATAGAATCATAGAATAATTTTGGTTGGAAGAGATCCTTAAGATCATCGAGTCAAATCATAACCTACATCAAGCATGAAACCATATCCCTGCAAACCTCATCTAAATGCCTTTTAAACACCTCCAGGGATGGTGACTCCAGCACTGCCCTGGGCAGCCTGTTCCAATGCCCCACAGCCCTTTCCAGGAAGAAATTTTTCCTCATATATAATACAATCTGAACCTCCCCTGGCGCAACTTGAGGCCGTTTCCTCTGCTCCTGGCGCTTGTTCCTGGGGAGCAGAGCCCGACCCCCCCTGGCTCCAAGCTCCTTTCAGGCAGTTCAGAGATCAGAAGGTCTCCCCTCAGCTCCTGTTCTCCAGCTGAACCCCCCAGGTCCCTCAGCCGCTCCCATCACACTTGTGCTCCAGCCCCTCACCAGCTCCGTTCCCTTCTCTGCACTCGCTCCAGCACCTCAGTGTCTTTCCTATAGTGAGGGGCCCAAAACTGAACACAAGCATGTTACAAAACAATTAAAGTAAACCAATCATGTAATTCAGGCTGTTGGCTGAATAATTTGGGTGCCCAGGAGGTTTTCTAGAATGATGATATTAATCAAAATGCAAACTATTAATCTAGTTTGACACATCACTTTGAAATCCCCCAGGTATTTTGTGATGAAAGTGTCAACTCTTTTACACATTTTATGTAACAGAATTTGTTAAAAAAAAAAAAGGTTATTACAGCAATGAATTGTGATATTTGTACGGTGTGTTGATCCTAGAAGTACCAGGAGTAAGTTTTAAAGCTTACCTTAGAAGGACAGGGTTTGGTCTCGCGTCTCCCCCCTCTGAAACTATCAGGTTACTTCCACTGGCTGCACTTGCTGCCATCCTGCAAAGGGGACCCTTGACAGGCAGATTCTTGTTTTTCCTCGTGGGATCCTCCTGTCCCTCACATTCAGCCGTCACTGCTCCGTCCACTGGTCTGATTCCAACAGGACAGGCACTGGCTGCATTTTGTAAGGGTCCTGATCTTCTCTGTGTATACGGAGTATTTTGAAAATGTGACAAATATGACTTTGATTTATCATGGGAGTTTGTGCCAAGCCAGTATCTGTTTTTGACAGGGTAAATAGTTGCCTGGAAAAGCAAGGTGCAATGTCTTTCATTGTCTGGAACTCAGCAAAGATTTGGTGCAGGGCAACAGAAAACACTATTTCTTCTGTTTAAAGTGGTCATTTTTACAAATGCTGTAAGTGATGGATACGGGGAGGGGTGAGGAACTGAGTAAATCAAATTAACGAATACCAGTGTTCAAAGGGGTTCTGTATAGCCGACCACAGGTGACTAGTGAACCCCCTTGAGGATCAAGTGTGGGACTGTTCACTTCTAGTTTCAACACTAGAAGAGGACCTCACCCAGAACAGTGTGTAGTAGCTTCACCAGGCAGGATGGGAAGAGATGTTAACACAAGAGGAAGTGGATGTGAAAGCTGCTTGTAGTTCTCTCTAAAGAGTGAGAATATTGCTTTTTTAAAAGGAATAATACTGCAAAAGATCTAATGGCTTTCACAATGTAGTAAAAAAGATGAAATTCCAGCAGGTCTCTTCCAGTCTTCCTTTTCTTTCAACAATAAATGATCCCTAATTTCATTCTAATAATAATGTACCTTCCAGTACAACTTACAACTGAAACTAGTCTGTGTTTCTTGAAGGAATGTCCGAGCACTGCCAGATGTAAAATTCACACCATAGGATATGCTCAGTAGCAGGTGAGGAGCGAGTGCGTTTCCACCTGTAAACGTCGGAACCAAGCAGTTGCTCTTCGGCATCTTCCACACCCTGTGCTGCCACACGTGCGGTCTGTTGCTTTCGGATTTCCATCTAATTCTGGCAGGTGGGATTGTGGAAGTTAAACCAGGGACTGTAGGTTTCTCATAAACAATTAAAAAAAAAAAAGCAGTGGAGATTAAAGGAAAAGCTCCCATTTGTTTTACCATGAATTGACTTTAGATTGACTGTGCTTTCATAGAGAAGGGAGGCTTAAACTCACTAGTTGTTTTCCTAATGGTGGAAAATTTGGCACTTTGGAGGGTTTTGGTTAAATATATCTTTTTTTACAAAGACAGCCCATGACACCCAATGGTGGGCCGGGCTGAGCCCCAGCGTGGAGGAGAATGCTGGGCCGGCTGCCCGGGGACTCAGGCCGACACTGACTCCGCGTATTCCCACAACACTGGGGGCTTGTGGTTCATCAGTCAGTTAGAAAAGCCGCTGGGTTTGGTACGATGGATGAGGCTGAGCGGGGCGGCCAGGAGCACTGCGGGAGGGGCAGAGCAGAGGGACCAGCGCCGCTGAGCACCCGCCACAGGAGCTGGCAGCGGGTGCGAGGGACAGAGGGAACCAACGAACTAACACTTTAAGGGTTAAACACATAATGAGTGCCTAGTTTAGAGCTTTATATAACCAACTATGATCAGAAAAAACAGAGCCTCATTGAATGCAAAGATCAGAAGTCTTGCGGCACCCAGGTGTATCCTTGAGGAGACGAGATAACCAAGATTTTCAGCAAAAGGGGGCACCAATCTGGTTTCAACTGATTGGCAGTTTGGGTTCCAGCTAATTCAGCATAATGAGCCAAAGGTAAAAAGTTCATTGTGACGAAGCTGAAGGAGCTTCATCCAAAGACCCCAAAGACCCTTCTCAGGAGCCCCAGGGGGCACCGGGCAGGCGCAGCAGAGGGAGGGAGGAGACTGTGGAAATGATTTAATGAAACCACCTTCTCGGGGAAAGGTTATGAGTATGTACAGGCGTTCCTGGGGTTACTATGAGTATGTCCCACCGTACTGTATTTAAACACACCTCTTATTGTTCGAAGGTGCGCAGGAATGGTGCCAATAAACATGCCTGCTTTATGACCTTGCGGGTTGTAAAGTTTCACGTTTCGTGACTTTACAGGTTGTCAAGTTGTTTCCGCGCGTCACGAGCAGCGGGGAGCGGCCCGGGCCGGAGCCGCCGCGCTGTCCCGGGCCGGGGCCGCCGCGCTGTCCCGGCCGCGCGGGCGCAGCCGCCGCCCGCCGGGGGTCCCGCCCGTGGGAGCGGCCTCCGCCGCCCGCCCGCTGGGAACCGGAGCGCCCGGAGCAGCGGCTGGACGCGGGTTCAGCGGGGCAGCGCGGGGCGGGCCGCGGGCAGCCTGTGCCCTCCCGGGGCCGCACTGCCCGCCCCGCTCCGGGCGGGCCCGCCGGGCTGCCCATGGCAACGGGGCCTCGCGTCCCGCGGGCCGGGCCCGAGCAGCGCCCGCGGGGCGGCCATGGCGGGGGGCGCCGGCAGAGTGTCCCGCCAGCCGGCGGCGGAGCGCGGAGAGGCGGCGAGGGCGGGCGGCTGCGGCCCCTGCCCCGGGCAGGGCCTGGCTCGGGGGCCGGAGCCCCGCGAGGTAACGCTGGGCCGGGGCCGAGCCTCGTCCCTCCCGCTCCGGTGCCACCTCTGTTGCCGTTACCACCATCATGTTCTTTTGTGGATTGCAGAGATACGTGGGACAGCTGTTTATGGGCCACCCCCATGGGAAGGGAAGTTGCTACTGGCCAGATGGTTCCAAATTCACAGGAGGGCTTTATCTTGGCCATGTGGAAGGCTATGGAACCCTGGAATGGAACGATGGCAGAAAATTTCAGGTAACTGGAAAAATGCTGTGCTAATACTGTGATTTCCTTGCCTTTCGAAGTCAGCGTAGGTACAGGAGAATGTGAGTGTGGGTTTTTTTCAAGCCCCTCCCATGGTGTTTTGGTTCTTTAGAGTAAAATTCTTGTACTTTGATCTCCAGTGAGTTAGGGTACTATTCACAAAGGCTTAGTTTCTGCTGTACTCAACTTTTGCATGGGGAAATATGGCAGGAGATTATCATAGCATTATAGAATCATTTAGGTTAGAAAAAACCCCTAAGATCATCAAGTCCAACTGTAAACTTGACATTGCCACCACTAAACCATGTCCCTGAGAACCTCATGTCCGTCTGTCCAACCCTCCAGGGATGGTGACTCCAGCACTGCCCTGGGCAGCCTGTTCCAATGCCCCACAGCCCTTTGGGGAAGAAATTGTTCCCAGATCCAACCTCAACCTCTCCTTGTGCAACTTGGGCTGTTTCCTCTTGTTCCGTCGTTCGTTTCTAGAGAAAAGAGACTGACACCCACCTCGTTACAACCTCCTTTAAGGTCGATGTAGAGAGTGATAACATCTCCCCTCAGGTATTAAACAGAAGTGGCCCCGATACTGAGTCCTGGGGACACCGCTTGTGACCGGGTGCCAGCTGGATTTGACTCCATTCACCACAACCCTTTGGGCCCGGTAATCCAGACAGGTTTTTACCCAGCAAACACTGCGTGCATCCAAGCCATGAGCAGCAAGGAAATGGTGTAAAATCTTCACTAAAATCTAGGTAGACAACATCCGCAGCCTTTCCTTCATCCACTAGGGAGGTCATCTTACCATGGAAGGAGATGGTGTTAGTCAAGCAGGACCTGCCTCTCACAAACCCGTGCTGGCGGGGCCTGATCGCTGGGCTGTGCTGTGTGTGCCTCGGGAGGGCACTCGAGATGATCTGTTCCACGACCTTCCCCAGCACCGAGCTCAGACCGACAGGCCTGGAATCCCTGGATCCTCCTTCCAGCTCTGTGCTGTGATACCATCTGTCCAGAACGAAAAATATGATGCCTGGAAAAGTTTCTCCTAGTATCGGATGTATAAGATTTAAGTATTTATTCTTCATCTTTGATGAAGAGCTTGTTAGTTAGACAGTACTCTCAAGAGTCATGTTAGGATGCCAGCAATATGAAACTGGAAGAATATTTAATTTATTAAAGAAACTGTGGAGATAGACAGAAATCTGAAGTGTCTGGGTAGCTAGCTGTCTGTTTTATGTCCTGTTGAGACCTGGTGTTGCTTGTAGAAGCCAGAAATGTTATTTTCTAAGAGCCTGCAGTCCTTCTTTGCTTCCTTAGAAGGTATATTTGAAAAGTCCCAAGCACAGGGGCACACTGCCCACCCATTCCTACCGATCCCTGGGTACCTCTGCAATCCAGAGAGAGACAAAGAAACAACGTCAGAGTCTTTGCATTGAGGAGGTGATCTACAAGAACATAACATTCTTGCTGAATGCTGATAACGTGGCACTAATTATGGATTTAGGAGAGCTTTAATTTGAGTATATGATGTATAATCTAAAGCTAGGGGAAAACCAGAGAAGCTTCAGATCATAATCATGCTCAGAATTCTTGCCAGTGGTTGTGCTTTTCTCCTTCTCCTTTGCAGCTAAACAGCTCAATGTGAAGCTGCTAATTTTTGCTTCAAATAGCTGGTTTGAGGTTGTGATGGCTCCTTGTGGACCTGTATTGAATCAAATGTGTGATCCAGATATGCATGAGCCAGCTTAGATTTGGTAATGCTCATGCCTTACCTACCAGCTTAGATTTGGTAATGCTCATGCCTTACCTACCCTTGTAGGAAGACCCAATCTCCTGTCCTATAGAGCTTTATTTGATACTGAGACTCTTCTGTTGGCATGTCATGTTTGCAACACTACAGGTACCCTAAATATAGTTACCATTGTAAGAAAAGAAATAACTATCATTTCCAGAATCTGTGTTTGTGCAGTTGTTTGTTAGACGTGTTTGTTTTGTTAGGTAAGAAAATCTAACTAAAAATCTGTCCTGGCAGCAGCATGGCTCAATGATCTGCCGTGGTTTAGCCCAGCCAGCAACTAAAACCTCGTGCTGGTGGCTCATCCCTCCCCCTGCCCCAGGGGATGGGGAAGAGAATCGGGAAACAGAGGCAAAACTTGTGGGTTGGCATAAAACCAGTTTAACAGAAAGCAAAAGGGAAAAGATAAACAATAACAATCACAACAATGAAAGAATATACAAAAGGAGGGGTACACAATGTAGTTGCTTACCACATGGCAGCACTGGTGCACAGTCCGTCTCCGAGTAGCGATCCCTCTGGCAGCGATCATGAACTGAGTGCAGCTCGTGCTTGAATGCGCATTTGCTGAACCCGACCCTGTCCCAGAACAACAGAGATGGGTCACCAGCCTGAGGCCGAACACAGTTGTGCTGCACTGCCCATCCTGGAGCGCAAAGCCTGCCCCAGCCCAGAACGGTGGCCGAGCAATGAGCTCCTGCCAGCTCCCCGCTCCGCACTGAGCAGGATGGCCTGTGGTGTTGAATGGCCCTTTGGCTACTTTGGGTCCAGTGTCCTGGCTCTGCCCCCTCCAGCTTCCTGTGAAAATTAACTCTATCCCGTCCGACCCAGCACAAATCTAAAACTGGTCCGAGAATAAAATAAAATCTTCCTTGTGCCCTGAAACCATCAGGAAGTTTCATCTAAGCATTACATCCCACTGTAGTTAAGTTCAGGGCCTTCCACTGTTCTTGTGCTAGAAGGTTTGTGTTTGCTGTTAAATGGACCAAAGTGAATGTGAAGGGTTTGCTGTTCAGTTTGGCTTCACTGTTGTCGCTCTCAGTAGGAATTGGACCAGTAAAGCCAGAACCAGCCAGATTAAATAGAAACCAGACTTTAACTGTACAAACTGTTTGATCTCTGATTGATACTAATGAGTGTACTTGTTTCTTAAGGGGCTGTACAAATCCGATGAGCGATTTGGACCGGGGATTGAGAGCTATCCCGATGGCTGTCAAGACGTTGGCTTGTGGCTCAGGGATCATTTAATTAAACTATGTACTGAAGTACCTGGTTATTTTTCTCTCTTGGATTATCCAGCACACCACAGATACATTGATGACAATTCTGAAAAGAAGCATATTTCAGTTGAGGAAGACTTGTTTCTCCGTAGCTATAAACGTCTCCCTTTTGATGATAAGGATATTTTTCCTGAAGGAGTCTTTGCATATTCTCGTAACACAGATCATCTCACTTTGACTCGCTCCTTCTTGGAAGAGTGTGATGCTCGGTATTTTCGGAACACCCCAAAGCTGCCTGAGGAAGACCCTTGGCCTGTTGCAAATGTGACCCCTCTACTGGTTAGGATGCAAGTGCATGTTTATAAGCACAGGTAACTATTGATGATTTTTTTATTATGTATGGGTTTTTAGAAATTATTATCTATGGATATTCATTATTTTTAAATTTACGTTGCAGGATAAAAGCTGCACTCCAGATTGTTTTTTATGGTTTTGCATTTGCAAGTTGCCAATAAGGATTTTTTTAAAAAGTAAAAAGCAACATATTAATCTCTCAGTTCACCAATGTTATGCGTTTAAGTTAAACATCAGCTTTATCCTGGTTATACCTATAAAAATAGTCTCATTACTCATTAGCATGTCAGAGATTTTGGAAGTCCAGTTTTGAGAGGAGTTGGGAGGTGAGGGCTGGAGGGGCCTTTCTGGCCTTCCCTGTTCTGAGGGTAGAGTGTCTTGCATAGAGGTAGAAATATGGAGGAGCATAGTATCAGATTGTCAAAAGCTCTGAAAATATGGCCAATGATACCTTTTTTGGTTGTCTTGACTCTTGTTCTCCTTCAAGGCCGTGCAAAACAGACCGCAGCAAACCTACAGCTTGTAGAAGTGCCAGCTGCATGGCAGTTTTTGTGTAGCTTAGTCCTTGTCTGTGGAGCTGCTCTTTGGGCCCACAGAGTATTTCCTCGTTCGCTTTTTTGGTAGGAACACAAGCTACATACACATATTTTATAGTCGTATTTAAAGCAGATGATGTAAACTAGATCATAAACAGATGTCATGAGCGTGCATGATACATTGGTTCATAGAAACACGTGGTAGTTAAATTTTGTCATTTTAGTAGGTGTCTGATGGCCGGGCAATGCGTTAATTGCTCTGTAGCCAACATCTCTTTGCTTCTGCCAGCCCCCCAGACACTGGTTTGCCTTTCTGCCATTGATGTAAGCAAGCTTACACTGTCTGAAATAGTTCTTAAAATTATAGCTGGCTTTATTTTCCCATCTTGCTAACCGACATATTTTATTCTTGATTCCATAGTGGTCTGAGAGTACCTGGCTGCTTAAACGTGCCATATGTTTTTCTCCTTTCAAGGTGCTGTCAAGTGGAGTTCACCTCAAATGTCAACCTCATTCTCAGTGGGGTCCGCGGTACTTACGGGCCTCCAGGCCCCAAGGAACTCGCCTCAGAGCAACTAATTAAGAAGGCGGCAAGAGGAGACTATGAGGGGGTCTGTGCGATTCTGAGGAACGGGCTTGTTCACCCAGACATCGCTGACAAACACGGATACACAGCACTTGCTGCTGCTGCTGTAAGACTCTTGACTCTTCACCACACTATGAGAAAACTCCTGGTGTGGTAGGCTGGGTTAAATTTTTCTCGTTTCATTATATAGTATGAAAGGAATGTTCAGTAAACAGGAAAACCAGAAAAGTGATGTGGCATGAGTAGTATCTGTAATGACTGGTATCCTGCCAAACCCCGAAGTAAATAAATAACCTAAAAGAAACTGTTCAGTAAATATTAGAGATTATTTCGAGTGTCAGGTTTAATTTCAGGTTATGATTATGCAGTGGACTAGACCTGTGTTCTCAGATGTGACTGGGCCTCTTTTATTGTTTTCTTCTAGTCGACATCAGAGTCAGACAGAATTGTTTTGGTTTTGCTGGAAAGTGGCATGGCCAGAAGCTGCACGCACAGATTCCATTGCTGCCCAACTCCCCTTTTCCTTCACGCCCTTTTCTGCTGCCTCAGTACTCAGCATTCATTGTAACTGGCCAGCAAAACCTAGATGCTAGTTTAGAACACTGATTTTCTCCTGTAGCCGTCTCAGTCTGTTTGCCTATTTGCTTCAGTTACACGGTCACACGACATTTAATGTAAGAGTGTAAAATCAGCACAAACCCCAACAAAGTCTGTAACTCCAGAGTTTACCTTAAGGCTCTGATGTAGGTTTACTATTCAGACTCCATTTGGCCCTTGAAACTGCTTGTACATAGGGGGCTTTGGTGGACAAATTCTGTCAGATTACTGCTCCATAGCAAAGAGAACCAGCAGAGCGAGGGTGCTGGGTTAATCATAGCGACACAAAAATCCAGAGTGCATAAGGGTTAAAAAAGATTGAGCTGCCTCTTCTCACACACGAGTATACTGATTGAAGCTGAGTAAAAGCTTAACATTAACAGATTCTTTGATAAGAAAAGCTATCTGAAAGAAAATAACTCCTGTAGCCATCTCAGTCACATTGGTCTCTTTTTGTGCATGAATCTGTGCTGAATTCCTGTGAAATCCAGCTGAAAAATGCATGTTTTGAGCCCTGTAAGACATGGTTCAGTATTGTGTTTCTATTTTGTGGGAAATATAAATTGGAACTAGCTAACCAGTGTAGAGCATCACCACCTTAAAACTGTGTTGTCAACCCTTTCCATGTCAAAAGCTGGAAATGTCTGCTTATATGCGCAATATGTTTTTCCCCTCTACAGGTTCACTGCCACAATGACATTGTCAATCTTCTTCTTGATAGTGGAGCTGATGTGAATAAGTGCAGTGATGAAGGATTATCTGCTCTCTCCATGTGCTTTATTCTTTTTTATCCAGAAGAGTCTTTTAAGGGTAATATCGCTGAGAGGAACTTGCACAGCTACAAGGTTCATTTACTTATAATCTAAAATGACAGAATCATAATGTATTGTTTCCTGTAAACCGTAAACTTGCTTTTTAAATTTACTGTGTATACTCCCTAGTAAAAGTCAGAATTTTTGTATATGTTGCACTCTGAGGATGCAGAATAATCTGTACTCTCCCTGCTGGCTTCCAGCTCAAAGGGCCAGGCTCTGAATTTCCTGTACAGGAGCAAGATAAACATTTTGTAGGAATACAGACCTGGGAATGGGAAAGAAAATTAAAGCAAGAGTATCAGAAATCATCAACCAGCATGTGAAAACTGATAAAAAAGGGGTCTGGGCAGGAACTGTGTGGTCTCTGAAATGTTTTGGTGGAGTCTAGAAATGGAAGGGAACTGCTGAGACTGTCACATGAGGCTGGACAGATTGTGGCCCATGCCTTGAAGAAACTTGTTGGAAATTAAGTACCAAATCATCCTTGGTTGCTCTGAAGTTGCTGTTTGAGTTCCAGGAGCGTGTTCAGTTGGTCACCCATTGCTAAAGTTGCGACACTTTTATGTGAAAGGGAGATGGAGGTGCTCCAAAGTGCACCGAAAATCAATGTGGAGCTATTACCTCTCACGTTGTCGGTAATATGAGGTAACTGGGAGTAGAGGGAGGATCTTCCTGCATTGGTTTGTGTCCGTCACAGTCTCTGAAATTCCACAACGTAAACGTACGTCACTTTCACTTTGAATACGCATCTGGATTTGGAAACATCCGCATTGTAATCCTAGTTCCAGATTCTTGTGCAAACTAATGCAGGTTGAAAATCTGTCTTGTTTTATTTCAGCATTTCAGCATTCATTGTACTGGAAGAATCTTTTAACTGTTCTAAACATGTTTTAGACACCATGGAAATTGAAGAAGAAAACTATTCCATTATTTTAAGAGGGTTTTTTAAAAAAACCAACAAACAAAAAACAACCTTAGTTACAATTTACTTCTAAATGATTTCCCTACCAGTTGTTAACAAAATTCCATCATCGTTATGAGCTGTACTGTTTTACGGTTCTGATGTATTAATATGCTGAGTTGTGCTTTGGAAAAAGATTTTTTTAAAGTTTTTGTAACCTCTTTCTTTTTTTCAAATCTTTAAGCGGAAGGAACAATCAGAATCCTCTGAAACAGTCAGTGTGGCTGAAGGCACGATCTCAGAGTAAGTTCATGCACTACGAATGGGAGACCAACTCTCAGAAACCTTTTTGTATACAGAAAGTAACAGTATTTCATAGAAATGTGCATCCACTGCAGGGAAAGATTCATCTGTTTGTTTAACTGGGCAAGTCTTGTTTTCATGTCAGTAGAAGCCGCTCACTGTTTATACACTCAAACGTCATTCATGGCAGCGGTGGCAGAGATTGCAGCTGAAAAATGTATTTCAAGCAAAGGACGTGATGCTTGAACAAGACAAGATTCTTGTTAGCGGAGTGTGAAACGCTGCTCAGTGTGCAGTGGACACTGCAGCGTAGTGTAGATGTGAGGAAGGGGAACACGTTAGCTTTATTTCTTGAAATCTTGACTAACATGAACTTGCTCGTTGTTTTCTGCCGCTGTCTGTTCAGTGCCAACTGAAATGTAGTCCAGCTGGTTTGCCTTCGTGGATCTTTGGAAAGAAAGTTTTGCTTTTTGCTTTGCTTGCAGAGCAGTCACCAAAGATGGCAGGATTTCTGTGTTGGGTTTTATGGTAGTGCAGGTCATTTCCATATCTTAAAACTCCTAAACTGGAAATTCCTGGTTGGCCTTCTGGCCTTAAACCATTACATTTCACTTTGGTGACACATCCTCCCACCTCCTGTTGTCTAAAATGTTGTGGTATGGCGTGCTGTTCATTGGAGTGTAAAGATCCATTAAAATAGGGTTTGTAGGTAAAGCTGAGTTAACACAATGCCTGTGTATGGGGATATAGCGGAAGATTTGGCGAGGAGGTTAGTTAAATGTAAATACACTCAAGTGACTTGCACCTGTCTGTAGAAAAAGCACATACATCACACTAATTGTTTTACTGGCCATGTGTGCTTGATGAGTAGAACCTGTGTTAGATAGCACAGGCCTGTGAGAAACCCCAGGCACCTTATCACTGTGTCTGAGATCCCTGCTTGGTTGTGAGAAAGAGCGGGAGGCTGTGCCTGCCTGAAGCCGTGAAATACGGGCAAGCTCAGCAGGCGCGGTGACCTCCCAGCAGGGCTGGACTGCCCAGCGCCGGCGTCCCCGCTGCTGTCACCTCTGCTGGGAGCTCAGGGGCGGCTTCGGAGATCCCCCAGAAGAGAGGGAACTACAATAAAACTTGGTCTTTGCAATGCGTTCGTGGCCTCTGGCTCTTCTTGCAACGTGCCTGCATATGTGTACACAGCCTGAAAAGATGAGTCTAGGCTGAGAACACGTTGAGATAGTTTTTGGGTGATTTCCAAGTGCTTTTTGCCTCCTGTGTTTGTTTTTGTTTGTGTTTGGTGGGGGTTTTGGTGGTTTTGTGTTTTTACTGATCTGTTTTTGTTGTTTGTTGTTGTTGTTGTTGTTTTGGGGGGGATTGTGTTGTTTTGTGTGCGTCAGACTGTTTTGGGGGTCTGTGTGGATAGTTTGCCTCCATGGAAATGCAGATGATACTGTCCTAGTCTGGCATAGCTCCTGTTCCAGCGCTTGTTTAAGGGCAACGTGGTACCTTTGTTTTCTTGGGATGGATGCAGGAGGTATGATTGAGGAAAGAACCTTCCAAGGAGTCTTTGAAGGAAGGAGGAGTCAGTTTCTTTCACTGAGCAAGTCTAAGACTAGATTTTTATACGTGAGTGACTCATGGAGGCGCAGAGAACCTCGCCTGGCTTTGTCTGTTTCCACACAAGGGCTTTTCATGCCCACAGGGCCTGCTGACACATTGCTGGGATACCCGGCTGTTCTGTCCCCTCTCCGGGTCATCCCGTTGTTGCCCGGGGACTGTAGGGCAGTAGTGATGTGTCCTGAGGCTGCTGTGTCTTCCCTCTGCTAAGTTACAGCTTTCATGTCTATAACTTGGGGGTCATTTCAGTCCACAAGCTGTTAGAGTGTTCTTGGAAGGTGCTAATAAGTTATTCTGGTATTTTCCATGTCATTCTAGACGACAGAAGAGATGGGAAACAATCCAACTGCTGCTTCGCCGAGGTGCAGATCCCAACGCGTCCTGGGTCCCACCACACCTTCTGTTCTTTGCTGTTAAAGCTGCAGATGCAGAAGCAGTGAAACTCCTCTTGGAAAGGGGAGCCAGGAGTGATGTGCGGCTGCCATCCAAGGTTTTACTGGACTATAATTCATAACGTGGGATTCTAGATGTGTACTGCAGCTTCAGTGCCCTACTGTAAAATATACTGCTTGTCAGAGTCAGCTTTAGAACGGCCAGAAAGCTGTTTAAAGCAATTATCCAGTTCAAAGATATTTTTTTTTTAATAGGAAGAAGTGAAAGCTCCTTACTCTCCAAGTATTTGTTTCTCATTATGTTTCATAGCTGCCAGGCTTGTGAGTGGCTGGGGAATAGTTGCGAAGCTGCTTCTCAGATTGGTAATAGCTGTTGTAGTGTCTGGGACCTTTAGTGTTCTACAGTCCTGTAACTCTAGGCTCTGTGTTTGTGGTGGCTGTTTGTGGGACACAGCATGCGGGAAGAGTGAGCTTGGACTATTCGTTGAAAAAATATGTCGCACTGTTTAAGTGCCACTTGTGATAAGCAGGAGTCTTAATGCAGTGTTTGTGTTTTCAGTTAGGGGGGTTAACTCCTCTCCACATAGCCGCCTCAATTCCTGGGCAGGAAGGGGTCCAGATAACACAGCACCTCCTGCATTCTGCCCCGGATCCTAATGCGAGGGCAGAAGATGGAAATGAGATATACGGCCCAGACAAGGTATGTTGGTTTTTGAGCTCATCTTCCTTCAGCTATTGAAATTCAGATTGCACAGGACCCAAGCGGGGAGCTGAGATTCCTGCCTGCTTGATTGCACAGTGAAATCTCTGTATTGCACCAAAAGAACTTAAAAAAAAAAAATGAAAAAGCCACTTGAGGTGTATAGTATTGGCTTGTAGTAAACATATGTTCTGGTGCTCCAGAGCGTTTTGCTATGATGCTTTTTATATGGCAGAGTTTAGAAGTCTCTTGTGTGTAGTCCGGTGCAAATGCCTGAAGATACGACTGCAGGAACAGGTCTGTCTGTGACGGGATTTGCTTGTTTCATCTCCGTGGAGCTGGCCTAGTATTTCTTTTTTTTTTCCTTATTTCTCTTTTCTCTGAACCCAGGCTTTCTCTGCCAGGTTCCTGCAGCACTTGCTGTGCCCCCAGGTTGCAGAAGGACGAGCTCTAGATCTTTTGTTCATGTATCACCTTTGAGTTAGTTACCATTTTTTAATGATAATTCTCTACTGATGATGGAGCTATACCAGCAATATCTACTTTTTCTGGCATTTGTTACCTAAGAAATTAAGTTGCATTAGCAAGATCATGTAGTCACAGAACAGCTGAAAGATTGGAAGGCACATCTGAAGGTTGTGTAGTACAATGGCCCTGCCCAGAGCAGGATCAATTCTGGCAGGTTGCTCAGGATCTAGTCCAATTGAGTGTTGAGTAACTCCAAGGGTAGAGACCGCACAACTTCTCTGGACAATGTGTTCCAGTGGCAACGCTTCTCCTAATGCAGCCCATGCTGACCTTCTTTGCTGCCAAGTTGCACAGGTGCTTTATGCTCAACTTGTCCACCAGGACTTCCTCTAGAAGGTTTTTTCCATCTGGTTGGCCACCAGCAGGTACTGATGCCTGGAGTTATTCCTCCCTAGGTGCAGTGGAGGAATACAACAATTTCCTTTTGTTGAATTTAATAAGAGTCCTCTCTGCCCTGTTCTTCAGCCTGCCCAGGTCCCTCTGAAAAGCAACACAACTGTATTGTGCATTAAACCCCTCTTACCGGTTTTGTATCACCTGTGTACTTGCTGAGGGTGCACTCTGTCCTAGCACTGAGGTCAATAAACACCATGATAAATAGTATTGGCTCCCATATCTGCCCTGGGGTACAGCACAGCTGGATTGTGTGCTGCTGATCATCCACCTCACTGCCCAGTTGTCTAGTCCATACTTCTTCAGCTTGTGCATGAGGGTGTTATGGGAGACAGTGTTGAAAGCCTTGCTAAAGTCAAGGTAAAAAAACAGTCACTGCTTTTCCATCTTTTCACTAAGCTGGTCATCTTATTTTAGAAGGCTATCATGCTTGTCAGGCATGGAATCATAGAATCATTTTGGTTGGAAGAGACCTTTAAGATCTTTGAGTCCAACCATAACCTGACTCTGGCACTAAACCAGGTTCCTAAGAGCCTCGTCTGTACATCTTTTAGACACCTCCAGGGATGGTGACTCCACCACTGCCCTGGGCAGCCTGCTCCAATGCCCAACAACCCTTTCCGTGAAGAAATTTTTCCTCATATATAATACAATCTGAACCTTCCCTGGTGCAACTGGAGGCCATTTCCTCTCATCCCATCACTTGCTACTTGCGACGAGAGACCAACACCCTCCATGCTCCAAGCTCCTTTCAGGCAGTTGAGAGATCAGAAGGTCTCCCCTCAGCTCCTGTTCTCCAGCTGAACCCCCCAGGTCCCTCAGCCCCTCCCATCACACTTGTGCTCCAGCCCCTCACCAGCTCCGTTCCCTTCTCTGAACTCTCTCCATACCTTAATGTCTTTCCTATAGCGAGGGGCCCAAAACTGAACACAGTATGCGAGGTGAGGCCTCACCAGCACCGAGTAAAAGGGATGATCACTTCCCTAGTCCTGCTGGCCACACTATTCCTGGTACCAGCCAGGATGCTCTCAGCCTTCTTGGCCACCTGGGCACATGCTGGCTCATGTTCAGCCCCTGTCACCAACACCCCCAGGTCCTTTTCCACCGGGCACTTTCCAGCCGCTCTTCCCCAGCTGCAGCGTTCATGGGGTTGTTGTGACCCAGGTGCAGGACCCAGCACTTGGCCTTGTTGAACCTCAGACAATTGGCCTCAGCCCAGCGATCCAGCTGGTCCAGATCCCTCTGTATGGCCTTCCCACCCTCCAGCAGATCAACACTCCCACCCAACTTGGTGTCCTCTCCAAACTTACTGAGGGTGCACTCGATCCCCTCCTCCAGATGATTGATAAAGAGACTAAAACTGGCCCCGGTACTGAGCCCTGGGGAACAAAACGTGTGACTGGCCCCCAACTGGACTGGACTCCATTCACCACAACTCTTTGTGCCCGGCCATCCCTGCATGAGTTCTCCTTTGCAAATACACACTGACTGCTTCCAGTCACCTTCTTACCTGTAGTGTGGTTGAAGGTGGCTTCTTAGAGATTTTTCCATCAGTTTCCCGTAGGCTGAGGTGAGGCTGACCAGCTTGTAGTTCCCTGGTTCTTCCTTCTGTTTTGCCAGAAATGCAAAGTTCTTCAGATACCTCCCCTGCTTGCCATGACCATTCAGAGGTAACCAGAGTGGCCTGCACTGGCATTGGCAGCTCCTTGGCACCCCAACAGGTCCCAGTCACTTAAAAAAGGAGTTAGCTTATGTGACTAGACTGATAAAATTTGTTATGACAAGGAGGGAGGTGAACGTTTGCATGATGGGGATTGAGATGGTTTTGTCAGTTTGTGTTTTAGTACTTTCTCCTTAAGTAGTAAACAGGATAACTTAATAGCTGTTTATCAACACTACTTAGTTACAGAATGCCCGGTCACAGTGTAGGCAAGATTTACTTTCTCAAATATCACTTTTGGTTTATGTATTGATCTGGTGGCCCTGTGTTCGTAGACCTTAAGCGGATGACGTGAATGAGTTTGACTCAAGGCAGCCCCTTTGTGCCTGAAAGCTGCTGCTTCTCTGCTACTCCCTATACTGTGTTATTTGGCCCAGTAAAAGTTATTAACATGTCTCTCAAATTTGTCTTCCCTAGACTTCTCCAGTGGTTTTAGTGGTTTTACTAAACCATGCATTGCAAAAGCAGTCTAGCAGATGACACCTGAATATAGAGAACAAAGTAGAAAAAGGGTGGCTGGGTTTTTTTGTGGGGCTGAACAAGTCTTGTTCGTGATTGAGATCCAGACCAATGCATGACCAGGCAGGTTCGTTTTCTCTTAACTTGTCGTTAAGCCATGTTGTAATGTGCACATCATTTCACTTTGTTTCCTCAGCCTCAAGCCAGAGAAGCCAACTTGACAGGTGGTGTCACTTTGCAACTGAAAAATGAAGCAGGACCACCACGAGAGTACTTTTCCTCCTATAGCGGTCCTGTCCCTGAAGAAGGTGGAAGGAGTGCATTGCACATTGCTTGTGAAAGAGAGGACAACAGTGAGGTAAAATCACAGCACCTGAGGCTCTGCTCGTAGCCAGGAGTTCTAGGCTAATCTCAAATGACATAATTTGGCAGTGAAGACATTTCATCGCTGTGTATGGAGCTGGTTGAATACCAGAAATAGAATTATTTTCTACTGAATTATTAGCATTGTACTGCTTAATGAGCTATTAGAACTTGAGGAAAAATGATTTCTTAAATCCTTGGAGTTCTGCTTGATAAGAGAAACTCCTTTAGTCAAGTTTCCATTGGTTAATTGGCCCTTAATCATTCACAAGGCAAATTTGAAGTTGTACAGTCTCAGTTGCAAAATGCACTGACCTCTGTGCATTTGATTTCGTACTATAGTAAGACTCTTCTAGATTCGGGATGAATACAGTTGGAGAAAGGTATTTGAGAGAACAGCCCTGCCCGTTCCCTCTGGTGGCAGGATTAGTGAGATTTGATGACCTGGTTGCGTAGAGGTTTAGTGTGTAACACCACTGTGCTTGGCATTCTCAGTCATGAGAAAGTGGGTGTATATTTTTACTCTAATGTCATAGTTTAGGTGAAAGGTTTGAATGTGGTTTATGCTGCTCATTGTATTGATTAAAATATTATAGTTATATTTAATATTAAAAACTTGACTTTATTATTATCTAATTCCAACTTTTTCCATCACACTTCCCTACAAAGCATGCCAGAGATGTCATCCGCCTCCTTTTAATGCATCAGGCAAATCCAAACACCTTATGGAGTGGCCATTCACCACTTTCCTTAGCAATTGCCAGTGGGAATGACTTGGTGAGCATCTTTAAGCACTTTCATGTTTTCGGGTGTACTTGTCCGCTCAGGTCTGCTTCTCTGATGAAAGCCAAACTGCATAATGAGTAGTGCTTGCAATCTTATGTTTTCAGTAAAAATAAGAAAGTTATTCTCTTTCAAACCTATGGATGTTTCATGAGCTGGACTAGAGGAATCCTAAAGGACTGTAGTATGAAGTAACCAGAAATATGTGGGTAGAACTCAGGAGGGACTAGCACTTGGAGAACCGTGTTCATTTTATGAATCACAAGAATATTCTTACAGGCTGCCTCCCTGCCCAGAGCAAACCAGCCAAACACTAGAACACTTGCTTCTGGGCATCAGACAAAAGTGTAGCCATTGATGGTAAGAAGTATGTTGCTCTATGAAAAGCTTAATGACCAGTCTTAGGAAGGATTTGGTTGTAATGAGGTTCAGCCCTCCACAGATGCCGTTCACGCAGTAGAATTCGGTGTGTGAAGCTGGCGTCTGTCTCCCCGAGCAGGGAAAGGACAGGACGCCCTCCTGCCCACACTGGGCCCATACGGGCGGGTCCACAGCAGCCAGCGTGGGGCAGGAGCAAGTACGCAGCCAAAGCGGGTGCTGAAGCACATGTGTGCTCTGCACAGAGCTCCGTGTGTCCCGGCTCCTCTCACCTTCTTTGTGCAGAGCAAAGCAGCAGAACGACGTTGGGGTGGCCCCTGGCTCCGCGGGGCTCAGCTCTTGTGCAGCCAGCGCTCAGGGCCACGGCAAAAACACCTGAAGGGGGCAAGCGGGACCGGCTGTAGTTCAGCTGAAAGGGGCAGGGTAGGGTGTGATTTCTGCTTCCCTGTTGACTTCTCTCTGGCACAAAAGCACACAAATAATCCAGAGAAGCATTCTGCTGGAAACACAGCCATGAGCAAGGCTAGGGTGAAACCTTTTTCGGTATTTTTGATGAAATCAACATTCTACCTTTTGATCTACCACTACAAAATTTATACTTTGCATA
The DNA here is from genome assembly GCF_964273445.1 of Streptopelia decaocto. Lineage (NCBI taxonomy): Eukaryota > Metazoa > Chordata > Aves > Columbiformes > Columbidae > Streptopelia > Streptopelia decaocto. Next base: position 1,152,639 of record NC_138672.1, on the reverse strand, counting down.
GGATAAGTGGAAGAACATAACAGAAAATATATATGATGTGGTTGTGATTCTTTTAATTATATTCCTTTCACTGGAAGGGTATGAAATACCTATAAGAATAAAACTGGATGCAATATAATATGAAGCTAGAGTGGGGACTACGGAAGGGGTTATAATACCCCTATTTGTCAAAAAATAAGACAGGGTCTTGTATTAATTTTCGCTTCAAAAGATGCATTAGGGCTTATTTTCAGGGGATGTCTTCTTTTCCATGAACAACAATCTACATTTATTCTTGAACAAATAATCAACATTTATTCAAATATAGTCATATCATCACATTCTGGAACTCTCCAAACCCTGAATTCCATCGTGAATTTCTTGTGACTCTGTTTCGTTTAGAACCATTGGCCCAAATCTCTCATGTCTATCAATAGTGGTTTCCCTAAACACCCTGCTCGTAGCGCATTGACAGCGCGACTGTCGTGATTTTATCCCCTGATCTTCACCCCGGTCACCACCTCTCGCAGTCCGGCTTCACAGAGTTTCCACGCTGATTTCCCTCCATTCTATTTTCAATGTAGTCATTAATTTCCATGTGCAATTGGTCCTTGAAGAGCTTGTTTACTGCAATATCAGCAGTCTGGAGATGGGCAGTCATTCCCGCGGGAACCTTTATTTGGTTGTTTTTCTCTTTTGAAGGAGTTCTTTGTGTCCTCAGCCGTCCGTGCTGGCTGGATTCCAGACTAGCAGAGCTCTTGGGCCACCTTGCAAAACAAGCAGCAGCATTAAATCAACCCGGTTCCTTATAACTGCTTGTGTGCACCTTTTTCAGTTTCAAGAATATAAATGCCTGAAACACTTTCAATCTTGTCCTTCTTGCCCTCAGTAATGGTGAGAGGTGGGGCTTTATTTCCGTCCAGATGAATTGCCAAAATACAAGTAACACGTGCACTTTCATAACCCGGGGAGGGAATGTAGACTGCGGAGGCACCCGGCTGGCCGACTGTTGTGCGAGATCCTTGGCCCATAAACTCTGCAGCTGCATCCCCAGCGATGCTGGTGGAAGGTTGGTATGTAGAAAAGCCGATGCCATCAACAAAGGACTTGAATGCAAGTGCACGTTTAGTAACTTCAGCATCTTCCAGCTTAGACGGTGTTGCTGATCGGCTTAAGAGACAGTTCCCATTGCTGGAGGGACCGTCCGGCCAGTGCTGCGGCGCTTTGAATTCTTCTGGGGATATTTCTAACTGTGGTGCCATTGCAAAGGCAAATTCTTGCACGTCGGCCCTGCACACAACCAAAGCCTTTGCCAATCTGGGTGTGTTGGCGCTCGCCAGCCTGTATTGTTTTGGTTCTCGTGGCATCTTCTGAGTGCGATTCTTTTGGGGGTGTCTGTTTTTCTTGGTGAAGGTCTGTCTGTCCTGCTGCATTCTATTGCCAATTAATTTTACTTTTTCACATGTGTAGCTACCTGGACACTATTTAAATTGACTTTTTTATGAAATGTAACCAGGGCTTATTTTTTGAGTAGGGCTTGTGTTTCAAGCATCCTCAACAATCTCGAAAAATCACGCCAGGGCTTCTTTTTGGTGTAGGTCTTATTTTCAGGGAAAAAGGGTAGAGATGGCTGCAGCTGTATACAAGATAAAATAGATTCTGTATCAAGTGTTTGAACCCGAACCTTTTTCCTTACACTGTCTTCATAATTTTTAAGACAGTTTTGGTATTTTTCCGGGCAAAAGTGTTTCAATGTCATGTTTTTGAATGAAATCAAAAGTCCCACATCCAACAACTTCTCCTGCTTCTCCCACTTTCTCAGAGGCTCATGTCTGACAAAGTAATGATCTAATAAGCTCTAAGTGATCAACCTATCTAATAATTATCTTTATGCAAAAGCATTTTTTAAAATACACTTTATGAATCAGAGGAGGTGATTTTCATACTTCTCTCTCATGTCTTTGATGCTGCTCACACTAAACGAAGTGAAAGCTGCTGTCTGGTGGTTTAAGCTTTTGTGTGCTGCTGAATGATGACAAACACCAGCAGATACCCCATGTGTGCTGTGCGAAAACTGTGAAGCTTTTGGTTCTTGGCTGATCTGGAACAGGGTCTCACTTTCACGCTGTAGAACTGTCGACAGCGGCTTCTCCAGTCAGTAATGAGCCACATTGCGTGTGCACATTTGCAGGCGGTGGTCGAGCTCCTGGAACACGGGGCTGACCCCAACCTGCCGTTGAGCAGAGCGGTGGGAAGCGCCCTGTGCGCGGCCGTGAGCACAGCGTACGAGCAGCAGAGAACAGCAGCGCAGAGGATCGCCCTGGTGAGACAACTTCTGGGGCCTGATGGGGTTTTTTAAGCTTCAGGAAAACAGTGATTTTTGTCAGTGCACTGAATCCCAATTCTCTTTAATGAGTAAGCCGATTTTTTTCCCAGAACAATTAATTTGTGTCTGTTCCTAATGCTGTTTGTTTCTGTCCTGAGGAGCAGAGGTTTTGTATGGAAATTCATTTTCATGTTTGAGTAAAGAGGATGATAACCTCCGTGTCTAGAAGAAGAAAAACTACATTAAAGTCAGATGGAATGTTTGTAGTGCCCACAACCCCATCAAATCTGACTGTTGCTTTGTTTAAAAACTCAATCAGCATCCACGTGAAGAGAAACACGCTGTGTCTGGTTGTTGCTGTGGAGTGGTCAGTGACAATGCCCTTTCCCATCTCTGGTGAGGCCAGTGGCCGTGTTTGGCCTGTGCAGTCCGGGCTTCTGTCCTCAGCCGGGCTGATCTCGGGTCAGGACGCTGCAGCTGAGGCTCTGGCGTGGAGCCGGTTCCCCCGCTGGGTTCTGTTCTCCCCCTTCCTCACTAGTTGTCCCGGCTTCATTTGTCACTGCAGGATTGGGGGATATCTAGAAACAAAAAGCAACTGCCTGCAAGAAGGTTTTACCTAAAAAAGAGATATGACAATTTGTCATCAGCCGTAAAGGGACAAAGAAACGTGTGGTTCAGTGCGCAGAACAGTCTCACAAATAGAGATGAGGCTCTGATGCCCGGTCCCGTCTCTTTAGCTGTGGCGTGATCACAGTTTTTTTGGGAAGGTTTTCTTTTTACTTGGATGTACAATGATTTGCTTTCTGCAGGTTGATAAACTGCTCGAAGCTGGCGCCAATATCCTTGCACCGGTTCCTCTTCGGGAAGGACAGACCAAAGCTGTGGGAACAGCTGTTGACTATGCCTATTTTAAATATTATCAGGTATGACTTCAGCAAGTACTGTGCATTTGTATCCATTCAAATACATGGCCTGTTGTGTCCTGATTAATTGTCTAAAGCCTTCTGAGAGGCTTTCATGGAAATCTGCTTTTTCCCTTCATTTGTTGTGAGACTTGGTTCAGCACCAGGAGCAGCATTAATCACTTAAGTCTGAACACCTCTAACGGTTTTGCCTGTGAAGACAGTCCTTCCTGTCACACATTATAGAAAGATTCCATCCATAATTGGATTGGAAAGAGTTAATTGTAATCTCAAACCCAGGCATTAAAACCAAAAGTCATGTGTGTTTCTGTGAGGCTGTAATCAAATCAGGTGAAGTTATTATGGCTTGTATGGTATGTTGTAAGCTATGACAGGACATTATTGATCAATCTTGAAAATAATGCATTTTCTAAATAAAATATATATTTAAGTAAACATATATAAAAGTATTAATTATATAACATATGCTATACATTGTACATAAAATAACTAATATATATATTTACTAAATAAATAAATGGACTTACTAAAATCGTCCTTAATCACTTGTTAATGCCTTATAAAAAGAATCTTACTATGAAGTATAACTGATAAATTTCTAATTTTTTTTCTGGGTATATTAGTTTAAAAAACGTTTTAAAGGCCTGGGATTGTGTGACAGAACTAATTGTTGTCAGAACTAATATAAGATCGTTTTTAATAGCTGGCTTATTAACAAGAAGGCTTACATGGTAAGCAGATTGCTTACCTCTGGAGTGTGAACAGTTGCTCTGAAAAGGACAAAAGTAACGGTGCACCCTGTTCATGGAGCGGCCTGGCGAGAGCTGAGGGGGGTTTGCATCTCACACCCATCTTCTGCGTAGACATTAAATTGCAATTTCTTTGCTTGCAACCACAGCTGATCGTCAAACAGGAAAATAAATTAAGCTATTTGTAGCTGTAATCACAGCTCAGACTGGATCACCATACTTACCTTCCTGCCTTGCTCCGGACTCTTGCTTGTGCTCTCCTTCCTGGCACTTGCTACCGGGTAGCGGTTTGGGCATTGAGGGCCAGAGCCTGCACAATCCATGCCCGCTGGCTGCTCATTCCAGTAAGTTCTGTGGCGCTTCTCGAGGTGCTGGGGAGCAGCTCTGCACAACGAGGGCAGCGTGCCCAGGAGACGTTCAAGGCCAGGCTGGACGGGGCTCTGAGCAACCCGATCTAGCTGAGATGTCCCTGCCCATTGCAGGGGTTGCACTAGATGACCTTTAAAGGTCTCTTCCAACCCCAACGGTTCTAGGGTTCCCCCTTGAACAAACACTTGAAAATTGTTTAGTTGTTGACCACTCAACAAACTGATAAATGGAACAACTTGAATGTCTGGCCTGGACACGTCCTGTGCCCAGTGTCACTGACTGAGCTCCAGGCCAGGACCCAGCAGGGATGATGCTGCGCTTTTAGAACAGCTTGGCTTTAACTCGGAAGCGCTTGTGTGTTAGTGTCCCCATGCACCGGGGATTAACTCCTGGCATGTTGCAGGATACGAGAATTGCTCACACACCGTACCACGTACTGTCAGCATCTGAGCAGGAGGTTCTTCAAACACGCCGATCGCTGCTGGAACACATTACAGTGAAGCTCCGTGAGTGTGTCATCCTGAAAGAGAAAGAGTGGGATCAAGAAAAGTTGAGAAGATCCAAGAAATGTGAGTTCAAGTTTCAGAATAGCTTGAGATTAAGTGTACCATCACCTGCTGTGAAGGGGAATTTATTGTTATCATTCCAGTGTTACTGTCTGAAAAGGTTACTCCTAATAAAATCGGCTCCTACATATGTGGTAGGGGATGCAGAGGTTCTGCAGACATTAACAAGACATTGTGAAGAAAATCTGAGTTCAGTGCCTGTCAGCTGCTTCCTGGTAAATCCCTGCGCAAGATCCATTACCATGTGTTAAACAGCGATTGAGGAGCTCGCTCCTCTTTCTTTACGTCTTTGTGTTGGGTGTAGGTAGCAGGACATCTATCAGGACTGTGGCCATCTAGTGTATTTTAATTCCTTATGGCAACTTACTCCTATTGTATAATATCAATGCTCTTCTGCTATTAGAGTAGCAACAATGAATACACAGATTAAGATGATTTAAGTTACATTCTCAGTGGCATTCAAACCTGTGATGGAATCAGGCTCAGCGTCCAAGTGCCCGAGTACCAGACTTTGGGGCAGAAGGTGTTTCACTTGGGAAGTGAACCCTGAATATAAGATCGTTACCTTTGCAGTTTGACATCACCAGTGACTCTGCGGCTTGGCAGGAGCAGGAAGTCAATTATCTGTATAATTCCTTTCTCTTGGCTGTGATGTAGCAACTTGTCTCCTTTTTCCTTGGCTTCTGAAGCTTGTTGGTGGAAGATGCATTTTATTATGACAGAGCCAAGCAGACTTTTAATGAAGGTGGAGAATACTGATTTATGTTTTCCCTCTGCCCTCTCGTGCTGGTGTAGTGGATTCGGCTGTTCACACACGTGTTTCAAAGAAGAAAGGAGGCAGCCTTTGTGTGGAAGAAGTGAGGTAGGGCAAAGATACTGCAAAGATACTGTTTTTTTCTTTTTCCTCATGGTAACTATTGTCACTGTGCCGTTTGTCTCCTTTCTCACTTTCCTCTCTCGTCTATGCAGACTCACCAGATGCAGTTTGCTTCTTTGCTCTGGTCACATCGCTCCTTTCCAGCTCCACGCTTTGCCGTGAGAGCCTGCACAATGTTCAGTCTTCCCGTGGGACGCAGTGTGTCCTCGTCCTTTAAACCAATTAATGACATCAGTAGCTTTGAGTAGTGTGCAAATGATAAGAAATAGACCCACACAAATTTTGTGGCTTACAATTCTGCAGAAATTGCATGAACAACTTGTACAATTTGGGTGTTATTCTTGGAACTGTGTATTAACAAAAGTTCCAATAGTAATGGAATACTTGTCTCAAGGATACTGAGCTCTGTATCAGCTTCTCCTCCTGCGGGATGCTCACAGGCTTCTGAACTCGGTCTCAGTATTCGACTGCAGAGGAACCAACACAGGTGTTGGGAACTGGGGCACGTTTGAAGACGGTAATTTTGAGGTAGCATTTTTGCTGAACTGAGATGGATCAATAATAGCATAAGATGCAGAAATAGCCAGAAGAACAGAAAGTGAACTAAAATAAAAACTGGAAGGTTAAAGTCACGCACAAAGATTTTACAAATAGATCTCAGGGATGACGCACAGAGACTGACGAAACCTTGGTGAAACTCGCCAGCTATTGGGAAAGGATTTGTAAATGCTTTTTAAAGGGCTGTAAATGCACAGCCCAGCTTGCACTTCACTCTGACACTGAGTTTCCCAGACCCAGTGGACACGTCAGCCCAAGCGCTGGGTTTGACGTTCCAGCTTTGGAATAACTGTTGCAGTGCAGTGGTCTGTGGGTGTCCCTGTTTGTCTCTGCAGGATTCCAGGGGGTTCTGTGAGGGCTTTTTTAGGTTCACCAGCATGGCTTTGTTGTCTCTGGCCGTATGTAGTCTGGTCTGCCTCTCAGTTTGAAAGGGCCACGTCCAGACCCAGCGTCGGGAGCGCGCTGAAGCACGGCGAGCGTCGCTGCTCGGGGGCAGCGAGGGGCTGTTGGTTTGGCTGTGTTCCTCACTAGGACACTTGGCTTTTCCGGGGCTGTTTCTGGGGCTGGTTTTGCAGCGGGTGTGCAGCCTGTTCCTCACAGACTCCTGTGCTAAACTACAGCGTCCTGTTTCTTTATTGTTGAATATTATTTCTATATTGTAACCATTTTGATTTAGTTTTACCATGATCTGCAAACATGCTTGAGGAAAACCCTAAACAAACAGTAATGTGCTTTCATTTTACAACCACCTTTGCTCTAGACTACCGTTCTTCAAGTACTGCTACCAGTGCGGCCGCTCAGTCGGTGTTCAGCTGTTGCCGTGCGCGCGTTGTCACGAAGTCTTCACCTGCAGCGAGACCTGCAGAAGGAACGCCTGGAGCCAGCGGCACAGGCAGGAGTGCTCGGGGGCGCTGGGTGAGTCCATGTGGTTCCTGTGTGCGTGCAGTGGTCCGTGTGTGTGCACTGACCTGATGTGTCTTCGTGTAACAGACCAGTAAAAGGTGTTTTATGGAGGAATATAAATAAAAAGGTTGAGTTCATTCACTCGAATAGCTGTGTTTTTTGTAAACCCACCAGCTTTAGGAGAGATGCTACTGTGTCGTTACTCTCAGTTTCGAGAGAGAAGAATCTCTGAGGTGAATACAGGTCAAAGGAAACACGCTGAGTTACCATCGACATCAATAGATGACATTGCAGGGCGAAGGATCACAAGAGATCACAGAAGCAAGGCAGAGTGGAGTTTTCTGTACAAACTCCTTAATCATCTCTGTGTGTATATTAGAAGATAAATCAATGAGATTTCTGACTTTTATGCATTAAATTGTTGATAACACACTCCTGTGATTCTTGGAAACCACACTTGTGCTGCTAAAAATGAAGCCACATTACACACACAACACACTACATAGCAGAAGACTAGTGTGGTAGAAATCATACTGTTTTAATTATGTAATAGATTGAATGAGAAACCTGTCCCATGTGGAGAGGGGTGCAGAACTGCTGAAAAGCACTGGCTGCCTGGAGCTTTTAAATTGGAATACATGTAAAACCTTGTGTGTTGGGGACAGTGAGGTCTCTCCCACTGGAGACAGGTTATATCAAGCATACATGCTGACCAGTAGGGGCTCTGAATAGAATCACGCTATATAGAATAGAATAGAATAGAATAGAATAGAATAGAATAGAATAGAATAGAATAGAATAGAATAGAATAGAATAGAATAGAATAGAATAGAATAGAATAGAATAGAATAGAAATAAAACTACAAGGACAAATGGTTGGTAATCTGGCAGCTGTACACTGGAAGACTTAAACATGCAAAAATTACATTCATTCAGAATGCAGCATTTTACTATCTTGTCTTTAAAAAGACAGGGTATGGATACAGCTGGGTTATACTAGGATGTTAATTAGTAATTACTTAAGTCACTGCTTATTTTGGTAGTAATCCCTTTCCTATATGGCAAACGCCAAATTTCATTCAATTCAGATTCAGTGACTTAAATTCAGAACAAGTGTGAATGTCTTTCTGTAGACACATTTTTTCTCAGCAATGAAGACATTTCTTTTTAAGCAGTGTCTTCTTTTCCAGTTGATTTTGAGGTAGAAAGGTGCTTTGGTGGTTTTTGTTGTTGTTTGGTTGGTTCGTTTTGTTTTTTCCCTGCCATGTTTATTGTTAATTTAAAATGACCCGAAAACCCCTGACTCAGACCAGCTGGAGCAACTCGGTCTGTTGCTCTGGGAGCCTCTGGTGCCCTCTGCCCTGTTTCCTCATTCCTGTGCTTTTCACTCTATGGAAATGCAATTAACATTTATTTCGTACCTTATGAGCAAAACTCTCCATGTTTGAGCCCTGGTGAGATTAATAAATTCTCAGACATGTTTACTAGAAGAAACAAGTGTCATTTGCACTCCCATGTGTGGTCATTGTTCGTTAGGAGGTTCATAGTTGAGCCACAGCTACCTGAGAGTTGTGTCTGGTGAGGTTGTATTTGATAAACTGTGCCAAAATGGGAACTTTCTCAAGTCTTGTACCGGCTTCCAGTTCATTATTCCAGAGAAACCAAAGGTGACCCACAGAATTATGGGCAGGTTTGTTGTTCCTTTTATTTTATTTTGTTTTCCAGAGAAGAGTACAAGTCAAGCAGCTCCGGGCGCGAGCAGGGCAGGATTGAAAAAGAATGTCGCTGGCAAAAAGGGGGAAAAGGGAAGAGAAGGAAAAGATGACAGAAGAGGTGGAAGAAAGAGTAAAGCTGGGACTGGAGGAAGAGAGCGGCACAGGAAGAACAACTGACTTGTTTCACGTTGCTCCTGCTGTTGTGAGGACAGGTTTTAATACCACTGCACTTTGTGTGTTGTACTCCACTTCTACTGAAGTTAAGTCATCTGATGTGTTTTGAGAAACTAAACCCAAAGCATGTCTCTAAGATACCATGTGGCTCAAGGACGATAATGCCATCAAAAAGCAGTGTGTGTTACGTATTTAAATAAATGTCTTCAATTAGAAGTATAGTGAACCTCAGATTGATTTTAATTGTATAATGCTACATATATGTTTTAAAAAACAATATTGCCCATTATTAAACTTCATTACGACTATTCCCTCCTGTGGGAAACACAGGGCCTGTTTGGAAACTGGACTTGCTCTCTAGGGACTTATTTTGCTTCATGGGGGGCTCAGATGTGGGATCCTGGGGAGAGTTTGCTGAGGACTGTTCAACCCTTAGACTGTTACCCCTTGATTTAGCCCACATGGGCACTGACAGTCCTGCCAGGAAAGTCTCTGAGCATATAAAATGTGACCACGTGGCTCTGGGGGTGAGAGTCAAGGTCAAGGGGGCCCAGATGGTTTTCTCCTTGATCCAAATGGAAAGGCTTAAGGAGGAGCGGCTGGGTCTTGAAGTTCAGCACCTTGTTGTGCAGCTGTGTCACTGACCGTGGTTTGACTTTAAAACCACAGGACCACACAGCGGGTCGAGGACCGGTGGGGAGGGGTGGAATCCATCTGACAAAGTCACCAGCTAGCCAGCTTGAGGAGACTAAGAATAATAGGAGGGAGATGATGGCCCACATTCACGTGAGAAAGTGGTGGACTGGCCTGGCAAGCAAAGCTGTAGATTGATGTGGTTGAGAGTCCTCCAGCTGAACAGAGCGGGCGGAATGGGGCCCACCCGCAGCCACGTGCTGAGAGGACACCGGGGGGAGCTCGTCTTGAGAAACCAGCGCGACTGTTGCACCCCGTGGAACCCCAGCCCACAGCAAAAGCCACACGCTCCCCCAGCGGGACGGGGCAGGATCGGGAAACTAAAGGCAACCTGGGTTGAGGTAAGAACAGTTCAATGGAACAGCGGAAAAAGAAACAAAGCAAAACAAACCAAACCCACCAAACAAAAAACCCCACCACAGTAACAACAACAATGATGAAAGAATATACAAATCAATGGATATACAGCACAACCTCTTGAAGAGAAGCTGCCAAATTCATGTATGCTATGATTAAAAAACGTACCCATCATTAACCAATCGATACGAGATCAATGCTTTCTGACCACCTGCAAAACGAGGGGATATTTTTCAAGTTTTAGATCCTTCTGCATGACAAGAGGGAGACAGAAGATTAAGGGACACAATGTTTAGAAGCAGAGTGCTTAGTTTGTATTTAACTAATAATTAATAGACGTATTTTAAGAAAAAAACTCAACAATGATAGCTAACATCATCAATTATTTCTTAGTATAGATGTATGTCAAAATTTTCAAAAATTGTAATGCATATGTAATAGTTATGTGAATATAAGCAATGCAAGAGCATCCAGTCGTTGGAGCACTGATGGAGGATGATCCCCAGCGCTGACAAAATAAAGAATGCTGCTTCACAGCGCAACTGACCCTGCTGTTCAGTCTGTTCCTCCGTTTCGCTCTCCCCACGCGGCAATCCTGCCGCTGCCTCCTCCAGAGCCGCAGGTGCATTCCTGCCTGCGGCCCGTGCTGGAACCAGCACCAAACCACACGGGCCAGAGAGAAGCGAGAGCGTCCGGACTCCCCTGCTGCGAGAGAGCCCCCCGGGCAGCCCCCGCACCGGGCACGACCCGCGACCCCCTCAGGTACCGAACGGCCCTCGGCTGGTTCTGGCGCTGCTGTTGCGGCTGCGTCACCCCAAGCTGCTTGTGGGAATGAACCCTCTCGGGCGACCCAGCAGAATTCTGAACAGCCAGATCCTTGTTTTTGAGTCACAACCATCATGTTTAGGGCACAACGCCTCTAAATTTTTTGCGTTGCACGTACCGTATTTTACCTGTATGTTCGGCACATTTTTACCAGTGCATGTCCCATTTTTACCTGTATATTCACCACATTTTTAGCAGTGCATGTACCGTATTTTACCTGTATATTCTTAAAGGCACAAAACCCTATTTAAGGGTCCCAAAGCCTCAATTTCGAGCCTAAATCATCATTTTCAGAGTCCAAAGCCTCATTTTAGTGTCCAAAGCCGCATTTTCAAGATACAACTCCACCTTTTTAAAGCCCACTCATTTTCAAGATGCAAACCCCAATTTTAGGGCCCACCCTTCCTCTATTGTTAGGCTATTTTATAGTATTTTCTATGTTTAGGTGGAGCTTGAGTGACTCCAGTCATACATACATTTGTTATGGATTGCTTTAGAAATCCTTGCTTCAGTTTTTATGTCAAAAATCTCAGTATGTGTGCTTGAACGTAGACTGGAGGTGGAGATGCAGCTGTGTTTTGGTATTATGATGAGTTTATAATGAGCAATGTTCATCCATCAGACAAATTTCTGGCTTAGTAACCAGCATTTTGGATGGAAATGAACATTTATCCTTTTCAATTGACAGCAGCTATACCCTATCTTCAAACCTGACAGCAGCTTCACCATCTGGTTATAGCACCTGTGCCTTGTTACAACAGGCCCAGCCATGACGCTTTCATATCACTCTGCCCCCCATATCTTTTAATTGATACCACACTGAGCTTCCTCAGGCACCACCAATTAAGAACGCAGGACAGGGGTGTGGGGTGAAATCATAGAGAGCAGATTTCTTCCCCTGTGCTGGGCACTGGGGAGGCCAAACCTTGAATCTTGGGCTCAGCTCTGGGCCCCTCTCACCAAGAAAGGCCTTGAGGTGCTGGAGCGAGTGGAGAGAAGGGAACGGAGCTGGTGAGGGGCTGGAGCACAAGTGTGATGGGAGCGGCTGAGGGACCTGGGGGGTTCAGCTGGAGAACAGGAGCTGAGGGGAGACCTTCTGATCTCTGAACTGCCTGAAAGGAGCTTGGAGCCAGGGAGTGTTGGTCTTTTAGGTCACCCCTCAGTCTCCCAGCTTGGTGTCATCAGCAAACTTACTACACTCTATTCCCTCATCTAAATCATCAATGAATATATTGAATAATATAGGCCCCAGTACTGACCCCTGAGGCACTGCACTAGATAGAGGTCTCCAAATGGACTCTGTCCCATTTACCACGTCTCTCTGGATTCTCTCCTTCAGCCAAGTTTGCAGTGCACCTCACTATTTCTTATGGTCTCTGCCATGGGCTCTGCAATGGATGGAGACAGCGAGCTCTGCAGTGCTCCTCAAGAAGTCATTGCCTTGGTCTTGCCTCTGCTGTCCAGCTGAAAAGGGTTTCCACCCATGAGATGAGCCTTGTAGCAGAGAGCTGCAGCAGCCTGGTCCAGCCTCTGCCCTCGGTCCCTCAGCCCCGCCAAGTGATGCCACCAGCTCCTCCAGGGCTTCTCTGGGATGTCTTGGGGCTGTCCCAGGCCAGCTCTGGCCGTGGGCACAGGAGGACACTGCTGTTTCTCCTGCCCTGGTCCCTTGTGAGTGCTGCGATGCCGGGTGGTGGCCCTGGGACATGGGGGTGACGGGGCCCCAGGTGCAGCCCCCCCACATCCCCTCTCCCCAGCACCCTTTGGAGGAGCCCTTGGGCTGCTGTCCTTGGGGGTCCCTGTGCCCAGAAGGCCCAGGGGACTGTCCTTGCCCTTGGTGGCTGGGCGCTGGGCACAGCTGCCGCGTCCCTGACGCCTCCTTTGCCGTTGGCATCGTTTGTAGGTTCTTTGTAGGTTGTTTCGGGTTTGTTGGTTTAGTTTGGTTGGTTCACATTGGCTCTTTCAGGTTGGTTGGTTCTGGCTGTTTGGTTTCGGTTGGTCGACGTTTTTTGTTTGAGGTTGGTTTAGGTCATTTCGTTTATGTTGCTTGAGGCTGGTTTTATGAGCTTCGTTGTTTACAGCTGGTTGTTGTCAGGTGCTTTTTTATGCTTTTTTAGGTTCTTTGTGAGTTGTTTGTTTTTAGCTTCTTTGAATCATAGAATCACAGAATGTCCTCAGCTGGAAGGACCGACACGGATCATTGGTTCCAACTCCTGTCCCTGCACAGGACACCCCACAGGTCACCCCGTGTGTCTGAGGACGTTGTCCAGTCTCTTCTTGAACACTGTCAGGTTGGGGCCGTGACACCTCCCTGGGGAGCCTGTTCAGTGTCCAGCACCTCTGGGGGAAGAACCTTTTCCTCATGTCCCACTGCCCCTCCCTGGCACATCTTCTGCCGTTCCCTGGGCTCTGTCACTGTCACAGAGCAGAGCTCACCCTGCCCTGCTGAGGAAGCTGTAACAGTGATGAGATCTCCTCTTAGTCTCCTTCAGGCTGACCAGAACCTTCTTTGTTTCTGCCTTGTTTGTTATAATGTTGGTTATTGCTGGTTGTTTCAGCTTGCTTTAAAATAGCGAACAAACAGTTTATATTAGTAAAGAAACAGTGGCCTTTGACAGCGTTTCCCACAGAGAAACGTTCTCCAGGAGAAACCAGCTGCTCAAGGCCTGGATGGGTGTATCTGCATTGGGTAAAGAACTGGCTGGATGGCCAGGCCCAAAGAGTTGTGGTGAATGGAGTCCAGTCCAGTTGGGGGCCAGTCACACGTTTTGTTCCCCAGGGCTTAGTACTGGGGCCAGTTTTAGTCTCTTTATCAATCATCTGGAGGAGGGGATCGAGTGCACCCTCAGTAAGTTTGGAGAGGACACCAAGTTGGGTGGGAGTGTTGATCTGCTGGAGGGTGGGAAGGCCATACAGAGGGATCTGGACCGGCTGGATCACTGGGCTGAGGCCAATAGTCTGAGGTCCCACAAGGCCAAGTGCTGGGTCCTGCACCTGGGTCACAACAACCCCATGAACACTGCAGCTGGGGAAGAGCGGCTGGAAAGTGCCTGGTGGAAAAGGACCTGGGGGTGTTGGTGACAGGGGCTGAACATGAGCCAGCATGTGCCCAGGTGGCCAAGAGGCCACCAGCATCCTGGCTGGTACCAGGAATGGTGTGGCCAGCAGGACCAGGGCAGTTACCGGCCCCTGTCAGCAGATCAAACACTCCCACCCAATTTGGTGTCATCTGCAAATTTACTAAGGGTGCACTCAATCCCTACATCCAGATCATTGATAAAGAGATTAAACAAAACTGCCCTTGATGCATCCAGCAGCAGGTACAGCAAGTGATGCCATCACCAGCTGAGGTGCCATCACAGGTGGAGGAACCATGGCACATGAAGCTACTGACACAAATACAGCTGAAGAGAAGGTTGCAGAGAGCAGCCCAGATGCTGATACAGGTGCTGTCACACCTACAGGCCCACCCCGCAGTGGACGCCCTGCCCCTCCCGGCCTGGGTGGTGGGTCACATGAGGCCCTTTGTGACCCGCTCGGTGACACCACACGGTGCCATATAGAGCCGGCGTGGCCGCGGCCCTGCACTGTCTGACCAGACAGCGCCGGGACAGGACAGGAGAGCGGAGCTGGCGAGGAGACCCCGAGCACAGCCCACGGCTTTCATTGCCAGTCCCAGCACTTCAGAGCACAGAGGCCTTTCCCTGAAGTTCCCCCTTCCCCACAGCACAGAGGCCTTTCCCTTGAGTTCCCGTCCTTCCCCTCACTTCCCTCCATTTCCAGTTTCACAGGATGGCAGAGAGAACCCCCCCAGCACCCCCAGGGTGGCCTGGGCAGAGGTGGAGGCTCCCCAGGAGAGCAGCTCTCTGCTGGATCCCTGCGAGGCCACGGCGGCCCGGCCGGTGCAGACCGGTGAGCGCGGGGCCGCCTGGGGCTGGGCGAGGGTCCGGGCAGCGAGTGCGACCAGCGCGATGCCGGGATCACGTTTCCTGGGCACAGCGCAGCCCTGCAGGGGGGACACGGCGCTGCCCGAACACCAGCGCTGCCAGGAGCAGCTGGAGCCGGCCCGGCACAGCCGCCCTCCGCAGCCGCGCTGAGCTCCAAGCTCTCTGCATGCTTGGGGAAGCCTGTTGGCAAAGGGGCCGTGTCCGACTGACTCTTCTGTGTTTGCCCTCTGTGTAGATGAGACACTGCCAGAGGAGAAACCAGAGCTCCAACCCGAATGGGATTCTGTCAGCGCCTGCTCGATTTCTTCACTGGACAGCAGCAACATGACCAGGGTAACGAGCTCCCCCTTTAGGGACTCTTGTCTGTGTCACGGTCAGGAGACGTGTGCGAGCAAAGGGACCCAGAATGAGTGTGGCTGCGTGGCCTCGCTGTCCCTGGTGAGAGGGTTCCTGCTCTCCCCACGTAGGGACTGTCCGAGGGTGGCCCTGCAGTGTCCCAGCAGCCGCTCCAGCCGTCCTGGACACCAGGAGCCCTGGTTCCCTGCAGGGCGAACACATGCTGCCCATGCTCCCAGCCCTCCTCCCTCAGCCTGGGGAGCCTCTGCTCTGATCCTCCCTCAGCCTGGGGAGCCTCTGCTCAAATCCTCCCCCTGCAGTGACCCAGACCCCGTTTCCATGTCCCTGCAGGCCCTGCTGACAGCGCTGCCGGGATCTCTGGCCAGAGCTGCTCGTGCTGCTCAGCCAAGCAGCACCAGCACGACGTGTCTTCATCCCTCCCTTCCTTCCTCCTGTAGGTGTTTGGAGAAAACCGCCAGCCTGCTCAGATGACAGACCTTCTCATGGTGGCCATTGAGGCCTTGACAGCAGAGGACATCTGTGACAGGCAGATGGGCAGCGAGGTCCTGGACACGGCCATGGGCGACCCGGCCTCCTGGCTGACGGATGTAAGTGCCCTGTGGCTGGATTGTCCTGCCCGTGAGCCCTGTCAGGCCTTGTCAGTCACTTCCCTTCCATGGGAACACGTCCCAGCTTTGCTCTGACCTGTGGGCTGTGGGCAATGCAGTCTGTGGGGCTGGGGAATGAGCTGAGTCTCTCTGAATCAAATGCCATTATTAGGACACTTCTCTGTCTCCTTGAGGTGTCCTTACAAGATGTCTTTACAAGCTCCAGGATGCAAACCTGTCCTATAGCACCTTTGTGTTATCTGAAATCCCCATGGAGAAGCAC
The DNA here is from genome assembly GCF_964273445.1 of Streptopelia decaocto. Lineage (NCBI taxonomy): Eukaryota > Metazoa > Chordata > Aves > Columbiformes > Columbidae > Streptopelia > Streptopelia decaocto. Next base: position 1,136,454 of record NC_138672.1, on the reverse strand, counting down.
AGAGATGTTATTACACAAAAAATGCTGTTGGGTTTGTGAAATAAGCCATGTGTGTCCTGGGCTAAACATTGGGTGCTGAGACCTTAAGAGAGGGTGAGACATGTAGTAGTCTGCAGTAAATTCCACTATTCTCAGCAGTGCCTCATGGCTTTTCAAGATAACAAGGCAGCTTGATCACCATCCATATCAGAAAGGTGCCAACCTAGAGCAGCTGGGAGCAAGACAGGGGAACAGACAAGGTCCTGACATCCAAGAACACTCCCCAGCTGTCAAAACTGCCTTTTGCCATCTCAGTTCCTTATCACTGTGAGTACAGAGGCTGATATGCTTTTCTGCACCAGGAGCACTATTATCTGACAAAACTGAACCCCAGTTCTGGCCCCTGCGCCCCGTTCCCATGCCCCCTGCTGCAGGGCTGACTCCTGGGCAGCCAGCGGGCACAGGCCCTGCTCCTCACGGCACCTCCAGCCAGCACCACCGCGGGTCCAGCCACAGAGCTGAATGAAGGTCTTCTGGAAAGGGAACAGCTTGCACGTAGCAGGGGGAGATTGTATGAGAAATGGATTTGATTTTCCTCCGTTAATTTGTCGCTGTCTTTTTCTCCTGTGACAGATCCCCATATGCAGAGGCAGCAAATGTCCAACAGCAGCTCCATCACCCAGTTCCTCCTCCTGCCGTTCACAGACACACGGGAGCTGCAGCTCTTGCACTTCTGGCTCTTCCTGGGCATCTACCTGGCTGCCCTCCTGGGCAACGGCCTCATCATCACCACCATAGCCTGGGACCAGCACCTCCACACCCCCATGTACTTCTTCCTGCTGAACCTCGCCCTCCTCGACCTGGGCTGCATCTCCACCATTGTCCCCAAATCCATGGCCAGTTCCCTCTGGGACACCAGCGCTGTTTCCTCCTCAGGATGTTCTGCCCAGGTTTTTTTTCTTTTCATCTTTGTTGTCAGCAAAATTTTTTATTCTCACCATCATGTCGTACGACCGCTCCGTTGCCATCTGCAAACCCCTGCTCTACGGGACCCTCCTGGGCAGCAGAGCTTGTGTCCACATGGCAGCAGCTGCCTGGGCCGCTGGGTTTCTCTATTCTCTGCTGCACACGGCCAATACGTTTCCACTGCCCCTGTGCAAGGGCAATGCCCTGGGCCAGTTCTTCTGTGAGATCCCCCAGATCCTCAAGCTCTCCTGCTCACACTCCTGCCTCAGGGAACTTTGGCTTCTCATGTTCAGTGCTTCTGTATTTTGGTGGTGTTTTGTGTTCATTGTGGTGTCCTATGTGCGGATCTTGAGGGCCGTGCTGAGGATCCCCTCCGAGCAGGGACAGCACAAAGCCTTTTCCACCTGCCTCCCTCACCTGGCCGTGGTTCCCTGTTTTTGAGCACTGCCTTGTTTGCCTACCCGAAGCCCCTTTCCATCTCCTCCGCATTCCTGGACTTGGTGGTGTCAGTTCTGTACTCGGTGGTGCCTCCAGCAGTGAACCCTCTCACCTACAGCATGAGGAACCAGGAGCTCAAAGATGCTCTGAGAAAAAAATTTCACAGACATTTTGTAAAAGCTAAAGTTCCAGTCTGTCTCCACAAATGATTCCTGATGTGTTCTTTACTAGCCCTGAACTTTGCTTGTTCACTGTGTTATTTCTGTGGTTGTTATTTCTCCTTACACAAGTGTTTAGCTTTGTCCCACTATATCTGAGGGATGAACCTGCAGTGTTTCACTGTCAGAGCATTGTAAAGAGTGTCTGAGTGAGTTTGTTACACCACCTCTGTAATAAAATTTGATTTTTCACTGCACTGCCTGGCTTTTTCCTCTAAACCTGGTGTCAAGAACAGGATCAAAAAGAGTCTTTCGATCTGTGGATTTGGAGCAATAAGCTCATTTTCACATTGTGACCTCTGTTGTGGTTTAACCCGCACTAGCAACACAACCACAATAGCTGCTCACTCACCCCCTCGCCCCCCCACCCCGCAACAGGGAGAAAATTGAAAGGGAAGGGAGAATGTTGGATTGAGATAAACACAGTTTAATAAAATCACAAAATACAAATATGCTACAAGTAAATATGTATATAAAATAGAAATAAAAGATACTCAAGGCAGTTCCTCACGAACACGCTGAGCAGCCAGTCCTAGGAAAGAGGAGCTGGTCCTAAAGCCGATACCACAGCGAGAAAATAAAGGGAAAAGGCAGAAAGGCCCGGAGGCCTCTGCAGAAGAGCAAAAGCCAAACTAAATGTCCCAGACCAGCCTTGACAGCAGGAGTAGGCAAGAGTGGGGATGCCTGAGACAGCAAGAGAGTCAGCAACCCGGGAGGTCCTGACTTTTCTTAAATATGAGGCACCATGCTAATGGGATGGAACACTAAGTCCAGATAATGACCGTGCTAGCTACGGAAAAGAAAAGTTTCTAACTTAATGAAGAAAATTATCCCATTTTCAGTCAAACCAGCACATTCCACCCCTTATTCCATACCATTATGGCATACTTAGGCCTTACAATACATTCCAGTTAAATACTACTACTATATATATACATATGTACATATATACATATACATATAAATATACATACAGATGTAATTCATCATTCTCTTAGTCCCTGGGCCATCCTTTTTAAATGTTCATGACGTTCATTTAGTTAATTCCTTTAAATTTCATTTATCACAACAGTCTCCCAGGGCAGGAAAAATGGTATATCTAGTGCAGCTCATGCCCACGGTTTGTGGGCCAAAGAAATCAACTTAAAATAAGTTGTCAGGCACCACTTGTTGAAGCAGCTCTGGTTTCATCACCACTGCATTGACCTGAAAGACACTTATTGAACACTGTTAGTACAGCACATAGCATCACCTAGCAATTAACATCATGTAGTTCAATATTGAGTATTCTCACCTAAAATCAAATCCCCTCGAGGTACGCATCAAACTTCTCCATCCTTCAGCATTACCCACCAAGTACTGCCAGGTCCTTGGGCAAAAACAGGCAATGGGCACTTCTGTGACAGAGCTGGCCTCAGAACAGTCTTTCCATAAAGAAAGGTGATCGCGGGGCAGTACATGAAGGTTTATGTCTTCTGCCAAAGTCTTCCTCAAGAACATGCCCAATAAAGTGACCCACAGATCTAAACACCAGTGAACAGCTGACAGCGTGGGTGTGCAGTGTGGGGTACACAGCAGTGTCCTCTCACAGCCAGAGCTCCTGCCAGAGACCTGCAGGACCGTCAGAGCAGGGGCTGGGCTGTGCCCCTGTGCCCTGGACACCCCACAGAAGCTGCCCCAGGGCAATCCTAGAATAACAGATTCATAGAAAGTCCTGAGCTGGAAGGACCCACACGGATCATCGGTTCCAACTGCTGTCCCTGCACAGGACACCCCACAGGTCACCCCGTGTGTCTGAGGACGTTGTCCAGTCTCTTCTTGAACACTGTCAGGTTGGGGCCGTGGCACCTCCCTGGGGAGCCTGTTCAGTGTCCAGCACCTCTGGGGGAAGAACCTTTTCCTCATGTCCCACTGCCCCTCCCTGGCTCATCTTCTGCCGTTCCCTGGGCTCTGTCACTGTCACAGAGCAGAGCTCACCCTGCCCCTCCTGCTCCTGCTGAGGAACCTGCAGCCCATGAGCTCTGCCCTCAGGCTGCTCTGCTCCAGCTGAGCAAACCCAGGGACTGCAGCCGCTGCTCATCCGGCTTCCCCTCCAAACCTTCCCCAACTTGCTGTCCCTCCTCTGGACACTCTCCAGCAGCTTTATCTCCTTTTCTCCTGTGTCCCCAGCCCTGCACACAGTGAATGCTGCAGGTGAGGCCTGTTTCCCTCCAGACGCTCTTCAGGAAAGTTGTGCCCCACCACTGTCTGGGCTGCGTCTGGTCCCAAAGGGATAAGAAGGAGAACAAGCACCTGGCAGGGAGCATCAGAGCCACCATCTCGCCGTTCAACGCCGTCACCAACCGCGTGGTCAGCACCATCCTGGAGAGCAAAGAGCTCAAAACACATCAAGGAGACAAGATTGTGGAAAAGTGGATTCATATTGCACGTGTAAAGCGTTTATTGGCGACTGTTTAATGTTCCTTGTGCGGGTGCCGTGGAGCTGCGAGGGCAGAGGGGGGTTGTACGTGTTGGGCCCAGGCCAGGGAGCAGCTGAGCTGTCGTCCTGGACACGGCCATGGGCGACCCGGCCTCCTGGCTGACGGATGTAAGTGCCCTGTGGCTGGATTGTCCTGCCCGTGAGCCCTGTCAGGCCTTGTTCTTCCCTCCTTCCCTAAAGCAGCTGTCTCGGGCACCTGAAGCCATTTCAAGGCAGCGGAGAAGGTCGGGGAGAGCAGCAGTTTCAGTGGCATTTGGGGAATGGCTGCAGCAGCACCAGGGGCTGCAGCATCCTCACCCGTGTCACATCCAGGTGCCAAAGCTCCTGAGGTACATCCACAAACACATGGAGCACGTCTCCACGGAGCCAGCCCGGCTCAGCCTGGCCTCACTCCTCCTCCTGCTGACCGAGCGGTGCCCCAGGGAAGTGGTGAGGAGCCTGCTGGAGATCTCTCCGACATGTGACAGGTACTGGCCCTGACAGCCCTGGGGCTTGTTCCCTGTGGGGAGGAGGGCGCAGGGATCCTCTGGCTGCCAGACCCATGGAAAAGTGCAGGACACCCCCGAGGAGCAGGGCCTCCATGCCAGCGCACATCCCAGCCCCACTGGGTCAGCCAGGCTCGCAGCAGCCAAAACCCGCCAACCTGGAGCCCAAAGCCACCACGCTCCTCCCTGCCCGACGGGGAACGCCACCTCAGGCCCCTCCTGCCTGCCCGGGCAGGGCCCCCGGACACCCCGAGCCAAAATGGTGGGCAGGGCCAGGGCTGCAGCGCCGCCCGGCTCTGGAGGACCTGGCTGGGACATGCTGCCCTGGCCGAGGCAGCCCCGCTGACGGGCGCTCTGGCTCTGCAGCGCTGCCCTGACCATGTGGGAGGTGATGATCTCCATGCCTGGGACTTCGTGGAGCGTCCTGACCGAGCTGCGCAGTGTGCTCCAGGACCTGCGTCTGCGCAGGGTGTTCAGCTGTGCCACGGAGGACGCCTGCATTAGTCTCTTGGCTGTGAGTGTCCAGCTCATCTTCAGGGCTGTGCCTGCCTCCGCGGGGAACCAGGCACAGCCCCTCCCCGTCTGTGGGCCTCTGAATGGCCGGCTCCCCCAGGACATATGGACACGGTCTCTCAGGGTCAGCAGGGGCCTGCCCAGCTCCACCAGACCCTGTGCCAGACGCCTGGGGCTGCCCCGTGCGGTTTCAGCCCTGTGAAAACACAGCGAGTCTGCCCCTGCCCAGGCAGCACTGTGCTCACCCCGCCTGCATTGCCCTGCCCGGCTCTGCCCCCTGGAAACCTGGGCCAGAGAAAGGGGCAGAAGCCCGAGACAGGCCGGTTGCTGGGCCTGGGGCAGAAGCATGGTCTCTGCATGGGCTGAGGGCCTTCAGCTCTGGGAGAGGAGACACCTGCCACCGGCCTTGTCGTGCCTCCTTCGTGCCAACGCAGTGGAGGGAGCCCCGCCGGCTCTGCTGGTCTCTCACTGCTGCCTTCACTTCAGCTGCTGCTGCACACTGACTTTGCATCCGAGAAGTTTGCTGCCCTGTACAAAGGCCAGAGTGTCCTGAGCCATCCGATGCGGGCGATGCTCTCGCTGGTGCTCCAGAGCCTCATCACGCTTTCAGAGGCACCTGTGATGGTGAGTGAGGCACAGTCAGCTGGAGCCACGTTGGCAGCTGGGGGCTGGAGCAGCGGGTAATGCGTTGGCTTGGCCTTGGTGGGAGTCCGAATGTGGAGTAATGGCTCCAGTCCCCCTTCCTGCTATGGAGGGGGCTGGTGGGTGCCTGGGGAGCCCTCCAGCACAGAGGGTTTCCCATCCTTCCGCCCCTTCAGGCTTGTCAGAAAAGGGGGTGGCTGAGCAGGGGACACTGCTCTCCTGCACCCCCTTCCCTGCTCCACGCTCTCCCCACATCCCCATCAGTGGCCGCTGCCTGTCAGGAGGCTGCTGCAGCGACTCCTGTGCCACCTGCTGGGAAGCTGAACGGGAGGCTGGTCCTCAGTGGCCAGAGCATTTTTGCCAGGGTGGTCTTTCAGCGCTTCACAATGAGGAAACTGTGTTTCTTACAGGCAAGAAAAATACTGGTCCTGCTGCCAGACATCATGGACGCCGTGCAGTATGCCAGCAGTGATGTCAAGAGGAAGGCCCTGCTACTCTTCAGGAACACGATGGGTCACCTGGGCAGGGAGGAGGCGAGCCCCATCGCTCTGCAGCTGGCGGAGAAGCTCCTGCCCCTCTTTGATGACGTAAGGCTGCCGTGGGAGCCCCCACCCCAGCCCTACAGACGGGCGCTCGGCACAGACAGCTGCCCCTCAGCCCAGCCCCGTGGGCAGCCCTTGGGCAGGGCTCCCCTCGTGCTCCTCTTGCGTGGCCTTTCAGGGCTCTGGGGCCATTCAGCCTCCGCTGCAGATCTGCCCCACGGCTCCTGTGGTGGGGATCCGACCCCTCACATCAGCCGCGCTGACGCCCTTGCTCACCGGGGGCTGGGAGTGCCTGTTGCTGAAGTTCCCCGTCCTCCTCCCTACCAGGAGTCCAGCCTGGTGCGGGAGCTCTCCATCAGCCTCTTCAGAGATGTGATGGACACTGTGGTGGGGAGAAACAAGAAGATGCTGAGGAAGACAGTGAAGAGGGTCCTGGTCCCACTGTTCCTCCGTATGAATGACCAGAGGAAGAGCGTGGCCGAGGTGCAGTGACCAGAGCTGTTGGGACGGCTGTGCTGCAGCAGCAGCCCAAGGCCACCCCACAGGAGTCCCTACAGGCTTCCCAGCTGTTCCTGCACGTGTGGGAGGCCAGGGCTGTGAGTCCCCATCACTGCCCCCAGGTCTTTGAGCCCCCAGCGCTGTCCCCCAGGGCTGTGCCCAAGACACCCCAGGTGTTTGGGCCCGAGACAAGCCCAGCCCCTGAGGGCAGGATGGCCTCAGGACAAAGTCCTGCTCACCCAGTTCCCCCTGCATTGGGCCAGCTAACTCGGTCTGTGCAGGGGGCTGCAGCGCTTACAAGGGCTGCAGAGCCAGCTTGTTCAGGTGTCCTGCTGGGGGACGCCCGTGGGAGCTGCTGCTGGCTCCGTCCTGCCCCGGGCTCTCTGGGGCTCCAGCCCTCGCTGCCTGCAGCCGTGGGCCCTCAGCTCCTCTGCCCTTCAGGCTGCCCCCAGCCCCGGTGGCAGCTCAGCAGCTCTGGAGGATCTCTGTTCTGCTGGCCAGCAGCATGAGACACCTGAGGTGGCGGCTGCCCCGTGGCCCTGCCCTGGGCACTGAACCCACTTCAGACTCCGTCCCCTGATGCCTCTTCCCATGAGGGGCTGGGAACAGCTCATGCCGGGCCAAGAGAAGGGAGGGTGCCAGGTGTCCTCCCCTGGGCTGCGGTGCCATCTCCCAACCTCTGCTTCTCTGCAGGCCTCTAGGGACACCCTGCTGGCCTGTGCAGGGTTCCTGGGATGGAGGAACCTCAGCACCCTGGTCCGGACGCATCAGACACATCGCATTGGAGAGTGTTTGGTGAGAATTGGACGAGGGCTGCCCCAGGTGCCCCGTGGGGAGGGCTGTGCAGCTGAGCCTCACCTGCCCTGTTCCAGCCCAGAGCCCAGCCTGGAGCCACGTCCTCCTTCCCTGCCTTCAAGCACAGAGCCCGCAAGGGCTCTTCTCCAGGCCCCTCTCCCCTCCCTGCCCGAGGTGCTAAACAAGACCCTGGCACACGTTGGCCCTGGCAGTGGGACAGAGGGGTCTCAGCACTGCCAGGCCCCCTGTGCCCTCTGCTCTCTCTGAACCTCAGCCCCACGGGCCTCCTGTCTGGGAGGGAAGAGGCCACTGGTAGGAAGGACTGGTCCGGGTGGCTGGGCAGTGTCTGTACCAGACCCATGCCCTTGTGCTCTCGCCAGCTCCAGCAGGACAGGAGCAGGCTGGAAGAACAGCTGTGTCAGAGCCTGCTGTACGTGAAGGACGCTCAGGCCACCGTGCGACTGGAGGCCGTCAGGTTCACCGGTGAGCCACAGCCCCGGGGACCCTCTGCTGGCAGCCTGGCCCCCGTCCCCACCGCTGCACGGGCAGCAGGGGCGGCCCTGGGGCTGCCAGAGCCCCGGTGCCTCCAGGAGGGCCCAGCGCGCAGGGGGCTCGTTCGCTGGGAGCCTTGCTCAGCCCCAGCGGCCTCGGGTCCCGTCCTGCCCGGGGCCAGCCCTGCCCAGGGTGCAGGGTGTGCAGCCGAGCCGGCCGGGCCGGGGCCGTGCTGCCGGGAGCGTGCTGGGGAGCAGAGGCCTGACAGGAGCTCTGTGCACAGGGCTTTGCGCACGGTACCTGAGGAACCGCAGCAAGAAGGTGGAGAAGCTGAATGAAATCACCAAAGGTGAGCGCGGGCCGTGCTGTGCTGGTGGGCAGGGGACAGGGCAGAGCAGGGCGCTGCCATGCCTGGTCCTCCTCCAGGAAAGGGCTTCAGGGGCAGAGGACGTGTCAGGGCCACCTGGCGCGTCCCGGAGCAGCAGCTTCCAGCTGGTCTGTTGGTCTCCTCTGCTCCTCCTGGCCAGGGGAAGAGACGCGTGGGGCTGGCACAGTCCGGAGGGGACTCCTGGGGGTCTCTGCAGGCAGTGGGGACTCATCTCTGCTCTGCGTCCCTCTCTTGCAGGCCTCCTGCCCTTGATGGAAGATTCTGATCCCTGCGTCAAGCACTTGGCAACTCAGACCCTCTACAACCTACTGGTAGAGTTCCCAAGACCACAACGGAGCTGGTGGTTGCTGAGCTGCTGGATCTGTGGGAGCCAAAGAGAATAAATTCTCTCTAGTTTTGTTTTTTTCTTTATTTTATATATTTGCCTTTATAGCTATGATAACAAGAAGTGCCATGAAAAAGTATTATTCATCCCACCTCTTGACACTGGTTAAACCCCAGCAGGCGGCTCAGCACCACACAGCTCACTCCTCCAAAGTAGGATGGGCGAGAGAATGGGAACTCTAAAAGTGAGACAACTCATGAGTTGAGACGAAGGCAATTTGATAGATAAATCCAAAGTTGTGTGCATAAACAAAGCAAAACAAGAACTGCATTTGCTCCTCCCTGTCAGCAGGTGGGTGTCCAGCCACCTCTAGCAAAGCTGGGCTCCAGCACACCCAGCAGTTCCTTGGGAAGATAAACACCATCACTCCACGTGTCCTGCCCTCCCTTCTCTGCTCCCAGCTCTTACTGCTGAGCATGACATCACATGGTGTGGAAGGTCCCTTTGGTCAGCTGTCCCAGCTGTGTCCCCTCCCAGCTCCCTGTGGACCCCCAGCCCACTTGCTGCTGTGGTGTGTGAGAAAAAGAAACGGCCTTGGCGCTGGGTAAGCTCTGCTCAACAGGGACTAAAACATGCGTGTGTTACTAACACTGTTCTCATCCCAAGGGCAATACACAGCGTCATACAAGCATGAAGAAATTGAACTCTATCCCAGATGAAACCAGCACATGTGCGTACAGAAGCAGTCTTCTTGCACAAATAAAGAACCCAGAAGAAAACAATTTGTCTGAGCTCCCATCTCTTCCCATCTTCTCTGGAGCTGGGGATACAGATACAACCCCAGCAGCAAGAAAGGGTTAAGGACCCAAAATCCCAGCTGACACGTGGAGGAGCTGCCCATGGGACCCAGAGGCTGCATCCTGCTGACTCAGCAGGCGCTGCCCCTCTGCCGCCTGATTGTCAGCGGAGCTGCTGCTTCCCTGGAGCCACGGACATGGAGGACGTGGCCTCTTCAGTGCTGGCCTCTCCTCACTTCCACTGTCCTCTTGTGCTCTTGCATTTGTGCTGCGGCTAAGGTCTTGTGTACCTTGTGACAGTCCTGTTGTGGCTACAGTGGCATCCCCGTGGCTGTGGACAGGAGCAGGCCGTGGGAACCACTGTGTGAGCTCTGGCCTCCCTGCTGGCACCACCGTGAGCACAGGGGCTCCTCAGGGCAGGGCCAGAGGGCTGGGTACCCTTCCAAAGCTGGTGTCAGGAATAACCCCGAGAAGCTGCTCCCACAGAGGGACTTTTGCTCTCTTGGGATGCCCAATGGAGTCACAGCAACAAGCTCAGAGTGCCAGGGTGATGTGTTAGGAACCAAAGGATGGGAAAATGCTTCTCTTGGTGGTGACACATGTCCATGCAGACAGCACCTGCCTTGGGTCTTACGGCAAATGCCATCCTGGAGAAGAACCAGAAGCTGCCAAGTGATGTCAGGAGCTTTCCAGGGACAGCATATGAGTCCCAGCCGGCAGTGACTGGCATCTCACAAAATGAGTGACCACCCAAGGAGGAGCCTCCCAGACAAAAAGGCGAACCTCAGGAGGTCATGGGCTAATGAGAAGAGAGGCTGTGAGGAGCCAGCAGGCAAAGGAGCATCAGACTGGAGAGTGTTTGAGGACACCCTCTGGGAAAGGCCCTGGCTGGGTGTAGTGCAGCCCTGTCCTGCCCTTTGTGCCATTAGAGACGCCCCACGGTCCTGTCCTTGTCTCCTGAGCCCGCTGGGAAGACGGAACGGGCTCAGCAGCGGTGACGCTCATCCAGCCGGGTCTGCTTCCCACCCCAGCCAGCATGGCCAGTGCAGAGTCACCCCACGAGCCCAGGGCGCCACAGCCCCTCGCTCTGCAGAGCAGCATCGCCAGCTCAGGGCCCTGCGGGGAGCACGGGGAGGGAACCAGGAGCAGCCAGAGCAGCCTGGACACCCTCACCTGGGGAAAGGGACGTCCCTGGAGAAGAGCAGGGGAGCGTTTCTGTGTCTGAAGGCTGGAATGCCAGAGAGAGAGAAACCTGTTTCCGCAGACGCTCATTTGGGGCTGGCTGCTCTGCTGCTGGACCAGCACTCTTGTTCTGGGCTGGGGAGAGGGGCTGGCACTGAGGGGCACAGGCCGTCTGTGCTGGGCATCTCCTGGGGCCGACACCAGCAGTCCTGGATTTCCAGTGGTCTCCATGTCCTCCTGCCATGTCCAGCTCCAGCCCTGGTGCTGGGGGGGAGGCTGAGACCCGCCTGTGCCTCCAGCAGCTGCTGTGCCCTTCAGAGGGGCTGGGGCTGTGGGCTGAGTGCCCAGAGCTCTGCAGCCCCTGCGCCGGGCACAGCCGTGGGGCCAGCCCAGCCCGGGCTGCTCTGCGGGGCTGGGCTGGAGAGAAAGCCGGGGCTGTGGGGAGAGCTGGGCAGGGCTGGGCTGAGCTGGACAGTGCTGGGAGAGGACACTCAGAGGACACAGCTGGCTGAGCTGCGTGACCGTACGGGGGAGGACGCGCTGCAGCGGGGTGAACCGCAGAGCCGGGACACGCAAAGGCAGGAGAGAGGAGGCCGCTCTGTGCCCTTGGTGCACGGACAGACTGGGAAGGTGCCCAGGACATTTGTCTCTCCCGTGGCCATTTCCAGCACTGCACCCCAGGCGCTGGGTCAGGTTTGCTCTCTGTCCATCTCCCTCCTCCCGCGGGACTGGGTGCCTGAGTCAGGGAACAGCCAGCCCTGCCAGAGCAACTCAGGCCTTGCACCAACACAAGGGATCAGAAGGAGAGTGCGGCAGTGGAACGAGAACAGCTCTGGAAGACCCAGTGCTGGTGCTCCCTGGCACTGCTGCCATTCCGGGACTGTGTTCCCTCTACCCACGCACAGGAACTGTCCCTGCAGCTCCAGAAAGGCCTTTGAGAAAGGATCTCAGGGAAAAAAAATTGTCTTGGAAAGTCCTTTATTTCACTTAAAGACCCAGAGAGCAGGGCTCCTCATTTACCCAGCCATTAGGTATGAAAAGAAAAGCAGACAGTGAATCAGTAAAGGATGAAAACATTAACACAATTTTAAAATCGCACCATCCCAACAAAATAAAGAAGACAGGTTGAGCCTGCAGTGAGTTACATTAAGACCGCTGTGCAGCAGATAAGGGGCAGTTTATTGCTTCAGAAAAACATCCAGTCATCAGTTTCCACACGGAGCCACACATAATATGAGGCCATATAGCTGAAATCAGCACGTAGAGAAGACTTTTGTAGGGAAGACTTTGAAGGGAGCAGCCTGACTTCATGCAGCTGAAAACCAGAGAGCTGCCAGTGTGCTGAAGGGACGGGGAGAAGTGTCCTGGGGCGAACAAAAGCCTGTGGATCACAGTATCACAGTATGTTTGGGATTGGAAGGGACCTCAAAAGATCATCTAGTCCAATCCCCCTGCTGGAGCAGGAACGCCCAGGTGAGGTCGCACAGGAACATGTCCAGGTGGGTTTTGAATGTCTGCAGAGAAGGAGACTCCACAACCCCCCTGGGCAGCCTGTTCCAGTGTCTGTCACCCTCACTGAGAAGAAGTTTTTTCTCAAAGTTAAGTGGAACCTCTTGTGTTCCAGCTTGATCCCATTACCCCTTGTCCTATCATTGTTTGCCACCGAGAAGAGCCTGGCTCCATCCTCGTGGCACTCACCCTTTATATATTTATAAACATTAATAAGGTCACCCCTCAGTCTCCTCTTCTCCAAACTAAAGAGACCCAGCTCCCTCAGCCTTTCTTCATAAGGGAGATGCTCCACTCCCTTAATCATCTTTGTTGCCCTATGCTGGACCCTCTGCAGCAGTTCCCTGTCCTTCTTGAACTGAGGGGCCCAGAACTGGACACAATATTCCAGATGGGGTCTCACCAGGACGGAGTAGAGGGGAAGGAGGACCTCTCTCGATCTACTGACCACCCCCCTTGTAATACACCCCAGGATGCCATTGGCCTTCCTGGCCACAAGGGCCCAGTGCTGGCTCATGGTCATCCTGCTGTCCCCAGGACCCCCAGGTCCCTTTCCCCTACACTGCTCTCTAATATGTAATTTCCCAACCTATACTGGAACCTGGGGTTGTTCCTGCCCAGATGCAGGACTCTACACTTGCCCTTGTTCAATTTCATTAGGTTATTCCCCGCCCAACTCTCCAGCCTGTCCAGGTCCCGCTGGATGGCAGCACAGCCTTCTGGCGTGTCAGCCACTCCTCCCAGCTTAGTGTCATCAGCAAACTTGCTGACAGTCACTCTATTCCCTCATCCAAATCGTTAATGAATATCTTGAATAATATTGGCCCCAGCACTGACCCCCGAGGCACTCCACTAGATACTGGCCTCCAACTAGACTCCGCACCATTGACTACCACTCTCTGGCTTCTCTCCCTAAGCCAGTTTGCCACCCACCTCACTACTCTATTGTCTAGACCACACCTCCTCAACTTAGCTGTGAGGATGCTGTGGGAGACTGTGTCAAAGGCTTTACTGAAGTCAAGGTACACCACATCCACCGCTCTGCCATCATCCATCCACCTTGTTACATTCTCATAAAAGGCTATGAGGTTGGTCAAGCATGACCTACCCTTGGTAAAGCCATGCTGACTGCCCCTAATAACCCTCTTATCCTTGATATGCCTTGAGATGGCACCAAGGACAAGCTGTTCCATTACTTTCCCAGGGACAGAGGTGAGGCTGACCGGTCTATAATTACCCGGGTCCTCCTTCTTGCCCTTTTTGAAGACTGCAGTGACATTTGCTTTCCTCCAATCCTCGGGCACCTCTCCCATTTCCCAAGACTTGGCAAAGATGATGGAGAGCGGCCCAGCAATGACTTCAGCCAGCTCCCTCAGCACCCATGGATGCATCCCATCTGGACCCATGGATTTATGGATGTCCAGACTATTTAATTGCTCCCTAACCCAGTCCTCATCGACTAAAGCAAACTCCTCCATTGACCTGGCTTCATCCGGGGTCTCAGGGGTACAGGGCTCCCCAGGACAGCCCCCAGCAGAGTAGACAGAGACAAAGAAGGCATTCAGTAATTCTGCCTTCTCTGTATCTTCTGCCACCAGGGCACGCACCCCATTCATCAGTGGGCCTACATTGCCTCTGGTATTAGTTTTATCTGCTATGTATTTGAAAAAGTTCTTTTTGCTGTCCTTGACCCCGCTCGCCAGCTGTCATTCTAAGGAGGCCTTGGCTATCCTAGCTGCCTTCCTGCATCCTCTAACAGCAGCCTTATATTCCTCCCAAGTGGCCAGCCCCTGCTTCCATGACCTGTAAACTCTCCTCTTCTGCTTGAGCATACCCAACAGATCCCTATTCAACCACGCAGGCCTCCTGGCTCCCTTCCTTGACTTCCTGCGTGTGGGGATGCTCTGATGCTGAGCGTGGAAGAAGCAATCTCTGAATGCAATCCAGCTATCTTGGGCCCCTTTTCCTTCAAGCAGTCTTGCCCATGGGATTTCCCCCAGCAATTGCTTGAAAAGGCCAAAGTCAGCCCTGCTAAAGTCCAGGGTTGCAATTCTACTTGCTATTCTGTTCCTGCCACACAAGATGCTGAACTCCACCATCTCGTGGTCACTGCAACCCAGGCAGCCCTCAACCTTTACTGCTTCGACCAGACCCTCCTTGTTAGTGAGGATGAGATCCAGCAGTGCTCCTCTCCTGGTCGGCTCCTCCACCATCTGCATGAGGAAGTTATCATCAATGCACTGGAGGAACCTCCTGGACTGTGGCTGGCTGGCTGAATGGTCCTTCCAGCAAACATCAGGGAAGTTAAAATCACCCACAACAACCAGGGCCTGTGACCGTGAGGCCACTCTCAGCTGCCCATAGAAGGCCTCATCAACTTCCTCAGCCTGATCTGCTGGCCTGTAATAGACACCTACAACAGCATCACCCCCACCAGCCTGCCCCTTCACTTTCACCCACAGACTCTCAACTCGCCCGTCATCCGTGCCTGGACAATACTCAATACATTGTAGTTGCTCTCTCACATAAAGAGCAACTCCACCACCACGCCTGGCTGGCCTGTCTTTCCTGAAAAAGACACAGCAATCCATGACCACATTCCAGTCATGTGAGCTGGCCCACCATGTCTCTGTAATTGCCACCAGGTCATACTCTCCTGCCTGAACACAGGGTTCTAACTCCTCCTGCTTGTTCCCCGTGCTGCACGCGTTGGTGTGCAGGCATTTCAGAGAGCGAGCTGAGCACACCGATTTCACCCCAGGGGTGTGGGAGGCCTCCCAGCCTTCATGAACTCTAGAGTGATGCCCCACTGATGCAAGCCCATTCCCCTTCAAGTCTAGTTTAAAGCTCTCCAAATGAGCCCTGCTAATTCCTGTCCCAGCATCCTATTGCCACTGTGAGATAAACCTTTCCCACGTATCACTGTTTGGACTGGTGTCTTGTAAAACCCTACGTTATCAAAGAAGCCGAAGCCCTGCCTGCAGCACCATGAGGTTCTTAGAGCGGTGTTTTTGCTCTCAGGGCTATTCCTTTGTTTAAATTATATTTAAATGATGGAGGCACTGCTCTGAAAAAGGGAATGACAACTTAAAATGAGGGAAGACTTCTCTGAGAAGGCGACTGCAATTCTCCATAGAAATCTCCCCAACTGAAATGCGTTTCCTTTCTCTGTTGTGTGCTGGCTGCGTGTGCTGTGAGCAGCAGACCCTCTGCCCGTGTGCTGTGAGCAGCAGACCCTCTGCCCGTGTGCTGTGAGCAGCCAGCTCTGCTCTGCTGCAGTGGGGACACGGGAGCTGGGTTGTGGCAGCTCTGGTGTTCACATGGAATGCCAGATGTAATCCACCTTGTGTGGAAAAGTTCAGTATCTGCACTCACGATCCTCAAGAGGGAAGGCTTAGCATGGTGTTATTATAGTTTTGTCTGAGTTTTTTATATTCCTCCACCCATCTCGTGAGTGGGTTTTTAGGTGAAGAAATTCTATTATTGATGGCTGAAATTGTGAAGACTCTTGAGACAGGAGAGATAAAAGTACTCATCTCTCTGTGGCTCAGTGCATAGTCAGGAGAGCAGCAGTGTCCGTCACGCTTTTACTCATCTGCTCTGTGCATTCATTTGTGACACCTTTAGATGAGTTCACATAGAAATTCCTCTTAAAAAACAAACAAACAAACAACAACAAAAAACCCAACTGGAGTTACATGGGAACAGGGGAGCAGTGTTTGAGGGGGCAAACTCCGTCCCAGCCCAGAGGTGGAGATGTGATGGAGGGAGCAGGACACGACCCCTCACCAAGAGAAGTAAAGGATGCTGAGCGGAGAGTGCGGACCCCAAGGAAAGGCTCAGCACTGCTGGGATCCTACAGCAGACCTGAGCCCTTCTGGGGGCAGCTCGTGAGCCCAGCAGGACAGGCAGAGCAGAGTCAGGCTCCTGAAAGCGACATGTCCTAAAGGGACAGTCAGATCATTGCCCAGCACACAACAGCCAGCATCATCTGCAGAGAAGGACCGAAAGAGCTCCTGAACACCCCCTGCTCTGCTGCCAGGAGCTGTCCCTGCGCAGCTGTGTCTGTGTCCCCAGGTCTCCTGCTGTCAGTGCCACAGACCCCATCCCACCCGCTGTGTGCTCAGCTCTGCCCTGCAGACCCCTCCCAGCAGCCGGACTGCCCAGGGGCAGCTCTGTGTGGGCGGCTCTGATGGGAACATCAGACCAGCCCTGGGGAGGCTGGAAAAGTCATCCTCACAATGTCTGTAAGCCACGGTGTGTTGATTTTTGATACTGTCAGGTTTATTCGCTGCTAAGAGGAACAGATTGGGAATTTAAGTGCCTCCCGTTAACTGAGACGTTAATTTCTATGTCCCATTGCCCACGCAGAAAACTCAGAGTAGCAGACTGAAAGAACAGGATCCTTCCCTTTCAGGTAGCCCCTGCCTTGCTATTCTCCTTTAAACACTACCTGGGAATCTCCTTTAGTGATCTGAAGCTGTGAGCAGCACCCTCCCAGCAGCAGGACCCTGCCCCACCAGACGTTGCTCCTTACACCCACAGCTTCTCCCCACAGCACCGTGGGGATCTCCCGGGCAGGCTGAGCGCTGACCCTGGCAGGCGGCAGAGTCCCTGCCCGGCACAGCCCTGGGGTGCAGGGACCCTGCTCTGCAGGACAGCCCTGGGCACCCCTGGCTGCACAAACGGCTTCGTAACTGTTCAAAATTGCCTGACAGGAGCCCCTTCCTTACAGATCCCACAAGCTGTGGCTGTGCCAGCTTTAGAAGATGCCTCCAGGAGCCACAGATGCATTGTCACTGAACCAGAGGCTTACCGTGTCAAGGGCTGTGAAGATTTCTTCTCCAGTGAGCTTTCAGTCATCCTCTCAATCCTGATCACCTTTCAGCTCTCTCTCTGCCTTGCTCATCTCCCTGAGATCCCCAGGCAGAGCCCTCAGCGCTGCTGCGTGTGCAGAGGAGCTGCTCCTGGGCAGAGCTGTCTCTCTGCAGCGCTGCCGCTGCCATGAGCTCCCTGTGCCAGGAGCCCAGCCCAGCTCAGCAGCACAGGAGCAGCACAAGGCTCTTTAATGACCCCTCTGGTGCATTTTCTGCTGAGTTCATGAACCTCAGACCCTGAGAGGAAGTTGAAGAAACATCTCAAGAAGTCAAAGTCAGATTCAAACTCCAAAGTTTCTTGTCGTGTTAATGGGTCCCACCGAGGAACACTACTGAGAAACCATGCGCAGGGTCTGGGTAGAGAAGAAAACTGGAAGCTGAGATGACAGATCAGGAAATGCAAAGTAAAGGTGGCTCTGCTGGGGAGTGAACATGGATGTGCTGCATGAGCGCTGCAGCTGGGGAAGAGCGGCTGGAAGTACCTGGAGGAAAAGGCCCTGGGCGTGTTGGTGACAGCGTCTGAACATGAGCCAGTGTGTGCCCAGGTGGCCAAAAAGGCCACCAGCATCCTGGCTTGTATCAGGATTAGTGTGGCCAGCAGGACCAGGGAAGTGACTGCTCCCTGTCAGCAGATCAAACACTCCCATCCAATTGGTTGTCATCTGCAAATTTAATAAGGGTGCACTCAATCCCTTCATCCAGATCACTGATAAGGAGATTAAACAAGAACTGCCCTTGACGAATCCAGCAGGAGGTACAGCGAGTGATGCCATCACCAGCTGAGGTGCCATCACAGGTGGAGGAACCATGGCACATGAAGCTACTGACACAAATACAGCTGAAGAGAAGGTTGCAGAGAGCAGCCCAGATGCTGATACAGGTGCTGTTACACCTACAGGCCCACCCTGCAGTGGACGCCCTGCCCCTCCCGGCCTGGGTGGTGGGTCACATGAGGCCCTTTGTGACCCGCTCGGTGACACCACACGGTGCCATATAGAGCCGGCGTGGCCGCGGCCCTGCACTGTCTGACCAGACAGCGCCGGGACAGGACAGGAGAGCGGAGCTGGCGAGGAGACCCCGAGCACAGCCCACGGCTTTCATTGCCAGTCCCAGCACTTCAGAGCACAGAGGCCTTTGCCTGGAGTTCCCCTTCCCCAACAGTATAGAGAACTTTCCCTTAAGTTCCCGTCCTTCCCCCCACTTCCCAGCATTTCACAGGATGGCAGAGAGACCACCCCCCAGCACCCCAAGGGTGGCCTGGGAAGAGGTGGAGGCTCCCCAGGGGAGCAGCTCTCTGCTGGACGCCTGCGAGGTCCCCACGGTCCAGCTGATGCAGACCGGTGAGTGCGGGGCTGCCTCGGGGCTGGGCCAGGGTCCGGGCCAGTAAACAAATGGGCCAGTGAGTGCGACCAGCTCAATGCCAGGATCACGTTTCCTTGGCACAGCGGCAGCGCGGTCCTGCAGGGGGGACACGGCGCTGCTTGACCACCAGGGCTGCCCAGGAGCAGCTGGGAGCCGGCCCCAGCACAGCCGCCCTCCTCAGCCGTGCTGAGCTTCAAGCTCTTTTCATGGTTGGGGAAGCTTGTTGGCAAAGATGCTGTGTCCGACTGACTCTTGTGTGTTTCCCCTCCGTGTAGGTGGGACACTGCCAGAGGAGAACCCAAATCATCCAGAGCTCCAACCTGAATGGGATTCTGTGAGCATCTGGTCAATTGCTTCCCTCCACCACAGTATCGACATGGCCCAGGTAACCAGCTCCCTGCCTTGTGTCAGGAGACACGTGTGAGCAAAGTGACCCAGAATCAGCAGGGCTGGCATGGCCTCGCTGTCCCTGGTGAGAGGGTTCCTGCTCTCCCCACGTAGGGACTGTCCGAGGGTGGCCCTGCAGTGTCCCAGCAGCCGCTCCAGCCGTCCTGGACACCAGGAGCCCTGGTTCCCTGCAGGGCGAACACATGCTGCCCATGCTCCCAGCCCTCCTCCCTCAGCCTGGGGAGCCTCTGCTCTGATCCTCCCTCAGCCTGGGGAGCCTCTGCTCTGATCCTCCCTCAGCCTGGGGAGCCTCTGCTCTGATCCTCCCCCTGCAGTGACGCAGACCCCGTTTCCATGTCCCTGCAGGCCCTGCTGACAGCGCTGCCGGGATCTCGGGCCAGAGCTGCTCGTGCTACTCAGCCAAGCAGCACCAGCAGGGTGGTCAGCACGACATGTCTTCCCTCCCTTCCTTCCTTCCTCCTGTAGGTGTTTGGAGAAAACCACCAGCCTGCGCAGATGGCGGACATTCTCATGGTGGCCATTGAGGCCTTGACAGCAGAGGACATCTGTGACAGGGAGATGGGCAGCGAGGTCCTGGACACGGCCATGGGCGACCCGGCCTCCTGGCTGACGGATGTAAGTGCCCTGTGGCTGGATTGTCCTGCCCGTGAGCCCTGTCAGGCCTTGTTCTTCCCTCCTTCCCTAAAGCAGCTGTCTCGGGCACCTGAAGCCATTTCAAGGCAGCGGAGAAGGTCGGGGAGGGCAGCAGTTTCAGTGGCATTTGGGGAATGGCTGCAGCAGCACCAGGGGCTACAGCATCCTCACCCGTGTCACATCCAGGTGCCAAAGCTCATGAGATACATCCACAAAAACATCGAGCGCGTCTCCACGGAGCCAGCCCGGCACAGCCTGGCCTCACTCCTCCTCCTGCTGACCGAGCGGTGCCCCAGGGAAGTGGTGAGGAGCCTGCTGGAGATCTCTCCGACATGTGACAGGTGCTGGCCCTGACAGCCCTGGGGCTTGTTCCCTGTGGGGAGGAGGGCGCAGGGATCCTCTGGCTGCCAGACCCACATCCCCGAGGAGCAGGGCCTCCATCCCACCTCGTGTCCCAGCCCCACTGGGTCAGCCAGGCCCGCAGGAGCCCAAACTGGCCAACCTGGAGCCCAGAGCCACCACACTCCTCCCTGCCCGACAGGGAACGCCACCTCAGGCCCCTCCTGCCTGCCCGGGCAGGGCCCCCGGACACCCCGAGCCAAAATGGTGGGCAGGGCCAGGGCTGCAGCGCCGCCCGGCTCTGGAGGACCTGGCTGGGACATGCTGCCCTGGCCGAGGCAGCCCCGCTGACGGGCGCTCTGGCTCTGCAGCGCTGCCCTGACCATGTGGGAGGTGATGATCTCCATGCCTGGGACTTCGTGGAGCGTCCTGACCGAGCTGCGCAGCGTGCTCCAGGACCTGCGTCTGCGCAGGGTGCTCAGCTGTGCCACGGAGGACGCCTGCATCAGTCTCTTGGCTGTGAGTGTCCAGCTCATCTTCAGGGCTGTGCCTGCCTCCGCGGGGAACCAGGCACAGCCCCTCCCCGTCTGTCGGCCTCCGAATGGCCGGCTCCCCCAGGACATATGGACACGGTCTCTCAGTGTCGGGAGGGACCTGCCCAGCTCCACCAGACCCTGTGCCAGACGCCTGGGGCTGCACCGTGCGGTTTCAGCCCTGTGAAAACACAGCGAGTCTGCCCCTGCCCAGGCAGCACTGTGCTCACCCCGCCTGCATTGCCCTGCCTGGCGCTGCCCCCTGGAAACCTGGGCCAGGGCCAGAGAAAGGGGCAGCAGCCAGAGACAGCCCAGCTGCTGGCCCTGGGGCAGAGGCATGGTCTCTGCACGGGCTGAGGGCCTTCAGCTCTGGGAGAGGAGACACCTGCCACCGGCCTTGTCGTGCCTCCTTCGTGCCACCACACTGGAGGGAGCCCCGCCGGCTCTGCTGGTCTCTCACTGCTGCCTTCACTTCAGCTGCTGCTGCGCACGGACTTTGGATCAGAGAAGTTTGCTGCCCTCTACAAACCTGAGATGTTCCTGAGGAATCCGAGTTGGATGATGCTCTCAGTGGTGCTCGAGAGCCTCATCACGCTTTCAAAGGCACATATGATGGTGAGTGAGGCACAGTCAGCTGGAGCCACGTTGGCAGCTGGGGGCTGGAGCAGCGGGTAATGCGTTGGCTTGGCCTCGGCGGGAGTCCGAATGTGGAGCGATGGCTCCAGTCCCCCTTCCTGCTATGGAGGGGGCTGGTGGGTGCCTGGGGAGCCCTCCAGCACAGAGGGTTTCCCATCCTTCCGCCCCTTCAGGCTGTCAGAAAAGGGGGTGGCTGAGCAGGGGACACTGCTCTCCTGCACCCCCTTCCCTGCTCCACGCTCTCCCCACATCCCCATCAGTGGCCGCTGCCTGTCAGGAGGCTGCTGCAGCGACTCCTGTGCCACCTGCTGGGAAGCTGAACGGGAGGCTGGTCCTCAGTGGCCAGAGCATTTTTGCCAGGGTGGTCTTTCAGCGCTTCACAATAAGGAAACTGTGTTTCTTACAGGCAAGAAAAATACTGGTCCTGCTGCCAGACATCATGGAGACCATGCAGGACACCAACAGTGATGTCAAGAGGAAGGCCCTGGTACTCTTCAGGAACACGATGGGTCACCTGGGCAGGGAGGAGGCGAGCCCCATCGCTCTGCAGCTGGCGGAGAAGCTCCTGCCCCTCTTTGATGACGTAAGGCTGCCATGGGAGCCCCAGCCCGAGCCTACAGATGGGCGCTCGGCACAGACAGCTGCCCCTCAGCCCAGCCCCGTGGGCAGCCCTTGGGCAGGGCTCCCCTCGTGCTCCTCTTGCGTGGCCTTTCAGGGCTCCGGGGCCATTCAGCCTCCGCTGCAGATCTGCCCCACGGCTGCTGTGCTCAGGATCCGACCCCTCACATCAGCCGCGCTGACGCCCTTGCTCACCGGGGGCTGGGAGTGCCTGTTGCTGATGTTCCCCATCCTCCTCCCTACCAGGAGTCCAGCCTGGTGCGGGAGCTCTCCATCAGCCTCTTCAGAGATGTGATGGACACTGTGGTGGGGAGAAACAAGAAGATGCTGAGGAAGACAGTGAAGAGGGTCCTGGTCCCACTGTTCCTCCGTATGAATGACCAGAGGAAGAGCGTGGCCGAGGTGCAGTGACCAGAGCTGTTGGGACGGCTGTGCTGCAGCAGCAGCCCAAGGCCACCCCACAGGAGTCCCTACAGGCTTCCCAGCTGTTCCTGCACGTGTGGGAGGCCAGGGCTGTGAGTCCCCATCACTGCCCCCAGGTCTTTGAGCCCCCAGCGCTGTCGCCCAGGGCTGTGCCCAAGACACCCCCAGGTGTTTGGGCCCGAGACAAGCCCAGCCCCTGAGGGCAGGATGGCCTCAGGACAAAGTCCTGCTCACCCAGTTCCCCCTGCATTGGGCCAGCTAACTCGGTCTGTGCAGGGGGCTGCAGCGCTTACAAGGGCTGCAGAGCCAGCTTGTTCAGGTGTCCTGCTGGGGGACGCCCGTGGGAGCTGCTGCTGGCTCCGTCCTGCCCCGGGCTCTCTGGGGCTCCAGCCCTCGCTGCCTGCAGCCGTGGGCCCTCAGCTCCTCTGCCCTTCAGGCTGCCCCCAGCCCCGGTGGCAGCTCAGCAGCTCTGGAGGATCTCTGTTCTGCTGGCCAGCAGCATGAGACACCTGAGGTGGCGGCTGCCCCGTGGCCCTGCCCTGGGCACTGAACCCACTTCAGACTCCGTCCCCTGATGCCTCTTCCCATGAGGGGCTGGGAACAGCTCATGCCGGGCCAAGAGAAGGGAGGGTGCCAGGTGTCCTCCCCTGGGCTGCGGTGCCATCTCCCAACCTCTGCTTCTCTGCAGGCCTCTAGGGACACCCTGCTGGCCTGTGCAGGGTTCCTGGGATGGAGGAACCTCAGCACCCTGGTCCGGACGCATCAGACACATCGCATTGGAGAGTGTTTGGTGAGAATTGGACGAGGGCTGCCCCAGGTGCCCTGTGGGGAGGGCTGTGCAGCTGAGCCTCACCTGCCCTGTTCCAGCCCAGAGCCCAGCCTGGAACCACGTCCTCCTTCCCTGCCTTCAAGCACAGAGCCCCCAAGGGCTCTTCTCCAGGCCCCTCTCCCCTCCCTGCCCGAGGTGCTAAACAAGACCCTGGCACACGTTGGCCCTGGCAGTGGGACAGAGGGGTCTCAGCACTGCCAGGCCGCCTGTGCCCTCTGCTCTCTCTGAACCTCAGCCCCACGGGGCTCCTGTCTGGGAGGGAAGAGGCCACTGGTAGGAGGGACTGGTCCGGGTGGCTGGGCAGTGTCTGTACCAGACCCATGCCCTTGTGCTCTTGCCAGCTCCAGCAGGACAGGAGCAGGCTGGAAGAACAGCTGTGTCAGAGCCTGCTGTACGTGAAGGACGCTCAGGCCACCGTGCGACTGGAGGCCGTCAGGTTCACCGGTGAGCCACAGCCCCGGGGACCCTCTGCTGGCAGCCTGGCCCCCGTCCCCACCGCTGCACGGGCAGCAGGGGCGGCCCTGGGGCTGCCAGAGCCCCGGTGCCTCCAGGAGGGCCCAGCGCGCAGGGGGCTCGTTCGCTGGGAGCCTTGCTCAGCCCCAGCGGCCTCGGGTCCCGTCCTGCCCGGGGCCAGCCCTGCCCAGGGTGCAGGGTGTGCAGCCGAGCCGGCCGGGCCGGGGCCGTGCTGCCGGGAGCGTGCTGGGGAGCAGAGGCCTGACAGGAGCTCTGTGCACAGGGCTTTGCGCACGGTACCTGAAGAACCGCAGCAAGAAGGTGGAGAAGCTGAATGAAATCACCAAAGGTGAGCGCGGGCTGTGCTGTGCTGGTGGGCAGGGGACAGGGCAGAGCAGGGCGCTGCCATGCCTGGTCCTCCTCCAGGAAAGCGCTTCAGGGGCAGAGGACGTGTCAGGGGCACCTGGCGCGTCCCGGAGCAGCAGCTTCCAGCTGGTCTGTTGCTCTCATCTGCTCCTCCTGGCCAGGGGAAGAGACGCGTGGGGCTGGCACAGTCCGGAGGGGACTCCTGGGGGTCTCTGCAGGCAGTGGGGACTCATCTCTGCTCTGCGTCCCTCTCTTGCAGGCCTCCTGCCCTTGATGGAAGACTCCGATCCCTGCGTCAAGCACTTGGCAACTCAGACCCTCTACAACCTACTGGTAGAGTTCCCAAGACCACAACGGAGCTGGTGGTTGCTGAGCTGCTGGATCTGTGGGAGCCAAAGAGAATAAATTCTCTCTAGTTTTGTTTTTTTCTTTATTTTATATATTTGCCTTTATAGCTATGATAACAAGAAGTGCCATGAAAAAGTATTATTCATCCCACCTCTTGACACTGGTTAAACCCCAGCAGGCGGCTCAGCACCACACAGCTCACTCCTCCAAAGTAGGATGGGCGAGAGAATGGGAACTCTAAAAGTGAGACAACTCATGAGTTGAGACGAAGGCAATTTGATAGATAAATCCAAAGTTGTGTGCATAAACAAAGCAAAACAAGAACTGCATTTGCTCCTCCCTGTCAGCAGGTGGGTGTCCAGCCACCTCTAGCAAAGCTGGGCTCCAGCACACCCAGCAGTTCCTTGGGAAGATAAACACCATCACTCCACGTGTCCTGCCCTCCCTTCTCTGCTCCCAGCTCTTACTGCTGAGCATGACATCACATGGTGTGGAAGGTCCCTTTGGTCAGCTGTCCCAGCTGTGTCCCCTCCCAGCTCCCTGTGGACCCCCAGCCCACTTGCTGCTGTGGTGTGTGAGAAAAAGAAACGGCCTTGGCGCTGGGTAAGCTCTGCTCAACAGGGACTAAAACATGCGTGTGTTACTAACACTGTTCTCATCCCAAGGGCAATACACAGCGTCATACAAGCATGAAGAGGTTTAACTCTATACCAGATGAAACCAGCACATGTGCGTACAGAAGCAGTCTTCTTGCACAAATAAAGAACCCAGAAGAAAACAATTTGTCTGAGCTCCCATCTCTTCCCATCTTCTCTGGAGCTGGAGATACAGATACAACCCCAGCAGCAAGAAAGGGTTAAGGACCCAAAATCCCAGCTGACACGTGGAGGAGCTGCCCATGGGACCCAGAGGCTGCATCCTGCTGACTCAGCAGGCGCTGCCCCTCTGCCACCTGATTGTCAGCGGAGCTGCTGCTTCCCTGGAGCCACGGACATGGAGGACGTGGCCTCTTCAGTGCTGGCCTCTCCTCACTTCCACTGTCCTCTTGTGCTCTTGCATTTGTGCTGCGGCTAAGGTCTTGTGTACCTTGTGACAGTCCTGTTGTGGCTACAGTGGCATCCCCGTGGCTGTGGACAGGAGCAGGCCGTGGGAACCACTGTGTGAGCTCTGGCCTCCCTGCTGGCACCACCGTGAGCACAGGGGCTCCTCAGGGCAGGGCCAGAGGGCTGGGTACCCTTCCAAAGCTGGTGTCAGGAATACCCCCGAGAAGCTGCTCCCTCAGAGGGACTTTTGCTCTCTTGGGATGCCCAATGGAGTCACAGCAACAAGCTCAGAGTGCCAGGGTGATGTGTTAGGAACCAAAGGATGGGAAAATGCTTCTCTTGGTGGTGACACATGTCCATGCAGACAGCACCTGCCTTGGGTCTTACGGCAAATGCCATCCTGGAGAAGAACCAGAAGCTGCCAAGTGATGTCAGGAGCTTTCCAGGGACAGCATATGAGTCCCAGCCGGCAGTGACTGGCATCTCACAAAATGAGTGACCACCCAAGGAGGAGCCTCCCAGACAAAAAGGCGAACCTCAGGAGGTCATGGGCTAATGAGAAGAGAGGCTGTGAGGAGCCAGCAGGCAAAGGAGCATCAGACTGGAGAGTGTTTGAGGACACCCTCTGGGAAAGGCCCTGGCTGGGTGTAGTGCAGCCCTGTCCTGCCCTTTGTGCCATTAGAGACGCCCCACGGTCCTGTCCTTGTCTCCTGAGCCCGCTGGGAAGACGGAACGGGCTCAGCAGCGGTGACGCTCATCCAGCCGGGTCTGCTTCCCACCCCAGCCAGCATGGCCAGTGCAGAGTCACCCCACGAGCCCAGGGCGCCACAGCCCCTCGCTCTGCAGAGCAGCATCGCCAGCTCAGGGCCCTGCGGGGAGCACGGGGAGGGAACCAGGAGCAGCCAGAGCAGCCTGGACACCCTCACCTGGGGAAAGGGACGTCCCTGGAGAAGAGCAGGGGAGCGTTTCTGTGTCTGAAGGCTGGAATGCCAGAGAGAGAGAAACCTGTTTCCGCAGACGCTCATTTGGGGCTGGCTGCTCTGCTGCTGGACCAGCACTCTTGTTCTGGGCTGGGGAGAGGGGCTGGCACTGAGGGGCACAGGCCGTCTGTGCTGGGCATCTCCTGGGGCCGACACCAGCAGTCCTGGATTTCCAGTGGTCTCCATGTCCTCCTGCCATGTCCAGCTCCAGCCCTGGTGCTGGGGGGGAGGCTGAGACCCGCCTGTGCCTCCAGCAGCTGCTGTGCCCTTCAGAGGGGCTGGGGCTGTGGGCTGAGTGCCCAGAGCTCTGCAGCCCCTGCGCCGGGCACAGCCGTGGGGCCAGCCCAGCCCGGGCTGCTCTGCGGGGCTGGGCTGGAGAGAAAGCCGGGGCTGTGGGGAGAGCTGGGCAGGGCTGGGCTGAGCTGGACAGTGCTGGGAGAGGACACTCAGAGGACACAGCTGGCTGAGCTGCGTGACCGTACGGGGGAGGACGCGCTGCAGCGGGGTGAACCGCAGAGCCGGGACACGCAAAGGCAGGAGAGAGGAGGCCGCTCTGTGCCCTTGGTGCACGGACAGACTGGGAAGGTGCCCAGGACATTTGTCTCTCCCGTGGCCATTTCCAGCACTGCACCCCAGGCGCTGGGTCAGGTTTGCTCTCTGTCCATCTCCCTCCTCCCGCGGGACTGGGTGCCTGAGTCAGGGAACAGCCAGCCCTGCCAGAGCAACTCAGGCCTTGCACCAACACAAGGGATCAGAAGGAGAGTGCGGCAGTGGAACGAGAACAGCTCTGGAAGACCCAGTGCTGGTGCTCCCTGGCACTGCTGCCATTCCGGGACTGTGTTCCCTCTACCCACGCACAGGAACTGTCCCTGCAGCTCCAGAAAGGCCTTTGAGAAAGGATCTCAGGGAAAAAAAATTGTCTTGGAAAGTCCTTTATTTCACTTAAAGACCCAGAGAGCAGGGCTCCTCATTTACCCAGCCATTAGGTATGAAAAGAAAAGCAGACAGTGAATCAGTAAAGGATGAAAACATTAACACAATTTTAAAATCGCACCATCCCAACAAAATAAAGAAGACAGGTTGAGCCTGCAGTGAGTTACATTAAGACCGCTGTGCAGCAGATAAGGGGCAGTTTATTGCTTCAGAAAAACATCCAGTCATCAGTTTCCACACGGAGCCACACATAATATGAGGCCATATAGCTGAAATCAGCACGTAGAGAAGACTTTTGTAGGGAAGACTTTGAAGGGAGCAGCCTGACTTCATGCAGCTGAAAACCAGAGAGCTGCCAGTGTGCTGAAGGGACGGGGAGAAGTGTCCTGGGGCGAACAAAAGCCTGTGGATCACAGTATCACAGTATGTTTGGGATTGGAAGGGACCTCAAAAGATCATCTAGTCCAATCCCCCTGCTGGAGCAGGAACGCCCAGGTGAGGTCGCACAGGAACATGTCCAGGCGGGTTTTGAATGTCTGCAGAGAAGGAGACTCCACAACCCCCCTGGGCAGCCTGTTCCAGTGCTCTGTCACCCTCACTGAGAAGAAGTTTTTTCTCAAAGTTAAGTGGAACCTCTTGTGTTCCAGCTTAATCCCATTACCCCTTGTCCTATCATTCTTTGCCACCGAGAAGAGCCTGGCTCCATCCTCGTGGCACTCACCCTTTATATATTTATAAACATTAATAAGGTCACCCCTCAGTCTCCTCCAAACTAAAGAGACCCAGCTCCCTCAGCCTTTCTTCATAAGGGAGATGCTCCACTCCCTTAATCATCTTTGTTGCCCTACGCTGGACCCTCTCCAGCAGTTCCCTGTCCTTCTTGAACTGAGGGGCTCAGAACTGGACACAATATTCCAGATGGGGTCTCACCAGGGCGGAGTGGAGGGGAAGGAGGACCTCTCTGACCTACTGACCACCCCCCTTCTAATCCACCCCAGGTACCATTGGCC
This sequence comes from Streptopelia decaocto, assembly GCF_964273445.1. Lineage (NCBI taxonomy): Eukaryota > Metazoa > Chordata > Aves > Columbiformes > Columbidae > Streptopelia > Streptopelia decaocto. The sequence goes on along the minus strand of NC_138672.1, from coordinate 1,108,415 downwards.
TTCCTGGCCACAAGGGCACAGTGCTGGCTCATGGTCACCCTGCTGTCCCCAGGACCCCCAGGTCCCTTTCCCCTACACTGCTCTCTAATATGTAATTTCCCAACCTATACTGGAACCTGGGGTTGTTCCTGCCCAGATGCAGGACTCTACACTTGCCCTTGTTCAATTTCATCAGGTTATTCCCCACCCAACTCTCCAGCCTGTCCAGGTCTCTGGATGGCAGCACAGCCTTCTGGCGTGTCAGCCACTCCTCCCAGCTTAGTGTCATCAGCAAACTTGCTGACAGTCACTCTATTCCCTCATCCAAATCGTTAATGAATATCTTGAATAATATTGGCCCCAGTACTGCCCCCTGAGGCACTGCACTAGATACTGGCCTCCAACTGGACTCCGCACCATTGACTACCACTCTCTGGCTTCTCTCCCTAAGCCAGTTTGCCACCCACCTCACTACTCTATTGTCTAGACCACACCTCCTCAACTTAGCTGTGAGGATGCTGTGGGAGACGGTCAAAGGCTTTACTGAAGTCAAGGTAGAGCACATCCACCGCTCTGCCATCATCCATCCACCTTGTTACATTCTCATAAAAGGCTATGAGGTTGGTCAAGCATGACTTACCCTTGGTAAAGCCATGCTGACTGCCCCTAATAACCCTCTTATCCTTGATATGCCTTGAGATGGCACCAAGGACAAGCTGTTCCATTACTTTCCCAGGGACAGAGGTGAGGCTGACTGGTCTATAATTACCCGGGTCCTCCTTCTTGCCCTTTTTGAAGACTGCAGTGACATTTGCTTTCCTCCAATCCTCGGGCACCTCTCCCATTTCCCAAGACTTGGCAAAGATGATGGAGAGCGGCCCAGCAATGACTTCAGCCAGCTCCCTCAGCACCCGCGGATGCATCCCATCTGGACCCATGGATTTATGGATGTCCAGACTATTTAATTGCTCCCTAACCCAGTCCTCATCGACTAAAGCAAACTCCTCCATTGACCTGGCTTCATCCGGGGTCTCAGGGGTACGGGGCTCCCCAGGACAGCCCCCAGCAGAGTAGACAGAGACAAAGAAGACATTCAGTAATTCTGCCTTGTCTGTATCTTCTGCCACCAGGGCACCCACCCCATTCCTCAGTGGGCCTACGTTGCCTCTGGTATTAGTTTTATCTGCTATGTATTTGAAAAAGTTCTTTTTGCAGTCCTTGACCCCTCTCTCCAGCTGTAATTCTAAGGAGGCCTTGGCTATCCCAGCTGGCTTCCTACATCCTCTAACAGCAGCCTTATATTCCTCCCAAGTGGCCAGCCCCTGCTTCCATGACCTGTAAACTCTCCTCTTCTGCTTGAGCATACCCAACAGCTCCCTATTCAACCACGCAGGCCTCCTGGCTCCCTTCCTTGACTTCCCACGTGTGGGGATGCTCTGATGCTGAGCGTGGAAGAAGCAATCTCTGAATGCCACCCAGCTATCTTGGGCCCCTTTTCCTTCAAGCAGTCTTGCCCATGGGATTTCCCCCAGCAATTGCTTGAAAAGGCCAAAGTCAGCCCTGCTAAAGTCCCGGGTTGCAATTCTACTTGCTATTCTGTTCCTGCCACACGAGATGCTGAACTCCACCATCTCGTGGTCACTGCAACCCAGGCAGCCCTCGACCTTTACTGCTTCGGCCAGACCCTCCTTGTTAGTGAGGATGAGATCCAGCAGTGCTCCTCTCCTGGTCGGCTCCTCCACCATCTGCATGAGGAAGTTATCATCAATGCACTGGAGGAACCTCCTGGGGTGTGGCTGGCTGGCTGAATGGTCCTTCCAGCAAACATCAGGGAAGTTAAAATCACCCACAACAACCAGGGCCTGTGACTGTGAGGCCACTCTCAGCTGCCCATAGAAGGCCTCATCAACTTCCTCAGCCTGATCTGCTGGCCTGTAACAGACGCCCACAACAGTGTCACTCCTGCCAGCCTGCCCCTTAATTCTGACCCAGACACTCTCAACTCGCTCCTCATCCGCTCCTGGGCAGAATTTAGTACGTTGTAGTTGCTCTCTCACATAGAGAGCAACTCCACCACCACGCCTGGCTGGCCTGTCTCTCCTGAAAAGGGCATAGCCATCCATGACCACATTCCAGTCATGCGAACTGTCCCACCATGTTTCTGTAATTGCCACCAGATCATAATCTCCCGACCGAACACAGGATTCTAACTCCTGCTTATTCCCCATGCTGCGCGCATTGGTGTGCAGGCATTTCAGGGAGCGAGCAGAGCACACCAATTTCTCCCTGGGGGCATAGGATGACAGAAGGTGGGAGAGATGCGGTTTGCAGAGAGTGGCAGGAGTCCCTCCCAGGGCTGAGCGGGATGAGCTTTGGACAGAAGGAAAAATAAAGCAGCTCTCAGATGTGTTTTGGAGTTAGCGCCTCTGTCACTAACGAGAGAAAGAGGACCGTGCTGTAAGGAACTCCTTGTTGTTCAGGAGAAAAACCGAAGCTTTTCACATCCTCTCCAGCAGTTCTTTTCACTTGTCAAAGCAGGTGTAATTTTTCAGTAGTTTGCCTCTGGCATTAAGTTCTTTGAGCAGCGGTTTTGCTCTCAGGGCTATCCCTTTGTTTTAATGATATTTCAGGGGTATTTAAAGGTTACACCTCTTAGACAGAATTGCCTTTTTATGATGCCTGATCAATCTATTTTCTCCCTGGTTTTGGTAAGAGGCTGAGGGGTAGAATATGGCGGTTGTTTCTCTTTTAGCCAAAGGAGGCCAAGGTACAGATACCAGATTTCTGAAAAGGCACAAAGGAAGGCAAAATTAGAACGTGGTGCTGTGACGGGTACCCGCTGCTCCTGAGCCCTGGTGTACCCTGACAGAATCTCTGAAGTCTGAACTGTACAGCAGGGATCCTGGCAGCTCTGATCTCCTACCCTGCATTCCAGCACGGAAAATGAAAGTCCCCTCGTTTTGACTCTCTTCACAGCCTAAAGCACCACATGGGTAATGACACTGGCCAGGAAACATCACTGTGCCCAGGTGGCCAAGAGGCCACCAGCATCCTGGCTGGTCCCAGCACTGGTGTGACCAGCAGGCCCAGGGCAGCGACCGTCCCTGTGCTGGGACCTGGGGAGGCCAAACCGCGAATCTGTGGGCAGCTCTGGGCCCCTCTCACCAAGAAAGGCCTTGAGGTGCTGGAGCGAGTGGAGAGAAGGGAACGGAGCTGGTGAGGGGCTGGAGCACAAGTGTGATGGGAGCGGCTGAGGGACCTGGGGGGTTCAGCTGGAGAACAGGAGCTGAGGGGAGACCTTCTGATCTCTGAACTGCCTGAAAGGAGCTTGGAGCCAGGGGGGGTTGGTCTGTCCTGCCAGGCAGCATGTTTACTGAGGAGGGGCCGATTAAAGTCTGGCTGGAGACACTGCTCAGAAATTGTTTAAAAAAACTCCCCAGCCTCCAGCTTACGTAAAACCTTTAATAATTCCCTTCACCCCAGCAACCTTTCATAAAAACCCCAAACAAACCAAACCAAAAATCTAAACAAAATGAACCAAACACTCCCCCAACAAACAAACAAACAAAACCACACAGACACAAACCCACTCTCTCTTGAAAAACAAAAAAAATTCCAGAAATTGCAGAAGCTGGTTCCTTTTAGGCGCTCCATGTGTGCCTGTGCACACGCTATTTCGCAAACGCATTTCTGTGATAGAATCGAGTAGTAACAGTCTGAAGTTCCTCCCCACCTCCTCCCCTTCACAAGAGTTAACGCTGCACTTGCACTACGCACTCTCCCAAAATGTGTTTTCGTTCTGCAGCCGTCCATCTCTTAAACTGGTGTCTGTGCGTGTACGCACGGATGTGTATGTGCACACACGTGTGTGGGTTCAGCAGCTGGCAGGAGCGCTCATCCTTTGTCTCTCGCAGAAGTTCTGTGGCTGTGCAGTTAATTTCATGCATTTTATCGAACACTCTGAGCACTCGGCAGCTCCGTCCGCTCCCCAGGAGCCGAACGCTCTGCCCCGGCCCAGAGACAGGAGACAGCGCCGTGCGGGCGCAGCCGCGGGCCGGGCTGCACACGGGACGGGCCAGGCCGGGCCCGGCCTCCCCCGGGCCTGCGGGGACACGGGGCGGGGGGTCGCGCCACAGAGGCCAAGAGAACGGCTGCCCGGGGCTTCTCCTGAGGAACAAGGGACAGGAGGAGAGGAAACGGCCTCGCGTTACACGGGGAGGGTCAGCTTGGACCTTGGAAACGTTTCCTCACGGAAAGGGCTGTGGGGCACTGGAACAGGCTGCCCAGGGCTTGGTGGAGTCACCATCCTGGAGGGCTGAGCAGACCTGAGATGAGGGTCTCGGGACATGGGGCAGTGCCAGGGTGGGGAACGGTTGGACTCCATCATCTTAAGGGTGTTTTTCAACCAAAATGATTCTAGGATTCTATTGCACAGTCTGTTTGTGCATTGTAATAGTGCCCAAAGGTCACAGCCAGGGTTTCTATTGTCTTGTCCTGGTATTTTTGCAAACGGGCAGAAGTCTGTCTCAAAGAATGTTATGAAAGGAAAACACACGAAGATGGGTAGAGTGAGCAATGGGAAGGAGGGAGGGCCAGGTATGAAGGTGAAACCCACCGAGAGCGAGTATTGATAGATCACTAGTGATGTGCATCACTTGCAGGCTGTAAATCATTGGAACTGTTTTGTTAATAATGGAAATGTTGAAATCAGATAGAATGAATGTAGCGTTAAAGAAAACCAAGAGGCACGTAGATAAGCTGAATTCTTGCATCACTGCAGTTCTTTCCCTTTTAACCCAATGAAGAGAAGAAAAAAGATGACAACACATTTTAGTCAGGTTATTAAAGCCTGTATCTGCCCCAGCATGTTCTGGATCACTTCAGCTTTATACAGACAAACTAAATGCACAGCCTGGCACATAATCAAATCAGTTCAGCTGTGACAACCCAGCTCAGTCTTGGCTTTGTAGCTTAAGACGATGTTTCTTGCTTTCCTGCGCTCCCTCATGTTCACGGCTGCAAGTTCTGACAGTCTCTCTGCACCAGCAGAGCTCCTGAGAGAACTGGTAGCGACTCTTGCGCAGCAACATGTTAACGCCCCGGCTGTTAGCGCTGGGTTCGGGAGATCTATACTCTCTGGTTCAATTCTTACCTCTTTCATTGGCTCGTACAGTGATTTGTGCACTCAGCTCCTCTCTGCTTTTGTTCTAAGTCCAAAAACACCCTGGGTAACTCAAGGCAGCTAAAAAGAGTCACCTTAAGTGAGTGTTTTTGAGGTGGTTTGAGATCCTCACGCTGGCATGCTGGTGTCTGCAGCTGGTGCTTGTGCCCGGACCCTGTTCCTTTCTCTCTGGCTTTTCTTTCTTTGCCCTTTTCCTGGCAGAGCACAAGGCAGGAAGGGGGTGAAGCAGCAGCAGCAGGAGCTGTTTGCCGTGTCACCCTGAGCAGAGCGCAGATCCCGCAAGTGCCACCAAAGGAGCAAGACGGCTCGGGGCCAGTAAAGCTGGCGCGGTGGCATTTCGGGTGGCTGCTCATGGACTCGGAAGCCTGTTCCGGGGAGCTGAATTCCACACGGATCTTTAGCACGTGAACTTTTATCACTGACCGCTCTCCCTGTTTAGAAAAATCAACCAACCAACCAACCACCGAAGTTGTGTGGCTGGGTCATCTGCAATAATCTCTCCTTGTATTGACTCCTCTTCTTTTCTTGATGTGTAAAAAAGATTTGACCAGTAGTGGCCGTGGGTCAGATGGTACTTAGTGCAGAAATAAGGGTTTAGCTTGTGGCCTGAGAAGCTGAACATTGGACAACTATTTCAGACTGGGCTGTGGCTCATTCCTGCTGTCAGGAACCTGCCTCAGGTCTCCCAAACAAATAGTTGTGGTGTTTTGACTACCAAAGGTCTCTGAAAAGTCAGCAGGAACTTCTACAAGACTTCAGTGAATAGAGGTTTGGGTCTTATTTTCGTATTGCTTTCTCAGCCCGATGAGAAATGAATTGGCTGCATTTCTGCAACAATTACAGCTCTGTTCTGTTTTCCAAAGGTATTTCCAAGCACGAAGGCTTGAGTGGTCAGTGAAATGAGCTGAAATGCACAGGCACCTTTGCCAGGCCAAGTCCCCAGCTGATTCAAATGTCCTGACTTCGCTGCAATCAGTGCAGCTGTGGCAGTGTGAGCCAGTTCTGCAGGAGGCGTTTAGAACTTCCACATTGTGTTAGGATGTTTCTACATCTTCTTTGGGATCAAAGGCTATAACATGAGAACTTGCTTTGGTGTAGTGGCCAGGTTGGTATTTTAAAGACTTTGAGAAGCACATTTCCTACCTCTGCCTCCTGTTTTACCAGGAAAAACATTCAAAAGTATTTTGAGTATTTGAGTATTTTGAGTATTTTGGGGTTGTTTGTATCGATCTCCTTCAAAAATACCATGACAGAAAAATTTTTCCCCTTGGTTATGCAAGAGATACAAAGGTGTTTCTTATTTTGCCAGGACTATTTAGCTGAGTTCTTGTAGGGCATCAAGCTTAAAGAGTTATGCCACAGAGTGTGTTTTAAAGTAAGAGAAACCAAATCTTTCCCTTTAAATACCATATTAGATTTAGATCCAAGATGTACTGTAAACAAGCGTTTCTTCCTGTGGGCAATAGAGACCCAGGCTGCCTTGGGCACCTGTTTCCCTCTAGACGCTCTTCAGGAAAGTTGTGCCCCACCACTGTCTGGGCTGCGTCTGGTCCCCAAGGGGTAAGGAGGAGAACAAGCACCTGGCAGGGAGCATCAGAGCCACCATCTCGCCGTTCAACGCCGTCACCAACCGCGTGGTCAGCACCATCCTGGAGAGCAAAGAGCTCGAAACACAGCAAGGAGACAAGATTGTGGAGAAGTGGATTCATATTGCACGTGTAAAGCGTTTATTGGCGACTGTTTAATGTTCCTTGTGCGGGTGCCATGGAGCTGCGAGGGCAGAGGGGGGTTGTACGTGTTGGGCCCAGGCCAGGGAGCAGCTGAGCTGTCGCTCTTTCTGGTTTGGGCCGACTGCCTCTGTCACAGCAGATGCGGTGTTGCCCTTCCTGTCCTCGCAGTTGTGGGTCAGATACATTCTCATCTCCGTGCAGCAATCAAACGGGCCTGAGCTTTGTGCACCTAAATTTGCGTGTACAGACCCCTGTTGGTGAGAGTTTGTCTGGTTCACGAGCCACCAGCAGATGTCCAGGAGACACTTGAAGAGTCACAGGCCAGACTTCCCCCAGCTCCCCTGGCTTTATTTTTAATTGACACTTAGATGGCCGAGGGTTGACATTTTAAATACCACATAAAAGAGGCAAGTGGACGCCCTGCCCCTCCCGGCCTGGGTGGTGGGTCACAGTGAGGCCCTTTGTGACCCGCTCGGTGACACCACACGGTGCCATATAGAGCCGGCGTGGCCGCGGCCCTGCACTGTCTGACCAGACAGCGCCGGGACAGGACAGGAGAGCGGAGCTGGCGAGGAGACCCCGAGCACAGCCCACGGCTTTCATTGCCAGTCCCGGCACTTCAGAGCACAGAGGCCTTTCCCTGGAGTTCCCCCTTGCCCCACAGCACAGAGGCCTTTCCCTTGAGTTCCCGTCCTTCCCCTCACTTCCCTCCATTTCCATTTCACACGATGGCAGAGAGAACCCCCCCAGCACCCCCAGGGTGGCCTGGGCAGAGGTGGAGGCTCCCCAGGAGAGCAGCTCTCTGCTGGATCCCTGCGAGGCCACGGCGGCCCGGCCGGTGCAGACCGGTGAGCGCGGGGCCGCCTGGGGCTGGGCGAGGGTCCGGGCAGCGAGTGCGACCAGCGCGATGCCGGGATCACGTTTCCTGGGCACAGCGCAGCCCTGCAGGGGGGACACGGCGCTGCCCGAACACCAGCGCTGCCAGGAGCAGCTGGAGCCGGCCCGGCACAGCCGCCCTCCGCAGCCGCGCTGAGCTCCAAGCTCTCTGCATGCTTGGGGAAGCCTGTTGGCAAAGGGGCCGTGTCCGACTGACTCTTCTGTGTTTGCCCTCTGTGTAGATGAGACACTGCCAGAGGAGAAACCAGAGCTCCAACCCGAATGGGATTCTGTCAGCGCCTGCTCGATTTCTTCACTGGACAGCAGCAACATGACCAGGGTAACGAGCTCCCCCTTTAGGGACTCTTGTCTGTGTCACGGTCAGGAGACGTGTGCGAGCAAAGGGACCCAGAATGAGTGTGGCTGCGTGGCCTCGCTGTCCCTGGTGAGAGGGTTCCTGCTCTCCCCACGTAGGGACTGTCCGAGGGTGGCCCTGCAGTGTCCCAGCAGCCGCTCCAGCCGTCCTGGACACCAGGAGCCCTGGTTCCCTGCAGGGCGAACACATGCTGCCCATGCTCCCAGCCCTCCTCCCCCAGCCTGGGGAGCCTCTGCTCTGATCCTCCCCCTGCAGTGACGCAGACCCCGTTTCCATGTCCCTGCAGGCCCTGCTGACAGCGCTGCCGGGATCTCTGGCCAGAGCCGCTCGTGCTGCTCAGCCAAGCAGCACCAGCACGACGTGTCTTCATCCCTCCCTTCCTTCCTCCTGTAGGTGTTTGGAGAAAACCGCCAGCCTGCTCAGATGACAGACCTTCTCATGGTGGCCATTGAGGCCTTGACAGCAGAGGACATCTGTGACAGGCAGATGGGCAGCGAGGTCCTGGACACGGCCATGGGCGACCCGGCCTCCTGGCTGACGGATGTAAGTGCCCTGTGGCTGGATTGTCCTGCCCGTGAGCCCTGTCAGGCCTTGTCAGTTACTTCCCTTCCATGGGAACACGTCCCAGCTTTGCTCTGACCTGTGGGCTGTGGGCAATGCAGTCTGTGGGGCTGGGGAATGAGCTGAGTCTCTCTGAATCAAATCCCATTATTAGGACACTTCTCTGTCTCCTTGAGGTGTCCTTACAAGATGTCTTTACAAGCTCCAGGATGCAAACCTGTCCTATAGCACCTTTGTGTTATCTGAAATCCCCGTGGAGAAGCACAGAGATGTTATTACACAAAAAATGCTGTTGGGTTTGTGAAATAAGCCATGTGTGTCCTGGGCTAAACATGGGGTGCTGAGACCTTAAGAGAGGGTGAGACATGTAGTAGTCTGCAGTAAATTCCACTATTCTCAGCAGTGCCTCATGGCTTTTCAAGATAACAAGGCACCTTGATCACCATCCATATCAGAAAGGTGCCAACCTAGAGCAGCTGGGAGCAAGACAGGGGAACAGACAAGGTCCTGACATCCAAGAACACTCCCCAGCTGTCAAAACTGCCTTTTGCCATCTCAGTTCCTTATCACTGTGAGTACAGAGGCTGATATGCTTTTCTGCACCAGGAGCATGAGGAACCAGGAGCTCAAAGATGCTCTGAGAAAAACATTTCATAGACATTTTTTAAAAGCTAAAGTTCCAGTCTTTCTCCACAAATGATTCCTGATGTGTTCTTTACTAGCCCTGAACTTTGCTTGTTCACTGTGTTATTTCTGTGGTTGTTATTTCTCCTTACACAAGTGTTTAGCTTTGTCCCACTATATCTGAGGGATGAACCTGCAGTGTTTCACTGTCAGAGCATTGTAAAGAGTGTCTGAGTGAGTTTGTTACACCCCCTCTGTAATAAAATTTGATTTTTCACTGCACTGCCTGGCTTTTCCTCTAAACCTGGTGTCAAGAACAGGATCAAAAAGAGTCTTTCGATCTATGGATTTGGAGCAATAAGCTCATTCTCACATTGTGACCTCTGTTGTGGTTTAACCCGCACTAGCAACACAACCACAATAGCTGCTCACTCACCCCCTCGCCTCCCCACCCCGCAACAGGGAGAAAATTGAAAGGGAAGGGAGAATGTTGGATTGAGATAAACACAGTTTAATAAAATCACAAAATACAAATATGCTACAAGTAAATATGTGTATAAAATAGAAATAAAAGATACTCAAGGCAGTTCCTCACGAACACGCTGAGCAGCCAGTCCTAGGAAAGAGGAGCTGGTCCTAAAGCCGATACCACAGCGAGAAAATAAAGGGAAAAGGCAGAAAGGCCCGGAGGCCTCTGCAGAAGAGCAAAAGCCAAACTAAACGTCCCAGACCAGCCTTGACAGCAGGAGTAGGCAAGAGTGGGGATGCCTGAGACAGCAAGAGAGTCAGCAACCCGGGAGGTCCTGACTTTTCTTAAATATGAGGCACCATGCTAATGGGATGGAACACAAAGTCCAAATAATGACCGTGCTAGCTACGGAAAAGAAAAGTTTCTAACTTAATGAAGAAAATTATCCCATTTTCAGTCAAACCAGCACATTCCACCCCTTATTCCATACCATTATGGCATACTTAGGCCTTATCAATACATTCTAGTTAAATACTACTACTATATATATACATATGTACATATATACATATACATACAGATGTAATTCATCATTCTCTTAGTCCCTGGGCCATCCTTTTTAAATGTTCATTAAGTTCATTTAGTTAATTCCTTTAAATTTCATTTATCACAACAGTCTCCCAGGGCAGGAAAAATGGTATATCTAGTGCAGCTCATGCCCACAGTTTGTGGGTCAAAGAAATCAACTTAAAATAAGTTGTCAGGCACCACTTGTTGAAGCAGCTCTGGTTTCATCACCACTGCATTGACCTGAAAGACACTTATTGAACACTGTTAGTACAGCACATAGCATCACCTAGCAATTAACATCATGTAGTTCAATATTGAGTATTCTCACCTAAAATCAAATCCCCTCGAGGTACGCATCAAACTTCTCCATCCTTCAGCATTACCCACCAAGTACTGCCAGGTCCTTGGGCAAAAACAGGCAATGGGCACTTCTGTGACAGAGCTGGCCTCAGAACAGTCTTTCCATAAAGAAAGGTGATCGCGGGGCAGTACATGAAGGTTTATGTCTTCTGCCAAAGTCTTCCTCAAGAACATGCCCAATAAAGTGACCCACAGATCTAAACACCAGTGAACAGCTGACAGCGTGGGTGTGCAGTGTGGGGTACACAGCAGTGTCCTCTCACAGCCAGAGCTCCTGCCAGAGACCTGCAGGACCGTCAGAGCAGGGGCTGGGCTGTGCCCGTGTGCACTGGACACCCCACAGAAGCTGCCCCAGGGCAATCCTAGAATAACAGATTCATAGAATGTCCTGAGCTGGAAGGACCCACACGGATCATCAGTTCCAACTGCTGTCCCTGCACAGGACACCCCACAGGTCACCCCGTGTGTCTGAGGACGGTGTCCAGTCTCTCCTTGAACACTGTCAGGTTGGGGCCGTGACACCTCCCTGGGGAGCCTGTTCAGTGTCCAGCACCTCTGGGGGAAGAACCTTTTCCTCATGTCCCACTGCCCCTCCCTGGCTCATCTCCTGCCGTTCCCTGGGCTCTGTCACTGTCACAGAGCAGAGCTCACCCTGCCCCTCCTGCTCCTGCTGAGGAACCTGCAGCCCATGAGCTCTGCCCTCAGGCTGCTCTGCTCCAGCTGAGCAAACCCAGGGACTGCAGCCGCTGCTCATCCGGCTTCCCCTCCAAACCTTCCCCAACTTGCTGTCCCTCCTCTGGACACTCTCCAGCAGCTTTATCTCCTTTTCTCCTGTGTCCCCAGCCCTGCACACAGTGGATGCTGCAGGTGAGGCCGCCCCAGCGCAGAGCAGAGCGGGACGATCCCCCCTGCCCGGCTGGCCGTGCTGTGCTGGGTGCACCGGGACACGGGGCCCTCTTGGCTCCAGGGACACTGGGGGCTCATGTTCAACTTGCCTTTGACCAGGACCCCCAGATCCCTCTCCGCAGAGCTGCTTTCCACCATCTTTTCCCCCCGTCTGCCTGTACAGCCAGGGTTGCTGTGTCACACACAGAATTACAGAATCACAGGATGTCAGGGGTTGGAAGGGCCCTGGAAAGCTCATCCAGTGCAATCCCCCCATGGAGCAGGAACACCCAGATGAGGTTACACAGGAAGGTGTCCAGGCGGGTTGGAATGTCTGCAGAGAAGGAGACTCCACAACCTCCCTGGGCAGCCTGGGCCAGGCTCTGCCACCCTCACCAGGAACAAGTTTCTTCTCAGATTTAAGTGGAACTTTTGTGTTCCAGTTTGTACCCATTACCCCTTGACCTATAATTGGTTGTCACCCAGAAGAGCCTGGCTCCATCCTCCTGACACTCCCCCTTTCCATCTTGATCCCCAGCAATGAGTCCCCCCTCAGTCTCCTCTTGTCCGGCTCCAGAGCCCCAGCTCCCTCAGCCTTTCCTCACACGGGAGATGCTCCACTCCCTGCAGCATCTTGGTGGCTGCGCTGGACTCTCTCCAGCAGTTCCCTGTCCTGCTGGAACTGAGGGGCCACAACTGGACACAATATTCCAGGTGTGGTCTCCCCAGGGCAGAGCAGAGGGGCAGGAGAACCTCTCTGACCTACTGACCACCCCCTTCTAACCCACCCCAGGTACCATTGGCTTCCTGGCCACAAGGGCCCAGTGCTGGCTCATGGTCACCCTGCTGTCCCCAGGACCCCCAGGTCCCTTTCCCCTACACTGCTCTCTAATAGGTCATTCCCCAACTTATACTGGAACCTGGGGTTGTTCCTGCCCAGATTCAAGACTCTACACTTTCCCTTGTTATAATTCATTAAATTTTTCCCTGCCCAGCTCTCCAGCCTGTCCAGGTCTCTGATGGCAGCACAGCTTCCAGTGTCAGCCACTCCTCCCAGCTTGGTGTCATCAGCAAACTTGCTGACAGTCACTCTGTTCCCTCATCCAAGTCGTTGATGAATATATTGAATAATACTGGTCCCAGCACTGCCCCCTGAGGCACTGCACTGGATCCAGGCCTCAACTGGACTCTGCCCCATTGACCACGACTCTCTGGCTTCTTCCCTTCAGCCAGTTCGCAGTCACCTCACTCCCCGCTCATCCAGCCCGCACTCCCTCAGTTCAGCTGTGAGGATGCTGTGGGGACTGTGTCAAATGCCTCACTCAAGTCAAGGTAGATCACGTCCACCGCTCTGCCATCATCCATCCATCTTGTTATGTCCTCGTAAAAGTCAATGAGGTTGGTCAAGCACGACTTCCCTTGGTAAAGCCATGCTGACTGCCCCTAATGACCCTCTTATCCCTGATATGCCTTGAGATGGCACCAAGGATAAGTCGTTCCATCAGTTTCCCAGGGCTGGAGGTGAGGCTGACCAGTCTATAATTACCCAGGTCCTCCTTCTTGCCCTTTTTGAAGACTGCAGTGACATTTGCTTTCCTCCAATCCTCGGGCACCTCTTCCGTTTCCCAAGACTTGGCAAAGATGATGGAGAGCGGCCCAGCAATGACTTCAGCCAGCTCCCTCAGCACCCGCGGATGCATCCCATCTGGACCCACGGATTTATGGATGTCCAGATTGCCTAATTGTTCCTTAACCCAGTCCTCATCAGCCCAGGCAAACTCCTCCATTGTCCTGCCTTCCTCTGGGGCCTCAGCGGTGCGGGGCTCCTCAGATGCATGTGTCCTAGATGCAAAATCCAGCACTTGCTCATCTTGAACTTCTTGTGGTTGGTGATTGCCCAGTTCTCCAGTTTTTCCAGATCTCTCTGCAGGGTTTCTCTGCCCTTGAGAGTGTCAACAGCTCCCCCCAGTTTTGTGTCATCAGCGAACTTACTAAGCAATCCCTCAAGTCCTGAGTCTAAGTCATTCATAAAGACATTGGAGAGTGCTGGTGTTAAGATGGATCCCTGTGGAACCTGTTAGTGACTGGTCACCAGCCCAACAGAACCCCATTTACTAGAACCCTCTGAGCCTGGCCCGTCAGCCAGTTGCTCACCCAATACGCTGTGTGTTTATCCAGCTGTGTGCGGGACATCTTGTCCAGGAGGATCCTGTGAGAGACACTATCAAAGGCTGTACTGAAACCCAAAAAGATCACATTGACAGGCTTCCCTTGGTCAATTGGTGGGCAACCTTGTCACAGAAAGAAATCAGGTTGGCCAGGGAGGACTTTCCCCTCATGAAACTGTGCTGACGGGGAACAATGACTGCGTTGTCATTCATGTGTTTTTCAATAACTCCCAGAATAATCTTCTCTGTGATTTTGCCAGGCACAGAAGTGAGGCTGATGGGCCTGTAGTTGCCAGGGTCAACCCTGTCGCCTTTCTTGTAGACTGGGACATCGTTTGCTAGCTTCCAGTCTTCCAGAACCTCTCCGGATTCCCAAGAGAATTGAAAAATCACGGAGAGAGCTCTTGCTATGATGTCAACCAGCAGTTCAAGCACCCTTGGACGAATCCCATCAGGCCCCATAGACTTGTAGGGATCCAGCTGGAGTAGCAGATCCCATACATGTTCTGGATTGATTGGGATTTTCCAGCCCAGGATTAGGGGGGCCCCCAAGTACATAATCGGTGTTGAAGACTGAGGCGAAGAAAGCATTAAATATCTCAGCTTTGTCTGCATCCCTGTCAATAAGGTGACCATGCTCATCAAGTAATGGGCCAATGCTATTTCTGTTTTGCCTTTTGCCATTAAAAGACATTGCTTTTATTTTTAAAATCTTTTTTTTTAATTGTCCTTTACAGTATTGGCCAGCTTCAATTCTAATTGAGCTTCGGCAGTGCGAATTTCCTCCCTACAATGGCGAGCAGCATCTCTGTAGTCCTCTCATGTTGTCTGACCTTGCATCCACTGACCATGTAATTTCTTTTTTCACTGCATTTCTAGAAGATCCCTGCTCAACCAAGCTGGCTTTTTACCTCACCTGCTAGACTTTTGGCATTTTGAAATGGTGTTACTTAAAAAACGACCAACACTGATGGACCCCAACACCTTCAAAAGCTTCTTCCCAGGGAAGTTCTCTGAGCAGCCTGACATCTGCTCTCCTCATACCTAGTGTTAAGGTCTTGCTGGAAGTTTTCCTCCTATTAGCAAATATTTTAAACGTAAAGCCTTATGGTTGCTGTGGCCAAGGGAGCCACAGGTCACTGCTTCTCCCACGAGACCCTCTCTGCTAGTGACATTTAAATCTAGGAAGGTACCTTTCCTGGTTGATTCCCTTAGTACCTGTATCAAGAAGTTTTTGTCCAGATGCTTCAGGAATCTTCTGGACCTGCTGGTGCCAGCTGTGTGATATTCTCAGTTGACATCTGGCAAGTTGAAGTCCTCCGTAAGGTCAAGGGCAAATGATCTGGAGGCTTCACTTAGTTCCTTAAAGAATAACTCAGTAGTGTCATCATCCTGGCTGGATGGCCTGTAGCAGACACCCATGATGACATCTGCTTTATTTGTCTGACCCTTAATCCTTACCCAGAGGTTCTCAACTTTGCCATCACCAACTGCCAGCTCCAGCCCCTCCACAACATACAGTGCCAACCTCCTGCACCTCCTGCCTGCCTATCCCTTCTGAATAGCCTGTAGCATCCATCATGGCACACCAGTTCCAGGATTCATCCCACCAAGTTTCACTAATGCAAACTACATCACACCTCTGGGACCAGGCCAAGGCTTCTAGTTCATCTTGCTTGTTCCTCATGTTGCATGCATTAGTGTACAAGTACTTCAAGTATGGCTGTCTGTGCCCTTCACCTCATGGCACAGTCTGAGGAATCTAGCTGTAAAGCACCTCCTCGAGCTTTGGTGTCCATCCCGCTGCTCAGCAGTGACCTGCCTGGTACCAGCCCACTTCGCCCTTCCAATCTAGTTTAAAGCCCTATCAATCAGCCTTGCAAGCCACTGAGCCACCTTCAATTATCCATCAGCAATCCTGGTAAACTGGGGAGGTCCCAGTTGACTGGAGGTTGGCAAATCTAATGCCCATCTACAAGAATGGCCAGAAAGAGTATCTGGGGAACTACAGGCCTGCCAGTCTGACCTCGGTGCTGGGGATGGTCATGGAACTGATCATCTTGATGGCACACACAGGACAACCAAGCCATTAGGACCAGTCAACCTGGGTTTATGAAAGGCAGGTCCTGCTTGACCGAGCTGATCTCCGTCTATGACAAGGTGACTCACGCAGTAGATGACAGAAAGGCTGTGGGTGTTGTGCACTTAGACTTCAGTAAAACCTTTGACACCGCATCCAACAGCATCTCCTGGAGAAGCTGCAGCTCACGGCCTGGATGGTGTATCTGTGATGGATAAAGAACTGGCTGGAGGGCCGGGCCCAAAGAGTTGTGGTGAACAGAGACACATCCAGTTGGGGGCTTGTCATGAGTGGTGTTCCCAGGGCTCAGTACTGGGGCCAGTTCTGTTTAATCTCTTTATCAGTGATCTGGAGGAGGGGATCGAGTGCGCCATCAGTAAGTTTGCAGATGACACAAGTTGGGTGGGAGTGTTGATCTGCTGGAGGGTGGGAAGGCCATACAGAGGGGTCTGGACCAGCTGGATTGCTGGGCTGAGGCCAATTGTCTGAGGTTCAACAAGGCCAAGTGACAGGTCCTGCACTTGGGTCACAACAACCCCAGGCAGCGCTACGGGCTCAGGGAAGAGCAGCTGGAAAGCTGCCTGGCAGAAAAGGATCTGGGGGTGTTGGTGACAGCAGCTGAACATGAGCCAGTGTGTGCCCAGGTGGCCAAAAAGGCCAAGAGCATCCTGGCTTGTATCAGGAATAGTGTAGCCAGCAGGGCAGTGATTGTCCCTTGTACTCAGCGCTGGGGAGGCCGCACCTCAAATCCTGGAGTCAGTTTTGGGCCCCTCATGCCAAGAAAGGCCTTGAGGTGCTGGAGTAAGTTCAGAGGAGGGAACAGAGCTGGGGAAGGGGCCGAAGCACAAGTGTGATGGGAGTGGCTGAGGGACCTGCGGGGGTCAGCCTGGAGAACAGGAGGCTGAGAGGAGACCTTCTCGCTCTTTACAACTACTTGAAAGGAGGTTGGAGCATGGAGAGTGTTGGTCTCTTCTCCCAGGTAGCAAGTGATAGGACAAGAGGAAATGGCCTCAAGTTGTGCCAGGGGAGGTTTAGATTGGATATTAGCAACAATTTTTTTCACAGAAAGGGTTGTCGGGCATTTGAAGAGGCTGCCCAGGGCAGTGGTGGAGTCACCATCCCTGGAGGGGCTTAAAAGAGGTTTAGATGAGGTTCTCAGGGACATGGGTTAGTACTAGAGTTAGGTTATGGTTGGACTCAATGATCTTGAGGGTCTCTTCCAACCAAAATGATTCTCTGAATGTGTGATGGTAGATGTCAACATTTAATTGCAACAGTTCTGCCTTGCAGCAGCTGTGACCTCCCAGAGCAGATCCCTTGGGGCCATTCCCATCAGTTCTCGCTGGCTCTTCACACTGCCAGGTTGTCAAGGGGCTAACCCTGAGGGGTTGTGATCATCACTGGGTATTCCCCAAGGGTTTTTAAATTCTGCAGGAATGTAAAAGATTTGGAAATCCCACAGCCCTTCTATTTCAAGTTGGTGGAGGCATGGGCAGCCATTTTTCAGTTTGTGTGTTTTTATGGCCCCTGGATGTGAAATCCTGATACTAAGGAGCTCAGAGCAGATATGTGTAAGAAGGGGTTTGTTTTTCTGCCTGAAATATGTTCCAGGGATTGCTCTGAGGATTTTTTCCTCCACCTTCATCTCCACTACCAGCTCTCCACAGGGACAAAGTGAATTCAACCCACAAGGACTAGAAGCAGAGATGAAGCTTATCCCAGAGCAGGAAGGAGATTCCCACAGGAGCTGATGAGCACTGCATCAGCAAAACTGTAACTGTTAGAAAGCAAGGGGTGGTGGTGGAGGCAGAGACTCCCCTCTCCTGCTGGAATGGCAGGAGAATCCTGTGGCCCTGCCAGCATGCACGTGCACTCTTTGGTTCTGCTCCTGCAGCCAAGGATATGCTAAGAAAGGATCCCACAGGCTTCGCAGCTCTTCTGCCATGAGGAGAGCAGAGGAGCTTCAGCTGCTGTTACAAAAAGGCAGAGAAGCAGAGCTCACCTTGGCAAGATCAGCACCGTAGCGATCCGCTGACTCTTCTACTTCATGGGATCGCACAGGCCGGCAGCTGTGGGCACTGTGCTGTGGCAACATGTAGGTGCCCGCACCTGCAAGAGGAATGGGAAGAAACCTCTGGAGGAGAGACAGGCACCCTGCAAAGCCTGCTCAGAGGAGCAGGAAGGATGTCTACCCCCTTTCCCAATCCTTCCACCTTCTGCCACGCTGGGGCACTGTTGGCAGCTCCGAAACTGAGCTCTCAGTGCTTCTGTGGGATGAGATGAGTTTGTGCTGGAACTGCAAGAACCAGGAAGAAAAAATCCCTGAGGGGTTCACTGGAACTTCACAGCTCTGGTAAAACCATCCACGCTCTGTACCCCTATTTCCTCAGAGCCAGCAGCACAGCTTGGGTGGGGGGAAGGGCAGGGATCAGACCCTGGGGCTGAGAGATGAGCGCAAGCACCTGCCAAGGGAGTTGCAGCCAACCAGGTGCACTCTCCACTGGCCTCTACTGCACATGAGGGAAGCTTGTCAGGAAACAGCCATGCCCTGCAGTGGAGGCTTTGAACTGGCCGTGGTTAAGAAGCTGAGCAGCAGATTGTCACTAGAGGACACTTGAGCTGCAAGGGTGCACATCTACCTGTGGTCAAAAACCTGAAGGGAGGTCGGTTTTGATGCCCTGTGCCGGAAGGACGTGGACTGCACAGGACGGCACTTAAGGATGTGTCTGTTGGACTTCTCCGGGCAGTAATCGCCTAGGACAGAGAACAACAGCACAAAAGCAGTCAAGTTGTGGCCTTTTTCCACAAGCCAAGGAGGCAATTTCAACAAGACCTGCTCTCCTTAACAGCTGCAGAAGTGCAAGCTGCCAGAAAACATCTACAGCTCATTGAAGTGGTGAGCTGAGCCTCTTGTACCCACCAATCTTTTGTGGCACTGTCGCAGGGAAAGGTGAAAACACCCTTGTCTTGCCTGAACAAACAGCTGGAGAAATGTTACTCACTTGGTCCCGGCATGATCTCAGTGTTTATCTCGGGAAGTCCACCAATGGGAGAGGCTGGAGCCACGTACTTCCCATTCCTGGCCATGGAGGCTCCACGCGATATCAAGGACCTGGTGCAGCTGCTTTCTGCAGGAGATCTTGTCCCTTGACATGTAAACAAGGGCTTTGACGTGGTTGTGGTTCAGGTAACCTACGAAGAACAGCAAGTGAAAAGCCACCCGCAGGCCAACTGCATTTCAAAGCTCCTTTGGAACTGCAGGAGACTGAGCTGTTGAGCTCACAAAATTGCTGTCCTTCTTCCTCTAAGAGAAACAAAGGCAAGCTGTACAGTGCCTTGTAGTGACAAACTAAATCTGTAAGCATAAATGCTTCTGCAACTGCATTGCTAAATAATCTTAAAAACAAACTGGACCTCCTGAAAGTCTGGCTCCAGTAATAGTTATGGAGAAATAAAAAATTTGAAAAAACAAAAAAAAACAAAAAAAAACCCCAAACCTTACATGTATTGGGTTTGTGTGGAAAGGTTTTAGGAGCAGCTAAACCGAGGAACTGTGGACTGGGTGACCGGGTAGTGAGGTGACTGCGAACTGGCTGAAGGGAAGAAGCCAGAGAGTCGTGGTCAATGGGGCAGAGTCCAGTTGAGGCCTGGATCCAGTGCAGTGCCTCAGGGGGCAGTGCTGGGGCCAGTGTTATTCAATATATTCATCAATGATTTGGATGAGGGAACAGAGTGACTGTCAGCAAGTTTGCTGATGACACCAAGCTGGGAGGAGTGGTGGCACTGGAAGCTGTGCTGCCATCAGAGACCTGGACAGGCTGGAGAGTTGGGCGGGGAAAAATTGAATGGAATATAACAAGGGAAAATGTAGAGTCTTGAATCTGGGCAGGAACAACCCCAGGTTCCAGTGTAAGTTGGGGAATGAGCTATTAGAGAGCAGTGTAGGGGAAAGGGACCTGGGAGTCCTGGGGACAGCAGGGTGACCATGAGCCAGCACTGGGCCCTTGTGGCCAGGAAGCCAATGGTACCTGGGGTGGATTAGAAGGGGGTGGTCAGTAGGTCAGAGAGGTTCTCCTGCCCCTCTGCTCTGCCCTGGGGAGACCACACCTGGAATATTGTGTCCAGCTGTGGCCCCTCAGTTCCAGCAGGACAGGGAACTGCTGGAGAGAGTCCAGCGCAGCCACCAAGATGCTGCAGGGAGTGGAGCATCTCCCGTGTGAGGAAAGGCTGAGGGAGCTGGGGCTCTGGAGCTGGACAAGAGGAGACCGAGGGGTGACTCATTCCTGGGGATCAAGATGGAAAGGGTGAGTGCCATGAGGATGGAGCCAGGCTCTTCTTGGTGACAACCAGTGACAGGACAAGGGGCAATGGGTGCAAACTGGAACACAGGAGGTTCCACTTAGATATGAGAAGAAGCTTGTTCCCAGTGAGGCTGCCAGAGCCTGGCCCAGGCTGCCCAGGGAGGTTGTGGAGTCTCCTTCTCTGCAGACATTCCAACCCGCCTGGACACCTTCCTGTGTAACCTCATCTGGGTGTTCCTGCTCCATGGGGGGATTGCACTGGATGAGCTTTCCAGGGTCCTTCCAACCCCTCACATTCTGGGATTCTGTGATTCTGAGCAGGGGGCTTCTGTGAGAGGGGGGGAAAAGGGAAAAGAGTTTGTAGCTGATTTTACCACAGGTGTGCTCAACACACTACTCTGATCCTTGTTTTACCTGTTGTTCCTTGGACTGAGTACTTGGGTCCAGGGCTGGTGAACTGGGCCATGATGGGGCCCCATGGGCCATGAGGTCCCCAAGTCCCCACCTGGGCTCTGTCCATGCTGAGAGATGCTGATAAAGCCTGACAAAAGAGCAGAAGAGTGTCTTGGTACTTTGATTTGTGCTGTAAGAGTTTTCAATCACTATTCATATTATTATGTTGTACAGTAATAGAGTGAACTTGCTATCAAACTTTGTTAAGTTGCGCTTTTACAACATCATATTAAAACCACTTTTGCCAATATCTTTGACAGTGGTTCTCTAAGGGATCTCAATTACCCATTGGTGACATCCTCGTCTTGTACCATGCAAATCCTGCCTTACCCGAGAATACCAAAGCTCTTGATAAAAGAACAATGTTTTTTAATGAGGATGGTGAGACCCTGGAGCAGGTTGCCCAGAGCAGTTGTGGATTCCCCACCACTGGATTTGTCCAAGGCCTGGGGATGCAAATCCCAATGTGCACAATGGAGCTCATGGCTGATGCTGAACTATGGCAGGGAAGGAGGAGTCTCAGGCCTTCACCTGTCTCAGCTGCAGCCGTCGAATGGGACGAGACGACAATGTCTGTGTCTGCTTTGTCTCTGCAGTGCAGAGCATGGCGAGCAGTGAGGGCAGCCAGAGACGTGGCAAGAGAGGTTGTGGTGTCCGCGGCCAGGGGACCCTGGGACAGCCTGGGACCCATCCTGCAATCACACCATGACATTGGGAGGCTGCGCTATTGCATCACCTGGCTGAGCCAGGGCTGGAGATGTCCAGCCCACAGGGCCAGACCTTCCTGAGATCTGCTTGTCCTGCTGCAATGTGTATTTTCAGGGTACACGTGAGACAGCTACTGAACGTCAGCAGAGACCAGGGAAGCTTTCCAAAGCACTGGGGATTTGCACTGTCCTTGCACTCAGTGACAGAGGTGACACAGCAGTCACACAGCACCACTGGGTAGCAGAGGCTCTGCCTGCTGGGGCAAACCAACACTTCCACATTCACTAGTCTAAGACCGTTACAGGGCGATTTGGGTTTCAATACCAGAACAAAGGCATTTCCATTATAGAACCCCAGCAACCACCTCTGTGATTGCCTTGTCAGGGACCCACAAACACCATGTTGCAAAACATGTGATGGCTACAAAAAGTGTCCTGTCCTCCCCAAATCATTGTTTCCCTCATTACCTCAGATTACTGCAGTCATAATTATATAGCCATATGAAGAAAATTAAGTCACTTTCAGCCAAACCAGATGTGGACAGGCTGGAGAGGGTCCAGAGAAGGGCCACAAAGATGATCAAAGGCCTGGGAAGCCACCATGCAAGCAAAGGCTGAGAGAACCGGACTTGTTCAGCCTGGAGAAAAGGCGGCTCAGGGACCTCAGCACCATGTTCCAGTGTTTACAGGGTGACTACAAAGACGGACACGCCCTTTGTACAGGGAGTCCCAGGGAAAAGATGAGGGGCAATGGGTACAAGTTACTCCCTGGGAGATCCTGACTGGACACAAGAAGGAAATTTTTCACCATGAGAACAATCAACCATTGGAATAATCTCCCCAGGGAAGTGGTGAATTCCCTAAAATCGGACAATTTTAGGATTCAGCTGGACAGGGCACTGGGCCAGCTTGTCTAGACTGGGCTTGTGCCAGGAAAGGTTGGACCAGGTGATCCTTGTCCCTTCCAGCCTGGGATTCTATGATTCTATGAGAATGTCTGCAGAGGGGTACGTGTGTGTGCACATGCGTGTGTGTGTATGTGTACACATACGTGTGTGTGGACGCACGTGACTGTGTGCGCAACCAGGTCCCAGGAGCTGGTCTGTCATGGGGCATCCCACTGACCAGCATCTGCATCTGGGACGGACACATCCGGGGGTTACGCGCTTCTCCAAAACTGGATTTCTCATTGACCCAGACTATGTCAGTGACTCATTGACCTGAATAGAAGAGATCTGGAGGAGAGAAAATGCGGGGTTCAGCCCTTTTCAAGGCACAACACATCCACCCTGACATGATGTCTCCAGCCAGATCTTTGTGTCCACCTACAAAGCAAACCCCCATTCCAAGAGCCGCTCAGCTGCCCGCAACCCAGCGCTTCTGGACTCTGATTTTCTCCTTTAAACACCTCCCCAAACCATTCCCTGGTTCCTTTGCCCAGACCTGGGGTACCGGCCCCACGCATGTGCCGCTCGTGCCACTCCCACCTCTGCAGCTCCCGCAGCCGCTGCAGCTGCTGCTGCTGCTCCAGCACACTCAAGTGCTGCTGGCGCTGCGCCCGCAGCTCCGCCCGCTCCGGCTCTGCATCCCGGTGCTGCCACAGCAGCTCCGCCCGCTCCGGCCCTGCGTCCTGGTGCTGCCACAGCAGCTCCGCCCGCTCCGGCTCTGCGTCCCGGTGCTGACACAGCAGCTCTGCCCGCTCCGGCTCTGCGTCCCGGTGCTGCCGCAGCAGCTCTGCCCGCTCCGGCCCTGCGTCCCGGTGCTGCCGCAGCAGCTCTGCCCGCTCCGGACCTGCGTCCTGGTGCTGCCGCAGCAGCTCTGCCCGCTCCGGACCTGCGTCCTGGTGCTGACGCAGCAGCTCTGCCCGCTCCGGCTCTGCGTCCCGGTGCTGCCGCAGCAGCTCTGCCCGCTCTGGCCCTGCGTCCTGGTGCTGACGCAGCAGCTCTGCCCGCTCCGGCTCTGCGTCCCGGTGCTGACACAGCAGCTCTGCCCGCTCCGGCCCTGCGTCCCGGTGCTGCCGCAGCAGCTCTGCCCGCTGCTCCTTCTGCTGCCGCTGCCACAGCAGCCGAGCCTCCGCTGCTCCTTGTCCCACCGCAGCATCTCCTCCTGCTGCCCGCGGGTCTCCCGCACCTCTCCCGAGGCCCTGCCCGAGAGGCCCGCGGAGGGCCGGGGCACCGCGGGGTCGCTCCCATCACAGCCCCGCGCGCTCCCCAAAGCGCACGGAGGTTCGGAACAGGACGCGGAGCTCGGGGCTCCGCAGCCGCAGCCTGACCCCTCCGCTGCCGCCAGCGCTGCTCCGGCTGGGGACGTGCCGGCACCGGGACCGGCCCCTCGTCCCGCTCCCGGGACAGTGTCGGTGCAGCGGACCCGCCGCGGCTCCCCGGGGGCTCCTCTGCCCCACCAGCCCCAGCCCGACGTGGCTCCGCCCGGCCCGGGGCTGGATGCGGGAAGCGCCCCAGAGCTCGCCCGACAGCCGCGCTCGGGGAACCCAGGGGCCGAGAGCTGCCGCCCCTGCACCTCCAACGGCTCCCGCCGCCCACCGGGAGCCGGGGAAACCAGCCCGTCACCCACCGCCCGTGCCGAACTCCCGCCCGGCGCTCAGCCAGACCACCCGCAGAGAGCGCGCCGCCTTCCGTGAAGGACCCGTTACCATAGCGACAGGGGCTGCGCCGCGCGGGGCCGGCCTTGGAAAGCCCCCGCTTCCATAGCAACAGGGGTGTCTGCTGCACGGCCTGACTAGAAATGTCGCCAGAGCTCCTGCCCGTCTCACCCTCGCTCCTCTGTCCCCAGGCCACACGGTGAAGGGACCAGAGCGGCCCCGCTGTCACCCGGGCTGGAGCAGCCTTGCAGCACCTCTTCTACATCCACTTGGAGCTGAACAAAGTTCAGCCCAGTCTGCCCAAAGGGGCCTCTCTCATTAGTGTCTCTTTCTGTCTAATTGGATTCAGACCAAGAGGCTCCATCTGGTTCCCACTGATTCTGAGTTTGGAGCAAAAGCTGAGCAAACCATGAAGAGCTTGAGTCATATGTGCCCCGGTGTCCACGGAGCTCTCGCTGTCCAGGGGCTGAGAGGGACTGAAACCATAGGAACATGTGTAGAGATCAGTGACATGGAAAATACTCTAAGGAGCCAAGACTGAGTGTGATTTTCCTTTAGCCTTCAGATCTAATGTGTGTTAATTAGAGAAAATTCAGACAGGTAGTCAAAGTGAAAAATGTCAAAGCAGAAAGGCAAAGTGAATAAAATGTTTGATTTTTAATGTCCATTCTGCACTGATCCGGGTTTGTTTGTTCACGGGGACGTCCTTGAGTAGAGTCTGCAGCGCTGGCCCGTGCGG
Organism: Streptopelia decaocto; assembly: GCF_964273445.1. Classification (NCBI taxonomy): domain Eukaryota; kingdom Metazoa; phylum Chordata; class Aves; order Columbiformes; family Columbidae; genus Streptopelia; species Streptopelia decaocto. Next base: position 1,083,756 of record NC_138672.1, on the reverse strand, counting down.
CTGGGGGACTCAGCCCCGCACCCCTTGCAAACCGCAGTGCTGCTCCAGAGCCGGGCTCGCTCTGCACCACCCGTGGTCTGGAAGCTCATGGTGCTGCAGCGTCCCAGGCAGACATCAGGTGTCTGACCAGGAACAGCCAGCGCCGTCGCAGGGCCCCGTGTCCCTGAGGTGCTGTCCTGGGATTGCCATCTGTCACACAGGGCCCAGGACACCAGAGCACCTTGCAGTGCAGGTGGAGCCGGGCAGGGGGTCCCGGGACATCTGCGCTGGCACCAGGTGTCTGTGTCCCTGGACCTGAAGACATCTGTGTCCTACAGCCACTCCAGTTCTGGAGAACACTTTCCTTTTCAGAAACAGGAAATTCCCCCCAAACTTAAAAAAGCTGAAATGTGTGCTGACACCTTGCTTTGCTTTGTCTTTGTCCTCAGTTCTTCTTACTTTCATTTTCATTGACATTAAATGACGCAGAGCCCCATGCCCCCAAAATCTTCCCTGCCCAGGACTCCTCAGTCTTTGCCCAGAAGAGAGGTGTCAACCTCTCTTCACTGGTCTAGGTGTTGGTTTAGACGGTCACCCGTAGCACAGGATTCATGTCCCTCAGTATCTCCAGTCAGAACCAGGGCCCAACATCACCATGGGATCGTTAGGGAGCTGAGGGTGAAGGGACCTCAGGAGTCTGCAGTCCAGCCTGTCACAAACTGGGTCAGACCAAGGTGCTCAAGCCTTGATACAGTCCGAGCTTGAAAACCCACAAGAAATGACACTGTGACTCCTCTCTGGGTTCCTGGCTGAGCTCATGGGGTCAACATTGTCCTTGTGTCCTGACTGAACCTCTTCTCTTTCCCATTCCACCCACTGTCTTGTGTCCTCCAGCCATGTGCCGTGGTGCAGAGCCTGGCCCTGCGCCCTTGGTGGCTCCTTGGGACAGGACGGCTGGGATGAGATCCAGTCAGACCTGAGGGCCCTTGGTTTGCTGAGGTTCTGCAGGACGTGCTCTCCGGTCAGACGGGGTGTCCCTGGGGAACCGGGACGCCCACGGCGGGGAATTAAAGGGTCTGGGAGGGACCCAGGCATCCAGGAAGAGGGGACCCAGGCATCCGGAGAAGGTTCTAGACCTCTAGAAATCCTGGAGAACCTCAAAGTCCAGGATGAGGCATTTTAGGGCAAATTGGGCTGGAATTGAGTCTTCCCCCCCCCCGGCTCGAGCTCTTGACTAATCAGGAGAGGGGAAAAAGTGGATCTTGCACTGTGATTGGCTGAGGGAGAGGGAGGCGGGTGAAGGTGGCGGCCAATCAGAGGAGAGGTGGAGATGGGACGTGGCAGCCACAAGGGGGCGCACCACTGCCAAGGAGGGACCCAGGCGTCCGGGTGATCCCCTCCGACCCCCGGATGGGGGTAAAATCCAAAGTCTGGGGGCTTTTAAAATTGGGTTGTAAAAAAGTACTGGGCTGGGCAGAACGTGGCAAAAAGGGGGTTTGGATAAAAAAAGGCCAAAAATGGTCAGGTTTGGGTGTTTGTGTGGGGAGTGTTTCCTGGGAGTAAAGAGACAAATCAGGGATTTTCCCAAAAAAATAAAAGTTTAGGGTTTCTTTAATATGTAAAATGGTGGGTTTTCAAAGCAAGTGATTTTTGAGCACAGAAATGCTTGCAGACACCGGCCCCTCATCTCACGGTCCCGTCACTGCCCGGAACGCCCCCTCGGTTCAGCCACCAGCCCCAGCATTTTTATTGGAGCTCCAAATGCACAAAAACGTCCCCAAACCCCCGAGGTTCACCCCAAACTCCCCCCTGCAGCGCCCCCTACAGCAGCCCTGCAGGCCCCACACGTTCCCTGTGGCCCAGCCCCCCGGGGGCTCCCGGCGCCCCCTAGAGGTGGGAGGGCGCCCCCCCGGCCACCACCAGGGTCTCTCCCACCACGTAGGCAGCGCCAGGCGAGCACAGGAAGGTTACGACCTCGGCCACGTCCTCTGGGGTGCCCAGCCTGGGTCAGAGGTCACAGGGTCACTCGGGTCAACGAACAGGGGAGGGTGGAGGGGAAGGGGACCCAGGCGTCCGGGCCCCGCTCACCTGTCGATGCCCATGGCGGCCATGACGCGCTGCAGCGTGGGCTCGTCCTCCCACAGCTGCAGGGGAGGGATGTGGTCATGGCCACGCCCCATGTGCCACGCCCCCTGAGGCCACGCCCACCCCATTGAACTTCCACGAGGTTCCAGCCCCTCCCCCCCTTTGGCTCCAACACCACCCCCTGGGGCCCCACCCCCTTCCTATGTGATCCCCACCCACTCCAGGGCACGCCCTCTTAAGCCCCTCCCACTCTCAGGCCACACCCCCGGGCTCCGCCCCCCCATTGAGTGCCCACCCCACTGACCCCCACTGGCCCCGCCCCTCACCGCGGCGCTGAAGCGGGTCCGGACCAATCCGGGCGCGACGCCGTTGACGCGGATCCCGCGGGGCCGCAGCTCATTGGCCAAAACCTTCACCAGCCCCAGCAGCGCCGTCTTGCTGACGCTGTAGGGACCCAGCGCCTGCCCCGGTGTAAACCGGCGCGAACCAGCATGAACCAGTGTAACTCTGTATAACCCGCAGCATAACCAGAATAATCCCCCAGTATAACCCAGCAGAAACCAGTATAAACCAGTATAAACCAGCACGAACCAGTATAACCAGCTATAAACCCATGTAGCCAGTGTAAACCAGAATAACACCCCATTGTCCCCCAGTGTAGTCCCGTATAACCCAGTATGACCCTTCACAACCTGGTATAGACCAGTATAACCCAGTATAAACCAGTACAGCAGAGTATCTCCCAGTTTAACCCACAGTGTAACCCAGAAAAATCCCCCCGTACTCCCCACTATGACCCAGCGTAAACCAGTATAGCCCAGCACAGCCCAGTACAGACCCATATGATCTAGTATCCCCCAGTATAGCCCATCACAGCCCAGTACAGACCCATATGATCTAGTATCCCCCAGTATAGCCCAGCACAGCCCAGTACAGACCCATATGATCCAGTATCCCCCAGTATAGCCCAGCACAGCCCAGTACAGACCCATATGATCCAGTATCCCCCAGTATGGCCCAGCACAGCCCAGTACAGACCCATACGATCCAGTATCCCCCAGTATGGCCCATCACAGCCCAGTACAAACCAGTTTACACCAATATCTTCCCACTGTTCCCCAGCACAACCCCCAGTCCGCCGGTACCAACCAGTCCATACCGGGAACGCCGAATACGCCGCCACCGACGACACCAGCACGATGGCCCCGCCCCTGCGCGGTGGGAGGGGCTTAGCCCTGTGGGCGTGGCCACAACCCCTCCCAAGCCCCGCCCCCGCCACTCACCCCCTGCGCTCCATGTGCGGCACCACCAGCCGCACCAACATGGCAGCTGCCGTCACGTTGACCTGGAAGAGCTTCCGCGGCAGGGCCAGAGGTCAAAGGGTGTGGTGGGGCGGGGCCGGGGGGCGGTTCGGGGGGGCTCACCTTCTCCCACACCGATTCGTCGGCGTCCAGGGCGGGGCCCAGGGCGGGGTTCACGGCCGCGTTGGACACCAGGATGTCGATGCCCCCGTAGGTGTCGAGGGCCTGCGGGGATCCAGCGTCCGCGCCCACCGGTGGGACAAACCACCGCCCCCCATGACCAGCCCCAGGACCCGTAACCACCCCCATGGCATCCCAGAGGTGGCCAGGACTTGTGGCACAGAAGGGACCCAGGCATCCGGGAAGGACCCAGGTGTCTAGGACCCACAAGTGTGACCCATAACCACCCGTGTGACCCACAGTGACACCTAACCACCCCATTGTGCCCCATAACCACCCCTGTGACCCATAAGTGACCAGGACCTGTGGGGGACAGAAGGGACCCAGGCGTCCGGGACCCATAAGTGTGACCTGCAACCCTCCTGTGACCCATAACCACATCCCATAGTGACCCATAGCCTCCCTGTGACCCACAACTGTGACCCATAAGTGCCCAGGATGTGTGGGGCAGGAGGGACCCAAGCATCTGGGACTCAAAAGTGTGACACAGAACCCCCCATTGTGCGCCATAAGCCTCCTGTGACCCATAACTGGATCCCCATAGTGACCCATAACTGCCCAGGAACAGTGGGGCAGGGCAGACCCAGGCATGCGGGACTCACGAGTGCGACCCACAACTCCCCCCGTGGTCCCCCCATTGTGCCCCATAACCACCCCTGTGACCCATAATTATGACCCATAAGTTCCCGGGACCCATGGGGCAGAGGGGACCCAGGCGTCCGGGCCTCCCAAGTCTCACCTTTTGCACAAGCGCCTCCCGGCTGTGGGGCTGCGCCACATGGCACACGACCCCGCTGACCTCCAGCCCCTCCCCCCGCAGCTGCCCCACAGCAGCCTCCACGTGTGGGGCGCGGCGGGAGCTGAGAACAACAGAGGCCCCCGCGACCCCCAGAGCCCGCGACACTGCCAGCCCGATCCTGGGGGAGATGTGGGGCATAGATGTGGGCAGGAGCTGTGGGGCTGGGGGGTCTATAGGGCTGGGGGTCTATGGGGCTGGAGCTGTGGGCCTGGGGGGTCTACGGGGCACTTATGGGTCTCTATGGGGCAATTGGGGGTCATTATGGGGCCCTTGGGGGTCATTGAGTGCACTTATGGGGCACGGTGAGTGATCTATGGGGCTGGATAGATGGGGCTGAGGTGTCTACGGGGCATTTATAGGTCACTATGGGACGCTTGGGGGTCACTTATGGGGCACTTATGGGTCTCTCTGGGGCTGGGGGCTCTATGGGGCGGGATCTATGGGGCCAATCTATGGGACAGCTCTATGGGGCAGATCTGAGTCACTCACCCGGCCGTGGCCGCTGTCACCAAGGCCACTTTCCCCGCCAGCGGCCGCCCGGACCCCGGGGTTCCCTTCCCGAACGCCTGGGTCCCCCCGAACGCCTGGGTCCCCTTCCCGAACGCCTGGGTCTTCCTGGCCGCCATGCCCCGTCCCCACAGCCTCCCCACGGCCGCTCTGCCCCACATGGCGCCCGGACTTTGTTCCCCCGGGGACACTGGGAGGGAACTGGGGGGACGACTGGGAGCAGTGGGGGGACTGGGGGGTACGGCGGCCATGGGGCCTGGGACGGGGGGATTAGGGGGGATGGAAGGGACTGGGGGGGCCTGGGAGAGACTGGGGGGCACTGCAGGGGGGGCGCTGGGGGAACTGGGGGGAACTGGGAGCTACTGGCGCAAATCGGGCCCCTTCTGGGGGGTTCGGGCACCTTCGGGTAGGTTCGGCTCTTCTCGGAAGAGTTCGGGTCCGCTCGGGTCCCTTCGGTTCGTTTCGGCCCCGCTCGGCCCCGCTCGGCTCCGCTCGGCCCCGCTCGGCCCCGCTCGGCTCCGCTCGGCCCCGCTCGGCCCCGCTCGGCTCCGCTCGGCCCCGCTCGGCCCCGCTCGGCCCCGCTCGGCCCCGCTCGGCTCCGCTCGGCTCCGCTCGGCCCCGCTCGGCCCCGCTCGGCCCCGCTCGGCTCCGCTCGGCGCTTCCTCAGCCCGGGGCGCGCAGAGGGCAGGCAGCGAGTTTCGGAAAGGTTATTGAAATAGCTAACTTAGGCTTTTTCTATGGATAAACGTTTAATCCAATTCCTTAATTGTATTCCTTAAACACGTGTTCATTAGAGCATAAGCAAAACAGCGCTGGGTGCGCGGGGGATTCGCTCCGCCCAACACGCACCCTTTGAACAACAAGAGCTGTGCTGAAATACAGTGAGGTGTTACATATTCATACTGACCCAGGAACGCCTGTACGTATTCATGACCTTTCCCGCTTCTCATTAAAATGAGTCTCAGAGAACCATTTCCAGTCTCCCCCTTGACCCTCCCTGTTCGCCTGCGCAGGGTCACTTGGTGGCTTTGAGGAGGGTCTTTGGGGTCTGTGGATGAAGCTCCTTCAGCTTCGCCGCTGTGAACTTTGTACCTTTGGCTCATTATGTTGAACTGACTGGGACCCAAGCTGCCAAGTCGACTGAAAACAGACTGGCGCCCCCTTTTGCTGTAAATCTTGGCGATCCTGTCTCCTCAAGGTTACAGCTGGTGCTGTAAAACTTCTGATCTCAGCATTTGATGAGGTTCTGGTTTCTTTCTTAGCACAACTGGTTACATACAGCTCTAAACTAGATATTCATTATGTGGCTTAAAGTGTTAGTTCATTAGTAGGCCCTTATTATGTGGTTGGTTAACCCTTAAAATGTTAGTTCCCTCTATCAATATAACCTCATAAACAAGTTTCATAACTCTTTACATAGAGCTTAACCACCTTTTTCCAGGTTCAGAGCCCGTGCCTCATTTGGTTACATCTGTAAACACTGAACATCTCAGCACGAATCACAACTGCAGTTCTCACAATTCCCCCTTTTTCTTTTTATCCCCTTGATTCGTGCTTTGGTTTCAAAGTCAGCTAGCACTTGCCTAGCGGCGGCAGGTCCAGTTTGGTGTTATCTTTTAAAATCGTTAATTTATACCCCGTTCCTTTTGTTGCCATTTCAGGATCTATAGGCATGCCTGAGATTTGCATGCCTTGGACTACTGAATGTATTAACCGAATAAAGCACGGGATCATACATGGCACAAACAGTAAACCCAGAAATGCACATACTATCATGAAAACCATTTTCTTCCACCAGGCTACAATTTCGAGACCAATATCCATGAGGTGGACCTGGCCCCCAAGTGGGAGGAATAGAGGTATTTGATGAATTTGCCTGCAACACTAAATTACAAGAGGTTCGTCCAACGTATTCAGTCATTTGAGACCCCCCACATATCCAGCATGAGGTGACATTTAATTCCCGGGCTATCTTTTCCATAAGATCTATAAACAGGTTTTTCCCTACTGTTGGTAATTCTAATCCCTTGTCTTTCTGCCTTATTTCTTCATACCAATCACTGCTTTTCTGTACCAATTTCTGTTTCTCTTGCTTTCTTTTTAATTCCTGAGTGGCACTCTTAACTAACTCCTCCTTATACTGATCTTGCATGCCCCCTCCATCTGAACAGCCCCACATACCAGCTTGTGTAAAGCAGATATTCTGTTCTCCCCTGGGGCAGGAGACAGAGCCTACACCTTTCCCTGGGTTAGTTGCTACCCATAATTTCTGCCCTTGGATTTCACACTTCTCCAATTTCGTTCTATCATAACATCCAGAATTAGTATGAGTGTGATAATTTAGAACATATTGGGTTAGTCTTCCTATTCTCACACACTCGTAGCACTTGGTACAGGGATTAGCCAGGCTAAGTTGGGAGCAATAAGTCCCCACTCCTAGCAAGAGGATCAGGTCCAGGTTTGTACACCCTCTGCCTCTCTGGCCGACCAGGTTGCAGCTGCAGCCGAGTTCGTCATCTTCTCGGCAGCAAGGGCCGTGTCCCCCCCTTTCCTATTTCTGCCATTAGTGTGGAGACGTTTTATCGTTTCCCATCTCTTGGCCGTCGCTTCCCAGGAACAACAGGAGCAACACGCAATTTGATTTCTCTTTCTACACTATTCTTCTCATCACTGGTGAACTCTCTAAATTTCCATTCACCCCTTCAGTAAATGCCTCCCACCATTCTTCGCTATTCTTTTTCTATTCTTCCAGTGACGACTAGAATCCTCAACCGAGCTCTGGTTTCCTTATCTTCTATTCTTAGACATTTATTACATAATCCTGTTGGTAAGTTCCCTTTATGGATATGCTTGTACCACAGTCCATTTACAACCTAAACATCAAATATAAAAAGAGAATTACATATACAACTTTGTTCAACACATTTAACTATTAAACCATTCTCATTTTCATTTATACTGGGCATTCACATTAATAATACTAATAGTAGTTACATCACCGATCCCATCTCAATTTCAATTTCAATTCCCCCAGTTCTTGAGATACTTTCGAGGTTCTTTCCTCCATCAGTGGTCCTTTAACTCGAGAGACGTGTGTCCATCCTTTCTCTGCAGTCCGAACAGCCGTTTCTGTAGTTAACAAAACAAGAAAAGGCCCTTCCCATCATGGGGCTGGAGTTTCTTCTTTCCAGGTTTTAATTAGTGTTGCCCCCATATCTACCAAAAATTCTACTTGTTTTGTTCTTCGGGGTTTCTTCTTCCCAATGCGGTGAGCACCACCCAGGCTGCTCACCCAGAAGGACTAAAAGGTGATTGTGAAAAATATAGTTTTCCAGGTTGCACCCGGGTTACCCTCCATGGTGTTTCGCAGGCTTTCTTCAATCTAGAATGGTGAATCCAGGCATTCTGTTCTCTAATATTGGTATTAGAGAACATTGGTAGCAGTGAAAAATATCAGGAGGTCTTGAAACGGACCTTCCTATTATGGTTCCAAAGTTCTCTGCAAAAGACTTCACATACGCATAAATAAAATGTGGCCCTCTATCAGAGGATATAACAGCTGGAACTCCAAACCTTTGTATTATTTCATGTATCAATGTTCTAGTCACCTCCTAAGCTTTTGCTGTCCTGGTAGGGCATGCTTCTGGCCAACCTGAAAAAGTATCAGTTAATACCAACAAATATCGGTACCCCCCTTTTCCTGGGAGTTCTGAAAACTCAATTTGCCATTGCGGTCCAGGCCCATTCCCTTTGCCAATTTGACCCATTTCTAGCTTGGGCATATTTTTGGGATTAGTCTGGAGGCAAAGATCACACTGCTGTCACCTGGTTTACAGTGATATACAAATTTCTAGCTCCTATTTCCCTAATCAAATGTTTGCATAGTGGTTCTACTCCCCAAAGTCCCTTCTTATGTTCTTCCCTTACTAAAGGCCAAACTAGATGAGAGGGGACGATAAGGTTTCCTGGGGGGTGTGAGCCCACCCTTCCTTATGATATGACTCCCCTAAATCTGCGATGAGTTTCGATTCTCTTTAGTACTCTCTGGCTTACCTGATAAAGAGACCTGCCCACCAAGGACTAGAGCGCTTTGTTTTACCTTGTGCTGAGCCGTTTGTTTTGCCTCTCTGTCCGCCAGCCTTTCCCAATTCTATTGAACTGCTTAAATCAAAATTTAAAGCTGATATGAAGAAAATTGCAATAATTGTAATAAGCAGCACCAATCACTGACTTTCTTAGACAATATTTGCTCCGTGCTCTATTTTCTGTGCTGAAGAATAACGATAAAAATTAAGAATAGTGATAAAAATTAAAAATAGTGACAAAAATGAAGAATAAAAAGTCACAAATGGAGTCAGTGACTCCACACCAGCCTCTGTTCAAAGGTCCTGCTGGGACCTTTAAACAATTAACAATTGTTAACAAAAATTAAACAAAATTAAACAGTTTTTGCCCAACTGGCTCTTTTCCATCAGGACATTGGATGGTGGGAGCAGAAAATCTTGTCCTTTATTGCAGCAGTGCAAAAGTAAAAAGAAAATGCAGGGTGTGGGAAACAAAGATTTATGTACTATTAATAAATAAAATTTAAAAGATTTTGTTAATATTATATATTTTATCTTTATCCTCCTTTTTTAATTTCCCTGTTTGTGTATGGTTTTTAACTTACATAATAGTACAATATCCAGAATTTATAATTAAATATGTGTTTGTTGAGGGAGGTTCTAGTCTGTCCAAGTGAATTTGTGTCTATGTAGATTTATGCTAAATGGAGGCTATGAAATACGCACAAGTTGATTGGCTAAAATCTCTTAATTTACATAAATGGTTGAAAACCAATGTGCAGGTGGTGCAGCTGAAACACACTTTGGCTTGGAGGTCTCGGGCTGGGCCAGCTAATTTATAAATAAATATAAATACAAATATGTGGAATAGCCTCACTGAAAGAAATTAAGTTTCCCCAATTTTTTGCAAAATTAGTTTATCCATGTAGGATACGCTATTGCATATATTGTCTCTTTGAAAAAATAAATAAAATATAAAATAAAAAGGAAATTACAAAAGATAAAAAAAATAAAAGCCAGAATAAAATAAAAATTAAACCAAATGGAAGTAAAAGAAAACAAAAAATAAAGCTAAATAAAATAAATTAAAAAAGAAAACAAACCCAAACCAAACAAAAGAAAATTTTTAAAAAAGAAAATGAAATAAAAAAAAAAAAAAAATAAAATAATAAAACCAAAATACCTGCAACAGTTTCCAGGATATGGCTAATAGCTTGTCCATCACACAGGATCAGCAGCACATCAGGATACTGACACATTTTTAAAATGCCAAATTAAAATACCTTAATTAAACACACCAGGGTAATCACCCTGGGTATTCCAAAGCCGTTCATTACCATGATGTACCTGATGAGCAGTAAATGATGTCAGCAGGTACCACCAGCCTTCATACGCCTCTGGTAAAAGCACACAGTAAGACAAAATGGATTTGCTGGTCACCCTTGTCTTTTAAATTAAATAGAATTTTTTATTAAATAGAAGAATATATATATGCATATATATGTGTTGTGCAGAGCCTGCAACATTTTGTATGTTAAAATGACAATTCTATGTATTACTTGTGATAATCTCAGGGAATAATTTGTAGTTATTATGAGACTCCTAGACAGGTGTTATTATATCGTATTACATTCTTATTACAGAATTCTTATCCAGGGCACAATTTAATTTATGCAAAATATATGTTCTATAAATAACAACATTGCTATTATTTTACCATCACTCATTTTACATTTTATCTTTTATTTTATTTTACATTTTACTCTAAATTTAGAATAATTACAATTATTACAACTAAATTAATTATTTTTTAGTTTCATTAGCTAAGTTGTACTGTAATATTTTTTTTCTGATTTGTGCTCATGCTTCCTACGCCGTGTTGTACAATTACACAATAATCCCCAAACAACAGTTAACTGCTTGTGTTGGTAAAAAGAAAGGGAAAATTTATATACAATTGATACTGAATTAGTTAATTTATTTTGTGCAAACTAAATGTACTTACTGATGCTCACCCCATCATTCCAGTAAAGCTGCCTTTCTGTAACTGAACTGTCATTCAATGCAACAGTAAGTGCCAACGGGTTTTTTTGGCTAGGAAATAAAATAAAATTTAAAAAAATAATAATATTTTTCTTGGGAAATCACATTTTATATTTTTCAGGTGTTATAATTTATATTCTAGACATTTTACACAATTTATCTCTGGTACCAGCCTTCCCCAATCCAGAGCATTTAAACGTGACCACAGGGAGGAAACACAAAAGAGACAAAAAAATCCCCGAACACTATCATATAATTAATATTGATTTTCTCAAGACTGCAAATGTTCACACAAAATAAGAGATATTAAAGTAGAAAATTTCATTTTTCCCAGGTTGAAATTAAGGAGTGCAAAAAAATGCTCTTGCTATGTAATTAAGACACAATTTATTTGCCAGGCCACTAATTAAATATCTCCTTTTAAAAGGAATAATAATAATAATAAATATTAATTAATAATTAATACCTGTAAAATGTGGTATTAGCAGGACCTTGCTGAGTGAGGATGTAGTCACCTCAGATGTGCAGGCTGATATGTCCCAAAGGAGATGATCAATTTCTGAATTGTCCCCTAAAACAATTATACTCAACATATTTATGATTAATAAATTAAAAATAATTTTTTAAAATATAGTCTCTTTGTTGAATTACCCATTTAAAAATCTTTTGAATGAAAGTTTGTAAATACAGACTAAATAGATTTTTAATATAGTCTATATTATTTATATTATACATATTATATAAATATATAATATAGCAATAAATAAATGATAAAAACATAATAATGTAGAAAATAAATACATAATAAATATATAATAAACACAAAATCAATATAAATGCATCCTAAGAAGTTGTTACTGCAAATCCTTTTTTAACGCAGAACTACATATTTTCAAGATAAAATATAAACCAATTTCACAATACCTGATAATCAGAGAGATGTTCAAAGTCTGAGGCCATAGAAACTGTTTAAATTTTTTGTCTTCTTCCCCTCCATTCCTGGAAAATAAATTATAATTTTCATTGAAGGGTTTAAGAAAAAACAAATATAATATATTTTTAAAAACTTACTGTGTGATAATTGTACCAGCGGGTGTTGGGCAGGTAAGTGTTCACCGCTACAGCACCCTGGAATTAAATATTTTTGGTTTAAATCTTCTAAAGCCAAAAAGTAACATTTAGCTCAAGTGATTTCCAATATTTTCATCAATTTCTAATATTGTCTAAATTTCACTCAATTTTTTCTCTCTGTTTGATAATTCGCCAGTACAGGACAGGGCTGATGAGCAGTGCTGGGCCCCACAGCTGCCTAGATTTCCCATGTCAGTTTGCTGTCCACAAACCTGTAAAGCAAGAAAAAGTGATGGAACCCTCAGTGTCAGCATTTCCCCAAATATTTCCCCCTTGAAGCCTTTTTTCTCAAAAAAACCTACAATTTCCTCAACTGTAACCACGCTCCCAGTAATACTACTTAATGTTTCTTTATAATTATATATAATTATTTATAAATACTAAATATAAAATAATATATTAATATATAGTTATTACTATTATTGCTTATAAATTTTATCATATAATAATTATATGTACAATATATAATAGATAATATGCCATATAATGTATTTTATATAATAATATAATGATGTAATAAATAGAATAGGTGATAATTATAAATAAATATTACATGATAGAATGCATAATATTATATACATAAAAATAATACAAAATATAGCAAACAATAAGTAGTAAATAGGTAATAAATATTATGTATTACAAATATGTATTATATGCTTGTATATTCTCTCTAGATTATATATTCTTACATAGGATACATTTTATATAGTATAAAATTTTATTATACAGATTATTTCAAAAAGATGGACCCAATATGAAATCACGCAGCTTTGAAATTGGGTTCATCTCTTTTGAAACACCCTGTAATATAATAATTATTTTTATAATTATCTAGTTATTAATAATACATAATTATGAAAAGTAAATCCCATTCTATTTACAGATAAATCAGTTAATGCTTGTCAAGATCCTGATGTGAAAACATGTATTAAGATCCTAATGTGAAAATCATTGGGGAAATACCTCTTATTAATTTTCATTTCTGCTGTTCCTTTAGACTTGCTGACCAATATCTACATATCTTTTAATTTTTTTTACTTTGGATATTTAGAGCTTGACTTACCCCGAGCCGTCAAAACACTCAAAACCACTCACTTCAGTTGCCACTTTTTAGCTGCCTTGAGTTACCTGGGGTTTTTTGGACTTATAAATGAAAGCAGAGAGGAGCTGAGTGCACAAATCACTGTACAAGCCGATGAAAGAGGTAAGAATTGAACCAGAGAGTCCAGATCTCCGCCCAAGTCCTAGTGCTGGATTTCAGTGCGGCCACTCTGGGGAGAGGAAGATGAAAGGAAACCTGAGCTGAAATTATTTGGAGTTCAAATGTGGCGAAAGTTGGCAGGCAAAAAATATACAGAAATATTGTTTTATATTTAATATAACATATTTAATAAGAAATAATTTTAAATATTATTAATGTAGTTAAAAGACACCTGGTTACACTTAAGGGAATTTATGTCCTTAGATTATTTAACAATGTAAGTGAAGCAACAAAAATAAATAGATAATTGCCTCATACAAATCTACTGATCTCCACAACAATTTTTTATTTTTATTTTGGGAGGGCGTTATTTTTTTTATTGCTTGTTTTTGTGTTTCATTTCATTTTCATTTTTATGTCATTTTCACATTTTAATTTTTACACTTTTATTTTTACTTTTTTATCTGTGGTCTTGTATTTGGTTTTATCTTTATCCTTATTGTCATATTAATTTTTATTTTAAGTTCAACTTATTCATTTTAATTTTTATATTTTTGCTTTATCTTGCTATTTTAATTGATTTTCCTAATCCCGACCTCTTTCTTTTCCAGCGCCATTGAACGTCTCTTTCTGGGCACGCGCAGCTTTCTGCTCTCCCAGCGGACGTTTGCTGGGCTCTGACTGGGGACATCGCAGGCCCTTGGGAGCACCCGTGTGGGCCGTGCCCGCCGTGCTGGACTTTGGCCTCTTTGGCATCCCCTGTATTCAGGAACCGCAAATATAAAATTCTGTGAAATACATTTTAAAAAATTAAATTAAAAATCTCTAGAGAATTCAAAAATTTTAAGAAGGAAACATTTAAATAATCGTATGAATAAACTATGAATTAATATAACTTAAAATAGAATATAAAAATATGAAGGAAGATGTATAGATCAAAATTACACCTAAAAATTAAAAGTATCAATAAATGTATTAATAAATTATATGAATTAATATAAATTAAAATAGGGTTTAAAATACAAAGAAAAATGTATAGATAATTATATATTAAAAATGTAAATAATCTTATGAATAAACTATAAAAGTTCATATACATAAAATCATTTCAGATCTTGGAGGTGGAAAAAAATACACAAAAATCTTTCTACTGCTGTTGAAAAAAATAAGAATTCTTAGCAACTTCAGAAATTCTGTGCTTCAACGGGAGGAAAATACAACGGAAAAACATAGGTACAGATGAATGATTTGGAAGAATGGTAGAGATGAAAAATTGTAGACATAAGATTTGGTTGAAGTGAATTTTGCAGAAACAAAATTTTGTAGAAGTAAAATGTGCCAGACAAGTTGTTTTTTCTTTTTTATTTGTCAGGTGGAAGCAGATATTTGCGGCTTCTTTGAAGATGTGACAGAAGAACTTTGCAGACAGTGAATGCAAATGGGAGAATGTTACCCCTTTTCCAGGAAGCACAGCACCGAGAAATGGATTGGAAGTGGTAAATCCCGCTGCCAAAATTTGTTTTCTGGTACAAATTTGTACTCTGTAAACGAAATTAAATTCTGACAGTTCAGTTTCTGTCACTGATGCTTACACTGGTTCAAAATTCGAAATTGCACTTTGGGAAATCCTTGCTCTGGAAGGTTCAGCTTTGTTGGGTTAATTTTTGGTACCAGGAAATGCGTTTGGCATAATTTCATTTTCTGAAATTCTGCTATTCTCATGTGACACCAGATTTGGACCCGACAGTGGCTCCAAAGAGCAGCAAGTGCTTCCTGCTGTTGGAGCCACCCACTGCTGTCGCAGCCTGAATGCACAAAAGCAATGATTATTTTTATTTTGTTTTTATTTTGTTTATTTTTTTATTTTAGAATTATTTTACTTTATTTTTATTCTTTATTTTGAATTTAATTTTTTATTCTGTTTATAGTTTTACTTTCTGCTTTCCTGTCCTTTAGCAAATCTTCCTCTCCCTTTGCAAAATTCTGCATTTCATTTCTTCCCTGATTTCACTCTTTCCCTGTGATTCACCAAGAGAAAAAATACATTACAAATTTATGCTTTTCCCATTGCAAAATCTTCTCCAAGATCCACAGAAATTTTTGTTTTGAAAAGCAAAATGTGTTGGGTTTTTTTAATATCTGAAAAGAGACAATGTGGAATAAAGAAAACTAATCTCTTTTGAAGCACCCTGTAATATAATAATTATTTTTATAATTATCTAGTTATTAATAATACATAATTATGAAAAGTAAATCCCATTTTATTTACAAATATATCAGTTAATGCTTGTCAAGATACTAAAGTGAAAATATGCATTAAGATACTAATGTGAAAATCATTAGGGAAATACCACTTATTAATTTTCATTTCTGCTGTTTCTTTAGGCTTGCTGGCCTGTATCTACATATATATTCAATTTTTTACTTAGGATATTTAGAGCACAAAACTTTAAAAATATCAATCTTACTTGCTATTAGCAAGAGCAAAATTAAGTATCGGCCCAGTTACTTTCTGAATGGAACAATTTTTTCCTTTTTTTGGCAGGTACTTTGTCAGCATCAGGTCTTGAATTAGGGAAAATTACCTTGGGATTCCACACTGACAATTCAGTATTTTTTAGGGGAACATAAGAATTTGTAAATATTAGACTTTAATGTTAAGGCATTAAAGAGTTTTTGGCACATATTGCCCCTTCTGAACAGGTACAAATAAAGTCTTATGACTCTAAAAATATGCTTAAAACAAACAAAAATCCCCAACCAATGAACAAAACACCTGTATCAGTAATGTCACTCCAAACGATGAGAATGAACTTTAAAATTTATTATATTAAGTTTATTTGTAGTGAAGAAAACAATGGTGGTCTCCGTTTTGAGCCCTGAGGTGACCCTGCCACCTGTGGTGCCGCCATTCTGAGCCCTGAGGAGATTCTGGGGCCGCCATTTTGAGCCCTGAGGCGATTCTGGGGCCGCCATTCTGAGCCCTGAGCTGAGGAGCCCAAGACTGACCCCAGGATTTGTGGTTTGGCCTCCCCGGTCCCTAGCACAGGAGACGGTCACTGCCCTTGTCCCACTGGCCACACTGGTGGTGACACAAGCCAGGATGCTGGTGGCCTTTTTGGCCACCTGGGCACACGCTGGCTCATGTTCAGCTGCCGTCATCAACACCCCCAGGTGTAGATCCCTCTGTAGATCCTTCACACCCCCAGCAGATCAATACTCCCACCCCATGTGGCGTCATCCACAACGCCCTGGGGTTCACTCGATCCCCGGCCTCGATCCAGCGGATTTCCCTGGGAGCTGCTGGTGAACGCAGCGGGACGGACGACACGACGCGGCGGACCCCAACGGGTACAGACACGGCAGAGAGAATATCGGGTATTCAGCACGTGCCTGGAAATGTCTTCACGTGTGGAATTCCAGGCAGCAGGATCTTGCCTCTAAACAAAAGAATCTCTTGTTATTCATTAGGATTATTTTGTTAGGAAGCACTGGGCAAAAAATGACTTTAGCATCTTTTTTTTCATCTTATTACCCATCAATTCATATAATTTAGAGGCAGTAACTGTCAAACATGCCTTAAAATCAAGGTAGCAAAGCACAGGTGAGGAGATCTGGGTGGAGCTTTGCAAATTCCTTCAATTCCGAGTACTGTTGTTTATTTCTCTGTTCTTTAATGAAAATCAAACAGCTCTGCTCAAGCTAAATCTCTCATGTGAATAAAAACACCATTTCCTTATTGCCATTTTCCCAGTTTTACAGCTTTCTATCATACACTCCTCAGCACAGTATGGCCTTTAGACAGTTATTTTTCTTTATTCTTAAAAGAAATACAATATTTTAGAGCATGAACTGGGCAAAATACAGGAATTTTAGATACTCAGGTATTGAACTGATCCTTTTTCTAATTTGCTGGAAAATTATGAATAATTAGGGATGACAATACTAAGGTCAGTGTCGACCCTTTAAATCTGTATAGTCATAAAAGTAATTATTTTAGTCTTGTAAGTGTGGCACATTGAAATAAAATTAACTACATTTAAAAAATAACACTCTCGGTCTTGAAGAGTTGGTATGTTTAAGTAGAATTGGAACACATGAAAAATAATTTTATTCTTATAGTTGTGGTGTGTTCACATGAAAATGGCATAAATGGGCAAAAAAAAAAATTAAAGGAAATGGGGAAAATATGAGAAAAAAACCCCAACAACTTGGTGAAAGTAAATGCAGAAGTTGCCCACCTTTGATCCTTTGCCATTGTGATTCCTCAAACACGGGTAAAAGGCACCAAGCTCCATCCACCGAGCGCACGGCTCGTGCTCCGAGTGTCCGAAGGAGCCACAGGTATCAGCTCCTGTCTGAAAAATCCAATGGCAATACTATTTTGTTAATGAAGGTAACTGAAATATAAAGTAATAAAGTAGGACCTTATGTAAGATATTCCAAAGAGACTAAACTCCAACAGGCCTGCAATGAAATAAAAAATAATTCAGTAATAAAAAATAATTCAATAGTGACAACTACACTCTTTTATTTGGTGTAGTGAGGGTTTCTCAGGATGAGAAAAAGAAAATAATTTCCAGAATTCCCCCATTTCTTCAGAAGCAAAGCAGCAGATTTTGGGTAACAAGGAGAGGATGAGTTCAGGGATGATATGTTGCTCAAACCCACGAATCAAACCCAATGCCTACAGAAACCATGAACTTTCTTAAGAGGCGATAAGAAAGAGGTCAAGAAGAAATTGGCTGTAAATTCCAATTGCCCGAGTGAGTAGCCCATTTTGGCTGAAAAAAAATGGAAGGAGATCAGGACAAAACATGCAATAAAATTGTTATTAAATTATTTATTTATTTTTCATTACTAAATTAACTTTATTTTATTAACTTTGTTGATTTTTATAAATTGCATTATCACCAATGTACCGATGGTGGATTTATCCAGCTGGCTCCAGGCAGCCATGTTGTCCCCCAGCCTACTTTCTTGAAAGGTTTCAAATAGAACACATTTAAGTATCAATTTTTACCAATAAACAGAAAAGTACACTGTTTAGCTGTGTCTGGTGGAAATTGGCTTGAGGGCAACAAATGAATTAATTGCAGGAGGTGTTGGTCAGACAGCGGGATTTTGGTTCACGTTTGCAAGGTCCGGGAGTAAAATCGAAGCGTGCGGTGCGTGAAGCAGCTCGCGGGAGCGCCCGTCCCTCACTCTGCAGCAGCACGAGTTGTGTCCCACGCACAGACTGATCCCCACGCTCGGTCCGTCTGTCCCCTGCCCGCGGTTTGTCCGGCTGAGCCCGCGGTTCAGCTGCGGGCGGGCCGGGGGCGGGGCAAGGGGGCGCGCGGGAGAGCGGCGGCGAGCTGCGATTGGCCGGCTGTGGGCGGCACGTGCTGCCGCGAGGCCGCGTCCGGGCGCCGCGGCGCCGCCGGAGCCGTCGGGCCGAGCGGTCGGTGCGAGAGCGGGAGCGCGGGGCTGGCGGGGCCGGCAGCAGCTCTGCCTGCGGGCGCGGGCACAGCGCCATGTGCGGGATCGGCTGCGGGCCCTGCGGCGGACGGGTACGAGCAAGGCCGGGCCCCGCCGCCCGCCCTCCCCCGGGCCGGCGGGTGGCAGCACGGAGTGCCAATGTAATAATTCTAAGAGTTAGAGATGTTTGTTCATTAAAGCTTCTTGAAAGGAAACGCTCAGGGATTATTGTGCAACACGGAAGCCCCTGCCCTTTGTTATGCAATTGCCTTAAATGTTCGGCCCTCTAAAGGTGGGGGGGCAGGGGTAGGTGAGAAGGTGGGAGATTAACCGCCTGGCAACAGAGGACGCCTGCGCAGAAAGGACGAGTGACGTCGGCCCTATGAAAAGCGCGGAAGAAGCTTTTCCCGCGCGCCACTGGAGGAGCCGAGACTCGCCGGCCGCCCAGCGCTGTTTCTGCCTATTGCGTTGAAATCCATCGGGAATAAATTTCTGTTATTCAAGTTAATTTCGAGTCAAAATTTATTACAATTTGGTGCCGTGACTCGGATGAAGGATATTCGGTGCCACCCCTCTAAGGGAGGCGCCCCGCTTCTTTTTTTTAAGCGGCCCTTGTGGGACTCTTGTCACCGGATCCTTCACCGACGAATATTCTGAATTGCAATAAGCAAAGTAAATGCCGGCAGCCCCTTAGGCTTTGTGCACGAAGACCCGAGTGAAGACGCAGGACACGTGAGTATAGGCCGGTTATCCCCTCGGTTGGGGCTGGGATTCCTGAGATACAGCGGAGGGTATCTCAGAAGATGGGACAGAAGAAAAGTCGGCATTCTGTTCCATGGGAGGGCAGCGGCAGGAAAGGCTTGCCCCAATTCCTCCAGATAGCCCGTTAGGATCAATGATCAGGTATTGGGATGATTACCCCTCTAGGCGGGGTAAAAGCAAAACGAAAATGATACATTATTGTATGGAAGTTTAGGATGGTAAAGAGATCTGTAGAGACCACCTATATTGGCCAGTTTTCGGATCATTTGAGGACTGGGTCTGTCAGGCTTTAAACATTTATGTTAATTCAAAGGAGCCTTTTAGTTCAGAAGAAAGCGAATATGCATTATTATGGATAAGATCAGAGACTAGGGTTAATCTATACCCGTTAAAAGAAAAGGGGGGTGATAAACATGGCTGCCAGAGAAATAACCGGCATGAGGAAGAGATCCCGATGACACCCCCACCTTATGTACCAGCACCGCCACCCCGGTACCAGTTCCCAGCCCAGGCCCTGGTCCAGCCCTTCGGCACCGAGCCCAGAGGGTTCGGATGATAACCAGCCCACGGGCCTGTCACGCGTAGCAAGACTGGGCAACAGCAACAGCAAACACCAGGGCAACTACATCCGCTGCGAGAGATCGCAATGGGAGGGCCTCGGCGGGAATGGGCTGTGGCGGTACCTCTTAATTCCGGGGATGTTAGAGATTTTAAAAAGGAAATGGGGAGTTTGCTAGAAGACCCGTTGGGAGTAGTGGAGCGGGTTGACCAATTTTTAGGGCCCAACATATACACGTGGGACGAGTTGCAGTCAATAATAGGAATATTGTTCACTGCAGAAGAGAGGGGAATGATCTGTAGGGCCGTATGCGGATTTGGGACGAGCAGCACCAGCGAGGTCCTGCAGCCGACACCAAATGGCCGCTGCAAAGACCTGACTGGGACAATCAGGATCCATTACATAGGGGTCATATGCAAGACCCACGGACTATATTAGTCCAAGGCATTAGAGAGTCTGTTCCAAGAGGTCAGAACATTGGCAAGGTATTTAGTGAACACCAAAACAAAGACGAAACACCTACAGAGTGGTTGGAACGGCTCAGGAAAAACTTACAATTGTATTCGGGGTTAGACCCTAGTACCCCTGTGGGAGAGGCGCTGTTAAAAACATAATTTGTAGCTAGATCTTGGATAGATATTAGGAAAAAGTTAGAAAAATTAGGAGACTGGCAAAATTGTGGGTTAGATGAACTGTTGGGGGAAGCTCAGAAAGTGTATGTTAGGAGACAGGATGAGAAAGAGCGGAGGACTGTACGAGTGATGGTTGCAGCAGTCAGGGAAGGTACAGCCCAACAGCAATGGGAATCCAGAGACCGAAGGGCACAGTGTAAGGGGCCAATCCTAAGGCAAGACCCCTCAATGACGAGACTGCAATGGAACAGTATCACAGTATCACAGTATGTTTGGGATTGGAAGGGACCTCAAAAGATCATCCAGTCCAATCCCACTGCTGGAGCAGGAACGCCCAGGTGAGGTCGCACAGGAACATGTCCAGGCGGGTTTTGAATGTCTGCAGAGAAGGAGACTCCACAACCTCCCTGGGCAGCCTGTTCCAGTGTCTGTCACCCTCACTGAGAAGAAGTTTCTTCTCAAATTTAAGTGGAAACGGGGTGAGCCGACAGAATGCTTTTACTGTGGAAAGAAAGGGCACATGAAGCGGAACTGTAGGAAGAAAATGGCGGATGAGAAAATGTTTAAAGCGGAATAGGGGTGTCAGGGGCTCTTTTTGCTGGGGACCCAAAAAGGAACGGAGCCCTTGATAAAACTAAAAGTGGGTCCCCAGCAGCAAGAAATTGAATTTCTTGTAGATTCTGGAGCAGAATGATCTACCATACAAACTTCACCCAAGGGATGTGAGATATCTTCCGACACTACGCAAGTAATTGGGGCAGAGGGAGAGCCATTTCAGGTCCCTGTTATAAAAGGAGTAGTTATTGAAACCGATTCCAAAATAGGAGTGGGAAATTTACTTTTAGTTCCTGAAGCTGAATATAATCTCTTGGGACGGGATTTAATAATGGAATTGGGTGTTAATTTAGAAGTAACGGGGAAAGAAATTCGGATAAGATGATGTCCTCTCAGGGCGGAAGATGAAAATAAAATTAATCCTGAAGTATGGTATACAGAAGACTCAGTAGGGAAGCTGGACATAACACCCTTTAAAGTTAAAATTTCTAGTCCAGAAATACCCATTCGTGTAAAACAATATCCAGCATCCGAAGAGGGCCGAAGGGGATTAAAACCAGAAATAGAAAGATTACTAGAAAAAGGCCTACTCGAGCTCTGCATGTCTCCCTTTAATACCCCCATTTTACCCGTAAGAAAGAAAGATGGAAAATGGAGACTAGTACATGACCTGAGGGAGGTGAATAAAAGAACCGTGAGTCGATTCCCTGTAGTGGCCAACCCGTATACCCTCCTGAGTCAATTAGGTCCGAATGATCAATGGTATAGTGTTACAGATTTAAAGGATGCCTTTTGGGCTTGCCCGCTTGATGAAGAGAGCCGAGACTATTTTGCCTTTGAGTGGGAGGACCCAGATACGCATAGAAAACAACAATTGCGATGGACTGTGCTTCCCCAGGGGTTTACGGAGTCACCTAACTTGTTCGGGCAAGCTTTAGAACAAATTCTGCAGGAATATGAGCGCAGTCCAGAAGTGGTACTAGTGCAATATGTAGATCATCTCTTGTTAGCAGGGCAAGACGGAGAAGTGGTTAGACAAGAAAGTCTTAAATTATTAAATTTCCTTAGTCTACAGGGGCTCAAAGTGGCAAAGACCAAACTCCAGTTTGTTGAGCAAGAAGTGAAATATCTAGGACACTATTTAAGCAGGGGGACCAAACATTTGGACCCAGAAAGAGTAAATGGGATCTTGTCATTGCCAGCCCCAAAGTCCAAATGACAGGTAAGACAAATATTAGGACTAACTGGATACTGTAGACAATGGATTGAAAATTATACAAAGAAGGTAAAATTTTTGTATGAAAAATTAACACAGGAAAAACTGGTACAATGGACGGAACAAGATGAGGAACAATTTGATTGCATAAAGAAAGAGCTGATAAGTGCCCCTGTGTTGAGCTTGCCAGATATACGGAAACCATTTTATTTGTTCACTAATATAGATGCAGGCACTGCATACGGGGTCTTGGCACAAGAATGGGCTGCACATAAAAAAACGGTAGCTTATTTATCTAAATTGCTAGACCCCGTTAGCAGGGGTTGGCCAACATGCCTACAAGCAATAGTATCAGCTGCATTACTAGGAGAAGAAGCACAGAAGATAACATTTGAAGGAGAATTGCATGTTTTGACACTACATAATATACAAGGGGTTTTGCAACAAAAATCTGATAAATGGATAACAGATTCTAGGTTGTTAAAATATGAAAGCATTTTAATTGAGTCCCCTAAATTAACCCTAGAACCTGGAGATAAGGTACTCATAAAAACATGGAAAGAAACATCATTAACCCCTCAATGGGAGGGACCTTATGTTGTTTTACTCACTACAGAAACAGCCATCCGAACTGCCGAAAAGGGGTGGACAGAGCCAGCCGAGTTAAAGGTCCAGTCAAGACTAAGGCCTGGACTGCAGAGCCCACAGACGACCCTCTGAAAGTTAAACTATGGAAACAATAAATGGACTTGGGCTTGTGCAATCACATCGTGCAAGTACAGAAAAATGATGAAGTTGTTTATGAATATCCCATTTGTAAAAATCATAGAGTTAGATGTGTTAATATAAGTTGTAATTGTTATCCTTTTTATATGCTTTAGGTGCATAGTGTGCCAGAACAATTGGTGGTTGCATTGTATAGACGGTATTCCCCTAGAGGAATATGCAATCAATGTTATAATATAGAATTAGAAATTACAGATTTGGCATTGTGTCGAGGGTTAAGATTGCGGGGTGACAATAAAACCCTGGCAGGTGTATTGTTAACCTCCTCTCCCCCCCCACTTCCCCCTTTTGCCCCTCCCTCTCCCCCCTTCCCACTCAGCACAGGTGATCGGGAGGGAAAGAAGGACAGAGAGAAGAGAGTTGGAAAAAATTAAAGATGTTTTACTAATGCTACTGATAAGAATAGAGAAAATAATACAAAATATACAAAACCAATCTGGAAAGTCTCAGCAACTGCAGAGCCGGCACCCAAAGTCCTGGATTAGACTCTGCAGCCAAGCGGAGCTGGATTCAGTCTGTCACTGGCCTCAGTTCTCAGGGACGACCAGCAAGATCCTCTCCTAAGGTCGGCCATAAGCAGAAGGGAAAAAGGGACGAGATCCTCGTGATCTCCCACTTTTATATGAAGTATTCATGTGAATGGAATGTTATACACAGTTGGTCAGTTTCTTGGTCACCTGTTTCTCATCGCCCCTCTCGCGAGATGTCCATCCATGCTTATCAATAAGTTTGCATTCCATTGCTAGGTTTACCAAAACATGTGTCTGGTTCTCCAGGAAAATGCAGCTAATATGAAGGCTTTAGCTGACAGGCAAAATTCACTGAAAGAGAAACTTGTTTTTAACAAAACCAGGACACATTGAAATCAAAAGTCGTATGAAAAAGAGATCCAACCCGACAGTCCTGACTGGTGGTGTATATACACCCACGAAATATAGCCTGAGCGGTTTTGCTCTCACCCTAATGAACCAACCCCTCTAAAATACAAATAACAAGGGTGTGCTGTTGAACTACCATAAAGAAAATACCGTGCCACCCTCCTATAGTCAAAGACTATAATTGGGGAGCGTATAAACAAAGGCATGGAGAGCAAAAGCATTCAGGGTTTCCTGAAGAATATTCTTGCTGCCGAGAAGATGGTTTACCCCGTGGCTCCAAGCAACCGAGTCGACGGGCGAGGCAGAGGAATAAGAAACGGTGGAAACAAGAGCCTGAGTGGAACTATGCCAAAATATTGGCCGAGCTACCCCAATGTTAAGCGGCACACCCAGGCACTAACTAAAAAGCAAGGAGGAATGAGCCAGAGTCAATACAGCCCAATCTGGTACACTATGTTGATGTTGCTATTATTGCTGAGCTATGGAGAAACAGCGCATAGGCCGTCTAAGTGGACTTTAATTCAAGCAGAGGAAAGTCGTGTGATTGATTGAAGAAAATGTAACTGTAGGTGCACCCTCATTTAACGTAACCATTTGTGATTTATTAGGACATTTAGGTTCTGGGGAAGACTGGAATTTTGGTCACTGCAAACCTCCACATAAAAGGGGAAATGCAGTATCAACTTATTGGTGCCCTAGCTCCAATCCAGGAAAGGGATATTGCAACTATCCTAACCAATATTATTGTGCTTATTGGGGTTGTGAGACAATAGCCACAGCGTGGAGCGTTGCCAATCCGGATAAATACCTCCAAGTCAACAGGTGGCCTAGAGATTGTCGACAATCTCTCCCATCGCTCTATGGTAGTTCTGACCCAGGGAATTGCAAAACATTAGAAATTACAGTCTTGCAACTGCAAGACCAGGGGTGGTCAATTGGCAAAACTTGGGGTATAAGGATCTGGGAGACCAGGACTGATTGAGGGACACTAATAAAGATACAAAAAGAACCTGCCCCAGAAGGGAAATCCCAATCAATAGGCCCTAATGCGATAATAATGGGGAAATTAGAGATAAATAAAACTTCTAAGATACTGTCCTGGTTTTGTTAAAAACAAGTTTCTCTTTCAGTGAATTTTGCCTGTCAGCTAAAGCTTCATATTAACTGCATTTTCCTGGAGAACCAGACCCATGTTTTGGTAAACCTAGCAATGGAATGCAAACTTATTGATAAGCATGGATGGACATCTCGCGAGAGGGGCAACGAGAAACTGGTGACCAAGAAACTGACCAACTGTGTATAACATTCCATTCACATGAATACTTCATATAAAAGTGGGAGACCACGAGGATCTCGTCCCTTTTTGCCTTTTCCCTTCTGCTTATGGCCGACCTTAGGAGAGGATCTTGCTGGTCGTCCCTGCGAACTGAGGCCAGTGACAGACTGAATCCAGCTCCGCTTGGCTGCAGAGTCTAATCCAGGACTTTGGTGGCCGGCTCTGCAGTTGCTGAGACTTTCAAGATTGGTTTTGTATATTTTGTATTATTTTCTCTATTCTTATCAGTAGCATTAGTAAAACATCTTTAATTTTTCCAACTCTCTTCTCTCTGTTCTTCTTTCCCTCCCGATCGCCTGTGCTGAGTGGAAGGGGGGAGAGGGAGGGGCAAAACGGGGGAAGTGGGGGGAGAGGAGGTTAACAATACATCTGCCAGGGTTTTATTGTCACCCCGCAATCTTAACCCTCGACAGCCCCCTAGGGGAGGGGGAGTCGGTCAGCCCAGCCTGTCACTGTCACCTCACATTCCATTGCTGTGTCTACCCAAACACGGATCTGGCTTTTCAGGAAATCAGCTAATATGAAGCTTTAGCTGACAGGCAAATTCACTACAAGAGAAACGTGTTTTTAACAAAACCAGGACATTCCACCCCTTATAACATGCCATTCACGGCATACTTAGACCTTATCGATACAATTTCATTAATATACCCTATCAATACAATCTAATTAATCACTACTAGTATATATATATATATATATATATACACACATATGTACATATATACACAGGAGTAATTCATCATTCTCTTAATCCCTTGACCATCCTTTGAAAAAGTTCATTAAGTTCATTTGTCACAACAGTGTCCCAGGGCAGGAAAAATGGTACATCTAGTGCATCTCATGACCACTGTTTGTGGGTTAAAAGACTCTATCAACTTTGAAGAAGTTGTCAGGCGCCACTCGAAGAAGCGAGCGCTGGTTTCATCATCACTGTCTTGATCTGAAAGACACTTATTAGACACTGTTAGAATGGCAATTCACATCAAGCAGTTCGGTATTGAATATTTTCACCTAAAATCAAATCCCTTGAGGCACACACCGAACTTCTCCATCCTTAAGCCTCTCCCAGCAGGTGCTGCCAGGTCCTTGGGCAAAAACAATCCCACGAATGGGCTTGGCTTTGCCTGAGGCAGGAGGAACCCAGACTGCCTTTCCTAACATGTTTTTCATGTCTACTACAGAAACTTTATCTCTTTCTACAATACATAGAATTTCTGATTGGGCAGGCCCAGCTCCGTTAGTTGATCGTCTAGTGTTGACCAACCAAGTGGCTTTTGCTAAATGTGACTCCCAGTTTTAAAAGGTTCCACCACCAAGTGCCTTTAGTGTAGTTTTTAACAAACCATTGTCCCTTTCAATTTTCCCAGGGGCTGGTGCATGATATGGAATACATCTGCAGAGAGGAGCACAGGGAGTGTCCTGGAGGTGCCTGAGCCTGCTGGCTCCCCTCCCGAGTTCCCCTTCCGCGGTCACGGCCATGGCTGCATCCAGCACCAGGGTGCCGGCCACCTGGGGCTGCTCCTGGGCTGTCCCTGCCCTGCTGCCCGGCTGCCATGGCCAGGGTTGGGAGGAAAGGCCGCTGGGCTCTGCAAATCTTACTGGTGCTTGGCGATGCCCGAGGTGTCACTGCAGAGGAGGGGGTCCCTCTTCCTCGTTGCATGGCCCTGGCTCACCCGCACACGCTGCCGGAGCAGTGGCTCGCCTGGTGCCGGGATGGGCACGCACGGCTGCTCGGGCTCAGGCTCGTCCCTGCAGAGCAGACGGCGTCGGGCAGGAGAAAATCGGCTGCTGCACGGTCCGGCTGCTCTGGGCTCTCCCGGCCGTGCATGGGGGAGCCTACCTGTTAAAAACAACGAGTTTATCCTCATTAAGATCATAGGGAAGATCCCAATTAAGGAAGTTCACACTAATAAAAATGCCAAGTTTAACCCCATTAAGCAGCAGCAAAGTCCAGCCCAGAGGGCAGCAAAACCCCCGTTATTTTGCATTTGAGAAGAGCCCGGGGAGTTCATCCCAGTTCGAGAAACAAAAACAGGGCAAAACGGGGATTTTGCTGCAAACGCGAGAACTTGAGCGTCCAGGTGTTTCATCCAGGGGTCACTTCAGGGGAATAAAACGCTCGAGGCCCAAAGGGATTCGCGGGAAATTGGTGACAGGTGTTTCAACTCCGATTGGGTATCGGGGAAACGGTTGGACTCGATGATCTTAAAGGTCTTTTCCAAAGCAAGTTATCTGGGGATTCTAAAACTGGAGGGAACTGGGGGGTAAATTGTGGTGCAGGGGGGAAATTTGGGGGACGTGTCCCCGCTTGTGGCCCTCATATCCTTTCCAGGTCCCCTTTGTCCCCCCACCCCCATGTCCCCCGCCATGTCCCCTCTGTGTCCCCTGTGTCCCCCCATCCCGTGTGTCACAGAGGCACCCCAAAAGTTAGTTTTAGGCAGACAACAGGGTCCAAACCAAACTTTTATTCTGGTCAAAAAGGTGCAGCCGATTAACCGGTAAAGGATGGGGTTTTAGCTCTCCAAGAACATAAATACAGGTTTGAGTACCAGTTGAGGAAATTAGTGGGGTGCAGCAAATAATAACAATGGGGATCCACAGTGTGCATACACGTGGCTCACCAAATACAATACCAGAGCCCTCCCTGACTCCGGGAGAAGTGCACACTTGCCTGAATGTGGCAAGGAATTACTAAAGAAAATACACGTGCTTGTATTTAAGCACGGAATACACTCACTTTGCCTAAATGAGTGAAAATAAATAGAGACCCGCGATCCTGCAGGAATTATTTCACTCCCCCACACGGGAGATGAGGGAATCCCGGTCCCAGAGGTTCCCCAGGCAGCCATCCTGCCCAAGGGGGGCTCTCGGCGCAGCATTTGGCCCGTGCTCCGAGATGTCCACAGAGCAGGCAGCCTGGTTCTGAGCACGTTTCTGAAAGAGCATATAGATTTATTCTAGTCAATAATGTAGGAAAATTTCTGTATATCTATTTTGACAACAGAGCCAAGAAGACCTGGAAGCGCAAAGAAAACCAAGAACCATACGTAGAGCGGAGAATGGGATGAAGCGAGTACTTCAAATTAATATGTACAGAGATGAAAAAATCTCAGTCAGAGTGCTCCCCCAATTTATTTCACAGGAATTTTCATGTATAACAGAAGTTTGAATGTATGTGTCCCGTGAATAAATAAATCGGTTTTGGATTTCAGTAAAGCTTTGATAGTGTCTCTCACAGCATTCTCCTGGACAAGAGGTCCAGCACACAGCCGGATAAACACACAGGGCAGTGGGTGAGCAATTGGCTGACGGGCCGGGCTCAGAGCGTTCTGGTAAATGGGGCCATGTTGGGTTGGACACCAGTCACTGGTGGGTTCCACAAGCTCCATCTCAGTGCCAGCAGCCCTGGCTGTACACACAGACTGGGGCACGAGATGCTGGAGAGCAGCTCTGCAGAGGGATCTGGGGTTTCTGGGTGCAGGTCTGGGCGCCACAGGATAAAAAGGAGATAAAGCTATTGGAGGGTGTCCAGAAGAGGTTGGTGAAGGGTTTGGAGAAGAAGCCACATGAGGAGCAGTTAA
Source organism: Streptopelia decaocto (assembly GCF_964273445.1). Classification (NCBI taxonomy): domain Eukaryota; kingdom Metazoa; phylum Chordata; class Aves; order Columbiformes; family Columbidae; genus Streptopelia; species Streptopelia decaocto. The sequence continues at coordinate 1,054,695 of NC_138672.1, read as the reverse complement.
AGTCACTTGGGTTGTTCAGCCTGGAGAAGAGAAGACTAAGAGGAGACCTCATCACGGTCTGCAGCCTCCTCACAAGGGGAGGAGGAAGGGCAGGCGCTGATCTCTCTGGTACCAATGACAGAACCCAGGGAACGGCAGAAGATGTGCCAGGAGAGGTTTGGGTTGGACATGGGGAAAAGGTTCTTCCCCCAGAGGTGCTGGACACTGAACAGGCTCCCCAGGGAGGTGCCACGGCCCCAACCTGACAGTGTTCGAGACTGGACAGCGTCCTCAGACACACGGGGTGACCTGTGGGGTGTCCTGTGCAGGGACAGCAGTTGGACTAATGATCCTCGTGGGTCCTTCCACCTTCCAACTCAGGCCAGTCTGAGCTGAGATGGCTCCCGAACGAGCTTTCTCTCCCGCATTCAAGGCGCAGACACTCCGGGAAAGCCCGGGCGGGTCTGACACGGCCGGTGCCGCTGCCTGCCCGCCCCGCCCCGCCCCGAGTGCGGCGCCGCTCCCCGCGGCCCAGCGGCTCCCCCCGGCCCCGGCCCCGGCCCCGTTCCGCCTCGGCCACCTGGCGCTCCCGCTGGGCCCACGGCGCCTCCTTCACCGCGGTCACCAACACACACGGCACCTCCCGCTGCCCCGCGCCCGCCGCCTCATGGCCCCGGCCCCCGAGCCCGCCCGCTCCCACCCCGGACCAGCGCCGGGCGGAACTGCGGCTGCACCGCCCCGCGCTGCCCACGGGAAATGGAGCCCGGCCCGCCCGCCGCCGGGAGCCCCGCGACGGACCCGAGCGTGGGGAGGGCGGCCCGGGACAGGGCGGGACAGGGCGGGACAGGGCGGGACAGGGCGGGACAGGGCGGGACAGGACAGGACAGGGCGGGACAGGGCGGGACAGGACGGGACAGGGCGGGACAGGGCGGGACAGGACAGGGCGGGACAGGACAGGGCGGGACAGGACAGGGCGGGACAGGACAGGACAGGGCGGGACAGGGCGGGACAGGACAGGGCGGGACAGGGCGGGACAGGGCGGGACAGGGCGGGACAGGACAGGACAGGGCGGGACAGGGCGGGACAGGACAGGGCGGGACAGGGCGGGACAGGGCGGGACAGGGCGGGACAGGACAGGGCGGGACAGGGCGGGACAGGGCGGGACAGGGCGGGACAGGACAGGACAGGGCGGGACAGGGCGGGACAGGACAGGGCGGGACAGGGCGGGACAGGGCGGGACAGGACAGGGCGGCCCGGGACAGGGCGGGACAGGGCGGGACAGGCGGGCGCGGTGGCCTCGGGCCCCTCCCCAGCAGCCCCAGCGCGGCGGGGCCTCCCCTCTCGGGGCGCCCAGCCCGGCCGCGGGCCGGGGCAGCCCCAGGGCTCCCGGCGCCGTTCTCTCTCCAGAGCGGCTCCGCTGTGTCAGGGCCGCCCCGCCCGCCTGTTTTCGGCCCCGGGCTGAGGCAGCGCGCCCTGGCGGTGCCGTTGGTGCCGTGGCCCGGCAGCCGTTCCTCGGGCTGTTCTCTGCTCGCCCGGTGCCGCACGCCTGGCTGGGCCGGGATGCGCGGGCCCCGGGCCGGGGGGAACTCGCTGTGCGGGTTTGGCCCCGTCAGCACAGGGGCCTCCGGGTGGTTCCCGGGCTCTGCGCCTCGGGATAAACCTCGGAAGCTGTGCTGGGCTGGCCCTGGCTGGACAGCAGGTGCCACCAAAGCTGCTCTGTCACTGCCCTCCCCAGCTGGGCAGGAGAGAGAGAAACAAAGCACTGATGGGCGAGACAAGGACGGGAGACATCACTGACCATCCCTGCCACAGGCAAAACAGACTCCACCACTGGAAATTAATTCATTACCAATCAAATCTGGGTGGAGTCATGAGAAATAAAACCTCAATCTTAAACCACCTTCCCAACACCCCTCCGTCCAAAGAGCTACAGTAAGAAAAACGCTGGGCAGAAGGGTTTTGCTTAAAAAACGGCCAATAAGGTTTATCTTTGCAATATCAAAGGTTTGTTTCTCAGGCCTCAGCTCCTTCAGCAAGGGGGTGGGTATTATTTAAGCCCCGGCAAATGGGTTTGTTCCATTTTTCATTAAAGAAACACTGGGATGGGAGACTCTGAAATAGCCCGATTTTCTGCAATGTACACTGGAGCAATGGGGATGAAGGAAGATGTTCAAGCTGGACGTGTCTCCTGGCACCATGATGTTGACATCAGGAGCTGGAGGAGCAGTTGGAACTTTGGAAACGTAACATTCTATACTGGCCGGCAACCGCCTTTGGTGACTCGGGCGGCTGCAGGAGGCACCAGCTGCTTCGTGCTGGTGCCTTTTGCTGAACTTCGGCGTTGTGAAAATGGGCGAAGTTTGGAAAAACTGCCCTTCCCAGCATTCCCCAAACGCACAGGTAAATGCTGTAGATCTTGGAGTGCTTTGGATCCTTGATTTCTTGATACAGCCGTGTTGACAGGGAGGTCTGTTATGTAAGCGTAGAAGCTGATATGTCTCTCTGGGTCATGGCCACATCTGTAGATGAAATATCGGGTTTTTGGAAGTGGTGGGAAGAGGTAATGATCATCTGAACCATGGGAATTTCTCACGTGAACTGCGCTCAGGTGCTCAGGGAACACATAAAAGTCATGGGTGAAGATCACTCATCTTTCGTATTGAATCAGGATTATATTGATTTTGAATACGTAGGCCGCGTTTATAATTTCTGCTTTTAGTTCCTTCCTGAAGTACTGCAAAATAAGTTATTGAGAAGAAAATCCCGCAACGTGTGTTTGCCCTGTATTTAAACTCTGCCTGCTGGAAATCCAGGGTTGGTGTTGGGCTCTGCATTATCGCACCCATTTCGACACTGGGGATTTTGGCATTAATGCCCGGGGGCTGGGCTTTGGCTCCAGACCCCAGTGTGTCTCAGGGGATGGCCCAGTTGTACTGACTGCAGTCCAAACGGGGCGTGTTTTGGAGATGCTGCTTTGAGACCCAGCTGTTAATGTCTGAATCTGGGTGAAACACCTTCAAATGCACAAACAGCTGGAGATGGTGTGAGCAGTGCAGTGACAGCAGTCTCAGAACATCAGTTCCCAAACTTGTAGTGTTTCAGTTTTTGCTGGGCATCTTTCTGGGTTTGATTTCCTTATTTCCCAAGGACCCATGTCCATTAATGGCAAGAGAGTCCAGTGTAGGATTTGCACTTGTACAGCTCATCTCATTGGGGATTGACCTGATTATCCTGTTGTGCAGGAAAGGAAACTCAACCACATGTCAGTTCAGTAACTTTCTGCCCAGCATCTCATGGAAAGTCTGCAGTACAATAAGCAAACGGCTTCACTCCTCATCTGGTAACAGTTTGACATCGTGAAAGCTCAATTGACCTAATTCAGGATAACTTTAGAGTTTTCTGGAGCTTATGATAACTTTTAAGATAACTTTAAGCGTTCTAAAATATCGGAACACGGTCCCACAAAATCTTGGTAATATGGTCCCAGCAGCAGACCGTGTCCTGCTCCATTTAGTCCATTTTTATTGTTCTGCTTACAATAGAAGACAACTCTTTTCTCCTGCAGCAGAAGTACAGCCACATCTGTTTCTGGGAAACACAACTCCCAGGCTGTTCGAGGATCAGTTGTGCCTTCTACCACAGCAAACCTCGAAATATAAATGGACTTTTCCTGCCGCCTAATAACAGTGAGTGAAAATATTTTCTCTACTATTTGTTCATTAGAGTAAGTACATACACAAGAATGTCCTTGCAGTGCTCAGTAATCTCTATGAAGGTTCAAAATGTACCGTGGTAAATCAATGGCGTAGGATCTGCTACTGCAGTGAGTTCAGAGCAAAGAAAGGAATTGTATTGGCATTTGAATAGTGTTGCCATATGACTTTTTGAGCTGCCATGTGACGGATCTTCGTGTTGCAGGAAAGATGATGTCACAAGTGGTGATTTAGGTTGCTGGGATCCACAGAGTAGAAATGTTGCAGAAATCATTTGCAAGGGTATATAATATCTGAAAATCAAATTACTTTTGGAAAATAAAAATGCACCATTACTAGTTGTTTTTTTGTTTCATTTTGTTTTTTGTTTGTTTGTTTGGTTGGTTTTGTTTTTTCTCATTCCTTTCTCAGAGGAGCTCTTGGCTCCCAGGAGTCCTGTTAGACAGCTGAACCTGGAGCAGGGAAAGTGTCCGGGGCACCAAGACAGGTGTCAGGAATCAGGCAGAAGCTGGAGTGAGAGCAGCGTGACTTGTCACAGATGCAGGAGCAGGGGGCCTAAAATTGAGTTGTTCATGGGCCTGAGCTCCAGAGCTGGAGACAGGTGTCATGAGAAAAGTCCAGAGACACCTCTGGTCAGGAGCAAACAGCCTGTGTTCCAGAAATTCCCCCAGGGAAAGGCAGCGTGTCCTGTCTGGGTGTGTTGAGCCCCCAGCCCCAGAGGAGCAAGGCAAGAGCTTGGTGCTGTTTCTGTGAGTGCCTGCGCTGCTTTCTTCACAGTTCCCACATCCACAGCAGCCACCCCTGGCAGCTGGGGCTCTCCTAAACAAAACGTGGGCACATTTTGGGTGTGTTGTGAGTCAGAGAAGATGCCCTAGAGGCCCAATGGACATGGGTCACCTCTAGAAGAGCCATGTCCAACAATCAGAATGAGAAATTAGATCCAAACCTTTCTCTTTTTACTGAAAAATGCATACATTCAAAGTCCATGTGTCCCAGAATAGCATTGCAAACATTTTAACTGCATTTGTCCTTTTTAATACTTAGAAATCCTGTTAAACCAATTTAAGGTGGAGTTGGCTTACACTGTGCGGAGCTAATAATATGCTGTTCTGGGCAGTGACACAGTTAACTATCAAGTTAAACTGCTGTATCTTACATTTTCTTGCATGAGATACAACAAATCTGATCTGCAGGAGTGTCACTAAAATAGGTTTAGTATGATACACCGTAGTGCTTTATCTGCTCTTTCAGAGGAGTAGGTACCCACGCTTTTTCATACTTTCTGTTGTTGCAAGATGCTCTTTTGCCAAGCTTGGCAGAATAGTTTTCCCAAACGTCATAATCTGCCTATTTAATGATCCCCTCAATATGATGAAGATTTCAAAACTGTACCTGCATGTCTGAACCTGGATTTGATATTCTAGTTCCCTTCTAATAAAATAATGTTCTTTTCTGCAGATGTGCCATTGCAACAGGGTGGCCGAGAAAGGACTCTGCATCCAGCACATCTTCAAGAATCACTCAGAAACCAAGAGAATATTTCCCTACCAGTTCATGCTCCACTGATTATAAGCCTCAACAATGCTGAAGATGAACAGGACGATGAAGAGGATGATCGGAGCTGATCGGAGCCAGCCCAGCGAGAGCCGGAGCCGGCGGGTTCAGCCGACCACGAGGTTCAGCCGAGATTAGGAAGCTCAGAGGGAAACGTACAGGGACAGCGTGATTCCCGGCGGGTCCCGATCGCCAACCCCCGGCAGCCATTGCGAGAGAGCGGCTGACGTGGCGGGGGCGTTCCCACGGTGACCACACCCCCTCCCCTTGCCTTGAAAAAGCCTTTGGGAGGGCAGCGACTCGTCACCAGGTGCAGGGAGGAGCAACCAGCTTGTGTAGCGGGTGAGTCCCACCCACACGGTGCTGCAGCAGCGGGTGCGGTACCAGCCAGCCACAGGCACAGCAGGGTGCAGAGAGCACTTGTTGCTTGTCAGCCCCTCTAGCTTATTGCCAGCGCCCCAGACTGCTGACGACCATGGTCGCCTCCAGAAGGAGAGCTTGCCTCAAACAGACCGTGGCAACGCAGACTGAGGCTCTGTCCCGAACGGTGGCTGTTCAGGTCTCTGCAGGGAGTGCCAGAGGCTGCTGCTGCCGGGGAGGGAGGCAGCACTGCACCTGTGTGAGGTGTGAGCAGGTGCAAGATCTGCTCGACATGGTCGTCAAACTTGAGGAGGTTGAGACGCTGAGGACCATCAGGGAGTGCGAAAGGGAGATCGACTGGTGGAGTAACACCCTGACGTGCCAGTCGGAAAGGTCCCAGGGAGGTACCCCCCAAAAGGAGATGGACCTCCTGCCCTTTCGGGCAGAGGCGGAAGTCCTGAGACGGCCCCACCCTTGTTGCTCTCGGGCAGAGGTAGGGGACCGAAAAGACAACAAGGGTTGGAAGCGTATTCCGGTTCGGCGTCACGGGCAGCCCCCCTCCCTGCCTGCTTTGTCTCCCCAGGTGCCCCACCGTAATAGGTTTGAGGCCCTGGATCTTGAAGAAGAGGTAGGTGAGGAGGTGGTGCCAAGCCTGCCTACAAGATCACGTAGGAAGAAGCAGTTGACTTCACAACTTAAGACTGCCTCTGATAAGAAAGAAAGAAGGGTGATTGTAATAGGAAATTCCCTTCTGAAAGGAACAGAGTGCCCAATATGCAGAGTTGACCCTCAGGGAAGTTTGTAGTCTACCTGGAGCCCGGATCAAGGATATCGCTAGAGAGCTCCCCAAACTGGTGCACCCGACAGACTACTACCCGCTGCTGGTCTTCCAGACAGATGGGGAGGAAGCTGCTTCCCGTAGTCTGAGGGGGATGAAGAATGATTTCAAGGTCTTGGGAAGGATGGTGAAAGACTCAGGGGCTCAAGTGATCTTCTCTTCATTCCTTCTATCTTCAAGTGATGATGTGGGATGGAATAGGAAAATTCACTCTCTAAATGGTTGGCTCCAAGACTGGTGCTACAGGCAGGGCTTTGGATTTTTTGATAATGGTTGGTTTTATAAGACACCAGTCCGGACACTGTCACGTGGGAAAGGTTTATCTCGCAGGGGCAAAAGGATGCTGGGGCAGGAATTAGCTGGGCTCATTTGGCTAGGCTCATTTGGCTAGGCTCGAAGGGGGATGGGGTTGTAGCTGGGCTTGTCCCAGTGGGGCTGCATTCTAAAACTGATGAGGACCGGGTGGCCTCCTGTGGTCCTAGGGAGAAACTGGTGTGCTCTGCTTGCTCCCTGAAATGCCTGTATACCAATGCGCGCAGCATGGGGAATAAGCAGGAGGATTTAGAATCCTGTGTTCAGTTGAGAGATTATGACCTGGTGGCAATTACAGAAACATGGTGGGACAGCTCACATGACTGGAATGTGGTCATGGATGGCTATGTCCTTTTCAGGAAAGACAGGCTGGCCAGGCGTGGTGGTGGAGTTGCTCTCTATGTGAGAGAGCAACTACAGTGTACTAAATTCTGCCCAGGAGCAGATGAGGAGCGAGTTGAGAGTGTCTGGGTCAGGATCAAGGGACAGGCTGGCAGGGCTGACACTGTTGTGGGCGTCTATTACAGGCCAGCAGATCAGGCTGAGGAAGTTGATGAGGCCTTCTATGGGCAGCTGAGAGTGGCCTCACAGTCACAGGCCCTGGTTGTTGTGGGTGATTTTAACTTCCCTGGTGTTTGCTGGAAGGACCATTCAGCCAGCCAGCCACAGTCCAGGAGGTTCCTCCAGTGCATTGATGATAACTTCCTCATGCAGATGGTGGAGGAGCCGACCAGGAGAGGTGCACTGCTGGATCTCATCCTCACTAACAAGGAAGGTCTGGACGAAGCGGTAAAGGTTGAGGGCTGCCTGGGTTGCAGTGACCACGAGATGGTGGAGTTCAGCATCTCGTGTGGCAGGAACAGAATAGCAAGTAGAATTGCAACCCGGGACTTTAGCAGGGCTGACTTTGGCCTTTTCAAGCAATTGCTGGGGGAAATCCCATGGGCAAGACTGCTTGAAGGAAAAGGGGCCCAAGATAGCTGGATTGCATTCAGAGATTGCTTCTTCCACGCTCAGCATCAGAGCATCCCCACACGTGGGAAGTCAAGGAAGGGAGCCAGGAGGCCTGCACGGTTGAATAGGGATCTGTTGGGTATGCTCAAGCAGAAGAGGAGAGTTTACAGGTCATGGAAGCAGGGGCTGGCCACTTGGGAGGAATATAAGGCTGCTGTTAGAGGATGTAGGAAGGCAGCTAGGATAGCCAAGGCCTCCTTAGAATGACAGCTGGCGAGCGGGGTCAAGGACAGCAAAAAGAACTTTTTCAAATACATAGCAGATAAAACTAATACCAGAGGCAACGTAGGCCCACTGATGAATGGGGTGGGTGCCCTGGTGGCAGAAGATACAGAGAAGGCAGAATTACTGAATGCCTTCTTTGTCTCTGTCTACTCTGCCGGAGGCTGTCCTGGGGAGCCCTGTACCCCTGAGACCCCGGATGAAGCCAGGTCAATGGAGGAGTTTGCTTTAGTCGATGAGGACTGGGTTAGGGAGCAATTAAATAGTCTGGACATCCATAAATCCATGGGTCCAGATGGGATGCACCCGCGGGTGCTGAGGGAGCTGGCTGAAGTCATTGCTGGACCGCTCTCCATCATCTTTGCCAAGTCTTGGGAAACGGGAGAGGTGCCCGAGGATTGGAGGAAAGCAAATGCCACTCCAGTCTTCAAAAAGGGCAAGAAGGAGGACCCGGGTAATTATAGACCGGTCAGCCTCACCTCTGTCCCTGGGAAAGTAATGGAACAGCTTGTCCTTGGTGCCATCTCAAGGCATATCAAGGATAAGAGGGTTATTAGGGGCAGTCAGCATGGCTTTACCAAGGCTAAGTCACGCTTGACCAACCTCATAGCCTTTTATGAGAATGTAACAAGGTGGATGGATGATGGCAGAGCGGTGGATGTGGTCTACCTTGACTTCAGTAAAGCCTTTGACACAGTCTCCCACAGCATCCTCACAGCTCAGTTGAGGAGGTGTGGTCTAGACAATAGAGTAGTGAGGTGGGTTGCAAACTGGCTTAGGGAGAGAAGCCAGAGAGTGGTAGTCAATGGTGCGGAGTCTAGTTGGAGGCCAGTATCTAGTGGAGTGCCTCAGGGGTCAGTACTGGGGCCAATATTATTCAAGATATTCATTAACGATTTGGACGAGGGAATTTACTGTACTGTCAGCAAGTTTGCTGATGACACTAAGCTGGGAGGAGTGGCTGACACGCTGGAGGGCTGTGCTGCCATCCAGCGGGACCTGGACAGGCTGGAGAGTTGGGCGGGGAATAACCTGATGAAATTTAACAAGGGCAAGTGTAGAGTCCTGCATCTGGGCAGGAACAACCCCAGGTTCCAGTATAGGTTGGGAAATTACATATTAGAGCAGTGTAGGGGAAAGGGACCTGGGGGTCCTGGGGACAGCAGGATGACCATGAGCCAGCACTGTGCCCTTGTGGCCAGGAAGGCCAATGGCATCCTGGGGTGTATTAGAAGGGGGGTGGTCAGTAGATCGAGAGAGGTCCTCCTTCCCCTCTACTCCGCCCTGGGGAGACCACATCTGGAATATTGTGTCCATTTCTAGGCCCCTCAGTTCAAGAAGGACAGGGAACTGCTGCAGAGGGTCCAGCGTAGGGCAACAAAGATGATTAAGGGAGTGGAGCACCTCCCTTACGAAGAAAGGCTGAGGGAGCTGGGTCTCTTTAGTTTGGAGAATAGGAGACTGCGGGGTGACCTTATTAATGCTTATAAATATATAAAGGGTGAGTGCCACGAGGATGGAGCCAGGCTCTTCTCGGTGGCAAGCAATGAGAGGACAAGTGGTAATGGGATCAAGCTGGAACACAATGGGTTCCAATTAAATTTGAGAAAAAGCTTCTTCTCAGTGAGGGTGACAGACACTGGAACAGGCTGCCCAGGGAGGTTGTGGAGTCTCCTTCTCAGGAGACATTCAAAACCCACCTGGACATGTTCCTGTGCGACCTCACCTGGGCGTTCCTGCTCCAGCAGGGGGATTGGACTGGATGATCTTTTGAGGTCCCTTCCAATCCCAAACATACTGTGATACTGTGAAGCTGCTCTGACCTGCACTGCTAACAACTAAAGCACAACCAACCTACAAGTTTCATGCAAGTATGGTACCAAGACACACAGAGCATCTCCATTTCTTTTTCATCATTTTAAATGGGCAGATGGATTTTTCCACAAGAAAATCCCCAATCTAAGCAAGACTCGCTGTTCAGCACACCAGTCCTGCACTGACCTTGCACCCAATAGGCATCCTGTAGAACATGTTCCATACTACGATTCCTGCCACAACTTTATCCCTGAGGTAGAAAATGGCACCATCGCCATGCCCTTCTCTTTGCTTTGGAACTTGAGGCACTGGGGGAAAACTTGGAGGAATGTCCATTTCTGATGCTTCTGCTTCAGTCTCTTGATCGAAGGGACCTTGTCCCTCTAGCAAAGAGATGTCGAAACATCCAGTGCAGAAGAGAAGCAGCAGCTCTTTGCCGGTGATGTTGAGAGCGGACTAAAGAGCAGCGTCCTGGAAGAGATGGAGATGTTGTTCTTTTCTTTGCATCCAGCAAACGTTTCAATAATTCGAGAATGAAGCCATCCTGACATGATGCACAGCGCTGGCCATTCCTGACTTCCATCACCAAAAGCAAAAGGCAGACCAGCTGCTTCTTTAAGGCAGCATAGACAAAATAAAGACGCTTAGAACCACAGCAGCTCTTCTGTGCAAAACCTGATCATTTGATTGCTATGGAGGAAATTCAGCCTCCCTGGGAAAAGAAGTTTGAATTTTGGGAAATGAGTTACCCAAGGCCTTCTTGGAGGAACGTTACATTTGAATCCCATTTGACTATCAAAACCAGCCTTTAAAGCTTGGTGTAGGAAAGAAGCACACAGATTGATGTCTCCTGGAGCTCTGCAGTGCGATCAGACCAACTCTCTGGGCACTACCCAGCAAGACACGTAAACCTTCACGCACGGACACAGCTCCCGAGCACGACTCCAGCCCTCCCTGATTGCTCCCTTGCATTTTTCAGCATGGCTTTTGCTGTTAATTTAGCAAGAACTCCTCCTGTTGGCAAATTACTGTTGGTAAACTACTGTCAACAAGTCCAGTGGCTTCGTAGCCTACACTGGGACCCAGATTGCTCCTAGGAAGGAAGTGTTGATTTCAGAGAGAACATATAATACAGATTCAAGAGAAGAACACATTGCTGTGTCAACACCTTGAACTGGGCACCTGCTGAATTGGAGCTGGGAGGCTTAGAGGAGTCAACGCAGCAGTGATTTAGGGCCCAGCAAGTCCCGTGTGTCAAAAGTGTTCCAAATCGTGCCGAGGAAACAGATGCTTCCCACAAAACGATGTGGGTATCTCTAGATGTGCATCACTACCTTTCTGGCCACGGCCCCAGCTGACTTGTTGCGGCACAGCCCCGCAGCACCAGAACATGTCGCCGGTCGCGTCCCGCCTGAGGAGTGCAGGTTGGACAGCTGTGGCAAGTTACTTGCTTTGTTCCATGTCAATTTTACTCCTTTGACTTTTCGGGAAGTGTGGCTGTTTCACGTCCACTCCATCATGACGTTCCAATTTCCCTGAAAGTGCTGGCATCACCTTATCCCAGAGAAGGACCGCGCTGTGAGCAGGAGGAATACACCAGTCCGAGCCGGGAAAAGAAGGGCTCTGCTCCGGGGACGTGGTGCTGCTGTGCTTTGTCCTGAGCCCCCGGCCGATCGTAATACTACTCTGCCCTTCCCAGGCAGAAATTCTCTGCAGGGCAACTGGGCAGCTGGAGGCTGGGGAGAGAGATGCCGCTGCTGCCCGGTGCTGCCCCAGTCATTGCAATCAGCTCTGGTCCTGTGCAGTGCACGGGGGTGCTGGGGAAGAGGAGGATGCTGCGAAGGCTGCAGCCTGGGGCATGCAGCAGCCACAGACAGCCATGGCTGGTCTGCAATGCGCCACACAGGGATCAGCAGCTGCTGCGGCTCTTGGCTAACTGGGTTTATACCTGAGCCTCCCTCCATTTTTGGGCCCCAGAAACCCAGGGCAGAGTAACTCGCATCTGAGACGAAGCTCTGAGCGGGTGGATTTCTTGTCAAGACCAGCCCTGTTTGTCGCGCTTCTCCCCGGTGTCTCAGGCCTGAACGTGCTCTGGTGACGCTGGAAGCCTTGTGCATCAGAGCCTTGTGCAGAGATGGATCATGGCTCAGATTTCCAGCAAGGGAGCGAGCAGCCGGCTCTTCCTGACTTGGAAGACCCTCGGTGGAGGCGAGGGACCACATGTGGGTTTGGAGGGTCTTGCCTGTATCAGCTCATGTAGGTGCTCCGAAACACCCCCGCAATGGGGAGGTTCCTTGTGAGACGAAGGGGATGCCGTACGGTGCAGGTCAACCAGGCCAAGTCGGCAATAGATCTCAAATGTTCCAAGTCCTGGACTGGAATTGGAGACAGGCGGGTGGGAAGGGAGCTTGAGAGGGTTCCAGCCAAACTGCCGGCTTGCGGCAGCACCAGCCCAGAGCTTCCCGCAACCAATGCCGGGACACCCCGAGGACAGAGATTTCCTGCAGCTTTCTTTGTCCCGAGGTGGAGCAGGAACAGATGAGCACAGGGGGAAAACTGTCTTTTTTTTTTTTTTATTTGCTTTATTGATTTCTAAAAACGATCCAAGGCCGAGCAGAGGCTGGCGGCACCATGTCGTCAGGGCAGGTGAATCCCGCAGTCACTGTCCATGCACCCATCCCTGGCGTGGACGCTGTGCAGGCTCAGGACCAGCCGCATGCGCAGGCACCCGCGTGGCGCTGGAGCCGGGCTCTACTCCTCGTGCTGTCCCGCGGTGCAGCTGCAGCGGAAAGCCCTGCGCAGAGCCCGCAGCGCCCTCCGGAACCGGGAAGGCCGTCGCCGTGGAGCTGGGCCCTGCGCTGGGCAGGCCATGTCTGTGCTGGTCTCTCCTCTCTGCTCTCCAGACATCGGAGAAACTGTGTTCTCTTCTTCCTCCTTTGCAGCTGGGACGAGAGGGGCTGTGCTGGCCTGTCCCTCATTCCCTCCTGCCAAATGAGCCTCAATGGCTTCAAGTGCTGCGGGTGCTGGTGCTGCCACTGGAACATCCGTGCATTGGGCCAGGTCTCGCTGTTCCACTGGTTGCTGGCCAGGTCCCTGGATCTCAGCCTCAGCCCTGCGCACGGCCTCACTGATGATGTGCTCCACAATGTCAGATAGGTCCACATCGTCCTCTGTGGGGCTGTGCTGGGCAGGGGCCGGGCGCTCTGCCTCTGCTGCCGCCTCCATGTCTGTGCAGCTGGGCAAGCCAGACCCCTCCTGGGGACCTGCAGGGGTGTCCTGGAGGTGCTCCTGGACCGAGGGGTTGATCGAGATGCTGTGGATGATGATGTCTCCGCCTTGGCACCCCTCTTTGTTGTTCTCATCTTGCAAGTCCATGCGCTGGGCCAGGTCCTGCTGTTCCTCCGGTTCCTGGCCAGCTCCCATGATCTCAGCCACAGCCCTGCGCATGGTCTCAATGAAGATGTGCTGGGCTGTGTCCCACAGAGCTGCGTCGTCGGCTGTGCGGCCCTGTGGGGCAGGTGCCGGGCGCTCTGCCTCTGCTGCTGCCTCAGTGTTGGTGCTGCGAGGCCAGCCAGACCCCTCCTGGGGACCCTTATGGTGGTCCTGGACGTGCTCCTGGACCGAGGGGGTGACCGAGGTGCTCTGGATGCTGCGCTGGCCCAGGCTGTGTCTGACCTCCGAGCAGGAGGAGGAGCAGGACCCAGGGGATGGAGGTGGCAGTTCTGGCACCGCAGCAGCTGCTTGCGGCCCCGTCCAACCACCGGCCTCTCCCTCCTGCCCTGTCCCGTCCCTCCCCTGTGGCCTGTGGAGCAAGGGGGGCAGCCCAAAGGGCTGGGAGTGGGCGTTCGCCTCCTTCTCAGTTGGCATCTTGGGTCACGTGTATCAAAGAGCCGCAACGGGCACCCAGGGGAGATGCTGCCTCGTGAGAAGCTGCTGCTCCTGAGAAGCTGCTGCCTCCTGAGAAGCTGCTCTCCTGGGAATGAGCACCCCAGGGCTCTCGCTCCTTAAATACCCCCACGGTCCGGGCGGGGACCCCCGTGTCACAATGGCCTCTGGTTATGATGAGGTGCCCACGTCAGAGCCCGGGCGGTCGTCACGGAGACACCCACCTCCGGGCCCGGCTGGGACTGGCTGTGGGGCAGCCCCTGCTTGAAGGAGGAGGGAGCAGAGAATGGCGAGGGAAGCTGTGCCCAGCACACAGGACCCCGTCCCCCAGAGCTTTGCTCAGAGACGCTGCTGCCTGCTCCGCTACACCTGCAAGAATCCGCATTCAGAGCTTGTTGGCAGGAAAACCAAGGGCCACTCTACAGCCTCACCACACTGATTCTTTGTTTTCACCATGATCGTCAGGAGTTTTCTTAAGTAGGTATGAGCCTCCTTTGAAGAAAAAGGGCTGAAGCCACATTCACAAAACCACACAGTCCGTTTTCAGCAATAGAATCTACCGTTTCCCCCTTTTGTGACAACCCCCTTTGGGGTTCTCTCAAGGTGCGCTTTTACAGTACTTGTGAGCTGTTCACTGACTCACTTGCTACAGGAGGTGGCCTCATCCACCTCCCAGTTTTAGCCTGCCAGCTCTCCAATGCATTGCCTCTGCCACCTTCCTTCTGCCGGGCCCAAAGTGCATTCTGCTGCCTGGTTAGGGAGATGCACGTGCCACCGGTCCCAAAGCATCACTCGGGGGACCCATCATAGCTGGCCATTACCTCTCAGCTGCTGCACCAGCCAAACCTTTCTGGAACAGCAAACTCTCAGAATCTGCTCCAGGTCCGTAAGCGTTGGTCCAAAACCAGTATCTGCCTGAACATCGCCATCCAGAACAGACTGACAGTGACTTAGACAGAGGCCTGAGGAGAAGCATTGTGTTGCACAGGTGTCTTCAGCCTGGAAGGCTACTGCTAACAATGGCTGCTGTGTGGAGTTTGCCTGCTGCTTCAGCCAAGCTAGCCCCCGCCTCCTAAAAGGGGTTGTTAGACGGGTCTCTCTGACCCAGGGACAATCACTGCCGTCCAGAAGATGGATTCTTACCTGCAGCCTCAGCCACACCTTGTCCCCCACCCGCTCCCTCGAACAAAGGACAACAAAAAAGAGCATGCCCAGAAGCTGGCCAAGGGTCCTGAGGTCACCCAATGGACCAGAGAGATAGCCCTGAGTGCAGGCCACGCAGGTGCAGACAAGCGCTGGCAAGAGAGGCGAAGACTTTTCGAGCCTGCGCAGTTAATCCCGGATTGAGAACCAAAGGCGGAGATTGGCCTGAAACAATGGGAGCGAGGCGGGGTGAAGAAGTATAAAGATGGTTCCTGACTGGACGTCATTGAGATCTCCCCACCAGAGGATCCCAAACCACCATGGAGGACCGGCAGGACTCCGCGGGACTGGACCCCAGAGGGATGGACACCTTTGGAACTCATCTGCTGGTAAACCAGTCCTCATTCCCATCTTTTCCTTCTCCTTTCCCTGTTTCTTTTTCCTTTCCCGTTTTCTTACTCTCTCGCTATTGCGTGCCGCTTTACAGGCAAAATAATAAAGTAACACTGTTTGATTGCATTCTAAGCCCGTGGCATTTCAGATGCCTTAATTTTGTGCCTCGAGAAGAACGTAAATGAACCATCACGAGTCCATCGCTGAGTGGACCCTAACAAGGTCCTTGCAAGCTCTCAATCTCCTTTTGCTCCCCTAGCACACTTCTTCCCCCCTCCATGCAGTTTGGTTTCAGCCTAGGGAGCAGACAAATCCTTGGAAAAAGTAGGCATTCTTTTCATGTCCTATGTCAGCACGGGAAAAGAAGAAAATCCCAAAGTCTCAACATCTACACTGCCCTAAGTGCAAGGCCAACGTGTCCCCACCATCCACCAGCATGATGTGCCACTAGTTCATATACGATTCAGTGATTTTGAGAGAGGTAGAAGAACACATGCACCAAAAAGTAGACAAAAAGTCTGAAAGCTTAAGACAAAACAGCACTTCTTTAGAAGGAGATGATAGGCTCGAAGGGGGATGGGGTTGTAGCTGAGCTTGTCCCAGTGGGGCAGCATTCTAAAACTGATGAGGACCAGTGGCCTCCTATGCCCCCAGGGAGAAATTGGTGTGCTCTGCTCGCTCCCTGAAATGCCTGTACACCAATGCACGCAGCATGGGGAATAAGCAGGAGGAGTTAGAATCCTGTGTTTGGTCGGGAGACTATGATCTGGTGGCAATTACAGAAACATGGTGGGACAGCTCACATGACTGGAATGTGGTCATGGATGGCTATGCCCTTTTCAGGAAAGACAGGCCAGCCAGGCGTGCTGGTGGAGTTGCTCTCTATGTGAGAGAGCAGCTACAATGTACTAAATTCTGCCCAGGAGCGGATGAGGAGCGAGTTGAGAGTGTCTGGGTCAGAATTAAGGGGCAGGCTGGCAGGGCTGACACTGTTGTGGGCGTCTGTTACAGGCCAGCAGATCAGGCTGAGGAAGTTGATGAGGCCTTCTATGGGCAGCTGAGAGTGGCCTCACAGTCACAGGCCCTGGTTGTTGTGGGTGATTTTAACTTCCCTGGTGTTTGCTGGAAGGACCATTCAGCCAGCCAGACACAGTCCAGGAGGTTCCTCCAGTGCATTGATGAGAACTTCCTCATGCAGATGGTGGAGGAGCCGACCAGGAGAGGTGCACTGCTGGATCTCATCCTCACTAACAAGGAGGGTCTGGTCGAAGCAGTAAAGGTTGAGGGCTGCCTGGGTTGCAGTGACCACGAGATGGTGGAGTTCAGCATCTTGTGTGGCAGGAACAGAATAGCAAGTAGAATTGCAACCCTGGACTTTAGCAGGGCTGACTTTGGCCTTTTCAAGCAATTGCTGGGGGAAATCCCGTGGGCAAGACTGCTTGAAGGAAAAGGGGCCCAAGATAGCTGGATTGCATTCAGAGATTGCTTCTTCCATGCTCAGCATCAGAGCATCCCCACACGCAGGAAGTCAAGGAAGGGAGCCAGGAGGCCTGCGTGGTTGAATAGGGATCTGTTGGGTATGCTCAAGCAGAAGAGGAGAGTTTACAGGTCATGGAAGCAGGGGCTGGCCACTTGGGAGGAATATAAGGCTGCTGTTAGAGGATGTAGGAAGGCAGCTAGGATAGCCAAGGCCTCCTTAGAATGACAGCTGGCGAGCGGGGTCATGGACAGCAAAAAGAACTTTTTCAAATACATAGCAGATAAAACTAATACCAGAGGCAATGTAGGCCCACTGAGGAATGGGGTGGGTGCCCTGGTGGCAGAAGATACAGAGAAGGCAGAATTACTGAATGTCTTCTTTGTCTCTGTCTACTCTGCTGGGGGCTGTCCTGGGGAGCCCCGTACCCCTGAGACCCTGTATGAAGCCAGGTCAATGGAGGAGTTTGCTTTAGTCGATGAGGACTGGGTTAGGGAGCAATTAAATAGTCTGGACATCCATAAATCCATGGGTCCAGATGGGATGCACCCGCGGGTGCTGAGGGAGCTGGCTGAAGTCATTGCTGGGCCGCTCTCCATCATCTTTGCCAAGTCTTGGGAAACGGGAGAGGTGCCCGAGGATTGGAGGAAAGCAAATGTCACTCCAGTCTTCAAAAAGGGCAAGAAGGAGGACCCGGGTAATTATAGACCGGTCAGCCTCACCTCTGTCCCTGGGAAAGTAATGGAACAGCTTATCCTTGGTGCCATCTCAAGGCATATCAAGGATAAGAGGGTTATTAGGGGCAGTCAGCATGGCTTTACCAAGGGTAAGTCACGCTTGACCAACCTCATAGCCTTTTATGAGAATGTAACAAGGTGGATGGATAATGGCAGAGCGGTGGATGTGGTCTACCTTGACTTCAGTAAAGCCTTTGACACAGTCTCCCACAGCATCCTCACAGCTAAGTTGAGGAGGTGTGGTCTAGACAATAGAGTAGTGAGGTGGGTTGCAAACTGGCTTAGGGAGAGAAGCCAGAGAGTGGTAGTCAATGGTGCGGAGTCTAGTTGGAGGCCAGTATCTAGTGGAGTGCCTCAGGGGTCAGTACTGGGGCCAATATTATTCAATATATTCATTAACGATTTAGATGAGGGAATAGAGTGACTGTCAGCAAGTTTGCTGATGACACTAAGCTGGGAGGAGTGGCTGACACGCCAGAAGGCTGTGCTGCCATCCAGCGGGACCTGGACAGGCTGGAGAGTTGGGCGGGGAATAACCTGATGAAATTGAACAAGGGAAAGTGTAGAGTCCTGCATCTGGGCAGGAACAACCCCAGGTTCCAGTATAGGTTGGGAAATCACATATTATAGAGCAGTGTAGGGGAAAGGGACCTGGGGGTCCTGGTGGACAACAGGATGACCATGAGCCAGCACTGTGCCCTTGTGTCCAGGAAGGCCAGTGGCATCCTGGGGTGTATTACAAGGGGGGTGGTCAGTAGATCGAGAGAGGTCCTCCTTCCCCTCTACTCCACCCTGGTGAGACCCCATCTGGAATATTGTGTCCAGTTCTGGGCCCCTCAGTTCAAGAAGGACAGGGAACTGCTGCAGAGGGTCCAGCGTAGGGCAACAAAGATGATGAAGGGAGTGGAGCACCTCCCTTACGAAGAAAGGCTGAGGGAGCTGGGGCTCTTTAGTTTGGAGGAGACTGAGAGGTGACCTCATTAATGCTTATAAATATATAAAGGGTGAGTGCCACAAGGACGGAGTCAGGCTCTTCTCGGTGGCAAACGATAGGACAAGGCGCAATGGGATCAAGCTGGAACACAAGAGGTTCCACTTAAATTTGAGAAAAAACTTCTTCTCAGTGAGGGTGACAGAGCAGTGGAACAGGCTGCCCAGGGGGGTTGTGGAGTCTCCTTCTCAGGAGACATTCAAAACCCACCTGGACATGTTCCTGTGCGACCTCACCTGGGCGTTCCTGCTCCAGCAGGGGGATTGGACTGGATGATCTTTTGAGGTCCCTTCCAATCCCAAACATACTGTGATACTGTGAAGCCGCTCTGACCTGCACTGCTAACAACTAAAGCACAACCAACCTACAAGTCTCTTGCAAGTGTCGTACCAACACACACAGAGCATCTCCATTTCTTTTTCATCATTTTAAATGGGCAGATGGATTTTTCCACAAGAAAATCCCCAATCTAAGCAAGACTCACTGTTCAGCACACCAGTCCTGCACTGACCTTGCACCCAATAGGCATCCTGTAGAACATGTTCCATACTACGATTCCTGCCACAACTTTATCCCTGAGGTAGAAAATGGCACCATCGCCATGCCCTTCTCTTTGCTTTGGAACTTGAGGCACTGGGGGAAAACTTGGAGGAATGTCCATTTCTGATGCTTCTGCTTCAGTCTCTTGATCGAAGGGACCTTGTCCCTCTAGCAAAGAGATGTCGAAACATCCAGTGCAGAAGAGAAGCAGCAGCTCTTTGCCAGTGATGTTGAGAGCGGACTAAAGAGCAGCGTCCTGGAAGAGATGGAGATGTTGTTCTTTTCTTTGCATCCAGCAAACGTTTCAATAATTCGAGAATGAAGCCATCCTGACATGAAGCACAGCGCTGGCCATTCCCGACTTCCATCACCAAAAGCAAAAGGCAGACCAGCTGCTTCTTTAAGGCAGCGTAGACAAAATAAAGACGCTTAGAACCACAGCAGCTCTTCTGTGCAAAACCTGATCATTTGATTGCTATGGAGGAAATTCAGCCTCCCTGGGAAAAGAAGTTTGAATTTTGGGAAATGAGTTACCCAAGGCCTTCTTGGAGGAACGTTACATTTGAATCCCATTTGACTATCAAAACCAGCCTTTAAAGCTTGGTGTAGGAAAGAAGCAAACAGATTGATGTCTCCTGGAGCTCTGCAGCGTGATCAGACCAACTCTCTGGGCACTATCCAGCGAGACACATAAACCTTCACGCACGGACACAGCTCCCGAGCACGACTCCAGCCCTCCCTGATTGCTCCCTTGCATTTTTCAGCATGGCTTTTGCTGTTAATTTAGCAAGAACTCCTCCTGTTGGCAAATTACTGTTGGTAAACTACTGTCAACAAGTCCAGTGGCTTCGTAGCCTACATTGGGACCCAGATTGCTCCTAGGAAGGAAGTGTTGATTTCAGAGAGAACATATAATACAGATTCAAGAGAAGAACACATTGCTGTGTCAACACCTTGAACTGGGCACCTGCTGAATTGGAGCTGGGAGGCTTAGAGGAGTCAACGCAGCAGTGATTTAGGGCCCAGCAAGTCCCGTGTGCCAAAAGTGTTCCAAATCGTGCCGAGGAAACAGATGATCCCCACAAAACGATGTGGGTATCTCTAGATGTGCATCACTACCTTTCTGGCCACGGCCCCAACTGACTTGTTGCGGCACAGCCCCGCAGCACCAGAACATGTCGCCGGTCGCGTCCCGCCTGAGGAGCGCAGGTTGGACAGCTGTGGCAAGTTACTTGCTTTGTTCCATGTCAATTTTACTCCTTTGACTTTTCGGGAAGTGTGGCTGTTTCACGTCCACTCCATCATGACGTTCCAATTTCCCTGAAAGTGCTGGCATCACCTTATCCCAGAGAAGGACCGCGCTGTGAGCAGGAGGAATACACCAGTCCGAGCCGGGAAAAGAAGGGCTCTGCTCCGGGGACGTGGCGCTGCTGTGCTTTGTCCTGAGCCCCCGGCCGATCGTAATACTACTCTGCCCTTCCCAGGCAGAAACTCCCCGCAGGGCAACTGGGCAGCTGGAGGCTGGGGAGAGAGATGCTGCTGCTGCCCGGTGCTGCCCCAGTCATTGCAATCAGCTCTGGTTCTGTGCAGTGCACGGGGGTGCTGGGGAAGAGGAGGATGCTGCGAAGGCTGCAGCCCGGGGCATGCAGCAGCCACAGACAGCCATGGCTGGTCTGCAATGCACCACACAGGAATCAGCAGCTGCTGCGTCTCTTGGCTAACTGGGTTTATACCTGAGCCTCCCTCCATTTTTGGGCCCCAGAAACCCAGGGCAGAGTAACTCGCATCTGAGACGAAGCTCTGAGCGGGTGGATTTCTTGTCAAGACCAGCCCTGTTTGCGGCGCTTCTCCCCGGTGTCTCAGGCCTGAACGTGCTCTGGTGACGCTGGAAGCCTTGTGCATCAGAGCCTTGTGCAGAGATGGATCATGGCTCAGATTTCCAGCGAGGGAGCGAGCAGCCGGCTCTTCCTGACTTGGAAGACCCTCGGTGGAGGCGAGGGACCACATGTGGGTTTGGAGGGTCTCGCCTGTATCAGCTCATGTAGGTGCTCCGAAACACCCCCGCAATGGGGAGGTTCCTTGTGAGACGAAGGGGATGCCGTACGGTGCAGGTCAACCAGGCCAAGTCGGCAATAGATCTCAAATGTTCCAAGTCCTGGACTGGAATTGGAGACAGGCGGGTGGGAAGAGAGCCTGAGGGGGATCCAGCCAAACTGCCGGCTTGCGGCAGCACCAGCCCAGAGCTTCCCGCAACCAATGCCGGGACACCCCGAGGACAGAGATTTCCTGCAGCTTTCTTTGTCCCGAGGTGGAGCAGGAACAGATGAGCACAGGGGGAAAACTGTCTTTTTTTTTTTTTTATTTGCTTTATTGATTTCTAAAAACGATCCAAGGCCGAGCAGAGGCTGGCGGCACCATGTCGTCAGGGCAGGTGAATCCCGCAGTCACTGTCCATGCACCCATCCCTGGCGTGGACGCTGTGCAGGCTCAGGACCAGCCGCATGCGCAGGCACCCGCGTGGCGCTGGAGCCGGGCTCTACTCCTCGTGCTGTCCCGCGGTGCAGCTGCAGCGGAAAGCCCTGCGCAGAGCCCGCAGCGCCCTCCGGAACCGGGAAGGCCGTCGCCGTGGAGCTGGGCCCTGCGCTGGGCAGGCCATGTCTGTGCTGGTCTCTCCTCTCTGCTCTCCAGACATCGGAGAAACTGTGTTCTCTTCTTCCTCCTTTGCAGCTGGGACGAGAGGGGCTGTGCTGGCCTGTCCCTCATTCCCTCCTGCCAAATGAGCCTCAATGGCTTCAAGTGCTGCGGGTGCTGGTGCTGCCACTGGAACATCCGTGCATTGGGCCAGGTCTCGCTGTTCCACTGGTTGCTGGCCAGGTCCCTGGATCTCAGCCTCAGCCCTGCGCACGGCCTCACTGATGATGTGCTCCACAATGTCAGATAGGTCCACATCGTCCTCTGTGGGGCTGTGCTGGGCAGGGGCCGGGCGCTCTGCCTCTGCTGCCGCCTCCATGTCTGTGCAGCTGGGCAAGCCAGACCCCTCCTGGGGACCTGCAGGGGTGTCCTGGAGGTGCTCCTGGACCGAGGGGTTGATCGAGATGCTGTGGATGATGATGTCTCCGCCTTGGCACCCCTCTTTGTTGTTCTCATCTTGCAAGTCCATGCGCTGGGCCAGGTCCTGCTGTTCCTCCGGTTCCTGGCCAGCTCCCATGATCTCAGCCACAGCCCTGCGCATGGTCTCAATGAAGATGTGCTGGGCTGTGTCCCACAGAGCTGCGTCGTCGGCTGTGCGGCCCTGTGGGGCAGGTGCCGGGCGCTCTGCCTCTGCTGCTGCCTCAGTGTTGGTGCTGCGAGGCCAGCCAGACCCCTCCTGGGGACCCTTATGGTGGTCCTGGACGTGCTCCTGGACCGAGGGGGTGACCGAGGTGCTCTGGATGCTGCGCTGGCCCAGGCTGTGTCTGACCTCCGAGCAGGAGGAGGAGCAGGACCCAGGGGATGGAGGTGGCAGTTCTGGCACCGCAGCAGCTGCTTGCGGCCCCGTCCAACCACCGGCCTCTCCCTCCTGCCCTGTCCCGTCCCTCCCCTGTGGCCTGTGGAGCAAGGGGGGCAGCCCAAAGGGCTGGGAGTGGGCGTTCGCCTCCTTCTCAGTTGGCATCTTGGGTCACGTGTATCAAAGAGCCGCAACGGGCACCCAGGGGAGATGCTGCCTCGTGAGAAGCTGCTGCTCCTGAGAAGCTGCTGCCTCCTGAGAAGCTGCTCTCCTGGGAATGAGCACCCCAGGGCTCTCGCTCCTTAAATACCCCCACGGTCCGGGCGGGGACCCCCGTGTCACAATGGCCTCTGGTTATGATGAGGTGCCCACGTCAGAGCCCGGGCGGTCGTCACGGAGACACCCACCTCCGGGCCCGGCTGGGACTGGCTGTGGGGCAGCCCCTGCTTGAAGGAGGAGGGAGCAGAGAATGGCGAGGGAAGCTGTGCCCAGCACACAGCACCCCGTCCCCCAGAGCTTTGCTCAGAGACGCTGCTGCCTGCTCCGCTACACCTGCAAGAATCCGCATTCAGAGCTTGTTGGCAGGAAAACCAAGGGCCACTCTACAGCCTCACCACACTGATTCTTTGTTTTCACCATGATCGTCAGGAGTTTTCTTAAGTAGGTATGAGCCTCCTTTGAAGAAAAAGGGCTGAAGCCACATTCACAAAACCACACAGTCCGTTTTCAGCAATAGAATCTACCGTTTCCCCCTTTTGTGACAACCCCCTTTGGGGTTCTCTCAAGGTGCGCTTTTACAGTACTTGTGAGCTGTTCACTGACTCACTTGCTACAGGAGGTGGCCTCATCCACCTCCCAGTTTTAGCCTGCCAGCTCTCCAATGCATTGCCTCTGCCACCTTCCTTCTGCCGGGCCCAAAGTGCATTCTGCTGCCTGGTTAGGGAGATGCACGTGCCACCGGTCCCAAAGCATCACTCGGGGGACCCATCATAGCTGGCCATTACCTCTCAGCTGCTGCACCAGCCAAACCTTTCTGGAACAGCAAACTCTCAGAATCTGCTCCAGGTCCGTAAGCGTTGGTCCAAAACCAGTATCTGCCTGAACATCGTCATCCAGAACAGACTGACAGTGACTTAGACAGAGGCCTGAGGAGAAGCATTGTGTTGCACAGGTGTCTCCAGCCTGGAAGGCTACTGCTAACAATGGCTGCTGTGTGGAGTTTGCCTGCTGCTTCAGCCAAGCTAGCCCCCGCCTCCTAAAAGGGGTTGTTAGACGGGTCTCTCTGACCCAGGGACAATCACTGCCGTCCAGAAGATGGATTCTTACCTGCAGCCTCAGCCACACCTTGTCCCCCACCCGCTCCCTCGAACAAAGGACAACAAAAAAGAGCATGCCCAGAAGCTGGCCAAGGGTCCTGAGGTCACCCAATGGACCAGAGAGATACCCCTGAATGCAGGCCACGCAGGTGCAGACAAGCGCTGGCAAGAGAGGCGAAGACTTTTCGAGCCTGCGCAGTTAATCCCGGATTGAGAACCAAAGGCGGAGATTGGCCTGAAACAATGGGAGCGAGGCGGGGTGAAGAAGTATAAAGATGGTTCCTGACTGGACGTCATTGAGATCTCCCCACCAGAGGATCCCAAACCACCATGGAGGACCGGCAGGACTCCGCGGGACTGGACCCCAGAGGGATGGACGCCTTTGGAACTCATCTGCTGGTAAACCAGTCCTCATTCCCATCTTTTCCTTCTCCTTTCCCTGTTTCTTTTTCCTTTCCCGTTTTCTTACTCTCTCGCTATTGCGTGCCGCTTTACAGGCAAAATAATAAAGTAACACTGTTTGATTGCATTCTAAGCCCGTGGCATTTCAGATGCCTTAATTTTGTGCTTTGAGAAGAACGTCAATGAACCATCACGAGTCCATCACTGAGTGGACCCTAACAAGGTCCTTGCAAGCTCTCAATCTCCTTTTGCTCCCCTAGCACACTTCTTCCCCCCTCCATGCAGTTTGGTTTCAGCCTAGGGAGCAGACAAATCCTTGGAAAAAGTAGGCATTCTTTTCATGTCCTATGTCAGCACGGGAAAAGAAGAAAATCCCAAAGTCTCAACATCTACACTGCCCTAAGTGCAAGGCCAACATGTCCCCACCATCCACCAGCATGATGTGCCACTAGTTCATATACGATTCAGTGATTTTGAGAGAGGTAGAAGAACACATGCACCAAAAAGTAGACAAAAAGTCTGAAAGCTTAAGACAAAACAGCACTTCTTTAGAAGGAGATGATAGGCTCGAAGGGGGATGGGGTTGTAGCTGGGCTTGTCCCAGTGGGGCAGCATTCTAAAACTGATGAGGACCAGTGGCCTCCTATGCCCCCAGGGAGAAATTGGTGTGCTCTGCTCGCTCCCTGAAATGCCTGTACACCAATGCGCGCAGCATGGGGAATAAGCAGGAGGAGTTAGAATCCTGTGTTTGGTCGGGAGACTATGATCTGGTGGCAATTACAGAAACATGGTGGGACAGTTCACATGACTGGAATGTGGTCATGGATGGCTATGCCCTTTTCAGGAAAGACAGGCCGGCCAGGCGTGGTGGTGGAGTTGCTCTCTCAGAGTACTAAATTCTGCCCAGGAGCAGATGAGGAGCGAGTTGAGAGTGTCTGGGTCAGAATTAAGGGGCAGGCTGGCAGGGCTGACACTGTTGTGGGCATCTGTTACAGGCCAGCAGATCAGGCTGAGGAAGTTGACGAGGCCTTCTATGGGCAGCTGAGAGTGGCCTCACAGTCACAGGCCCTGGTTGTTGTGGGTGATTTTAACTTCCCTGATGTTTGCTGGAAGGACCATTCAGCCAGCCAGCCACAGTCCAGGAGGTTCCTCCAGTGCATTGATGAGAACTTCCTCATGCAGATGGTGGAGGAGCCGACCAGGAGAGGAGTGCTGCTCGATCTCATCCTCACTAACAAGGAGGGTCTGGTCGAAGCAGTAAAGGTTGAGGGCTGCCTGGGTTGCAGTGACCACGAGATGGTGGAGTTCAGCATCTCGTGTGGCAGGAACAGAATAGCAAGTAGAATTGCAACCCGGGACTTGAGCAGGGCTGACTTTGGCCTTTTCAAGCAATTGCTGGGGGAAATCCCATGGGCAAGACTGCTTGAAGGAAAAGGGGCCCAAGATAGCTGGATTGCATTCAGAGATTGCTTCTTCCACGCTCAGCATCAGAGCATCCCCACACGTGGGAAGTCAAGGAAGGGAGCCAGGAGGCCTGCGTGGTTGAATAGGGATCTGTTGGGTATGCTCAAGCAGAAGAGGAGAGTTTACAGGTCATGGAAGCAGGGGCTGGCCACTTGGGAGGAATATAAGGCTGCTGTTAGAGGATGTAGGAAGGCAGCTAGGATAGCCAAGGCCTCCTTAGAATTACAGCTGGAGAGAGGGGTCAAGGACAGCAAAAAGAACTTTTTCAAATACATAGCAGATAAAACTAATACCAGAGGCAACGTATGCCCACTGATGAATGGGGTGGGTGCCCTGGTGGCAGAAGATACAGAGAAGGCAGAATTACTGAATGCCTTCTTTGTCTACTCTGCCGGAGGCTGTCCTGGGGAGCCCCGTACCCCTGAGACCCCGGATGAAGCCAGGTCAATGGAGGAGTTTGCTTTAGTCGATGAGGACTGGGTTAGGGAGCCATTAAATAGTCTGGACATTCATAAATCCATGGGTCCAGATGGGATGCATCCGCGGGTGCTGAGGGAGCTGGCTGAAGTCATTGCTGGGCCGCTCTCCATCATCTTTGCCACGTCTTGGGAAATGGGAGAGGTGCCCGAGGATTGGAGGAAAGCAAATGTCACTGCAGTCTTCAAAAAGGGCAAGAAGGAGGACCCGGGTAATTATAGACCGGTCAGCCTCACCTCTGTCCCTGGGAAAGTAATGGAACGGCTTATCCTTGGTGCCATCTCAAGGCATATCAAGGATAAGAGGGTTATTAGGGGCAGTCAGCATGGCTTTACCAAGGCTAAGTCACGCTTGACCAACCTCATAGCCTTTTATGAGAATGTAACAAGGTGGATGGATGATGGCAGAGCGGTGGATGTGGTCTACCTTGACTTCAGTAAAGCCTTTGACACAGTCTCCCACAGCATCCTCACAGCTAAACTGAGGAGGTGTGGTCTGGACAATAGAGTAGTGAGGTGGGTTGCAAACTGGCTTAGGGAGAGAAGCCAGAGAGTGGTAGTCAATGGTGCGGAGTCTAGTTGGAGGCCAGTATCTAGTGGAGTGCCTCAGGGGTCAGTACTGGGGCCAATATTATTCAATATATTCATTAACGATTTGGACGAGGGAATTGAGTGCACTATCAGCAAGTTTGCTGATGACACTAAGCTGGGAGGAGTGGCTGACACGCCAGAAGGCTGTGCTGCCATCCAGCAGGACCTGGACAAGCTGGAGAGTTGGGCGGGGAATAACCTAATGAAATTGAACAAGGGAAAGTGTAGAGTCCTGCATCTGGGCAGGAACAACCCCAGGTTCCAGTATAGGTTGGGAAATTACATATTAGAGAGCAGTATAGGGGAAAGGGACCTGGGGGTCCTGGGGAAAGCAGGATGACCATGAGCCAGCACTGGGCCCTTGTGGCCAGGAAGGCCAGTGGCATCCTGGGGTGTATTACAAGGGGGGTGGTCAGTAGATCGAGAGAGGTCCTCCTTCCCCTCTACTCTGTCCTGGTGAGACCCCATCTGGAATATTGTGTCCAGTTCTAGGCCCCTCAGTTCAAGAAGGACAGGGAACTGCTGGAGAGGGTCCAGCGCAGAGCAACAAAGATGATTAAGGGAGTGGAGCATCTCCCTTATGAAGAAAGGCTGAGGGAGCTGGGGCTCTTTAGTTTGGAGAAGACTGAGGGGTGACCTTATTAATGTTTATAAATATATAAAGGGTGAGTGCCACGAGGATGGAGCCAGGCTCTTCTCGGTGGCAAACAATGATAGGACAAGGGGTAGTGGGATCAAGCTGGAACACAAGAGGTTCCTCTTAAATTTGAGAAGAAACTTCTTCTCAGTGAGGGTGACAGAGCAGTGGAACAGGCTGCCCAGGGGGGTTGTGGAGTCTCCTTCTCTGGAGACATTCAAACCCGCCTGGACATGTTCCTGTGCGACCTCACCTGGGCGTTCCTGCTCCAGCAGGGGGATTGGACTGGATGATCTTTCGAGGTCCCTTCCAATCCCTAACATTCTGTGATTCTGTGATTCTGTGACTGTGGGCATTTCAGAAGCTTCTCTGCTCCCCCACACTGGCTGTGGGTGCCCCTGAAGCCTCCAAACGTCCCCCACACTGGCCGCAGGTGCCCAGCGGCTCCCTGGCACCTCGGCACTCCCTTCTCCTAACGGCCCTGGCCAGGGGCTCTGGGGCCAAACGAAAGAAGCTGTAGCAGAGAGATGGAGATGTGCCTACTCCTTCCATGATGGAGGAGGGAGGGGGAGAGAGGGGGTTTGATCCTGCCACAGAAGGGTCACCCGAACTTTTCCCTGGCTGAATGTTTATAATAAATGTACTGTATTTTTAGAAAAATAGTGCAGCTTTAGTTTCTACCAGGAGGGTGCGTTTTTGTGCCATTGACATTTCACACATATTATACCAATTTATTCATTCTCCCTGTTCAGTTGCTTTCTACGCGTGTCTTGTTATGTTGATAGGGAACCATCCAGAATTTGTATTTAGTTTTGATATTGTTCGGTCAGCTGCTAATCCAAATTAACTAATCTTTCATTTTCCAGTGCTCCCCTGTTGCATCCTTTGGCAGGTGATGTTCTTGTCGCCATCCTTCCCACATGTAATTTGGATGGTTTCTAGCTGATCCACGGTGCTTCATGTGTTCTAACTTCTGCCTGCTCCATCATGTGGTGATGGATCTGTCTCTGCGTTTGTGTGGCAGGTGTCACATCAGCAGCATTGTCCCAGCCAGGTCACTGCATCTCTTTCTGTTCTCCCTCTGCTGTCACCATGACTGTACCAGCTGTCTGATGTGCTTTCTGACCTCATGGACCCTCTGGTCCTGCCTCCCTCCTGCTGGTCAATCCTGTTCCTGCAAGAGAAGTGACGACCAGTCAGTGTCCCCTCTGTGGCACCTGGACCTTCCAGAGCGGGACGGCTGGTGGGAACTGTCACCATCAGCCAAGGCTCTGCATGAAGTCTTCTCCTGGCACAGGAACAGCTCTGGCTGTGCCTGGTGAGCACCACGCGGCCCCACAGAGAACAGCAACAACACTGGCAGAATGGGTCTCTATGGTCTCTACGGGTCTCTATGGTCTCTATGGGTCTCTATGCGTCTCTGTGGGTCTCTGTGGTCCCTGTGGGTCTCTATGGTCCCTGTGGGTCTCTATGGGAAAGTCGATGGGGGGACCTGTTGACCCCAGCAGCCCTGGGCCCCACCATGGCCCAGTTCTGCAGCCCTGGGCCCGAGGGCTCAGCCCCGGGACAGCCCCACAACCAGGGTCAGAGCGGTTCCTGCTGCTGCCCGAAGGGTCACCAGCCCCAGGCAGCCCTGAGCCAGAGTGCAGGTGTCTGAGCTGGGCTGAGCTGGAAGGGGCTGCAAGACAGCTCATCGGAGGAGGCGAGGGAAGAAGGTGCCGTGCGTGTGACACCGGGGGTGAACTGACACCCTCAGTTTGGTGTCTGGATCCGTGCTGCGCTTGCACATGGACTAAGCCCCAGCTCAGAGCACAAATTGCTGTTCCCAGCCCTGGGTGCCAAGCGCTGGTCCTGCTCTCTCCTCCCTGGTGCGACCCAAGCACACGACTGCCCTGCCTGCTCCTGCCTTGGGGCTTGGGGAGCTCGGGTCAAAAGGAAGGACAGACTGGTGTGGGTATGGGATCTCTTAAGTGTCCTGGGATTGCTTTGCTAATCACTCTGTAACGTTCCCGGGCTATTAACTCAATATGTGCCCAGAGAGGCAAAGAAGTCCATGAACCCACTTTCCAGTTAAGGTTTCCTTCTTACAAAAAACCACACTTCCGTTTTCTCATCGGCAACAGACTGAAAGATGGAAGCTGAACCAGCATCTGCTTCTTGTGAAAACAGGTAACAACAGATGGTTCCACTCAGTCGATCCTTAGTTGCTTCCTGCATAGGAAAACTGTCCATTAATTTAATCTCTGGTGTCCAGGCAGGGCCTTGCTGATGTTCCTGTGCCACAGCAAGAGTGTGGATGTCAGGCTTTCTGCAGATTTGTTACGGAGTTTTCCAGTTTCTTTTAATTAGGACAATCTTCCTGTGGACTTCTGAAATCTCCCATAAGCTGGTGGTTGAGAGAAGGACGGGGAGCTCCAGTGAGCTCAGGGAGGACCAGGCAGCATCACAGGCAAAGCAGACGGGAACTCGACTGGGTGAACATTAAAGGAATTTATTGACAGGTGAAACGGCCGTGTCTCCCCCGTCTTTGGGCAGATCACCGTGCACCCTGAACCGATACAGGCAGGTGTAGTCCGGGTGGCCCCAGTTGCTCAGCACTTGCAGCCTGATGTAATTCACGACCGCAGGGAGCTCGTTCTGCAATGACAAGAAGAAACGAGTCGCCTTTTCCTCTCCGGGACGTGAGCACTGACAGAAATGCCGCAGCGACGGCCTCGATCAGCAGCTTCCTTCCTGCTGCCCCGCGGGGGCTTTTGACCTGTGGTGGTCCAGATGTTCTTATCCTGCTCTACCCCACTGGGCCATGAGAACAGCAAAGGAAGAAGCAGCGACCACATGTCTCAGCAAATACACTGGAAAGCTCTCGCCTGCTTTGGGGCACAGGCTTCCACAGTCAGAAGACCCAGTGCTGGGGTCAGTATAATGTCTCGTTGCCTCCTCTAGAAAGCCACGGAAACAGAATGGCCTCCCTGTCACTACTCACTGCCAGCACCAACAGAACCCTCTGGAAGCCCAGTATTTCTGGTCTTTAACTGGCAGACCAGCAGTCCTGCATCCTACGGGATGTGGCCGCTTGTGTGCACTTGGGGTCCAGACAGTCAAGCTGATTCCAGCTTCAACTGTGGTGCTTCTAAGTACTGAAGTTTAAACCCAGAATGAAAGAGAAGAAGAGCGGCAGTGCAGCCATCCGCCACCAGGAAGTTAAAGCAGAATAAAGGCCAGTGTGGCACTCGCTCAAGGACGGGGCTGCCTGTACCCTTTGGCAGGGAAGCCTCTCCCCATCCAGCCGCATTTCTCCTCCTCTCCTGCAGTTCTCCTCCCTCTGTGTCCCCATACCTTCAGCTGGAAGGTCTGACTGGGATTCAGCGCCGCCAGGAAAGTGAACTGTCCCAGGAACGTTCCCTGCTCCTCGTGTTCTTCCTTGAAGCCCTACAGAAAGATGGGTGGAGAAAACAGAGCATCTGGTGCACCACGGGAGACTGAACTTCAGCCGGTGAAGTACGGGGTTATTTCAGCTACGTAGTCCAAGGACCATGAGCACAGGGACAAGACGAGAAGCTGCAGGTGGGCAGCACGTCACACTTGCCCACTCAGCGAGTCCAGGCTGGCAATCAGAAAAGGAGCAGACGATCCCAGTGGGAGGGAGGTAACCTGAGGATCACAAATGCCACTGGGACTGGAAGACAAGAAGGCTTAGGACCATGCACTGTCCAGCTCCTTTTCCCTGTGGCTCCTGGAGTAGCATCTTGCCCCAGAAGCTTTTTTTTGAGTGGTACATTGAATAAAAGAGGAATACAATGGGAAGGAAGCAACATCAAGGAGCCTGTTTGTTCTGAGAGACAGGAGGAAGCTTCAGGCCACCAGAATCTTTGACCCAACTTCATTACCTGCTCAGAAATGCTGTGGAACCCTCAGCCCCCAACTCTAGAGAAATCACTTACATAGACAGCAAAGTCCTTGGGAGCTCCGGAGATACTTTCTCCATGGAACGCTGTCCCTGAGACATGGGCCATGGTGACTGCTCTGGGAACGACTGGCACGGACAGCTTGATGAACACGTGTCCTTGACTTCCTGGGAAGGGCCAGCAGCTGCCAGGATGATTGTCCGGCTGAAAGGACAAGAAACACTCAGCAGGGGATACAGGCGGAGAGCAGGTCCATGCGGGAAGTGGGCAGGAGAAGAAGCTTCGAGGAGCAAAGACAGGGGGGGAAGGACACTCGGAGCAGCATGTGTGGTTCATTCTTCCAGCCTTAGTTTTACTGCTTCTTGGTGCTCCTACCTCCAGAATCAGCTCAGGGGACCTCATGTAATCCATCAATGGCAGGGAATACAGGAAGACTTTTGCTTTGGCATTCCGGAGGGATGGAGAAGTCTTGGACCAAATGGCGGCTGCCCATGGAAATTCAAACATGAGCATGATCATCAGGCAGTGTCAGGAGAAATATTGCATTGTTGACTTGAAAAAGGCTTCTCAGTTTTCATCCATGTCCTACAGTGGGTTCCTCTCTGTCTTGCTGGCACGACCCCTCTGGAACACACAGCAGGGAGTCATCAAACTGTCGTATTTGGCCGTGGAAATAGGCAAGAATGTGAACCAGCTTTTCTGTGCTTCCCATGGGGTCTGGCCCGTTACAGGCTCTGTCAGTGGGGGCACTTTTAGGGCACAAATTGGCCCTTGACTTCTCGCCCCTTCTCTCCTGCCCCTGGGCACGTTCCAATGCCCATCTTGTCCATCTGGACAGGAAGCAGTTTGGAACTGGTTTGTTTGTACAATGTCACAGTACCTGCTGATTTCAGGGCGTAATCCAGCATCGGGACCTGCATTTCTTCCATCTTCTCCAGGGCTTGATTGACGATCTCATGAACAGCCTGGGAAGGAACACAAAGGAGAGCGCCTGTTGGAAGGAGAAGGAATGGGGCAAGCAGCTCCCCTGCAAGGCCAGCCAAGGTGAGCGGGGACAAGGCCCGTTTCAGGTGGAGGGAACGCCCACATTGCCTGGAAGCCTCCCAGGTTTGCTCTGCTCTGATTGTCGGGATCAGAAAGGGGGGGCTGCTCACTGCAGTGCTCTGAATGCTGGAGCTGCAGGAAGGGGCTGTTCCTGTGGAGAGGCCCCAGGCCAGGCAGCATGGACAGACAAGCTTTCTGGGCATGAGATAGGCCTGGCTTAACTCTGGACCTCTGAGACCATTCTTTCTTTCCAGCCCTCCCTTGAGGAGGACCCGAGATCTGGGCGCAGAGGAAGGTCCGACTCAGACAGCTGTCATTCCCATCACGCTCTCTCTTCCCCATAAGGAAGTGTGGAGCAACAGGAAAAGGAAGCATGGCCATGACAGCACTTGTTCCACCAGCACCAGCCTGTTGGCTGTGACAGGGAATGGAGTAGGATACGTGCGGATGGAGGATAAAACCCCTGAGCAGAAACTTCTGCCTTGTGCCCTTACCTGTCCGGTAACGCCTGGGAGCTTTGCCTGTTTAAGTCCTTCCTGCAGAGCCCGCTCAGTGACATCCTCTGCGCTCCAGTGCAGATGATAAAGCTGTTCCTGGAGCTTTCGGAGCTGGATGGGCAGGGACAGGGTTTCGCTCAGGTCTCCTAACTCTTCTGCAGTGCTCCAGGTTAAGGCACCAAGTCGTCCCACGTGGTAAACTCCTGTCAGATACAAACCAGAGCTTAGAACCTGGTCTAAGGCTGGGCTGTGCCTCGGGCTACCCGCTCCCCTTGCTGTGTCTCTCCCAAGTGCCACAGCTGTCTCTCCTCTTGTTGTCTTTGACAGTGGCCATCATGGCATACGGGCTCCTCAATAGATGCACGTTCCCTGCCCTGGACTGTGCTCCTTGTCCTGCAGAAGATTCTCAGCCCCTGGGGCAGGAGAGCTCAGCCACGGCCTCTCTGTGGGCTGAAGAGAACTGGCTCAGCCCTCCTGGGGAAGGCAACTCAGCCCTTCCTCACCCACACCCGTCCCGCTGGAGCAGGGACCGGCACAGCTCTGTGGGGACTTTCTGCTCTTGGCTGAGCTCCTCTGCTCACAGCGGGGGAAGGGGAACAGGGCAGGATGGAGCCCCGAGTACCTCCTAAAGCACCGTCCTCAGGTTGGAGCTCTGCAGAGACTCACCAAAAGAGAACAGACCAAGGAGCAGCACCAGGGTCGTTGCCTTCAGCGCCTTCATCTTCCTGCAGAGCAGATAAAGAAAAGGCTGGTGAAGCTGGCGGTTCAGCAGCAGACTGGAGAGCAGCAGCAGGGACTGCAGCCCTTGAGCCTGGTGTTCCTGCCGTGTGCATTGGCTTGGTCCTGCCCCAGCTCCAGTCACTGCTGGAGGTGTCACCAGCTGCACCAGTGGGGGATTTGTCACAGCAACGATTGTTTCCTTAGGGACAAAGGGCTCAAGATGGGCTCTGGACTAAGAGCAGGAGTTGCAACAAGAGTTCTGGCCACACTTCACATCTGTGGGGCTGGAGAGGGATTCTCTGAAATGGAAGGGACATAACGAACGCCTGTTTCTCCTGCCCAGCATCCGATCGGCACTTGTGCTGCTCCTGTTCTCCACCCTCTCAAGAGAAGGTTCAGCCTGTGCCCCTACAGTCCAACAGCTGCCAGGGGGGTGTGTGTCTCCGCTCTCGCAGCGTTTCTTCAGCAGCCGGGTTATCTCTGGCCCTTCTCTTGGCAGAACTGCAGACAAATGCAGACTGGAAAGAGGGAGGGTGGCTGAATGTCAGTGTGTGCTGGCAAGCAACAGGCAACCAAGGAAGCGCCAAAGAAACACTCTGGTGGCTGGGCCCTGCTGCCCTGAGCCTTATCTGCCAAGACACAGCACACACCGCTCTGCAAGGGGGAAATTCCTCCTGCCTGTTCCTGGAGGCTCTCAACAGGCTCCCAGCGTACACTCATCAGGAATAAACAATCCCTTTTGTTCTCCTAGAGAACTCCTTGCACCCCTCAGAGGAGCTCGAGCCCCTTTCCTAAGGCAGAGCCCTGGTGAGGAGCTGACCAGGTTTCCCAAGGAAACCTCCTCTGTCAGGAACACAAGTCAGACCCACGGCCAACAGAGGACACGCTGGTCTCCTTCTGGTCCCAGTGGAGAGGAAAACCAAGCAGGCTCAGGGACAGAACCCACCCTGCAGAGCACAACACAGGACGGAGCTGAGGTCTCACAATTACTGCGGCAGGCTGTGTCTGGGCCACCCCTTGGGACTCTCTGTCCCATCCAAAATGGACCTGTTCCTCATTCTGCAGAGATCAAAGGCTTCTGGGCCCAGCGCTTGAGTTCATGAAGAGACTGAAAGGCGGCTGCTGCCTTCCAGCAGCTCCAGACCGAGCTCTCAGGCTGCCCTCGTGTTCCTCTCCTGCCCACCCTCCACCCACCCCAGCTGACGAGGTGGAAAACACACCTGGGGAAAGGGGAGGAGGAGTTTTCAAACATACCCATTCAGATGTTCAGCCTTCTCTGTGTGTCCCTTGGTACCTGCTGAGGTGCAGGTAACAAGCATCTTCCCTGCTCAGGAATGAGCCAAAAACTCTGCGATCTCAGTTCCCTCAAGATTGAGAGTGACCAAGGTGCAGGGAGACCCCTGGTCTTATACCCTGCTGTGCCGACCTCAGCGCTGATGCTGCTTTGTGACATCAGCGGCAGTGGGTGATGTCACAATGGAAGAGGCTGCGCCACGTTTGGAGGCAAAGTCCAACCTGGCAGGAGTGGGTCTCGCAGTCCTGTCTTCAGACAGGGAAGAGATCCTTCACCATATTAATATGAGAAAGGTACAGAAATATGTTACTCTCAGAAAACAGACTCTGTCAACCACTTCTCCTCTTGCTGACCAAAAATCAGATGGTGTTAGAAAACAACCACAAAAAAGTGAGATTCTTAGTCTTATTTTATGGACCACATTAAGTTAGCAGGACTTATTGAGAGGGCTTTAAACTAGATTTGATGGGGAATTGGGATGAAAGCAGATGTGGCAGAGGCACAGCCAAGGGTGACGTGCTGGCATCTGAGGGCAGTGCTAATGATGCCCTTTGGTCTGCTGACCCAGTGCAATCAGTGGCCCAGCTGAAGTGCATCTGTACAAATGCACGCAGCTCGGGCAACAAACAGGAGGAGCTGGAAGCCCTTGTGAGGCAGAAAAACTGTGATTTAATTGTCGTCGCAGAAACATGGTGGGATGACTCTCAGAACGGGAGCGCTGCAATGCGTGGCTATAAACTGTTCAGAAGGGACAGACGAGGAAGGAGAGGAGGTGGGGCAGCCATGTATGTTAGGGATGGTTTTGATTATCTGGAACTTTATGAAGGTGATGATAGGGTTGAGTGTCTATGGGTAAGAATCAAGGGGAAGGGCAACAAGGCGGACATCCTAGGGGATGGTCTGTTACAGACCACCCAACCAGGACGAAGAGGCAGAAGAAATATATTTCAGGCAGCTGGGAAAAGCCTCCCGATCACCAGCCTTGATTCTTATGAGGGGCTTCAGCCTACCAGATGTCTGCTGGATGTCCAACCCAGCAGGCAGGAAACAGTCTAGGAGGGAAACCTAAAGGACAAAGCAGTCCAGGAAGGCTGGTCTGTCTTCAAGAAGGTGATCTCAGAGGCGCAGGAGCAGCTGTCCCCGTGTGACAGAAGGCGAGCCGGCGGGGAAGAAGGCCAGGTGGGCTGAACAGAGAGCTGGGGCTGGAACTTAGGCTTAAAAATAGAATTTATAACCTTTGGAATAAGAAGAAGGAGACTCAAGAGGAATACAAGAATTCTGAGAGGCTGTGCAGGGGGAAAATTAGATGGGCCAAAGCCCAATTAGAGCTGGACCTAACTACTGTTGTAATAGGCAAAAAGAAATATTTCTATGAATATATCAGCAACAAGAGGAGGGTTCAGGAGAATCTCCATCCCCTGGTGGATATAGAAGGAATCATAGGGACAGAAGTTAGGGGAAAGGCTGAGATATTAAATACCTTCTTGCCTCAGCCTTTAATAGTCAGAACAGTTGTGCTCCAGGCACCGAGTCCCCTGAGCCAGAAGACAGGGATGGGGAGCAGAGTGAAGCCACAATAATCCAAGGGGGTATGGTTGGTGACCTGCTACACCACTTGGACACCCGCAAGACTATGGGGCCAGATGGGATCCACCCAAGGGTGCTGAGGGAGCTGCCAGAGGTGATCACTGAGATGCTTTCTATTATCTACCAAAAATCCTGATGAAGTGGGGAGGTCCCAGTTGACTGGAGGTTGGCTAATGTGACACCCATCTCCAAGAAAGGCCAGAAGGAGGATCTGGGGAACTACAGTACTGGGGCCTGTTCTGTTCAATCTCATTATCTGGATGAGGGGATTGAGTGCAGTAAGTTTGCAGATGACATCGAGTTGGGTAGGAGTGCTGGTCTGCTGGAGGGTGGGAAGGCCATACAGAGGGTTCTGGATCAGCTGGATCATTGGGCTGAGGCCAGCTGTATGAGGTTCAACAAGGCCAAGTGCTGGGTCCTCCACTTGGGTCACAGCAACTCCAGGCAGCGCTACAGGCTGGGGGAAGAGTGGCTGGAAAGGTGCCTGGCGGAAGAGGACCTGGGGGTGTTGGTAAACAGCAGGTGAATATGAGCCAGCGTGTGCCCAGGTGGCCAAAAAGGCCAACAGCATCCTGGCTTGTATTAGAAATAGTGTGGCCAGCAGGCCCAGGGCAGTGACCGCCCCCTGTACTGGGCACTGGTGAGGCTGCATCTTGAGTCCAGGGGTCAGTACTGGCACCTCATGAGAAGAGAGACCTTGAGGTGCTGGAACAAGTTCAGAGAAGGGAACAGAGCTGGTGAAGGGGCTGAAGCACAAGTGTGATGGGAGCGGCTGAGGGACCTGAAGGTGTTTAGCCTGAAAAAAAAGGGACTAACGGGAGACCTTCTCGCGCTCTACAACTGCCTGAAAGGAGGTTGTAGCATGGAGGGTGTTGGTCTCTTCTCCCAAGTAGCATGTAAAGGGACAAGAAGAAATGGTCTCAGGTTGTGCCAGGGAAGGTTCAGATTGGATATGAGGAGGCACTTCTTCATGGAAAAGGTTATGAAGCAGGGAAAGAGCATGAGAAAGAAATAATGGCCAAAGTGCAGCTGGGGAGGTGCAGGCTGCACATGAGCGGAAAGGAATGTGAGTGGAAGGGCAGTGCTGTGGTGGAGCAGGTCATCAGAGGGAGTCTGCATCAGCCCAAAGCTTTGTGCTTCAAGGAACAGCTGGGGAGGATGGAGAGATCACAGCAAAGGAAGGAAGATGCTTAGACAAGAGCAAGGTGGGGCAGCAGGGGGGATGTCTCCAGCCTGCAGGGACAGAGGTGCAGGGGATGCCACAGCACAGGACAGGCTGTCGTGGAGATGATCAAGGGATGTAAAGAGGCTGAAAGCCCCACCAGACATGAGCTCCTTCTCCCCTTGGCTATGGCTGTTGTCTGCACCTCTGATGCCTGTGAGGAGACACCTTGTCCTTCCAGCACAGGAGCCTTATGGCCTCCTTGTCCGCAGACAGGAACCTGGGAGGTGTGGGACCATAGTCCTGCCCTTGGCCTTGCACAGCCCCACATCACACTGTCCCAGGAAGGGCCCTGGGCAACGTGGGAGGGACAGGATCTGCCTTCCCAGGGCTGGGGCACAGGGCTTTGCCCTTTGATTAATGAAACACATCCAGGTTTACTCAGCATTAGAGAGACCTTTACTTTGCTTTTTCTGATCTGTCATCACTGCCTCCAGTTTTCTGCTCTAACTGGCGCTGGGGAAAGTTGCTCAGTAGTGTCCTTCAGTGGGACCCATTAACATTACAAGAAACTTTGGAGTTTGATTCTGACTTTGACTTCTTGGGAGGTTTCATCAACTTCCTCCAGGGCCTGATGTCCATGGTCTCAGCACCAAACCCACCAGAGGGGTCATTAAAGCGCCTTGGGCTGCTCCTGTGCTGCTGAGCTGGGCTGGGCTCCTGGGACACAGGGAGCTCATGGCAGCGGCAGCGCTGCAGAGAGACAGCTCTGCCCAGGAGCAGCTCCTCTGCACACGCAGCAGGGCTGAGGGCTCTGCCTGGGGATCTCAGGGAGATGAGCAAGGCAGAGAGAGATTAAAGGTGGTCGGGACTGGGAGGATGACTGAGAGCTCACTGGAGTAGAAACCTTTGCAGCCCTTGCCATGGTAAGTCTCTGGTGCAGGGGAGTGCAGCTGCAGCTCCTGGAGGCATCTCCTGAAACTGGCACAGGCACAGCTTGTGGGATCTGTAAGGACGGGGCTCTTGTCAGGCCATGTTGAACAGCTGTGAAGCCGGGTGAGCACCCAGGGGTGCCCAGGGCTGTCCTGCAGAGCAGGGTCCCTGCACCCCAGGGCTGTGCCGGGCAGGGACTCTGCCGCCTGCCAGGGTCAGCGCTCAGCCTGCCCGGGAGATCCCATGGCAGCAGCTGTGGGGGGAAGGAGCGACCCCCGGCAGGGCAGGCAGGGAGCTTGTGGGGTTGAAGGGGGCTGTGTGGGTCAGGGCTGCTCAGAGCTCCAGATCCCCCCACACACATGGCAGAGGGTCCTTCAGAACAAGGACATCAAGAAAGCAACCGCTGCAAGGGAAGGAGTCTGTGCTTCCAGTTTTCCACTCTTGCTCGTCTAGGTGTGCAGTGGGAGATGAGGATTTATTTCTCTCTTTGGAGAAGACACTGAGACCCCAGTTCTCGTTAGGACGTGTCTGAGCTGCTCCTGAGCCCCTGCACACACAGAGCTGCCCCTGGGCAGTGCCAGGAGGTGTGAGCAGGACAGAGCTGAGCACACAGCGGGTGGGATGGGGTCTGTGACACTGACAGGGAGCAGACCAGGGACAGACACACAGCTGCAGGCAGCACAGACATGGGCAGTAAGAGTTAACGGCTTCCAGAAATGCTGGGGACAGGATTTAAAAACCTCTCTCACATCCTCTCCAGTGCAGACACATTTCCCAGTGCAACACCTGATCTCCTCTCCTCCCCAGCAGACCCTCTGCCCCAAAGCCATGGGGTCCAGGTCACGAGTCTCCACCTCAGCAGTTGGACCTCCAGGTGAAGGGTTCCTGCAACGTGGTACTCAAAAAAGGTGCTAAAAGTACTTGCTCTCCAGTGTCATTATGTGAGTGGCAGCAGCACAGCTGGGTAAGGAGAAGGTTCCTGGCACAGGTTCCTGGTTCCTGTCTGCCTTTCTGTCCTTGCTTTATTTTCTGGTAGCACTGCAGTGTTCTTCTCTGTTTCTCCACCTGTCCCTGGTGCTCTTGCTCTCTGGGGTTGGGGTCCGAGTGTGGGTCAGTTTTTGTTCTGACACCAGTTCAGTGGATTTTGCCCCAGACGTGTGTTCATGGAAACCAGATGCCCAAGCTGCATTTTAAACCGTGATGAACTGTTTTTCTCAATTGGTAGAAAGAGAGAATGAGCAGATACATCCCATCATCAGGGAGGGGGTTTTCCATGAGAAACAGCCTGTTTATTTTCCTCAGAGACGTCTCCCCTAACTTGTCACTGTCCTTTCCTCCTTGCACAAGTCCTCATATCCACAGGCAGCCAATGTCCAACAGCAGCTCCATCACCCAGTTCCTCCTCCTGCCGTTCACAGACACACGGGAGCTGCAGCTCTTGCACTTCTGGCTCTTCCTGGGCATCTACCTGGCTGCCCTCCTGGGCAACGGCCTCATCATCACCACCATAGCCTGGGACCAGCACCTCCACACCCCCATGTACTTCTTCCTGCTCAACCTCGCCCTCCTCGACCTGGGCTCCATCTCCACCATTGTCCCCAAGTCCATGGCCAACTCCCTCTGGGACACCAGGGCCATCTCATACTCAGGATGTGCTGCACAGATCTTTTCATTTGCCTTCTTGACAGCAGCAGAGTATTCTATGCTCACCATCATGTCCTACGACCGCTCCGTTGCCATCTGCAAACCCCTGCACTACGGGACTCTCCTGGGCAGCAGAGCTTGTGTCCACATGGCAGCAGCTGCCTGGGCCACTGGGTTTCTCAATGCTCTGCTGCACACGGCCAATACATTTTCACTGCCCCTGTGCAAGGGCAATGCCCTGGACCAATTCTTCTGTGAAGTCCCCCAGATCCTCAAGCTCTCCTGCTCACACTCCTACCTCAGGGAACTTGGGCTTCTTGTGTTTAGTGCCTGTTTAGTTTTCATGTGTTTTGTGTTCATTGTGGTGTCCTATGTGCAGATCTTCAGGGCCGTGCTGAGGATCCCCTCTGGGCAGGGACGGCACAAAGCCTTTTCCACCTGCCTCCCTCACCTGGCCGTGGTCTCCCTATTTGTCAGCACTGCCGTGTTTGCCCACCTAAAGCCCCCCTCCATCTCTTCTCCATCCATGGACCTGGTGGTGTCTGTTCTGTACTCGGTGGTGCCTCCAGCAGTGAACCCCCTCATCTACAGCATGAGGAACCAGGAGCTCAAGGATTCCCTGTGGAAACTGGTGGCTGGATTATTTTCTGAAGCAATAAACTGCCCATCATCTTCTGCATAACAGTTGCAGTGTAAATTGTTGCAGGCCCAACCTGTCTTCTGTTTTTTTTGTTGCCGCTTGTGGTTTTCTACATGTGATAATATTGTCATCCCCTTTCTAATTCACTGCCTTCTTTCCTTATTGAGGATATGTGTAAATGAGGGGCTGTGCTCTATGTGTGTTTCAACAAATTCAAAGTCCCTGCAGCATGTATTTTTTCCTGAGATCCCTTCACCAAGGGCTGTTTGGGGCTGCAGGGATGGTTCCTGTGATGGGTGGAGGGGAACAGAGTCCATCCCAGCAGTGCCAGGGAGCACCAGCGCTTGTTCTTCCAGAGCTGTTCTGGTTCCACTCCCACACTCTCCTTCTCATCCCTGGTGTTGGTGCAAGGCCTGAGTGCTCTGGCAGCTTGGTCACCGTCCTGCTGTGTGTCAGTCCTGTGAGCGCAGGCAGGGACAGGCAATGGGCACTGCTGTGACAGAGCTGGCCTCACAACAGCCTTTCCAGATAGAAAGGTGATCTCCTTATGGGCAGGGCCTGAAGGTTTAGGTCTTCTTCCAAACCTTCTCTCAAGAATATACACAAGAAACTGGCCCACAATGAAACACCATTGTACATCTGAACAGTGTGTGTGTGCAGGGCTGGCACACAGCAGTGTCCTCTCACAGCCAGGCTCCTGCCAGAGACCTGCAGGACCAGCAGAGCAGGGGCTGGGCTGTGCCCCTGTGCACTGGACACCCCACAGAAGGAGCCCCAGGGCATCGTCATGGACTGGCCCCTCACAACCACCATTTCCAGCACTGGCCTCTCACCCACAGAGGTTTTTCTTCCCTCTATGGATGGACACTCAATGAATAGTTCAGCAATCCATGTTTGCTTTGTACAGATGAGATGTGAGCATGCACATCCTGTATGTGAAGTGACATGAACCTGAGTGAGCACAAACACCATCAACTATTCCTTTCCATTCCATTAAGGCCTGTGGCACAGACGAGGTCCTGATGTCACTTCATATTGGGAGGAACAACCTATGGGAAATCACCTGAATGCGGCACTGGGTTGTGCTTCCTTGAACGGAGCTCCCTGTGCCCATTCCTCATGAGGTGGGACATCTCAGATGAGTGCAGAGCAGGTGACACACCACAGGGCTGAGGTGTCTCCCATCCTTTGGAGTGGCAACAGGAGGCCAGAGGGACACTGTGACTCCTGCCTCTGTGTGTAAAAGGGACAGACTCTGTCTCTGAGCATCCCTGGGTGAACGAGGAGTCCTGAGACCAACTCGGATATGGATACCTGACAGAACCTGACATTTCTGTGTGTGACTCCATTAACAAACCCCACTGGATCAGTGAGATTCATCTCTGCTGCCTTGAAAAGGATCATTGCAAGTGCTCCAGTCTGCTCTGTCACCCTTTCTTGTGATTCCAGATTGTGCTCTCATAAGTGTCAAGGAAACCAGAATGGCTCTGGGGTCCTTAGAAAATGCAGACCTCAAACCCATCTTCAAGAAGAGCAGGAATAGGAATGGGGAGAATAACAGGCTGGCCACCCTACCTCCCTCCCTGGGAAGGGGATGGGACACGTCCTCCTGCAGCCATTTCCAGGAATGTGAGTGACAAGAAAGGGATTGCTGAACCCAAATGAACAGGGGAAAGAAAGGCATGTTGTGTACAGGGCGTTTGCAAGGTTCGGACATGGTCTCCTTCTGGCCAGGGTGGTGCTGATGGGGCTCAAGAAGTGGATGCTGGGTGGGAAGTTGGCTGAATCGTCAAGCCCAAACATCATCAGCGGTACAAAGTCCTCCATGCAGCCAGTTACTGGTGTCATCTCTCAGTGACCAGCACTTGGACAACACTGTTGAACATCTTTATTCTCTCCTTCTATGATGTAACCGAGTGCACTTTCAGTGCCTTTGAGGAAGATGCAAAGCTGGGTGGAGGCCTTGAGCAACCTCACCTGGTTCACCCTGCCCTGAGCAGGAGAGTGAGACAAGATGAGTGAGACAAGGGCTCTCTGCAAACCTGAGTTATTCTGTGATTTGAATGAATTTTTGCCTTGGGGAGGTTTTTGGAGAGAGAATAGATGGAAGAATAGGGAAAAAAAAAAAGGCAAAAGAGGACATGTGCTGTGTTAACATAAATACAGCAGTTCCAGTGAGTAGCGCTTTTCACTCTCATTGTTAGTAGGAAATATATTTGAATAATTTGAACAAGGTGAGGAAGAGAGATGGGTGTCTACAGCCTGTGGGAAAGACAGGCAGGGGTAGGACGATGTAGAACACGCTTCAGTCTTGGTCAGGTCCGGGATGCTGAGGAGGGGGATGGACGAGTGTGGTATCAGGAGGTCAGTTGTGTCATAATCCAGTCAGAATCATGTGGCTCTGAAGGGGACAGTGAGGTCAGTTCTGTCTCTGGAGGTGACAGCCCAGCAGCAGGGACATGGCTGGGAAAGAACCTCTGCCAAAGTGCCCACAGGCCCTACCCACGAAGAGGCCTTGGAGATGGGTTGTCATGTCCATCCCACCTGAGAACACAACGGGACAGCAGCAGGAACATGGTCGTGTCTGTCAGAGAAGCTGAAAGGCCAGCAGCACTCATGGGATTTAAGAGATCATGGTGAGGTGACTTC
The DNA here is from genome assembly GCF_964273445.1 of Streptopelia decaocto. Lineage (NCBI taxonomy): Eukaryota > Metazoa > Chordata > Aves > Columbiformes > Columbidae > Streptopelia > Streptopelia decaocto. The sequence continues at coordinate 1,011,274 of NC_138672.1, read as the reverse complement.
TCTCCAGTCAGGTAAAAGACCACAAGAAGCCTAACGGGTTGGGTTCCCTGCATGAAGGGCAGTTTCTGAGGTGGCTGAGCTTTCCTTGATAGTGGGAAAAAGCAGAAGAGGGAAAAAATATCACAAAGTGCAATTTGGAAGGGGCAGACTGGATATCAGGAGGGAGAAATGTCACTGGAAGGGCAGTGCTGTGGTGCAAGAGCTCACCCAGAGGGAGCTGGATCAGCCCATGGTTTGTGTTCCAAAGAGCAGCCAGTGAGGGTGCAGACACAGCAGTGAAGGTGCAGAAATGCTGGGGTGAGAGCAGGTGGGGAAGCGAGATGGGTGTCTGCAGCCTGCAGGGAAAGAGGGGCAGGGGTAGGACCATGTAGAACAGCCTGTGGTGGAGATGGCAAAGGGCGCTATAAGGCTGGAAGGGACCCACAGAACCCAGGTCTGTGTCCCCTTGGCCATGGCAGTTGTCTCTGCCACTGAGGCCCAGGAGGAGACATGTTGTCCTCATGGCACTGGGGCTCGCTGCCTCCTTGCAGCCCCATGGGGAAGCTGGAAGTTGTTGGACCAGGGTTGTCCTTCCCTGGGCCTTGCACACCCACATCCCACGGTCCCAGGAAGAGCCCTGAGCCGTGTGTGAGGGACAGGATCCCCCTTCCCATTGCCTGGAGCTCATGGCTTCTCCTTTCTGCTTCAGAAAGCAAACCAAGGGCTTTCTCAGCATCAGAGCTGAAGAAAAGACTCAAAGGAGACCTCATGGTGGCTACAGCTTCCTCACAAGCGGAGAAGGAAGGGAAGGTACTGCTCTCTTCTCTCTGGTGACCAGAGACACAACCCAAGGGAATGGCAGGAAGATGTGCCAGGGGAGGGTCAGGTTGGACATGAGGAAAAGGTTTTCACCCAGAGGTGCTGGACACTGAACAGGCTCCCCAGGGAGGTGTCATGGTCCCAAGACTGACAGTGATCAAGAAGAGACTGGACAACATCCTCAGACACACGGTGTGACCTGTGGGGTGTCCTGTGCAGGGACCGGAGTTGGACTCGATGATCTGTGTGGGTCCCTTCCAACTCAGGACATTCTGTGATTCTATGAAGTAGTAGGTCACAAGTCCATGTTTTCATTGTGCAGATGACTTGTAAACATACACATCATGTGCATGTCCATTGTGTGTATGTGGTGAGATGAATCCAAGTGAGCACAAATGCTATCAGCTATTCCTTGGGCTGCCATAAAGGTCAGTGGGGCAGAGATGGTGTTCAGGGGTCTCTTCCACCCTGCGATATTGTAGGATTCCATGAATCTTTTCCTTGGAGAGCTCCTTCACGTCAGAATAGACAGAGGAAGAAGAAGAAAAAATCAGAGGCAGAAGCAGAGTTATACATTGCATCAGTGTAAATACAGCAGCTCCTCTGAGGAATGTTTCTCCACTCAAACCCTTGATAGGAAATCTTTTAGATAAATTTGATGTAATCAGCTTAGTTTGATCTGCTCACACACTGGACCACAAGGAGGGTGATGGTGGGTACGATGTCATGTGGTCACTGTGTCTCAGGAACTCATAGTCCAGTAGGAAGCCAATGTGTGTGGAGGGGACTGTGATGTTACTTCTGCCTCTGCAGGGGATTGGCCAACAGCAGGAACATGGCTGGGAAAGGACTGTGAGGTCAAACAAACGAGACGAGCAATCAGGCCCAATCAGCATGGCTGGATGAAAGGCAGGTCCTACTTGACCAGCCTGATCTCCTTCTGTGACAAGGTGACCGGCTGAGCAGATGAGGGAAAGTCTGTCGTGGCAAGTGAATCCACCACACAGGCTGTGGGTGTTGTGTCCTTAGACTGCAGTAAAGCCTTTGACACCGTATCCCACAGCATCTCCTGGAGAAGCTGCAGCTCATGGCCTGGATGGACTATCTGCGATGGGTAAAGAACTGGCTGGAAGGCATTTTAGAGCCATTTGTCCCCTTCCTGTTCACATGGGCATCGCATGATTGCATCACTGCTCTCTTCCCCAGTGTAGACAGGCACAAGGCCTTCTCCTCCTGGACGTCTCACCAATGCCACTGTTTTCTCCAGCACCCTCATCCTTGACTGTGGGATGCCCAGAACAGCCCTCCCAAGACAGTCTGGCAAAGCCTTTTTTCTACACCTTCCCCACATCCCCGCTCAATCCCCTTATCCACAGCCTAAAGACCAGAAAGGTTGGGTACAAGTGGGACATTGAGAAAAATGATCAGAAAAGCTTTTAGATGCACAGATCAACATGTTGGCCTGCTGTTCTCTTCTGAACAGGCCCAGAGGACCTGGACAGGATTTGCTGTGTCCCGGAAACTCACCTAGAAGGTGGGATATGGAGAAAAGGTTTGGTCTGGGAAGGGACAGACAGGGGCTGGTGGAACTGGCTGGTGTGACTGTGAGACATCTCTCAAACACCTCAGAAAAGTCCTGGCTCTCAGGGAGGTTGCGTGGTCCTCTGAGAAAAAAAACATCAAAAATGACTTATCATGGAATCATAGAATAATTGTGGTTGGAAGAGACCCTTAAGATCATCGACTCCAACCGTAACCTAAATCTGGCACTAAACCATGTCCCTAACAGGCTCATCTATATGTCTTTTAAACACCTTCAGTGATAGGGACTCCACAACCTCACTGAGCAGTCTGTTCTGTTGCTTCAAAACCCTTTCCCTGAAGAATTTTTTCCTTAATATCCAATCTAAACCTCCCCGTGTGCAACTTGAGGCCATTTCCTCTTGTCCTATCACTTGCTACTTGGGAGAAGAGACCAACACCCACCATGATAAAACCTCTTTTCAGGTAATTGTAGACAGTGACAAGGTCTCCCCTCAGCGTCCTGTTCTCAAGGCTGAACAGCCCCAGCTCCCTCAACCGCTCATCATAAGACTGGTGCTCCAGACCCTTCACCAGCCTTGTCACCCTCCTCTCATCTCTTTCCAGCACCTCAATGTCTTCCTTGCCATGAGGGGCTAAAACTGACCCCAGGATTCAAGGTGCAGCCTCACCAGTGGCCAGTACAAAGGGATGATCACTTCTCTAGTCCTGCTAAAACTTGGATTGAATCAAGGCTTGAACACCTTGGTGTGACCCAGTTGGTGACAGGTTGGACTGCAGACTCCTGATGTCCCTTCAACCTCAGTTCTCTTATGATCCCATTGTGATGTTGGGCTCTGTTTCAGACTGGAGCAGAGCAGGCAATGATGAGGCAGGATCCACCTGTGCTGTAGGTGACCATCTAAACCAACATCTCAGCCAGTGAACCAGCCAACACCTCAGTGTGACTCGCTCTGGGCAATGTGTGAGGAGTCGTGGGCAGGGAAGGTTCAGAGGGCATGGGGCGCTATGCAAGACACAACATGATCTTGGCTTCACGCCCTCAGGCCCATCAGGTGTCAGGTAATGTCAATGAAAATTAAAATAAGAAGAACTGAATACAAAGATACAAAGCAGAGGAAGGTGTCAACACACCTTTCTTTATTTTTCTTTGGCAGGGGTGGGGTCTTTTCTTTGAAAAGGAAAGAGTTTTCCAGAACTGGGGATAGATTTAGGACACAAATGTCTTCAGCTCCAGGGACACAAACACCTGGTGCCAGTGTAGATGCCCCAGGAACTCCTGCCCAGGCTCCACCTGCACTGCAAGGTGCTCTGGTCTCCCCAGGTCCTGTGTGATAGATGGCAATCCCAGGCCAGCACCTCAGGTACACTGGGGGTCCTAAAATGGCACTGGCTGTTTATGGTGAGACAGCTGATGACTGATGTCTGCCTGGAAAGGCGCACTTTTTTGTTGTTTTTTTGTTTGTGGTTTGTTTTGTTGCTGTTGTTGTTGTTGTTTTGGTTTTGGTTTTGGTTGTTATTGTTTAGTTGGTTTGGGGTTTTCTTTTGCTTTGTTTTTTGGGGTTTTTTGTTTATTTTGTTTGGTTTGTTTGTTTGTTTGATTGGAGATTTTTCTTTAGTTTTTTTTTTTTTTTTAACATATTAAAATTTAAAAGAAAAAAGCCAAAAAGTGAATTATGGGGAAGTGTACAATGGATAGGAGAAGAAATATTTGTCTTCCTCTGTACTTCTGTTACCAACACTCCCTCGTCATTCAGGAGTTCCCACCCCTCCTGATTAAATGTCCCTGTCCAAGGACAACTTTCCAGCACTGTCTGGCCGTTTGTCCTTCCCAGTGCTCTCAGGTTTCTCCTCCACTTGCTCTTTGGTCATTCAGTGGCCTCTCAACTGTCTGGTTTCTGCTTTGAGCTTCAGGCAGTTACAAACTTGCCCCATTCTTCAGAGCTCTAATTAACATGGCAGTCAACACGTTCATTGTGTTTATTTCTATCCTTCCTATCTCTTTGTCTAAACCAGTTCTTGTGTGGGTGTCCCTTGTGGATGCTGGACCTCATCATTTCCAGCTTACACACACAGCTGAGGAAAGTGTTTTGCTGTTTATTAAACTGTGCAGTGTTTGCACAGGAGAGCAGGTGGAGCTGGTGCACAGGAGCTGCAGCATCTCCTGCAGAGCTCATGGAGAAGTCTGATGTAGGAAAAGTGATGCAATCTCTGGTGGCCAATGAGGGAACCGGCAGACTGGGGGTGGGGGTGAGGAGCCAGGTTGTCCATACAGTGTCCAGCTTCAAGGGACTGTTCTCCTGCCTGTCCGGATGTCTTCAGGAGACCCTCGGGATCAATGTCCAGTGTAGAATGCTGCTGTCACTTCTTCTATATACTGAAAAATGACAGAAAACACCCTGGAAAGAAAAAACCCTCCTTTATGAAATCTTCTTTGAAATCTTCATCACTAAGTGTCCCATTGAAACCTCTTCAGTTAGTTCTACAAGTCTTGAAGATGTGAGTGAAATTACAGAAAGAAACATTGCTCATTAGGGCTTTCTGTGTTTTAATGAGCCCCATGGCGTATTTGGTGCTGAGACCATGAACCTCAGATACCAAGCACAGACTGAAGAATCTGCTCAAGAAGTCCAAGCCAGAACCAAACTCCAAAGTACCTTGAAGCATTAATGGGCCCCATTGAGGACTGTTACTGACAAAGCCTCCCCAGAGACTCGTTAGAGCAGATAATTGGAGTCAGTGATTGGATCAGCCAAAGGCAAAGTGCAGCAGCTCTGATGCTGAGAAAGCCCTTGGTTTGTCTGATGAAGGACAATGGCCAAGCCTTGAGCCCCTGCCCCTGGGAAGGGAGATCCTGTCCCTCACGTGTGGCTCAGGGCTCTTCCTGGGGCTGTGGGGAGTGTGATGCCCAGTGCAGGACAATGGTGTGACACTCCCTGGGGGTGCAAGGAGGCAATGGGGTGCCATGGCCATGACAACCATGTGTCTCCTCTTAGGCCTCGGTAGCAGGGACATCAGCCATAGCCAAGGGGACAAAGACCTTGGCTCTTTCAGGGACACCCATCCTTGCCAGTGCCCTTGGCCATCTCCACCACAGTCCATCCTACACTGTCCCAGGCCTGTGGCTGTTTCCCCACAGGCTGCAGACACCCCATGCGCTTCCCCACCTTGTTCTCCCCTCAGTGTGTCCCCACCTGTGCTGCTGTCTCTCCATCCTCACCAGCTGTTCCTGGAAACACAAAGCCATGCCTGATCCAGGGTCCTTCTGAATGACCACAGCACTGCGCTCAGAATGACATTTCTTTATCCTGAGCTCCACTCTGGACCTCCAGAGCTGCAGTTTCTGACTTTTTTTTTTTTTTTTTCTCATGCTGTTCCCTCTACCAAAAATAGTAAAATAAAATAAAAGACGTCATCTTGGAAAGTGATTTTCAAGTTTTCTGAACCTACTACTGCCCTTTCTTGTCATGGTTTTACCACAGCCACCAAGACCATGAGAGCTGCTCACATCCTGCTCCCAGTCCCCAGGTGGGATAAGGGAGAGAACTGAAAGGGAAGGGAGAAACTTGTGGGTTTAGACAGAAAATTAATAAGACAATAAAAATAATACACTGCTACTACTAATATGCTTATACTAAAATACACATAAAGTAAAATACATGACACTCAGTGCCATCCCCCACATAACTCCAGTTGTGCTGAACAGGCAGCCCAAAAGAAGAGAGCACCCTGGTCCTGAACAGCTGATCCCAGCAAGAGAAAGTACAAGTGCAAAAGGCAGAGAGGCCGAAGGGCCAACTGAGAAACAGCAAAACATCATAAAACTGAACTAACACTGAACTCTCAATGGAATGGAACTTCCGAACAGAGCTAAGGAAAGTAGCCGGAAAACCAAAACTAATGGGCTGGAAAAGGCATCTCCAGCTTTATACTGAGCATGACACTAATGGTAGAGAATAGCTCGTTAATTGACCTGGATATCAATCCAGGTGCTGTCCTGTCTGTGCCCCCTCCTACCAGTTTGCACCTGCAGCTGCACTACAGAGAAGTCCTTGGTTTCACTGACAATAGTCAAGGTAAGTTAAATAGAAATAGATAAATGAAATTAAGAAAATATACTCAGTGCTATCCCCCGTGTAACTCCAGTCACACGGAGCAGCCAGTCCTGCAGAAGGGAGCACCCCGGTCCTGAACAGCCCATCCCAGCGAGAGAGAGCAAAAGGGCAACAGGCAGAAAGGCCCAAAGGCCAACGGCAAAATGGCAGAATGGCAAAAGGCGGAACTGACATCGAACTCCTGACAGAATGAAACTTCTGAATGGAACTGACCAAACCAGCTGGAAAACCCAAAGTAACGGATGTAACAAGCCCTAAAAGCCGGCTCCAGCTTTAGACTGAGCATGACGCTAATCATAGGGAATATTTCATTGATCAGCCTGCATGTCAATCCAGGTGCTGTCCTGTCTGTGTCCCCTCCTGCCAATCTGCATCCACAGCTGGATGGCCAAAGAAGTCCTTGGTTTCCCTGACAACAGCCAAGATACCAGTGAGTTCTGACGTTCCTTTCATAGCAAATGGCAAACACTGTAAAGCTGTTAAAAGACAAAATGAACTCTATCCTAGGCAAGAAACAGTGTTATCTCATTATTCTCATAGTAAATCTGAACAAAAGACTGTACTGGCTGTGAAGGAGAGAGGTTCAAAATGGATGAAGAAAATTAACCCGATTTCAGTAAAACCAGCACGTTTCCTCAGGCTCCCCTTCACCAGGCTAAAGAAGTTTGGGTCTATCAACATCTCCACACATGACCCAGACTTTCTCTGGCCACATGGCAGCTCCTCCCGTTCCTCCAGAATGGGGAACCTCACACTGGGACACACTGCTCCAGATGTGACCACACCAGTGCTGAGTCACGATGGACAATAACTGCCCTTGTCTGGGTGGCCACGCTCCTCCCAGTGCAGCCCAATGTGCTCATGGGCATGTTCCTGTTTAGCACCACTGAGAACTGGCTGAATATCCAGGCTCAGAGGGTTGTGACCAGTGGCACAAAGCCCAGCAGGAGGCACCATGAGGAGCACTGAAGGACACCATATCCCCACCCAACATCTCCTCCTACAGGTGTCTCTTGGGTCCCTGGAACCACCTCAGTGCCAAGGGGGAGAGCACTGCCTGTATGGGTGGAGGAGATGGGGTCTGGCATGAGGGTCCAGGGGCAGTTTCTCCTGGTTGTTCATGCAGCAGCAAGCTGGGTTGGATATTTGGAGAGAGGAACTCTTCCTAAGGGCCTCCAATGGGCATGGGGATGGCCTATAGTTTCCTGCACGCTGCCTTTTCTGGTGGAGATCACAGAGGCTGCCAGCCCTTTAGAGGACCCAGGACAGGCCTTGTCCTTCCTGTGGTCACAGCTGGACCCCAGTTCTCCAGCTCGGCCCCAGCTCAGGAGCCTTGTCTAGGGGTGAGTTTTGGGGTAAGGTTGACAAGAGGGGTGCATGAGTTTGTCTTAAGGACATGTGATGAGCACCAGGACTGAAGTACCAGAGCAAAAGGATGTGGCTTCTGGGTGAACACTTTCTTCAGTGCAAGTCCGGACACAGGGTCCCAGACTTGCTTTCCATGCCACCCTTCACGAGGGATGATGCACTAAGAGATGGCAAGTGGGGGACACCAGTCCTTCTCCAGCTACTTCCCAGGCCTGGTGAAGCACTAGGACAGCAAGGATTTCTGGCCCTGCACCCTAAACTCTGGGTGTTATCTTGGGGCAGTTGAACACCAGCATTTTTCTCTCCAAGGCAATTTCCAGCCCAGGTCAGCTCCTGTCTGATCTCCCCCATCCCTCCTCTGATCTGCTCTGCTGCTCCTGGTCCCATCCTGTGCTCCCCACAGGGCCCCAACCTGGCACTGATGCTCTGCAGAGCAGGTTGGCTGCAGGACCATGGGGTGACTGCACACTGGTTGTGCCGCTCAGTGAGGGACACAGATGCAACTGGCTGGGCTGCACTGTCACTGAGCTCATTCCTGGGAGTCTAAAGCTCTGGAATGGGTACAGTGCATTTCTTGGGACTCAGTGGGTTTTCCGCTCATTTCGGTTCAGCAATGCCTTCCTTGTCCTTCAGGTTCCCGGAAACTGGTGCAGGAAGACACTGCCTATCCCCTTCCCAGGGACAGAGGTAGGCTGACCAGCACTTAATTCTTCAAATCCTCCTTCAGGCCCTTCTTGAAGATGGGCTTGACATCTTCCTTCCCTGAGGACCTCAGAATTTCTCTGATTCTGCTGTCACTTTTGAAAGCACAATCCAGAATCACGGGTAAGGGTGATGTAGCAGACAGGAGCACTTGCAATGAGCTGTCCCAGCAGCTGAGATGAATGTCACTGGGCCACTGGGGTTTGTTCCTGGAGTCGCACACAGAAATGCCAGCGTTCCGCCAGGCATCCATATCTGAGTTGGTCTGAGAACTCATGCACGCAGGGATGCTCAGAGACAGAGTCTGTCCCTTTTACACATAGAGGCCATAGTCTCAGTTTCTCTCTGGCCTCATGTTGCCACTCCAAAGGGATGGGAGACACCTCAGCACTGTGGTGTGTCACCTGCTCTGCACTCTTCTGAGATGTCCCACGTCATGAGGAATGGACACAGGGACCTCAGTTCAATGAATAAGATCCAGTGGGTGGTTTCCCTTGGGCTGTTACTCCCAACATGATCTTGAGACAATGTCTGTCCCACAGACCTTCATGGAACCCCTAGGAATAGCTGATGTCCTTAGTGTTCACCTGGATTAATCTCACCTCACATCGATGATGTGCGTGCTCACATCTCATCAGAACAATGCAGACATGAATTTCTGACCTACTCATTCCATGTCCCTCTGTGGAGGGAAGAACAACCTCTGTGAGTGGGGGAGAGGCCAGAGCTAAAAATGGTGGTTGTGAGGGGCCAGTCCATGACGATGCCCTGGGGCTCCTTCCATGGGGTGTCCAGTGCACAGGGGCACAGCCCAGCCCCTGCTCTGCTGGTCCTGCAGGTCTCTGGCAGGAGCCTGGCTGTGAGAGGACACTGCTGTGTGCCAGCCCTGCACACACACACTGTTCAGCTGTACTCTGGTGGTTTCATCTGTGACCATTTTCTTGCTCATATGTTTGACAGAAGGTTTGGAAGAAGAGCCAAACCCTCAGGCCCTGCCCATAGGAGATCACCTTTCTATCTGGAAAGGCTGTTGTGAGGCCAGCTCTGTCACCGCAGTGCCCATTGCCTGTCCCTGCCTGCGCCCACAGGACTGACACACAGCAGGACGGTGACCAAGCTGCCAGAGCACTCAGGCCTTGCACCAACACCAGGGATGAGAAGGAGAGTGTGGAGTGGAACCAGAACAGCTCTGGAAGAACAAGTGCTGGTGCTCCCTTCCAGCTCTTCTCCCCTCCTCCCATGCACACAGGAACTGTCCCTGCAGCTCCAATCAGGCCTTTGTGAAAGGATCCCATGAAAAAGAGTCCCTACTTTGTTTTTAAATACACAAAGAGCATGGCCAGTGATTAAAAAACAAAAGCAGAAAAGCAATTTGAAAGGGGATGGCAGCATTATCACAATTTAAAAAACACCACCAAGAAAATATTGAGATGACAGGCTGGGCCTATAATTAGTTTCATTAAAACTCGGGTATAGAAGCAGATGGGCAGTTTGTTGCTTCATAACAGACTAAGATCAGACTTTCCACAGGGCAACTTTGAGCTGCTGGTTCTTGTGTTGTTTTTTTCTTTTCTGCAGTAATTCTATCTTCAAAAACGTATCCAGGGGAAAGACTCATTGAATCATAGAGTCAGTCAGGTTTGAAGACAGCCCTAAACATCTTCTTGCTTCACTCTCCTTCCCAAAGCAGGGTGACCAGGTGAGGTTCTTCAAGGTCTTCACTCAGCTTTGCATCATCTCCATCACAGCACAGAAGGGACAATAAAGACCTTCACCAGTTTTGGCCCAAATGCTGGTCACTGGGGGATGACACACTAACTGCACAGAGGACACTGCATCACAGATGATATTTGGGCTTGATGTTTCAGTGAACTTCCCACCAAGCATCCACTTCTTCAGCCCAAACAGCATCAATCGGGCTATAAGGACAGCACAAGAGACCATGTCCAAGGCCTGGCACAATTTCATACACACAACACGCCTGTCTTTCCCCTGCCCATTTTGGTTCACAAGTCTCTTTCTTGTCCTTCAAGTGCCTGCAGATGGCTGCAGGAGGACTTGTCCCATCACCTTCCCAGGGACAGAGACAAGCTGACCAGCCTGTGATTCTCCCCTTTCTCCTTCCTGCCTTTCTTGAAGATGGGTTTGACGGATGCCAGGACCTCCTTGATTGCACTGTCATTTTGAAAACACAATCCAGACTCACAGGGCAACTGAGGTGAATCTTACTGGGTCAGTGGGGTTTGTTCCCAGAGTCACACACACACAAATGTCAGGGTTGTGCCAGGTGTCCATAACTGAGTTTGCTTTGTGGATTCTCATCAGAGGTAGAATCATAGAATCATAGAATACTCTGATTGGAAGAGAGCTTTGGGATCATTGAGTCCAACCATAGCCCAGCTCTCTCACTAAACCATGTACCTGAGAACCTCGTCTAAACACCTTTAAACCCCTCCATGGGTGGTGACTCCCCCACTGCCCTGGGAAGCCTGACAAAGCCTTTTTTCTCCACCTTCCCCACATCCCTGGTCAATCCCCTCATGTAGAGTTCAAGGACCAGAAAGGTTGGGCACAAGTGGAGCATTGAGAAAAATGGTCAGGAAAGCTTTGAGGTGCACAGAGAGCCCATCAACATGTTGGCAAGCTGCTCTCTCTGAACAAGCCCAGAAGACCAGCACAGCATTTGCTGTGTCCCAAAAACTCGCCTGGAAGGTTGGGATATGGAGAAAAGTTTTGTTCTGGGAAGGGACAGACAGGGGCTGGTGGAACTGGCTGGTGTGACCGTGAGACGTCTCTCCAATACCTCAGAAAAGTCCTGGCTCTCAGGGAGGCTGCATGGTCCTCTGAGAAAGAAAATATCAAAAATGACTTATCGTGCAATCATAGAATAATTGTGGTTGGAAGAGACCCTCAAGGTCATCAAGTCCAACCATAACCCAAATATGGCACTAAACCATGTCCCTAAGAGACTCATCTATATGTCTTTTAAACACCGTCAGTGATGGAGACTCCACAACCTCACTGGGTAGTCTGTTCCATTGCTTCAAAACCCTTTTCCTGAAGATTTTTTTCCTAATATCCAATCTAAACCTCCCCGTGTGCAACTTGAGGCCATTTCCTCTTGTCCTATCACTTGCTACTTGGGAGAAGAGACCAAGACTCGCCATATTACAACCTCCTGTCAGGCAGTTGTGGACAGTGAGGTCTCCCCTCAGCCTCCTGTTCTCAAGGCTGAACAGCCCCAGTTCCCTCAACCGTTCCTCATCACACTTGTGCTCCAGCCCTTCAGCAGCTTCGTTGCCTCCTCTGCACTCTCTCTAGTACCTCAATGTCTTTCTTGAGATGAGGGGCCCAAAACTGAACACAAGATTCAAGGTGCAGCCTCAACAGTGCCAAGAGCAGTGGCACAATCACTTCTCTAGTCCTGCTGGCCACACTATTCCTATACAAGCCAGGATGCTGTTGGTCTTTTTGGCCACCTGGAAACATTCTGGCTCATATTCAGCCAGCTATCGATCAACACCCGCACATCTCTAACCACCAGGCAGCTTTACAGCCACTCCTCCCTGAGCCTCTAGCGCTGCCTGGGGTTGTTGTGACCCAAGTGTAGGACCCAGCACTTGGCTTTGTTAAGCCTCAGACAATAGGCCTCAGCCCCATGATCCAGCATGTCCAGATCCTAAGGCATGGCCATCCTCATGTCCCACGTCATGAGGAATGGACATGGGGACCTCAGTTCAAGGTAGCACATCCTAGTGCTGCATTCAGGCCTTCATGGAACCTGCAGGAATAGCTGATGGTGTTTGTACTGAGTCAGGTTCATCTTATGTACATGATATGCATGCTCATATCTCATCCATACAGTGGAAACATTGGCTTCTGACTTACTCATTCAGTGTCCTTGTGTTGAGGGATGAACAACCCCTCTCAGTTGGGGTGAAGGGCCAGTGCTGGAAATGGTGGTTTTGAGGGGCTGGTCTGTGATGACTGTGCTGGGCCAGTTTCCCCAGGTTGTCCCATGAACATGGGCACAGCCCAGCCCCTGCTCTGCTGGTGCTTCAGGGCTCTCCCAGGAGGCCTGGCTGGGAGAGGACACTGCTGTGTGCCAGCCCTGCACACTCACACACTTCAGCCGTTCACTGGTATTTTCTTCTCTGGGGCATTTGGCAGTTCACCCTCCCACCCCCTCCTGAATTGTGCCACCCCCCTGCCCTCTCCCCAGCCGAACCCGGCAGAGCAGCCACACTGGAACTGGAACTGGTCCCACAGCAGTGGGGACCAGTGGGAATGAAGGACAGTGAGAATGTTCATCCAGCCAGCATGCTGAGAGGGTCTCCAGCACAGGCAGCTTGCAGACCCAGGTCCAGACTGGCTCCCCAGGACAGCATGAGACATTTGGCCCAGGAGATCCTCAGGAAGGTCCTGCGGCCACAGTGCCACGGCCACCTGCCCCAAGCTGCCACCTGCAGCAAAGGGTTTCTCTTTCCATGTCTTTCCTGTACACATACAGTGCCCCACTCTTCTCCTGGAACACCCCGTCTCCCCACAGAGCCCTTTCCCAAGAGACCTGAGCTATGCTGACCTGGCCAGCTGTTTCTGCCCCCCTTCCCACGCTCCATACAGCTCCGACCTGGCGTTGCTGCTCTGCAGAGCAAGTGGGCTGTGGTGCCCAGGGCCATGGGGTGAGTCCACAGGCTCATGCTTGTGGAGGGGTCTTGATAGATAAAGACCTGTTGCTGAATTAGTCAGGCTCAAAGGAATCTCAAGGCCGCTTCGAGAAGCTGAATCTACTGGGAGAAAGAGGGGCGTTCCTCAATCAGTGGGGTCCTGGCGTGGTGTGAATCATCGGACATATCATCAGTGAGACTCCAGAGCACGGACAGCCCACGATCCTCATTTAGCTTGCTTGGAGCGTGGACGCGTGATTAGAATATAGTTACGTATATAAGGAGACTTGTTTCTGTAATAAATGGCTTAGCGTGATTCACATTGAATCGACTGGTTTTGCTGAGTCCTTATCTCGCTCTAACAAATGGTGACCCCGACGTGATACTCTGACTGGCGTACCACTGAAGTTGGGGAAAAGCCTGGAGCGGCCCAGCCGGAGGCGGATCAGCTGGACTGAAAACCGGGCGGAGGGTACGGACGCTCCGTGTTAATTGAAGAAGTCACCGTAAAGGGTGAGCGGCTGGGAGCGGGAGGAGGGGAGAGTGAAGTTATGGGGCAAAATATATCCTCTGAGGAAGAAGCCATAGTTAAACTCCTCCTGCCTATTCTCTCTATGAGAGGACTTAAAGAAGAAGAAAGTAACATATGTAGACTATTAATTCGGTACAGAATTAATGGCTACCCGGGAGAAAATGAGAAGGCTTTTAAACGTTAACTTTGGAACGATAAAGGGCAGAAATTATGGAATAAGGTCAGCAATGGAGATGATAAAGAGACTAAATCATTAGTGACTACATTGAAGCTTAAAATTTCCACCTTAAAAGACTTTAAGGCCGAGCGGGCTACCGTTGCCAGAATTTTTTCAGCGTTGCAGCCTGATAACAAACCTAAAAATGACTGTGAAGTTTACCCGGATCGTGTTTTTTGACCCCCTCCCCACTCCATCCCCCGTTGTGCCGTCCCCCCGATGATACAGCAGTCTGGGGCGGGGGGAGGAAAAATGCCGAGCGGGTGGCCTCCTGTACCATCATCTAACCCTGGTGAGAACAGCAAGTCCAGAGGATTGGAGTCAGACAACTTGCTTAAAGAACCTGTGACAGATGAGAATGCTAAAGTCATAAACAAGTGTACTATCAGTCCTTTTACCAATTTTACCAATCTGCTTTTACTGTCTTTCAACCCTCTAACTCCTACGAAAGAGCAGAAGGAGTTGCCGGATGAGAACTGGGCAAAAGAAGTCTGTGAAAGGTAACAGCTATAGATCATTTAGGACAGAACAATGCAGATTCTTTGAAAGGGGCAGGTATCCCACAACTCCTGGAAGAGACACTAATTGACACACTGCAGCTACAGACACGATAAATTTCTGAAATCCTGAGGTAGTCAACAGATCTTGCATATCAAGCTATGAGAGAGGTGTCTGAAACCAACAAAGCAGCCAAATCCTTTGCAACTATTAATCAGGGTCCCAATGAGAATTACATGCAATTTATTGACCACCTTCAAGAGGCCATCAGTAAGCAGGTTGAAAACTTAGAAGCTAAGGAAGCACTAGTGTTGAGATTAGCAGTAGAGAATCTAATGTTTGCTATCAACATGTTATTTGCGAGTTTTACAGCACATATTAAATGCTTCTGTGTATTGCCTCTCTGAAAATCAAGCAGCTTGTCAGGAATGTGAGTTAATTGTTTTACTGGTTGTTTTTAAATGCGCTGTAAAACCTTCTCCCCGCTTGTGCCTTCCTCCCCCTCCCCCCCCCCCCCCGCCTTCTCAAGGGTTTTACTTGCAAGATGGGGTCAGGAATAATTGTTTTCAGTTGTGTTCCTAAAAAATCAGTATTGGGAGATATTTTAAAACTTAGGAAAGCACTCGGAATTATAAGGAAGGAAGATCTTGTTAAATATTGAAATCAGTGTTGGCTGCTGTATAAGTTAAATGATTGGGAAAAGTGTCCGGAGAATAGAATCTTGTTGCAATTAATGTTGTTTTTGAGGCCAGAAGAGCAGGACAAAATAAATCTCTACAAGAAATCATTCAATTATTTCAGATAGTTTTACAGATGGGGCGATTTGAACTTCAACAAGCTGAGAGAGAATTAGCTGATAACACACAGGTCAGAAAACTTGTTAAAGCCTGCAAGATGCTTTCCTTATTAACCTGTTCTCTTTGTGGGTATCTGTTTAAGCATGTTGCAATTTTGGTAGGTCTGTGCTATATGGTACGATAAGTTCACAGTCTGTTAAATCATGAGAATCCGTTGACTCAAAATGTGCATTTTGTGATAATTCAGAAGATCATGAGTAATTTAGATCTTTACTGTGTGAATGTGATGGTAAAATTTTGCGTATAGTAGCTGTTATTTTTCTCTCCAGCATGCTGCCTTTATTCCGGCATTCAGACTTGCGCAACTCTGTGACAGGCTGTGTCTCATCTCGGTGTGCTGGATTTGGCTTTTCCATATGCACACCATGTAAAGAATCCTGTTTTTGGAATAACAGCTGTAGTGCACCAGATGAGACACTAAAAAAACCAAAACAAAACACAACAAAGCAAAACAAAACAAAAAAAAGGCCTTGCCCAGTCCAGCTCGCTGCGGCAGGGGGGCGGGTGCCAATGGGGCTCCAGTGCGCACTGACCTATTTTGTCAGGTAGACCCAGAGGTACCTCCATCTGGCTGAGCAGTGAGCGGCCCAAAGGTGCAATGCAAAAATTGAGATATTGTCTTAAATTAGTGTGACTGTGATCCATCTGCATATTTGAACTGGGTATTTGGTTTTCACATCTGAGCTCAGTATTTTAGTTTGCATATTCATATTTGGTACCAAAAGAATCTTGTTTGGGGAGATAATTACAAAATGAGAACCGGTTCTACTGTTAAAATTCCACCTTGCCCCCACTTAGGGTGCATCCTTACATATTAGAGTAATTGCTTATATTGTTAGAAAAGCATTTAAATTGTTAAAATGCTATGATAAATGCGAATTTGGAAGAGGTTGTATTTAAAAGTTGCTAGAATATTAACTGATTTGGATCTAGGAAAATAGAATAATGGATTTATGTTTATTATACTGGTTTATACTGTTTTTTGATATCTCTAAATTGTAAAAGGTAAATGGAGCTAAGGAATGTAACTATTGCTGAGCTACTTGGAATTGCATACAAAGTGTGTTATGGTTGGAATGAAATGGGAAAACCAAAGAGCAAAACATCCCAGGCCTGTGTGCAGCTCATTGTAACTGAGAAGTTTCCCAGAGCCTCCCACTTTGTACCAGCCATTATTCCAGCTGCGTGACCTTGGTTATCTCTAAACTGCAGCACGAAGAGAAAGAAAAAAAAAATGGAAAAACCTGGCTGCCTGCTTTTAAAGCAGTGAAAGGAGGGTTCTCTCTCCCTCCACTGCAGTGATGTAATACTGAATGGAGCAGTCCAAGGGTGAAGTTTAAAGGCATCCTGAGCAGACCTGTAGTTCTAATGAAACTGGAAATTTAAAACAAAAATTTGTTGATATACTTATTCTGTGGTAATTAATTGTAGGAGGATTCTCAGTAAATTCACCATGCTAGTTTTTGAGGTCATGGGAGAGAATGAAAGAAAGGCCATTTTTTGAGACCAATGGAATGCCAAATTTGGAACAAAGTTTTAATACATGAATTCTTATAGTTGCCAGAAAGTCCTATACATCTCTTAGATTAAGATTTGTTAAGTAAATTGTAAGCTCAAATAACGTTTTCTGAGAATTCTGTTTAGTTGCATGGCCTACAAGAAGCTGCTTGGATGGTGCAGATCTGCTTGCTGCAAGTGAGAAATCTCCAAGAAAATTTCGAATGCTGTATTTCCACTAGTATTAACAGCCAATGTTTCGATAAAGCAAATACTACACTGATAGAGCTGAAACAGGACTTTGATCCGGAAAAAAAAAATAAAAAAAAAAAATCCAATAAATATGACAGCCAAAATGGAGTTAGAAACTTTGAGGAATAAATTTATGACAACCTTACAGGCTGGCTGCATTCGATTGGACTTGCAGATTTGTCTGTTTATAGCTACAACAAAGAAAAAACCTGTGGCTATTGTGGGACAGTATGATGAGATTGCTAACATTGATATACTGATTGTTACTCTGATCAAGAAATGCAGGGAATGAATTTAAGTCTTAATAGGCCATGATCCTTTTGTCATATATGGACCATTTGTGAAATTTAATTCTGATTTTTTTTATTTGTAATCTATGTCTTTGTAAATTGCACTAGCTGGTTTTCTTAACAGCACAGCTTTTGGCATGCCTAAATGTAAATTGCTGCAGAACCTGCAAGTCTTTAACATCAGGTCACAGACCATATGTGTATCTGGTCCGATCCTACATACTTGCATGGTTTTTGTTGATGGTTCTGGGAAGTCTCATAAAGCTGTAGTGGTTTGGCGTGAAGATAACAATTGGCATCATTCTGTAAAAATTATTGAAGGTTCAACCCAATGAGCAGAACTTGGCTCAGCTTTACATTACTTAGAGCTTTTAAGGAGGAACCTCTAAATTTGATTTGTGATGCTGAGTACGTAGTCCAGGTCCAACGCATGTATCTGATTCTGAACTGTGTTTTTGTTTTGTTTTGTTTTTTTAAAAACAAAAAGGGGGGAGAAGTAGGGAAACCACCACAAAACCAATTGTCAAAAGCATTGTATGTGATGAATCACTTATATCTAAGCGGTGCAGCCCAAATTTGCCCTGTGATGAAACACTTTGCAAGTGTGACCCAAAAACATGCTAAATCAGAAAGAACCTACATTAGTTATGGCCAAATCACTAGTGAATGGTCAATGGAAAAGGCCACAGCAATTGATAAGCTGGGGGAGAGGCTCTGCTTGTGTCTTTACAGATCAAGGGCCGCAATGGTTGCTGGCACGAAACATGAAACCTGTGTGATCCTCCTGACAATGATTGTTGCAGGTGCTGTGTTTTGGATGCCTGCACAGACAAGGACTAACATGTGGATTACTTTAGCCAACATGACTGACCAGGACTCTATATGCCTAACTACGATGTCTCCGGAAAACCTGTTCAACACATGCTTGGTTGGCGTCTTCCTTGATGACTACAGCAACATCATACAACTGTTTCAAAATAGTGGTCGGTGCAGAGGCATTGCAACAAACTGTAATAATACTAACATGGCACTTTGGATTAACTGCCTCCTGGAAGCAGATATCGAACCACAGGAACTGGAATTGCTGGCATCTGTGTCCATGGACGCTTGTATCAACCTGATTTGTGAGAAGTGTCAGAACAATATACGAGAACTTGAATGGATAAACTGCAAAATATTAATGCTACCCTTGGTGACTATAGAAATGAAACTCGATGGTGTAATGCCTCGCAGAAGAATCCAAGGGGTGTCATTGATAATGTGGGAGAGCGACCCCAAAACCTCCTGCATGGTGTATTCTTGATCTGTGGAGACAGAGCCTGGCCAGGAATTCCTTCTAATGCTGTTGGAGGACTGTGTATTTAGGGACTATTAACTCTCTTAACGCCCAATGTATCTATGATAATAGATCACAGAAGAGCAAGATGAGAAAAACACATTTTGCATGTATATGAATCAAAATGTGATGATAATGTAGATTTTGGGGGATCAAGGTTAAGAGTTTTAGGATCTCTTGTATCTGGTGTTGGCACAGCTAAAGGCTTTAAATATTTTAGAAAAATTAGGATGCTGGCTAGTTAAGCAAACTAACAGAACTTCTAAGGCTTTAAGTGGACTTTTGTTAGATATAGATTCTGTAAGACATGCCACACGGCAGAGTAGAGCCGCGATAGACTTTTTGTTATTAGCTCAAGGACATGGGTGTGAAGATTTTGATGGGATTCGTTAAATAAATTGCTTAGTGGTTGGGGGTTTTTAGGATGGTTGTTATCAGTAGCGAAAACACGACTGATTGTTTTGATGATTGTTGTGGCTGTGTTACTAATGTTGTCATGCATGATTTCTCTGCTGCAAAGGGCCCTGCACTGGACATTGAAGGCAATTTTTTTAGCACAAAAACAAAAAGGGGGAATTGTGGGGGACTACGGTGGGTCCGTGGATTCCCTGATGCATGGGAACAGAAATTAGCCTTGAAGATATGAAGGCCTACCCATGAGAAAGATGGGTGTAAAGGAGTGTCCGGAGATGTTCAGGATGTACCCGTGAGAGAGAAAGGAGTGAAGAGTAACATTGATGATAGCAAAAATAGCCAATGACATGTTACTGCTGTAACTTTTAACCAATACTGAAGAGACACATGAATTGGTAAAACTGTATAAAAATGCAATTGTGGCAATAAATGGCATCTACTACTTTCATCTTGAAAGAGCTTGGTCCATGTCGTTTGTCCATCTAAACCGCGACATGACCCCACACACACGGGTGTGTGCCAGTGTGCGGCTTCCCAGTTTGGAGCAGCAGGGAGGAACTGGAGAGTGCAGGGCTCTGCCAAGGCAGGTTCAGCACCTTGTGCACATGGTGTGGGGTGCTGAGGGACCTGGGCTGCTTTGGCCCAGCAGCGCTGGGGAGGCTGCAGCAGTGCAGGAGTAGCCTGAGAGTGCTTGAAGGGTGGTTTCAGAGATGGTGGAGGTTTCTCCATAGTGGGAAAGAGAAAGAGAAAGAAATAATGGCCCAAATTGCAGCTGGGGAGGTCCAGGCTGGACATGAGCAGAAAGGCATGTGAGTGGAAGGGCAGTGCTGTGGTGGAGCAGGTCAGCAGAGGGAGTCTGCATCAGCCCAAGGCTTTGTGCTTCAAGGAACAGCTGGGAAGGATGGAGAGATCTCAGCAAAGGAAGGAAGATGCTCAGACAAGAGCAAGGTGGGGCAGCAGGGGGGATGTCTCCAGCCTGCAGGGACAGAGGTGCAGGGGATGCCACAGCACAGGACAGGCTGTCGTGGAGATGATCACGGGATGTAAAGAGGCTGAAAGCCCCACCAGACATGAGCTCTTTCTCCCCTTGGCTGTGGCTGTTGTCTGCACCTCTGATGCCTGTGAGGAGACACCTTGTCCTTGCAGCACAGGGGCCTCATGGCCTCCTTGTCCCCAGCCAGGAACCTGGGAGGTGTGGGACCATAGTCCTGCCCTTGGCCTTGCACAGCCCCACATCACACTGTCCCAGGAAGGGCCCTGGGCAACGTGGGAGGGACAGGATCTGCCTTCCCAGGGCTGGGGCACAGGGCTTTGCCCTTTGATTAATGAAACACATCCAGGTTTACTCAGCATTAGAGGGACCTTTACTTTGCTTTTCCTGATCTGTCATCACTGCCTCCAGTTTTCTGCTCTAACTGGCCCTGGGGGCAGTTGCTCAGTACTGTACCCCAGTGGGACCCATGAACATTACAAGAAACTTTGAAGTTTGAATCTGACTTGGACTTCTTGAGAGGTTTCATCAACTTCTTCCATGGTCTGATGTCCATAGACTCAACACCAAACCCACCAGAGGGGTCATTAAAGCGCCTTGGGCTGCTCCTGTGCTGCTGAGCTGGGCTGGGCTCCTGGGACACAGGGAGCTCATGGCAGCGGCAGCGCTGCAGAGAGACAGCTCTGCCCAGGAGCAGCTCCTCTGCACACGCAGCAGGGCTGAGGGCTCTGCCTGGGGATCTCAGGAGACGAGCAAGGCAGAGAGAGATTAAAGGTGGTCAGGACTGGGAGGATGACTGAGAGCTCACTGGAGGAGAAACCTTTGCAGCCCTTGCCATGGTAAGTCTCTGGTGCAGGGCAGTGCAGCTGCAGCTCCTGGAGGCATCTCCTAAAACTGGCACAGGCACAGCTTGTGGGATCTGTAAGGACGGGGCTCTTGTCAGGCCATGTTGAACACTGTGAAGCCGGGTGAGCACCCAGGGGTGCCCAGGGCTGTCCTGCAGAGCAGGGTCCCTGCACCCCAGGGCTGTGCCGGGCAGGGACTCTGCCGCCCGCCAGGGTCAGCGCTCAGCCTGCCCGGGAGATCCCATGGCAGCAGCTGTGGGGGGAAGGAGCGACCCCCGGCAGGGCAGGCAGGGAGCTTGTGGGGTTGAAGGGGGCTGTGTGGGTCAGGGCTGCTCAGAGCTCCAGATCCCCCCACAGACATGGCAGAGGGGCCTTCTGAACAACGACATCAAGACAGCAACCGCTGCAAGAGAAGGAGTCTGTGCTTTCAGTTTTCCACTCTTGGTTGGCTGGGTGTGCAGTGGGAGATGGGGATTTATTTCTCTCTTTGGAGAAGACACTGAGACCCCAGTTCTCGTTAGGACTGGTCTGAGCTGCTCCTGAGCCCCTGCACACACAGAGCTGCCCCTGGGCAGTGCCAGGAGGTGTGAGCAGGACAGAGCTGAGCACACAGCGGGTGGGATGGGGTCTGTGACACTGACAGGGAGCAGACCAGGGACAGACACACAGCTGCAGGCAGCACAGACATGGGCAGGGAGAGGGAGCTGCTACCAGGAATGCTTGAGACAGGATTCAGAACCCTCCCTGCCCTCCTCCACAGTGCAGACACATTTCCCAGTGTCTTTTCCCTGGTCTCCTCTCCTCCCCAGCAGACCCTCTGCCCCGAAGCCGTGGGGTCCAGGTCACAAGTCTCCACCTCAGCAGCTGGACCTCCAGGTGAGGGGTTCCTGGAATGTGTTAAACAGAAAAGGTGCTAAAAGTACTTGCTCTACAGTGTCATCATGTGAGTGGTAGTGAGCACCGCCAGGTAAGGAGAAGGTTCCACAGCATGCCCGTCTGCCTTTCTGTCCTTGCTTTATTTTCTGGTAGCACTGCAGTACCCTTCCCTGTTTCTCCACCCCTCCCTGGTGCTCTTGCTCTCTGGGGTTGGGTTGGGTATGTGGGTCAGTTTTTGTTCTGACAGCAACTCAGGGGGTCTTGTCCAAGAGGTGTGTTCATGGAAACTAGATGCCCAAGCTGTATTTTAAACTGTGATGAACTGTTTTTCTCACTTGATAGAAAGAGAGAATGAGCTGAAACATCCCTCCATCAGGGAGGAGGTTTTCCATGAGAAACAGCATGTTTATTTTTCTCAGAGAAGTCTCTCACAATATGTCACTGTCTTTTTCTCCTTTCACGGGTCCTCGTGCCCACAGGCAGCAAATGTCCAACAGCAGCTCCATCACCCAGTTCCTCCTCCTGCCTTTCACAGACACACGGGAGCTGCAGCTCTTGCACTTCTGGCTCTTCCTGGGCATCTACCTGGCTGCCCTCCTGGGCAACGGCCTCATCATCACCACCATAGCCTGGGACCAGCACCTGCACACCCCCATGTACTTCTTCCTGCTCAACCTCGCCCTCCTCGACCTGGGCTGCATCTCCACCACTGTCCCCAAATCCATGGCAAATTCCTTCTGGGACACCAGAAACATCTCCTACACAGGATGTGTTGCACAGCTCTTTCTCTTTACCTTCTTGCTAACTGCAGAGTATTGTCTCCTCACCATCATGTCCTATGACCGCTACGTTGCCATCTGCAAACCCCTGCACTACGGGACCCTCCTGGGCAGCAGAGCTTGTGTCCACATGGCAGCAGCTGCCTGGGCCACTGGGTTTCTCAATGCTCTGCTGCACACGGCCAATACATTTTCACTGCCCCTGTGCAAGGGCAATGCCCTGGACCAGTTCTTCTGTGAAATCCCCCAGATCCTCAAGCTCTCCTGCTCACACTCCTACCTCAGGGAACTTGGGCTTATTGTGGTTAGTGCCTGTTTGGCTTTTATGTGCTGCATTTTCATCATGGTGTCCTATGTGCAGATCTTGAGGGCCGTGCTGAGGATCCCCTCTGAGCAGGGACGGCACAAAGCCTTTTCCACCTGCCTCCCTCACCTGGC
Source organism: Streptopelia decaocto (assembly GCF_964273445.1). NCBI lineage: Eukaryota > Metazoa > Chordata > Aves > Columbiformes > Columbidae > Streptopelia > Streptopelia decaocto. Next base: position 988,260 of record NC_138672.1, on the reverse strand, counting down.
TGTCATCTCTCTGTTTGCCAGCACCTCCTTTTTTGCTCACCTGAAGCCCCCCTCCATCTCTTCCCCATTCTTGGACCTGCTGGTGTCTGTTCTGTACTCGCTGATACCTCCAACATTGAACCCCCTCATCTACAGCATGAGGAACAGGGAGCTCAAGGATGCCCTGAGAAAACTAATGGTGGGATGCATTTAAAAAATAATAAAGTGTTCATCATCTTCTCTTTAACTGATAACAGTTTTAATGTAACTCATCAGAGGCCCAGACTTCTGTGTGTGTGTGGTGGGTGGTGGTGTTTATTTTTTAATAAATCATGATATTTCTGTCATCCCCTTTGTAATTAATTGTCAGCTTTTTTTTCAAACCCACTGGCTGTATAAATATGGACCCATGTTCTCTGTGTATTTAAACAAAATAAAGGGCTCTGCAGTGATTTTTTTTCACTGATATTCTTCCTCCAAGGCCTGTTTGGAGCTGCAGGGACAGGTCCTGTGTGCATGGGAGGAGGGGAAAAGAGTCCATCCTGGCATCCGTGCCAGGGAGCAGCAGCACTTGTTCTTCCAGAGCTGTTCTGGTTCCACTCCCACACTCTCCTTCTCATCCCTGGTGTTGGTGCATGGCCTGAGTGCTCTGGCAGCTTGGTCACCGTCCTGCTGTGTGTCAGTCCTGTGGGCGCAGGCAGGGACAGGCAATGGGCACTTGTGTCACAGAGCTGGCCTCACAACAGCCTTTCCAGATAGAAAGGTGATCTCCTATGGGCAGTGCCAAAAGGCTTAGGTCTTCTTCAATTTTCTTTCAAGAACTCTCACAAGACAGCAACCTGGAGATTGAAACATCAAAGTACAGCTGAACAGTGTGTGGCTGACACACAGCAGTGTCCTCTAACAGCCAGGCGTCCTGCCAGAGACCTGCAGGACCAGCAGAACAGGGGCTGGGCTGTGCCCCTGTGCACTGGACACCCCATGGAAGGAGCCTCAGGTCAATCACCATGGACTGGCCCCTCACAACCACCATTTCCAGCACTGGCCTCTCACCCCAGCTCAGAGTTCTTTGTCTCTTCATGGAATTACACTGAATGAGTAGGTGAGAGGTTCATGTTTGCATTGTACAGATGAGATGTGAGCATGCACATTGTGTACGTGAGGTGACACGAACCCAAGTCAGCACAAACACCATCAGCTATTCCTTGTTGTTCCATGAAGGCCTGTGAGACAGACAGTTTATTGAGTTCACATCATGTTGGGACTAATATCCCATAGGAAACCACCAGAATGCAGCACTGGGATGTGCTTCCTTGAGCCAACGTCCATTCCTAATGATGAGAGACATCAAAGATGAATGCAGAACATGGGAACACACCATGCGGCTGAGGAGCCTCCCAATCTCTGGGAGTAGGAACAGAAGGCCAGAGAGACACTGTGACTTCTGCCTCTGTGTGTATAAGGGAAAGTATCTGACCCTGAATATCTCAATGTGTTTCAGAGTCCATGAGGCCAGCTCAGATTTGGACACCTGACAAAACCCTGATATTTCTGTGTGTGACTCCACGGACAAACCCCAGTGGCCCAGTGAGATTCATCTCAGCTTACTCGGACAGGCTCACCGCAAGTGTCCCTGTTTGCTCCATCACCTTTGCCATCTCCATCACGTGCTGTTCTACACAGTCCTGTATCTGCCCCTCTTTCCCTGTGGGAAATTCTGGATTGTGGTCTCAACAGTGCCACAGTAATCAGAGAGGCGCAGTGGTCCTTCAAAACGGCAGAGGACAAAGCCCATCTTCAAGAATAGCAGGAAGAAGAACTGGGAGAATTATGGGCTGGTCAAACTATCTCTGTTCCTGGGAGAGAGATGGGAGAGGGCCACTTTCTCCTACAGCCATGTCCAGGCAGTTGAAGGACAAGGAAGGGATTGCTGAACCCAAATGGGCAGGGGAAAGAAAGGCGTGTTGTGTACAAGGAGTTTTGCATGGCCCCAGACATGGTCTCCTGTGGTGCCTTAGAGCAGATTGAAGAGATCTGGGATAAAGATGTGGATGTTGTGATGGGTGGGAAGTTGGCTGGATGACCAAGCCCAATATCATCAGTGGTACAAAGTCCTCTGTTTAGCCGGTTTCCAGCAGCATCCCTCAGTGATGAGTACTTGGGCCAACACTGTTGAATGTCTTTATTCTGCCCCTTCATCCTGTCATGGAGGACATTTTCAGCTCCTTTGTGGATGATGCAAAGCTGGGCAGAGGCCAAGAATAACATCAGCTGGTGGACCCTGCCTTGAGCAGGAGATTGAGAAAAGATGATGTTCAGGGCTCTCTTCAAACCTGAGTTATTCTATGATTCAATGAATCTTTACCTTGGAGAGGTTACTGGTGTCATCTCTCAGTGACCAGCACTTGGGCCAACACTGTTGAACATCTTTATTCTCCCTTTCTAAGATTTAAGAGAGAGCACTTTAAGTGCCTTTAGGATGATGCAAACATGTGTGGAGGCCTTGAGCAACCTCACCTGGTTCACCCTGCCCTGAGCAGGAGAGTGAGACAAGATGAGTGAGACAGGGGCTCTCTGCAAACCTGAGTTATTCTGTCATTTGGAATAATTTTTGCCTTGGGGAGGTTTCTGGAGAGACAATAGGTAGAAGAATAGGAAAAAAAAATAAAAGAAAGGCAGAAGAGGAGATACAGAAGGCGTTAACATGAATACAGCATTTCCAGTTAAGAGTGCTTTTCACTCACAGTGTTAATAGGAAATATATTTGACAAATTTGAACAGGTGAGGAAGCGAGATGGGGTAATGGGATCAAGCTGGAACACAAGAGGTTCCACTTAAATTTGAGAAAAAGCTTCTTCTCAGTAAGGGTGACAGAACACTGGAACAGGCTGCCCAGGGAGGTTGTGGAGTCTCCTACTCTGGAGACATTCAAAACCCGCCTGGACATGTTCCTGTGCGACCTCACCTAGGCATTCCTGCTCCAGCAGGGGGATTGGACTAGATGATCTTTTGAGGTCCCTTCCAATCCCAGACATACTGTGATACTGTGATACTGTGAAGAGGAGATATAGAAGGTGTTAACGGAAGTACAGCAGTTCCAGTGAGGAGTGCTTTTCACTCACAGTGTTAATAGGAAATATATTTGACAAATTTGAACAAGGTGAGGAAGCCAGATGGGTGTCTACAGCCTGGGGGAAAGAGGGGCAGGTGTAGGATGATGTAGAACACACTTCAGTCTTGGTCAGGTCCGGGGTGCTGAGGAGGGGGATGGACGAGTGTGGTATCAGGAGGTCAGTTGTGTCTCAGACACTCATAATCCAGTCAGAATCATGTGGCTGTGAAGGGGACTGTGAGGTCAGTTCTGTCTCTGGAGGTGATAGCCCAGCAGCAGGGACATGGCTGGGAAAGAACCTCTGCCTAAGTGCCCACAGGTGCTACCCAGGAAGAGGCCTTGGAGATGGGTTGTCATGTCCATCCCACCTGAGAACATGATGGGACAGCAGCAGGAACATGGTCATGTCTGTCAGGGATGCTGAAAGGCCAGCAGCACTCATGGGAATTAGGAGATCATGGTGAGGTTATTTGTCTTTGTTGAGGTGGAAGACCACAAAGAGACTAATGGGTTGTGTTCCTAGCTTGAAGGGCAGTTTCTGACATGGTCGAGTTTTCCTTGTTGGCATGAAAAACAAGGAGAAAAAAAGCGTCACAAACTGCAACGTGGAATGTGGAGACAGGATATTAGGAGTAAAAATGTCACGGGAAGGGCAGTGCTGTGGTGCAAGAGCTCACCCAGAGGGAGCTGGATCAGCCCATGGTTTGTGTTCCAAAGAGCAGCCAGTGAGGGTGCAGACACAGCAGTGAAGGTGCAAAAATGCTGGGGTGAGAGCAGATGGGGAAGCGAGATGGGTGTCTGCAGCCTGCAGGGAAAGAGGGGCAGGGGTAGCACCGTGTAGAACAGCCTGTGGTGGAGATGGCGAAGGGACCAACAGAACCCAGGTCTGTGTCCCCTTGGCCATGGCAGTTGTCTGTGCCACTGAGGCCCAGGACAAGACATTTTGTCCACATGGCACTGGGGCGTCAGTGCCTCCTTGCAGCCCCATGGAGAAGCTGTAAGTTGTTGTCCCAGTGTTGTCCTTCCCTGGGCCTTGCACACCCACATCCCACTGTCCCAGGAAGAGCCCTCAGCCGTGTGTGAGGGACAGGATCCCCCTTCCCATTGCCTGGAGCTCATGGCTTCTCCTTTCTGCTTCAGAAAGCAAACCAAGGGCTTTCTCAGCATCAGAGCTGAAGAAAAGACTCAAAGGAGACCTCATGGTGGCTACAGCTTCCTCACAAGGGGAGAAAGAAGGGAAGGTACTGATCTGTTCTCTCTGGTGAGCAGAGACAGAACCCAAGGGAATGGCAGAAGATGTGCCAGGGGAGGGTCAGATTGGACATGAGGAAAAGTTTCTTCACCCAGAGGTGCTGGACACTGAACAGGCTCCCCAGGGAGGTGTCACAGCCCCAAGCCTGACAGTGTTCAAGAAGAGACTGGACAACATCCTCAGACACATGGTGTGACCTGTGGGGTGTCCTGTGCAGGGACAGGAGTTGGACTCGATGATCTGTGTGGGTCCCTTCCAACTCAGGACATTCTGTGATTCTATGAAGTAGTAGGTCACAAGTCCATGTTTTCATTGTGCAGATGAGTTGTAAACATACATGTGCATGTCCACTGTGTGCATGTGGTGAGATGAACCCAAGGGAGCACAAATTGTGTCAGCTATTCTTTGGGCTGCCATAAAAGTCAGTGGTACAGAGATGGTGTTCAGGGGTCTCTTCCAACCTGTGTTATTGTAGGATTCCATGAATCTTTTCCTTGGAGAGCTCTTTCACGTCAAAATAGAAAGAGGAAGAAGAAGAAAAAATCAGAGGCAGAAGCAGAGATATAAAATGCCCCAGTGTAAATACAGCAGCTCCTCTGAGGATCGTTTCTCCACTCAAACCCTTGATAGGAAATCTATCAGATACATTTGATGAAAGCAGCTCAGTTTGATCTGCTCACACACTGGACCACAAGGAGGGTGATGGTGGGTATGATGTCATGTGGTCACTTGTGTCTCAGGAACTCATAGTCCAGTAGGAAGCCAGTGGCTGTGGAGGGGACTGTGAGGTCACTTCTGCCTCTGCAGGGGAATGGCCAATAGCAGGAACATGGCTGGGAAAAGACTGTGAGGTCACACACACGAGACGAGCAATCGGGCCCAATCAGCATGGCTTTGTGAAAGGCAGGTCCTGCTTGAGCAGCCTGATCTCCTTCTGTGACAAGGTGACCGGCTGAGCAGATGAGGGAAAGTCTGTCGTGGCGAGTGAATCCGCCACACGGGCTGTGGGTGTTGTCTCCTTAGACTGCAGTAAAGCCTTTGCCACCGTATTCCACAGCATCTCCTGGAGAAGCTGCAGCTCATGGCCTGGATGGACTATCTGCGATGGGTAAAGAACTGGCTGGAAGGCATTTTAGAGCCATTTGTCCCCTTCCTGTTCACATGGGCATCCCATGAATGCATCACTGCTCTCTTCCCCAGTGTAGACAGGCACAAGGCCTTCTCCACCTGAACGTCTCACCAATGCCACTGTTTTCTCCAGCACCCTCATCCTTGACTGTGGGATGCCCAGAACAGCCCTCCCAAGACAGTTTGGCAAAGCCTTTTTTCTGCGCCTTCCCCACATCCCTACTCAATCCCCTCATCCACAGCCTAAGGACCAGAAAGGTTGGGTACAAGTGGGACATTGAGAAAAAAAGGTCAGAAAAGCTTTTAGAGGCACAGAAAGCCCCTCAACATGTTGGCCTGCTGTTCTCTTCTGAACAGGCCCAGAGGACCTGGACAGCATCTGCTGTGTCCCAGAAACTCGCCTGAAAGGTTGGGATATGGAGAAAAGGTTTGGTCTGGGAAGGAACAGACAGGAGCTGGTGGAACTGGCTGGTGTGACCGTGAGACGTCTCTCCAACACCTCAGAAAAGTCCTGGCTCTCAGGGAGGCTGCATGGTCCTCTGAGAAAGAAAATGTCAAAAATGACTTATCATGGAATCATAGAATAATTGTGGTTGGAAGAGACCCTTAAGATCATCGAGTCCAACCATAACCTAAATCTGGCACTAAACCATGTCCCTAAGAGACTCATGTATATGTCTTTTAAACACCTTCAGTGATGGTGACTCCACAACCTCACTGGGCAGTCTGTTTCATTGCTTCAAAACCCTTTCCCTGAAGAATTTTTTCCTAATATCCAATCTAAACCTCCCCGTGTGCAACTTGAGGCCATTTCCTCTTATCCTATCACTTGCTACTTGGGAGAAGAGACCAACACCCACCATGATAAAACCTCCTTTCAGGCAGCTGTAGAGAAGAATAAGGTCTCTCCTCAGCCTCCTGTTCTCAAGGCTGAACAGCCCCAGCTCCCTCAACCGCTCCTCATAAGACTGGTGCTCCAGACCCTTCACCAGCCTTGTCACCCTCCTCTGAACTCTCTCCAGCACCTCAATGTCTTCCTTGCCATGAGGGGCCTAAAACTGCCCCCAGGATTCAAGGTGCAGCCTCACCAGTGGCCAGTACAAAGGGATGATCACTTCTCTAGTCCTGCTAAAACTTGGATTGAATCAAGGCTTGAACACCTTGGTGTGACCCAGTTGGTGACAGGTTGGACTGCAGACTCCTGAGGCCCCTTCAACCTCAGTTCTCTCATGATCCCATTGTGATGTTGGGCTCTGTTTCAGACTGGAGCAGAGCAGGCGATGATGGGGCAGGATCCACCTGTGCTGTAGGTGACCATCTAAACCAACATCTCAGCCAGTGAAGCAGCCAACACCTCAGTGTGACTCGCTCTGGGCAATGTGTGAGGAGTCCTGGGCAGGGAAGGTTCAGAGGGCATGGGGTGCTATGCAAGACACAAATTGATCTTGGCTTCATGCCTGCAGGCCCATCAGGTGTCAGGTAATGTCAATGAAAATTAAAATAAGAAGAACTGAATACAAAGATACAAAGCAAAGGAAGGTGTCAACACACCTTTCTTTATTTTTCTTTGGAGGGGGTGGGGTCTTTTCTTTGAAATGGAAAGAGTTTTCCAGAACTGAGGATAGATTTAGGACACAAATGTCTTCAGCTCCAGGGACACAAACACCTGGTGCCAGTGTAGATGCCCTGGGAACCCCTGCCCAGGCTCCACCTGCACTGCAAGGTGCTCTGGTCTCCCCAGATCCTTTGTGATAGATGGCAATCCCAGGCCAGCACCTCAGGTACACTGGGGGTCCTAAAATGGCACTGGCTGTTTATGGTGAGACAGCTGATGACTGATGTCTGCCTGGAAAGGCGCACTTTTTTGTTGTTGTTTTGTTTGTGGTTTGTTTTGTTGCTGTTGTTGTTGTTGTTGTTTTGGTTTTGGTTTTGGTTGTTATTGTTTAGTTGGTTTGGGGTTTTTTTTGCTTTGTTTTTTGGGGGTTTTTGTTTCTTTTGTTTGGTTTATTTGTTTGTTTGATTGGAGATTTTTGTTTAGTGTTTTTTTTAACATATTAAAATTTAAAAGAAAAAAGCCAAAAAGTGAATTATGGGGAAGCGTACAAAGGATAGGAGAAGAAATATTTGTCTTCCCCTGTATTTCTGTTACCAACACTCTGTTATTTCATCTCCCTTGTCATTCAGGAGTTTCCACCTCTCCTGATTAAATGTCCCTGTCCAAGGACAACTTTCCAGCAGTGTCTGGACGTTTGTCCTTCCCAGTGCTCTCAGGTTTCTCCTCCACTTGCTCTTTGGTCATTCAGTTCCTCTTAACTGTCTGGTTTCTGATTCGAGCTTCAGGGAGTTACAAACTTGACTCATTCTTCAGAGCTCTTATTAACATGGCAGTCAACACATTAATTGTGTTTATTTCTATCCTTTCCTATCTCTTTGTCTAAAACAAATCTTGTGTGGATGTCCCTTGTGGATGGTGGACCTCATTAGATCCAGCTTACACACACAGCGGAGGAAAGTGTTTTGCTGTTTATTAAACTCTGCAGTGTTCACACAGGAGAGCAGGTGGAGCTGGTGCACAGGAGCTGCAGCATCTCCTGCAGAGCTCAGTGGAGAAGTCTGATGTAGGAAAAGTGATGCCATCTCTGGTGGCCAATGAAGGAACTGGCAGCCTGGGGGTGGGGGGTGAGGAGTGAGGTTGTCCATACAGTGTCCAGCTTCAAGGGACTGTTCTCCTGCCTGTCCGGATGTCTTCAGGAGACCCTCTGGATCAATGTCCAGTGTAGAATGCTGCTGTCACTTCTTCTATATACTGAAAAATGACAGAAAACACCCTGGAAAGAGAAAATCCTCCTTTATGAAATCTTCTTTGAAATCTTCATCAGCAAGTGTCCCATTGAAACCTCTCCAGTTAGTTCTACAAGTCTTGAAGATGTGAATGAAAATACAGAAAGAAACATCGCTCGTTAGGGCTTTCTGTGTTTTAATGAGCCCCATGGCGTATTTGGTGCTGAGACCATGAACCTCAGATACCAAGCACAGACTGAAGAATCTGCTCAAGAAGTCCAAGTCAGAACCAAACTCCAAAGTACCTTGAAGCATTAATGGGCCCCACTGAGGGCTGTTACTGACAAAGCCTCCCCAGGGACTCGTTAGAGCAGAGAATTGGAGGCAGTGATTGCATCAGCCAAAGGCAAAGTGCAGCAGCTCTGATGCTGAGAAAGCCCTTGGTTTGTCTGATGAAGGACAATGGCCAAGCCTTGACCCTCTGCCCCTAGGAAGGGAGATCCTGTCCCTCACTTGTGGCTCAGGGCTCTTCCTGGGGCTGTGGGGAGTGTGATGCCCAGTGCAGGACAATGGTGTGACACTCCCTGGGGGTGCAAGGAGGCAATGGGGTGCCATGGCCATGACAACCATGTGTCTCCTCTTAGACCTCGGTGGCAGGGACATCAGCCATAGCCAAGGGAACAAAGACCTTGTGTCTTTCAGGGACATCCAGTCTTGCCAGCACCCTTGGCCATGTGCACCATGGTCCATCCTGCACTGTCTCAGACCTGTGGCTGTTTCGCCACAGGCTGGAGACACCCCATGCGCTTCCCCACCTTGTTCTCCCCTCAGTGTGTCCCCACCTGTGCTGCTGTCTCTCCATCCTCACCAGCTGTTCCTTGAAACACAGAGTCATGGCTTATCCAGAGTCCTTCTGAATGACCACAGCACTGCGCTCAGAATGACATTTCTTTATCCTGAGCTCCACTCTGGACCTCCAGAGCTGCAGTTTCTGATGGTTTTTCTTTCTCATGCTGTTTCCCAGTACAAAAAAAAAAAAAAGTGCCATCATCTTGGAAAGTGATTTTCAAGAGTTCTTGAGCCACTACTATCCTTCCCTGTCAGTGTTCTACCCCAGCCAGTAACTAAGACCACAATAGCTGCTCACGTAGTCCCCCAACCTATTAAGTGCGATACAGAAAATAACTGAAGGGAAGGGAGAAACCTGTGGGTTCAGAAAAGGCATTTTAATAAGATAACAAAAATAGTATAGTATAATATACTACTACTATGTATATAATAAAATGAAATGAAAATAAAAAATTAAAATGAAATATAAAAAAAATAAATTAAATTAAATTAAATTAAGAAAATACACTCTGTGCATTCCCTCATGTAACACCAGTCACACGGAACAGCCAGTCCTGGAGAAGGGAGCACCTTGGTCCCAAACGGCCAATCACAGCACGATGGAGCAGAAAGGCCCAAGGGCCAACTGCAAAATGGCAGAACAGCAAAAGGCTGAACTCACTCAAAAGTCCCAACAGAACGGAACTTCCAAACAAAACTAACCAAAGTAGCTGGAAAACCTGAACTAATGGAAGTGACCAGTCAGAAATGCCAGCTCCAGCTTTATACTGAGCATGACACTAATTGTAGGTGTGGGAATATAACGCAAGATTGGCAAGGAGGAGATTTGTAAATACACTTAAGTGACTGTACCCAGAGTGTAGGAAAATACAATTCACACTGATCTTAGTTTAGCCTTGTGTGCTTCGCAAGTTGAACCTCTCTCGTTATATAACATAGACTTGTGAAATCTTAAAGGCACCTTCTCAAACATCCTTGAAATTCCTGCTCTATTGCAGGTAAATGTCAAAGCAGTGTGGTAAACCACGCCTGCATGGATCCCTGATGTACAGGTGAAACCAGCAGACCCTGGGATCCAGCCAGGACTGAGCTCTGCAGGGCCTGCGCTCTTGCTTGTGTCACCTCTGCCCAGGTGCTCAGGTGCTTTTTTGGGGATCCCCCAGTTAGTGAGTTAAAGAAAATAAATTACACTTTGCATTTCATCTGCGGTTTGTGGTTGTTCCTGTGACCTGCCTGTGTTGGCTCACGCATTTGGCATGGTCAGCATCACCAGAAACAACCATGCCATGGTTTGTAAGAGAGTCGGGGACTGGGGCGGCCGTGCTGGTGACTCCCTGTGTTCAGGGATGGCCCAGTACCGAGCGCCGGGCCCCCATGGCCATTTCCCTGGATCAGTTGGCTCCATCAGAGGCATGGCCTGAGACTGATAACGGGGCAGTGGTTACCCCCCCAGGCAACCAAAATGGCTCTGCATGTGTTGCCATGGGAAGCAGCACAGGATTCTTCTTGGAAGTCAGCCAGGAGATGGGTTTGGAAATTATTTACCCATCTTAGAGCTCCTGACCATGAAGTTGTTGCATTACAGCATATCAGTGGTTGTGTGCAGAAGTTTCACCACCCTATGCTGAACCTGTCAAATCAGTGTCATCCCTCAGAACCTGGTGTGCAATGCAAAATGTATTAATGTGATGTGGCAGATGGGGATGGCTCATGCATCGCTGTTAGGATCCAATCTGGACAGTGCAGCAGTAACAAGTGTCAAAAAGCAGTTTTTGAGAGGAGTGCCTGCCTCACCAAAACCCTTGACTACAGCAGCAGTGACAACCGCTACAGGTAATGTAGGTGCTCTAGCAAATTCCTTGGAGGAAATCTGGGCTGTAATTTTGGAACCCTCTGCTTGGGTGGTAAATAGAGGAAAGGCAGCAAACCAAAATGGAATTACAGCATGGGTTATGAGAACACAAATGTAGAATGATCTTGTACAAGCTGGTATCCCACAGTCAGAAAGAGATGGATCAGAACATCAGAAATGTTTTGCCAAAGGCAAAAGTTAATGCTTGTGCAAAAAAGTCGACCACCCCTCACCCCATCACCAGCACTGTGCCCACCCCCACCTGCCAGCTCCATACAAGACCAGTTTATGTTTACCTGGCAACAAAAGCAATGTGCTTTCCAAGTTTCCTGTGTATCCTCAGGGATACAGAGAATCGTAGAATGTCCTGAGTTGGAAGGACCCACAAGGATCATGGAGTCCAACTCCTGTCCCTGCACAGCACACCCCACAGTTCACACCATGTGTCTGAGGATGTTGTCCAGTCTCTTCTTGAACACTGTCAGGTTGGGGCCGTGACACCTCCCTGGGGAGCCTGTTCAGTGTCCAGCACCTCTGGGTGAAGAACCTTTTCCTCATGACCAACTGACCCTCCCCTGGCACATCTTCTGCCATTCCCTGGGTTTCTGTCATGACATCCCCAGCTTTTTAAGCACCCTTGGATTAATCCCATCAGGCCCCATCGAACTGTAGGGATCCAGCTGGAGTAGCAAGTCCCATAGAAGTCCCAGATTGATTGGGAGTTTGTTGTTCTCGCAGCCACGGTTTTCCAGCCCAGGGTTATGGGCCCCCCAAGTCCATCATCAGTGTTGAAGACTGAGGTGAAGAAAGCATTAAACATCTTGCCATTGTCTATGTCCCGGTTAATAAGGTGACCATGCTCATCAAGTAATGAGCCAATGTTATTTATAGTTTGCCTTTGCCATTAACATATTTTGAAAAGCCTTTTTTATTGTTCTTCACTGTACTGGCCAGCTTCAATTCTAATTGAGTTTGGCAACGTGATTTTATTCCCTACAATGACGAGCAGCATCTCTGTAGTCCTCCCACATAGCCTGACCTTGTTTCCACTAACCATGTAATTTCTTTTTTCACCATATTACAAGAAGGAGATCCCTGCTCAACTAAGCTGGCTTTTTGCCTCGAATGCTAGTTTTTTGGCATTTAGGAATGGCCTGGTCCTGTGCTTTTAGAAGGTGGTACTTAGAAAATGACCAACACTGATGCACCCCAACACCTTCAAAAGCTTCTTCCCAGGGAATCTAACTACTAAGTAGTTTTCTGAGCAGCCTGAATTCTGCCCTTCTCATACCTAGTGTTAAGGTCTTGCTGGCAGTTTTCCTCCCATTAGCAAAGATTTTAAACCTGACTGCTTTATGGTCGCTATGACCAAGGGAGCCACCAGTCGTCACTTCTCCCACGAGACCCTCTCTGTTAGTGAGAATCAAATGTAGGAAAGCACCTTTCCTGGTCAGCTCCCTTAGTACCCGCACCAAGAAGTTATTGTCCAGATACTTCAGGAATCTTCTGAACCTGTTGGTGCCAGCTGTGAGATATTCCCAGTTGATATCTGGCAAGCTGAAGTCTTCCATAAGGACAAGGGCAGATGACTTGGAGGCTTCACTTAGTTCCTTGAAGAATAACATTTTATTAAAGTCCCGCCGAAACCTCCCCTGGCACATCTTCTACCATTCCCTTGGGTTCTGTCATTGATCGCCAGAGAGATGAGATCAGTACCTTCCCTTCCTTCACCCCTTGTGAGGAAGCTGTAGCCACCATGAGGTCTCCTTTCAGTCTCTTCTTCAGCTCTGATGCTCGGAAACCCCTTCGTTTGCTTTCCGAAGCAGAAAGGAGAAGCCATGAGCTCCAGGCAATGGGAAGGGGGATCCTGTCCCTCACACACAGCTCAGGGCTCTCCCTGGGACCGTGGGATGTGTGTGTGCAAGGCCAAGGGAAGGACAACACTGGGACAACAACTTCCAGCTTCCCCATGGGGCTGCAAGGAGGCAACGAGGTCCCGGTGCCATGAGGACAACATGTCTTGTCCTGGGCCTCAGTGGCACAGACAACTGCCATGGCGAAGGGGACACAGACCTGGGTTCTGTGGGTCCCTTCCAGCCTTACAGCGCCCTTTGCCATCACCATCCCAACCTGTTCTACACGGTCCTACCCCTGCCCCTCTTTCCCTGCAGGCTGCAGACACCCATCTCGCTTCCCCACCTGCTCTCACCCCAGCATTTCTGCACCTTCACTGCTGTGTCTGCACCCTCACTGGCTGCTCTTTGGAACACAAACCATGGGCTGATCCAGCTCCCTCTGGGTGAGCTCTTGCACCACAGCACTGCCCTTCCCGTGACATTTTTACTCCTAATATCCTGTCTCCACATTCCACGTTGCAGTTTGTGACACTTTTTTTCTCCTTGTTTTTCATGCCAACAAGGAAAACTCGACCATGTCAGAAACTGCCCTTCAAGCTAGGAACACAACCCATTAGTCTCTTTGTGGTCTTCCACCTCAACAAAGACAAATAACCTCACCATGATCTCCTAATTCCCATGAGTGCTGCTGGCCTTTCAGCATCCCTGACAGACATGACCATGTTCCTGCTGCTGTCCCATCATGTTCTCAGGTGGGATGGACATGACAACCCATCTCCAAGGCCTCTTCCTGGGTAGGACCTGTGGGCACTTAGGCAGAGGTTCTTTCCCAGCCATGTCCCTGCTGCTGGGCTGTCACCTCCAGAGACAGAACTGACCTCACAGTCCCCTTCACAGCCACATGATTCTGACTGGATTATGAGTGTCTGAGACACAACTGACCTCCTGATACCACACTCGTCCATCCCCCTCCTCAGCACCCCGGACCTGACCAAGACTGAAGTGTGTTCTACATCATCCTACACCTGCCCCTCTTTCCCCCAGGCTGTAGACACCCATCTGGCTTCCTCACCTTGTTCAAATTTGTCAAATATATTTCCTATTAACACTGTGAGTGAAAAGCACTCCTCACTGGAACTGCTGTACTTCCGTTAACACCTTCTATATCTCCTCTTCACAGTATCACAGTATCACAGTATGTTTGGGATTGGAAGGGACCTCAAAAGATCATCTAGTCCAATCCCCCTGCTGGAGCAGGAATGCCTAGGTGAGGTCGCACAGGAACATGTCCAGGCGGGTTTTGAATGTCTCCAGAGTAGGAGACTCCACAACCTCCCTGGGCAGCCTGTTCCAGTGTTCTGTCACCCTTACTGAGAAGAAGCTTTTTCTCAAATTTAAGTGGAACCTCTTGTGTTCCAGCTTGATCCCATTACCCCTTGTCCTATCATTGTTTGCCACCAAGAAGAGCCTGGCTCCGTCCTTGTGGCACTCACCCTTTATATATTTATAAACATTAATAAGGTCACCCCTCAGTCTCCTCTTCTCCAAACTAAAGAGCCCCAGCTCCCTCAGCCTTTCTTCATAAGGGAGGTGCTCCACTCCATTAATCATCTTTGTTGCCCTACGCTGGACCCTCTCCAGCAGTTCCCTGTCCTTCTTGAACTGAGGGGCCCAGAACTGGACACAATATTCCACATGTGGTCTCACCGGGGCAGAGTAGATGGGAAGGAGAACCTCTCTCGATCTACTGACCACCCCCCTTCTAATACACCCCAGGATGCCACTGGCCTTCCTGGCCACAAGGGCCCAGTGCTGGCTCATGGTCATCCTGTTGTCCACCAGGACCCCCAGGTCCCTTTCCCCTACACTGCTCTCTAATATGTAATTTCCCAACATATACTGGAACCTGGGGTTGTTCCTGCCCAGATGCAGGACTCTACACTTTCCCTTGTTAGATTTCATCAGGTTATTCCCTGCCCAACTCTCCAGTATGTCCAGGTCTCGCTGGATGGCAGCACAGCCTTCTGGTGTGTCAGCCACTCCTCCCAGCTTAGTGTTATCAGCAAACTTGCTGATAGTACACTCTGTTCCCTCGTCTAACTCGTTAATGAATATATTGAATAATATTGGCCCCAGTACTTACCCCTGAGGCACTCCACTAGATACTGGCCTCCAATTAGACTCCGCACCATTGACTACCACTCTCTGGCTTCTCTCCTTAAGCCAGTTTGCAACCCACCTCACTACTCTATTGTCTAGACCACACCTCCTCAACTTAGCTCTTCTGCATTTCCTTTTTTTTTTTTTTTTTTTTTCCTGTTCTTCTACCTATTCTCTCTCCAGAAACATCTCCAAGGCAAAAATTCATTCAAATCACAGAATAACTCAGGTTTGCAGAGAGCCCTTGTCTCACTCATTTGTCTCACTCTCCTGCTCAGGGCAGGGTGAACCAGGTGAGGTTGCTCAAGGCCTCCTCCAAGGTTTGCATCTTCCTCAAAGGCACTGAAAGTGCTCTCTGTTACATCATAGAAGGGGAGAATAAAGACGTTCAACAGTGTTGGCCCAAGTGCTGGTCACTGAGAGATGACACCAGTAACTGGCTGCACGGAGGACTTTGTACCGCTGATGATATTTGGGCTTGATGGTTCAGCCAACTTCCCACCAAGCATCCACATCTTGAGCCTTATCAGCACCACTATGGCCAGAAGGACACCATGTCTGAGCCTTGCAAATGCCCTGTACACAACATGCCTTTCTTTCCCCTGTCCATTCGGGTTCAGCAGTCCCTTCCTTGTCTTTCACATTGCTGGACATGGCTGCAGGAGGACATGTCCCAACACTTTCCCAGAATGGGAGGAAGGGTGGCCAGCCTGTAGTTATCCCAGTTCTTGTTTGTGCTCTTCTTGAAGATGGGTTTGAGGTCTGCGTTTTCTAAGGACTCCAGAAGCATTCTGGTTTCTATGGCACTTTTGAGAGCACAATCCAGAATCAGGTGCAAGGGTGAGGTAGGAGACTGGAGCACTTGCAATGAGCCTATCCAAGGCAGCTGAGATGAATCTCAGTGGGCCTGTGGAGTTTATTCCTGGAGTCACACACAGAAATGTCAGGGTTTCATCAAGCATCCACATGTGACCGGACCTCATGGACTCCTTATGCACCCAGGGATGTTCAGAGACAGAGTCCATCCCTTTTGCACACAGAGTCAGGAGTCACAGTGTCCCTCTGGCCTCCTGTTGCCATTCAAAGCGTCGGGATGCACCTCAGCCCTGTGGTGTGTCACATGCTCTGCACTCACCTGAGATGTCTCACATCATGAGGAATGGACACAGGGACCTCAGTTCAAGGAAGAAGATCCCAGTGGGTGGTTTCCCATGCGCTGTTACTCCTAACGTGAAGTGACCTCGAGACACTGTCTGTCCCACAGGCCTTCATGGAACCTGCAGGAATAGCTGATGGAATTTTTCCTCACTCAGGTTCATGTCACCTCACATACATGATGTGCATGCTCACATCTCATCTGAACAGTGCAAACATGGACTTATGACCTACTCATTCAGGGTCCCTCCGTGGAGGGAAGAGCAACCTCTGTGAGCTGGGGAGATAGGCCAGGGCTGGAAATGGTGGTTGTAGGGGGCCAGTCCATGATGACTGACCTGAGACTCCTTCCACGGGGTGTCCAGTGCACAGGGGCACAGCCCAGCCCCTGCTCTGCTGGTCCTGCAGGTCTCTGGCAGGAGGCCTGGCTGTGAGAGGACACTGATGTGTGCCAGCCCTGCACACACACACTGTTTGAATCTGTGGGACACTTTTGTACTCATATGCTTGAAGATATAAACCATCATGTACTGCCCATAGGAGATCACCTTTCTATCTGGAAAGGCTGTTCTGAGTCCAGCTCTGTCACAGCTGTGCCCATTGCCTGTCCCTGCCTGCGCCCACATGACTGACACACAGCAGGACGGTGACCAAGCTGCCAGAGCACTCAGGCCTTGCACCAACACCAGGGATGAGAAGGAGAGTGTGGGAGTGGAACCAGAACAGCTCTGGAAGACCAAGCGCTGCTGCTCCCTGGCAGGGCTGCCATACTGGACATGTTTCCCCTCCTCCCATCAAAGGAACTGTCCCTGCAGCTCCAGAAAGGCCTTGGAGTTACGATGTCAGTAGAAAAAAAAATTGTGGAAGGTCCCTTTATTTTACTTAAACACAAAGAGCACGAATTCCTCACTGACACAGCCACTCAGAGAGAAAAGAAAAGCAGGCAGTGAATTACAAAGGGAATTAAAATATTTTCATAATAAGCAAACACAAGGAGAAACAAAAAATACTGCACACAGGACGACCTGCAATGAGTTGGGCTATAACTCTTATGTAGAAGAAGTTAGAGACAGTTTACAGCTTCAGAAGAAATCCAGTAATCTGTTTCCTCAGAGCATCCTTGAGCTCCTGGTTCCTCATGCTGTAGATGAGGGGGTTCACTGCTGGAGGCACCACTGAGTAGAGAAAGGACAAAACCAGGTCCAGGGATGGGGAGGAGATGGACGGGGGCTTCAGGTAGGCAAACATGGCAGTGCTGACAAACAGGGAGACCACGACCAGGTGAGGGAGGCAGGTGGAAAAGGCTTTGTGCCGTCCCTGCTCAGAGGGGATCCTCAGCACGGCCCTCAAGATCTGCACATAGGACACCACAATGAACACAAAACAGCCAAAAGCGAAAGAAAAGCCGACTACAAGATACCCAGCTTCCCTGAGGTAGGAGTGTGAGCAGGAGAGCTTGAGGATCTGGGGGATTTCACAGAAGAACTGGTCCAGGGCATTGCCCTTGCACAGGGGCAGTGAAAATGTATTGGCCATGTGCAACAGAGCATGGAGAAACCCAGTGGCCCAGGCAGCTGCTGCCATGTGGACACAAGCTCTGCTGCCCAGGAGGGTCCCATAGTGCAGGGGTTTGCAGATGGCAACGTAGCGGTCGTAGGACATGATGGTGAGGAGACAATATTCTGCTACTACCAAGAAGTTAAAGAGAAAGAGCTGTGCAACACATCCTGTGTAGGAGATGTTCCTGGTGTCCCAGAAGGAATTGGCCATGGACTTGGGGACAGTGGTGGAAATGCAGCCCAGGGCGAGGTTGAGCAGGAAGAAGTACATGGGGGTGTGGAGGTGCTGGTCCCAGGCTATGGTGGTGATGATGAGGCCGTTGCCCAGGAGGGCAGCCAGGTAGATGCCCAGGAAGAGCCAGAAGTGCAAGAGCTGCAGCTCCCGAGTGTCTGCGAATGCCAGGAGGAGGAACTGGGTGATGGAGCTGCTGTTGGACATTGGCTGCCTCTGGTCGTGGGTTACTGTGGAAACAGGAGAGCACGTTGACAAATCAGGACAGAGGTCTCCCAGAAAATCTCTTTCCCCCCTCAACCAACATCCCTCTTCTATTCCCACCTATGCCACCGCATACAGAAATGCAAATTGTTCTCTCCTTTTTGGCAGCCCCTGTGGTCATCTCCCTGTCTGGAGTGCTGGTTTGTGCTTTCTGATTGTGCTGTGAGGATCAGGGCCTCTTCCTGTGGGCTCCCAAGGAGTCAACCCTGCCCTACAGCACCAGGACCTGGGAAAGGGGGCCAGTTCTTGTGTTTATACATAATCATAATCTACTTATATCGTAATCATAATTCACAATATCGTGCCAGGGAAGCACTGGGATGTCCTAAAGCTGTTCTGACTGGGACAGAATGGGCTCATTCCCCAGCCCCACACATCACACATCCTAGAGCCCCACAGGGCATGATGGGCTTAGGGAATTTGCTCCCACAGAGACATCTGCATGGCAGGACTTGCAGCATCAGTATCTGATCTTCAGCTGAAAGCCCAACTGCAGAGAGTTTGAGGGAAGAACACAGGCAGCGGAGCCACCGAGTGGACAAGGAGACATGGCCCAGCGCTCCTGCTGAGAGAGCAGGGAGACACGGACAGGCCCTCAGGAGCTTCTCCTTCTTGGAAGCTGGGCTGCCAAGGAAGTGCCTCAGCTCAAGACACCACAGACTTGAGGACAGAAGCTTTGGTGGGTGGGAGACGAGCCTGGCAGCACTGCTAAGGGGTAGACATCAACACTGCAGGGGATGGCAGGGAGGTGCCCAAGTTCCCCCTGTGATGGCACTTTTGGCAGAAGGTCCCTCTCTCCCCCTGCCCAGGTCTCCACTGCCTGGAGCTGTTCCTGCCAGGAGCTGTTTCTCTGTCCCCATGTCTCCTCCCTGTCACTGCTCTCAGTGTCAGTCTGTCCCACCCCCTGTGTGCTCAGCTCTTCCCTGCACAAACCTCCTGGCAGCTCAGCACTGCCCAGGAACGTCTCCATGTGTGTGCGGATTCTGCTGAGAACATCGCACCAGCCCTAAAGGGGCTGGAAAGGAGATGTTGCTGCTCTGTGAGCCAGAGAGCATTGAATTGCACTCTCAGAGAAAAATAAATATTTGGAGTTTCAGCACTTCCTGCGTAACTGCAAGACATATTTCCATCTTACCTTTCCTAGCCAGCCAGCCAAGAGTAGAGGACAAAAGGCAATAATTGCTTCCCTTTCAGATAATCCCTGCCTTGTTGTCCCTCTTGGAATGTCCGTGGGGGTGATTTGTCAGCAACTCTGATCCACACAGCACCCTCTCCACAGCAGAAGGACCCTGTCCTGCCTGGGATCACTCCTTCCCCCCACAGCTTCTCCCCTCCTTGTTGCTGGGATCTCCCTGGGCAGGCTGAGCACTGACCCTGGCAGGCGGCAGAGTCCCTGCCCGGCACAGCCCTGGGGTGCAGGGACCCTGCTCTGCAGGACAGCCCTGGGCACCTCTGGGGGCTAACCTGGCTTCACAGTGTTCAACATGGCCTGACAAGAGCCCCGTCCTTACAGATTCCACAAGCTGTGCCTGTGCCAGTTTTAGGAGATGCCTCCAGGAGCTGCAGCTGCACTGCCCTGCACCCAGAGACTTACCATGGCAAGGGCTGCAAAGGTTTCTCCTCCAGTGAGCTCTCATCCTCCCAGTCCTGAAACCTTTAATCTCTCTCTGCCTTGCTCGTCTCCTGAGATCCCCAGGCAGAGCCCTCAGCCCTGCTGCGTGTGCAGAGGAGCTGCTCCTGGGCAGAGCTGTCTCTCTGCAGCGCTGCCACTGCCATGAGCTCCCTGTGTCCCAGGAGCCCAGCCCAGCTCAGCAGCACAGGAGCAGCACAAGGTACTTTAATAACCCCTCTGGTGGGTTTGGTGCTGAGTCCATGGACATCAGGCCCTGGAGGAAGTTGATGAAACCTCTCAAGAAGTCCAAGTCAGATTCAAACTCCAAAGTTTCTTGTAATGTTCATGGGTCCCACTGGGGTACAGTACTGAGCAACTTTCCCCAGGGCCAGTTAGAGCAGAAAACTTGAGGCAGTGATGACAGGTCAGGAAAAGCAAAGTAAAGGTCTCTCTAATGCTGAGTAAACCTGGATGTGTTCCATTAATCAAAGGGCAAAGCCCTGTGCGCCAGCCCTGGGAAGGCAGATCCTGTCCCTCCCACATTGCCCAGGGCCCTTCCTGGGACAGTGTGATGTGGGGCTGTGCAAGGCCAAGGGCAGGACTATGGTCCCACACCTCCCAGGTTCCTGGCTGGGGACAAGGAGGCCATGAGGCCCCTGTGCTGCAAGGACAAGGTGTCTCCTCACAGGCATCAGAGGTGCAGACAACAGCCACAGCCAAGGGGAGAAGGAGCTCATGTCTGGTGGGGCTTTCAGCCTCTTTACATCCCGTGATCATCTCCACGACAGCCTGTCCTGTGCTGTGGCATCCCCTGCACCTCTGTCCCTGCAGGCTGGAGACATCCCCCCTGCTGCCCCACCTTGCTCTTGTCTGAGCATCTTCCTTCCTTTGCTGAGATCTCTCCATCCTCCCCAGCTGTTCCTTGAAGCACAAAGCCTTGGGCTGATGCAGACTCCCTCTGCTGACCTGCTCCACCACAGCACTGCCCTTCCACTCACATGCCTTTCTGCTCACGTCCAGCCTGGACCTCCCTACCTGCAGTTTGGGCCATTATTTCTTTCTCATGCTCTTTCTCACTATGCAGAAACCTCCACCACCTCTGAAACCGCCCTTCAAGCACTCTCAGGCTACTCCTGCACTGCTGCAGCCTCCCCAGCGCTGCTGGGCCAAAGCAGCCCAGGTCCCTCAGCATCCCACACCATGTGCACAAGGTGCTGAACCTGCCTTGGCAGAGCCCTGCACTCTCCAGTTCCTCCCTGCTGCTCCAAACTGGGAAGCCGCACACTGGCACACACCCGTGTGTGTGGGTCACACCAGTGCTGAACCGACTGGGATGAGAACTGCAGGTGTCTGGGTCCCCACGCTCCTCCTCATGCAGCCCCGTGTGCAGCTGCCTTGTTCATGGTGAGCGTGCACCACGGGCTGGTGTGGGGACCTTGTAGTGCCCAGGCCCTTCTCCTCAGGGTCACTGCTCGGTGTGTCAGGTCCTGCTCTGTCCTGATGGTTGGGGTTATTGTCCTGCCCTGATCCAGAACTGCTTCCTGATGGGCCAATACCAGATATTCACAAGGTCTGGACTCTCCCATTACTGAAGCTCCATTTGCTCAGCTCTTAATGTTTGCACACAGATGGTTTATTCTGATGAGGGTGTCTCTCCAAAGATAAGATCATGAGGAGTTACAGGACACTACAAACATCAACTCCTGGAGGAAATGTGGGGTCTTGGGGCCCTGCTGCTCATAATGCCAGATGTCTGGAGTCAAACGGATAGGTCCACTTCAATTGGGAGAGCAGCAGGAATGTGTGGAGCTCTGCCTGGGGACAGACAATGTCAGCTGAACGTTGAGGAGTCAGCATGAGAGGGCAGAACAATATAGGCACTGTTGTGGTGACTGGACATCAGCTACAGACTCACTGATGAGGAAGGGGAATTAGATGAGGCCTCCTTCAGACAAATGAAAGAAGCCTCATGTTTCCAGGCTGTGTCCTCCTGGAAGACCTAAGATGTCCTAATATCTGCAAGGTACCAGCCATCCAGGAGGGTTTGGAGCTCATTGACAACATCCTCCTGACATGGGTGACTGAGGAGTCAGTGGGGTAAGGTGCCCTGTGGGACTTCACACTTACAAACCAGAAAGAGTTGGTCAGGATGGAACAGTCAGGGATGGGAAAGTGGAGCTGAGGCTCCTGGGAGATGAGAACAAGGCCAAGAGCAGGATTTCAGGAGAGCAGGATTTGGCTGCTGAGGGACCTGCTTGGGTCCTGTAGGATATGACCTCGGTGGCTGCAGAGCTTTTCTCTCCCATTTCCTCCCTCCTCTCTCCCACCTGCTGTTGTGCAGCATTTTTTACCCTTTCTCAAATACAATATCACAGAGGTGCTTCCAACGTCACTGAGTGGCTCAGATTTGGCAAGGAGTGGGTCTGTCTTGGAGCAGCTGAAATCTGCTCTGTCTGACATAAATCAAATTCCTGATCTTCTGTCAGCAACGCAAGGAAGTCACCAGTCAATGAGCAGGTTCCTATGGGGAACTGTAATTGCCCTGACAGTCACGGGCCAGGCAAAGCTGCAGGAGCCAACAGCCCAATGGATCTTGGGCCAACTGCTTAACAGAGCTGCCTGATGGGCCAATGAGAGTGATGCTCACGTGGATCTGGAACTGGGAAACAAGGAAGAGCTGGTGAGGGATGTGAACATCAGTGTCCACCTTGGCTGTTATGACCAGGACACAGTGGGGTCCCAGGCACCAGAGGGGAGGGAGGAAGGCCAGGAGCAGAGCACAGGCTGGTGGGCTCCAGAGGAGAAGACTTTGACATACTGGGGGAAATGGTGGTTAAAGTGGTGACATGGAAGCAGGTCTGAAAAGTGAAGGAGCTCAGGAAATCTGACAAGTCTTACAGGACAGCCTGCTCCAAGCACAGGAATGGTGTCTCCGAATACCCATGAACAGAAGCATTTATCTTGTGAGGCTGCTCCTCCGAACTGATGGAGCTGCAGGGCACAAAGGCAGCAAACAGGAGGTGGGAGCAGGGGAAGCTGCAAAGGAGGAATTTAGAAACTTTGTCCATGGATGGGGGGATGACACCAAATGTGCCCTGGACTTGATACCTGCATGGGAAGGGCAGCAAGATGAGCTGACACAGCTTCATTTGCAGTAAAAGAATAGACAGGGTGAATGTGGACCTGCTGCTGAACTTCATAAGAGTAGAATCAGACAGGACTGAGATACTTCATGGCTTCTTTGCCTCCATCTTCACCAGCAAGGTCTCCTGGGCCTTTGTTCCTGAAGGCAGGAGTCTGGAGAACACCCAGCAGTGGGTGGGGCTCAAGTCAGGGGTGACCTGAGCAAACTAAGACACCTTTACAGAACAGGAGATGGGTCATTTGACCAGCTCCTGAACACAAGTATCACTGTGCTGTGGCACCTGAAATTCCCAGGTACAACCACCTCTTGGTCCAGAGGAGTGTGATTCCTCTTGAGGCATCCCAGACTATCTCCTCACTCACATGGTGATTTAGGCACTCAATTTTCCGATACATTCAGTCTTTATCAGGAGACACTCCAGAACAATATGAACAGGAAACTGCTGAGACCACCTGTTCTGGAAAGGGAGGGAAGGGTGAGCAGGGATAGGAAATAGAAGAAATACTGCTTAATTGCTATTTATTATGGAAATGCTCTCTGTTTGGCTATTCCTGAAATCCCTCTAATCATCCACACCAGACTTGAAGCCTTTAGGAAAATGATGCACAGAGCCTTGGCTTGTAAGAGCATTTTGTATGTTAATGAGACCTCTGCTGCCATGATCCTGAACTGCAGCTACTGAAAGAATGAACAAACCTCTAATGAAGTGAAAGGCAGAAGCAAACCCCAAGTTTCTGAGGGTGTTTGTGACCCCATGAAGGGCCATCACTGACACAGCTGTGAAGGAAACAACCAGTGCAGGTCCCTGTCCCTGGAGGCTGGTGAAGCAAAAGCCTTGAGACACTGGTTACAGGTGGTGAAGGTGATGTGAAGGTGGCTCTGATGACATGTGAGCCCTTCATGTCTATTTACTGTCAGGATGGCAGAGCCCTGACCCCAGGACAAGGAGACCTTTTCTCTCTTATACTTCTCAGGCTCTGCCTGTGGTCACTGTGAGGGTATTTGTGTTTTGCACCTGGGGACACAAAGGGTGACTTTTGCCAGACCACCCTTTATCTGAACCACTTAGATATGTACCTATGGATGGGGTATCAAGCCTTATAGTGCACCAGAGATTGGAGCTCTGAGCTCCCTTCATCTGCCCTGTGTGACACATGTAAAATAAACTACCCAGTCAAAAAGTTGGTTTTGATTCCCTTCACAGCCTGAAGCAGCACATGGGTCAGGAGCTGAGCCAGGATTCCCAACGAGGACTCACATGCTCTGCTCATCAAGTTTAGGTGTTCCAGGGTGTGGGAACGGTAGGATGTGCAGTTCCAGCTAAAGGATCTTGAACAGATTATACACAAGTATGTTTTTTATGAGTGTAAGAAGTGATAGCCCAGGCCAGTGAGAATGATATCTCGGGTCGAAAAACCACCCTCATATGTCTGATGTGTGAATGTTGGGCCTGGGATTGTGAATGAGTACGTCACCCACAAGATATGCATGGGAACATGACTGAAAAGAGTCACAGCACGAGTGTGGTGTGTTTAGAGTAACATTTATTGAAAAAAAACTGTCCAACCTCGTGGTCCAGCCCTGTATCTGTAAACACATAAGTTGAGAACTGTTAATAAATAGAGCTCAGCTCTGCCTGCCTCTCCTCTCACTGAAAACAAGAACCCGGTGCCTGTGCGTCTGTCCGTGTCTGTATGAATCGTTCTCATCGCCGCAGCCGGGAATCTCAGCAGACGTGTCACGCTCATCCGTGGATTCAAGGAGCTGGTCAAGAGCCTCGTCACCATTTCTGTAATGGTGGCTTTGCTGCCTGGCTGATGTGCAGACTCTGTGCATGGAGGCTGACACCTCTTGAACAACATGCTCTGAAAGGGTTAACAACATGGGCTGTTCTTTCTGGAAGGGTATTAGGACAGCAAAAAAGAACCTGGTTTGGGGCAAATGAAAAGGGATGCAAAAGATGTTTTCAGGACTGTTTAGGGCATGATTAAGGGAGTGGAGCATCTCCCTTATGAAGAAAGGCTGAGGGAGCTGGGTCTCTTTAGTTTGGAGGAGACTGAGGGGTGACCTTATTAATGTTTATAAATATGTAAAGGGTGAGTGCCACGAGGATGAAGCCAGGCTCTTCTCGGTGGCAAACAATGATAGGACAAGGGGTAATGGGATCAAGCTGGAACACAAGAGGTTCCTCTTAAATTTGAGAAAAAACTTCTTCTCAGTGAGGGTGGCAGAGCCTGGACCAGGCTGCCCAGGGAGGTTGTGGAGTCTCCTTCTCTGCAGACATTCAAAACCCACCTGGACATGTTCCTGTGCAACCTCACCTAAGCGTTCCTGCTCCAGCAGGGGGATTGGACTGGATGATCTTTCGAGGTGCCCAGCAGCTCCCTGGCACTCGGCACTCCCTTCTCCTAACGGCCCTGGCCAGGGGCTCTGGGGCCAAACGAAAGAAGCTGTAGCAGAGAGAGGGAGATGTGCCTACTCCTTCCATGATGGAGGAGGGAGGGGGAGAGAGGGGGTTTGATCCTGCCACAGAAGGGTCACCCGAACTTTTCCCTGGCTGAATGTTTATAATAAATGTACTGCATTTTTAGAAAAATAGTGCAGCTTTAGTTTCTACCAGGAGGGTGCGTTTTTGTGCCATTGACATTTCACACATATTATACCAATTTATTTATTCTCCCTGTTCCGTTCTTTCTGCGCATGTCTTGTTATGTTGATAGGGAACCATCCAGAATTTGTATTTAGTTTGATATTCTTAGGTCAGCTGCTAATCCAAATTAGCTAATCTTTCATTTTCCAGTTCTCCCCTGTTGCATCCTTTGGCAGGTGATGTTCTTGTCACCAGGTAGAACATCCTTCCCACATGTAATTTGGATGGTTTCTAGCTGATCCACGGTGCTTCATGTGTTCTAACGTCTGCCTTCTCCACCATGTGGTGATGGATCTGTCTCTGTGTTTGTGTGGCAGGTGTCACATCAGCAGCATTGTCCCAGCCAGGTCACTGCATCTCTTTCTGTTCTCCCTCTGCTGTCACCATGACTGTACCAGCTGTCTGATGTGCTTTCTGACCTCATGGACCCTCTGGTCCTGCCTCCCTCCTGCTGGTCAATCCTGTTCCTGCAAGAGAAGTGACGACCAGTCAGTGTCCCCTCTGTGGCACCTGGACCTTCCAGAGCTGGATGGATGGTGGGAACTGTCACCATCAGCCAAGGCTCTGCGTGAAGTCTTCTCCTGGCACAGGAACAGCTCTGGCTGTGCCTGGTGAGCACGACGCTGCCCCACGGAGAACAGCAACAACACTGGCAGAGTGGGTCTCTGTGGTCTCTATGGGGCTCTATGGGTCCCTATGGTCTCTATGGGTCTCTATGGGTCTCTATGGTCTCTATGGTCTCTATGGGTCTCTATGGTCTCTATGGCGCTCTATGGGTCTCTATGGTCCCTATGGTCTCTATGGGTCTCTATGGGTCTCTATGGGTCTCTATGGTCTCTATGGGTCTCTATGGGTCTCTATGGTCTCTATGGTCTCTATGGGTCTCTATGGTCTCTATGGCGCTCTATGGGTCTCTGTGGGTCTCTATGGTCCCTGTGGCTCTCTATGGGAAAGTCGACGGGGGGACCTGTCGACCCCAGCAGCCCTGGGCCCCACCATGGCCCAGTTCTGCAGCCCTGGGGCCGAGGGCTCAGCCCCGGGACAGCCCCACAACGAGGGTCAGAGCGGTTCCTGCTGCTGCCCCGAGGGTCACCAGCCCCAGGCAGCCCTGAGCCAGAGTGCAGGTGTCTGAGCTGGGCTGAGCTGGAAGGGGCTGCAAAACAGCTCATCGCAGGAGGCGATGGAAGAAGGTGCCGTGTGTGTGGCACCGGGGGTGAACCGACACCCTCAGTTTGGTATCTGGACCCGTGCTGGGCTTGCACATGGACTAAGCCCCAGCTCAGAGCACAAATTGCTGTTCCCAGCCCTGGGTGCCAAGCACTGGTCCTGCTCTCTCCTCCCTAGTGCGGCCCAAGCGCACGACTGCCCTGCCTGCTCCTGCCTTGGGGCGTGGGGAGCTCGGATCAAAAGGAAAGACAGACTCATGTGGTTATGGGATCGCTTAAGTGTCCTGGGATCGTTTTGCTAATCACTCTGTAACGTTCCCGGGCTATTAACTCAATATGTGCCCAGAGAGGCAAATAAGTCCATGAACCCACTTTCCAGTTAAGGTTTCCTTCTCACAAAAAAACACACTTCCATTTTCTCATCGGCAACAGACTGAAAGATGGAAGCTGAACCAGCATCTGCTTCTTGTGAAAAGAGGTAACAACAGATGGTTCCACTCAGTCGATCCTTAGTTGCTTCCTGCATAGGAAAACTGTCCATTAATTTAATCTCTGGTGTCCAGGCAGGGCCTTGCTGATGTTCCTGTGTCACAGCAAGAGTGTGGATGTCAGGCTTTCTGCAGATTTGTGACTGAGTGTTTCTGTTTCTTTTAATTAGGACAATCTTTCTGTGGACTTCTGAAATCTCCCATAAGCTGGTTGGTTTAGAGAAGGCCGGGGAGCTCCAGTGAGCTCAGGGAGGACCAGGCAGCATCACAGGCAAAGCAGACGGGAACTTGACTGGGTGAACATTAAAGGAATTTATTGATAGAAGAAACGGCTGTGTCTCCCCCATCCCTGGGCGGATCACCGTGCACCCTGAACCGATACAGGCAGGTGTAGTCCGGGTGGCCCCAGCTGCTCAGCACTTGCAGCCTGATGTAATTCATGACCGCAGGGAGCTCGTTCTGCAAGGACAAGAAGAAACGAGTCGCCTTTTCCTCTCTGGCCCGTGAGCACTGACAGAAGTGCCGCAGCAACAGCCTCGATCAGCAGCTTCCTTCCTGCTGCCCCGCGGGGGCTTTGACCTGTCGTGGTCCG
Source organism: Streptopelia decaocto (assembly GCF_964273445.1). Taxonomy (NCBI): domain Eukaryota; kingdom Metazoa; phylum Chordata; class Aves; order Columbiformes; family Columbidae; genus Streptopelia; species Streptopelia decaocto. The sequence continues at coordinate 960,428 of NC_138672.1, read as the reverse complement.
GATGTTCTTATCCTGCTCTACCCCATTGGGCCATGAGAGCAGCAAAGGAAGAAGCAGCGACCACATGTCTCAGCAAATACACTGGAAAGCTCTCGCCTGCTTTGGGGCACAGGCTTCCACAGTCAGAAGACCCAGTGCTGGGCTCAGTATAATGTCTCATTGCCTTCTCTAGAAAGCCACAGAAACAGAATGGCCTCCCTGTCACTGCTCACTGCCAGCACCAACAGAACCCTCAGGAAGCCCAGTATTCCTGGTCTTTAACTGGCAGACCAGCAGTCCTGCATCCTACGGGATGCGTCCGCTTGTGTGCACTTGGGGTCCAGACAGTTAAGCTGATTCCAGCTTCAACTGTGGCGCTTCTAAGCACTGAAGTTTAAACCCAGAATGAAAGACAAGAAGAGCGGCAGTGCAGCCATCCGCTACCAGGAAGTTAAAGCAGAAGAAAGGCCAGTGTGGCACTCGCTCAAGGACAGGGCTGCCTGTACCCTTTGGCAGGGAAGCCTCTCCCCATCCAGCCGCATTTCTCCTCCTCTCCTGCAGTTCTCCTCCCTCTGTGTCCCCATACCTTCAGCTGGAAGGTCTGACTGGGATTCAGCGCCGCCAGGAAAGTGAACTGTCCCAGGAACGTTCCCTGCTCCTCGTGTTCTTCCTTGAAGCCCTACAGAGAGACAGGGGTGGAGAAAACAAGAGCGTCTGATGCACCATGGAAGACTGAACTTCAGCCGGTGAAGTACGGGGTTATTTCAGCTACGTAGTCCAAGGACCATGAGCACAAGGAAAAGACCTGAAGCTGCAGGTGGGCAGCACGTCACACTTGCCTACTCAACGAGTCCAAGCTGGCAGTCAGAAAAAGAGCAGACGCTCCCAGTGAGAGGGAGGTGACCTGAGGATCACAAATGCCACTGGGGTTAGAAGCCAAAAAGATTTAAGACCATGCACTGTGCCAGCTCCTTTTCCCTGTGGCTCCTGGAGTAGCATCTTGCCCCAGAAGCTTTTTTGAGTGGTACATTGAATAAAAGAGGAATACAATGGGAAGGAAGCAACACCAAGGAGCCTGTTTCTTCTGAGAGACAGAAGGAAGCTTCAGGCCACCAAAATCTTTGACCCATCTTCATCCCCTGCTTAGAAATGCTGTGCAACCCCTGCCCCCCACACTAGAGAAGTCACTTACGTAGACGGCAAAGTCCTTTGGAGCTCCAGAGATACTTTCTCCATGGAACGCTGTCCCTGAGACATGGGCCATAGTGACTGCTCTGGGAATGACCGGCATGGACAGCTTGATGAACACATGTCCTTGACTTCCTGGGAAGGGCCAGCAGTTGCCAGGATGATTTTCTGGCTGAAAGGACAAGAAATACTCAGCAAGGAGACACAGGCAGAGAGCAGGTCCATGTGAGAAGGAGGCAGGAGAAGAAGCTTTGAGGAGCAAAGACAGGGGAAGGCAACTCTGAGCAGCAGGTGTGGTTCATTCTCCTGACCTTTGTTTTACTGCTTCTTGGTGTTCCTACCTCCAGAATCAGCTCAGGAGACCTCATGTAATCCATTATCGGCAGGGTATACAGGAACACCTTTGCTTTGGCAGTCCGGAGGGATGGAGAAGTCCTGGAAAGAATGACAGCAGCCCCTGGAAATTAAAACATAAGCATGATCACCAGGCAGTGTCAGGAGGTATATTACACTGTTGACTTGAAAAAGGCTTCTCAGTTGTAATCCATGTCCTACAGTGGGTTCCCCTTTGTCTTGATGGCACGACCCCTCTGGAACACATAGCAAGGAGTCACCAAACTGTCGTATTTGGCCATGGAAATAGGCAAGACTGTGAACCAGCCTTTCTGTGCTTCCCATGGGGTCTGGCCTGTTACAGCCTCTGTCACTGGGGGCACTTTTAGGGCACGAGGTGACCCTTGACTTCTCGCCCCTTCTCTCCTGCCCCTGGGCACGTTCCAATGCCCATCTTGTCCATCTGGACAGGAAGCGCGTTGGAACTGGTTTGTATGTAAAATGTCACGGCACCTGCTGATTTGAGGGCATAATCCAGCATCAGGACGTGGATTTCCTCCAGCTTCTCCAAAGCTTGATTGATGATCTTGTGAACAGCCTGGGAGGGAACACAAAGGAGAACGCCTGTTAGAAGGAAAAGGAATGGGGCAAGCAGCTCCCCTGCAAGGCCAGCCAAGGTGAATGGCGACAAGGCCCATCTCAGATGGAAGAAACAACCAAATTGCCTGGAAGCCTCCCAAGTTTGCTCTGCTGTGATTGACGGGACCAGAAAGCGGGGGCTGCTCACTGCAGTGCTCTGAATGCTGGAACTGCGGAAAGGGGCTGTTCCTGTGGAGAGGCCCCAGGCCAGGCAGCACGGACAGACAAGCCTTCTGGGCATGAGATACGCCGGGCTTAACTCTGGACCTCTCAGACCATTCTTTCTTTCCAGAACTCCCTTGAGGAGGACCCGAGATCTGGATGCAGAGGAAGGTCCGACTCAGACAGCTGTCATTCCCGTCACGCTCTCTCTTCCCCATAAGGAAGTGTGGAGCAACAGGAAAAGGAAGCGTGGCCATGGCACCACTTGTTCCAGCAGCACCAGCTTGTTGGCTGTGACAGGAATGGAGTAGGATACGTGTGGACGGAGGATAAAACCCCTGAGCAGATCCTTCTGCCTTGTGCCCTTACCCGTCCGGTAACGCCTGGGAGTTTTGCCTTCTTCATGCCTTCTTGTAGAGCCCGCTCGGTGACATCCTTTGTGCTCCAGCGCAGATGATAAAGCTGTTCCTGAAGCTTACGGAGCTGGATGGGCAGGGACGGGGTTTCGCTCAGGTCTCCTAACTCTTTTGCAGTGTTCCAGGTTAAGGCGCCAAGTCGTCCCACATGGTAAACTCCTGTCAGACACACACCAGAGCTTAGAACTGGGTCTAAGGCTGGGTTATGCCTCGGGCTACCTTCTCCCCTTTCTGTGTCTCTCCCAAGTGCCTTGGTTGTCTCTTGTTGCCTTTGACAGTGGCCGTCATGGCGTATGGGCTCTGCAATAGATGGACGTTCCCTGCCCTGGACTGTGCTTCTTGTCCTGCAGAAGATTCTCAGCCCCTGGGGCAGGAGAGCTCAGCCACGGCCTCTCCCTGGGCTGAAGAGAACTGGCTCAGCCCTCCTGGGGAAGGCAACTCAGCCCTTCCTCACCCACACCCGTCCCGCTGGAGCAGGGACCGGCACAGCTCTGTGGGGACTTTCTGCTTTTGGCTGAGCTCCTCTGCTCACAGCGGAACAGGGCAGGATGGAGCCCCAAGTACCTCCTAAAGCACTGTCTTCAGGTCGGGGATCTGCAGAGACTCACCAAAAGAGAAGAGACCAAGCAGCAGCACAAGGGTCGATGCCTTCAGCATCTTCATCTTCCTGCAGAGTAGGTAAAGGAAAAGGCTGGTGAAGCTGGTGGTACACGTGCAGATCAGCAGCAGACTGGAGAGCAGCAGCAGGGACTGCAGCCCTTGAGCCTGGTGTTCCTGCTGTGTGCATTGGCTTGGTCCTGCCCCAGCTCCAGTCACTGCTGGAGGTGTCACCAGCTGCACCAGTGGGGGATTTGTCACGGCAACGATTGTTTCCGTAGGGACAAAGGGCTCAAGATGGACTCTGGACTAAAAGCAGGAAGTGCAACAGGACTTGTGTCCACACTTCACATCTGTGGGGCTGGAGAGGGATTCTCTGGAAATGGAAGGACATAACGAACGCCTGTTTCTCCTGCCCAGCATCCGATGGACACTTGTGCTGCTCCTGTTCTCCACCCTCTCAAGAGAAGGTTCAGCCTGTGCCCCTACAGTTCAACAGCTGTCAGGCGGGGGGTGTGTGTCTCCCCTCTCGCAGCGTTTCTTCAGCAGCCGGGTTATCTCTGGCCCTTCTCTTGGCAGAACTGCAGACAAATGCAGACTGGAAAGAGGGAGGGTGGCTGAATGTCAGTGTGTGCTGGCAAGCAACAGGCAACCAAGGAAGCGCCAAAGAAACACTCTGGTGTCTGGACCCTGCTGCCCCGAGCCTGATCTCCCAAGACACAGCACACACCGCTCTGCAAGGGGGAAATTCCTCCTGCCTGTTCCAGGGGGCTCTCAACAGGCTCCCAGCGTACACTCATCAGGAATAAACAACCCCTTTTGTTCTCCTAGAGAACTCCTTGCACCCCTCAGAGGATCTCGAGCCCCTTTCCTGAGGCAGAGCCCTGGTGAGGAGCTGACCAGGTTTCCCAAGGAAACCTCCTCTGTCAGGAACACAAGTCAGACCCACGGCCAACAGAGGACACGCTGGTCTCCTTCTGGTCCCCGTGGAGAGGAAAACCAAGCAGGCTCAGGGACAGAACCCACCCTGCAGAGCACAATGCAGGACGGAGCTGAGGTCTCACAATTACTGCGGCAGGCTGTGTCTGGGCCACCCCTTGGGACTCTCTCTGCCCCATCCAAAATGGACCTGTCCCTCATTCTGCAGAGATCAAAGGCTTCTGGGCCCAGCCTTTGCATTCATGAAGAGACTGAAAGGCGGCTGCTGCCTTCCAACAGCTCCAGACCGAGCTCTCAGGCTGCCCTCGTGTTCCTCTCCTGCCCACCCTCCACCCACCCCAGCTGACGAGGTGGAAAACACACCTGGGGAAAGGGGAGGAGGAGTTTTCAAACATACCCGTTCGTTCAACCTTCTCTTGGTGTCCCTCGGTACCTGCTGAGGTGCAAGTAACAAGCATCTTGCTCACTCAGGAATGAGCCAGAAACTCTGTGATCTCAGTTCCCTCAAGATCGAGAGTGACCGAGGCGCAGGGAGACCCCTGGTCTTATACCCTGCTGTGCCGACCTCAGCGCTGATGCTGCTTTGTGACATCAACGGCAGTGGGTGATGTCACAATGGAAGAGGCTGCACCTCGTTTGGAGGCAAAGTCCAACCTGACAGGAGTGGGTCTCGCAGTCCTGTCTGCAAGGGAAGAAATCCTTCACCATAGAAAGATGAGAAAGGTACAGAAACATGTTACTCTCAGAAAACAGACTCTGTCAACCACTTCTCCTCTTGCTGACCAAAAATCAGATGGTGTTAGAAAACAACCACAAAAAAGTGAGATTCTTAGTCTTATTTTATGGACCACATTAAGTTAGCAGGACTTATTGAGAGGGCTTTAAACTAGATTTGATGGGGAATTGGGATGAAAGCAGATGTGGCAGAGGCACAGCCAAGGGTGACGTGCTGGCATCTGAGGGCAGTGCTAATGATGCCCTTCAGTCTGCTGGCCCAGTGCAATCAGTGGCCCAGCTGAAGTGCATCTGTACAAATGCACGCAGCTCGGGCAACAAACAGGAGGAGCTGGAAGCCCTTGTGAGGCAGAAAAACTGCGATTTAATTGTCATCGCAGAAACATGGTGGGATGACTCTCAGAACGGGAGCGCTGCAATGGGTGGCTATAAACTGTTCACAAGGGACAGACGAGGAAGGAGAGGAGGTGGGGTAGCCATGTATGTTAGGGAGGGTTTTGATTGTCTGGAACTTTATGAAGGTGATGATAGGGTTGAGTGTCTATGGGTAAGAATCAAGGGGAAGGGCAACAAGGCAGACATCCTAGGGGATGGTCTGTTACAGACCACCCAACCAGGATGAAGAGGCAGAAGAAATATATTTCGGGCAGCTGGGTAAAGCCTCCCGATCACCAGCCTTGATTCTTATGAGGGACTTCAGCCTACCAGATGTCTGCTGGATGTCCAACCCAGCAGGCAGGAAACAGTCTAGGAGGGAAACCTAAAGGACAAAGCAGTCCAGGAAGGCTGGTCTGTCTTCAAGAAGGTGATCTCAGAGGCGCAGGAGCAGCTGTCCCCGTGTGACAGAAGGCGAGCAGGTGGGGAAGAGGGCCAGCCGGGCTGAACAGAGAGCTGGGGCTGGAACTTAGGTTTAAAAATAGAATTTATAACCTTTGGAATAAGGAGACTCAAGAGGAATACAAGAATTCTGAGAGGCTATGCAGGGGGAAAATTAGATGGGCCAAAGCCCAATTAGAGCTGGACCTAACTACTGTTGTAAAAGGCAAAAAGAAATATTTCTATGAATATATCAGCAACAAGAGGAGGGTTCAGGAGAATCTCCATCCCCTGGTGGATACAGAAGGAATCGTAGGGACAGAAGATGAGGTAAAGGCTGAGATATTAAATACCTTCTTGCCTCAGCCTTTAATAGTCAGAACAGTTGTGCTCCAGGCACCGAGTCCCCTGAGCCAGAAGACAGGGATGGGGAGCAGAGTGAAGCCACAATAATCCAAGGGGGTATGGTTGGTGACCTGCTACACCACTCGGACACCCACAAGACTATGGGGCCAGATGGGATCCACCCAAGGGTGCTGAGGGAGCTGCCAGAGGTGATCACTGAGATACTTTCCATTATCTACCAACAATCCATACAGCTGGCTAAGTGGGGAGGTCCCAGTTGACTGGAGGTTGGCTAATGTGACACCCATCTCCAAGAAAGGCCAGAAGGAGGATCTGGGGAACTTCAGTACTGGGGCCTGTTCTGTTCAATCTCATTATCTGGATGAGGGGATTGAGTGCAGTAAGTTTGCAGATGACATCGAGTTGAGTAGGAGTGCTGATCTGCTGGAGGGTGGGAAGACCATACAGAGGGTTCTGGATCAGCTGGACCATTGGGCTGAGGCCAGCTGTATGAGGTTCAACAAGGCCAAGTGCTGGGTCCTCCACTTAGGTCACAGCAACTCCAGGCAGCGCTACAGGCTGGGGGAAGAGTGGCTGGAAAGGTGCCTGGCGGAAGAGGACCTGGGGGTGTTGGTAAACAGCAGGTGAATATGAGCCAGCATGTGCCCAGGTAGCCAAAAAGGCCAACAGCATCCTGGCTTGTATTAGAAATGGTGTGGCCAGCAGGCCCAGGGCAGTGACCGTCCCCTGTACTGGGCACTGGTGAGGCTGCATCTTGAGTCCAGGGGCCAGTCCTGGTGCCTCATGAGAAGAGAGACCTTGAGGTGCTGGAACAAGTTCAGAGAAGGGAACGGAGCTGGTGAAGGGGCTGAAGCACAAGTGTGATGGGAGCGGCTGAGGGACCTGAAGGTGTTTAGCCTGAAAAAAAGGGACTAACGGGAGACCTTCTCACTCTCTACGACTGCCTGAAAGGAGGTTGTAGCATGGAGGGTGTTGGTCTCTTCTCCCAAGTAGCATGTAATAGGACAAGAAGAAATGGTCTCAGGTTGTGCCAGGGAAGGTTCAGATTGGATATGAGGAGGCACTTCTTCATGGAAAAGGTTGTGAAGCAGTGAAACAGGCTGCCTGGGGAAGTGGTGGAGTCACCATCTCTGGAGGGGCTGAAAAGCCATTTAGATGAGGTTCTTAAGGAGACGGTTTAGTGCTAGAGTTGGGTTATGGTTGGACTTGATGATCCTGAGGGTCTCTTCCAGCCGAAATGATTCTATGTTTCTACTGACTGATCAAATTCAGGGCAGTTTTTCCCTTTAATGCCAGTTCCAGGCCTGCACTGTTACGTGAGGTGTCAAAGCTCTCTCACACCCCTACATGCACTTGGCAGGCACAGCCAGGACAAGCTGCAGCCTGTGCTGTTTGACATCCATGCAGTAACGGCCAAGGCATGTGGGACAAGTCACACAGCTTGGCGTGCTGCCATGGGGGGGTACAGGCTTTTCATGAGACAGGCTGGAGGGATCAGGGGTGGGATTCCCTCAAAGTGAAGGAGTTGCTTGGATCTATGGAGCTCCTTTCTGTGGCAACATGGGTTTTCATTGTGACTGAGAGTACCAATGACAAGGCCCTGGGGCTGTGGGGGCACATGGCCATGCCCCCCAGCAAGCTGGGGCCACCGAAAGTGGGGCAGAGCAGTCAGGGAGAGGCACCAGGATGAGGAGGAGAAAGCAGCACTGAAAGACTGTGCTAGGGAAACTGGAAATTATTTCCTTTTCTCGAATAGACTCTTGATGGAACCTGCTACTGCTGCCATTGTAGTGGCCTCTTCCTGGGCTCAGGAGAGTCCTGGAGGTCGGGGCCCCTTTTCTGTAGGGGGCACCGGGGGCTCCCTGGGCGAATGGTCCCTGCCCTGGCCAGCAGTGGAGGGACTGTGGCTGCAGCCATGCAGGGAGAGTACAGGCCTTGAGAAACTTTGGGTTCCACCATCAGGAATATCTTAAGTTTTACAAGGAGAAGTGGCCAGTTCTGTACCGGGGTAGGAGAACAACCCCAACCATCAGGACCTGACACACCGAGCAGTGACCCTGAGGAGAAGGGCCTGGGCACTACAAGGTCCCCACACCAGCCCGTGGTGCACGCTCACCATGAACAAGGCAGCTGCACACGGGGCTGCATGAGGAGGAGCGTGGGGACCCAGACACCTGCAGTTCTCATCCCAGTCGGTTCAGCACTGGTGTGACCCACACACACACGGGTGTGTTCCAGTGTGCGGCTTCCCAGTTTGGAGCAGCAGGGAGGAACTGGAGAGTGCAGGGCTCTGCCAAGGCAGGTTCAGCACCTTGTGCACATGGTGTGGGGTACTGAGGGACCTGGGCTGCTTTGGCCCAGCAGCGCTGGGGAGGCTGCAGCAGTGCAGGAGTAGCCTGAGAGTGCTTGAAGGGTGGTTTCTGAGGGGTGGAGGTTTTCTGCATAGTGGGAAAGAGCATGAGAAAGAAATAATGGCCAAAGTGCAGCTGGGGAGGTCCAGGCTTGACATGAGCAGAAAGGAATGTGATGGAAGGGCAGTGCTGTGGTGGAGCAGGTCAGCAGAGGGAGTCTGCATCAGCCCAAGGCTTTGTGCTTCAAGGAACAGCTGGGGAGGATGGAGAGAGCTCAGCAAAGGAAGGAAGATGCTCAGACAAGAGCAAGGTGGGGCAGCAGGGCAGATGTCTCCAGCCTGCAGGGACAGAGGTGCAGGGGATGCCACAGCACAGGACAGGCTGTCGTGGAGATGATCACGGGATGGAAAGAGGCTGAAAGCCCCACCAGACATGAGCTCCTTCTCCCCTTGGCTATGGCTGTTGTCTGAACCTCTGATGGCTGTGAGGAGACACCTTGTCCTTGCAGCACAGGGGCCTCATGGCCTCCTTGTCCCCAGCCAGGAACCTGGGAGGTGTGGGACCATAGTCCTGCCCTTGGCCTTGCACAGCCCCACATCACACTGTCCCAGGAAGGGCCCTGGGCAACGTGGGAGGGACAGGATCTGATTTCCAAAGGGCAGTCAAGGTTTGGTCCTTTTCTAATGAAACACATCCAGGTTTACTGAGCATCAGAGAGACCTTACTTGCTTTTCCTGACCTGTCATCATTGCCTCCAGTTTTCTGCTCTAAACAGACCCTGGGGTCAGTTGTGTCCTTCAGTGGGACCCATTAACATTACAAGAAACTTTGGAGGTGCATCTGACTTTGACTTCTTGAGAAGTTTCTTCAGGTTCCCCTTAGGGTCTGAGGTTCATGGACCCAGCACCAAACCAACCAGAGGGGTCATTAAAGCGCCTTGGGCTGCTCCTGTGCTGCTGAGCTGGGCTGGGCTCCTGGGACACAGGGAGCTCATGGCAGCGGCAGCGCTGCAGAGAGACAGCTCTGCCCAGGAGCAGCTCCTCTGCACACGCAGCAGGGCTGAGGGCTCTGCCTGGGGATCTCAGGAGACGAGCAAGGCAGAGAGAGATTAAAGGTGGTCAGGACTGGGAGGATGACTGAGAGCTCACTGGAGGAGAAACCTTTGCAGCCCTTGCCATGGTAAGTCTCTGGGTGCAGGGCAGTGCATCTGTAGCTCCTGGAGGCATCTCCTAAAACTGGCTCAGGCACAGCTTGTGGGATCTGTAAGGACGGGGCTCTTGTCAGGCCATGTTGAACAGCTGTGAAGCCGGGTGAGCACCCAGGGGTGCCCAGGGCTGTCCTGCAGAGCAGGGTCCCTGCACCCCAGGGCTGTGCCGGGCAGGGACTCTGCCGCCTGCCAGGGTCAGCGCTCAGCCTGCCCGGGAGATCCCATGGCAGCAGCAGTGGGGGGAAGGAGCGACCCCCAGCAGGGCAGGCAGGGAGCTTGTGGGGTTGAAGGGGGCTGTGTGGGTCAGGGCTGCTCAGAGCTCCAGATCCCCCCACAGACATGGCAGAGGGTCCTTCAGAACAACGACATTAATACAGGAACAGCCGCAGGGAAGGAGTCTGTGCTTTCAGTTTTCCACTCTTGCTCGTCTGGGTGTGCAGTGGGAGATGGGGATTTATTTCTCTCATTGGAGAAGACACTGAGACCCCAGTTCTCGTTAGGACGTGTCTGAGCTGCTCCTGACCCCCTGCACACACAGAGCTGCCCCTGGGCAGTGCCAGGAGGTGTGAGCAGGACAGAGCTGAGCACACAGCGGGTGGGACGGGGTCTGTGACACTGACAGGGAGCAGACCCAGGGACAGACACACAGCTGCAGGCAGCACAGACATGGGCAGGGAGAAGGAGCTCCTACTAGATATGCCAGGGACGGGGTTTAGGAACCCCCCTGCAATTCCCTGCAGTGCAGACACATTTCCCAGTGCAACCCCTGGTCTCCTCTCCTCCCCAGCAGACCCTCTGTCCCAAAGCCATGGGGTCCAGGTCATGAGTCTCCACCTCAGCAGCTGGACCTCCAGGTGAAGGGTTCCTGGAACGGGGTACACAAAAAAGGTGCTAAAAGTACTTGCTCTCCAGTGTCATTATGCAAGTGGCAGCAGCACAGCCGGGTAAGAAGAAGGTTCCACAGCATGCCCGTTTGCCTTTCTGTCCTTGCTGTATTTTCTGGTAGCACTGCAGTGTCCTTCCCTGTTTCTCCACCTGTCCCTGGTGCTCTTGCTCTCTGGGGTTGGGGTGGGAGTGTGGGTCAGTTTTTGTTCTGACACCAGCACAGGGGGTCTTGACCCAGAGGTGTGTTCATGGTATCCAGATGCCCAAGCTGCATTTTAAGTTGTGATGAACTGTTATTCAAACTTAGTAGAAAGAATGAGCGGAAACATCCCTCCATCAGGGAGGGGGTTTTCCATGAGAAACAGCCTGTTTATTTTCCTCAGAGAAGTCACCCATAACATGTAACTGTCTTTCCTCCTTGCACAGGTCCTCATGCCCACAGGCAGCCAATGTCCAACAGCAGCTCCATCACCCAGTTCCTCCTCCTGCTGTTCACAGACACACGGGAGCTGCAGCTCTTGCACTTCTGGCTCTTCCTGGGCATCTACCTGGCTGCCCTCCTGGGCAACGGCCTCATCATCACCACCATAGCCTGGGACCAGCACCTCCACACCCCCATGTACTTCTTCCTGCTCAACCTCGCCCTCCTCGACCTGGGCCTCATCTCCACCACTGTCCCCAAATACATGGCCAACTCCCTCTGGGACACCAGGACCATCTCATACTCAGGATGTGCTGCACAGCTCTTTTCCTTTGCCTTCTTGACAGCAGCAGAGTATTATCTCCTCACTGTCATGTCGTACGACCGCTACGTTGCCATCTGCAAACCCCTGCACTACGGGACCCTCCTGGGCAGCAGAGCTTGTGTCCACATGGCAGCAGCTGCCTGGGCCACTGGGTTTCTCCATGCTCTGCTGCACACGACCAACACATTTTCACTGCCCTTGTGCAAGGGAAATGCCCTGGGCCAGTTCTTCTGTGAAATCCCCCAGATCCTCAAGCTCTCCTGCTCACACTCCTATCTGAGGGAAGTCTGGCTTCTTGTAGTCAGTGCCTGTTTAACTGTTGGCTGTTTTGTGTTCATTGTGGTGTCTTATGTGCAGATCTTGGGGGCCGTGCTGAGGATCCCCTCTGAGCAGGGACGGCACAAAGCCTTGTCCACCTGCCTCCCTCACCTGGCCGTGGTCTCCCTGTTCCTCAGCACTATCATGTTTGCCCACCTGAAGCCCCCCTCCATCTCTTTCCCATCCCTGGACCTGGTGGTGTCTGTTCTGTACTCAGTGGTGCCTCCAGCAGTGAACCCCCTCATCTACAGCATGAGGAACCAGGAGCTCAAGGATGCCTTGAGGAAACTACTTCAATACTCACTACTTCAGGTTTATAAGGTTTGCGTTATCTCACTAGGGCTGCAATAGAAATACCCAGAACTAGCTTTTCATCTTATGTTTCTATATTTTTCAATAGTGCTTTTCCTGGGCTTTGTTTTTTGGTTCATGTCTATAAGAATATATTTCTTGGCCTCCTGTGAGTCTTTTATTGAACCAAAGGCCTCATGTACATATGTATATGCACCCATTGGTTTTGATAAAGTCAATAAATAAAGCAGTAGAAAACAATTTGTCTCAGGTCACATCTCTTCACTCTCCTCTGGAGCTGAGGGATCAGTCCCAGGATGCAGGAGGGTCCAGGAGGCAAATGCTGCCCCATGGAGGAGCAGCCCGGTGGCCTTGGGGCTGCTCATGGGCACCTCAGTTGTCGCTCCCTCTCTGCTGCCTGTGACTCGAGGCTGCTGCTTCCCTGGAGCCGTGACCAAGGGCAAGAGCAGGATGCTGCCTTTTCAGTGCTGGTATCTCCTCAGAAAGACATCGATTTTGTTGAACCTGCAGTGGAACTGGAGCACAGGACTGATTTTGAGCTCAAGGAAGGTCTCGTGGAGAGCAGATACTGGTCTGCAGTCCCATCACACACTGCCTACTGGTTATCTATGGATATCACTCTTGTCCTTCTAACCTTTGTGTGCAAACATGACCAAGAACACACTGACACATCCAGTTTATATACTCTTTGAATTTTGAACTGGGGATGGGGCAGGATGGGAAAGGCAATTTTAAAACAAATGGCTGTGCCCTTGGATTTGTGGGGCTCCTAAGGTCTCATGTAACTTGAGACAGTCCTGTTGTCCCTACAGTGGCATCCCTGAGGCTGCAGACAGGAGCAAGCCATGGGAACCACTTGATCAGAGCTGTGTCTGTGCAAACAGCACCATAAACCCAGGGCCTCCTCAGGGCAGGGCAGAAGACTGGACGCCTCTTCCAAAGCTGGTGTCAGGAATACAGCCCAGGTGCTGCTCCCTCAGGAGGACTCCTGCTCTTTTGGGGTTCTTGATGGATTCAGGGGGACAGGCTCAGAGTCCCAGGGGGGTGTGCTAGGGACCAAGGACTGGACTAAGAGCTTCCTTCTTGTTTGCATGTGTCCAAGAAGGCTGTAGCAGGTCTCGGACTTATCTGTCTGTTGCTGTCCCACCTGCAATAGGAATGACGGCAGATGGTCTCGTGAAGAGGAGCTGTGTGCACCCAGCAGAGCTCAGGGGATCTCCAGGGACAGCATGGGAGGAAACTTTGGAAGGAGGGGCAGGTTACTCAGGAGGAATGGAAGAATTCTGTGAGGTTATGGAGGGAGAAAACTAGAAGGGCCAAAGCCCAACTAGAGCTACACCTGGGTACTGCTGTAAAAGGTAACAAGAAAAGTTTCTATAAATATGTCATTAACAAACGGAGGGCTAAGGAGAATCTCCATCCCCTGATGGATGCAGAGGGAAAAACAGTGACAGAGGATGAGGGAAAGGCTGAGGTACTAAATGCCTTCTTTGCCTCAGTCTTCAATAGTCAGAACAGTTGCTCTCCAGGTACCCAGCCACCTGAGCCAGAAGACAGGGACAGGGAGCAGAATGAATCCCTAATAATCCAAGGGGAAATGGTTGGTGACCTGCTACACCACTTGGACACCCACAAGGCTATGGGGCCAGATGGGATACACGCAAGGGTGCTAAAGAAGCTGGCGGAGGTGATCACTGAGCCATTTTCCATAACCCACCAGCAATTCTGGCTAACTGGGGAGGTACCAGTTCACTGGAAGTTGACTAACATGACACCCATCTAGAGGAAGGGCCAGAAAGACAATCTGGGGAACTATGGACCTGTCAGTCCAACCTAGGTGATGGGCAAGGTCATGGAGCAAATGATCTTGAGTAACATCACACAGCACTTACAAGAGAACCATGTGATCAGGTCCAGTCAACATGGGTTTATGAAAGGCAGGTCCTATTTGACCAACCTGATCTCCTTCTATGAGAAGGTGACCCACCTAGTAGATGAGGGAAAAGCTGTGGGTGTTGTGTACTTAGACTGCAGTAAAGCCTTTGACACCCTATCCCACAGCATCTCCTGGAGAAGCTGCAGCTCATGGCCTGGATGGTGTATCTGTGATGGGTAAAGATCTATCTGGAGGGCCGAGCCCTAAGAGTTGTGGTGAACAGAGACAATTCCAGTTGGCGGCCAGTCAGGAGTGGTGTCCCCAGGGCTCAGTATTGGGGCCAGTTCTATTTAATCTGTGATCTGGATGAGGGGATCGAGTGCACCCTTAGTAAGTTTGTAGATGACACCAAATTGTGTGGAAGTGTTGATCTGTTGGAGGGTGGAAAGGCCATACAGAGGGACCAGAACCATCTGGATCATTGGGCTGAGGCCATTTGTATGAGGTTTAACAAGCCCAAATCCCAGGTGCTGCAGCTGGGTCACAAAAACCCCAGGCAGCGTTACAGGCTCAGGGAAGAGGGGATGGAAAATTGCCTGGTGAAAAGGAATCAGGGGGTGTTGATTGACAATCGGCTGAACATGAGCCTGTGTGTGCCCAGGTGGCCAAAAAGGCCACCAGCATCCTGGCTTGTATCAGGAATAGTGTGGCCAGCAGGACTAGAGAAGTGATTGTACTCAGCACTAGTGAGGCCCCACTTTGAATCAGTTTTGTGTCCCTCTTCATTAGAAGGACATTGAGGTACTAGAGAGAGTGCAGAGGAGGCGACGAAGCTGCTCAGTGTCTGGAGCAGAAGTGTGATGAGGAGCGGCTGAGGGACCAGGTGGGTTCAGCCTGGAGAACAGGAGGCTGAGGGGAGACCTTCTTGCTGTCCACAACTGCATGAAAGGAGGTTGAACATGGAGGGGGTTGGTCTCTCTTCTCCTAAGTAGCAAGTGATAGGACAAGAGGAAATGGCCCCAAATTATGCCAGGGAAGGTTCAGATTGGATATTGGGAAAAAAATCTTCCTGGAAAGGGTTGTCAGGCATTGGAACAGGCAGCTCAGGGCAGTGGTGGCATCACCATTCCTGCAGGGGTTTATAAGATGTTTAGACGAGGTTCTTAGGGACACGGTTTAGTTCTAGATTTAGGTTGTGGTTGGATTCAATGGTCCTGAGGGTCTCTTCCAACTGAAATGATTCTATGATTCTCTATTATCAACTGGAATATTCTTCTATCACATCTTCTAAGTGCTCTTCACATATCTGCCTCTTCACCTACAGTCCTGAAACTTAGCTAATTAGATGCACAAGTGTTGAATACTAATTGTAAATGATGAAAGCACCATCGCTCTATCAGTCTGGTCTGATACCTTCCCGTCCCAGGCAAACACCTCAGGTACATGGGGCCTCTTGAGGTTTGCACTGGGTGCTTATAGTGAGACCATGGAGCTCAGCCCGAAAACCTGAGAACTCCCCTCAAAACTGAAAACCAAACCAACAAAAACAACAACAAAAAGAAAAAAAAAAACCACACTCATTTTTTTCATCAAATGAAATAATTCAATATTTCCAATAAAATGCCTGTGGAATTTCTATCCTGCCAAAATATGAATTTTCAGAATGTGTATGGACTGTGGGAGATGAAACGTTGGCCTTTCCCTGTGCTTGCAGTGCCAGAACTCTGTCTATCACTATGTGTATTTAATCCCCTGGACATCCAGGAGTTTCCACCTGTCCTTGCCCAGCTCACCGTATCTGAACTCATCTCTTCAGAAGCCTGTCTGGACATTTGCACTTTCCATCGCTCCCCAGAGGTTCTTCACCTCTCACTCTTGGCTCATTCAGAGCCTCTCAGCTCTCACTCTGCTTTGAGCTTCAGGCAGGTAAAGTCTTTCAGCAGTTGCTCTCGTACTCGCTATAGACAACTCTTGAGTTATGGCAATGGACCTCTCTGGAAACTACTTAATTTAACCACAGAACTGAGAAACATCATTAAGTTCTATTGTGTTTCCTTTTTTTTTCTCTTTTTCTGTTTCCTCTAATTAAAAATTCCCGGGTGCCTGTTTACATCCAGTTCTCTAAGGAAACATTAAGCAATCCTGCGAAGAAGCTGTAAAAATCAGTGCAAACTTCAGTGCAGAATCTGATGTAAAGAAATGTGCTGGAAATCCCAGGGGCCAATGAGCAGAACAGGGAGTTTGGGGAGCTGGTTATAGATTTCCTGCTAACAGTTTGAGTAGAGAAACATTCTTCACAGAACTGCTCTGTTTATTTGACACCTTTTAGGTCTCCTCCTCTGCCTGTATTTTTATTTTCTTGTTCCTCCACCTCTTCCTTCTTCCAAAACGTTTCCAAGGGAAAGATTCCTGGAATCACAGAGCAACTCAGGTGTGAACATCATCTTGTCTCCCTGTCCTGCTCAGGGCAGTGTGACCCCGGTGAGGTTGTCCGAGGCCTCTGCCCAGTTTTGCACCATCCACTAAGGAGCTGAAGGTTCACTGTGTCACATCATACAGGGGGAGAATAGAGACGTTCAACAGTGTTGGCCCAAGCGCTGGTCACTGAGGGATCCCACTGGTAACTGTCTCTGTGGGCACTTTTATCACTGGTGACATTTGGGCTCTACGGGGGACTATAGATGCTATATAAAATGCTATATAAAAAGATGTGCTCATGCTTTTGTGACTCTAGTGTATTGAAAAATTAAAATGTCATGAGTTTGCCTGTTTAAGAGTTGGGGTGTTCAGCTGGAGAAGAGAGGCTCCTGGGAGACCTTATTGCAGCCTTTCTGGACTGAAAAGGGGCCGATAAGAACAATGGGGACAGACTTTTGAGCAGGGACTGTTGCGATAGGACAAAGGGTGATGGTTTAAACTAGAAGAGGGGAGAGTCAAGGAATGAAATGAGGAAGAGATTTTTTACACTGAGGGTGGCAAAACACTGGGACAGGCTTCCCAGAGAGGGGGTGGATGAACCATCCCGGAGACATCCCAGTCCAGGCTGGACGGGGCTCTGAGCAACCTGAGCTGCTGAAGATGTCCCTGATCACCGAGGGGAGTTGGACCAGACGGGCTGTGAATGTCACTGCCAACTCAAACTACTTTGTGATTCTAGGATTCAGTGACAGAAAGGACTGGATGCATCGATGCTGATAACCAGAAAAGGTCTTGTCTGGCTTGTGCGAGCCAGGCTGGCAGGTTCACCCAGCAGCTCTCCCCACCCGAGTGGAGAGCTGACCCACCTGTGTACAACCGACCCTGCCCCTGCCCCACAGTGCCCAGAGGATGCTGCCCAGGGCCCCAGGATGGACATTTGTGGGGGAGTATTGGGAGCACTGGGAGGTTTACTGGGAGCACTGGGGGTTTACTGGGACTTCTTGGAGGTTTACTGGGAACAATGGGGGTTGCTGGGATCACTGGAGAGGATAGTGGGGGTTACTACATACACTAGAAAGATTAGTGGGGGAGTACTGGGAATACTGGGAGGGCTACTGGGAGCATGTGGGGTTGCCTGAGTGTTACTGGGGGTACTAGGTTGTTACTGGGAGCACTGGGAGGGCTACTGGGAACACTGGGGGTTTACTGGGAGTCCTTGCAGGATTACTGTGAACAATGGGGGTTGCTGTGAGCACTGGAGGGGTTAGTGGGGGCCACTGGGTGCTCTGGGGAGATGTCTGGGAACACTGGGCGTTGCTGGGGAGTTACTGGGAGCACTAGGTGGTTACTGGGAGCACTGGGAAGGTTACTGGGAACAGTAGTTTTATTAGTGGGGGGTTTCTGGGAACACTGGGGGGGTTACTGGGAGCACTGGGGGTTTACTGGGAGTTCTTGCAGGATTACTGCTGTTAGAGGATGTAGGAAGGCAGCTAGGATAGCCAAGGCCTCCTTAGAATGACAGATGGCGAGAGGGGTCAAGGACAGCAAAAAGAACTTTTTCAAATACATAGCAGATAAAACTAATACCAGAGGCAATGTAGGCCCACTGATGAATGGGGTGGGTGCCCTGGTGGCAGAAGATACAGAGAAGGCAGAATTACTGAATGCCTTCTTTGTCTCTGTCTACTCTGCTGGGGGCTGTCCTGGGGAGCCCTGTACCCCTGAGACCCCGGATGAAGCCAGGTCAATGGAGGAGTTTGCTTTAGTCGATGAGGACTGGGTTAGGGAGCAATTAAATAGTCTGGACATTCATAAATCCATGGGTCCAGATGGGATGCACCCGCGGGTGCTGAGGGAGCTGGCTGAAGTCATTGCTGGACCGCTCTCCATCATCTTTGCCAAGTCTTGGGAAATGGGAGAGGTGCCCGAGGATTGGAGGAAAGCAAATGTCACTGCAGTCTTCAAAAAGGGCAAGAAGGAGGACCCGGGTAATTATAGACCGGTCAGCCTCACCTCTGTCCCTGGGAAAGTAATGGAACAGCTTGTCCTTGGTGCCATCTCAAGGCATATCAAGGATAAGAGGGTTATTAGGGGCAGTCAGCATGGCTTTACCAAGGGTAGGTCATGCTTGACCAACCTCATAGCCTTTTATGAGAATGTAACAAGGTGGATGGATGATGGCAGAGCGGTGGATGTGGTCTACCTTGACTTCAGTAAAGCCTTTGACACAGTCTCCCACAGCATCCTCACAGCTAAGTTGAGGAGGTGTGGTCTAGACAATAGAGTAGTGAGGTGGGTTGCAAACTGGCTTAGGGAGAGAAGCCAGAGAGTGGTAGTCAATGGTGCGGAGTCTAGTTGGAGGCCAGTATCTAGTGGAGTGCCCCAGGGGTCAGTGTTGGGGCCAATATTATTCAATATATTCATTAACGACTTGGACGAGGGTATTGAGTGTACTATCAGCAAGTTTGCTGATGACACTAAGCTGGGAGGAGTGGCTGACACGCCGGAGGGCTGTGCTGCCATCCAGCGGGACCTGGACAGGCTGGAGAGTTGGGCGGGGAATAACCTGATGAAATTGAACAAGGGCAAGTGTAGAGTCCTGCATCTGGGCAGGAACAACCCCAGGTTCCACTATAGGTTGGGAGATTACATATTAGAGAGCAGTGTAGGGGAAAGGGACCTGGGGGTCCTGGTGGACAACAGGATGACCATGAGCCAGCACTGGGCCCTTGTGGCCAGGAAGGCCAATGGCATCCTGGGGTGTATTAGAAGGGGGGTGGTTAGTAGATCGAGAGAGGTCCTCCTTCCCCTCTACTCCACCCTGGTGAGACCACATCTGGAATATTGTGTCCAGTTCTGGGCCCCTCAGTTCAAGAAGGACAGGGAACTGCTGGAGAGGGTCCAGCATAGGGCAACGAAGATGATTAAGGGAGTGGAGCACCTCCCTTATGAAGAAAGGCTGAGGGAGCTAGGTCTCTTTAGTTTGGAGAAGAGGAGACTAAGGGGGGACCTTATTAATGTTTATAAATATATAAAGGGTGAGTCCCATGGGGATGGAGCCAGGCTCTTCTCGGTGGCAAACAATGATAGGACAAGGGGTAATGGGATCAAGCTGGAACACAAGAGGTTCCACTTAAATTTGAGAAGAAACTTCTTCCCAGTGAGGGTGACAGAGCACTGGAACAGGCTGCCCAGGGAAGTTGTGGAGTCTCCTTCTCTGGAGACATTCAAAACCCACCTGGACATGTTCCTGTGCGACCTCACCTGGGCGTTCCTGCTCCAGCAGGGGGATTGGACTAGATGATCTTTTGAGGTCCCTTCCAATCCCAAACATACTGTGATACTGTGATACTGTGATACTGGAAACATTGGGGGTTTCTAGGGCTTTACTGGGAGGGTTATTGGGAGTGTAACTGGGAACATTAGAAGGATGAGTTCGGGGTTATTGGGAACATTGTTGGGGTTACTGGGAACATTCCAGTTGGTGGGGGTTTACTGGGAGCACTAGGTGGTTGCTGGGAGCACTGGGAGGGTTATTGGGAGCACTGAGGGTTTATTGGGAATTTTTGGAAGATTACTGGGAACAATTGGGGTTGCTGGGAGCACTGGAGGGGTTAGTGGGGGCTACTGGGAGCACTGGGAGGGGTTACTGGGAGCACTGGGAGGGGTTACTGGGAACAGTGGGGGTTGCTGAGGGCTCACATGAAAGCACTAGGTGGTTACTGGGATCACTGGGAGGGCTAGCGGGTGATTACTGGGAGCAATGAGGGGATTGCTGAGGCTCACTGCGAGCACTGGGGGGCTGCTGGGAGCACTGAGAGGTTTCCTGAGAGCACTGCGAGGTTTACTGGGAGGATTACTGGAAACAGTAGGAGGATTAGTGGGGGGTTAATGGGAACACAACATGGTTACTGGGAGCACTGTGGGGAGCCTGCTGGGAGCACAAGGACAGTTAGTGGGAGCACTGGGGGTTAACTGGGAGTTCTTGGAAGACTACTGGGAACAATGGGGGCTGCTGGGAGCACTGGAAAGGTTAGTTGGGGGCTACTGTGAGCACTGGAGCGGTTAGTGAGAGGGTTACTGGAAGCACTGGAGGGGTTAGTGGGGGTTACTGGGGGCACTGGAGGGGTTAACGGGAGCATTACTGGGAGCACTGGAGGGTTACTGGGAGCACTGGAGGGGTCAGTGGGAGGGTTACTGGGAGCATTGGGGTGATACTGCTGTGGGTCCATCACAACCCACCAGCTCAGGGTGAGGACGTTGCCGAGGCCTCTCCAGCAGCTGAGAGCGGCCTCAGTCACAGGCCCTGCTTGTCGTGGGGTTTGAACTGCCCTGATGTTTCTGGAAGGATGACTCAGCCAGACACAGTCCAGGAGGTTCAGCAAGTGCATCCATGGGAAATCCTGATGCAAAGGGTGGAGGAGCCGACCAGGAGAGGAGCTGCTGCACCTCATCCTCACTAACAAGGAAGGGCTGAGTGAGGCGGTAAAGGTTGAGGGCTGCCTTGGCTGCAGCGACCATGAGATGGTGGAGTTCAGGATCTCGTGTGGCAGGAGCAGGACAGCAAGCAGAATTGCAACCCTGGATTTCAGCAGGGCAAACTTTGGCCTGTTCAGGCAATTGCTGGAGGAAATCCCGTGGGCAAGGCTGCTTGAAGGTAAATCCATAAATCCATGGGTCCAGATGGGATGCACCCGCGGGTGTTGAGGGAGCTGGCTGAGGTCATTGCTGGGCCGCTCTCCATCATCTTTGCTAAGTTGTGGCAAACGGGAGAGGTGACTGACGACTGGAGGGAAGCAAATGTCACTGCAGTCTTCAAAAAGGGCAAGAAGGAGGACCCGGAGAACTCTAGACCGGTCAGCCTCACCTCCATCCCTGGGAAAGTGATGGAACGACAATATACTTCTTCCCCTGGCAAGAAGTATCTCTGCAGAGCAGACACAACTAACTTTACTGATTACTTCAGGTTGTCTCAAAGGATGTGACCCTGGAGCCCCAGGGACACCTGGAGGAGCCCGGAGGGGACAGAGAAAGGGACATCATGGGCTGCTCCTGTGCTGCTGAGCTGGGCTGGGCTCCTGGGACACAGGGAGCTCATGGCAGCGGCAGCACTGCAGAGAGACAGCTCTGCCCAGGAGCAGCTCCTCTGCACACGCAGCAGGGCTGAGGGCTCTGCCTGCAGCACCGAGGAGCCAGGGAGGGAAACGCAGTCTGGGCTGGGAGGATGCTCAGAGATCACTGGAAATCCTCTCAGATATGAAGTCTGTGGCTGCAGGGCATTGCATCTGCAAATCATGGTAGGATCTCAGAAAGCTGTCACAGTTCAGAGCCTGCGAGAGATATAAGTACAGCTCTCAGAGGTTCTCTGATCAGAGGGGAGGATGTGCTGCAGAGCAGGGGTTGCCTTCTGCACTGTCAGTGACAAGACGTGAATGCTGCGTTCTCCCCAGGATGGCTGTGGGGTGTAAATGTCAATGTGCAGGCAGGGGTGCCCAGGGCTGTCCTGCAGAGCAGGGTCCCTGCACCCCAGGGCTGTGCCGGGCAGGGACTCTGCCGCCTGCCAGGGTCAGCGCTCAGCCTGCCCGGGAGATCCCAGCAACACTGAGGGGAGAAGCTGTGGGGGGAAGGAGCGGCCCCCGGCAGGGCAGGGTCCTTCTGCTGCTGGGTTCTCCGTGGGTCAGGGCTGGTCACTGCTCCAGCTCATTCCAGAATATTGACAAGAGGAGGTTTCAAGGAGAAGAAGAAGACAAAGAGTACTACAAAGATAAGGAACCTCCCTGAGTCTGTGCTTTCAGTCTCCTACTCTGGGGAATGGGTGGTGATTAAGGCAGTTTTTAATTTTAAACCAATACTTGAGACACGTGAACTGCAGTAGGTCTTCAAGAGAATCCTGGCATGCCTTGCCTCTCCTCTGCCTATGCAGAACCAGCATCACCTTTGCTGGACACCTTACACTTTATCTATAATCTGTTTTCCAGCCTGCAAACAGCAAGATGCCCCCAGGCAGTGCCCTGTGAACAGGCAGGATCTGTAGGGCCAGGGGGAAGGCACAGAGGGCGGGATGGTCTGTGAGCACTGACAGGGAAGAGACATGGACAGGGAAACACCGCCCAGGGGAGAATCTCCAGGCAGCAGGGAAATGATCAGAAATGAGAAGAAACTGAACCCAGAATGGTTATGGGAGGGAGAACAGAGAAAAGTCCCTGTGACCCCCTGCAGGTCAGATCCCTCCTGTGAGCAGCCCCCTGGCCTCCTCTCCCACCCAGCAAAGCCTCTGCCCTCAGGGCCGGGGGCTCCAAGGCATGAAGCAGCTCCTGTGCAGCCAGAGCTCCAGTTCCTCTGCAGAGCACAGGGGCTGAGAGCAGCTGCCCGGCACTGTTGGTGTCTGGGAGGTGGCTGCACAGCTGGGGAAGGGTGACGCTGTCTGAGTGCCCGGCTGCCTCTGCCCTGGCCTCTCTCACACCCACCCTCACCGCATTGTCCTTCTTGCTCCCCTGCTCTGGGTCACTGCTGTTGGGATCTTGTTCTTGCTGTCAGGCTCTCTGGGGATGGCAGTTTCAGCTGCAGAGTCACAGCCTGATCTTGTGGGTCCTTTCCTGCAGGTGTGTCCATGGGCACACGTGTCCCAGCTTTGCTCTGACCTGTGGGCTGTGGGCAATGCAGTCTGTGGGGCTGGGGAATGAGCTCTGTGTGTCTTGGGCTAAGCGTGGGGTGCTGAGAGCTTAGGAAAGGGTGAGACCTGTCATGGTCTGAGGTGGGTCCCTCTGCTCTCAGCAGCGCCTGGTGGCTTTTCAGGGTAACATGGGAGTGTGATCAGCCTCCATCTCAGAAAGGTGCCAGCCCAGGGCAGCTGGAGCAAGACAGAGGGACAGAGCAGCTGCCCTCACTCTGCACTGACCCACAGGCACCCTCTGGTCTCGCAGGACTCGCTCTGTTCTCCCTGAGTGCAGCAGAAAGAAATACAAGAACACTCACTAGGGGAAATGGGGAGCAAATGTAAAAAACATAGAACTCTTAAACTGCCTTGACACTTCCCATACCATAGCATTGGCAGCGCAGATGCTGACAGGCCTTTCTGCATTACAAGTGGTTTCACCTTAGAAAGTTGAACACCAGGTCTGATCCCTGTCCCTGCCCAGTTCTGTAGAGGTGGATTGATTTACCAAGAGTGCGCAGGCAGAGCCATCAAACAAGGCTCTGGCCATGGAGCTGGAGGAATATGCCCTGTAAAAGAAGAGTCTCTGTTTGTGATACGTGGAGCATCTTTGCAAAATAGTTTTCATTGTACTTGAAAAAGTCTCACCTAACTTGTAACAGTTTTTCCTCCTATGACAGTGCCTCCTGTCCAAGGATGCAAATGCCCAACAGCAGCTCCATCACCCAGTTCCTCCTCCTGCCGTTCACAGACACACGGGAGCTGCAGCTCTTGCACTTCTGGCTCTTCCTGGGCATCTACCTGGCTGCCCTCCTGGGCAACGGCCTCATCATCACCACCATAGCCTGGGACCAGCACCTCCACACCCCCATGTACTTCTTCCTGCTCAGCTTCGCCCTCCTCGACCTGGGCTCCATCTCTACCATTGTCCCCAAATCCATGGCCAACTCTCTGTGGGATTCCAGGGTCATTTCCTATTCAGGTTGTGCTGCCCAGGTCTTCTTTGTATTTTTCTTGCTTGGTGCAGAGTATTCTCTCCTCACCGTCATGTCGTACGACCGCTACGTTGCCATCTGCAAACCCCTGCACTACGGGACCCTCCTGGGCAGCAGAGCTTGTGTCCACATGGCAGCAGCTGCCTGGGCCACTGGGTTTCTCAGTGCTCTGCTGCACACGGCCAATACATTTTCACTGCCCCTGTGCAAGGGCAATGCTCTGGGCCAGTTCTTCTGTGAACTCCCCCAGATCCTCAAGCTCTCCTGCTCAGACGGCTACCTCAGGGAACTTGTGCTTGTTATATTTGGTGCATCTGTATTCTTTGTATGTTTTGTGTTCATCGTAGTGTCCTATGTGCAGATCTTGAGGGCTGTGCTGAGGATCCCCTCTGAGCAGGGACGGCACAAAGCCTTTTCCACCTGCCTCCCTCACCTGGCCGTGGTCTCTCTGTTCATCAGCACTGCGATGTTTGCCCACCTGAAGCCCCCGTCCATCTCTTCCCCATCCCTGGACCTGGTGGTGTCTGTTCTGTACTCAGTGTTGCCTTCAGCAGTGAACCCCCTCATCTACAGCATGAGGAACCGGGAGCTCAAAGGTGCCCTGTGGAAACTCTTGACTTAGTGTTCTTTGAAGCAATACACTGCCCATCTTTTTCGACATAAGAGCTTTAATGTAACTAATTACAGAACCAGCCTTTCATCTCTATTTTTTCTTGTTGATGGTGGTTTTATTGTGATAATGTTGTCATCCCCCATTCACTGCCTGCTCCTCTTGTATAACTACTGTCCATTATATCATCTATTTAAACAAAATAAAGGGCCCTGTCGTGACTCGTTTTCATGGTATCCTTCCTGCAAGGTCTATTTGGAGCTGCAGGGACAGTTCCTGTGTGGAGGGAAAGGAGTTCATCCTGTCAGCCCTGTCAGGGAGCAGCAGCACTTGGTCATCCAGAGCTGTTCTGGTTCCACTCCACACTCTCTTTCTCATCCCTGTGTTGGTGCAAGGCCTGAGTACTCTGGCAGCTTGGTCACCGTCCTGCTGTGTGTCAGTCCTGTGGGCGCAGGCAGGGACAGGCAATGGGCACTGCTGTGACAGAGCTGGACTCACAACAGCCTTTCCAGATAGGAAGGTGATCTCCTCAGGGCAGGATCGGAAGGTTTAGATCTTCTTACAAAGTTTTTCTCAATAACATTTTCAAGAAAGTGACCCGCAGATGAAACCCCAGAGTACATCTGAACAGTGTGTGTGTGCAGGGCTGGCACACAGCAGTGTCCTCTCACAGCCAGGCTCCTGCCAGAGACCTGCAGGACCAGCAGAGCAGGGGCTGGGCTCTGCCCCTGTGCACTGGACACCCCATAGAAGGAGCCTCAGGTCAGTCACCATGGACACACACAACCACCATTTCCAGCACTGGCTTCTCACCCTGTTTTCTCTCTATGGATGGACACTCAATGAATAGTTCAGCAGTCCATGTTTGCCTTGTACAAATGAGATGTGAGCACGCACATCATGTACGTGAGGTGACATGAACCTGAGTGAGCACAAACACCATCAACTATTCCTTTCCATTCCATGAAGGCCTCTGAGACAGATGAGCTCTTGAGGTCTCTTCATATTGGGAGGAACAACCTATGGGAAATCACCTGAATGCTGCACTGGGTTGTGCTTCCTTGAACTGAGCTCCCTGTGTCCATTCCTCATGACGTGGGACATCTCAGATGAGTGCAGAGCAGGTGACACAGCGCAGGGCTGAGGTGTGTCCTGTCCTTTGGGAGTGGCAACAGGAGGTCAGAGGGACACTGTGACTCCTGCCGCTGTGTGTAAAAGGGACAGACTCTGAGCATCCCTGGGTGAACAAGGAGTCCTGAGACCAACTCAGATATGGATGCCTGACAGAACCCTGATATTTCTGTGTGTGACTCCAGGAACAAACCCCACTGGATCAGTGAGATTAATCTCAGCTGCCTTGGACAGGATCATTTCAAGTGTTCCAGTCTGCTCTGTCACCCTTGCTTGTGATTCCAGATTGTGATCTCAAAAGTGCCATAGAAATCAGAATGGTTCTGGGGTCCTAAGGAAACGCAGACCTCAAACCCATCTTCAAGAAGAGCAGGGATAGGAGCTGGGATAACTACAGGCTGGCCACCCTACCTCCCTCCCTGGGAAGGGGATGAGACACGTCCTCCTGCAGCCATTTCCAGGAATGTGAAAGACAAGGAAGGGATTGCTGAACCTGAATGGAATGGGGAAAGAAAGGCATGTTGTGTACAGGGCATTTGCAAGGCTCAGCCATGGTCTCTTTTGGCCAGAGTGGTGCTGATGGGGCTCAAAAAGTGGGTGCTGGGTGGGAAGTTGGCTGAACCATCAAGCCCCAATATCATCAGTGGTACAAAGTCCTGTGTGCAGCCAGTTACTGGTGTCATCCCTCAGTGACCAGCACTTGGACAACACTGTTGAACGTCTTTATTCTCCCTTTCCAAGATATAAGAGACAGCACTTTAAGTGCCTTGAGGAATATACAAACCTGGGTGGAGGCCTTGAGCAGCCTCACCTGTTCACCCTGAGCAGGAGAGTGAGACAAGATGAGTGAGACAAGGGCTCTCTGCAAACCTGAGTTATTCTGTGATTTGACAGAATTTTTCCTTGGAGAGGTTTCTGGAGAGAGAATAGGTAGAGGAATAGGAAAAAAAAAATAAAAAATGGTAAGGCAGAAGAAGAGATATGGAAGGTGTTAACGGAAGTACCGGAGTTCCAGTGAGTAGCGCTTTTCACTCACAGTGTTAGCAGAAAATATATTTGACAAATTTGAACAAGGTGAGGAAGCGAGATGGGTGTCTACAGCCTGTGGGAAAGAGGGGCAGGGGTAGGAATGTATAGAACATGCTTCAGTCTGGTGAGGTCCTGGGTGCTAAGGAGGGGGATGGGTGGGTGTGGTATTATGCGGTCAGTTGGGTCTCAGACACTCATAATCCAGTCAGAATCTTGTGGCTGTGAAGGGGACAGTGAGGCCAGTTCTGTCTCTGGAGGTGACAGCTCAGCAGCAGGGACATGGCTGGGAAAGAACCTCTGCCAAGGTACCCACAGGCCCTACCCAGGAAGAGCCCTTGGAGATGGGTTGTCATGTCCATCCCACCTGAGAACATGATGGGACAGCAGTGGGGACATGGTTTTGTGTCAGAGAAGCTGAAAGGCCAGTGGCAGTCCTGGGATTTAGAAGATCATGGGGAGGTGACTTCTCTATGGTCAGGTAAAAAAACACAAGAAGCCTGACGATGGGATTCTCTGCATGAAGAGCAGTTTCTGAGGTGGCTGGGCTTCCCTTGGTAGTGGGAAGAGGCAGAGAAGACAAAAGAATGTCAGAAAGTACAGCTTGGAAGGTGAGGAGTGGATATGAGGAGTAAGAAATGTCACGGGAAGGGCAGTGCTGTGGGGCAAGAGGGTTGACCCAGAGAGAGCTGGATCAGCCCATGGTTTGTGTTCCAAAGAGCAGCCAGTGAGGGTGCAGACACAGCAGTGAAGGTGCAGAAATGCTGGGGTGAGAGCAGGTGGGGAAGCGAGATGGGTGTCTGCAGCCTGCAGGGAAAGAGGGGCAGGGGTAGCACCATGTAGAACAGCCTGTGGTGGAGATGGCAAAGGGCGCTGTAAGGCTGGAAGGGACCCACAGATCCCAGGTCTCTGTCCCCTTGGCCATGGCAGTTGTCTCTGCCACTGAGGCCCAGGAGAAGACATGTTGTCCTCATGGCACTGGGGCCTCGGTGCCTCCTCGCAGCCCCATGGGGAAGCTGGAAGTTGTTGTCCCAGTGTTGTCCTTCCCTGGGCCTTGCACACCCACATCCCACGGTCCCAGGAAGAGCCCTGAGCCGTGTGTGAGGGACAGGATCCCCCTTCCCATTGCCTGGAGCTCATGGCTTCTCCTTTCTGCTTCAGAAACAAACCAAGGGGTTTCTGAGCATCAGAGCTGAAGAAAAGACTCAAAGGAGACCTCATGGTGGCTACAGCTTCCTCACAAGGGCAGAAGGAAGGGTAGGTACTGATGTCTTCCCTCTGGTGATCAATGACAGAACCCAAGGGAATGGCAGAAGATGTGCCAGGGGAGGTTTCGGTGGGACAATAATAAAATGTTCTTCACCCAGAGGTGCTGGACACTGAACAGGCTCCCCAGGGGGGTGTCACAGCCCCAAGGCTGACAGGGTTCAAGAAGAGACTGGACAACGTCCTCAGACACACAGTGTGACCTGTGGGGTGTCCTGTGCAGGGACATGAGTTGGACTTGATGATCCTTGTGGGTCCCTCCCAACTTGTGACATTCTATGATTTTATGATTCTAAGAAATACTAGGTCAAAAGTCCATGTTTTCATTTTGCACATGAGTTGTAAACATACACATCATGTGCATGTCCACTGTGTGTATGTGGTGAATGAACCCAAGTGAGCACAAATGCTGTCAGCTATTCCTTGGGCTGCCATAAAGGTCACTGGGACAGAGATGGTGTTCAGGGGTCTCTTCCAACCTGCGTTATTGTAGGATTCCATTAATCTTTTCCTTGGAGAGCTCTTTCACATCAGAATAAACAAGAAGAAGAAAAAAAATCAGAGGCAGAAGCAGAGATGTAAAATGCCCCAGAGTAAATACAGCAGCTCCTCTGAGGAACGTTTCTCCACTCAAAGCCTTCATAGGAAATCTATCAGATACATTTGATGAAAGCAGCTTAGTTTGATCTGCTCACACACTGGACCACAAGGAGGGTGATGGTGGGTACGATGTCGTGTGGTCACTGTGCCTCAGGAACTCATAGTCCAGTAGGAACCAATGGCTGTGGAGGGGACTGTGAGGTCACTTCTGCCTCTGCAGGGGATTGGCCAACAGCAGGAACATGGCTGGGAAAGGACTGTGAGGTCACACACACGAGACGAGCAATCGGGCCCAATCAGCATGGCTGGATGAAAGGCAGGTCCTGCTTGACGAGCCTGATCTCCTTCTGTGACAAGGTGACCGGCTGAGCAGATGAGGGAAAGTCTGTCGTGGGGAGTGTATGCGCCACCCAGGCTGTGGGTGTTGTGTCCTTAGACTGCAGTAAAGCCTTTGACACCGTGTCCCACAGCATCTCCTGGAGAAGCTGCAGCTCATGGCCTGGATGGTGTATCTGCGATGGGTAAAGAACTGGCAGGAGGGCCAGGCCCAAAGAGTTGTGGTGAATGGAGACCGGTCACGAGTGGTGTCCCCAGGGCTCAGTATTGGGGTCAATTTTGTTTAATCTCTTTATCAGTGATGTGGATGAGGGGATCGAGTGCAGCCTCAGTAAGTTTGCAGATGACAGCAAGTTGGGTGGGAGTGTTGATCTGCTGGAGGGTGGGAAGGCCATGCAGAGGGATCTTGGCCTGCTGGATCATTGGGCTGAGGCCAATTGTCTGAGGTTTAACAAGGCCAAGTGCCGAGTCCTGCATTTGGGTCACAACAGCCCCAGGCAGTGCTACAGGCTCAGGGAAGAGTGGCTGGAAATTTCCTGGTGGAAAGGAATCTGGGGATGTTGAAAGACAGTGGCTGAACATGAGCCAGCGTGTGCCCAGGTGGGCAAAAAGGCCACCAACAGTATCCTGGCTTGTATCAGGAATGGTGTGGCCAGCTTGAGTAGAGAAGTGATTGTGCCGCTGTACTCAGCACTAGTGAGGCCCCACTTTGAATCCTGTGTTCAGTTTTGGGTCCCTCTTCATTAGAAGGACGTTGAGGCACCAGAGAGAGTGCAGAGGAGGGAACGGAGCTGCTGAGGGGCTGGAGCACAAGTGTGATGAGGAGCGGTTGAGGGAGCTGGGGCTGTTGAGCCTAGAGAACAGGAGGCTGAGGGGAGACCTTCTCGCTGTTCACAACTGCCTGAAAGGAGGTTGAACATGGAGGGTCTTGGTCTCTTCTCCCAAGTAGCAAGTGACAGGATGAGAGGAAATGGCCTCAAATTGTGCCAGGGAAGGTTCAGATTGGATATTAGGAAAAAATTCTTCCTGGAAAGGGTTGTCCAGGCTACCCAGGGCAGTGGTGGAGTCACCATTACTGCAGGGGTTTATAAGATGTTTAGACGAGGTTCTTAGGGACACGGTTTAGTTCTAGATTTAGGTTGTGGTTGGAATCAATGGTCCTGAGGGTCTCTTCCAACTGAAATAATTCTATGATTCTATATTATTCACTGGAATATTCTTCTATCACATCTTCTAAGTGCTCTTCACATATCTGCCTCTTCACCTACAGTCCTGAAACTTAGCTAATTAGATGCACAAGTGTTGAATACTAATTGTAAGTGATGAAAGCACCATCGCTCTATCAATCTGGTCTGATACCTGCCCGTCCCAGGCAAACACCTCAGGTACACGGGGGCCTCTTGAGGTTTGCACTGGGTGCTTATAGTGAGACCATGGAGCTCAGCCCGAGAACCTGAGAATTCCCCTCAAAACTTAAAAACCAAACCAACAACAACAACAACAACAAAAAACCCCACACTCATTTTTTTCATCAAATGAAATAATTCAATATTTCCAATAAAATGCCTGTGGAATTTCTATCCTGCCAAAATATGAATTTTTCAGAAAGTGTATGGACTGTGGGCGATGAAACGTTGGCCTTTCCCTGTGCTTGCAGTGCCAGAACTCTGTCTATTACTACGTGTATTTAATCCCTTCCTTGTTTTCCAAGTGCTGGGACATGGCTGCAGGAAGACCTGTCTGATTTCCTTCCCAGGGACAGAGGTACGCTCACTAGCCCGTAATTCTCCCAGTTCTCATTCCTGCCCTTCTTGAAGACAGGTTTGACAACTGCCTTTTCCAAGGACCTGAGTACCTCTCTGGTTGCTCTGACACATTTGAGACCACAATCCAGACTCACGGGTAAGGACAACATAGCAGACAGGAGCATGTGAGATTGATCTGTCTGGCCCAGTGGGGTTTGTTCTGGAGTCACACACAGAAATGTCAGGTTCTGTCAGGTGTCCACATCTGAGCTGGCCTCATGGGCTCCTTATGCACCCAGGGATGTTCAGAGACAGAGTCTGTCCCTTTTACACACAGAGGCAGGAGTCACAGTGTCCCTCTGGCCTCCTGTTGCCACTCCCAAAGGACAGAAGACACCTCACCCCTGTGGTGTGTCACCTGCTCTGCACTCATCTGACATGTCCCACGTCACGAGGAATGGACACAGGGACATTGGTTAAAGAAAGCACGTCCCAGTGCTGCATTCAAACAGTTTCCATGCAATGTTATTCCCAATGAGAAATGACCTTGAGACCCTGTCTGTCCCACAGGCCATAATGGAACCTACAGGAATAGCTGATGGTGTTTGTGCTGACTCAAGTTCATGTCAACTCATGTACCTGTTCTGCATGCTCACATGCCATCTGTACAACGCAAA
This sequence comes from Streptopelia decaocto, assembly GCF_964273445.1. Classification (NCBI taxonomy): domain Eukaryota; kingdom Metazoa; phylum Chordata; class Aves; order Columbiformes; family Columbidae; genus Streptopelia; species Streptopelia decaocto. The sequence continues at coordinate 929,104 of NC_138672.1, read as the reverse complement.
CATGGATTTCTGACCTACTCATTCAGTGTAATTCCATGGAGGGACAAAGACCTCTGAGCTGGGGTGAGAGGCCAGAGCTGGAAATGGTGGTTGTGAGGGGCCAGTCCATGGTGATTGACCTGAGGCTCCTTCCACGGGGTGTCCAGTGCACAGGGGCACAGCCCAGCCCCTGTTCTGCTGGTCCTGCAGGTCTCTGGCAGGAGCCTGGCTGTGAGAGGACACTGCTGTGTGCCAGCCCTGCACACACACACTGTTCATCTGCACACTGATGTTTCATCTGTGGCCACTTCTGTAGGAATAATCTTGAGAGAAACTTTGCAAGAAGATATAAACCATCATGCACTGCCCATAGAAGATCACTTTCCTTGTGCAAGTACTGTTACTGAGGCCAGTTCTGTCACAGCAGTGCCCATTGCCTGTCCCTGCCTGTGCCCACAGGACTGACACACAGCAGGATGGTGACCAAGCTGCCAGAGCACTCAGGCCTTGCACCAACACCAGGGATGAGAAGGAGAGTGTGGGAGTGGAACCAGAACAGCTCTGGATGACCAAGTGCTGCTGCTCCCTGACAGGGCTGCCATGCCAGAGCTGTTTTCCCCTCCACCCACGCACAGGAACTGTCCCTGCAGCTCCAAAAAGCCCTTGCAGGAAGGATATAGTGAGAAACAAGTCACTAAAGAGCCCTTTATTCTGTTTAGAGACAAGAAGAGCACTGCTGCTCATTTAAGCAGCCAACAGTTAGAAAAGAAAGGCCAGCAGTGAATTAGAAAGGGGTTGACAACATTATCACAATAAGAAAACAACCAACAACACCAGAAAATCCAGTTGACAGGCTGGGCTTGTAATTAGCTACATTAAAACTCCTATATTGAAGAAGATGGCCAGTTTATTGCTTCTGAAAACAGAGGGATATGAGATTGCACAGGGTATCCTTGAGTTCCTTGTTCCTCATGCTGTAGATGAGGGGGTTCACTGCTGGAGGCACCACTGAGTACAGAACAGACACCACCAGGCCCAGGGATTGGGAGGACATGGACGGGGGCTTCAGGTGGGCAAACATCGCAGTGCTGATGAACAGAGAGACCACGGCCAGGTGAGGGAGGCAGGTGGAAAAGGCTTTGTGCCGTCCCTGCTCAGAGGGGATCCTCAGCACGGCCCTCAAGATCTGCACATAGGACACCACAATGAACACAAAACACACAAATCCTAAACAGACGCTGACCACGAGAAGCCTGACTTCCCTGAGGTAGGACCATGAGCAGGAGAGCTTGAAGATCGAGGGCATTTCACAGAAGAACTGGTCCAGGGCATTGCCCTTGCACAGGGGCAGTGAAAATGTATTGGCTGTGAGCAGCAGAGCATTGAGAAACCCAGTGGCCCAGGCAGCTGCTGCCATGTGGACACAAGCTCTGCTGCCCAGGAGGGTCCCGTAGTGCAGGGGTTTGCAGATGGCAACGTAGCGGTCGTATGACATGACGGTGAGAAGGTAAAACTCTGCTGAAGCTAAAAAGACAAACAGAAAGAGTTGTGTAACACACCCTGCATAGGAAATGACCTTGGTGTCCCACAGAGAGTTGGCCGTTGACTTAGGGACAATGGTGGAGATGGAGCCCAGGTCGAGGAGGGCGAGGTTGAGCAGGAAGAAGTACATGGGGGTGTGGAGGTGCTGGTCCCAGGCTATGGTGGTGATGATGAGGCCGTTGCCCAGGAGGGCAGCCAGGTAGATGCCCAGGAAGAGCCAGAAGTGCAAGAGCCGCAGCTCCCGTGTGTCTGTGAACAGCAGGAGGAGGAACTGGGTGATGGAGCTGCTGTTGGACATTTGCTTTTCCTGAGCATGGGGCGCTGTCATGAGAAAAAAAAAGACAGTGAGAATCCAGGGCAGAGTTCTCTGACAAAAATCAAACCAACTCCCACAGACCCTCCCCTGTCACACGCAGACACTCTCTTGTTTTTCTAGGAGAACCTTTTTCAGCAGTGTGGCTGCAGCCCTGCTTGGGCTGGAAAATGTGCAACCAAGAGCAGGGCCTGTGCCCATGGGCCGTCGATAAGTCAGGCCAGATCTGCAGAAGTGAGGCCACGGGAATCGTGGGGACTGTCCTGGTTCTGCTAACACAGAAGGGCTGTCAGCACTTGCTTTCCCAGTGATAGGGAACAGAGATGGTGAAGGTAGCTTAAGAGTTCGAGGTATTTTTACATCTCCCCCCATATTCACTGCAGAGTGTTGTTGGGTGTCAGAAACCCTCAGCATTTCTGCTGCACTCGGCGAGAACAGAGTGAGTCCTGCGAGACCAGAGGATTCCTGTGGGTCAGTGCAGAGTGAGGGCAGCTGCTCTGTCCCTCTGTCTTGCTCCAGCTGCCCTGGGCTGGCACCTTTCTGAGATGGAGGCTGATCACACTCCCATGTTACCCTGAAAAGCCACCAGGCGCTGCTGAGAGCAGAGGGACCCACCTCAGACCATGACAGGTCTCACCCTTTCCTAAGCTCTCAGCACCCCACGTTTAGCCCAAGACACACAGAGCTCATTCCCCAGCCCCACAGACTGCATTGCCCACAGCCCCACAGGTCAGAGCAAAGCTGGGACACATGTTCCCATGGACACACCTGCAGGAAAGGACCCACAAGATCAGGCTGTGACTCTGCAGCTGAAACTGCCATCCCCAGAGAGCCTGACAGCAAGAACAAGATCCCAACAGCAGTGACCCAGAGCAGGGGAGCAAGAAGGAAAATGCGGTGAGGGTGGGTGTGAGAGAGGCCAGGGCAGAGGCAGCCGGGCACTCAGACAGCGTCACCCTTCCCCAGCTGTGCAGCCACCTCCCAGACACCAACACTGCTGGGCAGCTGCTCTCAGCCCCTGTGCTCTGCAGAGGAACTGGAGCTCTGGCTGCACAGGAGCTGCTTCATGCCTTGGAGCCCCCGGCCCTGAGGGCAGAGGCTTTGCTGGGTGGGAGAGGAGGCCAGGGGCTGCTCACAGGAGGGATCTGACCTGCAGGGGGTCAAAGGGACTTTTCTCTGTTCTCCCTCGCATAACCATTCCGGGTTTGGTTTCCTCTCATTTCTGATCATTTCCCTGCTGCCTGGAGATTCTCCCCTGGGAGGTGTTTCCCTGTCCATGTCTCTTCCCTGTCAGTGCTCACAGACCATCCCACCCTCTGTGCCCTCCCCCTGGCCCTACAGATCCTGCCTGTTCACAGGGCACTGCCTGGGGGCATCTTCCTGTCTGCAGGCTGGAAAACAGGACAGGTCAGACTAAGGCTGACGGGTCCAGCCAAGGTGATGCAGGTGCTGTGCACAGGCAGAGGGGTGGGGAAGGGATGTCATGAGCCTTCTGGCAGATGTACTGATCACTCAGAGTTGCAGTTCAGGAGTCTCAGTGACTTGTTAAAACATGAGAGCTCATTTTGCATTTATCCTTTCACACATGCCCCTCCGTGCCCCCCCAACTCCAATCTTGGAATAGGAAACTGAAAGGACAGACTCAGGTAACCTGAGTAATCATTAAAGTAATACCTGTACAGAAGCAGCAGAAGGACCATTCCCTGCTGGGGGTCGCTTCTTCCCCACAGCTTCTCCCCTCCTTGTTGTTGGGATCTCCCGGGCAGGCTGAGTGCTGAACCTGGCAGGCGGCAGAGTCCCTGCCCAGCACAGCCCTTGGGTGCAGGGACCCTGCTCTGCAGGACAGCCCTGGGCAACCCTGGGTGCTCCCCCTGCAGTCACCCTCAGCAGAAGTTGTCATCATTCCCTGTCCCTCTGACAGTGCAGCAGGAAAGCCCTGCTCCGGAGTGTGTTCTTCTCCTCTACAACAGAGATACTGTGAGAGAGACCTGACAGATCCTGTAAATTGTGGGATGTACCAGCTTACGGTCTCCTTACAAGAAATGCAGCTGCATTGTCCTACAGCCAGAGACTTACCATGTTAGCACTGCAAAGAGTTGTCTCATTGAATCCTCAGCAACCAGCCACCCCACTTTGCCTTTAATCTCTCTGTGCCTGGCTCCTGTGCCCTCGGTGCTGCGGGCAGAGCCCTCAGCCCTGCTGCGTGTGCAGAGGAGCTGCTCCTGGGCAGAGCTGTCTCTCTGCAGCGCTGCCGCTGCCATGAGCTCCCTGTGTCCCAGGAGCCCAGCCCAGCTCAGCAGCACAGGAGCAGCACAAGGTGCTTTAATGACCCCTCTCGTGGGTTTGGTGCTGAGTCCATGAATTTCAGACCCTGGAGGAAGGTGATGAAACTTCTCAAGAAGTTAAATTTAGATTCAAACTCCAAAGTTTCTTGTAATGTTAATGGGTCCCACTGAGGGAACCTACTGAGAAACAATATCCAGGTTCGGTTAGAGAAGAAAACTGGAGGTCAGAAAAAGCACAGTAAAGGTGGCTCTGATGCTGAGGAAATCTGGTTGTGTTTCTTTAACCAAAAGGCCAAGCCCTGACCCCCAGCCCTGGGAAGTCAGATCCTGTCCCTCCCACGTTGCCCAGGGCCCTTCCTGGGACAGTGTGATGTGGGGCTGTGCAAGGCCAAGGGCAGGACTATGGTCCCACACCTCCCAGGTTCCTGGCTGGGGACAAGGAGGCCATGAGGCCCCTGTGCTGCAAGGACAAGGTGTCTCCTCACAGCCATCAGAGGTGCAGACAACAGCCATAGCCAAGGGGAGAAGGAGCTCATGTCTAAAGGGGCTTTCAGCCCCTTTACATCTCTTGATCATCTCCACGACAGCCTGTCCTGTGCTGTGGCATCCCCTGCACCTCTGTCCCTGCAGGCTGGAGACATCCCCCTTGCTGCCCCACCTTGCTCTTGTCTGAGCATCTTCCTTCCTTTGCTGAGATCTCTCCATCCTCCCCAGCTGGTCCTTGAAGCACAAAGCCTTGGGCTGATGCAGACTCCCTCTGATGACCTGCTCCACCACAGCACTGCCCTTCCACTCACATTCCTTTCCGCTCATGTGCAGCCTGGACCTCCCCAGCTGCACTTTGGCCATTATTTCTTTCTCATGCTCTTTCCCACTATGGAGAAACCTCCACCACCTCTGAAACCACCCTTCAAGCACTCTCAGGCTACTCCTGCACTGCTGCAGCCTCCCCAGCGCTGCTGGGCCAAAGCAGCCCAGGTCCCTCAGCACCCCACACCATGTGCACAAGGTGCTGAACCTGCCTTGGCACAGCCCTGCACTCTCCAGTTCCTCCCTGCTTCTCCAAACTGGGAAGCCGCACACTGGCACACACCCGTGTGTGTGGGTCACACCAGTGCTGAACCGACTGGGATGAGAACTGCAGGTGTCTGGGTCCCCACGCTCCTCCTCACGCAGCCCCGTGTGCAGCTGCCTTGTTCATGGTGAGCGTGCACCACGGGCTGGTGTGGGGACCTTGTAGTGCCCAGGCCCTTCTCCTCAGGGTCACTGCTCGGTGTGTCAGGTCCTGGTTTGTCCTGATCCATGGGGTTGTTCTCCTGCCCCAATACAGAACTGGTCACTGATTCACTGTCTCACTGGTCATGAAGAGTAATTAGATGAGTCCTCCTTCAGACAAATGAAAGAAGCCTCATGTTTCCAGGCTGTGTCCACGTGACAGACCTAAGATATCCCCTATCTGCAAGGTACCAGCCATCCAGGAGGGTTTGGAGCTCATTGACAACATCTTCCTGACATGGGTGACTGAGGAGTCAGTGGGGTGAGGTGCCCTGTGGGACTTCAGACTTACAAACCAGAAAGAGTTGGTCAGGATGGAACAGTCAGGGATGGGAAAGTGGAGCTGAGGCTCCTGGAAGATGATAACAAGGCAAAGAGCAGGATTTCAGGAGAGCAAGCTTTGGCCTGCTGAGGGACCTACTTGGGTCTTATGGGATATGACCTTGGTGTCTGTAGAGCTTTTCTCTCACATCTCCTCCCTCCTCTCTCCCACCTGCTGTTGTGCAGCATTTTTTACCCTTTCTCAAATACAGTATCACAGAGGTGCTGCCAACATCACTGAGTGGCTCAGATTTGGCAAGGAGTGGGTCCATCTTGGAGCAGCTGAAATCTGCTCTGTCTGACATAAATCAAATTCCTGATCTTCTGTCAGCAACGCAAGGAAGTCTCCAGTCAATGAGCAGGTTCCTATGGGGAACTGTAATTGCCTTGACATTCACTGGCCAGGCAAAGCTGCAGGTGCCAACAGCCCAAAGGATCTTGGGCCAACTGCTTAACAGAGCTTCCTGAGGGGCCAACAAGGGTGATGCTCAACTGGATCTGGAACTGGAAAACAAGTAAGGAATGTGAACATCAGTGTCCACCTTGGCTGTTATGACCAGGACACAGTGGGGTCCCCGGCACCAGAGGGGAGGGAGGAAGGCCAGGAGCAGAGCACAGGCTGGTGGGCTCCAGAGGAGAAGACTTTGACATACTGGGGGAAATGGTGGTTAAAGTGGTGACATGGAAGCAGGTCTGAAAAGTGAAGGAGCTCAGGAAATCTGACAAGTCTTACAGGACAGCCTGCTCCAAGCACAGGAATGGTGTCTCCGAATACCCATGAACAGAAGCATTTATCTTGTGAGGCTGCTCCTCCGAACTGATGGAGCTGCAGGGCACAAAGGCAGCAAACAGGAGGTGGGAGCAGGGGAAGCTGCAAAGGAGGAATTTAGAAACTTTGTCCATGGATGGGGGGATGACACCAAATGTGCCCTGGACTTGATACCTGCATGGGAAGGGCAGCAAGATGAGCTGACACAGCTTCATTTGCAGTAAAAGAATAGACAGGGTGAATGTGGACCTGCTGCTGAACTTTCTAAGAGTAGAATCAGACAGGACTGAGGTACTTCATGGCTTCTTTGCCTCCATCTTCACCAGCAAGGTCTCCTGGGCCTTTGTTCCTGAAGGCAGGAGTCTGGAGAACACCCAGCAGTGGGTGGGGCTCAAGTCAGGGGTGACCTGAGCAAGCTCAGACACCTTTACAGAACAGGAGATGGGTCACTTGACCAGCTCCTGAACACAAGTATCGCTGTGCTGTGGCACCTGAAATTCCCAGGTACAACCACCTCTTGGTCCAGAGGAGTGTGATTCCTCTTGAGGCATCCCAGACTATCTCCTCACTCACATGGTAATTTAGGCACTCAGTTTTCCGATACATTCAGTCTTTATCAGGAGACACTCCAGAACAATATGAACAGGAAACTGCTGAGACCACCTGTTCTGGAAAGGGAGGGAAGGGTGAGCAGGGAAGGAAATAGAAGAAATACTGCTTAATTGCTATTTATTATGGAAATGCTCTCTGTTTGGCTATTCCTGAAATCCCTCTAATCATCCACACCAGACTTGAAGCCTTTAGGAAAATGATGCACAGAGCCTTGGCTTGTAAGAGCATTTTGTATGTTAATGAGACCTCTGCTGCCATGATCCTGAACTGCAGCTACTGAAAGAATGAACAAACCTCTAATGAAGTGAAAGGCAGAAGCAAACCCCAAGTTTCTGAGGGTGTTTGTGACCCCATGAAGGGCCATCACTGACACAGCTGTGAAGGAAACAACCAGTGCAGGTCCCTGTCCCTGGAGGCTGGTGAAGCAAAAGCCTTGAGACACTGGTTACAGGTGGTGAAGGTGATGTGAAGGTGGCTCTCATGCCATGTGAGCCCTTCATGTCTATTTACTGTCAGGATGGCAGAGCCCTGACCCCAGGACAAGGAGACCTTTTCTCTCTTATACTTCTCAGGCTCTGCCTGTGGTCACTGTGAGGGTATTTGTGTTTTGCACCTGGGGACACAAAGGGTGACTTTTGCCAGACCACCCTTTATCTGAACCACTTAGATATGTACCTATGGATGGGGTATCAAGCCTTATAGTGCACCAGAGATTGGAGCTCTGAGCTCCCTTCATCTGCCCTGTGTGACACATGTAAAATAAACTACCCAGTCAAAAAGTTGGTTTTGATTCCCTTCACAGCCTGAAGCAGCACATGGGTCAGGAGCTGAGCCAGGATTCCCAACGAGGACTCACATGCTCTGCTCATCAAGTTTAGGTGTTCCAGGGTGTGGGAACGGTAGGATGTGCAGTTCCAGCTAAAGGATCTTGAACAGATTATACACAAGTATGTTTTTTATGAGTGTAAGAAGTGATAGCCCAGGCCAGTGAGAATGATATCTCAGGTCGAAAAACCACCCTCATATGTCTGATGTGTGAATGTTGGGCCTGGGATTGTGAATGAGTGGGTTGGTACGTCACCCCCAGGATATGCATGGGAACATGACTGAAAAGAGTCACAGCACGAGTGTGTTGTGTTTAGAGTAACATTTATTGAAAAAAAACTGTCCAACCTCTTGGTCTGTAGACACATAAGTTGAGAACTGTTAATAAATAGAGCTCAGCTCTGCCTGCCTCTCCTCTCACTGAAAACAAGAACCCGGTGCCTGTGCGTCTGTCCGAGTCTGTATGAATCGTTCTCATCGCCGCAGCCGGGAATCTCAGCAGACGTGTCACGCTGATCCGTGGGTTCAAGGAGCTGGTCAAGAGCCTCGTCACCATTTCTGTAACAGTGGCTTTGCTGCCTGGCTGATGTGCAGACTCTGTGCATGGAGGCTGACACCTCTTGAACAACATGCTCTGAAAGGGTTAACAACATGGGCTGTTCTTTCTGGAAGAGTATTAGGACAGCAAAAAAGAACCTGGTTTGGGGCAAATGAAAAGGGATGCAAAAGATGTTTTCAGGACTGTTTAGGGCACTTGTAAAGCAGCCCTGCACCCTCTGTGAATTATTCTTGTGGTCAGGGAGAACCTGAGAGCTGTCCCTAAATGGAAAACATGAAGGGGAAGGAAGGACAGCATCATTCAGGCTGGATGGGATGGCAGGAAGTGTCTTGACCAACCTCCTGCTCACAGCAGGGTCAGACCAGATAGCTCAGGGCTTTATCCAAACACATCTTGGTCACTTTCTGGGACAGAGTGGCTGCGCACTCCTGGGAAACCGCTTCCAGTGCTGGACTGTCCTCATGACTGGAAAGTATCTCCTTTTTACAGCACCTTTCCAAGCCCAACCATCCAGATTGCTTTATAGACATCTGCTTACACACTGACACAGACCATAATACCCCAACAAGAATATTGTGGAGGTTGACACTAAATACCTTGCTGACTTCCAGGTAACAGACCATCAATGTTCTCCCCACATCCACAACCCTGTCCTTTCCTCACAGAAAGCAGAGGATGGACAGGCACAACCTGCCCTGGGCAAACCCCGTCACCTTCTCTTCCAGACACCCAGAAATGGGGTCCCAGTGGACATGCTCTGGGGCACAACCCTTAGTTCCCCTGCTCACCCATTGGCCATTTTGAAAAGTGCACACACTGTGTGAGAGCTGCCAGTGGTCAGGGAGTCCCCCCAGTCTCCATGAGCTTTCACAGATGGTGGAGAGTGGCCTCACTGTGACACCGTCCTGCTGTCCCAGGTCCTGGGTCTGCCCCTGCTGTCCCATAGACTGGGAAGGATGGTGATAGTTCCAGTGACCCCTCACTTGATCCCCATCCACTGCTGGTTGTTCTCCAAACTCCTGTCTTTAGTCACAGAGAACTGGGAAACAGCAATTTCTCAGAAGAAAGATTCTTCCATTCAGAGTGCTGGTAGGAAATGTATTTTGTGAGTAACTGGACACAATCATATATTTTACTATATATTTACCAAAGATAAATATATTTTTTTTCCTTATGATCACGTACAAAGACAGATAACACAGGTCTGTTGAGATCACTGTTAACATGGCCATCTAAAAAGAGAACAGTTCAATTTACCTTTTCCTCCTTCTTCCCTCCATCAGGCAAGAGTGACCAACAGCTTCCAGCATGACTCACTCTGTGCCAAGAGTAGAAAGTGGCACTGACAGGCCATGGCAGTGGATTGTTTGGTGCCTTCGACTCTGTGCAAGACACCAGGATTATCTTTTTTAACGCTGTAGGCTTTGGTAGGAGAGAAATCTAGAGAACACTTTTAAAAAAGAGGGAAAAAAGAAACCAAAAGAACGATGTAGAATGAAGTAAATGCCTTATTGCAACTGTAAGCATCAAACGCTGTTGGTGTTTTAATTCTCCTTTTTATGTTTTGAATACTTTAAACACCAGTGTTTTCCCATAAGATCAAAATGAGACTTTTCAGGATGTGCATCAAGAGCGAGAGGAGAACTACTGATCCTGCACTAGATTTGCCTTCTCAGCACTCTCTCTGTTATCTGTGCATCTGATCTCCCTCATCCTCCAGGTATTTCCTCCTGCCCTGACTAAACTGACCGTGTCTGAAGTCCCATTTCCAGCAGCTGATCTGCACACAACACTTGCGATTGCTCTCTGGGTTTCCCTTCCTCTTACTCTTTGATCACTCAGACACTTGTCAACAATCCAGTTGCTGCTTTCAGCTTCAAGGAGTTAAAAGCTTCCTTGTCTTTCAGTAGTCTGTCTATTCTGTCTTTAGCCAACTCCTTTATTGTGTTTATTTTATAATTTCCTTTCTGTCTAAAACATTTCTTGCATGGTTCTGCCTTGGAGAAGGTGAACCTCAGTGGTGGCAGCTTGTCATTGGCATTCAGTGGAGGTGTGTGTTTTCTTTTAATCATGAATCTCATCAGTGTTATTTTGTTTGTTCAAGGGTAAAGCAAAGTCCCTCTTTGCTGTGTGCACTTGGGTCTCCAAGGAGAGCAGGTGGGAGCTGGTGCAAAGGAGCTGGCACATCCAGCTGCAGACTGCAGTGAAGTCTGGTGTGAGGAAAAGGGATGCAAGGCCCAGGGGGCCAATGAGAGAAACGATGGGGTTGGGGAGGTGAGGAGCAAGGTTGTCCACATGGTGTGAGACCTCAAGGGACAGCTTCTCCAGCCAGTCCAGACCTCCTTAGGAGAGACCCTGGATCAACATCAGACAATGCTGCAATCACATCTTCTCCAAACTGAAAAGGATTAAAATACACCCTTTACAATAGAAAGACTTTTTCATCAGAAGCTTTTTGAAATCTTTCTCCATAATTACACAAAGAAAACTCTCTAATTAACTATATAAGATTGGAAGGAAATTACAAGAAGAGACATGGTTTGTTAGAGCTTTCTTGAGTGTAATGAGCCCCATGGTGCATTTGGTGCTGAGTCCTTGAACATTGCTCAGGTGCTGAGAGGAGATTGCACAAACCTTTCCAGAAGTCAAAGCCAGAAGAAAAAAGTACTAAGTTCCTTGAAGTATTAATGAGTTCCACTGAGAGCAAGTACCAGCAAAGCCTCCCCAGGGACTCGCTACAGCAGAGAATTGGAGGCCATGGTGGCAGATAAACAAAGGGAAACGTGCAGGCAGCTGAGGTGCTGAGAAAACCCTGGTTTAGTTGGATGAAGCAGAGAGGCTGACCCCCAGCCCCTGGGAAGGCAGATCCTGTCCCTCACACATTGCTCAGGGCTCTTCCTGGGGCAGGGGATGTGGGCTGTGTGGTGCTGAGTGAAGGACAATGGGGTGACAGTTCCCAGCCTTACTGGGGGTGTGCAGGAGGCCATGAGGTGCCCCAGTGCCTGAGGACAACGTGTCTCCTCACAGGCCTTGGTGGCAGAGGCGATGGCCATAGCCAAGGGGACAAAGACTTGGGTTCTCCTGGTGACATCCAGCCTTGCCAGTGCCCTTTGCCATCTCCACCACAGGTTGTCCTACACTGACCCTCAGCTGCTGCTGTTTCCCTGCAGGCTGTAGACACCCATCTCGCTTCCTCCCCTTGCTCTCACCCTGGTATTTCCATACATTGACTGATGTGTCTCCACTCTCATGCTGTTCCTGGAAACACAAGTACATGGACTGATCTCCTGCTCCTTCTGGATGATTTCTCGTACCACAGCACTGCCCTTTGAGTGACATTTCTTCCTCCTCATGTCCAGTCTCCACGTTTTAACCTGTGATGTGTGGCAGTGTTTCTCTGCTGTAGAAAGAAGGACCCTGAACACTACTGACCTGTCAGCCTCTTACCTGTGCCTGGGAAGATGATGGAACAGATCCTCCTAGAAGCTGTGCTAAGGAACAGAGAATTGTGACTCAACCACTTCCCTGGGCAGCCTGTTCCACTGCTTCACAACCTTCTCCATGACGAAATGTTTCCTAATATCAATTCTGAACTTTCTCTGGTACAAGCTGAGTCCATTTCCTCTCATCCTCTCACTTGCTACTCAGGAGAAGACCAACACCCTCCATGCTACAACATCTTTTCAGACAGTTGTAGAGAGCAAAAAGGTCTCCTCTCAGCCTCCTTTTCTCCAGGATGAACAGCCTCAGAACCCCCAACTGCTCCTCAGCAGACTTGTGCTCCAGACCCTCAACAGCCTTGTCCCCCTCCTCTGCACTCACTCCAACACCCCAAGATCTTTCCTATAGTGAGGGGCCCAAAACTGAACCAAGGATTTGAGTTGTGGCCTCACCAGTGCTGAGTACAAGGGGATGATCGCTGCTCCGATTCTGCCCACTACACTATTCTTGATGCAGTTCAAGCCATTGGCCTTTTTGGCAACCTGGGCACACGCTGGCTCATGTTCAGCTGCTGTCAATCAACAACCCCAGGTCCTTTTCCACCAGGCAGCTTTCCAGCCACTCTTCCCCAAGCCTGTAGTGTTGCAGGGGATTGTTATGACCAAAGTGCAGGACCTGACACTTGGCCTTGTTAAACCTCAGACAAATGGCCTCAGCCTAATGAAGCAGCAGCTCCAGATCCCTCTGTAGAGCCTTTGTACCCTCCAGCAGAACAACACTCCCAACCAATTTGGTGTCATCTGAAAACATAGTCAGGGTGCACCCGATCCCCTCATCCAGATCATTGATAAAGAGATGAGAGAGAACTGGTCCCAATACTGAGCTCCGAGGACACCACTCATGACCGGCCACCCACTGGATTTGGCTCTGTTCACCACAACTCTTTGGGCCTGGCTCTCCAGCCAGTTCTTTACCCATCGCAGATACACCATCCAAGCCATGAGCTGCAGCTTCTCCAGGAGATGCTGTGGGATACGGTGTCAAAGGCTTTACTGCAGTCTAACGACACAACACCCACAGCCTGGGTGGTGGATTCACTCCCCACAACAGACTTTCCCTCATCTGCTCAGCCGGTCACCTTGTCACAGAAGGAGATCAGGCTGCTCAAGTAGGACCTGCCTTTCATCAAGCCATGCTGATTGGGCCCGATTGCTCGTCTCGTGTGTGTGACCTCACAGTCCTTTCCCAGCCATGTTCCTGCTGTTGGCCAATCCCCTGCAGAGGCAGAAGTGACCTCACAGTGCCCTCCACAGCCATTGGTTCCTACTGGACTATGAGTTCCTGAGACACAAGTGACCACATGACATCGTACCCACCGTCACCCTCCTTGTGGTCCAGTGTGTGAGCAGATCAAACTAAGCTGCTTTCATCAAATGTATCTGATAGATTTCCTATCAAGGGTTTGAGTGGAGAAACGTTCCTCAGAGGAGCTGCTGTATTTACTCTGGGACATTTTATCTCTCTGTTTCTGCCTCTGCTTTTGTTCTCCTTCCTCTGTCTATTCTGACGTGAAAGAGCTCTCCAAGGCAAAGATTCATGGAATCCTACAATGACACAGGATGGAAGACACCCCCAAACACCATCTCTGTCCCACTAACCTTTATGGCACCCCAAGGAACAGCTGATAGCATTTATGCTCCCTTGGGTTAATCTCACCACATGCACACAGTGGACATGCACATGACGTGTATGTTTACAACTCATCTGCACAATGAAAACATGGACTTGTGACCTAGTGTTTTATAGAATCATGGAATGTCCTGAGTTGGAAGGACTCACAAGGATCATGGAGTCCAACTGCTGTCCCTGCACAGGACACCCCACAGGTCACCCCGTGTGTCTGAGGACGTTGTCCAGTCTCTTCTTGAACACTGTCAGGTTGGGGCCGTGACACCTCCCTGGGGAGCCTGTTCAGTGTCCAGCACCTCTGGGTGAAGAACCTTTTCCTCATGTCAAACCTGACCCTCCCCTGTCTCATCTACCTGCCATTCCCTTGAGGACTGTCATTGGTCATCACAGAGAACAAATCAGTGCCTTCCCTTCCTTCTCCCCTTGTGAGGAAGCTGTAGCCACCATGAGGTCTCCTTTGAGTCTTTTCTTCAGCTCTGATGCTCAGAAAGCCCTTGGTTTGTTTCTGGAGCAGAAAGGAGAAGCCATGAGCTCCAGGCAATGGGAAGGGGGATCCTGTCCCTCACACACGGCTCAGGGCTCTTCCTGGGACCGTGGGATGTGGGTGTGCAAGGCCCAGGGAAGGACAACACTGGGACAACAACTTCCAGCTTCCCCATGGGGCTGCGAGGAGGCACCGAGGCCCCAGTGCTACAACATGTCTTCTCCTTGGCCTCAGTGGCACAGACAACTGCCATGGCCAAGGGGACAGAGACCTGGGTTCTGCGGGTCCCTTCCAGCCTTACAGCGCCCTTTGCCATCTCCACCACAGGCTGTTCTACACGGTCCTACCCCTGCCCCTCTTTCCCCACAGGCTGCAGACACCCATCTTGCTTCCCCACCTGCTCTCTCCCCAGCATTTCTGCACCTTCACTGCTGTGTCTGCACCCTCACTGGCTGCTCTTTGGAACACAAACCATGGGCTGATCCAGCTCCCTCTGGGTCACCTCTTGTACCACAGCACTGTTCTTCTAGTGACATTTCTTCCTCCTCATATCCATTCCTCACCTTCTAAGTAGACTTCTTTTTTCTCTTTCTTGCTTCTTCCCACTATCATGAAAAGCTCGACTATCTCATAAACTGCCCTTCATGCAGGGAACCCAACCCGTTAGGCTTCTTGTGGTCTTTTACCTGACCAGAGAGAGGTCACCTCGCCATGATCTTCTAAGTCCCATGAGTGCTGCTGGCCTTTCAGCTTCTCTGACAGACACGACCATGTCCCTGCCGATGTCCCGTCATGTTCTCAGGTGGGATGGACATGACAACCCGTCTCTCTTCCTGGGTAAGACCTGTGGGCCCTTGGGCAGACTTTCTTTCCCAGCCATGTCCCTGCTGCTGGGCTGTCACCTCCAGAGACAGAACTGGCCCCACTGTCCCCTTCACAGCCACATGATTCCTCCTGGATTATGAGTGTCTGAGACTCAGCTGACCTCATAATACCAAACCCATCCATCCCCCTCCCCATAGCCCAGGGCCTGACCAGATAATAGTATGCTTGTTGTATCGAATTAAACAAATGTATTTTCCTCTAAATGTTTGAGTGGAGAAACTTTCTTTGCAGTAACTGCTGTTTTTATGTTGACATCATTTCTATCTTCTCTTCTGCCTCTTTTTTTTTTTTCTTTTTTTTTTTTTTTTTTTTAATTTTTTTTATTTTCTGCAGATAACTATATTCAAAAACGTGTCCAGGGGAAAGATTCATTGAATCATAGAGTCAGTCAGGTTTGAAGAGAGCCCTGAACATCTTCTTGCTTCACTCTCCTTCCCAAAGCAGGATGACCAGGTGAGGTTGTTCAAGGTTCCACTCAGCTTTGCATCATCTCCATCACAGCACAGAAGAGAGAATAAAGACGTTCACCAGTTTTGGCCCAAATGCTGGTCACTGGGGGATGACACACTAACTGCACAGAGGACACTGCATCGCAAATGATATTTGGGCTTGATGTTTCAGTGAACTTCCCACCAAGCATCCACTTCTTCAGCCCAAACAGCATCAATCGGGCTATAAGGACAGCACAAGAGACCATGTCCAAGGCCTGGCACAATTTCATACACACAACATGCCTTTCTTTCCTCTGCCCATTTTGGTTCACAAGTCTCTTTCTTGTCCTTCAAGTGCCTGCAGATGGCTGCAGGAGGACTTGTCCCATCACCTTCCCAGGGACAGAGACAGCTGACCAGCCTGTGATTCTCCCAATTGTCCTTCCTGCCTTTCTTGAAGATGGGTTTGACGGATGCCAGGACCTCCTCGATTGCACTGTCATTTTGAAAACACAATCCAGACTCACAGGGCAACTGAGGTGAATCTCAGATTCAGTGGGGTTTGTTCCCAGAGTCACACACACAAATGTCAGGGTTGTGCCAGGGGTCCATAACTGAGTTGGCTTTGTGGACTCTCATCTGAGGCAGAATCATAGAATCATAGAATACTCTGATAGGAAGAGAGCCTTGGGATCATTGAGTCCAACCACAGCCCAGCTCTCGCACTAAACCATGTCCCTGAGAACCTCGTCTAAACACCTTTAAACCCCTCCGGGGGTGGTGACTCCCCCACTGCCCTGGGCAGCCTGTTCCAATGCCTGTCAACCCTTTCCAGGAAATACTTTTTTCCTAATATCCAATCTAAACCTCCCCTGGTACAAATTGCGGCCAATTCCTCTTGTCCTATCACTTGCTACTTGGGAGAAGAATCCAAGACTCGCGATATTGCAACCTCCTTTCAGGTAGTTGTGGACAGTGAGAAGGTGTCCCCTCAATCTCCTGTTCTCCAGGCTGAACAGCCCCAGCTCCCTCAACCGCTCCTCATCACACTTGTGCTCCGGCCCGTCAGCAGCTTTCTCGCCTCCTCTGCACTCTCTCTAGTACCTCAATGTCCTTCCTGAGATGAGGGGCCCAAAACTGAACTCAGGATTCAAGGTGCGGCCTCACCAGTGCCAAGTACAGTGGCACAATCACTTCTCTAGGCCTGCTGCCCACACTATTCCTGATACAAGCCAGGATGCTGGTGGCCATTTTGGCCACCTGGAAACATTCTGGCTCATATTCAGCCAGCTATCGATCAACACCCACAGATCCCTTTCCACCAGGCAGCTTTACAGCCACTCCTCCCTGAGCCTCTAGCGCTGCCTGGGGTTGTTGTGACCCAAATGTAGGACCCAGCACTTGGCTTGTTAAGCCTCAGACAATTGTCCTCATCCCCATGATCCAGCATGTCCAGATCCTTAGGCATGGCCATCCTCATGTCCCACGTCATGAGGAGTGGTACCTCAGTTCAAGGCAGCACATCCTAGTGCTGCATTCAGGCCTTCATGAAACATTCAGAAATAGTTGATGGGGTTTGTACTGAGTCGGGTTCATCTTATGTACATGATATGCATGCTCATATCTCATCCATACAATGGAAACATTGGCTTCTGACTTACTCATTCAGTGTCCTTGTGTTGAGGGATGAACAACCTCTCTCAGCTGGGGTGAAGGGCCAGTGCAGGAAAAGGTGGTTTTGAGGGGCTGGTCTGTGGTGACTGTGCTGGGCCAGTTTCCCCAGGTTGTCCCATGAACATGGGCACAGCCCAGCCCCTGCTCTGCTGGTGCTTCAGGGCTCTCTCAGGAGGCCTGGCTGGGAGAGGACACTGCTGTGTGCCAGCCCTGCACACTCACACACTTCAGCCGTTCACTGGTATTTTCTTGTCTGGGGCATTTGGCAGTTCACCCTCCCACCCCCTCCTGAATTGTGCCACCCCCCTGCCCTCTCCCCAGCCGAACCCGGCAGAGCAGCCACACTGGAACTGGAACTGGTCCCACAGCAGTGGGGACCAGTGAGAATGAAGGACAGTGAGAATGTTCATCCAGCCAGCATGCTGAGAGGGTCTCCAGCACAGGCATCTTGCAGACCCAGGTCCAGACTGGCTCCCCAGGACAGCATGAGACATTTGGCCCAGGAGATCCTCAGGAAGGTCCTGCGGCCACAGTGCCACGGACACCTGCCCCAAGCTGCCACCTGCAGCAAAGTGTTTCTCTTTCCATGTCTTTTCTGCACACGTACAGTGCCCCACTCTTCTCCTGGAACATCCCGTCTCCCCACAGAGCTTTTCCCAAGAGAGCTGAGCTATGCTGACCTGGCCAGCTGTTTCTGCCCCCCTTCCCACGCTCCATACAGCTCCGACCTGGTGGTGCTGCTCTGCAGAGCAAGTGGGCTGTGGTGCCCAGGGCCATGGGGTGAGTCCGCAGATTCACGTTGGTCAGGGTGGGAGGAAGACCCAGCTCAGGGTGGCTCCTGCTCACTCCCCCTCAGCACACAGACATGGCTCCTGCAGCCCCAGAGATCCCAGAGAGAGGATTCTGGGCAAACAAGGCAGTGCGGGGTCCTTTATTTCATTTATACACACAGAGAGTACAGCTCCTTATTTAGAAAAAGACAATGCGTCAAACCAGAGAGGTAGATACGGACATAGATATAAGATGAAAAATAATTTTGCTTGTGAGTCCATTAATACAACAAAGAATACCTAAAACCAAAGAAAAAAAATAAAAAAGGTACAAAACTCAGGTTGAACTAGTAATGCGTTATATTACAAGTGACATGCAGAAGAAGGAGGTCACTTCATTACTGCTTTTGAAAAGCGAACAGTCATCACTTTCCTTATAGACTCCTTGAGTTCCCTGTTCCTCATGCTGTAGATGAGGGGGTTCACTGCTGGAGGCACCACCGAGTACAGGACTGACACCACAATGTCCAGCCATAGGGAGGAGATGGACGGGGGTTTCAGGCTGGCAAACAAGGCAGTGCTGACAAACAGAGAGACCACGGCCAGGTGAGGGAGGCAGGTGGAAAAGGCTTTGTGCCGTCCCTGCTCAGAAGGGATCCTCAGCACGGCCCTCAAGATCTGCACATAGGACACCACGATGAACACAAAACACACAAATACTACTAATATACTAACCACAATAAGCCCAAATTCCCTGAGGTAGGAGTGTGAGCAGGAGAGCTTGAGGATCTGGGGGATTTCACAGAAGAACTGGCCCAGGGCATTGCCCTTGCACAGGGGCAGTGAAAATGTATTGGCCGTGTGCAGCAGAGCATTGAGAAACCCAGTGGCCCAGGCAGCTGCTGCCATGTGGACACAAGCTCTGCTGCCCAGGAGGGTCCCGTAGTGCAGGGGTTTGCAGATGGCAACATAGCGGTCGTACGACATGATGGTGAGAAAGTAAAACTCTGCTGAAGCTAAAAAGACAAACAGAAAGAGTTGTGTAGCACACCCTCCATAGGAAATGACCTTGGTGTCCCACAGAGAGTTGGCCATGGACTTGGGGACAATGGTGGAGATGGAGCCCAGGTCGAGGAGGGCGAGGTTGAGCAGGAAGAAGTACATGGGGGTGTGGAGGTGCTGGTCCCAGGCTATGGTGGTGATGATGAGGCCGTTGCCCAGGAGGGCAGCCAGGTAGATGCCCAGGAAGAGCCAGAAGTGCAAGAGCTGCAGCTCCCGTGTGTCTGTGAACACCAGGAGGAGGAACTGCATGATGGAGCTGCTGTTGGACATTGGCTGCCTATGGGCATGAGGACCTGTGCAAGGATGAAAAGGTTTAGATGAGACTTCTATGGGAACAACCAAAGCCATTTCCCAAAGTCTCTCCCACCCCTTCACAAAAAGAGACCCATTCTTTTCCAGGAGAACGTCCTGGCTGGAGCCCTCGTCGGTGCTTGATGAGTGTGCAATGAAGAGCACAGTGTCTGCCCAGGGGCTCCTGAGGAGTCAGCCTGACCCTGTGTGATCGGGTGGGCAGGGGCCAGTCCTGGGGTTCAGCTTTGTCAGCTGGACCTGCTCCTGGTGCAGAAGGGACTGTCAGCATCTATACCCCCAGGTCTGAGAAACTGAGTTGGAGAGGTTTGGTGTTCCTACAGCTCCTTCTCCCCTCCCACCCTGGGGAGTGTTGTTGGGTGTCAGAAACCCTCAGCATTTCTGCTGCACTCAGGGAGAACAGAGCGAGTCCTGCGAGACCAGAGGGTGCCTGTGGGTCAGTGCAGAGTGAGGGCAGCTGCTCTGTCCCTCTGTCCTGCTCCAGCTGCCCTGGGCTGGCACCTTTCTGAGATGGGGGCTGTTCACACTCCCATGTTACCCAGAAAAGCCACCAGGCACTGCTGAGAGCAGAGGGACCCACCTCAGACCATGACAGGTCTCACCCTTTCCTAAGCTCTCAGCACACAACGTTTAGCCCAGGACACACACAGCTCATTCCCCAGGCCCAAGCCCCACAGAATGCATTGCCCACAGCCCACAGGTCAGAGCAAAGCTGGGACACGTGTGCCCATGGACACACCTGCAGGAAAGGACCCACAAGATCAGGCTGTGACTCTGCAGCTGAAACTCCCATCCCCAGAGAGCCTGACAGCAAGAACAAGATCCCAACAGCAGTGACCCAGAGCAGGGGAGCAAGAAGGAAAATGCGGTGAGGGTGGGTGTGAGAGAGGCCAGGGCAGAGGCAGCCGGGCACTCAGACAGCGTCACCCTTCCCCAGCTGTGCAGCCACCTCCCAGACACCAACAGTGCCGGGCAGCTGCTCTCAGCCCCTGTGCTCTGCAGAGGAACTGGAGCTCTGGCTGCACAGGAGCTGCTTCATGCCTTGGAGCCCCCGGCCCTGAGGGCAGAGGCTTTGCTGGGTGGGAGAGGAGGCCAGGGGCTGCTCACAGGAGGGATCTGACCTGCAGGGGGTCACAGGGACTTTTCTCTGTTCTCCCTCCCATAACCATTCCGGGTTCGGTTTCCTCTCATTTCTGATCATTTCCCTGCTGCCTGGAGATTCTCCCCTGGGAGGTGTTTCCCTGTCCATGTCTCTTCCCTGTCAGTGCTCACAGACCATCCCACCCTCTGTGCCCTCCCCCTGGCCCTACAGATGCTGCCTGTTCACAGGGCACTGCCTGGGGGCATCTTCCTGTCTGCAGCCTGGAAAACAGGACAGGTCAGACTAAGGCTGACGGGTCCAGCCAAGGTGATGCAGGTGCTGCGCACAGGCAGAGGGGTGGGGAAGGGATGTCATGAGCCTTCTGGCAGATGTACTGATCACTCACAGTTGCAGTTCAGGAGTCTCAGTGACTTGTTTAAGCATGAGAGCTCATTTTCATTTTATCCTTTCCTGCACCCCCCAGCCCTTGGGAGAGGAAACTGAAAAGACAGGCTCAGGAAAGCTCCTTATCTGTCTGCTAATCCTTACATTGATCTTGTCATTGGGGCATCCCCTTGGAAAAATGCCAGGAGCGATCTGGAGCTGTGACCAGTGCTGACCCACACAGCACCCTCTCCACAGCACGACCCTGCCCTACCAGATCTTGCTCCTTCCCCCCACAGCTTCTCCCCACAGCGCCATGGGGATCTCCCGGGCAGGCTGAGCGCTGACCCTGGCAGGCGGCAGAGTCCCTGCCCGGCACAGCCCTGGGGTGCAGGGACCCTGCTCTGCAGGACAGCCCTGGGCACCCCTGCCTGCACATTGACATTTACACCCCACAGCCACCCTGGGGAGAACACAGCATTCACGTCTTGTCACTCTGACAGTGCAGAAGGCAATCCCTGCTCTGCAGCACATCCTCCCCTCTGATCAGAGAATCTCTGAGAGCTGTACTTACATCTCTCGCAGGCTCTGCAATGTTACAGCTTTCTGAGATCCTTCCAAGATCTGAAGATGCAATGCCCTGCAGCCACAGGCTTCATATCTGAGAGGATTTCATTTGCAGTGAACTCTCAGCATCCTCCCAGCCCAGACTGCGTTTCCCTCTCTGTGCCTGGCTCCTGTGCGCTCGGTGCTGCAGGCAGAGCCCTCAGCCCTGCTGCGTGTGCAGAGGAGCTGCTCCTGGGCAGAGCTGTCTCTCTGCAGCGCTGCCGCTGCCATGAGCTCCCTGTGTCCCAGGAGCCCAGCCCAGCTCAGCAGCACAGGAGCAGCCCATGATGTCCCTTTCTCTGTCCCCTCTGGGCTCCTCCAGGTGTCCCTGGGGTTCCACTGGAACATCCTTTGAAACAACCTCAATTACTCAGTGATGTTGATTCTCTCTCCTCTGAAGAGACACATCATTGTGTTCTTTGTATTAAACAATTAATTAGTATGAGAACCAACTTTTCTTGTCCCATTATTAGACAGGACACCAGGAGTATTACAGCAAAGGATCTAATTCCTCCAGGCCGGAGGAGGAATATCTTCAGTTGAATGAGTTCAAGCATTTTATTCTGGTTTTATACTCCTAGGTCTAGAGAGACATTCATCAATCTCTGGCCATGTCATGTCTGTGCTCTGATTCAAAGCCTTCGCACACATGGGCTCTTGGACACTTGGTATCAGGTTTCTTGTGGCAGGTCAGAGCTGGGCTGGTGCCACAGCTGGGGTGGCTCAGCCCAGATGTGAGGCAATGTCCTCAGCCAGGGACCTGACTGGGGAGCTGGAGCTGTCAGTGCTGCAGACAGAGCTGTGACACGGATGGAATGAACTGCCAGGCAGGGTGGCAGGAGTGAGTTCATCTGGTCTGCAAGGACAGCAGCCTCCAAGCACAGCAACAGCCCAGATCAAAACTCATTCCAGACCTGGAAGGCAATTCAAGGCCCCATAATGAGCTGTTACTACTGCAGGAACAGTTAAAGGACAAACAAAGACACTTTGTAGCTACTGTTGAATTCAACAAGAGAAAGAGGTGAGAATCCCTGTGTCCTCTTGTCCTCCCTCTTCACCAGCAATGTGTCCCAGGCCTCTGTGACTTGAGACGGGAAGGTGGAGAACAACCAGCAGTGGATGTGGATCAAGTCAGGGGTCACTGGAACTAACACAATCCTTTCCAGTCTATGGGACAGCAGGGGCAGCATCCCAGGACCTGGGACAGCAGGACCATGTCACAGTGAGGCCACTCTCCACCATCTTGGAAAGCTCATGGAGACTGGGGGGACTCCCTGACCACTGGCAGCTCTCACACAGTGTGTGCACTTTTCAAAATGGCCAATGGGTGAGCAGGGGAACTAAGGGCTGTGCCCCAGAGCATGTCCACTGGGACCCCATTTCTGGGTGTCTGGAAGAGAAGGTGACGGGGTTTGCCCAGGGCAGGTTGTGCCTGTCCATCCTCTTTGCTTTCTGTGAGGAAAGGACAGGGTGGTGGATGTGGGTAGAGCAGTGGTGGTCTGTTACCTGGAAGTCAGCAAGGAATCCAGCATCATCCCCCACAATATTCTTGTACCCAAGGTAGGATATTATGGTCTGTGTCAGTGTGCAAGTAGATGAGTAAAAAGCAATGTGGATGGTTGGGCTTGGAAAGGTGCTGTAGAAAGGGAGAAACTTTCCAGTCATGAGGACAGTCCAGCACTGGAAGCTGTTTCCCAGGAGTGCGCACTCACTCTGTCCCAGAAAGAGACCAAGATGTGTTTGGATAAAGCCCTGAGTAATCTGGTCTGACCCTGCTGTGAGCAGGAGGTTGGTCAAGACACCTCCTGAGCTCCCCTTGAGCCTGAATGACGCTGTCCTTCCTTCCCCTTCATGCTTTCAGTTTAGACAAAGCTCTCAGGTTCTCCCCGAGCACATGAATCATTCACATGAGGTGCAGGGCTGCTTTTACAAGTAATCATAAACAGTTCTGACCACATCTTTTGCATCCCTTTTCATTTGCCCCAACCCAGGGTCTTTTTTGCTGTCCTAATACCCTTGCAGAAGGAACACACCACCTTGTTCGTCCTTTCAAAGCAGGTTGTTCAAGAGGTGTCAGCATCCATGTACAGAGTCTGCACATCAGCCAGGCAGCAAAGCCACCGTTACAGAAATCGAGATGAGACACTTGACCAGCTCTTTGAAGCCAGGAATCAGCGTGACATGTCTGCTGAGATTCTAGTGAACACCTAAATTTGAAGAGCAGGACATTTGAGTCCTCCTTGGGAATCCTGGCTCAAATTCTGAACCTTATGGTGCTTCTGGTTGTGAAGAGAATCAAAAGCAACTTTTTGATGGGGTTAGTTTATTTTACATGTGTCACACAGGGCAGATGAAGAGAGCTCGCAGCTCCAATCTCTGCTGCACTATAAGGCTTGATACCAGATCAGAACTCAGTCTAGACCTGGAAGGCAATTCAAGGGCCCCATAATGAGCTGCTACTACTTCAGGAACAGTTGAAGGAGAAACAAAGACACTGTGTGATGACTGATGACTTTAATAAGAGAAAGAGGTGAGAATTTCCATGTCCTCTTGTCCTCTGTCTTCACCAGCAATGTATCCCAGGCCTCTCTGACATGAGACAAGAATCTGGAGAACAACCAGCAGTGCATGGGGATCAAGTCAGGGGTCATTGGAACTAACACAATCCTTTCCAGTCTATGGGACAGCAGGGGCAGTCTTCTTAAAAAAATTAGCTCAAGAACATGCCCAAGAAAGTGACCCACAGATCAAACACCAGAGTACAGGTGAACAGTGTGTGTGTGCAGGGCTGGCACACAGCAGTGTCCTCTCACAGCCAGGCTCCTGCCAGAGACCTGCAGGACCAGCAGAGCAGGGGCTGGGCTGTGCCCCTGTGCACTGGACACCCCATGGAAGGAGCCCCAGGTCAATCACCATGGACACCCCTCACAACCACCATTTCCAGCTCTGGCCTCCCACCCACAGAGGTTGTTCTTCCCTCCACAGAGAGACACTGAATGAGTAGTTCAGCAGTCCATGTTTGCTTTATACAGGTGTTGAGGTTTGGATTGCGGGATGGCAACCGTGGCGGATGTGGGTGTTAGCCCCCTCTCCTCCCCCTTCCTTCTTCAGCCCCTTCTTCTCCCCCCTTCCCACTCAGGACAGGCGATTGGGAAAGAAAGGATGACAGAGAGAAGAGAGTTGGAAAAATTAAAGATGTTTTACTAATGCTACCAATAAAAATAGAGAAAATAATACAAAATCACAGTATCACAGTATCACAGTATGTTTGGGATTGGAAGGGACCTCAAAAGATCATCCAGTCCAATCCCCCTGCTGGAGCAGGAACGCCCAGGTGAGGTCGCACAGGAACATGTCCAGGTGGGTTTTGAATGTCTGCAGAGAAGGAGACTCCACAACCCCCCTGGGCAGCCTGTTCCAGTGCTCTGTCACCCTCACTGAGAAGAAGTTTCTTCTCAAATTTAAGTGGAACCTCTTGTGTTCCAGCTTCATCCCATTACCCCTTGTCCTATCATTATTTGCCACCGAGAAGAGCCTGGCTCCATCCTCATGGCACTCACCCTTTATATATTTATAAGCATTAATAAGGTCACCCCTCAGTCTCCTCTTCTCCAAACTAAAGAGCCCCAGCTCCCTCAGCCTTTCTTCATAAGGGAGATGCTCCACTCCCTTAATCATCTTCGTTGCCCTGCGCTGGACCCTCTCCAGCAGTTCCCTGGAACTGAGGGGCCCAGAACTGGACACAATATTCCAGATGGGGTCTCACCAGGGCGGAGTAGAGGGGCAGGAGAACCTCTCTCGATCTACTAACCACCCCCCTTCTAATACACCCCAGGTACCATTGGCCTTCCTGGCCACAAGGGCCCAGTGCTGGCTCATGGTCATCCTGTTGTCCACCAGGACCCCCAGGTCCCTTTCCCCTACACTGCTCTCTAATATGTAATTTCCCAACCTATAGTGGAACCTGGGGTTGTTCCTGCCCAGATGCAGGTCTCTGCACTTTCCCTTGTTAAATTTCATTAGGTTATTCCCCGCCCAACTCTCCAGCCTGTCCAGGTCCAATAAAACCAATCTTGAAAGTCCCAGCAACTGCTCATGCAGATCAGGGGCCGGCACCCAAAGTCCTGGACTGGACTCTGCAGCCAACCAGAGCTGGATTCAGTCTGTCACTAGGCCTCAGTTTTCAGGGAATACTAGCAAGGTCCTCTCCTAATGTCGGCCAGAAGGAAAAGGGGTGAGATCCTCATGATCTCCCACTTTTACATGAAGTATTCACGTGAACGGGATGCTATACGCTGTTTGTCAGTTTCTAGTCACCTGTTCTCTCGTTGCCCCTCTCGCAAGATGTACATCTGTCCTTATCAGTGACCTCGCATTCCATTGCTAGGTTTACCAAAACTTGTGTCTGACTTTCCAGAAAAATGCAGCTAATATGAAGCTTTAGCTGACAGGCAAATTCACTAAAAGAGAAACTTGTTTTTAACTAAACCAGGACAACAGATGAGAAGTGAGCATGTGCATCATGTACGTGAGGTGACATGAACACAAGTGAGCACAAATATCATCAGCTATTCCTTGGGGTTCCATGAAGGCCTGTGGCACAGACCTTGAGGTCACTTCATGTTGGGAGGAACATCCCATAGGAAATCACCTGAATGCAGCAGTTGTGCTTCCTTGAACTGAGGTCCCTGTGTCCATTCCTCATGACGTGGGACATGGATGACACACCACAGGGCTGAGGTGTCTCCTGTCCTTTTGGAGTGGCAACAGGAGGCCAGTGCCTCTGTGTAAAAGGGACAGACTCTGTCTCTGAACATCCCTGGGTGCATAAGGTGTCCATGAGGCCAGCTCAGATGTGGACATCTGACAGATACTGACATTTCTGTGTGTGACTCTGGGAACAAACTCCACTGCCCAATGAGATTCATCTCGGCTGCCTTAGGATCATTGCAAGTGCTCCAGTCTGCTACCTCACCATTGCCTGTTATTCTGGATTGTGACCTCAGAAGAACCAGGGCAATCAGAGAGGTTCTGGGGTCTTTGGAAAAGGCAGACATCAAAGCCATGTTCAAGAAAGGCCGGAACAGGTATTGGGAGAATTGCACGTTGGTCAACCTGCCTCTGTCCCTGGGAAGGGGATTGGACACATCCTCCTGTAGAGTGGGATTTCAGCTCTTTTCAGGGTGATGAAAAGGTGGGTCGAGGCCACGAACAACCTCCCCTGGTTCACCCGGCCTTGAGCAGGATAGTGAGACAAGATGAGTGTAACAAGGGCTCTCTTCAGGCAAGGCAATGAAGTGGGATGGGTGTCTACAGCCTGCAGGGAAAGAGGGGCAGGTGTAGGACTGTGTAGAACATGCTTCAGTCTTGGTCAGGTCTGGGGTGCTAAGGAGGGGAGTGGATGGGTGTGGTATTATGAGGTCAGTTGTGTCTCAGAAACTCATAATCCAGTCAGAAATGCGTGGCTGTGATGGGTTGTCATGTCTATCCCACCTGAGAACATGACAGGACAGCAGCAGGAACATGATCATGTCTGTCAGAGAAGCTGAAAGGCCAGCAGCAGTCGTGGGATTTAGAAGATCATGGTGAGCTTACTTGCCCTCTGTCAGGTAAAAGACCACAAGAAGCATAATGGGTTGAGTTCCCTGCTTGAAGAACAATTTTTGAGATGGCTGAGTTTTCCTTAGTAGTAGAAAAAAACAAGAGAGAGAAAAAATAACTCACATTGTGCAACTTGGATGATGGAGACTGGATATGAGTAGTAAGAAATGTGACTGGAAGGGCAGTGCTTTGGGGCAAGAGCTCACCCAGAGTGAGCTGGATCAGCCCATGGTTTGTGTTCCAAAGAGCAGCCGGTGAGGGTGCAGACACAGCAGTGAAGGTGCAGAAATGCTGGGGTGAGAGCAGGTGGGGAAGCGAGATGGGTGTCTGCAGCCTGCAGGGAAAGAGGGGCAGGGGTAGCACCATGTAGAACAGCCTGTGGTGGAGATGGCAAAGGGCGCTGTAAGGCTGGAAGGGACCCACAGAACCCAGGTCTGTGTCCCTTGGCCATGGCAGTTGTCTCTGCCACTGAGGCCCAGGAGAAGACATGTTGTCCTCATGGCACTGGGGCCTCGGTGCCTCCTTGCAGCCCCATGGGGAAGCTGGAAGTTGTTGTCCCAGTGTTGTCCTTCCCTGGGCCTTGCACACCCACATCCCACGGTCCCAGGAAGAGCCCTGAGCCGTGTGTGAGGGACAGGATCCCCCTTCCCATTGCCTGGAGCTCATGGCTTCTCCTTTCTGCTTCAGAAACAAACCAAGGGGTTTCTGAGCATCAGAGCTGAAGAAAAGACTCAAAGGAGACCTCATGGCGGCTACAGCTTCCTCACAATCGGAGAAGGAGCGGAAGGTACTGATCTATTCTCTCTGGTGACCAATGACAGAATCCAAGGGAATGGAAGAAGGGTGTGCCAGGGGAGGTTCAGGTTGGACATGAGGAAAAGGTTCTTCACCCAGAGGTGCTGGACACTGAACAGGCTCCCCAGGGAGGTGTCACGGCCCCAACCTGACAGTGTTCAAGAAGAGACTGGACAACGTCCTCAGACACACGGGGTGACCTGTGGGTTGTCCTGTGCAGGGACAGGAGTTGGACTCCATGATCCTGGTGGGTCCCTTCCAACTCAGGACATTCTATGTTTCTATGAAATACTAGGTCAAAAATCCATGTTTTCATTGTGCAGATGAGAAGTAAATATACACATCATGTGCATGTCCACTGTGTGCATGTGGTGAGATGAACCCAAGGGAGCACAAATCCATCAGCTATTCCTTGGGGTGCCATAAAGGTCAGTGGGACAGAGGTGGTGTTCAGGGGTCTCTTCCAACCTGTGTTATTGTAGGATTCCATGAAGATTTTCCTTGGAGAGCTCCTTCACGTCAGAATAGACAGAGGAAGGAGAAAAAAAGGCAGAAGCAGAGATGTAAAATGCCCCAGAGTAAATACAGCAGCTCCTCTGAGGAACGTTTCTCCACTCAAACCCTTGATAGGAATCTATCAGATACATTTGATGAAAGCAGCTTAGTTTGATCTGCTCACACACTGGACCACAAGGAGGGTGATGGTGGGTATGATGTCATGTGGTCACTTGTGTCTCAGGAACTCATAGTCCAGTAGGAACCAATGGCTGTGGAGGGCACTGTGAGGTCACTTCTGCCTCTGCAATGGATTGGCCAATAGCAGGAACATGGCTAGGAAAGGACTGTGAGGTCACACACACGAGACGAGCAATCGGGCCCAATCAGCATGGCTTGATGAAAGGCAGGTCCTGCTTGAGCAGCCTGATCTCCTTCTGTGACAAGGTGACCGGCTGAGCAGATGAGGGAAAGTCTGTCATGGGGAGTGAATCCGCCACACAGGCTGTGGGTGTTGTGTCCTTAGACTGCAGTAAAGCCTTTGACACCGTGTCCCACAGCATCTCCTGGAGAAGCTGCAGCTCGTGGCCTGGATGGTGTATGTGTGATGGGTAAAGAACTGGCAGGAGGGCATTTTGTCCCCTGGAGCCATTTGTCCCCTTCCTGTTCACATGGGCATCCCATGAATGCATCACTGCTCTACCCCAGTGTAGACAGGCACAAGGCCTTCTCCTCCTGGACCTCTCACCTCACCTGTGCCACTGATTTCTACAGCAGCCTCATCCTTGAATGTGAGATGCCCAGAAAGCCCTCCCAAGACAGTTTGACAAAGCCTTTTTTCTACACCTTCCCCCCATCCCTGCTCAATCCCCTCAGGTACAGCATAAGGACCAGAAAGTTTGGGTGCAAGTGGAGCTTTGAGAAAAATCGTTAGGAAAGCTTTGAGGTGCACAGAGAGCCCATCAACATGTTGGCAAGCTGCTCTCTCTGAACAGGTCCAGAAGACCAGCACAGTATTTGCTGTGTCCCAGAAACTTGCCTGGAAGGTTGGGATATGGAGAAAAGGTTTGGTCTGGGAAGGGACAGGCAGGGGCTGGTGGAACTGGCTGGTGTGACCGTGAGACGTCTCTCCAACACCTCAGAAAAGTCCTGGCTCTCAGGGAGGCTGCATGGTCCTCTGAGAAAGAAAATATAAAAAATGATCTATCATAGAATAATTGTGGTTGCAAGAGACCCTTAAGATCGTCGAGTCCAACCATAACCTAAATCTGGCACTAAAACATGTCCCTAAAAACCTCTTCTGTATGTCTTTTAAACACCTTCAGTGATGGTAACTCCACAACCTCACTGGGCAGTCTGTTCTGTTGCTTCAAAACCCTTTCCCTGAAGAATTTTTTTCCTCATATCCAACCTAAACCTCCCCGTGTGCAACTTGAGGCCATTTCCTCTTGTCCTATCACTTGCTACTTGGGAGAAGAGACCAACACCCTCCATGATAAAACCTCCTTTCAGGCAGCTGTAGAGAAGAATAAGGTCTCTCCTCAGCCTCCTGTTCTCAAGGCTGAACAGCCCCAGCTCCCTCAACCGCTCCTCATAAGACTGGTGCTCCAGACCCTTCACCAGCCTTGTCACCCTCCTCTGAACTCTCTGCAGCACCTCAATGTCTTCCTTGCCATGAGGGGCCTAAAACTGACCCCAGGATTCAAGGTGCAGCCTCACCAGTGCCCAGTACAAAGGGATGATCACTTCTCTAGTCCTGCTAAAGCTCTGATTGAATCAAGGCTTGAACACCTTGGTGTGACCCAGTTGGTGACAGGTTGGACTGCAGACTCCTGAGGTCCCTTCAACCTCAGTTCTCTCATGATCCCATTGTGATGTTGGGCTCTGTTTCAGACTGGAGCAGAGCAGGCGATGATGGGGCAGGATCCACCTGTGCTGTAGGTGACCATCTAAACCAACATCTCAGCCAGTGAAGCAGCCAACACTTCAGTGTGACACTCTGGGCAAAGTGTGAGGAGTCCTGGGCAGGGAAGGTTCAGAGGGCATGGGGCGCTGTGCAAGACACAACATGATCTTGGCTTCATGCCTGCAGGCCCATCAGATGTCAGTTGATGTCAATGGATATTAAAATAAGAGGAACTGAAGACAAAGATCCAAAGCAAAGGAAGGTGTCAACTAACTTTCTTTCTTTCTTTCTTTCTTCCCTTATTCCTTTCTTCCTTTCTTCCTTCCTTTCTTCCTTTCTTCTTTTCTTGTATGTATTTATGTATTTATCTGTTTATGTATGTATTTATGTAATCATTTAAGTAGTTATGCTTTTATGTATTTATGTATTTATTTACTTAATTATTTACATACTGTTTTACTTATTTATTTACTTATTTACTTATTACTTACTTATTTACTTATTCATTTACGTATTTATTTATTTATTTATTTATTTAAAAGTCTTTGTAGGGGAGTCTCTTTTCTTTGGAAAGGAAAGAGTTCTCCAGAACTGGGCATGGATTTAGGACACAAATGTCTTCAGCTCCAGGGACACAAACACCAGGTGCCCGTGTAGATGCCCCGGGAACCCCTGCCCAGGCTCCACCTCCACTGCAAGGTGCTCTGGTCTCCCCAGGTCCTGTGTGAGAGATGCCAATCCCAGGCCAGCACCTCAGGTACACTGGGGCCCTAAAATGGCCCTGGCTGTTTATGGTGAGACAGCTGATGACTGATGTACTAAGGGTAGGAGAAGAAATATTGGTCTTCCCCTGTACTTGTATTACCAACACTCTATGATTTCATCTCCCTCGTCATTCAGGAGTTCCCACCTCTCCTGATTAAATGTCCCTGTCCAAGGACAACTTTCCAGCACTGTCTGGACGTTGGCCCTTCCCAGTGCTCTCAGGTTTCTCCTCCACTTGCTCTTTGGTCATTCAGTGGCCTCTCAACTGTCTGGTTTCTGCTTTGAGCTTCAGGGAGTTACAAACTTGCCCCATTCTTCAGAGCTCTAATTAATATGGCAGTCAACACGTTCATTGTGTGTATTTCTATCCTCTCCTATCTCTCTGTCTAAACTAGTTCTTGTGTGGGTGTCCCTTGTGGACACTGGACCTCATCAGATCCAGCTTACACACACAGCTGAGGAAAGTGTTTTGCTGTTTATTAAACTGTGCAGTGTTTGCACAGGAGAGCAGGTGGAGCTGGTGCACAGGAGCTGCAGCATCTCCTGCAGAGCTCATGGAGAAGTCTGATGTAGGAAAAGTGATGCAATCTCTGGTGGCCAATGAGGGAACCGGCAGACTGGGGGTGGGGGTGAAGAGCCAGGTTGTCCATACAGTGTCCAGCCTCAAGGGACTGTTCTCCTGCCTGTCCAGATGTCTTCAGGAGACCCTCTGGATCAGTGTCCATTGTAGAATGCTGTTGTCACTTCTTCTATACACTGAAAAATGACAGAAAATACCCTTGAAATTAAAAACCCTCCTTTATGAAATCTTCTTTGAAATCTTCATCAGCAAGTGTCCCATTGAAACCTCTCCAGTTAGTTCTACAAGTCTTGAAGATGTGAATGCATTTACAGAAAGAAACATCGCTCTCTAGGGCTTTCTGTGTTTTAATGAGCCCCATGGCGTATTTGGTGCTGAGCCCATGAACCTCAGATACCAAGGACAGACTGAAGAATCTGCTCAAGAAGTCCAAGCCAGAACCAAACTCCAAAGTACCTTGAAGCATTAATGGGCCCCACTGAGGGCTGTTCCTGACAAAGCCTCCCCAGGGACTCGTTAGAGCAGATAATTGGAGGCAGTGATTGCATCAGCCAAAGGCAAAGTGCAGCAGCTCTGATGCTGAGAAAGCCCTTGGTTTGTCTGATGAAGGACAATGGCCAAGCCTTGAGCCCCTGCCCCTGGGAAGGGAGATCCTGTCCCTCACGTGTGGCTCAGGGCTCTTCCTGGGGATGTGGGGAGTGCGATGCCCAGTGCTGGACAATGGTGTGACACTCCCTGGGGGTGCAAGGAGACAATGGGTGCCATGGCCATGACAACCATGTGTCTTCTCTTAGGCCTCACTGGCAGGGACATCAGCCATAGCCAAGGGGACAAAGACCTTGGCTCTTTCAGGGACATTCAGCCTTGCCAGCGCCCTTGGCCATGTCCACCATGGTCCATCCTGCACTGTCCCAGGCCTGTGGCTGTTTCTCCACAGGCTGCAGACACCCCATGCGCTTCCCCACCTTGTTCTCAGCCCAGTGTGTCCCCACCTGTGCTGCTGTCTCTCCATCCTCACCAGCTGTTCCTTGAAACACAAAGTCATGGCTGATCCAGAGTCCTTCTGAATGACCACAGCACTGCGCTCAGAATGACATTTCTCTATCCTCAGCTCCACTCTGGACCTCCAGAGCTGCAGTTTCTGATGGTTTTGCTTCCTCATGCTGTTTCCCAACAACAACCACAACAAAAAAAAAAATTAAAAATTGTCACCATCTTGGAAAGT
Organism: Streptopelia decaocto; assembly: GCF_964273445.1. Taxonomy (NCBI): domain Eukaryota; kingdom Metazoa; phylum Chordata; class Aves; order Columbiformes; family Columbidae; genus Streptopelia; species Streptopelia decaocto. The sequence continues at coordinate 896,441 of NC_138672.1, read as the reverse complement.
GATTTTCAAGATTTCTGAAGCTACTACTGCCCTTTCTTGTCATGGTTTTACCACAGCCACCAACCAAGACCATGGGAGATGCTCACATCCTGCTCCCAGGCCCCAGGTGGGATAAGGGAGAGAACTGAATGGGAAGGGAGAAACTTGTGGGTTTAGAAAAAATATAATAAGACAATAGAAATAATACACTACTACTAATAATATACTAAGATATACATAAAGTAAAATATATGACACTCGGTGCAATCCCCCACAGAACTCCAGTTGTGCTGAAGAGGCAGCCCAAAAGAAGAGAGCACCCTGGTCCTGAACAGCTGATCCCAGCAAGAGAAAGTACAAGTGCAAAAGGCAGAGAGGCCCAAGGGCCAACTGAAAAACAGCAAAACATCATAAAACTGAACGAACACTGAACTCCCAATAGAATGGAACTTCCGAACAGAGCTAACCAATGTAGCCGGAAAACCAAAACTAACGGGCTGGAAAAGGCATCTCCAGCTTTATACTGAGCATGACACTAATGGTAGAGAATAGTTGTTGATTGACCTGGATGTCAATCCAGGTGCTGTCCTGTCTGTGCCTCCTCTTACCAGTTTGCTCCTGCAGCTGCACTCCAGAGAAGTCCTTGGTTTCACTGACAATAGTCCAGGTAAATTAAATAGAAATAGATAAATGAAATTAAGAAAATATACTCAGTGCTATCCCCCGTGTAACTCCAGTCACACGGAGCAGCCAGTCCTGCAGAAGGGAGCACCTTGGTCCTGAACAGCCCATCCCAGCGAGAGAGAGCAAAAGGGCAACAGGCAGAAAGGCCCAAAGGCCAACGACAAAATGGCAGAACGGCAAAAGGCCAAACTGACATCGAACTCCTGACAGAATGGAACTTCTGAATGGAACTGACCGAACCAGCTGGAAAACTCAAAGTAACGGATGTAACAAGCCCTAAAAGCCGGCTCCAGCTTTAGACTGAGCATGACGCTAATCATAGGGAACATTTCATTGATCAGCCTGCACGTCAATCCAGGCGCTGTCCTGTCTGTGTCCCCTCCTGCCAATTTCCATCTGTGTCTGGATGGCCAAAGAAGTCCTTGGTTTCCCTGACAACAGCCAAGAAATCAGTGAGTTCTGACATTCCTTTCATAGCAAATGGCAAACACTGTAAAGCTGCTGAAAGACAAAATGAAATCTATCCCAGGGAAGAAACAGCATTATCTCATTATTCTCACAGGAAATCTAAACAAAAGATTGTACTAGCTGTGAAGGAGAGACGTTCAAAATGCATGAAGATAATTAACCCAATTTCAGTAAAAACAGCACGTTTCCTCAGCCTCCCCTTCACCAGGCTACACACTGGCTGTAGTACACCAGTAGTACACACTACTACTACCACTCCACACATGACCCAGACTTTCTCTGGCCACATGGCATCTCCTCCCCGTTCCTCCAGAATGGGGAACCTCACATTGGGACACACGCCTCCAGATGTGACCACACCAGTGCTGAGTCAAGATGGGCAATAACTGCCCTTGTCGGGGTGGTCACACTCCTCCCTGTGCGGCCCAATGTGCTCACGGGCATCTTCCTGTTTAGCACCACTGAGGAGTGGCTGAACATCCAGGCTCAGAGGGTTGTGACCAGTGGCACAAAACCCAGCAGGAGGTACCATGAGGAGCACTGAAGGACACCATATCCCCACCCAACATCTCCTCCTACAGGTGTCTCTTGGGTCCCTGGAACCACCTCAGTGCCAAGGGGGAGAGCACTGCCTGTATGGGGTGGAGGAGATGGGGTCTGGAATGAGGGTCCTGGGGCAGTTTCTCCTGGTTGTTCATGAAGCAACAAGCTGGGCTGGATATTTGGACAGAGGAACTCTTCCTAAGGGCCTCCAGTGGGCATGGGGATGGTCTACAGTTTCCTGCATGCTGCCTTTTCTGGTGGAGATCACAGAGGCTGCCAGCCCTTCAGAGGACCCAGGACAGGCCTTGTCCTTCCTGTGGTCAAAGCTGGACCCCAGTTCTCCAGTTCAGCCCCAACTCAGGAGCCTTGTCTAGAGGTGACTTTTGAGGTAAGGTTGACAAGACAGGTGCGTAAGTTTGTCTTAAGGACATGTGATGAGCACCAGGACTGAAGTACCAGAGCAAAAGGATGTGGCTTCTGGGTGAACACTTTCTTCAGTGCAAGTCCGGACACAGGGTCCCAGACTTCCTTTCCATGCCACCCTTCACAAGGGATGATGCACTAAGAGATGGCAAGTGGGGGACACCAATCCTTCTCCAGCTACTTCCCAGACCTGGTGAAGCACCAGGACAGCAAGGACTTCTGTCCCTGCACCCTTAACTCTGGGTGTTATCTTGGGGCAGCTGAACACCAGCATTTTTCTCTCCAAGGCAATTTCCAGCCCAGGTCAGCTCCTGTCTGATCTCCCTCATCCCTCCTCTGATCTGCTCTGGTGCTCCTGGTCCCATCCTGTGCTCCCCACAGGGCCCCAGCCTGGCACTGATGCTCTGCAGAGCAGGTTGGCTGCAGGACCATGGGGTGACTGCACACTGGTTGTGCTGCTCAGTGAGGGACACAGATGCAACAGGAAGGGCTGCACTGTCACTGAGCTCTTTCCTGGGGGTCTAAAGCTCTTGAATGAGTTCACAACATTTCTTGGGACTCATTGGATTTTCTGCTCATTTCTGTTCAGCAATTCCTTCCTTGTCCTTCAGGTGCCTGGAGATTGGTGCAGGAAGACACAGACTATCTCCTTCCCAGGGACGGAGGTAGGCTGACCAGCCCATAATTCTTCAAATTCTCTTTCCTGCCCTTCTTGAAGATGGGTTTGACATCTTCCTTTCCCAAGGACCTCAGAACTTCTCTGATTCTGCTGTTCCATTGAGACCACAATTCAGAATCACAGGTAACCACTTGCAATGAGCCTGTCCCAGCAGCTGAGATGAATTTGATTAAACCTCTGAGGTTTGTTCCTGCAGTCACACGAAAAATGCCAGCGTTCCGTCAAGCATCCATGTCTGAACTGGACTCGTGAACTCCATCTTCACCCAGGGGTGTTAAGAGACAGAAACTTTCCAATTTGCACATAGAGGTCGTGGTCTCAGTTTCTCTTTGGCCTCCTGTTGCCACTCCAAAGTGATGGGAGGCACCTCATCGCTGTGGTGTGTCACTCTGCTCTGCACCCATCTGAGATGTCTCACGTCATGAGGAATGGACATGGGGATCACAGTTCAAGGAAGCACATCCTGGTGGATGGTTTCCCATGGGCTGTTACTCCCAATGTGAAGTGACCTTGAGACACTGTCTTTCCCACAGGCCTTCATGGAACCCCCAGGAAGAGCTGATGTTGTTTGCACTCACTTGGGTTCATCTCACCTCACATCCATCATGTGCGTGCTCACATCTCATCTGTACAATGCAAACATGGATTGCTGACCTGCTTATTCATTGTCCCTCCATGGAGGAAAGAGCAACGTCTGTGAGCTGGGGAGAGAGGCCAGTGCTGGAAATGGTGGTTGTGAGGGCCAGTCCATGACAATATCCTGGGGCAGCTTCTGTGGGGTGTCCAGTGCACAGGGGCACAGCCCAGCCCCTGCTCTGCTGGCCCTGCAGATCTCTGGCCTGGCTGTGAGAGGACACTGATGTGTGCCAGCCCTGCACACACACACTGTTCAGATGTACTCTGGTGTTTAATCTGTGGTCACTTTTCTGGGTATGTTGAGAGAATCTTTGTAAGAAGAGCTAAACCTTCACACCCTGCCCTGAGGAGATCACCTTTCTATCTGGAAAGGCTGTTCTGGGGCCAGCTCTGTCACAGCTCTGCCCATTGCCTGTCCCTGCCTGCGCCCACAGGACTGACACACAGCAGGACGGTGACCAAGCTGCCAGAGCACTCAGGCCTTGCACCAACACCAGGGATGAGAAGAAGAGTGTGGGAGTGGAACCAGAACAGCTCTGGAAGAACAAGCACTGGTGCTCTGTGGTAGTGCTACCATGCTGGACTCTGTTTCCCTCCACCAATGCAGACAGAAACTGTTCCTCTAGCTCCAAAAGGGCCTGAAAATAAGACCTCAGGTGAAAAAGAAAACAAACCAAAACACGGTAGGGCCCTTTATTTTGTTTAAATAAACAGAGACAATGGGCCCTCATTTACAAAGACACTTGGTCATAAAAAAAAGGCAGACAGAGAATTAGGAAAGCGATAATAACATTATCACAAAACACCACCACAACAAAAACAAAGCAAGAATGGCTGAGCCTGCAGTGAACTACACTATAACTGCTATGGGATGTATGAGAGTTTGTTGCTGTTTGTTATTGAAAACATGCAGTTATCAGTTTCCAAACTGAATTCTGAAGCTCCTGGTTCCTCATGCTGTAGATGAGGGGGTTCACTGCTGGAGGAACCACTGAGTACAGAACAGAGACCATCATGTCCAGCCATGAGGAAGAGGTGGAGGGGGGCTTCAGGTAGGCAAACATGGCAGTGGTGATGAACAGAGAGACCACGGCCAGGTGAGGGAGGCAGGTGGAAAAGGCTTTGTGCCGTCCCTGCTCAGAGGGGATCCTCAGCATGGCCCTCAAGATCTGCACATAGGACACTACAATGAACACAAAACACCCGAATGCTACCAAGAGGCCTATCACAATAAGCCAAGCTTTCCTGAGGTAGGAGTGTGAGCAGGAGAGCTTGAGGATCTGGGGGATTTCACAGAAGAACTGGCCCAGGGCATTGCCCTTGCACAGGGGCAGTGAAAATGTATTGGCCGTGTGCAGCAGAGCATTGAGAAACCCAGTGGTCCAGGCAGCTGCTGCCATGTGGACACAAGCTCTGCTGCCCAGGAGGGTCCCGTAGTGCAGGGGTTTGCAGATGGCAACGTAGCGGTCGTACGACATGATGGTGAGAAGAAAATACTCTGCTGCTACAAAAAAGGCAAACAAAAAGATTTGTGCAGCACATCCTGCATAGGAAATTGCCCTGGTGTCCCAGAATGAATTGGCCATGGATTTAGGGACAGTGGTAGAGATGCAGCCCAGGTCGAGGAGGGCGAGGTTGAGCAGGAAGAAGTACATGGGGGTGTGGAGGTGCTGGTCCCAGGCTATGGTGGTGATGATGAGGCCGTTGCCCAGGAGGGCAGCCAGGTAGATGCCCAGGAAGAGCCAGAAGTGCAAGAGCTGCAGCTCCCGTGCGTCTGTGAAAGGCAGGAGGAGGAACTGGGTGATGGAGCTGCTGTTGGACATTTGCTGCCTGTGGGCATGAGAACCTGTGCAAGGAGGAAAGACAGTGATGGTTTAGATGAGACTTCTCTGGGAGAACCCAAAGCCATTTCCCACAGACCCTCCCACAAAGAGACACTTTTCTTTTTCCAGGAGAACGTCCTGGCTGGAGCCCTCGTCGGTGCTTGATGAGTGTGCTGAAGAGCAGGGTCTCTGCCCAGGGCCTCCTGAGGAGTCAGCCTGACCCTGTGTGATCGGGTGGGCAGGGGCCAGTCCTGGGATTCAGCTTTGTCAGCTGGAACCGCTCCTGGTGCAGAAGGGACTGTCAGCATCTGTACCCCCAGGCCTGAGAAACTGAGTTTGAGAGGTTTGGTGTTTCTACAGCTCCTTCTCCCCTCCCACCCTGGGGAGTGTTCTTGGGTGTCAGAAACCCTCAGCATTTCTGCTGCACTCAGGGAGAACCGAGCGAGTCCTGCGAGACCAGAGGGTGCCTGTTGGTCAGTGCAGAGTGAGGGCAGGTGCTCTGTCCCTCTGTCTTGCTCCAGCTGCCCTGGGCTGGCACCTTTCTGAGATGGGGGCTGTTCACACTCCCATGTTACCCTGAAAAGCCACCAGGCACTGCTGAGAGCAGAGGGATCCACCGCAGACATGGACACACCTGCAGGAAAGGACCCACAAGATCAGGCTGTGACTCTGCAGCTGAAACTCCCATCCCCAGAGAGCCTGACAGCAAGAACAAGATCCCAACAGCAGTGACCCAGAGCAGGGGAGCAAGAAGGAAAATGCGGTGAGGGTGGGTGTGAGAGAGGCCAGGGCAGAGGCAGCCAGGCACTCAGACAGCGTCACCCTTCCCTAGCTGTGCAGCCACCTCCCAGACACCAACAGTGCCGGGCAGCTGCTCTCAGCCCCTGTGCTCTGCAGAGGAACTGGAGCTCTGGCTGCACAGGAGCTGCTTCATGCCTTGGAGCCCCCGGCCCTGAGGGCAGAGGCTTTGCTGGGTGGGAGAGGAGGCCAGGTGGCTGCTCACAGGAGGGATCTGACCTGCAGGGAATCATATCGAATTGTCTGTGTTCTCCCTCCCACAATATATCTCGTTTAGATTTCCTCTCCTTCCCAGATTATATCCCTGCTACCTGGAGATTCTCCCCCTGGGCGGTGTTTCCCTGTCCATGTCTCTTCCCTGTCAGTGCTCACAGACCATCCCGCCCTCTGTGCCCTCCCCCTGGCCCTACAGATGCTGCCTGTTCACAGGGCACTGCCTGGGGGCATCTTCCTGTCTGCAGGCTGGAAAACAGGACAGGTCAGACTAAGTGTAAGGTGTCCAGCCAAGGTGATGCTGTTCCTGGGTAAGAGGAGTGGCTGAAGGCATGACAGGATTCTGTTGAAGACCTACTGATCACACAGTTGCAGTTCTCAAACATTTGTTTAAAAATAACAACTCCTTTTGCATTTATTCCCACCCATTCCCCAAGAGTAGGAGACTGAAAACAAAGACTCAGGGAAGTTCCTTGACTTTAAAATACTCCTTCTCTTGATTTTCTCCTTGAAACCTCTTGTTGTAAATATTGCGGGGGTGAACTGGAGCTGTGAGCAGCCCTGACCCACACAGCACCCTCTGCACAGCAGAAGGACCTTTCCTGCCAGATAGGGTTTGCTCCTTCCACCACATCTTCTCCCCTCAGTGTTGTTGGGCTCTCCCGGGCAGGCTGAGCGCTGACCCTGGCAGGCGGCAGAGTCCCTGCCCGGCACAGCCCTGGGGTGCAGGGACCCTGCTCTGCAGGACAGCCCTGGGCACCCCTGGGTGCTCCCCCTGCACTCATGCTCAGCAGAAGTTGTTGTCATTCCCTGTTTCTGTGACAGTGGAGCAGGGAAGCCCTGCTCTGGAGTGTGTTCTTCTCCTCTACAACAGAGATACTGTGAGAGAGACCTGACAGATCCTGTAAATTGTGGGATGTGCCAGCTTAGGGTCTCCCTCCAGGAAATGCAGTTGCATTGGCCTACAGCCAGAGACTTACCGTGTTAGAACTGTGATTTGTCTCATTGAATCCTCAGCAACCAACCACCCCACATTGCCTTTAATCTCTCTGTGCCTGGCTCCTGTGCCCTCGGTGCTGCAGGCAGAGCCCTCAGCCCTGCTGCGTGTGCAGAGGAGCTGCTCCTGGGCAGAGCTGTCTCTCTGCAGCGCTGCCACTGCCATGAGCTCCCTGTGTCCCAGGAGCCCAGCCCAGCTCAGCAGCACAGGAGCAGCCCATGATGTCCCTTTCTCTGTCCCCTCTGGGCTCCTCCAGGTGTCCCTCAGGCTCCAGTGGCACAACTCTGAAGTTGAAGTAATCAGTGATGTTGATTCTCTCTCCTCTTCAGAGACATTTCTTTCCAGCATTGTATTTTTCATTTGAAAAAATAAATTGGTATGACAATCTTCTTCTTGTCCCATCATTAGACAGGACATCAGGAAGGTTACAGAAAAAGAATCTAATTTCTCCAGGCTGGGGGAGGAACATCTTCAGTTGAATGACTTTAGGCATTTTGTTCTGGTTTTACACTCCTAGGTCTAGAGAGACATTCATCAATCTCTGGCCATGTCATGTCTGTGCTCTGAAGCAAAGCCTTTGCACACATGGGCTCTTGGACACTTGGCACCAGGTTTCTTGTGGCAGGTCAGAGCTGGGCTGGTGCCACAGCTGGGGTGGTTCAGCCCAGATGTGAGGCAATGTCCTCAGCCAGGGACCTGACTGGGGGAGCTGAAGCTGTCAGTGCTGCAGACAGAGCTGTGACACGGATGGAATGAACTGCCAGGCAGGGTGGCAGGAGTGAGTTCATCTGGTCTCAAGGACAGCAGCCTCCAAGCACAGCAACAGTCCAGATCAGAACTCAGTCCAGACCTGGAAGGCAATTCAAGGCCCCATAATGAGCTGTTACTACTGCAGTTACTACTGCTGTTACTACTACACTTAGGTGAAACAAAGACACTTTGTAGCTACTGATGAATTTAATAAGGGAAAGAGGTGAGAATCCCTGTGTCCTCCTTCCTCCCTCTTCACCAACAATGTGTCCCAGGCCTCTGTGACTTGAGATGGGAATTTGTAGAATAACCAGCAGTGGATGTGGATCAAGTCAGGGGTCACTGGAACTAACACAATCCTTTCCAGTCTATGGGACAGCAGGGGCAGCATCCCAGGAGCTGAGACAGCAGGACAATGTCACAGTGAGGCCACTCTCCACCATCTTGGAAAGCTCATGGAGACTGGGGGGACTCCCTGACCACTGGCAGCTCTCACACAGTGTGTGCACTTTTCAAATGGCCAATGGGTGAGCAGGGGAATCAAGGGCTGTGCCCCAGAACATGTCCACTGGGACCCCATTTTGGGTGTCTGGAAGAGAAGGTGACAGGGTTTGCCCAGGGCAGGTTGTGTCTGTCCATCCTCTTTGCTTTCTGTGAGGAAAGGACAGGGTTGTGGATGTGAGGAGAACATTGATGGTGTGTTACCATTGGTGGCCTGTTACCTGGAAGTCAGCAAGACATTCAGCACCATCCCCCTACAACATTCTTGTGCCCAAGGCAGTATATTCTGTTCTGTGTCAGTGTGTAAGTAGATGAGTAAAAACAATCTGGATGGTTGGGCTTGGAAAGGTGCTGTAGAAAGGGAGAAACTTTCCAGTCATGAGGACAGTCAAGCACTGGAAGCTGTTTCCCAGGAGTGCACACCCACTCTGTCCCAGAAAGTGACTAAGATGTGTTTGGGTAAAGCCCTGAGCAATCTGGTCTGACCCTGCTGTGAACAGGAGGTTGATCAAGACACCTCCCGAGGTCCCATCCAGTCTGAATGACACTGTCCTTCCTTCCCCTTCATGTTTTCAATTTAGACAAAGCTCTCAGGTTCTCTGTGACCACAGGAATAATTCATATGAGGTGCAGGGCTGCTTTACAAGTGCCCCCGAACAGCCCTGACCACAACTTTTGCATCCCTTTTCATTTGCCCCAATCCAGGGTCATTTTTGCTGTCCTAATACCCTTCCAGAAAGAACTGCCCATGTTGTTAACCCTTTCATAGCAGGTTGTTCAAGAGGTGTCAGCGTCCATGTACAGAGTCTGCACATCAGCCAGGCAGCAAAGCCACCGTTACAGAAATGGAGATGAGACACTTGACCAGCTCCTTGCACCCAGATATCAGCGTGACATGTCTGCTGAGATTCCAGGGAACACCTGAACTGTAAGTGCAGAGCATGTGAGTCCTGGTTGGGTATCCTGGCTTGTCTCCTGACCCATGTGGTGCTTCAGGCTGTGAAGAGAATCAAAACCAGCCATTGGACTGGGGTAGTTCCATTTCACACGTATCACACAGGGCAGATGAAGGAGCTTAGAACTCCAGACTCTGCTGCACTGTTGGGACTGCAGAGACTGGAAATGCAGGTGACAGTGTGTGTCAGTGCACACACATAAAGATTCTGGCTTCCTTTGGGTCTTTGCACTGACCTGGGATCTGTTCCTTGGCTTTCTTTGTCTCAAAAAGAAACTGTTCTCCTATGCAACCTCCACATCACACCACATAAGACATAATTAAAGTTAAAAAAATAATGAAAGAAGCACAATTTGGGGGTATTCTGTCCAAGAGGTGCTCCCGTTTAAATGATTATAACAAAAAAGAAGTGTAAGCAAAAGCATTGTTCTAAGAAATTCTTTCAAGACACAACTGCTGAGGTGTAGTAGATGTTTTGCAAAGCAAGAATGACTGTAAGGACTGAAATTAAAGAGATTTAAGCCATCATGATCATCAGTGAGAATAAGGAGTTGCCACACAACAGCCGCCTCTGAGGAAAGCTGGAAGTGATGGAATTGAAATAGTTTCAACCCAAATCATAGAATCAGAGAATCATTTAGACTGGAAAAGACCCGTAAGAACATGGAGTCCAACCATCAATCAAACATTGCCAAGACCACCACTAAACCATGTCCCAAAGCGCCACATCTCCACAGCTTTAAAACACCTCCAGCAATGGAAGCTCCAATCCTGAGCTGGCAGGACACCACTGGCTGCAGTTGGACATAAGATACTGGTCATGGCTGTGAGTTCAGCCCTCGCTGGCAGAATGTCTCACACCCTCACTGAGGAGGGCAGGGGGCTGGGAGATGGGAGCACGTTTCAGTTTCCAGATCCCAGCACAGAGCCCAAACCATCCTGCCCTTGGACTCTGGATCCCATTTCCTGAGATGCAAAGCTGGTGGGGCTTCTGTGGCTAAGCATGTTAAAAGGCATGAATACTCATTCAAGTGTTTGTGTAATTTCTCTAGGAATGTCAGTCGTATATGCTTATATTTACACATCTGTAAAATAGTACACTGCATCTGTGGTAGCCCACCTGGCAATGACAATTAAATAGGCATTTGCACTAAGAGGCTCCAAACCCCATCCACAAGCACACATCTAAGTGGTTCAGATGACGGGTGGTCTGGCAAACGTCACCCTTTGTGTCCCCAGATGATGGACACTGCTCATGTGCCTGTGCAGAGAGTGGCAGGAGCTGGATCCCCTTCTCGGGACAGACTCCTTCCAGGAGAGACACAGACACAGGGGGAACTCATCAGGGCTTTACGGCATTTCACTCGGCATCAGTTTTGACATATTGGGTGCTGTCCTGTGACTGCCCTTCCTGCACAAATGATCATACAAACACAACCATTTAGTGAAACATGGTCATAAAGGGGCTGTTATGGACAAGAAATGTAACCATGAAATCTGGAGAGAGCGAGGAAGTTCATAATAAGCACCAGGAACGACCAAGAAACTCAAGGCCTCTTCTGAAGAGCGGGAGGCCTGAGCAGCCGTGATTGGCCATTGTAGGTGTGGGAGAGGGTCAGGGCATGTCAGGGAGAAGCAATGAGATGGCTGATGGCTTCAATGAACCCGTCCAGCCATGTCTGAGCCCAGAAATGGAAAGCAGTTGATGTTTGCAGGTGGAGGAGGAACAAGAGGAAGATCTTCCTGGGAATACGGAAGGATGAAAGGCCTCTCCGAGCTAATAATGTATGGCAGTGCCATTTGCATGCTGTGGGCATGGCTGTGCCTGGGAGACGGGGAACAGCTGCTGCTGGGGTGGCTGTGCTCAGTCATGGCCCATGAGCGGACCCTGCTCTGCTCCTCTCTTACACTGCCCACACTTGGATGGACCTCAGGAATCATCCATGAACCTGGTGGATGAATGAACCTTCTGCAGTGATGGGTATGGCTCCAAATAGGGGATTCAAGCAAGTTGGGGATGGGGACACTGAGGCGACTAGTGACCATTGCCAGGTGTATGAAAGAAGCTGGATGAGTTGTGAGGAACTCACAGGCATTTCCAACTCCCCAGAAATCCAGAGCCTTGCAGTTAAAGCAACAGCACTTGACAGAAAACCCACCCCAAAACACAAAACACTCACACTGACCACAGGAAAAGCCTTGAAAAACATTTAGAGAAAAATCTACCAGGTCCCAGGGGTCAGGGCTCAGCCATTCTGGTGATGAACAAGCATCAAGGGCTCACATGGCATGAGAGCCACCTCCACATGGCCCTCACCACCTGGAACCACTGTCTCCAAGTCTTTCCTTCACCAGCCTCCAGGGACAGGGACCTGCACGGGTTGTTTCCTTCCCAGCTGTTCCAGTGATGGCCCTTCATGGGGTCCCAAATACCCACAGAAACTTGGGGTTTGGTTCTGCCTTTCACTTCATTAGAGGTTTGTTCATTGTTTCAGTAGCTGCAGTTCAGGATCATGGCAGCAGAGGGCTCATTAACATCTAAAATGCTCTTAAATGCCAGGCTCTGTGCATCATTTTCCTGAGGGCTTCAAGTTTGGTGTGGATGATCAGAGACATTTTAGGAATAGCCAAACATAGAACATTTTCATAACAAATAGTAATAAAGCCAAATTTCTTCTGTTCCCTTCCCTGCTCGCCTTCCCTCTCTTTCTAGAACAGGTGGTATCAGCAGCCTCCAGTTCATATTGATGTGTTGCATCTCCTGATAAAGACTGAATATGTCAGAAAAGTGCGTAATTAAATCACCATGTGAGTGAGGAGACAAGCCAGGACAGCTCAATAGGAGTCACACTCTCTGGACCAAGAGGTGGGTGTCGCTGGCAATCTCAGGTGCCACAGCACAGCGATACTTGTGTTCAGGAGCTGGTCAAGTGACCCATCTCCTGTTCTGTAATGGTGTCTTAGTTTGCTCAGGTCACCCTTGACTTGAGCCCCAAAACACCCCCTGGGTGTTCTCCAGACTCCTGCCTTCAGGAACAAAGTCCCAGGAGACCTTGCTGGTGAAGATGGAGGCAAAGAAGCCATGAAGAACCTCAGTCCTGTCTGATTCTCCTCTTACAAAATTCAGCACCAGGCCCACATTCACCCTGTCTATTCTTTCACTGCAAGTTAAACTCTGTCAGCTCATCTTGCTGCCCTCAGCCTCCCCTGCAGGTATCAAGTCCAGGGCAGCTTTGGCATATTCTCTGCATCCATGGACAAGTTTTCTAAATTCCTCCTTTGCAGCTTCCCCTGCTCCCACCTCCTGTGTGCTGCCTTTGTGCCCTGCAGCTCCATCGGTTCAGATCAACAGCCTCATGAGATAAATGGTTCTTTCCTTGAGTACTTGGAGAGATCATTCTTGTGCTTGGAGCAGGCTGTCCTGTAAGGCTGATCAGATTTCCTGAGCTCCTTCACACTTCACACCTACTTCCGTGTCACCACTTTGCCCACCATCCCCCATTATGTCCAAGTCTTCTCCTCTGGAGCCCACCAGCCTGTGCTCTGCTGCTGGCCTTCCTCCCTCCCCTCTGGTGCCTGGGACCCCACTGTGTCCAGGTCACCACAGTCAAAGTGGACACTGATGTTCACATCCCTTACCAGCTCTTTCTTGTTTTCCAGTTACAGATTCAGGTGAGCATCATCCTTGTTGGCCCACCAGGCAGCCACATTAGGAAGTTGTCCCAAGACCTTCTAGAATGTTGGCACCTACAGCTTTGACTGGTCAATGAATGTCAGGGCAATTACAGTTCCCCATAGGAACCTGCTCATTGACTGGAGATTTCCTTACTTTGCTGACAGAAGATTTTTCCATTACTTCTCCATTATCAAGTAGTTTGCAACACCCGAAACATTGTCACCCTATATTGGGTTTCCATGCCAAATTCTTGGAACTGGGGGTGAGTGTGGCTGTGCTACAGTTGTCACCTCTCTCAGAAGACAACAAGAGTTCGAACAATGTCAGACAGAGCTGATTTCAGCTGCTCCAAGATGGACCCACTCCTTGCCAAATCTGAGCCACTCAGTGGTGCTGGCAGCACCTCTGGGATATTGTATTTGAGAAAGGGTAAAAAACGCTGCACAACAGCAGGTGGGAGAGAGGAGGGAGGAAATGGGAGAGAAAAGCTCTGCAGCCACCGAGGTCATATCCCACAGGACCCAAGCAGGTCGCTCAGCAGGCCAAATCCTGCTCTCCTGAAATCTTGCTCTTGGCCTTGTGATCATCTCCCAGGAGCCTCAGCTCCACTTTCCCATCCCTGACTGTTCCATCCTGACCAACTCTTTCTGGTTTGTAAGTGTGAAGTCCCACAGGGCACCTCACCCCACTGACTCCTCAGTCACCCATGTCAGGAAGATGTTGTCAATGAGCTCCAAACCCTCCTGGATGGCTGGTACCTTGCAGATATTGGGATATCTCAGGCCTGCCATGAGGACACAGCATTGGAAACATGAGGCTTCTTTCATTTGTCTGAAGGAGACCTCATCTAATTCCAATTCCTCATCAGTGAGTCAGTAGCTGATGTCCAGTCACCACAATGTTGCCCATGTTGTTCTGCCCTCTCATGTTGACTCCTCAACGTTCAGCTGACATTGTCTGTCCCCAGGCAGAGCTCCACACATTCCTGCTGCTCTACCATATGAATGGAAGCTTCCCCTCAAAGTGCAGACATCTGGCATTATGAGTACTGGTTCCCAAGACTCCACAGTTTCTCTAGGAGACGGTATTTGTAGTGCCCTTTAACTCCTTATCCCGTTATTTTGGGAGAGACACCCTAATCAGGATAAACCATCTGCATGGAAACATTAACAGATGAATGAAAGGAGTTTCTGTCCAGGGAGAGTCGTCACATTGAGGAAATCGGAAATTCACCCATCAGAAAGATCTGAAGTTTGATAAGGGGAAGGGGCCAGTTCTGTATCAGGGTGGCACAATAACCCCATAGATCAGGACAGAGCAGGACCTGACACGCTGAGCAGTGACCCTGAGGAGAAGGGCCTGGGCACTACAAGGTCCCCACACCAGCCCGTGGTGCACGCTCACCATGAACAAGGCAGCTGCACACGGGGCTGCATGAGGAGGAGCGTGGGGACCCAGACACCTGCAGTTCTCATCCCAGTCGGTTCAGCACTGGTGTGACCCACACACACGGGTGTGTGCCAGTGTGCGGCTTCCCAGTTTGGAGAAGCAGGGAGGAACTGGAGAGTGCAGGGCTGTGCCAAGGCAGGTTCAGCACCTTGTGCATATGGTGTGGGGTGCTGAGGGACCTGGGCTGCTTTGGCCCAGCAGTGCTGGGGAGGCTGCAGCAGTGCAGGAGTAGCCTGATAGTGCTTGAAGGGTAGTTTCAGAGGTGGTGGAGGTTTTCTGCATAGTGGGAAAGAGCATGAGAAAGAAATAATGGCCCAAAGTGCAGCTGGGGAGGTCCAGGCTGGACATGAGCAGAAAGGAATGTGATGGAAGGGCAGTGCTGTGGTGGAGCAGGTCAGCAGAGGGAGTCTGCATCAGCCCAAGGCTTTGTGCTTCAAGGGACAGCTGGGCAAAATGGAGAGACCTCAGCAAAGGAAGGAAGATGCTTAGACAAGAGCAAGGTGGGGCAGCAGGGGGGATGTCTCCAGCCTGCAGGGACAGAGGTGCAGGGGATGCCACAGCACAGGACAGGCTGTCGTGGAGATGATCACAGGATGGAAAGAGGCTGAAAGCCCCACCAGACATGAGCTCCTTCTCCCCTTGGCTATGGCTGTTGTCTGAACCTCTGATGGCTGTGAGGAGTCACCTTGTCCTTGCAGCACAGGGGCCTCATGGCCTCCTTGTCCCCAGCCAGGAACCTGGGAGGTGTGGGACCATAGTCCTGCCCTTGGCCTTGCACAGCCCCACATCACACTGTCCCAGGAAGGGCCCTGGGCAATGTGAGAGGGACAGGATCTGATTTCCCAGGGCTGGGGGTCAGGGCTTGGCCTTTTGGTTAAAGAAACACAACCAGGTTTACTCAGCATCACAGACATCTTTACTTTGCTTTTCCTGACCTCCAGTTTTCTTCTCTAACCAAACAAGGATATTGTTTCTGAGTAGGTTTCCTCAGTGGGACCCATTAACATTAGAAGAAACTTTGGAGTTTTAATCTAACTTTGACTTCTTGAGAAGTTTCCTCCACTTCCTCCAGGGTCTGAAGTTCACGGACTCAGCACCAAACCCAGCAGAGGGGTCATCAAAGCGCCATGGGCTGCTCCTGTGCTGCTGAGCTGGGCTGGGCTCCTGGGACACAGGGAGCTCATGGCAGCGGCAGCGCTGCAGAGAGACAGCTCTGCCCAGGAGCAGCTCCTCTGCACACGCAGCAGGGCTGAGGGCTCTGCCTGGGGATCTCAGGAGATGAGCAAGTCAGAGGGAGATTAAAGGTGGTCAGGACTGGGAGGATGACTGAGAGCTCAGTGGAGGAGAAACCTTTGCAGCCCTTGCCATGGTAAGTCTCTGGGTGCAGGGCAGTGCAGCTGCAGCTCCTGGAGGCATCTCCTGAAACTGGCACAGGCACAGCTGGTGGGATCTGTAAGGACGGGGCTCTTGTCAGGCCATGTTGAACAGCTGTGAAGCCGGGTGAGCACCCAGGGGTGCCCAGGGCTGTCCTGCAGAGCAGGGTCCCTGCACCCCAGGGCTGTGCCGGGCAGGGACTCTGCCGCCTGCCAGGGTCAGCGCTCAGCCTGCCCGGGAGATCCCATGGCAGCAGCTGTGGGGGGAAGGAGCGACCCCCGGCAGGGCAGGCAGGGAGCTTGTGGGGTTGAAGGGGCCTGTGTAGGTCAGGGTTGCTCAGAGCGCCAGATCCCCCCACAGACATGGCAGAGGGTCCTTCAGAACAATGACATCAAGACATAAACAGCCGCAAGGGAAGGAGTCTGTGCTTTCAGTTTTCCACTCTTGCTCGTCTGGGTGTGCAGTGGGAGATGGGGATTTATTTCTCTCTTTGGAGAAGACACTGAGACCCCAGTTCTCGTTAGGACGTGTCTGAGCTGCTCCTGACCCCCTGCACACACAGAGCTGCCCCTGGGCAGTGCCAGGAGGTGTGAGCAGGACAGAGCTGAGCACACAGCGGGTGGGACGGGGTCTGTGACACTGACAGGGAGCAGACCCAGGGACAGACACACAGCTGCAGGCAGCACAGACATGGGCAGGGAGAAGGAGCTCCTACTAGATATGCCAGGGACGGGGTTTAGGAACCCCCCTGCAATTCCCTGCAGTGCAGACACATTTCCCAGTGCAACCCCTGGTCTCCTCTCCTCCCCAGCAGACCCTCTGTCCCAAAGCCATGGGGTCCAGGTCATGAGTCTCCACCTCAGCAGCTGGACCTCCAGGTGAAGGGTTCCTGGAACGGGGTACACAAAAAAGGTGCTAAAAGTACTTGCTCTCCAGTGTCATTATGTGAGTGGCAGCAGCACAGCCAGGTCAGGAGAAGGTTCCACAGCATGCCCGTCTGCCTTTCTGTCCTTGCTTTATTTTCTGGTAGCACTGCAGTGTCCTGTTTCTCCACCTGTCCCTGCTGCTCTTGCTCTCTGGGGTTGGGGTGGGAGTGTGGGTCAGTTTTTGTTCTGACAGCAATTTCGGGGGTCTTGACCCAGAGGTGTGTTCATAGAAATTAGATGCCCAAGCTGCATTTTAAACTGTGATGAACTGTTTTTCTCACTTGTTAGAAATAAAGAATGAGCTGAAACATCCTTCCATCAGGGAGGGGGTTTTCCATGAGAAACAGCCTGTTTATTTTCCTCAGAGAAGTCTCCCCTAACTTGTCACTGTCTTTTCCTCCTTGCACAGGTCCTCATGCCCACAGGCAGCAAATGTCCAACAGCAGCTCCATCAGCCAGTTCCTCCTCCTGCCGTTCACAGACACACGGGAGCTGCAGCTCTTGCACTTCTGGCTCTTCCTGGGCATCTACCTGGCTGCCCTCCTGGGCAACGGCCTCATCATCACCACCATAGCCTGGGACCAGCACCTCCACACCCCCATGTACTTCTTCCTGCTCAGCCTCGCCCTCCTCGACCTGGGCTCCATCTCAACCACTGTCCCCAAATCCATGGCAAATTCCCTTTGGGACACCAGGGCCATTTCATACTCAGGATGTGCTGCACAGCTCTTTTTTTTCGTTTTCTGTGCTACAGCAGAGTATTCTATGCTCACCATCATGTCGTACGACCGCTACGTTGCCATCTGCAAACCCCTGCACTACGGGACCCTCCTGGGCAGCAGAGCTTGTGTCCACATGGCAGCAGCTGCCTGGGCCACTGGGTTTCTCTATTCTCTGCTGCACACGGCCAATACATTTTCACTGCCCCTGTGCAAGGGCAATGCCCTGGGCCAGTTCTTCTGTGAAATCCCCCAGATCCTCAAGCTCTCCTGCCCACACTCCTACCTCAGGGAACTTGGGCTTATCGTGGTCAGTGCCTCTTTAGCATTTGGCTGTTTTGTGTTCATTGTGGTGTCCTATGTGCAGATCTTGAGGGCCGTGCTGAGGATCCCCTCCGAGCAGGGACGGCACAAAGCCTTTTCCACCTGCCTCCCTCACCTGGCCGTGGTCTCCCTGTTCCTCAGCACTGTCATGTTTGCCCACCTGAAGCCCCCCTCCATCTCCTCCCCTTCCCTGGACCTGGTGGTGTCTGTTCTGTACTCCGTGGTACCTCCAGCAGTGAACCCCCTCATCTACAGCATGAGGAACCAGGAGCTCAAAGATGCCCTGTGGAAACTCTTGAATTAGTGTTTTTTTAAGCAATAAACTGCCCATCTTTTTCTACATAAGAGCTTTTATGTAACTAATTACAGAAATAGCCTTTCATCTCTATTTTTTCTTGTTGATGGTGGTTTTATTGTGATAATGGTGTCACCCCCCTTTCACTGTCTTCTTTTCTTGTATAACTACTGTCCATGATCTCATGTATTTAAACAAAATAAAGGGCCCTGTCGTGACTCATTCTCATGGTATCCTTTCTCCAAGGCCTATTTGGAGCTGCAGGAACAGTTCCTGTGTGGAGGGAAGAGTCCAGCCTGGCAGCCCTGCCAAGGAGCAGCAGCGCTTGGTCATCCAGAGCTGTTCTGGTTCCACTCTCACACTCTCCTTCTCATCCCTTGTGTTGGTGCAAGGCCTGAGTGCTCTGGCAGCTTGGTCACCGTCCTGCTGTGTGTCAGTCCTGTGGGCGCAGGCAGGGACAGGCAATGGGCACTGCTGTGACAGAGCTGGCCTCAGTAACAGTACTTGCACAAGGAAAAGTGATCTTGTATGGGCAGTGCATGATGGTTTATATCTTCTTGCAAAGTTTCTCTCAAGATTATTCCTACAGAAGTGGCCACAGATGAAACATCAGTGTGCAGATGAACAGTGTGTGTGTGCAGGGCTGGCACACAGCAGTGTCCTCTCACAGCCAGGCTCCTGCCAGAGACCTGCAGGACCAGCAGAGCAGGGGCTGGGCTGTGCCCATGTGCACTAGACACCCCATGGAAGAAGCCCCAGGTCAATCACCTGGACTGGCCCCTCACAACCACCATTTTTTAGCACTGGCCTCCCACCCCAGCTCAGAGGTCTTTGTCCCTCCATGGAATTACACTGAATGAGTAGGTCAGAAATCCATGTTCACATTGTACAGATGAGATGTGAGCATGCAGAACAGGTACATGAGTTGACATGAACTTGAGTCAGCACAAACACCATCAGCTATTCCTTGGGTTTCCATCATGGCCTGTGGGACAGACAGGGTCTCGAGGTCATTTCTCATTGGGAATAACATTGCATGGAAACTGTTTGAATGCAGCACTGGGACGTGCTTCCTTTAACCAATGTCCCTGTGTCCATTCCTCATGACGTGAGACATGTCAGATGAGTGCAGAGCAGGTGACACACCACAGGGCTGAGGTGTCTTCTGTCCTTTGGGAGTGGCAACAGGAGGCCAGAGGGACACTGTGACTCCTGCCTCTGTGTGTAAAAGGGACAGACTCTGTCTCTGAACATCCCTGGGTGCATAAGGAGTCCATGAGGCCAGCTCAGATGTGGACACCTGACAGAACCTGACATTTATGCGTATGACTCCAGAACAAACCCCACCGGGCCAGACAGATCAATCTCACATGCTCCTGTCTGCTATGTTGTCCTTACCCATGAGTCTGGATTGTGGTCTCAAATGTGTCAGAGCAACCAGAGAGGTACTCAGGTCCTTGGAAAAGGCAGTTGTCAAACCTGTCTTCAAGAAGGGCAGGAATGAGAACTGGGAGAATTATGGGCTAGTGAGCCTACCTCTGTCCCTGGAAAGGAAATAAGACAAGTCTTCCTACAGCCATGTCCAGGCAGGGATTGCCTGGACATGGAAGGGACATGGAAGGAAGTGATTGCTGAACCCAAATGGGCTGGGAAAGAAAGGCACATTGTGAACATGGAATTTCACAAGGTGTCAGACATGGTTTCCTGTGGTGTCCTTATAATGTGATTGGTGCTCTCTGGGTAAAGAAGTGGATGCTGGATGGGAAGTTGGCTGGATGATGAAGCCCAAATATCACCAGTGGTACAAAGTCCCCCATAGAGCCAGTTACCAGTGGGATCCCTCAGGGACCAGCACTTGGGCCAACACTGTTGAATGTCTGTATTCTCCCCCTGTATGATGTGACACAGTGAACCTTCAGCTCCTTTGTGGATGGTGCAAAGCTGGGCAGAGGCCTTGGACAACCTCACCTGGGTCACCCTGCCCTGAGCAGGACAGGGAGACAAGATGATGTTCACACCTGAGTTGCTCTGTGATTCCAGGAATCTTTCCCTTGGAAACGTTTTGGAAGAAGGAAGAGGTGGAGGAACAAGAAAATAAAAATACAGGCAGAGGAGGAGACCTAAAAGGTGTCAAATAAACAGAGCAGTTCTGTGAAGAATGTTTCTCTACTCAGACTGTTAGCAGGAAATCTATAACCAGCTCCCCAAACTCCCTGTTCTGCTCATTGGCCCCTGGGATTTCCAGCACATTTCTTTACATCAGATTCTGCACTTAAGTTTGCACTGATTGTTACAGCTTCTTCGCAGGAATTATTTCATGTGTCATTAGAGAACTGGTTGTAAACAGGCACCCGGGAATTTTTAATTAGAGGAAACAAAAACGAAAAAAAAAAAGAAAACACAATAGAAATTAATGATGTTTCTCAGTTCTGTGGTTAAATTAAGTAGTTTCCAGCGATGTCCATTGCCATAATTGAATAGTTGCCTGTAGGGAGTACGAGAGCAACTGCTGAAAGACTTTACCTGCCTGAAGCTCAAAGCAGAGTGAGAGCTGAGAGGCTCTGAATGAGCCAAGAGTGAGAGGTGAAGAACCTCTGGGGAGCAATGGAAAGTGCAAATGTCCAGCCAGGCTTCTGAAGAGATGAGTTCAGATACGGTGAGCTGGGTAAGGACAGGTGGAAACTCCTGGATGTCCAGGGGATTAAATACACGTAGTGATAGACAGAGTTCTGGCACTGCAAGCACAGGGAAAGGCCAACGTTTCATCTCCCACAGTCCATACACATTCTGAAAATTCATATTTTGGCAGGGTAGAAATTCCACAGGCATTTTATTGGAAATATTGAATTATTTCATTTGATGAAAAAAAGAGTGTGGGGTTTTTTGTTCTTTTTGTTGTTGTTGGTTTGGTTTTTAAGTTTTGAGGGGAATTCTCAGGTTTTCGGGCTGAGCTCCATGGTCTCACTATAAGCACCCAGTGCAAACCTCAAGAGGCCCCATGTACCTGAGGTGTTTGCCTGGGACGGGCAGGTATCAGACCAGACTGATAGAGCGATGGTGCTTTCATCATTTACAATTAGTATTCAACACTTGTGCATCTAATTAGCTAAGTTTCAGGACTGTAGGTGAAGAGGCAGATATGTGAAGAGCACTTAGAAGATGTGATAGAAGAATATTCCAGTGAATAATATAGAATCATAGAATTATTTCAGTTGGAAGAGACCCTCAGGACCATTGATTCCAACCACAACCTAAATCTAGAACTAAACCGTGTCCCTAAGAACCTCATCTAAATATCTTATAAACCCCTGCAGGAATGGTGATGCCACCACTGCCCTGAGCTGCCTGTTCCAATGCTTGACAACCCTTTCCAGGAATAATTTTTTCCTAATATCCAATCTGAACCTTCCCTGGCACAATTTGAGGCCATTTTCTCTTGTCCTATCACTTGCTACTTGGGAGAAGAGACCAACCCCCTCCATGTTCAACCTCCTTTCAGGCAGTTGTGGACAGCGAGAAGGTCTCCCCTCAGCCTCCTGTTCTCCAGGCTGAACCCACCAGTTCCCTCACCCGCTCCTCACCACACTTGTGCTCCAGACCCTCACCAGCTCCGTTCCCTCCTCTGCACTCTCTCTGGTGCCTCAATGTCCTTCTTACGATGAAGGGCCCAAACGTGAACACAGGATTCATGATGCGACCTCATCAGCACTGAGAACAGTGGCACAATCATGCTACTCCTGCTGGCCACACCATTCCTGATACAAGCCAGGATGCTGGTGGCCCTTTTGGCCACCTGGGCACACACAGGCTCATGTTCAGCTGCTGTCGATCAACACCCCTTGATCCCTTTCCACCAGGCAATTTTCCAGCCACTCCCCCTGAGCCTGGGGTTGTTGTGACCCAAGTGCAGGACCCGGCACTTGGTCTCGTCAAACCTCATAGAAATGGCCTCAGCCCAATGTTCCAGCAGGTCCAGATCCCTCTGCATGGCCTTCCCACCCTCCAGCAGATCAACACTCCCACCCAACCTGGTGTCATCTGCAAACTTACTGAGGGTGCACTCGATGCCCTCATCCACATCATTGATAAAGCTTAAATAGAACTGAGTCAAATACTGAGCCCTAGGGACACCACTTGTGACCGGACGTCAACTGGATTTGGCTCTATTCGCCACAATTCTTTTGGTCCAGCCCTCCATTGCACATGCACCATACAGGCCATGAACTGCAGCTTCTCCAGGAGATGCTGTGGGATACGGTGTCAAAGGCTTTACTGCAGTCTAAGGAGACAACACCCACAGCCCGTGTGGCGGATTCACTCCCCATGACAGACTTTCCCTCATCTGCTCAGCCGGTCACTTTGTCAAAGAAGGAGATCAGGGTGGCCAAGCAGGACCTGCCTTTCATCAAGCCATGCTAATTGGGCCCGATTGCTCGTCTCGTGTGTGTGACCTCACAGTCCTTTCCCAGCCATGTTCCTGCTGTTGGCCAATTCCCTGCAGAGGCAGAAGTGACCTCACAGTGCCCTCCACAGCCATTGGTTCCTACTGGACTATGAGTTCCTGAGACACAAGTGACCACATGACATCGTACCCACCATCACCCTCCTTGTGGTCCAGTGTGTGAGCAGATCAAACTAAGCTGCTTTCATCAAATGTATCCAATAGATTTCCAATCAAGGGTTTGAGTGGAGAAACGTTCCTCAGAGGAGCTGCTGTATTTACTCTGGGGCTTTTTATATCTCTGCTTCTGCCTCTGATTTTTTGTTCTCCTCCCTCTGTCTATTCTGACGTGAAGGAGCTCTCCAAGGAAAAGATTCATGGAATCCTACAATAACGCAGGTTGGAAGAGACCCCTGAACACCGTCTCTGTCCCACTGACCTTTATGGCACCCCAAGGAATAGCTGATAGAATTTGTGCTCCCTTGGGTTCATCTCACCACATGCACACAGTGGACATGCACATGATGTGTGTGTTTACATCTCATCTGTACAATAAAAACATGGACTTTTGACCAAGTATTTCATAGAATCATAGAATGTCCTGAGTTGGAAGGACCCACCAGGATCATGGAGTCCAACTGCTGTCCCTGCACAGGACACCCCACAGGTCACCCCGTGTGTCTGAGGACGTTGTCCAGTCTCTTCTTGATCACTGTCAGGTTGGGGCCGTGACACCTCCCTGGGGAGCCTGTTCAGTGTCCAGCACCTCTGGGTGAAAACCTTTTCCTCATGTCCAACCTGACCCTCCCCTGGCACATCTTCCTGCCATTCCCTTGGGTTCTGTCATTGGTCAAAAGAGAGAAGAGATCAGTACCTTCCCCTCCTTCTCCCCTTGTGAGGAAGCTGTAGCCACCATGAGGTCTCCTTTGAGTCTTTTCTTCAGCTCTGATGCTCAGAAACCCCTTGGTTTGCTTTCTGAAGCAGAAAGGAGAAGCCCTGACCACCAGGCAATGGGAAGGGGGATCCTGTCCCTCACACACAGCTCAGGGCTCTTCCTGGGACCGTGGGATGTGGGTGTGCAAGGCCCAGGGAAGGACAACACGGGGACAACAGCTTCCTGGGTCCTGTGGGTCCCTTCCAGCCTTACAGCACCCTTTGCCATCTCCACCACAAGCTGTTCTACACGGTCCTACCCCTGCCCCTCTTTCCCTGCAGGCTGCAGACACCCATCTCGCTTCCCCACCTGCTCTCCCCCCAGCATTTCTGCACCTTCACTGATGCGTCTGCACCCTCACCGGCTGCTTTTTGGAACACAAACCATGGGCTGATCCAGCTCCCTCTGGGTGACCTCTTGCCCCACAGCACTGCCCTTCCGTGACATATCTTCCTCCTCATATCCAGTCTCCATCTTCCAAGTCACTTTGTGACATTTTTCCTCTTTCTTGCTTTTTTTCTACTGCTCAACCATCTCATAAACTGCCCTTCAAGCAGAGAACCCAACTCGTTAGGCTTCTTGTGGTCTTTTACCTGACCAGAGAGAAGTCACCTCGCCATGATCTTCTAAATCCCATGAGTGCTGCTGGCCTTTCAGCTTCTCTGACACGACCATGTCTCTGCTGATGTCCTGTCACGTTCTTATGTGGAATGGACATGACAACCCATCTGCAAGGTCTCTTCCCGGGTAGGGCCTGTGGGTACCTTGGCAGAGGTTCCCTGCTGCTGGGCGTTACCTCCAGTGACACAACTGGCCTCACTGTCCCTTCACAGCCACATGCTTCTAACTGGATTATGAGTGTCTGAGACTCAACTGACCTCATAATACCACACCCATCCATCTCCCTCCTTAGCACCCAGGACCTGACCAAGACTGAACCGTGCTCTACATAATCCTACCCCTGCCCCTCTTTCCCTGCAGGCTGCAGACACCCATCTTGCTTTCCTACCTGCTCTCTCCCCAGCATTTCAGCACCTTCACTGCTGTGTCTGCACCCTCACTGGCTGCTCTTTGGAACACAAACCATGGGCTGATTCAGCTCCCTCTGGGTCGCCTCTTGCACCACAGCACTGCCCTTCCAGTGACATTTCTTCCTCCTCATATCCATTCCTCACCTTCCAAGTAGACTTCTTTTTTCTCTTTCCTGCTTCTTCCCACTATCAAGAAAAGCTTGACCATCTCATAAACTGCCCTTCATGCAGGGAACCCAAACCGTTAGGCTTCTTGTGGTCTTTTACCTGACCAGAGAGAAGTCACCTCCCCATGGTCTTCTAAATCCCATGAGTGCTGCTGGCCTTTCAGCTTCTCTGACAGACACGACCATGTTCCTGCTGCTGTCCCGTCATGTTCTCAGGTGGGATGGACATGACAACCCGTCTCTCTACCTGGGTAAGACCTGTGGGCACTTGGGCAGAGGTTCTTTCCCAGCCATGTCCCTGCTGCTGGGCTGTCACCTCCAGACACAGAACTGACCCCACTGTCCTCTTCACAGCCAAAGTCTTTCCACTCAATTATGAGTTTCAGAGACTCAACTGACATCATAATCCCACACCCATCTATGCCCCTCTTTATGGACTGCGACCTGACTAGATAAAACTATGCTTGTTTTATCAAACTGATCAAATCTATTTCCTGCTAAAGATCTGAGAGGAGAAGCATTCTTGACAGGAATGTGAAATGTTGAAACCTTTTCTATGTCCTCTCCTACCTCTTTTATTTCTTATTGTTTTCATTCTTCCTGGTTGCTCATGGTGAATTCGCTACCTGAAGTGCAAAGCCATTCCCACACCCAGAGATGAGATCTTGTTTATTCCAGAGTTGTGCAAGTCTGGACGCTGGAACGAAACCAGCACAACAGATAGAGAAGGAACATCTATTATATACAAATCTTATCCCTACATTCAGACCTTCCCAGCAGTCCTAAAGAGCCAAGTGTTCACACATTGGCATATTGGTTACATAATCATTTTACCACTACACATGCTTGTTGAGAGAGGGTCCCGGGCTGAGCCTGAGGCTCCCATCCTGGGGATGTGTGTTTTAGTATTATAATGAGTGTATAAGGAGCAAAGTTCAGCTAAAGGACACTTTATGTAACAGTCTTGAGACAGATGTTAAAACAAGACTCAGCTAATTGTGCAGGCTCCAGAGTGTCTGCACTGCAAGGAACGTATTCTTTGCAGGTTCTGATTAGGTGTTTTAAACATCACTTTTATCTTGTTAGAGCAGCAGACTGACCAAAACTGAGTGGATTTACATGTTTTAGGTTAGCAATTGCAGGCAGGATTCATTCTTTTAACTGGTAAGAACTACATCTTCTGTCTTCAAACGCCTCTCCAATGTAAAGATTCATTGAACCATAGAATAACTCAGGTTTGAAGAGAGCCCTGAACATCATCTTGTCTCCCTCTCCGGCTCAAGGCAGGGTCCACCAGGTGAGGTTGTTCTAGGCCTCTGCCCAGCTTTGCATCATCCACAAAGGAGCTGAAAATGTGCTCCATGACATAAGGAAGAGGCAGAATAAAGCTGTTGGAGAGTGTTGGCCCAAGTACTCATTACTGATGGATGGCACAAGAAACTGGCTGAACACAGGACTTTGTACCACTGATGATGTTTGGGTTTGGTCATGCTGCCAACTCCCCACCCATCACAACATCCACATCTGCATCCCAGATCTCACCAATCTGCTCTCTGGCACCACAAGAGACCATGTCTGGGGTCTTGCAAAACTCCATGTATTCAACATGCCTTTCTTTCCCCTGCCCATTTGGGTTCAGCAATCCCTTCCTTGTCCTTCTGCTGCCTGGAGATGCCTGCAGGAGGATGTAACCCGTCACCCTCCCGGGGACAGGCGTAGGCTGAGCATCCTGTCATTCTCCCAGTTCTCCTTCCTGCCATTCCTGAAGATGGGTTTGACGTCTGCCTTTCTGAGGGACCTCTGAACCTCTCTGATCACTCTGGCACTTCTGAGACCACAATCCACAATTTCCCACAGGGAAAAAGGGGCAGGTGTAGAACTGTGTAGAACAGCATCTGATGGAAATGGCAAAGGAGAGGTAGCAAATAGGGACATTTGCAATGAGCCTGTCCAAGGGAGCTGAGATGAATCTCACTGTGCCACTGGGGTTTGTCTTCGGAGTCACACACAGAGAAATATCAGGGTTCTGTCAGGTGTCCACATCTGAGCTGGCCTCGTGGACTCTTAAAAAACATTGAGATATTCAGGGACAGACAGTTTCCCTTATACACACAGAGGCAGGAGTCACAGCGTCTCTCTGGGCTCCTGTTCCTATTCCCAAGGGTTGGGAGGCACCTCAGCCCCGTGGTGTGTCGCCCTGTTCTACATTTATCTTTGATGTCCCTCATCATTAGGAGTGGACATTGGTTCAAGGAAGCACATCCCAGTGCTGCATTCTGGTGGTTTCCTATGGGATATTAGTCCCAACATGATGTGACCTCAATGAACGGTCTGTCTCACAGGCCTTCATGGAACCCCAAGGAATAGCTGATGGAGTTTGTGCTCACTCATGTTCATCTTACCTCACATACATGATGTACATGCTCACATCTCATCTGTACAATGTGAACATGAACCTCTGACCTACTCATTCAGTGTAATTCCATGGAGGGACAAAGACCTCTGAGCTGGGGTGAGAGGCCAGTGCTGGAAATGGTGGTTGTGAGGGGCCAGTCCAGGTGATTGACCTGAGGCTCCTTCCATGGGGTGTCCAGTGCACAGGGGCACAGCCCAGCCCCTGCTCTGCTGGTCCTGCAGGTCTCTGGCAGGAGCCTGGCTGTGAGAGGACACTGCCGTGTGCCAGCCCTGCACACACACACTGTTTATCTGCACAATGGTGTTTTCATCTGTGGCCACTTTCTTGTGAATGTTCTTGAGAGAAACTTGAAGAATATCTAAGCCTTCAGGCACTGCCCTAAGAAAATCACATTTCTTTATAAAGTACTGTTATGGAAGCCAGCTCTGTGACACAAACACCCATTGCCTGTCCCTGCCTGCGCCCACAGGACTGACACACAGCAGGACGGTGACCAAGCTGCCAGAGCACTCAGGCCTTGCACCAACACAAGGGATGAGAAGGAGAGTGTGGGAGTGGAACCGGAACAGCTCTGGAAGAACAAGCGCTGGTGCTGCCTGGCAGAACTGCCATGATGGACTCTCTTCCTGTCCACTAATGCAGACAGAAACTCCCTGCGTCTCCAAAAAGGACTTAAAAGAAGATCTCAGGTGAAAAACAAACCAAGACAGGACACTATAGGGCCCTTTATTTTTTTTTCAACACAAACAAAATGGCTCTTCATTTACATAAACAACTAGGCAGAAAAAAAAGGCAGACAGTGAATTAGGAAAGGGATGACAACATTATCAAAAAACACCACCACAAAATGAGAGTTTGTTGCTGTTTGTTATTGAAAATGTCCAGTTATCTGTTTCCACACTAAACCCTTGAGCTCCTGGTTCCTCATGCTGTAGATGAGGGGGTTCACTGCTGGAGGCACCACTGAGTACAGAACAGACACCATCAGATCCAGGGATGGGGAAGAGATGGTGGGGTGTCTCAAGTAGGCAAACATGCCAGTGCTGATGACCAGGGAGACCACGGCCAGGTGAGGGAGGCAGGTGGAAAAGGCTTTGTGCCGTCCCTGCTCAGAGGGGATCCTCAGCACGGCCCTCAAGATCTGCACATAGGACACCACAATGAACACAAAACAGCCAAATCCTAAACAGACACTAACCACAATAAGCCCAAGTTGCCTGAGGTAGGAGTGTGGGCAGGAGAGCTTGAGGATCTGGGGGATTTCACAGAAGAACTGGCCCAGGGCATTGCCCTTGCACAGGGGCAGTGAAAATGTATTGCTGTGAGCAGCAGAGCATTGAGAAACCCAGTGGCCCAGGCAGCTGCTGCCATGTGGACACAAGCTCTGCTGCCCAGGAGGGTCCCGTAGTGCAGGGGTTTGCAGATGGCAACGTAGCGGTCATAGGACATGACGGTGAGGAGACAATAATCTGCTGTAGCAAAGAAAAAGAAAAAAAAGAGCTGTGCAGCACATCCTGAGTATGAAATGGCCCTGGTGTCCCAGAGGGAGTTGGCCATGGATTTGGGGACAATGGTGGAGATGCAGCCCAGGTCGAGGAGGGAGAGGTTGAGCAGGAAGAAGTACATGGGGGTGTGGAGGTGCTGGTCCCAGGCTATGGTGGTGATGATGAGGCTGTTGCCCAGGAGGGCAGCCAGGTAGATGCCCAGGAAGAGCCAGAAGTGCAAGAGCCGCAGCTCCCGTGTGTCTGTGAACGGCAGGAGGAGGAACTGGGTGATGGAGCTGCTGTTGGACATTTGCTTTTCCTGAGCACGGGGCGCTGTCATGAGAAAAAAAAAAGACAGTGAGAATCCAGGGCAGAGCTCTCTGACAAAAATCAAACCAACTCCCATAGACCCTGCCCTGTCATGCAGAGACACTCTTTTATTTTTCTAGGAGTACCTGTTTCAGCACTGTGGCTGCAGCCCTGCTTGGTGCTGGAAAATGTGCAACCAAGAGCAGGGCCTCTGCCCATGGGCCGTCGATAAGTCAGCCCAGCTCTGCAGAGTGGGGCCACGGGAACAGTGGGGACTGTCCTGGTTCTGCTAACACAGAAGGGCTGTCAGCACTTGCTTTCCCAGTGATAGGGAACAGAGATGGTGAAGGCAGTTTAGGAGTTCCAGGTTTTTTTATATATCCCCCCATATTCACTGCAGAGTGTTGTTGGGTGTCAGAAACCCTCAGCATTTCTGCTGCACTCAGGGAGAACAGAGCGAGTCCTGTGAGACCAGAGGGTGCCTGTGGGTCAGTGCAGAGTGAGGGCAGCTGCTCTGTCCCTCTCTCTTGCTCCAGCTTCCCTGGGCTGGCACCTTTCTGAGATGGGGGCTGATCACACCCCCATGTTACCCTGAAAAGCCACCAGGCACTGCTGAGAGCAGAGGGATCCACCTCAGACCATGACAGGTCTCACCCTTTCCTAAGCTCTCAGCACACAACGTTTAGCCCAGGACACACACAGCTCATTCCCCAGCCCCACAGACTGCATTGCCCACAGCCCACAGGTCAGAGCAAAGCTGGGACACGTGTGCCCATGGACACACCTGCAGGAAAGGACCCACAAGATCAGGCTGTGACTCTGCAGCTGAAACTCCCATCCCCAGAGAGCCTGACAGCAAGAACAAGATCCCAACAGCAGTGACCCAGAGCAGGGGAGCAAGAAGGAAAATGCGGTGAGGGTGGGTGTGAGAGAGGCCAGGGCAGAGGCAGCCGGGCACTCAGACAGCGTCACCCTTCCCCAGCTGTGCAGCCACCTCCCAGACACCAACAGTGCCGGGCAGCTGCTCTCAGCCCCTGTGCTCTGCAGAGGAACTGGAGCTCTGGCTGCACAGGAGCTGCTTCATGCCTTGGAGCCCCCGGCCCTGAGGGCAGAGGCTTTGCTGGGTGGGACAGGAGGACAGGGCCAGGCTGCTCACAGGAGGGATCTGCGCTGCAGGGGGTCACAGGGACTTTTCTCTGTTCTCCCTCCCATAACAATTCTGGGTTTAGTTTCCTCTCATTTCTGATCATTTCCCTGCTGCCTGGAGATTCTCCCCTGAGAGGTGTTTTCCTGTCCATGTCTCTTCCCTGTCAGTGCTCACAGACCATCCCACCCTCTGTGCCCTCCCCCTGGCCCTACAGATCCTGCCTGTTCACAGGGCACTGCCTGGGGGCATCTTCCTGTCTGCAGCCTGGAAAACAGGACAGGTCAGACTAAGGCTGACGGGTCCAGCCAAGGTGATGCAGGTGCTGTGCACAGGCAGAGGGGTGGGGAAGGGATGTCATGAGCCTTCTGGCAGATGTACTGATCACTCAGAGTTGCAGTTCAGGAGTCGCAGTGACTTGTTTAAGCATGAGGGCTCATTTTCATTTTATCCTTTCCTGCACCCCCATCCCTTGGGAGAGGAAACTGAAAAGACAGGCTCAGGAAAGCTCCTTATCTGCCTGGTAATCCTTGCATTGATCTTCTCCTTGAGGCATCCACTTGGAAAAATGCTGGGGTGATCTGGATGTGTGAGCAGCAATGACACACACAGCATCCCCTCCCCCGCAGTAGCACCTTTCCTGCACAGTAGGGTTTGCTCCTTCACACGACAGCTTCTCCCCTCAGTGTTGCTGGGATCTCCCCGGGCAGGCTGAGCGCTGACCCTGGCAGGCGGCAGAGTCCCTGCCCGGCACAGCCCTGGGGTGCAGGGACCCTGCTCTGCAGGACAGCCCTGGGCACCCCTGCCTGCACATTGACATTTACACCCCACAGCCATCCTGGGGAGAATGCAGCATTCACGTCTTGTCACTGACAGTGCAGAAGGCAACCCCTGCTCTGCAGCACATCCTCCCCTCTGATCAGAGAATCTCTGAGAGCTGTACTTACATCTCTCGCAGGCTCTGAACTGTGACAGCTTTCTGAGATCCTACCATGATTTGCAGATGCAATGCCCTGCAGCCACAGGATTCACACACATACAGATTCTGGATTCCTTTGTGCCTTTGCAATGACCTGGGATCTGTTCCTTGGCCTTTGTTGTCTCAAAAAGAAAATATTCTCCTATGCAACCACCACATCACACCACATAAGAAATAATTAAAATGTAGAAAAATAATGAAAGAAGCACAATCTGGGGGTAATTCTGTCCAAGAGGTGTACTCTTTAAATGATTAAAACAAAAAAAGAAGTGAAAGAAAAAGCATTGTTCTAAGAAATTCTTTGAAGACACAACTGCTGAGGTGTAGTAGATGCTTGGTAAAGCAAGAATGACGGTTAGGAATGAAATTAAAGAGCTTTAGTTCATCATGATCATCAGTTCCATATTACTGTTACTAGTGACAGCACCACTATTCACAAACATCCTTCAGACCATCTCAATTTTTCCTGGGCTCCAAAGCTCATCCCGCTCAGAGTTTGACAGGATTGCTGCAAACCCCTGTGGCCCAAATCTCTACAACTGTCTCTGCTCAACAGCCTTTTACCCCAGGAAGGGGAAAACTCCCAAGTCCTCCACTAAAGCATGTCCCAAAGCGCCACATCTCCACGTCTTTTAAACACCTCCAGCAATGGAAGCTCCAATCCTGAGCTGGCAGGACACCACTGGCTGCAGTTGGACATAAGATACTGGTCATGGCTGTGAGTTCAGCCCTCGCTGGCAGAATGTCTCACACCCTCACTGAGGAGGGCATGGGGCTGGGAGATGGGAGCACGTTTCAGTTTCCAGATCCCAGCACAGAGCCCAAACCATCCTGCCCTTGGACTCTGGATCCCATTTCCTGAGATGCAAAGCTGGTGGGGCTTCTGTGGCTAAGCATGTTAAAAGGCATGAATACTCATTCAAGTGTTTGTGTAATTTCTCTAGGAATGTCAGTCGTATATGGTTATGTTTACAAATCTGTAAAACAGTACTCTGCATCTGTGGTAGCCCACCTGGCAATGACAATTAAATAGGCATTTGCACTAAGAGGCTCCAAACCCCATCCACAAGCACACATCTAAGTGGTTCAGATGATGGGTGGTCTGGCAAATGTCACCCTTTGTGTCCCCAGATGATGAACACTGCTGATGTGCCTGTGCAGAGAGTGGCAGGAGCTGGATCCCCTTCTCGGGACAGACTCCTTCCAGGAGAGACACAGACACAGGGGGAACTCATCAGGGCTTTACGGCATTTCACTCGGCATCAGTTTTGACATATTGGGTGCTGTCCTGTGACTGCCCTTTCTGCACAAATGATCATACAAACACAACCGTTTAGTGAGACATGGTCATAAAGGGGCTGTTATGGACAAGAAAGCTCACCGTGAACTCTGGAGAGAGCGAGGAAGTTTATAGTAAGCACCAGAAAGAACCAAGAAGCGCGAGGCCTCTTCTGAAGAGCGGGAGGCCTGAGCAGCCGTGATTGGCCATTGTAGGTGTGGGAGAGGGTCAGGGCATGTCAGGGAGAAGCAATGAGATGGCTGATGGCTTTAGTGAACCCTTCCAGCCATGGCTGAGCCCAGAAATGGAAAGCAGTTGATGTCTGCAGGTGGAGGAGGAACAGGAGGAAGGTTTTCCTGGGAATACGGAAGGAAGAAAGGCCTCTCTTGGGCTAATCATGTATGGCAGTGACATTTCCATGTTGTGGGCATGGCGGTGCCTGGGAGATGGGGAACAGCTGCTGCTGGGGTGGCTGTGCTCAGTCATGGCCCATGAGCGGACCCTGCTCTGCTCCTCTCTTACACTGCCCACACTTGGATGGTCCTCAGGAATCATCCATGAGCCTGGTGGATGCATGAACCTCCTGCAGTGATGGGTATGGATCCAAATATGGGATTCAAGCAAGTGTGGGACTGGGACATTGAGGTGACTGGTGACCATTGCCAGGTGTATGAAAGAAGCTGGATGAGTTGTGACGAACTCACAGGCATTTCCAACTCCACAGAAATCCAGAGCCTTGCAGTTAAAGCAACAGCACTTGACATAAACACCACCCCCAAAACACAAAACACTCACACTGACCACAGGAAAAGCCTTGAAAAACATTGGAGAAAAATCTGCCAGGTCCCAGGGGTCAGGGCTCAGCCGTTCTGGTGATGAACAAGCATCAAGGGCTCACATGGCATGAGAGCCACCTCCACATGGCCCTCACCACCTGGAACCACTGTCTCCAAGTCTTCCCTTCACCAGCCCCCAGGGACAGGGACCTGCACGGGTTGTTTCCTTCACAGCTGTGTCAGTGATGGCCCTTCATGGGGTCCAAACACCCTCAGAACTTGGGGTTTGGTTCTGCCTTTCACTTCATTAGAGGTTTGTTCGTTGTTTCAGTAGCTGCAGTTCAGGATCATGGCAGCAGAGGGCTCACTAACATCTAAAATGCCCTTACAAGCCAAGGCTCTGTGCATCATTTTCCTAAAGGCTTCAAGCTTGATGTGGATGATTACAGAGATTTCAGAATAGCCAAACAGAGACCATTTCCATAATAAATAGCAATAAAGCCAAATTTCTTCTATTTCCTTCCCTGCTCTCTCTTCTTTCCCTTTCCAGAACAGGTGGCATCAGCAGCCTCCAGTCCATATTGATTTGTTGCATCTCCTCATGAAGACTGAATATGTCAGAAAAGTGCGTAACTAAATCACCATGTGAGTGAGGAGACAGGACAGGACAGCTCAAGAGCAGTCACACTCCTCTGGACCAAGAGGTGGGTGTTCCTGGCAATCTCAGGTGCCACAGCACAGTGATATTTGTGGTCAGGGAGTTGGTCAAGTGACGCATCTCCTGTTCTGTAACAGAGTCTGAGTTTGCTCAGGTCACCCCTGACTTGAGCCCCATCCACTGCTGGGTGTTCTCCAGACTCCTGCCTTCAGGAACAAAGTCCCAGGAGACCTTGCTGGTGAAGATGGAGGCAAAGAAGCCATAAAGAACCTCAGTCCTCTCTGATTCTACTCTTACAAAGTTCAGCAGCAAATCTATGTTACCCTGGTCTATTCTTTTTCTGTAAGGAAGTTGTGTCAGCTCATCTTGCTGCCCTCACCCTCCCCTGCAGGTATCAAGTCCAGGGCAGCTTTGTCATCATCCCCACATCCATGGACAAGGTTTCTAAATTCCTCCTTTGCAGCTTCCCCTGCTCCCACCTCCTGTGTGCTGCCTTTGTGCCCTGCAGCTCCAACAGTTCAGACGAGCAGCCTCACAAGATAAATGCTTCTTTTCATGTGTGCTTGGAGAGATCATTCCTGTGCTTGAAGCAGGATGTCCTCTGAGGCTGATCAGATTTCCTGAGCTCCTTCACACTTCAGACCTATTTCCATGTCACACATCACCCACCATCACCCAGTATGTCCAAGTCTTCCCCTCTGGAGCCCACCAGCCTGTGCTCTGCTGCTGGCCTTCCTCCCTCCCCTCTGGTGCCTGGGACCCCACTGTGTCCTGGTCACAACAGCCAAGGTGGACACTGATGTTCACATCCCTCACCAGCTCTTCCTTATTTCCCAATTCCAGATCAAGGTGAGCATTAGTGTTGTTGCTCCACCAGGCAGCCATGTTAAGCAGTTGGCCAGGATCCTCTGGACTGTTGGTAGCTGCAGCTTTTCCTGGCCAGTGAGTGTCAGAGCAATTACAGTTCCCCATAGGAACCTGCTCATTGACTGGTGACTTCCTCAGGTTACTGACAGAAGATCTTTTCCATTTCTTCTCCATGATCAAGTAGTTTGTAACACAAAACATGTTGTCAGCATGTACTGTGTTTACATGGCAAAGTCTTGGAACTGGTTATGAGTGGGCTGTGCTACAGTTGTCACCTCTCTGAGAAGACGACAGGAGTTTGACTGATGTCAGACAGGGCTGATTTCAGCTGCTCCAAGATGGACCTACTCCTTGCCAAATCTGAGCCACTCAGTGATGTTGGCAGCACCTCTGGGATATTGTATTTGAGAAAGGGTAAAAAACGCTGCACAACAGCAGGTGGGAGAGAGGAGGGAGGAAATGGGAGAGAAAAGCTCTGCAGACACCAAGGTCATATCCCACAGGACCCAAGCAGGTCGCTCAGCAGGCCAAATCCTGCTCTCCTGAAATCCTGCTCTTGGCCTTGTGATCATCTCCCAGGAGCCTCAGCTCCACTTTCCCATCCCTGACTGTTCCATCCTGACCAACTCTTTCTGGTTTGTAAGTGTGAAGTCCCACAGGACACCTCACCCCACTGACTCCTCAGTCACCCATGTCAGGAAGATGTTGTCAATGAGCTCCAAAACCTGCCTTGTCCCCAGCCAGGAACCTGGGAGGTGTGGGACCATAGTCCTGCCCTTGGCTTTGCACAGCCCCACATCACACTGTCCCAGGAAGGGCCCTGGGCAACGTGGGAGGGACAGGATCTGACTCCCCAGGGTTGGGGGTCAGGACTTGGCCCTTTGCATAATGAAACACATCCAGGTTTACTCAGCATCAGAGAGACCTTTACATTGCTTTTCCTGACCTGTCATCTCTGCCTCTGTTTCTCAGTTGTGTCCCTCAGTGTGACCCATTAACCTTACAATAAACTTTGAAGTTTGAATCTGACTTTGACTTCTTGAGAAGCTCCATCACCCTCCCCCAGGGTCTGAGGTCCATGGACTCAGCACCAAACCCACCAGAGGGGTCATTAAAGCGCCTTGGGCTGCTCCTGTGCTGCTGAGCTGGGCTGGGCTCCTGGGACACAGGGAGCTCATGGCAGCGGCAGCGCTGCAGAGAGACAGCTCTGCCCAGGAGCAGCTCCTCTGCACACGCAGCAGGGCTGAGGGCTCTGCCTGGGGATCTCAGGAGACGAGCAAGGCAGAGAGAGATTAAAGGTGGTCAGGACTGGAGGATGACTGAGAGCTCACTGGAGGAGAAACCTTTGCAGCCCTTGCCATGGTAAGTCTCTGGGTGCAGGGCAGTGCAGCTGTAGCTCCTGGAGGCACCTCCTGAAACTGGCACAGGCACAGCTTGTGGGATCTGTAAGGACGGGGCTCTTGTCAGGCCATGTTGAACAGCTGTGAAGCCGGGTGAGCACCCAGGGGTGCCCAGGGCTGTCCTGCAGAGCAGGGTCCCTGCACCCCAGGGCTGTGCCGGGCAGGGACTCTGCCGCCTGCCAGGGTCAGCGCTCAGCCTGCCCGGGAGATCCCATGGCAGCAGCTGTGGGGGGAAGGAGCGACCCCCGGCAGGGCAGGCAGGGAGCTTGTGGGGTTGTGGGTCAGGGTTGCTCAGAGTTCCAGATCCCCCCACAGACATGGCAGAGGGTCCTTCAGAACAACGACATCAAGACAGAAACAGCTGCAAGGGAAGGAGTCTGTGCTTTCAGTTTTCCACTCTTGCTCGTCTGGGTGTGCAGTGGGAGATGGGGATTTATTTCTGTCTTTGGAGAAGACACTGAGACCCCAGTTCTCGTTAGGACGTGTCTGGGCTGCTCCTGAGCCCCTGCACACACAGAGCTACCCCTCGGCAGCGCCAGGAGGTGTGAGCAGGACAGAGCTGAGCACACAGCGGGTGGGACGGGGTCTGTGACACTGACAGGGAGCAGACCAGGGACAGACACACAGCTGCAGGCAGCACAGACATGGGCGGGGAGAAGGAGCTCCTACTAGATATGCCAGGGACGGGGTTTAGGAACCCCCCTGCAATTCCCTGCAGTGCAGACACATTTCCCAGTGCAACCCCTGGTCTCCTCTCCTCCCCAGCAGACCCTCTGTCCCAAAGCCATGGGGTCCAGGTCATGAGTCTCCACCTCAGCAGCTGGACCTCCAGGTGAAGGGTTCCTGGAACGGGGTACACAAAAAAGGTGCTAAAAGTACTTGCTCTCCGCTGTCATCACGTGAGTGGCAGCAACACAGCTGGGTCAGGAGAAGGTTCCACAGCATGCCCGTCTGCCTTTCTGTCCTTGCTTTATTTTCTGGTAGCACTGCAGTGTCCTGTTTCTCCACCTGTCCCTGCTGCTCTTGCTCTCTGGGGTTGGGGTGGCACTGTGGGTCAGTTTTTGTTCTGACAGCAATTTCGGGGGTCTTGACCCAGAGGTGTGTTCATAGGAATTAGATGCCCAAGCTGCATTTTAAACTGTGATGAACTGTTTTTCTCACTTGTTAGAAATAAAGAATGAGCTGAAACATCCCTCCATCAGTGAAGGGGTATTCCACGAGAAACAGCCTGTTTATTCTCCTCTACACTTGTCACTGCCTTTTCATCTTTGCACAGGTCCTCATGCCCACAGGCAGCCAATGTCCAACAGCAGCTCCATCAGCCAGTTCCTCCTCCTGCCGTTTGCAGACACACGGGAGCTGCAGCTCTTGCACTTCTGGCTCTTCCTGGGCATCTACCTGGCTGCCCTCCTGGGCAACGGCCTCATCATCACCACCATAGCCTGGGACCAGCACCTCCACACCCCCATGTACTTCTTCCTGCTCAGCCTTGCCCTCCTCGACCTGGGCTGCATCTCCACCATTGCCCCCAGATCCATGGCCAACTCCCTCTGGGACACCAGGACCATCTCCTTTTTGGGATGTGTTGCCCAAGTCTTTCTGTTTGTCTTTTTTGTTACAGGAGAGTATTGTCTTCTCACCGTCATGTCGTACGACCGCTACGTTGCCATCTGCAAACCCCTGCACTACGGGACCCTCCTGGGCAGCAGAGCTTGTGTCCACATGGCAGCAGCTGCCTGGGCCACTGGGTTTCTCAATGCTCTGCTGCACACGGCCAATACATTTTCACTGCCCCTGTGCAAGGGCAATGCCCTGGGCCAGTTCTTCTGTGAACTCCCCCAGATCCTCAAGCTCTCCTGCTCACACTCCTACCTCAGGGAACTTGGGCTTCTTGTGGTTAGTGTCTGTTTAGGATTCGGGTGTTTTGTGTTCATTGTGGTGTCCTATGTGCAGATCTTCAGGGCCGTGCTGAGGATCCCCTCTGAGCAGGGACAGCACAAAGCCTTTTCCACCTGCCTCCCTCACCTGGCCGTGGTTTCTCTCTTTGTCAGCACTATCATATTTGCTCACCTGAAGCCCCCCTCCATCTCCTCCCCTTCCCTGGACCTGGTGGTGTCTGTTCTCTACTCAGTGGTGCCTCCAGCAGTGAACCCCCTCATCTACAGCATGAGGTACCAGGAGCTGAAAGTGGCACTGAAGAAGCTGATTCAGCCATTTTTCTGTCAGCAGCAATAAGTTACCCATGTCTCTTCAGAAGTGATTTCCAGTTCATCTCAGGAACCTCCTGTGCATTGAGCATTTCATCTGTGATAACCATGTTTGTCAAGGAATTTCTTCACCCACGGCACTTCTCTAGAGCAGTGACTCAGAGGCCTGTCTACCTGTTTCTGGGGCCCTGGTACAGCTGGTGTCCTGTGTCACATCTCTGTAATACAGGTGTGGACCCATTTTGAAATCACTGTATTTCTGAAATTGGGGCCATCTTTTTGAAACACCCCGCAAAAGGGGATTTCCTCAGTCTCAGTACTTGGAGCTTGGGCTCTTCTTCCAAAGCTGTGGTCAGCCTGAATAAATTTCCCCCACAAGGCCATGCTGCTGTACTTGTGTTTTTCATGGCTCAGGGGAGGACATGGGGCACCATGTTACGTCATGGTGCTGGTTTGAGTGTCCATCTGTGGGTGCCCAGTGTTCCTGGAGATGGTGAAGGACCTTCAGTGATCTGCCTTGGACTGTCTCGCTGTGGTTTCCAGGCACCACAGCCTTCTCCCTGTGCTCTGTGCTTCAACAGGAGAATGAATGACCCACAGAACCCTATTTCTGCATTCCCCAGCTCAGGGCAGGCTGCTCTGTCACTGCGGTAGCAGGAGCAGCATGAAGAGCTCCTGGCCAGGAGTCGTGTGCTGGTGAGAAGGGCTGGCACAGGAGGGCTGCCAGCAATGGGTGTAAAGGATCTCTTGGAAACAAGAGCAGGGGACAAAGGGGGGCTGGCCTTGCTTCCATCATGCCATGGCTGGCCCCAGCCCTTAGGCTGATAGGCTGATCCTTCTCTCTGTCCCAAGCAATCTATCTATCCACCCATCTGTCCATCCATCCGTATCAGTACTCCATCTGGGTGAGCTGCCCCATCACGTTTCTCATCCCAAAGAGATCATAGAATAACTTAAGTTGGGAGAGACTCTCAAGATCATTGAGTCCAATTATTAACCTAACTCTGGCACTAAACCATGTCTCTAAGAACCTCATCTATATGTCTTTTAAACACCTTCAGGGATGGTCACTCAACCACTCCTTGGGCAGCCTGTTCCAATGCCTCACAAACTCTTCCATGAAGAAATTTTTCCTAATATCCAAACTGAATATTCCCAGGTGCAACTTGAGGCCGTTTCCTCTCCTTCTACCACTTGCTACATGAGAAAACAGACCAACACCCTCCATGTTCCAACCTCCTTTCAGGTAGCTGTAGACAGCAATAAGGTCTCCCCTCAGCCTTCTTTTCTCCAGGCTAAACAGCCCCAGTTACCTCCACTGCTCCCCATCTGACTTGTTCTCCAGACACCTCATGAGCTTTGTTGCCCTTCTCTGAACTCACTCCAGCACCTCAAGGTCTTTCTTGTAGTGAGGGACCCAAAACTGAACACAGGATTTGAGGTGCATCCTCACCAGTGCCAAGAACAGAGGGATGATCACTTGCCTGGTCCTGCTGGCCACACTATTCCTGATGCATGCTGGGATGCTGGTGGCCTTCTTGGCCACTGGGGCACATGCTGGCTCATGTTCAGTCACTGTCCATCAACACCCCCAGGGCCTTTTCCATTGGGCAGATTTCCAGCCGCTCTTCCCTGAGCCCGTAGTGCTGCCTGGGGTTGTTGTGACCCAAGTGCAGGACCCAGCACTTGGCATGAAATTGAACAAGTCCAAGTGTTGGATTGTTCACCTGGGATAGAGTAACACTGAGTGCAAGTGTAGATTGGGAGAGAGCGGCTGGAGAGCAGCCCTGCAGAAAGGGATCTGGCGTGATGGTTGGCCACAGGCTCAATAGGAGTCAACACTGTCCCCCAGCAGTCAAGACAGTAACCCCCACCCTGAGGTGCATCAAACACAGCATGGCCATGTGGTCAAAAGAGGTGACTATGCTGCTGTATTCAGCATTGGTGCGGCCTCACCTTGAGTTCCGTGTGCAGTTCTGGGCCCTACATATTTTTACAACAAGGACGTAAAGGTCCTTGAATGCATCTACATCCCTAAGCCCATTGGAGGCCCTTAGGAAGAGTTCCTCTCTCCAAATATCCAGCCCAGCTTGTTGCTGCATGAACAACCAGGAGAAACTGCCCCAGGACCCTCATTCCAGACCCCATCTCCTCCACCCATACAGGCAGTGCTCTCCCCCTTGGCACTGAGGTGGTTCCAGGGACCCAAGAGACACCTGTAGGAGGAGATGTTGGGTGGGATATGGTGTCCTTCAGTGCTCCTCATGGTGCCTCCTGCTGGGCTTTGTGCCACTGGTCACAACCCTCTGAGCCTGGATGTTCAGCCACTCCTCAGTGGTGCTAAACAGGAACATGCCCATGAGCACATTGGGCTGCACTGGGAGGAGCGTGGCCACCCGGACAAGGGCCAGTTACTGTCCATCGTGACTCAGCACTGGTGTGGTCACATCTGGAGGCGTGTGTCCCAGTGTGAGGTTCCCCATTCTGGAGGAAGGGGGAGGAGCTGCCATGTGGCCAGAGAAAGTCTGGGTCACGTGTGGAGATGTTGAGAGACCCAAACTTCTTTAGCCTGGTGAAGAGGAGCCTGAGGAAACCTGCTGTTTTTACTGAAATTGGGTTAATTTTCTTCATGCATTTTGAACCTCTCTCCTTCACAGCCAGTACAGTCTTTTGCTTACATTTACTATGAGAATAATGAGATAATGCTGTTTCTTCCCTGGGAGAGAGTTCATTTTTTCTTTTAACAGCTTTACAATGTTTGCCATTTGGTATGAAAGGAATGTCAGAACTCACTGATTTCTTGGCTGTTGTCAGGGAAACCAAGGACTTCTTTGGCCATCCAGACACAGATGGAAATTGGCAGGAGGGGACGCAGACAGGACAGCACCTGGATTGACATGCAGGCTGATCAATGAAATATTCCCTATGATTAGCGTCATGCTCAGTCTAAAGCTGGAGCCGGCTTTTAGGGCTTGTTACATCCGTTACTTTGGGTTTTCCAGCTGGTTTGGTCAGTTCCATTCAGAAGTTTCATTCTGTCAGGAGTTTGATGTCAGTTCGGCCTTTTGCCGTTCTGCCATTTTGCCATTGGCCTTTGGGCCTTTCTGCCTGTTGCTCTTTTGCTCTCTCTTGCTGGGATCAGCTGTTCAGGACCGGGGTGCTCCCTTCTTTTGGGCTGGCTGTTCCATGTGACTGGAGATCTGCGGGGGATTGCACTGAGTATAATATACTTTGTTTTATGTATATTTTAGTATCAGTATATTAGTAGTAGTATTTTATACTTATTTTTATTGTCTTATGAATTTTATTTTCTAAGCCCATGAGTTTTCCTCTTCCCTTTCAGTTCTCTCTATTATCCAGCTTGGGGACTGGGAGCAGGAGGTGAACAGCTACCATGGTCTTAGTAGTGGCTGTGGTAAAAGCATGACAAGAAAGAGCAGTGGTAGCGTGAAAAACCTTGAAAATCACTTTCCAAGATGATGGTAATTTTTTTTTTTGGTAGTGGGAAATAGCACAAGAAAGGAAAACCATCAGAAACTGCAGCTCTGGAGTGGACCTCAGGATAAATAAATGTCATTCTGAGCATAGTGCTGTGGTCATTCAGAGGAGTCCAGATCAGCCATGGCTTTGTGTTTCAAAAAACAGCTGGTGAGGATGGAGAGACAGCAGCACAGGTGGGGACACACTGGGGTGAGAACAAGGTGGGGAAGCGCATGGGGTGTCTGCAGCCTGTGGGGAAGCAGCCACAGGCCTGGGACAGTGTAGGATGGACTGTGATGGAGATGGCCAAGAATGACGCTGGATGTCCCTGAAAGAGCCAAGGTCTTTGTCCCCTTGGCTATGGCTGATGTCCCTGACAGCGAGGCCTAAGAGGAGACACAGTCATCATGGCCATGGGGCTTCTTTGTCTCTTTGCACCCCCCCAGGGAGACAGGGAGGTATGACACCATTGTCCTTCACTTGGCATCACACTCCCCACATCCCCAGGAAGAGCCTGAGACACACCTGAGGGACAGGATCTCCCTTCCCAGGGGCAGGGGCTCAAGGCTTGGCCATTGTCCTTCACTAAACCAACCAAGGGTTTTCTCAGCATCAGAGCTGCTGCACTTTGCCTTTGCCTGATGCAATCACAGCCTCCAATTACCTGCTCTAACGAGTCCCTGGGGAGGCTTTGTCAGGAACAGCCCTCAGTGGGGCCCATTAATGCTTCAGGGTACTCTGGACTTTGCTTCTGACTTGGAATTCTTGAGCAAATTCTTCAGTCTGTCCTTGGTATCTGAGGTTCATGGACTCAGCACCAAATATGCCATGGGGCTCATCAAAACACAGACAGCCCTAGCGAGCGATGTTTCTTTCCCTAATTTTCTTCAAATCTTCACAACTTGTAGAACTAACTGGAGAGGTTTCAATGAGACACTTGTTGATGAAGATTTCAAAGAAGATTTCATAAAGGAGGGTTTTCTCTTTCCAGGGTGTTTTCTGTCATTTTTCAGTATATAGAAGAAGTGACAACAGCATTCTACACTGGACATTGATCCCGAGGGTCTCCTGGAGACATCTGGACAGGCAGGAGAACAGTCCCTTGAGGCTGGACACTGTATGGACAACCTGGTTCTTCACCCCCACCCCCAGTCTGCCGGTTCCCTCATTGGCCACCAGAGATTGCATCACTTTTCCTACATCAGACTTCTCCACTGAGCTCTGCAGGAGATGCTGCAGCTCCTGTGCACCAGCTCCACCTGCTCTCCTGTGCAAACATTTCACAGTTTAATAAACAGCAAAACACTCCTCAACTGTGTGTGTAAGCTGGATCTAATGAGGTCCACCATCCACAAGGGACATCCACACAAGAATTGTTTTAGACAGAGAGATAGGAAAGGATAGAAATAAACACAATTAATGTGTTGACTGCCATGTTAATTAGACCTCTGAAAAATGGGACAAGTTTGTAACTTGTGAAGCTCAAAGCAGAAACCAGACAGTTGAGAGGCAACTGAGTGACCAAAGAGCAAGTGGAGGAGAAACCTGAGATTGCTGGGAAGGGCGAACGTCCAGACAATCTGCTGGAGAGTTGTCCTTTGACATGGACATTTAATCAGGAGAGGTGGAAACTCCTGAATGATGAGAGAGACGTAATAATAGAGTGTTGGTAATAGAAGTACAGGGGAAGACTAATATTTCTTCTCCTACCCTTAGTACACTTCTTTCTCATAATCACTTTTTGGCCTTTTATCTTTTTTAGTTAATATGTTAAAAAAAAAACAAACCACCAAACCAAATCCATGTCCTGCTCCCTATCTTTCTCTCTTTGTCTCTCTCACGTCCTTCCTATCAATTTTCTTTCTTTCTTCTTTCTTTCTTTCTTTCTTTCTTTCTTTCTTTCTTTCTTTCTTTCTTTCTTCCTTCCTTCCTTCCTTCCTTCCTTCCTTCCTTCCTTCCTTCCTTCCTTCCTTCCTTCCTTCCTTCCTTCCTTCCTTCCTTCCTTCCTTCCTTCCTTCCTTCCTTCCTTCCTTCCTTCCTTCCTTCCTTCCTCTTCTCTCTCTCTTTCTCTCTCTCTTTCTCTCTCTCTTCCTTCCTTCCTTGCTTCCATTTTTCTTTAACTGCTGTTACTTTCTCCACCTGTTCCCTGCCCCTTTTACCCTCTCACTGTCCCTCTGTCCTGCTTCCTGGCCCCATCTTTTCTGTCTTTATTCTGCTGTTTCTCCATTCAGTTCCTGTTATGTCAGTGTGCTGGTTCAGGGCCCACATGCCCCTGGGGGTTCTCTCTGATTGGCTGCCTAAGCTGTCACTCTGCCTAGGCGCGGTGCCCACCCTTCCCTGAGGTGATGTTTCCTCTGATTGGCTGCCTGGGATTGCCCCCTTCCAGGCGTGATTGGTGGAGCC
The DNA here is from genome assembly GCF_964273445.1 of Streptopelia decaocto. Classification (NCBI taxonomy): domain Eukaryota; kingdom Metazoa; phylum Chordata; class Aves; order Columbiformes; family Columbidae; genus Streptopelia; species Streptopelia decaocto. The sequence continues at coordinate 852,254 of NC_138672.1, read as the reverse complement.
AGCATGGCCCGCCCTCCACAGCCTGTCTCCAGCTCTGGAATTGGGGCAAATACGCAGTGGGGCAGAGATGTTCCTCAATCGTTCAGACCCAGTGGAGGGCCTAAGGGCGAGGCTCTGGGGACTCATCATCACGAGGAATTTGGACAGGGAACGCAGAGAGCTGAGGAGAAGCAGACTCGGGCTGTTTCTCACTGAGTAAGAGCTGGGTTCAAGCTCAAGGCCATTTCTCCTCCCTTGAGGAAAGGACATGGAAACCCACCAGCCCCACAGAGAGGGCCCGGGAGGTCTGGAGTCCACGACAGTTTGTTCCTGGCACCTCCATGGACAGGGAGAGGGCTGTGCTGGGGAGAGGCCTCCCTCCTCTCGCCAGGGAGCCGCTTGCCTGCCTCAGAGTACCAGAGGCGGCAGCTGCCCAGCCCCAAGCACAACTGCCCGAGGGGTCTGCAGAGCAGACGGGGTCATTCAGCCTGTGCGAGCGCCTCCGGCTTTTCTCGTGACTGTTTCACCTGTGGCACGTTTGCAGGGTGTGGCAGGTGACGTGAAGGCAGCTGCCAGCGACGTCCTGGTGGCTCTGGCCCGCTGCCACTTCCATTTGTGATGTCCGAACTCCAGAGCCAGCTGAAGGCCGTGGGGAAGGTCCCTGGGGAGAGTGTTCTCCTTACCTTGGGCAAAATGGCCCGCGGTACAGTACGGCACCCTCGGCCTCCTGGTGTGGGGAGGGGTCGGTGATCACGGGAGAAGGGATCCTTCCCCTCCCCACACACCCTGTGTGGAACTGGGGGGCTCTGGAGCTGCTGCGCCTCCTCGCCCCCTGCCAGGGCTGGCTGGCAGCTCTGCCTTACCAGCCCCAGCCCAGTTCCCCAAGGGTGGAGACAAACACGAGGGGTCTCTGGCCCCCACTGTCCTCGACACTTCCCCAAAGTGCTTCCGTGTGTCCCCCTTGGGAAGGCAGCCCTCCCCACGCCCTCTGGCGTGTCCTGCACAGCCCAGCAGCCCCAGCCTTGCCAGAGATGGACCCCAGTCTCCTGTGTCTCTCCCTGACCTTCTCGGGCCCTCTGTCCCTGCCTTCTCCGCAGCCCCACAGTGCATCCCCTTTGTGGGAATGACGCTGCTCGCCCTGCACAAGATGCTGAGCCAGGTGGGCAGTGGTCGTATCCTGCGCATTGTCTGCAGTGGTGAGTGTCACTTCCTTGGCTGGGGTTCTGTCGCAGGGGCTGGGTGGGTTTTCATGCCTCCATGTGATCTTAGGAGGAACATGTTGGGTGTCAGCTCAAAGCAAGGTCAGGCCTTGCTGATCCCAAACTGCCGCCACTGTGTAGAAGGAGCGGGGGAGGCTCGGGATGTTTCTGTGGGCAGGATGCAGCGGTGCTGCATGGAGGAACTCCTGGGTCGCTTCCTGTGGCTTTTGTTCCCCTGCTTTCCTCTGGTATTAAAATCCCTGCCTGAAAGGGCGAGTATGTGGGAAGGGGAGGGAAGGGGCTACAGTGAGAAATACTGGAGAGGAAGGATTGATTGAGGAGCAGAAGGTGTGCTAAGGAGGAGGAGAGAAACAGTGGGGTGTTTGAATGCAGACACCTCAAGAGCAGAGATGGCCCTTGCATCCAGTTCTGGTCCTGGGCTGAGCTCTGCTGAGCCTGGGACTGTCCTTAAAGCAGGCCTGGGTGAGGGTGCAAGGGACCGTCCCTGCTGCAGACTCTCACATGTTCCCTTTTCCTTTCTCCTGGTGCAGTTCTGGAGCAGTGGTCGAAAGGTATCACTATCTACTTGTGCCAGTGGGAGCAAGGCCCCTTCCCTCACAAGGGGCCAGCACAGTTCTGTGAAGCCATTTACCCCATCTTCTGCTACGCACTGGCAAATTGGCTGGACTGCAAGGAGGAGGAGGTGAGAAGTGCTGCTTTCCACCCTGGGGCTGCAGCGGGAATGTCCACATGGGTGTGTCTGTCTGTTCCCCGGGGTGCGAGCAGAGGGGCGAGGGGAATGGGCTCCCTGGCGAGAAGCAGCGGAGTCCTGTGGCCTTTCTGCAGGGAGGGCTGGGGTGCCAGCGTGGGGAAATACTCTCTCTTCTGCAGAGTGAAGGCCTCTCCTGCAGGGCAGAAGGGAAAGGGAACCCCGTCCTAGTGGGAACGGCAGACTGGTGTCCAGGGGATGCTGAGCGCTAGGCAGACCTTCAGCCGTCCAAGCAGAGCCTCTCCCTTCCCTCTCCAGGACGACCAGGCTGTCCTCAGGGCAGTGGCTGCCATGATGGGCGTCCTTCTGCATGAGGAGCAGCACCGAGAGCACGCCCGGGAGCAGCTCCTCCGGCTCCTGCACCAAGATCAGGAGGTCCCAGACACGTCCCGGGTCACCAAGGTGAGGTGCTGTGCAGGGCCTGGCGTGGCTGCTGCGCTGGGTCTGTGCCAGTGCCACGAGGTGCTGGGGAGCTGCGGGGTACCAGGAGGAGCTGGGAAGCCCTTAGAGAAGGGAGACCTGAGGAGACCTGAGGTGACCTGGGCTCTTTGGGCAAGAAAAGAGCAACTCAGAGGGGCCAGGGGGAGGCAACAGCTCCTGTGCCTCATCTTCTCAGGAAGGGAGGTGCTGCCACCTCCCTGGCGCTCCGTGTGTGGGAAGAGCTTTGCCCTAATGCCCAGGCCCATGTCCAGTGCCGTCCAGTGAGGGACGAGGTCTGATGAGTGGGAAGTGCCGGGAAATGGAGTTATCAACAGCGTGCCCTGTGCAGAGGAAAGAGCCCCCGATGCTGCTCTGAGGAGGAGCAAATGAGGACCCCCATGCAGGAGGGTTTGGGGATTTTCCTGGCAGCCAGTGCTAGGGACTCCCCTCCTCTCACATTGCCGGGTTTCTCCTTTCCCTCGTGCCTTTCAGTGGCTTTAGCCTCCTCTTGCTCCCCCATTCTCTTGTAGATCCTCAACCATGTCCTGGAGGTGCTGGAAGGAGTTCAGACACAATTCCCACTGGGCAAGGACCTGTTTCCTTTGCCCAAGTTTGCACGGTCTGGCAGCAAACACACAGTGTTGGAGGAGGCCTCTACAACCTGGGCAACACCTGCTTCCTCAATTCCGTCCTGCAGTGTTTGACATACACCCCACCGCTGGCCAACCACTTGCTGTCTCACCAGCACAGCCAGTCCTGTGTGTCCTTTCTATGCATTCTTTTATACATCTTGGGCAGCTCTAAATGATGAAAAAAACACTGTGACTCTGGGAAGAGAGCTCTGAATTTTCCTCTAGAAGCTGCCTTCAAACATCACCCTCAGAGCGGGCTCGGCACAGCGTAGGGAGTGCGTCAGTTTGATGCCAAAATATTCTCTAGCCCTTTTGACTCCTTCCTTTAAATCATCAGTGAAACCCTCTCTCCAGGGGTCTCCTAACAAGGAAACTCTTGGAAGAGCAAACTCTCTGCCTTCCACCTTCTGAGCCTCGATCACCATTTCTTTCCAGCCAGGACACATCTTCTCAATCCAGCACAGTCATTGATCAGGTCTTTGGAGGATTTCTAAGATCCAGAGGTAATTTTTTAAAATATCACTGTCCTTAGAACGGTCCGTGGCTCTTTTGCTGTTTGTGTTAAACTGCTTTTGGCATGTGGCAGCATGTCCAGGGTGTATTGGTCATTGAAATGGGCAGAGTTAGTCTCCTTCCCAACCTGAAAACTTTTCTCTTTGCCTTCCAGTAACGTGCTTGAGCTGCAAAGCCGTTTCGGACACCTACGAGGCATTCCTTGATATTCCTTTGGATATCAAGGTAAGATATTTGGAAATGGTGGTGCAAAATGTTTCAAGGTCCCTGCAGGGGCCTCGTTTATCTCCAGTAAACTCCATTGAATTCAAACTGTGGGCTGTTAGCAGGCAAGAGCGTGGTGGTGGATGGGAAGGGAACTGGACTTGTGTGCTTCTTCCACAAAGTCCCTGTAAATGGGACCCTGTGCTGGGTGCCAGCTGGGCAAAGAGCAAGGACGGTATCGACAGCCATGATGACGCTGTCCTACCACCCTGCTTTGGACTCCTCAGGACGCACGTGATTGCTGGACGGGTGGCTTTTGCGGCTTTTGTTATTTTTGACCAGGCAGAGCACGGGACGCTTTCGTGCTGCCCAGGGGTAGCTGTTTATTGGGATAACACTGGCACCACATGGGGAGCTGTTTCTTGAGATTTTGGGTTCCCAGGAGCCCAGTGCTCTCCTTTCTTTCTCATCCAGGCAGCGTCATCTGTCACCAGAGCTCTGGAAGACTTTGTCAGACCTGAGCAGCTGGATGGCGAAAACAGCTATAAATGTAGCAAGTAAGATCTTTACAAATGACATCTTCACAGTAGATACTGGGTTATGGTCTTGCATGTCTGGGAGCACTAGTTAGGTTTTGACTTCACTGAGAAACCCAGTTGTGACACGCTTGGGCTTTTGTGTGTTTGTTTTTCTTCCCCGTACAACTAAACCACCTGAATCATCCACAATTTGGCAAATAATGCATTTGTTTCTAAGATGGGTACATTTTTTTCCCTTCTGCCTGAATTGGGCAAAACAAGCCTTAACACAATCCTACCTGGATGGGGGGCAGAGCATGGAGATGACAGGTCACAACCGTTGGGTCTGTGTTTGTTTTCAAGGTGTGAACAGCGGGTCAGTGCATCCAAGAGGCTTACAATCCATCAGCCCTCCAATGTCCTGACCCTGTGCTTGAAGAGATTTGATCCTTTCTCTGGCAGAAAGATTGGCAAGGTATGTTAGCAAGTGCACAGCCACCTTGTCTGCTTGGAAGAAGTCCTTTCCCGAAGCAGAATGCTTGTTCTGGAACTTGTTCGTGTCTGCACACGATGGCTATGGAGTGCAGCTGCCTGAGAAAAAGCAATGCCATAGCTCTGCCTTGCTCTTTCCCTTGTGGCGAGAGGAGAGTTCCATGGTGAAGATAAGCATCTGGGTGCTTATGAAGAGCTGGTTTGGCCGAGAAGAGTTTTCTGCCACTTTGGTGATGAAATGGCAACACCTGTTTCTGATGAACTGAGAAGATCTCCTTCTATTCCTCTGGCCATTGTTTGGTGACAAGATTTTCTCAGGCTGCTTCCTAAAGACTCTCAGGATAATTTTGGAATCCTCTTGATCTCTCCTTAGCTTGTGTGGTACCTGGAATATTTGGACCTTGGTGCATACACATCTCAAGCGGCTGGAGGACCGCTCCTCTATTCCTTGTATGCCGTCCTGGTCCACAAAGGTGACAGCTGTCAGGCAGGACACTATTACTGCTTCGTAAAGGTAAAAGTCAACTGTGTGATTTGCGTTGGTCTGTTGTGTCCTTCAGTGACTTCCTGCCTGTGTTTTGGTTTTAAAAACCCTGTCGTGCATCTGAAGATAGAATTGCCTTTATTTGCAGGCCAGCGATGGACAGCGGTACAGGATGAATGATGACTCTGTGGTTCCGTGTGACATCAAGATGGTTCTCTGCCAGCGTGCTTATTTTCTCTTCCATGTCAGGTAAGAACAAATGTGAAAGGCTGTTCAGAATATACTCCCTCTCCTGTTACTGATCTTGTCCTTGCTGTTCTTCTCTGGTGGGTTCTGCTTTCTGTCCTAAGAGAGAATGACCATCCAGCTGAGTTCTGTCTGCTCTGCAGATGGCCCCGTCCTTTCTTCTTCCTCCTTCTTTGGCACTAAACACGTGCACTTGTGTAAATTGCTAGCTGTCTGCTCTCTGGGGCTGGCTAGCTGTGAAAAGAGGTGAAACAGGGGTCCGGGAGGGTGTAAAGATGAGTTCCTGCTCTGAAAGGGGCAGGGTGAAGCCATGCGGAGGCTGCAAGAACAACCCTAAACTAAGATCCCTGTTGTTTCTCCAGAAACCATGATTTGACCCCTGGAGAGGGCGTTGAACAGCAAGTGACACAGAGCACTAGGTTGGCAAAGTTTGTCCAAGAGCTGAAGAGTCTCTTTTCTGAAGGCTTCGTGGCACCAAGAAAGCCAGACTTACAGCCTGGCTCGATATGGGAGCAGCAGCCTGGGAAATACCCACTTGAACCACAATGTGCGCTCCCCCCATTGCCCGTTCACCCAGAGGCTGCAAATGAAAAACCACCATGCAGAAAGAGAAAACACTTCTGTGCAGAGGAGGGTGAATGTGCGCCCAAAAGAAAGTGGCGAAGGATGGAAGTGAGCCTTCTGGTGATCCAAACTCGAAAAGCAAATGCTAGAAAGCGAAGAAGACAAAGAAATCCAAAGTGAACACTGGAGAGGACTATAAAGGACGCAGCATTTGCAGGCTCACCTGGAAATGTTGCTGACCTCTCTGCCAGGTGTGCCAGGTGCACGGCTTATGGACAGAAGCCTTCAGTACTTGGGGCTGAAATGACCATCGCAACCAGCAATGGGCCAACAAAGGCCACACACAAACATGCTCAAGAGAATGCTGGCCACTGAACTTGACATTTATGACCGAAGCAATAAAAATACCATCATAACCAAACCCAGTCCTCAGTGGTGCATCTGATTTCTGTAGAGACTTTGACCGTGCAGGGACCTGCTCCCTGCCCCTCTCATTCCCTCTCTGTTTCTCTGCCCTTCTCCCTGTCTGTTCCCCACTCTGCTTTTCTGTCCTGCTCCCTCTGTAGTTTTTCCCCTCTCTCTGTCACTCTCTCCTGCTCCCTGTCACTTTCATTTCTCACTCCATCTCTGTCCTGCAGCCCAAAGCCGGTTTTTGGTCTCCATCTCTGTCCTGCTGCCCAGCCCAGGCTTTTTTACCTCTACCTGTGCCCTGCTGCCCATCTCTTACTTTTGCTCGTCTTTCCCTTTGTGCTGCCTCCCTGACCCTTTTTTCTCTCTCTGTGTCGCCCTGTCCTGCTCCCTGTCTTTGTGTTTCTCTGACAATCCGTGTCCTGCTCCTTTTCCTTCTCTGTCTCTTCCATGTCCTTCTTCCTCCCTCGCTTCCTCCCTCTCTCCTCCCTCTCTCCTCCCTTTCTCCTTTCCTTCCTCTCCTCCTCTCCCTCTCCCTCCTTTCCTCCTTTCCTCCTTTCCTCCCTTCTCTTTCCTCCTCCTCCTCTTCCCTTCATCCTTCTTTAACTGCTGCTTCTTTCTCCACCTGTTCCCTGTACCTTTTACCCTCTCACTGTCCTTCTGTCCTGCTGCCTGTCCTCATCTTTACAGTCTATATTGTTGCCCTGCTGCCTGTCCCATTGCTTCTGGCAATAGACTCCTGTCCAGCTGCCTCTGCCTTTTATTTTTGCTCTCTTCCTCTTTGCTGCTCCTCAACCCTCCTTTTCTTTTCCTCCAGCTCACTGTGGGTTTTCTCCCTTTGTCAGTCTCTTCATCCCTATCTTACCTTTGCTTTATTTCTCAGTCCCTTTGTTCTGCTCTCTGTCCTTCCTTTTCTCCATCTGTACGTACTCCTCCTTGTCCCTGTCTTTCTCTGCCCCCCCTTCCTCATTCTCCTCCCCATCCCCTGTTCCTCAGTCCTGCTCCTCAATCCTCCTCTTTCTTCCTCCCTGTCTTGTCATGGCTATTCGTCCCTATTTGTCTTGATCTGTCCATCTCTCCACCCTTTACCCCATGTGTTCCTTTCTCTCTCGTCTCCTCTGTCTTCTCTCTTGTCTGATTTACCTCTGTCCTCCCCAGCAGCTTCAACTGAATCACCAGGTGTCCGTGTGCTCTGGTATTTCCTGAGTGCTGCCCTGGGGGAGATCTGTGTCTGTAGGGCTGGGGATCATTTAGGAGCTGGTCTCCTTCTGCAGACGGCAGAGCCGGGTGTAGTTATGGCAGTAGTTCTGTGAACTGAACTTGTCCTGATGTACTCGAGTGAAACAAAACTGGCTGAATATGGTTTTCTTTGCAGCTCTAATTCCAACCTACGTGATCTGCACTGGAGAACAAGAGACCTTGTGCTGTTTTCAAGATGTCAGTGGTTGCGAATCAGCTGAGAACATCACTGCCTTAGTGATGATGCTTTTTAGTTGTTGTTTTCTAACACCGTCTGAACTTTGGTCAGCAAGAGGAAGAGTGGTTGACAGAGTCTGTATTCTGAGAGTAACGTGTTCCTGTACATTTCCCATCTTTCTGTGATGAAGGATTTCTTCCCTTGCAGACAGGACTGCAAGACCCGCTCCTGTCAGGTTGGACTTTGCCTCCAAATGTGGCGCAGCCTCTTCCATTGTGACATCACCCACTGCCGCTGATGTCACAAAGCAGCACCAGCGCTGAGGTCAGCACAGCAGGGTATAAGACCAGGGGTCTCCCTGCGCCTCGGTCACTCTCGATCTTGAGGGAACTGAGATCGCAGAGTTTTTGGCTCACTGCTGAGCGAGTGAGATGCTTGTAACCTGCACCTCAGCAGGTACCAAGAGACAGATGGAGACGGCTGAACATCTGAACAGGTATGTTTGAAAAATCCTCTTCCCCTTTCCCCAGGTGTTTTATTCCCACCTCGTCAGCTGGGGTGGGTGGAGGGTGGACAGGAGAGGAACATGAGGGCAGCCTGAGAGCTCGGTCTGGAGCTGCTGGAAGGCAGCAGCCGCTTTTCAGTCTCTTCATGAACTCAAGCGCTGGGCCCAGAAGCCTTTGATCTCTGCAGAATGAGGGACAGGTCCATTTTGGATGGGGCAGAGAGAGTCCCAAGGGGTGGCCCAGACACAGCCTGCCGTAGTAACTGTGAGACCTCAGCTCCGTCCTGCATTGTGCTCTGCAGGGTGGGTTCTGTCCCTGAGCCTGCTTGGTTTTCCTCTCCACGAGGACCAGAAGGAGACCAGCGTGTCCTCTGTTGGCCGTGGGTCTGACTTGTGTTCCTGACAGAGGAGGTTTCCTTGGGAAACCTGGTCAGCTCCTCACCAGGGCTCTGCCTCAGGAAAGGGGGTCAAGATCCTCTGAGGGGTGCAAGGCGTTCTCTAGGAGAACAAAAGGGGATTGTTTATTCCTGATGAGTGTACGCTGTGAGCCTGTTGAGAGCCTCCAGGAACAGGCAGGAGGAATTTCCCCCTTGCAGAGCGGTGTGTGCTGTGTCTTGGCAGATAAGGCTCAGGGCAGCAGGGTCCAGACACCAGAGGGTTTCTTTGGAGCTTCCTTGGTTGCCTGTTGCTTGCCAGCACACACTGACATTCAGCCACCCTCCCTCTTTCCAGTCTGCATTTGTCTGCAGTTCTGCCAAGAGAAGGGCCAGAGATAACCCGGCTGCTAAAGAAACGCTGCGAGAGGGGAGACACACACCCCCCTGGCAGCTGTTGGACTGTAGGGGCACAGGCTGAACCTTCTCTTGAGAGGGTGGAGAACAGGAGCAGCACAAGTGCCGATCGGATGCTGGGCAGGAGAAACAGTCTTTGTTATGTCCCTTCCATTTCAGAGAATCCCTCTCCAGCCCCACAGATGTGAAGTGTGGACACAAGTCCTGTTGCACTTCCTGCTCTTAGTCCAGAGTCCATCTTGAGCCCTTTGTCCCTACGGAAACAATCTTTGCCGTGACAAATCCCCCACTGGTGCAGCTGGTGACACCTCCAGCAGTGACTGGAGCTGGGGCAGGACCAAGCCAATGCACACGGCAGGAACACCAGGCTCAAGGGCTGCAGTCCCTGCTGCTGCTTTACAGTCTGCTGCTGATCTGCACGTGTACCACCAGCTTCACCAGCCTTTTCATTTACCTACTCTGCAGGAAGATGAAGATGTTGAAGGCATCGACCCTGGTGCTGCTGCTTGGTCTCTTCTCTTTCGGTGAGTCTCTGCAGATCTGCGACCTGAGGACAGTGCTTTAGGAGGTACTCGGGGCTCCATCCTGCCCTGTTCCGCTGTGACCAGAGGAGCTCAGCCAAGAGCAGAAAGTCCCCACAGAGCTGTGCCGGTCCCTGCTCCAGCGGGACGGGTGTGGGTGAGGAAGGGCTGAGTTGCCTTCCCCAGGAGGGCTGAGCCAGTTCTCTTCAGCCCAGGGAGAGGCTGTGGCTGAGCTCTCCTGCCCCAGGGGCTGAGAATCTTCTGCAGGACAAGAAGCACAGTCCAGGGCAGGGAACGTCCATCTATTGCAGAGCCCGTACACCATGATGGCCACTGTCAAAGGCAACAAGAGACAACCAAGGCACTTGGGAGAGACACAGAAATGGGAGAAGGTAGCCCGAGGCATAACCCAGCCTTAGACCAAGTTCTAAGCTCTGGTGTGTGTCTGACAGGAGTTTACCATATGGGACGACTTGGCGCCTTAACCTGGAACACTGCAAAAGAGTTAGGAGACCTGAGCGAAACCCCGTCCCTGCCCATCCAGCTCCGTAAGCTTCAGGAACAACTTTATCATCTGCGCTGGAGCACAAAGGATGTCACCGAGCGGGCTCTACAAGAAGGCATGAAGAAGGCAAAGCTCCCAGGCTTTACCGGACCGGTAAGGGCACAAGGCAGAAGGATCTGCTCAGGGGTTTTATCCTCCCTCCGGCACGTATCCTACTGCATTTCCTGTCACAGCCAACAGGCTGGTGCTGCTGGAACAAGTGCTGTCATGGCCATGCTTCCTTTTCCTGTTGCTCCACACTTCCTTATGGGGAAGAGAGAGCCCTGACAGGCATGACAGCTGTCTGAGTCGCACCTTCCTCTGCGTCCAGATCTCGGGTCCTCCTCAAGGGAGGGCTGGAAAGAAAGAATGGTCTCAGAGGTCCAGAGTTAAGCCAGGCCTATCTCATGCCCAGAAAGCTTGTCTGTCCATGCTGCCTGGCCTGGGGCCTCTCCACAGGAAAAGCCCCTTCCCGCAGCTCCAGCATTCAGAGCACTGCAGTGAGCAGCCCCCGTTTTCTGGTCCCGTCAAGCACAGCAGAGCAAACTTGGGAGGCTTCCAGGCAATTTGGTTGTTTCTTCCATCTGAGATGGGCCTTGTCCCCCTTCACCTTGGCTGGCCTTGCAGGGGAGCTGCTTGCCCCATTCCTTTTCCTTCTAACAGGTGCTCTCCTTTGTGTTCCTTCCCAGGCTGTTCACAAGATCATAAATCAAGCTTTGGAGAAGCTGCAGGAAATCCACGTCCCGATGCCGGATTATGCCCTCAAATCGGCAGGTGCCGTGACATCTTACATACCAACCAGTTCCAACGCACTTCCTGTCCAGATTGACAAGATGGGCATTGGAACACGCCCAGGGGTAGGAGGGAAGGGGTGAGAAGTCACGGGTCACCTCGTGCCCTAAAAGTGCCCCCAGTGACAGAGGCTGTAACAGGCCAGACCCCATGGGAAGCACAGAAAGGCTGGTTCACAGTCTTGCCTATTTCCATGGCCAAATACGACAGTTTGGTGACTCCTTGCTATGTGTTCCAGAGGGGTCGTGCCATCAAGACAAAGGGGAACCCACTGTAGGACATGGATTACAACTGAGAAGCCTTTTTCAAGTCAACAGTGTAATATACCTCCTGACACTGCCTGGTGATCATGCTTATGTTTGAATTTCCAGGGGCTGCTGTCATTCTTTCCAGGACTTCTCCATCCCTCCGGACAGCCAAAGCAAAGGTGTTCCTGTATTCCCTGCCGATAATGGATTACATGAGGTCTCCTGAGCTGATTCTGGAGGTAGGAACACCAAGAAGCACTAAAACAAAGGTCAGGAGAATGAACCACACCTGCTGCTCAGAGTTGCCTTCCCCTGTCTTTGCTCCTCAAAGCTTCTTCTCCTGCCTCCTTCTCACATGGACCTGCTCTCTGCCTGTGTCTCCTTGCTGAGTATTTCTTGTCCTTTCAGCCAGAAAATCATCCTGGCAACTGCTGGCCCTTCCCAGGAAGTCAAGGACATGTCTTCATCAAGCTGTCCATGCCGGTCATTCCCAGAACAGTCACCATGGCCCATGTCTCAGGGACAGCGTTCCATGGAGAAAGTATCTCCGGAGCTCCAAAGGACTTTGCCATCTACGTAAGTGACTTCTGTAGTGTGGGGGGCAGGGGTTGCACAGCATTTCTAAGCAGGGGATGAAGATGGGTCAAAGATTTTGGTGGCCTGAAGCTTCCTTCTGTCTCTCAGAAGAAACAGGCTCCTTGGTGTTGCTTTCTTCGCATTGTATTCCTCTTTTATTCAATGTACCACTCAAAAAAGCTTCTGGGGCAAGATGCTACTCCAGGAGCCACAGGGAAAAGGAGCTGGACAGTGCATGGTCTTAAACCTTTTTGGCTTCCAACCCCAGTGGCATTTGTGATCCTCAGGTTACCTCCCTCCCACTGGGAGCGTCTGCTCCTTTTCTGACAGGCAGCCTGGACTCGTTGAGTGGGCAAGTGTGACGTGCTGCCCATCTGCAGCTTCAGGTCTTTTCCTTGTGCTCATGGTCCTTGGACTACGTAGCTGAAATAACCCCGTACTTCACCGGCTGAAGTTCAGTCTTCCATGGTGCATCAGACGCTCTTGTTTTCTCCACCCATCTTTCTGTAGGGCTTCAAGGAAGAACACGAGGAGCAGGGAACGTTCCTGGGACAGTTCACTTTCCTGGCGGCGCTGAATCCCAGTCAGACCTTCCAGCTGAAGGTATGGGGACACAGAGGGAGGAGAACTGCAGGAGAGGAGGAGAAATGCGGTTGGATGGGGAGAGGCTTCCCTGCCAAAGGGTACAGGCAGCCCTGTCCTTGAGTGTGTGCCACGCTGCCTTTCTTCTGCTTCAACTTCCTGGTGGCAGATGCCTGGACTGCTGGTCTTCTCTTTCATTTTGTGTTTAAACTTCAGTGCTTAGAAGCACCACAGTTGAAGCTGGAATCAGCTTGACTGCCTGGATCCCAAGTGCACACAAGCGGCCACATCCCATAGGATGCACGACTGCTGGTCTGTCAGTTAAAGACCAGAAATACTGGGCTTCCTGATGGTTCAGTTGGTGCAGAAAATGACCAGTGACAGGGAGGCCATTCTGTTTCCGTGGCTTTCTAGAGAAGGCAACGAGACATTATACTGAGCCCAGCACTGGGTCTTCTGACTGTGGAAGCCTGTGCCCCAAAGCAGGCGAGAGCTTTCCAGTGTATTTGCTGAGGCATGTGGTAGCTGCTTCTTCCTTGGCTGTTCTCATGGCCCAATGGGGTTGAGCAGGATAAGAACGTCTTGACCACGACAGGTCAAAGCCCCCGCGGGGCAGCAGGAAGGAAGCTGCTGATCGAGGCCGTCGCTGCGGCACTTCTGTCAGTGCTCACGTCCCAGAGAGGAAAAGGCGACTCATTTCTTCTTGTCATTGCAGAACGAGCTCCCTGCGGTCGTGAATTACATCAGGCTGCAAGTGCTGAGCAACTGGGGCCATCCGGACTACACCTGCCTGTATCAGTTCAGGGTGCATGGTGATCCGCTCAAAGATGGGGGAGACACGGCAGTTTCACCTGTCAATAAATTCCATTAATTTTCACCCAGTCGACTTCCATTCTGCTTTGCCTGTGACACTGACTGGTCCTCCCTGAGCTCACTGGAGCTCCCCGTCCTTCTCTCAACCCACCAGCTTAATGAAGACTTCAGGAGTACACAGCAAGGTTTTCCTAATTAAAAGAATCAGGAAAACTCCGTAACAAATCTGCAGAAAGCCTGACATCCACACACTTGTTGCCTACACAGGAACACCAGCAAGGTCCTGCCTGTACACTAAAGATTAAATTAATGGACAGGTTTCCTGTGGAGGAAGCAACTAAGGATCGACAGGGTGGAACCATCTGTTGTTACCTGTTTTCACAAGAGGCAGGTGCTGCTTCAGCTTCCATCTTTCAGTCTGTTGCTGATGAGAAAATAGAAGTGTGGTTTTTTGTAAGAAGGAAACCTTAACTGGAAAGTTCGTTCATGGACTTCTTTGCCTCTCTGGGCACCTATGGACTTAATAGCCCGGGAACTGTTATAGAGTGAATAGCAAAGCATCCCAGGACACTTAAGAGATCCCATAACCACAGGAGTCTGTCTTTCCTTTTCACCCGCGTTCCCCAAGCCCCAAGGCAGGAGCAGGCAGGGCAGTCATGCGCTCGGGCCGCACCAGGGAGGAGGTAGCAGGACCAGCGCTTGGCACCCAGGGCTGGGAACAGCAATTTGTGCTCTGAGCTAGGGCTTAGCCCATGTGCAAGCCCAGCACAGGTCCAGATACCAAACTGAGGGTGTCAGTTCAGGGCTGACTGGGGCTGGTGACTCTCGGCGCAGCAGCAGGAACCGCTCTGACCCTGGCTGTGGGGCTGTCCCTGGGCTGAGCCCTCGGGCCCAGGGCTGCTGAATTGGGCCATGGTGGGGCCCAGGGCTGCTGAGGTTGACAGCAGGTGTCCGTGCTGGGAGACACCTGCTCCTGCAGCACCCCTGGTACTCATCCTGAACCTGATCCATCCTCACCCAGAAGTACACTTTAGTTTGTTTTTTTGTTCTTAAAACTGAAGATAATTCACAGAATCACAGAATCGACTGGGTTGGAAAAGCCCTCAAAAATCATCCAATCCAACCCTTGGTCCAGCTCCAGTCCATTGACTAGATCATGGCACTAAGTGCCATGTCTAATCTCAGTTTACAAACCTCCAGGGCTGGTGAGTCCAGCACCTCCCTGGGCAGCCATTCCAATGCCTGACCACTGTCTCTGCACAGAATTGCTTTCTCATCTCCAGCCTCAATTTCCCCTGGCAGAGTTTAAGCCCATGCCCCCTTGTCCTATTGCTGATGCCTGGGAAAAGAGCCCAATCCCCACCTGGTTAGAACTGCCCTTCAGGTAGTTCTAGAGAGTGCTGAGCTCAGCTCTAAGCCTCCTCTTCTCCAGACTAAACAAGCCCAGCTCCCTCAGCCTCTCCCCATAGGGCTTGTGTTCAGGTCCCTTCCCCAGTCTTGTTGCTCTTCTCTGGACCCGCTCCAGCACTTCAATCTCTTTCCTGACCTGAGGGGCCCAGAACTGAACACAACACTCCAGGTGTGGCCTCCCCAATGCAGAGCACAGGGGAAGGATCACTGCCCTTGTCCTGCTGACCACGCTGGTTTGGATACAGGGCAGGATACCATTGGCCTTCTTGGCCACCTGGGCACACTGTTGGCTCATGTTGAGCTTCCTGTCCATTAGTCCCCCCAGGTCCCTTTCTGCCTGACTGCTCTCCAGCCACTCTGTGCCCAGCCTGTAGCGCTGCAGGGGGTTGTTGTGGCCAAAGTGCAGGACCCGGCACTTGGCCTTGTTGAACTTCATCCCATTGGAATCAGCCCATTTTTCCAGTCTATCCAGATCCCTCTGCAGAGCCCTCCTGCCTTCCTGCAGGTCCACACTCCCTCCCAGCTTGGTGTCAGCAGCAAATTTGCTGATGATGGTCTCAATCCCCTCATCTAAATCATCAGTAAAGATGTTAAACAGGACTGGACCCAACACTGACCCCTGGGAACACCACTAGTGACTGGCCGCCAGCTGGATGCAGCCCCATTCACCAGCACCCTCTGGGCCCGGCCCTCCAGCCAGTTCTTAACCCAGCAGAGAGTGCACTTGTCCAAGCCACGGGCTACCAGCTTTTGCTCGAGTATACTATGGGAGACAGTGTCAAAGGCTTTGCTGAAGTCTAGATGGACCACATCTACAGCTTTCCCCTCATCCACCAGGTGGGTCACCTGATAAAAGGAGATCGGGTTGGTCAGACAGGACCTGCCCCTCCTAAACCCATGCTGGCTGGGTCTGATCCCTTGTCCATCCTGAAGGTGCTGTGTGACTGCATTCAGGACGATCTGCTCCAAAACCCTGCCAGGCACCGAGGTCAGGCTGACAGGTCTGGAGTTGCCAGGCCTGTAGTTGCAGCCCTTTTTGTGGATTGGGGTAAAAATGAAATATTTTATGCTTTAAAGTGTGTGTACAGCATATTTCAGTTAATTCTGAAAGTTTTGTTGCACAGTTCATTTAGTTCATCACATCGTTCTGCTGCCCTGCTCAAGTGGCAAAATCTCCAGATCAAACTCAGACTGAGCCCTCGAACATCCAGCAAACAGCTGAACCATCTAAGAATCTGGCTTTCACATGGAAACAATGACTTTCTAGAATGCATGAGCGTTGCTGTTGACATTAAAAGACCTTTGTAAGGCCAAAGTAAAACTGATAGTATCTATTCCTTTTAGTAATTGTGCATTAAATATAGTCTGTAAAATAATTTCAATTACAAAGTTTTCGTAACAGATAAAATTTATTGAAGACCTTTCTATGTGACCATCCAGAGCATAGTTATTAAATTTCCATTTCTATCAGTTCTAACAGTGTACTTCCTGCATCTTATTTTTTGAATTTGCTGCTTTTTCATCTTTAGATTTTCCAGTAGATTTTTCTTGTAAACTAACACACTCATTTCATCTCTTTCTCATGTCTACATATCGTTCTCCTTTGTTATTTGCTTCCAAGTCTCTTTGGCTCCTCTGTAAAAATAGATATACATAACTTGTTGTACATAATTCATTAGAGCAAAACTAAATACTGTTTAAGAAACATTTTAAAAATTAAACTTTCAGCAGTAAAAATATCTATCAAACAGTTCCCCGAATGGCTGTTTCAAACTTACAGTATGCATTTTCACGTGGATTTCTTTTCCTCCAACGTGGTGCATTTTAAAATCCTGAAGTATATTTGTCTGTGGAATAAACATAAACATTGTTTCTTAATTTCAGCTCCAATTTCAGGAAAGACTCTCTAAGTCTGACATGTGAATTAAATACTCTATCAGTTGAAGTATCAATGAAAGCATCAAGTGAATCATACATCATCTCTGAAATACAAGCCAGTGTTAAATACAGACTTTCTCCAGTACTTTATAGATCATGTGTAATCTTGCAGCATTTCCTCAAGCTCTCGGGATCTTCCAAAGGAGGCGATTCTGCCACGGACACCTGCGACTTGAACAAAGTCAATATTCTTGTGTTGAAAATCTTCCCAAAGGCATCAATTGTTTTTCAATTAAACAAACCCCTAATCCGATCTCCTCTTTTATCCGTGCTTGTGCAAACACTCGATATAAGGCAATGGGATGTTTTTGTGCTGGGCAGCTGCCTGTGCATCAGAGTAAGCGGCCCAATGACTGTTTTCTGTGAAATTTGGCTAAAAATATGACTTCTCTTGTTTTCTATTAATTCCATCTTAATTACATTAATTCAAATCATTAATTGCAAAATAATCCTACGATTTTCAGTTTAAACACAACATGTAAACATTAACATAACTTTCTGTTTGGGTCGAAAATCTTCTATTTGTGTCAAGGTGATTCTTTGGTTTGGAGCATTTCCCACCACATGGCTCAGGTGCTGCTGAAAAGAAAATTGGCAACAGTGGTAATGGTGGTTGTTATGACAATAATTAATAACGTTTTCTCTGTAATCTCTATACCAATTTGTCCACATTTAGCCAAAACAAACATGAAAAGAAAACAAACAAAGAGACAAACAAACAAACCCAAACCAAATACACACAAGTATTAATGCCAAGATGTGGCAGTGACTTTGAAATTCATTTAATTTAACTGTATTCATGGTAACATAGCAGATAAACTCTCTTAAGGAGGTTCCTTTTATTGAAAATTCGAGATAGGGAGGCATCTCAAGATGGAGATTCAACTCAGCTTAAGCGAGATGACTGAAACTGGTAAGATGAAATAACTTTCTTCACTTATGATTATCGAATTTTTTTACCACTAAATTTCTACAAGAAGTGACAGATTAGATAGTTAAAAATAAAGTGAAAGATGTAAAATTATGGTCAGATCTGAAACAGATTTCCAAAAAGAAAGATACAGGACTTTGAATCCCACCTGTAGGCTCTTGTCAAATTTATGACATAGTACATCCTATCAAGAGGACTGTAGAAAGGTGGAAAAAAGAAGAATTAAAACATCGCCATGAATGAATGGAAAGAGAATGAATTCAGTCCCCTGTTCAACATTAAAAATACAATAATAGCAAAAATAACAAAAATTGACACTAAATAGATATCAGAAGTTTGGATAAGACCAAACTCCAGGATTTTCCAAGATAAAAAATAATACTAAATATTGAAAATAATAAATCTGTCACAATCAAACCCACCTGTAGATCCATTGAACTTTGGTCCTTGGGCAACATTCACAGTGCGATAGAAAACATATGTTGATCTGCGAGGTTCCAAACAATCAGAATCAGTCTTTCTGCTGGTAGCTCTCACATAAGGAACAGAAGAAGCAGTTTCATCATCCTTATTTTTACGCCTTTGTTGGTAACTTGGTTTTCCGTTGGGAACTGAAGGGTGAATTCCTAAAAGTGAAAAAGCCAACAGAAGTACAGAAATGTTGTGCTGTTACTCAGAATTGGACATACTACAAGCTCCTAGAGGCTGAAAACAACATTGACCAAAAAACCAAAGTTTTTTTTGTGGACAACCCAATTCAAATCTATTCAGTTATTTTATTTACAATAAGGTGTTCAGCAATGAGAAGCTGATGCCAAAGTATATTACCTCCGTTGTCAAAGGATCGCCAGTTTCTTCTGGGCATACGCTCCGCTGGAACTCTCCTTCCTGAACTCTCTCCTCCTTTCTTTGCATTGTTAAGTGTTGCAGAAGTATCACCATCCCCTGGAAAGGCAACAGAAAGAATGTGCCCTGCTGGTGTGTGAGCACAGGGAACGGCACTGCCATTCTCCTCCTCCCGCCTCTGTGAGATAGTGACATGTATAATGTCCTTTAACCTCTCGTTTTACGTTCTTCTTTCTCTTTTGTTAGTTGTTTGGATCCTGTCTGGTGTAACTTGAGCACCTGACATGTAACTGTGATGATCTCTAAGAAAACTGCATAATAGGTTAAAGACGACTATGGCTCCAAAGGAAAGAACCAGCTACAAATTACCTGCTCTAGCTTCTTACTTTCCATTAATGATATTGATGAATCCTATCTGATCAAATTGATGGTGTTTTCAAGATGCATGTCATCATTGTACCTAAAACCTCAAAGCACTCAATGGAAGAATTGCTTTGGGAAAACATCTCTATCCTTTTCTCGGAATGGATCTCTGTTTTCAGACTGTCTGGAGTGCAGCTGCGAACACAACCCCCTGACCCACCACTGTCCTCTAAGTGCTGACTACCTGCCCTTTCTCTGTACCGCACTGGTGGTGTGTGGACCTCTGGAACATCCATTCCTGAGCCCAAGAAGACTGATGTGCTCCGAAGGAGACCTTTGGGCTGAACTAGGAATGATTCTTTTGTCTGTAGCATTTAGACACATGCAGTATACGGGCAGCATTTGTGAACATCACAAAGTATTACAAACGACAAGGCTAAAACTGTAATGGCACTGGTTGATAGATAAGCCCACCTCCAACTGCAAACAGAACTTCAAGAGGCAAGTGTCAGTATAAAGTACCCACAGGGCTCTTCACCTGGCCCCTACTACTCTGCAGGAAGATGTGGCTTTGCCTCTTCTTCCTTTTTTCCTGCTCACACAAATGGCCACTTTTGCTTCCTCTCAGTGCAGGCCAGAATGCAGCAGAAATTCAGTACTTCTGCTTCAGTTTATGGGGTGGTATGAGGCCAAAACAAACCATCACAATCAAAACACCAGTGAAATCCCAGTTGTAGGAAAATCCCATGCAAAGCAAGGTCATTCCTTCATCCCCTGCTGGGAGGAGAGATGTTGAACAGGAGGGATTTCCCAAAGGAAACTGAAATTCTACTGCAGAACTACACCTACCAAGAGTTAGAGTAAAATGGGAAGAGAAAGTTGGACTATTCTGAGATTCACTAAATATTTTTAAAGAATACATCACATTCAAAGTACTGTAAAAAGAGGGGATCAATATATTTGTGCAGAACATTGTGTTCATTCCTCTTTCTGGGGACACAAATGAATTTCTGCTATGAAGATGACTAAATTATTGGTCATGAATACACTGTCTGACTAATTAGAAAGCTTAATAAAGCTTTACATTTCTGACTGTGGATACTGCTGCACTCTACTTATGAAAATTATGCTGGATCAAATTTAGTCTTGACCATATTTGGGCATAAATGACTTCACATGAACCTGCAGGGACAAAAAAGAAAGTAGCACAATACAGACAGGCACATTTGAGGTGTTTTAAGAATCCCGGTTAAGCAGAAGCCCACCTGTAGATCCATTGAACTTTGGTTCTTGGGTGACGTCCACAGTGCGGTAGAAAACATATGCTGATCTGCAAGGTTCTGAAGAATCGCAATATGTTTTTCTTCCTGCTGCTCTCCCACGAGGAACATAAGAAGCAGCTTCATCATCCTTCCTTTGACTCCTTGGTTGGTAACTTGGTTTTCCTTTGGGGTCTGAAGTGTTAAATCCTAAAAATGACAAAGCAAACTTTATAATGCTGTGCAGTTACTCAAATGTTGACATGTTGCAGGAGCCTGGAAGACAAGATTAAAACAACATGTTCTTTATGGAGAGTCCTATCCAAATGTGGCACTGCCATTCTCTTCCTCCCATCTCTGTGAGATAGTGATTAGTTTAGTGCAATTTCCTTTAGCCTCTCCTCTTATATTCTTCTTTGTATTTTCTTGGATGTTTGGATCCTGTCTACTGTACCTGATGTACAACTCTCATGGTCTCTAAGACAATTCTATAACAAACAGGTTAAAGAAAAGCTATGGCTCCAAAGTAAAGAATGAGCTACAAATAGCCTGCTCATTCTTTAACTCCTCACTTTTCATGAATGATATTTATGAATCCTATCTGATCCAATGTATGGAATGGTTGTGTATCTCCAGATAGTACACGTAGGTTTTACAGCCCATTTCTACCCTTTGCATCCACAATCAATACAGGTAGTCACCATGTCTGAGACACTATGTATGTGTATATATGTGGGGAAAAATAAATGGTAAATATTAATGGTAAATATTGTCTGGAAGATGACTATTACTTGCCTTTCTGTAAGTCTCGCTCCATAGCTTCCAAGAGTCATATTTCCTTTTCCTGAGGTGAAGACACAGTTTCTGTTGATTGGTGTTTGTGAGGGTGCTGGATCCTGTAATACTCTCCTAAACATAGCCAAAAAGGAAAATAAAATAAAATAAAATAAAATAAAATAAAATAAAATAAAATAAAATAAAATAAAATAAAATAAAATAAAATAAAATAAAAGGCTTAGTATATTGTCTTCATTGCTGTTTAGGAAAGACTGACTGACTTCGTATTTACCAGTTTTGTAGCATATTTCCTTTATGGTTCTTTCCTCTTCAATTTCTGCAGCAGTCTTAGGCACCCAATTAGAAACATCTGTAGGAAATGGTTTTAAAAGATTACTAGGTATCTATACAAAGTCCTTCATCAATTCCTAATAATCATGTACCATCATGAACTTCATTTTGGTCACAGTGGGTTTTTTTCTCAATGTAAGCTCTGCTTCTGGACGCAACACTGATTCCTTAATATTAGGTATATCCAAGAACAATGGAACTGCAGTTACAACACATAGGAATAAGCTAATGTTTGTGGATTGGAAACTATTCAAAACCATCTTCAGAGCTCATGTTCAACATAATCCTTCATTGACAACCAAAAGGAAATCTTGTGATTACACATGTCACCAGGGAGTGCTTGTCACAAAACCTCTGCCCACAGTTCCTCTCCTGGAACATCTGCTGGCAGAGATGGTGAAGTGAGGGCTCCTTATCTGTCTCAGTTAAGGCTACTGAGATCAGCAAAGCCCCGTCTTTTATTTGGTTTGAATTCATGGGGCTCACTCCTGCTGAAACCGAGTCAGGAAGCACTAACAGGTGGTCGTCCTCTCACCCTCTGGAAGCGTGCAATTCATTCTTCCCCAGGAATCCCTCATCTCTAAGTGAGACACAGTCAACCGTTCAGCTGCTTTTAAAAAGCACAAAACCAAAACAAACAAAAAAATATATATAAATGCATAGACATTCAATTAATCTAGTGAATTTTGTCCCCAAATTTAGAGAAAGTTTGAAGAGTATTTGATGGGCATCTGAATTGCGGATCACATCATATGAGTTGTGGATCACATTTTAAACTTTATTTAATACAAAAGAGGTATGTGGATGATAACGCTATTGAAATATACAGGTAGGCATTTCACAGGAGTTAGAATGATGCCTCACATCTGGTGACCAACACTTCCAACATTTTGGGATTAGCCGGAAACTATTTTCAAACCCTTCAACAACTCTTTTCTAAATAGGTCATGGTTATTACAACAAATCAGTTGTGAAGTGTAGAAAAGGCCCTATTCTACTTCTTTGTAAAAGAAAAAATAATCTGTTTACAGTTCTCTTTGTCATCATACTCTTCATCGTCCTGTTCATCTTCAGTATTGTTGAGGCTTATAATCAGTGGAGCATGAACTGGTAGGGAAATATTCTCTTGGTTTGTGAGTGATTCTTGAAGATGTGCTGGATGCAGAGTCCTTTCTCGGCCACCCTGTTGCAATGGCACATCTGCAGAAAAGAACATTATTTTATTAGAAGGGAACTAGAATATCAAATCCAGGTTCAGACATGCAGGTACAGTTTTGAAATCTTCATCATATTGAGGGGATCATTAAATAGGCAGATTATGACATTTGGGAAAACTATTCTGCCAAGCTTGGCAAAAGAGCATCTTGCAACAACAGAAAGTATGAAAAAGCGTGGGTACCTACTCCTCTGAAAGAGCAGATAAAGCACTACGGTGTATCATACTAAACCTATTTTAGTGACACTCCTGCAGATCAGATTTGTTGTATCTCATGCAAGAAAATGTAAGATACAGCAGTTTAACTTGATAGTTAACTGTATCACTGCCCAGAACAGCATATTATTAGCTCCGCACAGTGTAAGCCAACTCCACCTTAAATTGGTTTAACAGGATTTCTAAGTATTAAAAAGGACAAATGCAGTTAAAATGTTTGCAATGCTATTCTGGGACACATGGACTTTGAATGTATGCATTTTTCAGTAAAAAGAGAAAGGTTTGGATCTAATTTCTCGTTCTGATTGTTGGACATGGCTCTTCTAGAGGTGACCCATGTCCATTGGGCCTCTAGGGCATCTTCTCTGACTCACAACACACCCAAAATGTGCCCACGTTTTGTTTAGGAGAGCCCCAGCTGCCAGGGGTGGCTGCTGTGGATGTGGGAACTGTGAAGAAAGCAGCGCAGGCACTCACAGAAACAGCACCAAGTTCTTGCCTTGCTCCTCTGGGGCTGGGGGCTCAACACACCCAGACAGGACACGCTGCCTTTCCCTGGGGGAATTTCTGGAACACAGGCTGTTTGCTCCTGACCAGAGGTGTCTCTGGACTTTTCTCATGACACCTGTCTCCAGCTCTGGAGCTCAGGCCCATGAACAACTCAATTTTAGGCCCCTTGCTCCTGCATCTGTGACAAGTCACGCTGCTCTCACTCCAGCTTCTGCCTGATTTCTGGCACCTGTCTTGGTGCCCCGGACACTTTCCCTGCTCCAGGTTCAGCTGTCTAACAGGACTCCTGGGAGCCAAGAGCTCCTCTGAGAAAGGAATGAGAAAAAACAAAACCAACCAAACAAACAAACAAAAACAAAAAACAAAACAAAAAAACAACTAGTAATGGTGCATTTTTATTTTCCAAAAGTAATTTGATTTTCAGATATTATATACCCTTGCAAATGATTTCTGCAACATTTCTACTCTGTGGATCCCAGCAACCTAAATCACCACTTGTGACATCATCTTTCCTGCAACACGAAGATCCGTCACATGGCAGCTCAAAAAGTCATATGGCAACACTATTCAAATGCCAATACAATTCCTTTCTTTGCTCTGAACTCACTGCAGTACAGATCCTACGCCACTGATTTACCACGGTACATTTTGAACCTTCATAGAGATTACTGAGCACTGCAAGGACATTCTTGTGTATGTACTTACTCTAATGAACAAATAGTAGAGAAAATATTTTCACTCACTGTTATTAGGCGGCAGGAAAAGTCCATTTATATTTCGAGGTTTGCTGTGGTAGAAGGCACAACTGATCCTCGAACAGCCTGGGAGTTGTGTTTCCCAGAAACAGATGTGGCTGTACTTCTGCTGCAGGAGAAAAGAGTTGTCTTCTATTGTAAGCAGAACAATAAAAATGGACTAAATGGAGCAGGACACGGTCTGCTGCTGGGACCATATTACCAAGATTTTGTGGGACCGTGTTCCGATATTTTAGAACGCTTAAAGTTATCTTAAAAGTTATCATAAGCTCCAGAAAACTCTAAAGTTATCCTGAATTAGGTCAATTGAGCTTTCACGATGTCAAACTGTTACCAGATGAGGAGTGAAGCCATTTGCTTATTGTACTGCAGACTTTCCATGAGATGCTGGGCAGAAAGTTACTGAACTGACATGTGGTTGAGTTTCCTTTCCTGCACAACAGGATAATCAGGTCAATCCCCAATGAGATGAGCTGTACAAGTGCAAATCCTACACTGGACTCTCTTGCCATTAATGGACATGGGTCCTTGGGAAATAAGGAAATCAAACCCAGAAAGATGCCCAGCAAAAACTGAAACACTACAAGTTTGGGAACTGATGTTCTGAGACTGCTGTCACTGCGCTGCTCACACCATCTCCAGCTGTTTGTGCATTTGAAGGTGTTTCACCCAGATTCAGACATTAACAGCTGGGTCTCAAAGCAGCATCTCCAAAACACGCCCCGTTTGGACTGCAGTCAGTACAACTGGGCCATCCCCTGAGACACACTGGGGTCTGGAGCCAAAGCCCAGCTCCCGGGCATTAATGCCAAAATCCCCAGTGTCGAAATGGGTGCGATAATGGAGAGCCCAACACCAACCCTGGATTTCCAGCAGAAGGAATTTAAATACAGGGCAAACACACGTTGCGGGACTTTCTTCTCAATAACTTATTTTGCAGTACTTCAGGAAGGAACTAAAAGCAGAAATTATAAACGTGGCCTAAGTATTCAAAATCAATATAATCCTGATTCAATACGAAAGATGAGTGATCTTCACCCATGACTTTTATGTGTTCCCTGAGCACCTGAGCACAGTTCATATGAGAAATTCCCATGGTTCAGATGATCATTACCCCTTCCCACCACTTCCAAAAACCCGATATTTCATCTACAGATGTGGCCATGACCCAGAGAGACATATCAGCTTCTACGCTTACATAACAGACCTCCCTGTCAACACGGCTGTATCAAGAAATCAAGGATCCAAAGCACTCCAAGATCTACAGCATTTACCTGTGCGTTTGGGAAATGCTGGGAAGGGCAGTTTTTCCAAACTTCGCCCATTTTCACAACGCCGAAGTTCAGCAAAAGGCACCAGCACGAAGCAGCTGGTGCCTCCTGCAGCCGCCCGAGTCACCAAAGGCGGTTGCCGGCCAGTATAGAATGTTACGTTTCCAAAGTTCCAACTGCTCCTCCAGCTCCTGATGTCAACATCCTGGTGCCAGGAGACACGTCGAGCTTGAATATCTTCCTTCATCCCCATTGCTCCAGTGTACATTGCAGAAAATCGGGCTATTTCAGAGCCTCCCATCCCAGTGTTTCTTTAATGAAAAATGGAACAAACCCATTTGCCGGGGCTTAAATAATACCCACCCCCTTGCTGAAGGAGCTGAGGCCTGAGAAACAAACCTTTGATATTGCAAAGATAAACCTTATTGGCCGTTTTTTAAGCAAAACCCTTCTGCCCAGCGTTTTTCTTACTGTAGCTCTTTGGACGGAGGGGTGTTGGGAAGGTGGTTTAAGATTGAGGTTTTATTTCTCATGACTCCACCCAGATTTGATTGGTAATGAATTAATTTCCAGTGGTGGAGTCTGTTTTGCCTGTGGCAGGGATGGTCAGTGATGTCTCCCGTCCTTGTCTCGCCCATCAGTGCTTTGTTTCTCTCTCTCCTGCCCAGCTGGGGAGGGCAGTGACAGAGCAGCTTTGGTGGCACCTGCTGTCCAGCCAGGGCCAGCCCAGCACAGCTCCCGAGGTTTATCCCGAGGCGCAGAGCCCGGGAACCACCCGGAGGCCCCTGTGCTGACGGGGCCAAACCCGCACAGCGAGTTCCCCACGGCCCGGGGCCCGCGCATCCCGGCCCAGCCAGGCGTGCGGCACCGGGCGAGCAGAGAACAGCCCGAGGAACGGCTGCC
This sequence comes from Streptopelia decaocto, assembly GCF_964273445.1. Classification (NCBI taxonomy): domain Eukaryota; kingdom Metazoa; phylum Chordata; class Aves; order Columbiformes; family Columbidae; genus Streptopelia; species Streptopelia decaocto. The sequence goes on along the minus strand of NC_138672.1, from coordinate 826,291 downwards.
GGGCCACGGCACCAACGGCACCGCCAGGGCGCGCTGCCTCAGCCCGGGGCCGAAAACAGGCGGGCGGGGCGGCCCTGACACAGCGGAGCCGCTCTGGAGAGAGAACGGCGCCGGGAGCCCTGGGGCTGCCCCGGCCCGCGGCCGGGCTGGGCGCCCCGAGAGGGGAGGCCCCGCCGCGCTGGGGCTGCTGGGGAGGGGCCCGAGGCCACCGCGCCCGCCTGTCCCGCCCTGTCCCGGGCCGCCCTGTCCTGTCCTGTCCCGCCCTGTCCCGCCCTGTCCCGGGCCGCCCTGTCCTGTCCTGTCCCGCCCTGTCCCGCCCTGTCCCGCCCTGTCCTGTCCTGTCCCGCCCTGTCCCGCCCTGTCCTGTCCCGCCCTGTCCTGTCCTGTCCCGCCCTGTCCCGCCCTGTCCTGTCCTGTCCCGCCCTGTCCCGCCCTGTCCCGCCCTGTCCCGCCCTGTCCCGGGCCGCCCTCCCCACGCTCGGGTCCGTCGCGGGGCTCCCGGCGGCGGGCGGGCCGGGCTCCATTTCCCGTGGGCAGCGCGGGGCGGTGCAGCCGCAGTTCCGCCCGGCGCTGGGCCGGGTTGGGAGCGGGCGGGCTCGGGGGCCGGGGCCATGAGGCGGCGGGCGCGGGGCAGCGGGAGGTGCCGTGTGTGTTGGTGACCGCGGTGAAGGAGGCGCCGTGGGCCCAGCGGGAGCGCCAGGTGGCCGAGGCGGAACGGGGCCGGGGCCGGGGCCGGGGCCGGGGGGAGCCGCTGGGCCGCGGGGAGCGGCGCCGCACTCGGGGCGGGGCGGGGCGGGCAGGCAGCGGCACCGGCCGTGTCAGACCCGCCCGGGCTTTCCCGGAGTGTCTGCGCCTTGAATGCGGGAGAGAAAGCTCGTTCGGGAGCCATCTCAGCTCAGACTGGCCTGAGTTGGAAGGTGGAAGGACCCACGAGGATCATTAGTCCAACTGCTGTCCCCGCACAGGACACCCCACAGGTCACCCCGTGTGTCTGAGGACGCTGTCCAGTCTCGAACACTGTCAGGTTGGGGCCGTGACACCTCCCTGGGGAGCCTGTTCAGTGTCCAGCACCTCTGGGGGAAGAACCTTTTCCTCATGTCCAACCCAAACCTCTCCTGGCACATCTTCTGCCATTCCCTGGGTTCTGTCATTGGTACCAGAGAGATCAGCGCCTGCCCTTCCTCCTCCCCTTGTGAGGAGGCTGCAGACCGTGATGAGGTCTCCTCTTAGTCTTCTCTTCTCCAGGCTGAACAACCCAAGTGACTTTAACTGCTCCTCATGTGGCTTCTTCTCCAAACCCTTCACCAACCTCTTCTGGACACCCTCCAATAGCTTTATCTCCTTTTTATCCTGTGGCGCCCAGACCTGCACCCAGAAACCCCAGATCCCTCTGCAGAGCTGCTCTCCAGCATCTCGTGCCCCAGTCTGTGTGTACAGCCAGGGCTGCTGGCACTGAGATGGAGCTTGTGGAACCCACCAGTGACTGGTGTCCAACCCAACATGGCCCCATTTACCAGAACGCTCTGAGCCCGGCCCGTCAGCCAATTGCTCACCCACTGCCCTGTGTGTTTATCCGGCTGTGTGCTGGACGTCTTGTCCAGGAGAATGCTGTGAGAGACACTATCAAAGCTTTACTGAAATCCAAAACCGATTTATTTATTCACGGGACACATACATTCAAACTTCTGTTATACATGAAAATTCCTGTGAAATAAATTGGGGGAGCACTCTGATTAGAGATTTTTTCATCTCTGTACATATTAATTTGAAGTACTCGCTTGTCGCGGTTGAGACGGACAAACGACATGGACCAAGTTCTTTCAAGATGAAAGTAATAGGTGCCATTTATTGTTACAAGTGCATTTTTATACAATTCTACCAGTTCATGTGTCTTTTCACTATTGGTTACAAGTTACAGCACTAACATCTCATTGGTTAATTTTGCTATCATCCATGTTATTCTTCTATCCCCTTCTCTCTCACGGGTATATCTCTCCTTTCTCACGGGTACAACTCCATACCTCCGGATACTCCTTTACTCCCATCTTTCTCAAGGGTAAATCTTAATATCTCAAGGCTGATCTCTACTCCCATATTTTCTGTCAAGGACTCCACAGACCCGCTGCAGTTTCCCACAATTCCCCCTTTTTTTATTTATGCTAAAAAAGCTGCCCTCATTGTCCGCTGCAGGGCCCTTTGCAGCAGAAAAATCATGCATGGCAACATTAGTAACACAACCACAACAATCATCAAAATGATCAGTCCTGTTTTCACTACTGATAACAACCATCCTAAAAACCCTCAACCACTAAGCAATTTATTTAACAAATCTCATAAAAATCTTCACACGCATGTCCTTGAGCTAATAACAAAAATCTATCGTGGCTCTACTCTGCCATGTGGCATGTCTTACAGAATCTACATCTAACAAAAGTCCACTTAAAGCCTTTGAAGTTCTGTTAGTTTGCTTAACTAGCCAGCATCCTAATTTTCTAAAATATTTAACGCTTTTAGCTGTGCCAACACCAGATACAAGAGATCCTAAAACTCTTAACCTTGATCCCCCTACATTATCATCACATTTTGACTCATATACATGCAAAAAGTGTTTTTCTTGTCTTGCTCTTCTGTGATCTATTATCATAGATACATTGGGCGTTAAGAGAGTTAATAGTCCCAAAATACACAGTCCTCCAACAGCATTAGAAGGAATTCCTGGTCAGGCTCTATCTTCACAGATCAAGAATACACCATGCAGGAGATTTTGGGGTCGCTGTCCCACATTATCAATGACATTCCTTGGATTCTTCTGTGAGGCATTACACCATCGAGTTTCATTTCTATAGTCACCAATGGTAGCATTAACATTTTGCAGTTTTATCCATTCATGCTTTAGCATATTGTCCTGGCACTTTTCACAAACCAGCTGGATACAAGCATCCATGGGCATAGATCCCAGCAATTCCAATTCCTGTGGTTCAATGTCTATTTCCGGGAGACAGTTAATCCAAAGTGCCATGTTAGTATTTTTGTTGCAATGCCTTTGCACCGACCACTATTTTGAAACAATTGTGTGATGCTGCTGTATTCATCAAGGGGGATGCCAACCAAGCACGTGTGGAACGGGTTTTCTGGAGATGCCATAGCCAGGCATATGGAGTCCTGGTCAGTCATGTTGGCTAAAGTAATCCACATGTTAGTCTTTGCCTGTGCGGGCATCCAAAACACAGCAACTGCAACAATCATTGTCAGGAAGATAACACAGGTTTCACGTTTTGTGCCAGCAACCATTGCGGCCCTTGATCTGTAAAGACACAAGCATAGCCTCTCCCCCAGGTTATCAATTGCTGTGGCCTTTTCCATTGACTACTGATTTGACCATAACTAATGTAGGTTTTTTCTGATTTAGCATGGTTTTGGGTCACACTTGCAAAGTATTTCATCACATACAATGCTTTTGACAATTGTTTTTGTGGTGTTTTCCCTACTTCTCCCCCCTTTTTGTTTTAAAAAAGAACAAAACCAAAACAAAAAACACAGTTCAGAATCAGATACGTGCATTGGACCTTGACTACGTACTCAGAATCACAAATCAAATTTAGAGGTTACTCCTTTAAAAAGCTCTAAATAATGTAAAGCTGTGCCAAGTTCTGCTCATTGGGTTGAACCTTCAATAATTTTCACAGAATGATGCCAATTGTTATCTTCACGCCAGACCACTACAGCTTTATGAGACTTCCCAGAACCATCAACAAATACTTTGCAAGTATGTAGGATCAGACCAAATACAAGTATGGCCTATGAACTGATGTTAAAGATTTGCAGGTTCTGCAGCAATTTACATTTTACATTTATGCATGTCAAAAGCTGTGCTGTTAAGAAAATCAGCTAATGCAATTTATAAAGACATAGATTACAAATAAAAAAATCAAAATTAAATTTCACAAATGGTACATATATGACAAAAGGATCATGGCCTATTGAAACTTAAATTCATTGCCTGCCTTTCTTGATCAGAGTAACAAGCAGTATATCAGTCTGCTAGCAATCTCATCATACTGTCCCACAATAGCCACAGGTTGTTTCTATGTTGTAGCTATAAATAGACAAATCTGCAAGTCCAATCGAATGCAGTCAGCCTGTAAGGTTGTCATAAATTTATTCCTTAAAATTTCCAACTCCATTTTGGTCGTCATATTTATTGGATATTGTTTTCCCTTACCAGATTGAAGTCCTGTTTCAGATCAATCAGTGTAGTACTTGCTTTATCGAAACATTGGCTGTTAATACTAGTGGAGATACAGCATTTGAAATTTCCTTGGAGATTTCTCACTTGCAGCAAGCAGATCTGCACCATCCAAGCAGCTTCTTGTAGGCCATGCAACTAAACAGAATTCTCAGAAAACGTTATTTGAGCTTACAATTTACTTAACAAATCTTAACTTAAGAGAGGTATAGGAGTTTCTAACAACTATAAGAATTCATGTATTTAAACTTTGTTCCAAATTTGGCATTCCATTGGTCTCAAAAAATGGCCTTTCTTTCGTTCTCTCTCATGACCTCAAAAACTAGCATGGTGAATTTACTAAGAAGTCACTTACAACTAATTACCACAAAATAAGTCTATTAACAAATTTTTGGTTTAATTTTCCAGTTTCATTAGAACTATGGATCCACTGGTGATGCCTTTAAATTTCACCCTCAGACTCCTTCATGCAGTATTACAGCTCTCTAGCAGTAACATTGCTTGAGGGAAGGGCGTGGGGAGAATAAAACTTCCCTCTCGCCCCCATCTGAGATGGCAAGACGTCCAGCCCAGCATGAAAACACATCAGTTCGAACTCCACATTAAACTGATCTGGCTCCACTCCACACGCAAATCAGTACCAGTCTGACCCAGAGAAGCACTGAACACTGTGACCCCCCAAAGCTGACCAGTGTGAAAAGACTGACTTCAGCAAGGAGGTAAAGTTATGAGCTCTTTTCCCCAGATGTGCCAAAACCTAGGAAACAAGACAGAAGCAAAAATAAACAACACCAACAACCCCTGATTCAAAGCTGAAAAACAACACAGTGCCACAACAAAAATGGATGACAATACTTCAGGGAAAAAAAAAAAGGAGCAAAGCCCCCCTTTCTCTGCTTAGCAGCGGGAAAACAGGTTTTTTCCTTCCTTCTTCTTTCTCTTCTCGCCGCAGTTCAGATATAGTCAAGGCCATGCAGCTGGTATAATCACTGGTACGAAGTGGGAGGCTCTGGCAAACTCCTCAGTTACGATGAGCTGCACACAGGCCTGGGATATTTTGCTCTTTTGTTTTCCCATTTCATTCCAGCCGTAATACACTTTATATGCAGTTTCAAGTAGCTCAGCAATAGTTACATTCCTTAGCTCCATTTACCTTTTACAATTTAGAGATGTCAAAAAAACAGTATAAACCAGTATAATAAACATCAATCCATTATTCTATTTTCCTAAATCTAAATCAGTTAATATTCTAGCAACTTTTAAATACAACCTCTTCCAAATTCACAGCTATCATAGCATTTTAACAATTTAAATGCTTTTATAACAATATAAGCAATCATTCTAATGTGTAAGGATGCATCCTAAGGGGAGGCAAGGTGGAATTTTAGCAATTTTAGCAGTGGAACCGGTTCCCGTTTTGTAATTATCTCCCAAACAAGATTCTTTTGGTACCAAATATGAATATGCAAACTAAAATACTGAGCTCAGATATGAAAACCATATACCAAGTTCAAATATGCAGATGGATCACAGTTACACCAATTTAAGACAATATCTCAATTTTTGCATTGCACCTTTGGGCCGCTCACTGCTCAGACAGGTGGAGGTACCTCTGGGTCTACCTGACAAAAAAAGTCAGTGGCGCCGGAGCCCATCGGCCCCCCCCGAGCCGGAGCGAGCTGGACTGGGCAAGGCCTTTTTTTTGTTTTGTTTTGGTTTGGTTTCTTTTTAGTGTCTCATCTGGTGCGCTACAGCTGTTATTCCAAAACCAGGATTCTTTACATGATGTACATACGGAAAAGCCAAATACAGCACAGCGAGATGAGACACAGCTTGTCACAGAGTTGCGCAAGTCTGAATACTGGAATAAAGGTAGCATGCTAGCGAAAAAAAAAAAATAACAGCTACTACACACAAAATTTTACCATCACATTCACGCAGTAAAGAACTAAATTACTTATGATCTTCTGTATTATCACAAAACGCACATTTTGAGTCAATGAATTCTCATGATTTAACAGACTGTGAACTTATCGTACCATATAACAAAGACCTACTAAAATTGCAACATACTTAAACCGATACCCACAAAGAAAACAGGTTAATGAGGAAGGCATCTTGCAGACTCTAACAAGTTTGCTGTGACCTGTGTGTTATCAGTTAACTCTCTCTCAGCTTGTTGACGTTCAAACCGTTCCAGCTGTAAAACTGTCTGTAATGATCTAATGATCTCTTGTAGAGATTTATTTTGTCCTGGTCTTCTCACCTTAAAAACAACATTAATTGCAACAAAATTCTATTCTCCAGACACTTTTCCCAATCATTTAACTGAAACAGCAGCCAACACTGATTTCAATATTTAACAAGATCTTCCTTCCTTATAATTCCGAGTGCTTTCCTAAGTTTTAAAACACCTCCCAATACTGATTTTTCAGGAACACAACTGAAAACAATTATTCCTGACCCCATCTTGCAAGTAAAAGCCTTGAGAAGGGGGAGGGAGGGGTAGAAAACACAGGCTGCTTGCAGCACGACTGGGAAAAATGGGGAGAGAGTTTTACGGTGCACTTAAAAACAACTAGTAAAACAATTAACTCACATTCCTGACAAGCTGCTTGATTTTCAGAGAGGCAATACACAGAAACACATAATATGTACTGTAAAACTTGTAGATAACATGTTGATAGCAAACATTAGCATTCTCTACTGCTAATTTCAACACCACTGCTTCCTTAGCTTCTAAGTTTTCAACCTGCTTATTGATGGCCTCTTGAAGATGGTCAATAAATTGCATGTAATTCTCACTGGGACCCTGATTAACAGTTGCAAATGATTTTGCTGCATTGTTGGTTTCAGGCACCTTTATCATAGCTTAATATGCGAGGTCTGTTGACTGCCTCAGGATTTCAGAAAGTTATCGTGCCTGTAATTGTGGTATGTCAACTAGTGTCTCTTCCAGAAGCGCACAGGGTCCCGTGGTTTAACTGCAATCGAAACTGGGGGTAAATCCCAGCTTTTTGGTAAGTTCGGTTTATGCTCTGAAACTCTACCCTCACCCTCAGGAATTCAGTGCGGGTGGGAGGAGGGGGCAGGTTGGAGGGACCCAAATCTGTAGGAATTACGTTATTTGGCTCGGTCTGGCTCACCACGGGGGGGTCCTCCCCACCTAAATCTCCAAGCAAGGGGGGATAGGAAAAAAAATGTCCATTTTTTTCTTCCGCGACTGATAGCGGCGGGGCAGAGGGTTGAACTGTGATTAATGGCGGTGACGCAGACGGCAGAACCACGGTTGATGATGGTAGAGGAGAGGTTCGAGCCGTGATCGATGACAGCGGAGCAGTCGGCCGAACGCACTGCTCTGACCGGTGCTCTGAGGGCCCCTCCCGAGACCATGCACAACCCAACACTGTTTTTTCATGTGAGTCTTTCACAGCTTTTATCTGATCTCGGGGCCACACATACGTATACGAGTCTTTCATAGTTTTTTTCTGATCTCGGGGCCACACATACGTACGCTCCTCCTTTATTCCCTTTAACTTTCCAAGAAAGTGCCGTGGATCCTTATCCGTGTCAGATAACATGGACTTGGGCGGTTTTGACGAATCTTTAGTAACAGGGGGAATCGGAGTAGTACTTAATCTTGCTTTTTCCTCCGAGTCTGGCCCAGGAGAGCCAGGGAGACCATCCCCCTCTGCCGCCTCTGCCTGTTGCTGTTTTAACTCTTTCAGAGTGTCTAATAACAAGCGCCACGTCGTTAACAGTTCAGTTGCTTCCTTGGACCCTTGGGTAGCACTATCAAACAGTTTATCTCCCAAGTCCATCCATTGTGACACACTAAATGCTGCCACAGGATTAACCTCTAAACCTTGTGCTTTGCCCCATAGTAACATTTTTCTTAAAGTCAGTTCCGGGAGGCTAATACCGTGCTTCTTCAGAAGCAGCTTCTATGTGGATAATATAGTACCCTCTTCTTTAGATAAGTTTCAGCCCCCCTGTTCCCGGTAGCTCACCTACTCCTTAGCGAGGTGTCTTTTCAACGATCCGGATCTTCGGCAGCTCTGCGCGGCTGCTCTCATCAGCTGTACCGGGCTCCGTCTCCACAGCTCTTCTTCGGCTGTTCACAGCTTCACGCTGTCACCTTGTTAGGCGAGATCCTCTTCAGGCAGGATCACGTCGGGGTCACCATATGTCGCGGTTGAGACGGACAAACGACATGGACCAAGTTCTTTCAAGATGAAAGTAATAGGTGCCATTTATTGTTACAAGTGCATTTTTATACAATTCTACCAGTTCATGTGTCTTTTCACTATTGGTTACAAGTTACAGCACTAACATCTCATTGGTTAATTTTGCTATCATCCATGTTATTCTTCTATCCCCTTCTCTCTCACGGGTATATCTCTCCTTTCTCACGGGTACAACTCCATACCTCCGATACTCCTTTACTCCCATCTTTCTCAAGGGTAAATCTTAATATCTCAAGGCTGATCTCTACTCCCATATTTTCTGTCAAGGACTCCACAGACCCGCTGCAGTTTCCCACACTCGCTTCATCCCATTCTCCGCTCTACGTATGGTTCTTGGTTTTCTTTGCGCTTCCAGGTCTTCTTGGCTCTGTTGTCAAAATAGATATACAGAAATTTTCCTACATTATTGACTAGAATAAATCTATATGCTCTTTCAGAAACGTGCTCAGAACCAGGCTGCCTGCTCTGTGGACATCTCGGAGCACGGGCCAAATGCTGCGCCGAGAGCCCCCCTTGGGCAGGATGGCTGCCTGGGGAACCTCTGGGACCGGGATTCCCTCATCTCCCGTGTGGGGGAGTGAAATAATTCCTGCAGGATCGCGGGTCTCTGTTTATTTTCACTCATTTAGGCAAAGTGAGTGTATTCCATGCTTAAATACAAGCACGTGTATTTTCTTTAGTAATTCCTTGCCACATTCAGGCAAGTGTGCACTTCTCCCGGAGTCAGGGAGGGCTCTGGCATTGTATTTGGTGAGCCACGTGTATGCACACTGTGGATCCCCATTGTTATTATTTGCTGCACCCCACTAATTTCCTCAACTGGTACTCAAACCTGTATTTATGTTCTTGGAGAGCTAAAACCCCGTCCTTTACCGGTTAATCGGCTGCACCTTTTTGACCAGAATAAAAGTTTGTTTTGGACCCTGTTGTCTGCCTAAAACTAACTTTTGGGGTGCCTCTGTGACACACGGGATGGGGGGGACACAGGAGACACAGAGGGGACATGGCGGGGGACATGGGGTTGGGGGAACAAAGGGGACCTGGAAAGGATATGAGGGCCACAAGGGGGGACACGTCCCCCAGATTTCCCCCCTGCACCACAATTTACCCCCCAATTCCCTCCAGTTTTAGAATCCCCAAATAACTTGCTTTGGAAAAGACCTTTAAGATCATCGAGTCCAACCGTTTCCCCGATACCCAATCGGAGTTGAAACGCCCATCACCAATTTCCCGTGAATCCCTTTGGGCCTCGAGCGTTTTATTCCCCTGAAGCGACCCCTGGATGAAACACCTGGATGCTCAAGTTCTCGCGTTTGCAGCAAAATCCCCGTTTTGCCCTGTTTTTGTTTCTCGAACTGGGATGAACTCCCCGGGCTCTTCTCAAATGCAAAATAACGGGGGGTTCGCTGCCCTCTGGGCTGGACTTTGCTGCTTCTTAATGGGGATAAACTTGGCATTTTTATTAGTGTGAATTTCCTTAATTGGGATCTTCCCTATGATCTTAATGAGGATAAACTCGTTGTTTTTAACAGGTAGGCTCCCCCATGCACAGCCGGGAGAGCCCAGAGCAGCCGGACCGTGCAGCAGCCGATTTTCTCCTGCCCGACGCCGTCTGCTCTGCAGGGACGAGCCTGAGCCCGAGCAGCCGTGCGTGCCCATCCCGGCACCAGGCGAGCCACTGCTCCGGCAGCGTGTGCGGGTGAGCCAGGGCCATGCAACGAGGAAGAGGGACCCCCTCCTCTTCAGTGACACCTCGGGCATCGCCAAGCACCAGTAAGATTTGCAGAGCCCAGCGGCCTTTCCTCCCAACCCTGGACATGGCAGCCGGGCAGCAGGGCAGGGACAGCCCAGGAGCAGCCCCAGGTGGCCAGCACCCTGGTGCTGGATGCAGCCATGGCCGTGACCGCGGAAGGGGAACTTGGGAGGGGAGCCAGCAGGCTCAGGCACCTCCAGGTCACTCCCTGTGCTCCTCTCTGCAGATGTATTCCATATCATGCACCAGCCCCTGGGAAAATTGAAAGGGACAATGGTTTGTTAAAAACTACACTAAAGGCACTTGGTGGTGGAACCTTTTAAAACTGGGAGTCACATTTAGCAAAAGCCACTTGGTTGGTCAACACTAGAGGATCAACTAACGGAGCTGGGCCTGCCCAATCAGAAATTCTATGTATTGTAGAAAGAGATAAAGTTTCTGTAGTAGACATGAAAAACATGTTAGGAAAGGCAGTCTGGGTTCCTCCTGCCTCAGGCAAAGCCAAGCCCATTCATGGGATTGTTTTTGCCCAAGGACCTGGCAGCACCTGCTGAGTGATGCTTAAGGATGGAGAAGTTCGGTGTGTGCCTCAAGGGATTTGATTTTAGGTGAAAATATTCAATACTGAACTGCTTGATGTGAATTGCCATTCTAACAGTGTCTAATAAGTGTCTTTCAGATCAAGACAGTGATGATGAAACCAGCGCTCGCTTCTTCGAGTGGCACCTGACAACTTCTTCAAAGTTGATAGAGTCTTTTAACCCACAAACAGTGGTCATGAGATGCACTAGATGTACCATTTTTCCTGCCCTGGGACACTGTTGTGACAAATGAACTTAATGAACTTTTTCAAAGGATGGTCAAGGGATTAAGAGAATGATGAATTACTCCTGTGTATATATGTACATATGTGTATATGTATATATATATATATACTAGTATTGATTAATTAGATTGTATTGATAGGGTATATTAATGAAATTGTATCGATAAGGTCTAAGTATGCCGTGAATGGCATGTTATAAGGGGTGGAATGTCCTGGTTTTGTTAAAAACACGTTTCTCTTGTAGTGAATTTGCCTGTCAGCTAAAGCTTCATATTAGCTGATTTCCTGAAAAGCCAGATCCATGTTTTGGTAGACACAGCAATGGAATGTGAGGTGACAGTGACAGGCTGGGCTGACAGGCTCCCCCTCCCCTAGGGGGTGCTCGGCTGCCACAGCCAGGTGACATAGAACCTGTGTCACAATGCCGTGGTGAGGATGTGGTGACTCTGCAGGTGACAGGGACACTGCAGGACTTGGTGTCAGCTCAGCAATTTCTCAGTTCCCCGAAGATGCTGAATGCTGCAAATGGCTGGTTTGGCTGTTGAAATGATGTCATCAGGTGGGTGTTTTGGTGTAATACACTGAAAAGCAGAGCAGAAATGGTGAAATATTCCCATGAGATGCATGATCCCTGCACCAAACCACCATGACAGAGACTAACTAGATCTGCAGCTTTTTTTTTTTGTTCTGCCAGCAGATTGTGGAAGTACAGTATAAAACCCATCCTTCTGGAGAGATCTTTGCATTTAGGCTTAGTCTAAGTGTCTCAAGTAGTTGGGGATTTTGTTTAGGCCTGATCTAAAAGGTCTGATGTCTTTCTTCTTTGGCTAAAGAAGAATGTGGTGTAAATATAAATAGAAAAACCATCCTCGTGGAGGGATCTTGGTGTTTTAGGTTCAGTCTAAGTTTCCCAAGTAGCTGGGTTGTTTTTTACTCTTCTCTGAAAAAGCTATTGCTGCTTTTGCATTCTCAAAATGTCTCATTGGTGTGTGGAGACAATAGAAGTGCGATGTTATGTACAAAATTTTGCATTTGTATCTGTAAAAGGATTCTCATATTCATATACACTCATGAATTTTTCTTTTCTGTATTTCTGTTGTTTTCAGCACACACAGATGACAATGCCCCAGTCCCTAAGAACTCACCAGGAACTGTTGCAAGAATCGCGGCTGGAGCAGTTAAAGCTCCCGGCAAAACACACATTTTGTAAGTATTCCTTGGGCTTTGTATTCTTTGTGGCGCGTTTCAGTGTGGTTTAACCTTTTTGATGGATATGAGTTTACAGAGACATTCAGATTGTATCTTGCTCTGACTCTGTGACTGAGAATCTGTGTCTCTGTGACTGTGACTCTCTGACTGTGACTCTCTGATTGTGACAGTGATTCTGTGACTGTTAATGTGACTCTGTGACTCTGTGTCTCTGTGACGCAGTGACTGTGTCTCTGTGACTCTGAAACTTTGTGACACTGTGACTGTGACTGAGACTCTTTGAGTGTGACACTGGGACTCTGTGACACAGTGACCCTGTGACTGTGACATTGTAACTCTGTGACTCTGTGACTGTGACTCTGACTCTGTGACACTGCGACACTGTGACTGTGACTCTGTGACTCTGACTCTGTGAATCTGTGACTCTGTGACTTTGTGACACTGTTTCTGTGACTCAGACTTTTTGTGTGTGAAACTGAGACTCTGTGACACAGTGACCCTGTGACTCTGTGATACTGTGACTCTGTGGCTCTGTGACTGTGACCATGACTCTGTGACTCTGACACTGTGACTCTGTGACACCGTGACACTCTGACACTGTGTCTATGACTCTTTTACTGTGACACTGTGTCTCTATGACTCTACGACACTGTGACACAGTGACTGTGACTCTGTGAGTCTGAGACTGTGACTCTGTGGCTGTTAATGTGACTCTGTGACTGTGACTCTGTGACTCTGACACTGTGACTCTGTGGCTGTGATACTGTGACTCTGTGACTCTGAGTCTGTGGCTCTGTGACTTTGTGACACTCTTACTGTGACTGAGACTCTTTGACAGTGACACGGAGACACTGTGACTCTGTGACTGTGATACTGTGACTCTGTGACTGATTCTGTGACTCTGTGACTCTGTGACTCTGTGACACGATGACTGTGACTCTGTGACTGTGTCTTTGTGAGTCTGTGACTGTGACTCTGTGACTGTTATTGCGTCTCTGTGACTATGTAACTATGACTGAAACTCTATGACTGTGACTCTGTGACTGACTCTGACTCTGTGACTCTGACTGTTAATGTGACTCTGTGACACTGTGACCCTGTGACTGTGAAACTGAGACTCTGAGACACTGTCACCCTGTGACTCTGTGACACATTGAGTCTGTGACTCTGTGACTCTGTGACACATGGAGTCTGTGATTCTTTGACTCTGTGACTGAGACTCTATGACTGTGACTCTGTGACTGTGACTCTGACTCTGTGACTCTGTGACTGGAATTAGCTGGGCTCATTTGGAGAGCTTTAAACTAGGCTCGAAGGGGGATGGGGTTGAAGCTGGGCTTGTCCCAGTGGGGCAGCATTCTAGAACCAATGAGGACCAGGTGGCCTCCTGTACCCCTAGGGAGAAATCGGTGTGCTCGGCATGCTCCCTGAAATGCCTGTACACCAATGCACACAGCATGGGGAATAAGCAGGAGGAGTTAGAATCCTGTGTTCGATCAGAAGGTTGGGATCTAGTGGCAATTACAGAAACATGGTGGGACAGCTCACATGACTGGAATGTGGTCATGGATGGCTATGTCCTTTTCAGGAAAAACAGGCCAGCCAGGCGTGGTGGTGGAGTTGCTCTCTATGTGAGAGAGCAGCTACAATGTACTAAATTCTGCCCAGGAGTGGATGAGGAGTGAGTTGAGAGTGTCTGGGTCAGGATCAAGGGGCAGGCTGGCAGGGGTGACACTGTTGTAGGTGTCTATTACAGGCCACTGGATCAGGCTGAGGAAGTTGATGAGGTCTTCTATGGGCAGCTGAGAGTGGCCTCACAGTCACAGGCCCTGGTTGTTGTGGGTGATTTTAACTTCCCTGATGTTTGCTGGAAGGACCATTCAGCCAGCCAGCCACAGGCCAGGAGGTTCCTCCCGTGCATTGATGAGAACTTCCTCATGCAGATGGTGGAGGAGCCGACCAGGAGAGGAGCACTGCTGGATCTCATCCTCACTAACAAGGAGGGTCTGGCCGAAGCGGTAAAGGTTGAGGGCTGCCTGGGTTGCAGTGACCACGAGATGGTGGAGTTCAGCATCTTGTGTGGCAGGAACAGAATAGCAAGTAGAATTGCAACCCTGGAATTTAGCAGGGCTAACTTTGGCCTTTTCAAGCAACTGCTGGGAAAAATCCCATGGGCAAGACTGCTTGAAGGAAAAAGGGCCCAAGATAGCTGGATTGCATTCAGAGATTGCTTCTTCCATGCTCAGGATCAGAGCATCCCCACACGTGGGAAGTCAAGGAAGGGAGCCAGGAGGCCTGCGTGGTTGAATAGGGATCTGTTGGGTATGCTCAAGCAGAAGAGGAGAGTTTACAGGTCATGGAAGCAGGGGCTGGCCACTTGGGAGGAATATAAGGCTGCTGTTAGAGGATGTAGGAAGGCAGCTAGGATAGCCAAGGCCTCCTTAGAATGACAGCTGGCGAGCGGGGTCAAGGACAGCAAAAAGAACTTTTTCAAATACATAGCAGATAAAACTAATACCAGAGGCAACGTAGGCCCACTGATGAATGGGGTGCGTGCCCTGGTGGCAGAAGATACAGAGAAGGCAGAATTACTGAATGCCTTCTTTGTCTACTCTGCCGGAGGCTGTCCTGGGAGCCCTGTACCCCTGAGACCCCGGATGATGCCAGGTCAATGGAGGAGTTTGCTTTAGTTGAGGAGGACTGGGTTAGGGAGCAATTAAATAGTCTGCACATCCATAAATCCATGGGTCCAGATGGGATGCATCCGTGGGTGCTGAGGGAGCTGGCTGAAGTCATTGCTGGACCGCTCTCCATCATCTTTGCCAAGTCTTGGGAAATGGGAGAGGTGCCCGAGGATTGGAGGAAAGCAAACGTCACTGCAGTCTTCAAAAAGGGCAAGAAGGAGGACCCGGGTAATTATAGACCGGTCAGCCTCACCTCTGTCCCTGGGAAAGTAATGGAACGGCTTATCCTTGGTGCCATCTCAAGGCATATCAAGGATAAGAGGGTTATTAGGGGCAGTCAGCATGGCTTTACCAAGGGTAAGTCGTGCTTGACCAACCTCATAGTCTTTTATGAGAATGTAACAAGGGTGAGGGATGATGGCAGAGCGGTGGATGTGGTCTACCTTGACTTCAGTAAAGCCTTTGACACAGTCTCCCACAGCATCCTCACAGCTAAACTGAGGAGGTGTGGTCTGGACAATAGAGTAGTGAGGTGGTTTGCAAACTGGCTTAAGGAGAGAAGCCAGAGAGTGGGAGTCTATGGTGCGGAGTCCAGTTGGAGGCCAGTATCTAGTGCAGTGCCTCAGGGGTCAGTACTGGGGCCAATATTATTCAATATATTCATTAACGATTTGGATGAGGGAATGGAGTGTACTATCAGCAAGTTTGCTGATGACACTAAGCTGGGAGGAGTGGCTGACACGCCAGAAGGCTGTGCTGCCATCCAGCGGGACCTGGACAAGCTGGAGAGTTGGGCGGGGAATAACCTGATGAAATTGAACAAGGGAAAGTGTAGAGTCCTGCATCTGGGCAGGAATAACCCCAGGTTCCAGTATAGGTTGGGAAATTACATATTAGATAGCAGTATAGGGCAAAGGGACCTGGGGGTCCTGGGGAAAGCAGGATGACCATGAGCCAGCACTGGGCCCTTGTGGCCAGGAAGGCCAGTGGCATCCTGGGGTGTATTACAAGGGGGGTGGTCAGTAGATCGAGAGAGGTCCTCCTTCCCCTCTACTCCGTCCTGGTGAGACCCCATCTGGAATATTGTGTCCAGTTCTGAGCCCCTCAGTTCCAGCAGGACAGGGAACTGCTGGAGAGGGTCCAGCGCAGAGCAACAAAGATGATTAAGGGAGTGGAGCATCTCCCTTATGAAGAAAGGCTGAGGGAGCTGGGGCTCTTTAGTTTGGAGAAGACTGAGGGGTGACCTTATTAATGTTTATAAATATATAAAGGGTGAGTGCCACGAGGATGGAGCCAGGCTCTTCTCGGTGGCAAACAATGATAGGACAAGGGGTAGTGGGATCAAGCTGGAACTCAAGAGGTTCCTCTTAAATTTGAGAAGAAACTTCTTCTCAGTGAGGGTGACAGAGCAGTGGAACAGGCTGCCCAGGGGGGTTGTGGAGTCTCCTTCTCTGGAGACATTCAAACCCGCCTGGACATGTTCCTGTGCGACCTCACCTGGGCGTTCCTGCTCCAGCAGGGGGATTGGACTGGATGATCTTTCGAGGTCCCTTCCAATCCCTAACATTCTGTGATTCTGTGATTCTGTGACTGTGGGCATTTCAGAAGCTTCTCTGCTCCCCCACACTGGCTGTGGGTGCCCCTGAAGCCTCCAAACGTCCCCCACACTGGCCGCAGGTGCCCAGCGGCTCCCTGGCACCTCGGCACTCCCTTCTCCTAACGGCCCTGGCCAGGGGCTCTGGGGCCAAACGAAAGAAGCTGTAGCAGAGAGATGGAGATGTGCCTACTCCTTCCATGATGGAGGAGGGAGGGGGAGAGAGGGGGGTTTGATCCTGCCACAGAAGGGTCACCCGAACTTTTCCCTGGCTGAATGTTTATAATAAATGTACTGCATTTTTAGAAAAATAGTGCAGCTTTAGTTACTACCAGGAGGGTGCGTTTTTGTGCCATTGACATTTCACACATATTATACCAATTTATTCATTCTCCCTGTTCAGTTGCTTTCTACGCATGTCTTGTTATGTTGATAGGGAACCATCCAGAATTTGTATTTAGTTTTGATATTGTTCGGTCAGCTGCTAATCCAAATTAACTAATCTTTCATTTTCCAGTGCTCCCCTGTTGCATCCTTTGGCAGGTGATGTTCTTGTCGCCAGGTAGAACATCCTTCCCACATGTAATTTGGATGGTTTCTAGCTGATCCACGGTGCTTCATGTGTTCTAACTTCTGCCTGCTCCATCATGTGGTGATGGATCTGTCTCTGCGTTTGTGTGGCAGGTGTCACATCAGCAGCATTGTCCCAGCCAGGTCACTGCGTCTCTTTCTGTTCTCCCTCTGCTGTCACCATGACTGTACCAGCTGTCTGATGTGCTTTCTGACCTCATGGACCCTCTGGTCCTGCCTCCCTCCTGCTGGTCAATCCTGTTCCTGCAAGAGAAGTGACGACCAGTCAGTGTCCCCTCTGTGGCACCTGGACCTTCCAGAGCGGGACGGCTGGTGGGAACTGTCACCATCAGCCAAGGCTCTGCATGAAGTCTTCTCCTGGCACAGGAACAGCTCTGGCTGTGCCTGGTGAGCACCACGTGGCACCACAGAGAACAGCAACAACACTGGCAGAATGGGTCTCTATGGTCTCTACGGGTCTCTATGGTCTCTATGGGTCTCTATGCGTCTCTGTGGGTCTCTGTGGTCCCTGTGGGTCTCTATGGTCCCTGTGGGTCTCTATGGGAAAGTCGATGGGGGGACCTGTTGACCCCAGCAGCCCTGGGCCCCACCATGGCCCAGTTCTGCAGCCCTGGGCCCGAGGGCTCAGCCCAGGGACAGCCCCACAACCAGGGTCAGAGCGGTTCCTGCTGCTGCCCCGAGGGTCACCAGCCCCAGGCAGCCCTGAGCCAGAGTGCAGGTGTCTGAGCTGGGCTGAGCTGGAAGGGGCTGCAAGACAGCTCATCGGAGGAGGCGAGGGAAGAAGGTGCCGTGTGTGTGGCACCGGGGGTGAACTGACACCCTCAGTTTGGTGTCTGGATCTGTGCTGCGCTTGCACATGGACTAAGCCCCAGCTCAGAGCACAAATTGCTGTTCCCAGCCCTGGGTGCCAAGCGCTGGTCCTGCTCTCTCCTCCCTGGTGCGGCCCGAGCACACGACTGTCCTGCCTGCTCCTGCCTTGGGGCTTGGGGAGCTCGGGTCAAAAGGAAGGACAGACTGGTGTGGGTATGGGATCTCTTAAGTGTCCTGGGATTGCTTTGCTAATCACTCTGTAACGTTCCCGGGCTATTAACTCAATATGTGCCCAGAGAGGCAAAGAAGTCCATGAACCCACTTTCCAGTTAAGGTTTCCTTCTTACAAAAAACCACACTTCCATTTTCTCATCGGCAACAGACTGAAAGATGGAAGCTGAACCAGCATCTGCTTCTTGTGAAAACAGGTAACAACAGATGGTTCCACTCAGTCGATCCTTAGTTTCTTCCTGCATAGGAAAACTGTCCATTAATTTAATCTCTGGTGTCCAGGCAGGGCCTTGCTGATGTTCCTGTGCCACAGCAAGAGTGTGGATGTCAGGCTTTCTGCAGATTTGTGACTGAGTTTTCCAGTTTCTTTTAATTAGGACAATCTTCCTGTGGACTTCTGAAATCTCCCATAAGCTGGTGGTTGAGAGAAGGACGGGGAGCTCCAGTGAGCTCAGGGAGGACCAGGCAGCATCACAGGCAAAGCAGACGGGAACTCGACTGGGTGAACATTAAAGGAATTTATTGACAGGTGAAACGGCCGTGTCTCCCCCGTCTTTGGGCAGATCACCGTGCACCCTGAACCGATACAGGCAGGTGTAGTCCGGGTGGCCCCAGTTGCTCAGCACTTGCAGCCTGATGTAATTCACGACCGCAGGGAGCTCGTTCTGCAAGGACAAGAAGAAACGAGTCGCCTTTTCATCTCCGGGACGTGAGCACTGACAGAAGTGCTGCAGCGACGGCCTCGATCAGCAGCTTCCTTCCTGCTGCCCCGCGGGGGCTTTTGACCTGTGGTGGTCCAGATGTTCTTATCCTGCTCTACCCCACTGGGCCATGAGAACAGCCAAGGAAGAAGCAGCGACCACATGTCTCAGCAAATACACTGGAAAGCTCTCGCCTGTTTTGGGGCACAGGCTTCCACAGTCAGAAGACCCAGTGCTGGGCTCAGTATAATGTCTCGTTGCCTTCTCTAGGAAGCCACGGAAACAGAATGGCCTCCCTGTCACTGGTCATTTTCTGCACCAACAGAACCCTCTGGAAGCCCAGTATTTCTGGTCTTTAACTGGCAGACCAGCAGTCGTGCATCCTACGGGATGTGGCCGCTTGTGTGCACTTGGGGTCCAGACAGTTAAGCTGATTCCAGCTTCAACTGTGGTGCTTCTAAGTACTGAAGTTTAAACCCAGAATGAAAGAGAAGAAGAGCGGCAGTGCAGCCATCCGCCACCAGGAAGTTAAAGCAGAAGAAAGGCCAGTGTGGCACTCGCTCAAGGACAGGGCTGCCTGTACCCTTTGGCAGGGAAGCCTCTCCCCATCCAGCCGCATTTCTCCTCCTCTCCTGCAGTTCCCCTCCCTCTGTGTCCCCATACCTTCAGCTGGAAGGTCTGACTGGGATTCAGCGCCGCCAGGAAAGTGAACTGTCCCAGGAACGTACCCTGCTCCTCGTGTTCTTCCTTGAAGCCCTACAGAAAGATGGGTGGAGAAAACAGAGCATCTGGTGCACCACGGGAGACTGAACTTCAGCCGGTGAAGTACGGGGTTATTTCAGCTACGTAGTCCAAGGACCATGAGCACAGGGACAAGACGAGAAGAGGCAGATGGGCAGCACGTCACACTTGCCCACTCAGCGAGTCCAGGCTGCCTGTCAGAAAAGGAGCAGACGCTCCCAGTGAGAGGGAGGTGACCTGAGGATCACAAATGCACTGGGACTGGAAGACAAGAAGGCTTAGGACCATGCACTGTCCAGCTCCTTTTCCCTGTGGCTCCTGGAGTAGCATCTTGCCCCAGAAGCTTTTTTTTGTGTGGTACATTGAATAAAAGAGGAATACAATGGGAAGGAAGCAACATCAAGGAGCCTGTTTGTTCTGAGAGACAGGAGGAAGTTTCAGGCCACCAGAATCTTTGACCCAACTTCATTCCCTGCTCAGAAATGCTGTGGAACCCTCAGCCCCCAACTCTAGAGAAATCACTTACATAGACAGCAAAGTCCTTGGGAGCTCCGGAGATACTTTCTCCATGAAACGCTGTCCCTGAGACATGGGCCATGGTGACGGCTCTGGGAACGACTGGCACGGACAGCTTGATGAACACGTGTCCTTGACTTCCTGGGAAGGGCCAGCAGCTGCCAGGATGATTGTCCGGCTGAAAGGACAAGAAACACTCAGCAGGGGATACAGGCGGAGAGCAGGTCCATGCGGGAAGTGGGCAGGAGAAGAAGCTTCGAGGAGCAAAGACGGGGGGGGAAGGACACTCGGAGCAGCATGTGTGGTTCATTCTTCCAGCCTTAGTTTTACTGCTTCCTGGTGCTCCTACCTCCAGAATCAGCTCAGGGGACCTCATGTAATCCATCAATGGCAGGGAATACAGGAAGACTTTTGCTTTGGCATTCCGGAGGGATGGAGAAGTCTTGGACCAAATGGCGGCTGCCCCTGGAAATTCAAACATGAGCATGATCATCAGGCAGTGTCAGGAGAAATATTGCATTGTTGACTTGAAAAAGGCTTCTCAGTTTTCATCCATGTCCTACAGTGGGTTCCCCTCTGTCTTGCTGGCACGACCCCTCTGGAACACACAGCAGGGAGTCATCAAACTGTCGTATTTGGCCATGGAAATAGGCAAGAATGTGAACCAGCTTTTCTGTGCTTCCCATGGGGTCTGGCCCGTTACAGGCTCTGTCAGTGGGGGCACTTTTAGGGCACAAATTGGCCCTTGACTTCTCGCCCCTTCTCTCCTGCCCCTGGGCACGTTCCAATGCCCATCTTGTCCATCTGGACAGGAAGCAGTTTGGAACTGGTTTGTTTGTACAATGTCACAGTACCTGCTGATTTCAGGGCGTAATCCAGCATCGGGACCTGCATTTCTTCCAGCTTCTCCAGGGCTTGATTGATGATCTCATGAACAGCCTGGGAAGGAACACAAAGGAGAGCGCCTGTTGGAAGGAGAAGGAATGGGGCAAGCAGCTCCCCTGCAAGGCCAGCCAAGGTGAGCGGGGACAAGGCCCGTTTCAGGTGGAGGGAACGCCCACATTGCCTGGAAGCCTCCCAGGTTTGCTCTGCTCTGATTGTCGGGAACAGAAAGCGGGGGCTGCTCACTCCAGTGCTCTGAATGCTGGAGCTGCAGGAAGGGGCTGTTCCTGTGGAGAGGCCCCAGGCCAGGCAGCATGGACAGACAAGCCTTCTGGGCATGAGATAGGCCTGGCTTAACTCTGGACCTCTCAGACCATTCTTTCTTTCCAGCCCTCCCTTGAGGAGGACCCGAGATCTGGGCGCAGAGGAAGGTCCGACTCAGACAGCTGTCGTTCCTGTCACGCTCTCTCTTCCCCATAAGGAAGTGTGGAGCAACAGGAAAAGGAAGCATGGCCATGGCAGCACTTGTTCCAGCAGCACCAGCCTGTTGGCTGTGACAGGGAATGGAGTAGGATACGTGCGGATGGAGGATAAAACCCCTGAGCAGAAACTTCTGCCTTGTGCCCTTACCTGTCCGGTAACGCCTGGGAGCTTTGCCTGTTTAAGTCCTTCCTGCAGAGCCCGCTCAGTGACATCCTCTGCGCTCCAGTGCAGATGATAAAGCTGTTCCTGGAGCTTTCGGAGCTGGACGGGCAGGGACAGGGTTTCGCTCAGGTCTCCTAACTCTTCTGCAGTGCTCCAGGTTAAGGCACCAAGTCGTCCCACGTGGTAAACTCCTGTCAGACACAAACCAGAGCTTAGAACCTGGTCTAAGGCTGGGCTGTGCCTCGGGCTGCCCGCTCCCCTTGCTGTGTCTCTCCCAAGTGCCACAGCTGTCTCTCCTCTTGTTGTCTTTGACAGTGGCCATCATGGCATACGGGCTCCTCAATAGATGCACGTTCCCTGCCCTGGACTGTGCTCCTTGTCCTGCAGAAGATTCTCAGCCCCTGGGGCAGGAGAGCTCAGCCACAGCCTCTCCCTGGGCTGAAGAGAACTGGCTCAGCCCTCCTGGGGAAGGCAACTCAGCCCTTCCTCACCCACACCCGTCCCGCTGGAGCAGGGACCGGCACAGCTCTGTGGGGACTTTCTGCTCTTGGCTGAGCTCCTCTGCTCACAGCGGGGGAAGGGGAACAGGGCAGGATGGAGCCCCGAGTACCTCCTAAAGCACCGTCCTCAGGTTGGAGCTCTGCAGAGACTCACCAAAAGAGAAGAGACCAAGCAGCAGCACCAGGGTCGTTGCCTTCAGCGCCTTCATCTTCCTGCAGAGCAGATAAAGAAAAGGCTGGTGAAGCTGGCGGTTCAGCAGCAGACTGGAGAGCAGCAGCAGGGACTGCAGCCCTTGAGCCTGGTGTTCCTGCCGTGTGCATTGGCTTGGTCCTGCCCCAGCTCCAGTCACTGCTGGAGGTGTCACCAGCTGCACCAGTGGGGGATTTGTCACAGCAACGATTGTTTCCTTAGGGACAAAGGGCTCAAGATGGACTCTGGACTAAGAGCAGGAGTTGCAACAAGAGCTCTGGCCACACTTCACATCTGTGGGGCTGGAGAGGGATTCTCTGAAATGGAAGGGACATAACAAACGCCTGTTTCTCCTGCCCAGCATCCGATCGGCACTTGTGCTGCTCCTGTTCTCCACCCTCTCAAGAGAAGGTTCAGCCTGTGCCCCTACAGTCCAACAGCTGCAAGGGGGGTGTGTGTCTCCCCTCTCGCAGCGTTTCTTCAGCAGCCGGGTTATCTCTGGCCCTTCTCTTGGCAGAACTGCAGACAAATGCAGACTGGAAAGAGGGAGGGTGGCTGAATGTCAGTGCGTGCTGGCAAGCAACGGGCAACCAAGGAAGCGCCAAAGAAACACTCTGGTGGCTGGGCCCTGCTGCCCTGAGCCTTATCTGCCAAGACACAGCACACACCGCTCTGCAAGGGGGAAATTCCTTCTGCCTGTTCCTGGAGGCTCTCAACAGGCTCACAGCGTACACTCATCAGGAATAAACAATCCCCTTTTGTTCTCCTAGAGAACTCCTTGCACCCCTCAGAGGAGCTCGAGCCCCTTTCCTAAGGCAGAGCCCTGGTGAGGAGCTGACCAGGTTTCCCAAGGAAACCTCCTCTGTCAGGAACACAAGTCAGACCCACGGCCAACAGAGGACACGGTGGTCTCCTTCTGGTCCCCGTGGAGAGGAAAACCAAGCAGGCTCAGGGACAGAACCCACCTTGCAGAGCACAACACAGGACGGAGCTGAGGTCTCACAATTACTGCGGCAGGCTGTGTCTGGGCCACCCCTTGGGACTCTCTGTCCCATCCAAAATGGACCTGTTCCTCATTCTGCAGAGATCAAAGGCTTCTGGGCCCAGCCTTTGCGTTCATGAAGAGACTGAAAGGCGGCTGCTGCCTTCCAACAGCTCCAGACCCAGCTCTCAGGCTGCCCTCGTGTTCCTCTCCTGCCCACCCTCCACCCACCCCAGCTGACGAGGTGGAAAACACACCTGGGGAAAGGGGAGGAGGATTTTTCAAACATACCCATTCAGATGTTCAGCCTTCTCTGTGTGTCCCTTGGTACCTGCTGAGGTGCAGGTAACAAGCATCTTCCTTGCTCAGGAATGAGCCAAAAACTCTGCGATCTCAGTTCCCTCAAGATCGAGAGTGACCGAGGCGCAGGGAGACCCCTGGTCTTATACCCTGCTGTGCCGACCTCAGCGCTGATGCTGCTTTGTGACATCAGCGGCAGTGGGTGATGTCACAATGGAAGAGGCTGCGCCACGTTTGGAGGCAAAGTCCAACCTGGCAGGAGTGGGTCTTGCAGTCCTGTCTTCAGACAGGGAAGAGATCCTTCACCATATTAATATGAGAAAGGTACAGAAATATGTTACTCTCAGAAAACAGACTCTGTCAACCACTTCTCCTCTTGCTGACCAAAAATCAGATGGTGTTAGAAAACAACCACAAAAAAGTGAGATTCTTAGTCTTATTTTATGGACCACATTAAGTTAGCAGAACTTATTGAGAGGGCTTTAAACTAGATTTGATGGGGAATTGGGATGAAAGCAGATGTGGCAGAGGCACAGCCAAGGGTGACGTGCTGGCATCTGAGGGCAGTGCTAATGATGCCCTTTGGTCTGCTGACCCAGTGCAATCAGTGGCCCAGCTGAAGTGCATCTGTACAAATGCACGCAGCTCGGGCAACAAACAGGAGGAGCTAGAAGCGCTTGTGAGGCAGAAAAACTGTGATTTAATTGTCATCGCAGAAACATGGTGGGATGACTCTCAGAACAGGAGCGCTGCAATGCGTGGCTATAAACTGTTCAGAAGGGACAGGTGAGGAAGGAGAGGAGGTGGGGCAGCCATGTATGTTAGGGAGGGTTTTGAATATCTGGAACTTTATGAAGGTGATGATAGGGTTGAGTGTCTATGGGTAAGAATCAAGGGGAAGGGCAACAAGGCGGACATCCTAGGGGATGGTCTGTTACAGACCACCCAACCAGGACGAAGAGGCAGAAGAAATATATTTCAGGCAGCTGGGAAAAGCCTCCCGATCACCAGCCTTGATTCTTATGAGGGGCTTCAGCCTACCAGATGTCTGCTGGATGTCCAACCCAGCAGGCAGGAAACAGTCTAGGAGGGAAACCTAAAGGACAAAGCAGTCCAGGAAGGCTGGTCTGTCTTCAAGAAGGTGATCTCAGAGGCGCAGGAGCAGCTGTCCCCGTGTGACAGAAGGCGAGCCGGCGGGGAAGAAGGCCAGGTGGGCTGAACAGAGAGCTGGGGCTGGAACTTAGGCTTAAAAATAGAATTTATAACCTTTGGAATAAGAAGAAGGAGACTCAAGAGGAATACAAGAATTCTGAGAGGCTGTGCAGGGGGAAAATTAGATGGGCCAAAGCCCAATTAGAGCTGGACCTAACTACTGTTGTAAAAGGCAAAAAGAAATATTTCTATGAATATATCAGCAACAAGAGGAGGGTTCAGGAGAATCTCCATCCCCTGGTGGATACAGAAGGAATCATAGGGACAGAAGATGAGGTAAAGGCTGAGATATTAAATACCTTCTTGCCTCAGCCTTTAATAGTCAGAACAGTTGTGCTCCAGGCACCGAGTCCCCTGAGCCAGAAGACAGGGATGGGGAGCAGAGTGAAGCCACAATAATCCAAGGGGGTATGGTTGGTGACCTGCTACACCACTTGGACACCCGCAAGACTATGGGGCCAGATGGGATCCACCCAAGGGTGCTGAGGGAGCTGCCAGAGGTGATCACTGAGATGCTTTCAATTATCTACCAAAAATCCTGATGAAGTGGGGAGGTCCCAGTTGACTGGAGGTTGGCTAATGTGACACCCATCTCCAAGAAAGGCCAGAAGGAGGATCTGGGGAACTACAGTACTGGGGCCTGTTCTGTTCAATCTCATTATCTGGATGAGGGGATTGAGTGCAGTAAGTTTGCAGATGACACAAGTTGGGTGGGAGTGCTGGTCTGCTGGAGGGTGGGAAGGCCATACAGAGGGTTCTGGATCAGCTGGATCATTGGGCTGAGGCCAGCTGTATGAGGTTCAACAAGGCCAAGTGCTGGGTCCTTCACTTGGGTCACAGCAACTCCAGGCAGCGCTACAGGCTGGGGGAAGAGTGGCTGGAAAGGTGCCTGGCGGAAGAGGACATGGGGGTGTTGGTAAACAGCAGGTGAATATGAGCCAGCGTGTGCCCAGGTGGCCAAAAAGGCCAACAGCATCCTGGCTTGTATTAGAAATAGTGTGGCCAGCAGGCCCAGGGCAGTGACCACCCCCTGTACTGGGCACTGGTGAGGCTGCATCTTGAGTCCAGGGGTCAGTACTGGCGCCTCATGAGAAGAGAGACCTTGAGGTGCTGGAACAAGTTCAGAGAAGGGAACGGAGCTGGTGAAGGGGCTGAAGCACAAGTGTGATGGGAGCGGCTGAGGGACCTGAAGGTGTTTAGCCTGAAAAAAAAGGGACTAACGGGAGACCTTCTCGCGCTCTACAACTGCCTGAAAGGAGGTTGTAGCATGGAGGGTGTTGGTCTCTTCTCCCAAGTAGCATGTAAAGGGACAAGAAGAAATGGTCTCAGGTTGTGCCAGGGAAGGTTCAGATTGGATATGAGGAGGCACTTCTTCATGGAAAAGGTTATGAAGCAGGGAAAGAGCATGAGAAAGAAATAATGGCCAAAGTGCAGCTGGGGAGGTCCAGGCTGGACATGAGCGGAAAGGAATGTGAGTGGAAGGGCAATGCTGTGGTGGAGCAGGTCATCAGAGGGAGTCTGCATCAGCCCAAAGCTTTGTGCTTCAAGGAACAGCTGGGGAGGATGGAGAGATCACAGCAAAGGAAGGAAGATGCTCAGACAAGAGCAAGGTGGGGCAGCAGGGGGGATGTCTCCAGCCTGCAGGGACAGAGGTGCAGGGGATGCCACAGCACAGGACAGGCTGTCGTGGAGATGATCAAGGGATGTAAAGAGGCTGAAAGCCCCACCAGACATGAGCTCTTTCTCCCCTTGGCTATGGCTGCTGTCTGCACCTCTGATGGCTGTGAGGAGACACCTTGTCCTTCCAGCACAGGAGCCTTATGGCCTCCTTGTCCCCAGCCAGGAACCTGGGAGGTGTGGGACCATAGTCCTGCCCTTGGCCTTGCACAGCCCCACATCACACTGTCCCAGGAAGGGCCCTGGGCAACGTGGGAGGGACAGGATCTGCCTTCCCAGGGCTGGGGCACAGGGCTTTGCCCTTTGATTAATGAAACACATCCATGTTTACTCAGCATTAGAGAGACCTTTACTTTGCTTTTTCTGATCTGTCATCACTGCCTCCAGTTTTCTGCTCTAACTGGCGCTGGGGAAAGTTGCTCAGTAGTGTCCTTCAGTGGGACCCATTAACATTACAAGAAACTTTGGAGTTTGATTCTGACTTTGACTTCTTGGGAGGTTTCATCAACTTCCTCCAGGGCCTGATGTCCATGGACTCAGCAGCAAACCCACCAGAGGGGTCATTAAAGCGCCTTGGGCTGCTCCTGTGCTGCTGAGCTGGGCTGGGCTCCTGGGACACAGGGAGCTCATGGCAGCGGCAGCGCTGCAGAGAGACAGCTCTGCCCAGGAGCAGCTCCTCTGCACACGCAGCAGGGCTGAGGGCTCTGCCTGGGGATCTCAGGAGACGAGCAAGGCAGAGAGAGATTAAAGGTGGTCAGGACTGGAGGATGACTGAGAGCTCACTGGAGGAGAAACCTTTGCAGCCCTTGCCATGGTAAGTCTCTGGTGCAGGGCAGTGCAGCTGTAGCTCCTGGAGGCATCTCCTAAAACTGACACAGGCACAGCTTGTGGGATCTGTAAGGACGGGGCTCTTGTCAGGCCATGTTGAACAGCTGTGAAGCCGGGTGAGCACCCAGGGGTGCCCAGGGCTGTCCTGCAGAGCAGGGTCCCTGCACCCCAGGGCTGTGCCGGGCAGGGACTCTGCCGCCTGCCAGGGTCAGTGCTCAGCCTGCCCGGGAGATCCCATGGCAGCAGCTGTGGGGGGAAGGAGCGACCCCCGGCAGGGCAGGCAGGGAGCTTGTGGGGTTGAAGGGGGCTGTGTGGGTCAGGGCTGCTCAGAGCTCCAGATCCCCCCACACACATGGCAGAGGGTCCTTCAGAACAAGGACATCAAGAAAGCAACCGCTGCAAGGGAAGGAGTCTGTGCTTTCAGTTTTCCACTCTTGCTCGTCTAGGTGTGCAGTGGGAGATGAGGATTTATTTCTCTCTTTGGAGAAGACACTGAGACTGCAGTTCTCGTTAGGACGTGTCTGAGCTGCTCCTGAGCCCCTGCACACACAGAGCTGCCCCTGGGCAGTGCCAGGAGGTGTGAGCAGGACAGAGCTGAGCACACAGCGGGTGGGACGGGGTCTGTGACACTGACAGGGAGCAGACCAGGGACAGACACACAGCTGCAGGCAGCACAGACATGGGCAGTAAGAGTTAACGGCTTCCAGAAATGCTGGGGACAGGATTTAAAAACCTCTCTCACATCCTCTCCAGTGCAGACACATTTCCCAGTGCAACACCTGATCTCCTCTCCTCCCCAGCAGACCCTCTGCCCCAAAGCCATGGGGTCCAGGTCATGAGTCTCCACCTCAGCAGTTGGACCTCCAGGTGAAGGGTTCCTGCAACGTGGTACACAAAAAAGGTGCTAAAAGTACTTGCTCTCCAGTGTCATTATGTGAGTGGCAGCAGCACAGCTGGATAAGGAGAAGGTTCCTGGCACAGGTTCCTGGTTCCTGTCTGCCTTTCTGTCCTTGCTTTATTTTCTGGTAGCACTGCAGTGTCCTTCCCGTTTTCTCCACCTGTCCCTGGTGCTCTTGCTCTCTGGGGTTGGGGTCCGAGTGTGGGTCAGTTTTTGTTCTGACACCAGTTCAGTGGATTTTGCCCCAGACGTGTGTTCATGGAAACCAGATGCCCAAGCTGCATTTTAAACCGTGATGAACTGTTTTTCTCAACTGGTAGAAAGAGAGAATGAGCAGATACATCCCATCATCAGGGAGGGGGTTTTCCATGAGAAACAGGCTGTTTATTTTCCTCAGAGACGTCTCCCCTAACTTGTCACTGTCCTTTCCTCCTTGCACAGGTTCTCATGCCCACAGGCAGCAAATGTCCAACAGCAGCTCCATCACCCAGTTCCTCCTCCTGCCGTTCACAGACACACGGGAGCTGCAGCTCTTGCACTTCTGGCTCTTCCTGGGCATCTACCTGGCTGCCCTCCTGGGCAACGGCCTCATCATCACCACCATAGCCTGGGACCAGCACCTCCGCACCCCCATGTACTTCTTCCTGCTCAACCTCGCCCTCCTCGACCTGGGCTCCATCTCCACCATTGTCCCCAAGTCCATGGACAACTCCCTCTGGGACACCAGGGCCATCTCATACTCAGGATGTGCTGCACAGATCTTTTCATTTGCCTTCTTGACAGCAGCAGAGTATTCTATGCTCACCATCATGTCCTACGACCGCTCCGTTGCCATCTGCAAACCCCTGCACTACGGGACCCTCCTGGGCAGCAGAGCTTGTGTCCACATGGCAGCAGCTGCCTGGGCCACTGGGTTTCTCAATGCTCTGCTGCAAACAGCCAATACATTTTCACTGCCCCTGTGCAAGGGCAATGCCCTGGACCAATTCTTCTGTGAAGTCCCCCAGATCCTCAAGCTCTCCTGCTCACACTCCTACCTCAGGGAACTTGGGCTTCTTGTGTTTAGTGCCTGTTTAGTTTTCATGTGTTTTGTGTTCATTGTGGTGTCCTATGTGCAGATCTTCAGGGCCGTGCTGAGGATCCCCTCTGGGCAGGGACGGCACAAAGCCTTTTCCACCTGCCTCCCTCACCTGGCCGTGGTCTTCCTATTTGTCAGCACTGCCGTGTTTGCCCACCTAAAGCCCCCCTCCATCTCTTCTCCATCCATGGACCTGGTGGTGTCTGTTCTGTACTCGGTGGTGCCTCCAGCAGTGAACCCCCTCATCTACAGCATGAGGAACCAGGAGCTCAAGGATTCCCTGTGGAAACTGGTGGCTGGATTATTTTCTGAAGCAATAAACTGCCCATCATCTTCTGCATAACAGTTGCAGTGTAAATTGCTGCAGGCGCAACCTGTCTTCTGTTTTTTTTGTTGCTGCTTGTGGTTTTCTACATGTGATAATATTGTCATCCCCTTTCTAATTCACTGCCTTCTTTCCTTATTGAGGATCTGTGTAAATGAGGAGCTGTGCTCTATGTGTGTTTCAACAAATTCAAAGTCCCTGCAGCATGTATTTTTTCCTGAGATCCCTTCACCAAGGGCTGTTTGGGGCTGCAGGGATGGTTCCTGTGATGGGTGGAGAGGAACAGAGTCCATCCCAGCAGTGCCAGGGAGCACCAGCGCTTGTTCTTCCAGAGCTGTTCTGGTTCCACTCCCACACTCTCCTTCTCATCCCTGGTGTTGGTGCAAGGCCCGAGTGCTCTGGCAGCTTGGTCACCGTCCTGCTGTGTGTCAGTCCTGTGAGCGCAGGCAGGGACAGGCAATGGGCACTGCTGTGACAGAGCTGGCCTCACAACAGCCTTTCCAGATAGAAAGGTGATCTCCTTATGGGCAGGGCCTGAAGGTTTAGGTCTTCTTCCAAACCTTCTCTCAAGAATATACACAAGAAACTGGCCCACAATGAAACACCATTGTACATCTGAACAGTGTGTGTGTGCAGGGCTGGCACACAGCAGTGTCCTCCCACAGCCAGGCTCCTGCCAGAGACCTGCAGGACCAGCAGAGCAGGGGCTGGGCTGTGCCCCTGTGCACTGGACACCCCACAGAAGGAGCCCCAGGGCATCGTCATGGACTGGCCCCTCACAACCACCATTTCCAGCACTGGCCTCTCACCCACAGAGGTTTTTCTTCCCTCTATGGATGGACACTCAATGAATAGTTCAGCAATCCATGTTTGCTTTGTACAGATGAGATGTGAGCATGCACATCCTGTATGTGAAGTGACATGAACCTGAGTGAGCACAAACACCATCAACTATTCCTTTCCATTCCATTAAGGCCTGTGGCACAGACGAGGTCCTGAGGTCGCTTCATATTGGGAGGAACAACCTATGGGAAATCACCTGAATGCAGCACTGGGTTGTGCTTCCTTGAACGGAGCTCCCTGTGCCCATTCCTCATGAGGTGGGACATCTCAGATGAGTGCAGAGCAGGTGACACACCACAGGGCTGAGGTGTCTCCCATCCTTTGCAGTGGCAACAGGAGGCCAGAGGGAGACTGTGACTCCTGCCTCTGTGTGTAAAAGGGACAGACTCTGTCTCTGAGCATCCCTGGGTGAACGAGGAGTCCTGAGACCAACTCGGATATGGATGCCTGACAGAACCTGACATTTCTGTGTGTGACTCCATTAACAAACCCCACTGGATCAGTGAGATTCATCTATGCTGCCTTGAAAAGGATCATTGCAAGTGCTCCAGTCTGCTCTGTCACCCTTTCTTGTGATTCCAGATTGTGCTCTCATAAGTGTCAAGGAAACCAGAATGGCTCTGGGGTCCTTAGAAAACGCAGACCTCAAACCCATCTTCAAGAAAAGCAGGAATAGGAATGCGGAGAATAACAGGCTGGCCACCCTCCCTCCCTCCCTGGGAAGGGGATGGGACACGTCCTCCTGCAGCCATTTCCAGGAATGTGAGTGACAAGAAAGGGATTGCTGAACCCAAATGAACACGGGAAAGAAAGGCATGTTGTGTACAGGGCGTTTGCAAGGTTCGGACATGGTCTCCTTCTGGCCAGGGTGGTGCTGATGGGGCTCAAGAAGTGGATGCTGGGTGGGAAGTTGGCTGAATCGTCAAGCCCAAACATCATCAGCGGTACAAAGTCCTCCGTGCAGCCACTTACTGGTGTCATCTCTCAGTGACCAGCACTTGGACAACACTGTTGAACATCTTTATTCTCTCCTTCTATGATGTAACCGAGTGCACTTTCAGTGCCTTTGAGGAAGATGCAAAGCTGGGTGGAGGCCTTGAGCAACCTCACCTGGTTCACCCTGCCCTGAGCAGGAGAGTGAGACAAGATGAGTGAGACAAGGGCTCTCTGCAAACCTGAGTTATTCTGTGATTTGAATGAATTTTTGCCTTGGGGAGGTTTTTGGAGAGAGAATAGATGGAAGAATAGGGAAAAAAAAAAAGGCAAAAGAGGACATGTGCTGTGTTAACATAAATACAGCAGTTCCAGTGAGTAGCGCTTTTCACTCTCATTGTTAGTAGGAAATATATTTGAATAATTTGAACAAGGTGAGGAAGAGAGATGGGTGTCTACAGCCTGTGGGAAAGACAGGCAGGGGTAGGACGATGTAGAACACGCTTCAGTCTTGGTCAGGTCCGGGATGCTGAGGAGGGGGATGGACGAGTGTGGTATTAGGAGGTCAGTTGTGTCTCAGACACTCATAATCCAGTCAGAATCATGTGGCTCTGAAGGGGACAGTGAGGTCAGTTCTGTCTCTGGAGGTGACAGCCCAGCAGCAGGGACATGGCTGGGAAAGAACCTCTGCCAAAGTGCCCACAGGCCCTACCCACGAAGAGGCCTTGGAGATGGGTTGTCATGTCCATCCCACCTGAGAACACAACGGGACAGCAGCAGGAACATGGTCGTGTCTGTCAGAGAAGCTGAAAGGCCAGCAGCACTCATGGGATTTAAGAGATCATGGTGAGGTGACTTCTCTCCAGTCAGGTAAAAGACCACAAGAAGCCTAACGGGTTGGGTTCCCTGCATGAAGGGCAGTTTCTGAGGTGGCTGAGCTTTCCTTGATAGTGGGAAAAAGCAGAAGAGGGAAAAAATATCACAAAGTGCAATTTGGAAGGGGCAGACTGGATATCAGGAGGGAGAAATGTCACTGGAAGGGCAGTGCTGTGGGGCAAGAGCTCACCCAGAGGGAGCTGGATCAGCCCATGGTTTGTGTTCCAAAGAGCAGCCAGTGAGGGTGCAGACACAGCAGTGAAGGTGCAGAAATGCTGGGGTGAGAGCAGGTGGGGAAGCGAGATGGGTGTCTGCAGCCTGCAGGGAAAGAGGGGCAGGGGTAGGACCGTGTAGAACAGCCTGTGGTGGAGATGGCAAAGGGCGCTGTAAGGCTGGAAGGGACCCACAGAACCCAGGTCTGTGTCCCCTTGGCCATGGCAGTTGTCTCTGCCACTGAGGCCCAGGAGAAGACATGTTGTCCTCATGGCACTGGGGCTCGCTGCCTCCTTGCAGCCCCATGGGGAAGCTGGAAGTTGTTGGACCAGGGTTGTCGTTCCCTGGGCCTTGCACACCCACATCCCACTGTCCCAGGAAGAGCCCTGAGCCTTGTGTGAGGGACAGGATCCCCCTTCCCATTGCCTGGAGCTCATGGCTTCTCCTTTCTCCTTCAGAAAGCAAACCAAGGGGTTTCTCAGCATCAGAGCTGAAGAAAAGACTAAAAGGAGACCTCATGGTGGCTACAGCTTCCTCACAAGCAGAGAAGGAAGGGAAGGTACTGCTCTCTTCTCTCTGGTGACCAGAGACACAACCCAAGGGAATGGCAGGAAGATGTGCCAGGGGAGGGTCAGGTTGGACATGAGGAAAAGGTTTTCACCCAGAGGTGCTGGACACTGAACAGGCTCCCCAGGGAGGTGTCATGGTCCCAAGACTGACAGTGATCAAGAAGAGACTGGACAACGTCCTCAGACACACGGTGTGACCTGTGGGGTGTCCTGTGCAGGGACCGGAGTTGGACTCGATGATCTGTGTGGGTCCCTTCCAACTCAGGACATTCTGTGATTCTATGAAGTAGTAGGTCACAAGTCCATGTTTTCATTGTGCAGATGACTTGTAAACATACACATCATGTGCATGTCCATTGTGTGTATGTGGTGAGATGAATCCAAGTGAGCACAAATGCTATCAGCTATTCCTTGGGCTGCCATAAAGGTCAGTGGGGCAGAGATGGTGTTCAGGGGTCTCTTCCACCCTGCGATATTGTAGGATTCCATGAATCTTTTCCTTGGAGAGCTCCTTCACGTCAGAATAGACAGAGGAAGAAGAAGAAAAAATCAGAGGCAGAAGCAGAGTTATACATTGCATCAGTGTAAATACAGCAGCTCCTCTGAGGAATGTTTCTCCACTCAAACCCTTGATAGGAAATCTTTTAGATAAATTTGATGCAATCAGCTTAGTTTGATCTGCTCACACACTGGACCACAAGGAGGGTGATGGTGGGTACGATGTCATGTGGTCACTTGTGTCTCAGGAACTCATAGTCCAGTAGGAACCAATGGCTGTGGAGGGGACTGTGATGTCACTTCTGCCTCTGCAGGGGATTGGCCAACAGCAGGAACATGGCTGGGAAAGGACTGTGAGGTCAAACAAACGAGACGAGCAATCAGGCCCAATCAGCATGGCTGGATGAAAGGCAGGTCCTGCTTGACGAGCCTGATCTCCTTCTGTGACAAGGTGACTGGCTGAGCAGATGAGGGAAAGTCTGTCGTGGCGAGTGAATCCGCCACACAGGCTGTGGGTGTTGTGTCCTTAGACTGCAGTAAAGCCTTTGCCACCGTATCCCACAGCATCTCCTGGAGAAGCTGCAGCTCATGGCCTGGATGGTGTATCTGCGATGGGTAAAGAACTGGCTGGAAGGCATTTTAGAGCCATTTGTCCCCTTCCTGTTCACATGGGCATCGCATGATTGCATCACTGCTCTCTTCCCCAGTGTAGACAGGCACAAGGCCTTCTCCTCCTGGACGTCTCACCAATGCCACTGCTTTCTACAGCAGCCTCATCCTTGACTGTGGGATGCCCAGAACAGCCCTCCCAAGACAGTTTGGCAAAGCCTTTTTTCTACACCTTCCCCACATCCCCGCTCAATCCCCTCATCCACAGCCTAAGGACCAGAAAGGTTGGGTACAAGTGGGACATTGAGAAAAATGGTCAGAAAAGCTTTTAGATGCACAGATCAACATGTTGGCCTGCTGTTCTCTTCTGAACAGGCCCAGAGGACCTGGACAGGATTTGCTGTGTCCCGGAAACTCACCTAGAAGGTGGGATATGGAGAAAAGCTTTGGTCTGGGAAGGGACAGACAGGGGCTGGTGGAACTGGCTGGTGTGACTGTGAGACATCTCTCAAACACCTCAGAAAAGTCCTGGCTCTCAGGTAGGTTGCGTGGTCCTCTGAGAAAAAAAACATCAAAAATGACTTATCATGGAATCATAGAATAATTGTGGTTGGAAGAGACCCTTAAGATCATCGAGTCCAACCGTAACCTAAATCTGGCACTAAACCATGTCCCTAACAGGCTCATCTATATGTCTTTTAAACACCTTCAGTGATGGGGACTCCAAAACCTCACTGAGCAGTCTGTTCTGTTGCTTCAAAACCCTTTCCCTGAAGAATTTTTTCCTTAATATCCAATCTAAACCTCCCCGTGTGCAACTTGAGGCCATTTCCTCTTGTCCTATCACTTGCTACTTGGGAGAAGAGACCAACACCCACCAGGATAAAACCTCTTTTCAGGTAGTTGTAGACAGTGACAAGGTCTCCCCTCAGCCTCCTGTTCTCAAGGCTGAACAGCCCCAGCTCCCTCAACCGCTCATCATAAGACTGGTGCTCCAGACCCTTCACCAGCCTTGTCACCCTCCTCTCATCTCTTTCCAGCACCTCAATGTCTTCCTTGCCATGAGGGGCCTAAAACTGCCCCCAGGATTCAAGGTGCAGCCTCACCAGTGCCCAGTACAAAGGGATGATCACTTCTCTAGTCCTGCTAAAACTTGGATTGAATCAAGGCTTGAACACCTTGGTGTGACCCAGTTGGTAACAGGTTGGACTGCAGACTCCTGATGTCCCTTCAACCTCAGTTCTCTTATGATCCCATTGTGATGTTGGGCTCTGTTTCTAACTGGAGCAGAGCAGGCAATGATGAGGCAGGATCCACCTGTGCTGTAGGTGACCATCTAAACCAACATCTCAGCCAGTGAACCAGCCAACACCTCAGTGTGACTCGCTCTGGGCAAAGTCTGAGGAGTCCTGGGCAGGGAAGGTTCAGAGGGCATGGGGCGCTATGCAAGACACAACATGATCTTGGCTTCACGCCCTCAGGCCCATCAGGTGTCAGGTAATGTCAATGAAAATTAAAATAAGAAGAACTGAATACAAAGATACAAAGCAGAGGAAGGTGTCAACACACCTTTCTTTATTTTTCTTTGGCGGGGGTGGGGTCTTTTCTTTGAAAAGGAAAGAGTTTTCCAGAACTGAGGATAGATTTAGGACACAAATGTCTTCAGCTCCAGGGACACAAACACCTGGTGCCAGTGTAGATGCCCCAGGAACTCCTGCCCAGGCTCCACCTGCACTGCAAGGTGCTCTGGTCTCCCCAGGTCCTGTGTGATAGATGGCAATCCCAGGCCAGCACCTCAGGTACACTGGGGGTCCTAAAATGGCACTGGCTGTTTATGGTGAGACAGCTGATGACTGATGTCTGCCTGGAAAGGCGCACTTTTTTGTTGTTGTTTTGTTTGTGGTTTGTTTTGTTGCTGTTGTTGTTATTGCTGCTGTTTTGTTTTTGGTTTTGGTTGTTATTGTTTAGTTGGTTTGGGGTTTTTTTTGCTTTGTTTTTTGGGGGTTTTTGTTTCTTTTGTTTGGTTTGTTTGTTTGTTTGATTGGAGATTTTTGTTTAGTTCTGTTTTTAACATATTAAAATTTAAAAGAAAAAAGCCAAAAAGTGAATTATGGGGAAGCGTACAAAGGATAGGAGAAGAAATATTTGTCTTCCCCTGTACTTCTATTACCAACACTCTAGTATTTCATCTCCCTTGTCATTCAGGAGTTCCCACCTCTCCTGATTAAATGTCCATGTCCAAGGACAACTTTCCAGCACTGTCTGGACATTTCCCCTTCTCTCAGGTTTCTCCTCCACTTGCTCTTTGGTCATTCAGTTCCTCTTAACTGTCTGGTTTCTGATTTGAGCTTCAGGGAGTTACAAACTTGACTCATTCTTCAGAGCTCTTATTAACATGGCAGTCAACACATTAATTGTGTTTATCTCTATCCTTTCCTATCTCTTTGTCTAAAATAATTCTTGTGTGGATGTCCCTTGTGGATGGTGGACCTCATCAGATCCAGCTTACACACACAGTTGAGGAAAGTGTTTTACTGTTTATTAAACTGTGCAGTGTTTACACAGGAGAGCAGGTGGAGCTGGTGCACAGGAGCTGCAGCATCTCCTGCAGAGCTCATGGAGAAGTCTGATGTAGGAAAAGTGATGCAATCTCTGGTGGCCAATGAGGGAACCGGCAAACTGGGGGTGGGGGTGAGGAGCCAGGTTGTCCATACAGTGTCCAGCCTCAAGGAACTGTTCTCCTGCCTCTCCGGATGTCTTCAGGAGACCCTCTGGATCAGTGTCCATTGTAGAATGCTGCTGTCACTTCTTCTATATACTGAAAAACGACAGAAAACACCCTGGAAA
Organism: Streptopelia decaocto; assembly: GCF_964273445.1. Taxonomy (NCBI): domain Eukaryota; kingdom Metazoa; phylum Chordata; class Aves; order Columbiformes; family Columbidae; genus Streptopelia; species Streptopelia decaocto. Next base: position 789,237 of record NC_138672.1, on the reverse strand, counting down.
GAAAAAACCCTCCTTTATGAAATCTTCTTTGAAATCTTCATCACTAAGTGTCCCATTGAAACCTCTCCAGTTAGTTCTACAAGTCTTGAAGATGTGAAGGAAATTACAGAAAGAAACATCGCTCGTTAGGGCTGTCTGTGTTTTAATGAGCCCCATGGCGTATTTGGTGCTGAGACCATGAACCTCAGATACCAAGCACAGACTGAAGAATCTGCTCAAGAAGTCCAAGTCAGAAGCAAACTCCAAAGTACCTTGAAGCATTAATGGGCCCCACTGAGGGCTGTTCCTGACAAAGCCTCCCCAGGGACTCGTTAGAGCAGATAACTGGAGGCAGTGATTGCATCAGGCAAAGGCAAAGCCTTGCCAGTGCCCTTGGCCATGTCCACCATGGTCCATCCTGCACTGTCCCAGACCAGTGGCTGTTTCCCCACAGGCTGCAGACACCCCATGCGCTTCCCCACCTTGTTCTCCCCTCAGTGTGTCTCCACCTGTGCTGCTGTCTCTCCATCCGCACCAGCTGTTCCTTGAAACACAAAGTCATGGCTGATCCAGAGTCCCTCTGAATGACCACAGCACTGTGCTCAGAATGACATTTCTTTACCCTGAGCTCCACTCTGGGCCTCCAGAGCTGCAGTTTCTGATGGTTTTCCTTTCCCATGCTGTTTCCCACTACAAAAAAAAAAAGTGCCATCATCTTGGAAAGTGATTTTCAAGAGTTCTTGAGCCACTACTATCCTTCCCTGTCAATGTTTTACCCCAGCCAGCAACTAAGACCACAATAGCTGCTCACGTAGTCCCCCAACCTATTAAGTGCGATACAGAAGATAACTGAAGGGAAGGGAGAAACCTGTGGGTTCAGAAAAGGCATTTTAATAAGATAATAAAAATAGTATAGTATAATATACTACTACTATGTATATAATAAAATGAAATGAAAATAAAAAATTAAAATGAAATATAAAAAAAATAAATTAAATTAAATTAAGAAAATACACTCTGTGCATTCCCTCATGTAACACCAGTCACACGGAACAGCCAGTCATGGAGAAGGGAGCACCTTGGTCCCAAACGGCCAATCACAGCACGATGGAGCAGAAAGGCCCGAGGGCCAACTGCAAAATGGCAGAACAGCAAAAGGCTGAACTCACTCAAAAGTCCCAACAGAACGGAACTTCCAAACAAAACTAACCAAAGTAGCTGGAAAACCTGAACTAATGGAAGTGACCAGTCAGAAATGCCAGCTCCAGCTTTATACTGAGCATGACACTAATTGTAGGTGTGGGAATATAACGCAAGATTGGCAAGGAGGAGATTTGTAAATACAGTGAAGTGACTGTACCCAGAGTGTAGGAAAACACAATTCACACTAATTTTAGTTTAGCCTTGTGTGCTTCGCAAGTTGAACCTCTGTCGTTATATAACATAGACTTGTGAAATCTTAAAGGCACCTTCTCAAACATCCTTGAAATTCCTGCTCTATTGCAGGTAAATGTCAAAGCAGTGTGGTAAATGGTGCCTGCATGGATCCCTGATGTACAGGTGAACCCAGCAGACCCTGGGATCCAGCCAGGACTGAGCTCTGCAGAGCCTGCACTCTCGCTTGTGTCACCTCTGCCCAGGTGCTCAGGTGCTTTTTTGGGGATCCCCCAGTTAGTGAGTTAAAGAAAATAAATTACACTTTGCATTTCATCTGCGGTTTGTGGTTGTTCCTGTGACCTGCCTGTGTCGGCTCACGCATTTGGCATGGTCAGCATCACCAGAAACAACCATGCCATGGTTTGCAAGAGAGTTGGGGACTGGGGCGGCCGTGCTGGTGACTCCCTGTGTTCAGGGATGGCCCAGTATCGAGCGACGGGCCCCCATGGCCATTTCCCTGGATCAATTGGCTCCATCAGAGGCATGGCCTGAGACTGATAACAGGGCAGTGGTTACCCCCCCAGGCAACCAAAACGGCTCTGCATGTGTTGCCGTGGGAAGCAGCACGCGATTCTTCTCGGAAGTCAGCCAGGACATGGGTAATTATTTACCCATCTTAGAGCTCCTGACCATGAAGTTGTTGCATTACAGCATATCAGTGGTTGTGTGCAGAAGTTTCACCACCCTATGCTGAACCTGTCAAATCAGTGTCATCCCTCAGAACCTGGTGTGCGATGCAAAATGTATTAATGTGATGTGGCAGATGGGGATGGCTCATGCATCGCTGTTAGGATCCAATCTGGACAGTGCAGCAGTAACAAGTGTCAAAAAGCAGTTTTTGAGAGGAGCACCTGCCTCACCAAAACCCTTGACTACAGCAGCAGTGACAACCGCTACAGGTAATGTAGGTGCTCTAGCAAATTCCTTGGAGGAAATCTGGGCTGTAATTTTGGGACCCTCTCCTTGGGTGGTAAATAGAGGAAAGGCAGCAAACCAAAATGGAATTACAGCATGGGTTATGAGAACACAAATGTAGAATGATCTTGTACAAGCTGGTATCCCACAGTCAGAAAGAGATGGATCAGAACATCAGAAATGTTTTGCCAAAGGCAAAAGTTAATGCTTGTGCAAAAAACTCGACCACCCCTCACCCCATCACCAGCACTGTGCCCACCCCCACCTGCCAGCTCCATACAAGACCAGTTTATGTTTACCTGGCAACAAAAGCAATGTGCTTTCCAAGTTTCCTGTGTATCCTCAGGGATACAGAGAATCGTAGAATGTCCTGAGTTGGAAGGACCCACAAGGATCATGGAGTCCAACTCCTGTCCCTGCACAGCACACCCCACAGTTCACACCATGTGTCTGAGGATGTTGTCCAGTCTCTTCTTGAACACTGTCAGGTTGGGGCCGTGACACCTCCCTGGGGAGCCTGTTCAGTGTCCAGCACCTCTGGGTGAAGAACCTTTTCCTCATGTCCAACTGACCCTCCCCTGGCACATCTTCTGCCATTCACTCGGGTTCTGTCATGACATCCCCAGCTTTTTAAGCACCCTTGGATTAATCCCATCAGGCCCCATCGAACTGTAGGGATCCAGCTGGAGTAGCAAGTCCCATAGAAGTCCCAGATTGATTGGGAGTTTGTTGTTCTCGCAGCCACAGTTTTCCAGCCCAGGGTTATGGGCCCCCAAGTCCATCATCAGTGTTGAAGACCGAGGTGAAGAAAGCATTAAACATCTTGCCATTGTCTATGTCCCGGTTAATAAGGTGACCATGCTCATCAAGTAATGGGCCAATATTATTTCCAGTTTGCCTTTGCCATTAACATATTTTGAAAAGCCTTTTTTATTGTTCTTCACTGTACTGGCCAGCTTCAATTCTAATTGAGTTTGGCAACATGATTTTATTCCCTACAATGATGAGCAGCATCTCTGTAGTCCTCCCACATAGCCTGACCTTGTTTCCACTAACCATGTAATTTCTTTTTTCACCATATTTCAAGAAGGAGATCCCTGCTCAACCAAGCTGGCTTTTTGCCTCGAATGCTAGATCTTTGGCATTTAGGAATGGCCTGGTCCTGTGCTTTTAGAAGGTGGTACTCAAAAAATGACCAACACGGCCACACCCCAACACCTTCAAAAGCTTCTTCCCAGGGAATCTAACTACTAAGTATTTTTCTGAGCAGCCTGAATTCTGCCCTTCTCATACCCAGTGTTAAGGTCTTGCTGGCAGTTTTCCTCCCATTAGCAAAGATTTTAAACCTGACTGCTTTATGGTTGCTGTGACCAAGGGAGCCACCAGTCGTCACTTCTCCCACGAGACTCTCTCTGTTAGTGAGAATCAAATGTAGGAAAGCACCTTTCCTGGTCAGTTCCCTTAGTACCCGCACCAAGAAGTTATTTTCCAGACACTTCAGGAATCTTCTGAACCTGTTGGTGCCAGCTGTGAGATATTCTCAGTTGACATCTGGCAAGCTGAAGTCTCTCATAAGGACAAGGGCAGATGACTTGGAGTCTTCACTTAGTTCCCTGAAGAATAACATTTTCTTAATGTCCCACCGAAACCTCCCCTGGCACATCTTCTACCATTCCCTGGGTTCTGTCATTGGTCGCCAGAGAGAAGAGATCAGTACCTTCCCTTCCTTCACCCCTTGTGAGGAAGCTGTAGCCACCATGAGGTCTCCTTTGAGTCTTTTCTTCAGCTCTGATGCTGAGAAACCCCTTGGTTTGCTTTCTGAAGCAGAAAGGAGAAGCCATGAGCTCCAGGCAATGGGAAGGGGGATCCTGTCCCTCACACACAGCTCAGGGCTCTTCCTGGGACCGTGGGATGTGGGTGTGCAAGGCCCAGGGAAGGACAACACTGGTACAACAACTTCCAGCTTCCCCATGGGGCTGCAAGGAGGCAACGAGGTCCCGGTGCCATGAGGACAACATGTCTTCTCCTGGGCCTCAGTGGCAGAGACAACTGCCATGGCGAAGGGGACACAGACCTGGGTTCTGTGGGTCCCTTCCAGCCTTACAGCACCCTTTGCCATCTCCACCACAGGCTGTTCTACACGGTCCTACCCCTGCCCCTCTTTCCCTGCAGGCTGCAGACACCCATCTCGCTTCCCCACCTGCTCTCACCCCAGCATTTCTGCACCTTCACTGCTGTGTCTGCACCCTCACTGGCTGCTCTTTGGAACACAAACCATGGGCTGATCCAGCTCCCTCTGGGTGAGCTCTTGCACCACAGCACTGCCCTTCCAGTGACATTTTTACTCCTGATATCCTGTCTCCACATTCCACGTTGCAGTTTGTGACTCTTTTTTTCTCCTTGTTTGTCATGCCAACAAGGAAAACTCGACCATGTCAGAAACTGCCCTTCAAGCTGGGAACACAACCCATTAGTCTCTTTGTGGTCTTCTACCTCAACAAAGACAAATAACCGCCCCATCATCTCCTAAATCCCATGAGTGCTGCTGGCCTTTCAGCTTCTCTGACAGACACGACCATGTTCCTGCTGCTGTCCCGTCATGTTCTCAGGTGGGATGGACGTGACAACCCATCTCCAAGGCCTCTTCCTGGGTAGGACCTGTGGGCACTTTGGCAGAGGTTCTTTCCCAGCCATGTCCCTGCTGCTGGGCTGTCACCTCCAGAGACAGAACTGACCTCACTGTCCCCTTCAGAGCCACATGATTCTGACTGGATTATGAGTGTCTGAGACACAACTGACCTCCTAATACCACACTTGTCCATCCCCCTCCTCAGCACCCCGGACCTGACCAAGACTGAGGTGTGTTCTACATCATCCTACACCTGCTCCTCTTTCCCACAGGCTGTAGACACCCATCTCGCTTCCTCACCTTGTTCATATTTGTCAAATATATTTCCTACTAACAATGTGAGTGAAAAGCACTCCTCCACTGGAACTGCTGTATTTATGTTAACACCTTCTGTATCTCCTCTTCTGCCTTTCTTTTTTTTTACTATTCTTCTACCTATTCTCTCTCCAGAAACCTCTCCAGGGCAAAAATTCTGTCAAATGACAGAATAACTCAGGTTTGCAGAGAGCCCTTGTCTCACTCATCTTGTCTCACTCTCCTGCTCAGGGCAGGGTGACCCAGGTGAGGTTGCTCAAGGCCTCCAACCAGGTTTGCATCTTCCTCAAAGGCACTGAAAGTGCTCTCTGTTACATCATAGAAGGGGAGAATAAAGACGTTCAACAGTGTTGTCCACGTGCTGGTCACTGAGAGATGACACCAGTAACTGGCTGCACGGAGGACTTTGTACCGCTGATGATGTTTGGGCTTGACGATTCAGCCAACTTCCCACCCAGCATCCACTTCTTGAGCCCCATCAGCACCACTCTGGCCAGAAGGAGACAATGTCTGAGCCTTGCAACACCCTGTACACAACATGTCTTTCTTTCCCGTGTCCATTTGGGTTCAGCAATCTCTTCCTTGTCCTTCACATTCCTGGACATGGCTGCAGGAGGACATGTCCCAACACTCCCAGGATGGGTGGAAGGGTGGCCAGCCTGTAGTTATCCCAGTTCTTGTTTGTGCTCTTCTTGAAGATGGGTTTGAGGTCTGCGTTTTCTAAGGACCCCAGAAGCATTCTGGTTTCTATGGCACTTTTGAGAGCACAATCCAGAATCAGGTGCAAGGGTGAGGTAGGAGACTGGAGCACTTGCAATGAGCCTATCCAAGGCAGCTGAGATGAATCTCAGTGGGCCTGTGGAGTTTGTTCCTGGAGTCACACACAGAAATGTCAGGGTTTCATCAAGCATCACATGTGACCTGACCTCATGGACTCCTTACGCACCCAGGGATGTTCAGAGACAGAGTCTGTCCCTTTTACACACAGAGGCAGGAGTCACAGTGTCCCTCTGGCCTCCTGTTGCCACTCCAAAGGGTCGGGATGCACCTCAGCCCTGTGGTGTGTCACCTGCTCTGCACTCACCTGAGATGTCTCACATCATAAGGAATGGACACAGGGAGCTCAGTTCAAGGAAGAAGATCCCAGTGGGTGGTTTCCCATGGGCTGTTACTCCCAACGTGAAGTGACCTCAAGAAACTGTCTGTCCCACAGGCCTTCATGGAACCTGCAGGAATAGCTGATGGAATTTTTCCTCACTCAGGTTCATGTCACCTCACATACATGATGTGCGTGCTCACATCTCATCTGAACAGTGCAAACATGGATTTCTGACCTACTCATTCACGGTCCCTCCATGGAGGGAAGAGCACCTTCTGTGAGCTGGGGAGATAGGCCAGGGCTGCAAACGGTGGTTGTGAGGGGCCAGTCCATGATGATTGACCTGAGGCTCTTTCCACGGGGTGTCCAGTGCACAGGGGCACAGCCCAGCCCCTGCTCTGCTGGTCCTGCAGGTCTCTGGCAGGAGCCTGGCTGTGAGAGGACACTGCTGTGTGCCAGCCCTGCACACACACACTGTTCAGCTGTACCCTGGTGTCTGAGTCTGTGGGACACTTTTGTACTCATATGCTTGAAGACATAAACCATCATGTACTGCCCATAGGAGATCACCTTTCTATCTGGAAAGGCTGTAGTGAGGCCAGCTCTGTCACCGCAGTGCCCATTGCCTGTCCCTGCCTGCGCTCACAGGACTGACACACAGCAGGACGGTGACCAAGCTGCCAGAGCACTCAGGCCTTGCACCAACACCAGGGATGAGAAGGAGAGTGTGGGAGTGGAACCAGAACAGCTCTGGAAGACCAAGCGCTGCTGCTCCCTGGCAGGGCTGCCATACTGGACATGTTTCCCCTCCTCCCATCAAAGGAACTGTCCCTGCAGCTCCAGAAAGGCCTTGGAGTTACGATGTCAGTAGAAAAAAAAATTGTGGAAGGTCCCTTTATTTTACTTAAACACAAAGAGCATGAATTCCTCACTGACACAGCCACTCAGAGAGAAAAGAAAAGCAGGCAGTGAATTACAAAGGGAATTAAAATATTTTCATAATAAGCAAACACAAGGAGAAACATAAAATACTGCACACAGGATGAACCTGCAATGAGTTGGACTCTTATGTAGAAGAAGTTAGAGACAGTTTACAGCTTCAGAAGAAATCCAGTCATCAGTTTCCTCAGAGCATCCTTGAGCTCCTGGTTCCTCATGCTGTAGATGAGGGGGTTCACTGCTGGAGGCACCACTGAGTAGAGAAAGGACAAAACCAGGTCCAGGGATGGGGAGGAGATGGACGGGGGCTTCAGGTAGGCAAACATGGCAGTGCTGACAAACAGGGAGACCACGGCCAGGTGAGGGAGGCAGATGGAAAACGCTTTGTGCCGTCCCTGCTCAGAGGGCATCCTCAGCACGGCCCTGAAGATCCACACATAGGACACCACAATGAACACAAAACAGCCAAAAGTGAAAGAAAAGCCGACTACAATAAACCCAGCTTCCCTGAGGTAGGAGTGTGAGCAGGAGAGCTTGAGGATCTGGGGGATTTCACAGAAGAACTGGTCCAGGACATTGCCCTTGCACAGGGGCAGTGAAAATGTATTGGCCGTGTGCAACAGAGCATGGAGAAACCCAGTGGCCCAGGCAGCTGCTGCCATGTGGACACAAGCTCTGCTGCCCAGGAGGGTCCCGTAGTGCAGAGGTTTGCAGATGGCAACGTAGCGGTCGTAGGACATGATGGTGAGGAGACAATATTCTGCTACTACCAAGAAGTTAAAGAGAAAGAGCTGTGCAACACATCTTGTGTAGGAGATGTTCCTGGTGTCCCCGAAGAAATTCGCCATGGATTTGGGCACAATGGTGGAGATGGAGCCCAGGTCGAGGAGAGCGAGATTGAGCAGGAAGAAGTACATGGGGGTGTGGAGGTGCTGGTCCCAGGCTATGGTGGTGATGATGAGGCCGTTGCCCAGGAGGGCAGCCAGGTAGATGCCCAGGAAAAGCCAGAAGTGCAAGAGCTGCAGCTCCCGTGTGCCTCTGAACCGCAGGAGGAGGAACTGGGTGATGGAGCTGCTGTTGGACATTTCCTGCCTCTGGTCATTACTGTGGAAACAGGAGAGCACGTTGACAAATCAGGACAGAGTTCTCCCAGAAAATCTCTTCCCCTCCTCAACCAACATCCCTCTTCTACTCCCACCTGTGCCACCACATACAGAAATGCAAATTGTTCTCTCCTTTTTGGCAGCCCCTGTGGTCATCTCCCTGTCTGGAGTGTTGGTTTGTGCTTTCTGATTGTGCTGTGAGGATCAGGGCCTCTTCCTGTGGGCTCCCAAGGAGTCAGCCCTGCCCTACAGCACCAGGACCTGGGAAGGGGGGGGAGTTCTTGTGTTTATACATAATCATAATCTACTTATTTCGTAATCATAATTCACAATATCATGCCAGGGAAGCACTGGGATGTCCTAAAGCCGTTCTGACTGGGGCAGAATGGGCTCATTCCCCAGCCCCACACATCGCACATCCCAGAGCCCCACAGGGCATGATGGGCTTAGGGAATTTGCTCCCACAGAGACATCTGCATGGCAGGACTTGCAGCATCAGTACCTGATCTTCAGCTGAAAGCCCAGCTGCAGAGAGTTTGAGCGAAGAACACAGGCAGTGGAGCCACCGAGTGGACAAGGAGACATGGCCCAGCGCTCCTGCTGAGAGAGCAGGGAGACACGGACAGGCCCTCAGGAGCTTCTCCTTCTTGGAAGCTGGGCTGCCAAGGAAGTGCCTCAGCTCAAGACACCACAGACTTGAGGACAGAAGCTTTGGTGGGTGGGAGAGGAGCCTGGCAGCACTGCTAAGGGGTAGACATCAACACTGCAGGGGATGGCAGGGAGGTGCCCAAGTTCCCCCTGTGATGGCACTTTTGGCAGAAGGTCCCTCTCTCCCCCTGCCCAGGTCTCCACTGCCTGGAGCTGTTCCTGCCGGGAGCTGTTTCTCTGTCCCCATGTCTCCTCCCCGTCACTGCTCTCAGTGTCAGTCTGTCCCACCCCCTGTGTGCTCAGCTCTTCCCTGCACAAACCTCCTGGCAGCTCAGCACTGCCCAGGAACATCTCCATGTGTGTGGGGATTCTGCTGAGAACATCACACCAGCCCTAAAGGGGCTGGAAAGGAGATGTTGCTGCTCTGTGAGCCAGAGAGCGTTGAATTGCGCTCTCAGAGAAAAATAAATATTTGGAGTTTCAGCACTTCCTCCGTAACTGCAAGACATATTTCCATCTTACCTTTCCTAGCCAGCCAGCCAAGAGTAGAGGACAAAAGGCAATAATTGCTTCCCCTTCAGATAATCCCTGCCTTGTTGTCCCTCTTGGAATGTCCCTGGGGGTGATTTGTCAGCAACTCTGATCCACACAGCACCCTCTCCACAGCAGAAGGACCCTGTCCTGCCTGGGATCACTCCTTCCCCCCACAGCTTCTCCCCTCCTTGTTGCTGGGATCTCCCGGGCAGGCTGAGCACTGACCCTGGCAGGCGGCAGAGTCCCTGCCCGGCACAGCCCTGGGGTGCAGGGACCCTGCTCTGCAGGACAGCCCTGGGCACCCCTGGGTGCTCACCCGGCTTCACAGCTGTTCAACATGGCCTGACAAGAGCCCCGTCCTTACAGATCCCACAAGCTGTGCCAGTTTTAGGAGATGCCTCCAGGAGCTACAGCTGCACTGCCCTGCACCAGAGACTTACCATGGCGAGGGCTGCAAAGGTTTCTCCTCCAGTGAGCTCTCAGTCATCCTGACCACCTTGAATCTCTTTCTGCCTTGCTCGTCTCCTGAGATCCCCAGGCAGAGCCCTCAGCCCTGCTGCGTGTGCAGAGGAGCTGCTCCTGGGCAGAGCTGTCTCTCTGCAGCGCTGCCGCTGCCATGAGCTCCCTGTGTCCCAGGAGCCCAGCCCAGCTCAGCAGCACAGGAGCAGCCCAAGGCGCTTTAGTGACCCCTCTGGTGGGTTTGCTGCTGAGTCCATGGACATCAGGCCCTGGAGGAAGTTGATGAAACCTCCCAAGAAGTCAAAGTCAGAATCAAACTCCAAAGTTTCTTGTAATGTTAATGGGTCCCACTGGGGTACACTACTGAGCAACTTTCCCCAGGGCCAGTTAGAGCAGAAAACTGGAGGCAGTGATGACAGGTCAGGAAAAGCAAAGTAAAGGGCTCTCTAATGCTGAGTAAACCTGGATGTGTTTCATTAATCAAAGGGCAAAGCCCTGTGCCCCAGACCTGGGAAGACAGATCCTGTCCCTCCCACGTTGCCCAGGGCCCTTCCTGGGACAGTGTGATGTGGGGCTGTGCAAGGCCAAGGGCAGGACTATGGTCCCACACCTCCCAGGTTCCTGGCTGGGGACAAGGAGGCCATAAGGCTCCTGTGCTGGAAGGACAAGGTGTCTCCTCACAGGCATCAGAGGTGCAGACAACAGCCATAGCCAAGGGGAGAAAGAGCTCATGTCTGGTGGGGCTTTCAGCCTCTTTCCATCCCGTGATCATCTCCACGACAGCCTGTCCTGTGCTGTGGCATCCCCTGCACCTCTGTCCCTGCAGGCTGGAGACATCCCCCCTGCTGCCCCACCTTGCTCTTGTCTGAGCATCTTCCTTCCTTTGCTGAGCTCTCTCCATCCTCCCCAGCTGTTCCTTGAAGCACAAAGCCTTGGGCTGATGCAGACTCCCTCTGATGACCTGCTCCACCACAGCACTGCCCTTCCATCACATTCCTTTCTGCTCATGTCCAGCCTGGACCTCCCCAACTGCACTTTGGCCATTATTTCTTTCTCATGCTCTTTCCCACTATGGAGAAACCTCCACTATCTCTGAAACCGCCCTTCAAGTGCTCTCAGGCTACTCCTGCACTGCTGCAGCCTCCCCAGCGCTGCTGGGCCAAAGCAGCCCAGGTCCCTCAGCACCCCACACCATGTGCACAAGGTGCTGAACCTGCCTTGGCAGAGCCCTGCACTCTCCAGTTCCTCCCTGCTGCTCCAAACTGGGAAGCCGCACACTGGCACACACCCGTGTGTGTGGGGTCACACCAGTGCTGAACCGACTGGGATGAGAACTGCAGGTGTCTGGGTCCCCACGCTCCTCCTCACGCAGCCCCGTGTGCAGCTGCCTTGTTCATGGTGAGCGTGCACCACGGGCTGGTGTGGGGACCTTGTAGTGCCCAGGCCCTTCTCCTCAGGGTCACTGCTTGGTGTGTCAGGTCCTGATGGTTGGGGTTGTTCTCCTACCCCGGTACAGAACAGGCCACTTCTCCTTGTAAAACTTAAGATATTCCTGATGGTGGAACCCAAAGTTTCTCAAGGTCTGGACTCTCCCTGCATGGCTGCAGCCACAGTCCCTCCACTGCTGGCCAGGGCAGGGACCATTCGCCCAGGGAGCCCCAGGTGGCCCCTAAAGAAAAGGGGCCCTTGCCTCCAGGACTCTCCTGAGCCCAGGAAGAGGCCACTACAGTGGCAGCAGTAGCAGGTTCCATCAAGAGTTTATTCGAGAAAAAGGAAATAATTTCCAGTTTCCCTAGCACAGTCTTTCAGTGCTGCTTTCTCCTCCTCATCCTGGTGCCTCTCCCTGACTGCTGTGCCCCACTTTCGGTGGTCCCAGCTTGTTGGGGGGCATGGCCATGTGCCCCAACAGCCCCAGGGCCTTGTCATTGGTACTCTCACTCACAATGAAAACCCATGTCGACACAGAAAGGAGCTCCATAGATCCAAGCAACTCCTTCACTTTGAGGGAATCCCACCCCTGATCCCTCCAGCCCGTCTCATGAAAAGCCTGTACCCCCCCATGGCAGCACGCCAAGCTGTGTGACTTGTCCCACACGCCTTGGCCGTTACTGCATGGATGTCAAACAGCACAGGCTGCAGCTTGTCCTGGCTGTGCCTGCCAAGTGCATGTAGGGGTGTGTGAGAGCTTTGACACCTCACGTAACAGTGCAGGCCTGGAACTGGCATTAAAGGGAAAAACTGCCCTGAATTTGATCAGTCAGTAGAAACATAGAATCATTTCGGCTGGAAGAGACCCTCAGGATCATCGAGTCCAACCATAACCCAACTCTAGCACTAAACCATGTCCTTCAGAATCTCTTAAGCACTTCTTAGCATTGTGTTAACTAGCAGATATGCTGAATTTGTTCAGAAACAACAACATGATCCTAGTCTTCTAATAACAACCTTAGTATTTTCCACCTTAATTCCTCATTTATCTCGCTACACGTTATTACTGATAGGTGTCAAAACATGTCAAACATAGCAAAATGAAAATTTTGCATTTAACTTTCCCAAATTTTATAGAATTTGTTAGGAAAAGTATAGTTTTCTTTCTTCATTAGTAGATAAAAAAGTTGTAGAAATCTGTATATTTTCAGTGTAGGAAAACATCATTCTTCATCCAGCTCTGTGCATGTCTTAAAGCCAAAAGACATTCACCAGTGTGAGGCAGAATCAAACAGAACATCTAAGAGGGGGAAAAGAAAAATAATATATATATATAAAAATATATACAAACAAACAAAACCAACAACCAAACAAAGAACACCACAACCAAAGAGGATAACAGTCACAAAACCAGTTTAACACACATGGGAATTTCAGAAGCTGAATTTCTTGTAGGCAAAATAGAAGGGTTTGATTTTTGAGGCAGATTATCATAGAAAAGGAAGACTCAAAAGATCAGCAAGTTCTTCCCCTTGCACAACATTTGGATAAATATTTCAAGGCCACTTCTGATTTATTTCAATCTAATTTGTTGCTGAAAATGTACAGTGAAGGAAATTCTAGGCCTCCTTGGATACATCTTCCAGTGCTGCATAACTTTCATCATTTAATTTTTTCTACTCTCTTACATAAATCAACTTGCAACCTTGCAGTCATTGAATCCAATTACTTTTTTAACTATTCCATCTGACACAGAGGAAAAGCAATCCATACAAGTTGCATCTATGGACTTATCGTTCGCAATTTACTCATCTTACTTGGGTAGTTCAGAACCTGCTGCTGGGTACCCCTGTCCCAGAGCACCAGAAATTGTTCCCTGAGCCTTCTGAAATAGGTACCAATGGCATTGTGTTTAGTGCAAAGCAACTGCGGCTCTGTTCAGTGAAACACATGGCACAGGGAGGAGACACTGGTAACAGCAATCACATGTTTGTGTGTAATTGTCCAGCGGCAAAAGCACTTGCTCTTGAGTTATGAGACATGGGCTGAAAACCTGTTTCACTCAGAGAAAATTCAAGCTGACATTAACAAATTATTATAAACTCAAATGCCAAGGATGAGCCATTTAAAATAATCACCTGTCCTTGAAAAAGAGTGGAATGCACGGACCAACTGTCAAGTTGCATTTCAGAGGTCAGAGCACTCAGAAAGCCAGTCCTAAAAAAGAAAGGAAGAAAGAAAGAAAGAAACAAACAAACAAACCATATTATAGCGAGATGCTTCTGTGCCCCATTCCAGTAGCAGAATGTCTACAAAGCTGTCATAAAATTTAAGGTCCGTTCTTGAAAGAGAGATACTGGACCCTCAGCATGGCAAGAGGCTGAGATAAAAGCATTCTGTTGGAAAGATGATTCTGCAGAGAGACAGAAACAGCAGATCCCTTTCTCCAAAACAGAATATAGCTTCCATTCCTAATAGAAATCACAGGAATTGGGTTTGGTATGCACAAACCAGTTAAAACTCTATATTTTGCCCTCAACAGTTAGCAGGACAGAACTATAATCTGAAGTAACCACACATACATTTGCCCTGCAGCAATGGTGTGTCAGTACAAGAGCCTGCAAACCAGTGCTTTATAGTGGTCTGCACTTAAACTTGAGGTTTTCAGTTTCTCAGTGGTTAGATCCAATTGAGACAAATAAATTTAGAAAACAAAAAGCAAAATGCATAAAACTGCAGCTGCAGAGAGGTGAACACACTCCATAGTTAATGCATTTGTCATCATTATAGGTAAAAAACAAGAGTCTGCTGCTACTACATTTTGGGAAATAAGATTATAAAATTGACTCCAATGGCCTATAACACTTCTCCAGAAAAAGATACTTTCAATACAATATCCACCTGTCATGGAAAGGAGACAGAAGGTCACGATCCTCCCAGAGGAGCCATAAACAGCCAAGATAAGGGAAGGGAATTTGCTGAAAACATGTTCTCGTGCTCAGCCCAACAGCATGTTCTACTTGGACAAGTCCGCACTCCAGTGGTATATACAGGAGATGCCTGACCCTCACATCCTCAAGCATTTTCCTTGATTTTTAGGGAGATGCTTGCACACTTCAACATGAGATCAGCATCGTCCATGGGCACCTTCCAAAGCATCTCAACCAAATCCCTCACCTGGGTGGTACATATAAACTCCACTCTAAACATGGAATGGAAATTTTAAAACAAGCAACGTGTCATCATGAGGTTGGAGGAGCAGAAGAGATGAACAAATCACTGCAGATGAAAATTCTGGAGTGAATGAAACCAGACTGCATGACAACCATGAGATAAACCAGCTGCCCCCAAATCACTGTTCTCAACCAAAGGACTGTCCTTGTGCCTTTGCTCCCTCGGTGCCCTCAACAGCTAATAACAGCTTGTAGAGGAAATCTGCTTCATACCATTCAGTATCTCAATTAAGCATTTCATTCAGTATTTCAAAGATGAAGTGCCAGTCACTCCACAGGTAAAATTTGTTATTGGAATTCTACCAATAAACATTATTTTGCTCCATCTCACTATCATCTATCTGTGAATATTAGTCTCAGTACTGGAAGAGCATCAACGATTTCGATGAGGTAATAGAGTGCACTATCAGCAAGTTTGCTGGTGACACCAAGCTGGGAGGAGTGGCTGACACTGGAAGCTGTGCTGCCATCAGAGACCTGGACAGGCTGGAGAGTTGGGCGGGGAGAAATTTAGTGAAATATAACACGGGCAAGTGTAGAGTCTTGAATGTGGGCAGAACAACCCCAAGTTCCAGTGTAAATTGGGGAATGACCTATTAGAGAACAGCGTAGGGGAGAGGGTCTTGGGGGTCCTGGGGACAGCAGGGTGACCATGAGCCAGCACTGGGCTCTTGTGGCCAGGAAGCCAATGGTACCTGGGGTGGGTTAGAAGGGGGTGGTCAGTAGGTCAGAGAGGTTCTCCTGCCCCTCTGCTCTGCCCTGGGGAGACCACACCTGGAATCTTGTGTCCAGTTGTGGCCCCTCAGTTCCAGCAGGACAGGGAACTGCTGGAGAGAGTCCAGCGCAGCCACCAAGATGCTGCAGGGAGTGGAGCATCTCCCGTGTGAGGAAAGGCTGAGGGAGCTGGGGCTCTGGAGCTGGACAAGAGGAGACTGAGGGGTGACTCATTCCTGGGGATCAAGATGGAAAGGGGGAGTGTCAGGAGGATGGAGCCAGGCTCTTCTGGGTGACAACCAGGGACAGGACAAGGGGCAATGGGTGCAAACTGGAACACAGGAGGTTCCGCTGGAAGATGAGAAGCAACTTATTGGGGGTGAGGGTGGCAGAGCCTGGCCCAGGCTGCCCAGGGGGGTTGTGGAGTCTCCTTCTCTGCAGACATTCCAACCCGCCTGGACACCTTCCTGTGTAACCTCATCTGGGTGTTCCTGCTCCATGGGGGGATTGCACTGGATGAGCTTTTGACATCCCTTCCAATCCCTGACATTCTGTGACTCTGTGATTCTGTGAGGTCCAACAGTAAGGTAACATTTAATACTTAGGCTGAAAAGATCTAGAACAAAAAAAAAAAAGCATCTCTTAACAGCTTGAATACAGAAACCTTGACTTCAGTAGCTATCATTTTTAGGACAAAAATGGTACACTTGTTAAAAACCTTACTTTCAGAGATTTAAAGAGCTGAAGCCAGGCCAAGATGAACGACTAAATGTTAAAATTCAATTTTAAAAGCAGATTTTGGACACCAAGAGAAATAGAGTATTTTTCTGAGGGCCTGTGTGTAGACCTTAGATCACATTCTCTCCAGAGACAGATTTACCCTTCTGCTCTCCCTCTTTTGTTAATCTTTAAGGTTAAGCAAGGAGGAGGAATTAGCCCCAAGGTTTCCCCAGAGACCCTTACAAACTGCATTCCAGGGGACCTCAGGAGACTTGTCTGTAAGGAGAATGCCAAGATTCATCTCAGAAGTATAATAATTTCAAAAGACTTTGATGGGGGCCACAAACAAAACATGCCACTATACACAGGGGTTTTCCAGCACTAGTCCCATGCTTGTTTTCCACCTACAGATTCACATGAAAATCTCAGGAGCCTGTAGAGGAGACAATGGCTATTAGGCAACTATACAGCAGCTTTTTATACTCTGTTTTTTTGGGTGGAAAAGGCTGTGTCATACAAGCAGTGACAAAAGTACAATCCAAAAGTTTTGTCAGTACAACTATTCTTACACTGGTGACTCTTTCTGGAAGAGACGACTTGGCCAAAAACCACAAGACATCCCATCTCTGCCCATCATTTCCCTGTTAGCGCATGTCAGCTCTGCAATGCAGGCTCTGTTGGCTGAACTACAAGCATAGGTTTTCTATTCCAGGACACAACCCTGATGCAAACCTGCAATCAGCTTAGAAGTAAGAAACTGTAGAGACAGGGGTTAACAACAAACAAACAAACAAACAAAGGTAAAATCAACCCCCGAAGTGTCTAGAGCTGTTTGTTTCTTTTAATTTCCCTAACGGTACCAGATAAACTTTGGAAGTAGCTACAGGGAAAGAAGGTAGAAACTAAAAGGCTCCCAGTTCAAATTGTCAACATCTTCATACCTCTGGCAGGGATATGACATTTGCAGAGCGCTCCCAACACTGGAGGTCATTCAGTTGGAAGCCTTTGCGTGTGAGAAAAAACTTCTCCACACTTCTGTTTGAGAAAAAACTATGTGACTGTTTTTATTTAAGACAAGGGCTTAGCTTTATCTCCCAGGCCAAGCACCAGGCTCCTCATCAACCTGTGCCTCTCAAAGTTCCTCCTGCAATTACAGTAAAATCAGCCACTGTTCCCTCTGTGTCCCCAATGCTGAAAGAACAACTTAGTTAAACTGCTTCAATAATCCACTTCAGTCACCAAAGAATGTCCAATTGCAGGAAAAGCCAAAACCCTTCAGGACGGCACCAGCCACAGAGCCAGGAGTTCCACCTCAGATATGTTCCATATACATCCTGGAACTGGTTGGCCTTCTGGTTCTCATCTTGGGAGGCAGTTCAGGAACATTTGTCGCTGCTCTGCTTGGCCTGGTTTATTTTCCCCAGCTGGATGTGGTGGCATGAGCGTTGCCACTTTGGACACTGTCGCCAAGCCCTTCACTTTAAAGCCCACTTCACCAAGTTGGCCAGCCTGCTGCCAAACATTCCTTCACCTATTCTAGACAGGTGGATCCCATCCCTCCCCAGCTGCTTATAGTCATCACACATATCCCATTGTCAGAAAAGCCAACATCCTTCAGGATGGTACCAGCCACAAAGCCAGAAGTTGATGTGCATTATACATTTCTGGCTGCCCCCTTTCCTCCGAATGGTAGAAGGGAGGAAGAGATGACTTGGGCACCATTTGAATTCACTGGCACCCCCAGGGCTTTTGAGTCTTCCTTGGTTCTACCCAGGTTGCGCCTTGTGGTGCCATTGGTGCCCACGTGGAAAAGTGGCTGTGCTGTACAGGGGCAGAGTGAGATCAGAGCCTGCAAAGGGATGGCCATGGACAGGGAGGTGAACTTCAGCTACTGCAGGAACCAACTGGAGAACAACATTTGTGAGCGGTGAGGATGGCTGCCGGGCATGACGGGACGGTTGGGAAGAACCGCTCAAGGCTGCATGGAAGTAGAACTGGTTGGGATGATGAAACTGGTGAAAAGGTAGGTTAGTACATCCATAACCACCATTGAGAGGGGGTCATCCCCATCCCTGCTGTGCAGCTGACACCAGAGTGTCCATGCAACCCAGGTGTGATGTCACGGCTCATGTTCCATCTGCAGCGCTGGTGCCCGGCAACGACCACAACACAGCGACCCTCTCCAGCTCTCAGCACTGCCCACCTTGTCTACCTCTCTTACTTTCTTCCCACTTACCCTGCTCCCAGTCCAGCCCTTCTCTCCGAGTGCCTCGACCGCATAACCCAACCCTTCTCGCCTACACCCAGCACCTCAGTCCCTTTTTTCTGCTCAGCCCGTCTTTTGTTGTGAAGCTCTGGAGGAAGAGGAGACTTGTGTTGCTGGAGGTACAGTCCCGCTCCATGGCTTTGGGCACCTCCACTGCCCAGGCAGGCTGGAGCAGGCACCACGGGGATGGCGTGAGGTGGGGACCCCACTCTGGGGAGCTTGGGGACCAGGAGCTCAGCTTGTCCTCTCCAGCCACCCCTGCGAGGCCACGGGCTGGGAGAAGCCCTTCTGGGCTGCTCGTCCCCTGCTGAAATCGAGCATTCCTGCCTGGGGGACACGTCCCCATGGGAGCCCAGGGCACCCCGGGCTCGTGTCAGAGGGATGCTCAGCGGGAGCAGCTGGTGCTGCCCAGAGCATGAGCCCGTGCCTCCTCTGCCCTTTTCCAGGCTGGAGCCAGGGCAGCCCAGCCCTGCCCGGGGAGCAGCGCAGAGCCAACAAAACACCTGCACAAGGTAAGGAGCTTCTGGGCACCAAGGGAGGTGTGGGGCTGGGATCTGTACCTGTGATGCCCTGCAGGGCAGGGACATGGCTGCTCACCCCTGCCCTCTCTGCTCCCACACATCTGCAAGAACACCGAGCTCCACAAGATGCCAAGGTGCACAAAGCACGGGATACTCCGGATGCAGGTGCTGGCCCGTGGGTGCTGGTGGCCCAGGAGCTGCCCAAACTCCAGGCAGCTCCTGCTGGTGAAGTGCCCAGGGGACCCATCACCCCACAGCTCTCCCTGGGCAGCGAGAGGGGTCAGGGGTGCTGAGACTCCCGTCCCACAGCTCTGCTGAGCTGCCCAGGGCAGGACCAATGCACTTTTCTGCTTGGCTTTTGCCTTGCTACACCACACTGTGCTGGGGGCTGGAGAGCCAGTTGCTGCATGGGGGCCGAGCAGGTAGAGGAGATGGAGGTCGATGAAAATATTGAAGAAGACATGGAGGTGGATCAAGTGCAGATGGATGAAGACATGGAAGTGGATGAGGATGTGGAGGAAGAAAAGGAAGTGGACAGTGACATGTTAGAGGATATGGAAGTGGATGGGTAGATGATATGTTGATGATGGGCTTGGTGGGGTGGGCTAGACAGAAGAGGGAGTTAGTAGTTTGTTGTGTGTATTTACGTAGTGTATTGATTTGTAGTGTGTATTTATTGATAGTGTAGTGTCTGTTTATGTTGTATGTATTAAGTAGTATGTTGATTGTATTTCATTTGTTGTACTTCGGGTTTCTTTCTCTAAATAGGTTTACTTTTCTATTTTTTCTGTAAATATATTTATTCATGTTTTTTCAGACTTGCGCTCTCTGTCTTTTTCTGGTATTTGCCGAGTTGTGGTTTCCACTCGCTCTGGGTTCCTGGGGCTGGAGGTGGCTGGGGGTGCTGGCACGGCCGCCCTGGGGACAGGGGGTCCCTGTGCACAGACGGGTCCCACTTGCAGAGCTCACGGCACTGGGCACCAGTGGGGCTGTTTCATGGGCTGCTAAAAAGTGGTGTCCCCAACAGCAAAGCTGCCACCAGCAACAAGTGAGCTCTTACGTGACCAGGACCTGCATGGATACCATCAAAAGAAATACAGAAGGACTCGTGGGCAACGGGGAGGTCGCCTTGGGCATAGTGACCATGAAATGATGGAGTTTTCTGTCCTTGGAGAAGTCAGCAGGATGCTCAGCAGAACTGCCACCTTGGACTTCCGAATGGCAGACTTTGACCTGTTCAGGAGGCTGCTTGGCAGAGTCCCTTGGGAAGCAGTCCTGAAGGACAAAGCAGCCCAGGAAAACTGGTCTCTCTTCAAGAAGGAAATCTTAGAGGCACAGGAGCACGCTGTCCCCGTCTGCCTAAAGACGAGATGGCAGGGAAGAAGTTCCGGCCTGGCTGAATAGAGACCTGCGGCTGGAACTTGGGAATAAAGGGAGAATTGATAAGCTTTGCAAGGAGGGGCAGGCTGCTCAAGAGGAATACAAGAATGCTGCAAAGTTCTGCAGGGAGAAAATTAGAAAGGCCAGAGACCAACTAGAGCTGAGCCTGGGCACCACTGCGAAAGGCAACAAGCAATGTTCCTATAAATATATGAGCAACAAAAGGAGGGCCAAAGGGAATCTCCATCCCCTGATTGGTACGGGGGGAAACACAGCGACAGAAGACGAGGGAAAGGCTGAAGTACTAAATGCCTTCTTCGCCTCAGTCTTTAAGAGTCAGAGCAGTTGTGCTCCAGGTACCCAGCCCCCAAAGACAGGAGACAGGCTTGGGGTGCAGAATGAAGCCCCAATAATCCATGGGGAAATGGTTAACCACCTGTTACACCACTTGCACACCCACAAGTCTATGGGGCCAGATGGGATATACCCAAGGGTGCTGAGGGAGCTGGCCAAGGTGATCACTAAGCCACTTCGCACTATATATCAGCAATCCTGGCTAACTGGGGAGGCCCCAGTTCACAGGCAGTTGGCTGATGTGATGCCCATCCACAAGAAGAGCTGGAAGGAGGATCCGGGGAACTACAGACCTGTCAGTCTGGTCTCGGTGCCGGGGAATGTCATGGAACAGAACATCCTGAGTGATATCACACAGCACATACAAGAAAACCATGTGATCAGGCCCACTCAGCATAGGTTTATGAAAGGCAGGTCCCGCTTCAACAACCTGATGTCCTTCTCCAACAACGTGACCCATCTAGTAGATGAGGGAAAAGCCGTGTATGTTGTGTAATTAGACTTCAGTAAAGCCTTTGACACCGTATCCCACAGCATCTCCTGGAGAAGCTGCAGCTCATGGCCTGCATGGGTGTACTCTTTGGCGGGTAAAGAACTTCTCACCAAGTAGCAAGAGGCAGGACAAGAGGAAATGGCCTCACATTGTGCCAGGGGAGGTTAAGATGGGATATTAGGAAAAAATTCTCAACGTCCCTGCCTCTGGCAGAAAGCATCAGGAGAAACCTGAGGTCAACCCCTAGGTTTTTGGAGTCGAGGATACAAAGGACCTGAGGCTAACTATACTCTAACTGAAAAAGAGATACTGGCCACATATGAAGGAGTCCGAGCTGCTTCAGAAGTGATCGGTACTGAAGCACAGCTCCTCCTGGCACCTCAACTGCCGGTGCTGAGCTGGATGTTCAAAGGGACAGCTCCCTCTCCACATCATGCAACTGGTGTTAACATGGAGTAAATGGATTGCATTGAACATGCAACGAGCTCGAATTGGAAATCCCAGTCATGCAGGGATCTTAAAAGTGATTACAGACTGGCCAGAAAGCAAAGACTTCGGGATGTCTCCAGATGACGAGGAAGTAAAACGTGCTGAAGAAGCACCACCGTATAATACTCTTTCAGAGGCTGATAAGCAGTATGCACTGTTCACAGATGGATCCTGTCGTCTTGTAGGAAAACATCGAAGGTGGAAAGCTGCTGTGTGGAGTCCCACACGACAAGTTACAGAAGCCACTGAAGGACAAGGTGAATCAAGTCAATTTGCAGAAGTGAAAGCCATCCAGCTGGCTTTGGACATTGCTGAACGAGAGAAGTGGCCAATACTCTATCTCTATACTGACTCATGGATGGTAGCAAATGCCTTGTGGGGGTGGCTACAGCAATGGAAGAAAAGCAACTGGCAGCGCAGAGGTAAACCCATTTGGGCTGCCACACTGAGGCAAGACATCGCTGCTCGGCTAGAGAGCCTGCCTGTGAAAGTTGGGCATGTAGATGCTCATGTGCCTAAAAGTTGAGCCACCGAGGAACATCTAAACAACCAACAAGCGGATCAACCTGCTAAGATTCAAGTAGCTGAGGTGGCCTTGGACTGGCAACATAAAGGTGAACTGTTCCTAGCTCGGTGGGCCCATGATGCTTCAGGGCATCAAGGCAGAGATGCAACATATAAATGGGCTCGCGATTGAGGGGTGGATTTAACTATGGACGCTATTTCACAGGTTATTCATGAATGTGAAACTTGCGCCAAAATCAAACAAGCGAAACGGTTGAAGCCTGTATGGTATGGGGGGCGATGGTTGAAGTATAAGTATGGAGAAGCTTGGCAGATTGATCATATTACACTTCCACAAACACTCAAGGTAAGCGTTATGTACTTACACTGGTGGAAGCAACCACTGGATGGTTGGAAACATATGCCGTACCTCATGCTACAGCCCGAAATACTATCTTGGGCCTTGAAAAGCAAGTCCTTTGGTGACACGGTACGCCAGAAAGAATTGAATCAGACAACGGTACTCATTTCAAAAACAGTATTATAGACAATTGGGCCAAAGAACATAGTATTGAGTGGGTATATCATATTCCATATCATGCACCAGCCTCTGGGAAAACTGAAAGGTACAACGGTTTGTTAAATACTACACTAAAGGAACCTGGTGATGGAACCTTTAAAAACTGGGATTCACATTTAGCAAAAGCCACTTGGTTGGTCAACACCAGGGGATCAATCAAGCCGGGCCTGCCCAGTCAGAAATTCTTCATACTGTGGAAGGAGATAAAGTCCCTGTAGTACACATGACAAACATGTTAGGAAAGGCAGTCTGGGTTCCTCCTGCCTCAGGCAAAGCCAAGCCCATTTCGGGGGATTGTTTTTGCCAAGGGACCTGGCAGCACCTGGTGGGTGATGCTTAAGGATGGAGAAGTTCAGTCTGTGCCTCAAGGGGATTTGATTCTAGGTGAAAATATTCAATACTGAACTGCATGATGTGAATTGCCACACTAACAGTGTTTCATAAGTGTCTTTCAGATCAAGACAGTGATGATGAAACCAGCGCTCGCTTCTTCAAGTGGTGCCTGACAGCTCCTTCCAAGTTGATGTCTTTAACCCACAAACAGTGGTCATGAGATGCACTTGTACCATTTTTCCTGCCCTGGGAGAGTGTTGTGACAAAATGAACTTAATGAACTTGTCAAAGGATGGTCCACTGATTAAGATGAATTACTCCTGTGTGTATATATATATACATATATATATATATATATAGTAGTAGTGATTAATTAGATTGTATTGATAGATTGTATTGATAAGGTTTAAGTATTCAGTGAATGGCATATTCTAAGGGGTGGAATGTCCTGGTTTTGTTAAAAAACAAGTTTCTCTTTTAGTGAATTTGCCTGTCAGCTAAAGCTTCATATTAGCTGCATTTTCCTGGAGAACCAGATCCATGTTTTGGTAAACCCAGCAATGGAATGTGAAGTTATTGATAAGCATGGATGGACATCTCGTGAGAGGGGCAACGAGAAACAGGTGACCAAGAAACTGACCAACTGTGTATAACATTCCATTCACGTGAATACTTCATATAAAAGTAGGAGATCACGAGGATCTTGTCCCTTTCCCTTTTTCATCCCTTTTCCTTATGGCTGAATTTAGGAGAGGACCTTGCTAGTCATCCCTGCGAACTGAGGCCAGTGACAGACTGAATCCAGCTTCGGTTGGCTGCAGAGTCCAGTCCAGGACTTCGGGTGCCGGTTCTGCACCTGCTGGGATTTTCAAGATTGGTTTTGTATATTTTGTATTATTTTCTCTATTCTTATTAGCAGTATTAGTAAAACATTTTTAATTTTCCAACTCTCTTCTCTCTGTCCTTCTTTCCCTCCCGATCACCTGTGCTGAGTGGGAAGAGGGAGAGGGAGGGGAAAAAGGGGGAAGTGAGGGAGTAGATGAGGTTAACAATACACCTGCCAGGGTTTTATTGTCACCCCGCAATCTAAACCCTCAACACTGCGCCACAAAACCCTGCCCCCCCAGTTCCTAAAGACATGAAACCCGCACCCCCAAAGACTCGCCCTAAAGCCCTGCACCCCAAAATCCATCCCTACCAAGCCCTTCAGCCCAAAATCCATCCCTGCCAAGCCCTTCAGCCCTGCACCCCAAGATCCTCCTACCCTAAACCCCCAACACCCTGCACCCATAAATCCTGGAACCCCAGATCCTGCACCCAACACCCTGCACCCCAAAACTCTGCACCTCCAGATCCTGCTGCCCCAAACCCTGCACCCCAGAACCCTGCACCCCCAAACCCATTCACCCCCAAATCCTGCACCCCAACCCCTACCCCCTACACTTTCCACCCCCAAATCCTGCCCTACCAAGCCCTCCACCCCAAACCCCTGCAGCCCAAGATCCTTCTGCCCTAAACCCTGCACCCCCATGTCCTCCTTCCCCAAACCCTGCACCCCAAACCACTGCATCCCAAATCCTGGCCCCCAAACCCTGCAACCCCAAATCCTGCACCCAAATATCCTACTGCCCTAAACCCCGAACCCCCAAATCCTGAACCCCCAGAACCTGCACCCTAAGACTCTGTAGCCCCAAACCAGGCCCCCCAAAATCTTGCCCCCCCAGCCTGCACCCCCAAATCATACACCACCAAATCTTGCACCCCAAAGCCTCCCCCCTCCAAACCCTGCACTTAAAAACCCTGTGCCCACAAACCCTGAACCCCCAAATCAGGCACCCCCAGTTCCTGCACCCCACAACCTACACCTTGCTCCCCCAATACCCCGTTCCCCAAATCCTCTACACCTCCAAATCCTGAACCGTTAAACCCTGCACCCCCAGATCCTCCCCCCAAACGAATGCACCCCCAAAACCTGCACCCCCAGATCCTGCTGCCCCATACCCAGCACCCCAAACTCTGCACCCAGAAATCCTGCACTCTCACAACCCTGCACCTCAAATAATTTCCTCGACCCTGCACCCCCAAAACCTGTAACCCCAAATGCTGCACCCCCAGATCCTGTCCCCAAACTCTGCACTGGCAGATCCTGCCACCCTAAACCCTTAAAGCCCAAATATTGCACCCCCAGCTCCTTCCTTAACACCCTGCACCCCCAAATTCCCCACCCGAAAACCTGCACCCCCAAATCCTGCACCCCAAAACCTCTTCACTATCATATCCTGCACCCCAAATCCTGTCCTCCCACACAATGCACCCTAAATTATTGAAGCCCCAGCTCCTGAACACCTGAACCCTGCACCCCCAAATCCTGCACCACCAAGTTCTGTACCCTAAAACCCTACACCCCAAAATCCTGCACCCCAAATCCTGACCCCCCCCAGATAATGCCCCAAAAACCTGCATCCCCAATTCTTCCCCCCTAATCTCTGCACCCTGAAACCGTGCTCCCCTAAATTCTGCACCCCCAAATCCTTCCTCCCAAGCCATGAACCCCCAAAACTTGTAATACCAAATTCTGCAACCCTGATTCCTACACACCCAAATCCTGCACCCCAAAACCTCGCACCCCCAAATCATTTTCCTTCAAATCCCACACCCAAAACTCATACACCCCAAGATCCTGCACCCCAAAACCCTGCCCACTAAACTTTGTACCCCCAAACCCTGCACCCCAAAATCCTGAACCCCCAAATCCTGCACCCTCAGATCCTGACCCTCAATCCCTGCACCCACAAACACTGCACCCCCATATCCTGCACCCCAAGATCCTGCTACCCTAAACACTGAACCCCAAAATCCTGCACCCAAAACTCTGCACCCCTCAAACCCTGCACCCCAAGATCCTGCTCCCCTAAATCTTGAACACCCAAACCTTGCACCCTCTGATCCTGCACCTCAAACCCTTCACCTCGAAATTCTGTCCCCCAAACTCTTCACCCCACAGTCCTACACCCCTAAATCCTGCACCCCCAGATCCTGCTGCCCAAACCCTACACTCTACAAACCTGCACCCCAACATCCTGCACCCCCAGATCTTGAACCAACAGATCCTTCCCCCAACACCCTGCACCCCCAAACCTCTATCCCCAAATCCTCCACCCCAAAACTCTGCACCCCTAAACCCTTTACCCTAAAACCTGCACCAGCAAATCCTTCCCCCCAACACCCTGCACCCCTAAACCCTTCACCCTAAAACCTGCACCAGCAAATCCTTCCCCCCAACACCCTGCACCCCCAATTCCTGCCCTACCAGACCCTGCACCCCCAACCCTGCACCTCCGTTCCTGCTCTCCACAACCCTGCACCCAAAAAATCTGCACCCCTAGATCCTGCACCCCCAAATGCTACCCCCATAAATCTCATAAATCTGTCATCCTCAAGTCCCAAAGCTTGAGCCCCCAAGCCCTGCACCCCCAAACCTATTCACCCCAAGATCCTGTTGCCCTAAACCCTGCGTCTCCAAATCCTGTACCCCAAAACTTCCCCCAAATCCTGCACCCCCAAATCCTGCCCTACCCAACCCTTCACTCAAACCCCTTCACCCCAAGATCGTGCTGCCCTAAACCCTGCACCCCTAAATCCTGCACGGCCTATCTCTTCCTCTCAAATCTCCACCCCCACATCTTGAACCCACCAACCTGTCACCCCTAAACCCTGCTCCCCAAAACCCACCAACCCCAAATCTTATACCCCCAGACCCTTCCCCCAATACCCTGCAATCCCAAACCCCGCACCTTCAATTCTGCCTCCCCGAACCCTGCGCCCCCGAAACGCTGCACCCCAAAACCCTATACCCCAAATCCTGTCCCCCACAAGTTGCACCTTAAAAACCTGCACCCCTAAAGCCAGATCCTTCCCCCCCAAACCCGGCACCCTGAAATCTGTCACCCCAAATCCCTGCACTCTCAAATCTTGCACCCCCAAAAAATGTGCACCCCCACATCGTTCACCCCATATCCTGCCCCTTTAAACCCTGCACTTCAAAACCATGCACCCCGAAATCCTTCCCCCAAACACCCTGCACCCATTAATCCTGCACCCCCAAGTCCTGAAACTTCAAACGCTGCACCCTCAGATCCTACTGATACAGGGAATTGACAATTAACTAATTAACACTTAAAGAACTAACACTTAAAGAACTGACACTTGACACCTAAAGAAATAACCGGACCCCACATCACTAAAGACACTTAGCGAGCCAACCCTTAACCCACATCACTATTGCCCAGCCTTGCTTAGCTCTGTGTAACTTATTGTGCGAGAAACAGGAGTTCGCTGACGCCTTGCAAAGATAAAAAACCTTGGGTGCATCCCTGGTGCATCCTTGGGTGAACTAGAGAACAGAAACTGGGGCACAGGACAGGAGATACACCAGTTTTAACCAACTCAGCAGTCTGAGACCCAACCGACTCATCACACCGGACCAAAGGTGACCGTGTACAGAGAAGAGGACCCCGGTTCACGATCACAGCACAACTGCAACCAGGAGGAGCCGGAGGTGGAGACTCTGGAAATGGTCTCCTGAACTCATTGTAATAAGAACCGCCTTCTCGGGGACAGGTTCTGAATATGTACAGGCGTTCCTAAAACTTTCATGAATATGTAACACTTCACTGCATTGAACCAAGCTCACAGGTACTGTAAAACACACACATCTTGGTTGAATCTATTCCCTGTGTGTCCGACGTCGTAAATACATACCTTCCTCACAACATCAAGGGTTGTAAGGTCCTTTCCGCGCCTCATTGGGGCCAGTTCTGTTTAACATCTTTATCAATTATGTGGATGAGGGGTCCAGGGCACCCTCAGTAAGTTCAGAGATGACACCCGTTTGGGTGGAGTGTTGACCTGCTGGAGGGTGGGAAGGCTCTGCAGGCTGGATCGATGGGCTGAGGCCAGTGGTCTGAGATTCAACAAGATCAAGTGCCGGCTCCTGCCCTTGGGTCACAACAACCCCATGGACGTTACAGGCTCGGGAGAAGAGCGGCTGGAAAGTGCCCGGCACAAAAGGACCTGGGGTGTTGTTATTCCCAGAAAGGGTTGTCAGGCATTGAAACAGGCCGCCTGCGCAGTGGTGGAGTCTCTTGAGGTGTTTAAAAGATGTGTAGATTATGTCCTTAGGGACACGGTTTAGTGCCAGTTTGGGGTTAATTATTGGACTCGATCTTGAGAGTCTCTTCCAACCAAAATGACTCTATGATTCTGAGCCACTCAGAGAAGCCAGGAGTTCGGGCCTGCCCATTGAACCAGGCTGCCCTGGGCGTGACCAGGAGCTCTGCTGAGACCCAGGAAAGCAGGAAGACCCAGGAAGGCCATGGCCAAAGAGGAGTTGGCTCCCACCGCTCCCCCTGCAGGAAGGGGCCTGCACGGGCCTTCTGCCTCTTCCCAAGGAAGCCTCTCTCTTTCCCCGTCTTGCTCTGCTTGTCTTTATGCTTCCCATGAAATCCTTCCTTCCTTCCTTCCTTCCTTCCTTCCTTCCTTCCTTCCTTCCTTCCTTCCTTCCTTCCTTCCTTCCTTCCTTCCTTCCTTCCTTCCTTCCTTCCTTCCTTCCTTCCTTCCTTCCTTCCTTCCTTCCTTCCTTCCTTCCTTCCTCCCTCCCTCCCTCCCTCCCTCCCTCCCTCCCTCCCTTCCTCCCTTCCTCCCTTCCTCCCTTCCTCCCTTCCTCCCTTCCTCCCTTCCTCCCTCCCTACCTCCCTCCCTCCCTTCCTCCCTCCCTCCCTCCCTCCCTCCCTTCCTCCCTCCCTCCCTTCCTCCCTCCCTTCCTCCCTTCCTTCCTCCCTCCCTTCGTCCCTCCCTTCCTTCCTCCCTCCCTTCCTCCCTTCCTTCCTCCCTCCCTTCCTCCCTCCCTCCCTTCCTCCCTCCCTTCCTCCCTCCCTCCCTTCCTCCCTTCCTTCCTCCCTTCCTTCCTTCCTTCCTCCCTTCCTTCCTCCCTTCCTCCCTTCCTTCCTCCCTTCCTTCCTCCCTTCCTCCCTTCCTTCCTCCCTTCCTCCCTTCCTCCCTCCCTTCCTTCCTCCCTTCCTCCCTCCCTTCCTTCCTTCCTTCCTTCCTTCCTTCCTTCCTTCCTTCCTTCCTTCCTTCCTTCCTTCCTTCCTTCCTTCCTTCCTTCCTTCCTTCCTTCCTTCCTTCCTTCCTTCCTTCCTTCCTTCCTTCCTTCCTTCCTTCCTTCCTTCCTTCCTTCCTTCCTTCCGGAGCAGTGGCAGTGTCAGCAGCCTCAGGAGCAGCAGCAGTGAGCTGGTGAGGTGGCCGAGTGGTGAAGGCGATGGACTGCTAATCCATTGTGCTCTGCACGCGTGGGTTCGAATCCCATCCTCATCGGGCACTTGGCAGTGGTCAGAGTTCCTGAGTGGGAGCAGCCTCATGTGTGCCCCCAGTGCCTTTGTTTTAAGACGACACTTGCCTCAAAACACCTTGCAGGTGCCTCCAGGACTCACCTCCACACGACCAAGAGGAATAGCAATGGAAAAGGAACAGCCAGGGAACTCACAGGACTCTCAGCCCCTGGGAACAGAGACACTGAAACATCCTGCAAGGACTTTCCACACACAGGCAGCACACCAAGGTGCTTGCAGTACGAAAGCACAAAGCGTTTCCAACAGGATTCATTCTTTTCAGTGGGAATGACTACAATTCCCCCTTTGGGACTTATTTCTGTACATCTACATATCAAATAAGTCCCACCTTTTCTAAACTGTCTTTGTGACTGCAACAGAACGCTTCACCACACGTTGCAGCATAACATACAAATATAACAACTGCTAATACGATCATTCCAATCCACCTCTTAATCCACGACTGTGAATCAGGAATCCAGGGCAAAAATCATGTCCAAACCTCTTGAAATCCACAAGAGCTGGTGTCTTTCTGTGCCTCACGCAAGACGGCAACATGTTTCCGATCTCCTCTAACTCAGTCTTGATTCTTCCAGATTGATCAAAATTCAAACACGGTGTTTTCCCAAAAGTGTCCCAAGACATATGAACAGGAAGGGCTATTCCTAATACAGGCACCCTTCATTTGAGTTTTCAGGACGTGTGTGCGTTCCCAGCAGCGGGTCTTGTCACCCGTCTGCATGGTCTGCTGGGTCAGCATGAAATGGACATTTTGGGCCCATGATTCTCCTGATTTAATCATCTGTGAACTCACCATGTAACCACGTGAACCATCTAACAGGCAATGACCACCTGATTGTAGAAACAGATCTCTACAAAGAAACAGGTTAATGTAAAGTGCAATTAATACTAATAAAAATCCTTGTATGAGGTTCTATTGCAGTCCAAGTGCAGTTCATCACATTTTCTTCAGTTTTAGGGATAAAGTAGTGATCTTGTCTATCAGGTACTCCTGGGTAACTCAGGCATTCCTGAGTGTCATCAGTAACAGGACTGGGTAGGGAATATCACATTCAGATCTCACTGGTGGTCTCTGGGGTGCTGTCACTGTTATTGGCTTTCACAGCTTTTGTCCCAGACATTTCCAAAGCGTTTTGCATTTCCTTGTGGATAACATCTTGTTTGAATAGTTTATGTATTTTCTTGAGCACGCTAAGCCATTTTATCATTTATTTGGTGGATAACAATCTTTTGCCTGATTCTACTCAGGTAACATCCATTTACACTTCACATGCCAACGCTGTCAGTTGTGTTAACTAGACCTGACTCATTCTAACAGACAAACTTCCGTAAATCAACTGCTTCACTTCACTGGCATTGAACTTGGTTCCAAACAGCTTCATGGCATTGACTCTGCTCTCTTTGAAAGGTCACGGGAACGAAAGGAAGTCTGCAAATGCTCCAAAATACAGACATTGCACCCACCCTACAAATGGACGAGGAGGAAAATCTCAGGAACTACAGGCTGGTCAATGAAACTTTACATTTTTTTTGAGTTCCTGTTGTTATTGTTTTAATGGAAAACAATGCTTACAGGAGAGAAAGAATTGCACAAGAGCAACACCTTTGACAGATGCTCACCAGAACTGTTAAACAATGCCATCTCCATTTTCTTTAGGAACCCCCCACCAACTTTATATTAAAAAAATCAGTTGGCAAAAATTTGCAGTTGATCATTTACTTATTAATTATACTCAAAACTCTTCAATTTAGATTGTTTCAAGTGAAAACTAAAAGCATTGGTGTCAGCTTTCCATCTCCCACTGTCTCTTTGTGCAAGCAGAGTAATTGGTGCAGTGAAGAACGTCTTGGTTTGGTTTTCGTTTGCCTGTTTGTTTCAATGCAATTTTTTGTTGCCGAGTGCTTTGGCTCCTTGTGTTTCTACCTGGGGCTTATCCAGGAGAATCCATCAGAGTGCACCAGCCTCTCCAGAGGGAGAACAAACACGACAAGAAAACTGAGGAAACTAAACGGTGTTGGGTTTGTAGTGACAAATCCAACAGATCTGATGGTGTCTCAGTTGTGAGTTGTCTTCTCTGGGTGATGTGTCCACACTCTGGTGCTTCAGCTGGTGACAGCGGGAGCTGCATTAGAACACAGAGTTACTGCTCTGCATGTTTTCCTGGTTTTCCTTCCAAAGGAAGCTGTGCTGCACATGGCATTGGTATTTATCCTCACATATGATTGACAGTATATATATATCTCTATGAGATTTCAGTATGTCTGGAGGCAATTTTGTGACCAGATAGGTCCAACGACATTTAATATCGCATTGCGTGCCTACCTAGAAAATAAAATCTGCATTCTCAGTACGTATGGCAGACACATCTACATAGGTGTCTGTTTCTGGGTTTCTTAAACACGGACCAGTTCTTGCATCTTTACTGTTTAAATGTGGAAACTGAAGGAAACTTTTTAAAAAAGAAAAAAATCATTCTCAGAATGTCCCTTTTTATTCAAAATAAAACTACAGAATTCCCAAACATTTCAGTAAATACAATTTCTGCTTAGTCTTTTCTTCCTAATGCATTTTAGCAGAAGAACACTCATTCTGTACTAGGCATGACGAGTTTTCTGTTATGGTCTTTATTCCCCTGATCTCCTGCCAGACTCTGTTTCTCCTACATGTAATTATACATAGAAATTAGCCTCTGGAGGTAATTACTGGAGATCATTGGAGATAACAACCTTCCTCTTCCCTTTCATTTCTTTGATTGGCAGACGACTTTATCAGCTCAGCGCTTATGGCATAAGGGAAGCTTTCCCAGCAAAGACAGCGAGTCCTTGGAAGGAAAACCTCTCAGGTGGGTCAGAGAAGATCCATCTGATCCACTGCTCGTTACTGCAGTTTAAAGGCCACACGCACGGCTGGAAATCCTGAACTGGTAAGTCGGTCTTCATGTTTTCTTACAGTAACAGATGAATAGATCAAGAAATCATATATCAGTTACAGTGTAAATGATTGGGCTGAATCCTTCAAAAAGCAATTCTTCTTGATTATCCCATCCAATACATTTTCATCATGTAAACTGCCAGATGTATAGTGAGGGAATACACTTGTAAGTCAAGAATAATGGCAAAACACATCCAGTTTTTCAGTTAAATTCTCTGTCCTGCTCGCCATTTCCTGGGTTCTTCTGTTTCATGTTTAGAGACAGAAACTGCCAAAGCTTCGTTCCTGGATTCCAGTCAGATTTGTCATCCCCTCACTAATAAAAAGACCACACGTGTTCAGGGGAGGAAAGGAAATAGCTGAAGAGTATATTACTGTTCTGGATAGATTAATGCATCTTTTGTGCAACATGTTTTTCTCTCATGCATACACAAACATGCATATGTAATCAAGCTATAAAATCTAAGAGATTGGAATGAAGTATGTTTATGTGTTCATTATTTGCTCTCATTGTCCTTAAAAGCAGTAAGAATAAACCTCACCTCCTCCACTTTAAATCATTTATGGTATGGACAACTACTTAAAGGTTAGTAAAGGATCACTAAAATGTCCATGAGGAGAAATTGGCATTTCTAGAGCACAAATAGGAGATGTGTTTTGCAAGGAGATAGATCCATATATAGCATTACAGTCTAGGCTATAAATGCTCAGTCAATGTCTTAAGCAGATATCCACTGAGTAGAAAAGGAATCTAGAGCAAAACAGCCAATAGGAACATGCAAGATCTGCTCTAAGTTACTGGCTGGACAGCTGTCTAAATCAGAGCTGAGAGCAAACTGAAACAAGAAAGAATTCTTCTTCCCTGTCAAAGACAGGTGTTTAATACAAGCCAGAGGAACCACCCACTGCAGGATCTTCTTTAGATTCAGTTCAAAGTTCTTGCTTAAACATAAATTCCTAAAATCTGTAGCTAAGGGATTTGTAATCTCTGTAGCAGTCTCTCCTATGACCATCACGCTACCACTGAAAACACAAAGGTGGATAATTTCCTATTAGGAAATGAAGAAAGTCTGACATTTTCAAAACTCCGTGTTCCATTAGTACCACATCTGTGTTTTTAGTGATTTTTATCCCTGTACCACCTGAACCTCTGTGGTGCTGTTGTCAGTAGCGGGAATGTCAGCAGCCAGTCTGTGTTCTTCACGTTCCATCCTACATGAAAACAGTGTGCGCTACAGAGGGGTTTTGCTACATTTTGGGTTGATTTTCTAGTGTTGCTATTGACAGTACAGAACAAATCACTGGAATAAAGACATGCGTCCCTCTCACTTTCTTTCCTGTAAGAAATGCTTGTTCTACTTTGTAGAAAGTTTCCACAGGAAACAGTTTACTAAATGCCCCAATTCTTCACATGAACTCGCTGTTGTGGAACTCTTCTGTTTGTTTTTCTCCATTGACACCTGCAGGGATCGCTGTGGGCACCCAGCATGGAATGAAGAACCAAACTGCTGTCAGAGAGTTCATTCTCCTGGGATTTTCCTATGGGCAGACGTCACTTTACCTGATCTTTCTGGCCACCTACATGGTAACAATCACTGAGAATGCCGTTATTATCTTTGTGGTGAAAAGGAACCGTCACCTCCAAAAGCCCATGTATTATTTCCTGGGGAACTTGTCCTTCCTGGAGATTTGTTATGTCTCAGTAACACTGCCCAGGCTTTTGCTTGGGTTCTGGTCCCAGAGCATGACCATCTCATTCTCCAGCTGCATGACCCAGTTACACTTCTTCATCTCCCTTATGTGCAGTGAGTGTGTCATCTGTGACCGCTATTTGGCTGTGTGCCATCCCCTGCGCTATCCAGCCACCATGACGCACAAGTTGTGTCTTCAGCTGTTGATTCTCTCATGGGCAGGAGGCTTTTCCATCTCCTTGGTCAAGGTGTCTTTAGTTTCACAACTCACGTCATGAACCACTTATTTTGTGACATCTCTCCCGTGCTGAGCCTTTCCTGCACTGACACGTCCCTTGCAGAGACAGTGGACTTTGTGTGGGCCTTGGTGATCCTGCTGATCCCTCTCCTGATCATTGTTTTCTCCTGCTGCTGTATCCTGTCAACTATCTTGTGTGTGCCTTCAGTGCAGGGAAGGAGAAACGCCCTTTCCACTTGTACCTCCCATTTGGCTGTAGTCACGATCTTTTTCTCGGCCACTCTCTTCATGTGTGCCAGGCCCAGGAGGATCCATCCGTCCAAACTCAACAAAACAGTGTCTGTCTTTTATGCTGCGTTCACTCCAGCACTGAACCCTCTGATCTATTGTCTGAGGAACAAGGAGGTGAAAGAGAGTCTGAGAAAGACCATGGGCACAAGCTGCTTTGCACACCAGTAAGTTCCGAGGATAAGGATATGGAGGAACATGGACAGGAGTGACAAGTGTCCTTCTTGAAATGTAGCTGAGTAAACCTCTACAGCTTGTTCATCACTGACTCCGTCATCACTGACTCATTGCACTGAAGTCCGGCAAGGAAGAAATGGTATTGTTTCTATGTGGAAATGTCTCCTTCCCATTCATGAGCGCTGTGACGCTGAATATTCTGCTACAATATCAATAAAATAAGCCATAACAGGACTTTGGCTGGTGGATTATTTCCTTTTGAAAATCCTAAACCCTAGATTTATAGTTTTCAAAACCATGCAGGAATATTGGAAATTGAAATAAATAACTTAGGCTTTTTCTATGGATAAACAACGTTTAATCCAATTCCTTAATTGTATTCCTTAAACACGTGTTCATTAGAGCATAAGCAAAACAGCGCTGGGTGCGCGGGGGATTCGCTCCGCCCAACACGCACCCTTTGAACAACAAGAGCTGTGCTTAAATACAGTGAGGTGTTACATGTTCATACTGACCCAGGAACGCCTGTACGTATTCATGACCTTTCCCGCTTCTCATTAAAATGAGTCTCAGAGAACCATTTCCAGTCTCCTCTTGACCCTCCCTGTTCGCCTGCGCAGTGTCACTTGGTGGCTTTGAGGAGGGGTCTTTGGGGTCTTTGGATGAGACTTCATAAACAAGTTTCATAACTTTTTACATAGAACTTAACCACCTTTCCTTTTTCCAGGTTCAGAGCCCGTGCCTCATTTGGTTACATCTGTAAACACTGAACATCTCGGCACGAATCCCAACTGCGTTTCTCGCCCTGTGGAGGTGTTTGTGCGCTGAGCTCCGAACGCAGCGCGGGCGGGGTGAGGTTCCTCCTGAGGGGATGAGGGGAGGAGGGGGCGGGGCCAACGGCCGGCGGCGCGCGGGGCGGAGGCGGCGAGCTGCGATTGGCCGGCCGGGACGCAGCGGCCGTTCCCGCCTGAGCCTTCGGGCGAGAGGCAGAGCGGGAGCGCGGGGAGCGGCCGGACAGGAGCCGCCCAGAGAGCGCCCGGAGAGCGGGGATCTGTGACTGCCCGGGAACGAGCGACAGGAGGAGAGGAAACGGCCCCCGGGGTACCAGGTGAGGTTCTGACTGGAGCCTGGAAACTGTTCCTCCCAGCAAGGGCTGTCGGGCACTGAACGGGCTGCCCAGGGCAGGGCTGGAGTCGCCATCCCTGGAGGGGTTTCCGCTGAGCTCCTGACGTGGGGCAGTGCCGGGGGTTGTGCTTGGACTCAGCATCTCCGAGGTGTTTGACAACCAAAAGGGTTCTGTTGCACACTCAGTTTTCACACTGTCATAGAGCCCGCAGGTCCCAGCGGGGTTTGGATCAGCGTGTTCTGGAACATTCTCAGTGGGTCAGGTCTGTGTCGAGAGTGCGGTGGAAACGGAAAGAGAGAAGCTGGAGAGAACAGTGGGGAGATGGAGGAGCAAGAGTGAAGGTGAATACCAGAGAGAGCAAGTGTGTGCAGGTCAGCAGTGATCACCGAACCTGCCCACAAACACGGCGCCAGAACTCCTGCACCCCAAAATACTCTTCCCAAACCTGCACGCCCAGATCCTTCCCCCAAACCCTGCACCAAAACCCCTGCCCTGCAATCCGCACCCCCAAATCCTCCACCCCCAGATCCTGTCTTGCCAAACCCTGCGCCCCCAAATCCTGCAGCACCAAACCCTGCACCCCAAGACCTGCACCCCTAAATTCAGCCCTACCAAACTCTGCACCCCTAAAGCCTACAACTGAAATCTTGCACCCTCCGAAATCCTGAACCCTGAACACCTACACCCCCAAAACCTGCATTCCCAAATGCAGCACCCCCAGGTCCTGAACACCCAAACACTGCACCCCCAAATTAGGCGTCCCCAATGCCAGCACCCCAAAATCCTCCACTCCCAAACTCTGCACCCCACAAACCTGGACCCCCACATGTGCACCCCCAAATCATGCCCCCCTGAAACGCTGCACTTCAAAACCCTGCACCCTGAAATCCTGCCCCCAACACCCTGCCCCCCCAAACCCTGCCCCCCAAGATCCTTCCCCCACCTCCTGAAACCCCAAACCCTGCAACCCCAAAGAATTCACTCCCAAACCTTGCACCTCCAAATCCTGCACCTCAAAGGCCTGAAAACCCAAGCCCTTCAACCCCATCCCTGCAACACCAAATCCTGCACCCCAAAACCCAGCACCCCAGAATCCTGCACCCCAAATCCTGCCCTACCAAACCTTTCACTGCAAAGCCCTGCACCCCAAGATTGTGCTACCCTAAACACTGAACCCTCAAATCTTGCAGCCCCAGATCCTTGCCTCCCAAAACTCTGCACCCCCAAATCCTGCACCCCAAATCTCTCACCCCCAAATCCTTCCCCCACCACCCTGCACCCTCAAATCCTTCACCTCCAACCCCTGTACCCCAAAACTCCACACCTCCAAATCCTGAACCCTGAAACCCCCCACGCCCAAATCCTGTGCCCCAGTCCTATGCACCCCACACTCTGCAACCTTAAATTTTCCCCCCCAAGCCCCTGCACCCCAAACCCTGCACTCTTAGACCTAACTTCTAAACCCTGCACCCCCAAACAGTGCACCCCCAAATCCTGAAGTCCCAGATCCTTCCCTCCCATGCCCTGCAGCTCCAAATCCTGAACCCCCAAATCTTGCACCTCTAATCCTCCACCCCCTTAACCCTGTACCCCCAAATCCTCCAGACCCATGTCCTGAACCCAGCACCCCAAACCCTGTCCCCCCTAAACGTACATCCCCAAATCCTGCACCCCCAGGTCCTGAACACCCAAAATCTGCACCACCAAATCCCTGAACTCCCAAAACCTGCACCCCCAACTCTGCCTCCCCAAGACCTGCACCCCCAAACCCTGCTCCACTAAATCCTGCACCCCCACACCATGCACCCCCAAAACCCTGTACCCCAAATCCTGCCCCCCACAAGTTGCACCCTAAAAACCTGCACCCCCAAATCCTGTCCTACCCAACCCTTCACCCCAAACCCCTTCACCCCAAGATCCTGCTGCCTTAAACCCTGCACCCCCAAATCGTGCCTCCCAACCCTGCCCCCCAAACCGTGTCCCCCTAAAGCCTGACCCCTAAACCCTGCTCCCCAAAACCCTGCTACCCCAAATCTTGTACCCCCAGATCCTTCCCCCAACACCCTGCAATCACAAACCCTCCACCCCCAATTCTGCCTCCCTCAAAACCCTGCACCCCCAAAACCCTGCACCACTGAACCTTGCACCCGAAACCCCGCTCTCCCAGTCCTCCCCCCCAAAACTCTGCATCCCAAAACCCTATACCCAAAACCCTGCATCCCACAAGTTGCACCCTGAAAACCTGCACCCCCAAAACCTGTACCCACAGATCCTTCCCCGCCAAATTAGCACTCTGAAATCCCTCACCCCAAACCTGCACCCCCAAATCCTCCAACCCCCAAGTCCTGCACCCCCAGGTCCTGAACACCTGAACCCTGCACCCCAAACCCTGCACCCCCAATTCCTCCATCCCCACGTCATGAACCCCCAAACCCTGCTCCCCAAAATCTTGCACCCCCAAACCCTGCCCTTCTAGATCCTGCTCCCCAATATCCTGCACCCCGAGGTTCTGAACCCCCAAATCCTGCTCCCCCAAACCCTGCCCTACCAAACCTTTCAGCCCAAACCCTGCCCCCCCAGATCCTTCTCTCCCAAATCCTGCACCCCCAAATGTGCTGTCCAAACTGTGTCCCCAAAGTCCTGACCCTTCCAAACCTGCACCCCCAAATTCTGCCTCCCCAAGCCTGCACCCCCAAACCCTATACTCCAAAATCCTGCACTCCCAAGCCCAGATCCCCCAAAATTCTGCCCACCCAGATCCTGCACCCCGAAATTCTCCCCCACACAAACTTACCCCCCCAACCCTGAATCCCCTAATCCTGCTCCCCAGATCTTTGCCCCCAAACCCTTCACCCCCAAACCTGGCATCCTTAACCCTGCACCCCAAATATCTCACCCCCAGATCCTTCCCCACTGCCCTTCACCCCCAGATCCTGACCCCCAAACCCCAAACCCCCAAATCCTTCACCCTCAAACCAATGCAACCCACTCTCTGCAACGTTAAATTTCCCCCCAAACCCCTGCACCTCCAAATCCTGATCTCCCAAACTCTGTACCCCAGAACCCTGCTCCCCCAAAGTCTGCCAACAAACACCTGCCCCCCAAGCTCTGCAGCCCTAAATCGTGCACCTCCTCATCCAGCTGCCCAAACAATGCACCCCCAAACCGTCAACCCCCAGATCCTGCACCCCCAGGTCCTGAACATCTGAACCCTGCACCCCAAAACCTGCTCCCCTAACTCTGCACCTGCAAATCTTGCTCTGGAAAAGCCTTCACCTGAAACACTGCACCCCATAACTGTACACCCCCAAAACTCTGCACCCCCAGCTCCTAAACCTGAACCGTGCACCCTGCTCTCCTGAACCCCAACACCCTGCACCCCCAAATCCTGTGCCCCACAATCCTGACTCCCCACAGCCCATACTCCTTGCCGTGCACTCCAAAACTCCTTCCCCCAAAGCATTTGCCCCTGAATC
The DNA here is from genome assembly GCF_964273445.1 of Streptopelia decaocto. Classification (NCBI taxonomy): domain Eukaryota; kingdom Metazoa; phylum Chordata; class Aves; order Columbiformes; family Columbidae; genus Streptopelia; species Streptopelia decaocto. The sequence goes on along the minus strand of NC_138672.1, from coordinate 749,827 downwards.
TTGTTCGTCCAGACCCACCCCCCAAACCCTGCACCCCTGAACTCTGCTCCCCCAAACCCCGCACTGCAAAACCTTGTCAACCAAATCCAGCACCCCCAGATCCTGCTCCCCAAAACCCTACACCCTACACCTAAAATCCTGCACCACAAACCCTGCCCCCTCCCAGTTCCTAAAGACATGAAACCCGCACCCCCAAAGACTCACCCTAAAGCCCTGCACCCCAAAATCCAGCCCCACCAAACCCTTCAGCCCCGCACCCCAAGATCCTCCTACCCTAAACCCCCAACACCCTGCACCCATAAATCCTGGAACCCCAGATCCTGCACCCAACACCCTGCACCCCAAAACTCTGCACCTCCAGATCCTAAACCCTTCAACCCTGCACCTCAAATCCTCCAACCCCAAACCCTGCACCCCCAAAGCCTACAGCCCTAAATCCTGCCCCACAAACCCTGCACCCGCAAATCTGTCCCCGAAACTCTGTACCCCAACAGCACGCACACTCAAATCCTCCACGCACACATCCTGACCCCCAAATCCCTCACCCCAAAACCCTGCAGCCCAGTACCCCCAGACCACCGAATCTTGCACCTCCAAATCCTGCCCCCTTTAGCCTTGCACTTCACACCCTGCACCCCCAAATCCTGCACCCAAACCCTGTACCCCCAAATCCTGCAACCAAACCTTGTACCCCCAAATCCTTGACCTCCACATCCCGAATCTCCAAAAGCAGCAACCCCAAAACCCTACACCCCCAATCCCTGCACCCCCAAACCCTCAGCCCAAAGCCCTGCACCCCCAAATCCTGCCGTACCCAACCCTTCACCTCAAACCTCTTCAACCCAAGATACTGAAACCTGCACCCCCAGTTCCTGAACATGCGAACCCTGCACCCCCAAACCCTGCCCCCCCAAAACCTACATCCCCAAATCCTGCCCCCCCAGGTCCTGAACTCCCAAAATCTGCACCCCTAATTCCCTGGACTCCCAAAACCTGCACCCCCAATTCTGCCTCCACAAGACCTGCACCCCCAAACCCTGCTCCACTAAATCCTGCACCCCCAAACCCTGGACCCCAAATCCTGTCCCCCACAAATGGCACCCTAAAAACCTGCAACCGCAAATCCTGTCCTACCCAACCCTTCACCCCAAACCCCTTCACCCCAAGATCCTGCTGCCCTAAACCCTGCACCCCCAAATTGTGCCTCCCAACCCTGTCTCCCTAAAGCCTGACCCCTAAACCCTGCTCCCCAAAACCCTGCTACCCCAAATCTTGCACCTCCCAACTCTGTACCCCCGCACCCCCAAAGCCTCACCCTAAAGCCCTGCACCCCCAAATCTGGCCCTACCAAACCCTTCAGCCCTGCACCCCAAGATCCTCCTACCCTAAACCCCCAACACCCTGCACCCATAAATCCTGGAACCCCAGATCCTGCACCCAACACCCTGCACCTCAAAACTCTGCACCTCCAGATCCTAAACCATTCAACCCTGCCCCCCAAATCCTCCCTCCCCAAACCCTGCACTCCAGAACCTAACGATCTCAGATCTTGCACCTCTAAATCTCTGCACTCCACAACCCTACACCCTCAAATCCTGCACCCCTATATCCTGCCCCCCAAACCCCTGCACCTCCAAACCCTTGACCCCCAAATCATGCAACCTTAAACCAGGCGCCCCCAAACCCTTCCCCACCAAACCCTGCACCCCCAAACCCCTTCACCCCAAGACCCTTCACCCCCAAACCCTGAACCCCCAAATCATGCACCCCCAGATCCTGACCCCCAATCCCTGCACCCACAAACACTGCACCCCCAGATCCTGCACCCCAAAACCCTTCTACTCTAAACCCTGAACCCCCAAATCCTGCACCCCCATATTCTTCTCTCACAAACCCTGCACCCCAAAACTCTGCACCCCTAAATCCTGTCCCTGCAAATAATGCGCCCGAAACCTTGAGCCCGCAAACCCTGCACACCCAGGTCCTGAACCCTGCACCCCCAAGTCCTTTAACCCCCAAACCCAGCAACCCCAGACCCTGTACCCCCAGATCCTTCCCCAAACACCCTGTACACCCAAACCCTGCACCACCAAATCCTTCACCCCAAATTCCTGCCCTACCAAGCCCTTCACCCAAACTCCCGCACCCCCAGATCCTGCACTCCAAAACCTTGCACCCCCAGATCCTTCCTTCTTTCCTTCCTGTTGCCTGCACCCCAAATCCTGCCCTACCAAACCCTGCACCCCAAATTCTGCCCCCCAAACCCTGATCCCTGAAACACTCCACCTCCAAACCCTGTACCCCCAAATCCTTCCCCAACACCCTGCACCCCCAAACCCTGCATCCCCTAACCCTGAACCCCAGATCCCTCACCCACAACCCCTGCACCCCCAAACGCAGCACCCCCAAATACTGAAGCCCCAGTTCCTTCCCTTCCGTACCCTGCAGCCCCAAATCCTGAACCCCCAAATCCTGCACCTTTAATCCTCCACCCCCTTGACACTGCACCCCCAAAACGTGCACCACCAAATCCTGCACCCCTGAAACCTCCCCCCTCCAAACCCTGCACTTCAAAACCCTGCACCCCCAAACCCTGAACCCCCAAATCAGGCACCCCCAGTTCCTGCACCCCATACCTTACACCCCAAATCCTACCGCCAAAACTTTGCAATCCTTAGTCCTGCCCCTCACACCTTGCACCCCCAAACCCTGCCCCCCAGATCCTGCATCCCCAGATCCTTCCCTCCCAAACTCTGCACCTCCAAAACCTGCACCCCAAGATCCAGATACTGTAAACAGCGAACCCTCAAATCCTGTACCCCAAAGGCAGCCCCCCCAGTCCTGCCTCCCCACACGCCATACTCAAAGCCCTACACTCCAAAACCCTGCAGCCCCTAACCCTGAACCCCAAATCCCTTACCCAAAGCCCCTGCACCCCTCAAACCCTGCACCCCAAAATCCTGCTCCCGTAAATCTTGGACACCCAAACCTTGCACCCTCAAATCTTGCACCCCGAACCGTGCACCCTGAAAGCATTCAGGCCCAAATCCTGCACCCTAAAATCCTGCACCCCCAGACCCTGAAACCCAAATCTTGCATCCTAGATTCTGCATCCCTATTAACCCTTCACCCCAAAACCCTGCAACACAATATTCCACACCCCCAATTTCAGCCCTACCAAACTCTGCACCCCTAAACCCTAAAGCCAAAATCTTGCACCCCCTAATCCTGCCCTCGCAAATCCTGAACCCTGAAACCCTGCCCCCCCAAACCCTACACCCCAAGATCCTTCCCCCACCTCCTGAAACCCCAAACCCTGCACCCCAAAGAATTCACTCCCAAACCTTGCACCTCCAAATCCTGCACCTCAAAGGCCTGAAAACCCAAGCCCTTCAACCCCATCCCTGCAACACCAAATCCTGCACCCCAAAACCCAGCACCCCAGAATCCTGCACCCCAAATCCTGCCCTACCAAACCTTTCACTGCAAAGCCCTGCACCCCAAGATTGTGCTACCCTAAAAACTGAACCCCCAAATCCTGCAGCCCCAGATCCTTGCCTCCCAAAACTCTGCATCCCCAAATCCTGCACCCCAAATCTCTCACCCCCAAATCCTTCCCCCACCACCCTGCACCCTCAAATCCTTCACCCCCAACCCCTGCACACCAAAACTCCACACCTCCAAATCCTGAACCCTGAAACCCCACACGCCCAAATCCTGTGCACCCCCACCAGTCCTATGCACCCCACGCTCTGCAACTTTAAATTTCCCTCCAAACCCCTGCACCCCCAAACCCTGAACTCCCAAACTCTGCACCCCAAAACCCTGCACCCCCAAATTCTTCCCCCAAACCCTGCACCTGTAATTCCTGGAACCCCAGTTCCTGAATGCATGAAACTTGCACCCCATAACCCTGCACCCCAAATCTCTGCACCCCAAAACCCTGCTCCCCAAATCCTGCACCTTTAAACCTTACACCCCCACATTTTGCCACACCAAACATTGCACCCCCAAGCTCTGCACTTCAGGTTCTGTACCCCAAAATCCTGCAGCTGCAAAACCTTCATGCCCATACCCTGCATCCCCAAGTTCTGACCCCCCAAAATCCTCCACCCCAGAACCCTGCACCCCCAAATCCTGCACACACCAACCCTGCACCCCAATCCTGAACCCAAGTTCTTAAAAATGTGGAACCTGCACCCCCAAACCCTCGCTCCCACCACTTCAAAAACCTGCACCCCCAAATCCTGCCCTAACAATCCCTGCCCCCCAAGATCCTCCCACTCTAAATGCATAACACCCTGCAGTGATGAATCCTGCACCCCCAAATCCTGATCTCCAAACCCTGCACCCCCAGAACCTGCAACTTCAGAAGCAGCACCCCCAGATCCTGCCTCCTACAACCCCAAAACGCTGCACCCCCAAATCTTGCCCCCCAAAATCTTGCACCCCCAAATCCTTCCCTGCCAAACAGTGCACCCCCAATCCTTGGCCCCCCCAAATCCTGCATCCCCTGGGCCTGAACACCTGAGCACTGCACCCCCAAACCCTGTACCCTAAACCCTGCACCCCCACAGATCATGAACATGTGAAACCTGCACCCCAAACCCTTCCCCCCAAACCTTTCACCCCCAAATCCTTCAACCCTACTTCCTGAACCTCCACATCCTGCCCCTCAAAATCCTCCATCCCAGATCCTTCCCCCAAACCTTTTACCCCAAAATTCTGCACCCCAAAACTCAGAACTGCAGAACCCTGCAAACCCAAATCCTGCAAACCCAAATCCTGCACCCCTGAACTCTGGACACCCCAAATCCCTGCACCCAAAAGTCTGTCTCCCAAACCTTCACACGAAACCCCTGCACCCCAAGATCCTGCTGCCCTAAACCCTGAACCCCCAAACCCTGCATCCTCAGATCTTTCAATCCCACACCCTGCACCCCTAAATCCTGCAGCCCCACATCCTTCAGTCCCAAATCTGGCACTCCCAAATCCTGCACCCCCATAACGTTGCAACCCAAATCTCTGCACCCCCAAATCATTTTCCTTCAAATCCTGCACCCTAAAACTGCAGACCCCAACATCTTTCACCCCCAAACCCTGCACCCCGAAATCCTGCACCCAGAAACCCTACACCTCTAAACCCTGCACCCCCAAATGCTGCCACATCAAACAATGCAGCAGCAAACCCTGCGCCCCGAAACCCTGAGCCCCCAAGTCCTTCACCCACAGGTCCTGAACGCACGAAACCTGCACCCCCAAACTCTGCACCCAAACCCCTGCACCCCCAAACCCTGCATGCCCAAATCCTGCACCCCCAGCTTCTAAACACCCAAATCCTGCAGCCCCAAAACTTGCACCCCAAAAGCATGCACCCTCGAATCCTGCACCCCAAATTCTGCCCCCCAGCCCCCCCCTCCAAACCCAGCACTCCCAAAGCCTGCACCCCCAAACCCTCACCACAAATCTTGCACCCCCAATTCCTGCCCTACCAATCCCTTCGCCCCAAGATCCTGCTACCCTAAACCCTGAACCCCCAATTCTGGCACCCAAAATCCTGCATCCCCAAATCCTGTACCCCCATAACCCTGCCCCCCCCAGTCCTGCCCCTAAATCCTGCACCCCAAAACTCTGCACCCCCAAACCCTGCAACTTGAAAAGCTGCACCCGCAGATTATGCCTCCTACAACCCCAAATCCTGCACCTCAGAGCACTGCACCCACAAACCCTACAGCCCCAAACCCTGTCCCCCCAAATCCTGCACCTTAAACCCCTGCATACACAAGCCCTGCACCCCCAAATCTTGTCCCCCCAAACCCTGCAATTAAAAACCGAGCATCCCCCAAACCCTGCATGTTGAAAACCTACAACCCCAAAAGCTGCACCCCAAGATTCTGGCCCCCACCCTGCACCCCCAAATCCTGCACCCCAGATCCTGAATCCCAAACCCTTCACCCCCAAATTCTGCTTCCCTAAATCTTGCACTCCCAGCTTCTGCACCCCCAAAGCCTGCACCCCAAAGCCTGCACACTAGGATCGTCATTCCCAACCCCTGGTCCCCCAGTTCCTGAACACGCAAACCCTGCACCCCAAATCCTGCCCTACCAAACCCTGCACCCCAAAACTGCACCCCCAGGTGGTGCCCTACCAAACTCTTCTCCTCAAATCCCTGCACCCCAGGATCCTGCTGCCCTAAACCCTGAACCCCCATATCCTGCACAACCAAACCCTACACCCAAAGATCCTTCCCTCCCAAACTCTGCATCCCCAGGTCCTGCACCCCCAAATCCTCCAACCCCATTTCGCAAACCCTCCAACCCTGCAGCCCCAAAATCCTGCATCCCCAAACCCTGCACCCCCAAACCCTGCACCCCCAGATCCTGCACCCCAAACCCTGCACTCTCAAATCATGCACCCCGAAAACATGTGCAACCTCAAACTGTGCACCCCCAAACACTGCACCCCCAAATCCTGACTCTCCAGATCCTGCACTTCCAAAACCTGCACCCCAAATCCTGCAATCCCAAACCCTGCACGCAGAAACCCTGGACCCCCAAACCTCTGTACCCCAAATCCTGCCCCTAAGTTGCACCTTGAAAACCTGCACCCCCAAATCCTGTCCTACCCAACCCTTCACCCCAAGATCCTGCTACCCTAAACCCTGCACCCCCACATCATCCCTCCCAACCCTGCCCCCCAAACCCTGTCCCCCTAAAGCCTGACCCCTAAACCCTGCTCCCCAAAACTCTGCTACCCTAAATCTTGTACCCCCAGATCCAACACCCTACAGTCCCAAACCCTGCACCCCCAATTCTGGCTCCCCAATCCCTGCACCCCCAAACCCTGCACCACTGAACCTTTCACCCCAAAACCCTGCTTCCCCAATCCGCCCCCCCAAAATTCTGCACCCCAAAACCCTATACCCAAAACCCTGCATCCCACAAGTTGCACCCTAAAAACCTGCACCCCCAAAACCTGTACCCCCAGATCCTTCCCCCCCCAAAATTGCACTCTGAAATCCCTCACCCCAAATCCCTGCACCCTTAAATCCTCCAACCCCCACGTCCTGCACCCCCAGGTCCTGAACACCTGAACCCTGCACCCCCAACCCCTCATCCCAAAGCCCTGCACCCCCAAATCCTGCCTCTAAACCCTGAACAACAAGGTTCTGCACCCCAAACCCTGCTCCCCCATATCCTGCCCTACCAAATCCTGCACCCCAGAACCCTGCACCACCATATTGTGATCCCTACAGCCTGCACCCCCAGACCCTTCCCTCCCAAAACCTGTACCCCCATAACCCTGCACCCTTCAACCGTCCACCCCCAACTTCTGCAGCCCCAACTTCTTCAGCCCCGGTTCCTTAACATGTGAAACCTGCACCCCCAAGTCCTGCACCCCAAAACATTTCACCCGAAATCGTGCTCCCAGAAACCATGTACCCCCAAATCCTTCCCCCAACACCCTGCACCCCCAAACCCTGAACCCCCTAACCCTGAACCCCAAATCCTTCACCCAAAACCCCTGCACCCCTCAAGCCCTGCACCCCCAAACCCTGAACCCCAAATCCTTCACCCAAAGCCCCTGCACCCCTCAAACCCTGCACCCCAAGATCCTGCTCCCCTAAATCTTGAACACCCAGACCTTGCACCCTCAAATCTTACACCCCCAAACCCTGCACCCCGAAAGCATTCATGCCCAAATCCTGCACCCTAAAACCCTGAACCTCCAAACCCTGAACCCCAAATCCTGCACCCCCAGACCCTGCACCCCAAAACCTTCACCGCAAACCCTGCACCCCCAGCCTCTGTCCCCCAAATCCTTCCCCCAACACCCTGTCCCACCAAAACGTACATCCCCAAATCCTGCACCTCCAGGTCCTGAACACCCAAAATCTGCACCCCCAGATCCCTGAACTCCCAAAACCTGCACCCCCAATTCTGCCTCCACAAGACCTGCACCTCCAAACCCTGCACCACTAAATCCTGCGCCCCCAAACCCTGCACCCCCAAGCCCCTGTACCCCAAATCCTGCCCCCCACAAGTTGCACCCTAAAAACCTGCACCCCCAAATCCTGTCCTACCCAACCCTTCACCCCAAACCCCTTCACCCCAAGATCCTGCTGCCCTAAACCCCGCACCCCCAAATCGTGCCTCCCAACCCTGCTCCCCAAACCCTGTCCCCCTAAAGCTTGACCCCTAAACCCTGCTCCCCAAAACCCTGCTACCCCAAATCTTGTACCCCCAGATCCTTCCCCCAACACCCTGCAATCACAAACCCTGCACCACCGAAACATTCACCCCCTAAGACTGAACCCCCAAATCCTGTAACCCCAAACCTTGATTTCCCAAACCCTGCACCCCAAAACCCTGTGCTTCCAAACCCCCAAACCCCCAAATCCTTTACCCCCAAACCAATGCAACCCACTCTCCGCAACATTAAATTTCCCCCCAAACCCCTGCACCTCCAAACCCTGATCTCCCAAACTCTGTACCCCAGAACCCTGCTCCCCCAAATTCTGCCAACAAACCCCTGCCCCCCAAGCTCTGCAGCCCTAAATTGTGCACCTCCTTATCCAGCCCCCCAAACAACGCACCCCCAAACCTTCATCCCCAGATCCTGCACCCCCAGGTCCTGAACATCTGAACCCTGCCCCCCAAAACCTGCTCCCCTAACTCTGCACCCACAAATCCTGCTCTGGAAAAGCCTTCACCTGAAACACTGCACCCCAAAACCGTACACCCTCAAAACTCTGCACCCCCAGCTCCTAAACCTGAACTGTGCACCCCGCTCTCCAGAACCCCAACACCCTGCACCCCCAAATCCTGTGCCCCACAATCCTGACTCCCCACAGCCCATACTCCATGCCGTGCACTCCAAAACCTGCACCCCCAAATCATTCCCCCAAAGCGTTCACCCCCAAATCTTGTTCATCCAGACCCACCCCCCAAACCCTGCACCCCTGAACTCTGCTCCCCCGAACCCTGCACTGCAAAACCTTGTCAACCAAATCCATCACCCCCAGATCCTGCTCCCCAAAACCCTGCACCCAAAATCCTGCCCCGCAGACCCTGCACCCCCAAATTCTGACCCCCAATCAATGCACTTACAAACCCTGCAGCGCAGATCCTTCCCCCCCAAACCTGGCACCCTGAAATCCCTCACCCCAAATCCCTGCACTCTCAAATCTTGCACCCCCACAAAATGTGCACCCCCAAATCCTTCCCCCAAACACCCTGCACCCCTTAGTCCTGTACCCCAAAATCCTGCACCCCTAAGTCCTGAAACTTCAAACCCTGCACCCTCATCCTTCCTTACCCAACCCTGCACCCCCAAATCCCTGCACCCCCAAATCCTCCAACCCCCACGTCCTGCACCCCCAAGTCCTGAACACCTGAACTCTGCACCCCCAAGCCCTCACCCCAAAGCCCTGCACCCCCAAATCCTGCCTCTAAACCCTGAACAACAAGGTTCTGCACCCCAAACCCTACTCACCCATATCCTGCACCCCAGATCCTGCACCCCAGAACCCTGCACCCCCATATTGTGATCCCTACACCCTGCACCCCCAGATCCTTCCCTCCCAAAACCCGTACTCCCACATCCTGCACCCTTCAAACCCTGCACCCCAAACCCTGCACCCCCAAATTCTGCAGCCTCAGTTCCTTAACGTGTGAAACCTGCACCCCCAACTCTGCACCCCCAACTCTGCACTCCCAAATCCTCCAGCCCCATGTCCCGAACTCCCAAACCCTGCACCCCCCAAACCCATTCACCCCCAAATCCTGCACCCCAAACCCTACCGCCTAAACTTTCTACCCCCAAATCCTGCCCTACCAGGCCGTCCACCCCAAACCCCTGCAGCCCAAGATCCTGCTACCCTAAACCCTGCACCCCCATATCCTCCTTCCCCAAACCCTGCACCCCAAAACCTGACACTCCAGAACCCTGCAACCCCAAATCCTGCACCCCCAAATCCTAGCCCCCAAACCCTGCACCCCAAACTCCTGCATCCAAAGATCCTACTGCCCTAAACCCGGAACCCCTAAGTTCTGATCCCCTGGAACCTGCACCCCCAGACTCTGTAGCCCGAAATCAGGCCCCCAAAACCCTGCCCCCCCAGCCTTGCACCCCATCCTTCGTGGGGGACGAGACCCCCAAGAACCACGGTGCCTCACACCAGAGGCACAAAAAGCGCTTGAGCAAATGGCAAGAAAAGTGGATAGATCAGAATTGCCGGTTCCTCTTCATGTCTGTAACACCAACAAGGAGCTGGCAGGACTTTTGGCCCCGTGGGGCACGGAAGAAAAGGATCCGTTGTTAGGATTAGAATGGATATTTGTAACCAATCCAAACCAAACCCATCGTTCAGAGGCCGGAAGCCATTGCCAGGTGGCAGTGAAAGGACTGAGCCGATATCTGACCTTGTCTGGGTCATATGTTGGTGAAATTGTGATCCCCATTTCTCTCCATCTGTTTGAACAGATCCTTCTCAAACACGACGATCTGGCCTCAGCTCTCGCCTGGATTCCGGTGCGGGTGGACAATCCTTATCCACCGCATCCCGTATTTAAACCAACCTCCCCTTGCAGCCCGTGTCAGTTGTCAGTGAGCGTCCGTTAGATGCCATAACCATTGTCACGGGTGCGAGTAGTCGCTCCTGCAAAGGAGGTTTGTGTGGTTTGAGCAGGGTCAGTGGCATTCACAGCTTGTTGTAGCTGAGGGATCGGTTCAAATTTTAGCGTTGCAAGCGGTGACAGCAGCATTACAAAAGTGGCAGAACCGCCCAATTAATCTGGTAGCAGATTCTCTTTATGGTCAGGAGTTGTATGAAGAACACATAGAGCGCTTGTGCAGCGAGTTTCCAACTCCTTGTTGTTTGAGGCATTATTGGATTTGTGGAACGTGTTAGATTATAGGACAGCGCCGGTATTTATAATGCATATAAAAAGCCACTCTGACCTACCAGGTGGCCTAGTTGAGGGAAACACCATCACAGCCAAACTCGTGGCGGTGACAGACATGTCTCCTTGTGAACAAGCCAGACAAGCTCACGAGTTCTTCCATCGATCCTCAGCATCGCTCCCAAAACAGTTTGCACTTCCCAAGGGACAAGCTGGATCCATTACCGCAGTTGTCCTGCCTGTGCCCGCATGGCGCCTCTGCAACAAAAGGGAGCGAATCCTCGGGGCTCGCAGCCAGGTCAGTCGTGGCAAACTGATATTACTGAATTTGCAGCGTTTGGCCGACAAAAATACATTGGTGTGTCCATGGACACCTGTTCAGGACTGTTGCGGCTACAGCTTTGATCTCAGCAAATGCAAAAGCGGGAAAGCGTCCTTGATTACAAGCCTTTGCTGTCATGGGAGTTCCTACCCAGATCAAACAGATAATGGCCCCGCGTACCGTTCTGACACTCTTGCAACCTTCCTCGTCCAGGGGAAGGTGCAACCCCTGTTCGGAGTCCCTTAGAACTCTACTGGCCAGGCAGTTATTGAGCGTGCACACGCACCTTGAAAAGCCTTTTGCCCGTTCTGAACAAACAAGGGGAATTGGTGTGGGTGCAGAAGAGGTTTTGATGAAGGCATCGTATGTGCTGAACTGGCTTAATCCTAAAAGTGAGACTGAAATGGAACCTGTTGTTATGCACCATATCAACAATGTCAAAGGTCTTTCCGAAGAAGTACCTAAGGTCAGTGTGTTTGATCCGATAACACAGCAATGGGAAGGTCCTGTGTCACTGATCACCTGGGGAAGGGGATGTGCTTGTGTTTCCACAGGTAACCATAACAACTGGTGGATTCAGCACAGTGGGTGAGGCCTTGGCTGGCCAGCAAAGAAGAGACTGATTGCAGTGGTGCCGACCCTGACCCTCAGACGTGTTGTCGCTTTCAGCAGCGGATGCGGCCGGTGTTGAGCTTTGCAAAACAGAGCAGCGATTAATGGTTTGTTATTGGCCATGGCTACGGTTGTGAAGTTTGATGGGGTGTGTTGTTTGAACTTCAAAGACCATTCAGAATCTATACATAAAAAGAGAACAGATTTGCAGAACATGAAAATAACAGAAGATGTTGTTTTTTTGGGTTGGATGCTTTGTTTGGTTAAAAGGAATATCGAAAACAGGTCTGTTCTTGTTAACTGTAATTGAATTAGCTGTAACATTCTTACCCCGTATTTCGCATGGTCTTCAAAGCACAATACGGCGTGTTGTGAACATTCTATTAAATGAAAGAGGGGGAGAAGCAGTGGTAGAGCCCCCCGGGGGATGGGGCCGTCGCCAGCCCGGCCAGGAGGTGAAGCCGGAGACCAAAGAGACAAAAGGAATCCTGTAAGAAGGTACCAGCCAATGAGCAGTCGCCGACACGCGCGTGCAGAGCGCGTGGACAGTGCGTGCAGCCAATCACGTCACTGGATAGCGCGTGCTGTAACCAATCCCGTTGTTGCACAGCGTGTGGACAGGGCAGCTTTTGATCTAAAGCCAGCGTGGTCGGACAGTCAAGGTGAACTCTGTGAACATCACTTGGTGTGTCCGGTTCTTTTGGTCTAAAGCCAGCGTGGTCGGACAGTCAAGGTGAACCCTGTGAACATCACTTGGTGTGTCTGGTTCTTTTGGTCTAAAGCCAGCGTGGTCGGACAGTCAAGGTGAACTCTGTGAACGTCACTTGGTGTGTCCGGTTCCGTCTCTCGCATGGCGGCAACACTGAACGGCTGCAGTTTTCTGTGTTTTGGTGACCCAAACTCTCTCCAGTGCACAGAACGGGGATCCTCTGTGCAGCGACAAGGCCTGTGAGCACAATGCAAGTTGGGCTACGTTAAAGCAGTAGAGCAGCACTGGATAATGGGGGGAGGATCAATAAGTGTGTTAATGACCTGGATCACGGGAGGAACATGTATTGCAATCCAAGAGTACGTGGACTTCATATTTTCTTTCATTGCTTTGATGCTGTGTTTTTATAGAAGACCTACATGCTTGTAAATGGAATTTGCTAGATTATAGTAGCACACTGCAGAAATGAGTCATCTCTCTGCAGAATCTTTCTGGGGCTTCTGCCTGTGATCCTCTGAGACAAGCAGTTCTTCCCAAATTATTTACTTCTCCAAACTGTTTAATTCGTAGTCTTATGTTGCAGAACAGGGAAGCTCCATCCAGTGTGTCTGACCTGTGATGCACGGTGCATGCATCGTGCTTAATGCACCAGAAGTTATGTTCTGGATTCATTTTAATGAGAGTAAATAATTGGATGGGTTCTTAGCACACTAAACAAATGCATCTCACAACTTTGGAAACTCTCTCATCTCTTTTGATCAGCCATCTCTATTTGTTTAATGCTGAAACAATAGGAACTCTTATTTAACCAGTTTTCCCACTCTCCATTCTCTAAGCTGAGAGACTGCGCTGAGGCGCTGCTCACAGAGTTGTATTGAAACATCCATAAACACCAGGGAGTTCAGAGCTTCTCAGCTGTGGAACACGGGTGAATTGGGCTTCTACTGTTTGCTTCTTTGCAGAAGAACCCTCAGCACAAGCTGGAACACAAGCACAGTTCACTGCCAGGACAGCCAAGTTGTTTAATACAGCTCAACCTCGGGAAAAACAACCAACCAACCAAACAACCCCAACCCAGCAATGGGTTAAAAACAATAATAATAAAACGCTTTCAGCTCTCGCAGCTGCTGTAAGCGAGGAACAGCATATGTGCAGCTGGCTGTGTATTCCACTGAGCTCTTCATTTGCTTACACTTGAGGTCTTGCTGTGTCTGTGATCATGTTGCTTGGCCACTGCAATCTTGCACCCGCTTTGTCAAACGTTTCTCAGCTGAGGTGAGACAGCGGAAGTGGTTTGTGTGCTCCTGTACCTTACAGACTGACAAAAATGCTGGATGGGAAGTGAATATTTTAATGAGTTCAGTAGGTTTTATTGGGAATTCAGCACGGTCTAGTGTGGTCTTACTGGATCTCCATGTTCTGCTGGCTCCACTCAGAGCTGGAGTATTACCGTGAAAACGGGGAATATATTTAGGTGTCACTGGAGTGTTTCTCAGCATTTCAAATGGCTACTGAAGTACATTATTTCTATAGTTTTTCTTCTATCCCCATAGGAAAATGTGTGCACAGTAATGTTTTCTGTTTCAGATCTTAACGATTTCATACTGACCATTTATTCTTCTTTTTCTTTTGATCAGAAATCCTCAGGTAGCCATTTGAAATACAAGGATAATCAAGTCAAATAATCAAGAAAAAGCAGCAAAAAATGCAAAGATTCTCTCTGAATTCCTGAAGAACAGACATAATCCCCCTCTGGTACATCCCCCTCTCGTTTCAACAAGTCTAGTTACTGGAATATGAAAGATATTGGAATACAACCTCAGAATGAGTTTTAATTCTATTCCCTCCAGCCCTCCAGAGAACACTCATGCAGAAATGTGTTCTCCCAGTAAGAAAATCCAAAGAAAGATTAAAAAAAATGATGACAGGCATGCACGCAATGTTCCTTTTAGAGCATCACAGGGTCATTTTGGTTGGAAGAGACCCTCGTATCATCAAGTCCAACCGTAAACCCAACACTGTCATTACCCCATGTCCTGAGAACCTCGTCCGTCTGTCCAGCCCTCCAGGGATGGTGACTCCAGCACTGCCCTGGGCAGCCTGTTCCAATGCCCCACAGCCCTTTGGGGAAGAAATTGTTCCCCACATCCAACCTCAACCTCCCCTGGGCAACCTGAGGCCGTTTCCTCTGCTCCTGGCGCTTGTTCCTGGGGAGCAGAGCCCGACCCCGCTGGCTCCAAGCTCCTTTCAGGCAGCTCAGAGATCAGAAGGTCTCCCCTCAGCTCCTGTTCTCCAGCTGAACCCCCCAGCTCCCTCAGCCGCTCCCATCACACTTGTGCTCCAGCCCCTCACCAGCTCCGTTCCCTTCTCTCCACTCAGTCCAGCACCCCAAGGCCTTTCTTGGCGTGAGGGGCCCAGAACTGCCCCCAGGATTGGCGGTTTGGCCTCCCCAGGTCCCAGCACAGGGACGGTCGCTGCCCTGGGCCTGCTGGCCACCCCAGTGCTGGTACCAGCCAGGATCCTGTGGCCTCTTGGCCACCTGGGCACACGCTGGCTCATGTTCAGCCGCTGGCACCAACACCCCCGGTGCCTTTTCCAGCCGCTCCTCCCCAGCTGCAGCGTCCATGGGGTTGTTGTGACCCATGTGCAGGACCCGGCACTTGCCCTTGGTGACCCTCAAACACCCATCCAGGCCATGAGCTGCAGCTTCTCCAGGAAAATGCTGGGGATACAGTGTCAAAGGCTTTGCTGAAGTCTCAGTAATTCTTTAATAAAGGTAGTCGAAAAATCCCTTGGAAAGCAAAATGCAGGAAAGAGGTAAATCTTGAACCTGAACCTTTTCCTCTGTGATTAATGTGATGTAATTTATTTTCCGATAAAATAAGACATCTCAGTAAAACGGGAAAAGACAAAAGGTCTGTTTTGGGACTTCCTGTAGGAACTTTTTCTTCCCTTTGCCCATGCTGAACTGCCCCATACCAGTTGAAGCACAACTTGCCAATTTTTAACTTTAATTTTATTGTTAGGTATTTTTGGAGGTAAATTTAGTAATGAAGTATCAGAAATACAGGCCACAAAGATGATTAAGGGCCTGGAACATCTTTCCTATGAAGAGAGGCTGAGGGAGCTGGGACTGTTCAGCCTTGAGAAGAGAAAGCTCAGGGGGATCTTATCAATGTGTGTCAATATCTGACGTGCAGAATGAACAGGAGGGAGCTGGACTCTTGGGGTGCCATGATAGGGCAAGAACAAATGGGCATAAACTTAAAAACAATGCGAACACAAGAAAAACAGTTTTTAAATCTATTTTTTTTACTTGTGTGAGGCTGCTCAAAACTGGAGCAAGTTGCCCAGAGAGGCTGTGGAATCCCTGTCTGTGCAGATGCTGAGCCCTGACGCAGCCAGGACGGGCTCTCAGGACAGGACGGGCTCGTCCTGAGCCCGGGCTTGGACCAGCCGAGCTCAGGAGGGTCCCTTCCCGCCGAGCAAGCCTGTGATCCGTGACATCCTGAAAACCGCTGTCCTTAGTTTCCAAACCTGACTTATTTTATGTTGGAATCTTGTGTAATGGATAAAATTTTCCACTTCAGCACATTTTGTGAAACTCAAAAAACCCCTCAGCATTACTGGATTTAAAGAAATTGCAAACTAGACAAGTGCAGCCATCTGACCCCTGTTATTTTAACAGCCTCGAGATATTCCAGCTGGGCACCGAGCGCCTCTGTTGTCTCAGTGTAGCAGCCGTACCCACAGCATCAGTACCCACAGCATCAGTACCCACAGCAGCGGTACCCACAGCAGCGGTACCCACAGCAGCGGTACCCACAGCATCAGTACCTGTGGAGGGGTTGCTGTTAGATGGAGATTTGTTATTGAACCAGCCAGGAATTTCAAGGCTGGGAACACGACCTGCCATGGGAGAGAAGCAGCTCCGAAATAACCAGGCCCCAACGTGGTGTAAATCAACGGACTTCAGCGCGTGGACAGCGCGTGAACATAGATGATATCCAATTAGCGAATGCCTGCTTGGAGCGTGGATGCGTAATCAGAGAATAGTTGCATATATAAGGAGGCTTGTTTCTGTAATAAATGACTTTGCGTGATTCACATTGAATCGGAATGCTGAGTCCTTTATCATTCCAACAAGTACCCACAGCATCGGTACCCACAGCAGCGGTACCCACAGCATTGGTACCCACAGCATCGGTACCCACAGCAGCCGTACCCACAGCATTGGTACCCACAGCATTGGTACCCACAGCAGCCGTACCCACAGCATTGGTACCCACAGCATTGGTACCCGAACGCCCGGCGGAGCAGACAGGAGCAGTAACAGCAGCAGCCGCTCCCAGCCAGGATCTCCAGCCTCATTTCTTACCATCTCGAACAAAGGCAGTGAAGAAAGTCCATGTTCTACAGATGATCTTCTTGCTGATTCCAGAGATAAAGGTGCTGTGTAACTCTAAAAGTTTAAGAGTGCTTAACTTTAACCCGTTGCTACGTGCATGACCATGTAGTAAAAGAGGGACTTTGTTTCCCACCTCCATGGAGAAATGGTGCAATGCTTTTTTCTTTGTAAGTGATCTTTTTTTTTCTGGATTTTTCCAAAGACTCCGTGTGCACACATCTGTGATGCTCTGTAATTAGAGCTGCATAGATATGACTGAGGGATGTGCTTCCCAGACAAGTTTTTGGTTTTAAATAATAGATTCTTCAAGTACTGTGAACAAGTTGAAGAATCGAGAGTGCACAGCGACAGGTGGAACAGCAGAAATAGGCCAGTCCTGCTGCTTGCGTCAGGTATTGGTTTTATTTCAGGGAAAATGGGCAACTTTCCAGCATTTCATGCATGCACCCATAAAAGTTTAACTGTCTTTTTCAAATCATTCTTTGTCACCAGAAATCTTCTGAGATACACTGGGAGAATTTCCTAATTCCACATAAGCTTGTTCTGTTTTGAAGAATATGATTTCTGTCTGTTTCCTTGGCCGGGTGGTGATGGCACAGGAGCGCAGATTCAGGTTTGTGGCTACAAACAGGAAGTGGCCAGGAATGGGCAGAGATTGCAGAGGAGCCTGAAAAATGCTGTGAGGAGAAATGGAAAGGAGGAAAGGGATTGAGATAAGAAAACCTGTTAGCAAATGAAAACTTCAAGGTGACTGAAAACGTTCCTTAATTTTATAACATTGGTAATGATGTGGGTTTCAATTTGGGGGACATGTAAAGATAGCTATTGTGTTTTTTAATAGTGTGGCACACTGAAGGAATGAGATGCCCTCTTCCTGCAGAGAATGGGAATAATTCTCCCTTGCCAAAATATGCTGCCTCACCAAAACCCAACAACAGCTACAAGTTCAAGCGTGAGCCACCAGAGGGCTGTGAAAAGGTGAAAGTCTTTGAGGAAAGCTTGTGAGTTGATCTTTTCTACAGAATAAATAACATTCAGAGTTACTCATTGGTTTATTGATTTTTGTCTCGGATCAGAATTATTAGTCCAGTTGCTAAAATCATGCTGACACCCTGATCTCTGTCTTGTGTGACTGTGTGCTGGTAGATGCTTTAGGCATCTGAGATGCAGGACAGCAGCCTCAGACTCCTCCAAGGAAGCTGCCTGGGATGGTTTTTGTTATTTGTAGGAATCTCTCTCCTCCAGGATCCACCCAAGTCTCCACCCAGGCATCTCCTGGATTCTCAAGAGCTCCTCTGACAGTGCCCCAAGATCCTGGTACCAGCCCCAGACTCCTCCACAGAAGCTACCGGAGAAGACTTTTTTCTTCTGCAGGAAGCTTTGAGCTCTAGAACGCACCGAGACTCTTCCCAGACTCTGCTGCAGCTGTTGGAGCTCTGCTTTCACTGTCTGAGATCCCAGCTGGCTGCCCCAGACTCCTCCAAGGAAGCTGCCCAAGATGACTTTTCTCATGCTAGAAGCTCGCTTCTCTGGAAGAACCCAAAACTCCTCCCAGGCACCTCCTGGAGTATTTTGACCTCTGCTTTAGGGACAGAAGATGCTGGGTGGCAGCCTCAGACTCTTCCAATGAATCTACCCGAGGTGATTTTTCTTTCCGAGTGGAAACTCTGTCCTGCAGGATCCACCCAAGACTCCTCCCGGGTACTCGCACAGTCACCTCACTTCCTATAGGAAGCTGAGGCCCCAGGTGGAAGCCCCAGACTCCTCCAGTGAAGCCACCTGACATGATTTTTCCCTTTTGGAGAAAACTGCTGCATCTGGGATCTACCAGAGACTCCTCCTGCTCTGGTCCTGTCTGGTCCCTGCCCCACAGTGTGTCCCCAGCACATGTCCCTGTGCCACCGCAGCCCTGGGCCAGGCACCGTGCCCTGCAGTGAGGTCACAACGTCTGGGTTCTATCTCCTCCTCCTGGGGCTGGTGTTGCCTTGGTTTCTTGTGGAGTTTGAGGGAGGAGAACCTGTTAAGAGGAGAGCGTTGATCCGGGAGATCTACAGCAATGAGGAGGATGAGGGCGCTCCGAGGTGAGGAGCTGGTGGGAGGCCAAGGCAGCGTCTGTCCCTCCAGGTGCTGGGGGCCGTGTCCCCGTCACCTCCCCTCCCTTCCTGCTGCCAGGCACCTCCCTGAGGGCTCCGTCCTGTCCCTGCCCTCCATCGAGCAGCCTGGGATGGCTCCGAGACAGCCTGGCCCAGCGGCTGTGGTGGTGCTGCCCAGCCCCAGCCCTCCCGGCCCCCTGGCAGAGCCCCGTGTCCATCCCTGCCCAGCTCAGCCCCGCGCTGGGCTCCCTCCAGCACGTTGCTGCTGTCCTGGCACTGGGGACCCCCGACTGGGCCCAGTCCCCCAGGGGGTCTGCCCAGTGCTGCAGCGAGGGGCACACTCCCTCCTCTCATCCCACCGACAGCTCCTGCCAGCCCAGCCCAGCACAGGCTGGTGGTGCTGGGGAGGCTGGGAGACCTTCACCCCCCTGCTGGAAGCTCTGCGGCCAGCAATACCAGTTCCTTCTTTCCTTCCAGCTCTCTGTCCATGCGTGTGTCGCCCGTCCAGAGCCTCCAGTCCTGAGGACAGAGACCGGGTGACAGGGACTGTCCCTGAGGCTGTCGACACCTTTGTGGCCATTGGGACATCTGGGCTGAAACAGCTGCAAGACCATGAGGTGAGGCTGGGGGTGAGGGCTCCCCTCCATGCCCCGGGCTTCCCCGGGGCCATGGCAGAGAGGGATCTTGTCTGATGGCATCTCTGCCCTGCAGGCTGTGTCCCCAAGCACTGATCCTGCCTCTCAGGTGGGACTAATGTCCCTGGTGCCTCCCTCCTGTCCCCAGGAGCTCTCAGCTCCCCCGTGGGCAGGGCATGGCCTCTGCCGTCAGCCCCAGCTTCTCCCCAGTGCCTTTCCCCAGGTACCCAAGGCCCCTCCTGAGCTTTGGTTTGGAGCTGTCCCAGCAGCCCGGGGCTCCTGCCTGTGCGAGGAGCGACACCGGGTGCAGGGTGCTCATGGCTTCTCCCCCTCAGGGCAGGGGCTGGTCCCCACGCCTTCCCCTTGCCCGCCTGGCACCTTCCCTCTGACCGCCACCTTCCCCGTCCTCAGGAGTGACCCCCACGGCCTCTTCCCTGGTGGGGTCCGTGTCCCTCTCTGGCTCTCTGCTTGTCTCAGAGCTGCTGCAGAAGATCTTGCGGTTGCCCGTTGCTCTCCTGACGCGATGCCTGCAGCTCGTACCTCGTGCCCGTGTCCCACAGATGGTTTGGAGGACAGTGGGTCTCTCTGGTGGCTCTCTGGGAACAAGGGTAAAGCGAGTCCCATCACTGCCCTTTGTGGTCTGTCCCCAGGGCGACCGGGTGGACACATACCGGGAGCTGGAGCGTGCCTTGCAGGGAGAGGATGGCTGCTTGCCCAGTGGTGTTGTGAACCGCCTCATAGCAGAGGCCTCGGGTGACCTGCGAGCAGCCCAGGTGAGCTTGTTCTCCGACAGGGCTGCCAAAGCAGCGTGCCTCCATCCCTGGGTTCTGGGGAGATACAGAGACGTTCCTCGGTTATTCAGACCCAGGGAGGTCCTCAGAGAGAAGCTCTGGGGACTCCTCATGACAGAATTTGAAGAGGGGATACAGAGCTGTGCAGAGAAGTGGACTTGGGGTTGTTTCTAACTGAACAAGAGCTGGCGTCAGGCTCAACATTACTTCTTGAATACTGTGTTATACCTCGAATCCTGGGATCAGTTTTGGGCCCATCACTACAGGACATCCCTTGAGGTGCTGGAGCGAGTGGAGAGAAGGGAACGGAGCTGGTGAGGGGCTGGAGCACAAGTGTGATGGGAGCGGCTGAGGGACCTGGGGGGTTCAGCTGGAGAACAGGAGCTGAGGGGAGACCTTCTGATCTCTGAGCTGCCTGAAAGGAGCTTGGAGCCAGGGGGGTCGGGCTCTGCTCCCCAGGAACAAGCGCCAGGAGCAGAGGAAACGGCCTCAAGTTGCGCCAGGGGAGGTTGAGGTTGGATGTGGGGAACAATTTCTTCCCCAAAGGGCTGTGGGGCATTGGAACAGGCTGCCCAGGGCAGTGGTGGAGTCACCATCCCTGGAGGGCTGGACAGACGGACATGAGGTTCTCAGGACATGGGTCAGTGCCACGGCCGGGTTAACAGTTGGACTACAATGATCTTGAGGGGCTTTTCCAACCAAAATGATTCTGTAATTCTATGCGGCGCTTTTTCAGGGTGTGACGGATGATGTGAAGATGGCCGCCAGTGACTTCTTGGTGGCTCTGGCCCGCACCCACTTCTTCTTCGTCATGGCTGAGCTGCAGAGCCACCTGAAGGTGGTGGGGAAGGTCCCTGATGAGGCTGTGCTCGTCACCTTGGGCAAGATGGCTGGCAGCTATGGTACGGCACATGCAGCCTCCTGGTTTTGGCAGGGGTCTGTGATAACAGGGAGAAGGGATCCCCCCTCCCTAAATGCCCTGTCTTGAACTGGGGGGGACTCTGGGGTTGCCGTGCCTCCTCGCTTGGTGCCAGGACCGGCCAGCAGCTCCGCCTCACCAGCCCAGTCCTGGTGCTTGAACAGTAGGAACCCACTGGAGACAAACCCGCAGGGTCTCTGTCCCCCACTGTCCCCCCTATTTCCCCACAGGGCTTCCCCGTGTCCCCCTCGGGAAGGCCACCCTCCCCACGCCCTCTGGTGTGTCCTACACGGCCCAGCAGCTCCAGCCTTGCCAGAGTGGACCCTGGTGTCCCCTGTGTGCCACTGACCCTCTGGGTCCCTCTGTCCCTTCTCTGCAGCCCTGCGCTGTGTCCCCTTCGCGGGAGCGACGCTGCTGGCCCTGCGCAGGACGCTGAGCCGGGCGGGGAGCGGCCGGACCCTGCGCACCATCTGCGGGGGTGAGTGTCAGCTCGGCCAGGGCCCGCGCAGGGGCTGGGGTGGCCTTTGGTGGCTCCATGTGATCCCAGAGGAGAGGTGGTGGGTGTCAGCCCACCCCGGGACCCCGAACTGCTGAGTGTGCGGAGGAGCGGGGGAAGCCTGGGAGGTTTCTGGGGCAGGACACGTCAGGGGCTCCCGGGTCCCTTCCCGTGGCTTCTGTTCCTTACAAAGAGGAGCTACAAAGATGCTGAGGGGTCTGGAGCATCTTTCTTCTGAGGAAAGGCTGAGAGAGCTGGGGCTGTTCAGCCTGGAGGAGGCTGAGAGGGGACCTTGTTTATTCTGGTAAATATCTGAAGGGTGGGTGTCAGAGGATGGACCAGACTCTGTTCAGTGGTGCCCAGCGCCAGGGTGAGGGGCAAAGGGCACAGACTGAAACACAGGAGGCTCCATGTGAACATGAGCAGAAACTTGTTTGCTGGGAGGTGCCAGAGCCTGGCCCAGGCTGCCCAGAGCGGGTGTGGAGTCTCCTTCTCTGAGACATTCAAACCCCCTGGACCTGTGTGATCTGCTCTGTGACCCTGCGTGAGCAGGTGGGGCTGGGGATCTGCAGAGGTCCTGAAACCCAGCCAGTCTGTGGTTTTGTGATTCCCCTTCTCTCCCCTGGGGTTTGAAGTCCCTGCACTGAAAGCGGAGTATGCGAAAAGGGAAGGGGCTGTGGTGGCAAATGCTGGAGGCAAAGGGACCACTGAGGAGGAAGAGGTGCAGTGGGGAGGAGAGAAACAGTGGGGTCTTAGAATGCAGACACCTCCAGAGCACAGCTTGTCCTCGTATCCAGATCTGGTCCTGGACTGGGCCCTGCTGAGCCTGGGGCTGTACGTAAAGCAGGCTGGGGTGAGGGTACAAGGACCTTTCCCTGCTGCAGACTCCCATGTGCTCCCTTGTCCTTTCTCTTTCCTGGTGCAGTTCTGGAGCGATGGTCCAAGGGCATCACCATGTACTTGTGCAGCCAGAAGCGACGCCCCTTTCCTCGCAGCGGGGCAGCACAGCTCTGTGGAGACCTTTACCCGCTCTTCCATCACGCGGTGGTAAATTGGCTGGGCTGCAAGGAGGAACAGGTGAGAAGTGCTGCTTCCCACGGCTGGGGCCGCAGCGGGGGTGTCCATGTCAGTGGGTCCATCTGTGCCCCATGGGGTCAAGCAGCGGGAAGCGGGGAAGGGAAGGGGTCTGGGGGGAAAGCCCCCGAGCAGGGAGCCTGCTGGGACTGTGCCTGGGGCTGGGGCCTCCTGGAGAGAAGCAGCCGAGTCCTGTGGCCTTTCTGCAGGAGGGCTGGGCTACCAGCCTGGGGAAACGCTGGCTCTGCTCTGGAGTCCCTCTCCCATGGGGCAGAAGGGAAAGGGAACCCCTCCCAGTGGGAAGGGCAGACTGGTGTCCAGGGCGTGCTGAGCACCAGGCAGAGCTTCAGCCGCCCAAGCGGAGCCTCTCCCTTCCCTCCCCAGGATAATGGGGCTGTCCTGGGTGCAGTGGCTGCCATGGTTGGTGTCCTCGTGTGTGAGGAGCGGCACTGCCGGCGTGCCCAGGGGCAGCTCCTGCGGCTGCTGCGCCAGCACCAGCGGGTCCAGGACACCTCCCGGGTCATCGAGGTGAGGACGCGCAGGGCCCGGCGCAGCTGATCGGCGGGTCTGTGCCAGTGCCACACGGTGCTGGGGAGCTGTGGGTGCCAGGGGAACTGGGAAGCCCTTAGAGAAGGAGCAGGGAGAGCAGAGGAGGCCTGAGGCTTCCTGGGCTCTTTGGGCAAGAAAAGAGCAATGGGGGGGATGGGGGGAACCAAGAGTCCCTGGCGTTCATCTTCTTGGGAAGGGGGGCACTGGCACCTCCCTGAGGCCCTGTGCGTGGGCAGAGCTTTGCCGTAACGTCCAGTGCCATCCAGTGAGGGACAAGGTCCGAGTGGGAAGTGCCGGGAGGAGACATTTCTTCCTGGAAAGGGCTGTGGGGCATTGGAACAGGCTGCCCAGGGCAGTGCTGGAGTCACCATCCCTGGAGGGTTGGACAGACGGAGATGAGGTTCTCAGGGACATGGGGTAGTGCCAGGGATGGGGTAACATTGGACTCCATGATCTTGAGGGTCTTTTCCAACCAAAATGATTCTATGATTCTACAAATCGGAGTTGTCAGCAGTGTCCCTGTGCAGAGGGCAGAGACCCTCTGGTGCTGCTCTGAGGGGGCAAACAAGGACCCCGGGTGGGAGGGTTTGGGGATGTCCCTGGGAGCTGACATCAGGGGCTCCCCTCATCCCAGCTCTGCTGGGCTTCTCCTTTCCCCAGGGCATTGCGGTCCGATGCTGTGGAGTCTTCCTCCCCTCCCCGTTCTCTTGTAGAACCTTGGCCACGTACTGCAGATGCTGGGGGGAGGTCAGACCCCAACCCCACGGGGCTCAGCTCTGGCCCCCCGCACCACTGGGCACCGCCAGGTAAGGGGAGCCTGCGGGGCAGGGCAGGGTGTCCCTCCACCAGGACCACCTGCAGACCAGCACGCCCGGGTGTGAGCAGGTGCCACGGAGGGGCCTTAAGGCTGCAGAAAGAGCAATGCTGAGATCCCAGGGAATGGCAGAAGATGTGCTGGGGAGGGTCAGTTGGACATGAGGAAAAGGTTCTTCACCCAGAGGTGCTGGACACTGAACATGCTCCCCAGGGAGGTGTCACGGCCCCAACCTGACAGTGTTCAAGAAGAGACTGGACAACGTCCTCAGACCCACGGTGTGAACTGTGGAGTGTATTGGACGCAAGATCCTTGTGGGTTCCTTCCAACTCGGGACATTCTGTGGTTCTGTGCTTGGAAGGGGCTGGGGGGCAGCCTGGTTCCCACAGCGATTTCCCTCTCGGCCAAGCTGCAGGAGGAGCAAGGGAGGGGAGGAAGGCAGAGAGCACCAATTCTTTTCAGTCCCTCTCAAGGCCGATGCACATTTCTCTCAAACGACCCTTGTTCCCACAGGTCCCTGATGTGACTGAGGAGCCTGGGCCAGCCCATAAGGCGAAGCCATCCCGCCCCATGACGCTGCAGGGTAAGGAGAGGGGACGGGGCGATGTCCCTGTGCGGTGGCAGCTCTGTCCCTGTCCTCGGCAGCCAGGGGCAGCCGCCTGCTAATGCAGAATGCGATTTCTTCCCGGCAGCCCGAACCTGCCCCGCAGCTGTTCTGCGGTCCCAGCTGAGGCACGGGAGCGAGGCCCAGCATGTGGCAACCCTGAGCCTGCTGGGAGAGCTGGCCCGCTCTGACGGTCAGTGCCAGGGCTGGGACACACGGCAGGGGCTGGGGCTGCTGGGCTGAATGCTGGAATGGGCTGGACGTGGTGCAGCTGCACCCGAGAGGAGCTGCAAAGAGGGGTCCCCAGCCGAGCTGACACCCTGTGATGATGCTCAAGCTGTCCCCAGCAGTTAGAAATGGGGGCACACCAGGGACGATGCTCCAGGCTCAGTGACACGAGTGGGTGGTTTGCAGAGGAGATGCTCCTTACCAGTGCCATTTCTCTCATTGTGTGCGTTACCAGAGCTTTCGGTGCCTATAAACCAGCCATGCCTCTAGAAACAGAGTCACTCTGTGCACACCCCTGCCTGCTGTGAATTCAGAGTCAGGCCCTGCTTCTCTGTCCCACCAGTGTATGTGAAGCTTGGAAGCTTCAAGGGATCCTTCTGCCATCAGGGCTCTGCCTCAGCACAGCTCTCTGTGTCTCTTCCAGCTCCTGCAGCAAGGAAGAAGCTGCCCCAGGTGGTGGCAGCTGTGCAGCTGGTGTGCACTGACCCCAGCGCCCAGGTGAGCTGGTTTGGGAAGGGACAGTGCTGCCAGGGAAGGCAGAGAAACCCTTTCCCTTGGGACAGCCTGACCAGGCCATGGCAGCAGCAGAAGCTTCTGCCGTGCCCTCGTCATCTCCCCATGAGCCACAAATGCTTCCCCAAGCGCAGACGGCTTCCCTGTGGTTTGGACAGGGGTTGATAACCACGCTTTCCCCGGCAGGTGCGCAGGGCAGTTCTGGAGTTCATCCGGGAACTGCTCAGCTCCGGCTCCCAGAGCTGCTGGCCGTGGGATGTGGTGGGGCACATCTTCAGCGGGTACAGCCGGAGCTCGGGCAGACTGGTAAGGACAGGGCAGGACACCGGGGCTTCGGCCGGTGCCGGGGCCGTGCTGAGACCTCCTGCAGGCGCCCTTGCCCACGGAGAGCTCCACGCGGCAGGGCCATTGGCGCCAGCTCGGCCATCGCAGCGGCCTCCACAGGGCTGTGCCATGGTGGTGGAGATGTCAGGGTGACGTGGGTTTGCACCTGGACACGCCACCCAGGGCTGCCTGCACGCCCCTCGGGCTGAGCTGTGCCCACACACACCTCCAGCAAAGCTGTCTTGTGAAGGGAGGGACAGGCTTGTGGGGACAGGACACCCTCCGTCCCGAAACGCTGATGGGCCATCAGCCCAGCTCAGCCCGTGCACACAGGTGGGCCTGGCGAGAGGAGATTTCTGTGGTGTTTTGGTGCCCTGGCTCTCCAAAGCACGCCCTGCCCATCCCATAGCAGCCTGGGGCCCACATCCCTTCTGGCAAGGGGACAGGCTGTGTGGCAGCCCCTTGGGTGAGTGTTTCCAGCCGGGCACCCAGGAGATGGAGGCCAGGGACGGCCCAGCCTCCTGCTGGCTTGCCAAGGATCTTCCCTCTCTGGCTGCAGCATCTGGCTGGCTGGGAGATGTGTGTGTGCCACTCTCCTCCAGGGCTCCAGGAGGCTGTTTTGGGAGCAGGGCAAAGGAAAGGGCTTCTGGATTCTCCTTCGGGAGGTCGCTGCTCCCGGGATGCTGGCACAGCAGCAGCGGTGGGGCCGTGCCTGAGCCTGGTCGGTCGGGAGCTGAGAGGAATGGGGTTTTGCCAACTCTGTCTTACAGGCGGCAGGAGGCCTTTTAGCCTGGGAGCCCCAGGAGGACAGAGCTCTTCAGTCCCTGTGCGTGGACATCCTGGGCTCGCTGGATGTCACTCGGAGAGGGATGTCCCAAGTCAGTTGCCCTCTGGCCTGCTGCTGTGGCCACTTCTTGCCTTCAGAGTGTTTTTAATTGCTCTTCCTCATGGCCTGAGCCTCTCCCCTCACGTGTGCTGAAGCACACGAGGCTCAGGGAAATGCAGACCATCCTTTACATCTTGGAGCCGAGTGGAAATGCCGATGTGCTGAATTGCCCGGTTCTTCTCTGCAGGTCCTGTGGCCCAGGCTGCTGCAGTACGTGGTGCCAGCCCAGTACAGCGGCGTGCTCATCCCGCCGTCCCGCTGCCTGCGAGCCCTGCTGGAGAGACGGGAGAAAGCGGGATGCGAGGAAGAGGAAGAGCCCGATGCTGTGGACTCGCCGGTGCAAGGTGGGAGCCCCAGGGAGTGCTGCTGGGTTTGGAAGGGGCTCAGGCCAGTCTGTGTCTCCCTGTTTCCCACGAACCCTGAGCAGGAGCCCAGGGAAAGCAAAGGGCAGAGTCAGGCGCTGGCTCCTGGGGAGCCGGGGCTCCTTCCTGGCCGTGCTGGATCTGCCTTCACCCCATGCGGGGCAGCCTGGGGAGCCCTCGGGCCAGCACTGTGGCAGTGCAGCTGCTCTCAGCCCCGTGTGGGCCACGGGAGGTACGAGGGTCAGGGCACGGCGGGGCCTCTTCATCTCACCAGCCTTTCCCCCTCCCCGCAGCCCGGCTGCCGGCTCCCCAGGCGCTGCTGGCTCGACCGCTGGTGAGTAGCGGGGCTCTGGGGGAAGAAAGAGCTTTTCTGGCAGCACTCCCGAGCCTGCCCGAGCCCCGCGGGGATCCCGGTCCTGTCTCGGGGCTGGCGGGGGTGGCTCTGGTGGCAGGGGTGACCCGTCTCTGCTCCCTCGCCCAGGTGCTGCCGGCGGCTCCTCACACCAGCAGCGGCCGCGCAGTCGCTGCCTTGCAGCTGCTGCAGGCCCTGCAGGGCTGGATCCGCGGGGCCTTGGGGACAGCGTGGGCCACCGAGATCCCCCTCCTGCTGCAGCACCTGGCAGGTAAAGTGTGGGTGGGGGGAGAGGCTGGAGAGGAGGGAGGGGCAGCTTCCCAGCAGTCACACAGTGGGGATCAGCCATGGTCAGAGTGTCCTTCCCCAGCATGAGTGCAGTGGCTCTGACAAACACCCCTGGGTTCCCTCCTGTGTCTGTGGCCTTGCA
The DNA here is from genome assembly GCF_964273445.1 of Streptopelia decaocto. NCBI lineage: Eukaryota > Metazoa > Chordata > Aves > Columbiformes > Columbidae > Streptopelia > Streptopelia decaocto. Next base: position 721,802 of record NC_138672.1, on the reverse strand, counting down.
AGGGCTTTGGCACAGGCGCTTGTGGGCCCTTTCCAGCCTGATGGCCTGGGACTTCTGGGAGGTCTGACCGCAGAGGAGACCACCGGGCTCTTCTTTGGTGTGAGCTTGAGCAGCAGCAGAGCTTTTGCTTCCTCTTGCTTTCTAGGGAGAGCCGAGAGCTCCCTGCACTCTGCAGAGTGGGAGCGGCATGTGCTTAAGGTACAGCATCCTCGGGGTGTCACAAACGGACGGGGAGAAGAGGGAGCAGACGGAGTTGTGGGGAGCTGGTGAAAAGAGGGCTGGGCTTGGCAGGGCAGACGCTGCCATTGCAGCAGCTCTCCCCAGCAGCATCCCAGGACACGTGGGTGTGGGAAGGGCCCTGGCCAAGGGCAGGGGACACCCGCTTCCTCTCTCCTCTCCTCCTCTCCTCTCCTCTCCTCTCCTCTCCTCTCCTCTCCTCTCCTCTCCTCTCCTCTCCTCTCCTCTCCTCTCCTCTCCTCTCCTCTCCTCTCCTCTCCTCTCCTCTCCTCTCCTCTCCTCTCCTCTCCTCTCCTCTCCTCTCCTCTCCTCTCCTCTCCTCTCCTCTCCTCTCCTCTCCTCTCCTCTCCTCTCCTCTCCTCTCCTCTCCTCTCCTCTCCTCTCCTCTCCTCTCCTCTCCTCTCCTCTCCTCTCCTCTCCTCTCCTCTCCTCCTCTCCTCTCCTCCTCTCCTCTCCTCTCCTCTCCTCTCCTCTCCTCTCCTCTCCTCTCCTCTCCTCTCCTCTCCTCTCCTCTCCTCTCCTCTCCTCTCCTCTCCTCTCCTCTCCTCTCCTCTCCTCTCCTCTCCTCTCCTCTCCTCTCCTCTCCTCTCCTCTCCTCTCCTCTCCTCTCCTCTCCTCTCCTCTCCTCTCCTCTCCTCTCCTCTCCTCTCCTCTCCTCTCCTCTCCTCTCCTCTCCTCCTCTCCTCTCCTCTCCTCTCCTCTCCTCTCCTCTCCTCTCCTCTCCTCTCCTCTCCTCTCCTCTCCTCTCCTCTCCTCTCCTCTCCTCTCCTCTCCTCTCCTCTCCTCTCCTCTCCTCTCCTCTCCTCTCCTCTCCTCTCCTCTCCTCTCCTCTCCTCTCCCCCCAAGTTCTTGCGAGCGTCCCTGAAGCTCATTGAGGATGAGACCTGGAGCGTGGGCCTGAGCCAGCAGCTGAGCCGGCAGCTGGGCAGCTCTGCCCCCGGCTCCTGGGAGAAGGTTTGTCTCCTGCCCCACACCGGGACTCTGCCCACACCGGCAGTTTTCACTGCTTCACCCCCAAACTGCGCTTCCCCCGTGTGCCCCGGCCCGGCACGGCGGGCAGTCCCGCCTGCTCCTGGGGGAGTCGGGTCAGTCCTGGGCCAGCCCCCTCCTGACAGGTCAGGCTGTGACCGCATCTCGGGCTCAGCCTCTTCTCTTTCAGCTTTTCCTCTACAAGGCTCTCGGGACAGCGCTGGCAGGTTGTCGGGACCTCAGCCACGTCCAAGGGCAGGTGCTGAGGTTCCTCCAGGACACAGACTCTGTGGAGCTCTCTGAGACCCAGGTGAGGTGATGCTAATGTCCTGAGCATCCTCTGCCTGTTGCTGGGGCACAGGGAGAGCTGGTCCTGGCCCTGCTCCAGACCTCCCTGATGTGCCCATGGCTGCTGTTTCCCCCTTATTGCATCGTCCTGCCGGGCCATTGTCACTGGCCATGGCTGAGTGCTCGGGCTGGAGCCCACTCCCCATTTCCCTGTGGTTGCAGGGGATGATTTCTGTGGTGTCCCCTGCTGCTGAGACCCACTTCAACCTGGTGTTGGACACAGTGACCGCTTTCACCAGAGACAGGTTTTATGAGACTTCCACGGGCTGGAAAGTAAAGGATCCGGGGTTTGCTCTTTGGCTTTCCTTGTTGTGACCTTATTTTCACTTCTACACCTTCTGTAGCCAAACTGTGGCAGCTGTGTTTATATCAGCCCTCTTGTAAGAGCTGCCCAAGACCTGTGTTTCAGAGGGGATGTCCCGGCATTGGGGCCCCTGAGCTGTGTTGGGAAGGGCAGCGGTAAATCCGCCAGCAGTGTGTGCGATGCGGGCTGCTCCCTGCTCCCCATCCCGTGCCGGAGCCCCGGCTGCAGGACGGGAACAGCTCCCGGCCCCGGAGCTCGCAGCTCGAGGAGCTGCCGGGAGGTGCCCAGGGAAGGAAGGAGCTGGTGAGGGTGCAGGCAGGACCGGGGCTGATGTCTGGGGACATCTCTGTTGTCACAGGCACAGCCGCCGCAGGGCACAGAGAGACCTCAGGCCACTCGTGCTGCTCTGATGTGCGTGTACAGCGGCATCGCCCTGCGTGCCCCCAGGGAGCAGCTGCTCGCCCGCGTGGATAGAGAGATCATGGGCACCATCCTGCGGCTCTCCAGAGTCACACAGAGGGTAGGAGCACGAGCTGTGCAGGGACAGGGACGCCTGGGTGCCCTCATTCCAGCCCCTTGGGGCCGGGGTGTACCAAGATGGACAAACTCCTTCTAAAGATCCCTCAAGGAAGGGTTTGTCCTCAACATCCAGATGCAAACCCCTGTGTGTCCCCCTGCCCATACTCCTCTTCCACCTCTCAGCCCTGCAGAGAGTTCAAGGGGTGCTTTGCTCTCTTTGCCCTCAGGAGATGCAGCTCAAGCTCGCCCTGGTGCAGAGTGTCACTGAGGTCAGCTCTGCCATCCAGGCTGTGGGTGATGCTGGCAGCTTTGAGCTGTCCTCGAAGCAGGAGGTGACACACACCCTGCTGGTGAGTGCCTGCAGCAGGGACAGTCACACGGGGGAGCTTTGGGCTGCACTTTCCCCAGAGAGGCGATGGTCTCTGGGCTTCACGCGAGCTCCTGGAGCTGTGTCCTGAGCTAGGGGCCCTGGAGTGCAGGGTGGCTGTGGAGCAGGGTCCCCCCGCGGTGCCTTTGGGGACCCGTGGGGTGACGGGGCAGTGTCTGCCCAGGCCTGGCAGCAGAGCCTGTCCCGGGTGAGGCAGGAGGGCCCTCCCGTGTCCGTGTCCACTGACAACTCTGTGCCTGTGTCTCTGTGACTTGCAGGACTGGATCCAGGGGGAGCCTGCGGACTCCCTGGTGTACGGAGCGTTTCAGGCCCCGGAGGAGTTGAGGTGAGGGCTGTTCCCGGCTCTGGGGACTGCCCGTGTGCCCCATCCCGGCTGGCCAGGGCAGCCCCAGTGGTGTTGAGCTGCTGGGGCTGTGGAGCGGGAGGGTGCTCCCCACTTTGGGTGTCTCCTGAGCCCCAGGGGTTCCTTACCCTGGGGTGGGGGTTTGCTGCTGCCCGGGGAGAGGCAGGAGCTGCTGGAGCTGAGGGCAGCGCTTGCTGGCAGGGGCTGGGGGGGTGGGTTTGGGGCCCTCGATTAGGAGGAACCCAGGCATGGTTTGAGCCACTCTGGAGAGCGCTGGTAAATCCCCTTTCTCTTTTCTCTCCCTTTTTCCTCTGGCCAGCAAGCTGAGGCCAGCGCTGAGCAGGGAGGAGAACCGCAGCCTGCGGGCCGTGTGCTGCCGGGCTGTCCTGTCCTCTCCTTCCCCGGAGGGGATGAAGAGGGGCAGGACGGTGCGGGCAGCTCTGAACATGCAGGTACCACGGGGCAGTGCCCGCCACCCCGGGTCAGGATCCCCCCGGTGTGCCCTGGCAGCCCCCGTGGCGCAGAACCTCAGCTCTCCTCTCCTGCTTCCAGCTGCTGCACAGGAGAAGTGTTGAAGATCTGGGCCACCTCATCGAGACTCTTCTGGCAGCAGAGGAGCCCTCGGCTGGCTTTGATGATGTGGTCCTTGTGAGTAGCCATGGGGAGAGTGTCACAGGGGCAGGGAATCAAGGATTTGGCGGGTGACAGTAGGTGGACACCCCTTTCCTACGGGAACGTAGGGCTGTGGCCCCTCGCCCTGAGGCTGTGTGTCCAGTCAGGGCTGAGATGGGGCACAGCAGCGCCGGCCACTGCGGCCTCAGGCCGGGCAGAGAAGTGGTCGCAGCCCGAGGGGAAGCCGAGAGCCGGCCACGGGCTGGGGGACAGCAGCCCGGGGAAGGCTGGAGCGGGGACACGCTGGCAGGGAAGCAGCACCTGGCCCAGGGTCGGCTGGAGAGAGTGAGGCAGCGGAGGCAGCAGGGCCAGGGCTCCGTGGGGCTGGGGGCCGTGCCCGGAAGGGGCCAGAGAAGGACGGAGAGGAATCTCCAGGAGAGGAAGATCCCTGTGGTGAGAGAAATGCACCCTGCCCCAGGTCCTGCAGCACTGGCTGGGCTCCGACAGAGGGTGCGAGCGGGAGAGAGCCCTGCGGGTTTGTGCCCGTGTGCTGAGGGCCTGCAAGGAGAGAGCTGCGCTCACGGTGAGTAGGGACCCCTGCACACCCTGGTGTCCCCCCGCACCGTTCCTGGCCCCGCAAGGCAGCCCTGCCTGGCCGGTGCTGGGTCTGGGTTCCTGGGCAGCTCCTGCCGGCCCCTCTGCCCGGCTGCTGCTCAGGGAGCGGGATGGGCGACGCAGGCGAGCGGGTGCTGGGGCGCCTGTGACCCTTGTCCTGCTGCTCTCCCTGCAGAGAGGACGCCCTTGCCGGCAGCTGGGCTCCCTGGTGGGACTGCTGGTCTCTCTGACCAGTGACTGCTGGGACTCATCCCGCCACAGGGCACGGCTCTGCATCAGCTACCTGGACCAAATGCAAGGTGAGGAGAGCAGGCAGTTGTGTAATGAATAAAATTGTCTTCTTTAAATAGTTTTATGAAACCCTAAAACCTCCAGCATGACTGCATTTAAAGAAATTGCAAACTAGACAAGAGCAGCCATCTGATAACCTTTTATTTTTAACAGTGTCAAGATATTCCGGCTGGGCACCGAGCAGCTCCACTGGCTCAGATACGGAGGCTGCACCCCAAGGGAACTGCCCCAGTCTGAATGCTCCTGAATTCCGCAGCCCTGCGGCTGCACTGGTGTGAGCTCTGCCGGGAGCTGAGGTGTGTTTGGGAATCCCCCCAGCAGCAATGAACAACAATACATTTGCTCTTTGTGTTGCACCTGTGGCCTCTGGTTGTTCTTCCGCCCGCCTGTGTCAGCTCACGCAGCGTCAGCAACAGAGACATCCCAGCAGCAGCTTTGGAAGTCCCATTTCAGGTTACAGTGTGGTATAGATGTGCTGTCTGATCCTATCGTGTTAATATTTGATATGTTCTTGGTAAAATCTCTTTATATTCTAAATGGAGTTTTAGATGTGGGAGGGGGAGGTTCCCCCTCACCTCTGTGTGTTACAGTGGGGACATCAGCCTGTGCTGGGGACCGTTCTAAACCAGAGTGGAGCTGTAGCTGAGCCCTCAGTCACTCCTCATGGTGTGTTTTGTTCCCGTGGCAGCGGCGCTGAGATGCTGGGTGGTATTACCAGGTGGTATTACCGGGCAGTGTGGCCAGACAGTATTACTGGGTGGTATTACCAGGCAGTATTACCGGGCGGTATTACCAGGCAGTATTACTGGGTGGTAGTACCAGGCAGTATTACCGGGTGGTATTACCAGGCAGTATTACTGGGTGGTATTACCAGGCAGTATTACCAGGCGGTATTACCAGGCAGTATTACTGGCGGTATTACCAGGCAGTATTACTGGCGGTATTACCAGGCAGTATTACTGGGCGGTATTACCAGGCGGTATTACCGGGCGGTATTACCAGGCGGTATTACCGGGTGGTGTTGCCGGGCGGTGGGGCCGAGCCCTCGGAACGGTGCCCCCTCACCCGGGAAGCAGCCCCTGAGCCCCCAGTTGTCAGAATTGATGTAAATGGTACGGACATGACTCACTTTCTGGGGAGGAAATCAACACCCATTCTCTTACCTTCTGAGAACATGGTCATGCCCAGGTATGTGCTTCATTCCAAAGATGCTTCTGTTCGGTTTTGTTGAGACAGCTTGGTTGGCGAGTTCAGCCTTATGGTTTGTGACCGTAGGAAAGGAAGGAAGGTGGAAGAAGGACATTGCTTTTGGTTTCGTTGTTCTGGCCATACACTTGGATTCTGTCAGAGCAGAGGAGAAGGTCCCACGCCAGCTCCAGATCTGGGTGCACGTGGACAGTTGCTGCAGGCCCTGGGGTTCAGGACAGCAGCCGTGCCTGGACTCGCACCCGCTGTCTCCCGCCCTGTGCGCTGAGCTGGAGTTTGTGCCGCTGGCGTTCCCAGGGCTGTGTCTGGGGCTGGACCCGTGCGGTTCGGAACCAGAAGCCGGGCGATGGCTGGGAAGTGAGGAACCGCCGAACCGCAGTGACCCTGAGGAGCTGTGGCCTAGTGGAGCTGGGCTCTGGTCTGGAGGGGTTTTAATGCACGTGTATTCAATTCCAGAGGAAAACTTTGTCTAGTCGGTTAATTGAAACAGCTTTAGTGGCGTATATTACGTGCTAATACACAAAGCAGCGTTGCGGTCTCTGAAACATGCGTAGAAGGACGTATATTTAAGACAATTCTAGACGTAAACAAGCGTTATGGTTCTTATTGGGATCTTTTGGCATCTAAACTCTTAAATGGTGGAAAACATCTGTGAAGCTCCTGCTAGAACAGCTGCAGAGTGGTGAAGAATGAATGTGGGACAGATCACGTTTAGATGCTTCACTCCTGTCCCTTTCAGTCAATAGAGGAGCCAAATAACATGCTTGTGATTTATAAACATTATTTTAATGTTCATGGCTTTTGCATGTTACACATCCCAGGGTCTCAACTGCAGCAGTTCATATAACGTACAGTGAGCAGGGAGGTGCTGGGTGTCCCAAAGCGCCTCAAATCTGTAGGATACTCTTACCTGGAAACCTCATTGGACATTTACCATCTTTGGTTTTCTGAGTGTATTCTTCACAACTATTTCTTTTTCCAAAGGAATGGTCACTCGCTTTTTGGTGTCCTGAATTACGTTAAAACTGCAGGTAGAAGTCAAAGACTGAGATCCAGTATCCTGGAGCCACTAATTGATGCTGAAAACATTAACATGACACTGGACTGTGTTCAGGAATCACTCCAGGACGGGGAGCTCTTTTTTGGTCTTCAACTAGGTAGTAGTTTATTTTTAATGCATCGTATTCAATTTATTTTAAAACATTTTTTTTTTTCTAATCTGTGAAAGTACGCAATGCGACTCAATATGTTTGAATTTTTTTTAATGGTTTGTCAGGTGATGCATAGTGGAAGTAATATTTATTATGATGGTGACATTTTTCTCCGGTATTTTGCTAGGAAAGGGAATTTCTGAGATTAAATGGGTAGAAGTCAGCCAATACCTTTTTCAAAGGACTGGAGTTTGTCTCCACCTCTGTGACTAGTTGAAAGTATTTGAGTATACATAATGTATACATTAAAAACAAATAAAGGCATCACTGATGTTATACTTGTTGTGTATGGGTATTTTTTCCTGTTGCTTCATAGTGGTCCAGACAAACTAAACAAAACACAATAGCAGAGTGTGAGTCAGTGCACCTGAAGCTGGATCATGTAATCTTAATCTTTATCACAAGAGATGTGTGATTCAATCAAACTAAAACAATATTGCTGAATTGATATATGTCCACCTGTAAAATAATCACTACATGCTTCGGTATAGTCTATATAGTTATGACAACATAATTTAGACAGCAGCAATTGTCCTTGGGGGCCCAGGAGATGTGGTAAAGCCGCTTGTGTTGGAGCAGGAACCTGATAGTCCGGGGAATAAATGCAAACACGTGGCAAATAAGCCCTACTGAAATCCAAGAGTTATGGTGTGTATTGAAGTAAAACTCACCTTCTCTTCTGACCAACTGCTGATGGGCAGAGGGGAAGATCTGGAAAGTCCTGCGTTTGTCACCAGAGCGGCAGGAGGTGTCACGAGTGGTGGCGGCTGCTGCCAAAGCTGCTTACGGACCCTTTTTGTGTAGCCAGTTCCATTTCTGAAGTTGTTCACAGCCTAGAGGCAGAAAAACCATTTACGGAAAGGTAACGCTACAGAATATATTCCGGAAACTTCAGCAGATCTCCACACAAAAGCCTCTGTGGAGTCAAATTACTTGTGCGTTCCTGCAAATGCCATCAAACCTAAAATAAATCAACATACAGAGATAGGAACATGTCACATTAAACATGGAAGTTAAGGATTGGTATTTAATCCTTTATTTAATACTTTGGTATTTAAAGTCCTTCAGTGTTAATGCTGAATTTGAATGTGAGGCGATCACGCTCAACAAAACTGTGACCCGAATTGGACAAATTGCCTCTAAATTTAGAGTTGTGACCTTCTGGAACAACAGATAATGTGTTTGAACAGGATATTCAGCCTTAAGCAATACAGCCTTGCTTAAGGAGATGTAAATCCGTATTTTTTACAAACAGACTTTTCTTACAAACAGCATATGTAAAAGTCATTGCGTTACCTGGCGCAGGAACTTGTTGGCAACTAAAGCATCAGGAGAAACATCCGTCCGGTGACATGTTGGGCATTTATGTTCCTCAGATTCCAGTAACGCTGTCCTGATACCCGTGAAGAATTAGAGCCATCCAAGTATTTTTAGGCAAACTAAGGACATTTGATTGCTGTGGAGGAAATTCAGCCTCCCTGGGAAAAGAAGTTTGAATTTTGGGAAATGAGTTACCCAAGGCCTTCTTGGAGGAACGTTACATTTGAATCCCATTTGACTATCCAAACCAGCCTTTAAAGCTTGGTGTAGGAAAGAAGCAAACAGATTGATGTCTCCTGGAGCTCTGCAGTGCGATCAGACCAACTCTCTGGGCACTACCCAGCGAGACACATAAACCTTCACGCACGGACACAGCTCCCGAGCACGACTCCAGCCCTCCCTGATTGTTCCCTTGCATTTTTCAGCATGGCTTTTGCTGTTAATTTAGCAAGAACTCCTCCTGTTGGCAAATTACTGTTGGTAAACTACTCTCAATAAGTCCAATGGCTTCGTAGCCTACACTGGGACCCAGATTGCTCCTAGGAAGGAAGTGTTGATTTCAGAGAGAACATATAATACAGATTCAAGAGAAGAACACATTGCTGTGTCAACACCTTGAACTGGGCACCTGCTGAATTGGAGCTGGGAGGCTTAGAGGAGTCAACGCAGCAGTGATTTAGGGCCCAGCAAGTCCCGTGTGTCAAAAGTGTTCCAAATCGTGCCGAGGAAACAGATGATCCCCACAAAACGATGTGGGTATCTCTAGATGTGCATCACTACCTTTCTGGCCACGGCCCCAACTGACTTGTTGCGGCACAGCCCCGCAGCACCAGAACATGTCGCCGGTCGCGTCCCGCCTGAGGAGCGCAGGTTGGACAGCTGCGGCAAGTTACTTGCTTGGTTCCATGTCAGTTTTACTCCTTTGGCTTTTCGGGAAGTGTGGCTGTTTCACGTCCACTCCATCATGAAGTTCCAATTTCACTGAAAGTGCTGGCGTCACCTTATCCCAGAGAAGGACCGCGCTGTGAGCAGGAGGAATACACCAGTCCGAGCCAGGAAAAGAAGGGCTCTGCTCCGGGGACGTGGTGCTGCTGTGCTTTGTCCTGAGCCCCCGGCCGATCGCAATACAACTCTGCCCTTCCCAGGCAGAAACTCCCCGCAGGGCAACTGGGCAGCTGGAGGCTGGGGAGAGAGATGCCGCTGCTGCCCGGTGCTGCCCCAGTCATTGCAATCAGCTCTGGTCCTGTGCAGTGCACGGGGGTGCTGGGGAAGAGGAGGATGCTGCGAAGGCTGCAGCCTGGGGCATGCAGCAGCCACAGACAGCCATGGCTGGTCTGCAATGCGCCACACAGGGATCAGCAGCTGCTGCGGCTCTTGGCTAACTGGGTTTATACCTGAGCCTCCCTCCATTTTTGGGCCCCAGAAACCCAGGGCAGAGTAACTCGCATCTGAGACGAAGCTCTGAGCGGGTGGATTTCTTGTCAAGACCAGCCCTGTTTGCGGCGCTTCTCCCCGGTGTCTCAGGCCTGAACGTGCTCTGGTGACGCTGGAAGCCTTGTGCATCAGAGCCTTGTGCAGAGATGGATCATGGCTCAGATTTCCAGCAAGGGAGCGAGCAGCCGGCTCTTCCTGACTTGGAAGACCCTCGGTGGACGCGAGGGACCACATGTGGTTTGGAGAGTCTCGCCTGTATCAGCTCATGTAGGTGCTCCGAAACACCCCCGCAATGGGGAGGTTCCTTGTGAGACGAAGGGGATGCCGTACGGTGCAGGTCAACCAGGCCAAGTCGGCAATAGATCTCAAATGTTCCAAGGCCTGGACTGGAATTGGAGACAGGCGGGTGGGAAGGGAGCCTGAGGGGGATCCAGCCAAACTGCCGGCTTGCGGCAGCACCAGCCCAGGGCTTCCTGCAACCAATGCCGGAACACCCCGAGGACAGAGATTTCCTGCAGCTTTCTTTGTCCCGAGGTGGAGCAGGAACAGATGAGCACAGGGGGAAAACTGCCATTTTTTTTTATTGGCTTTATTGATTTCTAAAATCAATGCAAGGCCGAGCAGAGGCTGGCGGCACCATGTCGTCAGGGCAGGGGAATCCCGCGGTCACTGTCCATGCACCCATCCCTGGCGTGGACGCTGCGCAGGCTCAGGACCAGCCGCATGCGCAGGCACCCGCGTGGCGCTGGAGCCGGGCTCTACTCCTCGTGCTGTCCCGCGGTGCAGCTGCAGCGGAAAGCCCTGCGCAGAGCCCGCAGCGCCCTCCGGAACCGGGAAGGCCGTCGCCGTGGAGCTGGGCCCTGCGCTGGGCAGGCCATGTCTGTGCTGGTCTCTCCTCTGTGCTCTCCAGACATTGGAGAAACCGTGTTCTCTTCTTCCTCCTTTGCAGCTGGGACGAGAGGGGCTGTGCTGGCCTGTCCCTCATCCTCTCCTGCCAAATGAGCCTCAATGGCTTCAAGTGCTGCGGGTGCTGGTGCTGCCACTGGAACATCCGTGCATTGGGCCAGGTCCCGCTGTTCCACCGGTTGCTGGCCAGGTCCCTGGATCTCAGCCTCAGCCCTGCGCACGGCCTCACTGATGATGTGCTCCACAATGTCAGATAGGTCCACATCGTCCTCTGTGGGGCTGTGCTGGGCAGGGGCCGGGCGCTCTGCCTCTGCTGCCGCCTCCATGTCTGTGCAGCTGGGCAAGCCAGACCCCTCCTGGGGACCTGCAGGGGTGTCCTGGAGGTGCTCCTGGACCGAGGGGTTGATCCAGATGCTGTGGATGGTGTCTCCGCCTTGGCACCCCTCTCTGCTATTCTTATCTTGCAAGTCCATGCGCTGGGCCAGGTCCTGCTGTTCCTCCCGTTCCTGGCCATCTCCTATGATCTCAGCCACAGCCCCACGCATGGCCACAATGACGATGCGCTGGGCTGTGTCCCACAGAGCCGCGTCGTCGGCCTCTCCCTCCTGCCCTTTCCCGACCCTCCCCTGTGGCCTATGGAGCAAGGGGGGCTGGGAGTGGGCGTTCGCCTCCTCGTCAATGGGCATCTTGGGTCTCGTCTACCACAGAGCCGCGGCGAGCACCCAGCGGAGATGCTGCCTCGTGAGAAGCTGCTGCTCCTGAGAAGCTGCTGCTCCTGAGAAGCTGCTCCTTAAATACCCCCACGTTCAGGGCGGGGACCCCCATGTCACAATGGCCTCTGGCTATGACGACCCCGTGTCACAATGGCCTCTGGTTATGACCAGGTGCCCACATCATAGAGCCCGGGCGGTCATCACGGAGACACCCACCTCCGGGCCCGGCTGGGACTGGCTGTGGGGCAGCCCCTGCTTGAAGGACGAGGGAGCAGAGAATGGCGAGGGAAGCTGTCCCCAGCACACAGGACCCCGTCCCCCAGAGCTTTGCTCAGACGCTGCTGCCTGCTCCGCTACACCTGCAAGAATCCGCATTCAGAGCTTGTTGGCAGGAAAACCAAGGGCCACTCTACAGCCTCACCACACTGATTCTTTGTTTTTGTCGTGGTCTGATCGTGGGGAGACAATCAAAACCGTGGGAGAAGGTTTCCCTTCACCCTTTTCCCCCCTTCCCCCTTCAGGCCACAGTAGTCTCCAGTCGTCACTAGACTTGCGCACTGGCCAAACTGGGCTACTGAAAGGTGAGCGAGTCTTACTGATCACACCCTGGCTTTACAGTTGATGAATCAATTTCTGAATAGGAATCCAAGAGTCCCGATTGGTGCGATACTGTCGATGATGCACCGTTGTGGTAGCAACTGGCACCTGCTGATCATCAACCATCAGCAGTCCTACAACAGAAGGGTCATCTGAAAGACCAGGCAAATCAGACAGCTGTTCAGTTCTCTCAGTGTCCACAGCTGCTATCCCAAATGCCCACCTATAACCTTTTGGGTCCTTAAAATACCGTCTCTTAAGGTAGTCTATGCCAAGGATGCACGGAGCATCTGGGCCAGTCACAATGGGATGCTTTTGCCAGTTTTTTCCAGTTAGGCTCATTTCAGCCTCTACAACAGTCAGCTCTTGGGATCCCCCAGGTCACTCCAAAAATACCGATGAGTTGTGTCCTCTTACAGTCTGAAGGAATTATTGTGCACTGAGCAGCAGTGTCCACCAAAGCCTTGTACTCCTGGGGGTGTGTTGTACCAGGCCATCTTATCTGTACCGTCCAGTAAACTCTGTTATCCCTTTCCCCCGCCTGGCTGGAGGCAGGGCACCTCTAATCTCGGTCTTCCACGGTCACTCGGTGTGAATTAGAGGTTCCTTCACGAGCATCGGAATCTCTTTTGTAAACCGGGGCAGCCCTTTTCCTAGAAGCCTGCCCTGTTAACTCATGCAGTCGTTCTTGAAGTTCCCCAGTAGGTTTATTGTGCCACTTACTCATATCTTCTCCCTGCTCACGTAGGAGGGACCACAGTAAACCTCTGATGGTGGCTGCCTGTGTTCCCTCTCTGGAGATTGGGAACGCCTTCTCTCTCTCTGGAGACTGGGAACGCCTTCTCTCTCTCTCTGGGGACTGGAAACGCTTTCTCTCTCTCTCTGGATATTGGAAATGCTTTCTCCTAATAGCTGAAACATGGGTTCGTACAAATCGTGAGTCATGTGTGTCTTCCCTGAGTGCTTTCATTTCTCTCATCAGCTTTTCAAAACAGTCAACAGTTGTTTCACTCAATTTCTCCACCCTAGAGACATCAGCCCCCAGGGGATCAGAAAGGTTTTCCTCAAATTCCCGGAGCCGCTCAGTCGTGTCATTAACACTTTGTCTACCACCAGTCGACACGAACATTCCTGCCAATATCTTAGCATATGTAGGTGGTGCACTTTGTGAGAATCTACGCCACATCGACCGTGTACACTCAACTCTATCTGGATTCACCCCCTCCTGGCTATCTGGCCCAAAATAGATAATCTCTCGCAGGGCTAACTCTCTCAGGAACTGGATACCTCGCTCCATAGCATTCCATTGCCTTGATGTGCATTGACAGTCATCCTTGTTACGAAATCTTGTTTTCATGGCTGTCAAGAGTCGGGTCCAGAGGGCCGTGGGGTTGGGCTCACTGGCAATTGCCCTATCAAGGGTGGAATCCCTTGACAGAGATCCCAACTGTTTGGCTTCTCCGCCCTCCAGTTCTCTTGTGTCAGCCCCATTATCCCAGCATCGGAGCATCCAGGTTAACATATTCTCACCATCTTTACGAGTAGAGTCTTTTCGCAACTCTCTCAGCTCACCTGCAGAAAAAGGCCGGGTAACCGTCACTTCCTCCCCGATGATGCCCCTGGGGATGAATGTGGCCCCTCGCCATCATCTGCAGCCCGATTAGTCTTCTTAGTCGCTTTCTTACAACCGGCTACTGTCCTGGTTTTGTTAAAAACAAGTTTCTCTTTCAGTGAATTTTGCCTGTCAGCTAAAGCTTCATATTAACTGCATTTTCCTGGAGAACCAGACACATGTTTTGGTAAACCTAGCAATGGAATGCAAACTTATTGATAAGCATGGATGGACATCTCGCGAGAGGGGCGACGAGAAAAAACTGACCAAGAAACTGACCAATGGTGTATAACATTCCATTCACGTGAATACTTCATATAAAAGTGGGAGACCACGAGGATCTCGTCCCTTTTTCCCTTTTCCCTTTTGCCTTTGCTTTTTCCCTTCTGCTTATGGCGACCTTAGGAGAGGATCTTGCTGGTCGTCCCTGCGAACTGAGGCCAGTGACAGACTGAATCCAGCTCCGGTTGGCTGCAGAGTCCAGTCCAGGACTTTGGTTGCCAGCTCTGCAGTTGCTGAGCCTTTCAAGATTGGTTTTGTATATTTTGTATTATTTTCTCTATTCTTATCAGTAGCATTAGTAAAACATTGTTAATTTTTCCAACTCTCTTCTCTCTGTCCTTCTTTCCCTCCCGATCGCCTGTGCTGAGTGGGAAGGGGGGAGAGGGAAGGGGGGGGGGGAGAGGAGGTTAACAATACATCTGCCAGGATTTTATTGTCAACCCGCAATCTTAACCCTCGACAGATAATTGGTGCCCAACGTGGGGCCCGAGAAAGGGGTAAATTTGGAGATTTTTGGCTTTTCTACTGCTCTGACGTGCCTTTCAATTTTCTTGGCACAGTGCCAACTCATAGAGTTGTGATACTCGCGCGTCTGTTTGCTTTGGACATTATTTAGTGGTATTAATGCAAAGTGAATTACATTGATTTAAAGATGTTACGGCATAGGTTGTATCAGTTATTTTCTACATTGTGCTCACTGATTCCATATCTGTGTTGGGGTTTCTTTTTAAATCGAAGTATTCTTTATATAACAACAAGGAACTGGACAATGATCATGATGATACTGTGTGGTTTGTCACTGGTTTATTTCATTATACTGCAGCCTCTAATGAGTTTCTACTCGCTTCTGCTTTACCTTGAAAAGCCTCCAGGAGAGATTAAAGAGCAGTACGGCTCTGTGTTTGCTAATTGGTCAAGCGAATCTTTAGAAAGGCTGACTAACAATACTTTTGTTTTTTCGCTAGGAGAGTTCGCAAATGTTTTAGAGAATTTTGAATATCCTTGGAGCTTTGATAGAACTGTGATGGTGTTATCTGGTTTGCTGAACGTGTGTCAGTTTGTGCTTCTGTTAAGAGAAATGGCGTTCAACAGGAGGTTTGCGTCTCTTTGTTGTCCTGAGATTTGCGGTGTGTCTTCGGAAGCTTTAGCAAAAAGCTCTCCTAGCCGCTCGAGAAAGAGCAAAACAGCAAAAGCTGCAGCTGCTGCCCCCCCGCCAACGGCGGTTTCACAGGCTGAAGCTACAGCTCCTACGCAGAGTTCCTCTGCCAAGGCCGCTGCTGATAACATTACTTCTCCAGCCTCACAGGCTAAGGCAGCCCCCACTCCCTCACACACTGGTCACTGTTGCTGCTGTAACCACAGTAACCACTGTGACAGTCATTCAGACTCTGGAAATGAATCAAATGATGGTAAACCCATATCAGCATCAGTTGCCGGTTGTAAGAAAGTCACTAGAAAGACTACCCGTGCAGCAGATGATGGCACAGGGCCAACATCAACCCAAGGGGCACCATCAGGACAGGGAGGAGATGAAGTGACCACCACTCGGTCCTTTTCTCCAGGTGAGCTGAGAGATCTGCGAAAAGACTTTAGTCGTCGTGAAGGCGAGAATATTTTAACCTGGCTGCTCCGATGCTGGGACAATGGGGCAGAAACAATTGAATTGGAAGGTGGTGAAGCCAGGCAGCTGGGATCTCTGTCAAGAGATTCCACCATTGATAGGGCAATTTCAAGAGAGTCTAATGCCACTACTCTCTGGACCCGACTCCTGGCAGCTATGAAAGTAAGATTTCCCTACAAGGAAGATTGTATATCCAAGTTAGGGAAATGGAATACTATGGAGAGAGGTATTCAGTTCCTGAGAGAATTAGCTGTGCGAGAGATCATCTATTTTGGACCAAACAGCCTAGAGGGGACAGACCCAGACAGAATCAATTGTACACGACCTCTGTGGCGCAGATTTGTACAAAGTGCACCACCTGCATATGCTAAGTCATTGGCAGGAATGGTCTGGTCATCACGAGGTATACAAGATATTACTGAAGTGATTGAGCAGCTCCGGAACTTTGAGGACAGCCTTGCTGGTTCTCTACGGGCTTGTGTCTCTGCTGTGGAGAAACTGTGTGAAAAATCTGATGACCGGTTTGAAAAGCTATTGCAAGAAATCAAAGAACTCAGAGAAGACACATACCATTCACGACCTGCACAAACCTGTTTCACCTGTTAGGAAAAGGCGTTTCCAGTCTCGAGAGAGAGGACAGAGGCAGCCCACAAAAAGAGGTTCACTGTGGTTCTTCCTACATGAGCAGGGAGAAAACATGAATAAGTGGCATGGAAGACCTACCTCAGAACTTCAAGAACGAGTACGTGAGATCAAAGGAAAAACTCCTAGGAAGGTGGCTGCTCCAGTTTACAAAAGGAGCAGAAGAGATTCTGATGCTCTTGAAGGAACCTCTAATTCACACCCAGAGACTGTGCAAAACAGAAATTAGAGGTGCCCTGCCTCCAACCAGGTGGAGGAAAGGGATAACAGAGTTTATTGGACTGTACAAATATGATGGCCTGGTACAACACAGCCCCAGGAGAACAAAGCTTTAGTGGACACTGGTGCTCAGTGCACAATAATTCCTTCTAATTATAAAGGAACGCAATCCATCAATATTGTTGGAGTGACTGGGGGATCCCAGGAACTGACTGTTGTAGAGGCTGAAATGAGCCTGACTGGAAAAAACTGGCAAAAGCATCCCATTGTGACTGGTCCAGATGCTCCGTGCATCCTTGGCATAGACTACCTCAGGAGAGGGTATTTTAAGGACCCAAAAGGGTATAGGTGGGCATTTGGTATAGCAGCTGTGGACACTGAGAAAATTGAACAGCTGTCTGATTTGCCTGGTCTTTCAGATGACCCTTCTGTTGTAGGACTGCTGATGGTTGACGATCAGCAGGTGCCAATTGCTACCACGACGGTGCATCGCCAGCAATATCGCACCAACCGAGACTCTTTGATTCCTATCCAGAAGTTGATCCGTCAATTGGAAAGCCAGGGTGTGATCAGTAAGACTCGCTCACCTTTTAACAGCCCAATCTGGCCAGTGCGTAAGTCTAGTGATGAGTGGAGACTAACTGTGGACTATCGTGGCCTGAATGAAGTTACGCCACCACTGAGTGCTGCTGTGCCTGACATGCTAGAACTGCAATTTGAACTGGAGTCAAAGGCAGCTCAGTAGGATGCTACAATTGACATTGCTAATGCATTTTTCTCTATTCCTGTAGCAGCAGAGTGCAGGCCGCAGTTTGCTTTCACCTGGAGGGGCATCCAGTACACGTGGAATCGCTTGCCCCAGGGATGGAAACACAGTCCTACCATCTGCCATGGACTGATCCAGACCACGCTGGAGCAAGGTAAAGCTCCAGAACACTTGCAATATATTGATGACATCATCGTATGGGGCGACACAGTGAAAGAAGTCTTTGAGAAAGGTGAGAGAATAATTCAGATTCTTTTGGATGCTGGTTTTGCCATAAAACGAAGCAAGGTCAAGGGACCTGCACGAGAGATCCAGTTTTTAGGAATAAAATGGCAAGATGGCCGTCATCAGATCCCAATGGATGTGATCAACAAAATTGCAGCAATGTCTCCACCTACTAATAAAAAGGAGACACAGACTTTCTTGGGCGTTGTAGGTTTTTGGAGAATGCATATTCCTGACTACAGCCACATTGTGAGCCCTCTCTATTGCGTGACTCGTAAAAAGAACCAATTTGAGTGGGACCCTGAACAACGACAAGCCTTTGAACAAATTAAGCATGAGATAACTCATGCGGTGGCCCTTGGACCAGTTCGGACTGGACTAGATGTTAAAAATGTGCTCTACACCGCAGCCGGAGATAATGGACTTTCCTGGAGCCTCTGGCAGAAAGCACCAGGAGAAACCCGAGGTCGACCGTTAGGTTTTTGGAGTCGAGGATACAAAGGATCTGAGGCCAACTATGCTCCAACTGAAAAAGAGATACTAGCAGCATACGAAGGAGTTCGAGCCGCTTCAGAAGTGATCGGTACTGAAGCACAGCTCCTCCTGGCACCTCAACTGCCGGTGCTGAGCTGGATGTTCAAAGGGACGGTTCCCTCTCCACATCATGCAACCGAAGTTACGTGGAGTAAATGGATTGCATTGATCACGCAACGAGCTCGAATTGGAAGTCCCAATCGCCCAGGGATCTTAGAAGTGATTACAGATTGGCCAGAAAGCAAAGACTTTGGGATGTCTCCAGATGAGGAAGTAAAACGTGCTGAAGAAGCACCACCGTATAATACTCTTTCAGAGACTGATAAGCAGTATGCACTGTTCACAGATGGATCCTGTCGTCTTGTAGGAAAACATCGAAGGTGGAAAGCTGCTGTGTGGAGTCCCACACGACAAGTTACAGAAGCCACTGAAGGACAAGGTGAATCAAGTCAATTTGCAGAAGTGAAAGCCATCTAGCTGGCTTTGGACATTGCTGAATGAGAGAAGCGGCCAATACTTTATCTCTATACTGACTCATGGATGGTAGCAAATGCCTTGTGGGGGTGGCTACAGCAATGGAAGAAAAGCAACTGGCAGCGCAGAGGTAAACCCATTTGGGCTCCACACTGTGGCAAGACATTGCTGCTCGGCTAGAGAGCCTGCCTGTGAAAGTTCGGCATGTAGATGCTCATGTGCCTAAAAGTTGAGCCACCGAGGAACATCTAAACAACCAACACGCGGATCAAGCTGCTAAGATTCAAGTAGCTGAGGTGGCCTTGGACTGGCAACATAAAGGTGAACTGTTCCTAGCTCGGTGGGCCCATGATGCTTCAGGGCATCAAGGCAGAGATGCAACATAGAAATGGGCTCGCGATTGAGGGGTGGATTTAACTATGGACACTATTTCACAGGTTATTCATGAATGTGAAACTTGCGCCGAAATCAAACAAGCGAAACGGTTGAAGCCTGTATGGTATGGGGGGCGATGGTTAAAGTATAAGTATGGAGAAGCTTGGCAGATTGATTATATTACACTTCCACAAACACGTCAAGGTAAGCGTTATGTACTTAAAATGGTGGAAGCAACCACTGGATGGTTGGAAACATATGCTGTACCTCATGCTACAGCCCGAAATACCATCTTGGGCCTTGAAAAGCAAGTCCTTTGGTGACATGGTACGCCAGAAAGAATTGAATCAGACAACGGTACTCATTTCAAAAATAGTATTATAGACAATTGGGCCAAAGAACATGGTATTGAGTGGGTATATCATATTCCATATCATGCACCAGCCTCTGGGAAAACTGAAAGGTACAATGGTTTGCTAAAAACTACACTAAAGCCACTTGGTGGTGGAACCTTTAAAAACTGGGATTCACATTTAGCAAAAGCCACTTGGTTGGTCAACACCAGGGGCTCAACCAATCGAGTCGGGCCTGCCCAATCAGAAATTCTACTGACTGTAGAAGGAGATAAAGTCCCTGTAGTACACATGAAAAACATGTTAGGAAAGGCAGTCTGGGTTCCTCCTGCCTCAGGCAAAGGCAAGCCCATTCGCAGGATTGTTTTTGCCCAGGGACCTGGCAGCACCTGGTGGGTGATGCTTAAGGATGGAGAAGTTCGGTGTGTACCTCAAGGGGATGTGAGTTTAGGTGAAAATATTCAATACTGAACTGCATGATGTGAATTGCCGCACTAACAGTGTTTCATAAGTGTCTTTCAGATCAAGACAGTGATGATGAAACCAGAGCTAGCTTCTTCGAGTGGCGCCTGACAAATTCCTCGAAGTTGATGTCTTTAACCCACAAACAGTGGTCATGAGATGCACTTGTACCATTTTTCCTGCCCTGGGAGACTGTTGTGACAAAATGAACTTAATGAACTTTTTAAAGGATGGTCCACTGATTAATTACTCCTGTGTATATATGTACATATGTATGTATATATAGTAGTAGTGATTAATTAGATTGTGTTGATAGATTGTATTGATAAGGTTTAAGTATTCAGTGAATGGCATATTATAAGGGGTGGAATGTCCTGGTTTTGTTAAAAACAAGTTTCTCTTTCAGTGAATTTTGCCTGTCAGCTAAAGCTTCATATTAACTGCATTTTCCTGGAGAACCAGACACATGTTTTGGTAAACCCAGCAATGGAATGCAAACTTATTGATAATCATGGATGGACATCTCGCGAGAGGGGTAATGAGAAACAAGTGACCAAGAAACTGACCAACTGTGTATAACATTCTATTCACGTGAATACTTCATATAAAAATGGGAGATCACGAGGATCTCGTCCCTTTTGCCCTTTTGCCTTTGCTTTTTTCCCTTCTGCTCTGGCCGACATTAGGAGAGGACCTTGCTGGTCGTCCCTGCGAACTGAGGCCTAGTGAGAGACTGAATCCAGCTCCGGTTGGCTGCAGGGTCCAATCCAGGACTTTGGTTGCCGGCTCTGCAGTTGCTGAGCCTTTCAAGATTGGTTTTGTATATTTTGTATTATTTTCTCTATTCTTATTAGTAGCATTGTAAAACATTGTTAATTTTTCCAACTCTCTTCTCTCTGTCCTTCTTTTCCTCCCGATCGCCTGTCCTTAGTGGGAAGGGGGAGAGGGAGGGGCAAAAAAGTGGGAAGGGGGGGGGGGAGAGGGGGTTAACAATACATCTGCCAGGGTTTTAATGTCATCCCGCAATCTTAACCCTCGACAGATACTGTATCTAGGATGCTGAATCTGGGATGCTGTATCTGGGATGATGTGTCTAGGATACTGTATCTAGGATGATGTATCTATGAGGCTGTATCTGGGATACTGTATCTAGGATGCTGTATCTGGAATACTGTATCTGGGATGCTGCATCTAGGATGCTGTATCTGGGATACTGTATCTGGAATACTGTATGTGGGATACTGTATCAAGGATGCTGTATCTGGGATACTGCATCTAGGATGCTGTATCTGGGATGCTGTATCTTGGATGATGTATCTAGTATGCTGAATCTGGGATGCTGTATCTGGGATACTGTATCTAGGAAGCTCTATCGGGGATGCTGTATCTAGGAAGCTCTATCTGGGATGCTGTATCTGAGATGCTGTATCTGGGATACTGTATCTGGGAAACAGTATCTGGGATGCTGTACCTGGGATGCTGTATCTGGGATGCTGTGTCTGGGATGCTGTATCTAGTATGCTGAATCTGGGATGCTGTATCTGGGGTGCTCTATTTGGGATGCCTCATCTGGGATGCAGTACCTAGCATGATGTATCTGGGAAGCTGTATCTGGGATGCTGTATCGAGGATTATGTATCAGGGATGCTGTATCTAGGATGCTGTATCTGGGATGCTGTATCTAGGATTCTGTATCTGGTATGCTGTATCCCTGATGCTGTATCTGGGATGCTGTATCTGGGATGCTGCATCTAAGATGACGTATCTGGGATGCTGTATCTAGGATCCTGTATCTGGGATGCTGTTTCTAGGATACTGTATCCAGGATGCTGTATCTGGGATGCTGTATCTCGGCTGCTGTATCTGGGATACTGTATCTGGAATACTGTATGTGGGATACTGTATCAAGGATGCTGTATCTGGGATACTGTATCTGGGATGCTGTATCTGGGATGTTGTATCTCGGATGCTGCATCTGAGATGCTATATCTAGTATGCTGAATCTGGGATGCTGTATCTAGGATGCTGTATCTGGGATGCTGTATCTGGGATTCTGTATCTGGGATGCTGTATATAGGATGGTGTATCTAGGATGCTGCATCTAGGATGCTGTATATGGGATGCTGTATCTTGGATGCTGTATCCGGTATGCTGCACCTGGGATGCTGTATCTGGGATGCTGTATCTGGGGTGCTATATCTAGGATGCTGTATTTCAGATGCTGTATCTGGGGTGCTGTTTATTTCTATCCTTTCCTATGTCTCTGTCTAAGCCAGTTCTTTTGTGGCTGTCACTTGTGGTTGCTGGACCTCATCAGATCCAGCTTACACACACAGCTGAGGAAAGTGTTTTGCTGTTTATTAAACTGTGCAGTGTTTACACAGGAGAGCAGGTGGAGCTGGTGCACAGGAGCTGCAGCATCTCCTGCAGAGCTCAGTGGAGAAGTCTGATTTAGGAAAAGTGATGCAATCTCTGGTGGCCAATGAGGGAACCGGCAGACTGGGGGTGGGGGTGAGGAGCCAGGTTGTCCATACAGTGTCCAGCCTCAAGGGACTGTTCTCCTGCCTGTCCAGATGTCTTCAGGAGACCCTTGGGATCAATGTCCAGTGTAGAATGCTGCTGTCACTTCTTCTACACACTGGAAAATGAAAGAAAACACCCTGGAAAGAAAAAACCTCCTTTATGAAATCTTCTTTGAAATCTTCATCACTAAGTGTCCCATTGAAACCTCTCCAGTTAGTTCTACAAGTCTTGAAGATTTGAATGAAATTACAGAAAGAAACATTGCTCGTTAGGGCTTTCTGTGTTTTAATGAGCCCCATGGTGTATTTGGTGCTGAGCCCATGAACCTCAGATACCAAGGACAGACTGAAGAATCTGCTCAAGAAGTCCAAGTCAGAAGCAAACTCCAAAGTACCTTGAAGCATTAATGGGCCCCACTGAGGGCTGTTCCTGACAAAGCCTCCCCAGGGACTCGTTAGAGCAGATAATTGGAGGCAGTGATTGCATCAGCCTAAGGCAAAGTGCAGCAGCTCTGATGCTGAGAAAGCCCTTGGTTTGTCTGATGAAGGACAATGGCCAAGCCTTGAGCCCCTGCCCCTGGGAAGGGAGATCCTGTCCCTCGCGTGTGGCTCAGGGCTCTTCCTGGGGCTGTGGGGAGTGCGATGCCCAGTGCAGGACAATGGTGTGACACTCCCTGGGGTGCAAGGAGGCAATGAGGTGCCATGGCCATGACAACCATGTTCTCCTCTTAGACCTCAGTGGCAGGGATACCAGCCATAGCCAAGGGAACAAAGACCTTGGCTCTTTCAGGGACATCCAGCCTTGCCAGCGCCCTTGGCCATGTCCACCACAGTCCATCCTGCACTGTCCCAGGCCTGTGGCTGTTTCCCCACAGGCTGCAGACACCCCATGCGCTTCCCCACCTTGTTCTCACCCCAGTGTGTCCCCACCTGTGCTGCTGTCTCTCCATCCTCACCAGCTGTTTTTTGAAACACAAAGCCATGGCTGATCTGGACTCCTCTGAATGACCACAGCACTGTGCTCAGAATGACATTTATTTATCCTGAGCTCCACTCTGGACCTCCAGAGCTGCAGTTACTGATGGTTTTCCTTTCTCATGATGTTTCCCTCCTCCCATCATCTTGGAAAGTGATTTTCAAGATTTCTGAAGCTACTACTGCCCTTTCTTGTCATGGTTTTACCACAACCACCAACTAAGACCATTACAGCTGCTCACATCCTGCCCCCAGTCCCCAAGTGGGATAAGGGAGAGAACTGAAAGGGAAGGGAGAAACTTCTCAGTTTATAAAAAAAAATAATAAGACAATAGAAATAATAAAAGAAATACACTACTACTAATAATATACTATTTCTATTTACATAAAGTAAAATATATGATACTCAGTGCAATCCCACACATAACTCCAGTTGTGCTGAACAGGCAGCACAAAAGAACAGAGCACCCTGGTCCTGAACAGCTGATCCCAGCAAGAGAAAGTACAAGTGCAAAAGGCAGAGAGGCCCAAGGGCCAACTGAGAAACAGCAAAATGTCATAAAACTGAACGAACACTGAACTCCCAATGGAATGGAACTGCCGAACAGAACTAACAGAGGATCCAGAAAACGCAAACGAACTGGCTGGAAAAGGCGTCTCCAGCTTTATATCGAACATGACACTCATGGTAGAGAAGAGCTTGTTGATTGACCTGGATGACTCCACCACTCCCCTGGGCAGCCTGTTCCAGTGTCCCACAACCCACAATCAAACCTGTGCTCCGGACCCTTCCCCAGCTCCGTTCCCTTCTCTGAACTCACTCCAGTGCCTCAGTTGTGATGGGTCCAAAACTGACCCCAGGATTTGAGGCGCAGCCTCAGCACAACCACGGCCCTGGTCCTGCTGGACACTCTATTCCTGATAAAAGTCAGGATGCTGGTGGCAATTTTGGCCACCTGGGCACACACTGGCTCATGTTCAGCTGCTGTCACCAACACCCCCAGGTCTCTTTCCACCGGGCAGCTTCCCAGCCGCTCTTCCTCACGCCTGTAGCGTTCATGGGGTTGTTATGACTCAAGTGCAGGACCCAGCACTTGGTCTTGTTGTACCTTAGAAAATTGGCCTTAGCCCAGGGTTGTCAAACTCATTTTCAACGGGGGCCACATCAGCCCAGACATGTGGCTGCAGGTCATGACCATGGCCACCAGACCATGGTTGGAAGTCACCACCATGGCCACCAACCACCCATGGCCGTGAGATGCCACCATGACCACCAGCACCAGATGTGCAGGTCATCACCATGGCCACCAGGTCATGGTTACGAGTCACCACCATGGCCACCAACCACCCACAGCCATAAGATGCCACCATGGCCACCAGGCATGTGCTTGCAGGTGACCACCATGGCCACCAGGCATGTGCTTTCAGGTTGTCACCATGGCCACCAACCACCCACGGCCATGAGATGCCATCATGGCCACCAGCCATGTGCTTGCAGGTTGTCATCATGGCCACCAACCACCCACGGCCATGAGATGCCACCATGGCCACCAGCCATGTGCTTGCAGGTCACCACCATGGCCACCAGCCACCAATGGTCATGAGTTGCCAGCAATGCTCATGAGTTGCCACCATGGCCACCAGCACCAGCCGTGTGGCTGCAGGTCATGACCATGGCCACCAGAGCTGCTCAAGTAGGAGTAGTAACATTTATACAGTCCGAAAATTACATTCAGTCCTTTGAAGGCAACCGTGAGGCTGATGTGGCCCCCAGTTAAATGAGTTTGATAGCCCTGCTTTAGCCCATCGATCCAGCTGGTCCAGATCCCTCTGTATGGCCATCCCACCCTCCAGCACATCAACACTCCCACCCAACTTGGTGTCATCTGCAAACTAAGTGTGCACTCGATCCCATCATCCAGATCATTGATAAAGAGACTAAACAGAACTGGCCCCAATACTGAACCCTGGGGACACCACTCGTGACCGGCCACCAACTGGATCTGACTCCTTTCACTACAACTCTTCAGGCCCAGCCCTCCAGCCAGTTCTTTACCCAGCAGGAGTACACCTGGTCAAGCCATGAGCAGCCAATATTTTTGTTTTATTATTTTGTTTCATTTTATTTATGAATAAATACGGTATTTAAAATGTGTATATACCTCTATATACATGTATATTTGTATACATTTTATATAGATATGTATAAAACCAGAGAAATTAAATATACATAACCATTATAATGTACATATAAAATGGATAACACCTTCTCCAATAAGACATAATGGAAAGAAGAAGAAGATTTTAATGAGAGTAGAAAGAAAAGTACAAGGATGGGTCCACATTCCCCACTTCATCAGGTGCAGAAGCACCCACAGATGTGTGGGGTGGAGGAACTTCCAGAAGGTGGGGAGCACACAGGCAAGGATCATGCCCAAGGGCCAAGATCCCCCGAGGGGGCCACCAAGGGACCCTCAGCGCAAATCCTTTAACATACAAAGAAAAGCCCAGTCCTGTGAGCTGGACCGGAAGGTCCCCACATCCAAGCCCAGCCCAGCAGGATGGGCCTTGCAGGATCACTGGGTCACACTCTGAGCTCCTCTCGATGCTGCGAGACACAGGGAAACTGTCTGTGAACATGGGAAACCAGGAGAAAACGCCAGCTTCAGAAAAACATGTGCATGGGGACAGTATGGAAAAGACCCAAAGGGGATCTCAAAATAGACCACGTGAAGCAGAGGAACTTGTCAATGAACTGATGGCCCACAAACTGGATTTTGAGGTGCCAGAGGAAGGGTGGTGGGGAACTGCCTTTCCCCATGGTTGTAGAGCTGCTTGTAAGGGCACTGTGGGGTGCAGGCTGGTGATAAATAGGTTTCCTTGTCCTTAATATCTCAAAGGGGATCTCAAAATAGACCACGTGAAGCAGAGGAACTCGCCAATGAACCCTGAACCACAAATTGGATGTTAAGGTGCCAAACAGAGGCACCCCCTTGGTTGTGGGGGTCTCCCAGCTGCCTGTAAGGCCAATGGGGGGTGCAGGCTGGTGATAAACAGGTTTCGTTGTGTGACAACCTTGAAGCGCTCCCCCCATCGTTAGCGGAACAAAGACCTTGTTATGCCTTAAACGTCTGGGTTTTGTTGCTTTGAGAGGAAGAGATAGGTGACACCTCGTCTTTCCCGAAGTTTTATGGCCATGGAGGCAGAAAATAAGGACAATTAACAGTGTTGCTGTGAAAGGCCTCATGGCCTAATGGGGCTGATAGAGATGAACCATCTGTCTGACAACCAACTACCAGAAGAAACCACAAACCATCCATAGAGACCCATGGAGACCATAGAGACCCATAGAGAACCACAGAGACCATAGAGACCCATAGGGACCCACAGAGACCATAGAGACCCACAGAGACCATAGAGACCCATAGGGACTGTAGAGACCCATAGAGATCATAGAGACTCATAGAGACTCATGGAGACCATAGAGACCCATAGGGACCCATAGAGACCCATCAAGACCCATGGAGACCCATGGAGATCATAGAGACCCATAGGGACTGTAGAGACCCACAGAGACCATAGAGACCCATAGGGACCATAGAGACCCATAGGGACCCATAGAGACCATAGAGACCCATGGAGACCATAGAAACCCATAGGGACCATAGAGACCATAGAGACCCATGGAGACCATAGAAACCCATAGGGACCATAGAGACCATAGAGACCCATCGAGACCCATTGAGACCCATGGAGACCATGGAGACCCATAGGGACCCATGAAGACCCATAGAGACCCATAGGGACCATAGAGATCCACAGAGACCCATGGAGTCATCCCGGGACCAATGTACCCACGGGGTGGTGAAATCTGTGATCTCTCTCTCCCCCTTTCTCTTTCTGATATCTTAGTTTCCCTCTTCTCTCTCTCTCTTCCTTCTTCCCTCTTCATCCCATCTGTTGAGTCAGGATTAACTCATCCCTCATCCCATCTGTTGGGACGGGACAGGTTGTCCTTAGGCTCATAACCTGATTGAATGTTCCCAACTGCTCTGGCTGAGCGAGGGGAGAAGTCAGGAGTGCTGGGACCTGTCCTGGTCCACCTGAGCCACACCAGCCAAACCAGTGTGTGCGTGTGTCATGGCAAGGGCTGGGGAAGGGGTGGTGCTGGATGTCAATCTCTGATCGCTGTAGGACCTGAGCAGGGTGCACACGGTGTGGAACAAGGGCTGGAGATGGTACTGGCTGGGATGGAGCTGATTTTCCTCTTCACAACCCCTGCTGATGGTGCCTCACCACAGGGTTGTATGATTTGGTTTTTGGTGTTTTTTTCCAGGATTTGTCCGTCTGGTGGACGGGAAGAGCCGCTGCTCAGGACGTGTGGAGATCCATGATGGGAACCAGTGGAAAACTGTTTGTGGTTCCCGCTTTGGCCCCAAGGCTGCTGATGTGGTGTGCAGGGAGCTGCAGTGTGGCGTGGCCCTGCCTGTGTCTGGAGGAGGTCACTTTGGAGAAGGGGCTGGTCCCGTGTGGGATGGAGAGCTGCAGTGTGCGGGGAATGAGTCCCTCCTGTCCTCCTGCCCCACGGGGTCCTCCAGGGACCAGGCCTGCCCCCAGATGATCAGCGCTGCTGTCAACTGCACACGTGAGGAATTGGGGTGGGGTGCTGAACACTGGGGTGAAACCCAGCCTGAGGAGGGGACAGTTTGGGATTGTGGAGACAGGGGAACTGGGGCATCTGTTCCCACAGGCTTGCAGAGAGGTGACCCTCCTAGGGATCACAGACAAGGGCAGGACTGGGCTGATGCCCAAGGACTAAAAGGGGCCATGGGCCGGTAGGACTCTCTGGGATCAACATGTTGGTCCACAGGGGATACACAAAGGCCTGAGATGATGAGCTGGGAAGTACTCAGGGCAGACTGTGGCCCAGCTGAACTTGGGGCCCTGGGAGAAGCTGCAGCGTGTGCTTGGGGATCCCTGGGGACAGGTGTCTTCCCAGGGTGCTGGCTGGGGAGGAGTGGGTGCTCTAGGTGGGTCTGGGCCAGGGGCAGGTTGAAGGGTCTGTTAGGGTAGAAGGAAGTACTGAAAGCTCTGGGGTCACAAATGATCCAGCAGGGCTGGAGCTGGTCACCCCAGCCTTGCATGGTCCATGGGGATAGAAGGGACCTCTGCACCATACTGGGGACAGCCTGGAAGGGAGGGGGCTCCCACCCTGACACCCACAGTGCTGGGGCTTGACGCTGATCTGACTGGTCCTGTGTCAGCGTTTGAAGGTGCTGCGGAGGTGAGGCTGGCGGACGGCGGCAGGCGCTGTGCTGGGAGAGTGGAGGTGAAACACCAGGGACGGTGGGGGACCGTGTGTGGTCACTACTGGGGCATGAACGATGCAGCAGTGGTTTGTAAGCAGCTGGGCTGTGGGTCTGCTGTTGGAGCTCCTCAGTACGGACTCTTTGGGGCAGGATCTGGCCCCATTTGGATGGATGATGTTGGCTGTAATGGCACTGAATCTGCCCTGTCTGACTGTAAACATGCAGGATGGGGTGAACATAACTGTGTGCACGCTTTCGATGCTGGAATGAGGTGTTCAGGTAAGGGGTCAGTTTGTTCCCCAGCTTTGGGGCTGGGATGGTGGAAGGGCCCTGGCTGTGCCATAGGGAGCAACAAACATGCTGGAGTAGGGCCCAGTACAGCAATCGTGCTGCTGAGCTGGAACTGTCATTGCTGGTGTAACTGGTCCCTGGAGAAAGCTGTGACAGCCCTGTGGGGACAGGACCCCGTGCAGGCAGCGCTGACCAGCTGCCCAGCCCCTCCTGCCTGCCCACAGCTCCCCACACTGACCCATGAAACAGGCTCTTTGCCAGCACTTACTGACTCTCGTCTGTGCTGCTGTCACCCTCCGAGGCAGCGGGAGGCCAGGTGGACATGCGGGTCTCCTGTCCCCAGCCTGGCCATTGGCCTGGGACCTGTGCACCCCAGATAACGGTGCCCCTGGAGGAGAACATCCCCCTGGAGCAGGCAGGGGAGGGCTCTTGAAAGCACCAGCCGTGATAACAGCTGCTCCATTTCTGTGCTCTGGGACACCTCCCACCTAAAAGGATCCTCCCAACAGCCAGGAACACCCTGGGATCAGAGTGAGCCTCTAGTGGCACCAGGTGATGATGGTCCTGCCTGGCCCAAGCTCTGTAGGGGCTGAGCAGCTGCAGCTTCATCATCATCTGGGCCAGTTCTCCTGGACCCCAACGGCTCACACGGCTGTGGTGCTGGGGGAGCATGCCGGGCAGCACAGAGGACCTTGTGTGGGACCCTTTGTATGAGCACACCTGTGGCTGTGAGTGTGTGGCAGACACACACCTCGAGTGCTCTGGTGCTGTAGAGAAGGGGCGGAGGAGCCTTGGATGTGTTTGTGGCACCAACACTCCCCCAACAGCTTCCTCTGGGATGTGCAATGTGCGGTTTGTCCAGGGATTCCTTAGAGGTGATGTGGGATGTGGGCAAGTAAGTGCCAGAGGGCTCTGGGAACTCCCATGCTTTTTGGTGTTTTTTTCCAGGATTTGTCCGTCTGGTGGACGGGAAGAGCCGCTGCTCAGGACATGTGTAGATCCGTGATGGGAACCAGTGGAAAACTGTTTGTGGTTCCCGCTTTGGCCCCAAGGCTGCTGATGTGGTCTGCAGGGAGATGCGGTGCGGCGTGGCCCTGCCTGTGTCTGGAGGAGGTCACCTTGGAGAAGGGGCTGGTCCCGTGTGGGATGGAGAGCTGCAGTGTGCGGGGAATGAGTCCCTCCTGTCCTCCTGCCCCACGGGGTCCTCCGGGGACCAGGCCTGCCCCCAGATGAACAGCGCTGCTGTCACCTGCACACGTGAGGAATTGGGGTGGGGTATTGAACGCTGGGGCTGTGCCGGGGGTTGGGAACAGAGCAAGGACCAGGCTGGGTGGGTGTAAGACAGGAGGGGTCATGGGACAGTCTGCAGCATGACAACTGCAGAAGGAGAAGAAAGGCCTCTGTCCCTCTGGCCTTTCCACCAGCTACCAAGGGTACAAAAGCACCAACCCGCCCTCTCTCCTCCTCTGTCCCCAGAGTACACAGGGTTCAGGCTGGTGAACGGCAGCACAGCGTGTGCGGGGAGGGTGGAGGTCCAGGTGCTGGGGACCTGGGGGACCCTCTGTGCCTCCCGCTGGGATCTCTCGGATGCCCACGTTCTGTGTCGTCAACTCAACTGTGGGTTTGTTGAGTCCATTCCTGGAGGAGAGCATTTTGGGAGAGAGACTGGCCATGTCTGGAGAGACTCATTCCACTGTGACAGGACTGAAGCCCACCTGGGACAGTGCCCAGTGGCCACCCTGGGGGCCTCCCCGTGCTCCCCCGGGAACAACGCTGCTGTCATTTGCTTAGGTGAGTGCTGGGAAAAATGGTGCACTAGCTCTGTTTCCCTTTGTGTGAGACATGGCCACCCAAAGCAGGGGTCCCATGGCAGCACCAGGCTGAATTTCTCCCTGGAGGGAGAAAGCCCCTGGGGGGCTTTCCCTGCTCAGACTGACCGCTCTGCTCTGGGAGAGCTGAGGTCTGAACAGACACAGACACCTGTCCCCAGGGCAGCACCTTAGGCCCTGGTACCACTGCCCGGCCCGGGTTCCATAGGATGAACCCAGGACAGGCTGGTGGGGCTCTGCTCCATCCCTGTGGCTGCAGACAAACACATCCCATCCCCACAGAGAGCCCTGCAGAGCCTCATCCCACCACCCGCAGCAGCAGACCCGGTGTGAGCTGCAGACAGGGCCTGGGCTTTGCCCTTGCTTCTTGTCAGCACAGGCCTCACTCTCACCCTGTTTGGTCGGACAACCCCCCTTGCCTTCCTCCCTGGAGGCTGCCGTGCTGCCCGGTGCCGCTGATGGCTGCGGCTCCTCTGCTCTCCCCAGGCCCGGCCGACTCTGCGTCCCTGCGGCTGGTGGGCGGCGGGAGCCGGTGCGACGGGCGAGTGGAGATCTTCCAGCGCGGGACGTGGGGCAGAGTGCTGGATGACCAGTGGGACATGCGGGAGGCCAGCGTGGTGTGCCGGCAGCTGCGGTGTGGAGAGGCAGAAAAAGCCTACAACCCCCCAAAGCCTGAGCGAGGGACGGGCCCCTTGGGGCTGCGAGGGGTCCGGTGCGCAGGGCACGAGGCCAGCCTGACCCTCTGCAACACCTCCCTGCCCGGGAGTGCCCTGCTGGGAGGGGTTGTGGAGGACGTGGGAGTCATTTGCTGGGGTGAGCGGCGCTGCACGAGCCCCACAATGATGGGGTGGGGGGCAGCCACGCCCTGACACCTCCTGGGCTTTCTCCCCACTGCAGGGAGCTGGTGGGTCCGGCTGGTGAACGGGCCGGGGCGCTGCGCAGGGAGAGTGGAGATCTACTACCAGGGCAGCTGGGGGACCGTCTGTGACGATGGCTGGGACCTGTCTGATGCCGCCGTTGTTTGCCACCAGCTGGGCTGCGGAGGGGCGGTGGAGGCGGCCGGCTCCGCTCGCTTTGGGGAAGGCTCCGGGCAGATCTGGCTGGACGGTGTGAACTGCTCCGGGGCCGAAGCTGCTCTCTGGGACTGCGCTGCCGGGCCCTGGGGGCAGCACGACTGCGGGCACAAAGAGGACGCGGGCGTCATGTGCTCAGGTGTGTGCCGGGAGCTGTGCCAGGATGGCTCCCAGGAGGCCGGGACGCAGGGAAAGCCAGGCATGGCCAAGGCTGTCCCTGGCTGAGCCCCTGCCTGAGCCCGGCCTACAGACACCCATGCACGGGTGCCCTCAGTTCACCGGGGTCCCTGGGGAGCTCAGTGTCCCCCAGGGTGAGCGGGGAGAGCAGGGGCTGTGTCCATCGGGGACTTCTCTCTGCCCTGGGTGCAAGGGGGACTTGCTGGCCCTGCCCTGCCTGGCTGGGGGCCTGGGGAGCGCAGGGGTGTCCTGGCTCCCACAGCCCCACACCAGCCTGTTCTCTTGTTGCCTTTCCTCCCAGAGTTCGTGGCCCTGAGGCTGGAGAACAGTGACAGCTGCTCCGGGTGCCTCCAGGTTTTCTACAATGGGACGTGGGGGATCGTTTGCTCCAGCTTGATGACTCTTGACACGGTGTCACTGGTGTGCAAGGAGCTGGGCTGCGGGGACAGAGGATCCCTGGAAACAGGCCTGCCCTATGGCAGGGTGTCTGGCACTGCCTGGCTGGATTACGTGCGGTGTGGAGAGAGAAACATCTCTTTTTGGCAGTGTCCATCCACCCCCTGGGACCCACAGTCGTGCGATGACCTGCGAGAAGAAAGCCACATCACATGCAATGGTAACTCTGAGCCACTCAGGCACCAGTGTCACCCCAGCTTCTGCTCCCCTCTGGGCACAGCCAAATGCAGAGAAAGAGCTTGGAGGGGTTTTCGTTGCCATGTCAGATGCTTGTGCTGCTGGTGGCACAGATGTGACCACAGTTCTCAGTGTCCCACATGTCCAGCAGCAGCTGCCACCCAGCAGGGAAGGCAGCGACATCTCCAAGTGGTCTCAGCAGAGACCAGAGAGGGTTCAGAGGAGCCTCCCCTCCATGGACACCCTCCTGCTGCTCTGTGACCAAGATGGCACACACAGGCACAAGCAGAGCTCAGCCCCACTCTCTTCTGCACAATCCCCTGAGCCAGCCCCTTCACCACAGTGTTTCCTTCCTCAGGGGGATGCCCAGAAATGCCCCCAGAGCCTTTGGCCCCGTGCCCCAACTCCAGCAGCTGCACAGGTAGGGAGCTGCTCCTCCGCGTGCTCCTCTTGCCTGGCTCCCCTGCTGTCTGAGTGCTGTGGGAGCTCCTTGCCCTCTCCAGACAGGGAGACGATCCGTGCCGTGGGAGGCGAGGACGGGTGCTCGGGCAGAGTGGAGCTCTGGCACCGCGGCTCCTGGGGGACAGTGTGCGATGACTCCTGGGACATGCGGGATGCCCAGGTGGCGTGCAGGCAGCTGGGCTGTGGCCCCGCGGTGTCTGCCCTGCATGAGGCTGCTTTTGGGGTGGGCCAGGGCCCCATCTGGCTGGAGCGGGTGGAGTGCCGGGGGACGGAGTCGTCTCTGCAGGACTGCTGGGCCCGGCCTGGGGACGGACGTGCTTGCCGGCATAAGGAAGACGCTGCCGTGCGCTGCTGGGGTGGGTGGGGGCTGGGACCTCTTGGTCAGGTATTGGCAGGGAGCTGGGAAAGGTCTTTCACCCACTTGGTCCTGGCACGGCCCCTGAGCTCCCGAGAGCAGGAACGTTCACAGTATCACAGTATCACAGTATGTTTGGGATTGGAAGGGACCTCAAAAGATCATCCAGTCCAATCCCCCTGCTGGAGCAGGAACGCCCAGGTGAGGTCACACAGGAACATGTCCAGGCGGGTTTTGAATGTCTCCAGAGAAGGAGACTCCACAACCCCCTGGGCAGCCTGTTCCAGTGCTCTGTCACCCTCACTGAGAAGAAGTTTCTTCTCAAATTTAAGTGGAACGTCTTGTGTTCCAGCTTGATCCCATTACCCCTTGTCCTATCATTGTTTGCCACCCAGAAGAGCCTGGCTCCATCCTCGTGGCACTCACCCTTTATATATTTATAAACATTAATAAGGTGACCCCTCAGTCTCCTCTTCTCCAAACTAAAGAGACCCAGCTCCCTCAGCCTTTCTTCATAAGGGAGGTGCTCCACTTCCTTAATCACCTTTGTTGCCCCACGCTGGACCCTCTCCAGCAGTTCCCTGTCCTAATGTTCCTGTGGGGGGCAGCAGCTGGTGCCAAGCAGGGAGCAGCCTCGGTGGAACTGGGTGTCCTTGGGCCACTGCCGTGGGGCCCTGCAGCTCCAGGACCATCCATGCCCGGGCTGCCTGTGCCACCCTGCCCGCCGCCCAGAGCAGAGGCCCTGGGCCCTGTCCTGGGTCCCTTTCTGGCACTACGGGAGGGGCAATTGGGGTGGGATGTGTCAGGGACACTACAGACACACACCGGGGTGTTGCAGGGGAGGCTCCCTGGTACGTGCACTCCCACCCTCTCAGCCCAGCTCTCCTTTTCCTCCTCTGCAGCTGCACCCAGGACAGCAGCATCCCCACCCCGAGCAGGTAACTCGTCCTCCCCAGGGCTGGGTATCCCAGGGCTGGGCTCTGACCCACAGTGGGGTGCAAGGGGCTCCTTGCTGGAGCGTGAAACTCCCAGGAGGGAGTGGTTGTGTGGGGGTTGAGGAGGGGGTGAAATTCAGTCAGCAGGGTGGAAGCTTCTCCATCATCCCCCCTGGGGCCCTCCACTCTCTGCTGCCTTGTATGATGGGGGTCAGGTCTGGTGCTGCCGCCACCTCTCCCAGGGCTGGTGCTGTTAGTTCATGTTCTTGCCTGTGCAGATCCCACCCGGGGCCGTCCGACTGTCAGTGGGAGAATCTCAGTGCCCGTCATCATGTGCATCATCCTGGGGGCCCTTCTCTGCCTGCTCCTGGCCCTGCTGGCCGGGCAAGCGCTCAGGGCCAGGGCTGGGCGCAGAGGTGGGTCCGTCCACAGAGCTCCCAGTGATGCCTCCTGGAAGGGCTGGGGGTGCTGCGGGGGGTCAGTAAGGGGCACAAGCAGAGCTGGGGGGATGAGACTGTGTGCTGCCACCTGTCCCACGCACCCCATTGACTGTCTGGCCATAGGGCACCAGCAGCAAAGGGCTGGAGAGAGCCCAGAGGTGGTGGGAGCAAGAGATGGGGCAAGGAGAGACATGGCAGAGCAGGACTGTAGGAGATGTTATCCTGGGGGAGAAGTTATCCTGGGGGAGAAGTTATTCTGGGGGAGAAGTTATCCTGGGGAAGATGTTATACTGAGGGAGATGTCATCCTGGGGGAGAAGTTATTCTGGGGGAGATGGCCAAGGCTGGCAGTGCTCTGGGTAGTGCTGGAGGGCGCTCTGGGGCAAAGGAGAAGACGGGAGGAACACAGGGCAGCAGGGCCCATCCCCATGGAGTCAGGCCCCAGGCTGACCCTCTGCCCAGCCCTGCCTGCCCTTGGCCCTGCTATGGACTCGTGGGGCAGACAGGGGTCGGCTCCAGGTGGAGGGGAAACACGGGAGCTGCTCTGGGGTCAGACAAGGGGGTGACCCAGGGGCCAGAGGGGCTTGAGCGCTGTCTCCAAGGGGCAGATGTGAGGGTCATGCTACCCCAGATCTTCTCCACAGTGATGTGGCCCTCACTGGGGATGTGGCAGCTGTTCCTGGACAGCACCCTGGGGCTGTGCTGTTGGAGCAGTCCTGGGCTGGGACAAGGAACAGGTTTGGGGAGCACAGTGGGGTCCCATTGCCCCTCTGCCTGTCCCCATGCCAGCTCTGCCTCTGTCCCCAGGCTCCAGGACAGCCCAGGAGCTCTTCCCCGAGGCCGTGTACGCGGAGATCGGTCACAGCCCAGTGTGGGAGAGGCAGGCGAGGTTTGGTTGCTCAGGTGGGTGTGGGCACATCTGCAGGACCCTTTCCCCTGGCCCCTCCCCAGGGCTGATCCCCTGAAGCCCCCAGCCCGTGGTCCCTGCAGTGCTGGGGCTGTGTGGTCTGTGGGAGAGCACCCCAGCCCTGGGCCCGGGAGAGGAGCTGCCTCCCAACCCGCTTTGCCCATCGCAGCTGGACAGCCCCTGTCTTCCTGCCCCTGCACCCATTGACGAGTGAGGGAAGAGCTGTCCTGGGGCAGCTCTGGGAGCACCTTTGAGACAGGGCTTGTCCCAGGGAGCAGGGTGAATTCCCAGCCCTCCTCCCCATGCAGCCCCAGCTCTGTGGGTCCCCTCCCCAGCAGTGCTGACCACAAACCAGGTCAGTGGGCTCGTCCCATAACTCTCACTGCGCATCTCTCCAGGCTCCTCTTCAGAGCAGTCCCTGACCCAGCTGCAGCCCTACCCTGGGCACCGAGAGGAGGAGGATGGTCTGGGGTCAGCACCAGGTAATGAAGCAGGAAGGGGCTGATCTGCCTGCAGACAAGTGAAGGACAGAGGTGTCACTGGGTGTCACCGTCAGAGATGGGGAGGACCTGGGGGTCTCCTGTGCTGCTGCCAACACCAGCGCCTCCCATCCTCTGCTCTGTAGGATGTATCTGCTCACTGTCACCAGCTCCCCTCTCTTTTCAGATGTTCCTGTTCTGCCTGGGGGTGACCCAGTGGATGGCTATGATGATGCCAGGGAGGTTTCTCACCCTGGGGAGGACGATGACCCTGGACAGGGAGCTCAGGAAATGCCCAGGGTGCCAGAGGAGGGAGCAGGACCCAGCGATGCACCCAGAGGTGAGAGGGAAACTCAGCGCTGCTGGTTCCTGGGGTGCCATCCCCACGGCCACGCTGGTTGCTGCTGCACTGAGACCTAAACCTGTGGGAAGGGGGAACCTGCGCCAGGAGTTTCCCGTGGAAGGACTGAAGGGTGGGAGAAGGAGCTGAGTGTGGTGAGGAGCAGGGGGGAAGGTGATGCACAGACCCCATAGGGTGAGCTGCAATGTCCAGCATTGCTGCTTGCAGGGGGCAGCCTGTGCTCCCAGAGAAGTGCCGGGGTCCCTGGAGCTGAAGGAGACACCGCGTCCTTGTCCCCGGGGAGCACGGACTATGATGACGCTGAAGAGATCTCTCTGGCACACTGTCACGAAATATTACACGGAGGCACCCCGAGTTTAATTTAAGGGACAACAGAGTCCACAGCAACTTTTATTAAACCAGTAAGAAACAGGGTTTTAGCACTCCACAAGTGACTTAAATACAGGTTCGGATATCAGTTGAGGAAATAATTTGAAGGGGCAGCAACTAATACAACAGCGGTCCACAGTGTGCATGCACGTGGCTGCACCAAAACAATGCCGGAGCCGGCCTTGGGTCCCGGAGGAGGCACACACTTGCCAAACACGGTGCAGGATTATTTTTTAAAGAGATGCACGTACTCGTAGTGAGTACGGGAAGTGTGCACTCGCGATTCCGCGAGGGTAAATTCATAATACACTCGCAATTGTGCGAGGAAATAATTTACTTACCCGTGCCAGTGTGCACGGAATCCTACACGTGCTTATGTGAAAGCACGGGAGGAAAATACACTCGCGGTTGTGCGAGGGGCTCTCAGCGGCCACTCGCGACTGTGCGAGGATTAATTTAAAGTACCCGTGCAAATGTGCACGGAAAATATATGTGCAAATGTGCACAAAAAGTATAAATATGCAATCTGCGAGAAGTTTTACTTACACACGTGGCGGCAGGGCAAGTGGAGTCTCCATCCCGGGGAGTGGGGGGGGCCCGTGGCTCCCGGCGGCAGTGGCCAAGCTCGTGCTCCGAGGGACCCGCACAATGGGCCGAGTCACCGACGAGAGTCCTGTTTTTTATAGGCTGATCAGACCTGACTGGAGTCACTCTAGAAGCTTCTCTGCACCCCCACACTGTTTGTGGGATGCCCCTGAAGCCTTCCAAACATCCCCCACGCTGGCCGCAGGGACCCAGCGGCTCAGTGGCGCCTGGGCACTCCCTTCTCCTAATGGCCCTGGCAGGGTGCTCTGGGGCCAAACAAAAGAAGCTGTTAGCCTCAAGTACCAGAGAAAGAGAGGGAGATGCGCCCACCCCTTCCAAACTGAAGGGGGGCAAGGGGAAAGAGGGGGGTTGCATTCCACCACACACACCTGTGACACACAAAGGCTGTGACAGAGCTGGGTGGCACTGGGAACCGCCTCCCTTTGCCCATGGGCAGCACAAACAGCCCAGAGTTTCCTCTACTTTCCCC
The DNA here is from genome assembly GCF_964273445.1 of Streptopelia decaocto. Classification (NCBI taxonomy): domain Eukaryota; kingdom Metazoa; phylum Chordata; class Aves; order Columbiformes; family Columbidae; genus Streptopelia; species Streptopelia decaocto. Next base: position 684,033 of record NC_138672.1, on the reverse strand, counting down.
CTTTTTCCACTGTGTATCATATTTGTTCTTATTGAAAGTGTTGGTGGACTTTGACTTGGAGCTGCTTTGTGTCTGCCCAGGCTTCAGGAAATCTTCCTGAGTTTGATCAGGGGCAGCAGAGACCAAAAAGCACCCCTGGGGTGGTTTCCATCCTGCTCGCCACAGGCAGTGTCTAGTCAAAATGACTCTCCAATGGGTCCCATGATGCTCCCCAGTGCCCATCTCTTCACCCCGAGATTCCCCAGCTGCTCTTTCCCCCAGGCCCTGCCTGGGCCAGGCTGGTCCCACAGTGCAGAGGCCATGACAGAGCTGCTGTGCCAGGGTGAGTCCTGGCTGTGACCCCACAGATGTGAGCCCTAAGGTCATCACCGTGCCCTTTAAACTCCAGATGGCCCAGAGGGGATCACACCCCAGATCACCTCCCACAACGGTCAGCAGGCAGCTGTGCTCCCCAGTGTCCAGCACAGGGTGCGGAGCCACTTTCTGGGACACACAGGGCTGGGGTTCCCTCTGCTCTGGCTCTGCCAGGGCCCCAGTCTCCACGGGCTGCTCCTGCTGCCTTGGGCCGTCACAGACCCTGAGCACTCTTGTCACAGCCACAGAGTTCCTGAGCAGGGGCTGTGAGGCCCCACGGCAGCCCTGGGACCCCGTCCTCCTGCTGCTTGCAGCCCCCGCCCTGCCCTCCTGCTGCCTCGCCGGGGTGTCAGCGCGGGTTTGTGTCAGGGCAGCACTTGTGTGCAGGTACGGGAGGGATGGGAGCAGGCGGGTGTCACGGTCCATTCGATGATGGACTCGTGATGGTTCTTTTACCTTGATCTCAGAGCGCAAAATTAAGGCGACCAAAAAGCCAAGGGGTTATAAGTCAATCAAGCAGTGTTACTTTATTAATTTGCCCGTAAAGCGGCACACGATAGAGAGAGAGAAAGGGAAAAGAAACGGGGAAAAGTAAAAGTAAAGATGAGAAATGAGGTTGTGTTTATCACCAGTCCAGTCCCAGAAGCTCCCTCTGGTCTCCGGTCCCATGGAGTCCTGCCAGTTCTCCACCGTGGTTCAGAATCCTCTGGTGGGAAGATCTTCAACGGTGTCCATTCTGGTGTCACCTTCTATGCTTCTTCACCTCCCCTTGCTCCCATTGTTTTAGGGCAGTCTCCACCTAGACTTTGCAACCCAGGCTCGTACTGCGCAGGCTCGACAGATCCACGCTTTCTTTTGCCAGCGCTTACGTGTCCAGCATTCAGGGGTCTTTCTCTGGTCCACTGGGTGACCTCAGATCCCTTGGCGAGCTGCTGGACATGGTCCTTTTTGTTGGCCATTGTTTGGGGGAGCAGGTGAGGGACACGTGTAACTGAGGCTGCAGGTGAGAACACATCTTCTGGACAGCAGCTATTGTCCCTGGGTCAAAGAGACCCTCATGACAACAGCTTTCAGGAGGCGGGGGCTGGTTTGGCTGAAGCAGCAGCAAAGTCCACACAGCAGCCATTGTAAGCAGGAGACCCCCATATCGGAGAAAACAGTTCAACATGATGCTTCTCCTCCGGCCTCTCTCCAAGTCATTGTCCATCTGTTCTTTCAGTCAGGGCCTCAGTTCTCTCAGTTCTTGATGGCGATGGGCAGGCAAATACTGCTCCATCTTCAGACCAACTCTCACAATCCCCCAACCCACTGGAGATCCCTCAACTCATTGGAGATTCCCCCAACCATGGGAGATTCCCCAAACCCATTGAAGATCCCCCAGCCCATTGGAGACCCCCAAAACCCAACCATGGGAGATCCCTCAACCCATTGGAGATCCCTCAATCGACTGGAGATCCCCCCCAATTCACTGGAGATCCCCCAACCCATTGGAGATCCCCCCAATCCCATTGGAGATGCCCCAACACAGCCCATTGGAGGTCCCCAAACCCAATGGAGATGCTCCCCAAACCCCCTGGAGATCTCCCAACCCAACACATTGAAGATCTCCCAACCCCTTGGAGATGCCCCCCAACTCATTGGAGATTCCCCCCAACCCACTGGAGATCCCCCTAAACCCATTGGAGATCCCCCCAAACACATTGGAGATCCCCCAGCCCACTGGAGAACCCCCAAAACACATTGGAGATCCCCCCAAACGCATTAGAGATCCCCCAACCCAGTGGAGATCCCTCAACCCAACTATGGGAGATCCCCAAACCCATTGGAGATCCCCCAATTCACTGGAGATCTCCTAAGCCACTGGAGATCCTCCAAAACCCATTGGAGATCCCTCAAACCCATCAGAGGTCCCCCAACCCAACCATGGGAGATGCCCCAACCCATTGGATGTCCCCCCAAACCCATTGGAGATCCTCCATCCCATTGGAGATCCCCCCAATCCCATTGGAGATGCCCCCAAACACATTGGAGATTCCCCAGCCCACTGGAGATCCCTCAACCCAACCATGGGAGATCCCCCAACCCATTGGAGATCCCTCCAAACCCACTGGAGATCTCCAGAACCATTGGAGATCCCCCCAAACCCATTGGAGTTCCCCCAATTCACTGGAGATCCGCCAAACCCACTGGAGATCCCCCAAGCCCATTGGAGTTCCCCCAATTCACTGAAGATCCCCCTAAGCCACTGCAGATCCTCTCAAACCCCTTGGAGATCCCCCAACACATTGGAGATTCCCCCAACCCAATCATGGGAGATCCCTCAACGCATTGGAGATCCCCCAATCGACTGGAGATCCCCCCCAACCCACTGGAGATCCCCCAACCCATTGGAGATCCCACCAAACCCATTAGAGATCCCCCAACCCAACCTTGGGAGATCCCCCAAACCCACTGGAGATCCACTAACCCATTGAAGATCCCACCAAACGCATTGGAGATCCCCCACACCCAACCATTGGAGATCCCCCAGCCCATTAAAGATCCCAGCCAACTAATTGGAGATTAAACCCAAAGATGGGAGATCCCCTCAAACCCATTGGACATCCCCCAACCCATTGGAAATCCCCCCAAACCCAAACATGGGAGATCCCCCAAACCATTGGACAACCCCCTCAACCCATTGGAGATCCCTAAACCCATTGCAGATCCCCCCAACCCATTGGATGGATGAGACATTTTAGGTCTTGGTGGTCTAAGGGGTCCAGAGATGGCACATCATGGCCTGGGTCTTGTAAGGGATCCAAGGGTTGGGACATTTAAGGTCTTGGTGGCCCAAGATGGCTGCAAATGGGACATCTTGGATCCAGAGTTGAGGCATTATAAGTCTGTGTGGCCCAAAGTGTCCAGGGATGGGATGTTTTAGATCTTCGTGGTTTAAGGGGTCCAGAGATCAGACATCCTGGGTCTTGGTGGCCTCACGGGGTCCAGGGATGGGACATTTTGACCTTGGTAGCCCAAGGGGGCTGGAGATGGGACATCTTGGGTGGGGGGATGGGACATCCTGCATCTTGGTAGCCCAAAGTGTGCATGGATGGGACATCTTGGGTCTTAGTGGCTTCACACGGTCCAGGGATGGGACACTTTGGCCTGGATGGCCCAAAGTCTCCAGGCATGAGATATGTTCGATGCAAGGATGGGACATCTTAGGACTTGGTGTCCCCAAAGTTTCCAAGGATGGGTCAACCTGGGTCTTGGTTGCTTCATGGGGTCCTTCTGGGCCTGGGTGGCCTAAAGTGTCTAGGGATGGGACATCTTGGATCCAGGGATGGGACATTTTAGGTCTTAGTGGCCCAAAGTCTCCAGGGATGGGATAACCCCAGTCTGGCATGGGACATTCTGGCTCTTGGTGGCCCAAGGGGTCCAGGGATGGGGCATTTTAGGTCTTGGTGCCCTAATGGGTCCAGGGACAGGAAATTTTACCCTGAGTGGCCCAAGGTGTCCAGGAATGGGAAGTTTTGGCTCTTAGTGGCCTCACAGTTTCCAGGGATGTGACATAGTGGCAGCAAGAGTGGCCACATCTCCTCTTTCACCGGGACCAGGCCATGGTGGGGTGACCGCCTCCCTGCCCTGTATTTAAAGGGGTGCCTGGGCGGGGCCCTTTGTGACATCACCAGTGACATCACAATGCCCCACTGTGGCAGTTGCACATCCCCCTGAGATCCAGAGCCTCCAATAGGGCAGTGATGGCTCCTTAGCACCTTTTGTGCCCCACTGTGCCTGTCCCCATGTACACACCAGGGTGGTACCGAGGTGCTGGCAGCCACATCCTCCCCCACTCTGGGCAGGGTGACTTCACCTCCACCAGCCTGATACAGGGAATTAACAATCGACTAATTAACACTTAAAGAACTAACACGTAAAGACTTAAAGAGCTAACAGAGAGCTAACCCTTAACTCTTATGAATATGTGCAGGTGTTCATTCTTTCAGCATCTGCAGTTCAGGATCATGGCAGCAGAGGGCTCATGAACATCGAAAATGCTCTTAAAAGCCAAGGCTCTGTGCATCATTTTCCTAAAGGCTTCAAGTCTGGTGTGGATGATTAGAGAGATTTCAGGAATAGCCAAACAGAGACCATTTCCATAATAAATAGCAATAAAGCCAAATTTCTCTATTTCCTTCCCCCTGTCCCTCCTCCACATTTCCAGAAGAGGTGGTATCAGCAATCTCCAATTATGGTTGATCTGGAGTATTTCCTCATGTAGACAAAACAATATGTCAGAAAAGTGGGTACCTGACACACCACTTGAGACAGGAGACAGGCCAGGACACCTCAAGAGGAGTCACACTCCTCTGGACCAAGAGGTGGGTGTTCCTGGCAATCTCAGGTGCCACAGCACAGTGATACTTGTGTTCAGGGAGCTGGTCAAGTGACCCATCTCCTGTTCTGTAACGGTGTCTGAGTTTGCTCAGGTCACCCTTGACTTGAGCCCCATCCACTGCTGGGTGTTCTCCAGACTCCTGCCTTCAGGAACAAAGTCCCAGGAGACCTCGCTGGTGAAGATGGAGGCAAAGAAGCCATGAAGTACCACTATCCTGTCTGATGCTACTCTTACGAATATCAGCAGCAGTTCCACATTCACCCTGTCTATTCTTTTACTGTAAGGAAGCTGTGTCAGCTCATCTTGCTGCCCTCAGGCTCCCCTTAAAGTATCAAATCCAAGGCAGCTTTAGCATCATCCCCAGATCCATGGACAAGGTTTCTAAATTCCTTCTTTGCAGCTTCCCCTGATTCCACCTCCTGTGTGGTGCCATTGTGCCCTGCAGCTCCGTCAGTTCAGGCAAACACCCTAATGAGATAAATGCTTAATTTCATGGGTTCTCAGAGAGATCATTCTTGTGCTTGGAGCAGCCTGTCCTGTAAGGCCTGTCATATTTCCTGAGCTCCTTCACCCTCCATGCCTACTTCCATGTCACCACTTTGCCCACCATTCCCCAGTATGTCCAAGTCTTCTCCTCTGGAGCCCACCAGCCTGTGCTGTGCTGCTGGCCTTCCTCCCTCCCCTCTGGTGCCTGGGACCCCACTGTGTCCTGGTCACGACAGCCAAGGTGGACACTGATGTTCACATCCCTCACCAGCTCTTCATTGTTTCCCAGTTCCAGATCCAGGTGAGCATCACCCTTGTTGGCCCATCAGGCAGACATATTAAGCAGTTGGCCCAAGATCCTTTGGACTGTTGGCAGCTGCAGCTTTGCCTGGGCAGTGAATGTCAGTGCAATTACAGTTCCCCATAGGAACCTGCTCATTGACTGGAGACTTCCTTGAGTTGCCGACAGAAGACCTTTTCCATTTCTTCTCCATGATCACGTAGATTGTAACACCCAAAACATTGTTACCCTATATTGTGTTTACATGGCAAAGTCTTGGAACTGGTCGTGAGGGTGGGTATTTGAAGACCCCAGACCCATTTTCAGAAGAGTCTTCCTAATTAGCATGAAGAGCAAGCAGAGGAGGAGACGAACCGCCTTCTCCTATCTCGCATGTAAATGAACTGGGTTATAAAACAACCTCGCGTATGGTACAGGTTGGCGGCGTGTAAATCTTCAAAGCGTCCCCCCTCCAGAGGTCATCGCAGGACCGATGTACCTGTGGAGTGGTGATATCTTACTCTCCCTTGTTGAGGATTGATAAGGATCATGGCTGAAAACATTGTGACTAGTTCAGCCAGAAGAAGACACGTTCAGAGCAGGAGGCACTGTGATCTGCACATCAACGAGGAGCTAAGGAGCCACAGATCAGGCCGGCTGACCCACAGGAGATGGAGGATGTGCTGGAGGGCACAGAGCCCCATCTCCTGATGTGCCCAGCTTGGCAAACAAAGGGAAAAAGTTGAGACCCTTTATCATGGCCCAGAGCTTGTTGAAGCTTGTTGATGTTTTGCAACCACCATTTCCCCCTGAATTTCTGCATGACACAAAGGGAGACCGTCACCGTGGCCCAGGCCTTGTCCAGACTTGTTCCTCTTTCGCAATCACCACTTCTGCCCCCCCTAGACTTTCCTCTACTCTGGAAGCTATAAAAAGCTCACCCTAAAGCAGCATGGGGGGAGGGAATACCAGTCTCATCGAGGGAACACCAGTTTCACCAGGGCCTACCAGTCTCACCGAAGGGAACACCAGCTCGGCCTCACCAAGGGAATCCAGCACCCTGAGGACCCTCAGACTGAACCAGACATCGCAGGACGCTGCGCTCCTGACCCCAGCATCCTCGCCGTGGAACACCAAGGCTACACATCATCGTACAAGCCCCGTCATCCACACCGTGGGGCCGTAAGAGACTGGATCCCTCACTCCTTTCTTCCTTTCTCTCTGCTCCTTCCTTCTCTCCTTTTTTCTATATCCTCATTTCTTTGTCTCTCCTTCTATATCTCTCTCTCTCCCTTATACCTTAGTTTTCTTCCTTCTCTACCATTCTCTTCCTCTCTTTCCCTTTTGAAGATATAAGGATCACACCATCTTTAAGCTCTGCTGTTGATTTCTGGTTAAATTTCATATTGTAGCTACTGATGGTTGCCAATATATCGCTCTTAGTAGGACTTTCGCTGTTAATGTGTTGATAAGTTCTGTTATACTTTTGCCAAGTCACCATTCGCTGTAACCAATATCCCAACAAGTTCTTTTAGTAAAACTCACAATTGAATTGGACCCCGGAGCGATTGTCTGTCATTCACTTCACATCACCGCGCAGAATTAACCCCGAGTTAACTCACACCTGGTCTCATCTGTTGAGTCAGGGCGCGTGTCACGTCTAGAGTTAACTCATCCCTCGTCCCATCTGTTGAGATGGGACATCCCTCTCTGTCACTCTCTCTCTCTCCCTTTCTCTTTCTGATACCTTAGTTTTCCTCTTCTTTTTCTCTCTTCCTTTTTCTTAAACATATAAAGTAATACCATTGTAAGTTCTGCTGCTAAAATCTTGTTAAGTTTTGCATTACAGTTACTAATTGTTGCCAATCCACTGCTTTTAGAAAGGTTTTGCTGTCACTGTATTGATAAGTTTTGTGGTACTATAACATATCCCCGGAGCGATTGTCTGTCACTCACTTCACATCACCGCGCAGAATTAACCCCGAGTTAACTCATGCCTGATCTCATCTGTTGAGTCAGGGCGCGTGTCACGTTCAGAGTTAACTCACCCCTCATCCATCTGTTGGGATGGGACACTGTGTCACCGAGGCTCTGGGCACAGCCAGGCTCTTGGTGCTCAGGCTCCTTGGGAAAATGTGACCTGGCCCAGGGCTGTGGTTCGACTTGGAGCTTTACTGTTGTGGGAAGACTTTAGCAAGCAGCGTAGCCTATTGCTACCCAGAGTTTTCTAGCAGTGAGCACGGCCTTCTGCTGAGCGAAATTTCCATTTCCGGAGAGTTTTCAGCCAGTTGGTGCTGCCGAGTGTCCCGAGTGACCCTCGGTCCCGGGACCCGCCGGAGCTGAGCCCACAGCTGCCGGTCTGTTGGTGCTTGTGCAGGTGGCAGCGCAGAGGCCGCCATGGGAAACCCGGGTGTCCCCAGCACGTTCCTGGTGGAGCAACGCGTGGCCTGTGCAGCTTCGTGTGGGATGAGGGAGGCGACTGTGTTGGGAGAGCAAAGCTGCCCGGTGTCAACAAACGCTGCTGCCGAGATTTGGGGGTAAAAGTGCCACAAATGTGATTTCTCAGGGAAAACAGAGGAATTTGTCAATGCCTGGTTGTTATACGGCACATTGTAATTAAGCGCAGTGGTAATTTTGCATTGATTTTACACAGGATTACTGGCTGTAGCACACCCGTTGTATCAAATAAATGTTGACTTGCTGCACTGGTGGCCCTGGGAACAGCAGGTGGCTCTGGAGGGGGTGACACCTCCTGTGAGCCCCGGAGCGCTGAGCCCATCGTGCAGGGAACAACCCCCTCCCCGAGCCGGGCACAGGACCCAGGGGCCGGGCTGCCCGTCCACGCTGCTCCTGCCCAGCACCAAAATATGTTCCCTGGGGATGGTTCTCACCAGAGCCCTGTGAAGAATCTGTTTCCCGTGGTGCCTGTAAAACACGGGGTACCCCAAGGGCTGGCACCATCTGCTCTTCGACTCACAGAGTGACAGGGGTTGAAGGGCCCTGGAAAGCTCATCCAGTGCAATCCCCCCCTGGAGCAGAAACACCCAGATGAGGTTACACAGGAAGGTGTCCAGGCGGGTTGGAATGTCTGCAGAGAAGGAGACTCCACAACCTCCCTGGGCAGCCTGGGCCAGGCTCTGCCACCCTCACCCCAAGAAGTTGCTTCTCATCTTCCAGTGGAACCTCCTGTGTTGCAGTTTGCACCCATTGCCCCTTGTCCTGTCCCTGGTTGTCACCAGCAGAGCCTGGCTCCTTCCTCCTGACACTCCCCCTTTCCATATTGATCCCCAGGAATGAGTCCCCCCTCAGTCTCCTCTTGTCCAGCTCCAGAGCCCCAGCTCCCTCAGCCTTTCCTCACACGGGAGATGCTCCACTCCCTGCAGCATCTTGGTGGCTGCGCTGGACTCTCTCCAGCAGTTCCCTGTCCTGCTGGAACTGAGGGGCCACAACTGGACACAAGATTCCAGGTGTGGTCTCCCCAGGGCAGAGCAGAGGGGCAGGAGAACCTCTCTGACCTACTGACCACCCCCTTCTAACCCACCCCAGGTCCCATTGGCTTCCTGGCCACAAGGGCCCAGTGCTGGCTCATGGTCACCCTGCTGTCCCCAGGACCCCCAGCTCCCTTTCCCCTACGCTGCTCTCTAATAGGTCATTCCACAACTTACACTGGAACCTGGGGTTGTTCCTGCCCAGATTCAAGACTCTACACTTTTCCTTGTTATATTTCATTAAATTTCTCCCCGCCCAGCTCTCCAGCCTGTCCAGGTCTCTGATGGCAGCACAGCTTCCAGTGTCACCCACTCCTCCCAGCTTGGTGTCACCAGCAAACTCGCTGACAGACACTCTATTCCCTCATCCAAATCACTGATGAATATATTGAATAATACCGGCCCCAGCACTGCCCCCTGATGCTCTGCACTGGATACCGGCCCCAACTGGACTCTGCCCCATTGACCACGACTCTCTGGCTTCTTCCCTTCAGCCAGTTCGCAGTCACCTCACTCCCCGCTCATCCAGACCGCACTCCCTCAGTTCAGCTTTGAGGATGCTGTGGGGACTGTGTCGATGTCTCACCCAAGTCAAGGTAGATCAGTCCACCGCTCTGCCATCATCCATCCACCTCGTTATGTCCTCATAACAGTCAATGAGCTTGGTCAAGCACGACTTCCCATTGGTGAAGCCATGCTGACTGCCCCTAATGACCCTCTTATCCTTGATATGCCTTGAGATGGCACCAAGGAGAAGTTGTTCCATTACTTTCCCAGGGATGGAGGTGAGGCTGAGCTGTCTATAGATACCCAGATCCTCCTCTCGCCCTTTTTGCAGACTGCAGTGACATTTGTTTCCCTCCAGGCCTCAGGCACCTCTCCTGTCTCCCACGGCTTATCAAAGATGATGGACAGTGGCCTAACAGTGACCTCAGCCAGCTCCCTCAGCACCCGCGGGTGCATCCCATCCAAACCCATGGATTTATGGTGTCCAGATTGTTTAACTGGACCACAACCGAGTCCTCATGAACCAGCCTCCTCCAGCCCCATGGGGAACACTCCACTTTGCCCCAATCCCCCGTATCTGGGGCACATGGCAGGTGGGAAGGAGGTGTCCGTTACAGTGACACCCGGGCTGTCCGGGCTCCCTTGGCCACTCGGCTCATGGCCGTGGTGTGGCCAGAGAGGACCCAGGCGTCCGAGTGCCAGCACAGCAGTGGGAACATGGACACGGACACACATCCACATGCAAGCGGAGCTTTGCTGAAGGGATTTACTGATTATGAGAGGGAATGGCCCGGGCTCCCAGGGGATCAGATGAGGTCATCCAGGGATGATCATCTGCTCATGCCGCTGGAGGGAGGACAGGACACGGCTGCCACCATCAGTTTCAGTTCTGAAATCAGAGCCCACAATGAGACCTATAGTGACAGCTGGGACAGGAGGGGAGGCTTGTCCCCACCATCTCTCTGCAGAGACCCAGGGAAGGAGACAAGAGTTGGAGCCCTCAATCAACCCAGGGCAAGACTTGGTTCTCCTGAGATCCATGTGGCACCCAGAGCTCTTTGGCCAGTGTGTCATTAGCCCCGGATGCCCCTACATCTCGCAGAACCTGCCCAGCCCTCAGGGTGATCCTGGGGGTCTGTGTGGCCCCAGAGCCCCTGCCTGGCCTGCATGGTGACCCTCTGGGTCCATAGAGCCCCACTGGGTGCAACAAAAGTCATGGGGGCAGCTCTGTCCAGTGTGGCCTGGGACACAGGTCATGGGCAGTCCCCTCTGTTTTCTTGTCCTAGATCCACGTTCTGCCCACCCAGACAGCTCAGAGATGCCCCGGGGTCCAGGACCCTTGGTGGGGCTGGAGATGCCCTGATGCTGCTCACCTCGAGTTCAAGAGGTCGCAATAGCGGAGGCTGCAATTCCAAGTCAACATCCGGAAGTTCCGCCACTACAAGTTCATCCTCTGGAACACCTGGAACCTGGCGTTTCTGCTGCAAAACATCATCCACCCTGACAGACAGAGGGAGCTGGGGAGAAAGGTTGGGTGAGGGACACACTTGGGTGCACTGGGGGGCAGGAGAAAGCGATGGGGTCCTTGGGGAAGGTGACTCCAGGGACAAATGGGGTAAGTGAGCTTGTGTGGTGGGCACAGAAAGCAGCGGAGGTCCTGGGGAAGGGGCTGTGTCCTGGGGTATCCTGGGGTGCACTGGGGTGTAGTGGGTTGTGATGGGATGGACGGGAATGCAATGGGAGCCCTGGGCAATGGGGCATCCCTGGGAAAACACTGGGGAGCAGGGATGTTCTGGGGTCTGCAGGGGGTGCATGGGAGTGTACTGGGCACACTGGCATGTTCTGGGGCACACTGGGATGCCCTGGAGTTTCGTGGCCATGGGAGGGAGGGTGTGGGGCAGCAGAACTTGTGACACCTACCGCAGCCCTTTTCACTCGCCCGAGTTTGAGTCCCCCCTGTAGAGAGACCATGAGACCCCAGTGGTCACTGGGATGTCCCAGTCCCAGCAAGGGAGGGAGGACCAAAGTGCCTCCAGTTCCCCAGACTGGATGCCCTCCAAGTCTGCCCCACTGCTTACATGCAGGAGAGAAGCTCCACTTGCTTCCACCAATGTTCCTGGAAGTGCCTATGAAAGAAGAGAAAGGGGTTGGTCTGGGTTGGAGAGAAATGGGGCTGTGGGTGGGACACAGGTGACACCAGCCCACCCAGGCCCGTGGGTTCTCCCTCATCTGAGCCTGAAAATCCCTTCTGCTCCCCCAGCCTCATTCCTCCAAGTTCCACCTGGGATACCTGTTCATGCAGGGACCAGGGCTCGGGTTGGAGAACAACATAACATGGGAATTTGGGGCCTCCAAGGAGGACGGGGGTTGGAGGGACCCAGAGACAGGGTACTGGGGTGAACGAGCAGAACCCAAGGGACCAGGCTGGGGGTGTTGGAGGGACAGGACTGCATGGGGTGCAATGAGGGGTAAAGGAATTCAAGGGGAGGGGACACGGGGAATTCAAGTGAGGTTGGTGGTGGGGGCAGGAGGAAGAGGAGACAGCAGAGGAACAAACCGCGGGGATCGGGAAAGTGTTTGGGAGGGGGTGTTCAAGGAGGGGATCTGGGGACACGACTGCAGTGGACAGGATGAAAGGCAAAGGACGGAGGGGAAAGATGGAAAGAAAGGCATTGGCATCCATCAAAGGGAGGGCATTTGGGGACCCTATATAGGACACAGAGGAGATCCTGAGGAGGAGACACCTGAGGGGCGCAAAAGGGTAGAATGGGGAGGCCCAAAGAAGAGGGGTGTGGGGGCACCAAGACAAGAACCCGGTGGGGGCGCTCACTGGAACCTCACCTGTGCATCCTCCGGGGTGCACAGCAGGATGGTGATGAGCAGGGCCACGCTGAGCACTGCGACCTTCATCTTCCTCTGCGGGGCAGGGAGTCCTGGGGGATGCCGGAGAAGGTGAGGGCACCTTTATCCCTCCCAGGACGACTCCTGCCCCTCCCCACCCCTCCAGCCCCCAGGGCAAAGCCGGGCTTGGCAGAGACACCCACCCTGGCCACCCAGCCTTGGCACAGAGTCACTCCCACCTTGAGCACTGATCCAGCTGCCTTCCCTGGCACCAGTGCAGCTTCCTGATGGGGCAGCTGCACGGGGAAGGGCCCAGGCACCCACGGTGGCGGGGGGGACAGGAGTGTGTCCCTGACAGCCAGACACCCTGTGGTGACGACCCACTGCTCCAACTGGAAACCATCCTGCACAGCCCCAAAAGCCAGATCCCCCCACCTCCCAGTGCCCCTCACCTCCCAGCACCATCTCCCAGTGCCCCTCACCTCCCAGCACCATCTCCCAGTGCCCCTCACCTCCCAGCACCATCTCCCAGTGCCCCTCACCTCCCACCACCATCTCCCAGTGCCCCTCAATGCCCAGGCCAGTCTTTCCCTATGGAACCCCCCTCAGAGATGACACCAGCCTCAAATCTGGGGTCTCTAGGCGCAATTATCTCTGAGCCCTTTCCAGCCCCTTAAATAAACGAGGGTCTGGGAGTCACTCCTCTTCTTGGGGCACCAGGGACCCCAGGATGAGGGAACTCTGGGAGGTGGGGGGACAGCTGGGGCAATGGGCAATGTGGACAGTGGGGACTGGAGTCCTCAGTCGCTGGTGGCACTGACAATGGGGAGCACTGGTGGCTCTGGGAGAGGAGGGTTGGGCTTGGGGGAAGTGCTGGGGTGGTGTCAGTGCCCGGCTCCTGCCCACCCCATTTCCCCTGCACCGCCAGTCCCCAACTGGTCCAGTCTGCAGCCACAGCTGAGAACAGAGCGGAGGGAACATCCCCTGCCCTGGCTCCCACCTGCCCCTGCCTGGGGTCACTGTGCCCTCCCAGACAACCTGGGTCCCACTCTGCAGAGCTGATCCCGCATGCTGGGTCCCAGTGCCCTGTCCCCAACAAGGCTCTGGCTCCAGCCCCGGCCCTTCCTGGGACTTGGCCACAGCTCACCAAAGGCCCTTGTCCCCACCGAGTGTCCCTTCAGTGCCCCATCCTGGGCCAGGCCAGCGCTGTCCCTGAGCAGGACGTGCCCATCCAGAGGGACGTGATGCAGCGGGCACTTGTTCCCAGGCAGCCGCTGGGAGCCAATTGCGGGACGGAGCTCCCCTGGCACGAGGAGGGATGTTTGCTGCCACAGCAGCTCTGATGAGCTCTGTTTGCGCAGGGCCCATGGCACAAGGAGCCCGTTCACCAAGATTGGTCCCTCACAGAGTGACCGATGGGGATCCAGGGCAGTTCAGCAGCCTGGACGCCTGGGCTCCCCCAGCCCTGGCAGCGGGCAGAGCCCACAGAGAAGGGCAGCGCTGGGGCAGCAGGAGGAGCAGCTCCTGGGCAGCCGCACCCTGGGGCTCCCTGGCTGCCCTGGGCACAGGCTGGAGCCCAGAGCCAGGGGGTCCCAGGGAGCAGCTGCACAGCCGGGGTGCCGCTCTGCTCCGGGACAGCCTGTGGGCAGGGGAGTCCTGCCGAGTGGGCTCGGAGCAGCTGGGGATGGAGCTGTGTCCCAGGGGCACAGCCCCCCTGCCCTCTCCCCGCCTGCCTTGCAGCTCTCTCTGGCTTTTCGGGGGCGGGGGTTCCCTTCACTGCACCCCTGGCCCAAGCATCCCCATCCTGGGGCCCTGCTCAGCATCCTCTGGGCACTGCGGGGCAGAGAGTGGGGGACTCGGTTCATTACTGCAGTCTGAGGGGCTGCTCCCCGGGTACCTGGATGCTGAGCGGTTTCCATCACCGTCCGTGCTCACTGACCGGAGCAGCAGAGGGATCTCAGATTCCCAAGACCCGATTTCCATCCCCTGCAGAGCTGGGAGCCCTTCAGGGACACACCTTCTGTTTGCTCTGATATTCTTCACTGGCTGACTCTTGGGTGTGTGAGCATCTCCGTGATGTACTTTTACAGCCATGTTCTCCATACAAACAGCAACCTCTTCCCACAACAGCAGCCTGTTGGAAAGTAAGATGTGGGAAAGCAAGATGTGCGGTTCCAGCCACCTGGATGATAAAGGAAGATCAATACTAACACGGCCATCTGGACGGTCAAAGACATAATACGAACATAATATATAAAAGGCCTTGGACAGATTATTTTGAAGTATGTATCTCATAATTGTGAAAAGTTATAGCCCAGACTGGTGAGAATGGTATCTCGGGCTATAACTTTTGTGCAGGATTAGCTGCACTTTAGGCCAACCTGGTATCCCCCAGACTGTATCGTCCCAGACGGGTTTCCCTGTGTGCTGCCAGTTGCTCCTCTTCCATCCCTGTAGCCGCTCTCCCAGGGCATTTGCACGGGTCATGGAGCCTCCCTCGCATGCATCCACGGTCAGTGCAGAGTTAAAGCAGCAGCATTTCCCTTGTGCAGCAATGTCCGAAGCCCCCTGGATGGCTTTCACCGCTGCACACTGACGATGCACCTTGTCCTTTGGCCGTTTCTGTGACTCGTCGTGTGGGACTCCACACAGCAGTTTCCACGGCCAATGTTTTCTCCAATACGACAGGATGCATCTCTAAACAGGGCAAGTTGCTTCTCTTTTTCTGGTAATTTATTACATAGTGGGGCCTCTTCACCATGCATCTCCTTCTCTGGCTAGGACATTGGGGTCAATGGGGACATTGGAGGAACAATGAGGACATTGGGGGGACAATGGGAACAATATGGATATTGGGGACAATGGGGACATTGGGGTTAATGGCACATTGGGGGGACAATGGGGACATTGGGGTCAATGGGGACATTGGGGACATTGGGGATAATGGGGACATTGGGGGGACAACGGGGACAATGTCCTTCTCTGGTGACACTCCAACGCTTCAGGCCTCTGGCCAGTCCAGGGTCACTTCAAGAACCTGGGGCCATCAGGGTTTCCCATTCAAGCCCATTGCATTAGCAGGACAACCCGTCTGCTCCATGGAGCATCAGCTGTAGGACGCGCAGAGGGGACCCTCCCTTTGAACACCCAGCCCAGCGGTGGCAATTGGCCAAGGTGAGTTGTGCTTTAGTACCAACCACTTCTGAAGCGGCTTGAAGCCCTTCAGATGCCGTGAATCTCTCTTTTTCAGTGGGGGTGCAGTGGGCTCCGATCCTCTGTACCCCCCACTCCAGAACCCCAGACACCCACCTCGAGTCTCTTCTGGTGTTTTCTGCCCGAGGCTCCTGGTGGCTCCTTGGTCCCTGGCTGTGCTGTAAAGCACGTTTTTCACACCTTGTCCTGTCTAGACTGGCCCAAGGGCACGAACTATCTCCCATTTAATTTGCTCAACAGCTTCTTGATTCTCAGGGCCCCACTCAAAACCATCTTTCTCCCGAGTCACTCGATAGAGAGGGCTTAGGACCAGACTGGAACCTGGAAGATGCGTTCTCCAAAAACACACAACACCTAAGAAAGCTTGTGATTCTTTTTCATTAGTTGGTGGCAACAAATTTGTAAGTAACAAAATGATCATATCCAGTGGGCTCTGACAATGCCCATCTTGCTGTTTTATTTCTAAAATCTAGATCTCCGGTGCAGGTCCTTTAACCTTTATTTTATGGCAAAACCAGCTTCCAGAAGAATCTGGGTTATTCTTCTTCCTTTCTCAAACACTTTCTCTGCTGTATTGCCCCACACAATACCATAGAATCACAGAATCACTTTGGTTGGAAAGGACCCTCAAGATGGGGTTCAAACATTAACCAAGCACTGGCACCAAACCGTGTCCCCGAGAGACTCATCTCTGTGTCTGTCCAGCCCTCCAGGGATGGTGACTCCAGCACTGCCTTGGGCAGCCTGTTCCAATGCCCCACAGCCCTTTGGGGAAGAAATTGTCCCCAAGATCCCATCTCCAATGTCTGTTTGTGATGCTGAGGGTGGGGAGACTCTGGCCCAGGTTGCCCACGGAGGTGGTTGATGCCCCATCCCTGAGAACACCCAAGGTCAGGTTGGATGTGGCTCTGAGCAACCTGGTCTGGTTGGATGTCCCTGGTCTGGTTGGATGTCCCTGGTCTGGCTGGATGTCCCTGGTCTGGTTGGATGTCCCTGATCTGCTGGAGATGTCCCTGCCCATGACTAGATGGTCTTTGAAGGTCCCTCCCAACCCAAACCCTTCCATGATCATAGAGTCACCATTTTGGTTGGACAAGACCCTCCAGATCATGGAGTCCAACCATAACCCACCCCTGGCACTGCCCCATGTCCTGAGAACCTCATGTCCGTCTGTCCAGCCCTCCAGGGCTGGTGACTCCAGCACTGCCCTGGGCAGCCTGTTCCAATGCCCCACAGCCCTTTGGGGAAGAAATTGTTCCTAAATCCAACCTCAACCTCCCCTGGCGCAACTTGAGGCCATTTCCTCTGCTCCTGGCGCTTGTTCCTGGGGAGCAGAGCCCGACCCCCCCTGGCTCCAAGCTCCTTTCAGGCAGTTCAGAGATCAGAAGGTCTCCCCTCAGCTCCTGTTCTCCAGCTGAACCCCCCAGGTCCCTCAGCCGCTCCCATCACACTTGTGCTCCAGCCCCTCACCAGTTCCGCTCCCTTCTCTCCACTCGCTTCAGCGCCTCAAGGGCTCTCCTGTAGTGAGGGGCCCAAAACTGCCCCAGGATTCAAGGTTTGGCCTCACCACTATTGAGTTCAGCTCCACCCTTCTCCCTCCAACCCCTTTTCCTCCCTTTTGTGCCTCCTCTGCTGGTCTCTCAGTCTCTGCCTCCATCTCTGGGTTTCCTCTAAGGGGACGAAGGAAGATGCATGTCACAGAAGAGATGTGGGGTGGTTGCTCGGGCTCCAAGCCTATAAACTTATGCAAGATGAACAGATGAACCAAGTGTTCCCACCACAGGAGCAGTAGTACGTGCACTGTTCTTTTCCTCCTCTTTCCCTTTGTAAAACAATGGGACACCTCACTGCGGGTCAAAGCCCGAGGAGAAGAACCATGCCAAACAAAACTCCACAGCCTCGCAGAAGTGACCGCAAGGAAAAAACAAACACACCGCACAAAAAACCATGGAAACTTCCAGAGTGCTTTCAGTCCTGCTCAGAGCATGTGGACATTGGGGTCAATGGGGATATTGGGGACATTGGGGTCAATGGGACATTGAGGGGACATTGGGGATATTGGGGGCAATGGGGATATTGGGGGCAATGGGGATATTGGGGACATTGGGGTCAATGGGGATATTGGGGGCAATGGGGATATTGGGGACATTGGGGTCCATGGGGACATTGGCGTCAATGGGTCATTGGGGATAATGGGGACATTGGGGATAATGGGGACATTGGGGGGACATTGGGGTCAATGGGATATTGGGGATAATGGGGACATTGGGGTCAATTAGCTGCACTTTAGGCTGCACTTTAGGCCAACCTGGTAAAGTCTCTTCCATCTACTTGTCAAACGGGCAAACTCATGACATTTTACTTTTCCAATACTGTCACAAACCATGAGCACAGCTTTTCATAGACCACTAACCCAGCAGATGGGATCCTCCTGAATCACACCTGGAATGTCAGGGGGTTGTCAAATGTCATCCACCTGATCCATGTCTATCTCAGAGCCAGCCTTGACCTCTCTAAGTCAATATTCGTCAATTAGGACAGTGATACAATTCATCAGCTCTTTTCAGAATAACTTCAGAATACAAATAACGTCACAGCATATTTAAATGTGATAACTAATTCAACACCGCATCACTGAGCTCTCTAACAGATAACACACAAAGCAGAACAGTCAAAATGAACATCTTCCAGGTGACCGCTTGCTCTTTGGGCAATTTCAAAGCAAATATTCAAGTCAATTGCCTTAAACCTTTTCACAACTGATCCACAACAGGTCTCTTATTTGTAGTCAGTGTCCCATAAAGATATAACCTTTGCCATAATCCATAAAAATAACATGTAACGTCAGTGAATATTCTGAGCCATTTACAGTTCCCATGAACCAGTTACTGGTGTATTTTTATTTGTCTTTTTTCATGCAGATAAAAGCAGACAGGCTTTCTTTGATGCAAAAGTAGGAGTCTGTTTCACCATGGGAACAAAACTAGCGACACCTTGGTTTCACTGGAAGTCAGGCAAACCTCCCATTGACTTCAACACCTAAGCCAGATTTTTACCACCAGCCCTGGATTCCCAGCTCGTGCCTCATAACCATCAGTTTTGCTCGCACCCTCGTGGGCAGAACTGAAACAGAGCGCTATGTTATTATCAGACAGTGACAGGGGCTGCTGGATGGTTTTGGAAGTGAATTGTGATTGGGAAGCACAGTGTAGTAGCTTGAATTACTGTGGCATGTAACAGAGGATGATTCGCAGATGAAGGTGCCAGCCTTATGAACTGATTCGTGTCTCACTGCCATAATTCTGATGTCCCATGGACTCAGTACAGGTCGGGAACCCAAAGTGTTCAATGCTGCTGCTGGGCATTTGCTGGTCATTGCATGTGGTTACTTCCGACTACCAGCTATTGAATGAGACCAGTAAACACGTGCTGCATCTCCTGATGGAGTCCCAGTGCTAACCCACACCACCAGTGAAACACTGGTCATCTCGTCCTGCAGAAATAAGTAAGTCTGTGTCCGGTTATCTATCTTTTCTGATAATCGTGGGCATTTGCAGGGAGGCAATACAGGGTGCCTGAGCTAGTTCATCCAAAATCTGTCCATATTGTTAACAAGTATGTCATTTCTATGCTGAGGTATCAGCTATTTCCTGTGCTGTTTGGGGCAATTGCATCCTTGGAGAGAGGAGTTATGGTGCACAGTGTGTCATGACATGAGCCGGCAATGTGCCCTTGCAACCCAGAATCACAGAATCACAGAATCACAGAATGGACTGGGTTGGAAAAGCCCTCAGAGATCATCCAGTCCAACCCTTGGTCCAACTCCAGTCCCTTGACTAGATCATGGCACTAAGTGCCATGTCCAATCTCAGTTTACAAACCTCCAGGGCCGGTGAGTCCAGCACCTCCCTGGGCAGCCATTCCAATCCTGACCACTCTCTCTGCACAGAATTGCTTTCTAATCTCCAGCCTCAATTTCCCCTGGCACAGTTGAAGCCCATGGCCCCTTGTCCTATTGCTGATGCCTGGGAGAAGAGCCCAATCCCCACCTGGCTAGAACTGCCCTTCAGGTAGTTCTAGAGAGTGCTGAGCTCAGCTCTAAGCCTCCTCTTCTCCAGACTAAACAAGTCCAGCTCCCTCAGCCTCTCCCCATAGGGCTTGTGTTCCAGTCCCTTCCCCAGTCTTGTTGCTCTTCTCTGGACCCGCTCCAGCACTTCAATCTCTTTCCTGACCTGAGGGGCCCAGAACTGAACACAATACACAAGGCCAACTGTATCTGGGGCTGCATCCAAAGGAGTGTGGCCAGCAGGTGGAGGGAGCTGATCCTGCCTCTTCTGCCCTGCTCTGGTGAGACCCCCCTGCAGTGCTGCATCCAGCTCTGGGTCCTCAGCACAGGACAGACATGGACCATGTGGAGAGGGGCCAGAGGAGCCACAGCAATGACCCGTGGCTGGAACAGCTCTGCTGAGAAGAACAGAGAGAGTTGGGGCTATTCAGCATGGAGAAGAGAAACTCTGGGGAGACCTTATTGTGGCCTTTCTGGACTTAAAAGGGGCCAATAAGAAAGTTGGGGACAGACTTTTCAGCAAGGCCTGTTGTGATAGGACAAGGGGTGATGGTTTTAAACTAACAGAGGAGAGATTCAGGTGAGACATGAGGAAGAAATTTACAATGAGGGAGGTAAAATCCTGAGAAAGTTTTCCAGGAGAGGTGGTGGATGCCCCATCCCTGGAGACATCCCAGCCAGGCTGGACGGGGCTCTGAGAAACCTGAGCTGGTGAAGATGTCCCTGCTCACGGCAGGGGGTTGGACTAGATGAACTTTGAAGGTCATGTCCAACTCAGACTATTCTGTGATTTGATGATTCTATGACAGGAAAGCCTGGATGTAACGATGATTGATGGCTGGAAAAGGTCTTGCCTGGCTTGTGCAAGCCAAGCTGGCAGCTTCAACCATCAGCGCTCCGACTCAGAGGGGAGTAATGAACCGATTCCCCCGCTCTCACCCTGCCCCGCAGTGCCCAGAGGATGCTGAGCAGGGCCCCAGGATGGGGATGCTTGGGCCAGGGGTGCAGTGAAGGGAACCCCCGCCCCCGAAAAGCCAGAGAGAGCTGCAAGGCAGGCGGGGAGAGGGCAGGGGGGCTGTGCCCCTGGGACACAGCTCCATCCCCAGCTGCTCCGAGCCCACTCGGCAGGACTCCCCTGCCCACAGGCTGTCCCGGAGCAGAGCGGCACCCCGGCTGTGCAGCTGCTCCCTGGGACCCCCTGGCTCTGGGCTCCAGCCTGTGCCCAGGGCAGCCAGGGAGCCCCAGGGTGCGGCTGCCCAGGAGCTGCTCCTCCTGCTGCCCCAGCGCTGCCCTTCTCTGTGGGCTCTGCCCGCTGCCAGGGCTGGGGGAGCCCAGGCGTCCAGGCTGCTGAACTGCCCTGGATCCCCATCGGTCACTCTGTGAGGGACCGATCTTGGTGAACGGGCTCCTTGTGCCATGGGCCCTGCGCAAACAGAGCTCATCAGAGCTGCTGTGGCAGCAAACATCCCTCCTCGTGCCAGGGGAGCTCCGTCCCGCAATTGGCTCCCAGCGGCTGCCTGGGAACAAGTGCCCGCTGCATCACGTCCCTCTGGATGGGCACGTCCTGCTCAGGGACAGCGCTGGCCTGGCCCAGGATGGGGCACTGAAGGGACACTCGGTGGGGACAAGGGCCTTTGGTGAGCTGTGGCCAAGTCCCAGGAAGGGCCGGGGCTGGAGCCAGAGCCTTGTTGGGGACAGGGCACTGGGACCCAGCATGCGGGATCAGCTCTGCAGAGTGGGACCCAGGTTGTCTGGGAGGGCACAGTGACCCCAGGCAGGGGCAGGTGGGAGCCAGGGCAGGGGATGTTCCCTCCGCTCTGTTCTCAGCTGTGGCTGCAGACTGGACCAGTTGGGGACTGGCGGTGCAGGGGAAATGGGGTGGGCAGGAGCCGGGCACTGACACCACCCCAGCACTTCCCCCAAGCCCAGCCCTCCTCTCCCAGAGCCACCAGTGCTCCCCATTGTCAGTGCCACCAGCGACTGAGGATCCCAGTCCCCACTGTCCACATTGCCCATTGCCCCAGCTGTCCCCCCACCTCCCAGAGTTCCCTCATCCTGGGGTCCCTGGTGCCCCAAGAAGAGGAGTGACTCCCAGACCCTCGTTTATTTAAGGGGCTGGAAAGGGCTCAGAGATAATTGTGCTTAGAGACCCCAAATTTGAGGCTGGTGTCATCTCTGAGAGGGGTTCCATAGGGAAAGACTGGCCTGGGCATTGAGGGGCACTGGGAGATGGTGGTGGGAGGTGAGGGGCACTGGGAGATGGTGGTGGGAGGTGAGGGGCACTGGGAGATGGTGCTGGGAGGTGAGGGGCACTGGGAGATGGTGGTGCTGGGAGGTGAGGGGCACTGGGAGATGGTGCTGGGAGGTGAGGGGCGCTGGGAGATGGTGGTGCTGGGAGATGGGGGGATCTGGTTTTTGGGGATGTTGCAGGATGGTTTCCAGTTGGAGCAGTGGGTCGTCACCACAGGGTGTCTGGCTGTCAGGGACACACTCCTGTCCCCCCCGCCACCGTGGGTGCCTGGGCCCTTCCCCGTGCAGCTGCCCCATCAGGAAGCTGCACTGGTGCCAGGGAAGGCAGCTGGATCAGTGCTCAAGGTGGGAGTGACTCTGTGCCAAGGCTGGGTGGCCAGGGTGGGTGTCTCTGCCAAGCCCGGCTTTGCCCTGGGGGCTGGAGGGGTGGGGAGGGGCAGGAGTCGTCCTGGGAGGGATAAAGGTGCCCTCACCTTCTCCGGCATCCCCCAGGACTCCCTGCCCCGCAGAGGAAGATGAAGGTCGCAGTGCTCAGCGTGGCCCTGCTCGTCACCATCCTGCTGTGCACCCCGGAGGATGCACAGGTGAGGTTCCAGTGAGCGCCCCCACCGGGTTCTTGTGTTGGTGCCCCCACACCCCTCTTCTTTGGGCCTCCCCATTCTACCCTTTTGGGCCCCTCAGGTATCTCCTCCTCAGGATCTCCTCTGTGTCCTATATAGGGTCCCCAAATGCCCTCCCTTTGATGGATGCCAATGCCTTTCTTTCCATCTTTCCCCTCCGTCCTTTGCCTTTCATCCTGTCCACTGCAGTCGTGTCCCCAGATCCCCTCCTTGAACACCCCCTCCCAAACACTTTCCCGATCCCCGCGGTTTGTTCCTCTGCTGTCTCCTCTTCCTCCTGCCCCCACCACCAACCTCACTTGAATTCCCCGTGTCCCCTCCCCTTGAATTCCTTTACCCCTCATTGCACCCCATGCAGTCCTGTCCCTCCAACACCCCCAGCCCGGTCCCTTGGGTTCTGCTCGTTCACCCCAGTACCCTGTCTCTGGGTCCCCCAACCCCCGTCCTCCTTGGAGGCCCCAAATTCCCATGTTATGTTGTTCTCCAACCTGAGCCCTGGTCCCTGCATGAACAGGTATCCCAGGTGGAACTTGGAGGAATGAGGCTGGGGGGAGCAGAAGGGATTTTCAGGCTCAGATGAGGGAGAACCCACGGGCCTGGGTGGGCTGGTGTCACCTGTGTCCCACCCACAGCCCCATTTCTCTCCAACCCAGACCAACCCCTTTCTCTTCTTTCATAGGCACTTCCAGGAACATTGGTGGAAGCAAGTGGAGCTTCTCTCCTGCATGTAAGCAGTGGGGCAGACTTGGAGGGCATCCAGTCTGGGGAACTGGAGGCACTTTGGTCCTCCCTCCCTTGCTGGGACTGGGACATCCCAGTGACCACTGGGGTCTCATGGTCTCTCTACAGGGGGGACTCAAACTCGGGCGAGTGAAAAGGGCTGCGGTAGGTGTCACAAGTTCTGCTGCCCCACACCCTCCCTCCCATGGCCACGAAACTCCAGGGCATCCCAGTGTGCCCCAGAACATGCCAGTGTGCCCAGTACACTCCCATGCACCCCCTGCAGACCCCAGAACATCCCTGCTCCCCAGTGTTTTCCCAGGGATGCCCCATTGCCCAGGGCTCCCATTGCATTCCCGTCCATCCCATCACAACCCACTACACCCCAGTGCACCCCAGGATACCCCAGGACACAGCCCCTTCCCCAGGACCTCCGCTGCTTTCTGTGCCCACCACACAAGCTCACTTACCCCATTTGTCCCTGGAGTCACCTTCCCCAAGGACCCCATCGCTTTCTCCTGCCCCCCAGTGCACCCAAGTGTGTCCCTCACCCAACCTTTCTCCCCAGCTCCCTCTGTCCGTCAGGGTGGATGATGTTTTGCAGCAGAAACGCCAGGTTCCAGGTGTTCCAGAGGATGAACTTGTAGTGGCGGAACTTCCGGATGTTGACTTGGAATTGCAGCCTCCGCTGTTGCGACCTCTTGAACTCGAGGTGAGCAGCATCAGGGCATCTCCAGCCCCACCAAGGGTCCTGGACCCCGGGGCATCCCTGAGCTGTCTGGGTGGGCAGAACGTGGATCTAGGACAAGAAAACAGAGGGGACTGTCCATGACCTGTGTCCCAGGCCACACTGGACAGAGCTGCCCCCATGACTTTTGTTGCACCCAGTGGGGCTCTATGGACCCAGAGGGTCACCGTGCAGGCCAGGCAGGGGCTCTGGGGCCATACAGACCCCCAGGATCACCCTGAGGGCTGGGCAGGTTCTGCGAGATGTAGGGGCATCCGGGGCTAATGACACACTGGCCAAAGAGCTCTGGGTGCCACATGGATCTCAGGAGAACCAAGTCTTGCCCTGGGTTGATTGAGGGCTCCAACTCTTGTCTCCTTCCCTGGGTCTCTGCAGAGAGACGGTGGGGACAAGCCTCCCCTCCTGTCCCAGCTGACACTGGAGGTCTCATTGTGGGCTCTGATTTCAGAACAGAAACTGATGGTGGCAGCCGTGTCCTGTCCTCCCTCCAGCGGCATGAGCAGATGATCATCCCTGGATGACCCCATCTGATCCCCTGGGAGCCCGGGCCATTCCCTCTCATAATCAGTAAATCCCTTCAGCAAAGCTCCGCTTGCGTGTGGATGTGTGTCTGTGTCCATGTTCCCACTGCTGTGCTGGCACTCGGACGCCTGGGTCCTCTCTGGCCACACCACGGCCATGAGCCGAGTGGCCGAGGGAGCCCAGACAGCCCGGGTGTCACTGTAACGGACACCTCCTTCCCACCTGCCATGTGCCCCAGATACGGGGGATTGGGGCAAAGTGGAGTGTTCCCCATGGGGCTGGAGGAGGCTGGTTCATGAGGACTCGGTTGTGGTCCAGTTAAACAATCTGGACACCATAAATCCATGGGTTTGGATGGGATGCACCCGCGGGTGCTGAGGGAGCTGGCTGAGGTCACTGTTAGGCCACTGTCCATCATCTTTGATAAGTCGTGGGAGACAGGAGAGGTGCCTGAGGCCTGGAGGGAAACAAATGTCACTGCAGTCTGCAAAAAGGGCGAGAGGAGGATCTGGGTATCTATAGACAGCTCAGCCTCACCTCCATCCCTGGGAAAGTAATGGAACGACTTGTTGGTGCCGTCTCAAGGCATATCAAGGATAAGAGGGTCATTAGGGGCAGTCAACATGGCTTCACCAAGGGGAAGTCGTGATTGACCAACCTCATTGACTGTTATGAGAACATAACGAGGTGGATGGATGATGGCAGAGCGGGGGACTGATCTACCTTGACTTGAGCAAAGCATTTGACACAGTCTCCCACAGCATCCTCACAGCTGAACTGAGGGAGTGCGGTCTGGATGAGCGGGGAGTGAGGTGACTGTGAACTGGCTGAAGGGAAGAAGCCAGAGAGTCGTGGTCAATGGGGCAGAGTCCAGTTGATCCTGTATCCAGTGCAGTGCCTCAGGGGGCAGTGCTGGGGTTGTATTATTCAATATATTCACCAATGACTTGGATGAAGAAACAGAGTGACTGTTAGTGAGTTTGCTGGTGACACCGAGCTGGGAGGAGTGGGTGACACTGGAAGCTGTGCTGCCATCAGAGACCTGGACAGGCTGGAGAGCTGGGTGGGGAAAAATGTAATGAAATAGAACAAGGGCAAGTGTAGAGTCTTGAATGTGGGCAGGAACAACCCCAGGTTCCAGTGTAAGTTGGGAATGAGCTGTTGGAGCAGTGAAAAGGGAGCTGGGGGTCCTGGGGACAGCAGGGTGACCATGAGCCAGCACTGGGCCCTTGTGGCCAGGAAGCCAATGGGACCTGAGGTGGGTTAGAAGGGGGTGGTCAGTAGGTCAGAGAGGTTCTCCTGCCCCTCTGCTCTGCCCAGGGAGGTTGTGGAGTCTCCTTCTCTGCAGACATTCCAACCCGCCTGGACACCTTCCTGTGTAACCTCATCTGGGTGTTTCTGCTCCATGGGGGGACTGCACTGGATGAGCCTTCAAGGTCCCTTCCAACCCCTGTCACTCTGTGAGTCGAAGAGCAGATGGTGCCAGCCCTTGGGGTACCCCGTGTTTTACAGGCACCACAGGAAACAGATTCTTCACAGGGCTCTGGTGAGAACCATCCCCAGGGAACATATTTTGGTGCTGGGCAGGAGCAGCGTGGACGGGCAGCCCGGCCCCTGGGTCCCTGCCCGGCTCGGGGAGGGGGTTGTTCCCTGCACGATGGGCTCAGCGCTCCGGGGCTCACAGGAGGTGTCACCCCCTCCAGAGCCACCTGCTGTTCCCAAGGCCACCCGTGCAGCAAGTCAACATTTATTTGATGCAACGGGTCTGCCACAGCCAGTAATCCTGTGTAAAATCGATGAAAATTACCACTGCGCTTAATTACAATGTGCCATATAACAACCAGGCATTGACAAATTCCTCTGTCTTCCCTGAGAAATCACATTCGTGGCACTTTTACCCCCAAATCCCGCAGCAGCGTTTGTTGACACCGGGCAGCTTTGCTCTCCCAACAGGCACTTCCAGTCACTCACGCCCAAGCCAACACGGCACTGGAACCCAGCCATGCGTTTTCAAACAATGTCCTTCTGGGCTCCAACCGATGCTGGGTCGATGTTCTCCTGCAGAAATCCAGGAATCCAGGCAATTCAAGGGAGGTTGGGATGGTTATTTGTCACCGGTCTTAGAGCTCTTGATGGTGACGTTGTTGCATTGCAGAATAAAAGAAGAGAACTGGAAAAGAAGGCTGAGATTTTACAGGATGCAAAGGTGATCACACAAGAAGTAATTACTGTTCAAGCAGCAAGATAATGTAGACCAGCTTATGGCATGTATTGCTAAGGAACAAAAGGAAAAATACACCAAAAGTGAGTTTTTGTGTTCTCAGGTTTGTGCTCTTACCACAAACCACTCTTGGAATCCCAAGGAATGGGATGGAAATATTGGGAGTGGATCCTCAGACTCCAATGTTGAGTCTGAACTTGATCCTGACTTAAATGGCAGGAGGTGGTGGGAGCACAACCCCCCATACAAATGATGCTGCAGCAGGAACAGGCAGATGAGGGGGGATCGCACATACTCACTCTCTGGAGTTAACGGCATTTTCAGACGAGCGGGGAAGGAATTTGGCACAGATTTGCCAGCTTGGGATAGTGGAGCTGTGTCTATCTATTTATTGGCAGATGAACATGATTTCTTAAGCCCTATAGCCTATGGTGATCAGATACAACAACAATATGCTCAGCTGCAAACTGTCAGAGGTCCAGACAGGCAAGATATTATTGCACCTGCGCTATATCAGTGTTTGTGTGCAGCAGTTTTAACACCATATGCTGAACCTGTTGAATCTGTGTTGTCCCGTGGGAATCGGTGCACAATGGAGGAAAGTATTGATTTAGATGGGGGTGGTGTGTGCATTGATTATGGATCCAATTGGGACAGGGTAGCAGTGACAAGTGCTACAGGTAACGCAGGCACTCTGGCAAATGCCTTGAGGGGAATGGGGGCTGTAACTTCAGGCCCCTCTGTTTGGGTGGTGGAGAATGGAAATCCGGCAACACCGAGCAGAGTTACAGCACAGGCGATGGGAACAAGGTG
The DNA here is from genome assembly GCF_964273445.1 of Streptopelia decaocto. Lineage (NCBI taxonomy): Eukaryota > Metazoa > Chordata > Aves > Columbiformes > Columbidae > Streptopelia > Streptopelia decaocto. Next base: position 656,523 of record NC_138672.1, on the reverse strand, counting down.
TGGGATGACTTAGTACAAGCTGGTATCCCACCATCAGAAATAAGCGGGATCATACCATCACAAAGTTTTTGCCGCTTGTAAAAGTCAATGCTCATGCAGAAAAGCCAACCAGCCCCAGCCCCCCCGCCCACACTGCACCCCCCCACCCCCCACCCCAGTGCCAGACCAGTTTGACTTTACCCGGCAACAAACGCCACAGACTCGCCGAGTGTTGTCTCAGAGATACAAACACGGTCCCCCTGTTGGCCACCAGATACAGCAGCTGATACAGCACTATGGTCGGAACTGATACAGCACTATGGTGGGTACTGATACAGCACTATGGTCGGGTACTGATACAGCACTATGGTGGGTACTGATACAGCACTATGGTGGGTACTGATACAGCACTATGGTCGGGTACTCATACAGCACTATGGTGGGTACTGATACAGCACTATGGTGGGTACTGATACAGCACTATGGTCGGTACTGATACAGCACTATGGTGGGTACTGATACAGCACTATGGTGGGTACTGATACAGCACTATGGTCGGAACTGTTGCTGATCACCGTGATATTGATGATCTGTTGGTTGTGGCAGCGTCACAACGAGAAGCTGAAGCAGCCGCTGAATTTTTGAAGGTGCGTTTGCAGGACCAGGGCTGGGCAATTACCCTGATGAGAGCGCAGGGCCCTTGTGCTACCGTGCTACTTTTAGAAATAGTTTGTCACAGGCAGCTTGGAGAAACACCAGATAACGTACAGCACACAGTGCAGCAGTTTTCTCACCAGCTCCAATAAAACAATTACCCGCCTTTTTAGGGTTTTTAGGGCACTGGAGCATTTTCATCCCCACATCTCCTGCGGAGGATGAGTCCCCTTGTGAAGGGTCAATAGCAGAGCACAGTAAAGTTTGTTCATTTGAGTCCCAAACCAGTAAGAAAGCAGATAATGTGACCTCTGCTGAGCCGCATGCTCAGGCTCTAAATGTGCATATGGCTTGTGGACGTGGAGCAGCTTGTGCTGCACACGCGTGCGACACTGGTCACAATCAAACCCCTTTGCTGTTATATACTTGTAGAACATGCTCACATCATTGTGCTGCTTGTACACAGCTGCATTTAAGAGCATGGGGAAAGGTAAAACGGGGTCAGTGGGCCTTGAATACCTGTCAGGTTGATTATATTTGCCCCGTACCCCACCTAGGGGGTGGCAATATGTATACACTGCTGTGGATACAGTGTCAGCACCAACTACAGGGGAAATGGAATTATTCACACCAATGGACTGTGAAGTGGGACTGCAGCCTATTGATCTAGATGTAAAAATGCATACGACTCCAGAGAACGCTGTGTGGTTTTGTACCCTGACCTCCTCCTGTGTTCCATCCTTTGCTAATATCAGATTCTCGAGCTCTTGTATGTCAGGTATCTCCAGTGAAAACCTGTGTTTTATCTAGAGGAGACAGCTCCGGAACAATGTCATTGGTGTCACAGTCTCACCATCCAACCAAAGTCCAATCTGGAAAAGTGCAGCCACGACTTTCCAGTGTGTGTGGGCAATGAGCCCACAGCAGGTTGTTAAACCCAGAGCGATTCAGCTGACGGCACTGGAGCAGCAGCGTATGTATTACTGGAGGTGACAACACCTCACGTCTTTGGAACTAATGCGGCAAGTGAAACCATCTACTGATAACGCCCGGCTGAATAACTCGTGTAACTCCTTGGCGAGATGAACGGGACACCTGATTATTGCAGAAATATGGTTTTCCTTTTTCTGTAGGTGTTTATTGTGCCCCTGTAAACTGCTCTGTGCTGCACCGCACAAGCACAATGAACAATCTGTCTCCGTTGGCCCCAGCAGAAGAACCTGAGCGAGGGGTGGAACGTATGGGGACATAGTGGAAGATTTGGTGATCAGTTCAATGTAAATACACCCGCAGGACCCCGCCAGACCTGTCCCATGATTCGCCTGAGCTGCCAAGTTTTGATACGAAATCTGATTGAGCTGAACCATTATTAAATGGTTAAACCATTATCCACCTGTGGATTCCAGACCTGGAGTATCCTGTCCTGTCACAGAGGAAAAGTCTTGGCTGCTGACAACAGGTTCCATTTAAAGTCGCTGAAGAGAAGGTTCCGCTTCCTGGAATCTCAAAGCAGCAGCAGCTCCAAGGAACGTGACCGACCATGGGCCACGTGCATTTCTCAGTATCTGTCCTGATCGGCTTTATCTGGTCATTAGTAATGCCAGAAAGAGGTGGAAAGATAAAGACGTCGGGTTGTGCTGCACAGAATTACATCATTTTTGCCAAATAAAGAACTGAAATAAATAACTTATGCTTTTCCTATGGATAAACAACGTTGGGATTCGCTCCGCCCAACACGCACACCTTGAAACAATAAGAGCTGTGCTTAAATACAGTGAGGTGTTACATATCATAATGACCCCAGGAACGCCTGTACATATGGTGAAACATGTGAAGCATCCAACACCAAAACTTAACTCTACCCCTAAGACAACTCCGGAACCCCTAACACTAACCCTAATCCAACCATTACCCTAAACCAAATCCTAAAACTTAAGCCTAAATGTAAACCTAAATACTAATCCTAAATCTAATCTTAAAATTTAAGACAAACCCCTAACACTAACCCTAATCCAACCATTACCCTAAACCAAATCCTAAAACTTAAGCCTAAATGTAAACCTAAATACTAATCCTAAATCTAATCCTAAAATTTAAGACAAACCCCTAACTCTAACCCTTAGACTAACATCACATAAACAGAAATCCAAACCCTAACCTAACAATACCCCCAACCCAAAATCTAATGCTAACATCAAACGCTAACTCTAACCTTTCTCCCTAACTGGTAACGCTACCCAATAACTGACTCTAATCTAACCCTAAAAGGAACTATAACCCTAAACCTAAGTCCTAACCACTTATCCTAGCCATAATCTTATCCTTCAATCTAACCCTAATTCTTCTCCCTAATACCTAAGCCTATCATCAACCCCCTAAAGCTAACTTTAACCCTAAACCTGACTCGAAACATAACCCTAACCCTAGCCCTACCTCCTAAAACTAACCCCTAACCCTAACCACTTCCACTGACACTACTCTCGAACTCTAACACTAATCAAATCCTACCCCTAATACTTGAACACCGAACCCAAACCCCAATGCAAACACATACCCGAACCTCAAACCCTACCTCTCAGACTAATCCCTAGCTCCTAACTCTAGCACTAACCATAACTCTTAACCCTAAAGCCTAACTCTAACACATACCCCTAATCCTAAACCTCATCTAACTAAAACCCAGTAATTCTAACCCTAACTCTGACCCCTTGCCCTACGTTTAACCCTATTTCTAACCCTAAATGTAACCCTTCCCCCTAACCCTAGCTCAAACCCCTAACCCCAAAATCTAACCCCACTCCCTAATTCCTAAACCTAACCCTAACTGTAACTCCTCACACTTACCTTTACCCTAAATCTAACCCTATACATTAAACCTACCACGTAACCCTGACCTAAACCTCATATAACCCAAACACAAACTCCTAACCCTAACCCTAACCCTTAACGCTATACTCTAACCTCTTGCCCAAAGTTTAATTCCAACTCTAAGATTAACTCTAACCCAAAACCTGACCCATAACCCTCACTCAAAACCTTAACCCCAAACACTAACCCTAACCATGCTCCCTAAGCTTATCCCAAACTCTAACCCTAACTCTAGCCCCTAACCCAGAACCTTATCTAACACTAACCCTCAACCTTATCTAAAACCTAACCCTTATCTAAATGCTAAACCTAAACCTAATCCTAACCCTAACTCTCAATCTAACCCTAACTTAACCCTTAAATTAAGCCCTAATTCTTACCCTAACTCTAACCTTTACTGTAAATCCTAACCCTAAGACCAAACCTGAAACCTAATGCTGACTCTAGCCCTGACCTAAGCCCTAACACCAAACCCTAACAATAACCCTAATCTAACCCTAAGCCTAACTATAACCATAACCCTAAATCCTAACTGCTTACTATAACCCTGTCCTTAACTCTAACCACAAAAACAAACCCCTAACATTTATTCTAAACCTAACTCCTAAACCTTAACCCCAACCCTAGCTTGCAAGCCTAATTCTAAACCTCATACTTACTTTAACAATAACCCCTACACCTTAACACTAACCCAAATCCTATCCCTAAAACCAAAATTAATTCTTTTCCCTAAGGCTAAGTCTAACCCTACCTCTAATTAGAACTCGAAAACTAACCACTAACCCTAAGCGCAAACCTTGATCCTAACTATAACCCTAACCCCTAAACCTACCTGTAATCTAAACCTAACCTGAAACCTTACCTAATGCTAACTCTAACTCTACACCCAAACCCCTAACCCGTATCTAAGCCTCACCATACACTTTATCTCAACCTAACACTAATCCTAATCCCTAACTGGTAACTCTAAAGGGGATAAAGACAATGCAGATGTAACATTATGTATTGTGTAATATGCCTTATGTAATAGGCAATATATGATCTAAAATATATATCTTACTATATACTACATGTAGCGCATTACTATACTACCCATCTCAAAGTATACCCACCTAGACCTGTGCAGCACATTAATATTATTTACAGTGGCTGCCATTAATTACAATATTCAATCAGATTCTCCGTGGTTGGCTCCCTGTTGAACAGCAAACGATCCTTTTCCAGTGTCAGAAAACACAGCCCGGGGGGGATTTCTCCCGAATCCTCCTGCCGATTGTCCATTATCTACTTCACAATCACAATAACAGACAAATGGGAATATCAAGTAGCCAAAAGGTTACCAGAAAACCTATTTTTTAAGGTTAAAACGTAGCTTTTGTATTGTCAACCAACTTGTTTGAAAAAGGAGGCCAAAGAGCTCAGTGCATTCCCATCATCACTCAGCAGATTGTCTGCAAGGGAAGGAACTTACAGACACGGAACAGTTAAAAATTGACACGCAGGCCATGAAGAAAATAATAAGAAGAGAAGAAGAAGAGAAGAAGGGAAGAAGAAGAGAAGAAGAGAAGGAGAAGAAGAAGAGAAGGAGAAGAAGAAGAGAAGAAGGGAAGAAGAAGACAAGAAGAGAAGAAGAAGAGAAGAAGAGGACAAGAAGAGAAGAAGAAGAGAAGAAGAAGAGAAGAAGAAGAGAAGAAGAAGACAAGAAGAGAAGAAGAAGGGAAGAAGAAGAGAAGAAGAAGAGAAGAAGAAGAGAAGAAGAAGAGAAGAAGAGAAGAAGAAGAGAAGAAGAGGACAAGAAGAGAAGAAGAAGAGAAGAAGAAGGGAAGAAGAAGAGAAGAAGAAGAGAAGGGAAGAAGAAGAGAAGAAGTGAAGAAGAGAAGAAGAGAAGAGAAGAAGAGAAGAAGAAGAGAAGAAAAGAAGAAGAGAAGGAGAAGAAGAGGAGAAGAAGAGAAGAAGAAGAGAAGAAGAGGAGAAGAAAAGAAGAAGAGAAGAAGAGAAGAAGAGAAGAAGAGAAGAAGAAGAGAAGAAGAAGAGAAGAAGAGGAGAAGAAGAGAAGAAGAGGAGAAGAAGAGAAGAAGAGGAGAAGAAGAAGAGAAGAAGAGGAGAAGAAGAGAAGAAGAAGAGAAGAAGAAGAGAAGAAGAGGAGAAGAAGAGAAGAAGAAGAGAAGAAGAGGAGAAGAAGAGGAGAAGAAGAGAAGAAGAAGAGAAGAAGAAGAGAAGAAGAGGAGAAGAAGAGAAGAAGAAGAGAAGAAGAAGAGAAGAAGAGGAGAAGAAGAGGAGAAGAAGAGAAGAAGAAGAGAAGAAGAAGAGAAGAAGAGGAGAAGAAGAGAAGAAGAAGAGAAGAAGAAGAGAAGAAGAGGAGAAGAAGAGAAGAAGAAGAGAAGAAGAAGAGAAGAAGAGGAGAAGAAGAGAAGAAGAAGAGAAGAAGAAGAGAAGAAGAGGAGAAGAAGAGAAGAAGAAGAGAAGAAGAAGAGAAGAAGAGGAGAAGAAGAGAAGAAGAAGAGAAGAAGAAGAGAAGAAGAGGAGAAGAAGAGAAGAAGAAGAGAAGAAGAAGAGAAGAAGAGGAGAAGAAGAGGAGAAGAAGAGGAGAAGAAGAGAAGAAGAAGAGAAGAAGAGGAGAAGAAGAGAAGAAGACAAGAAGAGAAGAAGAGAAGAAGAGGAGAAGAAGAGGAGGAGAAGAAGAGAAGAAGAAGAGAAGAAGAGAAGAAGAGAAGAAGAGAAGAAGAAGGGAAGAAGAAGAAGAAGACAAGAAGAGAAGAAGAAGAGGAGAAGATGTTTGATTTCAAGTGTTCGTTGTGCACTCCTCTCCACTATGGAGATTAAAGGGGATGACGGTGCCTTTGCTAAGTAAGTAGATGTTGTTGTCTTTAGGCTGCCCTGAAGTGTCGCTCTTTATATCAGAGAAGAACAGGGCCCGACCCTGCTGAGCTTCCCAGATCAGGCGTTCTCAGGGTGCTATGGCTGTGGACATATATATATATATATATATATATATATGGTCTCCCATCCAAGTACTGACCGGACCCGACCCTGCTTAGCTTCCCAGATCAGGCATTCTCAGGGTGCTATGGCTCTGTATATATCCATATATATATCTATATGGTCTCCCAATCCACGCCGGGTCTGTGCTGCAGGACCCCAGGGAACAGGAGCTCCCGTGCCGAGCTGATCTCCCCCCACGCAGAGCGTCACCTCATTTCTCATTTGAAACACCTCCCTTGAACCCCACTCAATGTCACTTTTCCTTTTTTCCCTATTACAGCTGACAACACTTTCTGCAAATCTCATTGTGTTTTTTACCTTTGTAGCACCTATAGAATTATTTACACAGCCAAATTAAACTTGTGCAAAAACAAACCCCCAACCCTGCGGTCAGTTTGAAGCCCCTGCAGCTGGGCTGTCCTGGTTTACGGTTCCCAAACACCACTCGGAACAAAACACTGAGTACTAGAGGTGCAGTCGGTGTCGCTGCACTTTACAAATCCCCCGTTTCACTGTATTTCCAGCTTTTCTCAGGCATGTCCAACATCTCCAGAATCAACACGACTGGAACCTCCCAGTAACAAACCCACAACGTTACCAGTAAAGGGGAAGAGAAAGCCAGCCAGGGTCTCCAGAAACCATGACAAGGCAACAGCTGGAGGAGGATCCATCATTAACTGGCAAGACTTGTTTAAAAAGTACATACCGCTATTGTTCTTCACCATCTGTCAATGGGAGTCAATGGGGTCAATGGGGTCAATGGGGATCAATGGGGGTCAATGGGAGTCAATGGGGATCAATGGGGATCAATAGGAGTCAATGGGAGTCAATGGGAGTCAATGGTTTGACCCATTGATCCCCATTGACTCCCATTGAACCGCATTGATCCCCATTGATCCACATTAATCCCCATTGATTCCCATTGACCCCCATTGATCCCCATTGACTCCCATTGACCCGCATTGATCCCCATTGACTCCCACTGACCCCATTGATACCCATTGACTCCTATTGACTCCCATTGACTCCCATTGACCCCTATTGACCCCCATTGATCCCCATTGACTCCCACTGACTCCCATTGAACCCCATTGATCCCCATTGACTCCCATTGACCCCATGGACACCCACTGATCCCCATTGGTCTCCCCATTTACCGACGTGTCCCTGACATGTCACACGCTGCCCGCGCCGCCTCAGTTTCCCTCCGACAGACCTGAGGCACCAGCCCCGCCGCTGCGCCCGGCAGCCAATCAGCGCTGAGATCCTGCCCACATCCACCAGGCGGGCGGCGCGGCTGGCCAATGAGAAATGGCATAAGCGCGCCGGGGATGGAGGAGGAAGGAGGGTTGGGGCGGAGCCATCCGCAGCAGGGACCAATGGGCGGGCGGCGCGTGCCCGCCGAGGGGCGGGTTTGAAGGCGGCGGTGGGAGGGAGGGTCGGGGCACAGAGCCCCATGGGGAGGAGTTGGGGCGCCCGGATGCCTGGGTCCCTTGGTGGGGGCACAGGTGTTACCTGGAGGTCCCTGGACACCTGTGTCCCGCGGGAGGGTCCTCGGGGGTGTGTGTGGGGGTTCCCGCAGCTGAGCCTGCCCCACCAGAGCTGCGCCCCTGCACCCATTGCCCTGCAGGGCTCTGCCCGCCCAGTGAGTGACAGTAGGGGCAGAGCTGGGGGGCTGGGGTAACAGGGACCCCGGGGAGATGGGGGTAACAGGGACCCCGGGGTGATGGGACAGGGTGCCAGGGACCCACTGGGTGGCACTGCAGGGTGCCAGTGACACCCTGGGGACAGCAAGGGCTCCTGGAGACCACAGGGTGGGGGTCCCAGAGACCCCCTGGGTCTTGGACGGAGAAAGCCCTGGGGTGATGGGGGTGGCACTGGGGGGACCCTGGGGTGACAAGCATGGTCCTGGGATCCATGGGTGACAGTGGGGGGGTCCTCAGCTCCTGTGGGCCGGGGGGCGTCCTGAGAACCAAAGTATAATGAGTGAGGGGGGTCCCAGAGATCCCCTGGGTGACGGTGGGTCTGTGGGGCTGTGACACGCAAGCTGTCCAATGGGGTTTGTGACACACACTGTCCAATGAGGTTTGTGACACACACACTGTCCATTGGGTTTGTGACACACACACTGTCCAGAGGGGTTTGTGACACACACACTGTCCATTGGGTTTCTGACACACACACTGTCCAATGGGGTTTGTAACACACACGCTCTCCATTGGGTTTGTGACACACACACTGTCCATTGGGTTTGTGACACACACGCTGTGTAATGCGGTTTGTGACACACACGCTGTGTAATGGGGTTTGTTACACACACGCTGTCAAGGGGGGTTTGTGACACACACACTGTCCAATGGGGTTTGTGACATACACGCTGTCCAATGGGGTTTGTGACACACACACTGTCCAGTGGGGTTTGTGACACACACGCTCTCCATTGGGTTTGTGACACACACACTGTCCATTGGGTTTGTGACACAGACGCTGTCCAATGGGGTTTGTGACACCCACACTGTCCAATGGGGTTTGTGACACACACGCTGTCCTATAGGGTTTGTGACACACACGCTGTGTAATGGGGTTTGTGACACACACACTGTCCAATGGGGTTTGTGACACACACACTGTCCTATAGGGTTTGTGACACACACGCTGTGTAATGGGGTTTGTGACACACACGCTGTCCAATGGGATTTGTGACACACAGGTTGTCGCAGGGGTGTTTGTGACACACACACTGTCCATTGTGTTTGTGACACACAGGCTATCCAGTGGGGTTTGTGACCCACACACTGTCCAATGGGTTTGTGACACACACACTGGCCAATGGGGTTTGTGACACACACACTGTCCAATGAGGTTTGTGACACACACACTGTCCAGGGGGGTTTGTGACACACACACTGTCCAGGGGGGTTTGTGACACACACGCTGTCTATTGGGTTTGTGACACACACACGCTGTCCAATGGGGGGTTTGTGACACACACACTGTCCAATGGGTTTGTGACACACACGCTGTCCCAGGGACGCTTGTGACACACACACTGTCCATAGGGTTTGTGGCACAAACACGCTGTCCAGGGGGGTTTGTGACACACACTCTCCAATGGGTTTTGTGACACACACACTGTCCAATGGGGGGTTTGTGACACACACGCTGTCCATTGGGTTTGTGACACACAGGCTATCCAATGGGGTTTGTGACACAAACACTGTCCAGGGGGGTTTGTGACACACACACTCTCCATTGCGTTTGTGACACACACACTGTCCAGGGGGGTTTGTGACACACACACACTGTCCAATGGGGTTTTTGACACAGACACTGTCCAGGGGGGTTTGTAACATACACGCTGTCCAATGGGGTTTGTGACACACACACTGTCCAGGGGGGTTTGTGACACACACACTGTCCAATGGGGTTTGTGACACACACGCTGTCCAATGGGGTTTGTGACACACACACTGTCCAGGGAGGTTTGTGACACACATACTGTCCATTGGGTTTGTGACACACACACGCTGTCCAGTGTGGTTTGTGACACACACACTGTCCAATGGGGTTTGTGACACACACGCTGTTCAATGGGGTTTGTGACACACACACTGTCCCGCGGGGTTTGTGAGACACATGCTGTCCAATGTGGTTTGTGACACACACACTGTTCAATGGGGTTTGTGACACACACTTTGTCCAGGGGGGTTTGTGACACACACGGTGCCCAATGGGGTTTGTGAAACACACACTGTCCAATAGGGTTTGTGACACACACGCTGTCCAGGGGGGTTTGTGACACACACGCTGTCCCAGGAGTGTTTGTGACACACACACTGTCCAATTGGGTTTGTGAACACACGCTGTCTAATGGGTTTCTGACACACACGCTGTCCAATCGGGTTAGTGACACACACGTTGTTCCAGGGGTGTAGTGACACACACACTGTCCATTGGGTTTGTGACACACGTGCACTGTCCAATGGGGTTTTTGACACACACGCTGTCCAATGGGGTTTGTGACACACTCACTGTCCAGGGGGGTTTGTGACACACACGCTGTCCAATGGGGTTTGTGACACACACACTATCCATTGGGTTTGTGACACACACACTGTCAATGGGGTTTGTGACACACATGCTGTCCAGCAGGGTTTTTGATACACACACTGTCCAATGGAGTTTGTGACACACTCACTGTCGAGGGGGGTTTGTGACACACACGATATCCATTGGGTTTGTGACACACACGCTGTCCAATGGGGTTTGTGATACAAACACTGTCCAGGGGGGTTTGTGACACACACGCTGTCTAATGGGGACTGTGACACACACACTGTCCAGGGGGGTTTGTGACACACACACTGTCCAATGGGGTTTGTGACACACACGCTGTCCAATAGGGTTTGTGACACACACGCTGTCCAATGGGGTTTGTGACACAAACACTGTCCAGGGGGGTTTGTGACACACACGCTGTTCAATGAGGACTGTGACACACACAGTGTCCAATGGGGTTTGTGACACACACAGTGTCCAATGGGGTTTGTGACACACACACTGTCCAGGGGGGTTTGTAACCCAAACACTGTCCAATGGAGTTTGAGACACACACGCTGTCCAATGGGATTTGTGACACACACGCTGTCCCAGGGGTGTTTGTGACACACACACTGTCCATTCAGTTTGTGACACACACACTGTCAAATGGAGTTTGTGACACAGTCGCTGTCCAATGGGGTTTGTGACACAAAGACGCTGTGTAATGGGGTTTGTGACACACACATTGTTCAATGAGGTTTCTGACACAAACACTGTCCTGGTGTTTGTGATACGCACGCTGTCCAATAGGGTTTGTGACACACAAACTGTCAAATAGGGTTTGTGACACACACTGTCCAATGGGGTTTGTGACACACACACTGTGCAATGGGGTTTGTGACACAAAAACTGTCCAATGGCGTTTGTGACACACACGCTGTGAAGGGGGGGTTTGTGACACACACTCTGTCCAATGAGGTTTGTGACACACAGGGTGTCCGCGGCGTGTTTGTGACACACACAGTGTTCAATTGGATTGTCGAGGGTTAAGATTGCGGGGTGACAATAAAACCCTGGCAGATGTATTGTTAACCTCCTCTCCCCCCCCCCACTTCCCCCTCTTGCTCCTCCCTCTTCCCCTTCCCACTCAGCACAGGCGATCGGGAGGGAAAGAAGGACAGAGAGAAGAGAGTTGGAAAAATAAAAGATGTTTTACTAATGCTACTAATAGGAATAGAGAAAATAATACAAAATATACAAAACCAATCTTGAAAGGCTCAGCAACTGCAGAGCCGGCACCCAAAGTCCTGGATTAGACTCTGCAACCAACCGTAGCTGGATTCAGTCTGTCACTGGCCTCAGTTCTCAGGGATGACCAGCAAGATCCTCTCCTAATGTCGGACATGAGCAGAAGGGAAAAAGGAGAAGTGAAAAAGGGAAGAAAAGGGACGAGATCCTCGTGATCTCCCACTTTTATATGAAGTATTCATGTGAATGGAATGTTATACACAGTTGGTCAGTTTCTTAGTCACTTGTTTCTCGTCGCCCCTCTCGCGAGATGTCCATCCATGCTTATCAATAAGTTTGCATTCCATTGCTAGGTTTACCAAAACATGTGTCTGATTCTCCAGGTAAATGCAGTTAATATGAAGCTTTAGCTGACAGGCAAAATTCACTGAAAGAGAAACTTTTTTTTAACAAAACCAAGACAGTGTGTCACAAACCCCATGGGACAGCGTGTGTGTGTCACAAACTGAATGGACAGTGTGTGTGTCACAAACCCGATTGGACAGCGTGTGTGTCAGAAACTTCATTGGACAGCGTGTGTGTCACAAACCCCATTACACAGCATGTGTGTCATAAACCCCCCTGGACAGTGTGTGTGTCACAAACCCCACTGGACAGTGTGTGTGTCACAAACAACATCGGACAGCGTGTGTCTGTCACAAACCCAGTGGACAGTGTGTGTGTCACAAACACCCCTGGGACAGCGTGTGTGTCACAAACCCCATTGGACAGCGTCTGTGTGTTACAAAACCAATGGACAGTGTGTGTGTCACAAACCCCCCTGGACAGCGAGTGTGTCACAAACCCCATTGGACAGTGTGTGTGTCACAAACCCCCCTGGAGAGTGTGTGTGTCACAAACCCCATTGGACAGTGTGTGTGTCACAAACCTCCCTGGACAGTGTGTGTGTCACAAACCCCTCTGCACAGCCTGCGTGTCACAAACCCCATTGGACAGTGTGTGTGTCACAAACCCCATTGGACAACGTGTGTGTCAGAAACCACCCTGGACACAGTGTGTGGCACAAACTCCATTGCACAACGTGAGTGTCAAAAACCCCCCTGGACAGCGTGTGTGTCACAAACCCCATTGGACAGCGTGTGTGTCACAAACCTCCCTGGACAGTGTGTGTTTCACAAACCCCATTGGACATTGTGTGTGTCACAAACCCCAATGGACAGCGTGTGTGTCACAAACCCCATTGGACGGTGTCTGTGTCACAAACCTCATTGGACAACGTGTGTGCAGCAAACCCCCCTGGACAGTGTGTGTATCATAAATCCCATTGGACAGCATGAGTGTCACAAACCCCATTGGACAGTGTGTGTGTCACAAACCCTATTGGACAGCGTGTGTGTCACAAACCCCATTGGACAGCATTTGTGTCACAAACCCCATTGGACAGTGTGTGTGTCACAAACCCCATTGGAGAGCGTGTGTGTCACAAACCCCCCTGGACAGCCTGTGTGTCACAAACCCCATTGGACAGTGTGTGTCACAATCCCTATTGGACGGTGTGTGTGTCACAAACCCCATTGGACAGCGTGTGTGTCACAAACCCCATTGGACAGGAAGCGTGTCACAAACGCCATTGGCCAGTGTGTGTGTCAGAAACCCAATTGGACAACGTGTGTGTGTCACAAACCCCATTGGACGGTGTGTGTGTCACAAACCCTATTAGACAGCGTGTGTGTCACAAACCCCATTGGACAGCGTGTGTGTGTCACAAGCACCATTGGACAGTGTGTGTGTCACAAACCCCATTGCACAACGTGAGTGTCAAAAACCCCCCTGGACAGTGTGTGTGTCACAAACCCCATTGGACATTGTGTGTGTCACAAACCCCCCTGGGCAGCGTGTGTGTCACAAACCCCATTGGACAGCGTGTATGTCTCAAACCCCATTGGCCAGTGCCTGTGTCACAAACCTCATTGGACAGCGTGTGTGTCACAAACCCCCCTGGACAGCCTGCGTGTCACAAACCCCATTGGACAGTGTGTGTGTCACAAACCCTCTTGGACGGTGTGTGTGTCACAAACCCCATTGGACAGCGTGTGTGTCTCAAACCCCATTGGCCAGTGTGTGTGTCACAAACCTCATTGGACAGTGTGTGTGTCACAAACCCCATTGGACAGTCTGTGTGTCACAAACCTCCTTGGACAGCGTGTGTGTCACAAACCCCCTGGGCAGTGTGTGTGTCACAAACCCCATTGGACGGTGTGTGTGTCGGAAACCTCATTGGACAACGTGTGTCTAGCAAACCCCCCTGGACAGTGTGTGTATCATAAACCCCATTGGACAACGTGTGTGTCACAAACCCCATTGGACAGTGTGGTTGTCACAAACCCCCTGGACAGTGTGTGTGTGTCGAGGGTTAAGATTGCGGGGTGACAATAAAACCCTGGCAGATGTATTGTTAACCCCCTCTTCCCCCCCCACTTCCCCCGTTTTGCCTCTCTCTCTCCCCTCTTCCCACTAAAAACGGGCGATCAGGAGGGAAAGAAGAACAGAGAGAAGAGAGTTGGAAAAATTAAAGATGTTTTACTAATGCTACTAATAAGAATAGAGAAAATAATACAAAATATACAAAACCAATCTTGAAAGTCTCAGCAACTGCAGAGCTGACACCCAAAGTCCTGGATTAGACTCTGCAGGCAAGCGGAGCTGGATTCAGTCTCTCACTAGGCCTCAGTTCACAGGGATGAGTAGCGAGGTCCTCTGCTAATGTCAGCCATAAGGAAAAGGGAAAAGGCAAAAAGGGACGAGATCCTCGTGATCTCCCACTTTATATGAAGTATTCATGTGAATGGAATGTTATACACAGTTGGTCAGTTTCTTGGTCACTTGTTTCTCGTCACCCCTCTCGCGAGATGTCTATCCATGCTTATCAATATGTTTGCATTCCATTGCTAGGTTTACCAAAACATGTGTCTGGATCTCCAGGAAAATGCAGTTAATATGAAGGCTTTAGCTGACAGGCAAAATTCACTGAAAGAGAAACTTGTTTTTAACAAAACCAGGACATTCCACCCCTTATAATATGCCATTCACTGAATACTTAAACCTTATCAATACAATCTATCAACACAATCTAATTAATCACTACTACTATATATATATATACATATGTACATATATACACAGGAGTAATTAATCAGTGGACCATCCTTTAAAAAGTTCATTAAGTTCATTTTGTCACAACAGTCTCCCAGGGCAGGAAAAAAATGGTACAAGTGCATCTCATGACCACTGTTTGTGGGTTAAAGACATC
This sequence comes from Streptopelia decaocto, assembly GCF_964273445.1. Lineage (NCBI taxonomy): Eukaryota > Metazoa > Chordata > Aves > Columbiformes > Columbidae > Streptopelia > Streptopelia decaocto. The sequence continues at coordinate 641,441 of NC_138672.1, read as the reverse complement.
AACTTCAAGGAATTTGTCAGGCGCCACTCGAAGAAGCGAGCGCTGGTTTCATCATCACTGTCTTGATCTGAAAGACACTTATTAAATACTGTTAGTACGGCAATTCACATCATGCAGTTCAGTATTGAATATTTTCACCTAAACTTAAATCCCCTTGAGGTACACACCGAACTTCTCTATCCTTAAGCATCACCCACCAGGTGCTGCCAGGTCCCTGGGCAAAAACAATCCCACGAATGGGCTTGCCTTTGCCTGAGGCAGGAGGAACCCAGACTGCCTTTCCTAACATGTTTTTCATGTGTACTACAGGGACTTTATCTCCTTCTACAGTCAGTAGAATTTCTGATTGGGCAGGCCCGGCTCGATTGGTTGATCCCCTGGTGTTGACCAACCAAGTGGCTTTTGCTAAATGTGAATCCCAGTTTTTAAAGGTTCCACCACCAAGTGCCTTTAGTGTAGTTTTTAGCAAACCATTGTACCTTTCAATTTTCCCAGAGGCTGGTGCATGATATGGAATATGATATACCCACTCAATACCATGTTCTTTGGCCCAATTGTCTATAATACTGTTTTTGAAATGAGTACCATTGTCTGATTCAATTCTTTCTGGCGTACCGTGTCACCAAAGAACTTGTTTTTCAAGGCCCAAGATGGTATTTCGGGCTGTAGCATGAGGTACGGCATATGTTTCCAACCATCCAGTGGTTGCTTCCACCATTTTAAGTACATAACGCTTACCTTGACGTGTTTGTGGAAGTGTAATATAATCAATCTGCCAAGCTTCTCCATACTTATACTTTAACCATCGCCCCCCATACCATACAGGCTTTAACCGTTTCGCTTGTTTGATTTCGGCGCCAGTTTCACATTCATGAATAACCTGTGAAATAGTGTCCATAGTTAAATCCACCCCTCGATCGTGAGCCCATTTCTATGTTGCATCTCTACCTTGATGCCCTGAAGCATCATGGGCCCACCGAGCTAGGAACAGTTCACCTTTATGTTGCCAGTCCAAGTCCACCTCAGCTACTTTAATCTTAGCAGCTTGATCAGCTTGTTGATTGTTTAGATGTTCCTCGGTGGCTCGACTTTTAGGCACATGAGCATCTACATGCCGAACTTTCACAGGCAGGCTCTCTAGCCGAGCAGCAATGTCTTGCCACAGTGTGGCAGCCCCAATGGGTTTACCTCTGCGCTGCCAGTTGCTTTTCTTCCATTGCTGTAGCCACCCCCACAAGGCATTTGCTACCATCCATGAGTCAGTATAGAGATAAAGTATTGGCCACTTCTCTCGTTCAGCAATGTCCAAAGCCAGCTGGATGGCTTTCACTTCTGCAAACTGACTAGATTCACCTTGTCTTTCACTGGCTTCTGTAACTTGTCGTGTGGGACTCCACACAGCAGCTTTCCACCTTCGATGTTTTCCTACAAGACGACAGGATCCATCTGTGAACAGTGCATACTGCTTATCAGTCTCTGAAAGAGTATTATACGGTGGTGCTTCTTCAGCACGTTTTACTTCCTCATCTGGAGACATCCCAAAGTCTTTGCTTTCTGGCCAATCTGTAATCACTTCTAAGATCCCTGGGCAATTGGGACTTCCAATTCGAGCTCGTTGCGTGATCAGTGCAATCCATTTACTCCACGTAACTTCGGTTGCATGATGTGGAGAGGGAACCGTCCCTTTGAACATCCAGCTCAGCACCGGCAGTCGCGGTGCCAGGAGGAGCTGTGCTTCAGTACCGATCACTTCTGAAGCGGCTCGAACTCCTTTGTATGCTGCTAGTATCTCTTTTTCAGTTGGAGTATAGTTGGCCTCAGATCCTTTGTATCCTCAACTCCAAAAACCTAAGGGTCGACCTCGGGTTTCTCCTGGTGCTTTCTGCCAGAGGCTCCAGGTAAGTCCATTATCTCCGGCTGCGGTGTAGAGCACATTTTTAACATCTAGTCCAGTCCGAACTGGTCCAAGGGCCACCGCATGAGTTATCTCATGCTTAATTTGTTCAAAGGCTTGTCGTTGTTCAGGGTCCCACTCAAATTGGTTCTTTTTACGAGTCACTCGATAGAGAGGGCTCACAATCTGGCTGTAGTCAGGAATATGCATTCTCCAAAAACCTACAACGCCCAAGAAAGTCTGTGTCTCCTTTTTATTAGTAGGTGGAGACATTGCTGCAATTTTGTTGATCACATCCATTGGGATCTGATGACGGCCATCTTGCCATTTTATTCCTAAAAACTGGATCTCTCGTGCAGGTCCCTTGACCTTGCTTCGTTTTATGGCAAAACCAGCATCCAAAAGAATCTGAATTATTCTCTCACCTTTCTCAAAGACTTCTTTCGCTGTATCGCCCCATACGATGATGTCATCAATATATTGCAGGTGTTCTGGAGCTTTACCTTGCTCCAGCGTGGTCTGGATCAGTCCATGGCAGATGGTAGGACTGTGTTTCCACCCCTGGGGCAAGCGATTCCACGTGTACTGGATACCTCTCCAGGTGAAAGCAAACTGCGGCCTGCACTCTGCTGCTACAGGAATAGAGAAAAATGCATTAGCAATGTCAATTGTAGCATCCCACTGAGCTGCCTTTGACTCCAGTTCAAATTGCAGTTCTAGCATGTCAGGCACAGCAGCACTCAGTGGTGGCGTAACTTCATTCAGGCCACGATAGTCCACAGTTAGTCTCCACTCATCACTAGACTTACACACTGGCCAGATTGGGCTGTTAAAGGGTGAGCGAGTCTTACTGATCACACCCTGGCTTTCCAATTGACGGATCAACTTCTGGATAGGAATCAAAGAGTCTCGATTGGTGCGATATTGCCGGCGATGCACCGTCGTGGTAGCAATTGGCACCTGCTGATTGTCAACCATCAGCAGTCCTACAACAGAAGGATCATCTGAAAGACCAGGCAAATCAGACAGCTGTTCAATTTTCTCAGTGTCCACAGCTGCTATACTAAATGCCCACCTATACCCTTTTGGGTCCTTAAAATACCCTCTCTTGAGGTAGTCTATGCCAAGGATGCACGGAGCATCTGGACCAGTCACAATGGGATGCTTTTGCCAGTTTTTTCCAGTCAGGCTCATTTCAGCCTCTACAACAGTCAGTTCCTGGGATCCCCCAGTCACTCCAACAATATTGATGGATTGCGTTCCTTTACAATTAGAAGGAATTATTGTGCACTGAGCACCAGTGTCCACTAAAGCTTTGTTCTCCTGGGGCTGTGTTGTACCAGGCCATCATATTTGTACAGTCCAATAAACTCTGTTATCCCTTTCCTCCACCTGGTTGGAGGCAGGGCACCTCTAATTTCTGTTTTGCACAGTCTCTGGGTGTGAATTAGAGGTTCCTTCGAGAGCATCAGAATCTCTTCTGCTCCTTTTGTAAACTGGAGCAGCCACCTTCCTAGGAGTTTTTCCTTTGATCTCACGTACTCGTTCTTGAAGTTCTGAGGTAGGTCTTCCATGCCACTTATTCATGTTTTCTCCCTGCTCATGTAGGAAGAACCACAGTGAACCTCTTTTTGTGGGCTGCCTCTGTCCTCTCTCTCGAGATTGGAAACGCCTTTTCCTAATAGCTGAAACATAGGTTTGTGCAGGTCGTGAATGGTATGTGTCTTCTCTGAGTTCTTTGATTTCTTGCAATAGCTTTTCAAACTGATCATCAGATTTTTCACACAGTTTCTCTACAGCAGAGACACAAGCCCGTAGAGAACCAGCAAGGCTGTCCTCAAAGTTCCGGAGCTGCTCAATCACTTCAGCAATATCTTGTACACCTCCAGCTGACCAGACCATTCCTGCCAATGACTTAGCATATGCAGGTGGTGCACTTTGTACAAATCTGCGCCACAGAGGTCGTGTACAATTGATTCTATCTGGGTCTGTCCCCTCTTGGCTGTTTGGTCCAAAATAGATGATCTCTCGCACAGCTAATTCTCTCAGGAACTGAATACCTCTCTCCATAGTATTCCATTTCCCTAACTTGGATATACAATCTTCCTTGTAGGGAAATCTTACTTTCATAGCTGCCAGGAGTCGGGTCCAGAGAGTAGTGGCATTAGACTCTCTTGAAATTGCCCTATCAATGGTGGAATCTCTTGACAGAGATCCCAGCTGCCTGGCTTCACCACCTTCCAATTCAATTGTTTCTGCCCCATTGTCCCAGCATCGGAGCAGCCAGGTTAAAATATTCTCTCCTTCACGACGACTAAAGTCTTTTCGCAGATCTCTCAGCTCACCTGGAGAAAAGGACCGAGTGGTGGTCACTTCATCTCCTCCCTGTCCTGATGATGATGCCCCTTGGGTTGATGTTGGCCCTGTGCCATCATCTGCTGCACGGGTAGTCTTTCTAGTGACTTTCTTACAACCGGCAACTGATGCTGATATGGGTTTACCATCATTTGATTCATTTCCAGAGTCTGAATGACTGTCACAGTGATTACTGTGGTTACAGCAGCAACAGTGACCAGTGTGTGAGGGAGTGGGGGCTGCCTTAGCCTGTGAGGCTGGAGAAGTACTGTTATCAGCATCGGCAGAAGAACTCTGCGTAGGAGTTGTACCTTCAGCCTGCGAAACCGCGGTTGGGGCGGCAGCAGCTGCAGCTTTTGCTGTTTTGCTCTTTCTCGAGCGGCCAGGAGTGCTTTTTGCTAAAGCTTCCGAAGACGCATCGCAAATCTCAGGACAACAAAGAGACGCAAACCTCCTGTTGAACGCCATTTCTCTTAACAGAAGCACAAACTGACACACATTCAGCAAACCAGAAAACACCATAACAGTTCTGTCAAAACTCCAAGGATATTCAAAATTCTCTAAAACATTTGCGAACTCTCCTAGCGAAAAAACAAAAGTATTGTTAGTCAGCCTTTCTAAAGATTCGCTTGACCAATTAGCAAACACAGAGCCGTTCTGCTCTTTAATCTCTCCTGGAGGCTTTTCAAGGTAAAGCAGAAGCGAGTAGAAATTCATTAGCGGCTGCAGTATAATGAAATAAACCAGTGACAAACCACACAGTATCATCATAATCATTGTCCAGTTCCTTGTTGTTATATAATGAATACTTCGATTAAGAAAGAAACCCCAACACAGATATGGAATCAGTGAGCACAAGGTAGAAAACAACTGATACAACTTATGCCATAACATCTTTAAATCAACGTAATTCACTTTGCCTTAATACCACTAAATAATGTCCAAAGCAAATAGACGCGCGAGTATCACAACTCTATGAGTTGGCACCGTGCCAAGAAAACTGAAAGGTACGTTAGAGCAGCAGAAAAGCAAAAAATCTTCAAATTTACCCCTTTCTCTTGCCCCACGTTGGGCGCCAATTATCTGTCGAGGGTTAAGATTGCGGGGTGACAATAAAACCCTGGCAGATGTATTGTTAACCTCCTCTCCCCCCACCCCCTTCCCCCGTTTTGCCCCTCCCTCTCCCCCCTTCCCACTAAAGACGGGCGATCAGGAGGGAAAGAAGAACAGAGAGAAGAGAGTTGGAAAAATTAAAGATGTTTTACTAATGCTACTAATAAGAATAGAGAAAATAATACAAAATATACAAAACCAGTCTTGAAAGGCTCAGCAACTGCAGAGCCGGCCACCAAAGTCCAGGATTAGACTCTGCAACCAAGCGGAGCTGGATTCAGTCTCTCACTAGGCCTCAGTTCACAGGGATGAGTAGCGAGGTCCTCTGCTAATGTCAGCCATAAGGAAAGAGGAAAAGGCAAAAAGGGACGAGATCCTCGTGATCTCCCACTTTATATGAAGTATTCATGTGAATGGAATGTTATACACAGTTGGTCAGTTTCTTGGTCACTTGTTTCTCGTCGCCCCTCTCGCGAGATGTCCATCCATGCTTATCAATAAGTTTGCATTCCATTGCTAGGTTTACCAAAACATGTGTCTGGATCTCCAGGAAAATGCAGTTAATATGAAGGCTTTAGCTGACAGGCAAATTCACTGAAAGAGAAACTTGTTTTTAACAAAACCAGGACAGTGTGTCACAAACCCCATTGGACAGCGTGTGTGTCACAAACCGCCTGGACAGCCTGCGTGTCACAAACCCCATTGGACAGCGTGTGTGTCACAAACCCTCTTGGACGGTGTGTGTGTCACAAACCCCATTGGACAGCGTGTGTGTCACAAACCCCATTGGACAGCATTTGTGTCACAAACCCCACTGGACAGTGTGTGTGTCACAAACCCCATTGGACAGTGTGTGTGTCACAAACCCCAATGGACAGTGTGTGTGTCACAAACCCCATTGGACAACGTGTGTGTCACAAACCACCCTGGACAGCGTGTGTGTCACAAACCCTATTGGACAGTGTGTGTGTCACAAACCCCCCTGGACAGTGTGTGTGTCACAAACCCCATTGGACAGCATTTGTGTCACAAACCCCATTGGACAGCGTGTGTGTCTCAAACCCCATTGGACACCATGTGTGTCACAAAACCCCCTGGACAGAGTGTGTGTCACAAACCCCATTGGACAGTGTGCGTGTCACAAACCCCCATACAGTGGGTGTGTCACAAACCCCATGGACAGCGTGTGTTGTCACAAACCCCATTGGACAGCGTGTGTGTCTCAAACCCCATTGGACACCATGTGTGTCACAAAACCCCCTGGACAGAGTGTGTGTCACAAACCCCATTGGACAGTGTGCGTGTCACAAACCCCATTGGACAGTGTGCGTGTCACAAACCCCATGGACAACGTGTGTGTCACAAACCCCATTGGACAGTGTGTGTGTCACAAACCCCATTGGACAGTGTGTGTGTCACAAACCCCATTGGACAGCTCGTGGGTCACAAACCCCCCTGGACAGTGTGTGTGTCACAAACCTCATTGGACAGTGTGTGTGTCACAAACCCCATTGGCCAGTGTGTGTGTCACAAACGTCTTTGGACAGTGTGTGTGTGTCACAAAACGTATTGGACAGCGTGTGAGTGACAAACCCATTTGGACACTGTGTGTGTCACAAACGCCCCTGGACAGTGTGTGTGTCACAAACCCCATTGGCCAGTGTTTGTGTCACCTACCCCATTGGACAGCGTGTGTGTCACAAACCCAATTGGACAACGTGTGTGTGTCACAACCCCCCTTGACAGTGTGTGTGTCACAAACCCCATTGGACAGCGTGTGTGTCACAAACCCCATTGGACAGTGTGTGTGTCACAAAACCCATAGGACAGCGTGTGTGTCACAAACCACCCTGGACGGTGTGTCTGTCACAAACCCCTTTGGACAGAGTGTGTTTCACAAACCCTATTGGAAAGCATGTGTGTCACAAACCCCCCTGGACGGTGGGTGTGTAACAAACCCAATTGGAGAGGAAGTGTGTCACAAACCCCATTGGACAGCGTGTGTGTCACAAACCCTATTGGACAGTGTGTGTATCACAAACCCCATTGGACAGCGTGTGTGTCACAAACCCCGTTGGCCAGTTTGTGTGTCACAAACCCAATTGGACAACGTGTGTGTGTCACAAACCCCCTGGGCAGTGTGTGTGTCACAAAACCTATTAGACAGCGTGTGTGTCACAAACCCCATTGGACAACGTGTGTGTCAAAAACCCCCTGGACAGTGTGTGTGTCACAAACCCCCCTGGACACCGTGTGTGTCACAAACCCCCCTGTACAGCCTGTGTGTCACAAACCTCATTGGACAGCATTTGTGTCACAAACCCCATTGGACAGCGTGTGTGTCTCAAATCCCATTGGCCAGTGTGTGTGTCACAAACCCCATTGGACAGCGTGTGTGTCACTAACCCCCCTGTACAGCCTGTGTGTCACAAACCCCATTGGACAGCTTGTGGGTCACAAACCCCCCTGGACAGTGTGTGTGTGTCACAAACCTCATTGGACAGTGTGTGTGTCACAAAACCCTTTGGACAGTGTGTGTGTCACAAACCCCATAGGACAACGTGTGTGTCACAAACCCCCCTGGACAGTGTGTGTGTCACAAACCCCATTGGACAGTGTGTGTGTCACAAACGCCCTTGGACAGTTTTTGTGTCACAAACCCCATTACACAGCGTGTGTGTGTCAGAACCCCCCTTGAAAGTGTGTGTGTCACAAAACCCTTTGGACAGTGTGTGTGTCACAAACCCCATTGGACAGTGTGTGTGTCACAAACGCCCTTGGACAGTGTGTGTCTCACAAACACAATTGGACAGTGTGTGTGTGTCACAAACCCCCCTGGACAGAGTGTGTGTCACAAACCCCAATGGACAGAGTGTGTGTCACAAACCCCAATGGACAGCGTGTGTGTCACAAACCCCATTGGACAGTGTGTGTGTCACAAAAACCCATTGGACAGCGTGTGTGTCACAAACCCCATTGGACAGTGTGTGTGTCACAAACCCTATTGGACAACGTTTGTGTGTCACAAACCCCATTGGACAGTGTGTGTGCCACAAACCCCATTAGACGGTGTGTGTGTCACAAACCCCCTGGACAGTGTGTGTGTCAGAAACCCCACTGGACAGCGTGTGTGTCACAAACCTCCCTGGACATCATGTGTGTCACAAACCCCATTAGACTGCGTGTGTGTCAGAAACCCCCTGGACAGCATGTGTGTCACAAACCCCCTGGACAGTGTGTGTCACAAACCCCATTGGAGAGTGTGTGTGTCACAAACCGCCCTGGACAGTGTGTGTTTCACAAACCCCATTGGACAGTGTGTGTGTCACAAACCTCATTGGACAGCGTGTGTGTCACAAACCCCATTGGACAGTGTGTGTGTCACAAACCCCCTGGATAGTGTGTGTGTCACAAACCCTATTGGACAGTGTGTGTGTCACAAACCCCATTGGACAGCGTGTGTGTCACAAACCCCAATGGACAGTGTGTGTGTCACAAAACCCATTGGACAGCATCTGTGTCACAAACCCTATTGGCCAGTGTGTGTGTCACAAACCCAACTGGACAACATGTGTTTGCCACAAACCCCATTAGACAGTGTGTGTGTCTCAAAACCCCTGGACAGCGTTTGTGTCACAAACCCCATTGGACATCGTGTGTGTGTCAGAAACCCCCCTGGACAGTGTGTGTGTCACAAACCCCCTGGACAGCGTGTGTGTCACAAACCCCTTTGGACAGTGTGTGTGTCACAAACCCCATTGGACAGCAAGTGTGTCACAAACCCCATTGGACAGCGTGTGTGTCACAAACCCCAATGGACAGTGTGTGTGTCACAAAACCCATTGGACAGCATCTGTGTCACAAACCCTATTGGCCAGTGTGTGTGTCTCAAACCCCCTGGACAGCGTTTGTGTCACAAACCCCATTGGACATCGTGTGTGTGTCAGAAACCCCCCTGGAGAGTGTGTGTGTCACAAACCCCCTGGACAGCGTGTGTGTCACAAACCCCTTTGGACAGTGTGTGTGTCACAAACCCCATTGGACAGCAAGTGTGTCACAAACCCCATTGGACAGCGTGTGTGTCACAAACCCCAATGGACAGTGTGTGTGTCACAAACCCCGTTGGCCAGTGTGTGTGTCACAAACCCAATTGGACAACCTGTGTGTGTCACAAACCCCAACGGACAGTGTGTGTGTCACAAACCCCCTGGAAAGTGTGTGTGTCACAAACCCCGTTGGCCAGTGTGTGTGTCACAAACCCAATTGGACAACGTGTGTGTGTCACAAACCCCATTGGACAGTGTGTGTGTCACAAACCCATTGGACAGTGTGTGTGTGTCTACAAACCCCTTGGACAGTGTGTCTGTCACAAACCCCATTGGACAACGTGTGTGTCACACCCCCTCTGGACAGTGTGTGTGTCACAAACCCCATTGGACTGCAAGTGTGTTACAAACCCCTTTGGAGAGTGTGTGTGTCACAAACCCCCTGGACAGTGTGTGTGTCACAGACCTCATTGGACAGCGTGTGTGTCACAAACCTCATTGGACAGTGTGTGTGTCACAAACCCCATTGGACAGCGTGTGTGTCACAAACCTCCCTGGACATCATGTGTGTCACAAACCCCATTGGACAGTGCGTGTGTCACAAACGCCATTGGACAGTGTGTGTTTCACAAACCCCATTGGACAGCCTGTGTGTCACAAACCCTATTGGACAGTGTGTGTTTCACAAACCCCCTGGACAGTGTGTGTGTCACCCCATTGGTCAGTGTGTAATAAGTAAATGATCAAAATTGTTATTGTTAATCAAATCAAGTGGAACTCAGTTGTATTATGTATGTTGTGTTATATTATGTGTGTTGTTGTGAGCAGTAACTGTGTTTGTGCAAGTGTGGTTATGTTTTGTAAAGCTTTGTAGTGACAGTTAAACCAAGGCCTGAATGCCTGGATAAGGCAGCAAGGTCAAATAGGACAAGCACCCCCCAGTGACTCTGCTTTTTCAAGCCAGAAACCAGCGACATCCAGTGGCTCAAAAGGCAACATTTTCCACGGCAAATTCTTCCACAGCAACACCTTCCACCAATCCGGAGAGCTGCTGGAAGCCCACGAACAGCATCAACCAATGCATGAACACGTGTAAAACTTATATAAGCACCCACGAAGACTGGAGGGTGTGCCCGTTGGCAGAACCGAGTTCCCCAGGTCACCCAGCGCTGTTTTGCCTAATTACCGCTTGCTTTAAATTCGCTTGCTCAATAAAATTGATTAATTGGCTTAAAAACTTGTCTTCATTTATAACAAATTTTGGTGCCGTGACTCGGATTAAGGATCTCTAGGAGAGACTTCTAAACTTCGGGGAGGCGCCCCGTCCCATTTTTGGACGGCCCTGGAGTGGACGAAGGCTCGCCCTGAAACCTTAACCTCCGAACCCTAAATTCAGGTAATTAGGCAAAAGAATAAAAACCCCGTAAATTTTGTGCACAAAGAGCCGGACGAAGACCCCAGGGAGGATAAGTATAGAAAGCGATTCCGTTCGGTTGGGGTGGGTTTCCTGGAGTGTGCCTGAACGAGACGCCCCCGCCTCGGGGAGGAAGCGAAGCGAGTGTGGACTCTGCCGTAAGGCAGGGCGGGACTCTCTAGTAGTGCGGTTCTCATTGCCCGCGAGGGCGTGAGCCACGAACGAGGGGTGCGTGTGTGTGTGTGAAAGAAGGCACTCCGGAAGATGGGACAGAGGAAGAGCAAGCCCTCTGATCCCATGGGGATGGGACCCAAGGAGAGGTTACCGGATATTCCCCGAGATTCCCCATTGGGCTTTATGCTCAAAAATTGGGAAGGTGCATCTTGCACAAGAAATAAGAGTAAAGAGAAAATGGTACATTATTGTATGTATGTCTGGGGTAACCAGCAGATTAGACCAGATCATTTATTTTGGCCTATTTTTGGTTCATTTGAAGATTGGATTTGTCAGGCCCTAAATTTTTATGTAAATGATAAGGAGCCCTTTAATCCTGAAGAGAGCGAGTATGCGCGCTGTTGGCTACCTTCTGCCACTCGCGCTGGTATTTTTGCTTTAAGTGAAAAGAGATTTGGCCGCAAAAAGAGGGTCCCTGAGGAACCCCCATCCCCTCCTCCTCCAGACAATCCCCTGCCAGTAGCAAATCCAAGACCCCCCTCTCCTCCTATGCCTTCGGCTTCTGAAGACGATTCCGATTCTTCGGGGTCAGTTAGAGGGACCCGAAGACTCACAAGGAGTCAAGCTAGGCAGCAGATTACGTCAGGAACAGGACAACAGGCACCCTCAGAGACAGGGTTATATCCGTTGCGAGAAATAGCAATGGGAGGTCCACAACCCGGGGTAGGGTTTGTGTCAGTTCCTCTAAATTCGGGGGATGTGAGAGAATTTAAGAAGGAAATGGGGAGTTTACTAGAGGACCCCCTAGGAGTGTCGGAAAGGGTAGATCAGTTTTTTGGGGCCCAATTTATACACCTGGGATGAGTTACAAGCAATTTTAGGATATTATTTACCGCAGAAGAGCGGGAAATGATCAGGAGGGCAGGAATGAGAGTTTGGGACCAGCAACACCAGCAAGGGCCAGGTGCTGACATTAAGTGGCCCCAGCAGCGCCCTAATTGGGATAATCAGAACCCGGAACACAGGGGCCATATGGGAGATCTCCGCACTATAATCGTACAGGGATTAAGGAATCGGTCCCTCGAGGTCAGAACATAAGTCGAGCCTTTAATGAACAAAAGAAAGATGAGACCCCCACAGAATGGTTAGAAAGATTAAGAAAGAGCTTGCAGCTTTACTCCGGGATAGACCCTGCGACACCGGTCGGGCAAGCTCTTTTAAAAACTCAGTTCGTGGCGAAATCGTGGCCGGATATTAGAAAGAAGTTAGAAAAGTTGGAAGATTGGCAAGAGAAAGGGTTGGATGAGTTGCTAAGGGAAGCGCAGAAGATTTATGTGAGAAGGGAGGAAGAGACCCAGAGGAGACAAACTAAAATTTTGGTAGCGGAAGTTCGAGAGGGACAGAGGATGGCTCCACAGAAGGCGCAGGGTGCCTACGGGGGCCTCGGGGACCCCCCGTTGTCCCCCGGCTCCGGCGACACCCCCGACGGCCCCGGTCCGTCCCCGTTGGTCCCCCCGCACCCGCTGTCCTCGTTCCCCTGGTTCCACGGGCCGCTGTCGCGGCTGCGCGCGGCGCAGCTGGTGCTGGCAGGGGGGCCAGGTGACCACGGGCTGTTCCTGGTGCGGCAGAGCGAGACGTGGCGCGGGGACTACGTGCTGACCTTCAACTTCCAGGGCAGGGCCAAGCACCTGCGGCTGTCCCTGAACGAGAAGGCGCAGTGCCGGGTGCAGCACCTGTGGTTCCAGTTGGTGCTGGACATGCTGGAGTATTTCCGAGTGCACCCCATCCCCCTCGAGTCCGGGGGGCCCAGCGATGTCACCCTGCTCCGCTACGTCATGGCGGCGCAGCGGCCAATGGGCCGCGATCACTCCGGGAGCCATTCGGCCACCGACCCCGACGACCTGGCCGAGCAGCCCCCGTAACAACGACCCCCAATCCCGCTCCCCCCCACCATGGGGAGGACCACCACGCATAGGTGGGAATGGGCCACCTCAGGGAAGTCAAGTCGTGTTGAAGGATTTGAGGGAAATCAAATGTTTTTATTGTCAGAGGAAGGGACATATGCGTAGGAACTGCAGGAAGCGTATACAGGATGAGAAAATGTATTATGCTGAGTAGGGGTGTCAGGGGCTCTATTTGCTGGGGACTTCTAAAACAACAGAGCCCCTGATAAAATTGAAATTAGGTCCCCAGCACCAGAAGATGGAACTCCTGGTAGATTCAGGGGCAGAAAGGTCTACTGTGTAGATTTTTTGTTGATTTGTTTTGATGGCGTGTTCGAATCCGACTGAGTCGGGTTCCCAGCCGCGGCGCTGTTTCCTACGGCTTTGGCTCTGCTTTTGTTGGGGGGGGGGGGCAGCCCTCAAGTGTCTTTTTCCTTTTGAGACAGACCCATGATTTTTGTGGGCCCATTCAGAAGTCCTGGCATGATTAGGGAAGTAGAAATAGAATCCCCATCCCGGATAGGGGTAGGGTCCTTTTTGTTAGTATCTGAGGCCGAATATAACTTATTAGGAAGGGATTAATACATGAGACCTTAATAAAGCAAACTTTGGAGGCATTGAGAGGGCCCAAACAAATCATGGTAGTTTATGTAAAGGGCCATCGGAAGGGAACCTCCACAGAAATAAGAGGGAATAATTTAGCAGATGAGGAAGCTCAGGAAGCTGCGTTACTGGTAATAAAAGCAGTTGAACAGGACTCTGTACAAACTAAGTATGCTATGAGATTTACAAATCAGGAAAAGGAGAAATTAGAACAAATGGGAATAGTAGAACGGGAAGAGAAGTGGTGGCTACCTGATGAGAGGGAAATGCTCCCGAGAGGAGTAGCTTGGCAAGTTTTGAGAGAGTTTCATAGGCAAACCCATTGGGGAGTACAAGCTACTCGTAAAAAACATGGAAGGAATCATCATTAACCCCTCGCTGGGAGGGACCTTTCCTTGTTTTACTCACCACAGATACCACAGTCCGCACCGCAGAAAGAGGATGGACACACGCTAGCCGAGTAAAAGGTCCTATCCTGCATACAGACTGGGAAGTTGCCGGGAACCCGGACAAGTTAAAGTTGACCTTCAGGAGGAAGCAGACACGTGACGTATAACCGTAGACACTAAGCTTCTTATGGACAATTGTAAGGAATTGCGGAAGATAGATATTGTGTGTCCTGTATGCAAACAATGTGATCCTTGGGTATGTTGTGTGTGTAGATGGTGCGGGATACAGCATTGGGAGAAACTCTCTCGGGTTGAATGATGGTGTGATGAGTGTTTGGGAGAAACCGTAAGGGTTGTGGAAATATTGAAAATTACTGGAAGGGAGGATTGGCCTAGATATGGACATTATCAAAGAGAATGGTACAAAACTATCGTACAGATGGGAAAGGAGATTATAATTAAGAATATAGAGTGTAATGAAAATATTCAATACTTATAACCTGTAAGTCCAGACCCTGTGAGGATTCGGGACAGTGGCCAAAACCGGGTATTTAAATAGCCCTATCAAATTGGATGTTGAAAAGTGAGTTGCGACAGAATGAGGAGAGAATTCAGGAGGCAGTTCCCTGAAGACTACAACTGCTGCCGAGAAGATAACTTGCCCGGCTATTCTGAAGCGACAGAATAGGCCTAGGGCAAGGCAGAGGGGTATCCTTGTGGGGATTGGCAAGTGCCTCTGAAAACTCCTGAAATAAAGCAACTCCATTTAGCAAAATGACCCTCAACAAAATGAACCTTCACTGGCTGATTTCCAGCCGACTGGGGGCTGGATCGCTCTCCCTAATCCTCTTTACCTTACCGGCAATAATAGCAATAGACCAGGGGAGTTCCCACCAACCTTTTAAATGGACCCTCTATCGATGGGAGGACCAAATGATAATACAACAACAGACCACATCAGGGTCACCCTCTTTTACTCCAACCTTATGCCAGAACTGTGCCAAGCGTGGTAAATAAGATAGACTTTCTGGAATAACTTTAAGTTTATGAATATCACAGTAAGGGATGCTCTTCTTTGATCAGGCATCTGGCACCAGAAGCCACAAGTTCTCTTGGCAAAGCTGGCGGGTCGTCGGGAAGGTCAGAAAGCAGCAAAGATAAGTTGTTCATGCAGTCAAATAGGACTTCAAACTGGACATAGGGGTTTGAAGGATCGGTAGCCGCGGTCACGGGCCCAGGGCGCCTGCTGCCGCTCTGCATCAGCTTCCATGTGATTGAATCTATGATATGTTATTCCCCCGAATGGAACAAAATGGATATGTTCCAGGACGGGACTTACTCCATGTATGTCTTTGAAGGTGTTTAACAGTTCCCGAGAATATTGCATGTCAGTTGTCATTGTTCCAAAGATATCATATTGTTCAGAAAATGTAATGAATGATATTTGGGATACAGGGCTGTATCCTAAATCGACTTATTGGGCTAATTAAAAGCCGTGTAGAGCAGGTGCACCTTATGCTGCTACAGAAACATGGCACTGATGAAGAAGCTGAAATAACCTTACTACCTCAAGAAGCGGTAACTCGATTTGATCAACAAATAGGTAGGAAAAAGGAAAGGGGGGATTGTAATAAGTAAATGATCAAAATTGTTATTGTTAATCAAATCAAGTGGAACTCAGTTGTATTATGTATGTTGTGTTATATTATGTGTGTTGTTGTGAGCAGTAACTGTGTTTGTGCAAGTGTGGTTATGTTTTGTAAAGCTTTGTAGTGACAGTTAAACCAAGGCCTGAATGCCTGGATAAGGCAGCAAGGTCAAATAGGACAAGCACCCCCCAGTGACTCAGCCTTTTCGAAGCCAGAAACCAGCGACATCCAGTTTCTCAAAAGGCAACATTTTCCACGGCAAAATCTTCCACAGCAACACCTTCCACCAATCCGGAGAGCTGCTGGAAGCCCGCGAACAGCAACAACCAATGCATGAACACGTGTAAAACTTATATAAGCACCCACGAAGACTGGAGGGTGTGCCCGTTGGCAGAACCGAGTTCCCCAGGTCACCCAGCGCTGTTTTGCCTAATTACCGCTTGCTTTAAATTCGCTTGCTCAATAAAATTGATTAATTGGCTTAAAAACTTGTCTTCATTTATAACAAGTGCTCTCTGCACCCTGCTGCACAAGCTGCCACAGCCGCTGCTGCAGCACAGTGCGGGTGGGACTCACCCGCTACACAAGCTGGTTGCTCCTCCCTGCACCTGGTGACGAGTCGCTGCCCTCCCAAAGGCTTTTTCAAGGCAAGGGGAGGAGGTGTGGTCACCGTGGGAACGCCCCCCGCCACGTCAGCCGCTCTCTCGCAATGGCTGCCGGGGGTTGGCGATCGGGACCCGCCGGGAATCACGCTGTCCCTGTACGTTTCCCTCTGAGCTTCCTCATCTCGGCTGAACCTCGTGGTCGGCTGAACCCCGCCGGCCCCGGCTCTCGCTGGGCTGGCTCCGATCAGCTGACTGGGATGTCACGGCAGAGCTGTTTGCTTCTAGAGGGCAGCCCACAGCTCAGCAGGGACCTCCAGGGAGAGTCAAATGTCCTAAATTTGGGCTGTCCTGAAAGGAGAATCCACTCATTTGCATTGCCCTGGCCCTGCAAATTAGGGGAGAACTTGACACTTTACTCCGATGGATACCTCTGCATGGCAGGACCCACAGGACCGGTCTCTGAACTGCAGCTTAACCTGAACCCCACCCCAGAAACTCCAGTGATGAGAACAAGGTGAGCAAAGACAGGAGAGGAGAAGGACAGAAATGCCGCAGAGCTGCTGCGGATGGAGCCAGGGGACAGACAGACAGGTGGGCGCTTGGTAACTTCTCCACTGGTGAAAACTTGAGGCCTTGTGAGTGAAGACCAGGGAAAGGCCAGTAAAGGTGACATTGTGGTGGGAGATGAGAAACCTGCAGTCAGGGTGAGGAAGAGGACAGAGTCTTCTCTAAGGATCTGAACTAAGTCCCTGGGTACAGAAGCCTGAGTCTCCCTGGGACTGCAATGCCCCTGGCATCTTCTGGAATGGGGATACGGCAGCACACAAACAGTCCTGGTGGTTCCTGGAGTGTCTCAGGACATCTGAGCACAGCTGAACGACTGGCCAACCAGGGTAATGCAAACCTGGATCTGACACTTCTGATCAGGGCAGAGCTGCTCAGCGATGTGACAGCTGTCTGTCATGGCCCTTAAACAGCAACATGTTTACATTTTACATGTTTACAGGTTGACTCCACCTCTCAGGGTGGTGAGCAAGCAGAACAGAAGGCTGCAGGTTCTGGACATTAGAGGAGCAGATTTTGACCTGTTCTGGGGAGCTGCAGTAGGGATTCAGTTGTCAGCAGCACCGAATGGCAGCAGAGCTCAGCACAGCTGGTCTGCAAGGACAGCGTCATCCAAACAGAACATTTCGTGTATAAATACAGAGGCAAAACCTAAAAGTGAATTCAAAATAATCATAACAAGCTGTTCCTACTTCAGGAATGCTTAAAGAAGTCAACAAAGATACTGGTTGGACAGTGCTGAATATAGAAAGAGTGGGTGTGGATAAAACTGTGATATTCTATGTCCTTTTTGCCTCAGATTTTACCAGCAAGGTCTCTCAAACCTTTGTGCCTCAAGGTCAGACTCTGGAGAACAGCCGGTTGTGGACCAGAATCAAACCAAAGTCTAGTTGCGCAAAGCCAAACATGAACATGAACATTGGCAGCTCATAGGAAACAGGTGACATCCGAGGGTGCTGGGTAAGACAATGTCACAGTGAGGCCACTCTCCATCATCTCTGGAAGGTCATGGAGACGGGGGGACTCTGACACTGGCACAAAGCGAATGTTGTGTGTGTCTTTCCAACAGGTCCAGAGGATGAGCTGGGACTGAGAGGACGCTCATCCTCACTTGGGATGGAACGTGTCCCAGAGCACGTTGGCTGGGGCGGCATTTCTGGGTGTATGAAACAGCAGGTGACTGGATGAGCTCAGGGAATGGCACATCAGTTGTGGTCTAGCACTGGAAAAGCCTGATACCTAAAATCATCAATTAGTAATAAAATAAGACTATATGAATAAGTGTCCTAGATTTAAGGCATGAATCCTGTCTGCAATTGGTAACCTAAAGTTACATAAATCCTTTCAGTCTTAGTGCTCACACAACGAAGATAAGAACGGCTTGCAGAACAGTCACCAACTATGGACACTATTGACCGTGTAGTTTAGACATTTTGAGGCCCACACAATTAGTTGGGTCTGGCTTTAACACGTATCTCTAGACTGTTGGATCAAGAGTCCTGCAGCTGAATGTTGCTGATTATAAACTTGGATTTTAATGAGGATTGAAGCCTAATGGCTACAAACCCTCAAGAAAAGAGGAGGCATTAATTATACTTAAAATCAGCAATTAGTAATAAGTTGATAAGAATAAGGGTCATAGATTTTAGGCACTTCTTAAATGAATCAGAATAAGGTTCACAGATTTTAGGTTTTAAGCACTTACTAGGCATGACGTCAAAAGAATGGTATATTTCAAGTTAAGCAGGAGGTGGGTAGGAGACCCGCTTAGGGGGCACTAATGAGGAACTTATGGGGAACTTGTGGGTCACTATGGGGCACTTGGGGGTCACTAACAGGCCATTATGGGGCACTTATGGGGAACTGTAGGTCACTATGGGGCACTTGGGGGTCACTAACAGGCAGTTATGGGGCACTTATGGGGAACTTGTGGGTCACTATGGGGCACTTGGGGGTCACTGTAGGGCACTTGGGGGTCACTAACAGGCAGTTATGGGGCACTTATGGGGCACTTATGGGGAACTTATGGGGAACTTGTGGGTCACTATGGGGCACTTGGGGGTCACTGTAGGGCACTTGGGGGTCACTAACAGGCACTTATGGGGCACTTATGGGGAACTTGTGGGGAACTTGTGGGTCACTATGGGGCACTTGGGTGTCACTAACAGGCAGTTATGGGGCACTTATGGGGCACTTATGGGGAACTTGTGGGTCACTATGGGGCACTTGGGGGTCACTAACAGGCAGTTATGGGGCACTTATGGGGCACTTTTGGGGAACTTGTGGGTCACTATGGGGCACTTGGCGGTCACTTTACAGGCAGTTATGGGGCACTTATGGGGAACTTATGGGGAACTTGTGGGTCACTATGGGGCACTTGGGGGTCACTAACAGGCAGTTATGGGGCACTTATGGGGAACTTGTGGGTCACTATGAGGCACTTGGGGGTCACTAACAGGCACTTGGGGTCACTAACAGGCACTTATGGGGCACTTATGGGGAACTTGTGGGTCACTATGGGGCACTTAGGGGTCACTAACAGGCACTTATGGGGCACTTATGGGTCACTGTAGGGCACTTGGGGGTCACTAACAGGCACTTATGGGACACTTATGGGGAACTTGTGGGTCACTATGGGGCACTTAGGGGTCACTAACAGGCACTTATGGGGCACTTATGGGTCACTGTAGGGCACTTGGGGGTCACTAACAGGCACTTATGGGGCAGTTATGGGGCACTTATGGGGAACTTGTGGGTCACTATGGGGCACTTGGGGGTCACTGACAGGCACTTATGGGGCAGTTATGGGGAACTTATGGGGAACTTGTGGGTCACTATGGGGCACTTGGGGGTCACTAACAGGCAGTTATGGGGCACTTATGGGGAACTTGTGGGTCACTATGAGGCACTTGGGGGTCACTAACAGGCAGTTATGGGGCAGTTATGGGGCACTTATGGGGAACTTGTGGGTCACTATGGGGCAC
This sequence comes from Streptopelia decaocto, assembly GCF_964273445.1. Lineage (NCBI taxonomy): Eukaryota > Metazoa > Chordata > Aves > Columbiformes > Columbidae > Streptopelia > Streptopelia decaocto. The sequence continues at coordinate 621,708 of NC_138672.1, read as the reverse complement.
TTGGGGGCCACTAACAGGCACTTATGGGTCGCTAATGGGGCACTTATGGGGCTCTATGGGACACTTATGGGGCTCTATGGGGCACTTAAGGGGATCTATGGGGCACTGTTGTGGCATTCATGGGGAACTAATGGGGAACTTGTGGGTCGCTTTACCCACAAGTTCCCTGATAGTGCCCCATAAGTGCCCCATAGAGCCCCTTAAGTGACTCACGGAGCCCCATAAGTGACCTATAGTTCCCCATTAGTGCCCCATAAGTGACCCATAGAGCCCCATAAGTGACTCATAGAGCCCCATAAGTGACCCATAGAGACCCACAAGTGCACCATAGCATCTCTCCAGTGCCCCATAGAGCCCCACAAGTGAGTCACGGAGCCCCATAAGTGCCGTATAGTTCCCCATTAGTGCCACATAAGTGACCCATAGAGTCCCATTAGTGACCCATAGTGCCCCATATGTGACTCACGGAGCCCCATAAGTGACCCACAGCATCTCCCCAGTGCCCGATAGTGCCCCACAAGTGATCCATAGAGACCCATAAGTGACTCATGGAGCACCATAAGTGCCTGTTAGTGACCCCCAAGTGCCCAATGACGACCCACAAGTTCCCCATAGGTGCCCAATAGAGACCCGTAAGTGACCCATAGAGCCCCATAAGTGACCCATAACTGCCTGCTTGTGACCCCCAAGTGCCCCATAGCGACCCACAAGTTCCCCATAAATGTTGCATAAATGCCCCATAGAGCCCCATAACTGCCCCATAGAGTCCCATAGAGCCCTATAAGTGCCCCATAGAGCCCTATAAGTGCCGCATAACTGCCTGCTTGTGACCCCCAAGTGCGCCATAGCGAAACCCAAGTTCCCCATATGTGCCCCATAAATGCCACATAAGTGCCCCATAGAGCCCCATAAGTGCCCCATAGAGTCCCATAAGACCCCATAGAGCCCCCTAAGTGACCCATAACTGCCTGCTTGTGACCCCCAAGTGCCCCATAGCGACCCACAAGTTCCCCATAAGTGCCCCATAAGTGCCCCATAGATTTCCTTAAGTGCCCCATAGAACCCCGTAATTGCCCCATAAGTGCCCCATAACTGCCTGCTTGTGACCCCCAAGTGCCCCATAGCGACCCACAAGTTCCCCATAAGTGCCCCATAGATTTCCTTAAGTGCCCCATAAGTGCCCCATAAGCGCCCCATAAGTGCCCCATAACTGCCTTCTTGTGACCCCCAAGTGCCCCATAGCGACCCACAAGTTCCCCATAAATGCTGCATAAGTGCCCCATAGATCCCCTTAAGTGCCCCATAGATCCCCTTCAATGCCCCATGGAGCCCCATAAGTGGCCCATAGAGCCCCATAAGTGCCCCACAGATCCCGTTAAGTGCCCCATAGAGCCCCATAAGTGCCCCACAGATTTCTTTAAGTGCCCCATAGAGCCCCATAAGTGCCCATAACTGCCTGCTTGTGACCCCCAAGTGCCCCATAGCGACCCACAAGTTCCCCTTAAGTGCCCCATAGAGCACCATAAGTGCCTCATAGATCCCTTTAATTGCCCCATAAAGCCCCATAAGTGCCCCATAGAGCCCCATAAGTGCCCCACAGATCCCGTTAAGTGCCCCATAGAGCCCCATAAGTGCCCCACAGATTTCTTTAAGTGCCCCATAGAGCCCCATAAGTGCCCCATCAGTGCCCCATAAGTGCCTGTTAGTGACCCTCAAGTGCCCCATAGTGACCCACAAGTTCCCCTTAGGTGCCCCATAGAGGCCCATAAGTGTCCCATAACTGCCTGTTAATGACCCCCAAGTGCCCCATAGTGACCCCCAAGTGCCCCATAGTGACCCACAAGTTCCCCATAAGTGCCCAAAACATCTGCTTGTCTGCCCTGACTTTATAAAAACATGGGCCTTGTTATTCAAAGCAGACAAAGAGGTTTCTACATGCATTTCCTATTAACGATCTCCGTGGGGATTACTTAAGAACCCACCCATCAAAGCTCTGTTTGTTTCCTTTCTTGTGCAGACATTGCAGTTGGTTTTCCTGAATACCTGTGATGTGGCGTATTTTCTGCAGTCTGCCCTTTTTCTCCTCCAGTCCTCAGTTGTGCATCACTTAGGAAAATGTGTCATTTATTAAAACAAGGCCCTTCCATCCCTGGTTTAGGCAGCCGTTGGTCTGCAGACATTCCTGGGTTGGCGGCGCTGCCTGATTCGATTCCGCTGGTGCAGATCTGTCTGATCGATGGCTTGTGCTGCCCTGTGGGAGCAGCTGCGGGAAAGAAGGTGCCTGACGTGTGAATATTCAAACTTCAGCGTTCACTGAAGCATTTTCTTGACTCAGTGTCCGGGTTTTGTTAAAAACAAGTTTCTCTTTCAGTGAATTTTGCCTGTCAGCTAAAGCTTCATATTAACTGCATTTTCCTGGAGAACCAGACCCATGTTTTGGTAAACCTAGCAATGGAATGCAAACTTATTGATAAGCATGGATGGACATCTCGCGAGAGGGGCAACGAGAAACTGGTGACCAAGAAACTGACCAACTGTGTATGACATTCCATTCACGTGAATACTTCATATAAAAGTGGGAGATCACGAGGATCTCGTCCCTTTTTCCCTTTTTCCCTTCTGCTTATGGCCGACATTAGGAGAGGACCTTGCTGGTCGTCCCTGCGAACTGAGGCCTAGTGAGAGACTGAATCCAGCTCCGTTTGGCTGCAGAGTCCAGTCCAGGACTTTGGGTGCCGGCTCTGCAGTTGCTGAGCCTTTCAAGATTGGTTTTGTATATTTTGTATTATTTTCTCTATTCTTATTAGTAGCATTAGTAAAACATCTTTAATTTTCCCAACTCTCTTCTCTCTGTCCTTCTTTCCCTCCCGATCACCTGTGCTGAGCGGGAAGGGGGGAGAGGGAGGGGCACAAGGGGGAAGTGGGGGGAGAGGGGGTTAACAATACATCTGCCAGGGTTTTATTGTCACCCCGCAATCTAAACCTCGACACTCAGAACCCTCCAATCTTGGAGTATGTGATCTGGGTGCTGAAGCCGTGCCAACCAAATATTTACTATTACTCTGCTGCTTCTTGAGAAACACAGAGAATTCACACATATTACAAAAAAGCAGCATTTTTTTGAGCAGTCCCCACTGAAGACATGCTCTATTAGCGGTGTCCTTTGCACTGTTATAGTCAGAGTTTAGCTCAAAGAACGTTTTCTCAGTAGCCTCATGTTGTTTGAATAATTCACCTATGAAGAATATTCGGAACCTTTCATGAGAACATACTTCAAGATGTCACTGTTTTAAAATTAAAATTTTGCCTTTCTCTAGTTACTGATTTCAAATATCTTCCTTTGCTCTTCTAGCATCCTATGTTTAGGCATATAATAGAGTGACAAAACATATTTCTGGCATTATTTGATGTAAATAACTAAACTTTGTCACTGATTTGCTTTCTTGCACTCTCAAAATGAGTCCACGTGGATGGGGTTTACATTGAAAAACACGGCAGTGTTTGCAGTCACCTGCGGCCTGTTTGCTGAGTTAGATTATGACAGATTTCTAGCACACTTTCCTCGGGAAATGACATCTCTATGCTTGTGCTGCATGTCTCTGGTTTGAACATGTGTGTTATTTCTTTTTGTTCTGTGTTGCTGTCTCCTGTCTGCCCTGGGTGGGTTTTGAGCAGGGACCAGTTCTTACTTTGTCTCTGCAGGACCTCGCACCTTCCACAGAATCACAGAATCAACGGGGTTGGAAAAGCCCTCAGAGATCATCCAATCCAACCCTTGGTCCAACTCCAGTCCATTGACTAGATCATGGCACTAAGTGCCATGTCCAGTCTCAGTTTAAAAACCTCCAGGGCCGGTGAGTCCAGCACCTCCCTGGGCAGCCATTCCAATCCTGACCACTCTCTCTGCACAGAATTGCTTTCTAATCTTCAGCCTCAATTTCCCCTGGCAGAGTTGAAGCCCATGGCCCCTTGTCCTATTGCTGATGCCTGGGAGAAGAGCCCAATCCCCACCTGGCTGGAACTGCCCTTCAGGTAGTTCTAGAGAGTGCTGAGCTCAGCTCTAAGCCTCCTCTTCTCCAGACTAAACAAGCCCAGCTCCCTCAGCCTCTCCCCATAGGGCTTGTGTTCAAGTCCCTTCACCAGTCGTTTTGCTCTTCTCTGGACCCGCTCCAGCACTTCAATCTCTTTCCATCTAGTTTTGTGCTTTTAGAACCTGAAGGAACTGATATTTTACAGTGCAAATAAAACAATAACTGATGTTGATAAAGAACCATCTTGTCTACCTTCAAACCAGGGGAAGAATAGGATTCAGTTCCAAGTGCCCAGCGGAGCTGCCCATGCTGTGAGCCCATCCACCAGCTGTTGCAGGGAAGCGGTCTCAGTGCTGAGAAGGGAAGGGGGGATATTACGTTCTCTGCGGTTCCCTGGGAGCTGGATGGAGATGTTTGGGTGCAGGAAGCTCCAATTGCCCTTCCTCAGTTCCCCTGTTCTCTTCTGTTTCTTGCTTACAGCAATAAACCACAGAGACCTTATGAATGGGGACCAGCACAGGAGAGACTTGAGTCAGATCTGCAGCCTCCTGCACAGCAAAGGCAGCAGCATTGAAATGAATTCAGGGAGCCAGCCTGCTCCTGTGCCAGCCTCCCTTGAATTTGCTAATAAACCAAATTGGGTAAAATTCTTTCTCCCTGTGAGGAAAAAAAGATCATTTTAATAATCTTTAAAGGAAGTCCTTGTTCCCTTGGGCTGTAATTCCACAATAATTGGTATTTTGGCGGAGGGTCTAACCTTTAAGTGAAATTGAGCCTGTAGTAATTTTTAGGAGCAGTGCATACTGTCGTGGTTGAGACGGACAAACGACACGGACAAGGTTCTTTCGAAATGAAAGTAATAGATGCTATTTATTGCTATAAGTGCATTTTTATACAATTCTACCAGTTCATGTGTCTTTTCACTATTGGTTACAAGTTACAGCACTAACATCTCATTGGTTAATTTTTCTATCATCCATGTTATTCTTCTATCCCCTTCTCTCTCACGGGTACATCTCTCCTCTCTCAGGATACTCCTTTACTCCCATCCTTCTCAAGGGTAAATCTTAATATCTCAAGGCTGATGTCTACTCCCATATTTTCTGTCAAAGATTCCACAGACCCGCTGCAGTTTCAAACAAAAAGTTTCCCCGGGAATTCCAAAATGTTCAAGGGAATTCTAAACATGTCAATATTGATTTTAAGAATCTCCACTGGAGTTTTAGAGATTTTGACGTGAAAGTGTCACCATTTTGTCGGGGATTTGGAACATTTCCTGAGAATTTCCAAAGTTTCCCCGGGATTTCCAAAATTTGGAAGGGAACTCCAAACCTGTCAACATTGATTTGAAGAATCTCCACTGGAGTTTGAGAGATTTTGACGTCAAAGTCTCACCATTTTGTCGGGGATTTGGAACATTTCTTGAGAATTTCCAAAGTTTCCCCGGGATTTCCAAAATTTGGAAGGGAACTCCAAACATGTCAACGTTAATTTGAAGAATCTCCACTGGAGTTCGAGAGATTTTGAAGTCAAAGTGTCACCGTTTTGTCGGGGATTTGGAAAATTTCCTGAGAATTTGCAAAGTTTCCCCGGGATTTCCCAAATTTGGAAGGGAACTCCAAACATGTCAACATTGATTTGAAGAATCTCCACTGGAGTTTGAGAGATGTTGACCTGAAAGTGTCACCATTTTGTCGGGGATTTGGAACATTTCCTGAGAATTTCCAAAGTTTCCCCGGGATTGCCAAAATTTGGAAGGGAACTCCAAACATGTCAACATTGATTTTCAGAATCTCCACTGGAGTTTGAGAGACATTGTCATGAAAGTATCACCATTTTGTCGGGGATTTGGAACATTTCCTGAGAATTTCCAAAGTTTCCCCGGGATTGCCAAAATTTGGAAGGGACCTCCAAACCTGTCAACATTGATTTGAAGAATCTCCACAGGAGTTTGAGAGATTTTGACGTGAAAGTGTCACCATTTTGTCAGGGATTTAAAACATTTCCTGAGAATTTCCAAAGTTTCCCCGGGATTTCTAAAATTTGGAAGGGACCTCCAAACATGTCAACATTGATTTGAAGAATCTCCACTGGAGTTTGAGAGATTTTGACCTGAAAGTGTCACCGTTTTGTCAGGGTTTGGAAAATTTCCGGAGAATTTCCAAAGTTTCCCCGGGATTTCCAAAATTTGGAAGGGAACTCCAAACATGTCAACATTGATTTTCAGAATCTCCACTGGAGTTTGAGAGATTTTGACGTGAAAGTGTCACCATTTTGTCGGGGATTTAGAACATTTCCTGAGAATTTCCAACGTTTCCCCGGGATTGCCAAAATTTGGAAGGGACCTCCAAACATGTCAACATTGATTTTAAGAATCTCCACTGGAGTTTGAGAGACATTGTCATGAAAGTATCACCATTTTGTCGGGGATTTAAAACATTTCCTGAGAATTTCCAGGGTTTTCCCGGGATTTCCAAAATTTGGAAGGGAACTCCAAACATGTCAACATTGATTTTCAGAATCTCCGCTGGTGTTTGAGAATTTTTGACCTGAAAGTGTCACCATTTTGTCGGGGATTTGGAACATTTCCGGAGAATTTCCAAAGTTTCCCTGGGATTGCCAAAATTTGGAAGGGAACTCCAAACATGTCAACATTGATTTTAAGAATCTCCACTGGAGTGTGAGAGATTTTGAAGTCAAAGTTTCACCGTTTTGTTGGGGATTTGGAAAATTTCCTGAGAATTTCCCAAGTTTCCCCGAGATTTCTAAAATTTGGAAGGGAACTCCAAACATGTCAACATTGATTTTCAGAATCTCCACTGGAGTTTGAGAGATGTTGACATGAAAGTGTCACCATTTTGTCGGGGATTTGGAAAAATTCCGCAGAATTTCCAAAGTTTCCCCGGGATTTCCAAAATTTGGAAGGGAACTCCAAACCTGTCAACATTGATTTGAAGAATCTCCACTGGAGTTTGAGAGATTTTGACGTCAAAGTCTCACCATTTTGTCGGGGATTTGGAACATTTCTTGAGAATTTCCAAAGTTTCCCCGGGATTTCCAAAATTTGGAAGGGAACTCCAAACATGTCAACGTTAATTTGAAGAATCTCCACTGGAGTTCGAGAGATTTTGAAGTCAAAGTGTCACCGTTTTGTCGGGGATTTGGAAAATTTCCTGAGAATTTGCAAAGTTTCCCCGGGATTTCCCAAATTTGGAAGGGAACTCCAAACATGTCAACATTGATTTGAAGAATCTCCACTGGAGTTTGAGAGATGTTGACCTGAAAGTGTCACCATTTTGTCGGGGATTTGGAACATTTCCTGAGAATTTCCAAAGTTTCCCCGGGATTGCCAAAATTTGGAAGGGAACTCCAAACATGTCAACATTGATTTTCAGAATCTCCACTGGAGTTTGAGAGACATTGTCATGAAAGTATCACCATTTTGTCGGGGATTTGGAACATTTCCTGAGAATTTCCAAAGTTTCCCCGGGATTGCCAAAATTTGGAAGGGACCTCCAAACCTGTCAACATTGATTTGAAGAATCTCCACAGGAGTTTGAGAGATTTTGACGTGAAAGTGTCACCATTTTGTCAGGGATTTAAAACATTTCCTGAGAATTTCCAAAGTTTCCCCGGGATTTCTAAAATTTGGAAGGGACCTCCAAACATGTCAACATTGATTTTCAGAATCTCCACTGGAGTTTGAGAGATTTTGACCTGAAAGTGTCACCGTTTTGTCAGGGTTTGGAAAATTTCCGGAGAATTTCCAAAGTTTCCCCGGGATTTCCAAAATTTGGAAGGGAACTCCAAACATGTCAACATTGATTTTCAGAATCTCCACTGGAGTTTGAGAGATTTTGACGTGAAAGTGTCACCATTTTGTCGGGGATTTGGAACATTTCCTGAGAATTTCCAACGTTTCCCCGGGATTGCCAAAATTTGGAAGGGACCTCCAAACATGTCAACATTGATTTTAAGAATCTCCACTGGAGTTTGAGAGACATTGTCATGAAAGTATCACCATTTTGTCGGGGATTTAAAACATTTCCTGAGAATTTCCAGGGTTTTCCCGGGATTTCCAAAATTTGGAAGGGAACTCCAAACATGTCAACATTGATTTTCAGAATCTCCGCTGGTGTTTGAGAATTTTTGACCTGAAAGTGTCACCATTTTGTCGGGGATTTGGAACATTTCCGGAGAATTTCCAAAGTTTCCCTGGGATTGCCAAAATTTGGAAGGGAACTCCAAACATGTCAACATTGTTTTAAAGAATCTCCACTGGAGTTTGAGAGATTTTGAAGTCAAAGTTTCACCGTTTTGTTGGGGATTTGGAAAATTTCCTGAGAATTTCCAAAGTTTCCCCGAGATTTCTAAAATTTGGAAGGGAACTCCAAACATGTCAACATTGATTTTCAGAATCTCCACTGGAGTTTGAGAGATGTTGACATGAAAGTGTCACCATTTTGTCGGGGATTTGGAAAAATTCCGCAGAATTTCCAAAGTTTCCCCGGGATTTCCCAAATTTGGAAGGGAACTCCAAACATGTCAACATTGATTTGAAGAATCTCCACTGGAGTTTGAGAGATTTTGACGTGAAAGTGTCACCATTTTGTCGGGGATTTGGCAAATTTCCTGAGAATTTCCAAAGTTTCCCCAGGATTGCCAAAATTTGGAAGGGAACTCCAAACCTGTCAACATTGATTTGAAGAATCTCCACTGGAGTTTGTGAGATTTTGATGTGAAAGTGTCAGAATTTTGTCGGGAATTTGGAACATTTCCTGAGAATTTCCAAAGTTTCCCCGGGATTTCCCAAATTTGGAAGAGACCTCCAAAGATGTCAACATTGATTTGAAGAATCTCCACTGGAGTTTGAGAGATGTTGACGTGAAAGTGTCACCATTTTGTCGAGGATTTGGAACATTTCCTGAGAATTTCCAAAGTTTCCCCGGGATTGCCAAAATTTGGAAGGGAACTCCAAACATGTCAACATTGATTTGAAGAATCTCCACTGGAGTTTGAGAGATGTTGACGTGAAAGTGTCACCATTTTGTCGGGGATTTGGAAAATTTCCTGAGAATTTCCAAAGTTTCCCCGGGATTTCCCAAATTTGGAAGGGAACTCCAAACATGTCAACATTGATTTGAAGAATCTCCACTGGAGTTTGAGAGATTTTGACCTGAAAGTGTCACCATTTTGTCGGGGATTTGGAACATTTCCTGAGAATTTCCAAAGTTTCCCCGGGATTTCCAAAATTTGTAAGGGAACTCCAAACATGTCAACATTGATTTGAAGAATCTCCACTGGAGTTTGAGAGATTTTGACATGAAAGTGTCACCATTTTGTCGGGGATTTGGAAAATTTCCTGAGAATTTGCAAAGTTTCCCCGGGATTTCCAAAATTTGGAAGGGAACTCCAAACATGTCAACATTGATTTGAAGAATCTCCACTGGAGTTTGAGAGATTTGGACCTGAAAGTGTCAGAATTTTGAGGGGATTTGGAACATTTCCTGAAAAATTCAAAAGTTTCCCCGGGACTTCCCCAAATTTTGAAGGGAACTCCAAACATGTCAACATTGATTTTCAGAATCTCCACTGGAGTTTGAGAGATTTTGACCTGAAAGTGTCTACAATTTTGTCGGGGATTTGGGACATTTCCGGAGAATTTCCAAAGTTTCCCCGGGATTTCCCAAATTTGGAAGGGAACTCGAAACATGTCAACATTGATTTTCAGAATCTCCACTGGAGTTTGAGAGATGTTGACGTGAAAGTGTCACCATGTTGTCGGGGATTTGGAAAATTTCCTGAGAATTTCCAAAGTTTCCCCGGGATTTCCAAAGTTTTGAAGGGAACTCCAAACATGTCAACATTGATTTGAAGAATCTCCACTGGAGTTTGAGAGATGTTGACATGAAAGTGTCACCATTTTGTCGGGGATTTGGAACATTTCTGGAGAATTTCCAAAGTTTCCCCGGGATTTCCTAAATTTGGAAGGGAACTCCAAACATGTCAACAGTGATTTTCAGAATCTCCACTGGAGTTTGAGAGATTTTGACCTGAAAGTGTCACCATTTTGTCGGGGATTTGGAACATTTCCGGAGAATTTCCAAAGTTTCCCCGGGATTGCCAAAATTTGGAAGGGAACTCCAAACATGTCAACATTGATTTGAAGAATCTCCACTGGAGTTTGAGAGATTTTGACCTGAAAGTGTCAGAATTTTGAGGGGATTTGGAACATTTCCTGAGAATTTCCAAAGTTTCCCCGGGATTTCCAAAATTTTGAAGAGACCTCCAAACATGTCAACATTGATTTGAAGAATCTCCACCAAATTTGAAAGATGTTGACGTGAAAGTGTCACCATTTTGTCGGGGATTTGGAACATTTCCGGAGAATTTCCAAAGTTTCCCCGGGATTTCTAAAATTTGGAAGGGAACTCCATACATGTCAACATTGATTTGAAGAATCTCCACTGCAGTTTGAGAGATGTTGACGTGAAAGTGTCACCATTTTGTCGGGAATTTGGAAAATTTCCTGAGAATTTCCAAAGTTTCCCCGGGATTTCCCAAATTTGGAAGGGAACTCCAAACATGTCAACATTGATTTTCAGAATCTCCACTGGAGTTTGAGAGATTTTGACCTGAAAGTGTCACCATTTTGTCGGGGATTTGGAAAATTTCCTGAGAATTTCCAAAGTTTCCCCGGGACTTCCCCAAATTTTGAAGGGAACTCCAAACGTGTCAACATTGATTTGAAGAATCTCCACTGGAGTTTGAGAGATTTTGACCTGAAAGTGTCACCATTTTGTCGGGGATTTGGAAAATTTCCTGAGAATTTCCAAAGTTTCCCCGGGATTTCCAAAATTTGGAAGGGAACTCCAAACATGTCAACATTGATTTTCAGAATCCCCTCTGGATTGTGAGAGATTTTGACATGAAAGTGTCACCATTTTGTCGGGGATTTGGAACATTTCCTGAGAATTTCCAAAGTTTCCCCGGGATTTCCAAAATTTGGAAGGGAACTCCGAACGTGTCAACATTGAGTTTCAGAATCTCCACTGGAGTTTGAGAGATTTTGACCTGAAAGTGTCACCATTTTGTCGGGGATTTGGAAAATTTCCTGAGAATTTCCAAAGTTTCCCCGGGATTTCCAAAATTTGGAAGGGAACTCCAAACATGTCAACATTGATTTGAAGAATCTCCACTGGAGTTTGAGAGATGTTGACATGAAAGTGTCACCATTTTGTTGGGGATTTGGAAAATTTCCTGAGAATTTCCAAAGTTTCCCCGGGATTTCCCAAATTTGGAAGGGAACTCCAAACATGTCAACATTGATTTTAAGAATCTCCACTGGAGTGTGAGAGATTTTGACATGAAAGTGTCACCATTTTGTCAGTGATTTGGAACATTTCCGGAGAATTTCCAAAGTTTCCCCGGGATTTCAAAAATTGGGAAGAGAACTCCATACATGTCAACATTGATTTTCAGAATCTCCACTGGAGTTTGAGAGATGTTGACGTGAAAGTGTCACCATTTTGTCGGGGATTTGGAAAATTTCCTGAGAATTTCCAAAGTTTCCCCAGGACTTCCCCAAATTTTGAAGGGAACTCCAAACGTGTCAACATTGATTTGAAGAATCTCCACTGGAGTCTGAGAGATTTTGACCTGAAAGTGTCACCATTTTGTCGGGGATTTGGAAAATTTCCTGAGAATTTCCAAAGTTTCCCCGGGATTTCCAAAATTTGGAAGGGAACTCCAAACATGTCAACATTGATTTTCAGAATCCCCTCTGGATTGTGAGAGATTTTGACATGAAAGTGTCACCATTTTGTCGGGGATTTGGAACATTTCCTGAGAATTTCCAAAGTTTCCCCGGGATTTCCAAAATTTGGAAGGGAACTCCGAACGTGTCAACATTGATTTTCAGAATCTCCACTGGAGTTTGAGAGATTTTGACCTGAAAGTGTCACAATTTTGTCGGGGATTTGGAAAATTTCCTGAGAATTTCCAAAGTTTCCCCGGGATTGCCAAAATTTGGAAGGGAACTCCAAACATGTCAACATTGATTTGTAGAATCTCCACTGGAGTTTGAGAGATGTTGACATGAAAGTGTCACCATTTTGTTGGGGATTTGGAAAATTTCCTGAGAATTTCCAAAGTTTCCCCGGGATTTCCCAAATTTGGAAGGGAACTCCAAACATGTCAACATTGATTTGTAGAATCTCCACTGGAGTGTGAGAGATTTTGACCTGAAAGTGTCACCATTTTGTCAGAGATTTGGAACATTTCCGGAGAATTTCCAAAGTTTCCCCGGGATTTCAAAAATTTGGAAGGGAACTCCATACATGTCAACATTGATTTTCAGAATCTCCACTGGAGTTTGAGAGATGTTGACGTGAAAGTGTCACCATTTTGTCGGGGATTTGGAAAATTTCCTGAGAATTTCCAAAGTTTCCCCGGGACTTCCCCAAATTTGGAAGGGAACTCCAAACGTGTCAACATTGATTTGAAGAATCTCCACTGGAGTTTGAGAGATTTTGACCTGAAAGTGTCACCATTTTGTCGGGGATTTGGAACATTTCCTGAGAATTTCCAAAGTTTCCCCGGGATTTCCAAAATTTGGAAGGGAACTCCGAACGTGTCAACATTGATTTTAAGAATCTCCACTGGAGTTTGAGAGATTTTGACGTGAAAGTGTCACCATTTTGTCGGGGATTTGGAACATTTCCTGAGAATTTCCAAAGTTTCCCCGGGATTTCCAAAATTTGGAAGGGAACTCCAAACATGTCAACATTGATTTGAAGAATCTCCACTGGAGTTTGAGAGATTTTGACCTGAAAGTGTCAGAATTTTGAGGGGATTTGGAACATTTCCTGAGAATTTCCAAAGTTTCCCCGGGATTTCCAAAATTTTGAAGAGACCTCCAAACATGTCAACATTGATTTGAAGAATCTCCACCAAATTTGAGAGATTTTGACATGAAAGTGTCACCATTTTGTCGGGGATTTGGAACATTTCCTGAGAATTTCCAAAGTTTCCCCGGGATTGCCAAAATTTGGAAGGGAACTCCATACATGTCAACATTGATTTGAAGAATCTCCACTGCAGTTTGAGAGATGTTGACGTGAAAGTGTCAGCATTTTGTCGGGGATTTGGAAAATTTCCTGAGAATTTCCAAAGTTTCCCCGGGATTTCCCAAATTTGGAAGGGAACTCCAAACATGTCAACATTGATTTGAAGAATCTCCACTGGAGTTTGAGAGATTTTGACCTGAAAGTGTCACCATTTTGTCGGGGATTTGGAAAATTTCCTGAGAATTTCCAAAGTTTCCCCGGGATTTCCAAAATTTGGAAGGGAACTCCAAACATGTCAACATTGATTTTCAGAATCCCCTCTGGATTGTGAGAGATTTTGACATGAAAGTGTCACCATTTTGTCGGGGATTTGGAACATTTCCTGAGAATTTCCAAAGTTTCCCCGGGATTTCCAAAATTTGGAAGGGAACTCCGAACGTGTCAACATTGAGTTTCAGAATCTCCACTGGAGTTTGAGAGATTTTGACCTGAAAGTGTCACCATTTTGTCGGGGATTTGGAAAATTTCCTGAGAATTTCCAAAGTTTCCCCGGGATTGCCAAAATTTGGAAGGGAACTCCAAACATGTCAACATTGATTTGAAGAATCTCCACTGGAGTGTGAGAGATTTTGACGTGAAAGTGTCACCATTTTGTCGGGGATTTGGAACATTTCCGGAGAATTTCCAACGTTTCCCCAGGATTTCCCAAACTTGGAAGGGAACTCCAAACATGTCAACATTGATTTTCAGAATCTCCACTGGAGTTTGAGAGATTTTGACCTGAAAGTGTCTACAATTTTGTCGGGGATTTGGAACATTTCCGGAGAATTTCCAAAGTTTCCCCGGGATTTCCAAAATTTGGAAGGGAACTCCAAACATGTCAACATTGATTTTCAGAATCTCCACTGGAGTTTGAGAGATGTTGACGTGAAAGTGTCACCATTTTGTCGGGGATTTGGAACATTTCCGGAGAATTTCCAAAGTTTCCCTGGGATTTCCAAAATTTTGAAGGGAACTCTAAACCTGTCAACATTGATTTTCAGAATCTCCACTGGAGTTTGAGAGATTTTGACATGAAAGTGTCACCATTTTGTCAGGGATTTGGAACATTTCCGGAGAATTTCCAAAGTTTCCCCGGGATTTCAAAAATTTGGAAGGGAACTCCATACATGTCAACATTGATTTTCAGCAACTCCACTGGAGTTTGAGAGATGTTGACGTGAAAGTGTCACCATTTTGTCGGGGATTTGGAAAATTTCCTGAGAATTTCTAAAGTTTCCCTGAGATTGCCAAAATTTTGAAGGGAACTGTAGACCTGTCAACATTGATTTCAAGAATCTCCACTGGAGCTTGAGAGATTTTGACATGAAAGTGTCACAATTTGTCAAGGATTTGGAAAATTTCCTGAGAGTTTCCAAAGTTTCCCCGGGATTTCCAAAATTTGGAAGGGAATTCCAAACATGTCAACATTGATTTTCAGAATCCCCTCTGGATTGTGAGAGATTTTGACATGTAAGTGTCACCATTTTGTCGGGGATTTGGAAAATTTCCGGAGAATTTCCAAAGTTTCCCCGGGATTTCAAAAATTTGGAAGGGAACTCCATACATGTCAACATTGATTTTCAGAATCTCCACTGGAGTTTGAGAGATGTTGACGTGAAAGTGTCACCATTTTGTCGGGGATTTGGAAAATTTCCTGAGAATTTCCAAAGTTTCCCCGGGACTTCCCCAAATTTGGAAGGGAACTCCAAACGTGTCAACATTGATTTGAAGAATCTCCACTGGAGTTTGAGAGATTTTGACCTGAAAGTGTCACCATTTTGTCGGGGATTTGGAACATTTCCTGAGAATTTCCAAAGTTTCCCCGGGATTTCCAAAATTTGGAAGGGAACTCCGAACGTGTCAACATTGATTTTAAGAATCTCCACTGGAGTTTGAGAGATTTTGACGTGAAAGTGTCACCATTTTGTCGGGGATTTGGAACATTTCCTGAGAATTTCCAAAGTTTCCCCGGGATTGCCAAAATTTGGAAGGGAACTCCAAACATGTCAACATTGATTTGAAGAATCTCCACTGGAGTTTGAGAGATTTTGACCTGAAAGTGTCAGAATTTTGAGGGGAGTTGGAACATTTCCTGAGAATTTCCAAAGTTTCCCCGGGATTTCCAAAATTTTGAAGAGACCTCCAATCATGTCAACATTGATTTGAAGAATCTCCACCAAATTTGAGAGATATTGACGTGAAAGTGTCACCATTTTGTCGGGGATTTGGAACATTTCTGGAGAATTTCCAAAGTTTCCCCGGGATTGCCAAAATTTGGAAGGGAACTCCATACATGTCAACATTGATTTGAAGAATCTCCACTGCAGTTTGAGAGATGTTGACGTGAAAGTGTCAGCATTTTGTCGGGGATTTGGAAAATTTCCTGAGAATTTCCAAAGTTTCCCCGGGATTTCCCAAATTTGGAAGGGAACTCCAAACATGTCAACATTGATTTGAAGAATCTCCACTGGAGTTTGAGAGATTTTGACCTGAAAGTGTCACCATTTTGTCGGGGATTTGGAAAATTTCCTGAGAATTTCCAAAGTTTCCCCGGGACTTCCCCAAATTTTGAAGGGAACTCCAAACGTGTCAACATTGATTTGAAGAATCTCCACTGGAGTTTGAGAGATTTTGACCTGAAAGTGTCACCATTTTGTCGGGGATTTGGAAAATTTCCTGAGAATTTCCAAAGTTTCCCCGGGATTTCCAAAATTTGGAAGGGAACTCCAAACATGTCAACATTGATTTTCAGAATCCCCTCTGGATTGTGAGAGATTTTGACATGAAAGTGTCACCATTTTGTCGGGGATTTGGAACATTTCCTGAGAATTTCCAAAGTTTCCCCGGGATTTCCAAAATTTGGAAGGGAACTCTGAACGTGTCAACATTGATTTTCAGAATCTCCACTGGAGTTTGAGAGATTTTGACCTGAAAGTGTCACCATTTTGTCGGGGATTTGGAAAATTTCCTGAGAATTTCCAAAGTTTCCCCGGGATTTCCCAAATTTGGAAGGGAACTCCAAACATGTCAACATTGATTTGAAGAATCTCCACTGGAGTGTGAGAGATTTTGACGTGAAAGTGTCACCATTTTGTCGGGGATTTGGAACATTTCCGGAGAATTTCCAACGTTTCCCCAGGATTTCCCAAACTTGGAAGGGAACTCCAAACATGTCAACATTGATTTTCAGAATCTCCACTGGAGTTTGAGAGATTTTGACCTGAAAGTGTCTACAATTTTGTCGGGGATTTGGAACATTTCCGGAGAATTTCCAAAGTTTCCCCGGGATTTCCAAAATTTGGAAGGGAACTCCAAACATGTCAACATTGATTTTCAGAATCTCCACTGGAGTTTGAGAGATGTTGACGTGAAAGTGTCACCATTTTGTCGGGGATTTGGAACATTTCCGGAGAATTTCCAAAGTTTCCCTGGGATTTCCAAAATTTTGAAGGGAACTCTAAACCTGTCAACATTGATTTTCAGAATCTCCACTGGAGTTTGAGAGATTTTGACATGAAAGTGTCACCATTTTGTCAGGGATTTGGAACATTTCCGGAGAATTTCCAAAGTTTCCCCGGGATTTCAAAAATTTGGAAGGGAACTCCATACATGTCAACATTGATTTTCAGCAACTCCACTGGAGTTTGAGAGATGTTGACGTGAAAGTGTCACCATTTTGTCGGGGATTTGGAAAATTTCCTGAGAATTTCTAAAGTTTCCCTGAGATTGCCAAAATTTTGAAGGGAACTGTAGACCTGTCAACATTGATTTCAAGAATCTCCACTGGAGCTTGAGAGATTTTGACATGAAAGTGTCACAATTTTGTCAAGGATTTGGAAAATTTCCTGAGAGTTTCCAAAGTTTCCCCGGGATTTCCAAAATTTGGAAGGGAATTCCAAACATGTCAACATTGATTTTCAGAATCCCCTCTGGATTGTGAGAGATTTTGACATGAAAGTGTCACCATTTTGTCGGGGATTTGGAACATTTCCTGAGAATTTCCAAAGTTTCCCCGGGATTTCCAAAATTTGGAAGGGAACTCCGAACGTGTCAACATTGATTTTCAGAATCTCCACTGGAGTTTGAGAGATTTTGACCTGAAAGTGTCACCATTTTGTCGGGGATTTGGAAAATTTCCTGAGAATTTCCAAAGTTTCCCCGGGATTGTCAAAATTTGGAAGGGAACTCCAAACATGTCAACATTGATTTGAAGAATCTCCACTGGAGTTTGAGAGATGTTGACATGAAAGTGTCACCATTTTGTTGGGGATTTGGAAAATTTCCTGAGAATTTCCAAAGTTTCCCCGGGATTTCCCAAATTTGGAAGGGAACTCCAAACATGTCAACATTGATTTTAAGAATCTCCACTGGAGTGTGAGAGATTTTGACATGAAAGTGTCACCATTTTGTCAGAGATTTGGAACATTTCCGGAGAATTTCCAAAGTTTCCCCGGGATTTCAAAAATTTGGAAGGGAACTCCATACATGTCAACATTGATTTTCAGAATCTCCACTGGAGTTTGAGAGATGTTGACGTGAAAGTGTCACCATTTTGTCGGGGATTTGGAACATTTCCTGAGAATTTCCAAAGTTTCCCCGGGACTTCCCCAAATTTTGAAGGGAACTCCAAACGTGTCAACATTGATTTGAAGAATCTCCACTGGAGTTTGAGAGATTTTGACCTGAAAGTGTCACCATTTTGTCGGGGATTTGGAAAATTTCCTGAGAATTTCCAAAGTTTCCCCGGGATTTCCAAAATTTGGAAGGGAACTCCAAACATGTCAACATTGATTTTCAGAATCCCCTCTGGATTGTGAGAGATTTTGACCTGAAAGTGTCACCATTTTGTCGGGGATTTGGAAAATTTCCTGAGAATTTCCAAAGTTTCCCCGGGATTTCCCAAATTTGGAAGGGAACTCCAAACATGTCAACATTGATTTTCAGAATCTCCACTGGAGTTTGAGAGATGTTGACGTGAAAGTGTCACCATTTTGTCGGGGATTTGGAACATTTCCGGAGAATTTCTAAAGTTTCCCTGAGATTGCCAAAATTTTGAAGGGAACTGTAGACCTGTCAACATTGATTTCAAGAATCTCCACTGGAGCTTGAGAGATTTTGACATGAAAGTGTCACAATTTTGTCAAGGATTTGGAAAATTTCCGGAGAGTTTCCAAAGTTTCCCCGGGATTTCCAAAATTTGGAAGGGAACTCCATACATGTCAACATTGATTTGATGAATCTCCACTAGGGTTTGAGAGGTTTTGACCTGAACGTGTCACCATTTTGTCGGGGATTTGGAACATTTCCGGAGAATTTCCAAAGTTTCCCCGGGATTTCCAAAATTTGGAAGGGAACTCCATACATGTCAACATTGATTTGAAGAATCTCCACTGGAGTTTGAGAGACTTTGACGTGAAAGTGTCAGCATTTTGTCGGGGATTTGGAACATTTCTGGAGAATTTCCAAAGTTTCCCCGGGATTTCTAAAATTTGGAAGGGAACTCCAAACATGTCAACATTGATTTTCAGAATCTCCACTGGAGTTTGAGAGATTTTGACGTGAAAGTGTCACCATTTTGTCGGGGATTTGGAACATTTCCGAAGAATTTCCAAAGTTTCCCCGGGATTTCCCAAATTTGAAAGGGAACTCCAAACATGTCAACATTGATTTGAAGAATCTCCGCTGGAGTTTGAGAGATTTTGACGTGAAAGTGTCACCATTTTGTCGGGGATTTGGAACATTTCCTGAGAATTTCTAAAGTTTCCCCGGGATTGCCAAAATTTGGAAGGATACTCCAAACATGTCAACATTGATTTGAAGAATCTCCACTGGAGTTTGAGAGATTTTGACCTGAAAGTGTCACCATTTTGTCAAGGATTTGGAAAATTTCCTGAGAATTTCCAAATTTTCCCTGGGATTTCCAAAATTTGGAAGGGAACTCCATACATGTCAACATTGATTTGAAGAAT
This sequence comes from Streptopelia decaocto, assembly GCF_964273445.1. NCBI lineage: Eukaryota > Metazoa > Chordata > Aves > Columbiformes > Columbidae > Streptopelia > Streptopelia decaocto. Next base: position 602,598 of record NC_138672.1, on the reverse strand, counting down.
CTCCACTGGAGTTTGAGAGATGTTGACGTGAAAGTGTCACCATTTTGTCGAGGATTTGGAAAATTTCCTGAGAATTTCCAAAGTTTCCCCGGGATTTCCCAAATTTGGAAGGGAACTCCAGACATGTCAACATTGATTTTCAGAATCTCCACTGGAGTTTGAGAGATTTTGACCTGAAAGTGTCACCATTTTGTTGGGGATTTGGAACATTTCCTGAGAATTTCCAGAGTTTCCCCGGGATTTCCAAAATTTGGAAGGGAACTCCAAACATGTCAACATTGATTTGAAGAATCCCCTCTGGATTGTGAGAGATTTTGACGTGAAAGTGTCACCATTTTGTCGGGGATTTGGAAAATTTCCTGAGAATTTCCAAAGTTTCCCCGGGACTTCCCCAAATTTGGAAGGGAACTCCAAGCATGTCAACATTGATTTGAAGAATCTCCACTGGAGTTTGAGAGATTTTGACGTGAAAGTGTCACCATTTTGTCGGGGATTTGGAACATTTCCTGAGAATTTCCAAAGTTTCCCCGGGATTTCCCAAATTTGGAAGGGAACTCCAAACATGTCAACATTGATTTTCAGAATCCCCTCTGGATTGTGAGAGATTTTGACCTGAAAGTGTCACTATTTTGTCGGGGATTTGGAAAATTTCCTGAGAATTTCCAAAGTTTCCCCGGGATTGCCAAAATTTGGAAGGGAACTCCAAACATGTCAACATTTATTTGAAGAATCTCCACTGGAGTTTGAGAGATTTTGACGTGAAAGTGTCACCATTTTGTCGGGGATTTGGAACATTTCCGGAGAATTTCCAAAGTTTGCCCGGGATTTCCAAAATTTGGAAGGGAACTCCAAACATGTCAACATTGATTTGAAGAATCTCCACTGGAGTTTGAGAGATTTTGACGACAAAGTCTCACCATTTTGTCGGGGATTTGGAAAATTTCCTGAGAATTTCCAAAGTTTCCCCAGGATTTCTAAAATTTGAAAGGGAACTCCAAACATGTCAACATTGATTTGAAGAATCTCCACTGGAGTTTGAGAGATGTTGACGTGAAAGTGTCACCATTTTGTCGGGGATTTGGAAAATTTCCTGAGAATTTCCAAAATTTCCCCGGGATTTCGCAAATTTGGAAGGGAACTCCAAACATGTCAACATTGATTTTCAGAATCTCCACTGGAGTTTGAGAGGTTTTGACCTGAACGTGTCACCATTTTGTCGGGGATTTGGAACATTTCCTGAGAATTTCTAAAGTTTCCCCGGGACTTCCCCAAATTTTGAAGGGAACTCCAAACATGTCAACATTGATTTGAAGAATCTCCACTGGAGTTTGAGAGATTTTGACGTGAAAGTGTCACCATTTTGTCGGGGATTTGGAAAATTTCCTGAGAATTTCTAAAGTTTCCCTGAGATTGCCAAAATTTTGAAGGGAACTGTAGACCTGTCAACATTGATTTCAAGAATCTCCACTGGAGCTTGAGAGATTTTGACATGAAAGTGTCACAATTTTGTCAAGGATTTGGAAAATTTCCTGAGAGTTTCCAAACTTTCCCCGGGATTGCCAAAATTTGGAAGGGAACTCCATACATGTCAACATTGATTTGATGAATCTCCACTAGGGTTTGAGAGGTTTTGACCTGAACGTGTCACCATTTTGTCGGGGATTTGGAACATTTCCTGAGAATTTCCAAAGTTTCCCCTGGATTTCCCAAATTTGAAAGGGAACTCCAAACGTGTCAACATTGATTTGAAGAATCTCCACTGGAGTCTGAGAGATTTTGACCTGAAAGTGTCACCATTTTGTCGGGGATTTGGAAAATTTCCTGAGAATTTCCAAAGTTTCCCCGGGATTTCCAAAATTTGGAAGGGAACTCCAAACATGTCAACATTGATTTTCAGAATCCCCTCTGGATTGTGAGAGATTTTGACATGAAAGTGTCACCATTTTGTCGGGGATTTGGAACATTTCCTGAGAATTTCCAAAGTTTCCCCGGGATTTCCAAAATTTGGAAGGGAACTCCGAACGTGTCAACATTGATTTTCAGAATCTCCACTGGAGTTTGAGAGATTTTGACCTGAAAGTGTCACCATTTTGTCGGGGATTTGGAAAATTTCCTGAGAATTTCCAAAGTTTCCCCGGGATTGCCAAAATTTGGAAGGGAACTCCAAACATGTCAACATTGATTTTCAGAATCTCTACTGGAGTTTGAGAGATGTTGACGTGAAAGTGTCACCATTTTGTCGGGGATTTGGAAAATTTCCTGAGAATTTCCAAAGTTTCCCCGGGACTTCCCCAAATTTTGAAGGGAACTCCAAACGTGTCAACATTGATTTGAAGAATCTCCACTGGAGTTTGAGAGATTTTGACCTGAAAGTGTCACCATTTTGTCGGGGATTTGGAAAATTTCCTGAGAATTTCCAAAGTTTCCCCGGGATTTCCAAAATTTGGAAGGGAACTCCAAACATGTCAACATTGATTTTCAGAATCCCCTCTGGATTGTGAGAGATTTTGACATGAAAGTGTCACCATTTTGTCGGGGATTTGGAACATTTCCTGAGAATTTCCAAAGTTTCCCCGGGATTTCCAAAATTTGTAAGGGAACTCCGAACGTGTCAACATTGATTTTCAGAATCTCCACTGGAGTTTGAGAGATTTTGACCTGAAAGTGTCACCATTTTGTCGGGGATTTGGAAAATTTCCTGAGAATTTCCAAAGTTTCCCCGGGACTTCCCCAAATTTGGAAGGGAACTCCAAACATGTCAACATTGATTTGAAGAATCTCCACTGGAGTGTGAGAGATTTTGACGTGAAAGTGTCACCATTTTGTCGGGGATTTGGAACATTTCCGGAGAATTTCCAACATTTCCCCAGGATTTCCCAAATTTGGAAGGGAACTCCAAACATGTCAACATTGATTTTCAGAATCTCCACTGGAGTTTGAGAGATTTTGACCTGAAAGTGTCTACAATTTTGTCGGGGATTTGGAACATTTCCGGAGAATTTCCAAAGTTTCCCCGGGATTTCCAAAATTTGGAAGGGAACTCCAAACATGTCAACATTGATTTTCAGAATCTCCACTGGAGTTTGAGAGATGTTGACGTGAAAGTGTCACCATTTTGTCGGGGATTTGGAACATTTCCGGAGAATTTCCAAAGTTTCCCTGGGATTTCCAAAATTTTGAAGGGAACTCTAAACCTGTCAACATTGATTTTCAGAATCTCCACTGGAGTTTGAGAGATTTTGACATGAAAGTGTCACCATTTTGTCAGGGATTTGGAACATTTCCGGAGAATTTCCAAAGTTTCCCCGGGATTTCAAAAATTTGGAAGGGAACTCCATACATGTCAACATTGATTTTCAGCAACTCCACTGGAGTTTGAGAGATGTTGACGTGAAAGTGTCACCATTTTGTCGGGGATTTGGAAAATTTCCTGAGAATTTCTAAAGTTTCCCTGAGATTGCCAAAATTTTGAAGGGAACTGTAGACCTGTCAACATTGATTTCAAGAATCTCCACTGGAGCTTGAGAGATTTTGACATGAAAGTGTCACCATTTTGTCAGAGATTTGGAACATTTCCGGAGAATTTCCAAAGTTTCCCCGGGATTTCAAAAATTTGGAAGGGAACTCCATACATGTCAACATTGATTTTCAGAATCTCCACTGGAGTTTGAGAGATGTTGACGTGAAAGTGTCACCATTTTGTCGGGGATTTGGAAAATTTCCTGAGAATTTCCAAAGTTTCCCCGGGACTTCCCCAAATTTTGAAGGGAACTCCAAACGTGTCAACATTGATTTGAAGAATCTCCACTGGAGTTTGAGAGATTTTGACCTGAAAGTGTCACCATTTTGTCGGGGATTTGGAAAATTTCCTGAGAATTTCCAAAGTTTCCCCGGGATTTCCAAAATTTGGAAGGGAACTCCAAACATGTCAACATTGATTTTCAGAATCCCCTCTGGATTGTGAGAGATTTTGACCTGAAAGTGTCACCATTTTGTCGGGGATTTGGAAAATTTCCTGAGAATTTCCAAAGTTTCCCCGGGATTTCCCAAATTTGGAAGGGAACTCCAAACATGTCAACATTGATTTGAAGAATCTCCACTGCAGTTTGAGAGATGTTGACGTGAAAGTGTCACCATTTTGTCGGGGATTTGGAACATTTCCGGAGAATTTCTAAAGTTTCCCTGAGATTGCCAAAATTTTGAAGGAAACTGTAGACCTGTCAACATTGATTTCAAGAATCTCCACTGGAGCTTGAGAGATTTTGACATGAAAGTGTCACAATTTTGTCAAGGATTTGGAAAATTTCCTGAGAGTTTCCAAAGTTTCCCCGGGATTTCCAAAATTTGGAAGGGAACTCCATACATGTCAACATTGATTTGATGAATCTCCACTAGGGTTTGAGAGGTTTTGACCTGAACGTGTCACCATTTTGTCGGGGATTTGGAACATTTCCGGAGAATTTCCAAAGTTTCCCCGGGATTTCCAAAATTTGGAAGGGAACTCCATACATGTCAACATTGATTTGAAGAATCTCCACTGGAGTTTGAGAGACTTTGACGTGAAAGTGTCAGCATTTTGTCGGGGATTTGGAACATTTCTGGAGAATTTCCAAAGTTTCCCCGGGATTTCTAAAATTTGGAAGGGAACTCCAAACATGTCAACATTGATTTTCAGAATCTCCACTGGAGTTTGAGAGATTTTGACGTGAAAGTGTCACCATTTTGTCGGGGATTTGGAACATTTCCGAAGAATTTCCAAAGTTTCCCCGGGATTTCCCAAATTTGAAAGGGAACTCCAAACATGTCAACATTGATTTGAAGAATCTCCGCTGGAGTTTGAGAGATTTTGACGTGAAAGTGTCACCATTTTGTCGGGGATTTGGAACATTTCCTGAGAATTTCTAAAGTTTCCCCGGGATTGCCAAAATTTGGAAGGATACTCCAAACATGTCAACATTGATTTGAAGAATCTCCACTGGAGTTTGAGAGATTTTGACCTGAAAGTGTCACCATTTTGTCAAGGATTTGGAAAATTTCCTGAGAATTTCCAAATTTTCCCTGGGGTTTCCAAAATTTGGAAGGGAACTCCATACATGTCAACATTGATTTGAAGAATCTCCACTGGAGTTTGAGAGATGTTGACGTGAAAGTGTCACCATTTTGTCGAGGATTTGGAAAATTTCCTGAGAATTTCCAAAGTTTCCCCGGGATTTCCCAAATTTGGAAGGGAACTCCAGACATGTCAACATTGATTTTCAGAATCTCCACTGGAGTTTGAGAGATTTTGACCTGAAAGTGTCACCATTTTGTTGGGGATTTGGAACATTTCCTGAGAATTTCCAGAGTTTCCCCGGGATTTCCAAAATTTGGAAGGGAACTCCAAACATGTCAACATTGATTTGAAGAATCCCCTCTGGATTGTGAGAGATTTTGACGTGAAAGTGTCACCATTTTGTCGGGGATTTGGAAAATTTCCTGAGAATTTCCAAAGTTTCCCCGGGACTTCCCCAAATTTGGAAGGGAACTCCAAGCATGTCAACATTGATTTGAAGAATCTCCACTGGAGTTTGAGAGATTTTGACCTGAAAGTGTCACCATTTTGTCGGGGATTTGGAACATTTCCTGAGAATTTCCAGAGTTTCCCCGGGATTTCCAAAATTTGGAAGGGAACTCCAAACATGTCAACATTGATTTTCAGAATCCCCTCTGGATTGTGAGAGATTTTGACCTGAAAGTGTCACTATTTTGTCGGGGATTTGGAAAATTTCCTGAGAATTTCCAAAGTTTCCCCGGGATTGCCAAAATTTGGAAGGGAACTCCAAACATGTCAACATTTATTTGAAGAATCTCCACTGGAGTTTGAGAGATTTTGACGTGAAAGTGTCACCATTTTGTCGGGGATTTGGAACATTTCCGGAGAATTTCCAAAGTTTGCCCGGGATTTCCAAAATTTGGAAGGGAACTCCAAACATGTCAACATTGATTTGAAGAATCTCCACTGGAGTTTGAGAGATTTTGACGACAAAGTCTCACCATTTTGTCGGGGATTTGGAAAATTTCCTGAGAATTTCCAAAGTTTCCCCAGGATTTCTAAAATTTGAAAGGGAACTCCAAACATGTCAACATTGATTTGAAGAATCTCCACTGGAGTTTGAGAGATGTTGACGTGAAAGTGTCACCATTTTGTCGGGGATTTGGAAAATTTCCTGAGAATTTCCAAAATTTCCCCGGGATTTCGCAAATTTGGAAGGGAACTCCAAACATGTCAACATTGATTTTCAGAATCTCCACTGGAGTTTGAGAGGTTTTGACCTGAACGTGTCACCATTTTGTCGGGGATTTGGAACATTTCCTGAGAATTTCTAAAGTTTCCCCGGGACTTCCCCAAATTTTGAAGGGAACTCCAAACATGTCAACATTGATTTGAAGAATCTCCACTGGAGTTTGAGAGATTTTGACGTGAAAGTGTCACCATTTTGTCGGGGATTTGGAAAATTTCCTGAGAATTTCTAAAGTTTCCCTGAGATTGCCAAAATTTTGAAGGGAACTGTAGACCTGTCAACATTGATTTCAAGAATCTCCACTGGAGCTTGAGAGATTTTGACATGAAAGTGTCACAATTTTGTCAAGGATTTGGAAAATTTCCTGAGAGTTTCCAAAGTTTCCCCGGGATTGCCAAAATTTGGAAGGGAACTCCATACATGTCAACATTGATTTGATGAATCTCCACTAGGGTTTGAGAGGTTTTGACCTGAACGTGTCACCATTTTGTCGGGGATTTGGAACATTTCCTGAGAATTTCCAAAGTTTCCCCTGGATTTCCCAAATTTGAAAGGGAACTCCAAACGTGTCAACATTGATTTGAAGAATCTCCACTGGAGTCTGAGAGATTTTGACCTGAAAGTGTCACCATTTTGTCGGGGATTTGGAAAATTTCCTGAGAATTTCCAAAGTTTCCCCGGGATTTCCAAAATTTGGAAGGGAACTCCAAACATGTCAACATTGATTTTCAGAATCCCCTCTGGATTGTGAGAGATTTTGACATGAAAGTGTCACCATTTTGTCGGGGATTTGGAACATTTCCTGAGAATTTCCAAAGTTTCCCCGGGATTTCCAAAATTTGGAAGGGAACTCCGAACGTGTCAACATTGATTTTCAGAATCTCCACTGGAGTTTGAGAGATTTTGACCTGAAAGTGTCACCATTTTGTCGGGGATTTGGAAAATTTCCTGAGAATTTCCAAAGTTTCCCCGGGATTGCCAAAATTTGGAAGGGAACTCCAAACATGTCAACATTGATTTTCAGAATCTCTACTGGAGTTTGAGAGATGTTGACGTGAAAGTGTCACCATTTTGTCGGGGATTTGGAAAATTTCCTGAGAATTTCCAAAGTTTCCCCGGGACTTCCCCAAATTTGGAAGGGAACTCCAAACGTGTCAACATTGATTTGAAGAATCTCCACTGGAGTTTGAGAGATTTTGACCTGAAAGTGTCACCATTTTGTCGGGGATTTGGAAAATTTCCTGAGAATTTCCAAAGTTTCCCCGGGATTTCCAAAATTTGGAAGGGAACTCCAAACATGTCAACATTGATTTTCAGAATCCCCTCTGGATTGTGAGAGATTTTGACATGAAAGTGTCACCATTTTGTCGGGGATTTGGAACATTTCCTGAGAATTTCCAAAGTTTCCCCGGGATTTCCAAAATTTGTAAGGGAACTCCGAACGTGTCAACATTGATTTTCAGAATCTCCACTGGAGTTTGAGAGATTTTGACCTGAAAGTGTCACCATTTTGTCGGGGATTTGGAACATTTCCGGAGAATTTCCAAAGTTTCCCCGGGATTGCCAAAATTTGGAAGGGAACTCCAAACATGTCAACATTGATTTGAAGAATCTCCACTGGAGTGTGAGAGATTTTGACGTGAAAGTGTCACCATTTTGTCGGGGATTTGGAACATTTCCGGAGAATTTCCAACGTTTCCCCAGGATTTCCCAAACTTGGAAGGGAACTCCAAACATGTCAACATTGATTTTCAGAATCTCCACTGGAGTTTGAGAGATTTTGACCTGAAAGTGTCTACAATTTTGTCGGGGATTTGGAACATTTCCGGAGAATTTCCAAAGTTTCCCCGGGATTTCCAAAATTTGGAAGGGAACTCCAAACATGTCAACATTGATTTTCAGAATCTCCACTGGAGTTTGAGAGATGTTGACGTGAAAGTGTCACCATTTTGTCGGGGATTTGGAACATTTCCGAAGAATTTCCAAAGTTTCCCTGGGATTTCCAAAATTTTGAAGGGAACTCTAAACCTGTCAACATTGATTTTCAGAATCTCCACTGGAGTTTGAGAGATTTTGACATGAAAGTGTCACCATTTTGTCAGGGATTTGGAACATTTCCGGAGAATTTCCAAAGTTTCCCCGGGATTTCAAAAATTTGGAAGGGAACTCCATACATGTCAACATTGATTTTCAGAATCCCCTCTGGATTGTGAGAGATTTTGACATGAAAGTGTCACCATTTTGTCGGGGATTTGGAACATTTCCTGAGAATTTCCAAAGTTTCCCCGGGATTTCCAAAATTTGGAAGGGAACTCCGAACGTGTCAACATTGATTTGAAGAATCTCCACTGGAGTTTGAGAGATTTTGACGTGAAAGTGTCACCATTTTGTCGGGGATTTGGAAAATTTCCTGAGAATTTCCAAAGTTTCCCCGGGATTGCCAAAATTTGGAAGGGAACTCCAAACATGTCAACATTGATTTGAAGAATCTCCACTGGAGTTTGAGAGATGTTGACATGAAAGTGTCACCATTTTGTTGGGGATTTGGAAAATTTCCTGAGAATTTCCAAAGTTTCCCCGGGATTTCCCAAATTTGGAAGGGAACTCCAAACATGTCAACATTGATTTTAAGAATCTCCACTGGAGCGTGAGAGATTTTGACATGAAAGTGTCACCATTTTGTCAGAGATTTGGAACATTTCCGGAGAATTTCCAAAGTTTCCCCGGGATTTCAAAAATTTGGAAGGGAACTCCATACATGTCAACATTGATTTTCAGAATCTCCACTGGAGTTTGAGAGATGTTGACGTGAAAGTGTCACCATTTTGTCGGGGATTTGGAAAATTTCCTGAGAATTTCCAAAGTTTCCCCGGGACTTCCCCAAATTTTGAAGGGAACTCCAAACGTGTCAACATTGATTTGAAGAATCTCCACTGGAGTTTGAGAGATTTTGACCTGAAAGTGTCACCATTTTGTCGGGGATTTGGAAAATTTCCTGAGAATTTCCAAAGTTTCCCCGGGATTTCCAAAATTTGGAAGGGAACTCCAAACATGTCAACATTGATTTTGAGAATCCCCTCTGGATTGTGAGAGATTTTGACATGAAAGTGTCACCATTTTGTCGGGGATTTGGAACATTTCCTGAGAATTTCCAAAGTTTGCCCGGGATTTCCAAAATTTGTAAGGGAACTCCGAACGTGTCAACATTGATTTTCAGAATCTCCACTGGAGTTTGAGAGATTTTGACCTGAAAGTGTCACCATTTTGTCGGGGATTTGGAAAATTTCCTGAGAATTTCCAAAGTTTCCCCGGGATTTCCCAAATTTGGAAGGGAACTCCAAACATGTCAACATTGATTTGAAGAATCTCCACTGGAGTTTGAGAGATGTTGACGTGAAAGTGTCACCATTTTGTCGGGGATTTGAAACATTTCCGGAGAATTTCTAAAGTTTCCCTGAGATTGCCAAAATTTTGAAGGGAACTGTAGACCTGTCAACATTGATTTCAAGAATCTCCACTGGAGCTTGAGAGATTTTGACATGAAAGTGTCACAATTTTGTCAAGGATTTGGAAAATTTCCTGAGAGTTTCCAAAGTTTCCCCGGGATTTCCAAAATTTGGAAGGGAACTCCATACATGTCAGCATTGATTTGATGAATCTCCACTAGGGTTTGAGAGATTTTGACCTGAACGTGTCACCATTTTGTCGGGGATTTGGAACATTTCCGGAGAATTTCCAAAGTTTCCCCGGGATTTCCAAAATTTGGAAGGGAACTCCATACATGTCAACATTGATTTGAAGAATCTCCACTGGAGTTTGAGAGACTTTGACGTGAAAGTGTCAGAATTTTGTCGGGGATTTGGAACATTTCTGGAGAATTTCCAAAGTTTCCCCGGGATTTCTAAAATTTGGAAGGGAACTCCAAACATGTCAACATTGATTTTCAGAATCTCCACTGGAGTTTGAGAGATTTTGACGTGAAAGTGTCACCATTTTGTCGGGGATTTGGAACATTTCCTGAGAATTTCCAAAGTTTCCCCGGGATTTCCCAAATTTGGAAGGGAACTCCAAACATGTCAACATTGATTTTCAGAATCTCCACTGGAGTTTGAGAGGCTTTGACCTGAACGTGTCACCATTTTGTCGGGGATTTGGAAAAGTTCCTGAGAATTTCCAGAGTTTCCCCGGGACTTCCCCAAATTTTGAAGGGAACTCCAAACATGTCAACATTGATTTGAAGAATCTCCACTGGAGTTTGAGAGATTTTGACCTGAAAGTGTCACCATTTTGTCGGGGATTTGGAACATTTCCTGAGAATTTCCAGAGTTTCCCCGGGATTTCCAAAATTTGGAAGGGAACTCCAAACATGTCAACATTGATTTGAAGAATCCCCTCTGGATTGTGAGAGATTTTGACGTGAAAGTGTCACCATTTTGTCGGGGATTTGGAAAATTTCCTGAGAATATCCAAAGTTTCCCCGGGACTTCCCCAAATTTGGAAGGGAACTCCAAGCATGTCAACATTGATTTGAAGAATCTCCACTGGAGTTTGAGAGATTTTGACCTGAAAGTGTCACCATTTTGTCGGGGATTTGGAACATTTCCTGAGAATTTCCAGAGTTTCCCCGGGATTTCCCAAATTTGGAAGGGAACTCCAAACATGTCAACATTGATTTTCAGAATCCCCTCTGGATTGTGAGAGATTTTGACCTGAAAGTGTCACTATTTTGTCGGGGATTTGGAAAATTTCCTGAGAATTTCCAAAGTTTCCCCGGGATTGCCAAAATTTGGAAGGGAACTCCAAACATGTCAACATTGATTTTCAGAATCTCCACTGGAGTTTGAGAGATTTTGACCTGAAAGTGTCACCATTTTGTCGGGGATTTGCAACATTTCCGGAGAATTTCCAAAGTTTCCCCGGGATTTCCAAAATTTGGAAGGGAACTCCAAACATGTCAACATTGATTTGAAGAATCTCCACTGGAGTTTGAGAGATTTTGACGACAAAGTCTCACCATTTTGTCTGGGATTTGGAAAATTTCCTGAGAATTTCTAAAGTTTCCCTGAGATTGCCAAAATTTTGAAGGGAACTGTAGACCTGTCAACATTGATTTCAAGAATCTCCACTGGAGCTTGAGAGATTTTGACATGAAAGTGTCACAATTTTGTCAAGGAATTGAAAATTTCCTGAGAGTTTCCAAAGTTTCCCCGGGATTTCCAAAATTTGGAAGGGATCTCCAGACATGTCAACATTGATTTTCAGAATCCCCTCTGGATTGTGAGAGATTTTGACATGAAAGTGTCACCATTTTGTCGGGGATTTGGAACATTTCCTGAGAATTTCCAAAGTTTCCCCGGGATTTCCAAAATTTGGAAGGGAACTCCAAACATGTCAACATTGATTTGAAGAATCTCCACTGGAGTTTGAGAGATTTTGACGTGAAAGTGTCACCATTTTGTCGGGGATTTGGAAAATTTCCTGAGAATTTCCAAAGTTTCCCCGGGATTGCCAAAATTTGGAAGGGAACTCCAAACATGTCAACATTGATTTGAAGAATCTCCACTGGAGTTTGAGAGATGTTGACATGAAAGTGTCACCATTTTGTCGGGGATTTGGAAAATTTCCTGAGAATTTCCAAAGTTTCCCCGGGATTTCCCAAATTTGGAAGGGAACTCCAAACATGTCAACATTGATTTTAAGAATCTCCACTGGAGCGTGAGAGATTTTGACATGAAAGTGTCACCATTTTGTCAGAGATTTGGAACATTTCCGGAGAATTTCCAAAGTTTCCCCGGGATTTCAAAAATTTGGAAGGGAACTCCATACATGTCAACATTGATTTTCAGAATCTCCACTGGAGTTTGAGAGATGTTGACGTGAAAGTGTCACCATTTTGTCGGGGATTTGGAAAATTTCCTGAGAATTTCCAAAGTTTCCCCGGGACTTCCCCAAATTTTGAAGGGAACTCCAAACGTGTCAACATTGATTTGAAGAATCTCCACTGGAGTTTGAGAGATTTTGACCTGAAAGTGTCACCATTTTGTCGGGGATTTGGAAAATTTCCTGAGAATTTCCAAAGTTTCCCCGGGATTTCCAAAATTTGGAAGGGAACTCCAAACATGTCAACATTGATTTTGAGAATCCCCTCTGGATTGTGAGAGATTTTGACATGAAAGTGTCACCATTTTGTCGGGGATTTGGAACATTTCCTGAGAATTTCCAAAGTTTCCCCGGGATTTCCAAAATTTGGAAGGGAACTCCGAACGTGTCAACATTGATTTTCAGAATCTCCACTGGAGTTTGAGAGATTTTGACCTGAAAGTGTCACCATTTTGTCGGGGATTTGGAAAATTTCCTGAGAATTTCCAAAGTTTCCCCGGGATTTCCCAAATTTGGAAGGGAACTCCAAACATGTCAACATTGATTTGAAGAATCTCCACTGGAGTTTGAGAGATGTTGACGTGAAAGTGTCACCATTTTGTCGGGGATTTGGAACATTTCCGGAGAATTTCCAACGTTTCCCCAGGATTTCCCAAACTTGGAAGGGAACTCCAAACATGTCAACATTGATTTTCAGAATCTCCACTGGAGTTTGAGAGATTTTGACCTGAAAGTGTCTACAATTTTGTCGGGGATTTGGAACATTTCCGGAGAATTTCCAAAGTTTCCCCGGGATTTCCAAAATTTGGAAGGGAACTCCAAACATGTCAACATTGATTTTCAGAATCTCCACTGGAGTTTGAGAGATGTTGACGTGAAAGTGTCACCATTTTGTCGGGGATTTGGAACATTTCCGGAGAATTTCCAACGTTTCCCCAGGATTTCCCAAACTTGGAAGGGAACTCCAAACATGTCAACATTGATTTTCAGAATCTCCACTGGAGTTTGAGAGATTTTGACCTGAAAGTGTCTACAATTTTGTCGGGGATTTGGAACATTTCTGGAGAATTTCCAAAGTTTCCCCGGGATTTCCAAAATTTGGAAGGGAACTCCAAACATGTCAACATTGATTTTCAGAATCTCCACTGGAGTTTGAGAGATGTTGACGTGAAAGTGTCACCATTTTGTCGGGGATTTGGAACATTTCCGGAGAATTTCCAAAGTTTCCCTGGGATTTCCAAAATTTTGAAGGGAACTCTAAACCTGTCAACATTGATTTTCAGAATCTCCACTGGAGTTTGAGAGATTTTGACATGAAAGTGTCACCATTTTGTCAGGGATTTGGAACATTTCCTGAGAATTTCCAAAGTTTCCCCGGGATTTCAAAAATTTGGAAGGGAACTCCATACATGTCAACATTGATTTTCAGCAACTCCACTGGAGTTTGAGAGATGTTGACGTGAAAGTGTCACCATTTTGTCGGGGATTTGGAAAATTTCCTGAGAATTTCTAAAGTTTCCCTGAGATTGCCAAAATTTTGAAGGGAACTGTAGACCTGTCAACATTGATTTCAAGAATCTCCACTGGAGCTTGAGAGATTTTGACATGAAAGTGTCACCATTTTGTCAAGGAATTGAAAATTTCCTGAGAGTTTCCAAAGTTTCCCCGGGATTTCCAAAATTTGGAAGGGAACTCCAGACATGTCAACATTGATTTTCAGAATCCCCTCTGGATTGTGAGAGATTTTGACATGAAAGTGTCACCATTTTGTCGGGGATTTGGAACATTTCCTGAGAATTTCCAAAGTTTCCCCGGGATTTCCAAAATTTGGAAGGGAACTCCGAACGTGTCAACATTGATTTTAAGAATCTCCACTGGAGTTTGAGAGATTTTGACGTGAAAGTGTCACCATTTTGTCGGGGATTTGGAAAATTTCCGGAGAATTTCCAAAGTTTCCCCGGGATTGCCAAAATTTGGAAGGGAACTCCAAACATGTCAACATTGATTTTAAGAATCTCCACTGGAGCGTGAGAGATTTTGACATGAAAGTGTCACCATTTTGTCAGAGATTTGGAACATTTCCGGAGAATTTCCAAAGTTTCCCCGGGATTTCAAAAATTTGGAAGGGAACTCCATACATGTCAACATTGATTTTCAGAATCTCCACTGGAGTTTGAGAGATGTTGACGTGAAAGTGTCACCATTTTGTCGGGGATTTGGAAAATTTCCTGAGAATTTCCAAAGTTTCCCCGGGACTTCCCCAAATTTTGAAGGGAACTCCAAACGTGTCAACATTGATTTGAAGAATCTCCACTGGAGTTTGAGAGATTTTGACCTGAAAGTGTCACCATTTTGTCGGGGATTTGGAAAATTTCCTGAGAATTTCCAAAGTTTCCCCGGGATTTCCAAAATTTGGAAGGGAACTCCAAACATGTCAACATTGATTTTGAGAATCCCCTCTGGATTGTGAGAGATTTTGACATGAAAGTGTCACCATTTTGTCGGGGATTTGGAACATTTCCTGAGAATTTCCAAAGTTTCCCCGGGATTTCCAAAATTTGGAAGGGAACTCCGAACGTGTCAACATTGATTTTCAGAATCTCCACTGGAGTTTGAGAGATTTTGACCTGAAAGTGTCACCATTTTGTCGGGGATTTGGAAAATTTCCTGAGAATTTCCAAAGTTTCCCCGGGATTTCCCAAATTTGGAAGGGAACTCCAAACATGTCAACATTGATTTGAAGAATCTCCACTGGAGTTTGAGAGATGTTGACGTGAAAGTGTCACCATTTTGTCGGGGATTTGGAACATTTCCGGAGAATTTCCAACGTTTCCCCAGGATTTCCCAAACTTGGAAGGGAACTCCAAACATGTCAACATTGATTTTCAGAATCTCCACTGGAGTTTGAGAGATTTTGACCTGAAAGTGTCTACAATTTTGTCGGGGATTTGGAACATTTCCGGAGAATTTCCAAAGTTTCCCCGGGATTTCCAAAATTTGGAAGGGAACTCCAAACATGTCAACATTGATTTTCAGAATCTCCACTGGAGTTTGAGAGATGTTGACGTGAAAGTGTCACCATTTTGTCGGGGATTTGGAACATTTCCGGAGAATTTCCAACGTTTCCCCAGGATTTCCCAAACTTGGAAGGGAACTCCAAACATGTCAACATTGATTTTCAGAATCTCCACTGGAGTTTGAGAGATTTTGACCTGAAAGTGTCTACAATTTTGTCGGGGATTTGGAACATTTCTGGAGAATTTCCAAAGTTTCCCCGGGATTTCCAAAATTTGGAAGGGAACTCCAAACATGTCAACATTGATTTTCAGAATCTCCACTGGAGTTTGAGAGATGTTGACGTGAAAGTGTCACCATTTTGTCGGGGATTTGGAACATTTCCGGAGAATTTCCAAAGTTTCCCTGGGATTTCCAAAATTTTGAAGGGAACTCTAAACCTGTCAACATTGATTTTCAGAATCTCCACTGGAGTTTGAGAGATTTTGACATGAAAGTGTCACCATTTTGTCAGGGATTTGGAACATTTCCGGAGAATTTCCAAAGTTTCCCCGGGATTTCAAAAATTTGGAAGGGAACTCCATACATGTCAACATTGATTTTCAGCAACTCCACTGGAGTTTGAGAGATGTTGACGTGAAAGTGTCACCATTTTGTCGGGGATTTGGAAAATTTCCTGAGAATTTCTAAAGTTTCCCTGAGATTGCCAAAATTTTGAAGGGAACTGTAGACCTGTCAACATTGATTTCAAGAATCTCCACTGGAGCTTGAGAGATTTTGACATGAAAGTGTCACCATTTTGTCAAGGAATTGAAAATTTCCTGAGAGTTTCCAAAGTTTCCCCGGGATTTCCAAAATTTGGAAGGGAACTCCAGACATGTCAACATTGATTTTCAGAATCCCCTCTGGATTGTGAGAGATTTTGACATGAAAGTGTCACCATTTTGTCGGGGATTTGGAACATTTCCTGAGAATTTCCAAAGTTTCCCCGGGATTTCCAAAATTTGGAAGGGAACTCCGAACGTGTCAACATTGATTTGAAGAATCTCCACTGGAGTTTGAGAGATTTTGACGTGAAAGTGTCACCATTTTGTCGGGGATTTGGAAAATTTCCGGAGAATTTCCAAAGTTTCCCCGGGATTGCCAAAATTTGGAAGGGAACTCCAAACATGTCAACATTGATTTGAAGAATCTCCACTGGAGTTTGAGAGATGTTGACATGAAAGTGTCACCATTTTGTTGGGGATTTGGAAAATTTCCTGAGAATTTCCAAAGTTTCCCCGGGATTTCCCAAATTTGGAAGGGAACTCCAAACATGTCAACATTGATTTTAAGAATCTCCACTGGAGCGTGAGAGATTTTGACATGAAAGTGTCACCATTTTGTCAGAGATTTGGAACATTTCCGGAGAATTTCCAAAGTTTCCCCGGGATTTCAAAAATTTGGAAGGGAACTCCATACATGTCAACATTGATTTTCAGAATCTCCACTGGAGTTTGAGAGATGTTGACGTGAAAGTGTCACCATTTTGTCGGGGATTTGGAAAATTTCCTGAGAATTTCCAAAGTTTCCCCGGGACTTCCCCAAATTTTGAAGGGAACTCCAAACGTGTCAACATTGATTTGAAGAATCTCCACTGGAGTTTGAGAGATTTTGACCTGAAAGTGTCACCATTTTGTCGGGGATTTGGAAAATTTCCTGAGAATTTCCAAAGTTTCCCCGGGATTTCCAAAATTTGGAAGGGAACTCCAAACATGTCAACATTGATTTTGAGAATCCCCTCTGGATTGTGAGAGATTTTGACATGAAAGTGTCACCATTTTGTCGGGGATTTGGAACATTTCCTGAGAATTTCCAAAGTTTGCCCGGGATTTCCAAAATTTGTAAGGGAACTCCGAACGTGTCAACATTGATTTTCAGAATCTCCACTGGAGTTTGAGAGATTTTGACCTGAAAGTGTCACCATTTTGTCGGGGATTTGGAAAATTTCCTGAGAATTTCCAAAGTTTCCCCGGGATTTCCCAAATTTGGAAGGGAACTCCAAACATGTCAACATTGATTTGAAGAATCTCCACTGGAGTTTGAGAGATGTTGACGTGAAAGTGTCACCATTTTGTCGGGGATTTGGAACATTTCCGGAGAATTTCCAACGTTTCCCCAGGATTTCCCAAACTTGGAAGGGAACTCCAAACATGTCAACATTGATTTTCAGAATCTCCACTGGAGTTTGAGAGATTTTGACCTGAAAGTGTCTACAATTTTGTCGGGGATTTGGAACATTTCCGGAGAATTTCCAAAGTTTCCCCGGGATTTCCAAAATTTGGAAGGGAACTCCAAACATGTCAACATTGATTTTCAGAATCTCCACTGGAGTTTGAGAGATGTTGACGTGAAAGTGTCACCATTTTGTCGGGGATTTGGAACATTTCCGGAGAATTTCCAAAGTTTCCCTGGGATTTCCAAAATTTTGAAGGGAACTCTAAACCTGTCAACATTGATTTTCAGAATCTCCACTGGAGTTTGAGAGATTTTGACATGAAAGTGTAACCATTTTGTCGGGGATTTGGAACATTTCCGGAGAATTTCCAAAGTTTCCCCGGGATTTCCAAAATTTGGAAGGGAACTCCAAACATGTCAACATTGATTTGAAGAATCTCCACTGGAGTTTGAGAGATTTTGACGACAAAGTCTCACCATTTTGTCGGGGATTTGGAAAATTTCCTGAGAATTTCCAAAGTTTCCCCAGGATTTCTAAAATTTGAAAGGGAACTCCAAACATGTCAACATTGATTTGAAGAATCTCCACTGGAGTTTGAGAGATGTTGACGTGAAAGTGTCACCATTTTGTCGGGGATTTGTAAAATTTCCTGAGAATTTCCAAAATTTCCCCGGGATTTCCCAAATTTGGAAGGGAACTCCAAACATGTCAACATTGATTTTCAGAATCTCCACTGGAGTTTGAGAGGTTTTGACCTGAACGTGTCACCATTTTGTCGGGGATTTGGAACATTTCCTGAGAATTTCTAAAGTTTCCCCGGGACTTCCCCAAATTTTGAAGGGAACTCCAAACATGTCAACATTGATTTGAAGAATCTCCACTGGAGTTTGAGAGATTTTGACGACAACGTCTCACCATTTTGTCGGGGATTTGGAAAATTTCCTGAGAATTTCCAAAGTTTCCCTGAGATTGCCAATATTTTGAGGGGAACTGTAGACCTGTCAACATTGATTTCAAGAATCTCTACTGGAGCTTGAGAGATTTTGACATGAAAGTGTCACAATTTTGTCAAGGATTTGGAAAATTTCCTGAGAGTTTCCAAAGTTTCCCCGGGATTGCCAAAATTTGGAAGGGAACTCCATACATGTCAACATTGATTTGATGAATCTCCACTAGGGTTTGAGAGGTTTTGACCTGAACGTGTCACCATTTTGTCGGGGATTTGGAACATTTCCGGAGAATTTCCAAAGTTTCCCCGGGATTTCCAAAATTTGGAAGGGAACTCCATACATGTCAACATTGATTTGAAGAATCTGCACTGGAGTTTGAGAGACTTTGACGTGAAAGTGTCAGAATTTTGTCGGGGATTTGGAACATTTCTGGAGAATTTCCAAAGTTTCCCTGGGATTTCTAAAATTTGGAAGGGAACTCCAAACATGTCAACATTGATTTTCAGAATCTCCACTGGAGTTTGAGAGATTTTGACGTGAAAGTGTCACCATTTTGTCGGGGATTTGGAAGATTTCCGAAGAATTTCCAAAGTTTCCCCGGGATTTCCCAAATTTGAAAGGGAACTCCAAACATGTCAACATTGATTTGAAGAATCTCCGCTGGAGTTTGAGAGATGTTGACGTGAAAGTGTCACCATTTTGTCGGGGATTTGGAACATTTCCTGAGAATTTCCAAAGTTTCCCCGGGATTTCAAAAATTTGGAAGGGAACTCCAAACATTTCAACATTGATTTGAAGAATCTCCACTGGAGTTTGAGAGATTTTGACCTGAAAGTGTCACCATTTTGTCAAGGATTTGGAAAATTTCCTGAGAATTTCCAAATTTTCCCTGGGATTTCCAAAATTTGGAAGGGAACTCCATACATGTCAACATTGATTTGAAGAATCTCCACTGGAGTTTGAGAGATGTTGACGTGAAAGTGTCACCATTTTGTCGAGGATTTGGAAAATTTCCTGAGAATTTCCAAAGTTTCCCCGGGATTTCCCAAATTTGGAAGGGAACTCCAAACATGTCAACATTGATTTTCAGAATCTCCACTGGAGTTTGAGAGATTTTGACGTGAAAGTGTCACCATTTTGTCGGGGATTTGGAAAACTTCCTGAGAATTTCCAAAGTTTCCCCGGGACTTCCCCAAATTTTGAAGGGAACTCCAAACATGTCAACATTGATTTGAAGAATCTCCACTGGAGTTTGAGAGATTTTGACCTGAAAGTGTCACAATTTTGTCGGGGATTTGGAACATTTCCTGAGAATTTCCAGAGTTTCCCCGGGATTTCCAAAATTTGGAAGGGAACTCCAAACATGTCAACATTGATTTGAAGAATCCCCTCTGGATTGTGAGAGATTTTGACGTGAAAGTGTCACCATTTTGTCGGGGATTTGGAAAATTTCCTGAGAATTTCCAAAGTTTCCCCGGGACTTCCCCAAATTTGGAAGGGAACTCCAAGCATGTCAACATTGATTTGAAGAATCCCCTCTGGATTGTGAGAGATTTTGACCTGAAAGTGTCACTATTTTGTCGGGGATTTGGAAAATTTCCTGAGAATTTCCAAAGTTTCCCCGGGATTTCCAAAATTTGGAAGGGAACTCCAAACATGTCAACATTGATTTGAAGAATCTCCACTGGAGTTTGAGAGATTTTGACCTGAAAGTGTCACCATTTTGTCGGGGATTTGGAACATTTCCGGAGAATTTCCAAAGTTTCCCCGGGATTTCCAAAATTTGGAAGGGAACTCCAAACATGTCAACATTGATTTGAAGAATCTCCACTGGAGTTTGAGAGATTTTGACGACAAAGTCTCACCATTTTGTCGGGGATTTGGAAAATTTCCTGAGAATTTCCAAAGTTTCCCCAGGATTTCTAAAATTTGAAAGGGAACTCCAAACATGTCAACATTGATTTGAAGAATCTCCACTGGAGTTTGAGAGATGTTGACGTGAAAGTGTCACCATTTTGTCGGGGATTTGGAAAATTTCCTGAGAATTTCCAAAATTTCCCCGGGATTTCCCAAATTTGGAAGGGAACTCCAAACATGTCAACATTGATTTTCAGAATCTCCACTGGAGTTTGAGAGGTTTTGACCTGAACGTGTCACCATTTCGTCGGGGATTTGGAACATTTCCTGAGAATTTCTAAAGTTTCCCCGGGACTTCCCCAAATTTTGAAGGGAACTCCAAACATGTCAACATTGATTTGAAGAATCTCCACTGGAGTTTGAGAGATTTTGACGTGAAAGTGTCACCATTTTGTCGGCGATTTGGAACATTTCCTGAGAATTTCCAGAGTTTCCCCGGGATTTCCAAAATTTGGAAGGGAACTTCAAACATGTCAACACTGATTTTCAGAATCCCCTCTGGATTGTGAGAGATTTTGACCTGAAAGTGTCACCATTTTGTCGGGGATTTGGAACATTTCCTGAGAATTTCCAAAGTTTCCCCAGGACTTCCCCAAATTTGGAAGGGAACTCCAAACATGTCAACATTGATTTGAAGAATCTCCACTGGAGTTTGAGAGATTTTGACCTGAGAGTGTCACCATTTTGTCGGGGATTTGGAACATTTCCTGAGAATTTCCAGAGTTTCCCCGGGATTTCCAAAATTTGGAAGGGAACTCCAAACATGTCAACACTGATTTTCAGAATCCCCTCTGGATTGTGAGAGATTTTGACCTGAAAGTGTCACCATTTTGTCGGGGATTTGGAAAATTTCCTGAGAATTTCCAAAGTTTCCCCGGGATTTCCCAAATTTGGAAGGGAACTCCAAACATGTCAACATTGATTTGAAGAATCTCCACTGGAGTTTGAGAGATGTTGACATGAAAGTGTCACCATTTTGTCGGGGATTTGGAAAATTTCCTGAGAATTTCCAAAGTTTCCCCGGGATTTCTAAAATTTGGAAGGGAACTCCAAACATGTCAACATTGATTTGAAGAATCTCCACTGGAGTTTGAGAGATGTTGACGTGAAAGTGTCACCATTTTGTCGGGGATTTGGAAAATTTCCTGAGAATTTCCAAAGTTTCCCCGGGATTTCCCAAATTTGGAAGGGAACTCCAAACATGTCAACATTGATTTTCAGAATCTCCACTGGAGTTTGAGAGGCTTTGACCTGAACGTGTCACCATTTTGTCGGGGATTTGGAACATTTCCGGAGAATTTCCAAAGTTTCCCCAGGACTTCCCCAAATTTTGAAGGGAACTCCAAACATGTCAACATTGATTTGAAGAATCTCCACTGGAGTTTGAGAGATTTTGACCTGAAAGTGTCACCATTTTGTCGGGGATTTGGAACATTTCCTGAGAATTTCCAGAGTTTCCCCGGGATTTCCAAAATTTGGAAGGGAACTCCAAACATGTCAACATTGATTTTCAGAATCCCCTCTGGATTGTGAGAGATTTTGACCTGAAAGTGTCACCATTTTGTCGGGGATTTGGAAAATTTCCTGAGAATTTCCAAAGTTTCCCCGGGATTGCCAAAATTTGGAAGGGAACTCCAAACATGTCAACATGGATTTGAAGAATCTCCACTGGAGTTTGAGAGATGTTGACATGAAAGTGTCACCATTTTGTTGGGGATTTGGAAAATTTCCTGAGAATTTCCAAAGTTTCCCCGGGATTTCCAAAATTTGGAAGGGAACTCCAAACATGTCAACATTGATTTGAAGAATCTCCGCTGGAGTTTGAGAGATTTTGACCTGAAAGTGTCACCATTTTGTCGGGGATTTGGAAAATTTCCTGAGAATTTCCAAAGTTTCCCCGGGATTTCCAAAATTTGTAAGGGAACTCCAAACATGTCAACATTGATTTGAAGAATCTCCACTGGAGTTTGAGAGGTTTTGACGTGAAAGTGTCACCATTTTGTCGGGGAT
Source organism: Streptopelia decaocto (assembly GCF_964273445.1). Lineage (NCBI taxonomy): Eukaryota > Metazoa > Chordata > Aves > Columbiformes > Columbidae > Streptopelia > Streptopelia decaocto. The sequence goes on along the minus strand of NC_138672.1, from coordinate 580,327 downwards.
TTGGAACATTTCCTGAGAATTTCCAAAGTTTCCCCGGGATTTCCAAAATTTGGAAGGGAACTCCAAACATGTCAACATTGATTTTCAGAATCCCCTCTGGATTGTGAGAGATTTTGACGTGAAAGTGTCACCATTTTGTCGGGGATTTGGAACATTTCCGGAGAATTTCCAGAGTTTCCCCGGGATTTCCCAAATTTGGAAGGGAACTCCAAACATGTCAACATTGATTTTCAGAATCTCCACTGGAGTTTGAGAGGTTTTGACCTGAACGTGTCACCATTTTGTCGGGGATTTGGAACATTTCCTGAGAATTTCCAAAGTTTCCCCAGGACTTCCCCAAATTTGGAAGGGAACTCCAAACATGTCAACATTGATTTGAAGAATCTCCACTGGAGTTTGAGAGATTTTGACCTGAGAGTGTCACCATTTTGTCGGGGATTTGGAACATTTCCTGAGAATTTCCAGAGTTTCCCCGGGATTTCCAAAATTTGGAAGGGAACTCCAAACATGTCAACACTGATTTTCAGAATCCCCTCTGGATTGTGAGAGATTTTGACCTGAAAGTGTCACCATTTTGTCGGGGATTTGGAAAATTTCCTGAGAATTTCCAAAGTTTCCCCGGGATTGCCAAAATTTGGAAGGGAACTCCAAACATGTCAACATTGATTTGAAGAATCTCCACTGGAGTTTGAGAGATGTTGACATGAAAGTGTCACCATTTTGTTGGGGATTTGGAAAATTTCCTGAGAATTTCCAAAGTTTCCCCGGGATTTCTAAAATTTGAAAGGGAACTCCAAACATGTCAACATTGATTTGAAGAATCTCCACTGGAGTTTGAGAGATGTTGACGTGAAAGTGTCAGCATTTTGTCGGGGATTTGGAAAATTTCCGGAGAATTTCCAAAGTTTCCCCGGGATTTCCCAAATTTGGAAGGGAACTCCAAACATGTCAACATTGATTTTCAGAATCTCCACTGGAGTTTGAGAGGTTTTGACCTGAGAGTGTCACCATTTTGTCGGGGATTTGGAACATTTCCTGAGAATTTCCAGAGTTTCCCCGGGATTTCCAAAATTTGGAAGGGAACTCCAAACATGTCAACACTGATTTTCAGAATCCCCTCTGGATTGTGAGAGATTTTGACCTGAAAGTGTCACCATTTTGTCGGGGATTTGGAAAATTTCCTGAGAATTTCCAAAGTTTCCCCGGGATTGCCAAAATTTGGAAGGGAACTCCAAACATGTCAACATTGATTTGAAGAATCTCCACTGGAGTTTGAGAGATGTTGACGTGAAAGTGTCACCATTTTGTCGGGGATTTGGAACATTTCCGGAGAATTTCCAAAGTTTCCCCGGGATTTCCCAAATTTGGAAGGGAACTCCAAACATGTCAACATTGATTTTCAGAATCTCCACTGGAGTTTGAGAGGTTTTGACCTGAACGTGTCACCATTTTGTCGGGGATTTGGAACATTTCCTGAGAATTTCCAAAGTTTCCCCAGGACTTCCCCAAATTTGGAAGGGAACTCCAAACATGTCAACATTGATTTGAAGAATCTCCACTGGAGTTTGAGAGATTTTGACCTGAGAGTGTCACCATTTTGTCGGGGATTTGGAACATTTCCTGAGAATTTCCAGAGTTTCCCCGGGATTTCCAAAATTTGGAAGGGAACTCCAAACATGTCAACACTGATTTTCAGAATCCCCTCTGGATTGTGAGAGATTTTGACCTGAAAGTGTCACCATTTTGTCGGGGATTTGGAAAATTTCCTGAGAATTTCCAAAGTTACCCCGGGATTGCCAAAATTTGGAAGGGAACTCCAAACATGTCAACATTGATTTGAAGAATCTCCACTGGAGTTTGAGAGATGTTGACATGAAAGTGTCACCATTTTGTTGGGGATTTGGAAAATTTCCTGAGAATTTCCAAAGTTTCCCCGGGATTTCTAAAATTTGAAAGGGAACTCCAAACATGTCAACATTGATTTGAAGAATCTCCACTGGAGTTTGAGAGATGTTGACGTGAAAGTGTCAGCATTTTGTCGGGGATTTGGAAAATTTCCTGAGAATTTCCAAAGTTTCCCCGGGATTTCCCAAATTTGGAAGGGAACTCCAAACATGTCAACATTGATTTTCAGAATCTCCACTGGAGTTTGAGAGGTTTTGACCTGAGAGTGTCACCATTTTGTCGGGGATTTGGAACATTTCCTGAGAATTTCCAGAGTTTCCCCGGGATTTCCAAAATTTGGAAGGGAACTCCAAACATGTCAACACTGATTTTCAGAATCCCCTCTGGATTGTGAGAGATTTTGACCTGAAAGTGTCACCATTTTGTCGGGGATTTGGAAAATTTCCTGAGAATTTCCAAAGTTTCCCCGGGATTGCCAAAATTTGGAAGGGAACTCCAAACATGTCAACATTGATTTGAAGAATCTCCACTGGAGTTTGAGAGATGTTGACATGAAAGTGTCACCATTTTGTCGGGGATTTGGAAAATTTCCTGAGAATTTCCAAAGTTTCCCCGGGATTTCTAAAATTTGGAAGGGAACTCCAAACATGTCAACATTGATTTGAAGAATCTCCACTGGAGTTTGAGAGATGTTGACGTGAAAGTGTCACCATTTTGTCGGGGATTTGGAACATTTCCGGAGAATTTCCAAAGTTTCCCCGGGATTTCCCAAATTTGGAAGGGAACTCCAAACATGTCAACATTGATTTTCAGAATCTCCACTGGAGTTTGAGAGGTTTTGACCTGAACGTGTCACCATTTTGTCGGGGATTTGGAACATTTCCTGAGAATTTCCAAAGTTTCCCCAGGACTTCCCCAAATTTGGAAGGGAACTCCAAACATGTCAACATTGATTTGAAGAATCTCCACTGGAGTTTGAGAGATTTTGACCTGAGAGTGTCACCATTTTGTCGGGGATTTGGAACATTTCCTGAGAATTTCCAGAGTTTCCCCGGGATTTCCAAAATTTGGAAGGGAACTCCAAACATGTCAACACTGATTTTCAGAATCCCCTCTGGATTGTGAGAGATTTTGACCTGAAAGTGTCACCATTTTGTCGGGGATTTGGAAAATTTCCTGAGAATTTCCAAAGTTTCCCCGGGATTGCCAAAATTTGGAAGGGAACTCCAAACATGTCAACATTGATTTGAAGAATCTCCACTGGAGTTTGAGAGATGTTGACATGAAAGTGTCACCATTTTGTTGGGGATTTGGAAAATTTCCTGAGAATTTCCAAAGTTTCCCCGGGATTTCTAAAATTTGAAAGGGAACTCCAAACATGTCAACATTGATTTGAAGAATCTCCACTGGAGTTTGAGAGATGTTGACGTGAAAGTGTCACCATTTTGTCGGGGATTTGGAAAATTTCCTGAGAATTTCCAAAGTTTCCCCGGGATTTCCCAAATTTGGAAGGGAACTCCAAACATGTCAACATTGATTTTCAGAATCTCCACTGGAGTTTGAGAGGTTTTGACCTGAACGTGTCAACATTTTGTCGGGGATTTGGAACATTTCCTGAGAATTTCCAAAGTTTCCCCAGGACTTCCCCAAATTTTGAAGGGAACTCCAAACATGTCAACATTGATTTGAAGAATCTCCACTGGAGTTTGAGAGATTTTGACCTGAAAGTGTCACCATTTTGTCGGGGATTTGGAAAATTTCCTGAGAATTTCCAGAGTTTCCCCGGGATTTCCAAAATTTGGAAGGGAACTCCAAACATGTCAACATTGATTTGAAGAATCTCCGCTGGAGTTTGAGAGATTTTGACGTGAAAGTGTCACCATTTTGTCGGGGATTTGGAAAATTTCCTGAGAATTTCCAAAGTTTCCCCGGGATTGCCAAAATTTGGAAGGGAACTCCAAACATGTCAACATTGATTTGAAGAATCTCCACTGGAGTCTGAGAGGTTTTGACGTGAAAGTGTCACCATTTTGTCGGGGATTTGGAAAATTTCCTGAGAATTTCCAAAGTTTCCCCGGGATTTCCCAAATTTGGAAGGGAACTCCAAACATGTCAACATTGATTTTCAGAATCTCCACTGGAGTTTGAGAGATTTTGACCTGAAAGTGTCACCATTTTGTCGGGGATTTGGAACATTTCCTGAGAATTTCCAAAGTTTCCCCGGGATTTCCCAAATTTGGAAGGGAACTCCAAACATGTCAACATTGATTTGAAGAATCTCCACTGGAGTGTGAGAGATTTTGACATGAAAGTGTCACCATTTTGTCGGGTATTTGGAACATTTCCTGAGAATTTCCAAAGTGTCCCCGGGATTTCTCAAATTTGGAAGGGAACTCCAAACATGTCAACATTGATTTGAAGAATCTCCACTGGAGTTTGAGAGATGTTGACATGAAAGTGTCACCATTTTGTTGGGGATTTGGAAAATTTCCTGAGAATTTCCAACGTTTCCCCGGGATTTCCCAAACTTGGAAGGGAACTCCAAACATGTCAACATTGATTTTCAGAATCTCCGCTGGAGTATGAGAGGTTTTGACGTGAAAGTGTCACCATTTTGTCGGGGATTTGGAACATTTCTGGAGAATTTCCAAAGTTTCCCCGGGATTTCCCAAATTTGGAAGGGAACTCCAAACATGTCAACATTGATTTGAAGAATCTCCACTGGAGTTTGAGACATTTTGACGTGAAAGTGTCACCATTTTGTCGGGGATTTGGAACATTTCCTGAGAATTTCCAAAGTTTCCCCGAGATTTCCAAAATTTGAAAGGGAACTCCAAACATGTCAACATTTATTTGAAGAATCTCCACTGGAGTTTGAGAGATTTTGACGTGAAAGTGTCACCATTTTGTCGGGGATTTGGAAAATTTCCTGAGAATTTCCAAAGTTTCCCCGGGACTTCCCCAAATTTTGATTTTCAGAATCTCCACTGGAGTTTGAGAGGTTTTGACCTGAAAGTGTCACCATTTTGTCGGGGATTTGGAACATTTCCGGAGAATTTCCAGAGTTTCCCCGGGATTTCCAAAATTTGGAAGGGAACTCCAAACATGTCAACACTGATTTTCAGAATCGCCTCTGGATTGTGAGAGATTTTGACATGAAAGTGTCACCATTTTGTCGGGGATTTGGAAAATTTCCTGAGAATTTCCAAAGTTTCCCCGGGATTGCCAAAATTTGGAAGGGAACTCCAAACATGTCAACATTGATTTGAAGAATCTCCACTGGAGTTTGAGAGATGTTGACATGAAAGTGTCACCATTTTGTTGGGGATTTGGAAAATTTCCTGAGAATTTCCAAAGTTTCCCCGGGATTTCTAAAATTTGAAAGGGAACTCCAAACATGTCAACATTGATTTGAAGAATCTCCACTGGAGTTTGAGAGACGTTGACGTGAAAGTGTCACCATTTTGTCGGGGATTTGGAAAATTTCCTGAGAATTTCCAAAGTTTCCCCGGGATTTCCCAAATTTGAAAGGGAACTCCAAACATGTCAACATTGATTTGAAGAATCTCCACTGGAGTTTGAGAGGTTTTGACATGAACGTGTCACCATTTTGTCGGGGATTTGGAACATTTCCTGAGAATTTCCAAAGTTTCCCCGGGATTGACAAAATTTTAGAAGGGAACTGTAAACCTGTCAACATTGATTTGAAGAATCTCCACTGGAGTTTGAGAGATTTTGACATGAAAGTGTCACCATTTTGTCGGGGATTTGGAAAATTTCCTGAGAATTTCCAAAGTTTCCCCGGGATTTCCAAAATTTGGAAGGGAACTCCAAACATGTCAACATTGATTTGAAGAATCTCCACTGGAGTTTGAGAGATGTTGACATGAAAGTGTCACCATTTTGTCAAGGATTTGGAAAATTTCCTGAGAATTTCCAAAGTTTCCCCGGGATTTCTAAAATTTGGAAGGGAACTCCAAACATGTCAACATTGATTTGAAGAATGTCCACTGGAGTTTGAGAGGTTTTGACATGAAAGTGTCACCATTTTGTCGGGGATTTGGAACATTTCCGAAGAATTTCCAAAGTTTCCCCTGGATTTCCCAAATTTGAAAGGGAACTCCATACATGTCAACATTGATTTTCAGAATCTCCGCTGGAGTTTGAGAGATGTTGACGTGAAAGTGTCACCATTTTGTCGGGAATTTGGAACATTTCCTGAGAATTTCCAAAGTTTCCCCGGGATTGCCAAAATTTGGAAGGGAACTCCAAACATGTCAACATTGATTTGAAGAATGTCCACTGGAGTTTGAGAGGTTTTGACATGAAAGTGTCACCATTTTGTCAAGGATTTGGAAAATTTCCTGAGAATTTCCAAATTTTCCCTGGGATTTCCAAAATTTGGAAGGGAACTCCAAACATGTCAACATTGATTTGAAGAATCTCCACTAGGGTTTGAGAGATTTTGACGTCAAATTGTCACCATTTTGTCGGGGATTTGGAACATTTCCTGAGAATTTCCAAAGTTTCCCCGGGATTTCCCAAATTTGGAAGGGAACTCCAAACATGTCAACATTGATTTGAAGAATCTCCACTGGAGTTTGAGAGATGTTGACGTGAAAGTGTCACCATTTTGTCGAGGATTTGGAAAATTTCCTGAGAATTTCCAAAGTTTCCCCGGGATTTCTAAAATTTGGAAGGGAACTCCAAACATGTCAACATTGATTTGAAGAATCTCCACTGGAGTTTGAGAGATTTTGACCTGAAAGTGTCACCATTTTGTCGGGGATTTGGAAAATTTCCTAAGAATTTCCAAAGTTTCCCCGGGACTTCCCCAAATTTTGAAGGGAACTCCAAACATGTCAACATTGATTTGAAGAATCTCCACTGGAGTTTGAGAGATTTTGACCTGAAAGTGTCACCATTTTGTCGGGGATTTGGAACATTTCTGGAGAATTTCCAGAGTTTCCCCGGGATTTCCAAAATCTGGAAGGGAACTCCAAACATGTCAACATTGATTTTCAGAATCCCCTCTGGATTGTGAGAGATTTTGACCTGAAAGTGTCACCATTTTGTCGGGGATTTGGAAAATTTCCTGAGAATTTCCAAAGTTTCCCCAGGATTGCCAAAATTTGGAAGGGAACTCCAAACATGTCAACATTGATTTGAAGAATCTCCACTGGAGTTTGAGAGATTTTGACCTGAAAGTGTCACCATTTTGTCAAGGATTTGGAAAATTTCCTGAGAATTTCCAAAGTTTCCCCGGGATTTCTAAAATTTGGAAGGGAACTCCAAACATGTCAACATTGATTTGAAGAATCTCCACTGGAGTTTGAGAGATTTTGACCTGAAAGTGTCACCATTTTGTCGGAGATTTGGAACATTTCCGAAGAATTTCCAAAGTTTCCCCTGGATTTCCCAAATTTGAAAGGGAACTCCATACATGTCAACATTGATTTTCAGAATCTCCGCTGGAGTTTGAGAGATGTTGACGTGAAAGTGTCACCATTTTGTCGGGAATTTGGAACATTTCCTGAGAATTTCCAAAGTTTCCCCGGGATTGCCAAAATTTGGAAGGGAACTCCAAACATGTCAACATTGATTTGAAGAATGTCCACTGGAGTTTGAGAGGTTTTGACATGAAAGTGTCACCATTTTGTCAAGGATTTGGAAAATTTCCTGAGAATTTCCAAATTTTCCCTGGGATTTCCAAAATTTGGAAGGGAACTCCAAACATGTCAACATTGATTTGAAGAATCTCCACTAGGGTTTGAGAGATTTTGACGTCAAATTGTCACCATTTTGTCGGGGATTTGGAACATTTCCTGAGAATTTCCAAAGTTTCCCCGGGATTTCCAAAATTTGAAAGGTAACTCCAAACATGTCAACATTGATTTGAAGAATCTCCACTGGAGTTTGAGAGATGTTGACGTGAAAGTGTCACCATTTTGTCGAGGATTTGGAAAATTTCCTGAGAATTTCCAAAGTTTCCCCGGGATTTCCCAAATTTGGAAGGGAACTCCAAACATGTCAACATTGATTTGAAGAATCTCCACTGGAGTTTGAGAGGTTTTGACCTGAAAGTGTCACCATTTTGTCGGGGATTTGGAAAATTTCCTAAGAATTTCCAAAGTTTCCCCGGGACTTCCCCAAATTTTGAAGGGAACTCCAAACATGTCAACATTGATTTGAAGAATCTCCACTGGAGTTTGAGAGATTTTGACCTGAAAGTGTCACCATTTTGTCGGGGATTTGGAACATTTCCTGAGAATTTCCAGAGTTTCCCCGGGATTTCCAAAATTTGGAAGGGAACTCCAAACATGTCAACATTGATTTTCAGAATCCCCTCTGGATTGTGAGAGATTTTGACGTGAAAGTGTCACCATTTTGTCGGGGATTTGGAAAATTTCCTGAGAATTTCCAAAGTTTCCCCGGGATTGCCAAAATTTGGAAGGGAACTCCAAACATGTCAACATTGATTTTCAGAATCTCCACTGGAGTTTGTGAGATTTTGACCTGAAAGTGTCACCATTTTGTCGGGGATTTGGAAAATTTCCGGAGAATTTCCAAAGTTTCCCCGGGATTTCTAAAATTTGGAAGGGAACTCCAAACATGTCAACATTGATTTGAAGAATCTCCACTGGAGTTTGAGAGACGTTGACGTGAAAGTGTCACCATTTTGTCGGGGATTTGGAAAATTTCCTGAGAATTTCCAAAGTTTCCCCGGGATTTCCCAAATTTGGAAGGGAACTCCAAACATGTCAACATTGATTTGAAGAATCTCCACTGGAGTTTGAGAGGTTTTGACATGAACGTGTCACCATTTTGTCGGGGATTTGGAACATTTCCTGAGAATTTCCAAAGTTTCCCCGGGATTGACAAAATTTTAGAAGGGAACTGTAAACCTGTCAACATTGATCTGAAGAATCTCCACTGGAGTTTGAGAGATTTTGACATGAAAGTGTCACCATTTTGTCGGGGATTTGGAAAATTTCCTGAGAATTTCCAAAGTTTCCCCGGGATTGCCAAAATTTGGAAGGGAACTCCAAACATGTCAACATTGATTTGAAGAATCTCCACTGGAGTTTGAGAGATGTTGACGTGAAAGTGTCACCATTTTGTCGAGGATTTGGAAAATTTCCTGAGAATTTCCAAAGTTTCCCCGGGATTTCTAAAATTTGGAAGGGAACTCCAAACATGTCAACATTGATTTGAAGAATCTCCACTGGAGTTTGAGAGATTTTGACCTGAAAGTGTCACCATTTTGTCGGGGATTTGGAAAATTTCCTAAGAATTTCCAAAGTTTCCCCGGGACTTCCCCAAATTTTGAAGGGAACTCCAAACATGTCAACATTGATTTGAAGAATCTCCACTGGAGTTTGAGAGATTTTGACCTGAAAGTGTCACCATTTTGTCGGGGATTTGGAACATTTCCGGAGAATTTCCAGAGTTTCCCCGGGATTTCCAAAATCTGGAAGGGAACTCCAAACATGTCAACATTGATTTTCAGAATCCCCTCTGGATTGTGAGAGATTTTGACCTGAAAGTGTCACCATTTTGTCGGGGATTTGGAAAATTTCCTGAGAATTTCCAAAGTTTCCCCAGGATTGCCAAAATTTGGAAGGGAACTCCAAACATGTCAACATTGATTTGAAGAATCTCCACTGGAGTTTGAGAGATTTTGACCTGAAAGTGTCACCATTTTGTCAAGGATTTGGAAAATTTCCTGAGAATTTCCAAAGTTTCCCCGGGATTTCTAAAATTTGGAAGGGAACTCCAAACATGTCAACATTGATTTGAAGAATCTCCACTGGAGTTTGAGAGATTTTGACCTGAAAGTGTCACCATTTTGTCGGAGATTTGGAACATTTCCGAAGAATTTCCAAAGTTTCCCCTGGATTTCCCAAATTTGAAAGGGAACTCCATACATGTCAACATTGATTTTCAGAATCTCCGCTGGAGTTTGAGAGATGTTGACGTGAAAGTGTCACCATTTTGTCGGGAATTTGGAACATTTCCTGAGAATTTCCAAAGTTTCCCCGGGATTGCCAAAATTTGGAAGGGAACTCCAAACATGTCAACATTGATTTGAAGAATGTCCACTGGAGTTTGAGAGGTTTTGACATGAAAGTGTCACCATTTTGTCAAGGATTTGGAAAATTTCCTGAGAATTTCCAAATTTTCCCTGGGATTTCCAAAATTTGGAAGGGAACTCCAAACATGTCAACATTGATTTGAAGAATCTCCACTAGGGTTTGAGAGATTTTGACGTCAAATTGTCACCATTTTGTCGGGGATTTGGAACATTTCCTGAGAATTTCCAAAGTTTCCCCGGGATTTCCCAAATTTGAAAGGTAACTCCAAACATGTCAACATTGATTTGAAGAATCTCCACTGGAGTTTGAGAGATGTTGACGTGAAAGTGTCACCATTTTGTCGAGGATTTGGAAAATTTCCTGAGAATTTCCAAAGTTTCCCCGGGATTTCCCAAATTTGGAAGGGAACTCCAAACATGTCAACATTGATTTGAAGAATCTCCACTGGAGTTTGAGAGGTTTTGACCTGAAAGTGTCACCATTTTGTCGGGGATTTGGAAAATTTCCTAAGAATTTCCAAAGTTTCCCCGGGATTTCCCAAATTTGAAGGGAACTCCAAACATGTCAACATTGATTTGAAGAATCTCCGCTGGAGTTTGAGAGATTTTGAAGTGAAAGTGTCACCATTTTGTCGGGGATTTGGAAAATTTCCTGAGAATTTCCAAAGTTTCCCCGGGATTTCCAAAATTTGGAAGGGAACTCCAAACATGTCAACATTGATTTTCAGAATCTCCACTGGAGTTTGAGAGATGTTGACGTGAAAGTGTCACCATTTTGTCGGGGATTTGGAAAATTTCCTGAGAATTTCCAAAGTTTCCCCGGGATTTCCCAAATTTTTAAGGGAACTCCAAACATGTCAACATTGATTTGAAGAATCTCCACTGGAGTTTGAGAGATTTTGACGACAAACTCTCACCATTTTGTCGGGGATTTGGAAAATTTCCTGAGAATTTCCAAAGTTTCCCCGGGATTTCTAAAATTTGGAAGGGAACTCCAAACATGTCAGCATTGATTTTCAGAATCTCCACTGGAGTTTGAGAGATGTTGACCTGAAAGTGTCACCATTTTGTCGGGGATTTGGAAAATTTCCTGAGAATTTCCAAAGTTTCCCCGGGATTTCCCAAATTTGGAAGGAAACTCCAAACATGTCAACATTGATTTTAAGAATCTCCACTGGAGTTTGAGAGATGTTGACCTGAAAGTGTCACCATTTTGTCGGGGATTTGGAACATTTCCTGAGAATTTCCAAAGTTTCCCCGGGATTCCCCAAAATTTGAAAGAGAACTCCAAACATGTCAACATTGATTTTCAGAATCTCCACTGGAGTTTGAGAGATGTTGACCTGAAAGTGTCACCATTTTGTCGGGGATTTGGAACATTTCCGGAGAATTTCCAAAGTTTCCCCGGGATTTCCAAAATTTGGAAGGGAACTCCAAACATGTCAACATTGATTTGAAGAATCTCCACTGGAGTTTGAGAGATTTTGAAGTGAAAGTGTCACCATTTTGTCCGGGATTTGGAACATTTCCTGAAAAATTCCAAAGTTTCCCTGGGATTTCCCAAAATTTGGAAGGGAACTCCAAACATGTCAACATTGATTTGAAGAATCTCCACTGGAGTTTAAGAGATTTTGACCTGAAAGTGTCACCATTTTGTCGGGGATTTGGAAAATTTCCGGAGAATTTCCAAAGTTTCCCCGGGATTTCTAAAATTTGAAAGGGAACTCCAAACATGTCAACATTGATTTGAAGAATCTCCACTGGAGTTTGAGAGATTTTGACCTGAAAGTGTCACCATTTTGTCGGGGATTTGGAACATTTCCTGAGAATTTCCAAAGTTTCCCTGGGATTTCCCAAATTTGGAAGGGAACTCCAAACATGTCAACATTGATTTGAAGAATCTCCACTGGAGTTTGAGAGATTTTGACATGAAAGTGTCACCATTTTGTCGGGGATTTGGAAAATTTCCTGAGAATTTCCAAAGTTTCCCCGGGATTTCCCAAATTTTTAAGGGAACTCCAAACATGTCAACATTGATTTGAAGAATCTCCACTGGAGTTTGAGAGATTTTGACGACAAACTCTCACCATTTTGTCGGGGATTTGGAAAATTTCCTGAGAATTTCCAAAGTTTCCCCGGGATTTCTAAAATTTGGAAGGGAACTCCAAACATGTCAACATTGATTTGAAGAATCTCCACTGGAGTTTGAGAGATGTTGACGTGAAAGTGTCACCATTTTGTCGGGGATTTGGAACATTTCCTGAGAATTTCCAAAGTTTCCCCGGGATTTCCCAAATTTGGAAGGAAACTCCAAACATGTCAACATTGATTTTCAGAATCTCCACTGGAGTTTGAGAGGTTTTGACCTGAACGTGTCACCATTTTGTCAGGGATTTGGAACATTTCCTGAGAATTTCCAAAGTTTCCCCGGGATTGCCAATATTTGGAAGGGAACTCCAAACATGTCAACATTGATTTGAAGAATCTCCACTGGAGTTTGAGAGATTTTGACCTGAAAGTGTCACCATTTTGTCGGGGATTTGGAACATTTCCTGAGAATTTCCAAAGTTTCCCCGGGATTTCCCAAATTTGAAAGGGAACTCCAAACATGTCAACATTGATTTGAAGAATCTCCACTGGAGTGTGAGAGATTTTGACATGAAAGTGTCACCATTTTGTCGGGGATTTGGAACATTTCCGGAGAATTTCCAAAGTTTCCCCGGGATTTCCAAAATTTGGAAGGGAACTCCAAACATGTCAACATTGATTTGAAGAATCTCCACTGGAGTTTGAGAGATTTTGAAGTGAAAGTGTCACCATTTTGTCCGGGATTTGGAACATTTCCTGAAAAATTCCAAAGTTTCCCTGGGATTTCCCAAAATTTGGAAGGGAACTCCAAACATGTCAACATTGATTTGAAGAATCTCCACTGGAGTTTGAGAGATTTTGACCTGAAAGTGTCACCATTTTGTCGGGGATTTGGAACATTTCCTGAGAATTTCCAGAGTTTCCCCGGGATTTCCCCAAATTTTGAAGGGAACTCCAAACATGTCAACATTGATTTGAAGAATCTCCACTGGAGTTTGAGAGATTTTGACCTGAAAGTGTCACCATTTTGTCGGGGATTTGGAACATTTCCTGAGAATTTCCAGAGTTTCCCCGGGATTTCCAAAATTTGGAAGGGAACTCCAAACATGTCAACATTGATTTTCAGAATCCCCTCTGGATTGTGAGAGATTTTGACCTGAAAGTGTCACCATTTTGTTGGGGATTTGGAAAATTTCCTGAGAATTTCCAAAGTTTCCCCGGGATTTCCAAAATTTGGAAGGGAACTCCAAACATGTCAACATTGATTTGAAGAATCTCCACTGGAGTTTGAGAGATTTTGACCTGAAAGTGTCACCATTTTGTCAAGGATTTGGAAAATTTCCTGAGAATTTCGAAAGTTTCCCTGGGATTTCCCAAATTTGGAAGGGAACTCCAAACATGTCAACATTGATTTTAAGAATCTCCACTGGAGTGTGAGAGGTTTTGACATGAAAGTGTCACCATTTTGTTGGAGATTTGGAGAATTTCCTGAGAATTTCCAACGTTTCCCCGGGATTTTCCAAACCTGGAAGGGAACTCCAAACATGTCAACATTGATTTTCAGAATCTCCGCTGGAGTATGAGAGGTTTTGACGTGAAAGTGTCACAATTTTGTCGGGGATTTGGAACATTTCCGGAGAATTTCCAAAGTTTCCCTGGGATTTCCCCAATTTTGAAGGGAACTCCAAACATGTCAACATTGATTTGAAGAATCTCCACTGGAGTTTGAGAGATGTTGACGTGAAAGTGTCACCATTTTGTCGGGGATTTGGAACATTTCCGGAGAATTTCCAAAGTTTCCCCGGGATTTCCCAAATTTGAAGGGAACTCCAAACATGTCAACATTGATTTTCAGAATCTCCACTGGAGTTTGAGAGATTTTGACCTGAAAGTGTTACCATTTTGTCGGGGATTTGGAAAATTTCCTGAGAATTTCCAAAGTTTCCCCGGGATTTCCAAAATTTGGAAGGGAACTCCAAACATGTCAACATTGATTTGAAGAATCTCCGCTGGAGTTTGAGAGATTTTGAAGTGAAAGTGTCACCATTTTGTCGGGGATTTGGAAAATTTCCTGAGAATTTCCAAAGTTTCCCCGGGATTTCCAAAATTTGGAAGGGAACTCCAAACATGTCAACATTGATTTGAAGAATCTCCACTGGAGTTTGAGAGATGTTGACGTGAAAGTGTCACCATTTTGTCGGGGATTTGGAACATTTCCGGAGAATTTCCAAAGTTTCCCCGGGATTTCCAAAATTTGGAAGGGAACTCCAAACATGTCAACATTGATTTGAAGAATCTCCACTGGAGTTTGAGAGATTTTGACGACAAACTCTCACCATTTTGTCGGGGATTTGGAAAATTTCCTGAGAATTTCCAAAGTTTCCCCGGGATTTCTAAAATTTGGAAGGGAACTCCAAACATGTCAACATTGATTTTAAGAATCTCCACTGGAGTTTGAGAGATGTTGACGTGAAAGTGTCACCATTTTGTCGGGGATTTGGAAAATTTCCTGAGAATTTCCAAAGTTTCCCCGGGATTTCCCAAATTTGGAAGGAAACTCCAAACATGTCAACATTGATTTTCAGAATCTCCACTGGAGTTTGAGAGGTTTTGACCTGAACGTGTCACCATTTTGTCAGGGATTTGGAACATTTCCTGAGAATTTCCAAAGTTTCCCCGGGATTGCCAATATTTGGAAGGGAACTCCAAACATGTCAACATTGATTTGAAGAATCTCCACTGGAGTTTGAGAGATGTTGACCTGAAAGTGTCACCATTTTGTCGGGGATTTGGAACATTTCCGGAGAATTTCCAAAGTTTCCCCGGGATTTCCAAAATTTGGAAGGGAACTCCAAACATGTCAACATTGATTTGAAGAATCTCCACTGGAGTTTGAGAGGTTTTGACCTGAACGTGTCACCATTTTGTCGGGGATTTGGAACATTTCCTGAAAAATTCCAAAGTTTCCCTGGGATTTCCCAAAATTTGGAAGGGAACTCCAAACATGTCAACATTGATTTGAAGAATCTCCACTGGAGTTTGAGAGATTTTGACCTGAAAGTGTCACCATTTTGTCGGGGATTTGGAAAATTTCCGGAGAATTTCCAAAGTTTCCCCGGGATTTCTAAAATTTGAAAGGGAACTCCAAACATGTCAACATTGATTTGAAGAATCTCCACTGGAGTTTGAGAGATGTTGACGTGAAAGTGTCACCATTTTGTCGGGGATTTGGAAAATTTCCTGAGAATTTCCAAAGTTTCCCCGGGATTTCCAAAATTTGGAAGGGAACTCCAAACATGTCAACATTGATTTGAAGAATCTCCACTGGAGTTTGAGAGGTTTTGACCTGAACGTGTCACCATTTTGTCGGGGATTTGGAACATTTCCGGAGAATTTCCAAAGTTTCCCCGGGATTGCCAAAATTTGGAAGGGAACTCCAAACATGTCAACATTGATTTGAAGAATCTCCACTGGAGTTTGAGAGATTTTGACCTGAAAGTGTCACCATTTTGTTGGGGATTTGGAACATTTCCTGAGAATTTCCAAAGTTTCCCCGGGATTTCCCAAATTTGGAAGGGAACTCCAAACATGTCAACATTGATTTGAAGAATCTCCACTGGAGTTTGAGAGATTTTGACCTGAAAGTGTCACCATTTTGTCGGGGATTTGGAACATTTCCTGAGAATTTCCAGAGTTTCCCCGGGATTTCCAAAATTTGGAAGGGAACTCCAAACATGTCAACATTGATTTTCAGAATCCCCTCTGGATTGTGAGAGATTTTGACCTGAAAGTGTCACCATTTTGTTGGGGATTTGGAAAATTTCCTGAGAATTTCCAAAGTTTCCCCGGGATTGCCAAAATTTGGAAGGGAACTCCAAACATGTCAACATTGATTTGAAGAATCTCCACTGGAGTTTGAGAGATTTTGACCTGAAAGTGTCACCATTTTGTCAAGGATTTGGAAAATTTCCTGAGAATTTCGAAAGTTTCCCTGGGATTTCCCAAATTTGGAAGGGAACTCCAAACATGTCAACATTGATTTTAAGAATCTCCACTGGAGTGTGAGAGGTTTTGACATGAAAGTGTCACCATTTTGTTGGAGATTTGGAGAATTTCCTGAGAATTTCCAACGTTTCCCCGGGATTTTCCAAACTTGGAAGGGAACTCCAAACATGTCAACATTGATTTTCAGAATCTCCGCTGGAGTATGAGAGGTTTTGACGTGAAAGTGTCACAATTTTGTCGGGGATTTGGAACATTTCCGGAGAATTTCCAAAGTTTCCCTGGGATTTCCCCAATTTTGAAGGGAACTCCAAACATGTCAACATTGATTTGAAGAATCTCCACTGGAGTTTGAGAGATGTTGACGTGAAAGTGTCACCATTTTGTCGGGGATTTGGAACATTTCCGGAGAATTTCCAAAGTTTCCCCGGGATTTCCCAAATTTGAAGGGAACTCCAAACATGTCAACATTGATTTTCAGAATCTCCACTGGAGTTTGAGAGATTTTGACCTGAAAGTGTTACCATTTTGTCGGGGATTTGGAAAATTTCCTGAGAATTTCCAAAGTTTCCCCGGGATTTCCAAAATTTGGAAGGGAACTCCAAACGTGTCAACATTGATTTGAAGAATCTCCGCTGGAGTTTGAGAGATTTTGAAGTGAAAGTGTCACCATTTTGTCGGGGATTTGGAAAATTTCCTGAGAATTTCCAAAGTTTCCCCGGGATTTCCCAAATTTTTAAGAGAACTCCAAACATGTCAACATTGATTTGAAGAATCTCCACTGGAGTTTGAGAGATTTTGACGACAAACTCTCACCATTTTGTCGGGGATTTGGAAAATTTCCTGAGAATTTCCAAAGTTTCCCCGGGATTTCTAAAATTTGGAAGGGAACTCCAAACATGTCAACATTGATTTGAAGAATCTCCACTGGAGTTTGAGAGATGTTGACGTGAAAGTGTCTCCATTTTGTCGGGGATTTGGAAAATTTCCTGAGAATTTCCAAAGTTTCCCCGGGATTTCCCAAATTTGGAAGGGAACTCCAAACATGTCAACATTGATTTGAAGAATCTCCACTGGAGTTTGAGAGGTTTTGACCTGAACGTGTCACCATTTTGTCGGGGATTTGGAACATTTCCGGAGAATTTCCAAAGTTTCCCCGGGATTGCCAAAATTTGGAAGGGAACTCCAAACATGTCAACATTGATTTGAAGAATCTCCACTGGAGTTTGAGAGATTTTGACCTGAAAGTGTCACCATTTTGTTGGGGATTTGGAACATTTCCTGAGAATTTCCAAAGTTTCCCCGGGATTTCCCAAATTTGGAAGGGAACTCCAAACATGTCAACATTGATTTGAAGAATCTCCACTGGAGTTTGAGAGATTTTGACCTGAAAGTGTCACCATTTTGTCGGGGATTTGGAACATTTCCTGAGAATTTCCAGAGTTTCCCCGGGATTTCCAAAATTTGGAAGGGAACTCCAAACATGTCAACATTGATTTTCAGAATCCCCTCTGGATTGTGAGAGATTTTGACCTGAAAGTGTCACCATTTTGTTGGGGATTTGGAAAATTTCCTGAGAATTTCCAAAGTTTCCCCGGGATTGCCAAAATTTGGAAGGGAACTCCAAACATGTCAACATTGATTTGAAGAATCTCCACTGGAGTTTGAGAGATTTTGACCTGAAAGTGTCACCATTTTGTCAAGGATTTGGAAAATTTCCTGAGAATTTCGAAAGTTTCCCTGGGATTTCCCAAATTTGGAAGGGAACTCCAAACATGTCAACATTGATTTTAAGAATCTCCACTGGAGTGTGAGAGGTTTTGACATGAAAGTGTCACCATTTTGTTGGAGATTTGGAGAATTTCCTGAGAATTTCCAACGTTTCCCCGGGATTTTCCAAACTTGGAAGGGAACTCCAAACATGTCAACATTGATTTTCAGAATCTCCGCTGGAGTATGAGAGGTTTTGACGTGAAAGTGTCACAATTTTGTCGGGGATTTGGAACATTTCCGGAGAATTTCCAAAGTTTCCCTGGGATTTCCCCAATTTTGAAGGGAACTCCAAACATGTCAACATTGATTTGAAGAATCTCCACTGGAGTTTGAGAGATGTTGACGTGAAAGTGTCACCATTTTGTCGGGGATTTGGAACATTTCCGGAGAATTTCCAAAGTTTCCCCGGGATTTCCCAAATTTGAAGGGAACTCCAAACATGTCAACATTGATTTTCAGAATCTCCACTGGAGTTTGAGAGATTTTGACCTGAAAGTGTTACCATTTTGTCGGGGATTTGGAAAATTTCCTGAGAATTTCCAAAGTTTCCCCGGGATTTCCAAAATTTGGAAGGGAACTCCAAACGTGTCAACATTGATTTGAAGAATCTCCGCTGGAGTTTGAGAGATTTTGAAGTGAAAGTGTCACCATTTTGTCGGGGATTTGGAAAATTTCCTGAGAATTTCCAAAGTTTCCCCGGGATTTCCCAAATTTTTAAGAGAACTCCAAACATGTCAACATTGATTTGAAGAATCTCCACTGGAGTTTGAGAGATTTTGAAGACAAACTCTCACCATTTTGTCGGGGATTTGGAAAATTTCCTGAGAATTTCCAAAGTTTCCCCGGGATTTCTAAAATTTGGAAGGGAACTCCAAACATGTCAACATTGATTTGAAGAATCTCCACTGGAGTTTGAGAGATGTTGACGTGAAAGTGTCTCCATTTTGTCGGGGATTTGGAAAATTTCCTGAGAATTTCCAAAGTTTCCCCGGGATTTCCCAAATTTGGAAGGAAACTCCAAACATGTCAACATTGATTTTCAGAATCTCCACTGGAGTTTGAGAGGTTTTGACCTGAACGTGTCACCATTTTGTCAGGGATTTGGAACATTTCCTGAGAATTTCCAAAGTTTCCCCGGGATTGCCAATATTTGGAAGGGAACTCCAAACATGTCAACATTGATTTGAAGAATCTCCACTGGAGTTTAAGAGATTTTGACCTGAAAGTGTCACCATTTTGTCGGGGATTTGGAAAATTTCCTGAGAATTTCCAAAGTTTCCCCGGGATTTCTAAAATTTGAAAGGGAACTCCAAACATGTCAACATTGATTTGAAGAATCTCCACTGGAGTTTGAGAGATGTTGACGTGAAAGTGTCACCATTTTGTCGGGGATTTGGAAAATTTCCTGAGAATTTCCAAAGTTTCCCCGGGATTTCCAAAATTTGGAAGGGAACTCCAAACATGTCAACATTGATTTGAAGAATCTCCACTGGAGTTTGAGAGGTTTTGACCTGAACGTGTCACCATTTTGTCGGGGATTTGGAACATTTCCGGAGAATTTCCAAAGTTTCCCCGGGATTGCCAAAATTTGGAAGGGAACTCCAAACATGTCAACATTGATTTGAAGAATCTCCACTGGAGTTTGAGAGATTTTGACCTGAAAGTGTCACCATTTTGTTGGGAATTTGGAACATTTCCTGAGAATTTCCAAAGTTTCCCCGGGATTTCCCAAATTTGGAAGGGAACTCCAAACATGTCAACATTGATTTGAAGAATCTCCACTGGAGTTTGAGAGATTTTGACGACAAAGTCTCACCATTTTGTCGGGGATTTGGAAAATTTCCTGAGAATTTCCAAAGTTTCCCCGGGATTTCTAAAATTTGGAAGAAAACTCCAAACATGTCAACATTGATTTGAAGAATCTCCACTGGATTTTGAGAGATTTTGACCTGAAAGTGTCAGAATTTTGTCGGGGATTTGGAACATTTCCGGAGAATTTCCAAAGTTTCCCCGGGATTTCCCAAATTTGGAAGGGAACTCCAAACATGTCAACATTGATTTTCAGAATCTCCACTGGAGTTTGAGAGGTTTTGACCTGAACGTGTCACCATTTTGTCGGGGATTTGGAACATTTCCTGAGAATTTCCAAAGTTTCCCCAGGACTTCCCCAAATTTGGAAGGGAACTCCAAACATGTCAACATTGATTTGAAGAATCTCCACTGGAGTTTGAGAGATGTTGACGTGAAAGTGTCACCATTTTGTCGGGGATTTGGAACATTTCCTGAGAATTTCCAAAGTTTCCCCGGGATTTTCCAAACTTGGAAGGGAACTCCAAACATGTCAACATTGATTTTCAGAATCTCCGCTGGAGTATGAGAGGTTTTGACGTGAAAGTGTCACAATTTTGTCGGGGATTTGGAACATTTCCGGAGAATTTCCAAAGTTTCCCTGGGATTTCCCCAATTTTGAAGGGAACTCCAAACATGTCAACATTGATTTTAAGAATCTCCACTGGAGTTTTAGAGATGTTGACGTGAAAGTGTCACCATTTTGTCGGGGATTTGGAACATTTCCGGAGAATTTCCAAAGTTTCCCCGGGATTTCCCAAATTTGAAGGGAACTCCAAACATGTCAACATTGATTTTCAGAATCTCCACTGGAGTTTGAGAGATTTTGACCTGAAAGTGTCACCATTTTGTCGGGGATTTGGAACATTTCCTGAGAATTTCCAAAGTTTCCCCGGGATTTCCCAAATTTGAAGGGAACTCCAAACATGTCAACATTGATTTTCAGAATCTCCACTGGAGTTTGAGACATTTTGACGTGAAAGTGTCACCATTTTGTCGGGGATTTGGAACATTTCCTGAGAATTTCCAAAGTTTCCCCGGGATTTCCAAAATTTGGAAGGGAACTCCAAACATGTCAACATTGATTTGAAGAATCTCCACTGGAGTTTGAGACATTTTGACGTGAAAGTGTCACCATTTTGTCGGGGATTTGGAACATTTCCGAAGAATTTCCAAAGTTTCCCCAGGATTTCCAAAATTTGGAAGGGAACTCCAAACATGTCAACATTGATTTTAAGAATCTCCACTGGAGTTTGAGAGGTGTTGACCTGAAAGTGTCACCATTTTGTCGGGGATTTGTAACATTTCCTGAGAATTTCTAAAGTTTCCCCGGGATTGCCAAAATTTTGAAGGGAACTGTAAACCTGTCAACAATGATTTGAAGAATCTCCACTGGAGTTTGAGAGATTTTGACCTGAAAGTGTCACCATTTTGTCAAGAATTTGGAAAATTTCCAGAGAATTTCCAAAGTTTCCCTGGGATTTCCAAAATTTGGAAGGGAACTCCAAACATGTCAACATTGATTTTCAGAATCTCCACTGGAGTTTGAGAGGTTATGACCTGAACGTGTCACCATTTTGTCGGGGATTTGGAACATTTCCGGAGAATTTCCAAAGTTTCCCTGGGATTTCCCAAATTTGGAAGGGAACTCCAAACATGTCAACATTGATTTGAAGAATCTCCACTGGAGTTTGAGAGATTTTGACATGAAAGTGTCACCATTTTGTCAGGGATTTGGAACATTTCCGGAGAATTTCCAAAGTTTCCCCGGGATTTCCAAAATTTGGAAGGGAACTCCAAACATGTCAACATTGATTTGAAGAATCTCCACTGGAGTTTGAGAGATTTTGACGTGAAAGTGTCACCATTTTGTCGGGGATTTGGAACATTTCCTGAGAATTTCCAAAGTTTCCCCGGGATTTCCAAAATTTGGAAGGGAACTCCAAACATGTCAACATTGATTTTCAGAATCTCCACTGGAGTTTGAGAGGTTATGACCTGAACGTGTCACCATTTTGTCAGGGATTTGGAACATTTCCGGAGAATTTCCAAAGTTTCCCCGGGATTGCCAAAATTTGGAAGGGAACTCCAAACATGTCAACATTGATTTGAAGAATCTCCACTGGAGTTTGAGAGATTTTGACCTGAAAGTGTCACCATTTTGTCGGGGATTTGGAAAATTTCCTGAGAATTTCCAAAGTTTCCCCGGGATTTCCAAAATTTGGAAGGGAACTCCAAACATGTCAACATTGATTTGAAGAATCTCCACTGGAGTTTGAGAGGTTTTGACCTGAACGTGTCACCATTTTGTCGGGGATTTGGAACATTTCCGGAGAATTTCCAAAGTTTCCCCGGGATTTCCAAAATTTGGAAGGGAACTCCAAACATGTCAACATTGATTTGAAGAATCTCCACTGGAGTTTGAGAGATTTTGACCTGAAAGTGTCACCATTTTGTTGGGGATTTGGAACATTTCCTGAGAATTTCCAAAGTTTCCCCGGGATTTCCCAAATTTGGAATGGAACTCCAAACATGTCAACATTGATTTGAAGAATCTCCACTGGAGTTTGAGAGATTTTGACGACAAAGTCTCACCATTTTGTCGGGGATTTGGAAAATTTCCTGAGAATTTCCAAAGTTTCCCCGGGATTTCTAAAATTTGGAAGGGAACTCCAAACATGTCAACATTGATTTGAAGAATCTCCACTGGAGTTTGAGAGATGTTGACGTGAAAGTGTCACCATTTTGTCGGGGATTTGGAACATTTCCGGAGAATTTCCAAAGTTTCCCCGGGATTTCCCAAATTTGGAAGGGAACTCCAAACATGTCAACATTGATTTTCAGAATCTCCACTGGAGTTTGAGAGGTTTTGACCTGAAAGTGTCACCATTTTGTCGGGGATTTGGAACATTTCCTGAGAATTTCCAAAGTTTCCCCAGGACTTCCCCAAATTTGGAAGGGAACTCCAAACATGTCAACATTGATTTTCAGAATCTCCACTGGAGTTTGAGAGATGTTGACGTGAAAGTGTCACCATTTTGTCGGGGATTTGGAACATTTCCTGAGAATTTCCAAAGTTTCCCCGGGATTTCTCAAATTTGGAAGGGAACTCCAAACATGTCAATATTGATTTTCAGAATCTCCGCTGGAGTTTGAGAGATTTTGACGTGAAAGTGTCACCATTTTGTCGGGGATTTGGAACATTTCCTGAGAATTTCCAAAGTATCCCCGGGATTGCCAAAATTTGGAAGGGAACTCCAAACATGTCAACACTGATTTTCAGAATCCCCTCTGGATTGTGAGAGATTTTGACCTGAAAGTGTCACCATTTTGTCGGGGATTTGGAACATTTCCTGAGAATTTCCAAAGTTTCCCCGGGATTGCCAAAATTTGGAAGGGAACTCCAAACATGTCAACATTGATTTGAAGAATCTCCACTGGAGTTTGAGAGATTTTGACCTGAAAGTGTCACCATTTTGTCGGGGATTTGGAACATTTCCTGAGAATTTCCAAAGTTTCCCCGGGATTTCCCAAATTTGGAAGGGAACTCCATACATGTCAACATTGATTTGAAGAATCTCCACTGGAGTTTGAGAGATGTTGACGTGAAAGTGTCACCATTTTGTCGGGGATTTGGAAAATTTCCTGAGAATTTCCAAAGTTTCCCCGGGATTTCCCAAATTTGGAAGGGAACTCCAAACATGTCAACATTGATTTTAAGAATCTCCACTGGAGTTTGAGAGGTGTTGACGTGAAAGTGTCACCATTTTGTCGGGGATTTGTAACATTTCCTGAGAATTTCTAAAGTTTCCCCGGGATTGCCAAAATTTGGAAGGGAACTGTAAACCTGTCAACATTGATTTGAAGAATCTCCACTGGAGCTTGAGAGATTTTGACATGAAAGTGTCACAATTTTGTCAAAGATTTGGAAAATTTCCTGAAAATTTCCAAAGTTTCCCCGGGATTTCCAAAATTTGGAAGGGAACTCCAAACATGTCAACATTGATTTTCAGAATCTCCACTGGAGTTTGAGAGATTTTGACCTGAAAGTGTCACCATTTTGTCGGGTATTTGGAACATTTCCTGAGAATTTCCAAAGTTTCCCTGGGATTTCCAAAATTTTGAAGGGAACTCTAAACCTGTCAACATTGATTTGAAGAATCTCCACTGGAGTTTGAGAGATTTTGACATGAAAGTGTCACCATTTTGTCAGGGATTTGGAACATTTCCGGAGAATTTCCAAAGTTTCCTCGGGATTTCCAAAATTTGGAAGGGAACTCCATACATGTCAACATTGATTTGAAGAATCTCCACTGGAGTTTGAGAGATTTTGACCTGAAAGTGTCACCATTTTGTCAAGGATTTGGAAAATTTCCTGAGAATTTCAAAAGTTTCCCCGGGATTTCCAAAATTTGGAAGGGTACTCCAAACATGTCAACATTGATTTTCAGAATCTCCACTGGAGTTTGAGAGGTTATGACCTGAACGTGTCACCATTTTGTCGGGGATTTGGAACATTTCCGGAGAATTTCCAAAGTTTCCCCGGGATTTCCAAAATTTGGAAGGGAACTCCAAACATGTCAACATTGATTTTCAGAATCTCCACTGGAGTTTGAGAGATTTTGACATGAAAGTGTCACCATTTTGTCAGGGATTTGGAACATTTCCGGAGAATTTCCAAAGTTTCCCCGGGATTTCCAAAATTTGGAAGGGAACTCCAAACATGTCAACATTGATTTGAAGAATCTCCACTGGAGTTTGAGAGATTTTGACGTGAAAGTGTCACCATTTTGTCGGGGATTTGGAACATTTCTGGAGAATTTCCAAAGTTTCCCCGGGATTGCCAAAATTTGGAAGGGAACTCCAAACATGTCAACATTGATTTTCAGAATCTCCACTAGGGTTTGAGAGATTTTGACATGAAAGTGTCACCATTTTGTCGGGGATTTGGAAAATTTCCTGAGAATTTCCAAAGTTTCCCCGGGATTTCCCAAATTTGGAAGGGAACTCCAAACATGTCAACATTGATTTTAAGAATCTCCACTGGAGTTTTAGAGATTTTGACGTTAAAGTGTCACCATTTTGTCGGGGATTTGGAACATTCCTGAGAATTTCCAAAGTTTCCCTCAGATTGCCAAAATTTGGAAGGGAACTTCAAACCTGTCAACATTGATTTGAAGAATCTCCACTGGAGTTTGAGAGATTTTGACATGAAAGTGTCACCATTTTGTCAGGGATTTGGAAAATTTCCGGAGAATTTCCAAAGTTTCCCCGGGATTTCCAAAATTTGGAAGGGAACTCCAAACATGTCAACATTGATTTGAAGAATCTCCACTGGAGTTTGAGAGATTTTGACGTGAAAGTGTCACCATTTTCTCGGGGATTTGGAACATTTCCAGAGAATTTCCAAAGTTTCCCCGGGATTTCCCAAATTTGAAAGGGAACTCCAAACATGTCAACATTGATTTGAAGAATCTCCACTGGAGTTTGAGAGATGTTGACGTGAACGTGTCACCATTTTGTCGGGGATTTGGAACATTTCCAGAGAATTTCCAAAGTTTCCCCGGGATTTCCCAAATTTGAAAGGGAACTCCAAACATGTCAACATTGATTTGAAGAATCCCCACTGGAGTTTGAGAGATGTTGACGTGAAAGTGTCACCATTTTGTCGGGGATTTGGAAAATTTCCTGAGAATTTCCAAAGTTTCCCCGGGATTTCCAAAATTTGGAAGGGAACTCCAAACATGTCAACATTGATTTTGAGAATCTCCACTGGAGTTTGAGAGATTTTGACCAAAGAATTTCCAAAGATTCCCCGGGATTTCCCAAATTTGGAAGGGAACTCCAAACATGTCAACATTGATTTTCAGAATCTCCACTGGAGTTTGAGAGATTTTGACCTGAAAGTGTCACCATTTTGTCGGGGATTTGGAACATTCCCTAAGAATTTCCAAAGTTTCCCCGGGATTTCCAAAATTTGGAAGGGAACTCCAAACATGTCAACATTGATTTTAAGAATCTCCCCTGGAGTTTGAGAGATTTTGACCTGAAAGTGTCACCATTTTGTCGGGGATTTGAAACATTTCCTGTGAATTTCCAAAGTTTCCCCGGGATTGCCAAAATTTGGAAGGGAACTCCAAACATGTCAACATTGATTTTCAGAATCTCCACTGGAGTTTGAGAGATTTTGACCTGAAAGTGTCACCATTTTGTCGGGGATTTGGACAATTTCCGGAGAATTTCCAAAGTTTCCCCGGGATTTCCAAAGTTTGGAAGGGAACTCCAAACATGTCAACATTGATTTGTAGAATCTCCACTGGAGTTTGAGAGATTTTGACCTGAAAGAGTCACCATTTTTTCGGGGATTTGGAACATTTCCGGAGAATTTCCAAAGTTTCCCCGGGATTTCCAAAATTTGGAAGGGAACTCCAAACATGTCAACATTGATTTTCAGAATCTCCACTGGAGATTGAGAGATGTTGACGTGAAAGTTTCACCATTTTGTCGGGGATTTGGAAAATTTCCGGAGAATTTCCAAAGTTTCCCCGGGATTTCCAAAATTTGGAAGGGAACTCCAAACATGTCAACATTGATTTGAAGAATCTCCACTGGAGTTTGAGAGATTTTGACGTGAAAGTGTCACCATTTTCTCGGGGATTTGGAACATTTCCGGAGAATTTCCAAAGTTTCCCCGGGATTTCCAAAATTTGGAAGGGAACTCCATACATGTCAACATTGATTTGAAGAATCTCCACTGGAGTTTGAGAGATTTTGACCTGAAAGTGTCACCATTTTCTCGGGGATTTGGAACATTTCCGGAGAATTTCCAAAGTTTCCCCGGGATTTCCAAAATTTGGAAGGAACTCCATACATGTCAACATTGATTTGAAGAATCTCCACTGGAGTTTGAGAGATGTTGACGTGAACGTGTCACCATTTTGTCGGGGATTTGGAACATTTCCAGAGAATTTCCAAAGTTTCCCCGGGATTTCCAAAATTTGGAAGGGAACTCCAAACATGTCAACATTGATTTGAAGAATCCCCACTGGAGTTTGAGAGATTTTGACGTGAAAGTGTCACCATTTTGTCGGGGATTTGGAAAATTTCCTGAGAATTTCCAAAGTTTCCCCGGGATTTCCCAAATTTGGAAGGGAACTCCAAACATGTCAACATTGATTTTGAGAATCTCCACTGGAGTTTGAGAGATTTTGACCAAAGAATTTCCAAAGATTCCCCGGGATTTCCCAAATTTGGAAGGGAACTCCAAACATGTCAACATTGATTTTCAGAATCTCCACTGGAGTTTGAGAGGTTTTGACCTGAAAGTGTCACCATTTTGTCGGGGATTTGGAAAATTTCCTGAGAAGTTCCAAAGTTTCCCCGGGATTTCCAAAATTTGGAAGGGAACTCCAAACATGTCAACATTGATTTTCAGAATCTCCACTGGAGTTTGAGAGATTTTGACCTGAAAGAGTCACCATTTTTTCGGGGATTTAGAACATTTCCTGAGAATTTCCAAAGTTTCCCCGGGATTGCCAAAATTTGGAAGGGAACTCCAAACATGTCAACATTGATTTTCAGAATCTCCACTGGAGTTTGAGAGGTTTTGACCTGAAAGTGTCACCATTTTGTCGGGGATTTGGAACATTTCCTGAGAATTTCCAAAGTTTCCTCGGGATTTCCAAAATTTGGAAGGGAACTCCAAACATGTCAACATTGATTTTCAGAATCTCCACTGGAGTTTGAGAGATTTTGACCTGAAAGTGTCACCATTTTGTCGGGGATTTGGAAAATTTCCTGAGAAGTTCCAAAGTTTCCCCGGGATTTCCAAAATTTGGAAGGGAACTCCAAACATGTCAACATTGATTTTCAGAATCTCCACTGGAGTTTGAAAGATTTTGACCTGAAAGTCTCACCATTTTGTCGGGGATTTGGAAAATTTCCGGAGAATTTCCAAAGTTTCCCCGGGATTTCCAAAATTTGGAAGGGAACTCCAAACATGTCAACATTGATTTTAAGAATCTCCACTGGAGTTTGAGAGATTTTGATCTGAAAGTGTCACCATTTTGTCGGGGATTTGGAACATTTCCGGAGAATTTCCAAAGTTTCCCCGGGATTGCCAAAATTTGGAAGGGAACTCCATACATGTCAACATTGATTTGAAGAATCTCCACTGGAGTTTGAGAGATTTTGACCTGAAAGTGTCACCATTTTGTCGGGGATTTGGAAAATTTCCAGAGAATTTCCAAAGTTTCCCCGGGATTTCCAAAATTTGGAAGGGAACTCCAAACATGTCAACATTGATTTTCAGAATCTCCACTGGAGTTTGAGAGATTTTGACGTCAAAGTGTCACCATTTTGTCGGGGATTTGGAACATTTCCGGAGAATTTCCAAAGTTTCCCCGGGATTTCCCAAATTTGGAAGGGAACTCCAAACATGTCAACATTGATTTTCAGAATCTCCACTGGAGTTTGAGAGGTTATGACCTGAAAGAGTCACCATTTTGTCGGGGATTTGGAACATTTCCGGAGAATTTCCAAAGTTACCCCGGGATTGCCAAAATTTGGAAGGGAACTCCAAACATGTCAACATTGATTTTCAGAATCTCCACTGGAGTTTGAGAGATTTTGACGTAAAAGTGTCACCATTTTGTCGGGGATTTGGAACATTTCCGAAGAATTTCCAAAGTTTCCCCGGGATTTCCCAAATTTGAAAGGGAACTCCAAACATGTCAACATTGATTTGAAGAATCTCCGCTGGAGTTTGAGAGATGTTGACGTGAAAGTGTCACCATTTTGTCGGGGATTTGGAACATTTCCTGAGAATTTCCAAAGTTTCCCCGGGATTGTCAAAATTTGGAAGGGAACTCTAAACCTGTCAACATTGATTTGAAGAATCTCCACTGGAGTGTGAGAGATTTTGACATGAAAGTGTCACCATTTTGTCAGGGATTTGGAAAATTTCCTGAGAATTTCCAAAGATTCCCTAAGATTTCCAAAATTTGGAAGGGAACTCCATACATGTAAACATTGATTTGAAGAATCTCCACTAGGGTTTGAGAGATTTTGACGTCAAAGTGTCACCATTTTGTCGGGGATTTGGAAAATTTCCGGAGAATTTCCAAAGTTTCCCCGGGATTTCCAAAATTTGGAAGGGAACTCCAAACATGTCAACATTGATTTTAAGAATCTCCACTGGAGTTTTAGAGATTTTGACGTTAAAGTGTCACCATTTTGTCAGGGATTTGGAACATTCCTGAGAATTTCCAAAGTTTCCCTCGGATTGCCAAAATTTGGAAGGGAACTTCAAACCTGTCAACATTGATTTGAAGAATCTCCACTGGAGTTTGAGAGATTTTGACATGAAAGTGTCACCATTTTGTCAGGGATTTGGAAAATTTCCTGAGAATTTCCAAAGTTTCCCCGGGATTTCCAAAATTTGGAAGGGAACTCCATACATGTCAACATTGATTTTCAGAATCTCCACTAGGGTTTGAGAGATTTTGTCCCGAAAGTGTCACCATTTTGTCGGGGATTTGGAACATTTCCTGAGAATTTCCAAAGTTTCCCCGGGATTTCCCAAATTTGGAAGGGAACTCCAAACATGTCAACATTGATTTTCAGAATCTCCACTGGAGATTGAGAGATGTTGACGTGAAAGTGTCACCATTTTGTCGGGGATTTGGAAAATTTCCGAAGAATTTCCAAAGTTTCCCCGGGATTTCCAAAATTTGGAAGGGAACTCCAAACATGTCAACATTGATTTGAAGAATCTCCACTGGAGTTTGAGAGATTTTGACATGAAAGTGTCACCATTTTCTCGGGGATTTGGAACATTTCCGGAGAATTTCCAAAGTTTCCCCGGGATTTCCAAAATTTGGAAGGAACTCCATACATGTCAACATTGATTTGAAGAATCTCCACTGGAGTTTGAGAGGTTTTGACCTGAACGTGTCACCATTTTGTCGGGGATTTGGAACATTTCCAGAGAATTTCCGAAGTTTCCCCGGGATTTCCAAAATTTGGAAGGGAACTCCAAACATGTCAACATTGATTTGAGGAATCCCCACTGGAGTTTGAGAGATTTTGACGTGAAAGTGTCACCATTTTGTCGGGGATTTGGAAAATTTCCTGAGAATTTCCAAAGTTTCCCCGGGATTTCCAAAATTTGGAAGGGAACTCCAAACATGTCAACATTGATTTTGAGAATCTCCACTGGAGTTTGAGAGATTTTGACCAAAGAATTTCCAAAGTTTCCCCGGGATTTCCCAAATTTGGAAGGGAACTCCAAACATGTCAACATTGATTTTCAGAATCTCCACTGGAGTTTGAGAGATTTTGACGTGAAAGTGTCACCATTTTGTCGGGGATTTGGAACATTTCCAGAGAATTTCCAAAGTTTCCCCGGGATTTCCAAAATTTGGAAGGGAACTCCAAACATGTCAACATTAATTTGAAGAATCTCCACTGGAGTTTGAGAGGTTTTGGCCTGAAAGTGTCACCATTTTGTCGGGGATTTGGAAAATTTCCGGAGAATTTCCAAAGTTTCCCCGGGATTTCCAAAATTTGGAAGGGAACTCCAAACATGTCAACATTGATTTGAAGAATCTCCACTGGAGTTTGAGAGATGTTGACGTGAAAGTGTCACCATTTTGTCGGGGATTTGGAAAATTTCCTGTGAATTTCCAAAGTTTCCCCGGGATTTCCCAAATTTGGAAGGGAACTCCAAACATGTCAACATTGATTTTCAGAATCTCCACTGGAGTTTGAGAGATTTTGACCTGAAAGTGTCACCATTTTGTCGGGGATTTGGAACATTTCCTGAGAATTTCCAAAGTTTCCCCGGGATTTCCCAAATTTGGAAGGGAACTCCAAACATGTCAACATTGATTTGAAGAATCTCCACTGGAGTTTGAGAGATGTTGACGTGAAAGTGTCACCATTTTGTCGGGGATTTGGAACATTTCCTGAGAATTTCCAAAGTTTCCCCGGGATTTCTAAAATTTGGAAGGGAACTCCAAACATGTCAATATTGATTTTCAGAATCTCTGCTGGAGTTTGAGAGATTTTGTCGTGAAAGTGTCACCATTTTGTCGGGGATTTGGAACATTTCCTGAGAATTTCCAAAGTATCCCCGGGATTGCCAAAATTTGGAAGGGAACTCCAAACATGTCAACACTGATTTTCAGAATCTCCACTAGGGTTTGAGAGATTTTGACCTGAAAGTGTCACCATTTTGTCGGGGATTTGGAACATTTCCTGAGAATTTCCAAAGTTTCCCCGGGATTGCCAAAATTTGGAAGGGAACTCCAAACATGTCAACATTGATTTGAAGAATCTCCACTGGAGTTTGAGAGATTTTGACCTGAAAGTGTCACCATTTTGTCGGGGATTTGGAAAATTTCCTGAGAATTTCCAAAGTTTCCCCGGGATTTCCAAAATTTGGAAGGGAACTCCAAACATGTCAACATTGATTTGAAGAATCTCCACTGGAGTTTGAGACATTTTGACGTGAAAGTGTCACCATTTTGTCGGGGATTTGGAACATTTCCGAAGAATTTCCAAAGTTTCCCCGGGATTTCCAAAATTTGGAAGGGAACTCCAAACATGTCAACATTGATTTTAAGAATCTCCACTGGAGTTTGAGAGGTGTTGACGTGAAAGTGTCACCATTTTGTCGGGGATTTGTAACATTTCCTGAGAATTTCTAAAGTTTCCCCGGGATTGCCAAAATTTTGAAGGGAACTGTAAACCTGTCAACATTGATTTGAAGAATCTCCACTGGAGCTTGAGAGATTTTGACATGAAAGTGTCACAATTTTGTCAAAGATTTGGAAAATTTCCTGAAAATTTCCAAAGTTTCCCCGGGATTTCCAAAATTTGGAAGGGAACTCCAAACCTGTCAACATTGATTTGAAGAATCTCCACTGGAGTTTGAGAGGTTTTGACAT
Organism: Streptopelia decaocto; assembly: GCF_964273445.1. Taxonomy (NCBI): domain Eukaryota; kingdom Metazoa; phylum Chordata; class Aves; order Columbiformes; family Columbidae; genus Streptopelia; species Streptopelia decaocto. The sequence continues at coordinate 548,665 of NC_138672.1, read as the reverse complement.
GAAAGTGTCACCATTTTGTCGGGGATTTGGAACATTTCCGGAGAATTTCCAAAGTTTCCTCGGGATTTCCAAAATTTGGAAGGGAACTCCATACATGTCAACATTGATTTGAAGAATCTCCACTGGAGTTTGAGAGGTTTTGACCTGAACGTGTCACCATTTTGTCGGGGATTTGGAACATTTCCGGAGAATTTCCAAAGTTTCCCCGGGATTTCCAAAATTTGGAAGGGAACTCCAAACATGTCAACATTGATTTTCAGAATCTCCACTGGAGTTTGAGAGGTTATGACCTGAACGTGTCACCATTTTGTCGGGGATTTGGAACATTTCCGGAGAATTTCCAAAGTTTCCCCGGGATTTCCAAAATTTGTAAGGGAACTCCAAACATGTCAACATTGATTTGAAGAATCTCCACTGGAGTTTGAGAGATTTTGACCTGAAAGTGTCACCATTTTCTCGGGGATTTGGAACATTTCCTGAGAATTTCTAAAGTTTCCCTGGGATTTCCAAAATTTTGAAGGGAACTCTAAACCTGTCAACATTGATTTTCAGAATCTCCACTGGAGTTTGAGAGATTTTGACCTGAACGTGTCACCATTTTGTCAGGGATTTGGAACATTTCCGGAGAATTTCCAAAGTTTCCCCGGGATTTCCAAAATTTGTAAGGGAACTCCAAACATGTCAACATTGATTTTCAGAATCTCCACTGGAGTTTGAGAGATTTTGACGTAAAAGTGTCACCATTTTGTCGGGGATTTGGAACATTTCCGAAGAATTTCCAAAGTTTCCCTGGGATTTCCCAAATTTGGAAGGGAACTCCAAACATGTCAACATTGATTTTCAGAATCTCCACTGGAGTTTGAGAGATTTTGACCTGAAAGTGTCACCATTTTGTCGGGGATTTGGAACATTTCCTGAGAATTTCCAAAGTTTCCCCGGGATTTCCCAAATTTGGAAGGGAACTCCAAACATGTCAACATTGATTTGAAGAATCTCCACTGGAGTTTGAGAGATGTTGACGTGAAAGTGTCACCATTTTGTCGGGGATTTGTAACATTTCCTGAGAATTTCCAAAGTTTCCCCGGGATTTCTAAAATTTGGAAGGGAACTCCAAACATGTCAATATTGATTTTCAGAATCTCCGCTGGAGTTTGAGAGATTTTGTCGTGAAAGTGTCACCATTTTGTCGGGGATTTGGAACATTTCCTGAGAATTTCCAAAGTATCCCCGGGATTGCCAAAATTTGGAAGGGAACTCCAAACATGTCAACACTGATTTTCAGAATCTCCACTAGGGTTTGAGAGATTTTGACCTGAAAGTGTCACCATTTTGTCGGGGATTTGGAACATTTCCTGAGAATTTCCAAAGTTTCCCCGGGATTGCCAAAATTTGGAAGGGAACTCCAAACATGTCAACATTGATTTGAAGAATCTCCACTGGAGTTTGAGAGATTTTGACCTGAAAGTGTCACCATTTTGTCGGGGATTTGGAACATTTCCTGAGAATTTCCAAAGTTTCCCCGGGATTTCCAAAATTTGGAAGGGAACTCCAAACATGTCAACATTGATTTGAAGAATCTCCACTGGAGTTTGAGACATTTTGACGTGAAAGTGTCACCATTTTGTCGGGGATTTGGAACATTTCCGAAGAATTTCCAAAGTTTCCCCGGGATTTCCAAAATTTGGAAGGGAACTCCAAACATGTCAACATTGATTTTCAGAATCTCCACTGGAGTTTGAGAGGTGTTGACGTGAAAGTGTCACCATTTTGTCGGGGATTTGTAACATTTCCTGAGAATTTCTAAAGTTTCCCCGGGATTGCCAAAATTTTGAAGGGAACTGTAAACCTGTCAACATTGATTTGAAGAATCTCCACTGGAGCTTGAGAGATTTTGACATGAAAGTGTCACAATTTTGTCAAAGATTTGGAAAATTTCCTGAAAATTTCCAAAGTTTCCCCGGGATTTCCAAAATTTGGAAGGGAACTCCAAACATGTCAACATTGATTTTCAGAATCTCCACTGGAGTTTGAGAGATTTTGACCTGAAAGTGTCACCATTTTGTCGGGTATTTGGAACATTTCCTGAGAATTTCCAAAGTTTCCCTGGGATTTCCAAAATTTTGAAGGGAACTCTAAACCTGTCAACATTGATTTGAAGAATCTCCACTGGAGTTTGAGAGGTTTTGACCTGAACGTGTCACCATTTTGTCAGGGATTTGGAACATTTTCGGAGAATTTCCAAAGTTTCCCCGGGATTTCCAAAATTTGTAAGGGAACTCCAAACATGTCAACATTGATTTTCAGAATCTCCACTGGAGTTTGAGAGATTTTGACGTAAAAGTGTCACCATTTTGTCGGGGATTTGGAACATTTCCGAAGAATTTCCAAAGTTTCCCCGGGATTTCCCAAATTTGAAAGGGAACTCCAAACATGTCAACATTGATTTTCAGAATCTCCACTGGAGTTTGAGAGATGTTGACGTGAAAGTGTCACCATTTTGTCGGGGATTTGGAACATTTCCTGAGAATTTCCAAAGTTTCCCCGGGATTGTCAAAATTTGGAAGGGAACTCTAAACCTGTCAACATTGATTTGAAGAATCTCCACTGGAGTGTGAGAGATTTTGACATGAAAGTGTCACCATTTTGTCAGGGATTTGGAAAATTTCCTGAGAATTTCCAAAGATTCCCTAAGATTTCCAAAATTTGGAAGGGAACTCCATACATGTCAACATTGATTTGAAGAATCTCCACTAGGGTTTGAGAGATTTTGACGTCAAAGTGTCAACATTTTGTCGGGGATTTGGAAAATTTCCGGAGAATTTCCAAAGTTTCCCCGGGATTTCCAAAATTTGGAAGGGAACTCCAAACATGTCAACATTGATTTTAAGAATCTCCACTGGAGTTTTAGAGATTTTGACGTTAAAGTGTCACCATTTTGTCAGGGATTTGGAACATTCCTGAGAATTTCCAAAGTTTCCCTCGGATTGCCAAAATTTGGAAGGGAACTTCAAACCTGTCAACATTGATTTGAAGAATCTCCACTGGAGTTTGAGAGATTTTGACATGAAAGTGTCACCATTTTGTCAGGGATTTGGAAAATTTCCTGAGAATTTCCAAAGTTTCCCCGGGATTTCCCAAATTTGGAAGGGAACTCCATACATGTCAACATTGATTTTCAGAATCTCCACTAGGGTTTGAGAGATTTTGTCCCGAAAGTGTCACCATTTTGTCGGGGATTTGGAACATTTCCTGAGAATTTCCAAAGTTTCCCCGGGATTTCCAAAATTTGGAAGGGAACTCCAAACATGTCAACATTGATTTTCAGAATCTCCACTGGAGATTGAGAGATGTTGACGTGAAAGTGTCACCATTTTGTCGGGGATTTGGAAAATTTCCGAAGAATTTCCAAAGTTTCCCCGGGATTTCCAAAATTTGGAAGGGAACTCCAAACATGTCAACATTGATTTGAAGAATCTCCACTGGAGTTTGAGAGATTTTGACATGAAAGTGTCACCATTTTCTCGGGGATTTGGAACATTTCCGGAGAATTTCCAAAGTTTCCCCGGGATTTCCAAAATTTGGAAGGAACTCCATACATGTCAACATTGATTTTCAGAATCTCCACTGGAGTTTGAGAGGTTTTGACCTGAACGTGTCACCATTTTGTCGGGGATTTGGAACATTTCCAGAGAATTTCCGAAGTTTCCCTGGGATTTCCAAAATTTGGAAGGGAACTCCAAACATGTCAACATTGATTTGAGGAATCCCCACTGGAGTTTGAGAGATTTTGACGTGAAAGTGTCACCATTTTGTCGGGGATTTGGAAAATTTCCTGAGAATTTCCAAAGTTTCCCCGGGATTTCCAAAATTTGGAAGGGAACTCCAAACATGTCAACATTGATTTTGAGAATCTCCACTGGAGTTTGAGAGATTTTGACCAAAGAATTTCCAAAGTTTCCCCGGGATTTCCCAAATTTGGAAGGGAACTCCAAACATGTCAACATTGATTTTCAGAATCTCCACTGGAGTTTGAGAGATTTTGACCTGAAAGAATCACCATTTTGTCGGGGATTTGGAACATTTCCAGAGAATTTCCAAAGTTTCCCCGGGATTTCCAAAATTTGGAAGGGAACTCCAAACATGTCAACATTAATTTGAAGAATCTCCACTGGAGTTTGAGAGGTTTTGACCTGAAAGTGTCACCATTTTGTCGGGGATTTGGAACATTTCCTGAGAATTTCCAAAGTTTCCCCGGGATTTCCAAAATTTGGAAGGGAACTCCAAACATGTCAACATTGATTTGAAGAATCTCCACTGGAGTTTGAGAGATGTTGACGTGAAAGTGTCACCATTTTGTCGGGGATTTGGAAAATTTCCTGTGAATTTCCAAAGTTTCCCCGGGATTTCCCAAATTTGGAAGGGAACTCCAAACATGTCAACATTGATTTTCAGAATCTCCACTGGAGTTTGAGAGGTTTTGACCTGAAAGTGTCACCATTTTGTCGGGGATTTGGAACATTTCCTGAGAATTTCCAAAGTTTCCCCGGGATTTCCCAAATTTGGAAGGGAACTCCAAACATGTCAACATTGATTTTCAGAATCTCCACTGGAGTTTGAGAGATTTTGACCTGAAAGTGTCACCATTTTGTCGGGGATTTGGAACATTTCCGGAGAATTTCCAAAGTTTCCCCGGGATTTCCCAAATTTGGAAGGGAACTCCAAACATGTCAACATTGATTTGAAGAATCTCCACTGGAGTTTGAGAGATGTTGACGTGAAAGTGTCACCATTTTGTCGGGGATTTGGAACATTTCCTGAGAATTTCCAAAGTTTCCCCGGGATTTCTAAAATTTGGAAGGGAACTCCAAACATGTCAATATTGATTTTCAGAATCTCCGCTGGAGTTTGAGAGATTTTGTCGTGAAAGTGTCACCATTTTGTCGGGGATTTGGAACATTTCCTGAGAATTTCCAAAGTATCCCCGGGATTGCCAAAATTTGGAAGGGAACTCCAAACATGTCAACACTGATTTTCAGAATCTCCACTAGGGTTTGAGAGATTTTGACCTGAAAGTGTCACCATTTTGTCGGGGATTTGGAAAATTTCCTGAGAATTTCCAAAGTTTCCCCGGGATTTCCAAAATTTGGAAGGGAACTCCAAACATGTCAACATTGATTTGAAGAATCTTTACTGGAGTTTGAGAGATTTTGACCTGAAAGTGTCACCATTTTGTCGGGGATTTGGAACATTTCCTGAGAATTTCCAAAATTTCCCCGGGATTTCCAAAATTTGGAAGGGAACTCCAAACATGTCAACATTGATTTGAAGAATCTCCACTGGAGTTTGAGACATTTTGACGTGAAAGTGTCACCATTTTGTCAGGGATTTGGAACATTTCCGAAGAATTTCCAAAGTTTCCCCGGGATTTCCAAAATTTGGAAGGGAACTCCAAACATGTCAACATTGATTTTAAGAATCTCCACTGGAGTTTGAGAGGTGTTGACGTGAAAGTGTCACCATTTTGTCGGGGATTTGGAACATTTCCTGAGAATTTCTAAAGTTTCCCCGGGATTGCCAAAATTCTGAAGGGAACTGTAAACCTGTCAACATTGATTTGAAGAATCTCCACTGGAGCTTGAGAGATTTTGACATGAAAGTGTCACAATTTTGTCAAAGATTTGGAAAATTTCCTGAAAATTTCCAAAGTTTCCCCGGGATTTCCAAAATTTGGAAGGGAACTCCAAACATGTCAACATTGATTTTCAGAATCTCCACTGGAGTTTGAGAGATTTTGACCTGAAAGTGTCACCATTTTGTCGGGGATTTGGAACATTTCCTGAGAATTTCCAAAGTTTCCCTGGGATTTCCAAAATTTTGAAGGGAACTCTAAACCTGTCAACATTGATTTGAAGAATCTCCACTGGAGTTTGAGAGGTTTTGACATGAAAGTGTCACCATTTTGTCGGGGATTTGGAACATTTCCGGAGAATTTCCAAAGTTTCCTCGGGATTTCCAAAATTTGGAAGGGAACTCCATACATGTCAACATTGATTTGAAGAATCTCCACTGGAGTTTGAGAGATTTTGACCTGAAAGTGTCACCATTTTGTCAAGGATTTGGAAAATTTCCAGAGAATTTCAAAAGTTTCCCCGGGATTTCCAAAATTTGGAAGGGAACTCCAAACATGTCAACATTGATTTTCAGAATCTCCACTGGAGTTTGAGAGGTTATGACCTGAACGTGTCACCATTTTGTCGGGGATTTGGAACATTTCCGGAGAATTTCCAAAGTTTCCCCGGGATTTCCAAAATTTGGAAGGGAACTCCAAACATGTCAACATTGATTTTCAGAATCTCCACTGGAGTTTGAGAGATTTTGACATGAAAGTGTCACCATTTTGTCAGGGATTTGGAACATTTCCGGAGAATTTCCAAAGTTTCCCCGGGATTTCCAAAATTTGGAAGGGAACTCCAAACATGTCAACATTGATTTGAAGAATCTCCACTGGAGTTTGAGAGATTTTGACCTGAAAGTGTCACCATTTTCTCGGGGATTTGGAACATTTCTGGAGAATTTCCAAAGTTTCCCTGGGATTTCCAAAATTTTGAAGGGAACTCTAAACCTGTCAACATTGATTTTCAGAATGTCCACTGGAGTTTGAGAGATTTTGACCTGAACGTGTCACCATTTTGTCAGGGATTTGGAACATTTCCGGAGAATTTCCAAAGTTTCCCCGGGATTTCCAAAATTTGTAAGGGAACTCCAAACATGTCAACATTGATTTTCAGAATCTCCACTGGAGTTTGAGAGATTTTGACGTAAAAGTGTCACCATTTTGTCGGGGATTTGGAACATTTCCGAAGAATTTCCAAAGTTTCCCCGGGATTTCCCAAATTTGAAAGGGAACTCCAAACATGTCAACATTGATTTTCAGAATCTCCACTGGAGTTTGAGAGATGTTGACGTGAAAGTGTCACCATTTTGTCGGGGATTTGGAACATTTCCTGAGAATTTCCAAAGTTTCCCCGGGATTGTCAAAATTTGGAAGGGAACTCTAAACCTGTCAACATTGATTTGAAGAATCTCCACTGGAGTGTGAGAGATTTTGACATGAAAGTGTCACCATTTTGTCAGGGATTTGGAAAATTTCCTGAGAATTTCCAAAGATTCCCTAAGATTTCCAAAATTTGGAAGGGAACTCCATACATGTCAACATTGATTTGAAGAATCTCCACTAGGGTTTGAGAGATTTTGACGTCAAAGTGTCACCATTTTGTCGGGGATTTGGAAAATTTCCGGAGAATTTCCAAAGTTTCCCCGGGATTTCCAAAATTTGGAAGGGAACTCCAAACATGTCAACATTGATTTTAAGAATCTCCACTGGAGTTTTAGAGATTTTGACGTTAAAGTGTCACCATTTTGTCAGGGATTTGGAACATTCCTGAGAATTTCCAAAGTTTCCCTCGGATTGCCAAAATTTGGAAGGGAACTTCAAACCTGTCAACATTGATTTGAAGAATCTCCACTGGAGTTTGAGAGATTTTGACATGAAAGTGTCACCATTTTGTCGGGGATTTGGAAAATTTCCTGAGAATTTCCAAAGTTTCCCCGGGATTTCCAAAATTTGGAAGGGAACTCCATACATGTCAACATTGATTTTCAGAATCTCCACTAGGGTTTGAGAGATTTTGTCCCGAAAGTGTCACCATTTTGTCGGGGATTTGGAACATTTCCTGAGAATTTCCAAAGTTTCCCCGGGATTTCCCAAATTTGGAAGGGAACTCCAAACATGTCAACATTGATTTGAAGAATCTCCACTGGAGATTGAGAGATGTTGACGTGAAAGTGTCACCATTTTGTCGGGGATTTGGAAAATTTCCGAAGAATTTCCAAAGTTTCCCCGGGATTTCCAAAATTTGGAAGGGAACTCCAAACATGTCAACATTGATTTGAAGAATCTCCACTGGAGTTTGAGAGATTTTGACATGAAAGTGTCACCATTTTCTCGGGGATTTGGAACATTTCCGGAGAATTTCCAAAGTTTCCCCGGGATTTCCAAAATTTGGAAGGGAACTCCAAACATGTCAACATTGATTTTCAGAATCTCCACTGGAGTTTGAGAGGTTATGACCTGAACGTGTCACCATTTTGTCGGGGATTTGGAACATTTCCGGAGAATTTCCAAAGTTTCCCCGGGATTTCCAAAATTTGTAAGGGAACTCCAAACATGTCAACATTGATTTGAAGAATCTCCACTGGAGTTTGAGAGATTTTGACCTGAAAGTGTCACCATTTTCTCGGGGATTTGGAACATTTCCTGAGAATTTCTAAAGTTTCCCTGGGATTTCCAAAATTTTGAAGGGAACTCTAAACCTGTCAACATTGATTTTCAGAATCTCCACTGGAGTTTGAGAGATTTTGACCTGAACGTGTCACCATTTTGTCAGGGATTTGGAACATTTCCGGAGAATTTCCAAAGTTTCCCCGGGATTTCCAAAATTTGTAAGGGAACTCCAAACATGTCAACATTGATTTTCAGAATCTCCACTGGAGTTTGAGAGATTTTGACGTAAAAGTGTCACCATTTTGTCGGGGATTTGGAACATTTCCGAAGAATTTCCAAAGTTTCCCTGGGATTTCCCAAATTTGGAAGGGAACTCCAAACATGTCAACATTGATTTTCAGAATCTCCACTGGAGTTTGAGAGATTTTGACCTGAAAGTGTCACCATTTTGTCGGGGATTTGGAACATTTCCTGAGAATTTCCAAAGTTTCCCCGGGATTTCCCAAATTTGGAAGGGAACTCCAAACATGTCAACATTGATTTGAAGAATCTCCACTGGAGTTTGAGAGATGTTGACGTGAAAGTGTCACCATTTTGTCGGGGATTTGGAACATTTCCTGAGAATTTCCAAAGTTTCCCCGGGATTTCTAAAATTTGGAAGGGAACTCCAAACATGTCAATATTGATTTTCAGAATCTCCGCTGGAGTTTGAGAGATTTTGTCGTGAAAGTGTCACCATTTTGTCGGGGATTTGGAACATTTCCTGAGAATTTCCAAAGTATCCCCGGGATTGCCAAAATTTGGAAGGGAACTCCAAACATGTCAACACTGATTTTCAGAATCTCCACTAGGGTTTGAGAGATTTTGACCTGAAAGTGTCACCATTTTGTCGGGGATTTGGAACATTTCCTGAGAATTTCCAAAGTTTCCCCGGGATTGCCAAAATTTGGAAGGGAACTCCAAACATGTCAACATTGATTTGAAGAATCTCCACTGGAGTTTGAGAGATTTTGACCTGAAAGTGTCACCATTTTGTCGGGGATTTGGAACATTTCCTGAGAATTTCCAAAGTTTCCCCGGGATTTCCAAAATTTGGAAGGGAACTCCAAACATGTCAACATTGATTTGAAGAATCTCCACTGGAGTTTGAGACATTTTGACGTGAAAGTGTCACCATTTTGTCGGGGATTTGGAACATTTCCGAAGAATTTCCAAAGTTTCCCCGGGATTTCCAAAATTTGGAAGGGAACTCCAAACATGTCAACATTGATTTTCAGAATCTCCACTGGAGTTTGAGAGGTGTTGACGTGAAAGTGTCACCATTTTGTCGGGGATTTGTAACATTTCCTGAGAATTTCTAAAGTTTCCCCGGGATTGCCAAAATTTTGAAGGGAACTGTAAACCTGTCAACATTGATTTGAAGAATCTCCACTGGAGCTTGAGAGATTTTGACATGAAAGTGTCACAATTTTGTCAAAGATTTGGAAAATTTCCTGAAAATTTCCAAAGTTTCCCCGGGATTTCCAAAATTTGGAAGGGAACTCCAAACATGTCAACATTGATTTTCAGAATCTCCACTGGAGTTTGAGAGATTTTGACCTGAAAGTGTCACCATTTTGTCGGGTATTTGGAACATTTCCTGAGAATTTCCAAAGTTTCCCTGGGATTTCCAAAATTTTGAAGGGAACTCTAAACCTGTCAACATTGATTTGAAGAATCTCCACTGGAGTTTGAGAGGTTTTGACCTGAACGTGTCACCATTTTGTCAGGGATTTGGAACATTTCCGGAGAATTTCCAAAGTTTCCCCGGGATTTCCAAAATTTGTAAGGGAACTCCAAACATGTCAACATTGATTTTCAGAATCTCCACTGGAGTTTGAGAGATTTTGACGTAAAAGTGTCACCATTTTGTCGGGGATTTGGAACATTTCCGAAGAATTTCCAAAGTTTCCCCGGGATTTCCCAAATTTGAAAGGGAACTCCAAACATGTCAACATTGATTTTCAGAATCTCCACTGGAGTTTGAGAGATGTTGACGTGAAAGTGTCACCATTTTGTCGGGGATTTGGAACATTTCCTGAGAATTTCCAAAGTTTCCCCGGGATTGTCAAAATTTGGAAGGGAACTCTAAACCTGTCAACATTGATTTGAAGAATCTCCACTGGAGTGTGAGAGATTTTGACATGAAAGTGTCACCATTTTGTCAGGGATTTGGAAAATTTCCTGAGAATTTCCAAAGATTCCCTAAGATTTCCAAAATTTGGAAGGGAACTCCATACATGTCAACATTGATTTGAAGAATCTCCACTAGGGTTTGAGAGATTTTGACGTCAAAGTGTCAACATTTTGTCGGGGATTTGGAAAATTTCCGGAGAATTTCCAAAGTTTCCCCGGGATTTCCAAAATTTGGAAGGGAACTCCAAACATGTCAACATTGATTTTAAGAATCTCCACTGGAGTTTTAGAGATTTTGACGTTAAAGTGTCACCATTTTGTCAGGGATTTGGAACATTCCTGAGAATTTCCAAAGTTTCCCTCGGATTGCCAAAATTTGGAAGGGAACTTCAAACCTGTCAACATTGATTTGAAGAATCTCCACTGGAGTTTGAGAGATTTTGACATGAAAGTGTCACCATTTTGTCAGGGATTTGGAAAATTTCCTGAGAATTTCCAAAGTTTCCCCGGGATTTCCCAAATTTGGAAGGGAACTCCATACATGTCAACATTGATTTTCAGAATCTCCACTAGGGTTTGAGAGATTTTGTCCCGAAAGTGTCACCATTTTGTCGGGGATTTGGAACATTTCCTGAGAATTTCCAAAGTTTCCCCGGGATTTCCAAAATTTGGAAGGGAACTCCAAACATGTCAACATTGATTTTCAGAATCTCCACTGGAGATTGAGAGATGTTGACGTGAAAGTGTCACCATTTTGTCGGGGATTTGGAAAATTTCCGAAGAATTTCCAAAGTTTCCCCGGGATTTCCAAAATTTGGAAGGGAACTCCAAACATGTCAACATTGATTTGAAGAATCTCCACTGGAGTTTGAGAGATTTTGACATGAAAGTGTCACCATTTTCTCGGGGATTTGGAACATTTCCGGAGAATTTCCAAAGTTTCCCCGGGATTTCCAAAATTTGGAAGGAACTCCATACATGTCAACATTGATTTTCAGAATCTCCACTGGAGTTTGAGAGGTTTTGACCTGAACGTGTCACCATTTTGTCGGGGATTTGGAACATTTCCAGAGAATTTCCGAAGTTTCCCTGGGATTTCCAAAATTTGGAAGGGAACTCCAAACATGTCAACATTGATTTGAGGAATCCCCACTGGAGTTTGAGAGATTTTGACGTGAAAGTGTCACCATTTTGTCGGGGATTTGGAAAATTTCCTGAGAATTTCCAAAGTTTCCCCGGGATTTCCAAAATTTGGAAGGGAACTCCAAACATGTCAACATTGATTTTGAGAATCTCCACTGGAGTTTGAGAGATTTTGACCAAAGAATTTCCAAAGTTTCCCCGGGATTTCCCAAATTTGGAAGGGAACTCCAAACATGTCAACATTGATTTTCAGAATCTCCACTGGAGTTTGAGAGATTTTGACCTGAAAGAATCACCATTTTGTCGGGGATTTGGAACATTTCCAGAGAATTTCCAAAGTTTCCCCGGGATTTCCAAAATTTGGAAGGGAACTCCAAACATGTCAACATTAATTTGAAGAATCTCCACTGGAGTTTGAGAGGTTTTGACCTGAAAGTGTCACCATTTTGTCGGGGATTTGGAACATTTCCTGAGAATTTCCAAAGTTTCCCCGGGATTTCCAAAATTTGGAAGGGAACTCCAAACATGTCAACATTGATTTGAAGAATCTCCACTGGAGTTTGAGAGATGTTGACGTGAAAGTGTCACCATTTTGTCGGGGATTTGGAAAATTTCCTGTGAATTTCCAAAGTTTCCCCGGGATTTCCCAAATTTGGAAGGGAACTCCAAACATGTCAACATTGATTTTCAGAATCTCCACTGGAGTTTGAGAGGTTTTGACCTGAAAGTGTCACCATTTTGTCGGGGATTTGGAACATTTCCTGAGAATTTCCAAAGTTTCCCCGGGATTTCCCAAATTTGGAAGGGAACTCCAAACATGTCAACATTGATTTTCAGAATCTCCACTGGAGTTTGAGAGATTTTGACCTGAAAGTGTCACCATTTTGTCGGGGATTTGGAACATTTCCGGAGAATTTCCAAAGTTTCCCCGGGATTTCCCAAATTTGGAAGGGAACTCCAAACATGTCAACATTGATTTGAAGAATCTCCACTGGAGTTTGAGAGATGTTGACGTGAAAGTGTCACCATTTTGTCGGGGATTTGGAACATTTCCTGAGAATTTCCAAAGTTTCCCCGGGATTTCTAAAATTTGGAAGGGAACTCCAAACATGTCAATATTGATTTTCAGAATCTCCGCTGGAGTTTGAGAGATTTTGTCGTGAAAGTGTCACCATTTTGTCGGGGATTTGGAACATTTCCTGAGAATTTCCAAAGTATCCCCGGGATTGCCAAAATTTGGAAGGGAACTCCAAACATGTCAACACTGATTTTCAGAATCTCCACTAGGGTTTGAGAGATTTTGACCTGAAAGTGTCACCATTTTGTCGGGGATTTGGAAAATTTCCTGAGAATTTCCAAAGTTTCCCCGGGATTTCCAAAATTTGGAAGGGAACTCCAAACATGTCAACATTGATTTGAAGAATCTTTACTGGAGTTTGAGAGATTTTGACCTGAAAGTGTCACCATTTTGTCGGGGATTTGGAACATTTCCTGAGAATTTCCAAAATTTCCCCGGGATTTCCAAAATTTGGAAGGGAACTCCAAACATGTCAACATTGATTTGAAGAATCTCCACTGGAGTTTGAGACATTTTGACGTGAAAGTGTCACCATTTTGTCAGGGATTTGGAACATTTCCGAAGAATTTCCAAAGTTTCCCCGGGATTTCCAAAATTTGGAAGGGAACTCCAAACATGTCAACATTGATTTTAAGAATCTCCACTGGAGTTTGAGAGGTGTTGACGTGAAAGTGTCACCATTTTGTCGGGGATTTGGAACATTTCCTGAGAATTTCTAAAGTTTCCCCGGGATTGCCAAAATTCTGAAGGGAACTGTAAACCTGTCAACATTGATTTGAAGAATCTCCACTGGAGCTTGAGAGATTTTGACATGAAAGTGTCACAATTTTGTCAAAGATTTGGAAAATTTCCTGAAAATTTCCAAAGTTTCCCCGGGATTTCCAAAATTTGGAAGGGAACTCCAAACATGTCAACATTGATTTTCAGAATCTCCACTGGAGTTTGAGAGATTTTGACCTGAAAGTGTCACCATTTTGTCGGGGATTTGGAACATTTCCTGAGAATTTCCAAAGTTTCCCTGGGATTTCCAAAATTTTGAAGGGAACTCTAAACCTGTCAACATTGATTTGAAGAATCTCCACTGGAGTTTGAGAGGTTTTGACATGAAAGTGTCACCATTTTGTCGGGGATTTGGAACATTTCCGGAGAATTTCCAAAGTTTCCTCGGGATTTCCAAAATTTGGAAGGGAACTCCATACATGTCAACATTGATTTGAAGAATCTCCACTGGAGTTTGAGAGATTTTGACCTGAAAGTGTCACCATTTTGTCAAGGATTTGGAAAATTTCCAGAGAATTTCAAAAGTTTCCCCGGGATTTCCAAAATTTGGAAGGGAACTCCAAACATGTCAACATTGATTTTCAGAATCTCCACTGGAGTTTGAGAGGTTATGACCTGAACGTGTCACCATTTTGTCGGGGATTTGGAACATTTCCTGAGAATTTCCAAAGTTTCCCCGGGATTTCCAAAATTTGGAAGGGAACTCCAAACATGTCAACATTGATTTTCAGAATCTCCACTGGAGTTTGAGAGATTTTGACATGAAAGTGTCACCATTTTGTCAGGGATTTGGAACATTTCCGGAGAATTTCCAAAGTTTCCCCGGGATTTCCAAAATTTGGAAGGGAACTCCAAACATGTCAACATTGATTTGAAGAATCTCCACTGGAGTTTGAGAGATTTTGACCTGAAAGTGTCACCATTTTCTCGGGGATTTGGAACATTTCTGGAGAATTTCCAAAGTTTCCCTGGGATTTCCAAAATTTTGAAGGGAACTCTAAACCTGTCAACATTGATTTTCAGAATGTCCACTGGAGTTTGAGAGATTTTGACCTGAACGTGTCACCATTTTGTCAGGGATTTGGAACATTTCCGGAGAATTTCCAAAGTTTCCCCGGGATTTCCAAAATTTGTAAGGGAACTCCAAACATGTCAACATTGATTTTCAGAATCTCCACTGGAGTTTGAGAGATTTTGACGTAAAAGTGTCACCATTTTGTCGGGGATTTGGAACATTTCCGAAGAATTTCCAAAGTTTCCCCGGGATTTCCCAAATTTGAAAGGGAACTCCAAACATGTCAACATTGATTTTCAGAATCTCCACTGGAGTTTGAGAGATGTTGACGTGAAAGTGTCACCATTTTGTCGGGGATTTGGAACATTTCCTGAGAATTTCCAAAGTTTCCCCGGGATTGTCAAAATTTGGAAGGGAACTCTAAACCTGTCAACATTGATTTGAAGAATCTCCACTGGAGTGTGAGAGATTTTGACATGAAAGTGTCACCATTTTGTCAGGGATTTGGAAAATTTCCTGAGAATTTCCAAAGATTCCCTAAGATTTCCAAAATTTGGAAGGGAACTCCATACATGTCAACATTGATTTGAAGAATCTCCACTAGGGTTTGAGAGATTTTGACGTCAAAGTGTCACCATTTTGTCGGGGATTTGGAAAATTTCCGGAGAATTTCCAAAGTTTCCCCGGGATTTCCAAAATTTGGAAGGGAACTCCAAACATGTCAACATTGATTTTAAGAATCTCCACTGGAGTTTTAGAGATTTTGACGTTAAAGTGTCACCATTTTGTCAGGGATTTGGAACATTCCTGAGAATTTCCAAAGTTTCCCTCGGATTGCCAAAATTTGGAAGGGAACTTCAAACCTGTCAACATTGATTTGAAGAATCTCCACTGGAGTTTGAGAGATTTTGACATGAAAGTGTCACCATTTTGTCGGGGATTTGGAAAATTTCCTGAGAATTTCCAAAGTTTCCCCGGGATTTCCAAAATTTGTAAGGGAACTCCATACATGTCAACATTGATTTTCAGAATCTCCACTAGGGTTTGAGAGATTTTGTCCCGAAAGTGTCACCATTTTGTCGGGGATTTGGAACATTTCCTGAGAATTTCCAAAGTTTCCCCGGGATTTCCCAAATTTGGAAGGGAACTCCAAACATGTCAACATTGATTTGAAGAATCTCCACTGGAGATTGAGAGATGTTGACGTGAAAGTGTCACCATTTTGTCGGGGATTTGGAAAATTTCCGAAGAATTTCCAAAGTTTCCCCGGGATTTCCAAAATTTGGAAGGGAACTCCAAACATGTCAACATTGATTTGAAGAATCTCCACTGGAGTTTGAGAGATTTTGACATGAAAGTGTCACCATTTTCTCGGGGATTTGGAACATTTCCGGAGAATTTCCAAAGTTTCCCCGGGATTTCCAAAATTTGGAAGGAACTCCATACATGTCAACATTGATTTGAAGAATCTCCACTGGAGTTTGAGAGGTTTTGACCTGAACGTGTCACCATTTTGTCGGGGATTTGGAACATTTCCAGAGAATTTCCGAAGTTTCCCTGGGATTTCCAAAATTTGGAAGGGAACTCCAAACATGTCAACATTGATTTGAGGAATCCCCACTGGAGTTTGAGAGATTTTGACGTGAAAGTGTCACCATTTTGTCGGGGATTTGGAAAATTTCCTGAGAATTTCCAAAGTTTCCCCGGGATTTCCAAAATTTGGAAGGGAACTCCAAACATGTCAACATTGATTTTGAGAATCTCCACTGGAGTTTGAGAGATTTTGACCAAAGAATTTCCAAAGTTTCCCCGGGATTTCAAAAATTTGGAAGGGAACTCCAAACATGTCAACATTGATTTTCAGAATCTCCACTGCAGTTTGAGAGATTTTGACCTGAAACAATCACCATTTTGTCGGGGATTTGGAACATTTCCAGAGAATTTCCAAAGTTTCCCTGGGATTTCCAAAATTTGGAAGGGAACTCCAAACATGTCAACATTAATTTGAAGAATCTCCACTGGAGTTTGAGAGGTTTTGGCCTGAAAGTGTCACCATTTTGTCGGGGATTTGGAAAATTTCCGGAGAATTTCCAAAGTTTCCCCGGGATTTCCAAAATTTGGAAGGGAACTCCAAACATGTCAACATTGATTTGAAGAATCTCCACTGGAGTTTGAGAGATGTTGACGTGAAAGTGTCACCATTTTGTCGGGGATTTGGAAAATTTCCTGTGAATTTCCAAAGTTTCCCCGGGATTTCCCAAATTTGGAAGGGAACTCCAAACATGTCAACATTGATTTGAAGAATCTCCACTGGAGTTTGAGAGGTTTTGACCTGAACGTGTCACCATTTTGTCGGGGATTTGGAACATTTCCTGAGAATTTCCAAAGTTTCCCCGGGATTTCCCAAATTTGGAAGGGAACTCCAAACATGTCAACATTGATTTGAAGAATCTCCACTGGAGTTTGAGAGATGTTGACGTGAAAGTGTCACCATTTTGTCGGGGATTTGGAACATTTCCTGAGAATTTCCAAAGTTTCCCCGGGATTTCCCAAATTTGGAAGGGAACTCCAAACATGTCAACATTGATTTGAAGAATCTCCACTGGAGTTTGAGAGATGTTGACGTGAAAGTGTCACCATTTTGTCGGGGATTTGGAACATTTCCTGAGAATTTCCAAAGTTTCCCCGGGATTTCTAAAATTTGGAAGGGAACTCCAAACATGTCAATATTGATTTTCAGAATCTCCGCTGGAGTTTGAGAGATTTTGTCGTGAAAGTGTCACCATTTTGTCGGGGATTTGGAACATTTCCTGAGAATTTCCAAAGTATCCCCGGGATTGCCAAAATTTGGAAGGGAACTCCAAACATGTCAACACTGATTTTCAGAATCTCCACTAGGGTTTGAGAGATTTTGACCTGAAAGTGTCACCATTTTGTCGGGGATTTGGAACATTTCCTGAGAATTTCCAAAGTTTCCCCGGGATTGCCAAAATTTGGAAGGGAACTCCAAACATGTCAACATTGATTTGAAGAATCTCCACTGGAGTTTGAGAGATTTTGACCTGAAAGTGTCACCATTTTGTCGGGGATTTGGAACATTTCCTGAGAATTTCCAAAGTTTCCCCGGGATTTCCAAAATTTGGAAGGGAACTCCAAACATGTCAACATTGATTTGAAGAATCTCCACTGGAGTTTGAGACATTTTGACGTGAAAGTGTCACCATTTTGTCGGGGATTTGGAACATTTCCGAAGAATTTCCAAAGTTTCCCCGGGATTTCCAAAATTTGGAAGGGAACTCCAAACATGTCAACATTGATTTTAAGAATCTCCACTGGAGTTTGAGAGGTGTTGACGTGAAAGTGTCACCATTTTGTCGGGGATTTGTAACATTTCCTGAGAATTTCTAAAGTTTCCCCGGGATTGCCAAAATTTTGAAGGGAACTGTAAACCTGTCAACATTGATTTGAAGAATCTCCACTGGAGCTTGAGAGATTTTGACATGAAAGTGTCACAATTTTGTCAAAGATTTGGAAAATTTCTTGAAAATTTCCAAAGTTTCCCCGGGATTTCCAAAATTTGGAAGGGAACTCCAAACATGTCAACATTGATTTTCAGAATCTCCACTGGAGTTTGAGAGATTTTGACCTGAAAGTGTCACCATTTTGTCGGGTATTTGGAACATTTCCTGAGAATTTCCAAAGTTTCCCTGGGATTTCCAAAATTTTGAAGGGAACTCTAAACCTGTCAACATTGATTTGAAGAATCTCCACTGGAGTTTGAGAGGTTTTGACATGAAAGTGTCACCATTTTGTCGGGGATTTGGAACATTTCCGGAGAATTTCTAAAGTTTCCTCGGGATTTCCAAAATTTGGAAGGGAACTCCATACATGTCAACATTGATTTTCAGAATCTCCACTGGAGTTTGAGAGATTTTGACCTGAAAGTGTCACCATTTTGTCAAGGATTTGGAAAATTTCCAGAGAATTTCAAAAGTTTCCCCGGGATTTCCAAAATTTGGAAGGGAACTCCAAACATGTCAACATTGATTTTCAGAATCTCCACTGGAGTTTGAGAGGTTATGACCTGAACGTGTCACCATTTTGTCGGGGATTTGGAACATTTCCGGAGAATTTCCAAAGTTTCCCCGGGATTTCCAAAATTTGGAAGGGAACTCCAAACATGTCAACATTGATTTTCAGAATCTCCACTGGAGTTTGAGAGATTTTGACATGAAAGTGTCACCATTTTGTCAGGGATTTGGAACATTTCCGGAGAATTTCCAAAGTTTCCCCGGGATTTCCAAAATTTGGAAGGGAACTCCAAACATGTCAACATTGATTTGAAGAATCTCCACTGGAGTTTGAGAGATTTTGACCTGAAAGTGTCACCATTTTCTCAGGGATTTGGAACATTTCCGGAGAATTTCCAAAGTTTCCCTGGGATTTCCAAAATTTTGAAGGGAACTCTAAACCTGTCAACATTGATTTTCAGAATCTCCACTGGAGTTTGAGAGATTTTGACCTGAACGTGTCACCATTTTGTCAGGGATTTGGAACATTTCCGGAGAATTTCCAAAGTTTCCCCGGGATTTCCAAAATTTGGAAGGGAACTCCAAACATGTCAACATTGATTTTCAGAATCTCCACTGGAGTTTGAGAGATTTTGACGTAAAAGTGTCACCATTTTGTCGGGGATTTGGAACATTTCCGAAGAATTTCCAAAGTTTCCCCGGGATTTCCCAAATTTGAAAGGGAACTCCAAACATGTCAACATTGACTTGAAGAATCTCCGCTGGAGTTTGAGACATGTTGACGTGAAAGTGTCACCATTTTGTCGGGGATTTGGAACATTTCCTGAGAATTTCCAAAGTTTCCCCGGGATTTCCAAAATTTGGAAGGGAACTCCAAACATGTCAACATTGATTTTCAGAATCTCCACTGGAGTTTGAGAGATTTTGACGTAAAAGTGTCACCATTTTGTCGGGGATTTGGAACATTTCCGAAGAATTTCCAAAGTTTCCCCGGGATTTCCCAAATTTGAAAGGGAACTCCAAACATGTCAACATTGATTTGAAGAATCTCCGCTGGAGTTTGAGAAATGTTGACGTGAAAGTGTCACCATTCTGTCGGGGATTTGGAACATTTCCTGAGAATTTCCAAAGTTTCCCCGGGATTGTCAAAATTTGGAAGGGAACTCTAAACCTGTCAACATTGATTTGAAGAATCTCCACTGGAGTGTGAGAGATTTTGACATGAAAGTGTCACCATTTTGTCAGGGATTTGGAAAATTTCCTGAGAATTTCCAAAGATTCCCTAAGATTTCCAAAATTTGGAAGGGAACTCCAAACATGTCAACATTGATTTGAAGAATCTCCACTAGGGTTTGAGAGATTTTGACGTCAAAGTGTCACCATTTTGTCGGGGATTTGGAAAATTTCCTGAGAATTTCCAAAGTTTCCCCGGGATTTCCAAAATTTGGAAGGGAACTCCAAACATGTCAACATTGATTTTAAGAATCTCCACTGGAGTTTTAGAGATTTTGACGTTAAAGTGTCACCATTTTGTCGGGGATTTGGAACATTCCTGAGAATTTCCAAAGTTTCCCTCAGATTGCCAAAATTTGGAAGGGAACTTCAAACCTGTCAATATTGATTTGAAGAATCTCCACTGGAGTTTGAGAGATTTTGACATGAAAGTGTCACCATTTTGTCAGGGATTTGGAAAATTTCCTGAGAATTTCCAAAGTTTCCCCGGGATTTCCAAAATTTGTAAGGGAACTCCATACATGTCAACATTGATTTTCAGAATCTCCACTAGGGTTTGAGAGATTTTGTCCCGAAAGTGTCACCATTTTGTCGGGGATTTGGAACATTTCCTGAGAATTTCCAAAGTTTCCCCGGGATTTCCCAAATTTGGAAGGGAACTCCAAACATGTCAACATTGATTTTCAGAATCTCCACTGGAGATTGAGAGATGTTGACGTGAAAGTGTCACCATTTTGTCGGGGATTTGGAAAATTTCCTGAGAATTTCCAAAGTTTCCCCGGGATTTCCAAAATTTGGAAGGGAACTCCAAACCTGTCAACATTGATTTTCAGAATCTCCACTGGAGTTTGAGAGATTTTGACCTGAAAGTGTCACCATTTTCTCGGGGATTTGGAACATTTCCGGAGAATTTCCAAAGTTTCCCCGGGATTTCCAAAATTTGGAAGGGAACTCCAAACATGTCAACATTGATTTGAAGAATCCCCACTGGAGTTTGAGAGATGTTGACGTGAAAGTGTCACCATTTTGTCGGGGATTTGGAAAATTTCCTGAGAATTTCCAAAGTTTCCCCGGGATTTCCCAAATTTGGAAGGGAACTCCAAACATGTCAACATTGATTTGAAGAATCTCCACTGGAGTTTGAGAGATTTTGACCTGAAAGTGTCACCATTTTCTCGGGGATTTGGAACATTTCCGGAGAATTTCCAAAGTTTCCCCGGGATTTCCAAAATTTGGAAGGAACTCCAAACATGTCAACATTGATTTTCAGAATCTCCACTGGAGTTTGAGACATGTTGACGTGAACGTGTCACCATTTTGTCGGGGATTTGGAACATTTCCAGAGAATTTCCAAAGTTTCCCCGGGATTTCCAAAATTTGGAAGGGAACTCCAAACATGTCAACATTGATTTGAAGAATCCCCACTGGAGTTTGAGAGATTTTGACGTGAAAGTGTCACCATTTTGTCGGGGATTTGGAAAATTTCCTGAGAATTTCCAAAGTTTCCCCGGGATTGCCAAAATTTGGAAGGGAACTCCAAACATGTCAACATTGATTTTGAGAATCTCCACTGGAGTTTGAGAGATTTTGACAAAAGAATTTCCAAAGTTTCCCCGGGATTTCCCAAATTTGGAAGGGAACTCCAAACATGTCAACATTGATTTTGAGAATCTCCACTGGAGTTTGAGAGATTTTGACCAAAGAATTTCCAAAGTTTCCCCGGGATTTCCAAAATTTGGAAGGGAACTCCAAACATGTCAACATTGATTTTCAGAATCTCCACTGGAGTTTGAGAGGTTTTGACATGAAAGTGTCACCATTTTGTCGGGGATTTGGAACATTTCCTGAGAATTTCCAAAGTTTCCTCGGGATTTCCAAAATTTGGAAGGGAACTCCAAACATGTCAACATTGATTTGAAGAATCTCCACTGGAGTTTGAGAGATTTTGACCTGAAAGTGTCACCATTTTGTCGGGGATTTGGAAAATTTCCTGAGAATTTCCAAAGTTTCCCCGGGATTGCCAAAATTTGGAAGGGAACTCCAAACATGTCAACATTGATTTTCAGAATCTCCACTGGAGTTTGAGAGATTTTGACGTCAAAGTGTCACCATTTTGTCGGGGATTTGGAACATTTCCGGAGAATTTCCAAAGTTTCCCCGGGATTTCCAAAATTTGTAAGGGAACTCCAAACATGTCAACATTGATTTTCAGAATCTCCACTGGAATTTGAGAGGTTATGACCTGAAAGAGTCACCATTTTGTCGGAGATTTGGAACATTTCCGGAGAATTTCCAAAGTTACCCCGGGATTTCCCAAATTTGGAAGGGAACTCCAAACATGTCAACATTGATTTGAAGAATATCCACTGGAGTTTGAGGGATTTTGACCTGAAAGTGTCACCATTTTGTCGGGGATATGGAAAATTTCCGGAGAATTTCCAAAGTTTCCCCGGGATTTCCAAAATTTGGAAGGGAACTCCAAACATGTCAATATTGATTTGAAGAATCTCCACTGGAGTTTGAGAGATGGTGACGTGAAAGTGTCACCATTTTGTCGGGGATTTGGAAAATTTCCTGAGAATTTCCAAAGTTTCCCCGGGATTGCCAAAATTTGGAAGGGAACTCCAAACATGTCAACATTTATGTGAAGAATTTCCACTGGAGTTTGAGAGATTTTGACCTGAAAGTGTCACCATTTTGTCGGGGATTTGGAACATTTCCTGAGAATTTCCAAAGTTTCCCCGGGATTGCCAAAATTTGGAAGGGAACTCCAAACATGTCAATATTGATTTTCAGAATCTCCACTGGAGTTTGAGAGATTTTGACCTGAAAGTGTCACCATTTTGTCGGGGATTTGGAAGATTTCCTGAGAATTTCCAAAGTTTCCCCGGGATTGCCAAAATTTCGAAGGGAACTCCAAACATGTCAACATTGATTTTCAGAATCTCCACTGGTGTTTGAGAGATTTTGACGTGAAAGTGTCAGCATTTTGTCGGGGATTTGGAACATTTCTGGAGAATTTCCAAAGTTTCCCCGGGATTTCCAAAATTTGGAAGGGAACTCCAAACATGTCAACATTGATTTTCAGAATCTCCACTGGAGTTTGAGAGATTTTGACGTAAAAGTGTCACCATTTTGTCGGGGATTTGGAACATTTCCGAAGAATTTCCAAAGTTTCCCCGGGATTTCCCAAATTTGAAAGGGAACTCCAAACATGTCAACATTGATTTGAAGAATCTCCGCTGGAGTTTGAGAGATGTTGACGTGAAAGTGTCACCATTTTGTCGGGGATTTGGAACATTTCCTGAGAATTTCCAAAGTTTCCCCGGGATTGTCAAAATTTGGAAGGGAACTCTAAACCTGTCAACATTGATTTGAAGAATCTCCACTGGAGTGTGAGAGATTTTGACATGAAAGTGTCACCATTTTGTTGGGGATTTGGAAAATTTCCTGAGAATTCCCAAAGTTTCCCCGGGATTTCCAAAATTTGGAAGGGAACTCCAAACATGTCAACATTGATTTTCAGAATCTCCACTGGAGTTTGAGAGGTTATGACCTGAACGTGTCACCATTTTGTCGGGGATTTGGAACATTTCCGGAGAATTTCCAAAGTTTCCCCGGGATTTCCAAAATTTGGAAGGGAACTCCAAACATGTCAACATTGATTTGAAGAATCTCCACTGGAGTTTGAGAGATTTTGACATGAAAGTGTCACCATTTTGTCAGGGATTTGGAACATTTCCGGAGAATTTCCAAAGTTTCCCCGGGATTTCCAAAATTTGGAAGGGAACTCCAAACATGTCAACATTGATTTGAAGAATCTCCACTGGAGTTTGAGAGATTTTGACCTGAAAGTGTCACCATTTTCTCAGGGATTTGGAACATTTCCGGAGAATTTCCAAAGTTTCCCTGGGATTTCCAAAATTTTGAAGGGAACTCTAAACCTGTCAACATTGATTTTCAGAATCTCCACTGGAGTTTGAGAGATTTTGACCTGAACGTGTCACCATTTTGTCAGGGATTTGGAACATTTCCGGAGAATTTCCAAAGTTTCCCCGGGATTTCCAAAATTTGGAAGGGAACTCCAAACATGTCAACATTGATTTTCAGAATCTCCACTGGAGTTTGAGAGATTTTGACGTAAAAGTGTCACCATTTTGTCGGGGATTTGGAACATTTCCGAAGAATTTCCAAAGTTTCCCCGGGATTTCCCAAATTTGAAAGGGAACTCCAAACATGTCAACATTGATTTGAAGAATCTCCGCTGGAGTTTGAGACATGTTGACGTGAAAGTGTCACCATTTTGTCGGGGATTTGGAACATTTCTGGAGAATTCCCAAAGTTTCCCCGGGATTTCCAAAATTTGGAAGGGAACTCCAAACATGTCAACATTGATTTTCAGAATCTCCACTGGAGTTTGAGAGATTTTGACGTAAAAGTGTCACCATTTTGTCGGGGATTTGGAACATTTCCGAAGAATTTCCAAAGTTTCCCCGGGATTTCCCAAATTTGAAAGGGAACTCCAAACATGTCAACATTGATTTGAAGAATCTCCGCTGGAGTTTGAGAAATGTTGACGTGAAAGTGTCACCATTCTGTCGGGGATTTGGAACATTTCCTGAGAATTTCCAAAGTTTCCCCGGGATTGTCAAAATTTGGAAGGGAACTCTAAACCTGTCAACATTGATTTGAAGAATCTCCACTGGAGTGTGAGAGATTTTGACATGAAAGTGTCACCATTTTGTCAGGGATTTGGAAAATTTCCTGAGAATTTCCAAAGATTCCCTAAGATTTCCAAAATTTGGAAGGGAACTCCAAACCTGTCAACATTGATTTTCAGAATCTCCACTGGAGTTTGAGAGATTTTGACCTGAAAGTGTCACCATTTTCTCGGGGATTTGGAACATTTCCGGAGAATTTCCAAAGTTTCCCCGGGATTTCCAAAATTTGGAAGGAACTCCATACATGTCAATATTGATTTGAAGAATCTCCACTGGAGTTTGAGAGATGTTGACGTGAACGTGTCACCATTTTGTCGGGGATTTGGAACATTTCCAGAGAATTTCCAAAGTTTCCCCGGGATTTCCAAAATTTGGAAGGGAACTCCAAACATGTCAACATTGATTTGAAGAATCCCCACTGGAGTTTGAGAGATGTTGACGTGAAAGTGTCACCATTTTGTCGGGGATTTGGAAAATTTCCTGAGAATTTCCAAAGTTTCCCCGGGATTTCCCAAATTTGGAAGGGAACTCCAAACATGTCAACATTGATTTGAAGAATCTCCACTGGAGTTTGAGAGATTTTGACCTGAAAGTGTCACCATTTTCTCGGGGATTTGGAAAATTTCCTGAGAATTTCCAAAGTTTCCCCGGGATTTCCAAAATTTGGAAGGAACTCCAAACATGTCAACATTGATTTTCAGAATCTCCACTGGAGTTTGAGAGATGTTGACGTGAACGTGTCACCATTTTGTCGGGGATTTGGAACATTTCCAGAGAATTTCCAAAGTTTCCCCGGGATTTCCAAAATTTGGAAGGGAACTCCAAACATGTCAACATTGATTTGAAGAATCCCCACTGGAGTTTGAGAGATTTTGACGTGAAAGTGTCACCATTTTGTCGGGGATTTGGAAAATTTCCTGAGAATTTCCAAAGTTTCCCCGGGATTTCCAAAATTTGGAAGGGAACTCCAAACATGTCAACATTGATTTTGAGAATCTCCACTGGAGTTTGAGAGATTTTGACAAAAGAATTTCCAAAGTTTCCCCGGGATTTCCCAAATTTGGAAGGGAACTCCAAACATGTCAACATTGATTTTGAGAATCTCCACTGGAGTTTGAGAGATTTTGACCAAAGAATTTCCAAAGTTTCCCCGGGATTTCCAAAATTTGGAAGGGAACTCCAAACATGTCAACATTGATTTTCAGAATCTCCACTGGAGTTTGAGAGGTTTTGACATGAAAGTGTCACCATTTTGTCGGGGATTTGGAACATTTCCTGAGAATTTCCAAAGTTTCCTCGGGATTTCCAAAATTTGGAAGGGAACTCCAAACATGTCAACATTGATTTGAAGAATCTCCACTGGAGTTTGAGAGATTTTGACCTGAAAGTGTCACCATTTTGTCGGGGATTTGGAAAATTTCCTGAGAATTTCCAAAGTTTCCCCGGGATTGCCAAAATTTGGAAGGGAACTCCAAACATGTCAACATTGATTTTCAGAATCTCCACTGGAGTTTGAGAGATTTTGACGTCAAAGTGTCACCATTTTGTCGGGGATTTGGAACATTTCCGGAGAATTTCCAAAGTTTCCCCGGGATTTCCAAAATTTGTAAGGGAACTCCAAACATGTCAACATTGATTTTCAGAATCTCCACTGGAGTTTGAGAGGTTATGACCTGAAAGAGTCACCATTTTGTCGGAGATTTGGAACATTTCCGGAGAATTTCCAAAGTTTCCCCGGGATTTCCAAAATTTGGAAGGGAACTCCAAACATGTCAACATTGATTTGAAGAATCTCCACTGGAGTTTGAGGGATTTTGACCTGAAAGTGTCACCATTTTGTCGGGGATATGGAAAATTTCCGGAGAATTTCCAAAGTTTCCCCGGGATTTCCAAAATTTGGAAGGGAACTCCAAACATGTCAGTATTGATTTGAAGAATCTCCACTGGAGTTTGAGAGATGGTGACGTGAAAGTGTCACCATTTTGTCGGGGATTTGGAAAATTTCCTGAGAATTTCCAAAGTTTCCCCGGGATTGCCAAAATTTGGAAGGGAACTCCAAACATGTCAACATTTATGTGAAGAATTTCCACTGGAGTTTGAGAGATTTTGACCTGAAAGTGTCACCATTTTGTCGGGGATTTGGAACATTTCCGGAGAATTTCCAAAGTTTCCCCGGGATTGCCAAAATTTGGAAGGGAACTCCAAACATGTCAATATTGATTTTCAGAATCTCCACTGGAGTTTGAGAGATTTTGACCTGAAAGTGTCACCATTTTGTCGGGGATTTGGAACATTTCCTGAGAATTTCCAAAGTTTCCCCGGGATTGCCAAAATTTCGAAGGGAACTCCAAACATGTCAACATTGATTTGAAGAATCTCCACTGGTGTTTGAGAGATTTTGACGTGAAAGTGTCAGCATTTTGTCGGGGATTTGGAACATTTCTGGAGAATTTCCAAAGTTTCCCCGGGATTTCCAAAATTTGGAAGGGAACTCCAAACATGTCAACATTGATTTTCAGAATCTCCACTGGAGTTTGAGAGATTTTGACGTGAAAGTGTCACCATTTTGTCGGGGATTTGGAACATTTCCGAAGAATTTCCAAAGTTTCCCCGGGATTTCCCAAATTTGAAAGGGAACTCCAAACATGTCAACATTGATTTTCAGAATCTCCGCTGGAGTTTGAGAGATGTTGACGTGAAAGTGTCACCATTGTGTCGGGGATTTGGAACATTTCCTGAGAATTTCCAAAGTTTCCCCGGGATTGTCAAAATTTGGAAGGGAACTCTAAACCTGTCAACATTGATTTGAAGAATCTCCACTGGAGTGTGAGAGATTTTGACATGAAAGTGTCACCATTTTGTTGGGGATTTGGAAAATTTCCTGAGAATTTCCAAAGATTCCCTAAGATTTCCAAAATTTGGAAGGGAACTCCAAACATGTCAACATTGATTTGAAGAATCTCCACTGGAGTTTGAGAGATTTTGACGTTAAAGTGTCACCATTTTGTCGGGGATTTGGAACATTCCTGAGAATTTCCAAAGTTTCCCTCGGATTGCCAAAATTTGGAAGGGAACTTCAAACCTGTCAACATTGATTTGAAGAATCTCCACTGGAGTTTGAGAGATTTTGACATGAAAGTGTCACCATTTTGTCAGGGATTTGGAAAATTTCCTGAGAATTTCCAAAGTTTCCCCGGGATTTCCAAAATTTGTAAGGGAACTCCATACATGTCAACATTGATTTTCAGAATCTCCACTAGGGTTTGAGAGATTTTGACGTGAAAGTGTCACTATTTTGTCGGGGATTTTGAACATTTCCTGAGAATTTCCAAAGTTTCCCCGGGATTTCCCAAATTTGGAAGGGAACTCCAAACATGTCAACATTGATTTTCAGAATCTGCACTGGAGATTGAGAGGTTTTGACCTGAACGTGTCACCATTTTGTCGGGGATTTGGAAAATTTCCGGAGAATTTCCAAAGTTTCCCCGGGATTTCCAAAATTTGGAAGGGAACTCCAAACATGTCAACATTGATTTGAAGAATCTCCACTGGAGTTTGAGAGATTTTGACCTGAAAGTGTCACCATTTTCTCGGGGATTTGGAACATTTCCGGAGAATTTCCAAAGTTTCCCCGGGATTTCCAAAATTTGGAAGGAACTCCATACATGTCAACATTGATTTGAAGAATCTCCACTGGAGTTTGAGAGGTTTTGACCTGAACGTGTCACCATTTTGTCGGGGATTTGGAACATTTCCAGAGAATTTCCAAAGTTTCCCTGGGATTTCCAAAATTTGGAAGGGAACTCCAAACATGTCAACATTGATTTGAAGAATCCCCACTGGAGTTTGAGAGATTTTGACGTGAAAGTGTCACCATTTTGTCGGGGATTTGGAAAATTTCCTGAGAATTTCCAAAGTTTCCCCGGGATTTCCAAAATTTGGAAGGGAACTCCAAACATGTCAACATTGATTTTCAGAATCTCCACTGGAGTTTGAGAGATTTTGACCAAAGAATTTCCAAAGTTTCCCCGGGATTTCCCAAATTTGGAAGGGAACTCCAAACATGTCAACATTGATTTTCAGAATCTCCACTGGAGTTTGAGAGATTTTGACCTGAAAGTGTCACCATTTTGTCGGGGATTTGGAACATTCCCTAAGAATTTCCAAAGTTTCCCCGGGATTTCCAAAATTTGGAAGGGAACTCCAAACATGTCAACATTGATTTTCAGAATCTCCACTGGAGTTTGAGAGGTTTTGACCTGAAAGTGTCACCATTTTGTCGGGGATTTGGAACATTTCCTGAGAATTTCCAAAGTTTCCTCGGGATTTCCAAAATTTGGAAGGGAACTCCAAACATGTCAACATTGATTTTGAGAATCTCCACTGGAGTTTGAGAGATTTTGACCTGAAAGTGTCACCATTTTGTCGTTGATTTGGAAAATTTCCTGAGAAGTTCCAAAGTTTCCCCGGGATTTCCAAAATTTGGAAGGGAACTCCAAACATGTCAACATTGATTTTCAGAATCTCCACTGGAGTTTGAGGGATTTTGACCTGAAAGTCTCACCATTTTGTCGGGGATTTGGAAAATTTCCGGAGAATTTCCAAAGTTTCCCCGGGATTTCAAAATTTGGAAGGGAACTCCAAACATGTCAACATTGATTTGAAGAATCTCCACTGGAGTTTGAGAGATTTTGACCTGAAAGTGTCACCATTTTGTCGGGGATTTGGAAAATTTCCTGAGAAGTTCCAAAGTTTCCCCGGGATTTCCAAAATTTGGAGGGGAACTCCAAACATGTCAACATTGATTTTCAGAATCTCCACTGGAGTTTGAGAGATGTTGACGTGAAAGTGTCACCATTTTGTCGGGGATTTGGAACATTTCCTGAGAATTTCCAAAGTTTCCCCGGGATTGTCAAAATTTGGAAGGGAACTCTAAACCTGTCAACATTGATTTGAAGAATCTCCACTGGAGTGTGAGAGATTTTGACATGAAAGTGTCACCATTTTGTCAGGGATTTGGAAAATTTCCTGAGAATTTCCAAAGTTTCCCCGGGAATTCTAAAATTTGGAAGGGAACTCCATACATGTCAACATTGATTTGAAGAATCTCCACTAGGGTTTGAGAGATTTTGACGTCAAAGTGTCACCATTTTGTCGGGGATTTGGAAAATTTCCGGAGAATTTCAAAAGTTTCCCCGGGATTTCCAAAATTTGGAAGGGAACTCCAAACATGTCAACATTGATTTGAAGAATCTCCACTGGAGTTTGAGAGATGTTGACGTGAAAGTGTCACCATTTTGTCGGGGATTTGGAACATTTCCTGAGAATTTCCAAAGTTTCCCCGGGATTGCCAAAATTTGGAAGGGAACTCCAAACATGTCAACATTGATTTTCAGAATCTCCACTGGAGTTTGAGAGGTTTTGACCTGAACGTGTCACCATTTTGTCGGGGATTTGGAACATTTCCGGAGAATTTCCAAAGTTACCCCGGGATTGCCAAAATTTGTAAGGGAACTCCAAACATGTCAACATTGATTTGAAGAATATCCACTGGAGTTTGAGGGATTTTGACCTGAAAGTGTCACCATTTTGTCGGGGATTTGGAACATTTCCTGAGAATTTCCAAAGTTTCCCCGGGATTTCCAAAATTTGGAAGGGAACTCCAAACATGTCAACATTGATTTGAAGAATCTCCACTGGAGTTTGAGAGATGTTGACGTGAAAGTGTCACCATTTTGTCGGGGATTTGGAAAATTTCCTGAGAATTTCCAAAGTTTCCCCGGGATTTCCAAAATTTGGAAGGGAACTCCAAACATGTCAACATTTATTTGAAGAATTTCCACTGGAGTTTGAGAGATTTTGACCTGAAAGTGTCACCATTTTGTCGGGGATTTGGAACATTTCCGGAGAATTTCCAAAGTTTCCCCGGGATTGCCAAAATTTGGAAGGGAACTCCAAATATGTCAACATTGATTTGAAGAATCTCCACTGGAGTTTGAGAGATTTTGACCTGAAAGAGTCACCATTTTGTCGGGGATTTGGAAAATTTCCAGAGAATTTCCAAAGTTTCCCCGGGATTTCCAAAATTTGGAAGGGAACTCCAAACATGTCAACATTGATTTGAAGAATCTCCACTGGAGTTTGAGAGATGTTGACGTGAAAGTGTCACCATTTTGTCGGGGATTTGGAACATTTCCTGAGAATTTCCAAAGTTTCCCCGGGATTGCCAAAATTTGGAAGGGAACTCCAAACATGTCAACATTGATTTGAAGAATCTCCACTGGAGTTTGAGAGGTTATGACCTGAAAGAGTCACCATTTTGTCGGGGATTTGGAACATTTCCGGAGAATTTCCAAAGTTACCCCGGGATTGCCAAAATTTGAAAGGGAACTCCAAACATGTCAACATTGATTTGAAGAATATCCACTGGAGTTTGAGGGATTTTGACCTGAAAGTGTCACCATTTTGTCGGGGATTTGGAACATTTCCTGAGAATTTCCAAAGTTTCCCCGGGATTTCCAAAATTTGGAAGGGAACTCCAAACATGTCAACATTGATTTGAAGAATCTCCACTGGAGTTTGAGAGATGTTGACGTGAAAGTGTCACCATTTTGTCGGGGATTTGGAAAATTTCCTGAGAATTTCCAAAGTTTCCCCGGGATTTCCAAAATTTGGAAGGGAACTCCAAACATGTCAACATTTATTTGAAGAATTTCCACTGGAGTTTGAGAGATTTTGACCTGAAAGTGTCACCATTTTGTCGGGGATTTGGAACATTTCCGGAGAATTTCCAAAGTTTCCCCGGGATTGCCAAAATTTGGAAGGGAACTCCAAACATGTCAATATTGATTTTCAGAATCTCCACTGGAGTTTGAGAGATTTTGACCTGAAAGTGTCACCATTTTGTCGGGGATTTGGAACATTTCCGGAGAATTTCCAAAGTTTCCCCGGGATTGCCAAAATTTGGAAGGGAACTCCAAACATGTCAACATTGATTTTCAGAATCTCCACTGGAGTATGAGAGATTTTGACCTGAAAGTGTCACCATTTTGTCGGGGATTTGGAACATTTCCGGAGAATTTCCAAAGTTTCCCCGGGAATTCTAAAATTTGGAAGGGAACTCCAAACATGTCAACATTGATTTGAAGAATCTCCACTGGAGTTTGAGAGATTTTGACCTGAAAGTGTCACCATTTTGTCGGGGATTTGGAACATTTCCGGAGAATTTCCAAAGTTTCCCCGGGATTGCCAAAATTTGGAAGGGAACTCCAAACATGTCAACATTGATTTGAAGAATCTCCACTGGAGTTTGAGAGATTTTGACCTGAAAGAGTCACCATTTTGTCGGGGATTTGGAAAATTTCCGGAGAATTTCCAAAGTGTCCCCGGTATTTCCAAAATTTGGAAGGGAACTCCAAACATGTCAACATTGATTTTCAGAATCTCCACTGGAGTTTGAGAGATTTTGACGTGAAAGTGTCACCATTTTGTCGGGGATTTGGAACATTTCCTGAGAATTTCCAAAGTTTCCCCCGGGATTTCCAAAATTTGGAAGGGAACTTCAAACATGTCAACATTGATTTTCAGAATCTCCACTGGAGTTTTAGAGGTTATGACCTGAAAGTGTCACCATTTTGTCGGGGATTTGGAACATTTCCGGAGAATTTCCAAAGTTTCCCCGGGACTGCCAAAATTTGGAAGGGAACTCCAAACATGTCAACATTGATTTTCAGAATCTCCACTGGAGTTTGAGAGATTTTGACCTGAAAGTGTCACCATTTTGTCGGGGATTTGGAACATTTCCTGAGAATTTCCAAAGTTTCCCCGGGATTGCCAAAATTTGGAAGGGAACTCCAAATATGTCAACATTGATTTGAAGAATCTCCACTGGAGTTTGAGAGATTTTGACCTGAAAGTGTCACCATTTTGTCGGGGATTTGGAACATTTCCGGAGAATTTCCAAAGTTTCCCCGGGAATTCTAAAATTTGGAAGGGAACTCCAAACATGTCAACATTGATTTGAAGAATCTCGACTGGAGTTTGAGAGAAGTTGACGTGAAAGGGTCACCATTATGTTGGGGATTTGGAACATTTCCTGAGAATTTCCAAAGTTTCCCTGGGATTTCCCAAATTTGGAAGGGAACTCCAAACATGTCAACATTGATTTTCAGAATCTCCACTGGAGTTTGAGAGATTTTGACCTGAAAGTGTCACCATTTTGTCGGGGATTTGGAACATTTCCAGAGAATTTCCAAAGTTTCCCCGGGATTTCCAAAATTTGGAAGGGAACTCCAAACATGTCAACATTGATTTTCAGAATCTCCACTGGAGTTTGAGAGGTTTTGACCTGAACGTGTCACCATTTTGTCGGGGATTTGGAACATTTCCTGAGAATTTCCAAAGTTTCCCCGGGATTTCCAAAATTTGGAAGGGAACTCCAAACATGTCAACATTGATTTGAAGAATCTCCACTGGAGTTTGAGAGATTTTGACATGAAAGTGTCACCATTTTGTCAGGGATTTGGAACATTTCCTGAGAATTTCCAAAGTTTCCCCGGGATTTCCAAAATTTGGAAGGGAACTCCAAACATGTCAACATTGATTTGAAGAATCTCCACTGGAGTTTGAGAGATGTTGACGTGAAAGTGTCACCATTTTGTCGGGGATTTGGAACATTTCCGGAGAATTTCCAAAGTTTCCCCGGGATTTCCAAAATTTTGAAAAGAACTCTAAACCTGTCAACATTGATTTTCAGAATCTCCACTGGAGTTTGAGAGATTTTGACCTGAACGTGTCACCATTTTGTCAGGGATTTGGAACATTTCCGGAGAATTTCCAAAGTTTCCCCGGGATTTCCAAAATTTGGAAGGGAACTCCAAACATGTCAACATTGATTTGAAGAATCTCCACTGGAGTTTGAGAGATTTTGACGTGAAAGTGTCACCATTTTGTCGGGGATTTGGAACATTTCTGGAGAATTTCCAAAGTTTCCCCGGGATTTCCAAAATTTGGAAGGGAACTCCAAACATGTCAACATTGATTTTCAGAATCTCCACTGGAGTTTGAGAGATTTTGACGTGAAAGTGTCACCATTTTGTCAGGGATTTGGAAAATTTCCTGAGAATTTCCAAAGATTCCCTAAGATTTCCAAAATTTGGAAGGGAACTCCATACATGTCAACATTGATTTGAAGAATCTCCACTAGGATTTGAGAGATTTTGACGTCAAAGTGTCACCATTTTGTCGGGGATTTGGAAAATTTCCGGAGAATTTCCAAAGTTTCCCCGGGATTTCCAAAATTTGGAAGGGAACTCCAAACATGTCAACATTGATTTTAAGAATCTCCACTGGAATTTTAGAGATTTTGACGTTAAAGTGTCACCATTTTGTCGGGGATTTGGAACATTCCTGAGAATTTCCAAAGTTTCCCTCGGATTGCCAAAATTTGGAAGGGAACTCCAAACCTGTCAACATTGATTTGAAGAATCTCCACTGGAGTTTGAGAGATTTTGACATGAAAGTGTCACCATTTTGTCAGGGATTTGGAAAATTTCCTGAGAATTTCCAAAGTTTCCCCGGGATTTCCAAAATTTGTAAGGGAACTCCATACATGTCAACATTGATTTTCAGAATCTCCACTGGAGTTTGAGAGATTTTGACCTGAAAGTGTCACCATTTTGTCGGGGATTTGGAACATTTCCTGAGAATTTCCAAAGTTTCCCCGGGATTTCCAAAATTTGGAAGGGAACTCCAAACATGTCAACATTGATTTTCAGAATCTCCACTGGAGTTTGAGAGATGTTGACGTCAAAGTGTCACCATTTTGTCGGGGATTTGGAACATTTCCTGAGAATTTCCAAAGTTTCCCCGGGATTGCCAAAATTTGGAAGGGAACTCCAAATATGTCAACATTGATTTGAAGAATCTCCACTGGATTTTGAGAGATTTTGACCTGAAAGTGTCACCATTTTGTCGGGGATTTGGAACATTTCCGGAGAATTTCCAAAGTTTCCCCGGGAATTCTAAAATTTGGAAGGGAACTCCAAACATGTCAACATTGATTTGAAGAATCTCGACTGGAGTTTGAGAGAAGTTGACGTGAAAGGGTCACCATTATGTTGGGGATTTGGAACATTTCCTGAGAATTTCCAAAGTTTCCCTGGGATTTCCCAAATTTGGAAGGGAACTCCAAACATGTCAACATTGATTTTCAGAATCTCCACTGGAGTTTGAGAGATTTTGACCTGAAAGTGTCACCATTTTGTCGGGGATTTGGAACATTTCCAGAGAATTTCCAAAGTTTCCCCGGGATTTCCAAAATTTGGAAGGGAACTCCAAACATGTCAACATTGATTTTCAGAATCTCCACTGGAGTTTGAGAGGTTTTGACCTGAACGTGTCACCATTTTGTCGGGGATTTGGAACATTTCCTGAGAATTTCCAAAGTTTCCCCGGGATTTCCAAAATTTGGAAGGGAACTCCAAACATGTCAACATTGATTTGAAGAATCTCCACTGGAGTTTGAGAGATTTTGACATGAAAGTGTCACCATTTTGTCAGGGATTTGGAACATTTCCTGAGAATTTCCAAAGTTTCCCCGGGATTTCCAAAATTTGGAAGGGAACTCCAAACATGTCAACATTGATTTGAAGAATCTCCACTGGAGTTTGAGAGATGTTGACGTGAAAGTGTCACCATTTTGTCGGGGATTTGGAACATTTCCGGAGAATTTCCAAAGTTTCCCCGGGATTTCCAAAATTTTGAAAAGAACTCTAAACCTGTCAACATTGATTTTCAGAATCTCCACTGGAGTTTGAGAGATTTTGACCTGAACGTGTCACCATTTTGTCAGGGATTTGGAACATTTCCGGAGAATTTCCAAAGTTTCCCCGGGATTTCCAAAATTTGGAAGGGAACTCCAAACATGTCAACATTGATTTGAAGAATCTCCACTGGAGTTTGAGAGATTTTGACGTGAAAGTGTCACCATTTTGTCGGGGATTTGGAACATTTCTGGAGAATTTCCAAAGTTTCCCCGGGATTTCCAAAATTTGGAAGGGAACTCCAAACATGTCAACATTGATTTTCAGAATCTCCACTGGAGTTTGAGAGATTTTGACGTGAAAGTGTCACCATTTTGTCAGGGATTTGGAAAATTTCCTGAGAATTTCCAAAGATTCCCTAAGATTTCCAAAATTTGGAAGGGAACTCCATACATGTCAACATTGATTTGAAGAATCTCCACTAGGATTTGAGAGATTTTGACGTCAAAGTGTCACCATTTTGTCGGGGATTTGGAAAATTTCCGGAGAATTTCCAAAGTTTCCCCGGGATTTCCAAAATTTGGAAGGGAACTCCAAACATGTCAACATTGATTTTAAGAATCTCCACTGGAATTTTAGAGATTTTGACGTTAAAGTGTCACCATTTTGTCGGGGATTTGGAACATTCCTGAGAATTTCCAAAGTTTCCCTCGGATTGCCAAAATTTGGAAGGGAACTCCAAACCTGTCAACATTGATTTGAAGAATCTCCACTGGAGTTTGAGAGATTTTGACATGAAAGTGTCACCATTTTGTCAGGGATTTGGAAAATTTCCTGAGAATTTCCAAAGTTTCCCCGGGATTTCCAAAATTTGTAAGGGAACTCCATACATGTCAACATTGATTTTCAGAATCTCCACTGGAGTTTGAGAGATTTTGACCTGAAAGTGTCACCATTTTGTCGGGGATTTGGAACATTTCCTGAGAATTTCCAAAGTTTCCCCGGGATTTCCAAAATTTGGAAGGGAACTCCAAACATGTCAACATTGATTTTCAGAATCTCCACTGGAGTTTGAGAGATGTTGACGTCAAAGTGTCACCATTTTGTCGGGGATTTGGAACATTTCCGGAGAATTTCCAAAGTTTCCCTGGGATTTCCAAAATTTGGAAGGAACTCCATACATGTCAACATTGATTTGAAGAATCTCCACTGGAGTTTGAGAGGATTTGACCTGAACGTGTCACCATTTTGTCGGGGATTTGGAACATTTCCGGAGAATTTCCAAAGTTTCCCCGGGATTGCCAAAATTTGGAAGGGAACTCCATACATGTCAACATTGATTTGAAGAATCTCCACTGGAGTGTGAGAAATTTTGACAGGAAAGTGTCACCATTTTGTCGGGGATTTGGAAAATTTCCTGAGAATTTCCAAAGATTCCCTGGGATTTCCAAAATTTGGAAGGGAACTCCATACATGTCAACATTGATTTG
Organism: Streptopelia decaocto; assembly: GCF_964273445.1. Lineage (NCBI taxonomy): Eukaryota > Metazoa > Chordata > Aves > Columbiformes > Columbidae > Streptopelia > Streptopelia decaocto. The sequence continues at coordinate 511,952 of NC_138672.1, read as the reverse complement.
AAGAATCTCCACTAGGGTTTGAGAGATTTTGACGTCAAAGTGTCACCATTTTGTCGGGGATTTGGAAAATTTCCGGAGAATTTCCAAAGTTTCCCCGGGATTTCCAAAATTTGGAAGGGAACTCCAAACATGTCAACATTGATTTTAAGAATCTCCACTGGAGTTTTAGAGATTTTGACGTTAAAGTGTCACCATTTTGTCGGGGATTTGGAACATTCCTGAGAATTTCCAAAGTTTCCCTCGGATTGCCAAAATTTGGAAGGGAACTTCAAACCTGTCAACATTGATTTGAAGAATCTCCACTGGAGTTTGAGAGATTTTGACATGAAAGTGTCACCATTTTGTCAGGGATTTGGAAAATTTCCTGAGAATTTCCAAAGTTTCCCCGGGATTTCCAAAATTTGTAAGGGAACTCCATACATGTCAACATTGATTTTCAGAATCTCCACTAGGGTTTGAGAGATTTTGTCCTGAAAGTGTCACCATTTTGTCGGGGATTTGGAACATTTCCTGAGAATTTCCAAAGTTTCCCAGGGAATTCCAAAATTTGGAAGGGAACTCCATACATGTCAACATTGATTTTGAGAATCTCCACTGGAGTATGAGAGATTTTGACCAAAGAATTTCCAAAGTTTCCCCGGGATTTCCCAAATTTGGAAGGGTACTCCAAACATGTCAACATTGATTTGAAGAATCTCCACTGGAGTTTGAGAGATTTTGATCTGAAAGAGTCACCATTTTGTCGGGGATTTGGAAAATTTCCAGAGAATTTCCAAAGTTTCCCCGGGATTTCCAAAATTTGGAAGGGAACTCCAAACATGTCAACATTAATTTGAAGAATCTCCACTGGAGTTTGAGAGGTATTGACCTGAAAGTGTCACCATTTTGTCGGGGATTTGGAAAATTTCCTGAGAATTTCCAAAGTTTCCCCGGGATTTCCAAAATTTGGAAGGGAACTCCAAACATGTCAACATTGATTTTAAGAATCTCCCCTGGAGTTTGAGAGATTTTGACATGAAAGTGTCACCATTTTGTCGGGGATTTGGAACATTTCTGGAGAATTTCCAAAGTTTCCCCGGGATTTCCAAAATTTGGAAGGGAACTCCAAACATGTCAACATTGATTTTCAGAATCTCCACTGGAGTTTGAGAGATTTTGACCTGAAAGTGTCACCATTTTGTCGGGGATTTGGAACATTTCCGGAGAATTTCCAAAGTTTCCCCGGGATTTCCCAAATTTGGAAGGGAACTCCAAACATGTCAACATTGATTTGTAGAATCTCCACTGGAGTTTGAGAGATTTTGACCTGAAAGAGTCACCATTTTGTCGGGGATTTAGAACATTTCCTGAGAATTTCCAAAGTTTCCCCGGGATTTCCAAAATTTGGAAGGGAACTCCAAACATGTCAACATTGATTTTCAGAATCTCCACTGGAGTTTGAGAGATTTTGACCTGAAAGTGTCACCATTTTGTCGGGGATTTGGAACATTTCCGGAGAATTTCCAAAGTTTCCCCGGGATTGCCAAAATTTGGAAGGGAACTCCAAACATGTCAACATTGATTTTGAGAATCTCCACTGGAGTTTGAGAGATTTTGACCTGAAAGTGTCACCATTTTGTCGGGGATTTGGAAAATTTCCTGAGAAGTTCCAAAGTTTCCCCGGGATTTCCAAAATTTGGAAGGGAACTCCAAACATGTCAACATTGATTTTCAGAATCTCCACTGGAGTTTGAGAGATTTTGACGTGAAAGTGTCACCATTTTGTCGGGGATTTGGAACATTTCTGGAGAACTTCCAAAGTTTCCCCGGGATTTCCAAAATTTGGAAGGGAACTCCAAACATGTCAACATTGATTTTCAGAATCTCCACTGGAGTTTGAAAGGTTATGACCTGAAAGAGTCACCATTTTGTCGGGGATTTGGAACATTTCCGGAGAATTTCCAAAGTTTCCCCGGGATTTCCAAAATTTGGAAGGGAACTCCAAACATGTCAACATTGATTTTCAGAATCTCCACTGGAGTTTGAGAGATTTTGACCTGAAAGTGTCACCATTTTGTCGGGGATTTGGAAAATTTCCTGAGAAGTTCCAAAGTTTCCCCGGGATTTCCAAAATTTGGAAGGGAACTCCAAACATGTCAACATTGATTTTCAGAATCTCCACTGGAGTTTGAGAGATTTTGACGTGAAAGTGTCACCATTTTGTCGGGGATTTATAACATTTCCTGAGAATTTCCAAAGTTTCCCCGGGATTGCCAAAATTTGGAAGGGAACTCCAAACATGTCAACATTGATTTTCAGAATCTCCACTGGAGTTTGAGAGGTTATGACCTGAAAGAGTCACCATTTTGTCGGGGATTTGGAACATTTCCGGAGAATTTCCAAAGTTTCCCCGGGATTTCCAAAATTTGGAAGGGAACTCCAAACATGTCAACATTGATTTGAAGAATCTCCACTGGAGTTTGAGAGATTTTGACCTGAAAGTGTCACCATTTTCTCGGGGATTTGGAACATTTCCGGAGAATTTCCAAAGTTTCCCCGGGATTTCCAAAATTTGGAAGGGAACTCCAAACATGTCAACATTGATTTGAAGAATCTCCACTGGAGTTTGAGAGATTTTGACCTGAAAGAGTCACCATTTTGTCGGGGATTTGGAAAATTTCCGGAGAATTTCCAAAGTTTCCCCGGGATTTCCAAAATTTGGAAGGGAACTCCAAACATGTCAACATTGATTTTCAGAATCTCCACTGGAGTTTGAGAGATTTTGACGTGAAAGTGTCACCATTTTGTCAGGGATTTGGAACATTACCGGAGAATTTCCAAAGTTTCCCTGGGATTTCCAAAATTTGGAAGGGAACTCTAAACCTGTCAACATTGATTTTCAGAATCTCCACTGGAGTTTGAGAGATTTTGACCTGAACGTGTCACCATTTTGTCAGGGATTTGAAACATTTCCAGAGAATTTCCAAAGTTTCCCTGGGATTTCCAAAATTTGGAAGGGAACTCCAAACATGTCAACATTGATTTGAAGAATCTCCACTAGGGTTTGAGAGATTTTGACGTCAAAGTGTCACCATTTTGTCGGGGATTTGGAAAATTTCCGGAGAATTTCCAAAGTTTCCCCGGGATTTCCAAAATTTGGAAGGGAACTCCAAACATGTCAACATTGATTTTAAGAATCTCCACTGGAGTTTTAGAGATTTTGACGTTAAAGTGTCACCATTTTGTCGGGGATTTGGAACATTCCTGAGAATTTCCAAAGTTTCCCTCGGATTGCCAAAATTTGGAAGGGAACTTCAAACCTGTCAACATTGATTTGAAGAATCTCCACTGGAGTTTGAGAGATTTTGACATGAAAGTGTCACCATTTTGTCAGGGATTTGGAAAATTTCCTGAGAATTTCCAAAGTTTCCCCGGGATTTCCAAAATTTGTAAGGGAACTCCATACATGTCAACATTGATTTTCAGAATCTCCACTAGGGTTTGAGAGATTTTGTCCTGAAAGTGTCACCATTTTGTCGGGGATTTGGAACATTTCCTGAGAATTTCCAAAGTTTCCCTGGGATTTCCAAAATTTGGAAGGGAACTCCAAACATGTCAACATTGATTTGAAGAATCTCCCCTGGAGTTTGAGAGATTTTGACGTGAAAGTGTCACCATTTTGTCGGGGATTTGGAACATTTCTGGAGAATTTCCAAAGTTTCCCCGGGATTTCCAAAATTTGGAAGGGAACTCCAAACATTTCAACATTGATTTGAAGAATCTCCACTGGAGTTTGAGAGATTTTGACGTGAAAGTGTCACCATTTTGTCGGGGATTTGGAACATTTCCGAAGAATTTCCAAAGTTTCCCCGGGATGTCCCAAATTTGAAAGGGAACTCCAAACATGTCAACATTGATTTGAAGAATCTCCGCTGGAGTTTGAGAGATGTTGACGTGAAAGTGTCACCATTTTGTCGGGGATTTGGAACATTTCCTGAGAATTTCCAAAGTTTCCCCGGGATTGCCAAAATTTGGAAGGGAACTCTAAACCTGTCAACATTGATTTGAAGATTCTCCACTGGAGTGTGAGAAATTTTGACAGGAAAGTGTCACCATTTTGTCGGGGATTTGGAAAATTTCCTGAGAATTTCCAAAGATTCCCTGGGATTTCCAAAATTTGGAAGGGAACTCCATACATGTCAACATTGATTTGAAGAATCTCCACTAGGGTTTGAGAGATTTTGACGTCAAAGTGTCACCATTTTGTCGGGGATTTGGAAAATTTCCGGAGAATTTCCAAAGTTTCCCCGGGATTTCCAAAATTTGGAAGGGAACTCCAAACATGTCAACATTGATTTTAAGAATCTCCACTGGAGTTTGAGAGATTTTGACGTTAAAGTGTCACCATTTTGTCGGGGATTTGGAACATTCCTGAGAATTTCCAAAGTTTCCCTCGGATTGCCAAAATTTGGAAGGGAACTTCAAACCTGTCAACATTGATTTGAAGAATCTCCACTGGAGTTTGAGAGATTTTGACATGAAAGTGTCACCATTTTGTCAGGGATTTGGAAAATTTCCTGAGAATTTCCAAAGTTTCCCCGGGATTTCCAAAATTTGTAAGGGAACTCCATACATGTCAACATTGATTTTCAGAATCTCCACTAGGGTTTGAGAGATTTTGTCCTGAAAGTGTCACCATTTTGTCGGGGATTTGGAACATTTCCTGAGAATTTCCAAAGTTTCCCAGGGAATTCCAAAATTTGGAAGGGAACTCCATACATGTCAACATTGATTTTGAGAATCTCCACTGGAGTATGAGAGATTTTGACCAAAGAATTTCCAAAGTTTCCCCGGGATTTCCCAAATTTGGAAGGGTACTCCAAACATGTCAACATTGATTTGAAGAATCTCCACTGGAGTTTGAGAGATTTTGATCTGAAAGAGTCACCATTTTGTCGGGGATTTGGAAAATTTCCAGAGAATTTCCAAAGTTTCCCCGGGATTTCCAAAATTTGGAAGGGAACTCCAAACATGTCAACATTAATTTGAAGAATCTCCACTGGAGTTTGAGAGGTATTGACCTGAAAGTGTCACCATTTTGTCGGGGATTTGGAAAATTTCCTGAAAATTTCCAAAGTTTCCCCGGGATTTCCAAAATTTGGAAGGGAACTCCAAACATGTCAACATTGATTTTAAGAATCTCCCCTGGAGTTTGAGAGATTTTGACATGAAAGTGTCACCATTTTGTCGGGGATTTGGAACATTTCTGGAGAATTTCCAAAGTTTCCCCGGGATTTCCAAAATTTGGAAGGGAACTCCAAACATGTCAACATTGATTTTCAGAATCTCCACTGGAGTTTGAGAGATTTTGACCTGAAAGTGTCACCATTTTGTCGGGGATTTGGAACATTTCCGGAGAATTTCCAAAGTTTCCCCGGGATTTCCAAAATTTGGAAGGGAACTCCAAACATGTCAACATTGATTTGTAGAATCTCCACTGGAGTTTGAGAGATTTTGACCTGAAAGAGTCACCATTTTGTCGGGGATTTAGAACATTTCCTGAGAATTTCCAAAGTTTCCCCGGGATTTCCAAAATTTGGAAGGGAACTCCAAACATGTCAACATTGATTTTCAGAATCTCCACTGGAGTTTGAGAGATTTTGACCTGAAAGTGTCACCATTTTGTCGGGGATTTGGAACATTTCCGGAGAATTTCCAAAGTTTCCCCGGGATTGCCAAAATTTGGAAGGGAACTCCAAACATGTCAACATTGATTTTGAGAATCTCCACTGGAGTTTGAGAGATTTTGACCTGAAAGTGTCACCATTTTGTCGGGGATTGGGAAATTTCCTGAGAAGTTCCAAAGTTTCCCCGGGATTTCCAAAATTTGGAAGGGAACTCCAAACATGTCAACATTGATTTTCAGAATCTCCACTGGAGTTTGAGAGATTTTGACGTGAAAGTGTCACCATTTTGTCGGGGATTTGGAACATTTCTGGAGAATTTCCAAAGTTTCCCCGGGATTGCCAAAATTTGGAAGGGAACTCCAAACATGTCAACATTGATTTTCAGAATCTCCACTGGAGTTTGAAAGGTTATGACCTGAAAGAGTCACCATTTTGTCGGGGATTTGGAACATTTCCGGAGAATTTCCAAAGTTTCCCCGGGATTTCCAAAATTTGGAAGGGAACTCCAAACATGTCAACATTGATTTTGAGAATCTCCACTGGAGTTTGAGAGATTTTGACCTGAAAGTGTCACCATTTTGTCGGGGATTTGGAAAATTTCCTGAGAAGTTCCAAAGTTTCCCCGGGATTTCCAAAATTTGGAAGGGAACTCCAAACATGTCAACATTGATTTTCAGAATCTCCACTGGAGTTTGAGAGATTTTGACGTGAAAGTGTCACCATTTTGTCGGGGATTTATAACATTTCCTGAGAATTTCCAAAGTTTCCCCGGGATTGCCAGAATTTGGAAGGGAACTCCAAACATGTCAACATTGATTTTCAGAATCTCCACTGGAGTTTGAGAGGTTATGACCTGAAAGAGTCACCATTTTGTCGGGGATTTGGAACATTTCCGGAGAATTTCCAAAGTTTCCCCGGGATTTCCAAAATTTGGAAGGGAACTCCAAACATGTCAACATTGATTTTCAGAATCTCCACTGGAGTTTGAGAGATTTTGACCTGAAAGTGTCACCATTTTGTCGGGGATTTGGAACATTTCCGGAGAATTTCCAAAGTTTCCCCGGGATTTCCAAAATTTGGAAGGGAACTCCAAACATGTCAACATTGATTTGAAGAATCTCCACTGGAGTTTGAGAGATTTTGACGTGAAAGTGTCACCATTTTCTCAGGGATTTGGAACATTTCCGGAGAATTTCCAAAGTTTCCCTGGGATTTCCAAAATTTGGAAGGGAACTCTAAACCTGTCAACATTGATTTTCAGAATCTCCACTGGAGTTTGAGAGATTTTGACCTGAACGTGTCACCATTTTGTCAGGGATTTGAAACATTTCCAGAGAATTTCCAAAGTTTCCCTGGGATTTCCAAAATTTGGAAGGGAACTCCAAACATGTCAACATTGATTTGAAGAATCTCCACTAGGGTTTGAGAGATTTTGACGTCAAAGTGTCACCATTTTGTCGGGGATTTGGAAAATTTCCGGAGAATTTCCAAAGTTTCCCCGGGATTTCCAAAATTTGGAAGGGAACTCCAAACATGTCAACATTGATTTTAAGAATCTCCACTGGAGTTTTAGAGATTTTGACGTTAAAGTGTCACCATTTTGTCGGGGATTTGGAACATTCCTGAGAATTTCCAAAGTTTCCCTCGGATTGCCAAAATTTGGAAGGGAACTTCAAACCTGTCAACATTGATTTGAAGAATCTCCACTGGAGTTTGAGAGATTTTGACATGAAAGTGTCACCATTTTGTCAGGGATTTGGAAAATTTCCTGAGAATTTCCAAAGTTTCCCCGGGATTTCCAAAATTTGTAAGGGAACTCCATACATGTCAACATTGATTTTCAGAATCTCCACTAGGGTTTGAGAGATTTTGTCCTGAAAGTGTCACCATTTTGTCGGGGATTTGGAACATTTCCTGAGAATTTCCAAAGTTTCCCTGGGATTTCCAAAATTTGGAAGGGAACTCCAAACATGTCAACATTGATTTGAAGAATCTCCCCTGGAGTTTGAGAGATTTTGACGTGAAAGTGTCACCATTTTGTCGGGGATTTGGAAAATTTCCAGAGAATTTCCAAAGTTTCCCCGGGATTTCCAAAATTTGGAAGGGAACTCCAAACATTTCAACATTGATTTGAAGAATCTCCACTGGAGTTTGAGAGATTTTGACGTGAAAGTGTCACCATTTTGTCGGGGATTTGGAACATTTCCGAAGAATTTCCAAAGTTTCCCCGGGATTTCCCAAATTTGAAAGGGAACTCCAAACATGTCAACATTGATTTGAAGAATCTCCGCTGGAGTTTGAGAGATGTTGACGTGAAAGTGTCACCATTTTGTCGGGGATTTGGAACATTTCCTGAGAATTTCCAAAGTTTCCCCGGGATTGCCAAAATTTGGAAGGGAACTCTAAACCTGTCAACATTGATTTGAAGATTCTCCACTGGAGTGTGAGAAATTTTGACAGGAAAGTGTCACCATTTTGTCGGGGATTTGGAAAATTTCCTGAGAATTTCCAAAGATTCCCTGGGATTTCCAAAATTTGGAAGGGAACTCCATACATGTCAACATTGATTTGAAGAATCTCCACTAGGGTTTGAGAGATTTTGACGTCAAAGTGTCACCATTTTGTCGGGGATTTGGAAAATTTCCGGAGAATTTCCAAAGTTTCCCCGGGATTTCCAAAATTTGGAAGGGAACTCCAAACATGTCAACATTGATTTTAAGAATCTCCACTGGAGTTTTAGAGATTTTGACGTTAAAGTGTCACCATTTTGTCGGGGATTTGGAACATTCCTGAGAATTTCCAAAGTTTCCCTCGGATTGCCAAAATTTGGAAGGGAACTTCAAACCTGTCAACATTGATTTGAAGAATCTCCACTGGAGTTTGAGAGATTTTGACATGAAAGTGTCACCATTTTGTCAGGGATTTGGAAAATTTCCTGAGAATTTCCAAAGTTTCCCCGGGATTTCCAAAATTTGTAAGGGAACTCCATACATGTCAACATTGATTTTCAGAATCTCCACTAGGGTTTGAGAGATTTTGTCCTGAAAGTGTCACCATTTTGTCGGGGATTTGGAACATTTCCTGAGAATTTCCAAAGTTTCCCAGGGAATTCCAAAATTTGGAAGGGAACTCCATACATGTCAACATTGATTTTGAGAATCTCCACTGGAGTATGAGAGATTTTGACCAAAGAATTTCCAAAGTTTCCCCGGGATTTCCCAAATTTGGAAGGGTACTCCAAACATGTCAACATTGATTTGAAGAATCTCCACTGGAGTTTGAGAGATTTTGATCTGAAAGAGTCACCATTTTGTCGGGGATTTGGAAAATTTCCAGAGAATTTCCAAAGTTTCCCCGGGATTTCCAAAATTTGGAAGGGAACTCCAAACATGTCAACATTAATTTGAAGAATCTCCACTGGAGTTTGAGAGGTATTGACCTGAAAGTGTCACCATTTTGTCGGGGATTTGGAAAATTTCCTGAGAATTTCCAAAGTTTCCCCGGGATTTCCAAAATTTGGAAGGGAACTCCAAACATGTCAACATTGATTTTAAGAATCTCCCCTGGAGTTTGAGAGATTTTGACATGAAAGTGTCACCATTTTGTCGGGGATTTGGAACATTTCTGGAGAATTTCCAAAGTTTCCCCGGGATTTCCAAAATTTGGAAGGGAACTCCAAACATGTCAACATTGATTTTCAGAATCTCCACTGGAGTTTGAGAGATTTTGACCTGAAAGTGTCACCATTTTGTCGGGGATTTGGAACATTTCCGGAGAATTTCCAAAGTTTCCCCGGGATTTCCCAAATTTGGAAGGGAACTCCAAACATGTCAACATTGATTTGTAGAATCTCCACTGGAGTTTGAGAGATTTTGACCTGAAAGAGTCACCATTTTGTCGGGGATTTAGAACATTTCCTGAGAATTTCCAAAGTTTCCCCGGGATTTCCAAAATTTGGAAGGGAACTCCAAACATGTCAACATTGATTTTCAGAATCTCCACTGGAGTTTGAGAGATTTTGACCTGAAAGTGTCACCATTTTGTCGGGGATTTGGAACATTTCCGGAGAATTTCCAAAGTTTCCCCGGGATTGCCAAAATTTGGAAGGGAACTCCAAACATGTCAACATTGATTTTGAGAATCTCCACTGGAGTTTGAGAGATTTTGACCTGAAAGTTTCACCATTTTGTCGGGGATTTGGAAAATTTCCTGAGAAGTTCCAAAGTTTCCCCGGGATTTCCAAAATTTGGAAGGGAACTCCAAACATGTCAACATTGATTTTCAGAATCTCCACTGGAGTTTGAGAGATTTTGACGTGAAAGTGTCACCATTTTGTCGGGGATTTGGAACATTTCTGGAGAATTTCCAAAGTTTCCCCGGGATTTCCAAAATTTGGAAGGGAACTCCAAACATGTCAACATTGATTTTCAGAATCTCCACTGGAGTTTGAGAGGTTATGACCTGAAAGAGTCACCATTTTGTCGGGGATTTGGAACATTTCTGGAGAATTTCCAAAGTTTCCCCGGGATTTCCAAAATTTGGAAGGGAACTCCAAACATGTCAACATTGATTTTGAGAATCTCCACTGGAGTTTGAGAGATTTTGACCTCAAAGTGTCACCATTTTGTCGGGGATTTGGAAAATTTCCTGAGAAGTTCCAAAGTTTCCCCGGGATTTCCAAAATTTGGAAGGGAACTCCAAACATGTCAACATTGATTTTCAGAATCTCCACTGGAGTTTGAGAGATTTTGACGTGAAAGTGTCACCATTTTGTCGGGGATTTGGAACATTTCCTGAGAATTTCCAAAGTTTCCCCGGGATTGCCAAAATTTGGAAGGGAACTCCAAACATGTCAACATTGATTTTCAGAATCTCCACTGGAGTTTGAGAGGTTATGACCTGAAAGAGTCACCATTTTGTCGGGGATTTGGAACATTTCCGGAGAATTTCCAAAGTTTCCCCGGGATTTCCAAAATTTGGAAGGGAACTCCAAACATGTCAACATTGATTTGAAGAATCTCCACTGGAGTTTGAGAGATTTTGACCTGAAAGTGTCACCATTTTGTCGGGGATTTGGAACATTTCCGGAGAATTTCCAAAGTTTCCCCGGGATTTCCAAAATTTGGAAGGGAACTCCAAACATGTCAACATTGATTTGAAGAATCTCCACTGGAGTTTGAGAGATTTTGACGTGAAAGTGTCACCATTTTGTCAGGGATTTGGAACATTTCCGGAGAATTTCCAAAGTTTCCCTGGGATTTCCAAAATTTGGAAGGGAACTCTAAACCTGTCAACATTGATTTTCAGAATCTCCACTGGAGTTTGAGAGATTTTGACCTGAACGTGTCACCATTTTGTCAGGGATTTGAAACATTTCCAGAGAATTTCCAAAGTTTCCCTGGGATTTCCAAAATTTGGAAGGGAACTCCAAACATGTCAACATTGATTTGAAGAATCTCCACTAGGGTTTGAGAGATTTTGACGTCAAAGTGTCACCATTTTGTCGGGGATTTGGAAAATTTCCGGAGAATTTCCAAAGTTTCCCCGGGATTTCCAAAATTTGGAAGGGAACTCCAAACATGTCAACATTGATTTTAAGAATCTCCACTGGAGTTTTAGAGATTTTGACGTTAAAGTGTCACCATTTTGTCGGGGATTTGGAACATTCCTGAGAATTTCCAAAGTTTCCCTCGGATTGCCAAAATTTGGAAGGGAACTTCAAACCTGTCAACATTGATTTGAAGAATCTCCACTGGAGTTTGAGAGATTTTGACATGAAAGTGTCACCATTTTGTCAGGGATTTGGAAAATTTCCTGAGAATTTCCAAAGTTTCCCCGGGATTTCCAAAATTTGTAAGGGAACTCCATACATGTCAACATTGATTTTCAGAATCTCCACTAGGGTTTGAGAGATTTTGTCCTGAAAGTGTCACCATTTTGTCGGGGATTTGGAACATTTCCTGAGAATTTCCAAAGTTTCCCTGGGATTTCCAAAATTTGGAAGGGAACTCCAAACATGTCAACATTGATTTGAAGAATCTCCCCTGGAGTTTGAGAGATTTTGACGTGAAAGTGTCACCATTTTGTCGGGGATTTGGAACATTTCTGGAGAATTTCCAAAGTTTCCCCGGGATTTCCAAAATTTGGAAGGGAACTCTAAACATGTCAACATTGATTTTCAGAATCTCCCCTGGAGTTTGAGAGATTTTGACGTGAAAGTGTCACCATTTTGTCGGGGATTTGGAACATTTCCGAAGAATTTCCAAAGTTTCCCCGGGATTTCCCAAATTTGAAAGGGAACTCCAAACATGTCAACATTGATTTGAAGAATCTCCGCTGGAGTTTGAGAGATGTTGACGTGAAAGTGTCACCATTTTGTCGGGGATTTGGAACATTTCCTGAGAATTTCCAAAGTTTCCCCGGGATTGCCAAAATTTGGAAGGGAACTCTAAACCTGTCAACATTGATTTGAAGATTCTCCACTGGAGTGTGAGAAATTTTGACAGGAAAGTGTCACCATTTTGTCGGGGATTTGGAAAATTTCCTGAGAATTTCCAAAGATTCCCTGGGATTTCCAAAATTTGGAAGGGAACTCCATACATGTCAACATTGATTTGAAGAATCTCCACTAGGGTTTGAGAGATTTTGACGTCAAAGTGTCACCATTTTGTCGGGGATTTGGAAAATTTCCGGAGAATTTCCAAAGTTTCCCCGGGATTTCCAAAATTTGGAAGGGAACTCCAAACATGTCAACATTGATTTTAAGAATCTCCACTGGAGTTTTAGAGATTTTGACGTTAAAGTGTCACCATTTTGTCGGGGATTTGGAACATTCCTGAGAATTTCCAAAGTTTCCCTCGGATTGCCAAAATTTGGAAGGGAACTTCAAACCTGTCAACATTGATTTGAAGAATCTCCACTGGAGTTTGAGAGATTTTGACATGAAAGTGTCACCATTTTGTCAGGGATTTGGAAAATTTCCTGAGAATTTCCAAAGTTTCCCCGGGATTTCCAAAATTTGTAAGGGAACTCCATACATGTCAACATTGATTTTCAGAATCTCCACTAGGGTTTGAGAGATTTTGTCCTGAAAGTGTCACCATTTTGTCGGGGATTTGGAACATTTCCTGAGAATTTCCAAAGTTTCCCAGGGAATTCCAAAATTTGGAAGGGAACTCCATACATGTCAACATTGATTTTGAGAATCTCCACTGGAGTATGAGAGATTTTGACCAAAGAATTTCCAAAGTTTCCCCGGGATTTCCCAAATTTGGAAGGGTACTCCAAACATGTCAACATTGATTTGAAGAATCTCCACTGGAGTTTGAGAGATTTTGATCTGAAAGAGTCACCATTTTGTCGGGGATTTGGAAAATTTCCAGAGAATTTCCAAAGTTTCCCCGGGATTTCCAAAATTTGGAAGGGAACTCCAAACATGTCAACATTAATTTGAAGAATCTCCACTGGAGTTTGAGAGGTATTGACCTGAAAGTGTCACCATTTTGTCGGGGATTTGGAAAATTTCCTGAGAATTTCCAAAGTTTCCCCGGGATTTCCAAAATTTGGAAGGGAACTCCAAACATGTCAACATTGATTTTAAGAATCTCCCCTGGAGTTTGAGAGATTTTGACATGAAAGTGTCACCATTTTGTCGGGGATTTGGAACATTTCTGGAGAATTTCCAAAGTTTCCCCGGGATTTCCAAAATTTGGAAGGGAACTCCAAACATGTCAACATTGATTTTCAGAATCTCCACTGGAGTTTGAGAGATTTTGACCTGAAAGTGTCACCATTTTCTCGGGGATTTGGAACATTTCCGGAGAATTTCCAAAGTTTCCCCGGGATTGCCAAAATTTGGAAGGGAACTCCAAACATGTCAACATTGATTTTCAGAATCTCCACTGGAGTTTGAGAGATTTTGACCTGAAAGTGTCACCATTTTGTCGGGGATTTGGAAAATTTCCTGAGAAGTTCCAAAGTTTCCCCGGGATGTCCAAAATTTGGAAGGGAACTCCAAACATGTCAACATTGATTTTCAGAATCTCCACTGGAGTTTGAGAGATTTTGACGTGAAAGTGTCACCATTTTGTCGGGGATTTGGAACATTTCTGGAGAATTTCCAAAGTTTCCCCGGGATTTCCAAAATTTGGAAGGGAACTCCAAACATGTCAACATTGATTTTCAGAATCTCCACTGGAGTTTGAGAGGTTATGACCTGAAAGAGTCACCATTTTGTCGGGGATTTGGAACATTTCCGGAGAATTTCCAAAGTTTCCCCGGGATTTCCAAAATTTGGAAGGGAACTCCAAACATGTCAACATTGATTTTGAGAATCTCCACTGGAGTTTGAGAGATTTTGACCTGAAAGTGTCACCATTTTGTCGGGGATTTGGAAAATTTCCTGAGAAGTTCCAAAGTTTCCCTGGGATTTCCAAAATTTGGAAGGGAACTCCAAACATGTCAACATTGATTTTCAGAATCTCCACTGGAGTTTGAGAGATTTTGACCTGAAAGTGTCACCATTTTGTCGGGGATTTGGAACATTTCCTGAGAATTTCCAAAGTTTCCCCGGGATTGCCAAAATTTGGAAGGGAACTCCAAACATGTCAACATTGATTTTCAGAATCTCCACTGGAGTTTGAGAGGTTATGACCTGAAAGAGTCACCATTTTGTCGGGGATTTGGAACATTTCCGGAGAATTTCCAAAGTTTCCCCGGGATTTCCCAAATTTGGAAGGGAACTCCAAACATGTCAACATTGATTTGAAGAATCTCCACTGGAGTTTGAGAGATTTTGACCTGAAAGTGTCACCATTTTGTCGGGGATTTGGAACATTTCCGGAGAATTTCCAAAGTTTCCCCGGGATTTCCAAAATTTGGAAGGGAACTCCAAACATGTCAACATTGATTTGAAGAATCTCCACTGGAGTTTGAGAGATTTTGACGTGAAAGTGTCACCATTTTCTCAGGGATTTGGAACATTTCCGGAGAATTTCCAAAGTTTCCCTGGGATTTCCAAAATTTGGAAGGGAACTCTAAACCTGTCAACATTGATTTTCAGAATCTCCACTGGAGTTTGAGAGATTTTGACCTGAACGTGTCACCATTTTGTCAGGGATTTGAAACATTTCCAGAGAATTTCCAAAGTTTCCCTGGGATTTCCAAAATTTGGAAGGGAACTCCAAACATGTCAACATTGATTTGAAGAATCTCCACTAGGGTTTGAGAGATTTTGACGTCAAAGTGTCACCATTTTGTCGGGGATTTGGAACATTTCTGGAGAATTTCCAAAGTTTCCCCGGGATTTCCAAAATTTGGCAGGGAACTCCAAACATGTCAACATTGATTTTCAGAATCTCCACTGGAGTTTGAGAGATTTTGACGTGAAAGTGTCACCATTTTGTCGGGGATTTGGAACATTCCTGAGAATTTCCAAAGTTTCCCTCGGATTGCCAAAATTTGGAAGGGAACTTCAAACCTGTCAACATTGATTTGAAGAATCTCCACTGGAGTTTGAGAGATTTTGACATGAAAGTGTCACCATTTTGTCAGGGATTTGGAAAATTTCCTGAGAATTTCCAAAGTTTCCCCGGGATTTCCAAAATTTGTAAGGGAACTCCATACATGTCAACATTGATTTTCAGAATCTCCACTAGGGTTTGAGAGATTTTGTCCTGAAAGTGTCACCATTTTGTCGGGGATTTGGAACATTTCCTGAGAATTTCCAAAGTTTCCCAGGGAATTCCAAAATTTGGAAGGGAACTCCAAACATGTCAACATTGATTTTCAGAATCTCCACTGGAGTTTGAGAGATGTTGACGTGAAAGTGTCACCATTTTGTCGGGGATTTGGAAAATTTCCGGAGAATTTCCAAAGTTTCCCCGGGATTTCCAAAATTTGGAAGGGAACTCCAAACATGTCAACATTTATTTGAAGAATTTCCACTGGAGTTTGAGAGGTTATGACCTGAAAGAGTCACCATTTTGTCGGGGATTTGGAACATTTCCGGAGAATTTCCAAAGTTTCCCCGGGATTTCCAAAATTTGGAAGGGAACTCCAAACATGTCAACATTGATTTTCAGAATCTCCACTGGAGTTTGAGAGATTTAGACATGAAAGTGTCACCATTTTGTCAGGGATTTGGAACATTTCCTGA
Organism: Streptopelia decaocto; assembly: GCF_964273445.1. Classification (NCBI taxonomy): domain Eukaryota; kingdom Metazoa; phylum Chordata; class Aves; order Columbiformes; family Columbidae; genus Streptopelia; species Streptopelia decaocto. Next base: position 496,130 of record NC_138672.1, on the reverse strand, counting down.
GAATTTCCAAAGTTTCCCCGGGATTTCCAAAATTTGGAAGGGAACTCCAAACATGTCAACATTGATTTGAAGAATCTCCACTGGAGTTTGAGAGATTTTGACGTGAAAGTGTCACCATTTTGTCAGGGATTTGGAACATTTCCAGAGAATTTCCAAAGTTTCCCTGGGATTTCCAAAATTTTGGAAGGGAACTCTAAACCTGTCAACATTGATTTTCAGAATCTCCACTGGAGTTTGAGAGATTTTGACCTGAACGTGTCACCATTTTGTCAGGGATTTGGAAAATTTCCTGAGAATTTCCAAAGTTTCCCCGGGATTTCCAAAATTTGGAAGGGAACTCCAAACATGTCAACATTGATTTGAAGAATCTCCACTGGAGTTTGAGAGATTTTGACGTGAAAGTGTCACCATTTTGTCGGGGATTTGGAACATTTCCTGAGAATTTCCAAAGTTTCCCCGGGATTTCCAAAATTTGTATAGGGAACTCCATACATGTCAACATTGATTTTCAGAATCTCCACTAGGGTTTGAGAGATTTTGTCCTGAAAGTGTCACCATTTTGTCGGGGATTTGGAACATTTCCTGAGAATTTCCAAAGTTTCCCAGGGAATTCCAAAATTTGGAAGGGAACTCCATACATGTCAACATTGATTTTGAGAATCTCCACTGGAGTATGAGAGATTTTGACCAAAGAATTTCCAAAGTTTCCCCGGGATTTCCCAAATTTGGAAGGGTACTCCAAACATGTCAACATTGATTTGAAGAATCTCCACTGGAGTTTGAGAGATTTTGATCTGAAAGAGTCACCATTTTGTCGGGGATTTGGAAAATTTCCAGAGAATTTCCAAAGTTTCCCCGGGATTTCCAAAATTTGGAAGGGAACTCCAAACATGTCAACATTAATTTGAAGAATCTCCACTGGAGTTTGAGAGGTATTGACCTGAAAGTGTCACCATTTTGTCGGGGATTTGGAAAATTTCCTGAGAATTTCCAAAGTTTCCCCGGGATTTCCAAAATTTGGAAGGGAACTCCAAACATGTCAACATTGATTTTAAGAATCTCCACTGGAGTTTGAGAGATTTTGACATGAAAGTGTCACCATTTTGTCGGGGATTTGGAACATTTCTGGAGAATTTCCAAAGTTTCCCCGGGATTTCCAAAATTTGGAAGGGAACTCCAAACATGTCAACATTGATTTTCAGAATCTCCACTGGAGTTTGAGAGATTTTGACCTGAAAGTGTCACCATTTTGTCGGGGATTTGGAACATTTCCGGAGAATTTCCAAAGTTTCCCCGGGATTTCCAAAATTTGGAAGGGAACTCCAAACATGTCAACATTGATTTGTAGAATCTCCACTGGAGTTTGAGAGATTTTGACCTGAAAGAGTCACCATTTTGTCGGGGATTTAGAACATTTCCTGAGAATTTCCAAAGTTTCCCCGGGATTTCCAAAATTTGGAAGGGAACTCCAAACATGTCAACATTGATTTTCAGAATCTCCACTGGAGTTTGAGAGATTTTGACCTGAAAGTGTCACCATTTTGTCGGGGATTTGGAACATTTCCGGAGAATTTCCAAAGTTTCCCCGGGATTGCCAAAATTTGGAAGGGAACTCCAAACATGTCAACATTGATTTTGAGAATCTCCACTGGAGTTTGAGAGATTTTGACCTGAAAGTGTCACCATTTTGTCGGGGATTTGGAAAATTTCCTGAGAAGTTCCAAAGTTTCCCCGGGATTTCCAAAATTTGGAAGGGAACTCCAAACATGTCAACATTGATTTTCAGAATCTCCACTGGAGTTTGAGAGATTTTGACGTGAAAGTGTCACCATTTTGTCGGGGATTTGGAACATTTCTGGAGAATTTCCAAAGTTTCCCCGGGATTTCCAAAATTTGGAAGGGAACTCCAAACATGTCAACATTGATTTTCAGAATCTCCACTGGAGTTTGAGAGGTTATGACCTGAAAGAGTCACCATTTTGTCGGGGATTTGGAACATTTCCGGAGAATTTCCAAAGTTTCCCCGGGATTTCCAAAATTTGGAAGGGAACTCCAAACATGTCAACATTGATTTTGAGAATCTCCACTGGAGTTTGAGAGATTTTGACCTGAAAGTGTCACCATTTTGTCGGGGATTTGGAAAATTTCCTGAGAAGTTCCAAAGTTTCCCTGGGATTTCCAAAATTTGGAAGGGAACTCCAAACATGTCAACATTGATTTTCAGAATCTCCACTGGAGTTTGAGAGATTTTGACCTGAAAGTGTCACCATTTTGTCGGGGATTTGGAACATTTCCTGAGAATTTCCAAAGTTTCCCCGGGATTGCCAAAATTTGGAAGGGAACTCCAAACATGTCAACATTGATTTTCAGAATCTCCACTGGAGTTTGAGAGGTTATGACCTGAAAGAGTCACCATTTTGTCGGGGATTTGGAAAATTTCCGGAGAATTTCCAAAGTTTCCCCGGGATTTCCAAAATTTGGAAGGGAACTCCAAACATGTCAACATTGATTTGAAGAATCTCCACTGGAGTTTGAGAGATTTTGACCTGAAAGTGTCACCATTTTGTCGGGGATTTGGAACATTTCCGGAGAAGTTCCAAAGTTTCCCCGGGATTTCCAAAATTTGGAAGGGAACTCCAAACATGTCAACATTGATTTGAAGAATCTCCACTGGAGTTTGAGAGATTTTGACGTGAAAGTGTCACCATTTTCTCAGGGATTTGGAACATTTCCGGAGAATTTCCAAAGTTTCCCTGGGATTTCCAAAATTTGGAAGGGAACTCTAAACCTGTCAACATTGATTTTCAGAATCTCCACTGGAGTTTGAGAGATTTTGACCTGAACGTGTCACCATTTTGTCAGGGATTTGAAACATTTCCAGAGAATTTCCAAAGTTTCCCTGGGATTTCCAAAATTTGGAAGGGAACTCCAAACATGTCAACATTGATTTGAAGAATCTCCACTAGGGTTTGAGAGATTTTGACGTCAAAGTGTCACCATTTTGTCGGGGATTTGGAAAATTTCCGGAGAATTTCCAAAGTTTCCCCGGGATTTCCAAAATTTGGAAGGGAACTCCAAACATGTCAACATTGATTTTAAGAATCTCCACTGGAGTTTTAGAGATTTTGACGTTAAAGTGTCACCATTTTGTCGGGGATTTGGAACATTCCTGAGAATTTCCAAAGTTTCCCTCGGATTGCCAAAATTTGGAAGGGAACTTCAAACCTGTCAACATTGATTTGAAGAATCTCCACTGGAGTTTGAGAGATTTTGACATGAAAGTGTCACCATTTTGTCAGGGATTTGGAAAATTTCCTGAGAATTTCCAAAGTTTCCCCGGGATTTCCAAAATTTGTAAGGGAACTCCATACATGTCAACATTGATTTTCAGAATCTCCACTAGGGTTTGAGAGATTTTGTCCTGAAAGTGTCACCATTTTGTCGGGGATTTGGAACATTTCCTGAGAATTTCCAAAGTTTCCCAGGGAATTCCAAAATTTGGAAGGGAACTCCAAACATGTCAACATTGATTTTCAGAATCTCCACTGGAGTTTGAGAGATGTTGACGTGAAAGTGTCACCATTTTGTCGGGGATTTGGAAAATTTCCGGAGAATTTCCAAAGTTTCCCCGGGATTTCCAAAATTTGGAAGGGAACTCCAAACATGTCAACATTTATTTGAAGAATTTCCACTGGAGTTTGAGAGGTTATGACCTGAAAGAGTCACCATTTTGTCGGGGATTTGGAACATTTCCGGAGAATTTCCAAAGTTTCCCCGGGATTTCCAAAATTTGGAAGGGAACTCCAAACATGTCAACATTGATTTTCAGAATCTCCACTGGAGTTTGAGAGATTTAGACATGAAAGTGTCACCATTTTGTCAGGGATTTGGAACATTTCCTGAGAATTTCCAAAGTTTCCCCGGGATTTCCAAAATTTGGAAGGGAACTCCAAACATGTCAACATTGATTTGAAGAATCTCCACTGGAGTTTGAGAGATTTTGACGTGAAAGTGTCACCATTTTGTCAGGGATTTGGAACATTTCCGGAGAATTTCCAAAGTTTCCCTGGGATTTCCAAAATTTTGGAAGGGAACTCTAAACCTGTCAACATTGATTTTCAGAATCTCCACTGGAGTTTGAGAGATTTTGACCTGAACGTGTCACCATTTTGTCAGGGATTTGGAAAATTTCCTGAGAATTTCCAAAGTTTCCCCGGGATTTCCAAAATTTGGAAGGGAACTCCAAGCATGTCAACATTGATTTGAAGAATCTCCACTGGAGTTTGAGAGATTTTGACGTGAAAGTGTCACCATTTTGTCGGGGATTTGGAACATTTCTGGAGAATTTCCAAAGTTTCCCCGGGATTTCCAAAATTTGGCAGGGAACTCCAAACATGTCAACATTGATTTTCAGAATCTCCACTGGAGTTTGAGAGATTTTGACGTGAAAGTGTCACCATTTTGTCGGGGATTTGGAACATTTCCGGAGAATTTCCAAAGTTTCCCCGGGATTTCCAAAATTTGGAAGGGAACTCCAAACATGTCAACATTGATTTTGAGAATCTCCACTGGAGTTTGAGAGATTTTGACCTGAAAGTGTCACCATTTTGTCGGGGATTTGGAACATTTCCTGAGAATTTCCAAAGTTTCCCAGGGAATTCCAAAATTTGGAAGGGAACTCCATACATGTCAACATTGATTTTGAGAATCTCCACTGGAGTATGAGAGATTTTGACCAAAGAATTTCCAAAGTTTCCCCGGGATTTCCCAAATTTGGAAGGGTACTCCAAACATGTCAACATTGATTTGAAGAATCTCCACTGGAGTTTGAGAGATTTTGATCTGAAAGAGTCACCATTTTGTCGGGGATTTGGAAAATTTCCAGAGAATTTCCAAAGTTTCCCCGGGATTTCCAAAATTTGGAAGGGAACTCCAAACATGTCAACATTAATTTGAAGAATCTCCACTGGAGTTTGAGAGGTATTGACCTGAAAGTGTCACCATTTTGTCGGGGATTTGGAAAATTTCCTGAGAATTTCCAAAGTTTCCCCGGGATTTCCAAAATTTGGAAGGGAACTCCAAACATGTCAACATTGATTTTAAGAATCTCCCCTGGAGTTTGAGAGATTTTGACATGAAAGTGTCACCATTTTGTCGGGGATTTGGAACATTTCTGGAGAATTTCCAAAGTTTCCCCGGGATTTCCAAAATTTGGAAGGGAACTCCAAACATGTCAACATTGATTTTCAGAATCTCCACTGGAGTTTGAGAGATTTTGACCTGAAAGTGTCACCATTTTGTCGGGGATTTGGAACATTTCCGGAGAATTTCCAAAGTTTCCCCGGGATTTCCAAAATTTGGAAGGGAACTCCAAACATGTCAACATTGATTTGTAGAATCTCCACTGGAGTTTGAGAGATTTTGACCTGAAAGAGTCACCATTTTGTCGGGGATTTAGAACATTTCCTGAGAATTTCCAAAGTTTCCCCGGGATTTCCAAAATTTGGAAGGGAACTCCAAACATGTCAACATTGATTTTCAGAATCTCCACTGGAGTTTGAGAGATTTTGACCTGAAAGTGTCACCATTTTGTCGGGGATTTGGAACATTTCCGGAGAATTTCCAAAGTTTCCCCGGGATTGCCAAAATTTGGAAGGGAACTCCAAACATGTCAACATTGATTTTGAGAATCTCCACTGGAGTTTGAGAGATTTTGACCTGAAAGTGTCACCATTTTGTCGGGGATTTGGAAAATTTCCTGAGAAGTTCCAAAGTTTCCCCGGGATTTCCAAAATTTGGAAGGGAACTCCAAACATGTCAACATTGATTTTCAGAATCTCCACTGGAGTTTGAGAGATTTTGACGTGAAAGTGTCACCATTTTGTCGGGGATTTGGAACATTTCTGGAGAATTTCCAAAGTTTCCCCGGGATTTCCAAAATTTGGAAGGGAACTCCAAACATGTCAACATTGATTTTCAGAATCTCCACTGGAGTTTGAGAGGTTATGACCTGAAAGAGTCACCATTTTGTCGGGGATTTGGAACATTTCCGGAGAATTTCCAAAGTTTCCCCGGGATTTCCAAAATTTGGAAGGGAACTCCAAACATGTCAACATTGATTTTGAGAATCTCCACTGGAGTTTGAGAGATTTTGACCTGAAAGTGTCACCATTTTGTCGGGGATTTGGAAAATTTCCTGAGAAGTTCCAAAGTTTCCCTGGGATTTCCAAAATTTGGAAGGGAACTCCAAACATGTCAACATTGATTTTCAGAATCTCCACTGGAGTTTGAGAGATTTTGACCTGAAAGTGTCACCATTTTGTCGGGGATTTGGAACATTTCCTGAGAATTTCCAAAGTTTCCCCGGGATTGCCAAAATTTGGAAGGGAACTCCAAACATGTCAACATTGATTTTCAGAATCTCCACTGGAGTTTGAGAGGTTATGACCTGAAAGAGTCACCATTTTGTCGGGGATTTGGAACATTTCCGGAGAATTTCCAAAGTTTCCCCGGGATTTCCAAAATTTGGAAGGGAACTCCAAACATGTCAACATTGATTTGAAGAATCTCCACTGGAGTTTGAGAGATTTTGACCTGAAAGTGTCACCATTTTGTCGGGGATTTGGAACATTTCCGGAGAATTTCCAAAGTTTCCCCGGGATTTCCAAAATTTGGAAGGGAACTCCAAACATGTCAACATTGATTTGAAGAATCTCCACTGGAGTTTGAGAGATTTTGACGTGAAAGTGTCACCATTTTCTCAGGGATTTGGAACATTTCCGGAGAATTTCCAAAGTTTCCCTGGGATTTCCAAAATTTGGAAGGGAACTCTAAACCTGTCAACATTGATTTTCAGAATCTCCACTGGAGTTTGAGAGATTTTGACCTGAACGTGTCACCATTTTGTCAGGGATTTGAAACATTTCCAGAGAATTTCCAAAGTTTCCCTGGGATTTCCAAAATTTGGAAGGGAACTCCAAACATGTCAACATTGATTTGAAGAATCTCCACTAGGGTTTGAGAGATTTTGACGTCAAAGTGTCACCATTTTGTCGGGGATTTGGAAAATTTCCGGAGAATTTCCAAAGTTTCCCCGGGATTTCCAAAATTTGGAAGGGAACTCCAAACATGTCAACATTGATTTTAAGAATCTCCACTGGAGTTTTAGAGATTTTGACGTTAAAGTGTCACCATTTTGTCGGGGATTTGGAACATTCCTGAGAATTTCCAAAGTTTCCCTCGGATTGCCAAAATTTGGAAGGGAACTTCAAACCTGTCAACATTGATTTGAAGAATCTCCACTGGAGTTTGAGAGATTTTGACATGAAAGTGTCACCATTTTGTCAGGGATTTGGAAAATTTCCTGAGAATTTCCAAAGTTTCCCCGGGATTTCCAAAATTTGTAAGGGAACTCCATACATGTCAACATTGATTTTCAGAATCTCCACTAGGGTTTGAGAGATTTTGTCCTGAAAGTGTCACCATTTTGTCGGGGATTTGGAACATTTCCTGAGAATTTCCAAAGTTTCCCCGGGATTGCCAAAATTTGGAAATGAACTCTAAACCTGTCAACATTGATTTGAAGAATCTCCACTGGAGTTTGAGAGATTTTGACATGAAAGTGTCACCATTTTGTCAGGGATTTGGAAAATTTCCTGAGAATTTCCAAAGTTTCCCCGGGATTTCCAAAATTTGGAAGGGAACTCCATACATGTCAACATTGATTTTCAGAATCTCCACTAGGGTTTGAGAGATTTTGTCCTGAAAGTGTCACCATTTTGTCGGGGATTTGGAACATTTCTGGAGAATTTCCAAAGTTTCCCCGGGATTTCCAAAATTTGGAAGGGAACTCCAAACATGTCAACATTGATTTTCAGAATCTCCACTGGAGTTTGAGAGATTTTGACCTGAAAGTGTCACCATTTTGTCGGGGATTTGGAACATTTCCGGAGAATTTCCAAAGTTTCCCCGGGATTTCCAAAATTTGGAAGGGAACTCCAAACATGTCAACATTGATTTGTAGAATCTCCACTGGAGTTTGAGAGATTTTGACCTGAAAGAGTCACCATTTTGTCGGGGATTTAGAACATTTCCTGAGAATTTCCAAAGTTTCCCCGGGATTTCCAAAATTTGGAAGGGAACTCCAAACATGTCAACATTGATTTTGAGAATCTCCACTGGAGTTTGAGAGATTTTGACCTGAAAGTGTCACCATTTTGTCGGGGATTTGGAACATTTCCGGAGAATTTCCAAAGTTTCCCCGGGATTGCCAAAATTTGGAAGGGAACTCCAAACATGTCAACATTGATTTTGAGAATCTCCACTGGAGTTTGAGAGATTTTGACCTGAAAGTGTCACCATTTTGTCGGGGATTTGGAAAATTTCCTGAGAAGTTCCAAAGTTTCCCCGGGATTTCCAAAATTTGGAAGGGAACTCCAAACATGTCAACATTGATTTTCAGAATCTCCACTGGAGTTTGAGAGATTTTGACGTGAAAGTGTCACCATTTTGTCGGGGATTTGGAACATTTCTGGAGAATTTCCAAAGTTTCCCCGGGATTTCCAAAATTTGGAAGGGAACTCCAAACATGTCAACATTGATTTTCAGAATCTCCACTGGAGTTTGAGAGGTTATGACCTGAAAGAGTCACCATTTTGTCGGGGATTTGGAACATTTCCGGAGAATTTCCAAAGTTTCCCCGGGATTTCCAAAATTTGGAAGGGAACTCCAAACATGTCAACATTGATTTTGAGAATCTCCACTGGAGTTTGAGAGATTTTGACCTGAAAGTGTCACCATTTTGTCGGGGATTTGGAAAATTTCCTGAGAAGTTCCAAAGTTTCCCTGGGATTTCCAAAATTTGGAAGGGAACTCCAAACATGTCAACATTGATTTTCAGAATCTCCACTGGAGTTTGAGAGATTTTGACCTGAAAGTGTCACCATTTTGTCGGGGATTTGGAACATTTCCTGAGAATTTCCAAAGTTTCCCCGGGATTGCCAAAATTTGGAAGGGAACTCCAAACATGTCAACATTGATTTTCAGAATCTCCACTGGAGTTTGAGAGGTTATGACCTGAAAGAGTCACCATTTTGTCGGGGATTTGGAACATTTCCGGAGAATTTCCAAAGTTTCCCCGGGATTTCCAAAATTTGGAAGGGAACTCCAAACATGTCAACATTGATTTGAAGAATCTCCACTGGAGTTTGAGAGATTTTGACCTGAAAGTGTCACCATTTTGTCGGGGATTTGGAACATTTCCGGAGAATTTCCAAAGTTTCCCCGGGATTTCCAAAATTTGGAAGGGAACTCCAAACATGTCAACATTGATTTGAAGAATCTCCACTGGAGTTTGAGAGATTTTGACGTGAAAGTGTCACCATTTTCTCAGGGATTTGGAACATTTCCGGAGAATTTCCAAAGTTTCCCTGGGATTTCCAAAATTTGGAAGGGAACTCTAAACCTGTCAACATTGATTTTCAGAATCTCCACTGGAGTTTGAGAGATTTTGACCTGAACGTGTCACCATTTTGTCAGGGATTTGAAACATTTCCAGAGAATTTCCAAAGTTTCCCTGGGATTTCCAAAATTTGGAAGGGAACTCCAAACATGTCAACATTGATTTGAAGAATCTCCACTAGGGTTTGAGAGATTTTGACCTGAAAGTGTCACCATTTTGTCGGGGATTTGGAAAATTTCCGGAGAATTTCCAAAGTTTCCCCGGGATTTCCAAAATTTGGAAGGGAACTCCAAACATGTCAACATTGATTTTAAGAATCTCCACTGGAGTTTTAGAGATTTTGACGTTAAAGTGTCACCATTTTGTCGGGGATTTGGAACATTCCTGAGAATTTCCAAAGTTTCCCTCGGATTGCCAAAATTTGGAAGGGAACTTCAAACCTGTCAACATTGATTTGAAGAATCTCCACTGGAGTTTGAGAGATTTTGACATGAAAGTGTCACCATTTTGTCAGGGATTTGGAAAATTTCCTGAGAATTTCCAAAGTTTCCCCGGGATTTCCAAAATTTGTAAGGGAACTCCATACATGTCAACATTGATTTTCAGAATCTCCACTAGGGTTTGAGAGATTTTGTCCTGAAAGTGTCACCATTTTGTCGGGGATTTGGAACATTTCCTGAGAATTTCCAAAGTTTCCCAGGGAATTCCAAAATTTGGAAGGGAACTCCAAACATGTCAACATTGATTTTCAGAATCTCCACTGGAGTTTGAGAGATGTTGACGTGAAAGTGTCACCATTTTGTCGGGGATTTGGAAAATTTCCGGAGAATTTCCAAAGTTTCCCCGGGATTTCCAAAATTTGGAAGGGAACTCCAAACATGTCAACATTGATTTTCAGAATCTCCACTGGAGTTTGAGAGGTTATGACCTGAAAGAGTCACCATTTTGTCGGGGATTTGGAACATTTCCGGAGAATTTCCAAAGTTTCCCCGGGATTTCCAAAATTTGGAAGGGAACTCCAAACATGTCAACATTGATTTTCAGAATCTCCACTGGAGTTTGAGAGATTTAGACATGAAGTGTCACCATTTTGTCAGGGATTTGGAACATTTCCTGAGAATTTCCAAAGTTTCCCCGGGATTTCCAAAATTTGGAAGGGAACTCCAAACATGTCAACATTGATTTGAAGAATCTCCACTGGAGTTTGAGAGATTTTGACGTGAAAGTGTCACCATTTTGTCAGGAATTTGGAACATTTCCGGAGAATTTCCAAAGTTTCCCTGGGATTTCCAAAATTTTGGAAGGGAACTCTAAACATGTCAACATTGATTTTCAGAATCTCCACTGGAGTTTGAGAGATTTTGACCTGAACGTGTCACCATTTTGTCAGGGATTTGGAAAATTTCCTGAGAATTTCCAAAGTTTCCCCGGGATTTCCAAAATTTGGAAGGGAACTCCAAACATGTCAACATTGATTTGAAGAATCTCCACTGGAGTTTGAGAGATTTTGACGTGAAAGTGTCACCATTTTGTCGGGGATTTGGAACATTTCTGGAGAATTTCCAAAGTTTCCCCGGGATTTCCAAAATTTGGCAGGGAACTCCAAACATGTCAACATTGATTTTCAGAATCTCCACTGGAGTTTGAGAGATTTTGACGTGAAAGTGTCACCATTTTGTCGGGGATTTTGAACATTTCCGAAGAATTTCCAAAGTTTCCCCGGGATTTCCCAAATTTGAAAGGGAACTCCAAACATGTCAACATTGATTTGAAGAATCTCCGCTGGAGTTTGAGAGATGTTGACGTGAAAGTGTCACCATTTTGTCGGGGATTTGGAACATTTCTGGAGAATTTCCAAAGTGTCCCCGTTATTTCCAAAATTTGGAAGGGAACTCCAAACCTGTCAACATTGATTTTCAGAATCTCCACTGGAGTGTGAGAGATTTTGACATGAAAGTGTCACCATTTTGTCGGGGATTTGGAAAATTTCCTGAGAATTTCCAAAGATTCCCTGGGATTTCCAAAATTTGGAAGGGAACCCCATACATGTCAACATTGATTTGAAGAATCTCCACTAGGGTTTGAGAGATTTTGATGTCAAAGTGTCACCATTTTGTCGGGGATTTGGAAAATTTCAGGAGAATTTCCAAAGTTTCCCTCGGATTGCCAAAATTTGGAAGGGAACTTCAAACCTGTCAACATTGATTTGAAGAATCTCCACTGGAGTTTGAGAGATTTTGACATGAAAGTGTCACCATTTTGTCAGGGATTTGGAAAATTTCCTGAGAATTTCCAAAGTTTCCCCGGGATTTCCAAAATTTGTAAGGGAACTCCATACATGTCAACATTGATTTTCAGAATCTCCACTAGGGTTTGAGAGATTTTGTCCTGAAAGTGTCACCATTTTGTCGGGGATTTGGAACATTTCCTGAGAATTTCCAAAGTTTCCCCGGGATTTCCAAAATTTGGAAGGGAACTCCAAACATGTCAACATTGATTTTCAGAATCTCCACTGGAGTTTGAGAGATGTTGACGTGACAGTGTCACCATTTTGTCGGGGATTTGGAAAATTTCCGGAGAATTTCCAAAGTTTCCCCGGGATTTCCAAAATTTTGAAGGGAACTCCAAACATGTCAACATTGATTTTCAGAATCTCCACTGGAGTTTGAGAGATTTTGACATGAAAGTGTCACCATTTTGTCGGGGATTTGGAACATTTCCGGAGAATTTCCAAAGTTTCCCTGGGATTTCCAAAATTTGGAAGGAACTCCATACATGTCAACATTGATTTGAAGAATCTCCACTGGACTTTGAGAGGTTTTGAACTGAACGTGTCACCATTTTGTCGGGGATTTGGAACATTTCCTGAGAATTTCCAAAGTTTCCCCGGGATTTCCAAAATTTGGAAGGGAACTCCAAACATGTCAACATTGATTTGAAGAATCCCCACTGGAGTTTGAGAGATTTTGACCTGAAAGAGTCACCATTTTGTCGGGGATTTGGAAAATTTCCAGAGAATTTCCAAAGTTTCTCCGGGATTTCCAAAATTTGGAAGGGAATACCAAACATGTCAACATTAATTTGAAGAATCTCCACTGGAGTTTGAGAGGTTTTGACCTGAAAGTGTCACCATTTTGTCGGGGATTTGGAAAATTTCCGGAGAATTTCCAAAGTTTCCCCGGGATTTCCAAAATTTGGAAGGGAACTCCAAACATGTCAACATTGATTTTCAGAATCTCCCCTGGAGTTTGAGAGATTTTGACATGAAAGTGTCACTATTTTGTCGGGGATTTGGAACATTTCTGGAGAATTTCCAAAGTTTCCCCGGGATTTCCAAAATTTGGAAGGGAACTCCAAACATGTCAACATTGATTTGAAGAATCTCCCCTGGAGTTTGAGAGATTTTGACGTGAAAGTGTCACCATTTTGTCGGGGATTTAGAACATTTCCGGAGAATTTCCAAAGTTTCCCCGGGATTTCCAAAATTTGGAAGGGAACTCCAAACATGTCAACATTGATTTTCAGAATCTCCACTGGAGTTTGAGAGATTTTGACCTGAAAGTGTCACCATTTTGTCGGGGATTTGGAACATTTCCTGAGAATTTCCAAAGTTTCCCTGGGATTTCCAAAATTTGGAAGGGAACTCCAAACATGTCAACATTGATTTTGAGAATCTCCACTGGAGTTTGAGAGATTTTGACCTGAAAGTGTCACCATTTTGTCGGGGATTTGGAAAATTTCCTGAGAAGTTCCAAAGTTTCCCCGGGATTGCCAAAATTTGGAAGGGAACTCCAAACATGTCAACATTGATTTTCAGAATCTCCACTGGAGTTTGAGAGGTTTTTACCTGAAAGTCTCACCATTTTGTCGGGGATTTGGAAAATTTCCGGAGAATTTCCAAAGTTTCCCCGGGATTTCCAAAATTTGGAAGGGAACTCCAAACATGTCAACATTGATTTGAAGAATCTCCACTGGAGTTTGAGAGATTTTGACCTGAAAGAGTCACCATTTTGTCGGGGATTTGGAAAATTTCCAGAGAATTTCCAAAGTTTCCCCGGGATTTCCAAAATTTGGAAGGGAACTCCAGACATGTCAACATTGATTTTCAGAATCTCCACTGGAGTTTGAGAGATTTTGACCTGAACGTGTCACCATTTTGTCGGGGATTTGGAACATTTCCGGAGAATTTCCAAAGTTTCCCCGGGATTGCCAAAATTTTGAAGGGAACTCCAAACATGTCAACATTGATTTTCAGAATCTCCACTGGAGTTTGAGAGATTTTGACCTGAACGTGTCACCATTTTGTCAGGGATTTGGAACATTTCCGGAGAATTTCCAAAGTTTCCCCGGGATTGCCAAAATTTGGAAGGGAACTCCAAACATGTCAACATTGATTTGAAGAATCTCCACTGGAGTTTGAGAGATTTTGACGTGAAAGTGTCACCATTTTGTCGGGGATTTGGAACATTTCCGGAGAATTTCCAAAGTTTCCCCGGGATTGCCAAAATTTGGAAGGGAACTCCAAACATGTCAACATTGATTTTCAGAATCTCCACTGGACTTTGCGAGGTTTTGACCTGAAAGTATCACCATTTTGTCGGGGATTTGGAACATTTCCGAAGAATTTCCAAAGTTTCCCCGGGATTTCCCAAATTTGAAAGGGAACTCCAAACATGTCAACATTGATTTGAAGAATCTCCGCTGGAGTTTGAGAGATTTTGACCTGAAAGTGTCACCATTTTGTCGGGGATTTGGAACATTTCCTGAGAATTTCCAAAGATTCCCCGGGATTGCCAAAATTTGGAAGGGAACTCTAAACCTGTCAACATTGATTTGAAGAATCTCCACTGGAGTGTGAGAGATTTTGACATGAAAGTGTCACCATTTTGTCAGGGATTTGGAAAATTTCCGGAGAATTTCCAAAGTTTCGCCGGGATTTCCAAAATTTGTAAGGGAACTCCATACATGTCAACATTGATTTTCAGAATCTCCACTGGAGTTTGAGAGATGTTGACGTGAAAGTGTCACCATTTTGTCGGGGATTTGGAACATTTCCGGAGAATTTCCAAAGTTTCCCTGGGATTTCCAAAATTTGGAAGGAACTCCATACATGTCAACATTGATTTGAAGAATCTCCACTGGACTTTGAGAGGTTTTGACCTGAACGTGTCACCATTTTGTCGGGGATTTGGAACATTTCCTGAGAATTTCCAAAGTTTCCCCGGGATTTCCAAAATTTGGAAGGGAACTCCAAACATGTCAACATTGATTTGTAGAATCTCCACTGGAGTTTGAGAGATTTTGACCTGAAAGAGTCACCATTTTGTCGGGGATTTAGAACATTTCCTGAGAATTTCCAAAGTTTCCCCGGGATTTCCAAAATTTGGAAGGGAACTCCAAACATGTCAACATTGATTTGAAGAATCTCCGCTGGAGTTTGAGAGATTTTGACCTGAAAGTGTCACCATTTTGTCGGGGATTTGGAACATTTCCTGAGAATTTCCAAAGTTTCCCTGGGATTTCCAAAATTTGGAAGGGAACTCCAAACATGTCAACATTGATTTGAAGAATCTCCACTGGAGTTTGAGAGGTTTTTACCTGAAAGTCTCACCATTTTGTCGGGGATTTGGAAAATTTCCGGAGAATTTCCAAAGTTTCCCCGGGATTTCCCAAATTTGGAAGGGAACTCCAAACATGTCAACATTGATTTGAAGAATCTCCACTGGAGTTTGAGAGATTTTGACCTGAAAGAGTCACCATTTTGTCGGGGATTTGGAAAATTTCCGAAGAATTTCCAAAGTTTCCCCGGGATTTCCAAAATTTGGAAGGGAACTCCAAACATGTCAACATTGATTTTCAGAATCTCCACTGGAGTTTGAGAGATTTTGACCTGAACGTGTCACCATTTTGTCGGGGATTTGGAACATTTCCTGAGAATTTCCAAAGTTTCCCCGGGATTGCCAAAATTTGGAAGGGAACTCCAAACATGTCAACATTGATTTTCAGAATCTCCACTGGAGTTTGAGAGATTTTGACCTGAACGTGTCACCATTTTGTCAGGGATTTGGAACATTTCCTGAGAATTTCCAAAGTTTCCCTGGGATTTCCAAAATTTGGAAGGGAACTCCAAACATGTCAACATTGATTTGTAGAATCTCCACTGGAGTTTGAGAGGTTTTTACCTGAAAGTCTCACCATTTTGTCGGGGATTTGGAAAATTTCCGGAGAATTTCCAAAGTTTCCCCGGGATTTCCCAAATTTGGAAGGGAACTCCAAACATGTCAACATTGATTTGAAGAATCTCCACTGGAGTTTGAGAGATTTTGACCTGAAAGTGTCACCATTTTGTCGGGGATTTGGAAAATTTCCAGAGAATTTCCAAAGTTTCCCCGGGATTTCCAAAATTTGGAAGGGAACTCCAGACATGTCAACATTGATTTTCAGAATCTCCACTGGAGTTTGAGAGATTTTGACCTGAACGTGTCACAATTTTGTCGGGGATTTGGAACATTTCCTGAGAATTTCCAAAGTTTCCCCGGGATTGCCAAAATTTGGAAGGGAACTCCAAACATGTCAACATTGATTTTCAGAATCTCCACTGGAGTTTGAGAGATTTTGACCTGAACGTGTCACCATTTTGTCAGGGATTTGGAACATTTCCGGAGAATTTCCAAAGTTTCCCCGGGATTTCCAAAATTTGGAAGGGAACTCCAAACATGTCAACATTGATTTGAAGAATCTCCACTGGAGTTTGAGAGATTTTGACGTGAAAGTGTCACCATTTTGTCGGGGATTTGGAACATTTCCTGAGAATTTCCAAAGTTTCCCCGGGATTTCCAAAATTTGGAAGGGAACTCCAGACATGTCAACATTGATTTTCAGAATCTCCACTGGAGTTTGAGAGATTTTGACCTGAACGTGTCACCATTTTGTCGGGGATTTGGAACATTTCCGGAGAATTTCCAAAGTTTCCCCGGGATTGCCAAAATTTTGAAGGGAACTCCAAACATGTCAACATTGATTTTCAGAATCTCCACTGGAGTTTGAGAGATTTTGACCTGAACGTGTCACCATTTTGTCAGGGATTTGGAACATTTCCGGAGAATTTCCAAAGTTTCCCCGGGATTGCCAAAATTTGGAAGGGAACTCCAAACATGTCAACATTGATTTGAAGAATCTCCACTGGAGT
The DNA here is from genome assembly GCF_964273445.1 of Streptopelia decaocto. NCBI lineage: Eukaryota > Metazoa > Chordata > Aves > Columbiformes > Columbidae > Streptopelia > Streptopelia decaocto. The sequence goes on along the minus strand of NC_138672.1, from coordinate 479,481 downwards.
TTGAGAGATTTTGACGTGAAAGTGTCACAATTTTGTCGGGGATTTGGAACATTTCCGGAGAATTTCCAAAGTTTCCCCGGGATTGCCAAAATTTGGAAGGGAACTCCAAACATGTCAACATTGATTTTCAGAATCTCCACTGGACTTTGCGAGGTTTTGACCTGAAAGTATCACCATTTTGTCGGGGATTTGGAACATTTCCGAAGAATTTCCAAAGTTTCCCCGGGATTTCCCAAATTTGAAAGGGAACTCCAAACATGTCAACATTGATTTGAAGAATCTCCGCTGGAGTTTGAGAGATTTTGACCTGAAAGTGTCACCATTTTGTCGGGGATTTGGAACATTTCCTGAGAATTTCCAAAGATTCCCCGGGATTGCCAAAATTTGGAAGGGAACTCTAAACCTGTCAACATTGATTTGAAGAATCTCCACTGGAGTGTGAGAGATTTTGACATGAAAGTGTCACCATTTTGTCGGGGATTTGGAAAATTTCCGGAGAATTTCCAAAGTTTCGCCGGGATTTCCAAAATTTGTAAGGGAACTCCATACATGTCAACATTGATTTTCAGAATCTCCACTGGAGTTTGAGAGATGTTGACGTGAAAGTGTCACCATTTTGTCGGGGATTTGGAACATTTCCGGAGAATTTCCAAAGTTTCCCTGGGATTTCCAAAATTTGGAAGGAACTCCATACATGTCAACATTGATTTGAAGAATCTCCACTGGACTTTGAGAGGTTTTGACCTGAACGTGTCACCATTTTGTCGGGGATTTGGAACATTTCCTGAGAATTTCCAAAGTTTCCCCGGGATTTCCAAAATTTGGAAGGGAACTCCAAACATGTCAACATTGATTTGTAGAATCTCCACTGGAGTTTGAGAGATTTTGACCTGAAAGAGTCACCATTTTGTCGGGGATTTAGAACATTTCCTGAGAATTTCCAAAGTTTCCCCGGGATTTCCAAAATTTGGAAGGGAACTCCAAACATGTCAACATTGATTTGAAGAATCTCCGCTGGAGTTTGAGAGATTTTGACCTGAAAGTGTCACCATTTTGTCGGGGATTTGGAACATTTCCTGAGAATTTCCAAAGTTTCCCTGGGATTTCCAAAATTTGGAAGGGAACTCCAAACATGTCAACATTGATTTGAAGAATCTCCACTGGAGTTTGAGAGGTTTTTACCTGAAAGTCTCACCATTTTGTCGGGGATTTGGAAAATTTCCGGAGAATTTCCAAAGTTTCCCCGGGATTTCCCAAATTTGGAAGGGAACTCCAAACATGTCAACATTGATTTGAAGAATCTCCACTGGAGTTTGAGAGATTTTGACCTGAAAGAGTCACCATTTTGTCGGGGATTTGGAAAATTTCCGAAGAATTTCCAAAGTTTCCCCGGGATTTCCAAAATTTGGAAGGGAACTCCAAACATGTCAACATTGATTTTCAGAATCTCCACTGGAGTTTGAGAGATTTTGACCTGAACGTGTCACCATTTTGTCGGGGATTTGGAACATTTCCTGAGAATTTCCAAAGTTTCCCCGGGATTGCCAAAATTTGGAAGGGAACTCCAGACATGTCAACATTGATTTTCAGAATCTCCACTGGAGTTTGAGAGATTTTGACCTGAACGTGTCACCATTTTGTCAGGGATTTGGAACATTTCCTGAGAATTTCCAAAGTTTCCCTGGGATTTCCAAAATTTGGAAGGGAACTCCAAACATGTCAACATTGATTTGTAGAATCTCCACTGGAGTTTGAGAGGTTTTTACCTGAAAGTCTCACCATTTTGTCGGGGATTTGGAAAATTTCCGGAGAATTTCCAAAGTTTCCCCGGGATTTCCCAAATTTGGAAGGGAACTCCAAACATGTCAACATTGATTTGAAGAATCTCCACTGGAGTTTGAGAGATTTTGACCTGAAAGTGTCACCATTTTGTCGGGGATTTGGAAAATTTCCAGAGAATTTCCAAAGTTTCCCCGGGATTTCCAAAATTTGGAAGGGAACTCCAGACATGTCAACATTGATTTTCAGAATCTCCACTGGAGTTTGAGAGATTTTGACCTGAACGTGTCACAATTTTGTCGGGGATTTGGAACATTTCCTGAGAATTTCCAAAGTTTCCCCGGGATTGCCAAAATTTGGAAGGGAACTCCAAACATGTCAACATTGATTTTCAGAATCTCCACTGGAGTTTGAGAGATTTTGACCTGAACGTGTCACCATTTTGTCAGGGATTTGGAACATTTCCGGAGAATTTCCAAAGTTTCCCCGGGATTTCCAAAATTTGGAAGGGAACTCCAAACATGTCAACATTGATTTGAAGAATCTCCACTGGAGTTTGAGAGATTTTGACGTGAAAGTGTCACCATTTTGTCGGGGATTTGGAACATTTCCTGAGAATTTCCAAAGTTTCCCCGGGATTGCCAAAATTTGGAAGGGAACTCCAAACATGTCAACATTGATTTTCAGAATCTCCACTGGACTTTGCGAGGTTTTGACCTGAAAGTATCACCATTTTGTCGGGGATTTGGAACATTTGCGAAGAATTTCCAAAGTTTCCCCGGGATTTCCCAAATTTGAAAGGGAACTCCAAACATGTCAACATTGATTTGAAGAATCTCCGCTGGAGTTTGAGAGATTTTGACCTGAAAGTGTCACCATTTTGTCGGGGATTTGGAACATTTCCTGAGAATTTCCAAAGATTCCCCGGGATTGCCAAAATTTGGAAGGGAACTCTAAACCTGTCAACATTGATTTGAAGAATCTCCACTGGAGTGTGAGAGATTTTGACAGGAAAGTGTCACCATTTTTTCAGGGATTTGGAAAATTTCCTGAGAATTTCCAAAGATTCCCTGGGATTTCCAAAATTTGGAAGGGAACTCCATACATGTCAACATTGATTTGAAGAATCTCCACTGGGGTTTGAGAGATTTTGACGTCAAAGTGTCACCATTTTGTCGGGGATTTGGAAAATTTCCGGAGAATTTCCAAAGTTTCCCTCGGATTGCCAAAATTTGGAAGGGAACTTCAAACCTGTCAACATTGATTTGAAGAATCTCCACTGGAGTTTGAGAGATTTTGACATGAAAGTGTCACCATTTTGTCAGGGATTTGGAAAATTTCCTGAGAATTTCCAAAGTTTCGCCGGGATTTCCAAAATTTGTAAGGGAACTCCATACATGTCAACATTGATTTTCAGAATCTCCACTAGGGTTTGAGAGATTTTGTCCTGAAAGTGTCACCATTTTGTCGGGGATTTGGAACATTTCCTGAGAATTTCCAAAGTTTCCCCGGGATTTCCAAAATTTGGAAGGGAACTCCAAACATGTCAACATTGATTTTCAGAATCTCCACTGGAGTTTGAGAGATGTTGACGTGACAGTGTCACCATTTTGTCGGGGATTTGGAAAATTTCCGGAGAATTTCCAAAGTTTCCCCGGGATTTCCAAAATTTGGAAGGGAACTCCAAACATGTCAACATTGATTTGAAGAATCTCCACTGGAGTTTGAGAGATTTTGACCTGAAAGTGTCACCATTTTGTCGGGGATTTGGAACATTTCCGGAGAATTTCCAAAGTTTCCCTGGGATTTCCAAAATTTGGAAGGAACTCCATACATGTCAACATTGATTTGAAGAATCTCCACTGGAGTTTGAGAGGTTTTGACCTGAAAGAGTCACCATTTTGTCGGGGATTTGGAACATTTCCGGAGAATTTCCAAAGTTTCCCTGGGATTTCCAAAATTTGGAAGGGAACTCCAAACATGTCAACATTGATTTGAAGAATCCCCACTGGAGTTTGAGAGATTTTGACCTGAAAGAGTCACCATTTTGTCGGGGATTTGGAAAATTTCCTGAGAATTTCCAAAGTTTCCCCGAGATTTCCAAAATTTGGAAGGGAACTCCAAACATGTCAACATTGATTTTGAGAATCTCCACTGGAGTTTGAGAGATTTTGACCAAAGAATTTCCAAAGTTTCCCCGGGATTTCCCAAATTTGGAAGGGAACTCCAAACATGTCAACATTGATTTTCAGAATCTCCACTGGAGTTTGAGAGATTTTGACCTGAAAGAGTCACCATTTTGTCGGGGATTTGGAAAATTTCCAGAGAATTTCCAAAGTTTCCCCGGGATTTCCAAAATTTGGAAGGGAACTCCAAACATGTCAACATTAATTTGAAGAATCTCCACTGGAGTTTGAGAGGTTTTGACCTGAAAGTGTCACCATTTTGTCGGGGATTTGGAAAATTTCCGGAGAATTTCCAAAGTTTCCCCGGGATTTCCAAAATTTGGAAGGGAACTCCAAACATGTCAACATTGATTTGAAGAATCTCCCTGGAGTTTGAGAGATTTTGACATGAAAGTGTCACCATTTTGTCGGGGATTTGGAACATTTCTGGAGAATTTCCAAAGTTTCCCCGAGATTTCCAAAATTTGGAAGGGAACTCCAAACATGTCAACATTGATTTGAAGAATCTCCCCTGGAGTTTGAGAGATTTTGACGTGAAAGTGTCACCATTTTGTCGGGGATTTGGAACATTTCTGGAGAATTTCCAAAGTTTCCCCGGGATTTCCAAAATTTGGAAGGGAACTCCAAACATGTCAACATTGATTTTCAGAATCTCCACTGGAGTTTGAGAGATTTTGACGTCAAAGTGTCACCATTTTGTCGGGGATTTGGAACATTTCCGGAGAATTTCCAAAGTTTCCCCGGGATTTCCAAAATTTGGAAGGGAACTCCAAACATGTCAACATTGATTTGTAGAATCTCCACTGGAGTTTGAGAGATTTTGACCTGAAAGAGTCACCATTTTGTCGGGGATTTAGAACATTTCCTGAGAATTTCCAAAGTTTCCCCGGGATATCCAAAATTTGGAAGGGAACTCCAAACATGTCAACATTGATTTGTAGAATCTCCACTGGAGTTTGAGAGATTTTGACCTGAAAGTGTCACCATTTTGTCGGGGATTTGGAACATTTCCTGAGAATTTCCAAAGTTTCCCTGGGATTTCCAAAATTTGGAAGGGAACTCCAAACATGTCAACATTGATTTTGAGAATCTCCACTGGAGTTTGAGAGATTTTGACCTGAAAGTGTCACCATTTTGTCGGGGATTTGGAAAATTTCCTGAGAAGTTCCGAAGTTTCCCCGGGATTTCCAAAATTTGGAAGGGAACTCTAAACATGTCAACATTGATTTTCAGAATCTCCACTGGAGTTTGAGAGGTTTTGACGTGAAAGTGTCACCATTTTGTCGGGGATTTGGAACATTTCCTGAGAATTTCCAAAGTTTCCCCGGGATTTCCAAAATTTGGAAGGGAACTCCAAACATGTCAACATTGATTTGAAGAATCTCCACTGGAGTTTGAGAGATTTTGACCTGAAAGAGTCACCATTTTGTCGGGGATTTGGAAAATTTCCAGAGAATTTCCAAAGTTTCCCCGGGATTTCCAAAATTTGGAAGGGAACTCCAAACATGTCAACATTGATTTTCAGAATCTCCACTGGAGTTTGAGAGGTTTTGACGTGAAAGTGTCACCATTTTGTCGGGGATTTGGAACATTTCCTGAGAATTTCCAAAGTTTCCCCGGGATTTCCAAAATTTGGAAGGGAACTCCAAACATGTCAACATTGATTTGTAGAATCTCCACTGGAGTTTGAGAGATTTTGACCTGAAAGAGTCACCATTTTGTCGGGGAATTAGAACATTTCCTGAGAATTTCCAAAGTTTCCCCGGGATTTCCAAAATTTGGAAGGGAACTCCAAACATGTCAACATTGATTTTCAGAATCTCCACTGGAGTTTGAGAGATTTTGACCTGAAAGTGTCACCATTTTGTCGGGGAATTGGAACATTTCCTGAGAATTTCCAAAGTTTCCCTGGGATTTCCAAAATTTGGAAGGGAACTCCAAACATGTCAACATTGATTTTGAGAATCTCCACTGGAGTTTGAGAGATTTTGACCTGAAAGTGTCACCATTTTGTCGGGGATTTGGAAAATTTCCTGAGAAGTTCCAAAGTTTCCCCGGGATTTCCAAAATTTGGAAGGGAACTCCAAACATGTCAACATTGATTTTCAGAATCTCCACTGGAGTTTGAGAGGTTTTGACCTGAAAGTCTCACCATTTTGTCGGGGATTTCGAAAATTTCCTGAGAATTTCCAAAGTTTCCCCGGGATTTCCAAAATTGGGAAGGGAACTCCAAACATGTCAACATTGATTTGAAGAATCTCCACTGGAGTTTGAGAGATTTTGACCTGAAAGAGTCACCATTTTGTCGGGGATTTGGAAAATTTCCAGAGAATTTCCAAAGTTTCCCCGGGATTTCCAAAATTTGGAAGGGAACTCCAAACATGTCAACATTGATTTTCAGAATCTCCACTGGAGTTTGAGAGGTTTTGACGTGAAAGTGTCACCATTTTGTCGGGGATTTGGAACATTTCCTGAGAATTTCCAAAGTTTCCCCGGGATTGCCAAAATTTGGAAGGGAACTCCAAACATGTCAACATTGATTTGAAGAATGTCCACTGGAGTTTGAGAGATTTTGACCTGAAAGAGTCACCATTTTGTCGGGGATTTGGAAAATTTCCTGAGAATTTGCAAAGTTTCCCCGGGATTTCCCAAATTTGGAAGGGAACTCCAAACATGTCAACATTGATTTTGAGAATCTCCACTGGAGTTTGAGAGATTTTGACCAAAGAATTTCCAAAGTTTCCCCGGGATTTCCCAAATTTGGAAGGGAACTCCAAACATGTCAACATTGATTTTCAGAATCTCCACTGGAGTTTGAGAGATTTTGACCTGAAAGAGTCAACATTTTGTCGGGGATTTGGAAAATTTCCAGAGAATTTCCAAAGTTTCCCCGGGATTTCCAAAATTTGGAAGGGAACTCCAAACATGTCAACATTAATTTGAAGAATCTCCACTGGAGTTTGAGAGGTTTTGACCTGAAAGTGTCACCATTTTGTCGGGGATTTGGAAAATTTCCGGAGAATTTCCAAAGTTTCCCCGGGATTTCCAAAATTTGGAAGGGAACTCCAAACATGTCAACATTGATTTGAAGAATCTCCCCTGGAGTTTGAGAGATTTTGACATGAAAGTGTCACCATTTTGTCGGGGATTTGGAACATTTCTGGAGAATTTCCAAAGTTTCCCCGGGATTTCCAAAATTTGGAAGGGAACTCCAAACATGTCAACATTGATTTGAAGAATCTCCCCTGGAGTTTGAGAGATTTTGACGTGAAAGTGTCACCATTTTGTCGGGGATTTGGAACATTTCTGGAGAATTTCCAAAGTTTCCCCGGGATTTCCAAAATTTGGAAGGGAACTCTAAACATGTCAACATTGATTTTCAGAATCTCCACTGGAGTTTGAGAGATTTTGACGTCAAAGTGTCACCATTTTGTCGGGGATTTGGAACATTTCCTGAGAATTTCCAAAGTTTCCCCGGGATTTCCAAAATTTGGAAGGGAACTCCAAACATGTCAACATTGATTTGTAGAATCTCCACTGGAGTTTGAGACATTTTGACCTGAAAGAGTCACCATTTTGTCGGGGATTTAGAACATTTCCTGAGAATTTCCAAAGTTTCCCCGGGAATTCTAAAATTTGGAAGGGAACTCCAAACATGTCAACATTGATTTTCAGAATCTCCACTGGAGTTTGAGAGATTTTGACCTGAAAGTGTCACCATTTTGTCGGGGATTTGGAACATTTCCTGAGAATTTCCAAAGTTTCCCTGGGATTTCCAAAATTTGGAAGGGAACTCCAAACATGTCAACATTGATTTTGAGAATCTCCACTGGAGTTTGAGAGATTTTGACCTGAAAGTGTCACCATTTTGTCGGGGATTTGGAAAATTTCCTGAGAAGTTCCAAAGTTTCCCCGGGATTTCCAAAATTTGGAAGGGAACTCCAAACATGTCAACATTGATTTTCAGAATCTCCACTGGAGTTTGAGAGGTTTTGACCTGAAAGTGTCACCATTTTGTCGGGGATTTGGAAAATTTCCTGAGAATTTCCAAAGTTTCCCCGGGATTTCCAAAATTTGGAAGGGAACTCCAAACATGTCAACATTGATTTGAAGAATCTCCACTGGACTTTGAGAGGTTTTGACCTGAAAGAGTCACCATTTTGTCTGGGATTTGGAAAATTTCCAGAGAATTTCCAAAGTTTCCCCGGGATTTCCAAAATTTGGAAGGGAACTCCAAACATGTCAACATTGATTTTCAGAATCTCCACTGGAGTTTGAGAGGTTTTGACGTGAAAGTGGCACCATTTTGTCGGGGATTTGGAACATTTCCTGAGAATTTCCAAAGTTTCCCCGGGATTGCCAAAATTTGGAAGGGAACTCCAAACATGTCAACATTGATTTTCAGAATCTCCACTGGAGTTTGAGAGGTTATGACCTGAAAGAGTCACCATTTTGTCGGGGATTTGGAACATTTCCGGAGAATTTCCAAAGTTACCCCGGGATTGCCAAAATTTGGAAGGGAACTCCAAACATGTCAACATTGATTTGAAGAATCTCCACTGGAGTTTGAGAGATGTTGACGTGAAAGTGTCACCATTTTGTCGCGGATTTGGAACATTTCCGGAGAATTTCCAAAGTTTCCCCGGGATTTCCAAAATTTGGAAGGGAACTCCAAACATGTCAACATTGATTTGAAGAATCTCCACTGGAGTTTGAGAGATGTTGACCTGAAAGTGTCACCATTTTGTCGGGGATTTGGAAAATTTCCTGAGAATTTCCAAAGTTTCCCCGGGATTTCCAAAATTTGGAAGGGAACTCCAAACATGTCAACATTGATTTGAAGAATCTCCACTGGAGTTTGAGAGATTTTGACCTGAAAGTGTCACCATTTTGTCGGGGATTTGGAACATTTCCTGAGAATTTCCAAAGTTACCCCGGGATTGCCAAAATTTGGAAGGGAACTCCAAACATGTCAACATTGATTTGAAGAATCTCCACTGGAGTTTGAGAGATTTTGACATGAAAGTGTCACCATTTTGTCGGGGATTTGGAACATTTCCTGAGAATTTCCAAAGTTTCCCCGGGATTGCCAAAATTTGGAAGGGAACTCCAAACATGTCAATATTGATTTTCAGAATCTCCACTGGAGTTTGAGAGATTTTGACCTGAAAGTGTCACCATTTTGTCGGGGATTTGGAACATTTCCGGAGAATTTCCAAAGTTTCCCCGGGATTGCCAAAATTTGGAAGGGAACTCCAAACATGTCAACATTGATTTTCAGAATCTCCACTGGAGTATGAGAGATTTTGACCTGAAAGTGTCACCATTTTGTCGGGGATTTGGAACATTTCCTGAGAATTTCCAAAGTTTCCCCGGGAATTCTAAAATTTGGAAGGGAACTCCAAACATGTCAACATTGATTTGAAGAATCTCCACTAGAGTTTGAGAGATTTTGACCTGAAAGTGTCACCATTTTGTCGGGGATTTGGAACATTTCCGGAGAATTTCCAAAGTTTCCCCGGGATTGCCAAAATTTGGAAGGGAACTCCAAACATGTCAACATTGATTTGAAGAATCTCCACTGGAGTTTGAGAGATTTTGACCTGAAAGAGTCACCATTTTGTCGGGGATTTGGAAAATTTCCGGAGAATTTCCAAAGTTTCCCCGGGATTGCCAAAATTTTGAAGGGAACTCCAAACATGTCAACATTGATTTTCAGAATCTCCACTGGAGTTTGAGAGATTTTGACCTGAAAGTGTCACCATTTTGTCGGGGATTTGGAAAATTTCCTGAGAATTTCCAAAGTTTCCCCGGGATTTCCAAAATTTGGAAGGGAACTTCAAACATGTCAACATTGATTTTCAGAATCTCCACTGGAGTTTTAGAGGTTATGACCTGAAAGAGTCACCATTTTGTCGGGGATTTGGAACATTTCCGGGGAATTTCCAAAGTTACCCCGGGATTGCCAAAATTTGGAAGGGAACTCCAAACATGTCAACATTGATTTTCAGAATCTCCACTGGAGTTTGAGAGGTTATGACATGAAAGAGTCACCATTTTGTCGGGGATTTGGAACATTTCCTGAGAATTTCCAAAGTTTCCCCGGGATTTCCAAAATTTGGAAGGGAACTCCATACATGTCAACATTGATTTTCAGAATCTCCACTGGAGTATGAGAGATTTTGACCTGAAAGTGTCACCATTTTGTCGGGGATTTGGAACATTTCCGGAGAATTTCCAAAGTTTCCCTGGGATTTCCAAAATTTGGAAGGAACTCCATACATGTCAACATTGATTTGAAGAATCTCCACTGGAGTTTGAGAGGTTTTGACCTGAACGTGTCACCATTTTGTCGGGGATTTGGAAAATTTCCTGAGAATTTCCAAAGTTTCCCCGGGATTTCCAAAATTTGGAAGGGAACTCCAAACATGTCAACATTGATTTTGAGAATCTCCACTGGAGTTTGAGAGATTTTGACCAAAGAATTTCCAAAGTTTCCCTCGGATTGCCAAAATTTGGAAGGGAACTCCAAACATGTCAACATTGATTTTCAGAATCTCCACTGGAGTTTGAGAGATTTTGACCTGAAAGAGTCACCATTTTGTCGGGGATTTGGAAAATTTCCAGAGAATTTCCAAAGTTTCCCCGGGATTTCCAAAATTTGGAAGGGAACTCCAAACATGTCAACATTGATTTGAAGAATCTCCACTGGAGTTTGAGAGGTTTTGACCTGAAAGTGTCACCATTTTGTCGGGGATTTGGAAAATTTCCGGAGAATTTCCAAAGTTTCCCCGGGATTTCCAAAATTTGGAAGGGAACTCCAAACATGTCAACATTGATTTTAAGAATCTCCCCTGGAGTTTGAGAGATTTTGACATGAAAGTGTCACCATTTTGTCGGGGATTTGGAACATTTCTGGAGAATTTCCAAAGTTTCCCCGGGATTTCCAAAATTTGGAAGGGAACTCCAAACATGTCAACATTGATTTGAAGAATCTCCCCTGGAGTTTGAGAGATTTTGACCTGAAAGTGTCACCATTTTGTCGGGGATTTGGAACATTTCTGGAGAATTTCCAAAGTTTCCCCGGGATTTCCAAAATTTGGAAGGGAACTCCAAACATGTCAACATTGATTTTCAGAATCTCCACTGGAGTTTGAGAGATTTTGACGTCAAAGTGTCACCATTTTGTCGGGGATTTGGAACATTTCCGGAGAATTTCCAAAGTTTCCCCAGGATTTCCAAAATTTGGAAGGGAACTCCAAACATGTCAACATTGATTTGTAGAATCTCCACTGGAGTTTGAGAGATTTTGACCTGAAAGAGTCACCATTTTGTCGGGGATTTGGAACATTTCCTGAGAGTTTCCAAAGTTTCCCCGGGATTTCCAAAATTTGGAAGGGAACTCCAAACACGTCAACATTGATTTTCAGAATCTCCACTGGAGTTTGAGAGATTTTGACCTGAAAGTGTCACCATTTTGTCGGGGATTTGGAACATTTCCTGAGAATTTCCAAAGTTTCCCTGGGATTTCCAAAATTTGGAAGGGAACTCCAAACATGTCAACATTGATTTTGAGAATCTCAACTGGAGTTTGAGAGATTTTGACCTGAAAGTGTCACCATTTTGTCGGGGATTTGGAAAATTTCCTGAGAAGTTCCAAAGTTTCCCCGGGATTTCCAAAATTTGGAAGGGAACTCCAAACATGTCAACATTGATTTGAAGAATCTCCACTGGAGTTTGAGAGATTTTGACCTGAAAGAGTCACCATTTTGTCGGGGATTTGGAAAATTTCCAGAGAATTTCCAAAGTTTCCCCGGGATTTCCAAAATTTGGAAGGGAACTCCAAACATGTCAACATTGATTTGAAGAATCTCCACTGGAGTTTGAGAGGTTTTGACGTGAAAGTGTCACCATTTTGTCGGGGATTTGGAACATTTCCTGAGAATTTCCAAAGTTTCCCCGGGATTTCCAAAATTTGGAAGGGAACTCCAAACATGTCAACATTGATTTGTAGAATCTCCACTGGAGTTTGAGAGATTTTGACCTGAAAGAGTCACCATTTTGTCGGGGATTTGGAAAATTTCCGGAGAATTTCCAAAGTTTCCCCGGGATTTCCAAAATTTGGAAGGGAACTCCAAACATGTCAACATTGATTTTAAGAATCTCCCCTGGAGTTTGAGAGATTTTGACATGAAAGTGTCACCATTTTGTCGGGGATTTGGAACATTTCTGGAGAATTTCCAAAGTTTCCCCGGGATTTCCAAAATTTGGAAGGGAACTCCAAACATGTCAACATTGATTTGAAGAATCTCCCCTGGAGTTTGAGAGATTTTGACGTGAAAGTGTCACCATTTTGTCGGGGATTTGGAACATTTCTGGAGAATTTCCAAAGTTTCCCCGGGATTTCCAAAATTTGGAAGGGAACTCCAAACATGTCAACATTGATTTTCAGAATCTCCACTGGAGTTTGAGAGATTTTGACGTCAAAGTGTCACCATTTTGTCGGGGATTTGGAACATTTCCGGAGAATTTCCAAAGTTTCCCCGGGATTTCCAAAATTTGGAAGGGAACTCCAAACATGTCAACATTGATTTGTAGAATCTCCACTGGAGTTTGAGAGATTTTGACCTGAAAGAGTCACCATTTTGTCGGGGATTTAGAACATTTCCTGAGAGTTTCCAAAGTTTCCCCGGGATTTCCAAAATTTGGAAGGGAACTCCAAACACGTCAACATTGATTTTCAGAATCTCCACTGGAGTTTGAGAGATTTTGACCTGAAAGTGTCACCATTTTGTCGGGGATTTGGAACATTTCCTGAGAATTTCCAAAGTTTCCCTGGGATTTCCAAAATTTGGAAGGGAACTCCAAACATGTCAACATTGATTTTGAGAATCTCAACTGGAGTTTGAGAGATTTTGACCTGAAAGTGTCACCATTTTGTCGGGGATTTGGAAAATTTCCTGAGAATTTCCAAAGTTTCCCCGGGATTTCCAAAATTTGGAAGGGAACTCCAAACATGTCAACATTGATTTGAAGAATCTCCACTGGAGTTTGAGAGATTTTGACCTGAAAGAGTCACCATTTTGTCGGGGATTTGGAAAATTTCCAGAGAATTTCCAAAGTTTCCCCGGGATTTCCAAAATTTGGAAGGGAACTCCAAACATGTCAACATTGATTTGAAGAATCTCCACTGGAGTTTGAGAGATTTTGACCTGAAAGTGTCACCATTTTGTCGGGGATTTGGAACATTTCCTGAGAATTTCCAAAGTTTCCCCGGGATTGCCAAAATTTGGAAGGGAACTCCAAACATGTCAACATTGATTTTCAGAATCTCCACTGGAGTTTGAGAGGTTATGACCTGAAAGAGTCACCATTTTGTCGGGGATTTGGAACATTTCCGGAGAATTTCCAAAGTTACCCCGGGATTGCCAAAATTTGGAAGGGAACTCCAAACATGTCAACATTGATTTGAAGAATCTCCACTGGAGTTTGAGAGATGTTGACGTGAAAGTGTCACCATTTTGTCGAGGATTTGGAACATTTCTGGAGAATTTCCAAAGTTTCCCCGGGATTTCCAAAATTTGGAAGGGAACTCCAAACATGTCAACATTGATTTGAAGAATCTCCACTGGAGTTTGAGAGATGTTGACGTGAAAGTGTCACCATTTTGTCGGGGATTTGGAACATTTCCTGAGAATTTCCAAAGTTTCCCCGGGATTTCCAAAATTTGGAAGGGAACTCCAAACATGTCAATATTGATTTTCAGAATCTCCACTGGAGTTTGAGAGATTTTGACCTGAAAGAGTCACCATTTTGTCGGGGATTTGGAACATTTCCGGAGAATTTCCAAAGTTTCCCCGGGATTGCCAAAATTTGGAAGGGAACTTCAAACATGTCAACATTGATTTTCAGAATCTCCACTGGAGTTTTAGAGGTTATGACCTGAAAGAGTCACCATTTTGTCGGGGATTTGGAACATTTCCGGAGAATTTCCAAAGTTACCCCGGGATTGCCAAAATTTGGAAGGGAACTCCAAACATGTCAACATTGATTTGAAGAATCTCCACTGGAGTTTGAGAGATGTTGACGTGAAAGTGTCACCATTTTGTCGGGGATTTGGAACATTTCCTGAGAATTTCCAAAGTTTCCCCGGGATTTCCAAAATTTGGAAGGGAACTCCAAACATGTCAACATTTATTTGAAGAATTTCCACTGGAGTTTGAGAGATTTTGACCTGAAAGTGTCACCATTTTGTCGGGGATTTGGAACATTTCCTGAGAATTTCCAAAGTTTCCCCGGGATTTCCCAAATTTGGAAGGGAACTCCAAACATGTCAATATTGATTTTCAGAATCTCCACTGGAGTTTGAGAGATTTTGACGTTAAAGTGTCACCATTTTGTCGGGGATTTGGAACATTTCCTGAGAATTTCCAAAGTTTCCCCGGGAATTCTAAAATTTGGAAGGGAACTCCAAACATGTCAACATTGATTTTCAGAATCTCCGATGGAGTTTGAGAGATTTTGACGTGAAAGAGTCACCATTTTGTCGGGGATTTGGAACATTTCCTGAGAATTTCCAAAGTTTCCCCGGGATTTCCAAAATTTGGAAGGGAACTCCAAACATGTCAACATTGATTTGAAGAATCTCCACTGGAGTTTGAGAGATTTTGACCTGAAAGAGTCACCATTTTGTCGGGGATTTGGAAAATTTCCGGAGAATTTCCAAAGTTTCCCCGGGATTTCCAAAATTTTGAAGGGAACTCCAAACATGTCAACATTGATTTTCAGAATCTCCACTGGAGTTTGAGAGGTTATGACCTGAAAGAGTCACCATTTTGTCGGGGATTTGGAACATTTCCGGAGAATTTCCAAAGTTACCCCGGGATTGCCAAAATTTGGAAGGGAACTCCAAACATGTCAACATTGATTTGAAGAATCTCCACTGGAGTTTGAGAGATGTTGACGTGAAAGTGTCACCATTTTGTCGAGGATTTGGAACATTTCTGGAGAATTTCCAAAGTTTCCCCGGGATTTCCAAAATTTGGAAGGGAACTCCAAACATGTCAACATTGATTTGAAGAATCTCCACTGGAGTTTGAGAGATGTTGACGTGAAAGTGTCACCATTTTGTCGGGGATTTGGAAAATTTCCGGAGAATTTCCAAAGTTTCCCCGGGATTTCCAAAATTTGGAAGGGAACTCCAAACATGTCAATATTGATTTTCAGAATCTCCACTGGAGTTTGAGAGATTTTGACGTGAAAGTGTCACCATTTTGTCGGGAATTTGGAACATTTCCGGAGAATTTCCAAAGTTTCCCCGGGATTGCCAAAATTTGGAAGGGAACTTCAAACATGTCAACATTGATTTTCAGAATCTCCACTGGAGTTTTAGAGGTTATGACCTGAAAGAGTCACCATTTTGTCGGGGATTTGGAACATTTCCGGAGAATTTCCAAAGTTACCCCGGGATTGCCAAAATTTGGAAGGGAACTCCAAACATGTCAACATTGATTTGAAGAATCTCCACTGGAGTTTGAGAGATGTTGACGTGAAAGTGTCACCATTTTGTCGGGGATTTGGAACATTTCCTGAGAATTTCCAAAGTTTCCCCGGGATTTCCAAAATTTGGAAGTGAACTCCAAACATGTCAACATTTATTTGAAGAATTTCCACTGGAGTTTGAGAGATTTTGACCTGAAAGTGTCACCATTTTGTCGGGGATTTGGAACATTTCCTGAGAATTTCCAAAGTTTCCCCGGGATTTCCCAAATTTGGAAGGGAACTCCAAACATGTCAATATTGATTTTCAGAATCTCCACTGGAGTTTGAGAGATTTTGACGTTAAAGTGTCACCATTTTGTCGGGGATTTGGAACATTTCCTGAGAATTTCCAAAGTTTCCCCGGGAATTCTAAAATTTGGAAGGGAACTCCAAACATGTCAACATTGATTTTCAGAATCTCCGATGGAGTTTGAGAGATTTTGACGTGAAAGAGTCACCATTTTGTCGGGGATTTGGAACATTTCCTGAGAATTTCCAAAGTTTCCCCGGGATTTCCAAAATTTGGAAGGGAACTCCAAACATGTCAACATTGATTTGAAGAATCTCCACTGGAGTTTGAGAGATTTTGACCTGAAAGAGTCACCATTTTGTCGGGGATTTGGAAAATTTCCGGAGAATTTCCAAAGTTTCCCCGGGATTTCCAAAATTTGGAAGGGAACTCCAAACATGTCAACATTGATTTTCAGAATCTCCACTGGAGTTTGAGAGATTTTGACCTGAAAGTGTCACCATTTTGTCGGGGATTTGGAACATTTCTGGAGAATTTCCAAAGTTTCCCCGGGATTTCCAAAATTTGGAAGGGAACTTCAAACATGTCAACATTGATTTTCAGAATCTCCACTGGAGTTTTAGAGGTTATGACCTGAAAGTCTCACCATTTTGTCGGGGATTTGGAACATTTCCGGAGAATTTCCAAAGTTTCCCCGGGATTGCCAAAATTTGGAAGGGAACTCCAAACATGTCAACATTGATTTTCAGAATCTCCACTGGAGTTTGAGAGATGTTGACGTGAAAGTGTCACCATTTTGTCGAGGATTTGGAACATTTCTGGAGAATTTCCAAAGTTTCCCCGGGATTTCCAAAATTTGGAAGGGAACTCCAAACATGTCAACATTGATTTGAAGAATCTCCACTGGAGTTTGAGAGATTTTGACCTGAAAGTGTCACCATTTTGTTGGGGATTTGGAACATTTCCTGAGAATTTCCAAAGTTTCCCCGGGATTGCCAAAATTTGGAAGGGAACTCCAAACATGTCAATATTGATTTTCAGAATCTCCACTGGAGTTTGAGAGATGTTGACGTGAAAGTGTCACCATTTTGTCGGGGATTTGGAAAATTTCCTGAGAATTTCCAAAGTTTCCCCGGGATTTCCAAAATTTGGAAGGGAACTTCAAACATGTCAACATTGATTTGAAGAATCTCCACTGGAGTTTTAGAGGTTATGACCTGAAAGAGTCACCATTTTGTCGGGGATTTGGAACATTTCCGGAGAATTTCCAAAGTTACCCCGGGATTGCCAAAATTTGGAAGGGAACTCCAAACATGTCAACATTGATTTGAAGAATCTCCACTGGAGTTTGAGAGATTTTGACCTGAAAGTGTCACCATTTTCTCGGGGATTTGGAACATTTCCGGAGAATTTCCAAAGTTTCCCCGGGATTTCCAAAATTTGGAAGGGAACTCCAAACATGTCAACATTTATTTGAAGAATTTCCACTGGAGTTTGAGAGATTTTGACCTGAAAGTGTCACCATTTTGTCGGGGATTTGGAACATTTCCTGAGAATTTCCAAAGTTTCCCCGGGATTTCCCAAATTTGGAAGGGAACTCCAAACATGTCAATATTGATTTTCAGAATCTCCACTGGAGTTTGAGAGATTTTGACGTTAAAGTGTCACCATTTTGTCGGGGATTTGGAACATTTCCTGAGAATTTCCAAAGTTTCCCCGGGAATTCTAAAATTTGGAAGGGAACTCCAAACATGTCAACATTGATTTGAAGAATCTCCACTGGAGTTTGAGAGATTTTGACGTGAAAGAGTCACCATTTTGTCGGGGATTTGGAACATTTCCTGAGAATTTCCAAAGTTTCCCCGGGATTTCCAAAATTTGGAAGGGAACTCCAAACATGTCAACATTGATTTGAAGAATCTCCACTGGAGTTTGAGAGATTTTGACCTGAAAGAGTCACCATTTTGTCGGGGATTTGGAAAATTTCCGGAGAATTTCCAAAGTTTCCCCGGGATTTCCAAAATTTGGAAGGGAACTCCAAACATGTCAACATTGATTTTCAGAATCTCCACTGGAGTTTGAGAGATTTTGACCTGAAAGTGTCACCATTTTGTCGGGGATTTGGAAAATTTCCTGAGAATTTCCAAAGTTTCCCCGGGATTTCCAAAATTTGGAAGGGAACTTCAAACATGTCAACATTGATTTTCAGAATCTCCACTGGAGTTTTAGAGGTTATGACCTGAAAGTCTCACCATTTTGTCGGGGATTTGGAACATTTCCGGAGAATTTCCAAAGTTTCCCCGGGATTGCCAAAATTTGGAAGGGAACTCCAAACATGTCAACATTGATTTGAAGAATCTCCACTGGAGTTTGAGAGATGTTGACGTGAAAGTGTCACCATTTTGTCGAGGATTTGGAACATTTCTGGAGAATTTCCAAAGTTTCCCCGGGATTTCCAAAATTTGGAAGGGAACTCCAAACATGTCAACATTGATTTGAAGAATCTCCACTGGAGTTTGAGAGATTTTGACCTGAAAGTGTCACCATTTTGTCGGGGATTTGGAACATTTCCTGAGAATTTCCAAAGTTTCCCCGGGATTGCCAAAATTTGGAAGGGAACTCCAAACATGTCAATATTGATTTTCAGAATCTCCACTGGAGTTTGAGAGATGTTGACGTGAAAGTGTCACCATTTTGTCGGGGATTTGGAAAATTTCCTGAGAATTTCCAAAGTTTCCCCAGGATTTCCAAAATTTGGAAGGGAACTTCAAACATGTCAACATTGATTTGAAGAATCTCCACTGGAGTTTTAGAGGTTATGACCTGAAAGAGTCACCATTTTGTCGGGGATTTGGAACATTTCCGGAGAATTTCCAAAGTTACCCCGGGATTGCCAAAATTTGGAAGGGAACTCCAAACATGTCAACATTGATTTGAAGAATCTCCACTGGAGTTTGAGAGATTTTGACCTGAAAGAGTCACCATTTTGTCGGGGATTTGGAAAATTTCCGGAGAATTTCCAAAGTTTCCCCGGGATTTCCAAAATTTGGAAGGGAACTCCAAACATGTCAACATTTATTTGAAGAATTTCCACTGGAGTTTGAGAGATTTTGACCTGAAAGTGTCACCATTTTGTCGGGGATTTGGAACATTTCCTGAGAAATTCCAAAGTTTCCCCGGGATTTCCCAAATTTGGAAGGGAACTCCAAACATGTCAATATTGATTTTCAGAATCTCCACTGGAGTTTGAGAGATTTTGACGTTAAAGTGTCACCATTTTGTCGGGGATTTGGAACATTTCCTGAGAATTTCCAAAGTTTCCCCGGGAATTCTAAAATTTGGAAGGGAACTCCAAACATGTCAACATTGATTTTCAGAATCTCCGATGGAGTTTGAGAGATTTTGACGTGAAAGAGTCACCATTTTGTCGGGGATTTGGAACATTTCCTGAGAATTTCCAAAGTTTCCCCGGGATTTCCAAAATTTGGAAGGGAACTCCAAACATGTCAACATTGATTTGAAGAATCTCCACTGGAGTTTGAGAGATTTTGACCTGAAAGAGTCACCATTTTGTCGGGGATTTGGAAAATTTCCGGAGAATTTCCAAAGTTTCCCCGGGATTTCCAAAATTTGGAAGGGAACTCCAAACATGTCAACATTGATTTTCAGAATCTCCACTGGAGTTTGAGAGATTTTGACCTGAAAGTGTCACCATTTTGTCGGGGATTTGGAAAATTTCCTGAGAATTTCCAAAGTTTCCCCGGGATTTCCAAAATTTGGAAGGGAACTTCAAACATGTCAACATTGATTTTCAGAATCTCCACTGGAGTTTTAGAGGTTATGACCTGAAAGTCTCACCATTTTGTAGGGGATTTGGAACATTTCCGGAGAATTTCCAAAGTTTCCCCGGGATTGCCAAAATTTGGAAGGGAACTCCAAACATGTCAACATTGATTTGAAGAATCTCCACTGGAGTTTGAGAGATGTTGACGTGAAAGTGTCACCATTTTGTCGAGGATTTGGAACATTTCTGGAGAATTTCCAAAGTTTCCCCGGGATTTCCAAAATTTGGAAGGGAACTCCAAACATGTCAACATTGATTTGAAGAATCTCCACTGGAGTTTGAGAGATTTTGACCTGAAAGTGTCACCATTTTGTCGGGGATTTGGAACATTTCCTGAGAATTTCCAAAGTTTCCCCGGGATTGCCAAAATTTGGAAGGGAACTCCAAACATGTCAATATTGATTTTCAGAATCTCCACTGGAGTTTGAGAGATGTTGACGTGAAAGTGTCACCATTTTGTCGGGGATTTGGAAAATTTCCTGAGAATTTCCAAAGTTTCCCCGGGATTTCCAAAATTTGGAAGGGAACTTCAAACATGTCAACATTGATTTGAAGAATCTCCACTGGAGTTTTAGAGGTTATGACCTGAAAGAGTCACCATTTTGTCGGGGATTTGGAACATTTCCGGAGAATTTCCAAAGTTACCCCGGGATTGCCAAAATTTGGAAGGGAACTCCAAACATGTCAACATTGATTTGAAGAATCTCCACTGGAGTTTGAGAGATTTTGACCTGAAAGAGTCACCATTTTGTCGGGGATTTGGAAAATTTCCGGAGAATTTCCAAAGTTTCCCCGGGATTTCCAAAATTTGGAAGGGAACTCCAAACATGTCAACATTTATTTGAAGAATTTCCACTGGAGTTTGAGAGATTTTGACCTGAAAGTGTCACCATTTTGTCGGGGATTTGGAACATTTCCTGAGAAATTCCAAAGTTTCCCCGGGATTTCCCAAATTTGGAAGGGAACTCCAAACATGTCAATATTGATTTTCAGAATCTCCACTGGAGTTTGAGAGATTTTGACGTTAAAGTGTCACCATTTTGTCGGGGATTTGGAACATTTCCTGAGAATTTCCAAAGTTTCCCCGGGAATTCTAAAATTTGGAAGGGAACTCCAAACATGTCAACATTGATTTTCAGAATCTCCGATGGAGTTTGAGAGATTTTGACGTGAAAGAGTCACCATTTTGTCGGGGATTTGGAACATTTCCTGAGAATTTCCAAAGTTTCCCCGGGATTTCCAAAATTTGGAAGGGAACTCCAAACATGTCAACATTGATTTGAAGAATCTCCACTGGAGTTTGAGAGATTTTGACCTGAAAGAGTCACCATTTTGTCGGGGATTTGGAAAATTTCCGGAGAATTTCCAAAGTTTCCCCGGGATTTCCAAAATTTGGAAGGGAACTCCAAACATGTCAACATTGATTTTCAGAATCTCCACTGGAGTTTGAGAGATTTTGACCTGAAAGTGTCACCATTTTGTCGGGGATTTGGAAAATTTCCTGAGAATTTCCAAAGTTTCCCCGGGATTTCCAAAATTTGGAAGGGAACTTCAAACATGTAAACATTGATTTTCAGAATCTCCACTGGAGTTTTAGAGGTTATGACCTGAAAGTCTCACCATTTTGTCGGGGATTTGGAACATTTCCGGAGAATTTCCAAAGTTTCCCCGGGATTGCCAAAATTTGGAAGGGAACTCCAAACATGTCAACATTGATTTGAAGAATCTCCACTGGAGTTTGAGAGATGTTGACGTGAAAGTGTCACCATTTTGTCGAGGATTTGGAACATTTCTGGAGAATTTCCAAAGTTTCCCCGGGATTTCCAAAATTTGGAAGGGAACTCCAAACATGTCAACATTGATTTGAAGAATCTCCACTGGAGTTTGAGAGATTTTGACCTGAAAGTGTCACCATTTTGTCGGGGATTTGGAACATTTCCTGAGAATTTCCAAAGTTTCCCCGGGATTGCCAAAATTTGGAAGGGAACTCCAAACATGTCAATATTGATTTTCAGAATCTCCACTGGAGTTTGAGAGATGTTGACGTGAAAGTGTCACCATTTTGTCGGGGATTTGGAAAATTTCCTGAGAATTTCCAAAGTTTCCCCGGGATTTCCAAAATTTGGAAGGGAACTTCAAACATGTCAACATTGATTTGAAGAATCTCCACTGGAGTTTTAGAGGTTATGACCTGAAAGAGTCACCATTTTGTCGGGGATTTGGAACATTTCCGGAGAATTTCCAAAGTTACCCCGGGATTGCCAAAATTTGGAAGGGAACTCCAAACATGTCAACATTGATTTGAAGAATCTCCACTGGAGTTTGAGAGATGTTGACGTGAAAGTGTCACCATTTTGTCGGGGATTTGGAAAATTTCCTGAGAATTTCCAAAGTTTCCCCGGGATTTCCAAAATTTGGAAGGGAACTCCAAACATGTCAACATTTATTTGAAGAATTTCCACTGGAGTTTGAGAGATTTTGACCTGAAAGTGTCACCATTTTGTCGGGGATTTGGAACATTTCCTGAGAATTTCCAAAGTTTCCCCGGGAATTCTAAAATTTGGAAGGGAACTCCAAACATGTCAACATTGATTTTCAGAATCTCCGATGGAGTTTGAGAGATTTTGACGTGAAAGTGTCACCATTTTGTCGGGGATTTGGAACATTTCCTGAGAATTTCCAAAGTTTCCCCGGGATTGCCAAAATTTGGAAGGGAACTCCAAACATGTCAACATTTATTTGAAGAATCTCCACTGGAGTTTGAGAGATTTTGACCTGAAAGTGTCACCATTTTGTCGGGGATTTGGAACATTTCCGGAGAATTTCCAAAGTTTCCCCGGGATTGCCAAAATTTGGAAGGGAACTCCAAACATGTCAACATTGATTTTCAGAATCTCCACTGGAGTATGAGAGATTTTGACCTGAAAGTGTCACCATTTTGTCGGGGATTTGGAACATTTCCTGAGAATTTCCAAAGTTTCCCCGGGAATTCTAAAATTTGGAAGGGAACTCCAAACATGTCAACATTGATTTGAAGAATCTCCACTAGAGTTTGAGAGATTTTGACCTGAAAGTGTCACCATTTTGTCGGGGATTTGGAACATTTCCGGAGAATTTCCAAAGTTTCCCCGGGATTGCCAAAATTTGGAAGGGAACTCCAAACATGTCAACATTGATTTGAAGAATCTCCACTGGAGTTTGAGAGATTTTGACCTGAAAGAGTCACCATTTTGTCGGGGATTTGGAAAATTTCCGGAGAATTTCCAAAGTTTCCCCGGGATTGCCAAAATTTGTAAGGGAACTCCAAACATGTCAACATTGATTTTCAGAATCTCCACTGGAGTTTGAGAGATTTTGACCTGAAAGTGTCACCATTTTGTCGGGGATTTGGAAAATTTCCTGAGAATTTCCAAAGTTTCCCCGGGATTTCCAAAATTTGGAAGGGAACTTCAAACATGTCAACATTGATTTTCAGAATCTCCACTGGAGTTTTAGAGGTTACGACCTGAAAGAGTCACCATTTTGTCGGGGATTTGGAACATTTCCTGAGAATTTCCAAAGTTACCCCGGGATTGCCAAAATTTGGAAGGGAACTCCAAACATGTCAACATTGATTTTCAGAATCTCCACTGGAGTTTGAGAGGTTATGACATGAAAGAGTCACCATTTTGTCGGGGATTTGGAACATTTCCTGAGAATTTCCAAAGTTTCCCCGGGATTGCCAAAATTTGGAAGGGAACTCCATACATGTCAACATTGATTTTCAGAATCTCCACTGGAGTATGAGAGATTTTGACCTGAAAGTGTCACCATTTTGTCGGGGATTTGGAACATTTCCGGAGAATTTCCAAAGTTTCCCTGGGATTTCCAAAATTTGGAAGGAACTCCATACATGTCAACATTGATTTGAAGAATCTCCACTGGAGTTTGAGAGGTTTTGACCTGAACGTGTCACCATTTTGTCGGGGATTTGGAAAATTTCCTGAGAATTTCCAAAGTTTCCCCGGGATTTCCAAAATTTGGAAGGGAACTCCAAACATGTCAACATTGATTTTGAGAATCTCCACTGGAGTTTGAGAGATTTTGACCAAAGAATTTCCAAAGTTTCCCCGGGATTTCCCAAATTTGGAAGGGAACTCCAAACATGTCAACATTGATTTTCAGAATCTCCACTGGAGTTTGAGAGATTTTGACCTTAAAGAGTCACCATTTTGTCGGGGATTTGGAACATTTCCGGAGAATTTCCAAAGTTTCCCCGGGATTTCCAAAATTTGGAAGGGAACTCCAAACATGTCAACATTGATTTTAAGAATCTCCACTGGAGTTTGAGAGATTTTGACATGAAAGTGTCACCATTTTGTCGGGGATTTGGAACATTTCTGGAGAATTTCCAAAGTTTCCCCGGGATTTCCAAAATTTGGAAGGGAACTCCAAACATGTCAACATTGATTTGAAGAATCTCCCCTGGAGTTTGAGAGATTTTGACGTGAAAGTGTCACCATTTTGTCGGGGATTTGGAACATTTCTGGAGAATTTCCAAAGTTTCCCCGGGATTTCCAAAATTTGGAAGGGAACTCCAAACATGTCAACATTGATTTTCAGAATCTCCACTGGAGTTTGAGAGATTTTGACGTCAAAGTGTCACCATTTTGTCGGGGATTTGGAACATTTCCGGAGAATTTCCAAAGTTTCCCCGGGATTTCCAAAATTTGGAAGGGAACTCCAAACATGTCAACATTGATTTGTAGAATCTCCACTGGAGTTTGAGAGATTTTGACCTGAAAGAGTCACCATTTTGTCGGGGATTTGGAACATTTCCGGAGAATTTCCAAAGTTTCCCCGGGATTTCCAAAATTTGGAAGGGAACTCCAAACACGTCAACATTGATTTTCAGAATCTCCACTGGAGTTTGAGAGATTTTGACCTGAAAGTGTCACCATTTTGTCGGGGATTTGGAACATTTCCTGAGAGTTTCCAAAGTTTCCCCGGGATTTCCAAAATTTGGAAGGGAACTCCAAACATGTCAACATTGATTTTGAGAATCTCAACTGGAGTTTGAGAGATTTTGACCTGAAAGTGTCACCATTTTGTCGGGGATTTGGAAAATTTCCTGAGAAGTTCCAAAGTTTCCCCGGGATTTCCAAAATTTGGAAGGGAACTCCAAACATGTCAACATTGATTTGAAGAATCTCCACTGGAGTTTGAGAGATTTTGACCTGAAAGAGTCACCATTTTGTCGGGGATTTGGAAAATTTCCAGAGAATTTCCAAAGTTTCCCCGGGATTTCCAAAATTTGGAAGGGAACTCCAAACATGTCAACATTGATTTGAAGAATCTCCACTGGAGTTTGAGAGGTTTTGACGTGAAAGTGTCACCATTTTGTCGGGGATTTGGAACATTTCCTGAGAATTTCCAAAGTTTCCCCGGGATTTCCAAAATTTGGAAGGGAACTCCAAACATGTCAACATTGATTTGTAGAATCTCCACTGGAGTTTGAGAGATTTTGACCTGAAAGAGTCACCATTTTGTCGGGGATTTGGAAAATTTCCGGAGAATTTCCAAAGTTTCCCCGGGATTTCCAAAATTTGGAAGGGAACTCCAAACATGTCAACATTGATTTTCAGAATCTCCCCTGGAGTTTGAGAGATTTTGACATGAAAGTGTCACCATTTTGTCGGGGATTTGGAACATTTCTGGAGAATTTCCAAAGTTTCCCCGGGATTTCCAAAATTTGGAAGGGAACTCCAAACATGTCAACATTGATTTGAAGAATCTCCACTGGAGTTTGAGAGATTTTGACGTGAAAGTGTCACCATTTTGTCGGGGATTTGGAACATTTCTGGAGAATTTCCAAAGTTTCCCCGGGATTTCCAAAATTTGGAAGGGAACTCCAAACATGTCAACATTGATTTTCAGAATCTCCACTGGAGTTTGAGAGATTTTGACGTCAAAGTGTCACCATTTTGTCGGGGATTTGGAACATTTCCTGAGAATTTCCAAAGTTTCCCTGGGATTTCCAAAATTTGGAAGGGAACTCCAAACATGTCAACATTGATTTTGAGAATCTCAACTGGAGTTTGAGAGATTTTGACCTGAAAGTGTCACCATTTTGTCGGGGATTTGGAACATTTCCTGAGAATTTCCAAAGTTTCCCCGGGATTGCCAAAATTTGGAAGGGAACTCCAAACATGTCAACATTGATTTTCAGAATCTCCACTCGAGTTTGAGAGGTTATGACCTGAAAGAGTCACCATTTTGTCGGGGATTTGGAACATTTCCGGAGAATTTCCAAAGTTACCCCGGGATTGCCAAAATTTGGAAGGGAACTCCAAACATGTCAACATTGATTTGAAGAATCTCCACTGGAGTTTGAGAGATGTTGACGTGAAAGTGTCACCATTTTGTCGAGGATTTGGAACATTTCTGGAGAATTTCCAAAGTTTCCCCGGGATTTCCAAAATTTGGAAGGGAACTCCAAACATGTCAACATTGATTTGAAGAATCTCCACTGGAGTTTGAGAGATGTTGACGTGAAAGTGTCACCATTTTGTCGGGGATTTGGAACATTTCCTGAGAATTTCCAAAGTTTCCCCGGGATTTCCAAAATTTGGAAGGGAACTCCAAACATGTCAACATTTATTTGAAGAATTTCCACTGGAGTATGAGAGATTTTGACCTGAAAGTGTCACCATTTTGTCGGGGATTTGGAACATTTCCTGAGAATTTCCAAAGTTTCCCCGGGATTTCCAAAATTTGGAAGGGAACTCCAAACATGTCAATATTGATTTTCAGAATCTCCACTGGAGTTTGAGAGATTTTGACCTGAAAGTGTCACCATTTTGTCGGGGATTTGGAACATATCTGGAGAATTTCCAAAGTTTCCCCGGGATTGCCAAAATTTGGAAGGGAACTCCAAACATGTCAACATTGATTTTCAGAATCTCCACTGGAGTTTGAGAGATTTTGACCTGAAAGTGTCACCATTTTGTCGGGGATTTGGAAAATTTCCTGAGAATTTCCAAAGTTTCCCCGGGATTTCCAAAATTTGGAAGGGAACTTCAAACATGTCAACATTGATTTTCAGAATCTCCACTGGAGTTTTAGAGGTTATGACCTGAAAGAGTCACCATTTTGTCGGGGATTTGGAACATTTCCGGAGAATTTCCAAAGTTACCCCGGGATTGCCAAAATTTGGAAGGGAACTCCAAACATGTCAACATTGATTTGAAGAATCTCCACTGGAGTTTGAGAGATGTTGACGTGAAAGTGTCACCATTTTGTCGGGGATTTGGAAAATTTCCTGAGAATTTCCAAAGTTTCCCCGGGATTTCCAAAATTTGGAAGGGAACTCCAAACATGTCAACATTTATTTGAAGAATTTCCACTGGAGTTTGAGAGATTTTGACCTGAAAGTGTCACCATTTTGTCGGGGATTTGGAACATTTCCTGAGAATTTCCAAAGTTTCCCCGGGATTTCCCAAATTTGGAAGGGAACTCCAAACATGTCAATATTGATTTTCAGAATCTCCACTGGAGTTTGAGAGATTTTGACGTTAAAGTGTCACCATTTTGTCGGGGATTTGGAACATTTCCTGAGAATTTCCAAAGTTTCCCCGGGAATTCTAAAATTTGGAAGGGAACTCCAAACATGTCAACATTGATTTTCAGAATCTCCGATGGAGTTTGAGAGATTTTGACGTGAAAGAGTCACCATTTTGTCGGGGATTTGGAACATTTCCTGAGAATTTCCAAAGTTTCCCCGGGATTTCCAAAATTTGGAAGGGAACTCCAAACATGTCAACATTGATTTGAAGAATCTCCACTGGAGTTTGAGAGATTTTGACCTGAAAGAGTCACCATTTTGTCGGGGATTTGGAAAATTTCCGGAGAATTTCCAAAGTTTCCCCGGGATTTCCAAAATTTGGAAGGGAACTTCAAACATGTCAACATTGATTTTCAGAATCTCCACTGGAGTTTTAGAGGTTATGACCTGAAAGTCTCACCATTTTGTCGGGGATTTGGAACATTTCCGGAGAATTTCCAAAGTTACCCCGGGATTGCCAAAATTTGGAAGGGAACTCCAAACATGTCAACATTGATTTGAAGAATCTCCACTGGAGTTTGAGAGATGTTGACGTGAAAGTGTCACCATTTTGTCGAGGATTTGGAACATTTCTGGAGAATTTCCAAAGTTTCCCCGGGATTTCCAAAATTTGGAAGGGAACTCCAAACATGTCAACATTGATTTGAAGAATCTCCACTGGAGTTTGAGAGATTTTGACCTGAAAGTGTCACCATTTTGTCGGGGATTTGGAACATTTCCTGAGAATTTCCAAAGTTTCCCCGGGATTTCCAAAATTTGGAAGGGAACTCCAAACATGTCAACATTTATTTGAAGAATTTCCACTGGAGTATGAGAGATTTTGACCTGAAAGTGTCACCATTTTGTCGGGGATTTGGAACATTTCCTGAGAATTTCCAAAGTTTCCCCGGGATTTCCAAAATTTGGAAGGGAACTTCAAACATGTCAACATTGATTTTCAGAATCTCCACTGGAGTTTGAGAGATTTTGACCTGAAAGTGTCACCATTTTGTCGGGGATTTGGAACATATCTGGAGAATTTCCAAAGTTTCCCCGGGATTGCCAAAATTTGGAAGGGAACTCCAAACATGTCAACATTGATTTTCAGAATCTCCACTGGAGTTTGAGAGATTTTGACCTGAAAGTGTCACCATTTTGTCGGGGATTTGGAAAATTTCCTGAGAATTTCCAAAGTTTCCCCGGGATTTCCAAAATTTGGAAGGGAACTTCAAACATGTCAACATTGATTTTCAGAATCTCCACTGGAGTTTTAGAGGTTATGACCTGAAAGAGTCACCATTTTGTCGGGGATTTGGAACATTTCCGGAGAATTTCCAAAGTTACCCCGGGATTTCAAAAATTTGGAAGGGAACTCCAAACATGTCAACATTGATTTGAAGAATCTCCACTGGAGTTTGAGAGATGTTGACGTGAAAGTGTCACCATTTTGTCGGGGATTTGGAAAATTTCCTGAGAATTTCCAAAGTTTCCCCGGGATTTCCAAAATTTGGAAGGGAACTCCAAACATGTCAACATTTATTTGAAGAATTTCCACTGGAGTTTGAGAGATTTTGACCTGAAAGTGTCACCATTTTGTCGGGGATTTGGAACATTTCCTGAGAATTTCCAAAGTTTCCCCGGGATTTCCCAAATTTGGAAGGGAACTCCAAACATGTCAATATTGATTTTCAGAATCTCCACTGGAGTTTGAGAGATTTTGACGTTAAAGTGTCACCATTTTGTCGGGGATTTGGAACATTTCCTGAGAATTTCCAAAGTTTCCCCGGGAATTCTAAAATTTGGAAGGGAACTCCAAACATGTCAACATTGATTTTCAGAATCTCCGATGGAGTTTGAGAGATTTTGACGTGAAAGAGTCACCATTTTGTCGGGGATTTGGAAAATTTCCGGAGAATTTCCAAAGTTTCCCCGGGATTTCCAAAATTTGGAAGGGAACTTCAAACATGTCAACATTGATTTTCAGAATCTCCACTGGAGTTTTAGAGGTTATGACCTGAAAGTCTCACCATTTTGTCGGGGATTTGGAACATTTCCGGAGAATTTCCAAAGTTTCCCCGGGATTGCCAAAATTTGGAAGGGAACTCCAAACATGTCAACATTGATTTGAAGAATCTCCACTGGAGTTTGAGAGATGTTGACGTGAAAGTGTCACCATTTTGTCGAGGATTTGGAACATTTCTGGAGAATTTCCAAAGTTTCCCCGGGATTTCCAAAATTTGGAAGGGAACTCCAAACATGTCAACATTGATTTGAAGAATCTCCACTGGAGTTTGAGAGATTTTGACCTGAAAGTGTCACCATTTTGTCGGGGATTTGGAACATTTCCTGAGAATTTCCAAAGTTTCCCCGGGATTTCCAAAATTTGGAAGGGAACTCCAAACATGTCAACAATTATTTGAAGAATTTCCACTGGAGTTTGAGAGATTTTGACCTGAAAGTGTCACCATTTTGTCGGGGATTTGGAACATTTCCTGAGAATTTCCAAAGTTTCCCCGGGATTTCCAAAATTTGGAAGGGAACTTCAAACATGTCAACATTGATTTTCAGAATCTCCACTGGAGTTTTAGAGGTTATGACCTGAAAGAGTCACCATTTTGTCGGGGATTTGGAACATTTCCGGAGAATTTCCAAAGTTACCCCGGGATTGCCAAAATTTGGAAGGGAACTCCAAACATGTCAACATTGATTTGAAGAATCTCCACTGGAGTTTGAGAGATGTTGACGTGAAAGTGTCACCATTTTGTCGGGGATTTGGAAAATTTCCTGAGAATTTCCAAAGTTTCCCCGGGATTTCCAAAATTTGGAAGGGAACTCCAAACATGTCAACATTTATTTTCAGAATTTCCACTGGAGTTTGAGAGATTTTGACCTGAAAGTGTCACCATTTTGTCGGGGATTTGGAACATTTCCTGAGAATTTCCAAAGTTTCCCCGGGATTGCCAAAATTTGGAAGGGAACTCCAAACATGTCAATATTGATTTTCAGAATCTCCACTGGAGTTTGAGAGATTTTGACGTTAAAGTGTCACCATTTTGTCGGGGATTTGGAAAATTTCCGGAGAATTTCCAAAGTTTCCCCGGGATTTCCAAAATTTGGAAGGGAACTCCAAACATGTCAACATTGATTTTCAGAATCTCCGATGGAGTTTGAGAGATTTTGACGTGAAAGTGTCACCATTTTGTCGGGGATTTGGAAGATTTCCTGAGAATTTCCAAAGTTTCCCCGGGATTTCCAAAATTTGGAAGGGAACTCCAAACATGTCAACATTGATTTGAAGAATCTCCACTGGAGTTTGAGAGATTTTGACCTGAAAGAGTCACCATTTTGTCGGGGATTTGGAACATTTCCGGAGAATTTCCAAAGTTTCCCCGGGATTGCCAAAATTTGGAAGGGAACTCCAAACATGTCAACATTGATTTTCAGAATCTCCACTGGAGTTTGAGAGATTTTGACCTGAAAGTGTCACCATTTTGTCGGGGATTTGGAAAATTTCCTGAGAATTTCCAAAGTTTCCCCGGGATTTCCAAAATTTGGAAGGGAACTTCAAACATGTCAACATTGATTTTCAGAATCTCCACTGGAGTTTTAGAGGTTATGACCTGAAAGAGTCACCATTTTGTCGGGGATTTGGAACATTTCCGGAGAATTTCCAAAGTTTCCCCGGGATTGCCAAAATTTGGAAGGGAACTCCAAACATGTCAACATTGATTTGAAGAATCTCCACTGGAGTTTGAGAGATTTTGACCTGAAAGTGTCACCATTTTGTCGGGGATTTGGAACATTTCCGGAGAATTTCCAAAGTTTCCCCGGGATTGCCAAAATTTGGAAGGGAACTCCAAATATGTCAACATTGATTTGAAGAATCTCCACTGGAGTTTGAGAGATTTTGACCTGAAAGAGTCACCATTTTGTCGGGGATTTGGAAAATTTCCGGAGAATTTCCAAAGTTTCCCCGGGATTTCCAAAGTTTGGAAGGGAACTCCAAACATGTCAACATTGATTTTCAGAATCTCCACTGGAGTTTGAGAGATTTTGACCTGAAAGTGTCAACATCTTGTCGGGGATTTGGAAAATTTCCTGAGAATTTCCAAGGTTTCCCCGGGATTTCCAAAATTTGGAAGGGAACTTCAAACATGTCAACATCGATTTTCAGAATCTCCACTGGAGTATGAGAGATTTTGACCTGAAAGTGTCACCATTTTGTGGGGGATTTGGAACATTTCCGGAGAATTTCCAAAGTTTCCCTGGGATTTCCAAAATTTGGAAGGAACTCCATACATGTCAACATTGATTTGAAGAATCTCCACTGGAGTTTGAGAGATTTTGACGTTAAAGTGTCACCATTTTGTCGGGGATTTGGAACATTTCCTGAGAATTTCCAAAGTTTCCCTGGGATTTCCAAAATTTGGAAGGGAACTCCAAACATGTCAACATTGATTTGAAGAATTCCCACTGGAGTTTGAGAGATTTTGACCTGAAAGAGTCACCATTTTGTCGGGGATTTGGAAAATTTCCTGAGAATTTCCAAAGTTTCCCCGGGATTTCCAAAATTTGGAAGGGAACTCGAAACATGTCAACATTGATTTTGAGAATCTCCACTGGAGTTTGAGAGATTTTGACCAAAGAATTTCCAAAGTTTCCCCGGGATTTCCCAAATTTGGAAGGGAACTCCAAACATGTCAACATTGATTTGAAGAATCTCCACTGGAGTTTGAGAGGTTTTGACCTGAAAGTGTCACCATTTTGTCGGGGATTTGGAAAATTTCCGGAGAATTTCCAAAGTTTCCCCGGGATTTCCAAAATTTGGAAGGGAACTCCAAACATGTCAACATTGATTTGAAGAATCTCCCCTGGACTTTGAGAGGTTTTGACATGAAAGTGTCACCATTTTGTCGGGGATTTGGAACATTTCTGGAGAATTTCCAAAGTTTCCCCGGGATTTCCAAAATTTGGAAGGGAACTCCAAACATGTCAACATTGATTTGAAGAATCTCCCCTGGAGTTTGAGAGATTTTGACGTGAAAGTGTCACCATTTTGTCGGGGATTTGGAACATTTCTGGAGAATTTCCAAAGTTTCCCCGGGATTTCCAAAATTTGGAAGGGAACTCCAAACATGTCAACATTGATTTTCAGAATCTGCACTGGAGTTTGAGAGATTTTGACGTCAAAGTGTCACCATTTTGTCGGGGATTTGGAACATTTCCGGAGAATTTCCAAAGTTTCCCTGAGATTTCCAAAATTTGGAAGGGAACTCCAAACATGTCAACATTGATTTTGAGAATCTCCACTGGAGTTTGAGAGATTTTGACCTGAAAGTGTCACCATTTTGTCGGGGATTTGGAAAATTTCCTGAGAAGTTCCAAAGTTTCCCCGGGATTTCCAAAATTTGGAAGGGAACTCCAAACATGTCAACATTGATTTTCAGAATCTCCACTGGAGTTTGAGAGGTTTTGACCTGAAAGTCTCACCATTTTGTCGGGGATTTGGAACATTTCCGGAGAATTTCCAAAGTTTCCCCGGGATTGCCAAAATTTGGAAGGGAACTCCAAACATGTCAACATTGATTTGAAGAATCTCCACTGGAGTTTGAGAGATTTTGACCTGAAAGAGTCACCATTTTGTCGGGGATTTGGAAAATTTCCAGAGAATTTCCAAAGTTTCCCCGGGATTTCCAAAATTTGGAAGGGAACTCCAAACATGTCAACATTGATTTTCAGAATCTCCACTGGAGTTTGAGAGATGTTGACGTGAAAGTGTCACCATTTTGTCGGGGATTTGGAAAATTTCCTGAGAATTTCCAAAGTTTCCCCGGGATTTCCAAAATTTGGAAGGGAACTCCAAACATGTCAACATTTATTTGAAGAATTTCCACTGGAGTTTGAGAGATTTTGACCTGAAAGTGTCACCATTTTGTCGGGGATTTGGAACATTTCCTGAGAATTTCCAAAGATTCCCCGGGATTGCCAAAATTTGGAAGGGAACTCCAAACATGTCAATATTGATTTTCAGAATCTCCACTGGAGTTTGAGAGATTTTGACGTGAAAGTGTCACCATTTTGTCGGGGATTTGGAACATTTCCTGAGAATTTCCAAAGTTTCCCCGGGAATTCTAAAATTTGGAAGGGAACTCCAAACATGTCAACATTGATTTTCAGAATCTCCGATGGAGTTTGAGAGATTTTGACGTCAAAGTGTCACCATTTTGTCGGGGATTTGGAACATTTCCGGAGAATTTCCAAAGTTTCCCCGGGATTTCCAAAATTTGGAAGGGAACTCCAAACATGTCAACATTGATTTGTAGAATCTCCACTGGAGTTTGAGAGATTTTGACCTGAAAGAGTCACCATTTTGTCGGGGATTTAGAACATTTCCTGAGAGTTTCCAAAGTTTCCCCGGGATTTCCAAAATTTGGAAGGGAACTCCAAACATGTCAACATTGATTTTCAGAATCTCCACTGGAGTTTGAGAGATTTTGACCTGAAAGTGTCACCATTTTGTCGGGGATTTGGAACATTTCCGGAGAATTTCCAAAGTTTCCCTGGGATTTCCAAAATTTGGAAGGGAACTCCAAACATGTCAACATTGATTTTTAGAATCTCCACTGGAGTTTGAGAGATTTTGACCTGAAAGTGTCACCATTTTGTCGGGGATTTGGAAAATTTCCTGAGAAGTTCCAAAGTTTCCCCGGGATTTCCAAAATTTGGAAGGGAACTCCAAACATGTCAACATTGATTTTCAGAATCTCCACTGGAGTTTGAGAGGTTTTGACC
The DNA here is from genome assembly GCF_964273445.1 of Streptopelia decaocto. Taxonomy (NCBI): domain Eukaryota; kingdom Metazoa; phylum Chordata; class Aves; order Columbiformes; family Columbidae; genus Streptopelia; species Streptopelia decaocto. Next base: position 445,507 of record NC_138672.1, on the reverse strand, counting down.
TGAAAGTCTCACCATTTTGTCGGGGATTTGGAAAATTTCCTGAGAATTTCCAAAGTTTCCCCGGGATTGCCAAAATTTGGAAGGGAACTCCAAACATGTCAACATTGATTTGAAGAATCTCCACTGGAGTTTGAGAGATTTTGACCTGAAAGAGTCACCATTTTGTCGGGGATTTGGAAAATTTCCAGAGAATTTCCAAAGTTTCCCCGGGATTTCCAAAATTTGGAAGGGAACTCCAAACATGTCAACATTGATTTTCAGAATCTCCACTGGAGTTTGAGAGATGTTGACGTGAAAGTGTCACCATTTTGTCGGGGATTTGGAAAATTTCCTGAGAATTTCCAAAGTTTCCCCGGGAATTCTAAAATTTGGAAGGGAACTCCAAACATGTCAACATTTATTTGAAGAATTTCCACTGGAGTTTGAGAGATTTTGACCTGAAAGTGTCACCATTTTGTCGGGGATTTGGAACATTTCCTGAGAATTTCCAAAGTTTCCCCGGGATTTCCAAAATTTGGAAGGGAACTCCAAACATGTCAACATTGATTTGAAGAATCTCCACTGGAGTTTGAGAGGTTTTGACCTGAAAGTGTCACCATTTTGTCGGGGATTTGGAACATTTCCTGAGAATTTCCAAAGTTTCCCCGGGATTGCCAAAATTTGGAAGGGAACTCCAAACATGTCAACATTGATTTTCAGAATCTCCACTGGAGTTTGAGAGATTTTGACCTGAAAGTGTCACCATTTTGTCGGGGATTTGGAAAATTTCCTGAGAATTTCCAAAGTTTCCCCGGGATTTCCAAAATTTGGAAGGGAACTTCAAACATGTCAACATTGATTTTCAGAATCTCCACTGGAGTTTTAGAGGTTATGACCTGAAAGAGTCACCATTTTGTCGGGGATTTGGAAAATTTCCGGAGAATTTCCAAAGTTTCCCCGGGATTGCCAAAATTTGGAAGGGAACTACAAACATGTCAACATTGATTTGTAGAATCTCCACTGGAGTTTGAGAGATTTTGACCTGAAAGAGTCACCATTTTGTCGGGGATTTGGAACATTTCCTGAGAATTTCCAAAGTTTCCCTGGGATTTCCAAAATTTGGAAGGGAACTCCAAACATGTCAACATTGATTTTAAGAATCTCCACTGGAGTTTGAGAGATTTTGACCTGAAAGTGTCACCATTTTGTCGGGGATTTGAAACATTTCCTGAGAATTTCCAAAGTTTCCCTGGGATTTCCAAAATTTGGAAGGGAACTCCAAACATGTCAACATTGATTTTGAGAATCTCCACTGGAGTTTGAGAGATTTTGACCTGAAAGAGTCACCATTTTGTCGGGGATTTGGAAAATTTCCTGAGAAGTTCCAAAGTTTCCCCGGGATTTCCAAAATTTGGAAGGGAACTCCAAACATGTCAACATTGATTTTCAGAATCTCCACTGGAGTTTGAGAGGTTTTGACCTGAAAGTCTCACCATTTTGTCGGGGATTTGGAAAATTTCCGGAGAATTTCCAAAGTTTCCCCGGGATTGCCAAAATTTGGAAGGGAACTCCAAACATGTCAACATTGATTTTCAGAATCTCCACTGGAGTTTGAGAGATTTTGACCTGAAAGAGTCACCATTTTGTCGGGGATTTGGAAAATTTCCAGAGAATTTCCAAAGTTTCCCCGGGATTTCCAAAATTTGGAAGGGAACTCCAAACATGTCAACATTGATTTTCAGAATCTCCACTGGAGTTTGAGAGATATTGACGTGAAAGTGTCACCATTTTGTCGGGGATTTGGAAAATTTCCTGAGAAGTTCCAAAGTTTCCCCGGGAATTCTAAAATTTGGAAGGGAACTCCAAACATGTCAACATTTATTTGAAGAATTTCCACTGGAGTTTGAGAGATTTTGACCTGAAAGTGTCACCATTTTGTCGGGGATTTGGAACATTTCCTGAGAATTTCCAAAGTTTCCCCGGGATTTCCAAAATTTGGAAGGGAACTCCAAACATGTCAACATTGATTTGAAGAATCTCCACTGGAGTTTGAGAGATTTTGACCTGAAAGAGTCACCATTTTGTCGGGGATTTGGAAAATTTCCGGAGAATTTCCAAAGTTTCCCCGGGATTTCCAAAATTTGGAAGGGAACTCCAAACATGTCAACATTGATTTTCAGAATCTCCACTGGAGTTTGAGAGATTTTGACCTGAAAGTGTCACCATTTTGTCGGGGATTTGGAAAATTTCCTGAGAATTTCCAAAGTTTCCCCGGGATTTCCAAAATTTGGAAGGGAACTTCAAACATGTCAACATTGATTTTCAGAATCTCCACTGGAGTTTTAGAGGTTATGACCTGAAAGAGTCACCATTTTGTCGGGGATTTGGAAAATTTCCGGAGAATTTCCAAAGTTTCCCCGGGATTGCCAAAATTTGGAAGGGAACTCCAAACATGTCAACATTGATTTGTAGAATCTCCACTGGAGTTTGAGAGATTTTGACCTGAAAGAGTCACCATTTTGTCGGGGATTTGGAACATTTCCTGAGAATTTCCAAAGTTTCCCTGGGATTTCCAAAATTTGGAAGGGAACTCCAAACATGTCAACATTGATTTTAAGAATCTCCACTGGAGTTTGAGAGATTTTGACCTGAAAGTGTCACCATTTTGTCGGGGATTTGAAACATTTCCTGAGAATTTCCAAAGTTTCCCTGGGATTTCCAAAATTTGGAAGGGAACTCCAAACATGTCAACATTGATTTTGAGAATCTCCACTGGAGTTTGAGAGATTTTGACCTGAAAGAGTCACCATTTTGTCGGGGATTTGGAAAATTTCCTGAGAAGTTCCAAAGTTTCCCCGGGATTTCCAAAATTTGGAAGGGAACTCCAAACATGTCAACATTGATTTTCAGAATCTCCACTGGAGTTTGAGAGGTTTTGACCTGAAAGTCTCACCATTTTGTCGGGGATTTGGAAAATTTCCGGAGAATTTCCAAAGTTTCCCCGGGATTGCCAAAATTTGGAAGGGAACTCCAAACATGTCAACATTGATTTGAAGAATCTCCACTGGAGTTTGAGAGATTTTGACCTGAAAGAGTCACCATTTTGTCGGGGATTTGGAAAATTTCCAGAGAATTTCCAAAGTTTCCCCGGGATTTCCAAAATTTGGAAGGGAACTCCAAACATGTCAACATTGATTTTCAGAATCTCCACTGGAGTTTGAGAGATATTGACGTGAAAGTGTCACCATTTTGTCGGGGATTTGGAAAATTTCCTGAGAATTTCCAAAGTTTCCCCGGGATTTCCAAAATTTGGAAGGGAACTCCAAACATGTCAACATTTATTTGAAGAATTTCCACTGGAGTTTGAGAGATTTTGACGTTAAAGTGTCACCATTTTGTCGGGGATTTGGAACATTTCCTGAGAATTTCCAAAGTTTCCCCGGGATTGCCAAAATTTGGAAGGGAACTCCAAACATGTCAATATTGATTTTCAGAATCTCCACTGGAGTTTGAGAGATTTTGACGTTAAAGTGTCACCATTTTGTCGGGGATTTGGAACATTTCCTGAGAATTTCCAAAGTTTCCCCGGGAATTCTAAAATTTGGAAGGGAACTCCAAACATGTCAACATTGATTTTCAGAATCTCCGATGGAGTTTGAGAGATTTTGACGTGAAAGTGTCACCATTTTGTCGGGGATTTGGAACATTTCCTGAGAATTTCCAAAGTTTCCCCGGGATTTCCAAAATTTGGAAGGGAACTCCAAACATGTCAACATTGATTTGAAGAATCTCCACTGGAGTTTGAGAGATTTTGACCTGAAAGAGTCACCATTTTGTCGGGGATTTGGAAAATTTCCGGAGAATTTCCAAAGTTTCCCCGGGATTTCCAAAATTTGGAAGGGAACTCCAAACATGTCAACATTGATTTGAGGAATCTCCACTGGAGTTTGAGAGATTTTGACCTGAAAGTGTCACCATTTTGTCGGGGATTTGGAAAATTTCCTGAGAATTTCCAAAGTTTCCCCGGGATTTCCAAAATTTGGAAGGGAACTTCAAACATGTCAACATTGATTTTCAGAATCTCCACTGGAGTTTTAGAGGTTATGACCTGAAAGTCTCACCATTTTGTCGGGGATTTGGAACATTTCCGGAGAATTTCCAAAGTTACCCCGGGATTTCCACAATTTGGAAGGGAACTCCAAACATGTCAACATTGATTTGAAGAATCTCCACTGGAGTTTGAGAGATTTTGACCTGAAAGTGTCACCATTTTGTCGGGGATTTGGAACATTTCCGGAGAATTTCCAAAGTTTCCCCGGGATTGCCAAAATTTGGAAGGGAACTCCAAATATGTCAACATTGATTTGAAGAATCTCCACTGGAGTTTGAGAGATTTTGACCTGAAAGTGTCAACATCTTGTCGGGGATTTGGAAAATTTCCTGAGAATTTCCAAGGTTTCCCCGGGATTTCCAAAATTTGGAAGGGAACTTCAAACATGTCAACATTGATTTTCAGAATCTCCACTGGAGTTTGAGAGGTTATGACATGAAAGAGTCACCATTTTGTCGGGGATTTGGAACATTTCCTGAGAATTTCCAAAGTTTCCCCGGGATTGCCAAAATTTGGAAGGGAACTCCATACATGTCAACATTGATTTTCAGAATCTCCACTGGAGTATGAGAGATTTTGACCTGAAAGTGTCACCATTTTGTCGGGGATTTGGAACATTTCCGGAGAATTTCCAAAGTTTCCCTGGGATTTCCAAAATTTGGAAGGAACTCCATACATGTCAACATTGATTTGAAGAATCTCTACTGGAGTTTGAGAGGTTTTGACCTGAACGTGTCACCATTTTGTCGGGGATTTGGAACATTTCCTGAGAATTTCCAAAGTTTCCCTGGGATTTCCAAAATTTGGAAGGGAACTCCAAACATGTCAACATTGATTTGAAGAATTCCCACTGGAGTTTGAGAGATTTTGACCTGAAAGAGTCACCATTTTGTCGGGGATTTGGAAAATTTCCTGAGAATTTCCAAAGTTTCCCCGGGATTTCCAAAATTTGGAAGGGAACTCCAAACATGTCAACATTGATTTTGAGAATCTCCACTGGAGTTTGAGAGATTTTGACCAAAGAATTTCCAAAGTTTCCCCGTGATTTCCCAAATTTGGAAGGGAACTCCAAACATGTCAACATTGATTTGAAGAATCTCCACTGGAGTTTGAGAGGTTTTGACCTGAAAGTGTCACCATTTTGTCGGGGATTTGGAAAATTTCCGGAGAATTTCCAAAGTTTCCCCGGGATTTCCAAAATTTGGAAGGGAACTCCAAACATGTCAACATTGATTTTAAGAATCTCCCCTGGAGTTTGAGAGATTTTGACATGAAAGTGTCACCATTTTGTCGGGGATTTGGAACATTTCTGGAGAATTTCCAAAGTTTCCCCGGGATTTCCAAAATTTGGAAGGGAACTCCAAACATGTCAACATTGATTTGAAGAATCTCCCCTGGAGTTTGAGAGATTTTGACGTGAAAGTGTCACCATTTTGTCGGGGATTTGGAACATTTCTGGAGAATTTCCAAAGTTTCCCCGGGATTTCCAAAATTTGGAAGGGAACTCCAAACATGTCAACATTGATTTGAAGAATCTCCACTGGAGTTTGAGAGATTTTGACGTCAAAGTGTCACCATTTTGTCGGGGATTTGGAACATTTCCGGAGAATTTCCAAAGTTTCCCCGGGATTTCCAAAATTTGGAAGGGAACTCCAAACATGTCAACATTGATTTGTAGAATCTCCACTGGAGTTTGAGAGATTTTGACCTGAAAGAGTCACCATTTTGTCGGAAATTTAGAACATTTCCTGAGAGTTTCCAAAGTTTCCCCGGGATTTCCAAAATTTGGAAGGGAACTCCAAACATGTCAACATTGATTTTGAGAATCTCCACTGGAGTTTGAGAGATTTTGACCTGAAAGTGTCACCATTTTGTCGGGGATTTGGAACATTTCCTGAGAATTTCCAAAGTTTCCCTGGGATTTCCAAAATTTGGAAGGGAACTCCAAACATGTCAACATTGATTTTGAGAATCTCCACTGGAGTTTGAGAGATTTTGACCTGAAAGTGTCACCATTTTGTCGGGGATTTGGAAAATTTCCTGAGAAGTTCCAAAGTTTCCCCGGGATTTCCAAAATTTGGAAGGGAACTCCAAACATGTCAACATTGATTTTCAGAATCTCCACTGGAGTTTGAGAGGTTTTGACCTGAAAGTCTCACCATTTTGTCGGGGATTTGGAAAATTTCCGGAGAATTTCCAAAGTTTCCCCGGGATTGCCAAAATTTGGAAGGCAACTCCAAACATGTCAACATTGATTTGAAGAATCTCCACTGGAGTTTGAGAGATTTTGACCTGAAAGAGTCACCATTTTGTCGGGGATTTGGAAAATTTCCTGAGAATTTCCAAAGTTTCCCCGGGATTTCCAAAATTTGGAAGGGAACTCCAAACATGTCAACATTGATTTTCAGAATCTCCACTGGAGTTTGAGAGATTTTGACGTGAAAGTGTCACCATTTTGTCGGGGATTTGGAACATTTCCTGAGAATTTCCAAAGTTTCCCCGGGATTGCCAAAATTTGGAAGGGAACTCCAAACATGTCAACATTGATTTTCAGAATCTCCACTGGAGTTTGAGAGGTTATGACCTGAAAGAGTCACCATTTTGTCGGGGATTTGGAACATTTCCGGAGAATTTCCAAAGTTACCCCGGGATTGCCAAAATTTGGAAGGGAACTCCAAACCTGTCAACATTGATTTGAAGAATCTCCACTGGAGTTTGAGAGATTTTGACCTGAAAGTGTCACCATTTTGTCGAGGATTTGGAACATTTCTGGAGAATTTCCAAAGTTTCCCCGGGATTTCCAAAATTTGGAAGGGAACTCCAAACATGTCAACATTGATTTGAAGAATCTCCCCTGGAGTTTGAGAGATGTTGACGTGAAAGTGTCACCATTTTGTCGGGGATTTGGAACATTTCCTGAGAATTTCCAAAGTTTCCCCGGGATTTCCAAAATTTGGAAGGGAACTCCAAACATGTCAACATTTATTTGAAGAATTTCCACTGGAGTTTGAGAGATTTTGACCTGAAAGTGTCACCATTTTGTCGGGGATTTGGAACATTTCCTGAGAAGTTCCAAAGTTTCCCCGGGATTGCCAAAATTTGGAAGGGAACTCCATACATGTCAACATTGATTTGAAGAATCTCCACTGGAGTTTGAGAGATTTTGACCTGAAAGTGTCACCATTTTGTCGGGGATTTGGAACATATCTGGAGAATTTCCAAAGTTTCCCCGGGATTGCCAAAATTTGGAAGGGAACTCCAAACATGTCAACATTGATTTTCAGAATCTCCACTGGAGTTTGAGAGATTTTGACCTGAAAGTGTCACCATTTTGTCGGGGATTTGGAAAATTTCCTGAGAATTTCCAAAGTTTCCCCGGGATTTCCAAAATTTGGAAGGGAACTTCAAACATGTCAACATTGATTTTCAGAATCTCCACTGGAGTTTTAGAGGTTATGACCTGAAAGTATCACCATTTTGTCGGGGATTTGGAACATTTCCGGAGAATTTCCAAAGTTTCCCCAGGATTTCCAAAATTTGGAAGGGAACTCCAAACATGTCAACATTGATTTGAAGAATCTCCACTGGAGTTTGAGAGGTTTTGACGTGAAAGTGTCACCATTTTGTCGGGGATTTGGAACATTTCCGGAGAATTTCCAAAGTTTCCCCGGGATTGCCAAAATTTGGAAGGGAACTCCAAACATGTCAACATTTATTTGAAGAATTTCCACTGGAGTTTGAGAGATTTTGACCTGAAAGTGTCACCATTTTGTCGAGGATTTGGAACATTTCTGGAGAATTTCCAAAGTTTCCCCGGGATTTCCAAAATTTGGAAGGGAACTCCAAACATGTCAACACTGATTTTCAGAATCTCCACTGGAGTTTGAGAGATGTTGACGTGAAAGTGTCAACATCTTGTCGGGGATTTGGAAAATTTCCTGAGAATTTCCAAGGTTTCCCCGGGATTTCCAAAATTTGGAAGGGAACTTCAAACATGTCAACATTGATTTTCAGAATCTCCACTGGAGTTTGAGAGGTTATGACATGAAAGAGTCACCATTTTGTCGGGGATTTGGAACATTTCCTGAGAATTTCCAAAGTTACCCCGGGATTGCCAAAATTTGGAAGGGAACTCCAAACATGTCAACATTGATTTGAAGAATCTCCACTGGAGTTTGAGAGATGTTGACGTGAAAGTGTCACCATTTTGTCGGGGATTTGGAAAATTTCCTGAGAATTTCCAAAGTTTCCCCGGGATTTCCAAAATTTGGAAGGGAACTCCAAACATGTCAACATTTATTTGAAGAATCTCCACTGGAGTTTGAGAGATTTTGACCTGAAAGTGTCACCATTTTGTCGGGGATTTGGAACATTTCCTGAGAATTTCCAAAGTTTCCCCGGGATTGCCAAAATTTGGAAGGGAACTCCAAACATGTCAATATTGATTTTCAGAATCTCCACTGGAGTTTGAGAGATTTTGACGTTAAAGTGTCACCATTTTGTCGGGGATTTAGAACATTTCCTGAGAATTTCCAAATTTTCCCTGGGATGTCCAAAATTTGGAAGGGAACTCCAAACATGTCAACATTGATTTGAAGAATCTCCACTGGAGTTTGAGAGATTTTGACCTGAAAGTGTCACCATTTTGTCGGGGATTTGGAACATTTCCGGAGAATTTCCAAAGTTTCCCCGGGATTTCCAAAATTTGGAAGGGAACTTCAAACATGTCAACATTGATTTTCAGAATCTCCACTGGAGTTTTAGAGGTTATGACCTGAAAGAGTCACCATTTTGTCGGGGATTTGGAAAATTTCCGGAGAATTTCCAAAGTTTCCCCGGGATTTCCAAAGTTTGGAAGGGAACTCCAAACATGTCAACATTGATTTTCAGAATCTCCACTGGAGTTTGAGAGATTTTGACCTGAAAGTGTCAACATCTTGTCGGGGATTTGGAAAATTTCCTGAGAATTTCCAGGGTTTCCCCAAGATTTCCAAAATTTGGAAGGGAACTTCAAACATGTCAACATTGATTTTCAGAATCTCCACTGGAGTTTGAGAGGTTATGACATGAAAGAGTCACCATTTTGTCGGGGATTTGGAACATTTCCGGAGAATTTCCAAAGTTTCCCCGGGATTTCCAAAATTTGGAAGGGAACTCCATACATGTCAACATTGATTTTCAGAATCTCCACTGGAGTATGAGAGATTTTGACCTGAAAGTGTCACCATTTTGTCGGGGATTTGGAATATTTCCGGAGAATTTCCAAAGTTTCCCTGGGATTTCCAAAATTTGGAAGGAACTCCATACATGTCAACATTGATTTGAAGAATCTCCACTGGAGTTTGAGAGGTTTTGACCTGAACGTGTCACCATTTTGTCGGGGATTTGGAACATTTCCTGAGAATTTCCAAAGTTTCCCTGGGATTTCCAAAATTTGGAAGGGAACTCCAAACATGTCAACATTGATTTGAAGAATTCCTACTGGAGTTTGAGAGATTTTGACCTGAAAGAGTCACCATTTTGTCGGGGATTTGGAAAATTTCCTGAGAATTTCCAAAGTTTCTCCGGGATTTCCAAAATTTGGAAGGGAACTCCAAACATGTCAACATTGATTTTGAGAATCTCCACTGGAGTTTGAGAGATTTTGACCAAAGAATTTCCAAAGTTTCCTCGGGATTTCCCAAATTTGGAAGGGAACTCCAAACATGTCAGCATTGATTTGAAGAATCTCCACTGGAGTTTGAGAGATTTTGACGTGAAAGTGTCTCCATTTTGTCGAGGATTTGGAACATTTCCGGAGAATTTCCAAAGTTTCCCCGGGATTTCCAAAATTTGGAAGGGAACTCCAAACATGTCAACATTGATTTTCAGAATCTCCACTGGAGTTTGAGAGATTTTGACCTGAAAGTGTCACCATTTTGTCGGGGATTTGGAACATTTCCAGAGAATTTCCAAAGTTTCCCTGGGATTTCCAAAATTTGGAAGGGAACTCCAAACATGTCAACATTGATTTGAAGAATCTCCACTGGAGTTTGAGAGGTTTTGACCTGAAAGTGTCACCATTTTGTCGGGGATTTGGAACATTTCCTGAGAATTTCCAAAGTTTCCCCGGGATTTCCAAAATTTGGAAGGGAACTCCAAACATGTCAACATTGATTTGAAGAATCTCCACTGGAGTTTGAGAGGTTTTGACGTGAAAGTGTCACCATTTTGTCGGGGATTTGGAACATTTCCGGAGAATTTCCAAAGTTTCCCCGGGATTGCCAAAATTTGGAAGGGAACTCCAAACATGTCAACATTTATTTGAAGAATTTCCACTGGAGTTTGAGAGATTTTGACATGAAAGTGTCACCATTTTGTCGGGGATTTGGCACATTTCCTGAGAATTTCCAAAGTTTCCCCGGGATTTCCCAAATTTTGAAGGGAACTCCAAACATGTCAACATTGATTTTAAGAATCTCCCCTGGAGTTTGAGAGATTTTGACGTGAAAGTGTCACCATTTTGTCGGGGATTTGGAACATTTCCGGAGAATTTCCAAAGTTTCCCCGGGATTTCCAAAATTTGGAAGGGAACTCCAAACATGTCAACATTGATTTTCAGAATCTCCACTGGAGTTTGAGAGATTTTGACGTCAAAGTGTCACCATTTTGTCGGGGATTTGGAACATTTCCGGAGAATTTCCAAAGTTTCCCCGGGATTTCCAAAATTTGGAAGGGAACTCCAAACATGTCAACATTGATTTGTAGAATCTCCACTGGAGTTTGAGAGATTTTGACCTGAAAGAGTCACCATTTTGTCGGGGATTTAGAACATTTCCTGAGAGTTTCCAAAGTTTCCCCGGGATTTCCAAAATTTGGAAGGGAACTCCAAACATGTCAACATTGATTTTCAGAATCTCCACTGGAGTTTGAGAGATTTTGACCTGAAAGTGTCACCATTTTGTCGGGGATTTGGAACATTTCCTGAGAATTTCCAAAGTTTCCCTGGGATTTCCAAAATTTGGAAGGGAACTCCAAACATGTCAACATTGATTTTCAGAATCTCCACTGGAGTTTGAGAGATTTTGACCTGAAAGTGTCACCATTTTGTCGGGGATTTGGAAAATTTCCTGAGAAGTTCCAAAGTTTCCCCGGGATTTCCAAAATTTGGAAGGGAACTCCAAACATGTCAACATTGATTTTCAGAATCTCCACTGGAGTTTGAGAGGTTTTGACCTGAAAGTCTCACCATTTTGTCGGGGATTTGGAAAATTTCCTGAGAATTTCCAAAGTTTCCCCGGGATTTCCAAAATTTGGAAGGGAACTCCAAACATGTCAACATTGATTTGAAGAATCTCCACTGGAGTTTGAGAGATTTTGACCTGAAAGTGTCACCATTTTGTCGGGGATTTGGAACATTTCCTGAGAATTTCCAAAGTTTCCCCGGGATTGCCAAAATTTGGAAGGGAACTCCAAACATGTCAACATTGATTTTCAGAATCTCCACTGGAGTTTGAGAGATTTTGACCTGAAAGTGTCAACATCTTGTCGGGGATTTGGAAAATTTCCTGAGAATTTCCAAGGTTTCCCCGGGATTTCCAAAATTTGGAAGGGAACTTCAAACATGTCAACATTGATTTTCAGAATCTCCACTGGAGTTTGAGAGGTTATGACATGAAAGAGTCACCATTTTGTCGGGGATTTGGAACATTTCCTGAGAATTTCCAAAGTTTCCCCGGGATTGCCAAAATTTGGAAGGGAACTCCAAACATGTCAACATTGATTTTCAGAATCTCCACTGGAGTTTGAGAGATGTTGAAGTGAAAGTGTCACCATTTTGTCGGGGATTTGGAACATTTCCTGAGAATTTCCAAATTTTCCCTGGGATGTCCAAAATTTGGAAGGGAACTCCAAACATGTCAACATTGATTTTCAGAATCTCCGATGGAGTTTGAGAGATTTTGACCTGAAAGTGTCACCATTTTGTCGGGGATTTGGAACATTTCCGGAGAATTTCCAAAGTTTCCCCGGGATTGCCAAAATTTGGAAGGGAACTCCAAACATGTCAACATTGATTTTCAGAATCTCCACTGGAGTTTGAGAGATTTTGACCTGAAAGTGTCACCATTTTGTCGGGGATTTGGAAAATTTCCTGAGAATTTCCAAAGTTTCCCCGGGATTTCCAAAATTTGGAAGGGAACTTCAAACATGTCAACATTGATTTTCAGAATCTCCACTGGAGTTTTAGAGGTTATGACCTGAAAGAGTCACCATTTTGTCGGGGATTTGGAACATTTCCGGAGAATTTCCAAAGTTACCCCGGGATTGCCAAAATTTGGAAGGGAACTCCAAACATGTCAACATTGATTTGAAGAATCTCCACTGGAGTTTGAGAGATTTTGACCTGAAAGTGTCACCATTTTGTCGGGGATTTGGAACATTTCCGGAGAATTTCCAAAGTTTCCCCGGGATTGCCAAAATTTGGAAGGGAACTCCAAATATGTCAACATTGATTTGAAGAATCTCCACTGGAGTTTGAGAGATTTTGACCTGAAAGAGTCACCATTTTGTCGGGGATTTGGAAAATTTCCGGAGAATTTCCAAAGTTTCCCCGGGATTTCCAAAGTTTGGAAGGGAACTCCAAACATGTCAACATTGATTTTCAGAATCTCCACTGGAGTTTGAGAGATTTTGACCTGAAAGTGTCAACATCTTGTCGGGGATTTGGAAAATTTCCTGAGAATTTCCAAGGTTTCCCCGGGATTGCCAAAATTTGGAAGGGAACTTCAAACATGTCAACATTGATTTTCAGAATCTCCACTGGAGTTTGAGAGGTTATGACATGAAAGAGTCACCATTTTGTCGGGGATTTGGAACATTTCCTGAGAATTTCCAAAGTTTCCCCGGGATTGCCAAAATTTGGAAGGGAACTCCATACATGTCAACATTGATTTTCAGAATCTCCACTGGAGTATGAGAGATTTTGACCTGAAAGTGTCACCATTTTGTCGGGGATTTGGAACATTTCCGGAGAATTTCCAAAGTTTCCCTGGGATTTCCAAAATTTGGAAGGAACTCCATACATGTCAACATTGATTTGAAGAATCTCCACTGGAGTTTGAGAGGTTTTGACCTGAAAGTGTCACCATTTTGTCGGGGATTTGGAACATTTCCTGAGAATTTCCAAAGTTTCCCTGGGATTTCCAAAATTTGGAAGGGAACTCCAAACATGTCAACATTGATTTGAAGAATTCCCACTGGAGTTTGAGAGATTTTGACCTGAAAGAGTCACCATTTTGTCGGGGATTTGAAAAATTTCCTGAGAATTTCCAAAGTTTCCCCGGGATTTCCAAAATTTGGAAGGGAACTCCAAACATGTCAACATTGATTTTGAGAATCTCCACTGGAGTTTGAGAGATTTTGACCAAAGAATTTCCAAAGTTTCCTCGGGATTTCCCAAATTTGGAAGGGAACTCCAAACATGTCAACATTGATTTGAAGAATCTCCACTGGAGTTTGAGAGATTTTGACGTGAAAGTGTCTCCATTTTGTCGAGGATTTGGAACATTTCCGGAGAATTTCCAAAGTTTCCCCGGGATTTCCAAAATTTGGAAGGGAACTCCAAACATGTCAACATTGATTTTCAGAATCTCCACTGGAGTTTGAGAGATTTTGACCTGAAAGTGTCACCATTTTGTCGGGGATTTGGAACATTTCCAGAGAATTTCCAAAGTTTCCCCGGGATTTCCAAAATTTGGAAGGGAACTCCAAACATGTCAACATTGATTTGAAGAATCTCCACTGGAGTTTGAGAGGTTTTGACCTGAAAGTGTCACCATTTTGTCGGGGATTTGGAACATTTCCTGAGAATTTCCAAAGTTTCCCCGGGATTTCCAAAATTTGGAAGGGAACTCCAAACATGTCAACATTGATTTGAAGAATCTCCACTGGAGTTTGAGAGGTTTTGACGTGAAAGTGTCACCATTTTGTCGGGGATTTGGAACATTTCCGGAGAATTTCCAAAGTTTCCCCGGGATTGCCAAAATTTGGAAGGGAACTCCAAACATGTCAACATTTATTTGAAGAATTTCCACTGGAGTTTGAGAGATTTTGACCTGAAAGTGTCACCATTTTGTCGGGGATTTGGCACATTTCCTGAGAATTTCCAAAGTTTCCCCGGGATTTCCCAAATTTTGAAGGGAACTCCAAACATGTCAACATTGATTTGAAGAATCTCCACTGGAGTTTGAGAGATTTTGACCTGAAAGAGTCACCATTTTGTCGGGGATTTGGAAAATTGCCGGAGAATTTCCAAAGTTTCCCCGGGATTTCCAAAATTTGGAAGGGAACTCCAAACATGTCAACATTGATTTGAAGAATCTCCACTGGAGTTTGAGAGATGTTGACGTGAAAGTGTCAACATTTTGTCGGGGATTTGGAAAATTTCCTGAGAATTTCCAAAGTTTCCCCGGGATTTGCAAAATTTGGAAGGGAACTCCAAACATGTCAACATTGATTTTCAGAATCTCCACTGGAGTTTGAGAGATTTTGACCTGAAAGAGTCACCATTTTGTCGGGGATTTGGAAAATTTCCTGAGAAGTTCAAAAGTTTTCCCGGGATTGCCAAAATTTGGAAGGGAACTCCAAACATGTCAACATTGATTTGAAGAATCTCCACTGGAGTTTGAGAGATTTTGACCTGAAAGTGTCAACATCTTGTCGGGGATTTGGAAAATTTCCGGAGAATTTCCAAAGTTTCCCCGGGATTTCCAAAATTTGGAAGGGAACTTCAAACATGTCAACATTGATTTTCAGAATCTCCACTGGAGTTTGAGAGGTTATGACATGAAAGAGTCACCATTTTGTCGGGGATTTGGAACATTTCCTGAGAATTTCCAAAGTTTCCCCGGGATTTCCAAAATTTGGAAGGGAACTCCATACATGTCAACATTGATTTTCAGAATCTCCACTGGAGTTTGAGAGATTTTGACCTGAAAGTGTCACCATTTTGTCGGGGATTTGGAACATTTCCGGAGAATTTCCAAAGTTTCCCCGGGATTTCTAAAAGTTGGAAGGGAACTCCAAACATGTCAACATTGATTTGAAGAATCTCCACTGGAGTTTGAGAGATTTTGACCTGAAAGTGTCACCATTTTGTCGGGGATTTGGAACATTTCCAGAGAATTTCCAAAGTTTCCCCGGGATTTCCAAAATTTGGAAGGGAACTCCAAACATGTCAACATTGATTTGAAGAATCTCCACTGGAGTTTGAGAGGTTTTGACCTGAAAGTGTCACCATTTTGTCGGGGATTTGGAACATTTCCGGAGAATTTCCAAAGTTTCCCCGGGATTTCCCAAATTTTGAAGGGAACTCCAAACATGTCAACATTGATTTGAAGAATCTCCACTGGAGTTTGAGAGATGTTGACCTGAAAGTGTCACCATTTTGTCGGGGATTTGGAACATTTCCGGAGAATTTCCAAAGTTTCCCTGGGATTTCCAAAATTTGGAAGGAACTCCATACATGTCAACATTGATTTGAAGAATCTCCACTGGAGTTTGAGAGGTTTTGACCTGAACGTGTCACCATTTTGTCGGGGATTTGGAACATTTCCTGAGAATTTCCAAAGTTTCCCTGGGATTTCCAAAATTTGGAAGGGAACTCCAAACATGTCAACATTGATTTGAAGAATTCCCACTGGAGTTTGAGAGATTTTGACCTGAAAGAGTCACCATTTTGTCGGGGATTTGGAAAATTTCCTGAGAATTTCCAAAGTTTCCCCGGGATTTCCAAAATTTGGAAGGGAACTCCAAACATGTCAACATTGATTTTGAGAATCTCCACTGGAGTTTGAGAGATTTTGACCAAAGAATTTCCAAAGTTTCCTCGGGATTTCCCAAATTTGGAAGGGAACTCCAAACATGTCAACATTGATTTGAAGAATCTCCACTGGAGTTTGAGAGATTTTGACGTGAAAGTGTCTCCATTTTGTCGAGGATTTGGAACATTTCCGGAGAATTTCCAAAGTTTCCCCGGGATTTCCAAAATTTGGAAGGGAACTCCAAACATGTCAACATTGATTTTCAGAATCTCCACTGGAGTTTGAGAGATTTTGACCTGAAAGTGTCACCATTTTGTCGGGGATTTGGAACATTTCCAGAGAATTTCCAAAGTTTCCCCGGGATTTCCAAAATTTGGAAGGGAACTCCAAACATGTCAACATTGATTTGAAGAATCTCCACTGGAGTTTGAGAGGTTTTGACCTGAAAGTGTCACCATTTTGTCGGGGATTTGGAACATTTCCTGAGAATTTCCAAAGTTTCCCCGGGATTGCCAAAATTTGGAAGGGAACTCCAAACATGTCAACATTTATTTGAAGAATTTCCACTGGAGTTTGAGAGATTTTGACATGAAAGTGTCACCATTTTGTCGGGGATTTGGCACATTTCCTGAGAATTTCCAAAGTTTCCCCGGGATTTCCCAAATTTTGAAGGGAACTCCAAACATGTCAACATTGATTTGAAGAATCTCCACTGGAGTTTGAGAGATTTTGACCTGAAAGAGTCACCATTTTGTCGGGGATTTGGAAAATTGCCGGAGAATTTCCAAAGTTTCCCCGGGATTTCCAAAATTTGGAAGGGAACTCCAAACATGTCAACATTGATTTGAAGAATCTCCACTGGAGTTTGAGAGATGTTGACGTGAAAGTGTCAACATTTTGTCGGGGATTTGGAAAATTGCCGGAGAATTTCCAAAGTTTCCCCGGGATTTGCAAAATTTGGAAGGGAACTCCAAACATGTCAACATTGATTTTCAGAATCTCCACTGGAGTTTGAGAGATTTTGACCTGAAAGAGTCACCATTTTGTCGGGGATTTGGAAAATTTCCTGAGAAGTTCAAAAGTTTTCCCGGGATTGCCAAAATTTGGAAGGGAACTCCAAACATGTCAACATTGATTTGAAGAATCTCCACTGGAGTTTGAGAGATTTTGACCTGAAAGTGTCAACATCTTGTCGGGGATTTGGAAAATTTCCTCAGAATTTCCAAAGTTTCCCCGGGATTTCCAAAATTTGGAAGGGAACTCCAAACATGTCAACATTGATTTTGAGAATCTCCACTGGAGTTTGAGAGATTTTGACCAAAGAATTTCCAAAGTTTCCTCGGGATTTCCCAAATTTGGAAGGGAACTCCAAACATGTCAACATTGATTTGAAGAATCTCCACTGGAGTTTGAGAGATTTTGACGTGAAAGTGTCTCCATTTTGTCGAGGATTTGGAACATTTCCGGAGAATTTCCAAAGTTTCCCCGGGATTTCCAAAATTTGGAAGGGAACTCCAAACATGTCAACATTGATTTTCAGAATCTCCACTGGAGTTTGAGAGATTTTGACCTGAAAGTGTCACCATTTTGTCGGGGATTTGGAACATTTCCAGAGAATTTCCAAAGTTTCCCCGGGATTTCCAAAATTTGGAAGGGAACTCCAAACATGTCAACATTGATTTGAAGAATCTCCACTGGAGTTTGAGAGGTTTTGACCTGAAAGTGTCACCATTTTGTCGGGGATTTGGAACATTTCCTGAGAATTTCCAAAGTTTCCCCGGGATTTCCAAAATTTGGAAGGGAACTCCAAACATGTCAACATTGATTTGAAGAATCTCCACTGGAGTTTGAGAGGTTTTGACGTGAAAGTGTCACCATTTTGTCGGGGATTTGGAACATTTCCGGAGAATTTCCAAAGTTTCCCCGGGATTGCCAAAATTTGGAAGGGAACTCCAAACATGTCAACATTTATTTGAAGAATTTCCACTGGAGTTTGAGAGATTTTGACCTGAAAGTGTCACCATTTTGTCGGGGATTTGGCACATTTCCTGAGAATTTCCAAAGTTTCCCCGGGATTTACCAAATTTTGAAGGGAACTCCAAACATGTCAACATTGATTTGAAGAATCTCCACTGGAGTTTGAGAGATTTTGACCTGAAAGAGTCACCATTTTGTCGGGGATTTGGAAAATTGCCGGAGAATTTCCAAAGTTTCCCCGGGATTTCCAAAATTTGGAAGGGAACTCCAAACATGTCAACATTGATTTGAAGAATCTCCACTGGAGTTTGAGAGATGTTGACGTGAAAGTGTCAACATTTTGTCGGGGATTTGGAAAATTTCCTGAGAATTTCCAAAGTTTCCCCGGGATTTGCAAAATTTGGAAGGGAACTCCAAACATGTCAACATTGATTTTCAGAATCTCCACTGGAGTTTGAGAGATTTTGACCTGAAAGAGTCACCATTTTGTCGGGGATTTGGAAAATTTCCTGAGAAGTTCAAAAGTTTTCCCGGGATTGCCAAAATTTGGAAGGGAACTCCAAACATGTCAACATTGATTTGAAGAATCTCCACTGGAGTTTGAGAGATTTTGACCTGAAAGTGTCAACATCTTGTCGGGGATTTGGAAAATTTCCGGAGAATTTCCAAAGTTTCCCCGGGATTTCCAAAATTTGGAAGGGAACTTCAAACATGTCAACATTGATTTTCAGAATCTCCACTGGAGTTTGAGAGGTTATGACATGAAAGAGTCACCATTTTGTCGGGGATTTGGAACATTTCCTGAGAATTTCCAAAGTTTCCCCGGGATTTCCAAAATTTGGAAGGGAACTCCATACATGTCAACATTGATTTTCAGAATCTCCACTGGAGTATGAGAGATTTTGACCTGAAAGTGTCACCATTTTGTCGGGGATTTGGAACATTTCCGGAGAATTTCCAAAGTTTCCCCGGGATTTCTAAAAGTTGGAAGGGAACTCCAAACATGTCAACATTGATTTGAAGAATCTCCACTGGAGTTTGAGAGATTTTGACCTGAAAGTGTCACCATTTTGTCGGGGATTTGGAACATTTCCAGAGAATTTCCAAAGTTTCCCCGGGATTGCCAAAATTTGGAAGGGAACTCCAAACATGTCAACATTGATTTGAAGAATCTCCACTGGAGTTTGAGAGGTTTTGACCTGAAAGTGTCACCATTTTGTCGGGGATTTGGAACATTTCCGGAGAATTTCCAAAGTTTCCCCGGGATTTCCAAAATTTGGAAGGGAACTCCAAACATGTCAACATTGATTTGAAGAATCTCCACTGGAGTTTGAGAGGTTTTGACCTGAAAGTGTCACCATTTTGTCGGGGATTTGGAACATTTCCGGAGAATTTCCAAAGTTTCCCTGGGATTTCCAAAATTTGGAAGGAACTCCATACATGTCAACATTGATTTGAAGAATCTCCACTGGAGTTTGAGAGGTTTTGACCTGAACGTGTCACCATTTTGTCGGGGATTTGGAACATTTCCTGAGAATTTCCAAAGTTTCCCTGGGATTTCCAAAATTTGGAAGGGAACTCCAAACATGTCAACATTGATTTGAAGAATTCCCACTGGAGTTTGAGAGATTTTGACCTGAAAGAGTCACCATTTTGTCGGGGATTTGGAAAATTTCCTGAGAATTTCCAAAGTTTCCCCGGGATTTCCAAAATTTGGAAGGGAACTCCAAACATGTCAACATTGATTTTGAGAATCTCCACTGGAGTTTGAGAGATTTTGACCAAAGAATTTCCAAAGTTTCCTCGGGATTTCCCAAATTTGGAAGGGAACTCCAAACATGTCAACATTGATTTGAAGAATCTCCACTGGAGTTTGAGAGATTTTGACGTGAAAGTGTCTCCATTTTGTCGAGGATTTGGAACATTTCCGGAGAATTTCCAAAGTTTCCCCGGGATTTCCAAAATTTGGAAGGGAACTCCAAACATGTCAACATTGATTTTCAGAATCTCCACTGGAGTTTGAGAGATTTTGACCTGAAAGTGTCACCATTTTGTCGGGGATTTGGAACATTTCCAGAGAATTTCCAAAGTTTCCCCGGGATTTCCAAAATTTGGAAGGGAACTCCAAACATGTCAACATTGATTTGAAGAATCTCCACTGGAGTTTGAGAGGTTTTGACCTGAAAGTGTCACCATTTTGTCGGGGATTTGGAACATTTCCTGAGAATTTCCAAAGTTTCCCCGGGATTGCCAAAATTTGGAAGGGAACTCCAAACATGTCAACATTTATTTGAAGAATTTCCACTGGAGTTTGAGAGATTTTGACATGAAAGTGTCACCATTTTGTCGGGGATTTGGCACATTTCCTGAGAATTTCCAAAGTTTCCCCGGGATTTCCCAAATTTTGAAGGGAACTCCAAACATGTCAACATTGATTTGAAGAATCTCCACTGGAGTTTGAGAGATTTTGACCTGAAAGAGTCACCATTTTGTCGGGGATTTGGAAAATTGCCGGAGAATTTCCAAAGTTTCCCCGGGATTTCCAAAATTTGGAAGGGAACTCCAAACATGTCAACATTGATTTGAAGAATCTCCACTGGAGTTTGAGAGATGTTGACGTGAAAGTGTCAACATTTTGTCGGGGATTTGGAAAATTGCCGGAGAATTTCCAAAGTTTCCCCGGGATTTGCAAAATTTGGAAGGGAACTCCAAACATGTCAACATTGATTTTCAGAATCTCCACTGGAGTTTGAGAGATTTTGACCTGAAAGAGTCACCATTTTGTCGGGGATTTGGAAAATTTCCTGAGAAGTTCAAAAGTTTTCCCGGGATTGCCAAAATTTGGAAGGGAACTCCAAACATGTCAACATTGATTTGAAGAATCTCCACTGGAGTTTGAGAGATTTTGGCCTGAAAGTGTCACCATTTTGTCGGGGATTTGGAACATTTCGGAGAATTTCCAAAGTTTCCCCGGGATTTCCAAAATTTGGAAGGGAACTTCAAACATGTCAACATTGATTTGAAGAATCTCCACTGGAGTTTGAGAGGTTATGACATGAAAGAGTCACCATTTTGTCGGGGATTTGGAACATTTCCTGAGAATTTCCAAAGTTTCCCCGGGATTTCCAAAATTTGGAAGGGAACTCCATACATGTCAACATTGATTTTCAGAATCTCCACTGGAGTATGAGAGATTTTGACCTGAAAGTGTCACCATTTTGTCGGGGATTTGGAACATTTCCGGAGAATTTCCAAAGTTTCCCCGGGATTTCTAAAAGTTGGAAGGGAACTCCAAACATGTCAACATTGATTTGAAGAATCTCCACTGGAGTTTGAGAGATTTTGACCTGAAAGTGTCACCATTTTGTCGGGGTTTTGGAACATTTCCAGAGAATTTCCAAAGTTTCCCCGGGATTTCCAAAATTTGGAAGGGAACTCCAAACATGTCAACATTGATTTGAAGAATCTCCACTGGAGTTTGAGAGGTTTTGACCTGAAAGTGTCACCATTTTGTCGGGGATTTGGAACATTTCCGGAGAATTTCCAAAGTTTCCCCGGGATTTCCAAAATTTGGAAGGGAACTCCAAACATGTCAACATTGATTTTCAGAATCTCCACTGGAGTTTGAGAGATTTTGACCTGAAAGTGTCACCATTTTGTCGGGGATTTGGAACATTTCTGGAGAATTTCCAAAGTTTCCCCGGGATTGCCAAAATTTGGAAGGGAACTCCAAACATGTCAACATTTATTTGAAGAATTTCCACTGGAGTTTGAGAGATTTTGACCTGAAAGTGTCACCATTTTGTCGGGGATTTGGAAAATTTCCTGAGAATTTCCAAAGTTTCCCTGGGATTGCCAAAATTTGGAAGGGAACTCCAAACATGTCAACATTGATTTGAAGAATCTCCACTGGAGTTTGAGAGATTTTGACCTGAAAGAGTCACCATTTTGTCAGGAATTTGGAAAATTTCCGGAGAATTTCCAAAGTTTCCCCGGGATTTCCAAAATTTGGAAGGGAACTCCAAACATGTCAACATTGATTTGAAGAATCTCCACTGGAGTTTGAGAGATGTTGACGTGAAAGTGTCACCATTTTGTCGAGGATTTGGAACATTTCCGGAGAATTTCCAAAGTTTCCCCGGGATTTCCAAAATTTGGAAGGGAACTCCAAACATGTCAACATTGATTTGAAGAATCTCCACTGGAGTTTGAGAGATTTTGACCTGAAAGTGTCACCATTTTGTCGGGGATTTGGAACATTTCCGGAGAATTTCCAAAGTTTCCCCGGGATTTCCCAAATTTGGAAGGGAACTCCAAACATGTCAACATTGATTTGAAGAATCTCCACTGGAGTTTGAGAGATTTTGGCCTGAAAGTGTCACCATTTTGTCGGGGATTTGGAACATTTCGGAGAATTTCCAAAGTTTCCCCGGGATTTCCAAAATTTGGAAGGGAACTCCAAACATGTCAACATTGATTTTCAGAATCTCCGATGGAGTTTGAGAGATTTTGACGTGAAAGTGTCACCATTTTGTCGGGAATTTGGAACATTTCCGGAGAATTTCCAAAGTTTCCCCGGGATTTCCAAAATTTGGAAGGGAACTCCAAACATGTCAACATTGATTTTCAGAATCTCCACTGGAGTTTGAGAGATGTTGACGTGAAAGTGTCAACATTTTGTCGGGGATTTGGAAAATTTCCTCAGAATTTCCAAAGTTTCCCCGGGATTTCCCAAATTTGGAAGGGAACTCCAAACATGTCAACATTGATTTGAAGAATCTCTGCTGGAGTTTGAGAGATTTTGACGTGAAAGTGTCACCATTTTGTCGGGGATTTGGAACATTTCCGGAGAATTTCCAAAGTTTCCCAGGGAATTCCAAAATTTGGAAGGGAACTCCAAACATGTCAACATTGATTTTCAGAATCTCCACTGGAGTTTGAGAGATGTTGACGTGAAAGTGTCACCATTTTGTCGGGGATTTGGAACATTTCCGGAGAATTTCGAAAGTTTCCCCTGGAGTGCCAAAATTTGGAAGGGAACTCCAAACATGTCAACATTGATTTGAAGAATCTCCACTGGAGTTTGAGAGATTTTGACCTGAAAGAGTCACCATTTTGTCGGGAATTTGGAAAATTTCCGGAGAATTTCCAAAGTTTCCCCGGGATTTCCAAAATTTGGAAGGGAACTCCAAACATGTCAACATTGATTTGAAGAATCTCCACTGGAGTTTGAGAGATGTTGACGTGAAAGTGTCACCATTTTGTCGAGGATTTGGAACATTTCCGGAGAATTTCGAAAGTTTCCCCGGGATTTCCAAAATTTGGAAGGGAACTCCAAACATGTCAACATTGATTTTCAGAATCTCCACTGGAGTTTGAGAGATGTTGAAGTGAAAGTGTCACCATTTTGTCGGGGATTTGGAACATTTCCGGAGAATTTCCAAATTTTCCCCGGGATTTCCAAAATTTGGAAGGGAACTCCAAACATGTCAACATTGATTTTCAGAATCTCCACTGGAGTTTGAGAGATTTTGACCTGAAAGTGTCACCATTTTGTTGGGGATTTGGAACATTTCGGAGAATTTCCAAAGTTTCCCCGGGATTTCCAAAATTTGGAAGGGAACTCCAAACATGTCAACATTGATTTTCAGAATCTCCGATGGAGTTTGAGAGATTTTGACGTGAAAGTGTCACCATTTTGTCGGGAATTTGGAACATTTCCGGAGAATTTCCAAAGTTTCCCCGGGATTTCCAAAATTTGGAAGGGAACTCCAAACATGTCAACATTGATTTTCAGAATCTCCACTGGAGTTTGAGAGATGTTGACGTGAAAGTGTCAACATTTTGTCGGGGATTTGGAAAATTTCCTGAGAATTTCCAAAGTTTCCCCGGGATTTCCAAAATTTGGAAGGGATCTTCAAACATGTCAACATTGATTTTCAGAATCTCCACTGGAGTTGAGAGGTTATGACATGAAAGAGTCACCATTTTGTCGGGGATTTGGAACATTTCCTGAGAATTTCCAAAGTTTCCCCGGGATTTCCAAAATTTGGAAGGGAACTCCATACATGTCAACATTGATTTTCAGAATCTCCACTGGAGTATGAGAGATTTTGACCTGAAAGTGTCACCATTTTCTCGGGGATTTGGAACATTTCCGGAGAATTTCCAAAGTTTCCCCGGGATTTCTAAAAGTTGGAAGGGAACTCCATACATGTCAACATTGATTTTCAGAATCTCCACTGGAGTTTGAGAGATTTTGACCTGAAAGTGTCACCATTTTGTCGGGGATTTGGAACATTTCCGGAGAATTTCCAAAGTTTCCCCGGGATTTCCAAAATTTGGAAGGGAACTCCAAACATGTCAACATTGATTTGAAGAATCTCCACTGGAGTTTGAGAGATTTTGACCTGAAAGTGTCACCATTTTGTCGGGGATTTGGAACATTTCCGGAGAATTTCCAAAGTTTCCCCGGGATTTCCCAAATTTGGAAGGGAACTCCAAACATGTCAACATTGATTTGAAGAATCTCCACTGGAGTTTGAGAGATGTTGACGTGAAAGTGTCACCATTTTGTCGAGGATATGGAACATTTCCGGAGAATTTCCAAAGTTTCCCCGGGATTTCCCAAATTTGGAAGGGAACTCCATACATGTCAACACTGATTTTCAGAATCTCCACTGGAGTTTGAGAGGTTTTGACCTGAAAGTGTCACCATTTTGTCGGGGATTTGGAAAATTTCCTGAGAATTTCCAAAGTTTCCCCGGGATTTCCAAAATTTGGAAGGGAACTCCAAACATGTCAACATTGATTTTCAGAATCTCCACTGGAGTTTGAGAGATTTTGACCTGAAAGTGTCACCATTTTGTCGGGGATTTGGAACATTTCCGGAGAATTTCCAAAGTTTCCCCGGGATTTCCAAAATTTGGAAGGGAACTCCAAACATGTCAACATTGATTTGAAGAATCTCCACTGGAGTTTGAGAGATTTTGACCTGAAAGAGTCACCATTTTGTCGGGGATTTGGAAAATTTCCGGAGAATTTCCAAAGTTTCCCCGGGATTTCCAAAATTTGGAAGGGAACTCCAAACATGTCAACATTGATTTGAAGAATCTCCACTGGAGTTTGAGAGATGTTGACGTGAAAGTGTCACCATTTTGTCGAGGATTTGGAACATTTCCGGAGAATTTCCAAAGTTTCCCCGGGATTTCCAAAATTTGGAAGGGAACTCCAAACATGTCAACATTGATTTTCAGAATCTCAACTGGAGTTTGAGAGATTTTGACCTGAAAGTGTCACCATTTTGTCGGGGATTTGGAACATTTCCAGAGAATTTCCAAAGTTTCCCCGGGATTTCCAAAATTTGGAAGGGAACTCCAAACATGTCAACATTGATTTGAAGAATCTCCACTGGAGTTTGAGAGGTTTTGACCTGAAAGTGTCACCATTTTGTCGGGGATTTGGAACATTTCCGGAGAATTTCCAAAGTTTCCCCGGGATTTCCAAAATTTGGAAGGGAACTCCAAACATGTCAACATTGATTTTCAGAATCTCCACTGGAGTTTGAGAGATTTTGACCTGAAAGTGTCACCATTTTGTCGGGGATTTGGAACATTTCTGGAGAATTTCCAAAGTTTCCCCGGGATTGCCAAAATTTGGAAGGGAACTCCAAACATGTCAACATTTATTTGAAGAATTTCCACTGGAGTTTGAGAGATTTTGACCTGAAAGTGTCACCATTTTGTCGGGGATTTGGAAAATTTCCTGAGAATTTCCAAAGTTTCCCTGGGATTGCCAAAATTTGGAAGGGAACTCCAAACATGTCAACATTGATTTGAAGAATCTCCACTGGAGTTTGAGAGATTTTGACCTGAAAGAGTCACCATTTTGTCAGGAATTTGGAAAATTTCCGGAGAATTTCCAAAGTTTCCCCGGGATTTCCAAAATTTGGAAGGGAACTCCAAACATGTCAACATTGATTTGAAGAATCTCCACTGGAGTTTGAGAGATTTTGACCTGAAAGTGTCACCATTTTGTCGGGGATTTGGAACATTTCCGGAGAATTTCCAAAGTTTCCCCGGGATTTCCCAAATTTGGAAGGGAACTCCAAACATGTCAACATTGATTTGAAGAATCTCCACTGGAGTTTGAGAGATTTTGGCCTGAAAGTGTCACCATTTTGTCGGGGATTTGGAACATTTCGGAGAATTTCCAAAGTTTCCCCGGGATTTCCAAAATTTGGAAGGGAACTCCAAACATGTCAACATTGATTTTCAGAATCTCCGATGGAGTTTGAGAGATTTTGACGTGAAAGTGTCACCATTTTGTCGGGAATTTGGAACATTTCCGGAGAATTTCCAAAGTTTCCCCGGGATTTCCAAAATTTGGAAGGGAACTCCAAACATGTCAACATTGATTTTCAGAATCTCCACTGGAGTTTGAGAGATGTTGACGTGAAAGTGTCAACATTTTGTCGGGGATTTGGAAAATTTCCTCAGAATTTCCAAAGTTTCCCCGGGATTTCCCAAATTTGGAAGGGAACTCCAAACATGTCAACATTGATTTGAAGAATCTCTGCTGGAGTTTGAGAGATTTTGACGTGAAAGTGTCACCATTTTGTCGGGGATTTGGAACATTTCCGGAGAATTTCCAAAGTTTCCCAGGGAATTCCAAAATTTGGAAGGGAACTCCAAACATGTCAACATTGATTTTCAGAATCTCCACTGGAGTTTGAGAGATGTTGACGTGAAAGTGTCACCATTTTGTCGGGGATTTGGAACATTTCCGGAGAATTTCCAAAGTTACCCCGGGATTGCCAAAATTTGGAAGGGAACTCCAAACATGTCAACATTGATTTGAAGAATCTCCACTGGAGTTTGAGAGATTTTGACCTGAAAGAGTCACCATTTTGTCGGGAATTTGGAAAATTTCCGGAGAATTTCCAAAGTTTCCCCGGGATTTCCAAAATTTGGAAGGGAACTCCAAACATGTCAACATTGATTTGAAGAATCTCCACTGGAGTTTGAGAGATGTTGACGTGAAAGTGTCACCATTTTGTCGAGGATTTGGAACATTTCCGGAGAATTTCCAAAGTTTCCCCGGGATTTCCAAAATTTGGAAGGGAACTCCAAACATGTCAACATTGATTTGTAGAATCTCCACTGGAGTTTGAGAGATGTTGAAGTGAAAGTGTCACCATTTTGTCGGGGATTTGGAACATTTCCGGAGAATTTCAAAATTTTCCCCGGGATTTCCAAAATTTGGAAGGGAACTCCAAACATGTCAACATTGATTTTCAGAATCTCCACTGGAGTTTGAGAGATTTTGACCTGAAAGTGTCACCATTTTGTTGGGGATTTGGAACATTTCGGAGAATTTCCAAAGTTTCCCCGGGATTTCCAAAATTTGGAAGGGAACTCCAAACATGTCAACATTGATTTTCAGAATCTCCGATGGAGTTTGAGAGATTTTGACGTGAAAGTGTCACCATTTTGTCGGGAATTTGGAACATTTCCGGAGAATTTCCAAAGTTTCCCCGGGATTGCCAAAATTTGGAAGGGAACTCCAAACATGTCAACATTGATTTTCAGAATCTCCACTGGAGTTTGAGAGATGTTGACGTGAAAGTGTCAACATTTTGTCGGGGATTTGGAAAATTTCCTCAGAATTTCCAAAGTTTCCCCGGGATTTCCAAAATTTGGAAGGGATCTTCAAACATGTCAACATTGATTTTCAGAATCTCCACTGGAGTTGAGAGGTTATGACATGAAAGAGTCACCATTTTGTCGGGGATTTGGAACATTTCCTGAGAATTTCCAAAGTTTCCCCGGGATTTCCAAAATTTGGAAGGGAACTCCATACATGTCAACATTGATTTTCAGAATCTCCACTGGAGTATGAGAGATTTTGACCTGAAAGTGTCACCATTTTGTCGGGGATTTGGAACATTTCCGGAGAATTTCCAAAGTTTCCCCGGGATTTCTAAAAGTTGGAAGTGAACTCCAAACATGTCAACATTGATTTTCAGAATCTCCACTGGAGTTTGAGAGATTTTGACCTGAAAGTGTCACCATTTTGTCGGGGATTTGGAACATTTCCGGAGAATTTCCAAAGTTTCCCCGGGATTTCCAAAATTTGGAAGGGAACTCCAAACATGTCAACATTGATTTGAAGAATCTCCACTGGAGTTTGAGAGATTTTGACCTGAAAGTGTCACCATTTTGTCGGGGATTTGGAACATTTCCGGAGAATTTCCAAAGTTTCCCCGGGATTTCCCAAATTTGGAAGGGAACTCCAAACATGTCAACATTGATTTGAAGAATCTCCACTGGAGTTTGAGAGATGTTGACGTGAAAGTGTCACCATTTTGTCGAGGATATGGAACATTTCCGGAGAATTTCCAAAGTTTCCCCGGGATTTCCCAAATTTGGAAGGGAACTCCATACATGTCAACACTGATTTTCAGAATCTCCACTGGAGTTTGAGAGGTTTTGACCTGAAAGTGTCACCATTTTGTCGGGGATTTGGAAAATTTCCTGAGAATTTCCAAAGTTTCCCCGGGATTTCCAAAATTTGGAAGGGAACTCCAAACATGTCAACATTGATTTTCAGAATCTCCACTGGAGTTTGAGAGATTTTGACCTGAAAATGTCACCATTTTGTCAAGGATTTGGAAAATTTCCTGAGAATTTCCAAAGTTTCCCCGGGATTTCCAAAATTTGGAATGGAACTCCAAACATGTCAACATTGATTTGAAGAATCTCCGCTGGAGTTTGAGAGATGTTGACGTGAAAGTGTCACCATTTTGTCGGGGATTTGGAACATTTCCGGAGAATTTCCAAAGTTACCCCGGGATTGCCAAAATTTGGAAGGGAACTCCAAACATGTCAACATTGATTTTCAGAATCTCCACTGGAGTTTGAGAGATTTTGACCTGAAAGTGTCACCATTTTGTCGGGGATTTGGAACATTTCCGGAGAATTTCCAAAGTTTCCCCGGGATTTCCAAAATTTGGAAGGGAACTCCAAACATGTCAACATTGATTTGAAGAATCTCCACTGGAGTTTGAGAGATTTTGACCTGAAAGAGTCACCATTTTGTCGGGGATTTGGAAAATTTCCGGAGAATTTCCAAAGTTTCCCCGGGATTTCCAAAATTTGGAAGGGAACTCCAAACATGTCAACATTGATTTGAAGAATCTCCACTGGAGTTTGAGAGATGTTGACGTGAAAGTGTCACCATTTTGTCGAGGATTTGGAACATTTCCGGAGAATTTCCAAAGTTTCCCCGGGATTTCCAAAATTTGGAAGGGAACTCCAAACATGTCAACATTGATTTTCAGAATCTCAACTGGAGTTTGAGAGATTTTGACCTGAAAGTGTCACCATTTTGTCGGGGATTTGGAACATTTCCGGAGAATTTCCAAATTTTCCCCGGGATTTCCAAAATTTGGAAGGGAACTCCAAACATGTCAACATTGATTTTCAGAATCTCCACTGGAGTTTGAGAGATTTTGACCTGAAAGTGTCACCATTTTGTCGGGGATTTGGAACATTTCCGGAGAATTTCCAAAGTTTCCCCGGGATTTCCAAAATTTGGAAGGGAACTCCAAACATGTCAACATTGATTTTCAGAATCTCCGATGGAGTTTGAGAGATTTTGACGTGAAAGTGTCACCATTTTGTCGGGGATTTGGAAGATTTCCTGAGAATTTCCAAAGTTTCCCCGGGATTTCCAAAATTTGGAAGGGAACTCCAAACATGTCAACATTGATTTTCAGAATCTCCACTGGACTTTGAGAGGTTTTGACCTGAAAGAGTCACCATTTTGTCGGGAATTTGGAAAATTTCCGGAGAATTTCCAAAGTTTCCCCGGGATTTCCCAAATTTGGAAGGGAACTCCAAACATGTCAACATTGATTTGAAGAATCTCCACTGGAGTTTGAGAGATGTTGACGTGAAAGTGTCACCATTTTGTCGGGGATTTGGAACATTTCCTGAGAATTTCCAAAGTTTCCCCGGGATTTCCACAATTTGGAAGGGAACTCCAAACATGTCAACATTGATTTGAAGAATCTCCACTGGAGTTTGAGAGATTTTGACCTGAAAGAGTCACCATTTTGTCGGGGATTTGGAACATTTCCTGAGAAGTTCCAAATTTTCCCCGGGATTTCCAAAATTTGGAAGGGAACTCCAAACATGTCAACATTGATTTTCAGAATCTCCACTGGAGTTTGAGAGATTTTGACCTGAAAGTGTCAACATCTTGTCGGGGATTTGGAAAATTTCCTCAGAATTTCCAAAGTTTCCCCGGGATTTCCAAAATTTGGAAGGGAACTTCAAACATGTCAACATTGATTTGAAGAATCTCCACTGGAGTTTGAGAGGTTATGACATGAAAGAGTCACCATTTTGTCGGGGATTTGGAACATTTCCTGAGAATTTCCAAAGTTTCCCCGGGATTTCCAAAATTTGGAAGGGAACTCCATACATGTCAACATTGATTTGAAGAATCTCCACTGGAGTATGAGAGATTTTGAACATAAAGTGTCACCATTTTGTCGGGGATTTGGAACATTTCCGGAGAATTTCCAAAGTTTCCCCCGGATTTCTAAAAGTTGGAAGGGAACTCCAAACATGTCAACATTGATTTTCAGAATCTCCACTGGAGTTTGAGAGATTTTGACCTGAAAGTGTCACCATTTTGTCGGGGATTTGGAACATTTCCGGAGAATTTCCAAAGTTTCCCCGGGATTTCCAAAATTTGGAAGGGAACTCCAAACATGTCAACATTGATTTGAAGAATCTCCGCTGGAGTTTGAGAGATGTTGACGTGAAAGTGTCACCATTTTGTCGGGGATTTGGAACATTTCCGGAGAATTTCCAAAGTTTCCCCAGGATTTCAAAAATTTGGAAGGGAACTCCAAACATGTCAACATTGATTTGAAGAATCTCCACTGGAGTTTGAGAGGATTTGACCTGAACGTGTCACCATTTTGTCGGGGATTTGGAACATTTCCGGAGAATTTCCAAAGTTTCCCCGGGATTTCCCAAATTTGGAAGGGAACTCCAAACATGTCAACATTTATTTGAAGAATCTCTGCTGGAGTTTGAGAGATTTTGACGTGAAAGTGTCACCATTTTGTCGGGGATTTGGAACATTTCCGGAGAATTTCCAAAGTTTCCCAGGGAATTCCAAAAGTTGGAAGGGAACTCCAAACATGTCAACATTGATTTTCAGAATCTCCACTGGAGTTTGAGAGATTTTGACCTGAAAGTGTCACCATTTTGTCGGGGATTTGGAACATTTCCGGAGAATTTCCAAAGTTTCCCCGGGATTTCCAAAATTTGGAAGGGAACTCCAAACATGTCAACATTGATTTGAATAATCTCCGCTGGAGTTTGAGAGGTTTTGACCTGAAAGAGTCACCATTTTGTCGGGGATTTGGAAAATTTCCTGAGAATTTCCAAAGTTTCCCCGGGATTTGCAAAATTTGGAAGGGAACTCCAAACATGTCAACATTGATTTGAAGAATCTCCACTGGAGTTTGAGAGATTTTGACCTGAAAGTGTCACCATTTTGTCGGGGATTTGGAACATTTCCGGAGAATTTCCAAAGTTTCCCCGGGATTTCACAAATTTGGAAGGGAACTCCAAACATGTCAACATTGATTTGAAGAATCTCCACTGGAGTTTGAGAGATGTTGACGTGAAAGTGTCACCATTTTGTCGGGGATATGGAACATTTCCGGAGAATTTCCAAAGTTTCCCCGGGATTTCCCAAATTTGGAGGGGAACTCCATACATGTCAACACTGATTTTCAGAATCTCCACTGGATTTTGAGAGGTTTTGACCTGAAAGTGTCACCATTTTGTCGGGGATTTGGAAAATTTCCTGAGAATTTCCAAAGTTTCCCCGGGATTTCCAAAATTTGGAAGGGAACTCCAAACATGTCAATATTGATTTTCAGAATCTCCACTGGAGTTGAGAGATTTTGACATGAAAGTGTCACCATTTTTTCGGGGATTTGGAAAATTTCCAGAGAATTTCCAAAGTTTCCCCGGGATTTCCAAAATTTGGAAGGGAACTCCAAACATGTCAACATTGATTTGAAGAATCTCCACTGGAGTTTGAGAGATGTTGACGTGAAAGTGTCACCATTTTGTCGAGGATTTGGAACATTTCCGGAGAATTTCCAAAGTTTCCCCGGGATTTCCAAAATTTGGAAGGGAACTCCAAACATGTCAACATTGATTTTCAGAATCTCCACTGGATTTTGAGAGATTTTGACCTGAAAGTGTCACCATTTTGTCGGGGATTTGGAACATTTCCGGAGAATTTCCAAATTTTCCCCGGGATTTCCAAAATTTGGAAGGGAACTCCAAACATGTCAACATTGATTTTCAGAATCTCCACTGGAGTTTGAGAGATGTTGACGTGAAAGTGTCACCATTTTGTCGGGGATTTGGAACATTTCCGGAGAATTTCCAAAGTTTCCCCGGGATTTCCAAAATTTGGAAGGGAACTCCAAACATGTCAACATTGATTTTCAGAATCTCCGATGGAGTTTGAGAGATTTTGACGTGAAAGTGTCACCATTTTGTCGGGGATTTGGAAGATTTCCTGAGAATTTCCAAAGTTTCCCCGGGATTTCCAAAATTTGGAAGGGAACTCCAAACATGTCAACATTGATTTTCAGAATCTCCACTGGACTTTGAGAGGTTTTGACCTGAAAGAGTCACCACTTTGTCGGGAATTTGGAAAATTTCCGGAGAATTTCCAAAGTTTCCCCGGGATTTCCCAAATTTGGAAGGGAACTCCAAACATGTCAACATTGATTTGAAGAATCTCCACTGGAGTTTGAGAGATGTTGACGTGAAAGTGTCACCATTTTGTCGGGGATTTGGAACATTTCCTGAGAATTTCCAAAGTTTCCCCGGGATTTCCACAATTTGGAAGGGAACTCCAAACATGTCAACATTGATTTGAAGAATCTCCACTGGAGTTTGAGAGATTTTGACCTGAAAGAGTCACCATCTTGTCGGGGATTTGGAAAATTTCCTCAGAATTTCCAAAGTTTCCCCGGGATTTCCAAAATTTGGAAGGGAACTTCAAACATGTCAACGTTGATTTGAAGAATCTCCACTGGAGTTTGAGAGGTTATGACATGAAAGAGTCACCATTTTGTCGGGGATTTGGAACATTTCCTGAGAATTTCCAAAGTTTCCCCGGGATTGCCAAAATTTGGAAGGGAACTCCATACATGTCAACATTGATTTTCAGAATCTCCACTGGAGTATGAGAGATTTTGAACATAAAGTGTCACCATTTTGTCGGGGATTTGGAACATTTCCGGAGAATTTCCAAAGTTTCCCCCGGATTTCTAAAAGTTGGAAGGGAACTCCAAACATGTCAACATTGATTTTCAGAATCTCCACTGGAGTTTGAGAGATTTTGACCTGAACGTGTCACCATTTTGTCGGGGATTTGGAACATTTCCGGAGAATTTCCAAAGTTTCCCCGGGATTTCCCAAATTTGGAAGGGAACTCCAAACATGTCAACATTGATTTGAAGAACCTCTGCTGGAGTTTGAGAGATTTTGACGTGAAAGTGTCACCATTTTGTCGGGGATTTGGAACATTTCCGGAGAATTTCCAAAGTTTCCCAGGGAATTCCAAAATTTGGAAGGGAACTCCAAACATGTCAACATTGATTTTCAGAATCTCCACTGGAGTTTGAGAGATGTTGACGTGAAAGTGTCACCATTTTGTCGGGGATTTGGAACATTTCCGGAGAATTTCGAAAGTTTCCCCGGGATTTCCAAAATTTGGAAGGGAACTCCAAACATGTCAACATTGATTTGAAGAATCTCCGCTGGAGTTTGAGAGATGTTGACGTGAAAGTGTCACCATTTTGTCGGGGATTTGGAACATTTCCGGAGAATTTCCAAAGTTTCCCCAGGATTTCAAAAATTTGGAAGGGAACTCCAAACATGTCAACATTGATTTGAAGAATCTCCACTGGAGTTTGAGAGGATTTGACCTGAACGTGTCACCATTTTGTCGGGGATTTGGAACATTTCCGGAGAATTTCCAAAGTTTCCCCGGGATTTCCCAAATTTGGAAGGGAACTCCAAACATGTCAACATTGATTTGAAGAATCTCTGCTGGAGTTTGAGAGATTTTGACCTGAAAGTGTCACCATTTTGTCGGGGATTTGGAACATTTCCGGAGAATTTCCAAAGTTTCCCCGGGATTTCCAAAATTTGGAAGGGAACTCCAAACATGTCAACATTGATTTGAATAATCTCCGCTGGAGTTTGAGAGGTTTTGACCTGAAAGAGTCACCATTTTGTCGGGGATTTGGAAAATTTCCTGAGAATTTCCAAAGTTTCCCCGGGATTTCCAAAATTTGGAAGGGAACTCCAAACATGTCAACATTGATTTGAAGAATCTCCACTGGAGTTTGAGAGATTTTGACCTGAAAGTGTCACCATTTTGTCGGGGATTTGGAACATTTCCGGAGAATTTCCAAAGTTTCCCCGGGATTTCCAAAATTTGGAAGGGAACTCCAAACATGTCAACATTGATTTGAAGAATCTCCACTGGAGTTTGAGAGATGTTGACGTGAAAGTGTCACCATTTTGTCGAGGATTTGGAACATTTCCGGAGAATTTCCAAAGTTTCCCCGGGATTTCCAAAATTTGGAAGGGAACTCCAAACATGTCAACATTGATTTTCAGAATCTCCACTGGAGTTTGAGAGATTTTGACCTGAAAGTGTCACCATTTTGTCGGGGATTTGGAACATTTCCGGAGAATTTCCAAAGTTTACCCGGGATTTCCAAAATTTGGAAGGGAACTCCAAACATGTCAACATTGATTTGAATAATCTCCGCTGGAGTTTGAGAGGTTTTGACCTGAAAGAGTCACCATTTTGTCGGGGATTTGGAACATTTCCGGAGAATTTCCAAAGTTTCCCCGGGATTTCCCAAATTTGGAAGGGAACTCCAAACATGTCAACATTGATTTTCAGAATCTCCACTGGAGTTTGAGAGATTTTGACCTGAAAGAGTCACCATTTTGTCGGGGATTTGGAAAATTTCCAGAGAATTTCCAAAGTTTCCCCGGGATTTCCAAAATTTGGAAGGGAACTCCAAACATGTCAACATTGATTTTCAGAATCTCCGATGGAGTTTGAGAGATTTTGACGTGAAAGTGTCACCATTTTGTCGGGGATTTGGAAGATTTCCTGAGAATTTCCAAAGTTTCCCCGGGATTTCCAAAATTTGGAAGGGAACTCCAAACATGTCAACATTGATTTTCAGAATCTCCACTGGACTTTGAGAGGTTTTGACCTGAAAGAGTCACCATTTTGTCGGGAATTTGGAAAATTTCCGGAGAATTTCCAAAGTTTCCCCGGGATTTCCCAAATTTGGAAGGGAACTCCAAACATGTCAACATTGATTTGAAGAATCTCCACTGGAGTTTGAGAGATGTTGACGTGAAAGTGTCACCATTTTGTCGGGGATTTGGAACATTTCCTGAGAATTTCCAAAGTTTCCCCGGGATTTCCACAATTTGGAAGGGAACTCCAAACATGTCAACATTGATTTGAAGAATCTCCACTGGAGTTTGAGAGATTTTGACCTGAAAGAGTCACCATCTTGTCGGGGATTTGGAAAATTTCCTCAGAATTTCCAAAGTTTCCCCGGGATTTCCAAAATTTGGAAGGGAACTTCAAACATGTCAACATTGATTTGAAGAATCTCCACTGGAGTTTGAGAGGTTATGACATGAAAGAGTCACCATTTTGTCGGGGATTTGGAACATTTCCTGAGAATTTCCAAAGTTTCCCCGGGATTGCCAAAATTTGGAAGGGAACTCCATACATGTCAACATTGATTTTCAGAATCTCCACTGGAGTATGAGAGATTTTGAACATAAAGTGTCACCATTTTGTCGGGGATTTGGAACATTTCCGGAGAATTTCCAAAGTTTCCCCCGGATTTCTAAAAGTTGGAAGGGAACTCCAAACATGTCAACATTGATTTTCAGAATCTCCACTGGAGTTTGAGAGATTTTGACCTGAAAGTGTCACCATTTTGTCGGGGATTTGGAACATTTCCGGAGAATTTCCAAAGTTTCCCCGGTATTTCCCAAATTTGGAAGGGAACTCCAAACATGTCAACATTGATTTGAAGAATCTCCGCTGGAGTTTGAGAGATGTTGACGTGAAAGTGTCACCATTTTGTCGGGGATTTGGAACATTTCCGGAGAATTTCCAAAGTTTCCCCGGGATTTCAAAAATTTGGAAGGGAACTCCAAACATGTCAACATTGATTTGAAGAATCTCCACTGGAGTTTGAGAGGATTTGACCTGAACGTGTCACCATTTTGTCGGGGATTTGGAACATTTCCGGAGAATTTCCAAAGTTTCCCCGGGATTTCCAAAATTTGGAAGGGAACTCCAAACATGTCAACATTGATTTTCAGAATCTCCACTGGAGTTTGAGAGATTTTGACCTGAAAGTGTCACCATTTTGTCGGGGATTTGGAACATTTCCGGAGAATTTCCAAAGTTTCCCCGGGATTTCCAAAATTTGGAAGGGAACTCCAAACATGTCAACATTGATTTGAAGAATCTCCGCTGGAGTTTGAGAGATGTTGACGTGAAAGTGTCACCATTTTGTCGGGGATTTGGAACATTTCCGGAGAATTTCCAAAGTTTCCCCGGGATTTCAAAAATTTGGAAGGGAACTCCAAACATGTCAACATTGATTTGAAGAATCTCCACTGGAGTTTGAGAGGATTTGACCTGAACGTGTCACCATTTTGTCGGGGATTTGGAACATTTCCGGAGAATTTCCAAAGTTTCCCCGGGATTTCCCAAATTTGGAAGGGAACTCCAAACATGTCAACATTGATTTGAAGAATCTCTGCTGGAGTTTGAGAGATTTTGACGTGAAAGTGTCACCATTTTGTCGGGGATTTGGAACATTTCCGGAGAATTTCCAAAGTTTCCCAGGGAATTCCAAAATTTGGAAGGGAACTCCAAACATGTCAACATTGATTTTCAGAATCTCCACTGGAGTTTGAGAGATGTTGACGTGAAAGTGTCACCATTTTGTCGGGGATTTGGAACATTTCCGGAGAATTTCGAAAGTTTCCCCTGGAGTGCCAAAATTTGGAAGGGAACTCCAAACATGTCAACATTGATTTGAAGAATCTCCGCTGGAGTTTGAGAGATGTTGAGGTGAAAGTGTCATCATTTTGTTGGGGATTTGGAACATTTCCTGAGAATTTCCAAAGTTTCCCCGGGATTTCCCAAATTTGGAAGGGAACTCCAAACATGTCAACATTGATTTGAAGAATCTCCACTGGAGTTTGAGAGGTTTTGACGTGAAAGTGTCACCATTTTGTCGGGGATTTGGAAAATTTCCTGAGAATTTCCAAATTTTCCCTGGGATTTCCAAAATTTGGAAGGGACCTCCAAACATGTCAACATTGATTTGTAGAATCTCCACTGGAGTTTGAGAGATTTTGACCTGAAAGTGTCACCATTTTGCCGGGGATTTGGAACATTTCCGGAGAATTTCCAAAGTTTCCCCGGGATTTCCCAAATTTGGAAGGGAACTCCAAACATGTCAACATTGATTTTCAGAATCTCCACTGGAGTTTGAGAGATTTTGACCTGAAAGTGTCACCATTTTGTCGGGGATTTGGAACATTTCCTGAGAATTTCCAAAGTTTCCCCGGGATTTCCAAAATTTGGAAGGGAACTCCAAACATGTCAACATTGATTTGAAGAATCTCCGCTGGAGTTTGAGAGATTTTGACGTGAAAGTGTCACCATTTTGTCGGGGATTTGGAACATTTCCTGAGAATTTCCAAAGTTTCCCCGGGATTTCCAAAATTTGGAAGGGAACTCCAAACATGTCAACATTGATTTGAAGAATCTCTACTGGAGTTTGAGAGATTTTGACCTGAAAGTGTCACCATTTTGTCGGGGATTTGGAACATTTCCTGAGAATTTCCAAAGTTTCCCCGGTATTTCCAAAATTTGGAAGGGAACTCCAAACATGTCAACATTGATTTTCAGAATCTCCACTGGATTTTGAGAGATTTTGACCTGAAAGTGTCACCATTTTGTCGGGGATTTGGAAAATTTCCTGAGAATTTCCAAAGTTTCCCTGGGATTACCAAAATTTGGAAGGGAACTACAAACATGTCAACATTGATTTTCAGAATCTCCACTGGAGTTTGCGAGGTTTTGACCTGAAAGTATCACCATTTTGTCGGGGATTTGGAACGTTTCCGGAGAATTTCCAAATTTTCCCTGGGATGTCCAAAATTTGGAAGGGAACTCCAAACATGTCAACATTGATTTTCAGAATCTCCGCTGTATTTTCAGAGATTTCGACCTGAAAGTGTCACCATTTTGTCGGGGATTTGGAACATTTCCGGAGAATTTCCAAAGTTTCCCCGGGATTTCCAAAATTTGGAAGGGAACTCCAAACATGTCAACATTGATTTTCAGAATCTCCACTGGAGTTTGAGAGATTTTGACCTGAAAGTGTCACCATTTTGTCGGGGATTTGGAACATTTCCGGAGAATTTCCAAAGTTTCCCCGGGATTT
Organism: Streptopelia decaocto; assembly: GCF_964273445.1. Lineage (NCBI taxonomy): Eukaryota > Metazoa > Chordata > Aves > Columbiformes > Columbidae > Streptopelia > Streptopelia decaocto. Next base: position 407,001 of record NC_138672.1, on the reverse strand, counting down.
CACAAATTTGGAAGGGAACTCCAAACATGTCAACATTGATTTGAAGAATCTCCACTGGAGTTTGAGAGATGTTGACGTGAAAGTGTCACCATTTTGTCGGGGATTTGGAACATTTCCTGAGAATTTCCAAAGTTTCCCCGGGATTTCCACAATTTGGAAGGGAACTCCAAACATGTCAACATTGATTTGAAGAATCTCCACTGGAGTTTGAGAGATTTTGACCTGAAAGAGTCACCATCTTGTCGGGGATTTGGAAAATTTCCTCAGAATTTCCAAAGTTTCCCCGGGATTTCCAAAATTTGGAAGGGAACTTCCAACATGTCAACGTTGATTTGAAGAATCTCCACTGGAGTTTGAGAGGTTATGACATGAAAGAGTCACCATTTTGTCGGGGATTTGGAACATTTCCTGAGAATTTCCAAAGTTTCCCCGGGATTGCCAAAATTTGGAAGGGAACTCCATACATGTCAACATTGATTTTCAGAATCTCCACTGGAGTATGAGAGATTTTGAACATAAAGTGTCACCATTTTGTCGGGGATTTGGAACATTTCCGGAGAATTTCCAAAGTTTCCCCCGGATTTCTAAAAGTTGGAAGGGAACTCCAAACATGTCAACATTGATTTTCAGAATCTCCACTGGAGTTTGAGAGATTTTGACCTGAACGTGTCACCATTTTGTCGGGGATTTGGAACATTTCCGGAGAATTTCCAAAGTTTCCCCGGGATTTCCCAAATTTGGAAGGGAACTCCAAACATGTCAACATTGATTTGAAGAACCTCTGCTGGAGTTTGAGAGATTTTGACGTGAAAGTGTCACCATTTTGTCGGGGATTTGGAACATTTCCGGAGAATTTCCAAAGTTTCCCAGGGAATTCCAAAATTTGGAAGGGAACTCCAAACATGTCAACATTGATTTTCAGAATCTCCACTGGAGTTTGAGAGATTTGGACCTGAAAGTGTCACCATTTTGTCGGGGATTTGGAACATTTCCGGAGAATTTCGAAAGTTTCCCCGGGATTTCCAAAATTTGGAAGGGAACTCCAAACATGTCAACATTGATTTGAAGAATCTCCGCTGGAGTTTGAGAGATGTTGACGTGAAAGTGTCACCATTTTGTCGGGGATTTGGAACATTTCCGGAGAATTTCCAAAGTTTCCCCGGGATTTCCCAAATTTGGAAGGGAACTCCAAACATGTCAACATTGATTTGAAGAATCTCTGCTGGAGTTTGAGAGATTTTGACCTGAAAGTGTCACCATTTTGTCGGGGATTTGGAACATTTCCGGAGAATTTCCAAAGTTTCCCCGGGATTTCCAAAATTTGGAAGGGAACTCCAAACATGTCAACATTGATTTGAATAATCTCCGCTGGAGTTTGAGAGGTTTTGACCTGAAAGAGTCACCATTTTGTCGGGGATTTGGAAAATTTCCTGAGAATTTCCAAAGTTTCCCCGGGATTTCCAAAATTTGGAAGGGAACTCCAAACATGTCAACATTGATTTGAAGAATCTCCACTGGCGTTTGAGAGATTTTGACCTGAAAGTGTCACCATTTTGTCGGGGATTTGGAACATTTCCGGAGAATTTCCAAAGTTTCCCCGGGATTTCCAAAATTTGGAAGGGAACTCCAAACATGTCAACATTGATTTGAAGAATCTCCACTGGAGTTTGAGAGATGTTGACGTGAAAGTGTCACCATTTTGTCGAGGATTTGGAACATTTCCGGAGAATTTCCAAAGTTTCCCCGGGATTTCCAAAATTTGGAAGGGAACTCCAAACATGTCAACATTGATTTTCAGAATCTCCACTGGAGTTTGAGAGATTTTGACCTGAAAGTGTCACCATTTTGTCGGGGATTTGGAACATTTCCGGAGAATTTCCAAAGTTTCCCCGGGATTTCCAAAATTTGGAAGGGAACTCCAAACATGTCAACATTGATTTGAATAATCTCCGCTGGAGTTTGATAGGTTTTGACCTGAAAGAGTCACCATTTTGTCGGGGATTTGGAACATTTCCGGAGAATTTCCAAAGTTTCCCCGGGATTTCCCAAATTTGGAAGGGAACTCCAAACATGTCAACATTGATTTTCAGAATCTCCACTGGAGTTTGAGAGATTTTGACCTGAAAGAGTCACCATTTTGTCGGGGATTTGGAACATTTCCAGAGAATTTCCAAAGTTTCCCCGGGATTTCCAAAATTTGGAAGGGAACTCCAAACATGTCAACATTGATTTTCAGAATCTCCGATGGAGTTTGAGAGATTTTGACGTGAAAGTGTCACCATTTTGTCGGGGATTTGGAAGATTTCCTGAGAATTTCCAAAGTTTCCCCGGGATTTCCAAAATTTGGAAGGGAACTCCAAACATGTCAACATTGATTTTCAGAATCTCCACTGGACTTTGAGAGGTTTTGACCTGAAAGAGTCACCATTTTGTCGGGAATTTGGAAAATTTCCGGAGAATTTCCAAAGTTTCCCCGGGATTTCCCAAATTTGGAAGGGAACTCCAAACATGTCAACATTGATTTGAAGAATCTCCACTGGAGTTTGAGAGATGTTGACGTGAAAGTGTCACCATTTTGTCGGGGATTTGGAACATTTCCTGAGAATTTCCAAAGTTTCCCCGGGATTTCCACAATTTGGAAGGGAACTCCAAACATGTCAACATTGATTTGAAGAATCTCCACTGGAGTTTGAGAGATTTTGACCTGAAAGAGTCACCATCTTGTCGGGGATTTGGAAAATTTCCTCAGAATTTCCAAAGTTTCCCCGGGATTTCCAAAATTTGGAAGGGAACTTCAAACATGTCAACATTGATTTGAAGAATCTCCACTGGAGTTTGAGAGGTTATGACATGAAAGAGTCACCATTTTGTCGGGGATTTGGAACATTTCCTGAGAATTTCCAAAGTTTCCCCGGGATTGCCAAAATTTGGAAGGGAACTCCATACATGTCAACATTGATTTTCAGAATCTCCACTGGAGTATGAGAGATTTTGAACATAAAGTGTCACCATTTTGTCGGGGATTTGGAACATTTCCGGAGAATTTCCAAAGTTTCCCCCGGATTTCTAAAAGTTGGAAGGGAACTCCAAACATGTCAACATTGATTTTCAGAATCTCCACTGGAGTTTGAGAGATTTTGACCTGAAAGTGTCACCATTTTGTCGGGGATTTGGAACATTTCCGGAGAATTTCCAAAGTTTCCCCGGTATTTCCCAAATTTGGAAGGGAACTCCAAACATGTCAACATTGATTTGAAGAATCTCCGCTGGAGTTTGAGAGATGTTGACGTGAAAGTGTCACCATTTTGTCGGGGATTTGGAACATTTCCGGAGAATTTCCAAAGTTTCCCCGGGATTTCCAAAATTTGGAAGGGAACTCCAAACATGTCAACATTGATTTGAAGAATCTCCACTGGAGTTTGAGAGGATTTGACCTGAACGTGTCACCATTTTGTCGGGGATTTGGAACATTTCCGGAGAATTTCCAAAGTTTCCCCGGGATTTCCAAAATTTGGAAGGGAACTCCAAACATGTCAACATTGATTTTCAGAATCTCCACTGGAGTTTGAGAGATTTTGACCTGAAAGTGTCACCATTTTGTCGGGGATTTGGAACATTTCCGGAGAATTTCCAAAGTTTCCCCGGGATTTCCAAAATTTGGAAGGGAACTCCAAACATGTCAACATTGATTTGAAGAATCTCCGCTGGAGTTTGAGAGATGTTGACGTGAAAGTGTCACCATTTTGTCGGGGATTTGGAACATTTCCGGAGAATTTCCAAAGTTTCCCCGGGATTTCAAAAATTTGGAAGGGAACTCCAAACATGTCAACATTGATTTGAAGAATCTCCACTGGAGTTTGAGAGGATTTGACCTGAACGTGTCACCATTTTGTCGGGGATTTGGAACATTTCCGGAGAATTTCCAAAGTTTCCCCGGGATTTCCCAAATTTGGAAGGGAACTCCAAACATGTCAACATTGATTTGAAGAATCTCTGCTGGAGTTTGAGAGATTTTGACGTGAAAGTGTCACCATTTTGTCGGGGATTTGGAACATTTCCGGAGAATTTCCAAAGTTTCCCAGGGAATTCCAAAATTTGGAAGGGAACTCCAAACATGTCAACATTGATTTTCAGAATCTCCACTGGAGTTTGAGAGATGTTGACGTGAAAGTGTCACCATTTTGTCGGGGATTTGGAACATTTCCGGAGAATTTCGAAAGTTTCCCCTGGAGTGCCAAAATTTGGAAGGGAACTCCAAACATGTCAACATTGATTTGAAGAATCTCCGCTGGAGTTTGAGAGATGTTGAGGTGAAAGTGTCATCATTTTGTTGGGGATTTGGAACATTTCCTGAGAATTTCCAAAGTTTCCCCGGGATTTCCCAAATTTGGAAGGGAACTCCAAAAATGTCAACATTGATTTGAAGAATCTCCACTGGAGTTTGAGAGGTTTTGACGTGAAAGTGTCACCATTTTGTCGGGGATTTGGAAAATTTCCTGAGAATTTCCAAATTTTCCCTGGGATTTCCAAAATTTGGAAGGGACCTCCAAACATGTCAACATTGATTTGTAGAATCTCCACTGGAGTTTGAGAGATTTTGACCTGAAAGTGTCACCATTTTGCCGGGGATTTGGAACATTTCCGGAGAATTTCCAAAGTTTCCCCGGGATTTCCCAAATTTGGAAGGGAACTCCAAACATGTCAACATTGATTTTCAGAATCTCCACTGCAGTTTGAGAGATTTTGACCTGAAAGTGTCACCATTTTGTCGGGGATTTGGAACATTTCCTGAGAATTTCCAAAGTTTCCCCGGGATTTCCAAAATTTGGAAGGGAACTCCAAACATGTCAACATTGATTTGAAGAATCTCCGCTGGAGTTTGAGAGATTTTGACGTGAAAGTGTCACCATTTTGTCGGGGATTTGGAACATTTCCTGAGAATTTCCAAAGTTTCCCCGGGATTTCCAAAATTTGGAAGGGAACTCCAAACATGTCAACATTGATTTGAAGAATCTCTACTGGAGTTTGAGAGATTTTGACCTGAAAGTGTCACCATTTTGTCGGGGATTTGGAACATTTCCTGAGAATTTCCAAAGTTTCCCCGGTATTTCCAAAATTTGGAAGGGAACTCCAAACATGTCAACATTGATTTTCAGAATCTCCACTGGATTTTGAGAGATTTTGACCTGAAAGTGTCACCATTTTGTCGGGGATTTGGAAAATTTTTTGAGAATTTCCAAAGTTTCCCTGGGATTACCAAAATTTGGAAGGGAACTACAAACATGTCAACATTGATTTTCAGAATCTCCACTGGAGTTTGCGAGGTTTTGACCTGAAAGTATCACCATTTTGTCGGGGATTTGGAACGTTTCCGGAGAATTTCCAAATTTTCCCTGGGATGTCCAAAATTTGGAAGGGAACTCCAAACATGTCAACATTGATTTTCAGAATCTCCGCTGTATTTTCAGAGATTTCGACCTGAAAGTGTCACCATTTTGTCGGGGATTTGGAACATTTCCGGAGAATTTCCAAAGTTTCCCCGGGATTTCCAAAATTTGGAAGGGAACTCCAAACATGTCAACATTGATTTGAAGAATCTCCACTGGAGTCTGAGAGATTTTGACCAGAAAGTGTCACCATTTTGTCGGGGATTTGGAACATTTCCGGAGAATTTCCAAAGTTTCCCTGGGATTTCCAAAATTTGGAAGGGAACTCCAAACATGTCAACATTGATTTTCAGAATCTCCACTGGAGTTGAGAGATTTGGACCTGAAAGTGTCACCATTTTGTCGGGGATTTGGAACATTTCCTGAGAATTTCCAAAGTTTCCCCGGTATTTCCAAAATTTGGAAGGGAACTCCAAACATGTCAACATTGATTTGAATAATCTCCACTGGAGTTTGAGAGATTTTGACCTGAAAGTGTCACCATTTTGTCGGGGATTTGGAAAATTTTTTGAGAATTTCCAAAGTTTCCTGGGATTACCAAAATTTGGAAGGGAACTCCAGACATGTCAACATTGATTTTCAGAATCTCCACTGGAGTTTGCGAGGTTTTGACCTGAAAGTATCACCATTTTGTCGGGGATTTGGAACGTTTCCGGAGAATTTCCAAATTTTCCCTGGGATGTCCAAAATTTGGAAGGGAACTCCAAACATGTCAACATTGATTTTCAGAATCTCCGCTGTATTTTCAGAGATTTGGACCTGAAAGTGTCACCATTTTGTCGGGGATTTGGAAAATTTCCTGAGAATTTCCAAAGTTTCCCCGGGATTTCCAAAATTTGGAAGGGAACTCCAAACATGTCAACATTGATTTGAAGAATCTCCACTGGAGTCTGAGAGATTTTGACATGAAAGTGTCACCATTTAGTCGGGGATTTGGAACATTTCCGGAGAATTTCCAAAGTTTCCCCGGGATTTCCAAAATTTGGAAGGGAACTCCAAACATGTCAATATTGATTTTCAGAATCTCCACTGGAGTTGAGAGATTTGGACCTGAAAGTGTCACCATTTTGTCGGGGATTTGGAACATTTCCGAAGAATTTCCAAAGTTTCCATGGGATTTCCAAAATTTGGAAGGGAACTCGAAACATGTCAACATTGATTTGAAGAATCTCCACTGGAGTTTGAGAGATTTTGACCTGAAAGTGTCACCATTTTCTTGGGGATTTGGAAAATTTTTTGAGAATTTCCAAAGTTTCCCTGGGATTACCAAAATTTGGAAGGGAACTCCAGACATGTCAACATTGATTTTCAGAATCTCCACTGGAGTTTGCGAGGTTTTGACCTGAAAGTATCACCATTTTGTCGGGGATTTGGAACGTTTCCGGAGAATTTCCAAATTTTCCCTGGGATGTCCAAAATTTGGAAGGGAACTCCAAACATGTCAACATTGATTTTCAGAATCTCCGCTGTATTTTCAGAGATTTCGACCTGAAAGTGTCACCATTTTGTCGGGGATTTGGAACATTTCCGGAGAATTTCCAAAGTTTCCCCGGGATTTCCAAAATTTGGAAGGGAACTCCAAACATGTCAACATTGATTTGAAGAATCTCCACTGGAGTTTGAGAGATTTTGACCTGAAAGTGTCACCATTTTGTCGGGGATTTGGAACATTTCCGGAGAATTTCCAAAGTTTCCCTGGGATTTCCAAAATTTGGAAGGGAACTCCAAACATGTCAATATTGATTTTCAGAATCTCCACTGGAGTTGAGAGATTTGGACCTGAAAGTGTCACCATTTTGTCGGGGATTTGGAACATTTCCTGAGAATTTCCAAAGTTTCCCCGGGATTTCCAAAATTTGGAAGGGAACTCCAAACATGTCAACATTGATTTTCAGAATCTCCACTGGAGTTGAGAGATTTTGACCTGAAAGTGTCACCATTTTGTCGGGGATTTGGAACATTTCCAGAGAATTTCCAAAGTTTCCCCGGTATTTCCAAAATTTGTAAGGGAACTCCAAACATGTCAACATTGATTTGAAGAATCTCCACTGGAGTTTGAGAGATTTTGACCTGAAAGTGTCACCATTTTGTCGGGGATTTGGAAAATTTTTTGAGAATTTCCAAAGTTTCCTGGGATTACCAAAATTTGGAAGGGAACTCCAGACATGTCAACATTGATTTTCAGAATCTCCACTGGAGTTTGCGAGGTTTTGACCTGAAAGTATCACCATTTTGTCGGGGATTTGGAACGTTTCCGGAGAATTTCCAAATTTTCCCTGGGATGTCCAAAATTTGGAAGGGAACTCCAAACATGTCAACATTGATTTTCAGAATCTCCGCTGTATTTTCAGAGATTTGGACCTGAAAGTATCACCATTTTGTCGGGGATTTGGAAAATTTCCTGAGAATTTCCAAAGTTTCCCCGGGATTTCCAAAATTTGGAAGGGAACTCCAAACATGTCAACATTGATTTGAAGAATCTCCACTGGAGTTTGAGAGGTTTTGACCTGAACGTTTCACCATTTTGTCGGGGATTTAAAACGTTTCCGGAGAATTTCCAAAGTTTCCCCGGGATTTCCAAAATTTGGAAGGGAACTCCAAACATGTCAACATTGATTTGAAGAATCTCCACTGGAGTTTGAGAGATTTTGACCTGAAATGGTCACCATTTTGTCGGGGATTTGGAACATTTCCGGAGAATTTCCAAAGTTTCCCCGGGATTTCTAAAATTTGGAAGGGAACTCCAAACATGTCAACATTGATTTGAAGAATCTCCGCTGGAGTTTGAGAGATCTTGAGGTGAAAGTGTCATCATTTTGTCGGGGATTTGGAAAATTTCCTGAGAATTTCCAAAGTTTCCCCGGGATTTCCAAAATTTGGAAGGGAACTCCAAACATGTCAACATTGATTTTCAGAATCTCCACTGGAGTTTGAGAGATGTTGACGTGAAAGTGTCACCATTTTGTCGGGGATTTGGAACATTTCCGGAGAATTTCCAAAGTTTCCCCGGGATTTCCCAAATTTGGAAGGGAACTCCAAACATGTCAACATTGATTTGAAGAATCTCCGCTGGACTTTGAGAGATTTTGACCTGAAAGTGTCACCATTTTGTCGGGGATTTGGAAAATTTCCTGAGAATTTCCAAAGTTTCCCCGGGATTGCCAAAATTTGGAAGGGAACTCCAAACATGTCAACATTGATTTGAAGAATCTCCACTGGAGTTTGAGAGATGTTGACGTGAAAGTGTCAGCATTTAGTCGGGGATTTGGAACATTTCCGGAGAATTTCCAAAGTTTCCCCGGGATTGCCCAAATTTGGAAGGGAACTCCAAACATGTCAACATTGATTTTCAGAATCTCCACTGGAGTTTGAGAGATTTTGACCTGAAAGTGTCACCATTTTGTCGGGGATTTGGAACATTTCCTGAGAATTTCCAAAGATTCCCCGGGATTTCCAAAATTTGGAAGGGAACTCCAAGCATGTCAACATTGATTTGAAGAATCTCTGCTGGAGTTTGAGAGATTTTGATGTGAAAGTGTCACCATTTTGTTGGGGATTTGGAATATTTCCTGAGAATTTCCCAAATTTCCCCGGGATTGCCAAAATTTGGAAGGGAACTCCAAACATGTCAACATTGATTTTCAGAATCTCTACTGGAGTTTGAGAGATTTTGACCTGAAAGTGTCACCATTTTGTCAGGGATTTGGAACATTTCCGGAGAATTTCCAAAGTTTCCCTGGGATTTCCAAAATTTGGAAGGGAACTCCAAACATGTCAACATTGATTTTCAGAATCTCCGCTGGAGTTTGAGAGATTTTGACCTGAAAGTGTCACCATTTTGTCGGGGATTTGGAACATTTCCGAAGAATTTCCAAAGTTTCCATGGGATTTCCAAAATTTGGAAGGGAACTCCAAACATGTCAACATTGATTTGAAGAATCTCCACTGGAGTTTGAGAGATGTTGACGTGAAAGTGTCACCATTTTGTCGGGGATTTGGAAAATTTCCTGAGAATTTCCAAAGTTTCCCCGGGATTTCCAAAATTTGGAAGGGAACTGGAAACATGTCAACATTGATTTGAAGAATCTCCACTAGGGTTTGAGAGATGTTGACGTGAAAGTGTCACCATTTTGTCGGGGATTTGGAAAATTTCCTGAGAATTTCCAAAGTTTCCCTGGGATTGCCAAAATTTGGAAGGGAACTCCAAACATGTCAACATTGATTTTCAGAATCTCCGCTGGAGTTTGAGAGGTTTTGACCTGAAAGTGTCACCATTTTGACGGGGATTTGGAAAATTTCATGAGAATTTCCAAAGTTACCCCGGGATTTCCCAAATTTGGAAGGGAACTCCAAACATGTCAACATTGATTTGAAGAATCTCCGGTGGAGTTTGAGAGATGTTGACGTGAAAGTGTCACCATTTTGTCGGGGATTTGGAACATTTCCTGAGAATTTCCAAAGTTTCCCCGGGATTTCTCAAATTTGGAAGGGAACTCCAAACATGTCAACATTGATTTTCAGAATCTCCACTGGAGTTTGAGAGATTTTGACCTGAAAGTGTCACCATTTTGTCGGGGATTTGGAACATTTCCTGAAAAGTTCCAAAGTTTACCCGGGATTTCCAAAATTTGGAAGGGAACTCCAAACATGTCAACATTGATTTGAAGAATCTCCGCTGGAGTTTGAGAGATTTTGACGTCAAAGTGTCACCATTTTGTCGGGGATTTGGAACATTTCCGGAGAATTTCCAAAGTTTCCCCGGTATTTCCCAAATTTGGAAGGGAACTCCAAACATGTCAACATTGATTTTCAGAATCTCCACTGGAGTTTGAGAGATTTTGACCTGAAAGTGTCACCATTTTGTCGGGGATTTGGAACATTTCCGGAGAATTTCCAAAGTTTCCCTGGGATTGCCAAAATTTGGAAGGGAACTCCAGACATGTCAACATTGATTTGAAGAATCTCCACTGGAGTTTGAGAGATCTTGAGGTGAAAGTGTCATCATTTTGTCGGGGATTTGGAAAATTTCCTGAGAATTTCCAAAGTTTCCCCGGGATTTCCAAAATTTGGAAGGGAACTCCAAACATGTCAACATTGATTTTCAGAATCTCCACTGGAGTTTGAGAGATGTTGACGTGAAAGTGTCACAATTTTTTCGGGGATTTGGAAAATTTCCTGAGAATTTCCAAAGTTTCCCCGGGATTTCCCAAATTTGGAAGGGAACTCCAAACATGTCAACATTGATTTGAAGAATCTCCGCTGGACTTTGAGAGATTTTGACCTGAAAGTGTCACCATTTTGTCGGGGATTTGGAAAATTTCCTGAGAATTTCCAAAGTTTCCCCGGGATTGCCAAAATTTGGAAGGGAACTCCAAACATGTCAACATTGATTTGAAGAATCTCCACTGGAGTTTGAGAGATGTTGACGTGAAAGTGTCAGCATTTAGTCGGGGATTTGGAACATTTCCGGAGAATTTCCAAAGTTTCCCCGGGATTGCCAAAATTTGGAAGGGAACTCCAAACATGTCAACATTGATTTGAAGAATCTCCCCTGGAGTTTGAGAGATTTTGACCTGAAAGTGTCACCATTTTGTCGGGGATTTGGAACATTTCCGGAGAATTTCCAAAGTTTCCCCGGGATTTCCAAAATTTGGAAGGGAACTCCAAACATGTCAACATTGATTTGAAGAATCTCTGCTGGAGTTTGAGAGATTTTGATGTGAAAGTGTCACCATTTTGTTGGGGATTTGGAATATTTCCTGAGAATTTCCCAAATTTCCCCGGGATTTCCAAAATTTGGAAGGGAACTCCAAACATGTCAACATTGATTTTCAGAATCTCTACTGGAGTTTGAGAGATTTTGACCTGAAAGTGTCACCATTTTGTCAGGGATTTGGAACATTTCCGGAGAATTTCCAAAGTTTCCCTGGGATTTCCAAAATTTGGAAGGGAACTCCAAACATGTCAACATTGATTTTCAGAATCTCCGCTGGAGTTTGAGAGATTTTGACCTGAAAGTGTCACCATTTTGTCGGGGATTTGGAACATTTCCGAAGAATTTCCAAAGTTTCCATGGGATTTCCAAAATTTGGAAGGGAACTCCAAACATGTCAACATTGATTTGAAGAATCTCCACTGGAGTTTGAGAGATTTTGACCTGAAAGTGTCACCATTTTGTCGGGGATTTGGAAAATTTCCTGAGAATTTCCAAAGTTTCCCCGGGATTTCCAAAATTTGGAAGGGAACTGGAAACATGTCAACATTGATTTGAAGAATCTCCACTAGGGTTTGAGAGATGTTGACGTGAAAGTGTCACCATTTTGTCGGGGATTTGGAAAATTTCCTGAGAATTTCCAAAGTTTCCCTGGGATTTCCCAAATTTGGAAGGGAACTCCAAACATGTCAACATTGATTTTCAGAATCTCCGCTGGAGTTTGAGAGGTTTTGACCTGAAAGTGTCACCATTTTGACGGGGATTTGGAAAATTTCATGAGAATTTCCAAAGTTACCCCGGGATTTCCCAAATTTGGAAGGGAACTCCAAACATGTCAACATTGATTTAAAGAATCTCCGGTGGAGTTAGAGAGATGTTGACGTGAAAGTGTCACCATTTTGTCGGGGATTTGGAACATTTCCTGAGAATTTCCAAAGTTTCCCCGGGATTTCTCAAATTTGGAAGGGAACTCCAAACATGTCAACATTGATTTTCAGAATCTCCACTGGAGTTTGAGAGATTTTGACCTGAAAGTGTCACCATTTTGTCGGGGATTTGGAACATTTCCTGAGAAGTTCCAAAGTTTACCCGGGATTTCCAAAATTTGGAAGGGAACTCCAAACATGTCAACATTGATTTGAAGAATCTCCGCTGGAGTTTGAGAGATTTTGACGTCAAAGTGTCACCATTTTGTCGGGGATTTGGAACATTTCCGGAGAATTTCCAAAGTTTCCCCGGTATTTCCCAAATTTGGAAGGGAACTCCAAACATGTCAACATTGATTTTCAGAATCTCCACTGGAGTTTGAGAGATTTTGACCTGAAAGTGTCACCATTTTGTCGGGGATTTGGAACATTTCCGGAGAATTTCCAAAGTTTCCCTGGGATTTCCAAAATTTGGAAGGGAACTCCAGACATGTCAACATTGATTTGAAGAATCTCCACTGGAGTTTGAGAGGTTTTGACGTGAAAGTGTCACAATTTTTTCGGGGATTTGGAAAATTTCCTGAGAATTTCCAAATTTTCCCTGGGATGTCCAAAATTTGAAAGGGAACTCCAAACATGTCAACATTGATTTTCAGAATCTCCGCTGGATTTTGAGAGATTTTGACCTGAAAGTGTCACCATTTTGTCGGGGATTTGGAACATTTCCTGAGAATTTCCAAAGTTTCCCCGGGATTTCCAAAATTTGGAAGGGAACTCCAAACATGTCAACATTGATTTGAAGAATCTCCACTGGAGTTTGAGAGATTTTGACGTGAAAGTGTCACCATTTTGTCGGGGATTTGGAACATTTCCTGAGAATTTCCAAAGTTTCCCCGGGATTTCTCAAATTTGGAAGGGAACTCCAAACATGTCAACATTGATTTGAAGAATCTCCACTGGAGTTTGAGAGATTTTGAACTGAAAGTGTCACCATTTTGTCGGGGATTTGGAACATTTCCGGAGAATTTCCAAAGTTTCCCCGGGATTTCCAAAATTTGGAAGGGAACTCCAAACATGTCAACATTGATTTTCAGAATCTCAAGGGGAGTTTGAGAGATTTTGACCTGAAAGTGTCACCATTTAGTCGGGGATTTGGAACATTTCCGGAGAATTTCCAAAGTTTCCCCGGGATTTCCAAAATTTGGAAGGGAACTCCAAACATGTCAACATTGATTTTCAGAATCTCAACTGGAGTTTGAGAGATTTTGACCTGAAAGTGTCACCATTTAGTCGGGGATTTGGAACATTTCCGGAGAATTTCCAAAGTTTCCCCGGGATTTCCAAAATTTAGAAGGGAACTCCAAACATGTCAATATTGATTTTCAGAATCTCCACTGGAGTTGAGAGATTTGGACCTGAAAGTGTCACCATTTTGTCGGGGATTTGGAACATTTCCTGAGAATTTCCAAAGTTTCCCCGGTATTTCCCAAATTTGGAAGGGAACTCCAAACATGTCAACATTGATTTTCAGAATCTCCACTGGAGTTTGAGAGATTTTGACCTGAAAGTGTCACCATTTTGTCGGGGATTTGGAAAATTTCCTGAGAATTTCCAAATTTTCCCTGGGATTGACAAAATTTGGAAGGGAACTCCAGACATGTCAACATTGATTTGAAGAATCTCAGCTGGACTTTTAGAGATTTTGACGTCAAAGTGTCACCATCTTGTCGGGGATTTGGAAAATTTCCTCAGAATTTCCAAAGTTTCCCCGGGATTTCCAAAATTTGGAAGGGAACTCCAAACATGTCAACATTGATTTTCAGAATCTCCACTGGACTTTGAGAGGTTTTGACCTGAAAGTGTCACCATTTTGTCGGGGATTTGGAAAATTTCCGGAGAAGTTCCAAAGTTTCCCCGGGATTTCCAAAATTTGGAAGGGAACTCCAAACATGTCAACATTGATTTTCAGAATCTCCACTGGAGTTTGAGAGATTTTGACCTGAAAGTGTCACCATTTTGTCGGGGATTTGGAACATTTCCGGAGAATTTCAAAATTTTCCCCGGGATTTCCAAAATTTGGAAGGGAACTCCAGACATGTCAACATTGATTTGAAGAATCTCCACTGGAGTTTGAGAGGTTTTGACCTGAAAGTATCACCATTTTGTCGGGGATTTAAAACGTTTCCGGAGAATTTCCAAAGTTTCCCCGGGATTTCCACAATTTGGAAGGGAACTCCAAACATGTCAACATTGATTTGAAGAATCTCCGCTGGACTTTGAGAGATTTTGATGTCAAAGTGTTACCATTTTGTCGGGGATTTGGAACATTTCCTGAGAAGTTCCAAAGTTTCCCCGGGATTTCCAAAATTTGGAAGGGAACTCCAAACATGTCAACATTGATTTTCAGAATCTCCACTGGAGTTTGAGAGATGTTGACGTGAAAGTGTCACCATTTTGTCGGGGATTTGGAACATTTCCGGAGAATTTCCAAAGTTTCCCCGGGATTTCTCAAATTTGGAAGGGAACTCCAAACATGTCAACATTGATTTGAAGAATCTCCACTGGAGTTTGAGAGATTTTGACCTGAAAGTGTCACCATTTTGTCGGGGATTTGGAACATTTCCGGAGAATTTCCAAAGTTTCCCTGGGATTGCCAAAATTTGGAAGGGAACTCCAGACATGTCAACATTGATTTGAAGAATCTCCACTGGAGTTTGAGAGGTTTTGACGTGAAAGTGTCACAATTTTTTCGGGGATTTGGAAAATTTCCTGAGAATTTCCAAATTTTCCCTGGGATGTCCAAAATTTGAAAGGGAACTCCAAACATGTCAACATTGATTTTCAGAATCTCCGCTGGATTTTGAGAGATTTTGACCTGAAAGTGTCACCATTTTGTCGGGGATTTGGAACATTTCCTGAGAATTTCCAAAGTTTCCCCGGGATTTCCAAAATTTGGAAGGGAACTCCAAACATGTCAACATTGATTTGAAGAATCTCCACTGGAGTTTGAGAGATTTTGACGTGAAAGTGTCACCATTTTGTCGGGGATTTGGAACATTTCCTGAGAATTTCCAAAGTTTCCCCGGGATTTCTCAAATTTGGAAGGGAACTCCAAACATGTCAACATTGATTTGAAGAATCTCCACTGGAGTTTGAGAGATTTTGAACTGAAAGTGTCACCATTTTGTCGGGGATTTGGAACATTTCCGGAGAATTTCCAAAGTTTCCCCGGGATTTCCAAAATTTGGAAGGGAACTCCAAACATGTCAACATTGATTTTCAGAATCTCAAGGGGAGTTTGAGAGATTTTGACCTGAAAGTGTCACCATTTAGTCGGGGATTTGGAACATTTCCGGAGAATTTCCAAAGTTTCCCCGGGATTTCCAAAATTTGGAAGGGAACTCCAAACATGTCAACATTGATTTTCAGAATCTCAACTGGAGTTTGAGAGATTTTGACCTGAAAGTGTCACCATTTAGTCGGGGATTTGGAACATTTCCGGAGAATTTCCAAAGTTTCCCCGGGATTTCCAAAATTTAGAAGGGAACTCCAAACATGTCAATATTGATTTTCAGAATCTCCACTGGAGTTGAGAGATTTGGACCTGAAAGTGTCACCATTTTGTCGGGGATTTGGAACATTTCCTGAGAATTTCCAAAGTTTCCCCGGTATTTCCCAAATTTGGAAGGGAACTCCAAACATGTCAACATTGATTTTCAGAATCTCCACTGGAGTTTGAGAGATTTTGACCTGAAAGTGTCACCATTTTGTCGGGGATTTGGAAAATTTCCTGAGAATTTCCAAATTTTCCCTGGGATTGACAAAATTTGGAAGGGAACTCCAGACATGTCAACATTGATTTGAAGAATCTCAGCTGGACTTTTAGAGATTTTGACGTCAAAGTGTCACCATCTTGTCGGGGATTTGGAAAATTTCCTCAGAATTTCCAAAGTTTCCCCGGGATTTCCAAAATTTGGAAGGGAACTCCAAACATGTCAACATTGATTTTCAGAATCTCCACTGGACTTTGAGAGGTTTTGACCTGAAAGTGTCACCATTTTGTCGGGGATTTGGAAAATTTCCGGAGAAGTTCCAAAGTTTCCCCGGGATTTCCAAAATTTGGAAGGGAACTCCAAACATGTCAACATTGATTTTCAGAATCTCCACTGGAGTTTGAGAGATTTTGACCTGAAAGTGTCACCATTTTGTCGGGGATTTGGAACATTTCCGGAGAATTTCCAAAGTTTCCCCGGGATTTCCAAAATTTGGAAGGGAACTCCAAACATGTCAACATTGATTTTCAGAATCTCCACTGGAGTTTGAGAGATTTTGACCTGAAAGTGTCACCATTTTGTCGGGGATTTGGAACATTTCCGGAGAATTTCCAAAGTTTCCCCGGGATTTCTAAAATTTGGAAGGGAACTCCAAACATGTCAACATTGATTTTCAGAATCTCAGCTGGACTTTTAGAGATTTTGACCTGAAAGTGTCACCATTTTGTCGGGGATTTGGAACATTTCCGGAGAATTTCCAAAGTTTCCCCGGGATTTCCAAAATTTGGAAGGGAACTCCAAACATGTCAACATTGATTTTCAGAATCTCCACTGGACTTTGCGAGGTTTTGACCTGAAAGTGTCACCATTTTGTCGGGGATTTGGAACATTTCCGGAGAATTTCAAAATTTTCCCCGGGATTTCCAAAATTTGGAAGGGAACTCCAGACATGTCAACATTGATTTGAAGAATCTCCACTGGAGTTTGAGAGGTTTTGACCTGAAAGTATCACCATTTTGTCGGGGATTTAAAACGTTTCCGGAGAATTTCCAAAGTTTCCCCGGGATTTCCACAATTTGGAAGGGAACTCCAAACATGTCAACATTGATTTGAAGAATCTCCGCTGGACTTTGAGAGATTTTGATGTCAAAGTGTTACCATTTTGTCGGGGATTTGGAACATTTCCTGAGAAGTTCCAAAGTTTCCCCGGGATTTCCAAAATTTGGAAGGGAACTCCAAACATGTCAACATTGATTTTCAGAATCTCCACTGGAGTTTGAGAGATTTTGACCTGAAAGTGTCACCATTTTGTCGGGGATTTGGAACATTTCCGGAGAATTTCCAAAGTTTCCCCGGGATTTCACAAATTTGGAAGGGAACTCCAAACATGTCAACATTGATTTTCAGAATCTCCACTGGAGTTTGAGAGATTTTGACCTGAAAGTGTCACCATTTTGTCGGGGATTTGGAACATTTCCTGAGAATTTCCAAAATTTCCCCGGGATTTCCCAAATTTGGAAGGGAACTCCAAACATGTCAACATTGATTTGAAGAATCTCCACTGGAGTTTGAGAGATGTTGACGTGAAAGTGTCACCATTTTGTCGGGGATTTGGAACATTTCCTGAGAATTTCCAAAGTTTCCCCGGGATTTCTCAAATTTGGATGGGAACTCCAAACATGTCAACATTGATTTTCAGAATCTCCACTGGAGTTTGAGAGATTTTGACCTGAAAGTGTCACCATTTTGTCGGGGATTTGGAACATTTCCGGAGAATTTCCAAAGTTTCCCCGGGATTTCCAAAATTTGGAAGGGAACTCCAAACATGTCAACATTGATTTTCAGAATCTCCAATGGAGTTTGCCAGGTTTTGACCTGAAAGTGTCACCATTTTGTCGGGGATTTGGAACATTTCCTGAGAATTTCCAAAGTTTCCCCGGGATTTCCAAAATTTGGAAGGGAACTCCAAACCTGTCAAAATTGATTTGAAGAATCTCCGCTGGACTTTGAGAGATTTTGACATGAAAGTGTCACCATTTTTTCGGGGATTTGGAAAATTTCCTGAGAATTTCCAAAGTTTCCCCGGGATTTCCAAAATTTGGAAGGGAACTCCAAACATGTCAACATTGATTTTCAGAATCTCCACTGGAGTTTGAGAGATTTTGACGTGAAAGTGTCACCATTTTGTCGGGGATTTGGAACATTTCTGGAGAATTTCCAAAGTTTCCCCGGGATTGCCAAAATTTGGAAGGGAACTCCAAACATGTCAACATTTATTTGAAGAATCTCTACTGGAGTTTTAGAGATTTTGATATGAAAGTGTCACCATTTTGTCAGGGATTTGGAACATTTCCGGAGAATTTCCAAAGTGTCCCCGGGATTTCCAAAATTTGGAAGGGAACTCCAAACATGTCAATATTGATTTTCAGAATCTCCACTGGAGTTGAGAGATTTTGACCTGAAAGTGTCACCATTTTGTCGGGGATTTGGAACATTTCCGGAGAATTTCCAAAGTTTCCCCGGGATTTCCAAAATTTGGAAGGGAACTCCAAACATGTCAACATTGATTTGAAGAATCTCCACTGGAGTTTGAGAGGTTTTGACGTGAAAGTGTCACCATTTTTTCGGGGATTTGGAACATTTCCGGAGAATTTCCAAAGTTTCCCTGGGATTGCCAAAATTTGGAAGGGAACTCCAAACATGTCAACATTGATTTTCAGAATCTCCGCTGGATTTTGAGAGATTTTGACCTGAAAGTGTCACCATTTTGTCGGGGATTTGGAACATTTCCTGAGAATTTCCAAAGTTTCCCTGGGATTTCCAAAATTTGGAAGGGAACTCCAAACATGTCAACATTGATTTGAAGAATCTCCACTGGAGTTTGAGAGATTTTGACCTGAAAGTGTCACCATTTAGTCGGGGATTTGGAACATTTCCTGAGAATTTCCAAAGTTTCCCCGGGATGTCCAAAATTTGGAAGGGAACTCCAAACATGTCAACATTGATTTGAAGAATCTCCGGTGGAGTTTGAGAGATGTTGACGTGAAAGTGTCACCATTTTGTCAGGGATATGGAACATTTCCTGAGAATTTCCAAAGTTTCCCCGGGATTTCTCAAATTTGGAAGGGAACTCCAAACATGTCAACATTGATTTTCAGAATCTCCACTGGAGTTTGAGAGATTTTGACCTGAAAGTGTCACCATTTTGTCGGGGATTTGGAACATTTCCTGAGAATTTCCAAAGTTTCCCCGGTATTTCCCAAATTTGGAAGGGAACTCCAAACATGTCAACATTGATTTTCAGAATCTCCACTGGAGTTTGAGAGATTTTGACCTGAAAGTGTCACCAT
Source organism: Streptopelia decaocto (assembly GCF_964273445.1). Taxonomy (NCBI): domain Eukaryota; kingdom Metazoa; phylum Chordata; class Aves; order Columbiformes; family Columbidae; genus Streptopelia; species Streptopelia decaocto. Next base: position 387,792 of record NC_138672.1, on the reverse strand, counting down.
TTTGTCGGGGATTTGGAAAATTTCCGGAGAATTTCCAAAGTTTCCCTGGGATTGACAAAATTTGGAAGGGAACTCCAGACATGTCAACATTGATTTGAAGAATCTCAGCTGGACTTTTAGAGATTTTGATGTCAAAGTGTCACCATCTTGTCGGGGATTTGGAAAATTTCCTGAGAATTTCCAAAGTTTCCCCGGGATTTCCAAAATTTGGAAGGGAACTCCAAACATGTCAACATTGATTTGAAGAATCTCCACTGGAGTTTGAGAGATTTTGACCTGAAAGTGTCACCATTTTGTCGGGGATTTGGAACATTTCCGGAGAATTTCCAAAGTTTCCCCGGGATTTCCAAAATTTGGAAGGGAACTCCAAACATGTCAACATTGATTTTCAGAATCTCCACTGGAGTTTGAGAGGTTTTGACCTGAAAGTATCACCATTTTGTCGGGGATTTAAAACGTTTCCGGAGAATTTCCAAAGTTTCCCCGGGATTTCCAAAATTTGGAAGGGAACTCCAAACATGTCAACATTGATTTGAAGAATCTCCGCTGGAGTTTGAGAGATTTTGACGTGAAAGTGTCACCATTTTGTCGGGGATTTTGAACATTTCCTGAGCATTTCCAAAGTTTCCCTGGGATTGCCAAAATTTGGAAGGGAACTCCAGACATGTCAACATTGATTTTCAGAATCTCCACTGGAGTTTGCGAGGTTTTCACCTGAAAGTATCACCATTTTGTCGGGGATTTGGAACGTTTCCGGAGAATTTCCAAAGTTTCCCCGGGATTTCCACAATTTGGAAGGGAACTCCAAACATGTCAACATTGATTTGAAGAATCTCCACTGGAGTTTGAGAGGTTTTGACGTGAAAGTGTCACCATTTTATCGGGGATTTGGAAAATTTCCTGAGAATTTCCAAATTTTCCCTGGGATGTCCAAAATTTGGAAGGGAACTCCAAACATGTCAACATTGATTTTCAGAATCTCCGATGGAGTTTGAGAGATTTTGACCTGAAAGTGTCACCATTTTGTCGGGGATTTGGAACATTTCCGGAGAATTTCCAAAGTTTCCCCGGGATTTCCAAAATTTGGAAGGGAACTCCAAACATGTCAACATTGATTTGAAGAATCTCCAGTGGAGTTTGAGAGATTTTGACCTGAAAGTGTCACCATTTAGTCGGGGATTTGGAACATTTCCGGAGAATTTCCAAAGTTTCCCCGGGATTTCCAAAATTTGGAAGGGAACTCCAAACATGTCAATATTGATTTTCAGAATCTCAACTGGAGTTGAGAGATTTGGACCTGAAAGTGTCACCATTTTGTCGGGGATTTGGAACATTTCCTGAGAATTTCCAAAGTTTCCCCGGTATTTCCCAAATTTGGAAGGGAACTCCAAACATGTCAACATTGATTTTCAGAATCTCCACTGGAGTTTGAGAGATTTTGACCTGAAAGTGTCACCATTTTGTCGGGGATTTGGAAAATTTCTGGAGAATTTCCAAAGTTTCCCTGGGATTGACAAAATTTGGAAGGGAACTCCAGACATGTCAACATTGATTTGAAGAATCTCAGCTGGACTTTTAGAGATTTTGATGTCAAAGTGTCACCATCTTGTCGGGGATTTGGAAAATTTCCTGAGAATTTCCAAAGTTTCCCCGGGATTTCCAAAATTTGGAAGGGAACTCCAAACATGTCAACATTGATTTGAAGAATCTCCACTGGAGTTTGAGAGATTTTGACCTGAAAGTGTCACCATTTAGTCGGGGATTTGGAACATTTCCTGAGAATTTCCAAAGTTTCCCCGGGATGTCCAAAATTTGGAAGGGAACTCCAAACATGTCAACATTGATTTGAAGAATCTCCGGTGGAGTTTGAGAGATGTTGACGTGAAAGTGTCACCATTTTGTCAGGGATATGGAACATTTCCTGAGAATTTCCAAAGTTTCCCCGGGATTTCTCAAATTTGGAAGGGAACTCCAAACATGTCAACATTGATTTTCAGAATCTCCACTGGAGTTTGAGAGATTTTGACCTGAAAGTGTCACCATTTTGTCGGGGATTTGGAACATTTCCTGAGAATTTCCAAAGTTTCCCCGGTATTTCCCAAATTTGGAAGGGAACTCCAAACATGTCAACATTGATTTTCAGAATCTCCACTGGAGTTTGAGAGGTTTTGACCTGAAAGTGTCACCATTTTGTCGGGGATTTGGAACATTTCCGGAGAATTTCCAAAGTTTCCCCGGGATTTCCAAAATTTGGAAGGGAACTCCAAACATGTCAACATTGATTTTGAGAATCTCCACTGGAGTTTGAGAGGTTTTGACCTGAAAGTATCACCATTTTGTCGGGGATTTAAAACGTTTCCGGAGAATTTCCAAAGTTTCCCCGGGATTTCCAAAATTTGGAAGGGAACTCCAAACATGTCAACATTGATTTTCAGAATCTCCGCTGGATTTTGAGAGATTTTGACCTGAAAGTGTCACCATTTTGTCGGGGATTTGGAACATTTCCTGAGAATTTCCAAAGTTTCCCTGGGATTTCCAAAATTTGGAAGGGAACTCCAAACATGTCAACATTGATTTGAAGAATCTCCACTGGAGTTTGAGAGATTTTGACCTGAAAGTGTCACCATTTAGTCGGGGATTTGGAACATTTCCTGAGAATTTCCAAAGTTTCCCCGGGATGTCCAAAATTTGGAAGGGAACTCCAAACATGTCAACATTGATTTGAAGAATCTCCGGTGGAGTTTGAGAGATGTTGACGTGAAAGTGTCACCATTTTGTCAGGGATATGGAACATTTCCTGAGAATTTCCAAAGTTTCCCCGGGATTTCTCAAATTTGGAAGGGAACTCCAAACATGTCAACATTGATTTTCAGAATCTCCACTGGAGTTTGAGAGATTTTGACCTGAAAGTGTCACCATTTTGTCGGGGATTTGGAACATTTCCTGAGAATTTCCAAAGTTTCCCCGGTATTTCCCAAATTTGGAAGGGAACTCCAAACATGTCAACATTGATTTTCAGAATCTCCACTGGAGTTTGAGAGATTTTGACCTGAAAGTGTCACCATTTTGTCGGGGATTTGGAAAATTTCCGGAGAATTTCCAAAGTTTCCCTGGGATTGACAAAATTTGGAAGGGAACTCCAGACATGTCAACATTGATTTGAAGAATCTCAGCTGGACTTTTAGAGATTTTGATGTCAAAGTGTCACCATCTTGTCGGGGATTTGGAAAATTTCCTGAGAATTTCCAAAGTTTCCCCGGGATTTCCAAAATTTGGAAGGGAACTCCAAACATGTCAACATTGATTTGAAGAATCTCCACTGGAGTTTGAGAGATTTTGACCTGAAAGTGTCACCATTTTGTCGGGGATTTGGAACATTTCCGGAGAATTTCCAAAGTTTCCCCGGGATTTCCAAAATTTGGAAGGGAACTCCAAACATGTCAACATTGATTTTCAGAATCTCCACTGGAGTTTGAGAGGTTTTGACCTGAAAGTATCACCATTTTGTCGGGGATTTAAAACGTTTCCGGAGAATTTCCAAAGTTTCCCCGGGATTTCCAAAATTTGGAAGGGAACTCCAAACATGTCAACATTGATTTGAAGAATCTCCGCTGGAGTTTGAGAGATTTTGACGTGAAAGTGTCACCATTTTGTCGGGGATTTTGAACATTTCCTGAGCATTTCCAAAGTTTCCCTGGGATTGCCAAAATTTGGAAGGGAACTCCAGACATGTCAACATTGATTTTCAGAATCTCCACTGGAGTTTGCGAGGTTTTCACCTGAAAGTATCACCATTTTGTCGGGGATTTGGAACGTTTCCGGAGAATTTCCAAAGTTTCCCCGGGATTTCCACAATTTGGAAGGGAACTCCAAACATGTCAACATTGATTTGAAGAATCTCCACTGGAGTTTGAGAGGTTTTGACGTGAAAGTGTCACCATTTTATCGGGGATTTGGAAAATTTCCTGAGAATTTCCAAATTTTCCCTGGGATGTCCAAAATTTGGAAGGGAACTCCAAACATGTCAACATTGATTTTCAGAATCTCCGATGGAGTTTGAGAGATTTTGACCTGAAAGTGTCACCATTTTGTCGGGGATTTGGAACATTTCCGGAGAATTTCCAAAGTTTCCCCGGGATTTCCAAAATTTGGAAGGGAACTCCAAACATGTCAACATTGATTTGAAGAATCTCCAGTGGAGTTTGAGAGATTTTGACCTGAAAGTGTCACCATTTAGTCGGGGATTTGGAACATTTCCGGAGAATTTCCAAAGTTTCCCCGGGATTTCCAAAATTTGGAAGGGAACTCCAAACATGTCAATATTGATTTTCAGAATCTCAACTGGAGTTGAGAGATTTGGACCTGAAAGTGTCACCATTTTGTCGGGGATTTGGAACATTTCCTGAGAATTTCCAAAGTTTCCCCGGTATTTCCCAAATTTGGAAGGGAACTCCAAACATGTCAACATTGATTTTCAGAATCTCCACTGGAGTTTGAGAGATTTTGACCTGAAAGTGTCACCATTTTGTCGGGGATTTGGAAAATTTCCGGAGAATTTCCAAATTTTCCCTGGGATGTCCAAAATTTGGAAGGGAACTCCAGACATGTCAACATTGATTTGAAGAATCTCAGCTGGACTTTTAGAGATTTTGATGTCAAAGTGTCACCATCTTGTCGGGGATTTGGAAAATTTCCTGAGAATTTCCAAAGTTTCCCCGGGATTTCCAAAATTTGGAAGGGAACTCCAAACATGTCAACATTGATTTGAAGAATCTCCACTGGACTTTGAGAGGTTTTGACCTGAAAGTGTCACCATTTTGTCGGGGATTTGGAACATTTCCGGAGAATTTCCAAAGTTTCCCCGGGATTTCCAAAATTTGGAAGGGAACTCCAAACATGTCAACATTGATTTTGAGAATCTCCACTGGAGTTTGAGAGGTTTTGACCTGAAAGTATCACCATTTTGTCGGGGATTTAAAACGTTTCCGGAGAATTTCCAAAGTTTCCCCGGGATTTCCAAAATTTGGAAGGGAACTCCAAACATGTCAACATTGATTTTCAGAATCTCCACTGGAGTTTGAGAGATTTTGACGTGAAAGTGTCACCATTTTGTCGGGGATTTGGAACATTTCCTGAGCATTTCCAAAGTTTCCCTGGGATTGCCAAAATTTGGAAGGGAACTCCAGACATGTCAACATTGATTTTCAGAATCTCCACTGGAGTTTGCGAGGTTTTCACCTGAAAGTATCACCATTTTGTCGGGGATTTGGAACGTTTCCGGAGAATTTCCAAAGTTTCCCCGGGATTTCTCAAATTTGGAAGGGAACTCCAAACATGTCAACATTGATTTTCAGAATCTCCACTGGAGTTTGAGAGATTTTGACCTGAAAGTGTCACCATTTTGTCGGGGATTTGGAACATTTCCGGAGAATTTCCAAAGTTTCCCCGGGATTTCCACAATTTGGAAGGGAACTCCAAACATGTCAACATTTATTTGAAGAATCTCTACTGGAGTTTGAGAGATTTTGATATGAAAGTGTCACCATTTTGTCAGGGATTTGGAACATTTCCGGAGAATTTCCAAAGTTTCCCCGGGATTTCCAAAATTTGGAAGGGAACTCCAAACATGTCAATATTGATTTTCAGAATCTCCACTGGAGTTGAGAGATTTTGACCTGAAAGTGTCACCATTTTGTCGGGGATTTGGAAAATTTTTTGAGAATTTTCAAAGTTTCCCTGGGATTGCCAAAATTTGGAAGGGAACTCCAGACATGTCAACATTGATTTGAAGAATCTCCACTGGAGTTTGCGAGGTTTTGACCTGAAAGTATCACCATTTTGTCGGGGATTTGGAACGTTTCCGGAGAATTTCCAAAGTTTCCCCGGGATTTCCACAATTTGGAAGGGAACTCCAAACATGTCAACATTGATTTGAAGAATCTCCACTGGAGTTTGAGAGGTTTTGACGTGAAAGTGTCACCATTTTTTCCGGGATTTGGAAAATTTCCTGAGAATTTCCAAATTTTCCCTATGATGTCCAAAATTTGGAAGGGAACTCCAAACATGTCAACATTGATTTTCAGAATCTCCGCTGGATTTTGAGAGATTTTGACCTGAAAGTGTCACCATTTTGTCGGGGATTTGGAACATTTCCGGAGAATTTCCAAAGTTTCCCTGGGATTTCCGAAATTTGGAAGGGAACTCCAAACATGTCAATATTGATTTGAAGAATCTCCACTGGAGTTTGAGAGATTTTGACGTGAAAGTGTCACCATTTTGTCGGGGATTTGGAACATTTCCTGAGAATTTCCAAAATTTCCCCGGGATGTCCAAAATTTGGAAGGGAACTCCAAACATGTCAACATTGATTTGAAGAATCTCCGGTGGAGTTTGAGAGATGTTGACGTGAAAGTGTCACCATTTTGTCAGGGATATGGAACATTTCCTGAGAATTTCCAAAGTTTCCCCGGGATTTCTCAAATTTGGAAGGGAACTCCAAACATGTCAACATTGATTTTCAGAATCTCCACTGGAGTTTGAGAGATTTTGACCTGAAAGTGTCACCATTTTGTCGGGGATTTGGAACATTTCCTGAGAATTTCCAAAGTGTCCCCGGGATTTCCAAAATTTGGAAGGGAACTCCAAACATGTCAACATTGATTTGAAGAATCTCCACTGGAGTTTGAGAGATTTTGACCTGAAAGTGTCACCATTTTGTCAGGGATTTGGAACATTTCCGGAGAATTTCCAAAGTTTCCCCGGGATTGCCAAAATTTGGAAGGGAACTCCAAACATGTCAACATTTATTTGAAGAATCTCTACTGGAGTTTGAGAGATTTTGACATGAAAGTGTCACCATTTTGTCAGGGATTTGGAAGATTTCCTGAGAATTTCCAAAGTTTCCCCGGGATTTCCAAAATTTGGAAGGGAACTCCAAACATGTCAATATTGATTTTCAGAATCTCCACTGGAGTTGAGAGATTTTGACGTGAAAGTGTCACCATTTTTTCGGGGATTTGGAACATTTCCTGAGAATTTCCAAAGTTTCCCCGGGATTTCCAAAATTTGGAAGGGAACTCCAAACATGTCAACATTGATTTGAAGAATCTCCACTGGAGTTTGAGAGATTTTGACCTGAAAGTGTCACCATTTTATCGGGGATTTGGAAAATTTTTTGAGAATTTCCAAAGTTTCCCTGGGATTGCCAAAATTTGGAAGGGAACTCCAGACATGTCAACATTGATTTTCAGAATCTCCACTGGAGTTTGCGAGGTTTTGACCTGAAAGTATCACCATTTTGTCGGGGATTTGGAACGTTTCCGGAGACTTTCCAAAGTTTCCCCGGGATTTCCACAATTTGGAAGGGAACTCCAAACATGTCAACATTGATTTGAAGAATCTCCACTGGAGTTTGAGAGGTTTTGACGTGAAAGTGTCACCATTTTTTCGGGGATTTGGAAAATTTCCTGAGAATTTCCAAAATTTCCCTGGGATGTCCAAAATTTGGAAGGGAACTCCAAACATGTCAACATTGATTTTCAGAATCTCCGCTGGATTTTGAGAGATTTTGACGTGAAAGTGTCACCATTTTGTCGGGGATTTGGAACATTTCCGGAGAATTTCCAAAGTTTCCCTGGGATTTCCAAAATTTGGAAGGGAACTCCAAACATGTCAACATTGATTTGAAGAATCTCCACTGGAGTTTGAGAGATTTTGACCTGAAAGTGTCACCATTTTGTCGGGGATTTGGAACATTTCCGGAGAATTTCCAAAGTTTCCCCGGGATTTCCAAAATTTGGAAGGGAACTCCAAACATGTCAATATTGATTTTCAGAATCTCCACTGGAGTTTGAGAGATTTGGACCTGAAAGTGTCACCATTTTGTCGGGGATTTGGAACATTTCCTGAGAATTTCCAAAGTGTCCCCGGTATTTCCAAAATTTGGAAGGGAACTCCAAACATGTCAACATTGATTTTCAGAATCTCCACTGGAGTTTGAGAGATTTTGACGTCAAAGTGTCACCATTTTGTCGGGGATTTGGAAAATTTCCGGAGAATTTCCAAAGTTTCCCTGGGATTGAAAAAATTTGGAAGGGAACTCCAGACATGTCAACATTGATTTGAAGAATCTCAGCTGGACTTTTAGAGATTTTGACGTGAAAGTGTCACCATTTTGTCGGGGATTTGGAAAATTTCCGGAGAATTTCCAAAGTTTCCCCTGGATTTCCACAATTTGGAAGGGAACTCCAAACATGTCAACATTGATTTGAAGAATCTCCACTGGACTTTGAGAGGTTTTGACCTGAAAGTGTCACCATTTTGTCGGGGATTAGGAAAATTTCCGGAGAATTTCCAAAGTTTCCCCGGGATTTCCAAAATTTGGAAGGGAACTCCAAACATGTCAACATTGATTTGAAGAATCTCCACTGGAGTTTGAGAGATTTTGACCTGAAAGAGTCACCATTTTGTCGGGGATTTGAACATTTCCGGAGAATTTCCAAAGTTTCCCCGGGATTTCCAAAATTTGGAAGGGAACTCCAAACATGTCAACATTGATTTTCAGAATCTCCACTGGAGTTTGAGAGGTTTTGACCTGAAAGTATCACCATTTTGTCGGGGATTTAAAACGTTTCCGGAGGATTTCCAAAGTGTCCCCGGGATTTCCAAAATTTGGAAGGGAACTCCAAACATGTCAACATTGATTTGAAGAATCTCCGCTGGAGTTTGAGAGATTTTGACGTGAAAGTGTCACCATTTTATCGGGGATTTGGAAAATTTCCTGAGAATTTCCAAATTTTCCCTGGGATGTCCAAAATTTGGAAGGGAACTCCAAACATGTCAACATTGATTTTCAGAATCTCCGCTGGATTTTGAGAGATTTTGACCTGAAAGTGTCACCATTTTGTCGGGGATTTGGAACATTTCCGGAGAATTTCCAAAGTTTCCCCGGGATTTCTCAAATTTGGAAGGGAACTCCAAACATGTCAACATTGATCTTCAGAATCTCCACTGGAGTTTGAGAGATTTTGACCTGAAAGTGTCACCATTTTGTCGGGGATTTGGAACATTTCCGGAGAATTTCCAAAGTTTCCCCGGTATTTCCAAAATTTGGAAGGGAACTCCAAACATGTCAACATTTATTTGAAGAATCTCTACTGGAGTTTGAGAGATTTTGATATGAAAGTGTCACCATTTTGTCAGGGATTTGGAACATTTCCGGAGAATTTCCAAAGTTTCCCCGGGATTTCCAAAATTTGGAAGGGAACTCCAAACATGTCAATATTGATTTTCAGAATCTCCACTGGAGTTGAGAGATTTTGACCTGAAAGTGTCACCATTTTGTCGGGGATTTGGAACATTTCCTGAGAATTTCCAAAGTTTCCCCGGTATTTCCAAAATTTGGAAGGGAACTCCAAACATGTCAACATTGATTTTCAGAATCTCCACTGGAGTTTGAGAGATTTTGACCTGAAAGTGTCACCATTTTGTCGGGGATTTGGAAAATTTTTTGAGAATTTCCAAAGTTTCCCTGGGATTGCCAAAATTTGGAAGGGAACTCCAAACATGTCAACATTGATTTTCAGAATCTCCACTGGAGTTTGCGAGCTTTTGACCTGAAAGTATCACCATTTTGTCGGGGATTTGGAACGTTTCCGGAGAATTTCCAAAGTTTCCCCGGGATTTCCAAAATTTGCAAGGGAACTCCAAACATGTCAACATTGATTTGAAGAATCTCCACTGGAGTCTGAGAGATTTTGACCAGAAAGTGTCACCATTTTGTCGGGGATTTGGAACATTTCCGGAGAATTTCCAAAGTTTCCCTGGGATTGACAAAATTTGGAAGGGAACTCCAGACATGTCAACATTGATTTGAAGAATCTCAGCTGGACTTTTAGAGATTTTGATGTCAAAGTGTCACCATCTTGTCGGGGATTTGGAAAATTTCCTGAGAATTTCCAAAGTTTCCCCGGGATTTCCAAAATTTGGAAGGGAACTCCAAACATGTCAACATTGATTTTCAGAATCTCCACTGGACTTTGAGAGGTTTTGACCTGAAAGTGTCAGCATTTTGTCGGGGATTTGGAACATTTCCGGAGAATTTCCAAAGTTTCCCCGGGATTTCACAAATTTGGAAGGGAACTCCAAACATGTCAACATTGATTTTCAGAATCTCCACTGGAGTTTGAGAGGTTTTGACCTGAAAGTATCACCATTTTGTCGGGGATTTAAAACGTTTCCGGAGAATTTCCAAAGTTTCCCCGGGATTTCCAAAATTTGGAAGGGAACTCCAAACATGTCAACATTGATTTGAAGAATCTCCGCTGGACTTTGAGAGATTTTGACGTCAAAGTGTTACCATTTTGTCGGGGATTTGGAACATTTCCGGAGAATTTCCAAAGTTTCCCCGGGATTTCCAAATTTTGGAAGGGAACTCCAAACATGTCAACATTGATTTTCAGAATCTCCACTGGAGTTTGAGAGATGTTGACGTGAAAGTGTCACCATTTTGTCGGGGATTTGGAACATTTCCTGAGAATTTCCAAAATTTCCCCGGGATTTCCCAAATTTGGAAGGGAACTCCAAACATGTCAACATTGATTTGAAGAATCTCCGGTGGAGTTTGAGAGATGTTGACGTGAAAGTGTCACCATTTTGTCAGGGATTTGGAACATTTCCTGAGAATTTCCAAAGTTTCCCTGGGATTTCTCAAATTTGGAAGGGAACTCCAAACATGTCAACATTGATTTGAAGAATCTCCACTGGAGTTTGAGAGGTTTTGACGTGAAAGTGTCATCATTTTATCGGGGATTTGGAAAATTTCCTGAGAATTTCCAAATTTTCCCTGGGATGTCCAAAATTTGGAAGGGAACTCCAAACATGTCAACATTGATTTTCAGAATCTCCGCTGGATTTTGAGAGATTTTGACCTGAAAGTGTCACCATTTTGTCGGGGATTTGGAAAATTTCCGGAGAATTTCCAAAGTTTCCCTGGGATTTCCAAAATTTGGAAGGGAACTCCAAACATGTCAACATTGATTTGAAGAATCTCCACTGGAGTTTGAGAGATTTTGACCTGAAAGTGTCACCATTTTGTCGGGGATTTGGAACATTTCCGGAGAATTTCCAAAGTTTCCCCGGGATTTCCAAAATTTGGAAGGGAACTCCAAACATGTCAATATTGATTTTCAGAATCTCCACTGGAGTTTGAGAGATTTGGACCTGAAAGTGTCACCATTTTGTCGGGGATTTGGAACATTTCCTGAGAATTTCCAAAGTGTCCCCGGTATTTCCAAAATTTGGAAGGGAACTCCAAACATGTCAACATTGATTTTCAGAATCTCCACTGGAGTTTGAGAGATTTTGACGTGAAAGTGTCACCATTTTGTCGGGGATTTGGAACATTTCCTGAGAATTTCCAAAGTTTCCCTGGGATTGACAAAATTTGGAAGGGAACTCCAGACATGTCAACATTGATTTGAAGAATCTCAGCTGGACTTTTAGAGATTTTGACGTCTAAGTGTCACCATCTTGTCGGGGATTTGGAAAATTTCCGGAGAATTTCCAAAGTTTCCCCGGGATTTCCACAATTTGGAAGGGAACTCCAAACATGTCAACATTGATTTGAAGAATCTCCACTGGACTTTGAGAGGTTTTGACCTGAAAGTGTCACCATTTTGTCGGGGATTTGGAAAATTTCCGGAGAATTTCCAAAATTTCCCCGGGATTTCCAAAATTTGGAAGGGAACTCCAAACATGTCAACATTGATTTTAAGAATCTCCACTGGAGTTTGAGAGGTTTTGACCTGAAAGTATCACCATTTTGTCGGGGATTTAAAACGTTTCCGGAGAATTTCCAAAGTTTCCCCGGGATTTCCAAAATTTGGAAGGGAACTCCAAACATGTCAACATTGATTTTAAGAATCTCCACTGGAGTTTGAGAGATTTTGACCTGAAAGTGTCACCATTTTGTCGGGGATTTGGAACATTTCCTGAGAATTTTCAAAGTTTACCCGGGATTTCTCAAATTTGGAAGGGAACTCCAAACATGTCAACATTGATTTTCAGAATCTCCACTGGAGTTTGAGAGATTTTGACCTGAAAGTGTCACCATTTTTTCGGGGATTTGGAACATTTCCGGAGAATTTCCAAAGTTTCCCCGGGATTGCCAAAATTTGGAAGGGAACTCCAAACATGTCAACATTTATTTGAAGAATCTCTACTGGAGTTTGAGAGATTTTGATATGAAAGTGTCACCATTTTTTCAGGGATTTGGAACATTTCCGGAGAATTTCCAAAGTTTCCCTGGGATTGCCAAAATTTGGAAGGGAACTCCAGACATGTCAACATTGATTTTCAGAATCTTCACTGGAGTTTGCGAGGTTTTGACCTGAAAGTATCACCATTTTGTCGGGGATTTGGAACGTTTCCGGAGAATTTCCAAAGTTTCCCCGGGATTTCCCAAATTTTGAAGGGAACTCCAAACATGTCAACATTGATTTGAAGAATCTCCACTGGAGTTTGAGAGGTTTTGACGTGAAAGTGTCACCATTTTTTCGGGGATTTGGAAAATTTCCTGAGAATTTCCAAATTTTCCCTGGGATGTCCAAAATTTGGAAGGGAACTCCAAACATGTCAACATTGATTTTCAGAATCTCCGCTGGAGTTTGAGAGATGTTGACCTGAAAGTGTCACCATTTTGTCGGGGATTTGGAACATTTCCGGAGAATTTCCAAAGTTTCCCTGGGATTTCCGAAATTTGGAAGGGAACTCCAAACATGTCAACATTGATTTGAAGAATCTCCACTGGAGTTTGAGAGATTTTGACCTGAAAGTGTCACCATTTTGTCGGGGATTTGGAACATTTCCGGAGAATTTCCAAAGTTTCCCCGGGATTTCCAAAATTTGGAAGGGAACTCCAAACATGTCAATATTGATTTTCAGAATCTCCACTGGAGTTGAGAGATTTTGACCTGAAAGTGTCACCATTTTGTCGGGGATTTGGAACATTTCCTGAGAATTTCCAAAGTTTCCCTGGTATTTCCAAAATTTGGAAGGGAACTCCAAACATGTCAACATTGATTTTCAGAATCTCCACTGGAGTTTGAGAGATTTTGACCTGAAAGTGTCACCATTTTGTCGGGCATTTGGAAAATTTCCGGAGAATTTCCAAAGTTTCCCTGGGATTGACAAAATTTGGAAGGGAACTCCAGACATGTCAACATTGATTTGAAGAATCTCAGCTGGACTTTTAGAGATTTTGATGTCAAAGTGTCACCATCTTGTCGGGGATTTGGAACATTTCCGGAGAATTTCCAAAGTTTCCCCGGGATTTCCAAAATTTGGAAGGGAACTCCAAACATGTCAACATTGATTTTCAGAATCTCCACTGGACTTTGAGAGGTTTTGACCTGAAAGTATCACCATTTTGTCGGGGATTTAAAACGTTTCCGGAGAATTTCCAAAGTTTCCCCGGGATTTCCAAAATTTGGAAGGGAACTCCAAACATGTCAACATTGATTTGAAGAATCTCCGCTGGACTTTCAGAGATTTTGACGTCAAAGTGTTACCATTTTGTCGGGGATTTGGAAAATTTCCGGAGAATTTCCAAAGTTTCCCCGGGATTTCCAAAATTTGGAAGGGAACTCCAAACATGTCAACATTGATTTTCAGAATCTCCACTGGAGTTTGAGAGATTTTGACCTGAAAGTGTCACCATTTTGTCGGGGATTTGGAACATTTCCTGAGAATTTCCAAAATTTCCCCGGGATTTCCCAAATTTGGAAGGGAACTCCAAACATGTCAACATTGATTTGAAGAATCTCCGGTGGAGTTTGAGAGATGTTGACGTGAAAGTGTCACCATTTTGTCAAGGATTTGGAACATTTCCTGAGAATTTCCAAAGTTTCCCTGGGATTTCTCAAATTTGGAAGGGAACTCCAAACATGTCAACATTGATTTGAAGAATCTCCACTGGAGTTTGAGAGATTTTGACCTGAAAGTGTCACCATTTTGTCGGGGATTTGGAACATTTCCTGAGAATTTCCAAAGTGTCCCCGGGATTTCCAAAATTTGGAAGGGAACTCCAAACATGTCAACATTGATTTGAAGAATCTCCGCTGGAGTTTGAGAGATTTTGACGTGAAAGTGTCACCATTTTGTCGGGGATTTGGAACATTTCCGGAGAATTTCCAAAGTTTCCCCGGGATTGCCAAAATTTGGAAGGGAACTCCAAACATGTCAACATTTATTTGAAGAATCTCTACTGGAGTTTGAGAGATTTTGACATGAAAGTGTCACCATTTTGTCAGGGATTTGGAACATTTCCGGAGAATTTCCAAAGTTTCCCCGGGATTTCCAAAATTTGGAAGGGAACTCCAAACATGTCAATATTGATTTTCAGAATCTCCACTGGAGTTGAGAGATTTTGACCTGAAAGTGTCACCATTTTGTCGGGGATTTGGAACATTTCCTGAGAATTTCCAAAGTTTCCCCGGTATTTCCCAAATTTGGAAGGGAACTCCAAACATGTCAACATTGATTTGAAGAATCTCCACTGGAGTTTGAGAGATTTTGACCTGAAAGTGTCACCATTTTGTCGGGGATTTGGAAAATTTTTTGAGAATTTCCAAAGTTTCCCTGGGATTGCCAAAATTTGGAAGGGAACTCCAGACATGTCAACATTGATTTTCAGAATCTCCACTGGAGTTTGCGAGGTTTTGACCTGAAATTATCACCATTTTGTCGGGGATTTGGAACGTTTCCGGAGAATTTCCAAAGTTTCCCCGGGATTTCCCAAATTTTGAAGGGAACTCCAAACATGTCAACATTGATTTGAAGAATCTCCACTGGAGTTTGAGAGGTTTTGACGTGAAAGTGTCACCATTTTTTCGGGGATTTGGAAAATTTCCTGAGAATTTCCAAATTTTCCCTGGGATGTCCAAAATTTGGAAGGGAACTCCAAACATGTCAACATTGATTTTCAGAATCTCCGCTGGAGTTTGAGAGATGTTGACCTGAAAGTGTCACCATTTTGTCGGGGATTTGGAACATTTCCGGAGAATTTCCAAATTTTCCCTGGGATTTCCGAAATTTGGAAGGGAACTCCAAACATGTCAACATTGATTTGAAGAATCTCCACTGGAGTTTGAGAGATTTGGACCTGAAAGTGTCACCATTTTGTCGGGGATTTGGAACATTTCCGGAGAATTTCCAAAGTTTCCCCGGGATTTCCAAAATTTGGAAGGGAACTCCAAACATGTCAATATTGATTTTCAGAATCTCCACTGGAGTTGAGAGATTTTGACCTGAAAGTGTCACCATTTTGTCGGGGATTTGGAACATTTCCTGAGAATTTCCAAAGTTTCCCTGGTATTTCCAAAATTTGGAAGGGAACTCCAAACATGTCAACATTGATTTTCAGAATCTCCACTGGAGTTTGAGAGATTTTGACCTGAAAGTGTCACCATTTTGTCGGGCATTTGGAAAATTTCCGGAGAATTTCCAAAGTTTCCCTGGGATTGACAAAATTTGGAAGGGAACTCCAGACATGTCAACATTGATTTGAAGAATCTCAGCTGGACTTTTAGAGATTTTGATGTCAAAGTGTCACCATCTTGTCGGGGATTTGGAACATTTCCGGAGAATTTCCAAAGTTTCCCCGGGATTTCCAAAATTTGGAAGGGAACTCCAAACATGTCAACATTGATTTTCAGAATCTCCACTGGACTTTGAGAGGTTTTGACCTGAAAGTATCACCATTTTGTCGGGGATTTAAAACGTTTCCGGAGAATTTCCAAAGTTTCCCCGGGATTTCCAAAATTTGGAAGGGAACTCCAAACATGTCAACATTGATTTGAAGAATCTCCACTGGAGTTTGAGAGATGTTGACGTCAAAGTGTTACCATTTTGTCGGGGATTTGGAAAATTTCCGGAGAATTTCCAAAGTTTCCCCGGGATTTCCAAAATTTGGAAGGGAACTCCAAACATGTCAACATTGATTTTCAGAATCTCCACTGGAGTTTGAGAGATTTTGACCTGAAAGTGTCACCATTTTGTCGGGGATTTGGAACATTTCCTGAGAATTTCCAAAATTTCCCCGGGATTTCCCAAATTTGGAAGGGAACTCCAAACATGTCAACATTGATTTGAAGAATCTCCGGTGGAGTTTGAGAGATGTTGACGTGAAAGTGTCACCATTTTGTCAAGGATTTGGAACATTTCCTGAGAATTTCCAAAGTTTCCCTGGGATTTCTCAAATTTGGAAGGGAACTCCAAACATGTCAACATTGATTTGAAGAATCTCCACTGGAGTTTGAGAGATTTTGACCTGAAAGTGTCACCATTTTGTCGGGGATTTGGAACATTTCCTGAGAATTTCCAAAGTGTCCCCGGGATTTCCAAAATTTGGAAGGGAACTCCAAACATGTCAACATTGATTTGAAGAATCTCCGCTGGAGTTTGAGAGATTTTGACGTGAAAGTGTCACCATTTTGTCGGGGATTTGGAACATTTCCGGAGAATTTCCAAAGTTTCCCCGGGATTGCCAAAATTTGGAAGGGAACTCCAAACATGTCAACATTTATTTGAAGAATCTCTACTGGAGTTTGAGAGATTTTGACATGAAAGTGTCACCATTTTGTCAGGGATTTGGAACATTTCCGGAGAATTTCCAAAGTTTCCCCGGGATTTCCAAAATTTGGAAGGGAACTCCAAACATGTCAATATTGATTTTCAGAATCTCCACTGGAGTTGAGAGATTTTGACCTGAAAGTGTCACCATTTTGTCGGGGATTTGGAACATTTCCTGAGAATTTCCAAAGTTTCCCCGGTATTTCCCAAATTTGGAAGGGAACTCCAAACATGTCAACATTGATTTGAAGAATCTCCACTGGAGTTTGAGAGATTTTGACCTGAAAGTGTCACCATTTTGTCGGGGATTTGGAAAATTTTTTGAGAATTTCCAAAGTTTCCCTGGGATTGCCAAAATTTGGAAGGGAACTCCAGACATGTCAACATTGATTTTCAGAATCTCCACTGGAGTTTGCGAGGTTTTGACCTGAAATTATCACCATTTTGTCGGGGATTTGGAACGTTTCCGGAGACTTTCCAAAGTTTCCCCGGGATTTCCACAATTTGGAAGGGAACTCCAAACATGTCAACATTGATTTGAAGAATCTCCACTGGAGTTTGAGAGGTTTTGACGTGAAAGTGTCACCATTTTATCGGGGATTTGGAAAATTTCCTAAGAATTTCCAAATTTTCCCTGGGATGTCCAAAATTTGGAAGGGAACTCCAAACATGTCAACATTGATTTTCAGAATCTCCGCTGGATTTTGAGAGATTTTGACGTCAAAGTGTCACCATTTTGTCGGGGATTTGGAACATTTCCGGAGAATTTCCAAAGTTTCCCTGGGATTTCCAAAATTTGGAAGGGAACTCCAAACATGTCAACATTGATTTGAAGAATCTCCACTGGAGTTTGAGACATTTTGACCTGAAAGTGTCACCATTTAGTCGGGGATTTGGAACATTTCCGGAGAATTTCCAAAGTTTCCCCGGGATTTCCAAAATTTGGAAGGGAACTCCAAACATGTCAATATTGATTTTCAGAATCTCCACTGGAGTTTGAGAGATTTTGACCTGAAAGTGTCACCATTTTGTCGGGGATTTGGAAAATTTCCGGAGAATTTCCAAAGTTTCCCCGGGATTTCCAAAATTTGGAAGGGAACTCCAGACATGTCAACATTGATTTGAAGAATCTCAGCTGGACTTTTAGAGATTTTGACGTCTAAGTGTCACCATCTTGTCGGGGATTTGGAAAATTTCCGGAGAATTTCCAAAGTTTCCCCGGGATTTCCACAATTTGGAAGGGAACTCCAAACATGTCAACATTGATTTGAAGAATCTCCACTGGACTTTGAGAGGTTTTGACCTGAAAGTGTCACCATTTTGTCGGGGATTTGGAAAATTTCCGGAGAATTTCCAAAGTTTCCCCGGGATTTCCAAAATTTGGAAGGGAACTCCAAACATGTCAACATTGATTTTCAGAATCTCCACTGGAGTTTGAGAGGTTTTGACCTGAAAGTATCACCATTTTGTCGGGGATTTAAAACGTTTCCGGAGAATTTCCAAAGTTTCCCCGGGATTGCCAAAATTTGGAAGGGAACTCCAAACATGTCAACATTGATTTTAAGAATCTCCGCTGGACTTTTAGAGATTTTGACCTGAAAGTGTCACCATTTTGTCGGGGATTTGGAACATTTCCTGAGAATTTTCAAAGTTTACCCGGGATTTCTCAAATTTGGAAGGGAACTCCAAACATGTCAACATTGATTTTCAGAATCTCCACTGGAGTTTGAGAGATTTTGACCTGAAAGTGTCACCATTTTGTCGGGGATTTGGAACATTTCCGGAGAATTTCCAAAGTTTCCCTGGGATTGCCAAAATTTGGAAGGGAACTCCAAACATGTCAACATTGATTTTCAGAATCTCCACTGGAGTTTGCGAGGTTTTGACCTGAAAGTATCACCATTTTGTCGGGGATTTGGAACGTTTCCGGAGAATTTCCAAAGTTTCCCCGGGATTTCCACAATTTGGAAGGGAACTCCAAACATGTCAACATTGATTTGAAGAATGTCCACTGGAGTTTGAGAGGTTTTGACCTGAAAGTGTCACCATTTTTTCGGGGATTTGGAAAATTTCCTGAGAATTTCCAAATTTTCCCTGGGATGTCCAAAATTTGGAAGGGAACTCCAAACATGTCAACATTGATTTTAAGAATCTCCGCTGGAGTTTGAGAGGTTTTGACCTGAAAGTGTCACCATTTTGTCGGGGATTTGGAATATTTCCGGAGAATTTCCAAAGTTTCCCCGGTATTTCCGAAATTTGGAAGGGAACTCCAAACATGTCAACATTGATTTTCAGAATCTCCACTGGAGTTTGCGAGGTTTTGACCTGAAAGTGTCACCATTTTGTCGGGGATTTGGAACATTTCCGGAGAATTTCCAAAGTTTCCCCGGGATTTCCAAAATTTGGAAGGGAACTCCAAACATGTCAATATTGATTTTCAGAATTTCCACTGGAGTTGAGAGATTTGGACCTGAAAGTGTCACCATTTTGTCGGGGATTTGGAACATTTCCTGAGAATTTCCAAAGTTTCCCCGGGATTTCCAAAATTTGGAAGGGAACTCCAAACATGTCAACATTGATTTGAAGAATCTCCGCTGGACTTTGAGAGATTTTGACGTCAAAGTGTTACCATTTTGTCGGGGATTTGGAACATTTCCGGAGAATTTCCAAAGTTTCCCCGGGATTTCCAAAATTTGGAAGGGAACTCCAAACATGTCAACATTGATTTTCAGAATCTCCACTGGAGTTTGAGAGATTTTGACGTGAAAGTGTCACCATTTTGTCGGGGATTTGGAACATTTCCTGAGAATTTCCAAAGTTTCCCCGGTATTTCCAAAATTTGGAAGGGAACTCCAAACATGTCAACATTGATTTGAAGAATCTCCACTGGAGTTTGAGAGATTTTGACCTGAAAGTGTCACCATTTTGTCGGGGATTTGGAAAATTTTTTGAGAATTTCCAAAGTTTCCCTGGGATTGCCAAAATTTGGAAGGGAACTCCAGACATGTCAACATTGATTTTCAGAATCTCCACTGGAGTTTGCGAGGTTTTGACCTGAAAGTATCACCATTTTGTCGGGGATTTGGAACGTTTCCGGAGACTTTCGAAAGTTTCCCCGGGATTTCCACAATTTGGAAGGGAACTCCAAACATGTCAACATTGATTTGAAGAAACTCCACTGGAGTTTGAGAGGTTTTGACGTGAAAGTGTCACCATTTTATCGGGGATTTGGAAAATTTCCTGAGAATTTCCAAATTTTCCCTGGGATGTCCAAAATTTGGAAGGGAACTCCAAACATGTCAACATTGATTTTCAGAATCTCCGCTGGATTTTGAGAGATTTTGACCTGAAAGTGTCACCATTTTGTCGGGGATTTGGAACATTTCCGGAGAATTTCCAAAGTTTCCCTGGGATTTCCAAAATTTGGAAGGGAACTCCAAACATGTCAACATTGATTTGAAGAATCTCCACTGGAGTTTGAGAGATTTTGACCTGAAAGTGTCACCATTTAGTCGGGGATTTGGAACATTTCCGGAGAATTTCCAAAGTTTCCCCGGGATTTCCAAAATTTGGAAGGGAACTCCAAACATGTCAATATTGATTTTCAGAATCTCCACTGGAGTTTGAGAGATTTGGACCTGAAAGTGTCACCATTTTGTCGGGGATTTGGAAAATTTCCTGAGAATTTCCAAAGTTTCCCCGGGATTTCCAAAATTTGGAAGGGAACTCCAAACATGTCAACATTGATTTTCAGAATCTCCACTGGAGTTTGAGAGATTTTGACGTGAAAGTGTCACCATTTTGTCGGGGATTTGGAAAATTTCCGGAGAATTTCCAAAGTTTCCCTGGGATTGACAAAATTTGGAAGGGAACTCCAGACATGTCAACATTGATTTGAAGAATCTCAGCTGGACTTTTAGAGATTTTGACGTCTAAGTGTCACCATCTTGTCGGGGATTTGGAAAATTTCCGGAGAATTTCCAAAGTTTCCCCGGGATTTCCACAATTTGGAAGGGAACTCCAAACATGTCAACATTGATTTGAAGAATCTCCACTGGACTTTGAGAGGTTTTGACCTGAAAGTGTCACCATTTTGTCGGGGATTTGGCAAATTTCCGGAGAATTTCCAAAGTTTCCCCGGGATTTCCAAAATTTGGAAGGGAACTCCAAACATGTCAACATTGATTTTAAGAATCTCCACTGGAGTTTGAGAGGTTTTGACCTGAAAGTATCACCATTTTGTCGGGGATTTAAAACGTTTCCGGAGAATTTCCAAAGTTTCCCCGGGATTTCCAAAATTTGGAAGGGAACTCCAGACATGTCAACATTGATTTTCAGAATCTCCACTGGAGTTTGAGAGATGTTGACGTGAAAGTGTCACCATTTTGTCGGGGATTTGGAACATTTCCTGAGAATTTTCAAAGTTTACCCGGGATTTCTCAAATTTGGAAGGGAACTCCAAACATGTCAACATTGATTTTCAGAATCTCCACTGGAGTTTGAGAGATTTTGACCTGAAAGTGTCACCATTTTGTCGGGGATTTGGAACATTTCCGGAGAATTTCCAAAATTTCCCCGGGATTGCCAAAATTTTAAGGGAACTCCAAACATGTCAACATTTATTTGAAGAATCTCTACTGGAGTTTGAGAGATTTTGACATGAAAGTGTCACCATTTTGTCAGGGATTTGGAACATTTCCGGAGAATTTCCAAAGTTTCCCCGGGATTTCCAAAATTTGAAGGGAACTCCAAACATGTCAATATTGATTTTCAGAATCTCCACTGGAGTTGAGAGATTTTGACCTGAAAGTGTCACCATTTTGTCGGGGATTTGGAACATTTCCTGAGAATTTCCAAAGTTTCCCCGGGATTTCCAAAATTTGGAAGGGAACTCCAAACATGTCAACATTGATTTGAAGAATCTCCACTGGAGTTTGAGAGATTTTGACCTGAAAGTGTCACCATTTTGTCGGGGATTTGGAAAATTTTTTGAGAATTTCCAAAGTTTCCCTGGGATTGCCAAAATTTGGAAGGGAACTCCAGACATGTCAACATTGATTTTCAGAATCTCCACTGGTGTTTGCGAGGTTTTGACCTGAAAGTATCACCATTTTGTCAGGGATTTGGAACGTTTCCGGAGAATTTCCAAAGTTTCCCCGGGATTTCCACAATTTGGAAGGGAACTCCAAACATGTCAACATTGATTTGAAGAATCTCCACTGGAGTTTGAGAGATTTTGACCTGAAAGAGTCACCATTTTGTCGGGGATTTGGAACATTTCCGGAGAATTTCCAAAGTTTCCCCGGGATTTCCAAAATTTGGAAGGGAACTCCAAACATGTCAATATTGATTTTCAGAATCTCCACTGGAGTTGAGAGATTTTGACGTGAAAGTGTCACCATTTTGTCGGGGATTTGGAACATTCCCTGAGAATTTTCAAAATTTCCCCGGGATTTCCCAAATTTTGAAGGGAACTCCAAACATGTCAACATTGATTTTCAGAATCTCCACTGGAGTTTGAGAGATTTTGACCTGAAAGTGTCACCATTTTGTCGGGGATTTGGAAAATTTTTTGAGAATTTCCAAAGTTTCCCTGGGATTGACAAAATTTGGAAGGGAACTCCAGACATGTCAACATTGATTTTCAGAATCTCCACTGGAGTTTGAGAGATGTTGACGTGAAAGTGTCACCATTTTGTCGGGGATTTGGAACATTTCCTGAGAATTTTCAAAGTTTACCCGGGATTTCTCAAATTTGGAAGGGAACTCCAAACATGTCAACATTGATTTTCAGAATCTCCACTGGAGTTTGAGAGATTTTGACCTGAAAGTGTCACCATTTTGTCGGGGATTTGGAACATTTCCGGAGAATTTCCAAAATTTCCCCGGGATTGCCAAAATTTGGAAGGGAACTCCAAACATGTCAACATTTATTTGAAGAATCTCTACTGGAGTTTGAGAGATTGTGACATGAAAGTGTCACCATTTTGTCAGGGATTTGGAACATTTCCGGAGAATTTCCAAAGTTTCCCCGGGATTTCCAAAATTTGAAGGGAACTCCAAACATGTCAATATTGATTTTCAGAATCTCCACTGGAGTTGAGAGATTTTGACCTGAAAGTGTCACCATTTTGTCGGGGATTTGGAACATTTCCTGAGAATTTCCAAAGTTTCCCCGGTATTTCCAAAATTTGGAAGGGAACTCCAAACATGTCAACATTGATTTGAAGAATCTCCACTGGAGTTTGAGAGATTTTGACCTGAAAGTGTCACCATTTTGTCGGGGATTTGGAAAATTTTTTGAGAATTTCCAAAGTTTCCCTGGGATTGCCAAAATTTGGAAGGGAACTCCAGACATGTCAACATTGATTTTCAGAATCTCCACTGGTGTTTGCGAGGTTTTGACCTGAAAGTATCACCATTTTGTCGGGGATTTGGAACGTTTCCGGAGAATTTCCAAAGTTTCCCCGGGATTTCCACAATTTGGAAGGGAACTCCAAACATGTCAACATTGATTTGAAGAATCTCCACTGGAGTTTGAGAGATTTTGACCTGAAAGAGTCACCATTTTGTCGGGGATTTGGAACATTTCCGGAGAATTTCCAAAGTTTCCCCGGGATTTCCAAAATTTGGAAGGGAACTCCAAACATGTCAATATTGATTTTCAGAATCTCCACTGGAGTTGAGAGATTTTGACGTGAAAGTGTCACCATTTTGTCGGGGATTTGGAACATTCCCTGAGAATTTTCAAAATTTCCCCGGGATTTCCCAAATTTTGAAGGGAACTCCAAACATGTCAACATTGATTTTCAGAATCTCCACTGGAGTTTGAGAGATTTTGACCTGAAAGTGTCACCATTTTGTCGGGGATTTGGAAAATTTCCGGAGAATTTCCAAAGTTTCCCTGGGATTGACAAAATTTGGAAGGGAACTCCAGACATGTCAACATTGATTTGAAGAATCTCAGCTGGACTTTTAGAGATTTTGATGACAAAGTGTCACCATCTTGTCGGGGATTTGGAAAATTTCCGGAGAATTTCCAAAGTTTCCCCGGGATTTCCAAAATTTGGAAGGGAACTCCAAACATGTCAACATTGATTTTCAGAATCTCCACTGGACTTTGAGAGGTTTTGACCTGAAAGTGTCACCATTTTGTCGGGGATTTGGAACATTTCCGGAGAATTTCCAAAGTTTCCCCGGGATTTCCAAAATTTGGAAGGGAACTCCAAACATGTCAACATTGATTTGAAGAATCTCCACTGGAGTTTGAGAGGTTTTGACCTGAAAGTATCACCATTTGGTCGGGGATTTAAAACGTTTCCTGAGAATTTCCAAAGTTTCCCCGGGATTTCCAAAATTTGGAAGGGAACTCCAAACATGTCAACATTGATTTGAAGAATCTCCGCTGGACTTTGAGAGATTTTGACGTCAAAGTGTTACCATTTTGTCGGGGATTTGGAACATTTCTGGAGAATTTCCAAAGTTTCCCCGGGATTTCCAAAATTTGGAAGGGAACTCCAAACATGTCAACATTGATTTTCAGAATCTCCACTGGAGTTTGAGAGATTTTGACGTGAAAGTGTCACCATTTTGTCGGGGATTTGGAACATTTCCTGAGAATTTCCAAAATTTCCCCGGGATTTCCCAAATTTGGAAGGGAACTCCAAACATGTCAACATTGATTTGAAGAATCTCCGGTGGAGTTTGAGAGATGTTGACGTGAAAGTGTCACCATTTTGTCAGGGATTTGGAACATTTCCTGAGAATTTCCAAAGTTTCCCCGGGATTTCTCAAATTTGGAAGGGAACTCCAAACATGTCAACATTGATTTTCAGAATCTCCACTGGAGTTTGAGAGATTTTGACCTGAAAGTGTCACCATTTTGTCGGGGATTTGGAACATTTCCTGAGAATTTCCAAAGTTTCCCCGGGATTTCCAAAATTTGGAAGGGAACTCCAAACATGTCAACATTGATTTGAAGAATCTCCGCGGGAGTTTGAGAGATTTTGACGTGAAAGTGTCACCATTTTGTCGGGGATTTGGAACATTTCCGGAGAATTTCCAAAGTTTCCCCGGGATTGCCAAAATTTGGAAGGGAACTCCAAACATGTCAACATTTATTTGAAGAATCTCTACTGGAGTTTGAGAGATTTTGACATGAAAGTGTCACCATTTTGTCAGGGATTTGGAACATTTCCTGAGAATTTCCAAAGTTTCCCCGGGATTTCCAAAATTTGGAAGGGAACTCCAAACATGTCAATATTGATTTTCAGAATCTCCACTGGAGTTGAGAGATTTTGACCTGAAAGTGTCACCATTTTGTCGGGGATTTGGAACATTTCCTGAGAATTTCCAAAGTTTCCCTGGGATTTCCAAAATTTGGAAGGGAACTCCAAACATGTCAACATTGATTTGAAGAATCTCCACTGGAGTTTGAGAGATTTTGACCTGAAAGTGTCACCATTTTGTCGGGGATTTGGAAAATTTTTTGAGAATTTCCAAAGTTTCCCTGGGATTGCCAAAATTTGGAAGGGAACTCCAGACATGTCAACATTGATTTTGAGAATCTCCACTGGAGTTTGCGAGGTTTTGACCTGAAAGTATCACCATTTTGTCGGGGATTTGGAACGTTTCCGGAGAATTTCCAAAGTTTCCCCGGGATTTCCAAAATTTGGAAGGGAACTCCAAACATGTCAACATTGATTTGAAGAATCTCCACTGGAGTTTGAGAGGTTTTGACCTGAAAGTGTCACCATTTTTTCGGGGATTTGGAAAATTTCCTGAGAATTTCCAAATTTTCCCTGGGATGTCCAAAATTTGGAAGGGAACTCCAAACATGTCAACATTGATTTTCAGAATCTCCGCTGGAGTTTGAGAGGTTTTGACCTGAAAGTGTCACCATTTTATCGGGGATTTGGAACATTTCCTGAGAATTTCCAAAGTTTCCCTGGGATTTCCAAAATTTGGAAGGGAACTCCAAACATGTCAACATTGATTTGAAGAATCTCCACTGGAGTTTGAGAGATTTTGACCTGAAAGTGTCACCATTTAGTCGGGGATTTGGAACATTTCCGGAGAATTTCCAAAGTTTCCCCGGGATTTCCAAAATTTGGAAGGGAACTCCAAACATGTCAATATTGATTTTCAGAATCTCCACTGGAGTTTGAGAGATTTGGACCTGAAAGTGTCACCATTTTGTCGGGGATTTGGAACATTTCCGGAGAATTTCCAAAGTGTCCCCGGTATTTCCAAAATTTGGAAGGGAACTCCAAACATGTCAACATTGATTTTCAGAATCTCCACTGGAGTTTGAGAGATTTTGACCTGAAAGTGTCACCATTTTGTCGGGGATTTGGAAAATTTCCGGAGAATTTCCAAAGTTTCCCTGGGATTGACAAAATTTGGAAGGGAACTCCAGACATGTCAACATTGATTTGAAGAATCTGAGCTGGACTTTTAGAGATTTTGACGTCAAAGTGTCACCATCTTGTCGGGGATTTGGAAAATTTCCGGAGAATTTCCAAAGTTTCCCCGGGATTTCCACAATTTGGAAGGGAACTCCAAACATGTCAACATTGATTTGAAGAATCTCCACTGGACTTTGAGAGGTTTTGACCTGAAAGTGTCACCATTTTGTCGGGGATTTGTAAAATTTCCTGAGAATTTCCAAAGTTTCCCCGGTATTTCCAAAATTTGGAAGGGAACTCCAAACATGTCAACATTGATTTTCAGAATCTCCACTGGAGTTTGAGAGGTTTTGACGTGAAAGTGTCACTATTTTTTCGGGGATTTGGAACATTTCCTGAGAATTTCCAAATTTTCCCTGGGATGTCCAAAATTTGGAAGGGAACTCCAAACATGTCAACATTGATTTTCAGAATCTCTGCTGGATTTTGAGAGATTTTGACCTGAAAGTGTCACCATTTTGTCGGGGATTTGGAACATTTCCGGAGAATTTCCAAAGTTTCCCCGGTATTTCCAAAATTTGGAAGAAAACTCCAAACATGTCAACATTGATTTGAAGAATCTCCACTGGAGTTTGAGAGATTTTGACCTGAAAGTGTCACCATTTTGTCGGGGATTTGGAACATTTCCGGAGAATTTCCAAAGTTTCCCCGGGATTTCCCAAATATTTAAGGGAACTCCAAACATGTCAACATTGATTTGAAGAAACTCTGCTGGAGTTTGAGAGATTTTGACGTGAAAGTGTCACCATTTTGTCGGGGATTTGGAACATATCTGGAGAATTTCCAAAGTTTCCCCGGGATTTCCAAAATTTGGAAGGGAACTCCAAACATGTCAACATTGATTTTCAGAATCTCCACTGGAGTTTGAGAGATGTTGACGTGAAAGTGTCACCATTTTGTCAGGGATTTGGAACATTTCCTGAGAATTTCCAAAGTTTCCCCGGTATTTCCAAAATTTGGAAGGGAACTCCAAACATGTCAACATTGATTTTCAGAATCTCCACTGGAGTTTGAGAGATTTTGACCCGAAAGTGTCACCATTTTGTCGGGGATTTGGAAAATTTTTTGAGAATTTCCAAAGTTTCCCTGGGATTGCCAAAATTTGGAAGGGAACTCCAGACATGTCAACATTGATTTTCAGAATCTCCACTGGAGTTTGCGAGGTTTTGACCTGAAAGTGTCACCATTTTGTCGGGGATTTGGAACATTTCCGGAGAATTTCCAAAGTTTCCCCGGGATTTCCAAAATTTGGAAGGGAACTCCAAACATGTCAACATTGATTTTCAGAATCTCCACTGGAGTTTGAGAGGTTTTGACCTGAAAGTATCACCATTTGGTCGGGGATTTAAAACATTTCCGGAGAATTTCCAAAGTTTCCCCGGGATTTCCAAAATTTGGAAGGGAACTCCAAACATGTCAACATTGATTTGAAGAATCTCCGCTGGACTTTGAGAGATTTTGACGTCAAAGTGTTACCATTTTGTCGGGGATTTGGAACATTTCCGGAGAATTTCCAAAGTTTCCCCGGGATTTCCAAAATTTGGAAGGGAACTCCAAACATGTCAACATTGATTTTCAGAATCTCCACTGGTGTTTGAGAGATTTTGACGTGAAAGTGTCACCATTTTGTCGGGGATTTGGAACATTTCCTGAGAATTTCCAAAATTTCCCCGGGATTTCCCAAATTTGGAAGGGAACTCCAAAAATGTCAACATTGATTTGAAGAATCTCCGGTGGAGTTTGAGAGATGTTGACGTGAAAGTGTCACCATTTTGTCGGGGATTTGGAACATTTCCTGAGAATTTCCAAAGTTTCCCCGGGATTTCTCAAATTTGGAAGGGAACTCCAAACATGTCAACATTGATTTTCAGAATCTCCACTGGAGTTGAGAGATTTTGACCTGAAAGTGTCACCATTTTGTCGGGGATTTGGAACATTTCCTGAGAATTTCCAAAGTTTCCCCGGTATTTCCAAAATTTGGAAGGGAACTCCAAACATGTCAACATTGATTTGAAGAATCTCCACTGGAGTTTGAGAGATTTTGACCTGAAAGTGTCACCATTTTGTCGGGGATTTGGAAAATTTTTTGAGAATTTCCAAAGTTTCCCTGGGATTGCCAAAATTTGGAAGGGAACTCCAGACATGTCAACATTGATTTTGAGAATCTCCACTGGAGTTTGCGAGGTTTTGACCTGACAGTATCACCATTTTGTCGGGGATTTGGAACGTTTCCGGAGAATTTCCAAAGTTTCCCCGGGATTTCCAAAATTTGGAAGGGAACTCCAAACATGTCAACATTGATTTGAAGAATCTCCACTGGAGTTTGAGAGGTTTTGACGTGAAAGTGTCACCATTTTATCGGGGATTTGGAAAATTTCCTGAGAATTTCCAAATTTTCCCTGGGATGTCCAAAATTTGGAAGGGAACTCCAAACATGTCAACATTGATTTTCAGAATCTCCACTGGATTTTGAGAGATTTTGACCTGAAAGTGTCACCATTTTGTCGGGGATTTGGAACATTTCCGGAGAATTTCCAAAGTTTCCCCGGGATTTCCAAAATTTGGAAGGGAACTCCAAACATGTCAACATTGATTTGAAGAATCTCCACTGGAGTTTGAGAGATTTTGACCTGAAAGTGTCACCATTTTGTCGGGGATTTGGAACATTTCCGGAGAATTTCCAAAGTTTCCCCGGGATTTCCAAAATTTGGAAGAAAACTCCAAACATGTCAATATTGATTTTCAGAATCTCCACTGGAGTTTGAGAGATTTGGACCTGAAAGTGTCACCATTTTGTCGGGGATTTGGAACATTTCCTGAGAATTTCCAAAGTGTCCCCGGTATTTCCAGAATTTGGAAGGGAACTCCAAACATGTCAACATTGATTTTCAGCAACTCCACTGGAGTTTGAGAGATTTTGACGTGAAAGTGTCACCATTTTGTCGGGGATTTGGAAAATTTCCGGAGAATTTCCAAAGTTTCCCTGGGATTGACAAAATTTGGAAGGGAACTCCAGACATGTCAACATTGATTTGAAGAATCTCCACTGGACTTTTAGAGATTTTGACGTCAAAGTGTCACCATCTTGTCGGGGATTTGGAAAATTTCCTGAGAATTTCCAAAGTTTCCCCGGGATTTCCCAAATTTTGAAGGGAACTCCAAACATGTCAACATTGATTTGAAGAATCTCCACTGGACTTTGAGAGGTTTTGACCTGAAAGTGTCACCATTTTGTCGGGGATTTGGAAAATTTAGTGAGAATTTCCAAAGTTTCCCCGGGATTTCCAAAATTTGGAAGGGAACTCCAAACATGTCAACATTGATTTTCAGAATCTCCACTGGAGTTTGAGAGGTTTTGACCTGAAAGTATCACCATTTTGTCGGGGATTTAAAACGTTTCCGGAGAATTTCCAAAGTTTCCCCGGGATTTCCAAAATTTGGAAGGGAACTCCAAACATGTCAACATTGATTTTAAGAATCTCCGCTGGAGTTTGAGAGATTTTGACCTGAAAGTGTCACCATTTTGTCGGGGATTTGGAACATTTCCTGCGAATTTCCAAATTTTCCCCGGGATTTCCAAAATTTGGAAGGGAACTCCAAACATGTCAACATTGATTTTCAGAATCTCCGCTGGAGTTTGAGAGATGTTGACGTGAAAGTGTCATCATTTTGTCGGGGATTTGGAAAATTTCCTGAGAATTTCCAAAGTTTCCCCGGGATTTCCCAAATTTGGAAGGGAACTCCAAACATGTCAACATTGATTTTAAGAATCTCCACTGGAGTTTGAGAGATTTTGACGTGAAAGTGTCACCATTTTGTCGGGGATTTGGAACATATCTGGAGAATTTCCAAAGTTTCCCCGGGATTTCCAAAATTTGGAAGGGAACTCCAAACATGTCAACATTGATTTTCAGAATCTCCACTGGAGTTTGAGAGATGTTGACGTGAAAGTGTCACCATTTTGTCGGGGATTTGGAACATTTCCTGAGAATTTCCAAAGTTTCCCCGGTATTTCCAAAATTTGGAAGGGAACTCCAAACATGTCAACATTGATTTTCAGAATCTCCACTGGAGTTTGAGAGATTTTGACCTGAAAGTGTCACCATTTTGTCGGGGATTTGGAAAATTTTTTCAGAATTTCCAAAGTTTCCCTGGGATTGCCAAAATTTGGAAGGGAACTCCAGACATGTCAACATTGATTTTCAGAATCTCCACTGGAGTTTGCGAGGTTTTGACCTGAAAGTATCACCATTTTGTCGGGGATTTGGAACGTTTCCGGAGAATTTCCAAAGTTTCTCCGGGATTTCCACAATTTGGAAGGGAACTCCAAACATGTCAACATTGATTTGAAGAATCTCCACTGGAGTTTGAGAGATTTTGACCTGAAATTGTCACCATTTAGTCGGGGATTTGGAACATTTCCGGAGAATTTCCAAAGTTTCCCCGGGATTTCCAAAATTTGGAAGGGAACTCCAAACATGTCAATATTGATTTTCAGAATCTCCACTGGAGTTGAGAGATTTGGACCTGAAAGTGTCACCATTTTGTCGGCGATTTGGAACATTTCCTGAGAATTTCCAAAGTTTCCCCGGTATTTCCAAAATTTGGAAGGGAACTCCAAACATGTCAACATTGATTTGAAGAATCTCCACTGGAGTTTGAGAGATTTTGACCTGAAAGTGTCACCATTTTTTCGGGGATTTGGAAAATTTTTTGAGAATTTCCAAAGTTTCCCCGGGATTTCCAAAATTTGGAAGGGAACTCCAAACATGTCAACATTGATTTTCAGAATCTCCACTGGAGTTTGAGAGGTTTTGACGTGAAAGTGTCACCATTTTGTCGGGGATTTGGAACATTTCCGGAGAATTTCCAAAGTTTCCCTGGTATTTCCAAAATTTGGAAGGGAACTCCAAACATGTCAACATTGATTTTCAGAATCTCCACTGGAGTTTGAGAGATTTTGACCTGAAAGTGTCACCATTTTGTCGGGGATTTGGAACATTTCCGGAGAATTTCCAAAGTTTCCCCGGGATTTCCAAAATTTGGAAGGGAACTCCAAACATGTCAATATTGATTTTCAGAATCTCCACGGAAGTTTGAGAGATTTGGACCTGAAAGTGTCACCATTTTGTCGGGGATTTGGAACATTTCCTGAGAATTTCCAAAGTGTCCCCGGTATTTCCAGAATTTGGAAGGGAACTCCAAACATGTCAACATTGATTTTCAGAATCTCCACTGGAGTTTGATAGATTTTGACCTGAAAGTGTCACCATTTTGTCGGGGATTTGGAAAATTTCCGGAGAATTTCCAAAGTTTCCCTGGGATTGACAAAATTTGGAAGGGAACTCCAGACATGTCAACATTGATTTGAAGAATCTCAGCTGGACTTTTAGAGATTTTGACGTCAAAGTGTCACCATCTTGTCGGGGATTTGGAAAATTTCCTGAGAATTTCCAAAGTTTCCCCGGGATTTCCAAAATTTGGAAGGGAACTCCAAACATGTCAACATTGATTTGAAGAATCTCCACTGGACTTTGAGAGGTTTTGACCTGAAAGTGTCACCATTTTGTCGGGGATTTGGAAAATTTCCTGAGAATTTCCAAAGTTTCCCCGGGATTTCCAAAATTTGGAAGGGAACTCCAAACATGTCAACATTGATTTTCAGAATCTCCACTGGAGTTTGAGAGGTTTTGACCTGAAAGTATCACCATTTTGTCGGGGATTTAAAACGTTTCCGGAGAATTTCCAAAGTTTCCCCGGGATTTCCAAAATTTGGAAGGGAACTCCAAACATGTCAACATTGATTTTAAGAATCTCCGCTGGAGTTTGAGAGATTTTGACCTGAAAGTGTCACCATTTTGTCGGGGATTTGGAAAATTTCCTGCGAATTTCCAAATTTTCCCCGGGATTTCCAAAATTTGGAAGGGAACTCCAAACATGTCAACATTGATTTTCAGAATCTCCGCTGGAGTTTGAGAGATGTTGACGTGAAAGTGTCATCATTTTCTCGGGGATTTGGAAAATTTCCTGAGAATTTCCAAAGTTTCCCCGGGATTTCCCAAATTTGGAAGGGAACTCCAAACATGTCAACATTGATTTTAAGAATCTCCACTGGAGTTTGAGAGATTTTGACCTGAAAGTGTCACCATTTTGTCGGGGATTTGGAACATATCTGGAGAATTTCCAAAGTTTCCCCGGGATTTCCAAAATTTGGAAGGGAACTCCAAACATGTCAACATTGATTTTCAGAATCTCCACTGGAGTTTGAGAGATGTTGACGTGAAAGTGTCACCATTTTGTCGGGGATTTGGAACATTTCCTGAGAATTTCCAAAGTTTCCCCGGTATTTCCAAAATTTGGAAGGGAACTCCAAACATGTCAACATTGATTTTCAGAATCTCCACTGGAGTTTGAGAGATTTTGACCTGAAAGTGTCACCATTTTGTCGGGGATTTGGAAAATTTTTTGAGAATTTCCAAAGTTTCCCTGGGATTGCCAAAATTTGGAAGGGAACTCCAGACATGTCAACATTGATTTTCAGAATCTCCACTGGAGTTTGCGAGGTTTTGACCTGAAAGTATCACCATTTTGTCGGGGATTTGGAACGTTTCCGGAGAATTTCCAAAGTTTCTCCGGGATTTCCACAATTTGGAAGGGAACTCCAAACATGTCAACATTGATTTTCAGAATCTCCACTGGAGTTTGAGAGATTTTGACCTGAAATTGTCACCATTTAGTCGGGGATTTGGAACATTTCCGGAGAATTTCCAAAGTTTCCCCGGGATTTCCAAAATTTGGAAGGGAACTCCAAACATGTCAATATTGATTTTCAGAATCTCCACTGGAGTTGAGAGATTTGGACCTGAAAGTGTCACCATTTTGTCGGCGATTTGGAACATTTCCTGAGAATTTCCAAAGTTTCCCCGGTATTTCCAAAATTTGGAAGGGAACTCCAAACATGTCAACATTGATTTTCAGAATCTCCACTGGAGTTTGAGAGGTTTTGACGTGAAAGTGTCACCATTTTGTCGGGGATTTGGAACATTTCCTGAGAATTTCCAAAGTTTCCCTGGTATTTCCAAAATTTGGAAGGGAACTCCAAACATGTCAACATTGATTTTCAGAATCTCCACTGGAGTTTGAGAGATTTTGACCTGAAAGTGTCACCATTTTGTCGGGGATTTGGAACATTTCCGGAGAATTTCCAAAGTTTCCCCGGGATTTCCAAAATTTGGAAGAAAACTCCAAACATGTCAACATTGATTTTCAGAATCTCCACTGGAGTTTGAGAGATTTTGACCTGAAAGTGTCACCATTTAGTCGGGGATTTGGAACATTTCCGGAGAATTTCCAAAGTTTCCCCGGGATTTCCAAAATTTGGAAGGGAACTCCAAACATGTCAACATTGATTTGAAGAAACTCCGCTGGAGTTTGAGAGATGTTGAGGTGAAAGTGTCATCATTTTGTCGGGGATTTGGAAAATTTCCTGAGAATTTCCAAAGTTTCCCCGGGATTTCCAAAATTTGGAAGGGAACTCCAAACATGTCAACATTGATTTGAAGAATCTCCACTGGACTTTGAGAGGTTTTGACCTGAAAGTGTCACCATTTTGTCGGGGATTTGGAACATTTCCGGAGAATTTCCAAAGTTTCCCCGGGATTTCCAAAATTTGGAAGGGAACTCCAAACATGTCAACATTGATTTTCAGAATCTCCACTGGAGTTTGAGAGATTTTGACGTGAAAGTGTCACAATTTTTTCGGGGATTTGTAAAATTTCCTGAGAATTTCCAAATTTTCCCTGGGATGTCCAAAATTTGGAAGGGAACTCCAAACATGTCAACATTGATTTTCAGAATCTCTGCTGGATTTTGAGAGATTTTGACCTGAAAGTGTCACCATTTTGTCGGGGATTTGGAAAATTTTTTGAGAATTTCCAAAGTTTCCCTGGGATTGCCAAAGTTTGGAAGGGAACTCCAGACATGTCAACATTGATTTGAAGAATCTCCACTGGAGTTTGCGAGGTTTTGACCTGAAAGTGTCACCATTTTGTCGGGGATTTGGAACGTTTCCGGAGAATTTCCAAAGTTTCCCCGGGATTTCCAAAATTTGGAAGGGAACTCCAAACATGTCAACATTGATTTGAAGAATCTCCACTGGAGTTTGAGACATTTTGACCTGAAAGTGTCACCATTTAGTCGGGGATTTGGAACATTTCCGGAGAATTTCCAAAGTTTCCCCGGGATTTCCAAAATTTGGAAGGGAACTCCAAACATGTCAATATTGATTTTCAGAATCTCCACTGGAGTTGAGAGATTTGGACCTGAAAGTGTCACCATTTTGTCGGGGATTTGGAACATTTCCGGAGAATTTCCAAAGTTTCCCCGGTATTTCCAAAATTTGGAAGGGAACTCCAAACATGTCAACATTGATTTTCAGAATCTCCACTGGAGTTTGAGAGATTTTGACCTGAAAGTGTCACCATCTTGTCGGGGATTTGGAAAATTTCCGGAGAATTTCCAAAGTTTCCCCGGGATTTCCAAAATTTGGAAGGGAACTCCAAACATGTCAACATTGATTTGAAGAATCTCCACTGGACTTTGAGAGGTTTTGACCTGAAAGTGTCACCATTTTGTCGGGGATTTGGAAAATTTCCGGAGAATTTCCAAAGTTTCCCCGGCATTTCCAAAATTTGGAAGGGAACTCCAAACATGTCAACATTGATTTTCAGAATCTCCACTGGAGTTTGAGAGGTTTTGACCTGAAAGTATCACCATTTTGTCGGGGATTTGGAACATTTCCGGAGAATTTCCAAAGTTTCCCCGGGATTTCCAAAATTTGGAAGGGAACTCCAAACATGTCAACATTGATTTTCAGAATCTCCACTGGAGTTTGATAGATGTTGACGTGAAAGTGTCACCATTTTGTCGGGGATTTGGAACATTTCCTGAGAAGTTCCAAAGTTTCCCCGGGATTTCCCAAATTTGGAAGGGAACTCCAAACATGTCAACATTGATTTGAAGAATCTCCACTGGAGTTTGAGAGATTTTGACGTGAAAGTGTCACAATTTTTTCGGGGATTTGTAAAATTTCCTGAGAATTTCCAAATTTTCCCTGGGATGTCCAAAATTTGGAAGGGAACTCCAAACATGTCAACATTGATTTTCAGAATCTCCACTGGAGTTTGAGAGATTTTGACCTGAAAGTGTCACCATTTTGTCGGGGATTTGGAACATATCTGGAGAATTTCCAAAGTTTCCCCGGGATTTCCAAAATTTGGAAGGGAACTCCAAACATGTCAACATTGATTTTCAGAATCTCCACTGGAGTTTGAGAGATTTTGACCTGAAAGTGTCACCATTTTGTCGGGGATTTGGAACATTTCCAGAGAATTTCCAAAGTTTCCCCGGTATTTCCAAAATTTGGAAGGGAACTCCAAACATGTCAACATTGATTTGAAGAATCTCCACTGGAGTTTGAGAGATTTTGACCTGAAAGTGTCACCATTTTGTCGGGGATTTGGAAAATTTTTGAGAATTTCCAAAGTTTCCCTGGGATTGCCAAAATTTGGAAGGGAACTCCAGACATGTCAACATTGATTTTCAGAATCTCCACTGGAGTTTGCGAGGTTTTGACCTGAAAGTATCACCATTTTGTCGGGGATTTGGAAAATTTCCGGAGAATTTCCAAAGTTTCCCCGGGATTTCCAAAATTTGGAAGGGAACTCCAAACATGTCAACATTGATTTGAAGAATCTCCACTGGAGTTTGAGAGGTTTTGACGTGAAAGTGTCACCATTTTATCAGGGATTTGGAAAATTTCCTGAGAATTTCCAAATTTTCCCTGGGATGTCCAAAATTTGGAAGGGAACTCCAAACATGTCAACATTGATTTTCAGAATCTCCACTGGAGTTTGAGAGGTTTTGACGTGAAAGTGTCACCATTTTGTCGGGGATTTGGAAAATTTCCGGAGAATTTCCAAAGTTTCCCTGGGATTGACAAAATTTGGAAGGGAACTCCAGACATGTCAACATTGATTTGAAGAATCTCAGCTGGACTTTTAGAGATTTTGACGTCAAAGTGTCACCATCTTGTCGGGGATTTGGAAAATTTCCGGAGAATTTCCAAAGTTTCCCCGGGATTTCCAAAATTTGGAAGGGAACTCCAAACATGTCAACATTGATTTGAAGAATCTCCACTGGACTTTGAGAGGTTTTGACCTGAAAGTGTCACCATTTTGACGGGGATTTGGAAAATTTCCGGAGAATTTCCAAAGTTTCCCCGGCATTTCCAAAATTTGGAAGGGAACTCCAAACATGTCAACATTGATTTTCAGAATCTCCACTGGAGTTTGAGAGGTTTTGACCTGAAAGTATCACCATTTTGTCGGGGATTTAAAACGTTTCCGGAGAATTTCCAAAGTTTCCCAGGATTTCCAAAATTTAGAAGGGAACTCCAAACATGTCAACATTGATTTTAAGAATCTCCGCTGGAGTTTGAGAGATTTTGACCTGAAAGTGTCACCATTTTGTCGGGGATTTGGAAAATTTCCTGCGAATTTCCAAATTTTCCCCGGGATTTCCAAAATTTGGAAGGGAACTCCAAACATGTCAACATTGATTTTCAGAATCTCCACTGGAGTTTGAGAGATTTTGACGTGAAAGTGTCACCATTTTGTCGGGGATTTGGAACATTTCCTGAGAAGTTCCAAAGTTTCCCCGGGATTTCCCAAATTTGGAAGGGAACTCCAAACATGTCAACATTGATTTTCAGAATCTCCACTGGAGTTTGAGAGATTTTGACGTGAAAGTGTCACAATTTTTTCGGGGATTTGTAAAATTTCCTGAGAATTTCCAAATTTTCCCTGGGATGTCCAAAATTTGGAAGGGAACTCCAAACATGTCAACATTGATTTTCAGAATCTCTGCTGGATTTTGAGAGATTTTGACCTGAAAGTGTCACCATTTTGTCGGGGATTTGGAACATTTCCGGAGAATTTCCAAAGTTTCCCCGGGATTTCCAAAATTTGGAAGGGAACTCCAAACATGTCAACATTGATTTGAAGAATCTCCACTGGAGTTTGAGAGATTTTGACCTGAAAGTGTCACCATTTTGTCGGGGATTTGGAACATTTCCGGAGAATTTCCAAAGTTTCCCCGGGATTTCCAAAATTTGGAAGGGAACTCCAAACATGGCAACATTGATTTGAAGAAACTCCGCTGGAGTTTGAGAGATGTTGAGGTGAAAGTGTCATCATTTTGTCGGGGATTTGGAAAATTTCCTGCGAATTTCCAAATTTTCCCCGGGATTTCCAAAATTTGGAAGGGAACTCCAAACATGTCAACACTGATTTTCAGAATCTCCACTGGAGTTTGAGAGATTTTGACCTGAAAGTGTCACCATTTTGTCGGGGATTTGGAAAATTTTTGAGAATTTCCAAAGTTTCCCTGGGATTGCCAAAATTTGGAAGGGAACTCCAGACATGTCAACATTGATTTTCAGAATCTCCACTGGAGTTTGCGAGGTTTTGACCTGAAAGTATCACCATTTTGTCGGGGATTTGGAAAATTTCCTGAGAATTTCCAAAGTTTCCCTGGGATTTCCAAAATTTTGAAGGGAACTCCAAACATGTCAACATTGATTTTCAGAATCTCCGCTGGAGTTTGAGAGGTTTTGACATGAAACTGTCACCATTTTGACGGGGATTTGGAAAATTTCCTGAGAATTTCCAAAGTTTCCCCGGGATTTCCAAAATTTGGAAGGGAACTCCAAACATGTCAACATTGATTTGAAGAATCTCCACTGGACTTTGAGAGATTTTGACGTGAAAGTG
Organism: Streptopelia decaocto; assembly: GCF_964273445.1. Lineage (NCBI taxonomy): Eukaryota > Metazoa > Chordata > Aves > Columbiformes > Columbidae > Streptopelia > Streptopelia decaocto. Next base: position 349,865 of record NC_138672.1, on the reverse strand, counting down.
TCACCATTTAGTCGGGGATTTGGAACATTTCCGGAGAATTTCCAAAGTTTCCCCGGTATTTCCAAAATTTGGAAAGGAACTCCAAACATGTCAACATTGATTTTCAGAATCTCCACTGGAGTTTGAGAGATTTTGACCTGAAAGTGTCACCATTTTGTCGGGGATTTGGAACATTTCCTGAGAATTTCCAAAGTTTCCCCGGGATTTCTCAAATTTGGAAGGGAACTCCAAACATGTCAACATTGATTTTCAGAATCTCCACTGGAGTTTGAGAGATTTTGACCTGAAAGTGTCACCATTTTGTCGGGGATTTGGAACATTTCCGGAGAATTTCCAAAGTTTCCCCGGGATTTCCAAAATTTGGAAGGGAACTCCAAACATGTCAACATTGATTTGAAGAATCTCCACTGGAGTTTGAGAGGTTTTGACGTGAAAGTGTCACCATTTTGTCGGGGATTTGGAATATTTCCTGAGAATTTCCAAAGTTTCCCTGGGATTTCCAAAATTTAGAAGGGAACTCCAAGCATGTCAACATTGATTTTCAGAATCTCCACTGGAGTTTGAGAGATTTTGACCTGAAAGTGTCACCATTTTGTCGGGGATTTGGAACATTTCCGGAGAATTTCCAAAGTTTCCCCGGGATTTCCAAAATTTGGAAGGGAACTCCAAACATGTCAACATTGATTTTCAGAATCTCCACTGGAGTTGAGAGATTTTGACCTGAAAGTGTCACCATTTTGTCGGGGATTTGGAACATTTCCGGAGAATTTCCAAAGTTTCCCCGGGATTTCCAAAATTTGGAAGGGAACTCCAAACATGTCAACATTGATTTTAAGAATCTCCACTGGAGTTTGAGAGATTTTGACCTGAAAGTGTCACCATTTTGTCGGGGATTTGGAACATTTCCGGAGAATTTCCAAAGTTTCCCCGGGATTTCCAAAATTTGGAAGGGAACTCCAAACATGTCAACATTGATTTGAAGAATCTCCGCTGGAGTTTGAGAGATTTTGATGTGAAAGTGTCACCATTTTGTTGGGGATTTGGAATATTTCCTGAGAATTTCCAAGATTTCCCCGGGATTGCCAAAATTTGGAAGGGAACTCCAAACATGTCAACATTGATTTGAAGAATCTCCACTGGAGTTTGAGAGGTTTTGACCTGAAAGTGTCACCATTTTGTCGGGGATTTGGAACATTTCCGGAGAATTTCCAAAGTTTCCCCGGGATTTCCAAAATTTGGAAGGGAACTCCAAACATGTCAACATTGATTTGAAGAATCTCCACTGGAGTTTGAGATATTTTGACCTGAAAGTGTCACCATTTTGTCGGGGATTTGGAACATTTCCTGAGAATTTCTAAATTTTCTGCGGGATTTCCAAAATTTGGAAGGGAACTCCAAACATGTTAACATTGATTTTCAGAATCTCTACTGGAGTTTGAGAGATTTTGACCTGAAAGTGTCACCATTTTGTCGGGGATTTGGAAAATTTCCTGAGAATTTCCAAAGTTTCCCTGGGATTTCCAAAATTTTGAAGGGAACTCCAAACATGTCAACATTGATTTTCAGAATCTCCGCTGGAGTTTGAGAGGTTTTGACATGAAACTGTCACCATTTTGACGGGGATTTGGAAAATTTCCTGAGAATTTCCAAAGTTTCCCCGGGATTTCCAAAATTTGGAAGGGAACTCCAAACATGTCAACATTGATTTGAAGAATCTCCACTGGACTTTGAGAGATTTTGACGTGAAAGTGTCACCATTTAGTCGGGGATTTGGAACATTTCCGGAGAATTTCCAAAGTTTCCCCGGTATTTCCAAAATTTGGAAAGGAACTCCAAACATGTCAACATTGATTTTCAGAATCTCCACTGGAGTTTGAGAGATTTTGACCTGAAAGTGTCACCATTTTGTCGGGGATTTGGAACATTTCCTGAGAATTTCCAAAGTTTCCCCGGGATTTCTCAAATTTGGAAGGGAACTCCAAACATGTCAACATTGATTTTCAGAATCTCCACTGGAGTTTGAGAGATTTTGACCTGAAAGTGTCACCATTTTGTCGGGGATTTGGAACATTTCCGGAGAATTTCCAAAGTTTCCCCGGGATTTCCAAAATTTGGAAGGGAACTCCAAACATGTCAACATTGATTTGAAGAATCTCCACTGGAGTTTGAGAGGTTTTGACGTGAAAGTGTCACCATTTTGTCGGGGATTTGGAATATTTCCTGAGAATTTCCAAAGTTTCCCTGGGATTTCCAAAATTTAGAAGGGAACTCCAAGCATGTCAACATTGATTTTCAGAATCTCCACTGGAGTTTGAGAGATTTTGACCTGAAAGTGTCACCATTTTGTCGGGGATTTGGAACATTTCCGGAGAATTTCCAAAGTTTCCCCGGGATTTCCAAAATTTGGAAGGGAACTCCAAACATGTCAACATTGATTTTCAGAATCTCCACTGGAGTTTGAGAGATTTTGACCTGAAAGTGTCACCATTTTGTTGGGGATTTGGAATATTTCCTGAGAATTTCCAAGATTTCCCCGGGATTGCCAAAATTTGGAAGGGAACTCCAAACATGTCAACATTGATTTGAAGAATCTCCACTGGAGTTTGAGAGGTTTTGACCTGAAAGTGTCACCATTTTGTCGGGGATTTGGAACATTTCCGGAGAATTTCCAAAGTTTCCCCGGGATTTCCAAAATTTGGAAGGGAACTCCAAACATGTCAACATTGATTTGAAGAATCTCCACTGGAGTTTGAGATATTTTGACCTGAAAGTGTCACCATTTTGTCGGGGATTTGGAACATTTCCTGAGAATTTCTAAATTTTCTGCGGGATTTCCAAAATTTGGAAGGGAACTCCAAACATGTTAACATTGATTTTCAGAATCTCTACTGGAGTTTGAGAGATGTTGACGTGAAAGTGTCACCATTTTGTCGGGGATTTGGAACATTTCCGGAGAATTTCCAGAGTTTCCCCGGGATTGCCAAAATTTGGAAGGGAACTCCAAACATGTCAACATTGATTTTAAGAATCTCCACTGGAGTTTGAGAGGTTTTGACCTGAAAGTGTCACTATTTTTTCGGGGATTTGGAAAATTTCCTGAGAATTTCCAAATTTTCCCTGGGATTTCCAAAATTTGGAAGGGAACTCCAAACATGTCAAAATTGATTTGAAGAATCTCCACTGGATTTTGAGAGATTTTGACCTGAAAGTGTCACCATTTTGTCGGGGATTTGGAACATTTCCGGAGAATTTCCAAAGTTTCCCCGGGATTGCCAAAATTTGGAAGGGAACTCCAAACAGGTCAACATTGATTTGAAGAATCTCCACTGGAGTTTGAGAGATTTTGACCTGAAATTGTCACCATTTAGTCGGGGATTTGGAATATTTCCGGAGAATTTCCAAAGTTTCCCCGGGATTGCCAAAATTTGGAAGGGAACTCCAAACATGTCAATATTGATTTTCAGAATCTCCACTGGAGTTGAGAGATTTGGACCTGAAAGTGTCACCATTTTGTCGGGGATTTGGAACATTTCCGGAGAATTTCCAAAGTTTCCCCGGTATTTCCAAAATTTGGAAGGGAACTCCAAACATGTCAACATTGATTTTCAGAATCTCCACTGGAGTTTGAGAGATGTTGACGTGAAAGTGTCAGCATTTTGTCGGGGATTTGGAACATTTCCTGAGAATTTCCAAAGTTTCCCCAGGATTTCCAAAATTTGGAAGGGAACTCCAAACATGTCAACATTGATTTGAAGAATGTCCACTGGAGTTTGAGAGGTTTTGACCTGAAAGTGTCACCATTTTGACGGGGATTTGGAACATTTCCGGAGAATTTCCAAAGTTTCCCCGGGATTTCCAAAATTTGGAAGGGAACTCCAAACATGTCAACATTGATTTGAAGAATCTCCACTGGAGTTTGAGAGGTTTTGACGTGAAAGTGTCACCATTTTTTCAGGGATTTGGAACATTTCTGGAGAATTTCCAAAGTTTCCCTGGAATTTCCAAAATTTGGAAGGGAACTCCAAACATGTCAACATTGATTTTCAGAATCTCCGCTGGAGTTTGAGAGATGTTGACGTGAAAGTGTCAGCATTTAGTCGGGGATTTGGAACATTTCCGGAGAATTTCCAAATTTTCCCCGGGATTTCCAAAATTTGGAAGGGAACTCCAAACATGTCAACATTGATTTTCAGAATCTCCGCTGGACTTTGAGAGATTTTGACGTGAAAGTGTCACCATTTTGTCGGGGATTTGGAACATTTCCGGAGAATTTCCAAAGTTTCCCCGGGATTTCCAAAATTTGGAAGGGAACTCCAAACATGTCAACATTGATTTTCAGAATCTCCACAGGAGTTTGAGAGATTTTGACCTGAAAGTGACACCATTTTCTCGGGGATTTGGAACATTTCCTGAGAATTTCAAAAGTTTCCCCGGGATTTCCAAAATTTGGAAGGGAACTCCAAACATGTCAACGTTGATTTGAAGAATCTCAGCTGGACTCTGAGAGATTTTGACGTCAAAGTGTCACCATCTTGTCGGGGATTTGGAAAATTTCCTGAGAATTTCCAAAGTTTCCCCGGGATTTCCCAAATTTGGAAGGGAACTCCAAACATGTCAACATTGATTTGAAGAATCAATACTGGAGTTTGAGAGATGTTGACGTGGAAGTGTCAGCATTTTGTCGGGGATTTGGAACATTTCCGGAGAATTTCCAAAGTTTCCCCGGGATTTCCAAAATTTGGAAGGGAACTCCAAACATGTCAACATTGATTTTCAGAATCTCCACTGGAGTTTGAGAGATTTTGACCTGAAAGTGTCACCATTTTGTCGGGGATTTGGAACATTTCCGGAGAATTTCCAAAGTTTCCCCGGGATTTCCAAAATTTGGAAGGGAACTCCAAACATGTCAACATTGATTTTCAGAATCTCCACTGGAGTTTGAGAGATTTTGACCTGAAAGTGTCACCATTTTGTCGGGGATTTGGAACATTTCCGGAGAATTTCCAAAGTTTCCCCGGGATTTCCAAAATTTGGAAGGGAACTCCAAACATGTCAACATTGATTTTAAGAATCTCCACTGGAGTTTGAGAGATTTTGACCTGAAAGTGTCACCATTTTGTCGGGGATTTGGAACATTTCCGGAGAATTTCCAAAGTTTCCCCGGGATTTCCAAAATTTGGAAGGGAACTCCAAACATGTCAACATTGATTTGAAGAATCTCCGCTGGAGTTTGAGAGATTTTGATGTGAAAGTGTCACCATTTTGTTGGGGATTTGGAATATTTCCTGAGAATTTCCAAGATTTCCCCGGGATTGCCAAAATTTGGAAGGGAACTCCAAACATGTCAACATTGATTTGAAGAATCTCCACTGGAGTTTGAGAGGTTTTGACCTGAAAGTGTCACCATTTTGTCGGGGATTTGGAACATTTCCGGAGAATTTCCAAAGTTTCCCCGGGATTTCCAAAATTTGGAAGGGAACTCCAAACATGTCAACATTGATTTGAAGAATCTCCACTGGAGTTTGAGATATTTTGACCTGAAAGTGTCACCATTTTGTCGGGGATTTGGAACATTTCCTGAGAATTTCTAAATTTTCTGCGGGATTTCCAAAATTTGGAAGGGAACTCCAAACATGTTAACATTGATTTTCAGAATCTCTACTGGAGTTTGAGAGATGTTGACGTGAAAGTGTCACCATTTTGTCGGGGATTTGGAACATTTCCGGAGAATTTCCAGAGTTTCCCCGGGATTGCCAAAATTTGGAAGGGAACTCCAAACATGTCAACATTGATTTTAAGAATCTCCACTGGAGTTTGAGAGGTTTTGACCTGAAAGTGTCACTATTTTTTCGGGGATTTGGAAAATTTCCTGAGAATTTCCAAATTTTCCCTGGGATTTCCAAAATTTGGAAGGGAACTCCAAACATGTCAAAATTGATTTGAAGAATCTCCACTGGATTTTGAGAGATTTTGACCTGAAAGTGTCACCATTTTGTCGGGGATTTGGAACATTTCCGGAGAATTTCCAAAGTTTCCCCGGGATTGCCAAAATTTGGAAGGGAACTCCAAACAGGTCAACATTGATTTGAAGAATCTCCACTGGAGTTTGAGAGATTTTGACCTGAAATTGTCACCATTTAGTCGGGGATTTGGAATATTTCCGGAGAATTTCCAAAGTTTCCCCGGGATTGCCAAAATTTGGAAGGGAACTCCAAACATGTCAATATTGATTTTCAGAATCTCCACTGGAGTTGAGAGATTTGGACCTGAAAGTGTCACCATTTTGTCGGGGATTTGGAACATTTCCGGAGAATTTCCAAAGTTTCCCCGGTATTTCCAAAATTTGGAAGGGAACTCCAAACATGTCAACATTGATTTTCAGAATCTCCACTGGAGTTTGAGAGATGTTGACGTGAAAGTGTCAGCATTTTGTCGGGGATTTGGAACATTTCCTGAGAATTTCCAAAGTTTCCCCAGGATTTCCAAAATTTGGAAGGGAACTCCAAACATGTCAACATTGATTTGAAGAATGTCCACTGGAGTTTGAGAGGTTTTGACCTGAAAGTGTCACCATTTTGACGGGGATTTGGAACATTTCCGGAGAATTTCCAAAGTTTCCCCGGGATTTCCAAAATTTGGAAGGGAACTCCAAACATGTCAACATTGATTTGAAGAATCTCCACTGGAGTTTGAGAGGTTTTGACGTGAAAGTGTCACCATTTTTTCAGGGATTTGGAACATTTCTGGAGAATTTCCAAAGTTTCCCTGGAATTTCCAAAATTTGGAAGGGAACTCCAAACATGTCAACATTGATTTTCAGAATCTCCGCTGGAGTTTGAGAGATGTTGACGTGAAAGTGTCAGCATTTAGTCGGGGATTTGGAACATTTCCGGAGAATTTCCAAATTTTCCCCGGGATTTCCAAAATTTGGAAGGGAACTCCAAACATGTCAACATTGATTTTCAGAATCTCCGCTGGACTTTGAGAGATTTTGACGTGAAAGTGTCACCATTTTGTCGGGGATTTGGAACATTTCCGGAGAATTTCCAAAGTTTCCCCGGGATTGCCAAAATTTGGAAGGGAACTCCAAACATGTCAACATTGATTTTCAGAATCTCCACAGGAGTTTGAGAGATTTTGACCTGAAAGTGACACCATTTTCTCGGGGATTTGGAACATTTCCTGAGAATTTCCAAAGTTTCCCTGGGATTTCCAAAATTTGGAAGGGAACTCCAAACATGTCAACGTTGATTTGAAGAATCTCAGCTGGACTTTGAGAGATTTTGACGTCAAAGTGTCACCATCTTGTCGGGGATTTGGAAAATTTCCTGAGAATTTCCAAAGTTTCCCCGGGATTTCCCAAATTTGGAAGGGAACTCCAAACATGTCAACATTGATTTGAAGAATCAATACTGGAGTTTGAGAGATGTTGACGTGGAAGTGTCAGCATTTTGTCGGGGATTTGGAACATTTCCGGAGAATTTCCAAAGTTTCCCCGGGATTTCCAAAATTTGGAAGGGAACTCCAAACATGTCAACATTGATTTGAAGAATGTCCACCGGAGTTTGAGAGATTTTGACCTGAAAATGTTACCATTTTGTCGGGGATTTGGAAAATTTCCTGAGAATTTCCAAAGTTTCCCCGGGATTGCCAAAATTTGGAAGGGAACTCCAAACATGTCAACATTGATTTGAAGAATCTCCGCTGGAGTTTTAGAGATTTTGATGTCAAAGTGTCACCATTTTGTCGGGGATTTGGAATATTTCCTGAGAATTTCCAAAATTTCCCCGGGATTGCCAAAATTTGGAAGGGAACTCCAAACATGTCAACATTGATTTTCAGAATCTCCACTGGAGTTTGAGAGATTTTGACCTGAAAGTGTCACCATTTTGACGGGGATTTGGAACATTTCCGGAGAATTTCCAAAGTTTCCCTGGGATTTCCAAAATTTGGAAGGGAACTCCAAACATGTCAACATTGATTTGAAGAATCTCTGCTGGAGTTTGAGAGGTTTTGACGTGAAAGTGTCACCATTTTTTCAGGGATTTGGAACATTTCCGGAGAATTTCCAAAGTTTCCCTCGGATTTCCAAAATTTGGAAGGGAACTCCAAACATGTCAACATTGATTTTCAGAATCTCCGCTGGAGTTTGAGAGGTTTTTGACATGAAAGTGTCACCATTTTGTCGGGGATTTGGAACATTTCCTGAGAATTTCAAAGTTTCCCCGGGATTTCCAAAATTTGGAAGGGAACTCCAAACATGTCAACATTGATTTTCAGAATCTCCGCTGGACTTTGAGAGATTTTGACGTGAAAGTGTCACCATTTTGTCGGGGATTTGGAACATCCCCTGAGAATTTCCAAAGTTTCCCCGGGATTTCCAAAATTTGGAAGGGAACTCCAAGCATGTCAACATTGATTTTCAGAATCTCCACTGGAGTTGAGAGATTTGGACCTGAAAGTGTCACCATTTTGTCGGGGATTTGGAACATTTCCGGAGAATTTCCAAAGTTTCCCCGGTATTTCCAAAATCTGGAAGGGAACTCCAAACATGTCAACATTGATTTTCAGAATCTCCACTGGAGTTTGAGAGATGTTGACGTGGAAGTGTCAGCATTTTGTCGGGGATTTGGAACATTTCCTGAGAATTTCCAAAGTTTCCCCAGGATTTCCAAAATTTGGAAGGGAACTCCAAACATGTCAACATTGATTTGAAGAATGTCCACTGGAGTTTGAGAGGTTTTGACCTGAAAGTGTCACCATTTTGTCGGGGATTTGGAACATTTCCTGAGAATTTCCAAAGTTTCCCCGGGATTTCCAAAATTTGGAAGGGAACTCCAAACATGTCAACATTGATTTTCAGAATCTCCACTGGAGTTTGAGAGATTTTGACCTGAAAGTGTCACCATTTAGTCGGGGATTTGGAACATTTCCGGAGAATTTCCAAAGTTTCCCCGGGATTTCCAAAATTTGGAAGGGAACTCCAAACATGTCAACATTGATTTTCAGAATCTCCACTGGAGTTTGAGAGATTTTGACCTGAAAGTGTCACCATTTTGACGGGGATTTGGAACATTTCCGGAGAATTTCCAAAGTTTCCCCGGGATTTCCAAAATTTGGAAGGGAACTCCAGACATGTCAACATTGATTTGAAGAATCTCCACTGGAGTTTGAGAGGTTTTGACGTGAAAGTGTCACCATTTTTTCAGGGATTTGGAACATTTCCGGAGAATTTCCAAAGTTTCCCTGGGATTTCCAAAATTTGGAAGGGAACTCCAAACATGTCAACATTGATTTTCAGAATCTCCGCTGGAGTTTGAGAGATGTTGACGTGAAAGTGTCACCATTTTGACGGGGATTTGGAAAATTTCCTGAGAATTTCCAAATTTTCCCCGGGATTTCCAAAATATGGAAGGGAACTCCAAACATGTCAACATTGATTTTCAGAATCTCCGCTGGACTTTGAGAGATTTTGACGTGAAAGTGTCACCATTTTGTCGGGGATTTGGAACATTTCCGGAGAATTTCCAAAGTTTCCCCGGGATTTCCAAAATTTGGAAGGGAACTCCAAACATGTCAACATTGATTTTCAGAATCTCCACAGGAGTTTGAGAGATTTTGACCTGAAAGTGACACCATTTTGTCGGGGATTTGGAACATTTCCTGAGAATTTCCAAAGTTTCCCCGGGATTTCCAAAATTTGGAAGGGAACTCCAAACATGTCAACATTGATTTGAAGAATCTCAGCTGGACTTTGAGAGATTTTGACGTCAAAGTGTCACCATCTTGTCGGGGATTTGGAAAATTTCCTGAGAATTTCCAAAGTTTCCCCGGGATTTCCCAAATTTGGAAGGGAACTCCAAACATGTCAACATTGATTTGAAGAATCAATACTGGAGTTTGAGAGATGTTGACGTGGAAGTGTCAGCATTTTGTCGGGGATTTGGAACATTTCCGGAGAATTTCCAAAGTTTCCCCGGGATTTCCAAAATTTGGAAGGGAACTCCAAACATGTCAACATTGATTTGAAGAATGTCCACCGGAGTTTGAGAGATTTTGACCTGAAAATGTCACCATTTTGTCGGGGATTTGGAAATTTTCCGGAGAATTTCCAAAGTTTCCCCGGGATTGCCAAAATTTGGAAGGGAACTCCAAACATGTCAACATTGATTTGAAGAATCTCCGCTGGAGTTTTAGAGATTTTGATGTGAAAGTGTCACCATTTTGTTGGGGATTTGGAATATTTCCTGAGAATTTCCAAGATTTCCCCGGGATTGCCAAAATTTGGAAGGGAACTCCAAACATGTCAACATTGATTTTCAGAATCTCCACTGGAGTTTGAGAGATTTTGACCTGAAAGTGTCACCATTTTGACGGGGATTTGGAACATTTCCGGAGAATTTCCAAAGTTTCCCCGGGATTTCCAAAATTTGGAAGGGAACTCCAAACATGTCAACATTGATTTGAAGAATCTCTGCTGGAGTTTGAGAGGTTTTGACGTGAAAGTGTCACCATTTTTTCAGGGATTTGGAACATTTCCGGAGAATTTCCAAAGTTTCCCGCGGATTTCCAAAATTTGGAAGGGAACTCCAAACATGTCAACATTGATTTGAAGAATCTCCGCTGGAGATTGAGAGGTTTTTGACATGAAAGTGTCACCATTTTGTCGGGGATTTGGAACATTTCCTGAGAATTTCAAAGTTTCCCCGGGATTTCCAAAATTTGGAAGGGAACTCCAAACATGTCAACATTGATTTTCAGAATCTCCGCTGGACTTTGAGAGATTTTGACGTGAAAGTGTCACCATTTTGTCGGGGATTTGGAACATTTCCGGAGAATTTCCAAAGTTTCCCCGGGATTTCCCAAATTTGGAAGGGAACTCCAAACATGTCAACATTGATTTTCAGAATCTCCAGTGGAGTTTGAGAGATGTTGACGTGAAAGTGTCACCATTTTGTCGGGGATTTGGAACATTTCCGGAGAATTTCCAAAGTTTCCCCGGGATTTCCAAAATTTGGAAGGGAACTCCAAACATGTCAACATTGATTTTCAGAATCTCCAGTGGAGTTTGAGAGATGTTGACGTGAAAGTGTCACCATTTTGTCGGGGATTTGGAACATTTCCTGAGAATTTCCAAAGTTTCCCCGGGATTTCCAAAATTTGGAAGGGAACTCCAAACATGTCAACATTGATTTGAAGAATCTCCACTGGAGTTTGAGAGATGTTGACATGAAAGTGTCACCATTTTGTCGGGGATTTGGAACATTTCCGGAGAATTTCCAAAGTTTCCCCGGGATTTCCAAAATTTGGAAGGGAACTCCAAACATGTCAACATTGATTTGAAGAATCTCTGCTGGAGTTTGAGAGGTTTTGACGTGAAAGTGTCACCATTTTTTCAGGGATTTGGAACATTTCCGGAGAATTTCCAAAGTTTCCCTCGGATTTCCAAAATTTGGAAGGGAACTCCAAACATGTCAACATTGATTTTCCGAATCTCCGCTGGAGTTTGAGAGGTTTTTGACATGAAAGTGTCACCATTTTGTTGGGGATTTGGAACATTTCCTGAGAATTTCAAAGTTTCCCCGGGATTTCCAAAATTTGGAAGGGAACTCCAAACATGTCAACATTGATTTTCAGAATCTCCGCTGGACTTTGAGAGATTTTGACGTGAAAGTGTCACCATTTTGTCGGGGATTTGGAACATTTCCGGAGAATTTCCAAAGTTTCCCCGGGATTTCCAAAATTTGGAAGGGAACTCCAAACATGTCAACATTGATTTTCAGAATCTCCACAGGAGTTTGAGAGATGTTGACGTGAAAGTGTCACCATTTTGTCGGGGATTTGGAAAATTTCCTGAGAATTTCCAAAGTTTCCCCGGGATTTCCCAAATTTGGAAGGGAACTCCAAACATGTCAACATTGATTTTCAGAATCTCCAGTGGAGTTTGAGAGATGTTGACGTGAAAGTGTCACCATTTTGTCGGGGATTTGGAACATTTCCTGAGAATTTCCAAAGTTTCCCCGGGATTTCCAAAATTTGGAAGGGAACTCCAAACATGTCAACATTGATTTGAAGAATCTCCACTGGAGTTTGAGAGATGTTGACCTGAAAGTGTCACCATTTTGTCGGGGATTTGGAACATTTCCGGAGAATTTCCAAAGTTTCCCCGGGATTTCCAAAATTTGGAAGGGAACTCCAAACATGTCAACATTGATTTGAAGAATCTCTGCTGGAGTTTGAGAGGTTTTGACGTGAAAGTGTCACCATTTTTTCAGGGATTTGGAACATTTCCGGAGAATTTCCAAAGTTTCCCTCGGATTTCCAAAATTTGGAAGGGAACTCCAAACATGTCAACATTGATTTTCAGAATCTCCGCTGGAGTTTGAGAGGTTTTTGACATGAAAGTGTCACCATTTTGTCGGGGATTTGGAACATTTCCTGAGAATTTCCAAAGTTTCCCCAGGATTTCCAAAATTTGGAAGGGAACTCCAAACATGTCAACATTGATTTGAAGAATGTCCACTGGAGTTTGAGAGGTTTTGACCTGCAAGTGTCACCATTTTGTCGGGGATTTGGAACATTTCCTGAGAATTTCCAAAGTTTCCCTCGGATTTCCAAAATTTGGAAGGGAACTCCAAACATGTCAACATTGATTTTCAGAATCTCCGCTGGAGTTTGAGAGGTTTTTGACATGAAAGTGTCACCATTTTGTCGGGGATTTGGAACATTTCCTGAGAATTTCAAAGTTTCCCCGGGATTTCCAAAATTTGGAAGGGAACTCCAAACATGTCAACATTGATTTTCAGAATCTCCGCTGGACTTTGAGAGATTTTGACGTGAAAGTGTCACCATTTTGTCGGGGATTTGGAACATTTCCTGAGAATTTCCAAAGTTTCCCCGGGATTTCCAAAATTTGGAAGGGAACTCCAAACATGTCAACATTGATTTTCAGAATCTCCACAGGAGTTTGAGAGATGTTGACGTGAAAGTGTCAACATTTTGTCGGGGATTTGGAAAATTTCCTGAGAATTTCCAAAGTTTCCCCGGGATTTCCCAAATTTGGAAGGGAACTCCAAACATGTCAACATTGATTTTCAGAATCTCCAGTGGAGTTTGAGAGATGTTGACGTGAAAGTGTCACCATTTTGTCGGGGATTTGGAACATTTCCTGAGAATTTCCAAAGTTTCCCCGGGATTTCCAAAATTTGGAAGGGAACTCCAAACATGTCAACATTGATTTGAAGAATCTCCACTGGAGTTTGAGAGATGTTGACATGAAAGTGTCACCATTTTGTCGGGGATTTGGAACATTTCCGGAGAATTTCCAAAGTTTCCCCGGGACTTCCAAAATTTGGAAGGGAACTCCAAACATGTCAACATTGATTTTCAGAATCTCTGCTGGAGTTTGAGAGGTTTTGACGTGAAAGTGTCACCATTTTTTCAGGGATTTGGAACATTTCCGGAGAATTTCCAAAGTTTCCCTCGGATTTCCAAAATTTGGAAGGGAACTCCAAACATGTCAACATTGATTTTCAGAATCTCCGCTGGAGTTTGAGAGGTTTTTGACATGAAAGTGTCACCATTTTGTCGGGGATTTGGAACATTTCCTGAGAATTTCCAAAGTTTCCCCAGGATTTCCAAAATTTGGAAGGGAACTCCAAACATGTCAACATTGATTTGAAGAATGTCCACTGGAGTTTGAGAGGTTTTGACCTGCAAGTGTCACCATTTTGTCGGGGATTTGGAACATTTCCTGAGAATTTCCAAAGTTTCCCTCGGATTTCCAAAATTTGGAAGGGAACTCCAAACATGTCAACATTGATTTTCAGAATCTCCGCTGGAGTTTGAGAGGTTTTTGACATGAAAGTGTCACCATTTTGTCGGGGATTTGGAACATTTCCTGAGAATTTCAAAGTTTCCCCGGGATTTCCAAAATTTGGAAGGGAACTCCAAACATGTCAACATTGATTTTCAGAATCTCCGCTGGACTTTGAGAGATTTTGACGTGAAAGTGTCACCATTTTGTCGGGGATTTGGAACATTTCCTGAGAATTTCCAAAGTTTCCCCGGGATTTCCAAAATTTGGAAGGGAACTCCAAACATGTCAACATTGATTTTCAGAATCTCCACAGGAGTTTGAGAGATGTTGACGTGAAAGTGTCAACATTTTGTCGGGGATTTGGAAAATTTCCTGAGAATTTCCAAAGTTTCCCCGGGATTTCCCAAATTTGGAAGGGAACTCCAAACATGTCAACATTGATTTTCAGAATCTCCAGTGGAGTTTGAGAGATGTTGACGTGAAAGTGTCACCATTTTGTCGGGGATTTGGAACATTTCCTGAGAATTTCCAAAGTTTCCCCGGGATTTCCAAAATTTGGAAGGGAACTCCAAACATGTCAACATTGATTTGAAGAATCTCCACTGGAGTTTGAGAGATGTTGACATGAAAGTGTCACCATTTTGTCGGGGATTTGGAACATTTCCGGAGAATTTCCAAAGTTTCCCCGGGACTTCCAAAATTTGGAAGGGAACTCCAAACATGTCAACATTGATTTTCAGAATCTCTGCTGGAGTTTGAGAGGTTTTGACGTGAAAGTGTCACCATTTTTTCAGGGATTTGGAACATTTCCGGAGAATTTCCAAAGTTTCCCTCGGATTTCCAAAATTTGGAAGGGAACTCCAAACATGTCAACATTGATTTTCAGAATCTCCGCTGGAGTTTGAGAGGTTTTTGACATGAAAGTGTCACCATTTTGTCGGGGATTTGGAACATTTCCTGAGAATTTCAAAGTTTCCCCGGGATTTCCAAAATTTGGAAGGGAACTCCAAACATGTCAACATTGATTTTCAGAATCTCCGCTGGACTTTGAGAGATTTTGACGTGAAAGTGTCACCATTTTGTCGGGGATTTGGAACATTTCCAGAGAATTTCCAAAGTTTCCCCGGGATTTCCAAAATTTGGAAGGGAACTCCAAACATGTCAACATTGATTTTCAGAATCTCCACAGGAGTTTGAGAGATGTTGACGTGAAAGTGTCACCATTTTGTCGGGGATTTGGAAAATTTCCTGAGAATTTCCAAAGTTTCCCCGGGATTTCCCAAATTTGGAAGGGAACTCCAAACATGTCAACATTGATTTTCAGAATCTCCAGTGGAGTTTGAGAGATGTTGACGTGAAAGTGTCACCATTTTGTCGGGGATTTGGAACATTTCCTGAGAATTTCCAAAGTTTCCCCGGGATTTCCAAAATTTGGAAGGGAACTCCAAACATGTCAACATTGATTTTCAGAATCTCCACTGGAGTTTGAGAGATGTTGACATGAAAGTGTCACCATTTTGTCGGGGATTTGGAACATTTCCGGAGAATTTCCAAAGTTTCCCCGGGATTTCCCAAATTTGGAAGGGAATTCCAAATATGTCAACATTGATTTGAAGAATCTCTACTGGAGTTTTAGAGATTTTGACCTGAAAGTGTCACCATTTTTTCAGGGATTTGGAAGATTTCCTGAGAATTTCCAAAGTTTCCCTGGGATTTCCAAAATTTGGAAGGGAACTCCAAACATGTCAACATTGATTTTCAGAATCTCCACTGGAGTTTGAGAGATTTTGACCTGAAAGTGTCACCATTTTGTCGGGGATTTGGAACATTTCCGGAGAATTTCCAAAGTTTCCCCAGGATTTCCAAAATTTGGAAGGGAACTCCAAACATGTCAACATTGATTTGAAGAATGTCCACTGGAGTTTGAGAGGTTTTGACCTGCAAGTGTCACCATTTTGTCGGGGATTTGGAACATTTCCTGAGAATTTCCAAAGTTTCCCCGGGATTTCCAAAATTTGGAAGGGAACTCCAAACATGTCAACATTGATTTTCAGAATCTCCGCTGGAGTTTGAGAGATTTTGATGTGAAAGTGTCACCATTTTGTTGGGGATTTGGAATATTTCCTGAGAATTTCCAAAGTTTCCCCGGGATTTCCAAAATTTGGAAGGGAACTCCAAACATGTCAACATTGATTTTCAGAATCTCCACTGGAGTTTGAGAGATTTTGACCTGAAAGTGTCACCATTTTGACGGGGATTTGGAACATTTCCGGAGAATTTCCAAAGTTTCCCCGGGATTTCCAAAATTTGGAAGGGAACTCCAAACATGTCAACATTGATTTGAAGAATCTCCACTGGAGTTTGAGAGGTTTTGACGTGAAAGTGTCACCATTTTTTCAGGGATTTGGAACATTTCCTGAGAATTTCCAAAGTTTCCCTGGGATTTCCAAAATTTGGAAGGGAACTCCAAACATGTCAACATTGATTTTCAGAATCTCCGCTGGAGTTTGAGAGATGTTGACGTGAAAGTGTCACCATTTTGACGGGGATTTGGAAAATTTCCTGAGAATTTCCAAAGTTTCCCCGGGATTTCCAAAATTTGGAAGGGAACTCCAAACATGTCAACATTGATTTTCAGAATCTCCGCTGGACTTTGAGAGATTTTGACGTGAAAGTGTCACCATTTTGTCGGGGATTTGGAACATTTCCGGAGAATTTCCAAAGTTTCCCCGGGATTTCCAAAATTTGGAAGGGAACTCCAAACATGTCAACATTGATTTTCAGAATCTCCACTGGAGTTTGCGAGGTTTTGACCTGAAAGTGTCACCATTTTGTCGGGGATTTGGAAAATTTCCTGAGAATTTCCAAAGTTTCCCCGGGATTTCCCAAATTTGGAAGGGAACTCCAAACATGTCAACATTGATTTTCAGAATCTCCAGTGGAGTTTGAGAGATGTTGACGTGAAAGTGTCACCATTTTGTCGGGGATTTGGAACATTTCCTGAGAATTTCCAAAGTTTCCCCGGGATTTCCAAAATTTGGAAGGGAACTCCAAACATGTCAACATTGATTTTCAGAATCTCCACTGGAGTTTGAGAGATGTTGAGGTGAAAGTGTCACCATTTTGTCGGGGATTTGGAACATTTCCGGAGAATTTCCAAAGTTTCCCCGGGATTTCCAAAATTTGGAAGGGAACTCCAAATATGTCAACATTGATTTGAAGAATCTCTACTGGAGTTTTAGAGATTTTGACCTGAAAGTGTCACCATTTTTTCAGGGATTTGGAACATTTCCTGAGAATTTCCAAAGTTTCCCTGGGATTTCCAAAATTTGGAAGGGAACTCCAAACATGTCAACATTGATTTTCAGAATCTCCACTGGAGTTTGAGAGATTTTGACCTGAAAGTGTCACCATTTTGTCGGGGATTTGGAACATTTCCTGAGAATTTCCAAAGTTTCCCCGAGATTTCCAAAATTTGGAAGGGAACTCCAAACATGTCAACATTGATTTGAAGAATCTCCACTGGAGTTTGAGAGATTTTGACGTGAAAGTGTCACCATTTTGTCAGGGATTTGGAACATTTCCTGAGAAGTTCCAAAGTTTCCCCGGGATTCCAAAATTTGGAAGGGAACTCCAAACATGTCAACATTGATTTTCAGAATCTCCACTGGAGTTTGTGAGGTTTTGACCTGAAAGTGTCACTATTTTGTCGGGGATTTGGAAAATTTCCTGAGAATTTCCAAAGTTTCCCCGGGATTTCCAAAATTTGGAAGGGAACTCCAAACATGTCAACATTGATTTGAAGAATCTCCACTGGAGTTTGAGAGATTTTGACGTGAAAGTGTCACCATTTTGTCAGGGATTTGGAACATTTCCGGAGAATTTCCAAAGTTTCCCCGGGATTTCCCAAATTTGGAAGGGAACTCCAAACATGTCAACATTGATTTTCAGAATCTCAACTAGGGTTTTAGAGATGTTGACGTGAAAGTGTCACCATTTTGTCGGAGATTTGGAACATTTCCAGAGAATTTCCAAAGTTTCCCCGGGATTTCCCAAATTTTGAAGGGAACTCCAAACATGTCAACATTGATTTTCAGAATCTCCACTGGAGTTTGAGAGATTTTGACGTGAAAGTGTCACCATTTTTTCAGGGATTTGGAACATTTCCTGAGAATTTCCAAAGTTTCCCTGGGATTTCCAAAATTTGGAAGGGAACTCCAAACATGTCAACATTGATTTTCAGAATCTCCACTGGAGTTTGAGAGATGTTGACGTGAAAGTGTCACCATTTTGTCGGGGATTTGGAACATTTCCGGAGAATTTCCAAAGTTTCCCCGGGATTTCCAAAATTTGGAAGGGAACTCCAAACATGTCAACATTGATTTGAAGAAACTCTGCTGGAGTTTGAGAGATGTTGACGTGAAAGTGTCATCATTTTGTGGCGGATTTGGAAAATTTCCTGAGAATTTCCAAAGTTTCCCCGGGATTTCCAAAATTTGGAAGGGAACTCCAAACATGTCAACATTGATTTTCAGAATCTCCACTGGAGTTTGAGAGGTTTTGACCTGAAAGTGTCACCATTTTGTCGGGGATTTGGAAAATTTCCTGAGAATTTCCAAAGTTTCCCCGGGATTTCCAAAATTTGGAAGGGAACTCCAAACATTTCAACATTGATTTTCAGAATCTCCACTGGAGTTTGAGAGATTTTGACGTGAAAGTGTCACCATTTTGTCGGGGATTTGGAACATTTCTGGAGAATTTCCAAAGTTTCCCCGGGATTTCCAAAATTTGGAAGGGAACTCCAAACATGTCAACATTGATTTTCAGAATCTCCGCTGGAGTTTGAGAGATTTTGACGTGAAAGTGTCACCATTTTGTCGGGGATTTGGAACATTTTCTGAGAATTTTGAAAGTTTCCCCGGGATTTCCAAAATTTGGAAGGGAACTCCAAACATGTGTAACATTGATTTGAAGAATCTCAACTAGGATTTGAGAGATTTTGACGTCAAAGTGTCACCATTTTGTCGGGGATTTGGAACATTTCCGGAGAATTTCCAAAGTTTCCCCGGGATTTCCAAAATTTGGAAGGGAACTCCAAACATGTCAACAATGATTTGAAGAATCTCCACTGGAGTTTGAGACATTTTAACGTGGAAGTGTCACCATTTTGTCGGGGATTTGGAAAATTTCCTGAGAAGTTCCAAAGTTTCCCCGGGATTTCCCAAATTTGGAAGGGAACTCCAAACATGTCAACATTGATTTTCAGAATCTCCACTGGAGTTTGAGAGATGTTGACGTGAAAGTGTCACCATTTTGTCGGGGATTTGGAACATTTCCGGAGAATTTCCAAAGTTTCCCCGGGATTTCCAAAATTTTGAAGGGAACTCCAAACATGTCAACATTGATTTTCAGAATCTCAACTAGGGTTTTAGAGATTTTGACGTGAAAGTGTCACCATTTTGTCGGGGATTTGGAACATTTCCGGAGAATTTCCAAAGTTTCCCCGGGATTTCCAAAATTTGGAAGGGAACTCCAAACATGTCAACATTGATTTTCAGAATCTCCACTGGACTTTGAGAGATTTTGACGTGAAAGTGTCACCATTTTTTCAAAGATTTGGAACATTTCCTGAGAATTTCCAAAGTTTCCCTGGGATTTCCAAAATTTGGAAGGGAACTCCAAACATGTCAACATTGATTTTCAGAATCTCCACTGGAGTTTGAGAGATTTTGACCTGAAAGAATCACCATTTTGTCGGGGATTTGGAACATTTCCGGAGAATTTCCAAAGTTTCCCCGGGATTTCCAAAATTTGGAAGGGAACTCCAAACATGTCAACATTGATTTGAAGAAACTCTGCTGGAGTTTTAGAGATGTTGACGTGAAAGTGTCACCATTTTGTCGGGGATTTGGAACATTTCCGGAGAATTTCCAAAGTTTCCCTGGGATTTCCAAAATTTGGAAGGGAACTCCAAACATGTCAACATTGATTTTCAGAATCTCCGCTGGAGTTTGAGAGATGTTGACGTGAAAGTGTCAACATTTTTTCAGGGATTTGGAACATTTCCGGAGAATTTCCAAAGTTTCCCCGGGATTTCCAAAATTTGGAAGGGAACTCCAAACATGTCAACATTGATTTTCAGAATCTCCACTGGACTTTGAGAGATTTTGACGTGAAAGTGTCACCATTTTGTCGGGGATTTGGAACATTTTCTGAGAATTTTGAAAGTTTCCCCGGGATTTCCAAAATTTGGAAGGGAACTCCAAACATGTCAACATTGATTTGAAGAATCTCCGCTGGAGTTTGAGAGGTTTTGACCTGAAAGTGTCACCATTTTGTCGGGGATTTGGAACATTTCCTGAGAATTTCCAAAGTTTCCCCTGGATTTCCCAAATTTGGAAGGGAACTCCAAACATGTCAACATTGATTTTCAGAATCTCCAGTGGAGTTTGAGAGTTTTTGACGTGAAAGTGTCACCATTTTGTCGGGGATTTGGAACATTTCTGGAGAATTTCCAAAGTTTCCCCGGGATTTCCAAAATTTGGAAGGGAACTCCAAACATGTCAACATTGATTTGAAGAATCTCAGCTGGACTTTGAGAGATTTTGACATGAAAGTGTCACCATTTTGTCGGGGATTTGGAAAAATTCCGCAGAATTTCCAAAGTTTCCCCGGGATTTCCAAAATTTGCAAGGGAACTCCAAACATGTCAACATTGATTTTCAGAATCTCCACTGGAGTTTGAGAGGTTTTGACCTGAAAGTGTCACCATTTTAACGGGGATTTGGAAAATTTCCTGAGAATTTCCAAATTTTCCCCGGGATTTCCAAAATTTGGAAGGGAACTCCAAACATGTCAACATTGATTTGAAGAATCTCCACTGGAGTTTGAGAGATGTTGACGTGAAAGTGTCACCATTTTGTCGGGGATTTGGAACATTTCCGCAGAATTTCCAAAGTTTCCCCGGGATTTCTAAAATTTGGAAGGGAACTCCAAACATGTCAACATTGATTTGAAGAATCTCCACTGGAGTTTGAGAGATGTTGACGTGAAAGTGTCACCATTTTGTCGGGGATTTGGAACATTTCCTGAGAATTTCCAAAGTTTCCCCGGGATTTCCAAAATTTGGAAGGGAACTCCAAACATGTCAACATTGATTTTCAGAATCTCCACTGGAGTTTGAGAGATTTTGACGTGAAAGTGTCACCATTTTGTCGGGGATTTGGAACATTTCCGGAGAATTTCCAAAGTTTCCCCGGGATTTCCAAAATTTGGAAGGGAACTCCAAACATGTCAACATTGATTTTCAGAATCTCCAGTGGAGTTTGAGAGATTTTGACCTGAAAGTGTCACCATTTTGTTCGGGATTTGGAACATTTCCTGAGAATTTCCAAAGTTTCCCCGGGATTTCCAAAATTTGGAAGGGAACTCCAAACATGTCAACATTGATTTGAAGAATCTCCGCTGGACTTTGAGAGATTTTGACCTGAAAGTGTCACCATTTTGTTGGGGATTTGGAATATTTCCTGAGAATTTCCAAAATTTCCCCGGGATTGCCAAAATTTGGAAGGGAACTCCAAACATGTCAACTTTGATTTTCAGAATCTCCACTGGACTTTGAGAGGTTTTGACCTGAAAGTGTCACCATTTTAACGGGGATTTGGAAAATTTCCGGAGAATTTCCAAATTTTCCCCGGGATTTCCGAAATTTGGAAGGGAACTCCAAACATGTCAACATTGATTTTCAGAATCTCCGCTGGACTTTGAGAGATTTTGACGTGAAAGTGTCACCATTTTGTCGGGGATTTGGAACATTTCCTGAGAATTTCCAAAGTTTCCCCGGGATTTCCAAAATTTGGAAGGGAACTCCAAACATGTCAACATTTATTTGAAGAATCTCCACTGGAGTTTGAGAGATGTTGACGTGAAAGTGTCACCATTTTAACGGGGATTTGGAAAATTTCCTGAGAATTTCCAAAGTTTCCCCGGGATTTCCAAAATTTGGAAGGGAACTCCAAACATGTCAACATTGATTTGAAGAAACTCCGCTGGACTTTGAGAGATTTTGACCTGAAAGTGTCACTATTTTGTCGGGGATTTGGAACATTTCCGGAGAATTTCCAAAGTTTCCCCGGGATTTCCAAAATTTGGAAGGGAACTCCAAACATGTCAACATTGATTTGAAGAATCTCCACTGGAGTTTGAGAGATTTTGACGTGAAAGTGTCACCATTTTGTCGGGGATTTGGAACATTTTCTGAGAATTTTGAAAGTTTCCCCGGGATTTCCAAAATTTGGAAGGGAACTCCAAACATGTCAACATTGATTTGAAGAATCTCAACTAGGATTTGAGAGATTTTGACGTCAAAGTGTCACCATTTTGTCGGGGATTTGGAACATTTCCGGAGAATTTCCAAAGTTTCCCCGGGATTTCCAAAATTTGGAAGGGAACTCCAAACATGTCAACATTGATTTTCAGAATCTCCACTGGAGTTTGAGAGATTTTGACCTGTAAGTGTCACCATTTTGTCGGGGATTTGGAACATTTCCTGAGAAGTTCCAAAGTTTCCCCGGGATTTCCAAAATTTGCAAGGGAACTCCAAACATGTCAACATTGATTTGAAGAATCTCCAGTGGAGTTTGAGAGATGTTGACGTGAAAGTGTCACCATTTTGTCGGGGATTTGGAACATTTCCTGAGAATTTCAAAGTTTCCCTTGGATTTCCAAAATTTGGAAGGGAACTCCAAACATGTCAACATTGATTTGAAGAATCTCCAGTGGAGTTTGAGAGATTTTGACCTGAAAGTGTCACCATTTTGTCGGGGATTTGGAAAAATTCCGCAGAATTTCCAAAGTTTACCTTGGATTTCCCAAAAATTGAAGGGAACTCCAAACATGTCAACATTGATTTTAAGAATCTCCACTGGAGTTTGAGAGATTTTGACGTGAAACTGTCACCATTTTGTCGGTGATTTTGAACATTTCCTGAGCATTTCCAAAGTTTCCTCGGGATTTCTCAAATTTTGAAGGGAACTCCAAACATGTCAACATTGATTTGAAGAATCTCCACTGGAGTTTGAGACATTTTAACGTGGAAGGGTCACCATTTTGTCGGGGATTTGGAACATTTCCGGAGAATTTCCAAAGTTTCCCCGGGATTTCCAAAATTTGGAAGGGAACTCCAAACATGTCAACATTGATTTTCAGAATATCCGCTGGAGTTTGAGAGATTTTGACCTGAAAGTGTCACCATTTTGTCGGGGATTTGGAACATTTCCTGAGAATTTCCAAAGTTTCCCCGGGATTTCCAAAATTTGGAAGGGAACTCCAAACATGTCAACATTGATTTGAAGAATCTCCGCTGGAGATTGAGAGATTTTGATGTGAAAGTGTCACCATTTTGTTGGGGATTTGGAATATTTCCTGAGAATTTCCAAAATTTCCCCGGGATTGCCAAAATATGCAAGGGAACTCCAAACATGTCAACATTGATTTTCAGAATCTCCACTGGACTTTGAGAGGTTTTGACGTGAAAGTGTCACCATTTTAACGGAGATTTGGAAAATTTCCTGAGAATTTCCAAAGTTTCCCCGGGATTTCCAAAATTTGGAAGGGAACTCCAAACATGTCAACATTGATTTTCAGAATCTCCGCTGGACTTTGATAGATTTTGACCTGAAAGTGTCACCATTTTGTCGGGGATTTGGAACATTTCCTGAGAATTTCCAAAGTTTCCCCGGGATCTCCAAAATTTGGAAGGGAACTCCAAACATGTCAACATTTATTTGAAGAATCTCCACTGGAGTTTGAGAGATTTTGACCTGAAAGTGTCACCATTTTGTCGGGGATTTGGAACATTTCCTGAGAATTTCCAAAGTTTCCCCGGGATTTCCAAAATTTGGAAGGGAACTCCAAACATGTCAACATTGATGTGAAGAATCTCAACTAGGGTTTGAGAGATTTTGACCTGAAAGTGTCACCATTTTGTCGGGGATTTGGAACATTTCCGGAGAATTTCCAAAGTTTCCCCGGGATTGCCAAAATTTGGAAGGGAACTCCAAACATGTCAACATTGATTTTCAGAATCTCCACTGGAGTTTGAGAGATTTTGACGTGAAAGTGTCACCATTTTGTCGGGTATTTGGAACATTTCCTGAGAATTTCCAAAGTTTCCCCGGGATTTCCAAAATTTGGAAGGCAACTCCAAACATGTCAACATTGATTTGAAGAATCTCCACTGGAGTTTGAGAGATTTTGACGTGAAAGTGTCACCATTTTGTCGGGGATTTGGAACATTTTCTGAGAATTTTGAAAGCTACCCCGGGATTTCCAAAATTTGGAAGGGAACTCCAAACATGTCAACATTGATTTGAAGAATCTCAACTAGGATTTGAGAGATTTTGACGTCAAAGTGTCACCATTTTGTCGGGGATTTGGAACATTTCCGGAGAATTTCCAAAGTTTCCCCGGGATTTCCAAAATTTGGAAGGGAACTCCAAACATGTCAACATTGATTTTCAGAATCTCCACTGGAGTTTGAGAGATTTTGACCTGTAAGTGTCACCATTTTGTCGGGGATTTGGAACATTTCCTGAGAAGTTCCAAAGTTTCCCCGGTATTTCCAAAATTTGCAAGGGAACTCCAAACATGTCAACATTGATTTGAAGAATCTCCAGTGGAGTTTGAGAGATGTTGACGTGAAAGTGTCACCATTTTGTCGGGGATTTGGAACATTTCCGGAGAATTTCCAAAGTTTCCCCGGGATTTCCCAAATTTGGAAGGGAACTCCAAACATGTCAACATTGATTTGAAGAATCTCCAGTGGAGTTTGAGAGATGTTGACGTGAAAGTGTCACCATTTTGTCGGGGATTTGGAACATTTCCTGAGAATTTCAAAGTTTCCCCGGGATTTCCAAAATTTGGAAGGGAACTCCAAACATGTCAACATTGATTTGAAGAATCTCCAGTGGAGTTTGAGAGATGTTGACGTGAAAGTGTCACCATTTTGTCGGGGATTTGGAAAAATTCCGCAGAATTTCCAAAGTTTCCCCGGGATTTCCAAAATTTGCAAGGGAACTCCAAACTTGTCAACATTGATTTTCAGAATCTCCGCTGGACTTTGAGACATGTTGACGTGAAATTGTCACCATTTTGTCGGGGATTTGGAAAATTTCCTGAGAATTTCCAAAGTTTCCCCGGGATTTCCAAAATTTGGAAGGGAACTCCAAACATGTCAACATTGATTTGAAGAATCTCCACTGGAGTTTGAGACATTTTAACGTGGAAGGGTCACCATTTTGTCGGGGATTTGGAACATTTCCGGAGAATTTCCAAAGTTTCCCCGGGATTTCCAAAATTTGGAAGGGAACTCCAAACATGTCAACATTGATTTTCAGAATCTCCGCTGGAGTTTGAGAGATTTTGACGGGAAAGTGTCACCATTTTGTCGGGGATTTGGAACATTTCCTGAGAATTTCCAAAGTTTCCCCGGGATTTCCAAAATTTGGAAGGGAACTCCAAACATGTCAACATTGATTTGAAGAATCTCTGCTGGAGATTGAGAGATTTTGATGTGAAAGTGTCACCATTTTGTTGGGGATTTGGAATATTTCCTGAGAATTTCCAAAATTTCCCCGGAATTGCCAAAATTTGCAAGGGAACTCCAAACATGTCAACATTGATTTTCAGAATCTCCACTGGACTTTGAGAGGTTTTGACCTGAAAGTGTCACCATTTTAACGGGGATTTGGAAAATTTCCTGAGAATTTCCAAATTTTCCCCGGGATTTCCAAAATTTGGAAGGGAACTCCAAACATGTCAACATTGATTTTCAGAATCTCCGCTGGACTTTGAGAGATTTTGACGTGAAAGTGTCACCATTTTGTCGGGGATTTGGAACATTTCCTGAGAATTTCCAAAGTTTCCCCGGGATTTCCCAAATTTGGAAGGGAACTCCAAACATGTCAACATTGATTTTCAGAATCTCCAGTGGAGTTTGAGAGATGCTGACGTGAAAGTGTCACCATTTTGTCGGGGATTTGGAACATTTCCTGAGAATTTCCAAAGTTTCCCCGGGATTTCCAAAATTTGCAAGGGAACTACAAACTTGTCAACATTGATTTTCAGAATCTCCGCTGGAGTTTGAGACATGTTGACGTGAAAGTGTCACCATTTTGTCGGGGATTTGGAAAATTTCCTGAGAATTTCCAAAGTTTCCCCGGGATTTCCCAAATTTGGAAGGGAACTCCAAACATGTCAACATTGATTTGAAGAATCTCCACTGGAGTTTGAGACATTTTAACGTGGAAGTGTCACCATTTTGTCGGGGATTTGGAACATTTCCTGAGAATTTCCAAAGTTTCCCTGGGATTTCCAAAATTTGGAAGGGAACTCCCAACATGTCAACATTGATTTTAAGAATCTCCACTGGAGTTTGAGAGATTTTGACCTGAAAGTGTCACCATTTTGTCGGGGATTTGGAACATTTCCTGAGAATTTCCAAAGTTTCCCCGGGATTTCCCAAATTTGGAAGGGAACTCCAAACATGTCAACATTGATTTGAAGAATCTCCGCTGGAGATTGAGAGATTTTGATGTGAAAGTGTCACCATTTTGTTGGGGATTTGGAATATTTCCTGAGAATTTCCAAAATTTCCCCGGGATTGACAAAATTTGCAAGGGAACTCCAAACATGTCAACATTGATTTTCAGAATCTCCACTGGACTTTGAGAGATGTTGACGTGAAAGTGTCACCATTTTGTCAGGGATTTGGAACATTTCCTGAGAATTTCCAAATTTTCCACGGGATTTCCAAAATTTGGAAGGGAACTCCAAACATGTCAACATTGATTTTCAGGATCTCTGCTGGACTTTGAGAGATTTTGACGTGAAAGTGTCACCATTTTGTCGGGGATTTGGAACATTTCCTGAGAATTTCCAAAGTTTCCCCGGGATTTCCCAAATTTGGAAGGGAACTCCAAACATGTCAACATTGATTTGAAGAATCTCCACTGGAGTTTGAGAGATTTTGACGTGAAAGTGTCACCATTTTGTCGGGGATTTGGAACATTTTCTGAGAATTTTGAAAGTTTCCCCGGGATTTCCAAAATTTGGAAGGGAACTCCAAACATGTCAACATTGATTTGAAGAATCTCAACTAGGGTATGAGAGATTTTGACGTCAAAGTGTCACCATTTTGTTCGGGATTTGGAACATTTCCGGAGAATTTCCAAAGTTTCCCCGGGATTGCCAAAATTTGGAAGGGAACTCCAAACATGTCAACATTGATTTTCAGAATCTCCACTGGAGTTTGAGAGATGTTGACGTGAAAGTGTCACCATTTTGTCGGGGATTTGGAACATTTCCTGAGAATTTCAAAGTTTCCCCGGGATTTCCAAAATTTGGAAGGGAACTCCAAACATGTCAACATTGATTTGAAGAATCTCCACTGGAGTTTGAGAGATGTTGACGTGAAAGTGTCACCATTTTGTCGGGGATTTGGAAAAATTCCGCAGAATTTCCAAAGTTTCCCTGGGATTTCCCAAATTTTGAAGGGAACTCCAAACTTGTCAACATTGATTTTCAGAATCTCCGCTGGAGTTTGAGACATGTTGACGTGAAAGTGTCACCATTTTGTCGGGGATTTGGAAAATTTCCTGAGAATTTCCAAAGTTTCCCCAAGATTTCCAAAATTTGGAAGGGAACTCCAAACATGTCAACATTGATTTGAAGAATCTCCACTGGAGTTTGAGACATTTTAACGTGGAAGGGTCACCATTTTGTCGGGGATTTGGAACATTTCCGGAGAATTTCCAAAGTTTCCCCGGGATTTCCAAAATTTGGAAGGGAACTCCAAACATGTCAACATTGATTTTCAGAATCTCCACTGGAGTTTGAGAGATTTTGACCTGAAAGTGTCACCATTTTGTTCGGGATTTGGAACATTTCCGGAGAATTTCCAAAGTTTCCCCGGGATTTCCAAAGTTTGGAAGGGAACTCCAAACATGTCAACATTGATTTTAAGAATCTCCAGTGGAGTTTGAGAGATTTTGACGTGAAAGTGTCACCATTTTGTCGGGGATTTGGAACATTCCCTGAGAATTTCCAGAGTTTCCCCGGTATTTCCCAAATTTTGAAGGGAACTCCAAACATGTCAACATTGATTTTAAGAATCTCCACTGGAGTTTGAGAGATTTTGACGTGAAAGTGTCACCATTTTGTCGGGGATTTGGAACATTCCCTGAGAATTTCCAAAGTTTCCCCGGGATTTCCCAAATTTTGAAGGGAACTCCAAACATGTCAACATTGATTTTAAGAATCTCCACCGGAGTTTGAGAGATTTTGACGTGAAAGTGTCAACATTTTGTCGGTGATTTGGCACATTTCCTGAGAATTTCCATAGTTTCCTCGGGATTTCCCAAATTTTGAAGGGAACTCCAAACATGTCAACATTGATTTTAAGAATCTCCACTGGAGTTTGAGACATTTTGATGTGAAACTGTCACTATTTTGTCGGGGATTTGGAACATTTTCTGAGAATTTCCAAAGTTTACCTTGGATTTCCCAAAAATTGAAGGGAACTCCAAACATGTCAACATTGATTTTAAGAATCTCCACTGGAGTTTGAGAGATTTTGACGTGAAACTGTCACCATTTTGTCGGTGATTTTGAACATTTCCTGAGCATTTCCAAAGTTTCCTCGGGATTTCTCAAATTTTGAAGGGAACTCCAAACATGTCAACATTGATTTTAAGAATCTCCACTGGAGTTTGAGAGAGTTTGACGTGAAAGTGTCACCATTTTGTCGGGGATTTGGAATATCCCCTGAGAATTTCCGAAGTTTCCCTGGGATTTCCCAAATTTTGAAGGGAACTCCAAACATGTCAACATTGATTTTAAGAATCTCCAGTGGAGTTTGAGAGATTTTGACGTGAAAGTGTAACCATTTTGTTGGGGTCTTGGAACATTCCCTGAGAATTTCCAAACTTTCCCCGGGATATCCCAAGTTTTGAAGGGAACTCCAAACATGTCAACATTGATTTTAAGAATCTCCACCGGAGTTTGAGAGATTTTGACGTGAAAGTGTCAACATTTTGTCGGTGATTTGGCACATTTCCTGAGAATTTCCATAGTTTCCTCGGGATTTCCCAAATTTTGAAGGGAACTCCAAACATGTCAACATTGATTTTAAGAATCTCCACTGGAGTTTGAGACATTTTGATGTGAAACTGTCACTATTTTGTCGGGGATTTGGAACATTTTCTGAGAATTTCCAAAGTTTCCCTTGGATTTCCCAAAAATTGAAGGGAACTCCAAACATGTCAACATTGATTTTAAGAATCTCCACTGGAGTTTGAGAGATTTTGACGTGAAAGTGTCACCATTTTGTCGGGGATTTGGAACATCCCCTGAGAATTTCCAAAGTTTCCCCGGGATTTCCCAAATTTTGAAGGGAACTCCAAACATGTCAACATTGATTTTAAGAATCTCCAGTGGAGTTTGAGAGATTTTGACGTGAAAGTGTCACCATTTTGTCGGGGATTTGGAATATCCCCTGAGAATTTCCGAAGTTTCCCTGGGATTTCCCAAATTTTGAAGGGAACTCCAAACATGTCAACATTGATTTTAAGAATCTCCAGTGGAGTTTGAGAGATTTTGACGTGAAAGTGTAACCATTTTGTTGGGGTCTTGGAACATTCCCTGAGAATTTCCAAACTTTCCCCGGGATATCCCAAGTTTTGAAGGGAACTCCAAACATGTCAACATTGATTTTAAGAATCTCCACTGGAGTTTGAGAGATTTTGATGTGACAGTGTCACCATTTTGTTGGGGATTTGGAACATCCCCTTAGAATTTCCAAAGTTTCCCCGGGATTTCCCAAATTTTGAAGGGAACTCCAAACATGTCAACATTGATTTTAAGAATCTCCACTGGTGTTTGAGACATTTTGACGTGAAAGTGTCAACATTTTGTCGGGGATTTAGAAAATTCCCTGATAATTTCCAAATTTTCCCCGGGATTTCCCAAATTTTGAAGGGAACTCCAAACATATCAACATTGATTTTAAGAATCTCCACCGGAGTTTGAGAGATTTTGACGTGAAAGTGTCAACATTTTGTCAGTGATTTGGCACATTTCCTGAGAATTTCCATAGTTTCCTCGGGATTTCCCAAATTTTGAAGGGAACTCCAAACATGTCAACATTGAGTTTAAGAATCTCCACTGGCGTTTTGGGGATTTTGATGTGAAAGTGTCACCGTTTTGTTGGGGATTTGGAACATTCCCTGAGAGTTTCCAAAGTTTCCCCAGGATTTCCCAAATATTGAAGGGAACTCCAAACATGTCAACATTGATTTTAAGAATCTCCACTGGAGTTTGAGAGAATTTGATGTGACAGTGTCACGACTTTGTCGGGGATTTGGAACATCCCCTGAGAATTTCCGAAGTTTCCCCGGGATTTCCCAAATTTTGAAGGGAACTCCAAACATGTCAACATTGATTTTAAGAATCTCCACTGGAGTTTGAGACATTTTGACGTGAAAGTGTCACCATTTTGTCGGGGATTTAGAAAATTCCCTGACAATTTCCAAAGTTTCGCCAGGATTTCCCAAATATTGAAGGGAACTCCAAACATGTCAACATTGATTTTAAGAATCTCCACTGGAGTTTGAGAGATTTTGACGTGAAAGTGTCACCATTTTGTCGGGGATTTGGAACATTCCCTGAGAATTTTCAAAATTTCCCCAGGATATCCCAAGTTTTGAAGGGAACTCCAAAGATGTCAACATTGATTTTAAGAATCTCCACTGGAGTTTGAGAGATTTTGACGTGAAAGTGTCAACATTTTTTCGGGCATTTGGAACATCCCCTGAGAATTTCCAAAGTTTCCCCGGGATTTCCAAAATTTTGAAGGGAACTCCAAACATGTCAACATTGATTTTAAGAATCTCCACTGGAGTTTGAGAGATTTTGACGTGAAAGTGTCACCATTTTGTTGGGGACTTGGAACATTCCCTGAGAATTTCCAAACTTTCCCCGGGATATCCCAAGTTTTGAAGGGAACTCCAAACATGTCAACATTGATTTTAAGAATCTCCACTGGAGTTTGAGAGATTTTGATGTGAAAGTTTCACCATTTTGTCGGGGATTTGGAACATTCCCTGAGAATTTCCAAGGTTTCCCCGGTATTTCCCAAATTTTGAAGGGAACTCCAAACATGTCAACATTGATTTTAAGAATCTCCACTGGCTTTTTGGGGATTTTGATGTGAAAGTGTCACCGTTTTGTCGGGGATTTGGAACATTCCCTGAGAATTTCCAAAGTTTCCCCGGGATTTCCCCAATTTTGAAGGGAACTCCAAACATGTCAACATTGATTTTAAGAATCTCCACTGGAGTTTGAGAGATTTTGACATGAAAGTTTCACCATTTTGTCGGGGATTTGGAACATTCCCTGAGAATTTCCAAAGTTTCCTCGGGATTTCCCAGCTTTTGAAGGGAACTCCAAACAAGTCAACATTGATTTTAAGAATCTCCACTGGAGTTTGAGAGATTTTGACGTGAAAGTGTCAACATTTTGTCGGTGATTTGGCACGTTTCCTGAGAATTTCCATAGTTTCCTCGGGATTTCCCAAATTTTGAAGGGAACTCCAAACATGTCAACATTGATTTGAAGAATCTCCAGTGGAGTTTTGGGGATTTTGATGTGAAAGTGTCACCGTTTTGTCGGGGATTTGGAACATTCCCTGAGAATTTCCAAAGTTTCCCCGGGATTTCCCAAATTTTGAAGGGAACTCCAAACATGTCAACATTGATTTTAAGAATCTCCACTGGAGTTTGAGAGATTTTGACGTGAAAGTGTCACCATTTTGTCGGGGATTTGGAACATCCCCTGAGAATTTCCAAAGTTTCCCCGGGATTTCCCAAATTTTGAAGGGAACTCCAAACATGTCAACATTGATTTGAAGAATCTCCAGTGGAGTTTGAGAGATTTTGACGTGAAAGTGTCACCATTTTGTTGGGGTCTTGGAACATTCCCTGAGAATTTCCAAACTTTCCCCGGGATATCCCAAGTTTTGAAGGGAACTCCAAACATGTCAACATTGATTTTAAGAATCTCCACTGGAGTTTGAGAGATTTTGATGTGACAGTGTCACGACTTTGTCGGGGATTTGGAACATCCCCTGAGAATTTCCAAAATTTCCCCGGGATTTCCCAAAAATTGAAGGGAACTCCAAACATGTCAACATTGATTTTAAGAATCTCCACTGGAGTTTGAGAGATTTTGATGTGACAGTGTCACGACTTTGTCGGGGATTTGGAACATCCCCTGAGAATTTCCAAAGTTTCCCCGGGATTTCCCAAATTTTGAAGGGAACTCCAAACATGTCAACATTGATTTTAAGAATCTCCACTGGAGTTTGAGAGATTTTGACGTGAAAGTGTAACCATTTTGTTGGGGACTTGGAACATTCCCTGAGAATTTCCAAACTTTCCCCGGGATATCCCAAGTTTTGAAGGGAACTCCAAACATGTCAACATTGATTTTAAGAATCTCTACTGGCTTTTTGGGGATTTTGATGTGAAAGTGTCACCGTTTTGTCGGGGATTTGGAACATTCCCTGAGAATTTCCAAAGTTTCCCCGGGATTTCCCAAATTTTGAAGGGAACTCCAAACATGTCAACATTGATTTTAAGAATCTCCACTGGAGTTTGAGAGATTTTGACATGAAAGTTTCACCATTTTGTCGGGGATTTGGAACATTCCCTGAGAATTTCCAAAGTTTCCTTGGGATTTCCCAGATTTTGAAGGGAACTCCAAACAAGTCAACATTGATTTTAAGAATCTCCACTGGAGTTTGAGACATTTTGACGTGAAAGTGTCAACATTTTGTCGGTGATTTGGCACGTTTCCTGAGAATTTCCATAGTTTCCTCGGGATTTCCCAAATTTTGAAGGGAACTCCAAACATGTCAACATTGATTTTAAGAATCTCCAGTGGAGTTTTGGGGATTTTGATGTGAAAGTGTCACCGTTTTGTCGGGGATTTGGAACATTCCCTGAGAATTTCCAAAGTTTCTCCGGGTTTTCCCAAATTTTGAAGGGAACTCCAAACATGTCAACATTGATTTTAAGAATCTCCACTGGAGTTTGAGAGATTTTGACGTGAAAGTGTCACCATTTTGTCGGGGATTTGGAACATCCCCTGAGAATTTCCAAAGTTTCCCCGGGATTTCCCAAATTTTGAAGGGAACTCCAAACATGTCAACATTGATTTTAAGAATCTCCAGTGGAGTTTGAGAGATTTTGACGTGAAAGTGTCACCATTTTGTTGGGGTCTTGGAACATTCCCTGAGAATTTCCAAACTTTCCCCGGGATATCCCAAGTTTTGAAGGGAACTCCAAACATGTCAACATTGATTTTAAGAATCTCCACTGGAGTTTGAGAGATTTTGATGTGACAGTGTCACGACTTTGTCGGGGATTTGGAACATCCCCTGAGAATTTCCAAAATTTCCCCGGGATTTCCCAAAAATTGAAGGGAACTCCAAACATGTCAACATTGATTTTAAGAATCTCCACTGGAGTTTGAGAGATTTTGATGTGACAGTGTCACGACTTTGTCGGGGATTTGGAACATCCCCTGAGAATTTCCAAAGTTTCCCCGGGATTTCCCAAATTTTGAAGGGAACTCCAAACATGTCAACATTGATTTTAAGAATCTCCACTGGAGTTTGAGAGATTTTGACGTGAAAGTGTAACCATTTTGTTGGGGACTTGGAACATTCCCTGAGAATTTCCAAACTTTCCCCGGGATATCCCAAGTTTTGAAGGGAACTCCAAACATGTCAACATTGATTTTAAGAATCTCCAGTGGAGTTTGAGAGATTTTGACGTGAAAGTGTCACCATTTTGTTGGGGATTTGGAACATTCCCTGAGAATTTTCAAAATTTCCCCGGGATTTCCCAAATTTTGAAGGGAACTCCAAACATGTCAACATTGATTTTAAGAATCTCTACTGGAGTTTGAGACATTTTGACGTGAAAGTGTCAACATTTTGTCGGTGATTTGGCACATTTCCTGAGAATTTCTATAGTTTCCTCGGGATTTCCCAAATTTTGAAGGGAACTCCAAACATGTCAACATTGATTTTAAGAATCTCCACTGGAGTTTGAGACATTTTGACGTGAAAGTGTCACCATTTTGTCGGGGATTTAGAAAATTCCCTGACAATTTCCAAAGTTTCGCCAGGATTTCCCAAATATTGAAGGGAACTCCAAACATGTCAACATTGATTTTAAGAATCTCTACTGGAGTTTGAGACATTTTGACGTGAAAGTGTCAATATTTTGTCGGTGATTTGGCACATGTCCTGAGAATTTCCATAGTTTCCTCGGGATTTCCCAAATTTTGAAGGGAACTCCAAACATGTCAACATTGATTTTAAGAATCTCCACTGGAGTTTGAGACATTTTGATGTGAAACTGTCACTATTTTGTCGGGGATTTGGAACATTTTCTGAGAATTTCCAAAGTTTCCCTTGGATTTCCCAAAAATTGAAGGGAACTCCAAACATGTCAACATTGATTTTAAGAATCTCCACTGGAGTTTGAGAGATTTTGACGTGAAAGTGTCACCATTTTGTCGGGGATTTGGAACATCCCCTGAGAATTTCCAAAGTTTCCCCGGGATTTCCCAAATTTTGAAGGGAACTCCAAACATGTCAACATTGATTTTAAGAATCTCCAGTGGAGTTTGAGAGATTTTGACGTGAAAGTGTCACCATTTTGTCGGGGATTTGGAATATCCCCTGAGAATTTCCGAAGTTTCCCTGGGATTTCCCAAATTTTGAAGGGAACTCCAAACATGTCAACATTGATTTTAAGAATCTCCAGTGGAGTTTGAGAGATTTTGACGTGAAAGTGTAACCATTTTGTTGGGGTCTTGGAACATTCCCTGAGAATTTCCAAACTTTCCCCGGGATATCCCAAGTTTTGAAGGGAACTCCAAACATGTCAACATTGATTTTAAGAATCTCCACTGGAGTTTGAGAGATTTTGATGTGACAGTGTCACCATTTTGTTGGGGATTTGGAACATCCCCTTAGAATTTCCAAAGTTTCCCCGGGATTTCCCAAATTTTGAAGGGAACTCCAAACATGTCAACATTGATTTTAAGAATCTCCACTGGTGTTTGAGACATTTTGACGTGAAAGTGTCAACATTTTGTCGGGGATTTAGAAAATTCCCTGATAATTTCCAAATTTTCCCCGGGATTTCCCAAATTTTGAAGGGAACTCCAAACATATCAACATTGATTTTAAGAATCTCCACCGGAGTTTGAGAGATTTTGACGTGAAAGTGTCAACATTTTGTCAGTGATTTGGCACATTTCCTGAGAATTTCCATAGTTTCCTCGGGATTTCCCAAATTTTGAAGGGAACTCCAAACATGTCAACATTGAGTTTAAGAATCTCCACTGGCGTTTTGGGGATTTTGATGTGAAAGTGTCACCGTTTTGTTGGGGATTTGGAACATTCCCTGAGAGTTTCCAAAGTTTCCCCAGGATTTCCCAAATATTGAAGGGAACTCCAAACATGTCAACATTGATTTTAAGAATCTCCACTGGAGTTTGAGAGAATTTGATGTGACAGTGTCACGACTTTGTCGGGGATTTGGAACATCCCCTGAGAATTTCCGAAGTTTCCCCGGGATTTCCCAAATTTTGAAGGGAACTCCAAACATGTCAACATTGATTTTAAGAATCTCCACTGGAGTTTGAGACATTTTGACGTGAAAGTGTCACCATTTTGTCGGGGATTTAGAAAATTCCCTGACAATTTCCAAAGTTTCGCCAGGATTTCCCAAATATTGAAGGGAACTCCAAACATGTCAACATTGATTTTAAGAATCTCCACTGGAGTTTGAGAGATTTTGACGTGAAAGTGTCACCATTTTGTCGGGGATTTGGAACATTCCCTGAGAATTTTCAAAATTTCCCCAGGATATCCCAAGTTTTGAAGGGAACTCCAAACATGTCAACATTGATTTTAAGAATCTCCACTGGAGTTTGAGAGATTTTGATGTGACAGTGTCACGACTTTGTCGGGGATTTGGAACATCCCCTGAGAATTTCCAAAGTTTCCCCGGGATTTCCCAAATTTTGAAGGGAACTCCAAACATGTCAACATTGATTTTAAGAATCTCCACTGGAGTTTGAGAGATTTTGATGTGAAAGTGTAACCATTTTGTTGGGGACTTGGAACATTCCCTGAGAATTTCCAAACTTTCCCCGGGATATCCCAAGTTTTGAAGGGAACTCCAAAGATGTCAACATTGATTTTAAGAATCTCCACTGGAGTTTGAGAGATTTTGACGTGAAAGTGTCAACATTTTTTCGGGCATTTGGAACATCCCCTGAGAATTTCCAAAGTTTCCCCGGGATTTCCAAAATTTTGAAGGGAACTCCAAACATGTCAACATTGATTTTAAGAATCTCCACTGGAGTTTGAGAGATTTTGACGTGAAAGTGTCACCATTTTGTTGGGGACTTGGAACATTCCCTGAGAATTTCCATAGTTTCCTCGGGATTTCCCAAATTTTGAAGGGAACTCCAAACATGTCAACATTGATTTGAAGAATCTCCAGTGGAGTTTTGGGGATTTTGATGTGAAAGTGTCACCATTTTGTCGGGGATTTGGAACATTCCCTGAGAATTTCCAAGGTTT
Source organism: Streptopelia decaocto (assembly GCF_964273445.1). Taxonomy (NCBI): domain Eukaryota; kingdom Metazoa; phylum Chordata; class Aves; order Columbiformes; family Columbidae; genus Streptopelia; species Streptopelia decaocto. The sequence continues at coordinate 313,320 of NC_138672.1, read as the reverse complement.
CCCCGGTATTTCCCAAATTTTGAAGGGAACTCCAAACATGTCAACATTGATTTTAAGAATCTCCACTGGAGTTTGATAGATTTTGACGTGAAAGTGTCACCGTTTTGTCGGGGATTTGGAACATTCCCTGAGAATTTCCAAAGTTTCCCCGGGATTTCCCCAATTTTGAAGGGAACTCCAAACATGTCAACATTGATTTGAAGAATCTCCAGTGGAGTTTGAGAGATTTTGACGTGAAAGTGTCACCATTTTGTTGGGGTCTTGGAACATTCCCTGAGAATTTCCAAACTTTCCCCGGGATATCCCAAGTTTTGAAGGGAACTCCAAACATGTCAACATTGATTTTAAGAATCTCCACTGGAGTTTGAGAGATTTTGATGTGACAGTGTCACGACTTTGTCGGGGATTTGGAACATCCCCTGAGAATTTCCAAAATTTCCCCGGGATTTCCCAAAAATTGAAGGGAACTCCAAACATGTCAACATTGATTTTAAGAATCTCCACTGGAGTTTGAGAGATTTTGATGTGACAGTGTCACGACTTTGTCGGGGATTTGGAACATCCCCTGAGAATTTCCAAAGTTTCCCCGGGATTTCCCAAATTTTGAAGGGAACTCCAAACATGTCAACATTGATTTTAAGAATCTCCACTGGAGTTTGAGAGATTTTGACGTGAAAGTGTAACCATTTTGTTGGGGACTTGGAACATTCCCTGAGAATTTCCAAACTTTCCCCGGGATATCCCAAGTTTTGAAGGGAACTCCAAACATGTCAACATTGATTTTAAGAATCTCTACTGGCTTTTTGGGGATTTTGATGTGAAAGTGTCACCGTTTTGTCGGGGATTTGGAACATTCCCTGAGAATTTCCAAAGTTTCCCCGGGATTTCCCAAATTTTGAAGGGAACTCCAAACATGTCAACATTGATTTTAAGAATCTCCACTGGAGTTTGAGAGATTTTGACATGAAAGTTTCACCATTTTGTCGGGGATTTGGAACATTCCCTGAGAATTTCCAAAGTTTCCTTGGGATTTCCCAGATTTTGAAGGGAACTCCAAACAAGTCAACATTGATTTTAAGAATCTCCACTGGAGTTTGAGAGATTTTGACGTGAAAGTGTCAACATTTTGTCGGTGATTTGGCACGTTTCCTGAGAATTTCCATAGTTTCCTCGGGATTTCCCAAATTTTGAAGGGAACTCCAAACATGTCAACATTGATTTTAAGAATCTCCAGTGGAGTTTTGGGGATTTTGATGTGAAAGTGTCACCGTTTTGTCGGGGATTTGGAACATTCCCTGAGAATTTCCAAAGTTTCCCCGGGTTTTCCCAAATTTTGAAGGGAACTCCAAACATGTCAACATTGATTTTAAGAATCTCCACTGGAGTTTGAGAGATTTTGACGTGAAAGTGTCACCATTTTGTCGGGGATTTGGAACATTCCCTGAGAATTTCCAAAGTTTCCCCGGGATTTCCCAAATTTTGAAGGGAACTCCAAACATGTCAACATTGATTTTAAGAATCTCCAGTGGAGTTTGAGAGATTTTGACGTGAAAGTGTCACCATTTTGTTGGGGTCTTGGAACATTCCCTGAGAATTTCCAAACTTTCCCCGGGATATCCCAAGTTTTGAAGGGAACTCCAAACATGTCAACATTGATTTTAAGAATCTCCACTGGAGTTTGAGAGATTTTGATGTGACAGTGTCACGACTTTGTCGGGGATTTGGAACATCCCCTGAGAATTTCCAAAATTTCCCCGGGATTTCCCAAAAATTGAAGGGAACTCCAAACATGTCAACATTGATTTTAAGAATCTCCACTGGAGTTTGAGAGATTTTGATGTGACAGTGTCACGACTTTGTCGGGGATTTGGAACATCCCCTGAGAATTTCCAAAGTTTCCCCGGGATTTCCCAAATTTTGAAGGGAACTCCAAACATGTCAACATTGATTTTAAGAATCTCCACTGGAGTTTGAGAGATTTTGACGTGAAAGTGTAACCATTTTGTTGGGGACTTGGAACATTCCCTGAGAATTTCCAAACTTTCCCCGGGATATCCCAAGTTTTGAAGGGAACTCCAAACATGTCAACATTGATTTTAAGAATCTCCAGTGGAGTTTGAGAGATTTTGACGTGAAAGTGTCACCATTTTGTTGGGGATTTGGAACATTCCCTGAGAATTTTCAAAATTTCCCCGGGATTTCCCAAATTTTGAAGGGAACTCCAAACATGTCAACATTGATTTTAAGAATCTCTACTGGAGTTTGAGACATTTTGACGTGAAAGTGTCAACATTTTGTCGGTGATTTGGCACATTTCCTGAGAATTTCTATAGTTTCCTCGGGATTTCCCAAATTTTGAAGGGAACTCCAAACATGTCAACATTGATTTTAAGAATCTCCACTGGAGTTTGAGACATTTTGACGTGAAAGTGTCACCATTTTGTCGGGGATTTAGAAAATTCCCTGACAATTTCCAAAGTTTCGCCAGGATTTCCCAAATATTGAAGGGAACTCCAAACATGTCAACATTGATTTTAAGAATCTCTACTGGAGTTTGAGACATTTTGACGTGAAAGTGTCAATATTTTGTCGGTGATTTGGCACATGTCCTGAGAATTTCCATAGTTTCCTCGGGATTTCCCAAATTTTGAAGGAAACTCCAAACATGTCAACATTGATTTTAAGAATCTCCACTGGAGGTTGAGAGATTTTGACGTGAATGTCTCAACATTTTGTCGGTGATTTGGCACATTTCCTGAGAATTTCCATAGTTTCCTCGGGATTTCCCAAATTTTGAAGGGAACTCCAAACATGTCAACATTGATTTTAAGAATCTCCACTGGCGTTTTGGGGATTTTGATGTGAAAGTGTCACCGTTTTGTCGGGGATTTGGAACATTCCCTGAGAATTTCCAAAGTTTCCCCGGTATTTCCCAAATTTTGAAGGGAACTCCAAACATGTCAACATTGATTTTCAGAATCTCCACTGGAGTTTGAGAGATTTTGACGTGAAAGTGTCAACATTTTGTCGGTGATTTGGCACATTTCCTGAGAATTTCCAAAGTTTCCCCGGGATTTCCCAAATTTTGAAGGGAACTCCAAACATGTCAACATTGATTTGAAGAATCTCCAGTGGAGTTTTGGGGATTTTGATGTGAAAGTGTCACCGTTTTGTCGGGGATTTGGAACATTCCCTGAGAATTTCCAAAGTTTCCCCGGGATTTCCCAAATTTTGAAGGGAACTCCAAACATGTCAACATTGATTTTAAGAATCTCCACTGGAGTTTGAGAGATTTTGACGTGAAAGTGTCACCATTTTGTCGGGGATTTGGAACATCCCCTGAGAATTTCCAAAGTTTCCCCGGGATTTCCCAAATTTTGAAGGGAACTCCAAACATGTCAACATTGATTTTAAGAATCTCCAGTGGAGTTTGAGAGATTTTGACGTGAAAGTGTCACCATTTTGTTGGGGTCTTGGAACATTCCCTGAGAATTTCCAAAGTTTCCCCGGGATATCCCAAGTTTTGAAGGGAACTCCAAACATGTCAACATTGATTTTAAGAATCTCCACTGGAGTTTGAGAGATTTTGATGTGAAAGTGTCACGACTTTGTCGGGGATTTGGAACATCCCCTGAGAATTTCCAAAATTTCCCCGGGATTTCCCAAAAATTGAAGGGAACTCCAAACATGTCAACATTGATTTTAAGAATCTCCACTGGAGTTTGAGAGATTTTGATGTGACAGTGTCACGACTTTGTCGGGGATTTGGAACATCCCCTGAGAATTTCCAAAGTTTCCCCGGGATTTCCCAAATTTTGAAGGGAACTCCAAACATGTCAACATTGATTTTAAGAATCTCCACTGGAGTTTGAGAGATTTTGACGTGAAAGTGTAACCATTTTGTTGGGGACTTGGAACATTCCCTGAGAATTTCCAAACTTTCCCCGGGATATCCCAAGTTTTGAAGGGAACTCCAAACATGTCAACATTGATTTTAAGAATCTCCACTGGCTTTTTGGGGATTTTGATGTGAAAGTGTCACCGTTTTGTCGGGGATTTGGAACATTCCCTGAGAATTTCCAAAGTTTCCCCGGGATTTCCCAAATTTTGAAGGGAACTCCAAACATGTCAACATTGATTTTAAGAATCTCCACTGGAGTTTGAGAGATTTTGACATGAAAGTTTCACCATTTTGTCGGGGATTTGGAACATTCCCTGAGAATTTCCAAAGTTTCCTCGGGATTTCCCAGATTTTGAAGGGAACTCCAAACAAGTCAACATTGATTTTAAGAATCTCCACTGGAGTTTGAGAGATTTTGACGTGAAAGTGTCAACATTTTGTCGGTGATTTGGCACGTTTCCTGAGAATTTCCATAGTTTCCTCGGGATTTCCCAAATTTTGAAGGGAACTCCAAACATGTCAACATTGATTTTAAGAATCTCCACTGGCGTTTTGGGGATTTTGATGTGAAAGTGTCACCGTTTTGTCGGGGATTTGGAACATTCCCTGAGAATTTCCAAAGTTTCCCCGGGATTTCCCAAATTTTGAAGGGAACTCCAAACATGTCAACATTGATTTTAAGAATCTCCACTGGAGTTTGAGACATTTTGACGTGAAAGTGTCACCATTTTGTCGGGCATTTGGAACATTTCCTGAGAATTTCCAAAGTTTCCCCAGGATTTCCCAAAAATTGAAGGGAACACCAAACATGTCAACATTGATTTTAAGAATCTCCACTGGAGTTTGAGAGATTTTGACATGAAAGTTTCACCATTTTGTCGGCGATTTGGCACATTTCCTGAGAATTTCCATAGTTTCCTCGGGATTTCCCAAATTTTGAAGGGAACTCCAAACATGTCAACATTGATTTTAAGAATCTCCACTGGAGTTTGAGAGATTTTGACGTGAAAGTGTCACCATTTTGTTGGGGTCTTGGAACATTCCCTGAGAATTTCCAAACTTTCCCCGGGATATCCCAAGTTTTGAAGGGAACTCCAAACATGTCAACATTGATTTTAAGAATCTCCACTGGAGTTTGAGAGATTTTGATGTGACAGTGTCACGACTTTGTCGGGGATTTGGAACATTCCCTGAGAATTTCCAAAATTTCCCCGGGATTTCCCAAAAATTGAAGGGAACTCCAAACATGTCAACATTGATTTTAAGAATCTCCACTGGAGTTTGAGAGATTTTGATGTGACAGTGTCACGACTTTGTCGGGGATTTGGAACATCCCCTGAGAATTTCCAAAGTTTCCCCGGGATTTCCCAAATTTTGAAGGGAACTCCAAACATGTCAACATTGATTTTAAGAATCTCCACTGGAGTTTGAGAGATTTTGACGTGAAAGTGTAACCATTTTGTTGGGGACTTGGAACATTCCCTGAGAATTTCCAAACTTTCCCCGGGATATCCCAAGTTTTGAAGGGAACTCCAAACATGTCAACATTGATTTTAAGAATCTCCAGTGGAGTTTGAGAGATTTTGACGTGAAAGTGTCACCATTTTGTTGGGGATTTGGAACATTCCCTGAGAATTTTCAAAATTTCCCCGGGATTTCCCAAATTTTGAAGGGAACTCCAAACATGTCAACATTGATTTTAAGAATCTCTACTGGAGTTTGAGACATTTTGACGTGAAAGTGTCAACATTTTGTCGGTGATTTGGCACATTTCCTGAGAATTTCCATAGTTTCCTCGGGATTTCCCAAATTTTGAAGGGAACTCCAAACATGTCAACATTGATTTTAAGAATCTCCACTGCCGTTTTGGGGATTTTGATGTGAAAGTGTCACCGTTTTGTCGGGGATTTGGAACATTCCCTGAGAATTTCCAAAGTTTCCCCGGGATTTCCCAAATTTTGAAGGGAACTCCAAACATGTCAACATTGATTTTCAGAATCTCCACTGGAGTTTGAGAGATTTTGACGTGAAAGTGTCAACATTTTGTCGGTGATTTGGCACATTTCCTGAGAATTTCCAAAGTTTCCCCGGGATTTCCCAAATTTGGAAGGGAACTCCAAACATGTCAACATTGATTTTAAGAATCTCCACTGGAGTTTGAGAGATTTTGACATGAAAGTTTCACCATTTTGTCGGGGATTTGGAACATTCCCTGAGAATTTCCGAAGTTTCCTCGGGATTTCCCAGATTTTGAAGGGAACTCCAAACATGTCAACATTGATTTTAATAATCTCCACTGGCGTTTTGGGGATTTTGATGTGAAAGTGTCTCCGTTTTGTCGGGGATTTGGAACATTCCCTGAGAATTTCCAAAGTTTCCCTGGGATTTCCCAAATTTTGAAGGGAACTCCAAACATGTCAACATTGATTTTAAGAATCTCCAGTGGAGTTTGAGACATTTTGACGTGAAAGTGTCACCATTTTGTCGGGGATTTAGAAAATTCCCTGACAATTTCCAAAGTTTCGATAGGATTTCCCAAATATTGAAGGGAACTCCAAACATGTCAACATTGATTTTAAGAATCTCGACTGGAGTTTGAGAGATTTTGACGTGAAAGTGTCACCATTTTGTTGGGGACTTGGAACATTCCCTGAGAATTTCCAAACTTTCCCCAGGATATCCCAAGTTTTGAAGGGAACTCCAAACATGTCAACATTGATTTTAAGAATCTCCCCTGGAGTTTGAGAGATTTTGATGTGAAAGTTTCACCATTTTGTCGGGGATTTGGAACATCCCCTGAGAATTTCCATAGTTTCCCCGGGATTTCCCAAATTTTGAAGGGAACTCCAAACATGTCAACATTGATTTTAAGAATCTCCACTGGAGTTTGATAGATTTTGACGTGAAAGTGTCACCATTTTGTCGGGGATTTGGAACATTCCCTGAGAATTTCCAAAGTTTCCCCGGGATTTCCCAAATTTTGAAGGGAACTCCAAACATGTCAACATTGATTTTAAGAATCTCTACTGGAGTTTGAGACATTTTGACGTGAAAGTGTCAATATTTTGTCGGTGATTTGGCACATTTCCTGAGAATTTCCATAGTTTCCTCGGGATTTCCCAAATTTTGAAGGGAACTCCAAACATGTCAACATTGATTTTAAGAATCTCCACTGGAGTTTGAGAGATTTTGACGTGAAAGTGTCAACATTTTGTCGGTGATTTGGCACATTTCCTGAGAATTTCCATAGTTTCCTCGGGATTTCCCAAATTTTGAAGGGAACTCCAAACATGTCAACATTGATTTTAAGAATCTCCACTGGTGTTTTGGGGATTTTGATGTGAAAGTGTCACCGTTTTGTCGGGGATTTGGAACATTCCCTGAGAATTTCCAAAGTTTCCCCGGGATTTCCCAAATTTGGAAGGGAACTCCAAACATGTCAACATTGATTTGAAGAATCTCCACTGGAGTTTGAGACATTTTGACGTGAAAGTGTCACCATTTTGTCGGTGATTTGGCACATTTCCTGAGAATTTCCAAAGTTTCCCCGGGATTTCCCAAATTTTGAAGGGAACTCCAAACATGTCAACATTGATTTTAAGAATCTCCACTGGAGTTTGAGACATTTTGACATGAAAGTTTCACCATTTTGTCGGGGATTTAGAAAATTCCCTGACAATTTCCAAAGTTTCGACAGGATTTCCCAAATATTGAAGGGAACTCCAAACATGTCAACATTGATTTTAAGAATCTCCACTGGAGTTTGAGAGATTTTGACGTGAAAGTGTCACCATTTTGTCGGGGATTTGGAACATTCCCTGAGAATTTTCAAAATTTCCCCGGGATATCCCAAGTTTTGAACGGAACTCCAAAGATGTCAACATTGATTTTAAGAATCTCCACTGGAGTTTGAGAGATTTTGATGTGACAGTGTCACGACTTTGTCGGGGATTTGGAACATCCCCTGAGAATTTCCAAAGTTTCCCCGGGATTTCCCAAGTTTTTGAAGGGAACTCCAAACATGTCAACATTGATTTTAAGAATCTCCACTGGAGTTTGAGAGATTTTGACGTGAAAGTGTAACCATTTTGTTGGGGACTTGGAACATTCCCTGAGAATTTCCAAACTTTCCCCGGGATATCCCAAGTTTTGAAGGGAACTCCAAACATGTCAACATTGATTTTAAGAATCTCCAGTGGAGTTTGAGAGATTTTGACGTGAAAGTGTCAACATTTTGTCGGTGATTTGGCACATTTCCTGAGAATTTCCATAGTTTCCTCGGGATTTCCCAAATTTTGAAGGGAACTCCAAACATGTCAACATTGATTTTAAGAATCTCCACTGGAGTTTGAGAGATTTTGACGTGAAAGTGTCAACATTTTTTTCGGTGATTTGGCACATTTCCTGAGAATTTCCATAGTTTCCTCGGGATTTCCCAAATTTTGAAGGGAACTCCAAACATGTCAACATTGATTTTAAGAATCTCCACTGGCGTTTTGGGGATTTTGATGTGAAAGTGTCACCGTTTTGTCGGGGATTTGGAACATTCCCTGAGAATTTCCAAAGTTTCCCCGGGATTTCCCCAATTTTGAAGGGAACTCCAAACATGTCAACATTGATTTTAAGAATCTCCACTGGAGTTTGAGAGATTTTGACGTGAAAGTGTCAACATTTTTTCGGGCATTTGGAACATTCCCTGAGAATTTCCAAAGTTTCCCCGGGATTTCCCAAATTTTGAAGGGAACTCCAAACATGTCAACATTGATTTTAAGAATCTCCACTGGAGTTTGAGAGATTTTGACGTGAAAGTGTCACCATTTTGTTGGGGACTTGGAACTTTCCCTGAGAATTTCCAAACTTTCCCGGGATATCCCAAGTTTTGAAGGGAACTCCAAACATGTCAACATTGATTTTAAGAATCTCCCCTGGAGTTTGAGAGATTTTGATGTGAAAGTTTCACCATTTTGTCGGGGATTTGGAACATTCCCTGAGAATTTCCAGAGTTTCCCCGGTATTTCCCAAATTTTGAAGGGAACTCCAAACATGTCAACATTGATTTTAAGAATCTCCACTGGAGTTTGAGAGATTTTGACGTGAAAGTGTCACCATTTTGTCGGGGATTTGGAACATTCCCTGAGAATTTCCAAAATTTCCCCGGGATTTCCCAAATTTTGAAGGGAACTCCAAACATGTCAACATTGATTTTAAGAATCTCCACTGGAGTTTGAGACATTTTGACGTGAAAGTGTCACCATTTTGTCGGGGATTTAGAAAATTCCCTGACAATTTCCAAAGTTTCGACAGGATTTCCCAAATATTGAAGGGAACTCCAAACATGTCAACATTGATTTTAAGAATCTCCACTGGAGTTTGAGAGATTTTGACGTGAAAGTGTCACCATTTTGTCGGGGATTTGGAACATTCCCTGAGAATTTTCAAAATTTCCCCGGGATATCCCAAGTTTTGAACGGAACTCCAAACATGTCAACATTGATTTTAAGAATCTCCACTGGAGTTTGAGAGATTTTGATGTGACAGTGTCACGACTTTGTCGGGGATTTGGAACATCCCCTGAGAATTTCCAAAGTTTCCCCGGGATATCCCAAGTTTTGAAGGGAACTCCAAACATGTCAACATTGATTTTAAGAATCTCCACTGGAGTTTGAGACATTTTGACGTGAAAGTGTCAACATTTTTTCGGGCATTTGGAACATTCCCTGAGAATTTCCAAAGTTTCCCCGGGATTTCCCAAATTTTGAAGGGAACTCCAAACATGTCAACATTGATTTTAAGAATCTCCACTGGAGTTTGAGAGATTTTGACGTGAAAGTGTCACCATTTTGTTGGGGACTTGGAACATTCCCTGAGAATTTCCAAACTTTCCCCGGGATATCCCAAGTTTTGAAGGGAACTCCAAACATGTCAACATTGATTTTAAGAATCTCCCCTGGAGTTTGAGAGATTTTGATGTGAAAGTTTCACCATTTTGTCGGGGATTTGGAACATTCCCTGAGAATTTCCAGAGTTTCCCCGGTATTTCCCAAATTTTGAAGGGAACTCCAAACATGTCAACATTGATTTTAAGAATCTCCACTGGAGTTTGATAGATTTTGACGTGAAAGTGTCACCATTTTGTCGGGGATTTGGAACATTCCTTGAGAATTTCCAAAATTTCCCCGGGATTTCCCAAATTTTGAAGGGAACTCCAAACATGTCAACATTGATTTTAAGAATCTCCACTGGAGTTTGAGAGATTTTGACGTGAAAGTGTCACCATTTTGTCGGGGATTTGGAACATCCCCTTAGAATTTCCAAAGTTTCCCCGGGATTTCCCAAATTTTGAAGGGAACTCCAAACATGTCAACATTGATTTTAAGAATCTCCAGTGGAGTTTGAGAGATTTTGACGTGAAAGTGTCACCATTTTGTTGGGGTCTTGGAACATTTCCTGAGAATTTCCAAAGTTTCCCCGGGATTTCCCAAATTTTGAAGGGAACTCCAAACATGTCAACATTGATTTTAAGAATCTCCACTGGAGTTTGAGACATTTTGACGTGAAAGTGTCACCATTTTGTCGGGGATTTAGAAAATTCCCTGACAATTTCCAAAGTTTCGCCAGGATTTCCCAAATATTGAAGGGAACTCCAAACATGTCAACATTGATTTTAAGAATCTCCACTGGAGTTTGAGACATTTTGACGTGAAAGTGTCACCATTTTGTCGGGGATTTGGAACATTCCCTGAGAATTTTCAAAATTTCCCCGGGATATCCCAAGTTTTGAACGGAACTCCAAACATGTCAACATTGATTTTAAGAATCTCCACTGGAGTTTGAGAGATTTTGATGTGACAGTGTCACGACTTTGTTGGGGATTTGGAACATCCCCTGAGAATTTCCAAAGTTTCCCCGGGATTTCCCAAATTTTGAAGGGAACTCCAAACATGTCAACATTGATTTTAAGAATCTCCAGTGGAGTTTGAGAGATTTTGATGTGAAAGTGTAACCATTTTGTTGGGGACTTGGAACATTCCCTGAGAATTTCCAAACTTTCCCCGGGATATCCCAAGTTTTGAAGGGAACTCCAAACATGTCAACATTGATTTTAAGAATCTCCAGTGGAGTTTGAGAGATTTTGACGTGAAAGTGTCACCATTTTGTCGGGGATTTGGAACATTCCCTGAGAATTTTCAAAATTTCCCCGGGATTTCCCAAATTTTGAAGGGAACTCCAAACATGTCAACATTGATTTTAAGAATCTCTACTGGAGTTTGAGAGATTTTGACGTGAAAGTGTCAACATTTTGTCGGTGATTTGGCACATTTCCTGAGAATTTCCATAGTTTCCTCGGGATTTCCCAAATTTTGAAGGGAACTCCAAACATGTCAACATTGATTTTAAGAATCTCTACTGGAGTTTGAGAGATTTTGACGTGAAAGTGTCAACATTTTTTCGGTGATTTGGTACATTTCCTGAGAATTTCCATAGTTTCCTCGGGATTTCCCAAATTTTGAAGGGAACTCCAAACATGTCAACATTGATTTTAAGAATCTCCACTGGCGTTTTGGGGATTTTGATGTGAAAGTGTCACCGTTTTGTCGGGGATTTGGAACATTCCCTGAGAATTTCCAAAGTTTCCCCGGGATTTCCCCAATTTTGAAGGGAACTCCAAAGATGTCAACATTGATTTTAAGAATCTCCACTGGAGTTTGAGAGATTTTGACGTGAAAGTGTCAACATTTTTTCGGGCATTTGGAACATCCCCTGAGAATTTCCAAAGTTTCCCCGGGATTTCCCAAATTTTGAAGGGAACTCCAAACATGTCAACATTGATTTTAAGAATCTCCACTGGAGTTTTAGAGATTTTGACGTGAAAGTGTCACCATTTTGTTGGGGACTTGGAACATTCCCTGAGAATTTCCAAACTTTCCCCGGGATATCCCAAGTTTTGAAGGGAACTCCAAACATGTCAACATTGATTTTAAGAATCTCCACTGGAGTTTTAGAGATTTTGATGTGAAAGTTTCACCATTTTGTCGGGGATTTGGAACATTCCCTGAGAATTTCCAAGGTTTCCCCGGTATTTCCCAAATTTTGAAGGGAACTCCAAACATGTCAACATTGATTTTAAGAATCTCCACTGGAGTTTGATAGATTTTGACGTGAAAGTGTCACCATTTTGTCGGGGATTTGGAACATTCCCTGAGAATTTCCAAAATTTCCCCGGGATTTCCCAAATTTTGAAGGGAACTCCAAACATGTCAACATTGATTTTAAGAATCTCCACTGGAGTTTGAGACATTTTGACGTGAAAGTGTCACCATTTTGTCGGGGATTTGGAACATCCCCTGAGAATTTCCAAAGTTTCCCCGGGATTTCCCAAATTTTGAAGGGAACTCCAAACATGTCAACATTGATTTTAAGAATCTCCAGTGGAGTTTGAGAGATTTTGACGTGAAAGTGTCACCATTATGTTGGGGTCTTGGAACATTCCCTGAGAATTTCCAAACTTTCCCCGGGATATCCCAAGTTTTGAAGGGAACTCCAAACATGTCAACATTGATTTTAAGAATCTCCACTGGAGTTTGAGAGATTTTGATGTGACAGTGTCACGACTTTGTCGGGGATTTGGAACATCCCCTGAGAATTTCCAAAGTTTCCCCGGGATTTCCCAAAAATTGAAGGGAACTCCAAACATGTCAACATTGATTTTAAGAATCTCCACTGGAGTTTGAGAGATTTTGACGTGAAAGTGTCACCATTTTGTCGGGGATTTGGAACATTCCCTGAGAATTTCCAAAGTTTCCCCGGGATTTCCCAAATTTTGAAGGGAACTCCAAACATGTCAACATTGATTTTAAGAATCTCCACTGGAGTTTGAGAGATTTTGACGTGAAAGTGTCAACATTTTGTCGGTGATTTGGCACGTTTCCTGAGAATTTCCATAGTTTCCCCGGGCTTTCCCAAATTTTGAAGGGAACTCCAAACATGTCAACATTGATTTTAAGGATCTCCACTGGAGTTTGAGAGATTTTGACATGAAAGTTTCACCATTTTGTCGGGGATTTGGAACATTCCCTGAGAATTTCCAAAGTTTCCTCGGGATTTCCCAGATTTCGAAGGGAACTCCAAACATGTCAACATTGATTTTAAGAATCTCCACTGGCGTTTTGGGGATTTTGATGTGAAAGTGTCACCGTTTTGTCGGGGATTTGGAACATTCCCTGAGAATTTCCAAAGTTTCCCCGGGATTTCCCAAATTTTGAAGGGAACTCCAAACATGTCAACATTGATTTTAAGAATCTCCACTGGAGTTTGAGACATTTTGACGTGAAAGTGTCACCATTTTGTCGGGGATTTGGAACATCCCCTGAGAATTTCCAAAGTTTCCCCGGGATTTCCCAAAAATTGAAGGGAACTCCAAACATGTCAACATTGATTTTAAGAATCTCCACTGGAGTTTGAGAGATTTTGACGTGAAAGTGTCAACATTTTGTCGGTGATTTGGCACGTTTCCTGAGAATTTCCAAAATTTCCTCGGGATTTCCCAAATTTTGAAGGGAACTCCAAACATGTCAACATTGATTTTAAGAATCTCCAGTGGAGTTTTGGGGATTTTGATGTGAAAGTGTCACCATTTTGTCGGGGATTTGGAACATTCCCTGAGAATTTCCAAAATTTCCCCTGGATTTCCCAAATTTTGAAGGGAACTCCAAACATGTCAACATTGATTTTAAGAATCTCCACTGGAGTTTGAGAGATTTTGACGTGAAAGTGTCACCATTTTGTCGGGGATTTGGAACATCCCCTGAGAATTTCCAAAGTTTCCCCGGGATTTCCCAAATTTTGAAGGGAACTCCAAACATGTCAACATTGATTTTAAGAATCTCCAGTGGAGTTTGAGAGATTTTGACGTGAAAGTGTCACCATTTTGTTGGGGTCTTGGAACATTCCCTGAGAATTTCCAAACTTTCCCCGGGATATCCCAAGTTTTGAAGGGAACTCCAAACATGTCAACATTGATTTTAAGAATCTCCACTGGAGTTTTAGAGATTTTGACGTGAAAGTGTCACCATTTTGTTGGGGACTTGGAACATTCCCTGAGAATTTCCAAACTTTCCCCGGGATATCCCAAGTTTTGAAGGGAACTCCAAACATGTCAACATTGATTTTAAGAATCTCCACTGGAGTTTTAGAGATTTTGATGTGAAAGTTTCACCATTTTGTCGGGGATTTGGAACATTCCCTGAGAATTTCCAAGGTTTCCCCGGTATTTCCCAAATTTTGAAGGGAACTCCAAACATGTCAACATTGATTTTAAGAATCTCCACTGGAGTTTGATAGATTTTGACGTGAAAGTGCCACCATTTTGTCGGGGATTTGGAACATTCCCTGAGAATTTCCAAAATTTCCCCGGGATTTCCCAAATTTTGAAGGGAACTCCAAACATGTCAACATTGATTTGAAGAATCTCCACTGGAGTTTGAGACATTTTGACGTGAAAGTGTCACCATTTTGTCGGGGATTTGGAACATCCCCTGAGAATTTCCAAAGTTTCCCCGGGATTTCCCAAATTTTGAAGGGAACTCCAAACATGTCAACATTGATTTGAAGAATCTCCACTGGAGTTTGAGAGATTTTGACGTGAAAGTGTCACCATTTTGTTGGGGTCTTGGAACATTCCCTGAGAATTTCCAAACTTTCCCCGGGATATCCCAAGTTTTGAAGGGAACTCCAAACATGTCAACATTGATTTTAAGAATCTCCACTGGAGTTTGAGAGATTTTGATGTGACAGTGTCACGACTTTGTCGGGGATTTGGAACATTCCCTGAGAATTTCCAAAGTTTCCCCGGGATTTCCCAAAAATTGAAGGGAACTCCAAACATGTCAACATTGATTTTAAGAATCTCCACTGGAGTTTGAGAGATTTTGACGTGAAAGTGTCACCATTTTGTCGGGGATTTGGAACATTCCCTGAGAATTTCCAAAGTTTCCCCGGGATTTCCCAAATTTGGAAGGGAACTCCAAACATGTCAACATTGATTTTAAGAATCTCCACTGGAGTTTGAGAGATTTTGACGTGAAAGTGTCAACATTTTGTCGGTGATTTGGCACGTTTCCTGAGAATTTCCATAGTTTCCCCGGGCTTTCCCAAATTTTGAAGGGAACTCCAAACATGTCAACATTGATTTTAAGGATCTCCACTGGAGTTTGAGAGATTTTGACATGAAAGTTTCACCATTTTGTCGGGGATTTGGAACATTCCCTGAGAATTTCCAAAGTTTCCTCGGGATTTCCCAGATTTCGAAGGGAACTCCAAACATGTCAACATTGATTTTAAGAATCTCCACTGGCGTCTTGGGGATTTTGATGTGAAAGTGTCACCGTTTTGTCGGGGATTTGGAACATTCCCTGAGAATTTCCAAAGTTTCCCCGGGATTTCCCAAATTTTGAAGGGAACTCCAAACATGTCAACATTGATTTTAAGAATCTCCACTGGAGTTTGAGAGATGTTGACGTGAAAGTGTCACCATTTTGTCGGGGATTTGGAACATTCCCTGAGAATTTCCAAAGTTTCCCCGGGATTTCCCAAATTTTGAAGGGAACTCCAAACATGTCAACATTGATTTTAAGAATCTCCACTGGAGTTTGAGAGATTTTGATGTGACAGTGTCACGACTTTGTCGGGGATTTGGAACATCCCCTGAGAATTTCCAAAGTTTCCCCGGGATTTCCCAAATTTTGAAGGGAACTCCAAACATGTCAACATTGATTTTAAGAATCTCCACTGGAGTTTGAGAGATTTTGACGTGAAAGTGTCAACATTTTGTCGGTGATTTGGCACGTTTCCTGAGAATTTCCATAGTTTCCCCGGGCTTTCCCAAATTTTGAAGGGAACTCCAAACATGTCAACATTGATTTTAAGGATCTCCACTGGAGTTTGAGAGATTTTGACATGAAAGTTTCACCATTTTGTCGGGGATTTGGAACATTCCCTGAGAATTTCCAAAGTTTCCTCGGGATTTCCCAGATTTCGAAGGGAACTCCAAACATGTCAACATTGATTTTAAGAATCTCCACTGGCGTTTTGGGGATTTTGATGTGAAAGTGTCACCGTTTTGTCGGGGATTTGGAACATTCCCTGAGAATTTCCAAAGTTTCCCCGGGATTTCCCAAATTTTGAAGGGAACTCCAAACATGTCAACATTGATTTTAAGAATCTCCACTGGAGTTTGAGAGATGTTGACGTGAAAGTGTCACCATTTTGTCGGGGATTTGGAACATTCCCTGAGAATTTCCAAAGTTTCCCCGGGATTTCCCAAATTTTGAAGGGAACTCCAAACATGTCAACATTGATTTTAAGAATCTCCACTGGAGTTTGAGAGATTTTGATGTGACAGTGTCACGACTTTGTCGGGGATTTGGAACATCCCCTGAGAATTTCCAAAGTTTCCCCGGGATTTCCCAAATTTTGAAGGGAACTCCAAACATGTCAACATTGATTTTAAGAATCTCCACTGGAGTTTGAGAGATTTTGACGTGAAAGTGTCACCATTTTGTCGGGGATTTGGAACGTTCCTTGAGAATTTCCAAAGTTTCCCCGGGATTTCCCAAATTTGGAAGGGAACTCCAAACATGTCAACATTGATTTTAAGAATCTCCACTGGAGTTTGAGAGATTTTGACGTGAAAGTGTCAACATTTTGTCGGTGATTTGGCACGTTTCCTGAGAATTTCCATAGTTTCCTCGGGATTTCCCAAATTTTGAAGGGAACTCCAAACATGTCAACATTGATTTTAAGAATCTCCACTGGCGTTTTGGGGATTTTGATGTGAAAGTGTCACCGTTTTGTTGGGGATTTGGAACATTCCCTGAGAATTTCCAAAGTTTCCCCGGGATTTCCCAAATTTTGAAGGGAACTCCAAACATGTCAACATTGATTTTAAGAATCTCCACTGGAGTTTGAGAGATTTTGACATGAAAGTTTCACCATTTTGTCGGGGATTTGGAACATTCCCTGAGAATTTCCAAAGTTTCCTCGGGATTTCCCAGATTTTGAAGGGAACTCCAAACATGTCAACATTGATTTTAATAATCTCCACTGGCGTTTTGGGGATTTTGATGTGAAAGTGTCACCGTTTTGTCGGGGATTTGGAACATTCCCTGAGAATTTCCAAAGTTTCCCCGGGATTTCCCAAATTTTGAAGGGAACTCCAAACATGTCAACATTGATTTTAAGAATCTCCACTGGAGTTTGAGACATTTTGACGTGAAAGTGTCACCATTTTGTCGGGGATTTAGAAAATTCCCTGACAATTTCCAAAGTTTCGCCAGGATTTCCCAAATATTGAAGGGAACTCCAAACATGTCAACATTGATTTTAAGAATCTCCACTGGAGTTTGAGAGATTTTGACATGAAAGTGTCACCATTTTGTCGGGGATTTGGAACATTCCCTGAGAATTTTCAAAATTTCCCCGGGATATCCCAAGTTTTGAAGGGAACTCCAAACATGTCAACATTGATTTGAAGAATCTCCACTGGAGTTTTAGAGATTTTGATGTGACAGTGTCACGACTTTGTCGGGGATTTGGAACATCCCCTGAGAATTTCCAAAGTTTCCCCGGGATTTCCCAAAAATTGAAGGGAACTCCAAACATGTCAACATTGATTTTAAGAATCTCCACTGGAGTTTGAGAGATTTTGACGTGAAAGTGTCAACATTTTGTCGGTGATTTGGCACGTTTCCTGAGAATTTCCATAGTTTCCTCGGGATTTCCCAAATTTTGAAGGGAACTCCAAACATGTCAACATTGATTTTAAGAATCTCCACTGGCGTTTTGGGGATTTTGATGTGAAAGTGTCACCGTTTTGTCGGGGATTTGGAACATTCCCTGAGAATTTCCAAAGTTTCCCCGGGATTTCCCCAATTTTGAAGGGAACTCCAAACATGTCAACATTGATTTTAAGAATCTCCACTGGAGTTTGAGAGATTTTGACGTGAAAGTGTCACCATTTTTTCAGGCATTTGGAACATTTCCTGAGAATTTCCAAAGTTTCCCCGGGATTTCCCAAATTTTGAAGGGAACTCCAAACATGTCAACATTGATTTTAAGAATCTCCACTAGAGTTTGAGAGATTTTGACATGAAAGTTTCACCATTTTGTCGGGGATTTGGAACATTCCCTGAGAATTTCCAAAGTTTCCTCGGGATTTCCCAAATTTTGAAGGGAACTCCAAACATGTCAACATTGATTTTAAGAATCTCCACTGGCGTTTTGTGGATTTTGATGTGAAAGTGTCACCGTTTTGTCGGGGATTTGGAACATTCCCTGAGAATTTCCAAAGTTTCCCCGGGATTTCCCAAATTTTGAAGGGAACTCCAAACATGTCAACATTGATTTTAAGAATCTCCACTGGAGTTTGAGACATTTTGACGTGAAAGTGTCACCATTTTGTCGGGGATTTAGAAAATTCCCTGACAATTTCCAAAGTTTCGCCAGGATTTCCCAAATATTGAAGGGAACTCCAAACATGTCAACATTGATTTTAAGAATCTCCACTGGAGTTTGAGAGATTTTGACGTGAAAGTGTCACCATTTTGTCAGGGATTTGGAACATTCCCTGAGAATTTTCAAAATTTCCCCGGGATATCCCAAGTTTTGAAGGGAACTCCAAACATGTCAACATTGATTTTAAGAATCTCCACTGGAGTTTTAGAGATTTTGATGTGACAGTGTCACGACTTTGTCGGGGATTTGGAACATCCCCTGAGAATTTCCAAAGTTTCCCCGGGATTTCCCAAATTTTGAAGGGAACTCCAAACATGTCAACATTGATTTTAAGAATCTCCAGTGGAGTTTGAGAGATTTTGACGTGAAAGTGTCACCATTTTGTTGGGGACTTGGAACATTCCCTGAGAATTTCCAAACTTTCCCCGGGATATCCCAAGTTTTGAAGGGAACTCCAAACATGTCAACATTGATTTTAAGAATCTCCAGTGGAGTTTGAGAGATTTTGACGTGAAAGTGTCACCATTTTGTCGGGGATTTGGAACATTCCCTGAGAATTTTCAAAATTTCCCCGGGATTTCCCAAATATTGAAGGGAACTCCAAACATGTCAACATTGATTTGAAGAATCTCTACTGGAGTTTGAGAGATTTTGACGTGAAAGTGTCAACATTTTGTCGGTGATTTGGCACATTTCCTGAGAATTTCCATAGTTTCCTCGGGATTTCCCAAATTTTGAAGGGAACTCCAAACATGTCAACATTGATTTTAAGAATCTCCACTGGAGTTTGAGACATTTTGATGTGAAACTGTCACCATTTTGTCGGGGATTTTGAACATTTCCTCTGAATTTCCGAAGTTTCCTCGGGATTTCCCAAAAACTGAAGGGAACTCCAAACATGTCAACATTGATTTTAAGAATCTCCACTTGAATTTGAGACATTTTGATGTGAAAGTGTCACAATTTTGTCGGCGATTTGGCAAATTCCCTGACAATTTACAAAGTTTCCCCAGGATCTCCCAAATTTTGAAGGGAACTCCAAGCATGTCAACATTGATTTTAAGAATCTCCACTGGAGTTTGAGACATTTTGATGTGAAACTGTCACTGTTTTGTCGGGGATTTGGAACATTTCTTGAGAATTTCCAAAGTTTCCCTTGGATTTCCCAAATTTTGAAGGGAACTCCAAACATGTCAACATTGATTTTAAGAATCTCCACTGGAGTTTGAGAGATTTTGATGTTACAGTGTCACCATTTTGTCGGGGATTTGGAACATCCCCTGACAATTTCCAAAGTTTCCCCGGGATTTCCCAAATTTGGAAGGGAACTCCAAACATGTCAACATTGATTTGAAGAATCTCCACTGGAGTTTGAGAGATGTTGAGGTGAAAGTGTCACCATTTTGTCGGGGATTTTGAACATTTCCTGAGCATTTCCAAAGTTTCCTCGGGATTTCTCAAATTTTGAAGGGAACTCCAAACATGTCAACATTGATTTTAAGAATCTCCACTGGAGTTTGAGAGATTTTGACGTGAAAGTGTCACCATTTTGTCGGGGATTTGGAACATCCCCTCAGAATTTCCAAAGTTTCCCTGGGATTTCCCAGATTTTGAAGGGAACTCCAAACATGTCAACATTGATTTTAAGAATCTCCACTGGAGTTTGAGAGATTTTGACGTGAAAGTGTCACCATTTTGTTGGGGACTTGGAACATTCCCTGAGAATTTCCAAACTTTCCCCGGGATATCCCAAGTTTTGAAGGGAACTCCAAACATGTCAACATTGATTTTAAGAATCTCCACTGGAGTTTGAGAGATTTTGATGTTACAGTGTCACCATTTTGTCGGGGATTTGGAACATCCCCTGAGAATTTCCAAAGTTTCCCCGGGATTTCCCAAATTTTGAAGGGAACTCCAAACATGTCAACATTGATTTTAAGAATCTCCACTAGAGTTTGAGAGATTTTGACATGAAAGTTTCACCATTTTGTCGGGGATTTGGAACATTCCCTGAGAATTTCCAAAGTTTCCTCGGGATTTCCCAAATTTTGAAGGGAACTCCAAACATGTCAACATTGATTTTAAGAATCTCCACTGGCGTTTTGGGGATTTTGATGTGAAAGTGTCACCGTTTTGTCGGGGATTTGGAACATTCCCTGAGAATTTCCAAAGTTTCCCCGGGATTTCCCAAATTTTGAAGGGAACTCCAAACATGTCAACATTGATTTTAAGAATCTCCACTGGAGTTTGAGACATTTTGACGTGAAAGTGTCACCATTTTGTCGGGGATTTAGAAAATTCCCTGACAATTTCCAAAGTTTCGCCAGGATTTCCCAAATATTGAAGGGATCTCCAAACATGTCAACATTGATTTTAAGAATCTCCACTGGAGTTTGAGAGATTTTGACGTGAAAGTGTCACCATTTTGTCAGGGATTTGGAACATTCCCTGAGAATTTTCAAAATTTCCCCGGGATATCCCAAGTTTTGAAGGGAACTCCAAACATGTCAACATTGATTTTAAGAATCTCCACTGGAGTTTTAGAGATTTTGATGTGACAGTGTCACGACTTTGTCGGGGATTTGGAACATCCCCTGAGAATTTCCAAAGTTTCCCCGGGATTTCCCAAATTTTGAAGGGAACTCCAAACATGTCAACATTGATTTTAAGAATCTCCAGTGGAGTTTGAGAGATTTTGACGTGAAAGTGTCACCATTTTGTTGGGGACTTGGAACATTCCCTGAGAATTTCCAAACTTTCCCCGGGATATCCCAAGTTTTGAAGGGAACTCCAAACATGTCAACATTGATTTTAAGAATCTCCAGTGGAGTTTGAGAGATTTTGACGTGAAAGTGTCACCATTTTGTCGGGGATTTGGAACATTCCCTGAGAATTTTCAAAATTTCCCCGGGATTTCCCAAATATTGAAGGGAACTCCAAACATGTCAACATTGATTTTAAGAATCTCTACTGGAGTTTGAGAGATTTTGACGTGAAAGTGTCAACATTTTGTCGGTGATTTGGCACATTTCCTGAGAATTTCCATAGTTTCCTCGGGATTTCCCAAATTTTGAAGGGAACTCCAAACATGTCAACATTGATTTTAAGAATCTCCACTGGAGTTTGAGACATTTTGATGTGAAACTGTCACCATTTTGTCGGGGATTTTGAACATTTCCTCTGAATTTCCGAAGTTTCCTCGGGATTTCCCAAAAACTGAAGGGAACTCCAAACATGTCAACATTGATTTTAAGAATCTCCACTTGAATTTGAGACATTTTGATGTGAAAGTGTCACAATTTTGTCGGGGATTTGGCAAATTCCCTGACAATTTACAAAGTTTCCCCAGGATCTCCCAAATTTTGAAGGGAACTCCAAGCATGTCAACATTGATTTTAAGAATCTCCACTGGAGTTTGAGACATTTTGATGTGAAACTGTCACTGTTTTGTCGGGGATTTGGAACATTTCTTGAGAATTTCCAAAGTTTCCCTTGGATTTCCCAAATTTTGAAGGGAACTCCAAACATGTCAACATTGATTTTAAGAATCTCCACTGGAGTTTGAGAGATTTTGACGTGAACGTGTCACCATTTTGTCGGGGATTTTGAACATTTCCTGAGCATTTCCAAAGTTTCCTCGGGATTTCTCAAATTTTGAAGGGAACTCCAAACATGTCAACATTGATTTTAAGAATCTCCACTGGAGTTTGAGAGATTTTGACGTGAAAGTGTCACCATTTTTTCAGGCATTTGGAACATTTCCTGAGAATTTCCAAAGTTTCCCCGGGATTTCCCAAATTTTGAAGGGAACTCCAAACATGTCAACATTGATTTTAAGAATCTCCACTAGAGTTTGAGAGATTTTGACATGAAAGTTTCACCATTTTGTCGGGGATTTGGAACATTCCCTGAGAATTTCCAAAGTTTCCTCGGGATTTCCCAAATTTTGAAGGGAACTCCAAACATGTCAACATTGATTTTAAGAATCTCCACTGGCGTTTTGGGGATTTTGATGTGAAAGTGTCACCGTTTTGTCGGGGATTTGGAACATTCCCTGAGAATTTCCAAAGTTTCCCCGGGATTTCCCAAATTTTGAAGGGAACTCCAAACATGTCAACATTGATTTTAAGAATCTCCACTGGAGTTTGAGACATTTTGACGTGAAAGTGTCACCATTTTGTCGGGGATTTAGAAAATTCCCTGACAATTTCCAAAGTTTCGCCAGGATTTCCCAAATATTGAAGGGAACTCCAAACATGTCAACATTGATTTTCAGAATCTCCACTGGAGTTTGAGAGATTTTGACGTGAAAGTGTCACCATTTTGTCAGGGATTTGGAACATTCCCTGAGAATTTTCAAAATTTCCCCGGGATATCCCAAGTTTTGAAGGGAACTCCAAACATGTCAACATTGATTTTAAGAATCTCCACTGGAGTTTTAGAGATTTTGATGTGACAGTGTCACGACTTTGTCGGGGATTTGGAACATCCCCTGAGAATTTCCAAAGTTTCCCCGGGATTTCCCAAATTTTGAAGGGAACTCCAAACATGTCAACATTGATTTTAAGAATCTCCAGTGGAGTTTGAGAGATTTTGACGTGAAAGTGTCACCATTTTGTTGGGGACTTGGAACATTCCCTGAGAATTTCCAAACTTTCCCCGGGATATCCCAAGTTTTGAAGGGAACTCCAAACATGTCAACATTGATTTTAAGAATCTCCAGTGGAGTTTGAGAGATTTTGACGTGAAAGTGTCACCATTTTGTCGGGGATTTGGAACATTCCCTGAGAATTTTCAAAATTTCCCCGGGATTTCCCAAATATTGAAGGGAACTCCAAACATGTCAACATTGATTTTAAGAATCTCTACTGGAGTTTGAGAGATTTTGACGTGAAAGTGTCAACATTTTGTCGGTGATTTGGCACATTTCCTGAGAATTTCCATAGTTTCCTCGGGATTTCCCAAATTTTGAAGGGAACTCCAAACATGTCAACATTGATTTTAAGAATCTCCACTGGAGTTTGAGACATTTTGATGTGAAACTGTCACCATTTTGTCGGGGATTTTGAACATTTCCTCTGAATTTCCGAAGTTTCCTCGGGATTTCCCAAAAACTGAAGGGAACTCCAAACATGTCAACATTGATTTTAAGAATCTCCACTTGAATTTGAGACATTTTGATGTGAAAGTGTCACAATTTTGTCGGGGATTTGGCAAATTCCCTGACAATTTCCAAAGTTTCCCCAGGATTTCCCAAATTTTGAAGGGAACTCCAAGCATGTCAACATTGATTTTAAGAATCTCCACTGGAGTTTGAGACATTTTGATGTGAAACTGTCACTGTTTTGTCGGGG
Organism: Streptopelia decaocto; assembly: GCF_964273445.1. Classification (NCBI taxonomy): domain Eukaryota; kingdom Metazoa; phylum Chordata; class Aves; order Columbiformes; family Columbidae; genus Streptopelia; species Streptopelia decaocto. The sequence continues at coordinate 289,554 of NC_138672.1, read as the reverse complement.
ATTTGGAACATTTCTTGAGAATTTCCAAAGTTTCCCTTGGATTTCCCAAATTTTGAAGGGAACTCCAAACATGTCAACATTGATTTTAAGAATCTCCACTGGAGTTTGAGAGATTTTGACGTGAACGTGTCACCATTTTGTCGGGGATTTTGAACATTTCCTGAGCATTTCCAAAGTTTCCTCGGGATTTCTCAAATTTTGAAGGGAACTCCAAACATGTCAACATTGATTTGAAGAATCTCCACTGGAGTTTGAGAGATTTTGACGTGGAAGTGTAACCATTTTGTTGGGGACTTGGAACATTCCCTGAGAATTTCCAAACTTTCCCCGGGATATCCCAAGTTTTGAAGGGAACTCCAAACATGTCAACATTGATTTTAAGAATCTCCACTGGAGTTTGAGAGATTTTGATGTTACAGTGTCACCATTTTGTCGGGGATTTGGAACATCCCCTGACAATTTCCAAAGTTTCCCCGGGATTTCCCAAATTTGGAAGGGAACTCCAAACATGTCAACATTGATTTGAAGAATCTCCACTGGAGTTTGAGAGATGTTGAGGTGAAAGTGTCACCATTTTGTCGGGGATTTTGAACATTTCCTGAGCATTTCCAAAGTTTCCTCGGGATTTCTCAAATTTTGAAGGGAACTCCAAACATGTCAACATTGATTTTAAGAATCTCCACTGGAGTTTGAGACATTTTGACGTGAAAGTGTCACCATTTTGTCGGGGATTTAGAAAATTCCCTGACAATTTCCAAAGTTTCGCCAGGATTTCCCAAATATTGAAGGGAACTCCAAACATGTCAACATTGATTTTAAGAATCTCCACTGGAGTTTGAGAGATTTTGACGTGAAAGTGTCACCATTTTGTCAGGGATTTGGAACATTCCCTGAGAATTTTCAAAATTTCCCCAGGATTTCCCAAATATTGAAGGGAACTCCAAACATGTCCACATTGATTTTAAGAATCTCCACTGGAGTTTTAGAGATTTTGATGTGACAGTGTCACGACTTTGTCGGGGATTTGGAACATCCCCTGAGAATTTCCAAAGTTTCCCCGGGATTTCCCAAATTTTGAAGGGAACTCCAAACATGTCAACATTGATTTTAAGAATCTCCAGTGGAGTTTGAGAGATTTTGACGTGAAAGTGTCACCATTTTGTTGGGGACTTGGAACATTCCCTGAGAATTTCCAAACTTTCCCCGGGATATCCCAAGTTTTGAAGGGAACTCCAAACATGTCAACATTGATTTTAAGAATCTCCAGTGGAGTTTGAGAGATTTTGACGTGAAAATGTCACCATTTTGTCGGGGATTTGGAACATTCCCTGAGAATTTTCAAAATTTCCCCGGGATTTCCCAAATATTGAAGGGAACTCCAAACATGTCAACATTGATTTTAAGAATCTCTACTGGAGTTTGAGAGATTTTGACGTGAAAGTGTCAACATTTTGTCGGTGATTTGGCACATTTCCTGAGAATTTCCATAGTTTCCTCGGGATTTCCCAAATTTTGAAGGGAACTCCAAACATGTCAACATTGATTTTAAGAATCTCCACTGGAGTTTGAGACATTTTGATGTGAAACTGTCACCATTTTGTCGGGGATTTTGAACATTTCCTCTGAATTTCCGAAGTTTCCTCGGGATTTCCCAAAAACTGAAGGGAACTCCAAACATGTCAACATTGATTTTAAGAATCTCCACTTGAATTTGAGACATTTTGATGTGAAAGTGTCACAATTTTGTCGGGGATTTGGCAAGTTCCCTGACAATTTCCAAAGTTTCCCCAGGATTTCCCAAATTTTGAAGGGAACTCCAAGCATGTCAACATTGATTTTAAGAATCTCCACTGGAGTTTGAGACATTTTGATGTGAAACTGTCACTGTTTTGTCGGGGATTTGGAACATTTCTTGAGAATTTCCAAAGTTTCCCTTGGATTTCCCAAATTTTGAAGGGAACTCCAAACATGTCAACATTGATTTTAAGAATCTCCACTGGAGTTTGAGAGATTTTGACGTGAACGTGTCTCCATTTTGTCGGGGATTTTGAACATTTCCTGAGCATTTCCAAAGTTTCCTCGGGATTTCTCAAACTTTGAAGGGAACTCCAAACATGTCAACATTGATTTGAAGAATCTCCACTGGAGTTTGAGAGATTTTGACGTGGAAGTGTAACCATTTTGTTGGGGACTTGGAACATTCCCTGAGAATTTCCAAACTTTCCCCGGGATATCCCAAGTTTTGAAGGGAACTCCAAACATGTCAACATTGATTTTAAGAATCTCCACTGGAGTTTGAGAGATTTTGATGTTACAGTGTCACCATTTTGTCGGGGATTTGGAACATCCCCTGACAATTTCCAAAGTTTCCCCGGGATTTCCCAAATTTGGAAGGGAACTCCAAACATGTCAACATTGATTTGAAGAATCTCCACTGGAGTTTGAGAGATGTTGAGGTGAAAGTGTCACCATTTTGTCGGGGATTTTGAACATTTCCTGAGCATTTCCAAAGTTTCCTCGGGATTTCTCAAATTTTGAAGGGAACTCCAAACATGTCAACATTGATTTTAAGAATCTCCACTGGAGTTTGAGAGATTTTGACGTGAAAGTGTCACCATTTTGTCGGGGATTTGGAACATCCCCTCAGAATTTCCAAAGTTTCCCTGGGATTTCCCAGATTTTGAAGGGAACTCCAAACATGTCAACATTGATTTTAAGAATCTCCACTGGAGTTTGAGAGATTTTGACGTGAAAGTGTAACCATTTTGTTGGGGACTTGGAACATTCCCTGAGAATTTCCAAACTTTCCCCGGGTTATCCCAAGTTTTGAAGGGAACTCCAAACATGTCAACATTGATTTTAAGAATCTCCACTGGAGTTTGAGAGATTTTGATGTTACAGTGTCACCATTTTGTCGGGGATTTGGAACATCCCCTGAGAATTTCCAAAGTTTCCCCGGGATTTCCCAAATTTTGAAGGGAACTCCAAACATGTCAACATTGATTTTAAGAATCTCCACTGGCGTTTTGGGGATTTTGATGTGAAAGTGTCACCGTTTTGTCGGGGATTTGGAACATTCCCTGACAATTTCCAAAGTTTCCCCGGGATTTCCCCAATTTTGAAGGGAACTCCAAACATGTCAACATTGATTTTAAGAATCTCCACTGGAGTTTGAGAGATCTTGACGTGAAAGTGTCACCATTTTGTTGGGGACTTGGAACATTCCCTGAGAATTTCCAAAGTTTCCCCGGGATATCCCAAGTTTTGAAGGGAACTCCAAACATGTCACCATTGATTTTAAGAATCTCCACTGGAGTTTGAGAGGTTTTGATGTGACAGTGTCACGACTTTGTCGGGGATTTGGAACATCCCCTGAGAATTTCCAAAGTTTCCCCGGGATTTCCCAAAAATTGAAGGGAACTCCAAACATATCAACATTGATTTTAAGAATCTCCACTGGAGTTTGAGAGATTTTGACGTGAAAGTGTCACCATTTTGTCGGGGATTTGGAACATTCCCTGAGAATTTCCAAAGTTTCCCCGGGATTTCCCTAATTTTGAAGGGAACTCCAAACATGTCAACATTGATTTTAAGAATCTCCACTGGAGTTTGAGAGATTTTGACATGAAAGTTTCACCATTTTGTCGGGGATTTGGCACATTTCCTGAGAATTTCCATAGTTTCCTCGGGATTTCCCAAATTTTGAAGGGAACTCCAAACATGTCAACATTGATTTTAAGAATCTCCACTGGAGTTTGAGAGATTTTGACGTGAAAGTGTCACCATTTTGTCGGGCATTTGGAACATTCCCTGAGAATTTCCAAAGTTTCCCCGGGATTTCCCCAATTTTGAAGGGAACTCCAAACATGTCAACATTGATTTTAAGAATCTCCAGTGGAGTTTGAGAGATTTTGACGTGAAAGTGTCACCATTTTGTTGGGGTCTTGGAACATTCCCTGAGAATTTCCAAACTTTCCCCGGGATATCCCAAGTTTTGAAGGGAACTCCAAACATGTCAACATTGATTTTAAGAATCTCCACTGGAGTTTGAGAGATTTTGATGTGACAGTGTCACGACTTTGTCGGGGATTTGGAACATCCCCTGAGAATTTCCAAAGTTTCCCCGGGATATCCCAAAAATTGAAGGGAACTCCAAACATGTCAACATTGATTTTAAGAATCTCCACTGGAGTTTGAGAGATTTTGACGTGAAAGTGTCACCATTTTGTCGGGGATTTGGAACATTCCCTGAGAATTTCCAAAGTTTCCCCGGGATTTCCCAAATTTGGAAGGGAACTCCAAACATGTCAACATTGATTTTAAGAATCTCCACTGGAGTTTGAGAGATTTTGACGTGAAAGTGTCAACATTTTGTCGGTGATTTGGCACGTTTCCTGAGAATTACCATAGTTTCCTCGGGATTTCCCAAATTTTGAAGGGAACTCCAAACATGTCAACATTGATTTTAAGAATCTCCACTGGCGTTTTGGGGATTTTGATGTGAAAGTGTAACCGTTTTGTCGGGGATTTGGAACATTCCCTGAGAATTTCCAAAGTTTCCCCAAGATTTCCCAAATTTGGAAGGGAACTCCAAACATGTCAGCATTGATTTTAAGAATCTCCACTGGAGTTTGAGAGATTTTGACATGAAAGTTTCACCATTTTGTCGGGGATTTGGAACATTCCCTGAGAATTTCCAAAGTTTCCTCGGGATTTCCCAAATTTTGAAGGGAACTCCAAACATGTCAACATTGATTTTAAGAATCTCCACTGGCGTTTTGGGGATTTTGATGTGAAAGTGTCACCGTTTTGTCGGGGATTTGGAACATTCCCTGAGAATTTCCAAAGTTTCCCTGGGATTTCCCAAATTTTGAAGGGAACTCCAAACATGTCAACATTGATTTTAAGAATCTCCACTGGAGTTTGAGACATTTTGACGTGAAAGTGTCACCATTTTGTCGGGGATTTAGAAAATTCCCTGACAATTTCCAAAGTTTCGCCAGGATTTCCCAAATATTGAAGGGAACTCCAAACATGTCAACATTGATTTTAAGAATCTCCAGTGGAGTTTGAGAGATTTTGACGTGAAAGTGTCACCATTTTGTCGGGGATTTGGAACATTCCCTGAGAATTTTCAAAATTTCCCCGGGATATCCCAAGTTTTGAAGGGAACTCCAAACATGTCAACATTGATTTTAAGAATCTCCACTGGAGTTTGAGAGATTTTGATGTGACAGTGTCACGACTTTGTCGGGGATATGGAACATCCCCTGAGAATTTCCAAAGTTTCCCCGGGATTTCCCAAAAATTGAAGGGAACTCCAAACAGGTCAACATTGATTTTAAGAATCTCCACTGGAGTTTGAGAGATTTTGCCGTGAAAGTGTCAACATTTTGTCGGTGATTTGGCACGTTTCCTGAGAATTTCCAAAATTTCCTCGGGATTTCCCAAATTTTGAAGGGAACTCCAAACATGTCAACATTGATTTTAAGAATCTCCAGTGGAGTTTTGGGGATTTTGATGTGAAAGTGTCACCGTTTTGTCGGCGATTTGGAACATTCCCTGAGAATTTCCAAGGTTTCCCCGGGATTTCCCAAATTTTGAAGGGAACTCCAAACATGTCAACATTGATTTTAAGAATCTCCACTGGAGTTTGAGAGATTTTGACGTGAAAGTGTCACCATTTTGTCGGGGATTTGGAACATTCCCTGAGAATTTCCAAAATTTACCCGGGATTTCCCAAATTTGGAAGGGAACTCCAAACATGTCAACATTGATTTTAAGAATCTCCACTGGAGTTTGAGAGATTTTGACGTGAAAGTGTCACCATTTTGTCGGGGATTTGGAACATCCCCTGAGAATTTCCAAAGTTTCCCCGGGATTTCCCAAATTTTGAAGGGAACTCCAAACATGTCAACATTGATTTTAAGAATCTCCAGTGGAGTTTGAGAGATTTTGACGTGAAAGTGTCACCATTTTGTTGGGGTCTTGGAACATTCCCTGAGAATTTCCAAACTTTCCCCGGGATATCCCAAGTTTTGAAGGGAACTCCAAACATGTCAACATTGATTTTAAGAATCTCCACTGGAGTTTGAGAGATTTTGATGTGACAGTGTCACGACTTTGTCGGGGATTTGGAACATCCCCTGAGAATTTCCAAAGTTTCCCCGGGATTTCCCAAAAATTGAAGGGAACTCCAAACATGTCAACATTGATTTTAAGAATCTCCACTGGAGTTTGAGAGATTTTGACGTGAAAGTGTCACCATTTTGTCGGGGATTTGGAACATTCCCTGAGAATTTCCAAAGTTTCCCCGGGATTTCCCAAATTTTGAAGGGAACTCCAAACATGTCAACATTGATTTTAAGAATCTCCACTGGCTTTTTTGGGATTTTGATGTGAAAGTGTCACCGTTTTGTCGGGGATTTGGAACATTCCCTGAGAATTTCCAAAGTTTCCCCGGGATTTCCCCAATTTTGAAGGGAACTCCAAACATGTCAACATTGATTTTAAGAATCTCCACTGGAGTTTGAGAGATTTTGACGTGAAAGTGTCAACATTTTTTCGGGCATTTGGAACATCCCCTGAGAATTTCCAAACTTTCCCCGGGATTTCCCAAATTTTGAAGGGAACTCCAAACATGTCAACATTGATTTTAAGAATCTCCACTGGAGTATGAGAGATTTTGACGTGAAAGTGTAACCATTTTGTTGGGGACTTGGAACATTCCCTGAGAATTTCCAAACTTTCCCCGGGATATCCCAAGTTTTGAAGGGAACTCCAAACATGTCACCATTGATTTTAAGAATCTCCACTGGAGTTTGAGAGGTTTTGATGTGACAGTGTCACGACTTTGTCGGGGATTTGGAACATCCCCTGAGAATTTCCAAAGTTTCCCCGGGATTTCCCAAAAATTGAAGGGAACTCCAAACATGTCAACATTGATTTTAAGAATCTCCACTGGAGTTTGAGAGATTTTGATGTGACAGTGTCACGACTTTGTCGGGGATTTGGAACATCCCCTGAGAATTTCCAAAGTTTCCCCGGGATTTCCCAAAAATTGAAGGGAACTCCAAACATGTCAACATTGATTTTAAGAATCTCCACTGGAGTTTGAGAGATTTTGACGTGAAAGTGTCACCATTTTGTCGGGGATTTGGAACATTCCCTGAGAATTTCCAAAGTTTCCCCGGGATTTCCCAAATTTTGAAGGGAACTCCAAACATGTCAACATTGATTTTAAGAATCTCCACTGGCTTTTTTGGGATTTTGATGTGAAAGTGTCACCGTTTTGTCGGGGATTTGGAACATTCCCTGAGAATTTCCAAAGTTTCCCCGGGATTTCCCAAATTTTGAAGGGAACTCCAAACATGTCAACATTGATTTTAAGAATCTCCACTGGAGTTTGAGAGATTTTGACGTGAAAGTGTCAACATTTTTTCGGGCATTTGGAACATCCCCTGAGAATTTCCAAACTTTCCCCGGGATTTCCCAAATTTTGAAGGGAACTCCAAACATGTCAACATTGATTTTAAGAATCTCCACTGGAGTTTGAGAGATTTTGACGTGAAAGTGTAACCATTTTGTTGGGGACTTGGAACATTCCCTGAGAATTTCCAAACTTTCCCCGGGATATCCCAAGTTTTGAAGGGAACTCCAAACATGTCACCATTGATTTTAAGAATCTCCACTGGAGTTTGAGAGGTTTTGATGTGACAGTGTCACGACTTTGTCGGGGATTTGGAACATCCCCTGAGAATTTCCAAAGTTTCCCCGGGATTTCCCAAAAATTGAAGGGAACTCCAAACATATCAACATTGATTTTAAGAATCTCCACTGGAGTTTGAGAGATTTTGACGTGAAAGTGTCAACATTTTGTCGGTGATTTGGAACATTCCCTGAGAATTTCCAAAGTTTCCCCGGGATTTCCCTAATTTGGAAGGGAACTCCAAACATGTCAACATTGATTTTAAGAATCTCCACTGGAGTTTGAGAGATTTTGACATGAAAGTTTCACCATTTTGTCGGCGATTTGGCACATTTCCTGAGAATTTCCATAGTTTCCTCGGGATTTCCCAAATTTTGAAGGGAACTCCAAACATGTCAACATTGATTTTAAGAATCTCCACTGGCGTTTTGGGGATTTTGATGTGAAAGTGTCACCGTTTTGTCGGGGATTTGGAACATTCCCTGAGAATTTCCAAAGTTTCCCCGGGATTTCCCAAATTTTGAAGGGAACTCCAAACATGTCAACATTGATTTTAAGAATCTCCACTGGAGTTTGAGAGATTTTGACGTGAAAGTGTCACCATTTTGTCGGGCATTTGGAACATTCCCTGAGAATTTCCAAAGTTTCCCCGGGATTTCCCAAATTTTGAAGGGAACTCCAAACATGTCAACATTGATTTTAAGAATCTCCAGTGGAGTTTGAGAGATTTTGACGTGAAAGTGTCACCATTTTGTTGGGGTCTTGGAACATTCCCTGAGAATTTCCAAACTTTCCCCGGGATATCCCAAGTTTTGAAGGGAACTCCAAACATGTCAACATTGATTTTAAGAATCTCCACTGGAGTTTGAGAGATTTTGATGTGACAGTGTCACGACTTTGTCGGGGATTTGGAACATCCCCTGAGAATTTCCAAAGTTTCCCCGGGATTTCCCAAAAATTGAAGGGAACTCCAAACATGTCAACATTGATTTTAAGAATCTCCACTGGAGTTTGAGAGATTTTGACGTGAAAGTGTCACCATTTTGTCGGGGATTTGGAACATTCCCTGAGAATTTCCAAAGTTTCCCCGGGATTTCCCAAATTTGGAAGGGAACTCCAAACATGTCAACATTGATTTTAAGAATCTCCACTGGAGTTTGAGAGATTTTGACGTGAAAGTGTCAACATTTTGTCGGTGATTTGGCACGTTTCCTGAGAATTTCCATAGTTTCCTCGGGATTTCCCAAATTTTGAAGGGAACTCCAAACATGTCAACATTGATTTTAAGAATCTCCACTGGCGTTTTGGGGATTTTGATGTGAAAGTGTCACCGTTTTGTCGGGGATTTGGAACATTCCCTGAGAATTTCCAAAGTTTCCCCGGGATTTCCCAAATTTTGAAGGGAACTCCAAAGATGTCAGCATTGATTTTAAGAATCTCCACTGGAGTTTGAGAGATTTTGACATGAAAGTTTCACCATTTTGTCGGGGATTTGGAACATTCCCTGAGAATTTCCAAAGTTTCCTCGGGATTTCCCAGATTTCGAAGGGAACTCCAAACATGTCAACATTGATTTTAAGAATCTCCACTGGCGTTTTGGGGATTTTGATGTGAAAGTGTCACCATTTTGTCGGGGATTTGGAACATTCCCTGAGAATTTCCAAAGTTTCCCCGGGATTTCCCAAATTTTGAAGGGAACTCCAAACATGTCAACATTGATTTTAAGAATCTCCACTGGAGTTTGAGACATTTTGACGTGAAAGTGTCACCATTTTGTCGGGGATTTAGAAAATTCCCTGACAATTTCCAAAGTTTTGCCAGGATTTCCCAAATATTGAAGGGAACTCCAAACATGTCAACATTGATTTTAAGAATCTCCAGTGGAGTTTGAGAGATTTTGACGTGAAAGTGTCACCATTTTGTCGGGGATTTGGAACATTCCCTGAGAATTTTCAAAATTTCCCCGGGATATCCCAAGTTTTGAAGGGAACTCCAAACATGTCAACATTGATTTTAAGAATCTCCACTGGAGTTTGAGAGATTTTGATGTGACAGTGTCACGACTTTGTCGGGGATTTGGAACATCCCCTGAGAATTTCCAAAGTTTCCCCGGGATTTCCCAAATTTTGAAGGGAACTCCAAACAGGTCAACATTGATTTTAAGAATCTCCACTGGAGTTTGAGAGATTTTGACGTGAAAGTGTCACCATTTTGTCGGGGATTTGGCATGTTTCCTGAGAATTTCCAAAATTTCCTCGGGATTTCCCAAATTTTGAAGGGAACTCCAAACATGTCAACATTGATTTTAAGAATCTCCAGTGGAGTTTTGGGGATTTTGATGTGAAAGTGTCACCGTTTTGTCGAGGATTTGGAACATTCCCTGAGAATTTCCAAAGTTTCCCCGGGATTTCCCAAATTTTGAAGGGAACTCCAAACATGTCAACATTGATTTTAAGAATCTCCACTGGAGTTTGAGAGATTTTGACGTGAAAGTGTCACCATTTTGTCGGGGATTTGGAACATCCCCTCAGAATTTCCAAAATTTCCCCGGGATTTCCCAAATTTTGAAGGGAACTCCAAACATGTCAACATTGATTTTAAGAATCTCCACTGGAGTTTGAGAGATTTTGACGTGAAAGTGTCACCATTTTGTCGGGGATTTGGAACATCCCCTGAGAATTTCCAAAGTTTCCCCGGGATTTCCCAAATTTTGAAGGGAACTCCAAACATGTCAACATTGATTTTAAGAATCTCCACTGGAGTTTGAGAGATTTTGACGTGAAAGTGTCACCATTTTGTTGGGGTCTTGGAACATTCCCTGAGAATTTCCAAACTTTCCCCGGGATATCCCAAGTTTTGAAGGGAACTCCAAACATGTCAACATTGATTTTAAGAATCTCCACTGGAGTTTGAGAGATTTTGATGTGACAGTGTCACGACTTTGTCGGGGATTTGGAACATCCCCTGAGAATTTCCAAACTTTCCCCGGGATTTCCCAAATTTTGAAGGGAACTCCAAACATGTCAACTTTGATTTGAAGAATCTCCACTGGAGTTTGAGACATTTTGATGTGAAAGTGTCACCATTTTGTCGGGGATTTGGAACATTCCCTGAGAATTTCCAAAGTTTCCCCGGGATTTCCCAAATTTGGAAGGGAACTCCAAACATGTCAACATTGATTTTAAGAATCTCCACTGGAGTTTGAGAGATTTTGACGTGAAAGTGTAACCATTTTGTTGGGGACTTGGAACATTCCCTGAGAATTTCCAAACTTTCCCCGGGATATCCCAAGTTTTGAAGGGAACTCCAAACATGTCAACATTGATTTTAAGAATCTCCACTGGAGTTTGAGAGATTTTGATGTTACAGTGTCACCATTTTGTCGGGGATTTGGAACATCCCCTGAGAATTTCCAATGTTTCCCCGGGATTTCCCAAATTTTGAAGGGAACTCCAAACATGTCAACATTGATTTTAAGAATCTCCACTGGCGTTTTGGGGATTTTGATGTGAAAGTGTCACCGTTTTGTCGGGGATTTGGAACATTCCCTGAGAATTTCCAAAGTTTCCCCGGGATTTCCCTAATTTTGAAGGGAACTCCAAACATGTCAACATTGATTTTAAGAATCTCCACTGGAGTTTGAGAGATTTTGACATGAAAGTTTCACCATTTTGTCGGGGATTTGGCACATTTCCTGAGAAATTCCATAGTTTCCTCGGGATTTCCCAAATTTTGAAGGGAACTCCAAACATGTCAACATTGATTTTAAGAATCTCCACTGGCGTTTTGGGGATTTTGATGTGAAAGTGTCACCGTTTTGTCGGGGATTTGGAACATTCCCTGAGAATTTCCAAAGTTTCCCCGGGATTTCCCAAATTTTGAAGGGAACTCCAAACATGTCAACATTGATTTTAAGAATCTCCACTGGAGTTTGAGAGATTTTGACGTGAAAGTGTCACCATTTTGTCGGGCATTTGGAACATTCCCTGAGAATTTCCAAAGTTTCCCCGGGATTTCCCAAATTTTGAAGGGAACTCCAAACATGTCAACATTGATTTTAAGAATCTCCAGTGGAGTTTGAGAGATTTTGACGTGAAAGTGTCACCATTTTGTTGGGGTCTTGGAACATTCCCTGAGAATTTCCAAACTTTCCCCGGGATATCCCAAGTTTTGAAGGGAACTCCAAACATGTCAACATTGATTTTAAGAATCTCCACTGGAGTTTGAGAGATTTTGATGTGACAGTGTCACGACTTTGTCGGGGATTTGGAACATCCCCTGAGAATTTCCAAAGTTTCCCCGGGATTTCCCAAAAATTGAAGGGAACTCCAAACATGTCAACATTGATTTTAAGAATCTCCACTGGAGTTTGAGAGATTTTGACCTGAACGTGTCACCATTTTGTCGGGGATTTGGAACATCCCCTGAGAATTTCCAAAGTTTCCCCGGGATTTCCCAAATTTGGAAGGGAACTCCAAACATGTCAACATTGATTTTAAGAATCTCCACTGGAGTTTGAGAGATTTTGACGTGAAAGTGTCAACATTTTGTCGGTGATTTGGCACGTTTCCTGAGAATTTCCATAGTTTCCTCGGGATTTCCCAAATTTTGAAGGGAACTCCAAACATGTCAACATTGATTTTAAGAATCTCCACTGGCGTTTTGGGGATTTTGATGTGAAAGTGTCACCGTTTTGTCGGGGATTTGGAACATTCCCTGAGAATTTCCAAAGTTTCCCCGGGATTTCCCAAATTTTGAAGGGAACTCCAAACATGTCAACATTGATTTTCAGAATCTCCACTGGAGTTTGAGAGATTTTGACATGAAAGTTTCACCATTTTGTCGCGGGATTTGGAACATTCCCTGAGAATTTCCATAGTTTCCTCGGGATTTCCCAAATTTTGAAGGGAACTCCAAACATGTCAACATTGATTTTAAGAATCTCCACTGGAGTTTGAGAGATTTTGACGTGAAAGTGTCAACATTTTGTCGGTGATTTGGCACGTTTCCTGAGAATTTCCATAGTTTCCTCGGGATTTCCCAAATTTTGAAGGGAACTCCAAACATGTCAACATTGATTTTAAGAATCTCCACTGGCGTTTTGGGGATTTTGATGTGAAAGTGTCACCGTTTTGTCGGGGATTTGGAACATTCCCTGAGAATTTCCAAAGTTTCCCCGGGATTTCCCAAATTTTGAAGGGAACTCCAAACATGTCAACATTGATTTTAAGAATCTCCACTGGAGTTTGAGAGATTTTGACGTGAAAGTGTAACCATTTTGTTGGGGACTTGGAACATTCCCTGAGAATTTCCAAACTTTCCCCGGGATATCCCAAGTTTTGAAGGGAACTCCAAACATGTCAACATTGATTTTAAGAATCTCCACTGGAGTTTGAGAGATTTTGATGTTACAGTGTCACCATTTTGTCGGGGATTTGGAACATCCCCTGAGAATTTCCAATGTTTCCCCGGGATTTCCCAAATTTTGAAGGGAACTCCAAACATGTCAACATTGATTTTAAGAATCTCCACTGGCGTTTTGGGGATTTTGATGTGAAAGTGTCACCGTTTTGTCGGGGATTTGGAACATTCCCTGAGAATTTCCAAAGTTTCCCCGGGATTTCCCAAATTTTGAAGGGAACTCCAAACATGTCAACATTGATTTTAAGAATCTCCACTGGAGTTTGAGAGATTTTGACGTGAAAGTGTCAACATTTTTTCGGGCATTTGGAACATTCCCTGAGAATTTCCAAAGTTTCCCCGGGATTTCCCAAATTTTGAAGGGAACTCCAAACATGTCAACATTGATTTTAAGAATCTCCACTGGAGTTTGAGAGATTTTGACGTGAAAGTGTCACCATTTTGTTGGGGACTTGGAACATTCCCTGAGAATTTCCAAACTTTCCCCGGGATATCCCAAGTTTTGAAGGGAACTCCAAACATGTCACCATTGATTTTAAGAATCTCCACTGGAGTTTGAGAGGTTTTGATGTGACAGTGTCACGACTTTGTCGGGGATTTGGAACATCCCCTGAGAATTTCCAAAGTTTCCCCGGGATTTCCCAAAAATTGAAGGGAACTCCAAACATGTCAACATTGATTTTAAGAATCTCCACTGGAGTTTGAGAGATTTTGACGTGAAAGTGTCACCATTTTGTCGGGGATTTGGAACATTCCCTGAGAATTTCCAAAGTTTCCCCGGGATTTCCCTAATTTTGAAGGGAACTCCAAACATGTCAACATTGATTTTAAGAATCTCCACTGGAGTTTGAGAGATTTTGACATGAAAGTTTCACCATTTTGTCGGGGATTTGGCACATTTCCTGAGAAATTCCATAGTTTCCTCGGGATTTCCCAAATTTTGAAGGGAACTCCAAACATGTCAACATTGATTTTAAGAATCTCCACTGGCGTTTTGGGGATTTTGATGTGAAAGTGTCACCGTTTTGTCGGGGATTTGGAACATTCCCTGAGAATTTCCAAAGTTTCCCCGGGATTTCCCAAATTTTGAAGGGAACTCCAAACATGTCAACATTGATTTTAAGAATCTCCACTGGAGTTTGAGAGATTTTGACGTGAAAGTGTCACCATTTTGTCGGGCATTTGGAACATTCCCTGAGAATTTCCAAAGTTTCCCCGGGATTTCCCAAATTTGGAAGGGAACTCCAAACATGTCAACATTGATTTTAAGAATCTCCAGTGGAGTTTGAGAGATTTTGACGTGAAAGTGTCACCATTTTGTTGGGGTCTTGGAACATTCCCTGAGAATTTCAAAACTTTCCCCGGGATATCCCAAGTTTTGAAGGGAACTCCAAACATGTCAACATTGATTTTAAGAATCTCCACTGGAGTTTGAGAGATTTTGATGTGACAGTGTCACGACTTTGTCGGGGATTTGGAACATCCCCTGAGAATTTCCAAAGTTTCCCCGGGATTTCCCAAAAATTTAAGGGAACTCCAAACATGTCAACATTGATTTGAAGAATCTCCACTGGAGTTTGAGAGATTTTGACGTGAAAGTGTCACCATTTTGTCGGGGATTTGGAACATCCCCTGAGAATTTCCAAAGTTTCCCCGGGATTTCCCAAATTTGGAAGGGAACTCCAGACATGTCAACATTGATTTTAAGAATCTCCACTGGAGTTTGAGAGATTTTGACGTGAAAGTGTCAACATTTTGTCGGTGATTTGGCACGTTTCCTGAGAATTTCCATAGTTTCCTCGGGATTTCCCAAATTTTGAAGGGAACTCCAAACATGTCAACATTGATTTTAAGAATCTCCACTGGCGTTTTGGGGATTTTGATGTGAAAGTGTCACCGTTTTGTCGGGGATTTGGAACATTCCCTGAGAATTTCCAAAGTTTCCCCGGGATTTCCCAAATTTTGAAGGGAACTCCAAACATGTCAACATTGATTTTAAGAATCTCCACTGGAGTTTGAGAGATTTTGACATGAAAGTTTCACCATTTTGTCGCGGGATTTGGAACATTCCCTGAGAATTTCCAAAGTTTCCTCGGGATTTCCCAGATTTCGAAGGGAACTCCAAACATGTCAACATTGATTTTAAGAATCTCCACTGGCGTTTTGGGGATTTTGATGTGAAAGTGTCACCGTTTTGTCGGGGATTTGGAACATTCCCTGAGAATTTCCAAAGTTTCCCCGGGATTTCCCAAATTTTGAAGGGAACTCCAAACATGTCAACATTGATTTTAAGAATCTCCACTGGAGTTTGAGACATTTTGACGTGAAAGTGTCACCATTTTGTCGGGGATTTAGAAAATTCCCTGACAATTTCCAAAGTTTCGCCAGGATTTCCCAAATATTGAAGGGAACTCCAAACATGTCAACATTGATTTTAAGAATCTCCACTGGAGTTTGAGAGATTTTGACGTGAAAGTGTCACCATTTTGTCGGGGATTTGGAACATTCCCTGAGAATTTTCAAAATTTCCCCGGGATATCCCAAGTTTTGAAGGGAACTCCAAACATGTCAACATTGATTTTAAGAATCTCCACTGGAGTTTGAGAGATTTTGATGTGACAGTGTCACGACTTTGTCGGGGATATGGAACATCCCCTGAGAATTTCCAAAGTTTCCCCGGGATTTCCCAAAAATTGAAGGGAACTCCAAACAGGTCAACATTGATTTTAAGAATCTCCACTGGAGTTTGAGAGATTTTGACGTGAAAGTGTCAACATTTTGTCGGTGATTTGGCACGTTTCCTGAGAATTTCCAAAATTTCCTCGGGATTTCCCAAATTTTGAAGGGAACTCCAAACATGTCAACATTGATTTTAAGAATCTCCAGTGGAGTTTTGGGGATTTTGATGTGAAAGTGTCACCGTTTTGTCGGGGATTTGGAACATTCCCTGAGAATTTCCAAAGTTTCCCCGGGATTTCCCAAATTTTGAAGGGAACTCCAAACATGTCAACATTGATTTTAAGAATCTCCACTGGAGTTTGAGAGATTTTGACGTGAAAGTGTCACCATTTTGTCGGGGATTTGGAACATTCCCTGAGAATTTCCAAAATTTCCCCGGGATTTCCCAAATTTTGAAGGGAACTCCAAACATGTCAACATTGATTTTAAGAATCTCCACTGGAGTTTGAGAGATTTTGACGTGAAAGTGTCACCATTTTGTCGGGGATTTGGAACATCCCCTGACAATTTCCAAAGTTTCCCCGGGATTTCCCAAATTTGGAAGGGAACTCCAAACATGTCAACATTGATTTTAAGAATCTCCAGTGGAGTTTGAGAGATTTTGACGTGAAAGTGTCAACATTTTGTTGGGGTCTTGGAACATTCCCTGAGAATTTCCAAACTTTCCCCGGGATATCCCAAGTTTTGAAGGGAACTCCAAACATGTCAACATTGATTTTAAGAATCTCCACTGGAGTTTGAGAGATTTTGATGTGACAGTGTCACGACTTTGTCGGGGATTTGGAACATCCCCTGAGAATTTCCAAAGTTTCCCCGGGATTTCCCAAAAATTGAAGGGAACTCCAAACATGTCAACATTGATTTTAAGAATCTCCACTGCAGTTTGAGAGATTTTGACGTGAAAGTGTCACCATTTTGTCGGGGATTTGGAACATTCCCTGAGAATTTCCAAAGTTTCCCCGGGATTTCCCCAATTTTGAAGGGAACTCCAAACATGTCAACATTGATTTTAAGAATCTCCACTGGAGTTTGAGAGATTTTGACGTGAAATTGTCAACATTTTGTCGGTGATTTGGCACGTTTCCTGAGAATTTCCATAGTTTCCTCGGGATTTCCCAAATTTTGAAGGGAACTCCAAACATGTCAACATTGATTTTAAGAATCTCCACTGGCGTTTTGGGGATTTTGATGTGAAAGTGTCACGGTTTTGTCGGGGATTTGGAACATTCCCTGAGAATTTCCAAAGTTTCCCCGGGATTTCCCAAATTTTGAAGGGAACTCCAAACATGTCAACATTGATTTTAAGAATCTCCACTGGAGTTTGAGAGATTTTGACATGAAAGTTTCACCATTTTGTCGGGGATTTGGAACATTCCCTGAGAATTTCCAAAGTTTCCTCGGGATTTCCCAGATTTTGAAGGGAACTCCAAACATGTCAACTTTGATTTGAAGAATCTCCACTGGAGTTTGAGACATTTTGATGTGAAAGTGTCACCGTTTTGTCGGGGATTTGGAACATTCCCTGAGAATTTCCAAAGTTTCCCCGGGATTTCCCAAATTTTGAAGGGAACTCCAAACATGTCAACATTGATTTTAAGAATCTCCACTGGAGTTTGAGACATTTTGACGTGAAAGTGTCACCATTTTGTCGGGGATTTAGAAAATTCCCTGACAATTTCCAAAGTTTCGCCAGGATTTCCCAAATATTGAAGGGAACTCCAAACATGTCAACATTGATTTTAAGAATCTCCACTGGAGTTTGAGAGATTTTGACGTGAAAGTGTCACCATTTTGTCGGGGATTTGGAACATTCCCTGAGAATTTTCAAAATTTCCCCGGGATATCCCAAGTTTTGAAGGGAACTCCAAACATGTCAACATTGATTTTAAGAATCTCCACTGGAGTTTGAGAGATTTTGATGTGACAGTATCACGACTTTGTCGGGGATTTGGAACATCCCCTGAGAATTTCCAAAGTTTCCTCGGGATTTCCCAAAAATTGAAGGGAACTCCAAACATGTCAACATTGATTTTAAGAATCTCCACTGGAGTTTGAGAGATTTTGACGTGAAAGTGTCACCATTTTGTCGGGGATTTGGAACATTCCCTGAGAATTTCCAAAGTTTCCCCGGGATTTCCCAAATTTGGAAGGGAACTCCAAACATGTCAACATTGATTTTAAGAATCTCCACTGGAGTTTGAGAGATTTTGACGTGAAAGTGTCACCATTTTTTCGGGCATTTGGAACATTCCCTGAGAATTTCCAAAGTTTCCTCGGGATTTCCCAAATTTTGAAGGGAACTCCAAACATGTCAACATTGATTTTAAGAATCTCCACTAGAGTTTGAGAGATTTTGACATGAAAGTTTCACCATTTTGTCGGGGATTTGGAACATTCCCTGAGAATTTCCAAAGTTTCCTCGGGATTTCCCAAATTTTGAAGGGAACTCCAAACATGTCAACATTGATTTTAAGAATCTCCACTGGAGTTTGAAGATTTTGACGTGAAAGTGTCACCATTTTTTCGGGCATTTGGAACATTTCCTGAGAATTTCCAAAGTTTCCCCGGGATTTCCCAAATTTTGAAGGGAACTCCAAACATGTCAACGTTGATTTTAAGAATCTCCACTGGAGTTTGAGACATTTTGACGTGAAAGTGTCACCATTTTGTCGGGGATTTAGAAAATTCCCTGACAATTTCCAAAGTTTCGCCAGGATTTCCCAAATATTGAAGGGAACTCCAAACATGTCAACATTGATTTTAAGAATCTCCACTGGCGTTTTGGGGATTTTGATGTGAAAGTGTCACCGTTTTGTCGGGGATTTGGAACATTCCCTGAGAATTTTCAAAATTTCCCCGGGATATCCCAAGTTTTGAAGGGAACTCCAAACATGTCAACATTGATTTTAAGAATCTCCACTGGAGTTTGAGAGATTTTGATGTGACAGTGTCACGACTTTGTCGGGGATTTGGAACATCCCCTGAGAATTTCCAAAGTTTCCCTGGGATTTCCCAAATTTTGAAGGGAACTCCAAACATGTCTACATTGATTTTAAGAATCTCCACTGGAGTTTGAGAGATTTTGTCGTGGAAGTGTCACCATTTTGTTGGGGACTTGGAACATTCCCTGAGAATTTCCAAACTTTCCCCGGGATATCCCAAGTTTTGAAGGGAACTCCAAACATGTCAACATTGATTTTAAGAATCTCCAGTGGAGTTTGAGAGATTTTGACGTGAAAGTGTCACCATTTTGTCGGGGATTTGGAACATTCCCTGAGAATTTTCAAAATTTCCCCGGGATTTCCCAAATTTTGAAGGGAACTCCAAACATGTCAACATTGATTTTAAGAATCTCTACTGGACTTTGAGAGATTTTGACGTGAAAGTGTCAACATTTTGTCGGTGATTTGGCACATTTCCTGAGAATTTCCGAAGTTTCCTCGGGATTTCCCAAAAACTGAAGGGAACTCCAAACATGTCAACATTGATTTTAAGAATCTCCACTTGAATTTGAGACATTTTGATGTGAAAGTGTCACGACTTTGTCGGGGATTTGGAACATTTCCTGAGAATTTCCAAAGTTTCCCTTGGATTTCCCAAATTTTGAAGGGAACTCCAAACATGTCAACATTGATTTTAAGAATCTCCACTGGAGTTTGAGAGATTTTGACGTGAAAGTGTCACCATTTTGTCGAGGATTTGGAACATTCCCTGAGAATTTCCAAAGTTTCCTCGGGATTTCTCAAATTTGGAAGGGAACTCCAAACATGTCAACATTGATTTGAAGAATCTCCACTGGAGTTTGAGAGATTTTGACGTGAAAGTGTCACCATTTTGTCGGGGATTTGGAACATCCCCTGAGAATTTCCAAAGTTTCCCCGGGATTTCCCAAATTTTGAAGGGAACTCCAAACATGTCAACATTGATTTTAAGAATCTCCACTGGAGTTTGAGAGATTTTGACGTGAAAGTGTCACCATTTTGTCGGGGATTTGGAACATCCCCTCAGAATTTCCAAAGTTTCCCCGGGATTTCCCAAATTTTGAAGGGAACTCCAAACATGTCAACATTGATTTTAAGAATCTCCACTGGAGTTTGAGAGATTTTGACGTGAAAGTGTAACCATTTTGTTGGGGACTTGGAACATTCCCTGAGAATTTCCAAACTTTCCCCGGGATATCCCAAGTTTTGAAGGGAACTCCAAACATGTCAACATTGATTTTAAGAATCTCCACTGGAGTTTGAGAGATTTTGATGTTACAGTGTCACCATTTTGTCGGGGATTTGGAACATTCCCTGAGAATTTCCAAAGTTTCCTCGGGATTTCCCAAATTTTGAAGGGAACTCCAAACATGTCAACATTGATTTTAAGAATCTCCACTGGAGTTTGAGAGATTTTGACGTGAAAGTGTCACCATTTTGTCGGGGATTTGGAACATTCCCTGAGAATTTCCAAAGTTTCCCCGGGATTTCCCAAATTTTGAAGGGAACTCCAAACATGTCAACATTGATTTTAAGAATCTCCACTGGAGTTTGAGAGATTTTGACGTGAAAGTGTCAACATTTTGCCGGTGATTTGGCACATTTCCTGAGAATTTCCATAGTTTCCTCGGGATTTCCCAAATTTTGAAGGGAACTCCAAACATGTCAACATTGATTTTAAGAATCTCCACTGGCGTTTTGGGGATTTTGATGTGAAAGTGTCACCGTTTTGTCGGGGATTTGGAACATTCCCTGAGAATTTCCAAAGTTTCCCCGGGATTTCCCAAATTTTGAAGGGAACTCCAAACATGTCAACATTGATTTTAAGAATCTCCACTGGAGTTTGAGAGATTTTGACGTGAAAGTGTCACCATTTTATCGGGCATTTGGAACATCCCCTGAGAATTTCCAAAGTTTCCCCGGGATTTCCCAAATTTTGAAGGGAACTCCAAACATGTCAACATTGATTTTAAGAATCTCCACTAGAGTTTGAGAGATTTTGACAGGAAAGTTTCACCATTTTGTCGGGGATTTGGAACATTGCCTGAGAATTTCCAAAGTTTCCTCGGGATTTCCCAAATTTTGAAGGGAACTCCAAACATGTCAACATTGATTTTAAGAATCTCCACTGGCGTTTTGGGGATTTTGATGTGAAAGTGTCACCGTTTTGTCGGGGATTTGGAACATTCCCTGAGAATTTCCAAAGTTTCCCCGGGATTTCCCAAATTTTGAAGGGAACTCCAAACATGTCAACATTGATTTTAAGAATCTCCACTGGAGTTTGAGACATTTTGACGTGAAAGTGTCACCATTTTTTCGGGCATTTGGAACATTTCCTGAGAATTTCCAAAGTTTCCCCGGGATATCCCAAATTTTGAAGGGAACTCCAAACATGTCAACATTGATTTTAAGAATCTCCACTAGAGTTTGAGAGATCTTGACATGAAAGTGTCACCATTTTGTCGGGGATTTGGAACATTCCCTGAGAATTTCCAAAGTTTCCCCGGGATTTCCCAAATTTTGAAGGGAACTCCAAACATGTCAACATTGATTTTAAGAATCTCCACTGGCGTTTTGGGGATTTTGACGTGAAAGTGTCACCGTTTTGTCGGGGATTTGGAACATTCCCTGAGAATTTCCAAAGTTTCCCCGGGATTTCCCAAATTTTGAAGGGAACTCCAAACATGTCAACATTGATTTTAAGAATCTCCACTGGAGTTTGATAGATTTTGACGTGAAAGTGTCACCATTTTGTCGGGGATTTAGAAAATTCCCTGACAATTTCCAAAGTTTCGCCAGGATTTCCCAAATATTGAAGGGAACTCCAAACATGTCAACATTGATTTTAAGAATCTCCACTGGAGTTTGAGAGATTTTGATGTGACAGTGTCACGACTTTGTCGGGGATTTGGAACATCTCCTGAGAATTTCCAAAGTTTCCCCGGGATTTCCCAAATTTTGAAGGGAACTCCAAACATGTCAACATTGATTTTAAGAATCTCCACTGGAGTTTGAGAGATTTTGACGTGAAAGTGTAACCATTTTGTTGGGGACTTGGAACATTCCCTGAGAATTTCCAAACTTTCCCCGGGATATCCCAAGTTTTGAAGGGAACTCCAAACATGTCAACATTGATTTTAAGAATCTCCAGTGGAGTTTGAGAGATTTTGACGTGAAAGTGTCACCATTTTTTCGGGGATTTGGAACATTCCCTGAGAATTTTAAAAATTTCCCCGGGATTTCCCAAATTTTGAAGGGAACTCCAAACATGTCAACATTGATTTTAAGAATCTCTACTGGAGTTTGAGACCTTTTGACGTGAAAGTGTCAACATTTTGTCGGTGATTTGGCACATTTCCTGAGAATTTCCATAATTTCCTCAGGATTTCCCAAATTTTGAAGGGAACTCCAAACATGTCAACATTGATTTTAAGAATCTCCACTGGAGTTTGAGACATTTTGACGTGAAACTGTCACCATTTTGTCGGGGATTTTGAACATTTCCTGAGAATTTCCGAAGTTTCCTCGGGATTTCCCAAAAACTGAAGGGAACTCCAAACATGTCAACATTGATTTTAAGAATCTCCACTTGAATTTGAGACATTTTGATGTGAAAGTGTCACAATTTTGTCGGGGATTTGGCAAATTCCCTGACAATTTCCAAAGTTTCCCCAGGATTTCCCAAATTTTGAAGGGAACTCCAAGCATGTCAACATTGATTTTAAGAATCTCCACTAGAGTTTGAGACATTTTGATGTGAAACTGTCACTGTTTTGTCGGGGATTTGGAACATTTCCTGAGCATTTCCAATGTTTCCTCGAGATTTCTCGAATTTTGAAGGGAACTCCAAACATGTCAACATTGATTTTAAGAATCTCCACTGGAGTTTGAGAGATTTTGACGTGAAAGTGTCACCATTTTGTTGGGGACTTGGAACATTCCCTGAGAATTTCCAAACTTTCTCCGGGTTATCCGATGTTTTGAAGGGAACTCCAAACATGTCAACATTGATTTTAAGAATCTCCACTGGAGTTTGAGAGATTTTGATGTTACAGTGTCACCATTTTGTCGGGGATTTGGAACATCCCCTGACAATTTCCAAAGTTTCCCCGGGATTTCCCAAATTTGGAAGGGAACTCCAAACATGTCAACATTGATTAAGAATCTCCACTGGAGTTTGAGACATTTTGACGTGAAAGTGTCAACATTTTGTCGGGGATTTAGAAAATTCCCTGACAATTTCCAAAGTTTCCCCGGGATTTCCCAAAAATTGAAGGGAACTCCAAACATGTCAACATTGATTTTAAGAATCTCCACTGGAGTTTGAGAGATTTTGACGTGAAACTGTCAATATTTTGTCGGGGATTTTGAACATTTCCTGAGAATTTCTGAACTTTCCCCGGGATTTCCCAAATTTTGAAGGGAACTCCAAACATGTCAACATTGATTTTAAGAATCTCCACTGGAGTTTGAGAGATTTTGACGTGAAAGTGTCACCATTTAGTCGGGGATTTGGAAAATTTAGTGAGAATTTCTGAACTTTCCCCGGGATTTCCCAAATTTTTAAAGGGATCTCCAAACATGTCAACATTGATTTTAAGAATCTCCATGGGAGTTTGAGGGATTTTGATGTGAAAGTGTCACCGTTTTGACGGGGATTTGGAACATTCCCTGAGAATTTCCAAAGTTTCCCCGGGATTTCCCAAATTTTGAAGGGAACTCCAAACATGTCAACATTGATTTTAAGAATCTCCACTGGAGTTTGAGACATTTTGACGTGAAAGTGTCACCATTTTTTCGGGCATTTGGAACATTTCCTGAGAATTTCCAAAGTTTCCCCGGGATTTCCCAAATTTTGAAGGGAACTCCAAACATGTCAACATTGATTTTAAGAATCTCCACTAGAGTTTGAGAGATTTTGACATGAAAGTTTCACCATTTTGTCGTGGATTTGGAACATTCCCTGAGAATTTCCAAAGTTTCCTCGGGATTTCCCAAATTTTGAAGGGAACTCCAAACATGTCAACATTGATTTGAAGAATCTCCACTGGCGTTTTGGGGATTTTGATGTGAAAGTGTCACCGTTTTGTCGGGGATTTGGAACATTCCCTGAGAATTTCCAAAGTTTCCCCGGGATTTCCCAAATTTTGAAGGGAACTCCAAACATGTCAACATTGATTTTAAGAATCTCCACTGGAGTTTGAGACATTTTGACGTGAAAGTGTCTCCATTTTGTCGGGGATTTAGAAAATTCGCTGACAATTTCCAAAGTTTCGCCAGGATTTCCCAAATATTGAAGGGAACTCCAAACATGTCAACATTGATTTTAAGAATCTCCACTGGAGTTTGAGAGATTTTGACGTGAAAGTGTCACCATTTTGTCGGGGATTTGGAACATTCCCTGTGAATTTTCAAAATTTCCCCGGGATATCCCAAGTTTTGAAGGGAACTCCAAACATGTCAATATTGATTTTAAGAATCTCCACTGGAGTTTGAGAGATTTTGATGTGACAGTGTCACGACTTTGTCGGGGATTTGGAACATCCCCTGAGAATTTCCAAAGTTTCCCCGGGATTTCCCAAATTTTGAAGGGAACTCCAAACATGTCAACATTGATTTTAAGAATCTCCACTGGAGTTTGAGAGATTTTGACGTGAAAGTGTCACCATTTTGTCGGGGATTTGGAACATTACCTGAGAATTTTCAAAATTTCCCCGGGATTTCCCAAATTTTGAAGGGAACTCCAAACATGTCAGTATTGATTTTAAGAATCTCTACTGGTGTTTGAGAGATTTTGACGTGAAAGTGTCAACATTTTGTCGGTGATTTGGCACATTTCCTGAGAACTTCCATAGTTTCCTCAGGATTTCCCAAATTTTGAAGGGAACTCCAAACATGTCAACATTGATTTTAAGAATCTCCACTGGAGTTTGAGACATTTTGACGTGAAACTGTCACTATTTTGTCGGGGATTTTGAACATTTCCTGAGAATTTCCGAAGTTTCCTCGGGATTTCCCAAAAACTGAAGGGAACTCCAAACATGTCAACATTGATTTTAAGAATCTCCACTTGAATTTGAGACATTTTGATGTGAAAGTGTCACAATTTTGTCGGGGATTTGGCAAATTCCCTGACAATTTACAAAGTTTCCCCAGGATCTCCCAAATTTTGAAGGGAACTCCAAGCATGTCAACATTGATTTTAAGAATCTCCACTGGAGTTTGAGACATTTTGATGTGAAACTGTCACTGTTTTGTCGGGGATTTGGAACATTTCTTGAGAATTTCCAAAGTTTCCCTTGGATTTCCCAAATTTTGAAGGGAACTCCAAACATGTCAACATTGATTTTAAGAATCTCCACTGGAGTTTGAGAGATTTTGACGTGAAAGTGTCACCATTTTGTCAGGGATTTGGAACATCCCCTGAGAATTTCCAAAGTTTCCTCGGGATTTCCCAAATTTTGAAGGGAACTCCAAACATGTCAACATTGATTTTAAGAATCTCCACTGGAGTTTGAGAGATTTTGACGTGAAAGTGTAACCATTTTGTTGGGGTCTTGGAACATTCCCTGAGAATTTCCAAACTTTCCCCGGGATATCCCAAGTTTTGAAGGGAACTCCAAACATGTCAACATTGATTTTAAGAATATCCACTGGAGTTTGAGAGATTTTGATGTTACAGTGTCACCATTTTGTCGGGGATTTGGAACATCCCCTGACAATTTCCAAAGTTTCCCCGGGATTTCCCAAATTTTGAAGGGAACTCCAAACATGTCAACATTGATTTTAAGAATCTCCACTGGAGTTTGAGACATTTTGACGTGAAACTGTCACTATTTTGTCGGGGATTTTGAACATTTCCTGAGAATTTCTGAACTTTCCCCGGGATATCCCAAATTTTGAAGGGAACTCCAAACATGTCAACAATGATTTTAAGAATCTCCACTGGAGTTTGAGAGATTTTGACGTGAAAGTGTCACCATTTAGTCGGGGATTTGGAAAATTTAGTGAGAATTTCTGAACTTTCCCCGGGATTTCCCAAATTTTTAAACGGATCTCCAAACATGTCAACATTGATTTTAAGAATCTCCACTGGAGTTTGAGACATTTTGACGTGAAAGTGTCACCATTTTGTCGGGGATTTGGAACATTCCCTGAGAATTTCCAAAATTTCCTAGGGATTTCCCAATTTTGAAGGGAACACCAAACATGTCAACATTGATTTTAAGAATCTCCATGGGAGTTTGAGGGATTTTGATGTGAAAGTGTCACCGTTTTGACGGGGATTTGGAACATTCCCTGAGAATTTCCAAAGTTTCCCCGGGATTTCCCAAATTTTGAAGGGAACTCCAAACATGTCAACATTGATTTTAAGAATCTCCACTGGAGTTTGAGACATTTTGACGTGAAAGTGTCAACATTTTTTCGGAGATTTGGAACATTCCCTGAGAATTTTCAAAATTTCCCCGGGATTTCCCAAATTTTGAAGGGAACTCCAAACATGTCAACATTGATTTTCAGAATCTCCACTGGAGTTTGAGAGATATTGACGTGAAAGTGTCACCATTTTGTCGGTGATTTGGCACATTTCCTGAGCATTTTCAAAATTTCCTAGGGATTTCCCAAATTTTGAAGGGAACTCCAAACATGTCAACATTGATTTGAAGAATCTCCACTGGAGTTTGAGAGATTTTGACCTGGAAGTGTCACCATTTTATCGGAGATTTGGAACATCCCCTGAGAATTTCCGAAGTTTCCCCAGGATTTCCCAAATTTTGAAGGGAAATCCAAACATGTCAACATTGATTTTAAGAATCTCCAGTGGAGTTTGAGAGATTTTGACGTGAAAGTGTAACCATTTTGTTGGGGACTTGGAACATTCCCTGAGAATTTCCAAACTTTCCCCGGGATATCCCAAGTTTTGAAGGGAACTCCAAACATGTCAACATTGATTTTAAGAATATCCACAGGAGTTTGAGAGATTTTGACGTGAAAGTTTCACCATTTTGTCGGGGATTTGGCAAATTCCCTGACAATTTCCAAAGTTTCCCCAGGATTTCCCAAATTTTGAAGGGAACTCCAAACATGTCAACATTGATTTTAAGAATAGCCACTGGCATTTTAGGGATTTTGATGTGAAAGTGTCACCATTTAGTCAGGGATTTGGAACATTTCCTGAGAATTTCTGAACTTTCCCCGGGATTTCCCAAATTTTGAAGGGAACACCAAACATGTCAACATTGATTTTAAGAATCTCCACTGGAGGTTGAGAGATTTTGACGTGAAAGTGTCACTATTTTGTCGGGGATTTTGAACATTTCCTGAGCATTTCCAAAGTTTCCTCGGGATTTCTCAAATTTTGAAGGGAACTCCAAACATGTCAACATTGATTTTAAGAATCTCCACTTGAATTTGAGACATTTTGATGTGAAAGTGTCACAATTTTGTCGGGGATTTGGAAAATTCCCTGACAATTTCCAAAGTTTCCCCAGGATTTCCCAAATTTTGAAGGGAACTCCAAGCATGTCAACATTGATTTTAAGAATCTCCACTAGAGTTTGAGACATTTTGATGTGAAACTGTCACTGTTTTGTCGGGGATTTGGAACATTTCCTGAGCATTTCCAATGTTTCCTCGGGATTTCTCGAATTTTGAAGGGAACTCCAAACATGTCAAAATTGATTTTAAGAATCTCCACTGGAGTTTGAGAGATTTTGACGTGAAAGTGTCACCATTTTGTCGGAGATTTGGAACATCCCCTGAGAATTTCCAAAGTTTCCCTGGGATTTCCCAAATTTTGAAGGGAAGTCCAAACATGTCAACATTGATTTTAAGAATCTCCACTGGAGTTTGAGAGATTTTGACCTGAAAGTGTCACCATTTTGTTGGGGACTTGGAACATTCCCTGAGAATTTCCAAACTTTCCCCGGGATATCCCAAGTTTTATAGGGAACTCCAAACATGTCAACATTGATTTTAAGAATCTCCACTGGAGTTTGAGAGATTTTGATGTTACAGTGTCACCATTTTGTCGGGGATTTGGAACATCCCCTGACAATTTCCAAAGTTTCCCCGGGATTTCCCAAATTTTGAAGGGAACTCCAAACATGTCAACATTGATTTTAAGAATCTCCACTGGAGTTTGAGAGATTTTGACGTGAAAGTGTCACCATTTTTTCGGGCATTTGGAACATTTCCTGAGAATTTCCAAATTTTCCCCGGGATTTCCCAAATTTTGAAGGGAACTCCAAACATGTCAACATTGATTTTAAGAATCTCCAGTGGAGTTTGAGAGATTTTGACGTGAAAGTGTCACCATTTTTTCGGGCATTTGGAACATTTCCTGAGAATTTCCAAAGTTTCCCCGGGATTTCCCAAATTTTGAAGGGAACTCCAAACATTTCAACATTGATTTTAAGAATCTCCACTAGAGTTTGAGAGATTTTGACATGAAAGTTTCACCATTTTGTCGTGGATTTGGAACATTCCCTGAGAATTTCCAAAGTTTCCTCGGGATTTCCCAAATTTGGAAGGGAACTCCAAACATGTCAACATTGATTTGAAGAATCTCCACTGGCGTTTTGGGGATTTTGATGTGAAAGTGTCACCGTTTTGTCGGGGATTTGGAACATTCCCTGAGAATTTCCAAAGTTTCCCCGGGATTTCCCAAATTTTGAAGGGAACTCCAAACATGTCAACATTGATTTTAAGAATCTCCACTGGAGTTTGAGACATTTTGACGTGAAAGTGTCACCATTTTGTCGGGGATTTGGAACATTCCCTGTGAATTTTCAAAATTTCCCCGGGATATCCCAAGTTTTGAAGGGAACTCCAAACATGTCAATATTGATTTTAAGAATCTCCACTGGAGTTTGAGAGATTTTGACGTGACAGTGTCACGACTTTGTCGGGGATTTGGAACATCCCCTGAGAATTTCCAAAGTTTCCCCGGGATTTCCCAAATTTTGAAGGGAACTCCAAACATGTCAACATTGATTTTAAGAATCTCCACTGGAGTTTGAGAGATTTTGACGTGAAAGTGTCACCATTTTGTCGGGGATTTGGAATATTACCTGAGAATTTTCAAAATTTCCCCAGGATTTCCCAAATTTTGAAGGGAACTCCAAACATGTCAACATTGATTTTAAGAATCTCTACTGGTGTTTGAGAGATTTTGACGTGAAAGTGTCAACATTTTGTCGGTGATTTGGCACATTTCCTGAGAACTTCCATAGTTTCGCCAGGATTTCCCAAAAACTGAAGGGAACTCCAAACATGTCAACATTGATTTTAAGAATCTCCACTGGAGTTTGAGACATTTTGACGTGAAACTGTCACTATTTTGTCGGGGATTTTGAACATTTCCTGAGAATTTCCGAAGTTTCCTCGGGATTTCCCAAAAACTGAAGGGAACTCCAAACATGTCAACATTGATTTTAAGAATCTCCACTTGAATTTGAGACATTTTGATGTGAAAGTGTCACAATTTTGTCGGGGATTTGGCAAATTCCCTTACAATTTACAAAGTTTCCCCAGGATCTCCCAAATTTTGAAGGGAACTCCAAGCATGTCAACATTGATTTTAAGAATCTCCACTGGAGTTTGAGACATTTTGATGTGAAACTGTCACTGTTTTGTCGGGGATTTGGAACATTTCTTGAGAATTTCCAAAGTTTCCCTTGGATTTCCCAAATTTTGAAGGGAACTCCAAACATGTCAACATTGATTTTAAGAATCTCCACTGGAGTTTGAGAGATTTTGACGTGAAAGTGTCACCATTTTGTCGGGGATTTGGAACATCCCCTGAGAATTTCCAAAGTTTCCCTGGGATTTCCCAAATTTTGAAGGGAACTCCAAACATGTCAACATTGATTTTAAGAATCTCCACTGGAGTTTGAGAGATTTTGACGTGAAAGTGTAACCATTTTGTTGGGGACTTGGAACATCCCCTGAGAATTTCCAAACTTTCCCCGGGATATCCCAAGTTTTGAAGGGAACTCCAAACATGTCAACATTGATTTTAAGAATCTCCACTGGAGTTTGAGAGATTTTGATGTTACAGTGTCACCATTTTGTCGGGGATTTGGAACATTCCCTGAGAATTTCCAAAGTTTCCTTGGGATTTCCCAAATTTTGAAGGGAACTCCAAACATGTCAACATTGATTTTAAGAATCTCCACTAGAGTTTGAGAGATTTTGACGTGAAAGTGTCACCATTTTGTCGGGGATTTGGAACATTCCCTGAGAATTTCCAAAGTTTCCCCGGGATTTCCCAAATTTGGAAGGGAACTCCAAACATGTCAACATTGATTTTAAGAATCTCCACTGGAGTTTGAGAGATTTTGACGTGAAAGTGTCAACATTTTGCCGGTGATTTGGCACATTTCCTGAGAATTTCCATAGTTTCCTCGGGATTTCCCAAATTTTGAAGGGAACTCCAAACATGTCAACATTGATTTTAAGAATCTCCACTGGCGTTTTGGGGATTTTGATGTGAAAGTGTCACCGTTTTGTCGGGGATTTGGAACATTCCCTGAGAATTTCCAAAGTTTCCCTGGGATTTCCCAAATTTTGAAGGGAACTCCAAACATGTCAACATTGATTTTAAGAATCTCCACTGGAGTTTGAGACATTTTGACGTGAAATTGTCACCATTTTTTCGGGCATTTGGAACATTTCCTGAGAATTTCCAAAGTTTCCCCGGGATATCCCAAATTTTGAAGGGAACTCCAAACATGTCAACATTGATTTTTAGAATCTCCACTAGAGTTTGAGAGATCTTGACATGAAAGTTTCACCATTTTGTCGGGGATTTGGAACATTCCCTGAGAATTTCCAAAGTTTCCTTGGGATTTCCCAAATTTTGAAGGGAACTCCAAACATGTCAACATTGATTTTAAGAATCTCCACTGGCGTTTTGGGGATTTTGATGTGAAAGTGTCACCGTTTTGTCGGGGATTTGGAACATTCCCTGAGAATTTCCAAAGTTTCCCCGGGATTTCCCAAATTTTGAAGGGAACTCCAAACATGTCAACATTGATTTTAAGAATCTCCACTGGAGTTTGAGAGATTTTGATGTGACAGTGTCACGACTTTGTCGGGGATTTGGAACATCCCCTGAGAATTTCCAAAGTTTCCCCGGGATTTCCCAAAAATTGAAGGGAACTCCAAACATGTCAACATTGATTTTAAGAATCTCCACTGGAGTTTGAGAGATTTTGACCTGAACGTGTCACCATTTTCTCGGGGATTTGGAACATTCCCTGAGAATTTCCAAAGTTTCCCCGGGATTTCCCAAATTTGGAAGGGAACTCCAAACATGTCAACATTGATTTTAAGAATCTCCACTGGAGTTTGAGAGATTTTGACGTGAAAGTGTCAACATTTTGTCGGTGATTTGGCACGTTTCCTGAGAATTTCCATAGTTTCCTCGGGATTTCCCAAATTTTGAAGGGAACTCCAAACATGTCAACATTGATTTTAAGAATCTCCACTGGAGTTTTAAGATTTTGACGTGAAAGTGTCACCATTTTTCCGGGCATTTGGAACATTTCCTGAGAATTTCCAAAGTTTCCCCGGGATTTCCCAAATTTTGAAGGGAACTCCAAACATGTCAACGTTGATTTGAAGAATCTCCACTGGAGTTTGAGACATTTTGACGTGAAAGTGTCACCATTTTGTCGGGGATTTAGAAAATTCCCTGACAATTTCCAAAGTTTCGCCAGGATTTCCCAAATATTGAAGGGAACTCCAAACATGTCAACATTGATTTTAAGAATCTCCACTGGCGTTTTGGGGATTTTGATGTCAAAGTGTCACCGTTTTGTCGGGGATTTGGAACATTCCCTGAGAATTTTCAAAATTTCCCCGGGATATCCCAAGTTTTGAAGGGAACTCCAAACATGTCAACATTGATTTTAAGAATCTCCACTGGAGTTTGAGAGATTTTGATGTGACAGTGTCACGACTTTGTCGGGGATTTGGAACATCCCCTGAGAATTTCCAAAGTTTCCCCGGGATTTCCCAAATTTTGAAGGGAACTCCAAACATGTCTACATTGATTTTAAGAATCTCCACTGGAGTTTGAGAGATTTTGACGTGAAAGTGTCACCATTTTGTTGGGGACTTGGAACATTCCCTGAGAATTTCCAAACTTTCCCCGGGATATCCCAAGTTTTGAAGGGAACTCCAAACATGTCAACATTGATTTTAAGAATCTCCAGTGGAGTTTGAGAGATTTTGACGTGAAAGTGTCACCATTTTGTCGGGGATTTGGAACATTCCCTGAGAATTTTCAAAATTTCCCCGGGATTTCCCAAATTTTGAAGGGAACTCCAAACATGTCAACATTGATTTTAAGAATCTCTACTGGAGTTTGAGAGATTTTGACGTGAAAGTGTCAACATTTTGTCGGTGATTTGGCACATTTCCTGAGAATTTCCGAAGTTTCCTCGGGATTTCCCAAAAACTGAAGGGAACTCCAAATATGTCAACATTGATTTTAAGAATCTCCACTTGAATTTGAGACATTTTGATGTGAAAGTGTCACGACTTTGTCGGGGATTTGGAACATTTCCTGAGAATTTCCAAAGTTTCCCTTGGATTTCCCAAATTTTGAAGGGAACTCCAAACATGTCAACATTGATTTTAAGAATCTCCATTGGAGTTTGAGAGATTTTGACGTGAAAGTGTCACCATTTTGTCGGGGATTTTGAACATTTCCTGAGCATTTCCAAAGTTTCCTCGGGATTTCTCAAATTTGGAAGGGAACTCCAAACATGTCAACATTGATTTGAAGAATCTCCACTGGAGTTTGAGAGATTTTGACGTGAAAGTGTCACCATTTTGTCGGGGATTTGGAACATCCCCTGAGAATTTCCAAAGTTTCCTCGGGATTTCTCAAATTTTGAAGGGAACTCCAAACATGTCAACATTGATTTTAAGAATCTCCACTGGAGTTTGAGAGATTTTGACGTGAAAGTGTCACCATTTTGTCGGGGATTTGGAACATCCCCTCAGAATTTCCAAAGTTTCCCCGGGATTTCCCAAATTTTGAAGGGAACTCCAAACATGTCAACATTGATTTTAAGAATCTCCACTGGAGTTTGAGAGATTTTGACGTGAAAGTGTAACCATTTTGTTGGGGACTTGGAACATTCCCTGAGAATTTCCAAACTTTCCCCGGGATATCCCAAGTTTTGAAGGGAACTCCAAACATGTCAACATTGATTTTAAGAATCTCCACTGGAGTTTGAGAGATTTTGATGTTACAGTGTCACCATTTTGTCGGGGATTTGGAACATTCCCTGAGAATTTCCAAAGTTTCCTCGGGATTTCCCAAATTTTGAAGGGAACTCCAAACATGTCAACATTGATTTTAAGAATCTCCACTGGAGTTTGAGAGATTTTGACGTGAAAGTGTCACCATTTTGTCGGGGATTTGGAACATTCCCTGAGAATTTCCAAAGTTTCCCCGGGATTTCCCAAATTTTGAAGGGAACTCCAAACATGTCAACATTGATTTTAAGAATCTCCACTGGAGTTTGAGAGATTTTGACGTGAAAGTGTCAACATTTTGTCGGGGATTTGGCACATTTCCTGAGAATTTCCAAAGTTTCCTCGGGATTTCCCAAATTTTGAAGGGAACTCCAAACATGTCAACATTGATTTTAAGAATCTCCACTGGCGTTTTGGGGATTTTGATGTGAAAGTGTCACCGTTTTGTCGGGGATTTGGAACATTCCCTGAGAATTTCCAAAGTTTCCCCGGGATTTCCCAAATTTTGAAGGGAACTCCAAACATGTCAACATTGATTTTAAGAATCTCCACTGGAGTTTGAGAGATTTTGACGTGAAAGTGTCACCATTTTATCGGGCATTTGGAACATTTCCTGAGAATTTCCAAAGTTTCCCCGGGATTTCCCAAATTTTGAAGGGAACTCCAAACATGTCAACATTGATTTTAAGAATCTCCACTAGAGTTTGAGAGATTTTGACAGGAAAGTTTCACCATTTTGTCGGGGATTTGGAACATTGCCTGAGAATTTCCAAAGTTTCCTCGGGATTTCCCAAATTTTGAAGGGAACTCCAAACATGTCAACATTGATTTTAAGAATCTCCACTGGCGTTTTGGGGATTTTGATGTGAAAGTGTCACCGTTTTGTCGGGGATTTGGAACATTCCCTGAGAATTTTCAAAGTTTCCCCGGGATTTCCCAAATTTTGAAGGGAACTCCAAACATGTCATCATTGATTTTAAGAATCTCCACTGGAGTTTGAGACATTTTGACGTGAAAGTGTCACCATTTTTTCGGGCATTTGGAACATTTCCTGAGAATTTCCAAAGTTTCCCCGGGATATCCCAAATTTTGAAGGGAACTCCAAACATGTCAACATTGATTTTAAGAATCTCCACTAGAGTTTGAGAGATCTTGACTTGAAAGTGTCACCATTTTTCGGGGATTTGGAACATTCCCTGAGAATTTCCAAAGTTTCCTTGGGATTTCCCAAATTTTGAAGGGAACTCCAAACATGTCAACATTGATTTTAAGAATCTCCACTGGCGTTTTGGGGATTTTGATGTGAAAGTGTCACCGTTTTGTCGGGGATTTGGAACATTCCCTGAGAATTTCCAAAGTTTCCCCGGGATTTCCCAAATTTTGAAGGGAACTCCAAACATGTCAACATTGATTTTAAGAATCTCCACTGGAGTTTGATAGATTTTGACGTGAAAGTGTCACCATTTTGTCGGGGATTTAGAAAATTCCCTGACAATTTCCAAAGTTTCGCCAGGATTTCCCAAATATTGAAGGGAACTCCAAACATGTCAACATTGATTTTAAGAATCTCCAGTGGAGTTTGAGAGATTTTGACGTGAAAGTGTCACCATTTTTTCGGGGATTTGGAACATTTTCTGAGAATTTTAAAAATTTCCCCGGGATTTCCCAAATTTTGAAGGGAACTCCAAACATGTCAACATTGATTTTAAGAATCTCTACTGGAGTTTGAGACCTTTTGACGTGAAAGTGTCAACATTTTGTCGGTGATTTGGCACATTTCCTGAGAATTTCCATAATTTCCTCAGGATTTCCCAAATTTCGAAGGGAACTCCAAACATGTCAACATTGATTTTAAGAATCTCCACTGGAGTTTGAGACATTTTGACGTGAAACTGTCACCATTTTGTCGGGGATTTTGAACATTTCCTGAGAATTTCCGAAGTTTCCTCGGGATTTCCCAAAAACTGAAGGGAACTCCAAGCATGTCAACATTGATTTTAAGAATCTCCACTAGAGTTTGAGACATTTTGATGTGAAACTGTCACTGTTTTGTCGGGGATTTGGAACATTTCCTGAGCATTTCCAATGTTTCCTCGGGATTTCTCGAATTTTGAAGGGAACTCCAAACATGTCAACATTGATTTTAAGAATCTCCACTGGAGTTTGAGAGATTTTGACGTGAAAGTGTCACCATTTTGTCGGAGATTTGGAACATCCCCTGAGAATTTCCAAAGTTTCCCTGGGATTTCCCAAATTTTTAAGGGAACTCCAAACATGTCAACATTGATTTTAAGAATCTCCACGAGTTTGAGAGATTTTGACGTGAAAGTGTCACCATTTTGTTGGGGACTTGGAACATTCCCTGAGAATTTCCAAACTTTCTCCGGGTTATCCGAAGTTTTGAAGGGAACTTCAAACATGTCAACATTGATTTTAAGAATCTCCACTGGAGTTTGAGAGATTTTGATGTTACAGTGTCACCATTTTGTCGGGGATTTGGAACATCCCCTGACAATTTCCAAAGTTTCCCCGGGATTTCCCAAATTTTGAAGGGAACTCCAAACATGTCAACATTGATTAAGAATCTCCACTGGAGTTTGAGACATTTTGACGTGAAAGTGTCAACATTTTGTCGGGGATTTAGAAAATTCCCTGACAATTTCCAAAGTTTCCCCGGGATTTCCCAAAAATTGAAGGGAACTCCAAACATGTCAACATTGATTTTAAGAATCTCCACTGGAGTTTGAGAGATTTTGACGTGAACGTGTCACCATTTTGTCGAGGATTTGGAACATTCCCTGAGAATTTCCATAGTTTCCCCGGGATTTCCCAAATTTTGAAGGGAACTCCAAACATGACAACATTGATTTTAAGAATCTCCACTGGAGTTTGAGAGATTTTGACGTGAAACTGTCACTATTTTGTCGGGGATTTTGAACATTTCCTGAGAATTTCTGAACTTTCCCCGGGATTTCCCAAATTTTGAAGGGAACTCCAAACATGTCAACATTGATTTTAAGAATCTCTGCTGGAGTTTGAGAGATTTTGACGTGAAAGTGTCACCATTTAGTCGGGGATTTGGAAAATTTAGTGAGAATTTCTGAACTTTCCCCGGGATTTCCCAAATTTTTAAAGGGATCTCCAAACATGTCAACATTGATTTTAAGAATCTCCATGGGAGTTTGAGGGATTTTGATGTGAAAGTGTCACCGTTTTGACGGGGATTTGGAACATTCCCTGAGAATTTCCAAAGTTTCCCCGGGATTTCCCAAATTTTGAAGGGAACTCCAAACATGTCAACATTGATTTTAAGAATCTCCAGTGGAGTTTGAGAGATTTTGACGTGAAAGTGTCACCATTTTTTCGGGCATTTGGAACATTTCCTGAGAATTTCCAAAGTTTCCCCGGGATTTCCCAAATTTTGAAGGGAACTCCAAACATGTCAACATTGATTTTAAGAATCTCCACTAGAGTTTGAGAGATTTTGACATGAAAGTTTCACCATTTTGTCGTGGATTTGGAACATTCCCTGAGAATTTCCAAAGTTTCCTCGGGATTTCCCAAATTTTGAAGGGAACTCCAAACATGTCAACATTGATTTGAAGAATCTCCACTGGCGTTTTGGGGATTTTGATGTGAAAGTGTCACCGTTTTGTCGGGGATTTGGAACATTCCCTGAGAATTTCCAAAGTTTCCCCGGGATTTCCCAAATTTTGAAGGGAACTCCAAACATGTCAACATTGATTTTAAGAATCTCCACTGGAGTTTGAGACATTTTGACGTGAAAGTGTCACCATTTTGTATGGGATTTAGAAAATTCGCTGACAATTTCCAAAGTTTCGCCAGGATTTCCCAAATATTGAAGGGAACTCCAAACATGTCAACATTGATTTTAAGAATCTCCACTGGAGTTTGAGAGATTTTGACGTGAAAGTGTCACCATTTTGTCGGGGATTTGGAACATTCCCTGTGAATTTTCAAAATTTCCCCGGGATATCCCAAGTTTTGAAGGGAACTCCAAACATGTCAATATTGATTTTAAGAATCTCCACTGGAGTTTGAGAGATTTTGATGTGACAGTGTCACGACTTTGTCGGGGATTTGGAACATCCCCTGAGAATTTCCAAAGTTTCCCCGGGATTTCCCAAATTTTGAAGGGAACTCCAAACATGTCAACATTGATTTTAAGAATCTCCACTGGAGTTTGAGAGATTTTGACGTGAAAGTGTCACCATTTTGTCGGGGATTTGGAACATTACCTGAGAATTTTCAAAATTTCCCCGGGATTTCCCAAATTTTGAAGGGAACTCCAAACATGTCAGTATTGATTTTAAGAATCTCCACTGGTGTTTGAGAGATTTTGACGTGAAAGTGTCAACATTTTGTCGGTGATTTGGCACATTTCCTGAGAACTTCCATAGTTTCCTCAGGATTTCCCAAATTTTGAAGGGAACTCCAAACATGTCAACATTGATTTTAAGAATCTCCACTGGAGTTTGAGACATTTTGACGTGAAACTGTCACTATTTTGTCGGGGATTTTGAACATTTCCTGAGAATTTCCGAAGTTTCCTCGGGATTTCCCAAAAACTGAAGGGAACTCCAAACATGTCAACATTGATTTTAAGAATCTCCACTTGAATTTGAGACATTTTGATGTGAAAGTGTCACAATTTTGTCGGGGATTTGGCAAATTCCCTGACAATTTACAAAGTTTCCCCAGGATCTCCCAAATTTTGAAGGGAACTCCAAGCATGTCAACATTGATTTTAAGAATCTCCACTGGAGTTTGAGACATTTTGATGTGAAACTGTCACTGTTTTGTCGGGGATTTGGAACATTTCTTGAGAATTTCCAAAGTTTCCCTTGGATTTCCCAAATTTTGAAGGGAACTCCAAACATGTCAACATTGATTTTAAGAATCTCCACTGGAGTTTGAGAGATTTTGACGTGAAAGTGTCACCATTTTGTCGGGGATTTGGAACATCCCCTGAGAATTTCCAAAGTTTCCTCGGGATTTCCCAAATTTTGAAGGGAACTCCAAACATGTCAACATTGATTTTAAGAATCTCCACTGGAGTTTGAGAGATTTTGACGTGAAAGTGTAACCATTTTGTTGGGGACTTGGAACATTCCCTGAGAATTTCCAAACTTTCCCCGGGATATCCCAAGTTTTGAAGGGAACTCCAAACATGTCAACATTGATTTTAAGAATATCCACTGGAGTTTGAGAGATTTTGATGTTACAGTGTCACCATTTTGTCAGGGATTTGGAACATCCCCTGACAATTTCCAAAGTTTCCCCGGGATTTCCCAAATTTTGAAGGGAACTCCAAACATGTCAACATTGATTTTAAGAATCTCCACTGGAGTTTGAGACATTTTGACGTGAAACTGTCACTATTTTGTCGGGGATTTTGAACATTTCCTGAGAATTTCTGAACTTTCCCCGGGATATCCCAAATTTTGAAGGGAACTCCAAACATGTCAACATTGATTTTAAGAATCTCCACTGGAGTTTGAGAGATTTTGACGTGAAAGTGTCACCATTTAGTCGGGGATTTGGAAAATTTAGTGAGAATTTCTGAACTTTCCCCGGGATTTCCCAAATTTTTAAAGGGATCTCCAAACATGTCAACATTGATTTTAAGAATCTCCACTGGAGTTTGAGACATTTTGACGTGAAAGTGTCACCATTTTGTCGGGGATTTGGAACATTCCCTGAGAATTTCCAAAATTTCCTAGGGATTTCCCAATTTTGAAGGGAACACCAAACATGTCAACATTGATTTTAAGAATCTCCATGGGAGTTTGAGGGATTTTGATGTGAAAGTGTCACCGTTTTGACGGGGATTTGGAACATTCCCTGAGAATTTCCAAAGTTTCCCCGGGATTTCCCAAATTTTGAAGGGAACTCCAAACATGTCAACATTGATTTTAAGAATCTCCACTGGAGTTTGAGACATTTTGACGTGAAAGTGTCAACATTTTTTCGGAGATTTGGAACATTCCCTGAGAATTTTCAAAATTTCCCCGGGATTTCCCAAATTTTGAAGGGAACTCCAAACATGTCAACATTGATTTTCAGAATCTCCACTGGAGTTTGAGAGATATTGACGTGAAAGTGTCACCATTTTGTCGGTGATTTGGCACATTTCCTGAGCATTTTCAAAATTTCCTAGGGATTTCCCAAATTTTGAAGGGAACTCCAAACATGTCAACATTGATTTGAAGAATCTCCACTGGAGTTTGAGAGATTTTGACCTGGAAGTGTCACCATTTTATCGGAGATTTGGAACATCCCCTGAGAATTTCCGAAGTTTCCCCAGGATTTCCCAAATTTTGAAGGGAAATCCAAACATGTCAACATTGATTTTAAGAATCTCCAGTGGAGTTTGAGAGATTTTGACGTGAAAGTGTAACCATTTTGTTGAGGACTTGGAACATTCCCTGAGAATTTCCAAACTTTCCCCGGGATATCCCAAGTTTTGAAGGGAACTCCAAACATGTCAACATTGATTTTAAGAATATCCACTGGAGTTTGAGAGATTTTGATGTGAAAGTTTCACCATTTTGTCGGGGATTTGGCAAATTCCCTGACAATTTCCAAAGTTTCCCCAGGATTTCCCAAATTTTGAAGGGAACTCCAAACATGTCAACATTGATTTTAAGAATAGCCACTGGCATTTTAGGGATTTTGATGTGAAAGTGTCACCATTTAGTCAGGGATTTGGAACATTTCCTGAGAATTTCTGAACTTTCCCCGGGATTTCCCAAATTTTGAAGGGAACACCAAACATGTCAACATTGATTTTAAGAATCTCCACTGGAGGTTGAGAGATTTTGACGTGAAAGTGTCACTATTTTGTCGGGGATTTTGAACATTTCCTGAGCATTTCCAAAGTTTCCTCGGGATTTCTCAAATTTTGAAGGGAACTCCAAACATGTCAACATTGATTTTAAGAATCTCCACTTGAATTTGAGACATTTTGATGTGAAAGTGTCACAATTTTGTCGGGGATTTGGCAAATTCCCTGACAATTTCCAAAGTTTCCCCAGGATTTCCCAAATTTTGAAGGGAACTCCAAGCATGTCAACATTGATTTTAAGAATCTCCACTAGAGTTTGAGACATTTTGATGTGAAACTGTCACTGTTTTGTCGGGGATTTGGAACATTTCCTGAGCATTTCCAATGTTTCCTCGGGATTTCTCGAATTTTGAAGGGAACTCCAAACATGTCAACATTGATTTTAAGAATCTCCACTGGAGTTTGAGAGATTTTGACGTGAAAGTGTCACCATTTTGTCGGAGATTTGGAACATCCCCTGAGAATTTCCAAAGTTTCCCTGGGATTTCCCAAATTTTGAAGGGAAGTCCAAACATGTCAACATTGATTTTAAGAATCTCCACTGGAGTTTGAGAGATTTTGACCTGAAAGTGTCACCATTTTGTTGGGGACTTGGAACATTCCCTGAGAATTTCCAAACTTTCCCCGGGATATCCCAAGTTTTGAAGGGAACTCCAAACATGTCAACATTGATTTTAAGAATCTCCACTGGAGTTTGAGAGATTTTGATGTTACAGTGTCACCATTTTGTCGGGGATTTGGAACATCCCCTGACAATTTCCAAAGTTTCCCCGGGATTTCCCAAATTTTGAAGGGAACTCCAAACATGTCAACATTGATTTTAAGAATCTCCACTGGAGTTTGAGACATTTTGACGTGAAAGTGTCACCATTTTTTCGGGCATTTGGAACATTTCCTGAGAATTTCCAAAGTTTCCCTGGGATTTCCAAAATTTGGAAGGGAACTCCAAACATGTCAACATTGATTTTAAGAATCTCCAGTGGAGTTTGAGAGATTTTGACGTGAAAGTGTCACCATTTTTTCGGGCATTTGGAACATTTCCTGACAATTTCCAAAGTTTCCCCGGGATTTCCCAAATTTTGAAGGGAACTCCAAACATGTCAACATTGATTTTAAGAATCTCCACTAGAGTTTGAGAGATTTTGACATGAAAGTTTCACCATTTTGTCGTGGATTTGGAACATTCCCTGAGAATTTCCAAAGTTTCCTCGGGATTTCCCAAATTTGGAAGGGAACTCCAAACATGTCAACATTGATTTGAAGAATCTCCACTGGCGTTTTGGGGATTTTGATGTGAAAGTGTCACCGTTTTGTCGGGGATTTGGAACATTCCCTGAGAATTTCCAAAGTTTCCCCGGGATTTCCCAAATTTTGAAGGGAACTCCAAACATGTCAACATTGATTTTAAGAATCTCCACTGGAGTTTGAGACATTTTGACGTGAAAGTGTCACCATTTTGTCGGGGATTTGGAACATTCCCTGTGAATTTTCAAAATTTCCCCGGGATATCCCAAGTTTTGAAGGGAACTCCAAACATGTCAATATTGATTTTAAGAATCTCCACTGGAGTTTGAGAGATTTTGACGTGACGGTGTCACGACTTTGTCGGGGATTTGGAACATCCCCTGAGAATTTCCAAAGTTTCCCCGGGATTTCCCAAATTTTGAAGGGAACTCCAAACATGTCAACATTGATTTTAAGAATCTCCACTGGAGTTTGAGAGATTTTGACGTGAAAGTGTCACCATTTTGTCGGGGATTTGGAATATTACCTGAGAATTTTCAAAATTTCCCCGGGATTTCCCAAATTTTGAAGGGAACTCCAAACATGTCAACATTGATTTTAAGAATCTCTACTGGTGTTTGAGAGATTTTGACGTGAAAGTGTCAACATTTTGTCGGTGATTTGGCACATTTCCTGAGAACTTCCATAGTTTCGCCAGGATTTCCCAAATATTGAAGGGAACTCCAAACATGTCAACATTGATTTTAAGAATCTCCACTGGAGTTTGAGACATTTTGACGTGAAACTGTCACTATTTTGTGGGGGATTTTGAACATTTCCTGAGAATTTCCGAAGTTTCCTCGGGATTTCCCAAAAACTGAAGGGAACTCCAAACATGTCAACATTGATTTT
This sequence comes from Streptopelia decaocto, assembly GCF_964273445.1. Lineage (NCBI taxonomy): Eukaryota > Metazoa > Chordata > Aves > Columbiformes > Columbidae > Streptopelia > Streptopelia decaocto. The sequence continues at coordinate 247,424 of NC_138672.1, read as the reverse complement.
AAGAATCTCCACTTGAATTTGAGACATTTTGATGTGAAAGTGTCACAATTTTGTCGGGGATTTGGCAAATTCCCTTACAATTTACAAAGTTTCCCAAGGATCTCCCAAATTTTGAAGGGAACTCCAAGCATGTCAACATTGATTTTAAGAATCTCCACTGGAGTTTGAGAGATTTTGACGTGAAAGTGTCACCATTTTGTCGGGGATTTGGAACATCCCCTGAGAATTTCCAAAGTTTCCCTGGGATTTCCCAAATTTTGAAGGGAACTCCAAACATGTCAACATTGATTTTAAGAATCTCCACTGGAGTTTGAGAGATTTTGACGTGAAAGTGTAACCATTTTGTTGGGGACTTGGAACATTCCCTGAGAATTTCCAAACTTTCCCCGGGATATCCCAAGTTTTGAAGGGAACTCCAAACATGTCAACATTGATTTTAAGAATATCCACTGGAGTTTGAGAGATTTTGATGTTACAGTGTCACCATTTTGTCGGGGATTTGGAACATCCCCTGACAATTTCCAAAGTTTCCCCGGGATTTCCCAAATTTTGAAGGGAACTCCAAACATGTCAACATTGATTTTAAGAATCTCCACTGGAGTTTGAGACATTTTGACGTGAAACTGTCACTATTTTGTCGGGGATTTTGAACATTTCCTGAGAATTTCTGAACTTTCCCCGGGATATCCCAAGTTTTGAAGGGAACTCCAAACATGTCAACATTGATTTTAAGAATCTCCACTGGAGTTTGAGAGATTTTGACGTGAAAGTGTCACCATTTTGTCGGTGATTTGGCACATTTCCTGAGCATTTTCAAAATTTCCTAGGGATTTCCCAAATTTTGAAGGGAACTCCAAACATGTCAACATTGATTTGAAGAATCTCCACTGGAGTTTGAGAGATTTTGACCTGGAAGTGTCACCATTTTATCGGAGATTTGGAACATCCCCTGAGAATTTCCGAAGTTTCCCCAGGATTTCCCAAATTTTGAAGGGAAATCCAAACATGTCAACACTGATTTTAAGAATCTCCAGTGGAGTTTGAGAGATTTTGACGTGAATGTGTAACCATTTTGTTGGGGACTTGGAACATTCCCTGAGAATTTCCAAACTTTCCCCGGGATATCCCAAGTTTTGAAGGGAACTCCAAACATGTCAACATTGATTTTAAGAATATCCACTGGAGTTTGAGAGATTTTGACGTGAAAGTTTTACCATTTTGTCGGGGATTTGGCAAATTCCCTGACAATTTCCAAAGTTTCCCCAGGATTTCCCAAATTTTGAAGGGAACTCCAAACATGTCAACATTGATTTTAAGAATAGCCACTGGCATTTTAGGGATTTTGATGTGAAAGTGTCACCATTTAGTCAGGGATTTGGAACATTTCCTGAGAATTTCTGAACTTTCCCCGGGATTTCCCAAATTTTGAAGGGAACACCAAACATGTCAACATTGATTTTAAGAATCTCCAGTGGAGTTTGAGACATTTTGACGTGAAACTGTCACTATTTTGTCGGGGATTTTGAACATTTCCTGAGCATTTCCAAAGTTTCCTCGGGATTTCTCAAATTTTGAAGGGAACTCCAAACATGTCAACATTGATTTTAAGAATCTCCACTGGAGTTTGAGAGATTTTGACGTGAAAGTGTCACCATTTTGTCGGGGATTTGGAACATCCCCTGAGAATTTCCAAAGTTTCCCCGGGATTTCCCAAAAATTTGGAAGGGAACTCGAAACATGTCAACATTGATTTGAAGAATCTCCACTGGAGTTTGAGAGATTTTGACCTGAAAGTGTCACCATTTTGTCGGGGATTTGGAACATCCCCTGAGAGTTTCCAAAGTTTCACTGGGATTTCCCAAATTTTGAAGGGAACTCCAAACATGTCAACATTGATTTTAAGAATCTCTACTGGAGTTTGAGAGATTTTGACGTGAAAGTGTCAACATTTTGTCGGGGATTTGGCAAATTCCCTTACAATTTTCAAAGATTCCCCGGGATATCCCAAGTTTTGAAGGGAACTCCAAACATGTCAACATTGATTTTAAGAATCTCCACTGCATTTTGAGAGATTTTGTCGTGGAAGTGTCACCATTTTGTCGGGGATTTGGAACATTCCCTGAGAATTTCCAAAGTTTCACTGGGATTTCCCAAATTTTGAAGGGAACTCCAAACATGTCAACATTGATTTTAAGAATCTCCAGTGGAGTTTGAGAGATCTTGACATGAAAGTGTCACCATTTTGTTGGGGATTTGGAACATTCCCTGAGAATTTCCAAACTTTCCCCGGGATATCCCAAGTTTTGAAGGGAACTCCAAACATGTCAACATTGATTTTAAGAATCTCCACTGGAGTTTGAGAGATTTTGATGTGACAATGTCACGACTTTGTCGGGGATTTGGAACATCCCCTGAGAATTTCCAAAATTTCCCCGGGATTTCCCAAATTTTGAAGGGAACTCCAAACATGTTAACATTGATTTTAAGAATCTCCAGTGGAGTTTGAGAGATTTTGACGTGAAAGTGTCACCATTTTGTTGGGGACTTGGAACATTCCCTGAGAATTTCCAAACTTTCCCCGGATATCCCAAGTTTTGAAGGGAACTCCAAACATGTCAACATTGATTTTAAGAATCTCCACTGGAGTTTGAGAGATCTTGACGTGAAAGTGTCACCATTTAGTCGGGGATTTGGAAAATTTCCTGAGAATTTCTGAACTTTCCCCGGGATTTCCCAAATTTTTAAGCGATCTCCAAACATGTCAACATTGATTTTAAGAATCTCCACTGGAGTTTGAGAGATCTTGACGTGAAAGTGTCAACATTTTGTCGGGGATTTGGCAAATTCCCTGACAATTTTCAAAGTTTCCCCGGGATTTCCCAAATTTTGAAGGGAACTCCAAACATGTCAACATTGATTTTAAGAATCTCCACTGGAGTTTGAGAGATTTTGACGTCAAAGTGTCACCATTTTAGTCGAGGATTTGGAACATTCCCTGAGAATTTCCAAAGTTTCCCCGGGATTTCCCAAATTTTGAAGGGAACTCCAAACATGTCAACATTGATTTTAAGAATCTCCACTTGCATTTTTTAGATTTTGATGTGAAAGTTTAACATTTTGTCGGGGAATTGGAACATTCCCTGAGAATTTCCAAAGTTTCCCTGGGATTTCCCAAATTTTGAAGTGAACTCCAAACATGTCAACATTGATTTTAAGAATAGCCACTGGCATTTTATGGATTTTGATGTGAAAGTGTCACCATTTTCTCGGGGATTTGGAACATTTCCTGAGAATTTCCAATGTTTCCCCGGGATTTCCCAAATTTTGAAGGGAACTCCAAACATGTCAACATTGATTTTAAGAATCTCCACTGGAGTTTGAGAGATATTGACGTGAAAGTGTCACCATTTTGTCGGTGATATGGCACATTTCCTGAGCATTTTCAAAATTTCCTAGGGATTTCCCAAATTTTGAAGGGAACTCCAAACATGTCAACATTGATTTGAAGAATCTCCACTGGAGTTTGAGAGATTTTGATGTGATAGTGTCACCATTTTGTCGGGGATTTGGAACATCCCCTGAGAATTTCCAAAGTTTCCCCGGGATTTCCCAAATTTTGAAGGGAACTCCAAACATGTCAACATTGATTTTAAGAATCTCCACTGGAGTTTGAGAGATTTTGACGTGAAAGTGTCAACATTTTGTCGGGGATTTAGAAAATTCCCTGATAATTTCCAAAGTTTCCCCGGGATTTCCCAAAAATTGAAGGGAACTCCAAACATGTCAACATTGATTTTAAGAATCTCCACTGGAGTTTGAGAGATTTTGACGTGAAAGTGTCACCATTTTGTCGGGGATTTGGAACATTCCCTGAGAATTTCCATAGTTTCCTCGGGATTTCCCAAATTTTGAAGGGAACTCCAAACATGTCAACATTGATTTTAAGAATCTCCACTGGAGTTTGAGACATTTTGACTTGAAACTGTCACTATTTTGTCGGGGATTTTGAACATTTCCTGAGAATTTCTGAACTTTCCCCGGGATTTCCCAAATTTTGAAGGGAACTCCAAACATGTCAACATTGATTTTAAGAATCTCCACTGGCGTTTTGGGGATTTTGATGTGAAAGTGTCACCGTTTTGTCGGTGATTTGGCACATTTCCTGAGCATTTTCAAAATTTCCTAGGGATTTCCCAAATTTTGAAGGGAACTCCAAACATGTCAACATTGATTTTAAGAATCTCCACTGGAGTTTGAGAGATTTTGACGTGAAAGTGTCACCATTTTTTCGGGGATTTGGAACATTACCTGAGAAATTTCAAAATTTCCCCGGGATTTCCCAAATTTTGAAGGGAACTCCAAACATGTCAACATTGATTTTAAGAATCTCCAGTGGAGTTTGAGAGATTTTGAAGTGAAAGTGTCACCATTTTGTTGGGGACTTGGAACATTCCCTGAGAATTTCCAAACTTTCCCCGGGATATCCCAAGTTTTGAAGGGAACTCCAAACATGTCAACATTGATTTTAAGAATCTCCACTGGAGTTTGAGAGATTTTGATGTGAAAGTTTCACCATTTTGTCGGGGATTTGGAACATTCCCTAAGAATTTCCAGACTTTCCCCCGTATTTCCCAAATTTTGAAGGGAACTCCAAGCATGTCAACATTGATTTTAAGAATCTCCACTGGAGTTTGAGACATTTTGACGTGAAAGTGTCACCATTTTGTCGGGGACTTGGAACATTCCCTGAGAATTTCCAAACTTTCCCCGGGATATCCCAAATTTTGAAGGGAACTCCAAACATGTCAACATTGATTTTAAGAATCTCCAGTGGAGTTTGAGAGATTTTGACGTGAAAGTGTCACCATTTTGTTGGGGACTTGGAACATTCCCTGAGAATTTCCAAACTTTCCCCGGGATATCCCAAGTTTTGAAGGGAACTCCAAACATGTCAACATTGATTTTAAGAATCTCCAGTGGAGTTTGAGAGATTTTGATGTGACAATGTCACGACTTTGTCGGGGATTTGGAACATCCCCTGAGAATTTCCAAAATTTCCCCGGGATTTCCCAAATTTTGAAGGGAACTCCAAACATGTCAACATTGATTTTAAGAATCTCCAGTGGAGTTTGAGAGATTTTGACGTGAAAGTGTCACCATTTTGTTGGGGACTTGGAACATTCCCTGAGAATTTCCAAACTTTCCCCGGATATCCCAAGTTTTGAAGGGAACTCCAAACATGTCAACATTGATTTTAAGAATCTCCACTGGAGTTTGAGAGATCTTGACGTGAAAGTGTCACCATTTAGTCGGGGATTTGGAAAATTTCCTGAGAATTTCTGAACTTTCCCCGGGATTTCCCAAATTTTTAAGCGATCTCCAAACATGTCAACATTGATTTTAAGAATCTCTACTGGAGTTTGAGAGATTTTGACGTGAAAGTGTAACCATTTTGTTGGGGATTTGGCAAATTCCCTGACAATTTTCAAAGTTTCCCCGGGATTTCCCAAATTTTGAAGGGAACTCCAAACATGTCAACATTGATTTTAAGAATCTCCACTGGAGTTTGAGAGATTTTGACGTCAAAGTGTCACCATTTTAGTCGAGGATTTGGAACATTCCCTGAGAATTTCCAAAGTTTCCCCGGGATTTCCCAAATTTTGAAGGGAACTCCAAACATGTCAACATTGATTTTAAGAATCTCCACTTGCATTTTATAGATTTTGATGTGAAAGTTTAACATTTTGTCGGGGATTTGGAACATTCCCTGAGAATTTCCAAAGTTTCCCTGGGATTTCCCAAATTTTGAAGTGAACTCCAAACATGTCAACATTGATTTTATGAATAGCCACTGGCATTTTATGGATTTTGATGTGAAAGTGTCACCATTTTCTCGGGGATTTGGAACATTTCCTGAGAATTTCCAATGTTTCCCCGGGATTTCCCAAATTTTGAAGGGAACACCAAACATGTCAACATTGATTTTAAGAATCTCCACTGGAGTTTGAGAGATTTTGACGTGAAAGTGTCACCATTTTGTCGGGGATTTGGAACATTCCCTGAGAATTTTCAAAATTTCCCCGGGATTTCCCAAATTTTGAAGGGAACTCCAAACATGTCAACATTGATTTTAAGAATCTCCACTGGAGTTTGAGAGATTTTGATGTGACAGTGTCACGACTTTGTCGGGGATTTGGAACATCCCCTGAGAATTTCCAAAGTTTCCCCGGGATTTCCCAAAAATTGAAGGGAACTCCAAACATGTCAACATTGATTTTAAGAATCTCCACTGGAGTTTGAGAGATTTTGACGTGAAACTGTCAATATTTTGTCGGGGATTTTGAACATTTCCTGAGAATTTCTGAACTTTCCCCGGGATTTCCCAAATTTTGAAGGGAACTCCAAACATGTCAACATTGATTTTAAGAATCTCCACTGGAGTTTGAGAGATTTTGACGTGAAAGTGTCACCATTTAGTCGGGGATTTGGAAAATTTAGTGAGAATTTCTGAACTTTCCCCGGGATTTCCCAAAAATTGAAGGGAACTCCAAACATGTCAACATTGATTTTAAGAATCTCCACTGGCGTTTTGGGGATTTTGATGTGAAAGTGTCACCGTTTTGTCGGGGATTTGGAACATTCCCTGAGAATTTCCAAAGTTTCCCCGGGATTTCCCAAATTTTGAAGGGAACTCCAAACATGTCAACATCGATTTTAAGAATCTCCACTGGAGTTTGAGAGATTTTGACGTGAAAGTGTCACCATTTAGTCGGGGATTTGGAAAATTTCCTGAGAATTTCTGAACTTTCCCCGGGATTTCCCAGATTTTTAAGCGATCTCCAAACATGTCAACATTGATTTTAAGAATCTCTACCTGAGTTTGAGAGATTTTGACATGAAAGTGTCACCATTTTGTCGGGGATTTGGCAAATTCCCTGACAATTTTCAAAGTTTCCCCGGGATTTCCCAAATTTTGAAGAGAACTCCAAACATGTCAACATTGATTTTAAGAATCTCCACTGGAGTTTGAGAAATTTTGACGTCAAAGTGTCACCATTTTAGTCGGGGATTTGGAACACTCCCTGAGAATTTCCAAAGTTTCCCCGGGATTTCCCAAATTTTGAAGGGAACTCCAAACATGTCAACATTGATTTTAATAATAGCCACTTGCATTTTAGGGATTTTGATGTGAAAGTTTAACATTTTGTCGGGGATTTGGAACATTCCCTGAGAATTTCCAAAGTTTCCCCGGGATTTCCCAAATTTTGAAGGGAACTCCAAACATGTCAACATTGATTTTAAGAATAGCCACTGGCATTTTATGGATTTTGATGTGAAAGTGTCAACATTTTGTCGGGGATTTGGAACATTTCCTGAGAATTTCCAAAGTTTCCTCAGGATTTCTCAAATTTTGAAGGGAACTCCAAACATGTCAACATTGATTTGAAGAATCTCCACTGGAGTTTGAGAGATATTGACGTGAAAGTGTCACCATTTAGTCGGTGATTTGGAACATTTCCTGAGCATTTTCAAAATTTCCTAGGGATTTCCCAAATTTTGAAGGGAACTCCAAACATGTCAACATTGATTTGAAGAATCTCCACTGGAGTTTGAGAGATTTTGACGTGAAAGTGTAACCATTTTGTTGGGGACTTGGAACATTCCCTGAGAATTTCTGAACTTTCCCCGGGATATCCCAAATTTTGAAGGGAACTCCAAACATGTCAACATTGATTTTAAGAATCTCCACTGGAGTTTGAGAGATTTTGACGTGAAAGTGTCACCATTTTTTCGGGCATTTTGAACATCCCCTGAGAATTTCCAAAGTTTCCCTTGGATTTCCCAAATTTTGAAGGGGACTCCAAACATGTCAACATTGATTTTCAGAATCTCCACTGGAGTTTGAGACATTTTGACGTGAAAGTGTCAACATTTTGTCGGGGATTTAGAAAATTCCCTGATAATTTCCAAAGTTTCCCCGGGATTTCCCAAATTTTGAAGGGAACTCCAAACATGTCAACATTGATTTTAAGAATCTCCACTGGAGTTTGAGAGATTTTGACGTGAAAGTGTCACCATTTTGTCGGGGATTTGGAACATTCCCTGAGAATTTCCATAGTTTCCCCGGGATTTCCCAAATTTTGAAGGGAACTCCAAACATGTCAACATTGATTTTAAGAATCTCCACTGGAGTTTGAGACATTTTGACGTGAAACTGTCACTATTTTGTCGGGGATTTTGAACATTTCCTGAGAATTTCTGAACTTTCCCCGGGATTTCCCAAATTTTGAAGGGAACTCCAAACATGTCAACATTGATTTTAAGAATCTCCACTGGAGTTTGAGAGATTTTGACGTGAAAGTGTCACCATTTAGTCGGGGATTTGGAAAATTTAGTGAGAATTTCTGAACTTTCCCCGGGATTTCCCAAATTTTTAAAGGGATCTCCAAACATGTCAACATTGATTTGAAGAATCTCCACTGCAGTTTGAGACATTTTGACGTGAAAGTGTCACCATTTTGTCGGGGATTTGGAACATTCCCTGAGAATTTTCAAAATTTCCCCGGGATTTCCCAAATTTTGAAGGGAACTCCAAACATGTCAGCATTGATTTTAAGAATCTCCACTGGAGTTTGAGAGATTTTGACGTGAAAGTGTCACCATTTTGTCGGGGATTTGGAACATCCCCTGAGAATTTCCAAAGTTTCCCCGGGATTTCCCAAATTTTGAAGGGAACTCCAAACATGTCAACATTGATTTTAAGAATCTCCACTGGCGTTTTGGGGATTTTGATGTGAAAGTGTTACCGTTTTGTCGGGGATTTGGAACATTCCCTGAGAATTTCCAAACTTTCCCCGGGATATCCCAAGTTTTGAAGGGAACTCCAAACATGTCAACATTGATTTTAAGAATCTGCACTGGAGTTTGAGAGATTTTGATGTGACAGTGTCACGACTTTGTCGGGGATTTGGAACATCCCCTGAGAATTTCCAAACTTTCCCCGGGATTTCCCAAAAATTGAAGGGAACTCCAAACATGTCAACATTAATTTTAAGAATCTCCACTGGAGTTTGAGAGATTTTGACGTGAAAGTGTCACCATTTTGTCGGGGATTTGGAACATTCCCTGAGAATTTCCAAAGTTTCCCCGGGATTTCCCAAATTTGGAAGGGAACTCCAAACATGTCAACATTGATTTTAAGAATCTCCACTGGAGTTTGAGACATTTTGACGTGAAAGTGTCAACATTTTGTCGGTGATTTGGCACATTTCCTGAGAATTTCCATAGTTTCCTCGGGATTTCCCAAATTTTGAAGGGAACTCCAAACACGTCAACATTGATTTTAAGAATCTCCACTGGCGTTTTGGGGATTTTGATGTGAAAGTGTTACCGTTTTGTCGGGGATTTGGAACATTCCCTGAGAATTTCCAAAGTTTCCCCGGGATTTCCCAAATTTTGAAGGGAACTCCAAACATGTCAACATTGATTTTAAGAATCTCCACTGGAGTTTGAGACATTTTGACGTGAAAGTGTCACCATTTTGTCGGGGATTTAGAAAATTCCCTGACAATTTCCAAAGTTTCGCCAGGATTTCCCAAATATTGAAGGGAACTCCAAACATGTCAACATTGATTTTAAGAATCTCCACTGGAGTTTGAGAGATTTTGATGTGACAGTGTCACGACTTTGTCGGGGATTTGGAACATCCCCTGAGAATTTCCAAAGTTTCCCCGGGATTTCCCAAAAATTGAAGGGAACTCCAAACATGTCAACATTGATTTTAAGAATCTCCACTGGAGTTTGAGAGAATTTGACGTGAAAGTGTCACCATTTTTTCGGGGATTTGGAACATTCCCTGAGAATTTCCAAAGTTTCCCCGGGATTTCCCAAATTTTGAAGGGAACTCCAAACATGTCAACATTGATTTTAAGAATCTCCACTGGAGTTTGAGAGATTTTGACGTGAAAGTGTCAACATTTTGTCGGTGATTTGGAAAATTTCCTGAGAATTTCCATAGTTTCCTCGGGATTTCCCAAATATTGAAGGGAACTCCAAACATGTCAACATTGATTTTAAGAATCTCCACTGGCGTTTTGGGGATTTTGATGTGAAAGTGTTACCGTTTTGTCGGGGATTTGGAACATTCCCTGAGAATTTCCAAAGTTTCCCCGGGATTTCCCAAATTTTGAAGGGAACTCCAAACATGTCAACATTGATTTTAAGAATCTCCACTGGAGTTTGAGAGATTTTGACGTGAAAGTGTCACCATTTTGTCGGGCATTTGGAACATTTCCTGAGAATTTCCAAAGTTTCCCCAGGATTTCCCAAAAATTGAAGGGAACACCAAACATGTCAACATTGATTTTAAGAATCTCCACTGGAGTTTGAGAGATTTTGACATGAAAGTTTCACCATTTTGTCGGGGATTTGGAACATTCCCTGAGAATTTCCAAAGTTTCCTCGGGATTTCCCAAATTTTGAAGGGAACTCCAAACATGTCAACATTGATTTTAAGAATCTCCACTGGCGTTTTGGGGATTTTGATGTGAAAGTGTCACCGTTTTGTCGGGGATTTGGAACATTCCCTGAGAATTTCCAAAGTTTCCCCGGGATTTCCCAAATTTTGAAGGGAACTCCAAACATGTCAACATTGATTTTAAGAATCTCCACTGGAGTTTGAGAGATTTTGACGTGAAAGTGTCAACATTTTGTCGGGGATTTAGAAAATTCCCTGACAATTTCCAAAGTTTCGCCAGGATTTCCCAAATATTGAAGGGAACTCCAAACATGTCAACATTGATTTTAAGAATCTCCACTGGAGTTTGAGAGATTTTGACCTGAAAGTGTCACCATTTTGTCGGGGATTTGGAACATTCCCTGAGAATTTCCAAAGTTTCCTCAGGATTTCTCAAATTTTGAAGGGAACTCCAAACATGTCAACATTGATTTTAAGAATAGCCACTGGCATTTTATGGATTTTGATGTGAAAGTGTCACCATTTTGTCGGGGATTTGGAACATTTCCTGAGAATTTCCAAAGTTTCCTCAGGATTTCTCAAATTTTGAAGGGAACTCCAAACATGTCAACATTGATTTGAAGAATCTCCACTGGAGTTTGAGAGATATTGACGTGAAAGTGTCACCATTTTGTTGGGGACTTGGAACATTCCCTGAGAATTTCCAAACTTTCCCCGGGATATCCCAAGTTTTGAAGGGAACTCCAAACATGTCAACATTGATTTTAAGAATCTCCACTGGAGTTTGAGAGATTTTGATGTGAAAGTGTCACCATTTTGTCGGGGATTTGGAACATTCCCTGAGAATTTTCAAAATTTCCCCGGGATTTCCCAAATTTTGAAGGGAACTCCAAACATGTCAACATTGATTTTAAGAATCTCCACTGGAGTTTGAGAGATTTTGACGTGAAAGTGTCACCATTTTGTCGGGCATTTGGAACATTTCCTGAGAATTTCCAAAGTTTCCCCGGGATTTCCCAAATTTTGAAGGGAACTCCAAACATGTCAACATTGATTTTAAGAATCTCCACTGGAGTTTCAGACATTTTGACGTGAAAGTGTCACCATTTTGTCGGGGATTTGGAACATCCCCTGAGAATTTCCAAACTTTCCCCGGGATTTCCCAAATTTTGAAGGGAACTCCAAACATGTCAACATTGATTTGAAGAATCTCCACTAGAGTTTGAGAGATTTTGACGTGAAAGTGTAACCATTTTGTTGGGGTCTTGGAACATTCCCTGAGAATTTCCAAACTTTCCCCGGGATATCCCAAGTTTTGAAGGGAACTCCAAACATGTCAACATTGATTTTAAGAATCTCCACTGGAGTTTGAGAGATTTTGATGTGACAGTGTCACGACTTTGTCGGGGATTTGGAACATCCCCTGAGAATTTCCAAAGTTTCCCCGGGATTTCCCAAAAATTGAAGGGAACTCCAAACATGTCAACATTGATTTTAAGAATCTCCACTGGAGTTTGAGAGATTTTGACGTGAAAGTGTCACCATTTTGTCGGGGATTTGGAACATTCCCTGAGAATTTCCAAAGTTTCCCCGGGATTTCCCAAATTTTGAAGGGAACTCCAAACATGTCAACATTGATTTTAAGAATCTCCACTGCAGTTTGAGAGATTTTGACGTGAAAGTGTCAACATTTTGTCGGTGATTTGGCACATTTCCTGAGAATTTCCATAGTTTCCTCGGGATTTCCCAAAAATTGAAGGGAACTCCAAACATGTCAACATTGATTTTAAGAATCTCCACTGGCGTTTTGGGGATTTTGATGTGAAAGTGTCACCGTTTTGTCGGGGATTTGGAACATTCCCTGAGAATTTCCAAAGTTTCCTCGGGATTTCCCAAATTTTGAAGGGAACTCCAAACATGTCAACATTGATTTTAAGAATCTCCACTGGAGTTTGAGAGATCTTGACATGAAAGTGTCACCATTTAGTCGGGGATTTGGAAAATTTCCTGAGAATTTCTGAACTTTCCCCGGGATTTCCCAGATTTTTAAGCGATCTCCAAACATGTCAACATTGATTTTAAGCATCTCTACCCGAGTTTGAGAGATTTTGACGTGAAAGTGTCAACATTTTGTCGGGGATTTGGCAAATTCCCTGACAATTTTCAAAGTTTCCCCGGGATTTCCCAAATTTTGAAGAGAACTCCAAACATGTCAACATTGATTTTAAGAATCTCCACTGGAGTTTGAGAAATTTTGACGTCAAAGTGTCACCATTTTAGTCGGGGATTTGGAACACACCCTGAGAATTTCCAAAGTTTCCCCGGGATTTCCCAAATTTTGAGGGGAACTCTAAACATGTCAACATTGATTTTAATAATAGCCACTTGCATTTTAGGGATTTTGATGTGAAAGTTTAACATTTTGTCGGGGATTTGGAACATTCCCTGAGAATTTCCAAAGTTTCCCCGGGATTTCCCAAATTTTGAAGGGAACTCCAAACATGTCAACATTGATTTTAAGAATAGCCACTGGCATTTTATGGATTTTGATGTGAAAGTGTCAGCATTTTGTCGGGGATCTGGAACATTTCCTGAGAATTTCCAAAGTTTCCTCAGGATTTCTCAAATTTTGAAGGGAACTCCAAACATGTCAACATTGATTTGAAGAATCTCCACTGGAGTTTGAGAGATTTTGACGTGAAAGTGTAACCATTTTGTTGGGGACTTGGAACATTCCCTGAGAATTTCTGAACTTTCCCCGGGATATCCCAAATTTTGAAGGGAACTCCAAACATGTCAACATTGATTTTAAGAATCTCCACTGGAGTTTGAGAGATTTTGACGTGAAAGTGTCACCATTTTTTCGGGCATTTTGAACATCCCCTGAGAATTTCCAAAGTTTCCCTTGGATTTCCCAAATTTTGAAGGGAACTCCAAACATGTCAACATTGATTTTAAGAATCTCCACTGGAGTTTGAGACATTTTGACGTGAAAGTGTCAACATTTTGTCGGGGATTTAGAAAATTCCCTGATAATTTCCAAAGTTTCCCCGGGATTTCCCAAATTTTGAAGGGAACTCCAAACATGTCAACATTGATTTTAAGAATCTCCACTGGAGTTTGAGACATTTTGACGTGAAACTGTCACTATTTTGTCGGGGATTTTGAACATTTCCTGAGAATTTCTGAACTTTCCCCGGGATTTCCCAAATTTTGAAGGGAACTCCAAACATGTCAACATTGATTTTAAGAATCTCCACTGGAGTTTGAGAGAATTTGACGTGAAAGTGTCACCATTTAGTCGGGGATTTGGAAAATTTAGTGAGAATTTCTGAACTTTCCCCGGGATTTCCCAAATTTTTAAAGGGATCTCCAAACATGTCAACATTGATTTTAAGAATCTCCACTGGAGTTTGAGACATTTTGACGTGAAAGTGTCACCATTTTGTCGGGGATTTGGAACATTCCCTGAGAATTTTCAAAATTTCCCCGGGATTTCCCAAATTTTGAAGGGAACTCCAAACATGTCAGCATTGATTTTAAGAATCTCCACTGGAGTTTGAGAGATTTTGACGTGAAAGTGTCACCATTTTGTCGGGGATTTGGAACATCCCCTGAGAATTTCCAAAGTTTCCCCGGGATTTCCCAAATTTTGAAGGGAACTCCAAACATGTCAACATTGATTTTAAGAATCTCCACTGGCGTTTTGGGGATTTTGATGTGAAAGTGTTACCGTTTTGTCGGGGATTTGGAACATTCCCTGAGAATTTCCAAACTTTCCCCGGGATATCCCAAGTTTTGGAAGGGAACTCCAAACATGTCAACATTGATTTTAAGAATCTCCACTGGAGTTTGAGAGAATTTGACGTGAAAGTGTCACCATTTTGTCGGGGATTTGGAACATTCCCTGAGAATTTCCAAAGTTTCCCCGGGATTTCCCAAATTTTGAAGGGAACTCCAAACATGTCAACATTGATTTTAAGAATCTCCACTGGAGTTTGAGAGATTTTGACGTGAAAGTGTCAACATTTTGTCGGTGATTTGGCACATTCCCTGAGAATTTTACAAAATTTCCCCGGGATTTCCCAAATTTTGAAGGGAACTCCAAAAATGTCAACATTGATTTTAAGAATCTCCACTGGCGTTTTGGGGATTTTGATGTGAAAGTGTTACCGTTTTGTCGGGGATTTGGAACATTCCCTGAGAATTTCCAAAGTTTCCCCGGGATTTCCCAAATTTTGAAGGGAACTCCAAACATGTCAACATTGATTTTAAGAATCTCTACTGGAGTTTGAGAGATTTTGACGTGAAAGTGTCAACATTTTGTCGGTGATTTGGAACATTCCCTGAGAATTTCCAAAGTTTCCCCAGGATTTCCCAAAAATTGAAGGGAACACCAAACATGTCAACATTGATTTTAAGAATCTCCACTGGAGTTTGAGAGATTTTGACATGAAAGTTTCACCATTTTGTCGGGGATTTGGAACATTCCCTGAGAATTTCCAAAGTTTCCTCGGGATTTCCCAAATTTTGAAGGGAACTCCAAACATGTCAACATTGATTTTAAGAATCTCCACTGGAGTTTGAGACATTTTGACGTGAAAGTGTCACCATTTTGTCGGGGATTTAGAAAATTCCCTGACAATTTCCAAAGTTTCGCCAGGATTTCCCAAATATTGAAGGGAACTCCAAACATGTCAACATTGATTTTAAGAATCTCCACTGGAGTTTGAGAGATTTTGATGTGACAGTGTCACGACTTTGTCGGGGATTTGGAACATCCCCTGAGCATTTCCAAAGTTTCCCCGGGATTTCCCAAAAATTGAAGGGAACTCCAAACATGTCAACATTGATTTTAAGAATCTCCACTGGAGTTTGAGAGATTTTGACGTGAAAGTGTCAACATTTTGTCGGGGATTTGGAACATCCCCTGAGAATTTCCAAAGTTTCCCCGGGATTTCCCAAATTTTGAAGGGAACTCCAAACATGTCAACATTGATTTTAAGAATCTCCACTGGAGTTTGAGAGATATTGACGTGAAAGTGTAACCATTTTGTTGGGGACTTGGAACATTCCCTGAGAATTTCCAAAGTTTCCCTGGGATATCCCAAGTTTTGAAGGGAACTCCAAACATGTCAACATTGATTTTAAGAATCTCCACTGGAGTTTGAGAGATTTTGACGTGAAAGTGTCACCATTTTGTCGGGGATTTCGAACATTCCCTGAGAATTTCCAGAGTTTCCCCGGGATTTCCCAAATTTTGAAGGGAACTCCAAACATGTCAACATTGATTTTAAGAATCTCCACTGGAGTTTGAGAGATTTTGACGTGAAAGTGTCAACATTTTGTCGGGGATTTGGAACATTCCCTGAGAATTTTCAAAATTTCCTTGGGATTTCCCAAATTTTGAAGGGAACTCCAAACATGTCAACATTGATTTTAAGAATCTCCACTGGCGTTTGAGAGATTTTGATGTGAAAGTGTCACCGTTTTGTCGGGGATTTGGAACATTCCCTGAGAATTTCCAAAGTTTCCCTGGGATTTCCCAAATTTTGAAGGGAACTCCAAACATGTCAACATTGATTTTAAGAATCTCCACTGGAGTTTGAGACATTTTGACGTGAAACTGTCACTATTTTGTCGGGGATTTTGAACATTTCCTGAGAATTTCCGAAGTTTCCTCGGGATTTCCAAAAAATTGAAGGGAACTCCAAACATGTCAACATTGATTTTAAGAATCTGCACTTGAATTTGAGACATTTTGATGTGAAAGTGTCACAATTTTGTCGGGGATTTGGCAAATTTCCTGAGAATTTCTGAACTTTCCCCGGGATTTCCCAAATTTTTAAGGGAACTCCAAACATGTCAACATTGATTTTAAGAATCTCCACTGGAGTTTGAGACATTTTTATGTGAAACTGTCACTGTTTTGTCGGGGATTTGGAACATTTCCTGAGAATTTCCAAAGTTTCCCTTGGATTTCCCAAATTTTGAAGGGAACTCCAAACATGTCAACATTGATTTTAAGAATCTCCACTGGAGTTTGAGAGATTTTGACGTGAAAGTGTCACCATTTTGTCGGGGATTTGGAACATCCCCTGAGAATTTCCAAAGTTTCCCTGGGATTTCCCAAATTTTGAAGGGAACTCCAAACATGTCAACATTGATTTTAAGAATCTCCACTGGAGTTTGAGAGATTTTGACGTGAAAGTGTCACCATTTTGTTGGGGACTTGGAACATTCCCTGAGAATTTCCAAACTTTCCCCGGGATATCCCAAGTTTTGAAGGGAACTCCAAACATGTCAACATTGATTTTAAGAATCTCCACTGGAGTTTGAGAGATTTTGATGTGACAGTGTCACGACTTTGTCGGGGATTTGGAACATCCCCTGAGAATTTCCATAGTTTCCCCGGGATTTCCCAAATTTTGAAGGGAACTCCAAACATGTCAACATTGATTTTAAGAATCTCCACTGGAGTTTGAGAGATTTTGATGTGAAAGTGTCAACATTTTGTCGGGGATTTTGAACATTTCCTGAGCATTTCCAAAGTTTCCCCGGGATTTCCCAAAAATTGAAGGGAACTCCAAACATGTCAACATTGATTTTAAGAATCTCCACTGGAGTTTGAGAGATTTTGACGTGAAAGTGTCAACATTTTGTCGGGGATTTGGAACATCCCCTGAGAATTTCCAAAGTTTCCCCGGGATTTCCCAAATTTTGAAGGGAACTCCAAACATGTCAACATTGATTTTAAGAATCTCCACTGGAGTTTGAGAGATATTGACGTGAAAGTGTAACCATTTTGTTGGGGACTTGGAACATTCCCTGAGAATTTCCAAACTTTCCCCGGGATATCCCAAGTTTTGAAGGGAACTCCAAACATGTCAACATTGAATTTAAGAATCTCCACTGGAGTTTGAGACATTTTGACGTGAAACTGTCACTATTTTGTCGGGGATTTTGAACATTTCCTGAGAATTTCTGAACTTTCCCCGGGATATCCCAAATTTTGAAGGGAACTCCAAACATGTCAACATTGATTTTAAGAATCTCCACTGGAGTTGGAGAGATTTTGTCGTGAAAGTGTCACCATTTAGTCGGGGATTTGGAAAATTTAGTGAGAATTTCTGAACTTTCCCCGGGATTTCCCAAATTTTTAAAGGGATCTCCAAACATGTCAACATTGATTTTAAGAATCTCCACTGGAGTTTGAGACATTTTGACGTGAAAGTGTCACCATTTTGTCGGGGATTTGGAACATTCCCTGAGAATTTCCGAAGTTTCCTCGGGATTTCCCAAATTTGAAGGGAACACCAAACATGTCAACATTGATTTTAAGAATCTCCATGGGAGTTTGAGGGATTTTGATGTGAAAGTGTCACCGTTTTGACGGGGATTTTGAACATTCCCTGAGAATTTCCAAAGTTTCCCCGGGATTTCCCATTTTGAAGGGAACTCCAAACATGTCAACATTGATTTTAAGAATCTCCACTGGAGTTTGAGAGATTTTGACGTGAAAGTGTCACCATTTATGTCGGGGATTTAGAAAATTCCCTGACAATTTCCAAAGTTTCCCCGGGATTTCCCAAAAATTGAAGGGAACTCCAAACATGTCAACATTGATTTTAAGAATCTCCACTGGAGTTTGAGAAATTTTGACGTGAAAGTGTCAACATTTTGTCGGAGATTTGGAACATTCCCTGAGAATTTTCAAAATTTCCCCGGTACTTCCCAAATTTTGAAGGGAACTCCAAACATGTCAACATTGATTTTAAGAATAGCCACTGGCATTTTAGGGATTTTGATGTGAAAGTGTCACCATTTTTTCGGGGATTTGGAACATTTCCTGAGAATTTCTGAACTTTCCCCAGGATTTCCCAAATTTTGAAGGGAACTCCAAACATGTCAACATTGATTTTAAGAATCTCCCCTGGAGTTTGAGACATTTTGACGTGAAACTGTCACTATTTTGTCGGGGATTTTGAACATTTCCTGAGCATTTCCAAAGTTTCCTCGGGATTTCCCAAATTTTGAAGGGAACTCCAAACATGTCAACATTGATTTTAAGAATCTCCACTGGAGTTTGAGAGATTTTGATGTGAAAGTGTCACCATTTTGTTGGGGATGTGGAACATCCCCTGAGAATTTCCAAAGTTTCCCCGGGATTTCCCAAATTTTGAAGGGAACTCCAAACATGTCAACATTGATTTTAAGAATCTCCACTGGAGTTTGAGAGATTTTGATGTGAAAGTGTCACCATTTTGTCGGGGATTTCGAACATACCCTGAGAGTTTCCAAAGTTTCACTGGGATTTCCCAAATTTTGAAGGGAACTCCAAACGTGTCAACATTGATTTTAAGAATCTCTACTGGAGTTTGAGAGATTTTGACGTGAAAGTGTCAACATTTTGTCGGGGATTTGGAACATTCCTGAGAATTTTCAAAGTTTCCCCGGGATTTCCCAAATTTTGAAGGGAACTCCAAACATGTCAACATTGATTTTAAGAATCTCCACTGGAGTTTGAGAGATTTTGACGTGAAAGTGTCACCATTTTGTCGGGGATTTGGAACATTCCCTGAGAATTTCCAAAGTTTCCCTGGGATTTCCCAAATTTTGAAGGGAACTCCAAACATGTCAACATTGATTTTAAGAATCTCCAGTGGAGTTTGAGAGATTTTGACGTGAAAGTGTCACCATTTTGTTGGGGACTTGGAACATTCCCTGAGAATTTCCAAACTTTCCCCGGGATATCCCAAGTTTTGAAGGGAACTCCAAACATGTCAACATTGATTTGAAGAATCTCCACTGGAGTTTGAGAGATTTTGATGTGACAGTGTCACGACTTTGTCGGGGATTTGGAACATTTACTGAGAATTTCCAAAGTTTCCCCGGGATTTCCCAAATTTTTAAGGGAACTCCAAACATGTCAACATCGATTTTAAGAATCTCCACTGGAGTTTGAGAGATTTTGACGTGAAAGTGTCACCATTTAGTCAGGGAATGGAACATTTCCTGAGAATTTCTGAACTTTCCCCGGGATTTCCCAAATTTTTAAGCGATCTCCAAACATGTCAACATTGATTTTAAGAATCTCTACTGGAGTTTGAGAGATTTTGATGTGAAAGTGTCAACATTTTGTAGGGGATTTGGCAAATTCCCTGACAATTTTCAAAGATTCCCCGGGATTTCCCAAATTTTGAAGGGAACTCCAAACATGTCAACATTGATTTTTTAGAATCTCCACTGCAGTTTGAGAGATTTTGTCGTGGAAGTGTCACCATTTTGTCGGGGATTTGGAACATTCCCTGAGAATTTCCAAAGTTTCCCCGGGATTTCCCAAATTTTGAAGGGAACTCCAAACATGTCAACATTGATTTTAAGAATCTCCAGTGGAGTTTGAGAGATTTTGACGTGAAAGTGTCACCATTTTGTTGGGGACTTGGAACATTCCCTGAGAATTTCCAAACTTTCCCCGGGATATCCCAAGTTTTGAAGGGAACTCCAAACATGTCAACATTGATTTGAAGAATCTCCACTGGAGTTTGAGAGATTTTGATGTGACAATGTCACGACTTTGTCGGGGATTTGGAACATCCCCTGAGAATTTCCAAAGTTTCCCCGGGATTTCCCAAATTTTGAAGGGAACTCCAAACATGTCAACATCGATTTTAAGAATCTCCACTGGAGTTTGAGAGATCTTGACGTGAAAGTGTCACCATTTAGTCGGGGATTTGGAAAATTTCCTGAGAATTTCTGAACTTTCCCCGGGATTTCCCAAATTTTGAAGGGAACTCCAAACATGTCAACATTGATTTTAAGAATCTCTACTGGAGTTTGAGAGATTTTGATGTGAAAGTGTCAACATTTTGTCGGGGATTTGGCAAATTCCCTGACAATTTTCAAAGATTCCCCGGGATTTCCCAAATTTTGAAGGGAACTCCAAACATGTCAACATTGATTTTTTAGAATCTCCACTGCAGTTTGAGAGATTTTGTCGTGGAAGTGTCACCATTTTGTCGGGGATTTGGAACATTCCCTGAGAATTTCCAAAGTTTCCCCGGGATTTCCGAAATTTTGAAGGGAACTCCAAACATGTCAACATTGATTTTAAGAATCTCCAGTGGAGTTTGAGAGATTTTGACGTGAAAGTGTCACCATTTTGTTGGGGACTTGGAACATTCCCTGAGAATTTCCAAACTTTCCCCGGGATATCCCAAGTTTTGAAGGGAACTCCAAACATGTCAACATTGATTTTAAGAATCTCCACTGGAGTTTGAGAGATTTTGATGTGACAATGTCACGACTTTGTCGGGGATTTGGAACATCCCCTGAGAATTTCCAAAGTTTCCCCGGGATTTCCCAAATTTTGAAGGGAACTCCAAACATGTCAACATCGATTTTAAGAATCTCCACTGGAGTTTGAGAGATCTTGACGTGAAAGAGTCACCATTTAGTTGGGGATTTGGAAAATTTCCTGAGAATTTCTGAACTTTCCCCGGGATTTCCCAAATTTTTAAGCGATCTCCAAACATGTCAACATTGATTTTAAGAATCTCTACTGGAGTTTGAGAGATTTTGACGTGAAAGTGTCAACATTTTGTCGGGGATTTGGCAAATTCCCTGACAATTTTCAAAGTTTCCCCGGGATTTCCCAAATTTTGAAGGGAACTCCAAACATGTCAACATTGATTTTAAGAATCTCCACTGGAGTTTGAGAGATTTTGACGTGAAAGTGTCACCATTTTGTCGGGGATTTGGAACATTTCCTGAGGATTTCCAAAGTTTTCCCGGGATTTCCCAAATTTTGAAGGGAACTCCAAACATGTCAACATTGAATTTAAGAATAGCCACTGGCATTTTAGGGATTTTGATGTGAAAGTGTCACCGTTTTGTCGGGGATTTGGAACATCACCTGAGAGTTTCCAAAGTTTCACTGGGATTTCCCAAATTTTGAAGGGAACTCCAAACGTGTCAACATTGATTTTAAGAATCTCTACTGGAGTTTGAGAGATTTTGATGTGAAAGTGTCAACATTTTGTCGGGGATTTGGCAAATTCCCTGACAATTTTCAAAGTTTCCCCGGGATTTCCCAAATTTTGAAGGGAACTCCAAACATGTCAACATTGATTTTAAGAATCTCCACTGCAGTTTGAGAGATTTTGTCGTGGAAGTGTCACCATTTTGTCGGGGATTTGGAACATTCCCTGAGAATTTCCAAAGTTTCCCCGGGATTTCCCAAATTTTTAAGGGAACTCCAAACATGTCAACATTGATTTTAAGAATAGCCACTGGCATTTTAGGGATTTTGATGTGAAAGTGTCACCGTTTTGTCGGGGATTTGGAACATTTCCTGAGAATTTCTGAACTTTCCCCGGGATTTCCCAAATTTTGAAGGGAACACCAAACATGTCAACATTGATTTTAAGAATCTCCACTGGAGTTTGAGAGATTTTGACGTGAAACTGTCACTATTTTGTCGGGGATTTTGAACATTTCCTGAGCATTTCCAAAGTTTCCTCGGGATTTCTCAAATTTTGGAGGGAACTCCAAGCATGTCAACATTGATTTTAAGAATCTCCAGTGGAGTTTGAGAGATTTTGATGTGAAAGTGTCACCATTTTGTCGGGGATTTGGAACATCCCCTGATGGTTTCCAAAGTTTCACTGGGATTTCCCAAATTTTTAAGGGAACTCCAAACGTGTCAACATTGATTTTAAGAATCTCCACTGGAGTTTGAGAGATTTTGATGTGACAGTGTCACCATTTTGTCTGGGATTTGGAACGTTCCCTGAGAATTTCCAAACTTTCCCCGGGATATCCAAAGTTTTGAAGGGAACTCCAAACATGTCAACATTGATTTTAAGAATCTCCACTGGAGTTTGAGAGATTTTGATGTGACAATGTCACGACTTTGTCGGGGATTTGGAACATCCCCTGAGAATTTCCAAAATTTCCCCGGGATTTCCCAAATTTTGAAGGGAACTCCAAACATGTCAACATTGATTTTAAGAATCTCCAGTGGAGTTTGAGAGATTTTGATGTGAAAGTGTCACCATTTTGTTGGGGACTTGGAACATTCCCTGAGAATTTCCAAACTTTCCCCGGATATCCCAAGTTTTGAAGGGAACTCCAAACATGTCAACATTGATTTTAAGAATCTCCACTGGAGTTTGAGAGATCTTGACGTGAAAGTGTCACCATTTAGTCGGGGATTTGGAAAATTTCCTGAGAATTTCTGAACTTTCCCCGGGATTTCCCAAATTTTTAAGCGATCTCCAAACATGTCAACATTGATTTTAAGAATCTCTACTGGAGTTTGAGAGATTTTGACGTGAAAGTGTAACCATTTTGTTGGGGATTTGGCAAATTCCCTGACAATTTTCAAAGTTTCCCCGGGATTTCCCAAATTTTGAAGGGAACTCCAAACATGTCAACATTGATTTTAAGAATCTCCACTGGAGTTTGAGAGATTTTGACGTCAAAGTGTCACCATTTTAGTCGAGGATTTGGAACATTCCCTGAGAATTTCCAAAGTTTCCCCGGGATTTCCCAAATTTTGAAGGGAACTCCAAACATGTCAACATTGATTTTAAGAATCTCCACTTGCATTTTATAGATTTTGATGTGAAAGTTTAACATTTTGTCGGGGATTTGGAACATTCCCTGAGAATTTCCAAAGTTTCCCTGGGATTTCCCAAATTTTGAAGTGAACTCCAAACATGTCAACATTGATTTTAAGAATAGCCACTGGCATTTTATGGATTTTGATGTGAAAGTGTCACCATTTTCTCGGGGATTTGGAACATTTCCTGAGAATTTCCAATGTTTCCCCGGGATTTCCCAAATTTTGAAGGGAACACCAAACATGTCAACATTGATTTTAAGAATCTCCACTGGAGTTTGAGACATTTTGACGTGAAACTGTCACTATTTTCTCGGGGATTTTGAACATTTCCTGAGAATTTCCAAAGTTTCCTCAGGATTTCTCAAATTTTGAAGGGAACTCCAAACATGTCAACATTGATTTGAAGAATCTCCACTGGAGTTTGAGAGATATTGACGTGAAAGTGTCACCATTTTGTCGGTGATTTGGAACATTTCCTGAGCATTTTCAAAATTTCCTAGGGATTTCCCAAATTTTGAAGGGAACTCCAAACATGTCAACATTGATTTGAAGAATCTCCACTGGAGTTTGAGAGATTTTGACGTGAAAGTGTAACCATTTTGCTGGGGACTTGGAACATTCCCTGAGAATTTCTGAACTTTCCCCGGGATATCCCAAATTTTGAAGGGAACTCCAAACATGTCAACATTGATTTTAAGAATCTCCACTGGAGTTTGAGAGATTTTGACGTGAAAGTGTCACCATTTTGTCGGGGATTTGGCACATTTCCTGAGAATTTCCAAAGTTTCCCCGGGATTTCCCAAATTTTGAAGGGGACTCCAAACATGTCAACATTGATTTTAAGAATCTCCACTGGAGTTTGAGACATTTTGACGTGAAAGTGTCAACATTTTGTCGGGGATTTAGAAAATTCCCTGATAATTTCCAAAGTTTCCCCGGGATTTCCCAAATTTTGAAGGGAACTCCAAACATGTCAACATTGATTTTAAGAATCTCCACTGGAGTTTGAGAGATTTTGACGTGAAAGTGTCACCATTTTGTCGGGGATTTGGAACATTCCCTGAGAATTTCCATAGTTTCCCCGGGATTTCCCAAATTTTGAAGGGAACTCCAAACATGTCAACATTGATTTTAAGAATCTCCACTGGAGTTTGAGACATTTTGACGTGAAACTGTCACTATTTTGTCGGGGATTTTGAACATTTCCTGAGAATTTCTGAACTTTCCCCGGGATTTCCCAAATTTTGAAGGGAACTCCAAACATGTCAACATTGATTTTAAGAATCTCCACTGGAGTTTGAGAGATTTTGACGTGAAAGTGTCACCATTTAGTCGGGGATTTGGAAAATTTAGTGAGAATTTCTGAACTTTCCCCGGGATTTCCCAAATTTTTAAAGGGATCTCCAAACATGTCAACATTGATTTTAAGAATCTCCACTGGAGTTTGAGACATTTTGACGTGAAAGTGTCACCATTTTGTCGGGGATTTGGAACATTCCCTGAGAATTTTCAAAATTTCCCCGGGATTTCCCAAATTTTGAAGGGAACTCCAAACATGTCAGCATTGATTTTAAGAATCTCCACTGGAGTTTGAGAGATTTTGACGTGAAAGTGTCACCATTTTGTCGGGGATTTGGAACATCCCCTGAGAATTTCCAAAGTTTCCCCGGGATTTCCCAAATTTTGAAGGGAACTCCAAACATGTCAACATTGATTTTAAGAATCTCCACTGGCGTTTTGGGGATTTTGATGTGAAAGTGTCACCGTTTTGTCGGGGATTTGGAACATTCCCTGAGAATTTCCAAACTTTCCCCGGGATATCCCAAGTTTTGAAGGGAACTCCAAACATGTCAACATTGATTTTAAGAATCTGCACTGGAGTTTGAGAGATTTTGATGTGACAGTGTCACGACTTTGTCGGGGATTTGGAACATCCCCTGAGAATTTCCAAACTTTCCCCGGGATTTCCCAATTTTTGAAGGCAACTCCAAACATGTCAACATTGATTTTAAGAATCTCCACTGGAGTTTGAGAGATTTTGACGTGAAAGTGTCACCATTTTGTCGGGGATTTGGAACATTCCCTGAGAATTTCCAAAGTTTCCCCGGGATTTCCCAAATTTGGAAGGGAACTCCAAACATGTCAACATTGATTTTAAGAATCTCCACTGGAGTTTGAGACATTTTGACGTGAAAGTGTCACCATTTTGTCGGGGATTTGGAACATTCCCTGAGAATTTCCATAGTTTCCTCGGGATTTCCCAAATTTTGAAGGGAACTCCAAACATGTCAACATTGATTTTAAGAATCTCCACTGGCGTTTTGGGGATTTTGATGTGAAAGTGTTACCGTTTTGTCGGGGATTTGGAACATTCCCTGAGAATTTCCAAAGTTTCCCCGGGATTTCCCAAATTTTGAAGGGAACTCCAAACATGTCAACATTGATTTTAAGAATCTCCACTGGAGTTTGAGAGATTTTGATGTGAAAGTGTCACCATTTTTTCGGGCATTTGGAACATTTCCTGAGAATTTCCAAAGTTTCCCCAGGATTTCCCAAAAATTGAAGGGAAAACCAAACATGTCAACATTGATTTTAAGAATCTCCACTGGAGTTTGAGAGATTTTGACATGAAAGTTTCACCATTTTGTCGGGGATTTGGAACATTCCCTGAGAATTTCCAAAGTTTCCTCGGGATTTCCCAAATTTTGAAGGGAACTCCAAACATGTCAACATTGATTTTAAGAATCTCCACTGGAGTTTGAGACATTTTGACGTGAAAGTGTCACCATTTTGTCGGGGATTTAGAAAATTCCCTGACAATTTCCAAAGTTTCGCCAGGATTTCCCAAATATTGAAGGGAACTCCAAACATGTCAACATTGATTTTAAGAATCTCCACTGGAGTTTGAGAGATTTTGATGTGACAGTGTCACGACTTTGTCGGGGATTTGGAACATCCCCTGAGAATTTCCAAAGTTTCCCCGGGATTTCCCAAAAATTGAAGGGAACTCCAAACATGTCAACATTGATTTTAAGAATCTCCACTGGAGTTTGAGAGAATTTGACGTGAAAGTGTCACCATTTTGTCGGGGATTTGGAACATTTCCTGAGAATTTCCAATGTTTCCCCGGGATTGCCCAAATTTTGAAGGGAACTCCAAACATGTCAACATTGATTTTAAGAATCTCCACTGGAGTTTGAGAGATTTTGACGTGAAAGTGTCAACATTTTGTCGGTGATTTGGCACATTTCCTGAGAATTTCCATAGTTTCCTCGGGATTTCCCAAATATTGAAGGGAACTCCAAACATGTCAACATTGATTTTAAGAATCTCCACTGGCGTTTTGGGGATTTTGATGTGAAAGTGTTACCGTTTTGTCGGGGATTTGGAACATTCCCTGAGAATTTCTGAACTTTCCCCGGGATTTCCCAAATTTTGAAGGGAACTCCAAACATGTCAACATTGATTTTAAGAATCTCCACTGGAGTTTGAGAGATTTTGACGTGAAAGTGTCACCATTTTGTCGGGCATTTGGAACATTTCCTGAGAATTTCCAAAGTTTCCCCAGGATTTCCCAAAAATTGAAGGGAACACCAAACATGTCAACATTGATTTTAAGAATCTCCACTGGAGTTTGAGAGATTTTGACGTGAAAGTGTCAACATTTTGTCGGTGATTTGGCACGTTTCCTGAGAATTTCCATAGTTTCCTCGGGATTTCCCAAATTTTGAAGGGAACTCCAAACATGTCAACATTGATTTTAAGAATCTCCACTGGAGTTTGAGAGATTTTGACGTGAAAGTGTCAACATTTTGTCGGGGATTTAGAAAATTCCCTGACAATTTCCAAAGTTTCGCCAGGATTTCCCAAATATTGAAGGGAACTCCAAACATGTCAACATTGATTTTAAGAATCTCCACTGGAGTTTGAGAGATTTTGACCTGAAAGTGTCACCATTTTGTCGGGGATTTGGAACATTCCCTGAGAATTTCCAAAGTTTCCTCAGGATTTCTCAAATTTTGAAGGGAACTCCAAACATGTCAACATTGATTTTAAGAATAGCCACTGGCATTTTATGGATTTTGATGTGAAAGTGTCACCATTTTGTCGGGGATTTGGAACATTTCCTGACAATTTCCAAAGTTTCCTCAGGATTTCTCAAATTTTGAAGGGAACTCCAAACATGTCAACATTGATTTGAAGAATCTCCACTGGAGTTTGAGAGATATTGACGTGAAAGTGTCACCATTTTGTTGGGGACTTGGAACATTCCCTGAGAATTTCCAAACTTTCCCCGGGATATCCCAAGTTTTGAAGGGAACTCCAAACATGTCAACATTGATTTTAAGAATCTCCACTGGAGTTTGAGAGATTTTGATGTGAAAGTGTCACCATTTTGTCGGGGATTTGGAACATTCCCTGAGAATTTTCAAAATTTCCCCAGGATTTCCCAAATTTTGAAGGGAACTCCAAACATGTCAACATTGATTTTAAGAATCTCCACTGGAGTTTGAGAGATTTTGACGTGAAAGTGTCACCATTTTGTCGGGCATTTGGAACATTTCCTGAGAATTTCCAAAGTTTCCCCGGGATTTCCCAAATTTTGAAGGGAACTCCAAACATGTCAACATTGATTTTAAGAATCTCCACTGGAGTTTCAGACATTTTGACGTGAAAGTGTCACCATTTTGTCGGGGATTTGGAACATCCCCTGAGAATTTCCAAACTTTCCCCGGGATTTCCCAAATTTTGAAGGGAACTCCAAACATGTCAACATTGATTTGAAGAATCTCCACTAGAGTTTGAGAGATTTTGACGTGAAAGTGTAACCATTTTGTTGGGGTCTTGGAACATTCCCTGAGAATTTCCAAACTTTCCCCGGGATATCCCAAGTTTTGAAGGGAACTCCAAACATGTCAACATTGATTTTAAGAATCTCCACTGGAGTTTGAGAGATTTTGATGTGACAGTGTCACGACTTTGTCGGGGATTTGGAACATCCCCTGAGAATTTCCAAAGTTTCCCCGGGATTTCCCAAAAATTGAAGGGAACTCCAAACATGTCAACATTGATTTTAAGAATCTCCACTGGAGTTTGAGAGATTTTGACGTGAAAGTGTCACCATTTTGTCGGGGATTTGGAACATTCCCTGAGAATTTCCAAAGTTTCCCCGGGATTTCCCAAATTTTGAAGGGAACTCCAAACATGTCAACATTGATTTTAAGAATCTCCACTGCAGTTTGAGAGATTTTGACGTGAAAGTGTCAACATTTTGTCGGTGATTTGGCACATTTCCTGAGAATTTCCATAGTTTCCTCGGGATTTCCCAAAAATTGAAGGGAACTCCAAACATGTCAACATTGATTTTAAGAATCTCCACTGGCGTTTTGGGGATTTTGATGTGAAAGTGTCACCGTTTTGTCGGGGATTTGGAACATTCCCTGAGAATTTCCAAAGTTTCCTCGGGATTTCCCAAATTTTGAAGGGAACTCCAAACATGTCAACATTGATTTTAAGAATCTCCACTGGAGTTTGAGAGATCTTGACGTGAAAGTGTCACCATTTAGTCGGGGATTTGGAAAATTTCCTGAGAATTTCTGAACTTTCCCCGGGATTTCCCAGATTTTTAAGCGATCTCCAAACATGTCAACATTGATTTTAAGAATCTCTACCTGAGTTTGAGAGATTTTGACGTGAAAGTGTCAACATTTTGTCGGGGATTTGGCAAATTCCCTGACAATTTTCAAAGTTTCCCCGGGATTTCCCAAATTTTGAAGAGAACTCCAAACATGTCAACATTGATTTTAAGAATCTCCACTGGAGTTTGAGAAATTTTGACGTCAAAGTGTCACCATTTTAGTCGGGGATTTGGAACACACCCTGAGAATTTCCAAAGTTTCCCCGGGATTTCCCAAATTTTGAAGGGAACTCCAAACATGTCAACATTGATTTTAATAATAGCCACTTGCATTTTAGGGATTTTGATGTGAAAGTTTAACATTTTGTCGGGGATTTGGAACATTCCCTGAGAATTTCCAAAGTTTCCCCGGGATTTCCCAAATTTTGAAGGGAACTCCAAACATGTCAACATTGATTTTAAGAATAGCCACTGGCATTTTATGGATTTTGATGTGAAAGTGTCACCATTTTGTCGGGGATCTGGAACATTTCCTGAGAATTTCCAAAGTTTCCTCAGGATTTCTCAAATTTTGAAGGGAACTCCAAACATGTCAACATTGATTTGAAGAATCTCCACTGGAGTTTGAGAGATTTTGACGTGAAAGTGTAACCATTTTGTTGGGGACTTGGAACATTCCCTGAGAATTTCTGAACTTTCCCCGGGATATCCCAAATTTTGAAGGGAACTCCAAACATGTCAACATTGATTTTAAGAATCTCCACTGGAGTTTGAGAGATTTTGACGTGAAAGTGTCACCATTTTTTCGGGCATTTTGAACATCCCCTGAGAATTTCCAAAGTTTCCCTTGGATTTCCCAAATTTTGAAGGGAACTCCAAACATGTCAACATTGATTTTAAGAATCTCCACTGGAGTTTGAGACATTTTGACGTGAAAGTGTCAACATTTTGTCGGGGATTTAGAAAATTCCCTGATAATTTCCAAAGTTTCCCCGGGATTTCCCAAATTTTGAAGGGAACTCCAAACATGTCAACATTGATTTTAAGAATCTCCACTGGAGTTTGAGAGATTTTGACGTGAAAGTGTCACCATTTTGTCGGGGATTTGGAACATTCCCTGAGAATTTCCATAGTTTCCCCGGGATTTCCCAAATTTTGAAGGGAACTCCAAACATGTCAACATTGATTTTAAGAATCTCCACTGGAGTTTGAGACATTTTGACGTGAAACTGTCACTATTTTGTCGGGGATTTTGAACATTTCCTGAGAATTTCTGAACTTTCCCCGGGATTTCCCAAATTTTGAAGGGAACTCCAAACATGTCAACATTGATTTTAAGAATCTCCACTGGAGTTTGAGAGATTTTGACGTGAAAGTGTCACCATTTAGTCGGGGATTTGGAAAATTTAGTGAGAATTTCTGAACTTTCCCCGGGATTTCCCAAATTTTTAAAGGGATCTCCAAACATGTCAACATTGATTTTAAGAATCTCCACTGGAGTTTGAGACATTTTGACGTGAAAGTGTCACCATTTTGTCGGGGATTTGGAACATTCCCTGAGAATTTTCAAAATTTCCCCGGGATTTCCCAAATTTTGAAGGGAACTCCAAACATGTCAGCATTGATTTTAAGAGTCTCCACTGGAGTTTGAGAGATTTTGACGTGAAAGTGTAACCATTTTGTTGGGGACTTGGAACATTCCCTGAGAATTTCTGAACTTTCCCCGGGATATCCCAAATTTTGAAGGGAACTCCAAACATGTCAACATTGATTTTAAGAATCTCCACTGGAGTTTGAGAGATTTTGACGTGAAAGTGTCACCATTTTTTCGGGCATTTTGAACATCCCCTGAGAATTTCCAAAGTTTCCCTTGGATTTCCCAAATTTTGAAGGGAACTCCAAACATGTCAACATTGATTTTAAGAATCTCCACTGGAGTTTGAGACATTTTGACGTGAAAGTGTCAACATTTTGTCGGGGATTTAGAAAATTCCCTGATAATTTCCAAAGTTTCCCCGGGATTTCCCAAATTTTGAAGGGAACTCCAAACATGTCAACATTGATTTTAAGAATCTCCACTGGAGTTTGAGAGATTTTGACGTGAAAGTGTCACCATTTTGTCGGGGATTTGGAACATTCCCTGAGAATTTCCATAGTTTCCCCGGGATTTCCCAAATTTTGAAGGGAACTCCAAACATGTCAACATTGATTTTAAGAATCTCCACTGGAGTTTGAGACATTTTGACGTGAAACTGTCACTATTTTGTCGGGGATTTTGAACATTTCCTGAGAATTTCTGAACTTTCCCCGGGATTTCCCAAATTTTGAAGGGAACTCCAAACATGTCAACATTGATTTTAAGAATCTCCACTGGAGTTTGAGAGATTTTGACGTGAAAGTGTCACCATTTAGTCGGGGATTTGGAAAATTTAGTGAGAATTTCTGAACTTTCCCCGGGATTTCCCAAATTTTTAAAGGGATCTCCAAACATGTCAACATTGATTTTAAGAATCTCCACTGGAGTTTGAGACATTTTGACGTGAAAGTGTCACCATTTTGTCGGGGATTTGGAACATTCCCTGAGAATTTTCAAAATTTCCCCGGGATTTCCCAAATTTTGAAGGGAACTCCAAACATGTCAGCATTGATTTTAAGAGTCTCCACTGGAGTTTGAGAGATTTTGACGTGAAAGTGTCACCATTTTGTCGGGGATTTGGAACATCCCCTGAGAATTTCCAAAGTTTCCCCGGGATTTCCCAAATTTTGAAGGGAACTCCAAACATGTCAACATTGATTTTAAGAATCTCCACTGGCGTTTTGGGGATTTTGATATGAAAGTGTTACCGTTTTGTCGGGGATTTGGAACATTCCCTGAGAATTTCCAAACTTTCCCCGGGATATCCCAAGTTTTGAAGGGAACTCCAAACATGTCAACATTGATTTTAAGAATCTCCACTGGAGTTTGAGAGAATTTGACGTGAAAGTGTCACCATTTTGTCGGGGATTTGGAACATTCCCTGAGAATTTCCAAAGTTTCCCCGGGATTTCCCAAATTTTGAAGGGAACTCCAAACATGTCAACATTGATTTTAAGAATCTCCACTGGAGTTTGAGAGGTTTTGACGTGAAAGTGTCAACATTTTGTCGGTGATTTGGCACATTTCCTGAGAATTTCCAGAGTTTCCTCGGGATTTCCCAAATTTTGAAGGGAACTCCAAACATGTCAACATTGATTTTAAGAATCTCCACTGGCGTTTTGGGGATTTTGATGTGAAAGTGTTACCGTTTTGTCGGGGATTTGGAACATTCCCTGAGAATTTCCAAAGTTTCCCCGGGATTTCCCAAATTTTGAAGGGAACTCCAAACATGTCAACATTGATTTTAAGAATCTCCACTGGAGTTTGAGAGATTTTGATGTGAAAGTGTCACCATTTTTTCGGGCATTTGGAACATTTCCTGAGAATTTCCAAAGTTTCCCCAGGATTTCCCAAAAATTGAAGGGAACACCAAACATTTCAACATTGATTTTAAGAATCTCCACTGGAGTTTGAGAGATTTTGACATGAAAGTTTCACCATTTTGTCGGGGATTTGGAACATTCTCTGAGAATTTCCAAAGTTTCCTCGGGATTTCCCAAATTTTGAAGGGAACTCCAAACATGTCAACATTGATTTTAAGAATCTCCACTGGAGTTTGAGACATTTTGACGTGAAAGTGTCACCATTTTGTCGGGGATTTAGAAAATTCGCTGACAATTTCCAAAGTTTCGCCAGGATTTCCCAAATATTGAAGGGAACTCCAAACATGTCAACATTGATTTTAAGAATCTCCACTGGAGTTTGAGAGATTTTGATGTGACAGTGTCACGACTTTGTCGGGGATTTTGAACATCCCCTGAGCATTTCCAAAGTTTCCCCGGGATTTCCCAAAAATTGAAGGGAACTCCAAACATGTCAACATTGATTTTAAGAATCTCCACTGGAGTTTGAGAGATTTTGACGTGAAAGTGTCAACATTTTGTCGGGGATTTGGAACATCCCCTGAGAATTTCCAAAGTTTCCCCGGGATTTCCCAAATTTTGAAGGGAACTCCAAACATGTCAACATTGATTTTAAGAATCTCCACTGGAGTTTGAGAGATATTGACGTGAAAGTGTAACCATTTTGTTGGGGACTTGGAACATTCCCTGAGAATTTCCAAACTTTCCCCGGGATATCCCAAGTTTTGAAGGGAACTCCAAACATGTCAACATTGATTTTAAGAATCTCCACTGGAGTTTGAGAGATTTTGACGTGAAAGTGTCAACATTTTGTCGGTGATTTGGAACATTCCCTGAGAATTTCCAAAGTTTCCCTGGGATTTCCCAAATTTTGAAGGGAACTCCAAACATGTCAACATTGATTTTAAGAATCTCCACTGGAGTTTGAGACATTTTGACGTGAAACTGTCACTATTTTGTCGGGGATTTTGAACATTTCCTGAGAATTTCCGAAGTTTCCTCGGGATTTCCAAAAAATTGAAGGGAACTCCAAACATGTCAACATTGATTTTAAGAATCTGCACTTGAATTTGAGACATTTTGATGTGAAAGTGTCACAATTTTGTCGGGGATTTGGCAAATTCCCTGACAATTTCCAAAGTTTCCCCGGGATTTCCCAAATTTTGAAGGGAACTCCAAACATGTCAACATTGATTTGAAGAATCTCCACTGCAGTTTGAGACATTTTTATGTGAAACTGTCACTGTTTTGTCGGGGATTTGGAACATTTCCTGAGAATTTCCAAAGTTTCCCTTGGATTTCCCAAATTTTGAAGGGAACTCCAAACATGTCAACATTGATTTTAAGAATCTCCACTGGAGTTTGAGAGATTTTGACGTGAAAGTGTCACCATTTTGTCGGGCATTTTGAACATTTCCTGAGCATTTCCAAAGTTTCCTCGGGATTTCTCAAATTTTGAAGGGAACTGCAAACATGTCAACATTGATTTTAAGAATCTCCACTGGAGTTTGAGAGATTTTGATGTGAAAGTGTCACCATTTTGTCGGGGATTTGGAACATCCCCTGAGAATTTCCAAAGTTTCCCTGGGATTTCCCAAATTTTGAAGGGAACTCCAAACATGTCAACATTGATTTTAAGAATCTCCACTGGAGTTTGAGAGATTTTGACGTGAAAGTGTAACCATTTTGTTGGGGACTTGGAACATTCCCTGAGAATTTCCAAACTTTCCCCGGGATATCCCAAGTTTTGAAGGGAACTCCAAACATGTCAACATTGATTTTAAGAATCTCCACTGGAGTTTGAGAGATTTTGATGTGACAGTGTCACGACTTTGTCGGGGATTTGGAACATCCCCTGAGAATTTCCATAGTTTCCCCGGGATTTCCCAAATTTTGAAGGGAACTCCAAACATGTCAACATTGATTTTAAGAATCTCCACTGGAGTTTGAGAGATTTTGATGTGAAAGTGTCAACATTTTGTCGGGGATTTTGAACATTTCCTGAGCATTTCCAAAGTTTCCCCGGGATTTCCCAAAAATTGAAGGGAACTCCAAACATGTCAACATTGATTTTAAGAATCTCCACTGGAGTTTGAGAGATTTTGACGTGAAAGTGTCAACATTTTGTCGGGGATTTGGAACATCCCCTGAGAATTTCCAAAGTTTCCCTGGGATTTCCCAAATTTTGAAGGGAACTCCAAACATGTCAACATTGATTTTAAGAATCTCCACTGGAGTTTGAGAGATATTGACGTGAAAGTGTAACCATTTTGTTGGGGACTTGGAACATTCCCTGAGAATTTCCAAACTTTCCCCGGGATATCCCAAGTTTTGAAGGGAACTCCAAACATGTCAACATTGAATTTAAGAATCTCCACTGGAGTTTGAGACATTTTGACGTGAAACTGTCACTATTTTGTCGGGGATTTTGAACATTTCCTGAGAATTTCTGAACTTTCCCCGGGATATCCCAAATTTTGAAGGGAACTCCAAACATGTCAACATTGATTTTAAGAATCTCCACTGGAGTTGGAGAGATTTTGTCGTGAAAGTGTCACCATTTAGTCGGGGATTTGGAAAATTTAGTGAGAATTTCTGAACATTCCCCGGGATTTCCCAAATTTTTAAAGGGATCTCCAAACATGTCAACATTGATTTTAAGAATCTCCACTGGAGTTTGAGACATTTTGACGTGAAAGTGTCACCATTTTGTCGGGGATTTGGAACATTCCCTGAGAATTTCCAAAATTTCCTAGGGATTTCCCAAATTTGAAGGGAACACCAAACATGTCAACATTGATTTTAAGAATCTCCATGGGAGTTTGAGGGATTTTGATGTGAAAGTGTCACCGTTTTGACGGGGATTTTGAACATTCCCTGAGAATTTCCAAAGTTTCCCCGGGATTTCCCAAATTTTGAAGGGAACTCCAAACATGTCAACATTGATTTTAAGAATCTCCACTGGAGTTTGAGAGATTTTGACGTGAAAGTGTCACCATTTATGTCGGGGATTTAGAAAATTCCCTGACAATTTCCAAAGTTTCCCCGGGATTTCCCAAAAATTGAAGGGAACTCCAAACATGTCAACATTGATTTGAAGAATCTCCACTGGAGTTTGAGAAATTTTGACGTGAAAGTGTCAACATTTTGTCGGAGATTTGGAACATTCCCTGAGAATTTTCAAAATTTCCCCGGTACTTCCCAAATTTTGAAGGGAACTCCAAACATGTCAACATTGATTTTAAGAATAGCCACTGGCATTTTAGGGATTTTGATGTGAAAGTGTCACCATTTTTTCGGGGATTTGGAACATTTCCTGAGAATTTCTGAACTTTCCCCAGGATTTCCCAAATTTTGAAGGGAACTCCAAACATGTCAACATTGATTTTAAGAATCTCCACTGGAGTTTGAGACATTTTTACGTGAAACTGTCACTATTTTGTCGGGGATTTTGAACATTTCCTGAGCATTTCCAAAGTTTCCTCGGGATTTCCCGAATTTTGAAGGGAACTCCAAACATGTCAACATTGATTTTAAGAATCTCCACTGGAGTTTGAGAGATTTTGATGTGAAAGTGTCACCATTTTGTTGGGGATGTGGAACATCCCCTGAGAATTTCCAAAGTTTCCCCGGGATTTCCCAAATTTTGAAGGGAACTCCAAACATGTCAACATTGATTTGAAGAATCTCCACTGGAGTTTGAGAGATTTTGACGTGAAAGTGTCACCATTTTGTCGGGGATTTGGAACATTCCCTGAGAATTTCCAAAGTTTCCCTGGGATTTCCCAAATTTTGAAGGGAACTCCAAACATGTCAACATTGATTTTAAGAATCTCCAGTGGAGTTTGAGAGATTTTGACGTGAAAGTGTCACCATTTTGTTGGGGACTTGGAACATTCCCTGAGAATTTCCAAACTTTCCCCGGGATATCCCAAGTTTTGAAGGGAACTCCAAACATGTCAACATTGATTTGAAGAATCTCCACTGGAGTTTGAGAGATTTTGATGTGACAGTGTCACGACTTTGTCGGGGATTTGGAACATTTACTGAGAATTTCCAAAGTTTCCCCGGGATTTCCCAAATTTTGAAGGGAACTCCAAACATGTCAACATCGATTTTAAGAATCTCCACTGGAGTTTGAGAGATCTTGACGTGAAAGTGTCACCATTTAGTCGGGGATTTGGAAAATTTCCTGAGAATTTCTGAACTTTCCCCGGGATTTCCCAAATTTTGAAGGGAACTCCAAACATGTCAACATTGATTTTAAGAATCTCTACTGGAGTTTGAGAGATTTTGATGTGAAAGTGTCAACATTTTGTCGGGGATTTGGCAAATTCCCTGACAATTTTCAAAGATTCCCCGGGATTTCCCAAATTTTGAAGGGAACTCCAAACATGTCAACATTGATTTTTTAGAATCTCCACTGCAGTTTGAGAGATTTTGTCGTGGAAGTGTCACCATTTTGTCGGGGATTTGGAACATTCCCTGAGAATTTCCAAAGTTTCCCCGGGATTTCCGAAATTTTGAAGGGAACTCCAAACATGTCAACATTGATTTTAAGAATCTCCAGTGGAGTTTGAGAGATTTTGACGTGAAAGTGTCACCATTTTGTTGGGGACTTGGAACATTCCCTGAGAATTTCCAAACTTTCCCCGGGATATCCCAAGTTTTGAAGGGAACTCCAAACATGTCAACATTGATTTTAAGAATCTCCACTGGAGTTTGAGAGATTTTGATGTGACAATGTCACGACTTTGTCGGGGATTTGGAACATCCCCTGAGAATTTCCAAAGTTTCCCCGGGATTTCCCAAATTTTGAAGGGAACTCCAAACATGTCAACATCGATTTTAAGAATCTCCACTGGAGTTTGAGAGATCTTGACGTGAAAGAGTCACCATTTAGTCGGGGATTTGGAAAATTTCCTGAGAATTTCTGAACTTTCCCCGCGATTTCCCAAATTTTGAAGGGAACTCCAAACATGTCAACATTGAATTTAAGAATAGCCACTGGCATTTTAGGGATTTTGACGTGAAAGTGTCAACATTTTGTCGGGGATTTGGCAAATTCCCTGACAATTTTCAAAGTTTCCCCGGGATTTCCCAAATTTTGAAGGGAACTCCAAACATGTCAACATTGATTTTAAGAATCTCCACTGGAGTTTGAGAGATTTTGACGTGAAAGTGTCACCATTTTGTCGGGGATTTGGAACATTTCCTGAGGATTTCCAAAGTTTTCCCGGGATTTCCCAAATTTTGAAGGGAACTCCAAACATGTCAACATTGAATTTAAGAATAGCCACTGGCATTTTAGGGATTTTGATGTGAAAGTGTCACCGTTTTGTCGGGGATTTGGAACATCACCTGAGAGTTTCCAAAGTTTCACTGGGATTTCCCAAATTTTGAAGGGAACTCCAAACGTGTCAACATTGATTTTAAGAATCTCTACTGGAGTTTGAGAGATTTTGATGTGAAAGTGTCAACATTTTGTCGGGGATTTGGCAAATTCCCTGACAATTTTCAAAGTTTCCCCGGGATTTCCCAAATTTTGAAGGGAACTCCAAACATGTCAACATTGATTTTAAGAATCTCCACTGCAGTTTGAGAGATTTTGTCGTGGAAGTGTCACCATTTTGTCGGGGATTTGGAACATTCCCTGAGAATTTCCAAAGTTTCCCCGGGATTTCCCAAATTTTTAAGGGAACTCCAAACATGTCAACATTGATTTTAAGAATAGCCACTGGCATTTTAGGGATTTTGATGTGAAAGTGTCACCGTTTTGTCGGGGATTTGGAACATTTCCTGAGAATTTCTGAACTTTCCCCGGGATTTCCCAAATTTTGAAGGGAACACCAAACATGTCAACATTGATTTTAAGAATCTCCACTGGAGTTTGAGAGATTTTGACGTGAAACTGTCACTATTTTGTCGGGGATTTTGAACATTTCCTGAGCATTTCCAAAGTTTCCTCGGGATTTCTCAAATTTTGGAGGGAACTCCAAGCATGTCAACATTGATTTTAAGAAT
The DNA here is from genome assembly GCF_964273445.1 of Streptopelia decaocto. Classification (NCBI taxonomy): domain Eukaryota; kingdom Metazoa; phylum Chordata; class Aves; order Columbiformes; family Columbidae; genus Streptopelia; species Streptopelia decaocto. The sequence continues at coordinate 209,159 of NC_138672.1, read as the reverse complement.
CTCCAGTGGAGTTTGAGAGATTTTGATGTGAAAGTGTCACCATTTTGTCGGGGATTTGGAACATCCCCTGAGAGTTTCCAAAGTTTCACTGGGATTTCCCAAATTTTGAAGGGAACTCCAAACGTGTCAACATTGATTTTAAGAATCTCCACTGGAGTTTGAGAGATTTTGATGTGACAGTGTCACCATTTTGTCGGGGATTTGGAACATTCCCTGACAATTTTCAAAGTTTCCCTGGGATTTCCCAAATTTTGAAGGGAACTCCAAACATGTCAACATTGATTTTAAGAATCTCCACTGCAGTTTGAGAGATTTTGTCGTGGAAGTGTCACCATTTTGTCTGGGATTTGGAACGTTCCCTGAGAATTTCCAAAGTTTCCCCGGGATTTCCCAAATTTTGAAGGGAACTCCAAACATGTCAACATTGAATTTAAGAATAGCCACTGGCATTTTAGGGATTTTGATGTGAAAGTGTCACCGTTTTGTCAGGGATTTGGAACATTTCCTGAGAATTTCTGAACTTTCCCCGGGATTTCCCAAATTTTGAAGGGAACTCCAAACATGTCAACATTGATTTTAAGAATCTCCACTGGAGTTTGAGAGATTTTGACGTGAAACTGTCACTATTTTGTCGGGGATTTTGAACATTTCCTGAGCATTTCCAAAGTTTCCTCGGGATTTCTCAAATTTTGGAGGGAACTCCAAGCATGTCAACATTGGTTTTAAGAATCTCTACTGGAGTTTGAGAGATTTTGATGTGAAAGTGTCACCATTTTGTCGGGGATTTGGAACATCCCCTGAGAGTTTCCAAAGTTTCACTGGGATTTCCCAAATTTTGAAGGGAACTCCAAACATGTCAACATTGATTTTAAGAATCTCTACTGGAGTTTGAGAGATTTTGACGTGAAAGTGTCGACATTTTGTCGGGGATTTGGCAAATTCCCTGACAATTTTCAAAGTTTCCCCGGGATTTCCCAAATTTTGAAGGGAACTCCAAACATGTCAACATTGATTTTAAGAATCTCCACTGCAGTTTGAGAGATTTTGTCGTGGAAGTGTCACCATTTTGTCGGGGATTTGGAACATTCCCTGAGAATTTCCAAAGTTTCCCTTGGATTTCCCAAATTTTGAAGGGAACTCCAAACATGTCAACATTGATTTTAAGAATCTCCACTGGAGTTTGAGAGATTTTGACGTGAAAGTGTCACCATTTTACTGGGGACTTGGAACATTCCCTGAGAATTTCCAAACTTTCCCCGGGATATCCCAAGTTTTGAAGAAAACTCCAAACATGTCAACATTGATTTTAAGAATCTCCACTGGAGTTTGAGAGATTTTGATGTGATAGTGTCACGACTTCGTCGGGGATTTGGAACATCCCCTGAGAATTTCCAAAGTTTCCCCAGGATTTCCCAAATTTTGAAGGGAACTCCAAACATGTCAGCATTGATTTTAAGAATCTCCACTGGAGTTTGAGAGATCTTGACGTGAAAGTGTCACCATTTATTCAGGGATTTGGAAAATTTCCTGAGAATTTCTGAACTTTCCCCGGTATTTCCCAAATTTTTAAGCGATCTCCAAACATGTCAACATTGATTTTAAGAATCTCAACTGGAGTTTGAGAGATTTTGACGTGAAAGTGTCAACATTTTGTCGGGGATTTGGCAAATTCCCTGACAATTTCCAAAGTTTCCCCGGGATTTCCCAAATTTTGAAGGGAACTCCAAAGATGTCAACATTGATTTTAAGAATCTCCAGTGGAGTTTGAGAGATTTTGACGTGAAAGTGTCACCATTTTGTCGGGGATTTGGAACATTCCCTGAGAATTTCCAAAGTTTCCCCGGGATTTCCCAAATTTTGAAGGGAACTCGAAACATGTCAACGTTGATTTTAATAATAGCCACTTGCATTTTAGGGATTTTGATGTGAAAGTTTAACATTTTGTCGGGGATTTGGAACATTCCCTGAGAATTTCCAAAGTTTCCCCGGGATTTCCCAAATTTTGAAGGGAACTCCAAACATGTCAACATTGATTTTAAGAATAGCCACTGGCATTTTATGGATTTTGATGTGAAAGTGTCACCATTTTGTCGGGGGTTTGGAACATTTCCTGAGAATTTCCAAAGTTTCCCCGGGATTTCCCAAGTTTTGAAGGGAACTCCAGACATGTCAACATTGATTTTAAGAATCTCCACTGGAGTTTGAGACATTTTGACGTGAAACTGTCACTATTTTCTCGGGGATTTTGAACATTTCCTGAGAATTTCCAAAGTTTCCCCGGGATTTCCCAAATTTTGAAGGGAACTCCAAACATGTCAACATTGATTTTCAGAATCTCCAGTGGAGTTTGAGAGATTTTGACGTCAAAGTGTCACCATTTTGTCGGGGATTTGGCAAATTCCCTGACAATTTTCAAAGTTTCCCCGGGACTTCCCAAATTTTGAAGGGAACTCCAAACATGTCAACATTGATTTTAAGAATCTCCACTGCAGTTTGACAGATTTTGTCGTGGAAGTGTCACCATTTTGTCGGGGATTTGGAACATTCCCTGAGAATTTCCAAAGTTTCCCCGGGATTTCCCAAATTTTGAAGGGAACTCCAAACATGTCAACATTGATTTTAAGAATAGCCACTGGCATTTTAGGGTTATTGATGTGAAAGTGTTACCATTTTGTCGGGGATTTGGAACATCCCCTGAGAATTTCCAAAGTTTCCCCGGGATTTCCCAAATTTTGAAGGGAACTCCAAACATGTCAACATTGATTTTAAGAATCGCCACTGGCATTTTAGGGATTTTGATGTGAAAGTGTCACCATTTTGTCGGGGATTTTGAACATTTCCTGAGAATTTCTGAACTTTCCCAGGGATTTCCCAAATTTTTAAGGGAACACCAAACATGTCAACATTTATTTTAAGAATCTCCACTGGAGTTTGAGAGATTTTGACATGAAAGTGTCACCATTTTGTCGGGGATTTGGAATATTCCCTGAGAATTTTCAAAATTTCCCCGGGATTTCCCAAATTTTGAAGGGAACTCCAAACATGTCAACATTGATTTTAAGAATCTCCAATGGAGTTTGAGAGATTTTGTCGTGGAAGTGTCACCAATTTGTCGGGGATTTGGAACATTCCCTGAGAATTTCTGAACTTTCCACGGGATTTCCCAAAAATTGAAGGGAACTCCAAACATGTCAACATTGATTTTAAGAATCTCCACTGGAGTTTTAGGGAATTTGATGAGAAAGTGTCACCATTTTGTCGGGGATTTGGAACATTTCCTGAGAATTTCTGAACTTTCCCCGGGATTTCCCAAATTTTGAAGGGAACCCCAAACATGTCAACATTGATTTTAAGAATCTCCACTGGAGTTTGAGACATTTTGATGTGAAAGAGTCACCATTTTGTCGGGGATTTGGAACATCACCTGAGAATTTCCAAAGTTTCACTGGGATTTCCCAAATTTTGAAGAGAACTCCAAACATGTCAACATTGATTTTAAGAATCTCCAGTGGAGCTTGAGAGATTTTGACGTGGAAGTGTAACCATTTTGTCGGGGATTTGGAACATTCCCTGAGAATTTCCAAAGTTTCCCTGGGATTTCCCAAGTTTTGAAGGGAACTCCAAACATGTCAACATTGATTTTAAGAATCTCCAGTGGAGTTTGAGAGATTTTGACGTGAAAGTGTCACCATTTTGTCAGGGATTTAGAAAATTCCCAGACAATTTCTAAAGTTTCCCCGGGATTTCCCAAGTTTTGAAGGGAACTCCATACATGTCAACATTGATTTTAAGAATCTCCACTGGAGTTTGAGACATTTTGACGTGAAAGTGTCACCATTTTGTCGGTGATTTGGCACATTTCCTGAGAATTTCCAAAGTTTCCCTTGGATTTCCCAAATTTTGAAGGGAACTCCAAACATGTCAACATTGATTTTAAGAATCTCCACTGGAGTTTGAGACATTTTGACGTGAAACTGTCACCATTTAGTCGGGGATTTGGAAAATTTCCTGAGAATTTCTGAACTTTCCCCGGGATTTCCCAAATTTTTAAGCGATCTCCAAACATGTCAACATTGATTTTAAGAATCTCTACTGGAGTTTGAGAGATTTTGACGTGAAAGTGTCAACATTTTGTCGGGGATTTGGCAAATTCCCTGACAATTTTCAAAGTTTCCCCGGGATTTCCCAAATTTTGAAGGGAACTCCAAACATGTCAACATTGATTTTAAGAATCTCCACTGGAGTTTGAGAGATTTTGACGTGAAAGTGTCACCATTTTGTCGGGGATTTGGAACATTTCCTGAGGATTTCCAAAGTTTTCCCAAGATTTCCCAAATTTTGAAGGGAACTCCAAACATGTCAACATTGAATTTAAGAATAGCCACTGGCATTTTAGGGATTTTGATGTGAAAGTGTCACCGTTTTGTCGGGGATTTGGAACATCACCTGAGAGTTTCCAAAGTTTCACTGGGATTTCCCAAATTTTGAAGGGAACTCCAAACGTGTCAACATTGATTTTAAGAATCTCTACTGGAGTTTGAGAGATTTTGATGTGAAAGTGTCAACATTTTGTCGGGGATTTGGCAAATTCCCTGACAATTTTCAAAGTCTCCCCGGGATTTCCCAAATTTTGAAGGGAACTCCAAACATGTCAACATTGATTTTAAGAATCTCCACTGGAGTTTGAGAGATTTTGTCGTGGAAGTGTCACCATTTTGTCGGGGATTTGGAACATTCCCTGAGAATTTCCAAAGTTTCCCCGGGATTTCCCAAATTTTTAAGGGAACTCCAAACATGTCAACATTGATTTTAAGAATAGCCACTGGCATTTTAGGGATTTTGATGTGAAAGTGTCACCGTTTTGTCGGGGATTTGGAACATTTCCTGAGAATTTCTGAACTTTCCCCGGGATTTCCCAAATTTTGAAGGGAACACCAAACATGTCAACATTGATTTTAAGAATCTCCACTGGAGTTTGAGAGATTTTGACGTGAAACTGTCACTATTTTGTCGGGGATTTTGAACATTTCCTGAGCATTTCCAAAGTTTCCTCGGGATTTCTCAAATTTTGGAGGGAACTCCAAGCATGTCAACATTGATTTTAAGAATCTCCAGTGGAGTTTGAGAGATTTTGATGTGAAAGTGTCACCATTTTGTCGGGGATTTGGAACATCCCCTGAGAGTTTCCAAAGTTTCACTGGGATTTCCCAAATTTTGAAGGGAACTCCAAACGTGTCAACATTGATTTTAAGAATCTCTACTGGAGTTTGAGAGATTTTGATGTGAAAGTGTCAACATTTTGTCGGGGATTTGGAACATTCCCTGACAATTTTCAAAGTTTCCCCGGGATTTCCCAAATTTTGAAGGGAACTCCAAACATGTCAGCATTGATTTTAAGAATCTCCACTGGAGTTTGAGAGATCTTGACGTGAAAGTGTCACCATTTATTCAGGGATTTGGAAAATTTCCTGAGAATTTCTGAACTTTCCCCGGGATTTCCCAAATTTTGAAGGGAACTCCAAACATGTCAACATTGAATTTAAGAATAGCCACTGGCATTTTAGGGATTTTGATGTGAAAGTGTCACCGTTTTGTCAGGGATTTGGAACATTTCCTGAGAATTTCTGAACTTTCCCCGGGATTTCCCAAATTTTGAAGGGAACACCAAACATGTCAACATTGATTTTAAGAATCTCCACTGGAGTTTGAGAGATTTTGACGTGAAACTGTCACTATTTTGTCGGGGATTTTGAACATTTCCTGAGCATTTCCAAAGTTTCCTCGGGATTTCTCAAATTTTGGAGGGAACTCCAAGCATGTCAACATTGGTTTTAAGAATCTCCAGTTGAGTTTTAGAGATTTTGATGTGAAAGTGTCACCATTTTGTCGGGGATTTGGAACATCCCCTGAGAGTTTCCAAAGTTTCACTGGGATTTCCCAAATTTTGAAGGGAACTCCAAACGTGTCAACATTGATTTTAAGAATCTCTACTGGAGTTTGAGAGATTTTGACGTGAAAGTGTCGACATTTTGTCGGGGATTTGGCAAATTCCCTGACAATTTTCAAAGTTTCACTGGGATTTCCCAAATTTTGAAGGGAACTCCAAACGTGTCAACATTGATTTTAAGAATCTCTACTGGAGTTTGAGAGATTTTGACGTGAAAGTGTCGACATTTTGTGGGGATTTGGCAAATTCCCTGACAATTTTCAAAGTTTCCCCGGGATTTCCCAAATTTTGAAGGGAACCCCAAACATGCCAACATTGATTTTAAGAATCTCCACTGCAGTTTGAGAGATTTTGTCGTGGAAGTGTCACCATTTTGTCGGGGATTTGGAACATTCCCTGAGAATTTCCAAAGTTTCCCTTGGATTTCCCAAATTTTGAAGGGAACTCCAAACATGTCAACATTGATTTTAAGAATCTCCACTGGAGTTTGAGAGATTTTGACGTGAAAGTGTCACCATTTTACTGGGGACTTGGAACATTCCCTGAGAATTTCCAAACTTTCCCCGGGATATCCCAAGTTTTGAAGAAAACTCCAAACATGTCAACATTGATTTTAAGAATCTCCACTGGAGTTTGAGAGATTTTGATGTGATAGTGTCACGACTTCGTCGGTGATTTGGAACATCCCCTGAGAATTTCCAAAGTTTCCCCAGGATTTCCCAAATTTTGAAGGGAACTCCAAACATGTCAGCATTGATTTTAAGAATCTCCACTGGAGTTTGAGAGATCTTGACGTGAAAGTGTCACCATTTATTCAGGGATTTGGAAAATTTCCTGAGAATTTCTGAACTTTCCCCGGGATTTCCCAAATTTTTAAGCGATCTCCAAACATGTCAACATTGATTTTAAGAATCTCCACTGGAGTTTGAGAGATTTTGACGTGAAAGTGTCAACATTTTGTCGGGGATTTGGCAAATTCCCTGACAATTTTCAAAGTTTCCCCGGGATTTCCCAAATTTTGAAGGGAACTCGAAACATGTCAACGTTGATTTTAATAATAGCCACTTGCATTTTAGGGATTTTGATGTGAAAGTTTAACATTTTGTCGGGGATTTGGAACATTCCCTGAGAATTTCCAAAGTTTCCCCGGGATTTCCCAAATTTTGAAGGGAACTCCAAACATGTCAACATTGATTTTAAGAATAGCCACTGGCATTTTATGGATTTTGATGTGAAAGTGTCACCATTTTGTCGGGGGTTTGGAACATTTCCTGAGAATTTCCAAAGTTTCCCCGGGATTTCCCAAGTTTTGAAGGGAACTCCAGACATGTCAACATTGATTTTAAGAATCTCCACTGGAGTTTGAGACATTTTGACGTGAAACTGTCACTATTTTCTCGGGGATTTTGAACATTTCCTGAGAATTTCCAAAGTTTCCCCGGGATTTCCCAAATTTTGAAGGGAACTCCAAACATGTCAACATTGATTTTCAGAATCTCCAGTGGAGTTTGAGAGATTTTGACGTCAAAGTGTCAACATTTTGTCGGGGATTTGGCAAATTCCCTGACAATTTTCAAAGTTTCCCCGGGACTTCCCAAATTTTGAAGGGAACTCCAAACATGTCAACATTGATTTTAAGAATCTCCACTGCAGTTTGACAGATTTTGTCGTGGAAGTGTCACCATTTTGTCGGGGATTTGGAACATTCCCTGAGAATTTCCAAAGTTTCCCCGGGATTTCCCAAATTTTGAAGGGAACTCCAAACATGTCAACATTGATTTTAAGAATAGCCACTGGCATTTTAGGGTTATTGATGTGAAAGTGTTACCATTTTGTCGGGGATTTGGAACATCCCCTGAGAATTTCCAAAGTTTCCCCGGGATTTCCCAAATTTTGAAGGGAACTCCAAACATGTCAACATTGATTTTAAGAATCGCCACTGGCATTTTAGGGATTTTGATGTGAAAGTGTCACCATTTTGTCGGGGATTTTGAACATTTCCTGAGAATTTCTGAACTTTCCCAGGGATTTCCCAAATTTTTAAGGGAACACCAAACATGTCAATATTTATTTTAAGAATCTCCACTGGAGTTTGAGAGATTTTGACATGAAAGTGTCACCATTTTGTCGGGGATTTGGAATATTCCCTGAGAATTTTCAAAATTTCCCCGGGATTTCCCAAATTTTGAAGGGAACTCCAAACATGTCAACATTGATTTTAAGAATCTCCAATGGAGTTTGAGAGATTTTGTCGTGGAAGTGTCACCATTTTGTCGGGGATTTGGAACATTCCCTGAGAATTTCTGAACTTTCCACGGGATTTCCCAAAAATTGAAGGGAACTCCAAACATGTCAACATTGATTTTAAGAATCTCCACTGGAGTTTTAGGGAATTTGATGAGAAAGTGTCACCATTTTGTCGGGGATTTGGAACATTTCCTGAGAATTTCTGAACTTTCCCCGGGATTTCCCAAATTTTGAAGGGAACCCCAAACATGTCAACATTGATTTTAAGAATCTCCACTGGAGTTTGAGACATTTTGATGTGAAAGAGTCACCATTTTGTCGGGGATTTGGAACATCACCTGAGAATTTCCAAAGTTTCACTGGGATTTCCCAAATTTTGAAGAGAACTCCAAACATGTCAACATTGATTTTAAGAATCTCCAGTGGAGCTTGAGAGATTTTGACGTGGAAGTGTAACCATTTTGTCGGGGATTTGGAACATTCCCTGAGAATTTCCAAAGTTTCCCTGGGATTTCCCAAGTTTTGAAGGGAACTCCAAACATGTCAACATTGATTTTAAGAATCTCCAGTGGAGTTTGAGAGATTTTGACGTGAAAGTGTCACCATTTTGTCAGGGATTTAGAAAATTCCCAGACAATTTCTAAAGTTTCCCCGGGATTTCCCAAAAATTGAAGGGAACTCCATACATGTCAACATTGATTTTAAGAATCTCTACTGGAGTTTGAGACATTTTGACGTGAAAGTGTCACCATTTTGTCGGTGATTTGGCACATTTCCTGAGAATTTCCAAAGTTTCCCTTGGATTTCCCAAATTTTGAAGGGAACTCCAAACATGTCAACATTGATTTTAAGAATCTCCACTGGAGTTTGAGACATTTTGACGTGAAACTGTCACCATTTAGTCGGGGATTTGGAAAATTTCCTGAGAATTTCTGAACTTTCCCCGGGATTTCCCAAATTTTTAAGCGATCTCCAAACATGTCAACATTGATTTTAAGAATCTCTACTGGAGTTTGAGAGATTTTGACGTGAAAGTGTCAACATTTTGTCGGGGATTTGGCAAATTCCCTGACAATTTTCAAAGTTTCCCCGGGATTTCCCAAATTTTGAAGGGAACTCCAAACATGTCAACATTGATTTTAAGAATCTCCACTGGAGTTTGAGAGATTTTGACGTGAAAGTGTCACCATTTTGTCGGGGATTTGGAACATTTCCTGAGGATTTCCAAAGTTTTCCCAAGATTTCCCAAATTTTGAAGGGAACTCCAAACATGTCAACATTGAATTTAAGAATAGCCACTGGCATTTTAGGGATTTTGATGTGAAAGTGTCACCGTTTTGTCGGGGATTTGGAACATCACCTGAGAGTTTCCAAAGTTTCACTGGGATTTCCCAAATTTTGAAGGGAACTCCAAACGTGTCAACATTGATTTTAAGAATCTCTACTGGAGTTTGAGAGATTTTGATGTGAAAGTGTCAACATTTTGTCGGGGATTTGGCAAATTCCCTGACAATTTTCAAAGTCTCCCCGGGATTTCCCAAATTTTGAAGGGAACTCCAAACATGTCAACATTGATTTTAAGAATCTCCACTGGAGTTTGAGAGATTTTGTCGTGGAAGTGTCACCATTTTGTCGGGGATTTGGAACATTCCCTGAGAATTTCCAAAGTTTCCCCGGGATTTCCCAAATTTTTAAGGGAACTCCAAACATGTCAACATTGATTTTAAGAATAGCCACTGGCATTTTAGGGATTTTGATGTGAAAGTGTCACCGTTTTGTCGGGGATTTGGAACATTTCCTGAGAATTTCTGAACTTTCCCCGGGATTTCCCAAATTTTGAAGGGAACACCAAACATGTCAACATTGATTTTAAGAATCTCCACTGGAGTTTGAGAGATTTTGACGTGAAACTGTCACTATTTTGTCGGGGATTTTGAACATTTCCTGAGCATTTCCAAAGTTTCCTCGGGATTTCTCAAATTTTGGAGGGAACTCCAAGCATGTCAACATTGATTTTAAGAATCTCCAGTGGAGTTTGAGAGATTTTGATGTGAAAGTGTCACCATTTTGTCGGGGATTTGGAACATCCCCTGAGAGTTTCCAAAGTTTCACTGGGATTTCCCAAATTTTGAAGGGAACTCCAAACGTGTCAACATTGATTTTAAGAATCTCTACTGGAGTTTGAGAGATTTTGATGTGAAAGTGTCAACATTTTGTCGGGGATATGGAACATTCCCTGACAATTTTCAAAGTTTCCCCGGGATTTCCCAAATTTTGAAGGGAACTCCAAACATGTCAGCATTGATTTTAAGAATCTCCACTGGAGTTTGAGAGATCTTGACGTGAAAGTGTCACCATTTATTCAGGGATTTGGAAAATTTCCTGAGAATTTCTGAACTTTCCCCGGGATTTCCCAAATTTTGAAGGGAACTCCAAACATGTCAACATTGAATTTAAGAATAGCCACTGGCATTTTAGGGATTTTGATGTGAAAGTGTCACCGTTTTGTCAGGGATTTGGAACATTTCCTGAGAATTTCTGAACTTTCCCCGGGATTTCCCAAATTTTGAAGGGAACACCAAACATGTCAACATTGATTTTAAGAATCTCCACTGGAGTTTGAGAGATTTTGACGTGAAACTGTCACTATTTTGTCGGGGATTTTGAACATTTCCTGAGCATTTCCAAAGTTTCCTCGGGATTTCTCAAATTTTGGAGGGAACTCCAAGCATGTCAACATTGGTTTTAAGAATCTCCAGTTGAGTTTTAGAGATTTTGATGTGAAAGTGTCACCATTTTGTCGGGGATTTGGAACATCCCCTGAGAGTTTCCAAAGTTTCACTGGGATTTCCCAAATTTTGAAGGGAACTCCAAACGTGTCAACATTGATTTTAAGAATCTCTACTGGAGTTTGAGAGATTTTGACGTGAAAGTGTCGACATTTTGTCGGGGATTTGGCAAATTCCCTGACAATTTTCAAAGTTTCACTGGGATTTCCCAAATTTTGAAGGGAACTCCAAACGTGTCAACATTGATTTTAAGAATCTCTACTGGAGTTTGAGAGATTTTGACGTGAAAGTGTCGACATTTTGTGGGGATTTGGCAAATTCCCTGACAATTTTCAAAGTTTCCCCGGGATTTCCCAAATTTTGAAGGGAACCCCAAACATGCCAACATTGATTTTAAGAATCTCCACTGCAGTTTGAGAGATTTTGTCGTGGAAGTGTCACCATTTTGTCGGGGATTTGGAACATTCCCTGAGAATTTCCAAAGTTTCCCTTGGATTTCCCAAATTTTGAAGGGAACTCCAAACATGTCAACATTGATTTTAAGAATCTCCACTGGAGTTTGAGAGATTTTGACGTGAAAGTGTCACCATTTTACTGGGGACTTGGAACATTCCCTGAGAATTTCCAAACTTTCCCCGGGATATCCCAAGTTTTGAAGAAAACTCCAAACATGTCAACATTGATTTTAAGAATCTCCACTGGAGTTTGAGAGATTTTGATGTGATAGTGTCACGACTTCGTCGGTGATTTGGAACATCCCCTGAGAATTTCCAAAGTTTCCCCAGGATTTCCCAAATTTTGAAGGGAACTCCAAACATGTCAGCATTGATTTTAAGAATCTCCACTGGAGTTTGAGAGATCTTGACGTGAAAGTGTCACCATTTATTCAGGGATTTGGAAAATTTCCTGAGAATTTCTGAACTTTCCCCGGGATTTCCCAAATTTTTAAGCGATCTCCAAACATGTCAACATTGATTTTAAGAATCTCCACTGGAGTTTGAGAGATTTTGACGTGAAAGTGTCAACATTTTGTCGGGGATTTGGCAAATTCCCTGACAATTTTCAAAGTTTCCCCGGGATTTCCCAAATTTTGAAGGGAACTCCAAACATGTCAACATTGATTTTAAAAATCTCCAGTGGAGTTTGAGAGATTTTGACGTGAAAGTGTCACCATTTTGTCGGGGATTTGGAACATTCCCTGAGAATTTCCAAAGTTTCCCCGGGATTTCCCAAATTTTGAAGGGAACTCCAAACATGTCAACGTTGATTTTAATAATAGCCACTTGCATTTTAGGGATTTTGATGTGAAAGTGTCACCATTTTGTCGGGGGTTTGGAACATTTCCTGAGAATTTCCAAAGTTTCCCCGGGATTTCCCAAGTTTTGAAGGGAACTCCAGACATGTCAACATTGATTTTAAGAATCTCCACTGGAGTTTGAGACATTTTGACGTGAAACTGTCACTATTTTCTCGGGGATTTTGAACATTTCCTGAGAATTTCCAAAGTTTCCCCGGGATTTCCCAAATTTTGAAGGGAACTCCAAACATGTCAACATTGATTTTCAGAATCTCCAGTGGAGTTTGAGAGATTTTGACGTCAAAGTGTCACCATTTTGTCGGGGATTTGGCAAATTCCCTGACAATTTTCAAAGTTTCCCCGGGACTTCCCAAATTTTGAAGGGAACTCCAAACATGTCAACATTGATTTTAAGAATAGCCACTGGCATTTTAGGGTTATTGATGTGAAAGTGTTACCATTTTGTCGGGGATTTGGAACATCCCCTGAGAATTTGCAAAGTTTCCCCGGGATTTCCCAAATTTTGAAGGGAACTCCAAACATGTCAACATTGATTTTAAGAATCGCCACTGGCATTTTAGGGATTTTGATGTGAAAGTGTCACCGTTTTGTCGGGGATTTTGAACATTTCCTGAGAATTTCTGAACTTTCCCAGGGATTTCCCAAATTTTTAAGGGAACACCAAACATGTCAACATTTATTTTAAGAATCTCCACTGGAGTTTGAGAGATTTTGACATGAAAGTGTCACCATTTTGTCGGGGATTTGGAATATTCCCTGAGAATTTTCAAAATTTCCCCGGGATTTCCCAAATTTTGAAGGGAACTCCAAACATGTCAACATTGATTTTAAGAATCTCCAATGGAGTTTGAGAGATTTTGATGTGAAAGTGTCACCATTTTGTCGGGGATTTAGAATATTTCCTGAGAATTTCCATAGTTTCCCTTGGATTTCCCAAATTTTGAAGGGAACTCCAAACATGTCAACATTGATTTTAAGATTCTCCACTGGAGTTTGAGAGATTTTGACGTGAAAGTGTAAACATTTTGGTGGGGATTTGGAATATTCCCTGAGAATTTCTGAACTTTCCACGGGATTTCCCAAAAATTGAAGGGAACTCCAAACATGTCAACATTGATTTTAAGAATCTCCACTGGAGTTTTAGGGAATTTGATGAGAAAGTGTCACCATTTTGTCGGGGATTTGGAACATTTCCTGAGAATTTCTGAACTTTCCCCCGGATTTCCCAAATTTTGAAGGGAACCCCAAACATGTCAACATTGATTTTAAGAATCTCCACTGGAGTTTGAGACATTTTGATGTGAAAGAGTCACCATTTTGTCGGGGATTTGGAACATCACCTGAGAATTTCCAAAGTTTCACTGGGATTTCCCAAATTTTGAAGAGAACTCCAAACATGTCAACATTGATTTTAAGAATCTCCAGTGGAGCTTGAGAGATTTTGACGTGGAAGTGTAACCATTTTGTCGGGGATTTGGAACATTCCCTGAGAATTTCCAAAGTTTCCCTGGGATTTCCCAAGTTTTGAAGGGAACTCCAAACATGTCAACATTGATTTTAAGAATCTCCAGTGGAGTTTGAGAGATTTTGACGTGAAAGTGTCACCATTTTGTCAGGGATTTAGAAAATTCCCAGACAATTTCTAAAGTTTCCCCGGGATTTCCCAAAAATTGAAGGGAACTCCATACATGTCAACATTGATTTTAAGAATCTCCACTGGAGTTTGAGACATTTTGACGTGAAAGTGTCACCATTTTGTCGGTGATTTGGCACATTTCCTGAGAATTTCCAAAGTTTCCCTTGGATTTCCCAAATTTTGAAGGGAACTCCAAACATGTCAACATTGATTTTAAGAATCTCCACTGGAGTTTGAGACATTTTGACGTGAAACTGTCACCATTTTGTCGGGGATTTTGAACATTTCCTGAGCATTTCCAAAGTTTCCTCGGGATTTCTCAAATTTTGAAGGGAACTCCAAACATGTCAACATTGATTTTAAGAATCCCCACTGGAGTTTGAGAGATTTTGACGTGAAAGTGTCACCATTTAGTCGGGGATTTGGAACATTTCCTGAGAATTTCCATAGTTTCCCTTGGATTTCCCAAATTTTGAAGGGAACTCCAAACATGTCAACATTGATTTTAAGAATCTCTACTAGAGTTTGAGAGATTTTCACATGAAAGTGTCAACATTTTGTCGGGGATTTGGAACATTCCCTGAGAATTTTCAAAGTTTCCCTGAGATTTCCCAAATTTTGAAGGGAACTCCAAACATGTCAACATTGATTTTAAGAATCTCCACTGGAGTTTGAGAGATTTTGATGTGAAAGTGTCAACATTTTGTCAGGGATTTGGAACATTTCCTGAGAATTTCTGAAATTTCCCCGGGATTTCCCAAATTTTGAAGGGAACTCCAAACATGTCAACATTGATTTTAAGAATCTCCACTGGAGTTTGAGAGATTTTGACTTGAAAGTTTCACCATTTTGTCGGGGATTTGGAACATTTCCTGAGAATTTCCAAACTTTCCCCGGGATTTCCCAAATTTTGAAGGGAACCCCAAACATGTCAACATTGATTTTAAGAATCTCCACTGGAGTTTGAGACATTTTGATGTGAAAGTGTCACCATTTTGTCGGGGATTTGGAACATTCCCTGAGAATTTCCAAAGTTTCACTGGGATTTCCCAAAAATTGAAGGGAACTCCAAACATGTCGACATTGATTTTAAGAATCTCCACTGGAGTTTGAGACATTTTGACGTGAAAGTGTCACCATTTTGTCGGTGATTTGGCACATTTCCTGAGAAATTCCAAAGTTTCCCTTGGATTTCCCAAATTTTGAAAGGAACTCCAAACATGTCAACATTGATTTTAAGAATCTCCACTGGAGTTTGAGACATTTTGACGTGAAACTGTCACCATTTTGTCGGGGATTTTGAACATTTCCTGAGCATTTCCAAAGTTTCCTCGGGATTTCTCAAATTTTGAAGGGAACTCCAAACATGTCAACATTGATTTTAAGAATCTCCACTGGAGATTGAGACATTTTGACGTGAAACTGTCACCATTTTGTCGGGGATTTGGAACATTTCCTGAGAATTTCTGAACTTTCCCCGGGATTTTCCAAATTTTGAAGGGAACTCCAAACATGTCAACATTGATTTTAAGAATCTCTACTAGAGTTTGAGACATTTTGACATGAAAGTGTCAACATTTTGTCGGAGATTTGGAACATTTCCTGAGAATTTCCAAAGTTTCCCCGGGATTTCCCAAATTTTGAAGGGAACTCCAAACATGTCAACATTGATTTGAAGAATCTCCAGTGGGGTTTGAGACATTTTGAAGTGAAAGTGTCACTATTTCGTCGGGGATTTTGAACATTTCTTGAGCATTTCCAAAGTTTCCTCGGGATTTCGCAAATTTTGAAGGCAACTCCAAGCATGTCAACATTGATTTTAAGAATCTCCACTGGAGTTCGAGTGATTTTGACGTGAAAGTGTTACCATTTAGTCGGGGATTTGGAACATTTCCTGAGATTTTCTGAAGTTTCCCTGGGATTTCCCAAATTTTGAAGGCAACTCCAAACATGTCAACATTGGTTTTAAGTATCTCTACTGGAGTTTGAGAGATTTTGACGTGAAAGTATCAACATTTTGTCGGGGATTTGGCAAATTCCCTGACAATTTTCAAAGTTTCCCTGGGATTTCCCAAATTTTGAAGGGAACTCCAAACATGTCAACATTGATTTTAAGAATCTCCACTGGTGTTTGAGAGATTTTGTCGTGGAAGTGTCACCATTTTGTCGGGGATTTGGAACATTCCCTGAGAATTTCAAAGTTTCCCCAGGATTTCCCAAATTTTGAAGGGAACTCCAAACATGTCAACATTGATTTTAAGATTCTCCACTGGAGTTTGAGAGATTTTGACGTGAAAGTGTCAACATTTTGTCAGGGATTTGGAATATTTCCTGAGAATTTCTGAACTTTTCCCGGGATTTCCCAAATTTTGAAAGGAACTCTAAACATGTCAACATTGATTTGAAGAATCTCCACTGAAGTTTGAGAGATTTTGACATGAAAGTGTCACCATTTTGTCGGGGATTTGGAACATTCCCTGAGAATTTTCAAAATTTCCCTGAGATTTCCCAAATTTTGAAGGGAACTCCAAACATGTCAACATTGATTTTAAGAATCTCCACTGGAGTTTGAGAGATTTTGACGTGAAAGTGTCACCATTTTGTTGGGGATTTGGAACATTCCCTGAGAATTTCTGAACTTTCCCCGGGATTTTCCAAATTTTGAAGGGAACTCCAAACATGTCAACATTGATTTTAAGAATCTCCACTGGAGTTTGAGAGATTTTGATGTGAAATTGTCACCATTTTGTCGGGGATTTGGAACATCCCCTGAGAATTTCTGAACTTTCCCCAGGATTTCCCAAATTTTGAAGGGAACCCCAAACATGTCAACATTGATTTTAAGAATCTCCACTGGAGTTTGAGACATTTTGATGTGAAAGTGTCACCATTTTGTCGGGGATTTGGAACATCCCCTGAGAGTTTCCAAAGTTTCACTGGGATTTCCCAAATTTTGAAGGGAACTCCAAACATTTCAACATTGATTTTAAAAATAGCCACTGGCATTTTAGGGATTTTGATGTGAAAGTGTCACCATTTTGTCGGGCATTTGGCACATATCCTGAGAATTTCCAACGTTTCCCCGGGATTTCCCAAATTTTGAAGGGAACTCCAAACATGTCAACTTTGATTTGAAGAATCTCCACTTTAGTTTGAGACATTTTGACGTGAAACTGTCACCATTTTGTCGGGGATTTGGAACATCCCCTGAGAATTTCCAAAGTTTCACTGGGATTTCCCAAATTTTGAAGGGAACTCCAAACATGTCAACATTGATTTTAAGAATCTCCACTGGAGTTTGAGAGATTTTGACGTGAAAGTGTCACCATTTTTTTGGGGATTTGGAACATTCCCTGAGAATTTCCAAAGTTTCTCCGCGATTTCCCAAATTTTGAAGGGAACTCCAGACATGTCAACATTGATTTTAAGAATCTCCACTGGAGTTTGAGATATTTTGACGTGAAAGTGTCACCATTTTGTCGGGGATTTGGAACATTTCCTGAGAATTTCTGAAGTTTCCCCGGGATTTCCCAAATTTTGAAGGGAACTCCAAACATGTCAACATTGATTTGAAGAATCTCCACTGGAGTTTGAGAGATTTTGATGTGAAAGTGTCACTATTTCGTCGGGGATTTTGAACATTTCTTGAGCATTTCCAAAGTTTCCTCAGGATTTCGCAAATTTTGCAGGGAACTCCAAGCATGTCAACATTGATTTTAAGAATCTCCACTGGAGTTTGAGAGATTTTGATGTGAAAGTGTCACCGTTTTGTCGGGGATTTGGAACATTTCCTGAGAATTTCCAAAATTTCCCCGGGATTTCCCAAATTTGGAAGGGAACTCCAGACATGTCAACATTGATTTTAAGAATCTCCACTGGCGTTTTAGGGATTTTGATGTCAAAATGTCACCGTTTTGTCGGGGATTTGGAACATTTCCTGAGAATTTCTGAACTTTCCCCGGGATTTCCCAAATTTTGAAGGGAACCCCAAACATGTCAACATTTATTTTAAGAATCTCCACTGGAGTTTGAGAAATTTTGACGTGAAAGTGTCACTATTTTGTCGGGGATTTGGAACATTTCCTGAGCATTTCCAAAGTTTCCTCGGGATTTCTCAAATTTTGAAGGGAACTCCAAACATGTCAACATTGATTTTAAGAATCTCCACTTTAGTTTGAGAGATTTTGTCGTGAAAGTGTCACCATTTTGTTGGGGATTTGGAACATTTCCTGAGAATTTCTGAACTTTCCCCGGGATTTCCCAAATTTTGAAGGGAACTCCAAACATGTCAACATTGATTTGAAGAATCTCCACTGGCGTTTTAGGGATTTTGATATGAAAGTGTCACCGTTTTGTCGGGGATTTGGAACATTTCCTGAGAATTTCTGAACTTTCCCCGGGATTTCCCAAATTTTTAAGGGAATTCCAAACATGTCAACATTGATTTTAAGTATCTCCACTGGAGTTTTAGATATTTTGACGTGAAAGTATCAACATTGTGTGAGGGATTTGGCAAATTGCCTGACAATTTTCAGATTTTCCCTGGGATTTCCCAAATTTTGAAGGGAACTCCAAACATGTCAACATTGATTTTAAGAATCTCCACTGGTGTTTGAGAGATTTTGTCGTGGAAGTGTCACCATTTTGTCGGGGATTTGGAACATTCCCTGAGAATTTCAAAGTTTCCCCAGGATTTCCCAAATTTTGAAGGGAACTCCAAACATGTCAACATTGATTTTAAGAATCTCCACTGAAGTTTGAGAGATTTTGACGTGAAAGTGTCACCATTTTGTCGGGGATTTGGAACAGTTCCTGAGAAGTTCTGAACTTTCCCCGGGATTTCCCAAATTTTTAAGGGAACTCCAAACATGTCAACGTTGATTTTAAGAATCTCCACTGGAGTTTGAGAGATTTTGACGTGAAAGTGTCACCATTTTGTCGGGGATTTGGAACATTCCCTGAGAATTTCCAAAGTTTCCCCGGGATTTCCCAAATTTTGAAGGGAATTGCAAACGTGTCAACATTGATTTTAAGAATCTCCACTGGAGTCTGAGAGATTTTGACCTGAAAGTGTTACCATTTTGTCGGGGATTTGGAACATCCCCTGAGAATTTCCAAAGTTTCACTGGGATTTCCCAAATTTTGAAGGGAACTCCAAACATGTCAACATTGATTTGAAGAATCTCCACTGGAGTTTGAGAGATTTTGATGTGAAAGTGTCACTATTTCGTCGGGGATTTTGAACATTCCTTGAGCATTTCCAAAGTTTCCTCAGGATTTCGCAAATTTTGCAGGGAACTCCAAGCATGTCAACATTGATTTTAAGAATCTCCACTGGCGTTTTAGGGATTTTGATGTGAAAGTGTCACCGTTTTGTCGGGGATTTAGAACATTTCCTGAGAATTTCTGAACTTTCCCCGGGATTTCCCAAATTTTGAAGGGAACTCCAAACATGTCAACATTGATTTTAAGTATCTCTACTGGAGTTTTAGAGATTTTGATGTGAAAGTATCAACATTTTGTCGGGGATTTGGCGAATTGTCTGACAATTTTCAAAGTTTCCCTGGGATTTCCCAAATTTTGAAGGGAACTCCAAACATGTCAACATTGATTTTAAAAATCTCCACTGGAGTTTGAGAGATTTTGTCGTGGAAGTGTCACCATTTTGTCGGGGATTTGGAACATTTCCTGAGAATTTCTGAACTTTCCCCGGGATTTCCCAAATTTTGAAGGGAACTCCAAACATGTCAACATTGATTTGAAGAATCTCCACTGGCGTTTTAGGGATTTTGATGTGAAAGTGTCACCGTTTTGTCGGGGATTTGGAACATTTCCTGAGAATTTCTGAACTTTCCCCGCGATTTCCCAAATTTTGAAGGGAACTCCAAACATGTCAACATTGATTTTAAGAATCTCCACTGGAGTTTGAGAGATTTTGACGTGAAAGTATCAACATTTTGTCAGGGATTTGGCAAATTGCCTGACAATTTTCAAAGTTTCCCTGGGATTTCCCAAATTTTGAAGGGAACTCCAAACATGTCAACATTGATTTTAAGAATCTCCACTGGAGTTTGAGAGATTTTGTCGTGGAAGTGTCACCATTTTGTCGGGGATTTGGAACATTCCCTGAGAATTTCAAAGTTTCCCCAGGATTTCCCAACTTTTGAAGGGAACTCCAAACATGTTAACATTGATTTGAAGAATCTCCACTGGCGTTTTAGGGATTTTGATGTGAAAGTGTTACCGTTTTGTCGGGGATTTGGAACATTTCCTGAGAATTTCTGAACTTTCCCTGGGATTTCCCAAATTTTTAAGGGAACTCCAAACATGTCAACATTGATTTTGAGTATCTCTGCTGGAGTTTTAGAGATTTTGACGTGAAAGTGTCACCATTTTGTCGGGGATTTAGAAAATTCCCTGACAATTTCCAAAGTTTCCCCGGGATTTCCCAAAAATTGAAGGGAACTCCACACATGTCAACATTGACTTTAAGAATCTCCACTGGAGCTTGAGAGATTTTGACGTGAAAGTGTCACCATTTTGACCGGGATTTGGAACATTCCCTGAGAATTTCCAAAATTTCCCCGGGATTTCCCAAATTTTGGAAGGGAACTCCAAACATGTCAACATTGATTTTAAGAATCTCCACTGGAGTTTGAGAGATTTTGACGTGAAACTGTCACTATTTTGTCGGGGATTTTGAACATTTCCTGAGAATTTCTGAACTTTCCCCGGGATTTCCCAAATTTTGAAGGGAACTCCAAACATGTCAACATTGATTTTAAGAATCTCCACTGGAGTTTGAGAGATTTTGACGTGAATGTGTCAACATTTTGTCGGGGATTTGGAACATTCCCTGAGAATTTCCAAAGTTTCCCTTGGATTTCCCAAATTTTGAAGGGAACTCCAAACATGTCAACATTGATTTTAAGAATAGCCACTGGCATTTTAGGGATTTTGATGTGAAAGTGTCACCATTTTGTCGGGGATTTGGAACATTTCCTGAGAATTTCCAAAGTTTCCCTTGGATTTCCCAATTTTTGAAGGCAACTCCAAGCATGTCAACATTGATTTTAAGAATCTCCACTGGAGTTTGAGAGATTTTGACATGAAAGTGTCACCATTTTGTCGGGGATTTGGAACATTCCCTGACAATTTTCAAAATTTCCCCGGGATTTCCCAAATTTTGAAGGGAACTCCAAACATGTCAACATTGATTTTAAGAATCTCCACTGGAGTTTGAGAGATTTTGACATGAAAGTTTCACCATTTTGTTGGGGACTTGGAACATTCCCTGAGAATTTCCAAGCTTTCCCCGGGATTTCCCAACTTTTGAAGGGAACTCCAAACATGTTAACATTGATTTTAAGAATCTCCACTGGAGTTTGAGAGATTTTGACGTGAAAGTGTCAACATTTTGTCGGGGATTTAGAAAATTCCCTGACAATTTCCAAAGTTTCCCCGGGATTTCCCAAAAATTGAAGTGATCTCCAAACATGTCAACATTGACTTTAAGAATCTCCACTGGAGTTTGAGAGATTTTGACGTGAAAGTGTCACCATTTAGTCGGGGATTTGGAACATTCCCTGAGAATTTTCAAAATTTCCCCGGGATTTCCCAAATTTTGAAGGGAACTCCAAACATGTCAACATTGATTTTCAGAATCTCCACTGGAGTTTGAGAGATTTTGACGTGAAAGTGTCACCATTTTGTCGGGGATTTGGCACATTTCCTGAGAATTTCCAAAGTTTCCCCGGGATTTCCCAAATTTTGAAGGGAACTCCAAACATTTCAACATTGATTTTAAGAATCTCCACTGGAGTTTGAGAGATTTTGACCTGAAACTGTCACTATTTTGTCGGGGATTTGGCACATTTCCTGAGCATTTCCAAAGTTTCCTCGGGATTTCTCAAATTTTGAAGGGAACTCCAAACATGTCAACATTGATTTTAAGAATCTCCACTGGCGATTTAGGGATTTTGATGTGAAAGTGTCACCGTTTTTTCGGGGATTTGGAACATTTCCTGAGAATTTCTGAACTTTCCCCGGGATTTCCCAAATTTTTAAGGGAACTCCAAACATGTCAACATTGATTTTAAGTATCTCTACTGGAGTTTTAGAGATTTTGATGTGAAAGTATCAAAATTTTGTCGGGGATTTGGCGAATTGTCTGACAATTTTCAAAGTTTCCCTGAGATTTCCCAAATTTTGAAGGGAACTCCAAACATGTCAACATTGATTTTAAAAATCTCCACTGGAGTTTGAGAGATTTTGTCGTGAAAGTGTCACCATTTTGTCGGGGATTTGGAACATTTCCTGAGAATTTCTGAACTTTCCCCGGCATTTCCCACATTTTTAAGGGAACCACAAACATGTCAACATTGATTTTAAGAATCTCCACTGGAGTTTGAGACATTTTGATGTGAAAGTGTCATCATTTTGTCGGGGATTTGGAACATCCCCTGAGAATTTCCAAAGTTTCCCCGGGATTTCCCAAATTTTGAAGGGAACCCCAAACATGTCAACATTGATTTTAAGAATCTCCACTGGAGTTTGAGAGATTTTGACGTGAAACTGTCACCATTTTGTCGGGGATTTGGAACATTTCCTGAGCATTTCCAAAGTTTTCCCGGGATTTCCCAAATTTTTAAGGGAACTCCAAACATGTCAACATTAATTTTAAGAATCTCCACTGGAGTTTGAGACATTTTAACGTGAATGTGTCAACATTTTGTCGGGGATTTGGCAAATTCCCTGACAATTTCCAAAGTTTCCCCGGGATTTCCCAAATTTTGAAGGGAACTCCAAACATGTCAACATTGATTTTAAGAATCTCCACTGGAGTTTGAGACATTTTGTCGTGGAAGTGTCACCATTTTGTCGGGGATTTGGAACATTCCCTGAGAATTTTCAAAATTTCCCCGGGATTTCCCAAATTTTTAAGGGAACTCCAAACATGTCAACATTGATTTTAAGAATCTCCACTGGAGTTTGAGAGATTTTGATGTGAAAGTGTCACCGTTTTGTCGGGGATTTGGAACATTCCCTGAGAATTTCCAAAGTTTCCCTTGGATTTCCCAAATTTTGAAGGGAACTCCAAGCATGTCAACATTGATTTTAAGAATCTCCACTGGAGTTTGAGAGATTTTGACATGAAAGTTTCACCATTTTGTTGGGGACTTGGAACATTCCCTGAGAATTTTACAAAATTTCCCCGGGATTTCCCAAATTTTGAAGGGAACTCCAAACATGTCAACATTGATTTTAAGAATCTCCGCTGGAGTTTGAGAGATTTTGACATGAAAGTTTCACCATTTTGTTGGGGACTTGGAACATTCCCTGAGAATTTCCAAGCTTTCCCCGGGATTTCCCAACTTTTGAAGGGAACTCCAAACATGTTAACATTGATTTTAAGAATCACCACTGGAGTTTGAGAGATTTTGACGTGAAACTGTCACTATTTTGTCGGGGATTTGGCACATTTCCTGAGCATTTCCAAAGTTTCCTCGGGATTTCTCAAATTTTGAAGGGAACTCCAAACATGTCAACATTGATTTTAAGAATCTCCACTGGCGATTTAGGGATTTTGATGTGAAAGTGTCACCGTTTTTTCGGGGATTTGGAACATTTCCTGAGAATTTCTGAACTTCCCCCGGGATTTCCCAAATTTTTAAGGGAACTCCAAACATGTCAACATTGATTTTAAGTATCTCTACTGGAGTTTTAGAGATTTTGATGTGAAAGTATCAAAATTTTGTCGGGGATTTGGCGAATTGTCTGACAATTTTCAAAGTTTCCCTGAGATTTCCCAAATTTTGAAGGGAACTCCAAACATGTCAACATTGATTTTAAAAATCTCCACTGGAGTTTGAGAGATTTTGTCGTGAAAGTGTCACCATTTTGTCGGGGATTTGGAACATTTCCTGAGAATTTCTGAACTTTCCCCGGCATTTCCCACATTTTTAAGGGAACCACAAACATGTCAACATTGATTTTAAGAATCTCCACTGGAGTTTGAGACATTTTGATGTGAAAGTGTCATCATTTTGTCGGGGATTTGGAACATCCCCTGAGAATTTCCAAAGTTTCCCCGGGATTTCCCAAATTTTGAAGGGAACCCCAAACATGTCAACATTGATTTTAAGAATCTCCACTGGAGTTTGAGAGATTTTGACGTGAAAGTGTCACCATTTTGTCGGGGATTTGGAACATTTCCTGAGCATTTCCAAAGTTTTCCCGGGATTTCCCAAATTTTGAAGGGAACTCCAAACATGTCAACATTGATTTTAAGAATCTCCACTGGAGTTTGAGAGATTTTGACGTGAATGTGTCAACATTTTGTCGGGGATTTGGCAAATTCCCTGACAATTTCCAAAGTTTCCCCGGGATTTCCCAAATTTTGAAGGGAACTCCAAACATGTCAACATTGATTTTAAGAATCTCCACTGGAGTTTGAGACATTTTGTCGTGGAAGTGTCACCATTTTGTCGGGGATTTGGAACATTCCCTGAGAATTTCCAAAGTTTCCCTGGAATTTCCCAAATTTTGAAGGGAACTCCAAACATGTCAACATTGATTTTAAGAATCTCCACTGGAGTTTGAGAGATTTTGACGTGAAAGTGTCACCATTTTGTCGGGGATTTGGCACATTTCCTGAGAATTTCCAAAGTTTCCCCGGGATTTCCCAAATTTTGAAGGGAACTCCAAACATGTCAACATTGATTTGAAGAATCTCCACTGGAGTTTGAGAGATTTTGACGTGAAAGTGTCACCATTTTGTCGGGGATTTGGCACATTTCCTGAGAATTTCCAAAGTTTCCCCGGGATTTCCCAGAAATTGAAGTGATCTCCAAACATGTCAACATTGACTTTAAGAATCTCCACTGGAGTCTGAGAGATTTTGACCTGAAAGTGTCACCATTTAGTCGGGATTTGGAACATTCCCTGAGAATTTTCAAAATTTCCCGGGGATTTCCCAAATTTTGAAGGGAACTCCAAACATGTCAACATTGATTTTAAGAATCTCCACTGGAGTTTGAGAGATTTTGACGTGGAAGTGTCACCATTTTGTCGGGGATTTGGCACATTTCCTGAGAATTTCCAAAGTTTCCCCGGGATTTCCCAAATTTGGAAGGGAACTCGAAACATGTCAACATTGATTTGAAGAATCTCCACTGGAGTTTGAGAGATTTTGACCTGAAAGTGTCACCATTTTGTCGGGGTTTTTGAACATTTCCTGAGCATTTCCAAAGTTTCCTCGGGATTTCTCAAATTTTGAAGGGAACTCCAAACATGTCAACATTGATTTGAAGAATCTCCACTGGCGTTTTAGGGATTTTGATGTGAAAGTGTCACCGTTTTGTCGGGGATTTGGAACATTTCCTGAGAATTTCTGAACTTTCACTGGGATTTCCCAAATTTTTAAGGGAACTCCAAACATGTCAACATTGATTTTAAGTATCTCTACTGGAGTTTTAGAGATTTTGATGTGAAAGTATCAACATTTTGTCGGGGATTTGGCGAATTGTCTGACAATTTTCAAAGTTTCCCTGGGATTTCCCAAATTTTGAAGGGAACTCCAAACATGTCAACATTGATTTTAAAAATCTCCACTGGAGTTTGAGAGATTTTGTCGTGGAAGTGTCACCATTTTGTCGGGGATTTGGAACATTTCCTGAGAATTTCTGAACTTTCCCCGGGATTTCCCAAATTTTGAAGGGAACTCCAAACATGTCAACATTGATTTGAAGACTCTCCACTGGAGGTTGAGAAATTTTGACGTGAAAGTGTCACCATTTTGTCGGGGATTTGGAACATTTCCTGAGAATTTCTGAACTTTCCCCGGCATTTCCCATATTTTGAAGGGAACCACAAACATGTCAACATTGATTTTAAGAATCTCCACTGGAGTTTGAGACATTTTGATGTGAAAGTGTCACCATTTTGTCGGGGATTTGGAACATCCCCTGAGAATTTCCAAAGTTTCACTGGGATTTCCCAAATTTTGAAGGGAACTCCAAACATGTCAGTATTGATTTTAAGAATATCCACTGTAGTTTGAGAGATTTTGACGTGAAAGTGTCACCATTTTCACGGGGATTTGCAACATTCCCTGAGAATTTCCAAACTTTCCCCGGGATTTCCCAAATTTTTAAGGGAACTCCAAACATGTCAACGTTGATTTGAAGAATCTCCACTGGAGTTTGAGACATTTTGATGTGAAAGTGTCACGACTTTGTCGGGGATTTGGAACATTCCCTGAGAATTTCTGAACTTTCCCCGGGATTTCCCAAATTTTGAAGGGAACTCCAAACATGTAAACATTGATTTTAAGAATCTCCACTGGAGTTTGAGACATTTTGATGCGAAAGTGTCACCGTTTTGTCGGGGATTTGGAACATTCCCTGAGAATTTCCAAAGTTTCCCTTGGATTTCCCAAATTTTGAAGGGAACTCCAAACATGTCAACATTGATCTTAAGAATCTCCACTGGAGTTTGAGAGATTTTGACATGAAAGTGTCACCATTTTGTCGGGGATTTGGAACATTCCCTGAGAATTTTACAAAATTTCCCCGGGATTTCCCAAATTTTGAAGGGAACTCCAAACATGTCAACATTGATTTTAAGAATCTCCGCTGGAGTTTGAGAGATTTTGACATGAAAGTTTCACCATTTTGTTGGGGACTTGGAACATTCCCTGAGAATTTCCAAAATTTCCCCGGGATTTCCCAAATTTTGAAGGGAACTCCAAACATGTCAACATTGATTTTAAGAATCTCCACTGGAGTTTGAGAGATTTTGACGTGAAACTGTCACCATTTTGTCGGGGATTTGGCACATTTCCTGACAATTTCCAAAGTTTCCCCGGGATTTCCCAAATTTTGAAGGGAACTCCAAACATGTCAACATCGATTTTAAGAATCTCCACTGGAGTTTGAGAGATATTGACGTGAAACTGTCACTATTTTGTCGGGGATTTTGAACATTTCCTGAGCATTTTTAAAGTTTCCTCGGGATTTCTCAAATTTTGAAGGGAACTCCAAACATGTCAACATTGATTTGAAGAATCTCCACTGGCGTTTTAGGGATTTTGATGTGAAAGTGTCACCGTTTTGTCGGGGATTTGGAACATTTCCTGAGAATTTCTGAACTTTCATTGGGATTTCCCAAATTTTGAAGGGAACTCCAAACATGTCAACATTGATTTTAAGTATCTCTACTGGAGTTTTAGAGATTTTGATGTGAAAGTATCAACATTTTGTCGGGGATTTGGCGAATTCCCTGACAATTTCCAAAGTTTCCCCGGGATTTCCCAAATTTTGAAGGGAACTCCAAACATGTCAACATTGATTTTAAAAATCTCCACTGGAGTTTGAGAGATTTTGTCGTGGAAGTGTCACCATTTTGTCGGGGATTTGGAACATTTCCTGAGAAATTCTGAACTTTCCCCGGGATTTCCCAAATTTTGAAGGGATCTCCAAACATGTCAACATTGATTTTAAGAATCTCCACTGGAGTTTGAGAGATTTTGACATGAAAGTGTCACCATTTTGTCGGGGATTTGGAACATTTCCTGAGAATTTCTGAACTTTCCCCGGGATTTCCCAAATTTTTAAGGGAACTCCAAACATGTCAACATTGATTTTAAGAATCTCCACTGGAGTTTGAGAGATTTTGATGTGAAAGTGTCACCATTTTGTCGGGGATTTGGAACATTTCCTGAGAATTTCCAAAGTTTCCCTTGGATTTCCCAAATTTTGAAGGGAACTCCAAGCATGTCAACATTGATTTTAAGAATCTCCACTGGAGTTTGAGAGATTTTGACATGAAAGTGTCACCATTTTGTCGGGGATTTGGAACATTTCCCTGAGAATTTTCAAAATTTCCCCGGGATTTCCCAAATTTTTAAGGGAACTCCAAACATGTCAATATTGATTTTAAGAATCTCCACTGGAGTTTGAGAGATTTTGATGTGAAAGTGTCACCGTTTTGTCGGGGATTTGGAACATTCCCTGAGAATTTCCAAAGTTTCCCTTGGATTTCCCAAATTTTGAAGGGAACTCCAAACATGTCAACATTGATCTTAAGAATCTCCACTGGAGTTTGAGAGATTTTGACATGAAAGTGTCACCATTTTGTCGGGGATTTGGAACATTTCCCTGAGAATTTTCAAAATTTCCCCGGGATTTCCCAAATTTTGAAGGGAACTCCAAACATGTCAACATTGATTTTAAGAATCTCCACTGGAGTTTGAGAGATTTTGATGTGAAAGTGTCACCGTTTTGTCGGGGATTTGGAACATTCCCTGACAATTTCCAAAGTTTCCCTTGGATTTCCCAAATTTTGAAGGGAACTCCAAGCATGTCAACATTGATTTTAAGAATCTCCACTGGAGTTTGAGAGATTTTGATGCGAAAGTGTCACCATTTTGTCGGGGATTTGGAACATTCCCTGAGAATTTCCATAGTTTCCCCGGGATTTCCCAAATTTTGAAGGGAACTCCAAACATGTCAACATTGATTTTAAGAATCTCCACTGGAGTTTGAGACATTTTGATGTGAAAGTGTCACCATTTTGTCGGGGATTTGGAACATTTCCTGAGAATTTCCAAAGTTTCCCTTGCATTTCCCAAATTTTGAAGGGAACTCCAAGCATGTCAACATTGATTTTAAGAATCTCCACTGGAGTTTGAGAGATTTTGACGTGAAAGTGTCACCATTTTGTCGGGGATTTGGAACATTTCCCTGAGAATTTTCAAAGTTTCAACGGGATTTCCCAAATTTTGAAGGGAACTCCAAACATGTCAACATTGATTTTAAGAATCTCCACTGGAGTTTGAGAGATTTTGATGTGAAAGTGTCACCGTTTTGTCGGGGATTTGGAACATTCCCTGAGAATTTCCAAAGTTTCCCTTGGATTTCCCAAATTTTGAAGGGAACTCCAAGCATGTCAACATTGATTTTAAGAATCTCCACTGGAGTTTGAGAGATTTTGACATGAAAGTTTCACCATTTTGTTGGGGACTTGGAACATTCCCTGAGAATTTTACAAAATTTCCCCGGGATTTCCCAAATTTTGAAGGGAACTCCAAACATGTCAACATTGATTTTAAGAATCTCCACTGGAGTTTGAGAGATTTTGACATGAAAGTTTCACCATTTTGTTGGGGACTTGGAACATTCCCTGAGAATTTTACAAAATTTCCCCGGGATTTCCCAAATTTTGAAGGGAACTCCAAACATGTCAACATTGATTTTAAGAATCTCCA
This sequence comes from Streptopelia decaocto, assembly GCF_964273445.1. Lineage (NCBI taxonomy): Eukaryota > Metazoa > Chordata > Aves > Columbiformes > Columbidae > Streptopelia > Streptopelia decaocto. Next base: position 179,954 of record NC_138672.1, on the reverse strand, counting down.
CTGGAGTTTGAGAGATTTTGACATGAAAGTTTCACCATTTTGTTGGGGACTTGGAACATTCCCTGAGAATTTCCAAGCTTCCCCCGGGATTTCCCAAGTTTTGAAGGGAACTCCAAACATGTCAACATTGATTTTAAGAATCTCCACTGGAGTTTGAGAGATTTTGACGTGAAAGTGTCACCATTTTGTCGGGGATTTAGAAAATTCCCTGACAATTTCCAAAGTTTCCCCGGGATTTCCCAAATTTTGAAGGGAACTCCAAACATGTCAACATTGACTTTAAGAATCTCCACTGGAGTTTGAGAGATTTTGACGTGAAAGTGTCACCATCTTGTCAGGGATTTGGAACATTCCCTGAGAATTTTCAAAATTTCCCCGGGATTTCCCAAATTGTGAAGGGAACTCCAAACATGTCAACATTGATTTTAAGAATCTCCACTGGAGTTTGAGAGATTTTGACGTGAAAGTTTCACCATTTTGTCGGGGATTTGGCACATTTCCTGAGAATTTCCAAAGTTTCCCCGGGATTTCCCAAATTTTGAAGGGAACTCCAAACATGTCAACATTGATTTTAAGTATCTCCAATGGAGTTTTAGAGATTTTGACGTGAAAGTATCAACATTGTGTGAGGGATTTGGCAAATTGCCTGACAATTTTCAAATTTTCCCTGGGATTTCCCAAATTTTGAAGGGAACTCCAAACATGTCAACATTGATTTTAAGAATCTCCACTGGTGTTTGAGAGATTTTGTCGTGGAAGTGTCACCATTTTGTCGGGGATTTGGAACATTCCCTGAGAATTTCAAAGTTTCCCCAGGATTTCCCAAATTTTGAAGGGAACTCCAAACATGTCAACATTGATTTTAAGAATCTCCACTTTAGTTTGAGAGATTTTGACGTGAAAGTGTCACCATTTAGTCGGGGATTTGGAACATTTCCTGAGAATTTCCAAAGTTTCCCCGGGATTTCCCAAATTTTGAAGGGAACCCCAAACATGTCAACATTGATTTTAAGAATCTCCATTGGAGTTTGAGACATTTTGAGATGAGAGTGTCACCATTTTGTCGGGGATTTGGAACATCCTCTGAGAATTTCCAAAGTTTCCCCGCGATTTCCCAAATTTTGAAGGGAACTCCAGACATGTCAACATTGATTTTAAGAATCTCCACTGGAGTTTGAGATATTTTGACGTGAAAGTGTCACCATTTTGTCGGGGATTTGGAACATTTCCTGAGAATTTCTGAACTTTCCCCGGGATTTCCCAAATTTTGAAGGGAACTCCAAACATGTCAACATTGATTTTAAGAATCTCCACTGGAGTTTGAGAGATTTTGACGTGAAAGTGTCACCATTTTGTCGGGGATTTGGAACATTCCCTGAGAATTTCCAAGGTTTCCCCGGGATTTCCCAAATTTTGAAGGGAATTCCAAACGTGTCAACATTGATTTTAAGAATCTCCACTGGAGTCTGAGAGATTTTGACCTGAAAGTGTTACCATTTTGTCGGGGATTTGGAACATTCCCTGAGAATTTCAAAGTTTCCCCGGGATTTCCCAAATTTTGAAGGGAACTCCAAACATGTCAACATTGATTTGAAGAATCTCCACTGGAGTTTGAGAGATTTTGATGTGAAAGTGTCACTATTTCGTCAGGGATTTTGAACATTTCTTGAGCATTTCCAAATTTTCCTCAGGATTTCGCAAATTTTGCAGGAACTCCAAGCATGTCAACATTGATTTTAAGAATCTCCACTGGAGTTTGAGAGATTTTGAAATGAAAGTGTCACCATTTTGTCGGGGATTTGGAACATCCCCTGAGAATTTCCAAAGTTTCTCCGGGATTTCCCAAATTTTGAAGGGAACTCCAAACATGTCAACATTGATTTTAAGAATCTCCACTGGCGTTTTAGGGATTTTGATGTGAAAGTGTCACCGTTTTGTCGGGGATTTGGAACATTTCCTGAGAATTTCTGAACTTTCCCCGGGATTTCCTGTGGGAAACTGCAGCGGGTCTGTGGAATCCTTGACAGAAAATATGGGAGTAGAGATCAGCCTTGAAGATATTAAGATTTACCCTTGAGAAAGATGGGAGTAAAGGAGTATCCGGAGGTATGGAGTTGTACCCGTGAGAAAGGAGAGATATACCCATGAGAGAGAAGGGGATAGAAGAATAACATGGATGATAGCAAAATTAACCAATGAGATGTTAGTGCTGTAACTTGTAACCAATAGTGAAAAGACACATGAACTGGTAGAATTGTATAAAAATGCACTTGTAACAATAAATGGCACCTATTACTTTCATCTTGAAAGAACTTGGTCCATGTCGTTTGTCCGTCTCAACCGCGACATATGGTGACCCCGACGTGATCCTGCCTGAAGAGGATCTCGCCTAACAAGGTGACAGCGTGAAGCTGTGAACAGCCGAAGAAGAGCTGTGGAGACGGAGCCCGGTACAGCTGATGAGAGCAGCCGAGGAGAGCTGCCGAAGATCCGGATCGTTGAAAAGACACCTCGCTAAGGAGTAGGTGAGCTACCGGGAACAGGGGGGCTGAAACTTATCTAAAGAAGAGGGTACTATATTATCCACATAGAAGCTGCTTCTGAAGAAGCAGGGTGTTAGCCTTCCGGAACTGACTTTAAGAAAAATGTTACTATGGGGCAAAGCACAAGGTTTAGAGGTTAATCCTGTGACAGCATTTAGTGTATCACAATGGATGGACTTGGGAGATAAATTGTTTGATAGTGCTACCCAAGGGTCCAAGGAAGCAACTGAACTGTTAACGACGTGGCGCTTGTTATTAGACACTCTGAAAGAGTTAAAACAGCAACAGGCAGAGGCGGCGGAGGGGGATGGTCTCCCTGGCTCTCCTGGGCCAGATTCGGAGAAAAAAGCAAGATTAAGTACTACTCTGATCCCCCCTGTTACTAAAGATTCGTCAAAACCGCCCAAGTCCATATTATCTGACACGGATAAGGATCCGCGGCACTTTCTTGGAAAGTTAAAAGGAATAAAGGAGGAGCGTACGTATGTGTGGCCCCGAGATCAGAAAAAAACTATGAAAGACTCGTATACATATGTCTGGCCCCGAGATCAGTTAAAAGCTATGAAAGACTCACATGAAAAAACAGCGTTGGGTTGTGCATGGTCTCGGGAGGGGCCCTCAGAGCACTGGTCGGAGCACCGGTCAGAGCAGTGCGTTCGGCCGACTGCTCCGCTGTCATCGATCACGGCTCAAACCTCTCCTCTACCATCATCAACCGCGGTTCCACCGTCTGCGTCACCGCCATTAATCACAGTTCAACCCTCTGCCCCGCCGCTATCAGTCGCAGAAGAAAAAAATGGACATTTTTTTTCCTATCCCCCCTTGCTTGGAGATTTAGGTGGGGAGGACCCCCCCGTGGTGAGCCAGACCGAGCCAAATAACGTAATTCCTACAGATCTGGGTCCCTCCAACCTGCCCCCTCCTCCCACCCGCACTGAATTCCTGAGGGTGAGGATAGAGTTTCAGAGCGTAAACCGAACTTACCAAAAAGCTGGGATTTACCCCCAGTTTCGATTACAGTTAAACCACGGGACCCTGTGCGTTTCTGGAAGAGACACTAATTGACACACCACAACTACAGGCACGATAACTTTCTGAAATCCTGAGGCAGTCAACAGACCTCGCATATTAAGCTATGATAAAGGTGCCTGAAACCAACAATGCAGCAAAATCATTTGCAACTGTTAATCAGGGTCCCAGTGAGAATTACATGCAATTTATTGACCATCTTCAAGAGGCCATCAATAAGCAGGTTGAAAACTTAGAAGCTAAGGAAGCATTGGTGTTGAAATTAGCAGTAGAGAATGCTAATGTTTGCTATCAACATGTTATCTGCAAGTTTTACAGTACATATTATGTGTTTCTGTGTATTGTCTCTCTGAAAATCAAGCAGCTTGTTAGGAATGTGAGTTAATTGTTTTACTAGTTGTTTTTAAGTGCACCGTAAAACTCTCTCCCCATTTTTCCCAGTCGTGCTGCAAGCAGCCTGTGTTTTCTACCCCTCCCTCCCCCTTCTCAAGGCTTTTACTTGCAAGATGGGGTCAGGAATAATTGTTTTCGGTTGTGTTCCTGAAAAATCAGTATTGGGAGGTGTTTTAAAACTTAGGAAAGTACTCGGAATTATAAGGAAGGAAGATCTTGTTAAATATTGAAATCAGTGTTGGCTGCTGTTTCAGTTAAATGATTGGGAAAAGTGTCTGGAGAATAGAATTTTGTTGCAATTAATGTTGTTTTTAAGGTGAGAAGACCAGGACAAAATAAATCTCTACAAGAGATCATTAGATCATTACAGACAGTTTTACAGCTGGAACGGTTTGAACATCAACAAGCTGAGAGAGAGTTAACTGATAACACACAGGTCACAGCAAACTTGTTAGAGTCTGCAAGATGCCTTCCTCATTAACCTGTTTTCTTTGTGGGTATCGGTTTAAGTATGTTGCAATTTTAGTAGGTCTTTGTTATATGGTACGATAAGTTCACAGTCTGTTAAATCATGAGAATTCATTGACTCAAAATGTGCGTTTTGTGATAATACAGAAGATCATAAGTAATTTAGTTCTTTACTGCGTGAATGTGATGGTAAAATTTTGTGTGTAGTAGCTGTTATTTTTTTTTTTTCGCTAGCATGCTACCTTTATTCCAGTATTCAGACTTGCGCAACTCTGTGACAAGCTGTGTCTCATCTCGCTGTGCTGTATTTGGCTTTTCCATATGTACATCATGTAAAGAATCCTGGTTTTGGAATAACAGCTGTAGCGCACCAGATGAGACACTAAAAAGAAACCAAAACAAAACAAAACAAAAAAAGGCCTTGCCCAGTCCAGCTCGCTCCGGCTCGGGGGGGGCCGATGGGCTCTGGCGCCACTGACCTTTTTTGTCAGGGAGACCCAGAGGTACCCCCACCTGGCTGAGCAGTGAGCGGCCCAAAGGTGCAATGCAAAAATTGAGATATTGTTTTAAATTGGTGTAACTGTGATCCATCTGCATATTTGAACTTGGTATATGGTTTTCATATCTGAGCTCAGTATTTTAGTTTGCATATTCATATTTGGTACCAAAAGAATCTTGTTTGGGAGATAATTACAAAATGGGAACCGGTTCCACTGCTAAAATTGCTAAAATTCCACCTTGCCTCCCCTTAGGATGCATCCTTACACATTAGAATGATTGCTTATATTGTTAGAAAAGCATTTAAATTGTTAAAATGCTATGATAGCTGTGAATTTGGAAGAGGTTGTATTTAAAAGTTGCTAGAATATTAACTGATTTAGATTTAGGAAAATAGAATAATGGATTGATGTTTATTATACTGGTTTATACTGTTTTTTTTGACATCTCTAAATTGTAAAAAGTAAATGGAGCTAAGGAATGTAACTATTGCTGAGCTACTTGAAACTGCATATAAAGTGTATTATGGCTGGAATGAAATGGGAAAACAAAACAGCAAAATATCCCAGGCCTGTGTGCAGCTCATTGTAACTGAGGAGTTTGCCAGAGCCTCCCACTTCGTACCAGTGATTATACCAGCTGCATGGCCTTGACTATATCTGAACTGCGGCGAGAAGAGAAAGAAGAAAGGAAAAAAACTGTTTTCCCGCTGCTAAGCAGAGAAAGGGGGGCTTTGCTCCCCCCGCTCTGTCCCTTTTTTTTTTCCCTGAAGTATTGTCATCCATTTTTGTTGTGGCACTGTGTTGTTTTTCGGCTTTGAATCAGGGGTTGTTGGTGTTGTTTATTTTTGCTTCTGTCTTGTTTCCTAGGTTTTGGCACATCTGGGGAAAAGAGCTCATAACTTTACCTCCTTGCTGAAGTCAGTCTTTTCACACTGGTCAGCTTTGGGGGGTCACAGTGTTCAGTGCTTCTCTGGGTCAGACTGGTACTGATTTGCATGTGGAGTGGAGCCAGATCGGTTTAATGTGGAGTTCGAACTGATGTGTTTTCATGCTGGGCTGGACGTCTTGCCATCTCAGATTGGGGCGAGAGGGAAGTTTTATTCTCCCCACGCCCTTCCCTCAAGCAATGTTACTGCTAGAGAGCTGTAATACTGCATGAAGGAGTCTGAGGGTGAAATTTAAAGGCATCACCAGTGGATCCATAGTTCTAATGAAACTGGAAAATTAAACCAAAAATTTGTTAATAGACTTATTTTGTGGTAATTAGTTGTAAGTGACTTCTTAGTAAATTCACCATGCTAGTTTTTGAGGTCATGAGAAACAACGAAAGAAAGGCCATTTTTTGAGACTAATGGAATGCCAAATTTGGAACAAAGTTTAAATACATGAATTCTTATAGCTGTTAGAAACTCCTATACCTCTCTTAGGTTAAGATTTGTTAAGTAAATTGTAAGCTCAAATAACATTTTCTGAGAATTCTGTTTAGTTGCACGGCCTACAAGAAGCTGCTTGGATGGAGCAGATCTGCTTGCTGCAAGTGAGAAATCTCCAAGGAAATTTCAAATGCTGTATCTCCACTAGTATTAACAGCCAATGTTTTGATAAAGCAAGTACTACACTGATTGATCTGAAACAGGACTTCAATCTGGTAAGGGAAAACAATATCCAATAAATATGACGACCAAAATGGAGTTGGAAATTTTAAGGAATAAATTTATGACAACCTTACAGGCTGACTGCATTCGATTGGACTTGCAGATTTGTCTATTTATAGCTACAACATAGAAACAACCTGTGGCTATTGGGGACAGTATGATGAGATTGCTAGCAGACTGATAAACTGCTTTTTACTCTGATCAAGAAAAGCAGGGAATGAACTTAAGTTTCAATAGGCCATGATCCTTTTGTCATATATGTACCATTTGTGAAATTTAATTTTGATTTTTTTTTGTAATCTATGTCTTTATAAATTGCACTAGCTGGTTTTCTTAACAGCACAGCTTTTGGCATGCCTAAATGTAAAATGTAAATTGCTGCAGAACCTGCAAGTCTTTAACATCAGGTCATAGGCCATACTTGTATTTGGTCTGATCCTACATACTTGCAAAGTATTTGTTGATGGTTCTGGGAAGTCTCATAAAGCTGTAGTGGTCTGGCGTGAAGATAACAATTGGCATCATTCTGTGAAAATTATTGAAGGTTCAACCCAATGAGCAGAACTTGGCACAGCTTTACATTATTTAGAGCTTTTTAAAGGAGTAACCTCTAAATTTGATTTGTGATTCTGAGTACGTAGTCAAGGTCCAATGCACGTATCTGATTCTGAACTGTGTTTTTTGTTTTGGTTTTGTTCTTTTTTAAAACAAAAAGGGGGGAGAAGTAGGGAAAACACCACAAAAACAATTGTCAAAAGCATTGTATGTGATTAAATACTTTGCAAGTGTGACCCAAAACCATGCTAAATCAGAAAAAACCTACATTAGTTATGGTCAAATCACTGATCAATGGAAAAGGCCACAGCAATTGGTAACCTGGGGGAGAGGCTATGCTTGTGTCTTTACAGATCAAGGGCCACAATGGTTGCTGGCACAAAACGTGAAACCTGTGTTATCTTCCTGACAATGATTGTTGCAGTTGCTGTGTTTTGGATGCCCGCACAGGCAAAGACTAACATGTGGATTACTTTAGCCAACATGACTGACCAGGACTCCATATGCCTGGCTATGGCATCTCCAGAAAACCCGTTCCACACGTGCTTGGTTGGCATCCCCCTTGATGAATACAGCAGCATCACACAATTGTTTCAAAATAGTGGTCGGTGCAAAGGCATTGCAACAAAAATACTAACATGGCACTTTGGATTAACTGTCTCCCGGAAATAGACATTGAACCACAGGAACTAGAATTGCTGGGATCTATGCCCATGGATGCTTGTATCCAGCTGGTTTGTGAAAAGTGCCAGGACAATATGCTAAAGCATGAATGGATAAGACTGCAAAATGTTAATGCTACCATTGGTGACTATAGAAATGAAACTCGATGGTGTAATGCCTCACAGAAGAATCCAAGGAACGTCATTGATAATGTGGGACAGCGACCCCAAAATCTCCTGCATGGTGTATTCTTGATCTGTGAAGATAGAGCCTGACCAGGAATTCCTTCTAATGCTGTTGGAGGACTGTGTATTTTGGGACTATTAACTCTCTTAACACCCAATGTATCTATGATAATAGATCACAGAAGAGCAAGACGAGAAAAACACTTTTTTTGTGTATATAAGTCAAAATGTGATGATAATGTAGATTTTTGGGGATCAAGGTTAAGGGTTTTAGGATCTCTTGTATCTGGTGTTGGCACAGCTAAAAGCGTTAAATATTTTAGAAAATTAGGATGCTGGCTAGTTAAGCAAACTAACAGAACTTCAAAGGCTTTAAGTGGACTTTTGTTAGATGTAGATTCTGTAAGACATGCCACACGGTAGAGTAGAGCCACAATAGATTTTTGTTATTAGCTCAAGGACATGGGTGTGAAGATTTTGATGAGATTTGTTAAATAAATTGCTTAGTGGTTGAGGGTTTTTAGGATGGTTGTTATCAGTAGTGAAAACAGGACTGATCATTTTGATGATTGTTGTGGTTGTGTTACTGATGTTGCCATGCATGATTTTTCTGCTGCAAAGGGCCCTGCAGCGGACAATGAGGGCAGCTTTTTTAGCATAAATAAAAAAAGGGGGAATTGTGGGAAACTGCAGCGGGTCTGTGGAATCCTTGACAGAAAATATGGGAGTAGAGATCAGCCTTGAAGATATTAAGATTTACCCTTGAGAAAGATGGGAGTAAAGGAGTATCCGGAGGTATGGAGTTGTACCCGTGAGAAAGGAGAGATATACCCGTGAGAGAGAAGGGGATAGAAGAATAACATGGATGATAGCAAAATTAACCAATGAGATGTTAGTGCTGTAACTTGTAACCAATAGTGAAAAGACACATGAACTGGTAGAATTGTATAAAAATGCACTTGTAACAATAAATGGCACCTATTACTTTCATCTTGAAAGAACTTGGTCCATGTCGTTTGTCCGTCTCAACCGCGACAATTTCCCAAATTTTTAAGGGAACTCCAAACATGTCAACATTGATTTTCAGTATCTCTGCTGGAGTTTTAGAGATTTTGACGTGAAAGTGTCACCATTTTGTCGGGGATTTAGAAAATTCCCTGACAATTTCCAAAGTTTCCCCGGGATTTCCCAAAAATTGAAGGGAACTCCAAACATGTCAACATTGACTTTAAGAATCTCCACTGGAGTTTGAGAGATTTTGATGTGAAAGTGTCACCATTTTGTCGGGGATTTGGAACATTCCCTGAGAATTTCCAAAATTTCCCCGGTATTTCCCAAATTTTGGAAGGGAACTCCAAACATGTCAACATTGATTTTAAGAATCTCCACTGGAGTTTGAGACATTTTGACGTGAAACTGTCACTATTTTGTCGGGGATTTTGAACATTTCCTGAGCATTTCCAAAGTTTCCTCGGGATTTCTCAAATTTTGAAGGGAACTCCAAACATGTCAACATTGATTTTAAGAATCTCCACTGGAGTTTGAGAGATTTTGACGTGAAAGTGTCAACATTTTGTCGGGGATTTGGAACATTCCCTGAGAATTTCCAAACTTTCCCCGGGATTTCCCAAATTTTGAAGGGAACTCCAAACATGTCAACATTGATTTTAAGACTCTCCACTGGAGGTTGAGAAATTTTGACGTGAAAGTGTCACCATTTAGTCGGGGATTTGGAACATTCCCTGAGAATTTTCAAAATTTCCCCGGGATTTCCCAAATTTTGAAGGGAACTCCAAACATGTCAACATTGATTTTAAGAATCTCCACTGGAGTTTGAGAGATTTTGATGTGAAAGTGTCACCGTTTTGTCGGGGATTTGGAACATTTCCTGAGCATTTCCAAAGTTTCCCTTGGATTTCCCAAATTTTGAAGGGAACTCCAAGCATGTCAACATTGATTTTAAGAATCTCCACTGGAGTTTGAGAGATTTTGACATGAAAGATTCACCATTTTGTTGGGGACTTGGAACATTCCCTGAGAATTTTACAAAATTTCCCCGGGATTTCCCAAATTTTGAAGGGAACTCCAAACATGTCAACATTGATTTTAAGAATCTCCGCTGGAGTTTGAGAGATTTTGACATGAAAGTTTCACCATTTTGTTGGGGACTTGGAACATTCCCTGATAATTTCCAAGCTTTCCCCGGGATTTCCCAAGTTTTGAAGGGAACTCCAAACATGTCAACATTGATTTTAAGAATCTCCACTGGAGTTTGAGAGATTTTGACGTGAAAGTGTCAACATTTTGTCGGGGATTTGGAACATTCCCTGAGAATTTCCAAACTTTGCCCGGGATTTCCCAAATTTTGAAGGGAACTCCAAACATGTCAACATTGATTTTAAGACTCTCCACTGGAGTTTGAGACATTTTGATGTGAAAGTGTCACCATTTTGTCGGGGATTTGGAACATCCCCTGAGAATTTCCAAAGTTTCACTGGGATTTCCCAAATTTTGAAGGGAACTCCAAGCATGTCAACATTGATTTTAAGAATCTCCACTGGAATTTGAGAGATTTTGACATGAAAGATTCACCATTTTGTTGGGGACTTGGAACATTCCCTGAGAATTTTACAAAATTTCCCCGGGATTTCCCAAATTTTGAAGGGAGCTCCAAACATGTCAAAATTGATTTTAAGAATCTACGCTGGAGTTTGAGAGATTTTGACATGAAAGTTTCACCATTTTGTTGGGGACTTGGAACATTCCCTGATAATTTCCAAGCTTTCCCCGGGATTTCCCAAGTTTTGAAGGGAACTCCAAACATGTCAACATTGATTTTAAGAATCTCCACTGGAGTTTGAGAGATTTTGACGTGAAAGTGTCAACATTTTGTCGGGGATTTGGAACATTCCCTGAGAATTTCCAAACTTTGCCCGGGATTTCCCAAATTTTGAAGGGAACTCCAAACATGTCAACATTGATTTTAAGACTCTCCACTGGAGTTTGAGACATTTTGATGTGAAAGTGTCACCATTTTGTCGGGGATTTGGAACATCCCCTGAGAATTTCCAAAGTTTCACTGGGATTTCCCAAATTTTGAAGGGAACTCCAAACATGTCAACATTGATTTTAAGAATCTCCACTGGAGTTTGAGAGATTTTGACGTGAAAGTGTCACCATTTTGACGGGGATTTGCAACATTCCCTGAGAATTTCCAAACTTTCCCCGGGATTTCCCAAATTTTTAAGGGAACTCCAAACATGTCAACATTGATTTGAAGAATCTCCACTGGAGTTTGAGAGATTTTGATGTGACAGTGTCACGACTTTGTCGGGGATTTGGAACATCCCCTGAGAATTTCCAAAGTTTCCCCGGGATTTCCCAAATTTTGAAGGGAACTCCAAACATGTCAACATTTATTTTAAGAATCTCCACTGGAGTTTGAGAGATTTTGACGTGAAAGTGTCACCATTTTGTCGGGGATTTGGAACATTTCCTGAGGATTTCCACAGTTTTCTCGGGATTTCCCAAATTTTTAAGGGAACTCCAAACATGTCAACATTGATTTTAAGAATCTCCACTGGAGTTTGAGAGATTTTGACGTGAATGTGTCAACATTTTGTCGGGGATTTGGCAAATTCCCTGACAATTTCCAAAGTTTCCCTGGGATTTCCCAAATTTTGAAGGGAACTCCAAACATGTCAACATTGATTTTAAGAATAGCCACTGGCATTTTAGGGATTTTGATGTGAAAGTGTCACCGTTTTGTCGGGGATTTGGAACATTTCCTGAGAATTTCTGAACTTTCCCCGGGATTTCCCAAATTTTGAAGGGATCTCCAAACATGTCAACATTGATTTTAAGAATCTCCACTGGAGTTTGAGAGATTTTGATGCGAAAGTGTCACCATTTTGTCGGGGATTTGGAACATTCCCTGAGAATTTTCAAAATTTCCCCGGGATTTCCCAAATTTTTAAGGGAACTCCAAACATGTCAACATTGATTTTAAGAATCTCCACTGGAGTTTGAGAGATTTTGATGTGAAAGTGTCACCATTTTGTCGGGGATTTGGAACATTTCCTGAGAATTTCCAAAGTTTCCCTTGGATTTCCCAAATTTTGAAGGGAACTCCAAGCATGTCAACATTGATTTTAAGAATCTCCACTGGAGGTTGAGAGATTTTGACATGAAAGTGTCACCATTTTGTCGGGGATTTGGAACATTCCCTGAGAATTTTCAAAATTTCCCCGGGATTTCCCAAATTTTGAAGGGAACTCCAAACATGTCAACATTGATTTTAAGAATCTCCGCTGGAGTTTGAGAGATTTTGACATGAAAGTTTCACCATTTTGTTGGGGACTTGGAACATTCCCTGAGAATTTCCAAGCTTTCCCCGGGATTTCCCAAGTTTTGAAGGGAACTCCAAACATGTCAACATTGATTTGAAGAATCTCCACTGGAGTTTGAGAGATTTTGACGTGAAAGTGTCAACATTTTGTCGGGGATTTGGAACATTCCCTGAGAATTTCCAAACTTTGCCCGGGATTTCCCAAATTTTGAAGGGAACTCCAAACATGTCAACATTGATTTTAAGACTCTCCACTGGAGGTTGAGAAATTTTGACGTGAAAGTGTCACTATTTAGTCGGGGATTTGGAACATTTCCTGAGAAGTTCTGAACTTTCCCCGGCATTTCCCACATTTTGAAGGGAACCACAAACATGTCAACATTGATTTTAAGAATCTCCACTGGAGTTTGAGACATTTTGATGTGAAAGTGTCACCATTTTGTCGGGGATTTGGAACATCCCCTGAGAATTTCCAAAGTTTCACTGGGATTTCCCAAATTTTTAAGGGAACTCCAAACATGTCAACATTGATTTTAAGAATCTCCACTGGAGTTTCAGAGATTTTGACGTGAAAGTGTCACCATTTTGACCGGGATTTGCAACATTCCCTGAGAATTTCCAAACTTTCCCCGGGATTTCCCAAATTTTTAAGGGAACTCCAAACATGTCAACATTGATTTTAAGAATCTCCACTGGAGTTTGAGACATTTTGATGTGAAAGTGTCACGACTTTGTCGGGGATTTGGAACATTTCCTGAGAATTTCGAAAGTTTCCCCGGGATTTCCCAAATTTTGAAGGGAACTCCAAACATGTCAACATTGATTTTAAGAATCTCCACTGGAGTTTGAGAGATTTTGACGTGAAAGTGTCACCATTTTGTCGGGGATTTGGAACATTTCCTGAGGATTTCCAAAGTTTCACTGGGATTTCCCAAATTTTTAAGGGAACTCCAAACCTGTCAACATTGATTTTAAGAATCTCCACTGGAGTTTGAGAGATTTTGACGTGAATGTGTCAACATTTTGTCGGGGATTTGGAACATTCCCTGAGAATTTTCAAAATTTCCCCGGGATTTCCCAAATTTTGAAGGGAACTCCAAACATGTCAACATTGATTTTAAGAATCTCCACTGGAGTTTGAGAGATTTTGACGTGAAAGTGTCACCATTTTGTCGGGGAATTAGAAAATTCCCTGACAATTTCCAAAGTTTCCCCGGGATTTCCCAAATTTTGAAGGGAACTCCAAACATGTCAACATTGACTTTAAGAATCTCCACTGGAGTTTGAGAGATTTTGACGTGAAAGTGTCACCATTTTGTCAGGGATTTGGAACATTCCCTGAGAATTTTCAAAATTTCCCCGGGATTTCCCAAATTTTGAAGGGAACTCCAAACATGTCAACATTGATTTTAAGAATCTCCACTGGAGTTTGAGAAATTTTGACGTGAAAGTGTCACTATTTAGTCGGGGATTTGGAACATTTCCTGAGAAGTTCTGAACTTTCCCCGGCATTTCCCACATTTTGAAGGGAACCACAAACATGTCAACATTGATTTTAAGAATCTCCACTGGAGTTTGAGACATTTTGATGTGAAAGTGTCACCATTTTGTCGGGGATTTGGAACATCCCCTGAGAATTTCCAAAGTTTCACTGGGATTTCCCAAATTTTTAAGGGAACTCCAAACATGTCAACATTGATTTTAAGAATCTCCACTGGAGTTTCAGAGATTTTGACGTGAAAGTGTCACCATTTTGACCGGGATTTGCAACATTCCCTGAGAATTTCCAAACTTTCCCCGGGATTTCCCAAATTTTTAAGGGAACTCCAAACATGTCAACATTGATTTTAAGAATCTCCACTGGAGTTTGAGACATTTTGATGTGAAAGTGTCACGACTTTGTCGGGGATTTGGAACATTTCCTGAGAATTTCGAAAGTTTCCCCGGGATTTCCCAAATTTTGAAGGGAACTCCAAACATGTCAACATTGATTTTAAGAATCTCCACTGGAGTTTGAGAGATTTTGACGTGAAAGTGTCACCATTTTGTCGGGGATTTGGAACATTTCCTGAGGATTTCCAAAGTTTCACTGGGATTTCCCAAATTTTTAAGGGAACTCCAAACCTGTCAACATTGATTTTAAGAATCTCCACTGGAGTTTGAGAGATTTTGACGTGAATGTGTCAACATTTTGTCGGGGATTTGGAACATTCCCTGAGAATTTTCAAAATTTCCCCGGGATTTCCCAAATTTTGAAGGGAACTCCAAACATGTCAACATTGATTTTAAGAATCTCCACTGGAGTTTGAGAGATTTTGACGTGAAAGTGTCACCATTTTGTCGGGGAATTAGAAAATTCCCTGACAATTTCCAAAGTTTCCCCGGGATTTCCCAAATTTTGAAGGGAACTCCAAACATGTCAACATTGACTTTAAGAATCTCCACTGGAGTTTGAGAGATTTTGACGTGAAAGTGTCACCATTTTGTCAGGGATTTGGAACATTCCCTGAGAATTTTCAAAATTTCCCCGGGATTTCCCAAATTTTGAAGGGAACTCCAAACATGTCAACATTGATTTTAAGAATCTCCACTGGAGTTTGAGAGATTTTGACGTGAAAGTGTTACCATTTTGTCGGGGATTTGGCACATTTCCTGAGAATTTCCAAAGTTTCCCCGGGATTTCCCAAATTTTGAAGGGAACTCCAAACATGTCAACATTGATTTTAAGAATCTCCACTGGAGTTTGAGAGATTTTGACGTGAAACTGTCACTATTTTGTCGGGGATTTTGAACATTTCCTGAGCATTTCCAAAGTTTACTCGGGATTTCTCAAATTTTGAAGGGAACTCCAAACATGTCAACATTGATTTTAAGAATCTCCACTGGAGGTTGAGAAATTTTGACGTGAAAGTGTCACCATTTAGTCGGGGATTTGGAAAATTCCCTGACAATTTTCAAAGTTTCCCTGGGATTTCCCAAATTTTGAAGGGAACTCCAAACATGTCAACATTGATTTTAAGAATCTCCACTGGAGTTTGAGAGATTTTGTCGTGGAAGTGTCACCATTTTGTCGGGGATTTGGAACATTCCCTGAGAATTTCAAAGTTTCCCCAGGATTTCCCAAATTTTGAAGGGAACTCCATACATGTCAACATTGATTTGAAGAATCTCCACTGGCGTTTTAGGGATTTTGATGTGAAAGTGTCACCGTTTTGTTGGGGATTTGGAACATTTCCTGAGAATTTCCAAAGTTTCCCCGGGATTTCCCAAATTTTTAAGGGAATTCCAAACATGTCAACATTGATTTTCAGTATCTCTACTGGAGTTTTAGAGATTTTGACGTGAAAGTATCAACATTTTTTCGGGGATTTGGCAAATTCCCTGACAATTTTCAAAGTTTCCCTGGGATTTCCCAAATTTTTAAGGGAACTCCAAGCATGTCAACATTGATTTTAAGAATCTCCCCTGGAGTTTGAGAGATTTTGTCGTGGAAGTGTCACCATTTTTTCGGGGATTTGGAACATTCCCTGAGAATTTCCAAAGTTTCCCCAGGATTTCCCAAATTTTGAAGGGAACTCCAAACATGTCAACATTGATTTTAAGAATCTCCACTGGCGTTTTAGGGATTTTGATGTGAAAGTGTCACCGTTTTCTCGGGGATTTGGAACATTTCCTGAGAATTTCTCAACTTTCCCCAGGATTTCCCAAATTTTTAAGGGAACTCCAAACATGTCAACATTGATTTTAAGAATCTCCACTGGAGTTTGAGAGATTTTGACGTGAAAGTGTCACCATTTTGTCGGGGATTTGGAACATCCCCTGAGAATTTCCAAAGTTTCACTGGGATTTCCCAAATTTTTAAGGGAACTCCAAACATGTCAACATTGATTTTAAGAATCTCCACTGGAGGTTGAGAGATTTTGACGTGAATGTGTCAACATTTTGTCGGGGATTTGGAACATTCCCTGAGAATTTTCAAAATTTCCCCGGGATTTCCCAAATTTTTAAGGGAACTCCAAACATGTCAACATTGATTTTAAGAATCTCCACTGGAGTTTGAGAGATTTTGATGTGAAAGTGTCACCATTTTGTCGGGGATTCGGAACATTTCCTGAGAATTTCCAAAGTTTCCCTTGGATTTCCCAAATTTTGAAGGGAACTCCAAGCATGTCAACATTGATTTTAAGAATCTCCACTGGAGTTTGAGAGATTTTGACATGAAAGTTTCACCATTTTGTTGGGGACTTGGAACATTCCCTGAGAATTTTACAAAATTTCCCTGGGATTTCCCAAATTTTGAAGGGAACTCCAAACATGTCAACATTGATTTTAAGAATCTCCGCTGGACTTTGAGAGATTTTGACATGAAAGTTTCACCATTTTGTTGGGAACTTGGAACATTCCCTTACAATTTCTGAACTTTCCCCGGGATTTCCCAAGTTTTGAAGGGAACTCCAAACATGTCAACATTGATTTTAAGAATCTCCACTGGAGTTTGAGAGATTTTGACGTGAAAGTGTCACCATTTTGTCGGGGATTTAGAAAATTCCCTGACAATTTCCAAAGTTTCCCTGGGATTTCCCAAATTTTTAAGGGAACTCCAAGCATGTCAACATTGATTTTAAGAATCTCCCCTGGAGTTTGAGAGATTTTGTCGTGGAAGTGTCACCATTTTTTCGGGGATTTGGAACATTCCCTGAGAATTTCCAAAGTTTCCCCAGGATTTCCCAAATTTTGAAGGGAACTCCAAACATGTCAACATTGATTTTAAGAATCTCCACTGGCGTTTTAGGGATTTTGATGTGAAAGTGTCACCGTTTTCTCGGGGATTTGGAACATTTCCTGAGAATTTCTCAACTTTCCCCAGGATTTCCCAAATTTTTAAGGGAACTCCAAACATGTCAACATTGATTTTAAGAATCTCCACTGGAGTTTGAGAGATTTTGACGTGAAAGTGTCACCATTTTGTCGGGGATTTGGAACATCCCCTGAGAATTTCCAAAGTTTCACTGGGATTTCCCAAATTTTTAAGGGAACTCCAAACATGTCAACATTGATTTTAAGAATCTCCACTGGAGGTTGAGAGATTTTGACGTGAATGTGTCAACATTTTGTCGGGGATTTGGAACATTCCCTGAGAATTTTCAAAATTTCCCCGGGATTTCCCAAATTTTTAAGGGAACTCCAAACATGTCAACATTGATTTTAAGAATCTCCACTGGAGTTTGAGAGATTTTGATGTGAAAGTGTCACCATTTTGTCGGGGATTCGGAACATTTCCTGAGAATTTCCAAAGTTTCCCTTGGATTTCCCAAATTTTGAAGGGAACTCCAAGCATGTCAACATTGATTTTAAGAATCTCCACTGGAGTTTGAGAGATTTTGACATGAAAGTTTCACCATTTTGTTGGGGACTTGGAACATTCCCTGAGAATTTTACAAAATTTCCCTGGGATTTCCCAAATTTTGAAGGGAACTCCAAACATGTCAACATTGATTTTAAGAATCTCCGCTGGACTTTGAGAGATTTTGACATGAAAGTTTCACCATTTTGTTGGGAACTTGGAACATTCCCTTACAATTTCTGAACTTTCCCCGGGATTTCCCAAGTTTTGAAGGGAACTCCAAACATGTCAACATTGATTTTAAGAATCTCCACTGGAGTTTGAGAGATTTTGACGTGAAAGTGTCACCATTTTGTCGGGGATTTAGAAAATTCCCTGACAATTTCCAAAGTTTCCCCGGGATTTCCCAAATTTTGAAGGGAACTCCAAACATGTCAACATTGACTTTAAGAATCTCCACTGGAGTTTGAGAGATTTTGACGTGAAAGTGTCACCATTTTGTCAGGGATTTGGAACATTCCCTGAGAATTTTCAAAATTTCCCTGGGATTTCCCAAATTTTGAAGGGAACTCCAAACATGTCAACATTGATTTTAAGAATCTCCACTGGAGTTTGAGAGATTTTGACGTGAAAGTGTTACCATTTTGTCGGGGATTTGGCACATTTCCTGAGAATTTCCAAAGTTTCCCCGGGATTTCCCAAATTTTGAAGGGAACTCCAAACATGTCAACATTGATTTTAAGAATCTCCACTGGAGTTTGAGAGATTTTGACGTGAAACTGTCACTATTTTGTCGGGGATTTTGAACATTTCCTGAGCATTTCCAAAGTTTCCTCGGGATTTCTCAAATTTTGAAGGGAACTCCAAACATGTCAACATTGATTTTAAGAATCTCCACTGGAGGTTGAGAAATTTTGACGTGAAAGTGTCACCATTTAGTCTGGGATTTGGAAAATTCCCTGACAATTTTCAAAGTTTCCCTGGGATTTCCCAAATTTTGAAGGGAACTCCAAACATGTCAACATTGATTTTAAGAATCTCCACTGGAGTTTGAGAGATTTTGACGTGAATGTGTCACCATTTTGTCGGGGATTTGGAACATTCCCTGAGAATTTCAAAGTTTCCCCAGGATTTCCCAAATTTTTAAGGGAACTCCAAACATGTCAACATTGATTTGAAGAATCTCCACTGGCGTTTTAGGGATTTTGATGTGAAAGTGTCACCGTTTTGTTGGGGATTTGGAACATTTCCTGAGAATTTCCAAAGTTTCCCCGGGATTTCCCAAATTTTGAAGGGAACTCCAAACATGTCAACATTGATTTTCAGTATCTCTACTGGCGTTTTAGGGATTTTGATGTGAAAGTGTCACCGTTTTGTCCGGGATTTGGAACATTTCCTGAGAATTTCTCAACTTTCCCCAGGATTTCCCAAATTTTTAAGGGAACTCCAAACATGTCAACATTGATTTTAAGAATCTCCACTGGAGTTTGAGAGATTTTGACGTGAAAGTGTCACCATTTTCTCGGGGAATTTGAACATTTCCTGAGCATTTCCAAAGTTTCCTCGGGATTTCTCAAATTTTGAAGGGAACTCCAAACATGTCAACATTGATTTTAAGAATCTCCACTGGAGTTTGAGACATTTTGACGTGAAAGTGTCACCATTTTGTCGGGGATTTGGAACATCCCCTGAGAATTTCCAAAGTTCCACTGGGATTTCCCAAATTTTGAAGGGAACTCCAAACATGTCAACATTGATTTGAAGAATCTCCACTGGAGTTTGAGAGATTTTGACGTGAAAGTGTCACCATTTTGTTGGGGACTTGGAACATTCCCTGAGAATTTCCAAACTTTCCCCGGGATATCCCAAGTTTTGAAGGGAACTCCAAACATGTCAACTTTGATTTGAAGAATCTCCACTGGAGTTTGAGACATTTTGATGTGAAAGTGTCACGACTTTGTCGGGGATTTGGAACATCCCCTGAGAATTTCCAAAGTTTCCCCGGGATTTCCCAAATTTTGAAGGGAACTCCAAACATGTCAACATTGATTTTAAGAATCTCCACTGGAGTTTGAGAGATTTTGATGTTACAGTGTCACCATTTTGTCGGGGATTTGGAACATTTTCTGAGAATTTCTGAACTTTCCCCGGGATTTCCCAAATTTTGAAGGGAACTCCAAACATGTCAATATTGATTTTAAGAATCTCCACTGGAGTTTGAGAGATTTTGACGTGAAAGTGTCACCATTTTGTCGGGGATTTGGCAAATTCCCTGACAATTTCCAAAGTTTCCCCGGGATTTCCCAAATTTTGAAGGGAACTCCAAACATGTCAACATTGATTTTAAGAATCTCCACTGGAGTTTGAGAGATTTTGTCGTGGAAGTGTCACCATTTTGTCGGGGATTTGGAACATTCCCTGAGAATTTCAAAGTTTCCCCAGGATTTCTCAAATTTTGAAGGGAACTCCAAACATGTCAACATTGATCTGAAGAATCTCCACTGGCGTTTTAGGAATTTTGATGTGAAAGTGTCACCGTTTTGTCGGGGATTTGGAACATTCCCTGAGAATTTCTGAACTTTCCCCGGGATTTCCCAAATTTTTAAGGGAACTCCAAACATGTCAACATTGATTTTAAGAATCTCCACTGGAGTTTGAGAGATTTTGACGTGAAAGTGTCACCATTTTGTCGGGGATTTAGAAAATTCCCTGACAATTTCCAAAGTTTCCCCGGGATTTCCCAAAAATTGAAGGGAACTCCAAACATGTCAACATTGACTTTAAGAATCTCCACTGGAGTTTGTGAGATTTTGATGTGAAAGTGTCACCATTTTGTCGGGGATTTGGAACATTTCCTGAGCATTTCCAAAGTTTCCCCGGGATTTCCCAAATTTTGAAGGGAACTCCAAACATGTCAACATTGATTTTAAGAATCTCCACTGGAGTTTGAGAGATTTTGATGTGAAAGTGTCACCATTTTGTCGGGGATTTGGAACATTTCCTGAGAATTTCTGAACTTTCCCCGGGATTTCCCAAATTTTTAAGGGAACTCCAAACACGTCAACATTGATTTTAAGAATCTCCACTGGAGTTTGAGAGATTTTGACGTGAAAGTGTCACCATTTTGTCGGGGATTTCGAACATTTCCTGAGCATTTCCAAAGTTTCCTCGGGATTTCTCAAATTTTGAAGGGAACTCCAAACATGTCAACATTGATTTTAAGAATCTCCACTGGAGTTTGAGAGATTTTGACGTGAAAGTGTCACCATTTTGTCGGGGATTTGGAACATCCCCTGAGATTTTCCAAAGTTTCACTGGGATTTCCCAAATTTTGAAGGGAACTCCAAACATGTCAATATTGATTTTAAGAATCTCCACTGGAGTTTGAGAGATTTTGACGTGAAAGTGTCACCATTTTGTTGGGGACTTGGAACATTCCCTGAGAATTTCCAAACTTTCCCCGGGATATCCCAAGTTTTGAAGGGAACTCCAAACATGTCAACTATGATTTGAAGAATCTCCACTGGAGTTTGAGACATTTCGATGTGAAAGTGTCACGACTTTGTCGGGGATTTGGAACATCCCCTGAGAATTTCCAAAGTTTCCCCGGGATTTCCCAAATTTTGAAGGGAACTCCAAACATGTCAACATTGATTTTAAGAATCTCCACTGGAGTTTGAGAGATTTTGACGTGAAAGTGTCACCATTTTGTCGGGGATTTGGAACATTTTCTGAGAATTTCTGAACTTTCCCCGGGATTTCCCAAATTTTTAAGGGAACTCCAAACATGTCAACATTGATTTTAAGAATCTCCACTGGAGTTTGAGAGATTTTGACGTGAAAGTGTCACCATTTTGTCGGGGATTTGGCAAATTCCCTGACAATTTCCAAAGTTTCCCCGTGATTTCCCAAATTTTGAAGGGAACTCCAAACATGTCAACATTGATTTTAAGAATCTCCACTGGAGTTTGAGAGATTTTGACGTGAAAGTGTCACCATTTTGTTGGGGACTTGGAACATTCCCTGAGAATTTCCAAACTTTCCCCGGGATATCCCAAGTTTTGAAGGGAACTCCAAACATGTCAACATTGATTTTAAGAATCTCCACTGGAGTTTGAGAGATTTTGTCGTGGAAGTGTCACCATTTTGTCGGGGATTTGGAACATTCCCTGAGAATTTCAAAGTTTCCCCAGGATTTCCCAAATTTTGAAGGGAACTCCAAACATGTCAACATTGATTTGAAGAATCTCCACTGGCGTTTTAGGGATTTTGATGTGAAAGTGTCACCGTTTTGTCGGGGATTTGGAACATTTCCTGAGAATTTCTGAACTTTCCCCGGGATTTCCCAAATTTTGAAGGGAACTCCAAACATGTCAACATTGATTTTAAGAATCTCCACTGGAGTTTGAGAGATTTTGACGTGAAAGTGTCACCATTTTGTCGGGGATTTAGAAAATTCCCTTACAATTTCCAAAGTTTCCCCGGGATTTCCCAAAAATTGAAGGGAACTCCAAACATGTCAACATTGACTTTAAGAATCTCCACTGGAGTTTGAGAGATTTTGTCGTGGAAGTGTCACCATTTTGTCGAGGATTTGGAACATTTCCTGAGGATTTCCAAAGTTTCCCCGGGATTTCCCAAATTTTGAAGGGAACTCCAAACATGTCAACATTGATTTGAAGAATCTCCACTGGAGTTTGAGAGATTTTGACGTGAAAGTGTCACCATTTTGACCGGGATTTGCAACATTCCCTGAGAATTTCTGAACTTTCCCCGGGATTTCCAAAATTTTGAAGGGAACTCCAAACATGTCAATATTGATTTTAAGAATCTCCACTGGAGTTTGAGAGATTTTGTCGTGGAAGTGTCACCATTTTGTCGGGGATTTGGAACATTTCCTGAGCATTTCCAAAGTTTCCCCGGGATTTCCCAAATTTTGAAGGGAACTCCAAACATGTCAACATTGATTTTAAGAATCTCCACTGGAGTTTGAGAGATTTTGACGTGTAAGTGTCACCATTTTGTCGGGGATTTGGAACATTTCCTGAGAATTTCTGAACTTTCCCCGGGATTTCCCAAATTTTTAAGGGAACTCCAAACATGTCAACATTGATTTTAAGAATCTCCACTGGAGTTTGAGAGATTTTGACGTGAAAGTGTCACCATTTTGTCGGGGATTTGGAACATCCCCTGAGAATTTCCAAAGTTTCACTGGGATTTCCCAAATTTTGAAGGGAACTCCAAACATGTCAATATTGATTTTAAGAATCTCCACTGGAGTTTGAGAGATTTTGACGTGAAAGTGTCACCATTTTGTTGGGGACTTGGAACATTCCCTGAGAATTTCCAAACTTTCCCCGGGATATCCCAAGTTTTGAAGGGAACTCCAAACATGTCAACTTTGATTTGAAGAATCTCCACTGGAGTTTGAGACATTTTGATGTGAAAGTGTCACGACTTTGTCGGGGATTTGGAACATCCCCTGAGAATTTCCAAAGTTTCCCCGGGATTTCCCAAATTTTGAAGGGAACTCCAAGCATGTCAACATTGATTTTAAGAATCTCCACTGGAGTTTGAGAGATTTTGACGTGAAAGTGTCACCATTTAGTCGGGGATTTGGAACATCCCCTGAGAATTTCTGAACTTTCCCCAGGATTTCCCAAATTTTGAAGGGAACTCCAAACATGTCAATATTGATTTTAAGAATCTCCACTGGAGTTTGAGGGATTTTGATGTGAAAGTGTCACGACTTTGTCGGGGATTTGGAACATCCCCTGAGAATTTCCAAAGTTTCCCCGGGATTTCCCAAATTTTGAAGGGAACTCCAAGCATGTCAACATTGATTTTAAGAATCTCCACTGGAGTTTGAGAGATTTTGACATGAAAGTGTCACCATTTTGTCGGGGATTTGGAACATTTTCTGAGAATTTCTGAAGTTTCCCCGGGATTTCCCAAATTTTGAAGGGAACTCCAAACATGTCAATATTGATTTTAAGAATCTCCACTGGAGTTTGAGAGATTTTGACGTGAAAGTGTCACCATTTTGTCGGGGATTTGGCAAATTCCCTGACAATTTCCAAAGTTTCCCCGGGATTTCCCAAATTTTGAAGGGAACTCCAAACATGTCAACATTGATTTTAAGAATCTCCACTGGAGTTTGAGAGATTTTGTCGTGGAAGTGTCACCATTTTGTCGGGGATTTGGAACATTCCCTGAGAATTTCAAAGTTTCCCCAGGATTTCTCAAATTTTGAAGGGAACTCCAAACATGTCAACATTGATCTGAAGAATCTCCACTGGCGTTTTAGGAATTTTGATGTGAAAGTGTCACCGTTTTGTCGGGGATTTGGAACATTTCCTGAGAATTTCTGAACTTTCCCCGGGATTTCCCAAATTTTTAAGGGAACTCCAAACATGTCAAAATTGATTTTAAGAATCTCCACTGGAGTTTGAGAGATTTTGACGTGAAAGTGTCACCATTTTGTCGGGGATTTAGAAAATTCCCTGACAATTTCCAAAGTTTCCCCGGGATTTCCCAAAAATTGAAGGGAACTCCAAACATGTCAACATTGACTTTAAGAATCTCCACTGGAGTTTGAGACATTTTGATGTGAAAGTGTCACCATTTTGTCGGGGATTTGGAACATTTCCTGAGCATTTCCAAAGTTTCCCCGGGATTTCCCAAAAATTGAAGGGAACTCCAAACATGTCAACATTGACTTTAAGAATCTCCACTGGAGTTTGAGAGATTTTGTCGTGGAAGTGTCACCATTTTGTCGAGGATTTGGAACATTTCCTGAGGATTTCCAAAGTTTCCCCGGGATTTCCCAAATTTTGAAGGGAACTCCAAACATGTCAACATTGATTTGAAGAATCTCCACTGGAGTTTGAGAGATTTTGACGTGAAAGTGTCACCATTTTGACCGGGATTTGCAACATTCCCTGAGAATTTCTGAACTTTCCCCGGGATTTCCCAAATTTTGAAGGGAACTCCAAACATGTCAATATTGATTTTAAGAATCTCCACTGGAGTTTGAGAGATTTTGACGTGAAAGTGTCACCATTTTGTCGGGGATTTGGCAAATTCCCTGACAATTTCCAAAGTTTCCCCGGGATTTCCCAAAAATTGAAGGGAACTCCAAACATGTCAACATTGACTTTAAGAATCTCCACTGGAGTTTGAGAGATTTTGTCGTGGAAGTGTCACCATTTTGTCGGGGATTTGGAACATCCCCTGAGCATTTCCAAAGTTTCCCCGGGATTTCCCAAATTTTGAAGGGAACTCCAAACATGTCAACATTGATTTTAAGAATCTCCACTGGAGTTTGAGAGATTTTGACGTGTAAGTGTCACCATTTTGTCGGGGATTTGGAACATTTCCTGAGAATTTCTGAACTTTCCCCGGGATTTCTCAAATTTTGAAGGGAACTCCAAACATGTCAACATTGATTTTAAGAATCTCCACTGGAGTTTGAGAGATTTTGACGTGAAAGTGTCACCATTTTGTCGGGGATTTGGAACATTTCCTGAGAATTTCTGAACTTTCCCCGGGATTTCTCAAATTTTGAAGGGAACTCCAAACATGTCAACATTGATTTTAAGAATCTCCACTGGAGTTTGAGAGATTTTGACGTGAAAGTGTCACCATTTTGTCGGGGATTTGGAACATCCCCTGAGAATTTCCAAAGTTTCACTGGGATTTCCCAAATTTTGAAGAGAACTCCAAACATGTCAATATTGATTTTAAGAATCTCCACTGGAGTTTGAGAGATTTTGACGTGAAAGTGTCACCATTTTGTTGGGGACTTGGAACATTCCCTGAGAATTTCCAAACTTTCCCCGGGATATCCCAAGTTTTGAAGGGAACTCCAAACATGTCAACTTTGATTTGAAGAATCTCCACTGGAGTTTGAGACATTTTGATGTGAAAGTGTCACGACTTTGTCGGGGATTTGGAACATCCCCTGAGAATTTCCAAAGTTTCCCCGGGATTTCCCAAATTTTGAAGGGAACTCCAAGCATGTCAACATTGATTTTAAGAATCTCCACTGGAGTTTGAGAGATTTTGACGTGAAAGTGTCACCATTTTGTCGGGGATTTGGCAAATTCCCTGACAATTTCCAAAGTTTCCCCGGGATTTCCCAAATTTTGAAGGGAACTCCAAACATGTCAACATTGATTTGAAGAATCTCCACTGGAGTTTGAGAGATTTTGTCGTGGAAGTGTCACCATTTTGTCGGGGATTTGGAACATTCCCTGAGAATTTCAAAGTTTCCCCAGGATTTCTCAAATTTTGAAGGGAACTCCAAACATGTCAACATTGATCTGAAGAATCTCCACTGGCGTTTTAGGAATTTTGATGTGAAAGTGTCACCGTTTTGTCGGGGATTTGGAACATTTCCTGAGAATTTCTGAACTTTCCCCGGGATTTCCCAAATTTTTAAGGGAACTCCAAACATGTCAAAATTGATTTTAAGAATCTCCACTGGAGTTTGAGAGATTTTGACGTGAAAGTGTCACCATTTTGTCGGGGATTTGGAACATTTCCTGAGAATTTCTGAACTTTCCCCGGGATTTCCCAAATTTTTAAGGGAACTCCAAACACGTCAACATTGATTTTAAGAATCTCCACTGGAGTTTGAGAGATTTTGACGTGAAAGTGTCACCATTTTGTCGGGGATTTCGAACATTTCCTGAGCATTTCCAAAGTTTCCTCGGGATTTCTCAAATTTTGAAGGGAACTCCAAACATGTCAACATTGATTTTAAGAATCTCCACTGGAGTTTGAGAGATTTTGACGTGAAAGTGTCACCATTTTGTCGGGGATTTGGAACATCCCCTGAGAATTTCCAAAGTTTCACTGGGATTTCCCAAATTTTGAAGGGAACTCCAAACATGTCAATATTGATTTTAAGAATCTCCACTGGAGTTTGAGAGATTTTGACGTGAAAGTGTCACCATTTTGTTGGGGACTTGGAACATTCCCTGAGAATTTTCAAACTTTCCCCGGGATATCCCAAGTTTTGAAGGGAACTCCAAACATGTCAACTATGATTTGAAGAATCTCCACTGGAGTTTGAGACATTTCGATGTGAAAGTGTCACGACTTTGTCGGGGATTTGGAACATCCCCTGAGAATTTCCAAAGTTTCCCCGGGATTTCCCAAATTTTGAAGGGAACTCCAAACATGTCAACATTGATTTTAAGAATCTCCACTGGAGTTTGAGAGATTTTGACGTGAAAGTGTCACCATTTTGTCGGGGATTTGGAACATTTTCTGAGAATTTCTGAACTTTCCCCGGGATTTCCCAAATTTTTAAGGGAACTCCAAACATGTCAACATTGATTTTAAGAATCTCCACTGGAGTTTGAGAGATTTTGACGTGAAAGTGTCACCATTTTGTCGGGGATTTGGCAAATTCCCTGACAATTTCCAAAGTTTCCCCGTGATTTCCCAAATTTTGAAGGGAACTCCAAACATGTCAACATTGATTTTAAGAATCTCCACTGGAGTTTGAGAGATTTTGACGTGAAAGTGTCACCATTTTGTTGGGGACTTGGAACATTCCCTGAGAATTTCCAAACTTTCCCCGGGATATCCCAAGTTTTGAAGGGAACTCCAAACATGTCAACATTGATTTTAAGAATCTCCACTGGAGTTTGAGAGATTTTGTCGTGGAAGTGTCACCATTTTGTCGGGGATTTGGAACATTCCCTGAGAATTTCAAAGTTTCCCCAGGATTTCCCAAATTTTGAAGGGAACTCCAAACATGTCAACATTGATTTGAAGAATCTCCACTGGCGTTTTAGGGATTTTGATGTGAAAGTGTCACCGTTTTGTCGGGGATTTGGAACATTTCCTGAGAATTTCTGAACTTTCCCCGGGATTTCCCAAATTTTGAAGGGAACTCCAAACATGTCAACATTGATTTTAAGAATCTCCACTGGAGTTTGAGAGATTTTGACGTGAAAGTGTCACCATTTTGTCGGGGATTTAGAAAATTCCCTTACAATTTCCAAAGTTTCCCCGGGATTTCCCAAAAATTGAAGGGAACTCCAAACATGTCAACATTGACTTTAAGAATCTCCACTGGAGTTTGAGAGATTTTGTCGTGGAAGTGTCACCATTTTGTCGAGGATTTGGAACATTTCCTGAGGATTTCCAAAGTTTCCCCGGGATTTCCCAAATTTTGAAGGGAACTCCAAACATGTCAACATTGATTTGAAGAATCTCCACTGGAGTTTGAGAGATTTTGACGTGAAAGTGTCACCATTTTGACCGGGATTTGCAACATTCCCTGAGAATTTCTGAACTTTCCCCGGGATTTCCAAAATTTTGAAGGGAACTCCAAACATGTCAATATTGATTTTAAGAATCTCCACTGGAGTTTGAGAGATTTTGTCGTGGAAGTGTCACCATTTTGTCGGGGATTTGGAACATTTCCTGAGCATTTCCAAAGTTTCCCCGGGATTTCCCAAATTTTGAAGGGAACTCCAAACATGTCAACATTGATTTTAAGAATCTCCACTGGAGTTTGAGAGATTTTGACGTGTAAGTGTCACCATTTTGTCGGGGATTTGGAACATTTCCTGAGAATTTCTGAACTTTCCCCGGGATTTCCCAAATTTTTAAGGGAACTCCAAACATGTCAACATTGATTTTAAGAATCTCCACTGGAGTTTGAGAGATTTTGACGTGAAAGTGTCACCATTTTGTCGGGGATTTGGAACATCCCCTGAGAATTTCCAAAGTTTCACTGGGATTTCCCAAATTTTGAAGGGAACTCCAAACATGTCAATATTGATTTTAAGAATCTCCACTGGAGTTTGAGAGATTTTGACGTGAAAGTGTCACCATTTTGTTGGGGACTTGGAACATTCCCTGAGAATTTCCAAACTTTCCCCGGGATATCCCAAGTTTTGAAGGGAACTCCAAACATGTCAACTTTGATTTGAAGAATCTCCACTGGAGTTTGAGACATTTTGATGTGAAAGTGTCACGACTTTGTCGGGGATTTGGAACATCCCCTGAGAATTTCCAAAGTTTCCCCGGGATTTCCCAAATTTTGAAGGGAACTCCAAGCATGTCAACATTGATTTTAAGAATCTCCACTGGAGTTTGAGAGATTTTGACGTGAAAGTGTCACCATTTAGTCGGGGATTTGGAACATCCCCTGAGAATTTCTGAACTTTCCCCAGGATTTCCCAAATTTTGAAGGGAACTCCAAACATGTCAATATTGATTTTAAGAATCTCCACTGGAGTTTGAGGGATTTTGATGTGAAAGTGTCACGACTTTGTCGGGGATTTGGAACATCCCCTGAGAATTTCCAAAGTTTCCCCGGGATTTCCCAAATTTTGAAGGGAACTCCAAGCATGTCAACATTGATTTTAAGAATCTCCACTGGAGTTTGAGAGATTTTGACATGAAAGTGTCACCATTTTGTCGGGGATTTGGAACATTTTCTGAGAATTTCTGAAGTTTCCCCGGGATTTCCCAAATTTTGAAGGGAACTCCAAACATGTCAATATTGATTTTAAGAATCTCCACTGGAGTTTGAGAGATTTTGACGTGAAAGTGTCACCATTTTGTCGGGGATTTGGCAAATTCCCTGACAATTTCCAAAGTTTCCCCGGGATTTCCCAAATTTTGAAGGGAACTCCAAACATGTCAACATTGATTTTAAGAATCTCCACTGGAGTTTGAGAGATTTTGTCGTGGAAGTGTCACCATTTTGTCGGGGATTTGGAACATTCCCTGAGAATTTCAAAGTTTCCCCAGGATTTCTCAAATTTTGAAGGGAACTCCAAACATGTCAACATTGATCTGAAGAATCTCCACTGGCGTTTTAGGAATTTTGATGTGAAAGTGTCACCGTTTTGTCGGGGATTTGGAACATTTCCTGAGAATTTCTGAACTTTCCCCGGGATTTCCCAAATTTTTAAGGGAACTCCAAACATGTCAAAATTGATTTTAAGAATCTCCACTGGAGTTTGAGAGATTTTGACGTGAAAGTGTCACCATTTTGTCGGGGATTTAGAAAATTCCCTGACAATTTCCAAAGTTTCCCCGGGATTTCCCAAAAATTGAAGGGAACTCCAAACATGTCAACATTGACTTTAAGAATCTCCACTGGAGTTTGAGACATTTTGATGTGAAAGTGTCACCATTTTGTCGGGGATTTGGAACATTTCCTGAGCATTTCCAAAGTTTCCCCGGGATTTCCCAAAAATTGAAGGGAACTCCAAACATGTCAACATTGACTTTAAGAATCTCCACTGGAGTTTGAGAGATTTTGTCGTGGAAGTGTCACCATTTTGTCGAGGATTTGGAACATTTCCTGAGGATTTCCAAAGTTTCCCCGGGATTTCCCAAATTTTGAAGGGAACTCCAAACATGTCAACATTGATTTGAAGAATCTCCACTGGAGTTTGAGAGATTTTGACGTGAAAGTGTCACCATTTTGACCGGGATTTGCAACATTCCCTGAGAATTTCTGAACTTTCCCCGGGATTTCCCAAATTTTGAAGGGAACTCCAAACATGTCAATATTGATTTTAAGAATCTCCACTGGAGTTTGAGAGATTTTGACGTGAAAGTGTCACCATTTTGTCGGGGATTTGGCAAATTCCCTGACAATTTCCAAAGTTTCCCCGGGATTTCCCAAAAATTGAAGGGAACTCCAAACATGTCAACATTGACTTTAAGAATCTCCACTGGAGTTTGAGAGATTTTGTCGTGGAAGTGTCACCATTTTGTCGGGGATTTGGAACATTTCCTGAGCATTTCCAAAGTTTCCCCGGGATTTCCCAAATTTTGAAGGGAACTCCAAACATGTCAACATTGATTTTAAGAATCTCCACTGGAGTTTGAGAGATTTTGACGTGTAAGTGTCACCATTTTGTCGGGGATTTGGAACATTTCCTGAGAATTTCTGAACTTTCCCCGGGATTTCTCAAATTTTGAAGGGAACTCCAAACATGTCAACATTGATTTTAAGAATCTCCACTGGAGTTTGAGAGATTTTGACGTGAAAGTGTCACCATTTTGTCGGGGATTTGGAACATCCCCTGAGAATTTCCAAAGTTTCACTGGGATTTCCCAAATTTTGAAGAGAACTCCAAACATGTCAATATTGATTTTAAGAATCTCCACTGGAGTTTGAGAGATTTTGACGTGAAAGTGTCACCATTTTGTTGGGGACTTGGAACATTCCCTGAGAATTTCCAAACTTTCCCCGGGATATCCCAAGTTTTGAAGGGAACTCCAAACATGTCAACTTTGATTTGAAGAATCTCCACTGGAGTTTGAGACATTTTGATGTGAAAGTGTCACGACTTTGTCGGGGATTTGGAACATCCCCTGAGAATTTCCAAAGTTTCCCCGGGATTTCCCAAATTTTGAAGGGAACTCCAAGCATGTCAACATTGATTTTAAGAATCTCCACTGGAGTTTGAGAGATTTTGACGTGAAAGTGTCACCATTTTGTCGGGGATTTGGAACATTTTCTGAGAATTTCTGAACTTTCCCCGGGATTTCCCAAATTTTGAAGGGAACTCCAAGCATGTCAACATTGATTTTAAGAATCTCCACTGGAGTTTGAGAGATTTTGACGTGAAAGTGTCACCATTTTGTCGGGGATTTGGCAAATTCCCTGACAATTTCCAAAGTTTCCCCGGGATTTCCCAAATTTTGAAGGGAACTCCAAACATGTCAACATTGATTTTAAGAATCTCCACTGGAGTTTGAGAGATTTTGTCGTGGAAGTGTCACCATTTTGTCGGGGATTTGGAACATTCCCTGAGAATTTCAAAGTTTCCCCAGGATTTCTCAAATTTTGAAGGGAACTCCAAACATGTCAACATTGATCTGAAGAATCTCCACTGGCGTTTTAGGAATTTTGATGTGAAAGTGTCACCGTTTTGTCGGGGATTTGGAACATTTCCTGAGAATTTCTGAACTTTCCCCGGGATTTCCCAAATTTTTAAGGGAACTCCAAACATGTCAAAATTGATTTTAAGAATCTCCACTGGAGTTTGAGAGATTTTGACCTGAAAGTGTCACCATTTTGTTGGGGACTTGGAACATTCCCTGAGAATTTCCAAACTTTCCCCGGGATATCCCAAATTTTGAAGGGAACTCCAAACATGTCAACATTGATTTTAAGAATCTCCAATTGAGTTTGAGAGATTTTGACGTGAAAGTGTCACCATTTTGTCGGGGATTTAGAAAATTCCCTGACAATTTCTGAACTTTCCCCGGGATTTCCCAAATTTTGAAGGGAACTCCAAACATGTCAACATTGATTTTAAGAATCTCCACTGGAGTTTGAGAGATTTTGACGTGAAAGTGTCACCATTTTGTCGGGGATTTAGAACATTTCCTGAGAATTTCTGAACTTTCCCCGGGATTTCTCAAATTTTGAAGGGAACTCCAAACATGTCAACATTGATTTTAAGAATCTCCACTGGAGTTTGAGAGATTTTGACGTGAAAGTGTCACCATTTTGTCGGGGATTTGGAACATCCCCTGAGAATTTCCAAAGTTTCACTGGGATTTCCCAAATTTTGAAGGGAACTCCAAACATGTCAATATTGATTTTAAGAATCTCCACTGGAGTTTGAGAGATTTTGACGTGAAAGTGTCACCATTTTGTTGGGGACTTGGAACATTCCCTGAGAATTTCCAAACTTTCCCCGGGATATCCCAAGTTTTGAAGGGAACTCCAAACATGTCAACTTTGATTTGAAGAATCTCCACTGGAGTTTGAGACATTTTGATGTGAAAGTGTCACGACTTTGTCGGGGATTTGGAACATCCCCTGAGAATTTCCAAAGTTTCCCCGGGATTTCCCAAATTTTGAAGGGAACTCCAAGCATGTCAACATTGATTTTAAGAATCTCCACTGGAGTTTGAGAGATTTTGACGTGAAAGTGTCACCATTTTGTCGGGGATTTGGAACATTTTCTGAGAATTTCTGAACTTTCCCCGGGATTTCCCAAATTTTGAAGGGAACTCCAAACATGTCAATATTGATTTTAAGAATCTCCACTGGAGTTTGAGAGATTTTGACGTGAAAGTGTCACCATTTTGTCGGGGATTTGGCAAATTCCCTGACAATTTCCAAAGTTTCCCCGGGATTTCCCAAATTTTGAAGGGAACTCCAAACATGTCAACATTGATTTTAAGAATCTCCACTGGAGTTTGAGAGATTTTGTCGTGGAAGTGTCACCATTTTGTCGGGGATTTGGAACATTCCCTGAGAATTTCAAAGTTTCCCCAGGATTTCTCAAATTTTGAAGGGAACTCCAAACATGTCAACATTGATCTGAAGAATCTCCACTGGCGTTTTAGGAATTTTGATGTGAAAGTGTCACCGTTTTGTCGGGGATTTGGAACATTTCCTGAGAATTTCTGAACTTTCCCCGGGATTTCCCAAATTTTTAAGGGAACTCCAAACATGTCAAAATTGATTTTAAGAATCTCCACTGGAGTTTGAGAGATTTTGACGTGAAAGTGTCACCATTTTGTCGGGGATTTAGAAAATTCCCTGACAATTTCCAAAGTTTCCCCGGGATTTCCCAAAAATTGAAGGGAACTCCAAACATGTCAACATTGACTTTAAGAATCTCCACTGGAGTTTGAGACATTTTGATGTGAAAGTGTCAACATTTTGTCGGGGATTTGAAACATTTCCTGAGCATTTCCAAAGTTTCCCCGGGATTTCCCAAATTTTGAAGGGAACTCCAAACATGTCAACATTGATTTTAAGAATCTCCACTGGAGTTTGAGAGATTTTGACGTGAAAGTGTCACCATTTTGTCGGGGATTTGGAACATTTCCTGAGAATTTCTGAACTTTCCCCGGGATTTCCAAAATTTTGAAGGGAACTCCAAACATGTCAACATTGATTTTAAGAATCTCCACTGGAGTTTGAGACATTTTGACGTGAAAGTGTCACCATTTTGTCGGGGATTTCGAACATTTCCTGACCATTTCCAAAGTTTCCTCGGGATTTCTCAAATTTTGAAGGGAACTCCAAACATGTCAACATTGATTTTAAGAATCTCTACTGGAGTTTGAGACATTTTGAGATGAGAGTGTCAACATTTTGTCGGCGATTTGGAACATCCCCTGAGAATTTCCAAAGTTTCACTGGGATTTCCCAAATTTTGAAGGGAACTCCAAACATGTCAACATTGATTTGAAGAATCTCCACTGGAGTTTGAGAGATTTTGACGTGAAAGTGTCACCATTTTGTTGGGGACTTGGAACATTCCCTGAGAATTTCCAAACTTTCCCCGGGATATCCCAAATTTTGAAGGGAACTCCAAACATGTCAACATTGATTTTAAGAATCTCCACTGGAGTTTGAGAGATTTTGACGTGTAAGTGTCACCATTTTGTCGGGGATTTGGAACATTTCCTGAGAATTTCTGAACTTTCCCCGGGATTTCCCAAATTTTGAAGGGAACTCCAAACATGTCAACATTGATTTTAAGAATCTCCACTGGAGTTTGAGAGATTTTGACGTGAAAGTGTCACCATTTTGTCGGGGATTTAGAACATTTCCTGAGAATTTCTGAACTTTCCCCGGGATTTCTCAAATTTTGAAGGGAACTCCAAACATGTCAACATTGATTTTAAGAATCTCCACTGGAGTTTGAGAGATTTTGACGTGAAAGTGTCACCATTTTGTCGGGGATTTGGAACATCCCCTGAGAATTTCCAAAGTTTCACTGGGATTTCCCAAATTTTGAAGGGAACTCCAAACATGTCAATATTGATTTTAAGAATCTCCACTGGAGTTTGAGAGATTTTGACGTGAAAGTGTCACCATTTTGTTGGGGACTTGGAACATTCCCTGAGAATTTCCAAACTTTCCCCGGGATATCCCAAGTTTTGAAGGGAACTCCAAACATGTCAACTTTGATTTGAAGAATCTCCACTGGAGTTTGAGACATTTTGATGTGAAAGTGTCACGACTTTGTCGGGGATTTGGAACATCCCCTGAGAATTTCCAAAGTTTCCCCGGGATTTCCCAAATTTTGAAGGGAACTCCAAGCATGTCAACATTGATTTTAAGAATCTCCACTGGAGTTTTAGAGATTTTGACGTGAAAGTGTCACCATTTTGTCGGGGATTTAGAAAATTCCCTGAGAATTTCCAAAGTTTCCCCGGGATTTCCCAAATTTTGAAGGGAACTCCAAACATGTCAATATTGATTTTAAGAATCTCCACTGGAGTTTGAGAGATTTTGATGTGAAAGTGTCACGACTTTGTCGGGGATTTGGAACATCCCCTGAGAATTTCCAAAGTTTCCCCGGGATTTCCCAAATTTTGAAGGGAACTCCAAGCATGTCAACATTGATTTTAAGAATCTCCACTGGAGTTTGAGAGATTTTGACGTGAAAGTGTCACCATTTTGTCGGGGATTTGGAACATTTTCTGAGAATTTCTGAACTTTCCCCGGGATTTCCCAAATTTTGAAGGGAACTCCAAACATGTCAATATTGATTTTAAGAATCTCCACTGGAGTTTGAGAGATTTTGACGTGAAAGTGTCACCATTTTGTCGGGGATTTGGCAAATTCCCTGACAATTTCCAAAGTTTCCCCGGGATTTCCCAAATTTTGAAGGGAACTCCAAACATGTCAACATTGATTTTAAGAATCTCCACTGGAGTTTGAGAGATTTTGTCGTGGAAGTGTCACCATTTTGTCGGGGATTTGGAACATTCCCTGAGAATTTCAAAGTTTCCCCAGGATTTCTCAAATTTTGAAGGGAACTCCAAACATGTCAACATTGATCTGAAGAATCTCCACTGGCGTTTTAGGAATTTTGATGTGAAAGTGTCACCGTTTTGTCGGGGATTTGGAACATTTCCTGAGAATTTCTGAACTTTCCCCGGGATTTCCCAAATTTTTAAGGGAACTCCAAACATGTCAAAATTGATTTTAAGAATCTCCACTGGAGTTTGAGAGATTTTGACGTGAAAGTGTCACCATTTTGTCGGGGATTTAGAAAATTCCCTGACAATTTCCAAAGTTTCCCCGGGATTTCCCAAAAATTGAAGGGAACTCGAAACATGTCAACATTGACTTTAAGAATCTCCACTGGAGTTTGAGACATTTTGATGTGAAAGTGTCACCATTTTGTCGGGGATTTGAAACATTTCCTGAGCATTTCCAAAGTTTCCCCGGGATTTCCCAAATTTTGAAGGGAACTCCAAACATGTCAACATTGATTTTAAGAATCTCCACTGGAGTTTGAGAGATTTTGACGTGTAAGTGTCACCATTTTGTCGGGGATTTGGAACATTTCCTGAGAATTTCTGAACTTTCCCCGGGATTTCCAAAATTTTGAAGGGAACTCCAAACATGTCAACATTGATTTTAAGAATCTCCACTGGAGTTTGAGACATTTTGACGTGAAAGTGTCACCATTTTGTCGGGGATTTCGAACATTTCCTGACCATTTCCAAAGTTTCCTCGGGATTTCTCAAATTTTGAAGGGAACTCCAAACATGTCAACATTGATTTTAAGAATCTCCACTGGAGTTTGAGAGATTTTGATGTGAAAGTGTCACCATTTTGTCGGGGATTTGGAACATCCCCTGAGAATTTCCAAAGTTTCACTGGGATTTCCCAAATTTTGAAGGGAACTCCAAACATGTCAACATTGATTTTAAGAATCTCCACTGGAGTTTGAGAGATTTTGACGTGAAAGTGTCACCATTTTGTTGGGGACTTGGAACATTCCCTGAGAATTTCCAAACTTTCCCCGGGATATCCCAAGTTTTGAAGGGAACTCCAAACATGTCAACTATGATTTGAAGAATCTCCACTGGAGTTTGAGACATTTTGATGTGAAAGTGTCACGACTTTGTCGGGGATTTGGAACATCCCCTGAGAATTTCCAAAGTTTCCCCGGGATTTCCCAAATTTTGAAGGGAACTCCAAACATGTCAACATTGATTTTAAGAATCTCCACTGGAGTTTGAGAGATTTTGACGTGAAAGTGTCACCATTTTGTCGGGGATTTGGAACATTTTCTGAGAATTTCTGAACTTTCCCCGGGATTTCCCAAATTTTTAAGGGAACTCCAAACATGTCAACATTGATTTTAAGAATCTCCACTGGAGTTTGAGAGATTTTGACGTGAAAGTGTCACCATTTTGTCGGGGATTTAGCAAATTCCCTGACAATTTCCAAAGTTTCCCCGTGATTTCCCAAATTTTGAAGGGAACTCCAAACATGTCAACATTGATTTTAAGAATCTCCACTGGAGTTTGAGAGATTTTGACGTGAAAGTGTCACCATTTTGTTGGGGACTTGGAACATTCCCTGAGAATTTCCAAACTTTCCCCGGGATTTCCCAAGTTTTGAAGGGAACTCCAAACATGTCAACATTGATTTTAAGAATCTCCACTGGAGTTTGAGAGATTTTGTCGTGGAAGTGTCACCATTTTGTCGGGGAATTGGAACATTCCCTGAGAATTTCAAAGTTTCCCCAGGATTTCCCAAATTTTGAAGGGAACTCCAAACATGTCAACATTGATTTGAAGAATCTCCACTGGCGTTTTAGGAATTTTGATGTGAAAGTGTCACCATTTTGACCGGGATTTGCAACATTCCCTGAGAATTTCTGAACTTTCCCCGGGATTTCCCAAATTTTGAAGGGAACTCCA
Organism: Streptopelia decaocto; assembly: GCF_964273445.1. Lineage (NCBI taxonomy): Eukaryota > Metazoa > Chordata > Aves > Columbiformes > Columbidae > Streptopelia > Streptopelia decaocto. Next base: position 142,582 of record NC_138672.1, on the reverse strand, counting down.
AACATGTCAATATTGATTTTAAGAATCTCCACTGGAGTTTGAGAGATTTTGACGTGAAAGTGTCACCATTTTGTCGGGGATTTGGCAAATTCCCTGACAATTTCCAAAGTTTCCCCGGGATTTCCCAAAAATTGAAGGGAACTCCAAACATGTCAACATTGACTTTAAGAATCTCCACTGGAGTTTGAGAGATTTTGTCGTGGAAGTGTCACCATTTTGTCGGGGATTTGGAACATTTCCTGAGCATTTCCAAAGTTTCCCCGGGATTTCCCAAATTTTGAAGGGAACTCCAAACATGTCAACATTGATTTTAAGAATCTCCACTGGAGTTTGAGAGATTTTGACGTGAAAGTGTCACCATTTTGTCGGGGATTTCGAACATTTCCTGAGCATTTCCAAAGTTTCCTCGGGATTTCTCAAATTTTGAAGGGAACTCCAAACATGTCAACATTGATTTTAAGAATCTCCACTGGAGTTGGAGAGATTTTGACGTGAAAGTGTCACCATTTTGTCGGGGATTTGGAACATCCCCTGAGAATTTCCAAAGTTTCACTGGGATTTCCCAAATTTTGAAGGGAACTCCAAACATGTCAATATTGATTTTAAGAATCTCCACTGGAGTTTGAGAGATTTTGACGTGAAAGTGTCACCATTTTGTTGGGGACTTGGAACATTCCCTGAGAATTTCCAAACTTTCCCCGGGATATCCCAAGTTTTGAAGGGAACTCCAAACATGTCAACTTTGATTTGAAGAATCTCCACTGGAGTTTGAGACATTTTGATGTGAAAGTGTCACGACTTTGTCGGGGATTTGGAACATCCCCTGAGAATTTCCAAAGTTTCCCCGGGATTTCCCAAATTTTGAAGGGAACTCCAAGCATGTCAACATTGATTTTAAGAATCTCCACTGGAGTTTGAGAGATTTTGACGTGAAAGTGTCACCATTTTGTTGGGGACTTGGAACATTCCCTGAGAATTTCCAAACTTTCCCCGGGATATCCCAAGTTTTGAAGGGAACTCCAAACATGTCAACTATGATTTGAAGAATCTCCACTGGAGTTTGAGACATTTTGATGTGAAAGTGTCACGACTTTGTCGGGGATTTGGAACATCCCCTGAGAATTTCCAAAGTTTCCCCGGGATTTCCCAAATTTTGAAGGGAACTCCAAACATGTCAACATTGATTTTAAGAATCTCCACTGGAGTTTGAGAGATTTTGACGTGAAAGTGTCACCATTTTGTCGGGGATTTGGAACATTTTCTGAGAATTTCTGAACTTTCCCCGGGATTTCCCAAATTTTTAAGGGAACTCCAAACATGTCAACATTGATTTTAAGAATCTCCACTGGAGTTTGAGAGATTTTGACGTGAAAGTGTCACCATTTTGTCGGGGATTTAGCAAATTCCCTGACAATTTCCAAAGTTTCCCCGTGATTTCCCAAATTTTGAAGGGAACTCCAAACATGTCAACATTGATTTTAAGAATCTCCACTGGAGTTTGAGAGATTTTGACGTGAAAGTGTCACCATTTTGTTGGGGACTTGGAACATTCCCTGAGAATTTCCAAACTTTCCCCGGGATTTCCCAAGTTTTGAAGGGAACTCCAAACATGTCAACATTGATTTTAAGAATCTCCACTGGAGTTTGAGAGATTTTGTCGTGGAAGTGTCACCATTTTGTCGGGGATTTGGAACATTCCCTGAGAATTTCAAAGTTTCCCCAGGATTTCCCAAATTTTGAAGGGAACTCCAAACATGTCAACATTGATTTGAAGAATCTCCACTGGCGTTTTAGGAATTTTGATGTGAAAGTGTCACCATTTTGACCGGGATTTGCAACATTCCCTGAGAATTTCTGAACTTTCCCCGGGATTTCCCAAATTTTGAAGGGAACTCCAAACATGTCAATATTGATTTTAAGAATCTCCACTGGAGTTTGAGAGATTTTGACGTGAAAGTGTCACCATTTTGTCGGGGATTTGGCAAATTCCCTGACAATTTCCAAAGTTTCCCCGGGATTTCCCAAAAATTGAAGGGAACTCCAAACATGTCAACATTGACTTTAAGAATCTCCACTGGAGTTTGAGAGATTTTGTCGTGGAAGTGTCACCATTTTGTCGGGGATTTGGAACATTTCCTGAGCATTTCCAAAGTTTCCCCGGGATTTCCCAAATTTTGAAGGGAACTCCAAACATGTCAACATTGATTTTAAGAATCTCCACTGGAGTTTGAGAGATTTTGACGTGAAAGTGTCACCATTTTGTCGGGGATTTCGAACATTTCCTGAGCATTTCCAAAGTTTCCTCGGGATTTCTCAAATTTTGAAGGGAACTCCAAACATGTCAACATTGATTTTAAGAATCTCCACTGGAGTTGGAGAGATTTTGACGTGAAAGTGTCACCATTTTGTCGGGGATTTGGAACATCCCCTGAGAATTTCCAAAGTTTCACTGGGATTTCCCAAATTTTGAAGGGAACTCCAAACATGTCAATATTGATTTTAAGAATCTCCACTGGAGTTTGAGAGATTTTGACGTGAAAGTGTCACCATTTTGTTGGGGACTTGGAACATTCCCTGAGAATTTCCAAACTTTCCCCGGGATATCCCAAGTTTTGAAGGGAACTCCAAACATGTCAACTTTGATTTGAAGAATCTCCACTGGAGTTTGAGACATTTTGATGTGAAAGTGTCACGACTTTGTCGGGGATTTGGAACATCCCCTGAGAATTTCCAAAGTTTCCCCGGGATTTCCCAAATTTTGAAGGGAACTCCAAGCATGTCAACATTGATTTTAAGAATCTCCACTGGAGTTTGAGAGATTTTGACGTGAAAGTGTCACCATTTTGTCGGGGATTTGGAACATTTTCTGAGAATTTCTGAACTTTCCCCGGGATTTCCCAAATTTTGAAGGGAACTCCAAACATGTCAATATTGATTTTAAGAATCTCCACTGGAGTTTGAGAGATTTTGACGTGAAAGTGTCACCATTTTGTCGGGGATTTGGCAAATTCCCTGACAATTTCCAAAGTTTCCCCGGGATTTCCCAAATTTTGAAGGGAACTCCAAACATGTCAACATTGATTTTAAGAATCTCCACTGGAGTTTGAGAGATTTTGTCGTGGAAGTGTCACCATTTTGTCGGGGATTTGGAACATTCCCTGAGAATTTCAAAGTTTCCCCAGGATTTCCCAAATTTTGAAGGGAACTCCAAACATGTCAACATTGATTTGAAGAATCTCCACTGGCGTTTTAGGGATTTTGATGTGAAAGTGTCACCGTTTTGTCGGGGATTTGGAACATTTCCTGAGAATTTCTGAACTTTCCCCGGGATTTCCCAAATTTTTAAGGGAACTCCAAACATGTCAACATTGATTTTAAGAATCTCCACTGGAGTTTGAGAGATTTTGACGTGAAAGTGTCACCATTTTGTTGGGGATTTAGAAAATTCCCTGACAATTTCCAAAGTTTCCCCGGGATTTCCCAAAAATTGAAGGGAACTCCAAACATGTCAACATTGACTTTAAGAATCTCCACTGGAGTTTGAGAGATTTTGATGTGAAAGTGTCACCATTTTGTCGGGGATTTGGAACATTTCCTGAGCATTTCCAAAGTTTCCCTGGGATTTCCCAAATTTTGAAGGGAACTCCAAACATGTCAACATTGATTTTAAGAATCTCCACTGGAGTTTGAGAGATTTTGACGTGAAAGTGTCACCATTTTGTCGGGGATTTGGAACATTTCCTGAGAATTTCTGAACTTTCCCCGGGATTTCCCAAATTTTTAAGGGAACTCCAAACATGTCAACATTGATTTTAAGAATCTCCACTGGAGTTTGAGACATTTTGACGTGAAAGTGTCAACATTTTGTCGGGGATTTGGAACATCCCCTGAGAATTTCCAAAGTTTCACTGGGATTTCCCAAATTTTGAAGGGAACTCCAAACATGTCAATATTGATTTTAAGAATCTCCACTGGAGTTTGAGACATTTTGACGTGAAAGTGTCACCATTTTGTTGGGGACTTGGAACATTCCCTGAGAATTTCCAAACTTTCCCCGGGATATCCCAAGTTTTGAAGGGAACTCCAAACATGTCAACTATGATTTGAAGAATCTCCACTGGAGTTTGAGACATTTTGATGTGAAAGTGTCACGACTTTGTCGGGGATTTGGAACATCCCCTGAGAATTTCCAAAGTTTCCCCGGGATTTCCCAAATTTTGAAGGGAACTCCAAACATGTCAACATTGATTTTAAGAATCTCCACTGGAGTTTGAGAGATTTTGACGTGAAAGTGTCACCATTTTGTCGGGGATTTGGAACATTTTCTGAGAATTTCTGAACTTTCCCCGGGATTTCCCAAATTTTTAAGGGAACTCCAAACATGTCAACATTGATTTTAAGAATCTCCACTGGAGTTTGAGAGATTTTGACGTGAAAGTGTCACCATTTTGTCGGGGATTTGGCAAATTCCCTGACAATTTCCAAAGTTTCTCCGTGATTTCCCAAATTTTGAAGGGAACTCCAAACATGTCAACATTGATTTTAAGAATCTCCACTGGAGTTTGAGAGATTTTGACGTGAAAGTGTCACCATTTTGTTGGGGACTTGGAACATTCCCTGAGAATTTCCAAACTTTCCCCGGGATATCCCAAGTTTTGAAGTGAACTCCAAACATGTCAACATTGATTTTAAGAATCTCCACTGGAGTTTGAGAGATTTTGTCGTGGAAGTGTCACCATTTTGTCGGGGATTTGGAACATTCCCTGAGAATTTCAAAGTTTCCCCAGGATTTCCCAAATTTTGAAGGGAACTCCAAACATGTCAACATTGATTTTAAGAATCTCCACTGGCGTTTTAGGGATTTTGATGTGAAAGTGTCACCGTTTTGTCGGGGATTTGGAACATTTCCTGAGAATTTCTGAACTTTCCCCGGGATTTCCCAAATTTTGAAGGGAACTCCAAACATGTCAACATTGATTTTAAGAATCTCCACTGGAGTTTGAGAGATTTTGACGTGAAAGTGTCACCATTTTGTCGGGGATTTAGAAAATTCCCTTACAATTTCCAAAGTTTCCCCGGGATTTCCCAAAAATTGAAGGGAACTCCAAACATGTCAACATTGACTTTAAGAATCTCCACTGGAGTTTGAGAGATTTTGTCGTGGAAGTGTCACCATTTTGTCGAGGATTTGGAACATTTCCTGAGGATTTCCAAAGTTTCCCCGGGATTTCCCAAATTTTGAAGGGAACTCCAAACATGTCAACATTGATTTGAAGAATCTCCACTGGAGTTTGAGAGATTTTGACGTGAAAGTGTCACCATTTTGACCGGGATTTGCAACATTCCCTGAGAATTTCTGAACTTTCCCCGGGATTTCCCAAATTTTGAAGGGAACTCCAAACATGTCAATATTGATTTTAAGAATCTCCACTGGAGTTTGAGAGATTTTGACGTGAAAGTGTCACCATTTTGTCGGGGATTTGGCAAATTCCCTGACAATTTCCAAAGTTTCCCCGGGATTTCCCAAAAATTGAAGGGAACTCCAAACATGTCAACATTGACTTTAAGAATCTCCACTGGAGTTTGAGAGATTTTGTCGTGGAAGTGTCACCATTTTGTCGGGGATTTGGAACATTTCCTGAGAATTTCTGAACTTTCCCCGGGATTTCCCAAATTTTTAAGGGAACTCCAAACATGTCAACATTGATTTTAAGAATCTCCACTGGAGTTTGAGAGATTTTGACGTGAAAGTGTCACCATTTTGTCGGGGATTTCGAACATTTCCTGAGCATTTCCAAAGTTTCCTCGGGATTTCTCAAATTTTGAAGGGAACTCCAAACATGTCAACATTGATTTTAAGAATCTCCACTGGAGTTTGAGAGATTTTGACGTGAAAGTGTCACCATTTTGTCGGGGATTTGGAACATCCCCTGAGAATTTCCAAAGTTTCACTGGGATTTTCCAAATTTTGAAGGGAACTCCAAACATGTCAATATTGATTTTAAGAATCTCCACTGGAGTTTGAGAGATTTTGACGTGAAAGTGTCACCATTTTGTTGGGGACTTGGAATATTCCCTGAGAATTTCCAAACTTTCCCCGGGATATCCCAAGTTTTGAAGGGAACTCCAAACATGTCAACTTTGATTTGAAGAATCTCCACTGGAGTTTGAGACATTTTGATGTGAAAGTGTCACGACTTTGTCGGGGATTTGGAACATCCCCTGAGAATTTCCAAAGTTTCCCCGGGATTTCCCAAATTTTGAAGGGAACTCCAAACATGTCAACATTGATTTTAAGAATCTCCACTGGAGTTTGAGACATTTTGACGTGAAAGTGTCACCATTTTGTCGAGGATTTGGAACATTTTCTGAGAATTTCTGAACTTTCCCCGGGATTTCCCAAATTTTGAAGGGAACTCCAAACATGTCAACATTGATTTTAAGAATCTCCACTGGAGTTTGAGAGATTTTGACGTGAAAGTGTCACCATTTTGTCAGGGATTTAGAAAATTCCCTTACAATTTCCAAAGTTTCCCCGGGATTTCCCAAAAATTGAAGGGAACTCCAAACATGTCAACATTGACTTTAAGAATCTCCACTGGAGTTTGAGAGATTTTGTCGTGGAAGTGTCACCATTTTGTCGAGGATTTGGAACATTTCCTGAGGATTTCCAAAGTTTCCCCGGGATTTCCTAAATTTTGAAGGGAACTCCAAACATGTCAACATTGATTTGAAGAATCTCCACTGGAGTTTGAGAGATTTTGACGTGAAAGTGTCACCATTTTGACCGGGATTTGCAACATTCCCTGAGAATTTCCAACCTTTCCCCGGGATTTCCCAAATTTTGAAGGGAACTCCAAACATGTCAACATTGATTTTAAGAATCTCCACTGGAGTTTGAGAGATTTTGATGTGAAAGTGTCACCATTTTGTCGGGGATTTGGAACATTCCCTGAGAATTTCCTAAATTTTCACTAGAATTTCCCAAATTTTGAAGGGAACTCCAAACATGTCAACATTGATTTTAAGAATCTCGACTGGAGTCTGAGACATTTTGACATGAAAGTTTCACCATTTTGTTGGGGACTTGGAACATTTCCTGAGAATTTCCAAACTTTCCCCGGGATTTCCCAAGTTTTGAAGGGAACTCCAAACATGTCAACATTGATTTGAAGAATCTCCACTGGAGTTTGAGACATTTTGATGTGAAAGTGTCACGACTTTGTCGGGGATTTGGAACATCCCCTGAGAATTTCCAAACTTTCCCCGGGATATCCCAAGTTTTGAAGGGAACTCCAAACATGTCAACATTGATTTTAAGAATCTCCACTGGAGTTTGAGAGATTTTGTTGTGGAAGTGTCGCCATTTTGTCGGGGATTTGGAACATTCCCTGAGAATTTCAAAGTTTCCCCAGGATTTCCCAAATTTTGAAGGGAACTCCAAACATGTCAACATTGATTTGAAGAATCTCCACTGGAGTTTGATAGATTTTGACGTGAAAGTGTCACCATTTTGACCGGGATTTGCAACATTCCCTGAGAATTTCTGAACTTTCCCCGGGATTTCCCAAATTTTGAAGGGAACTCCAAACATGTCAATATTGATTTTAAGAATCTCCACTGGAGTTTGAGAGATTTTGACGTGAAAGTGTCACCATTTTGTCGGGGATTTGGCAAATTCCCTGACAATTTCCAAAGTTTCCCCGGGATTTCTCAAAAATTGAAGGGAACTCCAAACATGTCAACATTGACTTTAAGAATCTCCACTGGAGTTTGAGAGATTTTGTCGTGGAAGTGTCACCATTTTGTCGGGGATTTGGAACATTTCCTGAGCATTTCCAAAGTTTCCCCGGGATTTCCCAAATTTTGAAGGGAACTCCAAACATGTCAACATTGATTTTAAGAATCTCCACTGGAGTTTGAGAGATTTTGACGTGTAAGTGTCACCATTTTGTCGGGGATTTGGAACATTTCCTGAGAATTTCTGAACTTTCCCCGGGATTTCCCAAATTTTGAAGGGAACTCCAAACATGTCAACATTGATTTTAAGAATCTCCACTGGAGTTTGAGAGATTTTGACGTGAAAGTGTCACCATTTTGTCGGGGATTTCGAACATTTCCTGAGCATTTCCAAAGTTTCCTCGGGATTTCTCAAATTTTGAAGGGAACTCCAAACATGTCAACATTGATTTTAAGAATCTCCACTGGAGTTTGAGAGATTTTGACGTGAAAGTGTCACCATTTTGTCGGGGATTTGGAACATCCCCTGAGAATTTCCAAAGTTTCACTGGGATTTCCCAAATTTTGAAGGGAACTCCAAACATGTCAACATTGATTTTAAGAATCTCCACTGGAGTTTGAGAGATTTTGACGTGAAAGTGTCACCATTTTGTTGGGGACTTGGAACATTCCCTGAGAATTTCCAAACTTTCCCCGGGATATCCCAAGTTTTGAAGGGAACTCCAAACATGTCAACTTTGATTTGAAGAATCTCCACTGGAGTTTGAGACATTTTGATGTGAAAGTGTCACGACTTTGTCGGGGATTTGGAACATCCCCTGAGAATTTCCAAAGTTTCCCCGGGATTTCCCAAATTTTGAAGGGAACTCCAAACATGTCAACATTGATTTTAAGAATCTCCACTGGAGTTTGAGAGATTTTGACGTGAAAGTGTCACCATTTTGTCGGGGATTTGGAACATTTTCTGAGAATTTCTGAACTTTCCCCGGGATTTCCCAAAAATTGAAGGGAACTCCAAACATGTCAACATTGATTTTAAGAATCTCCACTGGAGTTTGAGAGATTTTGACGTGAAAGTGTCACCATTTTGTCGGGGATTTAGAAAATTCCCTTACAATTTCCAAAGTTTCCCCGGGATTTCCCAAAAATTGAAGGGAACTCCAAACATGTCAACATTGACTTTAAGAATCTCCACTGGAGTTTGAGAGATTTTGTCGTGGAAGTGTCACCATTTTGTCGAGGATTTGGAACATTTCCTGAGGATTTCCAAAGTTTCCCCGGGATTTCCCAAATTTTGAAGGGAACTCCAAACATGTCAACATTGATTTGAAGAATCTCCACTGGAGTTTGAGAGATTTTGACGTGAAAGTGTCACCATTTTGACCGGGATTTGCAACATTCCCTGAGAATTTCCAAAGTTTCCCCGGGATTTCCCAAATTTTGAAGGGAACTCCAAACATGTCAACATTGATTTTAAGAATCTCCACTGGAGTTTGAGAGATTTTGATGTGAAAGTGTCACCATTTTGTCGGGGATTTGGAACATTACCTGAGAATTTCCTAAAGTTTCACTAGAATTTCCCAAATTTTGAAGGGAACTCCAAACATGTCAACATTGATTTTAAGAATCTCGACTGGAGTCTGAGACATTTTGACATGAAAGTTTCACCATTTTGTTGGGGACTTGGAACATTTCCTGAGAATTTCCAAACTTTCCCCGGGATTTCCCAAATTTTGAAGGGAACTCCAAACATGTCAACATTGATTTGAAGAATCTCCACTGGAGTTTGAGACATTTTGATGTGAAAGTGTCACGACTTTGTCGGGGATTTGCAACATCCCCTGAGAATTTCCAAAGTTTCCCCGGGATTTCCCAAATTTTTAAGGGAACTCCAAACATGTCAACATTGATTTTAAGAATCTCCACTGGAGTTTGAGAGATTTTGTCGTGGAAGTGTCACCATTTTGTCGGGGATTTGGAACATTTCCTGAGTATTTCCAAAGTTTTCCCGGGATTTCCCAAATTTTTAAGGGAACTCCAAACATGTCAACATTTATTTTAAGAATCTCCACTGGAGTTTGAGAGATTTTGAGGTGAAAGTGTCAACATTTTGTCGGGGATTTGGAAAATTCCCTGACAATTTCCAAAGTTTCCCCGGGATATCCCAAGTTTTGAAGGGAACTTCAAACATGTCAACATTGACTTTAAGAATCTCCACTGGAGTTTGAGAGATTTTGACGTGAAAGTGTCACCATTTTGTTGAGGATTTGGAACATTTCCTGAGCATTTCCAAAGTTTCCTCGGGATTTCCCAAATTTTGAAGGGAACTCCAAACACGTCAACATTGATTTTAAGAATCTCCACTGGAGTTTGAGAGATTTTGACGTGAAAGTGTCACCATTTTGTTGGGGACTTGGAACATTCCCTGAGAATTTCCAAAGTTTCACTGGGATTTCCCAAATTTTGAAGGGAACTCCAAACATGTCAACATTGATTTTAAGAATCTCCACTGGAGGTTGAGAAATTTTGACGTGAAACTGTCACTATTTTGTCGGGGATTTTGAACATTTCCTGAGCATTTCCAAAGTTTCCCCAGGATTTCCCAAATTTTGAAGGGAACTCCAAACATGTCAACATTGATTTTAAGAATCTCCACTGGCGTTTTAGGGATTTTGATGTGAAAGTGTCACCGTTTTGTCGGGGATTTGGAACATTTCCTGAGAATTTCTGAACTTTCCCCGGGATTTCCCAAATTTTGAAGGGAACTCCAAACATGTCAACATTGATTTTAAGAATCTCCACTGGAGTTTGAGACATTTTGACGTGAAAGTGTCACCATTTTCTCGGGGATTTTGAACATTTCCTGAGCATTTCCAAAGTTTCCTCGGGATTTCTCAAATTTTGAAGGGAACTCCAAACATGTCAACATTGATTAAAGAATCTCCATTGGAGTTTGAGAGATTTTGACGTGAAAGTGTCAAAATTTTGTCGGGGATTTGGAACATTCCCTGAGAATTTCAAAGTTTCCCCAGGATTTCCCAAATTTTGAAGGGAACTCCAAACATGTCAACATTGATTTTAAGAATCTCCACTGAAGTTTGAGAGATTTTGACGTGAAAGTGTCACCATTTTGTCGGGGATTTGGAACAGTTCCTGAGAATTTCTGAACTTTCCCCGGGATTTCCCAAATTTTGAAGGGAACTCCAAACATGTCAACATTGATTTTAAGAATCTCCACTGGAGTTTGAGACATTTTGAGATGAGAGTGTCACCATTTTGTCGGGGATTTGGAACATCCTCTGAGAATTTCCAAAGTTTCACTGGGATTTCCCAAATTTTGAAGGGAACTCCAAACATGTCAACATTGACTTTAAGAATCTCCACTGGAGTTTGAGAGATTTTGACGTGAAAGTGTCACCATTTTGTCAGGGATTTTGAACATTCCCTGAGAATTTCCAAAGTTTCACTGGGATTTCCCAAATTTTGAAGGGAACTCCAAACATTTCAACATTGATTTTAAGAATCTCCACTGGAGTTTGAGAGATTTTGACGTGAAAGTGTCACCATTTTGTCGGGGATTTCGAACATTTCCTGAGCATTTCTGAACTTTCCCCGGGATTTCCCAAATTTTGAAGGGAACTCCAAACATGTCAACATTGATTTGAAGAATCTCCACTGGAGTTTGAGACATTTTGATGTGAAAGTGTCACGACTTTGTCGGGGATTTGGAACATTCCCTGAGAATTTCCAAAGTTTCCCTGGGATTTCCCAAATTTTGAAGGGAACTCCAAACATGTCAACATTGACTTTAAGAATCTCCACTGGAGTTTGAGAGATTTTGTCGTGGAAGTGTCACCATTTTGTCGAGGATTTGCAACATTCCCTGAGAATTTCCAAACTTTCCCCGGGATTTCCCAAATTTTGAAGGGAACTCCAAACATGTCAACATTGATTTTAATAATCTCCACTAGAGTTTGAGACATTTTGACGTGAAACTGTCACTATTTTGTCGGGGATTTGGAACATTCCCTGAGAATTTCAAAGTTTCCCCAGGATTTCCCAAATTTTGAAGGGAACTCCAAACATGTCAACATTGATTTGAAGAATCTCCACTGGCGTTTTAGGGATTTTGATGTGAAAGTGTCACCGTTTTGTCGGGGATTTGGAACATTTCCTGAGAATTTCTGAACTTTCCCCGGGATTTCCCAAATTTTGAAGGGAACTCCAAACATGTCAACATTGATTTGAAGAATCTCCACTGGAGTTTGAGAGATTTTGACGTGAAACTGTCACCATTTTGTCGGGGATTTAGAAAATTCCCTTACAATTTCCAAAGTTTCCCCGGGATTTCCCAAATTTTGAAGGGAACTCCAAACATGTCAACATTGACTTTAAGAATCTCCACTGGAGTTTGAGAGATTTTGTCGTGGAAGTGTCACCATTTTGTCGAGGATTTGCAACATTCCCTGAGAATTTCCAAACTTTCCCCGGGATTTCCCAAATTTTGAAGGGAACTCCAAACATGTCAACATTGATTTTAAGAATCTCCACTAGAGTTTTAGAGATTTTGACGTGAAAGTGTCACCATTTTGTCAGGGATTTTGAACATTCCCTGAGAATTTCCAAAGTTTCACTGGGATTTCCCAAATTTTGAAGGGAACTCCAAACATTTCAACATTGATTTTAAGAATCTCCACTGGAGTTTGAGAGATTTTGACGTGAAAGTGTCACTATTTTGTCGGGGATTTCGAACATTTCCTGAGCATTTCCAAAGTTTCCTCGGGATATCCCAAGTTTTGAAGGGAACTCCAAACATGTCAACATTGATTTGAAGAATCTCCACTGGAGTTTGAGACATTTTGATGTGAAAGTGTCACGACTTTGTCGGGGATTTGGAACATTCCCTGAGAATTTCCAAAGTTTCCCTGGGATTTCCCAAATTTTGAAGGGAACTCCAAACATGTCAACATTGACTTTAAGAATCTCCACTGGAGTTTGAGAGATTTTGTCGTGGAAGTGTCACCATTTTGTCGAGGATTTGCAACATTCCCTGAGAATTTCCAAACTTTCCCCGGGATTTCCCAAATTTTGAAGGGAACTCCAAACATGTCAACATTGATTTGAAGAATCTCCACTAGAGTTTGAGACATTTTGACGTGAAACTGTCACTATTTTGTCGGGGATTTGGAACATTCCCTGAGAATTTCAAAGTTTCCCCGGGATTTCCCAAATTTTGAAGGGAACTCCAAACATTTCAACATTGATTTGAAGAATCTCCACTGGCGTTTTAGGGATTTTGATGTGAAAGTGTCACCGTTTTGTTGGGGATTTGGAACATTTCCTGAGAATTTCTGAACTTTCCCCGGGATTTCCCAAATTTTGAAGGGAACTCCAAACATGTCAACATTGATTTTAAGAATCTCCACTGGAGTTTGAGAGATTTTGATGTGAAAGTGTCACCATTTTGTCGGGGATTTGGAACATCCCCTGAGAATTTCCAAAATTTCCCCGGGATTTCCCAAATTTTGAAGGGAACTCCAAACATGTCAACATTGATTTTAAGAATCTCCACTGGAGTTTGAGAGATTTTGACGTGAAAGTGTCACCATTTTGTCGGGGATTTGGAACAGTTCCTGAGAATTTCTGAACTTTCCCCGGGATTTCCCAAATTTTTAAGGGAACTCCAAACATGTCAACATTGATTTTAAGAATCTCCACTGGAGTTTGAGAGATTTTGACGTGAAAGTGTCAACATTTTGTCGGGGATTTGGCAAATTCCCTGAGAATTTCAAAGTTTCCCCAGGATTTCCCAAATTTTGAAGGGAACTCCAAACATGTCAACATTGATTTGAAGAATCTCCACTGGCGTTTTAGGGATTTTGATGTGAAAGTGTCACCGTTTTGTCGGGGATTTGGAACATTTCCTGAGAATTTCTGAACTTTCCCCGGGATTTCCCAAATTTTGAAGGGAACTCCAAACATGTCAACATTGATTTTAAGAATCTCCCCTGGAGTTTGAGAGATTTTGTCGTGGAAGTGTCACCATTTTGTCGGGGATTTAGAAAATTCCCTGAGAATTTCCAAAGTTTCCCCGGGATTTCCCAAAAATTGAAGGGAACTCCAAACATGTCAACATTGACTTTAAGAATCTCCACTGGAGTTTGAGAGATTTTGACATGAAAGTGTCACCATTTTGTCGGGGATTTGGAACATTTCCTGAGAATTTCTGAACTTTTCCCGGGATTTCCCAAATTTTGAAGGGAACTCCAAACATGTCAACATTGATTTTAAGAATCTCCACTGGAGTTTGAGAGATTTTGACGTGAAAATGCCACTATTTTGTCGCGATTTTGAACATTTCCTGAGCATTTCCAAAGTTTCCTTGGGATTTCTCAAATTTTGAAGGGAACTCCAAACATGTCAACATTGATTTTAAGAATCTCCACTAGAGTTTTAGAGATTTTGACGTGAAAGTGTCACCATTTTGTCAGGGATTTTGAACATTCCCTGAGAATTTCCAAAGTTTCACTGGGCTTTCCCAAATTTTGAAGGGAACTCCAAACATGTCAACATTGATTTTAAGAATCTCCACTGGAGTTTGAGAGATTTTGACGTGAAAGTGTCACCATTTTGTCGGGGATTTAGAACATTTCCTGAGAATTTCCAAAGTTTCCCCGGGATTTCCCAAATTTTGAAGGGAACTCCAAACATGTCAACATTGACTTTAAGAATCTCCACTGGAGTTTGAGAGATTTTGTCGTGGAAGTGTCACCATTTTGTCGGGGATTTGGAACATTTCCTGAGAATTTCTGAACTTTCCCCGGGATTTCCCAAATTTTGAAGGGAACTCCAAACATGTCAACATTGATTTTAAGAATCTCCACTGGAGTTTGAGAGATTTTGACGTGAAACTGTCACTATTTTGTCGGGGATTTGGAACATTCCCTGAGAATTTCCAAAGTTTCACTAGAATTTCCCAAATTTTGAAGGGAACTCCAAACATGTCAACATTGATTTGAAGAATCTCCACTGGCGTTTTAGGGATTTTGATGTGAAAGTGTCACCGTTTTGTCGGGGATTTGGAACATTTCCTGAGAATTTCTGAACTTTCCCCGGGATTTCCCAAATTTTGAAGGGAACTCCAAACATGTCAACATTGATTTTAAGAATCTCCACTGGAGTTTGAGAGATTTTGACGTGAAAGTGTCACCATTTTGTCGGGGATTTAGAAAATTCCCTTACAATTTCCAAAGTTTCCCCGGGATTTCCCAAAAATTGAAGGGAACTCCAAACATGTCAACATTGACTTTAAGAATCTCCACTGGAGTTTGAGAGATTTTGTCGTGGAAGTGTCACCATTTTGTCGAGGATTTGCAACATTCCCTGAGAATTTCCAAACTTTCCCCGGGATTTCCCAAATTTTGAAGGGAACTCCAAACATGTCAACATTGATTTTAAGAATCTCCACTGGAGTTTGAGACATTTTGACGTGAAACTGTCACTATTTTGTCGGGGATTTGGAACATTCCCTGAGAATATCAAAGTTTCCCCAGGATTTCCCAAATTTTGAAGGGAACTCCAAACATGTCAACATTGATTTGAAGAATCTCCACTGGCGTTTTAGGGATTTTGATGTGAAAGTGTCACCGTTTTGTCGAGGATTTGGAACATTTCCTGAGAATTTCTGAACTTTCCCCGGGATTTCCCAAATTTTTAAGGGAACTCCAAACATGTCAACATTGATTTTAAGAATCTCCACTGGAGTTTGAGAGATTTTGACGTGAAAGTGTCACCATTTTGTCGGGGATTTGGAACATTTCCTGAGAATTTCTGAACTTTCCCCGGGATTTCCCAAATTTTTAAGGGAACTCCAAACATGTCAACATTGACTTTAAGAATCTCCACTGGAGTTTGAGAGATTTTGTCGTGAAACTGTCACTATTTTGTCGGGGATTTTGAACATTTCCTGAGCATTTCCAAAGTTTCCTCGTGATTTCTCAAATTTTGAAGGGAACTCCAAACATGTCAACATTGATTTTAAGAATCTCCACTGGAGTTTGAGAGATTTTGACGTGAAAGTGTCACCATTTTGTCGGGGATTTCGAACATTTCCTGAGCATTTCTGAACTTTCCCCGGGATTTCCCAAATTTTGAAGGGAACTCCAAACATGTCAACATTGATTTGAAGAATCTCCACTGGAGTTTGAGACATTTTGATGTGAAAGTGTCACGACTTTGTCGGGGATTTGGAACATTCCCTGAGAATTTCCAAAGTTTCCCTGGGATTTCCCAAATTTTGAAGGGAACTCCAAACATGTCAACATTGACTTTAAGAATCTCCACTGGAGTTTGAGAGATTTTGTCGTGGAAGTGTCACCATTTTGTCGAGGATTTGCAACATTCCCTGAGAATTTCCAAACTTTCCCCGGGATTTCCCAAATTTTGAAGGGAACTCCAAACATGTCAACATTGATTTTAAGAATCTCCACTAGAGTTTGAGACATTTTGACGTGAAACTGTCACTATTTTGTCGGGGATTTGGAACATTCCCTGAGAATTTCAAAGTTTCCCCAGGATTTCCCAAATTTTGAAGGGAACTCCAAACATGTCAACATTGATTTGAAGAATCTCCACTGGCGTTTTAGGGATTTTGATGTGAAAGTGTCACCGTTTTGTCGGGGATTTGGAACATTTCCTGAGAATTTCTGAACTTTCCCCGGGATTTCCCAAATTTTGAAGGGAACTCCAAACATGTCAACATTGATTTTAAGAATCTCCACTGGAGTTTGAGAGATTTTGACGTGAAACTGTCACCATTTTGTCGGGGATTTAGAAAATTCCCTTACAATTTCCAAAGTTTCCCCGGGATTTCCCAAATTTTGAAGGGAACTCCAAACATGTCAACATTGACTTTAAGAATCTCCACTGGAGTTTGAGAGATTTTGTCGTGGAAGTGTCACCATTTTGTCGAGGATTTGCAACATTCCCTGAGAATTTCCAAACTTTCCCCGGGATTTCCCAAATTTTGAAGGGAACTCCAAACATGTCAACATTGATTTTAAGAATCTCCACTAGAGTTTTAGAGATTTTGACGTGAAAGTGTCACCATTTTGTCAGGGATTTTGAACATTCCCTGAGAATTTCCAAAGTTTCACTGGGATTTCCCAAATTTTGAAGGGAACTCCAAACATTTCAACATTGATTTTAAGAATCTCCACTGGAGTTTGAGAGATTTTGACGTGAAAGTGTCACTATTTTGTCGGGGATTTCGAACATTTCCTGAGCATTTCCAAAGTTTCCTCGGGATATCCCAAGTTTTGAAGGGAACTCCAAACATGTCAACATTGATTTGAAGAATCTCCACTGGAGTTTGAGACATTTTGATGTGAAAGTGTCACGACTTTGTCGGGGATTTGGAACATTCCCTGAGAATTTCCAAAGTTTCCCTGGGATTTCCCAAATTTTGAAGGGAACTCCAAGCATGTCAACATTGATTTGAAGAATCTCCACTGGCGTTTTAGGGATTTTGATGTGAAAGTGTCACCGTTTTGTCGGGGATTTGGAACATTTCCTGAGAATTTCTGAACTTTCCCCGGGATTTCCCAAATTTTGAAGGGAACTCCAAACATGTCAACATTGATTTTAAGAATCTCCACTGGAGTTTGAGAGATTTTGATGTGAAAGTGTCACCATTTTGTCGGGGATTTGGAACATCCCCTGAGAATTTCCAAAATTTCCCCGGGATTTCCCAAATTTTGAAGGGAACTCCAAACATGTCAACATTGATTTTAAGAATCTCCACTGGAGTTTGAGAGATTTTGACGTGAAAGTGTCACCATTTTGTCGGGGATTTGGAACAGTTCCTGAGAATTTCTGAACTTTCCCCGGGATTTCCCAAATTTTGAAGGGAACTCCAAACATGTCAACATTGATTTTAAGAATCTCCACTGGAGTTTGAGAGATTTTGACGTGAAAGTGTCACCATTTTGTCGGGGATTTGGCAAATTCCCTGAGAATTTCAAAGTTTCCCCAGGATTTCCCAAATTTTGAAGGGAACTCCAAACATGTCAACATTGATTTGAAGAATCTCCACTGGCGTTTTAGGGATTTTGATGTGAAAGTGTCACCGTTTTGTCGGGGATTTGGAACATTTCCTGAGAATTTCTGAACTTTCCCCGGGATTTCCCAAATTTTGAAGGGAACTCCAAACATGTCAACATTGATTTTAAGAATCTCCCCTGGAGTTTGAGAGATTTTGTCGTGGAAGTGTCACCATTTTGTCGGGGATTTAGAAAATTCCCTGAGAATTTCCAAAGTTTCCCCGGGATTTCCCAAAAATTGAAGGGAACTCCAAACATGTCAACATTGACTTTAAGAATCTCCACTGGAGTTTGAGAGATTTTGACATGAAAGTGTCACCATTTTGTCGGGGATTTGGAACATTTCCTGAGAATTTCTGAACTTTTCCCGAGATTTCCCAAATTTTGAAGGGAACTCCAAACATGTCAACATTGATTTTAAGAATCTCCACTGGAGTTTGAGAGATTTTGACGTGAAACTGTCACTATTTTGTCGGGGATTTGGAACATTCCCTGAGAATTTCCAAAGTTTCACTAGAATTTCCCAAATTTTGAAGGGAACTCCAAACATGTCAACATTGATTTGAAGAATCTCCACTGGCGTTTTAGGGATTTTGATGTGAAAGTGTCACCGTTTTGTCGGGGATTTGGAACATTTCCTGAGAATTTCTGAACTTTCCCCGGGATTTCCCAAATTTTGAAGGGAACTCCAAACATGTCAACATTGATTTTAAGAATCTCCACTGGAGTTTGAGAGATTTTGACGTGAAAGTGTCACCATTTTGTCGGGGATTTAGAAAATTCCCTTACAATTTCCAAAGTTTCCCCGGGATTTCCCAAAAATTGAAGGGAACTCCAAACATGTCAACATTGACTTTAAGAATCTCCACTGGAGTTTGAGAGATTTTGTCGTGGAAGTGTCACCATTTTGTCGAGGATTTGCAACATTCCCTGAGAATTTCCACACTTTCCCCGGGATTTCCCAAATTTTGAAGGGAACTCCAAACATGTCAACATTGATTTTAAGAATCTCCACTGGAGTTTGAGACATTTTGACGTGAAACTGTCACTATTTTGTCGGGGATTTGGAACATTCCCTGAGAATTTCAAAGTTTCCCCAGGATTTCCCAAATTTTGAAGGGAACTCCAAACATGTCAACATTGATTTGAAGAATCTCCACTGGCGTTTTAGGGATTTTGATGTGAAAGTGTCACCGTTTTGTCGAGGATTTGGAACATTTCCTGAGAATTTCTGAACTTTCCCCGGGATTTCCCAAATTTTTAAGGGAACTCCAAACATGTCAACATTGATTTTAAGAATCTCCACTGGAGTTTGAGAGATTTTGACGTGAAAGTGTCACCATTTTGTCGGGGATTTGGAACATTTCCTGAGAATTTCTGAACTTTCCCCGGGATTTCCCAAATTTTGAAGGGAACTCCAAACATGTCAACATTGACTTTAAGAATCTCCACTGGAGTTTGAGAGATTTTGTCGTGAAACTGTCACTATTTTGTCGGGGATTTTGAACATTTCCTGAGCATTTCCAAAGTTTCCTCGTGATTTCTCAAATTTTGAAGGGAACTCCAAACATGTCAACATTGATTTTAAGAATCTCCACTAGAGTTTGAGAGATTTTGACGTGAAAGTGTCACCATTTTGTCAGGGATTTTGAACATTCCCTGAGAATTTCCAAAGTTTCACTGGGATTTCCCAAATTTTGAAGGGAACTCCAAACATTTCAACATTGATTTTAAGAATCTCCACTGGAGTTTGAGAGATTTTGACGTGAAAGTGTCACCATTTTGACCGGGATTTGCAACATTCCCTGAGAATTTCCAAAGTTTCCTCGGGATATCCCAAGTTTTGAAGGGAACTCCAAACATGTCAACATTGATTTGAAGAATCTCCACTGGAGTTTGAGACATTTTGATGTGAAAGTGTCACGACTTTATCGGGGATTTGGAACATTCCCTGAGAATTTCCAAAGTTTCCCTGGGATTTCCCAAATTTTGAAGGGAACTCCAAACATGTCAACATTGACTTTAAGAATCTCCACTGGAGTTTGAGAGATTTTGTCGTGGAAGTGTCACCATTTTGTCGAGGATTTGCAACATTCCCTGAGAATTTCCAAACTTTCCCCGGGATTTCCCAGATTTTGAAGGGAACTCCAAACATGTCAACATTGATTTTAAGAATCTCCACTGGAGTTTGAGACATTTTGACGTGAAACTGTCACTATTTTGTCGGGGATTTGGAACATTCCCTGAGAATTTCAAAGTTTCCCCAGGATTTCCCAAATTTTGAAGGGAACTCCAAACATTTCAACATTGATTTGAAGAATCTCCACTGGCGTTTTAGGGATTTTGATGTGAAAGTGTCACCGTTTTGTCGGGGATTTGGAACATTTCCTGAGAATTTCTGAACTTTCCCCGGGATTTCCCAAATTTTGAAGGGAACTCCAAACATGTCAACATTGATTTTAAGAATCTCCCCTGGAGTTTTAGAGATTTTGACGTGAAAGTGTCACCATTTTGTCGGGGATTTAGAAAATTCCCTGAGAATTTCCAAAGCTTCCCCGGGATTTCCCAAAAATTGAAGGGAACTCCAAACATGTCAACATTGACTTTAAGAATCTCCACTGGAGTTTGAGAGATTTTGACATGAAAGTGTCACCATTTTGTCGGGGATTTGGAACATTTCCTGAGAATTTCAAAGTTTCCCCAGGATTTCCCAAATTTTGAAGGGAACTCCAAACATGTCAACATTGATTTTAAGAATCTCCACTGGAGTTTGAGAGATTTTGACGTGAAAGTGTCACTATTTTGTCGGGGATTTTGAACATTTCCTGAGCATTTCCAAAGTTTCCTCGGGATTTCTCAAATTTTGAAGGGAACTCCAAACATGTCAACATTGATTTTAAGAATCTCCACTAGAGTTTTAGAGATTTTGACGTGAAAGTGTCACCATTTTGTCAGGGATTTTTAACATTCCCTGAGAATTTCCAAAGTTTCACTGGGATTTCCCAAATTTTGAAGGGAACTCCAAACATGTCAACATTGATTTTAAGAATCTCCACTGGAGTTTGAGAGATTTTGACGTGAAAGTGTCACCATTTTGTCGGGGATTTAGAAAATTCCCTGACAATTTCCAAAGTTTCCCCGGGATTTCCCAAAAATTGAAGGGAACTCCAAACATGTCAACATTGATTTTAAGAATCTCCACTGAAGTTTGAGAGATTTTGACGTGAAAGTGTCACCATTTTGTCGGGGATTTGGAACAGTTCCTGAGAATTTCTGAACTTTCCCCGGGATTTCCCAAATTCTGAAGGGAACCCCAAACATGTCAACATTTATTTTAAGAATCTCCACTGGAGTTTGAGACATTTTGAGATGAGAGTGTCACCATTTTGTCGGGGATTTGGAACATCCTCTGAGAATTTCCAAAGTTTCACTGGGATTTCCCAAATTTTGAAGGGAACTCCAAACATGTCAACATTGATTTTAAGAATCTCCACTGGAGTTTGAGAGATTTTGACGTGAAAGTGTCACCATTTTGTTGGGGATTTGGAACATTCCCTGAGAATTTCCAAAGTTTCCCCGCGATTTCCCAAATTTTGAAGGGAACTCCAGACATGTCAACATTGATTTTAAGAATCTCCACTGGAGTTTGAGATATTTTGACGTGAAAGTGTCACCATTTTGTCGGGGTTTGGAACATTTCCTGAGAATTTCTGAACTTTCCCCGGGATTTCCCAAATTTTGAAGGGAACTCCAAACATGTCAACATTGATTTTAAGAATCTCCACTGGAGTTTGAGAGATTTTGACGTGAAAGTGTCACCATTTTGTCGGGGATTTAGAAAATTCCCTTACAATTTCCAAAGTTTCCCCGGGATTTCCCAAATTTTGAAGGGAACTCCAAACATGTCAACATTGACTTTAAGAATCTCCACTGGAGTTTGAGAGATTTTGTCGTGAAACTGTCACTATTTTGTCGGGGATTTTGAACATTTCCTGAGCATTTCCAAAGTTTCCTCGTGATTTCTCAAATTTTGAAGGGAACTCCAAACATGTCAACATTGATTTTAAGAATCTCCACTAGAGTTTTAGAGATTTTGACGTGAAAGTGTCACCATTTTGTCAGGGATTTTGAACATTCCCTGAGAATTTCCAAAGTTTCACTGGGATTTCCCAAATTTTGAAGGGAACTCCAAACATTTCAACATTGATTTTAAGAATCTCCACTGGAGTTTGAGAGATTTTGACGTGAAAGTGTCACTATTTTGTCGGGGATTTCGAACATTTCCTGAGCATTTCCAAAGTTTCCTCGGGATATCCCAAGTTTTGAAGGGAACTCCAAACATGTCAACATTGATTTGAAGAATCTCCACTGGAGTTTGAGAGATTTTGTCGTGGAAGTGTCACCATTTTGTCAGGGATTTTGAACATTCCCTGAGAATTTCCAAACTTTCCCCGGGATTTCCCAAATTTTGAAGGGAACTCCAAACATGTCAACATTGATTTTAAGAATCTCCACTAGAGTTTGAGACATTTTGACGTGAAACTGTCACTATTTTGTCGGGGATTTGGAACATTCCCTGAGAATTTCAAAGTTTCCCCAGGATTTCCCAAATTTTGAAGGGAACTCCAAACATGTCAACATTGATTTGAAGAATCTCCACTGGCGTTTTAGGGATTTTGATGTGAAAGTGTCACCGTTTTGTCGGGGATTTGGAACATTTCCTGAGAATTTCTGAACTTTCCCCGGGATTTCCCAAATTTTGAAGGGAACTCCAAACATGTCAACATTGATTTTAAGAATCTCCACTGGAGTTTGAGAGATTTTGATGTGAAAGTGTCACCATTTTCTCGGGGATTTGGAACATCCCCTGAGAATTTCCAAAATTTCCCCGGGATTTCCCAAATTTTGAAGGGAACTCCAAACATGTCAACATTGATTTTAAGAGTCTCCACTGGAGTTTGAGAGATTTTGACGTGAAAGTGTCACCATTTTGTCGGGGATTTGGAACATTTCCTGAGAATTTCTGAACTTTCCCCGGGATTTCCCAAATTTTGAAGGGAATTCCAACCATGTCAACATTGATTTTAAGAATCTCCCCTGGAGTTTGAGAGATTTTGTCGTGGAAGTGTCACCATTTTGTCGGGGATTTAGAAAATTCCCTGAGAATTTCCAAAGTTTCCCCGGGATTTCCCAAAAATTGAAGGGAACTCCAAACATGTCAACATTGACTTTAAGAATCTCCACTGGAGTTTGAGAGATTTTGACATGAAAGTGTCACCATTTTGTCGGGGATTTGGAACATTTCCTGAGAATTTCTGAACTTTTCCCGGGATTTCCCAAATTTTGAAGGGAACTCCAAACATGTCAACATTGATTTTAAGAATCTCCACTGGAGTTTGAGAGATTTTGACGTGAAAATGCCACTATTTTGTCGGGGATTTTGAACATTTCCTGAGCATTTCCAAAGTTTCCTCGGGATTTCTCAAATTTTGAAGGGAACTCCAAACATGTCAACATTGATTTTAAGAATCTCCACTGGAGTTTGAGAGATTTTGACGTGAAAGTGTCACCATTTTGTCGGGGATTTAGAAAATTCCCTTACAATTTCCAAAGTTTCCCCGGGATTTCCCAAATTTTGAAGGGAACTCCAAACATGTCAACATTGACTTTAAGAATCTCCACTGGAGTTTGAGAGATTTTGTCGTGAAACTGTCACTATTTTGTCGGGGATTTTGAACATTTCCTGAGCATTTCCAAAGTTTCCTCGTGATTTCTCAAATTTTGAAGGGAACTCCAAACATGTCAACATTGATTTTAAGAATCTCCACTAGAGTTTTAGAGATTTTGACGTGAAAGTGTCACCATTTTGTCAGGGATTTTGAACATTCCCTGAGAATTTCCAAAGTTTCACTGGGATTTCCCAAATTTTGAAGGGAACTCCAAACATTTCAACATTGATTTTAAGAATCTCCACTGGAGTTTGAGAGATTTTGACGTGAAAGTGTCACTATTTTGTCGGGGATTTCGAACATTTCCTGAGCATTTCCAAAGTTTCCTCGGGATATCCCAAGTTTTGAAGGGAACTCCAAACATGTCAACATTGATTTGAAGAATCTCCACTGGAGTTTGAGACATTTTGATTTGAAAGTGTCACGACTTTGTCGGGGATTTGGAACATTCCCTGAGAATTTCCAAAGTTTCCCTGGGATTTCCCAAATTTTGAAGGGAACTCCAAACATGTCAACATTGACTTTAAGAATCTCCACTGGAGTTTGAGAGATTTTGTCGTGGAAGTGTCACCATTTTGTCGAGGATTTGCAACATTCCCTGAGAATTTCCAAACTTTCCCCAGGATTTCCCAAATTTTGAAGGGAACTCCAAACATGTCAACATTGATTTTAAGAATCTCCACTAGAGTTTGAGACATTTTGACGTGAAACTGTCACTATTTTGTCGGGGATTTGGAACATTCCCTGAGAATTTCAAAGTTTCCCCAGGATTTCCCAAATTTTGAAGGGAACTCCAAACATTTCAACATTGATTTGAAGAATCTCCACTGGCGTTTTAGGGATTTTGATGTGAAAGTGTCACCGTTTTGTCGGGGATTTGGAACATTTCCTGAGAATTTCTGAACTTTCCCCGGGATTTCCCAAATTTTTAAGGGAACTCCAAACATGTCAACATTGATTTTAAGAATCTCCACTGGAGTTTGAGAGATTTTGATGTGAAAGTGTCACCGTTTTGTCGGGGATTTGGAACATTTCCTGAGAATTTCTGAACTTTCCCCGGGATTTCCCAAATTTTTAAGGGAACTCCAAACATGTCAACATTGATTTTAAGAATCTCCACTGGAGTTTGAGAGATTTTGACGTGAAAGTGTCACCATTTTGTCGGGGATTTGGAACATTTCCTGAGAATTTCTGAACTTTCCCCGGGATTTCCCAAATTTTGAAGGGAACTCCAAACATGTCAACATTGATTTTAAGAATCTCCACTGGAGTTTGAGAGATTTTGACGTGAAAGTGTCACCATTTTGTCGGGGATTTGGAACATTCCCTGAGAATTTCAAAGTTTCCCCAGGATTTCCCAAATTTTGAAGGGAACTCCAAACATGTCAACATTGATTTGAAGAATCTCCACTGGCGTTTTAGGGATTTTGATGTGAAAGTGTCACCGTTTTGTCGGGGATTTGGAACATTTCCTGAGAATTTCTCAACTTTCCCCGGGATTTCCCAAATTTTGAAGGGAACTCCAAACATGTCAACATTGATTTTAAGAATCTCCCCTGGAGTTTGAGAGATTTTGTCGTGGAAGTGTCACCATTTTGTCGGGGATTTAGAAAATTCCCTGAGAATTTCCAAAGTTTCCCCGGGATTTCCCAAAAATTGAAGGGAACTCCAAACATGTCAACATTGACTTTAAGAATCTCCACTGGAGTTTGAGAGATTTTGACATGAAAGTGTCACCATTTTGTCGGGGATTTGGAACATTTCCTGAGAATTTCTGAACTTTTCCCGGGATTTCCCAAATTTTGAAGGGAACTCCAAACATGTCAACATTGATTTTAAGAATCTCCACTGGAGTTTGAGAGATTTTGACGTGAAAATGCCACTATTTTGTCGGGGATTTTGAACATTTCCTGAGCATTTCCAAAGTTTCCTCGGGATTTCTCAAATTTTGAAGGGAACTCCAAACATGTCAACATTGATTTTAAGAATCTCCACTAGAGTTTTAGAGATTTTGACGTGAAAGTGTCACCATTTTGTCAGGGATTTTGAACATTCCCTGAGAATTTCCAAAGTTTCACTGGGATTTCCCAAATTTTGAAGGGAACTCCAAACATGTCAACATTGATTTTAAGAATCTCCACTGGAGTTTGAGAGATTTTGACGTGAAAGTGTCACCATTTTGTCGGGGATTTAGAAAATTCCCTGACAATTTCCAAAGTTTCCCCGGGATTTCCCAAAAATTGAAGGGAACTCCAAACATGTCAACATTGATTTTAAGAATCTCCACTGAAGTTTGAGAGATTTTGACGTGAAAGTGTCACCATTTTGTCGGGGATTTGGAACAGTTCCTGAGAATTTCTGAACTTTCCCCGGGATTTCCCAAATTCTGAAGGGAACCCCAAACATGTCAACATTTATTTTAAGAATCTCCACTGGAGTTTGAGACATTTTGAGATGAGAGTGTCACCATTTTGTCGGGGATTTGGAACATCCTCTGAGAATTTCCAAAGTTTCACTGGGATTTCCCAAATTTTGAAGGGAACTCCAAACATGTCAACATTGATTTTAAGAATCTCCACTGGAGTTTGAGAGATTTTGACGTGAAAGTGTCACCATTTTGTTGGGGATTTGGAACATTCCCTGAGAATTTCCAAAGTTTCCCCGCGATTTCCCAAATTTTGAAGGGAACTCCAGACATGTCAACATTGATTTTAAGAATCTCCACTGGAGTTTGAGATATTTTGACGTGAAAGTGTCACCATTTTGTCGGGGATTTGGAACATTTCCTGAGAATTTCTGAACTTTCCCCGGGATTTCCCAAATTTTTAAGGGAACTCCAAACATGTCAACATTGATTTTAAGAATCTCCCCTGGAGTTTGAGAGATTTTGACGTGAAAGTGTCACCATTTTGTCGGGGATTTAGAAAATTCCCTTACAATTTCCAAAGTTTCCCCGGGATTTCCCAAATTTTGAAGGGAACTCCAAACATGTCAACATTGACTTTAAGAATCTCCACTGGAGTTTGAGAGATTTTGTCGTGAAACTGTCACTATTTTGTCGGGGATTTTGAACATTTCCTGAGCATTTCCAAAGTTTCCTCGTGATTTCTCAAATTTTGAAGGGAACTCCAAACATGTCAACATTGATTTTAAGAATCTCCACTAGAGTTTTAGAGATTTTGACGTGAAAGTGTCACCATTTTGTCAGGGATTTTGAACATTCCCTGAGAATTTCCAAAGTTTCACTGGGATTTCCCAAATTTTGAAGGGAACTCCAAACATTTCAACATTGATTTTAAGAATCTCCACTGGAGTTTGAGAGATTTTGACGTGAAAGTGTCACTATTTGCTCGGGGATTTCGAACATTTCCTGAGCATTTCCAAAGTTTCCTCGGGATATCCCAAGTTTTGAAGGGAACTCCAAACATGTCAACATTGATTTGAAGAATCTCCACTGGAGTTTGAGACATTTTGATGTGAAAGTGTCACGACTTTGTCGGGGATTTGGAACATTCCCTGAGAATTTCCAAAGTTTCCCTGGGATTTCCCAAATTTTGAAGGGAACTCCAAACATGTCAACATTGACTTTAAGAATCTCCACTGGAGTTTGAGAGATTTTGTCGTGGAAGTGTCACCATTTTGTCGAGGATTTGCAACATTCCCTGAGAATTTCCAAACTTTCCCCGGGATTTCCCAAATTTTGAAGGGAACTCCAAACATGTCAACATTGATTTTAAGAATCTCCACTAGAGTTTGAGACATTTTGACGTGAAACTGTCACTATTTTGTCGGGGATTTTGAACATTTCCTGAGCATTTCCAAAGTTTCCTCGTGATTTCTGAAATTTTGAAGGGAACTCCAAACATGTCAACATTGATTTTAAGAATCTCCACTAGAGTTTTAGAGATTTTGACGTGAAAGTGTCACCATTTTGTCAGGGATTTTGAACATTCCCTGAGAATTTCCAAAGTTTCACTGGGATTTCCCAAATTTTGAAGGGAACTCCAAACATTTCAACATTGATTTTAAGAATCTCCACTGGAGTTTGAGAGATTTTGACGTGAAAGTGTCAACATTTTGTCGGGGATTTCGAACATTTCCTGAGCATTTCCAAAGTTTCCTCGGGATATCCCAAGTTTTGAAGGGAACTCCAAACATGTCAACATTGATTTGAAGAATCTCCACTGGAGTTTGAGACATTTTGATTTGAAAGTGTCACGACTTTGTCGGGGATTTGGAACATTCCCTGAGAATTTCCAAAGTTTCCCTGGGATTTCCCAAATTTTGAAGGGAACTCCAAACATGTCAACATTGACTTTAAGAATCTCCACTGGAGTTTGAGAGATTTTGTCGTGGAAGTGTCACCATTTTGTCGAGGATTTGCAACATTCCCTGAGAATTTCCAAACTTTCCCCGGGATTTCCCAAATTTTGAAGGGAACTCCAAACATGTCAACATTGATTTTAAGAATCTCCACTAGAGTTTGAGACATTTTGACGTGAAACTGTCACTATTTTGTCGGGGATTTGGAACATTCCCTGAGAATTTCAAAGTTTCCCCAGGATTTCCCAAATTTTGAAGGGAACTCCAAACATTTCAACATTGATTTGAAGAATCTCCACTGGCGTTTTAGGGATTTTGATGTGAAAGTGTCACCGTTTTGTCGGGGATTTGGAACATTTCCTGAGAATTTCTGAACTTTCCCCGGGATTTCCCAAATTTTGAAGGGAACTCCAAACATGTCAACATTGATTTTAAGAATCTCCACTGGAGTTTGAGAGATTTTGATGTGAAAGTGTCACCATTTTGTCGGGGATTTGGAACATCCCCTGAGAATTTCCAAAATTTCCCCGGGATTTCCCAAATTTTGAAGGGAACTCCAAACATGTCAACATTGATTTTAAGAATCTCCACTGGAGTTTGAGAGATTTTGACGTGAAAGTGTCACCATTTTGTCGGGGATTTGGAACATTTCCTGAGAATTTCTGAACTTTCCCCGGGATTTCCCAAATTTTGAAGGGAACTCCAAACATGTCAACATTGATTTTAAGAATCTCCACTGGAGTTTGAGAGATTTTGACGTGAAAGTGTCACCATTTTGTCGGGGATTTGGAACATTCCCTGAGAATTTCAAAGTTTCCCCAGGATTTCCCAAATTTTGAAGGGAACTCCAAACATGTCAACATTGATTTGAAGAATCTCCACTGGCGTTTTAGGGATTTTGATGTGAAAGTGTCACCGTTTTGTCGGGGATTTGGAACATTTCCTGAGAATTTCTCAACTTTCCCCGGGATTTCCCAAATTTTGAAGGGAACTCCAAACATGTCAACATTGATTTTAAGAATCTCCCCTGGAGTTTGAGAGATTTTGTCGTGGAAGTGTCACCATTTTGTCGGGGATTTAGAAAATTCCCTGAGAATTTCCAAAGTTTCCCCGGGATTTCCCAAAAATTGAAGGGAACTCCAAACATGTCAACATTGACTTTAAGAATCTCCACTGGAGTTTGAGAGATTTTGACATGAAAGTGTCACCATTTTGTCGGGGATTTGGAACATTTCCTGAGAATTTCTGAACTTTTCCCGGGATTTCCCAAATTTTGAAGGGAACTCCAAACATGTCAACATTGATTTTAAGAATCTCCACTGGAGTTTGAGAGATTTTGACGTGAAAATGCCACTATTTTGTCGGGGATTTTGAACATTTCCTGAGCATTTCCAAAGTTTCCTCGGGATTTCTCAAATTTTGAAGGGAACTCCAAACATGTCAACATTGATTTTAAGAATCTCCACTAGAGTTTTAGAGATTTTGACGTGAAAGTGTCACCATTTTGTCAGGGATTTTGAACATTCCCTGAGAATTTCCAAAGTTTCACTGGGATTTCCCAAATTTTGAAGGGAACTCCAAACATGTCAACATTGATTTTAAGAATCTCCACTGGAGTTTGAGAGGTTTTTACCTGAAAGTCTCACCATTTTGTCGGGGATTTAGAAAATTCCCTGACAATTTCCAAAGTTTCCCCGGGATTTCCCAAAAATTGAAGGGAACTCCAAACATGTCAACATTGATTTTAAGAATCTCCACTGAAGTTTGAGAGATTTTGACGTGAAAGTGTCACCATTTTGTCGGGGATTTGGAACAGTTCCTGAGAATTTCTGAACTTTCCCCGGGATTTCCCAAATTCTGAAGGGAACCCCAAACATGTCAACATTTATTTTAAGAATCTCCACTGGAGTTTGAGACATTTTGAGATGAGAGTGTCACCATTTTGTCGGGGATTTGGAACATCCTCTGAGAATTTCCAAAGTTTCACTGGGATTTCCCAAATTTTGAAGGGAACTCCAAACATGTCAACATTGATTTTAAGAATCTCCACTGGAGTTTGAGAGATTTTGACGTGAAAGTGTCACCATTTTGTTGGGGATTTGGAACATTCCCTGAGAATTTCCAAAGTTTCCCCGCGATTTCCCAAATTTTGAAGGGAACTCCAAACATGTCAACATTGATTTTAAGAATCTCCACTGGAGTTTGAGATATTTTGACGTGAAAGTGTCGCCATTTTGTCGGGGATTTGGAACATTTCCTGAGAATTTCTGAACTTTCCCCGGGATTTCCCAAATTTTGAAGGGAACTCCAAACATGTCAACATTGATTTTAAGAATCTCCCCTGGAGTTTGAGAGATTTTGACGTGAAAGTGTCACCATTTTGTCGGGGATTTAGAAAATTCCCTTACAATTTCCAAAGTTTCCCCGGGATTTCCCAAATTTTGAAGGGAACTCCAAACATGTCAACATTGACTTTAAGAATCTCCACTGGAGTTTGAGAGATTTTGTCGTGAAACTGTCACTATTTTGTCGGGGATTTTGAACATTTCCTGAGCATTTCCAAAGTTTCCTCGTGATTTCTCAAATTTTGAAGGGAACTCCAAACATGTCAACATTGATTTTAAGAATCTCCACTAGAGTTTTAGAGATTTTGACGTGAAAGTGTCACCATTTTGTCAGGGATTTTGAACATTCCCTGAGAATTTCCAAAGTTTCACTGGGATTTCCCAAATTTTGAAGGGAACTCCAAACATTTCAACATTGATTTTAAGAATCTCCACTGGAGTTTGAGAGATTTTGACGTGAAAGTGTCACTATTTGCTCGGGGATTTCGAACATTTCCTGAGCATTTCCAAAGTTTCCTCGGGATATCCCAAGTTTTGAAGGGAACTCCAAACATGTCAACATTGATTTGAAGAATCTCCACTGGAGTTTGAGACATTTTGATGTGAAAGTGTCACGACTTTGTCGGGGATTTGGAACATTCCCTGAGAATTTCCAAAGTTTCCCTGGGATTTCCCAAATTTTGAAGGGAACTCCAAACATGTCAACATTGACTTTAAGAATCTCCACTGGAGTTTGAGAGATTTTGTCGTGGAAGTGTCACCATTTTGTCGAGGATTTGCAACATTCCCTGAGAATTTCCAAACTTTCCCCGGGATTTCCCAAATTTTGAAGGGAACTCCAAACATGTCAACATTGATTTTAAGAATCTCCACTAGAGTTTGAGACATTTTGACGTGAAACTGTCACTATTTTGTCGGGGATTTGGAACATTCCCTGAGAATTTCAAAGTTTCCCCAGGATTTCCCAAATTTTGAAGGGAACTCCAAACATTTCAACATTGATTTGAAGAATCTCCACTGGCGTTTTAGGGATTTTGATGTGAAAGTGTCACCGTTTTGTCGGGGATTTGGAACATTTCCTGAGAATTTCTGAACTTTCCCCGGGATTTCCCAAGTTTTGAAGGGAACTCCAAACATGTCAACATTGATTTTAAGAATCTCCACTGGAGTTTGAGAGATTTTGATGTGAAAGTGTCACCATTTTGTCGGGGGTTTGGAACATCCCCTGAGAATTTCCAAAATTTCCCCGGGATTTCCCAAATTTTGAAGGGAACTCCAAACATGTCAACATTGATTTTAAGAATCTCCACTGGAGTTTGAGAGATTTTGACGTGAAAGTGTCACCATTTTGTCGGGGATTTGGAACATTTCCTGAGAATTTCTGAACTTTCCCCGGGATTTCCCAAATTTTTAAGGGAACTCCAAACATGTCAACATTGATTTTAAGAATCTCCACTGGAGTTTGAGAGATTTTGACGTGAAAGTGTCACCATTTTGTCGGGGATTTGGAACATTCCCTGAGAATTTCAAAGTTTCCCCAGGATTTCCCAAATTTTGAAGGGAACTCCAAACATGTCAACATTGATTTGTAGAATCTCCACTGGCGTTTTAGGGATTTTGATGTGAAAGTGTCACCGTTTTGTCGGGGATTTGGAACATTTCCTGAGAATTTCTGAACTTTCCCCGGGATTTCCCAAATTTTGAAGGGAACTCCAAACATGTCAACATTGATTTTAAGAATCTCCCCTGGAGTTTGAGAGATTTTGTCGTGGAAGTGTCACCATTTTGTCGGGATTTAGAAAATTCCCTGAGAATTTCCAAAGTTTCCCCGGGATTTCCCAAAAATTGAAGGGAACTCCAAACATGTCAACATTGACTTTAAGAATCTCCACTGGAGTTTGAGAGATTTTGACATGAAAGTGTCACCATTTTGTCGGGGATTTGGAACA
Source organism: Streptopelia decaocto (assembly GCF_964273445.1). Classification (NCBI taxonomy): domain Eukaryota; kingdom Metazoa; phylum Chordata; class Aves; order Columbiformes; family Columbidae; genus Streptopelia; species Streptopelia decaocto. Next base: position 110,396 of record NC_138672.1, on the reverse strand, counting down.
TTTCCTGAGAATTTCTGAACTTTTCCCGGGATTTCCCAAATTTTGAAGGGAACTCCAAACATGTCAACATTGATTTTAAGAATCTCCACTGGAGTTTGAGAGATTTTGACGTGAAAATGCCACTATTTTGTCGGGGATTTTGAACATTTCCTGAGCATTTCCAAAGTTTCCTCGGGATTTCTCAAATTTTGAAGGGAACTCCAAACATGTCAACATTGATTTTAAGAATCTCCACTAGAGTTTTAGAGATTTTGACGTGAAAGTGTCACCATTTTGTCAGGGATTTTGAACATTCCCTGAGAATTTCCAAAGTTTCACTGGGATTTCCCAAATTTTGAAGGGAACTCCAAACATGTCAACATTGATTTTAAGAATCTCCACTGGAGTTTGAGAGATTTTGACGTGAAAGTGTCACCATTTTGTCGGGGATTTAGAACATTTCCTGAGAATTTCCAAAGTTTCCCCGGGATTTCCCAAATTTTGAAGGGAACTCCAAACATGTCAACATTGACTTTAAGAATCTCCACTGGAGTTTGAGAGATTTTGTCGTGGAAGTGTCACCATTTTGTCGGGGATTTGGAACATTTCCTGAGAATTTCTGAACTTTCCCCGGGATTTCCCAAATTTTGAAGGGAACTCCAAACATGTCAACATTGATTTTAAGAATCTCCACTGGAGTTTGAGAGATTTTGACGTGAAACTGTCACTATTTTGTCGGGGATTTGGAACATTCCCTGAGAATTTCCAAAGTTTCACTAGAATTTCCCAAATTTTGAAGGGAACTCCAAACATGTCAACATTGATTTGAAGAATCTCCACTGGCGTTTTAGGGATTTTGATGTGAAAGTGTCACCGTTTTGTCGGGGATTTGGAACATTTCCTGAGAATTTCTGAACTTTCCCCGGGATTTCCCAAATTTTGAAGGGAACTCCAAACATGTCAACATTGATTTTAAGAATCTCCACTGGAGTTTGAGAGATTTTGACGTGAAAGTGTCACCATTTTGTCGGGGATTTAGAAAATTCCCTTACAATTTCCAAAGTTTCCCCGGGATTTCCCAAAAATTGAAGGGAACTCCAAACATGTCAACATTGACTTTAAGAATCTCCACTGGAGTTTGAGAGATTTTGTCGTGGAAGTGTCACCATTTTGTCGAGGATTTGCAACATTCCCTGAGAATTTCCAAACTTTCCCCGGGATTTCCCAAATTTTGAAGGGAACTCCAAACATGTCAACATTGATTTTAAGAATCTCCACTGGAGTTTGAGACATTTTGACGTGAAACTGTCACTATTTTGTCGGGGATTTGGAACATTCCCTGAGAATATCAAAGTTTCCCCAGGATTTCCCAAATTTTGAAGGGAACTCCAAACATGTCAACATTGATTTGAAGAATCTCCACTGGCGTTTTAGGGATTTTGATGTGAAAGTGTCACCGTTTTGTCGAGGATTTGGAACATTTCCTGAGAATTTCTGAACTTTCCCCGGGATTTCCCAAATTTTTAAGGGAACTCCAAACATGTCAACATTGACTTTAAGAATCTCCACTGGAGTTTGAGAGATTTTGACGTGAAAGTGTCACCATTTTGTCGGGGATTTGGAACATTTCCTGAGAATTTCTGAACTTTCCCCGGGATTTCCCAAATTTTGAAGGGAACTCCAAACATGTCAACATTGACTTTAAGAATCTCCACTGGAGTTTGAGAGATTTTGTCGTGAAACTGTCACTATTTTGTCGGGGATTTTGAACATTTCCTGAGCATTTCCAAAGTTTCCTCGTGATTTCTCAAATTTTGAAGGCAACTCCAAACATGTCAACATTGATTTTAAGAATCTCCACTAGAGTTTGAGAGATTTTGACGTGAAAGTGTCACCATTTTGTCAGGGATTTTGAACATTCCCTGAGAATTTCCAAAGTTTCACTGGGATTTCCCAAATTTTGAAGGGAACTCCAAACATTTCAACATTGATTTTAAGAATCTCCACTGGAGTTTGAGAGATTTTGACGTGAAAGTGTCACTATTTTGTCGGGGATTTCGAACATTTCCTGAGCATTTCCAAAGTTTCCTCGGGATATCCCAAGTTTTGAAGGGAACTCCAAACATGTCAACATTGATTTTAAGAATCTCCACTGGAGTTTGAGACATTTTGATGTGAAAATGTCACGACTTTGTCGGGGATTTGGAACATTCCCTGAGAATTTCCAAAGTTTCCCTGGGATTTCCCAAATTTTGAAGGGAACTCCAAACATGTCAACATTGACTTTAAGAATCTCCACTGGAGTTTGAGAGATTTTGTCGTGGAAGTGTCACCATTTTGTCGAGGATTTGCAACATTCCCTGAGAATTTCCAAACTTTCCCCGGGATTTCCCAAATTTTGAAGGGAACTCCAAACATGTCAACATTGATTTTAAGAATCTCCACTGGAGTTTGAGAGATTTTGACGTGAAACTGTCACTATTTTGTCGGGGATTTGGAACATTCCCTGAGAATTTCAAAGTTTCCCCAGGATTTCCCAAATTTTGAAGGGAACTCCAAACATTTCAACATTGATTTGAAGAATCTCCACTGGCGTTTTAGGGATTTTGATGTGAAAGTGTCACCGTTTTGTCGGGGATTTGGAACATTTCCTGAGAATTTCTGAACTTTCCCCGGGATTTCCCAAATTTTTAAGGGAACTCCAAACATGTCAACATTGATTTGAAGAATCTCCACTGGAGTTTGAGAGATTTTGATGTGAAAGTGTCACCATTTTGTCGGGGATTTGGAACATCCCCTGAGAATTTCCAAAATTTCCCCGGGATTTCCCAAATTTGGAAGGGAACTCCAAACATGTCAACATTGATTTTAAGAATCTCCACTGGAGTTTGAGAGATTTTGACGTGAAAGTGTCACCATTTTGTCGGGGATTTGGAACATTTCCTGAGAATTTCTGAACTTTCCCCGGGATTTCCCAAATTTTGAAGGGAACTCCAAACATGTCAACATTGATTTTAAGAATCTCCACTGGAGTTTGAGAGATTTTGACGTGAAAGTGTCACCATTTTGTCGGGGATTTGGAACATTTCCTGAGTATTTCCAAAGTTTTCCCGGGATTTCCCAAATTTTGAAGGGAACTCCAAACATGTCAACATTGATTTGAAGAATCTCCACTGGCGTTTTAGGGATTTTGATGTGAAAGTGTCACCGTTTTGTCGGGGATTTGGAACATTTCCTGAGAATTTCTGAACTTTCCCCGGGATTTCCCAAATTTTGAAGGGAACTCCAAACATGTCAACATTGATTTGAAGAATCTCCACTGGAGTTTGAGACATTTTGATGTGAAAGTGTCACGACTTTGTCGGGGATTTGGAACATTTCCTGAGAATTTCCAAAGTTTCCCCGGGATTTCCCAAAAATTGAAGGGAACTCCAAACATGTCAACATTGACTTTAAGAATCTCCACTGGAGTTTGAGACATTTTGACGTGAAACTGTCACTATTTTGTCGGGGATTTGGAACATTTCTTGAGAATTTCAAAGTTTCCCCAGGATTTCCCAAATTTTGAAGGGAACTCCAAACATTGCAACATTGATTTGAAGAATCTCCACTGGCGTTTTAGGGATTTTGATGTGAAAGTGTCACCGTTTTGTCGGGGATTTGGAACATTTCCTGAGAATTTCTGAACTTTCCCCGGGATTTCCCAAATTTTGAAGGGAACTCCAAACATGTCAACATTGATTTGAAGAATCTCCACTGGCGTTTTAGGGATTTTGATGTGAAAGTGTCACCGTTTTGTCGGGGATTTGGAACATTTCCTGAGAATTTCTGAACTTTCCCCGGGATTTCCCAAATTTTGAAGGGAACTCCAAACATGTCAACATTGATTTTAAGAATCTCCCCTGGAGTTTGAGAGATTTTGACGTGAAAGTGTCACCATTTTGTCGGGGATTTAGAAAATTCCCTGACAATTTCCAAAGTTTCCCCGGGATTTCCCAAAAATTGAAGGGAACTCCAAACATGTCAACATTGACTTTAAGAATCTCCACTGGAGTTTGAGAGATTTTGACATGAAAGTGTCACTATTTTGTCGGGGATTTGGAACATTTCCTGAGAATTTCTGAACTTTCCCCGGGATTTCCCAAATTTTGAAGGGAACTCCAAACATGTCAACATTGATTTTAAGAATCTCCACTGGAGTTTGAGAGATTTTGACGTGAAAATGTCACTATTTTGTCGGTGATTTTGAACATTTCCTGAGCATTTCCAAAGTTTCCTCGGGATTTCTCAAATTTTGAAGGGAACTCCAAACATGTCAACATTGATTTTAAGAATCTCCACTAGAGTTTTAGAGATTTTGACGTGAAAGTGTCACCATTTTGTCAGGGATTTTGAACATTCCCTGAGAATTTCCAAAGTTTCACTGGGATTTCCCAAATTTTGAAGGGAACTCCAAACATGTCAACATTGATTTTAAGAATCTCCACTGGAGTTTGAGAGATTTTGACGTGAAAGTGTCACCATTTTGTCGGGGATTTAGAAAATTCCCTGAGAATTTCCAAAGTTTCCCCGGGATTTCCCAAAAATTGAAGGGAACTCCAAACATGTCAACATTGACTTTAAGAATCTCCACTGGAGTTTGAGAGATTTTGTCGTGGAAGTGTACCATTTTGTCGGGGATTTGGAACATTTCCTGAGAATTTCTGAACTTTCCCCGGGATTTCCCAAATTTTGAAGGGAACTCCAAACATGTCAACATTGACTTTAAGAATCTCCACTGGAGTTTGAGAGATTTTGACGTGAAACTGTCACTATTTTGTCGGGGATTTGGAACATTCCCTGAGAATTTCCAAAGTTTCACTAGAATTTCCCAAATTTTGAAGGGAACTCCAAACATGTCAACATTGATTTGAAGAATCTCCACTGGCGTTTTAGGGATTTTGATGTGAAAGTGTCACCGTTTTGTCGGGGATTTGGAACATTTCCTGAGAATTTCTGAACTTTCCCCGGGATTTCCCAAATTTTGAAGGGAACTCCAAACATGTCAACATTGATTTTAAGAATCTCCACTGGAGTTTGAGAGATTTTGACGTGAAAGTGTCACCATTTTGTCGGGGATTTAGAAAATTCCCTTACAATTTCCAAAGTTTCCCCGGGATTTCCCAAAAATTGAAGGGAACTCCAAACATGTCAACATTGACTTTAAGAATCTCCACTGGAGTTTGAGAGATTTTGTCGTGGAAGTGTCACCATTTTGTCGAGGATTTGCAACATTCCCTGAGAATTTCCAAACTTTCCCCAGGATTTCCCAAATTTTGAAGGGAACTCCAAACATGTCAACATTGATTTTAAGAATCTCCACTGGAGTTTGAGACATTTTGACGTGAAACTGTCACTATTTTGTCGGGGATTTGGAACATTCCCTGAGAATATCAAAGTTTCCCCAGGATTTCCCAAATTTTGAAGGGAACTCCAAACATGTCAACATTGATTTGAAGAATCTCCACTGGCGTTTTAGGGATTTTGATGTGAAAGTGTCACCATTTTGTCGAGGATTTGGAACATTTCCTGAGAATTTCTGAACTTTCCCCGGGATTTCCCAAATTTTTAAGGGAACTCCAAACATGTCAACATTGATTTTAAGAATCTCCACTGGAGTTTGAGAGATTTTGACGTGAAAGTGTCACCATTTTGTCGGGGATTTGGAACATTTCCTGAGAATTTCTGAACTTTCCCCGGGATTTCCCAAATTTTGAAGGGAACTCCAAACATGTCAACATTGATTTTAAGAATCTCCACTGGAGTTTGAGAGATTTTGACGTGAAACTGTCACTATTTTGTCGGGGATTTTGAACATTTCCTGAGCATTTCCAAAGTTTCCTCGTGATTTCTCAAATATTTAAGGGAACTCCAAACATGTCAACATTGATTTTAAGAATCTCCACTAGAGTTTGAGAGATTTTGACGTGAAAGTGTCACCATTTTGTCAGGGATTTTGAACATTCCCTGAGAATTTCCAAAGTTTCACTGGGATTTCCCAAATTTTGAAGGGAACTCCAAACATTTCAACATTGATTTTAAGAATCTCCACTGGAGTTTGAGAGATTTTGACGTGAAAGTGTCACTATTTTGTCGGGGATTTCGAACATTTCCTGAGCATTTTCAAAGTTTCCTCGGGATATCCCAAGTTTTGAAGGGAACTCCAAACATGTCAACATTGATTTGAAGAATCTCCACTGGAGTTTGAGACATTTTGATGTGAAAGTGTCACGACTTTGTCGGGGATTTGGAACATTCCCTGAGAATTTCCAAAGTTTCCCTGGGATTTCCCAAAAATTGAAGGGAACTCCAAACATGTCAACATTGACTTTAAGAATCTCCACTGGAGTTTGAGAGATTTTGTCGTGGAAGTGTCACCATTTTGTCGAGGATTTGCAACATTCCCTGAGAATTTCCAAACTTTCCCCGGGATTTCCCAAATTTTGAAGGGAACTCCAAACATGTCAACATTGATTTTAAGAATCTCCACTGGAGTTTGAGACATTTTGACGTGAAACTGTCACTATTTTGTCGGGGATTTGGAACATTCCCTGAGAATTTCAAAGTTTCCCCAGGATTTCCCAAATTTTGAAGGGAACTCCAAACATGTCAACATTGATTTGAAGAATCTCCACTGGCGTTTTAGGGATTTTGATGTGAAAGTGTCACCGTTTTGTCGGGGATTTGGAACATTTCCTGAGAATTTCTGAACTTTCCCCGGGATTTCCCAAATTTTGAAGGGAACTCCAAACATGTCAACATTGATTTTAAGAATCTCCACTGGAGTTTGAGAGATTTTGATGTGAAAGTGTCACCATTTTGTCAGGGATTTGGAACATCCCCTGAGAATTTCCAAAATTTCCCCGGGATTTCCCAAATTTGGAAGGGAACTCCAAACATGTCAACATTGATTTTAAGAATCTCCACTGGAGTTTGAGAGATTTTGACGTGAAAGTGTCACCATTTTGTCGGGGATTTGGAACATTTCCTGAGAATTTCTGAACTTTCCCCGGGATTTCCCAAATTTTTAAGGGAACTCCAAACATGTCAACATTGATTTTAAGAATCTCCACTGGAGTTTGAGAGATTTTGACGTGAAAGTGTCACCATTTTGTCGGGGATTTGGAACATTTCCTGAGTATTTCCAAAGTTTTCCCGGGATTTCCCAAATTTTGAAGGGAACTCCAAACATGTCAACATTGATTTGAAGAATCTCCACTGGCGTTTTAGGGATTTTGATGTGAAAGTGTCACCGTTTTGTCGGGGATTTGGAACATTTCCTGAGAATTTCTGAACTTTCCCCGGGATTTCCCAAATTTTGAAGGGAACTCCAAACATGTCAACATTGACTTTAAGAATCTCCACTGGAGTTTGAGAGATTTTGACATGAAAGTGTCACCATTTTGTCGGGGATTTGGAACATTTCCTGAGAATTTCAAAGTTTCCCCAGGATTTCCCAAATTTTGAAGGGAACTCCAAACATGTCAACATTGATTTTAAGAATCTCCACTGGAGTTTGAGAGATTTTGACGTGAAAGTGTCACTATTTTGTCGGGGATTTTGAACATTTCCTGAGCATTTCCAAGGTTTCCTCGGGATTTCTCAAATTTTGAAGGGAACTCCAAACATGTCAATATTGATTTTAAGAATCTCCACTAGAGTTTTAGAGATTTTGACGTGAAAGTGTCACCATTTTGTCAGGGATTTTGAACATTCCCTGAGAATTTCCAAAGTTTCACTGGGATTTCCCAAATTTTGAAGGGAACTCCAAACATGTCAACATTGATTTTAAGATTCTCCACTGGAGTTTGAGGGATTTTGACGTGAAAGTGTCACCATTTTGTCGGGGATTTAGAAAATTCCCTGACAATTTCCAAAGTTTCCCCAGCATTTCCCAAAAAATTGAAGGGAACTCCAAACATGTCAACATTGACTTTAAGAATCTCCACTGGAGTTTGAGAGATTTTGACGTGTAAGTGTCACCATTTTGTCGGGGATTTGGAACATTTCCTGAGAATTTCTGAACTTTCCCCGGGATTTCCCAAATTTTTAAGGGAACTCCAAACATGTCAACATTGATTTTAAGAATCTCCACTGGAGTTTGAGAGATTTTGACGTGAAACTGTCACTATTTTGTCGGGGATTTGGAACATTCCCTGAGAATTTCCAAAGTTTCACTAGAATTTCACAAATTTTGAAGGGAACTCCAAACATGTCAACATTGATTTGAAGAATCTCCACTGGCGTTTTAGGGATTTTGATGTGAAAGTGTCACCGTTTTGTCGGGGATTTGGAACATTTCCTGAGAATTTCTGAGCTTTCCCCGGGATTTCCCAAATTTTGAAGGGAACTCCAAACATGTCAACATTGATTTTAAGAATCTCCACTGGAGTTTGAGAGATTTTGACGTGAAAGTGTCACCATTTTGTCGGGGATTTAGAAAATTCCCTTACAATTTCCAAAGTTTCCCCGGGATTTCCCAAAAATTGAAGGGAACTCCAAACATGTCAACATTGACTTTAAGAATCTCCACTGGAGTTTGAGAGATTTTGTCGTGGAAGTGTCACCATTTTGTTGAGGATTTGCAACATTCCCTGAGAATTTCCAAACTTTCCCCGGGATTTCCCAAATTTTGAAGGGAACTCCAAACATGTCAACATTGATTTTAAGAATCTCCACTGGAGTTTGAGACATTTTGACGTGAAACTGTCACTATTTTGTCGGGTATTTGGAACATTCCCTGAGAATTTCAAAGTTTCACTAGAATTTCCCAAATTTTGAAGGGAACTCCAAACATGTCAACATTGATTTGAAGAATCTCCACTGGCGTTTTAGGGATTTTGATGTGAAAGTGTCAACGTTTTGTCGAGGATTTGGAACATTTCCTGAGAATTTCTGAACTTTCCCCGGGATTTCCCAAATTTTTAAGGGAACTCCAAACATGTCAACATTGATTTTAAGAATCTCCACTGGAGTTTGAGAGATTTTGACGTGAAAGTGTCACCATTTTGTCGGGGATTTGGAACATTTCCTGAGAATTTCTGAACTTTCCCCGGGATTTCCCAAATTTTGAAGGGAACTCCAAACATGTCAACATTGACTTTAAGAATCTCCACTGGAGTTTGAGAGATTTTGTCGTGAAACTGTCACTATTTTGTCGGGGATTTTGAACATTTCCTGAGCATTTCCAAAGTTTCCTCGTGATTTCTCAAATTTTGAAGGGAACTCCAAACATGTCAACATTGATTTTAAGAATCTCCACTAGAGTTTGAGAGATTTTGACATGAAAGTGTCACCATTTTGTCAGGGATTTTGAACATTCCCTGAGAATTTCCAAAGTTTCACTGGGATTTCCCAAATTTTGAAGGGAACTCCAAACATTTCAACATTGATTTTAAGAATCTCCACTGGAGTTTGAGAGATTTTGACGTGAAAGTGTCACTATTTTGTCGGGGATTTCGAACATTTCCTGAGCATTTCCAAAGTTTCCTCGGGATATCCCAAGTTTTGAAGGGAACTCCAAACATGTCAACATTGATTTGAAGAATCTCCACTGGAGTTTGAGACATTTTGATGTGAAAGTGTCACGACTTTGTCGGGGATTTGGAACATTCCCTGAGAATTTCCAAAGTTTCCCTGTGATTTCCCAAATTTTGAAGGGAACTCCAAACATGTCAACATTGACTTTAAGAATCTCCACTGGAGTTTGAGAGATTTTGTCGTGGAAGTGTCACCATTTTGTCGAGGATTTGCAACATTCCCTGAGAATTTCCAAACTTTCCCCGGGATTTCCCAAATTTTGAAGGGAACTCCAAACATGTCAACATTGATTTTAATAATCTCCACTGGAGTTTGAGACATTTTGACGTGAAACTGTCACTATTTTGTCGGGGATTTGGAACATTCCCTGAGAATTTCAAAGTTTCCCCAGGATTTCCCAAATTTTGAAGGGAACTCCAAACATTTCAACATTGATTTGAAGAATCTCCACTGGCGTTTGAGAGATTTTGACGTGAAAGTGTCACCATTTTGTCGGGGATTTGGAAAATTTCCTGAGAATTTCTGAACTTTCCCCGGGATTTCCCAAATTTTTAAGGGAACTCCAAACATGTCAACATTGATTTTAAGAATCTCCACTGGAGTTTGAGAGATTTTGATGTGAAAGTGTCACCATTTTGTCGGGGATTTGGAACATCCCCTGAGAATTTCCAAAATTTCCCCGGGATTTCCCAAATTTTGAAGGGAACTCCAAACATGTCAACATTGATTTTAAGAATCTCCACTGGAGTTTGAGAGATTTTGACGTGAAAGTGTCACCATTTTGTCGGGGATTTGGAACATTTCCTGAGAATTTCTGAACTTTCCCCGGGATTTCCCAAATTTTTAAGGGAACTCCAAACATGTCAACATTGATTTTAAGAATCTCCACTGGAGTTTGAGAGATTTTGACGTGAAAGTGTCACCATTTTGTCGGGGATTTGGCAAATTCCCTGAGAATTTCAAAGTTTCCCCAGGATTTCCCAAATTTTGAAGGGAACTCCAAACATGTCAACATTGATTTGAAGAATCTCCACTGGCGTTTTAGGGATTTTGATGTGAAAGTGTCACCGTTTTGTCGGGGATTTGGAACATTTCCTGAGAATTTCTGAACTTTCCCCGGGATTTCCCAAATTTTGAAGGGAACTCCAAACATGTCAACATTGATTTTAAGAATCTCCCCTGGAGTTTGAGAGATTTTGACGTGAAAGTGTCACCATTTTGTCGGGGATTTAGAAAATTCCCTGAGAATTTCCAAAGTTTCCCCGGGATTTCCCAAAAATTGAAGGGAACTCCAAACATGTCAACATTGACTTTAAGAATCTCCACTGGAGTTTGAGAGATTTTGACATGAAAGTGTCACCATTTTGTCGGGGATTTGGAACATTTCCTGAGAATTTCTGAACTTTCCCCGGGATTTCCCAAATTTTGAAGGGAACTCCAAACATGTCAACATTGATTTTAAGAATCTCCACTGGAGTTTGAGAGATTTTGACGTGAAAATGTCACTATTTTGTCGGTGATTTTGAACATTTCCTGAGCATTTCCAAAGTTTCCTCGGGATTTCTCAAATTTTGAAGGGAACTCCAAACATGTCAACATTGATTTTAAGAATCTCCACTAGAGTTTTAGAGATTTTGACGTGAAAGTGTCACCATTTTGTCAGGGATTTTGAACATTCCCTGAGAATTTCCAAAGTTTCACTGGGATTTCCCAAATTTTGAAGGGAACTCCAAACATGTCAACATTGATTTTAAGAATCTCCACTGGAGTTTGAGAGATTTTGACGTGAAAGTGTCACCATTTTGTCGGGGATTTAGAAAATTCCCTGACAATTGCCAAAGTTTCCCCGGGATTTCCCAAAAATTGAAGGGAACTCCAAACATGTCAACATTGACTTTAAGAATCTCCACTGGAGTTTGAGAGATTTTGTCGTGGAAGTGTCACCATTTTGTCGGGGATTTGGAACATTTCCTGAGAATTTCTGAACTTTCCCCGGGATTTCCCAAATTTTGAAGGGAACTCCAAACATGTCAACATTGACTTTAAGAATCTCCACTGGAGTTTGAGAGATTTTGTCGTGAAACTGTCACTATTTTGTCGGGGATTTTGAACATTCCCTGAGCATTTCCAAAGTTTCCTCGTGATTTCTCAAATTTTGAAGGGAACTCCAAACATGTCAACATTGATTTTAAGAATCTCCACTAGAGTTTTAGAGATTTTGACGTGAAAGTGTCACCATTTTGTCAGGGATTTTGAACATTCCCTGAGAATTTCCAAAGTTTCACTGGGATTTCCCAAATTTTGAAGGGAACTCCAAACATTTCAACATTGATTTTAAGAATCTCCACTGGAGTTTGAGAGATTTTGACGTGAAAGTGTCACTATTTTGTCGGGGATTTCGAACATTTCCTGAGCATTTCCAAAGTTTCCTCGGGATATCCCAAGTTTTGAAGGGAACTCCAAACATGTCAACATTGATTTGAAGAATCTCCACTGGAGTTTGAGACATTTTGATGTGAAAGTGTCACGACTTTGTCGGGGATTTGGAACATTTCCTGAGAATTTCCAAAGTTTCCCTGGGATTTCCCAAATTTTGAAGGGAACTCCAAACATGTCAACATTGACTTTAAGAATCTCCACTGGAGTTTGAGAGATTTTGTCGTGGAAGTGTCACCATTTTGTCGAGGATTTGCAACATTCCCTGAGAATTTCCAAACTTTCCCCGGGATTTCCCAAATTTTGAAGGGAACTCCAAACATGTCAACATTGATTTTAAGAATCTCCACTGGAGTTTGAGACATTTTGACGTGAAACTGTCACTATTTTGTCGGGGATTTGGAACATTTCTTGAGAATTTCAAAGTTTCCCCAGGATTTCCCAAATTTTGAAGGGAACTCCAAACATTTCAACATTGATTTGAAGAATCTCCACTGGCGTTTTAGGGATTTTGATGTGAAAGTGTCACCGTTTTGTCGGGGATTTGGAACATTTCCTGAGAATTTCTGAACTTTCCCCGGGATTTCCCAAATTTTGAAGGGAACTCCAAACATGTCAACATTGATTTGAAGAATCTCCACTGGCGTTTTAGGGATTTTGATGTGAAAGTGTCACCGTTTTGTCGGGGATTTGGAACATTTCCTGAGAATTTCTGAACTTTCCCCAGGATTTCCCAAATTTTGAAGGGAACTCCAAACATGTCAACATTGATTTTAAGAATCTCCCCTGGAGTTTGAGAGATTTTGACGTGAAAGTGTCACCATTTTGTCGGGGATTTAGAAAATTCCCTGAGAATTTCCAAAGTTTCCCCGGGATTTCCCAAAAATTGAAGGGAACTCCAAACATGTCAACATTGACTTTAAGAATCTCCACTGGAGTTTGAGAGATTTTGACATGAAAGTGTAACCATTTTGTCGGGGATTTGGAACATTTCCTGAGAATTTCTGAACTTTCCCCGGGATTTCCCAAATTTTGAAGGGAACTCCAAACATGTCAACATTGATTTTAAGAATCTCCACTGGAGTTTGAGAGATTTTGACGTGAAAATGTCACTATTTTGTCGGGGATTTTGAACATTTCCTGAGCATTTCCAAAGTTTCCTCGGGATTTCTCAAATTTTGAAGGGAACTCCAAACATGTCAACATTGATTTTAAGAATCTCCACTAGAGTTTTAGAGATTTTGACGTGAAAGTGTCACCATTTTGTCAGGGATTTTGAACATTTCCTGAGAATTTCTGAACTTTCCCCGGGATTTCCCAAATTTTGAAGGGAACTCCAAACATGTCAACATTGATTTTAAGAATCTCCACTGGAGTTTGAGAGATTTTGACGTGAAAGTGTCACCATTTTGTCGGGGATTTAGAAAATTCCCTGACAATTTCCAAAGTTTCCCCGGGATTTCCCAAAAATTGAAGGGAACTCCAAACATGTCAACATTGACTTTAAGAATCTCCACTGGAGTTTGAGAGATTTTGTCGTGGAAGTGTCACCATTTTGTCGGGGATTTTGAACATTCCCTGAGAATTTCCAAAGTTTCACTGGGATTTCCCAAATTTTGAAGGGAACTCCAAACATGTCAACATTGATTTTAAGAATCTCCACTGGAGTTTGAGAAATTTTGACGTGAAAGTGTCACCATTTTGTCGGGGATTTGGAACATTTCCTGAGAATTTCTGAACTTTCCCCGGGATTTCCCAAATTTTGAAGGGAACCACAAACATGTCAACATTGATTTTCAGAATCTCCACTGGAGTTTGAGACATTTTGATGTGAAAGTGTCACCATTTTGTCGGGGATTTGGAACATCCCCTGAGAATTTCCAAAGTTTCCCCGGGATTTCCCAAATTTTGAAGGGAACTCCAAACATGTCAACATTGATTTTAAGAATCTCCACTGGAGTTTGAGAGATTTTGACATGAAAGTTTCACCATTTTTGTGGGAAACTGCAGCGGGTCTGTGGAGTCCTTGACAGAAAATATGGGAGTAGAGATCAGCCTTGAGATATTAAGATTTACCCTTGAGAAAGATGGGAGTAAAGGAGTATCCGGAGGTATGGAGTTGTACCCGTGAGAAAGGAGAGATATACCCGTGAGAGAGAAGGGGATAGAAGAATAACATGGATGATAGCAAAATTAACCAATGAGATGTTAGTGCTGTAACTTGTAACCAATAGTGAAAAGACACATGAACTGGTAGAATTGTATAAAAATGCACTTGTAACAATAAATGGCACCTATTACTTTCATCTTGAAAGAACTTGGTCCATGTCGTTTGTCCGTCTCAACCGCGACATATGGTGACCCCGACGTGATCCTGCCTGAAGAGGATCTCGCCTAACAAGGTGACAGCGTGAAGCTGTGAACAGCCGAAGAAGAGCTGTGGAGACGGAGCCCGGTACAGCTGATGAGAGCAGCTGAGGAGAGCTGCCGAAGATCCGGATCGTTGAAAAGACACCTCGCTAAGGAGTAGGTGAGCTACCGGGAACAGGGGGGCTGAAACTTATCTAAAGAAGAGGGTACTATATTATCCACATAGAAGCTGCTTCTGAAGAAGCACGGTATTAGCCTCCCGATACTGACTTTAAGAAAAATGTTACTATGGGGCAAAGCACAAGGTTTAGAGGTTAATCCTGTGACAGCATTTAGTGTGTCACAATGGATGGACTTGGGAGATAAATTGTTTGATAGTGCTACCCAAGGGTCCAAGGAAGCAACTGAACTGTTAACGACGTGGCGCTTGTTATTAGACACTCTGAAAGAGTTAAAACAGCAACAGGCAGAGGCGGCGGAGGGGGATGGTCTCCCTGGCTCTCCTGGGCCAGATTCGGAGAAAAAAGCAAGATTAAGTACTACTCTGATTCCCCCTGTTACTAAAGATTCGTCAAAACCGCCCAAATCCATATTATCTGACACGGATAAGGATCCGCGGCACTTTCTTGAAAAGTCAAAAGGAATAAAGGAGGAGCGTACGTATGTGTGGCCCCGAGATCAGAAAAAAACTATGAAAGACTCGTATACATATGTCTGGCCCCGAGATCAGTTAAAAGCTATGAAAGACTCACATGAAAAAACAGCGTTGGGTTGTCCAAGGTCTCCCGAGGGGCCCTCAGAGCACCAGTCAGAGCAGTACGTTCAACAGACTGCTCCGCCACCATCAACCACGGCTCAAAACTCTCCTCTACCATTATCAACCGCGGTTCCGCTGTCTGCGTCACCGCCATTAATCACAGTTCAACCCTCTGCCCCGCCGCTATCAGTTGCGGAAGAAAAAAATGGACATTTTTTTTCCTATCCCCCCTTGCTTGGAGATTTAGGTGGGGAGGACCCCCCCGTGGTGAGCCAGACCGAGCCAAATAACGTAATTCCTACAGATTTGGGTCCCTCCAACCTGCCCCCTCCTCCCACCCGCACTGAGTTCCTGAGGGTGAGGGTAGAGTTTCAGAGCGTAAACCGAACTTACCAAAAAGCTGGGATTTACCCCCAGTTTCGATTGCAGTTAAACCACGGGACCCTGTGCGCTTCTGGAAGAGACACTAGTTGACATACCACAACTACAGGCACGATAACTTTCTGAAATCCTGAGGCAGTCAACAGACCTCGCATATTAAGCTATGATAAAGGTGCCTGAAACCAACAATGCAGCAAAATCATTTGCAACTGTTAATCAGGGTCCCAGTGAGAATTACATGCAATTTATGGACCATCTTCAAGAGGCCATCAATAAGCAGGTTGAAAACTTAGAAGCTGAGGAAGCACGAGTGTTGAGATTAGCAGTAGAGAATGCTAATGTTTGCTATCAACATGTTATCTGCAAGTTTTACAGTACATATTATGTGTTTCTGTGTATTGCCTCTCTGAAAATCAAGCAGCTTGTTAGGAATGTGAGTTAATTGTTTTACTAGTTGTTTTTAAGTACACCGTAAAACTCTCTCCCCATTTTTCCCAGTCGTGCTGCAAGCAGCCTGTGTTTTCTACCCCTCCCTCCCCCTTCTCAAGGCTTTTACTTGCAAGATGGGGTCAGGAATAATTGTTTTCAGTTGTGTTCCTGAAAAATCAGTATTGGGAGGTGTTTTAAAACTTAGGAAAGCACTCGGAATTATAAGGAAGGAAGATCTTGTTAAATATTGAAATCAGTGTTGGCTGCTGTTTCAGTTAAATGATTGGGAAAAGTGTCCGGAGAATAGAATTTTGTTGCAATTAATGTTGTTTTTAAGGTGAGAAGACCAGGACAAAATAAATCTCTACAAGAGATCATTAGATCATTACAGACAGTTTTACAGCTGGAATGGTTTGAACGTCAACAAGCTGAGAGAGAGTTAACTGATAACACACAGGTCACAGCAAACTTGTTAGAGTCTGCAAGATGCCTTCCTCATTAACCTGTTTTCTTTGTGGGTATCGGTTTAAGTATGTTGCAATTTTAGTAGGTCTTTGTTATATGGTACGATAAGTTCACAGTCTGTTAAATCATGAGAATTCATTGACTCAAAATGTGCGTTTTGTGATAATACAGAAGATCATAAGTAATTTAGTTCTTTACTGCGTGAATGTGATGGTAAAATTTTGTGTGTAGTAGCTGTTATTTTTTTTTCGCTAGCATGCTACCTTTATTCCAGTATTCAGACTTGCGCAACTCTGTGACAAGCTGTGTCTCATCTCGCTGTGCTGTATTTGGCTTTTCCATATGTACATCATGTAAAGAATCCTGGTTTTGGAATAACAGCTGTAGCGCACCAGATGAGACACTAAAAAGAAACCAAAACAAAACAAAACAAAAAAAGGCCTTGCCCAGTCCAGCTCGCTCCGGCTCGGGGGGGGCCGATGGGCTCCGGCGCCACTGACTTTTTTTGTCAGGGAGACCCAGAGGTACCTCCACCTGTCTGAGCAGTGAGCGGCCCAAAGGTGCAATGCAAAAATTGAGATATTGTCTTAAATTGGTGTAACTGTGATCCATCTGCATATTTGAACTTGGTATATGGTTTTCATATTTGAGCTCAGTATTTTAGTTTGCATATTCATATTTGGTACCAAAAGAATCTTGTTTGGGAGATAATTACAAAACGGGAACCGGTTCCACTGCTAAAATTGCTAAAATTCCACCTTGCCTCCCCTTAGGATGCATCCTTACACATTAGAATGATTGCTTATATTGTTATAAAAGCATTTAAATTGTTAAAATGCTATGATAGCTGTGAATTTGGAAGAGGTTGTATTTAAAAGTTGCTAGAATATTAACTGATTTAGATTTAGGAAAATAGAATAATGGATTGATGTTTATTATACTGGTTTATACTGTTTTTTTGACATCTCTAAATTGTAAAAGGTAAATGGAGCTAAGGAATGTAACTATTGCTGAGCTACTTGAAACTGCATATAAAGTGTATTACGGCTGGAATGAAATGGGAAAACAAAAGAGCAAAATATCCCAGGCCTGTGTGCAGCTCATTGTAACTGAGGAGTTTGCCAGAGCCTCCCACTTTGTACCAGTGATTATACCAGCTGCATGGCCTTGACTATATCTGAACTGCGGCGAGAAGAGAAAGAAGAAGGAAGGAAAAAACCTGTTTTCCCGCTGCTAAGCAGAGAAAGGGGGGCTTTGCTCCTTTTTTTTTCCCTGAAGTATTGTCATCCATTTTTGTTGTGGCACTGTGTTGTTTTTCGGCTTTGAATCAGGGGTTGTTGGTGTTGTTTATTTTTGCTTCTGTCTTGTTTCCTAGGTTTTGGCACATCTGGGGAAAAGAGCTCATAACTTTACCTCCTTGCTGAAGTCAGTCTTTTCACACTGGTCAGCTTTGGGGGGTCACAGTGTTCAGTGCTTCTCTGGGTCAGACTGGTACTGATTTGCGTGTGGAGTGGAGCCAGATCGGTTTAATGTGGAGTTCGAACTGATGTGTTTTCATGCTGGGCTGGACGTCTTGCCATCTCAGATTGGGGCGAGAGGGAAGTTTTATTCTCCCCACGCCCTTCCCTCAAGCAATGTTACTGCTAGAGAGCTGTAATACTGCATGAAGGAGTCTGAGGGTGAAATTTAAAGGCATCACCAGTGGATCCATAGTTCTAATGAAACTGGAAAATTAAACCAAAAATTTGTTGATAGACTTATTCTGTGGTAATTAGTTGTAAGTGACTTCTTAGTAAATTCACCATGCTAGTTTTTGAGGTCATGAGAGAGAACGAAAGAAAGGCCATTTTTTGAGACTAATGGAATGCCAAATTTGGAACAAAGTTTAAATACATGAATTCTTATAGCTGTTAGAAACTCCTATACCTCTCTTAAGTTAAGATTTGTTAAGTAAATTGTAAGCTCAAATAACGTTTTCTGAGAATTCTGTTTAGTTGCATGGCCTACAAGAAGCTGCTGGGATGGCGCAGATCTGCTTGCTGCAAGTGAGAAATCTCCAAGGAAATTTCAAATGCTGTATCTCCACTAGTATTAACAGCCAATGTTTCGATAAAGCAAATACTACCCTGATAGATCTGAAACAGGACTTCGATCTGGTAAGGGAAAACAATATCCAATAAATATGACAGCCAAAATGGAGTTGGAAACTTTGAGGAATGAATTTATGACAACCTTACAGGCTGACTGCATTCGATTGGACTTGCAGATTTGTCTATTTATAGCTACAACACAGAAACAACCTGTGGCTATTGGGGACAGTATGATGAGATTGCTAGCAGACTGATAAACTGCTTTTTACTCTGATCAAGAAAAGCAGGGAATGAATTTAAGTTTCAATAGGCCATGATCCTTTTGTCATATATGTACCATTTGTGAAATTTAATTTTGATTTTTTTTTGTAATCTATGTCTTTGTAAATTGCACTAGCTGATTTTCTTAACAGCACAGCTTTTGGCATGCCTAAATGTAAAATGTAAATTGTTGCAGAACCTGCAAGTCTTTAACATCAGGTCATAGGCCATACTTGTATTTGGTCTGATCCTACATACTTGCAAAGTATTTGTTGATGGTTCTGGGAAGTCTCATAAAGCTGTAGTGGTCTGGCGTGAAGATAACAATTGGCATCATTCTGTGAAAATTATTGAAGGTTCAACCCAATGAGCAGAACTTGGCACAGCTTTACATTATTTAGAGCTTTTTAAAGGAGTAACCTCTAAATTTGATTTGTGATTCTGAGTACGTAGTCAAGGTCCAATGCACGTATCTGCTTCTGAACTGTGTTTTTTGTTTTGGTTTTGTTCTTTTTTAAAACAAAAAGCGGGGAGAAGTAGGGAAAACACCACAAAAACAATTGTCAAAAGCATTGTATGTGATGAAATACTTTGCAAGTGTGACCCAAAACCATGCTAAATCAGAAAAAACCTACATTAGTTATGGTCAAATCACTGATCAATGGAAAAGGCCACAGCAATTGATAACCTGGGGGAGAGGCTATGCTTGTGTCTTTACAGATCAAGGGCCACAATGGTTGCTGGCACAAAACGTGAAACCTGTGTTATCTTCCTGACAATGATTGTTGCAGTTGCTGTGTTTTGGATGCCCGCACAGGCAAAGACTAACATGTGGATTACTTTAGCCAACATGACTGACCAGGACTCCATATGCCTGGCTATGGCATCTCCAGAAAACCCGTTCCACACGTGCTTGGTTGGCATCCCCCTTGATGAATACAGCAGCATCACACAATTGTTTCAAAATAGTGGTCGGTGCAAAGGCATTGCAACAAAAATACTAACATGGCACTTTGGATTAACTGTCTCCCGGAAATAGACATTGAACCACAGGAACTAGAATTGCTGGGATCTATGCCCATGGATGCTTGTATCCAGCTGGTTTGTGAAAAGTGCCAGGACAATATGCTAAAGCATGAATGGATAAGACTGCAAAATGTTAATGCTACCATTGGTGACTATAGAAATGAAACTCGATGGTGTAATGCCTCACAGAAGAATCCAAGGAATGTCATTGATAATGTGGGACAGCAACCCCAAAATCTCCTGCATGGTGTATTCTTGATCTGTGAAGATAGAGCTTGACCAGGAATTCCTTCTAATGCTGTTGGAGGACTGTGTATTTTGGGACTATTAACTCTCTTAACACCCAATGTATCTATGATAATAGATCACAGAAGAGCAAGACGAGAAAAACACTTTTTTGTGTATATAAGTCAAAATGTGATGATAATGTAGATTTTTGGGGATCAAGGTTAAGGGTTTTAGGATCTCTTGTATCTGGTGTTGGCACAGCTAAAAGCGTTAAATATTTTAGAAAATTAGGATGCTGGCTAGTTAAGCAAACTAGCAGAACTTCAAAGGCTTTAAGTGGACTTTTGTTAGATGTAGATTCTGTAAGACATGCCACACGGTAGAGTAGAGCCACAATAGATTTTTGTTATTAGCTCAAGGACATGGGTGTGAAGATTTTGATGAGATTTGTTAAATAAATTGCTTAGTGGTTGAGGGTTTTTAGGATGGTTGTTATCAGTAGTGAAAACAGGACTGATCATTTTGATGATTGTTGTGGTTGTGTTACTAATGTTGCCATGCATGATTTTTCTGCTGCAAAGGGCCCTGCAGCGGACAATGAGGGCAGCTTTTTTAGCATAAATAAAAAAAGGGGGAATTGTGGGAAACTGCAGCGGGTCTGTGGAGTCCTTGACAGAAAATATGGGAGTAGAGATCAGCCTTGAGATATTAAGATTTACCCTTGAGAAAGATGGGAGTAAAGGAGTATCCGGAGGTATGGAGTTGTAACCGTGAGAAAGGAGAGATATACCCGTGAGAGAGAAGGGGATAGAAGAATAACATGGATGATAGCAAAATTAACCAATGAGATGTTAGTGCTGTAACTTGTAACCAATAGTGAAAAGACACATGAACTGGTAGAATTGTATAAAAATGCACTTGTAACAATAAATGGCACCTATTAATTTCATCTTGAAAGAACTTGGTCCATGTCGTTTGTCCGTCTCAACCGCGACACATTTTGTTGGGGACTTGGAACATTCCCTGAGAATTTCCAAAGTTTCCCCGGGATTTCCCAAGTTTTGAAGGGAACTCCAAACATGTCAACATTGATTTTAAGAATCTCCACTGGAGTTTGAGAGATTTTGACGTGAAAGTGTCACCATTTTGTCGGGGATTTGGCAAATTCCCTGAGAATTTCCAAAGTTTCCCCGGGATTTCCCAAATTTTGAAGGGAACTCCAAACATGTCAACATTGATTTTAAGAATCTCCACTGGAGTTTGAGACATTTTGATGTGAAAGTGTCACGACTTTGTCGGGGATTTGGAACATCCCCTGAGAATTTCCAAAGTTTCCCCGGGATTTCCCAAATTTTGAAGGGAACTCCAAACATGTCAACATTGATTTTAAGAATCTCCACTGGAGTTTGAGAGATTTTGACGTGAAAGTGTCACCATTTTGTCGGGGATTTGGCAAATTCCCTGAGAATTTCCAAAGTTTCCCCGGGATTTCCCAAATTTTGAAGGGAACTCCAAACATGTCAACATTGATTTTAAGAATCTCCACTGGAGTTTGAGAGATTTTGTCGTGGAAGTGTCACCATTTTGTCGGGGATTTAGAACATTCCCTGAGAATTTCAAATTTTCCCCAGGATTTCCCAAATTTTGAAGGGAACTCCAAACATGTCAACATTGATTTTAAGAATCTCCACTGGCGTTTTAGGGATTTTGATGTGAAAGTGTCACCGTTTTGTCGGGGATTTGGAACATTTCCTGAGAATTTCTGAACTTTCCCCGGGATTTCCCAAATTTTGAAGGGAACTCCAAACATGTCAACATTGATTTTAAGAATCTCCACTGGAGTTTGAGAGATTTTGACGTGAAAGTGTCACCATTTTGTCGGGGATTTGGCAAATTCCCTGAGAATTTCCAAAGTTTCCCCAGGATTTCCCAAATTTTGAAGGGAACTCCAAACATGTCAACATTGATTTTAAGAATCTCCACTGGAGTTTGAGAGATTTTGTTGTGGAAGTGTCACCATTTTGTCGGGGATTTGGAACATTCCCTGAGAATTTCAAAGTTTCCCCAGGATTTCCCAAATTTTGAAGGGAACTCCAAACATGTCAACATTGATTTTAAGAATCTCCACTGGCGTTTTAGGGATTTTGATGTGAAAGTGTCACCGTTTTGTCGGGGATTTGGAACATTTCCTGAGAATTTCTGAACTTTCCCCGGGATTTCCCAAATTTTGAAGGGAACTCCAAACATGTCAACATTGATTTTAAGAATCTCCCCTGGAGTTTGAGAGATTTTGACGTCAAAGTGTCACCATTTTGTCGGGGATTTAGAAAATTCCCTGACAATTTCCAAAGTTTCCCCGGGATTTCCCAAAAATTGAAGGGAACTCCAAACATGTCAACATTGACTTTAAGAATCTCCACTGGAGTTTGAGAGATTTTGACGTGAAAGTGTCACCATTTTGTCGGGGATTTGGAACATTTCCTGAGAATTTCCAAAGTTTCCCCAGGATTTCCCAAATTTTGAAGGGAACTCCAAACATGTCAACATTGATTTTAAGAATCTCCACTGGAGTTTGAGAGATTTTGACGTGAAACTGTCACTATTTTGTCGGGGATTTTGAACATTTCCTGAGCATTTCCAAAGTTTCCTCGGGATTTCTCAAATTTTGAAGGGAACTCCAAACATGTCAACATTGACTTTAAGAATCTCCACTAGAGTTTGAGAGATTTTGACGTGAAAGTGTCACCATTTTGTCAGGGATTTTGAACATTCCCTGAGAATTTCCAAAGTTTCACTGGGATTTCCCAAATTTTGAAGGGAACTCCAAACATGTCAACATTGATTTTAAGAATCTCCACTGGAGTTTGAGAGATTTTGTCGTGGAAGTGTCACCATTTTGTCGGGGATTTGGAACATTCCCTGAGAATTTCAAATTTTCCCCAGGATTTCCCAAATTTTGAAGGGAACTCCAAACATGTCAACATTGATTTTAAGAATCTCCACTGGCGTTTTAGGGATTTTGATGTGAAAGTGTCACCGTTTTGTCGGGGATTTGGAACATTTCCTGAGAATTTCTGAACTTTCCCCGGGATTTCCCAAATTTTGAAGGGAACTCCAAACATGTCAACATTGATTTTAAGAATCTCCCCTGGAGTTTGAGAGATTTTGACGTGAAAGTGTCACCATTTTGTCGGGGATTTAGAAAATTCCCTGACAATTTCCAAAGTTTCCCCGGGATTTCCCAAAAATTGAAGGGAACTCCAAACATGTCAACATTGACTTTAAGAATCTCCACTGGAGTTTGAGAGATTTTGACGTGAAAGTGTCACCATTTTGTCGGGGATTTGGAACATTTCCTGAGAATTTCCAAAGTTTCCCCAGGATTTCCCAAATTTTGAAGGGAACTCCAAACATGTCAACATTGATTTTAAGAATCTCCACTGGAGTTTGAGAGATTTTGACGTGAAACTGTCACTATTTTGTCGGGGATTTTGAACATTTCCTGAGCATTTCCAAAGTTTCCTCGGGATTTCTCAAATTTTGAAGGGAACTCCAAACATGTCAACATTGACTTTAAGAATCTCCACTAGAGTTTGAGAGATTTTGACGTGAAAGTGTCACCATTTTGTCAGGGATTTTGAACATTCCCTGAGAATTTCCAAAGTTTCACTGGGATTTCCCAAATTTTGAAGGGAACTCCAAACATGTCAACATTGATTTGAAGAATCTCCACTGGAGGTTGAGAAATTTTGACGTGAAAGTGTCACCATTTAGTCGGGGATTTGGAACATTTCCTGAGAATTTCTGAACTTTCCCCGGGATTTCCCAAATTTTTAAGGGAACCACAAACATGTCAACATTGATTTTCAGAATCTCCACTGGAGTTTGAGACATTTTGATGTGAAAGTGTCACCATTTTGTCGGGGATTTGGAACATCCCCTGAGAATTTCCAAAGTTTCCCTGGGATTTCCCAAATTTTGAAGGGAACTCCAAACATGTCAACATTGATTTTAAGAATCTCCACTGGAGTTTGAGAGATTTTGACATGAAAGTTTCACCATTTTGTTGGGGACTTGGAACATTCCCTGAGAATTTCCAAAGTTTCCCCGGGATTTCCCAAGTTTTGAAGGGAACTCCAAACATTTCAACATTGATTTGAAGAATCTCCACTGGAGTTTGAGACATTTTGGTGTGAAAGTGTCACGACTTTGTCGGGGATTTGGAACATCCCCTGAGAATTTCTAAAGTTTCCCCGGGATTTCCCAAATTTTTAAGGGAACTCCAAACATGTCAACATTGATTTTAAGAATCTCCACTGGAGTTTGAGAGATTTTGACATGAAAGTGTCACCATTTTGTCGGGGAGTTGGAACATTTCCTGAGAATTTCTGAACTTTCCCCGGGATTTCCCAAATTTTAAAGGGATCTCCAGACATGTCAACATTGATTTTAAGAATCTCCACTGGAGTTTGAGAGATTTTGACGTGAAAATGTCACTATTTTGTCGGGGATTTTGAACATTTCCTGAGCATTTCCAAAGTTTCCTCGTGATTTCTCAAATTTTGAAGGGAACTCCAAACATGTCAACATTGATTTTAAGAATCTCCACTAGAGTTTGAGAGATTTTGACGTGAAAGTGTCACCATTTTGTCAGGGATTTTGAACATTCCCTGAGAATTTCCAATATTTCACTGGGATTTCCCAAATTTTGAAGGGAACTCCAAACATGTCAACATTGATTTTAAGAATCTCCACTGGAGTTTGAGAGATTTTGACGTGAAAGTGTCACCATTTTGTCGGGGATTTGGCAAATTCCCTGACAATTTCCAAAGTTTCCCCGGGATTTCCCAAATTTTGAAGGGAACTCCAAACATGTCAACATTGATTTGAAGAATCTCCACTGGAGTTTGAGAGATTTTGACGTGAAAGTGTCACCATTTTGTCAGGGATTTTGAACATTCCCTGAGAATTTCCAAAGTTTCACTGGGATTTCCCAAATTTTGAAGGGAACTCCAAACATGTCAACATTGATTTTAAGAATCTCCACTGGAGTTTGAGAGATTTTGTCGTGGAAGTGTCACCATTTTGTCGGGGATTTGGAACATTCCCTGAGAATTTCAAATTTTCCCCAGGATTTCCCAAATTTTGAAGGGAACTCCAAACATGTCAACATTGATTTTAAGAATCTCCACTGGCGTTTTAGGGATTTTGATGTGAAAGTGTCACCGTTTTGTCGGGGATTTGGAACATTTCCTGAGAATTTCTGAACTTTCCCCAGGATTTCCCAAATTTTGAAGGGAACTCCAAACATGTCAACATTGATTTTAAGAATCTCCACTGGCGTTTTAGGGATTTTGATGTGAAAGTGTCACCGTTTTGTCGGGGATTTGGAACATTTCCTGAGAATTTCTGAACTTTCCCCGGGATTTCCCAAATTTTGAAGGGAACTCCAAACATGTCAACATTGATTTTAAGAATCTCCCCTGGAGTTTGAGAGATTTTGACATGAAAGTGTCACCATTTTGTCGGGGAGTTGGAACATTTCCTGAGAATTTCTGAACTTTCCCCGGGATTTCCCAAATTTTAAAGGGATCTCCAGACATGTCAACATTGATTTTAAGAATCTCCACTGGAGTTTGAGAGATTTTGACGTGAAAATGTCACTATTTTGTCGGGGATTTTGAACATTTCCTGAGCATTTCCAAAGTTTCCTCGTGATTTCTCAAATTTTGAAGGGAACTCCAAACATGTCAACATTGATTTTAAGAATCTCCACTAGAGTTTGAGAGATTTTGACGTGAAAGTGTCACCATTTTGTCAGGGATTTTGAACATTCCCTGAGAATTTCCAATATTTCACTGGGATTTCCCAAATTTTGAAGGGAACTCCAAACATGTCAACATTGATTTTAAGAATCTCCACTGGAGTTTGAGAGATTTTGACGTGAAAGTGTCACCATTTTGTCGGGGATTTGGCAAATTCCCTGACAATTTCCAAAGTTTCCCCGGGATTTCCCAAATTTTGAAGGGAACTCCAAACATGTCAACATTGATTTGAAGAATCTCCACTGGAGTTTGAGAGATTTTGACGTGAAAGTGTCACCATTTTGTCAGGGATTTTGAACATTCCCTGAGAATTTCCAAAGTTTCACTGGGATTTCCCAAATTTTGAAGGGAACTCCAAACATGTCAACATTGATTTTAAGAATCTCCACTGGAGTTTGAGAGATTTTGTCGTGGAAGTGTCACCATTTTGTCGGGGATTTGGAACATTCCCTGAGAATTTCAAATTTTCCCCAGGATTTCCCAAATTTTGAAGGGAACTCCAAACATGTCAACATTGATTTTAAGAATCTCCACTGGCGTTTTAGGGATTTTGATGTGAAAGTGTCACCGTTTTGTCGGGGATTTGGAACATTTCCTGAGAATTTCTGAACTTTCCCCGGGATTTCCCAAATTTTGAAGGGAACTCCAAACATGTCAACATTGATTTTAAGAATCTCCCCTGGAGTTTGAGAGATTTTGACGTGAAAGTGTCACCATTTTGTCGGGGATTTAGAAAATTCCCTGACAATTTCCAAAGTTTCCCCGGGATTTCCCAAAAATTGAAGGGAACTCCAAACATGTCAACATTGACTTTAAGAATCTCCACTGGAGTTTGAGAGATTTTGACGTGAAAGTGTCACCATTTTGTCGGGGATTTGGAACATTTCCTGAGAATTTCCAAAGTTTCCCCAGGATTTCCCAAATTTTGAAGGGAACTCCAAACATGTCAACATTGATTTTAAGAATCTCCACTGGAGTTTGAGAGATTTTGACGTGAAACTGTCACTATTTTGTCGGGGATTTTGAACATTTCCTGAGCATTTCCAAAGTTTCCTCGGGATTTCTCAAATTTTGAAGGGAACTCCAAACATGTCAACATTGACTTTAAGAATCTCCACTAGAGTTTGAGAGATTTTGACGTGAAAGTGTCACCATTTTGTCAGGGATTTTGAACATTCCCTGAGAATTTCCAAAGTTTCACTGGGATTTCCCAAATTTTGAAGGGAACTCCAAACATGTCAACATTGATTTGAAGAATCTCCACTGGAGGTTGAGAAATTTTGACGTGAAAGTGTCACCATTTAGTCGGGGATTTGGAACATTTCCTGAGAATTTCTGAACTTTCCCCGGGATTTCCCAAATTTTTAAGGGAACCACAAACATGTCAACATTGATTTTCAGAATCTCCACTGGAGTTTGAGACATTTTGATGTGAAAGTGTCACCATTTTGTCGGGGATTTGGAACATCCCCTGAGAATTTCCAAAGTTTCCCTGGGATTTCCCAAATTTTGAAGGGAACTCCAAACATGTCAACATTGATTTTAAGAATCTCCACTGGAGTTTGAGAGATTTTGACATGAAAGTTTCACCATTTTGTTGGGGACTTGGAACATTCCCTGAGAATTTCCAAAGTTTCCCCGGGATTTCCCAAGTTTTGAAGGGAACTCCAAACATTTCAACATTGATTTGAAGAATCTCCACTGGAGTTTGAGACATTTTGGTGTGAAAGTGTCACGACTTTGTCGGGGATTTGGAACATCCCCTGAGAATTTCTAAAGTTTCCCCGGGATTTCCCAAATTTTTAAGGGAACTCCAAACATGTCAACATTGATTTTAAGAATCTCCACTGGAGTTTGAGAGATTTTGACATGAAAGTGTCACCATTTTGTCGGGGAGTTGGAACATTTCCTGAGAATTTCTGAACTTTCCCCGGGATTTCCCAAATTTTAAAGGGATCTCCAGACATGTCAACATTGATTTTAAGAATCTCCACTGGAGTTTGAGAGATTTTGACGTGAAAATGTCACTATTTTGTCGGGGATTTTGAACATTTCCTGAGCATTTCCAAAGTTTCCTCGTGATTTCTCAAATTTTGAAGGGAACTCCAAACATGTCAACATTGATTTTAAGAATCTCCACTAGAGTTTGAGAGATTTTGACGTGAAAGTGTCACCATTTTGTCAGGGATTTTGAACATTCCCTGAGAATTTCCAATATTTCACTGGGATTTCCCAAATTTTGAAGGGAACTCCAAACATGTCAACATTGATTTTAAGAATCTCCACTGGAGTTTGAGAGATTTTGACGTGAAAGTGTCACCATTTTGTCGGGGATTTGGCAAATTCCCTGACAATTTCCAAAGTTTCCCCGGGATTTCCCAAATTTTGAAGGGAACTCCAAACATGTCAACATTGATTTGAAGAATCTCCACTGGAGTTTGAGAGATTTTGACGTGAAAATGTCACTATTTTGTCGGGGATTTGGAACATTTCCTGAGAATTTCTGAACTTTCCCCGGGATTTCCCAAGTTTTGAAGGGAACTCCAAACATGTCAACATTGATTTGAAGAATCTCCACAGGAGTTTGAGACATTTTGGTGTGAAAGTGTCACGACTTTGTCGGGGATTTGGAACATCCCCTGAGAATTTCCAAAGTTTCACTGGGATTTCCCAAATTTTTAAGGGAACTCCAAACATGTCAACATTGATTTTAAGAATCTCCACTGGAGTTTGAGACATTTTGATGTGAAAGTGTCACGACTTTGTCGGGGATTTGGAACATCCCCTGAGAATTTCCAAAGTTTCCCCGGGATTTCCCAAATTTTGAAGGGAACTCCAAACATGTCAACATTGATTTTAAGAATCTCCACTGGTGTTTGAGAGATTTTGTCGTGGAAGTGTCACCATTTTGTCGGGGATTTGGAACATTCCCTGAGAATTTCAAAGTTTCCCCAGGATTTCCCAAATTTTGAAGGGAACTCCAAACATGTCAACATTGATTTTAAGAATCTCCACTGGCGTTTTAGGGATTTTGATGTGAAAGTGTCACCGTTTTGTCGGGGATTTGGAACATTTCCTGAGAATTTCTGAACTTTCCCCGGGATTTCCCAAATTTTGAAGGGAACTCCAAACATGTCAACATTGATTTTAAGAATCTCCCCTGGAGTTTGAGAGATTTTGACGTGAAAGTGTCACCATTTTGTCGGGGATTTAGAAAATTCCCTGACAATTTCCAAAGTTTCCCCGGGATTTCCCAAAAATTGAAGGGAACTCCAAACATGTCAACATTGACTTTAAGAATCTCCACTGGAGTTGAGAGATTTTGACGTGAAACTGTCGCTATTTTGTCTGGGATTTTGAACATTTCCTGAGCATTTCCAAAGTTTCCCCGGGATTTCCCAAATTTTGAAGGGAACTCCAAACATGTCAACATTGATTTTAAGAATCTCCACTGGAGGTTGAGAGATTTTGACGTGAAAGTGTCACCATTTTGTCGGGGATTTGGAACATTTCCTGAGAATTTCCAAAGTTTCCCCGGGATTTCCCAAATTTTGAAGGGAACTCCAAACATGTCAACATTGATTTTAAGAATCTCCACTGGAGGTTGAGAAATTTTGACGTGAAAGTGTCACCATTTAGTCGGGGATTTGGAACATTTCCTGAGAATTTCTGAACTTTCCCCGGGATTTCCCAAATTTTGAAGGGAACCACAAACATGTCAACATTGATTTTCAGAATCTCCACTGGAGTTTGAGACATTTTGATGTGAAAGTGTCACGACTTTGTCGGGGATTTGGAACATCCCCTGAGAATTTCCAAAGTTTCCCTGGGATTTCCCAAATTTTTAAGGGAACTCCAAACATGTCAACATTGATTTTAAGAATCTCCACTGGAGTTTGAGACATTTTGATGTGAAAGTGTCACGACTTTGTCGGGGATTTGGAACATCCCCTGAGAATTTCCAAAGTTTCCCCGGGATTTCCCAAATTTTGAAGGGAACTCCAAACATGTCAACATTGATTTGAAGAATCTCCACTGGCGTTTTAGGAATTTTGATGTGAAAGTGTCACCGTTTTGTCGGGGATTTGGAACATTTCCTGAGAATTTCTGAACTTTCCCCGGGATTTCCCAAGTTTTGAAGGGAACTCCAAACATGTCAACATTGATTTGAAGAATCTCCACTGGAGTTTGAGACATTTTGGTGTGAAAGTGTCACGACTTTGTCGGGGATTTGGAACATCCCCTGAGAATTTCCAAAGTTTCCCTGGGATTTCCCAAATTTTTAAGGGAACTCCAAACATGTCAACATTGATTTTAAGAATCTCCACTGGAGTTTGAGACATTTTGATGTGAAAGTGTCACGACTTTGTCGGGGATTTGGAACATCCCCTGAGAATTTCCAAAGTTTCCCCGGGATTTCCCAAATTTTAAGGGAACTCCAAACATGTCAACATTGATTTTAAGAATCTCCACTGGAGTTTGAGAGATTTTGACGTGAAAGTGTCACCATTTTGTCGGGGATTTGGCAAATTCCCTGAGAATTTCCAAAGTTTCCCCGGGATTTCCCAAATTTTGAAGGGAACTCCAAACATGTCAACATTGATTTTAAGAATCTCCACTGGAGTTTGAGAGATTTTGTCGTGGAAGTGTCACCATTTTGTCGGGGATTTGGCAAATTCCCTGACAATTTCCAAAGTTTCCCCAGGATTTCCCAAATTTTGAAGGGAACTCCAAACATGTCAACATTGATTTTAAGAATCTCCACTGGCATTTTAGGGATTTTGATGTGAAAGTGTCACCGTTTTGTCGGGGATTTGGAACATTTCCTGAGAATTTCTGAACTTTCCCCGGGATTTCCCAAATTTTGAAGGGAACTCCAAACATGTCAACATTGATTTTAAGAATCTCCCCTGGAGTTTGAGAGATTTTGACGTGAAAGTGTCACCATTTTGTCGGGGATTTAGAAAATTCCCTGACAATTTCCAAAGTTTCCCCGGGATTTCCCAAAAATTGAAGGGAACTCCAAACATGTCAACATTGACTTTAAGAATCTCCACTGGAGTTGAGAGATTTTGACGTGAAACTGTCGCTATTTTGTCTGGGATTTTGAACATTTCCTGAGCATTTCCAAAGTTTCCCCGGGATTTCCCAAATTTTGAAGGGAACTCCAAACATGTCAACATTGATTTTAAGAATCTCCACTGGAGGTTGAGAGATTTTGACGTGAAAGTGTCACCATTTTGTCGGGGATTTGGAACATTTCCTGAGAATTTCCAAAGTTTCCCCGGGATTTCCCAAATTTTGAAGGGAACTCCAAACATGTCAACATTGATTTTAAGAATCTCCACTGGAGGTTGAGAAATTTTGACGTGAAAGTGTCACCATTTAGTCGGGGATTTGGAACATTTCCTGAGAATTTCTGAACTTTCCCCGGGATTTCCCAAATTTTGAAGGGAACCACAAACATGTCAACATTGATTTTCAGAATCTCCACTGGAGTTTTAGGGATTTTGATGTGAAAGTGTCACGACTTTGTCGGGGATTTGGAACATCCCCTGAGAATTTCCAAAGTTTCCCTGGGATTTCCCAAATTTTTAAGGGAACTCCAAACATGTCAACATTGATTTTAAGAATCTCCACTGGAGTTTGAGACATTTTGATGTGAAAGTGTCACGACTTTGTCGGGGATTTGGAACATCCCCTGAGAATTTCCAAAGTTTCCCCGGGATTTCCCAAATTTTGAAGGGAACTCCAAACATGTCAACATTGATTTGAAGAATCTCCACTGGCGTTTTAGGAATTTTGATGTGAAAGTGTCACCGTTTTGTCGGGGATTTGGAACATTTCCTGAGAATTTCTGAACTTTCCCCGGGATTTCCCAAGTTTTGAAGGGAACTCCAAACATGTCAACATTGATTTGAAGAATCTCCACTGGAGTTTGAGACATTTTGGTGTGAAAGTGTCACGACTTTGTCGGGGATTTGGAACATCCCCTGAGAATTTCCAAAGTTTCCCTGGGATTTCCCAAATTTTTAAGGGAACTCCAAACATGTCAACATTGATTTTAAGAATCTCCACTGGAGTTTGAGACATTTTGATGTGAAAGTGTCACGACTTTGTCGGGGATTTGGAACATTTCCTGAGCATTTCCAAAGTTTCCCCGGGATTTCCCAAATTTTGAAGGGAACTCCAAACATGTCAACATTGATTTTAAGAATCTCCACTGGAGGTTGAGAGATTTTGACGTGAAAGTGTCACCATTTTGTCGGGGATTTGGAACATTTCCTGAGAATTTCCAAAGTTTCCCCGGGATTTCCCAAATTTTGAAGGGAACTCCAAACATGTCAACATTGATTTTAAGAATCTCCACTGGAGGTTGAGAAATTTTGACGTGAAAGTGTCACCATTTAGTCGGGGATTTGGAACATTTCCTGAGAATTTCTGAACTTTCCCCGGGATTTCCCAAATTTTGAAGGGAACCACAAACATGTCAACATTGATTTTCAGAATCTCCACTGGAGTTTTAGGGATTTTGATGTGAAAGTGTCACGACTTTGTCGGGGATTTGGAACATCCCCTGAGAATTTCCAAAGTTTCCCTGGGATTTCCCAAATTTTTAAGGGAACTCCAAACATGTCAACATTGATTTTAAGAATCTCCACTGGAGTTTGAGACATTTTGATGTGAAAGTGTCACGACTTTGTCGGGGATTTGGAACATCCCCTGAGAATTTCCAAAGTTTCCCCGGGATTTCCCAAATTTTGAAGGGAACTCCAAACATGTCAACATTGATTTGAAGAATCTCCACTGGCGTTTTAGGAATTTTGATGTGAAAGTGTCACCGTTTTGTCGGGGATTTGGAACATTTCCTGAGAATTTCTGAACTTTCCCCGGGATTTCCCAAGTTTTGAAGGGAACTCCAAACATGTCAACATTGATTTGAAGAATCTCCACTGGAGTTTGAGACATTTTGGTGTGAAAGTGTCACGACTTTGTCGGGGATTTGGAACATCCCCTGAGAATTTCCAAAGTTTCCCTGGGATTTCCCAAATTTTTAAGGGAACTCCAAACATGTCAACATTGATTTTAAGAATCTCCACTGGAGTTTGAGACATTTTGATGTGAAAGTGTCACGACTTTGTCGGGGATTTGGAACATCCCCTGAGAATTTCCAAAGTCTCCCCGGGATTTCCCAAATTTTAAGGGAACTCCAAACATGTCAACATTGATTTTAAGAATCTCCACTGGAGTTTGAGAGATTTTGACGTGAAAGTGTCACCATTTTGTCGGGGATTTGGCAAATTCCCTGAGAATTTCCAAAGTTTCCCCGGGATTTCCCAAATTTTGAAGGGAACTCCAAACATGTCAACATTGATTTTAAGAATCTCCACTGGAGTTTGAGAGATTTTGTCGTGGAAGTGTCACCATTTTGTCGGGGATTTGGAACATTCCCTGAGAATTTCAAAGTTTCCCCAGGATTTCCCAAATTTTGAAGGGAACTCCAAACATGTCAACATTGATTTTAAGAATCTCCACTGGCATTTTAGGGATTTTGATGTGAAAGTGTCACCGTTTTGTCGGGGATTTGGAACATTTCCTGAGAATTTCTGAACTTTCCCCGGGATTTCCCAAATTTTGAAGGGAACTCCAAACATGTCAACATTGATTTTAAGAATCTCCACTGGAGGTTGAGAAATTTTGACGTGAAAGTGTCACCATTTAGTCGGGGATTTGGAACATTTCCTGAGAATTTCTGAACTTTCCCCGGGATTTCCCAAATTTTGAAGGGAACCACAAACATGTCAACATTGATTTTCAGAATCTCCACTGGAGTTTGAGACATTTTGATGTGAAAGTGTCACCATTTTGTCGGGGATTTGGAACATCCCCTGAGAATTTCCAAAGTTTCCCCGGGATTTCCCAAATTTTGAAGGGAACTCCAAACATGTCAACATTGATTTTAAGAATCTCCACTGGAGTTTGAGAGATTTTGACATGAAAGTTTCACCATTTTGTTGGGGACTTGGAACATTCCCTGAGAATTTTCAAAATTTCCCCGGGATTTCCCAAGTTTTGAAGGAAACTCCAAACATGTCAACATTGATTTTAAGAATCTCCACTGGAGTTTGAGACATTTTGGTGTGAAAGTGTCACGACTTTGTCGGGGATTTGGAACATCCCCTGAGAATTTCCAAAGTTTCCCCGGGATTTCCCAAATTTTTAAGGGAACTCCAAACATGTCAACATTGATTTTAAGAATCTCCACTGGAGTTTGAGAGATTTTGACGTGAAAGTGTCACCATTTTGTCGGGGATTTAGAAAATTCCCTGACAATGTCCAAAGTTTCCCCGGGATTTCCCAAAAATTGAAGGGAACTCCAAACATGTCAACATTGACTTTAAGAATCTCCACTGGAGTTTGAGAGATTTTGACATGAAAGTGTCACCATTTTGTCGGGGAGTTGGAACATTTCCTGAGAATTTCTGAACTTTCCCCGGGATTTCCCAAATTTTGAAGGGAACTCCAGACATGTCAACATTGGTTTTAAGAATCTCCACTGGAGTTTGAGAGATTTTGACGTGAAAATGTCACCATTTTGTCGGGGATTTTGAACATTTCCTGAGCATTTCCAAAGTTTCCTCGTGATTTCTCAAATTTTGAAGGGAACTCCAAACATGTCAACATTGATTTTAAGAATCTCCACTAGAGTTTTAGAGATTTTGACGTGAAAGTTTCACCATTTTGTCGGGGATTTTGAACATTCCCTGAGAATTTCCAAAGTTTCACTGGGATTTCCCAAATTTTGAAGGGAACTCCAAACATGTCAACATTGATTTTAAGAATCTCCACTTTAGTTTGAGAGATTTTGACGTGAAAGTGTCACCATTTTGTCGGGGATTTGGCAAATTCCCTGACAATTTCCAAAGTTTCCCCGGGATTTCCCAAATTTTGAAGGGAACTCCAAACATGTCAACATTGATTTTAAGAATCTCCACTGGAGTTTGAGAGATTTTGTCGTGGAAGTGTCATCATTTTGTCGGGGATTTGGAACATTCCCTGAGAATTTCAAAGTTTCCCCAGGATTTCCCAAATTTTGAAGGGAACTCCAAACATGTCAACATTGATTTGAAGAATCTCCACTGGCGTTTTAGGAATTTTGATGTGAAAGTGTCACCGTTTTGTCGGGGATTTGGAAAATTTCCTGAGAATTTCTGAACTTTCCCCGGGATTTCCCAAATTTTGAAGGGAACTCCAAACATGTCAACATTGATTTTAAGAATCTCCACTGGAGTTTGAGAGATTTTGACGTGAAAGTGTCACCATTTTGTTGGGGATTTAGAAAATTCCCTGACAATTTCCAAAGTTTCCCCGGGATTTCCCAAAAATTGAAGGGAACTCAAAACATGTCAACATTGACTTTAAGAATCTCCACTGGAGTTTGAGAGATTTTGTCGTGGAAGTGTCACCATTTTGTCGGGGATTTGGAACATTTCCTGAGAATTTCTGAACTTTCCCCGGGATTTCCCAAATTTTGAAGGGAACTCCAAACATGTCAACATTGATTTTAAGAATCTCCACTGGAGTTTGAGACATTTTGACGTGAAAGTGTCACCATTTTGTCGGGGATTTGGAACATTTCCTGAGAATTTCTGAACTTTCCCCGGGATTTCCCAAATTTTGAAGGGAACTCCAAACATGTCAACATTGATTTTAAGAATCTCCCCTGGAGTTTGAGAGATTTTGACGTGAAAGTGTCACCATTTTGTCAGGGATTTTGAACATTCCCTGAGAATTTCCAAAGTTTCACTGGGATTTCCCAAATTTTGAAGGGAACTCCAAACATGTCAACATTGATTTTAAGAATCTCCACTGGAGTTTGAGAGATTTTGACGTGAAAGTGTCACTATTTTGTTGGGGACTTGGAACATTCCCTGAGAATTTCCAAAGTTTCACTGGGATTTCCCAAATTTTGAAGGGAACTCCAAACATGTCAACATTGATTTTAAGAATCTCCCCTGGAGTTTGAGAGATTTTGACGTGAAAGTGTCACCATTTTGTCGGGGATTTAGAAAATTCCCTGACAATTTCCAAAATTTCCCCGGGATTTCCCAAAAATTGAAGGGAACTCCAAACATGTCAACATTGACTTTAAGAATCTCCACTGGAGTTTGAGAGATTTTGTCGTGGAAGCGTCACCATTTTGTCGGGGATTTGGAACATTTCCTGAGAATTTCCAAAGTTTCCCCGGGATTTCCCAAATTTTGAAGGGAACTCCAAACATGTCAACATTGATTTTAAGAATCTCCACTGGAGTTTGAGAGATTTTGACGTGAAAGTGTCACCATTTTGTCGGGGATTTGGAACATTTCCTGAGAATTTCTGAACTTTCTCTGGGATTTCCCAAATTTTGAAGGGAACTCCAAACATGTCAACATTGATTTTAAGAATCTCCACTGGAGTTTGAGAGATTTTGACGTGAAACTGTCACTATTTTGTCGTGGATTTCGAACATTTCCTGAGCATTTCCAAAGTTTCCTCGGGATTTCTCAAATTTTGAAGGGAACTCCAAACATGTCAACATTGATTTTAAGAATCTCCACTGGAGTTTGAGAGATTTTGACGTGAAAGTGTCAACATTTTGTCGGGGATTTGGAACATTTCCTGAGTATTTCCAAAGTTTTCCCGGGATTTCCCAAATTTTTAAGGGAACTCCAAACATGTCAACATTTATTTTAAGAATCTCCACTGGAGTTTGAGACATTTTGACGTGAAAGTGTCACCATTTTGTCGGGGATTTAGAAAATTCCCTGACAATTTCCAAAGTTTCCCCGGGATTTCCCAAAATTTGAAGGGAACTCCAAACATGTCAACATTGACTTTAAGAATCTCCACTGGAGTTTGAGAGATTTTGACGTGAAAGTGTCACCATTTTGTCGGGGATTTGGAACATTTCCTGAGAATTTCTGAACTTTCCCCGGGATTTCCCAAATTTTGAAGGGAACTCCAAACATGTCAACATTGATTTTAAGAATCTCCACTGGAGTTTGAGAGATTTTGACGTGAAAGTGTCACCATTTTGTCGGGGATTTGGAACATTTCCTGAGAATTTCTGAACTTTCCCCGGGATTTCCCAAATTTTGAAGGGAACTCCAAACATGTCAACATTGATTTTAAGAATCTCCACTGGAGTTTGAGAGATTTTGAAGTGAAACTGTCACTATTTTGTCGGGGATTTTGAACATTTCCTGAGCATTTCCAAAGTTTCCTCGTGATTTCTCAAATTTTGAAGGGAACTCCAAACATGTCAACATTGATTTTAAGAATCTCCACTAGAGTTTGAGAGATTTTGACGTGAAAGTGTCACCATTTTGTCAGGGATTTTGAACATTCCCTGAGAATTTCCAAAGTTTCACTGGGATTTCCCAAATTTTGAAGGGAACTCCAAACATGTCAACATTGATTTTAAGAATCTCCACTGGAGTTTGAGAGATTTTGACGTGAAAGTGTCACCATTTTGTTGGGGACTTGGAACATTCCCTGAGAATTTCCAAACTTTCCCCGGGATATCCCAAGTTTTGAAGGGAACTCCAAACATGTCAACATTGATTTGAAGAATCTCCACTGGAGTTTGAGAGATTTTGATGTGACAGTGTCACGACTTTGTCGGGGATTTGGAACATCCCCTGAGAATTTCCAAAGTTTCCCCAGGATTTCCCAAATTTTGAAGGGAACTCCAAACATGTCAACATTGATTTTAAGAATCTCCACTGGAGTTTGAGAGATTTTGACGTGAAAGTGTCACCATTTTGTCGGGGATTTGGCAAATTCCCTGACAATTTCCAAAGTTTCCCCGGGATTTCCCAAATTTTGAAGGGAACTCCAAACATGTCAACATTGATTTTAAGAATCTCCACTGGAGTTTGAGAGATTTTATCGTGGAAGTGTCACCATTTTGTCGGGGATTTGGAACATTCCCTGAGAATTTCAAATTTTCCCCAGGATTTCCCAAATTTTGAAGGGAACTCCAAACATGTCAACATTGATTTTAAGAATCTCCACTGGCGTTTTAGGGATTTTGATGTGAAAGTGTCACCGTTTTGTCGGGGATTTGGAACATTTCCTGAGAATTTCTGAACTTTCCCCGGGATTTCCCAAATTTTGAAGGGAACTCCAAACATGTCAACATTGATTTTAAGAATCTCCCCTGGAGTTTGAGAGATTTTGGCGTGAAAGTGTCACCATTTTGTCAGGGATTTTGAACATTCCCTGAGAATTTCCAAAGTTTCACTGGGATTTCCCAAATTTTGAAGGGAACTCCAAACATGTCAACATTGATTTTAAGAATCTCCACTGGAGTTTGAGAGATTTTGACGTGAAAGTGTCACCATTTAGTCGGGGATTTGGAACATTTCCTGAGAATTTCTGAACTTTCCCCGGGATTTCCCAAATTTTGAAGGGAACCACAAACATGTCAACATTGATTTTCAGAATCTCCACTGGAGTTTGAGACATTTTGATGTGAAAGTGTCACCATTTTGTTGGGGACTTGGAACATTCCCTGAGAATTTCCAAACTTTCCCCGGGATTTCCCAAGTTTTGAAGGGAACTCCAAACATGTCAACATTGATTTGAAGAATCTCCACTGGAGTTTGAGACATTTTGGTGTGAAAGTGTCACGACTTTGTCGGGGATTTGGAACATCCCCTGAGAATTTCCAAACTTTCCCCGGGATTTCCCAAATTTTTAAGGGAACTCCAAACATGTCAACATTGATTTTAAGAATCTCCACTGGAGTTTGAGAGATTTTGACGTGGAAGTGTCACCATTTTGTCGGGGATTTGGAACATTCCCTGAGCATTTCCAAAGTTTCCTCGGGATTTCTCAAATTTTGAAGGGAACTCCAAACATGTCAACATTGATTTTAAGAATCTCCACTAGAGTTTGAGAGATTTTGACGTGAAAGTGTCACCATTTTGTCAGGGATTTTGAACATTCCCTGAGAATTTCCAAAGTTTCACTGGGATTTCCCAAATTTTGAAGGGAACTCCAAACATGTCAACATTGATTTTAAGAATCTCCACTGGAGTTTGAGAGATTTTGACGTGAAAGTGTCACCATTTAGTCGGGGATTTGGAACATTTCCTGAGAATTTCTGAACTTTCCCCGGGATTTCCCAAATTTTGAAGGGAACCACAAACATGTCAACATTGATTTTCAGAATCTCCACTGGAGTTTGAGACATTTTGATGTGAAAGTGTCACCATTTTGTTGGGGACTTGGAACATTCCCTGAGAATTTCCAAAGTTTCCCCGGGATTTCCCAAGTTTTGAAGGGAACTCCAAACATGTCAACATTGATTTGAAGAATCTCCACTGGAGTTTGAGACATTTTGGTGTGAAAGTGTCACGACTTTGTCGGGGATTTGGAACATCCCCTGAGAATTTCCAAACTTTCCCCGGGATTTCCCAAATTTTTAAGGGAACTCCAAACATGTCAACATTGATTTTAAGAATCTCCACTGGAGTTTGAGAGATTTTGACGTGGAAGTGTCACCATTTTGTCGGGGATTTGGAACATTCCCTGAGCATTTCCAAAGTTTCCTCGGGATTTCTCAAATTTTGAAGGGAACTCCAAACATGTCAACATTGATTTTAAGAATCTCCACTAGAGTTTGAGAGATTTTGACGTGAAAGTGTCACCATTTTGTCAGGGATTTTGAACATTCCCTGAGAATTTCCAAAGTTTCACTGGGATTTCCCAAATTTTTAAGGGAACTCCAAACATGTCAACATTGATTTTAAGAATCTCCACTGGAGTTTGAGAGATTTTGACGTGAAAGTGTCACCATTTAGTCGGGGATTTGGAACATTTCCTGAGAATTTCTGAACTTTCCCCGGGATTTCCCAAATTTTGAAGGGAACCACAAACATGTCAACATTGATTTTCAGAATCTCCACTGGAGTTTGAGACATTTTGATGTGAAAGTGTCACCATTTTGTTGGGGACTTGGAACATTCCCTGAGAATTTCCAAAGTTTCCCCGGGATTTCCCAAGTTTTGAAGGGAACTCCAAACATGTCAACATTGATTTGAAGAATCTCCACTGGAGTTTGAGACATTTTGGTGTGAAAGTGTCACGACTTTGTCGGGGATTTGGAACATCCCCTGAGAATTTCCAAAATTTCCCCGGGATTTCCCAAATTTTTAAGGGAACTCCAAACATGTCAACATTGATTTTAAGAATCTCCACTGGAGTTTGAGAGATTTTGACGTGAAACTGTCACTATTTTGTTGGGGATTTTGAACATTTCCTGAGCATTTCCAAAGTTTCCTCGGGATTTCTCAAATTTTGAAGGGAACTCCAAACATGTCAACATTGATTTTAAGAATCTCCACTAGAGTTTGAGAGATTTTGACGTGAAAGTGTCACCATTTTGTCAGGGATTTTGAACATTCCCTGAGAATTTCCAAAGTTTCACTGGGATTTCCCAAATTTTGAAGGGAACTCCAAACATGTCAACATTGATTTTAAGAATCTCCACTGGAGTTTGAGAGATTTTGACGTGAAAGTGTCACCATTTAGTCGGGGATTTGGAACATTTCCTGAGAATTTCTGAACTTTCCCCGGGATTTCCCAAATTTTGAAGGGAACCACAAACATGTCAACATTGATTTTCAGAATCTCCACTGGAGTTTGAGACATTTTGATGTGAAAGTGTCACCATTTTGTTGGGGACTTGGAACATTCCCTG
The DNA here is from genome assembly GCF_964273445.1 of Streptopelia decaocto. Taxonomy (NCBI): domain Eukaryota; kingdom Metazoa; phylum Chordata; class Aves; order Columbiformes; family Columbidae; genus Streptopelia; species Streptopelia decaocto. Next base: position 69,818 of record NC_138672.1, on the reverse strand, counting down.
AGAATTTCCAAACTTTCCCCGGGATTTCCCAAGTTTTGAAGGGAACCTCAAACATGTCAACATTGATTTGAAGAATCTCCACTGGAGTTTGAGACATTTTGGTGTGAAAGTGTCACGACTTTGTCGGGGATTTGGAACATCCCCTGAGAATTTCCAAAATTTCCCCGGGATTTCCCAAATTTTTAAGGGAACTCCAAACATGTCAACATTGATTTTAAGAATCTCCACTGGAGTTTGAGAGATTTTGACGTGAAACTGTCACTATTTTCTCGGGGATTTTGAACATTTCCTGAGCATTTCCAAAGTTTCCTCGGGATTTCTCAAATTTTGAAGGGAACTCCAAACATGTCAACATTGATTTTAAGAATCTCCACTGGAGTTTGAGAGATTTTGACGTGAAAGTGTCACCATTTTGTCAGGGATTTTGAACATTCCCTGAGAATTTCCAAAGTTTCACTGGGATTTCCCAAATTTTTAAGGGAACTCCAAACATGTCAACATTGATTTTAAGAATCTCCACTGGAGTTTGAGAGATTTTGACGTGAAAGTGTCACCATTTAGTTGGGGATTTGGAACATTTCCTGAGAATTTCTGAACTTTCCCCGGGATTTCCCAAATTTTGAAGGGAACCACAAACATGTCAACATTGATTTTCAGAATCTCCACTGGAGTTTGAGACATTTTGATGTGAAAGTGTCACCATTTTGTTGGGGACTTGGAACATTCCCTGAGAATTTCCAAAGTTTCCCCGGGATTTCCCAAGTTTTGAAGGGAACCTCAAACATGTCAACATTGATTTGAAGAATCTCCACTGGAGTTTGAGACATTTTGGTGTGAAAGTGTCACGACTTTGTCGGGGATTTGGAACATCCCCTGAGAATTTCCAAAATTTCCCCGGGATTTCCCAAATTTTTAAGGGAACTCCAAACATGTCAACATTGATTTTAAGAATCTCCACTGGAGTTTGAGAGATTTTGACGTGAAACTGTCACTATTTTCTCGGGGATTTTGAACATTTCCTGAGCATTTCCAAAGTTTCCTCGGGATTTCTCAAATTTTGAAGGGAACTCCAAACATGTCAACATTGATTTTAAGAATCTCCACTAGAGTTTGATAGATTTTGACGTGAAAGTGTCACCATTTTGTCAGGGATTTTGAACATTCCCTGAGAATTTCCAAAGTTTCACTGGGATTTCCCAAATTTTGAAGGGAACTCCAAACATGTCAACATTGATTTTAAGAATCTCCACTGGAGTTTGAGAGATTTTGACGTGAAAGTGTCACCATTTAGTCGGGGATTTGGAACATTTCCTGAGAATTTCTGAACTTTCCCCGGGATTTCCCATATTTTGAAGGGAACCACAAACATGTCAACATTGATTTTCAGAATCTCCACTGGAGTTTGAGACATTTTGATGTGAAAGTGTCACCATTTTGTTGGGGACTTGGAACATTCCCTGAGAATTTCCAAAGTTTCCCCGGGATTTCCCAAGTTTTGAAGGGAACTCCAAACATGTCAACATTGATTTGAAGAATCTCCACTGGAGTTTGAGACATTTTGGTGTGAAAGTGTCACGACTTTGTCGGGGATTTGGAACATCCCCTGAGAATTTCCAAACTTTCCCCGGGATTTCCCAAATTTTTAAGGGAACTCCAAACATGTCAACATTGATTTGAAGAATCTCCACTGGAGTTTGAGAGATTTTGACGTGGAAGTGTCACCATTTTGTCGGGGATTTGGAACATTCCCTGAGCATTTCCAAAGTTTCCTCGGGATTTCTCAAATTTTGAAGGGAACTCCAAACATGTCAACATTGATTTTAAGAATCTCCACTAGAGTTTGAGAGATTTTGACGTGAAAGTGTCACCATTTTGTCAGGGATTTTGAACATTCCCTGAGAATTTCCAAAGTTTCACTGGGATTTCCCAAATTTTTAAGGCAACTCCAAACATGTCAACATTGATTTTAAGAATCTCCACTGGAGTTTGAGAGATTTTGACGTGAAAGTGTCACCATTTAGTCGGGGATTTGGAACATTTCCTGAGAATTTCTGAACTTTCCCCGGGATTTCCCATATTTTGAAGGGAACCACAAACATGTCAACATTGATTTTCAGAATCTCCACTGGAGTTTGAGACATTTTGATGTGAAAGTGTCACCATTTTGTTGGGGACTTGGAACATTCCCTGAGAATTTCCAAAGTTTCCCCGGGATTTCCCAAGTTTTTAAGGGAACTCCAAACATGTCAACATTGATTTGAAGAATCTCCACTGGAGTTTGAGACATTTTGGTGTGAAAGTGTCACGACTTTGTCGGGGATTTGGAACATCCCCTGAGAATTTCCAAACTTTCCCCGGGATTTCCCAAATTTTGAAGGGAACTCCAAACATGTCAACATTGATTTGAAGAATCTCCACTGGAGTTTGAGAGATTTTGACGTGAAAGTGTCACCATTTTGTCGGGGATTTAGAAAATTCCCTGACAATTTCCAAAGTTTCCCCGGGATTTCCCAAATTTTGAAGGGAACTCCAAACATGTCAACATTGACTTTAAGAATCTCCACTGGAGTTTGAGAGATTTTGACGTGAAAGTGTCACCATTTTGTCGGGGTTTGGAACATTCCCTGAGAATTTTCAAAATTTCCCCGGGATATCCCAAATTTTGAAGGGAACTCCAAAGATGTCAACATTGATTTTAAGAATCTCCACTGGAGTTTGAGACATTTTGACGTGAAAGTGTCACCATTTTGTCGGGGATTTGGCACATTTCCTGAGAATTTCCAAAGTTTCCCCGGGATTTCCCAAATTTTGAAGGGAACTCCAAACATGTCAACATTGATTTTAAGAATCTCCACTGGAGTTTGAGAGATTTTGACGTGAAAGTGTCAACATTTTGTCGGGGATTTGGAACATTCCCTGAGAATTTCCAAACTTTCCCCGGGATTTCCCAAATTTTGAAGGGAACTCCAAACATGTCAACATTGATTTGAAGAATCTCCACTGGCGTTTAAGGGATTTTGACGTGTAAGTGTTACCATTTAGTCGGGGATTTGGAACATTTCCTGAGAATTTCTGAACTTTCCCCGGGATTTCCCACATTTTGAAGGGAACCACAAACATGTCAACATTGATTTTAAGAATCTCCACTGGAGTTTGAGAGATTTTGACGTGAAAGTGTCACCATTTTGTCGGGGATTTGGAACATTTCCTGAGAATTTCTGAACTTTCCCCGGGATTTCCCAAATTTTGAAGGGAACTCCAAACATGTCAACATTGATTTTAAGAATCTCCACTGGAGTTTGAGAGATTTTGACGTGAAAGTGTCACCATTTTGTCGGGGAGTTGGAACATTTCCTGAGAATTTCTGAACTTTCCCCGGGATTTCCCAAATTTTAAAGGGATCTCCAGACATGTCAACATTGATTTTAAGAATCTCCACTGGAGTTTGAGAGATTTTGACGTGAAAATGTCACTATTTTGTCGGGGATTTTGAACATTTCCTGAGCATTTCCAAAGTTTCCTCGTGATTTCTCAAATTTTGAAGGGAACTCCAAACATGTCAACATTGATTTTAAGAATCTCCACTAGAGTTTGAGAGATTTTGACGTGAAAGTGTCACCATTTTGTCAGGGATTTTGAACATTCCCTGAGAATTTCCAATATTTCACTGGGATTTCCCAAATTTTGAAGGGAACTCCAAACATGTCAACATTGATTTTAAGAATCTCCACTGGAGTTTGAGAGATTTTGACGTGAAAGTGTCACCATTTTGTCGGGGATTTGGCAAATTCCCTGACAATTTCCAAAGTTTCCCCGGGATTTCCCAAATTTTGAAGGGAACTCCAAACATGTCAACATTGATTTGAAGAATCTCCACTGGAGTTTGAGAGATTTTGACGTGAAAATGTCACTATTTTGTCGGGGATTTGGAACATTTCCTGAGAATTTCTGAACTTTCCCCGGGATTTCCCAAGTTTTGAAGGGAACTCCAAACATGTCAACATTGATTTGAAGAATCTCCACAGGAGTTTGAGACATTTTGGTGTGAAAGTGTCACGACTTTGTCGGGGATTTGGAACATCCCCTGAGAATTTCCAAAGTTTCACTGGGATTTCCCAAATTTTTAAGGGAACTCCAAACATGTCAACATTGATTTTAAGAATCTCCACTGGAGTTTGAGACATTTTGATGTGAAAGTGTCACGACTTTGTCGGGGATTTGGAACATCCCCTGAGAATTTCCAAAGTTTCCCCGGGATTTCCCAAATTTTGAAGGGAACTCCAAACATGTCAACATTGATTTTAAGAATCTCCACTGGAGTTTGAGAGATTTTGTCGTGGAAGTGTCACCATTTTGTCGGGGATTTGGAACATTCCCTGAGAATTTCAAAGTTTCCCCAGGATTTCCCAAATTTTGAAGGGAACTCCAAACATGTCAACATTGATTTTAAGAATCTCCACTGGCGTTTTAGGGATTTTGATGTGAAAGTGTCACCGTTTTGTCGGGGATTTGGAACATTTCCTGAGAATTTCTGAACTTTCCCCGGGATTTCCCAAATTTTGAAGGGAACTCCAAACATGTCAACATTGATTTTAAGAATCTCCCCTGGAGTTTGAGAGATTTTGACGTGAAAGTGTCACCATTTTGTCGGGGATTTAGAAAATTCCCTGACAATTTCCAAAGTTTCCCCGGGATTTCCCAAAAATTGAAGGGAACTCCAAACATGTCAACATTGACTTTAAGAATCTCCACTGGAGTTGAGAGATTTTGACGTGAAACTGTCGCTATTTTGTCTGGGATTTTGAACATTTCCTGAGCATTTCCAAAGTTTCCCCGGGATTTCCCAAATTTTGAAGGGAACTCCAAACATGTCAACATTGATTTTAAGAATCTCCACTGGAGGTTGAGAGATTTTGACGTGAAAGTGTCACCATTTTGTCGGGGATTTGGAACATTTCCTGAGAATTTCCAAAGTTTCCCCGGGATTTCCCAAATTTTGAAGGGAACTCCAAACATGTCAACATTGATTTTAAGAATCTCCACTGGAGGTTGAGAAATTTTGACGTGAAAGTGTCACCATTTAGTCGGGGATTTGGAACATTTCCTGAGAATTTCTGAACTTTCCCCGGGATTTCCCAAATTTTGAAGGGAACCACAAACATGTCAACATTGATTTTCAGAATCTCCACTGGAGTTTGAGACATTTTGATGTGAAAGTGTCACGACTTTGTCGGGGATTTGGAACATCCCCTGAGAATTTCCAAAGTTTCCCTGGGATTTCCCAAATTTTTAAGGGAACTCCAAACATGTCAACATTGATTTTAAGAATCTCCACTGGAGTTTGAGACATTTTGATGTGAAAGTGTCACGACTTTGTCGGGGATTTGGAACATCCCCTGAGAATTTCCAAAGTTTCCCCGGGATTTCCCAAATTTTGAAGGGAACTCCAAACATGTCAACATTGATTTGAAGAATCTCCACTGGCGTTTTAGGAATTTTGATGTGAAAGTGTCACCGTTTTGTCGGGGATTTGGAACATTTCCTGAGAATTTCTGAACTTTCCCCGGGATTTCCCAAGTTTTGAAGGGAACTCCAAACATGTCAACATTGATTTGAAGAATCTCCACTGGAGTTTGAGACATTTTGGTGTGAAAGTGTCACGACTTTGTCGGGGATTTGGAACATCCCCTGAGAATTTCCAAAGTTTCCCTGGGATTTCCCAAATTTTTAAGGGAACTCCAAACATGTCAACATTGATTTTAAGAATCTCCACTGGAGTTTGAGACATTTTGATGTGAAAGTGTCACGACTTTGTCGGGGATTTGGAACATCCCCTGAGAATTTCCAAAGTTTCCCCGGGATTTCCCAAATTTTAAGGGAACTCCAAACATGTCAACATTGATTTTAAGAATCTCCACTGGAGTTTGAGAGATTTTGACGTGAAAGTGTCACCATTTTGTCGGGGATTTGGCAAATTCCCTGAGAATTTCCAAAGTTTCCCCGGGATTTCCCAAATTTTGAAGGGAACTCCAAACATGTCAACATTGATTTTAAGAATCTCCACTGGAGGTTGAGAAATTTTGACGTGAAAGTGTCACCATTTAGTCGGGGATTTGGAACATTTCCTGAGAATTTCTGAACTTTCCCCGGGATTTCCCAAATTTTGAAGGGAACCACAAACATGTCAACATTGATTTTCAGAATCTCCACTGGAGTTTGAGACATTTTGATGTGAAAGTGTCACCATTTTGTCGGGGATTTGGAACATCCCCTGAGAATTTCCAAAGTTTCCCCGGGATTTCCCAAATTTTGAAGGGAACTCCAAACATGTCAACATTGATTTTAAGAATCTCCACTGGAGTTTGAGAGATTTTGACATGAAAGTTTCACCATTTTGTTGGGGACTTGGAACATTCCCTGAGAATTTTCAAAATTTCCCCGGGATTTCCCAAGTTTTGAAGGAAACTCCAAACATGTCAACATTGATTTTAAGAATCTCCACTGGAGTTTGAGACATTTTGGTGTGAAAGTGTCACGACTTTGTCGGGGATTTGGAACATCCCCTGAGAATTTCCAAAGTTTCCCCGGGATTTCCCAAATTTTTAAGGGAACTCCAAACATGTCAACATTTATTTTAAGAATCTCCACTGGAGTTTGAGAGATTTTGACGTGAAAGTGTCACCATTTTGTCGGGGATTTAGAAAATTCCCTGACAATGTCCAAAGTTTCCCCGGGATTTCCCAAAAATTGAAGGGAACTCCAAACATGTCAACATTGACTTTAAGAATCTCCACTGGAGTTTGAGAGATTTTGACATGAAAGTGTCACCATTTTGTCGGGGAGTTGGAACATTTCCTGAGAATTTCTGAACTTTCCCCGGGATTTCCCAAATTTTGAAGGGAACTCCAGACATGTCAACATTGATTTTAAGAATCTCCACTGGAGTTTGAGAGATTTTGACGTGAAAATGTCACTATTTTGTCGGGGATTTTGAACATTTCCTGAGCATTTCCAAAGTTTCCTCGTGATTTCTCAAATTTTGAAGGGAACTCCAAACATGTCAACATTGATTTTAAGAATCTCCACTAGAGTTTTAGAGATTTTGACGTGAAAGTTTCACCATTTTGTCGGGGATTTTGAACATTCCCTGAGAATTTCCAAAGTTTCACTGGGATTTCCCAAATTTTGAAGGGAACTCCAAACATGTCAACATTGATTTTAAGAATCTCCACTTTAGTTTGAGAGATTTTGACGTGAAAGTGTCACCATTTTGTCGGGGATTTGGCAAATTCCCTGACAATTTCCAAAGTTTCCCCGGGATTTCCCAAATTTTGAAGGGAACTCCAAACATGTCAACATTGATTTTAAGAATCTCCACTGGAGTTTGAGAGATTTTGTCGTGGAAGTGTCATCATTTTGTCGGGGATTTGGAACATTCCCTGAGAATTTCAAAGTTTCCCCAGGATTTCCCAAATTTTGAAGGGAACTCCAAACATGTCAACATTGATTTGAAGAATCTCCACTGGCGTTTTAGGAATTTTGATGTGAAAGTGTCACCGTTTTGTCGGGGATTTGGAACATTTCCTGAGAATTTCTGAACTTTCCCCGGGATTTCCCAAATTTTGAAGGGAACTCCAAACATGTCAACATTGATTTTAAGAATCTCCCCTGGAGTTTGAGAGATTTTGACGTGAAAGTGTCACCATTTTGTCAGGGATTTTGAACATTCCCTGAGAATTTCCAAAGTTTCACTGGGATTTCCCAAATTTTGAAGGGAACTCCAAACATGTCAACATTGATTTTAAGAATCTCCACTGGAGTTTGAGAGATTTTGACGTGAAAGTGTCACTATTTTGTTGGGGACTTGGAACATTCCCTGAGAATTTCCAAAGTTTCACTGGGATTTCCCAAATTTTGAAGGGAACTCCAAACATGTCAACATTGATTTTAAGAATCTCCACTGGAGTTTGAGAGATTTTGACGTGAAAGTGTCACCATTTTGTCGGGGATTTAGAAAATTCCCTGACAATTTCCAAAATTTCCCCGGGATTTCCCAAAAATTGAAGGGAACTCCAAACATGTCAACATTGACTTTAAGAATCTCCACTGGAGTTTGAGAGATTTTGTCGTGGAAGCGTCACCATTTTGTCGGGGATTTGGAACATTTCCTGAGAATTTCCAAAGTTTCCCCGGGATTTCCCAAATTTTGAAGGGAACTCCAAACATGTCAACATTGATTTTAAGAATCTCCACTGGAGTTTGAGAGATTTTGACGTGAAAGTGTCACCATTTTGTCGGGGATTTGGAACATTTCCTGAGAATTTCTGAACTTTCTCTGGGATTTCCCAAATTTTGAAGGGAACTCCAAACATGTCAACATTGATTTTAAGAATCTCCACTGGAGTTTGAGAGATTTTGACGTGAAACTGTCACTATTTTGTCGTGGATTTCGAACATTTCCTGAGCATTTCCAAAGTTTCCTCGGGATTTCTCAAATTTTGAAGGGAACTCCAAACATGTCAACATTGATTTTAAGAATCTCCACTGGAGTTTGAGAGATTTTGACGTGAAAGTGTCAACATTTTGTCGGGGATTTGGAACATTTCCTGAGTATTTCCAAAGTTTTCCCGGGATTTCCCAAATTTTTAAGGGAACTCCAAACATGTCAACATTTATTTTAAGAATCTCCACTGGAGTTTGAGACATTTTGACGTGAAAGTGTCACCATTTTGTCGGGGATTTAGAAAATTCCCTGACAATTTCCAAAGTTTCCCCGGGATTTCCCAAAATTTGAAGGGAACTCCAAACATGTCAACATTGACTTTAAGAATCTCCACTGGAGTTTGAGAGATTTTGACGTGAAAGTGTCACCATTTTGTCGGGGATTTGGAACATTTCCTGAGAATTTCTGAACTTTCCCCGGGATTTCCCAAATTTTGAAGGGAACTCCAAACATGTCAACATTGATTTTAAGAATCTCCACTGGAGTTTGAGAGATTTTGACGTGAAAGTGTCACCATTTTGTCGGGGATTTGGAACATTTCCTGAGAATTTCTGAACTTTCCCCGGGATTTCCCAAATTTTGAAGGGAACTCCAAACATGTCAACATTGATTTTAAGAATCTCCACTGGAGTTTGAGAGATTTTGAAGTGAAACTGTCACTATTTTGTCGGGGATTTTGAACATTTCCTGAGCATTTCCAAAGTTTCCTCGTGATTTCTCAAATTTTGAAGGGAACTCCAAACATGTCAACATTGATTTTAAGAATCTCCACTAGAGTTTGAGAGATTTTGACGTGAAAGTGTCACCATTTTGTCAGGGATTTTGAACATTCCCTGAGAATTTCCAAAGTTTCACTGGGATTTCCCAAATTTTGAAGGGAACTCCAAACATGTCAACATTGATTTTAAGAATCTCCACTGGAGTTTGAGAGATTTTGACGTGAAAGTGTCACCATTTTGTTGGGGACTTGGAACATTCCCTGAGAATTTCCAAACTTTCCCCGGGATATCCCAAGTTTTGAAGGGAACTCCAAACATGTCAACATTGATTTGAAGAATCTCCACTGGAGTTTGAGAGATTTTGATGTGACAGTGTCACGACTTTGTCGGGGATTTGGAACATCCCCTGAGAATTTCCAAAGTTTCCCCAGGATTTCCCAAATTTTGAAGGGAACTCCAAACATGTCAACATTGATTTTAAGAATCTCCACTGGAGTTTGAGAGATTTTGACGTGAAAGTGTCACCATTTTGTCGGGGATTTGGCAAATTCCCTGACAATTTCCAAAGTTTCCCCGGGATTTCCCAAATTTTGAAGGGAACTCCAAACATGTCAACATTGATTTTAAGAATCTCCACTGGAGTTTGAGAGATTTTATCGTGGAAGTGTCACCATTTTGTCGGGGATTTGGAACATTCCCTGAGAATTTCAAATTTTCCCCAGGATTTCCCAAATTTTGAAGGGAACTCCAAACATGTCAACATTGATTTTAAGAATCTCCACTGGCGTTTTAGGGATTTTGATGTGAAAGTGTCACCGTTTTGTCGGGGATTTGGAACATTTCCTGAGAATTTCTGAACTTTCCCCGGGATTTCCCAAATTTTGAAGGGAACTCCAAACATGTCAACATTGATTTTAAGAATCTCCCCTGGAGTTTGAGAGATTTTGGCGTGAAAGTGTCACCATTTTGTCAGGGATTTTGAACATTCCCTGAGAATTTCCAAAGTTTCACTGGGATTTCCCAAATTTTGAAGGGAACTCCAAACATGTCAACATTGATTTTAAGAATCTCCACTGGAGTTTGAGAGATTTTGACGTGAAAGTGTCACCATTTAGTCGGGGATTTGGAACATTTCCTGAGAATTTCTGAACTTTCCCCGGGATTTCCCAAATTTTGAAGGGAACCACAAACATGTCAACATTGATTTTCAGAATCTCCACTGGAGTTTGAGACATTTTGATGTGAAAGTGTCACCATTTTGTTGGGGACTTGGAACATTCCCTGAGAATTTCCAAACTTTCCCCGGGATTTCCCAAGTTTTGAAGGGAACTCCAAACATGTCAACATTGATTTGAAGAATCTCCACTGGAGTTTGAGACATTTTGGTGTGAAAGTGTCACGACTTTGTCGGGGATTTGGAACATCCCCTGAGAATTTCCAAACTTTCCCCGGGATTTCCCAAATTTTTAAGGGAACTCCAAACATGTCAACATTGATTTTAAGAATCTCCACTGGAGTTTGAGAGATTTTGACGTGGAAGTGTCACCATTTTGTCGGGGATTTGGAACATTCCCTGAGCATTTCCAAAGTTTCCTCGGGATTTCTCAAATTTTGAAGGGAACTCCAAACATGTCAACATTGATTTTAAGAATCTCCACTAGAGTTTGAGAGATTTTGACGTGAAAGTGTCACCATTTTGTCAGGGATTTTGAACATTCCCTGAGAATTTCCAAAGTTTCACTGGGATTTCCCAAATTTTGAAGGGAACTCCAAACATGTCAACATTGATTTTAAGAATCTCCACTGGAGTTTGAGAGATTTTGACGTGAAAGTGTCACCATTTAGTCGGGGATTTGGAACATTTCCTGAGAATTTCTGAACTTTCCCCGGGATTTCCCAAATTTTGAAGGGAACCACAAACATGTCAACATTGATTTTCAGAATCTCCACTGGAGTTTGAGACATTTTGATGTGAAAGTGTCACCATTTTGTTGGGGACTTGGAACATTCCCTGAGAATTTCCAAAGTTTCCCCGGGATTTCCCAAGTTTTGAAGGGAACTCCAAACATGTCAACATTGATTTGAAGAATCTCCACTGGAGTTTGAGACATTTTGGTGTGAAAGTGTCACGACTTTGTCGGGGATTTGGAACATCCCCTGAGAATTTCCAAAATTTCCCCGGGATTTCCCAAATTTTTAAGGGAACTCCAAACATGTCAACATTGATTTTAAGAATCTCCACTGGAGTTTGAGAGATTTTGACGTGAAACTGTCACTATTTTGTTGGGGATTTTGAACATTTCCTGAGCATTTCCAAAGTTTCCTCGGGATTTCTCAAATTTTGAAGGGAACTCCAAACATGTCAACATTGATTTTAAGAATCTCCACTAGAGTTTGAGAGATTTTGACGTGAAAGTGTCACCATTTTGTCAGGGATTTTGAACATTCCCTGAGAATTTCCAAAGTTTCACTGGGATTTCCCAAATTTTGAAGGGAACTCCAAACATGTCAACATTGATTTTAAGAATCTCCACTGGAGTTTGAGAGATTTTGACGTGAAAGTGTCACCATTTAGTCGGGGATTTGGAACATTTCCTGAGAATTTCTGAACTTTCCCCGGGATTTCCCAAATTTTGAAGGGAACCACAAACATGTCAACATTGATTTTCAGAATCTCCACTGGAGTTTGAGACATTTTGATGTGAAAGTGTCACCATTTTGTTGGGGACTTGGAACATTCCCTGAGAATTTCCAAACTTTCCCCGGGATTTCCCAAGTTTTGAAGGGAACCTCAAACATGTCAACATTGATTTGAAGAATCTCCACTGGAGTTTGAGACATTTTGGTGTGAAAGTGTCACGACTTTGTCGGGGATTTGGAACATCCCCTGAGAATTTCCAAAATTTCCCCGGGATTTCCCAAATTTTTAAGGGAACTCCAAACATGTCAACATTGATTTTAAGAATCTCCACTGGAGTTTGAGAGATTTTGACGTGAAACTGTCACTATTTTCTCGGGGATTTTGAACATTTCCTGAGCATTTCCAAAGTTTCCTCGGGATTTCTCAAATTTTGAAGGGAACTCCAAACATGTCAACATTGATTTTAAGAATCTCCACTGGAGTTTGAGAGATTTTGACGTGAAAGTGTCACCATTTTGTCAGGGATTTTGAACATTCCCTGAGAATTTCCAAAGTTTCACTGGGATTTCCCAAATTTTTAAGGGAACTCCAAACATGTCAACATTGATTTTAAGAATCTCCACTGGAGTTTGAGAGATTTTGACGTGAAAGTGTCACCATTTAGTTGGGGATTTGGAACATTTCCTGAGAATTTCTGAACTTTCCCCGGGATTTCCCAAATTTTGAAGGGAACCACAAACATGTCAACATTGATTTTCAGAATCTCCACTGGAGTTTGAGACATTTTGATGTGAAAGTGTCACCATTTTGTTGGGGACTTGGAACATTCCCTGAGAATTTCCAAAGTTTCCCCGGGATTTCCCAAGTTTTGAAGGGAACCTCAAACATGTCAACATTGATTTGAAGAATCTCCACTGGAGTTTGAGACATTTTGGTGTGAAAGTGTCACGACTTTGTCGGGGATTTGGAACATCCCCTGAGAATTTCCAAAATTTCCCCGGGATTTCCCAAATTTTTAAGGGAACTCCAAACATGTCAACATTGATTTTAAGAATCTCCACTGGAGTTTGAGAGATTTTGACGTGAAACTGTCACTATTTTCTCGGGGATTTTGAACATTTCCTGAGCATTTCCAAAGTTTCCTCGGGATTTCTCAAATTTTGAAGGGAACTCCAAACATGTCAACATTGATTTTAAGAATCTCCACTAGAGTTTGATAGATTTTGACGTGAAAGTGTCACCATTTTGTCAGGGATTTTGAACATTCCCTGAGAATTTCCAAAGTTTCACTGGGATTTCCCAAATTTTGAAGGGAACTCCAAACATGTCAACATTGATTTTAAGAATCTCCACTGGAGTTTGAGAGATTTTGACGTGAAAGTGTCACCATTTAGTCGGGGATTTGGAACATTTCCTGAGAATTTCTGAACTTTCCCCGGGATTTCCCATATTTTGAAGGGAACCACAAACATGTCAACATTGATTTTCAGAATCTCCACTGGAGTTTGAGACATTTTGATGTGAAAGTGTCACCATTTTGTTGGGGACTTGGAACATTCCCTGAGAATTTCCAAAGTTTCCCCGGGATTTCCCAAGTTTTGAAGGGAACTCCAAACATGTCAACATTGATTTGAAGAATCTCCACTGGAGTTTGAGACATTTTGGTGTGAAAGTGTCACGACTTTGTCGGGGATTTGGAACATCCCCTGAGAATTTCCAAACTTTCCCCGGGATTTCCCAAATTTTTAAGGGAACTCCAAACATGTCAACATTGATTTGAAGAATCTCCACTGGAGTTTGAGAGATTTTGACGTGGAAGTGTCACCATTTTGTCGGGGATTTGGAACATTCCCTGAGCATTTCCAAAGTTTCCTCGGGATTTCTCAAATTTTGAAGGGAACTCCAAACATGTCAACATTGATTTTAAGAATCTCCACTAGAGTTTGAGAGATTTTGACGTGAAAGTGTCACCATTTTGTCAGGGATTTTGAACATTCCCTGAGAATTTCCAAAGTTTCACTGGGATTTCCCAAATTTTGAAGGGAACTCCAAACATGTCAACATTGATTTTAAGAATCTCCACTGGAGTTTGAGAGATTTTGACGTGAAAGTGTCACCATTTAGTCGGGGATTTGGAACATTTCCTGAGAATTTCTGAACTTTCCCCGGGATTTCCCATATTTTGAAGGGAACCACAAACATGTCAACATTGATTTTCAGAATCTCCACTGGAGTTTGAGACATTTTGATGTGAAAGTGTCACCATTTTGTTGGGGACTTGGAACATTCCCTGAGAATTTCCAAAGTTTCCCCGGGATTTCCCAAGTTTTGAAGGGAACTCCAAACATGTCAACATTGATTTGAAGAATCTCCACTGGAGTTTGAGACATTTTGGTGTGAAAGTGTCACGACTTTGTCGGGGATTTGGAACATCCCCTGAGAATTTCCAAACTTTCCCCGGGATTTCCCAAATTTTTAAGGGAACTCCAAACATGTCAACATTGATTTGAAGAATCTCCACTGGAGTTTGAGAGATTTTGACGTGGAAGTGTCACCATTTTGTCGGGGATTTGGAACATTCCCTGAGCATTTCCAAAGTTTCCTCGGGATTTCTCAAATTTTGAAGGGAACTCCAAACATGTCAACATTGATTTTAAGAATCTCCACTAGAGTTTGAGAGATTTTGACGTGAAAGTGTCACCATTTTGTCAGGGATTTTGAACATTCCCTGAGAATTTCCAAAGTTTCACTGGGATTTCCCAAATTTTTAAGGCAACTCCAAACATGTCAACATTGATTTTAAGAATCTCCACTGGAGTTTGAGAGATTTTGACGTGAAAGTGTCACCATTTAGTCGGGGATTTGGAACATTTCCTGAGAATTTCTGAACTTTCCCCGGGATTTCCCATATTTTGAAGGGAACCACAAACATGTCAACATTGATTTTCAGAATCTCCACTGGAGTTTGAGACATTTTGATGTGAAAGTGTCACCATTTTGTTGGGGACTTGGAACATTCCCTGAGAATTTCCAAAGTTTCCCCGGGATTTCCCAAGTTTTTAAGGGAACTCCAAACATGTCAACATTGATTTGAAGAATCTCCACTGGAGTTTGAGACATTTTGGTGTGAAAGTGTCACGACTTTGTCGGGGATTTGGAACATCCCCTGAGAATTTCCAAACTTTCCCCGGGATTTCCCAAATTTTGAAGGGAACTCCAAACATGTCAACATTGATTTGAAGAATCTCCACTGGAGTTTGAGAGATTTTGACGTGAAAGTGTCACCATTTTGTCGGGGATTTAGAAAATTCCCTGACAATTTCCAAAGTTTCCCCGGGATTTCCCAAATTTTGAAGGGAACTCCAAACATGTCAACATTGACTTTAAGAATCTCCACTGGAGTTTGAGAGATTTTGACGTGAAAGTGTCACCATTTTGTCGGGGTTTGGAACATTCCCTGAGAATTTTCAAAATTTCCCCGGGATATCCCAAATTTTGAAGGGAACTCCAAAGATGTCAACATTGATTTTAAGAATCTCCACTGGAGTTTGAGACATTTTGACGTGAAAGTGTCACCATTTTGTCGGGGATTTGGCACATTTCCTGAGAATTTCCAAAGTTTCCCCGGGATTTCCCAAATTTTGAAGGGAACTCCAAACATGTCAACATTGATTTTAAGAATCTCCACTGGAGTTTGAGAGATTTTGACGTGAAACTGTCACTATTTTGTCGGGGATTTGGAACATCCTCTGAGCATTTCCAAAGTTTCCTCCGGATTTCTCAAATTTTGAAGGGAACTCCAAACATGTCAACATTGATTTTAAGAATCTCCACTGGAGTTTGAGAGATTTTGACGTGAAAGTGTCAACATTTTGTCGGGGATTTGGAACATTCCCTGAGAATTTCCAAAGTTTCACTGGGATTTCCCAAATTTTGAAGGGAACTCCAAACATGTCAACATTGATTTGAAGAATCTCCACTGGCGTTTAAGGGATTTTGACGTGTAAGTGTTACCATTTAGTCGGGGATTTGGAACATTTCCTGAGAATTTCTGAACTTTCCCCGGGATTTCCCACATTTTGAAGGGAACCACAAACATGTCAACATTGATTTTAAGAATCTCCACTGGTGTTTGAGAGATTTTGACGTGAAAGTGTCACCATTTTGTCGGGGATTTGGAACATTTCCTGAGAATTTCTGAACTTTCCCCGGGATTTCCCAAATTTTGAAGGGAACTCCAAACATGTCAACATTGATTTTAAGAATCTCCACTGGAGTTTGAGAGATTTTGACGTGAAAGTGTCACCGTTTTGTCGGGGATTTGGAACATTTCCTGAGAATTTCTGAACTTTCCCCGGGATTTCCCAAATTTTGAAGGGAACTCCAAACATGTCAACATTGATTTTAAGAATCTCCACTGGAGTTTGAGACACTTTGTCGTGGAAGTGTCACCATTTTGTCGGGGATTTGGAACATTTCCTGAGAATTTCTGAACTTTCCCCGGGATTTCCCAAATTTTGAAGGGAACTCCAAACATGTCAACATTGATTTTAAGAATCTCCACTGGAGTTTGAGAGATTTGATGTGAAAGTATCACCATTTTGTTGGGGACTTGGAACATTTCCTGAGAATTTCTGAACTTTCCCCGGGATTTCCCAAATTTTGAAGGGAACTCCAAACATGTCAACATTGATTTTAAGAATCTCCACTGGTGTTTGAGAGATTTTGACGTGAAAGTGTCACGACTTTGTCGGGGATTTGGAACATTCCCTGAGAATTTCCAAACTTTCCCCGGGATTTCCCAAATTTTGAAGGGAACTCCAAACATGTCAACATTGATTTTAAGAATCTCCACTGCAGTTTGAGAGATTTTGACGTGAAAGTGTCAACATTTTGTCGGGGATTTGGAACATTTCCTGAGAATTTCTGAACTTTCCCCGGGATTTCCCAAATTTTGAAGGGAACTCCAAACATGTCAACATAGATTTTAAGAATCTCCACTGGAGTTTGAGAGATTTTGACGTGAAAGTGTCACAATTTTGTCGGGGATTTGGCAAATTCCCTGACAATTTCCAAAGTTTCCCCGGGATTTCCCAAATTTTGAAGGGAACTCCAAACATGTCAACATTGATTTTAAGAATCTCCACTGGAGTTTGAGACATTTTGTCGTGGAAGTGTCACCATTTTGTCGGGGATTTGGAACATTCCCTGAGAATTTCCAAAGTTTCCCCGGGATTTCCCAAATTTTTAAGGGAACTCCAAACATGTCAACATTGATTTTCAGAATCTCCACTGGCATTTTAGGGATTTTGATGTGAAAGTGTCACCATTTTGTCGGGGATTTGGCAAATTCCCTGAGAATTTCCAAAGTTTCCCCGGGATTTCCCAAATTTTGAAGGGAACTCCAAACATGTCAACATTGATTTTAAGAATAGCCACTGGCATTTTAGGGATTTTGATGTGAAAGTGTCACCGTTTTGTCGGGGATTTGGAACATTTCCTGAGAATTTCCAAAGTTTCCCTTGGATTTCCCAAATTTTGAAGGGAACTCCAAGCATGTCAACATTGATTTTAAGAATCTCCACTGGAGTTTGAGAGATTTTGACTAGAAAGTGTCACCATTTAGTCTGGGATTTGGAACATTTCCTGAGAATTTCTGAACGTTCCCCGGGATTTCCCAAATTTTGAAGGGAACTCCAAACATGTCAACATTGATTTTAAGAATCTCCACTGGAGTTTGAGAGATTTTGACGTGAAAGTGTCACCATTTTGTCGGGGATTTGGAACATTTCCTGAGCATTTCTGAACCTTCCCCGGGATTTCCCAAATTTTGAAGGGAACTCCAAGCATGTCAACATTGATTTTAAGAATCTCCACTGGAGTTCGAGAGATTTTGACGTGAAAGTGTCACCATTTTGTCGGGGATTTGGAACATTTCCTGAGAATTTCCAAACTTTCCCCGGGATTTCCCAAATTTTGAAGGGAACTCCAAACATGTCAACATTGATTTTAAGAATATCCACTGGAGGTTGAGAAATTTTGACGTGAAAGTGTCACCATTTAGTCTGGGATTTGGAACATTTCCTGAGAATTTCTGAACTTTCCCCGGGATTTCCCAAATTTTGAAGGGAACTCCAAACATGTCAACATTGATTTTAAGAATCTCCACTGGAGTTTGAGAGATTTTGACGTGAAAGTATCAACATTTTGTGGGGGATTTGGCAAATTCTATGACAATTTTCAAAGTTTCCCTGGGATTTCCCAAATTTTGAAGGGAACTCCAAACATGTCAACATTGATTTTAAGAATCTCCACTGGAGTTTGACAGATTTTCTCGTGAAAGTGTCACCATTTTGTCGGGGATTTGGAACATTCCCTGAGAATTTCCAAAGTTTCCCCGGGATTTCCCAAATTTTGAAGGGAACTCCAAACATATCAACATTGATTTTAAGAACCTCCACTGGCGTTTTAGGGATTTTGATGTGAAAGTGTCACCATTTTGTCGGGGATTTGGAAAATTTCCTGAGAATTTCTGAACTTTCCCCGGGATTTCCCAAATTTTGAAGGGAACTCCAAACATGTCAACATTGATTTTAAGAATCTCCACTGGAGTTTGAGAGATTTTGACGTGAAAGTGTCACCATTTTGTCGGGGATTTGGCGAATTCCCTACATGTGGACGTGGATTTTGAAAATTCTAGAGAGAATTTTAAAAGCTTCAACAGAATTTCAAGAATTTTGAGAGGGATTTGAAAAGTTTCAATGGGAATGGGAAGAATTGGGACGAAAATTGGAAAATTTTTAAGGGACTTTGAATAAATTTCAACTGGAATTTTAGCAATTTTGACATGAAATTTGAAACCTGTGGACGTGGATTTTGAAAATTCTAGAGAGAAGTTTCAAACTTTCAACAGGATTTCAACAATGTTGAGAGGGATTTGAAAAGTTTCAATGGGAATGGGAAGAATTGGGACGAAAATTGGAAAATTTTTAAGGGACTTTGAAAAAATTTCAACTGGAATTTTAGCAATTTTGACGTGAAATTGTAAACATGTGGACATGGATTTTGAAAATTCTAGAGAGAATTTTAAAAGCTTCAACAGTATTTCAACAATGTTGAGAGGGATTTGAAAATTTTCAATGGGAATGGGAAGAATTGGGATGAAAATTGGAAAATTTTTAAGGGACTTTGAAAAAATTTCAACTGGAATTTTAGCAATTTTGACGTGATATTTTAAACATGTGGACGTGGATTTGGAAAATTCTAGAGAGAATTTTAAAAGCTTCAACAGGATTTCAAAATGTTGAGAGGGATTTGTAAATTTTCAATGGGAATGGGAAGAATTGGGACGATAATTGGAAAATTTTTAAGGGACTTTGAAAAAATTTCAACTGGAATTTTAGCCATTTTGACGTGAAATTTTAAACATATGTACGTGGATTTGGAAAATTCTAGAGAGAATTTTAAAAGCTTCAACAGAATTTCAACAATTTTGAGAGGGATTTGAAAAGTTTCAATGGGAATGGGAAGAATTGGGATGAAAATTGGAAAATTTTGAAGGGACTTTGAAAAAATTTCAACTAGAATTTTAGCAATTTTGTAGAGAAATTGTAAACATGTTGAAGTGGATTTTGAAAATTCTAGAGATAATTTTATTAAGCTTCAACAGAACTTCAACAATATTGAGAGGGATTTGAAAAGTTTCACTGGGAATGGGAAGAATTGGGACGAAAATTGGAAAATTTTTAAGGGACTTTCAAAAAATTTCAAGTGGAATTTTAGCAATTTTGACGTAAAATTGTAAACATGTGAACGTGGATTTTGAAAATTCTAGAGAGAATTTTAAAAGCTTCAACAGGATTTCAAAATGTTGAGAGGGATTTGTAAAGTTTCAATGGGAATGGGAAGAATTGGGACGAAAATTGGAAAATTTTTAAGGGACTTTGAAAAAATTTCAACTGGAATTTTAGCAATTTTGATGTGAAATTGTAAACATGTTGATGTGGATTTTGAAAATTCTGGAGAGAATTTTAAAAGCTTCAACAGAATTTCAACAATGTTGAGAGGGATTTGTAAAGTTTCAATGGGAATGGGAAGAATTGGGACGAAAATTAGAAAGGTTTTAAGGGACTTTGAAAAAATTTCAACTGGAATTTTAGCAATTATGATGTGAAATTGTAAACATGTGAACGTGGATTTCAAAAATTCTAGAGAGAAGTTTCAAAATTTCAACAGGATTTCAACAGTTTTGAGAGGGATTTGAAAAGTTTCAATGGGAATGGGAAGAATTGGGACAAAAATTGGAAAAATTTAAGGGACTTTGAAAAAATTTCAACTGGAATTTTAGCAATTTTGACGTGAAATTGTAAACATGTGGATGTGGATTTGAAAAATTCTAGAGAGAAGCTTCAAAATTTCAACAGGATTTCAACAATGTTGAGAGGGATTTGAAAAGTTTCAATGGGAATGGGAAGAATTGGGACGAAAATTGGAAAATTTTGAAGGGACTTTGAAAAAATTTCAACTGGAATTTTCGCAATTTTGAAGTGAAATTGTAAACATGTGGACGTGGATTTGGAAAATTCTAGAGAGAATTTTCAAAATTTCAACAAGATTTCAACAATGTTGAGAGGGATTTAAAAAGTTTCAATGGGAATGGGAAGAATTGGGACGATAATTGGAAAATTTTTAAGGGACTTTGAAAAAATTTCAACTGGAATTTTAGCCATTTTGACGTGAAATTTTAAACATATGTACGTGGATTTGGAAAATTCTAGAGAGAATTTTAAAAGCTTCAACAGAATTTCAACAATTTTGAGAGGGATTTGAAAAGTTTCAATGGGAATGGGAAGAATTGGGATGAAAATTGGAAAATTTTGAAGGGACTTTGAAAAAATTTCAACTAGAATTTTAGCAATTTTGTAGAGAAATTGTAAACATGTTGAAGTGGATTTTGAAAATTCTAGAGATAATTTTATTAAGCTTCAACAGAACTTCAACAATATTGAGAGGGATTTGAAAAGTTTCACTGGGAATGGGAAGAATTGGGACGAAAATTGGAAAATTTTTAAGGGACTTTCAAAAAATTTCAAGTGGAATTTTAGCAATTTTGACGTAAAATTGTAAACATGTGAACGTGGATTTTGAAAATTCTAGAGAGAATTTTAAAAGCTTCAACAGGATTTCAAAATGTTGAGAGGGATTTGTAAAGTTTCAATGGGAATGGAAAGAATTGGGATGAAAATTGGAAAATTTTGAAGGGACTTTGAAAAAATTTCAACTGGAATTTTAGCAATTTTGTTCTGAAATTGTAAACATGTGGACGTGGATTTGGAAAATTCTAGAGAGAAGTTACAAAATTTCAACAGGATTTCAACAATGTTGAGAGGGATTTGAAATGTTTCAATGGGAATGGGAAGAATTGGGACGAAAATTGGAAAATTTTTAAGGGACTTTGAAAAAATTTCAACTGGAATTTTAGCAATTTTGACGTGAAATTGTAAACATGTGGACATGGATTTGGAAAATTCTAGAGAGAAGTTTCAAACTTTCAACAGGATTTCAACAATGTTGAGAGAGATTTGAAAAGTTTCAATGGGAATGGGAAGAATTGGGACGAAAATTGGAAAAGTTTTAAGGGACTTTGAAAAAATTTCAACTGGAATTTTAGCAATTTTGACGTGAAATTCTAAACATGTGAACGTGGATTTCAAAAATTCTAGAGAGAAGTTTCAAAATTTCAACAGGATTTCAACAATGTTGAGAGGGATTTGAAAAGTTTCAATGGGAATGGGAAAAATTGGGACGAAAATTGGAAAATTTTGAAGGGACTTTGAAAAAATTTCAACTGGAATTTTAGCAATTTTGACGTGAAATTGTAAACATGTGGACGTGGATTTGGAAAATTCTAGAGAGAAGTTTCAAACTTTCAACAGGATTTCAACAATGTTGATAGGGATTTGGAAAGTTTCAATGGGAATGGGAAGAATTGGGACGAAAATTGGAAAATTTTTAAGGGACTTTGAAAAAATTTCAACTGGAATTTTAGCAATTTTGTAGAGAAATTGTTAACATGTTGAAGTGGATTTTGAAAATTCTAGAGATAATTTTAAAAGCTTCAACAGAACTTCAACAATATTGAGAGGGATTTGAAAAGTTTCACTGGGAATGGGAAGATTTGGGACGAAAATTGGAAAATTTTGAAGGGACTTGGAAAAAATTTCAACTGAAATTTTAGCAATTTTGATGTGAAATTGTAAACATGTGGACGTTGATTTGGAAAATTCTAGAGAGAAGTTACAAAATTTCAACAGGATTTCAACAATGTTGAGAGGGATTTGAAAAGTTTCAATGGGAATGGGAAGAATTGGGACGAAAATTGGAAAAGTTTTAAGGGACTTTGAAAAAATTTCAACTGGAATTTTAGCAATTTTGACGTGGAATTGTAAACATGTGAACGTGGATTTCACAAATTCTAGAGAGATGTTTCAAAATTTCAACAGGATTTCAACAATGTTGAGAGGGATTTGAAAAGTTTCAATGGGAATGGCAAAAATTGGGACGAAAATAGGAAAGATTTGAAGGGACTTTGAAAAAATCTCAACTGGAATTTTAGCAATTTTGACGTGAAATTGTAAACATGTGGACGTGGATTTGTAAAATTCCAGAGAGAAGTTTCAAACTTTCAACAGGATTTCAACAATGTTGAGAGGGATTTGAAAAGTTTCAATGGGAATGCGAAAAATTGGGACGAAAATTGGGAAATTTTTAAGGGACTTTGAAAAAATTTCAACTGGAATTTTAGCAATTTTGTAGTGAAATTGTAAACATGTTGATGTGGATTTTGAAAATTCTAGAGAGAATTTTAAAAGCTTCCACAATGTTGAGAGGGATTTGTAAAGTTTCAATGGGAATAGGAAGAATTGGGACAAAAATTGGAAAATTTTTAAGGGACTTTGAAAAAATTTCAACTGGAATTTTAACAATTTTGACGTGAAATTGTGAACATGTGGACATGGATTTTGAAAATTCTAGAGAGAATTTTAAAAGCTTCAACAGAATTTTACAATGTTGAGAGGGATTTGAAAAGTTTCAATGGGAATGGGAAGAATTGGGACGAAAATTGGAACATTTTTAAGGGACTTTGAAAAAATTTCAACTGGAATTTTAGCAATTTTGATGTGAAATTGTAAACATGTTGATGTGGATTTTGAAAATTCTAGAGAGAATTTTAAAAGCTTCAACAGAATTTCAACAATGTTGAGAGGGATTTGAAAAATTTCAATGGGAATGGGAAGAATTGGGACGAAAATTGGAACATTTTTAAGGGACTTTGAAAAAATTTCAACTGGAATTTTAGCAATTTTGACGTGAAATTGTAAACATGTGGACGTGGATTTTGAAAATTCTAGAGAGAATTTTAAAAGCTTCAACAGGATTTCAAAATGTTGAGAGGGATTTGAAAAGTTTCAATGGGAATGGGAAGAATTGGGACGAAAATTGGAAAATTTTGAAGGGACTTGGAAAATATTTCAACTGGAATTTTAGCAATTTTGACGTGAAATTGTAAACATGTGGACGTGGATTTGGAAAATTCTAGAGAGAATTTGAAAAGATTCAACAGAATTTCAACAATGTTGAGAGGGATTTGAAAAGTTTCAATGGGAATGGGAAGAATTGGGACAAAAATTGGAACATTTTTCAGGGACTTTGAAAAAATTTCAACTGGAATTTTAGCAATTTTGACGTGAAATTGTAAACATGTGGACGTGGATTTGGAAAATTCTAGAGAGAATTTGAAAAGCTTCAACAGAATTTCAACAATGTTGAGAGGGATTTGAAAAGTTTCAATGGGAATGGGAAGAATTGGGACGAAAATTGGAAAAGTTTTAAGGGACTTTGAAAAAATTTCAACTGGAATTTTAGCAATTTTGACGTGAAATTCTAAACATGTGAACGTGGATTTCAAAAATTCTAGAGAGAAGTTTCAAAATTTCAACAGGATTTCAACAATGTTGAGAGGGATTTGAAAAGTTTCAATGGGAATGGGAAAAATTGGGACGAAAATTGGAAAATTTTGAAGGGACTTTGAAAAAATTTCAACTGGAATTTTAGCAATTTTGACGTGAAATTGTAAACATGTGGACGTGGATTTGGAAAATTCTAGAGAGAAGTTTCAAACTTTCAACAGGATTTCAACAATGTTGAGAGGGATTTGAAAAGTTTCAATGGGAATGGGAAGAATTGGGACGAAAATTGGAAAAGTTTTAAGGGACTTTGAAAAAATTTCAACTGGAATTTTAGCAATTTTGACGTGAAATTGTAAACATGTGAACGTGGATTTCAAAAATTCTAGAGAGAAGTTTCAAAATTTCAAAAGGATTTCAACAATGTTGAGAGGGATTTGAAAAGATTCAATGGGAATGGGAAGAATTGGGACGAAAATTGGGAAATTTTTAAGGGACTTTGAAAATATTTCAACTGGAATTTTAGCAATTTTGATGTGAAATTGTAAACATGTTGAAGTGGATTTTGAAAATTCTAGAGAGAATTTTAAAAGCTTCAAGAGAATTTCAACAATTTTGAGAGGGATTTGAAAAGTTTCAATGGGAATGGGAAGAATTGGGACGAAAATTGGAAAATTTTTAAGGGACTTTGAAAAAATTTCAACTGGAATTTTAGCAATTTTGACGTGAAATTTTAAACATGTTGATGTGGATTTTGAAAATTCTAGAGAGAATTTTAAAAGCTTCAACAGGATTTCAACAATGTTGAGAGGGATTTGAAAAGTTTCAATGGGAATGGGAAGAATTGGGACAAAAATTGGAAAATTTTTAAGGGACTTTGAAAATATTTCAACTGGAATTTTAGCAATTTTGACGTGAAATTGTTAACATGTTGACGTGTATTTCAAAAATTCTAGAGAGAAGTTTCAAAATTTCAACAGGATTTCAACAATGTTGAGAGGGATTTGAAAAGTTTCAATGGGAATGGGAAGAATTGGGACAAAAATTGGAAACTTTTGAAGGGACTTTGAAAAAATTTCAACTGGAATTTTAGCAATTTTGATGTGAAATTGTAAACATGTTGATGTGGCTTTTGAAAATTCTAGAGAGAATTTTAAAAGCTTGAACAGGATTTCAAAATGTTGAGAGGGATTTGTAAAGTTTCAATGGGAATGGGAAGAATTGGGACGAAAATTGGAAAATTTTGAAGGGACTTTGAAAAAATTTCAACTGGAATTTTAGGAATTTTGACGTGAAATTGTAAACATGTGGACGTGGATTTGGAAAATTTTAGAGAGAATTTTCAAACTTTCAACAGGATTTCAAGAATATTGAGCAAGATTTGAAAAGTTTCAATGGGAATGGGAAGAATTGGGACGAAAATTGGAAAATTTTTCAGGGACTTTGAAAAAATTTCAACTGGAATTTTAGTAATTTTGTAGTGAAATTGTTAACATGTTGCAGTTGATTTTGAAAATTCTAGAGAGAATTTTAAAAGCTTCAACAGAATTTCAACAATTTTGAGAGGGATTTGAAAAGTTTCAATGGGAATGGGAAGAATTGGGACGAAAATTGGAAAATTTTGAAGGGACTTTGAAAAAATTTCAACTGGAATTTTAGCAATTTTGACGTGAAATTGTAAACATGTGGACGTGGATTTGGAAAATTCTAGAGAGAAGTTTCAAACTTTCAACAGGATTTCAACAATGTTGAGAGGGATTTGAAAAGTTTCAATGGGAATGGGAAGAATTGGGACGAAAATTGGAAAATTTTTAAGGGACTTTGAAAAAATTTCAACTGGAATTTTAGCAATTTTGATTTGAAATTGTAAACATGTTGAAGTGGATTTTGAAAATTCTAGAGAGAATTTTAAAAGCTTCAACAGAATTTCAACAATTTTGAGAGGGATTTGAAAAGTTTCAATGGGAATGGGAAGAATTGGGACGAAAATTGGAAAATTTTGAAGGGACTTTGAAAAAATTTCAACTGGAATTTTAGCAATTTTGACGTGAAATTTTAAACATGTTGATGTGGATTTTGAAAATTCTAGAGAGAATTTTAAAAGCTTCAACAGGATTTCAACAATGTTGAGAGGGATTTGAAAAGTTTCAATGGGAATGGGAAGAATTGGGACGAAAATTGGAAAATTTTTAAGGGACTTGGAAAATATTTCAACTGGAATTTTAGCAATTTTGACGTGAAATTGTAAACATGTGAACGTGGATTTCAAAAATTCTAGAGAGAAGTTTCAAAATTTCAACAGGATTTCAACAATGTTGAGAGGGATTTGAAAAGTTTCAATGGGAATGGGAAGAATTGGGACAAAAATTGGAAACTTTTGAAGGGACTTTGAAAAAATTTCAGCTGGAATTTTAGCAATTTTGACGTGGAAATGTAAACATATTGAAGTGGATTTGGAAAATTCTAGAGAGAAGCTTCAAAATTTCAACAGGATTTCAACAATGTTGAGAGGGATTTGAAAAGTTTCAATGGGAATGGGAAGAATTGGGACAAAAATTGGAAAATTTTTAAGGGACTTTGAAAATATTCCAGCTGGAATTTTAGCAATTTTGATGTGAAATTGTAAACATGTTGATGTGGCTTTTGAAAATTCTAGAGAGAATTTTAAAAGCTTGAACAGGATTTCAAAATGTTGAGAGGGATTTGTAAAGTTTCAATGGGAATGGGAAGAATTGGGACGAAAATTGGAAAATTTTTAAGGGACTTTGAAAAAATTTCAACTGGAATTTTAGGAATTTTGACGTGAAATTGTAAACATGTGGACGTGGATTTGGAAAATTTTAGAGAGAAGTTTCAAACTTTCAACAGGATTTCAAGAATATTGAGCAAGATTTGAAAAGTTTCAATGGGAATGGGAAGAATTGGGACGAAAACTGGAAAAATTTTAAGGGACTTTGAAAAAATTTCGACTGGAATTTTAGTAATTTTGTAGTGAAATTGTTAACATGTTGCAGTTGATTTTAAAAATTCTAGAGAGAATTTTAAAAGCTTCAACAGAATTTCAACAATTTTGAGAGGGATTTGAAAAGTTTCAATGGGAATGGGAAGAATTGGGACAAAAATTGGAAAATTTTTAAGGGACTTTGAAAAAATTTCAGCTGGAATTTTAGCCATTTTGATGTGAAATTGTAAACATGTTGATGTGGCTTTTGAAAATTCTAGAGAGAATTTTAAAAGCTTCAACAGGATTTCAAAATGTTGAGAGGGATTTGTAAAGTTTCAATAGGAATGAGAAGAATTGGGACGAAAATTGGAAAATTTTTAAGGGACTTTGAAAAAATTTCAACTGGAATTTTAGCAATTTTGACGTGAAATTGTAAACATGTGGACGTGGATTTGGAAAATTCTAGAGAGAAGTTTCAAACTTTCAACAGGATTTCAAGAATGTTGAGCAAGATTTGAAAAGTTTCAATGGGAATGGGAAGAATTGGGACGAAAATTGGAAAAGTTTTAAGGGACTTTGAAAAACTTTCAACTGGAATTTTAGCAATTTTGACGTGAAATTGTAAACATGTGGACGTGGATTTGGAAAATTCTAGAGAGAAGTTTCAAACTTTCAACAGGATTTCAAGAATGTTGAGCAAGATTTGAAAAGTTTCAATGGGAATGGGAAGAATTGGGACGAAAATTGGAAAAGTTTTAAGGGACTTTGAAAAAATTTCAACTGGAATTTTAGTAATTTTGGCGTGAAATTGTTAACATGTTGCAGTGGACTTTGAAAATTATAGAGAGAATTTTAAAAGCTTCAACAGAATTTCAACAATTTTGAGAGGGATTTGAAAAGTTTCAATGGGAATGGGAAGAATTGGGTCAAAAATTGGAAAATTTTTAAGGGACTTTGAAAAAATTTCAACTGGAATTTTAACAATTTTGACGTGAAATTGTAAACATATGGACATGGATTTGGAAAATTCTAGAGAGAAGTTTCAAACTTTCAACAGGATTTCAACAATGTTGAGAGGGATTTGAAAAGTTTCAATGGGAATGGGAAGAATTGGGACGAAAATTGGAAAAGTTTTAAGGGACTTTGAAAAAATTTCAACTGGAATTTTAGCAATTTTGATGTGAAATTGTAAACATGTTGAAGTGGATTTTGAAAATTCTAGAGAGAATTTTAAAAGCTTCAACAGGATTTCAACAATGTTGAGAGGGATTTGAAAAGTTTCAATGGGAATGGGAAGAATTGGGATGAAAATTGGAAAATTTTTAAGGGACTTTGAAAAAATTTCAACTGGAATTTTAGCAATTTTGGCGTGAAATTGTAAACATGTTGCAGTGGATTTTGAAAATTCTAGAGAGAATTTTAAAAGCTTCAAGAGAATTTCAACAATTTTGAGAGGGATTTGAAAAGTTTCAATGGGAATGGGAAGAATTGGGACGAAAATTGGAAAATTTTGAAGGGACTTTGAAAAAATTTCAAGTGGAGTTTTAGCAATTTTGACGTGAAATTGTAAACATGTGGACGTGGATTTGGAAAATTCTAGAGAGAAGTTTCAAACTTTCAAAAGGATTTCAAGAATGCTGAGCAAGATTTGAAAACTTTCAATGGGAATGGGAAGAATTGGGACGAAAATTGGAAAATTTTTAAGGGACTTGGAAAAAATTTCAACTGGAATTTTAGCAATTTTGCCGTGAAATTGTAACCATGTTGAAGTGGATTTTGAAAATTCTAGAGAGAATTTTAAAAGCTTCAAGAGAATTTCAACAATTTTGAGAGGGATTTGAAAAGTTTCAATGGGAATGGGAAGAATTGGGACAAAATTGGAAAATTTTTAAGGGACTTTGAAAAAATTTCAACTGGAATTTTAGCAATTTTGATGTGAAATTGTAAACATGTGGACGTGGATTTGGAAAATTCTAGAGAGAAGTTTCAAACTTTCAACAGGATTTCAACAATGTTGAGAGGGATTTGAAAAGTTTCAATGGGAATGGGAAGAATTGGGACGAAAATTGGAAAAGTTTTAAGGGACTTTGAAAAAATTTCAACTGGAATTTTAGCAATTTTGACGTGAAATTGTAAACATGTGGACGTGGATTTTGAAAATTCTAGAGAGAATTTTAAAAGCTTCAACAGGATTTCAACAATGTTGAGAGGGATTTGAAAAGTTTCAATGGGAATGGGAAGAATTGGGACAAAAATTGGAAAATTTTTAAGGGACTTTGAAAATATTTCAACTGGAATTTTAGCAATTTTGACCTGAAATTGTAAACATATGAACGTGGATTTCAAAAATTCTAGAGAGAAGTTTCAAAATTTCAACAGGATTTCAACAATGTTGAGAGGGATTTGAAAAGTTTCAATGGGAATGGGAAGAATTGGGACAAAAATTGGAAACTTTTGAAGGGACTTTGAAAAAATTTCAGCTGGAATTTTAGCAATTTTGACGTGAAAATGTAAACATATTGAAGTGGATTTGGAAAATTCTAGAGAGAAGCTTCAAAATTTCAACAGGATTTCAACAATGTTGAGAGGGATTTGAAAAGTTTCAATGGGAATGGGAAGAATTGGGACAAAAATTGCAAACTTTTGAAGGGACTTTGAAAAAATTTCAACTGGAATTTTAGCAATTTTGATGTGAAATTGTAAACATTTGGACATGAATTTGGAAAATTCTAGAGAGAAGTTTCAAACTTTCAACAGGATTTCAACAATGTTGAGAGGGATTTGAAAAGTTTCAATGGGAACGGGAAGAATTGGGACAAAAATTGGAAAATTTTTAAGGGACTTGGAAAAAATTTCAACTGGAATTTTAGCAATTTTGACGTGAAATTGTAAACATGTGGACGTGGATTTGGAAAATTCTAGAGAGAAGTTTCAAACTTTCAAAAGGATTTCAAGAATGTTGAGCAAGATTTGAAAAGTTTCAATGGGAATGGGAAGAATTGGGACGAAAATTGGAAAATTTTTAAGGGACTTTGAAAAAATTTCAACTGGAATTTTAGCAATTTTGACGTGAAATTGTAAACATGTTGAAGTGGATTTTGAAAATTCTAGAGAGAATTTTAAAAGCTTCAAGAGAATTTCAACAATTTGAAAGGGATTTGAAAAGTTTCAATGGGAATGGGAAGAATGGGGACGAAAATTGGAAAATTTTTAAGGGACTTTGAAAAAATTTCAACTGGAATTTTAGCAATTTTGACGTGAAATTGTAAACATGTGGACGTGGATTTGGAAAATTCTAGAGAGAAGTTTAAAACTTTCAACAGGATTTCAACAATGTTGAGAGGGATTTGAAAAGTTTCAATGGGAATGGGAAGAATTGGGACGAAAATTGGAAAATTGTTAAGGGACTTTGAAAAAATTTCAACTGGAATTTTAGCAATTTTGATTTGAAATTGTAAACATGTTGAAGTGGATTTTGAAAATTCTAGAGAGAATTTTAAAAGCTTCAACAGAATTTCAACAATTTTGAGAGGGATTTGAAAAGTTTCAATGGGAATGGGAAGAATTGGGACAAAACTTGGAAAATTTTGAAGGGACTTTGAAAAAATTTCAACTGGAATTTTAGCAATTTTGATGTGAAATTGTAAACATGTTGATGTGGATTTTGAAAATTCTAGAGAGAATTTTAAAAGCTTCAACAGGATTTCAACAATGTTGAGAGGGATTTGAAAAGTTTCAATGGGAATGGGAAGAATTGGGTCAAAAATTGGAAAATTTTTAAGGGACTTTGAAAAAATTTCAACTGGAATTTTAGCAATTTTGATGTGAAATTGTAAACATGTTGATGTGGCTTTTGAAAATTCTAGAGAGAATTTTAAAAGCTTGAACAGGATTTCAAAATGTTGAGAGGGATTTGTAAAGTTTCAATGGGAATGGGAAGAATTGGGACCAAAATTGGAAAATTTTTAAGGGACTTTGAAAAAATTTCAACTGGAATTTTAGCAATTTTGACGTGAAATTGTAAACATGTGAACGTGGATTTCAAAAATTCTAGAGAGAAGTTTCAAACTTTCAACAGGATTTCAAGAATGTTGAGCAAGATTTGAAAAGTTTCAATGGGAATGGGAAGAATTGGGACGAAAATTGGAAAATTTTTAAGGGACTTTGAAAAAATTTCAACTGGAATTTTAGCAATTTTGACGTGAAATTGTAAACATGTGAACGTGGATTTCAAATATTCTAGAGAGAAGTTTCAAAATTTCAACAGGATCTCAACAATGTTGAGAGGGATTTGAAAAGTTTCAATGGGAATGGGAAGAATTGGGACGAAAATTGGAAAATTTTGAAGGGACTGTGGAAAAATTTCAACTGGAATTTTAGCAATTTTGACGTGAAATTGTAAACATGTGGACATGGATTTGGAAAATTCTAGAGAGAAGTTTCAAACTTTCAACAGGATTTCAAGAATGTTGACCAAGTTTTGAAAAGTTTCAATGGGAATGGGAAGAATGGGGACGAAAAATGGAAAAGTTTTAAGGGACTTTGAAAAAATTTCAACTGGAATTTTAGCAATTTTGTAGTGAAATTGTTAACATGTTGCAGTGGATTTTGAAAATTCTAGAGAGAATTTTAAAAGCTTCAACAGAACTTCAACAATGTTGAGAGGGATTTGAAAAGTTTCAATGGGAATGGGAAGAATTGGGACAAAAATTGGAAAATTTTTAAGGGACTTTGAAAAAATTTCAACTAGAATTTTAGCAATTTTGGCGTGAAATTGTAAACATGTTGAAGTGGATTTTGAAAATTATAGAAAGAATTTTAAAAGCTTCAACAGAATTTCAACAATGTTGACAGGGATTTGAAAAGTTTCAATGGGAATGGGAAGAATTGGGACGAAAATTGGAAAATTTTTAAGGGACTTTGAAAAAATTTCAACTGGAATTTTAGCAATTTTGATGTGAAATTGTAAACATGTTGATGTGGCTTTTGAAAATTCTAGAGAGAATTTTAAAAGCTTGAACAGGATTTCAAAATGTTGAGAGGGATTTGTAAAGTTTCAATGGGAATGGAAAGAATTGGGACGAAAATTGGAAAATTTTTAAGGGACTTTGAAAAAATTTCAACTGGAATTTTAGGAATTTTGACGTGAAATTGTAAACATGTGGACGTGGATTTGGAAAATTTTAGAGAGAAGTTTCAAACTTTCAACAGGATTTCAAGAATATTGAGCAAGATTTGAAAAGTTTCAATGGGAATGGGAAGAATTGGGACGAAAACTGGAAAAATTTTCAGGGACTTTGAAAAAATTTCAACTGGAATTTTAGTAATTTTGTAGTGAAATTGTTAACATGTTGCAGTTGATTTTGAAAATTCTAGAGAGAATTTTAAAAGCTTCAACAGAATTTCAACAATTTTGAGAGGGATTTGAAAAGTTTCAATGGGAATGGGAAGAATTGGGTCAAAAATTGGAAAATTTTTAAGGGACTTTGAAAAAATTTCAACTGGAATTTTAGCAATTTTGATGTGAAATTGTAAACATGTTGATGTGGCTTTTGAAAATTCTAGAGAGAATTTTAAAAGCTTCAACAGGATTTCAAAATGTTGAGAGGGATTTGTAAAGTTTCAATAGTAATGGGAAGAATTGGGACGAAAATTGGAAAATTTTTAAGGGACTTTGAAAAAATTTCAACTGGAATTTTAGCAATTTTGACGTGAAATTGTAAACATGTGGACGTGGATTTGGAAAATTCTAGAGAGAAGTTTCAAACTTTCAACAGGATTTCAAGAATGTTGAGCAAGATTTGAAAAGTTTCAATGGGAATGGGAAGAATTGGGACGAAAATTGGAAAAGTTTTAAGGGACTTTGAAAAAATTTCAACTGGAATTTTAGTAATTTTGTGGTGAAATTGTTAACATGTTGCAGTGGACTTTGAAAATTATAGAGAGAATTTTAAAAGCTTCAACAGAATTTCAACAATTTTGAGAGGGATTTGAAAAGTTTCAATGGGAATGGGAAGAATTGGGACAAAAATTGGAAAATTTTTAAGGGACTTTGAAAAAATTTCAACTGGAATTTTAGCAATTTTGACGTGATATTGTAAACATATGGACATGGATTTGGAAAATTCTAGAGAGAAGTTTCAAACTTTCAACAGGATTTCAACAATGTTGAGAGGGATTTGAAAAGTTTCAATGGGAATGGGAAGAATTGGGACGAAAATTGGAAAAGTTTTAAGGGACTTTGAAAAAATTTCAACTGGAATTTTAGCAATTTTGATGTGAAATTGTAAACATGTTGAAGTGGATTTTGAAAATTCTAGAGAGAATTTTAAAAGCTTAAACAGAACTTCAACAATGTTGAGAGGGATTTGAAAAGTTTCAATGGGAATGGGAAGAATTGGGACGAAAATTGGAAAATTTTTAAGGGACTTTGAAAAAATTTCAACTGGAATTTTAGCAATTTTGACGTGAAATTGTAAACATGTTGATGTGGATTTTGAAAATTCTAGAGAGAATTTTAAAAGCTTCAACAGAATTTCAACAATGTTGAGAGGGATTTGAAAAGTTTCAATGGGAATGGGAAGAATTGGGACAAAAATTGGAAAATTTTGAAGGGACTTTGAAAAAATTTCAACTGGAATTTTAGCAATTTTGACGTGAAATTGTAAACATGTGAACGTGGATTTCAAAAATTCTAGAGAGAAGTTTCAAACTTTCAACAGGATTTCAACAATGTTGAGAGGGATTTGAAAAGTTTCAATGGGAATGGGAGGAATTGGGACAAAAATTGCAAATTTTTTAAGGGACTTTGAAAAAATTTCAACTGGAATTTTAGCAATTTTGACGCGAAATTGTAAACATGTGGACATGGATTTTGAAAATTCTAGAGAGAAGCTTCAAAATTTCAACAGGATTTCAACAATGTTGAGAGGGATTTGAAAAGTTTCAATGGGAATGGGAAGAATTGGGACGAAAATTGGAAAATTTTGAAGGGACTTGGAAAAAATTTCAACTGGAATTTTAGCAATTTTGACGTGAAATTGTAAACATATGGATGTGGATTTGTAAAATTCTAGAGAGAATTTTCAAACTTTCAACAGGATTTCAACAATGTTGAGAGGGATTTGAAAAGTTTCAATGGGAATGGGAAGAATTGGGATGAAAATTGGAAAATTTTTAAGGGACTTTGGAAAAATTTCAACTGGAATTTTAGCCATTTTGACGAGAAATTGTAAACATGTGGACGTGGATTTTGAAAATTCTAGAGAGAATTTCAAAATTTCAACAGGATCTCAACAATGTTGAGAGGGATTTGAAAAGTTTCAATGGGAATGGGAAGAATTGGGACGAAAATTGGAAAATTTTTAAGGGACTTGGAAAAAATTTCAACTGGAATTTTAGCAATTTTGACGTGAAATTGTAAACATATTGAAGTGGATTTGGAAAATTCTAGAGAGAAGCTTCAAAATTTCAACAGGATTTCAACAATGTTGAGAGGGATTTGAAAAGTTTCAATGGGAATGGGAAGAATTGGGACAAAAATTGGAAACTTTTGAAGGGACTTTGAAAAAATTTCAACTGGAATTTTAGCAATTTTGATGTGAAATTGTAAACATTTGGACATGAATTTGGAAAATTCTAGAGAGAAGTTTCAAAATTTCAACAGGATTTCAACAATGTTGAGAGGGATTTGAAAAGTTTCAATGGGAATGGGAAGAATTGGGACGAAAATTGGAAAATTTTTAAGGGACTTGGAAAAAATTTCAACTGGAATTTTAGCAATTTTGATGTGAAATTGTAAACATGTTGATGTGGCTTTTGAAAATTCTAGAGAGTATTTTAAAAGCTTGAACAGGATTTCAAAATGTTGAGAGGGATTTGTAAAGTTTCAATGGGAATGGGAAGAATTGGGACAAAAATTGGAAAATTTTTAAGGGACTTTGAAAAAATTTCAACTGGAATTTTAGCAATTTTGACGTGAAATTGTAAACATGTGAACGTGGATTTCAAAAATTCTAGAGAGAAGTTTCAAACTTTCAACAGGATTTCAAGAATGTTGAGCAAGATTTGAAAAGTTTCAATGGGAATGGGAAGAATTGGGACAAAAATTGGAAAATTTTTAAGGGACTTTGAAAAAATTTCAACTGGAATTTTAGCAATTTTGACGTGAAATTGTAAACATGTGAACGTGAATTTCAGAAATTCTAGAGAGAATTTTCAAAATTTCAACAGGATTTCAACAATGTTGAGAGGGATTTGAAAAGTTTCAATGGGAATGGGAAGAATTGGGACGAAAATTGGAAAATTTTTAAGGGACTGTGGAAAAATTTCAACTGGAATTTTAGCAATTTTGACGTGAAATTGTAAACATGTGGACATGGATTTGGAAAATTCTAGAGAGAAGTTTCAAACTTTCAACAGGATTTCAAGAATGTTGACCAAGATTTGAAAAGTTTCAATGGGAATGGGAAGAATGGGGACGAAAAATGGAAAAGTTTTAAGGGACTTTGAAAAAATTTCAACTGGAATTTTAGCAATTTTGTAGTGAAATTGTTAACATGTTGCAGTGGGTTTTGAAAATTCTAGAGAGAATTTTAAAAGCTTCAACAGAACTTCAACAATGTTGAGAGGGATTTGAAAAGTTTCAATGGGAATGGGAAGAATTGGGACAAAAATTGGAAAATTTTTAAGGGACTTTGAAAAAATTTCAACTAGAATTTTAGCAATTTTGGCGTGAAATTGTAAACATGTTGAAGTGGATTTTGAAAATTATAGAAAGAATTTTAAAAGCTTCAACAGAATTTCAACAATGTTGACAGGGATTTGAAAAGTTTCAATGGGAATGGGAAGAATTGGGACGAAAATTGGAAAATTTTTAAGGGACTTTGAAAAAATTTCAACTGGAATTTTAGCAATTTTGATGTGAAATTGTAAACATGTTGATGTGGCTTTTGAAAATTCTAGAGAGAATTTTAAACGCTTGAACAGGATTTCAAAATGTTGAGAGGGATTTGTAAAGTTTCAATGGGAATGGGAAGAATTGGGACGAAAATTGGAAAATTTTTAAGGGACTTTGAAAAAATTTCAACTGGAATTTTAGGAATTTTGACGTGAAATTGTAAACATGTGGACGTGGATTTGGAAAATTTTAGAGAGAAGTTTCAAACTTTCAACAGGATTTCAAGAATATTGAGCAAGATTTGAAAAGTTTCAATGGGAATGGGAAGAATTGGGACGAAAACTGGAAAATTTTTAAGGGACTTTGAAAAAATTTCAACTGGAATTTTAGTAATTTTGTAGTGAAATTGTTAACATTTTGCAGTTGATTTTGAAAATTCTAGAGAGAATTTTAAAAGCTTCAACAGAATTTCAACAATTTTGAGAGGGATTTGAAAAGTTTCAATGGGAATGGGAAGAATTGGGACGAAAATTGGAAAAGTTTTAAGGGACTTTGAAAAAATTTCAACTGGAATTTTAGCAATTTTGATGTGAAATTGTAAACATGTTGAAGTGGATTTTGAAAATTCTAGAGAGAATTTTAAAAGCTTAAACAGAACTTCAACAATGTTGAGAGGGATTTGAAAAGTTTCAATGGGAATGGGAAGAATTGGGACGAAAATTGGAAAATTTTTAAGGGACTTTGAAAAAATTTCAACTGGAATTTTAGCAATTTTGACGTGAAATTGTAAACATGTTGATGTGGATTTTGAAAATTCTAGAGAGAATTTTAAAAGCTTCAACAGGATTTCAACAATGTTGAGAGGGATTTGAAAAGTTTCAATGGGAATGGGAGGAATTGGGACAAAAATTGCAAATTTTTTAAGGGACTTTGAAAAAATTTCAACTGGAATTTTAGCAATTTTGATGCGAAATTGTAAACATGTGGACATGGATTTTGAAAATTCTAGAGAGAAGCTTCAAAATTTCAACAGGATTTCAACAATGTTGAGAGGGATTTGAAAAGTTTCAATGGGAATGGGAAGAATTGGGACGAAAATTGGAAAATTTTGAAGGGACTTTGAAAAAATTTCAACTGGAATTTTAGCAATTTTGACGTGAAATTGTAAACATATGGATGTGGATTTGTAAAATTCTAGAGAGAATTTTCAAACTTTCAACAGGATTTCAACAATGTTGAGAGGGATTTGAAAAGTTTCAATGGGAATGGGAAGAATTGGGACGAAAATTGGAAAATTTTTAAGGGACTTTGGAAAAATTTCAACTGGAATTTTAGCCATTTTGACGAGAAATTGTAAACATGTGGACGTGGATTTTGAAAATTCTAGAGAGAATTTCAAAATTTCAACAGGATCTCAACAATGTTGAGAGGGATTTGAAAAGTTTCAATGGGAATGGGAAGAATTGGGACAAAAATTGGAAAATTTTTAAGGGACTTTGAAAAAATTTCAACTGGAATTTTAGCAATTTTGACGTGAAATTGTAAACATGTGAACGTGGATTTCAAAAATTCTAGAGAGAAGTTTCAAAATTTCAACAGGATTTCAACAATGTTGAGAGGGATATGAAAAGTTTCAATGGGAATGGGAAGAATTGGGACAAAAATTGGAAAATTTTGAAGGGACTGTGGAAAAATTTCAACTGGAATTTTAGCAATTTTGACGTGAAATTGTAAACATGTGGACATGGATTTTGAAAATTCTAGAGAGAAGTTTCAAACTTTCAACAGGATTTCAAGAATGTTGACCAAGATTTGAAAAGTTTCAATGGGAATGGGAAGAATGGGGACGAAAACTGGAAAATTTTGAAGGGACTTTGAAAAAATTTCAACTGGAATTTTAGCAATTTTGACGTGAAATTGTAAACATGTTGAAGAGGATTTTGAAAATTCTAGAGAGAATTTTAAAAGCTTCAACAGAATTTCAACAATTTTGAGAGGGATTTGAAAAGTTTCAATGGGAATGGGAAGAATTGGGACGAAAATTGGAAAATTTTGAAGGGACTTTGAAAAAATTTCAACTGGAATTTTAGCAATTTTGACGTGAAATTGTAAACATGTGGACGTGGATTTGGAAAATTCTAGAGAGAATTTTAAAAGCTTCAACAGAATTTCAACAATTTTGAGAGGGATTTGAAAAGTTTCAATGGGAATGGGAAGAATTGGGACGAAAATTGGAAAATTTTGAAGGGACTTTGAAAAAATTTCAACTGGAATTTTAGCAATTTTGACGTGAAATTTTAAACATGTTGATGTGGATTTTGAAAATTCTAGAGAGAATTTTAAAAGCTTCAACAGGATTTCAACAATGTTGAGAGGGATTTGAAAAGTTTCAATGGGAATGGGAAGAATTGGGACAAAAATTGGAAAATTTTTAAGGGACTTTGAAAATATTTCAACTGGAATTTTAGCAATTTTGACGTGAAATTGTAAACATGTGAACGTGGATTTCAAAAATTCTAGAGAGAAGTTTCAAAATATCAACAGGATTTCAACAATGTTGAGAGGGATTTGAAAAGTTTCAATGGGAATGGGAAGAATTGGGACAAAAATTGGAAACTTTTGAAGGGACTTTGAAAAAATTTCAGCTGGAATTTTAGCAATTTTGTAGTGAAAATGTAAACATATTGAAGTGGATTTGGAAAATTCTAGAGAGAATCTTCAAAATTTCAACAGGATTTCAACAATGTTGAGAGGGATTTGAAAAGTTTCAATGGGAATGGGAAGAATTGGGACAAAAGTTGGAAACTTTTGAAGGGACTTTTAAAAAATTTCAACTGGAATTTTAGCAATTTTGATGTGAAATTGTAAACATTTGAAGTGGATTTGGAAAATTCTAGAGAGAAGCTTCAAAATTTCAACAGGATTTCAACAATGTTGAGAGGGATTTGAAAAGTTTCAATGGGAATGGGAAGAATTGGGACAAAAATTGGAAAATTTTTAAGGGACTTG
Source organism: Streptopelia decaocto (assembly GCF_964273445.1). Classification (NCBI taxonomy): domain Eukaryota; kingdom Metazoa; phylum Chordata; class Aves; order Columbiformes; family Columbidae; genus Streptopelia; species Streptopelia decaocto. Next base: position 31,137 of record NC_138672.1, on the reverse strand, counting down.
GAAAAAATTTCAACTGGAATTTTAGCAATTTTGACGTGAAATTGTAAACATGTGGACGTGGATTTGGAAAATTCTAGAGAGAAGTTTCAAACTTTCAAAAGGATTTCAAGAATGTTGACCAAGATTTGAAAAGTTTCAATGGGAATGGGAAGAATTGGGACGAAAATTGGAAAATTTTTAAGGGACTTTGAAAAAATTTCAACTGGAATTTTAGCAATTTTGACGTGAAATTGTAAACATGTTGAAGTGGATTTTGAAAATTCTAGAGAGAATTTTAAAAGCTTCTAATAGAATTTCAACAATTTTGAGAGGGATTTGAAAAGTTTCAATGGGAATGGGAAGAATTGGGACGAAAATTGGAAAATTTTTTAAGGGACTTTGAAAAAATTTCAACTGGAATTTTAGCAATTTTGACGTGAAATTGTAAACATGTGGACGTGGATTTGGAAAATTCTAGAGAGAAGTTTCAAACTTTCAACAGGATTTCAACAATGTTGAGAGGGATTTGAAAAGTTTCAATGGGAATGGGAAGAATTGGGACGAAAACTGGAAAATTGTTAAGGGACTTTGAAAAAATTTCAACTGGAATTTTAGCAATTTTGATTTGAAATTGTAAACATGTTGAAGTGGATTTTGAAAATTCTAGAGAGAATTTTAAAAGCTTCAACAGAATTTCAACAATTTTGAGAGGGATTTGAAAAGTTTCAATGGGAATGGGAAGAATTGGGACGAAAATTGGAAAATTTTGAAGGGACTTTGAAAAAATTTCAACTGGAATTTTAGCAATTTTGACGTGAAATTTTAAACATGTTGATGTGGATTTTGAAAATTCTAGAGAGAATTTTAAAAGCTTGAACAGGATTTCAACAATGTTGAGAGGGATTTGAAAAGTTTCAATGGGAATGGGAAGAATTGGGACGAAAATTGGAAAATTTTTAAGGGACTTTGAAAATATTTCAACTGGAATTTTAGCAATTTTGACGTGAAATTGTAAACATGTGAACGTGGATTTCAAAAATTCTAGAGAGAAGTTTCAAAATTTCAACAGGATTTCAACAATGTTGAGAGGGATTTGAAAAGTTTCAATGGGAATGGGAAGAATTGGGACAAAAATTGGAAACTTTTGAAGGGACTTTGAAAAAATTTCAGCTGGAATTTTAGCAATTTTGACGTGAAAATGTAAACATATTGAAGTGGATTTGGAAAATTCTAGAGAGAAGCTTCAAAATTTCAACAGGATTTCTACAATGTTGAGAGGGATTTGAAAAGTTTCAATGGGAATGGGAAGAATTGGGACAAAAATTGGAAACTTTTGAAGGGACTTTGAAAAAATTTCAACTGGAATTTTAGCAATTTTGATGTGAAATTGTAAACATTTGGACATGAATTTGGAAATTTCTAGAGAGAAGTTTCAAAATTTCAACAGGATTTCAACAATGTTGAGAGGGATTTGAAAAGTTTCAATGGGAATGGGAAGAATTGGGACAAAAGTTGGAAAATTTTGAAGGGACTTGGAAAAAATTTCAACTGGAATTTTAGCAATTTTGACGTGAAATTGTAAACATATGGATGTGGATTTGTAAAATTCTAGAGAGAATTTTCAAACTTTCAACAGGATTTCAACAATGTTGAGAGGGATTTAAAAAGTTTCAATGGGAATGGGAAGAATTGGGACGAAAATTGGAAAATTTTTAAGGGACTTTGAAAAAATTTCAACTGGAATTTTAGCAATTTTGATGTGAAATTGTAAACATGTTGAAGTGGATTTTGAAAATTCTAGAGAGAATTTTAAAAGCTTAAACAGAACTTCAACAATGTTGAGAGGGATTTGAAAAGTTTCAATGGGAATGGGAAGAATTGGGACGAAAATTGGAAAATTTTTAAGGGACTTTGAAAAAATTTCAACTGGAATTTTAGCAATTTTGATGTGAAATTGTAAACATGTGAACGTGGATTTCAAATATTCTAGAGAGAAGTTTCAAAATTTCAACAGGATCTCAACAATGTTGAGAGGGATTTGAAAAGTTTCAATGGGAATGGGAAGAATTGGGACAAAAATTGGAAAATTTTTAAGGGACTTTGAAAAAATTTCAACTGGAATTTTAGCAATTTTGACGTGAAATTGTAAACATGTGAACGTGAATTTCAGAAATTCTAGAGAGAATTTTCAAAATTTCAACAGGATTTCAACAATGTTGAGAGGGATTTGAAAAGTTTCAATGGGAATGGGAAGAATTGGGACGAAAATTGGAAAATTTTGAAGGGACTGTGGAAAAATTTCAACTGGAATTTTAGCAATTTTGACGTGAAATTGTAAACATGTGGACATGGATTTGGAAAATTCTAGAGAGAAGTTTCAAACTTTCAACAGGATTTCAAGAATGTTGACCAAGATTTGAAAAGTTTCAATGGGAATGGGAAGAATGGGGACGAAAAATGGAAAAGTTTTAAGGGACTTTGAAAAAATTTCAACTGGAATTTTAGCAATTTTGACGTGAAATTGTAAACATATGGACATGGATTTGGAAAATTCTAGAGAGAATTTTAAAAGCTTCAACAGAACTTCAACAATGTTGAGAAAGATTTGAAAAGTTTCAATGGGAATGGGAAGAATTGGGACAAAAATTGGAAAATTTTTAAGGGACTTGGAAAAAATTTCAACTGGAATTTTAGCAATTTTGACGTGAAATTGTAAACATGTGGACGTGGATTTGGAAAATTCTAGAGAGAAGTTTCAAACTTTCAAAAGGATTTCAAGAATGTTGAGCAAGATTTGAAAAGTTTCAATGGGAATGGGAAGAATTGGGACGAAAATTGGAAAATTTTTAAGGGACTTTGAAAAAATTTCAACTGGAATTTTAGCAATTTTGACGTGAAATTGTAAACATGTTGAAGTGGATTTTGAAAATTCTAGAGAGAATTTTAAAAGCTTCAATAGAATTTCAACAATTTTGAGAGGGATTTGAAAAGTTTCAATGGGAATGGGAAGAATTGGGACGAAAATTGGAAAATTTTTAAGGGACTTTGAAAAAATTTCAACTGGAATTTTAGCAATTTTGACGTGAAATTGTAAACATGTGGACGTGGATTTGGAAAATTCTAGAGAGAAGTTTCAAACTTTCAACAGGATTTCAACAATGTTGAGAGGGATTTGAAAAGTTTCAATGGGAATGGGAAGAATTGGGACGAAAATTGGAAAATTGTTAAGGGACTTTGAAAAAATTTCAACTGGAATTTTAGCAATTTTGATTTGAAATTGTAAACATGTTGAAGTGGATTTTGAAAATTCTAGAGAGAATTTTAAAAGCTTCAACAGAATTTCAACAATTTTGAGAGGGATTTGAAAAGTTTCAATGGGAATGGGAAGAATTGGGACGAAAATTGGAAAATTTTGAAGGGACTTGGAAAAAATTTCAACTGGAATTTTAGCAATTTTGACGTGAAATTTTAAACATGTTGATGTGGATTTTGAAAATTCTAGAGAGAATTTTAAAAGCTTCAACAGGATTTCAACAATGTTGAGAGGGATTTGAAAAGTTTCAATGGGAATGGGAAGAATTGGGACAAAAATTGGAAAATTTTTAAGGGACTTTGAAAATATTTCAACTGAAATTTTAGCAATTTTGACGTGAAATTGTAAACATGTGAACGTGGATTTCAAAAATTCTAGAGAGAAGTTTCAAAATTTCAACAGGATTTCAACAATGTTGAGAGGGATTTGAAAAGTTTCAATGGGAATGGGAAGAATTGGGACAAAAATTGGAAACTTTTGAAGGGACTTTGAAAAAATTTCAGCTGGAATTTTAGCAATTTTGACGTGAAAATGTAAACATATTGAAGTGGATTTGGAAAATTCTAGAGAGAAGTTTCAAAATTTCAACAGGATTTCAACAATGTTGAGAGGGATTTGAAAAGTTTCAATGGGAATGGGAAGAATTGGGACAAAAGTTGGAAAATTTTGAAGGGACTTGGAAAAAATTTCAACTGGAATTTTAGCAATTTTGACGTGAAATTGTAAACATATGGATGTGGATTTGTAAAATTCTAGAGAGAATTTTCAAACTTTCAACAGGATTTCAACAATGTTGAGAGGGATTTGAAAAGTTTCAATGGGAATGGGAAGAATTGGGACGAAAATTGGAAAATTTTTAAGGGACTTTGAAAAAATTTCAACTGGAATTTTAGCAATTTTGATGTGAAATTGTAAACATGTTGATGTGGCTTTTGAAAATTCTAGAGAGAATTTTAAAAGCTTGAACAGGATTTCAAAATGTTGAGAGGGATTTGTAAAGTTTCAATGGGAATGGGAAGAATTGGGACAAAAATTGGAAAATTTTTCAGGGACTTTGAAAAAATTTCAACTGGAATTTTAGCAATTTTGACGTGAAATTGTAAACATGTGAACGTGGATTTCAAAAATTCTAGAGAGAAGTTTCAAACTTTCAACAGGATTTCAAGAATGTTGAGAGGGATTTGAAAAGTTTCAATGGGAATGGGAAGAATTGGGACGAAAATTGGAAAATTTTTAAGGGACTTTGAAAAAATTTCAACTGGAATTTTAGCAATTTTGATGTGAAATTGTAAACATGTGAACGTGGATGTCAAATATTCTAGAGAGAAGTTTCAAAATTTCAACAGGATCTCAACAATGTTGAGAGGGATTTGAAAAGTTTCAATGGGAATGGGAAGAATTGGGACAAAAATTGGAAAATTTTTAAGGGACTTTGAAAAAATTTCAACTGGAATTTTAGCAATTTTGACGTGAAATTGTAAACATGTGAACGTGGATTTCAAAAATTCTAGAGAGAATTTTCAAAATTTCAACAGGATTTCAACAATGTTGAGAGGGATTTGAAAAGTTTCAATGGGAATGGGAAGAATTGGGACGAAAATTGGAAAATTTTGAAGGGACTGTGGAAAAATTTCAACTGGAATTTTAGCAATTTTGATGTGAAATTGTAAACATGTTGATGTGGCTTTTGAAAATTCTAGAGAGAATTTTAAAAGCTTGAACAGGATTTCAAAATGTTGAGAGGGATTTGTAAAGTTTCAATGGGAATGGGAAGAATTGGGACGAAAATTGGAAAATTTTTAAGGGACTTTGAAAAAATTTCAACTGGAATTTTAGGAATTTTGACGTGAAATTGTAAACATGTGGACGTGGATTTGGAAAATTTTAGAGAGAAGTTTCAAACTTTCAACAGGATTTCAAGAATATTGAGCAAGATTTGAAAAGTTTCAATGGGAATGGGAAGAATTGGGACGAAAACTGGAAAAATTTTCAGGGACTTTGAAAAAATTTCAACTGGAATTTTAGTAATTTTGTAGTGAAATTGTTAACATGTTGCAGTTGATTTTGAAAATTCTAGAGAGAATTTTAAAAGCTTCAACAGAATTTCAACAATTTTGAGAGGGATTTGAAAAGTTTCAATGGGAATGGGAAGAATTGGGTCAAAAATTGGAAAATTTTTAAGGGACTTTGAAAAAATTTCAACTGGAATTTTAGCAATTTTGATGTGAAATTGTAAACATGTTGATGTGGCTTTTGAAAATTCTAGAGAGAATTTTAAAAGCTTCAACAGGATTTCAAAATGTTGAGAGGGATTTGTAAAGTTTCAATAGGAATGGGAAGAATTGGGACGAAAATTGGAAAATTTTTAAGGGACTTTGAAAAAATTTCAACTGGAATTTTAGCAATTTTGACGTGAAATTGTAAACATGTGAACGTGAATTTCAGAAATTCTAGAGAGAATTTTCAAAATTTCAACAGGATTTCAACAATGTTGAGAGGGATTTGAAAAGTTTCAATGGGAATGGGAAGAATTGGGACGAAAATTGGAAAATTTTGAAGGGACTGTGGAAAAATTTCAACTGGAATTTTAGCAATTTTGACATGAAATTGTAAACATGTGGACATGGATTTGGAAAATTCTAGAGAGAAGTTTCAAACTTTCAACAGGATTTCAAGAATGTTGACCAAGATTTGAAAAGTTTCAATGGGAATGGGAAGAATGGGGACGAAAAATGGAAAAGTTTTAAGGGACTTTGAAAAAATTTCAACTGGAATTTTAGCAATTTTGACGTGAAATTGTAAACATATGGACATGGATTTGGAAAATTCTAGAGAGAATTTTAAAAGCTTCAACAGAACTTCAACAATGTTGAGAGGGATTTGAAAAGTTTCAATGGGAATGGGAAGAATTGGGACAAAAATTGGAAAATTTTTAAGGGACTTTGAAAAAATTTCAACTAGAATTTTAGCAATTTTGGCGTGAAATTGTAAACATGTTGAAGTGGATTTTGAAAATTATAGAAAGAATTTTAAAAGCTTCAACAGAATTTCAACAATGTTGACAGGGATTTGAAAAGTTTCAATGGGAATGGGAAGAATTGGGACGAAAATTGGAAAATTTTTAAGGGACTTTGAAAAAATTTCAACTGGAATTTTAGCAATTTTGATGTGAAATTGTAAACATGTTGATGTGGCTTTTGAAAATTCTAGAGAGAATTTTAAAAGCTTGAATAGGATTTCAAAATGTTGAGAGGGATTTGTAAAGTTTCAATGGGAATGGGAAGAATTGGGACGAAAATTGGAAAATTTTTCAGGGACTTTGAAAAAATTTCAACTGGAATTTTAGGAATTTTGACGTGAAATTGTAAACATGTGGACGTGGATTTGGAAAATTTTAGAGAGAAGTTTCAAACTTTCAACAGGATTTCAAGAATATTGAGCAAGATTTGAAAAGTTTCAATGGGAATGGGAAGAATTGGGACGAAAACTGGAAAAATTTTAAGGGACTTTGAAAAAATTTCAACTGGAATTTTAGTAATTTTGTAGTGAAATTGTTAACATGTTGCAGTTGATTTTGAAAATTCTAGAGAGAATTTTAAAAGCTTCAACAGAATTTCAACAATTTTGAGAGGGATTTGAAAAGTTTCAATGGGAATGGGAAGAATTGGGTCAAAAATTGGAAAATTTTTAAGGGACTTTGAAAAAATTTCAACTGGAATTTTAGCAATTTTGATGTGAAATTGTAAACATGTTGATGTGGCTTTTGAAAATTCTAGAGAGAATTTTAAAAGCTTCAACAGTATTTCAAAATGTTGAGAGGGATTTGTAAAGTTTCAATAGGAATGGGAAGAATTGGGACGAAAATTGGAAAATTTTTAAGGGACTTTGAAAAAATTTCAACTGGAATTTTAGCAATTTTGACGTGAAATTGTAAACATGTGGACGTGGATTTGGAAAATTCTAGAGAGAAGTTTCAAACTTTCAACAGGATTTCAAGAATGTTGAGCAAGATTTGAAAAGTTTCAATGGGAATGGGAAGAATTGGGACGAAAATTGGAAAAGTTTTAAGGGACTTTGAAAAAATTTCAACTGGAATTTTAGTAATTTTGTGGTGAAATTGTTAACATGTTGCAGTGGACTTTGAAAATTATAGAGAGAATTTTAAAAGCTTCAACAGAATTTCAACAATTTTTAGAGGGATTTGAAAAGTTTCAATGGGAATGGGAAGAATTGGGACAAAAATTGCAAATTTTTTAAGGGACTTTGAAAAAATTTCAACTGGAATTTTAGCAATTTTGACATGAAATTGTAAACATGTGGACATGGATTTTGAAAATTCTAGAGAGAAGTTTCAAACTTTCAACAGGATTTCAACAATGTTGAGAGGGATTTGAAAAGTTTCAATGGGAATGGGAAGAATTGGGACGAAAATTGGAAAATTTTGAAGGGACTTGGAAAAAATTTCAACTGGAATTTTAGCAATTTTGACGTGAAATTGTAAACATATGGATGTGGATTTGTAAAATTCTAGAGAGAATTTTCAAACTTCAACAGGATTTCAACAATGTTGAGAGGGATTTGAAAAGTTTCAATGGGAATGGGAAGAATTGGGACAAAAATTGGAAAATTTTTAAGGGACTTTGGAAAAAATTCAACTGGAATTTTAGCCATTTTGACGAGAAATTGTAAACATGTGGACGTGGATTTTGAAAATTCTAGAGAGAATTTCAAAATTTCAACAAGATTTCAACAATGTTGAGAGGGATATGAAAAGTTTCAATGGGAATGGGAAGAATTGGGACAAAAATTGGAAAATTTTGAAGGGACTTTGGAAAAATTTAAACTGGAATTTTAGCAATTTTGACGTGAAATTGTAAACATGTGAACGTGGATTTCAAAAATTCTAGAGAGAAGTTTCAAAATTTCAACAAGATTTCAACAATGTTGAGAGGGATATGAAAAGTTTCAATGGGAATGGGAAGAATTGGGACAAAAATTGGAAAATTTTGAAGGGACTTTGGAAAAATTTCAACTGGAATTTTAGCAATTTTGACGTGAAATTGTAAACATGTGGACATGGATTTTGAAAATTCTAGAGAGAAGTTTCAAACTTTCAACAGGATTTCAAGAATGTTGACCAAGATTTGAAAAGTTTCAATGGGAATGGGAAGAATGGGGACGAAAACTGGAAAAGTTTTAAGGGACTTTGAAAAAATTTCAACTGGAATTTTAGCAATTTTGGCGTGAAATTGTTAACATGTTGCAGTGGATTTTGAAAATTCTAGAGAGAATTTTAAAAGCTTCAACAGAATTTCAACAATTTTGAGAGGGATTTGAAAAGTTTCAATGGGAATGGGAAGAATTGGGACGAAAATTGGAACATTTTTCAGGGACTTTGAAAAAATTTCAACTGGAATTTTAGCAATTTTGACGTGAAATTCTAAACATATGGACATGGATTTGGAAAATTCTAGAGAGAATTTTCAAACTTTCAACAGGATTTCAACAATGTTGAGAGGGATTTGAAAAGTTTCAATGGGAATGGGAAGAACTGGGATGAAAATTGGAAAAGTTTTAAGGGACTTTGAAAAAATTTCAACTGGAATTTTAGCAATTTTGATTTGAAATTGCAGACATGTTGAGGTGGATTTTGAAAATTCTAGAGAGAATTTTAAAAGCTTAAACAGAACTTCAACAATTTTGAGAGGGATTTGAAAAGTTTCAATGGGAATGGGAAGAATTGGGACAAAAATTGGAAAATTTTTAAGGGACTTTGAAAAAATTTCAACTGGAATTTTAGCAATTTTGACGTGAAATTGTAAACATGTGAACGTGGATTTCAAAAATTCTAGAGAGAAGTTTCACAATTTCAACAGGATTTCAACAATTTTGAGAGGGATTTGAAAAGTTTCAATGGGAATGGGAGGAATTGGGACAAAAATTGCAAAATTTTGAAGGGACTTTGAAAAAATTTCAACTGGAATTTTAGCCATTTTTTGACGTGAAATTGTAAACATGTGGACATGGATTTTGAAAATTCTAGAGAGAATTTTAAAAGCTTCAAGAGAATTTCAACAATTTTGAGAGGGATTTGAAAAGTTTCAATGGGAATGGGAAGAATTGGGACAAAACTTGGAAAATTTTTAAGGGACTTTGAAAAAATTTCAACTGGAATTTTAGCCATTTTTTGACGTGAAATTGTAAACATGTGGACATGGATTTTGAAAATTCTAGAGAGAATTTTAAAAGCTTCAAGAGAATTTCAACAATTTTGAGAGGGATTTGAAAAGTTTCAAGGGGAATGGGAAGAATTGGGACAAAAATTGGAAAATTTTGAAGGGACTTTGAAAAAATTTCAACTGGAATTTTAGCCATTTTTTGACGTGAAATTGTAAACATGTGGACATGGATTTTGAAAATTCTAGAGAGAATTTTAAAAGCTTCAAGAGAATTTCAACAATTTTGAGAGGGATTTGAAAAGTTGCAATGGGAATGGGAAGAATTGGGACAAAAATTGGAAAATTTTGAAGGGACTTTGAAAAAATTTCAACTGGAATTTTAGCCATTTTTTGACGTGAAATTGTAAACATGTGGACATGGATTTTGAAAATTCTAGAGAGAATTTTAAAAGCTTCAAGAGAATTTCAACAATTTTGAGAGGGATTTGAAAAGTTTCAATGGGAATGGGAAGAATTGGGACAAAAATTGGAACATTTTTCAGGGACTTTGAAAAAATTTCAACTGGAATTTTAGCCATTTTTTGACGTGAAATTGTAAACATGTGGACATGGATTTTGAAAATTCTAGAGAGAATTTTAAAAGCTTCAAGAGAATTTCAACAATTTTGAGAGGGATTTGAGAAGTTTCAATGGGAATGGGAAGAACTGGGACAAAAATTGGAAAATCTTTAAGGGACTTTGAAAAAATTTCAACTGGAATTTTAGCCATTTTTTGACGTGAAATTGTAAACATGTGGACATGGATTTTGAAAATTCTAGAGAGAATTTTAAAAGCTTCAAGAGAATTTCAACAATTTTGAGAGGGATTTGAAAAGTTGCAATGGGAATGGGAAGAATTGGGACAAAAATTGGAAAATTTTTAAGGGACTTTGAAAAAATTTCAACTGGAATTTTAGCAATTTTGACATGAAATTGTAAACATGTGAACGTGGATTTCAAAAATTCTAGAGAGAAGTTTCACAATTTCAACAGGATTTCAACAATTTTGAGAGGGATTTGAAAAGTTTCAATGGGAATGGGAGGAATTGGGACAAAAATTGGAAAATTTTTCAGGGACTTTGAAAACATTTCAACTGGAATTTTAGCCATTTTTTGACGTGAAATTGTAAACATGTGGACATGGATTTTGAAAATTCTAGAGAGAATTTTAAAAGCTTCAAGAGAATTTCAACAATTTTGAGAGGGATTTGAAAAGTTTCAATGGGAATGGGAAGAATTGGGACGAAAATTGGAAAATTTTGAAGGGACTTTGAAAAAATTTCAACTGGAATTTTAGCCATTTTTTGACGTGAAATTGTAAACATGTGGACATGGATTTTGAAAATTCTAGAGAGAATTTTAAAAGCTTCAAGAGAATTTCAACAATTTTGAGAGGGATTTGAAAAGTTTCAATGGGAATGGGAAGAATTGGGACAAAACTTGGAACATTTTTCAGGGACTTTGAAAAAATTTCAACTGGAATTTTAGCCATTTTTTGACGTGAAATTGTAAACATGTGGACATGGATTTTGAAAATTCTAGAGAGAATTTTAAAAGCTTCAAGAGAATTTCAACAATTTTGAGAGGGATTTGAAAAGTTTCAATGGGAATGGGAAGAATTGGGACAAAAATTGGAAAATCTTTAAGGGACTTTGAAAAAATTTCAACTGGAATTTTAGCCATTTTTTGACGTGAAATTGTAAACATGTGGACATGGATTTTGAAAATTCTAGAGAGAATTTTAAAAGCTTCAAGAGAATTTCAACAATTTTGAGAGGGATTTGAAAAGTTTCAATGGGAATGGGAAGAATTGGGACAAAACTTGGAAAATCTTTAAGGGACTTTGAAAAAATTTCAACTGGAATTTTAGCCATTTTTTGACGTGAAATTGTAAACATGTGGACATGGATTTTGAAAATTCTAGAGAGAATTTTAAAAGCTTCAAGAGAATTTCAACAATTTTGAGAGGGATTTGAAAAGTTGCAATGGGAATGGGAAGAATTGGGACAAAAATTGGAAAATTTTTCAGGGACTTTGAAAACATTTCAACTGGAATTTTAGCCATTTTTTGACGTGAAATTGTAAACATGTGGACATGGATTTTGAAAATTCTAGAGAGAATTTTAAAAGCTTCAAGAGAATTTCAACAATTTTGAGAGGGATTTGAAAAGTTTCAATGGGAATGGGAAGAATTGGGACAAAAATTGGAAAATTTTTCAGGGACTTTGAAAAAATTTCAACTGGAATTTTAGCCATTTTTTGACGTGAAATTGTAAACATGTGGACATGGATTTTGAAAATTCTAGAGAGAATTTTAGAAGCTTCAAGAGAATTTCAACAATTTTGAGAGGGATTTGAAAAGTTTCAATGGGAATGGGAAGAATTGGGACAAAAATTGGAAAATCTTTAAGGGACTTTGAAAAAATTTCAACTGGAATTTTAGCCATTTTTTGACGTGAAATTGTAAACATGTGGACATGGATTTTGAAAATTCTAGAGAGAATTTTAAAAGCTTCAAGAGAATTTCAACAATTTTGAGAGGGATTTGAAAAGTTTCAATGGGAATGGGAAGAATTGGGACAAAAATTGGAAAATTTTTAAGGGACTTTGAAAAAATTTCAACTGGAATTTTAGCAATTTTGACGTGAAATTGTAAACATGTGAACGTGGATTTCAAAAATTCTAGAGAGAAGTTTCACAATTTCAACAGGATTTCAACAATTTTGAGAGGGATTTGAAAAGTTTCAATGGGAATGGGAAGAATTGGGACAAAAATTGGAAAATTTTTCAGGGACTTTGAAAAAATTTCAACTGGAATTTTAGCCATTTTTTGACGTGAAATTGTAAACATGTGGACATGGATTTTGAAAATTCTAGAGAGAATTTTAAAAGCTTCAAGAGAATTTCAACAATTTTGAGAGGGATTTGAAAAGTTTCAATGGGAATGGGAAGAATTGGGACAAAAATTGGAACATTTTTCAGGGACTTTGAAAAAATTTCAACTGGAATTTTAGCCATTTTTTGACGTGAAATTGTAAACATGTGGACATGGATTTTGAAAATTCTAGAGAGAATTTTAAAAGCTTCAACAGAATTTCAACAATTTTGAGAGGGATTTGAAAAGTTTCAATGGGAATGGGAAGAATTGGGACAAAAATTGGAACATTTTTCAGGGACTTTGAAAAAATTTCAACTGGAATTTTAGCAATTTTGACGTGAAATTGTAAACATGTGAACGTGGATTTCAAAAATTCTAGAGAGAAGTTTCACAATTTCAACAGGATTTCAACAATTTTGAGAGGGATTTGAAAAGTTTCAATGGGAATGGGAAGAATTGGGACAAAAATTGCAAAATTTTGAAGGGACTTTGAAAAAATTTCAACTGGAATTTTAGCCATTTTTTGACGTGAAATTGTAAACATGTGGACATGGATTTTGAAAATTCTAGAGAGAATTTTAGAAGCTTCAAGAGAATTTCAACAATTTTGAGAGGGATTTGAAAAGTTTCAATGGGAATGGGAAGAATTGGGACAAAAATTGGAAAATCTTTAAGGGACTTTGAAAAAATTTCAACTGGAATTTTAGCCATTTTTCACGTGAAATTGTAAACATGTGGACATGGATTTTGAAAATTCTAGAGAGAATTTTAAAAGCTTCAAGAGAATTTCAACAATTTTGAGAGGGATTTGAAAAGTTTCAATGGGAATGGGAAGAATTGGGACAAAACTTGGAAAATTTTCCAGGGACTTTGAAAAAATTTCAACTGGAATTTTAGCCATTTTTTGACGTGAAATTGTAAACATGTGGACATGGATTTTGAAAATTCTAGAGAGAATTTTAAAAGCTTCAACAGAATTTCAACAATTTTGAGAGGGATTTGAAAAGTTTCAATGGGAATGGGAAGAATTGGGACAAAAATTGGAAAATTTTGAAGGGACTTTGAAAACATTTCAACTGGAATTTTAGCCATTTTTTGACGTGAAATTGTAAACATGTGGACATGGATTTTGAAAATTCTAGAGAGAATTTTAAAAGCTTCAAGAGAATTTCAACAATTTTGAGAGGGATTTGAAAAGTTGCAATGGGAATGGGAAGAATTGGGACAAAAATTGGAAAATTTTTAAGGGACTTTGAAAAAATTTCAACTGGAATTTTAGCAATTTTGACGTGAAATTGTAAACATGTGAACGTGGATTTCAGAAATTCTAGAGAGAAGTTTCACAATTTCAACAGGATTTCAACAATTTTGAGAGGGATTTGAAAAGTTTCAATGGGAATGGGAGGAATTGGGACAAAAATTGGAAAATTTTTCAGGGACTTTGAAAAAATTTCAACTGGAATTTTAGCCATTTTTTGACGTGAAATTGTAAACATGTGGACATGGATTTTGAAAATTCTAGAGAGAATTTTAAAAGCTTCAAGAGAATTTCAACAATTTTGAGAGGGATTTGAAAAGTTTCAATGGGAATGGGAAGAATTGGGACGAAAATTGGAAAATTTTTAAGGGACTTTGAAAAAATTTCAACTGGAATTTTAGCCATTTTTTGACGTGAAATTGTAAACATGTGGACATGGATTTTGAAAATTCTAGAGAGAATTTTAAAAGCTTCAAGAGAATTTCAACAATTTTGAGAGGGATTTGAAAAGTTTCAATGGGAATGGGAAGAATTGGGACAAAACTTGGAACATTTTTCAGGGACTTTGAAAAAATTTCAACTGGAATTTTAGCCATTTTTTGACGTGAAATTGTAAACATGTGGACATGGATTTTGAAAATTCTAGAGAGAATTTTAAAAGCTTCAAGAGAATTTCAACAATTTTGAGAGGGATTTGAAAAGTTTCAATGGGAATGGGAAGAATTGGGACAAAAATTGGAACATTTTTCAGGGACTTTGAAAAAATTTCAACTGGAATTTTAGCCATTTTTTGACGTGAAATTGTAAACATGTGGACATGGATTTTGAAAATTCTAGAGAGAATTTTAAAAGCTTCAACAGAATTTCAACAATTTTGAGAGGGATTTGAAAAGTTTCAATGGGAATGGGAAGAATTGGGACAAAAATTGGAAAATTTTGAAGGGACTTTGAAAACATTTCAACTGGAATTTTAGCCATTTTTTGACGTGAAATTGTAAACATGTGGACATGGATTTTGAAAATTCTAGAGAGAATTTTAAAAGCTTCAAGAGAATTTCAACAATTTTGAGAGGGATTTGAAAAGTTTCAATGGGAATGGGAAGAATTGGGACAAAAATTGGAAAATTTTGAAGGGACTTTGGAAAAATTTCAACTGGAATTTTAGCCATTTTTTGACGTGAAATTGTAAACATGTGGACATGGATTTTGAAAATTCTAGAGAGAATTTTAAAAGCTTCAAGAGAATTTCAACAATTTTGAGAGGGATTTGAAAAGTTTCAATGGGAATGGGAAGAATTGGGACAAAAATTGGAACATTTTTCAGGGACTTTGAAAAAATTTCAACTGGAATTTTAGCCATTTTTTGACGTGAAATTGTAAACATGTGGACATGGATTTTGAAAATTCTAGAGAGAATTTTAAAAGCTTCAAGAGAATTTCAACAATTTTGAGAGGGATTTGAGAAGTTTCAATGGGAATGGGAAGAATTGGGACAAAACTTGGAAAATCTTTAAGGGACTTTGAAAAAATTTCAACTGGAATTTTAGCCATTTTTTGACGTGAAATTGTAAACATGTGGACATGGATTTTGAAAATTCTAGAGAGAATTTTAAAAGCTTCAAGAGAATTTCAACAATTTTGAGAGGGATTTGAAAAGTTGCAATGGGAATGGGAAGAATTGGGACAAAAATTGGAAAATTTTTAAGGGACTTTGAAAAAATTTCAACTGGAATTTTAGCAATTTTGACGTGAAATTGTAAACATGTGAACGTGGATTTCAGAAATTCTAGAGAGAAGTTTCACAATTTCAACAGGATTTCAACAATTTTGAGAGGGATTTGAAAAGTTTCAATGGGAATGGGAGGAATTGGAACAAAAATTGGAAAATTTTTCAGGGACTTTGAAAAAATTTCAACTGGAATTTTAGCCATTTTTTGACGTGAAATTGTAAACATGTGGACATGGATTTTGAAAATTCTAGAGAGAATTTTAAAAGCTTCAAGAGAATTTCAACAATTTTGAGAGGGATTTGAAAAGTTTCAATGGGAATGGGAAGAATTGGGACGAAAATTGGAAAATTTTTAAGGGACTTTGAAAAAATTTCAACTGGAATTTTAGCCATTTTTTGACGTGAAATTGTAAACATGTGGACATGGATTTTGAAAATTCTAGAGAGAATTTTAAAAGCTTCAAGAGAATTTCAACAATTTTGAGAGGGATTTGAAAAGTTTCAATGGGAATGGGAAGAATTGGGACAAAACTTGGAACATTTTTCAGGGACTTTGAAAAAATTTCAACTGGAATTTTAGCCATTTTTTGACGTGAAATTGTAAACATGTGGACATGGATTTTGAAAATTCTAGAGAGAATTTTAAAAGCTTCAAGAGAATTTCAACAATTTTGAGAGGGATTTGAAAAGTTTCAATGGGAATGGGAAGAATTGGGACAAA
The DNA here is from genome assembly GCF_964273445.1 of Streptopelia decaocto. Lineage (NCBI taxonomy): Eukaryota > Metazoa > Chordata > Aves > Columbiformes > Columbidae > Streptopelia > Streptopelia decaocto. Next base: position 15,041 of record NC_138672.1, on the reverse strand, counting down.
AATTGGAACATTTTTCAGGGACTTTGAAAAAATTTCAACTGGAATTTTAGCCATTTTTTGACGTGAAATTGTAAACATGTGGACATGGATTTTGAAAATTCTAGAGAGAATTTTAAAAGCTTCAACAGAATTTCAACAATTTTGAGAGGGATTTGAAAAGTTTCAATGGGAATGGGAAGAATTGGGACAAAAATTGGAACATTTTTCAGGGACTTTGAAAAAATTTCAACTGGAATTTTAGCCATTTTTTGACGTGAAATTGTAAACATGTGGACATGGATTTTGAAAATTCTAGAGAGAATTTTAAAAGCTTCAAGAGAATTTCAACAATTTTGAGAGGGATTTGAAAAGTTTCAATGGGAATGGGAAGAATTGGGACAAAAATTGGAACATTTTTCAGGGACTTTGGAAAAATTTCAACTGGAATTTTAGCCATTTTTTGACGTGAAATTGTAAACATGTGGACATGGATTTTGAAAATTCTAGAGAGAATTTTAAAAGCTTCAAGAGAATTTCAACAATTTTGAGAGGGATTTGAAAAGTTTCAATGGGAATGGGAAGAATTGGGACAAAAATTGGAAAATTTTTAAGGGACTTTGAAAAAATTTCAACTGGAATTTTAGCCATTTTTAATTGGGAAAATTTTTTAAGGGACTTTGAAAAAATTTCAACTGGAATTTTAGCCATTTTTTGACGTGAAATTGTAAACATGTGGACATGGATTTTGAAAATTCTAGAGAGAATTTTAAAAGCTTCAAGAGAATTTCAACAATTTTGAGAGGGATTTGAAAAGTTTCAATGGGAATGGGAAGAATTGGGACAAAAATTGGAAAATTTTTCAGGGACTTTGAAAAAATTTCAACTGGAATTTTAGCCATTTTTTGACGTGAAATTGTAAACATGTGGACATGGATTTGAAAATTCTAGAGAGAATTTAAAAGCTTCAAGAGAATTTCAACAATTTTGAGAGGGATTTGAAAAGTTTCAATGGAATGGGAAGAATTGGGACAAAACTTGGAAAATCTTTAAGGGACTTTGAAAAAATTTCAACTGGAATTTTAGCCATTTTTTGACGTGAAATTGTAAACATGTGGACATGGATTTTGAAAATTCTAGAGAGAATTTTAAAAGCTTCAAGAGAATTTCAACAATTTTGAGAGGGATTTGAAAAGTTTCAATGGGAATGGGAAGAATTGGGACAAAAATTGGAAAATTTTTCAGGGACTTTGAAAAAATTTCAACTGGAATTTTAGCCATTTTTTGACGTGAAATTGTAAACATGTGGACATGGATTTTGAAAATTCTAGAGAGAATTTTAAAAGCTTCAAGAGAATTTCAACAATTTTGAGAGGGATTTGAAAAGTTTCAATGGGAATGGGAAGAATTGGGACAAAAATTGGAAAATCTTTAAGGGACTTTGAAAAAATTTCAACTGGAATTTTAGCCATTTTTTGACGTGAAATTGTAAACATGTGGACATGGATTTTGAAAATTCTAGAGAGAATTTTAAAAGCTTCAAGAGAATTTCAACAATTTGAGAGGATTTGAAAAGTTGCAATGGGAATGGAAGAATTGGGACAAAAATTGGAAAATTTTTCAGGGACTTTGAAAACATTTCAACTGGAATTTTAGCCATTTTTTGACGTGAAATTGTAAACATGTGGACATGGATTTTGAAAATTCTAGAGAGAATTTTAAAAGCTTCAAGAGAATTTCAACAATTTTGAGAGGGATTTGAAAAGTTTCAATGGGAATGGGAAGAATTGGGACAAAAATTGGAACATTTTTCAGGGACTTTGAAAAATTTCAACTGGAATTTTAGCCATTTTTTGACGTGAAATTGTAAACATGTGGACATGGATTTTGAAAATTCTAGAGAGAATTTTAAAAGCTTCAAGAGAATTTCAACAATTTTGAGAGGGATTTGAAAGTTTCAATGGGAATGGGAAGAATTGGGACAAAAATTGGAAAATTTTGAAGGGACTTTGAAAAAATTTCAACTGGAATTTTAGCCATTTTTTGACGTGAAATTGTAAACATGTGGACATGGATTTTGAAAATTCTAGAGAGAATTTTAAAAGCTTCAAGAGAATTTCAACAATTTGAGAGGGATTTGAAAAGTTGCAATGGGAATGGGAAGAATTGGGACAAAAATTGGGAAATCTTTAAGGACTTTGAAAAATTTCAACTGGAATTTTAGCCATTTTTTGACGTGAAATTGTAAACATGTGGACATGGATTTTGAAAATTCTAGAGAGAATTTTAAAAGCTTCAAGAGAATTTCAACAATTTTGAGAGGGATTTGAAAAGTTGCAATGGGAATGGGAAGAATTGGGACAAAATTGGAAAATTTTTCAGGGACTTTGAAAAAATTTCAACTGGAATTTTAGCCATTTTTTGACGTGAAATTGTAAACATGTGGACATGGATTTTGAAAATTCTAGAGAGAATTTTAAAAGCTTCAAGAGAATTTCAACAATTTTGAGAGGGATTTGAAAAGTTTCAATGGGAATGGGAAGAATTGGGAGAAAAATTGGAAAATTTTTAAGGGACTTTGAAAAAATTTCAACTGGAATTTTAGCCATTTTTTGACGTGAAATTGTAAACATGTGGACATGGATTTTGAAAATTCTAGAGAGAATTTTAAAAGCTTCAAGAGAATTTCAACAATTTTGAGAGGGATTTGAAAAGTTTCAATGGGAATGGGAAGAAATTGGGACAAAACTTGGAAAATCTTTAAGGGACTTTGAAAAATTTCAACTGGAATTTTAGCCATTTTTTGACGTGAAATTGTAAACATGTGGACATGGATTTTGAAAATTCTAGAGAGAATTTTAAAAGCTTCAAGAGAATTTCAACAATTTTGAGAGGGATTTGAAAAGTTTCAATGGGAATGGGAAGAATTGGGACAAAAATTGGAAAATTTTGAAGGGACTTTGAAAAAATTTCAACTGGAATTTTAGCCATTTTTTGACGTGAAATTGTAAACATGTGGACATGGATTTGAAAATTCTAGAGAGAATTTTAAAAGCTTCAAGAGAATTTCAACAATTTTGAGAGGGATTTGAAAAGTTTCAATGGGAATGGGAAGAATTGGGACAAAAATTGGAAAATCTTTAAGGGACTTTGAAAACATTTCAACTGGAATTTTAGCCATTTTTGACGTGAAATTGTAAACATGTGGACATGGATTTTGAAAATTCTAGAGAGAATTTTAAAAGCTTCAAGAGAATTTCAACAATTTTGAGAGGGATTTGAAAAGTTTCAGTGGGAATGGGAAGAATTTAGACAAAAATTGGGAACATTTTGAAGGGACTTTGAAAAAATTTCAACTGGAATTTAGCATTTTTTGACGTGAAATTGTAAACATGTGGACATGGATTTTGAAAATTCTAGAGAGAATTTTAAAAGCTTCAAGAGAATTTCAACAATTTTGAGAGGGATTTGAAAAGTTTCAATGGGAATGGGAAGAATTGGGACAAAAATTGGAACATTTTTCAGGGACTTTGAAAAAATTTCAACTGGAATTTTAGCCATTTTTGACGTGAAATTGTAAACATGTGGACATGGATTTTGAAAATTCTAGAGAGAATTTTAAAAGCTTCAAGAGAATTTCAACAATTTTGAGAGGGATTTGAAAAGTTGCAATGGGAATGGGAAGAATTGGGACAAAAATTGGAAAATTTTGAAGGACTTTGAAAACATTTCAACTGGAATTTTAGCCATTTTTTGACGTGAAATTGTAAACATGTGGACATGGATTTTGAAAATTCTAGAGAGAATTTAAAGCTTCAAGAGAATTTCAACAATTTTGAGAGGGATTTGAAAAGTTTCAATGGGAATGGGAAGAATTGGGACAAAAATTGGAAAATTTTTCAGGGACTTTGAAAAAATTTCAAACTGGAATTTTAGCCATTTTTTGACATGAAATTGTAAACATGTGGACATGGATTTTGAAAATTCTAGAGAGAATTTGAAAAGCTTCAAGAGAATTTCAACAATTTTGAGAGGGATTTGAAAAGTTTCAATGGGAATGGGAAGAATTGGGACAAAAATTGGAAAATTTTTCAGGGACTTTGAAAAAATTTCAACTGGAATTTTAGCCATTTTTTGACGTGAAATTGTAAACATGTGGACATGGATTTTGAAAATTCTAGAGAGAATTTTAAAAGCTTCAAGAGAATTTCAACAATTTTGAGAGGGATTTGAAAAGTTTCAAGGGGAATGGGAAGAATTGGGACAAAAATTGGAAAATTTTGAGGGACTTTGAAAACATTTCAACTGGAATTTAGCCATTTTTTGACGTGAAATTGTAAACATGTGGACATGGATTTTGAAAATTCTAGAGAGAATTTTAGAAGCTTCAAGAGAATTTCAACAATTTTGAGAGGGATTTGAAAAGTTTCAATGGGAATGGGAAGAATTGGGACAAAAATTGGAAATTTTTCAGGGACTTTGAAAAAATTTCAACTGAATTTTAGCATTTTTTGACGTGAAATTGTAAACATGTGGACATGGATTTTGAAAATTCTAGAGAGAATTTAAAAGCTTCAGAGAATTTCAACAATTTTGAGAGGGGATTTGAAAAGTTTCAATGGGAATGGGAAGAATTGGGACAAAAATTGGAAAATTTTGAAGGGACTTTGAAAAAATTTCAACTGGAATTTTAGCCATTTTTTGACGTGAAATTGTAAACATGTGGACATGGATTTTGAAAATTCTAGAGAGAATTTTAAAAGCTTCAAGAGAATTTCAACAATTTTGAGAGGGATTTGAAAAGTTTCAATGGGAATGGGAAGAATGGGACAAAAATTGGAAAATTTTGAAGGACTTTGAAAAATTTCAACTGGAATTTTAGCCATTTTTTGACGTGAAATTGTAAACATGTGGACATGGATTTTGAAAATTCTAGAGAGAATTTTAAAAGCTTCAAGAGAATTTCAACAATTTTGAGAGGGATTTGAAAAGTTTCAATGGGAATGGGAAGAATTGGGACAAAAATTGGAAAATTTTTCAGGGACTTTGAAAAAATTTCAACTGGAATTTTAGCCATTTTTTACGTGAAATTGTAAACATGTGGACATGGATTTTGAAAATTCTAGAGAGAATTTTAAAAGCCTCAAGAGAATTTCAACAATTTTGAGAGGGATTTGAAAAGTTTCAATGGGAATGGGAAGAATTGGGACAAAATTGGAAAATTTTGAAGGGACTTTGAAAAATTTCAACTGGAATTTTAGCCATTTTTTGACGTGAAATTGTAAACATGTGGACATGGATTTGAAAATTCTAGAGAGAATTTTAAAAGCTTCAACAGAATTTCAACAATTTTGAGAGGGATTTGAAAAGTTTCAATGGGAATGGGAGAATGGGACAAAAATTGGAAATCTTTAAGGGACTTTGAAAACATTTCAACTGGAATTTTAGCCATTTTTTGACGTGAAATTGTAAACATGTGGACATGGATTTTGAAAATTCTAGAGAGAATTTTAAAAGCTTCAAGAGAATTTCAACAATTTTGAGAGGGATTTGAAAGTTGCAATGGGAATGGGAAGAATTGGGACAAAAATTGGAAAATTTTTCAGGGACTTTGAAAACATTTCAACTGGAATTTAGCCATTTTTTGACGTGAAATTGTAAACATGTGGACATGGATTTGAAAATTCTAGAGAGAATTTTAAAAGCTTCAAGAGAATTTCAACAATTTTGAGAGGGATTTGAAAAGTTTCAATGGGAATGGGAAGAATTGGGACAAAAATTGGAAAATTTTTCAGGGACTTTGAAAACATTTCAACTGGAATTTTAGCCATTTTTTGACATGAAATTGTAAACATGTGGACATGGATTTTGAAAATCTAGAGAGAATTTGAAAAGCTTCAAGAGAATTTCAACAATTTTGAGAGGGATTTGAAAAGTTTCAATGGGAATGGGAAGAATTGGGACAAAAATTGGAAAAGTTTTAAGGGACTTTGAAAAAATTTCAACTGGAAATTTTAGCCATTTTTGACGTGAAATTGTAAACATGTGGACATGGATTTTGAAAATTCTAGAGAGAATTTTAAAAGCTTCCAAGAGAATTTCAACAATTTTGAGAGGGATTTGAAAAGTTTCAAGGGGAATGGGAAGAATTGGGACAAAATTGGAAAATCTTTAAGGGACTTTGAAAAACATTTCAACTGGAATTTTAGCCATTTTTTGACGTGAAATTGTAAACATGTGGACATGGATTTTGAAAATTCTAGAGAGAATTTTAAAAGCTTCAAGAGAATTTCAACAATTTTGAGAGGGATTTGAAAAGTTTCAATGGGAATGGGAAGAATTGGGACAAAAATTGGAACATTTTTCAGGGACTTTGAAAAAATTTCAACTGGAATTTTAGCCATTTTTTGACGTGAAATTGTAAACATGTGGACATGGATTTTGAAAATTCTAGAGAGAATTTTAAAAGCTTCAAGAGAATTTCAACAATTTTGAGAGGGATTTGAAAAGTTTCAATGGGAATGGGAAGAATTGGGACAAAAATTGGAAATTTTGAAGGGACTTTGAAAAAATTTCAACTGGAATTTTAGCCATTTTTTGACGTGAAATTGTAAACATGTGGACATGGATTTTGAAAATTCTAGAGAGAATTTTAAAAGCTTCAAGAGAATTTCAACAATTTTGAGAGGGATTTGAAAAGTTTCAATGGGAATGGGAAGAATTGGGACAAAAATTGAAAATCTTTAAGGGACTTTGAAAACATTTCAACTGGAATTTTAGCCATTTTTTGACGTGAAATTGTAAACATGTGGACATGGATTTTGAAATTCTAGAGAGAATTTTAAAAGCTTCAAGAGAATTTCAACAATTTTGAGAGGGATTTGAAAAGTTTCAGTGGGAATGGGAAGAATTTAGACAAAAATTGGAACATTTTGAAGGGACTTTGAAAAAATTTCAACTGGAATTTTAGCCATTTTTTGACGTGAAATTGTAAACATGTGGACATGGATTTTGAAAATTCTAGAGAGAATTTTAAAAGCTTCAAGAGAATTTCAACAATTTTGAGAGGGATTTGAAAAGTTTCAATGGAATGGGAAGAATTGGGACAAAATTGGAACATTTTTCAGGGACTTTGAAAAAATTTCAACTGGAATTTTAGCCATTTTTTGACGTGAAATTGTAAACATGTGGACATGGATTTTGAAAATTCTAGAGAGAATTTTAAAAGCTTCAAGAGAATTTCAACAATTTTGAGAGGGATTTGAAAAGTTGCAATGGGAATGGGAAGAATTGGGACAAAAATTGGAAAATTTTTCAGGGACTTTGAAAACATTTCAACTGGAATTTTAGCCATTTTTTGACGTGAAATTGTAAACATGTGGACATGGATTTTGAAAATTCTAGAGAGAATTTTAAAAGCTTCAAGAGAATTTCAACAATTTTGAGAGGGATTTGAAAAGTTTCAATGGGAATGGGAAGAATTGGGACAAAAATTGGAAAATTTTTCAGGGACTTTGAAAAATTTCAACTGAATTTTAGCCATTTTTTGACATGAAATTGTAAACATGTGGACATGGATTTGAAAATTCTAGAGAGAATTTGAAAAGCTTCAAGAGAATTTCAACAATTTTGAGAGGGATTTGAAAAGTTTCAATGGGAATGGGAAGAATTGGGACAAAAATTGGAAAAGTTTAAGGGACTTTGAAAAAATTTCAACTGGAATTTTAGCCATTTTTTGACGTGAAATTGTAAACATGTGGACATGGATTTTGAAATTCTAGAGAGAATTTTAAAAGCTTCAAGAGAATTTCAACAATTTTGAGAGGGATTTGAAAAGTTTCAAGGGGAATGGGAAGAATTGGGACAAAATTGGAAAATTTTGAAGGGACTTTGAAAAATTTCAACTGGAATTTTAGCCATTTTTTGACGTGAAATTGTAAACATGTGGACATGGATTTTGAAAATTCTAGAGAGAATTTTAAAAGCTTCAAGAGAATTTCAACAATTTTGAGAGGGATTTGAAAAGTTCAATGGGAATGGGAAGAATTGGGACAAAAATTGGAACATTTTTCAGGGACTTTGAAAAAATTTCAACTGGAATTTTAGCCATTTTTGACGTGAAATTGTAAACATGTGGACATGGATTTTGAAAATTCTAGAGAGAATTTGAAAAGCTTCAAGAGAATTTCAACAATTTTGAGAGGGATTTGAAAAGTTTCAATGGGAATGGGAAGAATTGGGACAAAAATTGGAAAATTTTGAAGGGACTTTGAAAAAATTTCAACTGGAATTTTAGCCATTTTTTGACGTGAAATTGTAAACATGTGGACATGGATTTTGAAATTCTAGAGAGAATTTTAAAAGCTTCAAGAGAATTTCAACAATTTTGAGAGGGATTTGAAAAGTTTCAATGGGAATGGGAAGAATTGGGACAAAAATTGGAAAATTTTGAAGGGACTTTGAAAAATTTCAACTGGAATTTTAGCCATTTTTGACGTGAAATTGTAAACATGTGGACATGGATTTTGAAAATTCTAGAGAGAATTTTAAAAGCTTCAAGAGAATTTCAACAATTTTGAGAGGGATTTGAAAAGTTTCAATGGGAATGGGAAGAATTGGGACAAAAATTGGAACATTTTTCAGGGACTTTGAAAAAATTTCAACTGGAATTTTAGCCATTTTTTGACGTGAAATTGTAAACATGTGGACATGGATTTTGAAAATTCTAGAGAGAATTTTAAAAGCTTCAAGAGAATTTCAACAATTTTGAGAGGGATTTGAAAAGTTTCAAGGGAATGGGAAGAATTGGGACAAAAATTGGAAAATTTTGAAGGGACTTTGAAAAAATTTCAACTGGAATTTTAGCCATTTTTTGACGTGAAATTGTAAACATGTGGACATGGATTTTGAAAATTCTAGAGAGAATTTTAAAAGCTTCAAGAGAATTTCAACAATTTTGAGAGGGATTTGAAAAGTTTCAATGGGAATGGGAAGAATTGGGACAAAAATTGGAACATTTTTCAGGGACTTTGAAAAAATTTCAACTGGAATTTTAGCCATTTTTTGACGTGAAATTGTAAACATGTGGACATGGATTTTGAAAATTCTAGAGAGAATTTTAAAAGCTTCAAGAGAATTTCAACAATTTTGAGAGGGATTTGAAAAGTTTCAATGGGAATGGGAAGAATTGGGACAAAAATTGGAAAATTTTGAAGGGACTTTGAAAAAATTTCAACTGGAATTTTAGCCATTTTTTGACGTGAAATTGTAAACATGTGGACATGGATTTTGAAAATTCTAGAGAGAATTTTAAAAGCTTCAAGAGAATTTCAACAATTTTGAGAGGGATTTGAAAAGTTTCAATGGGAATGGGAAGAATTGGGACAAAAATTGGAAAATTTTGAAGGGACTTTGAAAAAATTTCAACTGGAATTTTAGCCATTTTTTGACGTGAAATTGTAAACATGTGGACATGGATTTTGAAAATTCTAGAGAGAATTTTAAAAGCTTCAGAGAATTTCAACAATTTTGAGAGGGATTTGAAAAGTTTCAATGGGAATGGGAAGAATTGGGACAAAAATTGGAACATTTTTCAGGGACTTTGAAAAAAATTTCAACTGGAATTTTAGCCATTTTTTGACGTGAAATTGTAAACATGTGGACATGGATTTTGAAAATTCTAGAGAGAATTTTAAAAGCTTCAAGAGAATTTCAACAATTTTGAGAGGGATTTGAAAGTTTCAATGGGAATGGGAAGAATTGGACAAAAATTGGAAAATTTTTCAGGGACTTTGAAAAATTTCAACTGGAATTTTAGCCATTTTTTGACGTGAAATTGTAAACATGTGGACATGGATTTTGAAAATTCTAGAGAGAATTTAAAGCTTCAAGAGAATTTCAACAATTTTGAGAGGGATTTGAAAAGTTTCAATGGGAATGGGAAGAATTGGGACAAAAATTGGAAAATCTTTAAGGGACTTTGAAAAATTTCAACTGGAATTTTAGCCATTTTTTGACGTGAAATTGTAAACATGTGGACATGGATTTTGAAAATTCTAGAGAGAATTTTAAAGCTTCAAGAGAATTTCAACAATTTGAGAGGGATTTGAAAAGTTGCAATGGGAATGGGAAGAATTGGGACAAAAATTGGAAAATTTTTCAGGGACTTTGAAAACATTTCAACTGGAATTTTAGCCATTTTTTGACGTGAAATTGTAAACATGTGGACATGGATTTTGAAAATTCTAGAGAGAATTTTAAAAGCTTCAAGAGAATTTCAACAATTTTGAGAGGGATTTGAAAAGTTTCAATGGGAATGGGAAGAATTGGGACAAAAATTGGAACATTTTTCAGGGACTTTGAAAAAATTTCAACTGGAATTTTAGCCATTTTTGACGTGAAATTGTAACATGTGGACATGGATTTTGAAAATTCTAGAGAGAATTTTAAAAGCTTCAAGAGAATTTCAACAATTTTGAGAGGGATTTGAAAAGTTTCAATGGGAATGGGAAGAATTGGGACAAAACTTGGAAAATCTTTAAGGGACTTTGAAAAAATTTCAACTGGAATTTTAGCCATTTTTTGACGTGAAATTGTAAACATGTGGACATGGATTTTGAAAATTCTAGAGAGAATTTGAAAAGCTTCAAGAGAATTTCAACAATTTGAGAGGGATTTGAAAAGTTTCAATGGGAATGGGAAGAATTGGGACAAAAAATTGGAAAATTTTGAAGGGACTTTGAAAAAATTTCAACTGGAATTTTAGCCATTTTTTGACGTGAAATTGTAAACATGTGGACATGGATTTTGAAAATTCTAGAGAGAATTTTAAAAGCTTCAAGAGAATTTCAACAATTTTGAGAGGGATTTGAAAAGTTTCAATGGGAATGGGAAGAATTGGGACAAAAATTGGAAAATCTTTAAGGGACTTTGAAAACATTTCAACTGGAATTTTAGCCATTTTTTGACGTGAAATTGTAAACATGTGGACATGGATTTTGAAAATTCTAGAGAGAATTTTAAAAGCTTCAAGAGAATTTCAACAATTTTGAGAGGGATTTGAAAAGTTTCAGTGGGAATGGGAAGAATTTAGACAAAAATTGGAACATTTTGAAGGGACTTTGAAAAAATTTCAACTGGAATTTTAGCCATTTTTTGACGTGAAATTGTAAACATGTGGACATGGATTTTGAAAATTCTAGAGAGAATTTTAAAAGCTTCAAGAGAATTTCAACAATTTTGAGAGGGATTTGAAAAGTTTCAATGGGAATGGGAAGAATTGGGACAAAAATTGGAACATTTTTCAGGGACTTTGAAAAAATTTCAACTGGAATTTTAGCCATTTTTTGACGTGAAATTGTAAACATGTGGACATGGATTTTGAAAATTCTAGAGAGAATTTTAAAAGCTTCAAGAGAATTTCAACAATTTTGAGAGGGATTTGAAAAGTTGCAATGGGAATGGGAAGAATTGGGACAAAAATTGGAAAATTTTTCAGGGACTTTGAAAACATTTCAACTGGAATTTTAGCCATTTTTTGACGTGAAATTGTAAACATGTGGACATGGATTTTGAAAATTCTAGAGAGAATTTTAAAAGCTTCAAGAGAATTTCAACAATTTTGAGAGGGATTTGAAAAGTTTCAATGGGAATGGGAAGAATTGGGACAAAAATTGGAAAATTTTTCAGGGACTTTGAAAAAATTTCAACTGGAATTTTAGCCATTTTTTGACATGAAATTGTAAACATGTGGACATGGATTTTGAAAATTCTAGAGAGAATTTGAAAAGCTTCAAGAGAATTTCAACAATTTTGAGAGGGATTTGAAAAGTTTCAATGGGAATGGGAAGAATTGGGACAAAAATTGGAAAAGTTTTAAGGGACTTTGAAAAAATTTCAACTGGAATTTTAGCCATTTTTTGACGTGAAATTGTAAACATGTGGACATGGATTTTGAAAATTCTAGAGAGAATTTTAAAAGCTTCAAGAGAATTTCAACAATTTTGAGAGGGATTTGAAAAGTTTCAAGGGGAATGGGAAGAATTGGGACAAAAATTGGAAAATTTTGAAGGGACTTTGAAAAAATTTCAACTGGAATTTTAGCCATTTTTTGACGTGAAATTGTAAACATGTGGACATGGATTTTGAAAATTCTAGAGAGAATTTTAAAAGCTTCAAGAGAATTTCAACAATTTTGAGAGGGATTTGAAAAGTTTCAATGGGAATGGGAAGAATTGGGACAAAAATTGGAACATTTTTCAGGGACTTTGAAAAAATTTCAACTGGAATTTTAGCCATTTTTTGACGTGAAATTGTAAACATGTGGACATGGATTTTGAAAATTCTAGAGAGAATTTTAAAAGCTTCAAGAGAATTTCAACAATTTTGAGAGGGATTTGAAAAGTTTCAATGGGAATGGGAAGAATTGGGACAAAAATTGGAAAATTTTGAAGGGACTTTGAAAAAATTTCAACTGGAATTTTAGCCATTTTTTGACGTGAAATTGTAAACATGTGGACATGGATTTTGAAAATTCTAGAGAGAATTTTAAAAGCTTCAAGAGAATTTCAACAATTTTGAGAGGGATTTGAAAAGTTTCAATGGGAATGGGAAGAATTGGGACAAAAATTGGAAAATTTTGAAGGGACTTTGAAAAAATTTCAACTGGAATTTTAGCCATTTTTTGACGTGAAATTGTAAACATGTGGACATGGATTTTGAAAATTCTAGAGAGAATTTTAAAAGCTTCAAGAGAATTTCAACAATTTTGAGAGGGATTTGAAAAGTTTCAATGGGAATGGGAAGAATTGGGACAAAAATTGGAAAATTTTTCAGGGACTTTGAAAAAATTTCAACTGGAATTTTAGCCATTTTTTACGTGAAATTGTAAACATGTGGACATGGATTTTGAAAATTCTAGAGAGAATTTTAAAAGCCTCAAGAGAATTTCAACAATTTTGAGAGGGATTTGAAAAGTTTCAATGGGAATGGGAAGAATTGGGACAAAAATTGGAAAATTTTGAAGGGACTTTGAAAAAATTTCAACTGGAATTTTAGCCATTTTTTGACGTGAAATTGTAAACATGTGGACATGGATTTTGAAAATTCTAGAGAGAATTTTAAAAGCTTCAACAGAATTTCAACAATTTTGAGAGGGATTTGAAAAGTTTCAATGGGAATGGGAAGAATTGGGACAAAAATTGGAAAATCTTTAAGGGACTTTGAAAAAATTTCAACTGGAATTTTAGCCATTTTTTGACGTGAAATTGTAAACATGTGGACATGGATTTTGAAAATTCTAGAGAGAATTTTAAAAGCTTCAAGAGAATTTCAACAATTTTGAGAGGGATTTGAAAAGTTGCAATGGGAATGGGAAGAATTGGGACAAAAATTGGAAAATTTTTCAGGGACTTTGAAAACATTTCAACTGGAATTTTAGCCATTTTTTGACGTGAAATTGTAAACATGTGGACATGGATTTTGAAAATTCTAGAGAGAATTTTAAAAGCTTCAAGAGAATTTCAACAATTTTGAGAGGGATTTGAAAAGTTTCAATGGGAATGGGAAGAATTGGGACAAAAATTGGAAAATTTTTCAGGGACTTTGAAAACATTTCAACTGGAATTTTAGCCATTTTTTGACATGAAATTGTAAACATGTGGACATGGATTTTGAAAATTCTAGAGAGAATTTGAAAAGCTTCAAGAGAATTTCAACAATTTTGAGAGGGATTTGAAAAGTTTCAATGGGAATGGGAAGAATTGGGACAAAAATTGGAAAAGTTTTAAGGGACTTTGAAAAAATTTCAACTGGAATTTTAGCCATTTTTTGACGTGAAATTGTAAACATGTGGACATGGATTTTGAAAATTCTAGAGAGAATTTTAAAAGCTTCAAGAGAATTTCAACAATTTTGAGAGGGATTTGAAAAGTTTCAAGGGGAATGGGAAGAATTGGGACAAAAATTGGAAAATTTTGAAGGGACTTTGAAAAAATTTCAACTGGAATTTTAGCCATTTTTTGACGTGAAATTGTAAACATGTGGACATGGATTTTGAAAATTCTAGAGAGAATTTTAAAAGCTTCAAGAGAATTTCAACAATTTTGAGAGGGATTTGAAAAGTTTCAATGGGAATGGGAAGAATTGGGACAAAAATTGGAACATTTTTCAGGGACTTTGAAAAATTTCAACTGGAATTTTAGCCATTTTTTGACGTGAAATTGTAAACATGTGGACATGGATTTTGAAAATTCTAGAGAGAATTTTAAAAGCTTCAAGAGAATTTCAACAATTTTGAGAGGGATTTGAAAAGTTTCAAAGGGAATGGGAAGAATTGGGACAAAAATTGGAAAATTTTGAAGGGACTTTGAAAAAATTTCAACTGGAATTTTAGCCATTTTTTGACGTGAAATTGTAAACATGTGGACATGGATTTTGAAAATTCTAGAGAGAATTTTAAAAGCTTCAAGAGAATTTCAACAATTTTGAGAGGGATTTGAAAAGTTTCAATGGGAATGGGAAGAATTGGGACAAAAATTGGAAAATTTTGAAGGGACTTTGAAAAAATTTCAACTGGAATTTTAGCCATTTTTTGACTGTGAAATTGTAAACATGTGGACATGGATTTTGAAATTCTAGAGAGAATTTTAAAAGCTTCAAGAGAATTTCAACAATTTTGAGAGGGATTTGAAAAGTTTCAATGGGAATGGGAAGAATTGGGACAAAAATTGGAAAATTTTGAGGGACTTTGAAAAAATTTCAACTGGAATTTTAGCCATTTTTTGACGTGAAATTGTAAACATGTGGACATGGATTTTGAAAATTCTAGAGAGAATTTTAAAAGCCTCAAGAGAATTTCAACAATTTTGAGAGGGATTTGAAAAGTTTCAATGGGAATGGAAGAATTGGGACAAAATTGGAAAATTTTGAAGGGACTTTGAAAAAATTTCAACTGGAATTTTAGCCATTTTTTGACGTGAAATTGTAAACATGTGGACATGGATTTTGAAAATTCTAGAGAGAATTTTAAAAGCTTCAACAGAATTTCAACAATTTTGAGAGGGATT